>NC_090925.1:635340405-640140405 GCF_040938575.1 Ambystoma mexicanum
TACTTCATGTCAATGGGCATCTACGTCGTGATGTCTGGGATGACATCATTGACTTCTCGATTTGTGGTCAGTCGACATCTCCATCTCCTCCATATCATTGAATAGGTGTGGCATGAATCAACAAACAGGATTACACATGCAGTTTGACGTGCAAGTTGCATATTTTTCACGCAAATAATTCCATGAATCCGGCCCCCAGTCTAGCAAGTCTTTTGAAGTGCTGCTTGTGGCTTAGTGCATCAGATCTTGGGGCTGCTGGGCTAGCCTAGCATGAGAGATGTGGGGTTCGGGACAGAATGACACTCTGGCAAGACATACTTTGCTGGAGCGCAGCTCCTTATTCTGACCCTTTCGGAACCCCTGCCCCCCTACTGATAGGCTCAATGGTCCAACCCAGTCAGTTGTTGTTGAACTCAGGTGTTTTACAGGTGCCATACCTGTATGTGTGTTTAGCACTATGCGCTTGCTTCGTGGGAATGAAGCTCCCATCAAGGATGTGGGAGGTTGTGCTGGAGTAGGACATGATTTCAGCTGGGAGATATGATATGATATGATTTCTTATTTATAGCGTGCCTATAAAGAAGTGTTTCAGGGCGTGACGAGGCATGGGAGGGGAATAAGGGGGGACAAGTCAACGATCTTACTAGGCCCAGTGACATTGAGATCCTGCAAGTGCCAGGGGGAAGGGGAGAAGTGCCAGGGGAAGGGCAGCGATGTGGGGGCACCAGCTTAACTGAGGCACAGGAAGGGGTGCAGTGGATGGAACAGGAACACTGAAGGGAGCCTGCAAGGTAAGTGCCAAGTTGAGGGATGAAGGAAGTGAGATTCGGTTTGAAGAGAGGGACCCTCTTCCAAAGGACATCAAGTAAGAGCGGTGACGGAGGGTCTAGGAGACGGCTCATCACCCTCTCATGCGACTTTACATCATGAAAGGTGGAAGAGCAATGGAAAGCTAAAAGGGGGTAGAGACCTGCGCAGTTGTCAGACATGGAACCGTTATTGCAAATTTGCCATCGCAAATCCAGCCGTTTTTGGACTTCGAACAGAACAGGTTCTTACCACTAATTGCCGGGTTATTGACAAGAGTGCCATAGCAGGTCACTGCCAGAGCACCTTTTTCGAATGGAAAGCTCCCACTGTGTTCCAATTCAAAGCAGCTGCAGCCAATGTAGGAGAACGTCTTTTCTGGTGTACCCCAGCAACCCGTAGAGTGGTCCTGAAACTCTTCTGACCTCTTTGATCTGTTCGTCGGCTGGCAGGCTGACGAGTAAGATTGGAAAAGACTTTGGCAAATATGATGGAAAAGAACTGTTACAAAACAATCTGGTCAGTGTGGCTTCACAGAGGTGCACCATTAATCCCCTGGGCTCATCCTTGCCCAGCCTGGGCCTTGCTAAACGCCTCTTCTGAGGGTGAGGCTGGGAAGTGCAAGGGAAGAGCATTCACTTGAAAAGAAGTGCAGTTAGATGATTAAGGAATATAAACTCCAAATGAAGTTCATTAACACTTGTGACAACGCATGTGACCAAAGGTGAGTGCAATCAATTGACAATAAATGCAAATAAATAGGCAAAGACACTCAGAAACAACAACACGCTTTAGTCTGAAGGACCACAAACACACTATGACTAAAACAAACATTCGTTATACCAGGGGCCTGCAACCCACGGCTCGTCAGATGTTTTGGACTATACCTCCCATGATCCCTGGCCATGACTATGCTGGATAGGGCTGATGGGAATTGTATTCCTAATCATCTTGAGAGCCAAAGGTAAAAGACCCCTGCATTATACAATTATCACCTAAAAGCCGCGATTTGATCTAAAACAAACCATCAAAATGAAAACATCCCAACACCAATGTTGCATGTGCCAAACCTTGATTAAAAACATTTAGAACAATGGGGAAGAAACTCTTGCTAATGTGCCTGTGATGCTAGAGTATTCCAATCCCTGGACAAAGAAACAAACGCGACAAGGACATCAAAACTTGATCATGTGGGATAGATTACCACTCAAGCTGATTCGCTAAAAAAACAAACCCACGTAGGAGGAGGGGACAAGAGAGGTGCTCATAAAAAAATGCTCTACACTTCCGAGTGCCCAAAAGAGGGTCTCAGTGCAGCTTGTTTCTATAAACTGGAAGGAGGAGGTGCAGAAAAATCGTCATCGGATATACTGCTTGCATTGAGTCAATATGTCGGGTGATACAGTATGAAAGAAAATGGGTAATAACCCTGTAAAGAAGGTGTGCCTGACAATGCCTCCTAACGGGGATACATAGATAACATCAGAAGAAAGGCAAAGTGTCAATGACGAGTGCCCAACACACACAAAACAAATAAAACCATGTTTATTCACACATATAGGAACAATTCTCATTGAACATAAATGTTAAAAAAAAGAATAGTCCCAAGACATGCATCCCATGAAAGCGTATAAATCACAACAGTATAGTACACCCAATTCATCAAAAAAGGAAGGAGTGTACAAACTGTCCTAGAGGAGAACTGGTAGCATTGCGTAAACTGTTGTATGTATGTGTTAGAGTGCCTCCATCTAAGTCCTAATGCGATGATCTACAGCACCCATGTGCCTTGGGACATTGCTAGATTTCGTGTCCGGTCCTGAATATATGTAACCACCATCTTTGAAGAACTTGTTTAATTTTACATAGTGACATTGTGCCCCATACGAGTTGTTGTTTTAGGATTAAGAGGACTTTAATTGTTGGTGTCTACCCCTGATGAATGTCCAGAATTGAGGCTTGTTTGACCGAAACATGTTAGGTTCATGCACTAATGCGTTTTGGCATTCCAGTGTGTATATTAACAAGTATAACATGTGCTTCTAACATTACACATTAGGAGTTAGGTAGAGGTACTCTAACACATACATATAAGGGAAGCTCCCTTTTCAAGAGGAGAACTGGTAGTATTGCGTAAACTGTTGTATGTATGTGTTAGAGTGCCTCCATCTAAGTCCTAATGCGATGATCTACAGCACCCATGTGCCTTGGGACATGGCTAGATTTCGTGTCCGGTCCTGAATATATGTAACCACCATCTTTGAAGAACTTGTTTAATTTTACATAGTGACATTGTGCCCCATACGAGTTGTTGTTTTAGGATTAAGAGGACTTTAATTGTTGGTGTCTACCCCTGATGAATGTCCAGAATTGAGGCTTGTTTGACCGAAACATGTTGGGTTCATGCCCTAATGCGTTTTGGCATTCCAGTGTGTATATTAACAAGTATAACATGTGCTTCTAACATTACACATTAGGAGTTAGGTAGAGGTACTCTAACACATACATATAAGGGAAGCTCCCTTTTCAAGCTCTGTTCCATATGTGGACTGCAGAACGTTTTTGTACAGGACCAACAACTTCAGTGCCTGTACTGTCTCCACCTGGACCACAGAGAAGGAGATTGCAAAATCTGCCTCGAGTTCAGCAAGGGAACCATGAAAGATCATCACAGTAGACTGACGGTGTGACTCAGCACCAAGGCCTGTATCCTCTGCCCCAAGCAAGGGCATACCTCTCCCAGGACCGGCCAGAGTCCTTTTAGGGCACCCCATCCATGGGGGCCCACGACAAGGCCAAGCACTGCAAGTCTGTTTCCATCGGGGTCACTGCGCCAGCGGGTGCCACAATGTGCAGGGCGTGATGAACCTCACCATCTGTCTCCGTCTCCAGCCATCGATCCAGCTCCTCCTCAAAGAGGAAATCAGCCAACCTGGCTAAGCTGCGGGAGAAGCCCGAGATGCCTAAGGTGCAAGAAAAAGCAGCCGACCTACCTAAGAAGGCCCAGGCGGCGCAGGAAAAATAGTCAACGATCCAATGGTAGCGGCCACTCTCTCGAAGGCCAAAGAAGCTGACCCGACCAAGGTAGCCCTGGTTGCACCCAGAGTGTCCTTGCCCCCGAGGTGGGAAACCTCGACCGGGGCCGCGGAGAGGACACCGGAAAAGCGGATGCCGGAGCTAAGCGTGAATCCGACCCCTCAGGGTGCAAAAAGGGGGGAGGGCGTAAAGTCCTCAGGCCAAGTCATGCTCCAAGAAATGGGTGTTTCTTCCTCAGACGAGGAAGACCAGGAGTCCATATACACGATCCAGGAGGATGTGCACCAGCCGAGGAGCATGGGGGATGCATTCTCCTTCCTGTGGGAAGGCCTGTTCCTATACACGTTTCCTCCGTTGCCTATCCTGATGCGAGTCATCAATCAACTCAAACAGTGCCAATGCAAGATGATACTCGTCACCCCGGCGTGGAAGGGTGTCCTGCCTTGGGTGTTCCCTTCCTTGCTAATCCAGCTGATTCAAGACTGCCCCTATTCCTGTATTAGATGCATCTATTTGTACAATACATGTTTAGGTGTAATCAGGAACTCTTAGTACAGGAGCTTGGCAGGGGGCATCTTTCAGCCCTCCAAATGCCTTGGCACACTTTTCATTAAATCTCACTTTCTTTGGAAATGTTGGTGAATAGATGACATTCAGGGGAGAAGCTATGCTCTCATAGTTCTCTATAAAGTTACAGGAGTACCCAGTGAGCCCTAGAAAGGCTCACTTGGGTCTGAGTAGTAGAGGTGGCCCGGTCCTGTACAGCTTGTACTTTACTAGGCAAGGGCCTAATCTCACCTTCTCCTACCTCATGGCCAAGGTAGGCCACTTTACTCTGACCAATTTGACATTTGCTTGTCTTTATGATCAGATGGGGTTATGCAATGGCCTGCAACACATATCTAAGGTGGTTTAGATATTCTTCCCAAATGGGGCTGACCACTGCAATGTCATCCAAGTATGCCATGCAGAAGTCCTCTAACCCACTCAGAACATTGTTGTCCATCCTTTGGAATGTGGCAGGTGCATTCCTTAGTCCAAGCCACATGGCCCACAATGCTAGAAGTCACTCCTGTGACCCCACCTTTAGCTGCTGCTATGGTGACTGAGCTTCTGGAAAACCACTTGCTGGAAGTGGTTCAACTAGTTGCCAGAAACGTAAATGCTTCTGTCCTAATACTAACCCTGGTGCAACACCATGGTTTTGGTCACTAGTATAACACCACCTTTAGTTAACATTGAGGTGGAACAACGTCTTGAAAACCCATCTAGAGTGTCACACAGCAGCCCCACTTTCTGGAAACTGCAGGGGCATGGCACCGGCTGGCCCCAGCCCACTTAAAGCACTGCATGTGCATAATCTGTGGATCAAATCACTCTGCTTTAGAGACTCATGAATCATGGGTTCCTCATCCCTTCCTCTCCTAGATATTTCTTTTCCTGTTTGCCCCTTTGAGCCAAAGGGTGAGATGAATCTTGTTTGATGTTAGGGCTGCCTCAGCACTTCTCACTTTCCCCTGTGGTGTCCAACTGTGTATTATCCCCCATTTTGAATGAAGGAATGAATGCATTAATTTTATTTGCTTTCAGCAACTCGTGCCTATTGCAAACAGAACCTTGGTTTTCACTGAATTGTGTGACATTCTTGTGCCAACGGTTTCCCTTAGTGAATGTACCCCCAAGCTGGCCAGCTCTCGTGGCAGCATTGATGCTTGAAGGAAAGAATGCCATGTCCATCTCAGAGCAGACATTGAAGAATGTATCATGTAAGGCCTTCACTCTGTGAGGGCCAACTACTTTCCAGTTGGTCTTTATTGAGAACCCCTGTATGAATCAGGAGAAGGACACCTTGGGTGGATGCTGCAATGAAGTCTGGACTTGGGTACAGTAAGGCTCTGTTTCCGAGTCTATCGAGTTATCAGACAATGTGACTCCGGAACTGTACTGATTCCATAAGCTTGGAGCCTATGTCAAAGCTCATAGATCTCTTTAAAAGTTCAGCAGTGTGGGGAAAAACTGGTGATAATTCCATTTTTACCACGCTGTCAAACTACAAGTTTGAGCTTGAAGTGGGGAATTTACCTCCAGCAAAATGCTGTAGGGTAAAATTGGCTCTTTAAGGTTAAATATTAGCGTAATTACTGTGTTTGGAATTACCGATCATGGTTATTGAGCCAAAATCCCCATGGTGCCCCCTGGACTCACAAAATGGGGATTAACACCGCCCTTCAACAACTTGTAAGACTGTGGTAAATATATGGGACCATGTTGCAGTAATGGTAAACGAATTTAGCAGGTAATTCAAGGGATTCACTGCCGTATTGTCACAAAACTCGTAATCATGCCCATTAATGTATTTGCTTCACTCAGGACCTCACACTGCCTCCCAATGAAAGACTCAATGTTGCTCTATCTAGCCCTGTCACGTTCGTGACAATACTTTCTCTTCATTACTGTACATTCCAGAGAGCAGTAATGTACACACTCAGGACTTACGTTTTCCTGCTAAGCCTCCCTCTAGACTAGTTTTAAAGGGCAGTGGTGTTTCTTCTAATAAGCCCCTCGGCTCTGTGACTATTCGCTCCTTTCCTAGCACAATGCCAGTCTTGGATTTCATTTTACACTCTAATCAAACCACTTTAGTTCTGTATTCCCAAGATTACGTCAGATGCAAGCCAACAGCAATTTAAGAGTATTTGGTATGATAAGTAAGACATATAAGTGTTGTTACTTGCTCATGCCCCACTCTTCACTTTGCAAGAAAATGCATAACATTCCTATACGCCATTTTCTGAATTAGTGGCCCATGGTGCATAGCTTTAGTTTGAAGGAGAGGAAATTGACTATATTTGACCACATATATGTGCAACATTCTTTGGCATAATTGTGTGTCAAGACTGACTTGCACGTGGTTTTTACACCCTTCTGCCATGACAAAACAGGCTGAAAATCAGTAGATTGAAAGTTGCGCTCAGCAATTGCCGTTGATTACCAATGCATACTTTTCCATACACCCCTCTACACTTTTGCAAAGACACCATAAATGGCAATGTGATTCTCTTTCAGGAGTTTTGTGTTTACTTTGAATTGTTCCCCATGCTCCCTCCCAATGTACCCTCTGGCTGCACCCACCACTTACCCCCTACTCCCTCATCCCTCCCTGTTGCACTGTGGGCACTTTGAAACACGATTTACTTGATGTATAAGCACCTTACAAATGCACAATAAATAAATACATACATACATACATACATACATACATACATACATGATGATGCCCAACAAGGCCAAAATAAGTTTCGGCTTGCTTGTGGTTCAGTGCTGAAAAGATATGACCTATGACCCGTTTAGGCTGGATTAACGCTTGTGGGATGGTATCAAGATGGATTTGCATTTGGATGTTCCCCCTTCTAATACCTCTGCTGGATTTAAAGCTGTGGAATGGAAAAATACCAAGAGCAACTGACTGTGGTTTTGATGAACTGAAAGCTCTCCAAAAATCACTCTGAGGTGTTAAAATGTCATCTTAAAGGAATGGTTCGGTCAACATTTTGTATTGCCCCTACGGATCGGCCATGTGTTTTTAAGCCTAAATCGCTCGATTTTAGAAAAATTTCTTATGGACCTTATCCGAGTTTTCGTCCATTAAATGCACGCGAAAACAGGCATCAGGGAGCTGCCATTTTGTGATAATCCTATAATTTCCCCCATTGCCCTGGCTGACCTGCTTTTGCGGCACTAAATCAAATCCCCCGCCCCTGAGCCTGACATTATCAAAACATTCATATTCCCCGCCTCTCTCATTGACGTTTCTGTGCTGCGTAGGCAAACGCGCCCAGTCGTCTTCTACGTGACTTCACACAGAACCCGGAAACCAACACAGATCAACTCACAACACAGCACGCTACAATTCGGAATATGAAACTGTACTTTAAAATCAAACAGCAACACGGTACATTTGGTAAAGTACATTTATTTAACATTAAATGTTTATAGAATATTCAGCAATTGCCATATGAACTCGGAATGCCATTTATTTTCTTTTATCTCTATCTGCAAATCCGTAAAAGTTTATCGTGAGTCACGCGCTGTTCCTTTATGGTACACAGGGTGTTGGTTTTCGTTAAAAGAAGCACTTTGGTCGCACGGTGAACCGCAAGGCTGTTCCATCAAGTAGGCACTAGGCCAGCGTAAAGGTTGATATGTTGCTTCTAGCCGCTAGTACCGCGTAAGGGCACATGGGCCCTTGGCGATCGTCCCATAAAATCATCAAAGTGGTGCAGTTGTTTACAAGAAGCTGAAGCTGGCAGTTGAAAAAAACATCTGCCAGGGTCTGAAACTGGTGGCAGTAGCAGTAGGGAAGGATATACCTGTTTTGAAAACAAAACATTTATAATTAGTCTCGCCAGCCGATCTTTATTAATGTTATTCATTTTATTTATTATGGCCGAGCTGAAACTATTTGCTTCCAAAGATAGTGCAATGGAGTATGTTCGGATCTAAAATCAATGCGAAAAATAACCAAATAAATAGAGGTTAGCACACAATGAGAAACGACTGTTTGTCTACATACGTGTGGAATGTGGACCTGCATGCCCATGTACCCGCTACAAGGACGATCCCACAAATGTTTTCCTAGCTCTTCATTCATTCATTTATTCATGCATCCATTCATTAATTCTTCATTCCGGTATAAAAGCGTCTAAAGAGTTACTTACATTATATTTGCAATTTCCATTGTGTCTCTGCGTAATGCAGTCCGTAAATCCCACTGTGCTATTGACAACGATTTTTCGTATACTCAACTAACATGAAACTCGGTCTAGTTTCAGAATTTTCTGCCTTATCGTCTCTTACGTTATTGCACCCCCCCTTCAAATGAAGTTCTTTCGGCATGGTCCCTGTCTCTCAAGGTCAAAAAACAATAGAACCTTATACTGCCAGTGCGAGTTGTGGGCCCCTCTAGGGCGCGAGCTGAAAATCAAAGCTGCTGGCATTCACTAGAAATGAGCATACATTCTTTCTTTGCAACATCCCGTAGTAAAGCCATCTGTGAGAACTTGAAGTTTCAAATCCATCTATGTACTGCGCCTCAATGTACAAATGCGAACTGGCTTCTCTCCCATCTGCAACGGCTCGCTTGGCGTGTTCTAAGGCCCCCAATTTTGTCCTTGTTGTCTGCGAGCTTTGAAGCCCCAAAGAACCATAACTATTGAGACTTTTAATTTTTGGGGGTAGGTCAGGGAAAGTATAAAGTACCCGAGGAGTTGAGTTGAAAGTGAGATTTGTTTTTTTTTTTTTTATTATTTGCAATACGCAAGCCTCCCCTCGGTTAACAGTGAGCAGCATTTACATGAGATTGCGAAAATTAGTTACATCAACAAAAATATATACATACACATATAGAAAAGGTCAGCAATATGAGGTGAATAGAGAGAGAATTCAAAGATGACACCCAGGTTGTTCGCCACCCAGGATGGTGAAGGTAGTGGTTAGGGTTATCGTACTTTGTATGTACACTGTACAATAACAATTAGTTACAAAAAGACAATCGTACTACAATTATTTAAACCGGGATTTGTACTTCACAACCACCTCTCCTTTGGGTGGACATGGGACAGTGGCGATGTTGGGTGGCAATGGATCAGTGCTCTGCACAGAAACGTTAAAAATTCCATATCTGTGCTTCTCTAATACAGCAACAATAAGGCTTTTGACAAAGTCGAACTCCATTTCCTCATAGACTGGTTTGATCACCCATTGCTTACTTCTTTTTGAAAAGGCCTTAGTGTAGCGAGGCATCCTTACATTACCCGTAGTCCTAGATTGTTCACGGCCGAGATTCTCGTTATGGGCCAAGACGGCAAGTAGAGTCCTTTGTCTCATGCCCTGTATGCTGAAATGCAAGCGCGTTGGCCTGTACTTTAGGCACATATTGTGGAACACCTCCAAACTTCCTGTGTGACAGAATTCTGTCAGTCCCCTCAAATCTCTTATTGAAAACAATCTTCTCAATGGCTTTGTGTGTCGGTGACAAAGGGCCATGTTCACATTGGTGGAAATGTAGGTTTTCTGACCAGCGGTGCACATTGGTACAGGTGGTGCATCAGTGACCGCCATTTTTCAAGTAGTATTTCCACTGACCCTTCACAAGTTTTGGAGCTCCACCAAAGATGGTTGCTGATAGACTGGGACCACTCTGAAATACTTTCCAAACCTTTTTTTTCCCTGCAGCCGAGATTTTCTTATTGATTGATTTAGCAAGTTGCCATGCGTCAAATTGATGTTTAATATGTGGGAACTGCTCTCTCATGAGGTCGATGTGCATTCCCCTTGATTGTAGATATTCCACTGATTTTATAAATCCTAGTTTCTCCATGGCCACTGAGGATGTACATTGTGTTACCTGCACGACCACCGAACTCACAATTTTCTTACTATCCATGTCCAGAAAGTGGTAGGTGCAGTACTTGGCAGAAAATCCAGGGCCGGCTAGCCTGAATCGTTTGCCTTCAAATGTACTTGCTAGAGACAATTGTTCAATTTTCCAAGCATCACTAATGGCCGGAAACAGATAATCATGTTGGTATTTGTAGTACTGCGATTTTAAATGAAATGGAGTCCCACAAACTGGAGAAAGACTCTAACTTTCTAAAACTGGAGCCACTAAAAAGTGATGCAGCTGCACACAGTAGATTGCCTGCTGGCAGTTTCCCCAGCATCGGTTGTGCAGACCATGAGAAAGTATTATTTAATCTACAGGCGGCATGTATTGTGACGTTACTGCCTTGTTTTTGACGAGTCACATGAATCAATGGCTTCCCCCATACTTTCCCTCTGACGGAATGCCCACATTTCAGCATACTTATAATATCCATCAAACAACTGTTGAATACTATGTATTTGCCCTCTTTCATTAGACTATCATCCTGTGTCAAAGTTGTTTCGGCCTGTGACGTTGAGGACATATCACCACATTTGAAAGAAATATTGCTGCTATCAAATTCTGATGCGTCGGTGAATGCTGCTGCTGGTTCATTCTCGGTCATTTCAACATCTGCTACTTCAACATTGATGGGAGAACACAACAATGTCAACAGCTTTTTGGTGGCAATTTTTTGGCGGGTGTAGATTGTGTGCATTGATCTGAAACTACTTCAGAGCTATCTTCAATGCATCCAGTATCATGTTGTTGTGGTGGTGCGGTCGCACTGTAGCAATGGTCGTTTACAACTTTACTGGATTCTCCTGACACATTCATTTCATGTTCTGGCCATTGGACATGAGCATCTCTAGTCTCAACACGCGCCGTCTGAATTAATAGTTCCGCCATAGTGTAAATGGTCTGGCAAGCAACATCTCTTATTGGCTTCACTGTATGTGTATGTATAGTTCGGACACCCACGGGTAACTAGAGGACAGATTGGAAAAGGGATGTTCAGTTTAAACACAAGATAAAGTATAGTACAATTGACTGGAAAAAAACATAAAATAGTCCCCAGCATAAAAAATTTCTAAAGTTATGAACTGTTTGTAACTAACCTTATTTTTGTTTCTTTTCTTTGCAACTTTTTTGACTCGACCTTCAACATCTGAACGCTGTTGCTCTGATTCGTATCCGCATGTCTCCCCTTCCTCTTGCGCTGCAATGACTATATTTTCTGTATCCACATTGAACAGCACGGAATGAGGCTCCATTGACTCCCTGAAACATAGTATTTTCATTACTGTGTATCAAAATATTGTTAGCATAAAACACACGTGAGGATGAACACACAGGTACATCTCAATAGCCAAACACGATTTAAACATTGTGTGGAACAATCAAACGACAAGTATTCGAGCTCTGATGACCTAGTTCGATGGAGCTGTCAGTATCCATACCTCTGGCTCTGCATGGACTGCCACGAATGATTGTATTGAAGAGGAGGCATCAGCAACTCCCTGAAATCCAGTACTTGCGTTAGTATGGTTTTCAATATTGTAAACATAACACACACTTGGGGTCGAAGGCACAGGTACATATAAAAAGATAACCACAAATGTTGTATTGTCTAAAAGAATCAAGGAATATTTAAATATGATCAGATTTAATCGACTTATTTCTCTGATTTCTTTACATCTGCATCATCTAAATGGGATCTTGTGATTGTAGTGGAAGCTCCACGTTTCCCTGAAACACAGCACTTGCGTTTATAGGGAAGAAAGTATAGCAAATGGAATCACGTTATATGATCACGCTTGATGGAGCTGTCAGTATCCATACCTCGTGCTGCTGAAGAATATCTATGGATGTTGTAAATGTGGTGCGCACTTCCGAAAGCAGTTGCGCTGATTCGTATCTGCATCGTCCGCTTCCCCTGGAATTACTTGAATGTCAGGCTCTGCCTCAAGTGCGTGGGTTGACGCTTCAACAACTGCCTGAAACATAGTATTTGCATAGTATTTGCATAAGTAAGGATTACAATATTGAAAATACAACACACACTTTGGATTGACCGCACAGGTACAAATCAATGGCTAACCACGAATGAAACATGGTGTAGAACAATCAAACGACTAGTGTTCCAGTCCTGATGATCACGGTCGATGGAGCTCTCAGTATCCATACCTCGTGCTGCTGAAGAACATTTAGGGCTGTTGTCAATGTGGTGGACGCTTCAGCATCTCCCTGAAAGACAGTACTTGCATTAGTATGGCTAATACTAATTATAACTGAAAACAAACACCAGGGGACGACAACTAAGGTGTATATCAATTGGAAAGCACTAACCAAACAATTTGTAAAATAATCACACGAAACATAAAAACTATCACTTGACATGCATAAAACAAGTCTGTAGTGGAATGGCCAAGTATGATATGATATGATATGATATGGTATTTGTAACGCGCTTATACACAGGTGTTTCAAGGCGCGACGAGGCAGGGAGGGGAGGAACAAGGGGAGACAGACAACGATCCTACTAGGCCAGGTGTCATTCAGATCGCGCAAGTGCAGGGGTGGGGGAGGGGGAAAAGTGCAAGGGGAAGGGGAGGGGGGAAGTGCAGTACAAGGTAAGTGGCGTAAAGTAATAAATAAATAGGGCCAGCTGGTGGCAAGTGCAAGGTAAGTGCAGAACAAGTGCTGGGGAAGGGGGGGGCTGTAGGGATACAGAGACAGTCCCGCAGTGCAGAGGGGTTCCAGGGCATCAGTGCAAGTGGAGAGTGGCTGGGCCCAGGGCCGAGGCCGTTTAGAGAGGTCCAGTTGCAGGATCAGTGCAGTTTCAGTGAAGAATATTAGCTGTTCAGCAGGGGAGAGGGAGAGAGAAAGCAGAAGCAAAGAGGAAGGTTTTGAGGTGCTTCCGGAACCGGAGATGGTTCTCCTCGAGTTTCAGGGAGGCAGGAAGGCTGTTCCAGAGGGAGGCCCCTGCCGCGGAGAGAGATCTACCCCCAGCTCGTTGCTTCGAGAAGCGGCTGACCCTGAGGGAGTTGGAGGCGGATGAGCGAAGGGCTCGGGAAGGAAGATATTTGGGAAGAGAGAGTTGAAGGTATTTAGGACCCAGGCCCCAGAAGGCCTTGTGGACAATGCAGAGGGTTTTGAACTTTATCCTCGCAGCCACTGGGAGCCAGTGTAGAGATTTCAGTCCTGGAGAGATACGATCCCTGGGCTTGAGGCCAAGGACAAGTCTCGCAGTTCTGTTCTGGATGAGTTGCAGAGGGCAGAGAGTGGAGGCAGGCAGATTAAGATAGAGGCTGTTACAGTAAACCAGCTTCGAGAGAACCAGGGCTTGGGAGACAGTGAGCTTCTGGGGGAAGG
Source organism: Ambystoma mexicanum (assembly GCF_040938575.1). Lineage (NCBI taxonomy): Eukaryota > Metazoa > Chordata > Amphibia > Caudata > Ambystomatidae > Ambystoma > Ambystoma mexicanum. The sequence continues at coordinate 635,354,048 of NC_090925.1, forward strand.
AGAGGAAGGGAAGAATACCTCTGAGGAGGTGCAGCTGGTAGTGTGACCTCTTGGCGACGTCAGAAATATGAGGAGAGAAGGAGAGTGTGGAGTCGAAGATGACCCCAAGGTTTTTTGCCTTGCAGGTAGGAGCAGGAAGAGGGCCAAGGGAGGCAGGCCAGAGAGCTGCAGGGAAGGAGGGAGTGGGAGTACCGATGAGTAGAATCTCAGTCTTACTGGCATTAAGGCAGAGGTCATTGGCGGCACACCATTCTTGGATAGCAGACAGACAGTCAGAGATGAGGGAAGGAGAGGGGGAGGCTGAGGGTAGCCTGAAAATGAGCTGGGTATCGTCCGCATAGCACTGGAAATTAGGGCAGAGAGCGGCGATGCGGTGGGCAAGGAGTGCCAGATACTGGTTGAACAGCCAGGGAGAGAGATTAGATCCCTGGGGGACACCAGTAAGGTTACCTGATACGCGCTAGAAGTGGTTGATAACTGCGGGCACGTCACGGATGTAGAATGTTCTTGCTTCAGATTCAGTGGATAGTCAAGCAGTTGTAAAGGTAAATTATTGTTTGATGATGAAATGCAAATATTAAAAAATTGCCATGGAAATCGACAGAATACTTGAGAATAATGCTATTCAAAATGCGCAATATAGTACAGTTCCCTGTGCCCATAAATAGATTTCCTTTGGGGGTTATAAAATTGAAAAATAATTTATTGATAAATGTCATTATTCAAAAAGCTATACACTCATATCAATATTGAAAGTATTACAAGGCAGTATTACAAGGGACAAAACACCTAAAACATCAATTAATCCATTCGGCTACCTACACACTACCGCAAGGCCTAAAGCTAAATCCGGACACTTGACTCAACAGTGGCGGAATGTGGACGAATAGAGTTGGAATAGCGTTTGCGAGCAATTTTCGTGTCATTCGCCATTTATTCTTCTTTGTTACCCAAGATGTGGCGTACATGTTCGAGGAAAAGTGCCGGCTGCAGATGCAGTATCGATCACCCCTCTTGTCCTCTAAGACTTGTTGGACTCTACTTTCCAGCTCATCCAGTGGATATCCGCAATGTCTGACCCATTCTCTTATTCGATCAACAGTTTTCGGGAATACATGCATTGTAGTGCCTTCAGATTTAGGATGGGTCTTCGAAGGGCAACTGCTAATCGAACAGGCAGGCATTGTTGAAAATTCTGAAAAGTAAATATCAATATTATTATAAAACCTTGATGAATAAAAATGTCATAAAAAAGTAAATGAACCATACCATGTTAAATGCAAGGTTTGTTTTGGTCGCCGGAACTATACCAGTTCATCATGTGTGGCTTAGTATTTGCATAAGTTACAGAAATGTTTTAAATTATGTGACTAAACTCTGAACATATGACTCGTCCCTTGGATGTTCTTTCTTGCACAAAAAGAAAACATGCTTACATTATAGACTGGACCCCCGAAGGATGCAATTCGATATCAATTGACAAAGATGAAAATAAATAGATCTATTGATAGCATAACAATTGAAACTCAAGTCAATAGCGATGAGACCAATGACCATAGCTCTATTGGGTACTGTAATCACAAATAGTAGAAATGTAAAAATGACAGAAATATGACTAGGCTACATGGCCTTACCTTGATAAACAAACAGTTGGATTCAGCAGGCCGAGCAGTATGTTGCAGGAGAACAGGTAGATGGCCACAGGTAGCACACTGACGAGTTTGCTCGAAGCGGTCACAGATAGCACGATGACAAGCAGATTAGCATAGATCTCAGTGCTTCTCAGGTAGAAGGTTCAGGAGTTGACTTGCAAAGCACAAAGATGTTCTCAGGAGACATATCAAGTGGTTTATAAATTATTAGAAACAGGGGTGTGTTTGTGAATGAATGCCGTGTGTATGTCGTGGTATTATGTGGATTGCAGGGGGGCAGCCTGCCTCAGGGGAGGCCTGCCTGGAGCCACGGGGTCTGAGGAGGCCATGTGAGCGATGGCCCCTGGGCGTGGGATACCTTTTGAAGTGTACATGCTATTTGGCACCTTGGCCGTTTGCGCCCGTGACAGCCCCCCATGCCAGCGTTCATCCCTGGGGTGCAAACCGCCTTTGATAGAGGGGGTGGGATGGATGGGCCTGGGGCGTGCAGATAAGGCACAGGAAGACAGCTGAATGGAGACACACTTATGTGGATTGCAGAGGGGCGGCCTGCCTCAGGGGCGGCCTGCCTGGAGACACGGGGTCTGAGGAGGCCATGTGAGCGATGGCCCCTGGGCGTGGGATACCTTTTGAAGTGTACATGCTGTTTGGCACCTTGGCCGTTTGCGCCCGTGACAGCCCCCCATGCCAGCGCTCATCCCCAGGTGCGAACCGCCTTTGATAGAGGGGGGTGGGATGGATGGGCCGGTGGGCATGCAGGCAAGCATGTGGGAGCGAGGGGCCATCAGGCCCCTCTCACTCTTTACTTCTCAGTATAAACTCGGACCAAATGCCTCCAGTAGTGGGTTCGCCCCTTGCCCTTATGTGATGTTAACTTTGGTTGACATTTGCGTAGATGGGACCACTGAGCAGGACACGGGGCATCCATTTTTTTACCCCCTTTCCAATCCATCCTGGTGACCAGGCCTCACTGCACACAGCACATGGCCCCCACCCACGTTCCCACTCTGACTGGAAAACTCCAGAGGTATTTGCAACAGCTAATAAATGTAACACATCACTCTTCCTCTTCGATCACTGTCCTGCATGTGAACAAGCATGAACTAAGCACATAGCTTGTCCATCCTTGAATTGAGACACACTTGATTCATTTAAAAAATCAAAACAACTGTTGTTAAAATATATGTGGTGTTTTATTTTGTATCTTATTTTGATGACACAAAAATACAAGACTTTACACATTCTACAGGTCAGGTTGCAGCACAGTGAGAGAAAATCCCCTGTACTGACCGCTGTCACTCAGGAACGTTTCTCTTATGGCACGAACGGCACAGGCGGGTATTACTCTTCGAACGCGGTGTCCAAGCCTTCCGTGAAGCCACCATGTAAAGGAATGATAGGCCACCAGCCTGTACCACCTGTGAAAAGGAATGAAACAAACTGTTTTTAAATGACCAAGATAAGTTTAATAAACAGTTCTCGTCCTCGGTTGGCATTAGCTCGCACCGATTGCATGTGCACCAGGTTGAAACAACGTCCATGCGACTAGGTCCAGGCTCTTCAGCTGTTTTATCGTCCTCCCAACTGCCGTCCGAAGACCCATCGTTTTCGCGTGTTTCCCTTTCCAGTAGTTCCTCCTCAGTATACTCGGGCTCATACATGTAGGGCATTATTGTAGCCATTGTGTGTTAAACAAACTAAAATAATTTATAGCGGTGGTACTGGTATCTGTTCACACGGGCTACAAGCAACGAAGGTAGCTGACCAGAGCACAGAAACGAGTCACAGAATACACAAAGTAACACAGAGAGAGGAATGGAATCGAAAATCTGCTGCTGTGTGTTGTGAAACGGTCTGTTTATACTTATTGAGGAAAAAGGCGTCCTGCCATTTCCATGGCGACACATCATTAGCTGAAGCGCAGCGAATGTTGACACGAGACGTGCTTTGGCGTTGTGAAATGGGCGGTACGCATCTGCTGATGACAGGCTCAGGGGCAGGGGATATGATTTAGTGCCGCAAAAGCAGGTCAGCCAGGGCGATGGGGGAAATGATAGGATTATCACAAAAAGGCAGCTCCCTGATGCCTGTTTTCGCGTGCGTTTAATGGACGAAAACTCGGGTAAGGTCCATAGGAAATTTTTCTAAAATCGAGCTTAAAAACACATGGCCGACCCGTAGGGGCAATAAAAAATGTTGACCGAACCATTCCTTTAACTGGCCCCAGTGTTTTCTGCACTTAGTCCCCTAAACTCTGCCGTACGAAGGATTCCAAATTTGGCTGAAAAATGCATCTTATGTCTTGAAGTCCTGGGCAGAAAGGATGAGAGCTAGCAGTTCGGGGGGGGCAGCTCTTTTGTGGGTGCGGCCAACACTGATTCGCATATGGTGTCCGCTATTTGTAGTAATTCAGTAGGCTAAGCAACGATTGAATGGAACGTTGGCATAGCAATTGCTGGTGGTGATGATTAATTCAAATCTTTACATCCATCAGTGTTACATAACTGAGCACCACTCCTTTCCAGAAAAAAAAGGCAGAATTATTTTCGAATGCGCAGCAGACTATGAAGAATGCAGTATTGTGTCAAGAACGTATCTGGACATTTCTGTAGAAAATTCACACGAGGCTTTAGAAAGAAAGTGCACAGTGTTGAAGAAGCAGCATGCTGTATGTTTAGCTCTTTGAGGTGACATTTGTTTTGTTTCAGCGGCAGGGGAAGGTGCACACTCGCCGGCACAGTGGAGTGCCTCATAGCACTGGGGGATGCCGCGATGTGGGGGCGGGTAGGACAGGAGAAGCGGTGATCAATCATATGAGACAGAACTGTAATCACACATGTGAGGTTTCTGTCAGCGCTGATCATAATATCAGCTCATGCGCGGCCTCTGTTGTGGACGTGGATTCGTCATTGAATGCCGCCGAGTCGTGCCTGAGTCGGTGTACCTGAAATGCTGGTGAGAAAGCTTAGAGCCTCCACAGCTTCTGCAGAGACGTTTGAAGGTCAGAGGTTTGCCTCATCTGGGTCTGGATGATTTATTTATTTATTTATTTAGCCATTTATATAGCGCTCCAAGCCCGAAGGCCTGATACAGTTACACTGATTATATCGAAAGGTGCCTAGAGCCAGTTCAGTTTGTAGTGCACTCTAAATGTTATGCTATGTTAATAGGAGATGTGCCATGCACCGCCTGGACTCCAGGTGCTCTGGCAGTTCTAAAAGGGAGTGGGTGGGTATGGGCAGTCAGCAGCAGAGAGAAAATGCAAGATTCGGGTGCTTTGTGTTGTTGTGTGCAGACTAGAAGTGCCTAAGCCATGTGTGCATGTGGCCGTCCCATGTTTCGATAGTTGCGTGTGCAGTGGTGGCACCTTGCGTTCTCGTGTAGCAGCGGGCTGTCATGTCTTAGTTGGATTGCAGAGGTGTAGACTTCAGTTGTTCGATTTCAGGGGGTACGGCTATAAAATAGCCATGTGCCAGTGGCTAGTTCAGATGTGGGTATGAAGAGTTTTATGCAAAACGTGGGGATTACTAGGTCGGGTTCATGGTACATTGTCGTGTTGGGGCGTGATTCTAAATTGAGAGATCAACTATGTGTAGCCTTGTGGCAGTGTGTGGTGGGTAGTTGTGTTGGACATCACTGAGTGTGTGGGCGATTTGTAAAGCACTTAACCTACTGAAGGACTCGCCATTGGCCCGAGGTCCTGAAACAGCGTGAGAAGGGCCTGTGGTGACACAGAGATTTGTCAATAAGCCGCTGCCGCTTAAGTTCGAGTAGGCTGGGGCAGAGTCCATCACACCAGAGGTGATACACATCTGCAAATGACTTATGTCTCAAACCCTATTGACAGTTTAGAGAAACTGACCTGGCAGGTTAATCCCTGGATCCCCGACAGGCCAGTGATCCAGAGGTTAGATCCTTTACTATGAAGCTGGGAGCCTTGGGTTGACCGAATGATGTGACCCCGAGCAAGTCACTTTATAACTTTAGCTCACAATGCTTTCATCTGACAAAATTCAAAGTGCTTAGACATTGGAATGTGTTGGGAAATGTCTACCTCTGAATAGCAAGCACTTTATTAAAAACGAGAACATTACCATTTCTAACGCATGACGTTACCAGCGTTCTTATAGACATTTGATCAAATCCAATTTGGCCAGAGTTTCTCCAGCCTTGATGGAAAACCAGTTGAATGTCTGGTTTCCTCCAATCCTCTAAAACCATCAAGCCATGGCATGGCATGCATCAACGGCCCGGGAATTGACTGCCGGCTGTTTAATCTGGGTTCTTGAAAAACAAGAATTCCATATGTTTCTCAAATTCTTAGTACTGATAGCTGTGTTGGCTTTGCATCTCTTCAGTTGTCCCCATGCTTTAGGAGGGACGGGGCAGTGCCACTTTTAAATAATCAGGAAACACAACACGTGGGCTTTTGGTAAACTCAGCGGGTGTGTCGATATGAAACGAAATGTGTGACTCCTTAGATGGACCCTGAACCGTCTGCTTTTTCTACATTGTAAATGTGCCTGTTTCCTACATGTTCATTCACTTTGTTGCAGTTGATTTTCTATGATGTATCGGCCATACTTTTCTCCGGATCTCTGTACCAGGAGAGGGGGGGAGGGGGGTGCCCAGCAGTCTTCAAGGAGGTACTGCAAGCTGGGTGTCAATGCTGCAAAGGTTGGTGGCGGCTTTGCCACTTTCCCGGGTCAGCTGTGGTAGCCGTGATCAGGGAAGGCCTATAGTAGAGGTGGTGGCCCCGGATAGAGTTGAATAATGTCACCAGGCTTATACTAATTAATGTTGAGTCAGGTGTAGTTTTAGTAAATATCTCCTGTAATAAATAGTATCCCAGAAGACTACTAGAAGTGTCTAATTCTAATCCATGTAGAAATCTGTGATCTAAGACCAAGATGGGGCCATCACTGTCGTAGAAGAGTATTTGGCCAATGTTAGTCGATGCGATAATGGATTCTTATGGCAGGGGACCTGCAGCATTCTAAACTAGCCATTCTGTCATGATGCCTACCCCCAGGCATCAGGACTAAGGCCCTCAGCTCCGGGAGCAGGCATCCAGACATTTGTTTAAACCTCAGCAGCCCCGGCTAGGGGCTGTCTGGGTTCAGTCCTGGCGCCTTAGGCGCCAGACTCATCATAGAAATCAGTCCTGGCGCCATAGGCCCCAGGCTCATAGACTTTACTTACCTGATGCAGACCATGCTGCAAAAGAGTCCAGGCCTACTTGAGGCCTGGATGGGACTATTTTGTTACAGGGACTATTTTTTACTCGGGCGTGGCTCTAGGGAACTTCTTACCTGGAACTACTTTGGAGGCTATTTAAACCACACCCGAACAGCAGCACATACTTTGCGTTATTCTGCATCCAGCAGCGTGACGCTCACCGTACCTGCAGCCAGCATCCAGTCTTCAGCCACGCCCGCGTGCCTGCAGCCAGCATCCAGTCTTCTGCCACGCCCGCCTCGAATCCGGAGCTCCTAGAATAAAGAAGAAGAAAAGGACAAGGTTAGAAAACAAACTTATTTCAAATTCCTCACCTAATTCCGGAACCATTTAATCTCCGAACCTGGAAAGTACATCAGTCCTGCACGCGTCACTTCGCCAGCTCCAGCACGGCGCCATACTCACCAGTTCTCACAGCATCTTTCGATCCGGCACTGTCTCCATCATTTCTTCGCCGTAATCCGGAACCTAGGGGACACAAGAAAAAACAAGGTGAGCCAAGGGAATAAACAAATACAACCTCTTACCACCATAGACTTACCTGATTTACCACCGGCGGTATTATTCCATAACTCCCCACATTTTCATATGCTGCATCTGTAAAGAGGGAGAAAAACAACACGTTAACGCATGAAATAGTTACCGTACAGCGTTGGGTAACACAGACTCTTACCTGAACGCCAGCAGCAGCTACGAGAACTTCTTCTCACAAACTCAGTTGCAACTTAAGGAAGGAAGGGGACAAGAGTGAACATCGGGCACATTGAACTCTTTGAACTTGATACTTACCAATCCCGCCAGGGACTTCAGAGTCAATATTACCGGAACTCTCCCAACGCCTTCAAACCAGTGAAGTAACTGGTATCTACGTGCCCCTGCAAGGCACGCAGGATGGAGAGCTCATCTTTTACAAACATAAGGTGAGGTTACTAAGGGGATATCGGAGGTGATTAGTGGGGGAGAGCGAGAACAGTTGGGAGACCATCACTAAAACCCACAGGTGGTTAATCCCTGTCTCCACTGCAGGAAAATACTTCTTCGGGTCCAGCAGACAAGACTAGGCGGGCCAGTCCAGACAGTCATCTCTGCACTACACATCACGTTGAAGGAGACCGCAGCTGTCCGGGTCTGATCGACACCCCTGTGGGGTCCAGGTGAGAGTAACACATCCGTCACGATGGGACAGTGCCCTAATTGGGTACGTACTCGAGGGTCCACTGCCCGATTTCCGAGGCAGGAACATTGTGTTTACAGAAAAGTGCGAGAATACGATAACTGCAATGGTGAAAATCAGTTTGCTGATGTTCCTTAGTCTTGTGGACCAATAGTTCCAGTTGCCTTCAGTCTCTGCGGGAACAGGCTACATGGTTGCCTTTATCTTTTTTCATTGTTGGTTCATTGAGGAGATAGCTTTGAGGGTCTAGATCCTGAATGCCTCATTGGGATGGATATTGCTGTTGTAGGGATCAACACAGAAGTACAAAACAGAGCAGAATAACTCAATTTCTGAAATCAGCAGTTCTCCCGGTCCAGCAGCAGATGAGATTCCAGGTGTTGGACCAGTGTGACGTGATTCCTATACGGATGGTTTTGGAGATGCTGCAGTGCACTAGCAATTGCCCTCACGGAAGGAACAGTGTTCAGTGTAGAAGAAGGGGAATGGCGGCCTGAGGGCACACCATCGGGAATAGCTTCCCAATACTCAACAACCAGAGGATTGAGTACTTTGTGTTGTGGGATCCATTGATTGATGGTGGTGTCCAGGGCAGGCAATCCTCATGCAGATGTCGCCCATCTCATGCTATGTCGACAGGCTTTGGGTGCAACAATGGGTGATTTCACCAGATTATCAACCTAGGTCGCTTTTGATTATTGGGTTCCATGGGTGAGTAGTTTGCCCCGACAGGCTGCAAATTGGTGACCTTCACTGTAAGCTTTAGGACCGATGCTGCCGATCTCTCATCATGGATCCCTTGCATGAAACTGCTAGGCTCCCTCGCTTTAGAGTTTGGCGCTACCGGGCGAGTCAGTGCATGGTGTATGTCCACAACAAAAGGCTGTGGCTCTTTGTAGCAGATTTAAAACACCAGGCAGAGAAGTGGGGGACCAGGGAAAGAGGAGCGTGAAAAATGGTGAGTGCTATAGAGAACAGGTAATACTTTTTAATGTTCAGTCATTTTTCCCATTGCCAGCAGGAATCCGCCAACTCCGTATTACAGCGGAAATTATTATTGAATGATGTACGTGGGAATTGCGGACAGCAGTAGGTAATAATTAGTGCAAGGATTTAACACAGCTTTAAAAATAGAGGAATATAAAGTGGGGTGGGGGTAATTGGTAGCCTATGGACCACTGGCACTTTGTGGTAGTCTTTTGAACCTGCAAACGGAGGATTCAAGCTTGTACTCTAAAAATTGAGGAGAACCATCTCCGTTTCCAGAAGCACCTCAAGACCTTCCTCTTTGCTTCTGCATTTGCTCCCCACTCCGCTGCTGATCTGTTCTCTCTTGGCACCGTGCACCTGGCCACCCTCTGTCCTCCAGGCCTGGGTACCTGCTCACCCTTCCACCCTCCCGCATTGACTCTTAGCGCCGGTAACGCCGGCGCTAATAGCTATTAACGCCGGTGGGTTTGGCGGAACTGGAAATCCCCATTCCCCATTGAGCCCATTCGGGAATGCCCCATTCCCCATTGGGCTCAATGGTGAAATTTTGCGCTCTTACCGCCGGCGGATTTCCCGCCGGCGGTATGAGCGTGATATTTCGGCAGATTTCCTCCCAGCTAAATTCAGCCGAAGCCGTGATTTGGCGGACCCTTAAATGCAGCTGTAATAGCGCTACCACCACATTTAAGGGTTATCGCCAAACTCGTGATGAGGCCCATAGTCCTGAAATTGATGGTCCAGAGACTGGAGTTAAGTTGTCTAACTGTACAAGGCAAGTAGTGGAACAAAGGAATGATTCACAAAACAAAATGGCTGGGTTTTTGTGGAGACGGGGCTGAAGAAGGCAAAATGGTCGTCTGTGTTTGGTTTATTGTCCCTCTCCATGGATCAGAACAGTAACTTCAGATGCTCGATTTGTGGAACCCGAAGTCACTTGGCGTGGGGGTCTTGGGGGTCCTTTGCAAAGAGGGCCTGGATGATAACCCAGCAATCAAGCCTTAAAAGCAGAAAAATAAATCTGCAAGTTAGGCCCAATCCATAACGCATATTGCAGGCTACATATTGTGCCCAGGCAAATTTTACGTTTTTCACAAAACCCCCATATAGTTCACTTGTAAATTAGCAGACAGAGAATGTGTGTGTGTAAAGAGAAAAGCGATTGCGCAATTTGCACAGATGCAGTTCTGAGACTATGAATAGAAAGGGGGTGTTCATCCAATAACACCCACTTTGCCTTGCAACATGGGGGTGCCTGGAAGTGTGAAAATGGTCGGGCAATGAAAAGACATTACACACCTACAAAAGCAGATAGAGCATACTGATTCAGGAAGAAAGAGCACAGCACATCCTCCTGTAAAAATGTGCGTGTTGCGTCTTGCCTTTTCTGCATGTCTTACTAAGTGATGTCACCGGGAGAATGTTGAGTGAGTGCTCAGAATTTTGGTCATGAAAGGAGTCACCCAGGCAGTTGGAGATATAAGCCTGGGTAGTGGGAGCAGTGGGCTCCTGTCCTGTACCCCCCTTGCCCTTATGTATACCTGTACTGCTCCTCACCTCTTGTAACATGCACCTAATAAAGGAACTTCTCAAGGACATACCTGCTGCCCCAGGAGTGTCACTTTTTAACAGTGCGCCTGTTGGAACTTAGTGTAAGTCAGGTTTGGTGCACATGCAAATATGCAGGAACAACATGTGTTTCATGAAGAAAATGACCCCACCCATACAGTTTGACGCAACAATACATTGGAAAATATTTTCAATTTTGCTTTCCCATATTATCCATAATTATAAGCACTTTCTTGGTCTCCCATGCCAGCTATGAAAAAACGAAGGGGCCGATTCACAGAATAATTGGTGTGGAAAATCGGGGATTTGTGCACCATTTAGCACGCAAATCCACATTCGTCTATTCATGGAATCGACTGCGCAGGACTTTTCCAGGACTTGCATGGAGTTCGCGCAGGATCGGCATATCTCTGCGAGTGGTCGAGTGCCTTGCGCAAGAGACTACAAAGATTGTGGGGGAGGCCTGCTCCTCAGAGGGTGGAGTAGGGGGCGGAGCACGGAAAATGGGGCAGAAACAGGGAAAAAGTGGGCGTTATGAGGGACGGGTCGCAGGCAGTCCATAGCACACCCACAAACGCGCACGGCAAAGCATATTCATGGATGTAACCACAGAACCTCTGCCTGGAAAATGCCTACGCAAATCCCTCTATCTCCCTGCAACCCGAAGGCAGCCATAAGAACACTTGCACATAGGAATCGCAGCGCAGAGGTGGGGATGCATGTCGGATTTATCGGTGCATGTACGCAGCCGGGTATCTGATTGGACTTAGGGGTGCGTGTAGTGTGGAGCAGAAACAGTTTACAGGGGTTCGCACACATATTTTTTCCGACTTTTACCCGAATTACGATACATTGTAAGCATGTTGTTGGGGTGCTGGTAACAGTTACGGGGGACTCTGCACAGGGTCACAGAGATGCAGGCCGCTTGCAGGGGACCACACAGACTATTTAAAGGGTGCATTTATTCCAGCAAGGGTGCCAGCAATGGTGACTGTTCTGGCTGTTTCACTTTGCGTGGTGGCGTATGGGGGCATTCCAGGCACGACTTGCGTATGCGGTTACTTTGCGCAGTGCATTGTATGAATAGGCGCGGCGCGCATTTTTTATTCTCCATGCAGGCTCATGCAATGACGTTCTTGGCACACGGCCTTTGCGAGAAGAATGAGCACTTTCCCATGAATCGGGCCCAAAGTGTGCACACTCTGCACACTCTGCATTTACTGCTGCACGCAACCTATGTCATGTCAAGGTCTCCTAACGAAGAGATGAGTGCTTGAAAAATGGCATGTTAGTTATGTTTGCAAGTAGGACTGTTAAAACCCTATTGCCAGGGCTGAGCCCGGCATTCTCCCAATACTTTGACTCCCACCACCTTGATGGACTCCAGCCGCCAGGAGAGCTGTACACCCGCATGCATTCTCCTCCATACACCAATCTAAAACACAATACACATCTCTGCTATCAAAATGCAGCTAAGTCCCACAACACAACTTGTGCATACTCCTGAGTTGGCTACTTCACAGCACCCATCCACATGACTGATCGACATGGGTAGCTAACCGGGGCCCAGCCATCCCACCCAACTTCATTTTTGGCCAAATGCACACACACATGCTAACCTCTCTGACAACCTTCCCATACCTTGGACTTCAGTCCCCCGAGGGCATTCAACCCAAAGTGCTTTGAGGCCATTCCGAAGGGATAAAGGTGCTTTACAAATGACAAATTACTCCTACTCTCACCTCTTAGCTCCTCTGCCACTTACTCCAGCGCGGCTTTGGCTTCTGACAGCACTGAAGTTGAGACCCTGTCACTGTAACAGGGGTGTGGTTCAGCATTGTCAGCCGGGCCGACTGAAGGTTAGCAGGGACCTATTTCAGGGGTTAGTTTGAGGGTCTACTGCCTAGACACAGGATCAACCTTGCCATTCATGGTGTTCTTTCTATGCAATCCCATTGTTCTTTCATAATGCTACTTGTGCTGTAACTAAACTCACACTCTCTTCAATAAATTCCAGTCGTAATGCACCCACTCAAATGATGGTAGTTAAGGACAATTATGCACAGTGATGTGAAGTGATTTCGTCTAGTATCAAACAATGTGTCAAGTGGGAAAGCTGATATTTGGGATCTGGTTCTATAGTTTACAATGGCCCTCATTACGACCCTGGCGGAAAGTGACTGACCGGACCGCCACAGCGTAAATAGCGTTTCCGCCATTGCACGATGGAGCAAAGTGCGGCCCATTCCGACCCATCGGGCACGAGCACCACGGCATGGCGGAAGTGCAAAGTCCGCGATGGCGGAAATGACCCCAAAACGGCCCACACCGCCGCCGTACGGCGCCCTAGGTGCAATACCGCCACCCATCATAGCGGACACCGCAGTGAGCGCCAACCGGAAAGTACGGTGACCGTAAATATATGGAAACGGAAGTAAAAACATGGGCCCGGAACGGGAAACAACACGCCGTACACCTATAAAACCACAAAATACACACAACCACTAAAAACACCACCCTGAGACACATCCCAACCCGTCATCCACCCTAGTGAAACCAAGAAAAATGGGAAAAGTAGCGAAGAAAGCGTGCGACCGCAAGCGGCAGGTCCACTTCTCCCGTGAGGAACTCACCGTGCTAACAGAGACCCTCCAGGTGAATGCCGCCGCCGTCTTCTCCACGCAAATGACCAGGACGGCACTTGCGAACAAGAAGGCCATATGGGCCCTGGTGGCACAGCGGGTAAGTGCGGTGGGGACCGCACCCCGCAACCCACAGCAATGCAGGAAGCGGTGGGACGACCTGCGGATACGCGTCCGTAGCATACTTTCTGCCAACCGCAACATTGCCACAGCCACCGGGGGAGGATCGGAATCACCCATCAAGTTGACCCCCTGGGAAGAAATCTGTGCCTCCACCATTGGAATGGAGACCATAGAGGGAGTCGGAGGGATGGAGAAAGGAGTGCAGGCATCCGGAGAATCAGGTAGGTAGCCCAAATAAAACCATGCCAAATCCACAATGTCCAATCATGTGATCCACATGTGTCCACATAGCGCAACAGCAACACATGGCCAGGAGAACGTCCACACACATTGGCCTGATAGCGCACTTTAAAACCACAATAAATACATAAATAAGTAAAAACCCCAAAAACACCCACTACACGTGCAGCAGGCACACCCTAACTGCAGGCTGCCAAACAACTGCACCCTCACTCCACACGCAAATGAAAGCACCTCCAAGGCCCCACCCCAAATCACCCTCAGGTACCACCCCAATGCATGTGATACATTGCCATTCCAATTCCCACAGACCCATTAATAACGCTCGCCCTCCTTTACTCCACCACAGGGTCCGATCCAAACGACGAGCTCCAGGATACCCCTACCAGCACACCTGCAAAGAGGGCCAAGACCGACGGCCAAAGACCCTCCACCTCAGCTGCACGCATCAAGACACGGCAGCAGCACATATCAAGTGGCAGCACACAGGAGGGAACATCAACAGGCACCCCAGCAGCCAGCATGCCCACAACAGCACCACCACAGGTCCCCCCAATGGATGCCACAGAAGGTACTGCCTCTGGTGGCAGCAGCACCATAGGTGACACCCCATTAATGGCAGCATGCTCCGACACAGAAGACAGGGATGTCGAAGTCAGATCCATCCATGACCTGTCCCAATCCCCCTGTCTGTTCCATCCCGTACACCATGAGGATACCACGCAGGGGCACCCACAAGACGACGACTGGCCATCCCCCACAAGCCCTGTGGCAGGGCAACATGAGGCGAACAGCCCCTCTGTGACACCACCGCAAATGGCCATGGCACAGCACAGGCAACAGTCCCTCGACCAGTTAATCGTGCAACAGCAGCAACTGGCCACGCTCCTCAAGGACCATGCCGATGGATGTGGGGGCACTAAGGCAGACATAGAAACATCAACTGAGACACTTAGGGCACAAATGGAGAGTAGCACCGAGAGCCTGAGAGTCCAAATGGAGAGTAGCACCGAGAGCCTGAGAGTCCAAATGGAGAGAAGCACCGAGAGCCTGAGAGTCCAAATGGAGAGAAGCACCGAGAGCATCAGGGGGGAACTGCATGCGACGTCCAAAGATGTATGTGCCGAACTTGCCGCAGTGCGCCGTGTGCTCACTGAGCTCTCACAAACCCTTAGGGACATGCATGGACGTGAGCAGGCAGAGACATCATCCGTTGCAAGTTCCGTCCAGGGCAGCCCCCAACGTAGATCTGGGAGGAACCTGCGCTCCACAGGCAGGGGTGCCCCTGATACCCGCAGAGGGGGCTTGCAATAGCGACTGCCCACTGACAATGAGCATCTTTGGACACTGGTGTTCGGGGGGGAGGTAGGAGGGTGGAGGGGGTGTGTTGGGCTCACTTGGGTGGCGGGTCGATAGGGTGTTCAACATGATATCACATATGCCATAAACAATGCACGATCAACCAATGAGATGTGTGGACAATGATCTTTGTGTACTAGGCCATCATAGGCGTACAGTCCATATTGTGCATGTACCAGACACACACAGTGCCACGAGTCCCGTGTCCATGTATCAGCCACCAGGCGTGAGTGCTAGAAGCATGCATCTATGAGATGCTGACAAATTTCACGGCCCTCCTGTGCCTCGCAGACTCCTTGAGGTGCTGCCACATCCCCACCCTCATCATGACCATCTTCAGGTGCTTGCAGTTCTGCGTCAGGGGGCATGGGCACATTTCTACGTATGCACATGTTGTGTAGCATGACACATGCCATCACCATCTTTGCAACCTTCTCATGGCGGTACAGGAGTGCCCCGCCAGACCTGCTGAGGCACCGGAAACGGGTCTTCAGTAGGCCGAATGCCTGTTCAATGACTACACGGGTACGTGAGTGGGCATGGTTGTAGTCCTCCTCATGCTGGTCCCGTGGGTTCCGGACTGGTGTGAGGAGCCATCTCTTCAGTGGATATCCGGCATCACCTGTATGTGGACGATAAACGAATTATGTGGAATGCCATTGCTACGTACGCACCACCCCCCCCCCCTTCCTGCCAGGTCATTGCCGCATCACATACCCCACATCATCATGCATGAAATGAGACTCACCGAGTAGCCAGGATCTGTTCCCTGCGTGTCGCTCCATGTAGCGTGGTATTGTTGAGTTCCTCAAGACCATAGAATCATGGGTTGATCCAGGGAATCGGGCACAACAATGTGTAATGATCCTGTTGGAGTCACACACCATTTGTACATTCAGAGAATGAAATTGTTTTCGGTTGCGGTACTGGGCCTCCATGGCATGTGGGACGACCAATTCCACATGGGTGCAGTCGATGGCACCAATGCAACCCGGTATGCCGCCAAGTGCATGGAATCCCACTTTTGTGTTGGTAATTTCCTGCTCCGAGCGTGGTAGAGAGATGTAGTCGTCTGCGTGCTGCAGGAGGGCATCGAGCACTTGCAATAGTGTCCGTGAGAACAGTGGCTGAGAAATGCCATGCAACTGTCCGACTGTGTGCTGGTAGGTGCCTGTGGCCAGGAAGTGGAGTACAGACACCACCTTCAGTAGGGGTGGGATGGCGGTTGGGCTATCTATCATGCTGACAAGGTCAGCCTGTGTCATGTCCACAATGGCGGCTATGGTGTCCCGGTCCAAACGGTAGAGGGTGTGGATCTGCTCATCAGTGAGGTTGAACGGATGTGCTCGGAGGTGTGGGATTGCGGGCTGCCTGCGTGGTGGTAGTGGCTGTGCTGGCAGCCCTTGCTGGCCCTGCCTTGCCCTCCTCCTCCTCCTGCGTCTCCTCCGTGCGGCCGGTTGTAGTTGGTGTTCGTCTTCTTCTTGGAGTTGGAGTACTTGCAGTGCTATCAGGTCCCCCAGGGCCAACATCGCGAGTCCTGCCGGTAGCATTTCGGAGTGGGTGTGGTTGTGGGAGGAGACTGGGTGTGCAATTTATGTGTTTCCAGGCTGTATGGCCTCCACCTGTGGTGATTCATTCCACCTGTGCAAGCTGCTCTCCCCTTTGGGCGAGCACGTCCCGCACACAACGCTGCAATTCGAGGAATGGCATCTTGCTATTACAATCATGTATTAGTACCCGATGGCCGTGTGACATTGGTTGATATGTTCATTCGGCTATGGTCCCATTGTTTCACATGCATTCTTTGCAGTCGCGAACAGACTTGTGAAGGGTCAGTGGAACGTAGTACTCGAGTAAGGGTGGACCCTCATGCATCACTGTACCGAGGTTCACCGACGGGCGGGGCGTGCCATTTGTGAGTGAAGACAGTTGCCATTTTCACACACAGCCGCACTAGATGGATTAATTTGTGATTTCAAGCGGCCACAGATGCCTTTTCGACGTGATGTTGCAAATGAGGAATTCGAAGGGCGGCGCTTTCGGTCTTCAGCTAGCGGCGAGGAGATGCCCACAGGTCTGACTGCAAATATAACGTTCTATTGTTCAGTGTCCTTGGGACAGGGGCCATGGCGAGGACGCAATGATTGATATGAATAGTTTGGGATGCGCAATAGCGAAGTGGATGATGAGGCCGGACGTTCCCAAATACATGTTACTTCACAACACTGGAATTACGGGCTGGGGCACAGTGGATTTTGCAGGCTGCATAACGCACAGACTCAATGGAATTCTCACATGTTATGTGAGTATGGAAACAGGCGTTATCATTACGGGATGAGGGTATGATGAATGGATGCATGGACAGATGATTTGATACGGTGTTTGCCATGTACAGGGCTTCTTGGAATCTGTCCGCCTCCCCTGCGCTATGTGATGCAGGGCTGCCATAGTGGGACCATCGTCTATCTGGCCTTGTTGAGCCCTCCCTGTCTCGACGCGCCTTCAGACACTTGTGTCCATGCACGTTACCAATCCCATCTGATGGATTCTGTTTTCACAGACGCATGCACAGGTACACTCGTTTGTGATGGTGTTTTCACCTCGATATGGATAGTTATGAGTCGCAAGTGGTTTTGGGGTGGTGATGATCCTTTGGAGTGGGCTAGCATGCATATGGCTGTGGATTTAGTGTGATCATTGAAGTGAGTTGTTCGAATGTAGTTCTGATGGCCATTCTATTCTTTTTCTTTTCTTTTGGTTGACAGGTATCTCCTCCCCTTTTGCCACTGCCATCTGTATGCCACTCCTGCAGATGGGTTTTACTCCCGACACCTGCTGCTTCGTGTTAATCAGTGGAGCAGCATTACGATCTTATGGGACGATCGCCAATGGGCCACATGCCCTTACGCAGTACTAGTGGCTCGGAGCAACATTTCGGCCTTTCAGCTGGACTAGTGCCTCCCTATTGGGACGGCCCTGCGGTTCTAGGCGCTTCCATGTTGCCTTTTCGTACGGGAATGTAGCCCCTGTGTACCATGAAGGAACAGGGCGTCACACAAGAAGTAGCTGGTCATTTATTGCGGATGCAGCCCACAATGGTGAAATGTGTTTTGGAGTTCATGGCCTAATGGCTGTATGGGCTTGGTGAATTTGTTGTGCATTAAATTTCTATTCTGATATGGGCCGTGTAGCGTTCTTCTTTGCAAGTGATGTGGCATATTCCTATTTGGGGGGCGATGTATTGTGAGGAGATCCGCATTGGGTTCCAGCTTCGGAGTATAGTTGCGTGGTACTGTGCTGGGCGCGTTTGCCTACGAAGCCCAGTGAGGTCAGCGGTGAGGGCTGCCAATATGACTGTTTGAATGATGTCATGCTCAGGGGCGGGGGATTAGGTTTTGTGTAACAGATGCCGGTCAGCCAGGTGGATTGGTGGAATGATGTGATTATCGGAATATTGCTGGTCACAGGTGCCTGTGTTTGCGTGCGTTTCTTGGTGGGAGACTGAGGTCATGTCCATTGGTATGGCTTCTGTATTCGTGCCATCTGTGCCCTGCAGCTCCCATTCGCCCCTCTTGTGATTCTTTTGTTCGTTGGCATGCATGGGTGACTTGTACATTTCACTGGTTGCATTGTGACTTCGTTGCACCTACGGGGAGTTGTACTATGTGGCCAGGGAGCAGTGTACAGGCACTCAGTGGGGCCGTTTACGGTTGATTCGCGATGCCGTACTTCTCACCATGGCGGAATGGTACTTTCCGCCGTGCTTGATGGCGTTAAGTACATGTCCGCTAGGGTCGGAATTCGCGTACCCTTGCGCCATGGTGCTAATTACGGTTTGGCATGGCGTGCGCGCGCGTACTTGGTGCAGTTAGCGTTGGCGTTCACTACGGTGTCGCTAATGGCATCGTACTTTACGGTGACGGGTCATAATCGCACCGAGCGCTATTCGATGGCGGTATTGCATTTCCGCCATCGTTTTTTGATTTCCGCCAGGGTCGTAATGAGGCCCAATGTAAACAACATTATAAACTACATCTTCATCTGTTCCATCTTCAGTTTTAGAACATACATGCAATGCTTTCTGAGTAAGTGTCTTTCTTGCAGAGAACGAGTATTCGCCACAGTAAAACTGACTTGGAATGCACCAACTAACATGAAACACCAACCAATCAACATACAGGAAATGGAAATAGAAGCCTGTTAGCAAAACCAAATGTGAGTCCCTTCAGACAAAGAGAATCAGCTCCAAAAGAGTCGAGTGTCATGTAGGATAAACACAGATCACAGCTACATTCGCTCAACTTGCTGTACTACCTCCCACACTTCTGCTTAATCAGGGATCCCAAATCCTGAGGGGCACACCTAGTTTTCACCTGGAGATAAAACTCTGGGTACAGGCCGCCTGGGGTGGGGGCCCGCAAAGTAGCTCTGGCCGACAGCAGGAGGCCAGGCAACACTGAAGCTACAGAGCTACAGGCACCTCATTGTCCAGAGAGACGACGTCTCTGGGAGCAGCATGCAGGGGCGAGAGAGGCCCAAAGAGAGCACATACAGGCTCCCTTTGTAACCCGGGGCCGGCTAGCACCCTGCCACGGCCGTGCCAATGCAGTGAAAAGAGGTGCCAATGACCAGCGCTGAGGGGCATTTCTCTCTTCTCTTTGAATTTCATATCAAATAGGAATATCATTCAGATTATAGCGACCCTGCTGCTAATTTAGGGCTACAAAGGATCAACAGCAGGATTGTATGGTTTGTTTATTTATTTATAGTGCGCGCCTCACCCTTAGGTATCTTGGCGCATTACAAGAAAATGCAGTTTCATAGTTACGCGCAGCGCCAAAAAATAGGCAGTACAGAAAATATAATATATCTACAAGATACAGAAAAAGATCAGCATAAGGTGGTTATTTACGGGCAGAGGTAATTAACAGTATATATAACAAATGATACTTTGTACAGGTAAGGGGGCAGCATGGAGTGTGAGGTATTAGATGTTGAGCAAAGTTCCGAAGGAGCTGGGCTGGTGAAGCTAAAGTGGAGCATCATTAGTGATGAGAGAGTTCTTCATATTCTTTCTAAAGCTTAGGAAGGATTGATTAGTTCTTAATGTGGAGGGGAGAGAGTTCCAAAGTTGGGCAGCTAGGACCGGGAAGCTACTACCGCCTGCTTTTTTAACTTTATATATTCATATCAAGAAAAGGTATTTTGCATACTCTCACCTTGGAGCATTTGTTCTGTATAGAATTCAAGAGGGTGAAGGTCCCACACAATTTAATCAGGCATTATGGCAAGTGCTGGCACTCCCTAAATGTACAGCAGCCCTGCTACCACGTGCATGGACTGCCATACTTAATGTTTGCCATTCATGCTGAGAAGTGCTTGTGTTGGCCCCTAAAAATGGGACATTCTAAATGTTTAATCTGATTAGCATTAAATGCTCTGAAAAAAGCAATCTAATACATTCTTAAAATGCATAGTTTGAAGGGTGGGCCACCAAAACAACCATGAAAGTTTCCAGTTATGTTTAAGAAGTGTAAAATATGTAATGTGCATTATGGCTAATTAGTACCCGGCGCGTCAATGCCACAGGATACACTTAATGTGGATTGGCTTATTCTAAGCCATACCACACTGTAATCCTCTGTATGCATTTGCGTGCATCGCACGCCGGGTCGAGTGAAGCTTCCTCGCTCACCTCTCCATTCATTACACCAGATCAACTCGGCACAAAATGGCGCCCTGTTGATCCGTAGCAATGAAGCAGTACGCGTGTTCTAGTCTTTCTAGAATGAACGCGTACTGCAGCGCCAGAGGCGTAGCCAGGATTGTCTAGCAAATGGGGCCTGATGCGAATGTAGTTGGGCCCACTGCACTGACAAAACTATCTGTAAATACCCACACAGCGCTGCTGAGTGGGCATTTACAGATTTTGGGTGGGCCTTGCCCTTCAGGCCCTACCCTGCCTACGCCTCTGTGCAGTGCCGCTTTTTTCAACCGGCAAAACAAAAGCCGATTGAAAAAAGTAACAACGCCTTTAGTATCCCAGGGCTAAAAACCCCAGAATACTAATGACAATAAGCCCCTCGACGGCGGGCCATTGCCGCCTAATGGTAATGCCCCTGGGGCCTCTGTTAAGGCCCTTGATACACTCAGGCCATAACCATGGGACCCGGGGGCATTACCTTAGGTGGTAATGGGCCCCCGGCTTTGGGCTTATTGCCACAATAATGTATGTGTTGGCAAAATCTGGCACATTAGGTAGCATTAGGTGTTCTAAGGAAGTGCATAACGTGAATAATGTGCAGGATGGGCCTCCAAAAACCATGGAGCTTTCCAGTTATATTTAAGGAATATGAAGCATGTAATATGCATTTTCTTGGTTATTTATGTTGTGGTACGATTTGGAACATTGAGCTAGATTGCTCTAAGAAAAGGGCTTAATGTGCATCATTTGGTGGTGGAGTCACCAAAAAACATGGAACCTTTCAGTTATGTTTAAGAAGTAGGACACATGCAATGTGCAGAGTTTCTGGGTAAATTATTTATTTTTTGACTCAATTTGGCGCATTTAACAAGATTAAGTTCTCTAAGAAAAGTGCTTAACAAGAATAATTTGCAGTTTGGGCTACACAAACCATCTAACTTTTCAGTTATGTTTAGGAAGTCGACAACATGTAATGTGCTGAGTTTCTGGGTAAATGAGTTATGTTTTGGCACAATTTGTTACATTAAGCAACATGAAGCATTTTCACAATAAACGTTTTAGAATGTCCCATTAAAAGTACATCAGACCTGCTGAAAAGGTGACTGCAATATTCCACCCAATGAGAATAACGTCTATCTTCAGAAATATCAATACTATTGTAGCAACCCTCGTGAGAATTGTCTGTGCTGTTCCATCTCAAGAGATCCAGTAATCCTGCTTAGGTTGTGTGCACTTTTATATTAAACGTTTACCATCCCTGCTGAGGGTGCCTCTCATGTCTTATTTAAAGTGTAGCAGCTATGCCGACAAGGGCCTGTGCTCTACATTGTATTCCACATTACCATGGGAAATGTATGCACTGTCTCATTGCATGTTTATAGCACGCCCTATGGGAGTTATATGTGCTGTCATATTAAAACGGCCTGCCTCCTGTTAAGAAGCTCATTTCCTGCATCTGTTAACGTACAACAGCTCTGCTGAAGTGTGTCTGTAACGTCACGTTTAAAGTACTGCAGCCCTGAGAAGCTGCAGCGTTAATGTGTTGGTGATATGAAGGGCCTGATTCATGGAACTTTTAGCACGGTTTAAAATCGCTTTGCACTGCTAACACGCACCCTGTTTCACAGAGCGGTGCAAAGTGTATTTTTGCAGTGCAAAGTAGATTTGCACCACTTTTTCACTGCAAAAGTACACTTTGCACCGCTCTGTGAATAAGGGTGAAAGTGAAAGACTATTTCACCCTCAGAGCCACTCTGCTGCTTATGTATATATAAAATTCTGTGAAAAAACGTTGTTAAAGGGATGTTATGGTTACAAGCAAAATCGAAAAACCCCTGAAATTCGCCAGTTATGGTAAGCTAAGCAACCATAACTCGCGCCACCACCGTGCACTAAGAATAACACCCATGACATCAAAGATGACATCACAAATATGATTGATGACATCACTGATGACATCACATGTGCATTTAATTTTCATAGGAAGTCCCTACAAGGGGTTGTGAATGTAATGTTGGCAAAAAAAGTGTCAGGGGTCATCTGGAGATGTGTGATGAACTACATACCTGATTATGCAATGTATTGCTCCAAAGAACATTCCATTGCAGTGTTGTTTCTAGAACAGGAACCTACTCATACAGAAACATAGGCATTGGCTGCAGCATACACCATAGAGATGTAATATTTCAAATTTTCCCATGTTGGATAGTAAAACGGTGAATGGTTCTGTATCACACTTTTGCATACTGTGAAACATATACTAAGAAGGTAATAATGCATCACTTACTACATAGTTGTACTACTACACACCAAACATTGAGAGACCACAATGTATACAAATATGGGGCTTATACAGGGAGAGTAAAGTAAGTTAACAAGAGGCAGTATCATGAGCCACTGTGTATAACCAACATGATTATCTTCACGCATAGAAATGATTGCTGTGTTTCAGGCCTGCTTTTTCCCCTATGTATGTGCATCATAAGAAGCGATTGAATTCTAAGGAAAGTACTTTAAGAACATGTGAGAATAGCAAAGTCTACAAATGTAATACCTTTTGAATTTTATGTTTTTGACTGTCAGTGAATAAATTCACCTGGCCTAGATATGTCAGTGAACAAAAAAAGAAGGGGCTAGACAGGTGATGTCATCAGTGATGTCATCAATCATATTTGTGATGTCATCTTTGATGTCATGGGTGTTATTCTTAGCAGTGCACAGTGGTGGCGCGAGTTATGGTTGCTTAGCTTTCCAAAACTGGCGAATTTCAGGGGTTTTTCCGGTTTTACTTGGAACCATAACGTCCCTTTAACAAAGTTTTTTCACTGAATTTGATAGGTTTTTAGTAGCGCAACTTAACCATAACGTCCCTTTAACAACGTTTTTTCATTGAATTTCATAGGTTTCTATTAGTGCAACTTAACCATAACATCCCCTTAACAAAGTTTTTTCATTGAATTTCCTAGGTTTTTTTTAGTGCAACTTAACCATAACGTCTACAAACATCTGACTTCATTGTGGACCTTCGGAAAGTGCCACATGACCATATGCTGGCGCGCGGCATGATGACGTGTCCGAGAACCTTTCCGCACTTCACGATAAGATCTGTGCTTTGCGGACAGGTCGGAACTGCATTTTCTACTGATCTAGGAACTTTCAACTTCAAAATTTCCCTTGCACAGCTCCAACATCTATTGCTACTTATCCATTAACAATCTAGTACACAGTACATACTTTTAGCAAAACTGCTATTTATCTTAAAATGGAATCAGCTAATGCCATCCCTCCTCCCCAAGAGACACCACCACTGCTGTAATCAAGGAGCATGAGAAACACTGCCCCCTACCTTAGAAATAACACATGCGCAACATTTTCCCCTGTCCACCTGACCCTCCATGTTAGTGTTTGGTGCCTCTTCCGTCATTTCCCTCCCCACGTTTCGTTCTAAGCTCTCCTGCCAATAATAAAAATGCATCCAAAAACAATAAAATAAATGTTCCTTTAGGAAACACATTTCACAGTTAAAAAATAGAACTAAAAAAAAACGTATAGACTCCATCTACTTTATATTTCTCAGTAAAGTACTTAGACTCAATAAGATTTTCCAACATTTCCATTTGCATTTTGTGTTATGCTAATGGCAATATTGTGGTGTTTATCCTCTGTTCCAGGGATGGAACGGTGGACACCAGCCTGGCAGCCCAAGTTATCAGCCCAAGCGAAGCGATAGTGGATAGAGAGGTCTGTGGACCATTATCCCCCTATTCCAGCCCCTGTAATGGGGGATGAAGGCCATAAGCACCCTAGGTCCCAAAGCGGGAACCCAGGGTGTAGGAAGGAAAATCCTTTTCCAAGATGTCCACCATGGAAAGAGAAGGTGGGGTTCCATACAGGGACCCTCTTCACTTTCCATGGCAGCCTGCAGAAGGCAAAAAGAGAACTCTATGACCATATTACCACAAGCACATTTTTCTTCCTTTTCAAATCTATCCCAATTTCAAATATATTTTACCACAAAGCCAGTCCCAGATGGATATGGCCACTTTAACCCCATGTTTTGTGCCTCGTGGTCATGGCCAGTAGCCAGATTGTCCGGATCATGACCTTATTCCATGACCCAGACAATCTGGCCACTGCCCATGGCCACAGGCTACACCTCAGTCACCAAAGGTATATCGCTATTTTTTGTACCTACATTATGACACTTGTCAAAAAATAAAACACTGGCACATTTGAAAAACCATGCTTTCATGTCCTTCTAAATGCTCCTTACACAAGTTTGCTGGAAATCCACCCATGTTTTCTTTTTTCAAAAGTGTCAAATGATGCACATACAATCGTCATA
This sequence comes from Ambystoma mexicanum, assembly GCF_040938575.1. Taxonomy (NCBI): domain Eukaryota; kingdom Metazoa; phylum Chordata; class Amphibia; order Caudata; family Ambystomatidae; genus Ambystoma; species Ambystoma mexicanum. The sequence continues at coordinate 635,379,081 of NC_090925.1, forward strand.
TACCGTAGCCCCCACTTGACAAAATCCATTCACACATTTGTATCTAGATCTATTATCAGTTTGCCAAATGAAGTGTAGATTTGTCAAATGGCACCTCATTTATAAGCCTTTACATTATTTTGGAAGCCCCCTCTAATTTTGCCCCCTCTTGACAAAATCCCACCAGAATCCCACCAAACTTCAGAAAAACATTTATATGTAATTGTATTATCAGTTTGCCAAATTAAGTGTATATTTGTCGAATGGCACCTCATTTATAAGCCTTTACATTATTTTGGGACCCCCCCTCTAATTTTGCCCCCTCTTGACAGAATCCCACCTAACTTTGCAAACTCATCCATGATCAGGTCAGTATATAATTGCAAAATTACATGCAGTTCCATTAAGTGGCGCCAAAGTTATAAGCCATCAAAGAACTGCTTTTCACCAAACCAGTAATGGAGAGGTGTCCGCAAACGTTCAGAGGACTGTCCGCAAACATGCGAGTTGTTCGCGGACTTTCACGGTGAAAAACACCCTGTTTTTGCTTCTTGCAGCCATGTTCCATCCCATCCTCATCACCCCTCAGCTCCCCAGAGATTATTTGATAAGTTTGACAAGTGCAATGTTGTGTTTTTTAATATGTTTTTACCGCGATGTCCGCAGACACCGGCCAATATCCGCGAATCCAAGATGGCGGCGTTTCAAAATATCTGACACACCTCACGCTTTATGCCAACCAATCAGCGAACACATTGAGTGTCCGCAGACATGACGCAAGTCAATAAGCCAATCGGTGTCCTGTCCGCGGAGCGGACATAGATATCACACATTTTTTTGCTTTACGTTTTGGTCATTTGAAAAAAAACTACTGGGCGGATTTACACCAAATTAAAAAAAGCACGCTTTCGGGACCAAGCCGCCACTCCTGCTGCAAATCTGGTGAAAATCCATCCAGCGGTTTGGCCTGTAGGCGTGAGCAAACGTTTTTCCCATAATGGGAAAAGAAGAAATTTTGGGACCCCATTATAACTTTGCCCCCCCAGACCAAACCTCACCAAACTGCAAAGAAATTCAGAGTGGGACATATACTTTGTCTGAAAGTTTGGTGAGGATTCATCCAGGGGGAGCGAAGTTATAAGCTGCCCAAAAAGTGTTCTTCCTATGGGATTAGCAACTTAACCATAACTACACGGCCACTACCATGGCTGTGTAATACAATAAAAAACTTTGTTAAAAGGACGTTATGGTCACAAGTAAAACCGAAAAACCTCAGGAATTCAACAGTTGAGGTAAGCAAAGCAACCATAACTCGTGCCACCACCATGCACTGCTAAGTCTAACACCCAGGACATCAGAGATGACATCACAAACTTGTCAAACTTATCAAACAATCTCTGGGGAGGTGAGGTGTTATGAGGATGGGATGGGATATGGCCATAAGAAGCCAACAAACAGGTGTTTTTCACCCCCCGAAGTCCACGAACAATCCGGATGTTCTGGTACAGTCCTGTGATATTTGCGAACACTTTGGATGTTCGGGGGCATCTATGCCTAATTCTGCATTACAGGGTTGGTGAAAAGCAGTTCTTGGATGGCTTATAACTTTGGCACCACTCAATGAAACTGCATGGACTTTTGGAATTTTATTCTAGACTTGATTCTGAATGGTTTTGGAAGTGTGGAGCTGTTTTGTCAAAAGGGAACAAATTTAGAGGGGGGTCCCAAAATATTGTAAAGTCTTATAAATAAGGTGCCATTTGACGAATCTCCATACAAGTTTGCAAAACAATTTTAAATCTGTATATAAATGTTTTTGTGAAGTTTGGTCAGTTTTTCTCAAGAGGGGGCTAAATTAGAGGGGGTCTCAACCTTTTTAGATGGCTTATAACTTTGTTTCCATTTGATGAATGTGGACAAAAATGTTGAAAAGGATTGTAGACCCAACCTTCCATGTTTGTGTAAAGTCTGAATGGATTTTGTCAACTGGGGGTTAAGTTATATAACTATTATATGTACATACATGTTGACACTTTTGAAAAATAAAACATGGGTGGATTTCCAGCAAACTCATGTAAGGAGCATTGGCAAGGACCTTAAAGCAAGGTTTTGCAAATATGCCCGTGTTTTATTGTTTGACAAGTGTCATAATGTAGGTCCAAAAAATAGTGATATACCTTTGGTGACTGAGGTATAGCCTGAGGCCATGGGCAGTGACCATATTTTCCGGGTCTTGGCATAAGGTCATGGCCTGGACAATCTGGCTACTGGCCATGACCACGAGGGATGACAAATGGGGTTAAAGTAGGATAGGTTTGAAAGGGGAAACCAAAATGTACTTGTGGTAATATGGACATAGCGTTCTCTGTTCACCTTCTGCAGGCTGCCATGGAAATGGAAGAGGGGCTCTGAATCACTGCATATGTCACATAATAGTGGAAGCAGGTAGACGCTCCTGCAGTACTGTGCAGCCCTGCATATAACAGGGGGTACTATCAACCACTTCAGCAGGCTTCATTTTGATCACCTCAGTCGGAAATCATGTCACGTCAGCAGGGGTGGACTGGCCTACCAGGAAACCCTGGAGATTTCCCAGTGGGCCTCTGCATCATGTTTTTTGTTGTTGTTATGGTTACCTATATTATTTCCATATTTTCTTATGGGAAAGGGGTTGGGCTTGCTGAAAATGTGTAATATGGGGCCACTTTGTAAAACATTGTCAAGGCCTCTTTGGGATCCCAGTCCACCCCTGTATTTCGGGGTTGGAACCTGAGACTCTCAACTCTCAACAAATTTGCTCAACTCTCAGCAGCAGGCGTGTAACCCCCATGGACTATTTTACCGGCTGTCTGAGCAGTGTTGCATGCCAGCACAGGAACTCAGACAGCCCTGTCTTACATTTAGCAGACAAATATGCTTTACCTTCGTGAATAAATACTAACAACAAATTCTGATTGTCACTATTCCTGTTGAATAAGCATGTTTCTTTTTTAAACAATATTGTGTGGTATGCCATGGTAAATAATGTTCTATGTTATGTTAAATATCTTTTATACTGTGCCAGTCAGCACCGTAGAGGTCTTACACAATGGGTGCTTGTCAGTAGAGGGCCGTATTTTACCCCAGCCCAGAGTAACCGGACCGTGGTCTGTGGAGGGGAGCGGAAGCAAGCGGTAAAATTATGCAATGGAGGGAAACGATGGGAAAGGCTAGAGAATACAGACTATGGCCCTCATTACGACCCTGGCGGAATTCGGAAAACGATGGCGGAAATGCAATACCGCCATCGAATAGCGCTCGGTGCGACTATGACCCGTCACCGCAAAGTACGATGCCATTAGCGACACCGTAGTGAACGCCAACGCTAACTGCACCAAGCACGCGCGCGCGCGCCATGCCAAACCGTAAACACCACCATGGCGCAACGGTACACCAATTCCGACCCTAGCGGACATGTACCTAACGCCATCAAGCATGGCGGAATGCACCATTCCGCCATGGTGAGAAGTACGGCATCGCGAATCAACCGTAAACGGCCCCACTGAGTGCCCGTACACCGCTCCCTGCCCACAAAGTACAACTCCCCATAGGTGCAATGAAGCCACAATGCAACCAGTGAAATGTACAAGTCACCCATGCATGCCAACGTACAATAGAAACACAACAGGGGCCAATGGGAGCTGCAGGGCACAGATGGCACGAATACAGAAGCCATCCCAATGGACATGACCACAGTCCCCCACCAAGAAACGCACGCAAACACAGGCACCTGTGACCAGCAATATTCCGAAAATCACATCATTCCACCAGTCCACCTGGCTGACCGGCATCTGTTACACAAAACCCAATCCCCCGCCCCTGAGCATGACAACATTCAAACTGTCATATTGGCAGCCCCCATCCCTGACCTCACGGGCTTCGTAGGCAAACGCGCCCAGTACAGTACCACGCAACTAAACTCCGAAGCTGGAACCCAGTGCAGATCTCCTCACAATACATCGCCCCCCAAATAGGCATATGCCACATCACTTGCAAAGAAGAACGCTACACGGGCCAAATCAGAATAGAAATTTAATGCACATCAAAATCACCAAGCCCATACAGCCATCAGGCCATGAACTCCAAAACACATTTCACCATTGTGGGCTGCATCCGCAAGAAATGACCAGCCACTACTTGTGTGACGCCCTGTTCCCTCATGGTACACAGAGCCACATTCACGTACGAAAAGGCAACATGGAAGCGCACAGAACCGCAGGGCCGTCCCAATGGGGAGGCACTAGTCCAGCTGAAAGGCCGAAATGTTGCTCCGAGCCACCAGTACTGCGTAAGGGCATGTGGCCCATTGGCGATCGTCCCATAAGATCGTAATGCTGCTCCACTGATTAACACGAAGCAGCAGGTGTCGGGAGTAAAACCCATCTGCAGGAGTGGCAGTGGCAAAAGGGGAGGAGATACCTGTCAACCAAAAGAAAAGAAAAAGAACAGAATGGCCATCAGTACTACATTCCAACAACTCACTGCAATGATCACACTAAATCCACAGCCACATGCATGCTAGCCCACTCCAAAGGTCCATCACCACCCAAAAACCACTTGCGACTCATAACTATCTATATCGAGGTGTAAACACCATCACAAACGAGTGTACCTGTGCATGCGCCTGTGAAAACAGAATCCATCTGATGGGATTGGTAACGTGCATGGACACAAGTGTCTGAGGGCGCGTCGAGACAGGGAGGGCTCAACAAGGCCAGATAGACGATGGTCCCACTATGGCAGCCCTGCATCACATAGCGTAGGGGAGGCGGATAGATCCCAAGAAGCCCTGTACATGGCAAACTCTATATCAAATCACCTGCCCATGCATCCATTCATCATTCCCTCATCCCGGGATTAAAACGCCTGAATATTTACTCACATAACATTAGAAATATCCATTGAGTCTGTGCTTTATGCAGCCTGCAAAATCCACAGTGCCCCAGCCCGTAATTCCAGTGTAGTGAAGTAACATGTATTTGGGAACGTCCGGCCTCATCGCCCACGTCGCTATTGCGCATCCCAAACCATTCATATCAATCATTGCATTCTCGCCATGGCCCCTGTCCCAAGGACATTGAACAATAGAACGTTATATTTGCAGTCAGACCTGTGGGCATCTCCTCGCCGCTAGCTGGAAACCGAAAGCGCCGCCCTTCGAATTCCTCATTTGCAACATCACGTCGAAGAGGCATCTGTGGCCGTTTGAATACACTAATTAATCCATCGAGTGCGGCTGTGTGTGAAAATGGCAACTGCCTTCACCCACGAATGGGACGCCCCGCCCGTCGTTGCAACTCGGTACAGTGATGAATGAGGGCCCACCGTTACTCGAGTACTACGTTCCACTGACCCTTCACAACTCTGTTCGCGACTGCACAGATAGTATGTGAAACAATGGGACCACAGCAGAATGAACATATCAACCAATGTTACACGGCCATCGGGTACAAATACATGATTGCAATAGCAAGATGCCATTCCACGAATTGCAGCGTTGTGCGCGGGACGCGCTCGGCCAAAGGGGAGAGCAGTTTGCACAGGTGGAATGAATCACCACAGGTGGAGGCCATTCAGCCTGAAAACACATAAATTGCACAGCCAGTCTCCTCCCACAACCACACCGAAATGCTACCGGCAGGACTCGCGATGTTGGCCCTGGGGGACCTGATAGCACTGCAAGTACTCCAACACCAAGAAGAAGACGAACACCAACTACAACCGGCCGCACGGAGGAGACGCAGGAGGAGGAGGAGGCCACGGCAGGGCCAGCAAGGGCCGCCAGCACAGCCACTACCACCACGCAGGCAGCCCGCAATCCCACGCCTCCGAGCACATCCGTTCAACCTCACTGATGAGCAGATCCACACCCTCTACCGTCTGGACCGGGACACCATAGCCGCCATTGTGGACATGACACAGGCTGACCTTGTCAGCATGATAGATAGCCCAACCGCCATCCCACCCCTACTGAAGGTGGTGTCTGTACTCCACTTCCTGGCCACAGGCACCTACCAGCACACAGTCGGACAGTTGCATGGCATTTCTCAGCCACTGTTCTCACGGACACTATTGCAAGTGCTCGATGCCCTCCTGCAGCACGCAGACGACTACATCTCCCTACCACGCTCGGAGCAGGAAATTACCAACACAAAAGTGGGATTCCATGCACTTGCCGGCATACCGGGTTGCATTGGTGCCATCGACTGCACCCATGTGGAATTGGTCGTCCCACATGCCATGGAGGCCCAGTACCGCAACCGAAAACAATTTCATTCTCTGAATGTACAAATGGTGTGTGACTCCAACAGGATCATTACACATTGTTGTGCCCGATTCCCTGGATCAACCCATGATTCTATGGTCTTGAGGAACTCTACAATACCACGCTACATGGAGCGACACGCAGGGAACAGATCCTGGCTACTCGGTGAGTCTCATTTCATGCATGATAATGTGGGGTATGTGATTCGGCAATGACCTGGCAGGAAGGGGGGGGGTGTGCGTACGTAGCAATGGCATTCCACATCATACGTTTCTCGTCCACATACAGGTGATGCTGGATATCCACTGAAGAGATGGCTCCTCACACCAGTCCGGAACCCACGGGACCAGCATGAGGAGGACTACAACCATGCCCACTCACGTACCCGTGTAGTCATTGAACAGGCATTCGGCCTACTGAAGGGTCGTTTCCGCTGCCTCAGCAGGTCTGGCGGGGCACTCCTGTACCGCCATGAGAAGGTTGCAAAGATGGTGATGGCATGTGTCATTCTCCACAACATGTGCGTACGTAGAAATGTGCCCAGGCCCCCTGACGCAGAACTGCAAGCACCTGATGATGGTCATGATGAGGGTGGGGATGTGGCAGCACCTCAAGGAGTCTGCGAGGCACCGGAGGCCCGTGACATTCGTCAGCATCTCATTGATGTATGCTTCTAGCACTCACGCCTGGTGGCTGATACATGGACACGGGACTCGTGGCACTGTGTGTGTCTGGGACATGCACAATATGGACTGTACGCCTATGATGGCCTAGTACACAAAGATCAATGTCCACACATCTCATTGGTTGATTGTGCACTTTTTATGGCATATGTGATATCATGTTGTACACCCTATCGACCCGCCACCCAAGTGAGCCCAACACACCCCCTCCACCCTCCCACCTCCCCCCCGAACACCAGTGTCCAAAGATGCTCATTGTCAGTGGGCAGTCGCTATTGCAAGCCCCCTCTGCGGGTATCAGGGGCACCCCTGCCTGTGGAGCGCAGGTTCCTCCCAGATCTACGTTGGGGGCTGCCCTGGACGGAACTTGCAACGGATGATGTCTCTGCCTGCTCACGTCCATGCATGTCCCTAAGGGTTTGCGAGAGCTCAGTGAGCACACGGCGCACTGCGGCAAGTTCGGCACATACGTCCTTGGACGTCGCATGCAGTTCCCCCCTCAGGCTCTCGGTGCTTCTCTCCATTTGTGCCCTTAGTGTCTCTGTACCTCTCTCCATTTCTGCCCTAAGTGTCTCAGTTGATGTTTCTATGTCTGCCTTAGTGCCCCCACATTCATCGGCATGGTCCTTGAGGAGCGTGGCCAGTTGCTGCTGTTGCACGATTAACTGGTCGAGGGACTGTTGCCTCTGCTGGGCCATGGCCATTTGCGGGGGTGTCACAGAGGGGCTGTTGTCCTCATGTTGCCCTGCCACAGGGCTTGTGGGGGATGGCCAGTCGTCGTCTTGTGGGTGCCCCTGCGTGGTATCCTCATGTTGTACGGGATGGGACAGACAGGGGGATTGGGACAGGTCATGGATGGATCTGACTTCGACATCCCCGTCTTCTGTGTCGGAGCATGCTGCCATCAATGGGGTGTCACCTATGGTGCTGCTGCCACCAGAAGCAGTGCCTTCTGTGGCATCCGTTGGGGGGACCTGTGGTGGTGGTGTTGTGGGCATGCTGGCTGCTGGGGTGCCTGTTGATGTTCCCTCCTCTGTGCTGCCACCTGATTTGTGCTGCTGCCGTGTCTTGATGCGTGCAGGTGAGGTGGAGGGTCTTTGGCCGTTGGTCTTGGCCCTCTTTGCAGGTGTGCTGGTAGGGGTGTCCTGGAGCTCGTCGTTTGGATCGGACCCTGTGGTGGAGTAAAGGAGGGCGAGGGTTATTGATGGGTCTGTGGGAATTGGAATGGCATTGTATCACATGCATTGGGGTGGTACCTGAGGGTGATTTGGGTCGGGGCCTTGGAGGTGCTCTCATTTGTGTGTGGAGTGAGGGTGCAGTTGTTTGGCAGCCTGCAGTTGGGGTGTGCCTGCTGCACGTGTAGTGCGTGTTTTAGGGGTTTTTAATTATTTATGTATTTATTGTGGGTTTTAACGTGCGCTATCAGGCCGATGTGTGTGGACGTTCTCCTGGACATGTGTTTCTGTTGCACTATGTGGACGCATGGTACTTCACATGGATGGACTTTGTGGATTTGGCATTGTTTTATTTGGCCCACCTACCTGAATCTTCGGATGTCTGCACTCCTTTCTCCATCCCTCCGACTCCCTCTATGCTCTCCATTCCGATGGTGGAGGCACAGATTTCTTCCCAGGGGGTCAACTTGATGGGTGATTCAGGACCTCCCCGGTGGCTGTGGCAATGTTGCGGTTGGCAGAGAGTATGCTGCGGACGCGTATCCGCAGGTCGTCCCATCGCTTACGGCATTGCTGTGGGGTGCGGGGTGCGGTCCCCACCGCACTTACCCGCTTTGCCACCAGAGCCCATATGGCCTTCTTGTTTGCAAGTGCCGTCCTGGTCATTTGCGTGCAGAAGACGACGGCAGCATTCTCCTGGAGGGTCTCTGTTAGCACGGTGAGTTCCTCACGGGAGAAGTGGACCTGCCGCTTGCGGTCGCACGCTTTCTTCGCTACTTTTCCCATTTTTCTTGGTTTCGCTAGGGTGGATGACGGGTTGGGGTGTGTCTCAGGGTAGTGATTTTAGTGGTTGTGTGGTTTTAGTGGTTTTATAGGTGTACGGCGGGATGTTTCCCGTTCCGGCCCCGTGTTTTAACTTCCGTTTCCGTATATTTCCGGTCACCGTACTTTCCGGTAGGCGCACACTGCGGTGTCCGCTGTGATGGGTGGCGGTATTGCACCTAGGGCGCCGTACGGCGGCGGTGTGGGCCGTTTTGGGTTCATTTCCGCCATCGCGGACTTTGCACTTCCGCCATGCCGTGGTGCTCGTGCCCGATGGGTCGGAATGGGCCGCACTTTGCTCCTTCGTGCAATGGCGGAAACGCTATTTACGCTGTGGCGGTCCGGTCAGTCACTTTCCGCCAGGGTCGTAATGAGGGCCTATCAGTTGAAAAGATACGAGGAGCTTGAGGGGGAGGGCACACACTTGTGGTCAGGGAGGAACAAAACCTACATTTCAAGGGGTGGGTTACTGGCGATGGGCATGGCTACCTTTGAGGGTCCACCGCCTCAGTAACTTCTTTACGCATTCTAATTAGACTATTCTTGTGAAGCTTCAATGTTACAAGCAGTTAACTCTCTCCTTTACGTAGGAAAGTACCCTCTTAACTGCTGTGAGAATGAGTGGTATCCTGCCCATCCCCCCCCTATTACCCATCCAATCACTCACCTGGCATGCAAGTACTAACCTCACATCACATATTCGATTGCATAAACATGTATGCATATGAATACAGGTGCCAACAGTGCAATACTTCATGTTGGTCATTGCAGAGCCTTTGTTAACAGCTAACCCCATTTGTTGTTTAACGTTGTTGTCCTGTTCTGCCCAGCCACTGCTCTGTAGGTCAGCCAGGTCCAGACAGTATAGCCCAACATTTTGGTGGGGTCCAGGGGGGCTAGAGCCTGATTAGCTCAATGGTGTTGCACCACTGCTTGTGATTGTGAATATGCTTACGTAGTTATTTATAAATACATAAATAAATAAATACATAACCTTTCATATCACTAGATCCGGTGGGAAGCTGATTCGAAACAGGAAAATAAACTGCCTCGTGCTAACAAGCATGTTCCAGTGAAGACAGGTTCTAGTATATGTATTGTATGGTGACCCCAGACATGTGTCAGAGCATGTTTGTGTGATGTGCTGAAGTCGTGGAGGCATGAATTTCCAAGTAACGTTTTTTTTTTTTTCTGCCCCTCGCTATTCCCCTGGATAATACTCTGGGACTGCCAAGCCCACGGTCAGAAATGGCAGAGACAAGAGTTACCGTGTAGAGGGGAATGTGACAGTTATGATACAGATGAAGGTGCCCTTATAAATCGCTGGGGCAACAGTGTCAACTCTGGTGCCTTGTCGCATTAATAAACCCAAGCGCCGTCGGCCCTCGTCTGCCTCCACGCCCTGTACACCCCATATTTCACAGCAGCCCATCCTGCATCCCCCTCCTAATGCATGTCTCGTCTACATTCCACACAGCAGGTTTTTGCGGCCCAGGAGTCTGAACCCGGCCAACACACCGACCCACAATCCCTGTGCATTGCCGGATATGAAAGGTTTAAACAAACGATAGGCAGGTGCAAACGCGTGCTCAAGATCACACAGCATGACGTGGTTTCCTGGCATACAAGGAGACAGAGATTCTAAAATGCTACAGGACCAAAACCTCTCTCTATATTCGTATGTGATGACAAGGGTCGGACTCGACTCCCATCACAATAAAGCAGGCATTAGACAGGCTGGCTTCCTGCCTGCCCTGGTCTCTGGCGATAATTCACCGACTCTTTTATTGATCGGGTTTTGGCTCCAGCCCGCGCTGAAGGATCTGACCCACTGTCCTCTAAACTGCAGTAACGCACAGCATTAGCAGCGGGAGAGAGATGAATGGGGCTATCCTGCAGAATCAGCAGACTGTGTGTGTCATGCATACCATATCTCGGCGGAGGAACACCTGCTCACCACACGAGGATGCCTTCTGCCCCCTGCCTGGTCTCATGCCATGGACACGTGGCCCGGATAGAAGGAGGGGGATTCCCAAACAGGCCGGAACCTCCGACAGGCGGGTAAGAATGAGGCTGTGCCAGTCGTGATAGGTGGTAACCCGTCACCTGGGGGACGGGGACCTTACTGAGGGGGCCCCCAAGCCCTTTGAAGATATGGAGAAGTGCTGCCCACACCAAAACCCCCTCATTGGCCAGAGCCACGAGGCAATGCTGATGCACACGATGACGATGCCACAAGAACACGCTGATCACTGCAATTGATGAAAGGTGTATTTATGTTTTTTCATCAAAGCTTATATTGTTCACTTAGCGTACAAACAATGTGGGACGACACAGGACCTCCCGTGCCCAAACGTACCAGCCATGACTGTGTGCAGCTAGGATCGTTATTATGTGCATGCCAGTGGCAGAGGCAACTTTTGGTTCCAGGGGGAGGGAAAGAAAATCTAGAAGGGACACTGGGATTTTAAATGATTTATGGTCAGTGGCAGCAAAGTGGATTGTGGGACTATGCATAGCAAGTTAGTCCTTAGTAATGTAGGGGGATTTAGTATACATTCTCCCCAAGATAATTTTTTTAAATAATTGGTTGAAATTGTGCATTTTGCAGCTGCATTTTTAGAAAAACTGGACACAACTTACAATTGGTTTGCTAGTGGAACACATGAAAAAAGTCTGTTGGTGCCATGTGAACCACAAGACACTAGTGCATTTTCAACATGTTCACGATGTCGGTGTCAACATATACCAGCATTACTACTGTAAGTCACTTCATTCATGTGTGCTCACGATATATACCAGCATTGCCACTGCAAATCAGTACATGAAGCTGTGCCCATTTTATATGCCAGCATTCTCAATCACTATGATGTTAAAGCCAGGATCTATGCCAGTGTGGTCACTGTAAATCCTGTTCATGAAACTGTGACGGCAATCTATGCCAGGATTATCACACGATGATCACAGTAAATCACTTTTGTGTCACCGCACCCGCACTTTATTCCAGTATTGTCACTGTATATCACTCTCATGAATCTGCGACCATGATCTATGCCATCATTTCAATATAAAACTTTGATAATGTTGCACACACATAATAGGCCTGAATGCCTGCATTGTCCATATAAATATGATGCAGTTATCTGCTACCAAACACATATAGTGTATTGTTCTTGCACAGACACACACACACAGTAAACCCCAGACACACAAACACAAACACACAGACACACTCACACACATATATAAATTTCGACTACATACATTGCAATACATTCAAGGTTACATGCAAAAAACCATTATTGTTTTACCAATACAGTCACATGTTGCTGCTTTAGTGGTCTTCAAATGCTACATCAGGTGGCACTATGCCCTTACACACATTCAGGGCTCACATTTTCTGTTCTGTTCCCTGTGACCTGCCTTCTGACTGCCCACTTACACCTCAAAGACACTCACCTGTAATGTGGCTCAATCTTAGACAGGATTATGCCAAAATACACATGGACATGGACCATGACCCAGCAATTGACAAAGTCACTGTTTGAAACTTAAGTCTAGCTCATCCCCAAATTTCGGTGTAGTTTAATCCCTGGCAGAATACTTGGCAAGTAATGCAGGGCCCTTTCCTCTAAAAAATCTCATCTCTTCTTTAGTGTTACCATGTTTTTGTTTTCATGCTGAAATGTTGTATACACAATGAATACTTTTGTCAATCAATAACTACAAGCTAACGGGTTTATCAAAGAGGCTATTCTGGAGGTTTTTAATTCTTGGACTAAGTTTTTATAGGACAGTTCTTTGGGAGTTCTTTCCAGGTCAGGTGTAAAATAATTAACCATTCCTGGCTTTCAGGCTCATAACAAAGAAAAGAAATATCTTTAAAAGAAGTTTTTTGAATGCATACTTGTGTGAATGTGTCTATGTGTACGTATTTGTATGAGTGTGGGTGAGTGTGTCTGGGGCAGTTGTGCACAGCCCTGGGCCAAACAGACATTTGTTGGTAGCCTAAAAAAAATGGTCCAAGTTGGAAGACAAAGGCCAGCCCATTTTGCTCAAAAGACTATTTAATGAATAAGCTTTGAAGACTGTTAATTCTATAACCGGACAATGCAGTAATATAAACGTTTTACAGTTTAAAGTAATTTTCGTGGCTTGCAAACAAGATATTGTGACTGTCCGTAGCATTCATGGGACATAGACTCTAGGAGACTGTGACTCATGGGAATAGTACATATGATGGAACATTAAAAATGTATAGAAATCTGCCCTATGATAATATGTATATATGCTAAAAATTGTGGGATTTTGGGTAAAGCGGTTAACACTAAAAACCGCAAAAAATGATTAGAAGGGCGAAATAATGTCATACAGACCTGGGAGTGGTACCAACATTCTCTGTCTGAAATATGCAATTTGCCCATGTAATTTACAAAAGTGCCACAACTGGATAAATGTGTGATTTATGATAAGATTGATTTTAGGCAAAAATGACGGAGGGATGGCTTTGCACCTCATAAAACACAACCCCATAAACGGAGTCCCCGTCTGGAGGAGGCGAACAACATAGGCTGACCTACCTGGTTCTTCTGGGTAGGTCTAGCTTATTCCTGCCCAACAATAAATCCTGTGAGTCAACCGCCTTATAAAAAGGGGAAACTGACAGAGAAAGGGACTCTCTTCTGAATTTTCCAGTGCCTGTGTATCCAGACATTCCAGATTCACCCTGCACATTCCAGACTCCACTGCCAGAAAAGGGATAGTTGGTTCAGGCCCTCCTATCCAGGCAGGAACACCCTTCATAACTAAACCCCGTAACAAAATCCCACTAACTCAGGGAGAAAGGGGAAAAGCTGTGGCACCCTTGTGGGAGCATCCTGTGACCAGACCGGCTTTTTGCCACTACCTGCATTCCAGCTGTACCCTTGCCATCAGGGACCAGACTTGCCCAGCTGTTTGCTGTTAAGAGAATCCACCACATTGTTGTGTCCAGAGCCTTTGGTGTCACGAAGTCCAGAATCCAAGGCGCAGGAGCGACGTAGTACCAACCACCCCCACTTTGGTCGTGGAGCCCGCAAGTCAGAGCTTACACGGGCTTCCTGGACCAGAGCAGGGAAGGAGGGTTAGGGTCTCGATGGTTGGATAGGTAGGGGGGAATTAGGTAAACCGGATTGAGGGTGAGGTAGAGGTTATGGATGGGAATGGGGTACTTTGCAGGGAAAGATTGGTTGCTGCGCACTTTTGTTCTAGTGTCCTTAGCCCTTACTAACTACTTATACATAAGCACCAGTTTGCACATAAGAACATTCTAACACTGCCTATCCCTAAGTCATCAGATCAGTACAGGAGTTAGCATGCAACTTAGCTCTGGTCTTCTGTGTCTTGTCCATGAAGAGCAGTCACGTCCTTGGCACGTCTGGAGGGTTGTTTTCAAAAGGTCCAAGCTAAAAGAAATTAACAAGCATTAAAACATGCCCTTCGTCATAGTCTGCATTCACCTCATGCAGCCTCACTCACACTGACACACACTCTGCAATGCCCCTGCAGACCCCTGCAAATGTGACAAAATGCACAAACGGTCTTCCTGCAGACCCTCGTGAGCAATATGTGCTATAAACTGTGGTAGGATCTCCGGTGCTGTGTTTTCGCCTCACGGGTCTGCTAAGGTCTCCAAGAGGCGGAAACACTCCAAACGGCAAAATCACCCGTGCACAGGTTAATTTATTCCCAAAGAATGCCGCCGGCGGATCGAGCGCCGAAGTTAAGCCACTTCGTAATTCGTAGCGGTGCTGGGGCTCTGGGGTGGCAAGCTGACGCCCCCTGCACCTCCCCCTCGCTCCCCTTGGGCCCTTAGCAAGAGGAATACTTATCTCGTGTGGGCGAGGGGCCGGGCTGCTGCTCGGGTGGGGCTGGGCCCCTCGCGTGTAGTTTTGCTGGAGCTCCGGTCCAGACGTCTTGTCGGCATGGAGTCTCAAGCGCAAGCCCCGTGCTTGGGGCTCTGCGCATGCGCGATGGGGCGGCCGCGCCCTTCCTGGTCCCTGATTGGCCCAAAACGTCCCTGGGCATGCTGGGGATTGTAGTCCTTCGGCGCCGGCTGCTGGGAAACGCAGTCTTTAGTCCCTTTCTCCTGCACATGGGGCAAAGCAGCCTTTTGTATGGTTGCATCTTTGTTTGTCTCTCCCCTTCAGTGCCCACAACAGTACCCACAACACCCCTGCACCTAGCCTGTCCTTGTCTCTGCCTACCTGAGTCCCTGACAGTACTCCCCCTCCCACAGAAGGCAGTTGTTCCGGGTTTACTAGGATAATTCCTGTGAAAAGCACGCAGCAACCTGGGGGCATGTACATGCTGGGAGGGTTCCCAAGTGCGTTCCTCTGGGCCATACCCCACCCAGTCAATGAGGTAAAACACTTGGCCCTTTTTATCTTGTTTGGAGTTCAATATTGCTCGAACCTCGTACTCAGGTTCCCCTTGCACCATAACGGGAGGTGGTTTTCTAGCAATTGTCCCATGTGGAGCGGGTTTCAGGAGGGAAGTGTGGAAAGTGGGATGTACCTTCATTTGGGGAGGTAAGGTCAATTTTGCTGCAACAGGGTTCACAATTTTAACTATTGGGAATGGACCCAAATATCGGGGTTGTAATTTCCTGGGCCCTTCCATGCGAAGGTTGCGAGTGGATAACCACACTCTATCTCCCACACTGTAAAGTGGGCTGGGTCGACGACGCTTATCCGCATAGCGCTTATATGCGTCCTTGGCCTTTGTGAGATTCTCCTGCACCTCCTTCCAAACCTGCTCTATGCCCAACCGTTGTCCAGCCAACGTAGGCAATTCAAATCCTGAAGCTGGAATGGCCACTGGGAGGATCCGTGGATGTCGCCCATAAAGGCAGTAGAACGGAGTCTTTTTGGTGGATGCATGTGTGGCGTTATTATATGCCAATTCCGCCAGCCAAGTATGCTGGACCCAGGTTGTCTCCCTACTTGTGGCAAAACACCGTAAATACTGCTCCAGGCATTGATTCACGCGTTCTGTCTGGCCATCAGTCTCGGGATGGTATCCGGACGACAAGCGGACTTCCATTCCCAGAATCTTGCAAAACTCACGCCAGAAGCGAGAGGTGAACTGTGGACCCCTATCCGTGACCACACAATAGGGAAGGCCATGAAGGCGGACTATGTTTTGCAGAACTAATTCGGCAATTGCACCAGCAGTCGGGACTCCCTTACATGGGATGAAGTGGGCCATTTTCGAAAAGGTATCCACTATTACCAATACAGAAGTGTATTCCTGAACCTCGGGAAGATCCACAATTAGGTCCATGGTGATCGTATGCCATGGTATCGAAGGAGTCGGTAGAGGATGAAGGAGCCCAGCGGGTTTTTGGTGACTAGCTTTATTTCGAGCACACACCTCGCATTGAGACACATACTGCAGAACGTCGTGCCGCCACTTGGGCCACCAGAAATGTCTAGCCACCAACTCCTGAGTTTTTGACTTTCCCGGGTGTCCTGCCAATGACGAATCGTGGCACCATGATAAGGCCTTTTCCCGTAGTTGCTTGGTGGGCAAGTACAAGGCTGACCCATGATAGGGGAGTCCCTCAACAAATGTATTCTGAGGATCTTGTTTGCACCACTGATGGACGTCCTGCATAGTGAGGTCTTTTAATACGGCCTCAAAGAAATCAGAAGTAGCTCCAACAATACGTGTTGGGGGAATAATAGGTTGTGGTGTAATGCCTGCCTCTCGCTCTGCTGACTCGGGATATCGTGACAATATATCTGCCTTTCGATTGTTGGCTCCGGGTCTATATGTTATGATGAAATCAAACTCGGCAAAGTATTGAGCCCATCGCAACTGGCGCGGGCTCAACGTCTTGGCGGTTCTTATAAACTGGAGGTTACGATGGTCCGTTATGATCGTGGTGGTATGACGTGCCCCCATCAGGTAGTGTCGCCACTCACCAAGAGCTGCCTTAATTGCCAACAATTCCCGATCGGCAATGATATAGTTCTGTTCAGCTGGGAGTAGTTTCCTTGAGAAGTAGGCCACGGGATGTAGCAGGCCTGTCTGAGGGTCCCGCTGGGACAGGATAGCACCTAGAGCGTAGCTAGAGGCGTCCGTTTCCACTACAAATGGTCTGGACAAATCCGGGTGTTTCAGTACCGGGGCGTCGGTGAAGGCCTTTTTGAGCTGTTGAAACCCCTGGTCGGCCGATGTGTCCCATACAAAAGGGCAGCCCTTACGGAGAAGCTTCGTGATTGGAGTGACCAATGCAGAAAAGTTCTTTACGAAGCGTCTGTAGAAGTTCGCAAACCCCAGGAATGACTGAATCTCTTTCACACTGGTAGGGGGAGCCCAATCCAAGATTGCCTGCACCTTTTTCTTGTCCATTTGTACGCCGGTTGGGGTCAGGAAGTAGCCTAGAAATTCCACGGTGGTACAATGGAACTCACACTTCTCCAGTTTTGCATAAAGGTGGTATTCTCGCAGCTTTTGCAAAACTGCGCGTACATGTTGGACATGTTCCTGGAGATTTTGAGAATATATTAGAATGTCATCTATGTACACTACCGCACATACGTCTAAATATTCTCTAAGGACCTCATCCAGGAAATGTTGGAAGGCAGCGGGGGCATTACAGAGACCGAATAGCATAACCTGATATTCGTACAATCCGAACTTGGTCCGGAAGGCGGTTTTCCATTCGTCTCCCTCGCGCACCCGCACAAGATGGTAAGCGCCTCGAAGGTCCAACTTGGTGTAGATTGTCGCGTCCCTAACTTGATCCAAAAGAACTGGGATGAGAGGAAGCGGATAACGGTTCTTAATGGTTATCTGGTTCACTCTGCGGTAATCTATGCAAGTCCGGAGCTCTCCAGACTTCTTTGGTACGAAGAACAAAGGGGAGGACACTGGCGAATTAGAGTGGCGAATAAATCCATTCTTTAAATTCGCAGCTATGTACTCTTGGAGGTGATTGTTTTCTGCCTCCGTTAGGGCATATATACGACTACACGGTAGAGTAGCCCCAGGCTCCAGATCAATTCTGCAGTCAAATGGCCGATGTGGGGGTAACAATTCTGCAGCTTGTCTGTTAAACACGTCCATGAAATCTGCGTATTCTTGGGGTATACTTTCGGGACGCATTTCCTGCTTAACCGAGACGTTGAGAGCACACACAGAAGGTGTACTTTCTTGCCGGCAATGTTCAAGACAATGCGGTGAGTCCAGACTGATTGACCCTGTGGTCCAATGAATTTGGGGGTTATGCTTTTTTAGCCACGGTAATCCCAAAATCAGCCCAAATTGCGGGGCGGCAATGATATCAAAGGCAATGCTTTCCCTATGCCAAGCTCCACATTGTAAAGTCACCAAACAAGTGTTATGTGTTATGGGCCCTGAGCTGAGAGGAAAGCCGTCTACAGCACGTACAGGTTCCGGGTCTGCCTTTTGCTGTACTGGGATACCTAAGGTAACCACGTACTGGACATCAATAAAATGACCTGTCGCTCCCGAGTCCACAAACATAGTGACCTGTTTTTTCTGTGTTTGGAACTCCAAACAACCCGTCAAGGTGACATGCGTAGCATAGTTCGAAATGCCTGCCATTGGGGCCCTGCTACTCAACAGGCTCGATCGGGTGACCCCCACTACCGACGAGCCGAAGCGTTTCCCTGGGTCTTGGGTTTGCTTGGGCATTCACGAACAAAGTGCCCAGCCTTGTCACAGTACATACAGAGGCCGTCCTTCCTCCTTTGTTCCTTTTCCTCTTTAGTGAGGGGACCTCGAACTGAACCTATCTGCATTGGTTCTTCCCCCTCAGATCTGGCCGCCACCCCCCCGGGATCCCCTATACAGATCCAACCGAGGCACAGGTCGTGAATCTCCCTTTCGTTTATCGCCCCGCCTTTCTGCCATTCGATGGTCAAGCCGTAAGGCCAGATCAATCATCTCTGAACACTCCCTTGGCTGTGGATCAACCTGGGCAATAAGGTCTTTGATGTCATCCCTCAAACCTTGATAAAAGAGGGACATCCGTTTATCACGGGGCCAGTCGGCTTCAGCTACCAGCCGATTGAAATGAGTGACGTATGTCACTAGTTCCTTAGACCCCTGCTTGAGGCTTAACAGTTCCCGATCCTTGCAAAGGGTGGCAGCTCGCCGGTTAAATATTTTCTCAAACTCCGCCAGGAAGTCATCCCAGTCATAAAGAATGGCATGGTCCTTTTGGACTAATGGATTTGCCCATGCCGCAGCGTCCCCCGTGAGATACGATATTACAAACGCCGTTCGGGACTGAACGGACCGAAAGGCTGCAGTTTTAGTCAGGAAATGGAGACGGCACTGAGTAATAAAAGTGGTAAACTTTTGTGGGTCTCCAGCGTAGCGCTCAGGGGGTGCCAATGGAACTATTGCCTCCGGGCTCACGTGTACCTGCACCGGAGTAGGTGGTTGGCCAGATAAGGGCGCTGTCTGAGCTGCTAAACTGCGCACCTGTACTGACAGTGTGGCATAGTCCTGTCTAGACGCTGCCAGTTGACCTTGTAAGTCTTGCAGGGCTTTGGCTATTTCTTCCATGGTTTCAATGGGGGCTGGCCACGTCACTCGGGCGCCTGAATACTACGTGGGCTTGCGCTTCTGTCACGAAGTCCAGAATCCAAGGCGCAGGAGCGACGTAGTACCAACCACCCCCACTTTGGTCGTGGAGCCCGCAAGTCAGAGCTTACACGGGCTTCCTGGACCAGAGCAGGGAAGGAGGGTTAGGGTCTCGATGGTTGGATAGGTAGGGGGGAATTAGGTAAACCGGATTGAGGGTGAGGTAGAGGTTATGGATGGGAATGGGGTACTTTGCAGGGAAAGATTGGTTGCTGCGCACTTTTGTTCTAGTGTCCTTAGCCCTTACTAACTACTTATACATAAGCACCAGTTTGCACATAAGAACATTCTAACACTGCCTATCCCTAAGTCATCAGATCAGTACAGGAGTTAGCATGCAACTTAGCTCTGGTCTTCTGTGTCTTGTCCATGAAGAGCAGTCACGTCCTTGGCACGTCTGGAGGGTTGTTTTCAAAAGGTCCAAGCTAAAAGAAATTAACAAGCATTAAAACATGCCCTTCGTCATAGTCTGCATTCACCTCATGCAGCCTCACTCACACTGACACACACTCTGCAATGCCCCTGCAGACCCCTGCAAATGTGACAAAATGCACAAACGGTCTTCCTGCAGACCCTCGTGAGCAATATGTGCTATAAACTGTGGTAGGATCTCCGGTGCTGTGTTTTCGCCTCACGGGTCTGCTAAGGTCTCCAAGAGGCGGAAACACTCCAAACGGCAAAATCACCCGTGCACAGGTTAATTTATTCCCAAAGAATGCCGCCGGCGGATCGAGCGCCGAAGTTAAGCCACTTCGTAATTCGTAGCGGTGCTGGGGCTCTGGGGTGGCAAGCTGACGCCCCCTGCACCTCCCCCTCGATCCCCTTGGGCCCTTAGCAAGAGGAATACTTATCTCGTGTGGGCGAGGGGCCGGGCTGCTGCTCGGGTGGGGCTGGGCCCCTCGCGTGTAGTTTTGCTGGAGCTCCGGTCCAGACGTCTTGTCGGCATGGAGTCTCAAGCGCAAGCCCCGTGCTTGGGGCTCTGCGCATGCGCGATGGGGCGGCCGCGCCCTTCCTGGTCCCTGATTGGCCCAAAACGTCCCTGGGCATGCTGGGGATTGTAGTCCTTTGGCGCCGGCTGCTGGGAAACACAGTCTTTAGTCCCTTTCTCCTGCACATGGGGCAAAGCAGCCTTTTGTATGGTTGCATCTTTGTTTGTCTCTCCCCTTCAGTGCCCACAACAGTACCCACAACACCCCTGCACCTAGCCTGTCCTTGTCTCTGCCTACCTGAGTCCCTGACATTTGGAGTCCAGAACCCAGTTGACTGTCCCAAATCCCAAACTCAAGTGTGGATTGTGAGTATTTCCCCATCCCATACCACCACATAGCCTATCCCATCTTGATACTTTGTCTTTATCCTACTCTCTAAGTAATCCTATCCATACCCTAATAACTTGTTTTAACTGTTTGAATTCTCTGTGCATTCTGTCCTTGATCTCTAAGTGAAGCGCCAGCTTCTACTCATTTCTGTCTTGCATAGATCCTTAGTTATATTTCTAATAATTTAATTAATTTCCACATAAAGAGACAAATGGCGTGAAGGGGGTTAATGTGGCCGCTTAACCTATTTCATGGGCAGTGCTATCTTCTTGATTATCTAGTTTAAGCAAAATTTGTTCTTTCTTTCCAAACTGACTTTCTCTGTTAACTGTGTTTATTTTCCCAAAACCGAAACTCCTTCCACATTTAAAATCTATTTCAGGTATTCACTTATATATTATCCCTGTGATGTGCATCTATCACACAGCCTGAAAACCACATTCCAATTCTGTCTATTTCACCTGTTTAAAAAAGTTTTGACATTTAAAACTGCAAAAGTGTAAAATGTAACTTTTCAACGTGTGATTTGGCTGCACTGTGGTTTTACTTTCAAGTTGCTTTCTGAACTGTATTCCCTTTGTTGATGCCTTGCCTTGTAGTTGCGAGTGATATTATATCTCTGATACTGTGATAAATCATATCTACCTCCTTGATTCAACTGCACATTAATTTAATTATTTGCTAATTCCGAGTGTCATTTTATGCAATTGCAAAGGGTTTTAAAATGTTTGCCTCTTGTGAGGGAAGGTCGGATTTTGATTCTGTTTACTGCATAGTATCCCTGACTCCTTGCTGCTCCTTTCTATCCACTCCAAACTTGATTGGGGTTTGAGGTCACATTGCAGGGGGGACTCTTAACTTGGATGCTAATTACCCGAACAGAAAAAGTGCTCCTATTCATTTGTGCTCTGGATATGTCCTTGTAGAAGGTCAACTAAGTGTATTTCATTAGTTTGCATTGTAATTATCACTGCATTGGTGATTGCTGCCCAATATTCAAACTGTGTGATTTTCTTTGAACTTAAAATAAATAAATATTGTATTCCCACCAACCGGCCTGCTTCGTGGTCCATTGTGACCTGGGGTATTTGTAAAAGGGGGTGTGATATGGGTTGGGTGCCAGCTCAATTCAAATTTGTTGAAAATAAAGAAAAAGTATTCTAATTGAGCGCTACATCTTAGGCTAAGGGCAAGAGTCCTGGCCGGTGTGATGCCCGATTGGAATCCTTTACACAAAGCTAAACTGCCCTGGTGTGAGCTTGCAGGTGTGGTGACAATGGAGGGGGTCGTCTGATCCTTGGGCCATTTCTGCAGCTAAGTGTATGTTTCCATTGTTGGCATACACATTTTTCTTGAAATACACATTTTGTTTGTCTCGAAGATGAACCTGAAATTCAAATATTTGTTAAAATACACATTTTGTTTGCCTGAAGGTGAACTTTAAGTCTTATTATAATATGAGTAGGGCAACAGCTCCCCTAGTGGTGGTAACAGGCAAAGTGGGCGTGTGAAGGCTTCGGACAAACATACATCTGGCCTTTTATTATACAGTATATGATATATCAGATGGGAAGAACCAACCAAAACCTTACTGGATTAGTTTAGGTTAGGTGCTCTTGCTCAGTTCAATTCAGGGAAAACATTTAAACGTTTCCATTCTACAAATTCAGCATCTGCAACTACTAGAGGGTAGTGGTATTGTTGAGTACCGCATGAGAGCCCATGAAGATGGCTAGTTAGAACTTGCTAGCTTCTTTCACCACACATTGGGAGAACCTGATATCCCCAATCAAAAAAATAAAGCAGGATGTTCTCATAGTTTGCCCACTCCCCTGCTCTTTCCACACTGGATACTGCCCTGGGGAGGAGCTTAGCATCATCAGGCCTGGGCCTCCCTTCAGTGACCTTAATACCCTGCCCCTTTGCCTTAATTGCATACATCTCCTAGTTATTTTGGCTAATTTGTGCTAATATTAATTAGCGCCCGGAGGGGGGGCACCAGTCAATCAGGTGACATGGTGCAAAGGCCCACCTTTGATGGCAGACGCTCCTCTCTCACTTCTCACAGTGTGCATTTATTTTGCCCTCCATACTCACAACTACTCAACCTCGCCAGTCCCCCATTCACACTGTAACTCACGTACCTGCTACCCACATCCCTTATCCAACGGCTCCCACTTTCCTGCACAGGCCGTTTTCTTCTCCCTCTGTGGCCCCGTCACCCTCCCTCCCACCAGCATCATGGATATAGAAAAGGGATTCATGTTAATGTCCCAGGCGACCATCTTTGCCTGTTGGTTTTGTAAAGGCATTCAGCATGTGTGATCCATGTGAAACTGTTCCAACTTAAAGAAAAGGTCATTATCAACCCGGTTCTGAGGCCCGCCAGGGGTGCTAACAGATATGATGAACTCCTCGAAGGGTGCTTTTCTAGCAGTGAAAGGATTATGACCACTTTACGTCGTCCTATGGAGCTTACAGACTTTAAAACCAATGTATTTATTGTTTTTAACAACATGTGTTGGGCATGTCCCTGATGTTCTTTTTGAGAAATGCACATTCATACATCACTTTTGATTTCATAATGGTAATCGTAGTTTTTCTTTTCTCATTATAATTCCAGGACTTCAAGTGCCAGAATGCACATAATATACGAGGCATGTATATGGACTTCCTGAATGGCAGGGGTCCTGTTAATATGTATGTGATGCCCAGCAAATAAGCTTGATCCCAGGAGTTGGCAGGGGTCCTGTTAGTATGTAGCAAGCTTGATCCCAGGAGTTACCAGGAGTTGGCAGGGGGCCCCATGCTCCTCCTCAAATCCATTCTGCATGAGAATGCTTCTTACCCAGCCCTTCTGGTCTCTCGACTGCAATAGACATTAGGAAAATCTCAGACCTACGCTGTTATGCCCCAGCCTATTCTGAAGATAGCTGTCTTTGCTCTCCCATTGATAGGGGTAGGGGTGCAAATAATTTTGCCCTGGGTGTATACCCAATCTCTAGTTAGCGTTCTCGGGCACATTTGATAAGGACCATCTTGAGATCTCTTCAAACCTAAATGGAGGAATCTGGAGATCCATGCGGTTGTGAGAATAGAAGATAGATTTGTAGGCGCCCGGAAGACTTGGGGAGATCAAAAGACAGTCTAAGTCACATGGCAGCCAACTTTCATCACATAAAGGATGATTAGTGGTGTAGTTTGGATTGGCCAACGGGTGAGTAAAGAGGGTCACCTCAACATACACAGTTTTCAAGGCTCTAGAAACTCGTAGTCCTAGTCCACAGGGGTGTGTTGCAGTTCCTTAGTCGGAAATCTGAAGGATTGTGCTGTAATTGATGGACTTGTAGGTGTGATTGGGGTCTGAGGCACTATTTAACACCAAATCCTCACTACTTGGTAGGGCTTACTTCACCACAACAACAGCCGTCCAAGCAGCTGGGTATCTTGAGCCATGCTTCAGGCAATGATCACGGTGACACAGGTTCTCCATTAAGACACTACAAAGTCACACTCACTCCCAAACCACACGTAAAGTATGGTTCTCTGGCAGACTGGTCTGTGCTTAGAGGAGGGGTTTGCAGGCTCAGCGTTTTTGAGGGAGCACCTACGGGAAGGGACTTTAACGGCATGTTACAAGATGGCGCCTTTCCTTCTAGCAGATATATACAGGTCCTCGGAGCCGCCAGATGAAGATTTGCACCCTCCCCCCATAAGAGGGACTGGACTTGGTTCGATTGAGAGGCCTTCCAGGGGTCAACCAGAGGTGTCTCCTTAGGGCCAGATAGCCAGGAGCAGAGGGCTATTCCTGCCTTAGGTTTAGCATGCTTGAAGTCTAGTGTTAGTGACTCCAATTCAGCAATCCAACTAAGTCAATGCCTAGTCTGGAATGCCCAATGGAAGCCCTTATTTATATATTGTTATAACAAGTTCATAGATCTGATGATAAACCCGTGCATAACGCCCCTCTCTTTGAATCCCCCTGACCTCACTGAGCCAAGAAGCAGGTTTGTTTTGCAAATTAAAAGATGTATTTGAAAAATTAAACAATATATATATATATATCACACTTTTATGAATAAATTAATATTTGATAGCACACTTATGAATATCATGTTGATCAACAATGGGTAATGTTACAATTGCACACTTGTTTCAATCAGTGAGGAGTTAGTATAGAAAGGATAAGGTAGCAGAGAATACTTTTATGGTTTCAAGGAAAAGCAATGATGGATAGAATGCAGCACAGAAATAAACTGATATGGTTTCAACAAAAGATAATATGATCACTTTTCCTTGTGACAATTCACTCCCCCCCTATGCAATATAAAGAGATGGAAAAGAGATCACACAGTTTTCAGGAATACAAACAAAATGCAATACAAATTCCAGTTCCCCCCTAGCAAGCCTAGAGCAACCGGTATGCTTTTAAACAGTCAAAAATACTTTTAAATGTGATTTGCAATGAAGTGAAAAATATGCTAAAAATTATTTTAATTCCCTATAGGAGATTAAGGTTAGGTGATGGCTACTTAAGATTGGTTCAGGTCAACACTAGCAATTATTCAGGAATGATTATCAGATTGAAAACGAATTTCAGCAGTTGCAAGCAAAAGACAGCTATTTTTGACAGGTGGAGAAATTGAGTCAAATTGCAATTTGCGGCGCTTTTTCCTAGTGCGTCGATGGCGATTACGGAAAAACTATAAGGAATTGAAAGGTTCTTAGCTTTAAAATGAAAGTTAAATCTCGCTTCTAGGACATGCGGTTCAAAAGATATGGACAATTTGGTGGAGGTAGATTCTCAGAAATAAAGTAAGATTCAAATGACAAATGACACTTTAACAGGTTTGAAATCACAGAATGGACACACGAGTTCTGTGCAGTTCTAAATAGGTTGAAATGGAAGGGATGAGATTATTTTAGACTAAGAGATTGGTTCTGCACAGTTCTGGCTCGATACTCACCCTATAAATTTGAAATAGGCCGTCAAGATCTGGTCAACAGGTTTAGACTGGACTTCTGGCGGATGGTTCTGAAGTCACGGCTATCTGGGTCAGCTCTGCTCTGCTGGTCTGGATCGCTGGTTCTGGCAAAAGTTCTTGGCACTGCACAGCGGTCTGGTCTGGTCTGCGGTTATGGATACAGCACTGCTCTCTGGGTCTGGTTCTGGTGAACGTTCTTGGAAAAGGAGCAGAAACAGCACAGCCCGGCTGTTTTATTCTGATGTGCCCCTTGGAAGTCTGGGGTAAAATCAGTTTGCAAGATTGTAAGGCCAGCTGAGAATACTTTTAGCTTGCAGTGGGCCTTCTGCTTCAAAGTTCTGGAATCTGGAGTCTAAGTTCTGGATATGGTCCTTCTGGATATTTTCTGGTCTGGCAAAGTGCTTCGCAAGAAAGTGGAAAGAGCAGTCCCTACCTGGGTCTCAGTGGCTCTTTTTATGTCTTTTGAAAGTGGGTGGGAAGGCTAACTTTCTATGTCCCACCCTCTAAGAATCCTGATAGGTTAGAGGATTTTCTGTCCTTTAACTGGTTAACTGAGTTGTCAGTCAGAGTGGTGATGCTATCCTTTTACAATCTATTGAAGAAACGCCCCTTTGCTTTTACTTAGAACCCAATTGTTCATAATCAAACATGTTTCCCAGATACACAAGTGGTTCATAATACATGTACACATCACAGATGAATTTAAGACCGTTCTCTGTTCAAGACCCATGTTCCTTCCATGTTCTTGGGTTCAGAAACGGCAACATTTTGCGCTTTTAGTGGGTTTTGCCATATTGGTTTTTCATCAAATCTTCCCCGGAGGTACACCCCCTCTCTGGGCACATTACAATAAGTTTTCAATTTTCTGAGATAACCACAGTGTCTGTAATATTAATAAATCGCGGGGTTCGGTCTCAGAACATCGTACAGAGTACTAACACCTCTTAAAATGTGCACAGAAAAATCACAAGAATAATGATATTATTTATATACTTTTGACAATTTCGTACTATGATTTATCCATCTTTTTAAAATTATGCTCTGGCCCAGATGGGCGTGTTTAGGTCCCAAAGCACATGGGGGAATTCCTGGTTAGTCCCCGCCTCCAAGCTCAGCTGGCTCATAGAGGCAGTGTCCCTCCCAGTTCCTTCCAAGAGGAAGCCATTTACGACCCCCTGATTTAGCAATTGCTTTGAGCCAAGGGAAGTTCATTGTTCTGTTTCCCTGCAGTCCCAGGTACCCCTCCCCTGATTCAATCAGAGAGGTGTGATCTCCTTTTGGTGGGGCAGCAGAAGGTTTCCCATGGACAGAGGCCTCTTGAACTTTTAATTAAATCAGACTGCCTTCTGGTATAGTACCTGGGAACAGTAGGTGTGAAGAATTCTCATTGACCAGCAAGGCTTTGAAGTCCCAGCTGACTCAGGTTCCTTTTCAGCTCCTGAAATACAGGTCTCCTGTCAGCATTTAGATCGCTAGCGCCGGTCAGTGTCAAACACCACTACTGCACCCATTTTTTTGGCAGCTGTCTTGAATTAATGCATTTTTAAAAAGGGGATTTTACTTGATGGCATATGATCCTTGCTAACATTGTATTGATGTAGATTCTGCAGTAGAGTACTGTAGAACACCCAACCAGAAGTTGGATTTTTTTGTTTGGTGTTTTCATGGCCAAGATTTTAGCAATTTTTGACATTAATTAAAACGGATTTTGAACAGCACCATATTCCTTTGCACTGATTTCGCTCTGTGTGCAGCCAAATGATAGGGTCTGGCAATGGTCTCCTGTATTAACTATCTTGCAATGTTTGAAATATGCATTTTGAGCTTGCATTCAGAGAAACAAAGGTGATTTCAAAGTGCTTTTTGAGCTAACAGGCACTTCTGTTTTTCCTTTGGCACCACGTTTCACTCATGGCGCTTCTGGCCCATCATGCTCGCAAAACTGCATGGTTTTCCTGGATTCTGGCGCAAATGTGGGCTTTTCGGCCATCTTGGATTTTCTAAGCCCACAGCACCAAATGTTGCAGCATAATAACTCGAACATGGGTCAATACACCTGACAAGCTCCCCCGCCCGACTGCGCTTTGATTTCGATTCAAGGGGGAGTCGGGTGCAAAGGATGTTTTGATCTACGCGCTGGGATGTCCGCATCATCTTCTTCCGATTCCGCAGATGGCACAGTTCAGCATCTTTTCCTCCATCAGGGTGGATCAGTCGGTTCTCCTCGCCGGTCCTGATGGGAGTTTTGGGCGGTACCCCGGGCCCCTCGGATCTTTGCTCCCGGTCCCTGGGTCATCCTCCTTGGTCAGTCTCCATGGTTTATCTCTCCTAGGATGACAAAGCAATTTGGCAGAAACATAATCGTAGACATTTCCCCACCACTATTAATGGTGGGGCGAACATATACATTTTATACATCAGGAGACATTTGCATTCTTATCATAATATTTTAGAGACTATGGTCCTCATTACAACCTGCCAGTCCGGGACCGTGCAAAATCCGTGACGGCGGTAAAAACGTTTCCGTGTCCGCAAGGTTGCGGAAAAATTACACGATGTCGGTCGCGCGCACCACACGGACTCGGAAACGTTGTTACCGCCGTCACGGAAAACCCCACGGAAATGGAAATAACGCAGCCACAAGTGGCGCAAAACCTGTGTCTGCCTCCGCCGCCACGGACACGGAACCGGAAATACCATGATCGCCAAAACAGGAAACAGAGAGGCGGCCATCATATAAAAGCACAATCCATTGCCATCCAGAGTCAGCACAAGCACAATCCTAACTCCGAGAAGCCAAAAGGGACCACCAGCATGTCTGCCAGGATTCCTGCTCAGAGGCAGCGCGAACAGCGCTTCAGCCACGCGGAGCTAACCGTCTTGGTGGAGCACATTGTGGACAATGCGGAGATGCTGTTCAGCGCCGACCAACGGCGTGCCACACAGCAGCAGAGGAAGGAGGTGTGGGCCGAAGCTGCACGCAAGTGCACCGCTGAGGGCGTGACAGTGAGGAGCGTGAAGGACTGCCACAAGCTGTGGGACCACCTGAGGCTGAGGGTACGCAACCTCATTTCCACGCACCACCAACGCAGCAGTGGGACAGGCGGAGGACCCCCTTCCCCACTGAGGCTGCAAGCATGGGAGGAGCATTGCAGCAGCGTCCTCCACCTTGAGGCAATCCATGGGATCGGGGAGGCTGAGGCAGGAGTGAGCCCACCTGCAGATGCCGGTAAGTGCCCAAACATGAATGCCACATGAAAATATGCAGTTGTGAGTACTGGGCCAAAGGACCCATTAACAACCCCCCCCCCCAGGCAGTGCATGTGTGGGCCAAAGGACCCATTAACAACCCCCCCCCCGCAGGCAGTGCATGTGTGGGCCAAAGGACCCATTAACAACCCCCCCAGGCAGTGCATGTGTGGGCCAAAGGACCCATTAACAACCCCCCCAGGCAGTGCATGTGTGGGCCAAAGGACCCATTAACAACCCCCCCAGGCAGTGCATGTGTGGGCCAAAGGACCCATTAACAACACCCCCCCCAGGCAGTGCATGTGTGGGCCAAAGGACCCATTAACAACCCACCCCCAGGCAGTGCATGTGTGGGCCAAAGGACCCATTAACAAACCCCCCCATGCAGTACATGTGTGGGCCAAAGGACCCATTAACAACCCCCCCCAGGCAGTGCATGTGTGGGCCAAAGGACCCATTAACAACCCCCCCCCCAGGCAGTGCATGAGTGGGCCAAAGGACCCATCATGATCCGTATGGCAACCAATATCACAGAATGCATACACCAGCAATCAGATGCATGTGACTAACACTATTCAATGTACAATCTGAATGACGCATGTGATGCACCCTTCTGCCACCACAACAACACTAATTGCATGCCCTTTGTGTCCCCACAGCCGTTTCAAGTGACAGTGATACTGCACAACAGGCCAGCCAATCTGCACCGGCAAGTACACAAGCCACCGCCACCACACAGGAGGATGCTGCCGGCAGTTCTGCACCTCTGGCCACATTACCAGCCACAACAGATGTGCCGCCCACCACCACCACCGACATCCCCACCGTCTCCACACTGCCTGAGTCTAAACAGGTGCCACGGGAACCTATCATGGCCACCCAACACAACACCGAAGGCAGGAGCACTGCAGAGGGGGCGGCCTGCAGTGATTACAATGCCCCGCAAGAGCACTCGGAAACGGGGCCACAGGGGGAGATGCCCACATTAGAAGACCTGGGCTCCTTCCATAAACTGGAGTTCAGCCCCACATCACTGAGGAGTCCCATGAGGTCGCCCACCCCATCCATGGCCGAACTGAATGCCCGCATGCAGCGGATGGAGGAGCAGCAGGCTACCCTCACCTAGCTGGTGGAGAGGCAGCTAGAGGAATCCAGGCTGCAGAGGGAGAGCTACAGTGCCTCAGTGCGTCGCCTGTCGAGGTCCATCGGACGCTTTGCAAGCACTATAGTAACCCTTGCACGCCATGTGCGGGAGGGCAACGACCACACCTCCAGGCTTGTAGAGGCCATGTTGGTTGACCAACAGGCAAATCTGGCACGGATGCCCTCAATCCCAGATTCTGCGCACTCAAACACAACCACCCCATCCAGCTCCACTACTGCCAGTCCAAGGAGGCGCTCGAGTAGGCTAACGGGTCCCTTGGGCAAGGTTGCACAGGCACAGAAGCGCACCTGGAAGTGATGGCATGTGTGTGGGGCAGTGCAGGACACATGTGGACTACAAGGGTGTGAGAGGGGTGGGCACATTTGGGTGGTGGGGTAGGTAGTTTTGGGGGTTTGAACAATGGGGCCTGGGTGGGGGTGGGCACGTTTGGGTTGTGGGGTAGGTAGTTTTGGGGGTTTGAACAATGGGGCCTGGGTCGGGGTGGGCACGTTTGGGTGGTGGGGTAGGCAGTTTTGGGGGTTTGAACAATGGGGCCTGGGTGGGGGTGGGCACGTTTGGGTGGTGGGTGGCCCCGGGTGTACAGCTTCCCTAACCAATGCACCTCCTTCCCTGTTGTTATTACATCAATACATCACCATTTCGAATCAAGACATACATGTGTGGACATTGATCATTTATTTTGCAGTGCAACTATTAATTCATTGTCGTCACCATGTTCGTGCATTTCTGTGAATGTGCTGTGACTCAAAAGTAAATGCGAATCAGGGCATCCCGTGCTCTCTGGCCATCATGTGGACCCCCAGGGGGAGGCGGTGCCATCCATCCCCATCTCCATCTCCATTCCCATCCCCATCCCCATCTCCATCCCCATCCCCATCTACATCCCCATCCCCATCTTCCTCATCTGCGTCTGGTGGCATTGGGATGTTCCTGCGCATGCATATATTGTGCAGCATGGCACATACGAGCGTGATTTTATCCGTCTTCACTGGGCTGTACAGCAGTGATCTGCCAGATCTGCTCAGACAGCGGAAACGGGCCTTCAGCAGTCCAAATGTCCTCTCAATCATTCCACGTGTGCGGATATGTGCCCTATTGTATGCCTCTTCATGCCTGTTCCTTGGTCTCCGTACAGGTGTCATCATCCATGGCGTGAGTGCATATCCCGCATCACCTACATGGGATGTAGATGGGGGAACATGTCAGTGTTTGTGGCATCATGTCCTCATCTGCTGCTGTACAATCTTGTATCATCATTCATTCATGCATATGTACCATGCAGTGTATGGAGGTATGTTTTGGGCATCACGATGTATGTCGCTAACTGGATATGGGCCTACACATTAACTTGCATGTTTACTGTGCCCTGCGGGTGACATTTGATTGTGTGCATGTCACGGTGCAGTGCTGTCCACACATGGCAGAGTGACTCCACTGTACGGAAGTAGTGAATACACGTCGTCTCATTTACACGCCTCTCGTGCCTTTTGAGGCAGTGTTTCAATTGAGGGTGGGTGTCTGCAGTGGCACAAGGTTCATGGGACAGTGACAGGATTGGCTGTGCTAGCGTGTGCACGGGCACATTGTGGTGCCCTGTCATGTCTTCCTTCATGATGTTTGGCATCCGCTGTGTATTTGGTAGATGGAAGGGGGTGATGCATGTGCGGTCACAGCGGCACACTCACAATGCTCATTGGCCTGGACACACACACACCACTTCGACAGGGTTGTAGCATTGTCAGCTGTACTCACCCAATAGCCATGTGCTTTGTCCGGCATAGCGTTCCATGTACCGTGGCAACGTGGAATTCCGCAGTACCATTGAGTCATGTGATGAGCCTGGAAACGTGCGCAGCAGTGTGTAATCAGTTGCATGGCATCACAAACCATCTGGACATTCAAAGAGTGATACTGTTTCCTATTGTGGAACACCACCTCAATTGCACGTGGTACTGTCAGCTCAACGTGGGTGCAGTCAACTGCGCCTATGCAATTTGGCATGCCTGCCATGGCATGGAAGGCCAACTTGGTGGCAATGACCTCGGGGAGGGTGCGGGGTAGGGCTATGTGTTCCGACACATGGCACAACAGGGCATCCAGTACCTGTACCAGGATTTTTGAGAAACAGGGTTGTGATATGCCGTGCAGCTCACCAACCGTGTGTTGATAGGTGCCAGTGCCAAGGAAATGCAGTACTGAGACAACCTTCAAGAGGGGGGGGATGGCGGTGGGGGTGTCAATTTGGCTGCTGATGTTGTCCTCAATCATGGCGGTGATGTGCAGGATTGTTGCACGGTCCAGCCGGTATAGTGTGTGGATCTGTCCTGGGGAGAGGTTCCAGGGTGAGGCCCTGATGCGTGGTATTGCTGGCTGGCGGCGGGGTCGGGCTGGCTGGGCAATGGGGTTTACCTTAGCTGCAGGGTTGGTTGGTTGCCGCCTGCTCCTCCTCCGCCTACGCCTCCTCCTCTGCGCCATTACTGCCACCATGTGCAGTGCTGCCTGTTGGTTAAGTAGGCCCAGTCCCAGTGCTACTGCCTGCATGGTTCAGTGTTGTGTTGGGCTGGGTGTGGCCCTTTTGTAGGCTCCCAGTGGCCTGCTAGGTCCAGCTGGGCTGATTTGGTGCACCTGTGCCCTGATTCAGTTCAGCAGGCAGTGTATAACGCCATGTTCGTGGTGGCGGCGGTTCCGCAACCGTGATCACGGTATTTACGCCATTTTTTGCCGGTATTTCCGTGTCCGCGATAGTTGTGATGCTCACGGTGTTTCGTGTTGACGGTAACTGAGGGGTTTCCGTGCAGACGGACTTAACGGGACCCCTATTTCCGCGGTGGCGGTTGAGGGTGGTGCTATTACGGGGGCCGCGGGTCTTGATTGGGCGGACATGGAAACGGTGCCGGTATGGTTTTACCGGCAGTGTTAATTCCGGACCGGAGTACTTGTAATGAGGCCTTATATGTGGGATATTTTAGGGTTGGAAATGTAATACTCTGGAGCGGCCCCCTCTGGGATTACAGAGGACTCCTCCAATTGCTGCAGAGTGTGTCTGGGATGGCAACACTTTAGCTGATTTATATGGACCCACTTGTCTTCCCCTTCTGCCAAACTGCCTTTGGGGATGCGGATCTTGTAGGCGACTGGTGAGATCTTGTCTACAATTTCGAAAGGTCCCTTCCATGTAGGCAGAAATTTCCACTGTTTGGCCTGGTTCCTTTGGAAATTGTATAGATAGACCCGGTCTCCCACATTGTATTCTTTCCTAGTAGTCTTCAAATCATAATGAGTCTTCATGCTATCGGCTGATCTTTCTAGGTTTCTCTGAGCATAGGCAAAAGCATGTTGAAGGTGTTTCCTTATATTTTCAACATACTCATGAGCTGTGGAGGCATTGATCAATGTCTGCTCTTGGTTCCTGTAGAGCAAATGCTGGAGAAGCACCATCCTGCGTCCAGTCATCAGCTCAAATGGTGACATTTTAGTTGCAGATAAAGGGTAGATCTGATGGCCATTAGGACAAGAGGTAATTGAATAGCCCAACTTGGCCCAGAATCTGCCACAACCTTTTTTAATATGCTCACAATGGTTCGGTTGGAACGTTCTACCGCACCAGAAGAAGCTGGTCGGTAAGCAATGTGCAGCTTCCATTTAACCCCCGGTATCTCCCACATCTTCATCATTACTTCGCTAGTGAAATGATTACCTCTGTCTGACTCAATCCTTTGGGGTAGACCAAAACGGGAAAAGATGTGGTTGATCATCAGAGCAGCTGCTGTTTCTGCCTTGCAGTTTGGGGCCGGGCGACATTCCACCCATTTACTAAATAAGCATGTCACCATCGACATATACTTATTACCCCTAGAGGAGCGAATCATGGGCCCTATGTAGTCGACTTGCAAATCTGACCATGGTAGTGTCATCCCCCTCTTTTGGAGAGGCGCACAGTGTGTGAGGGATGTTGGCTGAAATTGTGCACACACAAGACACCCCTTCAAGTATTGGTCGAGGTCCTGCCCCATGTGTGGCAAGTATGCAACCTCTCTTAAGATCTCAAGTGTTGTATGAAACCCCCTATGACCGGCTGTGGCCGCATCATGGGCGTGACTTAACATCAGGCTTCGGAATGAGGTAGGAACCACCCACTGATCATGGCCAGCTTGGGATTTCCTTACCAACAAACCGTCTTGGATTCAGAACATTTTTGGACATTTCATCAACACTTTAAGGTCTTCTTTCCCAATGTAATCGGTATCCGTCAGGGGAAAGTTCTCAGGGTCCTCAATGTGTTGGTAAAACTTACCAATTATTGGATCCCCCTTCTGAGCCGTAATCAAATCAGCATCTGGGGTCTCCTTACTCCATTGTGCAGTTGAAAGATCATTGTGAGCATTTGTCTGGTACCTAGTGATAGCAGTGACCTGGATTTGCCCCAACAGAGACTCAATCTCTGTTATATTCCCTTGGATGGCATCGGTTTTGGCCAGCTGATGAGCTAAGTAATTTCCAGTTGTGTCTGGTCCCTCTACTTTGGAATGACCCATGACCTTTTTCCAGTAGATGGTCATCCCATTCGAGGTGACCAGATCATCAATATTTTGGATTAACTTCCCATGTTTCAAGGGTTTGTTATTAGCACATAACATGCCTCTGGGTTTCCAATTAACCAGGTGCTCCACGAACCTGCTCCGTACATAATCCGAATCTGTGATTATGACCAGTTCGTGGAGTTGATGTTGGACAGCAGTGAGGATGGCTTGATGCACAGCCATCAAATCTGCCACCTGACTACTTCGGGGACCAATTTTATACCCAGCGGAGGGTTCTGGGGACTCATTTACCCATGCATTCCCTACGCCGGCCACAAGTTCTTTTTCCCTGTTGTTGTCAACATGGTAAGAGCATTCATCCACATAGACAGTGGGCATTCCCTCACACTTGTCTTCTTCAAAGACTTTGTGTGGGGAATTAAGGTATGCCTCCATGTTGTCCTTGATTTTTAGACTTTCGTCCTCGAGACAGTTTTCTCTGGCACAATCATGCAAGTCAGCCAGATTTGCGCGAGGGGACTCTTCTTGTTTTGGCCATATCTGACCTCCACAGGAAAGCCTTGCATTGACAGAATCCAGGCAGTAATTCGGGAATTACTCACATTTCCGGCCCAGATTCTGTCACTTTGGAGATATTGCAGAGGCTGGTGTGGAGTTTCCACTATGATGTGTTCCCCTTGGATAAACGGGCGGTAATTCTTCAATGCCCACACCGTTGCCAGGAGTGCCTTCTCACAATCGTTGAATTTTTCCTCCACAGAGGATAAAGTTTTGCTCACATAGGAGATTACTTTATTGACCTTGTCATGCTTTTGATATAATACTGCAGTCAAACATGTATTAGAGAACCATGTCTCCAAGAAAAACTCCTTGTTTCTGACAGGGTAAGCTAGGCAAGGCGCTTGTGAGAGGCTTCTTTTGAGCTGTCCTACTGCCTCAGATTGTTCTGGACCCCATTCCCACTTGACCCCCCCTTCAAGAGATGAATCAGGGGTCTGGTGATCTCTGCGTAGCCCTCAATGAACTTTCTGCTGTAATTAGTCAGTCCAAGGAGGCTCCTTAGTTCCCGCGAAGTTGTGGGGTCTTTCAGTTTCTGAAGTGCTTCCACTTTCTTTTCCTGGGGACAGAGACACTGAGGAGTAATCTCATGCCCCAAGAAATTATCACAGGTTCTACACCACTGTGCTTTCTGAAAGGACAGTTTTGCTCCGACGGCCCTCAACTGGGTCAGAACATAACGGATCTCTGCTATGTGTTCCTCCACAGATGAACTTTTGATGAGGACATCATCTACATAAGCCAGGTTACCCCTCGCACCGAGGTCGGGCATGGCCTTGTGTAGGAAAATGTTGAATTCATTGCCGGAGTTGAGGTATCCAAAGGGAGTCAGGGTCAATGTGTACTGCTTGCCCCCAAAGGTAAAAGACAGTTTGTATTGGTCCTCCCTACTGACAGGCATGGTCCAGTATCCATTGGTCAGGTCTATTGCAGTGAATAACTGTGACCCCTGGATCTGGGCCAGCCCTTGTTCAATGTAGGAAAGGGCCATCGGGAAGTATGGACCCATGTGTTGAGCTCCCTAAGGTCAGCGCAGAGTCTCCACTGGCCGTTTGGCTTCAATATTCCCAGCACCGGATTATTGAAGGTGCTGTGTACTGGATGGATTATCCCCCGGGACTCAAGGTTCTTAATTATTTCAGTAAGGGACTCCATGGATGCGAGAGGCAAGCGATATTGCTTCACAAACACTGGAGTCATGCCAGGGTCCATGGGAATTGTTGTTGTGTGGATGTCGGTGTGACCACAGTCATATGACTCCACCGCAAAGAGATCTTGGAAATCCAAGAAAACTTGTTTCAACTTTTGCTTCTGCTCCAGAGTCACACAGGTATCAGCTAGGTTGACTCTCTCTTCGACCATCTGCCTGAAGCCTGGAAAGACTTCTGGTTTTGCTATCTCAGCGGCCTCCTCTAGCTGGGTGGAGAAGTCCCTGGTCAGAGTGCTGATTTGGACTGGAGGCTTCAGGTGGGAAAGGCAGCCCTCATGGACCTGGAAAATCACCTCATCCCCTCTGAAGTCACAAGTCACATCTTCCTTACAATAAGGGCAGGAAGTGTACACCAGGAAGTTCCCCCCATGCCGGGTAAAGATCCTGTCTGGTGTTGTGTTGTCATCACTGTCACTTTCAAAACAGTCCTTGGGGATTGGTCCTAACAGTTCATTTCCTAAATCAATGGAAAAATGTCAGTCATCAACCGCCATTCCAATAATGGTGCCTGCGGCTAGAGTAATACTCTTTAAGTCGCTGTTATCTACCTCTATTGGAATGGTGTCATGTTCTAGATTGACTAACAGTGTTGGGTTTACCCCCAACCCTTGCTGTTGGAGAGAAGCATTTAGATGAATATAAGCATCAGGGTTTTTCAATTTTTGTCCTCTTTTAACTTTCACTTCCAGGGAGAATTGTCGGGTCCATTCTGGGATGGTGACTTCCTCTTTAATCTGAATTTCAACTGCATAAGGTAGCAATTGATCTGACCTAAATGCTTTTTCTGGATCATCAAAGCCCATGGGATTATCCGCTAATCGGGACCAAGCTTTCACGTTTATTAGGTCCAAACTAATGGCAAAGCAATTGAGAATATCACTGCCTAAGTAAAAGGCAGCAGTGACGTCTCTCACGACCCAACTATTATGGACTATGCTCTTGTTGCCAATGGAGATTTTGAGCATACACCTGCTTGGCAGGAGATGTTTGGAATTGGGTGTTTCCAGATCCATTTCCCATTTGTCTATCAGTTTGAATGTGGGAATGGCTGGATCTTTTGCGAGTTGCCGGAACATGGCTTTGCTGATGAAGCTCTTACCGTTGTTCACACACACTCGGGCGAGAACAGAGTCCTTCCCATCATTTAACTGAACAGGGATGAACAATTGCTCTCCAATTTGCTGAATATCAGCCAGGCTCTGAGCTGATTTCACATCTTTCTGGACTATTGGAGTGGGAATGTCTGATTGTGGATTAGTAAAGAATTTCAGAGTGTTTCCTTCCAGTGTGGAATACCACCTTAAACTGGAAGGAAGGTTGATTTGCAGAAATAGAGAGGACCCCCCATCACCGGTCTGTTGTCCTACTGCTGTTACTGTCACGTCTGGACTTTGGTTGTTCTGGAAGTGAAATTCTACTTGGTCAGATTTTTGTTCAACCATGTGGCAGGTGCCGTTTAAACTAACATGGTTGACACTCTGTTTTAATTTTATTGGTCGGCTAGTCTGGGTCCAGAGGACCTTGTTTACGCAATCTATTAGGGGTGACAACCTTCTCAGGAGGTCATTCCCTAGTAAACAAGGGGTGCCCTCTGGAGTCACTACTATGACCGGATGTTTCACCTTGTGTCACCCAATTTTAATGTCCAAATCTGCAGTCCCCTCGACGGGAATTTCCTTCCCGTCAAAGTTCTGAAGTTGTCCAGGAAGAGAGGTGAGAGGAATATGGTAATTCTCCCCCCTTCCTGCATTTAGTTCATCAAAGGCCCTTTTGGACCAAAGGGTAGCTTGGGATCCAGTGTCCACCAGTGCCAAAATTGTACCCTGCCCCTGTACTTGTAACGGGGCGAGGCATAGTATCTTCCCTCCTTCTCCTCAAGGGGGCACAGATAATGCACATTTTTGGACAACTGGTGGGCTAATTTTTTAGTTTTGCACATTGCGAGAGAAGAGATCTGGGCAGAATTCTGTGGAGAGTCATGGGAATCTGCAAGAAAAAGTTGGCAACTGGAAATCAGAGCCGTTGTGGGTTCCCCTGGTTCCAGTTCTGGGCCACCCCCCCACCCCCTTTTTGGAGGCAGTCACCAGAATGGGTTTGAACCAGGGGATTTTGATGCTGTTGGTTCTGGGATGAGATGATGGGCGGCGCTAGCTCAGTCCCCATATCTATCCAGTCTGGATTTGGATCCCTTAGGACCCATTTTTCGTTGGGAGGAGTTCCCCCATCTCTGAAGGAGAAGATCCTTTTCACAGGATCCTCTGAGGATCCCTCTCCCTCAAATTGGAAGATCTGTACCTCCTCCACAAAATGGGTCTGTTTGGGTCCTTTGTTTCTGATTTTGTTTCCGGTTCCTGGGTTTCCAGGGGCTGTTTACAAGTGGGGAAGGAAGCTTCGTCCAAGACTTTACACCCCCCTTCCCCTTGTGCCTCCTCCCTGGGAACCGGTGGGTTATCGGGGTGCTGCCCCCGTCATTGTTCTGGAGCACAAGGTCCAGAGTTTGGGGCATTCTGCGCTGGCATGCTCATCTGAGGGTTCTGTTGAGCCCTCAGCATGTGACCCAGACCCTGTGCCATATTTTGGACCTGGCGCTCCAACTGTGAAACCCGCTCAGGCTGATATAGGGTTCGGTTTTCTCCCTTGGGCTGATCCCGGGAAGGGTAGCTATCCCTTCTCGGGTAGTACTCCGGGTTGGGAAGATTTGAGTACCCCTCCACCCTTGGCCTCCCCTCTCCCGTATTAAGTGGTCTGGGCTCAGGGAATTGGGGAAAGAAGGATGGATGATTTTGGGGTTGGAAATTGGGTGGATACCTGGGAAAAAAGTTCTGCCCAGTATTTGGGGAATTTCTGCCCTCCTGTGGGAAGTTAGGAGGGGAGTTCCCTGGGTTAGGTGCTTGGCTGGATCCCCCCCTTGGGCTGGAGGAGTCCACACATAACTCAGGATGGGTCAGTTTCCCTTGTCGCGGGAACTTACATAATCAGGGGAATGAGGGATCCCATTTGTGCGACTACCTCCTTGACTCCCTGTTTATGACTGGCCCGAGGGCCTTCTGGGCTTAGAGTTATTCTGCGCAGGCAAGTTTTTAAGCCCCCAGCTCCAAATCTAAAATGGGGGCAACCTTTACCTCTGCCACCTTAGCAGCAGCAGGGGTGCTGGTTGATTTGGGGCTTTTCTGGGCGTTATTTTTATTTTCTATGGACTTCTGCACCTCATAGATTCGGGTAGCCTGTTCAATGACCCAGTCTAGTGACCTTTTCACATGAAAATCTCTCACTAGCTGGGTCATGATGTATTTGGGCAAGGCATGGAAAAAAGTGTTAACAAATTCTTTGCTGTCCGTGTGCACCCTTCTGGTAGTCTGCGCAAAGGCACGCTCCAATTCCTGCACAAATTCGTGTAGGTCCTGATCCTCCCCACATTGCAAATTGTAGGCTGCCTTGCGAACTTCTTGGGGATTCCGGTGAACAGAAAAATGTTTCAAGATGGCCGCCCTATATGTGGACCATCTTGAATGGTTTTGGTCCTCCAGCCAAGAAAAGAAACTGGAGTATTCTGTGGAGAATGTCCATTTTACATACTGAATGCGGCTATTGCTGTCTTTCAAATGGAAAGTCTCCATCATTTGCTCGTAAAGCTCCAAATGTTCCCAAACAGAATACTTGGCGTTCTTGTGATAAGGGGTGATGACACTCCTGATTGCCTTAATCTGTTTTAAGGGGTCCTGAAGCAAGGCCCTTTTTTGCCTTACTGGCCTTTTTGGTTCGGGTAACCCTAGTCCATTCATCCTCTGACTCAGACGCACTGCTCCCAGAGGTGCCCGTCTCATCTTCCAGGTTTTCCCGGGTTCTGCGAGCCTGGGAATGGCTGGCAGAATGTGGAGACCTGGTCTCCTGTGTCCTGTGATGTTCAGAGGAGTCTTCAGATTCCCCCTTGCTGCCAGGATTTGATGGGTACCCCCCACTGACCTAACTGGGCACTGGTTTTCAGGATGCCCTTAGTAGGCCTACTCTTCTGGGGTTCCCCACTAAATTGCACTGTACTTGGGTGCCAATACCCGGATGCCCGCCCATCCATTCCTGGGTGGTACTGGCCTATGAGCCCCATTCTTCTGGTTGGGTAGTAGTCTGCCATGCCCGTGGCCCTGGGCTCATGTGCGCCAGGGGACATGGGGGTGGTGGAGTCCAGGGACTGGGAGAGGTGAAGGCCTCTGGTACTAGGGCTCCTGAGGTTATGCTCAGGTGTTTCCCTTTCCCAGCGAACCTCATCTCTATCAGCCCCTGCTCCCTGTTGCCATGCAAGAGCCTGTACTTTCGGTTCCTCAATCAAGGCCTTACTAGACTCTATCAGTTTCTCCTGCATGGCTACCTGTTGCTGGAGCCTATCATTGTGCTGGCAGAGAGCCTCATTCTCTCTCTGTGCTTCCTGGTTAGTCTTGGAGTACTGGGCCAGTCTTTGCTGCAGGAGGGTTACCTTCTGAGTCCCATCCCTACTGGCCTGCTCCTTTCTTGCCAGAGCATCTTCCACCCTCCTGGTGTGCTCCAACTAGTTTTGATGCTCTTTTTGGAGGTCACCCAGTCCCTGGAGGGCCATGTGATTTTCTTCCATTTTTCTTTTTAAGTGGCAGACTTTCTGACCTAAGGTGTCCCTTTCCTGACTAAGAGCCTGCCTCTGTGCAGCCAGGTCGTCCCTCTTCATTTGAAGGGCACCAGCTTTCTGGCGCTCTTCCTCAAATTCTGTCTGTGTATCCAGGTCTTTCAGAATCTGTTTGTTTCTCTCTGCCTTCTCCCTATCTAGGTGGCTTTGCAGGGTGACTAGGGCATGTGCAGAGCAGGGCAGAGCAGATGTTGCTCCAGCTTTTTCTGGCTCTGCAGTAGGGAGACCAAAGCTTCTTGGTACTCCTTCTGCAAGGCCAGAAATCTGGTATCCTGGTCAGACTTTTCCTGTTGCAGGATACCCATATCCTCTTTGATTTTAATGAGATACTGTCTACTCTCATTTTCTGATTCCTGGCTCCTCTGCAGCCTCTGCTCGGAAGAGACCAGGTGAGATTGGGCCTTCTCTAATGCCATCTGTTGCCTATTTGCCAGATCTTGGCCTTCAGCACATTTGTCCTGTATGGCTCCCATATATAAATATAAATATGCAGCTATCCTGACAATCTTGTCATGCTCATCTTTGGCTTTAGGGGCCATATATAGTTCACTCAGGGCCACATGTAATGGACCCTGATCTCTCCATGTGTCTGACCCTGTTGCAGTGATCTGGGGTGCGATTGCCTGCAACCACACCGTCTGGTCCTGTTCCGTCCATTCGCCTCTCACAAATAGCTTATGTAAGAGGTGCTCTCTGGCTATTTTGATATCTACGAAGGTCGTCATTCTGGAAATTGATTTCCTTCCTGACTTACAGAAGTTAGTATTTTATTTTGCAAAACAGACCGTCTCCTTAGAGCGTTCTTCTTTTGAGGGGTGCTTTTACAGTGTAACACAGCATGATGATCCAACAGGATTTATGTATCCTGTCAGTTAGCACACTGTATTAAGCTGCACAAGAGGTAGATCTAATCCAGACGTCCCGGCTCGAGCCCCCTTAGTGACTCCAATTCAGCAATCCACTCTAAGTCAATGCCTCGTCTGGAATGCCAAATGGAAGCCCTTATTTATATATTTTTATGATAAGTTCATAGATCTGGATGATAAACCCTTGTATAACGCCCCTCTCTTTGAATCCCCCTGACCTCACTGAGCCAAGAAGCAGGTTTGTTTTGCAAATTAAAAGATGTATTTGAAAAATTAAACAATATATATATATATATCACACTTTTATGAATAAATTAATATTTGATAGCACACTTATGAATATCATGTTGATCAACAATGGGTAATGTTACAATTGCACACTCTTTTCAATCAGTGAGGAGTTAGTATAGAAAGGATAAGGTAGCAGAGAATACATTTATGGTTTCAAGGAAAAGCAATGATGGAAAGAATGCAGCACAGAAATAAACTGATGTGGTTTCAACAAGAGATAATATGATCACTTATCCTTGTGACAATTCACTCCCCCCCCTATGCAATATAAAGAGATGGAAAAGAGATCACACAGTTTTCAGGAATACAAACAAAATGCAATACAAATTCCAGTTCCCGCCCTAGCAAGCCTAGAGCAACCGGTATGCTTTTAAACAGTCAAAAATACTTTTAAATGTCATTTGCAATGAAGTGAAAAATATGCTAAAAATGATTTTAATTCCCTAAAGGAGATTCAGGGTAGGTGATAGCTACTTAAGATTGGTTCAGGTCAACACTAGCAATTATTCAGGAATGATTATCAGATTGAAAACGAATTTCAGCAGTTGCAAGCAAAAGACAGCTATTTTTAACAGGT
Organism: Ambystoma mexicanum; assembly: GCF_040938575.1. Lineage (NCBI taxonomy): Eukaryota > Metazoa > Chordata > Amphibia > Caudata > Ambystomatidae > Ambystoma > Ambystoma mexicanum. The sequence goes on from NC_090925.1 coordinate 635,422,118, forward strand.
GGAGAAATTGAGTCAAATTGCAATTTGCGGTGCTTTTTCCTAGTGCGACGATCGCAATTACGGAAAAACTATAAGGAATTGAAAGGTTCTTAGCTTTAAAATGAAAGTTAAATCTCGCTTCTAGGACATGCGGTTCAAAAGATATGGACAATTTAGTGGAGGTAGATTCTCAGAAATAAAGTAAGATTCAAATGACAAATGACACTTTCACAGGTTTGAAATCACAGAATGGACACACGATTTCTATGCAGTTCTAAATAGGTTGAAATGGATGAGATGAGATTATTTTAGACTACGAGATTCTGCACAGTTCTGGCTGGATACTCACACTATAAATTTGAAATAGGCCGTCAAGATCTGGTCAACAGGTTTAGACTGGACTTCTGGCGGGTGGTTCTGAAGTCACGGCTATCTGGGTCAGCTCTGCTCTGCTGGTCTGGATCTCTGGTTCTGGCAAAAGTTCTTGGCACTGCACAGCGGTCTGGTCTGCGGTGCTGGATACAGCACTGCTCTCTGGGTCTGGTTCTAGCAAATGTTCTTGGCAAAGAAGCAGAAACAGCACAGCCCGGCTGTTTTATTCTGATGTGCCCCTTGGAAGTCTGTGGTAAAATCAGTTTGCAAGATTGTAAGGCCAGCTGAGAATACATTTAGCTTGCAATAGGCCATCTGCTTCAAAGTTCTGGAATCTGGAGTCTAAGTTCTGGATATGGTCCTTCTGGATATTGTCTGGTCCGGCAAAGTGCTTCGCAAGAAAGTGGAAATAGAAGTCCCTACCTTGGTCTCAGTGGCTCTTTTTATGTCTTTTGAAAGTGGATGGGAAGGCTAAATTTCTATGCCCCTCCCTCTAAGGATCCTGATCGGTTAGAGGATTTTCTGTCCTTTAACTGGATAACTGAGTTGTGAGTCAGAGTGATGATACCCTTTTACAATCTATTGAAGAAACGCCTCTTTGCTTTTACTTAGAACACAATTTTTCATAATCACATATGTTTCCCGGATACACAAGTGGTTCATAATACATGTACACATCACAGATGAATGTAAGACCGTTCTCTGTTCAAGCCCCATGTTCCTGCAAGCTTGGGTTCAGAAACGACAAAATTTTGCGCTTTTAGTGGGTTTTGCTATATTGGTTTTTCATCAAATCTTCCCCGGAGGTACACCCCCTCTCTGGGCACATTACAATAAGTTTTCAATTTTCTGAGATAACCACAGTGTCTGTAATATTAATAAATCACGGGGTTCGGTCTCAGAACATCGTACAGAGTCCTAACACCTCTTAAAATGTGCACAGAAAAATCACAGGAATAATGATATTATTTATATACTTTTGACAATTTCGTACTATGAATTATCCATCTTTTAAAAATTATGCTCTGGCCCAGATGGGCGTGTTTAGGTCCCAAAGCACATGGGGGAATTCCTGGTTCGTCCCCGCCTCCAAGCTCAGCTGGCTCACAGAGGCAGTGCCCCTCCCAGTTCCTTCCAAGAGGAAGCCATTTACGACCCCCTGATTTAGCAATTGCTTTGAGCCAAGGGAAGTTCATTGTTCTGTTTCCCTGCAGTGCCAGGTACCCCTCCCCCAATTCAATCAGAGAGGTGTGATCTCCTTTTGGTGGGGCAGCAGAAGGTTTCCCATGGACAGAGGCCTCTTGAACTTTTAATTAAATCAGACTGCCTTCTGGTATAGGGCCTGGGAACAGTAGTTGTGAAGAATTCTCATTGACCAGCAAGGCTTTGAAGTCCCAGCTGACTCAGGTTCCTTTTCAGCTCCTGAAATACAGGTCTCCTGTCAGCATTTAGATCGCTAGCGCCGGTCAGTGTCAAACACCACTACTGCACCCATTTTTTTGGCAGCTGTCTTGAATTAATGCATTTTTAAAAAAGGGGATTTTACTTGATGGCATATGATCCTTGCTAACATTGTATTGATGTAGATTCTGCAGTAGAGTACTGTAGAACACCCAACCAGAAGTTGGATTTTTTTGTTTGGTGGTTTCATGCCCATGATTTTAGCAATTTTTGACATTGATTAAAACGGATTTTGAACAGCACCATATTCCTTTGCACTGATTTCGCTCTGTGTGCAGCCAAACGATAGGGTCTGGCAATAGTCTTGTGTATTAACTATCTTGCAATGTTTGAAATATGCATTTTGAGCTTGCATTCAGAGAAACAAAGGTGATTTCAATGCGCTTTTTGAGCTAACAAGCACTGCTGTTTTTCCTTTGGCACCCACTTTCACTTATGGTGCTTCTGGCCCATCATGCTCGCACTGGTGGGTGGCAGGTCAGGCAACCATTTTGGTGTGTGCAAAACTGCACGCTTTTCCTGGATTCTGGCTCAAATGTGTGCTTCTCGGCCATCTTGGATTTTCTAAGCCTACAGCACCAAATGTTGCACCATAATAACTCGAACATGGGTCAATACACCTGACACTAGCAAGAAGACCATCAGCTTGCAAAGCAGGGTTCAGTATGGATTCAACAGTTTCCAGTTAAGAGGTGACCCAAGGTATATGGCAACCAGGTTGCATTTCTGCAGCAGTAAATAGTGCATTCATGGCAGCATCCCTGACTTGAGTCAACTCTTTCATTTGGCCTTTGTGCGGAGGTGTTGCATGCCCCTCAGCAGTGCCAGCGGAAAATTTCCATTGCACATTTTGCCACAGCATCCCTGGGTTTTCCCTGGGAATGTTTTCACTTTGGTAGGGAGACCAGACATCCCAGATTTTTTTTCAGGACTGTCCCAGAAATTGGAGCTCTCTCTCCCTTTGTCAAGATTATGTTTCCATTGGAAACTGCAATGGTCCCAGTTTTTGGTAGTAGGTCTTCATAGCTGGCAGGCACATCTGGCACAGAAGAAATTATGCATTTTACAACCAACTTAGGATACTGTTAAATTGATTATAATATGTGTTTATTGAAGAGTAACACTTAAACTGTCTTCTCCTCCAACCGCTTTTGAAGTGTAGTGCCTTAACAGCCACTTTCAAGAGTTTGTCCTACTTTTATGTTAGTAGCCCTGTCCCTTTTTTTTTTTACTTTTTAAATCTGGGCATTCCACACTTTGGGTTTGTGCATTGATATCACAATTCACTCTGCTGTCATCTAGTCCAGGCTTTACTAAGCAAGGATCTTGTCAAATCTGTGTTGCAGATTAAATTCTAGAAAATTGCGCCCACAGCAGAGATTTTAAAAAGGTAAGCAAAAATCAAGTCCAAAATAGTGCTGTGACGAGGCCTTTTAACATGAAGGGATGGAACACAAATGCTGTGACAATTTTCTCTGATTAAAAACTGTATCAAAAATCATCTCTGATGTTTAGATGATTACAGCCATCAGCCAAATGCCAGCGGTTTGATGAGGGAGTGGCTACGCTTTCAGGACAAGAGATATGTGCACATCTCTGCGTTGAACTGAACTGAACAGTAGAAACAAATACATGCTATGTCTTGAAGCATTGAAAACGTTTACAAAATGCAAGGGATAATCCCTTGGCTGTTTTTGGCCTCTGAAGTTGGTGATGCAACAACACGCGCACACGCGCGTGTATGTGTGTGTGTGTGTGTGTGTGCATGTGTGTGTTTTCTCTCTATGGCCTTTTCAGTTTATTTTGATGCATATTTACATAGTTATTGGTAACATGTAAGGACTGACCTGCCTGTCCAAGCTGCCTACCTCCTAGCATTCCTTGGTCTCCATCTTTAATCTTAGCAATGAATGAATTAATGACAAGTCCATGATAGCACTTCTCTGCACATTCAAATATGTCAATGCACTTCTTGTCTGCTAACACCATTCTTTCTGATGTTGTCCCCTTTAGTCTGTGGCTGCGACCTGGCACAGTCTGGCTTTTTCTTCAAGAATGGAGAGTACATTTGCACCCAGGACTACCAGCAGATGTATGGGACCCGGTGCAACAGCTGCAGGGACTTCATCACTGGCGAGGTCATTTCAGCCCTGGGAAGGACCTACCACCCCAAGTGCTTCGTCTGCAGCATGTGCAGGTGCGTGCCAAAGGTGGACACTCGATGCTTCTCATTCATCATGTGCGGGGCATGGAGCTCGGTTGCTCACTCACTTGGGGTGCAGAACAGACAGCCCGCATTTCAAAAGTTATCTGTTGGGGTTCCCTTGTGTACAGCGGTTATTTCACAATGTATGGTAATTAGACTGTCTTTGTTCATGCCACACTTTTCAATTTAAGGAAGGCCTCCGTTTCAGAAGGATCTGGGGCAACTAGCCTTTGTTAGGAAGATTTGATACCATTTTAACAAATTCAGAGTGGCTTAGGTATGCCTCAGTATCGGGTAGTTTGTTAACCAATGAAGGAGACAAGCCCAATGACTGCCATTTTGCACAATGCTAAGACTTGGAAACAGTACATCTCCCAGGAGAGAGAGTGAAATGTACCGTGACTATTGGGAACCTTGACGACTAACGGGTGTTAGTGTTAAAATTCTGGGGGGGTAGTTATCTGGGGGTACATAGAAAATTAAGCCTGCTGCACACACTGTGCACCCCAATCCGTCGCCTGGAAAATGACTTATCCTTCTGCAAGAGTGTTAGCCATGTCTTTAGCACACCCCCAATCAGTTCCTGGTACTTAAAGAATGGCTGTTATCAGTTTTCAGCCTAATGGTCTTAACGTTATTAACCTCAGAAGAATGATATGTAGATGTTCCAATGTGACCCTGGGGTGTTACAGTTATGCACAGGTTTCTTCTGCCACAGACCCTCAGCCCATTGAGTTGCATGGCCATCTGGAAGCAGAAGTGAGTATGTGCTTGTGTTTCTGTGTATAACGATCAGTGTGACTACAATGAATGGTGGGTGACTTCAGAACATGTCTGTCTGTTGGAAGTCCTGTGTGTTATTCCATGGCATGAGGGAGGCGAGTGCATGTAGTGCTGCTCTGTTCCCTGAGGATGACACCTCCCATGCTAAAACACTGCATAGTCATGGTCACATACTGAGAAAGTGTGAATTCCAGTGCATCTGAAAGACTGGTCAAGTTGGTGCAGAACCTTCGCTCGCTCACATGCCCGCCAGCATCCCATTTTGCACATCTCCCAGTGCAGCAGAGAGTATGGGGCTGGGGCTCAGCCGCTGCTGTTTCCAATTCCAGCTTTTAGGCAGAGCAGCTGTGGGCCTGCAAGCTGCACTGTCAAAAATATGGTGGGACATGTCTGGTTCAGCTGTCCTGACCTCCCAAGGGTTAATGCTAAACACACAGGGCAGTCCCAGGAAGACAGCTGAACCAGCAAAGAGTGTGGAGTCTTCGAACTAGACTGGTGGATGGCAAAATCAGTTCTTAAACGTGATAGGTAAACTCAGAGTCCGTGCCGGCACTTGCAGGAGTTGGTGGATTGTACCAGTGGTTTACCCAGAGAATCTGAGTCACGTGACGAGTCTTTAACATTAGGTGTGGTTCGATCTCCTGATTTGCTATGCTATTCAGCAATTAATGCTATGGAACTGCCCATTTGCCAAGTATAAACATGCCACATTTTTACTACTGTCATTGGCCCGCTCAATGCCATTGATCATGTACTGGCAGATCTTAGCGGTGGTAGGCAGCTTTGGCAGTGCCCCCTCACATTGTATTGCTGAAAGCCAATACTGACATCCCAAATAGCCTTTAATCCTCCGATCGTAATCGACAGCAATTCCCTTCACACCACCATAACACTAAAACGCACTATGCCAAACCCTCTTGCCCACAGTGTCAAAGCACAGAAAATAAATATGATATGATATGATAGGTAATTTATAACGAGGTTAATACCCAGAGGCTTCTGAGCGCTGACCCGGGGATCGAACCTGTGTTGCTCTGTCTCGTCTTGCTTCCAAGAAGAGCTCGTTGCCCCTAAGCTTTCCTCCTGAAACATGGACACGACCATGCCTCCAAACATTGCCACCCCAGCCTTTGCCCAAACTGGAGCTTAAGGGGCACTGTGCCATTGAAATCTGTTCTTGCAATCTGCATCCGTCAAACATGTAGCAACAGCGAGGCTCTGCTGCTCTCTACTCCTACTAACTTGCCCACCCAGCCATCCCAAAACCATCTATTTCCGGCCCTTTAGCCCCATGAGGCCATGAAAATGGCAAAAGCTACACTATGGAAGACCCTAGAACATAAGATAACATGGCACAAATAGACCAACATGCATTGTGTAAAACAGAATTCTATCGGATTACTTTAAAAACTTTAGAAACATATACAAATTAAGGATTTAAAAATCATTTAATTCATTTGTGAGAACGATTCATACGCAACAATTAAATTATGCTTAGTATAAAATGTTAAAGAAAATATTTAGAAAAAATCTGAAAGAACTAATTAAGGTGCATTCATTTAGAGCAAGGGTTTTAAAACAAAATCCAATCTGGTTGTTGGTATAGCGTGAGGGGTCAATGGGAGGTATTGGGATTTTTGCTACGCCAGTTTCATTTTAAATGTTGAATACGTAACAATATGTTTCATGTGCAACACTTTTGCAGAGTTTTTGCGTTTTTGTTTTAAAATGGACTGATTGAAAAAATATTGACATTTTCATTTTTGATCCGTTTGTACATTTCTTGCAAAGCAATACATGTTTGAAAACTTGATCTTGACACGTGATTTTAGTTAGCATTTGTAATAGTACATTTCGACCAGTTTAACTAGATTCTGCCTAGACAGGTATATTCCAGAGGCCTTTTCCCTGTATAAGTTGCGAGCAGAGATAATTACAACCACAGACATGGGGACTACAGAGAGAGTGTTTCCGCTAGATAGATAAAACTGCCCCCATTTTGTCAGAGTATTTTTCCACAATGCCTCTTTCCACGAAGAAGGCTGAGTCATATTTTATTTTGCACAACACAGAGGTTGTGCAGCAGATGCAGGCCTAGGTTGGAAGATGAGCGCCTTACTTATCTGAGAAAATCGTCAGAGCCACCTCATCACGTCCTATAAGAACTTGCCACGACAAACAACTGCGCAGCCCACCCATCAAGAGGGCCAAAGGAGACGGGATTGGTTTCCCCTACATAGTCCCCAAACTTTGGAATGCCCTAACTAACACACTCAGAAAAGAGACTGCCCTCCCAGCCATCCGGAAAGCACTAAAAACCACACTCTTCAACTAACACAGCCACCTACCCTATTCTTTCACACTCCCTGCCCCCCGCCTTCCTCCTCCTCTCTCCTTTTGTATTGATTGTGTAACTAAGTTTGTATTATGTCACTAAGTATGCAGTCTTGTAACAGCGCCACGATGCCTTCTGGCTGCTGCACGCTTTATAAATGTAAATAAATAAATAAATGAGGGCCAGGGTAAGGGGGGAGGAGGTGTGTTCTGGAGGGTGTCTTCTACATCGCAGTAAGAGGTGGGGCAAGGAGGGGAGCAGGTGGGTAGATGGGGGGTTAGAATCTCACATTGGGGCTATGGAGATGGCTGTCCAGTGGTCGCAAGGGTGTCCCCTACACTCATAGGGGGCTGGAGCGATGTAAGGCCCCTGCATTTATACAGTAGTGGGTTGAGTGGGTGAGATAATGATGTATTGCTGCAGTGAGATAGCTGGGCCTGGAAAGGTGGGCTTCAGCAAATCCAGCCCGTGCTAATACAACATGGATCCAGATTGATAGCCTGAGGAGAGATGTCTTTCTCTCTGTTAGTAAATTAAGGGGAGCCAATCCTTCCAATGTGTAGATAGGTTAAGTGGAGAGTCCCTAGTTTATGGTGATAGGTTGAGGGAAGAGTTCCCACAATAGGTAGGATGATGAGGGAGACTCTGTGAAGAAGGAAGAATGAGAAAAGGCAGGGTAGTTACTCTGGAGAGGGTGTCTGTCCCATGATGGGCTACAGTGGAAGTCCGTTTGCTGGGTAAATAGTGTCTAAAGTGAATCCGAGGGAGTCCGTAACCGACCTAGGTAGAATGCAGAGGCAGCCCCTTCCATGACTATTAAATACTATGATTATTATAATAATAATTATTATTTTTATTATTAATAATAATAATAATAATAATAATAATAATATTTATTTTTTACAAAGCGCACCTCGCCCAGAGGCCTCAGCGCACTAAACAAACAGAAACAAAATACAAAATAAAATCACAAGTAGAGCCAAAACAAGCAGCGCTACACTATCCAAACAAACAGCAAAATAAGGGCCTAATTCACAGAAGCGTTTTATAATGTCAAAACTCCATTGGAAAACGCTTTATGAAACAGGGCCTAAGTGTCAAATAGCAGAGTTTTTACAGTAGCCTTAAAGGTGACCAAATCAGGAATATGGCGCACAGCAATTAGCAAGGAGTTTCACAGAGCTGGGGAAATATGATCAAACATAGCCTTACAAGTCTGCTGCCGTCTAGTAAGACACAACTGAAGACGGTCATCCTCATTAGAACGTAGCGTTTGTCAAATGGAGCAAAAAGATGAGTGCGGACAACATAGTGTAGACATTTATGTGTAAGGGACAGAACCCTTCCAGAAATGTGTGTTTTGACAGGCAGCCAATGAAGCAAACGCCTAGCCTGTGTGATATGATAATGACGTGAACAACTAACAACGAATTGCATAGCATCATGCTGGATGACCTGTAGCATTGCCATGTTGGATTGTGGATTACCCGCAAGTAAGCCATTACATTAATCAATATTGGAGCCAATGATAACACGGGCTAAGTTTGCACAATTATGGTCCGACAGTTAGAGCCGAATCTGCCTAATATGTTTAAGAAAATATGTACAGGAGGATCTCAGATGGTCAACATGCTGATTGGTTTTCAATTCAGCATCCAGAATTACTCCCAGAGTTTTAACCTTGGAAGCCACAGGAATAACACAATCTGAGGTAGTGAAAGAGGTATAATAACTAGTCAATTGCCTAAGGTGGGTCTCGGTACCCAGGGTCAATAGCTCAGTTTTGGTATCATTACATGCCAGTGCATTCTGTGCGATACAGGCCTGAATTATCAAATAGATGTGGTTAATGAACCTAGAGTCATTTTCATGCATGCCCAACAATAGGAGGGGTATCTGTGTGTCATCAGCATAATTAGTGTATATGACACCAAGAATGTCCAGTAGATTAAAAGAGGACATGTGTAAACATTATTAAAATGTAGGGGGCAAGCAGGAGCCCTGAGGTACACCACAAGTCAAAGTAGCTGGGAGAGCAGAATATGTCTCTGAGAAAGCTCTAGCTGATCTGCCATTTAAAAAAGACTTCACCCAAGAGGAGGGTAATGAAGAAAAATGGGCCACCTCAATGAGTCGCTCAAACAAGATAGAGTGTTTGACCAAATGAAACGCAGCCGAAAGATCCAAAAGCATTAACAGGGCAGTATGACCACTGTCAATGATACCACTGATGTTAGACTTAAGATCAAGCAAGGCAGTCTCATTGCCATGCCGTACACTGAAGCCTGACTGCCTTTCACTAAGGATCCCGAAAGATTCCAGGTGATGTTGCACATCAAGATAAGCAAGCCAATCCAAGATGTTTAATAGGACGCATGTAATGGGATTATTTGAGTTTATGGCCCTTGGAAGGTGCATATGGTAATGGATGGGGTTACACCAGAATAATTCTGAGATCCAAATAACCAGATAAACTCAAGGAGATGGCAAGTCATGATTGTATTAACAATTATTTAAAACAGGGAGGTTACAATGAACATCAAGGGACATACACTCAGTATCTCAATGATCTCCACAAAAAATGCAATTCTTATGCTCAATTATGCGTCAAAGTGATGTCATACCACGTGTCAATAGTGAAAAACCTATCAAGGGTCAGGATTGGTTAAGGGAAACATCTAGGTATACGATTGTATCAGAGCTAGGATTATAACTGGCTGTCCTTTATCAGGTGGACAATTTATGCCTACCTCTTAAAACATGCAATTTCAGAAACATTAGATACACAGTTCCTCATTGGACTTACAAGCTAGAAGGTCCTTCGTTATACAGACTAATACAATCGGTTGGCACGCTTTTGACATGTCTGGAACATTCGGTTAATTTACCAGCACGTAAGCCCAGACCCAGGTGCACGGAGAAAGGCCATGAAGCTACCTTACCACCCAATTAATCTAGCATCTCTCATTACCCATGCCTTCTGCCATGAAATTGTCTTTGTATTTGGCCTTGTAGAGTATTCTCGTCTTTGGCAATGTACGGGAGTGAGGGTACTCGCTATTGTGTCTGGGACTCCAAGTTCAAGCTCTATTTTTATCCTTGGGTCACGTGACAAGAAGACCACGATCTGGTTAATTTTGCAGGTTTTAAATGCTATAAATGAGATAAAACTTGAAATCCTCTTTGCTCTTTCTTGCATTTTAATGTGAGAAGATGCATCCTCTGCTCACTCGTTCTTCAGTGTAGATAGCTGACCTCAATTTCTAAGATCTTGACTTCAGTCCAGGCAACCTCGCCACGCAGCTCCACGAGCCTGCTATTCTTCAGCGACACAGCTTGACATTTTCCTTCCATGGTTTCTGTCTTATTTATTTCATGATACCAATGTCCAATTTCTGTACAATGGCAACTTTGCCTGCATTCTATTTACTACTCATTGCTAGCCTCTACGATGATTTAATCTACCTTGCATTTCAGCGTCTGTACATTTATTGAACTTCTGTTTTCTGCAGCACTTTATTAATGTGTAATGTTCATCTTTTCCACGTTGATAGTTCACTCGATTCTTTATATCGTAATTTGTCCTCTAGGATCCATAAATTGTCTTCATTCATTATCTCCAGATGTTGTGCACACTTTCTTATCAGTTCATTTATTTAGTTCTTTTTCATATTCCTTCAGGGAGTTCCTCCTGCAGGTTGTCATCACTTTGGGGGTAAATTCGAGAGGGTTGTTGCAATGGGTATCTCCTTCCAAATACTCGCTGTGGTATTGAAATGATAGCTGGTATCAGGCAAGGCACGGTCTCATGTCCCCAATACAGAGAAGGTAGGGGGGCAGGATCTCCTGCAGCGGTATTCATCTGCTCCGCTACAATAATTTCCAGCAATGCTGGGGTCAAGGGACTCCTTTTTAAGTAATGGCATAATCCAGACTTCCTTGAGACTACCACGTACAATAGAGGCATAAAAGGAACAATTAGTCATTTTTCATGATTATAGGCACCTTGGAGTCAGCATTGTCCTTAATCACAAAAGCAGGACAGCCATCCCCCTTACAAAATGAGGGTTTCATTGCCTTAATAACCTTGAAAACAAAGTCCTGAGATACTTGATTAAAGAAAAATAGAGGGATATCCGAAATGTTCCTAAGGTATTCATGAGAGGGAGGAAGCAGAATTGCTCCCTGTTTATTGATAGGAGCAGAGGCGAGAGAACCCTTCCCTCTGTGGAATGGGAGCAGATGTGGCCCGTTCCCTTGATAGGAATATTGAGTACAATGACCATGTCCTGAGGTGTCTTTAGCCTGTGTAGGAGGATGCAGAGAGAGCTCACACCCTCGGCTCCAGGGTTGTGGAGAGAATACTTACCACAGTCAGTAAGGGTGAGGAGACAAGGTACGTAAGAGGCTGCTGTGGAGAGAGAACTTACCCTAGGTTGGTAGGTTGCAGGTACCATATGACCCTACGCTGGGAAGGGAGGCTGAAGAGTGAGTCTATATTCTGTGTGGGTGGACCTCAGATAGAGCCTATACCTTGGATATGTAAACAGAGGAGACAGACACATAATTGCCCGGCTGATCTGTATAATATTTGTGACAGATCCTGGATGTACATTCTTTAAGGTCTGCTTACATGTCTATCTTCTGAATGATTATTTCCGGGAGGTTCACAGAGGCATTGAGTACACCGAAGAGTTACCAGATCAGCTCTTGGATTTCAACATTGTGTTTGAGATCGCAGCTAGGAAGGTTATGCAGGAGGAATTCTGAAATAATGTGCATAGTGTGCACAATCCTTCTGCATTCCACTGATCTCCATATTTGTTCACTTCACCCATTAAAAGGTCTTGGTGAAGCCCTTTTGTTTTCAATAAAAGACAATCCCGATGCACAGCTGGTGTGCAGTAGATGAAAAGTCTTCTAGTTCTTGAGAGCAATAGACTGTCAAAGTTCTGCTGCGCTTCCACAGCACCTTGGGTCGGTGGTTGCTATGTTCCAAAAACACTCAAGAGTTAACGTATCAGCAAGAACAGTGGTACTGTACTGTCAGCCATGTGTTCGTCCATGTAAGATCCCTGAACAATGTGTGCTGTCCCTTGCAACACTTTCCCCTATCTCTAGAGCTGGGTGAGCCCCAGTGAGACTTAGGCCCACCCAGGCAGAAGCGGGTGCTCTATCTCAAACCTCATTCAGGTCAGTGCCTGGCAAAAGCAAGAGCCCAGAAAAGTGATCAATACACTGAGCACACCTTCTTCTGAATAAAGTAGTTTAGTTTTAGCCATACGGATTTGTTTGGCACTTTATATTAGTGTTATGTTAAGTACAGGTGCGGGGGAGAGGTACTCGGCCTTGGTATCTAGGCCGGAGGGAAGAGCCCAGCCATGTTCCCCAGCTGTCCCAAAAAGAGGTATAGTTCTAATATAGGACTTCCTGGCCTGCCCCTCTGCCCCTCATAATGCACATGGATTGGCTGAGGCATGACAGTTAGTGCCTGGTTTAAGAGGCATGTGTGGTGTGGAGACATATGTGGTGTGGAAGCTTGGAGAGGAGTAGCGGACAGTGAATGGACTTGGACTGGTGGCAACTTGAATAGCCTCCTGGCCCATCCCCACTCTAAGCATCCAGCACTAACTCCTCCCATCTGCTCCCTACTTTTTCATCCAGACCCCCTCGATCCATACAACCATCCCAAAACTTTGGCTCCACCCCATACCCATTTCCATGCATCCCCCATGCAAACTCCAACATACAGCACACTGCAAATGCTGGTATCCCCACCCGACATCCACCGCAAAAGCAATGAGCAGCATCCATGTTTCTGTCCCCCACCCTGCACCTTCCATGCCACCATACAATAACGTGTGCTGGCATCCCAGACCCACCCTGAGCAGGATCTGTGTTTCTCACCCCCACCATTGCCACCCCCACCATCTGCAACATGTCAATGCAGTTATTGCCATAAGTGAAGAATTTGCCACGAGTGAGTTAAGAGGCAAATGGTTTTGTGGTGGACAATATAATAATGTCCACTAACATACATATATGGCTGAAACAACACTATACTCCAGGAATGCATGAGTGAGGCTTTTTTCATAACATAATCTGCACTCTGAATAATTTTAAGGACACCTTCTTCTGGCAGATAAAACAATGAGCTTAAATGATTTGCCCAGGATCACACACTGTAATTAAGTTGTGAGTCCGGGTTTTGACCTCAGTCTGAAATTTGATCACATATCTTCCCAATACTAGCTATGTATTTGTGAGCTTTGCAAAATATTCGAAACCCTGTTTATGTAGTAATTTTCCTTACCCAACTCGAGTTTTGACCTGACAGTCAGGTCAGAGCCCTGGATCAGCCCTGGCTTGGCCCTACACAAGAATTCCCGGCCTCCTCCAACTGTAAGTATCGGAGCAATCAGTTCCAGTACCTGTGTCCAGAACCTTTGATCCGCCCCACCCCGTTTCCATAGTCACAGTTCCCGCTGCACGTGACCCTCAAGCAGAGCCGGCCTTTGGGTGGGGGGGCGAGCTGGGCGACTGCCCGGGGCGCCACGCCCTCCAGGGCACCTTTTGCCCCTGCCAGACCAGCTCGGGGGGAGTCTTTCAAGGGCTCCCCCGAGCTGGCATTGTGGGACAAGGCACAGCAGGCGGCCTTTTACTGTAAAATGTGCCCACGGCACGGCTGTGGGTGCATTTAAATGCGCCCCTCTGCCGGAGACACTTTTCACAAGAAAAGGCGCCATTAGCCCCCTACCACGCCAGCTCTGGGGAGTCTTTCAAGCAATCCCCCGAGCTGGCTTGGTGGCAGAAGGTGTGGCAGGCGCCTCATTGTCTTTGAATGAACCCGCGATGGCGAGCTCATTCAATGACAAAGGGGTGCTAACGGCATCTATTTAAACTCCTCGCCAGAGCGAGGAGGTTAAAAAAAAAAAGAAGTTGCCCATCCTGGCCCCGCCCCTTCCGCCCCGCCCCTCTTAACCAGGGGGGAGCGGTGGGCGAAGGGGGGGCGCCAGTTCGCCCAGGGCGCTGCTGCCCTTAAGGCCGGCCCTGCCCTCAAGGTATACCGTTCTCGTTTCAGGAAACTGTGTCTGTTTCCCACCTGTAGCCGACCAATCTGGTGAGTGGGTGACTACTGATTTGTGCTATACCCCCTGCCTCATCAACAGGGAGCAGCCATCTTGTGAGTACATATAGAGGGAATGCAAAGACGGCCACCACGCCATCAATACCATAGCCATTGAGCTCCCAACCTGCACTCTCAGAATTCTCACTAGCAGCATGCACGTGACATCGTATCCACTAGCGCATCCATGACATCACCCAGACAACGTTGCAATAAAACAGCAGCATTTTCAGATGGCAAAATGCGACACATCCTCCTTCTCGCTGAACAAACACGGTATGAACAACAGTAGGAAGTGGCGTGCGCCCTACTTCAACAAATGCCTCACTTCCTCAAAAACAGAACAACAGCCAACACGTGACCTAGAAGGGGACATTCACCAACAAATCCCATGCCACGTCATTGCAATAATAGGCCCTCGTGCTGTCAGAGTACAACCTCTCACGTGAACTGAACAACACTGGTAGAGAACCTTCACGGCGAACCCCACGCAGCCTCCCTCGCATCAATTTAACCTCAAACTATGAATCTGTCTGTGCGCTTCAAAAGCAACACGTGCTGCTCTCCTGCGATACAATTGTGCCTCACCTCACACCTCAATAACAGATGTGCCCGGCCCCCACCGTGGACCGCAACACATCTGGCTTACCGTGCACATCACCTGTGCACCTAAACGTGCCTCACACATACCACACAAATGCATGTCACTGTGCTGATCTAGAGCAACAAATGCAACTCCCCTTCAACAGCTGTGCACTTAAGTGCTTATCTCAAGTAGCACAATAAAGCGCCTCACAGCGCACCTCTAGTACACCACATGTATGCCTCGCCCAGACTGTGATGTCATCAGTGGGGTCATGGGCTGCGCAACAGGGGGCTCTGAGTTTAGGTGGCGAAGCTTCCAACATTTGCTGCTTAGTTTGAAGGGTTTTGGTGTGTAAACCATCACCTTAATATCATTTAACAAGGTGTTGCATCCAACTATTTCAACTAAACTCTCCCTTAACGAAACTGTTTTTTACTGAAAAGATATATATGATTGTGTTTTTCCGTTTTTCAAATGAGTAGTTATAAACTTTCTTTAATTCTCCACACAACCAACAAACAAATCAAGGAGTTAAGCCTGTGTCCCGTGAACTTGCCAATCAGCTCGCCTGTCAGGATAATGCTTCTGGCCCCTGAATACTTCTATGTTAGGTTCTGTTCTAAGCGAAGGGATGTTCATGTCCATCAAATCTCCCTTGACAATATTTCAACCGTATAACTTTGTGAATAGGCACCAACACAGAAATATTCCAAGCCCTGATTGGATGACGAATTTTACATGTAGCTCTTACCCACTATTATAATATTTGCACCAATATCCCTGATAACAGTTTAAACATGAACTACTACTGCTTTGTTCTTCATTGTATCCTTCTGAGCTATGTCTATTTGTATTTTGTTTATTTATAGTGCACACCCTGCCCAAGGGCATCAGGGCGCATGTTTAGAATGCAGTTACAGGTTACAGTAATAGGTGCATTACATTTATACATATCTACAGCGAGGATAAGACATTTGCAAGGAGAACAGAACAGATCAGCGTATACAGTATGTACAGTGTGCAGACATTTTACTGCTAACAGTTGCCTAGCTTACAGTGGGGTGGCCAGGGCATCCTGTTCATAAAGCCACAGTTTGGTTTTATTTTTGAAGGATTGGAAGGCAGGAACATTTCTGAGAGCATTCGGTAGAGAGTTACGCAGCTTGGCCACAAGGACTGAGAAGCTCGAGACTTTGGCTGTCTGCATCTTGAAACTGGGAATAGTTAGGGTGTGAACCTGGGCCGAGCTCAGTGGTCTGGTTGCAGTGTGTTGTGTAAAGCGCGTGGACAAGTAGGCAGGTGCTGCATTATTCTGGGCTTTGTGTGTTAGGGTGAGTGCTTTGAGGGAAATGCGGTGAGTAATGGGTAACCAATTCAAGTTGTGTCTGGTGGATGAGATGTGAGAGCACCTGGGGACATTGAGAGCTGCCCTCATGGCATTGTTCTGCGTGACTTGGAGTTTATCGAGATTTCTTTGGCTCGTCCCTAGATATAGGGCGTTGCAATAATCGATTTTGGACATGATGAGGGTTCTAGCAAGGATTAAACAGTTGCCCTTGTCAAGAAGGGACGGCACGCTGTGATCAGTTTACAGGTATAGGCAGATGCTGAGGTAACTGAATTAGTTTGTCTGTTGAGAGAAAGAGTGGAGTCTAGGTAAATACCAAGTGTTTTGGTGACATTAGTGACTTTGATACTGTTGCCATCGATAATGAAAGAGTTGTATTTGGAGTCTAGTTAGGAAGTTTGGACTGAGTCCAAGTCTAGTAAGTCTAGTCTAGTAAGTCTATTAATCGCCAGTCACCCATGACATGTGTACACTACTTTTATAGTATGCCATGTCTCTCTAATTGCTCATGACCAGCTCGCTTATCTACTTTATGTTTTCCATCCACCTTATACGTCCCTAGCATGCTCCGACACGTGCACAGTCAGTCCCACTTGCATGGCTACAGGAGTATTTTGCATTGTTCATATGACCACGCCCATTCCGTGTATATACATCTGCTACTCCCACTATGTTAGCTATTGTTGGATGCATCTTAACCTATTGTCTGTGTTACTCATCACCTGCAATGTGTACTGATGCCATTACGCGCAAACTCTGATGTGCCTATTCTGACACTTTGTCCACATGTTAGCCAATACCTGTATAGCCAATTTTCCCACATGCTAGTCAATACCTGTATAGCCAATTTGTCCACATGCTGGTCAATACCTGTATAGCTAATTTGTCCACATGTTAGTCAATACCTGTATAGCCAATTTGCCCACATGTTAGTCAATACCTGTATAGCCAATCTGGCACCCTGAATGTTGATCTCTACCATCCCCTGAAGAACTGGTCATTATTACTCTGCCCTTGTTAGCTAGTCCCCATCTACTCACATCATATCTAATATAACAGCTTCTGCCTACCTGCAACAGCCTTCAGGATACCACCTTACCTAGTCATCTGAGTCACTCTATTCTGAAAGTACACTCCCTCCTTGAACCCGAGTTGCACACCCAATTTGCTTCACCCATTTCCACCCCAGCCCTGCGCCTCTGTACTGATACCGTCCAACCGACCTTAATGCCACATTTACCACTAGCTAGCCACTGCACATGCAAACCCTGCATCTGCCTCTGATTTACACTGTCCTATTGAGGACTATCCTATACCTAATTAGTATACTAGACATTAACATGCCTCACAATATGCCTTTATCAGCTCTTGCGACCCTCCACAACAAACCCCCAAGTCAGAATGACTTGAACACAAGACCTTGTAGTATCCACCAGAGAAACCTCAAACTCTGCGCCAGACTGCCCAGAATTTACAAGCCTTTAGCCAAAACTTCATATCCTCTCTCTAACAACACCACCAAAACCCTAAGAGGCCTACAGCCCAAAACCAAAACCCCCTCTCGCAAAGCCAC
Source organism: Ambystoma mexicanum (assembly GCF_040938575.1). Classification (NCBI taxonomy): domain Eukaryota; kingdom Metazoa; phylum Chordata; class Amphibia; order Caudata; family Ambystomatidae; genus Ambystoma; species Ambystoma mexicanum. Next base: position 635,439,887 of record NC_090925.1, read on the forward strand.
CAACACTCAGCACCCACTCCAGCTTAACAGCCGGCTCACACGAGACTTTAACACCCCCCTGAAGCACCACTACAAGGCCCAGTTACTACCAATGGAATCTACACAGACTGGCATAAAAGGAGCACTAATAAATGCCCGTTCTATGGTGGCCCATGCCACAGAAATAGCCGATCTACTCCAAACAGAAAATACAGACTTCCTTGCTATTACTGAATCCTGTCTTCATTCAGAAGCAGGCCCAGTAATCATGTTAACCATCCCTGAGGACTACACCCTTCAAAGAATAGATCGCACCACATCCCGAGGTGGAGGCCTTGCCATAATTGCAAAAACTAGCCTAGCATTGAGACTCTCCATGCCACAAAACGTAGACTCATGTGAATCCCTAACCGCCAAGCTGACTATCTCCGACATCCAAACCCAATCTATTCACCTCATATACAGACCCCGGGCCCCTTAGGCTCTTTCGAAGAAGACCTAACTAATATCCTATCTGATAACCTCAAAAATTCCTCACAATGCTTTCTCCTAGGAGATCTCAACCCTGGTTTCAACGACCCATTAGATCATAATGCTACACAGATCAATGATTCCCTCGAGGAAATAGGGTTCACCCAAAAGGTTACAGGTGCAAACCATACTAAAGGTAGGACTGTCGACTGGATTACAGAGCACAACTGCCAGACATCCATCACCTCCATAACACCGCAGCCCTGGTCCGACCACCACCTTATCTCCTTCTCCTTAGAGGCTACATCAACCCTACATAACGATAGCATAGCTCCAACCATTCCCACTAGGAAAAAAAGAAACATTACAGCTGAAAAACTCAATCCCCTGATTCTCCCCACTTTGAATCCACTTCCTGTCCACACAGACCCCTTCACCATGGTAGAAGAGTACAACAAAGTAATGTTATCCTCCTTAGATACTATAGCACCATTGAAAATCAGAAAGAGCAAACTGAAAAAACATGTAATCCCCACCTGAAAGCAATTAGCAGGGGTGGACTGGCCTATACGGAGCTCTGGAGATTGCCCGGCGGGCCTCTGCACCCTGGGCCTCTTTTCTGTGATATTTCCAAATTTTCTCATAGGAAAAGCATTGGGCTTGCTGAAAATGTGTAATTTGAACTTTATTTCCAAGGCCTCTTTTGGTCCCCAGTAATTATTTCCAGGGCCTCTTTTAGTTCCCAGTCCAGCCCTGGCAATTAGACAAGAGAAACGCAAAAGTGAACACATTTGGAGAGTAGATCCCTCAGACACTAACAAGAACAACCTCAGCAAATTAGCCTCCCTTTACGAAAAAGAAATTATCCTCGCGAAACAATCATCATATAACCTGTGTATTACTCAAGCCAATTCAAACACCAAAGAATTGTTCACAATCCTCAAAGAGATAGAAATGCCGAGCCTAGCCCCAGACACCTGTTTCAAGGACAAAAACTGGTGCACTAGCATACAGAGTGCCCTCTCCAACAAGATAACAACCCTCCAGCCTAAGATCAACAATAAAAAAGAATCTCTCCTCCTTGCCCCTAATCCCAATAAAATCTCTGTACATTTGCCCCAGACCACCCTGCCTCTACCTATACTACCTATACCCCGCTTCAACTTTAATAAAGTATCCATCATAGAAGTTGAAAAGGTCATCCTTACCCTCAAACCATCTAACTGCCACGGCGACCTGCTCGTGACCTCTCCCCATTCATCGCCAAACTTATAAATGCCTCCTTCTCTTCATGCACCAATCCCAACAACCTGAAACAGTCCTGGGTCCTCCCACTTCTTAAAAAACAAACACTTGACCGATCAATACCTACTAACTTTCGCCCTATCACCACAGTCCCATTTTTGCTCAAAATTCTAGATAAGGTAGCTTACCTTCAAGTCCAACAATATTTGGAATGCAACCACCTTCTAGGAGTATGACAGACAGGCTTCAGACCACAACACAGAACTGAAACTGCGCTTATGTACCTTAAATCATAAATAGATGCGCTGAGAGACGATGGTAAAACAGCACTATTGTTGCTACTTGATCTCTCAGCGGCGTTCGACCTGGTGGACCATAAGATTCTATGTAACCACTTGGACTCTGCCACCCATTTTTCACAAGAGGCAATAGGTTGGATTTAATCCTTCCTTGACAATAGAACAATGCGCATCTTCTCACCCCTAGCAGCTGCTGACCCCATACCCATCACCTGTGGCGTGCCCCAAGGCTCCTGCATTTCACCTACCTTGTACAACATCTTTACAAAGCCCCTTTTTGATGATCTAGATGGCCTGCATATCACCTACACTAACTATGCCGTTGAAACACAGATCCTCATCCCGTTGACGGCCGATTACAACAAGGATTTGGTCTTTGTGAATAGAGTGTACCTCATCATCCAGGCATGGATGGCATCTCATGGTCTATGCCTGAATGATGACAAAACAGAACTTCTCATTCTCGGCACCACTGTTAACCTCAACAAAGTAGGCCATAACTATTCTAACTTCAAAATAGACAATAACAACATTACAGTGGCCAAGAAGGTCAAAACACTTGGATTCTATTTAGACTCCACACTAACCTTCAAAAAACAAGTTAACTTTGTGGCCTCAGCTACTGCTTATACATGCAAGTTAATCAGAGCAGCCAAGCCCTTCCTCTCATCTAACCACTGCATTACCCTAGCAAGAGCCCTTGTCCTATCCAAACTGGATTACTCTAATGCCCTATATGTAGGGAGCAACAAATATGTGACCAATAAGATCCAGATTTTACAAAATAATGCCCTGAGAGCAGCCCTAATCATTGCCACGAAAACCCACAACTCTGACCTCAGAAGATCCAATAACTGGCTCTCCACAAAAGACAAAATTCTCCTCAAAACAGCCTCCGTGACACATAAATGTCTCCACAACGCCGCCCCAGAATACCTCAAAGACAGATTTACGAGACAATCCTCCAAACGTCCTTCGAGAACGGTCAATGACAACCTCCTATTAGTGCCCAGATTTAAATTCATGAAGACTGGCGGAGGCAGCTTCCCAGTCAAAGCTGCACAATAATGGAACTCCCTCCCTCTGACCTTAAGGGAAGACCTACCCTATTTACGCTTTAGGTCCAACCTCATCCATTGGATCAAGGAAAATGACCTCTGACATTCCACTACACTCAGATTACAATAACTTCCCCGTCTGTACATACTGTATATATTGTTTCACAGTGTTTTTTACCATAGTGTATAACATGCCTTTCACATGTTGGTATTCTGTACATATTGACTACCCACATTTTTTTGTATAAAACTTAATGTTTTTAATGTATGATCTAGCACAGCAATGTAACCAAAGCTGAACAACCCTCTTGATGCCTTTTGTGCCCTGATACCCTCGGGTCTGGCACGCATTATAAACATTAAAACAAACAAACAAATACCCTCCAGTGAGTAACATGTCAGAAATCTACAAACAACGAAGTCGCCATGAGGAGCACCAGCAGGGCCATTCGGGCAGGCGATAAACCAACAGAAAGAGTGGTTTGCACTGACAGCCAGTGGGAGAGGGGTGAACACTAAGAGATGTGTGGGATTCACTGCACTCCTGGAAAGATACAATAAAAAGATAACTGCCGCCTATCAATAGACCCATCAGCATAGAACACGAGGCTGCTGGGGGGAAAGCAGAAGCTGGCTTAAACCAACCAGCTACAGGATGCATGCTGACACCAGCTAACTGACGCACGCTGACACCAGCTACAGGACGCACGCTGGCACCAGCTACAGGACGCACGCTGACACCAGCTAACTGACGCACGCTGACACCAGCTACCGGACGCCCGCTGGCACCAGCTACAGGACGCACGCTGACACCAGCTAACTGACGCACGCTGACACCAGCTAACTGACGCACGCTGACACCAGCTGCAGGACGCACGCTGGCACCAGCTACAGGACGCACGCTGGCACCAGCTACAGGACGCACGCTGACACCAGCTAACTGACGCACGCTGGCACCAGCTAAATGACGCACGCTGACACCAGCTAACTGACGCACGCTGACGTAAAGTTCAGCGGGCGTTGTAGTGCCTGCCGATTCACCCAGGTTGGAACATCCTCAAGAAATCACTCTCGGTTCGTCCGGCCCATCCTGGCAGCTTAAATCTCTTGTGTTCAGGACTTCATGCAACACCAGAAATGATTCAGCCTTTAGCTAAAACACGTGTTAGGTCAGGGACCATTAGCTCTCGTATTTTATTTTAACATAAAACATCTTGCATTGTGTGGCCTTCCAATAAGAGTTCTGACAGGCTTGTTTTTTGCTGCATTATGCACCAAATGCTGTTCAATTAACAACAGAGCACAAAATATACAACACAGAAATCCAGGGAGGAGAAAATAGGAGCTCCTAGAACTTCTAGAATAGATGAATATATGCACTTCAGAGCCCAGCTACCTGTATAAACTCAAGCATTTCAACTTAACATACCTTAACTGGGATCAAAGGTTCCTAAGGAATCGTACCAAGAACATTCAAGTCAATGGGATGCACCGCCAGAGAATATTTGCATCCTACAAGGCCACTTAGCATTTAAGACAAATCTCAAATCCTGGCCCTTCAATACTTAATTGAGTGAAAATGTCAACATGCACCCAACAAGCAACGGAAACATCACCATAAAAAGAAATCAGCCTTCATGCGAGGATACAATCTCAGGGAAGGCCACGCTGACTCCTGACCATCCATCTAGAACATGACACAGCTCTCATGGAGCGACCATGACAACACATCAAGACATCGCTGCCAAAAGGCTTTGAGAACCCCTTCCCTGCCTCCTGGAATTCCAAACCACAAGAGTGATCTTCACGCTTCACCCGCAGACGTCAAGTACCGCCCATCACAATGTAACTGGCAACCAGACCAATAAATTCAAAGCACTGCTGAAACGCACAAGAACACGGTTTACTTCTTTGACTAACGTTCAGTTGTACTTCATTGTACTCACCAGACACAAACACAAACCACTCACTCGCTCATTGTATTAAAAAAAACTCTTAAACAAAATCAATAAGTAAAGAAATTACAAAATTAAACATACAGAAAAAGTACATGTAAAAAAATAAATGTTTAAACTTTGTTGAATGTAGTTGGGTGTAACAGTTAAAAAGTTGAAGAAAAAATATTCAAGTGACCGTAGGAATTTAAATATCCTCTTTTCTACTTTAGGAATCAGGAAACCTTTGTTTTGGATAAGAATGAATCACTCACTGGGGGTTTTTTTATAGATCCCCTACCCTCCTGGATAGGTGGCACACCATTTGCATTTCCAGGGAGATGCTCCACAAATAGAGACAGTTATCTTTCCAAACACACCATATACTAATGAGTAATACACCTGCTTACAGCTGTGCGAGTGGAATGCAGGAAATTGCAGAAGCCAGTGAACAGATGGACTCTGGTCATTACTGGGAATGGCTCATCAAGGACTATCTGATACACTTGCCTCACTAGTGCACAGCAGTACAAGACATTAGAGGTCCTCGCCTGTAAATATATCAAGCTGCCTACGGTGCCCTGACAGCAAAGCGTGGTCTGCAGGGCATGCCAGCCAACTGAGCTCTGTCACTCATTCACTCTGTGGCGTGGTCCTGTCTTTAGTCTTAAATCAAGACACTTTTCACAGCTCGCTGTTACAGAAGATGAGGTTATTGCAGAGAGTTGGAAAGATAATGGGAACCAACGTCTCCATCAGAAGCCAGGTTCCACCTGATCGCCTGGCTGAGAGAACTGTATGGTAATCATTACTCCATCTCAGGAGGATAGCTCAGTGCCAGCACCTCAGCTTGGAAACAAGACGACACAGAGCAACGTAGGTTCGATCCCCGGGTCTGCACTTAAAACACTCTGGGTATTAAGGGCGTTATAAATAACCCATTTCAATTACAATTTACAATGACCCACTCCACCCCAGTCCTAGGAATCTTAATCTGAGTGCTAGTATCACAAAGAGAAAAGACAGTGGCAATGTTGACCATTACCAGCCTAGTAGTGATCACCTAATGACAGTGGTGACTTGCTGAGATTTCGCAATGATGTTTTCAAGGAGTCCCACAGTGGGAAGGTTCTAGGCTCAGAATTGACGGTGGCTTTTATCAAGGTGCTCCTCTCTCCATTCAGACTCATGTCTCCTGAGAGAGATGTTGAAATTGCATGTTTGCACCCCCTTGCCTGTGGGACTGAAGCAAACACCCTTCTTGTGAGAATGTGGCCCAAATTACATTTGTGCACCATTTACCCGGCAGCAGTTTGGCAAAAATGAGGTGTGCAGCCTCGTACCTGCAAGAGTGAAATCAAAATGAGGTGTATGTGCCACCTTCCACATGAGAGTGCATCAAAACTGTGTGTGTACCGTCATTTCTGCGGGAGTGTGGCTAGAATTAAATGTGTTGCACCCACTTCCCTGCCGGAGTATGACAATAATTAGATGTGTGCCCTCTTCCCTGCAGGAGTGCAGCAAAAACAATGTCCCCCCCCACCCCCTTCACTGCAGAAGTGAATCAAAATATTGGGCTGTGCACCCCTTTCCCAGCAGAACTCCAAAAATGAGTTGTGGGATCTCTTCTGGACTCATGGCTTCTGAGAGAGACATTCAAATGTGTGTTTGTGTGTGTGTGTGCGTATGCACCCCTTTTCTCTATGGAAGTTCAGCAAACATTAGATGGCATGGTGGCTCTAATATTGGGTTGGGGCGAAGCAGTGACACATCGTGGTGAAACTGCCAACATATAGTAAGAGTGGGGCCAGCAAAGCACTACATCCAAAGCTGGCTGCTGCACTACGTGTCACTTCGTGGGTCAGCCCTGCATCGTCCGCCCTCCTTTGGTCAAAGCTTCCTGGGTTAGCCCCCCCCGGGACATCACTTCTATGTTTGCACTTCAAGGGTAAGCCCCTTCCTGGGTTGGCCCTGCTTCGCAGGCCCCCCTTGGTCAAAACGTCCTGGGTTAGCCCTCCCTGGGACAGTACTTCCCGTGTGTGTGAACTTCACTGGTAAACCCTTATTGGATTAGTACTTTATCTTAAGCTCATAACTTCCTGTGTTAGCCTTCCCTGGGACAGCACCTCTCATATGTATTCAGTTCAAGGGTAAACCCTTCCTGGGTTAGCACTCCCTGTGTCAACAATTACTGTGTCAGCACTTCCAAGGTTAGCTCTCCCTGGGACAGCACTTCTCCTGTGTTAGCACTTCAACGGTCAACCTTCCCTTGGTCAGAACATCCTGGGTCAGCACTGACTGAGTCAGCACTTCTTTAGTCGACACTTTCTGTGTCAGAATGTCCTGCGTCAGTACTTCCTGTGTCTCTGTCAGCACTTTCTGAGTCAAGCTTTTCTGTGTCAGCACTTACTGTGTCATGTGTCAGACCTCCCTGATTCAACCCTGTCTGCATCAACACTTCCTCGGTCAGAACTTCCTGGGTTAGCCCCCTGGGACAGCACTTCTCATGTGTCTGCACTTCCTGTGTCAACCTTTCCTGGGTCAGCCTACCCTAGATCAACACTTCCTGTGTCAGCACTTCCTGGGCCAGCTCTCCCTGCGTCAGCACTTCCTAGGCCAGCCCTAGGAGGGTCAGCACCTGCTTAGGTATACTCCTACTCTAAAGGGAATTCTGAATGGGACTTTTGGTTGTTTCTTTGTTAGGCGGTCGGCAAGCCTGGAGGCATTGCAGGCCATCACTCCTACTTTAATATTCATTGAAAAGGATCAGTTTCCTTCCTTGGCCTGGCTTGCCTGCTGTTCCCTAGAGAGGCCATTGGTAGATCATGTTCTCTAAATATTGAAGACCTGCCACTGATAATTCTATCTTTTGTTGCAGGAAAACATTTCCAATTGGAGACAAAGTGACGTTCAGCGGGAAGGATTGTGTGTGTCAGAGCTGTTCGCACTCGCTGAGCACGGGCAAACCTATCAAGATCCATGGACCAAGCCGTAAGCCTGGGGATAGAGGGACTCTGTGCTGCGCCTTCATTGCCTTGCCTTCCACCTGCATGTCTGCTTGCCTAGCTGCCTCCATTTTCAGTTCCATGCCTGTCTACCTGCCCCTTCCTGCCTGCCTTTCCTTCTTCATTGTTACCTGCTGCCCAGGTTCCTACCTTCCTGTCTTGCCACTCCCTTCTTCTCCAGCTTCTGACGCACCATGCTTACTTCATGTCCACCACTCTAGCTCCCTTCCCTCCGACCTGCCTCTGTAGCACATCCCTGTCTCTCCAGTGTCCTGACTGCTTCTCGTGTGGCCGCATAGCCTGCCTCTAGGCACACACCTTTACCTCAAGCTCTCATTGAATCTTTTTAACGAGCGCCTTGCTAACCACCGCGGCGGCCATTAAATGAGTGAGGTTCAGTTCCGCAAAACCCGGCCCTGGCACTACAGGATAAAAGATGGGTAAGTTAAGGAGTGTCTTGGGAAAGACCCCATTTTCATTTAAAGGACAAGAAGGCAACCTCACCCCTTATGATATGATATGATAGGTTATTTATAACGCGCTTAATATTCAGAGGTTTTGAAGCTCTGACCCGGGGATCGAACCTGTGTTGCTCTGTGTTGTCTTGTTTCGAAGATGAGGACTGCTTATCGTTACACGCAGCACTGAGAGCATGGGTTTAGCAGAATATCACTGGGTGTAGGACGTCCGGCACTGCAGCGCTTCTTTAGGATTATTGTGCAGCCATCTTGTGTCTGGTTTCTGCGCTGGCCCAATAGTCGAAGGGCTCCATCTCAGTATGAGAAGCTGTGTTGATATGTACTGTTGCCTATTTTGTTAAGGAGTATTTCAATTGAAGCTGCTTACCCAGGCCCCCTCACTATCTCAGTGTATGGATTCCTCCATCCTACTCTGTTTCGATTGTAGTACATTGCTTGCAGAGCTGTCTTTAGAAACCCAAATATATAGAGAGACTACAAACTGCAGAGAAAGGCAGAAAGAGCGTGGGCCCCCAAAGCTGCTCTGACGTCCTTGTGGGGAGCAGTTTTTTTGAGAGTATGTGAACTTGCAAAATATAATGTGCAATTTGTTTCCAGAAAACAAGCCTGCAACCCTGGAAAATTGTTACAGTCCAATTGCTTTGAAGATCTGTGTGCAGCCTACTGCTCTGCTGAAGCACTCATGTCCACTTGGGTCCCCAGCAGATTCGATTACTGCTCCAGCCTCCTCGTAGTGCTCGCCTTTACTCCTGTACGTACCTTTGCTACTGGCAGCTTCCCCCTCACTACTCACCCACCTCCAACCATTGTCACAACACGGGGCCCTGCCCTACAAACAACAGCGCCTCTCTAAGTTCCTTCTTTTAGTTTTCAGATCTGCCCTCTGACTGGCGACGCCCTCCGCTTCTGACACCCTACTTAGCTCACACTATAACGCACTACACCCGACACTGCGATCCCATGCCCTCGCCAACTTCTGTGACCCCAACCCACCTTATGCTCCTTCTTCATTCTGGCTCCCTACCTTTGGAACGCACTCCCCCAGAAATGAAAAACAGATGCACATTTGAAGACTCTAGTATCACCCTAAAATATATCTTCGACCACCAAAAGGAAATCTAAAATCTAAAGGGGATCCTTCGCCAAACTCGACCATCGTCCCCCTTCTCAACTGTGCATAAATAGATACCTCAGTAGCTATTGGAACTCTTAGTTCTAGGTCGTCCCCTTTCCCTATTGCAATTTGGCCCTACGTCAATTGGCTGATCTTTAATCTGCATTCCTCGACCTTAAGGCACCTGTGTTCAGGATTGCTCAGCATACAGCAATTTGCCTTGTGCAGCTCTACGTTAGAGCAACATAAGCAAATGAATTACAAAGAAACAGTAAAAAACTGGTTTGAAATCTGGTGGGTCTGACTGAGCTTCTAAAGTTGATGAAAGATGTACCATTGACTGAGGGGATAATAATGTTATGTTATTTCTAGCACACACGTTCACTATAGGCATCTTAGCACGAGGATGTGATGGGGTAGTAGAGGAAAAATTGCTTTAACTCGAAAATGGACTGAAATAATAAAGTTTTGAGGGACCAGCGAAAGGAGAGGTGGCCTTCAATACTTCTCAAAGAGGAGGGCAGCTCATTTCAAAGGTTGCTAGCGGCTATAGAAAAAGCACAACCCCAAGTCTCGCGCGGTGATATCTAGGGGTCACCAAACAGCAAGCCGAGCTGTACCTTATAGGTGACTCAGGAATATAATGCACACATTTCTCCTGAATGTAGTATGCGCCTTGATGATATTAGGCGCGATGGAATATACACAGGGATTTAAACTTAATGCGGGCAGCCACCGGGAGCCAATGCAGGGCCCTGAGCACCGGGCTAATGTGTGCCCCTAAAGTGGTGCCAGTGACCACCCGGGCCGCCATATGTTGGCGAAGTTGAAGGCGGTGTATTATTCCACAGGGCTGAGCCAGGTAGAGCGCATTACAATAGTAAATACGGCTATTGATCAAAGAGGTGACAACCACCGGCCAGAGAGGGTCCAGAAGAAAAGACATTACGTTGCGCAGGGCCCTCAAGGTAAAATGGCCAATTTAACATATTGCACTAATCTGTGAAGCCAACGAGAGAGAAGAGACGAACACCACACCCAGATTTTTTACCTCCTTCACATGCCAAGGTAAATCACCTAGAGAAGAAGGCCAGTAGGAGGGGGGAAAAGGAATAGAGTCAGAGGTAGCACCCACCATTATCACAGTCTTGTCCCCGATCAACTTCAGCCAATTGCAGTGCATCCAACTCCTTACAGCCTCCACGCAACTGCATAATGCCGCAGATAGCTCACTCTGGTCTAGGTGTAGATGGACCAGGAACTGGGTGATGTCGGCATAAGCGTAGCATTGGAAGCCGCTGGAGCGGATAAGAGCCAGCAATGGCAGCATGTACATGTTTAAGAGAATCGGGGACAAGAAAGATCCTTGAGAGAAACCACAAGAAAGTGTATGAACAAAAGAAAGTAAAGAAGAAAGCAAAAGAGATTGACATCTACCTTCAAGAAAAGAGACAAACCAAGATAGGACAGGACCTGACAGGTCTGCTACTGCCATAGAAGATAACAGGATAGTGTGGTCGCTGCTATCAAATGCAGCTGACAGGGCGAGTAAAATCATTGCTCCCACGCCACCATGATCTGCAATCATAGTTCCCCGACCAGGCTGAAAACCAGATTGAAAAGGATCAAAGAAAGAGGTAGATTCTCGGAAAGAAGAGAGTATAGGTGAATCCAGTGATTATAGAAGTTTCATGGAAAAAGAAAGAAGAGAAATGGGACAATAGTTAGATAGGACCAAAGTATCAAGAGAAGGTTTCGATAGGACCAAAGTATCAAGAGAAGGTTTCTTCAGAAGCAGAATCATTGTGGCTTGTTTCAATGCAGGACTTATGATACCATTCTGGCAAGAATGGTTGAACGCCCAAGTGAGCCAGGGAAGAATAGACGGCAGAATTTCTTGTATAGTTCTTACAGGAATTGGATCTGAATGGGAAGACAGTGTAAGGCACTTGGCTGCTGCTAAAATGTCTTCCAAAGAAAAATCTGGGAACGCGGCCCAAGAATGGGAAGGGGCACAGATAACATCTTAGGTGGCAACAGAAGTCAAGGCTGTCCTACTATTACTAATATCAGATGTGTTTTGTTAATTTTAGTAGTAAAAAAGAGTGCCAAAGAATCACATAGTTCTTGCATTGGTGTAGTCATAGTTACGAAATGTGCAGAACAAGGCAAAAAGGTGACCACCGAAAAATGTTCCTTAGACTTATTGATTGCCGAATCAATTTTCTGTGAGAAAGAGCATTTTTAGCAATTTTGATTTCTGTATTCTACTCTAATGTAGCCTGACGAAAGATAGTTTCATCTTTAGGGACCTAGGCTTGGCTCCATTTGCAATCGGCCTGCCTGACCTTCAAGTGTAGACTTTTGAGCTCCTCAGTATAGCATGTGGAAGAGTGATGGGTATTCCGAACAAATTTACCTCATCCACCACAGATAGGAGGACTTCAGACAGAAAGAAGAAGTCAATCAGCGGGGAAGCCAAAAACGTATTGTTTATCAAAGATTAAATGCGAGCGTGGTCAGCCTGCTGCCATTTCCGTTTCCAGACTGGAGGAGTTTGAAGGGCATCGGATGCATTTTCATGTTCAATATTAAAAGAAACTAGAATGTGTTCTGACCGCAAGACTGGAACCGCGGCCGAGAGGGTTACTAGAGACTCTGCCCCAAAAATCTGATCTAGGATTCCATCCTTTAAATTGCAGGGAGGAGTACATGCTGCACTAAAATCACCTAATACTATCAAAATGATTATTTCATGTGTAAAGATGCTACCAATTCAATGAATGGAAGCAAAAATACAGAATGAGAACCGGGAGGACGATAAACCACCAAAAGATAAATACAATAGGAAGCAGACACTTTACAGCGCACTAGAAAAGCTTCCATTTTAAAGCTGTGTGTGAATGAGATTTCCAAAAAAGATAAAGACGATTTAAAAATAATCACAACACCACCCCCAGGATGAGGAGCAGTCCTATCAAAATGCAAAATCTTATAGTTATCTGGTAGACCTTGGGAAAAAGTAGGTGCAGAGTTTCCTAATAGCCAGGTTTCAGTCAGACATAATAAATCTGGATTGAGATCAGATAGGTAGCCAAATATTGAAGCTGCATGAGCAGGCAGAGAATGAGTATTTCACAAAGTAGCATTCAGAGTCCATTTACAATGTGCAATAGGATCCGTATTTAAAGGAAATGATGGCACAAATTCCAAAGGTAAAATAGTATCAGGAGGGGCAAGGTGCAATAAATCCTCATGAGTAAAAATAGATTTAATCTCTAGCCCTTCCTTAGCCCGGACGGGCCCAGACAGGCTTAACTTTGACGCAACTTCAGCGCGACTGCTGCACTGTCATTGGGGGGCTTATTTATGTAGACACATGATATTAACGTAGCCAGCCCTCTATTTCTGCGTATAGGGAGAGAGGAAGGATTAGATAATATTGTTACTTACATTACTACGATGGGAGTCAAACTGAGTGACACACTTCTGGATAAAACACAGGGGTCTGTATTAGTGCTATATTTCAAATTGTGTAAGAGTAGAGCAAGAGCGAATATCAAAAGCTAAAGAATCTTTCAAGCGTTGGAGCAAGAAGTTGAAAATAATGAAAACGGGAGGCAGCACAATGAGGATGATGTACAGAAAGAAGAAACTGAGAAGCAGAACATAGATCATAAGTAGGATAGTAAAGAGAAATCGGAGCTCAACGACAGGAAAGGGCAAGAGTATGAATACATTTGAAGACTACACAGAGAAAGTGAAATTCACAGTGGCACTGAACCACTTAAGAAGGGCAACATATTGGGGTATATAAGAAAAAGAAGGCAAACAGAAAAGAATCCGAACAGTGAAGTTTAAAAGTGAATGCAAGGGAAACAAGGCATAATTTGGTAGACCAACGTAAAGTGAGCAATAATGATATAAATGAGAGAGTACCAGAGATTGAAGTAGCATTTTAGCAGAAGAAAAACTAAGGAAAGGATGATTTCTGAATGTTTAATGAATAATAAATGACAAGAGCGGACCAATTTGAATAATGGATGAAAGGAAGGGGTGAAATATGACTCCTAGAATATGTGCCCATGAAGACATGGGAAGTTGAAGTGGTGGAAAGAAAATTGATAATAGAGGAGCTATCTCGGAGGACGTTTAAACAAATAGAATGTCCTTTCTTTTTTTAGTTTAGACATAGAAAGTGGGAGGACATCCAAGAAGAAATAGCTGAAAGACAAGCAGAGAGAGGACGAAGAATGGAATTATTAAAAGAAGGACATGACACAAGAAGCTGGATATCATCAGCATAAAGATAAACCTGAAAGCCATAGTCTGAGATTAAAGAGGCAACAGAAGAACTGTAAAGAGTAAATAATAGGTATCCAGTGATTTTAATGAAATCATTTTCAGAGAGGTATTTATTTACGAAACCATAACGAAACAAAACACCAACTTTTGGAGGTTTTTATGTATGGGGTCAGGTAAGGGGATAATGAGTGGGGGGGCTAGCGTGGGCTTAAAACATAAGGTAACAGGGGAGTTTGGGGGGCACCTCCCCAAATAGAAAAAATAAACATTCAGTCATTTTGTAGGTGTTATGGTTTTGGTAAAACATCCCTCTCTGAAATGTTTTCATTAAAATCACGTAGAACCAAATAATACAGGAATAAGGACTGACCCCAGTGGGACATCATGAAGAAGGACAAAGGAACGAGATGTAAAGCCCTTCCAAGAAATGGTGAAGGAACAATTAGAAAGCTATGAAGAACACCATTTTAAATAGTACCAGAAAACCCAGCAGAATAAAGTTTCGAGAAGAAGGTAGAATGACCAACAGTGTCAAATGTGGCACAGAGTTCAGGCAGAATCATCAAAGAGGAAAGCTTAAATTGACGAGCATTGAGAATATAATTGGATACAGACAGAAGTGCTATTTTGGAGAAAGAATTTGACCGGATACCATATTGGTGAGGGGAACATAAGTTATGATAATTAAGATAGGAAGAACATTGAAAACGTACTAGTAATTCTAGAAGCTTGAAAAGATAGCGAAGAAGAGAGATAGGCTGAAAATGAGAAGGATCAGAAGAATCGAGAGAGGTCTTTTTTAAGAGAGGAATAACATCTGCAATCTTAAAGGCCAGAGGACAAAGATATATTGAACAAGCAGGTAAGACCCAGAGCAAGAAGCAAGAAGCTGGAAGAGGATCTGAAGGGACAGCAGTGAAGCGAGTCTGAGAAATAATGGGCGTTACCTCGCATTAAGAGGCTGGGGAAAAGGAAGAGAAGGAAGCAAAGAAACGCCCAAGGAAAAAGCCGAAGAATCAGAAGAGTCTGGGTCAATCGTGAGAGCAGTGTTATTTAATGAAGAACTGATGTTGTGAATCTTAGCAACAAAAAAAACATCAGGGGTAAGGCTAGAAGACAACAAAGGGTCAGCAGGGGGAGTAGCTGGAATCCTATTGAGAAAAAGATATAAAAGCCGGCCCATTCGGAATATTGGTGCATGACTCCGCTACTGGAGTGTTGCTTTCTCACTCAGTGGGTTGTTGTACATTTTGTAAATCTTCCTGAGGATAAAAGTATTGAACTCAGTAGCTAGATTGACTTACAGTATGGCTTTTTGAGATAAGCACACTGGGTTAATGAAGTTCTTAATAATGGCAAAAACCTTTAGCCGGCTTGTTAGTGGCCACACAAAATTGCCTACAAAGGAAGATAGATTTAGCTTTCTAAATTGTGTTTTGTTTATGAGAAGGGCTTTATGTACTTCTGCCAAATGGGAGGGAGCTCATAATTTCTGCCAGGTTCTTTCCTTCCTCCGGTAACAAAGCTTAAGAGACTTTAGTAATGGAGAAAACCAACCACAGAACCTTTTTTGGGAAAAAGGTCTGCAATTGATTAAAATAAATGTCAGCAGGAGGGTCGGTGATAATCTGTGACAATACTTGAGCAATACCAGCCTTAATTGGTGCTAATGCTGTTTTTAGCAACAGCTCCCTGAGATGGGATACCCTCTGAAGGCAACAGGAGAGGAAAGTTTGGGGAAACATCATAATGGAATGGAAGTGTCTAGATTCCTAGAAAGAATCAATCAAGACAGTGGCCACTGATAAGAGAACAAGAGTATATGTAGAGGAGCAGACGTGTATGTCACTGATAGACTCCACCCCCTCACCTTCGTCATACTGGATGAATAACAAGAAGACACTGTGCAGGACCCCAGGTATCATCCCAATAATGCATTGAGTGTATGAGAGACATTATGTGCTCAGACAACTGTATCGAATACACTCTCGTACTGAGGTGGTAGCAGGAGACTTGCAGGCACCAATGAATTTCGAGGAGTTGTAAAGAAGATCTGACAGTTGCAACATGATGTCATAATGAGAAGATACAAAGATGTACTGAAACTATATAATAATACATAAAAATGAAGATGTAACTGGAGAAACAAGAGTAAACATACGTACAAGTAAGGAGAAACCATATATACAAAGAAGGTAAGTAACCAATTGAGTAGTGAATGTACATACGCAGATATGCAAGGTAGATGAGCCATATAGAAGCTTGCTGCAGTAGAAAACATAACACGAGTGAAGCAGCCATGTTGAAAAGATAGGCTCTGACACCCAATGATAGTAAACGAAGAGCTCGAAGGAGAGAGACCAGAGCTGCAGAGCGGACAGAGGCTGGAAATACAAATTCATACATGAACAAAGAATAGCTGCTGGCCAGATATCTAAGATGCACAGCAAGAAGCTACTGAAGAGTGTAAGGGGAGGTAGCGAGAATAAGCAACATGCGCAGGACATATTTCTCTTAGATTAAGTAAATGAGTGAGCATTTGCAAGTGCCACGTATTGACAATAAAAGATGCAGAAAAGCCTAAGTGAAGTGAAGCAACCAAGCCTCCAGAGGCCAAGAGGAGTAATGACACCCAGCTTAATTGAATTAAATAGCAGTAAATAAAAGGTGAAATGGACAAAATCATTGTCTCCTCACGTGATTCAAAACTTGAAAACAAGGCCTATTCGTTAAGTTGCAGAAAAAGGTAGTAGTGTACCTACACACCCTTCAAAGTCCCAGAGAAGAGAACAGCTTGCAAGGTCAAGTACAAAGAAGAGACCTTGGTTGAAGGCTTGACTGATGAGAGACGGTGGACTAATTGGGCAAGTGGGTAGTAGTGTAACATTGTTTTCTGCACCTGGGTTTCATTTTGCTTACATGCTGCTAGTGAGCCGAGTGTCCAAGGTTGGGAGAGGACGGCAACCCTTTTAAGAAAATGCTCAAAACCTGGCTCTTCAACAAATTCGACTGATCAAAATTAAGTTCGTCGAGTTCTGTAATTTACGGAATCTGAAAATAATATGAGTAGTCGCCTAACTCTAAGACTGCCTAATTTCATTAGCATGTTGATACCTAAGCTATGTCTGTAACCATTACCTTTGATTGTAATTATCTAAGTATTTTCTATACCACTATTATATCTATTATGTTTTGCGACCTATTTATGCATGTAATCTTATCTCTTTAATTATAACAAGTGAAGACTTCTACGTAACCTACGCCGTGATACCCCTGGGTTTGGGCATGTAACAAATGCAATAAATAAATTATGCATTTGTCCTGGATATTTGCAAGGCCATGCATGAATGTGTAAAGAAAATGACAGGCTCCTCAGGGGTAATCAGCCAGTGTTTTCCACTTTACACATTAAACAGCAACAGTGTTGTCTAGGAAATGGGCTGATTACTGTCGTATTGCAGTGATAGTAACATCTCATTCATGACCTGGACGAGCTATGATACTGTTGATGAAAGACGCAAAGGTGATAAGAAGTCTCAGTGGATACGTGGATGTCTTTGCAGTGGATTATTGACTCTCCCTATGGAAAGGGTGGTGTAGTTATGATGTGCAGAGACAGGCCCAAAATGTAAAACCAGTATGTTGACGGCATACCAGGGAGATTTGGGGAGACTTCCTTTCTGCTCCACAATAATGGACCCTTAATTTAACGTTCAACTAGGGCTTTAAAGGAACACTTGGTTAACTTTTTGTTAGAAGGCTGAATGCTCAGGCTGTATTCTGGGAAGACGTTTGGTGGGCTCTGATATCATCGAATGGACCTGCAATTTCAGTAACTAAATAAATATGTTTTTAGTAAGTTAATGTTATGTTATGTTATTTGGCATTTATATAGCGCTCTATATATCATTGGTATGATCTCAAAGCGCTGGTAGGTTGAACGGCCTCAGGGACCATAGTCCGGGTCAGTTCAAGAATAGGGTGTCGAAGGTGCTTGGGTGCACCAGTTAAGTGTGCAGCTGATGTAGTTGCTTTTAGGGGGCAGCATTCTAGCACTAGGTGTGGTGGTAGTGGTATTGGTTCAATGTGTGCAGTCAGGAGGGTGGACATCAAGACTGGGTTCTGACTGCGTTAGGCCTGTGGAACGCATATGTGTGCAGCTAGGCCGGTTTTTTTCGTGGGGTAGAGCTGCGTTTTATTAGAATGATGAGGTGTTAGTGGGATAGAATTCATATGTGAGCAGCTAGGAAGAATTGATCGATGTGTGATGGTGTAGAATAGAGAGTAAGCATAGTGATATGATATATGATGGTTCAACCTACACAATGCGCTTCAAAGTGCTTGATGACAAGAGAGGGAACAAGGGAGTACGTAAAGACACTCTCACAGGCTATGAACAGCAAGAATGTGAAGGCTAGCCACAGGACTCAGACTAGCGACACCCAGACAGTGCAAGTGCCAAGACACAGACCAGAGGGAACGGTACACAAGGATCGGAGGGGCTGGGCACACAGCGACATTTGGGATTTGGGGGCATAATTCAACAGCATCGAGGGGCCAGACGGTGTTGGTGGCACAGAGAGACGTTGTGGGACCAGAGGGGCTGGAGGTACACAGTGACATCAGTGGGACCAGAAGGGGCTGGGGGCACACAGCGACAGCCTGGGAGACGAGAGGGGGATGGGGGTGCAGTGACAAGATGGGAACTGGAGGGTCTGGCACAGAGTGAGGCATGGGCCCTAAGGGGTTGTGGTTACACAGAGACATCAAGGGAAGACGAGATGCTGTGGCAAACAGCGACATCATGAGGCACCAGAGGGGCCAGGGGTATGTAGCGAGAACACAGGGAACTGGAGGGTAGGGGCACACAGGGACATCATGCGGACTAGAGGGGGCTGGGCATACAGTGACTGTACAGGGAACCAGAGGGCAGGGGGTACACAGTGACAACACGGGGGACCAAAGTGGCCCACAGCAACATCACAGGGACTAGAAGGGGCTGGGCATACAGCGACAGCACAGGGGACCAGAGGGCATGGGGTACACAGCGACAGCACAGTGGACCAAAGGGGCACAGAGCAACATCACAGGGACTAGAGGGGGCTGGGCCTACAGCTACAGCACGAGGACCAGACAGATACACAGTGACAAAACAGGGAGGCCGAGGGCACGGGGTACACAGTGACAACACAGGGGACCAAAGGAGGCTGCGGGAACACAGTGACATTGTGGGGACAAGAGGGGCTAGGGATACAGACACAGCACAAGGGACCAGAGGGTACACAGCGATATCACAGGGAATCAGAGGGCAGGGGGTGCACAGCGACAAGCTGGGATCCAAAAGGCGCTGGGGGACACAGCTGCATCATGGGGATCAGAGGGGGGCTAGGGTGTACACAGTGATAACACAGAGGACCGGAGGAGCTGGGGTATATGGCGACATCATGGGAATTTGAGGGGGAAAGGGGCACCTGTCGACAACACAGGAAACAGAGGAGCTGGGTGGTACATAGCGACATCGGGCTGGAGAGAGTGCCAGAGACAAATTAATGGGCGTATTCAGTGAGGACATTGTTGGGAGTTTTATTGAGAATTTAGTCTTCAGGTTGACAGGGTTTCAATTGCTTCATAAGGTTGTGGTTGGTATTACGGAAAGAGACACGTTTTCAGAGATTTACGGAATGTCATGTAGTCTTGGATGTTTCGAATATGTGGGGGAAGCGAGTTCCACAGAGTCAGGGCCAAGGTTGAGAAGGCGAATCCTCCGATCCTGACAGAGTTAGAGGTTGGAATCACCAAAAGGAGGGCAGTGCTTGATCTTATGGTGCGGGATGGGAGGTATGGTTTTATCTTTCCTTGCAGGTACAGAGAGCCGGTCTTGTGCACTGCACGGTGAGTGATGCACAGGGTCTTGAAAGTGGCCCTTTGTCCGACTGGGAGCCAGTGGAGGGTTCCGAGAGCTGGAGAGATGTTGTCTCTTGGACCCAGGGAGAGGAGCAGTTTGGCAGCAGCGTTTTGTGCTCTTTGTAGTTTGTTAAAATGGTATGCCAGGGCTCAGAGGTATAGGTAGTTGGCATAGTCCAGTCTCCACATTACAATAGGCATAACTACGGCACGTCTGCTCAGGAAGGAGAGGTAGGGAAAGATGTGTCTGAGAGGTTTGAGATGGTAGTAACAGCATTTAGGCACATTGTTGATCTGACGGGAGAGGGTTAGGGCGGAGTCCATAGTGCAGCCTAGGGTTTTACTGTGTCGGAGGGAGGACAGGGGGGTTGGCCCAGGGATGGAGGACATGGGAGTGGATGAGGTAGAAAGGCAGTGTTGCTGCACACCATGATTTTGTTTTTTGTGGGGTTTAAGAGGAGGTGGTTTATTGTCAACCATCGGTCAATATCTTGAAGACAGAATTGGAGGTCGGGCTGGGGTTGTTGCCCGAATTGTGGATTTGTAGGATCATTTGGGTATCGTCAGTGTAGTTGTAGCACGAGATGTTGTGCATGCAGATGATTCCAGGAAGGGTTGACATATAGAGGTTGAAAAGGAGAGCAAATAGGAATGCGCCTTGCGGTACTCCAGTGTTAACCGAGCGAGCAGCTGAGACAAATGGGGAGAGAATGGTTATTTGTTTCCTGTTGCTGAGGAAGGTGGCGATCCACTTGAGAGCAGTGCCACGGATTCCAAGGGAGTGAAGGCGGTCAATGAGGATTGAGTGATTAACCGTGTCAAAGGCTGCAGAAAGATCCAGGAGAATCAGTGCAGCGCATCCTTCAGAGTCTGCAGTGACCTTAAGATCATTCCAGATCGAGGTAAGAGTGGTTTCGGTTCCATGTCATGGTCGGAAGCCTGGTAGAAATAGAAGAGAAATTGCAACCTGCATGCAATCTTATACGCAAGCTCCCATTGTAAGCTTACTAAATGTTTTGGGGTATTTTCTGTGGCTGCATGGTAAAAAGTGCATTGAGGGTGCCCAATGCCTGAAATGAAAGGTCATGAAAGAGATTTTCTACCTTCGGATTGCGCCTACAGAAATTCGATAGTCTGTATGTCAAACAGATAGACTTCATTGCATTCGTTGACTTTAATAGTCTTCATCATTTGCATGAAAAACATTGTTGATGAAATTATGTACACAATATTGAGTTTAGTAATTGTAGGTCCTTGGTTTCTCTTGTGTTAAAGGAAATACATTAATTGCTTAGCCAGTAATATGGAATCTTAAATGTTACATCACATATGGTAAGTTTTGTGTTGAATCCTTATGGGTACCTAATGTTGCTTGACATAGGTGCTTTGGTGATTTTTTGTGTTGAGTCCTTAAAGGTACCTAATGTGGCTTCACATAGGTGTTTCCCTCTGCTGTCATTCAAGTATTTGAACTTGTTGCATTATAAGTCCTTGTTGCAACCCTTGTGGTCATTCACATAGCTGTTTGTCCTTTTGAAACCCTTATGGTCATTCATATAGGTCTTTTTTTCTTTGGTTGGGGTTTAATATCCCTCGTAGGTTCTATTCCATACCTAATGTTGATACGCATTAGTGTTTCCCTCTTGGATTGGAGTATGATGTCCCTCAACACGTGTTTCCCCAATATATTGTTATTGGTTCTTCAGGAGGGTGGTTTAGTATTTAATCTTTCCCGTTGTTTTGATTTATCTAATTCAATAAGTAGAAAGACGAGATTGCATTATTGTTTGCTTTTGGTTTATCTATTGTATAGTATGGAATACAGTTGTTGCATAAGAACAATTAAACATTAGAATGCACGAATGAGGCTGGACAACCACTTGAAATATGGTGACTCTTATGTTGTTGATAACGTTATGAACTTCTACATTTAATTTAGGCACTGATTCAATTGTTGTTCTAATTGCTAATACTTGCTGGTGGTGTAAGAAAGTCACTTACTTGTGCATGCTTAAGTTCCTGCATGTCATATTTAAACTCACTTTTAAGCTGATTGTTTTCACTAGCTGCACGCTATATGCTTGCAATTCGATCAAAGTCTCCATCAGTTGTGGGCGGAACCTGGATGAAATAGACATAATGTCTATTCAGATTAAAGAGAATCACTTTTCTAAAGTTCCCTAAACCGTTGGGTTTGGGAAAGTTACTTCGCTTACCTGCATTTTTTCCTCGAGCGGAACCGAAGGTCGGTATGATAGCCGCGGTCTTGTGTTTGCTACGATTCCACCATTGTGAATCGTTTTGTTTATTCAGGTAAGCGCAGTGACATATTGGGCGTATTGACATACTTTTATGTGTGATGCCATCTTGGATTGGGTTGAAAATTGAGGCGATCATGAATGTGCGGGTCTTGCCGAATTGATTACTTAATCGGCAGCTACTTACCACAATGGTTAAAGCTTTCCCTCGGTGCCCTATGGCGGTTGGTAATGAGAGATTCATCTTAAATTAAGGGAGTATTGGTGTTTTATGAAGAATAAGTGATAACCTTACATTGCGGCTAATTTTGCTTAAATTATTTTGTCAAGCACTGTTCTCCGCTTAATTTAAGTGGATCCCTCTCAGTTCCTATGGAGGGTCAGTGATGTATTTTACATTAGGGTATTTTGAAATAAAGTCGTTTTTTGCTTGTTCATAATTTGATTTGTACCTGAGTTGGTTCGTGGAGATAAATGCTAAGATTTGGTTGGTTTGCCTGTTTTTAATAGATATATGTGAATCTTAATGGTATGGCTTGTGTGGAAGATTTGACTATTAGTATGTTGTGTTCACATAGATGTTTGTCCTTTTGAGAACCTTATGGTCATTCCCCTGGGTCTTTATTGCTTTAGTTGGGGTATGATTTCCCTCGTAGGTTCTATTGCATTCCTGATGTTGATACACATTGGTGTTGCCCTCTTAGGTTGGAGTATGATGTCCCTCCCTTGATGCCATATTTCAAAGGAAGTGAGTCATTTCTGAGTCCGAGTTTAAACCAGAGTGGCAGCAATCCATTAGGAAGATCAACTTTGCTTCGTTTTGTCGTAGACGTTGTTACCAGTTGCCTCCTCTTGGAGGTTTGTTAACTTTTTGAATCACAAAAAATCTTACAGCGTCAATAGTTGCATTTGGGTGTGATGTAAGAAAATGAAAGGCCAGTGGTGATGTCATGTCTTGGTTTTTGACATAGCGAATATATTCTGCTATTCTGGTTTTTAGTTTTCTGATGGTGTTGCATATATAGAGTTTTTGACAAAGACATGTGATATATTATATATTTTGTATTACAGTTGATGAAGTCATGAATTAAAAAATCTCTGCCATTGGGCAATTCCAGTGATTTTTTGCTGTCTTCTGAGTATGGACAGACATTGCAAGTCCCACATTTGTAGTTCCCTTGCAGCCTTACTTCATTCCAAAGTTGTGGAAGACCTTGTGTTCTGTTTTTGAGTTGAAAATGAGAGGGGCAAAGTATATTTTTGAGGTTTGGCGCTTTTCTGAATGTTAAATTGGGTGTGTCTGTGAGGTGGACTGAAAGATCTTTGTCTGCTTTAAGTATGTTCCAGTGTTACATAAGGATTTTCCATAGCTTTTGCGCTTCACAGTTGTAGGTTGTTATAGATCTAGGTATGGCTGACTCTTGACCCAGGACTGTAAATTTGTTTTGAAGAAGTTCTTGTCTCTTTACACAATTGGACTTTAGTCAAGCTTTTTTAAGTAATTGGTCTTTGTATCCCCTTTGTATAAATGTATTGTGTGCCTCTGTCACATGTTTTTCAAATTCATGTTCTTGTGTACAGTTTCTCTTTATGCGTAGATATTCTCCAAATGGGATGTTATTAATGATGTGCAGAGGCTGGTTGCTGTTAGCATGCAGGATACCGTTTCCTGCTGTAGGTTTGACAAATAATGTTGATTGGATAATGTTGTTTTCAATATATAGTTCAAGATCTAAGAATTGTATTCTATTTGTACTTTCTTGCATTGTTAGCTTTAGATTGTAATTGTTGTTGAGGTAATGATGGTATTCTTCCAGTTGAGGTTTGGTATCATTCCAGATTACTACAATGTCATCAATGTACCATCCCCAATAGAAAATTGATCTGTGAACATTGGATGTTTCCAAGCATGATATAGTTCAAAATGACCCATGTAGATGTTGGCATAGCATGGGGCTAATTTTGGCTTAAGCATGTACAAGTAAGTGACTTTCTTACACCACCAGCAAGTAATAGCAATTAGAACAACCATTGTATCAGTGCCTCAATTAAACTTAGAAGTTCATAATGTTATCAATAATAAGGATTTAACACAAAACTTACCAAATGTGATGTAACATTTAAGAATCCATATTACTGGCTAAGCAATTAATGTATTTCCTTTAACACAAGAAAAACCAAGGACCTACCAGCAAACAATTACTAAACTCAATATTGTGTACATAATTTCATCAACAATGTTTTTCATGCAAATGATGAAGACCATTAAAGTCAACGAATGCAATGAAGTCCATCTGTTTGACATACAGACTATCGAATTTCTGTAGGCGCAATCCGAAGGTAGAAAATCTCTTTCATAACATGGTCGGAAGCCTGATTGTGCGGGGTCAGGAAGGTTGTTAGATTCTACAACGGCGTTCAGCTGGGAATATGCTGTTCGATGGATGAGTTTTGCAAGGAATATGGTGTTCGAGATGAGTCTATAGTTTTTGGGGTCAAGGGGGTCGAGGGATGGCTTTTTAAGAAGAGGTTTGACATGTGCAATTTTGAAGGCCTCAGGGAAGATGCCAGAACTGAGGGAGTCGTTTAGTATGGCTCTTGCATGATCTCCTGCACAGGTAGATGAGAATATTTATTTTAGGACAGAAGCAGGGCATGGGTCGAGGGGCGACCCAGACGGTTTGCTGGCAGATAGCTGATCATGAAACTTGACTCTGGAGATCGGTTTGAACCAGTAGATGGTGGGGGAATTGGGGGTCGGGTGATCGAGAGGGGGGGGTGTTGGATTGGTTGGTTGTGGGAGGGGGAGAGGAGGGACAAAATTATGTATTTTGCCTTCCATTCGTGTGTAGCACTTTAACAATCTTAGGGCCATTTCAAAGTGCTACACGGAGAGAACAGAGCTAATGCTCGTTATGGGGGAGGGCAGGGGTCATTACCATGTGCAGGGCAGACGGGCCTTTTGGGAGGACAAGGACATCAGGGTTTGATGCAGGTCTCCATCCCAAAGGAGCTTAGGGATAGACTGTGACACTTTAGTAGCCCGGGTCGCATGGGCGAGGCCGCATAAAATGGGGCTTGGTTGGTGGCACAGCTCATGCCATGTAGTTATCCACTGAAATACTGAGAAGTCGATAGGCCACCAGGAAGACATCCGACATTCATTATGTACCAATTAGGTGACACATGCCTGTCTCCGCGGGCTTTACCGGCCCAGTAACGCCCCGTCAGCCCAAGTTATCACGAACTGCATTCCAGTCGCTAGTAAGATGGAGCAGCTGGCATGGACATTGTCGCCGTTAGCAGCGCGGCCTTAGCCTCAGGGATGTTACTGGCAATATGGTGTTTCCTTTTTTAAGAACTTGATTTTGCAAATACACCTTTTTCTACGTCTCTTGTTTGACTAGTTAAGAAATGAAAAACACACCTGCCACGAGTGGAAACTAGATAAACAGCTCTTTCTGAACAACGTCCTTTGTGCAACAGCGCCATCGAAGGCACAGTAGAAATCAGACTGCCTAGGCAAGACAGCCGAAAGAAGGAATTGCTCGAAGGTACATTTGGTATTAAATAAAGGGGGACGGGTGGCGATGGGCGGGTGTGGGAGGGAGTAGGTGATTAGCTACTCTGAACGTGGGATTTTACCAGCAAATGGAGCCCGCACTTTGCGCTTTGTACTCTCTACAATGGGCCAGCCAGGTGGTGATTAATATTACAGTGGAAACGGGTGGAGGGGAGAAGAGGGGGCACATTATGTTGAAGGCATTTGTGTTAACGAATCGGACGCGAGCAAGTCTCCCAGAAAAGCTGCAGAAACGGTCCCCAGAAATAGGTAAATAAAAGGTTGTACGAGAAGAGCTGCAGCAGCCCGAGGGGAGTGAGAGACACACACCCCAGTGCAGGTCAATGAGCTCCGAAGTTGCAGAGTTCCTCTATAGCTCCCGGGATCACCGCAGCAAAAACGTGTACCGTGGCGGCAGCGTGAGACGATGACGTGCTGCAAATAGATCGCCAATGGTGTGTGGCCTGCTGATGAGACCAGGCGGAAGGAACCGGGGTGCAATGGGACGGCGGGGGGTGAGGGGCAGGACAGGTACTTAAGGGTATACGGGTATTCCACACCATACTGAGGCACGCAAAGGGCAGAAGTCGCGAGTACACATGGGTGGGAGGCGTCATACTCAACCACACTTGGGGTTTTCTGAAGTAACAGTAGTCTGTTACCTTTCACTGAAGTAATAGTTTCGTCACGTTCCTAAGCCAGGCTTTACCCTGAAGACCACATGAAACCGTTTGCAAACTATCTCATGTTGGGATTGTGTTAAATTTAAAAGGTTCGCACCTTTTATAATTAGCCGGCAGCTCCCTGGCTTTTTTTGCATAATGGTAATTAATTTTCAGAAATGCATAATGCTCTTTTTTCCTGTGCATTGTGTTCGATCAGGGAAGGCCTCTACCTTGTGATCTGTGATGTCTAAACTCTTAACTGCATCCTTGTCTTTAGAAAACGAAAGAAAACTGTCCTGTTTAGAAAATTGTTTTGCTTCCTCCATCCTGTAATCACTCCACCCAGAATTAGCACGTAGATGTTCTGGCCGTAGCCACTTTATTCATACACAAAAGCAACAGCCAACTGAATGACATGGGCATATTTCCCTTAAGGGATGTGAATGTCCTGTGACATCGCTTCCCATTCCATCAGAGGCTAAACGTCACCCCTTCCCCCACTTTTCATAGGACTTTTGCCCTGGGCACAGACTACAGTTGTTTATTGTGATGCATTTGTGCACATTTTGAGACAGCGGAAGATGGCACTGCCCAGCACCACATCTGGCACCAAAGCTTTTTTGGCCAAGTGCCAGTTTGCAACTAGTTTGCAAGTTCAGCAAGGTAGTCTACAGACCGGGTGGAAGTGGAGAGATCTTGAGAGAAAGAGGCAGCCGTGCTTCTGACTCAGTGCCGGTTAATTAAAGATGGAAACGTATTCCACCTTGGCTTCAGGGACTGCGTGTCCAGAAGGCAGCTGAAGGGCAGTGGCGACAACCAGTTAATGGGCCGAGCCGCCACAGATGCGGAGAGGAGACGCAGTACATCCGGATGCAGCGGCAGTCGCGCTGAGTCAGCAGAGCATACCCCTCTCTCAATTAGCACACTCCTTTCAGCGAAGGATGGAGGACAGGGTGTGTCTGTCCCCAGCTCGAGTCCAATTTCAGGCTTCTCTCCAAGGTGCATTTAATTGAAGCTGCCCTTGCAGATGTGGGGCGGACTCTCCATTGGAGAAATATATTGAGGCTTGCAGACCGGCATGGCACTAAGGTCAAGAGGGTAAGGGTTGAGTTGGTGATTTGTCAAGCCTATGCTACTGAAAGATTGGTGGCACCGGGCAGCGTTTAGGTGGAGACAGGCTGTAGTGGTATAACACACTATAATTGCCTCCACCCTGCAAATTGTGCATTCTGGCAGTGACGTCTTCAAGAATCATATTTAAATGGAGCACTACAGACAAAAGTAGGGGGAGCACCCTATAATGGGTAAGGAGCAACACATTTGATGCCTGATTTGGCCTGATCTGATGCTTAGGAGCAGAGCACTCAAGGACTGTCTGCTGCAGACATGAACTAGGCAATGCCTAATTCAGGTGCCTATATGAAGCATTCAAGTAAAGAGCTAGCAGACAATTCTTGGAAGTGTGGAGGCTGGTGATTTTTTTCTAAGTGGTTGAGAATAATAATTTTCCCAGAGCAGCCACTATTGGAGATATTTCTGGCGTGGGGTATTGTGGGGTTTAACCAAAGGCCCCAACAAACAGTACTGAAGGCCCATTGGAAAAATGACCTGCCAGTCTTCATGAAAAAAACTTCACACTGAAAAAGGGTCTTTTAAGGCAGACTGTGGGGGTTTCTACAAGTAACACATGCAAGTGCTATGTGGAAAAGACCTACCTGTCATTACATAAGGAAAAGCCGCCTTTTAAGAAATTGAAAGGCCCCTTTCACATGAAAAGCAGGATTTTAAAACGCTGACACTAAAATGGCTTTGCATGAGCGTTTGCAGTTTTAAAGCACGACATTGGAAAATTATTCCCCTGCTAACATAAAGATGTAAGGGAAAAGACTTAGTGTGTGTTGACAAGATGTAATGTATATTATGCTTCACATGCAAAATACTGGCAACAATTGAAAAGAAAAAGCCACTTTGTTTCTTTGGGTCACATGTACATTTCATTTAGGCCCTATGCAGACCCTTGAGCTTGTTGTTGGGCATACTTCACAAAGGACTCCCCCACTGCAAGCCTGGCTCTTGCATCCCAGCTATTTACAACTGTAATAAAGTGTGCCCGGCCCTTAAAGGCCTTGAAAACAAATTTTCCACAGACATGTTGTCTCTGACGGCTCATTTCTGTGCAGGGCCAATGGCCTAGCTAGTGTGTCACAGGAATATGGGGGGAACTGCAATCAAGAGAAGCTGAAATATGGAAAGAAATACAAGAAAATAGAAGGTTTTCAGATTGAAATGGAGGTCCACTTAACAGGACAGAATGCCAGAGGTCAGCAGGGTCTTGTGACATCACAGGGCCAGCCTAGCTCATTACCTGCATTGGGGGATCTCTGTGTAACCGGAGCCTTCCAAGTATTTATGACCGGCAGCCTACCAACTTAAAACAACAGAACGGCAAATGGCTGGAAGAAAGGAGAGAAGATTTGCATAACATGAAGATTTCCTGTTAGATTAAAAGGACTATCATAACGTATGCATTTTTCTCAGCAACCACAAGTCATACTGCATTAATTTATGTGTCATTTTTAAGATACATTCTAGGCAATTTTGTTGAAATAAAACCCATCCACCTGCGACTGAGGGAATTATAATGGCAGGCTAAAATGGGTTCCTGGCTGCTCTGAACATGCCCCAAATTTAAGAGTTGGCAGACTGGTGGAAGGTAAAATTACGTATTTGAAGAGGATATTGCATGTTCATAATTATTATGCTTTTTTGTATAAATGACGTAAAATTGCCACACGCCTGTGCAACATGGTGCAGACCCAGCTGTCGTTTTCTTGAATTCCCCATGATTAGCTGAAGTGGATTATATATATTATGGCAGTTTCTAGTAAATTATGATGTTTTGCCACATAACTACTTTTTGCCAAACAGTTGACATTAAAAAAGGGGGATTTCAAATGGGAGTTGCCATATTTCTGTTCTAGACTCCTAAACCAATCCTTAGAGAGAGGCTGGACTTGGGGGGTTGCGGGGGGAGAGAAGGTTAACTGTTCAATCCTGGTTGCCAGAATTCTTGCAGGGCACTGTTGTCAGAACCCTTAGACGAAGTGCTCCTTGTTGACACGTCGTGAAGTATTTAATTCTTCCTATCAATGTGATTCTCAGGGGTACAAGAGGACAAACTGAGAAACTAATTGATCGAAAGATGGTGTAAATTCGTTGGAACCGCAACTGCTTCACGCTCTCGAGGATATCCAGGTACTCCAGATAACTGCAGAGAAGTACAACTGATTACCAGCTAATATAGAAACCCTCTAATAAAGATCTACAATCATCTACAATCATCAAAAGACTAACCTGCAGAGAAACGTGGCATTAAGCAAAGAAGTTCCATACAAATTGATTCTCAAGACTGATGAGTTCTGGAGACCACAAGAAAACAAAAGGTATTTAGCAATAAGGTAACAAGAGGTACAGAGAAATGGCAAGAGAGTGAAAGTTTTCTTACCAGTGTTCTCAGGATGTGTGAGACCCCAGGCGAGTACTTGTCCTTGTCGTCTCTCAGGATTCCAATCCAGTTCCGGGTTTGTGTCCAAATCACCAATCGCCTGTCCCGACGGCACGAGGACGCTTATGGTGCCAAGGCAGTCACTAGTCCAGCACCCCAACCTATTCCCGCCGGCACGAGGACGCCTAGAGTGCTAGGGAAGTCTCTAGTCCAGCACCTAACCTGTGCCCGCCGGCACGAGGACGCCTAAAGACAACACGGGAAGGAGTGACAGTGGTACAAAAGATAGGAGAGTAAGAAAACAAGAAAGCAAGTAATCCCCAGGGAGATTTAGAAAACAGAAGGAAGTATCAAAGAGGAAGCGGTCACCAGCCTCCAAGGTCCAAAACCTACTAACACAAAATCACTGGGCAAGAATATCCTAGAACGATCCAAGGTCAAACTTCCTAGAAGCAATATAGAAGGGCAATCCGGGTGAGAAATCCAAAATACGTAATCCGAGGTCAGAAGGAACCAGAAATCCAAGCATAAACAAAAGCTGCTGTCAAACACGATCAGAAGCAGCGACTGGAGGGCGAGGGAGAGTTAAATACCGAACTACCGGCAGTAAGTCAATCACGTGACCCACTGCGTAAAGAATCACGTGGGAAACTACGCGTCCACTGCCGTAGTCTCCATGGTAACTTCCACACAAAGCGTCGGAAACACGGTTTCCGACGAAGGGGTCTGCAAAAGGTAGTTCGTGGACAAGACACCACCGCCCCCCGTCTTTCATCCGGTAAAAGCACCCGCTGCTGCCTGCGAGCGGACAAGGTAACTGGAGGGATGTTGCGAACCTGGGACCGATTTCTGACAGTATCCTCCCCCAAAGGACCCCCATGCCTCCGCGAGGCCAAAAACTGGAAAACCAACAAAGGGGCATGCAGATTACGCTCCGGTTCCCAGGTACGATCTTCCGGGCCGTACCCCTTCCAATCCACCAAAAAATACCTGACCCCACGAGCAATCTTAGAATCAAGTATAGCGTTAACCTCATATTCCTCCACACCTTGAACAACCACCGGAGACGGTGGGACAACAATCCTAGTATGGTCGACACAAGGTTTAATCATGGATACATGGAATACTGGATGTATCCTCCAAGAGCATGGTAAGTCTAATCTGACCACCAACGGACTCAAGACATCCTTGATGACATAAGGACCAACAAAGCGTGGTAGCAGACACCGACGCCCCGGGATGCGTAGATTTCTTGTGGAAAGCCAGACCCGCATGCCTGGAACGTATTCGGGTGAATCTCGGCGGTTACGATCTGCGTATACTTTGGCCTGCTTCTGAGCTTGTACTAAGTGTTCCAAAACACTAGCTTGGACCACAGACAGATCCTTGATACAAGACTGCACAGCCGGACAATCTGCAGGAAGTTCCCAGTCCAGAGGTAGAGTGCGAGGGTGTTGCCCATATAAGGCAAAAAAAGGTGACGTTCCTGTGGATGAATGACTCGAATTGTTATATGCGAATTCCGCCATGGGAAGGACCGTTAACCAAGATTCTTGATGCTGGAGGATGAGACACCTGAGATACTGCTCCATAGTAGCGTTAACACGCTCAGTTTGGCCATCCGTTTGCAGATGGAAGGCTGTGGAACATCGATCATCGACCCCCAATGAGGACATGAGATGCCTCCAAAAACGAGACGTAAACTGGGACCCCCTGTCAGAAACCACGATTTCAGGGAGCCCAAAAAATCGAAATATGTGTCGCAAAAACAATTCTGCAAGCTTAGAAGCAGAAGGCAGACCTTGGCAAGGAACAAACAAAGACATTTTCGAAAAGCTGTCCACCACCACCCACACGGTATCATAACCATCGATCAAGGGTAACTCTACTACAAAATCCATAGTGATCATCGCCCATGGTTTCACCGGTACTGGTAATGGCTGTAGTAGCCCCATAGGTTTCGCCGAGTGTGATTTACATTGGGCACAAATAGCACAGGTCGATATATATTGCGAGACATCTCGCCGCATTGAAGGCCACCAGCACCAACGTTTGAGAAGTTCAAGAGTTTTCTGCGAACCAGGATGAGCTGCAATAGCAGCGTCATGACATAATGCAATGGCCGCATAGCGAGTGTCATGATCGGGCATATAAACGCGACCCTGGACGTAAGGCAGACCATGTACAACGTCCATGTTGTATTCTGCTAATTCCGCTGGCTCCTTAGTTACCCAGGTTTGGAGCGTCGTCTTCAAAGTGGGCTGTAATACACATCCACACACTACTTGTGTTGGCAACATCAAAGACCCATCCTGTAGACGTGAAACAGAACCCCCAAGGCTTCTGGATAGGGCGTCGGCCTTGGAATGCAGAACCCCTGGACGATAAGTCAAGGTGAAGTTATACATAGAAAAGAATTCATGCCAGCGGGCGTGCCTGGCAGTAGTACAAGTCAGAGATTGCAAGGCCAACAGGTTTCTGTGGTCAGTATATACTTGGACCGGCATTTCAGTACCAAGAAGGTGATGCCGCCAGACCGTAAATGCGTCTCTAATAGCCAATAATTCACGTTCAGTGATGGTATAGTTTTGCTCATAAGGTGTTAACTTCCGTGAATGATAGGCAACTGGATGCAGATCGCCTGTATCAGAGCAAGGCTGGGACAGAACAGCTCCTACAGCTACATCCGAAGCATCTGCTTCGACGTAGAAAGGTTGTTTGACGTTAGGATGCACCAAAACAGGTGCAGAGGTAAAAGCTGCTTTCAAAGATTCAAATGCTCGTTGAGCGTTATCGTTCCATAGAAAAGGTTTCTTGTTACTGGTCAGTTCAGTGAGTGGCGCGGATATATAAGAGAACTGTCTAATGAAACGACGGTAAAAGTTGGAGAAACCCAAAAACAACTGTAACTCCTTCCTGGTAGAAGGTTCGGGCCAATCTAGTACAGCTTTGATCTTATTTCTGCTCATCTGTACTCCTTTATTGGTGATATCATATCCAAGAAACTCAACATGGGTCACATGAAAAACGCACTTCTCTAACTTCACAAAAAGAAGATGATCACGCAGGCGTTGTAGAACTTCCGAAACATGGTGCACATGCATTTCCATGGATGGGGAGTAAATGAGTATATCGTCGAGGTAAACGATAACAAACCTGTCGATCATGTCACGAAGGACGTCGTTAATAAAATTCTGAAAGGTGGCCGGGGCATTACAAAGCCCGAATGGCATTACCAAGTACTCAAATAAGCCATATCTGGTCTTAAATGCCGTTTTCCATTCATCACCCCGGCGAATCCTCACTAAGTTGTAAGCCCCCCTAAGATCCAATTTAGTAAAGAACTCTGAAGAACCCAACTGATCTAGCAAGACAGATATCAAAGGAATAGGATACTGATTTCGTATAGTACTTGCATTAAGCTCGCGGTAATCAATACAAGGTCTTAATTCACCCTCCTTCTTAGGCACAAAAAACAACGGGGAGGCAAACGGGGAATGAGAAGGACGAATAAAACCTAACTCAAGAGCCTTATCCAAGTATTCTTTGAGGACGGCATCCTCCTTTTGGGTAAGAGAATAAATGCGTCCCGATGGTACCTTAGCCTCTGGTTTGAGATCAATTGGACAATCGTATGGCCGATGAGGAGGCAATTTCTCAGCTTTACCCTTATCGAATACATCCATGTATTGTGTATATTCGGTAGGCAGGACAGTGTTTACAACTGCTCCTACAGTGACTGCGGAATCCAATAGGGCCCGACTAGGAGCTGCAAGTATAGAACCTGCCGAGTTAAAAACCTGAAGACACCGCTGGGAGCTAAAGGCAATAGCCCCAGTCTCCCAATTGATTACCGGATTGTGGAGCTTGAGCCAAGGTAATCCCAAAATCAATTTGTATTGGGGTGCCATAATGACGTCAAAGATGATAGTTTCCGAATGGTCGAGACCAATGGTTAACTGCAAAGGTATGGTATGTTCAGTAACTAGTCCAGATAGAAGAGTAGAACCATCAACAGCATTCACCACCTCTGGAACTTTCTTCGGTAGAAGAGGTATACCCCATGTTTGGACATATTGAGCATCAATATAATTTCCAGTAGTCCCAGAGTCTAAGACCGCTTCAGAACTCCATGGCACGACCTGTTGGTAGCTCAAAGAAATGTTAACATAAAAGGGCATAGATATACAGGAACCCTGCATAGAACAGCTCGGAGTAGGGGTTCCTTCTACTGCCGGGCTTTGGCGTTTCCCGACTTGCGGGGCTTCTTAGGGCATGCACGAAGTAAATGGTTAGCAGAACCGCAGTAAAAGCATAGATTGTTTTGTCTCCGGTTTTCTCTCTCTTCCACTGTTAACGGGCCTCTAACTGCACCGATTTGCATGGGTTCTTCAGCACCAGTTACGGGAACCGGAAGACCAGCAGGGTTAGACAGGGTTACTCTCTTTTCCCCTTTTCTTTCGGCCCGTCGGGCGTCGATCTGGAGTACTAAATCTAGGAAGTCAGGGAAAGATGTAGGGACCACCGGAACCGTGGCTATAGTATCCTTCAATGAGTCTGATAACCCCTTATAGAACAAGGCTGCCTTCTTTTCTTCTGGCCACCCGGTTTCAGCAGACAACTGATTAAATTTAGCTAGGTACGATAACAACGGAGCTTCTCCCTGACGGAGATTTAACAACTCCAAATCGGTGGCCTGAGTCTTATACCGAGTATCGAATACCCGAGTCATAGCAAGTATCAAAGCATCACAATCAAACAATAGCGGGCTGCCCTGTTCCAATAATGGGTTCGCCCAAACTGCGGCCATACCTCCGAGATTCGATAAAACAAAGGCTGCTTTAGTAGTTGCATCAGGAAACGAGGCAGGCCGACACAAAAAATGTAACCTACATTGAATAATGAAGGTCCGAAAGGTTTTAGGATCTCCGGTAAATCTTTCGGGAGGGGCAAGCGGAAACTGGGCGGCCATATAAACAGGCGCAGGATCTGGTCTGGCTGAGGACCCTGCCTGTCCTGAGGTACCCGCGGAAGCCAAAGACGGTGAACCTAAGGCCACTTCCCTGATCCCATCCTGCATAGCATCAATGCGTCGGTGGGTGTCAGCATGGGCAGCTGTCATATCGGCACGTAGGTCGGCCACTAATTGTACTAAGGCGGCCAACGGGTCACTAGTTGTATCCATAAGGAAGGCTTCTGATTCTGTCAGAACCCTTAGACGAAGTGCTCCTTGTTGACACGTCGTGAAGTATTTAATTCTTCCTATCAATGTGATTCTCAGGGGTACAAGAGGACAAACTGAGAAACTAATTGATCGAAAGATGGTGTAAATTCGTTGGAACCGCAACTGCTTCACGCTCTCGAGGATATCCAGGTACTCCAGATAACTGCAGAGAAGTACAACTGATTACCAGCTAATATAGAAACCCTCTAATAAAGATCTACAATCATCTACAATCATCAAAAGACTAACCTGCAGAGAAACGTGGCATTAAGCAAAGAAGTTCCATACAAATTGATTCTCAAGACTGATGAGTTCTGGAGACCACAAGAAAACAAAAGGTATTTAGCAATAAGGTAACAAGAGGTACAGAGAAATGGCAAGAGAGTGAAAGTTTTCTTACCAGTGTTCTCAGGATGTGTGAGACCCCAGGCGAGTACTTGTCCTTGTCGTCTCTCAGGATTCCAATCCAGTTCCGGGTTTGTGTCCAAATCACCAATCGCCTGTCCCGACGGCACGAGGACGCTTATGGTGCCAAGGCAGTCACTAGTCCAGCACCCCAACCTATTCCCGCCGGCACGAGGACGCCTAGAGTGCTAGGGAAGTCTCTAGTCCAGCACCTAACCTGTGCCCGCCGGCACGAGGACGCCTAAAGACAACACGGGAAGGAGTGACAGTGGTACAAAAGATAGGAGAGTAAGAAAACAAGAAAGCAAGTAATCCCCAGGGAGATTTAGAAAACAGAAGGAAGTATCAAAGAGGAAGCGGTCACCAGCCTCCAAGGTCCAAAACCTACTAACACAAAATCACTGGGCAAGAATATCCTAGAACGATCCAAGGTCAAAATTCCTAGAAGCAATATAGAAGGGCAATCCGGGTGAGAAATCCAAAATACGTAATCCGAGGTCAGAAGGAACCAGAAATCCAAGCATAAACAAAAGCTGCTGTCAAACACGATCAGAAGCAGCGACTGGAGGGCGAGGGAGAGTTAAATACCGAACTACCGGCAGTAAGTCAATCACGTGACCCACTGCGTAAAGAATCACGTGGGAAACTACGCGTCCACTGCCGTAGTCTCCATGGTAACTTCCACACAAAGCGTCGGAAACACGGTTTCCGACGAAGGGGTCTGCAAAAGGTAGTTCGTGGACAAGACACCACCGCCCCCCGTCTTTCATCCGGTAAAAGCACCCGCTGCTGCCTGCGAGCGGACAAGGTAACTGGAGGGATGTTGCGAACCTGGGACCGATTTCTGACAACTGTCCAATATTGAAATATTGACAGTGTCATCACTGGTATGTAAAGTGGGTGTACTATGAGAGAGGGAGAGAGCTGCTAAAAATGACCAACTGACAGCCACAAGTAAACACCAAAGGAGATTTTCTGAAATTGCATCTGGGTATAGCTTCGAAGAGGGCTAGAGCTGTCTATTGTTGGGGAGGCCTACATGCTGACTTGGCCCTGTGGTGGAGAGCTGAGGACCATACTTGAGAGTGGTGTGATCATACCCCTGCCCTGTCCTCAAAGAGGGTCCTGAAATGGAGCTGGACTTCCTGAACTTTAAACAGAGGTTTTCAATATAAGTAGCATTGAGCCATTTGAAACCAAAAGGTGGGGGAATCTGCTTGCCTTAAATCTATTCCCTTTATAGTTGCCGGTGGCGGGTGTGAGGGGCAAAACTGTGTAGATCCTTAGCCTAATTGACTGAATATAATTTAATTAATTCTCATTTAGCAAAACACTCCAGGGTGATGTTTCATCAACATTTGAAATTAACAAAGCTCATTCCCAGTGTATGCTGAAAACTATAGCCTGTAATTTAATTGGGTATCCTATTTTTGCTGTGACCCCAAATTATTTAACCCCTTAACTGCTGAGCTTTAATCAAGTCTATGGAAAAAGGACAAGCATACTCTTCCTTAGGACTTAAGGGGTTGTAATTGTAATAGATTACTTATAGCGCACTTAATACCCCAAGGTTTCTAAGCGCGAACCGGGGATCGAACCTGAGTTGCTCAGCGTCATCTTGCTTCCAAGCCAAGCACGTTGGTCCTGAGCTATCCTCCCAGCCCATTTTAAGGAATAGGGGTGTCGTGGTCCCTAAACAAAAATGTTCTGTCTGACTTCCGCAATACAGACCTTTATGTGAAGGGGGCGGGGGTCTGAAATCCAAAATTGCACAATCATCCCAGTGTTTCCATCCATCTTCCCCAACACAGGCCTTTAGGTGGAGGGGGGTCTCATATCCAAAATGAATAAATCATCCCAATATGTCTGTCCTGCTTCACCAACACAAGCCTTTATGTGGAGGGGGGTCTAAAATCCCAAATTCATAAATCATTCCAATTTTTCTGTCTGACTTCCCCAACACAGACCAAAGTAATGGGGGGGAGGAGGCTATAAAACAAACTGTTAAATCACCCTGTGTTTATTTTAATTCAAAAGTGTGGGTGAAATAAAACTTGTCATATGCATTTGTACAAATGTGTAAACCAAACTGCTAGACTTTTAAGCATGCTAGAAAATCTAAATTGCAGAGCACTGCATATATAAATTGATTTTGTTCATTGACCAGTGTTTATTATTTCTTGAATTGAAATTGGTATAAAGCAAAGTATTGTAATTTGTGTTTTCCCCAACAAACTTGTCTGATTATTTATGTAAAAAGAAGTTTAATTGCGTGCCACAAAGAACGTGGTGTGAGTAGTTTTAGTATGATCTCTGTTACCTATAATTCAAATAAATACAAATGTTTTTCCTATAAACCGGCCTGGTTCTTGGCTCATTGGTGGCACACAGGGAGGCATCCAGGGGCCATGGGCCTCATTAGGACCCTGGCGGATTTCGCGGTGCTAAATGCACCGCGAAGCACGGCGGAAAGCCGTCGATAGCGCCATGGGGGTTGGCGGATTTACCGCCCCATTCCGACCTTGGCGGAGCGGTAAATCCCCAATCCCCATTCTGCCCTTCCCCATTCCCATTCTTGCCCCATAGGGTATAATGGGAGTAGGGAAGGAGTTAATTACGCCACCGTAAAATACGGTGGCGTAATTAACAACGAGGTCCCGTAGCGCCATGGTTTTCTCCGCCTGGTAAAACCAGGCGGAGAAAACCTCCATGGCGCTAAGGGAACTCGTAGTACGGCGGACGGGTCCGCCGCGATTAGCGCTGGCGGAAACCCACTCCGCCAGGGTCCTAATGAGGCCCCATGAGATTAACCGGAAATTGGACTAACAAAGAATTGACATTGAACAGTTTGTTGTATGACACCTTGATTGGGGAGGGAAGGAACTCCATGTGTTGAGGGTGGCCTCTCAATAAACCGTACAACCCGGAGTTTAAAACAAATAAAACAATAGTTTATTAAAGCAGCACATTTTACAGCCACAATTTCAGAACAAATGGTCAAAAAGCCAGACAATGTACAATTGGTTCTTTAGGGGAACACCTGAAAAACTCCAATAGATGCCAGATCACCAATAAAGTGCAGGAGAAATGTGCAAAACTTGTTCATGTCATTGTATACAATGAAAATAACATCTGGCCTGTTGCAACCATATATGCCAGCAATGCCCTGTTATATACAGATTCATGCTGCCAGTGCCCAAACTATATATTAGTATTCCTGTTCTAAAAATATTCTCAAACTGACTGTGCCCAATTTATTCCATCTTGCCACTGTATGAACACACGTTCATACTGGCTTTGCCAAATATATGCTAGTATATGCAAAATATATGCCAGTGTTAATGTTGGCTAGGCTCAACGTATCTCAGCATGCCACTGTAAGAAAAGACTGTCATGCTGGCTCTGCCCATGTGGGTATTGGCCCGTAAGGATCCATTTTCATGCAGCCTCTGCTGTGCCCAATATATACCAGCATCTCCTAGAAAGCACAAGTGCCTGTCAGTGGCCAAGAATATACGCCTTCATTGCCTATGTAAAACATGTTTCTGTGATACGTGAACCCCCTCCTACCCAACCCATCTTATATCCCACCAAGGCTTCTGTGCACACATATTTGTAAAAACACACACAGAGAAAACTGCATCATACTCGCACACCAACTCTCCATCTCTCACACACCCCCACACACACACTTTTATTTACCTACTCTGACATTCCGCCTCTGATGTCCACACTACTGCAGCAGAGCGCGGGAGTACGAGATGGGAAAGCAGGTATCTGTCTCTCCACTGCCATAGCTGCATACTTTCGCTTTCCATCATCAGTGAGAGGTGTGCAAGAGCAGATAACCACTGGCCAGCTGCTCACCGCAGGGGCCATTGCCCCCATTCACTCACCCATACATATGCCACTGTTTATGGGCCACCATATCGCGGCCATCGAAATACATCACAAGGCCTTTGGAGAATGTGGGGTCCCCTTCACAGATTAGAACACCCTTATTGTCGGCACTGCAGAAGAGTCCATTATGCCCATGACAATTCTCTGTACTACAATTTTGAACAACGGTGCGGTCCGGAGCTACATGCTCGTACCTAGTGCAATATGGCTAAAACGCCACAGCTGTTCTTGCTTGGGTATAATGTGTACTCTAGGCATGGATATGTGCAAACGTGTGGGATGGTATTCAGCCAATACCTTCAGTTGATGTATGTGTGGCAAAGCAAGACCCCAAATGTTGCACTGTCAAATCACTTGGAATATACAATTGAGACATGTTATCATGTAGTTAAGATCTGTCTGAATAAATGTCTGCAGAGGAGGTTATTGGAGCAGAGAATGCACATGTGCCTGTGACAAGGAAGGCCAAGATTCTAAGTGCAGAATTGTAAACACGCATAGATGGCTGGTGCAGGACGAAACAGTGAGTTGAAGGTAGCCTGACTTCACTAGCCAACCTTGCCAGTGCCTTCTCTGAGAGGCTATGTTGAGCCTCCGCCTGAAGCATTCCTGAAGGTAGCCAGTGGCCTTTATGGTGACATAGTGACCACTCTGGTAGGATTGGCGGACAGATCATGGCCAAAAGCCCTGTCCCAGTTGGTGATGGCCATGTACAATGGGCCAATCACTAGTTATGGGGATAGCAGGGTACAAGCTTGTGGGTCTTTGGGGTGTTTTGGGGATTCCTGTGGCAGAGTTAAAATAGCCATTGGGCATATGGGTGCTTTGTGTGTGCCCACGATAGACCAGAAGGCCTTTCACCAGGCAAAGTAGCCGCAAGGCATGGCACCAGGCCGTGCCAATTGGGTGGTTAGTGTAGTAAAGCCTCTGCCACGTATGGCTGCAGACGATGCCCAGTGGACATATGGCATAGTTATGGGGTTCATGCAGCTACCCCATGGCACAGGCCCAGTCAAAGTAGCCATGGCCGTGCCTGGTTGGCCATTCGGATCATGCAAGGGTTTCGGCCCAGTCAAAGTGAATGCTGGTCAAGGCCAGCCAGCATATTGCCCAAGCCATAGTCAATCCACTCAATGTACCCACTATGGCAGATTGGCTTGGGCATGAGCCACGAACGCTACAGATAGGAGGATGTATATGGCCTGCAAGCTATGCCCAATCAACACTTTGAGAGCATTTGACCCTTCTGCAGACCCCAAGCCACATGATATGCCAACTGGGCATGGCCTCTCTGTGGGTCCAGTCGTACTAAGTACAGGGTAGGGACTTCGACTCTGCCGCATGAACTCCCAGTCTATCTGATAGGCTCTCTAGGCATGGCCTGTGGCCGTGGGGTAGTTTACCTGGTGCAAGGCCTTTGACCGAGGTTTGTTCGTAAGTTGTGGCCCAGCCCCCCCTTGCCACCCAAAGTTGGAACTGGCCATGGCATCTGCCCCCCCCCCACACGACACGTTGTTGCTGGCCAGGGGCTGTGGCTAAGGCCTATGGTGAATATTGGCTTAGCAAGGCCATGCACTGAGTCTTGACTGACAGCTAGTAGTCAGTGGGACATTCCTGCTGCCTGGTCCTGAGGTCACATTGACCACATTGCTGTCCAATGGGAGCAGAGCCATTCCACGTGCCACCCCTGTGGTCCACCTGTCATTTTCTGGGGCTCAGACACAGATGTTGCCTGGTGATCTTCTTAGTGACTCGTGAGCGACTGTCGCTTACATGTCCAGCAGGAAGCTTGCAGAACCCCACAGCTAAACTGTTGTTT
This sequence comes from Ambystoma mexicanum, assembly GCF_040938575.1. NCBI lineage: Eukaryota > Metazoa > Chordata > Amphibia > Caudata > Ambystomatidae > Ambystoma > Ambystoma mexicanum. The sequence goes on from NC_090925.1 coordinate 635,481,018, forward strand.
TTTTGCAAATTGTGGCTCAGCGTGACACAAGAGGGTCACAATATGGCCCTTTTAAAAGAAAACCTGTGCAGGTTCTGGTTGGACCCTGAGAACATCTTCCATTCGGAATGGCAGCCCCTGAAAACATTCTGCCCCAGCAACCAACCATATGATCTCTCTTTCAAGAACCTGTCTTGGTGCCCCCTACTCAGTCTGCAGGCTCAGGTCAGGGCCTACACTGATGTTTCAAGACATCCCAAAATTGCCATTGCCACATATTTTTCAGAGGCGAATCAAGGCTTGGCTAATAGATTTGTGTCCAACTTCTGGCACGTTAAAAAAGCTGGCTATTTTTATACCAAATTTGTGAAAGCACACTTGCACAATGAGACAGCGCTCCTCACAGGTCTGGGGTTAATCAGTCAAGTAGTTCAGGTTGCAGGTGAAAGCAAACGTTTGTCTTAAAAGAGATTAATGGGATAATGTATCTTGTCAGACACCAGCTATAACCTCATCCCATCTCCCCCTTAACAAAGATGCATGAAAATTGAGAGTCGATTCTATATTATTAGGACTATTTTGTGAAGATTACTCGGACGACAACAAACATAAAAAGCCACACAAATAGTGCTCTACCTGTGGGGACTCCAACCTAACCATAACTACAGAGTGGCAGGCTCGGACTGGCCTATGGGGCAATAATAACCAAAAATGCAAAATGCTGCTGTGGGCAAGTCTTTTCAGTCAAAGTGGACCACTTTATTGACAAACGTGGGCCAGTTTCATGAGTTACTTCGCAATGTGGTTAGTAGTTTTGACCAGTGTTGCTGAATACATATTTTTTAAAATGCGATATTTTCATCACATTTGATGAAAAAACTCCCCCTTGGGTACTATTCAAACAGTTTGTCATTGCCATTTGCAATTGTGGGCCACGTTTTCATTGATGCCCGAGATAATGCTATGCCCCAGTCCGACCCTGCAGAGAGAGCATCGATAACTGCGCCATGTTTGAAAGGGATAGTGTGAGGCAGCTAGACACGCGCACACGAATCCTGCAAAAGGCTCCCATTCCATTATGGAGATGCAATGACGGCCATTTATAATCAGACTTACACTGTGTGGGACTTGAGGTGTTAGGAACGCTAGACACGCAACGCACGTGTTGAATAGTCTGCATGTCCCTGCTGCGCGTGCCGTGTGAAATGAAACACCCTCTTGCTTTCTTTTCCAGACTGTGCCGGCTGCAAGGAGGAGATCAAGCACGGGCAGTCGCTGCTGGCCCTGGAGAAGCAATGGCACGTGAGCTGCTTCAAGTGCCAGACCTGCGGCATCATCCTCACCGGGGACTACATCAGCAAGTGAGTGCGGCGGCTGGGCTGGGAGCAAGGGGGGCGGGGCTAACAGGGATGAGGGTGGCCAGAGGCCTCTGGCTATAAAGAAAAAGAGTGGGGCTTGAGACAAAGTCAGACACATGTAGGGTGACCAGATTTAAAAAGTAAAAAACCGGAACAGGGCAACTAACATAAAAGTAGGACTAACTCTTGAAAGTGGCTGTTAAGGCGCTACAATTAAGTAGTGTTTGGAGGAGAAGGGGGTTTAAGTGTTACTGCTCAAAGAAACACACATTCTAATTAATGTATCACAAAGTAACACTATCTTAAATTGTAAAATGCAGCATTTCTTCTGTGTGAGATTGTGCATTCCTGCCTGCCAGCTATGAAAAGCTACTACAAAAAACCGGGACCACTGCAGTTTCCAATGGGAACATAATCTTGAGAAAGGGGGACCGAGCTCCAAATTTTGGGACAGTCCCGGCAAAACCGGGACATCTGGTCACCCTAGCTACATGTCGGGCTCCAGAGACCTCAAGCAGCCTTACTCTTTGGAGGACAGTCTCCTTCCTGACATAGATGGTGATGCTCAAGTCACACAGAGCCTACAGAAAGATGTCAGCTTACACTCAGGTGCCAAGCTGGTTAGTGATGCGGTTTATCGATTGACCATTACTGACCACGTTACCATGAGAAGTTGTGCCGTTCTGTCTGTCTGATTGTCTTATGGACTGAGTCATTGACATCTTCTTTGCTGCTTCATTAGGCTGTGAGGTGTTTGGGTGGGAGCCGCCAAATAGAACCAAAATGTTTTCATTGTGGTGTTGTACTGTAACATTTTCAGTAAATGTGTGGAACATTTGTGGTGAACCCCAAAAGTGATGTCAACCTGCTCCACATTCTGCCTCACTCTGTAGCTTTTTGTTACTAAATGGGAAAAGCATGATCTTGATATGTTCATGTTAACACAAAGGCTTATCTCACACGTACCATCAAGATATGCACTATGTTGTGTATTTCCCACTGTGCAAATCAGCGGTGTAGTGGTCCTGAATCTCCCAGCCTTGTCTGTATAGAGAAGAATTGTGACCCTGAACAGGGTGGCAACCAGACCAAGGCCTGTGGGGTGAAAACTAAACAGGGGCAAGGAGAGTGGGAAAGGGGAAAAGTAGTGGGAAAAGTCAGTAAAACAAGAACGTACAAGCTGAACTCACAACGTGTAAGGGAATAAACATGTAAGCGTGAGTGATTGTGATTGTTGGAATATTTGCATAGTTTTTGTGCGTTTTGACCAGCATTGTATACATTGGTAAATCAAAGAATACCTAGACCCCCAAAGGGGAACTGTGACTCAAAGGCTGCAACAAGATTCTGAAGAATAGACCTGGGAGTTTCATAACACCAACTTATTCTCTATGTCCCTAAGATATTGTGGCATAGAATTCCTGCTTGGGCAGAAAAGAGTTGAGTTCTTCCTGAAGGGATCCATCAATAAACGCTGCTCAGATCTTAGCCGCGAGGGACATTCGACATATCTTCAATGGCAAAGCAACACATGCGACTGCAAACGCTTCACTAAGTGCCATCATGCCCTACCACAGTTTTTTCTTCCATATTGAAACCGCGGCTCTAAATTGACAACCACACCTTTCTCATCAGGAAGAACACCTCCAAAAAATCTCTTTGAGTATGTCCGAACACATCTGCAAAATGCACTTCATCACCCGCAACACATTGTCGCTGACAGAGAGCTCATTATTTGCAGAGAAACTGGGATAAGGTAGTCCTTTAACACTCAAATTTGATGTGAAATTATGTTCAAACCTGGGGGTCAAGGCATTGATGGTGACAATTAATAACTGAGCTCCACCAGAATCTGGTTTAGGTCCACCACTAATTTTGAGAGTGGGTGCTATCAAAGTGAGTTGGAAAGAAATGAACTGAGATACAGCAGCTGTCGTGTTTTGTGTGGCCTAATCTGGTCGTTCGTGTCTGGCATACCTGCTCATTTCTGTCCTCTTTCTGTCTCCTCTACAGGGACGGCGTTCCATACTGTGAATCGGATTATCACTCACAGTTTGGCATTAAGTGTGAGACCTGCGACCGATACATCAGTGGACGGGTTTTAGAGGTATTGTACCGCACATTGCACAAAAGAAAATCATACCTAAATGTCAATTTTAGAAACTCTTCCAATAGAATGCATAAGTCCACTTCTGCTCCTTAAAAAGTAAGTCCTTGGCTGATTTTTCCCAGAGATCATTTGTCTTTTTGTGAATATATTAAACTGGAAATGTTAGCATATCTATTCACTGAAGAGTTCAAATGGTTTCTTTAAAAAGGGAATAACAGCAGGAGTGGAAGAAGCAGGTGATGGAAAGGAAAATGATAAATACAGAGATGCACGGAGAGACAGTAGGAAATACAGATAATGCTAAGGTTGAGGAAGAAAAGATTGGGCTGGTTAACAGTGGCATACTGAGGTTGGGCGAGGGGGAAACAAAGGATAAAATGCATAGGAGGATGGAAATAGCCAAATGTAAACCTTAATATTAATAACAAATAATCACAAACTACAGAGACCTTCTAATCATAGAATAAACCTATGAGCTTCAAGATCGTACCACAGTGCAAGCACAGATGAGCCCTTATTCAGCTCCACCTAAGTCATCTAGACCTTTCAGGGTCTGAAACAGGAATGTCTATAGGTACAGAATTTCTTTAATCTCTGTTTTTACTTCTGTTCGGCAAAGGCTTTTCCCACTTAAATTAGAGGTTAGTCCAGCTCAGTGGTTAGTTTACACTAAAAGTGTCATTTTGGTGGACACCACCACGATGGGACTACAGAGATACTTTTCCAATGTGTGGGTGTCTGTTGACAAAAATGAAATGGAGATTAATGTTGCAAAAACCAAAATCATGAGATTCATACATAGAAAAAACAAGACAAAGTAGCGCAGACTCCAAATGCACAGAAAATTGAAGTTATCCCGAGGTTCAAAAAGGTAGGACTCATTTTACAGGAGCATCACAAGCCGTCCATTCATTGGAATGAGGCCAGCTTAAAACCACAACACTGGTTGACTGTTGAACGCATAGTTGATTGAAAAAAAGGAGCGTCTGTCTTCGATGTATTTCGGAGGGCAGGCGCTGTGTTGCAATTGGTGCATTTTGGAGGCAGGAATTGTTATACACTCCGATGTATTTTCAGATCAGGCAATATGTTGCACTTAGATGCATTTGGGGACAGGAAATATGGTGCATCTGGATGCATTTTAGAAGCAGGAAATGTTTTAGATGTATTTTGGGGAGAGGAAATATGTTGCACTTACATGCACTTGGGGCTGTGAATAAGGTGCATTTAGATGCATTTTGGAGTCAGGAAATGTGTTAAACGTAGGTGTATTATGAGGGCAGGAAATGTGTTGGACTTAGATGTATTTTGGGGGCAGGAAATGTGTTGGACTTAGATTTGGGGGCAGGAAATGTGTTGGACTTAAATGCATTTGGAGGTAGAAAATATGGCGCACTTAGATGCATTTTGGAGGAAGGAAATGTCTTGCACTTAGATGTGTTTTGGGGAAGGAAAGATTTTACACTTAGATGCATTTTGGGAGCAGGAAATGTGCTAGACTTAGATGTATATTGGGGCAGGAAATATGTTGCACTTAGATGTATGTGGGGGTGGAAGGAAATATGTTGCACTGAGATGTATGTGGGGGTGGAAGGAAATATGTTGCACTGAGATGTATGTGGGGGTGGAAGGAAATATGTTGCACTGAGATGTATTTGGGGGGGAGGAAATATGTTGCACTGAGATGTATGTGGGGGTGGAAGGAAATATGTTGCACTGAGATGTATGTGGGGGTGGAAGGAAATATGTTGCACTGAGATGTATGTGGGGGGGAAGGAAATATGTTGCACTGAGATGTATTTGGGGGGGGAGGAAATATGTTGCACTGAGATGTATGTGGGGGGGAAGGAAATATGTTGCACTGAGATGTATTTGGGGGGTGGAAGGAAATATGTTGCACTGAGATGTATTTGGGGGGGGAGGAAATATGTTGCACTGAGATGTATTTGAAGGAAGAAAATAATGTCACGTTTAATATGTGCTGGTCCTTGTGGTTAAAGTGCTATTTGGAAAATGTGCATCGTTACGTCCCATGGCTGCATAGTTACATGTTCCTGTCTATCTATCAAAACATTAAGCACTGTGTAACCTTATATAAAAGACTTGATGAAAATAAACTCTATACTTTTGATCACACGTATGCCATTATAGTACACACTATCCAGCAATTGTAGAGGAAAGGTTAAGATAACAAATGAAATCCTGGATGTTCAGCATGGTCGAAAGCACAGGGTCATGCTGGCCCACGCGGCACCATGGGGGGGGGGGCTGGACTTTCTAGCTCCTCTGATTGGACTAACATGGTTCCCTTGTTTCCTGAGCATGTTGGCCTTGTGTATTAAGTGCTCCTGATACAATAATAATAATGATAATAGCAGCAGAGGGGAAAGCTGATCTTCATCTCTGGTCAGGAAGGCTTCCACGAGAAGCTTCCTATGATTTCCTTGCATCACACTGGAGCTGGCCGGCTATTGCAGTTCTGCTTTCAAGGCGTTCTAGATCTCCACCAAGGGATATGCTTAGTAAAGAGCACTCAGGGCGACAGCTCTTCCCCAGCATCTTCTTACGGCTGGCTTCTACAAGCAAGCCGAACAGCAGCAGCAGGGGTACAGGCACCATTCTAATATGTCTGGGCGAGGAACACAGTTCCTAAAATGGCGTCACCTCCGGTGGTTGCAAAACCTAGCGGCCCTGTGAGCTCTCTGTCTCAGTGCGCTAACCCACACTGTCCAGGCCAAGGCAGTAGGCTTATAGCAGTGGCAGCTCAAGCCCGTGCCCAAGGGTGTGTGTGTGTGTGTGTGATCAGCAGTAAAGCAGGCTACCAAATCTCAGGCTATGAAGTCCCCAGGGTGATCTTGCCCCTCTCTCGCGCACTGGAACAGTGAAAACGTCACATGTAGTCATGCAAATTCTTCTCTAACAGACAATGGGCTTCAGATGACTCAGCGAAGATGCCCTGGTCGGTGGCATCCCTCAGGAGGGTGATACCCACCCAGACCTCACGAGGAGAAAGAGCATCCATTGTCCTTCACTTTCCCCACTTATATTGCGCATGCAGGGGCTGGGGACCAATTTGAACTGTAAAAGATTTGTCAAAATATAAACCCTACACATGTTCAGTTCCAAGATAGTTGCCAAACACCCCATGCATTGGTTGCCCAATTCGCTGTTTCGGGAATATCTCACCGATATACAAGCTGTCGGTTGGCTTTACCCGTTTCCCATCATGTTCAGAAAGCATACACTCATCTAATGGTAAATCACCTTCGGCATATCTTTAGGATGTTTACGACAGTGGCAGAGCAAGCACCACCTCTCATGACCTGCCATGCTTACTGTAAGCACCAATGAAAGGACCCTTCTTAGTTACCCATTGATAGGCACAAAGGATGGCAATAGTCCTCTAGCCAACCGCAGACGTCCTGTATAGGTATGTGGTAGGTAGAAAAGGCTTGGCCCGCATCTTCTTCCTAAGCACCCCCAATAGTAAATGAACTGGATCTTGACCTTGTGAGACTGTATCATGCCCCTCAGTCCTGATCAGAAAGGTTTGTTATAGGCTATGCCTTTATGGCAATGGTGGTTGTTAATAGTTTTGGTGACTAATGTTTGTGGTTGCAACACCCATCCCAGCTGTGAGAGGTGTTTTTCCCAGCTGGTGGTGACCATGGCCATGCAGACCAATCAAGTCATACTAATGTATTCATACTTGTCAGCCCTGTTTAGCAGCCACAGAAATGTGGCAGGCATATTCTTTATCTAAAGTGGAAATGGTATTCTGGGTGGACAATACAAATCTCTCCTCTTCATCGTCTATTATGCGTAGCTGGCAATATCCACTATGGCAGGTGAACCTAATTAGTATCTTGCACACTAAGCGTATCAATGAGTTCAACAGACATTGCACAAAGTGGAAGCCAATCTGAGCTCTGCCCCTTGGGCTTTTAAGCTAGGGCTAGAAGTCTAATGCATAAACAAAAGAAAGGCTTAATACTGTTTTAGTCTTCCTTAACACAATTTATACATTATTGTAACTTGATGTCAGGGGGACGTTCCTGATGGTGCAGGGTCCTTTCCTCGATCCAGGAAACTCTCGGGAAGCTCTCAGACTGCTTGAGTCCAACAAGCGCATCGACAGAGACGTGGTGAACAGTGCACTGTTTCGCGGATTCGGTCCGCTAGCCGGGCGACCATCTGCTGGACCCTGGGGGTGGGCTGGGCAGAGCAAGGTGCCGAAGGTGTGGAGAAGCTCTTCCTGATCGAAGAACGAAGGATGGAGGAAGCTTGAGCAAGCAACGAGCGGTGAGCGCATTCCACACCCCACGAATGCCAAACCAAATTGGGGACAAAGTAATAACGCCCCGCATTCTCTGCTTCGCCAGGTAGTCTGTGATAAAATAAGTGGAATGGCATCTGAACTGATGATGCTTTGAATACCCTAGAGTGTAGAGAAAAGCTAGGGGACCGGCAGAGAAAACCACCCTTTGTGCCAATGACTAATGTGCCAAAACATGGACACAACGTTTTGGAGGATGCAGAGGCAGTGAATAATAAAAGCATCTACTGGTTTACATATGTTATGGAATGTCTAGCTTTAATAAGATCAGACATAGTCAAATTCTGCCGGATTCCAATGGCCAATCAACACGCTGATTATATTCAGGTATTTTTGCGGTCTTGGGACCTGGTAGATGGAATTCTTGCTATTGATTTTCTAACATTCCCTGTTAATGGGCCTTCAATTCTTATTAGTCCTCATGCCCCTATAAATAACATTTAAGGTAAGGCTGAATCATTTACCAGCAGGGACATCATTTCACCAAAATGCCAGGGGTAGTGGAAGTAGCATCACACGACCCTTGACCCCCTGATGACATCACAGGAAGTGACGTAATTTGACCCCACCCCGAAGTGATATCGCGGGAAGCGATGGAACATGACCTTTCACCCGTTGACAAAACAGGAAGTGGCATCACATAGCATTGTACACTGTGAAAAATATGGTTACAATATCACTATAATGTGATGTATATTTCATACAAGAATGGATCGCCATATGTATCGTTAAGATCAGTGTGTATAGGCCCATATTACCAAGTTACTGTGAATGCAAGCAGACGTCCACGACCAGGTGATAATGTGTTATTATATAGCACTTACACTTAAACTCTTTATATAGAAAACATATACAACCAATATCACCCAACCTGTGTTGGCACTCATTTATCAACCTCAGAAGGATGAAAGGCTGAGTTGAGGTGTTTAAGAACAGACTAAATCAGTGACTCCCCCCCTGAAGGATGAAAGGCTGAGTTGAGGCGTTTAAGAACAGATTAAGGGCCTGATCACGACATTGGCGGTAACGCTGGTGGTATTACCGCTGGCGGTATTAGCCCTACCACCGAACTCCCCGGCGCTAATAGCGCCGGATCACAAGTTCGGCGGTAATGTAATTCCCCATTCCCCATTCGGGAATGCCCCATTCCCCATTGGGCTCAATGGGGAAAATGTGCGCTCTTACCGCCGGCGGATTTTCCAAAAGCTGGGGCGAAATCAGCAGAAATCCTGATTTGGCGGACCCTTAATAGCGCGACCACCGGATTTAAGGGTTACCGCCAAAGTCGTGATGAGGCCCTAAATCAGTGACTCACCCCCTGAAGTGTGCCTGAAATAAACCTTTAATGAGTCTAGCAATTATTGTATAGAATTCCAGAAAAAACACATTATTTGGTATTCCTATTCTTTCTTATTCAGGGTCAATGCTGAAAGTGTTAGACTTATGGCACGCCTGTTCTTATTTTTCCTATTTTTTTAACGGGCCTGAACAAGAAAGCCAACCACTCCAGAAGTAAAGAGCCACATGGTGCTGGCCACAGCCCAGGAGCTTGCATTACACAAAAAAAAAAAGTTTTTTTTTTTTTTTTAGAGGTCGCAAGGGAGACCACATAGGTCACAGTTGTGACCTCTGGTGACCCCTAAATGACATCCCTGTTTACCAGTAGTCAACAGCTCTTTGCCCGTATACATGCCAATGTGAGGGAGGAACAGAACGAGGGAGTGAGAGGTTGGGAACTTGGAGAAGGTGGACTGACTGGAGCAGGTTTCTATTCCTCTCCCGTCTTATGTGGCATGTCAATTACTCTCTTGGAATATCGCTGGAATATCAAAGAACTTGGAGGACCCTAGCTGGATCGATTTTATGAGAAGGTTCCAGCTGATCCTCCTACAAGAAACTTGGCACAATAGATCATCAGGCGTACCGATTGTTCTGTGTTCCTATCAAACATGATCTAAAAGGTAGGCCATGTGAGGGGATCCTCATTTGGTTGGATTCCACACTCAATTGGCAAGTGAGCGTGTGTTCAACTGATATAGGGGAACCCCAACATTTGGCAATATAAACAGGACATGATAACTGGTTGTTGCTATTTAATATATATAAAAGACCTTCTGAATCTACAGAACTTGAGGTAGTGGAAATGATTCATGAATTGATTAAATCTGGGGAGTGGTCGCCCTACCCAAAACCACCATAATTCTAGCAGGTGATCTGGACATGCATCTGGAACTCATTCATGAGCTGGAGGGACTCTGGCAAGATTTGGACAATGCCTGTGATATCCCTTTGCTGCTGGCAGACCGTCCTAGACAGGTCCATCAGCCTGCTATGGATACTGTCTGATGTTTGAACAACATGGAGCTTAGGACCCGTAATGGCCGGTTCCTAAGAGACCAACCAGCAAAACTTAAGTTCATAGGTCATAACAGGATGTCTACCATAGATTCTATTTTGATCTCAGCCCAGGACTGGGCCAGGATCAGTGGTTTTGGAATACTCGAGAGAGTTGAGAGTGGCCACAAACCCTTAAATACATTGATCAATTTTGAAATGGCAACTAATCCAATGTGTGACGAGCAGAGGAGGGCAGAGGCAATTGTCCTTAATGAACATGCATGAAAAACGGTGAAGTAGGCTAGAGCAATTGACCAAGATCTAAAGCCCACAATAAGTAAAGCCATTTTGGAAAACCTTGCAGTCATTAGCTCAGACATCACCACTGATGGGGAAGTGGTAACTGAGCTTAACAAGATGATGCAGAATGTGGTCCCTTGTCTGATTTATGCAGCCCCCAGAGTAAAAAAAAAAGAAAACGTGCAAAAGTCAAACCTGGCTGGTATGAATCCTGTGGAGATGCAAAAAATAAGATATCGGCATGTCTAAAGGCTCCAGTCGTAGTGGATAACTCCAGCTTAGAGAACACAGGAGCGATTATAAGTTGGTAATAGCAAAGAAAAGAAAATGATTATGTCACTCAAAGTGGGAGCATTTGCTAAAGGCATATGAAGAAGGGAATTTTTATCTCCTATTGGAAACTGGTTGCCGGAAAAGAGGTGAATGGGCAATTAAGTCTACAGTGCTGTATTAGGGCAGGAGTTTGGGGAACACATTTTGTGAATTTGTATAGCAAATATGATGACACCAGGAAAGTATTGTTGAACCCAGGCATGGTTACCAGCGCCAAGGATGGCCTCCTCCATTTTAACCCAGAAGAAATGGTTAAAGCAATATTGGGTCAAAAGAGTGTTAAGGCATATTGGACAGATGGGGTACCAATAGAATGTACACTTTTTAATGTCTTGTCGAGACTGGGCACAGTTCCTGCATCTCAGAGAAAGGCAGCAGTGATACCAGTATATAAAAAGGGAGGGAGGTAATTGCCAACAAATTACTATCCCATCTCTCTTCTCGATAGTATGTGCTAGATATATGCAAAGGTGTTTTTTACATATCTACAAGCCTGGGTGGATGACAATAGAATTGTTTGTGACCTTCAGGCAGGATTCCAAAGCCAGAGCAGTACAGTATATCAAAGCTTTCAATTGTTCCTGTTAATCCAGAAATACAGTGTGTTGCTGAAGATAAGGCTACAAGAAGTCTGTGTGGATCTCAGGGCAGCATTTGACAACATCTTGAGGGGTGAACTCTGAAGGATTATGAGGGAAAGGGGGGCACCCATAAAATGGATTACTGCTATTCAGTCATTATATACAGAGAATAAGGCATCTGTTCGTTTTGGGCTAGTCGGGGAATTAACTGATTAATTTGGAGTGGAAAAGGGGGTAAGGCAAAGTAATTAAAATTTTGACCTTGAAGTCTATGGATTGGACCAAGATGGGCAAGGTTAGTTACCCGGCTTTATCTTATGCAGAAGTTGCAGTAATATTGTTAACTACACTGCAGGGATTAAGAACAACATTGGATGTATTTTTGGATGTTTGTGGGTCCCTGGAATTGCAATTAAATACCAACAAGACAAACATCTTGGCAATTAAGCCACAGTTTGGTACGTACAAAGGTCTGGATGTATATGTGCAAGAAAATAAAATAAATTAGAGCAGACAAGGTTTTATGATTATCAAGGAACAAGATTCCATGAGAACTCTGGTTGGTCATCCCGATTAGTCAAGGCTGCCACGAACTTGGGAAAGTATGCTGGGCCACGCACTCTTTTTTTATTAGACAAGGCAGAGGAGCAATTTCTCCTGCACTATATCTATATCGAAGGCAGGTGATACCTGCCACAACCTTTGGTGCAGAAATTTGGGCTTATATGACTATGAGTGAATTGCAGAAAGCGGAGAATGCAATGCTAAAAACCCTACTCTAATTGCCACAGAGCTCACCATCTGCACTTTTGCACTTGGAATTAGATATCCCCCCTATAGGAATTTGTTATCTGCATCTCCAGTATCTACTGGCTAAGGCTGTGGAGCTCAGATAATTTGGGGTCCTACCGAGAGGCATTAAAGCATTTATTGAGTTTGGAAGGGGAAGTGTATTCCATGAGTAGCTCATGTTAAGAAGCAATTAATGGGCTTACATGAAGAGGCACTGTGGGACTGAACTGAGAGGATAGTTAAGTCTGACCTAGCCAGGGTAAAGAGAATTGTGTAGATGCGAAATAAGGAGTTGATGCTGGTTGCAGCCAAAAGACTTAAGCTGGGTCCAACCTATATTAATGATAAACCGGACGTTGGCCTGGGTAGTTATTTAGATGATATTCCTCCGCCATATGAGGAATCTCTGTACATTCAGTTTAGAATGGGTACACTCCATCTGGCATCCATTACCAAATCCTGTGGTCAGGACCGATCTGGAACATGCCCATCATGCGGTCTGGGAATGGAAACTGTTGTTCAATTTCTATTTATTTGTGGCAAATTGATACCATTGAGAATTTGATACCTTAAACCTCTTTTTAGGACTGCTGGCCTTCGCTCGACTATAAAGGCGCTTTCTTATTCACTCAGGGTCTAGGTGAGTTCTACGCCTTCCACAGGACCATAGGTTGTCTCCACCCAAAGCATATTATGAGGGTCACAAACTTCATCTCGCTGTGTGAGCAACAGCGCCCCCTTTGTGATCTGAGTTTTGCATGTGTCCCCTGTTAATTTGTGAGAGCCTGTGCCCAGCATGAGTGTGATGTCATTATTAGCACCAGGGGCAGGGGGGCCCAGCCAATCAGATTCCGCAGTTTGCGGGCTGTAAACTTTAATCTCAGCCCGCGTTCCACAAAACCTGACCCCGTTTTTTTTGTACAATTTCCCAGAAACCCCCCCCCCTTCCATGACCCAGTTACATGAGTGTTTTGCGGTGGTGGTTGCCGCCACCTCACTGCCTCTTGCTTTTCCAGTCCGCCATGGTAATGCAAGAGGGTCTCCGTTACCATGGTGTCCATCTTAGCAGCCATGGCGTCCATTTTAGCAAAGGATTTCCATTCGTTGAACAGGACAAGCGGCATCCTCTTCATTGACGGAAATTCTTTTTTTTTTTAACACCCTAGATAACCGCTTTGGTAACCTGTCGTTATCATCCCCTTCCAAGGGCTGGAACGAGCGTTAACGTACCAGTGCCCTCATTATAGGCCCTCGCTTCGCTTGGGCCTATAATTTGAGCTGGCGGGCCGTTCCCCCGCTCTGTTCGTGAGATAATCCCAAAGTATAATGTTCCCTGCATGTTTGTTAGAGTGTGTGTTTCACCCCAGTCCTTTAATCCTGAAATGGGGATTGCATTAGTTCTTTGTAAGTGTGTGTCTTGTCCTTTAAAATAACTCTAATCCCCTGCACCTCTTGTAATAAAGTAAGTAGAACCTACAGGAGCTCTACTGGACATCATGTGTGCAATGTGCCACCTTTATTAACCCTAACATGCCCTTTCTGTCTGCAGTCCAGGTTCCTCGCGTTCATGTATTCTCAGTGGTGTCCTCCCTTCTCTGCCTCCTGCATAAGCTTACACAACAGTAACTGTGTCTACTGGTAGGAGGCTGGCTGTGTTGTGGCCACATCCCCCAGGGGGCAGCCTCTCCCGCAGGCCCTGAAAAGCCAGTCTGTTGCCATGGAATCGCATGCAGCACTGCTGCTAAGCATATGCCTACTCATGCTGCCAGGGCCTTGTGTCTTGGCTCTCTGTCGCATAGCAACTTTGTTGTATAATGAATGCTATTTGTTGGCCACGGTGCCAAGTGCATGCTTCAGGGATTTCGGCTGGTAATATGAAAGGGCACAAAACGGGAGTTTATATCCCAGAATCTCACTGCCTGACATGTTGAGGTTTTCAAGGCTATCTCAATCACCAGACAACCTGCGATTGCTCACCAACTCATTAGCCCATTGAATTGTGGAGAACCATTTCTACAGCGCCCAGCGGTTCCGTGTCATAATGTGTCTGCAAAAATGTCTCCTGTCAAAAAAGTCGTCATTTCTTGCGGCGACATTATTGCATTGAACATGCGGTGGACACCCCGGCAACACCTGATTTTTTATTTTTTTTACAAGGGGAGCAGGGGTAATCCCCATACATAATGTCAGCATATATAATGTCAGTATTGGCGACATTATGTACGGGGACATTATGTGTGGGGACATTATTTCCTGATACCCGCCCAGCATACACCGGCTAGTTAAATAAAAGATCAGACGTGAAACTTAGGGTCTCTGGTCGCACAGAACCATCCCGTCCGTAATCCATTAAGATGGTTTCCCGGATAACTGCAGTGCTTGTTATGCAATGTGCAGGCATGCTCATTTATGGGGGGATGAGTGAGTGATGTCAGTTGCATAGCTCCCAACCTTTTTTTCTTTTCATTTATTTATGGCACAGACCTAGCATTGTGAAGCAACAGACTACTGTACTTGGGTGGGGGTTGCAGGCATACACTAGATGGTTCCAGGTTGGATCCGTATTTACAACATTGCATTTATTACAGCCCTACCAATTCGCTTACAGTGGAATGGTTAACATGTAACAGTGCTGAATGCAGATGTGAAGTGGAATTGGTGGGTGGGCTGTAGAGGGTGGCTACCGAGAGGGATGCTGAGCAGGGTAGGTTTGGGGGGTGTATCTTATGTTACGTTACTGCGCCCCTATACAGTCACAAATCACCACTATGGTGGTCTCAGAGCACCAAACCAATTATTCTTTGCCTGCCAATCCATTACAGAAGGGTAAAGAACATATGCAGATCAGGCTTGGGCGCACCCCAAAAGGGCCGGTCTACCCCAAACTGCTAGGTCACATCCCTTCTGCACGAGACCACAAGCATCCCCAGACATGTTTTGGCCTGGTCGGAGTAGCTTGGGTCTCTAAGGACAGCAGGTACGAGACCCATGTCTGGGCATACCCGTCCCACTCGAAGTGACAAAGCAAAAACAAAGAGGTAATGGCTGGAAGGTTCAGAATGAATCTTAACCTCTGGCATTGCTCGGGGCAACCCTCCAGACCATTGTTCTTTGCCTGCCAAGCCATTACAACAGGGGAAAGACCATATGCAAATCAGGCTTGCTCCCACCACAAAAGTCAGGGGAAGTCTGGTTTCATCAGTAAGTGTAAAACTAGGTGGCCAGGATGGGAAAGAGAAAGAGTAGATAAACCATTGTTTTTTTTTTTTTTTAGTTTGGGCTATTAGGTATCACTTGTGACACCTATAAGCCAAAACGATTGCATTACAGTACAGATAAGGTGGAAAGGGATATGAGGAGGGACACACAGTTGTAGGTGCCCACCCATTGACTGCCCATGGCCATGCTAACTCCTATGGCCATTCCCAGCCATTCTGCCTATCTCCGCCAAAACACCTCCTCATGGGAACTCCTTAAACTCACTTTAAGCAAGCATTGCCATCAGACTTTGCACTTGAAGTCAAGCAATACCTGACAGTGTTTTTTCAAAGCAGTCTTCTGAGAGTTCATGACTTAATTGGCCCTGTAAACCAGCAACTGGTGTAATAACCAGGGCTGCCTTCAGTCACTCCATTTATAAGCACACTGCATGTCCTTCACTGAAGTCCTGTTAAGAAATAGCATTGGCAAAGCCAACAGTGTTTGGCTTGTTTATAAGTATTAAACATTTTCCAGGCACTGCTATTAGATACCCAGGTACTCGCACCATTTTGCACTTGCTACCATCCATGGGCAGTTAATACCACTACGGCTGTGCCTGGCAAGTGCCTTTCTCATGCCTACACAAAAGCCATAAATGTAGGAATTGCCAATGCTTGTTTTAATTCTGCAGAGACAGGTGCCATGAATATAAAAGAATCAGAATGATGCATAAAGACCATGATATGCTGGCTTTTAGTCTTGCTTCTTGACTCTGCTCCTGTGATATGAGTTGAGTGTCAGTTGCATTCACGTGAATTAATCTATCTGTTAGGAATGAATGGATATTCATCAGTGATGCTATGATGTCATCAATGTGGTCATAGGCTTTGCAACAGGGGCACAAAGTTAAAGTGGCTTTAGCTGAATTTCAGGGGTTTTGTTGCATTAAGTTCTCACCTTAACATCCCTGCAACTAAAGTTTTTTCCTTGAATTCCAAAGGTTTTCTTACAATGTATTTCTCACCTTAACGTCCCTGCAACTGACGTTTTTTCCTTGAATTTCAAGGGTTTTGTTATTCCATCAATTTTTAGAACACTACCAGATGGTGGGCACAGCAACTCTATATTTTAAAACACTTGCAACTAATCGCACAAAGACGTTCATCAATCACAAGCTGATCTTGACCTGTTTTGACAGTGGTATTGTTATGTATAATAGATTGCAGGCTTTGAGAACTCACAATGTTTTCGGTCAATGCACAGTGAGATTAAATTATTTGCCAAGGATCACACACTTTGGTTAAGCAGCATGCTACAAGCTGCTTGTTTTATGGCCGGTCTCTTGGTTACTGTTGTGATACATTGCACAACCCCAACCAACCTCAATTAAGCAGCATCAAAAAGGGAAAACAATGAACGGCTGCAAGAATAATATATATACCATTGGAACTTTTGTTCCCATAGCGAAAATCAAAAGCTGGCACCTATAAATGTATGCACTGTAAGTGAACATATACCTCAAAGTGAAATATACAAATGTAGTTCATTTGACCTTCCCCTTAGAAGACAGTATGCAAGGCAAAATAGCACTGGACTTTAAAAAAAAGCAATGAAGACCAGAAAAATAAGAGGAAATGTTCCAATAAATATGCTGGCAAAAGCTGAAAGGTACTCACCTTTTAAACCCAGCAATCTGTTGTGAAATATTCCCTGGTAAACAAAATCCCAATACAACACAAGTGCTTGGGGTCTTCTGGGTAAGTGTCTGCACTGGGAACATGACAACCTGAATAAAATCCTGGTAGCCAAATACTTGAGTAAGCTTGTCAGCCTCATAAAACCCAAGGGGTTCCATTCCCCCAGTAAAATAAAGTTACACTCACCACCCATATGTGTCCCTTACTTGTGCCCTGAAAAGCAGCCAAAATCAGGGGAGAATAACTGCACCAGTCTCCAGGATTACAAAATCTCTTGCAACACGGTGGGCAAACACTTATGACTTACAGGCCCTCTCATCATTTCCCTTCCTTGGCCCCATGATTGGCTTTCAACAATACTCTGCTTTATAAAGATAACTTGAAAAGTACACATTCCAAAGTGTCACTTAAATATATCCTTATTGAACATTGTTAGGCAAAAAGTGTACAAGTGTTGCATTATTCCCCACATCTTGACTGGGAGACTACACATACCAGAATGCAATTCAGCAAAAGGCAAGAAAAATGGTCTCTGAGTGCAATACTTTCAAGGACCGACAGTAGCATGGTTTACAAAACAATAATGCAGATGCCGTGTGTTTTCTTAGTGCATTATGAGATATTTAGAGCAAAGAAAACACACAGCACAGGAATATGGACTGTCTCTCATCCATGCAGTAACCAGGACCAACCCTGCTTAGCTTCAAAATGAGGACGGGGACGGCCCCCTCAGGTCATGTTGCTCTAAGTGGTCTTTTAATTTGTGCCCATTTTTTAGGCAATATGGCCCGAGGGTGCTAGCTGCTACCTTGTTTTGGAGCTAAGCAGGGTCAGTCCCGGTTACTGTCTGGATGGGAGTCCAAAGGCCATGGCCAGTGATTTTACACCCCAAACGTCACTGTGCCTGTCAAAATATATGTTTGTATGGTTTAACTATTTTTTTATTGCCAAAGGAACAGATAACCTTGGCTATCGGCAGTCATTTTCTATGTGAATTACAAATAGCCGTCGTTATCTGTAGTTTATTATAGCTGCGAACATCGGAAAAGAACGGCTGGCAGATAAATGCTTTCTTCCCCCCCAGGCCATCACCAAGTGCCCCCATCATCTGTGTGAGCCCTCCCCTCCAGCCCCCAGATGGCCTCCTCACCTTCCCTGCCCTCTCCTCTTCCCCCCACAACACACGTGCTGTGTCTGTGATGCTGTTTGCTTTGAGATGCCGGCTATTGGAGGTTATAGTCGAGGTTACAGAAAAACTTTGTGTTGCAGACTAAGTCCCTAGACCCCCTCCAACTCCCAAATTACACTTGGTGACCTCTAGCCACCTCCCCCCCCCGACCACCCCCCACACACTCTACTATCTTATTTGGGACATGGTGCTTTTGTGCTGGGTTATATTATTATTTGTTTTGCTAAGTTGTGGCATATTCTTAACTAACTACATTGTGCCTTAATTTGATATGCTATGTTCTCTTAGGTTTGGTATGTTACACTGTGCTATTTTATGCTATGCCATGATATGTTTTAGCTGCAAGGACATATTATGCATTGTTTGTCTGTTACGATCTGTGTGTTTTGCTCCCAAATCTCAATCCATGTTGACTTGAATTTCTGCTTTCAATGTACACCTTACTTTTCCTTTTAGGTGGCTGACCTCTCAGGCACCAATGTTTGGACTTCCACTTCCTCCCCCGTTGCATCTAAACACACTCCTGCTGCGCCCCTTGTATTATTCCTGTTTTAATTTTCCCTTCCCAACTGTGATCTTCTAACTGAATTTGAATGTCTTGGTTTGGGGGGGATTTGTGGTTGTTTTTCATTTCCATTGATTATGTCTTTGCTCAAACCTTATGTTTATTTTTGGGGGCATGATTCTGGTTTTGTTATTCTAGCTGGTTAGGTTATGTCAGGTCGAGTTATAGTATGTCATGTTTTGTTATGTTGTTTCATATTAATGTCTAATGCCAAGTCCTTTGAAGTAACCATAAGGTAGCAGGTAGCACTCTCTGATACACCCCAGAAAAATTATAATACAGAGGAGTGGCACCCAGCCTGTGCCCCAAGTTAGACCTGCCAGTTTAAGCTAGAAAGCAGATTCTACACTACTGTTTGGGCCTAAAATCTGCATGTTGTCCTCTAATAACAGGGTGCTTCTTGAAGGCCCAGTCCAGGTCTCTGCTCCCAGAGGAGCCACGTTTTAAACCCCACTCACTTTTGAAAATGCCCCTATTTCCTCCCAGATCTCTGTCTTTAGACCGTAGCCATTCTCTTTGGGGAAAACAGAAGGTTAAGCAGAAGGGCATGTCTGTCCTGTTTTCATGAGCATGGTTTCAAGAGGCCCAGGCTCTCGATAGCACCCTGAACTGTGAAAGGTTTAAAAGCCTGGCCACTGCTGACCCAAAGATGTGCTGAGGTCCTTGAACATGTTGCAGAAAAGGATGAGCTTAGATGCAGTGAGACTAATATGGTGCAATGTACAACCTTTGTAAAACAGGATGAAGAAGCAAAACAACAGATCATTTTACAAAAAGTAACATTGGAAATTTTGCTCACTATTCTGAGAGTTGTGAACATTGCAAACATGCAATTCTGACAAACTACTCCCAACTGTTGTTATTAGAATACTTTCCAAGTGTACAGGCTGCCCCATCACCATTTATCTTGTCTGAGAGTCCATTTTGGAGCACATTTCCTTACAGTTCACATCCGGTTCACTGTGATTGTAATGAAAATTGTAATATCTAAAATGTTCCCAAGAAAAACAGATTTTTAAAAGGAAATGTATTTGTTGGGGTCCCCCCAAATCTCCCTGTTTCCCTATGGTTATAACCCTACCCCAACCCCCTCCCCACCCATTTTCACCCCTTACCCTACCCTCAGGTCTATATTTAATAAAAAATGCAGTGTTTTTCAGTATTTAAGGTTCGTTAAAAAAGTTATTTGTTATTTAATTTTCATTAATTTCACTGGATACCTTCACATCCATTCTCCGCAGTTGGACTGGCGGGTTCAGGGGGCCTTCCGTGCTGATCTTTAGGTGCACTGATGTTCACATTGTTGGCTTCCAGCCTGAAAGATTCCCTCCCTGCTCCTGGTCGTACTGTGGCATATCTTGTTGTCCAAGCAACAGTGCATGTCATAGCCGTACGGTGACAGTCAGAGCATAATAGAATAACATAATATAACAGGAGGGTATCAGACTGTCACTGCATGCAGGCGGACAGGCATCTGACCCTTCTCTCCCTACCTTCCCTCTTTGTGCGCAACCACCTTTGCATTTCTCACAGTCTAATGAGCACAGGAAGAGCAGGGTATATTTTCTCAATACAGATGGCTGTGTGTTACTTAAGCAATGTGCCCCGAGCAAGGGGCGGGGGGGTCATTACTGCTTCAGGTAATGCCCTGGGCCCATAGTTACACCGCCGAGCGATGCACCGAATGTGAGGGGCTTATTGCTATTAGTACTCTGGCCCGTAAGGAGCATCTCTTTCCTGCTTTTCCATCCTCTCATCTTCCCCTCGCTCATTTTCTTACGTCTAGCGTAATGATGGCTGCAAACCCCTAGCGGAGGCACAGTACAACGCTCCACGGACAAGCTTAAGTGCTCTGAAACTACTCCCGTGGTGATTTGACACAGTATAAAGCAAATTACCATGACATAAAGCAAAGCACAGTGCACACAAACATTCATTCTGCCACACAAACTTTCGAACATCTTGGACTAATGGCTGCCGAACTTGTACATTCTGAACTTGAGCTGGTCCTGCTACAAGAGCACTTCATAAAAAATATGAATGCAACCAGAAGTCTGCACGCGACCAGAATCTACCTCCGAGGCATTCTGCGTGTGGCTTATGATCAATGCACGAGGAGATCTCCGCAAGTGTAATGTGTAATTTACATTTAATGAATGCAAGTACCAGTGACACTTGGGGAATGTGTGAACACAACAGCTTACACATTCTGCCGCGTGAACCTCCCATGAAAGGGATGTGAGAAATGGAAAAGCCTGGAATCCTCGAACATCTTTGTTTTGGTCCTGTGTCATGTCTGAGCGATCATCCAGTCCTATTTTTGTTTCCTTTGAATTCCTACACGTATAGTCCTGCATGGACAAAGCACGACTATTGTACAAAAACCAGAATGCAGCGAAAAAATGGGGACGGACGGTACTTAAAATGTGAATGGGCCTCATTCCGAGTATGGCGGTAAGGGATAGCGGCCACCGCTAACGAGAGCGGTGGCGGTAATCCCTTACCGCCATACTCCGAGTTCCCTTAGCGCCATGGTGCTTTTAACACCTGCTTTTAGCAGGCGTTAAATACCATGGCGCTAAGGGACCTTGATGTTAATTACGCCACCGTAATTTACGGTGGCGTAATTGACGCCTTCCCCACTCCCATTATGCCCTATGGGGCAAGAATGGGAATGGGGAAGGGTAAATGGGGATTGGGGAATTACCGCCCCGCCAACCTTGGAATGGGGCGGTAATTCCGCCAACCACCAAGGCGCTGCCGGTCCGGGTACGGCGTCAACCAAGGCGTTAATAGCGCCATTGGTTAGCGCCGTACTCGGAATGAGGCCCAATGTGTGGTATTTCGATTCCCACACTATGGGCCTCATTACATGTTAGGCGGTAAGGGTTTACCGGTACCGGTAAGGGCACCTGTACCGGTAAACCCTTACCGCCTTACTACGAGTTCCCTTTGCAGGCCCCGACCTTAAGGGCTGGTTTTACCAGCCGTTAAAGTAGGGTGCCGCAAAGGGACCTTGGTGCTAATTACGGTACCGCAATTTGCGGTACCGTAATTAGCGCCTTCCCCATTCCCATTGAGCCCTATGGGGGCAAAAATGGGAATGGGGAAGTGCCTTGGTGAATGGGGAATTACCGCCCCCGCTCACCTTGGAGTAGGGCGGTAATTCCGCCATCCACCAAGTCGGACACAGTAAAATACCGGCGGCAACCATGACGCTAATAGCGCCATGGTTACCGCCTACCGTGTAATGAGGCCCTATGTTTTCGATTTTGTGCAGTGATTCGAGCTGTGGGTATTCCGCTGGGACCAGATAACTGCGTTTATAGCACAGCAAGTAGAGCGCTCGCTTTGACATCTATAACTGCAGGTTTGCAGGTTTGAATCCCGGCCATACCGAACTCATCCTTTCATCCTTACGAGATCGATAAATGAGCACCACACACAGTGGGTAATAATAAGCAGCACTCAGATGCCTGAGGGTTCATAGCACTATATAAATGCTAAGTTATTATTATCTCTAAACTATTCTTGTTA
Organism: Ambystoma mexicanum; assembly: GCF_040938575.1. Taxonomy (NCBI): domain Eukaryota; kingdom Metazoa; phylum Chordata; class Amphibia; order Caudata; family Ambystomatidae; genus Ambystoma; species Ambystoma mexicanum. The sequence goes on from NC_090925.1 coordinate 635,503,333, forward strand.
TTGATTGAGTCAGGTTTATGGAGCAGGGGAATATTGCTTCATACCCATTCGTCCATTGACCGCTCTGTAGAACATGTCAATGGGAGTGACAATTCTCTAAGTGACTTTTTTGGGTCGCATGGGCCTCTGTCCGCTTGAAACTAAAATGTATTCCTTGGTAAGACAGCTCAGTGGGTTAATGCATTAATGAGAAAGAAAGCCATTTGAACTATGGGTCAGTGGTTTGAATCCAGATTGGTCCAAATGAGCCGTCTGTCTTTCGAAGATGGGGAAATCCTTGTTCAGTAATGGGAGCCGGTAAAATAGCATTTACCATTACCTAATAACTGTACTTTTAGTGTGTAATAATGGCAGCCTCTCCGGATGCCTGAACATTTCACTTGTTCTCACTATTAACTTCCTCTTATTTTTTGAATCTTCTACTTTTCATTGTTTCTATCACTGTGTAGGTTCAGCAAAGATCAGTGCCTTCCCCATGGCCATCTGGAAAAGCTTTACCCGGCAGCCATTCCTTCGAGTGCAACTCAATGGGCCTGATTCATGGAAGTGTTTTATAATGCTGCAATGCCGTAGGAAAACGTTCTTTGAATCAGGCCCAATGTGTCTTCAGGTTTTAAGCTTAGAGGACCTCGCCATCTCCCTGTAATCAGGGATGCTTTTTCACTCCTTATGAACCTGGTTTTAACCACAGGGATCTGACACAGTAGCAATTCTAATGTTCACCCGAGAGCGGCCAGGCTTTTGTGGGCAGAGCTATTGCAATTTTGTATTTAACCCCCTTTTCACTGAAAGCTGCCATTGTGTGGCTGGGTTTGTTGATGCTGTTAAGTTGGTGTCAGTTTCTACTTTTTTGGTGTTGTGCCCAGGAGTGTTGGTGAGGAGCCAGGAGAATGTGGTGACGTAACACAGTTGTTAAGGGTGCAAGGGCGCCGACCTGCTACCCGCGAGCCAAGCAGCCTGCTTCTAAATATAATAGGTGGAGAGCAAACATTGGATGGCACCTGTGAGCAGGGTCGGACTGGGGCATAAAATTGTATTGGGCACCAATGAAAAAGTGGCCCACAGTTGCAAAAGGCAATTCATTCCTTTTGTGACAGACTGTTTGAATAGTACCCATGGAGGAATTTTTTAATAATATGTAAAGCAAATTGTGCAATTTAAAGAATATGTAATCGCCAACAATGGTCAAAACTGCTAGCCACATTGTGAAGTAACTCATCAACCTGGCCCACGTTGGCCCAAAAGTGGCCCACTTTGACCAACAAAAACTGGCCCACACTTGAATTTTGCGTTTTTGGTTGGGGCATTGCCATATTGTCCTAGAGGCCAGTCTGAGCCTGCATCTGATGAAGCTAGTAGGGCAGGGATTCAATTAGTTTCTGAACTGGGGTGATGCTGGGGCTCCCTCAGTCTCTGTGGCACCCGACATGCCTTTACTCAAGGCCTGTAAGTGCAGGAGGGACACTGCCACCTGATTCGCATAAAATAATGCCCTCCATATTTACATAAAGTATTCATAGTTTGCTGTCACTTTACTGGTGGAGTGCTCTCATAAATGAAACCAGCACAAAGTCTAGAGTGCATCATGTGTCCAGAATGGTTTGTCCTCCTTCCCTTTCTGATGGGGACTCTCCTCAGTGATTTCAGGGTCAGCTGACGATGTCAGGGAAATGTAACACCTTGAGGTCTGTCTTTGGCCAGCATAAGCACATTTAAAGGACACAGCCATTAGTTTGAGAAGACTGGTTCCTCCCTATGGAATATGTGCATACTATTAGCCCTTCCGTGCAGGGTCTGATAGCTTCCGGTGATCACAGTAAAGGCAAACAGCAGGGGAGCTGAAACACTAAGGGGGTAATTCATAGAATTTAGCGCACAAGTGGCGCACGCAGCTGGTGCACAGTGTGCGCGTGCGATTGTCTGCGCCAGCCGCGTGCGCTAAAGTCCATTTCCGCGCACAGCGTATTCATGGATTTTAGCTACCAGAACCAGCCGTGGCGCACAGTGTCGCAGCGACCCTGCAGCAGCGCCAGTTACGGCCCCAGGAATGCCCCTAGCGCAGGGAAAAGCCATCAAAATCCGCAATCCAGCGCAAAGGGCTGCGCTAACCCTGTACCAGTATACATGGCCGCCACACAGCACACGGCAAGCGGGAAACGCGTATTACTGGGGTGTGCGGGTAGTTTTACACGCAAAGGGCCCTGTGCGAGTGGGGTAAGTGTATTACTGGGGTTCGCGGGAAGTTTCACACGTGAAGGGCCCTGTGCAAGTGGGGTACGTTTATTACTGGGGTGCGCGGGAAGTTTCACACGCGATTGGCCCTGTGCGAGTGGGATACGTGTATTACTGGGGTTCGCGGGAAGTTTTACACGCGAAGGGCCCTGTGCAATTGGGGTACGTGTATTACTGGGGTTCGCGGGAAGTTTCACACGCGAAGGGCCCTGTGCGAGTGGGGTACGTGTATTACTGGGGTTCGCAGGAAGTTTTACACGTGATTGTCCCTGTGCGAGTGGGGTACGTGTATTACTGGGGTTCGCGGGAAGTTTTACACGCGAAAGGGCCCTGTGCGAGTATGGTACGTGTATTACTGGGGTTCGCGGGAAGTTTTACACGCAAAGGGCCCTGTGCGAGTGGGGTATGTGTATTACTGGGGTTCGCGGGAAGTTTCACACGTGAAGGGCCCTGTGCGAGTGGGGTACGTTTATTACTGGGGTTCGCGGGAAGTTTCACACGCGATTGGCCCTGTGCGAGTGGGGTACGTGTATTACTGGGGTTCGCGGGAAGTTTTACATGCGATTGTCCCTGTGCGAGTGGGGTACGTGTATTACTGGGGTGCGCAGGAAGTTTTACACGTGATAGGCCCTGTGCGAGTGGGGTAAGTGTATTACTGGGGTTCGCGGGAAGTTTCACACGTGAAGGGCCCTGTGCAAGTGGGGTACGTTTATTACTGGGGTGCGCGGGAAGTTTCACACGCGATTGGCCCTGTGCGAGTGGGATACGTGTATTACTGGGGTTCGCGGGAAGTTTTACACGCGAAGGGCCCTGTGCAATTGGGGTACGTGTATTACTGGGGTTCGCGGGAAGTTTCACACGCGAAGGGCCCTGTGCGAGTGGGGTACGTGTATTACTGGGGTTCGCAGGAAGTTTTACACGTGATTGTCCCTGTGCGAGTGGGGTACGTGTATTACTGGGGTTCGCGGGAAGTTTTACACGCGAAAGGGCCCTGTGCGAGTATGGTACGTGTATTACTGGGGTTCGCGGGAAGTTTTACACGCAAAGGGCCCTGTGCGAGTGGGGTATGTGTATTACTGGGGTTCGCGGGAAGTTTCACACGTGAAGGGCCCTGTGCGAGTGGGGTACGTTTATTACTGGGGTTCGCGGGAAGTTTCACACGCGATTGGCCCTGTGCGAGTGGGGTACGTGTATTACTGGGGTTCGCGGGAAGTTTTACATGCGATTGTCCCTGTGCGAGTGGGGTACGTGTATTACTGGGGTGCGCAGGAAGTTTTACACGTGATAGGCCCTGTGCGAGTGGGGTACGTGTATTACTGGGGTTCGCAGGAAGTTTTACACACGATTGTCCCTGTGCGAGTGGGGTACGTGTATTACTGGGGTGCGCGGGAAGTTTTACATGCAAAAGGGCCCTGTGCGAGTGGGGTACGTGTATTGCTGGGGATCGCGGGTAGTTTCACACGCGATCGGCCCTGGGCGAGCGGGATAACACTCACCGTCTGCCTTGTGTGTAGAAGAACGTGTAGCCAACACCCACCCGCTGTGAAGTAATAGCGTGTGAACCCCAACGGCTGGAAAACACACGCACCGCACCCCACGAAAAGCAAATACAGAGCAATGGAAAGCCACCTGGGATCTTCAACCCGTGTCAGGGCAACGCCCATGCGCGATATGTCACAGACGCGCTTACGCACTAAGGGCCTTTGGTCCAATGAAATCGCGTACGTGTGCTGATGCGCTTACGCGCTAAGGGCCTTTCCTCCAATTACACGCTGACCTGCAATTTTTTCACGTGCCAAATCACTCCGTATCAAGCTGGCCACGCGAAAACACACGGAAGACCACGCTCCTGCCCAGAAGGCCGAATTACTGCCCCCCCAGAGCCCCGAGCACGCTCCCACCTGCAATCTGCTGCTGCCTGACTGCCTGCTGCCCACGTGCCCTGCTATTTGGTGCCTGCACATCAGCCAGGGTTTCAGTTGCTGTGTCCACCCCTGCTGGAACAGAAGACTCCCGACTGGGATACCATCGCTCCACAGCCCAGCCCCAGGACCCAGTTGCCCACCCAAGCCTGCCTCGGGGGTCGCCATGTCGGGGCAAACACCATCTGAGACCACTGGCGACCCCCAGCCAGAGAGGCAGAGGACCACCAGCTTCAGTGTGAAGGAAGTTGGTGTCCTGGTGGAGCATGTCCTGGGGCATTATGATGCCCTCTTCGGAACATCATGCGCCAACAAGGAAGGACGGGAGAGGATCTGGGATGACGTAGTGGTTGCCATCAACACGGAGGGGGTGGCAACCCGCGACATCAAGCACGTCAAGAAGCGCTGGGAGGACTTAAGGTCCAGGACCCTCCACAAGGCCCGGCGCCTCGCGGTGGGGGGCCGGGTCAGCATGAGTGACATCCAGATGAGGGTCCTGGAACACGTATGCCCAGCGCTCCACGCCCAGATCCTTCAGAGGAAGACCCGTCTGGAGTTGAGCGGTAAGTGGCCAAGCATTGGTGTGTGAGACAGGGCATGTTGCAGTGTGCTGGTAGTCTGATGCTTGCCTGTATCTGTGACATGGGCCATGTATGGATGTGTGTGTGCAGGGACATCATGGTCATGCATGTGAGACTGGTAATGTGCGAACCACATGGTTGGTGCATGAGTTCCAAAGCTACATGGGGAGCTGTATGGCAAATGCACGCATGAAAGCATGCCAGTGTCTGTTCTTGCACATGGTGGGGGTGTGAGGGATGGGTGCTGCTGTCATGTACATGTATGGTGCACATGTGTGTGTGTCTGAGAAGTGTGTCTGTGACTTCGATACGCCATGGATTCATGACACATGTCTGCGATGATGTGTAGATTCACTCATGCAGTGCGGTCACTGTTGTAATCACTGTGTCTATCCACTGTGTCTGTGGTGTACAAGGCATGATGCATGACCCTCCGGTGATGTGTGTGCATGGGATTAGTGTGAGCCAGGATGCATGTGAGTTTAAAGGCAACATTTTGATTAATAGAGGCCCTTGTACATGGATGCTGATGTTGATTGCAGGCACCATGCCTGTTTATGCATGTGTGTTGCGTGCATTCACCCATGTGTTGTGGAGGGACAGGATGGAAGTGACGTTAGACACTGCCACTCATGTGTTATTGCTTCCTGTCTAGGGGAATATTGTACTGTACCCTGATGCTTGTGTTCTATGTCTACCTCTACGCAGCGTCAAGTGAAGAAGAGGGTGGAGACGGCGCTGTGGAGCCAAGCGGAGGGGATGCCTCAACTGGGCGGTGACGCAAGGCCCAGCCACCCTCCCAGGACTTGCCATCATCCGGGAGCGAGGGGGCTGGTGCCACGTCTGCCACCACGGCTGTGGCGGAAGGGCCGGGTGAGCCCCCACAGGGGCTTGAAATGGCGGAAGACGGTACGGAGACATCCAGGTTGGTGGTCTCCACAGAGGAGCAGGAGCCCGCTACTGAGCCGCACATGGGGCCTGGTGGGGGTAGTACCACTGGTGCAAGTGGTGCAGTCCAGGGCCAGGGTCAGGAGGCAGCACAGGTTACCTCGGAGGGGCCTGTGCATGTCCCTGTCCTTGACCCTGTGACTGCACCACCATGCACCAGCAGGGAGGCCCTGTCCCAGGCCCGTCCGCAGGTAGGGGAGAGTGCCATGTCATCTGCCTCTCCACTACCTGCGGACGAGGGGTCCCATGAACGTATGGGCTCCGTCCTGATTGGTGTTGCGTTGTGCACACGTGACATTCGTGATGACGTGGGTTCTTCCTGGGCAGAGAACGCACGCCATCACGAAGAGCAGCGTTGCGACATGGCACTGTTGGGAGGGGCCCTGGTTGGTGGGTTCCTACATGTGACGCGCACTCTGGCGAACCTCTCCTCCTCTGTGGAGACTATGCGCCAGTCGTTCTCGCTACCGTCTTCCGGCCCAGATTCCACCAGGGCCCCCTGTGGACCTGGCCTGACCAACACAGCCAGCTTGGTGGAGATCCCATCCCTGCCACAGTCGGGAGTCGGCGGTCCAGCAGGGGTGGACACCACAACTGGAGACCAGCTGTTGGAGGATGTGCAGGCATCATCGGACAGGGCACATGGACAGCAGCAGCAGCAGCAGGAGCAGGCTCTAGGTGGGAGCAATGATGGCTCGGGCCATCGACATCAGGGGGGCAGGCATCGGCCAGAGGGCAGGAGGACCCTGGAATGGATGTGTCTTCCTTGTGGCTGCGGTTGGGCCAGCGTATAGGTGCGGAGCGGCGGCGGGCGGAAGAGGCATGGCTCACCATGGTCAGGGCGGAGTTCTTCATGCGTCGGGCGTTGAGGCGGGCAGAGTGCCTTGAGGCGACTCGCAGGGTGTTGGAACAGGCCATGAGTGCCTCCCTGCGAGACCTCGGGGCCAGGACAGAGGCCCGTCTCCAGCAAATAGACATGGAGTTCGATGATGCCCTGGCCGAAAACATCAATGAGTAAGCCGCAGGACTTGCCCGTCGCCATGCCCCACACTTTTGTAAATAGTTTTTTTGCTAGGTAGGTTATTAGATAGGTTTCATTTTTTTCATTGGGATCATGGACCCTTGAAAATTGTATTTTACATAGTTGGACGTTGAATTTATTTGGACATTTTAATTTCATTTCACCATGGATCAATGGATTTACCTTTTTGCGTTTCATTTGGATTTGGTTTGGTGGACAGAGAGGTTTGGCTATTTTTCTTTTGGACTTGGATTTTTTTGAGGAATTTTTTATTTTTATTTGGACATGCATTTCATTTTATGTTTGCCATTATTTTATGCTTTAAGTACTTTCAATTGGTTTTCATGTTAATACATTTTGATCTTTTACTTCAATGTGTGGGATTCACTCATTGGGTTCATGCATGTTGACATGTGGGTTTACTCAATCAATGGCAACGTGTGTGTGTGTGTGTGTGTGTTTGTGTGTGTGTGTGTGTGTGTGTGTGTGTGTGTGTGTGTGTGTGTGTGTGTGTGTGTGTGTGTGACGGACATGTGTTGATGTACATAGTTGACTTTTGGTTTGTGTCATGAGATGGGCATGTCACTGCTGGTTGGGTGAGTGGGTGGGGGGACATGAGTGGGACATACATGAGTGGGGGTCTGCAGGCAGGTGCCCCTCACTGCTGGGGAGTGGGGGCACAGGGGGACATAAGTGGGGCCCTGCTGGCAGGGGCCTGTCACTGCTGGGGGGTGGGGGTGCTGGGGGACATGAGTGGGGGCCTGCGGGCAGGTGCCCCTCACTGCTGGTGATTTATTCACTGATTGAACTGATTGAACTGCTTATTTATCTAAGTCAGAAAGGGATTTATTTATAGATAGGAGTTTATTTGGAAACTGACGCTGAGGGGGTTTTATTTCCATCATGCAGACTGGATGCAAACAAGACCACCTGAGACCATGCCGCGTGGCCCAAAGTACATGTGTCCAGGGTCTCATGTTGTGCTGCTTGTTTAGGGCATGTGCCCATTGCCTAAGTTCCCTTCCGCTCCTTTAGGCCACTCCTGGCACAACTTGGTCATGTCCCCTTTCAGAGCTCCCCTTCGACTTTGCATCCCACTTAAAGCCCTGCAGTTAGTAAAACGCAGATCGGGATGCCTGAGGTATGTGGAAATTCAGAGCAGAGGAAGAGGACTAGCTCCAGAGATGGGTTGAATGGAATATGAGCTGGCTGATTCCCGCTGATTTTGGTTTGTTTGACTGTGGGGTCGGTCTCGCAGATTTGTATCTAATCTCATTCATCCAGGGAAGGAATTGGGCCGGAACAAGACGGAGCTGTGCTCTGGCAAAAATGGTCTTGCTGGATCACCGTTCCATGTAGACCCATGGCCCAACCCCCCTACCCGCCGCTCCCCAAGTTGAGGAAGCTCTCTCTTCCCCTGACTGCCACCAGTCTCCTGAATGCAAATGCTGTGTCTGGCAAAATGGGGGTCTTTGTAAAAGTGAGTGCAATGCCGCCTGTTAACCGGTGGAGTTGCTGCAGCAGCGTTATACAAAGGGCAAAAATCAAATCAAATTGGTCTCTATATGTGGAAAAAAGGTTCAAATGTAGCACGAGGCCAGGCAGCTGAAACCGCAGAGAGGGGTTTAAAGTGAGGGGCCTGCCCAGGGCCTGAAGAACACTCAGAAGCATATATGACTGGAAGCAGGGAGCAGCTTTTACATAGAGCAAGCAGGGTGCTCACCTGAAGTCACGGACCACAGCACCTGCAGAGGTGCCTACAGTGGCAGGATGGTAGCCACCAAGGCAGCCCACAGGAACACTCAGGCTTGCTAGGTGGACAGGCCTCCACCAGCAGGAGACAGGTCTGAGAAAGGCCAAAAAGCACAACCCAAGCTGTCACATTGTCTTTCCAGAAGGTTTCCGGGGAAAACCACCGCGAGCCCAAGGGCTTAGGGCTAAAAATAGTTAAGGAGACAGACCAATTGGATGTGGTACTGAATGGCCAGGAGAAAGTACCACAGCATATAAAGGGGTAGCAACAACAAATCTGTACATAATACTTTACAAATGGAGGGCCAACTGCACAGCACATATTAAAACAACATTCCCAATATGAAAATGACACAATGCAATGAATAACCAACAGGTAATAAATACAGATTCAAGAAAGTGTGTAACTGACATCCCTCAGTTTGACACCAGAGGATGTTCTCTTCCTGAGGGCGGAGGTGGCCTGGAACCTTTTTCCATCATAGGGATGTGGAGAGTGGAAACACACAATAATTTAGCATTTATATAACGCTACGAACCCTCAGGCATCTGAGCATTGCTTATTAATACCCACGGTGTGTGGTGCTCATTTATCGACCTCGGAAGGATGAAAGGCTGAGTTTGGCCCTGCTGGGATTTGAACCTACGTCAGCAGGCTCTGCACAGATGTCAAAGCAAGCGCTCGACTCGCTGTGCAATTGCTGCAACGGAAACGTCTAGCAATCAGAATATGGGAGATAGTCTGAGCAGCAAAGTTGGTACACTAGAAAATTCCGGCCCATTGAGATCAACACAGTCCATTAACCAGAATGAAGGTATTTAGGAATTAACAGCCGTCAATAGAAATTAATGTCATAATAAAGGACATTTACATGCACGTTTTTCTTTTTAGCCAAAATCGGTTTTATAGTAAGTATTCTTTCAGCTTCTCTGCTCTTGGACACACCTGAACCCAGGCCAAGCCAAATGGTGCAAATGTACGACTACCCAAAAATCCACCTCTACAGAGTCCTTGATATGATATGCCATGATATGGCTTTTATAACGCGCCTATACTCAAGTATCTCAAGGCACGACGAGGCAAGGGAGGGGAACAAAGGGAGGACGGGCAACGATCCTACTAGGCCAGGTATCATTCAGACCGTGCAGGCCACTGCCCTGGGATCCAGGTGTCATTCTTAGCATTGGCCTCTTTTTAGGGACATTACACAGAGGCTGACTATAAAAAAATAGCAGGTGTTGGAATGTGTATGCCTTGGGTACGAAGGTGTGATTCACGCGAGAATCCTTCCGTTTTCCAGAACTCCAGTTCTAAACCTGCCTAAGTACTAGCTGTTAATGTTTTGGATAAAAAAATAACATTGACACGTGTCCATGTTCGTGGTAGAAAGGGTGTCCTAATGTTGCATCTGCATCACCCTCAAAGGATTTGGTTTCTCATGTCCTCAACAGAGGTACAGTTCCATACAATATTGTAAAGCCTACCATATTGAAGACTACAGAGAAAATAGATAGATGCAATGCAATTTTCTCTGCACTTCACTCACTTTGAATTCCTCAAAATACATGAGGAATACAAAATCATAACTTAAGTAAACGGTATACCAGTGGGCTAAAATTGTTTGCTGACATAATATGGTCTTGTATAGTGCAACTTCCACCATTTTGATGACCTCTTTGTGAGTTCTTGGTTACCTTTTCACAGCTAATTAGAATCAGGACTTGTTGTGCAGCTCTTCACAATGAGTTGCTGCTGGCTCCATAGTCCTTTAGCATGCAACGTCTACCACAGTCTTTATTTGTGGTACTTTACGGAACCCCCTGCTCACACCCACATGGAAAAGGGAATGGGACAAAATAAAAAAACTCCACTCGGGTACCTTGGCCAGCTTTCAAACCCTGCAACAGGAGAGAAGCACCAGCCAGTGTTTCCTCGTCTGTTTCTTCCCCAAACACTTGAAAATCCTCCCTCTGCTAGAGGGTTCTTGCTAAGGACTTCGACATCCAATGGGACATTAGAGAAAGTACTCATCAGCAAATTCCTCACTTGTCTTGGACAGTTTTTTATACATCTGAATCTTCAGCTTAGTCTTAGTGACACTTGTTTAAAGTCTGCCCGCAGTTTAACATCTGCACGCAGCTGTGGTAGATGGAGACCCAATTGTTTCTATCTGAGGCTCTACATTTTAACTCTAAGCCCAATTAGCTAAGTAGCCAACTGTCCCTAACTTTCCCTAACACTACCTGGCTAACGGTTTCTACAACCAATCACTACTTTCTCTATGTGCCCCAAAACGAAGTGTTTAGTATGTTAGGGGTTATACTGAAAGTCTCTTTCTTGGTCTCCTTACCTTTATAATGTGGTAGAAATCTTAACTGGAAAATGTTTCTCTCTCAGTGGTAGGTTATTTTACAGTTAATGCCCCTCCGCTCCTTCCTTCTGAAATACTAAGCAAAGATGTGAGGCGCTGTTCCCTTGTCAATCCTGCGAGAAGGGGACCCTGGTCACCTCACAGTCTTTCCAATGAAGACACTATTCGCAGTGACGTTCTATTTATCTAGAGCTTGTGTAGCGCCATCTATCACCAAAAGGCATCATGGTTCTAAGACGTTGAGAGTCTGCCTCCTTTATAACACCTACATGGCAAGTTAAACCAAAGCCTTCCAGAAAGCTGTGGCACGGTTAGCAGCGGGAAGGAGTGTGAGTGACTGTGAAGATTATCGTGGTCTCCCAATCAAAGTAATCGGTGTCTTAAGCACAGTCTTGTGTCATAGCAGGGGGGTCGTAGAGGTTTGCAATGCTGCAGCCCAACACTTCGAGACTGGCGCATCCCACGGTTGCGCTCTGGAACCAATCCCACGGAGGGAGAGAGTGAAGATCAGATTTGACACTTCTTATGGTCAACTTGTCAGGAGAATCTTTTTATGTGTACTTCACTTTCTTTCTCTTCCCCGACACCGGAACATTGTGTGCATTCCATAAAATACCCACCTGCCGGCTCAGGGTAGAATTTTGAGGGGAGGTGGTATTCCCTGAGAGACAGTGGGAAAGCCTTGGCTGGCACAAGGGCTGCATGGGGTCTTTTCCCTGCTATCAGAGGCATTGCTAGGGGTGGTCAGAGGGGGCTATAGCCTGGGTGTTTTGGTTGTAGCACAAGATAGAAGCTCAGGGTCTACAACCAAAAGGCTAGCTAGACCCGAGACCTTATAGTACCAGCATTAGCGTAGCCCCGGATCTTTTGCAGACCTAGCAACACCGCTGCCTGCTATTCATAATAAACCTCATTTGGCTGTTTCCACTCGCGTCTCCATTTGATAGCACAGATTCGTGAGAAGCAGGATGCCCCGTGGGTGCCGAGCAGTGCACCTGGATGACCTCCCGCATGGCATCCTGCTTTCCCTCTTTTGGTTCCGCAACTCATTCCCACAATAAGTTTGCCAGAGAATGTGTGTTAGTTTGTGACCATCTTTTGAACAATTGTCTACTTTTAATGCCGGCCAAAAACCACTTGTGAACGAGGCACTATGGTGCCCCTTCTACCTCTGGCCTACCGTGCAGCTGCTTATAGACAACGCATCTCCTGTTTTGATAAAAGTTAGAGGAAGGCACCCAATCACATGGATCAACGTGCATACAATGTCCACTTGCGCACCAAGAGGGAAGTCTCTGTGCACATGAACCAGTGTGCATACAATGCCGCATCAGAGACCAGCGCTTCGTACAAAGGAATTGACCCAATGCGCTCTAGAAACCATTACTAGAAACACTGTTGCTACAGTGACAGTTACACAAAAGCACCCCGGATACACAGTTCAGAAACATTTGCAAACATCCTAAATATCAATACATTGATTTCCATCGCACAAACGATCAGACAACAATCTCTTGGAAGCCATGAAGTCATTAACAGTTCACTCCCCAGAAAGCTTCTTAGCAACCCCTGGGGAACCTGCCAGTCTTTGGGCATCTTAGATTGAAGTAAATATTGGATTAACTACTTACATGCTGTGGAGCACAAAGGATTTACACCTGAGAAAAATAAATAATTACAGCTGCAAGCCCTTTGTCTTGCGAATCAAAGGAAATTCAGGGAAAAAGTAACTCTCCTAACAGTGGAGTTAAGTGCAGGGGAGGGGTATACGTGTAGACAACATAGCTTTGAAGCAGTTGGACACTTATTACCTACTGAAGACTAATGTGGCTATAAATAGTACTTTCTACTCTAGTAAGCAAAAACACGAAGAAACTGCGATAGAGTATATGTCTACCCTTTGCACGATGGCTATCTCGTGCAAATAATATCACCACAAAGTGCAATCTGTAAAAAGAACTAGATCTAAAACACTTATTTTGTTCCGAAGAAAGGTAATACCCTCCCAAATGTAAGTGTAAACTTTTGGTATGAAACTTCTACCAGTTTTAGCTGTCCAGTCATTGGCAGCTTTCTTCAGAATCTACAAAATGATGTGTGGGGCTGATCTGTATGACCCACGGTTGGGTGTCCGGAAGGTGACGGAGAGATTTAGCCCCAAGATTTGGGAAGGTGCATCTTCATTTTGTTCCTTCGGAATAAAATCAAGTGTTTTAGATCTAGCTTGTTTAAAATTAGACTTTGAGGGGACATTTTGAATAAAGGGTGACAACACCTCAATGGTACATTGGTGTTAAATATGGAATACAGGCATGGGTAAACATATAGCCCTTACCTGCATGTTTTGTGTTTGAGTCTAGAATCATTCGTAGATTGAGGATTCCAAGATATTACCTATCAGTTGTGGTGTCAATGCTTTTCATTAGAAGAACCCGGAGACATTTCATTAGGTCCTTTTTCGACAGTCGCCACACCACCACTCTATTCTAGGGCAACCTCACCTTCTTTTTAGAACTGAAGGGCTAGAGGTAGTTTTCCCAACTCAAACACTGAACCACGATTTTTGTGGCAGATCAGCTGGTAATGTACACAATTATCCAGTGTCTCGCCGACAAGCTGGAATAGCTGGAGAATCTTGCTCATTCGCCATTATTTGCTGATATTTACATCAGCCTCCATTGCAGCCCACGAGGTGCAGCTGCTTCAAGATGGCTGCCCGTAGTTTGTCGATTTGACCTGACCCTAATCTCCTCCCTGGACCTGCCTCTGCATGAGATTGGCTGTCAGCACCTATTTCAAGCCAATCCCTTGCCGGCAGGCAACAAGCCGGCCCACCCACAAAGGCACACCCATCAAGGATGTTGCCTGTCCTGAGCCTGTCCAGAGTCGACAGAGGCCAGGGCCTGGAACTCTACCTATTTTGCGCCGCGAGCAATCAGCTGGCAAACCTCCCGATGCTTGAACTTTAACTGCCTGGTAAGCGCCCTATTGCAACTTTACCAGTGACTCTAACACTTGCAGAGGCCACTCCCATGCTCGTAAATTGTCGCCTATCTGCCACCGACTCTTATCCTAAAACTACCATTATCTTCAGTTGTGGGTGGTTTCACCTTATTCCTACTTACAACTCTGCGTCACTCCCTCCCACCGGTCCTTACCATTGTATCATGCTCTGTATTTAGTTAGAATTCCTACAGAGCCTGCCACTCAGCTTAAACATGTCCATTATACAGCATATTGTCTTATACTCTGCGTGCACCCATTTAAGCTTGCGAGTCCCCCTTACTAGTCCTTGCTCCTCCCACTTGCTGATTTACCATACTGTGTAACTTAACCATTGCCTCTGGTATTTTTACTGCATTGCTATAGCTGCACGTTACCTCCATCTGCCAATTTTCCAATATGAGCCTCTGTATCACTGTACTCTGGTACCTAGACTAGCGTTCCATTATATTTCAGACTGTAACCCCAAACGTTATTGTGTCATGCTCTGTGATCATAATTGTCATGAATGTGCCCATCACGTTATATTCAGAGACCTGCTATTAGCTACTCTGTACTTTTTAGTTGCCTCTATAATGTCGATCACATAAACACGTGTTCCCTCGGTTTACACCGCACTCACCCATCAAACTGAGCCCATACTTATCCTACTCTGCCTATGCTGAATCTAGCCCACTGCAGACCTCTGTACCCATGTTAAACGTAAACTATTTTGCCCATGTTGTGAATTTAGCCTACTCTGCCTAAGCTTAACCTAGCCTCTGTGCCTATGTTGCTGAATCTAGCCCACTTCTGACCACTGTGCTCTTGTTAAACTCAGCCTATTGTGCCTATGTTGCTGAATCTAGCCCACTGCTGACCACTGTGCTCTTGTTAAACTCAGCCTATTGTGCTATGTTGCTGAATCTAGCCCACTGCTGACCACTGTGCCCTTGTTAAACTTAGCCTATTATGCATATGTTGCTGTATTTAGCCCAATGTGCCCTCATTAAATTCAGCCTACTCTACCTTTACTGAATCTAGCCCATTGCAAACTACTGTACCCAGGCCAAACTTAGCCGGCTGTGCCTAGGTTGAACACAGACTACTGCAACCAACCATACCTGCTCCAAATCTAGCCTGACCTAGCCCACGCCTACAAGGTATTAGCTCCAACCTCTCTGATCCAGTCTTCTGCAGCCTGTTACCAACCGCCTCAGCATGTATGTCAGCAAAATCCTGCTGTTATCCTTACCACTGTTGCTCACACAAATAATCCTGATAACCATGGATCAAATTAAATTTGCACCTTGTCCTACACCAAACAGAAACACTAGGCTTCGAGCTAGACTCTCTTCCTTTTACAAACCTAAAATGACCAGCTATACCCACCTAAACTGCCGCACTAACTCTAAACATACCACTATGCATACGGCACAAGCTCACATGCAAACTACCTCAGAAAATAAAATGAAAGAACTCATACCAGCAACTTTGAAACTCCAGAGATCACCTAATACTACTATGATAGCTGGAGCACTGATTAATGCCAGATCTGTCGTAGCTCACGCCACCGAAATAGCCGATATTCTAACATCCAACAACTTTGACCTCCTAGCAGTCACAGAAACCTGGCTGCATGAGGCAGCAGGCCCAGCGCTCACATTAGCGATACCAGCGGACTATCAACTCTTAAGAATGGACAGACCCAATTCTAGAGGAGGTGGCTTAGCTATCATTGCTAAAGCTAACCTGCACTTAAGACTATCCACGCTACCCCCATTAAAATCCTGCAAACTACTCTCGGCGAAACTGCCTATATCCCCATGCCGTACTCTAACCACCTACGTTATATATAGGCCATCAGGACCTATAGGCTCATTTGAAGAGGACATATCTAGCCTCTTAGCGAACAATATAAAGGATTCCTCCCAGATAATTATCTTAGGCGACCTCAACTTAGTATTTAACGATCCGGATGACAGACAAGCACAAGCGATAGCTATCATGCTCGCTGAACGTCACCTCATCCAAAAAGTCCTCTCCCCTACCCTTGATAAAGAGAGGACCCTAGACTGGGTAGCCACCTTAAACTGCTCAACAGCTATCACTAAAATTACACCCCAACTCTGGACCGACCAAAACCTAATTGACATTAGCTTAACACTAAACAAACAAACAGATAAAGATACAATTATGGCACCCCCTCTCCCCACCAGATTGAAGAAAAATATTACACCAGACAACCTCCTACCCCTCCTTCTTCCTGTGATTAAAGCCCTGCCATGCAACTACGACCCAGATACTCTGGTGGATTCCTACAATGACACTACGGCTAAGGTTCTAGATACTATTGCCCCACTTAAGGTACGCAAGAGTAAACAACAGACTCACCTTAATACCTGGTTCACCCCCCACCTCAAAGAACTTAGATTGGAAAAAAGGAAGCTAGAAACCTTATGGCAACACTCCCCAATGGAAGAAAACAAACTAACTCTAAAACTCTGTGCCAATAATTACAAGAAAGAAATGCTCCAACACCAAGGAACTGTTTGTGATCCTTCGAGAATTAGAATCATCCATATCTCCGCTGGATAACGTACCCAAAGACAAGCAATGGTGCACTAGCATTCAAAATGCCCTAGCAAATAAAATAAAAACACTGCAAAGCAAAATTGCAGCTAAAAACCCTCTCTCCCCCTTGCCGAATTACCAACTAATACCACACCCAATGACAAGCCTGACTTGGCTCCTTTTAAATTCTCCAAAGTCTCCAATCAGGAAACTGAAAAAATCATTGCATCCCTAAAACTGTCAAACTGCAAAGGAGACAACTGTCCAGCCCAAATAATTAAGGATGCAGCTAGAGACTTAGCCCCCTTCATCTCTAAACTCATTAATGCCTCCTTCTCATCCAATTCTGTCCCAAGTAGCTTAAAGGAATCTTGGGTCCTACCCGTTCTCAAAAAACAAACTTTAGACCTGTCCATCCCAACAAACTACAGGCCTATATCAACAGTCCCATTCCTTCTCAAGATAATAGATAGAGTGGCCTATCTTCAAATTCAGAACTACCTTGAGACCAACCAACTCTTAGGTTCCCTCCAATCGGGTTTCAGACCCCAGCATGGCACTGAGACAGCATTAATAGACCTTAAAGAGCAAATTGACGAACTTAACGACAAAGGAAACACAGCTATGTTGCTTCTCCTTGATCTGTTGGCAGTGTTTGATTTAGTGGACCATGTAGTGTTATGTAAACACCTAGCATCGGCTGCCCACTTTTCAAGTGAGGCCATAGCTTGGGTCCAGTCCTTTCTAGACAATAGAAATGCGTGAGTCTTTTTCACTTCAGCATCGGCAGACCCAATGCAAACAACATGTGGCATCCCACAGGGCTCCTGTGTCACACCAACCATGTATAATATCTTAACTAAGCCTTTATTTGACAATTTGGACAGACTGGGTGTCACCTATACAAACTACGCAGATGATACCCAGATCCTCATCCCCCTTTCGGGCAATTTCACCTCAGATACAGCTTTAGTAAACAAAATATACACCCTCATTCAGGCATGGATGGCAACCCATGGCCTCTGCCTGAATGACGATAAAACAGAGATCCTGATCCTTGGCTCAGCTAACAACCTAAAAAAACTTGACCCCAACTATAGCGCCTTCAACATTGATGGCAATATAATTACAGTCGCCAAAGAAGTGAAGACACTTGGCTTCTATCTGGACTTGCTAACTCTAAAAAAACAGGTTAACTCTTTGGCCTCCTCCACTGCTTACACCTGCAAACTCATTAGAGCATGCAGACCTTTCCTCTCACTAGCAAGCTGCATTATCTTAGCCAATGCTCTCATTTTATCAAAGCTAGACTACTGTAATGCATTGTACTTAGGAGCCAACAAATATATCATCAACAAATTACAGACACTGCAAAACATTGTGCTCAGAACGGCCCTGAACCTCCCCACAAGAGAGCATATATCCAATGCTAGGAGAAACCATCACTGGTTGAAAATTAGTAATAGGATCCTCTTTAAAACACTGTCATTAACCTTCAAATGTCTTAATAACGCAGCCCCTCCATACCTAAAGGAAAGAATAATTAGAAAAACCTCTGCACAACCAACTAGGACAACTAATTCCTACTGCCTTCAAATACCTAGATTTAGGCTTAAAAAAACAGGAGGCAATAGTTTCCCAGTTAAAGTGGCCCAGCAACGCAATGCACTTCCAATTGAGCTCAGAAGGGATCAGTCCTATTACAGTATCAGACACCCTCACTTGGTTACACCTTAACAACGACTAAGATGAATGATCGAAGTTGTATATATATGTGTATGATTTCTACTTGTACCCTGCTACTTGTGCAACTTGCTCCTAAGCACTGTTTTTTTACCTTTCTAAATCTATAACTAAGCTTTAAGTATTCTTGTTATGCTGTGCGCCCAGTTACCCAAGGGTTTGGTGCGCCCTACAAATAAACAAATAAACAAACAAACAAACCAGGCCCTGGCAATAAGAGATGATGGAGATGGTGTCTTCCACATGATACAAACAGATGGCAATGTGAAGAGCTGTCTGTCTACAACCAATTTACCACAGCCCTGATCACTACACACGACAGCATGGTCACACAAGTCACCACAGTGGATACCTAAGACTCATATGCTTCCGACATGGAACAGCCCGAGGAAGACCCAGACACAGAGCTTAGGACACTTCCGGTCTACACGCCATCAACCCAACAGCAATGCTATCTAGCATGTTCCCTCTCTCCCCACGAATCTAACTCAGACCTCACTCTTTCAGATCTGCCAGAGTGACTGGAGACCATGCAAATGGCAGCAGTGCACAGTATGCCCCCAACGCCCTCTGTTGCACACACAGCGGTGATCCGAAGGCATTTTCCAAATAGAGCGGAGTGATGGCACAGACCACCCATGTTCCTGTGACTTTAAATGTTCCATGCAGAATATCCTAAAAATGATGTGGCGTGCTCTGTAGTATTGGACATGGACATAGTCCCGCTTTGTTGCTCGAGATTTTTAAGGCTTATAACAATAAAGCAGATAATATACTGAATTAATAGTTTTAAACAGCAGGCGCATTTGTTTAGGGGTGTGTATGGCACATGGAAAGGGGCATGGCGATGGGCTTTGTGGGGAGGGTAGACAGGCCAGTAGGGAACATAGTTCCACTACTTATTTTCATACACTTCGACCACTGGGTTTAGCTGTGCAAGTGTATAAAAGAATCATGTGTCAAAACAGCAATAATTGCATAACACAGTCAAGGCTTTTGGTGCTCTCTAAATGCATGCATGTCGGCGCTTATAGAAGAATAGTCAATACTTTTCGCTGTTGTGACATGTCGTTTTTGCATTGTAATATCAGGCATTACCATGCTGTTCACTGTTTAGCATATTTTCTATGGCCAGCACCATCAACACAAGACTCTGGTAGATTTCCATGATGATGGTTTGAAAAACGAACTGTACAACTGTAACAAATCAACTTCTGGGGCACCAGTGGTCCAGGGATGAATATCGGTTTCTAAACCATCAATCAGTCCCACACCTCTAGTACACCAGAAGGGATCCGAACAGATTGGAAACACAGATTATAAACCTCCTTGTCCAATATTGGTAACGTGGACGGAACGGCAGGCTTATCTCCGAAAGGTTGTGGATCGTTTGTTAGTTGCAGCACAGCGAAAATCCAATTATTACCCAATGATAAAGGGGACAGTCTAGTCAAGGTTGTATACACATATCTACTTTATTATTGTCACAACAGTTCTAGCACACTACAGAAACAACCCACCCTGTATAGGAATGCAGAGGACAAACAGTTTCAAAGAAGGAAAAGTCGGTATAGTAATTAATACCAATAGTTAAAGGATACTTGGTTTCAACACAAAGGGAGCAATGGGTAGTAACATGTCAATAGGGGACTTCAGAGAAGGATCAGGGAGACAGAACCACAATGTACCTTGTTCTGTAGGAATTCTTGGTGCTCGACAGGGTTGAGTCAGTTTCAAGGCATTTTGCAGCTTCTGCGACAGAGTTCAAGATTGGAAAAAAGCTGTGGGTATCAGGCGGTAGGCATTTTGGCTAGTGAAGCAGGACGGGCGACTGTAGGCTTGCCTACACAGCAGCTCAGGGCCAGGAATCGTTGTCTCAGTGCTGGTCAGTGGTTATGAAGCACTGGTCGAGTTGTCTCGGATGGCTTTAGCGAATGCGGCATAACAAGAGTTAGCTGTGCAGTCGGTTGCAGCGCGAGAAGATCGACTGGCTCAAAAATGTCCTTTAAGGCAGACGTTAGTAGATGCTTGCCCGATGCACTTCTCCTAGCTTCTTCACTGGGCTCATGTAATCCTTTAAGTTGTGTGGCCTAAAGCTGAGGAGAGTGTTGCAGGCAGCTGCCTTGTCCTTGGTTTTGTTCAGAGACTCTCTGGCATTCCCCTGCTAGGAAGCTTGCTGCAGAGCCTAGAAGGGCTGGCTGAGTACTGGTTCTGGAACTGCCAGAGGATCCTCAGGATTCAGAATCTCCCTCTGTTCCCTAGGAGATGTTTAGGGGAGGGATATTGCTTGTCTCTTGGAGGGCCTGGCCTTCCTTCACTGGTAGAAGATGTAAGGCAGAATGTACATTGAGCCAGGGTCCAAGGATGATTTCTTCCTGTTACTCCTTGCGAAGCTTTCAGATGATCTGCCAAAATAGGTGCTCAGCCCTCTTTTTAAGCCAAATGGACCACAGGGATTGGTGTAGGATAATCCTACCTTAATGAACCAATCCTGGATCCCCAACAACAATATCCCGTATGCATGAGTTCATAACCAGAGTACTTTGCAACAGAAAAGGTGAAGGGGCAAAAACAACCATCTTCCTGTCTGTTGTGGATGAAAGGGTCCCTCTGGTAAATGGAGCGCTCTGTGGTTCCTGATTAAAGTAGCAGGTCTCCCATGAAGCTGCAGCGAGACCAGACTTTCGGGCTCTGTCAATCCACATACTCGTGCCTTCTATATGGGTCTCCCTCTGGGGATCATTACTGTAAAACTGTAGTCCCAGACGTGACATTTCACTGTCAATCGATACTGAGGGTGTGAACTGGCATCAGATTGACACAGTGCATATGAAAGGGTAGTGGGTTGTCCGTCTCCTTTTTTAGCCTCTGCAGGCAGGCCCCATGTGGGCCTGTTTGAATTAAACTCTGATTAGTATGTGAATGTTGCCACCAACTACAGGGCTCAACAAAAGGACATGGCTGCTCCATGGAGCCTTTGTTAGTTAATTAGGCTGTCAGCTCTGGCCCTCCCCCTTCTAAGATGGCATGGTGTACTCCTGACTGTCATATCCCAACTAAATATGACAAGGGAGACTGCGCCTGTAGGCTTTGTCCACACAGAGTGCACAGGTCTATGCATATGTCATGCAGTGAGCACAGGAAATGTGTGCATATTAGCCCTAGACATTTTCTGGAGGTTGTTCTACCATCATGACCAGATGACTCTGAACTCCAAAACAGGGGAGGAAGGATAGCTAAGGGGCAATGCGTTTGTCTTGGAAGCAAGACGTGTCGCAACACAGGTTTGACCTGATCCCACACTTAGAAACCACTCGCTGGTATTAAGCGCGTTATAAATGAACAATCAAATATTTTTTTGTATTACTTGGGTTTTAATCAAAAAGATTTTTTTGATTTTTACAAGGGTCTTTTTCTCAGGTCAAAACCATGCGGTTTTTTAAGAAGTTCCATTGTCTAGTCCTTTTGGCCCCTGGTTAACTCTTCCGCTGACATGTTGATGTCTTTGTTTGGTCTGATCTAAGGTCCATCTTTAAGTGTTTCAATCTCCCCCCTCTGGGTTTTTTGTTGGATCTGCTCCCTCTGTCGGTAAGTGGGTGATCATTTTGAAGGCTAATTCTATTCATTTCACTGTTGTTCATGTCCGTCTTGTTGTCTCTCCTGCGATTAACCTGTTCCACACTGTCTCTTCATCTAGCGTTACTGCCCCTTGCAAACAGGATTGAAGATATATATCTCTGTGTTGGTGTGTTTTAGGACATCTTAACACTAGATGTTTCAGTGTTTCTACTTGCTCTTTGTCTTTACATAGGCGACAGCTGTTGTCTTTCGTCGGGGCCCGAATTGCCAGAATTTTGTGCGTCGTCAGCAAGTTTAATCTGGCTTTCAAGAATGTTCCTCGCATGTTTTTGTTTGGGCATTTCATGCAGTAGTTCAAGGGTTTTTTGACTTTATTGAAAGTCGATGGGAGATGACGCAGTAGTTTAGTTGCCCTGGCTGTGTCTATCGTCGTGATCCAGTCCATAAGTTCCATTTTTCTTTTTACTCTGGGTTAGTTTTCAGATCTTCTTCCGAGCACGATATTTCTCTCAGGGTTTCTTGGAGAGTAGACGCCCACTTATTGAGTGCCTTACACGTGCCGCTCTTGAGCTCCTCCGCGAGGATGGAATAAATTGGCAGGGTGTCCGCCATCATAATTTTCCTGTATCGTCTCATCTTACTCTGCTCTACTAGAGATGACACACTAGGCCCAGTTCTCGTCTAATCGCTGGCATGGATGTCGACTTCGGTAGGCCTAGAACTGATTTCCAAACATGTCCTTCCAGCTTCTGCCATATCGCACTCGGTATATTAAGTGATGTTTCCATGCCATAGATGATAGACGGTACGACTTTAGCTTTATAGAAATTAATCGCCGGACGGAGGGAGAATTTCCCGAATTTTTTTCTACTAGTCTGGTTTGTGCTGTCAGTCTTTTCACCTTATCCCATAGCTGATCTTGACATTTTCTGGAGGTTGTTCTACCATCATGACCAGATGACTCTGAACTCCAAAACAGGGGAGGAAGGATAGCTAAGGGGCAACACGTTTGTCTTGGAAGCAAGACGTGTCACAACACAGGTTTGACCTGACCCCACACTTAGAAACCACTCGCTGGTATTAAGCGCGTTATGAATGAACAATAAAATATATTTTTTTAAATCATTTAATTTCATTTAAAATTTCAAAAAAGCAGAGTCGAGCGAGGGTACGCCCACCGTGCTGATGATCGAATTCCTCACAATGACAGAGAAGACGTAAAAATCTCAACAGAAAGTGGAGTGGTTATGGAAATTGTCTTCTTGGGAAAAAAATATATAGACATAAGGTCAGAGTTCCTTTCTTCAAAGTCGGTGCTTTGCTGTCCGTCACCAAAACAGGCAGAGCAATACTTATTAGATTACGATGCTCTGATGGTGTTGCTGACTCAAAGCATCTGTAGCCGCTCTGTCTCACACAGCTGTGTTTTATTTTTATTTTTCAAACGGCAAAAGACATGTTAGGGCTGCGTCTGTAGAGGCCGGAGTCGGCCAGCAGAAGAAAAGGCGGTCTTTGAAAGCTGAAGGAGCAGAGCACTTGCCTCCGCCACGTGCCTAACGGGCGCAGAGGCATCTCAGCTTGTCTTCACGTTTCTGAAGTTAGCTTTGAACTCGACTCCTCAACTTCCAGTAGCGATATAAACGACGTTCCTCCCCGCAGCTGCGGCGCAATCTGTGTTCCATCCAATCCCTCTGGTCAACCTCATCCGTCCGTTTTTGGAAAAACGCCAAACTCCCATGACTTTACGCAGCAGAGTTTCAGGGAGGCCGATTCTGCTAAAGTGCTGAACCGCAAGGGTTCAATACGGAACTAGGCCTCGTAACCATGGAAACTCAGACACCCACCAGGCCCTACATAACTCCGTTGGATAGTAAACTTCAATAATGAAAACAAACCATAGCGCTGCATGAACATATTAGGAAATAGACTGCATAGTCATTTCATTTATCTGCAGGTATATGCCGCACTTGCACGCATGCTTCTAGTGTGAACTTCTAAAATTAAACACCTCTGAAATCGTGTTGCTATATGATTCCTCTTCTGTTATTACCTTTGCTGTAAGATGCACAAAGCTGTAAGAGTGGTTCCCAGATGAACTAATTGCACCTAACATTTAATAATGGTGTCATATTATGACCTTGCATTCCCTTCATTACAAACGTCTGCATATCTTCAGGGCTTTAAGTGGGCAGGAGCTAGCCAGGGCCAATCCACGGCATTCTCCAGAAAGAGCTCCCGAGCCGGGGCCCTAACAGGGTCCACCCTGACTAGCCTCAGCCATGCCAACACCTCAGGCAGCCTTGTAGCCAAAGCGCTGCACAGTTACACGGACTTCCTGCAGGTGTCAGCACTTTGAAAGTGTTGACATCTGCAGACAGCCAGTGTAACCGTGGCTTTGGATACATGGTTGCCAGATGACTCTGAACTCCGAAACAGGAGGAGGGCCCAGCCTCTCCTTTTGTTACTAAGTAAAGAGTCATCATGCCGCATGAAGCCTTTTAAATGAGGTTTCATGATGCGTGATGACTCTTTATTCTGAAACAAAAGGAGAGATTGGGCCCTCCAGTCCTCCTCTTGTTTCGAGTACAGAGTAATCACGCAACAAGCAGCCCTTTCATTCATGGAGCCCATGGTTTTTAACCATGCAGTGCCTTGAATGAAAGGGCTGCCTGCTTCGTGCGAGAGCTGGGGCGCACTGGTATCACACCTTTGGTGCAGCCAGTCCTTTGGGGCTTGGCGCACCAAAGGTAATAATGCCAGTGTGCCCCGCTCCCCTGCTTTCACCAACCCTCCTCCCCCATTGGCGAGGGGATGGGCGGGGGCTCTGCTTAGGGGCGTGGCCTAAGTACTCACAAACCTAGGCCACAACCCCTAATTAGAGCCCCGCCAGTTTAGCATCCCACTTAATCCACTGCATATCTTCCTAAAAGGAGGGCGCCTCCCAAAGGATGTAGGGTGCAAGGGGTGGATATGTTATCTATCTGGCAGACTAGTCTGTCATGCAACCTCTGCATTCTATAGGTAAGCTGTGGCAGTGTATAGACACAATTTAATGTTATACACACACAAACAATGGGTGCCCAATTCACAATGATTTGCAGAGGAGAAAATCAGAGATGCTCATGAGGTCTGAGGTGGTTATTTGTTTCGGGAGTTCTGGGGGAGAGAGCAGAGAGAATTTGGTCCAGAGGGGCAGTGTGCGTGTTGGACTGCACGGAGGGCTAATGTTGTAGGTGGTTGATTCAGTGATCTGTTAGATTTGGTCTATTTCTTTCAAGAAAAAAAACTGTTGATTCTGTCGCATTTTTCCTGTGTTGCTGGCACCTCAGGGTCAGGTTAGGGTTTGGTACAATGCATTACTGCTTCAAAGAGGGCTTTGCTTATCTTAGAAGTTGCTGCAAGGGTGGTAGCGTAGTAAGCAGCTCAGTAATCAGAATCCTTTGGTTGATGGAAAGAGATTTGAGGTTGGTTAGATCTCCAGGATTATGGGTTTTGCGCCAGCGTTTCTCTAGGGCTCTGATTGAGTGTTTGCTGGAGGTGAGCTTGGGGGTGTTCCAAGGGTTGGATGGTTTGATCTTAGTGCAAAGTTTGCTTCTAGCTCATTGACTAGGAAGGTTTTGAATGTGCAGAGCTGTAGGAGGGGGGGCGTTAAGCCCGACTTTTGTGGGCTGTGGTCGAGTGGGGCTCTGACAGTGGGATGGCTTCATGATCAGACCAGTTGAGTGGGATAGTGACCGCACAGGTGATGAGGGCGTCCATGCAGCATTGATCTATGCTTTTGAAATGGCATCGCCTTCCCAGCAAACATTCATCAGTATTCATCCTCATTAACTGCCCTGAGACTGCCATCTAAACACATCTGTCTTCACCATCCAGGAAGGCTCAAAAGTTCAAGAGGTATGCTCACAGTCCGCCGTCCCTTTACCATGCCCAACACTGCCAGACAACAGGGACCCCAACGGTTGCCGTGAGGGAACCCTTTATCTGGGAGGCCTGGAGTAGAAATGTTAAACTTAGTTGATGAAATAGAGCATTTCATTGGGTAGGATCGTCAGCTATTTATCATAAATATAATCAAACCCTGCAAATAGTGTAGTTCTCCAGCCATGGTCCGTATTTCCGTTCCCCTGCACTATTCTCTAATTTGCTGGACAGCAAACACAAGAGTGTGTGATTAACGCACATTGAAGCGGCAGTTTCAGTGTAAAGGACTGGTTTGACGCATATCGAAGGGGTGGTTTCAGTGTAAAGGATTTACTGGTTTAACGCATATCCAAGGGTCAGTTTCAGTGCAAAGGATTTACTGGTTTGCCTACATCGAAGGGGCAGTTTCAGTGTAAAGGATTTACTGGTTTGACGCATATCGAAGAGGCAGTTTCAGTGTAAAGGATTGACTGGTTTGACGCATATCGAAGGGGCAGTTTCAGTGTAAAGAATTTACTGGTTTGACGTACATCGAAGGGGCAGTTTCAGTGTTAAGGATTTACTGGTTTGACGCATATCGAAGGGGCAGGTTCAGTGAAAAGGATTTACTGGTTTGACGTACATCAAAGGGGCAGTTTCAGTGTAAAGGACTTCTTGATTTGACGCACATCAAGGATTTACTGCTTTGATGCACATCGAAGGGACGGGTTCAGTGTAAGAGATTTCTTGGTTTGACGCATATCGAAGGAGCAGCTTCAGTGTAAAGGACTTTCTGGTTTGACACACATCGAAGGGGCAGTTTCAGCGTAAACTGAATTCCTGGCATGACACTGTGCTTTATGTGGTCTAGCTGCCTTTGCCTGGTGGAGGAAAATTCAATTTGAATTTCTAATCAATTTAATGTGAAAGGGTATCCCTTTAAAACTGGAGAGGGCCTGAATCCCTATTCTGCTTCTGTCTTGCAGGCTGGTGGGAAGCATTACCACCCGACGTGTGCCCGCTGCGTCCGCTGCCAGCAAATGTTCACGGAAGGAGAAGAAATGTACTTGACAGGTATGTGATAGTCATTCGGGGGTAATTACGCGGTGAATGGCTTTGGCAAAATGATTAATTATAAAATTATACAATTAATGTTTTTGGCAGCATACAGCTCTAGAGCATTCCTTTAACAGTGACGTTGGTCTGGCCACAAGATGGCTGCTAAAACATTTACAATTTGTTTTACCTGAAGATGGCTGCCAAAACATCAGAATTGTCTCAGTCTTTCAAATTCCAGCAAAATCATGCCTTTCCCCACAATATATGCCAGCATAAAAATATGTTCACTCTCGCTGTGCCCATACATCTCCATTCTGGCTGCGTCAAAATATGCCAGTATTCACATATAAGAACATGCTCTGGTTTGCTTTGTGCATAATGCCAGTAATAATACTGTAAGAAAACACGTCCAAACTGGTTCTGCCAATATATGCCATTACCCCCACTTAAGAACATACTCCTGTTGGCCCTTACATTAAAAATGCCATAAAACAATAGGAAAACATGTCCAAACTGGGTCACATATAGTCCAGTCTTGATATGTAAGTACACTTATCATTCTTGCTTTATTATAGATGCTCAGTTAAAAATGTAATCCTACAGTAAGAAATAGCTAGGCTCCCTGCACCAAAATGCTAGTCTGTCATGTGATAACACACGTCAAATTAGTTTTGACCAATAATGCCAGTAAAACATGCCATGCAACTTCAGGAAATGTCAACATTGCTACAGTGCTCCCCTGTACTCTTAGCGACTCGTACGCACACATAATCACATTCATACCCATTCACCCACAAGTTACCCATAAACATTTGCTCGCATTCACTCACACATGCACCAAGAACATTCACACTGATCTCCAGACATGAACACACAATCACTTACCCATACACCTTCTCTCACACTGCATTCTTCACACATGCACCCACTCAGAACATTCACAGTCACATTCATACCCATTCACTCATCTATAGTCCTTCTCTCAGTCACTCACACTGTAGTCTCCACATGGCACCCACCCAGAACATTCACAGTAAAATTCACACCCATTTGCCCACCTATCACTCATCCAAACAGCATTTACATTCACTCCCACTGCATTCTACATACGGGCGCCCACCCAGAACATTCACATACCCACAAATAATCACGTTCTTGTCCATTCACTCCTTGTTGTCCCGCAAGCCATTTCTGTCATGCATTGGTCCCTTGTGTTTCGCTGCCTGTCTCGTCTCGCTCACCGCCGTTCTTCCTCCGCCTTCATGGTGATCCTTGGCTACCCTCTCCTGAGTAACGGCCGGCCTAATTGCTCTATCCTACCTGGGCGCTTGAGCTTCCACTGCTTTTGTCTCCCTCTGGCGAGGTTCATGTGCCTACGGCTTTGTGCTCTGCTCAAACTTTCAGTTCCTTTCCTATGACATTGGCTTTGCTCGCATTTGGTATCCATTCAACTGACATTGCTGTGCTCGTATTATTGTTTTCATTCAACTGACATTGCTTTGCTCACTTTTTGTGCCACTTTAAACTGGTTGAACAGGTTGTGCAGCACGCTGACCTCCCTCTTCAGAATGGTGGGACTTCTTCACTCCTACCTCCTCATATCCTACTCTGTTTCTTACCATAAATGCATGTCTGTATGCCTAATGTAGCCAATCATTCCATGACTCGTGGGTTTTCCAGCATGCAGTCATGGGAGTAGCAATTATTGTTAAGACTGAACTCATGCTGTTCCCTTCTCTGTGCCACTGCTCAGGCTGCAAAATACTTCACCTCAAAATGACACCTTCTATTCACTCATGTTTTTATTTTCTCTTGATCTTGAGTAAATTCAATGGGCCCAAAACTGCTACACTCTTTTTAGGCAATTTAAATCTCTGGCGGAGCAATATTTTAGACAAAAACGCCATTGGCCTCGAGGAATCACTCTCCAACATAGAGTACCAGATCATGAATAATGAGCCAACCAATGGTAAAAATAACCAACTAGAGTGGGTTGTTGTGAAAAACATCACAGCTCATAAACATCCCGACAACCCCGTGCATTTGGTCAGACCACTATCTTATCAACTTTATCATCGACCTCAAGACCCATTTAGAGAAACCTTCTAACAGCTGTAAGAGGGTCATGAATGGGACTTTCAAAAAAATCTCCTCCCACTATATCGAGTCATGCTTGCATACAGTTATGCTAAACTCCTCTGACAATGACCACATAGATGCCCTTCTGGATAAATTCACCAAATGCATCCAAACCATGGTTGATCACATTGACCCCCTCAGAACAAAACTTGTTAGCGCTAGTCCAAGACAACAGGAATGATTCACACCTGAACTATACGTCTTGAAGAGGTCAAAATGATCACTCGAAGCAAAACGGCTGAAATCGCCATCCAGGGAAAATAAAGAAGCATGCAGAGCCATGGATACCACCTATCCAACTAAGATAGCAGATACTAAAAGTAATGTTTTCAGTGCCCAAATAGAATAGGCCCCAAACAAAACAGGGAAACTCTTCCAAATTCTAAAGTCACTAGAAAACCCTGTTGCCCCTGACACTTTCTACGTCTCCTCAGAGGATGATTGTAAGATGGTCCACACGGCTTTTGAAGCCAAAATCACTAAAGCAAGGAAGCAAGTTCTGATGACGCAAAACATTTAAAATCCTCCCAGGAATCTCAGGACGCATCCCAGGATCTCTCAACCTCCCCTATATTTGCCATAAATCCAATCAATTTACCTGAGATGGAGAGAATACTCTCCAGCATGAAACCCACCTCCTGTGTTGAAAATCTGCTGCCACCTCAAATTATCTTAGAGCACAACATCCTCTTTGCCCCGTTCTTGACACAGTTCTTCAATTCATCTTTTCGGGACAAGTGCATTCCTATTGCCATCAAGGTAGTTACGGGTTCCCCAGGGCTGTCAGAAGGTGTGGTGAGGCCCGGGGCAAAACATTTGGTGAGGCCCCCTTACAATCCTTTGCACTCGGCCAGTGGCAGCACATCCGCAAACAGGAGACTCGAGAAATCTACCCTTGAGTTTATGTGCAGGATCCCAAATATGGTTTATTACTACAACTCCAAATCAACTACAGCAAAGTTAGATTTCTCTACTGAAGAAAGGTTCATGCCAGACTAACTTTTTATCGTATGAATAAATATATATAAGATGGAATGAGCTCTCCACTGCGCCAACTCCAATTCTCTGAGGGTCAGTCACTTTTCCAAGCAAAGAGTTGAGGGCAGATCTCTTTCTTCGGCTGGGGCCTCCCTCTGGAAACAGCCTCCCTGCCTCGGTGAAACTTGAGGAGAACCTTCTCCATTCCGGAAGCACCGCAACACCTGTCTCTTTGCTTCTGCCTTCTCTCTTCCTCTCCCTTGCTGATCACCTGCCTGATCCATGCACTGGTCACCTGGTCAAGCTCTGAAAACGGGCCCAGGTCCCTGCCTGTCCTGTTGCAATCCCGCACTACCTCTTGGCTCCCCTACACTTGTGGTCTGTATCTGTAACCCTACAGTCCCCGCTCTTGCTCTTATTCTCCACCCATTGTCTGCCCTTATGAATACCCACACTTGCCACCCATTGGCTGCACTCTTGTTTCTCCTTTGTTACTGCACTTTTGCATCCTACCCCACCCTCGGCACTTCTCCCCTCCCCCCTTCCCTGCTGTTGCACGATCTGAATGACACAAGGCCTAGTAAGAGCTGTGTTTTGTCCTACTCTTTTGTTTCTCCCTCCTTGCCTTGTCGCGCCTAGAAACACTTGTGTACAGGCACGTTATAAATGCCATATCATATCATTAGGGAGCACCCTGCCCATGTGTGTGCATTAAAACACACATCATACACAGTGATAAATGATGTACAGTGGAGGCTGGTGCATTTCTGAATTTAAGAGGCTTAAATGTTTGTGCCAATTAGGCAGGATCAACAGAGAACAGTGAGGGAGCCCAAACCAAACAAGGGTTGCTTGAGGGGGGTTCTCACTCCCAAGAAAATGCTTGAAACATTGGGTTAAAAGTATGCATTTTACAGCACTTTCTTTGCAAAATTGGTTAGAAATCCATACAGTTTGCAATTGGTTTTGTATGGAAGCACATGGAAATTCCCAATAGTTGCAAATCACAAAATGTGCATAGGAACATTTTCCAATGCATTTCATGCCGCCTTTCCACGCGAGATATGCTAGTATAAAAATATATTCATTCTGGTTGTTCTTATTATGTCGATGCAGGCTGCATCAATATATGCCATTATTACCATGTAAGGACTCCCAGCCAGTAAAAATGCCATGCCACAGAAAGTATATCCAGGCTGATTGTGTACCACAAGTGTTATTACTGACTAGATTGGCCTACATTAAATGTGGGCCAATTTAGCCAATTAGTATGTTTACTTTAACCTTGATGCATAGTCCTGTGCATCATGGGTAAAGCAAAAAGAGCACTGGCAATGCTAACAGTTTGGGCATTCGTGTAGGCATGGGAAAGGCACTTCTGTATTGGTATTAGCTGGCCATTGATAGTGCCAGTGCAAAATGGTTTGAGTACCTGAGCAGCTAATAGCAGTGCCTGGTAAATGCCTAATACTTACACACAAGCCAAAACGGTTGGCTTTGCCAATGCTTATTTTTAAACGAACTTCAGTGAAAGACACGCAGGGTGTTTTTAAATTGAGTGGCCAAAGGTAGACTTGATTAAGACATTTTTATTACACCAGTTACATGTTTACAACTCCAATGAAATCATGAACTCTCAGAAGACTCCTTTGAGGAAACAATTGCAGGCACATTGAGGGTAAAGTTTGATGGCAAGGCATGTTTAAAGCTAGCTCAAAGAGTTCCAGTGAGGAGGTGTTTTGGGTGGGGAGGGCAGGAACTGGGTGAGAATTTCCATAGGGATTAGCATGGCCATGAAAAGTAATTTCACTGTTAGCACCTGCATTCATATCCATACATTTTTAGGTAATTGAAATTGTGATGTGGGGTTAGCACTTGCATGCTAGGGGAGTGGTTAGAAGGGAAGTGGTGACATGAGACAACTCATTCTCACAGCAGTCCTTAAGTGTGACGTTTCAGAAATGAAGGCAAGAGGTAGCTGCTTGTAACATTGAAGCTTCACCAGAATAGTCTCATTCGAAATGTGGAAAGATGTTAGGTACCCTCACACAAGGAAGTTTGCCCCTTCCCCAAAGCCTCTGACGTTAACTCCTCTCCCAACTTTTGAAGTGTTAGTCCCCTTTCCCCCCTGACATGTTAGCCTAGGTGCACCTCTGATGCCATGAACCCACCCCTTAATGAAGTGGCCACCAGGGCGGCTACATTTAGGGGTGTTGCTGAACACACACTCACAAAAAAGACTTTCACCCATGCATTCATCCACTAGTTACACAACTCCATACATGCATGTATACATAAAACCAAACACAGCATTGACACAAACACCAACATGCACGCATGCATTCATACATACACATATACATACTAATTTAAATACACATATACACTTTTAATTTAAAATAAAAACACTTACTTTACCTTCATGCACCCTTAACAAGCATCCACGCAGCCGACACGTAGACATGCTGCCTGACAAGAGAGAACTCCTCTCCCATCAGTCAGCGTGATCATGCTGACAACATGAACACACTAGCTGACAGGAGAGGAATCCTCTCCTATCAGTCAGCATGGTCATGCTGAGCAAGGTGAACACAGTGGCCCTCATTACAACACCGGCGCTAAACCATGGCGCTATTAGCACAATGGTTGGTGCCGGTGTTGTAACGGGTCCGCCATGGTTCAATGGGGAATTACCACACCATTCCAAGGTTGGCGGGGCGGTAATTCCCCATTGAACCATGGCCCTTCCCCATTACCATTTTCGCACCATAGGGCTCTATGGGAATGGGGAAGGCGCTAAGTACGGTACCGCAAATTGGGGTACCGTACTTAGCACCAAGGTCCCTTTGCGGGTCCCTACTTTAACGGCTGGTGTAGACCAGCCGTTAAGGTCGGGTCCCGCAAAGGGACCTCGTAGTAAAGCGCTAAGTGTTTAACGGCGCCGCAGCCTTTTACGGCGCCGTTAAACACTTAGCGCCTGGGTCGTAATGAGGCCCAGTGACTGACAAGAGAGAACTCCTCTCCCATCAGTCAGCGTGATCACGCTGACAACTGTTAAGAAGGATTTCTGAACTCTGACCAGGTGGGGCAGAGGTTCAGAAGGCCAACCTAGTTTCTTGGGACAGGGTAACCTCTGGACAAGCCAGACCAATCAGGGTAGCTATGGCAGGCGGTCAAGACTCAAGAGGGGTGAGGGTGAGTAAAAGACCTCAATGAGCACACAAAGCAAGGACACTAACAAATTACTCCAGACAGGTGTTATATTAAGAATATAGACACATTTATTACAAGGCCTTTGTAACATAGACCATAGCAAAGAATCACAGTAATACTAAAGTAAACCAATACATCAAAACCAACACAATATAAATACAAGACCACAGGGGTCTAGGGGATTATAAGCACGAAATATGTAGACCACCTAGATGGGGAGGAAAATAGGCAGTGCAAGTAATCTTTAGACCCAATTCAACATCAAGAATACACCTAGCTAAGAGGCAGTCCAAGCCCTATGAAGAGAGGAGCCTTATGCTCAATAGTACATGCACGCGCTTGTGCCAATGGACAAAATAGGGTCTCTTCAAGGGTCTCTAGCATCTCACGAAGGTGGATGAGGCGATGAAGAACAAGTTCCCACTATTCAAACAGGACCTCCACTTGAGGGCAGAGGCAGTTTGAGAGTGCGGGATGGAGTCGCTATTTCGCAATAGCTGTGGAAAGGAAAGGGGCCCTCAGGGGCCACTTTGTGTGTAAAATGGGCTCCTGTGCTAGAGGCCACTGGTTGGAGTAAGGACTACTCACTGTTCCCTGACGCAGGCAGACCCAAACTTCGCCAGTACAGTCCACTTCGCTGGCAGGTTCGAATGCGACAAACAGGACGTCTCAACACTGTGTAGACTCTGAGATACAGCGAGGATTCCCAAATGGGACAGTGGTGATTTCTCTGCTCCAGGAGGAGGAATCAGCCCAATTCCACTGCAGCAGGCTTCAGGGGAAAGGGGGTCACAAATGCAGCGAACTTGCACAGGTCGTTGACACAGCAGGGCAACATGGTAACTGTGTTTACTCCGGTCCAAGCGCACTCGTCTCACTTCAGACCTGGGAATGCCAAGTGTACGAAATTCAGTGTGAGGGTGCCGTGGACACAGAGCAAGCAGTATACCAACTTTTGAGGGCCTCCTTGAAACGGTGGTGGTATCAGAGCAAACATGCCGTGTAAGCTAGTCAGCCCACTGGTTGGCCCAGGGACACTTCCGAAGAGGCTTACTTGCAGGGTTTGTTGAAGGTGCCGAGAATAGTTGATCCCACTATTCCAATGGGTCGAAGCGTCTTCGCAGACCTTCTAGGACGATCAGATGCAGAGGGGTCCCACGGGACAACAGCGGGTTCAGGGTGCCAAACCTTCTAGCGGGTCACCAGCGGTTCCTCGACTCGCTTCTTGTTGCAGGATACTTGGCTCCTTATCCTTTGTTCATGTGAACTCAGGAGATCGACATGGTAATGGTGTTTTCAGCCTCCTCTTATCCACAGTTCCCTTCGCACCAAAACGGAGGGGACCCAATGGGAGATCTGCTCACAAACACTCACTCCATACGTGGACCAATTATGGACCACGGTGGTCCCAGGCATTCAGGACACTCCAGACTCTCTGGCACCCAGGATGTGTATTGGGAACAGACATCCCCGCCCACATCCTGGAGGCACACACACAAGGCATGCAGAAGCCTGCGAAAGCATTGGGTTTCGCGGGAAAGTGCATGACCAAATAAGGACTGACCCGGGTCAGCTCGACCTGGGGAAGGTGAAGGGGCAAGATAGCCAAAGGACAGGATGAAGAACCTCGTGGCATGGCCATTTTGGAGCCAGGCCACCTATACGTGCCAAGCACGGTAAACGCGGTTTACATGGCAATAACAGGTTAAAGATACATGAAAACGATAGCTGCCACCAGTCCTGTCCATGACACATCTGCACAGTTCATAAAAAGTCTAGCGAGAGTTTCTAGGGCCTTTGGAAAGACTAGAGACCCAAGGGTGCTGTAAGGTAAGTTACATGGCACACTTGTTACATGTTGCACAAAAGCTGCAACATGAGGAAAGGACTAAGGGAAACCAAGTCTCCCAGTACTGACTGTCTTAAGGGCATGTCAGTTTCCCCATGAAAAGTGAGCGAAAGCCCAGAGGAGTGCAGCTGAGGGCTGTGCTTCTCTAGCAAATTCTAGATCAGGGTGTAAAACAGCAGCAAAACGTTTGGGGGGTTGACACATGGAGGGACAATTACATACAATTATGAAATCTTTCCTAACACTCGCCCTCCCCAGACTAAGGACAGGGAGAACTAATCCACCCCTGGATGAGTTTCTTGTTCAGGTCGGTTAAACATTCTGGACAACCCATCAGCATTGCTATGTTGGACACCTGGCCTATGCTCAATAGTGAAGTCAAAGGCTTGCAGACTTATGGGCCACCTAAGCAACTTTGGATTCTCTCCCTTCATGTTCATTAGCCACTTTAAGGGCTTATGGTCAGTTTGCACAGTGAAGTGGGTCCCATAGAGGTAGGGCCTTAGATTCTTTAGGGCCCAGACAACAGAG
This sequence comes from Ambystoma mexicanum, assembly GCF_040938575.1. Lineage (NCBI taxonomy): Eukaryota > Metazoa > Chordata > Amphibia > Caudata > Ambystomatidae > Ambystoma > Ambystoma mexicanum. Next base: position 635,538,711 of record NC_090925.1, read on the forward strand.
AAACATTATTTCTCTACTGTGGACCATCTGAGCTAGCTGTCCTTAAGCTGGCGACTAATGAAGCCAATAGGGTGTTCCTTACACTTCTCATCTACTTGTGATAGTACAGCTCCTATCCCAATGTCAGAGGCATCTGTCTGCACAATAAAAGGTCTTTTGTAATCAGGGGCCCTGAGCACAGGGGCCTGGCACAAGGAGTCTTTTAAGCCATTGAAGGCCTTCGCACACTCTTCAGTCCAAATTACCTTCTCGGGTTTCTTTGCAGTAGTGAGAGCAGTCAGAGGGGCAGCTATGGTACCATAGTCTACCATGAAATTTCTGTAGTACCCAGTGAGTCCTAAGAAGGCTCTCACTTGGGTCTGTGTAGTGGGGGTAGGCCAGTCTTGTACTTCTTGCAACTTACTGGGTAGAGGCTGTATCCTACCTCCACCTACCTTATGTCCAAGGTAAACAACTGATCCTTGTCCAATCTGGCATTTACTGGCCTTTATGGTCAAGTGGGCCTTCTGAAGAGCCTGTAGCACAATCCCAAGGTGTTTCACATGGTCTTCCCAGGTGGCACTGAAAACTGCTATATAATCCAGATAGGCAAGACAGAATTCATCCAACCCATTCAACACATGATTCACAAACCTCTGGAAGGTGGCAGGTGCATTCTTCAACCCAAAAGGCATTACCCGGAACTGGTAAAGGCCCTCTGGAGTTGAGAAAGCTGTCTTCTCCTTAGCATGTTCTGCAAGGGCTATTTGCCAATAGCCTGCCGTGAGGTCAAACGTGATGAGGTACTTGGAGGCACCCAAGGTATCCACCAGCTCATCTGTTCTTGGCAAGGGGTGTGCATCTGTCCTGGTGACAGCATTCAGAGCGCTGTAGTCCACACAGAACCTCAATTCAGAAGTACCTGTTTTTGGTTCCTAAACCACAGGGCTGGACCACGGACTACTAGAGGGTTCAATCACCCGAAGATCCAACATTTTTTTGACCTCTGTCTTTGTAACACCTTACTTTGTCTGACATCCTGTATCCCCTACTTTTGGTAGGTACACCGTCTCCTGTGTCTATGTTATGTTTGCACCAAGGTGTCAAACCAGGGGACTGTGAGAACAGGGGGGAAAATTGCCTAAGCAAACGTTTCACCTCAGCCTGTTGATCAGAAGTCAGGTGAGGGGCCACTCGGACACCCTCAATGGAGCTATCTGAAGGATTGGTTTGGAATAGGTCAGGGAGAGGTTCAGACTCCTCTTCCTCAACATCTGAAGCCAATAGCAGTGCTGCGATTTCAACTCTTGGGATGAAAGCCTTCAGCCTATTTACATGGAACACTTTTGGAGCCTGTCCAGGCCTTCCAATGTCCACTAAATAGTTGACCTCACCCAGTGACTCCACCACTGTGTAAGGGCCTGACCATTTATCCTGTAAAGCTCTAGGCCTTATGGGATTCATGATCAGGACTTTCTGACCAGGTGTAAAGTTGATGAGGGAAGCCTTCTGGTCATACCAATGGTTCACCAGGGCTTGTCCTGCCTTCAATTTGTCACTAGCCAGTCCCATCAAGAGTACCATCTTTTTCTGAGCCCCAGCACATAGTCTACTACATTAGTAGTGATGGGGGAGTGGGCATCTCCCATCCCTCCTTGACTATGGCTAAGGGTCCCATTATAGGGTGACCAAACAGAAGTTCAAAGGGGCTGCAGCCAACACCCTCTTGTGGTACCTCTCTCTAGGCAAACAGTAAGCATGGTAATAGAAGATCCCATTTTCTTCTTTGAGGTTCTTCCAGAGCCCCAATCATACTTTTCAAGGTCCTGTTAAACCTTTCCACCAGACCATTGGTCTGGGGGTGGTGGGCGGAAGAAAACTTGTAGGTGACCCCACATTATTTCCACATAGCCTGCATATACTTTGACATAAAGTTGCTGCCTCTGTCAGACACAACTTCTTTAGGGAAGCCAACCCTAGTAAAGATGCCAAGTAAACCTTTTGCAACTGACTTGGCAGTCACAGTTTTCAATGGGATGGCCTCAGGATACCTGGTTGCATGGTGGACCAGCATCAGGATAAACCTATTGCCCGAGGATGTTTGGGGCAAGGGGACCAACAATGTTGATCCCTACCCTCTCAAATGGTACCCCCACAACTGTGAGTGGCACTAATAGAGCTTGGATTGTTGAGCCACTCTTACCAGATAACTGACAGGAGGCACAACTCCTGCAGTGACTTTCTACTTGCACCCCCATCTTGGGCCAGTAGAAGTGCATGGATAAACTTTGATTGGTCCTCTTAATTCCAAGGTGACCAGCAAGGGTCACTTCATGTGCCAGCTGCAGGAGGAAGGGTCTTACAGCAATGGGAACCACCAACCTCCTATGGTCTCCTTCTGTAGACTCCGTAGGCTCACTATGCAGGAGCCCACCTTCCCAATAAATCTGATGCTTCCCAGGAGGTTCACCCTTAAGCTGGGAGCAGGCCTGTCTCCTTAGGCCTTCCAGAGATGGGCACTCACGTTGGCCTTTACTGAATTCTTCCCTGTCAGGACCACCTTCTACTAACAAATAATTTAGTTCAGGATGGTCATTGGGGTCAAACACTTCAGGCATCACCACCTCCTTGTCAGGTCCTGGTGATTGACCAACTGCCTCCCCCTCAGTGGTAGGTGAGTTAAGGGGAATATTTTCTTTCCCTCTTTTTGATTTTCTGACTCCTTTAGCCTTGGGTTTCCCCTTTGGCTGGGCATTGGTCTTGGCCAGTGCTGCCCTTGTTTGAGACATTGTGCAGGGTCTGTCAGCAGAGTCTCCCACAAGCCCTAAAGCTCTGAGATAATTGCCCAACAAGACCTTTCCTGGGACACTCCTCTGAATGCTCACTGTAATCCTGACTGCTGTACCATTGATAGTAAGATTTACAGGTATTACTGGGAACATGAGAGGTGGGCCATCAGCCAACTTAGTGGGCATCAGAGTAGCTCTGGCAACTTCCTCTGGGTCTACCAAGGAAGAATCCACTACAGTTCGACTGCAACCACTATCCCTAGGAGCTGGAGTATCTACTCCATTGATCAGAACACTGTCTTTAAAATAGTGCTTGGTGTTATCTGGAATCCTAGCATAAGCCTCTGAGACTTTAGGCTCCCAGGAACCCAGGGAAACGAAAACTACCTCCGCTTCTATCCCACTGGGGAAGGAGTCTGAGGAGAAGGATGCCCCTGTAATCTCTTCTTCCTCATAGGAGGAGAAGGCCAGATTAGCAGAGTGGACCCCCAAGGGTTTAACCTTACATCTGGGATCCCGCTTCACGTGATCAGTTGCTCCACAAGCAAAACAAGATCCATTCAGTCTGTGTACATAGGGAGGCTTATTATAACTAGAGTTCTGTTTTGGAGGCTGACCTCCACTACCCTGTGAGTTCTCTTGTGTCTTACCATTATTTTTCTTTTTGTGGCCCTTATCGGAAGAAGTTTTATCAGTCCCCCCCCCCCCCCCTCCTTATCTTTGGACTTTTTCCCTTCCTGCTGCTTACCAGGATGAGTCTTTTCCTTATGGGACACTCTATCTGACACCCACAAATCTGCTGCAATGGCAAGTTTCTTAGGATCTATCTCCTTTGAATCTGCCAAGTGCTGCTTAAGCTCAGGGGAAGAAGATACAAAAATATGTTCCAGCGTGACAAGACTTATCATATCTTCAAAGGTAGAAACTTTATAACCTTCAACCCAGCCAGTTAAGTTTTTTAAGTATTCAGTTACATAAAATACCCAAGTACCACCTTCTTTCTTTTTATAATCTCTGAACCTCTTTAAGTATTGGGCAGGAGTCTTTCCAAACTTTAAGATGAGAGTCTGCTTCAAATTGCAAAATCTGCTCTCTCAGCTTTCGACATTTCCATAATGGCACTACAGCCAGAATGGGGCAGTCTGCTAAGTAACCAGGCAATTCTATCAGCATTGCCAACTTGTTGAACTTCACTTGCATACTCAAATGTATTCAGCCAGTCCATAATGTCATTCTTTTCCTCATACACACTGAGCAGATCTTTTGGAAACCTTGGATGAGAGGAGGCCCCAGACCCATGTCCAGGACCCTTGGATCCATTGGCAACTTGAAGCTTGGCCAGTTCCAACTGATGATCCCTGTCTTTTTGTTTTTCTGCCTATTGTATTTTTAGTTTGGCCATATTGAACTCAAGCTCCTTCTGCCTAAACAGCAGTTCTTGCATCTTGAATTCAAGTATGGCCTACCCATCAGCACTGGCAGAGGAAACATTGGACATTTCATCCTCCATGTTCTCATGGTTGCTGTGGATCAGTGCAGCGGTAGAACCATCAGTTCTACCAGGAGAGCAGCCCCACCTCCTTCTGCACTGTCCTCAGAAGCTACAGCTCTAAGCTGAGCTTCTTGCCAATCTATGATTCTCTGGATCATTTCTACTTTTGTGCCTTGATAGGGGACACCTCTCTCTGCACACATCTTTCTCAATGTTTCGGATTTAGAAGCATTTAAAGTTAACAAGGTACTTGATTCCATACTGTTAGATAGGGCTATGGCCTTTTAAAAGTTATACCACAACAATTCACTATGTGTCCTGGTTGAAATAACTCAAAATGCCTTCACTCGTGTGCAACACTAGATACCTTCAGTCCTATCCCACCGCTGTACACCAATTTGTTAAGAAGGATTTCTGAACTCTGACCAGGAGGGGCAGAGGTTCAGAAGGTCAGCCTAGTTTCTTGGAACAGGGTAACCTCTGGACAAGCCAGACCAATCAGGGTAGCTATAGCAGACGGTCAACACTAAGTCTCAAGAGGGGTGAGGGTGACTGAAAGACCTCAATGAGCACATAAAGCAAGAACACTTACAAATTTCTCCAGACAGGTGTTATATTAAAAATATAGACACATTTATTACAAGGCCTTTGTAACATAGACCATAGCAAAGAATCACAGTAATACTAAAGTAAACCAATACATCACAACCAACACAATAAATATGCAAGACCACAGGGGTCTAAGGGATTATAAGCACAAAATATGTAGACCACCTAGATGGGGAGGAAAACAGGCAGTGCAAGTAATCTTTAGACACAATTCAACATCAAGAATACACCTAGCTAAGAGGGAGTCCAAGCCCTACGAAGAGAGGAGCCTTATGCTCAATAGTACATGCACGCGCTTGTGCCAAAGGACAAAATAGGGTCTCTTCAAGGGTCTCTAGCAGCTCAGGAAGGTGGATGAGGCGATGAAGAACAAGTTCCCACTATTCAAGCAGGACCTCCACTTGAGGGCAGAGGCAGTTTAAGAGTGCGGGATGGAGTCGCTATTTCGCAATAGCTGTGGAAAGGAAAGGGGCCCTCAGGGGCCACTTCCTGCGTAAAAATGGGCTCCTGTGCTAGGGGCCAACGGTTGGGGTAAGGACTACTCACCAGTCCCCGATGCAGGCAGACCCAAACCTTGCCAGTACAGTCCACTTCGCTGGCAGGTTCGAATGCAACAAACAGGACGTCTCGACACTGTGTAGACTCTGAGATACAGCGAGGATTCCCAAACGGGACAGTGGCAATTTTTCCGTTCCGGGAGGAGGAATCTGCCCAATTCCACTGCAGCAGGCTTCAGGGGAAAGGGGGTCACAAATGCAGTGAACTTGCATAGGTCGTTGCCAGAGCAGGGCAACATGGTAACCGCATTTACTCCGGTCCGGGCGCACTCGTCTCACTTCAGACCTGGGAATGCCAAGTGTACGAAATTCGGTGTGAGGATGCCATGGACACAGAACAAGCAGTATACCAAGTTTCGAGGGCCTCCTAAAAACGGTGGCAGTATCAGAGCAAACGTCCCGTGTAAACTGGTCAGCCCACTGGTTGGCCCAGGGACACTTCCGAAGAGGCTTACTTGCGAGGTTTGTTGAAGGTGCCGAGAATAGTTGATCTCACTATTCCAATGGGTCTAAGCGTCTTCGCAAACCTTCTAGGATGATCAGAAGCAGAGGGGTTCCACGGGACGACAGCGGGTTCAGGGTGCCAAACCTTCCAGCGGGTCACCAGCGGTTCCGCGACTCGGCTTCTTGTTACAGGATACTTGGCTCCTTATCCTTTGTTCGTGTGAACTCAGGAGATCGACATGGTAGTGGTGTTTTCAGCCTCCTCTTATCCAAAGTTCCCTTTGCGCCAAAATGGAGGGGACCCAATGGGAGATCTGCTCACAAACACTCACTCCATACGTGGACCAATCATGGACCACGGTGGTCCCAGGCATTCAGGACACTCCAGACACTCTGCCACCCAGGATGTGTATTGGGAACAGACATCCCAGCCCACAGCCTGGTGCCACACACACAAGGCATGCAGACAGGGTCGGACTGGGACAAGAAATAGGCCCGGACACTGAAAAAAAAGTGGCCCATCCCTCGCCTCACAAAAGTGGCCCACCCCTCGCCTCAAAAAAAGTTGCCCTCAAACCATCATCTGTGAATCGTGTCAATTCACGACTTTACAGAAAATGCTACTTATGGAGCGTACATGAGTTTCCCACATTACATCACAGCTCATAAAATATCGTAACTTTGCAAACAAGAATGGATCACGATATGTATCATTAATATCTGTGTGTATAGATCCATATTGTCAAATTACTGTGAATGCAAGCAGACGTCCAAGGCCAAATGATAATATGTTATTGTATAGCACTTACGCTTAAGCTCCTTTTTATAGAACAAATTTGCATACAATATCACCCAACCTGTGTTGGTACTCATTTATCGACCTAAGAAGGATGAAAGGCTGAGATGGCCTTGCTGGGATTCACACCTGCAGATCACACACACATCGCAGTAGCGAGCGCTCAACCCACTGAGCTATCATATCGGATATAGTAAAATGAGCAATTATTATTTGGTGGATACCATTAAACTGGTAACTGAGATTTAATGGCAGACCAGTTAAGTTCATCTGCAGGTCTGGTGCAAATATGGCTGCATTTCGAGCCTGTGTGCATCTACTTTTCAGGCTTCAGATCAGAGGTTGGCAAAATAGGAAAAGCAGCACACTCACAGGACATCCCATACTCTGATCACTCATTACCTCATACATGCAAACAAACATCCTGAACAGCATGCCAGAGATGGGAAAAATAGACACCTTACAACAAAGCATTCATTCATTGTGGACAAATGAAGACTAGTCAATGGCCACTTGATGTGCTATTGTCAAATATTTCTCATGTAGTCCGTACGGTGTATTACTACTGTAAGTCATCAGTTATCATTTACATTCGCTAAAATATTATGGAAAATGCATGTTTTTTGCAAAAATGTGAGCCGTTTTTCGAAGGAATGTTTCTTGCTTGGGCCCATTTATACTGGAGCGTGTTTACTAATCACAAGAGAGAGATACCACATACATGAAGAACTGTTGAACACATGTGCCCTCATTGATACATTTAGCAACACCTCTCTGTGGCTTGTCGTTTTAGTGTTAAGTGGATGTAAAGACCAGGAAACTGGAGCTCGCCTGTGTAAGCAACAGGAAGGAGAAAGGATGAGAACTCAGGAGCCAATAAATCACGCTTTTTATTTGTGACCCACTGACCGACCACCCCGGCGAGCGAACAAACACCAAAGAAGGCAGAGCTGCCAGGGTGTTGCAAAAAATAACAATGTAGGGCACCTTCGAACACATCCAACCGCCAGTGAAGGATGTAAGGAGGAGTGTCTCCTAATGTTACACTTGGACTAGAGCGCAGGTCCCTTCCCTCCACTTAACAGGCCGCCTTTGTGCTGCGGTGCACATCCACCCCGTCGAACAACAAACATGAATGACCGTGGTGGCCCTTTCAGTGTTGGCCTTTTATGGGACAGGCCGGACAGCCAATGACCCAAAGCATTTTCTAGAATGAGTTCACACTCACAGTCTCTGAAAACATCTTTTTTGGCAGGCAAATGTTGCTGCGTGCTTTCCAAGTGCGGCAAAATCTTTACCTCAAACCACTTTGACGAATCTAGCCCCAGCTGCATTACATGGACTGGTAACAAATCAAATATCATACTTGAAATGCTTACATTTGGAGCACAACATTTCTTAGCTGTTAAATATGCATGCATGGCAAGCACTTATTGTCATGTGGAAATCAAGAGCTGCACACATCCTCAAACTCAGTCATTGTGAACGGGGACGGGGAGTACCCTCCTCTGGCAGCACATTGTCATCACACAAGCAAGACTGGAATGGTTACTAGTATGATCTCACCTCCTCCCAGCAGGGCCATCTGCATCTCTCTCCGCTGCCAGTAGCAGCAGGCAGGCAGCCAGTGGCGCGGGCCTGTGGGGTGGTGGTGTTGGGCTGTGGGGTTGATGATGGGTCCCTCACCTCTCAGCAGGCAGGCTGGCCTGGGTGGCTGGTTGCTGCCTGAGTGCTGCACTGTGCCCTCCTGGGCTGACTGGGGGCGGTGGCCCACCCCAGACCATCCCTGAACACCGTACATGCACCCAAGCCGCCGGAGGAGAGAGCCAGGAGCACCAGGCACATCAGCGGGATCCTGAGAGCTGCCATTCTCGGGCTCCTAGAGAGAAACGTCCATGAACTTCATGAAGGGGTGAGCAGGGAGAGGTGACTGGCGCTGCCTTCTCCGCCCCCACTGCTCCGAGTTTGGGTCGTGCGCTCTGTACCTGGACCATAAAGGCAGCACCGGGGCGGCGAGGTGATGTAACGAGAGGGGAACGCGCGCCTTTTCAATGAAGCCCCCGCTTCCTCCACCACCCCATCTGCCCAGCTAGAAAGGGACTTCCCTCCTCTCAGAGGAGAGTGTCACCAGTCTGTGCCCAGCGTGTCCATTGGGGCCAGTGCATGGCAGGAGCCCAAGGGTGGGACCTCCCCAAACTCCCTAAGGTGCCGTGCAGGCAATTTTTCAAAAATGATATGCCCCCCACGCAATACGTTGCAGCCTGGCTCCAGTGTAATACAAAACACTGGGAGGGAGCAGGCCGGGCTCAGGCAGCTCCGCCCAGCATTGCCGCTCCCTCCCAGTGTTTTGTAACACTGACTGCTGCTGGCGCCAGGGTGTTGCGGCCGGGCCGCGGCAGTTGGCCGCCGGCCCGCCGCATTTATCAAAGAAAGGTAACACTTCAGTGTTACCTTTCTCTGCATCTGCGGCTGGCTGGCGGCGGCGGGCGCAGGGCTGCAATTGCAAAGGATCTGTAAGTTGCTTACTTACAGATCCTTTGCAACTTGCATCCATCCGTCCGGCGAGGCCGAGGCACTGGGGGCTGGTTCCTGAAGTGTGAAGGCTTCACAATGAAGCCCATGCCTGGGCCGAAACCGGCCCACATGGTCTTCAGGAACCAGCCCCCAGGTCTCCAGCCATGATTTTGCATCGGCCACGGGCCGATTGGCCGACGACTCAATCCGACCCTGCATGCAGAAGCCCGCGAAAGCATTGGGTTTTGTGGGAAAGTGCATGACCAAATAAGGACTGACCCGGGTCGGCTTGACATGAGGAAGGTGAAGGGGCAAGATGGCCAAAGGACAGGACAAAGAACCTCGTGGCATGGTCATTTTGGAGCCAGGCCACCTATTAGTGCCAAGCGCGGTAAGCGCGGTTTACATGGCAAGAACGGGTTAAAAATACATGAAAACGATAGCTCCCACCAGTCCTGTCCATGACATATCTGCACAGTTCATAAAAAGTCCAGTGAGAGTTTCTAGGGCCTTTGGAAATACTAGAGACCCAAGGGTGCTGTAAAGTAAGGTACATGGCACACTTGTTACATGTTGCACAAAAGCTGCAACACGAGGAAAGGACTAAGGGAAACCAAGTCTCCCAGTACTGACTGTCTTAAGAGCATGTCAGTTTCCCCATAAAAAGAGAGCGAAAGCCCAGAGGTGTGCAGCTGAGGGCTGTGCTCCTCTGGCAAAGTCTAGATCAGGGTGTTAAACAGCAGCAAAACGTTTGGGGGTTGACACATGGAGGGAAAATTAAATACAATTATGAAATTTTTCCTAACAATAACATGAGCAAACTGACAAGAGAGAACTCCTCTCCCATCAGTCAGCGTGATCACGCTGACAACATGAACACACTGACTGACAGGAGAGGAGCCCTCTTCTGTCAGTCAGTGTGGTCATGCTGAGCAACATGAACACACTGACAAGAGAGAACGCCTCTCCCATCAGTTAGCGTGATCACACTGACAGCATGAACACACTGACTGACAAGAGAGAACTCCTCTAATTTCAGTCAGTTTGGTCATGCTGAGCAACATGAACACACTGACTGACAAGAGAAAACTCCTCTCCCATCAGTCAGCATGGTCACGCAGAGCAACGTGAACACACTGACTGACAAGAGAGAACTCCTCTCCCATCAGTCAGCGTGATCACACTGACAACATGAACACAATGACTGACAAGAAAGAACTCCTCTCCCATCAGTCAGCGTGATCACGCTGACTACATGAACACACTGACTGACAGGAGAAGTATTCCTCTCCTGTCAGTCAGCGTGGTCATGCTGAGCAACGTGAACACACTAACTGGCAAGAAAGAACAGCGTGGTCACACTGACAACATGAACACACTGACTGACAAGAGAGAACTCCTCTCCTGTCAGTCAGCATGGTCATGCTGAGCAAAGTGAACACACTGACTGACAAGAGAGAACTCCGCTCCCATCAGTCAGCATGGTCACGCTGTGCAATGTGAACACACTGGCTGACGAGAGAGAACTCCTCTCCCATCAGTCAGCGGGATCACGCTGACAACATGAACACAATGACTGACAAGAGAGAACTCCTCTCCCATCAGTCAGTGTGTTCACGCTGACAACATGAACACACTGACTGACAGGAAAAGAGTCCTCTCCTGTCAGTCAGCATGATCATGCTGAGCAACGTGAACACACTAACTGACAAGAAAGAACTCCTCTCCCATCAGTCAGCGTGGTCACGCTGAGCAACGTCAACACACTGACTGACAAGGGAGAACTCCTCTCCCATCAGTCAGCGTGGTCACGCTGAGCAGCGTGAACACACTGACTAACAAGAGAGAACTCCTCTCCCATCAGTCAGCATGATCACGCTGACAACATGAACACAATGACTGACAGGCGAGGAGTCCTCTCCTGTCAGTCAGCGTGGTCATGCTGAGCAACGTGAATACACTGACTGACAAGAGAGAACTCCTCTCCCATCAGTCAGCGTGGTCACGCTGAGCAACGTGAACACACTGACTGACAAGAGAGAACTCCTCTCCCATCAGTCAGTGTGGTCACGCTAAGCAACGTGAACACACTGACTGACAAGAGAGAACTCCTCTCCCATCAGTCAGCTTGGTCACGCTGAGCAAGGTGAACACACTGACTGACAAGAGAGAACTCAAGGATTTAACACTATTCTTGTGGTCGTAGACCTATTTTCAAAAATGGCACATTTCATTCCTCTAAAGGGGCTCCCAAATGCTTCACTCTGGCAAAGGTATTTCTTGAAGGCATCGTACGGCTCCATGGGTTTCCTTCAATTTTGGTCTCAGACCGAGGTACTCAATTCGTATCTAACTTCTGGAGAAAATGCTGCTCTATGGCCCAGATCGAAATTCGGCTATCCACCAGTCACCATCCCCAAACAAATGGTCAAACTGAGAGGACAAATCAGACGCTGGAGCAGTATCTGTGTTGCATGTTACACCAAGCTGAAGGAAGCTGGTTTGACCTATTATGGATAGCTGAATATGCTTATAATAACTCCCTACACACCAGCACTGGGCTGACACCCTTTTATACCATGTATGGCAGGCGCCCACGTACTTCTGAGTTGGATGTTCCTACAACCCTGGAAATACCAGCAGTCAAAACGTTGCACATGTCAATTTCTCAAACCTTTAAAAGGGCAGCTGAACACCTACTTCAAGCTAAGAATCGCCAAAAGAAGTTTGCTGATCAACACCGAGCAAAGGCCCCCAACTACCAAGTGGGAGACAAAGTCTGGCTGGCGTCTAAACCCGTGTCCATTAAAGGAGCCCGAACTTTCTGTCCAAGATACCTGGGTCCATTCACCGTCACCTCTGTGATAAATCCTGTGGCGGTCAGACTAGCTTTGCCGTCAAACATGTAGATTCATCCTGTGTTCCACGTGTCTCTCCTTAAACCTGTTCAACCTGGGACCCGGGTAGCAACGCCACCGCAACCAGTAGTAGTCGCCGGGTAGCCAGAATTCGAAGTCAAGGACATCCTAGATTCAAAGTACATCAGATCCAAATTATACTACTTAGTAGACTGCAAGGGGTATGGTCCACAAGACAGGACATGGGAGCCTTGTGAGTACATCCATGCACCTCGCTTGCTTAGACGATTTCATCAAAACCATCCAACCAAACCAGGACCAGACTAAAGTGCCACCTTGAGAGGGGCCTTGGGGGGGAAGTGCTGTCATGATTCCTGCCCCTCATGTCCCCAGCCCTTCAAGATGTCAGGCTGGAGTCAGGCCACGATCACCTACATGGCCCTCAAGGGCCTCTCCATCCCTCCAAAGACCCTCTTGGAGTCAGACTTGGCGCTTGTGGCAACAGACTCACTCACTCCCATAGGATAACATTGGGGATTGGACTTGTAGTGCATTGATGGGGACAAGATGGATGCCCCCACATATTTCGGTTCCCAGAACTGCATGTGCGGTCTAGTCTTTTGGGTGTGGTTCAAGCCAGAGGCACCTGGGATACCCAGAGACTATTTAAGCCACACCCAGGCTGAGAAACATGCTTTGCGTTTTCTGCACCTGCAGCGTGACACTCACTGTGCTCAGATCAGTCTCCACCAGGCCTGCATCGTTTTTCTGTGCCGAGCTCCTGCAAGAACAAGAACACCGTTAGGAACAGCCTTACCTTGCGGCACTTCTGTCCATCAGTCATCGCGCCTTCTGTTCTGCGGGCATCTTCGGTGGTGTCATTTCCATCCCGGCATGCCACTTCCTAAGGAAAAGGGAAAAGAACAGAAAAAAGGCATTAGTAAGCATTCTGCAAATCTTCGCTTATTTTTAAATACTGTACGAGTTTCAAACGCTTTACTGAATCCCAGCTGCTTTGGGGGAACTCTGTCTCCGGAACTTCTCATCCATCTGCAAGAGGGAAAAGACACTCCAGGTTAGCGTGGAAACATCTAGAGGCGTCGCATACCGGGCTTACCCACCGCATTTGTTCTTCATAACCGGCATCCATGCTGAAAACGTCATGGCACCTAAAAGACACAGAAAAAGAACCCAGTTCAATGCAAATACGAAAGGGGTGCATCGCGCATCGCGCTCTCACTCACCTTCAGCGCTACTCATCACAGCAGCACGCCACCATCCCCGGACGCCAGCCATCATCTAAGGAAGGAAAGGAACGAAGTTAGAGAACCGTTCAAAAGGTTCATTATACTTACCTGTCGGATCTTGCCAGTGAAGTAACTAGGCAGCAACGAGCCCGCATCAATCAACGCGCCCCTGCGCTGAAGGCAGGATGGAGAGCACACTATCCAAGAAAACAAGGTGAGCTGTGGATCAAAGGGAAGGGTTGGACCCCGGGGAAGAAGGGGTTCAAGCACACAGAGACAATAGGGAGTTAAACTCTACCAATCCTGTGTTTCAGGCCCAGTCTCCAGTCGAATAGCCTCCAGTGAAGGGTTCGAGGTCGTAAGAGGTCAGAACAGGCTGAATGACATCCCCGTGGATACCAGGTGAGCAACGTGAACACACTGACTGACAACAGAGAACTCCTCTCCCATCAGTCAGCGTGATCACACTGACAACATGAACCCAATGACTGACAAGAAAGAACTCCTCTCCCATCAGTCAGCGTGATCACGCTGACAACATGAACACACTGACTGACAGGAGAAGTATTCCTCTCCTGTCAGTCAGCGTGGTCATGCTGAGCAACATGAACACACTAACTGACAAGAAAGAACTCCTCTCCCATCAGTCAGCGTGATCACGCTGACAACATGAACACACTGACTGACAAGAGAGAACTCCTCTCCTGTCAGTTAGCGTGGTCATGCTGAGCAACGTGAACACACTAACTGACAACAAAGAACAGCGTGGTCACACTGACAACATGAACACACTGACTGACAAGAGAGAACTCCTCTCCTGTCAGTCAGCATGGTCATGCTGAGCAAAGTGAACACACTGACTGACAAGAGGGACCTCCTCTCCCATCAGTCAGCGTGGTCACGCTGAGCAACGTGAACACACTGACTGACAAGAGAGAACTCCTCTCCCATCAGTCAGCGTGATCACGCTGAGCAACGTGAACACACTGACTGACAAGAGAGAACTCCTCTCCCATTAGTCAGCATGGTCACGCTGAGCAACGTGAACACACTGACTGACAAGAGAGAACTCCTCTCCCATCAGTCAGCGTGATCACGCTGACAACATGAACACACGGACTGACAGGCGAGGAGTCCTCTCCTGTCAGTCAGCGTGGTCATGCTGAGCAACGTGAACACACTGACTGACAAGAGAGAACTCCTCTCCCATCAGTCAGTGTGGTCATGCTGAGCAACGTGAACACACTGACTGACAAGAGAGAACTCCTCTCCCTTCAGTCAGCGTGGTCAGGCTGAGCAACGTCAACACACTGACTGACAAGAGAGAACTCCTCTCCCATCAGTCAGCATGATCATGCTGACACATGAACACACTGATTGACAAGAGAGAACTCCTCACCTATCAGTAAGCGTGTTCACGCTGAGCAACGTGAACACACTGACTGACAGGAGAGGAGTCCTCTCTTGTCATTCATCATGTCCATGTTGTCAGCTGAATAACGGGAGGCAGCAGAGCTCACTTCTGAGCCCTGCTGTCTCCCATTATTTTGCTGTTTGTTGCAGAGCCAAACGGCTTCGCAACACACAGCAAAATCATTGCTTTATTTTGTCAGGGTATAACGATATGGCTCCATTGACTTTCATTTCATGGAATGTTAAGGGTATTGGCAATGCTGTGAAAAGACGTAAGGTTTTGGCAAGTTTATGGAGAGGCAAGGCTGATGTAATTTTCCTTCAGGAAACTCATTTGGATGACCAAAGTGAAAAATATTTGTCCAACGCAAAATACTCCCAGGTGATTTCAAATTGTTATGATTCTAGGTCTAGAGGTGTCAGTATATTGTTTAAAAGGGGTCTACCGATTAAGATTGAGAAAACTGCGTCAGATGAAGAGGGTCGAATTTTATTGCTTGATATATTATATGATGGCAGGAAATTGACAATTGGAACTGTTTATGCGCCTTGCTCGCCGAACACTTCTTTTTTTGGTCAATTAGGTTTATTGCTAGATAGTATGGAAAGTGAGTCATTGATATTAGGAGGAGATTTTAATATAGTGATGGATAGCGTGATGGACTGGAAATCAGACTGCAGATATCATAATGTAAAGGTTAGTGAAGAAATGAGGGCATTTGTATTTATATATATACTTGTAGATGTTTGGAGAGAACTTCATCATGGTGCAAAGGAATACTCTTTTTATTCACCTGTACATAACTCATACTCAAGAATTGACTACTTTTTTGTTAGTACTACACTATGTAGCCAAGTAGTGGTGTCAAATATACAGGAAAGGGGTATTTCTGATCATGCTCGCTTGGATATGCAGTTGCTTTTGCGGAATACAGGCGAGAAATCTAAAAGATGGAGGATGCAAGCTAGCATACTTAAGGATGATTCGATTACAATGGGTTTGGATGAACTTATTACACATTATTTTGAGGAAAGTAGAGATTCAACAGGAATGAAGACTGTCTGGGATTGTTTTAAGGCAGTATTAAGAGGGGAACTGATAAGTAAAACTGCCCATGTAAAGAAGAAAAATCAGGTAGAGATCAGAAGACTAGAAATAGAAGTTAAACAATTGCAGATGTTTTGTGCAAGTGATGATTTAGACCAAAATAAGCTGAGGTTGAAAAAACTAGAGGCGGAATTGAAGAATCATGTGCAGAATTTGGCTGGTAGTGGCATGTTTTATTCGAAACAATGGTTTTGGGAATTTGGTGATAGGAATGGCAAATAGTTGGCTAACAAGCTTAGAGGGTTAGTGACTGATACATGTGTTTCTTCTATTCAAACTGAAGATGGTAGAACTTTGCACAAGAATGAAGAAATCTGCACATACTTCTGGAGTTTTTATGAGCAACTATATAAGGAAGAGTTGAATCCTACTGCAGATAGTTTGGGATCTTTCTTTGATAAGATTTCTCTTTCTAAATTGACTATTGATAAGCGAACCTTACTAGACTCTAGGATTGAGGTTGCTGAGATATGTACTGCCATATCTCAATTGAAAGATGGGAAATCACCGGGTCCAGATGGTGTGATTTCAGAGTTTTATAAAATGTATGATACTCAATTGGTGCCAATCGTGTGTGAGCTCTACAATGAGTTTATTGCATCAGGTGTAATGTGTGATTCGATGAAAGAGGTACTGATTATCGTGATCCCAACACCTAATAAAGATCATAAGAAATGTGGGAATTATAGGCCTATTTCTTTACTGAATGTTGATCTGAAAATGTTTACTAAAATATGGGCTAATGGATTAATGTCTTGTATAGAGGACCTGATTGATGAATCTCAGGTGGGATTCATACCGGGGAGATTTGGATATGATGATATAAGAGCTGTGCTAAATGTGATTGGAGAACACTATGGTAAAGACTCGAATAATGTTATTGGATTTTTTGATGCTGAAAAAGCCTTTGATAGGGTTAATTGGAAATGTATGGAGTACACGTTAGTAAAAATGGGATTTGGACCAACATTTCTGGAAATGGTTGAATGTATCCATCGTGATGTTAGGGCTCAAGTGTTGTTTAACGGAGTGATTTCTGACTCGTTTCCGTTGTCAAAGGGCACACGACAAGGTTGCCCATTGTCACCATTTTTGTTTAATTTGGCTTTAGAACCTCTAGCTGCTTACATTAGACAATGTGAAATGATAATAGGTATTATGGTTGGGAAGGTTGAAGTAAAAATGTTATCATATGCTGATGATATGTTTCTTTTATTGTTGAATCCTGAAACATGTGGGGATGTGATAAAAGAAATGTTGAAAGAAGTAGGAGAGATATCGGGGCATAAAGTAAATTGGGATAAAACTGAAATGTTCCCTTTGTCTAGGATGTGTGATAATAGTATTTTGCGCTCATGGAACTGTAAGTGGTCACCAGAAGGCGTAACTTATTTGGGAATACATATTATTGGTGATTTGAATACAATTTTGCAATATAATTTGGACCAAGTAACCTTAAAGATATCATTACTGATCAGGAGTTGGAAGAGATTGACATTGAATTTGTGGGCGAAAATTAATGTGATTAAAATGGTTCTTTTGCCTAAGCTCTTATATGTAATTCAGTCCATCCCTTTATTATTATTTAAAAAACAATTAATAAAAGTTGATAAACTCTTTCAATCCTTTTTATGGGGTCTTGGTAAAAAACCTCGAGTATCAAAGTACATATTACTACAAAGTGTTGAGGACGGTGGTTTTGGGTATCCAGATTTGATGAAATACTACAGGGCCTTTTTGCTTAAAAAGAGTTCGTATTACTTTAGAGAAAGGGACACTAAAGAACCGATTTGGTTGCGTTTTGAAAGAGAAATGTGCGCTCCATATGACTTAAGTAGCATCTATAGTATGGGTAAACTACCACGTGCAAGGTTGAAACTGATCCCGGTGGTGGCAACCAGACAGCTGATAGGGATGTGGTTTAGTGAAAATGAACAAGGTTATGGCTTTAGTCCTGATGCTTCAATATGGCATAATGAAGCATTACAGATTGATAATAAATGTCTGAGATGGTTGAGTTGGATTAATAGGGGAATCTGAGACTAGCGGATGTGATGGATGGTGATAGAGTGTTGTGCTTTGAGGAATTGCAGCATAAATATAACTTGGGACGGAGAGAGATGAATAGGTATTTGGCTTTAGCTTCCATGATTAATCAAAGGTTGGATATGACTGGTGGCTCAGTTGGGAGGAAACGGAGATTAGCAAATTGTTAGATGGACAAGGATACAATGTACGGACCTACATGCAATTCATGCCAGTAGGAAAAAAACATCAATTAGCATGGACTAGATTGAAGGAAATATGGTCACATGATGTTAATAGGGTCCTTTCTGACTTAGATTGGAGAGGTGCTTTGAGGGTGCATTTGTACTTAGGAGTAGATATGGGTCTACGTTTGATTCGACAGAAAGTCATTGGAAGGCTGTATTGGACACCAGTTAAGATGTTTAAATTGGGGTTACGATCAAGTGAATTATGTTGGTGTTGTAACAATAATAGAGGTACTCTTTTACATTTACTGTGGGAATGCCCGAGAGTACAATTGTTTTGGAGAGAGGTTAGTGATAGGATTGATTTGATCTTTGGTATACACTTGCAAAGATCCGCTGTTAACATAATTTTACTCTCACATAAAGAAAGGTGTGTGCGCACTAGAAAACATTCTTGCTGGATTGATAGGGTTATTATGGTAGCTATTAAGCTTATCCTCAGGATTTGGAAAACGAGGAAAAAGCCTAGTATTGAAGAGTGGCTGTCGGAGTTGCAGGTTTTATCACAGTATGATAAGATTTCTTTGAAAAATAGAGATAAAGAAGAGGATTACTTTTCTGGCTCTTTATGATTGAGGTGGTGATGGAATTGTAAATATAACACATATGATTGTGCCTTTTGAGGGAGGGGCCCCCCCCTCTTTTTTTCTTTTTTTTTCTCTTTCTTCTTTCTCTTTTTCCCTTTTTTCCTCTTCCTGTTTGTGTTGTCTTTTGTACTTGTATATGTGTATTAGTTGTATGTTCCTTGAATTCATTGGATATAGTTATTATGCTAGAATGCGCAAAATATGATGTTTACAATGTACTGTAATTTTGATTGTTACTACTTAGTATGAGACGTTGTGTACTTTTTATGAAAATGTTGTTGTTTATTGGAAACTTAATAAAATGTTTCTCAAAAAAAAAATCATTGCTGCGGCAGAGAGCAGACAGCACAGTTCCCCATGTGAATAAAGGACACGGGACACGGTGCTGCCTTCTCCGAGGCCTGGGGCAGTTTGCCCTCCTGCACCCCCCTCGTGACGGCCCTGGTTCCCCCATCCCCAGAAAGATTGGCCATGACCCAAGAGACCCTGCAAACCTCAGGCCCATAACAAACTGCCACTTTCTCCTAAAGAGCTTGGACAAAGTTTCTACATCTCAGTTACAAACCCATGTGAAGACAAATAACATCTTACAAGGGTGGGCAAACAGGTTTTAGGCCAGCCCACAGTACCAAAATGACTTTAATAGACCTTCAATCACAAACACTAAGGATTATAGGGAAGGGCAAAGCAGGCCTTCTGGTCCTTTTGGACCTTTCGGCGGCTTTCGACTTGCTGGACAATCAGTGCCTTCTACACACCCTAGAATCCACAGGAGATTGCTCGAGGGGTGCTACTGAATGTTTTGAATCTTTCTTGACCCACCATGTCTCTAGATTACACTCGGGCGACATCCTTTCTCCACCCTCAAACATTCCCTGTGGGATCCCACAGAGGGCCAGCCTGTTGCTCGTATGGTTTAATATGTACAGCCTCTCTGTGCCCTATTGGAGAGCATGAGCACTTACTTTACCAACTATGTGGATGACACACAATTAGTCATGGAACTCAGTGGAGACTACCCCAAAGACTCAGCCAAACTCCTTTCGATTTTCAATCAGGTTGAGTTATGGATGACCGAGAACTGGATGTGTATTAATGGGGGGAAAACTGAGCTACTCATCATCGGCTCCCACCAAGCCAGGAGTAAGCTTAGCAGCAGCTACCATGCTTTTCACAAGAGCACACAAAAAAGGTTAGCAGAAATTGCAACTACCACCTTGGCCTTCTTAGGAATATTCAAACTTTCCTCACTGAAGAAAACGCGGCCACAATAGCCTGTGCCATCATCTTACCAAGGCTGGACTACTGCAATGCACTGCTTCTCCTGGCCAGCATTTCAAGCCCAAAAAGATGCCAGCAGATCCAAAATGATGCTGTACGCATCATTAAAAGGGTCTCCTGGAAGGAGCACATATCTAAACACCGGAAAGACCTGCGCTGGCTGTCCATAGCGGAATGCATCAGTTTCAAAACGTGCACCATCCTCCACCACTGACTCTACTGAAAACAGCGATAACTCACTACGCCCCTGGCAGATGTTTATGCTCAATTGACAAGGCCCTGGCCTCCTGTCCTGTTTTTAAACAGACAAGAGGCATGGGTAGTTCTTTCCCAGTCCATGCAGCCCAGCTGTGGAACTCCCTTCCGGGGAAGCTGAGACAGGAAGAGAATCTCCTAACTTTCAGGAAGAACTTGAACGCTGCACTATTTAGTTACCTACCTCATACACCCATTTTCCAGGCCTCTTCCTGTCCCGTCCTCTTTTGTTTTCATTTGTGTTTATGTGCGCCCTGATGCCGGTGGGCTGTTCGGCATGCTATAAATAAATAAATAAATAAATAAATAAATGTTTACCTATCTCTTAGCCAGAATTGAATGTCTGGATGTCTGATGTAGCCCCTCATTCCATGAGGCATGGCTTTTCCAGCTTGCAGTCATGCTTACCTGGCTGTCTTCATTGCATGTCTGTTTTTTTCCTAAATGCAGTTTACCTACTTGTCCTTGCATTTTTTACTTGTTTTTCATGCAAATTTACCTCTTACCCTACCCCATCCTTCACTTCCCTTCCTTCCCCTCTTGCCTTTTTTTCATGTTTCAGCTCTTGCATGTTCCAAATCCTCTCACGACTTAGTCAGAGCGTTTTGTTTGTTTCTTCCCTTCAACCCCTTCCTGCACTTCCCCTCCTCCCCTCTCCCCAGATCTCATTCTTCAGCACTTGTGTGTTCCGAATGTTTCAAGACTTTCTATGAACGTTTTCCTTTAGTATTATACCTTTCTCTTCTTCCTTTCCCCCCTTTTCTTGATGCGCCTTGAAACACCATTTTTGCTGTATAGTGCGCATTACAAATAAACAATAAACACTCATACACTCACACATACCATTTCCAAAAAAAGAAAAAAAAGGCTTCCTTACTTGTTCCGCGCGAGCGTGGTTCCTTCTTGCCTCCAGGCCTCCTGGCCATGCGCAGGCACCTCCTTCCCACGCCAGCTGCAGTGGGCCCTCGGCCCAGCCCTCGCCCTGACTTAAAGTCATGGTGAGGGCTGAGCTGGGACCCTGCCTTGTCCTGGGTCCCCTTTTAGGCCTGTGATGCTGCACTTACATTATAAACAAAACCATTGTCACTACATAAGTATGAGAAGACCGCAACAATCTCCCGTAGGATAACATTGGGGATTGGACTTGTAGTGCATTGATGGGGACAAGATGGATGCCCCCACATATTTCGGTTCCCAGAACTGCATGTGTGGTCTAGTCTTTTGGGTGTGGTTCAGCCCAGAGGCACCTGGGATACCCATAGACTATTTAAGCCACACCCAGGCTGAGAAACATGCTTTGCGTTTTCTGCACCTGCAGCGTGACACTCACTGTGCTCAGATCAGTCTCCACCAGGCCTGCATCGTTTTTCTGCGCCAAGCTCCTGCAAGAACAAGAACACCGTTAGGAACAGCCTTACCTTGCGGCGCTTCTGTCCATCAGTCATCGCTCCTTCTGTTCTGCGGGCATCTTTGGTGGTGTCATTCCCATCCCGGCATGCCGCTTCCTAAGGAAAAGGGAAAAGAACAGAAAAAAGGCATTAGTAAGCATTCTGCAAATCTTCGCTTATTTTTAAATACTGTACGAGTTTCAAACGCTTTACTGAATCCCAGCCGCTCTGGGGGAACTCTGTCTCCGGAACTTCTCATCCATCTGCAAGAGGGAAAAGACACTCCAGGTTAGCGTGGAAACATCTAGAGGCGTCGCATACCGCGCTTACCCACCGCATTTGTTCTTCATAACCGGCATCCATGCTGAAAACGTCACGGCACCTAAAAGACACAGAAAAAGAACCCAGTTGAATGCAAATACGAAAGGGGTGCATCGCGCATCGCGCTCTCACTCACCTTCAGCGCTACTCATCACAGCAGCACGCCACCATCCCCGGACGCCGGCCATCATCTAAGGAAGGAAAGGAACGAAGTTAGAGAACTGTTCAAAAGGCTCATTATACTTACCTGTCGGATCTTGCCAGTGAAGTAACTAGGCAGCAACGAGCCCGCATCAATCAACGCGCCCCTGCGCTGAAGGCAGGATGGAGAGCACACTATCCAAGAAAACAAGGTGAGCTGTGGATCAAAGGGAAGGGTTGGACCCCGGGGAAGAAGGGGTTCAAGCACACAGAGACAATAGGGAGTTAAACTCTACCAATCCTGTGTCTCAGGCCCAGTCTCCAGTCGAATAGCCTCCAGTGAAGGGTTCGAGGTCGTAAGAGGTCAGAACAGGCTGAATGACGTCCCCGTGGATACCAGGTGAGCAACGTGAACACACTGACTGACAACAGAGAACTCCTCTCCCATCAGTCAGCGTGATCACACTGACAACATGAACCCAATGACTGACAAGAAAGAACTCCTCTCCCATCAGTCAGCGTGATTACGCTGACAACATGAACACACTGACTGACAGGAGAAGTATTCCTCTCCTGTCAGTCAGCGTGGTCATGCTGAGCAACATGAACACACTAACTGACAAGAAAGAACTCCTCTCCCATCAGTCAGCGTGGTCACACTGAGCAATGTGAACACACTGACTGACAAGAGAGAACTCCTCTCCTGTCAGTTAGCGTGGTTATGCTGAGCAACGTGAACACACTAACTGACAAGAAAGAACAGCGTGGTCACACTGACAACATGAACACACTGACTGACAAGAGAGAACTCCTCTCCTGTCAGTCAGCATGGTCATGCTGAGCAAAGTGAACACACTGACTGACATGAGGGACCTGCTCTCCCATCAGTGAGCGTGGTCATGCTGAGCAACGTGAACACACTGACTGACAAGAGAGAACTCCTCTCCCATCAGTCAGCGTGATCACGCTGAGCAACGTGAACACACTGACTGACAACAGAGAACTCCTCTCCCATCAGTCAGCGTGATCACACTGACAACATGAACCCAATGACTGACAAGAAAGAACTCCTCTCCCATCAGTCAGCGTGATTACGCTGACAACATGAACACACTGACTGACAGGAGAAGTATTCCTCTCCTGTCAGTCAGCGTGGTCATGCTGAGCAACATGAACACACTAACTGACAAGAAAGAACTCCTCTCCCATCAGTCAGCGTGGTCACACTGAGCAATGTGAACACACTGACTGACAAGAGAGAACTCCTCTCCTGTCAGTTAGCGTGGTTATGCTGAGCAACGTGAACACACTAACTGACAAGAAAGAACAGCGTGGTCACACTGACAACATGAACACACTGACTGACAAGAGAGAACTCCTCTCCTGTCAGTCAGCATGGTCATGCTGAGCAAAGTGAACACACTGACTGACATGAGGGACCTCCTCTCCCATCAGTGAGCGTGGTCATGCTGAGCAACGTGAACACACTGACTGACAAGAGAGAACTCCTCTCCCATCAGTCAGCGTGATCACGCTGAGCAACGTGAACACACTGACTGACAAGAGAGAACTCCTCTCCCATCAGTCAGCATGGTCACGCTGAGCAACGTGAACACACTGACTGACAAGA
This sequence comes from Ambystoma mexicanum, assembly GCF_040938575.1. Lineage (NCBI taxonomy): Eukaryota > Metazoa > Chordata > Amphibia > Caudata > Ambystomatidae > Ambystoma > Ambystoma mexicanum. The sequence continues at coordinate 635,562,393 of NC_090925.1, forward strand.
GAGAACTCCTCTCCCATCAGTCAGCGTGATCACGCTGACAACATGAACACACTGACTGACAGGCGAGGAGTCCTCTCCTGTCAGTCAGCGTGGTCATGCTGAGCAACGTGAACACACTGACTGACAAGAGAGAACTCCTCTCCCATCAGTCAGTGTGGTCATGCTGAGCAACGTGAACACACTGACTGACAAGAGAGAACTCCTCTCCCTTCAGTCAGCGTGGTCAGGCTGAGCAACGTCAACACACTGACTGACAAGAGAGAACTCCTCTCCCATCAGTCAGCATGATCATGCTGACACATGAACACACTGATTGACAAGAGAGAACTCCTCACCTATCAGTAAGCGTGTTCACGCTGAGCAACGTGAACACACTGAGTGACAGGAGAGGAGTCCTCTCTTGTCATTCATCATGTCCATGTTGTCAGCTGAATAACGGGAGGCAGCAGAGCTCACTTCTGAGCCCTGCTGTCTCCCATTATTTTGCTGTTTGTTGCAGAGCCAAACGGCTTCGCAACACACAGCAAAATCATTGCTTTATTTTGTCAGGGTATAACGATATGGCTCCATTGACTTTCATTTCATGGAATGTTAAGGGTATTGGCAATGCTGTGAAAAGACGTAAGGTTTTGGCAAGTTTATGGAGAGGCAAGGCTGATGTAATTTTCCTTCAGGAAACTCATTTGGATGACCAAAGTGAAAAATATTTGTCCAACGCAAAATACTCCCAGGTGATTTCAAATTGTTATGATTCTAGGTCTAGAGGTGTCAGTATATTGTTTAAAAGGGGTCTACCGATTAAGATTGAGAAAACTGCGTCAGATGAAGAGGGTCGAATTTTATTGCTTGATATATTATATGATGGCAGGAAATTGACAATTGGAACTGTTTATGCGCCTTGCTCGCCGAACACTTCTTTTTTGGGTCAATTAGGTTTATTGCTAGATAGTATGGAAAGTGAGTCATTGATATTAGGAGGAGATTTTAATATAGTGATGGATAGCGTGATGGACCGGAAATCAGACTGCAGATATCATAATGTAAAGGTTAGTGAAGAACTGAGGGCATTTGTATTTAAATATAGACTTGTAGATGTTTGGAGAGAACTTCATCATGGTGCAAAGGAATACTCTTTTTATTCACCTGTACATAACTCATACTCAAGAATTGACTACTTTTTTGTTAGTACTACACTATGTAGCCAAGTAGTGGCGTCAAATATACAGGAAAGGGGTATTTCTGATCATGCTCGCTTGGATATGCAGTTGCTTTTGCGGAATACAGGCGAGAAATCTAAAAGATGGAGGATGCAAGCTAGCATACTTAAGGATGATTCGATTACAATGGGTTTGGATGAACTTATTACACATTATTTTGAGGAAAGTAGAGATTCAACAGGAATGAAGACTGTCTGGGATTGTTTTAAGACAGTATTAAGAGGGGAACTGATAAGTAAAACTGCCCAAGTAAAGAAGAAAAATCAGGTAGAGATTAGAAGACTAGAAATAGAAGTTAAACAATTGCAGATGTTTTGTGCAAGTGATGATTTAGACCAAAATAAGCTGAGGTTGAAAAAACTAGAGGCGGAATTGAAGAATCATGTGCAGAATTTGGCTGGTAGTGGCATGTTTTATTCGAAACAACGGTTTTGGGAATTTGGTGATAGGAATGGCAAATAGTTGGCTAACAAGCTTAGAGGGTTAGTGACTGATACATGTGTTTCTTCTATTCAAACTGAAGATGGGAGAACTTTGCACAAGAATGGAGAAATCTGCACATACTTCTGGAGTTTTTATGAGCAACTATATAAGGAAGAGTTGAATCCTACTGCAGATAGTTTGGGATCTTTCTTTGATAAGATTTCTCTTTCTAAATTGACTATTGATAAGCAAACCTTACTAGACTCTAGGATTGAGGTTGCTGAGATATGTACTGCCATATCTCAATTGAAAGATGGGAAATCACCGGGTCCAGATGGTGTGATTTCAGAGTTTTATAAAATGTATGATACTCAATTGGCGCCAATCTTGTGTGAGCTCTACAATGAGTTTATTGCATCAGGTGTAATGTGTGATTCAATGAAAGAGGTACTGATTATCGTGATCCCAAAACCTAATAAAGATCATAAGAAATGTGGGAATTATAGGCCTATTTCTTTACTGAATGTTGATCTGAAAATGTTTACTAAAATATGGGCTAATGGATTAATGTCTTGTATAGAGGACCTGATTGATGAATCTCAGGTGGGATTCATACCGGGGAGATTTGGATATGATGATATAAGAGCTGTGCTAAATGTGATTGGAGAACACTATGGTAAAGACTCGAATAATGTTATTGGATTTTTTGATGCTGAAAAAGCCTTTGATAGGGTTAATTGGAAATGTATGGAGTACACGTTAGTAAAAATGGGATTTGGACCAACATTTCTGGAAATGGTTGAATGTATCCATCGTGATGTTAGGGCTCAACTGTTGTTTAACGGAGTGATTTCTGACTCGTTTCCGTTGTCAAAGGGCACACGACAAGGTTGCCCATTGTCACCATTTTTGTTTAATTTGGCTTTAGAACCTCTAGCTGCTTACATTAGACAATGTGAAATGATAATAGGTATTATGGTTGGGAAGGTTGAAGTAAAAATGTTATCATATGCTGATGATATGTTTCTTTTATTGTTGAATCCTGAAACATGTGGGGATGTGATAAAAGAAATGTTTAAAGAAGTAGGAGAGATATCGGGGCATAAAGTAAATTGGGATAAAACTGAAATGTTCCCTTTGTCTAGGATGTGTGATAATAGTATTTTGCGCTCATGGAACTGTAAGTGGTCACCAGAAGGCGTAACCTATTTGGGAATACATATTATTGGTGATTTGAATACAATTTTGCAATATAATTTGGACCAAGTAACCTTAAAGATATCATTACTGATCAGGAGTTGGAAGAGATTGACATTGAATTTGTGGGCGAAAATTAATGTGATTAAAATGGTTCTTTTGCCTAAGCTCTTATATGTAATTCAGTCCATCCCTTTATTATTATTTAAAAAACAATTAATAAAAGTTGATAAACTCTTTCAATCCTTTTTATGGGGTCTTGGTAAAAAACCTCGAGTATCAAAGTACATATTACTACAAAGTGTTGAGGACGGTGGTTTTGGGTATCCAGATTTGATGAAATACTACAGGGCCTTTTTGCTTAAAAAGAGTTCGTATTACTTTAGAGATAGGGACACTAAAGAACCGATTTGGTTGCGTTTTGAAAGAGAAATGTGCGCTCCATATGACTTAAGTAGCATCTATAGTATGGGTAAACTACCACGTGCAAGGTTGAAACTGATCCCGGTGGTGGCAACCAGACAGCTGATAGGGATGTGGTTTAGTGAAAATGAACAAGGTTATGGCTTTAGTCCTGATGCTTCAATATGGCATAATGAAGCATTACAGATTGATAATAAATGTCTGAGATGGTTGAGTTGGATTAATAGGGGAATCTGAGACTAGCGGATGTGATGGATGGTGATAGAGTGTTGTGCTTTGAGGAATTGCAGCATAAATATATCTTGGGACGGAGAGAGATGAATAGGTATTTGGCTTTAGCTTCCATGATTAATCAAAGGTTGGATATGACTGGTGGCTCAGTTGGGAGGAAACGGAGATTAGCAAATTGTTAGATGGACAAGGATACAATGTACGGACCTACATGCAATTCATGCCAGTAGGAAAAAAACATCAATTAGCATGGACTAGATTGAAGGAAATATGGTCACATGATGTTAATAGGGTCCTTTCTGACTTAGATTGGAGAGGTGCTTTGAGGGTGCATTTGTACTTAGGAGTAGATATGGGTCTACGTTTGATTCGACAGAAAGTCATTGGAAGGCTGTATTGGACACCAGTTAAGATGTTTAAATTGGGGTTACGATCAAGTGAATTATGTTGGTGTTGTAACAATAATAGAGGTACTCTTTTACATTTACTGTGGGAATGCCCGAGAGTACAATTGTTTTGGAGAGAGGTTAGTGATAGGATTGATTTGATCTTTGGTATACACTTGCAAAGATCCGCTGTTAACATAATTTTACTCTCACATAAAGAAAGGTGTGTGCGCACTAGAAAACATTCTTGCTGGATTGATAGGGTTATTATGGTAGCTATTAAGCTTATCCTCAGGATTTGGAAAACGAGGAAAAAGCCTAGTATTGAAGAGTGGCTGTCGGAGTTGCAGGTTTTATCACAGTATGATAAGATTTCTTTGAAAAATAGAGATAAAGAAGAGGATTACTTTTCTGGCTCTTTATGATTGAGGTGGTGATGGAATTGTAAATATAACACATATGATTGTGCCTTTTGAGGGAGGGTCCCCCCCCCTCTTTTTTTCTTTTTTTTTCTCTTTCTTCTTTCTCTTTTTCCCTTTTTTCCTCTTCCTGTTTGTGTTGTCTTTTGTACTTGTATATGTGTATTAGTTGTATGTTCCTTGAATTCATTGGATATAGTTATTATGCTAGAATGCGCAAAATATGATGTTTACAATGTACTGTAATTTTGATTGTTACTGCTTAGTATGAGACGTTGTGTACTTTTTATGAAAATGTTGTTGTTTATTGGAAACTTAATAAAATGTTTCTCAAAAAAAAAATCATTGCTGCGGCAGAGAGCAGACAGCACAGTTCCCCATGTGAATAAAGGACACGGGACACGGTGCTGCCTTCTCCGAGGCCTGGGGCAGTTTGCCCTCCTGCACCCCCCTCGTGACGGCCCTGGTTCCCCCATCCCCAGAAAGATTGGCCATGACCCAAGAGACCCTGCAAACCTCATGCCCATAACAAACTGCCACTTTCTCCTAAAGAGCTTGGACAAAGTTTCTACATCTCAGTTACAAACCCATGTGAAGACAAATAACATCTTACAAGGGTGGGCAAACAGGTTTTAGGCCAGCCCACAGTACCAAAATGACTTTAATAGACCTTCAATCACAAACACTAAGGATTATAGGGAAGGGCAAAGCAGGCCTTCTGGTCCTTTTGGACCTTTCGGCGGCTTTCGACTTGCTGGACAATCAGTGCCTTCTACACACCCTAGAATCCACAGGAGATTGCTCGAGGGGTGCTACTGAATGTTTTGAATCTTTCTTGACCCACCATGTCTCTAGATTACACTGGGGCGACATCCTTTCTCCACCCTCAAACATTCCCTGTGGGATCCCACAGAGGGCCAGCCTGTTGCTCGTATGGTTTAATATGTACAGCCTCTCTGTGCCCTATTGGAGAGCATGAGCACTTACTTTACCAACTATGTGGATGACACACAATTAGTCATGGAACTCAGTGGAGACTACCCCAAAGACTCAGCCAAACTCCTTTCGATTTTCAATCAGGTTGAGTTATGGATGACCGAGAACTGGATGTGTATTAATGGGGGGAAAACTGAGCTACTCATCATCGGCTCCCACCAAGCCAGGAGTAAGCTTAGCAGCAGCTACCATGCTTTTCACAAGAGCACACAAAAAAGGTTAGCAGAAATTGCAACTACCACCTTGGCCTTCTTAGGAATATTCAAACTTTCCTCACTGAAGAAAACGCGGCCACAATAGCCTGTGCCATCATCTTACCAAGGCTGGACTACTGCAATGCACTGCTTCTCCTGGCCAGCATTTCAAGCCCAAAAAGATGCCAGCAGATCCAAAATGATGCTGTACGCATCATTAAAAGGGTCTCCTGGAAGGAGCACATATCTAAACACCGGAAAGACCTGCGCTGGCTGTCCATAGCGGAATGCATCAGTTTCAAAACGTGCACCATCCCCCACCACTGACTCTACTGAAAACAGCGATAACTCACTACGCCCCTGGCAGATGTTTATGCTCAATTGACAAGGCCCTGGCCTCCTGTCCTGTTTTTAAACAGACAAGAGGCATGGGTAGTTCTTTCCCAGTCCATGCAGCCCAGCTGTGGAACTCCCTTCCGGGGAAGCTGAGACAGGAAGAGAATCTCCTAACTTTCAGGAAGAACTTGAACGCTGCACTATTTAGTTACCTACCTCATACACCCATTTTCCAGGCCTCTTCCTGTCCCGTCCTCTTTTGTTTTCATTTGTGTTTATGTGCGCCCTGATGCCGGTGGGCTGTTCGGCATGCTATAAATAAATAAATAAATAAATAAATGTTTACCTATCTCTTAGCCAGAATTGAATGTCTGGATGTCTGATGTAGCCCCTCATTCCATGAGGCATGGCTTTTCCAGCTTGCAGTCATGCTTACCTGGCTGTCTTCATTGCATGTCTGTTTTTTTCCTAAATGCAGTTTACCTACTTGTCCTGGCATTTTTTACTTGTTTTTCATGCAAATTTACCTCTTACCCTACCCCATCCTTCACTTCCCTTCCTTCCCCTCTTGCCTTTTTTTCATGTTTCAGCTCTTGCATGTTCCAAATCCTCTCACGACTTAGTCAGAGCGTTTTGTTTGTTTCTTCCCTTCAACCCCTTCCTGCACTTCCCCTCCTCCCCTCTCCCCAGATCTCATTCTTCAGCACTTGTGTGTTCCGAATGTTTCAAGACTTTCTATGAACGTTTTCCTTTAGTATTATACCTTTCTCCTCTTCCTTTCCCCCCTTTTCTTGATGCGCCTTGAAACACCATTTTTGCTGTATAGTGCGCATTACAAATAAACAATAAACACTCATACACTCACACATACCATTTCCAAAAAAAGAAAAAAAAGGCTTCCTTACTTGTTCCGCGCGAGCGTGGTTCCTTCTTGCCTCCAGGCCTCCTGGCCATGCGCAGGCACCTCCTTCCCACGCCAGCTGCAGTGGGCCCTCGGCCCAGCCCTCGCCCTGACTTAAAGTCATGGTGAGGGCTGAGCTGGGACCCTGCCTTGACCTGGGTCCCCTTTTAGGCCTGTGATGCTGCACTTACATTATAAACAAAACCATTGTCACTACATAAGTATGAGAAGACCGCAACAATCTGACATTGGATGATGCATATACAAAGCACAACATCCATAAACAAGCGATATTGGTATTTATAAGGTAGTGAGGTAACGGTACACTAAGACTTGAGTAATAAAAGGAACCATTTAAGAATCTGTCATGTGTGTTTGTGTAGAACTGTACTTTCAATCTGCAGTGAATTAAGCTTTTTATTTCATGCAAATGTCATTTTTAGTTTTGACTATTAGGTGGCAGTAAATCACCACATATAAGCAGAAACAATTGCATTAGGGTACAGTGTTGGGAAATGTCATATGAGGAGGGATACAAAGCGTGAAGGCATTGTTTGGTTATATAGCAACCCACTTCCTACCCATTACCACCCACTTCCTGCCCATACCACCCAAAACACAGAATTCTCCAGCTGTCCTCATTCTACTTGATCTCTCCTCTGCCTTTGACACAGTCAACCGCTCCATCCTCATAAAACAGCTCCATGATGCCCTGGGTATTTTCGGAGGTGGCACTGGACTGGCTGACCTAGTTCCTAACTGATCGTCCATCCCAGGTTATTCTGGGCACCTTCTCCTCGCCTACCTCCCTCTCCAACTGTGGTGTCCCCCAGGGCTCCTACCTCTCCCCCTGGCTCTTTAAAATTACCTTTCAGTGCTACGCAGATGGGACTCAACTCTTATTCAAACTTCCTGCTGACCCTCTTGCTTCTTCCACCATCCTGGACTGCCTATCTGCTATCCAGTTCTGGTGCACCTCCAATGATCTCTGCCTGAACGCCAGCAAGACTGAGATCCTTTCTATTGGAACCCCTGCTCTCTCTTTCTTCCCCTAACTCTGGCAATCCTGTATGGCCTCTCCCCCTTCTCCTTCATCCAAAGCCAAAAACCTTGGAGTCATCTTCGACTCCTCTCTCTCCTTCCTCCCTCACATCCAGGACATTGCGAAGAAGTCTAACTTTCAACTCTTACTTCTCAAAGGAATTCTACCTTTTCTAACTTTCCCCCAGAAGCTCAATGTTACCAGAGCTCTGGTTCTCTCTAGGCTTGACTACTGCAACAGCCTACTCTTGAATCTACCCTCTTCCTCTCTACAACCCCTCCAGCTGATCCAGAATAGGGCAGCAAGACTTATCCTTGGCCTCAAGCCCAGGGGCTGCATCTCTCCTGCCCCAAAAACTCTTCACTGGTTCCCGGTTGCTACACAAATTAAATTCAAATCCCTCTGCATCATCCACAAGGCTGGCTGGGGCCGGGGACCACGCTATCCGCAACTTGCTATCACTAAGTATTCTCCATCTAGACCGCTACATTCCTCTGGCACCAACTCCCTGTGCGTGAAGCGTTTTGCTAAACAGGGCACCGTAGGTCGATCTCTTGCCTCAGCAGGCTCACTCTTGTGGAACTGCCTCCCCCTTCCTCTTCTTCTTGAGCCGGACCTCCTCAAATTCCAGAAGCTCCTCAAGACTTTCCCTTTCACTTCCTCCTTCCCTTCTTCCCTCATCTGCTTACCTCACAGTTGCTACTTTTGGTGACCAAGGCCCTTCTGTGTCCTTGGGGCCTTGGCCTTCCACACCCAATCACCTCTGCTTCTGCCTACACACAGCAATTGACTCAGCTGCCACTGGCCTACCCCACAGTAGGCCTGCACTTACCCACCTTATTGCAGCTCCATGCCCCTTAGCACGTACTATACACTTGGCACTTACATCTCATGCTCACCCATGAGCACGGAAATTCCAGCACTTACCCCCACTCCCTCCTCCCCTCTTCTCTCTCTCTGCACTTGCACGTTCTGAATACTCACAAGGACTAGTAGGTTTGTATTTATCCTCCAGTGTATATATAGTTTCAATACCATATCCCCTCCCTGATGCCAAGATGGGTGCTTTGAAACACAATTAATTTATTTTATAAGCGCTAATAAAGCACAATAAATAAAATAAACAAACAAAATCTCTAGGTTTTTCCTTTCCATCGAAGTTTGCACTGAACACATCTGCCAGTGGTTTTTTAAAGCACTTTGGCTGAACTATATCTTCCCTGGGCACAATCCCTTGCTAGTTCTTATCACCCACGATAGATCACACTTCCTCCCACTAAACCACAATTCCTCTTACCAGCCTAGGCCTCTGTCGTGGGCCCTCCTCTGCCCCTTGCTAGACTGCTGTGAATGCAGTTTTGAAGTCATGGCTGGTGTTTGCCAGAGGAATTTTGAGAAAGTGATGCATGTGTATGCAGTGGTCGAAGTGTACGAAAAGAAGTAGTGGAACTAGGTTCCCGGCTGGCCTGTCCATGCTCCCCACAAACACCATTGCCATGCACCCTCCCACGCGCCATACAAACCCCTAAACAAATGCGCCTGCTGTTTAAGGGAAGATTCAGTGAAGTTCACTGAAGTTCTAGGTTCATCTTCCTCCTACACTTTTATTTTCAAGCAAAACCATTCCGGAATGTTTTTTTTTCTTCAAATAAAAGTATTGGAACAGTAAAAATTAATTTAAAAAAAGTAGAGAAGCACCGCTCCCGTCCACTTCGACCACTGTATGTATGTTCTATTAATAACAGTTGCTAGGTAGCTGGTTGAAGAGTGAAAGTCCAGCGGGCTGACTCTTGCGCTTTAAGTTCTTACCTCTGCTCCTAACCCATTACTGTAACAGAAGAATGAAGAAACATTTTTCTTTTCTGCTGACTGGCTTCAACAAGCTTATTCACTTTGCTTCATAATTTGCAGAATATTTTCAGACGACATAACAAGCCTTAATAAAAATAAAGCACTGACTGAAAGAAATTAGTTTATTTGAATTTAAATAACTCTTCAAAGCAATGGCAAGCTCACTGACTGTTGCCCTTGGCAATATGTTATTTTACTGTAAATATAGTTACAGGAATGCAGGGGAGCCGACTTATGAATTTCCTGGGGGGTGCCCAAATATAGGAAGTTACATCACCGGTAGTTATATGACTGCATTTGCATGTAGTCGCCAACTTGGTGCAATGGGGGTGGAGGGACGCAGAACAGTGGGAACACTGACTAGCATGTACTGCATATACTGAAGTCAAGTAAGAAGGAGGTTTAAGCCTTCCAGTTGCATTCCAGTAGGCCATCGCTGTCCCTACTACACCCCTCTATAATCATCCAGGTTGTAGTAGCCCTCAAAAGGCAGAGCAACACAACTAGGATGGGAGAACGAAATGCCTTCCCATCCTGTGAGTGTGTCAATCCTCAGAGCAAAGACTGTGCATGTGCCTCCTACCTTGGAGCACAATCTCACTAATTTGGTGCAAATCTCGCAAGTGGGTGCATGGGAATCCCATGTGTGTGTGTGGTCAGCAGACCCTGGATCACATGCTCACTTCTTCAGTGTGAAACTCTGGCCAAGGCTCTTTGGGCAAGCATTCAGAATGGGTCTCACACTTTTAAACAGTGTGATATATTGAGTGGCCACCTCACTCCTTGGAGCATAGTATCACCCGTTGTTGGTAATCTCACAACTGTATGTACAGTTTCACTCTTGGTCATCTCAGTGACCCCATGTATATTAATGGAATCAGTCTCCCATCTGGGAAGACAATTATATTTCTGTTAAAACACTCTGAATTCTCACTCCAGTTTTCTCGATCTCTAGATCCATAATATATTCGTTCAATGTGTGTGCAGGGGTGATAACTTGTGCCTGAGAGAGCGCATTCTTTCATTCAGGAGAGATAAAGGGTTAACAACCCCCTGTTGTGGGATCAGGCTCATTTTGCCCCATGGCCCCTCATTGCAGAATGAGTGAGCAAGTTTTAAGACTCTGTTGATTCTGCTATCCTACAGGCTCGAGCATTCTATCCCTTGCCCCATCACGTCTTCGAACATCCTGAGCGGCAGCTTATGGACAGCAGGCAGCTCGGGACATGCCTGGTTCCAATTGAATGTAGCCAGATCTACTATTTAGTCATTGGGAGAGTGACATGAATCCACATTGGTGGTGAAGAAGCACTCAACATACAGAACACAATGGTATAGTGTGGCAGTCCTGCTGAGAAATGACAATTCGGTCTGTTTAAATGTAAAGCAGAGTGGCTGAGAAGTACACACACTGTACCATTAAAAAATAAAGCAGCTGTGGTGGGTGGAAGTGCTGCTTCGGTGGCAACAAGAGTATGCAATTCCCTGCGGGGTAGTGTTGGTCATTTCCTATTGAAGTATAGCAGCCCTACTGAGAAGTGCTATTAAAATTGAAGCTGTCCAGTAGTCTGGATCAGTGCTGCCCCATAAAAGGAGTAGAAGCTTTCCTCTGAGAAATGGCAGTACTGTCCCAGCGGTGCAAAGTGTAGTATTCTCACATTAACTATGCTTAAGCCCTTTGGGTTATTAAATAGTGCTGCTACATTCTGAGTAATTCCATCCCTTTAAATATATTAGCTCTTGTATAACCATGACAGTGTTGAGTTATTCTGATGATGATGAAGATGATGTCAGACTTGCTCAATAGTTCTTGTTCTGTATCATTAAATGTACTTAAGATCTTCAGATTCTCGGGAGGATAGCTCATGGGCAACGTGTTTGCCTTGGAAGCAAGACAACACGAGGCAACACAGGTTCGATCTCTCCATCCGAGCAACACAGGTTTGATCTCTCGGTCCGCGCTTAGAAACCTCTGAGTATCACGCACATTATAAATACCCAATTAAAATTAAAATTAATAAATCTGCTGAGAAGTGATTGGGCCTTGTCAAGAAGAGTGTAGCAGCACAACTGAGAAGTGCTGATGTTGTCCTATCAAAAGTATAGCAGCCCCACTAAGATGAACTAGCATTGCCTCAACAAAAGCATAATATTACCGCTGAGAAGATTCAACAATTAAAGAAGCCCTATTGGGAAACGGCAATACTACCCCATCAAGAGTATAGCGAGCTAACTGAGGAGTGCCATCATTGCTCCATTTCAAATACGGCAGCTATACTAGAAAGTGATGGCTCATATAGAATACACAGCCCTGCTGAGAAGTGCTGTTACTATCTCTATAGAAGCCCAATAGCTCTGCACCATTAGAGTTACAGAAGCCAAGTACTGTCCCATTGAATGCTATTACACTGAACAAGGTCAACAGTATGGCAAGGTCCATACTGGGTTCTATGTGATAATTCTGCATTTTACCTCCATTTCTAAAAATCGCTCTGGGTTTGGTGTACCTCTACATCTGAGCACCCCTCTTGCCAAGATGGGTGTCCAGATGTACACATACACCCAACCCAAAACGATTTTTAGAAATTGAGGGACAGATGCAACACAAGAGCCTCTTGCTTTGCATCTGTGCCTCCATTTCTAAAAATCGTTTTGGGTTGGCTGTACCTCTACATCTGTGCACCCCTCTTTCCAAGTGGGGTGCACAGATGTACAAATATACCCAACCCAAAACGATTTTTAGAAATGGAGGGACAGATGCAACACAAGAGCCTCTTGCTTTGCATCTGTGCCTCCATTTCTAAAAATCGTTTTGGGTTGGCTGTACCTCTACATCTGTGCACCCCTCTTTCCAAGTGGGGTGCACAGATGTAAAAATATACCCAACCCAAAATGATTTTTTAGAAATGGAGGGACAGATGCAACACAAGAGCCTCTTGCTTTGCATCTGTCCCTCAATTTCTAAACATCGTTTTTTACCCGGGCCGCCGGAGAGAGACACAGTATGGATGGAACAAAGGGCCATCCATACTGCGTCTCTTCTCTCCGGCCCAGGGTGCGGGGAGGGGCTCAGCCCCGACTTCAATCGGCTGGTGGGTGCCTGGGCCCCACAGCACCCGCGTACTCGGCGCCCCTGCAGGAATGAAGAATAAAAAAGAAGATGCTCATTGGGCCTCATTCCGAGTATGGCGTTAAGGGATAGCGGCCACCGGTAACGAGACCGGTGGCGGTGATCCCTTACCGCCATACTCCGAGTTCCCTTTGCGCCCTCGCCCTTAACGCCTGCTTTCAGCAGGTGTTAAAGTCGAGGGCGCAAAGGGGCCTCCAAGCCAATAACGGTGACCGTAATGAACGGTCACCGTTATTTGCATCTTCCCCATTCCCATTGAGCCCTATGGGGGCTCATTCGGGAATGGGGAAGAGCCTTGGTGAATGGGGAATTACCGCCCCGCCAACCTTGGAATGGGGCAGTAATTCCGCCATCCACCAAGGCGCTGCCGGTCCGGGTACGGCGTCAACCAAGGCGTTAATAGCGCCATTGGTTAGCGCCGTACTCGGAATGAGGCCCATTCTCTCTGTGACTCTGATAATGGGGTAGAATTCCATGAGAGTGCAGTGATGAACACCGTTGGGCTCCCAGTTGGTACTCTGTATTAGGATGACATTGTTACCTGGCAACGTAACTGAGTAGATAATCAGTGAGAACAAAACACCAATTCCCTATAATCTGTTACGGAAGAATACAAAAAAATGTGCCTTCTAAAAATACAAGTCTCAAAATGGTTCACAATGGTTTCCTTTCTGGAAATACATGGAGAATGATGATTATGCATTTTAATAAAAGGATAGTCTGAAATGTAAACAGAGATTGGAGAGTATGTTAGCTAATATGTTACTTGTGTTGAGTGAAAATATCCTAATGAATAGCATAGCGGCTTATTTTGTTCATTGCCACACTAAAATGTCATGACATGACGTTTTCACAGATTACATGACATATCGTTCAATATCTCAAAATATATCTGCCCGTTTTTTTGAAGCAGTGCATGTTTTATAAACTGGGTAAAAAAAAAAATCATAAGCAAGAATCGAATTTGCATTGACTTTGCTCATATTTTTGCAAAGCCCCATTGATCTTTTAAAGAAATGCATTTATTTTCAGCCGTGCATCCGTTGTTAGATGGACAAACAGAAGGAGCAAATAAGACATATGAACAATGTTTTCTCCGCTGTATTAACGTGGGTCGAGTTGGGGTATTTTGCAGAGTTTAATAGAAAAATGGCGTGCGTACCTCTCCAGTAACTGAAGCACGAAATTGTGTTGCAAATCGTAGAGCTGATGCCTGTATAACTCTCATTTATGCTGTCTTCCAAGGTAAAATAAAATAGTTATTCATATTTGGAAGATGAGCTGTATATAGACACAAAATATTTCTAGGAAACTAAAACTTTGTTTTATAGGACATTTTTGCTAATCTTGTGGTTGTTTTTTTGGAGTTGCCAGTACAGTGGAATGCACATTAAACATTCCACATTTCTTTGATAAAACCAGCTCATTATGCCGCCTTTCAAATTACTTTCCTCAAAGGTCCATCATGAGTTGCCAGATTTTACTATTTTCCACGCAATTTGGATTTCCAAAATCCTCTTGTACAGAGAAAACCATGTATGTGTACATTGGGCTGGCCCCTTTTTGGCTATTTTCTTGGCAGGGGGAATCATTTTCAAAATATCTATAAATAAAACTTAATTATTGTTTTGCATACTGCTTGTATCCATAGATGAAATATCCCTAGATTAAAATTAATAAATCAGCAGAACTTTCATATCCGTATTTTGCCTGAAAAAAACAAAATGGGATGTCAAAATATTTTCAGTCAGGTGAGGTAGGAGCGAATTGAATGGATGAATGTGGGGAATTGGGGAGTGGTGGAGAAGAGGCAGGTTGCACAATGAGCTCAAGACTATGATCATTAGCTTCGGGGTGAAACTAGGATTTAAGACCAGGTTTCAAGGCACTAGTTAGTAGAAATATGTGCAAATGTTTGGCCTTCAATAATACTCGGTGTTACATGGGTGATGTGAAAGCAACCTGATAGAGTATGATTGTTGTTACTGTCCTCATCTTGAAAGGAAGACTGCAAACCAATGTGACATTAAAACATGCCATTCTGGGTTTTTCAAATATACTTTCAATACTTAAAGACAAGCAACACAAGATGCCATGTGATTGCTGTTTGCCATTGTTTGACACACAATCATCATTGAAGCTGGTCGGATGGCATGCAATAGGATTAGACTTGCTCTTGGGCCGCATTGGGTTATTTGCGGGTTTCTATCCCCGGAAACCCTAGACCCATGTTTTTTGGAGTGAGCCCCTAAATTTAGTGTACAGGTAACTTTTGGCTTCTGAGTTTCTACAGGCAGCAAGAGGCTGTCCACGCTATTGATACAATGCTAAAGACGCATTGAATAAAGAGGTGGACACGGAACATCTATGCTGCTTTCCCCAATATTCTCTACAAAATTGAGTCTTTTCTTGGTACATTCCAAATTCCTAAAGTCAACGTTTCAACACCTAATTTGTTTCTTAAAGTGGCACACAGCGGAAATACACAAATAACCAAAGATGTCTGATAACCGCTTACTCCTCGCCTTACCAACCCCTTATCAATTCCAAGAGCACGTTCTGCGCATTCTTAGTACCAAAGAAGCCTGCAAACTCCCCCCTTTCTCTCTGTGATCTATCACACGGCTAGTGATTCGCAAAGTGACTTATCCCTCTGTGTCGTTCTGCAAAATAACACACAGCCCAAAATAAACACAGTCACTGCAGTACTTGCACCAGTGCCCCCAGCCTCTTACCTGTACATTCATCCATCAGTTACACTAGAATGATTTCCATTAATCCACGTTCTCTTAGCTCTACCCAATGTCTGTGTCCACAGGAGAGAAGCAAATGCAGTGACTGCCATTTGGACAGTGCAATTCCTCATGTCACCTTTACTTTTGTTGACAAACATCCAACGTCTTTCTTTTACGCTCCACAAAAAGCCATCCAGTTCAATGCATCTGAACAGAACCTTCAAGATGCACCTATATTTTCACAGTATGATGTTCAAGTCTTTCCCCAATTAACCTTCAGGGCTCCATTACAGCTTTGGAGGCAGCCATGCCCTTAATAAGGGCATGGCTGCCTCCAAAATCGGGTCCGGGTTCCCTGAATGGGGAATTACCGGGCCATTCCGAGTATGGAGGGCCCGGTAATTCCTCCTTCAGGGAACCCGGGCCCGGACCTTCCCCATTCCCATTTGAGCCCCCATGGGGCTCAATGGGAATGGGTGCGGGAGCTAACAACGGGCCAATTACGATCGGCCCGTTGTTAGCTCCCTGGACCCCTCGCGTGACCCGCTCTGGACGTCTGGTAAAACTAGACGTCCACATCGGGTCCCGCGAAGGAACCTCATAATATTGCGGAATGGGTTTAACAGGGCCGCCACCATTAGCGGCGCCCGTTAACCCATTCCACAATAGTCGTAATGAGGCCCTCAGTGTGTGAAAAAAGGGCAAAGAAAGCCATAGGAAGAGACTGGCTAATTGTAGACATGCAAGTAATATGCAATAGCTGAAAGCATTGGAAAAGTCCATCTAATAGACATATTATGTCATGTGCCCCAGAAATCTGTTATCCACAATCAGGAAAAGTGCAGTGCAGGTTTTAAATGTTGGGTACGACAATGTTGAAGGTCAAGGACACAAAGCAGTGAGAAGTGCGTTACATGTCAGTGCTATATACCACATGCTAGTCTCATGTGGTATATAGCAATATACCTAAAGCAAAAAACACTAAAGCAAATAGAGAAAGTGAACAGGTACTTTGGGAGCCTAAGCTCCTTCTGAAGGAGCACAGGTTCCTATGCAACCCTCCACTGCCCTGCCACCAACTGACAGGCGTGTTGACTGCCGCAATCGGGGGCGGTGGAGTAAGCATCATTGCCGTGACTTTTCTCTTGCGCTTCCCGGGCTTCCCCGGAAACTTAAAATGAAGGTTCCGGCAATTATAAACACTCAGCCACCCACAGCAATCGGCGTGCAAGAGAGTAATCATAATTGCTGTGACTTTCGTTTTAAGCTTCCCCGGAAACTTAAAATGAAAGTACTGGCAATCATAAACACTCCGCTGGCTGCCACAATAGGCGTGCAGCAAAGTTTTCATAATTGCAGTGAATTTTGTTTTAAGTTTTCTGTGCTCCCATGGACCGTCCCCCGCCAGAGAATTCATAGTTGCTGTGCTTTTCAATTTAAGTTTTCTGTGCTCTTCCGTAAAATTAAAGTCAGGGCAATTATTAATACTCCGGCTGCCGCAATATTAGGCAGCCTAACGGAATTCTCTGCTCTCTGGCAGAAATAAGCAACAGCTCCCAGTAAGGGGATTTTGCTTGATTAGTGCAGCGAGAGTGGAGTTTACAGAAAATCAGGAGGCTGCCTAAAATGTACAAAATGGATGCCTCTTAGTGCAAACTTTGAAGCACATTTCCAAACTATTTTACATAGGAACTTTTGTTAAAAATATTTTTTATATATATTTGTCATTATGGCCAATCTTTTTAAACAATTAAATGTTTCAGTGAAGTGCCCCTTTAATACTCTGCACCTGCCATCCGTACCTCCCTTGTGGGGGTCACAGTTATTAGTGCATAAGAGAAAGATGTTTTGCACTAGGGCACAGTCCGCATGAACGCACAATACCTGAAAACATGATTATATTCCTTGAATGCTTACTAGATACTAGGGAGCAGATTCTCAAAAACATGTGCGTGTCAATGAGATGCACTATGGCACAAAGATGCACCTGTGCCATTGCGCATCTCATTGCAACACATGTATTCACAAAGAAAACACCCAACAATGTATTGTGTGCAAATTGTTGCACAACTCATGTGCAAGTAAATGAGCATTTAATGGTGCAGCGGACACAATGCAAATGTGTCTGGCCCATTTGTCAGATGCACACGTTTTATGTGTAAAAGCCTTCATGAGGATCACATTGCACCAAAAGCATCTGAATTCTATCAGCTGCCCTAAACATGAGTGCAACTACTCTAAAAACACAGGCAAAGTATTTCAGGCAAAGTGTTTATGGTTTATTCAATTTTTAGTTATTTGCAAATCATATTATTTAACTTCAGCTGTGTGGGAGTCTACTTTGTAATGTGGATCACTTCCCATGGGGTTGGGGTTATACTATTTAAATGTCTCAGGTGGTAGTTTTGCGGTGTCATTTAGGAATGGCCTTGAGCAATTCCTATGAATGTGTTGTAGGATTATGACTTTAATACACATACTTGTCTAAAAACTTCCAGTGGCATTGCTAGACAGCCACATGGAAACCACTCTACTTCCTAATATCCTCTCATTGTTCCACCCATAAATATTGCAAGATGCAGAACATCTGAAATGATGCTTGGATGTGCGTTGGCATCACATATTGGAGCCAATTTGGTGGTCAGTTTTTGTAAATCAGCATTGTCGTGTATGTGTGTTCACTTTCTGGGGTCACTCCCCCTTTGCATGCTAAATTTGATGTATTTGCATGCTTTCCACCCACTTGGCGAACATTTTGTGTGGCGATTCTCTGAGATGCGCACTTCTGTGAATGAAGTGCATCAATTTCCGGTGCATTTGTGGCGCATCCCCGATTTGCGATCTTTTAACATGTTTGAGAATCTGGCAGTATGTTGGCATCCTATTACATCAGGCTCAGATACATAGAGGAGTAAAGAGACGAAAAAGCAGCTCTGCTCCCTCCCCGAACCCCCCCTCCATACCCTTTTGGAATCTTCCCATCAATGCTGGGAGCATGCGATGAAGGCAAAGCTATTGAGGGCACTGCAGAGAAATCCTACCCAAGGTCACCTTCAAAGGGAACAGACATGGGCCTGAAATAAAGCCAATTATAGCATGTAGCTATTGTAATTACAACAGAGGCGGGAGAAAGGGGAGGCAGCCAAGGAATGTACCAATGTCGGAAGGATGCTGCACAGAAATGTCTCGAGCATGCCTGCTGTTCCCCAACAGTGCCCGACCACCTACATCTGTTGTAATGGCAGCACCGTCCATGTGTCGAATTACTGAGGGGCCACTTGCCCTCGCGGGTAGTACAGTCAAGGGCTACAGTCAAGGAGAGATGCTGTTCCATTAACACCATCCACAATTACCGGCTGCTTCCGGCCGCATAATTGGAAGACAACTTCACCAAGAGCACATGTTCTTCAGAAGCAGAGCTAGGACTTCAAGTGTAAGATTTCAAAGTGGCTGCTCCAGAGAACTGGGTCAATCCCCCTTTTCTTGGCATTTAAAGGAACTATTTGCTTTTTCTCTAAAATTAAGGTGTGTTTGAAAATGAGGAATTTAAAAGCAAGCTGTTTCTATTTCCAACATTATTTCCTGTCTTAAAGAACATTACCTTAATGTGTGCATTGTAGAAGAGGTTCGAGTAGGCAACAGCTACATTTAAACACAGAGCGTGGTCCCTGGGGCAAAATATGCACACGGAGATAGACCCGTTTGGCAATGAGCAAGAAATCCTTAACACCTTGTTTTAAAGGGACAGCGAATAGCACCGACTGAAGAAAAACAGGCTTAATCCACATGCACACAAGTTACACCCATATACTGAAAAATGGAAGCAAGCAAACACATAAGTACGTAGACAGTCGACATACACACAGAAGAAGACAAACACGTTTACACACAGCCAGCCACATGCAGATAATAATGAAAAGATACTACAAAGATAGACACAGGGGGCCTCATTACAACCCAGGCGGTAAATTCCCTACTTTACCACCATGGTGTAAACTCTGTTTACACCATGGTGGATGGCGGATTTACCGCCCCATTCCAAGGTGAGTGGGGCGGTAAATCCCCATTCCCCATTTACCCTTCCCCATTTTTGCCCCATAGGGCATAATGGGAGTGGGGAAGGCGCTAATTACGGCACCGTAAATTACGGTGCCGTAATTAGCACCAAGGCGGGTTAGCGCCTTGCATTTTAACGCCTGCTAAAAGCAGGCGTTAAAATGGTAATCAGGCGTTAAGGGTTGCCGACGGCGCCGTTAAACCCTTAACGCCTGAGTTGTAATGAGGCCCAGGGCCTCATTACAGGGATGGCGGTAATGGTTAACGGTCACCGTTAACCATTACCGCCTTACTACGAGGTCCCTTAGCGGGTTGGTGCTTTAACGCCTGCTTTTTGCAGGCATTAAAAACCAACCCGCTAAGGGACCTTGGTGCTAATTACGGCACCGCAAAATTGCGGTGCCGTAATTAGCACCTTCCCCATTCCCATTATGCCCTATGGGGCAAAAATGGGAATGGGGAAGGGCAGTGATGGAAGGGGGAATTACCGCCCCACCAACCTTGGAATGGGGCGGTAATTCCCCCTTCCACCAAGGCGGTGCTGGTATTTTACCGGCATGGACTAAGGTGCTAATAGCACCTTGGTCCATGTGCTAATACCGCCATCCGTGTAATGAGGCCCACAGTGAAGCTCATTTTGGATGTCCCCATAGCGTAAATGGAGGTGCTAAAGACAGGTGTAACACAGTTACACCTGTCTTAACGCCTCCATTCACGCTACAGCAACATTTTCATTGTTTTTGAATGCAGAGGGCCAGGGGCATAACAGGAGTTATGTTTCCGTCTCCCATTAGCCCTCCTCCTTAAAAAACAATCTGCTTTCACGGCAACATGATATTTTCTTGTAGGCGTCAAACCAATGATTGTAAAAGCCACCTGTCATGCTTGCATACCAGGCGGCATGCACAATTACAAATAAACGTTGACTGACATGATGGCATGTCAGACAGATTTTATTTTTCATTGTGAACACTGCTTACCATGCCCGCATAGTAAGCATTGTTCACAATCAAAATTAAACGCTGTCCGACATGTCAGCATGTCAGACAACGTTTAATTGTAATTGTGAGCGCCACTTGCCATGCAAGTATGGCAGGCAGTGCTCACAATTAAAAGTAAATGCTGGGGGTGCTGTTGCACAGCAGCATGAAGCAGACATGTCACCGTCTTGCTCCGCTCTGGCTGCATGATTGAGCGACTGGCAGATCGGACCGAGAAGCAGTAAACGGCTCAGGAGGTGTGTAAAGTGACCCCGGACGGACAGCGCTGTACAGCATTCAAGGTGACCGCGGGCGGCCCATCCCTTGAGAAGCAGCCTGGGAGCGGCGATGAGGAGAGGGAGAGACCTCAAAGCCCTACACACATCGAGGGTCAGGAGGTTTCGCTGATGAGAGGTGCCTGTGATAGGCAGCTTCTGAGAAGGTCAGAGATTAGCAGCACCAGGCAAGGAAGGCAGAAGATGCAGATTACTAACAAGAGGCCCCCTGGGCAGGCCGACCTCAATTTTGGAGTAAAAACAAAGAGGTGATGACTAGAAGGTTTGGAATGAAGCCTAACCTCTGGCATTTCTCCTCTGGGCAACCCTCCAGACCATCGTTCTTCCCCTGCCAAGCCATTGGAAAAGGGGAAAGACCATATGCAAATCAGGGGTGGTCCCACCCTTAAAGGGGCAGTCCAGCCAAAAGTGCTTGGTCACATCCCTTCTGCACGTGACCACAAGCATCCGCAAACATGTTTCGGCCTTGTTGGGCCTCATCAGTGAGTAGTAGCTTTGGTCTGTAGGCCTAGCAAGCACGGTCCCACGTCTCGGCATACCCGTTCCACTCGGGGTGACAAAGCAAAAACAAAGAGGTTATGGCTGGAAGGTTTGGAATGAATCCTAACCTCTGGCATTGCTCTGGGCAACCCTCCAGATCATCGTTCATAACCTGCCAAGCCATTACAAAAGTGGAAGACCATATGCAAATCAGGCTTGACCCTACACCAAAAGGGGCAGTCCAGCCTAGAGACCCAAGCTACTCCTCACTGATGAGGCCAATCAAGGGCGAAACATATTTGTGGATGCTTGTGGTCTGTGCATTCCCGTCCCACTTGGTGTGACAAAGTAAAAACAAAGAGCTGATGGCTGGAGCGTTTGTAATGAATCCTAACCTCAAGATTGAGCAGGGTGGAGTGAGTCTTGCCACAGGTGGACTGCAGCTGCATACAGTATAACTTGCTGGTGTGAGCCCCTCCGCCCCCCACAGGGGGTTTGTGTCAATGGCATTGGGACCGCTTACTCCTCTTCTAACTCCAAGTCAGATTGGGACTACATACTCTTCGGAGGTGGGCAGACAGACCAGTACCTGCCCGAGAACAAGGCGGGTCATGGCGAAAGAAACGCTAAAAATGGCACAGCTGCAAACCAAGATGGACTCATTTTCCCACTAGGGCATCCAAAGACGATTCAGTGACCAGTAACGTCATGGAAGATATGGCAGGCCTATCAATGCCATCCTTGCATGAGCTCCTGTTCGTTATATGAGAATCTAAAACGTCCTTGGAGGGAAAAATGGACGCCATACGGATAGAGGTGGGAGTCCTGCGACAAGATCTTCATAAGGTGTTGGCGAGAATGGAGGAGGCGGAAACTCGAATGTCAGAGGTGGAGGATGTGCTTCTCCCTACGAGGAAGGATATCGCAGTGCTGACTAAAATAACAAAAACACTCGAAGATAGGGTGGAAGACGCAGAATGAAGGGCTTGCAAAAACAACTTAAGGATCCTGGGTCTTCCAGAAAAAAGTGGAGAGGCCATCCATGGAGTTGTTCTTGAAAGGGTGGTTCAAAGATTGGATGGAACCGTATTGGTCTCTTGCAAATCTTTTCGGTGGAAAGGGCCCACAGGATACCAAGTAGTGGGACGATCCCTCGAGCCCAGACCAGTCATTGCTAAGTTACTAAACTATAGGAATTGTGATGTCATCCTGAAAGCAGTTCAGAAGAAGGGACCTTTGCAAGTCGACGGAGCACGAGTAGCACTGTACCCTGACTTTACAAGTTGGGTACAGAAAGCCAGGCAATTGTTGGTCATAATCATAAGGCCATTATGAGGGTAGTGGGACCCAACGGCGTGAGGTTTTTCATGACTCCTGCAGATGCGCTGGACTAGCTGCACAGCACAGGGCGTGGTTTGCAAAATGCTGCATGGAACGGCACGCCCCAGTCCACATAGAGAAATCCACCAAGGTGTAAGGTTGAAACGGAAGTGAAGCACAACCCATCCATAAGGTTGCGTAAATAGAGGAAGCCAAATGGAAGATGATGGGAGAAGACGAGCACTGAGCAGTCGTAGCGGAGCGAGGGGCACTTGTTAGCGCACTCCCAATGATCTGCCGCCCTCGGGTCATTGTGGTCGTTGTTGTTATTTCTTGTGTAGGGATGAAAGATGTTCAGGTTGGTGGGAAGCGTGGGTTGAGGGGTTTACAGTTTTTGGTTTTTATGGTTCAAGTGTTCACATTGCATCCATTGGACTCAGGGAGGGGGGATCCGATGAAGGCCCCGGGTGTGTCTGAAGGTAAATAGACTGAAATTACTTGTCCACACACGGGTCAAGAAGGGGAGACATAGGTGATTTGATGGGACCAGAGGAGAGCAGGGGGGTGAGAAGCCATGGGTCAACCAAGGAATAAAGGAGGTGGGATTGTCATGGGACTGTACTGTATGTTTGTTTTCTTTTGCTACAAAATACCAAGAAAATAATTTATTTAAATAAAATGTCAACGCTGCCTGGCATGCAAGCATGCTAGGCAGCGTTTACTTAACTTGCACCGCAGAGTGCTCATGTGAAGGGCAAAATGTCACGTGCATGCTTGTGCACCACCTTTGTTCTTTACATTTGCACCCCGCAAATTGCAAGCCGGTCCTGACTACGCATGAATGTAAACCTACCAGGTCCCCACCGTCAAATTACGATTTGGAGCAAAATGACCTACATTGAGGTGAGTTAAAATATCACTGTAAGTGAATAGGATACCACAGTAGTCCACACAAGAATACACTTAAGGGAGGTGAGCAGTAGGCACATCCATCTATATGTGCACATGGGTACACAAAGAAGCACGTGTAGGTGCCCAATGAGAACCTGCATATTTCACAGTCTGAGCTAGATACAATGTCCCTCCATGTACAAAAGAGTAGAACTGGAAATGGACCACATTTACTGGGGTATCGCTCTCCTTCTTGGGGGGGCGGGGCTGTTGGGAGAAGGGGGTGCTGCCGAGGGGCATGACCCTAGACTATGTCACGCAGCACTGTATCTCTACATAGAACCCAAACCTGGTCTTTTGCATAAAAGCAAAGAGCATTATGGGACAAAAGAATACCCACAATTTGAAATTTGAAACAGGTCCGAGAGTGATTCAGCAAGAAACCCTTTGGAGCATTTAATGGACGTTGGACTCTGCTCTTTCCAGTAGTCACAATACGCACCTTAACAAATAAATGACTACAAATTGCAAGACATATATACCAATGTGGACAGCTGCCTAAAAAGGCTGTGAGGCTTTGAATGTTTCTGCATTCAGTGCCCAGTGTTGTGCTAGCTCTGGGATGCAGCAGCACTCTGGCAAGTTTACCAGAGCTGTGTTCCAGCCTGTCTGCAAAAAGAGTGTGTTTTCAGAGCGTTTTCTTTTATCCTCCGAGGGCATAGCGTACGCTGCAAAATTGGTGCATGTGATTGTGACATTTTCCAACAAGCATTGAGGTGTACGCAACTAAAAAGGGTAGTGTGACCAGCAGGAACTGGCGAATCTTCATATACTTGCTAAATGAATAATAACTGTTTCCGAGTGCAATGGCTGTGCCTTCAAACCTTCCATTAAATTGCTCTTCATTTGCAGGGTGTATCTCTGTCATAAGTATTCATGCTTGAACTAGACTGAGGGAAACTGCGGCCACTTGAATGTCAGGTGCTTTGAGGATCCTAGGACTTCCTACACTTTTCAGCAACATAGGGCCGAAAACGTTCCTGGGTTCAAAGCGGACAAGGCCCGTGCCGAGGGGGGTAGGATGCCATCCCTGCACGACCTTGCTTTTATTATATTTTAAATGCGAGTACCTGCTCAAGCTACACATAGAAAAAATGTGTTGTCTATATTGAGACCATGCACTCTTGCACTGCAAAAAGAATAAAAATGCTTTTCTGTTTCCATCGCAAGCAGCCCCTCGTGCAAGCCGGTTGCTAGAGCTAGGAGTAGAACATGACTTGTTTTTCACATTTCCAGCTTCGGTTAATGATTGAAATAGAAATGCATTTTTTTCTATTTCTGCCTCTGGCATTTTTGTATTTAAAGTGAATATGCTGGTGCCACCGTGCAGGGCAAACCAGTAAGGAGGGGACAAGCAAAAGGTGGTTAGAAGGGAAGTTTGGGAAGGCTCAATCCTTCTAAGAGCAGTGGTCCAAGTGGGCAGGAGCGGTTGGGAGTGGTGCTCCTCTAATTTTCTTAATTACATTTTCCTGTTTCTATACTTAAAAGAAACCGTTCTGGAATGGTTTCGTTTTAAAATAGAAGTGTAGGAAAAAGATGAAACTTGCACTTCAGTGCACTGCACCTAGTGTTCCCTTTAACAGCGGACACATTTGTATAGGGGTTTGAATGGCGTGCGGCAGGGGGCGTGGCAATGGGGAGCATTGACAGGCCCGCTGGGAACATAGTTCCACTACTTCTTTTCGTACACTTCAACCACTGTCTAAGAGCACCCACGCATACTCCTGCGCTACCGGATTTGAACCTGGCTGAACTGTGAATATTCATGAGTCACTGGAGGGGTGGTTCCAACACTCTTAGACATTACTCCATCCTTTCATACTCCTTCAAAAACTTCAAATTGGGACTCACTAACCCACCAAACCGTCCAGTATCAATGAATTCACTTGCCTGTGGGGGGAGTGCGCCATGGCTAGTGATGTTCCATGGTAGAGCTAAGAGACAATTTGACCTGTTGTATGCACTATTAAACTGTCAATATTATATACATGGAACAACACTGTGGTCTATTAAACAGTGCATCAGCGAGTTATTTTCTTTAATGCACATTTAAGAAAATATCTTCTACATGATCCCGATTGTGGCAGCTAAGGGAAATGAGACTGAACAGTGCACAGTGATTTGCCCGGGATCACATACTATAGTTAATTGGGTAAGCCAAAATGCGAGCCCATATTTCCTGCTTAGAGATTTTGTAAATTTAAGCAGTATCCTTAAACTTATCCCATCTTTATATTGCAGAAACATATCATTTTGCATATTTCTCTTTCAAAAGCTATCCCCTGTTCAATAAACATTAAACCAGATCGCTGGTTGATGCTTGGCGATGCACACCTCCTAGTTTCTTCACTCGGCTTGAGTCGTCCTTTAATGCGGACGACCGAAAGCTGAGGAGAGTGTTGCAGACAACAGCCTTGTCCTTGGTCTGGTTAGGAAGCTTGCTTGCAAAGCCTAGCAGGGCACGCTGTGTGCTGGCTGGATGCTGGTTCTGGAGATGCCAGGGGCATAGCTCAGCTAACAGTGTGGGGCAGCGATACACCTTGGATTGCATAGCCACAGAATTGCAATCTCCATGTGATATAACCGCTTAGTAAGAAAAATGTTCATGGTCAATACAGCACATGTTGACAGATTCCTGTCCAATGTTGTCATCTAAAACAGCCCATTCATTAAAACTCATATCCCCAAAAATTCAGATACAGAGAACCTGCGTAGTTGCCAATATTGCTGCTTTGGCGTGTGTCCTTTTTCTTTCTCACTATAACACACACAAAGATCAAGACCCACAATTGATAGACAGAACTGATTAGATCGGCTTCTAATCATGCAACTTCAATCTTAAGAACAATTAGTTTTATTTTTTCAATATAAATGACCACCATTCCACGACATACCACATTATGAAAACATCTTCATATCACTATAGCGCTTACACTACTCTTTCATGAGTACATGCATACCAAACGAATCATGTATCACCATTTAGAATCACTCTCACTATAGGAACCACTTACAAACAAACAATATATACAGGCTCTTTAAGTTGATGGGGGATTCACAATAACAATTTGATTATCATATTACATCACATTGCTTTTTAACAGTGTGTCTATTTCTTAACAACAAATAGTCATCGACACGTGTTTCAGCCAGAATATATGAGCCCTTCACTGTGGCCCTTTGATGCTCCAACCTTCTTCAGGACACAAGTGTGTACTGTACTATGCCCCACTGCTTCCAACCTTCTGTACTATCTACAAAAAAAAACAAATGGCTAACATTAAAATTCAGGTTCTGTCTCCACTTTCCAATTCACTTCTAGAATGAATCACTTCACAATGTACATTTCACATAAAAGAAAACACCAAGATGCATACCTCAACCATTGAGCTCTGGACCTCAGATTCTGTGATTTGTCAGACTCAGGTGACTGTTTCACTTGGAAATGAACCCACCTAATGGCACAGGGATACAGAGAACAGAGAGGCAGTAAAAAGTGACTTTGATTATCACATGTATTTATTTGCCAGGTAAATGGTATACTAGTGTGAAATAGAATACCCAGTTTACATCCTTGATGCCTTGGTTCCAAGGGTAATCCTCGTTCAGGTGGCCAGGAGAAAGGCAAAGGACTTGGCTTACCTGGGCTCCCGAGTCGGATGTCCAATCGAAGTATGTTAGTGTAGACAAACATCTGCCATCCATTTTGGGAGGTGTAGGAGATCATTGGCTAATTAGCGATGGTGGCCACTTTCTTTTTTCCACTTTTGAATGGGACTGATTATCTTCTGCACATATATAGAAACCCACTTTGTGGTGATCTATGGTATTTGATAGGTGGAGGATATACGTGCTTTGAAAGAAATTGTATGGGAGATGATCCTTGACTCCTCAGGATGATATAGAAGTAGGCGACAAGGAGGACCTCCATTTCACCTGATGGTTTGTTTGCAGAGACAAGAAGAGGCCCCCTTTAGGGCTGTAACAGGAATTCCTATTGCCACTGTCTGGTGGTTTAGTAGGATAACTGGTCCTGGCAGAATCAATGTACAGGCTTAAGGTCTTGATCCCTGACATTGAGCAAACCTTCAATGATGCCCAAGGCAGGTGTATCAGTCTCTACACAAGGATGGGATGAAATCTCCATCGAAAGCCATTGCGGAGATTGGATAGATCAGGTTGGGTAGAGAGTTGCTTGGTGACAACTAGGATTTCCACTACACAGGTAAGGTCAGGGATGGACTTGTAATTTGCTAGGAATGGGGGAGCTTGTGTATTGTTGTTTGAGATTTGAGGTAAACCTATATTTCTGTCTGGAGTGGCATTAATTAGCACGGTCAACACTGGAAAGGTGGCATGGAGTCCAGTTTGGGCAGTTTTCTTGCTGTAGATGTCAGCATCTGTGGAGGATGACTTGAAGGATGTGATTTATCTTTTGGCTTTGCGTTTAAGTATGTGAAGATTGCTAGGCTTGTAGTGGGAGAGTGCTTCTCTTAGTTGGTAGTCTGTAAGGACTCTGTGGTAGGCTAGAGGGATTACATCTTTGATTGGAAATTACCATCAGATCTTTACATGGCTTTTGAGATGGTTGTAAAGAGGCATGATTCGGGGAGGGCCAACAAATTCCCTGACCATCTTTGAGAGTTCTTTTGGTGAGCACTCTGGTTTCAGGTAGAATTGGGTTTTTGCTCTCATGGCAGCTACTTTGTCACCTCCATTGGTGTCAGCAAAGCAGTATGGTCTCGGGTGCAGTTGTTCTTTCTTCCCAATCTCCAGGCTTCCTCTGTGACGTTTAAATGATGGCGGTGATCACTGCACTCATTGGTTTGGCCCTGGTGGTTTTTCCGGGTGCTACACTATGTAGTTGCTTTGCAACAGTGGCGCCTACAGGCATAAGTTTAGCTGATGTGGAGAAATCCTTGAACACATTGTAACCATTGCCATTTGTTGAATGTGCAGGCCGTTAAAATATCCTTGGTTTTAGAAATCAGAATTGTTCAAAGTGAACTCAAACTCGTGCTACTTTTTCTGTCTGTGTGCCTGAATTATTATTTTATTTATTTATTTATGTATTTGCATTTGTATAGCATGCATCGGCCCTAGGGCATCGTGGCGCTGTAAAGGATACTTGCTTAGACAAAGAGCATAGCTTTTAAGATTTCATGAGCATACAGCAGTTTAGACATACATTTCAGTTACGGTTTGGGCACTTAGCATAGATGAACCCATGGGTCAGGCAGAAGGGAGAGGTGATGTTTTTTGTAGGGTGTGTCTGAAGTGTCTGGCTTAGTGGAATAGTTGAGTTTTCAGAAACTTGCGGAAGGCTGAGCGGGAGGTCTCTTTCCTGAGTGTTGGTGGTAGTGCATTCCAATTTTTTGGTGCTAGGACTGCAAAGCTGTTGCCTCCAGCTTTGGCTCTTTTAAAGGTTGGGGTGGCGAGCAGGTTGCAGTGTTGGGTGCATTTAGGTCTTTCTGATGTGGCGCGGTGAATGGTTTCTGAGAGGTACGGAGGTGCTGTGCTGTGTTGAGCTGAGGCAAATAAGATAAATGTCAAAAAGAGGGAAAAAACACACATAAATGATTTTTATTACTTGTATTAAGAGTGGCTATCAATTTTTAAGGTTAAGTTATATTTTTTTAAAAAAAGCTTTGCTCCAACTTTTCGCTGTTTTGCGGAATACAAAAATATGCTCTTTGAAACGCCCCAAGTCCCTGATAGCTATTGAAATGTCAGCGGTATGTGCAGTGTGCCCTTCTCTTTATTGCTCCTGTAATGCCAGCAGCCTGGCGTGCAATAAGTCCCGCTCTCCATGCCTTTGTGATTGTCAGCGCTTTGTTCACACAGATATGACTTTTGCTCCCCATAGATCTTAAAATGAAAGAACTTAGTGCTGCAATTGGTCTAATTCACTATAACCTCATTACGGGTTTGGTGGTAATTCTGTTACTGGCACTTTTTTGGATGGTAACAGAATTACCTACCGCCTGTTTTACTGCTCCGCTAAATCCCTAGTTTGGCTTCAAAGTTGAGCATTAACCTCCAGCATCATGCTGAAGGTAAATGCTCCAATTTACAGCCAAAGATATGTGGAATTACCACGAGCGCTAATTCCGCGGAAAACTCTTACGGACTCAGATAAACAGGGACTGACACCACCCTACCACTCCTTGTAATTCCGTGGTAAACCCACAGGAGCAAGTGGTGGTGACGGTAAGCGCTTTTGGCGTCAATTCGGCAGAAATACCACCAAACTCGGAATGAGGCCCTAGTCTCTTGAAGTGGCAGCACCTTTTGGTTCCATGCACGTGGTTCCATATGGATACTGAAATGCCCCACTGTACACATTGTCATATCCCCAGTTCGCTACAGTGCCTGAAATGCCAGCATCTAGTACTGTAACACACCTGGCTGTCTGGAGCTGCTGGGATGCAGCGCTTGGTGCTTTTATACCTCTGGTTCTGTAGAGCTCCTGAAACGCCAGTGCCTTGTGCTATAATACCGCCGGTTTCCCAGAGCTCCTGGGCTGACACGGCGTGGTGCTGTAATTCCTCTGGTCCTGTGGAGCTCCTGAAGGGCGAGGCATGTAAACTTGAATACCTCTAGTTCCGTAGAGCTCCTGAAATGCCAGCGTCTATTGCTGCAATACCCGCGGTTCTGTAGAGCGCCTGAGATACCAGCAGTATATGTGGTTAATACCCCTTGCTCCCTAGAGCTCCTGAAATGCCAGCGTCTATTGCTGCAATACCCGCGGTTCTGTAGAGCGCCTGAGATACCAGCAGTATATGTGGTTAATACCCCTTGCTCCCTAGAGCTCCTGAAATGCCAGTGTCTATTGCTGCAATACCCGCGGTTCTGTAGAGCGCCTGAGATACCAGCAGTATATGTGGTTAATACCCCTTGCTCCCTAGAGCTCCTGAAATGCCAGTGTCTATTGCTGCAATACCCGCGGTTCTGTAGAGCGCCCGAGATACCAGCAGTATATGGTTAATATCTCTTATACCCTAGAGCTCCTGAAATGCCCGTGTCCTGTTCACACGTGTGCAGTTGACATCTCTATTCCCCATTGTGAATGAAAAGCCCATTCGTCAGGAGGTTTCACAGAGTTCCTAAAGCGGGACCCTGCACTTACTGAACTCTCTCATCAATATTCCGTCGCCTACAACTGTTATGTTGTGCAGTATTTATGCTGCACCCATCGCCAATGTGGTGGCCTTATGGCACCTGGCCTTGTCCGAAAAGGTGGCGTATTTTAAACCCGCCTGAGTGTCGCCAGCCCTTAGTCTGTGGAAAGGAAGAATGGGGATGGGATGGGGTGGGTTGATAGCAAAGAAGGATTGGACAGTAGAACAAACCAACTCAGAGGGCAAAAACAATGCGCACGAGAGGGATGGGATATGATTGTAGTAGTCGGGCTGGGTGTTTAACTGTGGTTAGTCATCAGTATGCATGAGACAGTTTCTATTATTTATTAATTTCTGAGTAATGTGCAGCTCAATTTAGAACAGAACTTTCAGTGATGGCAAAAGCTATACACGACAAAGCAAGGCGCTGGATGTGATCTAATTAAGTGTTTCCTTACACGTCACAAACGAAGGGGGGCGCTCTCCCGAAGCCTAATCTAAAGATGGAATGTGATTGCTTTCATGGGGTGGCTGGGATCGTCGCCCCACTGACTGGTCAAATCCCTTCCAATTGTATATGCTGAAAATCTGACCAGTTTAATCTTCTGTTGGTTATCAAGCCCGACCTAAATCTAAAGGCTGCTTTTACCTGAGATACCAATATATCTGAAATCCTTTTTGGGAAATAGATTTTAGAATGTTTAGTGGTTGCACTGTATTCGGCCTTGTTACAAGTTTGGTGGTCAATATAAAAAAGTGGAGATAAATGGGTTTGCCGCCACTTTAATCACCCATCCATACTTGGCAGCTTGGCAAGGAGCGTGCGGGGGGGACCTGTAGCATGTTGCCGGAGGTCTTGCCTCCACTTCACCGACAGAAAGTGGAGGAGGTGCCACAGGCGGAACTTGCGCTTGTGGTAAGTCCTCCAAAACCCCAGTGGAATCCAATGGACCCCAAGAATTGGGACTAACTGCCGGACCACCGCACACAGATTGTGAGCAGCGTGAACAGTAACCCGGGCTTGGCGCTATTTCCAGGTGAAATCCTGCCAAACTCGTAATGATGCCCATTGTGTTTCCAAACTCCCAGGGGATTCTTGGCTACATGTTTCAAAACTTCTGGAGGTGACTCTAAGTTTGTTTTGTGGTATTTTTGTAAACAAATAGTCAGCGACTTCTGTTGTTGTAGAGGAACCCACAGACTGGCGTGCGTTACTTTGCGGTAGTTGCTTTCCCAGCCCTGACCGCAGAGGTGGAGTGAGGCAGGTGGGAGTGAGGCACAGAGGTGGAGTGAGGCAGGTGGGATGCCCCTTCAGCGAGTCTTGCCCAGGCCCGGGAAATGAAACTCACACAGGGATCACATTAAATGTGCCATGTCTCAGGAGGATAGCTCAGGGGGCAACGTGCTCGCCTTGGAAGCAAGACGACACGGAGCACCACAGGTTCAATCCCTGGGTCCGTTGCTTAGAAACCTCTGGGTATTAAGCACGTTATAAATAACATATCATATCATGTGAGTATGTCCACTCTCTCTCTGTTGTGCCCAGAGGCTCCCCTCTGGGGTAAATCCAGTCAAGATTGTGACTCAGGTCTGGTCATCAGATGTAAAGTAGTTATTCACTATGTCAGGAAGTGGTAAGTCAATAAGTCACTGGCTTTTCCAGAGGAGGACTGGGCTGTTGGGGCGTTGGGAGACCAGCATCAAGCTGCTTGGAATGAAAGGTTCTATGCATACATGACTCTGCTTTAGCGATGACTTCCTTTACGAGGCACCGACCTGTCTCCAAACCTCTCACTTTCTCTGTAGGCCAGTCTTTCTCTGGAATGTTGTTCTTATGCTCACACTGTATGTGTCCCGGGCTATCCCTGCAATAGGCACCGCACCAGCCGAGTGGGCCTGGATGCCATCTTGCCTGGGCCCAGCAGCCCATCTTGTAACAGAATTCAGTTCAGATTTCAGAATGACATAACATTATTATGCAAATAATCTCCACTGAATATTCATTACTTCTATTCTTTTAATCATACATATTCATTGCTGGATTGGACTATTGGTCTTGGTGGCCCTTCCTACCAGAAACCAGCTTCAGATTCACCAAACAGGCCCTGCTCCTATCTCCCCGGAACAGAAGAAAGGCCCTGCCCACTGACTTGCCCACCATGCCCCACGCACTGATGAGAAGTGTCCTCCACGCCCCTGCCTGCCTCATCCAATAGCTTCTCAATTGTAACCACAGAGCTCCCACACTTATTGGACTTCCCTGGCTAAGCCCTAAAGCCCACATCACCTGCAAAGCCCGATTTATCATATAGAAAGCTGTCCCCTCCCGCAAAGATAAAGTAACCACTACTTGCAGTCGGTGCATAACTAATAATTAGGACCCAGCCAGACGATAACAGCAAACATGCAAAAAAGAAATCATAAAAAACAACAATTCTCTGTCTACAGCAGAACCCTGTGGATCCTCATCATCCACTCAAAATCCAAGAACAGGTGGCATATGGTATGCTGGCTTCCCTCCAAAGGCTTAGAGGAAACTGGAAAGAAAATGACGCAACACCAAGGCTCTGCTGGCTAGATAACACGCGTCACCAACATTGCCATGCCCAGCCAGCAACATAGTGGCGATATTCAAGATCTTCAAGATCTCTAAAGAACCCCGGACTCCCACTGACTGCTGCCCCACGTCGACTTCATTGCAACCACCTGCAAACAGACTTGCTGCCTTCTTTAAAGACCAGGCCTCAGGCATAGCCAGATACTTTGCATCTTAGTCCGGATCTGATGATTGCCCTTTTAGCATTCACAGGATGCGCAAATGCTTCTTCAGTACTTTAGCCTAGTCTTGTCAGAACACCTCATTAACACTGTGACCAAAATGAAGGACGCTTCAGAACAGATCTCCCCTTCCTCTCCCATGGCGATCTGAGAAAATATCCTCACACTGACCCCAGCACTTGTCAACTGTTCCTTTGCTCCTGGGTAGGTTCCTAATGAACTCAAGACCTCCATCATCACCCCACTACAGAAAAATCATCTACTGATCCTATACACCGTGACCGCCCATCTTGCTCCAGCGGCCGCTGTGGCCAAGAAGGTTAAACAGCCATGCCCGGACTAATGAGCTCATTAATACTATCACCGCCACCGTGATACATGCCTTGAAAAAGACCCCTGTTGGGACGAAACATGTGTCGGCACAAGTGGCTAATAAAAGCAGTTAGAATTCAACTTCTAAGCAAGACTCGACTCTAATTTCATATATAAGCCTCGATTCATCAAGTTTCATCACATGGCTTGAGTTCAGTTCCCCCGCCCAACCAGATCCGATGCACCCGTCGATTTTCTGCCCTACAAATAGTAGTAGTAGTAGCAGTCATGTGCAGTGTTCCTTTATCCCATTGATATGTACTCATCGCACTTGTAGTGGGGTCCAAGGTGTGGGAAGTTTTGTTTAGGCTAGAATGTGTGTGTGCATTTCAGGCAAGATAAGGAGTTATGAGGGCTGGCCGGGCTCCTTGAATGCTACCCAGGAAGTCGGGCACCCTAGATGGGTGCTCAGTGGGAGGAATATGTGTGATAGCAAGAAAGAATCATTAAGTGTCCAGCAAGACCACATTTAGACATAGGTCGTCGCTGCATTCTGATGGAAGAAGAGGTGTTGTGAGCAGTGTATAATCCTGGCCGGGAGCGTTATGTGTCCAGCAAGACCACATTTCTGTTGCAGTCTTCACTGCTTTCTTAGGTGTGTGTGTGGGTAGCCGTGCTCATAGCTCCCAATACCCCTTTTATTAGGAAGCTGCTGGAGAAAGTTGCATCCCAACAACTCCTGGATAACAGTTTATGTATTTATTTATTTATTTATTGCACTTGTGTAGCGCCCAAACCCTGAGGTAAGACAGCACTTGTCTGTACATAGGAAATAAGACACCTGAACTGGAAATGATGAGAACATACTGGCACAACTCATTTAGTCATAATTGTCAAACAGCCAAGTTTACAATGAATGTAATTACCTTTTACCCCAAAATTATTATGACTTCCGACCAGCCCAAAGCACTGAAACCAACCTGCTTCCCATGAAAGAGGTGTCCCTGTATACTGTGGATGCCAACCCTCCTGCCGTTCGGTTTTCATTTGACCTTTCTGTGACATTTGGCACTGTTCGTCACCAAATCCTGAGGCAATGACTCCAACCCTCATTTGGCGTCTAGGCACAGCTTTCAAATGGATCTCCTCCTACCTTCATGACAGAAGTGCCAATGTCAGATCCAGCCCTTTCCACGTCCAACCCTTTAGCTTACGATCTGGTGCCCCTCAATGTTCAGTCATATCCCCATGGCAATGTGCAATCTTTGGCTGGCATCTGAGAATCCCTCTCTGCCCTTTCTCCGCTGCATGCAGATGACACTCAAATTGCCATTAGGTTGCCTGACCCCGGGCACAATAGCCTGGGCATCTCTTCCTGTCTTGTTAACTTACTAGACTGGGTGTTTGGCAGCCACCTTTGCTTGCATACAGTTAAGATCGCGTGTGTTTGTATTTGGTCCCTCAGCCCCACTGCAGTCCCCTTCTACTGGCCTTCCCCCATGGGTGGTCCTCCTGCTCCTGTCAATCATGACAAAATCATAGATGTTTTCTTTAACCATGAGTAGACCTTCAACGGACAGATAAGAGAGGTAACTAAATCCTGCCACTACCACCCCAGATCCTTGAACCCATTGTGCCTTATCTTAGTGGGCAACTCGAAGTTGAAGTCACCAGGGCAGTGGCGCTGTCCAGGTTGGATTACTACACAAACTTGTACTCTAGCCTCCCAAAGAACCTTGTTCACAGCTTGCAACTCATTCTGAATAACACTGCCTGCCTTGTACTTGACCTTAAGCCCGTATTTAATATATGTATCCCACCTTAAAGGCCCTGCCTTGGTTTACTATGAAAGGGAGGATTGATTTCAAAGTTCCCTGCAGTCTACATTTGCCTTCGAATGGTGGAGGTCTTGTCCACCTCAGACCGCCCACTAAGAAAGGTAACCACCCCGTGCCCTGAGGACCACCACAGTGGAGAGGCTGTCTAACACCACAGTCAGAAGTAAAGACACTTGGTATGTAGTCTATCACTGCCAGGTGTGCCACTCTCTGGAATAACTTATTTTTGTAACGCAAATCTGAAGAAAATCTCCTAAAATTCAGAAAATGCTTATCACTCACCTATTCCAGCTGGTCACCCCTGCTGCCTGGAGGGGGGAGGTGCTCCGCCGCCTCTGCCAGACCGCTTTCTTGGTTGTGCTACAATGACCCCGGGACTCTGCCTGTATGAACACCCTTTTTCGGGGTCAACGTTTGTGTGTCATTGGGTCTTGCAGCGTTCGCTAGGCTGCCTTTGTCTACTCTGAATGCACATAGTTGTGTTGTTTCTAGCACTCGTCCACTTCCCTGTCCCCTTTGTGTCTGAATGCTACAAGAACTGTGAATACCCTTATGTTATGCTTCTCCCCGGCCATGTCAGTGCACCCCTCCACCTTCTCCTTCCACCTGTGGCACCACCGAGCATTCTGCATCAATAAACAAGTCCGTCACACTCCCAACTTCATGACATTCAACAACAACAAAACAGCATTCCCGTCTTTGAACAACCCCATTCTTCGCTCCCGGAGAAATAAAAATACGCTGAAAACTCATACATCCCAGCATCCCTCCCTTGGACCGTCCTCTACTGCCCACCTGTGTTACACCAACACATCGCTAGGATCACTGGGCCTCATTACACGGACGGTGGTAAGGGTTTACCGGTACCGGTAAGGGCACCGGTACCGGTAAACCCTTACCGCCTTACTACGAGGTCCCTTTGCGGGTTGGTACTTTAACGCCTGCTATTTAGCAGGCGTTAAAAACCAACCCGCAAAGGGACCAGGGTGCTAATTACGGTACCGCAATTTGCAGCACCGTAATTAGCGCCTTCCCCATTCCCATTATGCCCTATGGGGCAAAAATGGGAAAGGGGAAGGGCAATGGGGGAAGGGGGAATTACCGCCCCACCAACCTTGGAATAGGGCGGTAATTCCCCTTTCCTCCAAGGCGGTGCCGGTATTTTACCGCATGGACCAAGGTGCTAGTAGCACCTTGGTCCTCCGCCTACCGTGTAATGAGGCCCACTGTTCATGTTCCCCACTCTGTAGACATTAACTATTCCCTGATTCCCTAGGTTCCATGTGAACATGCTGCTGTGAAAAAGTCTCCAGGTAGCCGACTTCTTTTTCCTGACCCTTAAAATTCTTTTCCCAAATATTGTAGGAGGGGTATCATTATATATTTTTACCTCCAATCCTAGAATATTTGGGGGAAAGTGTTTCATTGTTTGGAGGGTGTATTAATAGGGAAATGTCGCCACCTGGCGGCCATTTTCACTGCGACATTATCACTGGATACTAAATGTATGATGCCAATGCATCGTATGGGATTTAGAAAGTGTGAACTTTACTGGGAAAAAAGGGGAGGCATCCAGATGGAGACAAGAAAGGATGCAGGGGATTAAGATTACGTTGTAAGGACTGTTCACCCCTGTAACCATCAACTGCATTATTGTATGCCTATGGCCCATACTGATGCACCACCTCCTTTGCTTCACAAAGTAGATTTGCACACAATAATACCCAAAATAAAATAAAATAAAGTGAGGAGGCTGGCTGCAAGCTGAGATTGGAATGGTATCTCCCCTCGGGCTCTGTCTGGCCGGGGGCGTGGGGTCGGGAAGTGGGAGTAGGCTCTTTGTGTGAGTGTGAATTAATGCCCGCTTCTCTCTGTGGTTTCAGGGTCTGAGGTCTGGCACCCCTTCTGCAAGCAGGCTGCCCGCGCAGAGAAGAAACTAAAGGTAAGGGTGATGGGTGCGGGGCTTCACCCAAGCGTTCAATGACCGGGGCTAGAACTGGCAGAAGTGGGAGAGAGTGAAGCATGGACACAGCGCCTGGGCTAGGAGGAGAAGCGGTGGGCAGAAGGGAATCGGAGGGAAAATAAATGAGATGTGGGCAGGCTTCATGAGAAGGTGCAGGGAAGAGAAGCATTTCAGATGAATGAAGCTGATGAGAGAGAGCAAACACCCAAGCCTGGATAGCAGCGAGACCGGCCGAGGAATGAGTGTGAAAATGATCAGCAAAGGTCCAAATGGAACAGAGCTTCCAGAATCATCCACCCAGAAGGGACAGCTTCTTCCAAAATATAAAATGATGAAAGACAGCGGGAGAGTATAGAGAGAAAACGATAGGGGGGCAAGGACTGACTCTTAAGGGGCACCGAAACTTAGAAGAATAATTTAGCACGTTTTGCTAGGCCAAGACAGATAGTTGGAGTGATAGCAAAGATAATAAGAAAAGCAAGAGTCGCATGAGAAAAAAAGAGAAGAGCAAGGAATAAAATGGCCCCTATTATCAAAGGCCACAGATAGACCAAAGGAGAATAAGAAGAGAATGGTGCTTATCATGGCAAAAAGAAGTCAGCAAATGAGTGGCATTTAAGAGGGCAGTTTCAGGCGAATGATCAGGGCGGAAAACAGATTCGAGTCTGGGAAGAAGGGAATTTGAGTCAAGATAGAAAGATAATCGTGAACGGAAAGCACATTCGAGACGTTTTGAAATGAAATATAGAAGAAGAAGACGTTATTTGAAGGGAGGAGGAAGTAAGGGATGGGTTAAGAATTGGCATAAAAAGTAGCACATGGAAATAAGAGGAAAGAAACCAAAACCAGAAGAAAGTGAAGAATTGAAGAGAGGGATCAGGCCTGGAATAAAAAGAGGAAACACTGAGGAGATGAGGGCACATGCCGAATGGTCAGGAAGCAGCTGTAGGGTTAGCACATTCCATCAATAGACAAATAGAAGACTCAGAGAGGAAGATAGCTCAGGGGCAACGTGCTCGCCTTGCACGCAAGACGACACGGGGCAACACAGGTTAGATCCCGGATCCGTGCTTAGAAAACTCTGGGTATTAAGTGAGTTATAAATAACCTATCATATCATCTCATACCAGAGAGAGGAGTAAAGCAAGTAGACAAAAAAGAAGAAGCAGAAGAAGCGGGAGACACAGGGGAAAAGGAGGATTGCAAGTGATCAATTCAAGAAATACAGTCTAGAGCAAAGTCTGAGGCCGAGTTTGAAGAATTCACTTTAGGGTCAAGGAAGAAAGCAGGGAAACAAAAGATGCTCCAGAAGAGTAAATACACGATGAGGATGAGGAGAAGAGCAGCAATGAAAGATTGGCGCCAAAGGTATTTAGCATGAAATAAATCAAGACCATAAAACGAGCTGAGCAAAGACAGAGCAGAACTGGGTCTAATCACTGCTCGGGAAAGTGTTGGGTCTCATTAATGCGGGTGACAAGATGGCGCCTCTTCTCCCCTCTCCTCCCACCTGAGCCACTGCTGTCACAATACTGCGCTGGGCCTGCAGTCCCGTTCCATGCTTTCCGGCTTCTCACACACATTGATGCTATTGCCTGCTCCCAGGGTGGACAGTACTTGACACACCCGCCCCTCCGTGCAACTATCCTACCCCCCTGTGCTGTCCACCGCACAGCCCCAATGCTGCCCCACACTCTTGCGTCTCTCTTTACTCCTGCCAGGCCTTTGCTCCTGTTCCACTCTTTTGCAGTAAATGCTCCCCCACGCCCTACTCCTACTCATCGACATGCCCTCTATATAGGGTGACCAGACGTCCCGGTTTTGCTGGGACTGTCCCGGAATTGGGTGCTCTGTCCCCCTTTCTCAAGATTATTTTTCCATTGGAAACTGCTGTTTACCCGGTTTTTTGTAGTAGGTCTTCATAGCTAGCAGGCACAGCTCGCACAGAAGAAATGCTGCATTTTACGAATTAAGATAGTGGTAGTTGGTGATAAATGAATTATAAAATGTGTCTATTCCACCAGCAACACGTAAACCTCCTTCTCCTCCAACCGCTACTGAAGTGTAGTGCCTAAGCAGTCACTTTCAACATGTAACGCTACTTTTATGTTAGTTGCCCTGTCCCAGTTTTTTGCTTTTTAAATCTGGTCACCCTACCTCTATACACATACCTACTTAGGGTGACCAGATTAACAAACAAAAAAACGGGACAGACCATACACATAGAAGTAGGACTAAAGTAAACACACAAAAAATGGCAGTCCTACTTCTATGTCGCTGGCCTGTTGTAGGGGTGTGGGGGTGCTCACAGGCACACTCCTCTCATTTGAGGAGAGTGGCCGGTGAGGGGAAGGGGGAGAAAATGGGGGCATTCACACCCCCATTCACACGCAGTAGGAGTCGCGCCGGGCCGATTTCGGAATTTGGAAATCGGGTCCTAGCAAAAACCGGGACTGTAGCCACCCACCTTTCCAATCCCGGGACAGGGGTTATAAAATTTAAAAACTTCTGGGACCACGAGACAGGGCGATTTCCGGGGACTGTCCTGGGAAAACCAGGACATCTGGTCACCCTCTACCTACCACTTGTCCTCTCCCCCCACTGGTGTCACTCCACCTGCTTTGCTGGCATTATCTAGGCAGTCTTTCTGCTTGCCACTGTAGGACAAGCAGCATAGCGGCCTGAAGCTGTCAAAGAATGAGATTTCGGCCTATGGCGTTCCAAGAGAGTTGTGTGTAGACAAACTAGTAAGAAAATTAGACAGTGTGC
This sequence comes from Ambystoma mexicanum, assembly GCF_040938575.1. Classification (NCBI taxonomy): domain Eukaryota; kingdom Metazoa; phylum Chordata; class Amphibia; order Caudata; family Ambystomatidae; genus Ambystoma; species Ambystoma mexicanum. The sequence goes on from NC_090925.1 coordinate 635,602,738, forward strand.
TTTGGAAGAAAAAGACAAAAGGTGATATTAAAAAGGGGAGAAAAAAGGAAGAGAGGAAGGAGAAGGAAGAGGGGTGACAGAGAAGAGTTGTACCACCACTGATACCCGGTAGGGGGGATGGGCGGGACAGAGTAGTTAGTGAGGTAGTGGCAGGAGCAGGCCTGAAGGTATAGGAAGAAGAAATGGAAGTCCCTGCAAGACAGAAAACCTCTAAATTGAGATGAAGAAAAACATCAGCGGTGGCAGAAGCGTGTGTGCACAAGGAGTGTGCCACCCTAGGGGAGATAGAAACAGTGGGAGAGAGGGAGGCAGTGAGTGGCAGGTGGACACCGGGTTGGGATGAAATCCGAGGGCAAAGAAGAAGATTAGGAGCAGAGCGAGTCATGATGTAAGGGAGAAACAAACGAAAGGATAACACTACACGAAACAGTCAAAGAAAAGCTGTAAGGAAATCACTACTAATAATTCGAAAAAGGAGTGTAACGAAACATGTAAAAATCTGATTTTGAAATGAAAACTGGAAAAGTTGCACCATTGCAATTTAAGTGTGTTATTTCCAGTTTCATGGGGACTGTAGACTTTGTGGCAGGTGCAATCAGTTCTAATCATGCACCTGGCGACAAATTCAAAGATGGCCCCTAAGGTCGAGCTGTCCAAGCAAAGGCCACATTTCTCCCACGTCATCTGGATGCGTATTCAGCACTGGGCATGGGTTTCCTTCCAATCGCTTGTATCATAATTTCCCTGTCATGTGATGCGGCTCGTGGGGCGGGGGATGGGAAGAACTGCCCTCCCAAGTCTGTTTCTTTCTTTTCTGATTGGTCTTTCTTTTTGTCTCCACGCAGCACAGGAGAGCGTCAGAAACATCCATCTCACCTCCAGGGTCCAGCATCGGCTCCCCGAACAGGGTCATCTGTGTGAGTAAACCGGCTTGAAAGCTGATAGGGCGATGCTTGTGTCTGTGATCTGCATAGAGGCGCATGTATCTAGGACACGCTTAGGGTAATGCACATGTCAGTGGATCTGCATAGAGGTGCATGCAGTGCTTTAAGTGGGCCGGGGCCCGGGCAGTCTCGCAGTCTCCAAAAGGTGGGGCTGAGCAAGGGCCCTGCCGGGGAGCCCCAGTCCCACCATGCCATGGCGGGGCACATTATCCCGACACGGCCATAGCTGTGACGGGAGTTGCACACGCCATTTTAAAGTCAGGCAAGCTGTGACTGACAGAAGTGCCATCCAGCCACAGCATCGCTGAAACTGGAAGTTGCAGTTTCAGCAACGCTGTGGCTGGCTGGCACTTCTGTCAGTCACTGAAAATTCCTCCTGTGACCCCTCGCGCGAGGGGTCACGAAGGAAATTATGGCCCCTTTCTTTCCCCACCCTCTCCCCAGATCACTGACCCTCGGCGAACCTAGGTTCTCCGTGATCTAATATCACAGAACCCCCAGATTCGCTGAGGGTCAAAGATGCCTCAGGCTCGGTGATCTAATCTGCACTGCAGAGCATAGATCATTGACCAGAGGCGTCTTTGTCCGTTGGCAAAGCTTTATAAAAGATGGCTTGAATTGTGTACGTTTCAAGCCATCTTTTATAAACAGAACTATGTTACGGATTTCCATGTTTATAAAAGATGGCATGAAAAGTACACAACCCATAGTAAGGTAAAAATGCAAATATATAAATGCGTACATACATTTAAATATTGGTTTGTGTACCGTACTATGGTTTGTGCACTTTTCAGGCCACGCCCATCATGGGACCCATGCCCCCAAATGAGGCCCCCCTCAATTTCTTACCCCACTTAAAGCACTGGGTTCATGTACCTAGGACACACATAGAGTAATGCACGTGTCTGTGGATTGGCATAGAGGTGCAAGTATCTAGAACACGCATAGGGTAATGCAAATGTCTGTGGATCTGCATAGAGGGGCAAGTATCTAGGACACACATAGGGCAATGCACATGTCTATGGATCTGCATAGAGGTGCATGCCTATGTGGCAAACAAGGAAAGATGCATGCGTCTGGGGATCGGCAGAGAGGTGCATGCATCTGTGTGAGCAGGTGAGGTGTGCATGAAGATCGAGCAGCGGCCTGTCCATCCTGTATAATGTGCACACAGGAGGTGTCTCCGTTAGTTTTTGCTAACGCTCTTCACGATGCAGCTGTGCTATTCAGAATATGACCAGGGAGGTGGGAGTGCAATTATAGAGGTGCAGGTGCTTATCAGAATGTAAGCCTACAGCTACAGCAGGTACAGCTCAGGATGAAAGCACAGAGGTGCAGACGATGCTTTGTTGCGCGCATAATGGCACTGTGAGGATTTAAGTGAGTGGTGCAAGTACTTCACAGGATGCAGTCATAGAGGTGCTGCTCAGGGAGCAATCAAAGAGGTACGCGTGCTTCCCAGGATATAAGCTGAAAAGTGCAAGTTCTGTTCGGAATGAAGGAATGGATGTGCAGGTGTTGTTCGGGGTGTAAGGAGAGGGATGCAGCTGCTGCCCGGGATGCAAGAAGAGATGTGCGGTCGCTGTGCTGCTCAGGGTGTAGTCATACAAGGGGAGGAGACGCTGCCCTGAATGAAAAAAGAGAGGAGAAAGTGCTGTTCCCAAAAAAAAAGCATGAAGTTACCGGTGCTGCTCAGCTTGTACACATAGAGGTGTTGCTGCTCTTCAGGATGCAAACAGAGAGATGCAGGTGCTGCCCAGGATGCAGGCACAGAGGGTGTAAGCAAACAGGATCAGTTGCTGATCAGGATGCAAGCAGAGAAGGTGTAAGCAGATAGGCTCAGTTGCTGATCAGGGTGCATGCACAGAGGGTGTAAGCAAACAGGATCAGTTGCTGATCAGGATGCAAGCAGAGAAGGTGTAAGCAGATAGGCTCAGTTGCTGATCAGGATGCAAGCACAGAGGGTGTAATCAGATAAGATCAGTTGCTGATCAGGATGCAAGCACAGAGGGCGTAAGCAGATAGGATCAATTGCTGATCAGGGTGCATGCACAGAGGGTGTAAACAGATAGAATCAGTTGCTGATCGAAATGCAAGCACAGAAGGTGTATGTAGATAGGATCAGTTGCTGGTCGAGGTACACGCACAGAGGGTGTAAGCAGATAGGATCTGTTGCTGATCGGGATGCAAGCACAGAGGGTTTTGAGCCGATATGATCAGGATGCAATTACAGAGGGTGTAAGCAGATAGGATCTGTTGCTGATTGGGATGCAAGCACAGAGGGTTTTGAGCCGATATGATCAGGATGCAACTACAGAGGGTGTAAGCAGATAGGATCAGTTGCTGATCGAGGTGCAAGCACAGAGGCTGTAAGCAGATAAGATCAGGTGTTGATCGGGATGCAATCACAAAGGGTGTAAGCAGATAGGATCAGTTGCTGATCAGGATGCAAGCACAGAGGGTGCAAGCAGATAGCGTCAGTTGCTGATCAGGATGCAAACACAGAAAGTGCAAGCAGATAGGATCAGTTGCTGATTAGGGTGCATGCACAGAAGGTGTAAGCTGATAGGATCAGTTGTTGATCGGGATGCAAGCATAGAGGGTGTAAGCAGATAGGATCAGTTGCTGATCAGGATGCATGCACAGAGGGTATAAACAGATAGGATCAGTTGCTGATCGAGATGCATGCACAGAAGGTGTAAGCAGATAGGATATTTTGCTGACCGGGATGCAAGCACAGAGGGTGTAAGCAGATAGGATCAGTTGCTGATCGAGATGCATGCACAGACAGTCTAAGCAGACAGGATCAGTTGCTGATCGGGATGGAAGCACAGACAGTCTAAGCAGACAGGATCAGTTGCTGATCGGGATGGAAGCACAGAAGGTGTAAGCAGATAGGATCAGTTGCTGATCAGGATGTTAGCACAGAGGGTGTAATCAAATAAAATCAGTTGTTGATCGGGATGCAATCACAAAGGGTGTAAGCAGATAGGATTAGTTGCTGATCAGGATGCAAGCACAGAGGGTGTAAGCAGATAGGATCAGTTGCTGATCAGGATGCAAGCACAGAAGGTGCAAGAAGATAGGATCAGTTGCTGATCAGGGTGCATGCACAGAGGGTATAAACAGATAGGTTCAGTTGCTGATCGAGATGCATGCACAGAAGGTGTAAGCAGATAGGATCTGTTGCTGACCGGGATGCAAACACAGAGGGTGTACACAGATAGGATCAGTTGCTGATCAGGATGCAAGCCCAGAAGGTGCAAGCAGATAGGATCCATTGCTGATCAGGGTGCATGCACAGAGGGTGTAAACAGATAGGATCTGTTATTGATCGAGATGCATGCACAGAAGGTGTAAGCAGATAGGATCTGTTGCTGACCGGGATGCAAGCACAGAGGGTGTAAGCAGATAGGATCAGTTGCTGATCAGGATGCAAGCCCAAAAGGTGCAAGCAGATAGGATCAGTTGCTGATCAGGGTGCATGCACAGAAGGTGTAAACAGATAGGATCTGTTGCTGACCGGGATGCAAGCACAGATGGTGTAAGCAGATAGGATCAGTTGCTGATTGGGATGAAGCACAGAAGGTGTAAGAAGACAGGATAATCTGCAGATCAGGGTGCAAGCACAGAAGGTGCAAGCAGATAGGATCAGTTGCTGATCAGGATGCAAGCACAGAGGAAAATGTGCTACTAAAGATGCAAGCTTAGAAGTAAAGGTGTAAGGTGCTCCTCAAGATGTAAGCAGATAGGGCCAGGTGCAGCTCATGATGCAATCATAGAGGTGCCTGTGCTACTCGGAATGTAAGTACAGATGTGCACCTGATGTCCACAATACAAGCGTTGAGGTGCAGATGCTGAGCAGAATGTAAGCAGCAAGGTGTCAGGGCTGCTCGGGATGGAAGCATAGAGGTGCACATCTTGTGCAGGATGCAAGCATAGCAGTCACGTGCTGCTCGTGGTGCAAGCAGCAATGTGCACATGATTGCCAGGATAAAAAAACTAACGGTGTACTTGCTTAGAGACGTCAGAGATGTGAGGAGAGTGTGGAGTCGAAGATGACCCCGAGGTTTTTAGCCTTGCATGTGGGAGCAGGAAGAGAGCCAAAAGAGGCCGGCCAGAGAGCTACAGGAAAGGAGGGAGTGGGTGAATGAAGAAGATCAAGGCAGTGGGGTGCATGAGTGTGGACAGCCAGTAAGGAAGAAGATCAAGGCGGGGGCATGAGTGTGGAGAGCAAACCATGAAGAAGATCAAGGCAGTGGGTGCAATGCGTGTGGAGAGCAAGTAATGAAGAAGATCAAGGCAGTGGGGGGCATGAGTGTGGGGAGCAAACAATGAAGAAGATCAAGGCAGTGGGTGCAATGCGTGTGGAGAGCAAGTAATGAAGAAGATCAAGGCAGTGGGTACAATGCGTGTGGAGAGCAAGTAATGAAGAGGATCAAGGCAGTGGGGGGCATGAGTGTGGGGAGCAAACAATGAAGAAGATCAAGGCAGTGGGTGCAATGCGTGTGGAGAGAAAGCAATGAAGAAGATCAAGGCAGTGGGTGCAATGCGTGTGGAGAGCAAGTAATGAAAAAGATCAAGGCAGTGGGGGGCATGAGTGTGGGGAGCAAACAATGAAGAAGATCAAGGCAGTGGGTGCAATGCGTGTGGAGAGCAACTAATGAAGAGGATCAAGGCAGTGGAGGGCATGAGTGTGGACAGCCAGTAAGGAAGAAGATCAAGGCGAGGGCATGAGTTTGGAGAGCAAACCATGAAGAAGATCAAGGCAGTGGGTGCAATGCGTGTGGAGAGCAAACAATGAAGAAGATCAAGGCAGTGGGTGCAATGCAGGTGGAGAGCAAGTAATGAAGAAGATCAAGGCAGTGGGGGGCATGAGTGTGGGGAGCAAACAATGAAGAAGATCAAGGCAGTGGGTGCAATGCGTGTGGAGAGCAAGTAATGAAGAGGATCAAGGCAGTGGAGGGCATGAGTGTGGAGAGCAAGTAATGAAGAAGATCAAGGCAGAAGGGCCATATGTGTGGAGAGAAAGCAATGAAGAAAAGCATTGCAGTTTTTAGCAGATAGAGATATGGAGAGTGATAGAGCACCATGCTCCTGCAGGGAGAGTGGCAACTGAGCCCAGGGTAGAGTCAATGTAGGAGTGAGGGATATGGTAACAAGAGAACATTAGAGGGTCAAGGGCGTAACAAAGTGGGGCACAAAAACTGAGATGGCTGAGGGAGAGCAGGTGCACACCAGGGGATAGGAGAGCAATCATGAAACAGCAGTGCCAGAGATAACAAGAGCTAGGATACGGGAGCAAAGCGTAGAGAGATCCACGATGTCAAACAGCAAGATTAGAAAGAGAAGAAAGCTCAGAATTTGCAGCAGAAGGGAGCAGCTTGGTGACATGCAGAAGAGTGGCTCCAGTGTACTGGAGAGCTTGCAAAACAGACCAGTGAGGTGGAATCAGGAGATTAGAGTCAAGGTAGTCAAGAGTAGACAGCTCCCTCCGGTAATTAAGAGAGAGGAGATAGAAGGGGATGGGGGAACGCCAAGGGGGTAGAGAAGGCCAAAGCAGGGATTGTTCATCATTGGAATCACTGTAGCATGTTTTAAAGGCTGATGGAAAGGTGGCCGCCATGGCTGCATGAACAATGGCACTGAGGTGAGGGAGTGATGGTGAGGGAAGCAGCTGTGAAAAGATGGAAAGGAGGATGGGGGTAGAAGGAGGGGGAGATTGAGATAATGAAAGTGTGCCAGAAGAGGAGAAAGAAGAGCCAAGCTTATCAGAGATGAACTATAAAGTGCAAAGTAATATTCTAGGCTTGACCCAGAGCTTCTAGGGAAAGAAGGCAATAATGTGGGGTGTAGAGAAGCAGGCATGTGGGGAAGTTCGGCAACGAGGATCTGAAAGGGGTGCACAGTGTGCATGGCAAAAAGGGCGAATGCTGCTGAGTGCAGGACCTGCTCATGATTTCCCCGAAGCACAATACGAAAGGATGGTTTCGGCCAAAGTGACCAAATCCAAACGATATAACCAACCAAAAGTCAGAAAGAAGGTACCACCAAATGTTCGACCTTTTGTTGGGTAGGTCTTCTGAATTCGGTTTAGGGCTCCAGGGGCTGCGGGGGTGTACCTCTTACCCCAACTTACTATACAGTATAGTGAGAGGGAGTTGCGGGGACATCCCTGCAGCTGCCTGACAAAAAAAAAAGAAAAGGACCCTGCGGCACCGGTTACCAATCACGGAAGTGAAAGGGAACAGGCGTTGCAGGGAAACGGCAAGACGGAAGGCAAGAAAAGCAAGATAAGTAAGGGGGTGACGGGTGTTGGGGGTGTAGGTAGGGTGTGGGTGGGGGTTGTGCGGAGAGGGTTTGGGCACTTCGGGAACGTTCAGGGGAGAAAAAACTGAAGATTATTTCGAACAAATAATCTTCGGTCATTTCTCCCTCGAACATTTCTGCCTCAGGAAAATCACCCCAGATCAAAAGGATAAGTGCCGGCCATGTCAGAAGTGAGGATGGTCTAAGGGGTGAGCAATAAGAGAGCACATAGTAGGAGGGGATAGTAGAAGAGAGAGAGTGCTGCTTGGGAAGAACGCAGAGAGGGGCCCGTGCTGCTCAGGATGCGAGGTCATGTGCTGCTCAGCATGTTATAAGAGAGCGCATGCTCTGCTGAGGATGGTAGAAGAGAGGGAGCCAGAGGGGTTGCTAGGAGGTGGCTAGGCAGGGCTATAGCCCCAGGTCTTTTGGTTGTAGCCCTGGATAGAAGCCCAGGGGCTACAACCAAAAGGCTAGCTAGCCCAGGCTTCCGACATTTCCGACATTGGCGTAACCCCAGAACTTTCCACACCTAGCAACACCCCTGGAGGGAGCGCTGCTCAGGAAGAATGCAGGGAGTGGCACGCGCAGCTCTGGGTACGAGGTCATGTGCTGCTCAGGACTAAATACCTGCATAGCTCAGTGTGTAAAGATCTAAACAAAGGGGGTAGTCCCCAAATGAACCATTTAGAAATCTAATATTGTAAACCACACAGTCAATGAAAAGGGGTGGCTATAGTGGGCTGGTTGATGCATGCTCTATATGTCAAATGCATAGTGTCATTGGTTGCCTAACAGAACATATAGGTTTTGTGTATGCTGCCAAACTCATTTCTTTTGCTTTTTCCTGAGAACAAATGTAACATATACTGTTTATTGTTTCATGTAATTTTAATTTTTAACTGTATTTGGTGATAATGAAATATCGCAAATCCTATGTAGGACCTATTGGTCTTCAAATATAAAAGTTATAAATAGAAGATGTATTAGACTAATAGCCACCCTTTTTAATTGACTGTGTGGTTTACAATATTAGATTTCTAAATGGTGCATTTGGGGACTAGCCCTTTGTTTAGATCTTTTTTACTCATTTGTCCCCTAATGCCTTTGAGTTTACCCTCTGGATACAGTTAGCTCAGTGCGTAATCAGGCACCCGGACCCTGCTGCTGGCACCGGTAGAGAGATGAAGATGTTGCTCATGTGTAAGAGAGGTGCTGCTTACAATGTAAGAAAACAGGACCACTGCTGCTCAGGAGATAGGGAATATGCGGCTCCTTTTTCCACGATGCCTGGTCTCATGCTACTGCCTGAAATCTTAACTAAAACACTTCTTTACCAGCTCAACTGTTTCCTTCCTTCCTTCCTTCCTTCCTTCCTTCCTTCCTTCCTTCCTTCCTTCCTTCCTTCCTTCCTTCCTTCCTTCCTTCCTTCCTTCCTTCCTTCCTTCCTTCCTTCCTTCCTTCCTTCCTTCCTTCCTTCCTTCCTTCCTTCCTTCCTTCCTTCCTTCCTTCCTTCCTTCCTTCCTTCCTTCCTTCCTTCCTTTCTTCCTTCCTTCCTTCCTCCCTTCTCTCCTTCCTTCACCATTCCTCCCTGTATGCTTTATTCCCTTCTACTCTAACTCCCGTCATCCCTTACACCCATCATCCAACCTCCCTCCTTCTCTCCCTCCACTAATGCATTGATCTGTCCTCATATCCACCATTCTTCCCATCCCCCATCTGTACACGCTTACTTCCTCCCACCCATCATTGCTTCCCTTCTCCAACCCATCCTTCCTTCCTCGAACCCATCCTTCTATCCTTCAATTACTCCGTTTCTTCCAACCCTTCTTGCTTCCCTCCTACTCCCACCCCACCACCCCTCTCTCTCTCTCCCTCTCTCTCCAGGCTAAGGTTGATAATGAGATTCTTAATTACAAAGACCTGGCAGCCCTCCCCAAGGTTAAAGCAATCTATGAAGTGCAGCGGCCGGACCTTATTTCTTACGAGTCCTACAGCAGGTACACCTCGGACGAGATGCTGGACAGATACGGCTACGGGGAGGTAGGAGGCCCTTTCAGACATTGGGATGGAGCCCGGGCTCTCTTATTGTGCTTGTGCATGCGAGACCTGCAAGGCATAATCCACGCATGGGTAGCATGAGAGGCATCTGCTGCGCGTGTGTGCATGCATGTGTGTGTGTGTGACAACCCCTCTGTGGCTGGGTAGCCACCTCTGGAAGAGTCACTGTTGCTTTGATAGACATGCAGCGTGCACAGTGCCTGTAGTGTGTGGAACAGGCACCATGCACAGTGCCAGGAGTACACAGAACATCTTGTCTACCAACAACTGCAACCGTAACATGTCTATCCGGTAAGAAAGCACCCTGATGCCTTTGGGCTTGGCGCGCTATATAAGCTACAAATAAATAAATAAATAAAACTGCTGCGATGCACCCCTTGCACAGCCAGCCCTCTGTAAGCAACGTGCTCAGGAAGAACTTGAAGCTTAGTCACATCCAAAGCACAGCACCCTGTGTTGCTCCAAATTCCAAGAAATCAGACCCGCTTCCCCAAATCACAAACATTTCAAAGAGAGATCATACCAGCTGAAGGTCACTCAAGGACACAGTTCTTAAAATGACAATATAAGTACAAAGAAATCCATAAAAATATTGAGCACTGCCATTAGGCCTGAAGGTTCCTACCATTAAAGTTATGATTCATTTATTAAAAAATGTATGAATACAATCCTTTCTATCGCCAACGTGAGAGTAGAATATGGCATTTGTGCTTAACTGCAACAGTGCCAACCAGTATGCAACACTTAAGACTGATGGCTGGAGGAGTTTGAATGAATGTTAACCACTGGCACTGATCAGGGCAACCCTTCAAACCATTGCTTCTCAGATTGCCATTGCAATTCAGAACTAGAAATACCATATGCAAATCCGGCTTGGTCCCACCAAAAAGGGACCATCCAGCCGGCACTGCAAGTCCCTAAAACCACAATCAAAGCCAGGATGGGTCTGGCTTCATTCTGTATCATCAATGAGGTGTCTAAACCTTCCATACATCTCTTATATGGGTTATAATTTGCCTCCCTATGTGGGAGAAGGTATGTCCAGGCATAGGTCCCTTGTTTGCAGTTCTATACTGACCCAAGCTGCACTTCCCTGATGAGGTCTGACAAGGCTGAAACATGTCTGAGGTTGCTTGTGATTCTGGCAAAGAGGATGTGGTCTGGCAGTTTGTACAGGACTGCTTCCATTGGTGGCAGGTCCAAACTGTTTTGCATACGGTTGGTATCCTTATATAACGCCACAGACCAGTTGGAAAACAATGGTGTGGCAGGTTGCCATTACACCGTTAGTGGTTCAAATTAATTCTAGACCCTGCCCCTATCACTTTTTTGGGTTATAGTTTGTCTCCCTATGTGAGGGTGGGTATGCCCAGAAGTGGGGCCTTTGCTCACTGTGTTATAGGGAAGCAAGCTGTCCCTCACTGAAGAGGCCCAACAAGGCTGAAACACATCTTGGGTTACTTGCGTTTCCATGCAAAGGGGAGGTGTCCTGTCATTTCGGGCTGGACTGATCTCAAGGCACAATCAGACTGACTTGCAGATGTCTGGTCCTCTTCTGCAATAGCTCAGGGAGACACAAATAAAATGGTGTGGTGTTGAAGGTGTTTCCAGTGCACTGCCAGTGGCTTTTTCTGTGGGCTGTAAAGATCTTCAGTCATGTATGACCCAGAAATCTTTGCAGAACAGTCTGGTTGAGCCCAAAAGTCTAGTCAAAGCGAAATGCCAGGCAGTTGTATTCTGGCCAAGAATGCCAACATGCTTGTTGAATAAGAGAACACTTGAAGAAGAGTACCACAAGCCCTTGCTTCTGCCTTCTTGGGCCTCACTGTGGTGGTGCAGCAGTGATGCAGCTGCCTTTCCTAGAGAGCAAGGAATGCATGCCCTCATTCCTCCACTCACTTAGGGTGAATCCCAAGAGAAACATCCTTCTTCTCAGGAGGATCTCCATCATGCATTAGCTCCAGAGTGTAATCATTTGCATATGCGCCTGATCCTGATCATGAAGGCAGTCCAAGTCTAAATGACTGGAAAATCTCATCTCAGAAATGTACAGGAAGCAACCCCAGACATATATTCAGTGCACCCCAAGGCACCCCTTTCCGTACCTCTATTTAAATGTCAATACTCAATAGGATTCCCTTCTCTCGCAACAACAAGATTGCATGTGCAATATGCCAGCCTGGCACTGATGGCATCATTACTGTGGAGCACTCAGTTTGCTTCTCGCGCTTGGCACCTTAATCGGATTTAAACCTGGGTTGAGAGAGGGTCCTGAAGCTCTATGGAAGGAAGAGAAAGGAAGGCATTGCTGTGCCAACCTCCAAGCGGAGACCTTAGGAATCCTTTTATTCTTCTCTCTCTAATGTCCCAGGTGGCACGGAAGCACCCAGTGCACGGATTTGAGGTAAGGCCGAAAGACAGTACATTGCTCAAACACCTTGTGAACCCCAGAATTTGAGCAGTCATTCATAAGAGTCACAGATTGAGGGATATCCTCGACCGCATTCTAGTGGAACAATGAGCGATAGTGATAGGCCTTTGCTGTCTCAACCGAAGATCCCTATAACAGCATACGGGCAGGGTTCCTGGTGCGATTATGGGGAAAACGCCAGCGGTAGGGTTGGCCATAGACATCTGAAAATGTGCCCAAGTGTCCTCGGCTAGAAGGGGAGCAGTATTGGCTCCATGTGGGGAGCAGGATTCCAAGTGAAATTGATCTAAGTGGATTTGCCGCTCTGTAGTGCAGAACCAGTGTCCTGCATTCCACCCCCACACCCCAAGACAAGTAGGCCGTGCAAGGGAGTTCCATTGAGAATTCCCCAAGTCTCGCCTGCCTCTGAAGTGAGTAACCAATTATCCTATCAGGGCTCTACTTCCTGGACCAGCTTCCAGAAGATAACACGTTTCTCTTTAATGAACGATCGCTCCACTTCAGAAGAAGTTGTCTCAAGTGGATTTTGGCTTTTTAGCACAGTGAGACAGGGTGGCGTAGGGGTTGGCTGCTACATGTCCAATTCTCTGATAGACAACAACCGGCCCAAAACCACTCGGGTGATTTCCAGCAGAGTCCAAATTAGTACTGGTTCATTCAAAACATAACGAAACAAACTAGAGACACCAATATGTGTATGTGACACCTAGTGGAAAGAAGTTTTGTACATAAACAAAACAATTTAAAAAGTATGACTAAGCCTGTTCTTGCAGGTGCAAGAGCCCACGTGGCATGTGTCACTTCCTGTGCAGCACCCACCCGAACCCTACCAGCCTTCCCATAGGCGAGTCTGGGAGGCACTTTTCTCTGCCCCATTCCTGCCAGTCCTTCAGAGGCCCTGGCCTGTTGTGGCATCTGCTCAGTGCTGGCGTTGGGCCGGATTATGCCAGATTCGGGAACCGGCAAATATTGGCTCCACGGATCTGGGGAAATCTATTTGCACCCTTCATTGATATGAGTGCTGTTGGACAGTTTTAAATAGTCCGCTGCCAAAGCCAGGATACCAGCCAAGAACGTTGGCATCAGGGGAGAGACACTTACCCTGAAGGCCATTTGAACATCTGATCATGATCTTTGTCAAATCACTCATTAAGGTTGTACTCAGCAGGATATTAGGACTATTTAAGCGCATCTTTTTAGGTTTAAAAGGTGTGCACCTTTTATACTTTGCTTGCAACTTTATTATTAAGCGCTCCTCCCTTGGATTATTTTGCAGGTGTTCATGGTTAATTTTCTGAGAGTCAAATATTTATGTGGGGCATGTGGTGAAAACAACCCCACTCGCATGCCACCCCGTGCGCCCCCTTAGTCATTGGTAGGATCCTACAGTAAAACATTGCCATCACTGCATCTCTGGATCCCACAATAGGGGCAAAGGCAAACACATCTGAAAACAGAGACAGGGGTTGTTATTCTCACAGGGTACACGCAACAGGCTAGCCCCAGGCCTGTGCTGAGATGTTTGTATTCCCTTTCAGGCTGGGTTTCCCAATCACTAGACCTCCAATCACTACATAAAATAACCCCCATGGATGAAAGCAACTTCAAATACTCACGGCCTAATTCATGGAACGTTTAACGTGCGTGATCCGAAGTGACTTTGCACTGCCAACAAGCACGTAGATCCGGACCTATTTCACAGAGCTCTCCAAAGTTATTTTTGTGAAGCAAAGTCACTTTGCACTGTGCTAAATGGGCCTAATTAAAAAGAAAAGCACTAAGTAGCGCGGATGTGGTGGTTTTTTTGTGAATTAGGGCCATTTAGCGCAGTGCAAAATGACTTTGCTCCGCAAAAATACACTTTGCACCGCTCTGTGAATTAGGCCCGGTTCTACCTGTTTGTTGAGACAGTGCACTAAACGTTCCATGAATGAGGCCCTCAGTCACACACGTGTCCGTTGGCCACGAGCAAGTGGACTCCCTGCGAGCTACGAATGAGAGCTAGCGATTGTGGAGAGCGACGGGGGCGTTTTTGCATACGCGCGTCGACAGCGGGAAGAAGGAAGAGGCCGCTGCAGCCCTGCACTTACTACCCCAGATTTATGGGTTATTGATAAACCTGTGGTGTTTAATCAAGTGCAGACAGCTTTAATGAGAATTGCCTTCTCTAAATGGAGTTTAACACAGTGATATTAAGTGCTGGCTAGTCTCCCTCTCCGTTAACCAAGTCTCTCTCTCTCTCTCTCTCTCTCGCTCTCCTTGCTAACGCCATGCTGTTACCTCGAGAACAGTCCCTCGGAATATTGTCGCCGTACTCCCAGGTAATTTACAAACCCACACAGGCGTATTTCCATACTGGGAGATAATGGCCTCCACCACAAGGAGGCGATGTGGCCCAGTAGATGAATTGCTCATGGGGGAGGGAATAAAAGCCTGGGTTTTAGTCACAGCCTCCCCGCTTATTCAAATGTTGAGCTTCTTGGCAAGTCATTTCATGTCTAAGGGCCCGAATCATGGCATTTTTTGCACGGTTCAAAATGACTTTGCACTGCTGAAAAGTGCCCTTGCACTGCCGACACATACCCCTGATTCATAGAATTGCGCAAAATGTATTTTTGCATTACAAAGTCAGCACAACATCATTTTGTACTGCAAAAATGACTTTGCACGGCGAAAAGTACACTTTGCACAGTTCCGTGAATCAGGGTTTGTGTAGACAGAGCAAAGTCACTTTCAGTAGTGCAAAGACTGGATTTTTATGTCAGAGCCTTGTGAGAGATGGTTTGGTGCTCAGATGTGTTATGGGATCACTGGGAGAAAGTCACATGTTGCAGCCTCTACCCAATGACTGCAGTGCTTTGAAGAAGGAAACCTCTCTGCTGGTTTTCAACACTTGGTTAACTTGCTTTGTAAGAAATGAAGCCCCTTGTTTGTTACGTTGAGTGCTGTGTTTCTTCCGTTCCTCTTGTTTGATCGGGACAGCTCATGGAATTCGAGGATTAAAGATAGAAAGCAGTAAACGATCAGCAAGCAGCTGCGAGCATTCAGTGTGTAGAAAGTCAGATTTATGAAACAGGATCACAGACGCTTTCACATCACAGATATGCAGGATAACTATTTAGCTCAAGAAGGATAACTTTCAACGTATTTGGCCACAGTTGAGTATCTGAATGTTTCCCAAACATTGGTCAAATGCAGCAAAGAAGTCAACTTTACTTTCTTCAAGTGTTTTTTTGGCCCGAGTGTCCATTGAGTGGCTGCAGTGGGGGGTAGGGGCAAGTGGGAGAGCTAGCAGGTGGTCACCATTCCCTTAACTGATTTCTCTTCATTTCATCGAAATGCCACAGCATCGAAACCAAAGCATTGTTTACTAATGCATCAACAGGCTATCTTTTACATGTAAAAGTGCTTTTCCATCTAAACCAGTCCTTCGAAAATATAAATGGACTGGTTTCAATGTAAATGCACTTTTACATGTACATTGTAACGTTAAAACGTCATATGGAGCTGTCCAGACCTGAAATTTCGGCACTGGCCAGCTCATTGTAATGTTTTAATGGTTTTTTTTGTATGTTGTATATTGGGGGATTCCCCTCTCAGCCCCCCAACCACTACCCCCAACCCTAACCCTAATGTAACCCTTAACCTAACTATAGCCCCAACCCTAACCCTAGCCCATCCCTAACGATAATGTAACCCTTAATCTAACCCTAGCCCCAACCCTAACCCTAACCCTTATGTAACCCTACTCCAAAAAAATAAATATTATTTATTTTGATACTACCATCGAATTATAGTCAACCAAAGGGTACTTCGATAGTAAGGCTTTTTGTTGCATATAATTCGATGCTATGGTGTTAGATTAAATTACATTTGATGGAATTGCTTGATACCCCTTAACTCCACCATCGGCATCTGTTCAGATCTCCAGACGCCCCTTGCGCTCCTCCTTTGACAACCAACCCTGCCTCGCCACTGGGCCTGATTTCTCAACTAGTATCAGACCCTTCTTAACCCCTTCACTAGCAGGCTATTGTGCAAGTCTCTGCAAAAAGCACGAGCATACTTGTCCTTGGCATTTAACTCTGCATTGGATCTTTGCCCTGAGCTTCCATTTAAAACCATTACTTCAACTATATTTTTCAAAGTATGCGTTTGCAAGAAGTTTCATCTTTTAATGCATTTTGGAATGTATTTCTTTTTTCCTATGACACGATAATTGGGTTAAGAACAGGAAAATTGGCCCCCTATTTAAGAAGCAATACCCAGTGAAGTATTTAAAAGGCAGCAAGCACCAGGCTAACTATATTGAAATGATTATTTGTCCAACCTTGTATTTTCGATCCAGGGATGCTGAAACAGCACCTATACACACCCCTGTTCAGCATGAAAAACTTGGGAACAATGCATGTTTGCTTGACCCCAAAAACACCCTGCAACATTTCCTAACATGTTCTAGTTTATAATGGGGCGATATTTTATTGTATTTCTTTTTATTGGGTATTTATAATGGACCTATACAGCAAATGGTGTTTTGTGGCACCACAAGACAATAATGGGTGTGGGGGGCGGGTGGGGGGCACCGGGAAGAAGAATAACAAAAAATTGTCCTACTATGTGTCATTCGGATCGTGCAAGTGCAGTACCAAGAAGTGCAGGGAGTGGGGAGGGGGGGTGCTGGTCAGAGCAGGATGCGATGATGCTAAGGTGGGAGGGGAAGTGCAGGCAGGTGCAAGAGCTGGTGGGGGTGGGAGTGGAAGTGCAGGCAGGTGCAAGAGCTGGTGGGGGTGGGAGGGGAAGTGCAGGCAGGTGCAAGAGCTGATGGGTGTGGGAGGGGAAGTGCAGGCAGGTGCAAGAGCTGATGGGGGTGGGAGGGGAAGTGCAGGCAGGTGCAAGAGCTGGTGGGAGTGGGAGGGGAAGTGCAGGCAGGTGCAAGAGCTGGTGGGGGTGGGAGGGGAAGTGCAGGCAGGTGCAAGAGCTGATGGGAGTGGGAGGGGAAGTGCAAGCAGGTGCAAGAGCTGGTGGGGTGGGGTGGGAGGGGAAGTGCAGGCAGGTGCAAGAGCTGGTGGGGTGGGAGGGGAAGTGCAGGCAGGTGCAAGAGCTGGTGGGGGTGGGAGGGGAAGTGCAGGCAGGTGCAAGAGCTGGTGGGAGGGGAAGTGCAGGCAGGTTCAAGAGCTGATGGGGGTGGGAGGGGAAGTGCAGGCAGGTGCAAGAGCTGGTGGGGGTGGGAGGGGAAGTGCAGGCAGGTGCAAGAGCTGATGGGTGTGGGAGGGGAAGTGCAAGCAGGTGCAAGAGCTGATGGGGTGGGAGGGGAAGTGCAGGCAGGTGCAAGAGCTGTTGGGGTGGGGTGGGAGGGGAAGTGCAGGCAGGTGCAAGAGCTGGTGGGGGTGGGAGGGGAAGTGCAGGCAGGTGCAAGAGCTGGTGGGAGTGGGAGGGGAAGTGCAGGCAGGTGCAAGAGCTGGTGGGGGTGGGAGGGGAAGTGCAGGCAGGTGCAAGAGCTGGTGGGGGTGGGAGGGGAAGTGCAGGCAGGTGCAAGAGCTGATGGGTGTGGGAGGGGAAGTGCAGGCAGGTGCAAGAGCTGATGGGGGTGGGAGGGGAAGTGCAGGCAGGTGCAAGAGCTGGTGGGAGTGGGAGGGGAAGTGCAGGCAGGTGCAAGAGCTGGTGGGGTGGGGTGGGAGGGGAAGTGCAGGCAGGTGCAAGAGCTGATGGGTGTGGGAGGGGAAGTGCAGGCAGGTGCAAGAGCTAATGGGGGTGGGAGGGGAAGTGCAGGCAGGTGCAAGAGCTGGTGGGAGTGGTAGGGGAAGTGCAGGCAGGTGCAAGAGCTGGTGGAGTGGGAGGGGAAGTGCAGGCAGGTGCAAGAGATGGTGGGGTGGGAGGGGAAGTGCAGGCAGGTGCAAGAGCTGGTGGGGGTGGGAGGGGAAGTGCAGGCAGGTGCAAGAGCTGGTGGGAGGGGAAGTGCAGGCAGGTTCAAGAGCTGATGGGGGTGGGAGGGGAAGTGCAGACAGGTGCAAGAGCTGGTGGGGGTGGGAGGGGAAGTGCAGGCAGGTGCAAGAGCTGATGGGTGTGGGAGGGGACGTGCAGGCAGGTGCAAGAGCTGATGGGGTGGGAGGGGAAGTGCAGGCAGGTGCAAGAGCTGGTGGGAGTGGGAGGGGAAGTGCAGGCAGGTGCAAGAGCTGGTGGGGTGGGGTGGGAGGGGAAGTGCAGGCAGGTGCAAGAGCTGATGGGTGTGGGAGGGGAAGTGCAGGCAGGTGCAAGAGCTGATGGGGTGGGAGGGGAAGTGCAGGCAGGTGCAAGAGCTGGTGGGGGTGGGAGGGGAAGTGCAGGCAGGTGCAAGAGCTGATGGGTGTGGGAGGGGAAGTGCAGGCAGGTGCAAGAGCTGATGGGGTGGGAGGGGAAGTGCAGGCAGGTGCAAGAGCTGGTGGGGGTGGGAGGGGAAGTGCAGGCAGGTGCAAGAGTTGGTGGGAGGGGAAGTGCAGGCAGGTTCAAGAGCTGGTGGGGGTGGGAGGAGAAGTGCAGGCAGGTGCAAGAGCTGATGGGAGTGGGAGGGGAAGTGCAGGCAGGTGCAAGAGCTGATGGGGGTGGGAGGGGAAGTGCAGGCAGGTGCAAGAGCTGGTGGGAGTGGGAGGGGAAGTGCAGGCAGGTGCAAGAGATGGTGGGGTGGGAGAGGAAGTGCAGGCAGGTGCAAGAGCTGGTGGGGGTGGGAGGGGAAGTGCAGGCAGGTGCAAGAGCTGGTGGGGGTGGGAGGGGAAGTGCAGGCAGGTGCAAGAGCTGGTGGGAGGCGAAGTGAAGGCAGGTTCAAGAGCTGATGGGGGTGGGAGGGGAAGTGCAGGCAGGTGCAAGAGCTGGTGGGGGTGGGAGGGGAAGTGCAGGCAGGTGCAAGAGCTGATGGGTGTGGGAGGGGACGTGCAGGCAGGTGCAAGAGCTGATGGGGGTGGGAGGGGAAGTGCAGGCAGGTGCAAGAGCTGGTGGGAGTGGGAGGGGAAGTGCAGGCAGGTGCAAGAGCTGGTGGGGTGGGGTGGGAGGGGAAGTGCAGGCAGGTGCAAGAGCTGATGGGTGTGGGAGGGGAAGTGCAGGCAGGTGCAAGAGCTGATGGGGTGGGAGGGGAAGTGCAGGCAGGTGCAAGAGCTGGTGGGGGTGGGAGGGGAAGTGCAGGCAGGTGCAAGAGCTGATGGGGGTGGGAGGGGAAGTGCAGGCAGGTGCAAGAGCTGGTGGGAGTGGCGGGGAAGTGCAGGCAGGTGCAAGAGCTGGTGGGGTGGGGTGGGAGGGGAAGTGCAGGCAGGTGCAAGAGCTGATGGGTGTGGGAGGGGAAGTGCAGGCAGGTGCAAGAGCTGATGGGGTGGGAGGGGAAGTGCAGGCAGGTGCAAGAGCTGATGGGGTGGGAGGGGAAGTGCAGGCAGGTGCAAGAGCTGGTGGGGGTGGGAGGGGAAGTGCAGGCAGGTGCAAGAGCTGACGGGTGTGGAGGGGAAGTGCAGGCAGGTGCAAGAGCTGATGGGGTGGGAGGGGAAGTGCAGGCAGGTGCAAGAGCTGGTGGGGGTGGGAGGGGAAGTGCAGGCAGTTGCAAGAGCTGGTGGGGGTGGCGGGGAGAGGGGAGGGCAAGTGCCAGGGTAGTGCAGGGAAAGAAGGTTCACAGGGTAAGTGCGAGGACGGGCTGGATGTGCTCAGGAGGGGTGCAGGCCACACCAGGCTAGTACAGGGGGAGCCCGTGAGGGCAAGTGCAGGAATGAGGTAGGGGGGCCAGGGTAGGCCGAGGTGAGGGGTAGACTGGATGAAGAGGCCCTGCTTCTCTATATGACTCAAAAGGAACCAGGCAACCAGTCAAAAAGCAGCAGAGCGGGACATTAACAGGGGAGGGAGAGACGGAAGGAAAAAGAGCAAAGGAGGGTCTTGAGAAGCTTTCCGGAATTTAAGGAGATCCGGCTGAAGGCTGAGAAGGTGACAGGAGCCTGTCGGTAATGGCCCACTGTCCAAAGTAAAGGCTCAAATGAACCGGGCCATTACCGGCATGGTATGCCTACACTAAAGGGTTATATCACCATTAACACCCGCGATGAGCAGATCTGAGGCTTAAGGAAAAAAAGAAAAAATCAATGATTAGCACGATCCACGAAACTGCAAGGATCTGGTGAAGTTCGGTTTCAGGGGCGGATGGCCACGAGATCATCAAAACTGAAAAGGGACATTGCCAATCCTATGCGCATCGTTAATTATTGCGTAGGTTCTATATATGGTTTAGGGGATGAGCCGGGGCATCTGGCTATGGTCATCACTGGGTGTAAAGCGGTGAGGTCATTTAGGTTCAGCAGTCAGGCTATTCAGAATGCAAGCTTGCACCTATCGCTTCACTTTCCGAGGAATCTGATTGGCTGGTGCCGTTGCACAGGGTGCTAATTCTTTCTTAGTTGGCACCTTTCCTTTGAAACCATGGTCTAAGATCTGCCCTCCGGGAAAAGTGAAACACATGGAAGCCTGCATCCCCTCGTGTCCACTCGAGGAATAAGAGACTATCCGACAAGGGGTTTCTGCTCTCTGGGATTAATGAGACACCAGACAAACCAAAAGGTGAATCCAAAAGAATTTTTTCATGAGATTTGGCGCAACTAAAAGGACAAACTACGTGTTTGGACACTTCATAATGATGCATCGTATTCACCAGTGATGGGCGCTTCCTGAGTGGATGGATGCACGATTATAAATGACTCACAGTCACAACTGGTGAACATTTTCAGCGTATGTGGGCGAGTATATCTGCAAATGTGTTTGAGTAGCCTAAACAGCGCAAGAGTCCAAAATGATTAAGGGGAATTCTCCCCCGAGAAAATGTTGAAAACAATGTGTTGACACATTGAAATGTACAGCACTACTTTTGAGAAGGGCTAACAATTCATCCAATTGGTTCTCCAAGGCAACGCGTGAACAAAATCCAGTACATTCCATGATTTATGATCAGTAAAGCTGATTAATATTTTCACTGGAGGGGCCCAAATCTTTCCCTAAATTAGTGCGAACGACCGAGCATGAAGGGGGATGCCAATATAATGTACGCGGGTTTGGGGAGGGTTCTCTCACTAAGAAGATTTTTTAAATTACGTGTTGAAATGGTGCATAAAAGTGGTGTATCTTTAAACCAACAATGTGATAAGGAAATCTGCTCTCCAGGTAAATGCTTATTTGTATTTCTCCTTTAGGAAAGGCACATTGAATGAAATGTGGCTATTTCAATTTGGGATATGTTCACTTCCTGTGGTGTTACTTCCCATTGCCTGTGCCAGAGCCCCCCTCAATCCCCCCCCACTTTTTTTTAGGACTTGAGCACTTAGTGTGAGAGCCTCAAATAGCCCATAAAAAGGGCAACAATTCGTTTTTTCTGACATCACAAATTCCAAAGTCCTTTAAAAGCTAAGGAGGGGGACACGTTGTTTTTAAGGGAATATTCGACACACAAATCAAGTCACTGGAAATCAGTTCTGCATTCTTAAAGCGACCCAGAGCGGGAAAGACTCCACTCCTCAAAGAGATAAGTGATAAGAAAATGGCGAAGTGTCACTCACAGAGGCACGTGGTCAATTTAATTCTGCGCTGTATTAGCGCGTGCGGCGCGCTATGTTACAAAGCGGTCTCTGCTGCCACCTGGTGATCAATGTATACAAGTACACTGTTCATAGTCGGCACGCTGGCTGACTGACATTCTGTATCCGCCCGCGCATGTTCAGAAGCAGCTCATTAGGAACTCAAGCTTTGTTCCAGAAATGACCCACTTCATAATTAAAAGGCGATGGTCTACATGCCCTGCTCCTGAAATGGGTGACTGCCCGGCGGCCGGCTGTGGAAAAACTCTTTGGAGAGATGCTTGGGCCACCTAAACGTTTCCTTTTTACTTCTCATGGTACCACTTGGGGACATTATAGAATGTATGTTTTTACATTACTTTTTAAAGTTTTGTAAATATTACAGTTGAGATTTCTTTATTGTTAGCACTTAGAAGAGTGCTGTTTTCAATCAGTGCTTTATGTGTCGGAGGCGTAGGGCGGCGGGTTGTGGAGTCGAGGGGAATTAGGCCCGAAACCTTAAAAAAATCTATCTTTATTTGGAAAAATGCCCAAGAAACACAGTCACAAGAGTTCTGACCTATGTAACTAAAAGGGTGGGAACGCGTTTTCTATCTATCACAGAGTACACCGAGCAGGAACGGGGGAAATCTCCACAAGCAAGTTGTGTTAAGTAAAGTATGAAGTCGACTAACATAAAAAGCTGCTTGTCAAATTGTCCCGTGCCAGTACATTGCTCCAAGGGTTCATGTGCCTGCTGCAGTGATCTTTGTGTAACATAGAGAACACAAGCCCCACCCAATCCCACGAAGAGATCTGGCTCCACGCTCACTATTCCAGCCCATCCACCCCAAACTGGAAAGTCTGCCCTTCAATTTGCTGCAATAAAGCAATTGAGCATTTCGGGGGGAGGGACCATGCTGGCCACTTTCGTTGTGCCCAGCAAGGCCTCACATCTAGGCCACCTTTCAAAGGCATCCGTTCAGGGTCATGGAAGACCCGGGCCACCTAAAGCCCTGTTTTTAATTGCCGTGCATATATCCTGCTCAATGTCTCTTTATGATTTGTAGAAATTCTGTCAATTTAAACCTCCCTGTAATATCCCTCACTATTATATGGTCCAGTGGCATGGAATCTTTTCATCACTAAATAACTTGAATGATGTAGTTGTCTTACACGTATGTATGGCGTTATATTAAAATAAATCGCGGAGGATTGTTTTTCTATGAGCCAAAATATATCAACAGCTCTGCATGTGCCAATAAAAATAAACAATTAACAGGAGCATGAAGTCATAAAAACAATGCCAGAATCGTCTGCAGCTGTGACAAGGTCTCCAAAAAGAAGAGAAACCTTTCTGTGTACACCATGAACGAATCCTGCGTGGATGCTAAGCCACACTATACCTAATTGTTTAAAGAGATTAAGGCCAAGGTTTTGTCTCTGGAGGACACCCCCTATGGATTCAGGCGTTCATTCGCCTGTCGATGCTTCTGGACCACCGCAGCTTACCAACCCCCTGGAAATGAAGGCAACCCCTGTCTTGCCCCTAGTCGCTCATCTCTCTCGAACGAGGGCCCCCCACCCACTATTGGGGTGGGGCCTGACCTCCGGTTCACCCACTCCTTCTGATTTCATGTCTCAAGTGCGGCTCTGACCTCACTGCCACCAGAGGCCCAAGTCTGTCCGTTGTCAACCTAACGGTATTGGGGGAGGCAAGAGGGTTTGAGTCAGTAAGACCTCTTCAAATCGGTGTGGAAGCTGTCAATCAGCAGGATTCTTCTGTTTACCCAGTGGATGTAACTAGACTCAGGAATGGGGCTATTGGGTCTTCCAAATTACGGAAAAGCAAATGTTCTCATTGGATTCGACATATAAAAGGCTGCCTTTCTATTATAAGGGATGACATTGTGAGATGCCGGCGTGGTGTGATTCCTAACTCAAGCTTTGATTTCATTCAAATTGTTTTTACATCAGAGTCTTCTGCCATGGGTCTTCTTAAGCATTGATTTCAGATGCCTTCCAAGCAAGAGAGTTAAAACTGCAATTAGATCTCCTGCTTATTTTTACTCTGAGCTTATGTCTCCCACTAAGCCTGATGCCCCTGGATTACACAGGGTAACAACCCAGGGGTTGTGCGCTCGAAATTTCGGGGAGCAAGGTCTCCCTTCCAGGGCACGCTGAGAGCAGCAGCTACCTCGAAGAACTTGATTAAAGCTGTGGGGTGGTCTGCCCTTTCCACGGTACTCAACATCATCCACTCCTCTCTTGGAACATTGCTTGAATTTGCAAATTGCTGGATGCTCAGGATTGGTGTTTATTTCTCTGCAGGTTTCACGTTATTGTATTCCAAGAGCCCTGGGCAGTCGACCCCGTTGTGTTCTGGGGATATCAGTCTTTTCATACTCCTGCAACGAAGGGTCCTAAAGGCCGGCCGTCTGGAGGTTTATCCATTTGGATTGACATGATATTGGACTGGAAATTGGAGGTTGTACAAACAAACTGTTTAGACCTCCTAATGTTGTTTATCTGGGTAAGCCATGATGAACTGTTTTCTTTAATTAACATTTACAACAGGCCCTGGTCACCTCATGGCTTGGTAACTCTGGAATCTTTACAGGGTCTAATAAATACCAAGTTTGCGTCGATAATAATTAATGAAAAATATCTCATTTTCCTGGGGATTTTAACTTGCAGATGGAGCCTCAATGGAAACTCTCAGGGCTCTGGAATTATAATTGTTCTTTTATAATGCACTTAATACCAGCAAGAGTTTTCTAAGCGCGGGATCAGGTTTTGAACCTGTGTTGCGCTGTGCTGTGTTGTCTTGCTTCTAAAACAAACACGTTGCCCCTGAGCTATCCTTTCCCCCGCGACTTAGCCTGTGACATTCCATCCCTGATAATGAATGCACCCACAGAAGACATTGACTTGCTGTTGAGTCTGCCTGTATGATGTTTAATTTAAACTTGTGGGCCTGCAACGGCCGGTTCCCAAATGACCAGCCCGCACTCCACACTTTCACTGGTCACAATGGTTGTTCCCTCATTGATTACATTTTAATTTCATCCAAAAGGCTGGGCTAGAATTAGTGACTTTCAGATGCTTCTTAGGGTGGAGATTCATTCCATCTGTCGATTTCTTTCTCACCATATAACCTGGCCTGTCCTAATGTGTGTTCTGCCTCCTGTTCTCAGCAGAGAAGGTAATGCCCAAAAATCTTTGAAATGGTCAAGCCTACGGATATGGCAATTTTGGCAAAGATTTGCCACTATCAAAGTTATAAGATAGGGCACCATTGGAAAGGATGGTTAGTATGATGATGTGTGCCACTTAGCAAAGAAAGATATTGAAGAGTGTGTCGGTTCCAGATCAGGGGTGGATAGGACCAAGCTACATGTTCTAAGAGCGAATTATAAAAGCATACTTCTATCTAAAAAGAAAGAATATGTAGCAGAGAGATAGGGGGCTTTGCACACTGCCCTAAAATCATGGGATACTCCCCTCTTTAGGAAATGTGTCTCTAGTAGAGATTCCAAACCCAATCAGCCCTTGTTGTGTTGCATCAGTGCTGGGATGTGGAAATCTCACGGTTCATATTGTCATCCCTCCTCTCTCCCACTGTCTGGTGCCCCCACTCATTTGAGTGATGCAGCTCCCCTTTATATCACTGTTAAAGTCATGGAAACAGAATTAGCTACATCTAAGGGCGGCAAGGCACCGGGCCCAAATTTAATACCCCTAGATTTATTTTAAAATGAGGCTAAAATCTGGGCACCGGTTCTAACCAAAGTCTTTAATGCTATCCTCTCTACAGGGGTTACTCCTGACCCCTGGCACAAAGCGGAGACAGTCCAGATTTATAAAAAGGGAGACAATGACAACCCTGCAAACTACCGCCCGACTTCCTTGTTAGATGGTGTGGGCAAGTTATTTGATAAGATCATTCTAAACCATCTTTAAGTTTGGGTGGATAGCAATAATAGTATATCAGATTTGCAGACAGGGTTTAGGAAAAGCAGGGGCACGATCGATCAGTCCTAATTCTATTTTTGATAATCCAAAAGTGTGCAGTCCTTTTGAAAATGTATTTATATGTGGTTTTCCTTGACTTCAAATTTAAATACATATGCTTGGGTTCGCTACGGATTGGGCGGTGAGACTACTAATCAATTTGAAGTGTCTATGGACGTCAGACAGGGCTGTGTCCTGGCCCCGCACCTTTTTAACATCGATGATCTACTGAGTGGGTCTCATGACTGCCCGAAATTATCCTCTTGTAAGTATCCGGCTCTCTTCTACACTAATTTTATGGTTTTAATGTCATCCACCCCCTAGGGTTTAGAAGAATCACTACCCATCTTTCTGGTTAAATCCTCTGTGCTTCACCTAAATTTGAATGTTGGTAAAACTAAATCAATGGTGTTTAGCCCCCAACCCTTTAAGCATAAATTGGTCCACTTAAAATTGGAAGGAGCGTTAGGTGAACAATTGGACCACTTCGACTATATTGAGGTGAGGTTTCAGGAGTATCCATGCTGGGTGGCTCAGGTTGATAAGGCAGCAATTAACTTGGAAAACTAAGTGGTGCCACAAGGTCTTACTATCATAGCCATGGTAGTGGAGCCACGTCCCCGACTTTGGACATATATAACAAGCAGGTTTTACCAGCTGTATTATACGGGTCAGAGCTATGGGGTTATGCAAAGATGAGTCAACTAAATATCAAGGAAAACAAACGTCTGAAACAAATCTTATTGCTCCCGAAGAGCGCTCTCTCTGCATCCACTCACTGGGAATTCAATATTATCCCTATAACTACTCTCGCTATGTTTAATCCAGTCTTTTCTTGGATAAGGGTTTGGTTACAATCAGGTTTGGAAAACTGTAGGGAGGTACTGTTGTACCTATGTCTTTAAATGGAGGCAAAAGCCTCAAATGGACTGCCCACCTCAAAACATTGCTCCACAATTTAGGCATAAGTGAGTTGTGGTCTAACCAAAAGAGTAGCTGTCATTTAAAGCTAAAATCTCTGCTGCCAAGTGCAGAGCCATGGAACAACTTTTTGCTGATACTGCCAAAAGTAACCTTGCCCGTGAATATTTTGCACATAATTGGGAGCTTGGTTTTAAGCAATATTTCGATCAAATCAATCCTCCCCTTGAGAGATCCTTGTATATGCGATTGAAATTGGGAATTTTCCCAGCAACTGCGCTGACGCGTGTGCAGCATTACATTATCTGATATATGTCCTATGTGTGGGAATGCAAGAGAACACTTTTACACTTTTTCTTGTTAATGCGAAAATCTCAGAGATTGAGGCGACTGTATTTAAAACCGATTTTAAGAGAAGCTGGAACTCACACTTTAAACTCTGCTATGTTGTTTGTAATGTACTCTTTGTCGCCTCCAGTGACCTTCACTACAGCCCATTATAGCCATCGAACGTGGCTGTTGAGAAAGAAGTTTTAAATATAATATCTGGGAAACGACCCATTTCAGGTGTTTTATTTACTAAGGCTACCAGCTTTGCTCTCCTTGTACTTTTTACTTGTTTAATTATCTCCGACATTGTTTTAGAAAAAAGTTAAAAAGCCTGAAGTGTATTTTTCTTAGCTTTAGCATAGAAAACTTTGGCGGTGCTAAGAGGTGAAGGGGAGCGGGGAACCGAAGGGGGCACTGGCTGCTCAAACATCTCTTAACGTGGGCTTGTACCATACAGTACAGCCTGTGTTCTGAGCCTCCTGATTTGCTGGCGCCCCCTTACAGGGAGCTAATGTGGCAGTAACCCTCAATATTCTCCAGCACTTAGTCAAAGAACTTTTAAACATCATGTAGTTACATCAGTAACAAAAACTGACACGAGGAAGATAGCAACCAGAATGAAGATGGCTCAGCTAGACCGAAGTGAGCAGTCTAGAAGCTGGAGAAGTCCGATTGGCTCCAAACAGCTTCCTTCAGTAATGTGGGAGTTCAAACAGGTAGCTGTGGAGAAGTGCAGAGAGATCTGACCAGCTAGTGAGTGCTGGGAATCCAAGCTGTCAGGTGGACACGCGAGTGAGGAGACGCAAGAGAATCCAGGAGGTGGTGAGTGAGGCAAAGAATTGGCATGGAGAAAGGGGGAGGCAGCGTCTGGACCAGAGACTCATTCCCACAAGCAAGAGAGACACTGAAGCATGATGTTAGGCAAAGGAGCTATGCACTGCCAATAAAGCCGGAGCGATATGCAGACTGCCACCAGTCACAGAAACACACCGCCTTAGCTACAGAGAGAGAGCGGAAGCTGTGCGGAGCCATCCTAAAGCTGGTGAGCCCACAGTGGAATGTTGGGGCCACAAAATGGAACTGGAAAACACATTCCTGGTCCCTAACTGGAACGGTAGTCAACTTCCCTATGGCTTACATCACAAACTGAGTTTCATAGATGCAGTATTTGGGGAGATGCAATTACACCAGTATAAAGAGGAACTTTGGTAAAAGCATATGCCAGTTGATCTTGAAAGAGAGTGAACATAAGAGATATCCTGGCAGGAGAGTATGCCATGTGTTTTGCGAGTCTGGGACCTGCACCTGAATTGGATCAAGGAATTATATGAGGGAGCCTGGCAGGAGAGTATACCAGGTGTTTTGTGAGTCAGAGAATCCCAAGGAAGATTAATTCCCTTAGGATTCTGAATTTCATTGAATGAGTGAAAGGCCTGGGGAAGGGTGACATTTCCCCTGGAGTGAATTGCAACACCAGAGGAGGGGGTTATCCTCTTGGGCTACAAAGAACTTGATTATTCTTTTGAACTTTTGTTTTTGGTGGAGAGAACCCCGGGTAAGGGAGCCATTCCCTGGAACTGTGAACATGATCCATTTGTAACCTTTGTTGGATTTCTACCTTTTTTGTTGAATGTGAACATTTGTGCACTTGTCAAGCCAAAGAAAATATCCTTGACACCCTAGAGTTACTTTTAGAATGAGAGGGCTAGGATAGGATTGTGGACACAGGACATCTTTGCACAGGACAGACCCTTGGTTTGAGTTGAGGTAGGAAAATACCTCCTAGATTAGGGACAGTGAGGCCTTTTCCAACCCCTTTATTATTTAATACAAGTTTATACCAATCACCATGAGTCCTCTCTGTCGGTGTCTCATTCCTGGTTCCCCACAACATTCATTCACAAAGCGCCTAAAGGCAAGCAGAAGCAGGGACAATAATTAATTATTAGCACATCTCAAGTATCAGTGTGGAAAGATCTATTCACTGAGCGCCTAAAGGTAAGCAGAAGCAGGAACAATAATGAGTGTCAGAGGAACATTCAATCACATCTAGAGTATCACTGTGGGAACATGCATGCACAAAGTGCTTAAAAGCAAGCAGAAGCAAGAATTATAATGAGTGTCAGAGGAACATTCATTATTATCACATCAACAGTATCGCTGTGGAAACATGCCTTTAAGAAGTGCCTAAAGGGAAGCAGAAGCAAGGACAATAATGAGTGTCAGAGGAACAATTATCACATCTATAGTATGACTGTGTAAACATCAGTGAACTGGGTTTCCCAGCCCTTTAAGATGAGTAGCAATACCCTGGAGATGGATGGGGATGCAGATTTTATTCATACCTCAATAATCAAAACGACTCAGGTAGTTTGGCAAAAGGGGAGTCCGTTTTTTTAACAAGTATATAAAACAGGGAGTACAACGAACATCAGCATTCGTTCGGTCCGCTTACTCGACACATTTTAGTAGAAACTGAGGTTTTATTGCATAACATCGCCATCAGTGACATATTGACCTGCGTCACTTCCTATGTGGCAAACTGCAAAACCTATGGAGGAAAGTGATAGGCTCTGAGTGAATATCTGAGTATAAATTCTGTATCAATATAGAGCTGTTAAGGAGAGTGATAGGGTACTTAACATCAGGTGGGGCAACTGAGCCCTCCCCTCAAAATGGCCACTATGAACGTCTCTAAATACACAACATTCCATTGGCTACGCAAACTATAGGACCCTAGATTACACGGTCCTCTACAATTGGTTGGCTTCTAACCCCCGTCTGTACTTTTCCACCTACGTCTAGCAGCACGCAGACTGAACATCCAGGTGCTAGTGGGCATATCTAAACACTAGCTTCCCACCAATTAATATATCAATCCATCATCACCTCAATAGTCCAGTGTCAATTAGTGCTTTGATGTTTGGCCTTGAGTTTGTACTGTGCTTTGAGAATTTTAAGGAGTGAAGACACAGCCTGCCCTAGTTCGTAGGTGTGACCACCTCGATCGTCCAATTTCTTCCTTCCATGTGACTGGACACCATGAAATCGAGCCTTTTCGTGTATTTAATATAATTTTTTAATAGTCCTCTGACGTCTTTTGTTTTACTCAAGCCTTCTGAACAGGAGCCTCTTTTTCCTTCACACAATTTGTATCCAATGTCAGCCAATTCCTGTTTGATAAGACTTTGGCTGCTTGGCTCATCCAACTGCTGAGATCAATTTGTAATTAAAATTGCTTTTAACTTCGACACACTGAAGTTAGTCCTTCTTGTTCATGTTCAGCACTGCTTTATAATGCGTAGTGGAAACATCCATCTTTTCTTTGTCAATATGTCAATATGCATCTATATATATATATTGGCGCTTGCCGCAATCTATTTACTATAAAGCTTGAAGCTAGCTTTCAAGATTACTTTGCTGCTTGAGTTTTTGTGGCATCTGTGCACATATAAACTAGCTTAATGCTGTCATCTGTGTCTGTGGCATAAGTTTCTTCACCTTGATCCCAGGATTGCACTTATCCTTGCTACTTTCTTGATGCCTTTATAGAATATCTTCATTCTCCAATATCTGCATCGCCTCTGTGTGCGTCATCTCTTTCTGTGTGACGTCACCGTTTATCCTTGCCTTTCATCTGCTCTGCTTCTTCAGGAATCTCATTCAAATGACCATCATATTGTCTTGCATGCAGGTACGGTTTTCTCAATGGGTACCTTGCCTCCAATATTCTCTTGGTTACTGGTACTCTTATGGGTACTGCACAGAGTCCGCATTCTGCTCTTTGCTGGTTCAACTGTTCAGCATACGTCACATACTTTGGTTCCCACTCCATAGGTAATAAGGGCGGGGCAGTTGGAGGGGGTACTTGGCTCCTCCTCTACATCCATTCACAAAGTCCCAAAAGCATATTCTACTGATGAGTTCTAACACCTTAGTAGCCCATCAACTTTAGACTGTATTTTTTCCCTCAGCCTCTTTCCAAACAGAGAGAAAAGGCACATGTTTGGAGTCATTCCCTCTCTACGAGGGATGTCTTCAATCTGATATGAAAGGAGACCATGTCTAGTGCTTGCCAATCTGAAATCACAGCTATGTGACCCTCAATCCCACAGCCTCAATTAATTAATACATTGTCCATTGTGCCAATGCAATCTTTCTATTTAACATGTGTTATTTAAAAACAATAGAGAACTAGATGCCCTCTGTCTGCAAGTCTGGCACAGAGAAACATCATTATTGTATCATATTGTATGTTTGTGCTTTGTAGTAGAATGTGTCCGTATATGTAGTGTTGTATAGTTGCCGGTGCAGCACTGAAAAAATCATATTTCTAGAGCTCCAGGTGCCTGTATTACCTGTAACTATGACTACCATAGCCCCCCCACTTTCCAACTCCCAAGTACATATAATCTAGCACTATGCCGCCCTCAGGTATCTTTACTGCCTTAGTTCCAATCCCAATATACCTGCACCTGTGCAATCCCTATCCATGCTAACCCAATATCCAGCATGCCAGCATCCGTGCCATCCCTAACCATGCCTCACGAACTCAAATAAACAAATGATGAGTCACCTGAGACCCCAACCTTCCCTTGCCTAATCCCTTCAAAGAGCAAGTGTGGCCTCTCAAACATGACACCCTCCATTTTAGCTATACAACTCCTAATTCTGTCCAAGTCCTTCACAGCAGACTAGGACCTTTCCTCTCCCTAGCCTTATCTATTTCTGAAGAGGGACACACACCACTAACTGACTAGCGCCCATGCCATCCCTTTTCCTTCATATCCACTCAGCCCAATAAACCAGTGTGGAGCCCTCCAGTACCATGCACACACCAACATGCACTGAGAAGCACTGCATAGTTCCCAGAAATGGCAACAGACAAATACCTCTGCCACCACCCAGACTTACCCTAACTCAGCCTTCTGCACACTCATCAAACTGCTTACATCCCATTCCCTGCCATGTCTATCTTCCAGACAGAGTACTTTTGTGCCACCTCTCGCTCTACCTATCCATGCCTAACCTTCCAGGTGAGTGCCTCTTTCATCCCAAAACCTTCTAAGTCCCATCCCAACAGACCAGCATTGTGAAATATATGTCTAGGCCCACTGTCAACCCATCAGGCCAGCACTCATGCCAACCATAGTCCAGTCTTCCCTGACACCACAACACCTGTTCCGTTCCTGACCACCTCAAACCCGCCCACCAGCATATTAGCACCAATTGTTTTCTTAAGAATACATATTTCCCACTTCTGCCAGACCACCACTCAGATCATTTCTAAGCGCTTCATCTGAGAGCAGCTCCCAAAGCATTCACACACAATTGTTACAATTTTAGCTAATGGATCTTTTATGCTGGGTAACTGGCCTTTATTCCACATGGAACGCCGCAACTCCACCAGGGAACCGGGACTACCTATCCCAGTGGTTGTTATTTGCCATCAAGAATCTTGTAACAGAGGGAATCTAACCCATCGTACTGTAGTGAGGTGATATTGTGAAGTCTGGACAAGCATGTGAGCCAGTATTTAAGGGTACAGGGAGAGAGTGACTTTGAACACCATGTTCAAGGTTTCTGAATTGCTAAGTGGATACATGAAAAGGAATGAGTTAATATGACCATTTATCTGAAGCCCTGAGGAAGACTGTGAAAGGGTTGAAGCACATATTGGCTGTTTATGAACATTAAATATTAAAAGCAAACTAGATATCTGAGTTTTTGCATTTCACTAAGTTTTGTGATTTTGACAGGGAGCTTGGGCGCAGGTGACCAGTCTGTATTTTGATTCCCACTGTTCTTTTATGTAGTTAAGAATATTTAAACCATGTCTTTGTTGTCTTCCACATCCCCTCCACTCATCCAGGAGCTGTATGAAGGACTGGACCTGAGACAAAGAAGAGCCTCCAGTCCAGGCTACATTGACTCCCCGACCTACAGCCGACAAGGCATGTCACCCACAATGTCTCGCTCACCACAGCTCTACTACAGGTCAGGTAAGATGCTCTGCTAGACCACTCCCCATCAACTGGAAGCCAAGTGCAGCTTACACTGGTCACCGCCCTGCATTCTTTATGGGTATCAATGGGTAAGACCAAATGAAAGCATACATTTAGAGATGCAGGAACACACACACTATAGTACATGTGCATGAGCCTCAACCCAGCTAGGTATCCACAGGGCAAGGCTCAGAGATTACGCTATCACCATAGAGAACTTGCTAAAAGTGTGATCGGTGGCTCGAGCCTGCCGAGACACATGGATAGTGCCAGGCAACCGGGGGCATTTGTATCAGACCCTGCTAGTGATACTACCAAGAAAAGGAAACTGCTAGTTTCAGTCATTAAAATGGCTGCTGCACTAATGCTTCTGTATTTTGAATCAGTGCTGGAAGCTGTCCCAGAGCAGGGAAACTCACTTATAATTAATGGAATTGTGCACCATCCCAATTCCACTCCCATTATCCTGTTAGATAATGTAATGCAATTGCAATTTATTTCATGTATTTCATCTGTTCATTCAAAGGTTCTGTTCTATACCTTTATGGACAGTGTATTGTTTTGCCTCATGATTCCTTAGAGCTGGGGTCCACAACTTACAGCTCCCCAGATGTTTTGGGCTACATCTCCAATGATCCCTCATCCTTGACTATACTGGGTAGTATTGATGGGAGTTGTAGTTCAAAACATATGGAGAGCTAAAGGTTGAAGTACACTGCTTAGAGAATGCTCTAATGCCCCTTTGTACTTCATCGCCTAGTTCTCCTTGTTTACTTTGTGTGGTAATTTCTTGGTGAACAACATGTTTCAAGACAACTTTCCTTCATCAGGTGCTTAAATAAAAACAAAATAGTATATGTTCATGAAAAAAATCACACTGCTTGCTCTTACGCTATTACCCATCAACAAATCCCACAATATATCTGCTCAATTTTCCAACTCCCTTATGTTTCCAAACTTCAGTTTTCCCTGTGGTGTAACTGGGTGTAAAACGTGCACCCATCACAGTGCCACTGTTCTGTAGAAAAAAATCTCATTGCTACCTGATGTAGTTCTTTTTCAAAATGGTGGGCAATATTGCAATGAGAAAATGATGGTGCATGTAATTAATTGCAGCATTTTTAAACACTCTTCTTTTGTTATGTTATTTAGTATTTATATTGTGCACATCATTCCCATGATGGTCTCAAAGCACGTAGTGTTTCCCATGTAGAGGTGAAATGTGGTCCTCCCCAGAATTGCAGCACGACTGTGGTCTTTGGGGCAAAAAGGAAACAGGGTAGAGGAGAGTTTGAACAGGAAAGAAATAGAAAAGTCAGGGAGAGAAAAATGGACAGACTTAACTCGCAACATGTGGGAAAATGAAAACATAAGCATGAGTGATAATGATCATTGTGAAGCGGAATTAAAAAACAGAGGTTGGCTCGAGGGAAATCCCCCGTGTCCAAAAAGCAGAAGAGTCAAGAAATGTGAAAATTACTGCTTATTAATTCCAAAGCAGGGATAGGCAGCGTCCCAATGCACTCTCAGTTCATTGCAGGCTGGTAGCAAGAATATATTCCGCTGTTATATTTCTGGACCTTAAGCGAAATGGGATTGGGTGAACCGTATAGACAGATTTACATCCCATAAGGAATAGATGATCTTATTGGTCTGGCCATATTGGATAGATCTGCCTAGCACCACCCAAAGGAGGCCAGTGTGAGCTTTCTCAACTTGGGAAATGTACTAGTATGTGAACACAATGATGGGTGGAGAGAATGGCTTTAGAGTCCCGCCTGTTTCTCACCAATATTATCACGTCTCAGACTCCTCTACCCCTGATCAAGGTCATTCCAACCTCCTGCTTCATGCTGTGTTACATTTTTGCACCTTCTGTCTTCAGTTGGGTGGGAAGAACAGTTTCTGTCTGTCTCGGATGGATGGGTCTTGTTTGCTAGGTTCGGATCACTTGTGTAGGGATGATTACTTTTAGTTTCTCTGTTTGCATTTATTAGGAATTTCAGCCTTCGCCCTTGCAGGTCTTCTATATTTTCTGTTGACTCGAAACTCTCTCAGCGTTCTTTGGTTGGGTTGGGCACAGTAACTGCACTGCCAGCTCTGCTTTGCGTTTCTCAAGGAAATCAGTGTGTCAGGCCACTCCCTGTGTTTTGAGCCTTTCCAATGTCTTCCATTCATTTCAATGCAGCTGTGTCTTCCATCTTTATTTTCATGGCTGTTCATGTTAGTTGCTTTTAGGTGTCAATGAGCAGTTCATGTGTGTTCTTTTGCACCTAGCTAATGCCTCTACGTGTGTGTTCAGCCATGTCGCATTTTCATGATTATGTTGGTGATGTCATCCAGTAGTGGTCAGTGAATGGCTTCTGTCATTTTGGTGGTATGCTGGGCAAGGGGCTTTGAGGCCCCCACAACAATGATAGGGGCACCCACAACAATCCCCCTCTGGTCCAGTTATGGACCACACATACTCAAGACCCCTCCCCACTGATGGGTTTATTGTGGTGCCACACCTTTGCCACCCCCCTCAGGTCGCTTAACCTCCTTCTGGGTTGGTTCATGTTCCGGGTCATCTCCTACTCTTCACTCTGCTCAGCTTCAGCAACCTCTTTCTGCTCTGATGTGCATCAAAGCTGGTGTATTCAATGGCAACTGGGTACATTCTTCTCCTCCATTTGGGTGGCACCTTCATGTGAGCTTCAGGCCCAATGTTGGTCTGCGAATATTGCTGCCTCCTCTCATGCCATATACCCTTGAGATGTGTCTGCAGACTTCTTTCCCTCCAATCCTTACTGAATCTTCATTTTTTCAATTTAGTGGCAATATTCTTGAGGGCATTCTGGACAGAGGTCTGCCTACTTTTCTACCCATGTGAGCATCTTGAACTTCTTTGCCACACCTTGATGGTATTCATCATTCTCTCCCTCTGAACCATCTCCACTGGAACTGCCAGGAGCACTTGTTCGATGCATCCCTGCAGCCTTAGACCCATTCTTCTCTTTCAAACTCATGTCCATATACTGGCAGCTGGTGTCTATTGCAGCATTCACGCAGTCCTCTTACCCCTCTTGGGGCACTGCAATTCTCCTTGTGTTACAATTCCTTTCTCTGGGCCTTTCAGTATATATTGTATCAGGTCATCTGCATTCGAGCAATCCGGAATAATTGTCCATATTTTCATGTAACTGTTCTCATTGGGCAATATCTTCTGTGCCATTCGTCGTAGTGTAACCTGCTTCCTCTGGAACCACCACAGAAGTCTTGTAGTTGTTCATGGCCTGGGAAGTGGGAGAGTACATGTAGCAGCCCTCCACTGAATCCTCCCTCCCCACGCAGGTGATGTGTATTGTCACTATATATATTGTTATTGGTGTTGGACAAATTGATCATACAAGCACTCATGTTTTTAAAATTGATAATGCAGCTCTATTGGAGCTGCTTCATCTCTTCACAACACTAGTGAGGGGTCAGTTCATTGCTGCACACATTTAGGGGACATGCTTGTTCAGGTGCATAATGCAGGAAGAATAGATTATCCTTGTTCACACTCATAGGAGGGGACAGAAGAAGAGAGAACAGGGTACAAAATAATCATAAACACAATGTGTCTCAGCAGTGCAAATCCACAGGTTGCAAGTGTAGGTGGTACAATGTTCTTAGCGATTCATTATCTATTAATTTCAAAGTACAACGTGTGACCCTTGCCACCACAACCAGGGAGGCAACTTAGGTGACGATCCAGTACTTCTAGAGAGATCCTTCAGTCCATCGAAAATGTTTTTTTTCCCTTTTGAAAGTTGCCATCCCAAATTCATTTTCTTCTCCACCCCCGAAAATATTTCTCTTGTGCCTGTCCCCCTTTGTCATTCACTTGCACAACATGTATATTATGAGTTGCTCCACATCCTGGAACCTTGAGTCCAAGTGCTAAGTAGTAAAACAGTCAGTGTATGAAAACGACATTTGTATGAGGGGACAAAGGGGTTGGGGATCACACAATCAGAGGGCTTTTCTTATGACAGCTTGTGACACTTGGGCTAGGCATTAGGCTGGGTCCCACAGGCCCTCCTGGCGATAGGCCTTCTTTCTTTGCTCGCGGTCTCTGGTCAAGGTTCATTCGCTGTGCATTCGTCTGGTATTTAGTTAAACATCCCTTTGTGCCTGAAACACAGAGAAAACTGGGTGAGTTTCTCGAAATGTATATACATGTTCTTTATCACATACTATCATTGCCTGTGTCCTTTCTACTAATGCTCCTTTCGTTTACTTATCTCCTCCCTTCATCTAATTCACATCTCACACTCTCATCACCCAATCCATTTCTATCCTTAATGTCATGCATGTTATTGTTGCTCTCCAAATTCCTCTGGAGCATGGACTGTCCCATTTTCCTTTACCCGCATGATAGAGACAAGGAACGCAACAGACACGACAGCAACATAGTCCTTTTCCAGTCCTTGCCACTTCTGTTCTTCTTCTGGGTACGTCCTTAATATGGATTAATTCATCCTGCAGAGGCCAGATGGGGTCAAAAATCATAATGAAATAATGGGCAGAATGTTACTCCCCTTTTAATGAACTCTCCCTTCTCCTGCGTGTGGTGCCTTGGCCTTGCTGCTGTGCGACTCCTCCATGTGATGAGCTGACGATTTCTGTGTCTCTGTGTTCGGGGACAATGTGATGGTGACTGCTCTCACGAAATGTCCAAGATGCTTTCTTTTGGCAAATAACGCTGAACTTGCCCCTTGGGATTGCTGTGTTTGCTGGTAGGCCTGCATGGGCTGTCTTTGACTTGGCATTTTCCCCTTGTCTGTCCCCTTTACGTTTTTGGTGTACCTGAAAAACATAGCTGCCACCTCCCTAACCTTTTTTCTTACACTGAATCAAGCGCAGGTGATGGGTGAGTTTATGCAGGTATAAGGTATGTGTACACATGTTTGCCTACCATCTCTAGCACATACATTTCTGTCTCTTCTCCAAATACATTTAGTCTTACATCTCATATAAAACATTACATTTAAAGTCATTAACAAAAAATGTATATACTTGTTATAGTTACATTTTGTACACTTCATAAAAATGTTATTTTTCTCCTCTTCTTTGAGGGCCACCTTACAAGAGCCATGCTTCATCGGTGTCTTTTTCCTGTACAAAAAGATGCTCCTCATTGAATGCCTCTACTTCACTTTCACTTCCTATCTGTTACTCACACGAACCCCCTTCTCCTCGCCTAGAGATCAATAGAGGACCTTCCACACTCCTTTAACTTCCCTCAATACTTACTAGCTGTTCCTATTCACCTATCCCCCTTCTAAAAGTACCTACCTCCTCAAGTGTTGCCCCTTCTGGTTACATTGTTATTCGACCCCAACGATACTACATAAGAGAATGACATTCCTAACCTTATGACACATCCAGGGTCCACTAAAAGTATATAAAATGTGGTATTACTTACTGGGATACGCTGCTTCTTTACTTGCAGAGGCCTTCCTATTTTGCCCGTTGTGCTTCCCTCTGCAGCCCCTCCTTGCTGGCCTTTGTCCTTTGTTCATTTAAGACCCTCATTTTCGTTACCCCATCTGCTACTGTACTCAGTTGTAGAAATATTGTCTGGCATTGCTGCCCCTCCCCCCCAGCCACAGACAACAACAACAAAAAACTATGAAATAGCTCTCTGTTTCCTCCTAGTTTGCGCACTATACCTTCTCTTCCCAGACCTCCAACATTGTTCCCCTCAATGTGTGACCACCGTGTATGCCAATCAGATCACAGCATGATTAACTTTGATGTCAAATCCTCCTTCTTCCTGTTTTTATTTTTACTCAACACACGAAACCTATATTAAATACTCATTCAATTGGTATCAACATGCCTCCAGCTACCAAATGAGTCAGCCTGTCTCGTCATCAAGAACTGTCTCCATTACTCACTTCACTCCCTCATTCTTATCCCGTGTGAAATCACTCCGCCCCCTCACCATCGCAACTCTTGAGCTTGCTCGTAGCTTTTTGTCCTTGTTTCCTTTTCTGTGTGTGCCATTATTCTGAACAAAACTCCTTTTAGTACCTGTGACAGTCTGCCCTTTGTCCCTGCCAGTCATGTTGACTGTGCGCGTGTTTCATGTGGAACTATTTCCCATTTTAATGGTGTGCTGCTGTGTCTCCTCTAGCCATAGAATGCTGACATATATGATGTAGAAAATGGTCATCCTCTCCTAGAGCGGGGTCCCCACTTGAATGCCGGTATACCCCTTGTCTTGTGTGTGTATCTGCATTGCCTTGGTGCTTGCAATGGCCGCATTTGCCTGTGATGTGGGTTAAACTTGTGGTGCATGCACCTGCCACTGTGTGATCTTAGATGTACTGATCATGTGGTTATGCACGGTACTGTGAAGGGTGTGTTGTCCCCCCACCCCTCTCAAGTCTTGAAAATGTCCCTTCCCTTGTCTTTTGTTTTTTTGGTATTACCCAAATTGACCTTTTACAATTGACCTTCTGCACAATTGACCTTTATATTATTTTAGTTATTTTATATATGTATTGGGTTTGTTTTGGATTATAAATAATATAAGGGGATTGGGTGGGGCTTGCAGGTGTTTTTGGATTGGGTGGGGGGTTGCAGGGGGGTTTCCCCCGCATATATGTCCTAATTGACCTTCTAAATTAGGTAAATTCTCCCGAGGTCAATTCTCCCAAGGTCAATTGTGAAAAGGTCAATTACTATACATCCGTTTTTTTCACTTGCATGCTTGAAAATTATGTCCTAATCTTATGCAGACGTCCTTTCTCCCGCTCCCTATTATCATCGTTTGCACAGCTAAACTTTGTGTGTTTATATCCGGGGCTTCCTACTTCCCATAATGATCTGTCTGTGTCGTTGTGGCCCTATCTTAACCCTTAAATCTATTCCTGCCTCACTAGGCATGAGTGGGGAAACATTGAGCAAGCGTCTCCCTTTGCCAAATCATCTTGCAATGCATCTAAGTCCAAAAGTGGTTACATAAATCAGGAGCGCCTCTCCCCCCTGTGTGGCTGTCTTTCCCTTCAGAATATCCATTGAATTGCTAAGGAAATTACTTGCAAGGCCATAATGATATATATACAAATATATTCTCTAATATGTCTCTGCGCCGTGCTCAAATGGAAAGCTTGAATAATACCTGGCTTGGTGTCAAACTTTTGGACAGCAGATCTATTGTGCCTTGAAAACTGAAAAATCTGCAATTGCGACCGAACAAATTGTTGTTTAAACCAGAGGATATCCTTGCCCAATATAACCTCAAAAAACTAATCAATTTTCCATTATACATACATTACCATGTACAATATCCTCCTAATCCACACTCTTCTCATTGCGCCTGCCTTATTAAAAACCCCCAACCTTAAATTCATTCAAGTAAAATAGCCACTCTAATCGTCCCCACCAAGTTACCTCCACTGTCAAAACAACATTATTACCCATATATTTCGTGAAAGCCGTAATAGGAATAACCAATCCAATTAATCCTGTCCATGGCTCGTATTTAAAACATATATTTATCTCCCCTAACAATGTCAGTCAAAAATCACTTTGCTCAGTATATACAGGGTTTTGGTTCATCCTGGTATAGATAAGAGTTACACATTTTTTGCGTTGCCTTGTCCACCAATCCACACTAGTCATATGCTATACATCATCTATGCCCTTACTCAATCCTATACATTCTCATCAAGTCTCATGCCCTACTCATCCGTTTCTTCCTGTGTTCAGCGGATGCGCTCCAGATTACTAATTGGCGACAGTAGGGTCTGTAGTCCTAGATGCAGACAGAACTGAGTTTCACCATTAAATGGGCAAAAACACTGCAGAGAATTGAATGTTTACACTTCCAACACAAGACCTGATGTCTTGCTGATACATTGTGTAAGGCAGAGCTTTACAAATGCCTGCTCAGCTATTCTTTGTCAGGAAGCTCAATCCCGCAAAATATGTGACTAAAGAGTGCATTGTTATACATAGACAAATCCTGAAATGCCATTTTCCTCTTCAATAAGCGACTGCCCTGATGAATTGTTCAAAACGGAATCAAGTCAAATGGAACATGTGCTGCTGTTGAATTATGTGTTATTCATTATCCCAATATAAGTGTGCACCCTTGTGTGTTAGGCACCACAAATCACTCTACCCTCTTTAATTAACTTGCGCTATGGCCATCTTGTCTTCTGTTTCCCAAACAACATCTCATAACCCCCTTACACTCTATCCCAGCCATCTCCTACCTTGTCAAAAGGTTAAAAAAACCTTTTCAAAGACTCCCCTCTCAGCACCTCTGCCATTTCTCAAGTTGACACCCCATCATTGCCAGAAAACCTGCGCCTCCTTTACCTTGCATTTTACGATCCCTGGGTTCCATGCATTTTTCCATCCTGCATAAATACTTGCATTGCCATTAATTGTCATATAATCAAAGTAAAAATTCCTATATTGAAATGCCAACGTGTGTTGCTTCTCCCATACACCTGCCACTCAAAAACGTTTCTCCTTTGGAGATTGTCCCCACATATCACACTTCAGTTACCCCCCCAAAATGCTCAGTACATTTGACTTTTGCTTGCTTAATTTTTACCTCATGTCGCCCCAAAACATAGGCTGACAGACCAACCACATGCGTTATCGCTCGCTGAGCTAGATAGAGTCAGCTTTGCCTGCCTGAGCTTCACCCTCCCTCATTGCCTGTGGCTTCACACTGCATGCTGGTAGAAATATAATCTCCTTCAAACCCCTTATAAAAAAACTCTTTGTTCTACATGGGAGTTTTTGTCTTCCCGCAGGCAAAGCAGTACCTTGAGAATTGAGACACATAAAAGAAACACAGATATCAGAAGAACAACCGCGGCATAACGAAAGAAAAAGGATAGTAAAAAAGACACACACACACAATTACTGTATTTCTCAGCACACCCTGCATTACACACTACACACAATTTGTGCATTTCTCAACACACACTGCATGACACACACACAATTTATGTGTTTCTCAGTACATACTGCACATTCTATTCAAGTGCACTCAAAACACACACACAGACACACACACACACACACATACACCCACGAGCCACCTTCACTTTTGACCTCTGCCATAGGTCAGTCCATCATTCTTCCACATGCTTCTTAAGCCCATCCCAGTAGTGGCACACCCTTCATTTTGCAAACCTTCAAACCCTCAATGTTTTTCATTTTCCTTCAGCAACCCCTCTGTGCTTCACTGTGGGTCACAATGCATGTCTCAATTTCCATAAACAGTGAACCAATTCTCTCAAAATCACAACAAGCCTTTCCGGCTCATCAGCATCAAAAAGAGCGTGCTACGTGCGCCACCCTCTCTGTGTTATCTGCCCGTAAAGGCCTATGTAGAATACTTTCATGTGCTCCTCGAGCCAGTTCAAGCCACAGTCCACCGAAATAGAATCCACCACCTTCTAAGCAATTTAAGTCTAATCCACCAACCTCACATGTGACATCACAACCCCTAAAAAGAAAACCCTGATGCTCCAGGGTATAGCCTCACTTCATAGAAACCTAGAAACAATAAAAACATACCATAAATACACAGCCATCTTCCTGCCTAACAGGGTAAACCTCCAAATTACATGGTCCCTCTTCCATAGCATCGCCATACAGGAATACATTTCCAAGAGATAAATTAGCAAACCACCTTCCGTGATATAAGCTAGCTTTTTCTGCTAACACCTATACACAGGTAACCATACATAATCATCCATGAACCAAGCTGAATTGCCTAACTCACAGGAAAAACTTGTTTTTGTTTTTTTTCAAATATTGTTCTTCCATAAACCAAGGTAGCACCTTGATTTACAGCTAACCCTTTTCTTTTCATTTTCTTTTCATTAGAACAACACGAAACAATAGACAACAAACTTAACTCCCTCACACCTGTTTTTGTCAGATTTATGGGCCAATACTTACAACTACTTTGTGGAATTGCTGAAGCCCCCAGACTCGTCGTCACTCCCACAGCCTGCCACCCCCACCTTCTGATCTGTGGATGTCCCACAAGGAGCAGGCAGCAATGCAGTGGAGGCGGCATTTGTCGCTGAAGGCATTAGCAACCATCCTCTGCTACCGGTTTGAAGTGGAATTAAAAAACAGAGGTTGACTCGAGGGAAATCCCCTGTGCCCAAGAAACAGAGATTACTTTGAGATAGGATTCAACACATTATGTTTTGATACAATTAGGTATCCAGACAGGGTGTGTATTTGGTTGTGAATCTTCAGAAGGAAATTGATGTGGGCAAAACCTATTCTTATAACACGCACTGTTACTGTGTCAATTCAATGACCTTTTCAATTCGACCCATGTCCTCTTTTTCATGCATATGTTCATCTGACAGCCCCCCATTTTATAATGTGTGAGGTCCATAACCATTGAACCACTGCATCGGGCGGCCTTTTTGAGGATGACAGGTGGGTTTTGTATGAGGATGTGCTGTGAAATCCATCCCACTTTAGTGCAATCAGTTTTGACTCCTTGTGTTTGTCTCCGCCAAGTGGCAAAAGGTACCGATTTTGCAGTTTCCTGTTTGGGGACTGTGCCAACTCTTTGTTTCAAGTTGTACTAATTGTGGGGCTTGCCCATGAAAGTGGATGGAATTTCTCTGTGTCTACTGTCTACTCCCAGTTGGCATGAAAGTGCTTGCCTGTGAATGCGGGAGCGAAAATGAAACCTTTTCTAGGTCATGTTAATTCTGCACTGTGTAATGTTGAATCAGAAATAAAAATCACTAAGTCGGTTTCAATGTCGAACTTGTCTTCATATTTGCGTCTCCTCGGCCTGATTTTGTTGAAATGGAATCCAGGCTGACAGAGAAATGAAACTGAAGCAATGGGGGGCGTAGTGGATGTGTAGTGTGAAACCATTACAACCACTCTAGCTAAGTGTGGTAATTGACCCTCGATTTATTTTGTAAAATACATTCTGAGCTAATCGGTTTAATTCCCCACTTGCATAA
Organism: Ambystoma mexicanum; assembly: GCF_040938575.1. Classification (NCBI taxonomy): domain Eukaryota; kingdom Metazoa; phylum Chordata; class Amphibia; order Caudata; family Ambystomatidae; genus Ambystoma; species Ambystoma mexicanum. Next base: position 635,646,304 of record NC_090925.1, read on the forward strand.
TAAGGTATTTCTTCCATATCTATTGTGAAGCCTGTGGAAAAAAAAGCAAATTGCACAAGACAGCCAGAGAGGAAGAACATATGAGCATGTCTTGCATTTGTTTCTCTTGCACATGGACCTGCTTGCCTACTTTACAGCTACTGAATAAGGTCTACGCTGAAACATGCCGCGCATCAAGAAATTACCACAGTACGGGGGTGCTGCGAAGAGGAGTGCAAAGGACCATTCCATGTATGGTACTACAATGTCCTGTAGAGCTTAACTCCGAGAGGCATAGGAAAGGGCACCCAAGGGCATTCTCATGAAGCTGGGAAGGAATTGAATTAATTAAATGTACAGATTAAAACGGAATCAAATCACTTAAAATAGAAAATGCACTGTGGAATGGGAGGTTGAATTATGCCAAAAAGTGGTAGCCACCCTGCAGCTGTCTATTGACATTGCAGCTGCGTCACCATCCCAATGCGATGCGGGGCACCCCAAAGCGGTGTGCCCTTCCTAGTAGCAAACCATGTGCTATTGATCTGATTTGGTTGCAGGATCCCTTGCAATGACACAGTGCACACGTGTACCACACCATGTGGGGTGACATTGCCAGCGGGAGTGCAGCGGCCAGCCTTGCCTTAGGCAACTACGTGCTCCCAAAGGGTGCCTTGCACCGCGCCAGGTGTGGAGGAGGTCTGCCGCACATGCATGTGGCTGCAGCAATGTGCATTCTTCTCTTGCTTCCCGGTGACTGCAGTGCATGTGTCTGGGCACCAAAATGCAGATATGTGAATGAGACGCGTCCACTACCACACGTTCTGGGCTTTAACATGCAGACATGACCTAACGCTTCCGGTCTCATGTCATTATGTACAGAAACAGAGGGAGAGTGAGGCACGCACTCCAGTTCCCAGTGTTGAATACCTGCTGCTATTTCAAGTTGCTGTTCTCCTCCAAGCGCTTCCATGTCTCTAACAATCTTCAGGGAGGCTGTCTTTTCAGGTGTTACAGATTAGTCTCAATTGGTCTCAAGGAATTCTGGTAGCTGTAGTCTGTTTTGGTAACCAGGAACCAACTCCCCTCCAAAAGCACAATTTGTTCCTGGTGTGGGGAGGGGGGAAAACCAATGATGTGGCTCTCCTGGGTAGGGCATGGTGACCCCGGTGCTTTATCTATCTCATGTCATGTCACAGATTTCAGCCAACTCCAAGCCATGAGTGCCCCTGTCTCTAGTCCTGCCCTTATTACATATGGCCAGGGGAGTTTCTAGGTCTGGAAAAGACCCGGGGCTAAGCTGATGTCAGAACTGTTGGGACTGGGGGCTAGCTAGTCTTTTGGCTGTAGCTCCTGAGATTCTATCCGGGGCTACAACCAAAAGATCAGGGGCTATAGCCCCTTAGCCCCCCCCCTAGCAACGCCCCTGCATATGGCCAATGTGTATTCAGAGTTGTTTCGTCTTGTGCAAAAAGTTATAACTGTACAGTTGGTAAGCGGATGCACCAAGTCCGGGATAGACACACGTCTGGACTGCACGCTCCCTTTGTGTCGTATAATGCCCATGTATATGGTCCATGTCACAATCTGAACAACCCTTTGAAACAAGTAAAAGGACACACAATGTGTGTTCCGAGACTTCGAATCGAGAGACACTGCACATGGACCCCTAGTACTGCACATATAACAAGGCTGTGTGTTAATCAGCTGCAATGCACATGGACCAACTAGGGTGCACTTGGCCAGTGGCATTACACAGTGGGCAAAGCCACTGCAGAGAGAGCACTGGCACTGCATGTAGGCACTCGGGATTGAGCATTGACACTGCATGTGACCCTAAGAAACTGCACATGGACCATCGACACTGCATATGTGCCACCAGCTCTGCACACTGAATAGCGACACAGCACATGAATCGCCTTCGTTGTACATGAACCAATGAACAGCAAGTTGAATAACTGCACTAGAGGCCAGTAACCATGTGCATTGTTGAAGGACACTGCACATAGACCAACAACGCAGCACATGCACAAACACCACTATTGGTCAACAACACTGCCCATCGATCAAGGACAATGCGCATGGACCTAGAACACAGTGCGCCTGACAGCGACAGTGAACGTGGACAACAACTTTGCACATACCCCACAGCACAATGGGGCTTGCCTCAAATGACCCTCATGGCTTGGACATGGTGTAAATATGTGTCAAACCCATACCCAGCATGGACACCTCATGGCTATCCACTGGGCTGCGTGGCTCAGCCGTTTAGCCATAGGCGTAGCAGCACCCTTTATCCACGGTCCATTTTGCCCAGTCACAGCTGCCACAACATCTAAGCACTGTTCCTTGTACTTACAAGTGTTGTCCTGCCTTTGTTCTTTCTCGGTCACTCTTGCTTCTTGCTTTCTTTACTATGCGCTTTTCAAGGCACAGAGAGTGGGCGGAGCTCCCCGTACTATAGCCAGTTAGATGTGAGGTCTTCGACGCCAACCATTTACCAGCCACCCAGGCATTTCCACGTTCCAGGTAGGCCCCAAAGTTCCTCGGAGCAGCACGCAGTGTTGTGGCCGTTTCTGTCTGAATGCATGCGTACTTGTGGCTGGCGCTAAGTTCTAGCTTCCGGTTTGCCTGGAGTGCTCGCATAGCATCCAGTCAAGCCAACATTGCCGGATACGAACATACCCTTACTCCATGTGTCTTGCTGCACATTTAAAGCCCTTTTCGGATAGGGGTCCTCACACCATACATTTCAAAAGACTCAATTAAAAGGCAGTCAACTGCACTCTTGGTTTTTAGCCTCTTAAACGGTGCCACTGCAGGTGGAAAACATGGCTGCCAAAAAATGAAGAGGGGGCACAAACAATGCACTCAATATCCCAGACTGTCCCTTACCTCGCTCATAATATTATCCAATTGGATAGAAGCATATTTAAGGGGAAATCCTTTGTGTCAAGCTCTTACACTCATCAGAGAAGTGGGGGCATTACATGTTTTCATTTATTTTGGAAATGTGACGAAAGTTAATTTAAGAAGCCCATGGCCTAGGAATGCACCTACTGTAATGATTGGTGACCAGGGCTGAGTGCAGAAGCTAGAAACCAAGAGTGTACACGCCCACCATTAATCTCCTTCCTCCCAAACCCCTTCCACACGCGTAGTAGTGAAACATTGTTTCATGCCATTACAGCCACTTCCCTACATGGGGGCAGAACGGCCATTAGGGCAATCAGGCGATTTTATGAAGAGAGTTTGGGGGGGCAGGTGTCTTAGAGGCCATAAGGGCCACGACAAAGTCAGGTCAATGTTTATTCACCTTTTACATTTGGCCTTCTCACCTGAGGGTGGCTGCTTCAACCGGGAAGGTATTTCTTCTCCCAAAAATTAGGTACGCTTCCCGCAGAAACTGTGTGTTGTTTGCCCTACCATCTGGATGTGGCTCCTCCTGCAATTTGGGTAGGACCCCTCCCATATAATGTATGCACTACTTCCCAGGGTCCCTGCATGGCTTCTAGTACAGTTTGTATGTGCCATCTCCTACAGAAGACCAGTATGTGGTTTCTTGTTGCACAGTTGGAGTGTAAAACCTTCCACAATCTGGGAATGTCGCCTCCCTGAGTCTGTGGATGGCTCTTCCCATAGTCCCATAATTTGGGTGCACCGCCTTCCAAACACTGGGCATGGACTTTTCCACTGCCCAGATGAGCCTGCACCCACAATGTGGATATGGCTGATCGGAAAGGCTTGCTGTGCCTGCCCCCTCCGCCCCAGTCTGGGAATGAATCCTTCCACTATCTGCATGGGTGTCTCCCATAATCAATGTGTGGCTACAACAAATACCTTTTTTTATCTGATATTTGATAGATTTTGTGGCCTGTTGTTAAGATGTTGCTTTATTGACCACATGCACATCAGAATCGCAAAATGCATACCAAAACGATGAAACAACCTATAGAAAATAGAAAGGTGTATAAGGGAAGGCAAGGGAAGGCACTACCTTCTCTCGAACAGTGATTGGTAGTGGAATTCCTTGCTCCGAGAAGCATCAGTGTAACTTTGCATCAGCGTTCTGGCACTTAGCTTCAGAGCTAGATACACTCACTCAGCCCTGTGTAAGAAATCCATTATTTTGCAACCCATTCTGTAGGGGTGGGGGCACGAGACGGTACTTCAACTTCCCAGAAATCTAACCCTCTTGCTTTCTGGTAACCTCCTAATCTCAAGCCAGTAGCATATGCATAGCCAATGGACGCAGACATCTTTAAGGGGGCATGCATCCTGCGTTTCCATATGCACTCTGGAAGCACCATCAGGGTGGAGTGTGCACAGGTGTGTAAAGACAGACTAGCCAACTCCAACTCATGAGCGCAATACCCCAGTGAGATGGCATGCCCAGCAGAACCACAGGCAGAGCCTGGACACCTCACGCACGAGGCAGGGGATTCTAGCTTTCTTCATCTTTGTAACAGAAAATTGCTGCAACTGCGTGGCAACGCTACAGGCTGATCCTCCAAGAGCAGGGAATGCCACAACGAACACAAGAAGCCCGTGTTCCCAAAACAAAGCTTGCTTCATCCTGCCAAATAGAGATAGTCTCATCTTTTAGGCTTTCAGCCAAACAAACCTTTAACAGAAAGACTGATATATATAATAGCGCAGAAGGTGTGTACCTAGTTCCATGGGAAATCCAAAAATTGAATCTCTAGTAACTTTTGACTTACAAGACGGATTTGGCTGATATTTTACAAACAAAAAGGTTGTCACACTCCTCTCCCCATCCCCGGACTGGAAATTGTGGGAAAGATTTCTTAAAAAAGGAAAACATTATTAAGAAAACAAAAATAAACTTTTTTCGGCGGTCTCCCAATCTTTTTCCCATTGAGAAAATCTAAAACATTTCTGCACGGAATTGGACCCAATAAGAAACAACTTGGGCATGAATCGTTGACTTGATTTCCAGGAGTTTTTTTAACATATCTGATGGGTAGGGGCTGCCCCCTTCTGATAATATTATAGCTGTATCTCCCATGGTGCCATACAGAAGATTTTCAAAATGAAAAATCCACCATTTTTTTGTTGCTCAATGCGATTACCGCGGTTATAGCAGGGGAATGCGAAAATGAAAAGTGCAAAAAAAAGCTTTTAGGAGGGGGAAAGAGGTTGAAATCGCATCAGGCCAGACGTGAGGAGGGGAAAAGAGGACATCATGTGAAGTTGGTGAATGGGGGGTGGTCTGGGAAGCCAATTACTGTTCGGAAATGTTCGCATTATCGGGGGAATTTTAGGGGAATCTCACAAGATTACCACTGTGATAACAGAAGTTGCGCTTTGAAAAACAAAACAATGCTTCACAGGAGCATTATAGCGGTAATTGTCACATAATTACAGTGAGATTATCGGGGGATTATCGGGGAAATGAAAAGTGAGGGAAAAAATAAACAGGGGGTCATATGTTGTGATGTGTTGTTATCACATGTATGGGACAGTTAAGTTGATCAGATTTGATCAGCAGATGTGGGAAGTCATGATCATCTTTACTCAGCGTCCCCCGAGCTGCAAAGCCCATGAGCACATACATACTAGATGCGATTCACAGTTACGAACAAAATTGAGGCTGGCAAGATAACTCAGTGGGTTGGGTTGAGTGGGTTGAGCGCTCACTGATGCGAACTGTGTGTGATATGCAGGTTATAGGTTTGAATCCCAACAAGGCCAACCCAGCCATTCAGCCTTTGAATGAAGATAAATGAGTACCAACTCTGGTTGGGTGTTATTGTATGTATATGTGTTCTATGTAAAGCGCTTAGGCATAAGCACTATATAAATAAAACATTATTAGATCCTAGGGGTCATCAACGGGGAAGCCATCCACTTATAGACAATTACTGCAGTATTACCACGAGAATGCGAAAATCTTCGACCTGCAACTGGTTCCCCAGGCCACCGCATGGTGTCCTCTTTCTCCCTACCCCACTTCTAGCCTGATGATTTTTCCTCTTCCAAATAGTTTCATTTTTTACTTTCCGTTTTCACATTAACCCGGTAATTACCACCGTAATCGATCACATTGAGCAAAAAAAAAGATGGCAGCTTTTTCATTTCTGAAAAGTCTTGTTGATGCATTGTGGGACACATATATAGCTAAAATGTTGGGAGAAGAAGGCACCCTCTCCTTCTCAAATATTTTAACAACTACTGGAGGGAATGTCCCAAGATCCCTTCCGGAAATCGAGTCCACACTTCATGCCCAAGATGTTTCGTACCTGGTCCAATTCTGTACAGTGGTTTTTGCTGTTCACTGTGCAGAAATTATACATTTTTCTCTATGGGGAAATTAATGGGAGTTGGCCAAAAACAGTGTTTTTTACTTTCTTAATATTTTTTTCATTTTGTAATGAAACTGTCCCAAAATGTCCAGTCTGGGGGGAGGAGGAGGAGAGCAGTGACATAAAGTATGTTTGCAAAATATCAGACAAATCCGTCATGCAAATCGAAAGTTATTACCGATTAAATGTTCAGGTTTCCTATGAAACTTGATACTCAACTGATATACAGCCACAGCCACAATACATTATATATATACTCCAACACCAAGAAAGCTATTGTGGGTTTAAAAAGGTTTGGAGAAAACCTTTCATCTGAAATGTGAAAGTAGGTAAATCCATTTGAGCGAAGTCACACACTCCACAGAACCCCTGGAAGCCATTGCTGGAAGTTCACCCCCAGTTCTAAGCAACAACAGCAGGGCATCATGGGTATGCATAATAGCCCAAATGCAAACCTTTTTTCCAGGAAAGTGTCTTTGTCTAAGAGGGCATTGCTACTTTATACATAGTTTAATCACCCCAAGACAGACATTTTACAAGGCTGACAGGACAACTACATACCAGGTTTCACCCTAATTAGGGATCATTAATGCAGTATAGTACTGATAGTCTTGTTTTGGAGCATTTGGCCATGTTTTCAAAAAAAGAAGAAAGTTATGGTGGGTTTAAAAAGGTTTGAAAAAATCCTTTCACCTGAAATGTGAATGTAGGAAAATCCATTTGAGCAAAGAACTGCCTTTTAGACAAAGAACACTTCCTGGAGAAAAGGTTTGCATTTGGGCTAATTTGCATACCCACAATGCCTTGCTGTTGTGGTTCAGAACTGGGGGTGAACATCCAGTGATGGTGGAGTGCGTTACTTTGCTTACTTGGATTTTCCTACTTATATATGTATATATATTATTGAATATTTACACATATGATGTATGTACTAGTGTTGCTTTAGTGTCAGAGCAGTTAAGGTTACATGACATTTTACAAAGGGAAGTGAGAAATCGAAAAATGAAGTGGAAGTTCCGAGATATGTGTCCTGAAATCATGGTTTGTGTGAGTCTAAAGAAAATTCTATGCAAAAAAACAAATGTTTTCAACATTGTATTTTTACATGAAAGCGTTCATGGAACTTCACCAAAATTGGGGTGAGTGTTAGTGTGCGACCAGGTCAGTTGCTTGCCTACTTTGGTGTACTTTATGGATCAGGTCAAAAGTAACAGAGGACAACGATTGCTCATTTTCCTATGTAAAGTGTAATGCAACCTTAAATATTATATATATATATGCATATATATATATATGTTACATTTTTTAAAGTATTTCCACACTGCTTTTTCCACCAATGTCTCTTTCTGTTGGAAAGATTTTCCCCAACCCTTCCCATCGTCATACAAAAGTTGAGGCTGCCATTTAATGCGTGCTGGCAGGCCATTTCATTTTATTTTATTTGGGCAAAAGTCGAACTGATTGCGTTGATTTACATTATGATATGTCAGGTGAGCATATGGCTCTTTATCAATGCTCCCTTCTTGCAGGGCCACAATGCTGTCCCTGAATTCCCAGATCCACTCCTGCTTGGGACTTGAATCCACTCCTCGGCTTCCAGTGCCCATTCTCTTGCATTCTGGGTAGCAAAGCGCAACTTAGGCCCTTATTCGTGGAATTATCTGCATGTAAAACGGGGATTTGCGTGCCATTCTGCCTGCAAACCCCTGTTTGATGAATGGGGATTTGCGGGAATAAATGGCAGGCAACTCCCCGTTTTACACGCAAATAATTCCATGAATCAGGGCCCTGGTATTTAACAGGCACCATTGACATGTTCACACACCACTGGGCTAGAAATGTCTAAGCCTCGTTTATGTCACAACACGTTGCCACTCTCGCCGGACCCATGATCACTAAAAGCCCACCTTCTCCTCTAAACTGGAAACTTTAAAATGGCACTGTCCACACCCCAGTCCTTAGTTCACTCCTCACTGCCCCAGACTTACCTACCCTTATCCACCAAGTGCCTGGCACCTATCCACCGGCTCCTGCATTTGCCTGGCACTGGGCTGCTCTCTTTAGAATGTGGGGCTTGAAGAAAAGACCTCCTTTGTGCAACACATCTAGTGCCCGGCCCTTGCTTGTGTCCGTGACGTTATATGTTATGAGTGCTACCTGTACAGGAGAGTGTGGGTTTGTCGCCATTGCTATAGCACGCAGGCTTAAATCCAGACATTGCAGGCCTATCCATTCATGCATCTGTGGTGGGTAAAATGGGTACTGGCCAATACAAGTGGCATTTATAAAGCCCTACCGGTAAAGCCAACGTAAAAAAAGTACACGCCCTTGGCATGCCTTGTGCAACTTGCATACCTGCCTGCTAAGCGGAAGTTGCATGTGCGCGCGCACCTCGAAATAGCAAAGCGGTAGTTGGAGGAGGGCTATATTGGCACTCGTGTGTGAGAGCAGGAGCAGCTGGCATCTTGGCGCTGTGTGTCTTGTGAGTTTGCTACTGACCTTCCTGTCAACCGCCTTCCCTCTCTCTCCCTCTCTCCCCCTCTTTCTGCTTTCTCTTTCAGCTCTGGGAGAGAGTAATATCTACCGGAAGCCGCCCATCTATAAACGTCACGGTACTGGCATCTCGCGTGCACTGGGGGCTCATTTGCAGCAATGTCACTGATGGGCGGGAAGGCCGCGTGAAGCAGAGCCGCACACCCGCGAACTCAGGGCTCAAGTCAGTGGATCGGTGCATATATTGGACTGACATTTTTCAGGCAGGAGTTAGACACCCGCTTGGCAAGAATGTCACACGTGTAAGGGAAGCTGTGCGCTTTCAGTGCCGGCAGCCACACAAGGGAACTGTTCCACGCTTTGTAAACCCTGCAGACACATGTCCTTGCCTCTTATGCATGCACGCTTGTTTCCCAGGGCGGTGGATCTTGTTATGCAACTCTCATAGGGTAGGCAGAGGGACTGCAGTTAGGGGCTCAGTGGTCGAACTGTGCCCTCTCTTAGTACATACTCATCCAGGGTAGTCTGCAGGTCACACTAAGGTGTGTGGCGCCTCCAACACAAGAGGGTATCAGGTAATATCCCTATATATATAGTCGCCGTATATAATGTCTCCAGGAAAAGGTTGTGGCAACATTATATAGGTGACCATATATATAGGGACAGCGGGTGTTGTGGGGGTGTCCCCCGCTCCCCTTGACAAAAAAAGATTTTAGGGGTTTTGCGGGTGTCCCCCCCCCCATGTTCCATATAACAATGTACCCTCAAAAAACGGCAATTATTCTGTGATTTTTTTGCATGGCTATATTTTTGAGGGGACATTATTACATGGAACCCAAAAGAGGGGGAGCAACTGACACCGTAGTCTGAGATACATCGTTGCTGGTGTACCCAGAGGTCTTGACTGGGCCTCAGTAAACCTTTTAAAAATTGCTCTGTGGGATCCCGCTAATCCCCAAATGAGATTTTGGCATGTTTGCAGTTATCCCAAGTTTGTCTCGCAGCCCAAACCTGCCTAAGTCTTCACACATCTTTAGGTAAATTCTGGCAGTTCAGTGAAGATACGGACGGGTTTTTGGGTTGATTTTTAAGAAATCAAAAAACATTGGAAAAATGTCTTCTAGGTTGGGTGAAGGGCGAGACCGGTGTGGGGGGTGCGGGGGGGGGGGTGTGGTGTGGGATGATACTGGACGAGGGTCTTGCAGGAGGAAATCCGGTCCTGTGCATCTGTAGATATTATCCAGCTAAGTCAACACATTCAACCCCGTAGAAAGAGACCTCAGTGGGCTAGTGCACCTACTGCAGTCATCAATGTGTAACCTGTAAGGCACAAGTTTAAATCTGGGTCAAAAAGTCTAAGCCGTGCATGAGGTTTTGTGGCACAACATGGAGGTCAATCACATGTCAGGAACACCTGGTTTCACTCATCAGCTTCCAGATGCAGGTAAGGGGAGTACCTCTAAGGTTTACTTAATTACAAAATAGCAGTTCATGGAAGATAACGCCTGAAGGCGCAGACAGATGGGGTCCAGTGAGGCACGCGTTCACTGTGAGTGATACCACTTTCTGTGGTTGCTTCCGCAAGGACCACTGAGGTTAGTCATGTTATGATCAGGAAAGTCCATGATTGGCGTGTGAGACCCACAAGAGGCCAGCTGGACAGCGGCAGACCCAGCCGCTTGTCGCGCATGCAGGATGCAGTCACGCGCCCCGCTCATAGTGCTTTTTAGGCAGTTAGTATTGCAATGTAACATGGACGGTGCAGCCCTTTACCCGGGAGTTACAGCACAACATACTTTTTGTAATTATTTTCTTTTTAAGGTAATTTCTCTTTCGATCTAGTAAATGGACATTTTGTTTTATTTTAAGTATCCACTGGCAGGAAAGTCTCTGACCTTCTCAACACATTCTTAGCAGCAACCTTTGTTAGCCTAAATCAACACTAACTGAACATAAATGCAGCACTAGCATCTTCAATAGTTCAAGGAGTTCCACAAATGTCTAAAAGCTTATAAATGCAGGGGTTTCTGGGTTCAGACACAGTTATTCAACCAGGCCTAGTCCTGACTGGGGGGGATTTCATGGAGCTGTTTGGAGATGTTATTGGTGTTGGACCTGGAGATCAGGTTTGAGGTACATCGGCAGAGCTGCATGCTGGTTCCAGTGACAGCACCCCGCTGGTGCAGATGTTCTAGCTTGAGGGGAGATGGTGGGGCATCATGGAGGCCTCGGTACTGTTGCCCCCAGTGAAGAAGACAGAGGTACACACATTGAGTATCTAGTGCAGCGGTGTGCAGTTGTGTGGACTACAACAGAGGTACTCTGGCAGTGCTATATGTTGATTAATTGTCCCTGTTTACTTAGAACTGCAATCTGATTTGGCAATAGGTGCTTGGGAGTTTGTTCTAGCTTAGTGTCAGTGTGCTAATTTAGCCTAGCTACTAAAGGCCCAGTGTGGGGTACTTTGGCACACATGTTTGCCCTCAGGGAAATGTGGCCAGCGTCAAAGGTTGGGCAGTGTAGGATTTATGCGCCTGAAGGCAGCCGTGCTACAACATTGAAAGCTGTTTTCTGAGTGTCTTGTCTCCTTCTAAATACTTTCTCATAACCACTGCTCTCCTTTTTCTGTGCTGCACTGCCCCCTGGTGGCGGGATCTGTTCTTCTGGTGTAAGTATGGGATTTGGTGGCATATTGCAGTACGAATGCCAGAGGTCCCAGTGAGGATGCAGATCCCTGTGCGATGGGAGGACAGTGGGACACTTTCAGACTGGACCAATCCAGCAACTAGTGGGATTGTAGTAGAGAGATCAAAATAGTCAAATGCCTCTACTTAGAACTATTTATTTGTAGGTGGCATTTCCAATCATGGTACTTGTAATGAGGCTTTGGGTTTACAGCAAACGCCCATTAGTAGAGGTGTGGAGGATTAAGCGTGTCTCTTTGCATCGCCCAGGTTGTACCAGGCGGGGAATGTTCATGAGCTTAAGGAGCTTTGCGCTCAACATGCCGCAGAGTGTGGTTGGTGACAGACAAGGGGTTCGGAAGGGCATCACAGCAAAGGGTTACTTGCCAAACCTGGCTCATTGGCACATGGTTTTGAGTGATAAACACAGCTGCTGTCCAGCTGCAGGCCTTAGTTGTCCTGCACTGCGCCTTGTTGTATCTTCACTTGTACTTCTTTAGCAAAAGGAGCAGATTTGCAGGGCAAGTTGTCCTTTGCAAGCTGGAAGGGAAATATCAACCATGATTGGCTGAAGATGTCCAATAGTGAAGCTCTGCACGAGTGCCGGGTATACATGACTTCTTGGGAAGGGCAGGCATCTGGTGGCCTCGTTTGTTGTTGTGTCCTTTGACCCGGAAGGGCTTGCCTATGACCCGCAAGTGTTTTCTTTTTTTAAATCATCTGATCCTTTTTGGTATTTCTAGATGATCCATTTGAAGCCACTAAAAGCAAAACGAGTGATGACATCGCCCAGGCTTCTCGCTACCTCCCAGCGTACTCACCAGACCCATACTACCAGTCAGAATCGGATTACTGGACCTGCCGGGGGTCCCCCAAAGGTAAGTGTCTTCAGAGCAGCCCTTGCAGAGTAGCCACGTGGTCAGGTGTGAAAGCAGAGGAGGGATGAGGTCATACATGACACAGCCTGGTGAGGTAGTGTGGCTAACTGTCCCGTATTTTGTGGGATCGTCCCGTATTTGGGGACTCTGTCCTGCAGTTTGCAGAGTGGCTGTACGGGACACTGGTTGTCCCGACTTGCTTTGTTCCCTGGAGTGTGACTCTCGGTAGACAGCAAGTCAGGACAAGCTGCGTCCAGCACAGCCACTCTGCAAACTGAAGTGGCCATCTACACACCACGGCGCTGCCGCCTGCTGCCGCCTGCAGTTTTCTTTCTCTGGGGGCTCCGCGGGCCCAGCTCCTTTTTTGAGCCTGCAGGTCAAGCTGCTGCCGCTGCTGTTCCTGGCTTGCTGCTCACGCTCTGACACCTGTCTTCATTCCAATGCTAAAGCTTTGTTCCTGGGGCCGTGATGGTCATGTTTGCAGTTATAAAACATGAACATCACCTCCCAAGGATAAACCATTTGCATTGCAAATAAGCCAGGTGTTAAGAGCCATTAACACATTGTTTAAATTACAAATGGGGCTGGCCAAATGTGAATGACGCTGTGACATCATCACTGCCTTGTGGGCAATTGTCCCGCAAAAGGATCTCACAAAGTTGACCACCCTATGGTGAGGGGTCACAGGTTTGACATTCGTCTAGCCACCAGATGACATGTAATTGGGGCACAGGGATAAAGGTCATATATGATAAAGCCCGACTCTGAGAGGTGAGGGAGCAAAGGTCAGCCAGTGGTGCAGGCAGATGCTTCAAGGTGAGGGTGCATAGAGCACACCTTGGAATGCCCAGATGCTGTTGGTTCTATGAACGATCATACACTCAGAGAGAGGCTGAGGGAGTGGCACTGCCCACTGCTAATCTACACTCATTAAGGTTTTTCACCTTCAACAACAAACATTAGTGTTAGGCAGGACAATGGTACTGTTTTTGCAATATTGTACCATGGACAAAATCAAAAACCAAAAGGACCAGTTAGTGCTTGAAATGCATTAAATTCAGAGGCACACAACGGGTCTAAGTTCGATAAGATATATAAACAATGTTATTAACAAATGTAAATAGTTAAAAATAATTTTAACTAATTTTAAGAAGGTACCAGTATGCACCGTAAAATTTCAACACAAGGTGAAAATACACAATTGAAACAATCATTAACAGACAGTGCAAAAGATGTTACAGACAGTAAAACAATAGGTCAAGAGTATTGGGTCAAATGGCCTAAAAATGTCAGTGGTATTGTAAAAGTGTCATGTGCTGTACAAATAGGCATGTAAACTGAATCTAACACTCCATACAGACTCACCATTACTCATTCATCCACATACATACAGATCATTCCAACATGTTTCTTTCCAAAATAAAGTGCAAGGGTTGTGCATGGAAATTCATCAGGGACTGTTTGACAATGTGCAAATTCTGCTAAAACGCGGCAGGATAAGTATCCTGTCACTATAAAGAGCAAGATAAATTTGTCATGAACACTTGTTTGAGTGTAACTAAAGAACACTTCACGGACCACAGGATGCTTAATATCGGGTTGGTGATGTGTCCATTGCGTGGCCACTAAATTCACCACGGATTGCCTTTGGCTGCGAGCTGCACTGCATGCACAAATGCTTTAAATCAGGAGCACGGGATGCGGATAGATGTCCTGTCACGGAGCACTTCCCATGATGTAGTGGATTACCAATGTGGGAAGTTAACCAAAAAGTCCACCCTGTTCGAGCCTATTGGTTCGTGCTGCTGCGTGAGCGTAAGCTGTAGCTGTATCGGCAGAGCGGGTATGCTCGGGACCGCCCAGTAAAGTCGCGGTGTGTCACAGAGTGTCGCGCCTGGCTGGGATGACCGTTAGTAATAACGGTTTCTGCAGAATCGCCGTTATTCGTACGCGGTGCTGCACGGCTAAGGATCGATTACCTCTGGGTCCGGAGATCTGGTTCTATGAATGATTGCTGACTTTCTTTTGACGACCTACACTTTTTGACGACCTTTTATTTTAACCGATTTTCCCACCTTTTTTTACTGCAAAATTGCACGGGAGAAGCCCCGCATCCTGCCCTACTCCCTATAGCCCCCACCCCCAGATGTACCTTACCCCATTTTACCATGTGCATTTAGCGGCAAAAAAAAGTTGAGAAAAATCAGTAAAAAGTGATTCAGTGAATGTGTTGGTTAACAAAAGTAGGCCAGACAATGCTCTTGAGTGTGGGACATAGGTAATTATAACTTGGTACTGTAGAGGCAGTAGAGGTCTGATTGTGTTACTGACAGCAAAGGTCACGTGAGAGGTCAGAGATCATCCCTTTCAGTTTCTTCCTCAAGCTGCAGCAAGGGAAGAAGGTAAAAATCTGATTCAAGTATGGTGAGCCTGCTCAGTGAACCGACAGACCCTGATACAGCCAGCAGGGACGTGGCAGAGGGCGGCTTGGGGGACTGTCAGCTTATGTCTGATGCCAGAGTATGGCTAGGTGAGTGGGCAGAAGCCATGCCCTGTGCTGCTAGTTGCATCCAGGTGAGGCAGCCAAAGGTAAGCTCTTTCGACAGCTGCCTATTGGCACGTGAAGGGTGGGAGGGTCAGACTTTGCAGGTTTGAGAGCAGCAGAGCGTTCCCCCTTCCCCATCCCCGTACCGTCAGTAGCATATAGATGTGACCGATCTGGCCAATCAGCGCTCTCCAGTGCACCACAGTCATACACCCTTGTCCACATGCACATACAGCACCATGTCATGTTTTTTTCTGGTGCTGTGGGGATGCAGGAGAACTGGTTGGGTATGGTTAGTAGGAGCTGAGGGCGCAGTGCACGATTGCTTTGCTGTTACGTTGATATGCACAGATCGTAAGGAAACGTGCTCCGCAAAGGTGATCTTTGAGGTGCTTTAGTTGAGTAGTGCATATGGAATAAGCCTCGGAAGTGGATATGCAACCTACGTATCTGTGGGTGAGTGTCTTTGCCGAGAGAGAGAGAGAGAGAGGGAGAGAGAGAGAGAGAGAGAGAGAGAGAGAGAGAGAGAGGAGAGGGAGAGGGAGAGGGAGAGGGAGAGGGAGAGGGAGAGGGAGAGGGAGAGGGAGAGGGAGAGGGAGAGAGAGAGGGAGAGAGAGAGAGAGAGAGAGAGTCAAGGCACTTCACTTCACTTATGGTTCAGGGAGAAGGAGATTTAAGTATTACTAGTGCAATAAACACA
Organism: Ambystoma mexicanum; assembly: GCF_040938575.1. Lineage (NCBI taxonomy): Eukaryota > Metazoa > Chordata > Amphibia > Caudata > Ambystomatidae > Ambystoma > Ambystoma mexicanum. The sequence goes on from NC_090925.1 coordinate 635,661,909, forward strand.
TATTATAATCAATTTATCACAAACGACCACTATTTTAATTCATAAAATGCAGCATTTCTTTTGTATGCATTCCTGTCGGCCGGCTATGGAGACCTACTACCAAAAACCAGGACCCCTGAGTTTCCAATGGAAAAATAATCTTGAGAAAAGGGGACAGAGCACCCAATTCCGGGACATTCCCGGAAAAACCAGGACGGCTGGTCACCCTACACCAGAGCCCTTTGCACTTTTCAGAACTGTGCATTGTGGTGCTTCTGGTCATACTGTTTGTAAAATGTGATGCCAATTATGTGGGGAGTCTAATATGATCTCCACTCACACACCAAGGGCAAGTGCCAATGCGTAGGGCTGTCAAGTTGCCCCATGTCTTGTGTGACTTTGACGGCCAGTCCTGATTGTTTAGCAAACAGCGTGTTGAACTCTAGGGCATCTTGTTGAATATCTCTCATCAGAATGAAGTTACACAGATTACTATTGTGTAATATCGTCAGGACAGGGTGAATGCTTCCTGTGTAAAATGTTTATTTTATTTTTTTCCAGCTGTGTTAATAAAATGATTGTGCACATATCGGCCCAAAAGGTTCAGGACTCTGTTTCCACTATGACCCAAGATGTGAGCAGATGTGTGGCAGTCAGTGTGAGATTTAATCAAATGGTGCTTCTGAATTTGAGAGAGGCCTGTATATTGACACCCCTTGGCTTTCTCTTGCAGCCCCTCGAGCTCGCAGATTTTCGTCTGGAGGAGAAGAAGATGGTTTTGACCGGAGTCTGCACAAGGTAGGGGAATTCACTGTCGCGCCTTGCCGCTGGCCTCTCGTGTGCTCCTGTAGGACACAGTAGCATGGGTTCTCCTTCTGCGGTGCTGTCAGAGTTGTAAAGCAATTTATTTAGCAGTTTGCAGTATGCGGCAGCCTGCGGGATACCCCTGCCCAGGACCCCCGTGCAATGAACAACCAATTGCTACTTTGGGTGTTGGGCGCAGGGTTATTTATACACACTGGGTCCGATTCGTGGAAAAGTGCGCAGAAATCATGCAACGCCCATGCGCCGGGAATGTCACTGTGCGAGCCTGCATGTCGAAGTTTTCTGCTTGCTCCGCATATTCATGGAATTGTTTGTGCAAAGTAACTGTATACGCAAGTCACAGTCAGAACGCCCCCGACACAACCCTACGCAAATCAAAAACAGCCAGAAATAGCCACCCTTGCATGCTCCCCGGGCGCGAATACATGCACCCTCAAAACAGTGTGTGGGGTCCCCCACAATGCGCTGGGTCCCCCGTAACTGTTACCGGCACCCGACAACAATTCATCGTAACTTGGGTAAAACTTGGAAAATCTGCGTGCAAACTCCTGTAAAACATTCCTGCAACCTGCTCAACTGCATACTAGCACCCCTAAGTTAGATCGGAACCCTGGCTGCATGCACACACCTCTATTTCAGACAACAGATCTTACCTCTGGGCAGTGATTCCTATGAGCAAGTGTCTGTACGTCTGCCTTGGGGCGGCGGATAGTATGAGGGTTTTGTGTGGCCATTCCCCTGCCGGGAGGTTGCCCAATGGGAACCCTGAATATGTATTGATCCACGCAATGGTGGGCCCGTGATGGGCTGCCTGCGGGGCATCCGTTGTAATGCCCAATTTTTCACATGTTCTTCCTCATTTTCAGTGTTGTGCCCCCTTGCCCACCCTCTGAACAAGCCACCCCCATGCTCTGCGTGGTGTCTTGCGCAAAGCACTCAGCCGATCAAAGGGGCATGCCGTGCTGCTGCGAAATCCATGCAAGTCCAAGGAAAATCCTACACATTCTATTCCATGGATCGACAAACTGGATTACGCATGCAGTTTGGCGCGCATGTTCCATATTTTCCGCACAAATAATTCCATGAATCAGGCCCACAGTGTACTCATTATAAAGTTTAGTCAGTCACCCAAATGAAGAGTAATTGTTACACAGTACAGCGCCACAGGTGCAGTTAGCAAGTTCATGTGTGATGTTGTGTTGTGTAATGATATATTTCATTTTATATTATCAGTGCTGACATTAGGCTGGATTTTCCAGGATCTGCCGAAAAACATCTAAATCCCTTTGCACCTTTCATTCCTCTTAGTGCGTTCGGACTGCTTTAAACAATGCTGCGGTGCAAAGCTGGGTTAGAACCGTGGTCATAGGAATCACGGGCGAGGCACTTACCCACAAGACCAATTACTAAAATGTAAGAGTGGTATTTTGTAGGAAATATTTAAGTACTGCTTGTTAGTTTTAAAAGGTGTGCACCTTTTATACTTTGCTTCAACATTATAGGAAGCACCCTTACGTTGGTTATTTTCCAGGTTTTCATGATTGAGCTTCTGAGAAGCAAGTGTCCTTCCTCCCCCGTATCCCTGTTGCTGGTGGCATTGCACAGTAAAAAAATCAATTTCCAGGATTGTATAATATGTTATAGGAATTTGCAGCAAGCTCTGCGGCCATTTGCGTGGTACCCAGTGGCTTTGGAGAATCTGAAAGACTGAGGGGCAGGTTTGGTTCCTGGGAATAATGATAAAATACAAGACAGCTTTGCTGTTGCGTTGGTGTGTGCAGACCTGAAGTACCCTGAGCTCTGGGTGCTAGGCTCTTGGGCCCTCATTAGGACCCTGGCGCTAAGTGCTTAACAGCGCCGTAAAAGGCTGCGGCGCCGTTAGACACTTAGCGCCTTACTAGGAGGTCCACTTGCGGGACCCAACCTGAACGGCTGGTCTAGACCAGCCGTTAAAGTAGGGACCCGCAAAGGGACATTGGTGCTAAGTACGGTACCGCAACTTGCGGTACCGTACTTAGCGCCTTCCCCAGTCCCATTGAGCCCTATGGGGCAAAAATGGGAATGGGGAAGGGCCAATGTTCAATGGGGAATTACCGCCCCGCCAACCTTGGAATGGGGTGGTAATTCCCCATTGAACATTGGTGGACTCGTTACGATACCGGCACCAACCATAGTGCTAATAGCGCCATGGTTTAGCGCCAGTATCGTAATGGGGGCCTTGGTGTTGAGACCATTTGCATTTGCTGCATTTTACAGGATTGAATTGCGATGGGGCCATCTCGGACTCTCATTCATTTGAATATGATCAAAGGCGTACTTCTCATAGGGTATTTGTAATTAATGTCCCTCCCAGCATCTCAAACCTGCAAAACAATAGCTGCAAGCGCCACACATGTACTTTTGTTCGCGTCGGTAGCAATTAGAACTTCCACCACTAGGGGGCGAACTGTCACTACTGTTAGATATGAACATTTTTGGTAAGGTCAACATGTATCTGGTGGACATATACACACCTCATTCACAGAATACCCCCCTCATTACAACTTGGAGGGTGTGGGTAAAATGCAGCAGTAATAGCATATACCGGCACGTTAACTGACCGCCGAACTATGAGTTTGTCTTTAAATTGGTGGATTCACCTCCAGCTATGAGCTGGAGGTAAATCTGCCACCTTTCGGACACATTTTGGCAGAATTACCGCTAGTGTAATTCCGACGAAATCCCCCATGGAGTCTTATGGACTTCTATTAAATGGGGACTAACACTCCCACCAAAACTTGTAATCCGGACCAAGTGACAGCAGCGGTAATTCCGTTTGGTGGTATCTCAGCAGATGTACTGCCGAGATACCACCAAACTTATAATGTGGCCCAATATGCTCTAACTTTGTTTATTCGTGTGTTGCAGGTTCGCTACTGCTATAGGACACCGTATTTTATATTATCCATTATGTACCTTAAATAAATAGAATTCAATATACATATATTGTGAAAATACACCTTTACTTACTCGTGCCACTAGCTGCACTTAAACTGTCAAAAGACCAATAGCCACACTTTCATATGTAAATGTGTTTTATTCACCAAAATCCATTTCACTGCATAGGTTTTGTTTGAAAGTTGTGTTGGGAATTGTGACTGGGGTGTAAGAAAGAAAGGGGGGGAAATGCAGCCTCTGGCTGAAGAGGCACTTCCTGCGCGAGTATATGGGAGGAAAAATGTATACAAATAAATAAATCAAACAAATATTTAATGAGAGTTCCTATGACTGGTGTTTGTTGCCATCACTGAAATCTTAAAATATTGACCACCGGTAAAGGCTGATCTCAATTTAGGAGATTATTGGGATTTTGTTTTTCTTTTACTCCTGATTCTCTAAATTGTAAGCTTCTGCTTGTAGTGTAAAGCCCGGGACCTTGGCAAGACACAGGGATAGCACAGGGGCAACGCGCTGGTCCTGGAAGCCATACCATGCAGAGCAACAGAGAATCGAATCCCGGCTCCGTGCTTTGAAACTGAGCTCCAGTATGGTGTAGGTGTGTTATAAAAAACAATACAATAAATACTGTTAATAAAATCACATATTTGTAAGGGGGTCTCTCAACCTAAAAGTGGCATAAAAGTAGATTTGTTGGCGCCGCCCATCTTCTCAAAGGCCTCGCGGGGAATATTATATCCCGTTCTGGAGATGCCTGACCTGCAGTGTTTAGTTCTGTTCTGGCGGTCTCACGGGAGTACTGTGTCCAGTGATCTGAAGTAGTGTGTCCAGTTTTGGAGGTCTCGTCTCCAGCAATGTGTCCAGTTATTGATACATCATTTGAAACAATATACCTCGCCTTAAGTACTGTGTCCAGTTTTGGAAGCCCTATCTGAAGTATTTTGAATTAACCGCAGATCTTAAAAGAGATGGACAGCTTACTAGAAGTCCTGAGAAGGGCTGTATAGACATGTGCTGCTTGCACAAGAACTCGTTACAGAGGGCTGCAATGGCTTTAAACTCATCAGGCTGGAGATGGCAGCTTTAATAGAGAGAGGGGCATTGCTCCGGCATATAAGGGAAGGGGGGTGCGCGTATCACTGTCGTGTTGTGTGAGACTGAAAGTCACATCCTGGCATGACACACCGAGTATTAATGATCTTCCCTGACCTGCTCTACACAACATGTCCCTAACGAGCCCTCTTATTAGGAATGCAGATACCTACTGTGCCATTGAGAGACCCTACCCACCTAAGGGCCCTGGTGCCCCATGTGACCCTATTTCCCTGTGGGAGTCTACTTGCACAGCTGGCTGTGTGGGTTGGTTCCACTGTTTGGTGGCATCCTTTGGGTAATTGTAGGTTGCGACCCTACGGGCCTGATGTTGCTCCTATATGATTCTGGGTAGGATACAGATGTTGCCATTTATCGTCATGGCAAAACCCTGTCTTTGTGGGAGGAGAGTAAAGGCAACTGTTGTCCAAGCCAGATATGCACCATTTGTATGTGGTGGCTGGACTCAGTCCAGGGTCAAACTGGGTCATTCAATAGTCCCAGGCAATACAAACCACTTTGGCCTACATTGATGAATGGAATGAATAACTTTTCATAACAAATTGAGAGGTGATCGAGAAGGTGTTAGGGGGATTTGTGAGCAATGATGCAACTGGCAGATAGCTCCAAAGTACAACATAGTGGGTACACTATGCCAACAAGCTGGTTAGCATTGGTCCGGCAAACCAGTCAGTTGCCCTTTCAAGCTGGCCCTTCAGCACTGCCCTATTGTTCTGTAGGCCAACCTAAGCCTGATTCAAGCTGGAAACCCGAAAAGGAGCATGTGGCAGTGGCCCATTGCTCTTCAGGCCCCAAGCTTCGATGTAACCATAGGGTCTGCATCTTCACCATGGCAAACCAATGGGGCGATTTCCAAAGCATAGGACAAGATGGCGACCAGAAGAATGATCATAAGGAGTATCTGCTGGTCCCTGCATTCACCCATGAACTAAGTCATAGGGCCTCATTACGACCCAGGCGGTAAGGGGTTAACGGCGTCATAAAAGGTGTCAGCGCCGTTAAACCCTTACCGCCTAATTACGAGGTCCCTTTGCGGGTCCCGACCTTAACGGCTGGTTTTACCAACCGTTAAGGAAGGTACGCGCAAAGGGACTTTAGAGGTAATTGCGGTACTGTAATTACCGCCTTCCCCATTCCCATTGAGCCCTATGGGGGCAAAAATGGGAATGGGGAAGGGCCAATGGTGAACGGGGAATTACCACCCCACCAACCTTGGAATGGGGTGGTAATTCTGCCATTCACCATGGCGGAGTTGGTAAAATATCGGCGTCAACCATGGCGCTAATAGCGCCATGGTTAACGCCAGGGTCGTAACGAGGCCCATAGACATCAAGGATGTTAGGTTTGATTCCGCACAACATAAAAGATGTATAACATCTGGAACCTTTGCCAATGTGTCCACACTAAATGAATACATCTGTATAGCTGCTGGGACTTCCTGAGATGTATCTGTCTGGAAAAGACTTCACCACCTTCTAATACACGAATGCCCTTGCCCGTAGCTTTGTAGAACCTTCTTTCCAGGAACACACCAATTCAACTGTAGCTCGAACAACCCTCAGGCTATCACAACTGACTCTGAAACCCTAATTGGACACCTTTTTGTGTCATCAGCACGAGTTCCGAGTGTGTCCTACATAGGATGCTAACATCTTGGACACTGTATAAAAAATACTCCTTTAGACTTTCTGGACCTGAGTTGATTACCCGTACCCTGCATCAACATGTTTATTTACTTTTTAGAAGATATAAAAACATATTTTGATAATACCTCTTGTGTGTACATTCATTTATTCAAAGGGAATCTGTGTTGCCTTGTTGTCTACTCCACTCGATGGCGCAGGGCAACGCGGGGGGCACTCCCCTTAGTACAAAATGGATTGGAAGGAAACCCGCACAGTACACCCATGATGTGGACTTTGTGATGGTATACTGTATAACAAGATGGCTTAGCTCATGCTAAAGTCTAACAATAACAAAAAAAAAACAGGAATTGACTCCAGCGGGGGTGTCAGGAGGTCCAGAATGTCGTCATGATGGAGCAAACAATGTTCAAATCTTTGCAAGGTAAGTGGTCCATCTCTGCTTTGAGAGAGAGGAAGTTGGCACTGGAACTCCTAAGGGCTCAATGGAGAGTTTCATGACATTAAGATCAACCATTCCTCAGTCTTGTGGAATTTTCTGCTTTGCTTTTGGTTTATGCAGTATCCCGGGACACCAAGAAGTAATGAAGCACTCAGCAATCAGGTAAGTACAAGAAGGAAACCTGTTTATTAGTTACAGGGCATGAGTAAGGTGGTTATACAGGAGATCAGTAATGTAGCTTCCAATCAGTCCCATCCTGAAGTCCAGTCTAACGGTCAAACCTGGAATCTCTGTATCCCCAGTTCCCACGCTCTGCAGTACATTCCACACGTTTATTTAATGCACTTAAGATACGACAGTTTTGTACAGGGAAGAGGGAGAAAATGAGACTCTCCTTAACCCTCTAAATAGCCGCCTCTCTGACAGCACCATCAATGGGTTAACACTCCCTCCACAACTGACAAAAAGGCAACAGGAGGACAGTGGGCGAGTTTCCCCATTGTCTCTTTGACCCCAGCTCTTGCCTGTATTTTGATAAATGTCCTTCTGCTTCAGTTGACTAGGGAAAATGTTCAGGAGTAGAATCATATGTAAGATTGTGTAAGGGATTCACAATTGACGCATAGTCACTGTCTACTAGCAACAGTAGCCAGCTATTCCTAGAAATCCTATCATCTGTTTGGGGGGGTTTAGGCACCTGCAGAATTACATGAATCTGAGCTTTGGACAAATGACTATCTCTCAAGCAGAGATACTGTATCCTATGTAATACACCTGGGTTGGATACAATTGAAGCTTTTCTTTTGAGGCTTTATGACTCACAAAAAAGGGCTGTTGGCAAATCAAGAGAGTCCTTTTGGCAAGCCTCTAATGATGAGTGGGTTGCCAGCAGGAAATCCTCTACCTACTGGATTAGGACAGATACCCTTTTGAACACAAGCAAATAAAGATCTAATTTTAATTTGCGGAGAAAGGCTTGGAAGGCTTGTGAAGGTATACAGCACACTTGCATATGTAAAGGCAAACAAATATTGACTAGCAGGATGCATATGCATAAAGACAAATGCTGAGAACAGTCTACCACCATAAAAAGGGTTGCAGTCACAGAGATACAAGATTGATTGTCTGAGTAGTGCATGGTGGGGGCGTGATTTATGGTTGCATACCTTACCATAACTGGCTAATTTCTTTGTTTTTCCAATTTTACGCGGCAACCATAACTCCCCTTTAACAGCGTTTTTTCACTGAAATTCACAGTTGTGTATTAGAGCAACTTAACCATAAAATCTTTATAACAAACATGTTTTAATGATTTTCCTTTGTTTTTATTAGAGCAACTTAACCACAAGGTCCCTTTCACAAAGTTGTTCTCTGAATTTCACAGGTTTTTATTAGGGAAATATAACCGAACGCCCCATTAGCAGTTTTTTCACTAAATTATAAAGGTTTTTATAACTGATGATGTTTCATGATATTCCAGCACTGTTACACGACAGCTAAAATGGCGGCTCTTCATTAGAGCTCCTGCAACCGGCGATCTCATAAGGCTGCAATATACTTCATAGTGGGCTCATCACGGCTCAAACCTCGACAGGAGAGACACTGGCAACACTGGCAACCCATCGATCCTATCCTGACTCTCCTACAAGCCCGCTGTGAATAGGGACGGCAGCTGAAGTTACCGCACAGCTCAGGCGTGGATAGCGAGGGACGACCTGCCTAGGCCGATCCTACATCCTGGTGAGGCCGGGACCCTGTGTCGGGCAGGCCCCGGCATTCATAAAAATTCCCACTGATGGAGTTGCAGTGAGCGTGGCATTGTGAAGGCCCCCTTCGCCTGGTATGCTTGCCCTCAAGGCAGGGCTGCTGACACCGCTGGCAAACAACCGTGCCGAAGGGCACAAAGGAGAGGGAGATGGCAACCACATCCCGCCAGGGGAGGCTGATAGAAGATTTGCAAAGCCCGGTAACCTGGGTGCAAGGCCCGCTCTGCCCTTGCCTGATGCGGGGCAGTTACTCTTGTGGTGGACACGGATCTCAGTCCCAAGGACCTGTGTGAGTGAAGTGACTTGCGTGAGCCCCCGAACATGACTGATCTGTAAACTGCACCTCATCGTAGGCACCCCCACTGAAGATGAGCCCATCGCGGAAGGCGTAATATTACCATAGGCGGCCCCCCCTTCTAGCGCAAATGGATCCTATCTCACTGCCTGAACCGCTGGGTGCCCCCAACAGCAACACAGCACGCTGCGGCCGTCGCTGACCATCTCCCTACCTGTTGACTGCTGTGGGGCACTGTCGCACTAAGACATTACCCACAGGCAGATCTCAGGCCAAACCCCTGGCTGACATAAGAACAGGCCTGCCACACAAGAACCTGGTTGTGCACCTGGGTTATTACCACTCCACCTACAGAAATACGCTGGCTGACAAGGAACTATACATTGAATACTGTGCACCAGAGGCTCTGGGCACCCCCAGGGCACTTTCCATCACTGCAGACAGCCCGACCGCTCACGCAAGATGACCAAAGGGAGCTCCAAAAACCAACGATCCATGAGCCTTTACACCAGATCCACCCCTAACCCTCCTGCAATCAACAGTGCCTCCTCCAGCATGAATACAGATCCCTCCTTACCTGAACCCTCAGAAACTCAATGCATGATGGCATGTATGCAAGAGGTATTCACTAAAGTACATAGTAAACTGGATGACATGACTAGCACCATAGACTCTATACAATCTTGCATTAACAAAACAGATCAGAGCCTGTCTGAAATGGAGGTTAGAGTAGGGGAGATGGGAACTCACGACCCTTACTAGACGGGTGCTCCAGTTTGAAAGGCAGAATGATGACCTGGAGTCGAGATCCTGAAGCAACAACATTCAGATCATCTTAGTCCCCGAGAGTAATTCAGAATCTTCCCTGGAGCAGTGGATAGAAACCACCCTACTACCAATAGTGGAGAACCCAGCATTATCTCTGCCATTCACCATCGGATGTGCTCCTAGATCACTGGCCGCGAAACCGAGACCTGGAGCCCCTCCATGCCCTATAATTCCCTGCATACTCAAATATCGGGACCGGGATGCTACCCTCCATGCGGCCTGCGAGAAGGGCAACTTGATCCTGAGTTCTAACCAAATTCATATCTATCCCGATTTCTCTGTGGAGGTTCAGCAAGAGAAGAAGTCTTTCCGCTCGGTGAAGAAACAGCTGTGAGACAACAATATGAAATACGCAATTCTGTTCCCTGCCAAGCTGAGAATGGAATGGAACAACAAAACATTCTTTTTCATAATGCCAAGCGAAGCCATGAAGTTTCCTGGATGAAACTCTACTGTCATCCGGATACACTGACTAATCAGAGGACTCTGAGACACTGATAAAGCATGGCACCGACTCTTCATGCCTGATCTGGTGAACGCTAATGGAAGTTTATCAAGCATACCACAAAGGCCACGACCAGGCTGAGGACGAAGTAAAGAGGGGGCTCTCCCCCATTCTAACCTTATGTGCGGCGACTGTGCCACCCCTCTGGGGGTACAACTACGATCGAAGTATGCAAAGTTTGATCCTTATTTGCATTGTCCTTGTTTTAAGCTCAATGGTAGCCAGGTGAGCCTGTGCTTGATTGACCTCAAGCAATGTTGCATTTCAGGTTGGGAAGGATTTCTATGGGTAATCATCGGCCCAGTTCGGGGGAGGTGGAGCAGATATAGAGCACGGGGGATCGAAGTTAAAGTTGATTAATAAGCACCTGGAGCCCACTATGTTTGCAACTAGGAAGGGGATGGGCACAGAGAGACGTGATGAAACATCAAAACTGCAACATTATGGCTTGGGAAGGGGAAACACTACAACATCTACGTCGAAATGGGAGACATAACATGCCCTAGCTGGAATGTGCACGTATTGGGGAACCCAATTAAGCGCCAGAAAATAAAACTCTACTACTGTGAGAGACAGAAAGCCAAAATATTGTTCTTGCAGGAAACCCTTGCCCTTTCCGGAACATGTGAGGTGTTTGCCAGAAACTGGGGAAAGAATCAATACTACACCGCTTACTCCTCACAATCCACAGGGGTTATGATTTTGGTTCATAGATCCCTCCCTTTCCAATGTAAACACACAAAATAGACGCACTGGATAGATATGTGCTGGTGTATGGTCTACTTGCAGGGATGGAAGTTCTATTTATGAATATCTATTGCCCAAACATAGACGAGCCACAATTTTCTACTGAGGTGATGAAGGAACTTTGCCGATAACCCCTGATCCCCATATTCTGAGGGAAAGACATCAACACTATCTTGGACCTGAACCTTCACTGATCCTCACAAACACAAAAGGCTCTCACAAGATTCGGCCAAGTTATCAGGAAGGGTATGCAATCCCTGGGACTAGTGGATGTCTGGAGAACTTTAAATACTGACGTCCGCTCATATTCCTACTACTCTTCAGTCCATGACTCCTCCTTCTGCATTGATTTGTGGCTCCTATGAGACACGTTACTTGGGGGAAGTCTCAAACACACATTTGTTTCCCCGCACTTACTCCGACCATTACCCTACCAGCATTACCCTATCATTACCATCACTTTCCAAGTCCCATAACAATTGGCAGTATAAACCATCGACACTCCAGTATGCTGTTCTTGCATCCATTATTGAAGACCACATCCAACTGTTTTTTGAGAAAAATGTTGGATCTGTGTCTTCACCCAGGGTGCTCAGGGAGGCCTTTAAGGTCTACATCATAGGGATTGCAATGGCCTCGGAATTTAGTGTACTAAAAATTATCCAGCGCAATATAGAACAATGCTAGAACGACCTGAAAGCACTGGAACAGGGCCTCGAGGCTGACCCCCTCACGGCTACCTTAGCTCAAATAAAGGAAGCCTTAGATACATTTAGAACACATGCAGAGAGAGAAGTGAAGTTTTTTGATGCCCCTCTGCTGGCTAGGAAATATGGGGAGGGGGATAAGCCAGGTAAGTTGGTAGCCCGTATGGCAATCAGCGAAAATGGTGGTAGGTGTATCCCTCCCATTACAGATACATCCGGGGACACCGTTCATACACGTGTGGCCATCAATAGAGTTTTCACCCAGTTTGACACTGACCTCTACTCCAACAAAGACACATGCACAACCAAGAATATCAATGCATTCCTTCATGCTCTTCCACTCAAACTATATAAGTGGTATAAAGGGACACTCACCCCTCAGCTATTGCAGGTGTGGCAAGAATCTCTCGCATCGCAGATACTCCACGGTAGCATGCAGGAAGCGGTGGTCATAGTGCTGCTGAACCTGGATAAACCAGCTGACCAATGCGGTTCCTACCACCCTCTATCGCTAATCAACACCGACATTAAGGTGTTTGCAAAGATTTTGGCTACTCGACTGATGTCAGCAATGCCATATATTGTCCATCCAGATCAATCGGGATTTATTCTAGGGAGGTCCAAAACACTGAACTAGCTGCTATTTAATATACTGGCACACATCAATCCGGAAGCCCTGTCGGTAGCTGCCACACTCGATATCCAAAAGGCCTTTGACTCATCGTCTTGGCAATTCATGTACTGTGTGTTGCTGAAATGCGGGTTTGGACCAAATTTCCTTGAGGCGGTGCTCCTTCTTTATACTTCGCCAGTGGCTAGAGTTAGCACGGAGGAGATAACCTCATCACAATTTGGGATAGGGAGGGGCACCCGCCAAGGTTGCCCCTTCTCCCCTCTAATATTTACTATTCTTATAGAGCCATTGGCAGATGCGATCCATCGCAGACATAGCTACAGAGGGATCTGAATAGCAGGAGGCCCACAAATACTTTCCCTTTGCGCGGATGACACACTGCTGTACATCCGTAACCCTGATGTACACCTGGGACCCAAAATGCAAGATATACTACTATTCGGGGAGGTTTCAGGACTTCGGGTTAACTGTGCAAAATCTGAACTCTTTGCCCTCACAGATGCAACGTTCAAGTGGGCCCCAGATTTCTTACGTTACTTAGTGGTGACGGTGGCACATTACTACCCCAAGTTACACAACTACAATTTCACCAGTTACATGACCCAACTGTTAGGCAAGCTCAGAACATGGTCAAATCTACCTATCATGATTGCGGGTAAAACAGCATACTACCTAAGCTCTTATACTTTTTTTCTTAATATACCCCTATGGCCTGGACAATTTTTTTGTCAAGAGTTGAACAGCGAAATTTCCAAATTTGTTTGGCACTCTGGAGCAGTACGACTCAAATGGGACACATTAACCCAGCCACACGAGAGGGAGGGCTTGCAGCACCAACTTTCCAACGATACTGGATGGCTGCACAGGCGCAATTTGTGACTGCTTGATTTGGGGATGGCACCCCTCCCCCCATGTAAAACTGCAGTGACACTCAACGGGAGACACGGACTTCCGATCATTAATTTTCCCAACGGGATTCACGGATGATTGCAGATTCAACCCTGTCTGTGTTACAGCATTGGCATGGCGTAAAGTATGGGCAGAGGAGGGTGTCCCAAATCATTATCATGGAAATATTCCCCTCTGGAACTGCGTTCCCTCACTGCCACACTCAGACACTGGTTCCCAAAAAGTCTGGATTCAACATGGATACCATAGAGTGGGATCGTTATACTCGGGGTTAACTTCATTCATGCCACTGAGATACCAGGCTTGAGGCGCAGGAGATCCTCGCAGTGGCTGCACTATGCTGGCCTATGTAAAGATTGTAAGAAGAACCACCTGTGGCCCTCCTTTCCGGTGGAACTCGACCGCGACTCACTCCTTGGGTTCGTCCTGTCCACACATGACACCCGTAGCCATGTGTCGCCCCTACATCAAGTGATCCAGGCCCGCTCTGACACCTCCCCTGTACAGCAGGGGACAAGTGGGCATTGGACCTCCAGCTAGATATTAATGATAACCTCTGGAGAGAAGTGCTTTCAGACACCTATGGTGTCGTATAACTCACAGTTCCGATTGATCCAATTAAAAGTGCTGCACCAGTACCACTGCAATCTGAGTCGGCTACATTTATTCTCCATTGAGGGGACAGGGGCATGCCCGCGCTGTAGATTCCCAAATGCTAAATATTTCCACATGATCTGGAACTGCCCTATACTAGCTCCTTTTTGGAAGGATGTATGTGCAATGTTTTCTGAGATGATACGTGAACCAGTCAAACACATCCCCCTACTGTCTCTTTTCCATTTCCCTGACCCGCCCGCATCAGCTCCCAGTACTTTTGAGAAGGTTTGTTTATTGTTGGCAAAACGTTGTATTCTCCTATGGTTGACAAGCACACTGGCACCCAATAAGGGCCACTGTTTGAGTGATGTGGTGTGGGCAAACGACAGGGAAGAACAATGGATATGTATGCAACTACTCAAATCCCGACCCAAGGACATATGGGCCCCACTAAGACTGTACCTATTACAAAATATGTCAAGACCCGGCGACCCCCCCTGTAATCTTCATGCTCCCTCTATGTTATCCCCTCTGATGTTGCTATTAACTTGATCCAATGTGACAAGTGCTCCCAAGTGTACTAATAAAGAAAGTTTAAAACCTTTTTGAAAAATATATCAGGCGGACAACTTATGACTACCTCTTCATATGTGTCATTTAAGAAAAATCAGTTGCACAGTGTTTCATTGGTTTCTCAAGCAATAAGGTCCTTCCTTATATGGACAAATACAATTGGTTTGGCATGCTTGTGTCATGTCTGGAACATTCCGTTCAATTAGTAGCACATACGCCAAGACCAAGGTGCAAGTAGATAGGACATGAAGCTCCCCTACCACCCAATTTGCCCAACATCTCTCATCACCCATGCCTTCTGCCATGAAATTCCCTTTGTACTTGGCCTTGCAGAGTATTCTTGTCCTTGGAATGCAATAGGAGTGAGGGCACTCGCTATTGTGTCTGGAACTCCAAGTTCAATCCCTATTTTCAACCTTGACTCACGTGACAAGAGACCATGATTCTGTTCATTCTGCAAGCTTCTAAATGTTTTAATGAATTAAGACTTGGCATCTTCTGTGTTCTTTCTTGCACCTTAACATGAGAGGATTCATCCACCGCACACATGTTCCTCTTCAGCGTAGATAGCTGACCTCAACATCTCAGTTCTCGACTTCAAGCCAGACAGCCTCCCAACGAAGCTCCAACAACCTGCTATTCTACTGCAACACAGCCTTTCAATTTCTCTTCATGTTTCTTTGGCTTACTTATTTCATGATACCGGTGTCCAGTTTCTGTACAATGATGGCTTCACCTTCATTCTATTCACTAGTTGCAGTTAGCCTATATGAGAACTTGATCTATCTTGCATTTCAGCATATGTACATTCATTATACTTTAATTTCTGCAGAACTTTCCAACGTGTAATCTTCTTCTTTTTCTCCTCTACGATCCATACCATGCCTTCATTCAGTATTTCAGGACTTTGTGCACACTTTCTTATGACGTCATCAGTCCATTTTCTCAGCTCCTTCTCATATTCCTTCAGGGATCTCCTCCTGCAGGCTGTCATCAACTCGAGGGTACATTAGATATGGCTGTCTTAATGGATACCGTCTTCCAAATACCCGCTGCGGTATTGGTACATTAACTGGTATTAGACAGGGCACTGTCTCATGTCTCCAATAGAGGGGATGTAGGGGGGTAGGATCTCACGCAGATGTGTACATCTGCTCCTCTAAAGGTCACCAACCCACAGAGGCTTTCCACTATTTGGGATCAAGTTCGGACAAATGGTACTTGGCCAATCATGCTTAAACTGCATCAAATTTCTACAATGGAATATCTCCCAGAACCTGCTGTTATGATCCTTCACAGTGCAGCTCACTCTCATTCTGGTTTTGAAACGTTGGCAGCTAGTAGCTAGTATTTTCAGAATACCTTTGTGTGGATATTCCCTTATTCAAAGGAAATACTGTCTTGCCCTGTATTCTCCTCTATGCAACTCTCCTTGAGTGCTCGGCCACAGCTACCCGTAGGTGAGCAAAGGAAAGTTCAATCATTGTGTTCTTGCCTAAGTCTAGAAATGTAGCCCTGCATCTGCAGCACAAGAACAATAGTTTGTCATGTTTACAACATTCATAATACGTGATTTCATAGTAATCATTTTAAAAGTTTGCACTTTGTTCATGGACTTTTGGTCAAAATCGACCAATTACATGTGCAATTGCATGTGGGGTTAGGGAAGTAGGGGGTGGAGGATATACTGGAAGGGTGGTATGGGAGGTACCTCATAAAAAAGGTCAGATTTATGATGACCAAAAGTGCCCAAACAAATTGCACAGGTGAACTGGAGACTTCCAGTCCTTTAAGATGAGTAGCAATACCCGGGAGATGGATGGGGATGCAGATTTTAAACAAACATCAATAATTCACATGACACAAATAGCTTGGCAAAAGTTTGTCTGTTTTAATGCAAGTAACTAAAACAGGGAGTACAACGAACATCAGCAATCGCTCGATACTCAACTCTCTATAATTTCATAAAAAAGCTGGGTTCTTAAACCCAAAATTGGTCATAGCTGACGTGTTGACCTGCGTCATTACCAACGTCATCCTACGTGGCAAACATCTAAAACCTATCTGGAAGCCGGATTGGTTCTAAGTGAATGACTAAGCATAGGTGCTATGTCCATATAGAGTAACAGCGAGAAATAATTGGATACTTAACATCAGGTCGGGAAACTAAGCCCTTCCTTCAAAATGGCCACTATGAACGTCACTAAATTTACGACGTCCCATTGGCTACACAACTATAGGACCCCAACTACATGGTCCTCTACAATTGGTTGGTACTAACCCCCGTCAATAACTTTCCACCTATGTGAGCAGCACGCAGACCGAACAACCAGGTGCGGGTGAGCTTGTCTTGAAACCAGCTTCCCACCAATTAAAAATACACTCCATCATCACCTCATTGGTTCAGTGTCAATTAGTGTTTTGAAGTTGGCCTTCAGTCTGTACTGTTCTCTAGGACTTTTTAAGGAGTATGGGTACTGTCTGGCTTCGGTGCGTAGGTGTGATCTTCTCATGCATCCAACTTTCTTCCATCACGTGACTGGACACCACGATTTGAGCCTTTTCGTGTATTTGATTTTATTCTCCAATAGTCCTCGGATGTCTTTTGTTTTCACTTGACCTTCTTGAACAGGAGCTTTTGTTCTTTCACGTTACTTGTATCTAATGTCAGCCAATTCTAGTTCTGATAAGACCTTGGCTTTCTTGGTTCAGCCAACTCCTTAGCTGTAATATATTCTGTTTGATTCAATTTGCTTTTGTAACTGCGACACTGACCTGAGGCCTTCCTTGTTGCTCAAGACTGCTACATATGCAGTGGAAACATTCATTCTGATTTAATCCAAATGTATCTATGAGGTATATTTGTATATGTTGGCACTTGCCGCGATCTATTCACTATAAGCATTTGGCTCGCTTCATGATTGTTTTGCTGCTTGCGTTTAATTGTATCTGTACACGTTTAAACTAACTAAGTTTCTTCATCATGTTTGTGGCATAAGTCTCTTAATCTTCATCCCAAGATGTCACTTATCCTTGGTACTTCTTCCTTCTTTATAAATCGTCTGCCTCTCTGGTCTGGTTAACATCTATATGGAGTTGATTCAGCTTCAAATGAAGTCACCATTCATCCTGGTCATTCAGTTTCTTTGTTTCATCAGGAATCACGTTCAAATGGCCATCATATTGTCTTGGGTGAAGGTATATTTTCCTCAATGAGTACTTTACTTCCCATATTCTCTTAGGTATAGGTATTCCAATGGGTACTGCACATAGTTGTTGCTATTCTTCTTGCTTTTTTATTGGTGCAGTATACATCACATATTTTGGTTCATTTTCTCAGGTAATGTAGGAGGGGCAGGTGCATTTGGGGTACTTGGCTCCTCCTCTACAATGGTTTAAAAAATGTCTTTAAAAACACGTTGAATCGTTAACAACATATGGTTTTCGAGATAAATCGTATGGGCCACAGTCCATGTAATGATGGTTTGCAATCTTTTATGCAGAAGAAGGCTCAGTGCCTTAGGGTACATCCAGCTCCAGCAAAGTCTTTTACAGGTATCCCAGAATTTGAATACCCTGCTGTTCAAAGAGGCTGCCCAATACTGTCTCTCCATGGTTTCCTTCCACTTCTGGCTGCACTTAACATCACATATGTATAAGGGCCAGAAAACATCCTTCCTATACACATATAACCAACATTTGTAAAATAAATGTAATAATTGGTCACTCTCTTTTTTCCTTCCTGCAGCTCCCACACTTCTCCATCCCACTCTGTCCATTGCCATCAGTCCATTCCTGTGCCTTCCTCTTGGCATGCCTGCTCTCTCCTCATGGGCAGGAATCTCTCACATGCCCCCTTCCATCCTCTTTCTGTCCAGACTCTCTTCCTCGCTCACTAAATGCCTCCTAGACTCTCGGAAGTTCCACGCAATGCCTTCCACTAGAGTGGGGTGACCAGATGTTCAAGACAAACAAAATAAAAAAGGGACTAACCCACTCCCTCCTCCCCCGCTTAACCCGACCTTGGCCACCCCCCATTCCCAAAATATGTGCATGAATATCGTGCAGCTTTGAGTGTTGATAAAAGCACCTAAATAACAAGCGTGATACATTTTAAGAAATACAGATTGAATTATGTATGTTAATGTTATATTTGTACTATGAACTTGATTGTTATTGGTATTTAGTGTGAAAAGTTGAGCATCTCAACTAAAACACACTTCAACAAAAGAAAAAGCACGTAAATATTACTCACAAAGGTGCTTTTGCTGTGTTTGACATCACATCACAAGATATCTAGATTCCTCTCAGCCTGTCTCTCAGGCGCAAGCAGTTAATGCATATGGCTTGTAACTGGAAGATTGGGGGTTTAAGCCCATCCTAAAATGACAACATTCTTAATATTTTGTGATGTTTACTTAGTTGATCATTGTTAGAGGTTAAAAAAACAGGACTGTCACTCTCCCTTAACCCAAAACCAGGACATGGTTTTTAAAACAAGAAAACTCTCAGGCAGGGGAACAGAGGTCCCAGTCGTGGGACAGTCCCATCAAAACCGGGATGTCTTGTCGACCTACTCTAGAGGCACAGCATCGTGGCAGAGCACTAAGGGATGTTTATCCTAAACCAAATCCGTAGATTGATTTTAAACAGCTTTGCAGACTTTCAGAAATTTTGTCTGTGCTTCAAATTCCCCAGACACGTCTGAACTCTTCCACTCCGGTCTTCAATATCAAACCTCCTCACCCACCTAACAGTCCATTTCAGGACGCCTTGTAAGTGATTTCAATCCGGCACTTCACCTAAGTCAATGCGTAGCGTGTAATGCACAACTGAAATCCTTATTTGTTTATTTGTGTCTAAAAGTTCTTTTATTCTGAACGATGCACCACTTATATCACTCCCCTCTCTTGGTACACCCTCGGTCACACTGAACCAGGAATCAGGCTGGTTTGCAAAGTTAAAATATTTATTTATATATTCACAATATAATCACACTATTTTTGATGGGAATACAATGATCACCAATGGGGTGATATCACACTAAGCAATCTCTTTAATCAAAAGGAGTAATAATACGCAAAAACAATGCAGCACATCAATAATACTTTTGTGGGTGTGTTCAAATCAAATGGCAACATGGTTACTCTTCCCCCCTGCACACCCCTCAACCCCTCAATATGCAATGTAGAGGGATAGGAGGAGAGAGAACAGGTTTCAGGAATGCAGAATTGAAATACAATGTCAATTCCAATCTCCCCCAGCAAACACAAGCGAGAAACCAAACTGATTGGCCAACTGTCAAAATGGTTTTAAAGTTGGCTTTGAATGGAATGGGTAAACACTTAATATGGCTTAAATCTCTGAAATTGTTTAAATTCTAATGGGAGCTAATTTATCTGGTTGCAGACAAACACTAGCAATGATTTGAGAGTAAGAAGCAATGTGAAAACTTAATTTTGAGGTCGGGTGCAGTTGAAAGCTGTTTTACACGTTATAGATTTCCCCAAAATGAAAATTTGCGGCAAACTTTTCCACGCGTGGTAATCACAATCATGGGAGAACTATAAGGATTTCAGATGCTACACGACAGCACAGCCACCAGACCAGGACCTCTCTGGATCAGGTTTTTGCCTGCCGAGATGCTTGCCTTCTCCAGATGAAATATATCAGCGCGAAGATTGGTTTAACAATATATTTACAGAAGGAAGATAGTAGGGATGAGATAGAGAGTTCAGGCAGTTCAAAATTATTCTAACAATGCAGTTTTGAGTATAATAGAGGATGGATTTAGATAGGGATTTCTATGGACAGTACTTAGGCTAGTGACAGTCCTAGATACTCACTATATAGGTCCTAGATACTCACTATATAGGTTTGAACAGAACAGTCAGGAATTCTGGTCGGTCAAAATCAGGGATTCTGGTCAGAAATTCTTCTGGGCACACCGGACTGGGACAGGCTGCTGGGCACACCGGACTGGACTGGTAGGCAATGGCTCTGGTTCACAGCTATCTGGTCACAGCACGGCACCACTAGGTTGGGTCTTTGGATTCTGGTGATAATTCTTAGCAGGAAAGCAGTACAGCACAAGCAGGTTGTTCTTTGGTTCCCCTTAGATGTCTGGGGTAAATTCTGGTTCTGGAATTTTAAGGTCTAGCTGAGAATGGTTCAATGATAGAAATGGGCCTTTCTGCTTGAACATTTTCTGGAGTCTGGACCGGGGAAGATGTCAAGTAGTCTTGCAGGATGTTGTTTTTTCTAAGCAGCTTTTCCTGCTCCTTAGCTTTTTTGTCCGTGGTATTTCCTTTCCATAGGTTCAAATCTCCTACTAATATAATGGCAGAGTTTGTGGTCTGAATCGCATTAAGCACATTTGTAAGTTGCTCATTGAACTTATATAGGGCTCCTGGTGGTCTGTATACTGGAGTCTGGAGCAGGGAAGATGTCAAGTTCTCTTGCAAAGTGCTCCACCAGCAATCGGTTGGTGGGTGGATCTGTCTGTCCTTCTAAGTCCTCTGCTGTCTCTTTTTATGCATTTTGTAAAGGGGTGTGTATGCTGGATTAACCTAAGCGTGCCCCCTTGGTTGGCTATAGGCTAAAGTCTCCCCTCTCCCTTGATTGGAGAAGAAAATAGGGTGTCACCATGATGATGTGGTTTTATGAGTCAGGGAATCCTCCCCTTGCATTTTGAACATGAAATCTACTTTTCATATGATACATATTTAGAATTTTGCAGACTTTATAACAATAAAATATCTAGAAAACATATTTTGTGGAGCAAGTGCTCTTCCAAGCCCCGTCTTTGTAGGATCTTGCGTCGGTTTTTGATAGAATTCTGCCCTTTTGGGCCATAACACAATATCGAGTTTGTCCAAAATTTTGTACCACTGTGCGCATTGCATATGGGCATAAGTGTGAAAAGTTTCATACTTTGGACATAATTACATTTGCTATAAAACCGCAATTTCTACAGTAACTTCTCAGAACATAGCACAGAGTCCTGGCTTCTCTTAAAATGTGCAGCAAAAATTTAGATTCAGAAGTCTGGGGTTTCCATAATTTTTACAATTGTCTACAGTAAATTATCAGTCTTTTTAGAAATATACTTTCTGTCCATTTTGAATCAAAAAAAGTTGTCTGTCCCCGCCTCCTTTTCCTTCTTGCAGCTCAGGAGCAATCTCTGCCCCCTTCCTTCTGGCAGAGACCCTTTACAATCCATCCTGATTAGCATCTCCTTACCTGAGAGGAAGTCCATTGTGTCTTTCCCAGAGCAGCCCAAATGCTCCTCCCCTCTTAATCAACACATGAATATGAGTTCCTGGTCTAGAGAGCAGAAGGGAGGTGACTGGCCCGGTGGGGGAAGTTGTTTGTAGTTTTGGCTTTGGAGTGAGGCTTACTTTAAATGTCATTTTGTTACACTTTTCTTTGTTTAAAATAAACTTGCAATTTTAAAACAAACACCTAGAACACTGATTCAGGCTCTAAACCATGAAGTTTAAATAGTTACATCCTAGTTTACTCTTGATGACAGGTCACTTACATTTTAGACATTAGATCTTAATGGTACAAGTTTACAGATTTAAAACTGGCTTTTGAAACAGTCCTTCAGGCAGCCGCTGGTACTGCACCCACATTTTTACAGATCCCACAGGCAGCCATATTTTGCTGTGGGTGTTTAGATGATCAATTCAGCTTTCCAGGATATTGCAATTTCACAATGATTTCTTGACTTCAGTAAAATGTGACACCCAACAAGAAGATTGGATGTTTGTGGGTGTTTTTGGACCAGCATTCTGTATTTTCAGCAACCAAGAAAAGATTTAAAATGCAAGATTTCGGATTTCTTTCAGCAAGCACTGCTTTTCATGCAGTCTCCATTTTTCCTTGTTGTGCAGCCCAATGACATGTTTCAGGAGTGTGGTCTCCGTCCCACCACTGACAACATGCATGGTAGATTTGGCAGACATCTTTTTGTGCTTTGTAGAGCGCCCTTTCCTTAGGTTTTGGTGCGCATAGGGCTTTTGCGGCCATTTTGATGATTCTGGCACCATCAGCACACATTTATGCCGCGGGGCAAAGCATAAGTGGGTTAATACATCCCACAAAGCACCCCCTCGCTACTTGACTTTTGACCACTCATCAAGGGGAAGTCGGGAGATTGGGATGTTCAGTTTTTCTTTTTGGTCCAAGTGGAAAAATTTGTCTGCTTCTCCCATCAGTGCTGGATCGACAGGTTCTCCTCGCCGGTTCCAGATGGAAGTGTGGAGCGATACCCCAGGCCCCTTGGGTCTTTCCTCCTGGTCCCTGAGTGGTCCTCCTTGGTGCTAAGCATCCATGGTTTCAGTCCTAGTGTGACAAAACAGAGCATATTTGTAGACATTTCCCCACCACTATTCATGTAGTGGGGCAGACGCATACATTTGACAAATCAAGGACAATCTTTCCTGCTTATACTTAATACTGATTATAACAGATGGAATGGTTTTTACAATCAGAATTTTCTAGGGAGCTGGAATGTCTCCCCCTGGGTTTCCAGATAAATCCTCTAGTTCAAAATGATGAAAAAGAATCTCAGTCTGAGCAACTGTAACGAGCTACCTTGGTTGTTCAATTCTTGTGTATTATTTCTCTTTATTTATTTGTCTGCTGCATGCGGAGCGGAGGACATTGCGACTGACCAATGTCTGAATCAACATATAACAAACATACTCCACAGATTCCACTATGCGCTCCAAATTATGATTTTTCAAAAATAAGATTTTTCAAAGAAATCCCATTCTTAATGGGTATTTAATTTTGTAATTTTTTCATCCGTTGGGAACATGATAATTCGTTTTCATTCACAACAATTTATCACATCATATTTCTTGCTTGCAGAAGTGATACATCCTCTTATTTTTTTACTTTCAGAAATAGTATACCCTCACATCCTCTTACACCCTCTACACGTGTTTCCCCATGTTTAGTTCCACATGGTTCATGAGGAGGGATATGTAATTATAGGCACTTTTTTAAATGCAGTTCAGGCTGTTTCATATTTGGTTTTCAAAATTGGTTTTCACTATAAGAAAAGGGAACAAGACCAATATTGTACTTAGTGTGTTGCCTCAAGTATGCCCAATTTCAGTTGTTAGTATATACAGATATCAAAATTACTTACAAATTGGTTCTTTGTCCTTTGTCCTCATTAAATGTTTGGCAGCTAAGTAATCTGATGTGTAATCTCTAAAAGGAAGACAGGACCATTTTAAGTTCAGAATACAAGGATGTATTCATGTTCTGAATAATGTATAGTCTCTAAATGGCTTGGCAGATCGGGGCTTACCTGAGATCTTTATTTCTTTGAAGTTGTATATTCATGGCTCCATTCTGCAGAGATGCACCGGATTCGAGAGTTCGATGCATCTCCCAGAATGGCCGCCATTTATATCGCGTCCGTTGCGTCACGACGCCACGTAATGACGTCATGACGCTCCGGAAGCGAGCCGATCGCCATTTTGGATCGGGAGTGCCCTTTCTATGACAAATATTATTCGCGGTGAGTTGACAACAGGATAATTCATTTAGTTTTTATAACTGGCTTGGTTAAACCTCGCACAGTTTATATGAATGGAGACATTGTCTTGTAACTTGTTTGTTGACTTTCCGTAAATGTAAAAAATATGTCGTATCATATATCAATATGTCCCATTTTACAACATTGGCGAAAAAAGTATCTTGATTAGTATTATTTGCATAAATACAATTTTTGAAAATGACGTATATGCAATCTACAAGAAGTGGCCCATTTCTGTATCTGAATTCAGACCAATATTACAGCAGTCAAATATGCAGATCCATTTTGCTTCACATTGACGAAGTTTTTGCACTCTGTTTCCTCCTCTTTGGCCTATTTTGACGGTTCGATTCCAAAGAATCTTATGCCATCTATATCTTGTGTTGGATGATCCATTAAGTAATGTTTTCCCAAAGGGTATCTGATGTCTCTGTTTTTGATTGATCTCAGATGTTCTGAAATCCGAATTTTCAGAGGCCTCACAGTGCTTCCTATATAGGTCTTGGTACATATACAGATGACAGCATAGACTATGTAGTTCGTATTGCAATTCAAGAAATGGTTTATCGTGTGTATTTTGCCGTTGGGCAGAGTAATTGTTTTTTTACATTTTTCCGCAAACTTGCAGTAATTACATTGACCACACTTGAAAAAGCCTTGTAGTTTTTCTTCCGACCTAATTTGACTTATTCCTTTTGATGGTATTTTTTCAATAAAGTGTGATGGGCATAGTATTTGTTTTAGATTTTTTGCTTTTCGATTAGTGATAAGTGGCTGTTCCCCAACGTAGTTTCTGAGATCATTGTCTAATGTTAATATATTCCAATGTTTTTGTAGAATTTTCCTTAGGATCTTATTGTCCATGCTGTATGTTGTTACAAATCTAATTTTTTTGTCTTGTTTTGCCACAAGCTTTTGTTTCTTTTTGTCGAGCAAGAGGTCTGAACGATTCCATTGCTTGACTTTAGATATCGCTTCATTCAACTGTTTATTACTGTATCCTCTTTTCAGAAATTTTGCAGTTGCTGTCTCCAAATGTTTATTCTTATCTTGATCTTGAGTACAATTACGTGTTATCCTGATGAATTCCCCATATGGTATGTTCTTGATTGTATGAGGTGGATGGTTGCTACGGGCATGAAGAATGCTATTTCCTGCGGTTGGTTTTGTATACAAAGTGGTCTGAATTTTGTTGTTGTCGATGTATAGTTGTAAGTCCAAGAAGTGGATCTCATATGTGCTTTCTTCCATTGTTAGTTTTAAATTGTAGTTGTTATCATTTAGGTATCTGTGGTATTTTTGCAAAGTTGTTTGATTTCCGTTCCAAATTACCAGTATATCATCTATGTACCTGCCCCAGAAAACAATGTTATTGTCTTCTGTAAAGGCTTTATGTAGCCAGGCATGTTTAAGTTCAAAGCTACCCATGTAGAGGTTAGCATAGGAGGGTGCAAATTTAGCTCCCATGGCGGTGCCTTGGCATTGTTTGTAAATGATATTATTGAACAGGAATATGTTGTTATTGAGAACGAAGTTCAGCATTTCCAGTATCATTTTGTTTTGTTCCAAAAAGGAGATAGATCTCGCTTTTAGAAAATATTCTGTTGTTTCCATACCTTTTATGTGTAGTATACTGGTGTAGAGAGCCGTGACATCAAAAGTAACTAGTCTGTAGTTGGTTTCCCATTCGATATTTTCCAGCTGTTGGATAATATGTTTTGTGTCGCGTACATATGATGCTAGATTAGCTGCACCTATACCATTTATTATTGGTCTGCTGGGTGGTGTGGTTAAAAAGTAAATTGTGGCAAGTACTGGATATTTTGGTTTGAAGAATGTATATAAAAAATCAACAGGATACCAAGCAACATGATAATCTGACAAAGAAAGAACGAACAGCAATCTTTGAGTTAAGCAAAAATGATAACATCACAATTAAAGAGGCCGATAAGGGTGGCAAAATAGTTCTTCTAAATACTCGAGATTATATTAAGATGGCAGCCAAACATCTTGAAGATACAACCTGTTACACAAAACTTAAAGACAACCCTTTGCCCAACATTATGGTGGAATGGAATCAAATGACCAAGGACTGGTATGAGAATGGCTTACTTACAGAAGAAGAATTGGATTTCCTCAAACCAAAATATCCAGTACTTGCCACAATTTACTTTTTACCTAAAATACATAAAAAATACGTAACCACACCACCCAGCAGACCAATAATAAATGGTATAGGTGCAGTTACAGAACCAATTTCAGCATACATAGACCAGTTCCTACAACCACTGGCAGCTAATCTAGCATCATATGTACGCGCAACAAAACATATTATCCAACAGCTGGAAAATATCGAATGGGAAACCAACTACAGACTAGTTACTTTTGATGTCACGGCTCTCTACACCAGTATACTACACATAAAAGGTATGGAAACAACAGAATATTTTCTAAAAGCGAGATCTATCTCCTTTTTGGAACAAAACAAAATGATACTGGAAATGCTGAACTTCGTTCTCAATAACAACATATTCCTGTTCAATAATATCATTTACAAACAATGCCAAGGCACCGCCATGGGAGCTAAATTTGCACCCTCCTATGCTAACCTCTACATGGGTAGCTTTGAACTTAAACATGCCTGGCTACATAAAGCCTTTACAGAAGACAATAACATTGTTTTCTGGGGCAGGTACATAGATGATATACTGGTAATTTGGAACGGAAATCAAACAACTTTGCAAAAATACCACAGATACCTAAATGATAACAACTACAATTTAAAACTAACAATGGAAGAAAGCACATATGAGATCCACTTCTTGGACTTACAACTATACATCGACAACAACAAAATTCAGACCACTTTGTATACAAAACCAACCGCAGGAAATAGCATTCTTCATGCCCGTAGCAACCATCCACCTCATACAATCAAGAACATACCATATGGGGAATTCATCAGGATAACACGTAATTGTACTCAAGATCAAGATAAGAATAAACATTTGGAGACAGCAACTGCAAAATTTCTGAAAAGAGGATACAGTAATAAACAGTTGAATGAAGCGATATCTAAAGTCAAGCAATGGAATCGTTCAGACCTCTTGCTCGACAAAAAGAAACAAAAGCTTGTGGCAAAACAAGACAAAAAAATTAGATTTGTAACAACATACAGCATGGACAATAAGATCCTAAGGAAAATTCTACAAAAACATTGGAATATATTAACATTAGACAATGATCTCAGAAACTACGTTGGGGAACAGCCACTTATCACTAATCGAAAAGCAAAAAATCTAAAACAAATACTATGCCCATCACACTTTATTGAAAAAATACCATCAAAAGGAATAAGTCAAATTAGGTCGGAAGAAAAACTACAAGGCTTTTTCAAGTGTGGTCAATGTAATTACTGCAAGTTTGCGGAAAAATGTAAAAAAACAATTACTCTGCCCAACGGCAAAATACACACGATAAACCATTTCTTGAATTGCAATACGAACTACATAGTCTATGCTGTCATCTGTATATGTACCAAGACCTATATAGGAAGCACTGTGAGGCCTCTGAAAATTCGGATTTCAGAACATCTGAGATCAATCAAAAACAGAGACATCAGATACCCTTTGGGAAAACATTACTTAATGGATCATCCAACACAAGATATAGATGGCATAAGATTCTTTGGAATCGAACAGGTCAAAATAGGCCAAAGAGGAGGAAACAGAGTGCAAAAACTTCGTCAATGTGAAGCAAAATGGATCTGCATATTTGACTGCTGTAATATTGGTCTGAATTCAGATACAGAAATGGGCCACTTCTTGTAGATTGCATATACGTCATTTTCAAAAATTGTATTTATGCAAATAATACTAATCAAGATACTTTTTTCGCCAATGTTGTAAAATGGGACATATTGATATATGATACGACATATTTTTTACATTTACGGAAAGTCAACAAACAAGTTACAAGACAATGTCTCCATTCATATAAACTGTGCGAGGTTTAACCAAGCCAGTTATAAAAACTAAATGAATTATCCTGTTGTCAACTCACCGCGAATAATATTTGTCATAGAAAGGGCACTCCCGATCCAAAATGGCGATCGGCTCGCTTCCGGAGCGTCATGACGTCATTACGTGGCGTCGTGACGCAACGGACGCGATATAAATGGCGGCCATTCTGGGAGATGCATCGAACTCTCGAATCCGGTGCATCTCTGCAGAATGGAGCCATGAATATACAACTTCAAAGAAATAAAGATCTCAGGTAAGCCCCGATCTGCCAAGCCGTTTAGAGACTATACATTATTCAGAACATGAATACATCCTTGTATTCTGAACTTAAAATGGTCCTGTCTTCCTTTTAGAGATTACACATCAGATTACTTAGCTGCCAAACATTTAATGAGGACAAAGGACAAAGAACCAATTTGTAAGTAATTTTGATATCTGTATATACTAACAACTGAAATTGGGCATACTTGAGGCAACACACTAAGTACAATATTGGTCTTGTTCCCTTTTCTTATAGTGAAAACCAATTTTGAAAACCAAATATGAAACAGCCTGAACTGCATTTAAAAAAGTGCCTATAATTACATATCCCTCCTGATGAACCATGTGGAACTAAACATGGGGAAACACGTGTAGAGGGTGTAAGAGGATGTGAGGGTATACTATTTCTGAAAGTAAAGAAATAAGAGGATGTATCACTTCTGCAAGCAAGAAATATGATGTGATAAATTGTTGTGAATGAAAACGAATTATCATGTTCCCAACGGATGAAAAAATTACAAAATTAAATACCCATTAAGAATGGGATTTCTTTGAAAAATCTTATTTTTGAAAAATCATAATTTGGAGCGCATAGTGGAATCTGTGGAGTATGTTTGTTATATGTAAATCCTCTAGTTGCTGCAGAGTGTGCCTAGGATGGTAACACTTCAGCTGGTTGATGTGAACCCACTTATCTTCCCCTTCTGCCAAACTGCCTTTGGGGATACGGATTTTGTAGGCGACTGGTGAAATTTTGTCTACAATTTCAAAAGGACCCCACCAGCTAGGAAGAAATGTGCACTGTTTGGCCTGGTTCCTTTGGAAATTGTACAAGTAGACCTGGTCTCCTACTTGGTATTCTTTTCTAGTAGTCTTAAGGTCATAGTGGGTCTTCATACTGTCTGCAGATCTTTCTAGATTTCGCTGAGCATAGGCAAACGCATGTTGAAGGCTTTTTCTCATATTCTCAACATACTCATGAGTTGTGGAGGCATTTATCAAGGTCTGGTCTTGGGTTCTGTAGAGCAGATGCTGGGAAAGCACCATCCTTCGGCCAGTCATCAGCTCAAACAGTGATATTTTTGTTGCAGAAAAAGGGGTAGATCTGATGGCCATCAGGACAAGAGGTAATCGGATGTCCCAACTTGACCCAGAATCTGCCACAAACTTTTTTAATATGCTTACAATTGTCTTGTTGTATCTCTCAATTCCACCACTAGAGGCTAGCTGGTAGGCAATGTGTAGTTTCCTTTTGACCCCACGTATCTCCCACATCTTTGTCATCACTTCGCTAGTGAAGTGGCTACCTCAGTCTGACTCAATCCTTTGGGGTATTCCAAAATGCGAGAAGATGTGATTGATCATCAGGCCAGCTGCTGTTTCTGCCTTGCAGTTTGGGGCCGGGAGACATTCCACCCATTTAGTGAACAAGCATGTCACGGTCAACATTTACTTGTTCCCCCTAGAGGAGCGAATCATGGGCCCGATAGAATTGACTTGTAAATCTGACCAAGACAGTGTCATCCCCCCTCTTTTGGAGGGGAGCATGGTGTGTGAGTGATGTTGGCTGAAAGTGTGCATACACAAGATACCCCTTCAAGTATTGGTCAAGGTCCTGCCCCATGTGTGGCCAGTATGCAACCTCTCTCAAGATTTCTAGTGTTGTATGAAACCCCCGATGACCGGCTGTGGCCGCATCATGGGCGTGATTTAGCATCAAGCTTCGGAATGAGATGGGGACCACCCACTGGTCATGGCCAGCTATGGATCTCCTTACCAACAAACCGTCTTGGATTCTGAACATTTTTGGACATTTCATCAACACTCTGAGGTCCTCTTTCTCAATGTAATCGGTATCTGTCGGGGGAAAGTTCTCAGGGTCCTCAATGTGTTGATAAAACTTGCCAATTATTGTATCCCCTTTTTGAGCCGTAATCAAATCAGCATCTGGGGTCTTCTTACTCCATTGTGCAGTTGAGAGTTCATTGTGAGCATTTGTCTGGGACCTATTGATAGCAGTGACCTGGATTTCCCCCAACAGGGACTCAATCTCAAGAAGATCCACTTGGATGGCTCTGGTTTTGGCCAGCTGATCAGCTAGGTCATTTCCAGTTTTGTCAGGTCCCTCTACCTTAGAATGACCCTTGATCTTTTTCCAGTAGATGGTCATCCCATTCGAGGTGACCAGATCATCAATATTTTGAATTAATTCCCCATGTTTCAATGGTTTGTTATTAGCACATAACATGCCTCTGGTTTGCCAGTTAACCAGGTGCTCCACAAACCTGTTCCGTACATAATCTGAATCAGTGATTATGACCAGTTTGTGGAGTTGGTGTTGGACAGCAGTGGGGATGCTTGATGCACAGCCATCACTCTGCCACTTGACTACTTCGGGGACTGATTTTGTACCCAGCGGAGGGTTCTGGGGCATCATTCACCCATTTGTTTCCTACGCCGGCCACAAGTTCTTTCTCCCCGTTTGTTGTCAACATGGTAGGAGCTTCCATCCACATAGACGGTGGGCATTCCCTCACACTGGTCTTCTTCATAGACTTTGTGTGGGGAATTATTGTATGCCTCCATGTTGTCCTTGATTTTAAGATTTTCGTCCTCGAGACAGTTTTCTCTGGCACAATCATGCAAGTCAGCCAGACCTTACGCGAGGGGACTCTTCTTGTTTTGGCTATATCTGACCTCCACAGGAAAGCCTTGCATTGACAGAATCCAGGAAGTAATTCGGGAATTGCTCACATTTCCAGCCCGGATTCTGTCACTTTGGAGATATTGCAGAGGCTTGCGTGGAGTCTCCATTATAATGTGTTTCCCCTCGATAAACGGGTGGTAATTCTTCAATGCCCACACCGTTGCCAGGAGTGCCTTCTCACAATCATTGAATTTTTCCTCCACAGAGGATAAAGTTTTACTCGCATAGGAGATTACTTTATTGACCTTGTCATGCTTTTGATACAATACTGCAGTCAAGCATGTATTTGAGAACCCTGTCTCCAAGAAGAACTCCTTGTTTTTGACAGGGTAAGCTAGGCAAGGTGCTTGTGAGAGGCTTCTTTTGAGTTGTCTTACTGCCTGGGCTTGTTCTGGACCCCACTCCCACTTGACCCCCCACTTCAAAAGATGGATCAGGGGTCTGGTGATCTCTGCGTAATCCTCAATGAACTTTCTACTGTAATTAGTTAGTCCAAGGAGGCTCCTTAGTTCCCGCAGAGTTGTGGGGTCTTTTATTTTCTGGAGTGCTTCCACTTTCCTTTTCTGGGGACAGAGACCCTGAGGAGTAATCTCATGTCCCAAGAAATTGACATGGGTTCTACACCACTGTGCCTTTTGAAAGGAGAGTTTTGATCCAGCAGCCCTCAACTGTGTCAGAACATAATGGATCTCTGCTATGTGTTCCTCCACAGTTGAGCTTTTGACTAAAATATCATCTACATAGGCCAGGTTACCCCTTTCACCCAGGTCGGGCATGGCCTTGAAAAAAAATGTAGAATTCATTGCTGGAGTTGATGTATCCGAAGGGTGTCCGGGTCCATGTGTATTGCTGCCCTCCGAATGTGAAAGCCAGCTTGTATTGGTCCTCCCTACTGACAGGTAAAGTCCAGTACCCATTGGTCAGGTCAATGGCAGTGAATACCTTTGACCCCTGGATCTGGGCCAGCCCTTGGTCTATGTACGGAAGAAGCCATGGGGAAGTATGGACCCATTTGTTCAGCTCCCTAAGGTCAGCACAGAGTCTCCACTGGCCGTTTGGCTTCAAAATCCCCAGCACTGGATTATTGAAGGTGCTGTGGACTGGAGGAATTATCCCACAGGACTCAAGGTTCTTAATTATTTCAGCAAGGGACTCCATTGATGCAAGAGGCAAGCGATATTGCTTCACAAACACTGGAGTCATGCCAGGATCCGTGGGAATCATTGTGGTGTGGATGTCGGTGCGACCACAGTCATATGAGTCCATTAAAAAGAGATCTTAAAAATCTAAGAACATTTGTTTCAATTGTTGCTTTTGCTCCAGAGTCTCACAGGCATCATCCAGGTTGACTCTCTCTTCAACCATCTGCCTGAAGCCTGGAAAGACATCCGGTTTGGCTATCTCAGCGGCCTCCTCCAGCTGGGTAGAGAAGTCCCTGGTCAAAGTGCTGATTTGGACTGGTGGCTTCAGGTTGGGAAGGCAGTCCTCGCGAACTTGTAATATGACCTCATCCCTCCTGAAGTCACAGGTCACATCTTCCTTACCATAAGGGCAGGAAGTGTACACCAGGAAATTCCCCCCATGCCGGCTGAAGATCCTGTCTGGTGTAGTGTTATCATCGCTATCACTGTTAAACAGTCCTTGGGGATGGGTCCTAACAGTTCATTACCTAAATCTATGGATAAATGTCGGTCATCAACCGCCATTCCAATAATGGTGCCTGTGGCTAGAGTGATCCTCTTTAAGTCACTGTTATCCACCTCTATTGGAATGGTGTCATGTTCTATGTTGACTAGTGGTGTTGGGTTTACCCCCAACCCTTGCTGTTGGAAGGGGGCATTAAGCTCTATTTAGGCATCGGGGTTTTTCTGTTTCTGTCCTCTTTTAACTTTCAGTTCCAGTGAGAATTGTCGGGTCCATTCTGGGATGGTGACTTCCTCTCCAATCTGAATTTCAACTGCATAAGGCAGCAGTTGAGCTGACTTAAATGCTTTCTCTGGGGCATCAAAGTCCATGGGATTGCACGCTAATCGGTACCATACTTTGAAGTTTATTAGGTCCAAACTAACAGCAAAGCGATTGAGAATGTCACTGCCTAAATAAAATGCGGCTGGGGCATCTTGCACGACCCAACAATTATGGACTATGCTCTTGTGGCCTATGGAAATTTTGAGCATACACCTGCTACGCAGGAGATGTTTGGAACTGGGTGTTTCCAGGTCCATTTCCCATTTGTCTAACAGTTAAAATGTGGGAATGGCTGGATCTTTTGGGAGTTTGCGGAACATGGCTTTGCTGATGAAGCTCTTACCGTTGTTCACACACACTCGGGCAAGAACAGAGTCCTTCCCTTCATTTAGCTGAATAGGGATGAACAACTGCTCTCCGATTTTCTGAATATCAGCCAAGCTTTTAGCTGATTTCTCATCTTTCTGGACTATAGGAGTGGGAGTTTCTGATTGTGAATTTCTAAAGAATTTCAGAGTGTTTCCTTCCAGTGTGGAATGTCACCTTAGACTAGAAGGAAGGTTGATTTTGAGAAATAGAGAGGACCCCCAACACCAGTTTGTTGTCCTACTGCAATTACCGTGAAGTCTGGGATTTGGTTATTCTGGAAGTGAAATTCTATTTGGTCAGATTTTTGTTCAACCATGTGGCATGTGCCATTTAAACTAACATGGTTGACAATCTGTTTCGATTTTATTGGTCGGCTAGTCTGGGTCCAGAGGACCTTGTTTACACAATCTATGAGGGGAGACAACCTACGCAGGATGTCATTCCCTAGTAAACAAGGGGTGCCCTCTGGAGTCACAACTATGACCGGGTGCTTCACCTTGTGTCACACAATTTGAATGTCCAAATCCGCAGTCCCCTCGACGGGAATATCCTTCCCGTTGAAGTTATGAAGTTGTCCAGGAAGAGGGGTGAGTGGATTTTGGTATTTCTTCCCCCCTTCCTGAATTCAGTTGATCAAAGGCCCTTTTTGACAGAAGGATAGCTTGGGATCCAGTGTCCACCAGTGCCAAAATTGTACATTGCCCCTGTATTTGGACTGGGGCATAGAATCTTCCCTCCTTTTCCTCAAGGGGGCAGAGATGCACCTTTTGGACAACTGGTGGGTTAGTTTCTTGGTTTTTGATACTGACATAAAGGTAATTTGGACAGGAGTCTGTTTGGTGTCTTGGGAATCTGAAAGAAAAAGGTGACAGCTAGATATGAGGGAAGTTTTGGGTTCCCCTGGTTCTGATTCTGGGCTGCCCCCCTCCTTTTTGGAGGCAGTCACCACGATGGGTTTGAACCAGGGGATTTTCATCCTGGTGATTCTGGGGTTTGATGATGGGCGGTGCTAACTCAGTCCCCACCTACCCAGTCTGGATTTGGATCCTTTGGGACCCATTTTTCTTTGGGAGGAATTCCCTCATCCCTGAAGGAGAAGATCCTTTTCCCAGAATCCTCTAAGGACCCCTCTCCTTCAAACTGGAAGATTTGTAACTCCTCCTCAAAATTGACCTTTTTGGGCTCTTTATTTCTCCTACCCGCCCTCTGCTCCTTGGATGGCAGACTTTCGGGGGTAAGAGATTTTGGTTCCGGTTCCTGGGTTTCCAGGAGCTTTCTGCAAGTGGGGAAGGAAGCTTGCTCCTGGGAACCGGTAGGTTGTCGGGTTCCCTGTCATTGCTCTGGAGCACCAGGTCCTGGATTTGAGGCATTCTGCACCGCCATGCTCATCTGAAGGTTCTGTTGAGCCCTCAGCATGCAACCCAGATCCTGTGCCATGTTCTGGACCTGGCGCTCTAGTTGGGACAGCCGCTCTGGCTGGTAAGGGGTCGTCATGTCTCCCCTGGGCTGATCCCAGGAAGGGTAGCTATCCCTTCTCCCAAAATACCCCGGGTTAGGAAAGTTGAGGTACCCCTCCACCCTTGGCCTCCCCTCTCCCGGATTGGGCTGCCTGGACTCAGGAAAGTGGGGAAAGAAGGATGGATTATTTTGGGGGTTGAAATTTTGCAGGTACCTTGGGAAGACATTCTGTCCGGTATTTGGGGAATTACTGCCCTCCTGGGGGAAGTGAGGAGGGAAGTTCCCTGGGTTAGCTGCTGTCTTGTTGAATCCCCCTCCCTTGGGCTGGAGGAG
Source organism: Ambystoma mexicanum (assembly GCF_040938575.1). Taxonomy (NCBI): domain Eukaryota; kingdom Metazoa; phylum Chordata; class Amphibia; order Caudata; family Ambystomatidae; genus Ambystoma; species Ambystoma mexicanum. The sequence goes on from NC_090925.1 coordinate 635,697,086, forward strand.
TCCATACATAACCCAGGATGGGTCTATTCCCCTTGTAGCACGGGCTGATGTAGTCAGGGGAGCAGTGGCGGCTGGTGACTTTGAAAGGTGGTGGGGCAGAACTGTTGCGGGACAAATATGTAAGCGAGCGAGCCCGACCCACGTAAAGCAGAGTGCGTGGTGGTTTGCCCCCCAGGAAATTTTGGGAGTTATGGCTTCCAAAATGTACAATTTACTGCCTAACCAACTAAAAGAATTAGGGTTCCGGTATTAATAATGATACTTTATTATCCATTGGCGACAAAGATAAGGCTAATAGCTGCTGATTATAACGAGACTGCCATCCAGCAGCAGGGAGCTTAAACACTAACTGCCCACTGAAAAGCTCTAAACTCTCCTTTGCCAGCAAGGGGATGATCTGAAGGAACCAGTGTTAGAAGGCAATGAAGTGGTAATACCTCTGTGTCTCCCGTGGATAGAGAAAACGCAGCTAGTAATGCAGGCACTGCAAAGGGCACATTTAAAGCCGGAGAAATAAAAATAACGTTCAAATAAATTGAGAAATATTTATATTGCAGTGTTTCAAGATCACAGACTGGCAACATGGGGGCAGTTGATGGGGGACCCTCCTGAGGCTCAGGCACCTTTTATTTGAAAAGGTTGAAAGGCCCCAACACCGTCCCTGGGTGCACCAAGACTAAAGTTATGGGGATGGGAGGTGTGAGGGAGCTGACCCATCAAATGTTGGCAGAGAGACTAGATTCAGAGATTGTGGGAGAGTGGCAAACTTACTTGTGTGGGGTCTTCTAACTTCTTTACACTTTGAATGAGGCTATTCTGGTGCAGCTTCAATGTTACAAGCAATTAAGTCTCTCCTTGTCTGAAACTGCACAAGAACTGCTGTGAGAATGAGCTGTCTTGTCCTCCAACCCTACCCATAAATCGCTCCCCTGACATGCAGGTGCTAACACTTCACAATTTCAATTGCCCAAAAATGTATGCATAGGAATGCATTTTCTAACAATGAAATGCTCTACATTAGTAGTTGCTGGGCTTTTGTTAATTGTGCAGCCACAGGCCCCGCATATTGTCTTTGTCCTTCCCTGCCACCGCTCTGCATGTCACTCGGGTCAAGTATGGAAAGGAGGGCAAAGCTCCTGATGTCAGTGTGTCGCAAGCACCCCCCTTATATGGAGGCAGGAATGCGTTCGTATAAACCTTTACTGCTCTACAGTAAAATGATAACGTTTCTCCAGAATGGGCACACCGATGGCAAGCCATGCCTCTAACAGTCCCTAAGTGTGCAGATTTGCTTGCAATGCCAGGCTGCCTGCCTGCACACACCAGCGCAACTACTGTAGGTAGCTCTGTCAGGGAGAGGGTATTGATTGGGAGCACTGCAAGTGTGGCCCATCAGGGGCTTCACTGATGGAAATGGTGCAGGGGTGCCCATGACCGACAGCACAGATAGGCAATGCTGCTGTCTGAGGCAGAGCATGAAAGGGGCAGCACAGCCTTTGTGAATGATAAAAGAGGGTCATTGCTCTGTGAGTGTGTGTTGGGGACAGAGTGGCAGGGTGCGGGATAGCTTTATTCCTCACTTTGCCTTCCATTCCCAAGTGGAGACGCCAGTAGTCCTGTAGTTGGCCCCAGGATGGGGCCCTATAATACTATCATGGAGGCTCGCAGTCATTCTTTGAAAAGGAGTTTCTTTTTCGGTGTGGCTACTCAGGCAACAGCAGTGCTGTGACATAAGACACACAATAGACAGTTATATCAGCCCTTCCCGTCTATCCACGTGCACTTGTCTGAGACACTCTGCTCCCATCTCTGGGACAGCACGGGGGAAATTAGCTAGGGCAACCATTGCATCTGGGTGTGGCGGCAGTGCAAACATCCCGCACAACTGCCCTGATTGCAGCCTTTCAAGTCCCGACTCCTGCCTTGTCTGTCCAGTGCCCTTCTTACCTGGTGGGCCGCCCGCTACCACCAAGGCGGGGGCCGCCTGGGCCTACTTTGTTCAGCCCCCCGGTCCGTGCCGTGGATGCCCAACTTGGGGCGAGCGTTGGTGGTAGCGGGCCCCGCTACCACCAAGGCTCGCCTTAAGTAAGTTGACGGCAGCAGGCAGTCACTCAGCTCGGCAGCACTGAACGACGTGTAGGCCTAGCCTAAGCCTACACGCCGTTCAGTGTTGAGTGACTGGGCCTGCCTGCTGTGCCCTGTAGTGGATAGTGGTCCACATAGTTTGGGCCCGGCGGGGGGGACTCACTCCCGACTCCGAGTCTCCGAGTCCCCGGCCCGGGCCGAAACTAACAGAGAAGTTCTCTGTTAGTTTGGGCCCGGGCCGGGGACTCGGAGACTCGGAGTCGGGAGTGAAAAAACAAGTTACAACAAACGAACGCTGCGCAGTGCGCACAAATTACTTACAGCGGGTCCGCGGCGTCGCTGCTGGGCTGGTGTGGCCTGGTGCTGCAGCAGCACTCCTCTCCGGTGTGCTGATGTTCGGCCGGCGTCGGGGGAATCCGGATTCGAAAAGAAAGGGTCGGGTGTGAAGGCGGCGCAGGCGCACGCACACACCCTGCGCCGCCAGTAGATACAGTATGTCATTGGCTGTTTGCCAGCCAATGACATACTGTATCCATGGCAGGGGAGGGAGGGATTAATAATATAAGTGCGCTGTTTGCGCACTAGCGGGGCCACCCCTGAAGCGCCCCGCCAGGCCTCTAATTAAAGGGGCTACGTAGAGTGCGTGGAGCTACAAGCTCCACGCACTCAACTATAAAAAAAAAAATACTAAATTGGGACGCGCCCCGCTGCCGGGTCGGGCGGCTATACACACACTGCACACTGATTGTTTCTTTGCCACAGCGCCCCCGCGCTGTTGGCAAAGGAAATGCAGCAGAATCTAGGCTAAAAGAGATTCAATCAGAGAAGTTCTCTGATTGAATCTCTTTTAGCTTCTCTCTCTTTTTCTGGGGGGGCGGCGCCCGGCCGCCCTATTATAGCAGCCGCCACTGCAGGGGAGTTAGTGGGATTACCTCCCTGGCTCCCTATTTGTGATTGCCCTGAGGGCCTTCTGGGTTTGGGGTTGTTTTTATTATGTGCAGGCAGGTTTTTAGCCCCCCCCATCTCTAGATCTAAAATCGGGGCAACCTTCACCTCCACCACTTTAGCAGCAGCTGGTTGTTTTAGGGCTTTTTCCACTATTGTTTTTATTTTCCACTGGCTTTTGTACCTCATAAATGCACGTGGCTTGTTCAATGACCCAGTCTAGTGATCTTTCCTTGTGAAAGTCCCTCATTAGCTGGGTCATGATATACTTAGGGAGAGCATGGGAGAAAGCGTTTACAAACTCTTTGCTTTCTAGTGGTCTGCACAAAGGCATGTTTTAGCTCTTGAACAAATTCTTGGGGAGCCTGATCTTCCCCACATTGCAAGTTATAGGCTGCCTTGTGAGCCTCCTGAGGATTCCTGTGAATAGAAAAATGTTTCAGGATGGCCGCCCTATAGGTGGACCATCTGGAATGATTCTGATCCTCCAGCCCCGCAAAGAAGCTTGAGTACTCGGGAGAAAATGTCCACTTTACATATTGAACACAGCGTTGGCTTTCCTTCAAATGGAAAGTGGCCATCATTTGTTCAAATAGCTCAAGGTGCTCCCAAACTGAATATTTTACATTCTTATGATAGGGCGTGATGACGCTCCTAATGGCTTTTATTTGTTTCAAGTGGTCCTTGAGCAAGGCCCTTTTGACCTTGTTGGCTTTATTAGTTCGGGAGACCCTGGTCCACTCATCCTCTGACTCAGAGGCACTGCTACCAGAGGTGCCGGTCTTGTCTTCTAGGCTCTCCCGGATTCTGCGAGCTTGGGAATGGCTGGCAGAATGTGGGGGACTAGTTCCTTGGGTTCTGTGGCATTCAGAAGAGTCTTCTTATTCTTCTTTGCTCCCAGGAATTCCTGAGTACCCCCCCCCCCCGCTGTCCTAGCTGGGAAGAGGTTTTCAGGATGCCCTTAGTGGACCTACCCTCATGGAGTTTTCCACTAAATTTCACCATCTGGTCTCTGGGTAAATTATATTTTTGAGGATCCATTTCTCTGACCCTCCCCTCATTGGAGCCTCCCTGATGAGAGAAGATGGCCCTAGCACTTGGGAACCCATACACAGATGCCCGCCCATCCATTCCTGGGAGACGCTGATTTGTGAGCCCCATTTTCCTCATTGGATTGAAGTCTGCCATCCCCGTCCAGGGAGCTGAAGAGATGAAATTCTCTGGCACTAGGGTTCCTGAGGTTATGCTCAGGTGTTTCTCTCTCCCAGTGGACCTCATCTCTCTCAGCCCCTGCTCCCTGTTGCCATGCAAGAATTTGGCCCTTTTGCTCTTCTATCAATGCCTTACAAGTCTCTATTAGTTGTTCCTGCATGGCTACCTATCTGTGGAGCCTGTCATTTTTCTCACAGAGAGCCTCTTTGTCTCTCTGTGCTTCCTGGGTAATTTTGGAATATTGGGCCAATTTTTGCTGCAGGAGGGTTACCTCCTGAGTCCTGTCCTTACTGGCTAGAGCATCTTCCACCCTCCTGGCATGCTCTAACAGTTTTTCGTAGTCTATCAAATTCTGACTGGGTGTCAAGGTCTTTGAGAATTAATTTATTATTTTCTTATTTTACTTGGTCTAGGTGGTTTTGCAGGGTGACTATCTGCTCTGCACATACTCTATTGTAGTTCAATTGCTGCTCCAGCTTTTGTTGGCTCCGTAGTAGGGAGTCCAAACTTTCTCAGCACTATTTTTGCAGCGCCAGTACTTTGGTATCCTGCTCTACCTTCTCTTGCTGCAGGATATCCAGATCTCCTTTTATTTTTACCAGGTACTGTCTGGTTTCATTCTCTGATTCTAGACTCTTTTTTAGCCTTTGCTCTGCAGAGTCCAGATCAGTTTGGGCTTTATCTAGTAATTGTACTCGCCTATTTGCCAGATCTAGATTTCCGGCATATTTCTCCTGTATTGCTCCAGTATGGAGGTACAGATGTGCCGCTATTTTGGCAATTTTACTTTGATCTTCTTTTACCTTAGGGGCCATGTACAGTTCACTCAGTGCCATTTGTAATAGACCCTGATCCTGCCATTTGTCCAATCCTGTGGCAGTGGCCTGTTCTTTAATTTCCTGAAACCAAACATTCTGATCCTGCTCTGTCCATTCACCCCTGACAAATAATTTGTGCAGTTGGTGTTCTTTTGCCATATTCATTTCTACTAGGGTCGCCATTCTGGAAATATTAATTTCCTTTCTGACTTACAGGAGTTATTTTATTTTTGCAAAACAGACCAAGTCCTTAGAGCGTTCCTATTGAAGGGCGTTTTTACAGTGTAACACAGTGTGGTAGCCCAACAGGGTTTATGTACCCGGTCAGTTAGCACGCTGTACTAGACTGTCACAAGTGATATGTCTAATTCAGAAATCTCGTGACGAACCCCCAATCATTTCAATCTGGCACGTCACCTAAGTGAATGCCTAGCGTGTAATGCACAACTGAAATCCTTATTTATTTATTTGTGTTTAAAAAAATGACGATGTACCACTTATATCACGCCCCTCTCTTGGACCCCCCCCCCCCAACCAGGCACACTGAACCAGGAATCAGGGTGGTTTGCAAAATTAAAATATTTATTTATATATTCACAATATAATCACACTATTTTTGATGGGAATACAATCTCTTTAATAACAAGGAGTAATAATAAGCAAAAACAATGCAGCAAATCAATAATACTTTTGTGGGTGTGTTCAAATCAAATGGCAACGTGGTTACTCTTTCGCCCTGCACACCCCTCAACCCCCAATATGCAATGTAGAGGGATAGGAGGAGAGAGAACAGGTTTCAGGAATGCAGAATTCAAATACAATGTCAATCCCAATTTCCCCCCAGCAAATACAAGAGAGAAACCGAACTGATTGTCCAACTGTCAAAATGGTTTTAAAGTTGGCTTTGAATGGAATGGGTAAACACTAAATATGGCTTAAATCTCTGAAATGTTTTAAATTCTAATGGGAACCGCTTTATCTGTTTGCAGAAAAACACTAGCAATGGTTTGAGAGTAAGAAGCAATGTGAAAACTTAATTTTGAGGTCGGGTGCAATTGAAAGCTGTTTTACACGTTACAGATTTTGCCAAAACGAAAATTTGTGGTAAACCTTTCCGCGCGTGGTAATCACGATCGCGGGAGAACTATAAGAATTTGATATGCGGTTTTTGGTTTTATATGATGTTAGCTACACGCAGACACTTAAATTACGGTTCTAGCATGAAATTTGAAGAGGTTATGGACGTTTTCGTGGAGGTCGTTTTTTTCAGATAGAGGCAAATTGGAAAACAAGGATGCGCTTTAAAAAAAAACAAACAGGATTTTTTTACACTAGGAATGGACTATGGAGAAGCAAATACTACACGACAGCACAGCCACCAGACCAGGACGTCTCTGGATCAGGTTTTTGCCTGCCGAGACGCTTGCCTTCTCCAGATGAAAGATATCAGCGCAAAGATCGCTTTAACAATATTATTACAGAAGGAAGATAGTAGGGATGAGATAGAGAGTTCAGGTAGTTCAAAATTATTCTAACAATGCAGTTTTGAGTATGATAGAGGATGGATTTAGATAGGGATTGCTATGGACAGTACTTAGGCTAGTGACAGTCCCATACTAAGGATGCTCACTATATAGGTTTGAACAGAACCGTCAGGAATACTGGTCCGTCAAAATCAGGGATTCTGGTCAGAAATTCTGCTGGGCACACCGGACTGGGACAGGCTGCTGGGCACACCGGACTGGACTGGTCGGCAATGGCTCTGGTTCACAGCTATCTGGTCACAGCACGGCACCACGGGGTTGGGTCTTTAGATTCTGGTGATAATTCTTGGCAGGAAAGCAGTACAGCACAGTCAGGCTGTTCTTTGGTTCACCTTAGATGTCTGGGGTAAATTCTGGTTTCTGGAATTTTAAGGCCTAGCTGAGAATGGTTCAGCTATAGAAATGGGCCTTTCTGCTTGCAAAGTTTCTGGAGTCGTTATGTTATGTTATGTTATAGCATTTCTATAGTGCTAAAGCCCTCAGGCATCTAAGCGCTCCTTCACAAGCAGAAAAAGGTCAGAAAGGATGAGCCATAATGTTAGATAGTTAGATAAAGAGTTCCATTTTCAAAAGCTTTCGAAACGCCAGATGGTTACTTTCTTCTCTGAGCACCAGAGGTAGATTATCCCATGCCTTGGACACAAGCACTGGGAAGGAATGTCCATTTCCACGGGCTCTCTTTGTCCTTGCCACCTGAAGGAGTAGGGTGGATGTGGAGTGAAGGTTTTTTGTAGGCTGGTATATAGAGATTTTGTCCTTTAGGTAGTTTGGAGCTGTCCCGTAGACACATTTATGACACAGGGTCAGCATTTTAAAGGAGATCCTGGCTGATATGGGTAGCCAGTGTAACTCCTTTCTGGCAGAAGAAGTAGGTTCATGCCTTTTCATGCCATGAATTATACGCACAGATGTGTTCTGGATTTTTTGCAATCTGAGAGCACCTTCTCTACTACCTCCCCCCACAATAGAGCATTGCAGTAATCCAGGCGTGGTAAAATAACGGCTCTAACTAGTTTGGCTTGATTATTTATTGAGATTAGAGGGGCGACCTCTCTCAGTACTCGCAAATGGTATTGGGTATTTTTTTCAATAGCATCTACTTGAGCACCTGCGTCCAAGGAGGCCTCCAGGTATGCACCCAGGGTCTTCACCTTGTCGACCACTTTAATGAGGCTGCCATCGACCAAAAAGCTAGAAAAGGCAGGGACTAAGGCCTCGCTAGATTTTTTGGACCCATAGATCATAAGTTCAGTTTTCCCTGCCTTGAGGCATAGCCAATTTGTGGTCATCCAATTTTTTATAACTCTGTAGACTTCATTTAGTTTGTTTTGATCTTCCTGATGGTCTCCTGATAGCTCCATTGACAGCTGGAAATCGTCGGCATAATTTGTAAAGAAAAAAACCAACTTTTCCAGTTCTCTACAAAGAGGGCCTATATGAATGTTAAAGAGCAGGGGCGACAGGCATGCTCCCTGAGGAGCACCACACATAATGGTTTCTACTTCAGAGAACGCGTCTCCCCAGTGTACCCTGGATCTTCTACCCTCCAGAAAAGATTTGACCCAGTTTATAGTCTCAGTAGCCAGTCCACCCGTGTCTAGCAGTCTATTCAGTAATATCTTATGGTCTAGAAGATCAAATGCTGCACTGAGATCTAATAATATTAACAGGCCCGGTCTACTTCTCTCCACTAAGGTCAGCATGTGGGTCTGAAGGTCCACCAAGGCACTCTCTGTACCGTGAAAACAATGGAAGCCAGATTGTCTCTCATGTAGCCTACCGGTATTTTCTATATGGAGTTGAAGGTGTGTTGTGGCAACCTTATCAACCAACATTAGAAGAAAAAGAGGTTTTGTAATGGGTCGAAGGTTGGTGGCGTCTTTAGGGTCTAAACCTGCTTTTTATAAGAGGGGGTGACTGCCACTGTTTTGATGGCCTGTGGGACAGTGCAGTGCCTAAAAGAGGCATTTACGAATCTACATAGAAATGGTGCAAAAATGCCCAAGTGGTACAGGATTATTTTAGAAGGGATGAGATCCCCCGGACAGCTGGTCGGGTTCATGGTTCTCATAATATCTGCAATCTCGGTGACTGTAATTTCTGGGAATTTAAAACGTGTGTGAGTTGGTTTGAGCTCTTCCTTTTTGAGTGCTGTATAGTCGATCACATGGTTTGTTTCTACATTCTCTGAGATGGAGGGATTTATACCTGGAGTTTGGTTCTGTAACTCTCTCCGAATTTTATCTTGAGCATATAGCAGTTTATTAGAAAAGGCTTTCTGTGTTCTAACACAATCTTCTTCTGTAGGTGTAATCGTGTGATTTAAAACTTCTGGTTTCTCCCAGGAACTGAAGAGACGAAATAGCTCCCTTGTGTCATTGTCTGCTGATTCAATTTGATCGTTATAATAGGTCAGCTTGTATTCCATGATTGTTTCTTTATATGCTTTCTCATGTAGTTTCCAGGCGGCCTTATTATTTGAGTTTTGGTCTTTAAGCCAGGTACGCTCTGCGCATCTTTTAGTAGCCTTCAATTTGGTTAGCTCTGGTGTGAACCATTTTTGTTGGCGAGCAGGTTTCCTAGTGGTTTTTTACTTCATTGGAGCCACATCATCCAATAGGATTGTCATTTGTGTGCTATATTTCTCCGCAAGTAAGTCCGGATGATCTAATTCACTGGTTGTGTGCATAAGAAAAGTCATGCATTCAGTTAATTGAGTTAACTTATCTGTGGTGAGTGCCTTATAATTCCTATGTATAGTTTTTCGCAGTGGTTCATGTTTAGGCTTATTTGAAGGTGGAAGCAATATTTGACTAGAGACAAATAGGTGGTCAGACCATATACATGGTATAGTAGTGATCCCTGATAATACGATATTGTAGCTGGCCATCCAATCCAGGGTATTCTCTTTGATATGTGTAGGGTCATTATTATGCACCAGGATGTTGTTTTTTCTAAGCAGCTTTTCCTGCTCCTTAGCTTTTTTGTCCGTGGTATTTCCTTTCCATAGGTTCAAATCTCCTACTAATATAATGGCGGAGTTTGTGGTCTGAATCGCATTAAGCACATTTGTAAATTGCTCATTGAAATTATGTAGGGCTCCTGGTGGTCTGTATACTGGAGTCTGGAGCAGGGAAGATGTCAAGTTCTCTTGCAAAGTGCTCCACCAGCAATCGGTTGGTGGGTGGATCTGTCTGTCCTTCTAAGTCCTCAGCTGTCTCTTTTTATGCATTTGGTAAAGGGGTGTGTATGCTGGATTACCCTAAGCGCACCCCCTTGGTTGGCTATAGGCTAAAGTCTCCCTTCTCCCTTGATTGGAGGAGAAAACAGGGTGTCACCATGATGATGTGGTTGTATGAGTCAGGGAATCCTCCCCTTGCCTTTTGAACATGAAAATTACTTTTCGCATGATACATATTTACAATTTTGCAGACTTTATAACAATAACATATCTACATCACATATTTCGTGGAGCAAGTGCTCTTCCAAGCCCTGTATTTGTAGGATCTTGCGTCGGCTTTTGACAGAATTCTGCCCTTTTGGGCCGTAACACAATATCGAGTTTGTCCAAGATTTTGTACAACTGTGTGCATTGCATATGGGCATAAGTGTGTGAAGTTTCATACTTTGGACATAATTACATTTGCTATAAAACCACCATTTCTACAGTTACTTCTCAGAACATAGCACAGAGTTCTGTCTTCTCTTAAAATGTGCAGCCAAAATTTAGATTCAGAAGTCTGGGGTTTCCATAATTTTTACAATTATCCACAGTAAATTATCAGTCTTTTTAGAAATATACTGTCTGTCCATTGTGAATCAACAAAAGTTGTCTCTCCCCGCCTCCTTTTCCTTCTTGTAGCTCAGAAGCAATCTCCGCCCCCTTCTTTCTGGCAGAGGCCCTTTACAATCCATCCTGATTAACATCTCCTTACCTGAGAGGAAGTCCATTGTGTCTTTCCCAGAGCAGCCCAAGTGCTCCTACCCTCTTAATCAACACATGAATGTGAGTTCCTGGTCTAGAGAGCAGAGGGAGGTGACTGGCCCGGTGGGGGAAGTTGTTTTTAGTTTTGGCTTTGGAGTGAGGCTTACTTTAAATGTCATTTTGTTACATTTTTCTTTGTTTAAAATAAACTTTCAATTTTAAACAAACATCTAGAACACTGATGATTCCAGGCTCTAAACCATGAAGTTTAAATAGTTACAACCTAGGTTACTCTTGATGACAGGTCATTTAGATTTTAGACATTAGATCTTAATGGTACAAGTTTACAGTTTTAAAACAGGCTTTTGAAACAGTCCTTCAGGCTGGTACTGCGCCCAAATTTTGACAGATCCCACAGGCAGGCATCTTTTGCTGTGGGTGTTTAGATGATCAATTCAGTTTTCCAGGATATTGCAATTTCACAATGATTTCTTGACTTCAGTAAAATGTGACACCCAACAATAAGATTGGATGTTTGTGGGTGTGTTTGGGCCAGCATTCTGTATTTTCAGCAACCAAGAAAAGATTTAAAATGCAGGATTTCGTATTTCTTTCAGCAAGCACTGCTTTTCATGCAGTCTCCATTTTTCCTTGTTGTGCAGTTCAATGACATGTTTAAGGAGTGCGGTCTCCGTCCCACCACTAACAACATGCATGGTAGATTTGGCAGCCATCTTTGTGTGCTTTGTAGAGTGCAATTTCCTTAGGTTTTGGCGGGCATAGGGCTTTTGCAGCCATTTTGATGATTCTAGCACCTTTAGCACACAGTTATGCCACAGGGCAGAGCATAAGTAGGTTAATACATCCCACAGCCTAAACTCTACTTGTTAAAATGTGTACCCATGTTAAACCCCAAGAATCAATGCCAATCTTTTCCCTGGAGAGTGCAGTTCCAAAATGTGACATTTCACCTTTAGTTGTTCATTGTTTTTCACCATGTTCTATGGTCTAGTGGTGAAGTGTCTGATTTGTGATCTTGGTCATCGCAATTCGAATCCCAAGGCCCTGCTTAATATTGTAATTTTGAAAAAGACAGTCAAAATAGCTTGTTTTACACACACTCTCTAAAATACCCTGGGGATTGTGTCTGTCCTTTGAAAAAAGTGGGGGACGCCGTCCTCCAGCGCGTAACCTCGACTTGTTTCCTTGCCGACAGTGAAGCGTTTTTCTGAAATAAACTGTAACCTGAAGCACTGCATTTATGAGTGTTTCAGTAGCAATATATTTAAGGCAAAAGTAATATCCGGCGTGATAGGTCCATGCGCCCTGTTCTCTGCAGCCAAGCCAACAGGGTATGCGTAAAACGGTCCTGCACCAAGAAGAGTCTGCTTCAATTCCTGCAGTCAATATGGCTCCCTGGTTAACACTGGTTAAACCTCACAGATAAAATCCAAACACAATACGTTTTCACATACTGTCATTAACTGGGAATGACTGCAATATGTTGTTTTATTGTTTATTTTGATATACACTGTATGGAAAATGTTACAAGAACTCTGGGGAAGGATTTATATCACCTTCGTACGATGTTCATTCATCAACAGGTTTTTTTTTATTGTTTTTTTGACAAATCCTTTTTTAAAACTTCATCGAAAAATATAGGGGGTTGTGGGAAGGGTATATAAGAGGTGTGGGATAGGGAATGGTGTATTATTAATACAGGAAATCAGGAAACCCCACACAGGAAATTAATGCAGGAAACCCCACAAAAAAAACAATTCAATGAGTTTTTTCCCCAAAACGTTTTGGCCAAAACACCCGTCGAAAAATGAACATAGAACCATCACCTTCACTGAGCAAGCATCTGTCACGTGGTCTTTGTCACTAATAGCTTTATTTTCCTCCTAACAAGAACTTTCAGGTTCCCCAGTTCCATGTGCGAGGAAGGCATCCATTCCTGATTTTTTGGGGGATACTTTGAAACTGGGACTGGATTGCTCCCCCATGCATGGAAATGAGAAACCTGAGAGCTCCACATTACATGTAATGCGATCTTTGCATGTGTCTTCAGATTTGGATTAACTCTCCTCCCTTCTCCTCCCCTGCCCCCACTCCCACAACTCTTTCTTTTCTTCCCCTTGTACCCCCAGCTCCAGGGCAGCATTGGACGCCTGATTCTGAAGGAGGAGATGAAGGCCCGCTCCAACGCCTATACCGATCCTTGGACGCCCCCTCGCAGCTCGACGGGGAGCAGAGAGGCCCTGCACAGTGCCGGCTATGAGTCCTTCCTGAATGGATGTAAGCAGCCAATAGAATGGGTGACACGTACTGATGCACACTGAGACTCTAAGCCAGTAGGTAAAAAACCGGGACAGGACAACGAACATATATGTAGGACTAACTCTTGAAAAAGGCACTACACTTCAGCAGTGTTTGGAGGAGAAGGGGGTTTAAGTGTTACTGTTCAAAGAAAAATATATTATAAATAATTTATCATAAAACTAACACTATCTTAAACTGGAAAATGCAGTATTTCTTCTGAGCGAGAATGTTCATTCATGCCTGTCAGCCATGAAGACCTACTACAAAAAAACGGGACCACTGCAGTTTCCAATGGGAACATAATTTTGAGAAAGGGGGACAGAGCACCAAATACTGGGACAGTCCACGCAAAACCGGGACTTCTGGTCCCCCTACCAGTAGGTTCTGCCTCAGTCCATATTGTGCGTCATTTTCTATGAAATGGTAATTATTAAAAGGGGTACAGCTACATTTGGACATTTGTGCTCTTAAGTCCCTGCCATATAGCATCACACATGGTTATGTTGTGTTAAAAAAGGTCAAATTGCCTGAAGTTCTTTACTGTACACTATTTTCCAAAAAGTGTAAATGCCACCTGACATTTTCCCATGAGAGGGAACATTTACAATGGAGTCTTGTGGAAGCTGCATGCTTTCACAAGTGTTCAAAAAGGCCAGTTTGCATAGGAACACATTGGGCCTCATTACACGGTAGGCGGTAAGGGTTAACGGTCACCGGTACTGGTACCGGTGACCGTTAACCCTTACCGCCTTACTGCGAGGTCCCTTAGCGGGTAGGTACTTTAACGCCTGCTTTTAGCAGGCGTTAAAAACCAACCCGCTAAGGGACCTTGGTGCTAATTACGGCACTGCAAATTTGCGGTACCGTAATTAGCACCTTCCCCAGCCCCATTATGTTTTATGGGGCAAAAATGGGAATGGGAAGGGCAATCGTGGAAGGGGGAATTACCGCACCGCCAACCTTGGAATAGGGCGGTAATTCCCCTTTCCACCAAGGCGGTGCCGGTATTTTACCGGCATGGACCAAGGTGCTGCTAGCACCTTGGTCCACCGCCTACCGTGTAATGAGGCCCATTGGTTTACGCCAACATGCCGAATTCATACTGCCATAAAATCTAACGTTTTTGTGGCAGAGTGGGAATGCACAGCACCCGCACATCTTTGAAAGTCCTCGATAGCATAAATAAAGGTGTGATAGCTGGTGCAAAACAAAAGAGGTGATGGCTGGAAGATTTTGAATAAATCTTAATCTCTGGCATTGCTCTGGGCAACCCTCCATTTCCTTTAAAATTTCAAAAAAGCCCAGGCGAACACACACCCACTGTGCAGATGGTCAAATTCCTCACATGCCCCCCATCCTCAACATGTGAATCACCACCCTACTGAAGGTCTGGTTCAGCATCAAGGTGAAAGTATTGGCTGAAGCCATCTGCAATTCCATGCTGGGAGCCTGGCTTGTGTTGAACGTCCATATCTAATCCTAGTAGGCATATGAATTCAATGCAAAAGCTTAGGGTTCTACCGTTGCATGGCCATTAACCATCGAAGAGACCAGTGATCTTTCTGGATTGTAAAGTGAGACCCGAAAATGTAGGGTTTCAGCTTCTTTACTGCCTTCACGATCGCGTAAGCCTCTTTTTCAACAAAGGCCCGGTTCCTTTCCCTTTTTGTCAGCCGCCTGCTAATGTAGGAGACAGGTTGCTCTACCCCTTGAGAGTTCAGCTGTACTAACACTGCTCCAATCCCAAAATCATAGGCGTCTGTCTACTTTATGAACTCCTGACTATAGTCTGGCATTTTCAGAACTGGAGCCCTGCACAATAAATCCTTCAAATCCTGAAAGGAGGTTCGACAGGTGGGGTTCCAAGTTTCCTTCTTCTGCATTTTATTGGAAGTTACATCATTCAGGGGTATGGCAATGGTCCCATACCCCTAGTACCCGGTGAGACCTAGAAAGGCTCTCAGGTGCATCTGTGTGGTGAGGATGTCCCAATCCTTCACAGCCTGTACGCCTGTACCTACGCTTCGAGAGGTTGTTTTCTTACCTCCACTGACCGACCAGGTGGCCTAGATAATTCACTGTGCCCTGCACTATCTGGCACTACGTGGCCTTGGTAGTCAGACCTGCATTCTGCAGCATCTGAAGCACTTGTTTCAGGTGGGATATGTGATCCGCCCAGATGTGGCTGAACACAGCAATATCCTTTAAATATGTAAGACGGAAGTTGTCCAGCCAAGACAAAATCTGATTAACCATCCTCTGAAATGTGACTGGGGTATTCCCCACTCTGAACAGCATCACAGTTAATGTCCTTCTGGGGTTGAAAATGTTGACCTCTCTCTTGCTCTGTCTGTCAAACCGACCTGCAGTACCCTGCAGTGAGGTCAAAGGTAGTCATGAACTTGGCAGTGCTGAGCTTGTCAATTAGCTCATCTGGCCGGTGAAAGGGGTAAGCATCTGGCTACATGACAGATTTGAGCCCCCGAAGTCCACACAAAAGCAAACTTCAGTCTTCCCACTACTGGTCTTTGTAGGGAACAGTACCACTGGGCTAGCCCAGGGGCTGTGGGATGGCTCTATCACTCCTAGGGACAGCATCCTAGAATTGTCCTCCTTGATGGTGTCCCTGACATTATCAGACATGCAGTGAATTCTGCTATTCACTGTCTTACTGTCTCCAGTGTTCACATCATGGGTACCCCAAAATGTGCTGCAAGGACTCGAAAACAGACCAGATAACTGTCCCAGTAAACAGCGACAGTCTGTCAATTGCTTTTCTGATAGGCCTGTTGCAAGGTTGACACCATCAACTGACCATCTGTGGCTTCAGTGTGCACGGGGTCTCGGAGGGGATCAGTCTCCTCTTCAGTCTCTCCATCTGTCACTAATGCCATGACCAAGTCATCACGGCTATAATGGGGTTTTAGCCTGTTGACTTGAAAGACACTGCACATATGTTTAGGTCCTTTCACGTCAATGAGATAATTTACCTCATTTACTTTTTCAAGCACAGAGTAAGGTCCAGTCTACTTGTCCTGAAGGGCACTGGGTTTGACAGGTTACATAATCCACACCCACTGGCCTGGAAAATAGACTGTCACTGTGGCCTTCTAGTTGTGCCAGTGCTTCATCAGCTCCTGACTGGCCTTTAGGTTTTTCGTTGACTGTTCCATGTACTTTGCCATTTTAGACCGAACACCAAGTACATAGTCCACAACATCCTGCATAGTGGATGAGGGGTTGCCCTCCCATTCATCTTTCACTATACTGGGGGGACCTCATACATGGTGTCCAAATAGAAGCTCAAAGCGGCTAAACCCTACTCTGTTCTGTGGCACCACCCTGTAGGCGAACAGAAGGCATGGCAGGAGAATATCCCATGTTCTCAGGTGCTCTTCCAAGCCATCTATTGTGCCTTTCATGGTCTTATGAACTGCTCAACAAGCCCTTTTGTTTGTGGATGGAGGGATGTATAGAACCATGCTCTTCCCACATAGCCTTCATGCCTATGAAGTTTTATCACCTGTCAGAAAGGACTTTCTTTGGGAATCCACCACGGGATAAAATCCCAATCAGAGCCTTTGCTACCACAGGGGCTTTGATGCTTCTCAGAGGGACAGCCTCAGGGTACCTTGTGGCGTGATCTACCACAACCAAGATGTATCTGTTCCCTGAGCTGGTTTGAGAATCCAAAGGACCCACAATATCCTTGCCTATTCTCTCGAAAGGCCGCCCAACCACAGGTTGTTAAGGGGGCCTTTGTGGCACCACCTTACTTGCCAGAAGCTTGACAAGTCAGGCAGGACCTGACCAATTCCTTAAGCTTTACACCAAACTGCGGGCAGTAAAAAGTGTGCAGACAACCAATCTGATATCTTAGTCACTCCTAAGTGACCCGCTAAAGGAATTTGGTGAGTCAAATCCAAAAGGAACTTTCTGTGGCATTGGGGAACCACCAACCTTCTGGTGTCCTCACCCTCAGAATCCTTTGGATCACTCTACAGGAGTCCATCCTCCCAGTACACTACAGTAGTACTACAGTAATACAGTACTACAGTAATGTACTGACCTAGCTGTTCCCACTGCCAAGTGACAGTGTTGATGCTAGCCACAGTGTCTCGGACCGCAGGAGTTTTATATCCATTGATGTACATGTGCTCTAGATAGAGTTGAGTATTATTGGGAACTGGGGTCTCTTCTGGAGATCCAGTACCGTTCCCACTCAGTGTAACCAATCCACAATCGGCCACTCCCTGGCCTAGTGAGAAATCCTCCTCTGAAAGACCCACACTAATGATGGCCTCTTCCACAAGTCCAACATTCACTATGGCTTGTTTGGGTAAGCCCTTGCAAAAAGCATCCCCTTTCCTGTGGCCCAGCACCTTACACACAAAAACAACCTTTGGGTTGTGAGAACGCAGGTGTCCCAGTGTTAGGGGTGCCTGCGCTCTTGTTTTATGTTGTGCACGGCTGAAGTACAGTTTGGGGGCTTCCCTTCATTCTTTTGGGGACCTGACTTGGAAATGGATTGGGTTGGACCTTTGTCCTTCCCATCCTTGTTTACTTTTTTATCTGCCAATTTTGCTTCCGGCTTGGGTGTGCTCACCTGAGACATTTTCTGGACTTGAGTACTCACAAAACTGTTGGCAGCCTTTGCAAGCTCCCTAGAGTCTGTGATAGTCTTGTCCACAAGATGCTGGTGTAGGTCAACCTCACCATTTTTCAACACATACTCACACACAAATTGTACATCCCTTTAAATGTGTCAACTTTGTTACCAGTCACCCACCCACTCAGATATGTCAACAACAAGTGTGTGAATGCTTCAAATGTCTGCCCACTTTTCTTTCTGAGCTCTCTGAAGCTCTTGAGATTCTGTTCTGGGGTTTTACAGAACTTCCTGAGGAGGGCTGCCTTCATGCTCTCTTAAGCTGGCCTTTACTCAGGAGTTAACTAAAGAATTGCATCAGGCCCTGGTGTCCGTAAGCAACTCATCAGGGCTGCACCCGGCAGTACTTCATCCATCTCCTGCAGCTGGAATGACAGCTGGAGCGCTTCAAACCAGCCACAAATATCCTTCCCCTCTTCTTAAGCCTGTACTAAATCTTTGGGGATGTGCTGTTGGGGCTTATCCTGGGCACTCTGGTTTGAGCCACTACTGCTGTTCTCGCTAGAGGCGGACCGGTTGGCCCCTTTCTGCTCTTCAAGAGACGGCTTTCGCAGCTGTATGGTGAACTTTTCCTACGGTTTCTGTTCCTCTAGCACTAGCCTCCTCTCATCGAGCAGGAGCTTTCTAGCCGCTACAGTATCAGGTAATACTATCCCCATATAAATGGTCGCCGTACATAATATCGCCGGGAAAAGGTTGTGGCGATATTATATGGGTGACCATACATATGGGGATAGGGGCAGAAAAAAAGGGTTTGGGGGTTGCGGGGGTGTCCCCCACATGTTCCATGCAATAATGTCCCCACAAATAACGGCCATTTTTCTGTGACATTTTTGCATGGCAATATTTTTGAGGGGACATTATTAAATGGAACCGCCGCTACCCCATTAACAGCCGGAGCAATTACTGGGCCACTTAGAGACTGTGCTGAGGTCTGGGACCTGGTGGATGCCGAACTAGCCCCTGTCCTCACTGACACTCTCGTGTTGAGAAACAACACTTGCCCCCGCTGGGATGATTGGGGAGAAACACTGCTCATGCGGTCATCCTCGTCATTTACCACCTCCGGAAGGTCTTGTCTGTTCGGGTACACGGGAGCTAGCCCATCCTTCTGGGGTCTTCTCCCCAACTGCCCTCGCTACTACCCAAGCTTGGAGGCTGGTCAGCAACTCAGGTTTATTAACCTTAGTTGCTGTGGGGAAGTCCCCTCTCTTGACATAAAACGTGCAGGACATCCTTGGCCATTCCTTTTATAGTCTCCATGTCAGGCTCCATAACTATTACTATTACCTAGCAGTGACTAAATCTTGCCCGCAGCAGTACTTTTATCGTTGGGTGACTAGCTGTGTGCAAGGCTCCAAATGATTCAACCTTTTGCCACCAATATGACTAATCCACTTCCAGGGCACTAGTGGTCCAGGGATGAATATCGGTTTCTAAACCATCAATCAACCCCACACCTCTAGCACACCTAAATGGAACCGAACAGATTGGAATACAAGTGAATTATAAGACCTGCTTGTACACATTCTGGAAACTTGGATGGAAGGAAAGGCTTATCTCTGCAAGGTCGTGGATTGTTAGTTAGTTGTAACACAGTGAAGATACAATTATTACTCAATGATAAAAGGGCTGTCCAATCAAGGTTGTATAAAAATATATACTTTATTATTACTACAAAAGACTGTTCTAGCACACTAAAAAAACAGCCCACCCTGTAAAGGAACACAGAGGACAGACAGTTTCACGAAAGAAAAGGGATGCACTCTGGATACTGACAGGAGGGTAGTTGGTAAAGTAATTAGTCTTAGTGTTCAATGTTATTTGGTTTCAGCACCACTAGGGAAACGGGTCATAACTGTCTCTAGGGGTCTTCGGAGAAGGACCAGGGGGGGAAGAACACAATGTACCTGGTGTTGAAAAAGTTCTTGGTGCTCGACAGTGTCAAGGAAGTTCCAGGGCGCATTGAAGCCCTTGAGACAGAGTTAGTGGTGGGAGACAGCTGCTGGTTCCAGGCAGTTCGGCAAGCGAGGCTGGATGGACGTCTGCAGGCTGTCCGGCATGGTGGCTTGGGCCAAGAATCATTTTCTCTGTGCTGGTTGGCGGATCTGGAATGCTGGTTGAGGTGTCTCGGATGGCTTTGTGACTGCGGCGTGACAACAGTCAGCGGTGCAGTCGAACGGGGTTCAAGGATTCAACTGTCTCAAAAAATGTCCTTAAAAGATGGATGCTTGATGATGCTTGTGTGGCAATCCTACCTTCTTCGCAGGGCTCGTGTCTTTTCAAGGCGGAGGGCCCAACGCTCAGGAGAGTGTTTGCAGGCAACGGCCTTGTCCTTAGTTCAGATACTCTCCAGCACTTGCCACCTAAGAAACTTGCTGGCAGAACCTAGCAGGGCACGTTGTGTGCTGGCTGGTTACCGATTCTGCAGCTGCTGGACTGGTCCTCTGAGTCCAATATCTCCCTCTGTTCCCTGGGAGATGTTTAGGGGAGGGATCTTGCTTCCCTCTCCACCTTACATCTTCCGCCAGTGAAGGAAGGTCAGGAGTTACCTTCCTTCACTGGCGGAAGATGTAAGGCATACTGTACCTTCAGCTCGGGTCTGAATGAGTCTTTATTCTTACTGCTTTCAAAGTCTTCAGATGATCTGCTAAGTGAGGGGTTCAGCCCTCTTTTAAAGCCAAATAGGTCCAAGTGATTGTTGCAGACTAAGCCCACCTTAATGAACCAATCTTGGGTTCCCACCAACAATCTTCTGTTATGCATAAAGTCAGGACCTGAGTGCTCTGCAACATGACAGAAAAGGGGGTGACAATATATACCTAAGTCCAAACCATCTCCCTGTCTGTTGTAGATCAAAGTGTCTCTCTGGTTAACTGAGCCCTCTGTGACTCTTCATTAAAGTGCAGGGTTCCCATGAAGTTTGTGCTGGGAGCAGACTTCCTGTCTCCCTCAAACCACATACTTCTACCCTCTGAAAGGGGTCAGCTCTGCAGGGGTTTTCCTATGGTAAATAGTGGACCCAGACATGCATTCCACTGCCTTTCATACAGAGGGGTGGGAGCTAGCTTCAAGTTGACACATTGCATACCAAAGGGGTATTAGTCCCGCCTTGCCTGTTGTCTATTCCGGCAACCAAGCCCCTTCAGGCTTGCTTCAATTATCTCTCATTGGTATGCACTGCCACCAGCCTGAGGACAAAGGAAAGTAGCTCCATAGGGTATTTGATATTTAAATTAGGCTGCCCATGCTGGAGGAAGGTGTGCCTTCCCCCTCCTTGAGATTCTTTGATGTACCCAGGGCTATCACATTCCAGCTGAATATGACAAGGGAAGACAGTACCTGTAGGCTGTGTCTTTCCGGAGTACATGTGATTATGCATTTTGTGCGGGAAGCAGATGGACTGTCTGTGGAATGGCCTCGCACAGTCATCAGAGGTTGGTCTCCCATCATTCCTTTTCATTATTAAAAAATCAAAAAATCCCACGCAAGCACACTCTCCCTGTGCGGATGGTCGAATTCCTCACACAGACACCAATATACATCAGTCCTCTTATAGCTGAACCTGCTCATTTAGCTGACACTCTGCGATATCAATTTGCTGTGTCTCTATAATTGTGTGCTCTGATCAGTCACAATGCCACAACTAGGAATTGTTTATAATTAAAGATTTACATGCCAGCAGACTGACTACAAAATGCAATTATTACAATTTAGAATGGAAACGAAGAAGATGAAAAAACAACCTCTACCTGGAGAGACTTTATGTGCCAGCTGCTGTTAGGGATGAGCATGTGACCAGAGAACCTGCCCTGTGCCACCCACTACAGAGCTTGGGCTGAGGGCACCTGTAGGCTGTCTCAGCAAAGGCACATGTGTGCGCTATCAGTTTTCCTTAAAACTTGTAGGGACTGATTAGAAGACCTCCCTTTCAGCAACAGAATCACCCACATCATTATATGTGAATACAAACCAAAAAAGGTTAAGCTATCCACCCTCACCAGACTGCCATTCTACGACGAACCCCCATCCAAAAAGGTAGAGCACTACCCTTTAATTGGTCAGGCTCATCCTTAAGGCAGGGTCAAAGTATCTACTGAAGCAATTTGCATTGGAGTGCTGCAATTCAGGTTTATTCTTGATATATATATTCAGGCCCTGTAGGGATATGGCTGCGCGCAGCAACTTGGGATACGCTCCCTGCATGTCGATTGCCTGTGTTCGTGATGGATGGTTAAATGAGACCCAGAAATGTAGTGTTTCAACTTGCGTAAACTACCACAAATTCCTCTGTTTCAATTGTGGCCCAGTTGTGCTTTCACTTTGCCAGGTGCCTGCTGATGAAGGCGCATGGTTCTTCAATTCGGACGAAACATTCACTGGCTCCCGGTCCAAGAACGTATCATGTTCAAAACACTATCCTTAACCCACAAATGTTTAGCGAACATAGCCCCTATCTATCCAGCCAAATCACCAAGACCCAATCTAACAGACTTAAACGGTCTGCCTACAAGCACCTTCTTACCATCCCCAGATACAGATGTCAGAAAGCGGGAGGTAGCAGTTTCTATGTGATTTCAGCCAAACAATGGAACGCCCTGCCCCCAGCGCTCAGATCAGATCCATCCTTCTGGTACTTCTGCAAAGGCCTCAAAACCTGGCTCTTTTCCCAAGAAATCCAAAGGAACTGAACTTGCACAACTTTCCTTGCTTCTGACATTCTGTCTCATCTTAGCTCATGTAAAACCTTGATTTTGCTGTAATCTAACTGTACTGTTATACTCATGCCCATTACCAAGTCTGTCTCTAAACTACCTTTGTATGTAACCTTTCAATCCCCATTCTTACATAATCTAGCGCCTACTCTTATACTCAAGTCTACCACCAACTATGGCGCCAAACGACCTTTGTATGTAACCATGTAATCACCAATCGTACGTAATTTAGTGCCCAGATGCATCTGGGTTCGGTGCTCTTTACAAATGTCAAAACAAATAAATAAAAAAACGCACTGAGAATTTAACTTTGCTAGCACTGCTCCAATACAAAATTAATAGGCAACCTTCTGAATAATGAATTCCTGACCATAAGACGGAATGTTTAGAACTGGAGCTCTACACAACCCACTTTCAAGTCCTAAAAACATTGTAGCAGGCAGGTGTCCAAGTGACCACTTATGATATATAGTGCAGTGGTCCTATAGCCCTTAATAAAAAGACCTTTTGTATCCAGTGATGGCTACGACGTCTCTCACCAGTGACTGGGTGGTGGGTATGTTCCAGTCCTTTACTGCTTACATGTTTTCCTGGAGAAGCTGTTTCTTATGATCCCTCAGTTTGTGTCCTAGGTAAGTCCCTAGTTATCTGGAACTTTGAAGGCTTTAAAGTCAGGAGAGCCTTCTGCTTGGCCTGTAGCACCTATTACAGGCGGGTGTCACGGATGGCCTCATGAAACCAAAATGTCTCAAAGACAGTTCAAGTATTTTGATTAGAATGTTATGGGGGTGGTCAAACTAACAGGCATCCCTCTCCCCCTCCCTCTCTCTCTCTCTCTCTCTCTCTCTCCCTCTCTCTCTCTCTCTTTCTCTCTCTCTTTCTCCCTCTCTCTCTCTTTCTGTACCTTTCTCTCTCTCTCTCTCTCTCTCGTCTTCCTGTGGGCACCCTCCATGATAGCCCAGCCTTCCCTAATCCCTAAGAGGATGGTCACTAGAGATACATAACCCCCTTGTCTAATACCTTCTCTGACTAGCATTGAGGGCCCAAGGGCAGAAGCCTTATCTGTCTGACTCCCTCTGGGCTTCTTCTAGGCATGTCCTAACCTCGTTTCGGGCAAAATGGTCATAAATAAAAAGCTGTATGTGCTTTTACCCCGTATTCCGCTTGGTTGAAATTAGCATAGCCCATAATGCCGAACAGGAGGAGCAGGGGCTGCGGGGGGTATCCCCCGCATACATTAGATGTAGAGCGGGAGACAAATAGAGAAATTCCAAAAAGCTTGAGTGACAAAATGCAAGCAATTCGGCTCAAATATTTTGTAACTCAAGCTTTCCGGAATACAATCTTTCAACGTACATCCAAGTAACCTGACACTTCCCACATTTGTCTATGGGACTTGAAGGTCTTCTTTGCCAGTCACAAACACCCTGGTCCATTCTCTCACTTCCTTACTCCCTTTCTCTCTGCTCCATTTTTTTCCACTTCTCTCTCCTTCCTTCCCTCTTCTACTGTCACCCCCTCCTTACTCCACTAGTCTCATCACTCTTTCACTACTTAGGGATATAGTGCCCACCAGGGTCAGACTGGGACAAGAAATAGGCCCGGTCACCCAAAAACAAGTAGCTCATCCCTCTCCTCATGACCCTTGACCTCTGATGACATCACCGGAAGTGATGTCATTTGACCACACTCCAAAGTGACTTCCTGGGAAGCGATGAAACATGACCTTTCACCCCCTTGACAAAACAGGAAGTGGCATCAAATAGCATTGTTCCTAAGTACACTAAATTACTGTGAATCCAAGCAGACGTCCACAAGGCGAAATGATAATATGTTATTGTATAGCACTTAGGGTTAAGCTCTTTTTATAGAACAAATATGTATACAATATCACCCAACCTCTGTTGGTACTCATTTATCGACCTAAGAAGGATGAAAGGCTTTTTGAAAAAAAAGAAAAAAAAATTAGAAAAAAAATATATATATATATATTTTTCTCAATGTTTTCTTCTTCGAAACTGGCCCAGGCACGGCCAGAAACCGGCCCCCACTCCCCAGAGACGATTTCGGCATGGTCACAGGCTGAAAGGCTGAGGGGCCAATCCGACCCTGGTGCCCTCTTCACCCTTCCAAGGATGTCTTGCTCTGATCACCCTTCTCTACTACTCTCGCACTCTCCTACACACAATCTCAATTCCCCTAAAAAATAAGCCTGGCCTGTGTTTTCTCTTACAGGGGTGGATTTTCTTTGTGTGTTATGATTAGTTGAGTTACATTTATTGTATAATTAAAACTCTACTTTTTAATGTAACCGTCATTGGACTTTTTTATTTTGTAGGTTTCCCAGTTCCATGTGTGGCACTTGATCATGTCCTGGTTTTTTCCCTTGCATGCTTGGATTTGTAGGCCTATACTTAAAATTGGAAAAACAAAACTCCAAGTCATTGCATGGAATATGAAAAATCAGGACTGGCTTGTGTTGGCACAAATGGAACTGGAATACTTGGCAACAATGCTATGGAGTCTTTGTACTACTGCTGTCTCAGTTGCTACTGTTATCGGCTCACACCTCTCCTGAAAACACAGACTGCCCTCAGCCTGCACTCCCACATAAGGCAAAGAAGGAACACATTGCAGACTGGGCCTCTTTCACCATTATGATTGGGATCACTGCTGGTTTAGTAGTAGTGTGCGGCTGAGTAGGTGCTTTAGCCATTACTCCTGCAGAGCAGTAGGGAATTTGTCACATCCATCAGCATCAATTCCACCATTCATCCTTCTATGGTGAACATATCTGAGTATCCTTACTTTCAGCAATAGGCTTGTCTACTATTTTATTTATTTACATTTATAAAGCGCAAAAGGCGGCCCGCAGGCATCGTGGCGCAGTTACAATAAGGCTTACTTAGTTACAAGATAACAAACATCACAGAACTGTAGGTGTTGTTCTAGTTACATGATAACCACCATGACAGACCGTGGGTATTCTAAGGAACAGTGAGCAAGATACAAGAAAGTACAAGGTTATATTGTCATTTACATGGTGTGCAGCTATAATACTCAAGGTTCCAAAGTTCCAGGGGAACTAGCTAAAACTCACGCTTACTTCGGATGAATGTAAGGGTGGGTTCGGTGTAGCAGGGTGAGCTAGTTGAAGAGCTTAGTTTTGAGTGATTTGCGGAATGCTGCCTCGGAGGTCTCATTCCTTAGTGTTGTGGGCAGGGCATTCCAGCTTTTTGGCACTAGAAATAGGAAGCTACAGCTTCCGGCTTTAGCTCTTTCGAAGGTAGGGACATTAAGCTGATTACCGTGGTGTGATTGCTTAGTTCTGTAGGAAGAGGCTCTGACTAGTTTTCTGATAGGTCTATGGGTGCACTTATAAACCAAGGAAAGTATCATGAACGTCTTTAAAAAAAAATCATTCATATTATTCAGAATTTCAAGGTCTATGAAAGGCAAATATCAATGGAGCAGGTAAGGAGAGTTTAGCAGTGGATGCAGTAAGATTGTCACTTACTTTGAATGATCACAAACATCTCCCAACCTCGCAGTTCATCAGAAATGTCCTCGGTTCTCAAAACCTTCTATAAATTCGGGATTAGAAGAGTGCTCCGAAAATCTGGAGTACGTGTTTAGTGACTGAAATGTCGACGGGAGGCCACCAGATGGCACTACAATGCAATTAAACTTTGAGGTAGGCCTCACGAACACAAGCGTTGGCAAATGCGTGCTGGTTGAGTCGTATTTTCCGATATATTCCTCGAGACACTGTTTATGTACAGAGTAGAGGTCGAAGTGGGAGGGAGCGGTGCTCCTATACTTTTTATTTTTAAGTTTCACTGTTCCTATACTTTTATTTTTAAAAGAAACCGTTCTGGGATGGTTTAGTTTTAAAATGAAAGTGTATGAAGAGGTTGAAGCTTGTACTTCAGTGCATTGCACTGCCTAAAATTGAAGGTGTGTAGGTTTGGGTGTCTGGATTGTGTGTGGGAGGGGGCGTGGCGATGGGGTTCGTGGCGAGCGGGGGCAGACCTGCAGGGAACATAGTTCAACTACTTCTTTTTGTACACTTCGGCCACTGGTACAGAGCAAGGCTAGAGTTGTTACTGTCTATTCATTTTGGGCTCTGTTATTATTAGCATGCAGTGCTTTCAGTGCGATAAATAATCGAGGAGATCGGATAACAATATTTGTGGGTGGGCCTATTAGTGTCTGTTGGGACTTAAGAATCACATGTTGCCACTAGCTAAAGATGTGTGTGTGGCCTATCCAAATAACGAAGTGGCCTAACCGACACTATCATGTTTTTGTACCTGGAATTAAAGTGAGCACAGTATATGGTGTCCCACATATTAGATAACCGACTAAAAGACAAATTTTCAAATGTAGAAATTAAATCAAATAAAAATAAGATTTAAAAAAATATATTTTTATTGAAAGGTGATTTTGGTCAAACAAATAATTGTTCACTTGTTTAATGTACAATACTCAAAATATACCGATTTACCTTAGAATTCAATGAAAACCGCACATGAAAGAATACAAAACATTAAAAGCTGCAGTAAAACCTTAATATTAAAAATCCCAGCAGTTTTAGACATAACCATCAAGGTACTAGAAATGGTGAAAGCACAGTACAATATAAACCCCAAAACTTCCAAGCTTCTTTCCAGTAAATTGATAAGAGTATTTATGTATTGTGTATTTGTAAGGCGCTTATACATCAAGTAAATTGTGTTTCAATGCGCCCACAGTGCAACAGGGAGGGGACATGGGGATGAAGAACAAATACAGCAAGTGCTGAGAGAGAGAGAGGGATGAGGGGGTGGGAGGGGGGTAAATGCTCAGTGTATGAAGAGCTAGGGAGTGAGCAGCTGTAAATGTCTAGGTGGAGTGGTCAGCCGCCAATAAATAAGTGCAGGCCTGTGGTGACATAGGCCAGTGGGTGCCAAGGCAAAGTGATGGGGGGCGGGGGCGGAGGCTGCAGGCGATTGGGTGTGGGAGGCCATGACCCGGGAGGACACATAATGACCCTGGTGACCAATCTCAGCAACTGTGGGATTATGCAGAAGACAGGGAACAACCCTCCAGCATCCATGCTTCTCCATCATGATGGCAATGCGGGTGGAAACAGTGGCAGAATCCTGAACGAAGCAAGGCATGGGGTTTCTGAAACGTGCCAGGTGCAGGGACCGCTGTATTGCAAGCTGGATAGGCCCAATCAGGCTAGCCAATAAGATTGCCAGACGTGTAAAGTAGTTAGAACTCTGTCAGCTCTGCCCTCTGCTTTTTTTCCATTCAAAGCCATTACACAAAACCTGTATGTAGCAAGAGTACTCCGTGGGGATTTCGGTGTGGCATTTGCTTGAAGCTGCTGTCCAGTCATTACTTGCTCAGCATCACTCAAGGTCAAGGTGTAACCCATTGTATTGAAGGGAACCCGGTCCTTGTGGCATGGCAGAGGATCTTACGATTTTAACAAGTCAACCAAAGTACAGGGCCCTTTGTATGCGCCAATCCAACTATACGTCATTAATTCTGCTGTGTAGTAACTCAGAAGTGAAACCAATGAAGGGGTACCCTGTATGTTTCTCTAGTATGCCCTGATTAAAAGGGTTAGAGACGCATTGATTCACAAGCATGGTATAGCCACAGCAATAGGATCATTCAAAAATCAAAATTCTTGAGTCTTCATCTAGACAATTCCTTTTTGTTGTTATTAATTCAAGCAACAGGGTATCATTTCGACCATAAACGATGTTCACAGCTCTCCTTCCACCTTTTCCACTCATCCACAGGCTAAGGTCTGCCGACATCACCATATGGACTTTTCAGCAAGCCTCGGTGCAGCTGGACCACTAGAGTGGTGACTGGTGCAGCACACAACTATTGACATAACATGGCGACCATTAACAGAGGGTGGAGGCTTTCCAAGCGGAGGGTGACTTTATAACGAGCGAGAGACAAAGAAGTACAGTGAGACCACAAGCCATGGACATGGCCTACAAGATTCATATAATCTGACTTCAGCACTTCGGGCAATGAGGAGTGGGTTAGGGGTCCATCGGGTGTGAAGTAGAGGGTATAGCAGGGGTTCTGTATCACACTAGCAGGTGGAGCTGGAGGCTTGTTTTGAAGGGATTCACTGATAGTAGCTTTGGATATCAATGGGCAGAGCATTCCAGTAGAGGGTACTAGTAAAGACAAGTAGCAAAAGGGTTGCAGAGGAACAAGGATCCGTGATTTCTGGAGGTGACGGGTAACATAGAAAGATGCAGTTGGCAAGGTAGTGGGAGGTGGGACCATTGGTGGATATAAAGATGAAGAGCAGGAATTTAAAGAGAGTGCAATTTTGCATGGAGAGACATCAAGCGTGGCATCTGCTGGCAGAGGTGGGCACGATATAAGTAGGTTACAGAGTGTGTGTGTCGCAAAGTTGAGAACTTAGCTGAGGAGAGCAAAGGAGTAGGAAGTGAGGCCAAGGAATAGGATTCCACAGTAGTCCATTTTGTGGAGCACTAGAGGAGAGATTAGAGTTCAGTGGGTGAGGAGTTGTTGGCATATTTTTCTGATGTTAAGCATCTCAAGCCTGGCTACAGTGGCAGTGGTTGTGATGAACTGGAAAAGTTTCAAGTCGCTATCAAAGAACCCTTCAAGATTGCTTGACACGGATGGGGGAGCAGAAGTGCTCGCGGAAATGTAAGGAAGAGCCAGGCTGGTTTTGGAAGCAGGTAGAAAGATGACTTCTGTCTTAGAGGAGTTAGGCATGAGACAGCATAGAACGATACAGTGGCCATCCATTGGTGGAAGACAATGTCCCAGTGGAATGTTTGGACTAGAATCCAGATTGAAGGAGGTCAAAGAGTGGGTGTACCTCCAGGTAGTTGACTGTTGATTGAAGACAACTCTCTCTAGGATGTTAGAGTGGTGAGGTAGGTGTAACAAATCAACTTCCGGGGCACCATTGGTTCAGGGGTGAATATCGGTTTCTAAACCATCAATCAGCCCCACACCTCTAGTACACCAGAAGGGATCCAAACAGATTGGAAACACAAGCAAATTA
Source organism: Ambystoma mexicanum (assembly GCF_040938575.1). Classification (NCBI taxonomy): domain Eukaryota; kingdom Metazoa; phylum Chordata; class Amphibia; order Caudata; family Ambystomatidae; genus Ambystoma; species Ambystoma mexicanum. Next base: position 635,726,384 of record NC_090925.1, read on the forward strand.
TAAACCTCCTTGTCCAAATTTGGTAACGTGGACAGAACGGCAGGTTTATCGCCAAAAGGTTGTGGATCAGTGGTTAGTTGCAACACAATGAAAATACATTTATTACCCAATGATAAAAGGGACTGTCCAGTTAAGGTTCTGTACAAATATCTACTTTATTATTATCACAACAGACAGTTCTAGCACACTACAGAATGCAACCCACCATGTAAAGGAATGCAGAGGACAGACAGTTTCAAAGAAGGAAAAGGGATGAACTCTGAATTCTGACAGGAGGGTACACGGTATAGAAAATAATCGCAATAGTTCAAGGATACTTGGTTTCAACACAAACTGGGCAATCGATCATCAAATGTCACTAAGGGCCTTTGGAAAAGGACCAGGGGGACAGAACCACATTGTACCTTGTGTTATAGGAGTTCCTGATGCTTGACAGGGTTGAGTCCATTTGAGGGCATTTTGAAGCTCCTGCGACAGAGTTCAAGATGTGAGACAGCTGCAGGTATCAGGCAGCAGGCAGTTCGCGACTTAAGCTGGACAGGCGGCTGCAGGCTGATCTACACGGCAGCTCAGGGTCAGGAATTGTCTCAGTGCTGGTCTGCGGTTTTGAAGCACTGGTTGAGGCTTCTCAGACGACTTTAGCGACTGTGGCGTACCAACGGTCAACGTTGCAGTTGGTTCAGCTAGAGGGGCTTGACTGACTAAAAAAATGTCCTTTAAGGCAAATATCGTTAAATTCTTGTCGATGCACTCCTCCGGCTTCTTCACTGGGCATGTGTCATCCTTTAAGGCGGACAGCCCAAAGCTGAGGAGAGTGCTGCAAGGAGCTGCCTTGTTCTAAGTTTGGTTCAGAGACTCTCTTGCACTTTCCACCTAGGAAGCTTGCTGCCGAGCCTAGAAGGGTACTCTGTGTGCCTGCTGGGTACCAGTTCTGAAGCTGCTGGAGGGTCCTCTGGAGTCAGTATCTCACTCTAGTCCCTTGGAGATGTTCAGGGGAGTGACCTTGCTTCACTCTTGAAGGTCCTGGCCTTCCTTCATTGGCAGAAGATGTAAGGCAGACTGTACCTTCACACAGGGTCCAATGCTGAGTTCTTCTTCTTGCTCCTTGCAAAGTCTTCAGATGGTCTGTCCAAAAAAGGTCTTGGGCCTCTTTTAAAGCCAAATGAATGGACCACAGGAATTGGTGTAGGAAAGCCTACCTTAATGAACCAAAACTGGGTCCCCACCAATAAACTCCTATATGTGTGAAGTCATAACCAGAGTGCTTTGCAACAGAAAAGGTAAAGTGTTGAAAACATGTAATGCTAAATCCCACCCATCTTCCTGTCTATTGTGGATCAAAGGGTACCTCTGGTTAATCAAGCTCTCTGTGGTTCCTGATTAAAGTGCCATGTCTCCCTTGAAGCTGCAGCGAGACCAGACTTACTGACTCCATCAAACCACATACTAGTACCTTCTGAATGGGGTCCCCCTCCGGGGATGACTACTGTAAACACGCAGTCTCAGACATGCCCTTTCACTGTCCATTGACATTAAGGGTAGGAGCTGGCTTCAGGTTGACACAGTGCATATCAAAGGTTGTTGTGGGTGTCTGTCTCCTTTGTTAACCTCTGCAGCCAGGCCCCATGTGGGCCTGTTTGAAGTATACTCTATTAGTATGGTAACTATGTTACTCACTGCCACCACTCTGCAGGGCTCAACAAAAGGACAGGGCAGATCCATGGAGACTTTTATAGTTAATTAGGCTGCCATGGCAGGGGGGATGTTGTTCTCTCCCCCTTCTGAGAGGAAATGGTGTAATACTGGCTGTCATATCCCAAGTAAATATGACAGGGGGGATGGTGCCTGTAGGCTGTGCCCACCCAGAGTACACAGGGCTATGCGTATGTCATGCGGTGAGCATAGGAAAATGTGTGCAAATTAGCCTCACACATTTTCCCGGAGGTTGAGAGCACAACCACTGTGTGGACGGTCGAATTCCTCACAGTTGGAGAGATATAAGTTTGTAGAATGAAAGATTGTTGGTGTCGGCAGTAGTTTTTTATTTAGTAGAGGTCTGACTGGGGCTGTTTTGTAGCAGACCAGAAAGATGCTAGTGGAGAGGTGAGAGTTAGTGGAGGTTCCTCAGTAGTTTGCAATTCAAAGGGATCAAGTGGGGCACAGGATGTGTCGGCAGAGCAAAGGATGGGAAGACGTTTGCTAGGATAGGTGGAGCAGAGGTGAGATTCTGAGGAGAGTGTAGTGTAGGGTCTGCAACCGTTGGCCCTCCATATGTTTTGGACTACAACTCCCATAATCTCTCACCATTGCCTTTGCTTGGTAGGGCTGAGGGGACTCATAGTCCAAAACATCTGGAGAGTCAAAGGTTGCAGACCTCTGTTGTAGAGGGATTTGAGGTAGGGAGATGGTGGGGTGGAGAAATAGAAGGGTGTCACATATTTTGGAGATGTTGGAGGAGCAGGAGGCAAAATCATCAGCCAAAAGAGAAGAGTATGTAGAGTGATTCTTGGGGGGAATGGCAGTTATAGAGGGTGATGGATAGTTTAAATGGGTGGCACTTTGCATATTAACATATGCATTACACAATCTGACAATGGTTTTCGGGGAACCTCATGAGCAAAAATATAGTGGAAACGATTTATCTAATGCTTTTTTTGTTTTCAAATATTTTATTTCATTTAGTAAATAACATTACACGAGATATCCAAATATTATGTAGTTAGCAAATTCCTTACATGCACATTCAGTATCTTTGGCAACATTTTCCATAATTTCGTCGCTTATCTCTGTTTTTACGAAAGGTGGGCATCTTTATGCACATAAGACCACCCCTGCCCAGAATGCCACACCAAATACTAGATCACACCCACTCGCCATAGGATAATGAGTAGCGTCATTCAATATGCCTGAGCTAATTCTTCTTAGCCAATGGTAATAACTCAGGCTGCATTTTCCAAATTGTTTGACACATCTGTGCCATTATCGAAGTAGACCAATCGTAAGCAGATCACATTAAACTGGAACCATGTAGAGCAGCCTGGCGCGAAGTACCACTCTAAGTCCTCTCTACGTGAGGCAGCCCAAACACCAGTCATAGTGCTTCCTCAATATAGCCTTATAGACGGAGCGAGGGGTTGTTATTGCAGGATAATGACCCACCCCCAAGTAACAGCTGGAAGCGAAGCCGAAGGCCATACGTTGCGGAAAGGTCATTATCCAAAGCAATAATTACCCCTCCTGAGGTCTATAATGCTATCAGCACATGGAGAAAGTAGCAATATATGTTTTGGAGTTTTTGTGGAGAAGTAAAATGGGTGCTTTCAGAGAAAAGTAAAGAGACAAACTGAGTCAGTAATTAAATGTGGTTTTATGTTCTAGTATTTGAAAACCGTGGTTGTCTTTATAAGTTAAGCATTTTAATTGCAACTTGGTTGAACTGGAACAGGTTTAACATGGGCATGCATTAGGAGTCATGTCAAAGTAAATGGTATCTCTATAAGGAAGACAAAGCATTTTAAAAATGTTTTATCTTTCTCTTCCGTGAGTTAAATTGCATGTTGCAGCAACAAAAGGTTCTCCAAGAGATGAATTGTCTTGTTGAAACAAAACCTTGCCTGGAAATTGCAGTGCTGTTGCCCTGTCTGCTTCTGAAGACAGAATGTTCAGAATGCAGTCAATACCAGTAGTTATTGACTGCACTCAAAACATTCTGATTGGCTAAGAGGAGGTCAATGACGATTTCCATGTGCTACTAAGTCTTGTTGATGAGGCATGGTTTTAGCCAGCTGGTCTGGGAGTACTAACATAGAACAGAGATGTGACGGAATTGTAATGTAGAGTGGTCTTGGGTAGTGCAAATATTGCCATTGAGGTGAAAATGCTCTGTGCACCATGTTCCATCAATCTGAGATGCTCTATTCCACTACAGAGAGTTTCTAACCCCAAGTAAATAAGTCCAGGACTGCCCAGTTGGAGTAGTCAGGCCTTCAGGCAGGGAACCAGCCACCTGAGAGGCATTTAGTCCTCACTGGGCCGTGTGGTCGGGTAGGTGTAGCTCCTGTCTGTCTGAGCTCTCTGCCCACACCGCCCATTTCTAATCTCCTGTTGGCTCACTTCCCAATTCTCCTTCTCTTTGTTCTCACTCTTGCTGGGTTAGCTGTTCTTTGCACTCACTGCCTGTTCTGCTGGATAAACAGATGTTGCACACACTTAGTGGAATAAGGCGCTGCTCTGTAGACACCGGTGAACAACCTAATAATCACAGGTTTGGACCTGGGGAGTTTGGGGGGCTAACACAGCCTTTCATGGTTATGTGGTTGATAGAATGAGTACCAAATATGGGGCGGAGTAGCTGTTCTTTTGCAGGCTTTGTAAAGCGCATAAATGTTATGGTAGTCTATATAAATGCTGCCGTTGTCATCATGAAACTGTAAGACCTTTGCTGCTGTTCGCCCGGGCCGCCTGCCCCTCCCCAATATGCTCACTTTCTTCATATGCTCAAATAGCACATGTGGTGGCCGTGCGCTGTATTGCGGTGCCTTTGCATTATCAGGAGAGTCACATAGCTGTTTCCACTATACCAGGCCGCCCACTGGCCTGCCATCTGCTATTGGTTGTGGGGGGAGGGGCAGTTCATGCTTCCCCACTAGAAATCCAAGCAGTTACACCCAGGGCTTTAAGTGAGCTGAGGCTAGCCGGGGTATAGCCCCGGCAGTCTCTAAAAAGGGATCCTGAGCTGTGGCACAGTCGGGGCCCACCCCCTCCTAGTCCCAGCCCTCTGACACCGGAGGGAGCACGTATAGCCGAAGAACTACAGGGTTACATAGGCTGCCTGCAGGTGTCAGCACTTTGAATAAGAAAACCCTGCAGTGCTTCAACTACACGGGCTGCCTGATGTCTCTGTACTGAAACAGGAGAGGCGCTGGACTGCCCAGCTCTCCTTTTGTTTCCGAGTAGTCATCACTCAGCATGAAGCTCCTTGGCTTTATGCTGTGTAATGGCTTTACTCTAAAACAAAAGGAGATCTGGGGGGTCCAGGCCTCCTCCTGTTTCTGAGTACAGAGACATCAGCAGCAGGCAGACCTTTCATTCAAGCTACCCGTGATGAAAGCATTGCCTCCCGCACGGCCCCTCGAATCAAAGGGCTGCCTGGTGCATGTGAGAGCTGGGGCACACTCGTGTCACACCTTTGGTGCACCCACCCCTTTCTTTTGTTTAAAAGGAGGGACTGGGCACATCAACGGTAATAATGCCAGTGTGTCCCTCCCAGCTCTCCTTCTTTTACCAGCCCACCCTTAAGCGATAGGGGGCTTTCGTTAAGGGGCGTAGGCCACACCCCCTAACGAGAGCGCCCCCTCGATTTTTAATCCCACTTAAAGCACTGGTTACACCTCATTTCAACTGTATCCCACAGGAGACATCAAGGGGAATTGTACAGGTGGAATAATCATACCAGTTGAATAGACACCGGGCAACACCAACAATTACAAAACACTGCTAGAATCAACTGGAATGTTCTCTGCTGAAGGACAAATACCAAAATGGCGGCAGCAGACTCCATTAGAAAGCGATTATTGCTGGTCAACAGGAATTCTCCCATGGCGCGTCTGCCTCCAAGTACTCAGCCTGCACACTGGGGATCTAACGGTCCTTCTAACTGACCCCATGGCAAGACCCCGTGAAGTCCACCCTCCCGAGCAGTGCCCTTCTGTAGCTGTACCGCCTAAGCCCCCAGATGCGTTCTGCACCCCCCTCCCAGTCGTCTTGCCCGCGTTCTAGTGACATCATCATCTCTCTGCTGAAGACTGACTGTGCACTTTGTCTCCCCACAGCTCCCAGGATGCAGTGTTTGGCAGACAGTGGTAAGTGTGTCTCGCTTCTTGGCAGCTCGCCCGCCGCCCGTGCTCGGGCTTGTCGGGCGCATCTCCCCGCCCGTGGCCTGTTGGCAGTGTCAGCAGCCGAGGCGAGTGCTGCCCGCCCCCACCCGGGATTTGTGCCTGTCAGCGCGCTGTCAGAGAACGCTATATTTACTTAACCGAGGCACGGGCTGATGCCGGGTTATCGCCTCATCACGACTCTGGGCGGGCAGGCCTTATCAGGAGGGACACACACGTGCTTTGACACATGGGATCTGTTCTTGATTTAAGATGGCAGAAGTTATCATGGACTTCTGTGTACCGCTGGGGAGGGGGGGGGGGGAGGAGGGGTGTTAGTACACGGTCATCTCATTGGTCAGATACCCTAACACTCCATCAGTCAGAGTTGCTACACAGCAGTATTCAGGGTTTCCCATCCAGCCACTGGATTCCAGTGTATGGTATCCACCAGGCAAGTATCCGGGATGGTCAACACTTTACTAGTCTGTGTTTCCAATACATGTCCCCCACCTATGGTGACCAGACGTCCCGGTTTTGCCTGGACTGTCCGGGTTTTTGCTCCTCCATCACGCGGTCCCGAGAGTTTTTAAAAACCCTGACCCGGGATTTGGGGATCGGGTGGATAACATCCCAGTTTTTGGCCCGATGTCATGATTTTTCCATCGGTTTGGCCAAAAAACGGGATGGTAACCACCCTATCCGCAAATCCCAGACAGGTTTTTAAAATTTAAAATAGTCTTGGGGCGCCGGGCGCTCTCCTCACTCGATCAACATGACACGGGACAGGCCATCCACATAGAAGTAGGACTAGTTTCACAGCTGAAGCTGTAGTCCTACATCTTTGTCAGTGTCCTGTCCTGTTTTTTTTTATTTTCAAAATCTTGTCACCCTACTCCCAACACCCACTACTTAGGGCTCCCAGTGCTACATTACTCAGGCTGGTCAATCTTCCACTGTTGAAGCCTCCCAACTCTTTGTGTCAGGACATCTAAAACTCCCCTATTCAGCGCATCATTGACTGCCCTACTGTGGGTTCACCGCACTCCACTTTCTCGGGCTGCAATGACCCCACTACAGTGGGCACAAAATACTCCACTATTCAAGGCTCTAATGAATCCACTAGGATAAGCTCATAACACCCCACTATTAAGGTTTGCAGTGGCCCGCACTACTGTGGACTCCCAGCATCCCACTCTTCAGGGTTATAATGACTCCACTGCTTTGTGCTCAAATCACTGCACTATTAAGGGCTCCAGTGACCCCCGCTATCACGGCCTCCCAGTACTACAATAGTAATGGATGCAATAACCCGACTACTATGGACTCCCACCACTCCACTGTGCAGGGCTGCAGTGAACCCACTATTGTGGGCTCCCAAACTTTCCAATATTCTGAGCTCAATGATCACACACTCCTCTGGGTCCCCAACACTCCACTGTTCAACACTCCAATTACACCACTAATATGGGCTCACAATACTCCACTGTTCAGGGCTCCGATTACCCTGCTACTGTGGGCTACCAACCTCCCACTGTCCACGGCTCCAATGCCTCCACTTCTATAGGCTCTCAACACACCACTGTCAAGGGTTCCAGTGACCCCACTACTCTGGACTCCTAACACTCTACTGTCCAATTCTTAACAAAAAAAAAACACTAGTGTGGGCTCACAAAAAGTCACTGTTGAGGGTTACAATGACCCTACTACAATGGGCTCCCAATAATCCACTATGCAAGCCACCATTGGCCCCACTACAATGGTTTTCAGACATTTGCCTGTCTATGTCTCCAATTACCCCACTACCCTGGGTCCCAGCACACCACTGTTCGTGGACTCCAGTGACCCCACCACTGTAGTCGCAAACACTCCATTCTTCAAGGCATGGAGTAGTCCACTATTCTGCACACCAACTTCCATTACTCTGAGCAACAAACATTCCACCTTTCTGAACACTGAATACCCCACTAGGCAGGGCAGCCAACACTCATCTGTTGATAGTACCAAACACTGCCCAACTCTGGCTACCCAAAACCCTTTCAGTCCTGACACCCAACGCTCCTCAATTCTGAACACCCAACACTCCAGTAGTCAGGACACCCAACACATCACTTGTCTAGGCTTCCAACAATGCACTAATACTCATCAGCACCCGGATGGGGGGAGCCAGTCAATCAGGTGACTAGACTAGGAACGCATGCTGAAACCAGCGATCTCAGTCCGCATTCCAAGCCGCCTGATGGCCAGTTCCCCCACCTCCATCTTCCCCCACCTACTGTCCCCCTTTTTTAAAATCATTCCCAGTCCCACTCCAGTTACATCTTTTCGGCCGCCGCCGAAGCCACTTCTTCTTCTCAGCTCCCAAAGGCCGCCATGGAAAGGGAAGATGGGCTTCGTATGGAACTCTGCCTTCCCTTTCCATGGCAGCCATTTTTGAATAGTATTTTTCCTTCTGTGAACGGGACGCTGTGCCCGTTCAAAAAACAAGAATACTTTAAATCTTTTAATTAGTCCGGTCCCAGCCCTTGGACAGGTGCTAATGGTGTTACTGTTAAACACCAGTTCCAAGGGCTGGAACGGGTGGAAACATCCCAGTGCCCTCGTTATAGGCCCAAATAAAGCGAGGCCCTATAACTCGGGCTGCCGGGCCGTTAGCACCTGTTCCTGCCCTTGGAACGGGTGCTTAACGCCACAGTATATCCAACACTTTGGTCTGAAGTTCCGGCAGCATCCTACTGTTCAGGGCTTCCAACACTCCACTGTTCTCGGAGCCAAGCGCCTCCCCAGGCGAGTATGTCAATGTATACTCCACAGTAGCTGCAATTCCCTGCCTTCTGCTAGTTGTTTATCAGCCCCCCTCACCTTCCTGTTCTCGTGTAGTTGAACACATTTCGGGCCGCGCACATCCCATACCCTGCTCTGTATGCCAGAATATGACAATGCCATTAATCCAGATATTGTTTTCAATCCTCTTCCAGATCCCCTAATCTCCAAGTCTGCCTCACTGCCAGCTTACCGAAGGAACGGATTGCACAGGGTAAGATCACCTGGCCTCTTATGGTGGGCATGGGGTTCACAAATGAGGCCAGAGTAGGAACCAGGTCTAAGGGTTGCTTGCAGAGAGGGCAAGCTCATAGACCCCTTCAGAGGCATGTGGGTTGTGGGGCTGGTGAAGGTGCACCCTAAAACAAGGGTGACTAGCTCTTTCCAATCCCTGGAGTCACGGCAATATGGCAAATGTTTCGTACAGAGCCGCTTGAGTCTGCTCAGAGGGCTTGAGTTATGAAGAAGCACTGACATCTCTTGGTGGACTCTGGAAGCAGGTGTGGGGGGAGAGGATGTGATGCCAGAATGAAAAAGGGAGTGATTTTTGTGTGGAGTGGTGGAGTTTGTGGGAGGGGGTATTCGGGACTAAGGAAAAGTCTCTCTGTCCTCCTCCTACCGCTCACTCTTGTTTTTTTTCCTTGCAGCCTCCAAGTGCAGAACTCTTCCACTACGACAGCACAAATGCAGTCAATTGGGGAATGCGAGGTAAGACCCACTGCTCCAGGGATAGCATGTCTTTGAGTACTCTGCGAGGGAAGGTCAACATTCCTAAGAGCAGCTGCCTCCATTGAGAGATAGCATGCATACGAGTACTCTGCAAGAGAAGGTCAACGTTCTTAATAGCAGCCACCTCCATTGAGGGATAGCATGCCTACGAGTACGCTGCAAGGGAAGGTCAACATTCTTAATAGCAGCCACCTCCATTGAGAGATAGCATGCCTATGAGTACTTCGCGATGGAAGGTCAACATTCCTAAGAGCAGCCACCTCCATTGAGGGATAGCATGCCTACGAGTACTCTGCAAGAGAAGGTCAACGTTCTTAATAGCAGCCACCTCCATTGAGGGATAGCATGCCTATAAGTACTTTGCGAAGGAAGGTCAACATTCCTAAGAGCAGCCACCTCCATTGAGGGATAGCATGCCTACGAGTACTCTGCAAGGGAAGGTCAACATTCTTAATAGCAGCCACCTCCATTGAGGGATAGCATGCCTATGAGTACTTCACGATGGAAGGTCAACATTCCTAAGAGCAGCCACCTCCATTGAGGGATAGCATGCCTACGAGTACTGTGCAAGGGAAGGTCAACATTCTTAATAGCAGCCACCTCCATTGAGGGATAGCATGCCTTCGAGTATGCTGCAAGGGAAGGTCAACATTCTTAATAGCAGCCACATCCATTGAGGGATAGCATGCCTATGAGTGCTCCGCGATGGGAGGTCAACATTCCTAAGAGCAGCCACCTCTTTTGTTGGTGGGTCAACTCTTGACGGAGGGGCAGAAACACAACGTCATGTAGGGAAGTAACCTTTCCCAAATGGGCCACCAAATTGAGGACAAGGATTCCTAAAAGTGCACTCTCCTGGGCTATGATAATACCTTAAAAGCACGTCCTACTTGTCGGATAGTTTCACTACATATTGCTCTGCTAGATGGGGACCATATCCATGAGCATTCAAGCTTGAAGGATAACTTACCAATGACTCCCCTTTCAAGGGAATCCGGAGGGTTATATTGAAGAGTCTGCATTCCAAGGAGTGACCTTTGCTAGAGGGTGAATGTTTCCTGAATGCTCCCCATGTGAAAAGGCTAGAATTCCTAGAGATGCCTTCTGTGAGGGTGATCATTCCTGCAGTATTTACTCAATTTGCACCTCAGAGTGCAAAAGGGACGTGCAAAGAGGCTTCCACCGTCTCTGTACACTTCTCTTGTGCACTCTGCAGTACAAATGACAAGAATCGGCAGGGTGGGTGGGGGGACCTGTTTGGAAATAACTGCAAATGTAAGCCATTCCCGCCGGGCAATTTACATATTTCAACAATATGAGCTCCATAGAGTTTGACTAGACCGGATAAACTCTTCCATCTAGTAAGAACTTAAGAACGTAATTACAGCCTGGTTCAAAACCCCCATCATGTGCTTCTGCCGCTTTCTGTGACGGCAAATAATCAAAGGTCTCTGGCAGGTGCCCAATGTATGCAGGTTTTATGCCAGTGGCATGCCTCAAACTAAAAGTCCCACAGAATGGCCTTACACTTCAGTTTCTGACAAGGTTTTAATCTGGTCCATTGCTTTTTCAACAAAAAGTTTTTGGGAAACGCAATGTGAGGTCTGTTTTCGTTGATTCAGGTCTTACCGCAGAAGAGGGCAAGGCCTTGACTTTCAGTGAAACTTTGAACGAGTTCAGGAGTCTGCCACCTTTGGCTCTCCAGGTGTTTTGCACTACAATACCCATCTCCCTAAGCTAGTATAGTCAATGGTGAGGGATCATGGAAGCAGTAGTCCAAATTATCTGGAGAGCCGAAGGTTGCAGACCCCTGGGATAGTTTATGCGATTCTCCCTTCAGGCTCATCACAGACACTAATTTGTTGTTCTCCTCTCTCTTTTTTTGTCTTTGCAGAATACAAGGTAAGATGTCCCCGTGACCCCCTACCATCCCAGGCTGGGATCTGTCTGCGTGCTGAAAAGGCAGGTTGCGTTGGCTATTGATGTCTTGATCCCAGGCAACCGAGAAGGAAGCAAGGTGGTAACTTGGATGGTGGCCTTTTTAGGCCCCATTAAAGACATTTCCGCTCTGCTCCGGAAATTCCCAACCAATCCTTTTGAGTATTCTCATCAGTATTAATGTTATGTTAAAGGTTCTTATCGCGCACCGTCACCACCTGCGTGGGTCCTTGGCACTCTGCCAATGTGAGAATTATAAATAGCAACACCTCAGTGGGACACATTTTAGCTTCTACGTGATTTCTGATTATTGGGCACTAATACTAGCACCTGCTGGAGCAGAATGCTCAAGAGAAATCCCGATTGAATCCAGAAGCTAAAATCAAATTTCCAGGTGACCAAAAAGAACTGCCCTCACACCGGCACTGCATCTTTCATCTCATAGAACAGTCCAGGTGAACTTGGGCAATGCCAAACTCGCAAGTCAAACTAAATCCCATACTTAAGATTTGGTTAGATGGCACTCACAAACCGTGCACAAACTCGCCCAAACTCTCTCGCTCCTAATGCCAAGATGATGGCTTGCTTGCTGCACACTCAGCTGTAACCACTGAATGCGATCTCATGCCCACTCACAATGTCATTGTGTGGGGGTGGGGGTGTGTATATATATATTAAAAAACAGCACCCGGCAGGTGGGAGTCAGCCAATCAGGTGGCTAGGAACACAGGCTTGAACCTCTGGTGTGAGCCCGCGTTCCAACCCGCCTGATAGCCGGCTCCCCCCGCGGCCATCTTCCCCCCACCTGTCCCCATTTTTTTATTTTTAATCCCCCCCTTGTCCCCAAACTTACCTTATTGCAGCTGTGGTGGCACTCACCACCACAGCTGCACCTACCTCTCTGCTCACAACGGCTGTCATGGAAAGGGAAGAGGGGCTCTTTGAGGAGTGCCGCCATCCCTTTCCATGGTGGCCATGTTGGATAAAGCTTTTTCCTTCATACAACGGGATGCCGCGCGCGTCCCATTGTAGGAAGGAAAAACCTTTTTTGTTTAGAACCCCGGGGTTGGTGCTTTGGTAACCGGGAGTGCTAATGGCCTTAAAAACCAATCCAGCCGGCCGGATCGGGTTGTTAAGGCCCCATTATAAAACCTATCCTAATTATACCTGACCCTCAACTACCTTAATGTAACTCTCACAGTAAAACCACATTGCTTTCTCCTACACTAGCCCGATGCCAGCAACCTCAACACTCGCCCTACAAGACAGATCATAACTTCCCGCCATGCATGCCTGCATATAATCTCAGATACCAGGTTGATCTGCCATAAACCACACCCGACTAACTCCTAAAGAATCCAGGGAAGTTCGGTCTGACCAAATCGGTATCAATTCGGGTGGTGCTGAGTTCACCAGAATAAGGTCACTCCGGCATAGCATTGTGTGCCAATAGGAATGCTGAATTATTTTTATAAATTCAGAATGTTCCTCATATTGTAGTAAAAGGCAAGAGTTCTGATTGCCTATTCAAAATTACAATTGGTCAAATTAAAGTCAAAATCTGCTTTCATAGCTTTCCCTACCAAGCGTACACAGTGCCAAATGACACGTGTTGGAAATGCAAACGATCTGAACCCTAACTGTTTCCAAAATGCTGCCTCCACTGTTCAGTAATGCTCCAGAACTCAGGGCACATGGCATCTTACTCATCATCCCTAACGGGACATGAAACCAACATGTCCCCATGCTACTTGTAGGCCCAGGCTTCCCTTTCACACTCCGCCTATTAGGACAACCCCGATTTGACAGGGCCTCTGATGACCTGGTAGCTCAGGGGCACAGTCAGCTGCAAGTCCACCCCCAGCACATTTCTACATGCTAAAGGATTAATATATTATGCTCACTGTGATTGGTTGCTTATTGCAGATATAAAATGCACTAAGTGGGGAGATTCCTAGTATAGCAAAGCTAAGCACTGGGCGGGCTGCCTAGGCTGGGCATGCATCATTAGGCAATCCAGAATGACCCCCATCCGTATAAAAACTAAGGGCATGACAGGATGAAGTCGGATGAAAGTGGTAAGGATGGAGAGGGAGGGGTGTGTCAGTGGGGAAGACTGAGGAGAGTTTGCAATCCCGTCTTTGATTCATGACACTGTCCATGACACAGTGTTTGTGAAAAACATGCAACACGTGAATGTGCACACCCCCGGAAACGCATATGCATTCCACAAAAAAATGAACCAGGAACATAAAGGCATATCGCCACCGCTAGCAGCGTACATCATTGCAAATGTCTGTCTACAGCAACGAGGTCTGCTCCCCCCAGAGCAGAGGCATTGCTAGGGGGGGCTGGAGGGGCTATAGCACTGGATAGAAGCTCAGGGGCTACAAGCAAAAGGCTCGCTAGCCCCGAGCCCTGACAGTCCCGACATTAGCATGGCCCTAGCTCTTTTGCAGACCTAGCGAGACCCCTGCCCCAGAGGCTCACTGTTCATCCGCAAGGTCCCGTGCAGGTGTCTGAAGGTGAGGTCTCTTACGCCTGTCCGCGTGTTGCTGTCCCCGGGAACCACAATGAGAGGCTCGATCTTGCTACCTTGCAGCAGCATAAGATTTGAGGGCTGTTCCAATGCAGCTTGCAGCCCCAATGGCCTGGCAACGCTGCTGCATCATTACGCATACTTGCTTCTGGACTATACACGGGTGTGCATGGCATAATTTGGGAAACTCTGCCACAACAGCCCTTCTGGTTTTGGTCATCTCAAATACTATGGCGCTCTGCATTTCTGTAGTCTCCATCACTGCAGCCTTAATAGTGCTTGCCACCTCATTGGTCACGCCCTGTAACCCCTCACACAATCTTTACCGAATTGAGGACAGCTGTGTACCAATAGCGACCTGATTTTTGCCCTCTCTTCCTCCCAGGTCATTGTCAGGTGTGGGGCAGGCCAATGGGTGCGTGCCTGTTAGGGCAGGTGGTCAGCGTGTCAGCTTTCCTGGCTTTCTGGCTTGTGCACAGCCAGGTAGGGGTGATTGTTCCGCAGCATCCCGAAACTCCAAAATCGCATGATATGATATGATATTCTATTTGTATCGCGCTCAAACACATGTATTTCAGAGTGCATCTTGGTGGTACCTTGGTGTTTCTCCAGTTCCTTGTCCACCATAACTCTGCTTTGTTGTTCTGACAGCACTGGGACTTGCCACCAAGTATTCTCCTCCACCTCCTCTTCACCATCAAGGGTGGCATTTCCTCGCAAGATGCTATTTCATGTGGTACAGCATCTGATACCTACAGGTTTGAGGCGTGCTACAAATGCTAAATAAATAATTAAAATAAATCTGTGTGAGAAAGCGATGGATTATCACCTTCAATGTGCACATTTCTGAGTGGGTCAAAGGCAGCAATACATTTCAGCATTGTTGTACACATGATTTCTCCCTTATAGCGCACCCTGTCAAAATGAAATTCCTTAAACATTACACACATACAAACTAAACCATTTACACAGGGAATGTGGCCACACGCTCCCGACACACATCATACGTCATATTTAATGATATTTACTTGGGATATGACAGCCAGGATTACACCATGTCCTCTCAGAAGGGGGGGAGACCCCCATTCCCACTGCCGTGGCCAGCCTAATTAACTATCAAAGGCTCCATGGATCTGCCCTATCCTTTTGTTGAGCCCTTCAGGGTGGTGGTAGTGATTAACATAGTTAGCATACTAAAAGAGTATACTTCAAACAGAGGAGACAGGTTAACAAAGGAGACAGAAACCCCCAACAACCTTTGATATGCACTGTGTCAACCTGAAGCCAGCTCCTGCCCTTAATGTCAATGGACAGTGAAAGGTCATGTCTGGGACTGTGTGTTTACAGAAGTCATCCCTGGAGGGAGACACCATTCAGAAGGTATGATTATGTGGTTTGATGGAGACAGAAAGTCTGTTCTCTCTGCAGCTTCAAGGGAGGCCTGCCTGTTTAATAAGGAACCACAGTGAGATCAATTAACCAGAGAGACCCTTTGATCCACAACACACAGGAAGATGGGTGGGACTTAGTATTACATGTTTTCACCCTTTACCTTTCCTGTTGAAAAGCACTCTGGTCATTACCTCACGCATACAGGAGATAATTGATGGAGACCCAGTAATGGTTCATTAAGTAGACTTAGCCCACACCAATCACTCTGGTCCATTTTGCTTAAAAGAGGGCTGAGTCCCTCTTTTGGGCAGATCACCTGAAGGCTTTGCAAGGAGTAGCAAGAATAACTCAGCCTTGGACCCTGGCTGAAGGTACAGTCTGCCTTAAATCTTCCACCAGTGAAGGAAGTCCAGGACCTTAAAGAGGGAAGCAAGATCCCTCCCCTAAACATCTCCCAGGGAACAAAGCGAGATACTGAATCCAGAGAACCCTCAGAGCACCTACAGAACCAGTGTCCAGCAAGCACAAAGCATGCCATGCTAGGCTCTGCAGCAAGCTTCCTAGGTGAGGAGTGCCAGAGTCTTGGAACCAAACCAAGCACAAGGCAGCTGTCTACAACACTCTTCTCAGCTTTGGACATATGCCTTAAAGGACGACACAATCCCAGTGAAGAAGCTACGTGGAGTGCATCGGCAATCATCTACTGACGTCTGCCTTAAAGGACATTTTACAGCCAGTCGAGCCCCTCGAGATGCAACCGACTGCACCGCTGACTGTTGTTGCGCAGCAGTCACTAACACCGTCCGAGATGCCTCGACCTCGCTTCTGACCCACCAACCAGCAATGAGACTATTCGTGTCCCTGAGCCACCATGTAGGCCAGCCTGCAGCCGTCCATCCAGCCTCGCTCGCCAGATATCCGCAGCTGTCTCCCATCTTGAACTCTGTCACAGAAGCTGCAAGGCGCCCTAAAGCAGACTCGACCCTATCGAGCACCAAGGACATCTACAGCACACATTACATTGGGGTTTTTCCCCCTGGTCCTTCTCAAAAGGCCCCTAGTGTCATTTTACGACCCATTGGCCCCTTTATGTTGAAACCAAGTATCCTTGAGCTATTGCTATTAATTACTTTACCGACTACCCTCCTGTCAGTATCCAGAGTTCATCCCTTTTTCTTCTTTGAAACTGTCCTCTGCATTCCTAACAGGGTGGGTTGTATTTTCTAGTGTGCTAGAACTGTCTGTTGTGATAATGATAAAGTGGATATTGGTATACAACCTTGACTGGACAGTCCCTTTTATCATTGGGTAATAAATGTATTTTCGCTGTGTTGCAACTAACCAACGATCCACAACCTTGCAGAGATAAGCCTGCCGTTCCGTCCACGTTACCAAAATTGGACAAGGAGGTCTTATAATTCACTTGCATTCCAATCTGTTTGGATCCCTTTTGGTGTACTAGAGGTGTGGGGTTGATTGATGGTTTAGAAACCGATATTCATCCGTGGACTGCTGGTGCCCCGGAAGTGGATTCGACCAACAAACTCATGGTTTAATGTCTTTGCTGCACCATTGGGGGTGTGTTTCCATGGGGCACTGCACAAAGTCTTTCTTGGGTTCTCCTTCCTTTATCCCTAGGTCTGGCCCCACTCCTAGCAAACACACACGACCCCTGCTTTCCCAAAGGCACCTCCGTGCACACTACGCACTCCTGCTCGCCCGACACCCCTTCCGCCCCATACACACACCCTCGCTGCACCTCCCTTTGCCGAGATGCAAGGCACCACAGACTCATTCACAGCAGACTTGTATTTCTGAATGCCACATGAGCTCAGCAGCAAGGCATCTGGCAATTGCACTCTGTGTGCCGGTGCTGACACTGACAGAGCGGTGGATACAGAATTGTGGAGGTGTGTTCTTTATTCCATAGTTGCACCCGCGTTGCATTGCATGGTGTATACACGTCAGTCGGTGCGGAGTGATTACATTCCCAGGTCCACTCGATTTTTTTTGGATGGTCATCACAATGTAAACGTCATGATAGTTTGCTTGCTAAATACAAATCAGTCAATCGGGCAAATGCAGATATTTGCTGAAAAAGGAATTGATGGGGGAAATATTCCACTACAGTTTCCTCAGACTCAAGTACTGCCTGCACCAGTTTGTTTACTCCTGCCATTAATGGCTCTCCTCCTGCTTCCTCGGGCCTCACAGGGACATTTAGCATGTACACAATCCAGCTGCCATCGCCCCACCACATCCTTCAGCACACAGCACATGCTGAAGACACACACTGTAGTGACTCAGGGTTGTGTAGATGCTCACCTGGTTCTGGCTCTGCACTGTCAGTTCCTCAATTGCCTCTCTTGCTGCAAGTGCTGTTCCAATGTCCTTTGCAATCTCCAGCCATGTGTCATTTCACGCCGCAATGCAGGGGCACTGCCCATGGAGGCTGACAGTGTGTCCTCTTTCTCCTCCATGTAGGATAACAAGAGGTCAATTTCTGCCTCCGTGGAATGCTTCTCTTGCCACCCCTTCTCGCCATCCTTGCCCCCTGGTCTACCTTGCCTGCCTTCTTCCATTTCTGCTTGTTTATGTCACCAAATTAGGCCAAACCAGTGTTTGAGGACCAGTTAGTGATTTGTGAGGCTTTTGACAGTTAATGCACACCTGTTTGCCCTATCGGCCAAGGGAGCGTATAATCTCACGTAAAGGGTGGCCGTCGGAGCTTTACCATTAAAAAGTGGGGCGTTTCCATTTAAAACGTGCACATCTGTCACATCGCTGTGCATTTGGCCCACTCTGTTATTTTGTGCATTAGATGTGATCTCATATTCACATTCAAGTTGCGCATACTTGACGTTTGCATTGATGCAGAGTTGTGCTATACGCATTTGTTTCTTTGTAAATAACACCATCGCAATTTACTTGCGCCATTGCGCACACGCACGGATGCGCAATATTGATTCTCATTGTGATTCTCATTGTGATGCACAGGTTTTTGAAAATCGGGCCCAGAATATGTTCTCTCAGCTGAACACCTCTCGCCTGCTTTCCTGCTCCCTTAGCCATGATACGATTGACATGTCCTTTTCCAACCCTGCCACAGAGCTCTATTTAGAAGTAGCGCCGTTCCCAGCTGCTATCTAACCTGGATGCTCTGCCAGTGCAAGGTGTTGTCTTCAATCCTTAAGCATATGAAATGCATTTTATATCCCGCTCATTTCTAATGCTATGAAAGTCTGGCCCTGATATGTGCAGAACACAAACTGTCTCCCCTGCTAGAGAGTTGGGGTGAGCTACAGGACACACCTTTGTGGCAGAGGTTAGTCCTGTTTAGAAGAATGCTATGCATTCCCAACGCATGCTCAATAAGCTCCCAGATTGGATTGCTGTGTGCTAGAAAGAAAGTTAAAGGATGACCTTAAACAGTCGTCCAGTGTGCCTGAATGACCATCTTGTCGCCATGTGTGTGGATGTGGAGCTTCGTATGCGTGCGCACGTTCATTAGTGCCAAGAGGCCTACGAATTGGCGGCACCTGCACTGTACAAGACCAAATGCATTGCATTCGAGAGTCTTCATGAAGGCCGCGTATCCTCTGCTTCTTAGAATTGCTAGTACTTGAAAAACAAAAATCATTACTTTTAGGTCATTGCCTCAAACCAGGGGAAACGGTGTTGTGCGGTGGTGGGATGGACCAGAGATTTAAATGCGTGTGACTGGCTTCCGGTGCGGGCTGCCAAGGATTCTGCATGCAGCCTCCAATATCGTTCTAATGCCTTCATCCTAGAATCACCCCCTCTCTGACCAAACAGATGTTGCCCATTATTGAGGTGAGAGACCTGTGAAGACGGTAGCAGTGGTCTTCAAATTGTGGGGCTGCAGATGGACATCCAAGGGAGGGGGGGCGTGGGGGGCGACGCAGGGCTCTTCCAAAAGGGAGTACGGTGACTGATTTGAATAGAAAATATAAGCAGAAATGACATTTAGGAGCAATATTTTAACCAAGGGGGAGCTTGACAACAATATTTGTACTCAAGCGTGGCTCGGCATCAAAAGGTTTGAATAGCACTGGGGTAGGCAATGCCTGGTTGATTCTGCTTTGGATGCCCTTTGCTGTAAGGCTTCCTCCGCATCTCGGCCCCACTCTATAGACACGGATGCTGTTCCTGCCTCCGCAGGCTGAGTTGCACGCAGTCTCGGAGAGTGGGCGGAGCTTTCTCTATTACTTGCCTCTGCCTCCCACACACACATGTAACCAAGACTGTTGAATGCAGAGGAGAACGAGAAGCCACTGACGCGGGACCCCACAGCTCACAGGTTATGCATGGAGAACTATGAGCACCCACCACAAACTTTGATAGTTATTGCATCCTTAATGCGCCAATCTGAATTCAGAATTCTGATACCATTTGGTGAGACTTCTTTTGCCCAGAATACTTCTCAGACCTTCCAACCCTACCCCAAACTATTTTAAGGAGACTGTATTTTGATGCTATGTTTATGAAAATCCCTTAGATTTGTCTATTCCTTTAAGCAGTCCAGCAGCATCTAAAATTCTTTGCCTTGTTTTAATTTTATGATCCGGCCCATGTGCTTTCTGACATCAACATCTCACCTTTCTACATTTTCCAGTACTCTGAAATAAGTTCTTCAAGCAATACCATTTCATGGAGGCCCTCCCCTGTACACGGCCTTGCCTCCAAATGTGTCCAACATCCCCTCTCCTTCCTCACTTTAACTTTGCAGATGGTTGATTGCATACAGTGACTTGTTGTATCCGTATGACTAAGGCCCAATGCCTGGGTTGTTTTTCTATGTGAATGTTTGGTATGTTGGGGAGGGGTGGGGTGTCTGTGTGTTTTATGCATAGATTGGCTGGTATTTAAGATTGTGATTGTGCCCACTGACTTGTGTCTATATGGGCAAGGTCCAGTTTCTGGGATTGTTCGTTGTATGCATGTGTAACTTAGGTTCGGTGTGTATTTGCGTATAGTTTGGCTACAGTTGGTCTCAAGGTCCAAATGATTCCCGCTCTTTTTCATGAGCCGCTGTGAGTACATTTTCTCTCCTTCGTTTCTTTTATTTCCTTGTGCAGATCTATCCCTACGAACTTCTAATGGTGACCACGAGAGGGAGGACGCGACTGCCAAAAGATGCAGACCGGACCCGGTTAGAGGTAGGTGGACACCACAACCATTCTGCAACACTCACCCACTCAACACCAAAATCCTTGCATTGCTCATTTGGTCTTTAAAATGTGAGATCCCACATAATTGCTAAGGTGGTATTCTAATATAACCATAAAACCATATGTGGGTGTAGTATATGAGCCACAGGGCAAAACATGGCACGCAGGCCTCTGGTTGAAATTTGGGAGCTGTTCTCCGTACAGGTATAAATACCAGGGTTTGGTGTTCTGAGTGAATCAATAGGCTGAATATGACACTGGGGAGAGCTGCAGGGGGTAGTGGTTGCAAGGATTCCATTTCAGAATTCAGGCTGAGATGCTGCACCAAGACCGCCACCATCCACCTACATGGTGATAATTTCCTCCTCATCATGGGCAAAGGGGGTCAGTGCTTTCAGTTCCTTCTTGACTTCTCTGCCACAATTACCAGAATCAACCCTAATGCAAGGCTCAACAGTCTCTCCTCCTGCATGGGTTTGCACGCCTCAGTCCTTCACTAGTTGATCTCTGACCTTGCAAATCAACACCAGATCATCCAGATGGGCTCAAGATCATCCCAATGACCCCCAGTGAGATGTAGAGCTCCACAAGGTTCCATCCTCCTTCCAGTCACCTTCATCCTTTATGTTGAGCAACTGAGGGCACTTCTTGCCAACCTCAGCATCGAAATCCACCAGCATGAGGATGACACATGGCTATGCTGGAAGATCAACTGTGTGGGCAACATTCGCCAGCTGCAGCACGGCCCCACCTTTGTTTAATCCTTGATGCCAAGTGCCTACCTAAACCTCAACCCGATAAAGACCGAGTTCATCCTCGTTAGAGGTGCAACCAAACACACCCATGTCAAGGGTGATAGAGGGGGGAAACTTAACTGCTTCACCCAGAATTAACCACGCAATATAAAGTTCCTCAGCGTCACCATCAACTGTAACTTCTCCTTCAAACGACCGATTTCACAGAAGATACAGACACCCTTGTTCCAGCTCTCACTCCTCCTGCAAGAAATCGCTCCTTTTCAGGGAATGGGTTCTTAATGAAGCAAATCAAAAGTCCCTAATGGGATCCCTTGTCTTTCCTTTAATTACAAGAACAAAGGGCAAGGATTACTCATGGAAGACATGCAAGGTGCAACCAGTTTGCAATCTTAAAAAGAACATACAGCAAAAGATACCACTTTCCAAACCAAGTTTTAAAAAGATGCAATGTTATTATGTACATATCAAAAAAGAAAGTATAGGGCAGAAAATCGTCATAAAAAGGGATCCCACGTAACTTAGCCTGGACTGCTCCAGTGAAGTCAAATGATATTACAGTTAACATAGGTCATGTCATGTCAGGTTATGTTACATAGATGTATCCTGCTCACTGCTGCCATTTGCATGGGCTCCAGGCACCCTAGTGAAGCTGAGAGAGAAAGGAGGTTGTCTTATGTAATTGGGGAGAGTGTGAGAAAGTAAGGTAGCTTGGCTGTTGTTTTTATGCATGCAGACCAGAGGTCCCCTGAGCTCTGCGTGCAGGTTTCTTTTTAGGTGTCCCGTGTCAAGAGAACAGAGGCATGTGTGTCCAGGTGGGAGCCTCGTGTGGCCCGGGAGGTAGGATGGATCAAACTTGATGGTGATATTTAAGTTGGTTGTAGAGATGGAGCATTCTGATGTTTGTTGTCTGTTGCAAGCGTTATTCAATTGCTGTTTGTGAGTGGTTTAGTTAATATGCATATAGCATGGTTGAGTGTAGAGGTTGAGCATTTGTGGTTCATATAGGG
This sequence comes from Ambystoma mexicanum, assembly GCF_040938575.1. NCBI lineage: Eukaryota > Metazoa > Chordata > Amphibia > Caudata > Ambystomatidae > Ambystoma > Ambystoma mexicanum. The sequence goes on from NC_090925.1 coordinate 635,748,635, forward strand.
AGTAATATTAAAACAAGGAAAACAGGATCAGTCTTAAGTCTTGGAGCAGGCATTTGACCAGCAGGGCGAGTACAAGTCTGGGTTCCCAAAGAGGGCAGATGGAATCTCACACATAAAATGAAGCACTTCATCAACAACTCGTAATTCAGAATCGTTGTCCAATCCTTAGTGTTCTCTGACCGACATGGTGACATCAACCCTTCTTACAGGTGTCTACGCTATAATCATGGCATTGTTGAAACTAAACAGCATATGACAGCCTGCCTCACCCCATGAATGAATACATTGAACAACATAACATATACACACACACTAAAGGAACTTCACTGGTTACCCCTCCAGACCGGTATCACCAACAAGACAGCCTGCATCATGCACCTACAAAGCATTGATGACCAAGGGCCCGATTCATCGAAAAGTGCGCATAGACCCAGCAATGTTGGTGTAGCGAGAAGGGCTTTGCGTGCCCCCTAAGGACGAGGCATCTGTGTGCAATCTGCCTATTCATGGAATCCTTCCCCCTTACTAACCCTATGTGCAAGTCGTGGCCGGAACGCCTCCCGCAAAGCAAATGCAGCCACTAATACTTGCGTATGCGCGGTCATCGGGCACAGACTCATGCACCCCAGTAATCCTGCATGGGGACCCCGCAACCAAGCCAACACTCCAGCAACACTGCGTAGGGTTCCCCGTACCTGCACACAGCGCCGACAACATGCGCAATATGTTCGGTAACTCAAAAAATGTCGCAAACTCCCGTAACCCGTACCTGCACCCCGCTATACTGCTTACGCACACCCCTAAATTCGATTGGAACCCCAACTGCATGCACACACCCCTAAATGCAACATTCAATCTTACCTCTGTGTCGTGATGTGTGCCACGAAAGTTCAGGGGAGACAAACACCCTTGTATCCCCAGAAATTACGGCCATGCTTGTTACTGAATCAATCCTCTCATTGATCCCCTTGTTGTTCGGCTGACATCAGCATGCCAACAATATCTTATAATGAATTCATCTGCTATTGCCATCGATTTGGATAGGCTAATGCGCTAACCACAGCAAAAAACTATTGTATATATTGTATCCTATATACTGTAGTCAGTTTCTGATACATTTATGAAATAATTCTATTCTGCTTATATTTACACGCATGCTTTATAAACTTTTACTAATACTCCAAAATATTTTCTGCCGGTGTTTGCGAGGTCCTCCTAAATAATTTCAGATAAGGATCTCTTGCACCAAGTTGCTTTGGGTCCTACAATTAACATTATGACACTGGAAGCATGGTTGTTCTATTGAGCTCATTGGGACAGAAGCTGGTGTTAACTACTGATACAATGCCCGCTTCTACTCCATAGCCAGTGTTCCTTTATTTTAATGAATCTTGCTGCCACGTGACATGTGACAGTGGAGCACTGAGGCTGTGTCACCTAGTAACAGTGAGTGGGGCCGTGCCTCTGTGTCTGCACTTGCTGGATTAGGCGCTTTGTGAGATGCCAATCCACTGCCGCCTTTATCAACTCCTTGTGTTTTCTGACACACAGGAAGATGGCACAGAGAGTGGACTTGTGCTTTGCAGAGAATCCACACATTCCAACGTGCCTACTGACTCTGGTGTGGTGCGGTGTGGCGCAGACGGTTAGACTTGCATGAAAAGGTGATGAGAAGGATTGGTGCAAGGTGGTCAGAGTGTGGAGGGAAGCATGCATGATGTCAAGGGATGTAGGCAGGGTATGGAATTGATTTTGGACGGAGGGATGAACAACCTGATCAGGTAGCAAGACAGATGTGTGTACCAGGGTGTGTTTCACATCCCAGGAGTTAGAAGAGGCATCACCAGGATTGTTCACCAAGTGGGGCTTATGTAGTTGGACCCAACCCAAGGGGAGCCCTCAGAGGGAAGGGGGTTTGCTCTCTCACGGTCCAAATGTGTTGGAGCGTTCAAGCATAGTGAGGGAGCCCAATACAGCCAATGTGGTTTCAGTTGAGGTTCTCTCACCCCCACCCCCGAGAAATATTTTAAATCATGGGTTAATATGGTCTATTTTACAGCACACTTTCTATGAAAAAAAGCCACAGTTTAAAATGTGTTTTGTATGGTAAGACATGAAAAAATAGAGTAGATCAAAAGTCACCAACAAAGCACAGGTACATTTTCCAACGCATTTTCATAGTGCCGTTTTTTCCCACCATACGCCCATATTCTGAGTGTAAAAAAAACATGTTCATGTTGATTGTGCTCATACATGTCCATACTGGTACAACTATATATGCCAGTATTGCCACATAACAACATACTCATGCTTTCTTTGCCCATATCCCACAAATTAAACTATAAGAAAATCTGTTCATGCCGGCTAATTCCAATATATGCCAGTATGCCTATGTATGAACATACTCATGTTGGCTTTGCCCTTAATACCAGTAAAAAAAATGCCACAGCAAGAAAGCATGTCCTTGCTGACTATGCAAAGGCCCTCTGTATAACAATCATCATTTTGGCTCTGCCCTTAACACCAGTAGAAATGGCATTCCACATTAAGAAAACATGTCCTTGCTATCTTCACACATGCCTTCCCTCCCCCATGTAACAATATTCATCATGTTGGCTTCTCCCTTAATGCCAGTCATAAAACCACAGTATGAAAATACACCCTCGATAGCTGTACAAATGCTCCTCTCATATAAGAACTTGCATCACTGTGTTTTTGCCCTTAATGCCAATAAAAATGGCAGGCCACAGTAATAAAACACTTCTTTGCTGGCTGCTCAAATGCTCCAAGATAAAAACTCTCATCGTGTTGTCTTTGACCTTGACATTAGTAAAAGAAAATGCCATGCCACAGTAAAAAACAATTCTTCCTCGCTGCCCAAATGCCATCCCTTTTCCCATGTAAGAACACTCATGTTGACTTTGCCCTGAATGCGAGTAAAACTCTCAATGCCACAGTATGAAAATATCCAGGCTGCCAGCCCCATTGTAGTACCCTCCTCCACCCCAAACTCTCCTCCACATATTAACACTCATTAAGTTGGCTTTGCTTTGCCCAAAAATAGCAATAAAACCTGCCATGAACCTGTAAGAAAATGCCCATGCTTCACTGCCCTCTCAGCCCCAGCCTCTCATGCAGAAACATGCACACGTTCATAAATAGTCACCCACCAGTCACGCACCCATACAGCTTCTCTCTGTCATTCACACAAGCATCAGAACATTCACACTGTATAACCATGCACACTTTTCATACTGCATTCATTAATATGAGCACACTTGCACAGACAACCAATTGCATTCACACATAAATACAATCCCCATCCAAAGACAAAAATGCTTTTTTCTCTCTAGACTCAACACAATGCCACCTCCTAAACTGCTCTCCAGGCCTCTGGCTCCCGTGCTCCATGCAGAAAGGAACCAGAAAGCAGGCAGAACGTTCTAGATCCTGGGATGCATGGTGGAGCAGGAGTTTGCCCCCTGCAGTTTAGCTGGTTCCAGTCACGTTTTTATAAATGCCGACCCAGTGTGAATGAATAGGCATTTGAAAATCTTGGACAGGCAACACCCTGTCTGTGCCCCTGGTTAATGGGGGGTTGTGAGTGAGTATTATTTGTTATAAAGGCACTATAGCCTGTGACATGGTGCTGAGATGGGTTTTAACAATTGCTTTCCCTCATTATGCTCCACTCACCTTTGCCTCAGATTCATACCTTGGCTGCCGGCTCTTAACGGAAAGTCACAAAGCTCCCTCATTCAAGATACCTCCCCCTCGACCCCGAAGACTGGACAAATGCTTAGTTTTTCAAGAAACCAACACTGGACCCTGATGACCTCAGCAAATACTAGCCAATCACCCATTTTCCCTTCCCATGTAATATCCTTGACAAAGCAAAATGCCAGTTAACTCCTCAAACACATCAACGCCAATAAACTACTCCAGTCTTACAAATCTGGCTTCAGACCCAGATGCAGCATGGAAATGGCAGTGATCAGCGATGTCCTTAACATCCTCGACAATAGCCATCCTTGCTTCCTCATTCTCTCCAACCTCTCGGACACATACTACACAGTAGATCACTAGACTCTCGCCAACACTCTAAATTGCCTCACAGGGCTCACTGAGACATCCTTCAATGGTAGAAATCCTACATTGCTAACTGTCACCAAATAGGCCAAATGGATTCCACCAGATCACCAACTCTATCCACCTCTGGAGTCCTGCAAAGATCCATCCTCTCTCCATTGGTCTTCAACCTTTATATGGAACTGCTTGGAACCCTTCTCGCTCCACACAACAACCAAATCCTCCAATACAGAGATCACATGCAGCTCTACCTCAGGACATTTTCCATTGTACACATCCAAAGGTTCAAGGCCTGCCAAAAATCGATGCAATCCTGGATATCCAGTGGTTATCTGAAGCTAAACCCCTTCAATACAGAATGCCTACAGCTGACAAATAACACTGAACAAGCTTACATCCAGACCTGAATCTCAGCTCTGAACCTGAGGGCTTCACACCTCAGTTTACCACCTGCACCAAGTCCATTGTGTTATAGATTGACAATAACTTCCCCTTCAAGGAGCACATATGTTTATTTATTTATTTTTGGTTCTTGTATAGCGCACAAAACGCAGGGGTGTCAAGGCGCTTTAACTTAAGGTTACGGTTACAGTAAGTGCAAAGAACATACTCAAAGAAGACACAAACAGCTTAGTTCCAACTTACCCTCCTGTGGAAAAAAATCAAGCCCTTCATCACAACAAACCACTTCAGATCTGCTGTCCAATCCTTGGGTCTCTCCCACTTGGATTGTGCCAATGCCCACTGGAAGGCTTTCCTGCAACCATCCTGCCCCCCCCCACCAGAGAGGTGTCCAGCATTCGACCACACCACTCCTTCGTCATTGAAATGCACTGGATCCTGCTGCAATCATGTACCAACTTCAAATTCTGCTGCATCATCTACAAGGCTGTTGCCCTCAAGTCCCTAAGCTACCTCGCTGAGAGGCCCAGTATAGCCGGAGGACTATGATCCACCCAGTAGTCAAAGTGTACAAAAAGAAGTGGAACTATGTTCCCTCCTGGCCTACACCGCTCCCCACAAACCCCATCACCACGGACCCTCCCACACACAATACAAACCCCAAAACACATGGGCATGCAGTTTAAGGGAACGCCCATTGCAGTGCACTGAAAGCGCAAGTTGCCACTTCTTCCTACACTTTTCTTTTAAAACAAAATAATTGCGGAATGATTTCTTTTTAAAATAAAAGTATATGAACAGTCAAACTTAATTAAAAGAAGTAGAGGAGCACCGCTCCCGACCGCTCCCCCCCTCTTCCACCACTGGATCCACCAGAAGTAATGACAAGTCCAGACTTTAATTCTGCCGCTTCAGGAAGAAAAGAATGAAAACCCAGGCCTTCTCTGTCTATGACCCTGACTCAGGAACCTCCTCCCCATCAACAAGAGGCCCCCACTTGCTTCTACATTTGAGGCAGGATCTCAAGACCCTCCTCTTCAAGGAATGACTACGCCCCAGCACCTAGGGCCACACACCCTTGAGTCCCCATTCAACCGGTGACATGGAGAGCTGATCCCCACTGTGTCCTCCTCTGTTTGCTCATAGATCCCTTGCTGCCAAATTGCTGGTCTCCATCCCCCATTGTTAGCTCCCTGCTCCCTTACTTTGATTGCTGTGGTCAGCTTCCCTCATCATGTACTTTCCCCCATGACTTGTAAAGTGCTCTTTTGCTTCCCGAAGCTAGGTCTGTGCTAACTAAATACCTTCATAATAATAGCTCTAACACATGGTGGGCTGAAATGTATCATTATTTACTTCAACACAAAACATGCTGGCATTCGTGCATTCTGCTTGCCCAAAAGTCAGGCTTCAGCTCTTTATGTTAGACTGTGCTACATGCTTGACATATTTAAATGTCATGATCAATAGTGATTCTGAGTGTTCGTCTATCCCTAATCCTCAGCACCATTTCTCCATGAACAATTATTTTGTTGTAGTAAATCAATACCAACAGATGCTAAGCAGGCAGAAGATTTCAGCAGAGGAACACACATGAGTCATGTGCTAATGTTGATGGCAACAACTGTAAAATGATGTGCTCTCAATCGCACTGTCTCAGATGGAAAATGGGAGCTGGGCTCATATGATGCTTTGCTGAACTGCTATTCTAAAGACACTGGTCGTCAAGGCATACTAAGTTGATATTCGTGGTCCTCTTCTCGTTACAGCGACACCTGTCTGCAGAAGAATTCTATCAAGTGTTTGGAATGAGCATCACAGACTTTGATCGTTTGGCCCTCTGGAAACGAAATGAGCTGAAGAAACAAGCGCGGCTGTTTTAGGAAGCAGACTCTCTTACTAGAAATCTAATCATTGCTTTATAAAATATATATATTATAAATATATAAATATTGAACCATTGTACAACTATATATATATTGTATCATATAAAAGTTGGTCCGGACACGAAAAGATGCTCTTTTGCACAGTGCGGACAATACGTAAGCCTCACTGGTATTTTTATGATATTCATTTTCTAAATGCCTTTGTTCTTTTTTTTATTGTTGATGGGCACAGGGTTGTGTATGTGGCACTCCCTGATCCTTACAAGTCGCCTTGATTGTACAAAAAAACTCTAGATTGTGGATTACGATAGCAACTTGTTTCGGCCTCTTGGTTTGTCTCGTGATCTGCCTCAGGACATCGACTTCCAATAATGTCCATGAGCAGTTTAATAGAAAGATAAACATCTGTTGCTGTAGAGGTTACATTGATTCCAAAGTTATTGCTAAGTTGTCATGATGTGTTTCAGAAAAGACTTGCCCTTTTGCTTAAGAAATATGTGAATTATCTTTGCGAGAGTTATTGAAAATAATTCTGTGACAGATTTGAGGGTTATTCCAGTAATAGTCCTATGCCAATTGCAATAACTATGGTAGCAGTTTTAGGCATGCAACCCCGTATTAAAATCTGTGAAGATAAATGAAGTTTGGGCATAAGGAGGTGGCAAGGTGTGCAAGGGAGTTTGGGTGAATAATCCATTAAAGGTTTTTTGCTCAGTGTTCTCTGGCCTGCTATTATTAATTAATTTACCTTTCACTCTCACGCGTGAAGAATATTCACAATGAGCCTGGCTTTCAGTGAACCACTTACCATGGACAGGTGAACTATATTTGCCAAGCCCCCAACCTTTTCCAGCATGTCACAGAAAAACATTATACAATATCCTCTCCCCCCTCTTAGTCGTTCCCCTACTCACCAGGGTAAAACTGTTAGGTAAGTAGTGACCTGAAATGTGTACTTGGATCCAAGGTGCAATGTCATCTCTGCATGACTATGACTAATTAATAAAATATGTATTTATTTATGGGGTTTCTAAAGCACTTTTGCTCTCTTTCAGTTGCCAGCATGGAATGCTACAGGGAAGAGTGATAATTAGAATGAAGGACAGTTTGTTTGTATGTTGGTAAGAGATGCCTTCTTCCTGCAGCAAGAGGAGAAGAAGAGGAGTAGATCAGGCTTGAACATTGAAGTCAAGAGTGGAGCACATATTTATATTATGAGTGATGAGTTCAAGTGGATCGCGACATCCTTTTTTTGTTTTTATTTTAGTTGTGTATCCAGTTGATTCACAAACCTCACACAGTTATCTATATAATAAAAGACCACATGTATGTTTGTCTGATACAGTCATGCACTGTAGAGACTGCTTCTTCGTCTTTCATCACCGCTAGAAGGAGCTGTTGCCTTACGCATACAATAAGACTTTAAGTTGCGCAATAGAGACTGCCTGATTTGCCTGTTATCACTGCTAGAGGGAGCTGTTGCTTTCCGCATTGTAAGGGATTTCTATGGGCACACACCCAAGTCTCGCCCAGCATGTAGTGCACAAAGGAAACCCTTATTTATTTTTGTCTATAAGTTCAATATTCTGAATGATATACCACTCATATCACACCCTTCTCAAAATACACTCCCCCCACCCCCACCCCGGTCACACTGAACCAGGAATCAGGATAGTATGTAACGGTAAATATTTATTTATGGATTGAGAATTTAAAACACAATATATTTTTAATAGGTAAAACCAATCACCAAGGGATGACAAGGACAATAAATAATACCTTTACTGCACTGAGAATTAGGTAATGAACACAAAAAGAATGCAGCAAAGAAGAGAATACTTTTGGATTTCTTTGGAACAGATAGCACTGTGGTTAGAGGTTCCCCCTGAAACACCCCTCCACCCACCAATAGGCAATTTAAATAGATGTAAGGAGAGAGCACATACTCCGGAATAATACAGACCAAACAGAATATCACCCCAACCTTCCCCCCTTAAAAACAAGAGAAAAACAAATTTGACTTTTCAACTGTCAATATGGCTTTGAATCTGGCTGAGCAAAAACACTAAATGTGATAAAAAATGCTTACATTATTACAAATTTCTCCGGGGGCTGCTTTGAACAAATGCAAGAAATCCAAAGCAATGATCTACTCAAAAGAAAACAATTGGAATCTCAAAGGCAAAGTGGGAAATAATGTAAAGACAATTCAACTTTTTCAAAAAGTAAATTCATGGCAAACTTTTACTATGTGATTTCTGATAAAAACAGGTCAACTACACGGTTTCACAATGTGGTTTTGGGTTGTGGATTTAGCTAAGGATGTTAGGTATCAGTGGGAGTTGACATTTTGTTTCTATTTTTAAAACTGAGGCAGTTATGGAGGTTTTAGTAGGAGGTGTTTTTCGAAAATAAAGACACGATTTTGGACAAGAACTTCAGTTTAAAACCAGAAATTATGGATTATTCTTTTACTCAAGATGAGAGCATGCAGGCTAGACAACCAGGTTGGGACGAAGTAAGCTCTGAGACTGATTCATGAATTCAGTAACAGATCCCCAGTGCCCATCCCAGAGGAACCAGTCCAAACACTTGAAGTGGGATTTTTGGATCAGAGTTACACAAATAAAAATGACTATGAAAATGACAGAATAAGATAGCACTAAAGATTTTGACACTGTCACTGGTTATGAAAGTAAGGATAGTTCAGATATTAAGGTAAACAAGATAAGGCAGGGTATACAATAGTTCTTTAGCGTCCTATTAATACTCACAATCCACTGGGATTTGAGATTTTTGGCCCGTCAAGATTCTGGTCAATGGATCGGGTCTATCAGGGAAGGACAGCACATCAGCTAGGATCAGGTAGGCCTGTCACCAAAACTGCATGGGATCTGCCCTTCTTGTTTCCTTAGATCAGCGGGATGGCAAGTTCCTCAGGCAAGTGTTATGGTATCAAGCCAGATAGTTTCAGGATGCTTCCCCACGCCACAGCGCTTCACTGGGTTGTAAGGATTAGTTGAGGATTAATTGAGGATTGAGGCCTAGCTGAAAATGGTTCAGCTACTGCTTGGCCTGATGATTGGCATCTGGATCTGGAAGCATGTTAAAGGCTGGATGTCGAATGCAGAATCAGAGTGCTTTGCTGGAATCAGAAGAGAGAGTGTATATGTGTTGTCAGATCTCTCTATCCTTTCAAATGATATCACAAAAATGGGTGTATGGGCCAGCTTAACTAAACTTGCCCCTGTGAACTGCGATTGGATCAGAGCCTCATCTCCACCTTGCATCTGAGTGATTGGATCAAAGACAGATGATGTCAAGTTTATGGTTTAGTTTTTACAATCCTTAGAATCCTCCCCTAGCCACTAGTATAAAAATAAAATGTTGTCCTAAATACATATTTATACATTTGTAACCTCTATGAAAATCACACAGAAGGATTACATATTTTATGGAGTATCTGTTCATCAAAATCCCACAGCTGTGAGACATTGTTTCGCCTTTTTGGAGCATTTTGTCCATTTTGCCATGAACACATTTTCCAAACGTTCTGCAAATTTACACACATATGCGTGTTTACCATAGGAATGTGTGCGCAAAGTTTAACAATTGTAGCATAAATATAGTTCCCATAAAACCACATATATTGCCATTCCTGTTCAGAATATGCAACACAGTTACACCACGTTTTGAAATATAGGGCCAAAAATTAGATTAACAAATCTGCCCTTTTTATATTTTTCACCACTTCTGACAGGGAGTCTATACGTCTCTAAAAAATGTTTGTTACATATTCTTAGCAGCAAATGGTCAGCCATTTGTCTGTCTCTGGAGGCAAGGAGCAGCCCCCACCTTTTGGATTTCCTTCTGCAAGCCTAGTTTATGACCTCTTCACACGTCCATTTCCTGGCCTGGAAAATCTGCCATTGTTCAGTCCTTGGTAGCAGACAAAAGTCTGGCCTACTCCACAATTATCATGTGTCAGTGAGCATCTGCTGAGATCAATGCCCTCCCCTTGGGTGGAAACATGTTTTTCAACCTCTTGCAGGCCCGGCCAGCCTAAGTTAGTTTTTAATTTCTTGACTTGAAATCCAGCATAAAACAAACTTGTTGCATAAGATGACATAGAGATACATTACATTCTTAGGTTTAAACCTGTGGGATCAAAACAACTGAGATCCATCTTCCTTTCACCAACAGTCCTTTTATAATTGCTTATTCCGGCAGATCTTTAGATTTAGACAACATTAAAGTTTAATCAGGAGATCCCATTTGACAGGGGCTTTCACTCACAGGTAGCCCAGTGTGGCTGCACACATACTTTTGACAGGAATTGTCATCCACAGGCAATCCAGTTTTGCTGAGAAAATGTTTTGCTCTTAACATTTTAGGACTTTTTAAATTCACAGTGCTTCAATAGATTAACTGAATTTTAGCTCTAAGCAAGATTTTGAGTGTTGGAAAGTGTTATGTGCAGGCATTTTGAAGTTTCTGCAGCAAAGTAAATGTCATTTATAGGCAAATTTTGGAATTTCACTTGCAAAGCGCTGCTTCGCCCTCTCTACTCCATGATTACTTGTCATGGAGCCCACTGGCACTTTTTCTGCAGCATGTGCTCTGTTCCACCAGACATGCACCATGGGTGGCAGATTGTGCAGCCATCTTTTTGTGTGTTGAAAAAATGCATTTTTGGAGGTTTAGGTGCGCACACGGGTTTTGCCGCCATTTTGCTGATTCTCGTCCCATAGATAGCAGAGTGAGGCCGCATAGTATAACAGAGTGGGCCAATACATCCCACAAATTCCCCCTCCTGACTTCATTTTGACTTCTAGTCAAGGGGGAGTCGGGCGAGTGGAATGTTCTTTTCTGTCCATGTGGAGAAATTCAGTTGCTTCTCCCATCAGCGATTGAGGCGGTATTCTTTCCTTGCCGCTTCGGTTTGTGATGGAACGATACTCTGGATTTCTTGGGTTTTTCCTCCCGGTCCCCGAGTGGTCCTCCTTGGTGATTCTTGGGATTTAGTGCCAATACTAGAAAACAGAACATTACACGGTTATGAACATTTTCCCACTACTGTGCCCACACATCTTCGGGGGATCTCAGCAGTGGGAAAGACACTTGCATTTCCTAACAATTGGCAATATTCTCCATCTATTATTCAGTGATAATTTGACCCATTTTCTCAGGTGTAATCAATGAATAGTTAATAATTTTTCTAGCTGTTTGGATTTTCCCCCTCTGAGTTTCCGGGGAGCTCTTCTATCGGCTGCCAAGTATGCCTGGGGTGGCCACTCTTTAGATGGGTTATGTGGAACCACTTGTCTTCCCCCTCTGTCAAACTGCCCTTGGGGATGCGGATTCTGTAGGCGACTAGTGAGATTCTGTCTACAATTTCAATAGGGCCCACCAACTTGGGAGGATTTTGCGCACTTTGGCTTCTTTCCTTTGGAAATTGTACAAGTAGAATTGGTCTCCAACTTGATATTCCTTTTTAGTTGTCTTAAGGTCATACTGTCTGCAGATCTTTCTAGATTCCACTGAGCATACTCAAAAGCATGTTGAAGGTGTTTTCTCAGAGTTGTGGAGGCATTTATCAAGGTCTGCTCTTGGGTTCTGTAGAGCAGATGCTGGGGTAGCACCATCATTGGTCCAGTCATCAGTTCAAATGGAGACATTTTTGTTGCAGATGAAGGGGTAGATCTGATGGTCATCAGGACAAGGGGTAATCGAATGTCCCAACTTGGCCCAGAATCTGCGACAAACTTTTTAAATATGCTCACAATAGTTTTATTGTACCTCTGAACTTCACCACTAGAGGACAGCCGGTAGGCAATGTGTAGTTTCCTTTTTACCCCAAGCTACCTCGGTCTGACTCAATCCTTTGGGGTAGTCCAAAACGTGAGAAGATGTGATTGATCATCAGGGCAGCTGCTGTTTCTGCCTTGCAATTTTTGACCGGGAGACATTCCACCAATTTAGTAAACAAGCATGTTACGGTCAACATGTACTTGTTCCCCCTAGAGAAGCCAATCAAGGGCCTGATAAATTCGACTTGCAAATCTGACCAAGGCAGTGTCATTTCCCTCTTTTGGAGGGGAGTACAGTGTGTGAATGATGTTGGCGGAAATTTTGAACACACAAGACACCCCTTCAAGTATTGGTCAAGGTACTGCCCCATGTGTGGCCAGTATGCCACCTCTCGCAAGATTTATAATGTTGTATGAAACCCCCCGATGACCAGCTGTGGCCGCATAATGGGCGTGACTTAGCATGACTTAGCATCAGGCTTCGGAATGAGGTAGGGACCACCCACTGGTCATGGCCAGATATGAATCTCCTCACCAACAAACCGTCTTGGATTCGGAATTATTTTTGGACATTTCATCAACACTCTGTGGTCCTCTTTCCCAATGCAATTGGTATGCGTCAGGGGAAAGTTCTCAGGGTCCTCAATGTGTTGATAAAATGTACCAATTATTGGATACCCTTTTTGAGCCGTAATCAAATCAGCATATGGGGCCTCCTTATTCCACTGGGCAGTTGAAAGTTCATTGTGAGCATTTGTCTGGGACCTAGTGATAGCAGTGACCTGGATTTCCCCCAACAGGGACTCGATCTCAAGTAGATCCCCTTGGATGGCTCCGGTTTTGGCCTCCTGATCAGCTAGGTCATTTCCAGTTCCAGTTTTGTCTGGTCCCTCTACTTTAGAATGACCCTTGATCTTTTTCCAGTAGATGCTCATCCCATCGAGGTGACCAAATCATCAATATTCTGTATTAATTTTCCATTTTTTAATGGTTTATTGTTACCACATAGCATGCCTCTGGTTTTCCAGTTAACCAGGTGCTCCGAGAACACGTTCCATACATAATCTGAATCAGTGATTATGACCAGTTCATGGAGTTGGTGTTGGACAGCAGTGAAGATGGCTTGATGCACAGCCATCAGCTCTGCCACTTGACTACTACGGGGACAGATTTTGTACCCAGCGGAGGGTTCTGGGGCATCATTCACCCATGCATTCACCACACCGGCCACAAGTTCCTTTTCCCCGTTGTTGTCAACATGGTAGGAGCACCCATCCACATAGACAGTTGGCATTCTCTCACACTTGTCTTCTTCATAGACTTTGTGCGGGGAATTAAGGTATGCCTCCATGTTGTCCTTGATTTTGAGACTTTCGTCCTCGAGACAGTGTTCTCTGGCACAATCATGCAAGTCAGCCAGACCTTGCGCGAGGGGATTCTTTTTGTTTTGGCCATATCTGACCTCCACAGGAAAGCCTTGCATTGACAGAATCCAGGAAGTAATTCGGGAATTACTCACTTTTCCGGCCTGGATTCTGTCATTTTGAAGATATTGCAGAGGCTGGTGTGGAGTCTCCACTATGATGTGTTCCCCCTGGATAAACGGGCAGTCATTTTTCAATAACCACACCGTTGCCAGGAGTGCCTTCTCACAGTCGTTGAATTTTTCCTACACAGAGGATAAAGTCTTACTCACATAGGAGATTACTTTATTGACCTTGTCATGCTTTTGGTATAATACTGCAGTCAAGCATGTATTTGAGAACTCTGTCTCCAACAAGAACTCCTTATTTTTGACAGGGTAAGCTAGGCAAGGCACCTGTGAGAGGCTTCTTTTGAGTTGTCTTACTGCCTCGGATTGTTCTGGACCCACTCCCACTTGACCCCCCTTCAACAAATGGATCAGGGGTCTGGATTTATGTGTAATCCTCAATGAACTTTCTACTGTAATTAGTCAGTCCAAGGAGGCTCCTTAGCTCATGCAGAGGTCTGGGGTCTTTTAGTTTCTGGAGTGCTTCTATTTTCTTTTCCTGTTGAAAGAGACAATCAGGAGTTATCTCATGCCCCAAGAAATGTACACGGGTCCTGCACCACTGTGCCTTTTGGAAAGAGTTTTGCTCCGGCAACCCTCAACTGTGTCAGAACATAATGGATGCCTGCTATGTGTTCCTCCACAGTTGAGCTTTTGATTAGAACATCGTCTACATAGGCCAGGTTACCCCTTTTACCCAAGTCGGGCATGGCCTTATGCAAAAAGATATTAAATTAATTTTCCGCAGTTGATGTATCCAAAGGGAGTCTGGGTCCAAATGTATTGCTGTCCCCCGAATGTAAAGGCCAGCTTGTATTTGTCCTCCCTACTGACAGGTACAGTCCAGTATCCATTGGTCAGGTCAATGGCAGTGTATACCTTTAACCCCTGGATCTAGGCCACCCCTTGGTCAATGTAGGGAAGAGGCCATCGGGAAGTGTGGACCCATTTGTTGAGCTCCCTTAGGTCAGCATAGAGTCTCCACTGGCTGTTTGGTTTCAAAATCCCCAGCACCGGATTATTGAAGGTGCTGTGGACTGGACAAATTATCCCACGGGTCTCAAGGTTCTTAATTATTTCTGTAAGGGACTCCATTGATGCGAGAGGCAAGCGATATTGCTTCACAAACACTGGAGTCATGCCAGGGACCATGGGAATTGTTTTTGTATGGATTTCGGTGCGACCACAGTCATATGAGTCCACCGCAGAGAGATCTTGAAATTCTAAGAAAACTTGTTTCAACTTTTGCTTTTGCTCCAGAGTCTCACAGCATCAGCTAGGTTGACTCTCTCTTCAAACATTTGCCTGAAGCCCGAAAAGACTTCTGGTTTGGCTATCTCAGCGGCCTCCTCCAGCTGGGTGAAGTCCCTGGTTAAAGTACTGACTTGGACTGATGGCTTCAGGCGGGGAAGGCAGTCCTGGTGAAGTCACAGGCCACCTCTTCCTTAACATAAGGGCAGGAAGAGTACACCAGGAAATCCCCCCCATGCCGGGTGAAGATCCTGTCTGGTGTTGTGTCATTGTCGCTATCGCTGTCAAAACAGTCATTGGGGATTGGTCCTACCAGTTCATTACCTAAATCTTTGGAAAAATGTTGGTCATCAACCGCCATTCCAATAATGGTGCCTGCGCCCAGAGTGATACTCCTAAGGTTGCTGTTATCCACCACTATTGGAATGGTGTTGTGTTCTTTATTGACTAGTGGTGTTGGGTTTAAGCCCAACCCTTGCTGTTGGAATTGGGCGTTGAGGTGAACATATGCATCATGATTTTGCAGTTTCTGTCCTCTTTTAATTTTTACTTTAAGTGGGAATTGTCGGGTCCGTTCTGGATGGTGACTTCCTCTCCAATCTGAATTTCAACTGCATATGGCAGCAATTGAGCTGACCGAAATGCTTTCTCTGGGTCATCAAAGTCCATGGGATTACCCACTAATCGGGACCAGACTTTGAAGTTTATTAGGTCCAAACTAATGGCAAAGTGATTAACAATGTCACTGCCTAAATAAAATGCAGCAGGGACATCTCGCACGACCCAACAATTATGAACTATGCTCTTGTTTCCCATGGACATTTTTAGCATATACCTGCTAGGCGGCAGGCAGGAGATGTTTGGATTTGGGTGTTTCACATCCATTTCCCATTTGTCTATCATTTTAAATGTGAGAATGGCTGGATCTTTTTGTGAGTTTTAGAACATGGCCTAGCTGATGAAGCTCTTACCATTGTTCACGCCCACTCGGGCGAGAACAGAGTCCTTCCCCCCATTTAACTGAATGGGGATGAACAACTGTTCTCCGATTTTCTGAAGATCAGCCAAGCTTTGAGCTGATTTCTCATCATTTTGGACTATATTAGTGTGATTTACTGATTGTGAATTGGTATACAATTTCAGAGTATTCCCTTCCAGTGTGGAATGCCACTTGAGACTGGAAGAAAGGTTGATTTTCAGAAATAGAGAGGACTTCCCATCACCAGTTTGTTATCCTACTTCAATTACTGTCACGTCAGGGGTTTGGTGTTTCGAAAATAAATGGAATTCAGGTTTTTGTTTAACCATGTGGCATGTGCCATTTAAACTAACATGGTTGACACTATGTTTTAATTTTATAGGTCGGTTAGTCTGGGTCCAGAGGACCTTGTTTACACAATCTATGAGGACAGACAATCTACACAGGATGTCATTCCCTAGTAAACATTGTGTGCCCTCTGGAGTCACAACTATGACTGGGTGTTTCACCTTGTGTCGCCCAATTTCAATTTTAATTTCTAAATCCGCAGTCCCCTCGACAGGAATTTAATTCCCATCGAAGTTTTGAAGTTATCCAGGAAGAGGGGTGAGAGGGATCTGGTTTCTCTCCCCCCTTCCCAAATTCAGCTGATCAAAGGCCCTTTTTGACAGAAGGGTGGCTTGGGATCCAGTATCCTCCAGTGCCAAATATGTACATTGCCCCTGTATTTGGACTGGGGCATAAAATCTTCCCTCCTTCTGCTCAAGAGGGCAAAGATAATGCGCATTTTGGGACAATTGGTGGGTTAATTTCTTCACTCTTGATTCTGACAGAGGGGTCATTTGGGCAGGATTTTGTTTGGGAGCTTGGGACCTGTAATAAAAAGGTGGCAGTTGGATATGGGGGGAGTTTTGGGCTCCCCTGGTTCCGATTATGGGCTTGCCCCTCCCCCTTTTTGGAGGCAGTCACCAGAATTGGTTTGGGCAAGGTGATTTTCTGGTTTATCATTCTGGGGTTCAATGTTGGGCGGTTTAACTCAGTCCCCACATCTACCCAGTCTAGATTAGGATCTCTTGGCATCCACTTTTCTTTGGGAGGAGTTCCCCCATCCCTGAAGGAGAAGATCCTTTTCCCAGAATCCTCTGAGGATCCCTCTCCTTCAAATTGGAAGACTCTAACCTCCTCCACAAAATGGGTCTTTTTAGGCTCTTTATTTCTCCTACCCGCCCTTTGTTCCTTAGGCTGCAGACTTTCGGGGGCAGGAGATTTTTGTTCCAGTTCCTGGGTTTCCAGGGGCTTTTCACAAGAGGGGAAGGAAGCCTCCCCTAAGGCTTTACACCCCCCTTCGCACTGTGTCTCCTCCCTGGGAACCGGTGGGTGTGTCAGGGTTCTCTCCCTGTCATTGCTCTGGAGTACCAGGCCCTTGATTTGAGGGGTTCTGGGCCGCCATGTTCATCTAAGGGTTCTGCTGAGTCCTCAACATGCAACCCAGATCCTGTGACAAGTTCTGGACCTGGCGCTCCAGTTGGGACACCCACTCTGGCTGGTACGGGGATCTCTGGTCCATACTAGGTTGATCATGGGATGGGTAACTGTCCCTTCTCCCATAATACCCTTGGTTGGGATAGTTCTGGTACCCCTCCACCCTTGGCCTCCCCTCTCCCAGATTGGCTGTCTGGGCTCAGGAAAGTGGGGACAGAAAGAAGGGTTGTTTTGGGGGTTGATGTTTGGTGGGTACCGGGGAAAGAAACTCAACCTGGCATTTGGGGGATTACTGCCCTCCTGGGGAAAGTTAGGAGGGAAGTTTCCTGGGTTGGCAGCTGCCTGGTTGGACCACCCCCTCTTGGGCTGGGGAGTCCACACATAGCCCAGGATGGGTCTGCTGCCCTTGTAACGGGGGCTGATATATTCAGGGGAATTAGGGGTCCCATTTGTGGGGTTACCTCCCTGACTACCTGTTTGGGATGTGCCCGAGGGCCTTCTGGGTCTTTGGTTAGGAGGATTTTGCACAGGAACATTTTTAGACCCACCCATCTCCAGATCTAAAATGGGGGTAACCTTCACCTCTGCCACCTTAGCAGCAGCTGGGGTGTTGGTTGGTTTAGGTTTTTTAGTTGTACTTTTATTTTCTACCAATTTCTGCACTTCATAAATGCGAGTTGCCTGTTCTATGACCCAGTCTAGTGATCTCTTCTCATGAAAGTCCCTCACCAGCTGGGTCATGATGTATTTAGGGAGTGCATGAAAAAAGTATTAATGAACTCCCTACTGTCTGTGCGCACCCTCCTGGTGGTCTGCGCAGAGGAACGTTTTAACTCTTTTACAAATTCTTGTGGGGCCTGGTCTTCCCCACATTCCCCACCTTGCGGGCCTCTTGAGGGTTCCTATGTATGGAGAAATGGTTTAAGATGGCCGCCCTATAGGGCGGGTGGACCATCTTGAGTGGTTCTGATCCTCCAGCCCCACAAAGAAGCTGGAGTATTCAGGGGAAAATGTCCACTTGACATATTGAATGCATCTTTGGTTATCCTTCAGGTGGAAAGTATCCATCATTTGCTCATACAACTCGAGGTGCTCCCAAACTAAATATTTGGCATTTTTATGAAAGGGAGTTATGACGCTCCTAATGGCCTTGATTTGTTTCAGGGGATCTTTCAGTAGGGCCCACTTAATTTTGTTGGTCTTTTTTGTCTTAGTCACCCTTGTCCACTCCTACTCTGACTCAGAGGCACTGCTACAGAAGGTGGCTATCTGATTCTCTAGGCTCTCCCTAATTCTGCGGGCTTGGGAATGGCTTGCAGAATGTGGGGGCCTAACCTCTTGAGACCTGCGGCACTCAGAAGAGTTTCCTGACTCTCCCTTGTTCCCAGGATTGGCTGAGTACCACCCCCCACCACGCCCACTGCTCTAGTTGGGAAGAGGTTTTTAAGATACTCTTGGCAGTCTAGTTTCATGAAGTTCCCCACCAAAATTGACAGACTGATCCCTTGGTAGGCAATATTTTTGAGGATCCAATTCTCTGATTCTCCCCTCACTGGAGTCTTCCTGATCAGAGAGGCTAGCCCTCACATTTGGGAATCTGTACAGCAATGCCCACCTATCCATTTCTGGGAGGCACTGATCTGTCAGTCCCAAGTTTCACTTGGTTCATATAAGCCAGTGGACATGATGGTGGCATGGAACTGAAGGGATTAAAGTCCCTGATGACAGGGATCATGAGGTTATGCTCAGGGGTTTCTCTGTCCCTTCTTATCTCATCTCTTTCAGCCCCTATTCCCTGATGACATGCCAACATCTGACCCTTTTGCTCCTCTATTAAGGCCTTACTGGTCACAATGATTTACCCCTGCACGGATATCTGTTGATGGAGTCTGTCGTTCTTCTCACAGAGAGCCTCATTGTCTCTCTGTGCTTCCTGAATGGATTGGAAATATTGAGCCAATTTTTGCTGCAGGAGACTCATCTCATGAGTTTGGTCCTTATTGGTCTGAGTGTTCTTTGCCAGAGCATCCTCCACCCATTTGGTGTGCTCTAACAGCTTTCCATGATCAGTTTTAATTTCACTAGACTCCGGAAGGGCCAGCTTTCTTTCCTCTAACTTAGTTTTTACTTGGCTGACTTCCTGGCCTAAGGCGTCCCTCTCCTAAGTTAGAGTTTCGCTGTGTGCAGCCAGGTCATCCCTCTGTTTTTTAATTGCACTAGATTTATGGCGCTTCTCATCAAAATCCTCTTGAGAGTGGATGTCTTTAATAATTCATTTATTATTTTCCTCTTTCAAGGATTCTAGTCGGTTTTGTAAGGTGACTATCTGTTCTGCATAGACTCTATTATAATTCAATTGATGCTCCATTTTCTGTTGACTCTGTTGTAGAGAGTCAACTCTTTCCTGATACTCCTCTTACAGTATCTGTAATTTGAGATCTTGTTCTACATTCTTTTGCTGCAAAAGAGCCAGATCTTCTTGGAGTTTGGTAATATACTGCCTAGCCTTTGTTTCAGATTCTTGGCTATCCTGGAGCCTTTGCTCTGCAGAGTCCAGATCGGTCTGGATTTTCTGCACTGTTTCCCCTTGCCTCTTGGCCAAATCTATATTGTCTGCATGCTTTTCCTGTATGATTCCTATGTGGAGGTACAGGTAGGCCGCTATTTTGGCAATTTTACACTGCTCCTCTTTTATTTTTGGGGCCATGTACAGTTCCCTGAGCGCTTGATGTAATGGACGCTTGTCGTGCCATGTATCAAGGTCGAGTGACTTGTTTTATTTCCTGCAGCCATACCTGTTGATCCTGTTCTGGCCACTCACCCCTGGCAAACAGTTTGTGCAGGGAGTATTCCCTAGTAATATTAATTTCCACTGGGGTCGCCATCTCAGAAATGTCAATTTCCTTCTGACTTATCTCAGGGTTAATTTACTTTTGCAAACAGGCCCAATTCTTTTGAGCATTTCTTTTGAGGGGTGCTTGTACAGTGCAGCACAGTATGCCAACCCAACAAGGTGTATGTACCCTGCCGGCTAGTATGCTGTGTTAAACTGTCACGAGTGGTAGGTCAAATTCAGGATCCCGGACACGAGCCCCCAAGCTGTAAGGGATTTCAATCAGGCACACACCCAAGTCTCGCCCAGCATGTAGTGCGCAAAGGAAACCCTTATTTATTTTTGTCTATAAGTTCAATATTCTAAATGATATACCACTCATATCACACCCTTCTCAAAATACCCTCCCTCTGGTCACACTGAACCAGGAATCAGGCTAGTTTGTAATGGTAAATATGTATTTATGGATTGAGAACTTAAAACACAATTAGCCTGATTCATTGAATTATTTGCATGATAAACGCAGATTTGCGCCCTTTCTGCCCGAAAATCCCCATACTTCAAACAGGGATTCCATGAATCAGGCTCAATATATTTTTTAATATGTAACAACAATCACCAAGGGGTGGCAAGGACAATGAATAATATTTTTAATGCCCTTGGAATTAGGTAATCAACACAAAAAGAATGCAGCAAAGAAGAGAATACTTTTGGATTGGAACAGATAGCACTGTGGTTAGAGGTTCCCCCTACGACACCCCTCGACCCACCAATAGGCAATTTAAATAGATGTGAGGAGAGAGCAGGTACTCAGGAATAATACATACCAAACAGAATATCACCTCCACCTTCCCCCCTTAAACACAAGAGAAAAAGCAATCTGACTTTTCAACTGTCATAATGGCTTTGGAACTGGCTGACAAAAACATTAAATGTGGTCAAAAATACTTAAATTATTATACATTTCTATGGGAGCTGCTTTGAACAGATGCAAGCAATCAAAAGCAATGATTTAATCAAAAGAAAACAATTGGAAACTCAAAGGCAAAGTGGGAAATAATTTAAAGACAATTCACACATGTAAAACATTTTCAAAATGTAATTTCGTGGCAAATTTTTACTATGTGATTTTTGATCAAAACAGGTCAACTACATTGCGGTTTTGGGTTGTGGGTGTAGCTAGGGTATTAGGTATCAGTGGGAGTTGAAATTTTGTTTCTATCTTTAAAACTGAGGGAGTTATGGAGATTTTAGTAGGAGGTGTTTTTCAAAAATAAAGACACGAATTTGGACAAGAACTTCAGCTTAAAACCAGAAATTATGGATTATGCTTTTACTCAAGACTGGATGAAGTAAGCTCTGAGACTGATTCATGACTTCAGTAACAGATCCCCAGTGCCTTCACTGGCGGAACCAGTCTAAACACTCGAAGTGGGATTTTTGGATCAGAGTTACACAAATACAAATGACTATGAAAATGGCGCTTTAGCAAATAGACAGAATAAGATAGCACTAAAGATTTTGGCACTGTCACTGGTTATGAAAGTAAGGATAGTTCAGGAACAAGATAAGGCAAGGTATACAATAGTTCTCTAGTGTCCTGGTAATACTCACAATCCACTGGGATTTAAGATTTTTGGCCCATCAAGATTCTGGTCAATGGATCGGGTCTATCAGGGAAGGACAGCACATCAGCTAGGATCAGCTAGGCCGGTCACCGGAACTGAATGGGATCTGCCTTTCTTGTTTCTGGATATTTCAGATCAGCGGGATGGCGAGTTCATCAGGCAAGCATTATGGTAGCAAGACAGATAGTTTCAGGATGCTTCCCCACACCACAGCGCTTCACTGGGTTGTAAGGATTAGCTGAAGATTAATTGATGATTGAGGCCTAGCTGAAAATGGTTCAGCTACTGCTTGGCCTGATGATTGGCATCTGGATCTGGAAGGATGTTAAAGTCTGGATGTTGAATGCTGGATCAGAGTGCTTCGTTGGAGTCAGAAGAGAGAGTGTGTATGTGTTGTCAGATGTCTCTATCCAAATGACATCACAAACATGGGTGTATGAGCCGGCTTAAATAAACTTGCCCCTGTGAACTGGGATTGGATCAGAGCTTCATCTCCAC
Source organism: Ambystoma mexicanum (assembly GCF_040938575.1). Classification (NCBI taxonomy): domain Eukaryota; kingdom Metazoa; phylum Chordata; class Amphibia; order Caudata; family Ambystomatidae; genus Ambystoma; species Ambystoma mexicanum. Next base: position 635,771,024 of record NC_090925.1, read on the forward strand.
CTTGCATCCATGTGATTGGATCAAAGACAGATGATGTCAGGTTTATGGTTTTGTTTTTACAATCCTTAGAAACCTCCCCTAGCCACTATTATCGAAATAGAATTTTGTCCTAAATACATATTTATACATTTGTAACCTCTATGAAAATCACATCACATGCACGTATTACATATTTTATGGAGTATCTGTTCAGCACAATCTCACAGCTGTGAGACCTTTTTTGCCTTTTTGTAGCATTTTGTCCATTTCCATTTTTGCCATAAACACATTTTCCAAACTTTCTCCAAATTTCCACAAATATGTGTGTTTACCATAGGAATGTGTGTGCAAAGTTTAACAATTCTAGCATAAATACAGTTCCCATAAAACCACATACATTGCCATTCATGTTCAGAATATGCTGCACAGTTCCACCACATTTTGAAATATAGGGCCAAAAATTAGATTAACAAATCTGCCCTTTTTATATTTTTCACCACTTCTGATAGCAGGTTTATAAGTATCTAAAAAATGTTCATTACATATTCTTAGCAGCAAATGGTCAACCTTTTGTCTGTCTCTGGAGGCAAGGAGCAGCCCCCACCTTTGGGATTTCCTTCTGCAAGCCTAGTTTACGACATCTTCACACATCCATTTCCTGGCCTGGAGAATCTGCCATTGTTCAGTCCTTGGTAGCAGACAAAAGTCTGGCCTACCCCACAATTATCATGTGTCAGTGAGCATCTGTTGAGATAAATGCCCTCCTCTTGGGTGGAAACCTGTTTTTCAACCTCTTGCAGGCCCAGCCAGCCTAAGTTAGTTTTTAATTTCTTGACTTGAAATCAAGCATAAAACAAACTTGTTTCATCAGATGCCATAGATAAATTGCGTTCTTAGGTTTAAACCTGTGGGATCAAAACAACTGAGATCCGTGTTCCTTTCAGCAACAGTCCTTTTATATTTGCTAACTAATCCAGCAGATCTTTAGTTTTAGACAACTTTAAAGTTTAATCAGGAGAGCCCATTTGACAGAGGCTGTCACTCACAGGTAGCCCATTGTGGCTGCACACAGATTTTGCTAACTAATCCAGCAGATCTTTAGTTTTAGACAACTTTAAAGTTTAATCAGGAGAGCCCATTTGACAGAGGCTGTCACTCACAGGTAGCCCAAGAGTTTTGCTGCCATTTTGCTGTTTCTCGCACCATAGATAGCAGAGTGAGGCCACATATTATTGTATGCTGTGGGTCAATACATCCCACAGCATACAATAATAAGACTTCAAGTTCATCTCCCAGGTGAACAAAATATGTATTTCAATTATGATAACACACAATTAGCTGCAGAAAGGCCCAAGACAGCGATACCACTTTAACAGCATACTGCATGTTGCATGAAGAGAATCATGCTGTACGTTAATTGTATTACTCTGACACCCATCAACATTCTATATTTGATTCCAAAACCATAATAGGAATCCAATCCAAGATAAAGAGGAGCAGATACAACAATTGGCCGTATTTAGTATGTTGATCATTCATCTGATTCTGAGAAATTTTGTTTAAGGTTACTACTCCTCCACGTAAAAGGAGCAAGATCCTTAAAACATTTTTTTCTATGAACATACATTATGCTAAAATATACCACATAATATATTAAAACTCTGAAAATGTCCCCCTTTACACACTTTATCCCGTGTTCACAGGCTTTTACACTAGTAACAATATAAAAACATGCAAATACATACAAATAAAATACAAAGTTACAAGGCACTAAACAACTGTCACATTATATATACAAGAGTAAGATGTATTATATGTCAAGATTGTCAGATAACTATGGAGCAATTCATCTTACTGGGGCACCTACATTATGGCCGGACTCAGATGTACATAACCTTCCAGAACGTCAGAATTCATCTTAAAGTACAGTACAATTGATCACAACATAACGCAATAAAGGTAGTCCACTATTATAAATTATGTATTCCCTTAAATAAGGTATAGTATTTCATTAATGCACCTCAGTGCAGCTAAAGACAAAGCAATAGGGTTCCTACTTAGTACTTTATGCCAAAAGTGCATTGGTGCATAGATGTGAACATCCTACAAAAACCTCTTGAGATGTTTATTCCTATCCAAAAGCAGATGTTCCACCATTTCAATGGTATACATTTCACCACATAATCTACATATTCTTGCTTCTCTTGGAATGCTGGCCTCGGCTCCCAAAACTTCCATGGTGGGAAAAAGGTTCAGTCTAAATCTGAGGAAGTTATAGCTCCATTTGGGACATGGGAGATTCTTGATATAGACCTCTGCAACATTAAAGCATTTCTCCTGCATAGCCTGAAATCTGAACAGAGCATAGTTATTAAACGTGTCTCTTGTAGTACAACAATCATAGCCCCACAGAGATTTTTTATGTGAAGAAGCTGAAGTATGAGACTCTCTCTTTTGCGCTAAATCCCACTCGAAAGAAAATCACATTAATTCACCAATTTAGAAAGGTTTGGACAGCGTTTCATGTTTGTAGCCAAATTTAAGTTTCTGGAAAGAGGTTGGGGGAACTAAGATTTTCATATAGAACGATAAAGCCCCTCCCCCCCTTTCGTCATGATTGCCAGGGAAAGGAGACCTAATTCACACCTAATTATCACCACTGGTACACAATCTGGCAAATTAAGCACTCCTCTCCAAGTCTGACCCCTAACCCCCAAATTCTAACACTCTTGCTCTTTTATATTAAAAAAAGTATCTCATTATCATAGAGCAATGCAGGAGTTACTTTTGTCTTAGAATATTTGGTTACCGGCAAGAGTGAGAACCAGCATATCCGTTGTTCAGATTTTTGAACTGAGCGATGAAAACTTTACATTTCTTTTTGAGTTTCTCAATATGTGTGCCTGTCTGGGCATTTTTATGAATAGTGTATTCTAGATGGGTGAATTGGTCAATATGTTCCATCATCTCCCCCTTCAGTTTCCATCTAAACTTTGTTTTAACTCTCTTATTAGTGCAGGTCATGTTTAAAGATTTATGTGTATTGATTTCAAGCTCATATGCCCGCATGCAGATTGCCAAAACAGATGGATCGAGGTCTAGTCCAGAATGACCAGGTCATCTGCCTAAATTGGAAGCCCCCATGGTGGCACATTATGTCAAATACAGACACACATCCGACATCATATGGTGGGTGGTTGATGTGGCACAAACTGGAGCGAATGTGGCTGAGTCATTAGCCCATAAGGAGTTATGGTGGATTTACAAAATCAGATCACACATCAATAGCCTCAATGAAGACCTACCATTCCATTGATCAAGCGCGCGATCCCATGATTGAGTCAACAACACAATTACCCACTGGCAATGACTAGATACTTAATATGCTGTTCCAAACTCCATCTCAATATTCTGGAAACCGATACAAACACTGACCAGATAAAAAGACCTACTGGTTGCAGTCACGTATGGGTTAACTATAGTGGAGCTTACAAACATACAGCTGGTAACTCGTAGAACACTGACCTTGATCGTGCCATACATTTTTAAGATCATTTTTAAGATCATACTGCACGCATACCGTGTCAGGAGCATTAACAACAAGTACAACATCAGCTGTATTGTTCCCAGCATGGATATAACTCCCTGGCAACTAAGATTACATTGCCGACAACTCTCGAGGACAGCATTTATATACAGCACTGTAACGGGCTAGTTGTTTTCGACTGATTGCCGTACAAGCACAGTGATGTTGAGGTTCCCATGGTTATCATCCTTAGGGTGCCATGGTTACAAACAATTCGGGAAACAGACGTGAGGCTCAGACAGAGCACACATGGTGAGCATCCTGGACTGAGCAAAGCAGGAGCAGGTAGGCTCACAACTTACAGGTTTTTGGGATACATAGACAGTCTAATATAATGACCATGTTTAAAGGTCTTTTCCCACTTTTATCTGCTCCAACTCACAGAAATAGTTAGAGCACCCTAATGTACCAACATTTGGAATGCAGTGCACCCTTAAAGAATATATAAGCTCATATGCATTCTCTACATTCCACAGGTGCTTCCCGAAATTGTGAGAGGATTCATGCCTCCCCAGATCTGCTGCACATGTCCATGCCTTTTTAACCTAATCACAAGGAACTGTGACTTCTATGAAGCAAGGGTAAGATAATCACAACCACCAGCAATTACCTCTGGAATCAATACTTTGGCATTAGCCTAACCCCTAAACTAAACACTATCCTGTATAGCAGGTCAGTTGTAACCCCTCCATTTGTTGACAATTCCGAACAGATAAAATTAGTGTAGACCTCTGTGGTACACGTCCCCAGAACAGTGTACCTATTGGATCACCCCATAATACTCAGACCCTTTAGTAAAACTATACCTCAATCTAAAATAGATATTATATGTCCCCACAGGGTTCACTGGTAATCCATTGTCCCGACGAAGGCAAGAAAGGACCTCGACTTTGCCAAAACGTTCCATTCGGCCACCCCAGGAATTATGGGGGGAGAACAGGGGCATGCACTATACTTTTTAGCCCTCCGAGATGTTGACCGTTCAAGTGCCCCTTTGTGCATTATTCCTTTGAGCACTACAACCAGGGACACAGAGAATGTATTGATCCATATAGATGTCCCCTGCTGTATTGCATTTCAAGGCTCAGACGGCTGTATATGCTTTGTTTCTAAAGTACACAAGATGATTTGCTTATATACTGCCTACATATCAGTTTGACATACAGTTCTGCAAGTCTATAGTATAGACTGTACTATATTATACAAGGACCAAGGATTGAACATCCAAGATGTTTGGAATATAGCAGCTGGTGTGCTTTGCTGTATTGTAAGGCACATGGGGGAATGGTAACTTTCCTTTTCCTAAACAAATTTCTTCCCACACGTGTTTCACTATTCTTTGTCTACATTTTCAGGGTTCTACACACAACTTCAGTTTCTTAGCCATGAAATGTACTGAAAAGAAAGAATGGCCAGGTTTATAGCTAAATGTTTTGCTCATGTACAAGTTTGTATTGTATTTTTCTAAGTTTAAGAAACTGCTCTATAAACTTTATTTTAAATAAACAAGGAATTTTCTGATTTAATCCCATTATCAATATTTTTTGTTATTTTTTTTATTTGATATGGCTGAATTCAATCAACCTTTCAAAAATACATACACAACTTATCATAATTCATAAAACATTTCTTAAAAATAGATTACATTAATTTATCATAACAGAAAGTTCATTTAGCAATAACAATCAACTCACACCAATACTCTCGACATCATCGCTACAGTGCAACAAAATTAGTAAAAAGATACAACATCAAATACGTGTGTTTTAATCCAAAATAAGTACAATAAAATAATCGATTAGGTTATTGCCAGTCTTTAGCATTATGGTTCTTACATCCTGCCATTGACAGTTACGATGTTAATTTCACATTTTCTTCAAATTTTAAGCTGAGTAAAAAATTAACAGCTGCAATTTGAATTGACATGTTGTTGCACCCCAACAAGACCACCCAACATTTAGTTTGAAATACATTCCCCAAGTATTTGCAATGTCTTGTGAAAGCAATTTCTCTTTGGGATCTTAACATTGGACACTGTGTGATCAAATGAGTGAGAGTCTCAGGAATAGTATCATCATTGCAAAAACGACATAAATTTTAATATGCAATCACAATCCTGCGCCTTGCTTTTAAATCAGTTGTGACCCACAAATTAAAGTGGAGTTGAAGTATGCCATTACGGTATTTAGGCGAAGGACACTGTGTCAAGTATGGTGGCAAAATGCCCACCTTTTTCGGTGGAAATCGGACTGTGTCACCATCACGAAAAGTCAGACAATGGTCGCAGGTGTTGATCCAATCATTTTGTTGTATATTTAGTTTTGCTTTGTCTGGATTGGACAACAACAGATCAATAGTTATATCAGCCTTGACTAGGATATGATAGACTTTGTCCAACCAATTATTTAAGAACACATGTTTGGCTGTAAACAAGTACTGTGCAAGACTTTTTAACAGAACATCTTGCTTTGTAGACAACAGACATTTTCTAAATAAGGAACACAGACGCCAGCTGTAATGCGCCTGGAGTGAGAGCAACCCCAGCTCATATCTCATCCAGGCCATCGGTATGCATTGGGGCAAGTGTAACACGCTTCCCACTGATTGAATTTGAAAGGGGACTCAGTCGGCATAGATTCCAAACCATATAGTAGTATTGGAACAATTTATTTGGTCCAGAAATGCCACGCAGGTAGGATTGAAAATTTACCATATTTATACTTGATGATGCGGGCTTGAGATATGGCTGAGATTAGCTTTGTCTCCACTTGCTCCAACTGACCCTGCGCTCTCAACTTCCCTTCAAAGACCATTCCCAAATAGCAGTAATTCGGTACTACCCTAATCGGTGTAGAGCCAATGGTCCAAACAAACGCTAGAGGCCCCTTGCGTCTAGGTGAATATTGTACAATTTGAGTTTTGGTTGGATTAATTGATAATTCATTTAAATGTTATTCTTGGAACGCATTAAGTAAACGTTGTAGCCCAACCTGTGTCCTGGAAATTAGGACCAAGTCGTCGGCATACATGAGTGATTGAATCTGGTGATTGTTCAACTTGGGGGAGTCAGAGATGACCTTTGACAAAGAAAACTTTGACATCATGTATGTAATAAGTGAAGACCGCAGAGGCTAGCGACTATCCTTGTTTTAATCCCCGAAATGTGGGATTTTTTTCTGAGAGAAGTCCGTCCAAGGTGATTTGAATGCAGACGGATGTTGTGAAATGTATGGAATGAATGATGTCATATAGGGTAGTACGACAATTATCTCTTTTTAACTTGTTCATTAGTAAAAGGTGACTGGCCGAGTCAAACGCTGCGTTTAAATCAATAAACGGAAAAAATACCTGCTGCTTGATCTCCTGACATTGCGCCTTAATGGCTTTGAGGGTCAATAGGTTTATATTTGTTCCCATTCCATCCATAAACCCAGTCTGATTAGAGTCGCGATGGCTGCAAGTCCCAGTCCAGGTGTTAAATTCATGAAGCACCAGCCATGTAAAGATCTTCCCTGGAGCGTCCAAAAGTGCTATGGGACGGGAGTTTGCAGGGACAGTACGATCACCTTTTTTAAATATAGGGACGATTATGGAGGTCTTCCATGAAAGCGGTATGTTACGTGTAAGGAATATGTCCTTGAAGATTCGTGATAGTATATGGGCCCATATCTATGGGTTTGTTTTGAACATCTGATTAGATAGCCCATCTGGACCTTCTGCTCTCGAGGAGCTAATCTTCTGTATGATTGTGTAGATGGTGCCATAGGAAGCTTCCAACAGCCAGGTCGATGTTGAGACCGGTTCGTAGGAGCAAGCAGCATACTGTGGGTCAGCATATAAAGTTGTGAAATGACTAACCCACGCTTGTTCAGGCACTCCATTTAATTGGGCATCTGTTTGCTGATGACAAGTATGATTATTTAAAAGAAACCACATTCCCGAAGAGTTTTTATTATGCATTGCGAGAGCCATGGCTTCGCTGTCTTGCTGGTATAGAATTGACCTCCAACTACGCAGCCAGTTTTTATACTTACATTTAGCAGATTGTAATTCTTTCCATTTGGTTACAGACAGTGAGGCTAAGCTTTGTCTTTTGATCATCCTGAATTCAGCTCTTTTTTGTCGGATGTTAGAATCAAAAGCATGTGGATGTTTTACGATGTTACGCTTCGGAATCGTGACTGTTTGAGCAAAAGAGTGTAGCAAATCAGTATACCGATTTTTGTGTACTATTTCCGAGTTATCAACAACCAAGTGCTCAAACCAGTTCAATGTCCTCGGGTTCCATCTCAGTCGTGAGCGTGAACTATTAACTCCTAATTTGCCATGATAGTAGTCCTTGCTTTGTTTTGGCATCGGGTACAATTCAAGCTGGAGGATCAGCAGACTATGGTCGCTCTTTGAATGGTCTTTAATGGTAAAGAATCAATCATTTGAAACAATTTATAATCGACATAAATGTAGTTGATTATACTAGTGGATAAGCCGCGATGCCATGTATAGTGTGCTGGGACGTCATCAAGGACTGAACCATTCACCATGTGGTAGTTACAATCATGCATGAGTGACATCCATTTACGCGCTGCTTGGCTTTGAGGCTTATCCTTCAAACAGTCCAAATTTAGGTCTCCCAATATTATGGATGGTGTGTGTTATCATATTGTCTAATGAGATATAATAAAGCATGTCGAGAAGACCAGCAAAAAAAGTTTCATCAGACATACCAGCAACATTTCGGTATATATTGATCACAGCAAAGACTTTCTCCCCATTAGTAATTTTAACTAACTGTATATGCGCTCCCACGGAGGCCCAGGGTACAATTGAAAAACCCGCTATGATATTTACAGCAACAAGAAGGCCTGATGATGGTCTGCCTCCAGTGGGCACTGCTGGAATGAGTGCCAATTCGTAATTGTTCCATAATGGTGGTTTAGTTAGCCATGTCTCTTGTAGCGCTATGATATGGTACGGTTCAGGCATATCTTTAAATTAGGTGGTTAGATGACTATAGCCCCGAGAATTCCAGCTGACAACACTCAATTTTGTTGGAATATTACATTGTAATGGTTATTGATGTGAGTTCTCAGTTACCCAATGATCTCTAGTCTCACGTCGAGTACCTTGATATATCTTGGGTGTTATGATAGGTGTTTTCGATTTTGATAGGGCATTCCCGGGATCCTCTGCTATCAAGAATCCCATGTCAAACAAGAGCATTTTGCTTTGCCATATTGAGTGCCATACCATACCTGAAGGAATCCAAAGTCTGACTGTGGAAAGCAGAGAATCAGTTAAGAATTCAATCTGATCTATGGGCCTCATTACACGGATGGCTGTGGACCAATGTGCTATTAGCACCTTGGTCCATGACGGTAAAATACCGGCACCGCCTTGGTGGAAAGGGGAATTACTGCCCTATTCCAAGGTTGGTGGGGCGGTAATTCCCCTTTCCCCCATTGCCCTTCCCCATTCCCATTTTTGCCCCATAGGGCATAATGGGAATGGGGAAGGTGCTAATTACGGCACCGCAAATTGCGGTACGAGTAATTAGCTCCCTGGTCCCTTTGCGGGTTGGTTTTTAATGCCTGCAAAAAGCAGGCGTTAAATTCCCCAACCCGCAAAGGGACCTCGTAGTAAGGCGGTAAGGTTTTACCGGTACCGGTAAAATACCAGTACCGGTAAACCCTTACCGCCGTCCGTGTAATGAGGCCCTATGTCTAGCGTGGAGATGTTGCACAGATCGTCAAATTCACCAAATATATTCAAGACACTTTGTCGGCTGAGATCATACACAGGATGGTTGCCCTCTCTACATTTTAGAATCAGTGTATGAAACTTTGCACGTTGTGGATGCAGATGTCGTGAGGGCAACCGGAGTTCAGATTTACGAGGTGTCCATTTCATTGTGGCGGGGGTAACATGAGATTTAGATGGCCCTTCATTCCTTTGCCTCTGCGAGTTATCAGGTGCAGCTAAAGAGGATGTTTGCTGAGGACCAGCCAAAGCGCTTGAGCCTCTAGACACATTGGACTGCCAAGGTGGCAGGCCAACAGCTTGAGAGAATACCTTTACAAAGTTGCTGTTTAAATATTCATCCACTCTTTTTTTAAGTTCATCAGCCATGATCTGGGGCACACCGGTATCCTGTAACTGGGACTGCTGTACTGGAGGAGCAAAAGAAACTGATTTGGGCTGTATTAAGGGAACCATTAAAGATTGTGATTGCACCTGTGAGTCCAGAAACCCAGATCCTATATGCATTTGGCGATCTAAGGTCAAAATTGGTTTACAAGATGCAGATGAAATGGGGAATAAATTCGATTCATAGGGAGGAATTTTCTGTGCATCACGAAGTGATTGGACCAATTGTGAAAGTGGAGAGAGAATCACAGTCGTCTTTGATTTTACACTAGTAGTAGATGGTGGTAGTGTGGACTGATTGATAGCTCCTGTTGTTTTGGATTGCACTGGATCAATTGTAGCAGACGCAGTGGTTTGCTGTGCTACAGGCAAAGTTGATGTTTGCCAAGTGCTTTAAAAAAGGTATTAAGAGTGCTTTTTGGATTTTTTGTTCCAATCATGTTTTTGGTTTTCTTGATCGGAATTGCAGATTTTTTTTTTATTATTGTTAAATTTGGGATTTTTAGATTTCAATTGTTGTAGATGACTTTGGCCAATGGGCAATGCGGATGGCGCACTTGGCATCTCTACAAGTCGAGGAGGCACTTCATCCCCCGAGGTGTTCTTTGGTAAAAGGGGGGTAGTTTTCTCTGCATGAGACGCACAGGGCCTATTATGCCCAAAATTTGAGGCAGAGGGCAGGTGGCCAAGACAACAGGAGTCACCAATTTAGATGTTTGTGTCGGCATTGGTGCAGTAGGAGGGTTTTCAAGACATGCTGCTGAGTGTTTAGAGACCATTACAACTGACTCATCAGGACTTTCCTTACTTTGGGATACTTTGGATAACTGTTGCGTAGACAGCCATTTCATTAATTCCTCAAATTGGAGTGCTTGTCGAGTTACTTTGGAGTCTAATGATTCAAAGAGTTTACACAAGCTGAAAATGGCAGTATTAATTGCTGTAAGCGCTGGTTGCATCATTAGTAGAGTTTGTGCAGAATTATCAGTCGGGTAAGGTTTGTTGGGACGTGGAGTTGGCAGTGCAAAAGACTTGAGCATGGGGAGTTCATTCACAGAGGACGAGGTGGTACTAGATATGCATTCAGCCCCCCTTATAGAATGATCTGATTCACATATGCTCGCATGAATTGAGAGCACAGTTGAGTCTGATAGTAATTGCGGAAATGCAATTGGGGAAATAGACATATTTGAATTGCGCACAGCTTGACAATTGTTGGTGGATTCCATCATGGTTAAGTCCGAAATCGGTTGAGTATTAATACGCCTTAATGGTGTACAATGGGATACATTGACTTTCCCAATAGTCAAAGGGGAAGGCGTAGGTGCCTCGCATGATGAAATGGTGACTGGGGACGAAGGACAGGAGGTACCTGATCTGCCGCTTTGGGAAAAGGGGAATCTTATTTGCTTATTGGCAGACCATGGAGTAACAGACGTAGCAGAAAAAAACGTTTGAGGTAACAGGGCAGAATCTAGATGTCCTTGTAACAATGGGTTAGATTGGTTAACAAGCGACAACGGCACGATGGGAGGCATGTTAGTGGTTAGCTTTTAAGAAGTAAAAGTGGTCATCAAAACAGGAATAGATCACAAAACAAACCCAAAAAGCGCAGTGCAGGTCACACAATAGGATGCTCTAAAAAACACACACAAAAAAATGAAGGAAATAAAAAGACCAAACAATATCACAATCTTGCCCACAGAAACGTGACAACGTGGCTAATCGGACAGGCGTGCTTTGTAAAGTAAAATACTTGCAAAAAAAAAAATAAATAATTAAAAAAATACAACTAAACAGGTAGATGGGCCCATGGGGAAACTCACCCTACTCAGCCCAAACAGCCACAACAGCCCTTAACCAATGCCCTTTCCTAAAGGTGCGCGCACAAATGCCCATGTGCTGGTGTTATATTGAATGCTCGGAGTCACTAGGAGGAGCAAGAGGCGGGCTGCAGGTTCGTTTTAAAACAAACGTGCACAATGAAAAAAAATGCACAAAGTCCACAAAAGTCCACAGAACCTGCAGGTGACAAAGGATGAAACAGATTCAGTGTGCGTCCTTGTACCTAATAAAAGTTCCAATGAGTTATTTCAGAGGTTTTCATACCTTTGCTGCGGAACGCTGGATTCAGCAGCAGAGGTCCAGCCACAACAGCCCTTAACCAATGCGCGCGCACAAATGCGCCTGTGCTGGTGTTATATTGAATGCTGGGAGTCACTGGGAGGAGCAAGAGGCGGCCTGCAGGTTCGTTTTTAAAACAAACGTGCACAATGAAAAAAAATGCACAAAGTCCACAAAAGTCCACAGAACAGTTGCTCGCAGAACGCTGGATTCAGCAGCAGCAGAGGTCCAGCCACAACAGCCCCATCAATATGCACTGTTACACTGGTAAGTAAAGGGTCTGAGTAACCAAGAAAAGCACTCTACATGAGGCTCAAAGAAACAGTTTGAAAAGAATAAAAATATGTATTCTGTCGTTGGCACCCCCATGTTGTTTAACAGGTCATCTGTGTAAGCCAGGTATTGGATAAGAGATGTGCCAATACAGTGAGGGAAGGCCCTAGCATCTTTTATAGAGCTCCCCAGATCTGATAAAGGTTGAAGAGTGCCATGGGGCCAGGCCACATCCCTGTCTCAGGCCCCATTTAGTACCCACATCCTTAGACATATGACCATCGCCATCTAACCTGACTTTGACCTTCGTATCCGATGTAAATAAAAGTCAGAAATTCCAAGACGCTATCAACGGCTCCCCAATCCTTACTTTTATTCCATAAAATGGCTCTACTCGCTCTATCACAGGCTGAGAAAAGGTCTATTAAACTGATATAAAGGTTCCTATTCTCAGCCTTTCTAATTTTTAAGCGCTGTGACAGGAGGAAGCCATTCAATTGTGTACCCAAGTCTTTTTGGAATCCTGAATGATTGATATCCACTTTATTAGAAAGTTCAGCCTATTTATTAATTTCCCCCAGAATGATGGCAGAAAAGATCTTACTTCCAACGTCCAAGAGGGCCATAGGGCGATCGTTTTTCAGTAGCGCCCTATCTCCTTTCTGGAAAATAGGAATCCAGTAGGATATCTTCCAAAATCTTTTGGTTTTATTGGTGAGGATGTTCAGAAACAGAGTCAAAAGGATAGCTGCCTACAAATGTATGTCCTCATTGAGAAAGAAATTAAATAGCCCATCCGTGCCTGGAGGTCTAGACGGGTTTGCCTTTCTGATCAACTATTCTACATTGTCTAGCTCCACCTTTACATTTACAGGTCCCATTTTTAACAATTTTACAACTCGACGTTAGTGGGTATTTCTCTTCAACCATCGGGGCGTCATATAATTCATGAACATACTTTTCCCAAATGTGCCCAGGTATTGGATTGAGTTGCTTACTTTCCTGATATACCCTGTCCTCATTCATGAGTGACCAAAAATCAGGTGTATCTTTAGTGGTTAGTGCTTTTAGTGGCTTCCTCGTCCGCTTGTAACAACTTTATTTTATAGCTTTGCACCAGCTTTTAAACGCCTAGTTCAGTGCCTTCATTCTAAGCCAATTCTCTGTTTATCTGAAGGCTGGGGATTTCAAGAAGCACTCATTATAAGAGGAACCCCTCTAAAAAGAAGTCCCAATATTTTAACAAAGCCACCGTGAGTATGTCTGGATGGGCAATTTCCCAGATCTGACAATCAGCCCAATCTCTTTCATAATTACTGTGAGAAGCCCACTATACAGCCTCCCCCTTAAACCTTGAATGATAGGTTGAATACATGTGAAATAACCATCCAGAATGGGTGGTTCCTTTAGCCAAACCTCCTGTAGGTTAATGATGTGAAAATTCCTTAAGTGGTGTTCCTCCTGTCCTACCCTAAATAAGTGTTTATAGCCTTGTGTGTTCCGTGAGGCTATGCTGTGATCCTTTTCTCCAAATCTAATCCCTCTCATAGTTTTCGCCAACCCTAAGAGTTCTGGTTCCCAAGACCAGTCCGATTAAAAAAACCGCCTGCTTCTGTCCTTACTTCCCGGACCGGTCGACTTTCTTGGTTCCACATCTCATCCAAATCTATTTCCAACATTCTCCACATGCCCCCTGTCCCTGATATTTTTAGTTTTGAGGGAGCTAAATAGGTCATAGCCCATAGATAAAAGGGCCACCTTTTCAGAAAGTAGGAGATTGTACACAAATCTAGAGCAGATGCGCAACAAAATAATGTTGGTTCTATCCTGATCCCGAAATTCTACTTGCACAAGATCTTTCGAGTAGACATTTCTCAGACCTGGAGAACAGAAGACTCGTCATTGTGGGAATAGAGATTTCCATTTCCTGAACGGAGTCTTGCATATCTGCACTTTGTAAGAATGGTAAGATGTTTCCTTCCTTTGTTTTGTGGGGGAGTGTAATGTCCCTTTCCCATGTTTTAATGTACTTTTGCCACTCCTCCTTTTCTTAGTAGTCAAGTTGGATGGAACAGGTACTTCCAGGTAAGCATCATCAGGACGATGAGACATATTTGATTTCTCAAACATTTTCTGGAACCTCTGTTTTTTCAGAGGTAATGTTCTTAATATTCTTTCATTTTGTCACCCTATGTCTATTATCTTAGGATTTGAGGTCAGTGGGAGGGGGGGTTTGCTCCAGCTCTGTGGTCACTATGTTGGGGCTAGCAAAGTTGCTAGTCGCATCTATATTCAACTGACCCAGGACCACCTGATTTTATTCTTGCAGGGACCTAATAGTAGGTAGGACAAATCCTCATGAGTGTCAACTTGATCCCATGAGTTGCCTTGTCCATTATTCCTTTCAGGCTGTGTTGCGTGTCCAGAATAAAAAATAAAAACACAGGTGTGCAAACCCTGGGATAGACCTTTATCTCCCCCATCATGTTTCTGGGACATCATAAACCCCTCCAAAAAGCATCTTTTAGAATTCATTGTTTTCAGCTGGTCTTTCACGTCGCTCTGATCAAAGTTGATATTCTCATACACTCATGCCAGTGAGTTCAGCACAAAATTGAGAGCTGTAATCGAGGATCCGCCTGCTAGCCCCAGAGGTGTGTGATAGTTTACATTTCTTTGGTTAGATTCTGCTTCGGTTATAAGGAAGGCAAAGCTTTCTTCCGGCTCTTGCATGGACAGCATGGTTCTAAACAACTCAGTGGTGTTAACCAGTGAATTAGATGGAAGGAAAGTCCGAAGACTAGATGCCTCTACATGACGCTCCTCCTTGTCTCGAGAGTATACAGAGCTATTATGCTTCCCTGTTGATGTTTCTGCGGAATTCACCTTATACTTCTCTACCTGTGACCGGACATACTCAGTAGGAGTGGGAATGTATGATGTATTTAATAGTGAAGTAGAAGCCATGTCCACTTCACCATGCAGGTCCTCCGTAGCAAAGCACCTCAAGCACCAGCTCCTGCCCCACTTGCGTGAAAAGGCCTGTAATGCTTGCCTCACGAGAGATTAGGACTGCTTCCCAGAAAAAGCTGGTCATTTTCGGGATGTCCTTGTCCTTAGGGGGATTATGGAGTGATTTACTATGACCTAACCGAAAAAATGGTGTGGCAGGTGTAGTGGTCTCTCCCTCGCTAATTAGTCCTTCACGGGAGGCATCCCCCAAATGAAGTATAGCCTTACTCCTGAGTGCATACGCTGTCTTGGTAAAGAGGTAGACTTGCCCCACATTCTTTACTCCTGGGCTCCTGCACCAACTGCAGCAACTGCCCTTATCAGTGCGCTTTGCACCGTGATAGATGTTATATAGGGACCACCCCTTCCACTTCCTTCCAGAGCAGTAGTTGTCGATATGGAAAAAGGACTCCTGGTAGTCCTTTGCACTTGCTTACGTCGTACCCGCATGCACGGTAAAACAGAGGGGCACGGTCTTCATCAGCAGGGAAAAGAAAGGTAGCACACTCCTCGTACTCTTCGCAGCAACTGTACTTAGCTGTGCACTTCGCCACCATCTTATTGCAGACTGCATTGGTAGGGAAACCTTGCTGAAGGAAGAACCGTGATGTGGCACTGATGCCAAGCGTGGCAGGAATAGGGAAAGTCTTACGCACCTGACCAGCAAGAAGTTGACATACAAGGGCTGGAGTATACAGGCTAAGGGGCATGGATCGAGGCCATAGGCTGAGTTGAAGATGTGTGCTTTCAACCCTCTTTGGTACCTAAAGAAATCCATGTGCAGTTGTAGATATGGGGTAGTCCATTCCAAAGTGGGGAGCCCTTAATGTGGAGGTATCTGCCCTGAAGTCACACGTACCCGGGTGGTGGGATAGAGAGCAAGTTCTGCTTGAATGGCATCAGGCTTCTTTATGGATGGACTGTGTAGGCCTAACATAGGCACTAATATGCTCTTTTTATAATCACTGCAGGTGTTCTGTGTGCGTTAGTCTTCCAGTTACATTTGTGAAAAACTACGAGAGAAGCCAATCCCACACAATAAGTATAAACAAACGTAACCCATGGAGGCCTACAAAGCGTACATAAACACATATACATGTCCTGTAAGTGAATTGCAGCATTAACAGAAAAACAGTCCCAATCCGAGTGTCTAGGAAAAGTCCAATCATGTCCCCGTAGAGAGACTGGTGGTTCGGCATTAATTGCGGAACCGTCCAGTAGCCTTCTTCCATAATTTGTCCTCGATTGAAACATGACCTTACCTCTGCCACTCAACTTGGGTGACAATGTTCTTCACTGTCCTATTCATGGAGCAAATACACTGTGTGACAGGAGTCAGTAGTTGTGTGAATTTCTGTGCAGCAATTTTCTACAATTTCAACAGATAGTGAAACACAAGTGATTTAACCAGTGAAATTGCATTCAAACCTTTTTTTCCACTACGTTTTGGAAATAGTGTAAATGCCTTCCCCAATTAATGATTGCCAGGAGCAGAGGGGCATGCAGGGGGCGGGGGAGGGGCATTTAGAATAGATTCCTATGGAATCTGGTTTCCATTAGCATGTACCAAAAACAGGTGTATTCTATAGAAATGCATTGGTATAATGGCCAGCATAGGAATGGCATGCTGCTGATAAACGATGTGCTTTTTGCAAGCGATAGGTGGGAACCAGTGGGAACCACCGACTGTAAAAATAAACAGAAATCCTCTGTATGGCTAAAATAGGTGTTAAAACTGCCAATACACTGCAACTCTTGTACACCTGTTTTAGCACCTATTTAATCAATCCGAGGACTGGAAAATGTGCTCCAATATGCTGTAACAGTAAACGTGTGTTTTCCATGAATGGCCACAAGGGGCAGTGCTAATATTTGATCTTCCTCTTTGCATCCCAATCTGGCTTTTACAGATCTCCCTAGTGATGGAAATTGAATTATTTTTACTGGGGGAACCCTCTCATCCTTAGAGGAGCAGGAGGGGAGGAGGGAGTGTGGTCGAGGGGCGTGGCACCAGCACAGGTCAGCAATAAAGTGGGCCTCATGACAAGTCTGGCAGTAACCCTGCTGTTGCTACCGGTGGGTTGCCGCCAGACTTGCAAAGTTTACCAGTGCCTGGCTTGCCGGTAACACTGGGGTATTACACCCCGGCCTTCAGGAAAGTCAGGCGCCTGTAAATTGTAATTCGCCATTCATGGACTCAATGGGAATGGGGAACATGGAAGCACCAGCACCGGTGCTCCTGTTATGGCTTGCCTACCGTGGCCACTGTGTCTGGCAGGGTCTACCCTGTCGGGCACAGCGGCTCCGGCAGGCAAACCCGTAGTGTGCCGGTCCGGAAACAACAGTGCCGGTAAGCCTACCAGCGCCATTGTTTCCGGACTAGCACACTTGTAACGAGATCCAATATCTTTTCATAGAACCCACTCTTGGCAATTTGCATAAAAGCAAAAAGAATTATGGGAACATAAGAATGTCCACAATTGTAAATTTGAAACATGTTTGTGACATCGTGCTACAGACCGTCATGTGGGCACGTGATGGGAGGGCACGGGCAGCCATGCAGGTCATGTGACCCTCATGGTTGAGGGAGGGGCAGAGTTGTTAAATGCCAAACATAAACCTGTGTGGCTGTGTCTATGTACGGCGCAGTATTGAACGAGACTGACTGTCAGGGATATAACCAGTGCTGGCTAATGGGCCAGCTCTTGCAGGATCCGAGATCCGGCATCAGATCTCTAGTTGGATCTCGGGATCCTGCTTGCCTCTGCCCCAGACATGCCAAACTATGCACAGTGCGCTCGCATGTGATATAATGTGCTCTATGCGACCGCATTGTGCACACAGAGCCTGTGTGCACAGTGCGCTGCACAGAGCACATTAGATCACCCTGGCCCTGTGGCATACCGAGCAAGAGGGGGCAGTCAGTGGGACACCGCTCCCATTCGGCACCTCAATGAGGGTGTCCAACAGGAAAGGTGTCCCGCTGTCAGGACAATGTGTGCTGAGCAATTCCTGCTCAGCACGCTCATTGTCCTGGCAGGGGACACCTTACCCTTTCCAAACGGGAGAGGTGTCCCGCTGCCAGGACAATGTCCCAAGGAGATGCAGACAGCAGAGGGGCTGTTATGTTGCCCTGTGTAAACAGAGCATTAGATTGTGAGCCATTAGGCACTGATGGGAGGAAGGGGGGACCTATTAGCACGCACGTTTGTCTTTAGAAATGTGAATGGGAGCGAGTGATAAGTGTGCATAATATCGCTTACTATATGAAATAATGACTATAGCTTTTAACCCAAAGGGGTTTTTCTTAGGCTCACTTTGAATACAAGATGGGGGGAATAAAACTAAAGCCGTACTCTTATTACTCAGCTTATTTCTATGGCAATGCAGTGTAGTCAGTTTACTATGAAAGGCTAGTTTATTATGTGAATATGTGAAGTGGTTTGCATCTAAGGCATTGCTATAAATAAAGTATTATTAAAGCACATGAAATGCAAAGCAAAACTTTAATAAATATGCATATCAACTAAACCTGGGAAGATGTACTCAGTTGCTTAAATTGTCTACATCCTGGTTTCACTATTTAACCAAAGTGTGTGATCCTGGGAAAATCATTTAATCACATTGGGTCCCATTACGAGGTTGGAGGTAGCCTTGCCGGTTTTACTGGCAAGGCTACCTCCAAACACGCATCCGGGTCCGGCACCCGCGAATGGGCAATTACTAGGCTATTCTGGCCCAGCCGGAACCGGTAATTGCCCTTTCCTGGGTGCCAGGCCCGGTACATCCCTATTCCCATTTGAGCCCAACAGGGCTCAATGGAAATGGGGAGGCTACAGTGGTACAGGTACAGTACAAATGTACAAGGTACAGTGAGCAAATGTGCTGCAAACTCTCATCTCAGAACAGGTTATCATGCCATGTTCTTTCTGGAGAGGAGGGCCTGCTACCTTTTTTGAAATATTTGCAAGGAACTTGGGGTTGGTCACCCTGAGTTACCTGGGGGCAACCAGACGCGGACTCCCTGCTCACTGTGCTCAGAGAGGCACAGCTTCACCTCACTGATGAGGCCCAACAAGGCTGAAACACGTGTATGGGGTTGCTGTTGGTACTCTTGTCCAGAGAGGAATTGCCACAGCATTTTGGTGCTGGACTGCCCATGTGGGCGGGACAAAGACTGATATGCAAATGAATATTTCCCATCTTTGAAAGGTACAGTGAGCAAAAAGCGTGTGCTGCAAACTCTCATCTCAGAACAGGTTATCATGCCATGTTCTTTCTGAAGAGGAGCACCTGCTACCTTTTTTGTTAATATATCATGCTATTATAAAAAAAGCATTAAAACTATAGAGTGGCTCCATATATAATAATAGTGCAATTGTTACACTCACCTGGTATCCACGGGGATGCCACTCAGCCCTGGCTGGAAAACTTGCACTCCCAAACCCTCTCCCTTGGTCCCTTGGTAATGTTTCAGATGAGTATTAGACCTTAATTCTTTGTACGGTGTGCTCTCTGTCCTGCTTCTCGATGCAGGGGAGCGTAGCTGGTGCGGGCGTGCTGCGACCTAGTAGCTTCACTGGTGTGGGCCCTGTTCGAGTCCAGACCTGCTGTGACTCCGACTCTGATAAGGTAGGTTTTGCTGCCTTACAGTCTTGATATTCTGCTCTTTCTTTCTTTCTTGTCCCCCTTTGTTTGTTACTAATGTCTCTGCTTCTTTCCGATAGGTGTGAAAAGAGAGTTAGGCATTGCCGTGCTAATTGGAGATGAGCACGAGTCGGTAAGTGAATGCACAGTGCGTGGCGCTATTCCGTAAGTAAATATGCATTGCGCAGCGCTATCTTTCCCGTTTCTTATAGGCCGCTGTGATGTTCCGGAATGGATGCTGACCGAGGGATGACTGAACCAGATAAGAGTCTTGTGGTTTTCTTGTTCTGGAGTAGGAGTGAGTAAGTGCTCACTAATGCCATCTCGCTCTCTTCTTTACAGGTTGCGGTGTTCCGGAGAAGGATGTGGCGCCAAGATGCTGTTTTCTCTGAATCGAGTATACTCAAGTGGGTGGAACTGCAGCTTACGATAGATCGAAGACAGGATGCTACTCACAGGTAAGTGCTGTATTAATTATGTTCTTCTTCTTTCAGGTGCGCGGTTTCAAGATAAGGCAGGCAACAAGGGACTCTGGAGACCGAGCTGGACACAGTGAGCGTCACACTGCCAACCGTTGAATAACGCAAAGCGTGTTCCTCTGCTTGGGCGTGGCTTATATAGCCCCAGATATCTCAAGGCCCAACCACACCCAAAACACTAGACCGCATAGCACAGTTCTTGGAACTGAGCTATGTGGGTGCCTCCATGTTGAATAAAAGTCTATTAAGAAGTCCAAACCCTAATGTTATCTTCACATTAAGTATGAGCCTGGCTCCAGGCGCCAGGACAGACTCCAAGAAAGTCTTTAACGAGATGTCAAGGTTTTTGAGGCCACAGTGGAAGAAAGCTTGCTCCAGGTGGGAGGCTGACTTGCCTATGAGGGTTAGGGGTAGGGATCATGACAGCAATTTAGATATTTTGCACCACAAAGTTATTTGACACTTGACTTACTTATACGTATTCGAAAGTAACTTCCATGGTGTCCCCAACTATCAAAGACGATGCTCTTTGCAATGTTCTTTTCTGTGAAGTCACTTCTGTTGGTGCAATCCATATGCAAATTAGGAGGTCTGCATGTATTTTGCCCAAGAGCACCTGGACAGAGCCCAGTATAGATGAGTTTCCTGCATCTGTAATAACCCTGCAGTTTTATTTTTTTTGTTATTTGTTCAAATGCCATCTGCCACTAATGTTACCAAAAAAATAGATTGGGGCAGGGCCGGTGGCCAGTTTGGGGGCACAAATTAGACTCTATTGAATTGCGCGCACTGCCTTTGGGGGGGGGGAAGTAGCAGGACTTTTTTCGTGGCTCTCCCCTCACTCTTGCAATGCTGGATATTCCTCTGCCGAGGATAACCCCCAAGTTCGCCAAGGGTCAAAGACCCTGTTACAGAGCAGAAAGTGCACTTTGCACACAGAGCAGAATCCATTTGGAAAACGCAATGATTACTGAGCCCCCAGCTTCGCTGGCTCGGTAATGTAATCTGCTCTGTGCAAGCACACTGTGCACACAGAGCAGATTACATTATCGAGCCGCACAGCTGGGGACTCAGTAATCATTGCCTTTCCCAAATAGATTCTGGTATTTGTAGTCTTGAGAAGATGGCTTGAAAAGTACACAAACCATAGTATGACATGCACAGCAAGTCATGAAAGAAATTCCACCATTTTATAACTATTTCGAATATCCTTTGATTGGAGTTCAACTGCCAGCTCCGCCCCCTCTGAACTCTGCCTTCTCTGAACTTCACCCCTCCCCTAAACTCCACCCCCACCCCACTGCTTGTAGTATCCCCCTTCACATTTCCACCACTGGATAGAACAATGGACCTCATTACGAGTATGGAGGTAGCCATGCCGCTTTTAGCGGCATGTCTTCCCCCATACCGGGTACAGGGTCTGGGTTCCTGGAATGGGGAAATACCTGGCCATTCTGACCTTGGAGGGCCCGGTATTTCCCCATTCAAGGGATCCGGACCCGGTACATCACCATTCCCATTTGAGCTCCCATAGGGCTCAATGGGAATGGGGAGGATGCTAACAACGACCCCGTTAATGACAGGCCCGTTGTTAGCATCCTGGTCTGCTCGCGGTTGCCGCTAAGGATGCCTGGTTTTTTACTAGATGTCCTTAGAAAGGTCCCGCAAGCAGACATCGCAATGAGGCGGTAGAGGGTTAACCGGGCCAGCACCTCTACCGGCGCCGTTATTCCTCTACCGCCTTCCTTGTAATGAGGCCCAATGTCTTATAGCGATTGAGTAATAATCACTTTTGAGCGAATAATGGAAGTTGGGCTATGCAGTTTTGAGTGCTCACACCCTAAGAACAAAGTATCTTAACATTGCAGGACATATATACCAGTTTGGACAGATACAACATGTATGTGCGGCTTTGGCTGTTTCTGTCTTCAGTTTGGCATGTAGAGTCTTCTGGAAGCCCTGTGTGTGATAACGTGGATTCAAAGCAGATCTGACAGGGCAGTGCTCGGCCAAGACGTGTCTCGCCAGAGCGCTGCTCAGTCTTGTTGTGGCCCATTTCCTGCGCTGGATATCCTTGTTGTTTGTCTGTTTCATGTCCTATTGTCCGCCACATTCCATTCCACCCCTGCTTTCCTGCTTCCCCTACATGTAAACAGCTGCTAATTCATAGATCTGGGTTCTTACTGGATCGTACTGCTTTCATCAGCCATCCAATACAGTGTCACCCCACAAGTCAATCACACGGACAGCAGACAGACGTGCTTTTGAGCTACACACTGAAGAGAAGGAAAGCAATTCATGTTTTTGAGGAGAACGTACACATTTCAATCCTAACAGATGAAGCAAAGGAAATACCTAATGAGCTTGCCTCTGATTTTTAGCCAGCGTCCGGGTGGGGCAAACGCCTAAATGTACTAGTTGTTGAACTAAAACTAAAGGGGTTTACTATAATAAAGGACAACCTTGGGTTAAGGAAGGGTGTTCCTGCACACCTTACTAGGGAAGAATGGTCGTCTAACTGTGTCTTTTTTCCGGACACCTGCTGTAAACAGGAACTCTAAATGGTGCCAACACAATGGGCCTCATTACAAGTTTGCCTGTCTGGTAACTATGGTACCGGTAAGCTTGCCGGTACCATAGGTACCGGACCAGCAAACTACGAATTCTGCTCACGGGTGCCTTTTCACTCGCCAGGTCGGACCTGGCGGGCGCACCGGCACCCGCGAGCAGAGCATGTCGGATGCACCGGCACCATTTATGAATGGTGCCGGTGCATCTGACCTCCCCATTCTCATTGACCCCTATGGTGCTCAAATGGGAATGGGAAGTAAACGTTTCCGGCCCCTGGCAATGGGGAAATACAGGGTCTGCTGTGTTTCCCCATTGCCAGGGCCGGAAAAACGTTACCGGCAAGGCTACTGCCAAACTTGTAATGAGGCCCATTAATCCAGAGCTCTCGTCTGCTCTGCTGCGAGAGAAGGATCAGCTGTTGCCCCGAGGATCCCCCCCATCAGCATCCGAAATCGCACCGGAGTGCATCCGCCCCTACAGCCGTGCATCAGCACCCACGGCATCTGCTGCAAACCACGAGGAGCTCGGCCCCTCCAAAATGGCCGCCTATGCTGCCATAGCAACCATCAACAACAGAGATGGCCGCCGCATCATCACCGCCGCGGCCCGAGCATCCAATAGGCCTGTGGAGCCTACCAGCCCCTCCCCTCCCGCTTTAAAAGTAGGTGGAGGCGACCGACAGGCGAAGCCACAGGGCGAAGGCCCAGGGAAAAGGCCACATCCAGAGCTCTCGTCTGCTCTGCTGCGAGATAAGGAACAGCTGTTGCCCCGAGGATCCCCCGCACCAGCATCCGAAATTGCACCGGAGTGCATCCGCCCCTACAGCCGTGCATCAGCACCCACGGCATCTGCTGCAAACCACGAGGAGCTCGGCCCCTCCAAAATGGCCGCCTACACTGCCATAGCAACCATCAACAACAGAGATGGCCGCCGCATCATCAGCGCCGCGGCCCAAGCATCCAATAGGCCCGTGGAGCCTACCAGCCCCTCCCCTACTGCTTTAAAAGTAGGTGGAGGCGACCGACAGGCAAAGCCACAGGGCGAAGTCCCAGGGAAAAGGCCACATCCAGAGCTCTCGTCTGCTACGCTGCGAGAGAAGGATCAGCTGTTGATCCGAGGATCCCCCCCACCAGCATCCGAAATCGCACCGGAGTGCATCCGCCCCTACAGCCGTGCATCAGCACCCACGGCATCTGCTGCAAACCACGAGGAGCTCGGTCCCTCCAAAATGGCAGCCTACGCTGCCATAGCAACCATCAACAACAGAGATGGCCGCCGCATCATCACCGCCGCGGCCCGAGCATCCAATAGGCCCGTGGAGCCTACCAGCCCCTCCCCTACTGCTTTAAAAGTAGGTGGAGGCGACCGACAGGCGAAGCCACAGGGCGAAGGCCCAGGGAAAAGGCCACATCCAGAGCTCTCGTCTGCTCTGCTGTGAGAGAATGATCAGCTGTTGCCCCGAGGATCCCCCCCACCAGCATCCGGAATCGCACCGGAGTGCATCCGCCCCTACAGCCGTGCATCAGCACCCACGGCATCTGCTGCAAACCACGAGGAGCTCGGCCCCTCCAAAATGGCCACCTACGCTGCCATAGCAACCATCAACAACAGAGATGGCCGCCGCATCATCACCGCCGCGGCCTCAGCATCCAATAGGCCCGTGGAGCCTACCAGCCCCTCCCCTACTGCTTTAAAAGTAGGTGGAGGCGACCGACAGGCGAAGCCACAGGGCGAAGGCCCAAGGAAAAGGCCACATCCAGAGCTCTCGTCTGCTCTGCTGCGAGAGAAGGATCAGCTGTTGCCCCGAGGATCCCCCCAACCAGCATCCGAAATCGCACCGGAGTGCATCCGCCCCTACAGCCGTGCATCAGCACCACGGCATCTGCTGCAAACCACGAGGAGCTCGGCCCCTCCAAAATGGCCGCCTACGCTGCCATAGCAACCATCAACAACAGAGATGGCCGCTGCATCATCACCGCCGCGGCCCGAGCATCCAATAGGCACGTGGAGCCTACCAGCCCCTCCCCTACTGCTTTAAAAGTAGGTGGAGGCAACCGACAGGCGAAGCCACAGGGCGAAGGCCCAGGGAAAAGGCCACATCCAGAGCTCTCGTCTGCTCTGCTGCGAGAGAAGGATCAGCTGTTGCCCCGAGGATCCCCCCCCACCAGCATCCGAAATCGCACCGGAGTGCATCCGCCCCTACAGCCGTGCATCAGCACCCACGGCATCTGCTGCAAACCACGAGGAGCTCGGCCCCTCCAAAATGGCCGCCTACACTCCCATAGCAACCATCAACAACAGAGATGGCCGCCGCATCATCACCGCCGCGGCCCGAGCATCCAATAGGCCCGTCTACCAGCCCCTCCCCTACTGCTTTAAAAGTAGGTGGAGGCGACCGACAGGCGAAGCCACAGGGCGAAGGCCCAGGGAAAAGGCCACATCCAGAGCTCTCGTCTGCTCTGCTGCGAGAGAAGGATCAGCTGTTGCCCCGAGGATCCCCCCCACCAGCATCCGAAATCGCACCGGAGTGCATCCGCCCCTACAGCCGTGCATCAGCACCCACGGCATCTGCTGCAAACCACGAGGAGCTCGGCCCCTCCAAAATGGCCGCCTACGCTGCCATAGCAACCATCAACAACAGAGATGGCCGCCGCATCATCACCGCCGCGGCCCGAGCATCCAATAGGCCCGTGGAGCCTACCAGCCCCTCCCCTACTGCTTTAAAAGTAGGTGGAGGCGACCGACAGGCGAAGCCACAGGGCGAAGGCCCAGGGAAAAGGCCACATCCAGAGCTCTCATCTGCTCTGCTGCGAGAGAAGGATCAGCTGTTGCCCCGAGGATCCCCCCCACCAGCATCCGAAATTGCACCGGAGTGCATCCGCCCCTACAGCCGTGCATCAGCACCCACGGCATCTGCTGCAAACCACGAGGAGCTCGGCCCCTCCAAAATGGCCGCCTACGCTGCCATAGCAACCATCAACAACAGAGATGGCCGCCGCATCATCACCGCCACGGCCCGAGCATCCAATAGGCCCGTGGAGCCTACCAGCCCCTCCCCTACTGCTTTAAAAGTAGGTGGAGGTAACCGACAGGCGAAGCCACAGGGCGAAGGCCCAGGGAAAAGGCCACATCCAGAGCTCTCGTCTGCTCTGCTGCGAGAGAAGGATCAGTTGTTGCCCCGAGGATCCCCCCCCACCAGCATCCGAAATCGCACCGGAGTGCATCCGCCCCTACAGCCGTGCATCAGCACCCACGGCATCTGCTGCAAACCACGAGGAGCTCGGCCCCTCCAAAATGGCCGCCTACGCTGCCATAGCAACCATCAACAACAGAGATGGCCGCCGCATCATCACCGCCACGGCCCGAGCATCCAATAGGCCCGTGGAGCCTACCAGCCCCTCCCCTACTGCTTTAAAAGTAGGTGGAGGTAACCGACAGGCGAAGCCACAGGGCGAAGGCCCAGGGAAAAGGCCACATCCAGAGCTCTCGTCTGCTCTGCTGCGAGAGAAGGATCAGTTGTTGCCCCGAGGATCCCCCCCCACCAGCATCCGAAATCGCACCGGAGTGCATCCGCCCCTACAGCCGTGCATCAGCACCCACGACATCTGCTGCAAACCACGAGGAGCTCGGCCCCTGCAAAATGGCCGCCTACGCTGCCATAGCAACCATCAACAACAGAGATGGCCGCCGCATCATCACCGCCGCGGCCCGAGCATCCAATAGGCCCGTGGAGCCTACCAGACCCTCCCCTACTGCTTTAAAAGTAGGTGGAGGCGACGGACAGGCGAAGCCACAGGGCGAAGGCCCAGGGAAAAGGCCACATCCAGAGCTCTCGTCTGCTCTCTGCTGCTCGAAGGTGCAGATACCGACCAAAGGTAAGACCCCCCTTTAATTGGTCCCCTGCACCGCTAATAAGAAGGCTATCACGCCTACGAGCCCGCACAGCAGCCCCGCCCGCCTGCATGGTCCCCCTTTCCTATCTCTGCAGAAACGACTGCCTCTGCACAAGGATATCTCTCCCTTCAGCCGCACTGCATGTCCCAACCACCCTCTGGTCACCGCCCCGGTACTGCCAGCCTGTGTTCTCCGCTGTGCACGCAATGCAATACAGGCATCAACCATGCCCCCCTGCAGATCGCCGGTTTTCAGAAGCAACCCCCATTATGAAACCCACCCCCATCCTGGCCAAAACTGTACCTGCTGCCATCAAGATCACTGCTGCTGTATCCGCCGGTGCCATTTGCGATATGAACGCAAGGCACACCTCATGTACTGCCTCCACTGAATGTAACTCGAGGCGTGATGCATACACCAACACACTTGTTATGTATGCTACAGCCATAGCCACTGATGCTACTGTGATCCCATTTGCTATGTGTGATTTAGGTGCGCCCAGCACTGCCTCTGCTGCTGCCACTG
The DNA here is from genome assembly GCF_040938575.1 of Ambystoma mexicanum. Taxonomy (NCBI): domain Eukaryota; kingdom Metazoa; phylum Chordata; class Amphibia; order Caudata; family Ambystomatidae; genus Ambystoma; species Ambystoma mexicanum. Next base: position 635,798,258 of record NC_090925.1, read on the forward strand.
ATGCTACTGTGATACCATTTGCTATGTGTGATTTAGGTGCGCCCAGCACTGCCTGTGCTGCTGCCACTGATGCTACTGTGATACCATTTGCTATGTGTGATTTAGGTGCGCCCAGCACTGCCTCTGCTGCTGCCACTGATGCTACTGTGATCCCATTTGCTATGTGTGACTTAGGTGCGCCCAGCACTGCCTCTGCTGCTGCCACTGTTGCTACTGTGATTCCATTTGCTATGTGTGATTTAGGTGCGCCCAGAACTGCCTCTGCTGCTGCCACTGATGCTACTGTGATACCATTTGCTATGTGTGACTTAGGTGCGCCCAGCACTGCCTCTGCTGCTGCCACTGATGCTACTGTGATACCACTTGCTATGTGTGACTTAGGTGCGCCCAGCACTGCCTCTGCTGCTGCCACTGATGCGACTGTGATCCCATTTGCTATGTGTGACTTAGGTGCGCCCAGCACTGCCTCTGCTGCTGCCACTGACGATTTGTTGAACCACTTGGTATGTGCGCCCCCACCACTGCTAGCGAATCGACCCTAAGCAAACCATCAATACTCAAATGCGCCCTCATCAATGCGCGCTCCCTCCCGGCACACGCCCTAGACATCCACAACCTCATATGCAACTCCAACCTTGATCTACTATTTATCTGCGAAACATGGCTCCATGAAGCCGCAGGCCCTGCTCTAGCCATCGCCCTGCCCGATGGTTATACAATTTTCAGGCAAGACCGTAATACACAAAAAGGAGGGGGGGTCGCATTGATAGCCAAACAATCCATCCCTATCAGAAAGATACAAGGAGACCCCTCACACAGTTGTGACTACATGCTCGTCAAAATCAACCCTCACCTAGCTGCACCATCACCGCCCACCTCACATACCGCCCACCAGCGGGAGAATTCCAAGAAGCGCTCTTACACACCATCAGCAACAACCTCAAGAAAACCACCATGTCCATCCTCCTGGGTGACATGAACCTCGGGCTCAAAGACCCCTCAGACAGGAATGCCGCCTCGTTCAACAACGCCATCACAACACTTGGATTCAAACAAGAAGTGTTAAAACCAACACACAACAAAGGCCGCATCCTGGATTGGATCACCCAACACAACTGTCAGGTATCGACGCCCATCTTCTCCCCCATTCCCTGGTCGGACCACTCCATCATCCACTTCAATATCAACTATTCCAGAACTCCACCCACCGCTCACCAAGCTCTGCTGCCCGCCCTCACGAGGAGCGCCAAGCAACTAACCAAGGAAAGACTATTTCCCCACCTCCTGGTTCCCGAACTCAAACACCCTTTCACCCACAACCCAGACACTCTCGCAGCAACCTACAACGCCATTATCACCAAGGCCATAGACACCATTGCTCCCTTGGAACTTAGGAAAGCTAAACCCACCAAAAAAACGAACTCTTGGTTCACTCAGGATCTCCTGAAACTACGCTTACAAAAACCACTAGCTCTCAAAGCCTGGCAAACGAACCCCACTGACATCACTAAACAATCCTTTAAAGACGCCGCCAAACAATGCAAATCCACCATCATTGCTGCCAAAGCCAACTCCTTCAATACCAGGATCGCCAACGCTAAATCCGGATCCAGAGAAATCTTTGCTATCTTCAGAGAATTGGAGTCCCCAACTCCCCCCCCTAACCCCTTATATAAAGACAAAGAATGGTGCAATGACATCCAAGAAGCCATGCTCAACAAACTGAATACTCTGCAAGATAAAATCATCACTCACCAAAAAGCCTTATCGCAACAACTATCCAACCTACACCAGAACACCGCCCCTTCCGGAATCCCAGCCTTCTTGTTCCAGGAGATGACAGAAGAGGAAGTCCGAACCATACTGAACGCCATCAAACCCTCCAACTGTAAAGGCGACTCATGTCCAGCCCAGCTCATCAAGGATAGCGCACCCTCACTAGTACCGTTCTTCACAGCCTTCATCAATGCCTCATTCAAATCCAACCAAGTGCCATCCGGCCTCAAAGAAGCTTGGGTCCGCCCATTACTGAAAAAACCTACACTAGACCCCAAGGTACTAGGGAACTACAGGCCCATCACAACAGTTCCCTTCCTTCTCAAAATCCTGGATAAAGCTGCATACATCCAAGTTCAAAACTACCTAGAAACGCATCACCTACTTGGTCTCCGGCAATCTGGCTTCCGGCCAAACCATGGCACAGAAACAGCACTACTTTGTCTCAAGAACCAAATCGATGACCTAAGAGACGTAGGCAAACCAGCTCTCCTACTTCTACTAGACCTTTCGGCGGCATTCGACCTGGTCAATCATGACACCCTCTGCCACCACCTCTCTACAGCGGGCAACTTCTCACCAGAAGCCACCACCTGGATAGCATCCTTCCTTAAGGGCAGAGAAATGAAAGTCTTCTCGGACACAGCCTGTGCCCAATCACATCTAATTAAATGCGGTGTACCGCAGGGGTCCTGCATATCTCCTACTCTGTACAACCTTTTCACAAGGGCACTATTCAAATACCTCGATGCAATGGGCATCACATACACAAACTACGCGGACGACACACAAGTCCTCATCCCTCTCACCAGAGACTATGAAGCCGACCAAAAAACCCTCATCTCCATCTACACCACCATCCAAACCTGGATGGCTGAGAATTGGCTCTGCCTCAACAGCGAAAAAACAGAGTTACTCATCATCGGATCACCTGCCACAATCAATAAAATGGGGCCCCAATGTGACTCCTTCATCATCGACAACTGCTGCATTTCGGTCTCCAAAACAGTCAAAACCCTTGGAGTCTACCTGGACTCCAACCTCACCATGGACAGACAGGTCAACGCAATCTCTTCAGCAGCAGCCTACCACTCAAAACTTATCACCGCAGCAAGGCCCTTCCTTTCGCAGGAAAACTCCCTCACCATCGCAAGAGCTATCATAGGATCCCGCCTAGACTACTGCAATGCACTCCTACTAGGCACTTCAGCCAAAAACATTAAAAAACTTCAAACGGTGCAGAACAATGCCCTCAGAGCAGCAACAGGAATCTCGAAAAGAGACCACATTTCAGCCACCAGAAAATCCGTCCACTGGCTTCCAGTTAAGGAACAAATCCTTTTCAAATCACTGGCACTCACCCACAAATGCCGACAGGACACAGCACCACGCTACCTTGCGCAGAGATTCTCTGATCCCCCCTCAAACAGACCAACTAGATCTAGCCACACCAACCGCCTAGCAATTCCAAAAAGCCTCAGAACCAAAGCAGGTGGCACTAGCTTCCCAGTCCTCGCCGCCACCAACTGGAATTTATTACCCGCCGAGATTAGAGGTATCAAATCCCACCTGTGCTTCAGGAAAGCAATAAAAATGATGCTGTTTGTATAAACCCCACTTGGGCCCTGTCAACTGTATAACCGCTGTAATGTCAAACATCCTTTTTTCCCAGGCCAGGGGTAGATACGATCTTGCTGTAACCTCCTCGATCTACCCCTCCTTGCACTGCAACTAAGTCATTATCTTGCAACAGCGCCCCGATGCCTCTGGGCTGTGTGGCGCTTTACAAATGTAAAAAAATAAATAAATAAAAATAATGTCTCAAAACCTAATCTTTTAGTTTATCAGTTCCCTGGTTGACCTTACATTACAACAGAAAGTTTCAAACAATTCTTGCCAAAAAAAGTCCCACTACTAACTAGAAGTTCTTCCCTATCTGTTCACAGAGGTGTAGACAGGGTTGGGCCTGAGCAGGCGAGGCCCACCCAAAATCTGTAAATGCCCCCTCGGCAGCGCTGTGTGGACTTTACAGATGGTAATATTACTGCAGTGGGCCCATCTACATTAGCTTGAGGCCACACTTGTTAGACAATCCTGGCTACACAGTGATTTCAGAAGATTATTTTTTTAGTTCATCTTCTTTCATTATCTTTTAAGTGCAACAAGAAGGTTGGGCTTGGGCCGGGGACACCGGGTTATAGTGTCCATCTCACTTTTCAGCTTCAACTCTGCTGGGTACTGGCATGTAGAGTCTTTCTCACGCTTAAGCTTCTTCTGTGTCGGGAGTGCACTACAGAGCCTGCCTCATGGCTCAGTAGTGAGATGCAGTGTCTGTCTCACTCTTTAATTCCCCGCCTTAAGGTATTAGGGTTGCTGGTGGTGAGCCTCTCCATGCGCTCTGGTTCCCAGCTGGTATTGAGTTTTTCTTTTCTCAGCTAGGTTGGGGGACGCTGGCGAATAGCTTCTTCCTGCATGCTGGCCCACAACCATGGGTTGCTCTCAAAGTTTCTCCCTGGGTTTGGGTTGCAGATGGAGCACCTCACCGTGCTCTCCAGACCACCCCTCACCCCTCTGGGTTACCCTCTTAAGTCAGGGTCCCAGGTCACTGATGGAGCTCATCTCTAAGCTCTCCAGGTCCCAACTGTGGGTTATTCTGTTTTTTGAATAGTTATATTTCATAGGGTCAGGGGTCTCAGGTGGATAGCACCCCCCAGCATTCCACTACCCCACCCTGTGTTAATCTCTTTAGTCTGGCTTCGCTTTGTCCGTGACTTGGGTAGCTGGCAGGGGAACTTGCCTCGCTTTCCAGTTCCTCACTGTAGGTAATTATATGTATTCTGGTTTGTTTTAGCCATGAAAGATCTACTCACAAAGGTGGTGGGGTCACCCTCATAGTCAAAGAATCTCTCAAAGCTAGACAAATCCAGCCAGCTACCTGAGACAACTTCGACACTCTCTCAGTAAAAATGTCCCTCTCACCCAATGACACCATGATGCTACACCTAGTATATCGCCCACCAGGACCCCTTCTAGACTTCCAAGCTAATGTCCTACGCCTCCTAGGTAATAACCTCAAAACCAGCACCAGAGCCATCCTCTTATGTGATTTCAACCTTGGTTTCAATGACGCAAAAGACAAACAAGGCAAAACCTTCGCCAAGTCTCTCCATGAACTAGGTTTCATTCAAAAAGTGAAGTCCCCAACCCATATCAAAGGACGCATACTTGAGTGGTTAGTGGATCACAACTGTGGCGCTGACATTAGCTCCAACACTCCATGCCCATGGACCGACCACCACCTCCTCCACTTCCACATACCTTCTAGAGTAGAAACCCAGCAGCAAGCATGCGGGTCTGAAAGGTTTGTTTCTGCAGGATGATGGTACGGAGATCCCCATGCAGCACCGCACGGGTAGCATGGATTTCTGCCTGCAAGGCCCCGCGTGATGCCCGGATCTTCTCACGGGCTACCTGGAGCTCAGCTGCTGTTCTGACCTTGTACTCTGTGCACCCAGAGTATGTCTGAGGGACCTGTGTTCTAACCTCAGGGCATCCCTGTGGGCTAGTGACTCTGCAGATATGGCTGTGCGCAGAGTCTCCAGTCCAGCCCGTCGGTCCCTGTTGGACGCCAACATGTCCTCCCTGTGTGAGCGGCATATGGACTCTGTTACCTGCTGCTGGAGCTCCACCTGCCTTTCAGGAGGAAGAATGGAAGTGGCCACCCTATCCACGGCCTGATCCATCATCTCACACGATGCCCCCTGTTGTGCTGCAATAGTATACATGGAGTTCTCCCACCCAGTATTGCCTGGCGGCGCACGACCACCACGTTGGCAGGCACCACACCTGTTTGGGGCAAGGTGATGTGCACATTGCTGTGCTGGCACTGCCTGAGGCTGCAGGACTGCATTCCTCCTTTGATCTGCTGGCCCAGGAACAGGAGCAAATATATTGGAGTGTGACCCTGCATCCGTAACCACCACAGGCTGACATTCCAACACTGACTGCCCCATAGAGGGTTCTACCCATGGTGCAGGTGGGTTGGACAGAACAGCATCCCTGCCAGAAACACTCACCTGCAATGGGACATTTGTCTCAATGTCAGATTCAGCACCTGAGGCATTGAGGTCTTCGGAGGTGTACCCAGAGACACCCGTGGACAGGATGGTCTGTAGGACTAATGGATTTTCACCCACCACCATCCCACGTCCTCCACTGGTGCCTGTTGGGGGTTGTGAGTACTCCTGCCCCTGCGCCATCTCCTCCTCCTCAACAGCATCTAGTGCCACATCACCTGCACAAACATAAAAGAAAAGTAATGAAGACAGGCATGAACAGCATAGCCGACACACATAGGCATCACAATCTACACATCCAATACATAAATGACACATGTCACACATTACACTTACTCTGGCATGCATGCACTGGCAATGAAGTGGAAGGGGGCCCTAAAAGCAGACACTGAGGACTCCAAGATGGAAAAGCAACACATGTGCTGCATGCTGCATAGCACCTGCATCACACATTAGCCTGTGAGTGGCATGGACAATCCACATACATGACACATGCCAGCACACAGATGGCACGTAGCATAGCCATGGCAGATTTGACAAGGACACCCATATGGTAGGAAATCAGTACTGCCCCCCATCCATGTGAGATGGACATCATGAAATAGAACATGCATAAGAGTGTGGCAAAACACGTATGTGTGACATGCTGCAACAAAGCTAGTGTTTACTAATACAGTGATGGCAGGCACATGGATACATCAATGGTTGGTCACTTGGACATGACAGAAGTCAATTGTCATGTTGAACATTCAAACAGGGCCCCGAAGTGATTGTGTGCAGAGCATGTGTAGGTGCACAAAGTCAGTCAGCCTGATGGATGAAATTATTTCCATAATAAGTAAAGAAATGTGGGGCATTGTGGGGTTAAATCTATGTCTGAAGTATGGTGAATTTTGTTCAGAACGGCACAAAAATGTGTGTTTATCATGCAAATGATTCCATCAATCAGGCAGAATGAACAGGAAAACAGTATCAACAATGTTGTGGCATTATGGCAGTTGAAGGGCAAGTGCAGTAATCAGGTGCAAAGTGTAAACTGCGGTCAGAAGGGATACTGTGAAACCCAAACCCAAGGGCAGTGGGTGGTTTGGAGGCACCACATGGGTGACCTATAGCAGTCATGACTACACAGCCTCACCTGGCACTCAATCAGAACACATCACCCAAACAACATACACATGGTTTGCACACACATGCATGGCCACTCACCGGACATTGCCTCAAGATCTGGTATGTCTCCCACGCCTTTGATCTGATCCTCTGTGATGAAGCCTCCAGCGATTGACTCATGTTCTGTGAGTACTTCCTCCTATGGTGGAGACCCACTGCCAGTCACCAGAGTAGAGGCATGATTGGAAGGCAGCTTGTTTTTTGCTGTGCGTTTCAGGTCCTTCCACCGCTTTGAGCAATCATCAGCTGTGTGCCTTACGAGTCCAAGGGAACTAATCTGGTCCGCGATGCACTGCCAGTGGGCCCTACGTTGAGCAGTCATAGTCTTGCACCCTGCAGTCACCAGCATTTCGCGGGCATTGGGCCTACACGTAGCCCACAAGTGCGTCTAGTTCCACATCATTGAAACTCCACTTCCTTTACGTGCCGAAAGGGTGAGCCGTGTCTGGGGTACCAGCCTGTTACGTAAGAGCACGCTTCTTCCTCTTGAGAGGTGGTGCGGACCTTGAGTGGCTTAAGCCACTCTGGTCGGTAGGGGCTGATGCGCTGGTGGACTGGGCACTGGAAGTAGGCAAAGGCACGATGATAAAAGGTCTCACTGCAGGCATTGGCTGCTGGGTGCTGTTGCCAGGACCAACATTGGTGTGATGGTCTGGGACCAACACTGTCCCGGCTGGGTGACTCGGAGCTGGGGTGGATTGAGCTGCAGCTGCCCCTGCAGCCTCCTCACCCAGGCTACTTGGGGCAGCAGATGACATTGCTGCCCCAGATCTACGTGGCCTGGTAACAGCAACTTTCACCACCACACGTGGCTTTGACTTCGTGACACAGAAGTTGGCCTGTGAGTCATCCCGTGCCAGTTCGGGGAACCATATGGGCTGGATTAACAGGGCCTGATCTGGGATGGTGTCAGCTGCATCTCCCCCACCCATTGGGGGGGGCATAGGTGTCCCTGATTGGTCCTCCACACACTGGCCTCTTGGGCCACCCTGCACACCCTGGCCACGTCCCCTACAGCGGACACCTCTTGGAGGTCGGCCACCTTTGCCTCCCTTACCACTTGGTCACCTCCCAACCATGGCACTGATGTTATTGTGAGAATGGGAGGTGCAGTAAACAATTGTCCTGGGCAATTGGGGTGAAGGGGGTAGGGTACTAGATGGAATATGTACCCCTGTGCTCTAGCAAGGCTGTCTGTGACCCCTGGGGGAAGATGACGGGTAACAAAATACTCAGGCACCCCGAAAACAAAATATAATGTGCACGCGACCCCTGGTAGCCCACGTGCGTGGAATAAAGGACCTGCACTACACTGTGGCACCCAGAAACACAAAAATAAGTGTACGTGTAGTACACGCAGGCTACAATGACCTCTGAATGGGTACGCAACTCACGGGGGCAACCACAGTTGAAAAATACGTGCGTGACTCACCGCCTGCCTGGAAAAAGAATGTGAAAAGACGCGCGTGGGTGCGTTGGCAACACCCCTGCCAAAAGAAGAATTGAACGCTGTCTCAGTAAAAAAGGAGTACGAACTGCAACCGTTGTGAATTAATCGTGTGTGAACCGACAAGAAGTACAAGAATCACCCGCTCGCTCTCCACAAAAAGCACATACAAGAAAAAGGCGTCCTATGCGTACTTTTTAACCCTGCCCACAAGTTCCACGTGACTTACGCGCTTATGCGCTAAGGGCCTTTCCTCCAATTACATGCAGTGACACCCAGACGTGCATTTTTTGCACGTGTGGAATCACTATGCACCCGTGTGGAGATAAATGCTAGTGCGCGTTACGTCACAGATGCGCTTACGCGCTAAGGGCGTTTCCTCCAATTACACACTGACGTGCTGTTTTTCATGTGCCAAATCACTCCGTATCAAGCTGGCCATGCGACAACACACGGAAGACCACACTCCTGCCAGAAGGCCATTTTCCTGCCCCCCAGGGCCCCAACCCGGCTCCCACCAGCCATCTGCTGCTGCCTGCCCGCCTGCTGGCCATGTGCCCTGCTATTTGGTGCCTGCACATCAGCCATCTGCAGGGGTCCAGTTGCTGTGACCACCCCTGCTGGAACAGAAGACTCCCGACTGAAGTTCCATCGCTCCACAGCCCTGCACCAGGACCCAGTTGCCCACCCACACCTGCCTCGGGGGGTGCCATGTCGGGGGAAAGAACATCAGAGACCACTGGCAACCCCCAGCCAGAGAGGCAGAGGGCTACCAGCTTCAGTGCCGCAGAATCTGGTATCCCAGTGGAGCAAGTCCTGGTGCATTATGATGCCCTCTTGGGAAGACCACGTGCCGACAATGAAGGACGGAAGAGGATCTGGAAGGACATCGTGGCTGCCATCAACGTAGAGGGGGTGGCAGCCCACAACATAGCACATGTCCGGAAGCGCTGGGAAGACTTCAGGTCCAGGACCCTCAGGAAGGCCCATCGCCTCTTGGAGGCAGCGCATGCAAAGGGGTGCCGTGTCCACCTTACCAGCAACCAGATAAGTGTCCTGGAACGTATACACCCAGCGCTCCTCCTCCAGGTCCTTCAGAGGCAGACCCGTCTGGAGTCGAGCGGTAAGTGTCCATGTATACTGATTGGACGCAGTGCATGTTGAGTGTGCCAGGAGTGTGCAGCTTGGACATATGTCTGGAAAGGCCCGTGTATGGATGTGTATGTGCAGGGACATGAGCCTGCCGCATGTGAGTCCAGTCATGTGTGAGGCACATCAATGGTGTATGTGTTCAAATGCATGATGGCCAAATGGATGTGGGGATGCGCACATGTTAGCATTTCTGTGTATATGGCATGGTTGGGATGTGACACATGGATGCTGGTTCCACCTTCATGTACTTGCACGGTGTACATATGCGTGTGTGTGTATTTGACATGTGTGCAACTGTGATACACCATGGATGCATGTGACACCTACATGTAGGAGGCTGATTGGCAGATGTGACATAGTTGCCGATGATTGCACTGTGACAGGTGGTGGAGATGTACAGATGCATGTATGTCTGGTGGCATGTGTGCATGTGTTCGGCACTCGCCGTGTTGCATGTGACGTCAGGCTAACCTTCGGATGTTCATGATCTTGTATGTGTATGGATGCTGCTGCCTGCTGCAACATTCCTGTTAATTTTCGCATGTGTGTGGGTTCAAATTATATGTGTGTTGGGGAGTGTGATGCCATCTGTGAAGTTTGAAACTGCGACTCATGTGCGAAATGTCATGTGTGTATCAGACCATTGTACAGTGCCCTGATGGCTGTGTTCTGTCTCTCCCTGTCTGCAGCATCAACTGATGAAGAGGGCGGAGACAGTGCTGTGGAGCACAGCAGCAGGGATCCCACCGCCAGCCAGAGACGCAAGGCCAGCTCTCCTCCCAGGTTGTCATCTCTTTGGGAGTGAGGAGTCTGGTGCTGTGTCCGCGGCCACAGCTACCGAGGGAAGGCCCAAGAGGCGGAGGTCGGAGGTGGACTCCTCGGCAGCAGAAGGGACAGCTGAGCCCACACAGGGGGCTATGGAGGTAGATGGCACGGAGTCATCCAGGTTGGTGGGGGGTTTGGTTGAGGAGGAGGCTGTGGAAGGCCCACGCACAGGGCCTGGAGGGGGGATTCCACTGGTGCTAGTGGTGCAGTCCAGGGGCAGGGACAGGAGGCAGCACAGGCCGCCGCGGAGGTGCCTGTGTGTAATCCTGTCCCCGATCCTGTGACTGCATCATCCCGCACCAGCAGGGATGCCTTCGTCCAGACCCGTTTTCAGGGAGGGGATGCGCAAACAACAACTGGCCTTCAGAGGAAGTGGCAATCCGTGACCAGGTTGAGCCTGTCCTAGCTGGGGTGGCATTGAATCAACATGGTATTCGGGATGACGTGCAGACTTCTCGTGAGGAGAATGCACGTCATTTTGAATACCTCATTGACCGCGTCGACCTACTAGGACAGGTCACCGGCGCTGGGTTCCTCTGTGTGCTGGATCTTCTACCGACCCCCTCCTCAACTGCACCCTCTATGCGGCAGTCATCCTCTGTGCCATCTACCTGCCCAAGAATCACCTGGTCACCCTGTGGAGCTGCCCCTGACCCAGCACCAAGGCTGGTGGAGGACACATCCCTGCCACAGTTGGGAGTCGGAGGTCCAGCAGGGGTGGCCACCCCAACAACTGGACCCCAGCAGGAGGAGGACATGCAGGCATCAAAAGGCAGGGCACATGCACGGCAGCAGCAGGCTCAAGGTTGGAGCGATGATGGCTCGGGGCCATCAACATCACAGGGGCAGGAATCAGCCGGAGTGCAGGAGGACCCTGGATTGGGAGTGTCTTCCGTGTGGCAGCGGTTGGGCCAGCGGATAGATGCGGAGCGGCGGCGGGTGGAGGAGGCACGGCTCACTATGGTCAGGATGGAGAACTCCATATGGAGGGCATTGAGGCAGACTGAGTGCCTCAAGGCAACTCACAGGGAGTTGGAGGCCGCCATGACTGCATCCCTGTGAGATCTCGAGGCCAGGGAAGGGGCCCGCCCCCAGGACATTGAATAGGAGTTCGATGATGCCCTGGCCCGGAACATCAAAGAGTGAGCCGTAGGACTTGCCTGCCGCCTTTGTACATAGTTCTTTAGTGTTAGGTTTCCTTTGTTTTTTCTTTTTTTAGGAGTTAATAGACTTTGCTCCACTTCATGTATATATTTTTCTTTTAGTAGGACTTTTTGGTAGGTTTCATTTATTTTGGGGATCATGGACCCTTTGGACTTGGTTTGTATATAGTTGAAGACTTGTACATACTTTCTTTATGGACAATTCCCATGGATCAATGGTTTTATTTTATTTTGCATTATTTTTTTCATTTTGACACTGGCAATGGACCACTTTTGGACCACTTTTCTTTTTTCATGCTGTGGATTTTCATTACTTTTTGTTAATATCTGTGTATGTTGTTTAATTTTCTTTATGTAATTTCATTGGGTTTTTAATACATTCATTCTGAGTTCATGATTGGTGTTGTGTACTATCATTGGTTTTGTGCATGTCTCAATTAACATTGCCTCAGTCATGTGTTGCCACTGTGTGGCTCTGTTGTGCATTTATGCATGGGCATGGTGGTTCTTTTAAGAGTGTCATGCCATGGGTCATTTGGGAGTGGGTGCTGTGGATGGTTGCATGCTTGTACTAGGGGGCAAGGGGGATTTGGGTTGGCTTTAGGGCCATGGGTCTCTTTTGTTATGACATGTTTTTTGGTGGGCCATGTGTCGGGGCCTGCTGGCAGGTGCCTGTCAATGGGGGTGGGTGGGGGGACATGAGTCGGGGCCTGCTGCCCGTCAATGGGGGTGGGTGGGGGACATGAGGCGGGGCCTGCTGACAGGTGCCCCTCAATGGGGGTGGGTGGGGCGTGGGGTGACATGAGTCGGGGCCAGCTGGCAGGTGGCCATCAATAGGGGGGGTGGGGAGACATGAGTCGGGGCCTGCTGGAAGGTGCCAGTCAATGGGGGTGGATGGGGTGGGTGGGGTACATGAGTTAGGGCTCCCATGTGGCCTGCCTGCAGGGCATGGGCAGGAGTGATGGGCTGCCTGCAGGCATGGACTGGGGTGTGGGCTGGTCCCCTGTGGTGTGGGCTGCCAGCGGGGCATGGGGAGGGGGGCATACCCGGGAGGGCACACACTGCCAGATCACGTGTGAAACTCCCCGCACACCCCCGAAATACACATCCCCTGCTCGCGCCAGCCCTATTGCGTATGAAATTCCACGCGCACCCCCCAAATACAAGTACCCCACTTGCGCCAGGCCTATCGCATGTAAAACTCCCTGCGTACCCCCGAAATACACGTACCCCGCTCGCACCAGCACTATCGCTTGTGAAATTCCCCGCGCACCCCCGAAATACTCGTACCCTGCTCACACCAGCCCTATCGCATGTGAAACTCCACGCGCACTACCGAAATACATGTACCCCGCTCGCGCCAGGCATATCGCGTGTGAAGCTCCGCGCGCATGCCCGAAATACACATAGCCCGCTTGCGCCCGCCCTATCGCATGTCAAACTCCCCGCGTACCCCCAAAATACATGTACCCCGCTCACGCCAGGCCTATCGCATGTGAAACTCCCCGCGTACCGCATCCACCCTCCACCCTCCCCATGCCACAGAGGCAGCCCATGTACCCTGGGCATGCCCCACAGGCAGCACACACGACAGGGGGGACTTTTTACATGCTATTTACCTGGCGAGCGTGGGGTACGTGGATTCTGGGGGTGCCCATGGAGTTTTACACGTGATTTCGCTGGCGCGAGTGGGGTGCGTGGATTCCAGGGGTGTGCCTGGAATTTTACACGCGATTTCGCTAGCGCGAACGGGGTACGTGTATTCCGGGGGTGCACGGAGAGTTTTACACATGATTTCAATGCACGAGCGGGGTACCCGTATTCCGAGGGAGGCGTGAATACATTTTTACGCGTTTTGGCTGCAGGGAGCGTAGTATTTTCACACGATTACAGTGTAGCGGCCCTATGAGCTGGTCATGGGTTAGTGCGGCCCTTTGCGCTGTATTGGGGACGTTGATGGCTTTTCCTTGCGCAAGGGGCATTCTTGGGGGCGTAACTGGCGCTGTGGGATGTTCGCTGCGCCAGGTCTCAAAATGGCTTGGGAAATCCATGAATGCGCGGTGCGTCAGAATGCTGTTTAGCGCACATGGCTGGTGCACGCTGGCGCACGCTCCCTCTCTTCCCAGCTCGCGTGCGCTGCCTCTGCGCTGAAATCTATGAGTTACCCCATTAGTGTTGCATGTTTTCACCCCTTTACCTTTTCTGTTGCAAATTAATCTGGCTATGACCTCACGCATACAGTAGATGGTTGATGGGGACCCAGGATTGGTTCATTAAGGTAGGCTTAGCCTACACCAATCCCTGTGGTCCATTTGGCTTTAAAAGAGGGCCAAGCCCCTCTTTGGCAGATCATCTGAAGACTTTGCAAGGAGTACCAAGAAGAGCTCATCATTGGACCCTTGCTGAAAGTACAGTCTGCCTTACATCTTCCGGCAGTAAAGGAAGGCCGGGACCTCCAAGAGGGAAGCAAGGTCTCTCCCCTAAATATGTCACAGGGAACAGAGGGAGATACAGAATCCAGAGGAACCTCTCTCAGTTCCAAAACCAGAACCCAGCCAGTACACAGCGTGCCCTGCTAGGCTCTACAGCAAGCTTTGTTGGTGGGAAGTGCCAGAGAGTCTCTGAACCAAACCAAGGACAAGCACCAGCCTGCAACACTCTCATCATCTTTGGGCCATCCGCCTCAAAGGATAATAAATAATAATAATAATAAATAAAACGAGCCGAGTGGAGAAGCTAGAAGTGCGTTGACAAGCATCTACCAATGTCCGCCTTAAGGGACATTTTCGAGACAGTCGAGCCCCTCGAGCTGCAACTGACGACACCGCAGACTGTTGCTATGCAGGCGTCGCTAAAGCTGCTGGAGATGGCTCTACCAGTGCTTCACAAATACCAACCAGCACTGAGACAAACTGCTGTATAGGCCAGCCTGCAGCTATCTGTCCAGCCTCGCTCGCTGAACTGGTTGCTGCCTAATACCCGCAGCTGTCTTGAACTCAGTCACAGAAGCTGCAAAGTGCCCTAAAACGAGCTCGACCCTGTCAAGCACCAAGAACACTTAAAAGCACCAGGTACTTTGTGGTTCTGTACCCCTGGTCCTTCTCCGAAGGCTCCTAGTGACATTTTACAACACATTGCTCCATTTGTGCTGAAACCAAGTGGCCTAGCCCCACGTGGGCGACCATGTTGTCAGTCTTAGACAAATCTAAGTGCATTACTATGCCCCCCCTGCTCTTGTATCTCAGGGCCTTTGTGCACTGTGTTACTCCTAGATTACTCCTAAATTACTTCTATAGACACACTAACATAAGACACAAAGAAAACACATGAATCTATTCAACAATAGAAACACTTTTATTCATACATAGCAATGCATGATGCAAACACTACTATAATGCAAATCTCGAATTTGCACCTTTTATGCTTTTGGTGCATATCTACTAGCAATGCAATAACTATGAGCCTTACGGGCTTCAAATGCAAGCAATCTAATAGTAACTCCAATCCACACCATTCCTATTCAATCCACCCCATACTTCACACTCTCTCTCTAAGACAAGCCCTGTCTGATTACCCCATCTATCATGTCAGCCAAAGCTCTGTGTGAGTGTTCTAATTCCCCATGCACGTGTCTTATTCAACAATACTCCCCTTTGGCTCTGTGTTGCTCTGTCTCTCCTCTCCAGCTAACACTGCAATCAGCTAGTCAGTCAGGGCCAGGCCTCTCTCTGCCAGATCCCTGCCAGATCGATCTCATCAGCTCTGCTGCACACAAAACCGCTTCCCAAAGTGCATCCAATCACTCCCAAATGCCTCTCCAAGTCATCTCTCGATCTCTCAGAGTGTCAGTGTGTGGTCTCCAACTCCAAATAGCATCTCAAACTACCAACTCCCTCTCTATCTCAGAGAGCAGACCAGCAGAGAGCAGCAACTCAAATCTCAGAGCCTCACATCTCATTATACTGTTCAATGACGTATACATATCCATGGTTACATGTCTCTGTAAGCTAAAATGACTCTCTTTCTGTCTGTCAGCATTTCTAAATGTGAGCAGTGCCTAAAAGTCTGTGATGCATGTCTTGTACTTTTCAAACAATGTGTGTTCTGGTCAATCACTACATGCTCTTGTCATTGTGACATTTTCTACATATCTATACCATATCTTCTTCTGTCTGCCTGCGGTCCATGTTACCATCTCCTCATATTTCTCCATTCACTCCATTGAAATCCCTCTATCCTTGCATGTCTCTGTCTGCAAAGCTCCTCTCCCTTCATGGTACTGCCTGCCCCCACCTTCTCTCTGTCTGCAAAGCACCAGCCCAGGCCTGATAAGGCTTCCAATGCCTTCTCCACTCGGACAAGGGTCACATGGTCTGTCTGCCAAGCAAACTGTTTACGCATACTTTCTTCACATTGGAATGGCTTCATGCTTTCTCTATTCTCGAATGTAGTGCCTAACACATTCATTCATACCAAGCACTATACTCAAAGCTCAATGCATATTCTAAGTGCACACTCATGCATGTCTCTCTACGTGCATACATAATACATAACAACATATCTCTATATGTGTCTACATGTCTCTACAAATATGACAAACATGTGTCTCTACATGGCACTTCAAATATAACAGGCCTCATTCTATAGCAAATTGCAAATGGCTACATAATATGTATATAGTCTAATGTCACTACTTCATGCCACTACTAATCAGTATGAATGATGGATAACTGGATCCCTAAATGGGTGATTATTCTCTAACAATGGACAATGATTCTCTAATGATAACAAACCAGGCTTCTCCATAATAGCTGGTTTCACAGAACTGTTGCATTATTTACTATACCAACTACACTCCTGACAGTTTCCAGAATGCAGCCCTTTTCCTTCTTTGAAACTGTCTGTCCTCTGCATTCCTTTACAGGGTGGGTTGTAATTCATAGTCCGCTAGAACTGTCTGTTGTGATAATAATTAAGCCAATTTTTATATACGACCATGACTAGACAGTCCCTTTTATCCTTGGGTAATAATTGTATTTTTGCTGTGTTGCAAGTATCCAACGATCCATGACCTTTCGGACACAAGCTTACCGTTCCGTCCACAGTACCAAAATTGGACAAAGAGGTTTATAATTTGCTTTTGTTTCCAATCTGTTTGGAGCCCTTCTGGTGTACTAGAGGGGTGGGGCTGATTTATAATTTAGAAACCGATATTCATCCCTGGACCACTGCTGCCCTGGAAGTTGATTCATCACAGATCTGGAGAGGATCAGCAAGCAGTGAAGAAGACTGGGCATCTGATGCCATCTTGAGGGGATTTGCAAGTAGTAAATCCAGAATCATATCGGGCAGAGTAGAGCATCTTGAGAGGATCTGAAAGCAGTAGAGCCACAAGCATATTGTGTAATGAGATGGATTGAGGTTTGTGGGCCTAGAAAAGCCACCGTTTAGACTTACATGCCACCAGGGTGCAAGCATCCGTAAAGGATGGCTTTGGAAGAATAGCATACATTGATGACAATAGGAGAACAGAGAGGGAAGAACATCTGGAGGTGATCAGCAAGCAAGGAAGACAGGAGCAGTTAGGGCAACAGATGCCATCTGGAGGGGATCCGCATGTAGTAAATCCATGATCAGATTGGGCAGACAAGGGCATCTTGAGCGGACATGAAAACACTCGAGCCAAAAGCAGATTGTGCAATGAGATGGGTGGAGGTTTGATGGCCTAGCTCAGCCACCCTGTAGACTTATCATGCCGAGGCGGGTGGAAGAATCGAAAAGGACAGCTGTGTGAGAATCGCAAGCATTGATTAGAATAGCCGATCAGGGAGGGGAGACCATCTGGAGGGGATCCATAAACAGGGAATCCAGTAGCAGATTGAGCAGTGGAGATGGTCTTGAGGGAATCCGTAAAATGTAAAGCAACAAGAAGATTGGGCAGGGGAGAGGGACCCGGAGGAATCTGAAATGCAATCTGTAGTGAAGCCAAATGCAGTTTGTCAAATCATATGCACAAACCCAGGGCATGTTGGTCAGTTATACAAGAGAAAGAAGGAGAAGGGATGGAGTTGGATAGATGCCTGGAGGGTGTTTTAGAATCAAGATTACAAAGGGGGCATATTATTAAAGGGGAGAGTTGTTTCTCATATAGCACTTGTTGGAGGTTGCAAGGGTTGAAGGAAAAGTCAAGGTGACTGAGAACAGAGACCAGGGGGAGATTAAGGATTGGATGAAAGTTCTTACTATGGGCATCCCTTCTAGCAAACACTAGCATTTAGACGGACAGTATTTACTTGAGGGAAAACAGCTGGGTTTCAGTGAGGGGTCCTGGGAAGGAGAGGGGGGAGCATACAGGGGTGGGGCAGAGTTGAGGTAGTGAGATTTGAGGAAAAAGGCAATATGTGGCATGTAGCTAAATGTTCTACTAACCGGAGGGAGAGGAGTGCAAAACTTGAGGTGTTGCTATGTGTAACGCTCACCTGGTATCCACGGGGACGTCACTCAGCCTGTTCTGACCTCTTACGACCTCAAACCCTTCCCTGGAGGCTATTCGACTGGAGACTGGGCCTGAAACACAGGATTGGTAGAGTCTAACTCCCTATTGTCTCTGTGTGCTTGAACCCCTTCTTCCCCAGGGTCCAACCCTTCCCTTTGATCCACAGCT
Source organism: Ambystoma mexicanum (assembly GCF_040938575.1). Classification (NCBI taxonomy): domain Eukaryota; kingdom Metazoa; phylum Chordata; class Amphibia; order Caudata; family Ambystomatidae; genus Ambystoma; species Ambystoma mexicanum. Next base: position 635,816,531 of record NC_090925.1, read on the forward strand.
CACCTTGTTTTCTTGGATAGTGTGCTCTCCGTCCTTCTTTCAGCGCAGGGTCGCGTTGATTGATGCGGGCTCGTTGCTGCCTAGTTACTTCACTGGCAAGAGTCCGACAGGTAAATATAATATGTCTTTTGAACAGTTCTCTAACTTCGTTCCTTTCCTTCCTTAGATGATGGCCGGCGTCCAGGGATGGTGGCGTGCTGCTGAGATGAGTAGCGCTGAAGGTGAGAGAGAGCGTGATGCGCGATGCACCCCTTTCGTATTTGTATTGAACTGAGTTCTTTTTCTGTGTCTTTTAGGTGCTGCACCATTTTCAGCGTGGATGCCGGTTATGAAGAACAAATGCGGTGGGTAAGCACAGTATGCAGCGCCTCTAGATGTTTCCACGCTAACCTGGAGTGTCTTTTCCCTCTTGCAGATGGATGAGAATTTTCGGAGACAGAGTTCCCCCAGAGTGGCTGGGATTCAGGTAAGCATTTGAAGCTCGTACAGTATTTAAAAATAAGCAAGGATTTGCAGAATGCTTGCTAATGCCTTTTTTCTGTTCTTTTCCCTTTTCCTTAGGAAGTAGCGTGCCGGGATGGGAATGACACCGCCGAAGATGCCCGCAGAACAGAAGGAACGATGAATGATGGGCGGAAGCGCTGCAAGGTAAGGCTGTTCCTAACAGTGTTCATGTTCTTGCAGGAGCTGAGCGCAGAAGAAAGATGCAGGCCTCCTGGAGACCGATCCGAACACGGTGAGTGTCACGCTGTAGGTGCAGAAAACGCAAAGCATGTTTCTCAGCCCGGGTGTGGCTTAAATAGCCTCTAGGTATCCCAGGTGTCTCTGGGCTGAACCACACCCAAAAGACTAGACCGCACATGCAGTTCTGGGAATCGAAATATGTGGGGGGATCCATCTTGTCCCCATCAATGCACTACAAGTCCAATCCCCAATGTTATCCTATCGGAGTGAGGGAGTCTGGTGCCACAAGCGCCAAGTGTGACTCCAAGTGGGTCTTTGGAGGGATGGAGAGGCCCTTGAGGGCCATTTATGTGATTTTGGCCTGGCTCCAGCCTGACATCTTGGAGGGCTGGGGACATGAGGGCAGGAATCATGACAGCACTCCCCCCCAAGGCCCCTCTCAATGTGGCTCTTCTGTCTAGTCCTGGTTTGGTTGGATGGTTTTGATGAAATCGTCTAAGCAAATTAGGTGCATGGATGTACTCACAAGGCTCCCATGTCCTGTCTTGTGGACCATACCCCTTCCAGTCTACTAAGTAGTATAATTTGGATCTGACGTACTTTGAATCTAGGATGTCCTTGACTTCGAATTCTGGCTCCCCGGCGACTACTACTGGCTGCGGTGGCATTGCTACCCGGTTCCCAGGTTGAACAGGTTTAAGGAGAGACACGTGGAACACAGTATGAATTTGCATGTTTGACGGCAAAGCTAGTCTGACTGCCACAGGATTTATCACAGAGGTGACAGTGAATGCACCGAGGTATCTTGGACAGAAAGTTCGGGTTCCTTTAATGGACACGTGTTTAGACGCCAGCCAGACTTTGTCTCCCACTTGATAGTTGGGGGCCTATGCTCGGTGTTGATCAGCAAACTTCTTTTGGCGATTCTTAGCTTGAAGTAGGTGTTCAGCTGCCCTTTTAAAGGTTTGAAAAATGGTTGTGTGCAAGGTTTTGACTGCTGGCATTTCCAGGGTTGTAGGAGTCCAACTCAGAAGTACGTGGGGGCCTGCCATACATGGTATAAAAGGGTGTCTGCCCAGTGCTGGTGTGTAGGGAATTATTATAAGCATATTCAGCTATCCATAATAGGTCGAACCAGCTTCCTTCAGCTTGGTGTAACATGCAACGCAGATACTGCTCGAGGGTCTGATTTGTCCTCTCAGTTTGACCATCCATTTGGTGATGGTGACTGGTGGATAGCCGGATGTCTATCTGGGCCATAGAGCAGCATTTTCTCCAGAACTCAGATACGAATTGAGTACCTCGGTCTGAGACCAAAACTGAAGGAAACCCATGGAGCCGTACGGTGCCTTCAAGAAATACCTTTGCCAGAGTGGAAGCATTTGTGATCCCCTTAAGAGGAATGAAATGTGCCATTTTTGAAAATAGGTTCACGACCACAAGATTAGTGTTAAACCCTTGACTGGGTTGTAAGTCAGTAATAAAATCGAGGGACAACATGTGCCAGGGTGCTGGTGGGATTTCCAATGGTTGTAATAGCCCAGCCGGTCTCTGCTTGGATGACTTGTTTTGAGCACACACTCCACAAGATAGGATGAATTGGATAATGTCTTTACGCCACGTGGGCCACCAATAATTTTGTTTTACCTTGGCTAGGGTTTTAGCGATTCCGGGGTGGCCCTCTATCAAGGAATCATGATAACCGGACATGACTTGTTCTCATAGTTCTTGGTTTGGTAAGAATAAATGATTCCTGAAGTAGAGCAACTGATCTTTTATCATGTAATGTTCTCCTTGTGCACTCCATGCTTGTAATTGCTCCGGACTCATCAGGTTTTGGATTTCTTCTTGTAATTCTTTCTGAGTTATGGTTGCTGTGATTCCTAGGAGCTTGTCACTCGGGATGATTGCTATTGGGTCAGGGGTCTGATACCCTTGCTCTTCCACCCCCATATGGGAAAGGGCATCGGCCTTCCCGTCTTTCACCCCTGGTCGAAATGTAATCACGTAGTCATATTCAGCAAAAAAAAGAGCCCAACGTAGTTGACGTGAGGATTGGGCCTTTGCCGTTTTTAGGTACTGGAGGTTCCGGTGGTCAGTTATTACGGTGATTGTGTGTCTGGCGCCCAAGAGGTAGTGCTGCCATGCCTTAAAGGCTGACTTAATGGCCAGGAGTTCTTTGTCTGTGATAGCGTAATTGAGTTCAGGGGGTGTGAATTTACGCGACCAGAAGGCAACAGGGTGTAACTGGCCCGTTTCGGGGTCCTTTTGTGAGAGGACGGATCCCATAGCCATGCTTGAGGCGTCTGTTTCCACCAGGTATGGGAGATCAGGGAGAGGGTGGCGTAAAATTGGGGCAGATGTGAATCTTGCTTTGAGTTCCTGGAAAGCCTCCTCGGCTTCTGTTGTCCACTGGAACTTTTTGTTGCTTTTCCTTAGTAATGACGTGATGGGATGCACGATTTGCGAAAATCCTGGGATGAACCGGCGGTAGAAGTTTGCAAAACCCAGCATACTTTGAACCCCCTTGAATGAATTTGGGGATGGCCAGTTCAGGATAGCATCTACCTTGTGTACATTCATGCGGATTCCATTCGGGCTGAGAATAAAGCCCAGGAATTCTACCTCGGAGACGTGGAATGAGCACTTTTCAAGCTTGGCGTAGAGCTGGTGTTGACAGAGTTTCTCCAATACGGATCGAATGTGTTTAACGTGGTCCTGCTTTGATGCGGAATATACTAGGATATTGTCGCTGTGCACTAGAGCATAGACATCAATCAATTCCCGTAGGACATCGTTCATGAAGTATTGAAATGCAGCAGGTGCATTGCAAAGGCCAAAGGGCATTACTTGATATTCGTACAAGACGTATTTTGTGCAAAAAGCGGTTTTCCATTCGTCCCCCTGTTTTATGCAAACAAGGTGATATGCCCCCCTCAGGTCTAGTGTTGTGTAGATTTGGGCATCTTTAACTTGATCAAGCAATTCAGGGATCAGTGGCAGGGGGTAGTGATTTTTTACGGTAATCTGGTTCAGTGCGCGATAGTCGATGCACGTTCTCAAGTCCACCTCCTTTTTCGGTACGAAGAATAGAGGACTGGCTGCTGGAGACTTCGAGGGACGGATGAACCCGTTGGCCAGGTATTGGTCAAGATAGGCCTTCAGGTGCTGGTTTTCTGGTTCCGTGAGTGCGTAAATTCGCCCAAGACAAGGGATTTGTGCGCCGGGTATCAGGTCGATTTGGCAATCATATGGTCTATGCGTTGGCAGGGTATTAGCCTGTTCTTTCTGAAAGACATCTTGAAAGTCCTGGTATTCACTTGGTAGGGTGCTGATTGCCACCGTCGCAAGCGTGGAGGTTCTGGTGTCTATTGGTTGTTTCTCTTGGCGATAACATGTGTGGGCGCAAGTCTCAAGAAAGGACAATTCTTTTGCTCGCTAATCGTTTCGAGGATTGTGAGCTACCAACCATGGCATTCCCAAAATCAACCGGAACTGTGGTGCCTTAATGAGGTTGAAAACAATAGATTCTTGGTGTCCATACTGGCACATAAGTGTTAAAGCTGCAGTGCATTGGGATACTGGACCAGAAGCTATTTCCGTGCCATCGACAGTGGTAACAGTGTCGGTGGTTGATTTAGGGCATAACGGAAGCCCCATCTTTGCCGCAAGATCCTGGTCGATGTAATTCCCAACAGCTCCACTGTCTATGTACGCTCTTAATGCGTGCATCCGAGATGGTTGTTGGTGATTGATCAAGACCACAGATATTGCAAAATGGGAGGTCTGTAGTTCACTTTCTTCGCTCGACAAGTGGACCCCTACACTTGCCGGGTTGGGGTGTTTTCCGATTCCTTGATGGTATCTTCCTTGTCCGTGGCCCCTACCGTCCTCCTCGGTGGCTTCACAGGGCACTCTTTAAGGAAATGACCTGACCTTCCACAGTACAGACATAACTGCTCCTGTCTCCTTTTATCCCTTTCTGCTTTAGTCAAGGGGGATCTGACCCCCCCGATTTGCATTGGTTCTCCTGAACCCTCCGTTGTTCGGGCAGTATTGTCCTTTGAACGCACATACATAGGGCGAGGGTCCGGTCTGGTTCGATCTGCTCTTCGGTCCTGCAACCTATGATCCAGTTGAACAACAAGGTCAATGAATTCTGAGCAGTCTTTCGGGGGGTTCACTACTTGTGCAAGAACATCCTTGAGCTCCCCCCGCAACCCTGGATGAAATAAAGTGGTTCTTTTCTCCACTGGCCATTCTGCTTCAACTACAAGTCTATTGAATGTGGATATGTATGTTAATAGGTCTTGATTCCCTTGGCGTAGGGACAGAAGTTCGTTGTCTAATGCCTGCCCATGAGTATGACGGACGAACAGCTTTTCCATCTTCTGCTGAAAGCCCCTGAAGTCATGCAGCAAAGGATCGTCTTGGGCCACAAAGGGTACAGACCAGTCCGCGGTGCTACCACTCAGGTAGGATAGCACAAAAGCAACCGGTGGTTGGTCATTCGGAAAGGCCCCTGCCCTACAAAGGAAGTTCAGGCAGCACTCGTTCATGAGCGTTGCAAACCTCTTGGGATCCCCCGTAAATCATTCGGGCGGGGCCAAGGGAACTGCCCTAGGAAGGGTTATCTGAACAGGATTGGCTGATGGTGCTGGCATTGAGGGCACGCTTCCCGGCAATGGTGCATGCCCTGCTTGTGACTGGAGAAGTTGCCGGCTTAAATCATCAGTGCGTTCTTTGGCTACTATCAGCTCTCTCCTCAGGGTGTTGGTCTACTGCCTGGCTGCATGTACTTTGGAACGTAGCTGCCCCAACATGTGGGCTAACTGGTCGGTTTCTGACGTTTCCATGACACCCAGGTGGATTTTGATGTGAGGCTTTGCGTTCTGTAACGCTCACCTGGTATCCACGGGGACGTCACTCAGCCTGTTCTGACCTCTTACGACCTCGAACCCTTCCCTGGAGGCTATTCGACGGGAGACTGGGCCTGAAACACAGGATTGGTAGAGTTTAACTCCCTATTGTCTGTGTACTTGAACCCCTTCTTCCCTGGGGTCCAACCCTTCTCTTTGATCCACAGCTCACCTTGTTTTCTTGGATAGTGTGCTCTCCAACCTGCGTTCAGTGCAGGGGCGCGTTGATTGATGCGGGCTCGTTGCTGCCAAGTTACTTCACTGGCAAGAGTCTGACAGGTAAGTATAATGAGTCTTTTGAACAGTTCTCTAACTTCGTTCCTCTCCTTCCTTAGATGATGGCCGGCGTCCGGGGATGGCGGCATGCTGCTGAGATGAGTAGCGCTGAAGGTGAGTGAGAGCGCGATGCGCGATGCACCCCTTTTGTATTTGTATTAAACTGAGTTATTTTTCTGTGTCTTTTAGGTGCCGCAAAGTTTTCAGCATGGATGCCGGTTATGAAGAACAAATGTGGTGGGTAAGCACGGTATGCGGCGCCTCTAGATGTTTCCACGCTAACCTGGAGTGTCTTTTCCCTCTTGCAGATGGATGAGAAGTTCCGGCGACAGAGTTCCCCCAGAGCGGCTGGGATTCAGGTAAGCGTTTGAAGCTCGTACAGTATTTAAAAATAAGCGAAGATTTGCAGAATGCTTACTAATGCCTTTTTTCTGTTCTTTTCCCTTTTCCTTAGGAAGCGGCGTGCCGGGATGGGAATGACACCGCCGAAGATGCCTGCAGAACAGAAGGAGCGATGAATGATGGGCAGAAGCGCCGCAAGGTAAGGCTGTTCCTAATAGTGTTCTTGTAATTGCAGGAGCTGAGCGCAGAAGAAAGATGCAGGCCTACTGGAGACCGATCCGAACACGGTGAGTGTCACGCTGCAGGTGCAGAAAATGCAAAGCATGTTTCTCAGCCTGGGTGTGGCTTAAATAGTCTCTGGGTATCCCAGGTGTCTATGGTCTGAACCACACCCAAAAGACTAGACCGCACATGCAGTTCTGGGAACCGAAATATGTGGGGGCATCCATCTTGTCCCCATCAATGCACTACAAGTCCAATCCCCAATGTTATCCTATGGGAGTGAGTGAGTCTGGTGCCACAAGCGCCAAGTCTGACTCCAAGTGGGTCTTTGGAGGGATGGAGAGGCCCTTGTGGGCCATGTAGTTGATCGTGGCCTGGCTCCAGCCTGACATCTTGGAGGGCTGGGGACATGAGGGGCAGGAATCATGACACTATTTTGATGGCTATGATGTTCTACCAGTGGAAATTACAATACTCAAAGTTTGACCTTAACTGGCTTTACACTGGGAATCGACCGATTTAAAGCTGGCAGAAAATGTGCCAGCCCGCTCTGCATGCATGGGGACTGGCAGATTTTCTGACAGCTTTCCTGAATAACAGGCCCATGAATTCATGTGGCTGCAGGGTAGCTTCAAGCAACAACTAACCTACACCTGGAGATCCACAACTTTAAAGATAGCAAAGCCTGAGTCATTTCTTCTCTGGTCATGCCCCAAAGCTTTGGAATCCCCGCCTTCCTGAACTATGTAATGCAAAAGCCCAGATCACAAACAGACTAAAGACCCTTGTTTACAGAATCTTCTCACACTTGAAACTAACCCAGCAGACAGTTTTGACATCCAAATCCCTTTTATGCCAGTAAGTAAAAACTGTTCATGGGGTGAACGTTTTTCAGGTCGGATGCCGCAACTTCTTTTCTTTTTGGAGGGATGTGGTCTGGCCCACCTTTAGGCTGGTTGGGAATCCCCCCACCCAGAAGACTAACATGTTCATGAGTTGAGCCAGCAAGATCCTAAGCTCTAAAAAAGACTCCTTCACAATGGATGTGGGTTATTGGGTTTCCTGCGAAGCTGAATAGGTTGAGGGGTGTAACTTTCTTATTGAAGGCTTGCAAAGCAATCCTTCCTGTCTGGTCATGATTTTCAAATCTGCACACATGTCATGTCTGTGATATGGGTAGCGGAAAACTCCTGGCACATTATAAGCATATTCTCAGCAAAGAAACACACACATTGAAGGCTTTGCTCCATTGAGTGAGGGGCCAGGTTTAGATGCATGTCTTACCATCTCAAAGAGATTCCTAAGACGGATTTCCAGCGAGTCAATTTGGACTTTGGAATATGATGTCATGGGCTTGATGAAATTCCATTTGTAGTTGTTGTTTTTGCAACACGGAGATTGAAGAGGTAGACTTGGGAGGGAGACTTTCAGCATTCTTTCAGAAGTACCGAGGGGTTTTTCCTTAGCATTTATATCCTGTAGAGAAGCAAGAAGAAGAATGCATTACCCGTCGGATAGCACAGCAAGTTGAACACTCGGCCCTGATATCTGTGTGCAGCCTGCTGTGGCAGGTCCGAATCCCGGCAGGGTCAACTCAGACTTTCATCCTTCCAAGGCCAATAAATTGAGTACCACTCTGTGGGAGAATAATGCCATCTGTTATTTCAGCGCTTTGAGACCCATGGGTGTGTAGCCCTATGCAAGAAATAGCTATTTTTGTTATTTTGTTCATTTGAATAGGTTTTTGATGATGTGTATGTTGTGATGATAAGGTGTTGTGGGGGAGTATGAGCCACTTGTTTCTTCTACTGGGGATAAACTAGGCATAATCTAATTACAACATTCTGCCTTTTCCATGATTTGTTTTCAGTTTCGATCCCACATTTTTGTTTTTTAGAGGACCCATGAGTGTCTTATAAATACACCTCAGAGAGAAAGATAACAGGAAATGGTCAGATGGGTCCAGTTTGAATGAAGTCGATGTGCTTCAATGATTATGAGCTACGGGGCTGCTACTGCTGACTTACATATATTACAGGGCCTGCTGTAGCGGCACTGTAGTTATGGTGAACTTGCTCAACCCATAGGAAGAGCACTTTTTGGGCAGTTTATAACTCCTCACACAACTTTGCAATAAAAGTATATGGCTCTCTCAAAGTAATCCTGCAAAGTCTGGTGAGGTTCTGTGAAGTGGGGGCAAAGTTATAGGGGGTCCCAAAATGTGTGTTTTTTCCCAATGGTGCAATGGAAAATAAATGTTGCTCATGTCTACAGCCCAAACCGCTGGACGGATTTTCACCAAATTTGCGGCAGGAGCGGCAGCTTGTTCCCAATCAAAAAGTAGGTAAAAAAAAGTGTGTGATATCTGGTTCGGTCTGAGGAATCACTTCCAAGTTCTGTCTGCGAATGGGCATCTGATTAGTCCGGGGGCCAGCATGAGGTCCACAGACATTGGATGCCCCCGCTGACTGGATGGTGAAAAGCGTGAGGAGCACCATATTTTTGGAAACGTCCGCCATGTTGGATTCACGGACAGCGTGCTCGGAGAAAAGTCTGGGAAACACATTTTGGGTTATTTGATGGTGAATAGAGGGGCTGTGAAGGGTGGGGGAGTGGAAAAAGTTGATGTGGGGCTGTTTTTGTAGGTGGAAAAAGGTTGGGCATGTGTCATAGCGGTCAACGGACACTGCAGTAGTCCGTGGTCAGCGCAGTCGGCACCATGAATGGGCAGCTTGGGAAACACATTTAGAGTTATTTGGTGGGGGTAAGAGGGTTTGGAAAGGGGAGGGGAGTAGAATGAAGATGATATGGAGCCATTTCTGTAGGTTCGATTGCAGGGGGTTAGGGTAAGTTTTATTAGTTGACATTGTATCGTACGTCCTTGTTATCCACTGGCCACAACCACCACAGTAGTAATATGTGTATCGTAATTGCTATAGTTACTTAGTTTTATAGTGTTAAGAAGCTGGAATCTCTGGTTTATTTTCTGTGGAAAATAACTGTACAATTTGTTAAGCAGGATAGTTTAAAAGCTGTAGTTGTATACAATTTTGCATATATATTTTTAGACCCTCATAGACAGTACATTCTAAGAACTATGTTTGGTACAAAATTAGTGTATTGACACATTGCTGTTGTCCTGACATTAAATAATCATTGGGTCATTGGGGAAAAAAAATCCATACTGGATTTTAAAAAACTATTACAGAAATGTGAGTGTAAGGGTGATAATATGTTTGTTTGCAGTATGTTGTGATTATGGGAATGCTTGAAGTACTTAGATACCTGTTGGCATATTCTAACTACATTAGCGGTTAGAAGATGTTTTGTCGTATAAGAATTGAGATGGCGTATTGGAAGTGTTTTGGAATGAAGGGTATTTTTCAAGTAGTTAGCTACCTGTTGGTGTATTCTAACTAGATTGATACCTGTTGGCGTATTCTAACTAGATTGACTTTGAAAAGTACTATTGTTGTATTATGGATATAGTTAAAGATCTGTTTAATTGTTAATTGTGCTATAGTTTAGTGAGTAAATTTGGGTTGAAGGAATACTAAGTAGGCATTTGGTTAAATTGCTGGTAACCTATGTTTTGGAGTAACATAGGTATTGTTAAATTTCAACCAACCACTTCTTTTTTTGGCATATGCAGTGTAGTGCCCTGGAGTGGTTGTGGCACCAGTGTGGTATACTATACTTACTGTTGTGAAGATTTTCTTTCCAAGTGATACTTGGCAGTGTGTGAACCCTATAAGCTTACAGTTATTTTTGGTACCATCTACATTATACCTTAGAAGCATTAGTATGACATACCGGCTATGTGAGTTTATTGGTATGATGGAACGATTGTGTGAATTGCAAAAAGGGGCATAATATGCAATGATTTGCATTGTGCAGAAGCTAGTGAAATGGAATGGATTCAGGATTTGATTTGGATACATATACATATCGTTCATTAGGGATGTGGTCTTGTGAACCATGGTTTCATAGAGTGGATGTATGTTTGCACATGTATGAAATTTGGAAAATTTCATTTATAGGAATATTTTTTGTTTTCCAGCACTTGTAGTAAGTACATTAGGAATTCTTGTGGCTCTTCCTGTGTGTTTATGGTAAATCTAACCATTCCTGCACAGTATTCCAATTGTTGCTTTATACCTGAGACACTATAATTGTTGTTACGGATATTTGTGGCATTTCTATGAAGGACGAGCGTTTGCAAACTCAACTGGTCCAAGTCGTTTATAAATGTTGTGAACAATTGGTGGCAATTGAAAGAGAAGATTCATTGTTACATTAGCATAACAATTTACTCCATCTGTGTTACTGAATTTAAATTGACCGGGGAGTTCTGTTTGTGGATAGCAAAACACAGGTACTGTCAATATGTTGTGTGAAAAGGTACTTTATAAATGAAAACAATGCTGTACATTTTACAAGGTGATGCAAATAAAAAAATGCAATTATTGCCTTGATTCCAGTAATTTATGTCTGTATCTGTTACACAGGTGGTGCAGGTTTGTGGCATATCCCGTGTTTACATGGTAGATTCATGGAAGACTGGTATTTTGCGCCCGAAGAGTAATGCCTGCCTGTGTGGTTTGAGCCACTCGTGGTGAATTCCCCAGTGAAAGCGGACAATACCGTGGATTGATGCATCCAGTACCTCAACCGCAGCTGTATAATTTGTAGTGTCATTGATATCCACCTTACCAAACTAAATACAAATATTGAAAATAATTCAAGCTAAACAGTTGTGAGAACGTTTTGTAAGTACAGTACACATCCAAACATATAAGAGTATTGTTACATATTGGGTTGCAATAACACGTGCATTGGCCTATGGCGCTCGCCTCATCCTTATATACCCCCTCCAGTATCAATGCAGTTGGCACCTGTGATCATGCACTCACAAGGGGGCTGGGTGGATGGGGATGCTCAAGGTGCAGAACACCATGTGCACCTCAAAGGCATCTTACGCACTGTGAATATTGTCCACATGGCCACCGCAGTCCCAGTGTCTCCGGACTCCCCATTGAAGACCCTGTTCCTACAATAAACATATTTATGTGTCCCTTGAACATTGCTCCGGGCCTATCATGCTTGCCCCATCCTCATCCACCCCCTTCCCACACTTTTACCTAGAAGCTCAATGTTTGTAGAGCTCTGGTACTTTTTAGGCTGTACTATTGCAACAACCTCTTCCGTAATCTACCCACTTTCTCTCTCAGCCCCCTCCAGCTAATTCGAAACAAGGCTGCAAAACATATCCTTGGCATCAAGACCACTGACCACATATCTCACTGTGGCTCTTCAACCTTTACTTGGCACCTCTAGCACACCTAATCTCTACATTATTTTCTAGCTTTTAGTGTTATGCGGATGACACTCAGCTCTCCTTCAACCTCTGTACTGCGTCCTCTCCTCGCTCGCTTATTCCTGACTGTGTATCTGTTATTCATCACCGTTCCCAAACCTGTGTCAACCCTTTTTGTTGCAGTGTGTCATCATAACATGGGCCCATCCCTGAAAAACCTATCCCATTTTCTGGTTGGGTGATCGGATTGGTATGCAGTATGGATTGCCCTTATGGATCTTAATTGGCCATCTCATGTCAGGTGGCTGACCTCCCCCTTCCCAAAGAAACTATCTATTACATTGTTGCAGGGTTGCAGGATTATCAATGGACCTTTCCCCCAGCCATCCAATCCTGGATTTCTGTCCCCTGATTCGCTGGACCTGGTCTCCCCAGGCCTGGAACCCAGCTCTGTTCTCTGCGCTATGTGCACCTCTTCAAGGTGATGAGAATGATTATGTGTTCCCAATGTATCTGTTAACAGTTTCACTTTTGCCCGTGAGAGTGCTCTCCATGTTGCAATGTTGTTAACTTGTTCATGTTTCACTTCATGTCTGTGGTCCTGAGAACTGTTTGTCTTCCCATCGCTGAGGAATACCCATTGTCTAGCTTGGCCACATCATGTGTTTGAGGACCACAAAATCAAGCTCTTTGGTTTGCAATTTATGAGGATGTGTTCTGTTTTTCTGCAGATGGCCCCTTATTGTTTAGGTTAGGAATGTGCTGCTTGTCTCTTACCTTGGCTGTGAGCCTTAGTCTGCTGTCCTGTGCAGCCTGGTTCTGCTTTCCCTCGTCTCTCGTCCTATGGCTTGTGGCCTTATGTGATCCTCGTTATACTTATACTATGATTTCTACACATCTATATTGTGCTATGTTTCCTATAGGTTAGTAGTATTTGGTCCTGTCAGGCTCCTTATATTTATTTTTATTTTATTTTTTACATTTGTTTAGCGCACTACAGCCCAAAGGCATTGAGGCGCTTTTACATGAAAGTGTGCATAGTCAAGATTCCGGTTGCAGAATGTAATTACTTAGTTACAATGATGAAGTGTAGATAGTCAAGTTTGTGGTTACAAAATGTGGTTACTTGGTTACAATGTGGAAGATTGGAGGTGCTTAATTACAAAAATACACAATACAGTTGGGTATATTTCAGTGTGTACAAGTTGAGAGCTAGGGTTAACAGGTCAGACAAATACCCTGGTTTTGATGGCTTTGCGGAAGGCTAGGTGAGAATCTATTCCCCTGAGGTGCGTAGGTAAGGCGTTCCAGTGTGTGGCAGCCATGGCTGGGAAGCTGGAGCCACCTGCACACACTCTACGGGTTTTGGGCATGGAGATAAGGTTGGTATAGGCCAGTCTGGACGGCCTAGAGGATGTTGGCATGGTTATGCGCTGGGCCAGGTAAGGGGTGCAAGATCATGGAGGCATTTGTGCGTGAGGGAGAGGATTTTGAAGATGATTCTCTCCTTAACGGGTAGCCAGTGGACCTGTCTTCTCAGGTCTGAAATCTGATCCTGTTTAGAGAATCGTGTGGCAGCCCTGAGGGTGTTGTTCTGTACTAGTTGGAGTTTAGCAATGTTTTTGTTAGACATCCCACCAAGGAGAGCATTGCAATAATCTAGTCTTGAATCAATCGTAGCCCTAGCAATGGTGAGGCAATTCTGTGAGGTTAAGAAGGATCTTGCTGCATTGAGCAGTTTGGAGTATAGGCAGAGGAGGAGGCAATGGCATTGACCTGCTTATTCATAGTGAGATTAGAGTCGAGGTAGACTCCCAAGTTCTTGACTGATTGGGATACTGCAATGGATATATTATCAATAGTGAATCAGCAGTAGTTCTTGTCCAGGTTACCCGGAATGGTTGGTGAACCGATTAGCAGAAGCTTGGTTTTCTCGCTGTTAAGGCACAGCCAATTTTCTGCCATCCAGGCTTGGATGGTGCAATAAATGGAGGTGAGGGTAATCCTGTTAGCCTCATAGTCACCTGTGAGAGGGATGAGCACCTGGGTGTAATCAGCATAGTTGGTGTATGAGATACCCAGGGTATCGAGCAAGTTGAAGAGAGGCCTTGTGAAGAGGTTATAGAGGGTAGGCGCAATGCATGAGCCCTGAGACAACCCACATTTGATGTGACTGGGAGTGGCACACGCTGAGTCGGAAAAGACTTTCACTGCCCTTTCCTGAAGAAATGAAGTGATCCACGCACATGCCTTGGGGGAGAAGTTGGCTGCAATGGAGATGTGATGGCATAGACTGTTATGGTCCACGAGGTCAAACACGGCTGATAAATCGAGGAGCAGAAGGAGTACAGGTTTGCCGGCATCTCTGATGTCATCCATTTGATTTTTTAGGTCTAGGAGGGCCGTTTCAGTCCCATGTCGCGCTATAAAGCCAGAATGCCGAAGGCCCAGAAGACGGTGGTCCTCAAGGATTTTTTGGACTTGCAGGTAGGCTGCTTTGTCCAGTATTTTCAGCAAGAAGGGGACAGTGGTGATGGGCCTGTAATTCCCTGGTACCGATGGGTCGAGGGATGGTTTCTTGAGGAGCGGACACACCCACGCTTCCTTAAGGTCAGATGGGACATGTGCAGACTGGAAGGATGCATTGATGAATGCTGTCAAAAAGGGTACAAGGGTCGGGCCACAGTCTTTAATGAGCTGAGCAGGGCAGACATCCCTCTTGCAGTTAGAAGGCTTGATGGTTTTTAGGCGAGAGATGACTTCCGATTCAGTCATACCCTTGAAGTTGAATAACGGAGAAAGTTAATTTTAGACTCCTTGTTCTGGTTACTGTTCTGATTCGCAATTTGGAGGGTCAAGGCTTTTTGGTGAGCTAAGATTTTGGTTTGCAGGGAGTTTAGTTTGTTAAGCATGGCCGATTGGATGTTATTGCACCAATTTTCATCCGTGAGGAGTGTAGGTGGAGGGGTGGACAGAGATTCCAGCTCCCTGAAGATGGTGAAAATGTCTTTGGTGCCTGATTTTGCATTAGCTATCCTAGTGTTGAAGGAGTTAGCCTTGGCCTGGATTATGCCAAATTTATAGTCTTTGGAGATAGCCTTTAAGGCTAGTTTGGTTGCATCATTAGGTTTACTTTTCCAGGCTGCGAGGGCAGCTCGCTTATTCGCACGTAACTGGAACAGTTCCCGAGTGAACCATGCATTAGTGTGCTTGGCTTTCTTGGCTTTTCTGAGAGTGAGGGGTGCAACAGAGTCAACAGCTTGGGTGATAAACCATTTAAAGGTGCTAGCGAGAGTCTCAGGGTCCTTCGAGAAGGGGGCCTGGAGGACAGGCACCTTGAGGAAGGGTGTAAGCTTTTCTGGAGTGAGTTGACGTGAGCTTCTAGAGAGAGCTGCAGGGAGTGGGATGGTGGGCTTGGGTGGCCCTTTAGAGGTGTTTAGGTCAAATTGAATGTAGTGGTGATCCGGCCATGGGATGGGTGAATTCTCTGTAGTAAACACTGAACAGTTGTTTTGGGAAACCCAATCTAGTGAGCAGCCTTTAGAAAATTTGGGCTGGAGATGATTTGCGAGAACCCTAGAGTAGATAAGGCTTTGTTAAAGGTGGCCGCATGAGCGTCATTAGGATCACTGAGGCCTGAGTTGAGGTCACCTGTGAGTAGGACTTTCGAGGTCTTTTTCAAGTTGCCTGAGAGAGGGTGGATATGGGAGTCATGGAATTCAGAGATTTGGTCCGGGGGTCGATAGACAATGCGAAGAGCAAGTGTGAAGTTGGGGAAGAGATTGATTTTTAGTGGAAGGTAGTCACAGCTGTGGCCAAGGTCACCTTCCGTCCTCCTAATAGCAAGGGTTTATTTGGCGATGAGGGCTACTACACCGCCCATTGAGAGGGGGCGGTCTTGCCTGTAGATGGTGTACCCATCCGGTATGGCAAGTGAGAGGGCTGGGCCAGAGGTTTCATTAAGCCAAGTTTCAGTAATAATGAGGAGGTCGGTCTTATTCTTGAGGATGAGATCATGGATGTCCAAGGCATGAGCTGGAACAGACTGGGCATTGACCAAACCACATTTAAGGGTGATGGTGGGTATTGTTCCGAGGACAGCCTTAGAGGCTTTGGGAGGCACCATGGTGTTTTGAGCTACAGGCAATTGTGTAGTCATCACAATGGGGTCAGTGGGCACAGGCATTGTAATAGCATTGGGGGCTGCAGGCATAGGCATTGTAGTAACAGTGGGGGCTGCAGGCATAGGCATAGTCATGGCAAGCACATGCATTGTAATAGCGTGGGGCTGCAGGCATAGGCATAGACATGGCAGGCACAGCATTGTAGTACAGTGGGGACTGCACATATAGGCATAGTCATGGCAGGCAGAGGCATTGTAGTAACAGTGGGGGCTGCAGACATAGACATAGTCATGGCAGGCACAGGCATTGTAGTAACAGTGGGGGCTGCAGGCATAGGCAGAGTTATGGCAGGCACATGCATTGTAGTAACAGTGGGGGCTGCAGGCATAGGCATAGTCATGTCAGGCACAGGCATTGTAGTAACAGAGGGGGCTGCAGGCATAGGCATAGTCATGGCAGGCACAGGCATTGTAGTAACAGTGGGGGCTGCAGGCATAGGCATAGTCATGGCAGGCACAGGCAATGTAGTAACAGTGGGGGCTGCAGGCATAGGCATAGTCATGGTAGGCACAGGCATTGTAAGAACCTTGGAGGCTGCAGGCATTTGCCTCCTACTCACTTGAGATATATGTGGCAGCATGGGTATAGCATGGGCCGCAAGCACCGAGTTGGTGATATCCGTGAAGGCAAGGGGCAATAATAGTGTTTTGGCGCCAAATGCATTGTTATTAATGTTTAGAGTATGGGAGTCTGAGTGTGCAGGCGATTGCGCTGACAGACTTGGGAGTGGGACAGGAGATGGTGGCGGTCCTGGAGTATGCTGCTTGGGGGTGGCGGTGCTGGACGTAGCTTTCCTGATGGGTGTTCAAATCTAGTAGGAATGGGCTTGAAGCCACTTAGCTCCTCCTTAACGCAGCAAGCAGGGTGGGATCTCCTGTTTCCCAGCCGATTGTTTCTTGTGTGAAGGAGTGGTACGTTGGAAGGAAGGGGGGACGGGGCAGTGCGCAACCGGAGCCCCACATTCCTTTCAACGGGATGAAGTTGCAGTCAGTTGGCTGGCGGTGGGTCAAGGCAATGTGTCACAAATTTGTTTACTAGGCTCATATTGGCAGCCTTACCTTGGAAATCCCAGCATGGTCCGTCGTCCAGCGCCGTCGAGCAGCAGAGAACTGCAGAGAGGGAGCAAGGCCTTTTCCTCTGGCCTTCTCCTAGCAGCTTGAGTTTACTTACTACTATTTAAATGCGACTAGTTGGACAATATAATCCTGGATATAAAATGGTAACCTTCCGGCATCCATCTTAACCTGTGCTGTTTGCATACTGATTTTTAATTTCCATCCCATACAGTGTAGAACATGACCAACCTGCAGCTGCCCGAACCATAGACAAGGAATCTGAGCTCTACAAGATGCTCCAGGAGAATCGGGAGACAGACGAGCCCCTAGGCAATCTGCTTCTTTTTGTGTTTTACAAGAAATTCCCGCCAAGGAAAACCAGAGCAGGCATGATTCTCCATATTTCCAGTAAGGTGTTTTTATAGAGCTGAATAACAATCGGCTGTGCATCCAGGTTGGACATCAGGCAGCTCGGCAAATGTAAGGGTGATCACCCCCTCTCAAAGATCACGCCTGGGGTGCCCCAAAGAGGTTTGAAATGTACCTTAGTCGAGGCTTCCCCTATGTTGCCTTGGCAAAGGGTCAAAGGCGAAGTTCAATTTTAAGTATGAAAGTCTTGGTTCTTCATAGAAAGGCCAGTATGTATATTGTTCATGGGAATTCCAGTATAAGGGAAGCCTCACCATCTGTTGTGGGTACAGATTGTAAAATGTGATATGTGATCCTGTAGTTCCATAGGGTTAGTTGCCATAAGCATCTGCAATCTTGCACTGCATCTCTTTGTTGCCTTGCGTTAAGCATTTCTGCACTTGGCTGATGAGAAAAATAATCAAAGGTTTTGACAGTATGCATATTGTAAGAGGATTCAATTGAACACTACATCTAAGTCAATGCCTAGTCTGGGATACTGAATGGAAACCCTTATTGATATATCTTTATGTCCAGTTCATGCGTTCTGGATGACTACCCCTATATAACACCCCTCTCTTGGAATCCCCCTGACCCCACTGAGCCAAGAAGTAGTTCTGTTTTGCAAGTTAAAAGGTTTATTTGAGAATTTAAACAATATCTATATATATATCACACTTTATAATAACTTAATAATTGAATATCACACTTAATCTGATATGATAAAGATTAACAGCGGAGAATCTGGCACTAGCACACTTCTTTATAATCACTAAGGAGTTGACATGAAATGGATAAGGTAGCACACTGGTAAATAGGGACAGAAGAATAATGTGGTAGAGAATGCTTTATAGGGTTCAAGGAAATGCAAGGTTGAATGAATGAAATGCAGTATAGAAGATATACTGATATGGTTTCACAAAAGACAAGGTAATCACTTTCCCTTTGTGGCAATTCATCCCCCTATACAATGTAAGGAGATGGAAGGAAGAGCACACAGTTCAGGTATACAATCACAATGTAATACAGAGTTCCAGTTTCCCAGCAAGCTTAGAGGAGAATAGATATGAGTTTTACACAGGCTCAAAATGCTTTAAAATGTGATAGCAATATATTGGAAAATATGCTAAAATGATTTTAATTCCCTCTGGAGGTTTAGGTTGAGGATTAGTTGGTTTAAATAAGTTCAGGCTTACTTTAGCAATGTTCTAGGAATGATTGGCAGGTTAAACGAATTTTTGGCAAATGAAAGCAAGGAAGCTGCTGTTTTCACACGTGGAGAAATGTGCAAATCGCGGTAAAATTTGCGAGTGTGTTTTTCGCGATTGCGGCAAAAGTATAGGGAGTAGGAATGCGGTTCTAGGTTCGTTGAAAAGCCAAGATTCCCAGCTTACAGAGGAAAGTTACTGCAAGTCTCTAAGACAAACGGTCACGGAGATATGAGCGATATGGTAAAGGTTGTTTTTCAGATTTGAAATTTTAAAAGTTCAAAGTGACAAGTTACAGCTAGCAACTAGAAATGACAGGTGACAGCTTTGCAAATGACAGGTGACAGTTAGGAGACAGTTCTGGTTAGATTAAAATAGATTGAATTATATTATTTTAACTAAGAGATTGGTTCTGCACAGTTCTGCTAGGTACTCACAATATATTTTAAAATAGAATGGGCCTCGCCACGGATCTGGTCAACAGGTTTTCTTCACTCGCCACGGACGGTTTCTGCGCACAGCGTCTGGGTCAGCTCTCTAGTTCTGCGAACAGCGGTCTGGGTCAGCTCTGCTCTGCCTCTGGTTCTGGATACTGCTCTGCTTTCTCTGGGTACAGCACTGCTTCTGGATCTTTCTGCACAGCTTTCTCTGGACCCAGCGCTGATCTGCACGGCTCCTGGATGCTGCTATCGCTGTTAGGTTTGCTGGATGCTGAGGCCCACTGAGAAGAGTTCTCAGTTTGTGGGTTTAGGCCCTTGCTTTGAGTTCTGAATCAAGTTCTTTGGAGTTTTAAAGTCTAAGTGTTGAATCTAGTATCTTCTGGATGTTGTGTGGTCCGGCAGAGCGCGTTGCAGCAAATGGAATTGAATGTCCCTATCTGTCCTGACTGTCTGCTTTTATGTGTTTTGAAAGTGGGTGGAGAGGCTACATTTCTAGACCCTACCCCTCTCCACTTGTCATTGGCCACTTCATCCTCTTCCCCTTTATTGGGGGAATGAAATGAAGTGTCATCATGATGAGGTCTGTTTATGATACAGAGAACCCACCCCTGTCAAATTACACACAATCTATATTTTGACCCAAAAGACATATTTGCACAGGTACACATTTGTTTAAAATTACATGCACCCATCACATATCACAGGAGGTATACCCTGTCCAAATCTGCTCTTCCTGAGAGCTTGCATTGAGAAATGGCAACATTTGCACTTTTTAACTGGTTTTGCAATATCGGACATTAACCCAAATTTACACACATGTGCGCAAGGAGTATGGACATTAATTGATAAAGTGTCAGATTTTTAACATGCATACATTTTAAGTAATACCCTCTTAACTGCTAGCTTGCCCCCAGATCAT
Source organism: Ambystoma mexicanum (assembly GCF_040938575.1). Classification (NCBI taxonomy): domain Eukaryota; kingdom Metazoa; phylum Chordata; class Amphibia; order Caudata; family Ambystomatidae; genus Ambystoma; species Ambystoma mexicanum. Next base: position 635,836,505 of record NC_090925.1, read on the forward strand.
ACCACCGGTTGTAAAAACCTCTTAAAATGTGGGCAGAAAAATCACAAGAATTATGGTATCATTTAAATAATTTTCACAAGTCCGCTCTATGAATGATCCATCTTTTTAGAGTTATTTTCTGGACCCAAAGGGGTGTGGTTTCCCCCCAGCACAAGGTTGAATTTCTGGTTTTTCCAGTTCTGCCAAGCCAGCTTGCTCTCACATGCAGTACTCCTCCCCTTTCCTTCCAGGAGGAAGCCACATGTACGACTCCCACCAATAAAACATTTGCCTGAGTCAGGACAGGGCTTTGTTCAATTTCCTGCAGAGCCCAGGTAATTCAATCAGAGAAGTGTCATATCCCTTTTGGTGGGAACAGCAAAAGGCAGCTAGGCCTGGGAACACAGCTGTTGTGCAAGTCTCATCTCCTGTCGGGGGTAGCTGGTAGGCAGAATTCAGTTCCTTAAGCCAGGCCCCAGCTAATGTCACTTTTAGTTACCCAGTTTTCTGCATTCAAATAAAACTAACCATTTTTACATATGCAGCTAGAATGCTGATTCTAAGTTTAAAACTATGACATTTAAACAATTGCAACCTATGTGACACTCAAAAGTAGGTCACTCATTTCTTTTAAACATTTAGATTTTTAGTGTCTTTCAGTCCAAATTTACTTAAACTGCTGAAATCCACAGCTCAGCCAGTCTTGTTATAAACCTTCAAGTCACTTCAGAATATAACTTTACATTGTATCCACCCCTCAGTAAGTCTTTCTTTGGCCTGCTTTGGGTTCATTTATTCAGTTTACACAAATGTCTGGTGTTGTTTTAAAACGCCGGCTTTCTGATAGTGGTGAGTACTGGTAATGCACCCATTTTTGGGATTTAAGAAAATGAATTCCCCACAATTCTAGGTTGCTTTTGGCAATCAGCATTGCCATTCCCAATGGTTTCAGGCTACTGTGTGGGTAGTCCAATGGTGGTTTTAGGCAGTGCCCTTCTGTGCCCATAACATCGGCAAAAATGGGTAGCAGCCTATTCTTCATGCTTTTCCCTGGGCATTTTCTGGGAAGCTCTGGCCATCATGATGTTTTCAATGCCAGTACTGCATCGTTTTTGAGGTAGGGCTCGGATGCATGGGTAAAAACATCCCACAATATGTATCTGTCCTCTATCTACAGAACTGTCTAAGCATGTTCTTCATGTATACGAGCATGTGTTTATTTAACATTGTGCATGGTTGCGGGTGTACTTCGTGACTAACAGGGCTATGTCGTGTTGTCACTAATGACATCAGCACAGTGATTTCCCGGCATTAGTCAACGTCATCCATCGAGCAATTTGGGTCTATGACCACTGCTGAAGAACCTGTATCCATAAAGACATTCACTGGATAAGGTTTGAATGGCTGTCTGAGAGAATATCTTCCTGCATCTGTATTAGTTACTGGTCAACCTCCTGGCTGGCTGAATAGTGAGTGACTTTGTGCATTTTTGAATCTTTGAGCCGTCATATTCATGGGCACGAGGAGTGGCATTACAAGGACCCTCCTCTCTTCATGATCCTTATGAGACAGAATCTTAGCAACACCAACAATAGTATTGCTCCAAGTAATTTGAAGGCATTTGCCAGCCAGGTTTTTATCCACAAAAATAGAGATGAAAACCAGTCATCTTCAGCTGTCTCATCAACTTTACCCTCCATCTTTGTACGCAGGGTTGACAGCATAGTTATTGCTCCTGTCAGGGTTCCATTTTCTCCATCATGGGAAGGTGTGAATGTGCAGCAAGAAGGCCTGATCTTGGCACACATGCCTCCTTCCATAACTGAAATTAGGTCAGGGATATACCTATTCTGGAGGGTCATAAGCCCAATGACCCTGAGTTCTTCTCTGATTGCATTAAATCCTTTTATTGTTGCTTTGATCATTTGCAGCAGCTCCTACTTGGTAATCTGCAGCCACTTGGCATTGACTGCAGCCTGGAGTTCTGACATAAATATAGATGTCCTTATCAACGCTGTCTTGCTGAATAACTTCTGCTCATACTGAATATTGTTAATGGATCCTATTGAATTTGATGAGAAATAGTTCTCCCTCTTCAGTCGGTGGAGGTTGAGTGATCTCTTCCACCTCTGATGCTCATCCATTTTTGGAAATTCATCAATATGGAGGTCACTTCGAGGAATCACTAATACAGCAACGTGTATGATCACCAGGGAGCCTACACCGCCCCAATTTTTAGGCAGCTGCATGAAAGCTCTGGATCCACAGGCCCAATATCGATCCATCATGCATTCCTAGTACTTTGAGCACCTGTTTACATCCTTTATTTTCTCCAACCAGGACCAAACCTCCAATCTTGAAGCATGTTGTTGCATGTTTTAATGGTATTATAGATATTGGTCCTGCTTCATTGTCAACCCATGTTAGTAAGGCCCATGACGCTAAACACATGTCATATAGCGCAAAGAAAACCAGGTGAGACCACCTAGTAATATCAGATGCTCTCAGTTTACTCAAAACCTGAGTGTATTGTTTATATCTTTATATCTTGATCCATTTTTTTTCTTATTTCTTATCATACATTAACTTGAAATAGTTTACACTTTTCAGGTGTGTTTCTTCAATGATCCATAAATGACAAAGTCTTATGTAAACATGTGCAGAAACAGATTTATTGCAAGTATACATAGCTTAACTGTGTTGTGGTTCTTAGCAGAAAAAGACTCTTAGGTCTTATATATGCATTTAGCCAATGCATTTTGGTGCTAAGTACCATCTTCAGGGCTGTACACGCTGAATCATAACTTTTATTCAAATAAACACATTCAATTTCAGGTACTTACCATGGTGTTTCAGGCGTGTTCAAATAAGCAAATAAAAACAAAAAACAAAAACATCAAAATAAGTAACTCTCCTCAAGACGTATCAGATGATCTATATATCACCCAGTCTTGTGAAAAATCGAGCCAGTACCTTAATATGTTATTTAATGCTGAATCATAACTTTTATTCATATAAACACATTCCATTTCAGGTACATACCATGGTGTTTCAGGCGTGTTCAAATATGCAAAGAAAAACAAAAAACAAAAACATCAAAATAAGTAACTCTCCTCAAGACGTATCAGATGATCTATATATCACCCAGTTTTGTGAAAAATCGAGCCAGTACCTTAATACGTTATTTAATCTCCTAAAATTCTGCTATCTCATCAGTACGAATTACGTTCTGTAGTCTCTGGTAATTAAGGCACCCTAAAACAATATATATATATGTATCCCTGGGTTAGGTCCCTGTAGGGATATGCATTCGTATTGTGCACAATCGTTATCAAGCAAAACCTTCCTCTGTCTTACCTGCATTCGCAAGAGCAGTTCCAAATTCCAAGGAAAGCCGCATGGACGTGTGGCCTTTCAGAGGCATTCATGCGTTACCATGGAGATTCTCAAAGGCGTCGCACTACAGCACAGGAGTGCTGGCGTGCTCACGCCTCGCGTCCCACCCTGCCATGGTAACGGGAGGGAGGGACAGGAACTCCATGTCAATAAGTGCGTTGTCTTGGCAACGTGGGCTGAAGCGATTAGTAGGATGTTTTATTACTTCATGAAACGTGTACAACAAGAATTTCAAATGCTAAACAAATGCTAATCATTACGTTAGCTGTTTTTCCAGATTGGAACAAAAACCATTGCTCAAATGTGGCTAAACATTGCCTCGTACCAGTTTCTGTTTCAGTCCCTGTTATGAAATGGTATGAATTGTACACAATATGGGTTGCAGAGTCCTCCTACGTCTCGATTATGATCTCATTAAAAGCTACTAAATGTGCCTGTGCATATGTACATGGCCTATGTCTAAACAATGAATTAATATGCCATTATTTGGTTTGTGCATTCTGAATTCTTAGTTCGTGCAATTCCTCCAAACGCTCAAAGGCATGGAGTTGTGCAAATCCCCAATTATGGTTACCGTACTATTCAACGTCTCTCATATTATATCTCAAGTTTCTTAATCTAGAATATCTAGCAAAACAAGACTTGTTGTTAATAATTATACATACAGAAAAAACAGGTCATGTTGTTAATAATACTTGTACATACAGTATGTTCAGCATCAACTACAAAAAATCTCACACACAGTCCCTTCCTTCATAGAGGCAGTCAACATTTTGTAGTCGGCACTGTGAGTGCTGACCAGTCCTGATTCCTTCATACGAAACACACAACGTTAATTTCTTCATTGAGACCCTTGGGTGTCAGCGGTTTCCTATCACTGGTCAACCTAGCTATTCGACTATTTCGAGTTCACTCGCAAGCAACCCTTGTACCTTAAGCTACAGGAATTCCAGACTCCGCTACAGACTATCTAAACTTTACAAACCCCTCACTAGCTCACTGCCTTCGACAAACAAGAACATGAACCTCCATACAAGTAAGAAGTTTAACAATGCCAACCCTATCACTATCCCGCCTCGCCCGTATGCCACCACTAAGCATCCAACTGTGCATAAACTTAAGAAGGCTGACACATCACTGACTATTCCAATCCCTGCTATAGCCACAACTGAAGCCTACCCACTTAAAGGAGCTCTTATAAATGCTAGATCCTTGGTTGCCCATGCGACAGACATCTCTGAGCTGATATTGGCAGATAACCTGGATTTCCTTGCCATCTCTGAATCATGGTTACATGATGCGGCAGGACCATTGCTCTCGCTAGCTGTCCCACACGGCTATACAATACGTAGACAGGACAGAGATAAAACACGAGGAGGAGGTATTGCCATTATATCCAAAACATGCCTCTTTCTGAGAGCTGCTCCCCCGAAATCATGCAATCCTGCGAAGTCCTCACTGTTAAACTCCCTCTAATTAACTCACAGACCCTCACTATTCACCTAATCTACAGACCCCCCGGCCCACTTGGAACGTTTGAGGAGGACATCTACACTCTACTTTCCAACAACCTTAAAACCACCACTCAACTATTATTACTAGGCGACTTTAATTTAGGATTCAACGACCCTTTAGATAAGCATGCCATAACTACAGCCATTATCTTGTCCGAACTTGGCCTATCCCAAAAAAATCAGTGAACCCACCCACAATAAAGGGAGAACCCTAGATTGGGTGGCTGACTACAATTGCACGGGAAACATCACCTCCATCTGCACGCAACTGTGGACAGACCACTTCCTCGTATCTTTCACACTGTCTACTACCAGACCACTCCCGTTGGTTACATAAGCTGCCCCACCTTGTTTCACAAGGAATAAAAAGAACATCACAGTGGACAAAGTGATCCCTGCCATCCTCCCGACCCTCAACTCACTGGCTGACAACCTGGATCCAGGTTCATTGGTCGATGAATATAACAAAATTATGCTAACTGTACTCGACAATATTGCCCCACTTGAACTCAGACCTAGTAAGCCCAAATCTCACCTAAACAAGTGGTTCACCCCACAGCTAAGGGACCTACGACTCCTAAAGAGGAGCTGTGAAATCGCCTGGAGATTATTCCCGGTAGGCGGAAGCCGGTCCTCGCGGAAGAAGGCCTGTGGAACAAGGCGTTCTTCCTGTTTGCCGTCTGCCGTTCATTCCATCCAGTCTGCCGTTCGTGAGAGGGCTGGAGCCCTGCTCTCCCAAGACTGCAGGAGCAGTCCCCTTTCATAGCAGCCCCCCTGCATGACCGACGGTACGTGGCGCAACCCACAGCACAATCATTGCATGCATATCACCGTCTATATTGCCCTTGGATGCCTGATCTGCGAGCTGACCATTTCAATCAGCTGTTTTCACCGAAGCGCGCATCACCTGCCTGACCACAAAATGCCCGGCGCGATGCGGGACAAAACCGAGGCTCCCCTCAGTTACTAGGCAACTGTGTGCCTTATCCAGTAACACCCGCCTCCGGTAGGCGGAAGCCGGTCCTCGCGGAAGAAGGCCTGTGGAACAAGGCGTTCTTCCTGTTTGCCGTCTGTTCGCCGTTGTGCGCCTCTGCGCCGCCACACTAAGCTCTGTTCCCGCACCTGTGTAGCAGATGGAAGTCACTCAGTTCGTATAATACGGTCTTGACAATCACTCTGTCTTAAGTGCCATAGTGTCCCACTGTGACTTTGATTTTAGGCGATATAGCTATAGATTGCAGCCTACCTGCCCTTGGTTGCTAAGATGCACAATATTTCACTCAACTTTCTACACCCTTTCCTTTTTGCTGCCTCGCTCTGCATCTGCCCGTTTATTCCTGTGGCAAATGCTTGTCCATCTATAGAGCCTAATACTTGTTTGGTTCATGAATGCTAAATGACCTCATTTGTCGGTGTTGTGCCTTATGGTCACTAGCAGACCACATTTAGACTGTGTTGTGCCTTATGGTCACTAGCAGACCTCATTCAGACTGTGTTGTGCCTTATGGTCACTAGCAGACCTCATTCAGACTGTGTTGTGCCTTATGGTCACTAGCAGACCATATTCAGACTGTGTTGTGCCTTATGGTCACTAGCAGACCACATTTAGACTGTGTTGTGCCTTATGGTCACTAGCAGACCACATTTAGACTGTGTTGTGCCTTATGGTCACTAACAGACCACATTTAGACTGTGTTGTGCCTTATGGTCACTAGCAGACCACATTTAGACTGTTGTGCCTTATGGTCACTAGCAGACCACATTTAGACTGTGTTGTGCCTTATGGTCACTAGCAGACCACATTTAGACTGTGTTGTGCCTTATGGTCACTAACAGACCACATTTAGACTGTGTTGTGCCTTATGGTCACTAACAGACCACATTTAGACTGTGTTGTGCCTTATGGTCACTAGCAGACCACATTCAGACAGTGTTGTGCCTTATGGTCACTAACAGACCACATTTAGACTGTGTTGTGCCTTATGGTCACTAGCCAGACCACATCTACTCTGTGGTGTTCCTTTTGGTCACTGCTCTGGTCTAAGCAGCTGCCCAACCATTATATTACAAATGTACTCAGAACTTGCCTTGCTCACACAATGCTCATGGCTGCACACCTCTCTCAAACCATACTGTGATGCAATGCAGATACACTGCTTACACGGCCATATGTTTATTCAAATGCCTCTGACTGCTGCTCGTAGCACCTAGGTGCACCACCCACCGCGGCATGCATGTTCTGAACTATCGATGATAATGGAATCTAGGCAGGCTGCCACTGCAATTGCTTACTGCCAAACATTGCATTTCTGAGCCTTTTTCTGATAGTGGAATCTAGGTAGATTGCCACTGCTATTTTGCTATGTACTCACTGCCCGTCCTCACCTGCTTAACTAGCATGCTACTCAAATTTATGACCACACCGCACCCTTCTACATTAAAGCACATCCCCCACTATCAAATCAGCTTGCGTCATCGAACTCACACGATGGACCTCCTGCCCAAGCCCTCACACACTCCAAATAACACAGCACTAATGATACCTAACCTCAGCCTCAGACTAGAAAGACTCAGAGTCCGCACCATCCCTATCCACCACCATGTCACCCCTACACACTTACCACACAGAAATTACAGACTCAGCTCACACACCTCTAAAGTGCACACACCCCACTTCCGTGATAATACTTCCATATGCCACAAACTCAAACACACACTTACGACACAGAGAGGTAACTCCTACTCTCAATGTAACACTGTACCTAAAGCAGACACTCATACCATACTCACAAAAACTCCTTGCCCTTGCCCAACGCTATACAAATGTGCCTTAATCAATGTACGATCTCTCAATGCCCACGCATTAGAAGTGAATGACCTAATAACTACTCAAAATCTAGACTTACTCGCGATCACAGAGACATGGCTCAACGAAGCTTCTGGCCCAGCCATTTCACTAGCCCTACCACAAGGATATGCCATCCTCAGACAAGATAGAATAGCTAGAACAGGAGGGGGGTAGCCATTATTCACAAAGAAACACTCTCTATCAGAACCGTACCCCACCAAAAGGAAGATAATATTGACATTCTATCAGTCAAATTAGCACTCTCTCCAAATAGCACAATAAATATTCACACCATTTACCGTCCACCTGGCCCAACCGCTAATTTCATAGGTCAAGTCAATCACCTCCTAGGAAACAACCTTAAAAAATCCACAAAACACTACTTATAGGTGACCTTAACTTAGGATTCAACGACCCTAAGGACAAAACTGCTATCTCTCTAGCCAAAGACCTCCAAGGCCTAGGCTTCTCGCAGAAGAGCACTTCTTCCACTCATGCTAAAGGACGCATCCTAGATTGGATTATAGACCACAACTGTAACACAGCCATCACCTCCAATACTAGCCTCCCATGGACAGACCACAACCTTCTCCTATTTGACATCCCTGTCTTACAAAGCACTAAAGTGCCTACTAAAGCACCGGCGACCTTAGCCAGAAACGCCAAAAAACTCACTGCAGACAACATCAGTGCACTCCTCAACCTACCTTGCCTAGCGCCCCCGTTCTCCGCTGACCCCAACATCCTTGCAGAAATATTCAAAGACACCATCACAATGGCTGTCAACACTGTTGCCCCACTGGAAAACAAAAAAGAAAAAAAATCCTTCCATTCCAATTCCTGGTTCACAGAGGAACTCCAGACATTGCGCAAAGACAAACGCTCAGCCCTAAAAAATTGGCAGCGTAACCCATGCGATACCACGAAAGCTAACTTCAAATCCATAGCAAAAAAATCCAAAGACGCAATCTTCCTTGCCGAATCTGAAGACTACAACCACTGCATCTCTAATGCCAACTCCCATTCTAAAGAACTTTTTAATATATTCAAAGAGCTAACCATACCACCTACATGCCCTGATGAGATCATCAAAGATGAGGCATGGTGTACAGGCATTCAATCAGCCATGCTTACAAAAATAAACCTCCTCCAAAACAAAATATCCCACCACTTCAACACCTTACCAAAGCAAAGTGCAAATGCACAGATAAAACCTAATGTAAAAGTAAGAAACATGCCCAAATTTGCATTTACCGAAATCTCCGAAACCGAGGTCACTGACATTCTCAGACATCTCAAACCCTCACAATGTAAGGATGATGTATGCCCCCTAAAGTCATCAAAGTTTGCGCAGAACCACTCGCCCCTCTTCTCACAGCCTTCATCAATGCATCCTTCAGAACGGGCATAGTCCCAGACAGCCTTAAAGAGTCATGGGTACGCCCTCTCCTAAAAATAACGACGCTAGACCCTGCTAACACGAACAATTACCAACCCATAACCACAGTCCCATTACTCCTGAAACTACTCGACAAGGCCGCCCACAAACAGATTCAACTATACCTTGAATCGAACGCAATCCTAGGTAAAAGACAATCCGGGTTCCGCAAGGGACACGGAACTGAAACTGCCCTTCTAGACTTAAAAAACGAAATTACCAACATCCTAGACAAAGGCAAGCCCGCCCTCCTCCTTCTCCTTGACCTCTCAGCTGCATTTGATCTGGTAGACCACACTACCCTTACCAGTCACCTGACACACGCAGCACACTTCTCAAAGGACGCAGCATCCTGGGTAACATCATTCTTAAAAGGAAGAGCGATGAAAGTGTTCTCTAACATAGCTCATGCAGCACCCTCCATCATCCACTGTGGTGTACCACAAGGTTCCTGTACTGCCCCCACGCTCTACAATCTTTTTACGAAGCCACTATTTGATAAACTAGATTCGCTGGGGATCATCTACACGAACTACGCCGACGACACGCAGGTTCTCCTCCCTCTGACAGGGAATTATCACCAAGATGCCTCTACCCTACAGCAAATTTACTCTACCATACAAGCCTGGATGGCTACTAACAGCCTCTGCTTGAACGGGGACAAGACCGAAATCTTCATTCTAGGACAGAAATCTACCCTCTCCAACCTTAACCCACTGTACACCAATTTCAACATAGACAATTGTACCATCCCAGTCCTATCCTCAGTCAAAACACTGGGGGTTCACATAGACGCAACACTATCCATGGACAAACAAGTCAGCGCCATAGTCTCGGCCGCAGCACTGAGTACTAAACTCATCAACGCTATAAAACCTTTCCTAACCAAGGATGGCTGCCTCTCCATCGCTCGAGCAACTATAGGAGCCAAACTAGACTATTGTAATGCGCTCCTAGCCGGCACCTCCCAAAAAAACCTATCTAGGCTCCAAACAACTCAAAGCAACGCTCTCAAAGCAGCCCTCAGCATACCAAAAAGAGAACACATCACACAAGCCAGAAAGGCAGCTCACTGGCTCCCTGTCAAAGACCGTATCTCCTTCAAAATTCTCACAACCACCCATAAATGCATCAACCTCACAGCTCCCTCTTACTTATCTGACACGATAGGTAGATATCAATCCACAAGACCAAGAAGAGCACAATACACAAACCAACTAGCTATACCTCGCATCAACAGAACCAAAGCAGGAGGCATAGGTTTCCCCTTCCTCGCACCTAGACTTTGGAATTCCCTACCTACTGACCTCAGAGCTGATGCATCTCTCTTCTCCTTCCGAAAAAAGCTCAAAACTGCCCTTTTCAACTAACCACGTTCTCACGTGGTTTTGCTGCTCATGTATATCTGTAAAAAAGCATATCTCGTCCAATGTAACCACACGGACATGAACTGTATGTAACCAAGTATAAGCAACACTGTAACCAGCGCCACGATGCCTTCGGTCTGATGTGCGCTTAACAAATGTGAATAAATAAATAAATAAATAAATAAATAAAGAAGCCAACAAATCCAAACTAACTAAAATCCCGTCCCAAAAAACAACCCTTGAAACTGGTTGGAGAAGCCATCCCACGGAATCCAATAAAGCAAGGATGTCTCTAGCCACTTTAAATTACAAAGAAGCCATATTGGCTGCTAAAAAAGAACCATACAATAAACATATTGAACAGGCCCAATCCAACACCAAGGAGCTATTCAAAATTTTAAAGGAACTGGAATCCCCTGCTACTCCTCCAGACACCTGCTCCAAAGGCAGTGCTTGGTGCACAAACATCCAAGAGGCTCTCTTGGGAAAAATTACTATATTCCAAACCAAAATCAATGAGAAAAAAAACAGTCTACACTCCTTTATAGCACAGCTTGCCCCTCAGGCTAACTACAAACCGAATACTGCACCTCAGCAACCTTTCTGCTTCTCACCCCTCTCTATTTCTGAAGTTGAACACATCATTAACAGTCTTAAGCCCTCTAATTGTCAGGGTGACTCCTGCCCTGCCACTATTATCAAGGAGGCCTCACAGCACCTGGCGCCTTTCATCACTACACTCATAAAATCCTCCTTCAAGTCGGGGATCGTCCCTGACAACCTCAAGGACGCCTGGGTTATTCCCTTAGTGAAAAAACCTACCTTGGACGCTAACACTCCTTCCAACTACAGACCTATCACCACGGTGCCATTTCTTTTAAAAATTCCCGATCGAGCGGCATACCTGCAGATCCAAGATTATCTTGAATCCAACAACCTTCTGGGTCTTAGGCAATCGGGCTTCCGCCCTCGCCATGGCACAGAAACTGCGTTACTAGATTTAAAAATACAAATAGAAGACTTAAAAGATAAGGGAAAACTGGCGCTCTTACTGCTTCTAGACCTCTCCACAGCATTCGATTTAGTCAATCATCAAATCCTCTGCCACCACCTTAAATCAGCGGCTAACTTCTCGGAGAAAGCCACAGCTTGGATTACATCATTCCTGGACAATAGATCTATGAGGATACTCTCCCCCTCTGCCACTGCTGAACCTTCCCCTGTCACATGTGGTGTCCCCCAAGGGTCATGTGTGTCCCCAACACTCGACAACATTTTCACAAAACCTCTATTTGACATACTGGAAAGTATGGGCGTCACGTACACCAACTACGCTGACGATACCCAAATACTTATTCCCATCACGGGTGACCACAAAATTGACTCCCTAGCTATCAACGGCATTTATCAAGTCATCCAGGCCTGGATGGTGCAGAATGAACTGTGTTTAAATGACGAGAAGACTGAGCTCCTCATCTTAGGTTCACCCCAAAAACTCAGTAAACTTGACTCCTCATTCAAGTCCTTCAGCATCGATGGTAACTCCATCAAAGTGGCCAAGGACACCAAGACATTAGGTATTTATCTTGATTCCACCCTCTCCCTATCCAGGCAAACTAATGCAGTCTCTTCAGCCGCATATTACACATGCATGTTTACCACAGCTTGCCGCCCTTTCCTGTCTCCTGCCAATTGCATAACTCTAGCCAGGAATCTTGTCCTCTCCAAAATCGATTACTGCAATGCCCTCTATCTGGGCACTAACCAATGCAATATCAGAAAACTTCATATCATCCAAAACAATGCTATTAGAGCGGCCCTGAACATTCCTAGAACTGCACATATCTCCGAATACAGACGGAGCCTTCGCTGGCTCTCAGTTACCCAAAGAGTCTCTCTTAAAGCCTTGGCACTCACACATAAAAGTATCGCTAACCTAGCCCCCAGCTACCTTTCCAACAGGTTCACCTCGCACTCAGCTGCGAGACCTCTCAGAAGCACACACACTAATTGCCTTGTCATCCCACGGTTCAACCTCCAAAAATCTGGAGGCCGCAGTTTCCCTGTCCTAGCAGCCAAGCTGTGGAACACACTACCCAACCCACTCAGAGCTGAACCTTCCTTCACTGCCTTCAAGCGTAATGCCAAAGCTTGGATATCCACCCTCGACTAAGGATGACTATTGACTGTAATAATATTCTATGACACCACAGGCTATGTTTATGTCTCTGCCATTGCATTCTGCCCTATCCTGTAAATGGTATACCTTCGATTATGTCACTTGTATATTGTAAATTGTATACTTTTGATTATGTGACATGTATATTTTGTATATTCTAAATGTAAATAGTTCTATGTAAGCTGACTGTAACTAAATAATGCGCTCGGTTGCCCTCGGGCCTTGTGCGCTATACAAATAAACAAAATACAAAATACAAATATAAAAAGGAAATCTGCCTGGCGAAACGTAACTCCTACAATGAACGTATCTCTAACGCCAACTCCAGTATGAAGGGATTATTCACCATATGAAAAGAATTAGAGTTTGCTATCCCAACATCTGATATGTGCATCACAATTAAAACATGGTGCTCAGATATTCAACAGGCGCTTTCCAACAAAGTAACAACCCTCCAAAACAAAATAGCCAAAAAAAGCCTCCATCAACTCGCTATCCCAATTGAACAAATTAGACTTCCCCCCTAGTGAAACACTATCGGACATCCCCGCCAGATTCCATTTCACTAAAACTTCTATACTTGAGGTAGAAAAAGTAATTCTCTCACTTAAGCCATCCAACTGCCAGGGCGACCTATGTCCAGCACAGATTATAAAAGATGCCGCAAGAGATCTTGCCCCTTTTATATCCAAACTCATCAACGCCTCTTTTGCATCTGGCATCATCCCCACTAACCTGAAGCAATCCTGGGTGTTCCCACTGTTAAAGAAGCAAACCCTGGGAAGCCACCAGGGGGCGCAGGCAAGATGGCCGCCTGAGCCGATAGCTCCGCACCCAGCCCCGGGAAACTTGCGGAGTTGAGTAGGAAGAAGGGGCCCATCCCTCACAAGACCCCCAGGGGGTCCAAACCAGGAGTCTATACGACACCCACGGGCCGAGTTCGGCCGCCCGAGGTCTCCGCGGCCCCTACCCCCGCGGTCCCGAGCAACACGCAGGCGGTGCACGCCAAGGCACGCCAAGGCCGCAGCAGAGAGCAGGAGCGGGGAAACACTGCGGCCGCCTGCGGGGGGTGTACCCACTTGGAGCGAAGAGAAGTCGGGGCAGGGGATCCTGGAGGTTCCGCCTCACCCCAAGGCCTCTGGTGCTCTGTTCCCGGGCGCGGTGAAGTGCTGCGGGGCGACGTGAGGACACGCTCGAGATTGAACGTAGACGCCTGAGGAGCTGAACACGGACCCACATCGCCCCAGCGAGAATCGAAGCACCCCGGCACACTCCACAGGCGGAGTTGAACAGGCCCGCCTACCCTCACACAAGAGCTCCCCAGTCCGGGCCGTCATGGGAGCGTGCCCACACTACATCCGACTGGGGGACATTGGAGACGGCACCTTCCAGGTGAGAGGCCCTCGGGCCAGGACTTCATGAAGTGGCCCCCACGAGCGCCGCTTGACTAAAGGGTCCCGCCCCATACCCCGCCACAGAAGACCCCACCGACCACGACCAGCCATTCAGTGGTTTCCCTAACCACGGGGGGGGATAAACCTGCTCCCCCACTGGCGCTGAAGCCCAGAGTTACTCGGCTGGCACATCCATAGACAGTCACTCTGAGGGCACCTCCCCACCGTGGATAGCTCCGGTTTCTCCCGGTCTCTCCCCTGCACGAGTCCTATCACGGCCATGGACCCCGCGGTGGACAGTTGCCATACTCTGCCGCAACCAGCACCCCATGAGTTGGAACGAGGCCCTCTCCAAATACCAGTTTGCGGCCGGAGGGGACAAAATGGCCTCTGGATGCCCATCAGTGTCGCCTCCCGACCTGGGAGCCATCCAAAATAACATCCAGATGATCTTGGAGGAGATACGTGGGATTCGGACCGACATGGGTGCTAAATTGGCCGACCTTACCACTAAAGTCACCACCCTGGAAGACCACGTGGAGGGAGTCGAGAACAACCAGCTCTCCCCGGCGATCCTGGAGACGCAAATGGAGGCCAGGTTTCAAGAGGTACATCGTAGGGAGGAGGAATTACGGTTCAAGGTGGATGACATGGAGAACAGGGAAAGGAGGAACAACTTGCGTATTTTTGGCCTAGTGGAGTCCGAAGGGGAGAGCCTGCAGGCACTGGAAGGCAAGGTTCACGATATCATAGGAATCGTCATTGGGGCAGAGGCCGAATTCGAGATTAAACTCGACAGGGTGCACCGAGCCGGAGGTAGGAGCCCGAGGTCGGTGCTGGCCTGTCTGCATTACTACAAGGACAAAGCCAGGATCCTGGAGAAAGCGAGGAACTTCGGTGATAACCAATATGGAGACTCTAAAGTGGTAATCTATCAAGACCTCTCAGCCCTTACACTCACAATGTGAAAGAAATGCGGAGCCCTCACCAGATGGTTACAGCATAAGGGGGTCAGGTATCCCTGGGGCCACCCCTTCTACTTGGCATTCGAGTGGTCGGGGGAAAGACACCACCTGGTGAGGGAAGAGGACATTCTGCAGGCCACTGGTGACCTGGTGGGAGACCGTGCCGGTCCATCCGGCGGATCAGGGGGTGAGGCCAGGAACCCCGCATGGGGCCCCGACAGACTGGGGAAACCCAGTGGCAAGACCAGGGTCAAGGGGGCGCGCAAGTTCCAAAAAACCAGGCCCCCCTAATCGGCCTCTGAGGAGCACCTGAAATGACAGCAACATCACTTCATCACTTGAGCATGAGATTTCCCAGTGACCATGGTCGCTGGGGGCTACGCCGTTGGCTCTCTAGGGCCGGTGACCGGGGGTCACATGGAGGAGCGCCACGTTGGTGCCAAGTTGGGCCCGCGGGGGGTTTTGGGTCTGTTTACTGATTTTTTTCACAAGGTTTATTGACTTGTTCGATGGACCCGTACGTGGGGTCCGTGCCTGGGGACACGGGGGGGTGGGGGACCTCGAACGCAAGGTCGCGCCCCACATGTTTGTTTAAAGGTTCATACACATACATTCTGATTTGAAGGGAATGCGTTATCCACATGTTCACACTACCCGGGGCTGGGGTAGAGTCCTTGGTGGTTCGTTGACCGTCCCCGAAGGATATCGGGAGACATGGACGAACGCCTCAAGATGGGGGTCGGGGGGAGGGGGAAAGGGACAGGGAGGGAGGGGGGAGAATGACCATCACCAAGGTCAAAATGGTAACACCTAGAGGGGTTTACGGGGGGTGGGGGGACTAGCCAGTTCGAACAAGAATCTTCTATTTTACAGCAGGCTGCACACAAGCATTACATTACGGTGAAGATAGAGATGGACTACCTAGACGAAAATGGTTGAAGGCAAAATAGGCACACTCAATGTCAAGGGCCTCAACTCTCAAAACAAGAGGTCATTGACCAGTAATATGTTCCACAAACAACAGCTAATGGTGCTGTTCCTCCAGGAAACCCACTACAGACAGGGGAGGGACTCACCCATCAGGGGGAGGGAAATTGGAGCCAATTTTTGGGCCTCCCACAGAAGCTCGAAGAAGGAAGGGGTGGGGATCCGCTTGAGCAAAACATTCCACCTCACTAACATAGAAACCAAAAGAGGCTTTGGGGGGAGGTTCCTGGGGATTAAGGGAACCTATGAAGGGGAACGCATAACCCTGGCCACCCTCTACGCTCCCAACTCGGGTCAGATAGGTTTCCTGACCCAAATTCTGGGGGTAATGGATGAATGGGCTGAAGGGGCCATGATACTGGGGGGCGACTTCAATCTTATAATAGACCCCGGGCTGGACTGGTGGATGGCAAGGGAGACTGAACCGAAAGGGACAACTAAAGATAACCTAACGTTGCAGACCCTTCTGAGGGAACATTACTGGGAGGACGTCTAGCGAGTGGCACACCTGGAGCCCGGGGGATACACATTCTTCTCCCCCCCACACCACACCTACACCAGAATTGATTTCCTTTTAACTTCTAAAGAGGGGAGAGGGGTAGCTACAGCCCCAAGAGTTGAGGTAATAACGTGGTCCGACCGTGAGCTTCTTGTGGCAGATTGGTCACTCCCCCCGTCCCCCAGGTCAGCCCGGTGGCGGTGCAACGACACGCTCCTGAGGGATCCGGTCTTTAGGGACTTCCTGAGAGGCGAAATGGAGGCGTATTTCGAGACGAACGACAATGGGGAGACAGATATGGTGACAGTGTGGGAGGCGGCGAAGGCCACCTTTCGTGGTCTCCTCATAGCTGAGGGTTCCAGGCGCAAGCGGGAAAGAGGGCTCATTGAGGCCAAGATACGGACGGAACTCAAGAGCCTGCGGGGTAGGCTTACCCAGGAGGGGGCTGACAGGGAGTCCCTCCTATCGGAAAAGCGTGAGAAGCGCCAGGCTCTACACACGGTCCTCATAGGGGAGGTGGTCAAGAAACTGAGATACACGTGACAAAGGTACTACGAAAAGGGGGACAGGGTGGGGACCTTACTGGCACGTAGAGCCAGGGGTTGCAGACTGGAGAGGAGGGTCGGGCCTATTAAAGACGGGGAGGGTATGGTCCTCAATAAAAAGGTAGAGATAGTGGGCTCCTTTGCAAACTTTTATAGGCACCTGTACACAAAACAAGGGGAGAATCGTTGGGGGAGATCTGGGCTTATCTGGAGGAACACCGGCAGCCCTGCTTAACGGAGGCTGAATTTCAGGGCCTGGAGGGGGATATAGCGATGGAGGAGGTGGAGGCAGCCATCAAGAGACTTAAAGCAGGGAAGGCCCCAGGGGGAGATGGGTATACGGCCGATTTCTACAAACAATTCCAGCCCATACTGATGGAACCCTTGGCCAAATTGTTTAACCAAATCCATAACAAAGAGACGATCCCCCCCACATTCCTACAGGCCCTCATCACGGTAATCCCCAAGCCAGGAAAAGACCTGACAGAGTGCGGCTCCTATAGACCCATCTCCCACTTGAACCTCGATGCTAAAATCTTTGCCAGGATCCTGGCCACTCGCCTGGAGAAATGCTTGTCCCGCCTGGTTCACCTAGATCAGACGGGCTTCATATTAAATAGACAAGCCTCGGACAACATGAGCAAAACCCTCCATGTGCTGCATTCAAGGGAAACCCGGGACGAGGGGGTCCTTCTGCTGTCCCTGGACGCAGAACAGGCCTTCGAACGGGTGAGTTGGGCATTCATGGGGGAGGTTCTCTCGGCAATAGGGATGGGCCAGAGGTGGTTGGGATGGATGGCGGCAGTATATTCTGCCCCCACGGCCAGGGTGGCCACCAATGGGATGGAATCATAGGCCTCTCCCTGGGGTGAGGAACGAGACAGGGTTGTCCACTATCCCCTCTGATATACGCTCTTGTCATGGAACCCTGGGCGATCTCGGTGCGCAACAATGAGGCTATCACTGGAGTTCAGATGGGTGGCTCCCACTGTAAGATCAGCTTGTTCGCTGATGATGCTCTCCTCTATGTCACTAAACTGTCACAGACGATCCCCCATGTGTTGCAGGCATTGGAGCGCTATGGGGACCTCTCAGGGTACAAGGTTAACCTGGGCAAATCTGTGGCTTTTATGGGGGGTCGACTACCGGAAACCAAGAAGGAGTATGTGGAGGGTCTCCCTTTCCAATTGCAGAGATAGGGATTCCGACACCTGTGAATTCAAATCACACCTGACCCAACGGACCTCTTCCCGAGCAATTTCACCCCTTTGTGGACAGAGGTCAAGAGAGATATAGAGAGGTGGGCGGTCTCGGGGGTTCTCATGGATGGCACGACTCAACCTGATCAAAATGGTGGTAGTTCCCAAATTTCTATTCCTCTTCCAGATGCTCCCCACTCAGGTCCCTACCATGTTCCTACAGTCAATGAAACGCACCCTGCTGAGGTTCCTCTGGGCGGGAAAGAAACATAGGATTTCCTACGACGTCCTAACAAGGCCCAAGGAAGACGGAGGGGTGGGATTCCCAGATTTTGATACATACTACAGGGTTTCCCAGTTGAGGATTCTGGTTGACCACTTCAACCCTGGGTCAGAAAAGCAATGGGTGGCACTGAATAATAGGCTACTCGCCCCGGTCACGCTCGACGAGTGGTTGTGGGTCCCTAGTGCACACATCCCCAGGCGGGTTCTGGACCACCCGGTACTGGGTGTTTTGTGGTCCGTCTGGAAGGAGGGGAGCTACTACAGATGGCTCACAACCTGGCCCTCTCCGTTGAGTTGTATTTCGGTGCCGCCATTCCTGGCCAAAGTAGCAGAGCCTGCCGCATATCAGAGGTGGTACGAGGCGGGCCTCGTTAGGCCATGCCACTTGTGGGTGGGTGGGTCCTTCATGCCCCTTCTGGATCTGGAGGAAGCCCTGTGGTTGGGCAAGCTATCACCTTTCCGCTACCTTCAACTGAAGGGAGTCCTCTCCGAACCCTCATGGGGGGACATCCACAGGAGGGACCTCACGGACTTCAAGAAAACGATAATCTCCACACAAGGCTCCAGGGGGGTCATATCCCGTTTGTACAAGCTCCTCTTGCTCTCGATACCTAGGGATCCCCCGCCAGCACGGACACAATGGGAAAAAGATCTGGGCATGGCAATAGATGACAAAAGGTGGACTAAAATGTGCATCCGGGCCCACCGCTCAACGACCTCCCCCCAGTACAGACACCAAGCTCTAAAGGTTTTACACAGATGGCACTACCCTCCACAGTTGATAGCCAGAATGAGCCCGGGTTATACCCCTCACTGCTGAAAATGCCGAAAGGAAAAAGGGGACTACATGCACATGTCGTGGTCTTGCCCAAGGGTGCAGTCATATTGGGGAGAGGTCCTATCCATGGACCAAGGGGGTTGATGGAGTAACTAGGCCCCCTCTGTCCCTGGTTGCTTCTATTTGGCATTGAGGTGGGAGATGACCAGGAGGACACTCAAGGCTACATGTTACAGGTCATGCTTGTGGCGGCCAGGAGCATCTTGGCCCAGAAATGGAGGAACCCGCACATGCCTGAGGAGAAGGAATGGGTTGCAAAGGTTCGGGCGATATACGATATGGAGTTTCTAACCCATGTCCTGGATGAATCCAGATCTAACATTGAGGAACTCTGGCTCCCCTTCTTTGAAAAATACGAGCAGCCAACCTGAGGGGGGAGCCCTTGATCTGTTGACCTGTTCAGGTTCTAGGCCAGGAGGAGTTTGGGGACCTCATAGGTACCTGTTGTACGAGGCACGCGCCCCCTCACGGGGTGCTACTAGGTTGAGCCCTAGACTATGTGTGCACTAGTCTATTTGTCAGTCCGAACCTAAAAATGCACAATGCGTCCCTGCAAGACAAGTTTGAAATCAACACCTGTTCACTGGCGAGGGGAGGGTGGGGGGGAAGGGTTAATGACTGAACGTTCTGGGAATGGAACCAAATTGAAATTATATGTTTGTTGTAATAACCTAAAAAATGCCAATAAAAATTATGTTTTTAAAAAAAAAGAAGCAAACCCTGGATCCACTAATTCCTACCAACTACCATCCCATCACCACAGTACCCTTCCTGCTCAAAATACTAGATAAGGTTGCTTATACTCAGATTACCAAATATCTGGAATTCCATAAACTCTTGGGAGCAAGACAATCAGGCTTCCGCTCACTACATGGTACGGAAACGGCCCTCATTGACCTGAAAACACAGGTTGATGTGCTAAGAGACAAAGGGAAAACAGCCCTCCTCCTACTACTAGACCTTTCTGCCGCATTCAACCTCATGGACCACAAGGTTTTATGCGGCCACCTGGACTCTGCGGCCCACTTTTCCAAAGAAGCCATTAGCTGGATAGAATCTTTCCTGAGCGACATAACTATAAGGGTCTTCTCCCCTTCAGCAGCTGCTGACCCCATTCCTATCACGTGCGGTGTCCCCCGGGACTCTTGTGTCTCCCCTACATTATACAATATATTCACTAAGCCCCTGTTTGATTATTTGGACCTTTTGGGTATCAACAAAACTAACTATGCAGATGATACTCAGATTCTCCTCCCACTTTCCAGGGATTACGACAAGGATTTGGCCTTGGTGAATAGAGTGTATCTCATCATCCAGGCATGGATGGCGACCCATGGTCTATGCCTGAATGATGACAAGTCTAAGCTTATCATCCTGGGCACCCAAACCAACCTTAAGAAACTAGGCCAGGAGTACTCAGCCTTCATAATTGATGGTAACCTCATCAAGGTGGCAAAGGAGGTAAAGCCTCTTGGCTTCTACCTTGACTCCACCCTCTCCTTCGACAAACAAGTGAAATCAATGTCCTCCACCACTGCCTACAATTGTAAACTCATTAGGACCGGCAAACCCTTTCTGTCGAATGACAACTGCATTATCCTGGCGAGAGCATTCATACTCTCCAGGCTAGATTATTGCAATGCCCTTTACATCGGCGGCAATAAATCAATCATTCAGATGATACAAATCCACCAAACCAACGCCACAAGAGCTGCACTTGGTGTGACCAGAAGATCACACATCTCAGCGACCAGGCATCAAAATAACTGGCTCTTGACCCACAATAAAATCCTACTAAAAACCGCATCCCTCACCCATAAATCACTAAACAATGCTGCCCCCAACTCCCTCATGGATAGACTCCATAGGAGAACATCCACCAGACCTATGAGACTTAGTAACGCCAACTGCCTCACCATCCCCAGATTCAAGCTCGCTAAGGCAGGTGGCAGTAGCTTTCCTATGAAAGCAGCCCAACTCTGGAATTCTCTGCCACACCCTCTTAGAGAAGATCAACCATACCTGAATTTTAGACGTAACTACATTAACCTGCTCAAATCCACTGACCTGTAGGCTCGACCGCTGTGCTACCTACACCTCTGTAATGTATCTGTATATGCCCTCAAAGTACTTCTTAACACAGGCCTGCTGTATATATGTATAATTCCTGTGTATAACCTGTATATATGATCTATTCCTGCTCATTACTTGTAACTCTGTAACCTTAGCCTTGCATTTTCTGTAACTGTTGTGCCCTGATACCCCCAGGTCTGGTGCACATTAGAAATAAATAAACAAACAAACAAACAAACAATGTGCCCAATCTGTCAATCCAAAATGATTCTCTCTGATCTAGTCTTTTCTGGATATTTTCATGTGGGTCCCTTTTATGCAACAACTTCAAGAATCTGAAAGCGAATCTGCACCAGGTTGTGTTTCTTATCAAGCCAGTGTCTGGCTATTGTTGAGTTCATATTTCGGTTTCTGGTGCACGACCTGTGCTCGTTCAATCTTACCTTCTCTGTTCTTTTCGATTGCCCCACATAATATAGTCCACATGGGCATTTGATTGCGGAAATAATACTCTGTATGTCACAAGTTGCATAATTATGGAGCTTGATGTGCTCTCCTGTGTGCAGGTGATTGATGGTTTTGCCCTTAAGTATATCTGTAGTTACTGGAATGCAGGCAAGGGAATGTTCCAATCCGCTAAATTCTCCTTCTTTGTGTTGGTGGTCTTGTTCTGACTAGTCTATCTCTGAAGTTTGCCCTTTCTTTTGGTTTAAGTAGATCTTCTCTCTTTTGGGTTTCTATGCGTGCCCCAGCTGTTTCTATCTCCTCCACGATTGATGAATTTGTTGCCCATTGTCGAAACTTCTTTAGCGTAATCTTTAGGGTCACTCACAATTCTTTGGACTCGTAGCATTTGGCTATACAGTATGTTTTTTATCAGGCTGGGCTGGTGAAAACTTAGTCGGTGGAGCAAATTGGAGCAATTGGGCAAAAACAGAACAACCTCTTGTTTTTGTATCAAAATACTCCAAGCAAAGCAACACAATAAAAATAATTATCTAAAAGAATTGGAGAACGATCACATGTGATGAACGAGTGGAACATCTGTTCAGGGACTTTCCAACCTTTCCCTATCAGCATAACAGAAACTTCAGAGATAGACTAGTCAGTAAAAGACCACCAAAACAAAAAAGGAGAACTGAACAGATTGGAACATTCCCTTGCCTGCATTGCACTAACTGCGGATATATACTCAAGAGCGAAACCATCAATCACCCGCACACAGGAGAGTGCATCAAGCTCCATAATTATGCAACTTGTGACACACAGAGTATTATTTGCGCAATCAAATGCCCATGTGGACTACATTATGTGGGGCAATCGGAAAGAACAGTGAAGGTAAGATAGAACGAGCACAGGTCATGCATCAGAAACCAAAATATGAACTCAGCTGTAGCCAGACACTGGCACTCATTAGGAGGTTGGCAGAATGGGTTTACCAGCACCGGTAATGGTGCCGGTGCCAGTAAACCCATTCCGCCATATTAGGAGGTCTCCTGGCGGGACACGCAATGGGCGCTTGGTAAAGCCAGGTGCCCTTACCGGGTCCCGCGAGGAGACCAGGGAGCTAACAACGGGCCTGTTATTTACGGGCCCGTTGTTGACTCCTTCACCATTCCCATTGAGCTCTATGGGGGCTCGAATGGGAATGGGGATGGACCGGGTCGGATTCCTCGGATGAGGAATTACCGGGTCCGCCAAGGTTGGCATGGCCCGTTAAGTCCTCATTTTAGGAACCCGGGCCCGGTATGCGGTAACGAGGCAACCATGCCGCTAAAAGCGGCATGGTTACCTCCAACCTCCTAATGAGGGCCACTGGCTTGATAAGAAACACAACTTGGTGCAGATTCACTTCCAGATTCTTGAAGTTGTTACAAAAAGTGACCCACATAAAAATATCCAGAAAAGTCTAAATCAGAGAGAATCATTTTGGATTGACAGGTTGGGCACATTGACATCCAAGGGTCTCAATGAATAAATTAACTTTGTGTGTTTGGTAATGAAGGAATCAGGACTGGTGAGCACTCACAGTGGCGACTACAAAATGTTGACTACTTAGGCCTCTATGAAGTAAGGGACTCTGTGTGATAATTTTTGTAATTGATGCTGAAAGTACTGTATGTACAAGTATTATTAACAACATGACCTGTTTTGCTAGATATTCTAGATTAAGAAACTTGAGATGTAATATGAGAGCCGATGAATAGTACGGTAACCATAACTGGGGATTTGCACAACTCCATGCCTTTGAGCGTTTGGAGGAATTGCACAAACTAACAATTCAGGATGCACAAACCAAATAATGGCATATAAATGCATTGTTGAGACATAGGCCATGTAAATATACACAGGCACATCTAGTAGCTTTTAATGAGAACATGATCGTGACCTAGGGGAGCCCGCAACGCATATTGTGTATAATTCATACCATTCCATAACAGGAGACTGAAACAGAAACTGGTACGAGGAAATGTTTAGCCACATCGGAGCAATGAGTTTTGTTCCGGTCCGGAAAAACAGTGAGCATAATGATTAGCATTTGAACATCTTATTGTGCACAATTCATGAAGTAATGAAACATCGTACTAATCACTTCGGCCTGCATTGCCAAGACAATGCACTCATTGAGATGGAGTTCGAGTCCCGCACTCCTGTTACCATGGCAGGGTGGGACGCGAGGCGCGAGCACGCCAGCACTCCTGTGCTGTAGTGTGACCCCATTGAGGATCCCCATGGTAATGCATATATACCTCGGAAAGGCCGCATGTCCACGCGGATTTCCTTGGAATTTGGAACTGCTCTTGCCAATGCAGGTAAGACAGAGGAAGGTTTTGCTTGATAACAATCATGCACAATACGAATGCATATCCCCACAGGGACCTAACCAAGAGATCCATGTATATATGTTGTTGTAGGGTGCCGTAATTACCGGAGACTACAGAACGCGCTCCCTACGGATGAGATTGCAGAATCTTAGGAGAGAAAATTACGCATGAAGGTACTGGCTCGATTTTTCACAACACTATGTGATATATAGATCATCTGATACGTCTTGAGGAGAGTTACTTATTTTGGTGGGTTTTTTTCTTTGCATATTCGAACATGCCTGACACACCATGGTATGTACCTCAAATTGAATGTATTTATTTAAATAAAAGTTAAGATTCAGCATTTATAGCCCTGAAGAGGGTGCTTAGCACCGACATGCATTGGCTGAATGCGTATATAAGACCTAAGAGTCTTTTTCTGCTAAGAACCGCAACACAGTTAAGCTGTGTGTACTTGGAATAAATCTGTTTCTGCACATTTTTACATAAGACGTTGTCATTTATGGATCATTGAAGAAACACACCTGAAAGTGTAAACTATTTCAAGTTAATGTATGATAAGAAATACGAAAAAAAGGAATCAAGATATAAAGATATAAACAATACACTCAGGTTTTGAGTAAACCGAGAGCATCTGATATTACTAGGTGGTCTCACCTGGTTTTCTTTGTGCTATATGTCTATCTGATCCTTGTGTCATGGGAGAAGTTTATTCTGATAGCTCCAGCAGAAAATCAAGATTAGGAAGGATTTCATCCAATGCAACTTTAGTAATTAAGAAAATGTGAAACCCAAAGACTTTTTAAGTGGTGCCCACCTCTACTCTCTGTATCTAAACACATGTCATTCACTCTTTGTACTATGCTCACTGGTTTCTTCTTACATAGGTGTGTGGGATAAGATTGCATTCCTTCTTCCCATCCTGTGCTTGTAGCAACTTGTCCATACAACAATAGCTGAGGTCTCTCCCAGCATCCCGGTATTCATGATCTTTCCGCTATATCTGAACATTCCATCCTCCTCATTTCGACAATCTTTATTCGTTCTCCAATCTAGGAGGGATACATATGTGTTTTGCTTGTCCAATCCATCCCTTTCTCCATCCTTTGTGTTTTCACATAAGTGTCTTTATATGCAAATGTTCTCCTTGATCGCCATCGTAGGGTTGCCCATTTTCCTTCGAATTAACCTCTGGTTGTGCATGCTGCCAGATGACTGAGGCACTTTGCATCATGTGCAGACATCTCTTTTGCAATAAATGGTTTGGCTGCATTCATGGCGGAGGGGATGAGCGAACACACGTAGCAGCTTTCATCTGACGTTCTCTATCCCACTTCCTTCATGTGTTGGTACCATAGGTTATTCTTTAAGTGAGCCGAATTATCAAGATATGTATTTATGCCTTCATGCTCCTCTCCAACATCTCATTTAAGTTGAACAAATTGTTTAGTCTAATTAGGGAAGATGCTACTCGTGCCTTTGTTAGGGACTATAAAGGATGTTTCATTGTCCCCCACAGTATCTGCATTTGTACTCATTATGTGTCTAAATGCCATAATAATAAGGAAGAAAAGATAAATCATAAGACAAAATGAAATCACATTTACCATTACAGACAAATGTATCGACTTTCTTGGTGGTAGTGAGTCTCTCATATTTTGGAACCATCCCATTTTGATTAATTTAATATGTAATTGTGTTATCCTCTGTCAAGAGCTTCAAAATTATTGCCACAATATTTCTGAAAAAAACATGATTGTTGTGGGATTCCCAAAAAATGTTATGATGTCCACATGTCTTATCAGGTCTGGGTAAAACTGCAATAAGTAGATGAAAATAGCATACAAGAATGTGTGTAATGTTATTATGATGGGTAGCATAGAAGATGCAGTGTATTCCTTGTCCTTTGGCTCTGGTGTATCACTGCATTGTTCCTTTTACCTATCTAAAAAAGTTCCAGGATATCTGCAAGTCCATGCATTACCTATTACACTTAAGAAATGTTGATCTTTATTTCAAAGGTGTTTTATTATTCCATAGGCTCTTTTTCTTTGCTCTTGGTTGCTGATCTTGTATGCATGCGGAGAACATCTTCATGTGCTTCACTGTCAGTAGATGCATGAGGAGTCGAGATGTCTCTCATGTACGGTTTGGTGTCATACAGATTCAGCCATGCCTGCCTTCCTTGTAGTTTAACAGCTGTTGGGGGATGTTGGGGGATCTAGTTACACCTCATAGGGTCCTTCGAAATGGGTCTTGTTTCAGGTGCGAGCAAATTTGCGCACCAGCACTTGGTCCACTGGATAAAAGATTGGCTTTTCAATAGGCATTCTGGATCAGTTGACTGGCATTCTTCTTCAATCATCTTTGACCTCTCCCTCTGGTTTTTGATCTGTTGAGAAATAAAAGAGATACTAGCGGTCATAGTTGCCAAATAGTCATGCATCTCCTCACCTAATGTCTCCACTACACTTTGGGCATCAGTTTCTACCCTAGTTGGAGGAGCAAAGGGTGTTCTCATTCAACATCCAGTCACCAACTCATGAGTAATTAGGTGGTGATCTTAGGCAGGCTAATATCACAGTGCATATAGCGCAAGGGGCAAACAATTTTAAAAATGATTAACTTTGCCATGATCGAATGTGATTTTTCCCATTGATTTCACTTTAAAAAAAATATAATTTAGGTTTAAATTGTCTACTAACTTTGTCATGATCGAATGCGATTTTAACCATTGATTTCACTTTAAAAAAAATATAAGTTAGGATTAAATTGTGTGTAACTTTTATCATGTCTTTCTGAAACTGCATTATTTATTCCTAGTGAAGCACTTACTGCTTTGCTATCTTTTAAGTCGTCTCCAGCTTTCAAACGTGCTTGCCTTACCACCGAAGTGCTAGAACTACACTTCCCACAAGCTTTGTAGTTCTTTAGCCCTTTAGATGATGCAGCCAGCCGCTTTCGCGCTGGGGTGTCCAGGCCGGTTTGTGACAGCTATACAAAGCCCTTCATGAGGTTCTTTCACTTTATTACGTTTTAAAAACTATTAACTTTGCCGAGATCGAATGCGATTTTAACCATTGATTTCACTTAAAAAAAATATAAGTTAGGATAAAATTGTCTATTAACTTTGCCGTGATTTAATGTGATTTTAACCCAGGGGTGTTGCTAGGGGGGGGGCTAAGGGGGCTATAACCCCTGATCTTTTGGT
Source organism: Ambystoma mexicanum (assembly GCF_040938575.1). Taxonomy (NCBI): domain Eukaryota; kingdom Metazoa; phylum Chordata; class Amphibia; order Caudata; family Ambystomatidae; genus Ambystoma; species Ambystoma mexicanum. The sequence goes on from NC_090925.1 coordinate 635,864,050, forward strand.
TGTAGCCCCGGATAGAATCTCAGAAGCTACAGCCAAAAGACTAGCTAGCCCCAGTCCCGACAGTTCCGACATCAGCATAGCCCCCGGTCTTTTCCAGACCTAGCAACTCCCCTTTTTTAACCATTGATTTCACTTTTTCAAAATATAACTTAGGATTCAATTGTGTGTAGCCTTTATCATTTCTTTATAAACCTGCATTAGTTGTTCCTAGTGAAGCACTTACTGCCTTTTTATCTTTTAAGCTCTCTTCGGCTTTCAAACTTGCTTGCCTTATCGCCGAAGGGATAAAACTACACTTCCCATTAGCTTTGTAGTTCTTTAGCCCTTTACAAGACGCAGCCAGGCACGTCCAAGCCGGTTTGTGCTGGCCACTTCAAGGTGAGTGTAGCCATTTTCTTTCCCATCTCCATCTGTACTTATCATATCTCCTTTATTATGTCGACCGAATGTAGCCTCATTGCGGCCATTCAAAGGAACTCAAGGCCTATCTTATCTTAGAGCCAGATCTGAGGAAAGCTCATGGGAGGATTACACAACAATCAAAACGCTAGATCCTCAGGTCTATAATATGCCTGGTGCACCATGCAGCTCCCCTCTGCCAAGGATTTTGAGTGGTATCGCTTATCCACCTGTCCCTGATCAGGACATGCCAAGTAGTGCTTGAAAGCATCACAACTTTACTTGTTCTCCAGCAATTTCGAGAGTCCTAAATTAGACTCTGAAACGCTGTTTGATTAACACTCGATCCCTAGTAAAACATGCTGCTGAAATGGCAAACTTTCCATTGGAAACTAGCCCTGACATCTTGTTGATCACTGAAACATGGTTTAATGAAACAGCTCATTATGTCATACAGATGGCTACTCTGACTGGCTATTTATGTGCCCATAATGATCAAACTGGTACCAGAGGGGAGTGGGGGAGGGCTCAGGGGGGAGTTGCAATACTCTATAAACAAGAGCTAAATCTGCATATATCTACCTATCCATAAATTCTCTCAGCATTCTACTTTTATACAGTCCTCCTTAACAAATGTCACTCTTTGAAGAGCAACATATATCCTTCATTGGTGAAATATCCAAAGATACTACACCTTTTATCATTCTTGGAGATTTTAATTTATGGGCTGATGATCCCTTAGATCATGAGGCCCTGTCATTATTGTCATCACTTCAAACCACTGGCTTTTCCCAGTTTGTTCATACTCCTACACATAACTGGGTAAACATCATAGATTGGATTCTGTAAAAAAAAACACATTATTCAGGTTACATTAGTTGAACAATGTGGTCTGATTATTTCCTTCTTCACTTTGAGGTTCCCCTTATATTGTCCCCTACTAAACCATGAAAAGTAGTTAGACCCTCTACACTAAGTCGCAATTGCAAAAAAGTCTCTATTGAAGAGTTGCACCACAAGTGCTACCTCATTCCCATCTATGGGTGGCAGTCTTTCCCTTGATGTCTTCACATCTACTTTTAGAGCAGCTACTAAGGAGGCATTTGACTCACTAGCCCCTGTGAGACGTATTAAACAGAACAAAGTAATTCGTTTCAACCAATGGTTTACCCCAGAAGTTCAGGGGAACGCAATTGGTGGAAGCATCCTTCAGATGACACCATTGTCAAATACAAAGCTGCAGCCAGGAGCTTAAAGGAGGGCATCTTCAAAGCTAAACAGAAAAATCTTAATGAAAGAATAGATAATGCTAAACCTAAATCAAAATAACGTTTTTCAGTTTTACAAGAATTTAAGGGGTCTACAGTTGAGTCATCTATTATCGTAGACAATGACTGGTTCCAACGCATACATGATAGTTTTACTCAAAAAACAATAAAACATCAACATTGTATTTTGGATCGGGTCAAATTGTAGCAGCCAGTTGAAGTCGATCTTGTCCCGGCATGTGATGTCTCAACCTCCAACACTACCCTCTGTTCCTTTAAACAAGTATCAGGGGAAGAGGTGTTAAAGGTCATACAAAAACTTAAACCCACATATTGCAAGGGAGATGTCTTTCCTGCCACATTCCTTAAGGACACTGGGTCACTAGATTTGTAAACAGCTCTTTTCAAGAGGCCTACATCTCAGGAAACATTAAGTAGGCTTGGATAACCCCTTTGATAAAAAAAGGAGAACCTGATCCTACAGTTGCTGGAAATTACAGACCAATTACTAATGTACATTTTTTTGTTAAAATTAATTGACGAAATAGCCTGTACACAATACCAAAACTTTGTGGAACAGAACAAATTTCTAGCGAATGAACAATCTGGATTCCGCATGAAATTTGGGACAGAGACTGCTTTGTTCGACTTAAAATCAAATATAATGGAAACCATTGAGGAAGGCAATACTGCTTTGCTTCTTCTAGTGGATCTCTCTTCAGCCTTGGACTTGGTTGATCACGCTCTCTTAAAAAAGAGACTGATCGAGGTAGGTAAATGTACCACTGAGGCTGCAAGTTGGTTTAGAACCTTTCTTGGGCAGAGGACAGCTAATGTAGTGAAGGGTAATGCCCAGTCCTCAAGAACTTTTCTAACATGTGGAGTTCCACAGGGTTCTTGTTTGTCACCACTTCTGTTTAACATTTACTCCAAACCCCTGTGTTACCGTCTTGCCTCCTTCAGGGTTTATATTGAAAACTATGCAGATAATACCCAGATTGTGTTTACATTTTCTGAGGTCTATGCTGCAGATGTGATCAGAGTAAATGAAGTTTTTAGGGCCATACAAATATGGATGGCCTCAAACTCTCTGGCCCTGAATGACTCCAAAACAGAGTTGCTTATCATCGGCACGCAGCATAAAATAAGAAATCTTGACACTTGGTACAACTGCTTTGAAGTAAACGGCACTGACATTGTACTGTCTAAGACTGTTAAATTAAAGCTCTGGGAGTCTACTTCAACTCTCACCTTTGAGAGGCATGTCTCCTATCTTAAATCTTAATGTTCCTACTTTATTAGCCTCTTATGGCAGATTTGTCCATACCTGTCTGAGGACAATCGAGCATTGATTGCCACAGCCATTGTCAATTCTAAATTGGACTACTGTAACAGCCTCTTGGTCGGCACTTCAAAAACCAAAATTAGAAAGTGACAGGTGTCACCAAATTCAGCTGTCCACACAGTATGCGGGTTTAGCTGCCATTCTAAGATCTTGGTTTCTTGCAGGAAGCTACACTGGCTTCCTGTTGAGCAGCGGATATAATTCAAGGGCTCTGTTCTGATTTTCAAATGTCTCTTAGGCCAAGCACCTCCATACCTCTCTTCAAGAGTCCATGAAGCCCCTGTTACGTGCACTCTCCTCACCAATAACAATCTAACACTCTTCCAACCTTGTGCCTGGGCACCCACCATTTGGAGCTCACTTCCATTGGAGCTACGAGCATGTGACTCAATGACTCGATTTAAGAAAAAACAAAAAACGCTACTATTTGATAGGGGATAGATTAATCTAAGCACATAATCCACACCTCAACCTCTCCCACTTCCTTCTGCCTCTCCTATTCTTGTTTTCTGTTGTCTGTTATGTGAGCGCCCTGAGGTATTGGGGGTGTGGTGCAATATAAGAAAAATATAGATATATAAACAGATAGATCGATAGTGTAACCACCCCTTCTTCAAAGTCATTTTAATCTTCACTATCCTCTATTTAAGCAGTCCCTTAAATCTATCACACATCCCATTCGCCATTGGATGATAGGCAGAAGAGAACTTGGGTTTTATACCAAATAAAAGAGTTACTTGTTCAAATAGAGACTGCAGCTCTTCGCACACACCCCATCTTGGGAGCACCTCATGCACAAGGAAATGGGCGGTGCATTTGGCATCGGGATGCATACATGGACCTGCTTTGATACATCTAGAAAAGCGACATACCACTACCAGCATGTACCTATAACCGTTGCATGTCTGCAACAGGTCAGGACTCCCATGAGGTCTGTGCCCCTACCAGCAAAGATTTAGTTTGACAGTCCAGAAAGGGTGCCAGTACGTTGCTACTGGCAACCTTATTTCCGGACCGCCAAACTCGTAATGAGGCCCCCAGTATGCCTTTCGCAAGCAGTTTGGTCAATTTTTGAAGAACCATCAATAAAAAGAACTTCCCCCCTTCGAGAGCATTTTCTCTAACACAGGGAATGCCATCATAAAATTCAACATACCTTGTGCAGTCATGTACATAGTCCTCCTCCCCTACTGGTTGCGCTATGAATGTTGGTGGATTTACTATTTTGTGTCTAACAATTTGGATCACAGAGTTACCTCATACCCTGATGCTGTTTGTGTGGTCAATGTACTTTTGGGTTTCTCTAGAATGGCAAATAATGCATGCTCAACAAATAATGTTACTGAAAACCCCATTGTAATACTTGAAGCCTTTTCAGTTGCAAATGCAGCAGTAGCTAAAGCTTGTTCGCAAGGGTAATACCCTTTCGTAACTGGATCTAAAATACCACTCTAATAAGCCAATGGTTTGTGTCCATGTCCTAATGTAATTTTCTGTGTGAGAACTGCTGTCATGACTTCTCCATTTGAATACGAAAATAAGTAAAATTCTTCATGATAGTCTGGAATTCCTAGCACAGGGGCTGTACTGATTGCCTTTTTGAATTCCTCAAATCTTTCTGTCATTTCATCGGTCCATGTTATCTTACTTTTGCCTACCTGTGCTTCTCTTTAAGTCCTCTTAAAAGTGGTCGAATGTGCGTGCTGTAATCAAAAATCCAGGCCTTACAGTAGTTAGATAGGCCTAAAAACAGTTGCATTTCACTCACTGTTTCAGGTTCTGAAATCTTCATAATTGCTTCTGCTCTTTCTGGTGTCGCTTTCCTCCCCTCTTGAGAGATTAACTGTCCTATATACATGGCTTCCTCCTGACAATATTGTAACTTTACTTTGTCTACCGTGTATCCTTTCTCTTCTAATATGGTCATGAGTCACACTGAGTCTTCCCTGCACCTTTCCTCTGTCTCACGGTACACCAATATGTTATCTACTTACTGAATTATGAAATCTCGAGCTCTACATTACCCAGGACCATCTGAAGGAATCTGTTAAAGATTGATGGGCACTGACAGTACCCTTACAGCAAACAAGTATGTTTCAGGTGGATATTTCAATACGAAAAGTAAGTAAAATCTTGTGAGTCCTCATGAAGGGGAATTAAGAAGAATGCATGTTTTAAATCTATAACTGTAAAATATTTAGCCTTAGATGGGATATTACATAATATTGTAGCAGGATCTATAAATAAAGGAAACTCTACTTCAACAATATTGTTTAAGGAGCAAAGATCCTGCATAAATCTCCTTGACCCCCCCAGTTGATTTCCTCACTGGATACTCAACTGTGTTACATGGGGACTCAGATGGCACTAATATTCCTTGCTTCATTAAAGCGGAAATGGTCTTGAATGTACCTTCAACCGCTTCTCCAGACATGGGATATTGTTTTCCTCATGGCAAAATTTCTCCTGGTTTAAGCTTGCTTTTGAGAACTCCTACTCCTTTCAGTAGGCCCACATGGGCTGGTGGTCCATAACATATTTGGCGCTTTCTCCAAAGTTTACTGGAAAAATGATGGTTTCTTTTTTACCATCTACATTCTCTTCGGTATTTCTCAATTCTCCACTTTAATCATCCAATAAGTGAGACTTATGAAAAATACTAATTCATCATCAGAATAATCATCCCTAAAAACCTCTTCATCTGTCATATCTATATCCTTCACAGAGGGCTATCACTGCTATCTACCCTCTCCCCTCATCATCTGTACCATGGACAACCACTTGATCCTCTCAAACCACTGCTGATTCTAGCTCTAAAGGAATAACCTGTCCTTCTACATCATTCATGGGTATTTCTGGTCTAAACAAAAACTCTAGGTATTCTCAATATTTTACCTACCAATTTAGGTAACCAGAATAATAAAACAATCACTCCATACAAAAATAATTCTGGATCTAAAGGGACTCCTCGTAATGTTTTCTGGCCTGTGAAGGCTAATATACATTTTTTCACATTCATATAATGTATCCTTGGAGTCGAACACATTAATCCCTCATCAGTGAAAGATATGTTAAGTTTTGTCAAGTCACGCCCTAGTATGTTAAATGGTGTCTGCCGAGAATATGACAAGGGCATCGACATGTCCTGTTCTGCTATAGAGATCGGTAATTTGTCTGTAAAAGGAACTAAACACATTGCCTCAGAAAACCCCCGCAAATTCATGGAAATGCCTGACATTGTGTATTTTCCCTCCTGGACACAGGAACAAGTTGCTCCAGTGTCTACAACCTCTTGTGGGTGCAGTGTCGCTGAAAGTACTGAACACATCAGGTTGCTCTGTGGGCTGCCCTATTGTGGAAATAAATGAATACCTATACCTGTGAAAGGATTCACTACTACCACAATCACTCCCCTAGTTTAGGTTCAGGTGTTTGCAGTATTCCTACATGTGTGTTCCATTGTGGTAGCATGGCCTGTTGTGTCTGTGTTTGCTGGGTATGTATTTGTTGTGCTTGCATAGGCACTTGCTTTGATTGCCCTTGTGGTGATTGCATTTGTAATGGTCCTTGCTGTGTTTGCTGTGGTTGTGGCACACATGCCTGACTCTGCGTGTGATAATGGGCATAATACTCCTGTGGTTCTGTACTATATTGTGGAACATAACCCATCCCCCTTCTTGGAGCTTTCCAATGTTGCTGCATACCCCCTCTACTTCTACATGTTCTGGCTATATGTCCCATCCTACCACAATTCCCACATTGTTGCAGCTGTCTGCCATTAAATCATCCTCCTCTCTGAGGGTTCTGAAATCCACCTTGTCCTCCTCCACTGGGTCCATTCCTTCTTCCACTTGGTCGAACATTGTACCCACTCTGATCCATGGGGTATACTCCATTACCTTGCTGCACTGGCTGCATCTCTTGTGTCGCCACACCTTCATTACTTGTTAATACTGCTGCCTCTATGGGCAGTTTTGAAAATTCCTTTCTGAACTAACTTCGCTTCCTCCTGCTTTCTACTTTCTGCTCTCAGTTTTCTTTTTATTCTTTAATTGTAACACTTATTAATGGTGCACGATAGTCAATTGTATTTCTGTTCGTGGCTTTGCTTACATCCCTACCTGTTTCTTCATCTGCCTTTGCAAAGGCCGGGCAGTCCCTCACAAAAAATGTGGGAAACTAATGCCACCATTTCATCCCACGATTCCTTCGTCTCGAGATGCCATCTCCCTTGAATATCTTGAACAAAGACAGCAGGTTCTTCATCCTCGGCCATCTTCCCAGTCATGATTGCATCCATACCTGATGTACTGGGATATTGCAAACTGAGCTCTCACCGTACATCTGCTCTGCAATTACTAAATGGCCCTCCATTGCATGTCGTGTTTTGTGCAGTCTCACCCGCAAATCCTGCTTGCTTCCAAAAGTCATTAGCTCCCTCCCCTAGGATAGCTGCTAGCAGGCTTTTTATATCACCTATAGCTAACGTCATTCCTGATATCATTCTCTCTAACAAATACATGAGTTTTGCCACACCTTATGTAAAACTAGGTAATTTACATTTAAAATGATCCTTGTCCATTTTTGGGTAGGCAATATATTGTGGTCGTCCTCCCCCTTTCTCTAATAATGGACATTGTTAAAACCCTAATCCATAATCATACCCACCTACACTTCATGTCTTCCAGGTGGGACTAATCTTGCCCATTTGTCTCCATCCTGGTTGTGACCTTAATATACTTACGTAAGGCAGGGATACATCACTTATACTGTGCGACCGTGCTTGTGGTCGCTCAGTGTATGGTGTCAGTTCTGGTGTTTTTTCTTTTAGGTCCTCTAAGTCTGACCATTTTATTGCTTTCGCTACACTCAAATCTTTTGAGAAACCGCCTGCACCCTCCCTTCGTGCTTTCTCATTTTCTTCCCTTTCTTCGTCTAGCATAATTATGCCCCAGCTTGTATAACTTTCATCCTTTTCCACATCATCAAGATCTGGGGCCTCATCTGCGGTTATCTGAGTGCATATCATTTCTCATACACTCAATGCTGTATTGGGATGATACCTAGTATCCCACATAGGGCTCTTCTCCAACTGTTCCAGTATGACAGAAGTGAGATGGCAGCAGCTAGGGATGACATAACAACCTGCTCTTCTACAGTACGAATTGGTGATTTCATCAGCCCAGATATTAACTTGTGCTTTGATATAGATGAAGTGGGATAACAAGTGTTGTTGCGGATTCCATTTGTAGAGTTCAAATGGGAGCACTGGAAGGTGCCTAGTTAAATGATAGAGCAATTATCAGAAAGGTGGTACTGCAAGCTGTGCACTTCACCAATGCACATTCAAAAGAGTAGTAACTAGGACCTGCTATTTCCTTGCAGGAGATAACATTAGAAACCTCAATTCACCGCCACTGCTTTTACCTAGGCTTCTGGTTCTACACAGGTTGTTGTGGACTGAATTATTCATGATCCTTTTTAGTTATGGAGCATGAATTAATTGGAGATTCAAAGAGGATGGAACAAGGATGAAAAGCTCTTTTGTGGAATGTTTGTCAGTCTCATTGAATATAAATAGCTCTAAGTAGGCCCTTATTTGTTTAAGTAGTTATCGTTGTCATCTTGGTGGCAGAAAGTGTCAACAAGTCTGTAATTCTGGTACAGGTGTTGGGCTGGTGAGCCTGTTTTTGGTTAGGGTGTCTGGTACCAAATGTCCTGGATGTGCTTCTTGGCCAGCAGACAGGCAATGTAGATTGGTAATGAAATGAATCTGTGTGTCATCTGTCTACGCAATGAAGCCTAGGGATCAGATTGATAAGGGAAAGCCTGGCTTGCAGGTTTGATGGGGAACTAATGATGCAATTGCTTTAATATCAAAAGTCATGACATTCCTTTGGATGCCCAAATAATCAATTTTCCATTTCAGTGGATGTTGATTCCATGATTCAGGGAGTTGGTTTCAGAAGGATATACCCCCAAACTTGGCTACCAGGGATTCCAGTCTTGAGAATGGATAAGCTGATAAAAGGTCTCAAGCTAGGTAGGAGATATTCGTTTGAGGATGGTAAGGTCTCATTTCACAGCTGTGAGATGTGCAGGGTTATCAGCAAGAAGGGCGCAAAAACAGTGCAAAATGATTGCAGAATGCAGCAGTTCCAAGGGAGCTAACCCGGGCAAGCCTAGATAGGATGTCTGGATTCCTATCATGTGTGTGTGGGGGAATGGTACAGGTTTGTATGAGTAGCTATGGTAGGAGATAAGCAAACAAAGTGGAAAGGATTTCAACAGATGTTGGTCCAATGTGGCCTAGCCAAGTGTGGGCAAGAGTATCTGGAAATCCAACACGAAAGAGAGGAATGACTTGGGCTCCTGCGTTAAACAGCACCACCCCAGGAAGGTTAGTTCTACTCGGAGCTGCTTTTTTCAGAGAGAGCAGCAGCAGTAACAGTATTATCACTACAAAGGTCACAATGTCGTATCCCTTAACATGATACGTTCTTAAGGAGAGCAATGTCAAATCCTTTAGTGGGTTAGGCCAATTGAAGTCAATAGAGATTAACAATATTTTATGTTTAATCATGGTTTGATAGGAGGGTTAGCCCATTAGCAGTATTATCTAAATGATGATGGTTTGCAAGGAAGGAGGGCCCATTCATTGTAATGGGGATTAATAGTATGTTTTGGGATGGTATATGGGTGATACTATTGCATGAGACTATTACGGATGGAGAAGATCAGCCAAAGGTGGGTGATGCTCTCTGAGGGAGTATGTTAAGAAGACGAGTATCTACGATGTAGCTCCACGATAACAGTGTTAATTTGGAGAATACATATTGTCCACCCGCAGTGTGACATTTGGGTTTGGACATTTAGGAATAAACACAACAAGAACTACTGGTTCTCCTTTGGGAATCTCCCTAGAGCCTTGGTCTCTTTTTTGTATGTCAGAGGTCAAGTTAATCAGTGAGGAGGGGAGACGAAGACTCAGGAGGGGCAAATGGAGGTTGTGGAGCATGAACAATGGGAAATGGAAGAGTTTGTTTTTTAAGGGGAACATGTCTGGTCATGGAGTACTCAGTGGTTGAAGAAGCTAGTGAGATGCAAGGGGAATGTGCCTATGAGGATGAGGATTTGGCATAGGGTCACTCCTTGTGTATCTTCAGAATGTAGGTGAATACATTGAATTTAGGGTTGGCAGATTCTTCACGGCAGCGCCGGCACTGTTTTTAACGGTGCCAGTGCGTCCATCTCCCCACTCCCATAGAGTCCTATGGGGAGTAAAAAATCTGTCACCTGACTTCCCGCAGCGCCGGGACTTGTGATGTCCCGGTGGCACTTGGAAGTCAGGCGCCGGTAAAATGTTACGAATCCAGTGGCAACCCACCGGTAGCACCGACAGGGTTACCCCCGGCCCATTGTCCTCTCAGCTGGTAAAAAAATTAGAACAGAAAATTTTCCGGTCCAGAGCTGTTTTACACTATAAGTCACCTGTCTAGATGTTAATGTTTTAATCTTTCGGTAGAACAAAATAGATTGAGGAACAACCTCCAGAATGTGGTTCCATGTGATAATGCCCCTGCAAAAATGACTTCTGACAAAACTGCCTCCAAAAAAATGGCTGTGGTTATCAGATCCCGCAACCCCTGAAACCATTTTTGTTTTTCAAGGGGAGCGGGGGAACACCCCCGCCATCGCCGCACCCTTTGACCCCATATATATATGGTCACCATATATAAAGTCACCATAGCGTTTTCCCTGCGACCATATGTATGGCGACCATGTATATGGGGATAATATTACCGGATACCCAGGATTTGAGAGCAGTATATAGCTCTGCTGGTTGATAGTTTGGAGAACCAAATTGATTGAAGATGAATGCAAAACCAAATATTTACTGGTGCAATGCATTTAAGGCCTCTGAGTAGCTGAAGAGACTGAGTGTTGCATGATAATGTAAGTTTGTATACCATCCACCACCGTCAGAGTCAGTCACCACCACCTTTCCCCATATTCCCACATGTGACTTTAGTTGGTTTATTTATTTATTCATTGGATATTTATAAGGTGATTATACAACAAGAACAGTGTTTCAAAGCGCCACAAGGCAAAGGGAAGGGAGCAAGGGAACAATGGAAAGGGCAATGGATAAATAATAAATCAAACAGCAGTCCTACTAGGCTTTATGACATTCAGAGCATGCAAGTGCAGAGTAAAAGAGAGGGAGGAGGGGCGTGGGTGTAAGTGCTACAGAGTCCCCTGGGGGGGAAGTGCAAGGTGCCTCTTGGAAAGGCAATCAGTAAGTGCATGGGAGGAGATGTCCCAGGCAAGGAGGGGGGTCTACCGCCCAACAGGTAAGTGCAGGGCTGAGGCAAATCACTCAACTGGAGGGTGTTGGCTCAGTGTACAGTGCAGGAGGTGGGTGCTGGAGGCGATTGGGCAGATGGCCACGACCCTATTGGACTCTTGAGGGGCCAGGCCGTCGATCTCAGTGGCTGTGGTGATGGTTAGCAGAGGAGGAAGAGAGGGGAGTAGGAGAAGTAGCGAAAAGTCCTGAGTTGTTTGTGGAACATGCGGTGGTCTGGTTCAAGATGGAGAGAGAGAGGGGGACTGTTCCAGAGGAGGGGGCCAGCTGAGGAGAGAGATCTGCCCCTGCTCTCTTCTTGGAGAAGCGTTTGATCAGCAAAGAATTGGAGGCAGAAGAGCAAAGTGGCCTGGAAGGAGAGTATTTATTAAGAGAGAGCTGCAGGTAGCATGGTCCCAAGGCCCAGACAGCCTTGTGGATCATGCAACGGGTCTTGAATTTGATCTTTGCAACAACAGGAAGCCAATGGAGAGATTAGAGTGCTGGAGCGATACGGTTCTTGGGCTTGAGGCCAAGGATACGTCTTGCAGCCCTATTCTGGATTAGTTGAAGAGGGTGGACGGAAGAAAGAGGCAGGTTAAGGAAGAGGCTGTTTCCGTAGTTCAGCTTAGAGAGAACCAGTGCTCTAGAGACATTGAGCTTCGGGGTGAAGGTGAGGAAAGGGAGGATGCCTTTAAGGAGGTGAAGTTGAAAGTGGGTCTTCTTAGCAAGGTCCAAGATGTGAGGAATAAAGGAGAGGGACGAGTCGAAGATGACCCTGAGGTTTCTAGCTTCAGTGAAAGGGGAGGGAAAAAAGCCCATAGAGGGTGGCCAGAGTGGTAGAAGGGAGATGTGGAACAGGTGTCCCGATAGGAAGAATCCCAGTCTTACCGGCATTAAGACAGAGTTTGTTGGAGGTGCACCAGTACTGAATAACAGACATGCAGCCAGGGATGATAGAGGAGGAAGAAGAGGAGGAGGAAGGGAGCTTGAAGACGAGTGGTGTGTCGTCACCATAACACTGGAAATGAGGAGAGAAGGTAAAGATCAGGTGAGCAAGAGGTGCAAGGCGAGAAGATAGAGCTCTGGGGAACAGCACATGTAGAGAGAGTGGTGGTGGAGGAGAAGAAACCCAGGGGATCCTGGGAGGGGTGGTCAGTGAGGAAGGAGGGCAGACAATCCAGTACCCGTTCTGAGATACCAATGGTATCTTGGAGCCACTTTATGAGGATAAAGCAGTTGACCATGTCAAAGGCGGAAGAGAGGTCAGGAAGAATGAGAACAGCAGGAGAGTTAGAGTCAAGATTAGCGAGCAGTTGTTCACAGTGTTGAGGAGAGCAGTTTCCGTGACTCTGGATTCTCGGAATCCAGATTGATGGTCATGTAATCAACCCGCAAGCTCAGAGTTTTGGGTAAGTTGGGGGAGGACCAACTTCTCCAGGAGTTTCCCAAGGATGGGTGTAGTAGAGATAGGGCGATAGTTGGCGGGACACACGGGGTCGGCTGAAGGCTTTTTTAGGAGGGCGTGCACAAGGCAGTGCTTGAGCGAGGAAGGGAAAGAGCCAGAGGCTAAGGAGTGGTTGCAGAAGTCAGCAAGAGCCGGTGCGACAGAGGAAATGTTGTCCTTGATGGTTCTGAAAGAACAAGGATACACCTGTTTGGATAAGACCTTTATAGAGCAGACTACTCTGGAGACCTCATCCATTGTGAAAGGTGAGAAGGAGAAGAGAGTGGGTGGGGGAGAAGTCAAAGGAGGCAGGGGGACAGGGGGACAGGGAGAGGAGTAGAGGAGTGGGAAGAAGAGAGGTCAGAATGTCTTGAGTTTTAGAGGTGAAATGGGTGGCCAGTGCAGTACAGAGGGCCTGAGAGGCGAGGTAGAGACTGCAGATGGATTGACAAGTTCCTTGCAGATTTTGAAGAGTTCAGCCATGTTGTTAGTGGCTCCAGAGATATGGTTCTGGATGTGGCCCCCCTTCTTGGAGGGGCTAGAGAGACTGCCTTTGGAGCAGGTGACAAGCCAGTTTGTCAGAGGATGAGCCTGAGGTATGCCACTTCCTTTCTGCAACTCTGCACTTGTGTTTCAGGGCAGCTAGATCAGAGTCATGACAGCTGCTATGCTTGGAGGCAGGTTTCAGGCGGATCCTCATGACAGGGGCAAGAATGGCATGAGTGTTAGTGATAACAAGATTGAGATTGGCAAGAACAGAATCAGTGGGGGAGTCAACAAGGGGAAAAGAAGGGGGATGAAGGTGGAAGCAAATGCAGCAACTGATACTTGTTTCATCAGTCGGGTGACCACGAAGGAGGCTGGCATGCTGGGGGAGGCTGACAGGTCCCAAGTGGGGAGAGAGGAGGGAGTGATCACACCAGTATAGAAGGTTAGTGATATGGTTGGAGATCGGAAGATCAGCAGGAATGAAGGCATCAAGAGTATGTCTGGTATAGTGGGTAGGGCCGGAAGGGAGATTGGTGAGGGAGAGAGAGGTACAGAGATCACGGAAGAGTGTGGAAGCAGGGATATTGGAATCAAGGTGGATTTTGAAGTCTCAGAGGAGGAGTTTAGAGGTAGAAGTCAGAAGAGAGGAGGTGAAGTCAGGGCCGGGGTGACTGTACATAGTGGAAAGGGTTAGAGAGTAGGAGATACACCAAGCTTGCAGACAAGCCTTTCAAAGGAGGAACAGGACAGGGAGGGTATGAGCGCGGTAGGGACCCACTCACGGAAGATCAGGTCTACTCCACCTCCCGATTGGTTAGGCCGTGTTGTGTTGTCTTCAAAGTGATGGCCTGGTGTTTTCTCTTGCCATAGTCTTTGGTGATATGCTTATTCATCCTCATAAACCTCTCTCATTTGTGTGTCATTGAGGCATTTCCTGTGGTCGGACACAATATTTATTTATTTATTTATTTTATTGTATTGGTAATTTGGAAGGCACCTATACAACAAATGGTGTTTCAAGGCACCACAAGACAAATAAAAGCAGCAGGGACAAGGAAGAAAGACACAATAATGGTCCTTCTAGGCCTTGTGACATTCAGATTGTGCAAGTGCAGAACAAGAAGTGTGAGTAAGGCGGCGGGGTGGCGGAAGTGACGAAATGCGCAAAAAGCAAAGTGCTATGGTGGGATGGGAAAAGGGGGAAGAGGCGAGATGCAACTGCCAAGGGGTGGCTAGGGGGCAAGTGCCAGGGATTGCAGAGATGAGGGTCAGCATGATAAGTGTGAGGAAGGGGGGAAACTGGGAGGGCGTGCTGGACCTCTGTATTACTCAGAGGTAACCAGGCCACCAGTCACTGAGGCAGAAAGAAGGTGTTAGCAGGGGAGGGGAAGAGTGAAGGAGGAGGAGAAAAAGAGAATCTTGAGGAGCTGCTGGAACTTAAGGAGAACCGGCTCAACCCTGAGGGGGGCAGGGAGACCATTTCAGAGGGAGGCTCACGCGTGGCAGAGAGATATTGCCATCATCACTAAACACCCATTCATACTGTACCCTAACTGGGGGTAAGCACACACTTCAGACGGCCACTTTACCAAATGCAGGTGACCACACTGACTGCTTGCATATCCGTAATTGCAGTGGATAATCACTACTACCAATTTGGCATGTATCAAGAAACCCAACATCATCTAAGCTGTCTGCAGTGGGCTCTCTGTGTTCTGATTTGGACACCAATGCATATGGGAAGGCAAACGGTATTAGGAGTTTCTTCCACAGTCTCTTAGATTTTCCCACTGTATGTAAGGTCTTGGTGCATCTAAACTAGCGTTAGAGTTTGAGTACAATGTTGGTGAACTGTCCGATAGCCATGTTTGCAGCAGTGGCATCCTACACTTCCTTGCTAATCTTATCTTTGGCTCCCTCCTGGCTCCATACCAGCTTTTAAACCTCTCATGTGTGCTTATTTAAACATTAATAGTATGCTCCACTTGCAAATCAAACCTACCTGTATTGTACGAAAGTTTATGATTTAAACATTTCACAAAGGAACAGATGCAATTTTGCTCATTGTATTGAAGTTGCGTAAAGAGGGTTGTCAATTTGCTTGGGCTGGCAATAAAGATGGGGCCTGATGCCAGGGTATCCGGCATTCCATTTTTTTCACAGGGTGAAAATGGAGGTTGTACGTGCTGCAGTAGTGGTCGCACAATTTAGGATCTATTAAGAGGAGCCAGGAGTCTGGGGCAGATAAAATCGCAATCAGTAGTTCAAAGAGAAACCTGCAAAAGAAGCCTTCCTTGCATCGCTACAATATCCGAGAGGACCATGTGCAATTACACTTTAGATTAAAGGCTCCAGGCCAGTTGTTACTAAGTAATGAATTATGTTTCATTGTACCATGATGTCACGATCTACCACGGAGCAATCCGCAGCAAAGGCGGACTTAGAATATATAATCTGAAGATGGTCGTAGAGATTGTCGATGACCAATGAGAAAGAATGAATTTGTAAAAGATGGAAGTTTTTTGTAAATGTTTTGTCCAATCATATTTGAGGGCTGTGTGGCAATTAAATGGGAGTGTTTTACTGTTGCTAAAATGTATAAACATTTATCACATTTATTTGTTGAAACTTAAGTTGGTTTGGTTCCATAGGACTATCCCACTTCTCCCAGGATTTTTGTGCAATAAACCTTGCTTTACGTCCAAAGTATGCAATCGTTCCTCGGGTGGTGGACCCCAGATTGGGCTGAGGAAATTAGGGCTCTGCCCCTACAAAGGTTGGTACCCTCTTGGTCTGCATCTTTTCACACTCCCTATATGTGGTAGCTTCAATGTAGAGGTTTCTGAGTTTCAGTCTTGAAACAGGGGACCAATCATGTCATATTTTCATTCTCATCGTCTGCCAAGGCAATCTGTAGTTGAGTCATTTCAGGAATAACTTCTCGTCCATTTGTGGATTGCTCTCTTTGTTCCTGATATGATGTAACCTCTTCTTCCTCTTGTACCTCAAATGGTGGGGGCTCAACGTGTCCCTGCTCTTCCCGAAGGTCTTCCTCCTTCAACAAATGCAAGTGTGATAGAGATGCATGCACAATTATATTTATTTTTAATATACCAGGTTCGCTTCAGGCAGATGCCCCTGTTATTTGAAGAGGAAGAGGTATATGGCTACTGATTGACGACTTTGGCCGGTGCACAGACCCATGTCCCATCTGAGCTTCTCCGGCACACACAGCATCTGTAATTGGTGAAATGTACCCAATATTCTTCTCCTGGACCCCACCCTGTGCAATATCAGGTTTGGATACTGCAGCTAGTTGCTGTATGTTATTTTTATTCATCTTCTCCATATGATAAGCTGACTAACAAACAAGACTTTGGCGTGTTCCCTCCTACAAAATTGATGTGTGCATAAGAATGCTTTGACATATCACTAAACACACAACATATATGCTTGCGTAACACTGCTTTAACATACCGTCATGCCTACAAAATTAACTTATGTCTAAGCCTGCTGTGGTAAACTCCTGTGCCTTAAAAATTAATGTGTGCCAAAGCCGGCTTTGTTACATATGCCCTGCCTAAAATATTAATGTTTGCATTATTACTGTGGTGCACTCCACCACCTACAAAATGTACATGTGTCCAGCACATCTTTGCGTACCCCTCACCTACAAAATTCACATGTACATAACACTGATTTGAAATACTTTCCCAGCTACAAATACACATGTGCCTCAGTCTGCTTTGACATGCTCACCTTCCTTCAACACTCATGTGTGCCTAAAACTGCTGGGGCATATTCCTCTACTTTTAAAATTCACATGTGCTATGGTGAGTTGACGAAAGTCTGCATTCCATAGTGTGATGGTGGTGTGCCATAGAGAAGTAACACCTGGCCTTAATGCCACTGAAGTCAACATCTGCAAATGCTTCCATCCTGATGGTATCCCACCAGCAAATATTAGGCAAGATAGGAAAACCCATTCTTGAGAGCCACAGGTTGAACAGGAACTCTCTCCCAGTTTGATCATCAGAAAAACGTTCACCCGCAGAAGTCTGGGTCTATCAGACGCACACTCAACATGAACCGTGCAGAAACCAAAGTATGTTCTTGCCTATCACCTGCAAAGCAGACTACTCGAGGTCAAGAGCAGTCCTCACCCAACGACCAGTGCCGAACGCCAGAGAGCCATGCCTGCGCCTCAGTGGAACTCCAAGATGGAGCTGCAACACCAGAGCGTCCTTAGAGTTTCAGAAATAGCCATTCGATCAGCAGCTCAGCAATTAACAGCTAACCAATCTAATAAGAGAGCTTAGTTTAATTACAAAACTAAACCAGACACCTTAAATCAATCAGGGGACACAACTCTCAAAAAACAATTCTGGGCCTGCTCAAGAAACCCTATTGTGTCCCAGAAGTATAAAAGTGGTGAGGAAACCACAAAGAGGGGCAAGGACTGGGAGGAAACAGACGTTCCTATGAATGATGGCTGGATCATGAGGAACCACTACCTCGGCATAGGTAGATAGGTTTCTGTAGGCTGAAAAGTCCATGCTTTGGTTACAGAACACAAAGAATCTTCCACTGGGTAAAGTGGAGCTTTGAGTGAAGACCATGCAGAGAGGTTCTGGAAAGCAGAATCCCCAAACTAAAGGAAGGTCTGAAGAGTGGGTCATTCCTTGAAGAACCAGAGAAGGAGTTCTCCTGGCAGGAAGGTAAGACAATGTGGTCTGACTAGAAATGACCCTGAATGAGCGTTGAGAGTAAGACCCATTCGACCTGAAGAAAGGTTGGAGAGCCCTAATGTGAATGCTGAGAAATCCAAGGTCTGGGAGAGACCCGAGGTGAGTACTGAGGAGGGGCTGATGGAGACCTGATGTGGAGGCAGAGATCCATGGTCTGGAAGTGGTCTACAAGGGACTGTTTCAAGGCTGTGAAAAATCCTTAGAAGAGAAAGCTGTGAAACTTGAAACATGGGGAGCTCCTGAGAAATGTGGTGAGAGCAGAAAGACCCCACCACCCGGTACAGCTGTACCCCTACTCTGTGCCCCGCTGTATACTATGCCCTGCTGTATGTCTATTCTGTTGTTACCTCTGTAAGGTGCTTTGTTAGGCACCAGTATTTGTGTATACCTCTGTAAAGCACTCCGTTGTTTCTCGAAGATAAGTCCGCACTCAATAAATACCATAACAATAATATTAATACGAACAATTGTTATTATTTGCATCATCTACTTTGGAGGTGTACAACATTTGGAAATTCGCCCCTTTTGTGTTGCCATAATAAGCATGCTCCTACAAAAAACAGTGCCAGCAAAGGGCACATTACCCTGCTGGAGCATTCCCATTATTTCTAGCTACTTCTATACGTCTTCGGACTGACCTCTTTTATAGACGCATGCTTAAAAAATACTTTTTTGAACTATAACCTGATAGCATTGCATGTGTAGTTTCACGGCCGTACTACAGTGCCTTGGGCTTTGTCATACTCCACCACCTACAAATTCATGTGTGCTCTAGGCCTCTTTGGCATGCTCCCGCACCTACAAAATGAATGTGCCCCTAAGACTGATTAGGCACACATCCCCACCTGCAGAGTTCACGGTTACTTTAGACTACTATAGCTTACAACCCATGCCTTGAGAATTCACAGGTGACTGCGACTTCTTTGGCGTATTCCTCCTTGAAAATTAACCTTTGTCTAAGAAAGCTTTGGCAAACTGCCCAGCCTGCAAAATTCAATCTGGCTAAGACTGTTGTAGTGCACCCCCCATGTACAAAATGTATGTGTGACTATGACTCCTTTGACCTACTCCCAATCTTACAAAATGCACATGTTCCTAAGAATGCTCCTACTACAAAATACACAAGTGTTTAACACTGATTTGGCATACAGCTCTGCCTACTAAATTAGTTTGTACTTGTTTGTACATGAGACTCATTTGGCGTCCTACCCATCATGTGTGCTGAAGACTGCTTTGGTGTACTCTCTGGCTCGCAGCATTCAAGTGGCTTATGGTCAGTTATCACAACCACGTGCTTAACCAGGATGTACATCCTGAAGTGCTTGTAGCCCCACAAGATAGCCAGGGCCTCACGTTCAATTTGTGAATACTGTTTTTCTGTCTCTGTGAGTGCCTTACTAGCATAGGCAATGGGCTGCATGATCCCCTGCAGATCTGCTTGCATGAGCACCGCCCCCAACCCCACCGGGCTGGCATCCACCACTATCTCCGATTCCCTGTCTGGGTTAAAATACGTCATGGATTCCTGGCCTAACAAGGCATTTTTGATCTTGGCGAACGCCCTTTGCTCCTTCGATGTCCAGGCCCATGCCGCGTCATTCCTTGTCAGGGCCTGCAATGGCTCCGACAGAGACGCCAGGTCGCGAATGAATCGTCCACAATAGTTGACCATGCCGAGGAAGCACCTTATCTCCGCTGGTGACTCTGGCGGGGCCACCTAACGTATGTCCTTTACTTTCTCCAGCTTTGGCGAGATGCCACCCGCATGGAACACAAACCCAAAGAACACGATACGGTCCTTGAGAAATTCACATTTCTTTCAATGCAGGGTCAGCCCCAAGCTTCTCAGTCTCTCCAGTGCCCGTTCCAGTCTCTTTAGGTGCTCCGCCTCCGATTGTGCGAAGACCAAAATGTCATCTGACATGTTGATCACACCTTTCAGCCCCACCAGGGCTCCCCGGATGGCGTTCTGGAAAACTTCTGCCGCCGACGAGACACCGAAACTGAGCCTTTTAATCTGGTACAGCCCCTCATGGGTCGTGAAGTTGGTGATATACCTCGACACCGGGTGGAGTTCCAGCTGATGGTAGCCAGGCCACAGGTCCAGTTTGGAGAAGACCTTAGCTCCCTGCAGCTCACCAACGATGTCATCCAGCGTGGGCGTGAGGTGACGCTCCCTTTTAATGGCAATATTAGGCAGCCTCATGTCCAGGCAAATGCAGATGGCCCCTGGCTGTTTGGGCTTGGGGCAACAACGATTGGGGAGACCCATGGGGTTGGGCCTTCCACCCTCTCAATAATGTCCAGGTCGATCAGGTAGAAGGGTATTCTTCGATGCTTGAGGGCACTCAGCCTCACAGAGCCGTCAATGTGAAGCCTGATGTGGTCGCCCTTCAGCTTCCTGACCCCATGAAAGATGCCATCAAAACACTGCAGGAGGCGATCAATGTCAGTGTGATATACAGCCAGTGCAAAATGTACAATGTCCAGGGCTTCGGAAGCAGCACAACTTAGGAGGGAGTGCGGGCTCACACTCGTCACAAAGAACCTCACCTTGATCTTGTTAGCCCCATGTGACACCGGAGCCACAAACACTCCCTGAATCAGCAGCGGCGTATCCCCACCAAAAGAGTATATCCGGGACTTGGACTCTTCTAGCTTGGGAGGGCCTGGGAGAGCCTCATAGTGTTTGGCCGCTAGCACACAGACTGACGCTCTTGTGTCTATCAAAACGGGGGTGGGCACATCACCAATGTTCACTGTACACATCGGTTGTCTGCTTAGCCTGGACCCTGTAGCAATGCTTTATATGAAAAAGATTTCCTCCTCCTCTTCTTCCTCCTCAGCAATGTCCAGATCATGCAAGCCTTGCTCAACCGACGATACACCCCTCACTCTCCGGACATTGCTCCCACTTACCCTTGCTGGCCCCCTCGACACCATCACTGGGGTAGAAGCTCTGCACACCCTTGCATAGTGTCCTGGTGTGCCACACCGGCCACAGATCCTAGTCTTTGCTGGGCATTCCCAAGCATGAGGCAGGTCATAACCGCAATACGTTCATGACTGTGGAGTTCCAGGCGCAGAAGGACTGTCCACCCTCAAAGGTGTCCATCGCGCTCTCCCTGGGGCAGAACGCCCAATGTCAAAAGCGTCTTCGCCCTTCCCAGGATGTATAGCAGCGTCCATTTTCGCCCCTCTGGATTCCGCCAGTTCGTATGCTCTTCCTGTGTCGAGGATCTGTTGCAGTGCCAGGCCTGGCTCCCTCAGCACCTGCTTTCTCAGCTTCCCCGAGCTGCACCCCTGAATTAGCTGGTTCCGCACCATCTCCTCCTCATTCACCCACCTGCAGGTACTTGCGAGGTGCCTCAGCCATGCACAGAACTGATCCAGTGACTCCTCTCCTTGCTGCTTCTCCGCACACATTACAAATCTGTCGAAATCAACATTCACCATGGGGAGGAAATGGTCTTGGAGGGTCTGTTTCACTGCATCATAGGTGACTACCTGAAGGTTTAGCGAGTCATAGATCCTGTGGACCTCCGTGCCAGCTGAGTATACCATAGTGGCTACCTTTGCATCATCATCCGTCTCCTCTGATGCCCTGAAAAACATTTCCAACTTCTTCACCCACAGTAGCCATTTCGGCCCCAGATTTGATGGTGGGCATGTGGTGTCAAATTCAGGCATAGGAGCAAGGGTGCTGTGCAATCTGCGTGGGACAGGCGCAGGGGCTCCCTCTTCTTCCCCCTCCTCACCCATGATGACGATTGGGTTGAGGGTATCTCAGCCAGATCACTCCTGGACCGCTTGTAATGGCCTTCTAGCCACAGGATGGGTGCCCAGGCACCAAAAGCACAGAATGGAGGAGTACTGGGCCTGCAGCAGTTGATGGTGGTGCCTCCAGCCGTCTCAAATGTTTTCCGGTTTTTTTTTCCAGTAGCCACGGCCCTTCAGTGAGAAAGGGCCATGGAATGTCCAAAAATTGTTTTTATGCAAATGGATCGCAGCCGGCGCACGAGCAACCGCCTGGGCCGCAACCGCTGTGATCCGCGTATCAACCAAGATGGCCGCCGGCCAACTGCGTAGGTACGCGATGAAGTGAGGAGAAGACACTATCTCCGACTCGTTCGGAGCAATGTCTCCTTTCTTCGTCGTCACCGCTCCTCGTCGCCAGTGTTGTGTGGGCAAGTGACCCCCTGGGCCTCCGCAGGCATCCACACGTGCGCAGGCATTCACATGGAATAACACACACGGGACGCGTGTTGACAGCTCAGGGTCCCGGCCGCAACTGCTGGCCGGGACTTCCTTTATTATCTACGCGCATGCGCGAGCCTACAGCGTAATGACTATGCAACACCGTCTGTCAATTTACTACTACATTACAGCTAATCCTAAGTGCACACTTTTCACTCCCCAACTATCCAGTGCCCTGGCACATTACTCCTGCTTCCTCAAACAGCAGCTGCAGTGTCCTATATTACTAATTGCCTGCCTTGATACAGATGTAAATTCAAACATAGTAGAATCTCATTGTTCAAATCTTACCAAAAATCCGAAAACCTCTACCAGGCTGAACCCGTGGAAATTGTAGAGGTTCATGTTTTGCACAGACTGTCCCACACTTAGGTCCCGTTAAGCCTGCCTCCAGCTTAAGATGGCTTGCCCTGTTTTTAAGACTCCCAGCTTAATCGAGCAGGATTTAGTCAGTTAAACTCTGGCCACCTGGTGGTTAGATTCCCACAGAAAAGTAAGTTTAGCCCTTCCCCATAGGCTCTGATGTAAACGCCTCTCACAATATTTGAAGGGTTAGACACCCACCTCGAAATGTACTCTATGTGCACCCCTGGTATGCATGTTATCCAATAAATACCTGTGCACCTGGTTTCCCCTCTCTGCCCGTAATCTTCGAGAATTCAGCAAGACTCCAAGTGGGTGAAAGGAAACAATGGAGTGACTCACGCAGCGCCACGCCAACACCAAGACACCACGGGAGTAGTCTCAGAGTGCCTGGGCTTGTTTGGAATTGTGCTGCATTTCAAGGACACTTTGGAGCATAGGAAATCAGAACACAAAGGAATATTGGGATGCGTGGGCGTGGGTGGATGGAAATGTGCTCAGTCAAACCACTGACATTTGTTGGTTTATTTGCCCGGATAAACATTTTAAATGTTACCTTCGGACAAACTTCAGAATGTCTATTCTGGATCCTCTAAGGCTGGAAAAAAGTGTCATCTGGTGAAGATAATATTGGTGGAAAACAAAAGATGGGAAGGGAATAGAACAGTCTGATAGAATCAATTACATATTGTCAGTCCAGCAGCATACCAGTGAAATGTTATTGTTAGCTATTTATTCAATGTTCATGTCCTGCTGGATTTTATTTTGTATTCCCATGATTACACAGGACCTTATTCGTTGGAGGCATTGATGGATTATGGAAAACAATCAGCCTGCAGAATTCATTAAAATAGCCAAGGTGAATGGTTTTACTTCGAATGCAGATCTGAACTCCTCTCCTCTGAACTCCAGCACCTTTAGTGCAAGCATTTTATTCTCACACCCAAATCTCTGAGACTGACTGAATGAGTATTTCCGATCCATGCTTACAACCTTAACTTTAAGGTGAATGTTATATACTTATTGATTCAGCATGCAATCCTCTTTTTAGAGATATATGAGTCTCTGAGATGTCCAAATACGAAGATCTATAGTGATTATGTGTGTTCATAAAATGTTCTTTGATTTTAAGCAAAGCAGCCACAAACCCTTATTGGTGCTATTTGTCCCATTCCATTTTTCATAAATGCATTTCGAAAGACTACCATAGGAAACGATATACATCCTTATTCTGGGTTTTAATAATGTGGTTTGTTCAGTGAGACAAGTGTAACATTTTTATTATGACTACAATATAGGCCGGGAGTGTAAAATTGTTTGAAAAGTCCATTTTACAATGCTAGTAAAATTAAATAACAGTCCTTTTTCATAGCTTCTTTTGAGAGATTACACACCATTTTGTCTCTCAAAATGTTCTCTCTTCTTAGAAAAGGTCACACATAAACCCAATTATGTTTTTTCTAGAACACAGAGGCAATGTTTTATTTTGTGTACTGGCTATTGATTGACTGGTAGTGCTGTTGGTAGATCCGCCGAGCCCAGACATTTGTTACAGTATTTACAAAAATCAATAATTAACAAAAAATAGAAAATAACAGGCACCGTTTTTTACCCTTCAGCCTAGGCCTCTGCTCCCTTACAAGATATGTCAGACCTCCAGCATCTCACTCAGTCTATCCACACCCTGTCACCTTCACCCTACGGCCAATGCACCCTCAGTGTGATGGTGACATTCCCACAGGACACGCTATTGCAATGTATGTCTCAAAACAACAAACCGGTCCCCACCTCAGTGGGAGCCTCTGCCACTGTTGCTCTCATTCCACTTTTAACCATAAGAAACAGCGCCCCTCTCCTTCAAGATATGTGTATTTCTTCTCAAGGTGAGCAGCTGCTAGCAACAGCTGTTATGGATCTAGCAAATTAGGAGTAAGCAATGTGTTGGTGATGGAGAGGAATAGGGTGAACAGGGTCTGAAGAAACAACCCCTCCCTCAAATATGAAACCCTGATCAGACCACTTCGTATTACTGCTCTGAGTGGCCTTCTGACTGCACATTTCCCAGAAGAACAGGGTTTATGAAGCATGCACTGGCACATTTTAAATTGAATTAAATGCAATATTGATGTAATGGCATTTAGAGGTCCTTGATGGGCATTTCAAGTTATGCAATGGCGACTTAATTTATAACTTTAGAAACTAGAGTGCATCCTTTGTTCAACCCCCCCTCCCTCCAGCCCCTCTACTTTGCACTACTTAAGTGCAGATCTACTTTTGAAGTTGCAGCCACTGTCGAATTGTGGTGTTACTTATGTGTTTGCTGTCAGGGCGGTTTTTGATTTTGAAAATCTTTGTTACCGTACTAGATTCTATAAAGAGGCCCCTCCAGGGCAGCCCATTCGGCTAAGGGCCCCAAGGCAAAGGGAAGCTCCCAAAAAAGCAGCTCCAGCCCGTGTTTTCCCGTGTTCACCTGGGATGCCAGTAACCAGCCGTCAACTTGCAGCAACAAGATAAGTGTGGTCTGGGTGGGGAGTACAACAATCAATGTATTCCAAAAATCCCTGCCACTCTTCTTACCTACATAACATAGCATACCAAAATGAGTATGCTAGTAAATAGTATTTCTATCACTGCTGTATGCCACCTTTTAGGTGGTTTTATTGTACTGTTGTTCCCCATAATTAGGCATTCTCCCTATATCCAGATATCTAAACTCTAGGTGGTTTGCATTTACTGTTGTGCCTCCAATTTAGGAGTTCACCCTCTGTGCAGGTGAAGTTTAACCATGTGTCACATTTAGAGTGAATTGTGATTTTTAGTCATGTGTCCCATGCAGATAGAACTGTGCAGATTAACCATGCATCACACTAGAATTGTGAAGATTAACCATGCATCACAAAACTAATGCAATTCATGACACTGCAACAACGAAACAAGCAACACATAGCCTCACACAACAGCACATGACAACTACTAACTGAAAAATCACAAATACACTCAGCGAACGGTGTAAACTGACCTGAAGCTGCCAACAGCACATCACAGATCTCTGGCACTTTTTCCCCACTCAGTCCTACTAACCTACCCTACTCTTTTGCTTTTCATATCCGCCAGAGCGCCAGATGATGACTGTGCGTGGTATATATATTATATAACATAACATACATATACAGCCCTGGCTCCCCCTCAAATCCACACACTTCCCAAAAGTTAGCAAAGCTAGAAAGGCTCTCTGGACAGCTACAGACCCCATCCCCTGTTCACCAGCTCCCCCATCACATCCCATGGTGCCCACAGGTAGAGGGGCAGTGGAGAGCTCTCCGAGGCTATCACGCTAAAACACTGGCAGTGGGATAAGAAGAGATAAGGTGAGTGATTGTGTGAAAGAGAGAGAGACAGAGGAGACTGAGCGCCAGAGAGAGAGAGAAACAGAGAGAGAGAGAGAGAGCTATGATATGCCGGCTACAGCTAGTTATGTGTCATGCTTTTCTTCCTGCACTATACTGTGCATTTCTTGCAGTGCTTTGTCGTCAACTTGTTGCCAGCTTTGCAGTATTTCAAATGTGTAAATAAAACAAAGCACAACAATGGCTATTTTGATGGACTGATGTCACGTGAACGCACAATATTCCAGCCCCACAATGCGTGCACACATGCCCGGATCTTTCATCAATGCACGCCCAGATGTGGAGTGGGGCTGCTCCCATGCGTAGGATCTGTCTGACTGAGACTCCTCTTTGTGTTTGTGTGGGGGTTGTAGGGCCTGCATACATTTCCCAAGATCAGCTGACAGGGCTGCATTATATGCAGGGTTCCCTGGTGTGGACTGGGCTAGATGGACGCTTTCTGGTGGGTGCTATTCGCCAGCTCCTCCGCTCTCACTGCTGCGCCCAAGATGATCATGCCAGCTTTGCTTTTAACGTTGCAAAGAAAATACTAGACAGAGTTATTCACACCTGACATGGGACAATTTAAGACTTCCTGCACTTGAGAAAGCTGGCAGTGCGTTTTAATACTTTATAATTCTGGTGTTTGAGTAGACAGGCCCTTACCAATCGGTGTGGTGAATCACTTGGAAATGAGTATATCACCACATAACCCACAATTCATTCAAATTAACTGAAACCCGTCTGCACAAATTAACTTATTGCAACTCGGATCGACTCATTTTATCGATTATGTATTGATGTCTTGTATAACACTACCTGCAAACATACGTCAGTTCACAGCGGCATGAGATACTAGGGTGAGTGGTTATGGGTTGCTGGGGGGTACAAGTTCATGGGGCCAGTGGAGGGAAAGTGGTCAAGCAGGGCGGGCCAGCATTTTTCATAGCAATGCAACACATTGCATTCCACTGCCCAATCGTAGGCTCTTAATATACATTTGAACTAAAATATTTCAGAGGTGCAAAACAAGATTACAAGGAGAGTGGTTAAATACTTGGCTTTACCACATGTAATAATTACCATTGCGATTGCATGTACTTTATGCACAACGCACGATTACAGGTTTACCTCTGTATATGTGATAACGTTCAATACCGTGGACAGATTCATAGAAAATTTGCATATATGCACGTCCCTGCACGCAAAGGATTCTTTGCATGCGCCACATATTCATGGAATTTCGACCGCAAAGTAACCCTATTCGTAAGTAGCAGCCGGAACGCCCACGACGCACCCCCACGCAAAGCAAATCAGGCCACGTATACCAACCTTTGCGCCCTCCTAGTCCACAAAGTAATGCACCCTGGCAATGCTGCGTGCAAACTCCCCAACCAAGGCAGCACCCCGACGACACTGCGTGGGGTCTCCCGTAACTATTTACAGCACCTGTCAATATGTGTACCATTTTTCGTTACTGTAGTCAGTCCCCGGTAAATCTGTGTGCAAACGCCCGTAAACCCTAGCTGCACACCACTACTCTGCATACGCACACCCCTAACTGAGATTGCCACCCCAACTGTGTGAATGCACCCCTAAATTCTTGATCGGACCGTACCTTTGTGGGGTGATTCCTAAGTGATTTGGGCCTTGTTCATGCTTTCAAGTGGCGGTGTGATCGAGACCTTTATGTGTTGAATTTCCAGACGTGATGTTGCGCGGTCACATCCATGAATGCGCTTGGTTTTGCATGGTGCTCGTCATGCGATTTCCTCCTGCAGGGCATCCCTCAATATGCCCGCCTCATTCCTTGTTCACAATTTATGCTTGTCTAGCATATCGTTAAATGCCTTTTCCATTTTGCTGGAGAAATAGTTACTCCTTGTTGTTCGTTCGAGGGTGAAGGACCTCTTATTCCTTACGGGTGTGTTCATCTGGGACAAATAACCAATTTGCACCTGACTCTGGGGTACTACACTTAAGCTGGGGAGCTTATCACCACCAGAGAGTATAGGCCTCCCCAATTCGGGAGAAGCTTCATGTAGTCGTTTGAACCATATGCCCAATAAAGGTCCATTAATACAGCTGTGCCTATTTTCATACCAGGTACACCAAAGATTCATTTACATCCTTGGTTTTCCCCTACTTTTATCGTACCCACATTTCTGAAGCACGGGGTGGTATTCTTTAATGATATTATGGGTAGGGGTCCTGCTTCATCTTTTAACCATGTGAGTAATTTGGTACTTCGGTCCATTGCTTGAGGCTCACATTGTTTGCATTCTGCACAACCTCTACTCGTACTGTTAGTAGTGCTTGCCCCTTAAAACCCATCATCCCTTTGACGCATCCTTCTGAGGTGAACACTTGTCCATATATCAGTAACTAAGGTCTTTCCCAGCACCCAGTTATTTATTTTCCTGCTGCATCTGTGCATTGCAATAACTTATGGTTGACTATATTGACCTCTCCTCTATTCGGGCTTTCTACGGTATACTGTATCCATTTTTATGTTTGGTTTGGCATCCTCCATCATTGCTTTCATTTTTTTTATATATCTATCCTCATGAGGGATACATCTTTGTTTGTCATCCATCGCAGTGTGGCCCGGCTTTCCTTGAAATTGCCCCCTAGTGTTGCAAAGTGCTAAATGTGTTAGGCAATGTGCTTTGTGTGCAGGTATTTCTGTGAATATGAATATCCTGGAAGCACTCATGGCGTAAGGTATGAGGGAGCACACGAAACAGCTCTCATCAGACATCTCTCGCGCCACTTTGCGCATATGCTGATACCACAGGCTATTGGTGACATGGGCGAATTATCCATATATTTACACGGATACATTGAGTCATCCAGCACACCTCCTTATGTGCTTCAGGAAATTGCTTGGGGGTTTATTTCACTTGCCATTACTATCAGGGTTATGCTCATGTTTTCTGGTTTAGCTGTATTATAAATGGACAATTGTCATAATGCAACAAAAATGAGAAAACTAAGACCACAAAATGTGAAGAACATTGCTATGACCGTAATGGTCAGCAAATCTACCTTCTGTTAACTTCATGCTGAGAGAGAATATCTAATCGTGTTTAATGCATGCATGGTTCTACCCAAAAAATATTTCTGCTCGTCTTCTTACCAGGGCAACCTTTGTTAGTCATATGAAAGAAATGTTACAAAAATGGTAAGTTCTTTTCTATTTCTTCACAGTATAGCAGCTTGTTCTACACGCCAGATTCTTGAAAAGAAAGAAAATAGTGTTTCACTAGGAATGAGTCGATCCGAACAACAAAAGTGCAAGTGCTTCTTTTAACGAATGTCAGCTAGGACAAAGGTTCCCGTGCTGGAAAATGTTTTATTTCTATTTCAGTTGTTCTTGCTGTTGCTGTTGATTGGCTCTTGTCACTGCTCATATTTAAGGTCACTGAACTTCTTCCTCACCTTTGGGTTCAATATCAACAGACAGGTGGGTGTCTCCTTTGTACAGGTTGATGTCGTGGAGGTGGATCCAGACACGTCACCCTTCTATTTTCAATGCAGATGGGGTGACATTTTCTAAAACAAATGGTCCCTCAAAGACAGGTTTGTGCCATCTTTTGACCAAACTCCTGAACAGTATTCAGTTGCCGGGGTAAAGCAAAGGTTGCCTTAATAAGGTGTCAATGTTTGATTTTTCAATGTTTTCACCTGTGTTCCTCGTACCCTCCCTTCGACATCTTTACCGGTTGAGCCATACATTTAGGAGAAGCCATCATCGCTGTAAAATAATCATGCATTTCCTTTCCTAACACAGTGGCCACAAATTTGATATCATTGTGAGCCTGTGTGTGAGGAGCAATGGGCATTGGCATTCGGCATCCTGTCACCAGCTCATGTGAAGTCAGGTGATGGTCAAAGATGGAGGAGAAGGTAGAGGATGGCAGCTTGAAGGAGAGCTGTGTGGCTACTTCATAACACTGGAAATGAGGGGAGAAAGTGGAGATCAGGAGGGCCGGAGGGCCCAGACAGATGCTGAAGAGCCATGGTGATAGGATAGAGCCCTGAGGGACGCCACAGGTAGAGAGTGTGGCAGAGGAGAGAAAAGAACCCATTTGCACTTGGGAAGGTCTGCTTGAAAGGAAGGAGGTTTGTCATGCCAGTGCCCTGTCCATGATGCCTAGGGTATCATGGGAACGGTTTATGAGGATGGAGTGGATGACTGTGCCAAAGGCAGAAGAAAGATGAAGGAGGATCAGAGGAAGCCTAAGAGCCCAGCTTAGAGAGTAGGTCTTCATGGGTGTTCAGGAGTGCAGTTTCCGTGCCTCTGGCTGACTTGAAACCAGACCAGTGATCATGGAGGCAGCAAGCCACTTCAGTGTGGAGGGTCAGTTGAAGGATGACCAGATTATCCATGTTTTTGCCCAAAAAAGTAGGGATAGAGATAGGGCAAGAGTTAGCCAGGAAAGAAGGATCCGCAGATGTCTTTTTTTAGGTAATGGTGCACAAGATAGAGCTTAAGGGGTTGAGGGAAGGCACCAGTGGCTAATGAGTTGTTGAAGAGGTCAGCCAAGGCTGGGGCAAGGAATGTGATGATGTCCTTGATGGTTCTGGAGGAGCAGGCGAACACCTGTTTAGAAGAGACATTAATAGAGCAGGTAACTCTAGAGATCTCATCTGGTGCAATGGAAGAGAACAAGAAGGATATGGGGGGCTGCAGGGGAACTGGGGAGGCGAGAGAGAGGGTGGGTGGGAGGGGGGAGCAGATGACAAAAAAGAAAGGATGTCCTGAGTTTTGGAGGAAAAATGGACAGCCAGTGCAGAGCAGAGAGCCTGGGAGGGAGGAGGAGAGGAAGCAACTGTGGGAGGATTTTAAAGAGTTCAGCCATGTCTTCGGTGGTTCTGGGTATGCAGGCTTGCACATGAGCCCTCTTCTTGGAGCAGATGGAGAGACAGTATTGCCTTTGGAGTAGGCGGCAGGCCAGTTTGTCAGAGGATGAGCTAGATGCCTGCCACTTCCGCTCAGCAGCCTTGCACTTACGTTTTAAAGCGGCCAAATCGAGTCATACCAAGAGTTGCATTTGGAGGAAGGCTTCATGCAGATTCTTATGACGAGGACAAGGATGCTGTGACAAATCAACTTCTGGAGCACCAGTAGTCCAGGTCTGAATATCGGTTTCTAAACCATCAATCAGCCCCACACCTCTAGTACAGCAGAAGGGACCTCAACAGATTGGAAACACAAGTAATTATAAACCTCCTTGTCCAATTTTGATAACATGGATGGAACGTTAGGCTTATCTCCGCAAGGTAGTGGATCATTGGTTAGTTGCAACACAGCAAAAGTACAATGATTACCCAATGATAAAAGGGACTGTCCAGTCCAAGTTGTGTAAAAATATCTAATTTAATATTATTACAACATAGAGTTCTAGCACACTACAAAATACAACCCACCCTGTAAAGGACCACAGAGGACCGAAAGTTTCAAGAAGGAACATGATGCACTCTGGAGACTGACAGGAGGGTAGTCAGTAAAGCATTCAGTCCTAACTGTTCAAGGTTATTTGGTTTCAGCACCAAGGTAGCAAGGGGTTGTCAATGTCACTAGAGGCCTTCAGAGAAGGACCAGGGGGACAGAACCACAATTTACCTGGTGCTTGAGATGTTCTTGATGCTCGACAGGGTCGAGTCGGTTCCAGGACACTTGCAGCTCCTGTGACACAGTTCAAGACTGGAGAGAGCTGTGGGTATCAGGCAGCAGGCAGTTTGGCAGGCGAGGCTGGACCGGCAGCTGCAGGCTGGCCTACACTGTGGGTCAGGGTCAAGAATTGTTGATTCTGTGCTGGTTGGCGGATATGGAACACTGGTCGAGGCGCATCTGACAGCTTTAGTGACTTCAGCATGACAACAGTCAGTGGTGCAGCCGTTCGCGGTGCAAGTGCTCGACTGCCTCGAAAATTTCCTTAAAATTGGACACTGGTTGATGCTTGTCATGGCACTCCTCCTAGCTTCTTCGCTGGGCTCGTGTCATCCTTTAAGGCGGACGTCCCACAGCTGAGGAGAATGTTTGCAGGCGACTGCCTTGTCCTTTGTTCAGAGACTCTCTGGCACTTCCCACCTAGGAAGCTTGCTGACAGAGCATAGCAGGGCACGCTGTGTGCTGGCTGTGTACCAGTTCTGGAGCTGCTGAACGGGTCACCTGAGTTTGATATCTCCCACTGTTCCCTGCGAGATGTTTAGGGGAGGGATCTTTCTTCCCTCTTAGAATTCCTGGCCTTCCTTCACTGATGGAAGCAGCAAGGCAGACTGTATCCTCAGCCAGGGTCCAAATGAGTCCTTCTTCTTACTCCTTTCGAAGGCATCGAATGATCTGCTAAGAGTGCGACTCAGCCCTCTTTTAAAGCCAAACAGGCCCCAGTGATTGGTGCAGGATAAGCCTACCTTAATGAACCAAATCCTGGGTCCCCACCAACAATCATCTGTTATGTGTGAGGCCATAACCAGAGTGATTTGCAACAGGAAAGGTTAAGGGCTGAAAACATGTACTACTAAGTCCCACCCATCCTCCTGTCTGTTGTGGATCAAAGGGTTTCTCTGGTTAATTGAGCTCTCTGTGGTTCTTGAACAAAGTACAGGTCTCCCTTGAAGTTGTGGCAAGAACAGACGTTCTGTCTCCATCAAATCACATACTTCTACCCTCTGAAAGGGGGTCCACCTGCAGGGGTTGCCTACTATAGACAGTTTTCCCAGACATGAAAGTTCATTGCCCTTGATAATAAGGGTCTGGAGCTGACTTCAGGTTGACACAGATGCATATCAAAAAGGTGTTGGGTTTCCTGCCCCCTTTTTCAGCTCTGCGACCAGGTTTCTCGCAGGACTTCTTCAATTAACTCTCATCAGTATGCGCCACCACCAGCAGGACAGAAAAAGTACAGGACAGATCGATGGATTCCTTTGTCAGTTAAAGAGGCTGGCCTTGGCTGGAGGAAGGTTTTGTCTTCCCCCTTCTTGAGATGCTTTGATGTACCCGTGGCTGTCACATTCTAGCTGAACATGACAGGAGGACTGCGCCTTTAGGCTGTGTCCACCCAGAGCACATGTGACTATGGGCCTCATCACGAGTTGGGCGGTAACGCCGGTGCTATTAGCGCCAGCGTTAATAGCCCTAGCGCCAAACCCCCAAGCGCTAATAGCGCAGGATCACGGGTTTGGCGGAATGGGTATTGCCCATTCCCCACTGAGCCCATTCAGGAATTCCCCATTCCCCATTGGGCTCAATGGGGAATTTTCGCGCTCTTACCGCCGCCGGATTTCCCGCCGGCGGTAATAGCGCGAAATTTCAGCGGATTTCCCCCCAGCCCACAGCTGGGGGGAAATCTGCCAAACCCGTGATTTGGTGGACCCTTAAATGAGGCGGTAATAGCGCTACTGCCGCATTTAAGGGTTACCGCCAAACTCGTGATGAGGCCGTATGTGTTTGCTGTGCAGTGAACATGGGAAAATGTGTGCAGATTAGCCCCACACATTTTCCGGAGGTTGATCTCCCAGCATTCCGTTTTGTTACAACATTTAAAAAAAAGCCCAGGCAAGCGCACACTCCGATGCGGGTGGTCGAAGTCCTCACATGCCCCCCAGCCTCAACATGTGAACCACCACGCTACTGAGAGTCTGGTTCATCATCGAGGTGAAAGTACCAGCTGAGGCCATCTGCATTTCCATGTTGGGAGCCTGACTTGTGCTGGATGTCCATATTTAATACCTCTAGGGATATGGCCCAACACAAAATCTTAGGGTCCTCCCATAGCCATCGCAGAGGTCGGTTGTCCTTCTGGATCGTAAAGTGAGACCCAAAGATGTAGGTTTTCAGCATCTTTACGGCCCACATCACTGCATAAGCCACTTTTGCTGTGACAGCCCAGTTCCTTTCCCTTTTTGTCAATCACCTGCCAATGTAGGCAACAAGTTGCTCTATGCCTTCAGAGTTCAGGTGCGCTAGCACTGCTCCAATCCCAAAATCAGAGGCGTCTGCCTGTACAATGAACTCTTGACCATAGTCTGGCACTTTCAGAAGTGGGACCAGGCACAAACCATCCTTTAATTCCTGAAAGGAGGTTTTACAGGAGAGGGTCCAAGTTACCTTTTTCTGCATCTTCTTGAAAGTTACATCATTGAGGGGCATGGCAATGGTCCCATACCCCTGATGAATGACCGATAGTACCTGGTGAGACCTAGAAAGGCAGTCCCCTGAGTCTTTGTGGTTGGGATATCCCAATCCACCACAGCCTGTACCTTTGCTTCGAGAAGTTGTTTCTTACCTCCACTGACCAGGTGGACTTGGTAAGTCACTGTGCCCTGCGCTATCTGGCACTTCATGGCCTTTATAGTCAGACTTGCATTTTCCAGCACCTGAGGCACTCGTTACAGGTGGTATAAGTGATCCTCCCAGGTGTACCCGGAGACAGCAATGTCGATTAAATAGGAAACAATGAAGTTTTACAGACCTGAAAAAACCTGGTTAACTATCCGCTGAAAAGTGTCAGGGGCATTCTTCAATCCGAAGGGCATCACAGTGTACTGATATGTCCTTTCTGAGGTTGGGAATGCTGAACACTCTCTCACGCCATCTGTCAAGTCGCTTGCCAATACCTTTGCGTGAGGTCAAAGGTACTCATATACTTGGCAGCGCCGAGCTTGTCAATGAGCTCACCTGCCTGAGGAATGGGATGAGCATCTGTCTATGTGACAGTATTGAGCCCCTTGTAGTCCACACAAACTTGGACTTCAATCTTCCCACCACTGGTCTTTTTAGAGACTAGAACCACTGGGCTAGCCCAGGAGCTGTGGGATGGCTCTATCATTACAATGGACAGCATCTTGGAAACATCCTTCTTGATGGTGTCCCTTACCTTTTCGGACATCCGGTATATCCTACTGATTCACCGCCTTACTGTCTCCTGTGTCCACATCATGGGTGCGCCAATCTGTGCACCCTAGAGTACGCGAAAACAGACCGGCAAACTGTCCCAGTGAATGGTGACAGTCTGTCTGTTGCTTTGCTAACAGGTCTGTTGCTGGTTGACACATACGACTGACCCATTTGGGGCTTCAGTGTACAGGAGGTCTAGGAGGGGATTGGTCTCCTCCTCAGTCTCACTGTCAGTCACTAATGCCATGAAAGAGTCATCCCGGCTATAATGGGGTTTTAGCTGGTTGACGTCAAAGACCCTGCACATCTGTTTAGGTCCTTTCACTTCAATGAGATAATTCACCTCACTGAATTTTTCCAGCACACATTAAGCCTTAGTCCACTTGTCCTGAAGGATACTGGGTTTGACAGGCTCCATAATCCCCACCCACTGACCTGAAGAATAGACTGTCACTCTGGCCTTCTGCTCATGCTATTGCTTTATCAGCTTCTTTAGTTTCTTTGTCGACTGTTCCATGTACTTTGCCATACTAGGCCGAAGGCTGAGTACATAGTCCACACATCTCGTCTAGGGCATCCCTCTTTCACTAGACTGAGGGGACCTTGTACAGGGTGTCCAAACAAAATCTCAAAGGGGCTTAACCTTACTCCTTGTTGTGGCACCTGCATGTAGGCAAACATAAGGCATGGCATGAGAATATCCCATTTTCTCCTCAGGTGCTCTTCCAAGCAACCTATCATGCCTTTCGGGGTCTTGTTGAACCGCACAAGAAGCCCATTTGTTTGTGGATGGAAGGATGGAGAAAACCTATAGGTGAATCCGCACTCTTCCCACATAGCCTTCATATACGCTGATATGAAGTTTTATCCCTTTTCAGAAACTACTTCTGTGGGGAATCCAAAACGAGAGAATATTCCAATCACAGTCTTCACAACCACAGGGGCTTTGATACTCCTCAGAGGGACAGCCTCACAGTATCTTGCGGCATGGTCTACCACCAAAAAGATGTATATGTTCCCTGAGCTGGTTTGAGGATCCAAAGGACCCACAATATCCATGCCTATTCTCTTGAAAGGCCACCCAACCACGGGTAGTCAAATTAAGGAGGCCTTTGTGGCACCACCTGACTTGCCAGAAGCTTAACAAGTCAGGCCGGACCAGACAAAATTCCTTTACCTTTACGCTGAACTGAGGCCAGTGAAAGTGAGCAGACAACCAGTCAGATGTTTTAGTCACTCGCAAGTGACCCGCTAAAAGAATTTGGTGAGCCAAATCCAGAAGGAACTTTCTGTGGAGCTGGGCAATCACCAACCTTTTGGTGCCCTCGCCTTCAGAGTCTTTTTGCTCACTGTACAGGAGTCCATCCTCCCAGTACACTTTGAACAACCCAGGGGCCTCATCCTTAGCCTGCTCCTCAGCTTGCTTCTGCAGACCTGCCAGAGTGGAACACTTTTTCTGGGCTGTGAAGACATCAGTCTGATCTGGGCCCCCAGTTGATGCAAACTCATCCATCTTGGGCAGGCCCTTCAGATCTCCGCTCACCTGGTCCTCCTCCTCAGGTTTCTGTGCTGTGCAAGACAACTCTGATGCCAAAGTAGGGTCCTCAGTGGCTACAGGCCCATCTCCCGCAGGGGTAGGTGAGTCAGCCGTCTGTAGAACTAGACTAGGGGCTACCTGCCACTCTGGTCCAACAAGCCTTCTGGATGCACTCCAGGCCCTCAGGCTCAGACAGTGTTCAATCTGGCGATCTCTTTGGCCCTCAACCAGGTGGCCACTGTGACTATTTCAGGATAAAGAAGATCATTACTCAACAGACATGGGACAGGGATGGAGTCTTTCACCACTACACAGCAATGGGTCGTTTCACCTCACCAACTGAAGTCTACTATCACCTGTTGGCAGCCTATGCAGGCTCCCTAGGATCTGTCATAGCCTTGTCCACAAGATGCTGGTGAAGCTCAACCTCACAATTCTTCAATACATGCTTTTACTTTACTTTTACTTTATTTCTTTTATACCGCGCACAATAGACCCGAAGGCGTAATGGCGCAACAAGACACACAGTACCTAAAAACATGAATAACAAATAACATAGGAATGGCGCTGTAACTATTGAAGCAAAGTAAATACATCATTAGTGAGAGTAACCAATACAGGTATGGTAGTAATTGAGCGACCAGTTCAAGACAATGTTCATCTTTGATGTTGACAGTAGGTGCTTCAGATTATGGAGACTCTGTAAAAACAACGGTAGTCATGCTCACAAGCAATCAAATTGTGTATCCCTTTCAATGTGTCAACTTTGTTACCATTCACTCACCTGCTCATATATTTTAACGGCAAGTGTGTGAACGCTTCAAATGATGTCTGCCCACCTTTCTTTCCAAGCTCTCTGAAGCACTTGAGATACTGTTCTGAGGTTTTACAGAGCTTCCTGAGGAGTGCTGCCTTCATACTCTCATTAACGCGCCTTTCTTCAGGAGTTTACTGAAGAATTGCATCAGTGCTGGTGCTGCACCCCACAGTAGCTCATTCACCTCCTGTAGCTGGAAAGCGATCTCGAGTGCTTCAAACCAGTCAAAAATATCCTTCCCCACTTCATAAGCCTCCACTAAGTCTTTGTTGATGTGTCGCCGGGGCTTATCCCGGGCACTCTGGTTTGAGCCACTTCTGCTGCTTTCACTAAAGGTGGCTCTCTTGGCTCCCTTCTTCTCTTCAAGCGCCAGCTTGCGCAGCTCTATGGTGACATTGTCACGCTGTTTCTGTTCCTCTAGTGCTAGTTTCCCTTCCACGAGCAGGATCTTTCTAGCTGATACCTCGTTAACAGCAAGAACAATTACTGGACCGTTTAGAGATTGTGCTGAGGCCAGGGACCTGCGGAATGCCACACTAGCCCCTGACCTCACTGACACTCTAGAGTATTGAGAAACCACGCTTGACCCCTACCCGGATGGTTGACGAGAAACACTGCTCATGCTGTCTTCCTTGTCATCTTGGTTTTTTCCATTTCAGTACACGGAGCCTAGACCGTCCTCTGAGGTCTTCTCCCCAACCACACTCACTTGTACCCAAGCTTGATGGCTGGTCAGCAACTCAGGTTTATTAACCTTAGTGCTGTACGGTTGTCTCCTCTCTTGACATAAGATGCACAGGACATCCTTGTTCATGCATTTTAGAGTCTCCATGTCAAGATCCATGACTATTACTAATACCTAGCAGCGACTAAACATTGACACGCACAAGAAAAAGTTCCTTATTTTAGAAAAAAGCATATGTCCTACCCAGTAACAGAAACAGTAGTATTTCATCTGCCAACCAGTCCGGTCAACCCCTGAAGATCTAGAGATTCATATAGAGACTGAAACATGGTGCACTAGTCTGTAAACAGAATAGTATTTGCAGGGAAGGTATTTCGCTCAAACCACTGGTTAAATATCTGATACAGTGGAATTTTTGAATAAATGTCACTGTGACAAAGAAGACAATGTAAAGTCCAATTTTAATTTTGGTCGTTGTACAGCCGACACGTGTTTCGACCACCTGGTCGTTTTCAAGGCTGAAGATGATTTTAATCAAGGCACCACACCTTGCTAAACCAACATACACTCACAATATGAACATACCACATAAAACAATAGTAATTTTGAAATCATATATCACAACCAAAAAGTAATTGATAATAAAAAATAAAAAGATAGTTTAACATACCAGACAAACCACATTCCGGGTCACAGATGGGTGTTGAAGGGGTACAAAATGCACAAAACAGCTAATTAATTCAGAATCACAACCTACCACAGTCAGCAAATAATAATCTTAATTACAGATTAGTATCAAAGTATTTGTATTGAGGGGTGCTACCTCATCCCTCACATTCCCGAGGATTAGTGCAAAAAACCTGTGTATGGTGTGAAGCCAACCTGCTTACCCATTACTAAAAATCCTAAAATTCCCTTGTGTAACAATATATCAATATATGTGACAGTCAAAACATGTATTAGCTTGGAACGTTAAACTAATGCAGATCGTTAGTAGCAGTCATGCAAGAACGTTATTTGATTAGCAGTACCAAGGAAATGCCACCAAACATAGATAAGACAAAGGTTCC
This sequence comes from Ambystoma mexicanum, assembly GCF_040938575.1. Taxonomy (NCBI): domain Eukaryota; kingdom Metazoa; phylum Chordata; class Amphibia; order Caudata; family Ambystomatidae; genus Ambystoma; species Ambystoma mexicanum. The sequence goes on from NC_090925.1 coordinate 635,903,110, forward strand.
TTATCTGCAACAGAAAATATGAAATCAAAAAGGAAAACAATTTTTCACCATTACAAAGTTCCCGAATTATTCAAAATCATAACTATAAATCCACCAACAACCAAAAGAAGGGGATGGAAATCCAAAATCTGACATACCTTGAATTAATTCGAAAAACTTAAACGCAGTAAATTCGTCTCAATTCAAACACAGTTGCCTGAGTGGAATGTTCCAAAGAATTGACACTTGTTCACTACAAAATAATAGTGCAATAAGGTCACCAACGGATTAAAGATTGACATGAGCCACAAACCTTGGGTTATATTATAATGGGTTTGTACCTGTAAACAGTTTCCCTAATAAAAAATCTAATTGGAGTGTTCATTGATTCGAATCACAAAATTGTCCCATGCGGTCCACTTTCAAATATTACGCATATCCATATTGGTGGAATAGCCTGAAAAGATGATGAATATATCTGTGTTACGAGTAATGCCAGACTCGCATGCACTGTCAATTAATGATTATAATGGTACTGACCAAATCCGGCCAGCATGTCCCCTAAAGATTAATATTTACGCCATTTTTTAAACAAATGTACCAAAACACATAACAAACCCTCGACAACATCTGCTTACCCAATATTAGATCAAACAAAATCCTATGAAAAATCCATCAAGACAAAAAATAACATGGCTAATGCCCAGTCAAAGTCGTTCTCGTGAAAGGTTACAGTGTGAATCGCCCGCGTGTATACTTCCGCAGATGCACGTAAACATGATGATGTCACATGTATATTAACGCATGACGTCAAGAGTAAACAAGTGTGATGCTGGAAATGCATCGGAGGGACAGGGCCACCGTATCCTTGTCCTTTACTGTTTTTTATTGTGTGTTCTGTCGTGTTTTCCACGCAGGAGTTCAGGTGGGACTCCTGGCGGTGCAGCTCGCTCTCTTTTGGTTTTGGTGGACAGACCCATGGGATACCCTTATGGCACCCATGGGTAGGGGTGCAACCCTGTGCCCCTATGTGATGCTGGAAATGCATTGGAGGGACAGGGCCTCCCTGTCCTTGTTCTGTAGTCCTTTTTCATTTGTGTTCTGTATTGTTTTCTGCCCAGGAGTCCATGTGGGACTCCTAGCAGTGCAGCTCTTCCTGTTTTTGGTTTGGTGTACAGACCCATGGGATACCCTTATGGCACCTATGGGTGGGGGTACAACCCAGTGCCCCTAGTGTATGTTTTGGGCACCTGTGGGTGGCCCACAGAGCAGGGTATGGGCTGGTGGCAGCTCCATGCTGAATTTGACAGGTGCTTTGAGTATCCCCCATTTTGGGATACCCACGCCCTGCCATTGGAATCAGTTGATTCCTGATAGAAAACAAGATGGCCGATTGTGGCCTCTTGCTTTCTATTGCCTGTTACCTTGTTTTCCCAAAGTCCTGGGAAGCCCTGACTCTGTCCCTTCCCCCTGACTGGCTGTTGGGTGGAAGTTCCATATATGGTGTTGTTGTGAAGTCCAGGCCAGACTGGCTGGAGCCTTCCCAGTGACTGTATGTTGTGGGTTCACCATGTGGGTGGGACCTGGGTGAATGGAGTGTGTGACCAATATACACTTATTGTTGTGACTGTCTGGTTTCTGGTATGAGAGACAAAGACTGAGACAGCCCTGCCCAAAACTGGCCTGAATGCAGCGTGTAGTGTTAAATGGCTGGGTACTTGTCCCAGTCCACATTCCTTGTTGTGAGTGTCTGAGAGGGAGGACGATGGCCTGAATGCACTGTATGCCTGATTGGCTGACTGACTGCATGAATGTCCTTCTGTATGATTGGCTGCTGAGTGTGACCCAGCAGTGTGGATGAGAGGCAGAATAGTATATCTAGGGACCTCTCACCACTGGAAATTGTTCAGAAGCTGTGTCTACACTTGAAGAGTAACTGGAACTGCTGATCCTCGACGCCCAGCTGGAAGAAGAAAACTTGCTGTTGCAGTTGCTTCAACCCTATCGGAAAGCTGCCGAATTCGTCGAAGACTGATCCGAGAGAGGACCGGGTAAGGCGCCCTCTTCCCGTGCTCCGAAGGACCATCGAGCACCGCTAACCTTCGCCGAAGCTCCCTGGAAGTCAGACCCTCAAAAGGCTGCCGACAGGAGACGGGACCACCGAGGAGAACGAAGCAAAGCACCCAGACATTGCTGCTGTCGAAGTCCATTGCCGTCGCCCAGGGTTCTGAGTATCGTTTTTAACCGTTATCTGATTCAATGCGCGGTAATCGATACAAGTTCTGAGGTCACCTTCCTTTTTAGGCACGAAGAACAAAGCCGAGGATGCCGGGGACTTTGACGGGCGAATAAAACCATTGGCGAGGTATTGATCCAAATATTGTCTCAGATGCAGGTTCTCAGGTTCGGTAAGGGCATAAATCCTGCTACAAGGGGGTTGTGCACCGGGCACCAGATCGATTTGGCAATCGTACGATCGATGAGGAGGTAACGTGTTGGCCTGTTCCTTTTGGAAGACGTCCTGAAAGTCTTGGTATTCCGGAGGCAATTGCATGGAGGCAGAGGTTACAGATGCTAGATTAATCTTCAGGTTTTCTGGATAACAGGTTTGTGCACAATCCGGGAAGGTTATTCTCTTAGCTCGCCAATCAATTCGAGGATTATGTGTCTCTAACCAAGGAATTCCAAGAATAACCTGAAACTGTGGGGCCTTGATTACATCAAACACAACTGCCTCCCGATGGCCGTCGGGACGAATAAGAGTCACCTCAGTAGTGGAATGCGTTACCGGTTCAGAGGCAATTTCAGTTCCATCTACTGTGGTGATGACGTCTTTGCTGGTTTTAGGACGGAGAGGGAGGTTAATCCTGGAGACCAACTCACGGTCCACATAATTTCCAATAGCCCCGCTATCGATGTATGCCTTTATTGCATGCAACTGCTTAGGCTGTTCTGGATCTACGAGAACCATTGGCACTATGAAATGCGAGGTCTGAGAGTTAGTTTTCAAGCTCGGCAAGCGGACCCCTACGCTTGTCGGGCTGAGTCGTTTCCCAAAACAGAGTCTTCAAGGTTTTTATCAGCGGCCCCTACCGCCTTTCGGGGCGGTTTTGCCGGGCAATCTCGTAGAAAGTGTCCAGAGTTCCCACAATAAAGACATAACTTTAATTGCTGCCTCCTTTCACGTTCCTTTTGAGTTAAAGGTCCTTTAACCCCACCAATTTGCATAGGCTCTGAGACATCAACTCCCTTGGGTTTAGCGTGGGTCTTGACCAACACCCGGGTCTCAAACCTGGACCGATCTGCTTTTCTGTTCTGGAGTCTGTGATCCAATTGGACCACTAAGTCTATATATTCTGTGCATTCTCGGGGCGGATTTACAACTTGGGCCAGGACATCTTTAAGTTCTCCACGTAAACCTTGATAAAATAACGTGATTCTCTTTTCCTCTGGCCACCCAGTTTCTACAATTAGTCTATTAAAGGTTGCAATGTAGGATAGGAGATCCTGATTGCCCTGTCGCAGGGATAGAAGTTCATCATCCAGAGCCTGCCCCTGAGAGTGTCGAGCAAATAACCTTTGCATGCTTGCTTGAAATCCTTGAAAATCACAGAGAATTGGGTCATCCTGAGTAACCAGTGGAACTGACCAATCGGCAGCGCAGCCACTGAGATATGACAATACAAAGGCTACTTTGGTCTGATCATTAGGGAAGACCCCAGGCCTGCATAGGAAGTGCAAACGACACTGATTCATGAATACGGCGAATCGTTTGGGGTCCCCAGCAAAGCGTTCGGGTGGGGCCAGCGGCATGTTTCCAGGTAGATTAATATGCACAGGGTTACTGGGAACCACAGGAGCGGGGTTCCCTCCGGAACCGGGTAGAGGAGTTTGCCCAGCTTGACTTTGCAAAAGCTGTCTGGCCAGGTCATCAGTTCTTTCCTTTGATATTATTAATTCCCTCTTAAGGGCATTAGTCTCTTGACGAGTGGCATGTACTTCGGCCCGTTATTCCCCCAGTAATTGGGCCAACTGATCAGTCTCAGAAGTTTCCCTAGCGCCTGGGTGGGAATTTGTAGGAAGGCTTTGCGTTCTGTAACGCTCACCTGACTCCCACTGAGGCGCTGGACTGGTTCGCGCTGTTGTGACCTCGTCTAAGGTGATGCGCAGGGGTCGGGAGACGGACTGGACCGGGCCCCAAATCTGGCTTGTCTGACTCGCAGAAGTATCCTTCTGTAGGTGAAAATAGGGGGTTAACTGTCTGCGGGGTAATGCAATCGGCCTCCCACTTACCCCTCTCACCCTCCTCAAAACCCTTCTGTGCTTCCCCGTAGCGTCTCACCTTAGGGTCTGGAAGGACGAGCTCTCCATCCTGCTTCTGATGCAGGAGCGCGTTGGTATCCAGTTACTTCACTGGATTTTCGGATTGGTGGTTTCAGATGCGGGGGCGCGTTGGTATCCAGTTACTTCACTGGATTTTCGGATTGGTGAGAACCAAACTTGCTTGGCTTCCAGGTAATTTTTTGATAAGTGGTTCCCCTTGTGTCCATGCATTAATGTTCTAATGCTAGTGTCTTTTTCCCCATAGGGGCCGGGGTACGGAATGCCGGGGAACAGGCACCGACCCGAGATGAGAGGTGAAATCCTTGTAGAAATCAGGTAAGTCTTTAATGAGCGTCTTGGTAATGTCTTTTCATTCGCTCATTAACGCTGATGTCTTTTTCCCCTTAGGGGCCGGGGTCCGAAAATGCCTGGATGCGGTGCGGACCCGAAACGAAAAGGGAATGACCCAGCAGGTAAGTCTTAACATGGAGATTTAGCTTCCCTTTTCCCTTCTTTCTCTCACCTTCGTTATTGTCTTTTTCTCCCTAGGCGCTGGGGCGCGACTGAATCCGGATGGTCGCTGCAGAACATGGAAGCACCCTGTAAGATGAGTAGAATGAGGCGCTGCAGCGATCGATGTGATGTGCTTTTAAAAATAAATGTCTTCCTTTTCAGGATCGTCGGCGAAATGTCTCCGGGATGCAGATTTAGCAGGTAAGGCCTTTTCCTTCTTCTGTTCTCTTGTTCCCTTCCTTTGCAGGTGATTCAGGATGCTGGCAGGCGTGGCAGAAGTCAGGATGCAGGAGCAGACACGGTGAGCGTCCAGCTGCTAGATGCAGAACAACGCGAAGCACGTGTGGCTGATTGGGTGTGGTTTAAATAGCCTTGGAAGAAGTTCCTAGAATGTGTCCTTCCTCCAATCAGGTATGTATCCTTCCCTGACCACGCCTGGGTGGTAAATGAGTCCCACAGGTAAAGTAGTTCCTTTCAGGCCTCAAGGAGGCCGGGGTTCTGCAGCATGGTCTGCATCAGGTAAGTGCACCCAAACACTTTCATAATGAGCCTGGCGCCTATGGCGCCAGGACTGACATTTTCTATGGGCCTGGCGCTATAGGCGCCAGTACGCTGTCCAGAGGGCCCCTATAAGGGGTTGCTGGGACCTTCCCCGGGGACTTGATGTCTGCTTTCGGGGACGCAGGGCCTGAGCCGGCTCCCCAGGAGCGGGCATCGTGACAGCCGATGACTGGAGCCGTCCCCTCCTTTGCCTAAGACTGATAAATCGAAGGACTCCCTTGTCCGCACCGTCGACCTCTTTGTCCTGCCGGAGAAAGTCGAGGCCGCCGACGTGCCGAGGAGAATCCACCGGTGGGTTTCCCGCTACCTGAAGACCACAAAGACTCAGACGACTCGACGCCCTTGCTGGGCCACAGTCTTCTGAAACTCTTTGCGGTCCAGAACTATCAAACGCCGAGGTGCCCCGCACACCTCATCCTCGCAGGACATCGCCGACGAGAACCGCCTGAATCGACGCCATGGTCTCGGCACCCTCGAACTTCTCATCGACGCCAAGTTCACCTTCTTCGACGCCTCTCGACGATCCGTGACTCCTGCTTTAAAGGGAGTCCCTCAAGAAGGATCCCTCGACGCTTCTTCAAAGAACTCTGCTCCACCAGGTACATTGGGGGGGTAAAAACATTATAGGAGAGAATAAGACTATTGATCAATATATGGACTGGGCTTGTGCTATATCTTTATTTTACAGGTTGCCCAGGTGGGGGGATTTCCACACAGAACTGTGTCTAGGGGTAGGAGCCAGTAATCTGCAAATTGTTCACCATCTTGCTTTCCTTCCTATCTCAATTGCTGGTTTCCTTGTTATTGATCTGTGTGACATTCTGACAGTATAGTTGATGCACTTTAATGGGGTCTGATAATATTGGTGGTACCACTTTAGAATTGTATATATTTACCATTGTTGATTTCCGAGTACAAAGTGAGTTATTGTGATAGGGTACATACCATTGAATATTAATTATATAAAGACTGTGTTTTCAGTAATACAGTGTGTGGACATTCCTTTGTGGGGGCTTGGGGACTACACTGTACTTAAGAACCAGCCTGCATCACCTCCTGAGAAGCTAGGCCTTGATTGCTCGACCATAGCTACCGCATAGAGAATCTTGGCTGGGGTTCTCTGTGCCTCTCCTCTACCATATAGGGAGCAGAAGTTCAGACCCCCCACACCAGTACTTTACACCCTAGTGTATGTTTTTGGGCACCTGTGAGTGACCCACAGAGCAGGGTACGGGCTAGTGGCAGCTCCGTGCTGAAATGACTGGTGCCCTGAGAGTCCTCCATTTTGGGGTGCCCAGGCCCTGTCATTGGAATCGGTAGATTCTGGATGGAGACAAAATGGCCCCCATGGCCTCTTGCCTTCCATCACCTGTTACCTTGATCTTCCCGAAGTCCCGGGAAGCCCTGCCTCTGTCCCTTCCCCCTGACTGGCTGTTGGGTGGAAGTTCCATATATGGTAGTGTGGGGAAGTGCCGACCAGACTGGCTGGAGCCTTGTCAACGACCGTATGTTGTGGGTACGCCTGTGGGTGGGACCTGGGTGAATGGAGTGTGTGACGAATATACATTCTATGTTGTGGCTGTCTAGTATCTGGTGGTTGACACAATGGTTGAGACAGCCCTGCCCTAAACCGGTATGAATGCAGCTTGGAGTGTTGAATGGCTTGCTACTTGTCCCAATACACATAACTTGTTGTGAGTGTCTGGAGAGAAGTGAATGGCCTGAATGCCCCGGGTGCCTGATTGGCTGCCTGCCTGCATGAATGACCGTAGTCGTGATCGGATGCTTGAGTGTGACCCAGCGGAATGAATGGGAGATCAACAGTATATCTGGGGACCAATCACTGTTAGGAATCGTGTTCAGAAGCTGAAGTCCACTACAACGAGTAACTGGAATAACTGAAGCTTGATCTTGAAACCCTGCTGGACGAGGAGAATTGCTGTTGCTCTACTTCGCAATCTGAAAGCTGCTGTGCTTCAAGAACTGACCCAGAGAGGACCTGGTAAGGCGCCCTCTTCCCGAGCTGCGAGGGACCATCGTGCACAGCTGATCTTTGCCTAAGATCCCTGGTAGAGAGAGCTTCGACAGGCTGCTGACCCGATACGGGGATTGCTGGGGAACTCCAAGGAGAAGCGCCTGGACTGTTGTCCGCCACTGTCGACGACCGCCTTCGCCGACTCGAGCCGCCGTGCTCCCATTGCCTAAGACCTTAATTGATCCAAGGACGCTCTCGTCTGCTCCGTCGCTGCTGTATCCTGCTGGAGAAGGCCTGACCGTTGATGCGCCGAGGAGCATTCACCGGTGGGTTTCCCGCCACCCAAAGACCACAGAGATGCCGACGACTCGACGCCCTTGCTGGGACACAGTTCTTAAATTCTTTGTGGTCCAGAACTATCGACACCGAGGTGCCCGGCACGCCTCTTCCTGGCAGGACGTTTACAATTCCCTGTCAACGAGCACCGCTAGGAACGACGCGGCCACTTCACCATCGTAGCTCGACTTATTCTCCGTCGGACGTTCGACGACCCTTGTCTCTTGCCTGAAAGGGAGGAAACTCAAGAAGGGCCGTCGACTCCCCGACACGGAACGCTACAATGGCAAGGTACTTTGGGGTTGCAGAACTGTTGGAAAGTCTAGTGTGAACAATATATGGACTGGGCTTGTATCTTTCTTCTACAGGTTGCCCAGGTGGGGAGATCTCCACACAGAACTGTGTCTAGTGGTACGGGGCCAGTATTCTGCCAGTTGGTCAACCATCCTGCTTTCCTTCCTCTCTCTACTGCTGGTTTCCTCTTTATTCTGATCTGTGTGTCATTCTGACCGTATGCACTTTAATGAGATCTAATAACGTTAGTGGTACCACTTTAGAAACTGTATATATTTACCATTGCTGATTTTCGGAGTACAAAGTGAGTTATCGTGATATTGTACATACCTTTGAACATGAATTATATAAAGGCTGTGTTGTAACCGATACAGTGTGTGGACATTCCTTTGTGGGTGCTTGGGGACTACACTGTACTTAAGAACCAGCTTGCATCACCTCCTGAGAAGCTAGGCCTTGATTGCTCGACCACAACTACCAATAATAGAGAATCTTGGCAGGGGTCTCTGTGCCACCCCTCTACCATATAGAGAGTGGAAGTGCAGACCCCCCCCTCCGGTCTTTACAACAAGGAACTGCGTATTGCGCGTTTAGAAAAAAATGTAAGTAATGAAGACGTAGTTACTATAAAAGAGGTGTTCTACTAAAATAACTTAATGTATCCTTCAAGAGCGGTTATGCAGACAATTGTATCAGAAAAATACATGATTACTATCACGTGATATTGTCAATCATCATTGCGTGAGTACTATGATTCAAAGCCATAATGCAATGCAAATGGAGTAAAGCAATAAATGCTGACCCTCCTATGTCATCAACCGGCTAACATAAAAACCACACACATTAAACAGGTACAGTAGCTACTGATCTTGATCAATTATTCCAACCTACTAAGATGATTAGACAAAGGTTTAACAGGCTGGGTATTATAGTAAATACATGGAAAACATCATACATTTTATCTCTAATGTCAAAAACTCCTTGACAGTTTGTAAACAGAGTCACCACATGGTGGACGGCCAAGTTGAGGCCCCCTACTATTTAAGTTGTGTTATTCAGGATTCATGTATACCTGCATATTTTTCGGGAGAATATTTACAGCAGACAATGTTGGTTGAATGGTATGGAAACCATATGAGGACTTTATAAATATTTGGGATTGTAAAATGATGCAGTTCGTCAATTTCCATGAAAGAACTTATGTAGGAATCTTTGATCAAGCACACAAAAAGAAATGGATTAATTGGGAGACTAAACAGTCCTTGGCTAAACAATATCCTTTGACTCCTGTTTTCTAGATTCTACCCAACATTCATAAAAACGATTCAAACTCCAAAAAATACCAATCATTGCAGAAACAGTGAGAATATTAAAACCGCTTTTAGTATGTATTTATACTGTCATACAACCTATAATTAAAAACAATAAAACTTGTATCAAAGGCACAGATAGTTTTTACGAATGATTGAAGATTTATCTTTTAATCCAAATTAAGACATATTGTTTACTATGGATATAGTCAGTGTCTATACATCAAATCCATGCCAAGAAGGTATAGACCCAATGGAATGGTTACTAGTCAACATTTAACATTTTACAAAAGGTGTAAAGAGGAGGTTTTTGGCATATGGAAAGGTAGTAGTGATGAATTTAAAACATGTTTTCAGTATTTAAACTCAATAGATGTGAGAATTAAGTTGACTGTGGAATACAATGTCAAAAATGTATGTACTTTATGGAAATTGAATTATATTATTTTAATGACAAGACTCAAACTATTATATATTCAAAACTAATTGATATAACAGTTCACTGCAATCATGTTTTCATCCAACAAATATGTTCAGAATCACTCCTTCTAGTCTGTTCTTACGATATGGGAGGATTGTTTCAGAAAGTCACAAATTACATGAAAAATAAGCATTTAAAAGACAAATTTAAAGAACTAGGTTACAAGTAAGAATTGTTATTTTTCTGCACTACAGAAAACTACAGAAATATCTAGAGCTGTAACAACTGTGGCAAGTCCGATATAGGAGATGACAAAAAGACATGGTTCAAACTCAGACGTTTTATTAAAAGAAAGAATCCCTCACCTATCCCTACAGCTATGATGATGGGTTTTCCCTAATTCTCAAACAAATAACAAACAGGTGATCGCCAGTGTGAGGAATTCGACCATCTGCAGGGTGGGCACGTGCTCGCCTGGGCTTTTTTTAAAGTAAATGGATGAAGGAAAATGTGTGGAGCTAATCCACACACATTTTCCTATGCTCACACCACAACAAACGCATAGACCTGTGTACTCTGGCATGGACAAAGCGTACAGGCAGAATCCACCATTGTCACATTTAGTTAGAATATTGTGAAACCCAGGCCTTTTTCCCCACTATACAGGATTCTCAGACTTAGGTGTGTTTTCTCCAGTATTTAAAATTTGCATTGTGAAAGTTGTACTGTTCTGTTGTTTTGCCTCCTAGCATAGAATTGATCTAGCAAACTTTTTTCTACCATTATGTAAGCCCCCATCGTTGTGTCCAATTGTCCACTTGTCTCGTCTCCCTCTGTCTCGTCTGCTTGCACCCACTCCTACGCCTTTCTTCTTCTCTCCTCTCCCCACCTACTCTATGGCGCTCTCTGTCTCTCCTAACCTTTCTAACTGCTTCTCTATCGACTATCCTGCTCTCGTCACGAAATCTGGTAGGAAGAAGTTTAAAAAGGACATCCTGGTTTCCAACCCAGGCCTCCCTATCGCTGATACCTTTACCAGTGCCTCCTCCAGGCAAACCCTCACCGACGTCCTCTTTGTCATTCACTCGCCAGACCTATGAACTCTACATATGGTCTCTATGCTCTCTCCTTTCTCTTCTTCTCCCATTAATGGTGGCACCCTGTGGGAGGCCCACCTTGCCTCCTTCCAATCCTCTAACTTCATCATTAATGTTTACCTGAATGGTACCGTCTTGGTCCAAGGCCCTCAAGCCAACCTTCTCGTCTTTGATAGATGCTTCCCGTGCCTCATCAATTTCCTGTCTTCTCTTGCTGTCCCTTCTCTCCCTTCCTCGGCTTCCTTGCCTCCCCCTGCTTTCTCCTCCTTGGCTACCTTGCTCTCTCCTCCTTCCTCTTCTGCCCCCCCTCGGGCTACTTCTCCACCACCGTAGCGCGTACCTCTGATTTGTACCCCACCCCTCCCGGAAGTCTTTCAAGGATGGCATCCTTCTCCATATTGAAGAATGGGAGAGGGTGCACAGCTTGTTTCTTTAGTGTTGATTGAGTTAATATCTGTTGAGTATTCACTTAGATTTGCTTAGAAGGGTGCAGCCCATTATACTGTGCCACCGTGTTGGGCACACGTTATGTGCTGAAGAAGAAAGGACCTAGGCTAATTAGCCATCGGTGTGGGCCGCACTCCTAATTTTACCCAATAGGGTTTAAAATATTTGATTTAAATTGTTGATGACAGTAAAGCCATGTTCCATAGTTTTTCTTCAAAGTGCTTTTATTTAGCAAGTTAATCCTTTGTGTTTTGATTCTTATTCTTACTTTCTTTGGGTTAACGAATGGTTAAACTTCACCAATTCGTTATGTGCTGATACAATGGCAAAGGAAAAATAACCTAGGGCTAATGCATTTCGGAAAGATAACCTTCCTCGCCGAGTCCCGTATGAGCACATCAAAGATATTAGAACAACACAAAGCCAGATCAGCGCTACCATAGTCCAGAAGGACACCGCTACTCAAACCGGGACACCACAGAACAGGCGCTGAGTGAAGCATTGGCAGTAAGATTTTTTGTGTATTTAACCTGGCTCTGAAGAAGGAAGGTTATCTTTCCGAAATGCATTAGCCCTAGGTTATTTTTCCTTTGCCATTGTATCAGCACATAACAAATTGGTGAAGTTTATTCAATCCTTCTCCATATTTCCACTTTAAACTCTCGCTCAGCTGTCAAACACTCCTCCGACATCTGCCGCCTCCTGGAGGAACTTGACCTTGATGTCCTCGGTCTCACCGAGACATTCTTAATGGCCAGCTCTGTCACAATCTTTGACACTCTCCTCCCTGATGGCTACAAGATCCTCTCCACCTCCATATTCAACCGTTCCGGAGGGGGTGTAGCCGTGATGTTACCTGAGTGGATTCCTGCCTCTATCATTCCTACGCAGGCCTACCATCTATCGGCCACTTGGTCAGATCTCCCCGTTCCTCTCTGAGTGGGCAGATCTCTCCTCTTCCCTCCTGGCCTCAACCACTCAACTCCTCCTTCTTGGAGACTTTAACATTCACCTGGATGTGTCCTGTCCTTCCTCTGGACTCTTTTGCGACCGTTGTGATTCTCTCTCACTCTCTATTCTCCCCTCTGGCCCGAGTCACTCTTCAGGGCACACCCTGGATGTTCTGATCTCTTCAGACCTTCCCCTTTCGATCCCTCTCACCTCTCCTCTCTCCTGGAGTGATCACTTTCTCCTTTCCTCCCAGCTCACCCTCTCCACCCCGCTGGCCAAGCCAACTCCAGCACTGCCACCTACCTTCTCGGTTATCTGACCCATGAAGCGCTTGTCAGTTGAGGCTTTTGCCGCAACTTTCTCCCCCCCTTCTCCCCTTGGCTGACTCACACCCTGAATCAGCCCTCTCCATGCTCCAATCTGCTATATATGATACTCTCAATGTTCTTGCACCTGTCATGAGGATCCTCTTGAAGGCCAAAGCCAAGTGCAACTCTTGGTCTGACTCTGACCGTCACCCTTAAACGCAAGTTGGATATCTGGTTTCTCAGTCCTTTGTGCACTATGTAGCATCTCAAACAATCTCTCTTGTTGCTTTCACCCGCACGTGGGGTACTTTGTGCTTCAGCCCCTCGTCGGCTATATGACCCTTTTGGGCATCTGGTTTTCTAATTGCCTTCACCCATTTGTGGGGTAGTTTGTGCTTCACACCCTCATGGGCTTTCTGGTGTGTGAGGCCGTTGGGTTTTCTTATTGCTTTCACCCCCTGGTGGGGTACTTTGTGCTTCGGCCCCTCATTGACTATTTGGATTCTATGGCCTTGTGCTTTTCTTATGTCTTTCACCCTCTCATGGGGGATTTTGTGTTTCAACTCCTCATGTGCTATCTGGCCTCTCAGGCCATTGTGACCTCATATTGCTTTCACCCCCATGTGGGGTATTTGCGGTTCAGCCATGGTAAGCTATCTGGCCTTTCCGGCCATCTGGACCTTGTATTGCTCTCACCGCCCTGTGGGGTATTTGATGACTACACCCATCGTGGGCTATTCACCCGCTCGGACCTGCTGGAACTCGCATTGCTCTCACCTCCATGTGGGATATTTCCGTACCTCACCGCCCTCCTCCTACTCCTCTCAGCCGTGTACCAAATTCTAGCAGGCAGTGCTTGTCAGGGGAAGTCAGCTTCTCCGGGTGCTGCAGAACCCAGTGCCAGGATCTTCTTGCTCAGGTCTTCCGCTTTGTATTATCCTGTTAGTGACCAACAGGACCTTGGCGTTGGAGATGCTGAACACCGGTATGCCACGTCTGTGGCTTCTCAGTCTCTCGCTTGATCAGCGGTCCTGAGCTTTGCAAGCTCTCTGCCTTCCTGGGTTCCGCAGTGTTCCACTCGCTACGAGTTTCCTCCACCCACCACGCTAACAGCGTGGCCTGGCTTTCAGGATCAGACCTCCCTCTGTGCTGCAGCGCAGACTGCCACTTTGCAGCGTCAGGCTGGCTCTCTTCCTTTCCACATGGAACTCTGCCTTCCTATGTCCCTCCCTGGAACGCAAGAGGAGACACCATTGTTTCTTCTATTCAACCATGCATCTGAACAGTGGGGGATCATAAACAAAGTCATTCATTTTTAAAGGGACATGCACATCATTATCATACTGCTCAATCCTCACCCTAGTCCAAAAGGGGGTGGCTCCTCCTTGAGGAAAAGAGACAAATTCCCTGGATTGGTCACACCAAGTATTCTCTGCAAAATAGGAAAAATGTAAAAAAAAATCCTTGGAACATTTTTAACCTTTCTTTAATACGATACACCATGGAAAGACATATTTGCAGAGTTAGAAATGTTTACCGACAAGATGAGTAAATTTAAAAGGGATTTACTATTTAGGGTAGAGAGAACCACAATGCCACGCACTGTATGTGAGCACTTTTAAGGTTACAACACCATGCAACAAATCGCAACATTGATAACATTTTATCAAGGGTAACACGATTAATCACCCATAAAGTAATAAACTGATCTGTTTACAACATACCTCAGGATGTGGTACTTCACTAGTGAACTCTTGTTCAGAAGGGAATTGCCATTGCATTTCGGCGCTGGACTGCCCATGTGGGCAGGACAAAGACTGATATGCAAATGGTATTTCCCATCTGTGAAAGGTACAGTGAGCTAAAGTCGTGTTGCGGACTCTCAAGAGGGTATCTTCTCAAAGAACAGGTCAATGGGCCCTGTTCGTTCTCGCACAGGGGCGCCTATGGACTATTTTTTGATTATGTGATGGTTATCTGTACTGCACGTTACAACAAGGTGACTTTCTTTTAACTAAAATTGCTGGAAAGTTCATGTACAAACATCTTTGACATTGCCTTTTGTGAGTACTCTACATTTCCTTGAATTGTGTTCAGTGACACTATGTAAAGATTATCTCTTGCAAGAGTGTCGTATATTACTTTTTCATGTCACAATCACAATTGGTGACAACTAAGAAATGATTGCAATTGCTGGCTAATGACCATACTACTAATAAGTGAGCAGGCTAATTAAGTTTGATATCAATTTTAGAACATCAGTCTAGGAGAAATAAACTGATTAAGCTATCAAGGCAGGGAAATCTAATTTCTGATAATACCCATACGAGCTTAGACGTTTATTTAGTGCAAAGTACCTAACGGCATTTGAAAGTATTCGAAGTGGTTATGCAAACTAGAATATCTTTTGAAATAAAGAATATCTATAGTATTTATGGGGGTAATTCATAGAATTTTGCGCAGAAGCAGCCATGTGTGCTAAACAGCATTCTGGCGCACCGCATATTCATGTATTTCCCAAGCCATTTTGAGCCGTGGCGCAGCGAACATCCCGCAGCGCCAGTTACGCCCCAAGAAAGCCCCTTGCGCAAGGAAAAGCCATTGAAATCCCCAATACAGCGCAAAGGGCCGTGCTAACCCTGGACTAGTTTACAGGCCCGCTACACAGTAATCGCGTGAAAAACTACACGTATCCTGCTCACGGCAGCCAAAACGGGTGAAAATGTACTCGCACACCCCCTTGAATACGAATAACCCGCTTGTGGCAGCCAAAACGCGTGAAGATCTCCCCGCGCACCTCCTTCGATACGGGTACCCCGCTCGTGGCAGCCGAAACGTGTGGAAATCACCTTGCGCACCCCCTTGAATACGCGTACTCTGCCTGTGCCAGGTAAATTGCTTCAAAAATGTCCCCACTGTGGTGTGGGCTGCCTGCGGATCATGGTCAGGGGTGATGGGCTACCTGCGGGTCATGGTCTGGGGTGATGGGCTGACTGCGGGTCATGGTCAGGGTTGATGGTCTGCCTGCGGGTCATGGTCTGGGGTGATGGGCTGCCTACCGATCATGGTCAGGGGTGATGGGCTGCCTACGAGTCATGGTCTGGGGTGATGGGCTGCCTGTGGTGCATGCTCAAGGGTTTAGGGTGGTCCCCTGTGGTGTGGGCTGCCTGCGGAAGTATAGTGTGCACAGAGGAGGAGAGGACCGCAAGACTGGCCGACACATGGATGAAAACCCCGACCATGATCCCTCCCAACTGGGCCACATTGCCACATAGCTCTTCGTGATGACGTGCGTGGTCCTCCCTGGAACCACGCACGTCATCACGAATGTCACGTGTGCGCAATGCAACACCAATCAGGACAGACTCAATCCTGTCACGGGTCCCCACGTCTGCAGGTAGAGGAGTGCCAGATGACATGGACCTCCCCCCTACCTGCGGATGTGTCTGGGACGGGGCATCCCTGCTGGTGATACAGTCACAGTGTCAGGGACAGTGACATGCACAGGCCCCTCCGCGGCGACTTGTGCTGCCTCCTGCCCCTGCCCCTGGACTGCACCACTTGCACCAGTGGTACCACCCCCACCAGGCCCCATGTGCGGCTCTGAAACGGCCTCCTCCTCCTCTGTACACACCACCAACCTGGATGCCTCTGCACCGTCTTCTTCTGTTGCAAGCCCCTGTGGGGGCTCACCAGCCCCTTCTGCTGCAGCCGTAGTGGCAGATGTGGCACCAGTCCCCTCGCTCCCGGATGATGGAATTTCCTGGGAGAGTGACTGGGCATTGTAACACATACACTATCCATATGGGTCACGTCTGACTGGACTCACATGCAGCACCATCATGTCCCTGCACACACACATCCACACATGACCCATGTCACACATACAGCCAAGTAGCTAACTACCACCACACTGCAACATTCACTGTTTAAAACGGGAATGCATGGGCACTTACCGCTCGACTCCAGACGGGCCTGCATCCTGAGGATCTGGTGGTGAAGCACTGGGCAAATGCGCTCCAGGACCCTCATCTGCTGGGTGGTAAGGTGGACCCGGCGCCCGACTGCATCTGCTGCATCCAAGAGGCACCGAGCCTTCTTGAGGGTCCTGGACTTGTAGTCCTCCCAGCACTTTTGTATGATGTAGCGGGGTGCCACCCACTCCGCATTGATGGCACCCACTATGTCCTTCCAGATCCTCTTCCATCCTTCCTTGTCGGCACGCAATGGTGTGAAGAGGGCATCATAATGCCCCAGGACTTGCTCCACCCGGATGCCAACTTCATTAGCACTGAGGCTGCCACCCCTCTGCCTCCCTGCTGGGGGGTTGCCACTGGTGCCGGATGGTGTTGGGCCGGACATGGCAACCCCCGAGGCAGGTGTGGGTGGGCAACTGGATCCTGGGTCTGGGCTGTGGAGCGATGGGATACCAGTTGGGACTCTTCTGTTCCAGCAGGGGTTGTCACAGCAACTGGACCCCTGCAGATGGCTGATGTGCAGACACCAAATGGCAGGGCACTGTTGGCAGCAGGCAGGCAGGCAGCAGCAGATGGCTTGTAGGAGGCTCCCTAGGGGTCTGGGGGGCAGGAAAATGGCCTTCTGGGCAGGAGCGTGGTCTTCTGTATGTTGCTGCATGGCCAGCTTGATGCAGAGTGAATTGGCATGTGAAAAAACAGCATGTCAGCGTGTAATTTGAGGAAAGGGCCTTAGCGTGTAAGTGACGTAACACGCGCAGGCGTTTCCTTCTGCATGTGTTAATGGTCTGCGCGGGTCTGCAGCGCGCTGTACGTGCTTTCAGTGGAGACTAATGTGTGTGTTTTTCCTTCTTTGGGGTTCACACGCGATTACTTCACAGTGCTTACAGTGCCAACGCTATTTCTTTTCCACGCAAACAGTGAGTCGTGCACACTATTGCACGCTATTTTTCCCACTGCAGGTGCCCCTGTTTGTTGCATACCCCATTTATTGATGTCATAATAGCCCACGTGTTAATCGCGTATGTTTTTTTGTGTTCCTGGGTGCCACAGCGTACTGCGTGAGGTTTTTGTTATACGCACGTGGGCTACAGGGGTTGCATATACATTTTTCTTGTATTGTTGGGGTGCCTGAGCATTGCATGAATGTCATTTATCACCAGGGTCCACAGGCAGCCTTGCAGGAGCACAGGGGTGTGTCTACCATCACGTACCCTGCCCCCTTCACCCCAACTGGCCAGGACAATTGTTCAGTGCACCTCCCATTGGCCTTAGTACATCCGTGCCATGGTTGGGAGGCCACCAATGGTTATGGGGGCTCAGCTGGGTGTCCTTCCAGTGTTGGGAGTGGTCGGGCACGTGGCCGGGGTGACCAGGGAGTACGTGGAGTCCAGGATGGCCAGGGTGGCCGTAGAGCGGGAAGAGGCAGGGGTGCACCACAGGGGCAGGTTGTCCAGCCACATGCTGGTGCAGCCATGCCACCACCCCCTGCGGCTCCAGGTAATGCTGCTGTTGCATCGGTCCCTGGCACACTTGGGACCCGACAGTAAGTAACATGTGCTGACACAGGCCCATCGGTAGTGGTAGCTGCAGGTGCAGCTGTGGCGACCACCACACGACCCGCGACCCACCAGGGTTATTCGTAATATGGCGGTACGGTATGGACGGTGCCAGTGAGGTACTGGCACCGTCTATGGCATACCGCAATACTCATAATGACCCCCTTTCTACGTGTGGTAGATTTTTGCCAAGTGAGTTCATCAGGTCCCATGTCAGGTGCGAATGTCTGATGCCTGTTTACATTTCTCATGTTGCACTTAATGACGATTGGGTCATGTGTTGTGGATTTGGTTGGCTGTTCAGCTGTTGCATGCCATGGCATGGCATGGAGGACAGGGGTCATGGGTGTTAGCAGGGTTTGGGTGACATACCGTGATTTACATGGCCTGTTTTGCAGGGGGGTGGTGGGATATTCACCTTGCCATTAAATGTGGGATCGCTATTAGACTATGTGCGCTATTTACCACTCTAAAAGCTTTAGAAATGGGTCGGCAGCAAGTGATATCTTGCCCTCAAACTTCCCACAAAGTTTGTAACAAGTATACAAAAGAAAATCCTGGTTCGGGAAGATATCTCGCGCTCACACCATACACTTGATCAAAATTTCTAATCAAAATGAGTCCAACATCTATATTTTTCTGTAATAAAGCAACGTCAATCCAAGGAGTCCATCAGTGTAATGATTCTCAAAGAGAAATATTTTTGATTTGTCAAAGAAGAATAGCCGACACGTGTTTCGACCAACGGTCGTTTTCAAGGCTGTGTAAAATTATACAGTCAAACAATATATAGCAATTTGGAAAAATTATAAAAGAAAACCATACCATATAGTTCCACATGTCAGGTCAGGATCAGAGAAAAATTTGCGCCATAATCAAAGGTTTGAATCAATATAAAAGAAAAAACATAAATTCAAAACCACAAATTAGTTTCTCCATCAAAATCGGTCTCTGTTGCACATAAAGGGACGTTACTCAACTAAATATCACAATAAAACCCACTCGTTATAACTACTCCAAATTGGACTAAATTTAAAACAAATAGCATTTGAGATTCAAAATATTAGCTTCATGCATATTTAGTTATCTCAAAAGTAGGAATTTAGAAAGTCCCAAACTTTCACCTTGTGAAACCATTCTAGCTAGACCAGAGTATGAATATTCAAAAAATAAAATTGTGAATTTGTGAATATAACTACATTCCCCTGTTAGTACTTTATCATACAATGTTGCTATAACTAAAGCTTACCCCATATATAGATCACTGAAATTCACAAGTTTGAAGTGGAAAAGGTAGCTCAGTATGCTTGATCTTGAGTTGACAATTCGATTTTCCAGATCTGTATAAGAGATTCCTTTTAATTTTTAATTTATTATTTGTGATTAATTAAACATTGTTCCCTGATGGGAAAACTAAAATCCATTGTATAATATAATATAATACTTGTAAATGCTCACCCACTTTTTACGGATGAGTCTGTTGAGACAAAAAATGTATAGCTGGATGCTATAAAATCCCAATCGTTTTAACACATACAATGTGTGGTTCAGGAATCAAAGTTCACCTACAAAAATAATAAACTCACTTTGATACATGTCACTATAATTTAATCGCCTCCATTAATGCATTGGTTGCTTAAATAATCAGATTTAAGTACTATGTTGTCTATACATATCTGAAAAGACTCTCATCTCTACTGCATCATTTAATTGGCCTATTATGTTAAATAATGGGTTAAACTTAGTATCAGTATTAAAACAAATTACCACATATGTTGTTCTGATTATTAGTGTTCTGTCAATCAAGGATATTGGATTTGTCTCAAATAATAACTAGTAACCAAATAGATGTGCCATATTTTCAATGGTTAAAATTTCTTGAAACTCCCCATTCAAAGGGTTAGATCCCACCGCCTCTATGTTTCTCCAAAAGGGATCCTGCAACTGTCACAGAATCTTATATACATTTAGCCCACGGAAAACGCGGGCCGCATTGCAGTGACATCACGCGCACACGAACGCGATGACATCACACGCAGATTGTCATGATGACGTCATACGTGCGTTCGTCAACAGCAGGCGTATAACATACTGTTGACTATTACCCGCATCAAATTATCTTTTCTTTTTCGAAATTTAGATTCTCACAAATGATTATGTATTTTTCGAATGGACTATGAAGTATTAAAAATAAATTTGTTCTGCATTAATTAGTTCGGTGGATAAGTTTCTATTGATAACTTATATATTTGTTGCACCCTCATAGTAATTATTACTTTTGCCTTATAAAGTTTATGGGTTATACTTAATCAGTACCCTGACAGATTGCTGAATTCCTATTTTAGGGATTTACTGTTGCAATTCGACCCGAAAAATAAATGTACATTACTCATTTTAGTATAGGATAGAACGGCTTCACAAGTGATGAATACATCATGAACATTCATAAAAGAAATGTTTCCATGTAGGTCTTAATTATATTTTATAGAAACACATGCATCTCATGGTCATGATTGAGGCCAAGTAAGGTGCTCCTGAAATAACAAATTAGCTTACATTCTTCTTGCCTTAATTTAAGCCTGAGGTTACCACCTTGTTTCCCCGTTTTAATCTGCTTTAGTCCAATATACCTAATATCTTCTTGATTGTCAAGCTGATGATATTGCTGCCAATGAATGGCAAGTGGTGACTTTGGATCAATACTCCTTAAACTAGCCAGATGTTCCCTTATTCGAAATCTCAATTGTCGAATAGTACTACCAATGTAGAGTTTCCCACATGTACAGATGATAGCATAAATGACATAACTGGTTTTGCAGTTCATAAATTCCTTAATCTTAATTGTCATTCCATTGGCATCGGTAAAGACATCACAATTCACATGAGCATATTTACACTGGTTGCAATTACCACATTTGAAGAAACCCTTTTTTTTCTTTTAGCCAAGTCTCCTTAATGTTTTCTTCTTTAATATTCAAAAAAGGACTCAATTTTTATAGTATGCGCTCTCTTGAAAGTGAACTTAGGTTTTTCCGTCAAGAAAGGTAGCAGATCCTTATCAAGTCTCAGAATGTCCCAATGTTTGGACACCATTTTATAGAGATAAGATGAATCCTCTGAGAATTGTGTTATTATGGAGATGTGTTCCTTCCCAGGTTCCTCTTCACATGATCACATAAAAGTTCCACCTGACTACATTCTTTGTACTTATCAGCCACTTTCTTTATACATCTCAAGTTGTAACCTCTATCTATGAATCTGTCCGTAAGCAATTTAGATTCTTCATAGTAATCCAAATCCCGACTACAGTTTCTCCTGGCTCGATAAAATTCCCCCGCCGGGATATTCTCTATTGTGGATCTTTGGTGACTGCTTTGTGCACAAAGTACAGAGTTAACCTCTGTTGGCTTGCAATATGTTTTGGTCTCAATCTGCCCATTGTTAACAAAAATATGTAAATCAAGAAAGTCAATGCTTTTCGGACTAGCTGAACCAGTAAAGCTGATACCAAATGTATTATTATTAGTATGTGCCACAAAGGTTTCAAATGATTCAAGAGACCCTTTCCATACAATTAAGACATAGGGCCTCATCAGGACCCAGGCGGTAAGGGGTTTACGGCGGCGTAAACAGCGCCGACCCTTACCGCCTGATTCCGAGGTCCCTTAGCGCCATGGAGGATTTAACACGCTAAGGGACCTTGTTGTTAATTACGCCACCGTAATTTACGGTGGCGTAATTAACGCCTTCCCCACTCCCATTATGCCCTATGGGGCAAAAATGGGAATGGGGAAGGGTAAATGGGTTAATGGGGATTTACCGCCCCGCCAACCTCGGAATGGGGCGGTAAGTCCGCCAACCACCATGGCGTAAACGTAGTTTACGCCATGGTGGTAAAGGCACGACCCAGGCAGTAACTTACCGCCTGGGTCGTAATGAGGCCCATAGTCTATAAACCTCCTCCATGCTATTAGATTGGTTCTGAATATTACTTGATCATAGATGTGTGTTTCCTCATATTGGGCCATGAACAGGTTAGCCAGGGATGGGGCAAATTTTGCACCCATGGCCACCCTTTTGGCCTGTGCATAGTATCGTTCATTAAAAATGAATACATTGTTATCTAAAGTAAACTTCAAAAACTCTTAATCATGTCTATGTGTTGTATATAAGAAGCAGATGAATTTCCAAAGGTGTAGTCTAATGTCTGCATTGCCAAATCATGGTCTATACTAGTATAGAGTGCTGAAACATCCAGAGTAGCCAAAAGATAGTCTGGTTCCCATTTCAGGTTCTTGAAAAATTGTAAAACATGTCCACTATCTCTAATGTAGGATTTCATTTTAAGAACATGAGGTTTCAGGGCTTCATCCAGGTACTGTGACATACCGTCTGTTGTCAACTCAAGATCAAGCATACTGCGCTACCTTTTACACTTCAAACTTATGAATTTAAGTGATCTATATATGGGGTAAGCTTTAGTTATAGCAACATTGTATGATAAAGTACTAACAGGGGAATGTAGTTATATTCACAAATTCACAATTTCATTTTTGAATATTCATACTCTGTTCTAGCTAGAATGGTTTCACAAGGTGAAAGTTTGGGACTTTCTAAATTCCTACTTTTGAGATAACTAAGTATGCATGAAGCTAATATCTTGAATCTCAAATGCTATTTCTTTTAAATTTAGTCCAATTTGGAGTAGTTATAACGAGTGGGTTTTATTGTGAAATTTAGTTGAGTAACGTCTCTTTATGTGCAACAGAGACCGATTTTGATGGAGAAACTAATTTGTGGTTTTGAATTTATGTTTTTTCTTTTATATCGATTCAAACCTTTGATTATGGCACAAATTTTTCTCTGATCCTGACCTGACATGTGGAACTATATGGCATGGTTTTCTTTTATAATTTTTCCAAATTGCTATATATTGTTTGACTGTATAATTTTACACAGCCTTGAAAACGACCGTTGGTCGAAACACGTGTCGGCTATTCTTCTTTGACAAATTAAAAATATTTCTCTTTGAGAATCATTACACTGATGGACTCCTTGGATTGACGTTGCTTTATTACAGAAAAATATAGATGTTGGACTCATTTTGATTAGAAATTTTGATCAAGTGTATGGTATGAGCGTGAGATATCTTTCCGAACCAGGATTTTCTTTTGGATATTCACCTTGCATGTGTTCCTTTTGGTTATGTTTATGTAGCTAGGGATGCACACAATGTAGCACTTCCGTGCAAACATTCTCAGGGTGTTAAGGTTGTGACAGTTCACTGTCTCTTTGTCATCATCGATTGTCACCTGGTATGTGCCAGGCCTGTGTGCACTCCGCAGGAGTGGGAGTTTAGGTGTAAAATGTGGCCACAAGCTGGGTCCGGGCTGCCGTGCCACGTATGCTTTCCCCTCCCATGAGCAGCGCCTGTGCATGTGGTTGGGGATGTGGGGGCACCACCATGTCCACCAGTATGCCCCGTTGTGTTGCGACGTTGTGCAGGGCACATGCTGCCACAATGATCCTGCACACTACTGGGGGTGCACATAGTGGCTGGCCGCCAGAGTGGTCAAGGGAGCGTAGGCGTGACTTGAGCACTCTGAATGTGCGCTCCACTATGGCCCTGGTTGCAATATGGGCTGTGTTGTATTTTACCTGGGGGGGTGTGGTGGGATTCCCTATTGGCGTCATCATGTGGGTGCTCAGAGGGTAGGCACTGTCCCCTGGGGAGTTGATGATGGTTGTCATTAGTTGGGTTTGTGTATTTGTCTGTGTGTGACATGCATGCATGTGCACAGGCATTTGTACTAACCTATGAGCCATGTGTCGCCATGCTTCCCAGCTTCCAGGGCCCGGACCAGGGTGAACATTCTGTATATGAAACTGTCATGGGTGGACCCTGGATAGTTTGCATGGACAGAGGTGATGATTCACTTGGCATCGCATACAACCTGCACGTTCATGGAATGCCAGTGCTTGCGGTTGTGGTAGATGTTTTCAGTGGGCCTAGGTGGACGTAGGGCCACATGGGTGCAATTTATGGCACCAAGCACTTTGGGGAAGTGTACCACCCTGTAGAAGTCCAAGACCACGGCCTGCCTTTCTGCAGGTGTTCTGGGCATGTATATGTGCCTGCGGACTGAGGGGCGTGCAGTGATGATTGCCAACACCTGGTGTAGGCAACGTGACTGCGTGGGCTGTGAGACGCCCCCCACTATGGCATTTTTTCGCTTTAATGAGCTGGTGGCCAAAAAATGCAGGAACACAGAATGGATGATGTGAGTTCATTCTCCCACTCAGTGGGCCTCATTACAACCCTGGCATTGGAACATGGTGCTACCAGCACCATGGTCCATGCTGGATTCCGCCATGGTGGATGGCGGATTTACCGCCCCATTCCAAGGTTGGCGGGGCAGTAAATCCCCATTCACCATGGCCCCTTCCTCATTCCCATTTTTGGCCCATAGGGCTCAATGGGAATGGGGAAGGCGCTAATTACGGCACCGTAAATTACGGTGCCGTAATTAGCACCAAGGTCCCTTAGTGGGTTGGACTTTAACGCCTGCAAAAAGCAGGCGTTAAAGTGTGAATCTGGCGTTAAGGGTTTAACGGCGCCGCAGCCTTTTACGGCGCTGTTAACCCCTTAACGCCAGGGTTGTAATGAGGACCAGTGACCAGGTCTAGGATGATATGAGGTGGATTCCTATACCTGCCATATACCTGGTTATCAGGCATTCCAAAAAGGCTGGTCCTGGTAAAAAAAATGCGGGGCCTGGCTATTCTCCTCCTCCTGCGGTGTCCCACGATCACTGCTGCGAGAAATGGGACATTCATCGTAGCTGTATATACGTGTTTGTTGTTTGCGTGCATCTTTATACTGCGCGCGGACGCTTCCGCCTGCCATCGTGTGGCAGATGTGTTAATGCCTGTGCGTGTCTTTTGACGTGTGCGGGTTTCCCCTATTCGATTCCATGAATACGTGTAGTTCGTGAGCGTGTGGGCGTTCCGTGTATTTCCCAGCAGTTCTTCCCCAATTATGCCCTCATTTTCACGCATTGTTCCCCATTCCGCGTGTTCCGCCCCCTTTTTGGTATGTGTGCTACACGGTGTTTGCTTTGACTGTGCGCGTCGCGCACAGTGTTCGGGATGCCGCAGTGACGTGTGTGCCCGTGTGCGCCACGCACAGATTTGGCACACATCCCAGGAAAAACACATGCAGGGCCTTCCATGAATCGCACGCTTGCGCTAGCTTTTTCACGCTTGCGCCAGTTTGCGCCACAAATTTTGGCACTCATTTATTCCATGAATTACCCCCTATAATATATGTTGTTCAGAATTAAAACAGAGTTCTAAAGTTAGAAGGATTTTAGCCATCTATTCCACAAAAGAGAAAGGTTAGTGTTGAAGTTGGACATCATAGATATGTTTTATTTTTGATAAACAAATAGAGAGATATAGAACAAACAAATAGTCACAATTGTTGTAGAAAAACTGATCAGAACTCCTTTGAAGAAGGGTACTTTTACTTGAAATGCATTGGGCAAAGATAATACATGAATCTTCTTTATAGGATTATTAAGTTGTTTCTGTAATAAATAAGAATTTGATATGTTGATGCATTTTTGAAATCGTAATCAATTTGATTTTAAATATTATGAACTGTTTGGACATATTAACCTGCATGAACAATGTTTGGAAACACCCAGAAAATAATTGATCCAAATGTATTTTGTGTGA
This sequence comes from Ambystoma mexicanum, assembly GCF_040938575.1. NCBI lineage: Eukaryota > Metazoa > Chordata > Amphibia > Caudata > Ambystomatidae > Ambystoma > Ambystoma mexicanum. The sequence goes on from NC_090925.1 coordinate 635,928,898, forward strand.
TAATGTATTATTATATTACTGAATACATTTAATAGTCATCTGTTTAATTACCTTAATGTGATTTATAATTTTTTTGGAAGAGGTTATTTCGGCTAGTGTGAAAGGGATACCCAATAGGTTAGATTGAGTTTTATGATAACCCTATAAGGAGAACATGCTGTATTTAGTACTTCAGCTAGGGCTGATTGTAATATAGGCCCCCTGTAACCATAATGGAGGAATATCATGGTTCTCTGTTTCAGAGGTGTGAAGAATTTGACAATCTGAATGGTGTGCGTGCGCTTGCTGGGGCTTTTCGAAATGTTTAATTAAATGGAATGATGGTAGACCAACCTTAGGAAAATGTGGGGAGCTAATCCACACACATTTTCCTATGCTCACTCCATGACAAATGCATAGCCTGTGTACTCTGGGAGGACACAGCCTACAGGCACACTCCGGCCTGTCATATTTAGTTGGAATGTGACAGACAGAAGTGCACTATGTCATCTCCAGGAAGGGGGCGGACCAACATTCCCTCTGCCATGTCCAGCCTGATTAACTAACGAAGGCTCCATTGATCCACCCTGCAGCTGGTGGTCGCAATCAACATACCAATAGAGGGTACTTGAAATAGGCCAAAACAGGGCCTGGCTGTTGAGGTTAACAGAGTAGACAGGAAACCCAACAACCTTTCATATGTAACTGTGTCAACCTGAAGCCAGCTCCCGCCCCCAGAATCAAAGATAGTGCATGACTGGGACTGCTGTTTACAGTAGGACACCCCGCTACATAGACCCCATTCATAAGGTATGAGCATGTGGTTTGTAGGAGCCAGATAGTCTGACATCGCCGCATCTTTATGGGAGACCTGACACTTTAACAGGGACCACATAGGGAGCACTATTAACCGGAGAGACTCTTTGATCAACAACAGACAGGAAGATGGGTGGGAATTAGTATTATATGGTGGTATGGCTACAGAGTTTCTGTTGAGAGAAGGTTTCCACAATATTAGTTCTGGGGCACACCTTGTTCTGTTTTCACCCCTTTACTTTGCAAAGCATTCTGGTTATGACCTCATACATACGGGAGAGTGTTGGTAAGGACCCCATTATTGGTTCATTGAGGTAGGCTTAGTCTACACCAATCACTGTGGGCCACTTGGCTTTAAAAATGATCTGGAGCCCCTCTTTAAGCATATCACCTGAAGATTCCACAAGAAGTCAGTAAGAACTCAGCCTTGGACCCTGGCTGAAGGTACAGATGCCAGAAACGGCAGGACAGGACATCCAAAGAGAGAAGCAAGATCCCTCCCCTAAACATCTTCCAGGGAACAGAGGGGGAAAAAGAACTCACAGGAACCTCCAGATGCGCCAGAACCGGTACCCAGCCACCACACAGCGTTACCTGCTAGGCACTGCAGCAGGCTTCCTGGATAGGAAGTGCCAAACAAGGACAAGGCCACTACCTGAAACACACTCCATGGCTGTGGCCTGTCTGCCGTTAAAGGACGACACAAGCCCATTGAAGAAGCTGGGAGAAGTGACTAAATGAGCATCTATTGACGACCACCTTAAAGGACATTTTTGACCCAGTCAAGTTCCTCGATCTGCAACTGACGGCAGCACTGACTGTTGTCAAGCCACCATCACTTAAAGACATCCAAGAAGTCTCGAGTAGTGTTTCAGAACCACCGATCAGCATGGAGACATTGATTCCTGACCCTGCACTGTTGTGTAGGTAAGCCTGAAGCCATTCGTCCAGCTTGACTCGCCGAACCGCCTTGCTGCCTGACACCGGCAGCTGACTCCCGTCTCGAGATCTGTCATAGAAGCCTGCAAAGCACCCTGGACCCGACTCAACCCTGTTGAGCACCAAGAACACCTGCAGCACGAGGTACATTGTGGTTCTGTCCCCCATATTAAGACCCATTCCTCCCTTTGTGCTGAAACCAAGAAACCTTAAACTGTTGTGGTTATTGACTGTACCAACTACCCTCCTGTCAATATCTGGAGTGCATCCGTTTTCCTTCTTTGAAACTGTCTGTCCTCTGTATTCCTATACAGGGTGGGATGTATTTCATAGCGTTGCTAGAACTGTCGGTTTTGATATAAATAAATATCAATATTTTTGATACAATCTTGACTGGACAGTACCTTTTATCATTGGGTAATAATTCTATTTCCACTGTGTTGCAACTAACTAACGATGCATGACCTTTTGGAGATAAGCCTGCCGTTCCATCCACGTTATCAAAATTGGACAAGGAAGTTTGTAATTTGTTTGTTATTCCAATCTGTTCATATCCCTCCTGGTCTATTAGAGGTGTGGGGCTGATTGATGGGTTAGAAACCAATATTCACTCCTGGACCACTGGTACCCCGGAAATTGATTTGTCACATTGGTGGCAGAAGGTTGGATCTAGTTGGAGCTATGCACACAGCTTAGTCACTCAACGATAAAAGTATGGTTTAGAACACTGCTAGATATTTGTAATAATCATGGATCTTGACATAGAGATTGTGAAAGCCATGAACAAAGATGTCCGGCGCAACCTGTGTCAAGAGTGGGGATTTCCCCACAGCACCAGGATTAATAAACCTGAGCGGCTGATCAGCCTTCAAGCTTGGGTAGAAGCAAGAGTGGCTGGGAAAGTGAAATCAGGAGACAGGCTAGGCCCCATCTACCCAAATGAAGAAGGCCTTCCAGAAGGGGTGGTGGAAGGTGGCGAGGAAGACAACCTGAGTAGTGCTTCTCATCTTCCATCCCTCTGGGGGGATAAGTGTGGTTTCCCAATATTGCAGAGTGTCACTGTGGTCTGGGGCTAGTGCGGCATCCCGCAGATCCTAGGCTTCGGCACAGCCTCTAAGTAGCCCAGTAATTGTTCCGGCTGTTAACGATGTAGTAGCTATAAAGCTCCTGCTGGAGGAAAGTAGACAACAAAAACAGCAGAACAGGGTGACCCTATGTGGGAAGAGTGTGGAGTCACCTGTTGGTTCTCTACATCCTTCCATCTACAAATGAACAGGCTTGTTGAGCAGTTCAACAAGACGCTGAAAGGCACGCTAGGTGGCTTGGAAAAGCACCCGAGGAGAAAATGTGACATTCTCCTGTCATGCCTGTTCGCCTACAGGGAGGTTCCACAAAACAGAGTAGGGTTAGCTCCTTTGAGCTTTTGTTTGAATACCCTGTACGAGGTCCAGGGACATCATTTCACCAAAATGCCTGGGATAGCGGGAGTGACATCACACAACCCTTGACCTCTGATGACATCACAGGAAGTGATGTCATTTAACCCCACTGCCAAGTGACATCACGGGAAGGGATGGAACACAACCTTTCACCCCTTGACAATGCCATTACATAGCATTGTTTCTAAGTGCGCTATGAAAAATATGGTTACAATATCACTGTAAAGTAATATACATTTCATACAAAAATGGATCACCATACGTATTGTTAATGTCAGCGTGTATAGGGACCATTTACCAAATTAATGAATTGAAGCAGATGTCCAAGGCCATACGATAATGATATGTTATTATATAGCACTTACGCTTAAGCGCTTCATATAGAACAAATATAGATACAATATCGCCCAACCTGTATTAGTACTCATTTATCAACCTCAGCAGGATGAAAGGCTGAGCTTACTTTGCCGGGAGCCGAACCTGCAACCTGCAGATCACACGCACATTGCAGCACTGAATGCTCAACCCACTGAGCTATCTTGATGGCTATAGCTATCAGAAAACCAGCCACTCCAGAAACAATGAGCCACACGATGCTGGCTACAGCCCAGGAGCCTCAATTTAAAAATGAATATTTTTTTTAGGGGTTGCAGGGGAGACCACAGGGGTCGCAGTTGCGACCCCTGGTGTCCCCTAAATGACGTCCCTGATGAGGTCCCCTTAATCTAGTAAGAGAGGGATGGGAGGGCAAACCCTCCTCCCCTACACAAGATGTGGTGGACTATGCACTTGGCCTTTGGTCTAGAATGACAAAGTATATGGAACAGTCAACAAAGAAAGTAAAGGCCAGTCAGGTGCTGGTGAAGCACTGGCATGACCAGAAGGCCACAGTGACAGTTTATTTGCCAGGCCAGTGGTTGTGGATTATGGAAACTTTCAAACCCAGGGAACTTTAGGACAAGTGGACTAGGCCTTTCTGTGTGCTGCGAAAAGGCAGTGAGGTAAATTATCTCATTGACGTGAAAGGACCTAAACAGATGAGCAGGGTCTTTCACATCAACCGGCTAAATCCCTGTTATACCCGGGATGACTTGGTCATGGCATTAGTGACAGATAGAGAGACTGAGGAGGATACTGATCCCCTCCCAGACCTCCTAAACACTGAAGCCAGAGATGAGTCAGTTGAAGGTCTCAACCTTGCAATGGACCTGTCATAATAGCAATTGACAGACTGTTGCTGTTTACTGGGACAGTTTGCCGGTCTGTTTTCACTGAATCCAGGTCACGAAGATTGGTGCACCCATGATGTAGACACTAGAGATAGTAAGCCGGTGAAGCACAGGATTCACGGGATGTCCAATAAGGTCACGGACAACATCAAGGAGCAAGTCTCCAAGATGTTGTCCTTCGGAGTGATAGAGCCATCCCACAGTCCCTGGATTAGCCCAGTGGTACTGCTCACTAATAAGACCGGTGGTGGGAAGAGGGAAGTCAGTGGAGGTGGGAAGAGGGAAGTTAGTGTGGCATAAAGGGGGCTCAATTCTGTCACTAAGACATATGCTCACCCCATTCCTCGGGCAGATGAGCTCATTGACAAGCTCATGAGTACCTTTGACCTCACGGCAGGGTACTGGCAGGTTGGCTTGTTGACAGATGGAGCGAGAGAGAGGTCTGCATTCTCAACCCCAGAATGATATTATCAGTTCAGCGCTGGATGAGTTTGCATCAGCTGGGTGCCAAGACCAGACTAACTTCTTCAAAGTTCAGAATGAGTGCCCTACTCTGGCGGGCTTGTGGAAGCAGGCAAAGGAGCAGGCTATGGGCGAGGTTCCTGGAGTATTTAAAGTGTACTTGGTGGATGGACTCCTGAACAGTGAGCCAAAAGACTCTGCGGGTGAGAGAACCAAAAGGTTGGTGATTCCCCATTGCCAGAGAAGGGTTGTTATGGACTTGACTCACCAAATTCCTTTAGGGGGTCACTTGGATGTGACTAAGATATCAGACCAGTTGTCGGTGCACTTTTACTGGCCCCAGTTTCGCAGAAAGTTCAAGGAATTTTTCTGGTCCAGCCGACTTGTCAGGCTTCTGGCAAGTCAGGCGGTGCCACAAAGTCCCCCTTAATTTCACTACCCATGGTTGGGCGGCCTTTTGAGAGAATAGGCATGGACATTGTGTGTCCTTTGGATCCCCAAACAAGCTCAGGGAACAGAAACAACTTGGTCGTGGTAGACCATGCCACTAGTTACCATGTGGCTGTTCCTCCGAGGAGCATCAAAGCCCCCGTGTTTGCAATGTCTCTGATTTGGATATTCTCCCGTGTTGGATTCCCCAAGGAAGTCGAGCACCAAGAACACCTATGGCTGAAGGTACATAATGGTTCTGTCCCCCTGGTCCTTCACAGATGGCCTAGAGACATATTAATACCCATTGCTCCCTTTGTGCTAAAGCCAAGAAAACTTATACTGCTGTAGTTATTAACCACACCGACTACCCTCCTATCAGTATCCACAGTGCATCCCTTTTCCCTCTTTGAAACTGTCTGTCCTGTGCATATTTTTACAGAGGGGGTGGTATTTCGTAGTGCTGCTAGATCTGTCTGTTGTAATATAAATAAAGTTGATTTTTTGATGCAACCTTGACTGGACAGTCCTTTTATCATTGGGTAATAATTGTGTTTTTGCTGTGTTGCAACTAACCAATGATCCATTACCTTTCGGAGATAAGCCTGCCGTTCCGTCCATGTTACCAAAATTGGACAAGAGGTCTATAGTTTGCTTGTTATTCCAATCTGTTTGGATCCCTTCTAGTGCACTAGAGTTGTGGGGCTCATTGATGGCTTAGAAACCGATATTCACCCCTAGACCACTGGTACCCTGGAAGTTGTTTTGTCACAAGAGCAGGGAAATCAATATGCAAAAGAAGGGCAAGGATTGTGACCTTGATGGAATACCAATTTAACTTCTCTAAGACTAAATAGATATATGTTCACCCTCCAAAGAAAATGTGCTGACATCGTTTTTTCCATGGAAAAAGTGTTCGATAAGAGATGGACACTCCCAGCCCCTGCACAACATCGGTACTGTGACAAGTCAGTCAACAATTTTCGAGGTTTACAGAAGTTTGTACATATTATTGATGGTGCATATATATTTTTTGTCTCGCACACAGTAGCGTGCAATTATATTTCTTTTTTAATAATAACAATACCACAAGTCAAAGAAAAATAAGAGCTTCACGCATTTCGGAATTTTAACCCTTCATCAGGAGAGGCAATTCTTTCACACAATGGCCCTCATTACGACCCTGGCGGAAAGTGACTGACCGGACCGCCACAGCGTAAATAGCGTTTCCGCCATTGCACGATGGAGCAAAGTGCGGCCCATTCCGACCCATCGGGCATGAGCACCACGGCATGGCGGAAGTGCAAAGTCCGCGATGGCGGAAATGACCCCAAAACGGCCCACACCGCCGCCGTACGGCGCCCTAGGTGCAATACCGCCACCCATCCTAGCGGACACCGCAGTGAGCGCCAACCGGAAAGTACGGTGACCGTAAATATACGGAAACGGAAGTAAAAACATGGGCCCGGAACGGGAAACAACACGCCGTACACCTATAAAACCACAAAATCCACACAACCACTAAAAACACTACCCTGAGACACATCCCAACCCGTCATCCACCCTAGCGAAACCAAGAAAAATGGGAAAAGTAGCGAAGAAAGCGTGCGACCGCAAGCGGCAGGTCCACTTCTCCCGTGAGGAACTCACCGTGCTTACAGAGACCCTCCAGGAGAATGCCGCCGCCGTCTTCTCCACGCAAATGACCAGGACGGCACTTGCGAACAAGAAGGCCATATGGGCCCTGGTGGCACAGCGGGTAAGTGCGGTGGGGACCGCACCCCGCAACCCACAGCAATGCAGAAAGCGATGGGACGACCTACGGATACGCGTCCGTAGCATACTTTCTGCCAACCGCAACATTGCCACAGCCACCGGGGGAGGATCGGAATCACCCATCAAGTTGACCCCCTGGGAAGAAATCTGTGCCTCCACCATTGGAATGGAGAGCATAGAGGGAGTCGGAGGGATGGAGAAAGGAGTGCAGACATCCGGAGAATCCGGTAGGTGGCCCAAATAAAACCATGCCAAATCCACAATGTCCAATCATGTGAAGTACCATGTGTCCACATAGTGCAACAGAAACACATGTCCAGGAGAACGTCCACACACATTGGCCTGATAGCGCACTTTAAAACTCACATTAAATACATAAATAATTAAAAATCCCAAAAACACCCACTACACGTGCAGCAGGCACACCCTAACTGCAGGCTGCCAAACAACTGCACCCTCACTCCACACACAAATGAAAGCACCTCCAAGGCCCCGACCCAAATCACCCTCAGGTACCACCCCAATGCATGTGATACATTGCCATTCCAATTCCCACAGACCCATTAATAACGCTCGCCCTCCATTACTCCACCACAGGGTCCGATCCAAACGACGAGCTTCAGGACACCCCTACCAGCACACCTGCAAAGAGGGCCAAGACCAACGGCCAAAGACCCTCCACCTCAGCTGCACGCATCAAGACACGGCAGCAGCACAAATCAGGTGGCAGCACAGAGGAGGGAACATCAACAGGCACCCCAGCAGCCAGCATGCCCACAACAGCAGCACCACAGGTCCCCCCAATGGATGCCATAGAAGGCACTGCCTCTGGTGGCAGCAGCACCATAGGTGACACCCCATTAATGGCAGCATGCTCCGACACAGAAGACGGGGATGTCGAAGTCAGATCCATCCATGACCTGTCCCAATCCCCCTGTCTGTCCCATCCCGTACACCATGAGGATACCACGCAGGGGCACCCACAAGACGACGACTGGCCATCCCCCACAAGCCCTGTGGCAGGGCAACATGAGGCGAACAGCCACTCTGTGACACCACCGCAAATGGCCATGGCCCAGCAGAGGCAACAGTCCCTCGACCAGTTAATCGTGCAACAGCAGCAACTGGCCACGCTCCTCAAGGACCATGCCGATGAATGTGGGGGCACTAAGGCAGACATAGAAACATCAACTGAGACACTTAGGGCAGAAATGGAGAGAAGTACAGAGACACTAAGGGCACAAATGGAGAGTAGCACCGAGAGCCTGAGAGTCCAAATGGAGAGAAGCACCGAGAGCCTGAGGGGGGAACTGCATGCGACGTCTAAAGACGTATGTGCCGAACTTGCCGCAGTGCGCCGTGTGCTCACTGAGCTCTCACAAACCCTTAGGGACATGCATGGACGTGAGCAGGCAGAGACATCATCCGTTGCAAGTTCCGTCCAGGGCAGCCCCCAACGTAGATCTGGGAGGAACCTGCGCTCCACAGGCAGGGGTGCCCCTGATACCCGCAGAGGGGGCTTGCAATAGCGACTGCCCACTGACAATGAGCATCTTTGGACACTGGTGTTCGGGGGGGAGGTAGGAGGGTGGAGGGGGTGTGTTGGGCTCACTTGGGTGGCGGGTCGATAGGGTGTTCAACATGATATCACATATGCCATAAACAATGCACGATCAACCAATGAGATGTGTGGACAATGATCTTTGTGTACTAGGCCATCATAGGCGTACAGTCCATATTGTGCATGTACCAGACACACACAGTGCCACGAGTCCCGTGTCCATGTATCAGCCACCAGGCGTGTGTGCTAGAAGCATGCATCAATGAGATGCTGACGAATGTCACGGCCCTCCTGTGCCTCGCGGACTCCTTGAGGTGCTGCCACATCCCCACCCTCATCATGACCATCTTCAGGTGCTTGCAGTTCTGCGTCAGGGGGCATGGGCACATTTCTACGTACGCACATGTTGTGTAGCATGACACATGCCATCACCATCTTTGCAACCTTCTCATGGCGGTACAGGAGTGCCCCGCCAGACCTGCTGAGGCACCGGAAACGAGTCTTCAGTAGGCCGAATGCCTGTTCAATGACTACACGGGTACGTGAGTGGGCATGGTTGTAGTCCTCCTCATGCTGGTCCCGTGGGTTCCGGACTGGTGTGAGGAGCCATCTCTTCAGTGGATATCCGGCATCACCTGTATGTGGACGATAAACGAATTATGTGGAATGCCATTGCTACGTACGCAACCCCTCCCCCCCCTTCCTGCCAGGTCATTGCCGCATCACATACCCCACATCATCATGCATGAAATGAGACTCACCGAGTAGCCAGGATCTGTACCCTGCGTGTCGCTCCATGTAACGTGGTATTGTTGAGTTCCTCAAGACCATAGAATCATGGGTTGATCCAGGGAATCGGGCACAACAATGTGTAATGATCCTGTTGGAGTCACACACCATTTGTACATTCAGAGAATGAAATTGTTTTCGGTTGCGGTACTGGGCCTCCATGGCATGTGGGACGACCAATTCCACATGGGTGCAGTCGATGGCACCAAGGCAACCCGGTATGCCGGCAAGTGCATGGAATCCCACTTTTGTGTTGGTAATTTCCTGCTCCGAGCGTGGTAGAGAGATGTAGTCTTCTGCGTGCTGCAGGAGGGCATCGAGCACTTGCAATAGTGTCCGTGAGAACAGTGGCTGAGAAATGCCATGCAACTGTCCGACTGTGTGCTGGTAGGTGCCTGTGGCCAGGAAGTGGAGTACAGACACCACCTTCAGTAGGGGTGGGATGGCGGTTGGGCTATCTATCATGCCGACAAGGTCAGCCTGTGTCATGTCCACAATGGCGGCTATGGTGTCCCGGTCCAAACGGTAGAGGGTGTGGATCTGCTCATCAGTGAGGTTGAACGGATGTGCTCGGAGGCGTGGGATTGCGGGCTGCCTGCGTGGTGGTAGTGGCTGTGCTGGCGGCCCTTGCTGGCCCTGCCTTGCCCTCCTCCTCCTCCTGCGTCTCCTCCGTGCGGCCGGTTGTAGTTGGTGTTCGTCTTCTTCTTGGAGTTGGAGTACTTGCAGTGCTATCAGGTCCCCCAGGGCCAACATCGCGAGTCCTGCCGGTAGCATTTCGGAGTGGGTGTGGTTGTGGGAGGAGACTGGGTGTGCAATTTATGTGTTTTCAGACTGTATGGCCTCCACCTGTGGTGATTCATTCCACCTGTGCAAGCTGCTCTCCCCTTTGGCCGAGCACGTCCCGCACACAACGCTGCAATTCGAGGAATGGCATCTTGCTATTGCAATCATGTATTTGTACCCGATGGCCGTGTAACATTGGTTGATATGTTCATTCGGCTATGGTCCCATTGTTTCACATACAATCTTTGCAGTCGCGAACAGACTTGTGAAGGGTCAGTGGAACGTAGTACTCGAGTAACGGTGGACCCTCATGCATCACTGTACCGAGTTGCAACGACGGCCGGGGCGTCCCATTTGTGAGTGAAGGCAGTTGCCATTTTCACACACAGCCGCACTAGATGGATTAATTTGTGATTTCGAGCGGCCACAGATGCCTTTTCGACGTGATGTTGCAAATGAGGGATTCGAAGGGTGGCGCTTTCGGTTATCAGCTAGCGGCGAGGAGATGCCCACAGGTCTGACTGCAAATATAACGTTCTATTGTTCAATGTCCTTGGGACAGGGGCCATGGCGAGGATGCATGATTGATTTGAATAGTTTGGGATGCGCAATAGCGAAGTGGACGATGAGGCCGGACGTTCCCAAATACATGTTACTTCACAACACTGGAATTACGGGCTGGGGCACAGTGGATTTTGCAGGCTGCATAACGCACAGACTCAATGGAATTCGCACATGTTATGTGAGTATGGAAACAGGCGTTTTCATTACGGGATGAGGGAATGATGAATGGATGCATGGGCAGATGATTTGATACAGTGTTTGCCATGTACAGGGCTTCTTGGAATCTGTCCGCCTCCCCTGCGCTATGTGATGCAGGGCTGCCATAGTGGGACCATCGTCTATCTGGCCTTGTTGAGCCCTCCCTGTCTCGACGCGCCCTCAGACACTTGTGTCCATGCACGTTACCAATCCCATCTGATGGATTCTGTTTTCACAGACGCATGCACAGGTACACTTGTTTGTGATGGTGTTTACACCTCGATATAGATAGTTATGAGTCGCAAGTGGTTTTGGGGTGGTGATGATCCTTTGGAGTGGGCTAGCATGCATATGGCTGTGGATTTAGTGTGATCATTGAAGTGAGTTGTTCGAATGTAGTTCTGATGGCCATTCTGTTCTTTTTCTTTTCTTTTGGTTGACAGGTATCTCCTCCCCTTTTGCCACTGCCATCTGTATGCCACTCCTGCAGATGGCTTTTACTCCCGACACCTGCTGCTTCGTGTTAATCAGTGGAGCAGCATTACGATCTTATGGGACGATCGCCAATGGGCCACATGCCCTTACGCAGTACTAGTGGCTCGGAGCAACATTTCGGCCTTTCAGCTGGACTAGTGCCTCCCCATTGGGACGGCCCTGCGGTTCTGTGCGCTTCCATGTTGCCTTTTCGTACGAGAATGTGGCTCTGTGTACCATGAAGGAACAGGGCGTCACACAAGAAGTAGCTGGTCATTTCTTGCGGATGCAGCCCACAATGGTGAAATGTGTTTTGGAGTTCATGGCCTAATGGCTGTATGGGCTTGGTGAATTTGTTGTGCATTAAATTTCCATTCTGATATGGGCCGTGTAGCGTTCTTCTTTCCAAGTGATGTGGCATATTCCTATTTGGGGAGCGATGTATTGTGAGGAGATCTGCATTGGGTTCCAGCTTCGGCGTATAGTTGCGTGGTACTGTGCTGGGCGCGTTTGCCTACGAAGCCCAGTGAGGTCAGGGATGAGGGCTGCCAATATGACTGTTTGAATGATGTCATGCTCAGGGGCGGGGGATTAGGTTTTGTGTAACAGATGCCGGTCAGCCAGGTGGACTGGTGGAATGATGTGATTTTCGGAATATTGCTGGTCACAGGTGCCTGTGTTTGCGTGCGTTTCTTGGTGGGGGACTGTGGTCATGTCCATTGGAATGGCTTCTGTATTCGTGCCATCTGTGCCCTGCGGCTCCCATTGGCCCCTCTTGAGATTCTTTTGTTCGTTGGCATGCATGGGTGACTTGTACATTTCACTGGTTGCATTGTGACTTCATTGCACCTACGGGGAGTTGTACTATGTGGCCAGGGAGCGGTGTACAGGCACTCAGTGGGGCCGTTTACGGTTGATTCGCGATGCCGTACTTCTCACCATGGCGGAATGGTACTTTCCGCCGTGCTTGATGGCGTTAGGTACATGTCCGCTAGGGTCGGAATTCGCGTACCCTTGCGCCATGGTGGTATTTACGGTTTGGCATGGCGCGCGCGCGCGTACTTGGTGCAGTTAGCGTTGGCGTTCACTACGGTGTCGCTAATGGCATCGTACTTTGCGGTGACGGGTCATAGTCGCACCGAGCGCTATTCGATGGCGGTATTGCATTTCCGCCATCGTTTTTCGATTTCCGCCAGGGTCGTAATGAGGCCCAATGTGTGTATCTTCAAACTACATAAACCATGTAATGTCTAAGGAGTAAGTAAAAGGGTAGACGTGTAAGTAATATTAATACAATCGACCCAGGCGCTAATGGGTTAACGGTGCCGTAAAAGGCTGCGGCGCTGTTAACCTATTAGCGCCTAATTACGAGGTCCCTTTGCGGGACCCGACCTTAACGGCTGGTGTAGACCAGCCGTTAAAGTAGGGACCCGCAAAGGGACCTTGGTGCTAATTACGGTGCCGCAATTTGCGGCACCATACTTAGCGCCTTCCCCATTCCCATTGAGCCCTATGGGGCAAAAATCGGAATGGGGAAGGGCCATGGAGGAAGGGGGATTTACCGCCCCGCCAACCTTGTAATGGGGTGGTAATTCCCCCTTTCTCCATGGCGAGTCGGTAACTTACCGGCATGGACCATGGTGCTAATAGCACCATGGTCTTCCGCCAGGGTCGTAATGAGTCCCATTCGAATGTCATCTAGATAACATTATATAGTTGTGGTTACTCAAATTGATGATGGAATTCACCTCCATGACTCTACAGTGGGAACACAACTGAGGATGGTCTTCTTGGAGTGCTTCCCAAGATCTTTCTTAATAGTGGACGGGGAATCACTTTACCTAATATAATAATTGAAAATATATGTCATCACTTTTCTGCATAGTTGATGCATTCTAGAAATTATTTCTCTCAATGTTAATCCAGGAGCTCAAGAATAGGGTGCACACCTTGTAGTAAAGTCTAAAGGCACTTGATGAGAAACAGAAGTCAGAACACTACACGAATAAATCCACATGGGTTTCTTTGGAGTAAGGTTTCTCCTGTGATCTAGAAGGGGAATTAAATAAAAAAATAGCTGGAATATAAATGTATTTAACCTTGTCAAGTTTGCATAACGAGATCTGGTGCCTTGTTTCTCACAGAGCTTATAAATGTAAAGAGCTGACCTGTGGAGTATTGAGGATCACTCAAGGCATGCAAATCATATAGGGGTACAGAAATCTTGATTAACCTAGTAAATTGAGTGTAGGTCACATATTCGATAATCTGAGGATGTGAGGAAAGCTATTAGAAACTTTCAAACATCATGTGGTAGAGAATACTCAACGTGTAGGTCATAGAAATGTAAGGATCTCGGATTCTGGACACTTACCATCAAAGAGCGGGTATTCTGGATCCAAGAGCAGTCACGCTATGGATCCAAAATGTCAGTATGGCGTACAATAACGTTAGAAAAGTCTGAAGTGTACGTGATGACATCACCGCTCTGTCGTTTGTTTACCTTTCGTCTGCTAAGTAACGGGGCTCTGATATATAAAAAGTGTGGAAAGGACATGCCAAGGAAATGATTGCCCAATTTCCTCTTTGGCACAGAACATTTTTTGGAGGGCTATCTTGACTTGGCTTGATAATTGTGTAGAAGAGGGACTTATATTAACACAGCTCCAAGCTGGCATTCAGCGAGATATAAGCACCTTTGATCAAGGATTTCAACATTTTATGTCCACAAAGTTGCCTTGCATTGGGTTACGTATGTGAAAGGCTTGGAAGAACCCACATAGAATTAAGAGCAAAACAAGGTTAATATTGTAAACTGCGTGGGAGCATTTGGCTGTGACTGATATTGTCGAAAAAGATTTTGCTTGTGTAGTATCTAGAGAGCATGGGACCTCATTACAACTTTGTCGGTGCAGAATTAATGTGCCGGTATACTATATACCAGCACATTTCCACACCGGCAAAGTACAAGTATGCCGGTGGGGTTGAGGAATTACCTCCAGCTAATAGCTGAAGGTAATTCTGCCACCCTACTGGCAAGAAATAGCCAGTATTATTGGACTCCATGGAATGGGAATTTACCACCATTAACCGCACTCCTAATCCGGCTATAATTCCGCCGGAATGAGTGCCAGTAACAGTATTACCACTTACCAGTATCCTGTCAGAATTACTGCCAGGATATCTGCAGAGTCGTAATGAGGCACTGTGTATTGAGGAAAAATTAAGAAGGCCACTAGAAGTCTTAGATGTAATCATCCCACCGTCTGCTCATAGTCTTTACTCAAAGTGACAACTGGGAATTTTCAGGGATGTCATTTGGGGAGTGTCACGGGTAGCAGCTGCTTCCCCTGGCTGCCCCTCTGCTACCCATAGAACTGTCCTTGCAACCCCTGGGCCACTGGACAAAGAGGCAGTACCAAGAGCAGATGTCTGTTTTGCACCTGAAAAGGGTGGTTTTAAATGCAGCTGAATGTGCATCAGCTTTTTTCACCTGGAATCGAGATCTCATTAGCTGGATAAATAACAGGGATGCAGGAAAACCATGATGCCATCATCACTAACAGGTTGGCAGTCAATTAGTGAAGAAAGCCTGAATGGATGTGCTCAGAGACAGGGCTGTCTGTGCAGCTCATACCCAGTACTGTAGCAACAGGAATGGTATGGGGGCCAGGTCTAGCTAGCTGGGAATGAGCTGGGAATCAGTGACAGCACAGCATGAATGCAAATCTCATCAATGTTTCTTGTCTGCTTTTCACATCCAGTGAGACACCACGCCTGTGATGGGAGGGGTGTGCCCCAGTGACTTCTGCCACCAATCCTGCCTGGGCACTGTGTGACCTGACCCAGATATGCCAGACCTGCATCACAGGCACACTGTAGATAAAGGTGATATGATTAATTGCATGAAGTTGCCCTCTGCCTTTGAAGTAAAGCATCTTTTGCCTCCTCAAGCAAAACAACATATATATTTGGAAGGAAAGCCCAGGGGCAGTGCACTTGCTTTGAAACAAGAGGATGCAGTGCAATATGCGTTCAGTTCCTGTTCAAGTGTTTAGAAGCTGGAGAAGGCTGGCATTAAGCAAGACATAATGGACCAAAGAAAATAATAAATAAAAAAACCTGCAATGAGTGTGACCTGCAGCACATCTTTCCCCTCTATCTCCCATTTAACAAAACAAACGGTGGGTTACTTACCAAATAGGCAAAACAGAAAGGTGATGGCTGGAAGGTTTCAAATCAGTCATAACCACTGGCACAGCTCCGGGCAACCCTCCAGACTATCGTTTTTCTGGTTGGACTTGTGTTAGTCAGTTGCTGTTTCCAGTCTGTGGCCAGGCACTGGGTGTCTGCGCTTTGGGGTTTAGGCCTGCTCTGTCTGTTTACAGTTTAGCTCGAGTGATGTACTATCGCCCAAGTTTTTGTGTTGGATGTCTGCTTACATTCAAATTAATTTGGTAATATGGGCCTATACACACTGATATTAGCGCTACATATGCTGATCCATTCTTGTATGAAATGTACATCATATTACAGTGATATCCTAACCATATTTTCTTAGTGTACTGAGGAACAATGCTATGTGATGCCACTTCCTGTTTTGTCAAGGGGTGAAAGGTTGTGTGCCATCACTTCCCGTGATGTCACTTGGGGGTGGGGGTTTGGGGTTCCAGTGACATCAATTCCTGTGATGTCATCAGAGGTCACGGGTCATGTGATGTCACTTCTGCTACCGCTGGCATTTTGGTGAAATGACGTCCCAGGGGATTTTACCTGTGGGTGCAGTTAACAGAATTTGGAGCACTACCAAAAGTGGCACGCGTCACTATTGCAATGATGCAAAAGAAACGATTTGCCACTTTTAAGATTTGCTCCCATTATACCAAGGGATCTGTTGTAAGAACATTAAAAAATGTAAAATAATTCCTTATAAAAGTTGTGTTTGATGTCTGTACACTAAGATTTGATATTTACTCATGTGTTGAAGTCCCCTGCTTGGCACTAGGTACATGCTCCAGGATGGTGGCCCTGGAGGATGCATATAGGGGCGTCTCCTTGACCACCGCACTGTGATCGCATGGGTAAGCAGGGGTCAGTCACAGGAGCATTACATCTCCCATAATTCCTCTTTTTGGTGATGGCCCTGTTAACAATTGTAAACATAAGGCCGTTACTGCAGGGCCCCAGGATTTAACTCAGGTGGCTTATACCACTAATGTTGCACTCCTCCGAAGCCGCAGACTGGAGGTGCTGTCAAAAATGAGCAGAAATTACACATTTAAAAATACTTCAAGATCTTTAGACCCGCTACTGGGACCAGCGGATCTACAAATATGCCAAAACAATCAAAATGTAATAAGAAGCAAAGATGTGACCTACACAAGCTCCAGGGAGGTAATTTATACTAGAGGAAGCTCAGAGGAGTTTATTCAAAATCAGAACTTTCTATGTTTTCCTGTGGAGGGGAGTTACTGTAAACAGGCAGGCAGGAGGAACATGCCCACTGTAACCTATATCCTAGTGAACTCCACCCCCAGGCATATTGAGGGAGGAAGTTATTTGGACCAATCACAATAGATCGCACCCCTGCAACCACAGCTGAAGCATTTTATTTTAGAAGCAAGGCCAGGAGGGGGGCCCAGACAGCATAAAAGCATTTCCCAACTCTGCCAGAGTTCGTTTTTGAAACTTTAAGAACATTCAGACATGTAATTGCTTATTTTACCATAGCCGGTAAGATAGTTATAGCTGGTAAAATAGCTTAATGGGTTGAGCACTCACTGTTGTGATGAGTGTGGGATCTGCAGGTTGCAGGTTTCAATCCCGGCAAGGCCAACTCAGCCTTTCATTATTTTAGGTTGAAAATTGGGTACCAACACATGTTGGGTGATATTGTATGTATATTTGTTCTGAAGCGCTTAAGTGTAAGTACTACATAATAACACATAATTCTTGTATGAAATGTATATCACATTACAGTGATATCATAACCATATTTTTCGTACTGTAATTAGGCGCAATGCTATGTGATGACAATTTGGGGCCCATTCATGGAACAAACATGCGCCGAAAATCTTGGCGCAAGCAGGCGCAAGCAGGTGCAAGCGCAAAAAAACGGGCGTGCGATTCATGGAAGTCCCTGCGCGTGTTTACCTCGGGATGTGCGCCAAACCCGTGCATGGCGCACAAGTCACTGCAACATCCCGAAAGGCGTGCGCGACGCGCACAGTGAAAGCGCACAACCTCGGCGCATACACCAGAAAGTGGGCGGAACACGGGGCGTAACGTGCGGAATGAGGAACAACACGCGAAAATAAGGGTGTAACTGGGGATGTACTGCAGGGAAGCAGACGGAACACCCACACGCACTCGAACCACATGTATTCATGGAATCGAATAGGGCAAAGCCACGCACAGCCAAAGACACGCACAAGCCGAAACACGTCCGCCACACGAAGGCAGGCGGTAGCGTCCCTGCGCATTACAAAAGTGGCAACATACAGCAATTGGGCCTGTGCGAGCGGGGCACATGTATTTCGGGGGTGCGCGGGAAGTAACACACGCGATTGAGCGGGGTACGTGTATTTCGGGGGTGCGCGGGAAATTACACACGCGATTGAGCGCGGGTACGTGTATTTCGGGGGTGCGCGGGAAGTTACACACGCGATTGAGCGGGGTACGTGTATTTCGGGGGTGCGCGGGAAGTCACACGCGATTGAGCGGGGTACGTGTATTTCGGGGGTGCGCGGGAAGTCACACACGCGATTGAGCGGGGTACGTGTATTTCGGGGGTGCGCGGGAAGTTCCACACGCGATTCCATCAGGGTACGTGTATTACAGGGGTGCGCGGGAAGTTCCACACGCGATCTCATCAGGGTAGGTGTATTTCAGGGTGCGGGGGAAGTATCACACGCAACATCAGCAGGGTACGTGTATTCCAGGGGTGCGCGGGAAGTTTCACACGCGATCTCATCAGGGTACGTGTATTTCAGGGTGCGGGGGAAGTATCACACGCAACATCAGCAGGGTACATGGATTCCAGGGGTGCGCGGGAAGATCCACACGCAATCTCATCAGGGTACGTGTATTTCGGGGTGCGGGGGAAGTATCACACGCAACATCAGCAGGGTACGTGTATTCCAGGGGTGCGCGGGAAGTTCCACACGCGATTCCATCAGGGTACGTGTATTACAGGGGTGCATGGGAAGTTCCACACGCGATCTCATCAGGGTACGTGTATTACAGGGGTGCGCGGGGAGCACCACACGTGAATTGCATGTGTGGGTCCTCCCAGGTGTTCCTTCTACACCCTCCACGGCCCCTGCAGGTGGCTCACACCACAGGGGCCTACCCTGCACATGTCCTGCAGGCACCCCATCCACCATGGCCATGCCCCCCAGCCAACCCACATGTCAACTTGCACTACTGCCCACCAACACATGTCCTCCTGCACCCCCAGCCACCACGGGCACCCTCCACCAGGCCCCCACCCATGTCTCCCACCACCCCCACCCCCCAGCAGTGCAGGGGCAGCCTCCACCAGGCCCCCACTCCTGTCTCCCACTACCCCCACCCCCCAGCCACCAGGGGCACCCGACAGCAGGCCCCCACCCATGTCCAACTCATGTTCCCCACCCCCCCCACCCCCCAGCACTGTGGGGCACCTGCCAGCAGGCCCCCACCCATGTCTCCACCACCCCCACCCCCCAGCAGTGCAGGGTCACCCTCCACCAGGCCCACACCCATGTCTCCCACCGCCCTCACCCCCCATCACTGTGGGGCACCTGCCAGCAGGCCCCCACCCATGTCCAACTCATGTTCCCCACCCCCCCCCCAGCAGTGCAGGGGCACCCTCCACCAGGCCCCCACCCATGTCCCCTATTACCCCCACCCCCCAGCAGTGCAGGGGCAGCCTCCACCAGGCCCGCACCCATGTCTCCCAGCACCCCCACCCCCCAGCCACCAGGTGCAGCCTCCACCAGGCCCCCACCCATGTCCCCTATTACACAAACCCCCCAGCAGTGCAGGGGCACCCTCCAACAGGCCCCCACCCATGTCTCCCACCACCCCCACCCACCAGCAGTGCAGAGCACCCACCACCAGGCCCCCACCAATGTCTCCCAGCACCCCCACCCCCCCAGCCACCAGGGGCAGCCTCCACCAGGCCCCCACTCATGTCTCCCACCACCCCCACCCCCCAGCACTGCAGGGTCAGCCTCCACCAGGCCCCCACCCATGTCTAAAGCCCCCTCACCCACCAGCACTGTGGGGCACCTGCCAGCAGGCCCCCACCCATGTCCAACTCATGTTCCCCACCCCCCCACCCCCCAGCAGTGCAGGGGCACCCTCCACCAGGCTCCCACCCATGTCTCCCACCACCCCCACCCCCCAGCAGTGCAGGGGCACCCTCCACCAGGCCCCCACCCATGTCTCCCACCACCCCCACCCCCCAGCACTGTGGGGCACCTGCCAGCAGGCCCCCACCCATGTCCAACACATGTTCCCCACCCCCCCCACCCCCCAGCAGTGCAGGGGCACCCTCCACCAGGCCCCCACCCATGTCTCCCACCGCCCCCACCCCCCAGCAGTGCAGGGGCACCCACCACCAGGCCCCCACCCATGTCTCCCAGCACCCCCACACCCCAGCCACCAGGGGCAGCTTCCACCAGGCCCCCACTCATGTCTCCCACCACCCCCACCCCCCAGCACTGCAGGGTCAGCCTCCACCAGGCCCCCACCCATGTCTCCCACCCCCCCACCCCCAGCACTGTGGGGCAACTGCCAGCAGGCCGCCACTCATGTCTCCCACCCCCCACCCCCCAGCAGTGCAGGTGCAGCCTCCACCAGGCCCCCACCCATGTCCCCTATTACTCCCACCCCCCAGCAGTGCAGGGGCAGCCTCCACCAGGCCCCCACTCCTGTCTCCCACCACCCCCACCCCCCAGCCACCAGGGGCACCCGCCAGCAGGCCCCCACCCATGTACAACTCATGTTCCCCACCCCCCCCACCCGCCAGCAGTGCAGGGGCACCCTCCACCAGGCCCCCACCCATGTCCCCTATTACCCCCACCCCCCAGCAGTGCAGGGGCAGCCTCCACCAGGCCCCCACCCATGTCTCCCAGAACCCCCACCCCCCAGCCACCAGGGGCAGCCTCCACTAGGCCCCCACCCATGTCCCCTATTACCCCCACCCCCCAGCAGTGCAGGGGCAGCCTCCACCAGGCCCCCACCCATGTCTCCCACCACCCCCACCCCCCAGCAGTGCAGGGGCACCCACCACCAGGCCCCCACCCATGTCTCCCACCACCCCCACCCCCCAGCACTGTGGGGCACCTGCCAGTAGGCCCCCACCCATGTCCAACTCATGTCCCCACCACCCCCACCCCCCAGCACTGTGGGGCACCTGCCAGCAGGCCCCCACCCATGTCCAACTCATGTCCCCACCACCCCCACCCCCCAGCACTGTGGGGCACCTGCCAGCAGGCCCCCACCCATGTCCAACTCATGTCTCCCACCACCCCCACCCCCCAGCACTGTGGGGCACCCTCCACCAGGCCCCCACCCATGTCTCCCACCACCCCCACCCCCCAGCCACCAGGGGCACCCGCCAGCAGGCCCCCAGCCATGTCCAACTCATGTTCCCCACCCCCTCACCCCCCAGCACTGTGGGGCACCTGCCAGCAGGCCCCCACCCATGTCTCCCACCACCCCCACCCCCCAGCAGTGCAGGGTCACCCTCCACCAGGCCCCCACCCATGTCTCCCACCGCCCCCCACTCCCCAGCACTGTGGGGCACCTGCCAGCAGGCCCCCACCCATGTCTCCCACCACCCCCACCCCCCAGCAGTGCAGGGGCACCCGCCACCAGGCCCCCACCCATGTCCAACTCATGTCTCCCACCACCCCCACCCCCCCAGCACTGTGGGGCACCCTCCACCAGGCCCCCACCCATGTCCAACTCATGTTCCCCAGCCAACATGTCATCACAATCTAGATCCCTGGTCCCTATGGTCAGCCTCCAAATGCAAAACACCCACCCGAGTATTGCATCCACCCACTCATAATTGGCAATTACATGACAGAACACCAATTGCAAGTTCCGAAACAAACACATTTCCCTCACATACACCCAATGGGTGTCAGTGAATCTCAAAACCCATATCATGAAATGCATGAAACCAATGAGATACCACACATTGAAGTATGATAGAAAAATATGTATTAAAGCAAACATAAATAGAATCAAAAATAAAGAAACATGAATGTGAATGTACAAAAATGAAAAGAAGCATGTCCGCGAAAAAAAGCAAAACCAAAAATCAAATTCCAAAGTAATGGTGTCCAAAGTCACTGTCCACAAAACAAAATCCAATGGGAAATAAAAAAGAAAGCCATTGCTCCATGGTTAAAATGTGAAAGAAAAATACAATCCAACAGTGAACTATGTACATGGGAACAAGCCAGGGTCCATTATCCCAACAAAAGAAAGGAAACCTATCTAACTACACTAACTAATAAAATAAACTATATACAAAAATGTGGCCAATGTCCGAAAGGTCCAAAATAAATCAAAAAAAAAAATGAAACCTAACACTACCTACATAACTATGTACAAGGGCAGCGGGCTAGTTTGACGGCTCACTTGTGGATGTCCCGGGCCAGGGCATCATCGAACTCCTGCTCAATGTCCCGGAGGCGGTCCTCCTCCATGGCCCCGAGGGTCCGCAGGGCCGTTGACGTGTCCACCTCCAAACCCCTGCGGATTGCCTCGAGGCACTCGGCCCGCCTCAAGGCCCTCCGCATGGAGTTCTCCGCCCTGACCATTGTGAGCCGTGCCTCTTCCGCCCGCTGCCGCTCTGCATCTATGGCGTGGCCCAACCGCTGCCACATGGAAGACACTGGGCCTCATTACGACCCTGGCAGAGTGGGTTTACGCCAGCGGTATTCGCGGCGGACCCGTCCGCCCTACTACGAGTTCCCGTAGCGCCATGGAGCCGTTTTCCGCCTGGTTTTTCCGGGCGGAGAAATCCATGGCGCTACGGGACCTTGTTGTTAATTACGCCACCGTATTTTACGGTGGCGTAATTAACGCCTTCCCCACTCCCATTATACCCTATGGGGCAGAAATGGGAATGGGGAAGGGTAAAATGGGGAATGGGGATTTACCGCCCCGCCAAGGTCGGAATGGGGCGGTAAATCCGCCAACCCCCATGGCGGTATCAGCAGCTTTCCGCCGTGCTCCATGGTGCATTTTGCACCGCGATCTCCGCCAGGGTCGTAATGAGGGCCACTCTCTGTCCTGGGTCCTCCTGCCCTCCGGCCGATGCCTGCCCCTCCGATGTTGAAGGCCCCGAGCCTTCTTGGCTCCCACCACGTTGCTGCTGCTGCTGTGCCTCTGCCCGTGCACTGCCTCCTGCTGCCTGCACATCCTCCGCCGGCTGGGGTGCAGTCGTTGATGTGGCCACCCCTGCTGGACGTCCGACTCCCGACTGTGGCAGGGATGCCTGCTCCACCAGCCTGGCCGCACCGTCAGAGGCAGCTCCACAGGGCACCCAGGTGACTGATGGGTGGGAAGATGGCACGGAGGACGACTGGTGCGTAGGGGGTTCAGTTGAGGAGGGGGTGGTAGCAAGCCTCATCATACGGAGGAATCCGGCCTGGGTGACCTGTCCCAGCAGGCTGACGTGGTCAACGAGCCATTCGAGATGACGTGCAGTCTCCTCATGAAAAGACTGCAGGTCACCTCGCTTGGCCCGTTGACGCAACGCCACACCACTCAGAACAGGCTCAACCCGGACCCGGATAGCCACGTCCGCAGGCAGAGGAAGGCCAGTTGACGTGAGCTCATCCCCTGCCTGAAAACGGGTCTGGACGTAGGCATCCCTGCTGATGCAAGATGATGCAGGGACAGGATCAGGGACCGGATTGCACACAGGCACCTCCGCGGCGGCCTGTGCTGCCTCCTGTCCCTGGTCCTGCACTGCACCACTAGCACCAGTGGGATCCCCACCTCCAGACCCCGTCTCTGTTGCTTGCACGGCCTCCTCCTCCACCAAACCCCCCACCAACCTGGATGACTCCGTGCCATCTTCCCCTGTTGGGCCCTGTGGGGTCCCAGCTGCCCCTTCTGCTGCCGAGGAGTCCAACTCCAACCTCCGCCTCTTGGAACTCCCCCCGGCAGCTGCGGCCTGGGACGCGGCCCCGGACTCCTCACTCCCCGACGAGATGACAACATGGGAGGGGAGCCGGGCCTTGCGTCTCCGGCTGGCGGTGGGATACCCGCCGCTGTGCTCCACAGCACCTTCTCCGCCCTCTTCATCAGTTGACGCTGCAGACAGGGGGAAATAAAACACAGGCATCAGGGCACTGTACAATGGACACATACACACATGACAGTTGTACATGAGTGGCATTGGCAAACCTCAGACATGTCATCACAATCCCCAACACACATGTCATTTCAACTTGCACACATGAGCCATACCACAGCCATATCGCAACTGCCAGCACCATCCATACACATACAACAGCATGAGCAGGCAAAGGTGAGCCAGACATCACATGCAACACAGGAAGTGCACCACACATGTACACACACCACCACACTTGCATGCATGTGCACACCTCTGCCAAGTGTCGCAGTGTTCAGATGGCCATCCATGTCACATCTGCCCATCAGGCTTCCACATGCCGCTGTCACATGCATCCATGTTGCATCACTGTTGCACCCTTGTCAAATACACACACATGCACATGTACACAGTGCTGATACATGCAGCTGAAAACAACATACATGCGTGACATCACGGACATGTCTACTTACATACACATTCATCCAAACATGTGTGCCCACACAACTGCATTTGGCATGCAAGCCTACACACACAAGCACCATCCATGTCTCACACATTACAGCCCTCGCATGTGTTAGCCCCACGGCCCTGTACACCCCCACCCATACTCGACCCCATACAAACAGATGTGCAACCTGCACACTACTGAAAAATCACCACATGCACATCTCACAATCAGGATGCATGTACACTTACCGCTCGACTCCAGACGGGTCTGCCTCTAAAGGACCTGGACGTGGAGCGCTGGGGATATGCGTTCCAGGACCCTCATCTGTTCTTCCGACAAGTGGCCCCGGCGCCCCTTGGCATCCGCTGCCTTCAAGAGGCACCGGTCCTTGTTCAGGGTCCTGGACCTGAAGTCCTCCCAGCGCTTCTTGACATGTTGTAAGTCGCGGACTGCCACCCCCTCCGCGTTGATGGCAGTCACGATGTCAGTCCAGATCCGAGTCCGTCCTTCCTTGTCGGCGCGGGAACTTCCGAAGAGGGCATCATACTGCCCCAGGACTTGCTCCACCAGGACACCAACTTCGGTGGCACTGAAGCTGGTGCCCCTCTGCCTCTCTGGCCGGGGGTTGTCAGTGGTCTCAGATGGTGTTTGCCCCGACATGACAACCCCAGAGGCAGGAGTGGGTGGGCAACTGGGTCCTGGGGCTGGGCTGTGGAGCGATGGAATCCCAGTCGGGAGTCTTCGGTTCCAGCAGGGGTGGTCACAGCAACAGCACCCCTGGCTGATGTGCAGGCAGCAAATGGCAGGGCACGTGGGCAGCAGGCAGTCAGAGAGCAGCAGATGGCAGGTGGGAGCGTGCTCGGGGCTCTGGGGGGCAGTAGTTCGGCCTTCTGGGTAGGAGCGTGGTCTTCCGTGTGCTTACGCGTGGCCAGCTTGATATGGAGTGATTTGGCACGTGAAAATTCGGCACGTCAGCGTGTAATTCGAGGAAAGGCCCTTAGCGCGTGAGCGCGTCTGTGACATGACGCGCGCAGGTGTTCCCCTCATTACACGTGATGACAGAGCACACGTGGATTTCCACCAATCGCGTGTGAAAGTTCCCGCACACCCCGAAACACGTACCCAGGCCAATCGCGTGTACGCTCACTTCCCTCCGATTACACGCAATGACACTCGGACGTACAGTTTTACCACGTATCCGAATACGGGAAACCCGCGCATGGCAAAAGACGTGCACAGGCGTCAACTCGTCCGCCACACGAAGGCAGGCGGAAGCGTCCCCGCGCACAGCATAAAAGTGCGCGCAAACAACAAACGCGTATATACAGCTACGATGAATGCCCCATTTGTCGCAGCACTGATCGTGGGACACGGCAGGAGGAGGAGAATAGCCAGGGCATGCTTTTTCGGACAAGACTTTTTGGGATGCCTGACGACCCGGTCTACGGCAGGTATAGGTTTCCACCCCATATCATCCTAGACCTGGTCAGGGAGTGGGAAGATGACCTTACATCCCCCACCCTTTGCTCCCAAGCATTGAGCCCCTTGGAGAAGCTGCTCAATGTCCTGCATTTTATGGCCACTGGATCATTTCAGCGGACCACTGCCATTGTGGGGGGGGTCTCACAGGCCACGCAGTCACGCTGCCTACACCAGGTACTGGCA
This sequence comes from Ambystoma mexicanum, assembly GCF_040938575.1. Classification (NCBI taxonomy): domain Eukaryota; kingdom Metazoa; phylum Chordata; class Amphibia; order Caudata; family Ambystomatidae; genus Ambystoma; species Ambystoma mexicanum. The sequence goes on from NC_090925.1 coordinate 635,954,801, forward strand.
ATCATGACAGCGCGCCCCTCAGTCCGCAGGCACATATACATGCCCAGAACACCCACAGAAAGGCAGGCCGTTGTCCTGGATTTTTTCAGGGTGGCACACTTCCCCAAAGTGCTCGGTGCCATAGATTGCACCCATGTGGCCCTACGTCCACCTAGGGCCACTGAGCACATCTACCGAAACCGCAAGCACTGGCATTCCATCAATGTACAGGTGGTATGCGATGCAAAGGGAATCATCACCTCTGTCTATGCAAACTACCCTGGCTCCACCCATGACAGTTTCATATACAGAATGTCTGCCCTGAGCCGGGCCCTGGAAGCTGGGCAGCATGGCGACACATGGCTCCTAGGTCAGTACAAATGCCCTTGCACATGCATGCAAGTCACACACAGACAAATATCCAAACCCTAATAATCTCAACTATTATCACCTCCCCAGGGGACAGTGCCTACCCTCTGAGCAAACACATGATGACGCCAATCCGGAACCCCACCACACCACCCCAGGTAAGATACAACGCCGCCCATATTGAAACCAGGGGCATAGTGGAGCGCACATTCGGAGTGCTCAAGTCACGTTTCCGCTCCCTTGACCGCTCTGGTGGGCAACTACTCTATGCACCACCAGTAGTGTGCAGGATCATTGTGGCAGCATGTGTCCTGCACAATGTTGCAACACGGCAGGGCGTCCCGGTGGACATGGTGGTGCCCCCACATCCCCAACCACAGGCACAGGCGCTGCCCATGGTAGGGGACAGGGCACGTGGCGAGGAAGCCCGGACCCAGCTTGTGGCCACATTTTTCACCTAAACTCCCACCCCTGCGGAGTGCACACAGGCCTGGCACATACCAGGTGACAATCGATGATGACAAAGAGACAGTCAACTGTCACAACCCTACCACCCTGAGATAGTTGCCATGGAAGTGCCACATCGTCTGCATCCCTAGCTACTTAAACACAAGCTATCCTGTGTGACCAAAAGGCACACATATGACATATGACATGATATGGCCCATACACAAGTATTTCAAGGCGCGATGAGGCAGGGAGGGGGGAACAAGGGAAGACAGACAACGGTACTACTAGGCCAGGTGTCATTGAGATTGTGCAAGTGCAGGGGTAGGGGGAAGGGAAAAGTGCAAGGGGAAGGGGGGGGAGTGCAGTACAGGGGAAGTAGCCCAAAATAAAATACATAGGTCGGCTGGTTGCAACTGTAAAGGTAAGTGCAGACAAGTGCTGGGAAGGGTGGGCTATAGGGATAGAGAGACAGTACCGCAGTGCAGGGGTTGCCAGGGAGGCAGTGCAAGTGGAGAGTGGCTGGGCCATGGACCGAGGTCGGTGAGAGTGGCCCAGTTGCAGCTCCAGTGCAGTTCCAGTGAAGAATTCTGCAAGGGAGAGGCAGAGAGAAAGCAGAAGCAAAGAGGAAGGTCTTGAGGTGCTTCCAGAACTGGAGATGGTTCCCCTCAAGTTCAAGTGAGGCAGGAAGTCTGTTCCAGGGGGAGGGCCCTGCCGTGGAGAGAAATCTACCCCCAGCTAGTTGCTCTGAGAAGCGGATGACCCTGACATGCAAGGTGTGCATCACACACACCTGCAAAACAGGCCATGGCCATCACTGTCATGTCACTCAAACCCTCCCAAACCACAACATGACATGGCAAGCAATACCCATACACCAACACAGTAATGATAAGGTACACATTGCCATGTCCTAAATGTACAGTGGCATCAGACAATGATGCCTGACCCGGAATCAGATGAAATGACAGACCAACAAAATCTCCCACCCAAAATAAGTCATTTCCAAATGCATTACAAGAGTCGTAGACGTAACATAACAATGAATGCCTGTCTACATGCACATTGTGCATTGCAAAATCAACACTGCAGCTAATGTGTGCAGTGTCCTACTCCTGCAACACACTGCTCAGCGCACAGCACAGTGAACAGCCATTGTGTGTGATGCACACCCTGAGCATCACATCTAAGTGACAGACCACATCAAACAGCAAATTAGGCATGTACAGGATCCATAATAGGTCACACAACATGTGCTGCAGGGACACAGTGGGCACCAGAAGGCAAACAGTGTGCATGTGGATATGCAAGGGTGGGAGTACATGTAGTGCATCAGAGTGCAAGTGTGTGGTTCTGCAAGGACATGCACTCCACATATGCATGTGCACTCAAGTGACCATTAGTGTTCTCTACACATCACATGTGAACATTCACCATGTGTACACCCCAGCATGTCAAACCACAACTATCCCCTCACACCTGAAAGGAAAACACAACACATGAACAGGCATTGATCAGCATAACACAACATGTACATAGGATACCACCATTACAATGTCAGAGTTCCCATCACATTGCAGGGCAAGGCAACTATCAACAACAACCCCCCCTCCCTCACAAATGACCATGACCCACTGAACAACTGCACCTGGGTCATGGAGCCTTCAAACCTCAATTCCACCTGGCCACAGGATCACCTTTACCCTTCGTCACCATCTCCCACCTTGTGTGTAAAAAGGTGCCTGCACCCTCATAATCAATGTCCAAAATCACAAAATCCAAGCCAGAAAAACGAACCAGAACACCCTCCAGTAGATGACTTGACGTAGCAGTACCTCACAAAGGCCAAGTACTACCACAATGATGCAACAACCAAGGTAGCACAGTAAAACAATGTCACGACAGGATGTGAAACATGTGTGGTAGATGACATAGGATGATGCACCATGAACGGATGTGTACTGTCACAGGTCCCCTGTACAGGCGCGGGAGTGTCACGAAACAACCACCCCCACCATGTCCCGGTGGCCTGCAAGGTCAAACTCACACAGGCCCCTGAGACCCTGGTGGGGAAGGAGGTTCAGGGATATGCATTCGGGACAGGTGTTGACACACTGGATGACTGGAATGAGTGGCAGGAGAGGGGAGGAGGAATGACACATGAAACTAGGGAATGCACGAAAATGTACTACCTGCATGAACACATACACAATCCAAACAAACTTGGACATCATTGTCATGGCCTTCTGTAGTCCAGGCTCAGGAGTGGTACGAACCAACCACCCCCTCTAGGGTTTTGGCGCCTGCAAGTTTGGGGCTTACACAGGCATCCGCAACCCCAGCGAGGAAAGAGGGTCAGGGAACGTTGCTTGGATAGGTAAGGGAAGCAGGAACACCGGGTAGAGGGTACAGGGTTCAAAATTGCATAGGATCACGGGTGATTAGGGAGAAAAAACATACCAAATTGAACCACACATACATCCATGCATTAGTACACTCCCCAGCAAGCCTATGCAGAGCAGTTCGAAAGAAAAATAACAAGACACTTAGCTTTGGTTTTGAGTGCTGGCCTCCTGCCTGCGCACTCTCAGGTCCGGTTACAGGAGCACTGCAATGCTGCAAAGAGAGCCACAGTCAACAACCTGTACGTGCCAATTACACAAAAACACAACACCAAACATGCCCCATAGCAACAAACTACTCTACAAACAGACAATCTGGTGTCGATGCTTCGTACCCATATATAACATCACCCCTGTGACGGGTCATACACATTCAATGCAGTAAGTCAGCCGCTGGTGGGTGCGTGGCAAATGGAACACCAATGTGTCACAATTCACACAACATGCAATGTTCCCTGGGTAAGCAGACAGACCCATATAGCAAGCCATGACTACAGAGCAAGTTGCGTACCACCATGACCGAAACAAAGTTGGCAGTGCATTTATCATAAAGTACATGGAAAAGACATGCACTGCACCCGAGTATGTCCCTTGCTGTATGTCCCTGTGAGCTGCCCCTTTCCATGTCTCGGAAGGCTACATGGTTGATACAAGTGCCTCAATGGACCTTGGTGTACCGGAGGGTATGTGCCACTGCCCCTGCATGTGTCCCAGACAACCCTACTATCAACAGCCATCAGTCCACAAACACATCTGAGCTGCATTGTGTGCTTCAACACCAATATTCGTCTAAGCTCACCCTCAGTGCTGTGACTAAGCCTGCATGTGCAACTCGCCTGGTGCAAGCTTTGCTGTGTCGTGGCCCCCCTGTGATGCTCACCTTGCCTGGAGTTCCTTGGAACATGTCAGCAGTTCTAGGATGTGGGTCTGCAATCCCTGTGCCTCTGCTTGTGCACACATGTGCATGTGGGCACCAACAAACGGGTCCAGAATTCCGTCGTCCAATGGGCCATGTCTGCTGGCAAAGGTGCTCTGGAGGCTCATCCCCCTGCAGAAAGGGCATGAAACACATGATTAATGCTTCAAAGTCATCTGTGCATGTCTTATCAGGCATCTCATTACTTGACCATGTCAGAGAGTCACATCATAAATCACACCATCAGTCCGTCTTTCACATCCAAAGTGTGGAACACTATCTACAGCATGAATTGCAACAAGCAATACAGGAAAGATATGAAACATACTACACAATGCATAGCAATCAATGTACACATTAATCATGACACACCCCATCTAGCAAAAGCTGAACAGTGGACAATAACACCAAAATCATCCCCACTAGGGGTGTCGACACAAGTCACACAGCACCAGACATGCCACAGATATGACAGTCCAAAGCCCTTGTGTAATATTCTGTAACACTGAACCATCCTTGCGAGCCCATGGATAAGGGAGGCAGGAGTGGCATATGTGAGTCAAGGACCCCAAGCAGCAAACACATACACAAGACAAGCCTGAAGGGCCCAGCTGGAACAGACAGTGGATGCCTTCAAAAGCCACAAAGCACCGCACCGTCACATGAAAGCACAATAGACTAGCAATTTTAAACTAAATCAACTATTAATTAATTACACTAACAATGGAAAACCTACATTACCTAATTAAACTAACTATCAAACAGAAACTTAACTAACTAAACCAAAAGAAAAATCAAAAATGGGCACATACGACCCGGGGGGGAGGGGAGGCACCCAGGAGGGGGGAGGTACAGGGTGCTGCTCAACATCCACATGCGATGATGCTGAGCCAAAAGTAAAACCTCCATGGGCTCAACGCCTGCACAGCCCGACCTATGTGGGAGATAGATGGTCGTCCGTGTCTGGCTCATCCTGGAAAGGAGGACGTGGCACAGTAGCCTGGCCACGCCTAGCCGCAGCTTGCCCCTCGTCGGCAGCAAGTCTGCCGGACGGGTGAGCCTGGTTCTGTGTGGCGATGTGACATAGGTCTGCATGCAGAACCTCACGTGATACACGTGCTTCCTCTTGCAAGGTAGCACATGTAACACGTAGTTCCTCCTGCAAGGCCTGGCTGGACAACCGCTGCACCTCCCGGCAAGCATGTAGCTCAGCCGAGATGGTACGCTCAAGCTGTGCAAACCTCTCCTCTGCCTGCTGCCTCTGGGACATCATAAGGACACCCAGAGTGGATCTGAGGGAAGCATACTCCTCCCTCAGGGCATCCATGTGCGCCTCTGCGTGAGCAGCAATTGCTTGACGCAGAGACGACATTTCAGCCTGGCGTGCCCTGTCTGAGGCCGCCATGCCCAGCCTGAGCGAGCGGGCCGTGGACCGTGCCGCTTGCTGCTGGAGAAGCACCTGCCTAGCAGGGGGGAGCACAGATCGGGCCACACGCTCCATGCTGTCAGCGATGTTCTCCATTGCTGCCCCCTGCCGTTCAGAATTGGCAGTCATATCTTGCTCCCACTCAGTATACAGCGGTTGCGCGGAGCGACCGCGTTGCCGGGCTTGACCCCTGCGGGACCCAAGGACCGTGGGTCCTCGCTGTGTTGGCACCGCCTGCGGCTGCACGACTACATGCCCCCGTCGACGTGATGTCCCAGGCACATCAGTGACTGGTGTGGAGGGTGACCCTGCGTCCCGATCCACCACGGGCGGAGGAACCAAGACTGTCTGATCCCTCAGTGCAGGTGTCGCAGACAGAGGAGTGTCCACATCAGAATCACTCACCCCTGACACATGGACTTGATGCTCATCCAACTCAACATGGACGTCAGAGTCGTCATCAAGGCTGGACTCATAGGCAGCCAGAGACAAGATGGACTGCAGCACTTGGGGGTTTTCGTGGCCTACCACCCCACGACCCCCACTAGTGCCAGGTTGATGTGGTGTTACCAACCCTGTGTCTGGCATGACAACACCATCCTCCGCCTCCATTGCGTCATCACCTGAAAAATAGAGAGAAAAAAGGTCACTACACATGTCAGAAGCACATGACACACACACACACCGACAGCAAAGGCATCCGGCAGACATGTGACACACAACATATGACCTGGCATGCATGCTGGGTCTACTTTGAATAGCTTCTGTGATCGGACCTGTTGAAAGGTGGCAGTTTCCATGGAAGTGGGTCTATGCAGTGCAGAAAATGTGTACGCCACTCACTACCTACATGTACAAGCACTCCATGGTGTGTGCCAGGAAATGTGAAGGCAGTGCAATGTCAAATTCACACATCACGTGCATTGTGCATTCAATGTGTACCATATCTAGAAGCCAAGCACCCCTCCACCCCAGTACCAAAGCAGGGATGCCTAGCATGGTATCAAAAGGCTGACCATACACCTGTGTATTGACAGGCAGTGTTGACTGGCATCAACAGCTTAATGTGATTCAAATGACAACACTGCAAATGATGCTGGGACAGTAGGCAGGACACATGATGAAAACTCCAGAGGCCGCCCACGTGTGAAGAAGACACAACAAGAGTTGGACAGAGTCATTGGCCATTGAACAGGCTGAGGCCTGTGAGCCACACAGATTGTCAGAGCCTAAACATGTGTGCAACGCAGGACTGAGCCACAGTTGACTTGGGAAGGCTGATGAGATGGCAGGCAATGTATGTAACCAAGTACTTATATTACAGTGATCATCCAGTCAAGGACACATAGGGGCATGCGTGCAATGCACATGGAGCATGAATGGGCACTCATGTCCCTGTGGGACATCTGACCCATGCACAGTACAAGTGAGATACCCTGCGTCGAGTACTAAGGCTGTACCACACGGCATATGTCTGGCAGATTCTACGCTGGAAGTTAGCATCTACACAGGACACATGAACAAGAAACTACACATTGGCAAGATTGAAGCAGACCAGTGCAAAGGTGGAACTGGGGTGCAGAGTGGCGGAGGAGGGGCAAGGGAGCATGCCTACATGGAGTCCCGCATGCAGGCAGAGGAGACATGCATGACGGAAGCAGTGCATTACTTACACATCAGAACCATGTACACGTCACATGTAGCAGCAATCATGCACAACACATCCCACAAGTGAAACACACACGTCCTCAACAAACACGCATCAACACTCACTGGACTGCGCATCAAAGTCCAGCATCTCTCCCACTCCTTCGACCAATTCAGGTGGTATGAACTCCGCAACGAGAGCCTCATGCGGAGTGAGCTCTTCCTCCTCTGGTGCAGGCCCACCGCCAGTCACCAGTGTCAAGTTGTAATTAGAGGCACGCTTAGCCTTAGTGCTGCGCTTGATGTCATTCCAACGCTTTTTGCACTCCTGCGCCGTGCGCACCTCATGGCCGAATGAACTGACATGTTCCGCAACATGCTTCCAGTGGGTGTCACGTTGGGCAGCCGTAGTCTGACTATTGGCACCCACTAGCATGTCACGGCTGTGGCCCGCACGTAGTCCACGAGGAAGTCCAGTTCCTGCTTACAGAAAGGCTTCTTCCTCGACGTGCAGGAGGTCGTGGCTGTGTGTGGGGTCCCAGCCTGTGCTACAGGTGCAACCTTCCTCCTCTTGGACTGTGGCGCAGACCCTGGCTGGCTAATGCCGCCCTGACCAGTATGGCCAGTGGGTTCGGTGGATTGAGCCAAGGGAGTTGCAGGTGGAGGGATGACCAAAGGCCTGACTTGTGTCAGTGGCAGCTGGGTGCCCACTAATGGACCCTGCGCAGCAACATCAGCTGTGGCAGGGTCATTGACCGCAACGGTCCTGGTTGGCAGACTCACAACCGGGGTGCTGTTGGGTGCATCTGCCCCTGCACTTGCCAACACCCGGCTGTTCGGGGCAGCAGATGACATGACTGCCCCAGGGACACGTGTCTTGGTCTGAGCAGCCCGGCGTGCCCCTATGGTTTCCCTCCTGGCCTGTTGGAGATCTACCAAGGGCTCTTCAAGTGCCAACGCAGCCTGCGCTGGCAGACCCTGAGCCTGGGTGGCGGTGTCCACAGCTGCACCTGCAGCTACCACTACCCTTGGGCCCGTGGCAGTCGATGGAACGGACTGCCGGGTCGTACGGGTGCCAGTGCCAGATGCAGGAGCTGCATACCCCGGAACCACAGGGGGTGGTGGCATGACTGCACCGACACATGGCACAACATTGTGCTCAAGTGGCGCACCCCTGCCTCTTCCACCTCTGTGGCTGCCCTGGACACCCTGGAGTCCCCCTACTCCCTGGTCACCACGACCACGTCCCCGACCACGCCCGCCATGAGGAGGACGCCCAGCTGAGGCGCCCCTCACCTTTGGTGCCCTCCCAACCAGGGCACAGATGTAGTAGTGCTGGCACAGATGGAGTGGTGCCAATGGGAGGTGTACACCACAATTGACCTGGGCAATTGGGGTGAAGGGGGTGGGAAGCAAGATGTTAGCAGCCCCCCTGCACCTGCAAGGCTGTATGTGACCCCGGTGATGTGGTGACGGGTCACGCAACGCTCAGGCACCCCAAAACTGCAGTAAAACCGTGCACGCAACCCTGCAGCCTACGTGCGTGGATTCAACCTCCCGCAGTACGCGGTGGCACCCAGTAACACGAATAACGCATACGCGTGGGACACGCAGGCTACTATGACATCGAAAATGGATGCGATACACAGGGGCACCCGCAGTGGGAAAAAGAGCGTGTGCGACTCACCGTCTGACTAGCGCGATGCAGAAAAACATGCGTAGCCAATACCCCCGCCAAACGAAGAGATACGTCCTTGATAGCTGTGAAGTTGTGATGGCGTGCGAAACAACAGGAAGCAGCAACACACGTCGGTCTCCACGAAAGGCACATACAGCGAACTGCTGGGCCCGCTTACCTTTAACCCGTGCTGAGGGAAACGCACGCGCGCGTCACGTCACTTACGCGCATGGGCCCTTAACTCGTATTACACGTGGACATGCAGTTTTTCACACGCGCTTACGCGCATGGGCCCTTTCCTCGTATTACACGCGAACGTGCAGTTTTTCACGCGCGCTTACGCGCATGGGCCCTTTCCTCGTATCACACGCGGACGTGCAGTTTTTCACGCGCGCTGAAATGCCCATGCACGCCTGTACGCGTCACGTCACAGGGGCGCTTGCGCTTGAGGGGCCTTCTGTCCAATGAAAATGCGTATGCGTGCAGACGCGCTTACGCGCTAAGGGCCTTTCCTCGAATTACACGCTGCCGTGCAGATTTTTCACGTGCCAAATCACTCCGTATCAAGCTGGCCACGCGTAAGCACACGGAAGACCACGCTCCTGCCCAGAAGGCCGAACTACTGCCCCCCAGAGTCCCGAGCACGCTCCCACCTGCCATCTGCTGCTGCCTGACTGCCTGCTGCCCACGTGCCCTGCCATTTGCTACCTGCACATCAGCCAGGGGTGCTGTTGCTGTGACCACCCCTGCTGGAACCGAAGACTCCCGACTGGGATTCCATCGCTCCACAGCCCAGCCCCAGGACCCAGTTGCCCACCCACTCCTGCCTCTTGGGTTGTCATGTCGGGGCAAACACCATCTGAGACCACTGACAACCCCCGGCCAGAGAGGCAGAGGGGCACCAGCTTCAGTGTCACCAAAGTTGGTGTCCTGGTGGAGCAAGTCCTGGGGCAGTATGATGCCCTCTTCGGAAGTTCCCGCGCCGACAAGGAAGGACGGACTCGGATCTGGACTGACATCGTGACTGCCATCAATGCGGAGGGGGTGGCAGTCCGCGACTTACAACATGTCAAGAAGCACTGGGAGGACTTCAGGTCCAGGACCCTGAACAAGGCCCGGCGCCTCTTGAAGGCAGCGGATGCCAAGGGGCGCCGGGGCCACTTGTCGGAAGAACAGATGAGGGTCCTGGAACGCATATCCCCAGCGCTCCACGTCCAGGTCCTTTAGAGGCAGACCCGTCTGGAGTCGAGCGGTAAGTGTACATGCATCCTGATTGTTTGATGTGCATGTAGTGATTTTTCAGTAGTGTGCAGGTTGCACATCTGTTTGTATGGGGTCGAGTATGGGTGGGGGTGTACAGGGCCGTGGGGCTAACACATGCGAGGGCTGTAATGTGTGAGACATGGATGGTGCTTGTGTGTGTAGGCTTGCATGCCAAATGCAGTTGTGTGGGCACACATGTTTGGATGAATGTGTATGTAAGTAGACACGTCCGTGATGTCACGCATGTATGTTGTTTTCAGCTGCATGTATCAGCACTGTGTACATGTGCATGTGTGTGTATTTGACAAGGGTGCAACAGTGATGCAACATGGATGCATGTGACAGCGGCATGTGGAAGCCTGATGGGCAGATGTGACATGGATGCCCATCTGAACACTGCGACACTTGGCAGAGGTGTGCACATGCATGCAAGTGTGGTGGTGTGTGTACATGTGTGGTGCACTTCCTGTGTTGCATGTGATGTCTGGCTGTCATGATCTCTGCTTCCAAAAGGTCAGGGTTTTCCCAACTCCCTTGGAAGCAGATCCATAACCCAGGTTCCGAGTGCCAACCAGTCCCAATTGGGACCTTTTGGACCCAGTCCTGGCGCCAGTGGCACCAGGCTCATAAATATGCCCAGTCCCAGCGCTGGAAGCGCCGGGCTCATAATGCTTGGGTGGACTTACCTGCAGCAGACCATGCTGCTTACTTGCCTGCCAGTTGAGCCTCTGATCCTCTTCTGTTTGGAACTACGTTTCCTGTTGGGTGGGGCAGGAGCCACTCCCTAGATTCAGAACACTGGAACTCTTCTGGAAAGCAGGAACTCTTTTCTTACCTAGGCGTGGCTGTGGAAGGAGACACCTAAGCACTACAGGAGGCTATTTAAACCACACCCAATGGATGAATCTTGCTTTGCGTTATTCTGCATCCTCTGCAGCAGAACGCTCATCGTGTCTTCTGCATCTGATCCTGGGCCTAAGGAAAAAGGCTTACGATCCTGAATCCAGTCTTCAGCAACACCTATAAAGACAAGAAAGAACAGGTTAGCATTACGGTCTTCAGTGACAGCTCTTCACTTACCTGGTCCATCGGCTGTCACCAACGCCTCGCGCTGCATTCCGGCATCTGAAAGACAAAAGCTTACCAACTCTTCGCACGCTCCGGAGGCCTTCGGCGCTGCATCCCGCATCTGAAAGACAAAACAAGGTGCGTTTAAAGACATTGGGGAACTTTAATACTCACGTGCCATTACTCCTTTCCACATCTAACCCAGTGGGTATTCCGGCACCCTGCAGCCGCTCCAAACTTGTACCTGCAAAATAAAAAGACAGTTAGAGCGCATCGTGAAGCAGGCAACAAGCACTTACTTACGTGCTTCCAGGCGCTTCTATTCATCACACGGGCTCCATCTTCAACTCACTTCAGCCCATCATCCGCCATCGCCGGAACCCTGCAAAACAAGAAACATCATTACTAAAGACTTTAAAGACATTAGAATTACTCGAAACTTACCGTTCGTGCAGTAAACGACGGACAGCAGTCCTCTGAAGTCAAGAGGCCTGCTCCCCTTATCCAGTGAAGAAACTGGTTACAGCACCCTGCCCCGAGGCAGATGGAGAGCACGGCGTTCACTTACCTAAGGTGAGAGCGTTAACCTTTGGGGTTCTACAGGAGAAGAGAAAGGGAAGAAGAGAGAGACATTCAATAACCCAGTTCCTTAATCCCATATTTTCTATCTGCAGACATCTTACCCTTCAAGTCAGACATACAGTGCACAGAGGTCCAGCCCAAAGAGCCAGCCGTGTGTTACACATCACCTTTGCAGATACGGTATACGCCCAGTCAAGACCGGCGCCTCTACGGGAATCAGGTGAGCGTTACACTGGCTCACCTTTGCCTGCTCATGCTGTTGTATGTGTACGGATGGCGCAGGCAGTTGCGATATGGCTGTGGTATGGCTCATGTGTGCGAGTTGAAATGACATGTGTGTTGGGGATTGTGATGACATGTCTGAGGTTTGCCAATGCCACTCATGTACAACTGTCATGTCTGTATGTGTCCATTGTACAGTGTCCTGATGCCTGTGTTTTATTTCTCCCTGTCTGCAGCGTCAACTGATGAAGAGAGCGGAGAAGGTGCTGTGGAGCACAGCGGCGGGGATCCCACCGCCAGCCGGAGATGCAAGGCCCGGCTCCCCTCCAATGTTTTCATCTCGTCGGGGAGTGAGGAGTCTGGTGCCGCATCCCAGGCCGCAGCTGCCGGGGGGAGGTCCAAGAGGCAGAGGTTGGAGTTGGACTCCTCGGCAGCAGAAGGGGCAGCTGGGACCCCACAGGGCCCAACAGGGGAAGATGGCACGGAGTCATCCAGGTTGGTGGGGGGTTTGGTGGAGGAGGAGGCCGTGCAAGCAACAGAGACGGGGTCTGGAGGTGGGGATCCCACTGGTGCTAGTGGTGCAGTGCAGGACCAGGGACAGGAGGCAGCACAGGCCGCTGCGGAGGTACCTGTGTGCAAAACGGTCCCTGATCCTGTCCCTGCATCATCTTGCACCAGCAGGGATGCCTACGTCCAGACCCGTTTTCAGGCAGGGGATGAGCTCACATCAACTGGCCTTCCTCTGCCTGCGGACGTGGCTATCCGGGTCCGGGTTGAGCCTGTTCTGAGTGGTGTGGCGTTGCGTCAACGGGCCATGCGAGGTGACCTGCAGTCTTTTCATGAGGAGACTGCACGTCATCTCGAATGGCTCGTTGACCACGTCAGCCTGCGGGGCAGGTCACCCAGGCTGGATTCCTCCGTATGATGGGGCTTGCTACGACCCCTCCTCAACTGAACCCCCTACGCGCCAGTCGTCCTCCGTGCCATCTTCCCACCCATCAGTCACCTGGGTGCCCTGTGGAGCTGCCTCTGACGGTGCGGCCAGGCTGGTGGAGGACAGTCGGGAGTCGGACGTCCAGCAGGGGTGGCCACATCAACCACTGCACCCCAGCCGGCGGAGGATGTGCAGGCAGCAGGAGGCAGTGCACGGGCAGAGGCACAGCAGCAGCAGCAACGTGGTGGGAGCCATGAAGGCTCGGGGCCTTCAACATCGGAGGGGCAGGCATCGGCCGGAGGGCAGGAGGACCCAGGACAGAGAGTGTCTTCCGTGTGGCAGCAGTTGGGCCACGCCATAGATGCAGAGCGGCAGCGGGCGGAAGAGGCACGGCTCACAATGGTCAGGGCGGAGAACTCCATGCGGAGGGCCCTGAGGCGGGTCGAGTGTCTCGAGGCAATCCGCAGGGGTTTGGAGGTGGACACGTCGACGGCCCTGCGGCCCCTCGGGGCCATGGAGGAGGACCGCCTCCGGGACATTGAGCAGGAGTTCGATGATGCCCTGGCCCGGGACATCCACAAGTGAGCCGTCAAACTAGCCCGCTGCCCTTGTACATAGTTATGTAGGTAGTGTTAGGTTTCATTTTTTTTTGGGATTTATTTTGGACCTTTCGGACATTGGCCACATTTTTGTATATAGTTTATTTTATTAGTTAGTGTAGTTAGATAGGTTTCCTTTCTTTTGTGGGGATAATGGACCCTGGCTTGTTCCCATGTACATAGTTCACTGTTGGATTGTATTTTTCTTTCACATTTTAACCATGGAGCAATGGCTTTCTTTTTTATTTCCCATTGGATTTTGTTTTGTGGACAGTGACTTTGGACACCATTACTTTGGAATTTGATTTTTGGTTTTGCTTTTTTTCGCGGACATGCTTCTTTTCATTTTTGTACATTCACATTTATGTTTCTTTATTTTTGATTATATTTATGTTTGCTTTAATACATATTTTTTTTATCATACTTCAATGTGTGGTATCTCATTGGTTTCATGCATTTCATGATATACGTTTTGAGATTCACTGACACCCATTGGGTGTATGTGAGGGAAATGTGTTTGTTTCTGAACTTGCAATTGGTGTTCTGTCATGTAATTGCCAATTATGAGTGGGTGGATGCAATACTTGGGTGGGTGTTTTGCATTTGGAGGCTGACCATAGGGAGCAGGGATCTAGATTGTGATGACATGTTGGCTGGGGAACATGAGTTGGACATGGGTGGGGGCCTGGTGGCAGGTGCCCCACAGTGCTGGGGGGTGGGGGTGGTGGGAGACATGGGTGGGGGCCTGGCGGAGGGTGCCCCTGCACTGCTGCGGGGTGGGGGTGGTTTAGAAAATGGGTGGGGGCCTGGTGGAGGGTGCCCCTGCACTGCTGGGGGGTGGGGGTGGTGGGAGACATGGGTGGGGGCCTGGTGGAGGGTGCACCTGCACTGCTGGGGGGTGGGGGTGATGGTAGACATGGGTGGGGGCCTGGTGGAGGGTGACCCTGCACTGCTGGGGGTTGGGGGTGGTGGGAGACATGGGTGGGGGCCTGGTGGAGGGTGATCCTGCACTGCTTGGGGGTGGGGGTGGTGGGAGACATGGGTGGGGGCCTGGTGGAGGGTGCCCCACAGTGCTGGGGGGTGGGGGTGGTGGGAGACATGAGTTGGACATGGGTGGGGCCTGCTGGCAGGTGCCCCACAGTGCTGGGGGGTGGGGGTGGTGGGGACATGAATTGGACATGGGTGGGGGCCTGCTGGCAGGTGCCCCACAGTGCTGGGGGGTGGGGGTGGTGGGAGACATGGGTGGGGGCCTGGTGGAGGGTGCCCCTGCACTGCTGGGGGGTGGGGGTGGTGGGAGACATGGGTGGGGGCCTGGTGGAGGGTGCCCCTGCACTGCTGGGGGGTGGTGGGAGACATGGGTGGGGGCCTGGTGGAGGGTGACCCTGCACTGCTGGGGGGGGGGGTGGGAGACATGGGTGGGGGCCTGGTGGCAGGTGCCCCACAGTGCTGGGGGGTGGGGGGTGGGGAACATGAGTTGGACATGGGTGGGGGCCTGCTGGCAGGTGCCCCACAGTGCTGGGGGGTGGGGGTGGTGGGGAACATGAGTTGGACATGGGTGGGGGCCTGCTGGCAGGTGCCCCACAGTGCTGGGGGGTGGGGGTGGTGGGGAACATGAGTTGGACATGGGTGGGGGCCTGCTGGCAGGTGCCCCACAGTGCTGGGGGGTGGCGGTGGTGGGGAACATGAGTTGGACATGGGTGGGGGCCTGCTGGCAGGTGCCCCACAGTGCTGGGGGGTGGGGGTGGTGGGGACATGAGTTGGACATGGGTGGGGGCCTGCTGGCAGGTGCCCCACAGTGCTGGGGGGTGGGGGTGGTGGGAGACATGTGTGGGGGCCTGGTGGAGGGTGCCCCTGCACTGCTGGGGGGTGGGGGTGGTGGGAGACATGGGTGGGGGCCTGGTGGAGGGTGCCCCTGCACTGCTGGGGGGTGGGGGTGGTGGGAGATATGGGTGGAGGCCTGGTGGAGGGTGACCCTGCACTGCTGGGGGGTGGGGGTGTGGGAGACATGGGTGGGGGCCTGGTGGAGGGTGCCCCTGCACTGCTGGGGGGTGGGGGTGGTGGGAGACATGGGTGGGGGCCTGGTAGAGGGTGACCCTGCATTGCTGGAGGGTGGGGTGGTGGGAGACATGGGTGGGGGCCTGGTGGAGGGTGCCCCTGGTGGCTCTGGGTGCAGGGGGACATGCGTTGGTGGGCAGTAGTGCAAGTTGACATGTGGGTTGGCTGGGGGGCATGGCCATGGTGGGTGGGGTGCCTGCAGGACATGTGCAGGGTAGGGCCCTGTGGTGTGAGCCACCTGCAGGGGCCGTGGAGGGTGTAGAGGGAGCACCTGGGAGGACCCACACATGCAATTCACGTGTGGTGCTCCCCGCGCACCCCTGTAATACACGTACCCTGATGGAATCGCGTGTGGAACTTTCCGCGCACCCCTGAAATACGTGTACCCTGCTCGCACGGGGCCAATCGCGTGTGGAACTTCCCGCGCACCCCTGAAATACACGTACCCTGATGGAATCGCGTGTGGAACTTCCCGCGCACCCATGGAATACACGTACCTTGCTGATGTCGCGTGTGAAACTTCCCCCGCACCCCGAAATACACGTACCCTGATGAAATCGCGTGTGGAACTTCCCGCGCACCCCTGAAATACACGTACCCTGCTGAAATCGCGAGTGGCACTTCCCACGCACCCCTGAGATACGCGTACCCTGCTCGCACGGGCCCAATCGCGTGTGGAACTTCCCGCGCACCCCTGAAATACACGTACCCTGCTGAAATCGCGTGTGAAACTTCCCCCGCACCCTGAAATACACGTACCCTGCTGAAATCGCGTGTGGAACTTCACGCGCACCCCTGATATACACGTACCCTGCGGAAATCGCGTGTGGAACTTCCCGCGCACCCCTGAAATACACGTACCCTGCTCGCACTGGGCCAATCGCGTGAGGTACTTCCCGCGCACCCCAGTGATACACATAGCCCGCTTGCCGTGCTGGTACAGGGTTAGCGCAGCCCTTTGCGCTGGATTGGGTATATTGATGGCTTTTCCCTGGGCGAGAGGCGTTCTTGGAGGCATAACTGGCGCTGCTGCAGGGTCGCTGCGCCACTGTGCGCCACGGCTGGTTTTGGTGGCTGGAATCCATGAATACGCTGTGCGCGGAAATGGATTTTAGCGCACGCGGCTGGCGCAGTGATTCGCACGCGCACACTGTGCGCCAGCCGCGTGTGCCACTTGTGCGCTGAATTCTATGAATTACCCCCTTTGTGTTTTGTGAAGGGGTGAAAGGCTGTGTTCCATCCATCGTTTCCCGTGATGTCACATCCGGGTGGGGTCAAATGGCATCACTTCCTGTGATGTCATTAGAGGTCAAGGGTCATGTGATGTCACTACTCCTGGCATTTTGGTGAAATGACGTCCCTGCAGCTCACTTAAACTATTAAGTCAAAGCAGTAACTATGCATATATCAATAATGTTCAATGTGTATTGTAAATCTACAATACCAAAGTTGTGCTCTTCTATACACACGCTAATCATTCATCAAAATGCCTAGAATGCAGTTACACACATATACACATTTAAAGTGCAAACCTATCCCTATTTAAAATGTGCCATGACCTTTAGTGGCTTGGAATAACACATTTCCATGGGCACACTGCATTAGGAGTTGTAAAGTGTGCCATGAAAGAAATATTATTCCACTGTCAGAGAAGTAGGGGACATCAGGACTAATGTGAAGAAAATAATGCAACATGCAAATGAGAAATAATGCAATTCAGTGCAGAGATTGACTTATGCTAGACCTATGACCTATAGAACATGATTATAATGGTGACAAGTGGCATTCCATGAACAGGGTGAGTGGTTATATGTGATTTTGCTGATGGACAGTACAGAGTGGTACGTTTCATCGTGGTCAAAACACCAAATTTGTTTAATTTCTTTATTTGGGGGTCCCTGCAAACCTCCTGATTCTCCACCCCTATAACGCCACCCCAACCCCATCCTAACCCATTTTAACCCCTTACCCCACTACCCTTTACATATTTATTTAATGTTTTTGAGGGTTATATTGAGTATACTCACTTACTCATTTGGGTGCATGATGAAAACGTTCTTTTAGCACTTTCACTACCCTTACGAAATATCGAATTTGCATGTGAAAACGTGGCAGTCTGCTTTTTTAACCGCACAGCCAGTGTGTCTGTGCTTAACTATTATGCAGAGGGTATTGTCTCCTCAATTCTAGCATCATGATCTGTTTTACTTGATCTCAAAATAGTTACAACACTCACAGTCGTAAATTATGGAACAACAGAGATGGGGAAAGTGGGGTGTTTGTCCATGTGTTCACTAGAAAATGCCCATCTTGCCAGACAATTAACCGACCGCTCCTTGCCTTATTTAGTCACCTTCCAGTGTAGATTGCACTGCAACCCTCTCTACTCTGCAAATCCAGTCACCTGCTTGCCCACCCGCCATCATCTCCCCATTAACTGCACTGTCCTTTGCTGTTGAGAGTGCCTAATATGTGCGTCTGAATACCTCTGAATTTTAGAAAGGTATTTAGTGCAGTATATTTGAACCATTTTCTGTGTGGTTGTAAATATTCCCAAACACCCTTTAGCTTGTTGCAGGATTTCATGACTGCATTACTCTCTGAGAAGAAACCGCTGTTTTGTGTTCAGATCTTATCATTCCTAGCGTTATATGGGGGTTATTTCATAACCAACCTAAATTGCAAAGGACATTACATTTTGGAAACGTGAAACTGAGTATCAGCCTTTACTCTTCAATATCCCCGTGCGTTTTGGAAACAATTGTAAATGCCGCCTGCACATAACGCTTTGCAGGAAGCATTTGCAATGGATCCTTATGCAATCGGCCTGCATTTAGCAGGTGCAAAAGCCAGGCGAATTCATAGGAATCGTTAGGTTTCCCACCTGCTTGAAAATATATGCTGGCGGAAAACCCTAGTGCAATTTGAAGGTGGAGCAGAGCAACAATGAAACATATACCCTACTCCGTGACCCCTACCCAGCCTTCAAATAGTTTTTTTTTTTTTTTTTACAGATAATTAAAATGAAGGTTAAATACATCCAGGGGACTATAAAGCGCCCCCTGTACACTTTTTGTGAATGTCCATATCGCTCGCCTACCTGCATGCATGTGCTCTTCTGTGTATATCTCTGTGGGCTCGTCTCTATGGCAGACCGGGCTCTCCTGTCGTACAGTTTCCTGTCTTTTTCCTCCTGATCTGCTATGGTAAAATTGGATGCACATCAACGGGCCAAACGTGCACTGACTTCCCATTAATCCAATATTACTTGATTCATGGATCTCAAAATATTGCACCTGTTGTAGTCCACTTATGTATAATGTGCTGTGCTTTGCTTCTTATGGGCCGTTTAAGCAGTGCTGTCCACACAAATCTATTTTGACGTTATCTATTTTCACGACAAAAACGTGCTATTCCTTAAAATATCTTTGCAGCTCCAAAATGTGATATTGCTTAACAGAGCAGCAGGATCAAGTCTAACAATATTTGTTATATACATCCTTAAGTGAGCACATGGAATTGAACGTTCCTGGCATGTTTAACTCCCCAGATCTCATTATATCAGTATTCACAACCATGAGATAATGAGCGTTTGAAGGGCGTGTGTTTTAGTGTCTTCCAAATTCTGGCTCTATTCTTTCTCTAAATTGCATTGAAAACCCATGAATGGATCACTTTTATACAGTTATGCACTACCTTTGTTATGTGTTGGTATGGTATGTTAATATGCTTTGATATTGTGCCAAATCACTGCCACAGTAGTTTTAGAGCACTTAGGCCTGTCCATGGCATGGCATAATCTGCCCCCACCCGGGGTACCCAGACCTTAGTCTCCTGGAGGAAAGAAATTAATGATGGGTAAGATCAGCGGATGGGAAAGCAGGAAACAGATCCTATAAACTCATGGAGGGAGTGGTGCAGCGGGGGCAAGAATGCTTTGTAATAGCATGGTGCATGTCAGTCCTGTGAGGTGGGCTATGGTTCTGTAAAAGGGAGGAATTGGACATGTTCTAAAGTGTTGTGATAACTGAGTTCAATTTACAAGGCTAATTTGCAGACTTTTAAGATAGCATCAAATGGGCCTCATTACAAGTTTACCGGTCCGGTAACAACAGTACCAGTAAGCTTGCTGGTACCATTGTTACTTGACCGGCAAAGTATGAGTTCTGCTCGTGGTCGCCTTCCTGCCCGCCAGGTCTGACCTGGTGGGCGTACGGGCCCGCGAGCAGACACTGACGGTAGCACCGGCACCATTGTGAATGGTGCCGGTGCTACTGTCCTCCCCATTCCCATTGAGTTCTATGGGACTCAAATGGGAATGGGGAGTGATACATTCGGGTCCCTGGCAATGGGGAAATGCAGGGTCCACCAGGGTTGTAATGGCCCTATATTTCCCCATTATCAGGCGCCAGAAAAATGAGCAACTTCAGCGGCAGCCTGCCGGTTTCACCGGCAAGGCTACTGCCGAACTTGTAATGAGGCCCAATGTAATGTTGGGTACATGGTGGTGGAGAGGGGGTTACACAGTGCTTGGGCAATCCTGGATGTTTGGTGGCTTATTTGCCGGGGCATCTCTAAACATTGTATCTGTGACGAATCAACTTCCAGGATACCAGTGGTCCAGGTGTGAATATCGGTTTCTAAACAATCAATCAGGCCCACACCTCTAATACCCTAGAAGGGATCCAACCAGATTGGAATAACAAGCAAATTATAAACATCCTTGTCCAATTTTGGTAACATGGACGAAATGGCAGGCTTATCTCCAAAAGGTCATGGATCATTGGTTAGTTGCAGCACAGCGAAAATACAATTACCCTATGATGAAAGGGACTGTCCAGTCAGGGTTTTATCAAAAATATCTACTTTATTTACATCACAAAGGACAGTTCTAGCAACACTATGAAATACGACCCACCCTATAAAGGAATGGAGAGGACAGACACTTTCAAAGAAGGAAAAGGGATGCACTCTGGATACTGACAGGAAGGGAGTCGGTATGATTAATAAACACCACACATTGTTAAGGTTTCCTGGCTTCAGCACAAAGGGAGCAACTGGTCTTAAAATATCTCTAGGGGCCTTCTGGGAAGGACCAGGAGACAGAACCACAATGTACCGTGTGCTGTAGATATCCTTGGTGCTCGACAGGGTCGAGTTGGCTTCATGTCGCTTTGCTGGCTTCTGCGACAGAGTTCGAGACGGAAGTCAGCTGCGGGTATCAGACAGCAAGATGGTTTAAAGAGTGAAGCTGGACAAACAGCTGCAGGCTGGCCTAAATGGTGGCTCGGGGTCAGGAAGTGTTGTCTCAGTGCTGATCCATGGTTCTGAAGCACTGGTCGAGACATCTCAGGTTTCTTTCAGCTACTGTGGCTTGACAACGGTCAGCATTGCAGTCAGTTGTGGATCAAGGAACTCGACTGACTCGAAAATGTACTTTAAGGCGAACAGTGGTAGATGCTTGTCAAGGTACATCTCCCAGCTTTTTCAATGGGCTTGTGATGTCCTTTAAGGTGGATGGCCAAAGCTGAAGAGAGTGTTGCAGGCAGCTGCCTTGTCCTTGGTTGTAGGTTCGGGGACATTCTGCCACTCCTTGTCCATGGAGCTTGCTGCAGAGGCTAGCAAGTCACACTGTGTGCTGGCTGGATACCGGTTCTGAAGTGGCTGAAGTGCCCTCTGAGTTCTTTATCTCTCTCTTTTCCCTCGGAGAAGTTCAGGGGAGGGGTCTTGCTTCCCGCTTTGGATTTTGTGGTCTTTCTTCCCTGCGGAAGCTGTAATGCAGACTGTACCTTCATGCAGGGTACAAGGATGAGTTCTTCTTTGCTACTTCTTGTGAAGTCTTCAGATGATCCCCCAAAACAGGGGCTCAGCCCTTTTTTAAAGCCAAATGGGCCACAATGATTGGTGTAAGCTAAGCACACCTTAGTGAACCAATCCTGGGGACCCTACCAGAAATTTGCAACAGGAAAAGTTAAAGGATTGAAACAGGAACAAGGTGGTGTCCCAGAACCAAGATGCCAGAATACCTTCTCTCAGCAGAAAGTTCTCTAGCCACACTCCCTTCTGATACTAAGCCCTGCCAATCTTCCTGTCTGTTGATTATCAAAGGGTCTCTCTGGTTAATGGATCTCTCTGTGGTTCCTGATTAAATCGCAGGTCTCCCTTGAAGCTAGAGTGAGACCAGACTCTCTGGCTCCTGCAAGCCACATTCTCCTACCTTATGAATGCGGTCCCCCTAGTGGGGTGGCCTACTGTAAACAGTCACAGATATGACAGCTCACTGTCATTCATAATGAGGGCAGGAGCTGGCTTCAAGTTGACACAGTTACATATGAAAGGTTGCTGGGGTTTCTGTCTTTTTGTGTCATACTCTGTAGTCAGGCCCCAAATGGGTCCATTTGAAGTACCCTCTATTTGTATGTTAATTGCTGCCACCATCTGCAGGGCCTAACAAAAGAGTAGGGTAGATAAATGGGCCCTTAGTTAGTTAGGCAGGCTGGGCATGGCAGGGGTAAGGTTGTCCCTCCCATTCCTGGAGATGATATGGTGCACTCCTGCCTGTCAAATGATAACTAAATATGACAGGGTGGACTGTGCATGTAGACTGTGTCTACCCAGAGTAAACTGGTCTATGCGTTTGTCATGGTGTGAACATTGGAAAATGTGTGTGGATTAGCCCCACACATTTTCCTGTGGTTGGTCTACCATCATTCCATTTAATTAAACATTTCAAAAAGCCCAGGCAAGTGCATGCCCACCATACTGTAAGTGACTTCAATTCAGCAATCCAACTAAGTCAATGCCTAGTCTATGATGCCCAATGGAAGCCCTTATTTATATATTTTTATGTCAAGTTCTTAAATCTGGATGATCAACCCTTATATAACGCCCCTCTCTTTGAATCCCCCTGACCTCACTGAGCCAAGAAGTAGATTGTTTTGCAAATTAAAAGGTTTATTGGAAAGATTAAACAATATATATATATATATATATCACACTTTTATGAATAAATTAATATTTGATAGCACACTTATGAGTATGAACAGTGATCAACAATGGATAATATTACAGTAGCACAATTCCTTAATTACTTAGGAGTTGGTATAGAAAGGATAAGGTAGCAAAGAATACTTTGTATGGTTTCAAGGAAAAGCAATGATGGAAAGAATGCAGCACAGAAATAAACTGGATATGGTTTCAACAAGAGATAATCTGATCACTTTTTGCCTTGTGACAACTCACTCCCCCCCTGTGCAATATGAAGAGATGGAAATGAGGGCACACAGGTTTTCAGGAATACAATCAAAAGCAGTTCAGTTCCCGTTCCCCCCCCCCCCCAGCAAGCTTAGAGAACCAGGGATGATTTTAAAACATAGGCCAAATACTTTTAAATGTGATTGCAATGAAGTGAAAAATATGCTAAAAATAATTTTAATTCCCTATAGGAGATTCAGGGTAGGTGATAGCTACTTTGAATTAGTTCAGGTCAACACTAGCAATGATTCAGGAATGATTATCAGGTTCAAAATGAATTTCAGCAGTGGAAAGCAAGAAGCAGCTATTTTTACAAGTGGTGAAATTGAGCTAGTTTGCAATTCGCGCCACTTTTTCCGAGTGCGTCAATCACGATTACGGACAAACTATGAGGAATGTCCTATTGGGGTTGTTGGAAAGCTTAGGCTCTTAGCTTTAAAATAACAGTTAAATCTCGCTTCTAGGACATACGGTTCAAAATATACAGATGTTTTTGTGGAGGTAGATTTTCCGAAATGAAGTCAAGATTTCAGAATGACAGATGACACTTTTGCAGCTTTGAAATCACAGAATGGACACACGATTTCTATGCAGTTCTGGACAGGTTGAAATGGATGGGATTAGATTACTTTAGACTAAGAGATGACTATGCACAGTTCTTGGCTGGATACTCACTCCTAGTTTTGGATAAGAATGGGTCTGGTCACAGATCTGGTCAGGTTTGGACTACGGTTCTCTCACCACGGGACGGTCTCTGGTACCGGTTCTGCCCACAGCGGTCTGGTCTGGGTCTGCTATCGGAACTGCACAGTGGTCTGGTCTGGGTCTGCTATCGGCACGGCACAGTGGTCTGGATATGGTTCTGGCACAGGGTTCTAGCCAGAATCAAAACAGCTCGCCCGGCTGTTGAATAGTTTAGTTATGTTGCTGGATTCTGAGGCCTGCTGAGAAGGATTCAGCTTTTGGTTCAGGCCTCTCTACTTCAAGTTCTGGAGTCTATCTGGAGTCTAAGTTCTGGAGCCTGGAGTTTTTGGCTGGATATGGTCGGGCAGCGTGCTGCGCAGAAATCGATTAAAAAGTGGAAAATGAATACCCCTATCTGGGTCTCAGTGGTTCTTTTTATGTCTTTTGAAAGTGGGTGGGCAGGCTGACTTTCTATGCCCAACCCACTAAGGATTCTGATAGGTTAAAGGATTTACTGTCCTCTGACTGGAGAACGGAGTAGTGAGTCAGAATGAGTCAGAGTGATGCTATGTTTATGGCTTGACTGAAGTCCCTCCCCTTAGCATTTACTTAGAAAAAAATTTTCATAACCAAAAATGCTTCCCAGATACACAAGTTGTTGAAATTACATGTACACATCACAGATGAATTAAGACAGGTCTCTGTTCAACCCTGATCTTTCTAAGAGCTTGGGTGCAGAAGTGACAACATTTTGCGCTTTCGATGGATTTCGCAATATTGGTTTTTCATCAAATCTGACACGGAGGTACACACCCTCTCTGGGCCTATTACAGTAAGTTTTGAGGTCTCTAACATAAACACAGATGTTACAATATTAATAATTACAGGTCTTGGCCTCAGAACATCCTACAGCGTCCAGCTTCGTTTCAAATTGTGGGTGCATTTTTCATATTAAGAGTCCCCAAATTGTACATTTCTGTCAGCTTGATACAATATTTTATAAGGAATTTAATAAAACATACAATTGCCTCCACTGCAGTACACCCATTTGTTTGTCCCCGCCCCTAGAAACTTGGCTTGGCTCAGAGGTCAAATGTCTTGCCTTCCCCCAGAGCAGTGTTGACAGTTCACACCCAAAATCAGCATACCCTATTCATCTGAAGGAATCCTTTGTCTGGTTTTTCCTGCTAGCAGGGCATCAGTCCAGGGTGCCACTCTCCATCTGATTAACAGAACCACGTGATTTCCTGCCTTCTTGCTGAGGATACTAGGTGTGAAGACTTCTCATGGACAAGCAAGCCTTTGAGGTCCGAGCTAATTCAGGTTCTCTGTTTAGCTCCTGAAATACAAGTCTCCTGTCAGAATTTAGATCGCTAGCGCTGGTCAGTGGCGGGCACCGGTATTGCACCCATTTTTGACAGCTGCATTAAATTAATACATTTCAAAAAGGGGATTTTACTTGATAGCATATGCTCCTTGCTAACATTGTATTGATGTGGATTCTGCAGTAGAGTAATGTAGAACACCCAACCAGAAGTTGGATTTTTTTGTGGTCTCATGCCCATGATTTTAGCAATTTTGACAATCAAGAAAATGAATTGTTGAACAGCTCTGTATTCCTTTGTCTGCTTTTGTTCTGTGGGCAGCCAAAGGATGGGGCTGGCAATTGTCTCCTGTATTAACACTGACAGAGGCAAAAGAAGATGGCAGCCTGTCTGTCAGGTTCTCACTGCGCATTTTCTGGTGATTTCTGGCCAGCAGCATGCTTTCTGGCGGCCATTATGATGTTTCCCATGTCAGTAATGCACAATGATGTTGTATGGCTTGGATGCGTGGGTTGAAACATCCCACAAGCCACCCTCTTGCGATGGCCATTCTGATCTTTTATCGATGGAACTCGCAAGACTGGGATGTTCGCCTCATCTTCTTCTGATTCCGCAGATGGCAAAGTTCAGTATCCTCTCCTCCATCAGGGGTGGATCGATCGGTTCTCGTCGCCAGTCCTGATGGGAGTATTGGGCAGTACTCCGCGCCCGTCAGACCTTTGCTCCCAGTCCCCGGGTTGTTCTCCTTGGTCAGTCTCCCTGGTTCATCTCTCTCTCTTCTCACCTACGATGACAAAGCAAAAGTGGCAGAAACAGATTCATAGACATTTCCCCACCACTATTAATGTGGTTGGGTGAACATATACATTTTATAAATCAGGAGACATTTGCATTCTTATTATGGTATTTCATACTTTAATCAGGAGACATTTGCATTCTTATTATGGTATTTCATACACTATATGTGGAATAATTTAGGGTGGGAAATGTATTAATCTGGAGCGGCCCCCTCTGGGATTGCAGTGGACTCCTCCAGTTGCTGCAGAGTGTGCATGGGATGGCAACACTTTAGCTGATTAAAATGACCCACTTGTCTTCCACTTCCGCCAAACTACCTTTGGGGATGTGGATCTTGTAGGGGACTGGTGAGATGCTGTCTACAATTTCAAAAGGTCCCTTCTATGTAGTCAGAAATTTCCGCCGTTTGGCCTGGTTCCTTTGGAAATTGTATAGATAAACCCGGTCTCCTACATCGTATTCCTTTCTGGTGGTCTTCAGGTCATAGTGGGTCTTCATGCTATCGGCTGATCTTTCTAGATTTAGCTGAACATAGGCAAAAGCATGGTGAAGGTGTTTCCTTAAATTCTCAACATACTCATGAGTTGTGGAGGCATTGATCAATGTTTGCTCTTGGGTCCTGTAGAGCAAATGCTGGGGAAGCACCATCCTGCGTCCAGTCATCAGCTCAAACGGTGACATTTTAGTTGCAGATGAAGGGGTAGATCTGATGGCCATTAGGACAAGAGGTAATCGGATATCCCAACTTGGCCCAGAATCTGCCACAAACTTTTTTAAGATGCTCACAATTGTTCGGTTGTAACGTTCTACTGCACCAGAAGAAGCTGGCCGGTAAGAAATGTGTAGCTTCCTTTTAACCCCCAGTATCTCCCACATCTTTGTCATTACTTCGCTGGTGAAATGGCTACCTCTGTCTGACTCAATCCTTTGGGGTAGAGCAAAACGCGAAAAGATGTGATTGATCATCAGGGCAGCTGCGGTTTCTGCCTTGCAGTTTGGGCATGGGAGACATTCCACCCATTTAGTAAATAAGCATGTCACAGTCAACATGTACTTATTTCCCCTAGAGGAGCGAATCACGGGGCCTATGAAGTCGACTTGCAAATGACACCCCTTCAAGTATTGGTCGAGGTCCTGCCCCATGTGTGGCCAGTATGCAACCTCTCTTAAGATCTCAAGTGTTGTATGAAACCCCCTATGACCGGCTGTGGCTGCATCATGGGCGTGACTTAAAATCAGGCTTCGGAATGAGGTAGGAACCACCCACTGATCATGGCCAGCTTGGGATTTCCTTACCAACAAACCATCTTGGATTCGGAACATTTTTTTTTTTGGACATTTCATCAACACTCTAAGGTCCTCTTTCCCAATGTAATCGGTATCCGTCAGGGGAAAGTTCTCCGGGTCCTCAATGTGTTGGTAAAACTTACCAATTATTGGATCCGCCTTCTGAGCCGTAATCAAATCAGCATCTGGCGTCTCCTTACTCCATTGTGCAGTTGGAAGATCATTGTGAGCATTTGTCTGGGACTTAGTGATAGCAGTGACCTTTATCTCCCGCAACAGGGACTCAATTTCTATTAGATCCCCTTGGATGGCGCCGGTTTTGGCCAGATGATCAGCTTAGTCATTTCCAGTTTTGTCTGGTCCCTCTACTTTGGAATGACCCTTGATCTTTTTCCAGTAGATGGTCATCTCATTCGAGGTGACCAGATCATCAATATTTTGGATTAACTTCCCATGTTTCAAGGGTTTGTTATTAGCACATAACATGCCTCTGGTTTTCCAATTAACCAGGTGCTCCACAAACCTGTTCCGTACATAATACGAATCTGTGATTGTGACCAGTTCGTGGAGTTGATGTTGGACAGCAGTGAAGATGGCTTGGTGCACAGCCATCAACTCTGCTACTTGACTACTTCGGGGACCGATCTTGTACCCAGCGGAGGGTTCTGGGGACTCATTCACCCTTGCATTCCATACGCCGGCCACAAGTTCTTTTTCCCTGTTGTTGTCAACATGGTAGGAGCATCCATCCACATAGACAGTGGGAATTCCCTCACACTTATCTTCTTCAAAGACTTTGTGTGGGGAATTAAGGTATGCCTCCATGTTGTCCTTGATTTTTAGACTTTCGTCCTCGAGACAGTTTTCTCTGGCACAATCATGCAAGTCAGCCAGACCTTGCGCAAGGGGACTCTCCTTGTTTTGGCCATATCTGACCTCCACAGGAAAGCCTTGCATTGACAGATTCCAGGAAGTAAATCGGGAATTACTCACATTTCCGGCCCGGATTCTGTCACTTTGGAGATATTGCAGAGGCTGGTGTGAAGTCTCCACTATGATGTGTTCCCTCTGGATAAACGGGCAGTAATTCTTCAATGCAAACAGCGTTGCCAGGAGTGCCTTCTCAGAATCGTTGAATTTTTCCTCCACAGAGGATAAAGTTTTGCTTGCATAGGAGATTACTGTATTGACCTTGTCATGCTTTTGATATAATACTGCAGTCAAGCATGTATTAGAGAACCCTGTCTCCAAGAAAAACTCCTTGTTTCTGACAGGGTAAGCTAGACAAGGCGCTTGTGAGAGGCTTCTTTTGAGCTGTCTTACTGCCTCAGATTGTTCTGGACCCCATTCCCACTTGACCCCCCCTTAAGAGATGAATCAGGGGTCTGGTGATCTCTGCGTAGCCCTCAATTAACTTTCTGCTGTAATTAGTCAGTCCAAGGAGGCTCCCTAGTTCCCGCAGAGTTGTGGGGTCCTTTAGTTTCTGAAGTGCTTCCACTTTCTTTTCCTGGGGACAGAGACCCTGAGGAGTAATCTCATGCCCCAAGAAATTGACACGGGTTCTACATCACTGTGCTTTCTGAAAGGAAAGTTTTGCTCCGGCGGCCCTCAACTGTGTCAGAACATAACGGATCTCCGCTATGTGTTCCTCCACAGATGAACTTTTGATGAGGACATCATCTACATAAGCCAGGTTACCCCTCGCACCCAGATCGGACATGGCCTTGTGTAGGAAAATATTGAATTAATTGCCGGAGTTGAGATATCCGAAGGGAGTCGGGGTCCATGTGTACTGCTGGCCCCCAAAGGTAAAAGCCAGTTTGTATTGGTCCTCCCTGCTGACAGGCACAGTCCAGTATCCATTGGTCAGGTCTATTGCAGTGAATACCTGTGACCCTTGGATCTGGGCCAGCCCTTGGTCAATGTAGGGAAGAGGCCATCGGGAAGTATGGACCCGTTTGTTGAGCTCCCTAAGGTCGGCGCAGAGTCTCCAATGACCATTTGGCTTCAATATTCCCAGCACCGGATTATTGAAGGTGCAGTGTACTGGACGGATTATCCCCCGGGACTCAAGGTTCTTAATTATTTCAGTAAGGGACTCCATGGATGCGAGAGGCAAACGATATTGCTTCACAAACACTGGAGTCATGCCAGGGTCCGTTGGAATTGTTGTTGTGTGGATGTCGGTGCGACCACAGTCATATGAGTACACCGCAAAGAGATCTTGAAAATCCAAGAAAATTGTTTCAACTTTTGCTTCTGCTCCAGAGTCACACAGGCATCAGCTAGGTTGACTCTCTCTGCAACCATCTGCCTGAAGCCTGGAAAGACTTCTGGTTTCGCTATCTCAGCACCCTCCTCCAGCTGGGTGGAGAAGTCCCTGGCCAGAGTGCTGATTTGGACTGGAGGCTTCAGGTGGGAAAGGCAGCCCTCATGGACCTGGAACATCACCTCATCCCCTCTGAAGTCACAAGTAACATCTTCCTTATCATAAGGCCAGGAAGTGTACACCAGGAAGTTCCCCCCATGCCGGGTAAAGATCCTGTCTGGTGTTGTGTTGTCATCACTGTCAAAACAGTCCTTGGGGATTGGTCCTAACAGTTCATTTCCTAAATCAATGGTAAATGTTGGTCATCAACCGCCATTCCAATAATGGTGCCTGCGGCTAGAGTAATACTATTTAAGTCCCTGTTATCCACCTCTGTTGGAATGGTGTCATGTTCTAGATTGACTAACGGTGTTGGGTTTACCCCCAACCCTTGCTGTTGCAGAGAAGCATTTAGATGAATATAAGCATCAGGGTTTTTCAATTTTTGTCCTCTTTTAACTTTCACTTCCAGGGAGAATTGTCGGGTCCTTTCTGGGATGGTGATTTCCTCTTTAATCTGAATTTCAAATGCATAAGGTAGCAATTGAGCTGACCTAAATGCTTTTTCTGGATCATCAAAGCCCATGGGATTATCCGCTAACCGGGACCAAGCTTTGAAGTTTATTTGGTCCAAACTAATGGCAAAGCGATTGAGAATGTCACTGCCTAAGTAAAAGGCGGCAGTGACGTCTCGCACAACCCAACAATTATGGACTATGCTCTTGTTGCCAATGGAGATTTTGAGCATACACCTGCTTGGCAGGAGATGTTTGGAATTGGGTGTTTCCAGATCCATTTCCCATTTGTCTATCAGTTTGAATGTGGGAATGGCTGGATCTTTTGGGAGTTGGCGGAACATGGCTTCGCTGATGAAGCTCTTACCGTTGTTCACACACACTCGGGCGAGAACAGAGTCCTTCCCATCATTTAACTGAACAACTGCTCTCCAATTTGCTGAATGTCAGCCAGGCTCTGAGCTGATTTCACATCTTTCTGGACTATTGGAGTGGGAATGTCTGATTGTGGATTAGTAAATTTCAGAGTGTTTCCTTCCAGTGTGGAATACCACCTTAAACTGGAAGGAAGGTTGATTTTCAGAAATAGAGAGGTCCCCCCCATCACCAGTCTGTTGTCCTACTGCTATTACTGTCACGTCTGGAATTTGGTTGTTCTGGAAGTGAAATTCTACTTGGTCAGATTTTTTTCAACCATGTGGCATGTGCCGTTTAAACTAACATGGTTGACACTCTGTTTTAATATTATTGGTCGGCTAGTCTGGGTCCAGAGGACCTAGTGTACGCAATCTATTAGGGGTGAAAACCTTCTCAGGAGTCATTCCCTAGTAAACAAGGGGTGCCCTCTGGAGTCACTACTATGACCTGGTGTTTCACCTTGTGTTGCCCAATTTTAATGTCCAAATCCGCCGTCCCCTCGACGGGAATTTCCTTCCCGTCAAAGTTCTGAAGTTGTCCAGGAAGAGAGGTGAGAGGAATTTGGTAATTCTACCCCCTCCCTGCATTTAGTTCATCATAGGCTCTTTTGGACAGAAGGGTAGGTTGGAATCCAGTGTCCACCATTGCCGAAATTGTACCCTGCCCCTGTACTTGTACCGGGGCATAGTATCTTCCCTCCTTCTCCTCAAGGGGGCACAGATAATGCACATTTTTGGACAACTGGTATGCCAATTCTCTGGTTTTGGACAAGGAAAGAGAAGAGATGTGGGCAGAATTCTGTGAAGAGTCTTTGGAATCTGAAAGAAAAAGTTGGCAACTAGAAATGGGAGACGTTGTGGGTTCCCCTGGTTCTGGTTCTGGGCCACCCCCCCCCCTTTTTGGAAGCAGTCACCAGAATGGGTTTGAACCAGGGGATTTTGATGCTGTTGGTTCTGGGATGAGAGGATGGGCGGCGCTAGCTCAGTCCCCACATCTACCCTGTCTGTCTGTGAATCCCTTGGGACCCATTTTCACTTGGGAGGAGTTCCCCCATCTCTGAAGGAGAAGATCCTTTTCCCAGGATCCTCGAGGATCCCTCTCCCTCAAATTGGAAGATCTGTACCTCCTCCACAAAGTGGGTCTGTTTGGGTCCTTTGTTTCTCCTACCTCCTCTCTGCTCCTTGGGTGGCAGACTTTCAGGGGTAGGAGATTTTGTTTCCGGTTCCTGGGTTTCCAGGGGCTGTTTACAAGTGGGGAAGGAAGCTTCCTCCAAGGCTTTACACCCCGCTTCCCCTTGTGCCTCCTCCCTGGGAACTGGTGGGTTATCGGGGTGCTGCCCCCGTCATTTTTCTGGAGCACAAGGTCCCGACTTTGGGGCATTCTGCACCGGCATGCCCATCTGAGGGTTCTGCTGTGCCATCAGCATGCGACCCAGATCCTGTGCCATATTTTGGACCTGGCGCTCTAACTGTGAAAGCCGCTCTGGCTGATACGGGGTTCTGTTTTCTCCCCTGGGCTGATCCCGGGAAGGGTAGCTATCCCTTCTCTTTTAGTACCCCGGGTTGGGAAGATTTGGGTACCCCTCCACCCTTGGCCTCCCCTCTCCCGGATTAGGTTGTCTGGGCTCAGGGAATTGGGGAAAGAAGGATGGATGATTTTGGGGCTGGAAGTTGGGTGGATACCTGGGGAAAAAGTTCTGCCCAGGATTTGGGGAATTTCTGCCCTCCTGTGGGAAGTTAGGGGGGAAGTTCCCTGGGGTAGGTGCTTGGCTGGATCCCCCCTTGGGCTGGAGGAGTCCACACATAACCCAGGATGGGTCGGCTTCCCTTGTAGCGGGGACTTACATAGTCAGGGGAGTGAGGGACCCCATTTGTGGGACTACCTCCTTAGCTCCCTGTCTGTGACTGGCCCAAGGGCCTTCTGGGCTTGGAAATATTCTGTGCAGGCAGGTTTTTAGGCCCCCCTATCTCCAAATCCAAAATGGGGGCAACCTTTACCTCTGCCACCTTAGCAGCAGCAGGGGTGCTGGTCGGTTTGGGGGTTTTCTGAGCATTACTTTTATTTTCTATGGGCTTCTGCACCTCAAAGATTCGGGTGGCTTGTTCAATGACCCAGTCTAGTGACCTTTTCTCATGAAAATCTCTCACTAGCTGGGTCATGATGTATTTGGGCAAGGCATGGAAAAAAGTGTTAACAAATTCTTTGCTGTCCGTGCGCACCTTTTTGGTAGTCTGCACAAAGGCACGCTTCAATTCCTGCACAAATTCTTGTGGGATCTGATCCTCCCAACATTGCAAATTGTATACTGCCTTGCGAGCCTCTTGGGGATTCCGGTGAACAGAAAAATGTTTCAAGATGGCCGCCCTATATGTGGACCATCTTGAATGGTTTTGGTCCTCCAGCCCGCAAAGAAACTGGAGTATTCTGGGGAGAATGTCCATTTGATGTACTGCATACAGCTACTGCTGTCTTTTAAATGGAAAGTCTCCATCATTTGCTCAAAAAGCTCCAAGTGTTCCCACACAGAATACTTGGCGTTCTTGTGATAAGGCGTGATGACACTCCTGATTGCCTTCATCTGTTTTAAGGGGTCCTTAAGCAAGGCCCTTTTTGCCTTATTGGCCTTCTTGGTTCGGGTAACCCTGGTCCATTCATCCTCTGACTCAGAAGCACTGCTCCCAGAGGTGCCCTCCTGATCTTCCAGGTTTTCCCGGATTCTGCGAGACTGGGAATGGATGACAGAATGTGGGGACCTGGTCTCCTGTGTCCTGTGACGTTCAGATGAGTCTTCAGATTCCTCCTTGCTGCCAGGATTTGATGGGTACCCCCCCCCCACTGACCTAACTGGGCAGAGGTTTTCAGAATGCCCTTAGAGGGCCTACTCTCTCGGAGTTCCCCATTAAATTGCACTGTACTTGGGTGCCCATACCCGGATGCCCGCCCATCCATTCCTGGGAGTTACTGGCCTATGAACCCCATACTTTTGGCTGGATAATAATCTGCCATCCCCGTGGCCCTGGGCTCCTGTGCGCCATGGGACATGGGGGTGGCAGAGTCCAAGGACTGGGAGAAATGAAGGCCTCTGGAACTAGGGCGCCTGAGGTTATGCTCAAGTGTTTCTCTTTCCCAGCGAACCTCATCTCTGTCAGCCCCTTCTCCCTGTTGCCATGCAAGAGCCTGCGCTTTCAGTTCCTCAGTCAAGGCCTTACTAGACTCTATCAGTCTCTCCTGCATGGCTACCTGTTGCTGGAGCCTATCATTGTGCTGGCAGAGAGCCCCATTCTCTCTCTGTGTTTCCTGGTTAGTCTTGGAGTACTGGGCCAGTATTTGCTGCAGGAGGGTTACCCATTAAGTACCGTCCCTACTGGCCTGCTCCTTTCTTGCCAGAGCATCTTCCACCCTCCTGGTGTGCTCTAACAAGTTCTGATGCTCTTTTTGGAGGTCACCCAGTCCCTGGAGGGCCAGGTGATTTTCTTCCATTTTCTTTTTTAAGTGGCAGACTTCCTGGCCTAAAGTATCCCTTTCCTGAGTAAGAGCCTGCATCTGTGCCGCCAGGTCATCCCTCTGCCTTTGAAGGGTACTAGCTCTCTTGGGCTCCTCATCAAACTCCGCTATCCTGGCAATCCTGTCGTGCTCATCTTTGGCTTTAGGGGCCATATATAGTTCACTCAGGGTCACATGTAAGGGACCCTGATCTCTCCATATATCTGACCCTGTTTCAGTGATCTGGGGTGCGATTGCCTGCAACCACACCGTCTGGTCCTGCTGAGTCCACTCACCTCTCACAAATAGCTTATGTAAGAGGTGCTCTCTCGCTATTTTGATGTCTACCAGTGTCGTCATTCTGGAAATTAATTTCCTTCCTGACTTACAGAAGTTAGTATTTTATTTTGCAAAACAGACCGTTTCCTTACAGCGTTCCTTTGAGGAGTGCTTTTACAGCGTAACACAGCGTGGTGATCCAACAGGATCTTTGTATCCTGTCAGTTAGCACACTGTATTAAGCTGCACAAGTGGTAGACCTAATCCAGAATCCCCGGTCCGAGCCCCCACTCTGTAAGTGACTTCAATTCATCAATCCAAATAAGTCAATGCCTAGTCTGGGATGCCGAATGGAAGCCCTTATTTATATATTTTTATGTCAAGTTCTTAAATCTGGATGATAAACCCTTATATAATGCCCCTCTCTTTGAATCCCCCTGACCTCACTGAGCCAAGAAATAGGTTGTTTTGCAAGTTAAAAGGTTTATTGGAAAGATTAAACAATATATATATATATATCACACTTTTATGAATAAATTAATATTTGATAGCACACTTATGAGTATGAACAGTGATCAACAATGGATAATATTACAGTAGCACAATTCCTTAATTACTTAGGAGTTGGTATAGAAAGGATAAGGTAGCAGAGAATACTTTGTATGGCTTCAAGGAAAAGCAATGATGGAAAGAATCGTATTGGGTTTGTTGGAAAGCTTAGGTTCTTAGCTTTAAAATGACAGTTAAATCTCGCTTCTAGGACATACAGTTCAAAAGATACGGACGTTTTTGTGGAGGTAGATTTTCAGAAATGAAGTCAAGATTTCAGAATGACAGATGACACTTTTGCAGCTTTGAAATCACAGAATAGACACACGATTTCTATGCAGTTCTGGACAGGTTGAAATGGATGGGATGAGATTACTTTAGACTAAGAGATGACTATGCACAGTTCTTGGCTGGATACTCACTCCTAATTTCGGACTGGGAATGGGCCTCGTCACAGATCTGGTCAGGTTTGGGCTGCGGTTCTCTCACCATGGGATGGTCTCTGTCACTGGTTCTGCCCACAGAGGTCTGGTCAGGGTCTGCTATCGGCAATGCACAGCGGTCTGGATATGGTTCTGGCACAGGGTTCTAGCTAGAATCAAAACAGCTCGCCCGGCTGTTGAATAGGTTAGTTAGGTTGCTGGATGCTGAGGCCTGCTGCGAAGGATTCAGCTTTTGGTTCAGGCCTCTCTGCTTCAAGTTTTGGAGTCTATCTGGAGTCTAAGTTCTGGAGCCTGGAGTTTTTGTCTGGATATGGTCGGGCAGCGTGCTGTGTAGAAATCGATTAAAAAGTGGAAAATGAATGTCCCTATCTGGGTCTCATTGGTTCTTTTTATGTCTTTTGAAAGTGGGTGGGAAAGCTGACTTTCTATGCCCAACCCACTAAGGATTCTGATAGGTTAAAAGATTTACTGTCCTCTGACTGGAGAACGGAGTAGTGAGTCAGAATGAGTCAGAGTGATGCTATGTTTATGGCTTGGCTGAAGTCCCTCCCCTTAGCATTTACTTAGAAAAACAATTTTTCATAACCAAACATGCTTCCCAGATACACAAGTTGTTAAAATTACATGTACACATCACAGATGAATTACGACAGGTCTCTGTTCAACCCTGATCTTTCTAAGAGCTTGGGTGCAGAAGTGACAACATTTTGCACTTTTGATGGGTTCGCAATATTGGTTTTTCATCAAATCTGACACGGAGGTACACAACCTCTCTTGGCATATTACAGTAAGTTTTGAGGTCTCTAACATAAACACAGATGTTACAATATTAATAATTACAGGTCTTGGCCTCAGAACATCCTACAGCGTCCAGCTTCGTCTCAAATTGTGGGTGCATTTTTCATATTAAGAATCCCCAAATTGTACATTTCTGTCAGCTTCATACAATATTTTATAAGCAATTTAATAAAACATACATTTGTCTCCACTGCAGTACACCCATTTGTTTGTCCACGTCCCTAGAAACTTGGCTTGGCTCAGAGCTCAAATGTCTTGCCTTCCCCCAGCGCAGTGTTGGCAGTTCACACCCAAAATCAGCATACCCTATTCATCTGAAGGAATCCTTTGTCTGGTTTTTCCTGCTAGCAGGGCATCAGTCCAGGGTGCCACTCTCCATCTGATTAACAGAACCACGTGATTTCCTGCCTTCTTGCTGAGAATACTAGGTGTGATGACTTCTCATGGACAAGCAAGCCTTTGAAGTCCCAGCTAACTCAGGTTCTCTGTTTAGCTCCTGAAATACAAGTCTCCTGTCAGAATTTAGATCGCTGGCACCGGTCAGTGGCGGGCACCGGTATTGCACCCATTTTTGACAGCTGCCTTAAATTAATACATTTCAAAAAGGGGATTTTACTTGATAGCATATGATCCTTGCTAACATTGTATTGATGTGGATTCTGCAGTAGAGTAATGTATAACACCCAACCAGAAGTTGAATTTTTTTTTGTGGTTTCATGCCCATGATTTTAGCAATTTTGACAATCAAGAAAATGAATTGTTGAACAGCTCTGTATTCCTTTGTCTGCTTTTGATTTGTGGGCAGCCAAAGGATGGGGCTGGCAATGGTCTCCTGTATTAACACTGACAGAGGCAAAACAAGATGGCAGCCTGTCTGTCAGGTTCTCACTGCGCACTTTCTGGTGATTTCTGGCAAGCATCATGCTTTCCGGCGGCCATTATGATGTTTCCCATGTCAGTAATGCACAAAGATGTTGTATGGCTTGGATGCGTGGGTTGAAACATCCCACAATACGGATGGTCGAATTACTCACAGTACCCCATAGTCAAATTCCAGGATGTTAATTCTTTGACTGCCAAGCCTGAGCCAAGAGTAGCCTAGTGAAGAATAGACTGTGTATAAAGGTGAATTTGTTAGTAACTGAAGGTAAGGTAATCAAGTATTCATATTAGGGTGGTAAAATTGAAAAAAGGATGCCATCTTTACCATGTGTTGCTACAATTGGCCTGTAACTGAATGGTTGATGCTGCCACCATTCTGCACCCCTTTGCCCTTCATACATTAGAAGGGAAAAAACTGAATGTTGTTCTGTTTCACTCTGCCTGTCCCTTTCTACCTGAACCAGTTGGGAGTCTCCTTATTTTCATGTGGGCAGCATAACATGTTGAACATTATGGTTAAACATTAAGCCCATACACGTTACTGTAGTTTAATTAAGCTCTCACGTCCCATGATTAATATCTTTCATTCACTTATAAAAACTTCATGTGACATCCCGTTTGTTCTATACTCATGTTCTGCACTGCTGGGCACACCTTTTCCTGACCTTAGATTGCAATATTACATCCATCCCTTATGTTGCTACAGCACAAGTGTTTTATGATGCATGTTTGTGAAATACTGTCCAATTCACATTGTGGTACTAGTTACAGACTATCATTTCTGCACAATGAGACATTTGATTTATATTTAATTTTAAGTTCAGATCACCCACCCCAGCATGTGCATCAGAGACCATTAATGCCAGAATAGGCATGAACAGCCATGAATCACAACGTCTGTTGCCAAACTACATTATCTCCATGCTGCAACACTGCTCGTGGGACTTTGGGCCTCATTACGAGGTTAGTGATGTGGTAAATAATGGTGGTAATGAAGTGGTAATTCTGTTACCACTGCCTTGTTGCACCACCAAACTACGAGTTTGGCGGTAAGGAGGTAGGTTTCATCCATCCAAAAACTTAAGTTAAAACGTCCTCCCTGCCCCCAAAGATTGGCAGAATTACCACTAGAGGAATTACTGCCAGTGGTAATTCTGTCAAAATCCCAATGGAGTTCCGCAGGCTCCATAAAAAGGAGGCTTACACTCCCTACCACCACCTGTAATTCTGCTGTAAATCCGCAGGCCCAAGAGGTGGTAACAGTAATTCATGATGAGGCCCGAATTTGACTTTTTAAACCATAGATTTTGTTTCTATGGTTTGGTAAGTACATGCTTTTTCCTACTGAAAACAAACCATTATGCAAGTTTCGTAGAAAAATAACCACTGACTATTTGGGTGGATTGGTGAATATTTGTTAGTAAAAAACAAACCAACAGCAGTACAAACCATATGCAACAAAGCCCCACTTTACAAGTCTTTGATACTAGCTGCGTTATTACATGTAAAACGGTGTTATCAGGAAGGACAGCATAAATTGATACATTTAGTGGAGATGAATATACTCCTCAGAGGTTTACACACGGTCTGAGGCAGACGAGCATGCTTACACTTTGATGACTTCTGTCTACTAAAGCTGCTTTTCCTAAGAAAATGGGAGACTAAAACACGCGTACATATGCCAAAAGGGAAACACATCAGAAGAGAGCGATGTGAAGGCGAGCATAGCTACACACTAGGTGAACATTCTTCATTGAAACGACATGCGCAGTAAAGCCTAAAGCCTCACCTCACACAGGCAAGAAACAGTTGTTTAAACATGTCAGTTTTTTGTACCTACTCAATATTGTAATGCAGCAGTATGCTGAGGGAGTACATAACATTTTTGATTCCAGACTTTACCCCACAATCCCCTCCTCAATCAATCATCAACGCATTTGTACAGCGCACTTTCACCGTAGCCATCATGGCACTGTCTTGAAGCGTGGATAGAGAGAACACACAGTTTAGGCAAACATATGGGTCTGCAAACTAAGTTTAAAGTGACCAAAATCTTGCAGGTGACGGATTCCTATGAGACCTTCAATCCAGGCTCATACCAATATCTCTGAGGGAACAAACATCACATCCAGTCATGTCATAGCATAGTATTTCTTCCATAGCATGACAGTAAAGCATTTGGGCACTCTGAGAAACTTCAGAGCAGGTGGCTCATGCTCGATAATAGGGACACTTACAAACCATTGACAGACAGGACAGGTTTAAAGTAAAAGCTGACCAATTGACACACCTAGAGGTCCCAATAGACCCTCAAACGAAGACCCAAATGTCCAGGAAGCCTCCAGACTGGTGTTTAAGGGGGCTTACAATGTGGAGAGTGGGGGTGATGTTGTCATTAATATTACTTGAGTAACTGGGTATGAAACTACAGCATTCACTTGTAATGATTGTCCTCCTTGTGAGGCTAGGACGATGTCTAAAGTCACATGGTTCTGAAGCACTATGGTTTGAATT
Organism: Ambystoma mexicanum; assembly: GCF_040938575.1. Classification (NCBI taxonomy): domain Eukaryota; kingdom Metazoa; phylum Chordata; class Amphibia; order Caudata; family Ambystomatidae; genus Ambystoma; species Ambystoma mexicanum. Next base: position 635,993,984 of record NC_090925.1, read on the forward strand.
GCTGCTTGTTCCTGGGATGATAGAGTCAAGGAAGAGACAGGTGGCATTTGCAATATCCTCTACTAACCATGATGATTGGGTCAAACAGTTTCTGTTTATCTTGATCCCAGGGGCTGGTATCCCACCTCAGCAACAACGTTTTCCCAGGCAGTGCCTTTCCTGGGGCGGAGCTGAACGGGAAGGTGGGAGTATGACACACTGCAGGCAGAACTTACACCATGTAACAACTCCTGCAACAAATAGTGGGCAGCCAGGGATAAACTTTGTCCCCACAAATGAAATAGGTTCAGTAATACCTGGCATCCCCAGATTGTGAAAATGATAAATTACGGTTGAAGGCAAATGTGGCATTATTGATCACTACACTGGAATTGGTATGCAAGTAATAATGATATTGTCTGGTTCCCATAAACAGAGGACCTAGGTTGGTGTAGCATACAACGGCAGTTGCCGGGGAGGAAAGGTGGAGTTCTGCTGGCTTGGTGCGTACTTGGTCTAGGGTGGGGAAATTTAGAGGACTGATAAACCGAAGTGGGAATGTGCGGCCCTACAGGGTCCTGGGCGTTGGGACTGGGTCACCAACTTAAAATCCAAACAGACATGCCCCCACTAGAAGGGGATAGGCACAATAAGGAACTTGGAGGATAAGTCATGAGGCAGATGGGCACAGACCGAGTAGTCAGTAAAATTTAAAATACAGGCCTACTGCCAGGAGAGGTGCAGGTGTTTTCACTGTGAGCCTAGGGATGTGCATGGGGACCATTGTTTTCCTAACAGGTTGTGAGTAAAGCAGCAGTCACAGTCAAATTATAAATGATAATATATGAGTATTCTGGCAATAATTATAATAACAGAAATGTAGCCAGTTTACACTATTGCCAATCCCCAAATATCAGGTTCAAGAATTAGGTCATTGCACCAGCACAAACATTTGAGGGTAGAAGACAAAGTTTGGTTCAGTACATCAGTACAAGTGATATGAGGGGGCACAAGTATTATAAGCTGGCCAGGCCAGAGCTTTCAGTTCAAGGTTTTATACATTCTCATCATCATCATAATGCCTTTATTCAACAAATTGTCATTTGGCAAACATACAAAAATAAATATATCATTAGCAAAAAAGAAACATTATATAAATACCACTTTAAAATTTTCCAAATCTGTTCAAAAAGAAAAAAAGAAAAAATACTATTATGATAAAAACATACAATAATTCTGCTAAAAGGCCTCTGATGAAAAATAATATTATTCAGTACAAAGCATACAACATCACGAATATGATCATGAAACTTAGATAGTTTTTGCTCTTATACGCCAAGCACTATTCATAAATGTTGCCACATTATGCACAGTAGTCATATCCCCTGTTTGTCTGACCAGAGTCAAGGCTTGTTCTATACAGCGAATATTAGCAGCATTGAGAAATGGTCTCAGGTGTTTGGCCAACGGTATTCTAAAACTAGTAAATAAAAATATAAAGTGGACTAATGTTTCAGTTCCCACACCACATGCTGGGCAGACATCAATACCATCCATGTTCCATTTGCAAGTAACACTTGCGGTGTTGAGGATGTTAAATCTCAGTTTGAGAAAGAGTGTACGTGCAAAAGGTGGATGGATCTTGTCCAAATATATCTCAAAGTCCACATTTGTCTTCCCTGAGATGTAGGTTGGTCCTATGGACAATCTACAACATACATTCAAGAGGTTCCTCCCCGACAACTCAGCAGCCAAATTCTTCACTATCGTTATACTTGACTTGGTAATAGATGCTGGGTCATTCCACCAAGAGTCAAGATTCAAACGTTGGAGGTTTCCGTTTACATGACTGTACCAAGGCAATGACCTCCCTCCCTCAATACTTAAATACATGGAAGATTGATTCCCTATAATCAAATAGGCCTGATCCAATATAATACTGGCCTCAAGTTGATATCATCAACAATTGGTCTCACACCAAGTTCCAAGAAGAGGGGGGAATTGGGGCAACTAGGAGGGAGGCTCAGTAAACTCTTCAAAAAGGTCTTTTCACTTGGGCATTGTAGATCTCGAGCACCGGGGAGATGGCTCCCCTGCCATGAGTAGAATGGAATTTCTTAATGGCCCCACAATATTTTCGTAAGGTGGTGTTTGATTTCTATATTTGGGTGGTCGATTGGGCACAACTATTAAACCTAACCCCCAGGTAGTCATAAAATTCAACGTGCTCAATGATATGCCATTTACGTCCACGGCTATCCCTTGGGGCTTGGCAAACCTAGGTCTAAATATGAGAGCTTTCATTTTCTCAGTGTTAAACTCAAATTGCAGCTCAATGCATTTATCCAAGAAAGCATTCAGTGTTGTTCTCAGCCCTATTGGTGACGTGGATAGAATAACCACGTCATCAACAAAGATCAATGCTGGCACAAATTCCCTCCCCATCTTTGGCTGGTTGAAAGAAATTGGTATGCAATCATTTTATTGCTTCATCGATATACATTGAGAATAATAAGGGGACAAGGATGCATCCTTGCCTCACACCCCCAAACCCCACCAAGGGGAAATAGTTCAGTGGTTTCACCTCCTAAGCCCCTACGTACAGCTGCTATATTGCACGCATACACTTTTTGTATAATGCAAAGCAATTTGGTTGGTATCCCACTCTTCAGCATAATCAACCAGAGGAGGTTCCTGGAGGAACACATCGAAAGCCGTCCTGAGGTCAATAAAGACAGCATAAAGCTTCATTTTTCTCAGGACTATATATTTCTAGTCGGATGTAAAAACTCAGAACCCAGTCCACCTTACTCTTCCGCACCTAAAACTCAGCCTGCAAAGGGTTAATTATGTCATTTTCTGTGGCCCAGGTTTGTAGATGTGCATGGATAGCTTTCGCAAAGATTTTCCCTACACTGTCTAACAGTAAAATAGGCCTGTGGTTGCCTGGGGACCCCCCAGACCCTTTTTATAGATCGGGACAATGGTGTTGCATTGCCAGGAAGGTGGAATTCTATTAAAGCGCAACACGCATTGAATAAATTCATAGGCAAAGGGGCCAAATTAATAGTTTATCCTGGTAAAAGTCTACAGGGATGTAATCTGGGACAGGGGCCATACCCCCCACTTTCAACCTCTATTTGGCTCCTCTGGAGTGGGCCAATGACAATGATGAACCCAGTTTAATGGGCCGCCCAGTGGATTGTCAGGTCATTGATGAAGAGAGTGTCGGCCATCTTGGGCCCATATACATTAGAAAAATGATTCCTCCAATCTGTGGGAGTAATACTGCAGGAAGGTTTATTCTCTCCTTCCCCTCCCCGACTACTAGCCAATTCCCAAAATGTATGACTGTCTTTATCTTGCACAGCCTGTTTTAGCCTGCTCCATTTGTCCTTGGTGAACGCAGCCTTCTTATTCTTTAGTAACAATTTATAGCTAGCCCGTGGTCACAAGGCTTCCTCTTGTCAACTTTAGGGCCCTCCTTTATACAGGCTGAAAGGTTTTTTTTTCCATCTCATACTCTTTGTCATACCTCTTCTCTTGTTTGATCATACAAACTTTGACAGAACGACTAGCTTGGGTAAAGAATGATTTGAGGGCTACTATCAATTTACCGAATATATCCGAATAGCTCAAAGACTTCACAATCCAACAGGTGCGGCCCTGCCAGAATTTCTAGGTTGGGTAATGGTATTGAGTAGATGTTGGGTGTAATAGTAGTTAAACTCAAATGGGCCATTTTACCACCTTACGTGCATGGCTGACTACAGGTAACACATAAACCTGTGTTTTCGTGAGGTTAATAGGCCATTGCTCGAAAGGATTCAGGAATGATGTATGGGTCTTTTGCCAGGCTGCAATCCCTACCCAGAACCAGGTTGTAGTCAATCAGGGATGCGTTTTCCGGTCCAAAAAAGGTGTTCTTAGCTGGGTGATACCCCCAAAAAGGCCATTAAATGCTGTGAGCAGTGTTAGCGCAGCTGAACTCTGAAGGGTTAGTGCAACCTTTCGCCTACATTAGCAGGCGATTGACGAAAAGGGAAAGGAACTGGGCTGTCATAGAAAAAGAGGCATATGCGGTCGCATGCGCCATAAAGAAGCTGAAACCCTACATCATTGGGTCTCACTTTATGATCCAGACAGACCACAGGCCTCTGCGATGGTTAATGGACATGCAAGGGGAGAACCCTAAGCTTTTGCGTTCAGCCATATCCCTATAGGGATTATATATGGACATCCAGCACAAGCCAGGCTCCGAGCATGCCAGTACTTTCGACTTGATTATGAACCAGACCGTCAATAGGGTGGTGGTTCAACTGTTGAGGCTGGGGGGCATCTGAGGAATTTAACCATCCGCACAGGGAGTGTGCGCTCATCAGGGCTTTTTGATTTTTTAAAAATTAAACTGAATGATGAGAGCTCAACCTCCGGAAATGTGTGAGGATATTCTGCACACATTTTCCCTGCTCACCACACAAAGTGCATAGTCATGTGTACTCCGGGGGGACACAGCCTACAGGTGCTGTCCTCCCCTGTCATGATTAGCTGGAATGTGACAGCCACTGGTACATCAAAGCATCTCAAGAAGGGGAAAGCACACCTTCCTCAGGACCTGGGCAGCCTAATTAAAATATTAAATGGCCCCATGGATCTGCCTCCCAATTGTCTAGTTCGGCTGGTGGCAGTGCTGATGAGAACTAATTAAGGCAAGCCTGGAGAGGGGTCGCAGGACACACAACAGGAAGACAGGGCTAATACCTCTTTCATATGCAATTTGTCAACTTGGAACTAGTTCCCACCCCTCTGTATGAAGGACAGTGAATGGCATGTCTGGGTCCACTAATACCGTAGGCAACCCATGCAGAGCGGAAATCTTTCAGAGTGAGAAGTATATGATTTAAGGGAGACAGGAAGTCTGCTCTCATCACAAACTTCAAGGGGCACCTGCACTTTGATCAAGAGTCTCAGAGGGCTCAGTTAACCAGGAGACACTTTGATCTACAACAGACAGGAAGATGGGTGGGACTTAGAAGTACATGGTGTCACTCCCAACCTTTCCTGTTGCAGAGCACTCTGGGCCTGACCTAACGCATAGCAGAAGAATGTTGGTGGGGACCCAGGATTTCATCATTAGGGTAGGCTTAGCCTGCACCAATCACTTGGGCCCATTTGGCTTTAAAAGAGGGCTGAACCCCTCACTTAGCAGATCATCTGAAGGATTCACCAGAAGCAGAGAACAACTCATTTGGACCTTTGCTGAAGGTACAGTCTACCTTACATCTACACAGTTTTGCCCCCCCACCCACTATAAAGTGAAAGGATTCAAGGCAAGCAGACTCCGCCACCTTTTGGTTTCCCAGGGCTCAGTTCTCCTTACATTTCAAGCCTCTGTTTAAGGTTCAGGAAAGCCAACTGCATCTCAGGACACTCTGGAAAGATAGGGCATGGGCCTGGCCACTCCAGTTTCAAAGATGGCCTCCTGTTCTCCACCATAGGACCCAGTCAGCTTTGAGGCCTTCCTAGAGATAGGCAGTTCCACCCAGATGCAATCTCAGAAATCTTGTGTAGCGTTTCCTTCCAGCTGTCATATTGTAAGTTTCAGCAGCCCTCTCTGTCTCCTGTCTGTCTGTTCCTCTGTCTTCCCTGTCCTACTGCAGTCCCCCTTATAGTAGCGATGACACCACCAATTTTACAATCTTGGGGAAGTACACTGCAATAATTCCTGCCACTAGGATTTGACAGTTACCATTCTCTCGCCTTCCAAACCCAGCCTCCAATACAGGATTGGTTTAGCGGTCTGGAACAACATATGGCAATTCCCTTTTGTAATCGCCCTTTCTTCTCCTTTCAACTCTTTGGCAAAAACTAGTATTGTATCACAATTTCATAATTTTACTAGCAACTGCAATAATAAACATATTTTCTGATTCAGCTAATCATGGAGAATTAGATAAGCTGACCACCAAATCCATACCATGTAGCACGGCCATGTGGCGCCTTTCTGCCATTTCCATAAAAAGCACAACAGTTATGAATATGTAAGTTACTAAACATCTCCCTAATTTCATTTTCCACATGCTCACCAACTCTCACATTTGGAACATGTTCAGATCAGCCAGAAACCTAGTTTAACTGGCCATTACAGTTCCCCGAGTCACAGGTAGATGAATTGTATATCCCCAAAATCGCCTGTAAATTATATATGAAATGGTAAAAAATTTAAATCAATCCGCTTTATGATTGCTGAAAAAAGGGCTAAATGATAATAGTCCTTTTACATTAATCGTGAATCTTCATGTGGGATAAATGGCCCTCTTCCTGTCTTCCAGCCATTTGCTTTCACTGGGTCAGCCTGTGCCCAGAGTTTTTTTAACAGTCTCCTTTGTGTTGGAAGCTTGCTGTCATGATTCCTGCCCCTCATGTCCCCAGCCCTCCAAGATGTCAGGCTGAAGCCAGGCCACGATCACCTACATGGCCCTCAAGGGCCTCTCCATCCCTCCAGAGACCCACTTGGAGTCAGACTTGGTGCTTGTGGCACCAGACTCACTCACGCCCATAGTATAACATTGGGGATTGGACTTGTAGTGCATTGATGTGGACAAGATGGATGCCCCCACATATTTTGGTTCCCAGAACTGCATGTGCGGTCTAGTCTTTTGGGTGTGGTTCAGCCCAGAGGCACCTGGCATACACAGAGACTATTTAAGCCACACCCAGGCTGAGAAACATGCTTTGAGTTTTCTGCACCTGCAGCGTGACACCGTGTTCGGATCTGTCTCCAGTAGGCCTGCATCTTTCTTCTGCGCTCAGCTCCTGCAAGAACAAGAACACCGTTAGGAACAGCCTTACCTTGCGGCACTTCTGCCCATCAGTCATCGCTCCCTCTGTTCTGCGAGCATCTTCGGCGGTGTCATTCCCATCCCGGCACGCCGCTTCCTAAGGAAAAGGGAAAAGAACAGAAAAAAGACATTAGTAAGCATTCTGCAAATTTTCGCTTATTTTTAAATACTGTACGAGCTTCAAACGCCTACCTGAATCCCAGCCACTCTGGGGGAATTCTGTCTCCGGAACTTCTAATCCATCTGCAAGAGGGACAAGACAATCCAGGTTAGCGTGGAAATATCTAGAGGCGCCGCCTACCGCGCTTACCCACCGCATTTGTTCTTCATAACCGGCATCCACGCTGAAAACGTTGTGGCACCTAAAAGACACAGAAAAAGAACTCAGTTCAATGCAAATATGAAAGGGGTGCATCGCGCATTGCGCTCTCACTCACCTTCAGCACTACTCATCTCAGCAGCACGCCGCCATCCCCGGACGCCGGCCATCATCTAAGGAAGGAAAGGAACAAAGTTAGAGAACTGTTCAAAAGACTCATTATACTTACCTGTCAGACTCTTGCTAGTGAAGTAACTAGGCAGCAACGAGCCCGCATCAATCAACGTGCCCCTGCGCTCAAGGCAGGACGGAGAGCACACTATCCAAGAAAACAAGGTGAGCTGTGGATCAAAGGGAAGGGTTGGACCCCGGGGAAGAAGGGGTTCAAGCACACAGAGAAAATATGGAGTCAAACTCTACCAATCCTGTGTTTCAGGCCCAGTCTCCAGTCGAATAGCCTCCAGGGAAGGGTTCAAGGTCATAAGAGGTTAGAACAGGCTGAGTGACCTCCCTGTAGATACCAGGTGAGCCTTGCACTTGCTCTTTGAAGTGGGTGCCCCATTTTCACACATATTAGGCATACTCCAGCCAAGGGTAACTTTTCTTGAAGTCAATGCTTTCAGAGCCAGCCGGTCTGGAGAACACTACCTTTTGACACCATTAGCAGGACATGTTATTGGAAATTGTAATTAGATGGGAGATGTGACATCCAGGCTGGGAGTGGGAGATTTCCTTGTGAAGTTTTTGCCCACAGCCAGCAAAAGGGTCTGTCTTGGGCTGACATTTGTTCATGAATACAATGTGGCTCTTCAAATGTCACTAGAGTTTTGTGGGTGAAAAATATACACTGCTTTTTGTCAACCCGCACTTCATGTTTTGTTTTCCTGACATTTTTATGAGAGCAGTGATACTTTTTTTTCACTTTTTAAAACTGCTTTTATTTGCACACACCTGTGCAGGCAGCTTTTCTTTTCAATGTTTAAAAATCCTGTTTTCCATGTGACAGGGATCTTTGATTCCTCCTTCTTTACCCCTTTCCACATGACTCTTTAATTTTACCTGCAAAGCAAAAACAAAGGCCTGGCCATTTTTGCTTCTGTTTGGGGCCTTTAAATGCACCCCACAATGCACAATCTTGCAGAGATAACTCTGTTGTTTATCCATCCACGTTACCAAAAATTGGACAAAGAGGTTTCTAATTGACTTGTGTTCGAATCTGTTTGGATCGCTTCTGGTGTACTATTGGTGTGGGGCTGATTGATGGTTTAGAAACTGATATTCATCCCTGGACACCCTCCTCTTAAAGCATTCAACTTTGAACATTGCTTGAAGAAGGATTCATAGAAACCTGATTAGGAGTACAGTCTATGCCAAAGTCCCCCTGCCAGAGAGCTGAACACCAGGAGCTCCAAGAGGAAAGCTCTTGTCACTGATCATTCCAACTGCCAATGTGGGATGAGCAGCTGGCTGGTCTAGACCTACTGCAACTTTGATACTGGTACCCAGGACCCTGCTCGCTGAAGGTAACAGATTCCTGGATGAGCTCTCTGCAGACCTTCTTGTTTGGGAAGGGCATAGGAAAGGACTCACCTTGCCCTTAGATCCTTGGACTGGTTCTCCCTGAAACCAAAGAACCAGCAAAGGGACCCCTGTCTCTCTCTGCATTTCTGAACCTCTTCAACACCAGTTTGGGCACCTTCAGTGCCATCCAAGTCATCCCTGAATGACTTGGATGGCACTGAAAGTGCCATCCAAGTCATTCAGGGATGACTTGACACTCAATTGCCGCTGCATCTCTGAGTTTTGCTCAATGCTGATACCAAAGCAACACCGTCTTTGAGTCTGCAACCCGCTGAGTCATCTAACATCCCGAACTCCACACTGCCAGCCCGCTTACAAACTTTTTCAAGCTACAAATCGTCAAAGCTGCAGTGCCACAATGCTTTGTTGACAGTCAAGCCCACACACTGCTAGAGGTACATATCAACGTATCCACACCTGAGACCACAGAGTCTTCCAGGGCCACTGTGATGCTGGAAATGCATCGGAGGGACAAGGCCTCCGTATCCTTGTCCTTTATTGCTTTTTATCGTGTGTTCTGTCGTGTTTTCCAAGCAGGAGTTATGTGGGACTCCTGGTGGTGCAGATCTCTCTTTTGGTTTGGTAAACAGACCCTTGGGATACACTTACAGCACCCATGGGTAGGGGTGCAACCCTGTGCCCCTAGTGTATGTTTTTGGGCACCTGTGTGTGGCCCACAGAGCAGGGTACGGGATGGTGGCAGCCCCGTGGTGAATTGACTGGTGCCCTGAGCGTTCTCCATTTTGGGATGCCCAGGCCCTGTCATTGGAATTGGTAGATTCCTGATGGAGACAAGATGGCCCCCATGGCCTCTTTCCTTCGGTCGCCTGTTACCTTGATCTTCCCGAAGTCCCAGGAAGCCCTGACTCCGTCCCTTCCCCCTGACTGGCTGTTGGGTGGAAGTTCCTTATATGGTAGTGTGGGGAAGTGCTGACCAGACTGGCTGGAGCCTTCTCAACGACCGTGTGTTGTGGGTACGCCTGTGAGTGGGACCTGGGTGAATAGAATGTGTGACGAATACACATTCTGAGTTGTGGATGTCTAGTAGCTGGTGGTTGGCACAATGACTGAGACAGCCGTGCCCGAAACTGGTATGAATGCAGTGTGGAGTGTTGAATGGCTGGGTACTTGTCCCAATACACATAACTTGTTGTGAGTGTCTGGAGAGAAGTGAATGGACTGAATGCACTATGCACCTGATTGGTTGCCTGCCTGCATGAATGCCCTTCGAAGTGATTGGATGCTTAAGTGTGACCCAGCGGAATGAATGGGAGATCAGCAGTATATCTGGGGACCTCTCACTGCTAGGAATCATTCTCAGAAGTGTTCAGAGCTGAAGTACAAACTATGAAGAGTAACTGGAGTGAAACTGACGCTTGACCTTGAAGCCCTGCTGGAAGAGAAGAATTGCTGTTGCTCTCCTTCACGACCTGAAAGCTGCTGTGCCTCCAAAGACTGACCCAGAGAGGACCTGGTAAGGCGCCCTCTTCCCGAGCTACGAGGGACCATCGTGCACCAGCTGATCTTTGCCAAAGCTCCCTGTTAGACAGACCTTCGACAGGCTGCCGACCCGATACGGGGACTGCTGCGGAATCCCAAAGAGAAGCACCCAGACTGTTGTCCGCCACTGTCGACGACCGTCATCGCCGACTGGAGCCGCCATGCTCCCGTTTGCCTAAGAACTTCATTTGATCCAAGGACTATCTCGTCCGCATCGTCGCCGCTGTATCCTGCTGGAGAAGGCCTGACCGTCGACGCGCCGAGGAGCATTCACTGGTGGGTTTCCCGCCACCCAACGACCACAGAGACGCCGACGACTCGAAGCCCTTGCAGGACCACAGTTCTTCAAACTCTTTGCGGTCCAGAACTATGGACACCGAGGTGCCCCGCACGCCTCATCCTTGCAGGATGTTTACGTTTCCCCACCAACAAGCACCGCTAGGAAGCTGCCAGTTCACTGCCGTAGTTCAGCGTGTACTCCGTCAGACGATCGACGACCCGTGACTCCTGCCTTAAAGGGAGGGCACTCAAGAAGGGCAGTCGATTCCCCGACAAGGAACGCTACAACGCCAGGTACTTTGGGGTTGCAGAACTATTGGGAAGTCTAGTGTGAACAATATATGGACTGGGTTTGTGATACATCTTTGCTTTACAGGTTGCCTAGGTGGGGGGATCTCCACACAGAACTGTGTCCAGTGGTACGGGGCCAGCATTCTGCCAATTGTTCAGCCATCTTGCTTTCCTTCCTCTTTCTACTGTTGCTTTCCTCTTTATTTTGATCTGTGTGTCATTCCGACCGTATGCACTTTAATGAGATCTATAACGTTTGTGGTACCACTTTAGAACTGTATATATTTGCCATTGCTGATTTTCCGAGTACAAAGTGAGTTATCGTGATACTGTACATAACTTTGAATATTAATTATATAAAGACTGTGTTTTAACCGATACAGTGTGTGGACATTCCTTTGTGGGTGCTTGGGACTACACTGTACTTAAGAACCGGCCTGCATCCCCTCCTGCGAAGCCAGGCCTTGATGGCTCGACGACGATATCAATAATAGAGAATCTTGGCTGGGGTCTTCTGTGCCTCTCCTCTACCATATAGAGGGCAGAAGTACAGACCCCCCCACCGGCATCTTTACACTGCTGGCAGCGGTGGGATGCTTATGGTTTTAAGAATCAGTGTATAACTGTGCCACTTACAAAGGATATCTGCACTTTATTATATTGAGGTTTAGTTGTGTACAAGATAACTGCATTACAAGCAATGGAATCTATTGCGAATGGTAAATTGACTCGGATGAGCTTAGAGGCTCTCCAGAGTGCTTGTGAAGCCAAGGAGTTAGACTTTGTGGATAAGTCTAGGGCTGAGCTGATAGCTGCCCTGGTGGACTACCAGACTGATTGTGAAACTCTTGAAGGGGGGGATGCAACCAATGAGGACTCTACCCCGAGGGTTGTCACCAAATCTGTTTCTGGGAATGCCATCATTCCTGCTGCCTCTGTTCGAAACCCCAGCAGTTCCTTGGAGCTTGAGTTATTAAGGATGAAATTGGCCTTTGAATATCGCAAGTTGGAAATAGATGCTGAGCGTAAGAATGAGGAGTTGGCACAGCAAGTGGAACTCAAGAATAGGGATCTTGAACTCAAAGACAAGGACACTGAATGTCAGCGAATCCAGTTAGAGAAAGCTTGAGTGGAGACTTCAGCGAAACCAGTTGAGAGTGTCAGGTCCCCAGTAACCATGTTTATGATGGTTTTGGTTGGTGTGTATGGGGAGGGTTCTGATATCCTCCAATGGATTGAAGCATTTGAAATGGCTTGTGTAATTCATGATGTTGACAGGAGAGATTGGGCTAAGTGTTTGTTAAGCAGAGTGCCTCAAACTGGATATGACTGTATTCTGAAACTGAGTGTGGAAGAAAGGGGTCAGTATGAGTGCATGAAGTCTGCTTTAATTGCCAAGTTTGGCAAGACGTCTACCCAATACCTTAAACGGTTCAGGGATTTTAAGAAACAAGAGAATGTGTCTGGGATTGACTGCATGAGTGCTGCGCACATGAACATGATGGGGTGGATTGATGGTTACAAAGTGAAAACGTTAGTTGAATTGTCCCACCTCTTGTTTTTTTGAGCATTTTTGGAAGCCTGTTCACCAGAGCTGCGTCAGTATGTTACTGACCAGAACATTTTGAACCCCTTTAAGCTGGCTAGGTTGGCTGACAAGTGGGTCTCCCACTGGGTGTCCCCAAAGGACTCCAGCGGGAAGGACAAGGACAAAGAAAAGGGGGCCTCTCAGAAAGCTGAGGAGTCCCAAAAGCAGTCACAGTCGGGTAAACCAAAAACTTCCTCTCCGAAGAGCCAAAAACCTAGTGGGGATAAGTCTGTTGTGGGTGGGAGTAAGAGCAGTGGTCTGCCTGCTGCAAAGCAGGGTCCCAGTGGCTCCAGTACCGTACCTCGCACTCCTGGCACTTGTTGGGATTGTGGGGCTCTGGATCACCGAAGGGGTGACCCCAAGTGTAAGGGTAAGGCACTTGGAGTCCAGGCTGTCAGCCTGACCTATCCCCACTCTGTACCTGAGGTGGAGGCCACTGTCCTCCCCTCCTCTACGGGGATCATCTTTGGTGCTCCTGTAGAGATTTCCTTAGTGTCTCTTGGGGCCTGGGACCAGTACGCAGAAGTACTGGCGACTATCCCACAGAACACTCGTAGGATTTTGAGAAGTGTCCTCTTGAATGGCCAGCCTTCTACTGGTTTGAGAGACACTGGGGCAAGCATGACAGTGGTAGACAGGACCCTGCTCAAGCCAGTGCACTATGTAAGTGCTCCTCTGAGAACCACCAGGTTAGCTGGTGGGCCTCCCAAATTATCGCCTGTAGCCTTAGTCAACATTACGATTGGAGACAAGACAGCAAAGCTTCCGGCCCTGGTTCAGGACAACATGCCTGCGAACATTTTATTAGGAAACAATTTGGTCGAGTTGGGGATGATCACAGATGGTCTACCCATGGCTGCGGTAGCAGTCACCCGATCGCAGAGCACACAGGGTCTGGCTGCGAGCCCGGCACCCTTGCCAACGGGGAAACCCAAGGCACGAAGGAAACGGAAAAGTAAAAAGGCCACCTCTGTGGAGGGAGCCCCTGCTCTTCCTGCTGTTCTGACAGCACCCATTGGGTTCCATGCTCTGGATGGGCTGGGTCCAGTGGTGAATCCCATCTCAACTCCTGTGGGAGAAGAGCCAGAAGCCTTTCCTGTGGGAGAGGCTCTCAACCCAGAGGATCATCCCGACCTTCAATGCTTGTTAGCTGAAGTGGGACCCTCCTGGGCAGACTTCTGTAAGGGACAGAGAGAGTGCCACTCTCTCGAGGGTTTGAAGAAACAGGCCATGTCCCAGGCGCAAGGAGTAGTGCCTATGACATTCCGAATTTATTGGGAGGGTGAGCTCCTTGTTAGTGAGCCCACTAAGGCTGAACCTGGTGCCCTCAAGAGTTTGGTGTTACCCCAGGTTTACAGGCCCTTCCTGCTGCAGTTGGTGCATGAGGTGCCCTTGGCTGGTCATCTTGGGACCAAGAACACTAAGCAGAGGCTCTCTGCCCATTTCTACTGGACCCGGATGGCAGTAGAAGTGGAGTCCCACTGCAGGACCTGCCCAACTTGTCAGTTGTCTGGCAAGACTGGAGGCAGTGTCATTGCCCCACTGCAGCCATTGCCAGTGGTTGGCACGCCATTTGAGAGGGTGGGCATCGACATTGTCGGCCCCCTTGACCCTCCCACGTCAGGTGGACATCGGTTCATCCTGGTGTTGGTCTATCATGCCACCAGGTACCCTGAGGCTATACCCCTTTGGACTGTTACTGCCAAGGTGGTTGCCAGGGCTCTCCTGGGCATTTTCACCCATGTTGGATTCCCTAAGGAGGTTGTCTCTGGCAGAGGATCCAACTTCATGTCTAGTTACATGAAAACCATGTGGAAAGAATGTGGGGTAACCTATAAGTTCTCCACCTCTCACCATCCCCAGACCAATGGTCTGGTTGAGAGATTTAACAAAACTCTCAAGGGCATGCTAGGCACTTTGGAAGAGCCCCTAAGGAAGAAGTGTGAACTTCTCCTGCCATGCCTGCTGTTTGCTTACCGAGAGGCACCTCAAGAGGGTGTTGGGTTCAGCCCCTTTGAGTTGCTCTTTGGACATCCCGTAAGGGGGGCCCTTGCCTTAATCAGAGAAGGTTTGGAAGCCACCCCTCCAGGTCCCACCAAGCAAGTGGGGGACTATGTGTTAGGCCTCAGATGGAGGATGACACAGATGATGGGTCAGGCAACAACGAATCTCAAAGCCAGCCAGGAATTGAATAAGTACTGGCATGACCTTAAAGCATCACAAGTAGATTGGACTCTGGGGCACGAGGTCCTTGTGATGGAACCTACCAAGCCTCGGGCTTTGGCAAATAAATGGACTGGACCATTCAGATGGGCGAGGTCAATTATCTGGTTGACATAGGAGCCTCTGGGGTAGCCCCTCAGGTATTCCATGTCAATAGGCTCAAGCCTTTCCACAGACGAGCCGAAGTCCCATGTCTCTTGCTAGCTTCAGAGCAAGTAGAGGATGAGAGTGAGCCCCTTCCTGATTTGCTGCATAGCAACCCTCAGGATGGCTCAGTGGAGGGAGTACATCTCTCTACCGATCTGATGACAGAGCAGCAGAAGGCCTGCAGGGCTTTGCTCCGGCAGCATGCCTCTCTGTTTTCACTGACACCAGGCCTTACACCGTGGTGTAGGTACGAGATTGACACTGGTGACAGTGTGCCTGTCAAAGCAGGTGCTACCGTATGTCAGATACAGTTAAGAACCAAATCCAGGCTGAGGTCGCCAAGATGTTGGATCTGGGTGTTATTGAACCCTCAACCAGTCCCTGGTTCAGTCCAGTGGTCCTTGTCCCCAGGGCAAGTTCCCAGACAGCTGCCAAGGATTGGAGGTTCTGTGTGGACTACCGAGAAGTCAATGCTGTCACCAAAACTGATGTGCACCCATTGCCCAGGGCTGATGAGCTTGTGGACACCATAGGTGCTCCCAAATGTGTGAGCACCTTTGACCTTACCTCAGGCTATTGGCAAATAGCTCTGTCGGACCATTCCAAGGAAAAGACGGTGTTCTGAACCCCTGATGGACTCTACCAGTCTAGGGTCATGCCTTTTGGGTTGAAAAATGCCTGTGCCACTTTCCAGAGATTGGTAAACCATGCGCTCAGTGGGCTGGAAGCCTTTTGTGTGGCTTACCTAGATGACATTGCCATCTACAGTTCTACCTGGGAAGAGCATTTGACACATCTGGATAAAGTGTTGCAGGCCTTGAAAAGGGCTAACCTCACTATCAAGGCCACCAAGTTCCAGATAGCTCACGGGAAAGTCCCGTATCTTGGTCATGAGGTAGGAGGGGGTCAAATCCAACCTCTCCCCAGTAAGGTACAGGATGTACGTGACTGGGAGACTCCCACTACTCAAACCCAGGTGAGAGCCTTTTTGGGCCTCACTGGGTATTATCGCAATTTCATGGCATACTATGGAACCATAGCTGCACCCCTGACAGCTCTGACTTCACCCAAACAACCTAGGAAGGTTAATTGGACTGAACACTGTCAGAGGGCCTTTGATGGCTTGGAAGAAAGTCTGTGTTGTGTTTGCCTGATTACAGCAAGCCCTTTATCGTTCAAACTGATGCCTGCGACACCGGAATTGGAGCTGTCTTGTCCCAGTTAGATGACAAAGGAAGAGAACATCCGATCATCTTCATCAGTGGACAATTTAAGGGTAGGGGACTTAGGTGGGCTAGTGTTGAAAAGGAATGTCTTAGTATAGTTTGGAGCCTTGGGCGTTTTAGACCCTATTTTACCGGGTCTACCTTCAAGGACCAAACCGATCATAAGCCCTTGAAGTGGCTTATGCAGATGAAGGGTGAAAACCCGAAACTGCTAAGGTGGTCCATTAGCCTGCAAGGGCTAGTCTTCACCATAGAGCACAGACCAAGGAAGAGTCACGATAATGCAGATGGCCTTTCCAGAAGGTATGTTGACCATCTGCATGAGGGTGTCTATCTCGTGGGAGATTAGACACCCTAACCTCAGTCTGGGGGGGCGACTGTGATGCTGGAAATGCATCGGAGGGACAGGGCCTCTGTATCCTTGTCCTTTACTGATTGTTATTGTGTGTTCTGTTGTGTTTTCCACGCAGGAGTTCATGTGGGACTCCTGGCGGTGCAGCTCTCTCTTTTGGTTTGGTGAACAGACCCTTGGGATACCCTTACGGCACCCATGGGTAGGGGTGCAACCCTGTGCCCCTAGTGTATGTTTTTAGGCACCTGTGTGTGGCCCACAGAGCAGGGTATGGGCTGGTGGCAGCTCCGTGCTGAATTGACTGGTGCCCTGAGTGTCCTCCATTTTGGGATCCCCAGGCCCTGTCATTGGAATCAGTAGGTTCCTGATGGAGACAAGATGCCCCCCATGGCCTCTTGCCTTCCATCGCCTGTTAACTTGATCTTCCCGAAGTCCTGGGAAGCCCTGACTCTGGCCCTTCCCCCTGACTGGCTGTTGGGTGGAAGTTCCTTATATGGTAGTGTGAGGAAGTGCAGACCAGACTGGCTGGAGCCTTCTCAACGACCGTATGTTGTGGGTACGCCTGTGGGTGGGACCTGGGTGAATAGAATGTGTGACGAATACGCATTCTGAGTTTGGATGTCTAGTATCTGGTGGTTGACACAATGACTGAGACAGCCGTGCCCGAAACTGGTATGAATGCAGTATGGAGTGTTGAATGGATGGGTACTTGTCCCAAAACTCATAACTTGTTGTGAGTGTCTGGAGAAAAGTGAATGGACTGAGTGCACTATGCACCTGATTGGTTGCCTGCCTGCATGACTGCCCTTCGTAGTGATTTGATGCTTAAGTGTGACCCAGCGGAATGAATGGGAGATCAACCGTATATCTGGGGACCTCTCACTGCTAGGAATCGTGTTCAGAAGTGTTCAGAGCTGAAGTCCAAACTACACAAAGAGTAACTGGAGTGAAACTGACGCTTGACCTTGAAGCCCTGCTGGAAGATAAGAATTGCTGTTGCTCTCCTTCACGATCTGAAAGCTGCTGTGCCTCCAAGGACTGACCCAGAGAGGACCTGGTAAGGCGCCCTCTTCCCGAGCTACGAGGGACCATCGTGCACCAGCTGATCTTTGCCAAAGTTCCCTGTTAGACAGGCCTTCGACAGGCTGCCGACCCGATATGGGGACTGCTGCGGAATCCCAAAGAGAAGCGCCCAGACTATTGTCCGCCACTGTCGACGACCGCCGTCGCTGACTGGAGCCGCCGTGCTCCCGTTTGCCTAAGAACTTCATTTGATCCAAGGACGCTCTCGTCTGCATCATCGCCGCTGTATCCTGCGGGAGAAGGCCTGACCGTTGACGCGCCGAGGAGCACCCACTGGTGGGTTTCCCGCCACCCAATGACCACAGAGACACTGATGACTCGACGCCCTTGCTGGGCCACAGTTCTTCAAACTCTTTGCGGTCCAGAACTATCGACACCGAGGTGCCCCACACGCTTCTTCCTTGCAGGACGTTTACGTTTCCCCACCAACGAGCACGGCTAGGAACGAAGCTGCCACTTCACCGCTGTAGTTCACCTTGTTCTCCGTCGGACGTTCGACCCGTGACTCCTGCCTTAAAGGGAGGGCACTCAAAAAAGGGCTGTTGATTCCCCAACAAGGAACGCTACAACGCCAGGTACTTTGGGGTTGCAGAACTATTGGGAAGTCTAGTGTGAACAATATATGGACTGGGTTTGTGATACATCTTTGCTTTACAGGTTGCCTAGGTGGGGGGATCTCCACACAGAACTGTGTCCAGTGGTACGGGGCCAGCATTCTGCCAATTGTTCAGCCATCTTGCTTTCCTTCCTCTTTCTACTGTTGCTTTCCTCTTTATTTTGATCTGTGTGTCATTCCGACCGTATGCACTTTAATGAGATCTATAACGTTTGTGGTACCACTTTAGAACTGTATATATTTGCCATTGCTGATTTTCCGAGTACAAAGTGAGTTATCGTGATACTGTACATAACTTTGAATATTAATTATATAAAGACTGTGTTTTAACCGATACAGTGCGTGGACATTCCTTTGTGGGTGCTTGGGACTACACTGTACTTAAGAACCGGCCTGCATCCCCTCCTGCGAAGCCAGGCCTTGATTGCTCGACGACGATATCAATAATAGAGAATCTTGGCTGGGGTCTTCTGTGCCTCTCCTCTACCATATAGAGGGCAGAAGTACAGACCCCCCCACCGGCATCTTTACACTGCTGGCAGCGGTGGGATGCTTATGGTTTTAAGAATCAGTGTATAACTGTGCCACTTACAAAGGATATCTGCACTTTATTATATTGAGGTTTAGTTGTGTACAAGATAACTGCATTACAAGCAATGGAATCTATTGCGAATGGTAAATTGACTCGGATGAGCTTAGAGGCTCTCCAGAGTGCTTGTGAAGCCAAGGAGTTAGACTTTGTGGATAAGTCTAGGGCTGAGCTGATAGCTGCCCTGGTGGACTACCAGACTGATTGTGAAACTCTTGAAGGGGGGGATGCAACCAATGAGGACTCTACCCCGAGGGTTGTCACCAAATCTGTTTCTGGGAATGCCATCATTCCTGCTGCCTCTGTTCGAAACCCCAGCAGTTCCTTGGAGCTTGAGTTATTAAGGATGAAATTGGCCTTTGAATATCGCAAGTTGGAAATAGATGCTGAGCGTAAGAATGAGGAGTTGGCACAGCAAGTGGAACTCAAGAATAGGGATCTTGAACTCAAAGACAAGGACACTGAATGTCAGCGAATCCAGTTAGAGAAAGCTTGAGTGGAGACTTCAGCGAAACCAGTTGAGAGTGTCAGGTCCCCAGTAACCATGTTTATGATGGTTTTGGTTGGCGTGTATGCGGAGGGTTCTGATATCCTCCAATGGATTGAAGCATTTGAAATGGCTTGTGTAATTCATGATGTTGACAGGAGAGATTGGGCTAAGTGTTTGTTAAGCAGAGTGCCTCAAACTGGATATGACTGTATTCTGAAACTGAGTGTGGAAGAAAGGGGTCAGTATGAGTGCATGAAGTCTGCTTTAATTGCCAAGTTTGGCAAGACGTCTACCCAATACCTTAAACGGTTCAGGGATTTTAAGAAACAAGAGAATGTGTCTGGGATTGACTGCATGAGTGCTGCGCACATGAACATTATGGGGTGGATTGATGGTTACAAAGTGAAAACGTTAGTTGAATTGTCCCACCTCTTGTTTTTTTGAGCATTTTTGGAAGCCTGTTCACCAGAGCTGCGTCAGTATGTTACTGACCAGAACATTTTGAACCCCTTTAAGCTGGCTAGGTTGGCTGACAAGTGGGTCTCCCACTGGGTGTCCCCAAAGGACTCCAGCGGGAAGGACAAGGACAAAGAAAAGGGGGCCTCTCAGAAAGCTGAGGAGTCCCAAAAGCAGTCACAGTCGGGTAAACCAAAAACTTCCTCTCCGAAGAGCCAAAAACCTAGTGGGGATAAGTCTGTTGTGGGTGGGAGTAAGAGCAGTGGTCTGCCTGCTGCAAAGCAGGGTCCCAGTGGCTCCAGTACCGTACCTCGCACTCCTGGCACTTGTTGGGATTGTGGGGCTCTGGATCACCGAAGGGGTGACCCCAAGTGTAAGGGTAAGGCACTTGGAGTCCAGGCTGTCAGCCTGACCTATCCCTACTCTGTACCTGAGGTGGAGGCCACTGTCCTCCCCTCCTCTACAGGGATCATCTTTGGTGCTCCTGTAGAGATTTCCTTAGTGTCTCTTGGGGCCTGGGACCAGTACGCAGAAGTACTGGCGACTATCCCACAGAACACTCGTAGGATTTTGAGAAGTGTCCTCTTGAATGGCCAGCCTTCTACTGGTTTGAGAGACACTGGGGCAAGCATGACAGTGGTAGACAGGACCCTGCTCAAGCCAGTGCACTATGTAAGTGCTCCTCTGAGAACCACCAGGTTAGCTGGTGGGCCTCCCAAATTATCGCCTGTAGCCTTAGTCAACATTACGATTGGAGACAAGACAGCAAAGCTTCCGGCCCTGGTTCAGGACAACATGCCTGCGAACATTTTATTAGGAAACAATTTGGTCGAGTTGGGGATGATCACAGATGGTCTACCCATGGCTGCGGTAGCAGTCACCCGATCGCAGAGCACACAGGGTCTGGCTGCGAGCCCGGCACCCTTGCCAACGGGGAAACCCAAGGCACGAAGGAAACGGAAAAGTAAAAAGGCCACCTCTGTGGAGGGAGCCCCTGCTCTTCCTGCTGTTCTGACAGCACCCATTGGGTTCCATGCTCCGGATGGGCTGGGTCCAGTGGTGAATCCCATCTCAACTCCTGTGGGAGAATAGCCAGAAGCCTTTCCTGTGGGAGAGGCTCTCAACCCAGAGGATCATCCCGACCTTCAATGCTTGTTAGCTGAAGTGGGACCCTCCTGGGCAGACTTCTGTAAGGGACAGAGAGAGTGCCACTCTCTCGAGGGTTTGAAGAAACAGGCCATGTCCCAGGCGCAAGGAGTAGTGCCTACGACATTCCGAATTTATTGGGAGGGTGAGCTCCTTGTTAGTGAGCCCACTAAGGCTGAACCTGGTGCCCTCAAGAGTTTGGTGTTACCCCAGGTTTACAGGCCCTTCCTGCTGCAGTTGGTGCATGAGGTGCCCTTGGCTGGTCATCTTGGGACCAAGAAGACTAAGCAGAGGCTCTCTGCCCATTTCTACTGGACCCGGATGGCAGTAGAAGTGGAGTCCCACTGCAGGACCTGCCCAACTTGTCAGTTGTCTGGCAAGACTGGAGGCAGTGTCATTGCCCCACTGCAGCCATTGCCAGTGGTTGGCACGCCATTTGAGAGGGTGGGCATCGACATTGTCGGCCCCCTTGACCCTCCCACGTCAGGTGGACATCGGTTCATCCTGGTGTTGGTCTATCATGCCACCAGGTACCCTGAGGCTATACCCCTTTGGACTGTTACTGCCAAGGTGGTTGCCAGGGCTCTCCTGGGCATTTTCACCCATGTTGGATTCCCTAAGGAGGTTGTCTCTGGCAGAGGATCCAACTTCATGTCTAGTTACATGAAAACCATGTGGAAAGAATGTGGGGTAACCTATAAGTTCTCCACCTCTCACCATCCCCAGACCAATGGTCTGGTTGAGAGATTTAACAAAACTCTCAAGGGCATGCTAGGCACTTTGGAAGAGCCCCTAAGGAAGAAGTGTGAACTTCTCCTGCCATGCCTGCTGTTTGCTTACCGAGAGGCACCTCAAGAGGGTGTTGGGTTCAGCCCCTTTGAGTTGCTCTTTGGACATCCCGTAAGGGGGGCCCTTGCCTTAATCAGAGAAGGTTTGGAAGCCACCCCTCCAGGTCCCACCAAGCAAGTGGGGGACTATGTGTTAGGCCTCAGATGGAGGATGACACAGATGATGGGTCAGGCAACAACGAATCTCAAAGCCAGCCAGGAATTGAATAAGTACTGGCATGACCTTAAAGCATCACAAGTAGATTGGACTCTGGGGCACGAGGTCCTTGTGATGGAACCTACCAAGCCTCGGGCTTTGGCAAATAAATGGACTGGACCATTCAGATGGGCGAGGTCAATTATCTGGTTGACATAGGAGCCTCTGGGGTAGCCCCTCAGGTATTCCATGTCAATAGGCTCAAGCCTTTCCACAGACGAGCCGAAGTCCCATGTCTCTTGCTAGCTTCAGAGCAAGTAGAGGATGAGAGTGAGCCCCTTCCTGATTTGCTGCATAGCAACCCTCAGGATGGCTCAGTGGAGGGAGTACATCTCTCTCCCGATCTGATGACAGAGCAGCAGAAGGCCTGCAGGGCTTTGCTCCGGCAGCATGCCTCTCTGTTTTCACTGACACCAGGCCTTACACCGTGGTGTAGGTACGAGATTGACACTGGTGACAGTGTGCCTGTCAAAGCAGGTGCTACTGTATGTCAGATACAGTTAAGAACCAAATCCAGGCTGAGGTCGCCAAGATGTTGGATCTGGGTGTTATTGAACCCTCAACCAGTCCCTGGTTCAGTCCAGTGGTCCTTGTCCCCAGGGCAAGTTCCCAGACAGCTGCCAAGGATTGGAGGTTCTGTGTGGACTACCGAGGAGTCAATGCCGTCACCAAAACTGATGTGCACCCATTGCCCAGGGCTGATGAGCTTGTGGACACCATAGGTGCTCCCAAATGTGTGAGCACCTTTGACCTTACCTCAGGCTATTGGCAAATAGCTCTGTCGGACCATTCCAAGGAAAAGACGGTGTTCTGAACCCCTGATGGACTCTACCAGTCTAGGGTCATGCCTTTTGGGTTGAAAAATGCCTGTGCCACTTTACAGAGATTGGTAAACCATGCGCTCAGTGGGCTGGAAGCCTTTTGTGTGGCTTACCTAGATGACATTGCCATCTACAGTTCTACCTGGGAAGAGCATTTGACACATCTGGATAAAGTGTTGCAGGCCTTGAAAAGGGCTAACCTCACTATCAAGGCCACCAAGTTCCAGATAGCTCACGGGAAAGTCCCGTATCTTGGTCATGAGGTAGGAGGGGGTCAAATCCAACCTCTCCCCAGTAAGGTACAGGATGTACGTGACTGGGAGACTCCCACTACTCAAACCCAGGTGAGAGCCTTTTTGGGCCTCACTGGGTATTATCGCAATTTCATGGCATACTATGGAACCATAGCTGCACCCCTGACAGCTCTGACTTCACCCAAACAACCTAGGAAGGTTAATTGGACTGAACACTGTCAGAGGGCCTTTGATGGCTTGGAAGAAAGTCTGTGTTGTGTTTGCCTGATTACAGCAAGCCCTTTATCATTCAAACTGATGCCTGCGACACCGGAATTGGAGCTGTCTTGTCCCAGTTAGATGACAAAGGAAGAGAACATCCGATCATCTTCATCAGTGGACAATTTAAGGGTAGGGGACTTAGGTGGGCTAGTGTTGAAAAGGAATGTTTTAGTATAGTTTGGAGCCTTGGGCGTTTTAGACCCTATTTTACCGGGTCTACCTTCAAGGACCAAACCGATCATAAGCCCTTGAAGTGGCTTATGCAGATGAAGGGTGAAAACCCGAAACTGCTAAGGTGGTCCATTAGCCTGCAAGGGCTAGTCTTCACCATAGAGCACAGACCAAGGAAGAGTCACGATAATGCAGATGGCCTTTCCAGAAGGTATGTTGACCTTCTGGAAAGGCCACCACAGTTAGGGTGTCTAATCGTGGGAGATTAGACACCCTAACCTCAGTCTGGGGGGGCGACTGTGATGCTGGAAATGCATCGGAGGGACAGGGCCTCTGTATCCTTGTCCTTTACTGATTGTTATTGTGTGTTCTGTTGTGTTTTCCACGCAGGAGTTCATGTGGGACTCCTGGCGGTGCAGCTCTCTCTTTTGGTTTGGTGAACAGACCCTTGGGATACCCTTACGGCACCCATGGGTAGGGGTGCAACCCTGTGCCCCTAGTGTATGTTTTTAGGCACCTGTGTGTGGCCCACAGAGCAGGGTATGGGCTGGTGGCAGCTCCGTGCTGAATTGACTGGTGCCCTGAGTGTCCTCCATTTTGGGATGCCCAGGCCCTGTCATTGGAATCAGTAGGTTCCTGATGGAGACAAGATGCCCCCCATGGCCTCTTGCCTTCCATCGCCTGTTAACTTGATCTTCCCGAAGTCCTGGGAAGCCCTGACTCTGGCCCTTCCCCCTGACTGGCTGTTGGGTGGAAGTTCCTTATATGGTAGTGTGAGGAAGTGCAGACCAGACTGGCTGGAGCCTTCTCAACGACCGTATGTTGTGGGTACGCCTGTGGGTGGGACCTGGGTGAATAGAATGTGTGACGAATACGCATTCTGAGTTTGGATGTCTAGTATCTGGTGGTTGACACAATGACTGAGACAGCCGTGCCCGAAACTGGTATGAATGCAGTATGGAGTGTTGAATGGATGGGTACTTGTCCCAAAACTCATAACTTGTTGTGAGTGTCTGGAGAAAAGTGAATGGACTGAGTGCACTATGCACCTGATTGGTTGCCTGCCTGCATG
Source organism: Ambystoma mexicanum (assembly GCF_040938575.1). Lineage (NCBI taxonomy): Eukaryota > Metazoa > Chordata > Amphibia > Caudata > Ambystomatidae > Ambystoma > Ambystoma mexicanum. Next base: position 636,018,314 of record NC_090925.1, read on the forward strand.
ACTGCCCTTCGTAGTGATTGGATGCTTAAGTGTGACCCAGCGGAATGAATGGGAGATCAACCGTATATCTGGGGACCTCTCACTGCTAGGAATCGTGTTCAGAAGTGTTCAGAGCTGAAGTCCAAACTACACAAAGAGTAACTGGAGTGAAACTGACGCTTGACCTTGAAGCCCTGCTGGAAGAGAAGAATTGCTGTTGCTCTCCTTCACGATCTGAAAGCTGCTGTGCCTCCAAGGACTGACCCAGAGAGGACCTGGTAAGGCGCCCTCTTCCCGAGCTACGAGGGACCATCGTGCACCAGCTGATCTTTGCCAAAGTTCCCTGTTAGACAGGCCTTCGACAGGCTGCCGACCCGATATGGGGACTGCTGCGGAATCCCAAAGAGAAGCGCCCAGACTATTGTCCGCCACTGTCGACGACCGCCGTCACTGACTGGAGCCGCCGTGCTCCCGTTTGCCTAAGAACTTCATTTGATCCAAGGACGCTCTCGTCTGCATCATCGCCGCTGTATCCTGCGGGAGAAGGCCTGACCGTTGACGCGCCGAGGAGCACCCACTGGTGGGTTTCCCGCCACCCAATGACCACAGAGACACTGATGACTCGACGCCCTTGCTGGGCCACAGTTCTTCAAACTCTTTGCGGTCCAGAACTATCGACACCGAGGTGCCCCACACGCTTCTTCCTTGCAGGACGTTTACGTTTCCCCACCAACGAGCACGGCTAGGAACGAAGCTGCCACTTCACCGCTGTAGTTCACCTTGTTCTCCGTCGGACGTTCGACCCGTGACTCCTGCCTTAAAGGGAGGGCACTCAAAAAAGGGCTGTTGATTCCCCAACAAGGAACGCTACAACGCCAGGTACTTTGGGGTTGCAGAACTATTGGGAAGTCTAGTGTGAACAATATATGGACTGGGTTTGTGATACATCTTTGCTTTACAGGTTGCCTAGGTGGGGGGATCTCCACACAGAACTGTGTCCAGTGGTACGGGGCCAGCATTCTGCCAATTGTTCAGCCATCTTGCTTTCCTTCCTCTTTCTACTGTTGCTTTCCTCTTTATTTTGATCTGTGTGTCATTCCGACCGTATGCACTTTAATGAGATCTATAACGTTTGTGGTACCACTTTAGAACTGTATATATTTGCCATTGCTGATTTTCCGAGTACAAAGTGAGTTATCGTGATACTGTACATAACTTTGAATATTAATTATATAAAGACTGTGTTTTAACCGATACAGTGCGTGGACATTCCTTTGTGGGTGCTTGGGACTACACTGTACTTAAGAACCGGCCTGCATCCCCTCCTGCGAAGCCAGGCCTTGATTGCTCGACGACGATATCAATAATAGAGAATCTTGGCTGGGGTCTTCTGTGCCTCTCCTCTACCATATAGAGGGCAGAAGTACAGACCCCCCCACCGGCATCTTTACACTGCTGGCAGCGGTGGGATGCTTATGGTTTTAAGAATCAGTGTATAACTGTGCCACTTACAAAGGATATCTGCACTTTATTATATTGAGGTTTAGTTGTGTACAAGATAACTGCATTACAAGCAATGGAATCTATTGCGAATGGTAAATTGACTCGGATGAGCTTAGAGGCTCTCCAGAGTGCTTGTGAAGCCAAGGAGTTAGACTTTGTGGATAAGTCTAGGGCTGAGCTGATAGCTGCCCTGGTGGACTACCAGACTGATTGTGAAACTCTTGAAGGGGGGGATGCAACCAATGAGGACTCTACCCCGAGGGTTGTCACCAAATCTGTTTCTGGGAATGCCATCATTCCTGCTGCCTCTGTTCGAAACCCCAGCAGTTCCTTGGAGCTTGAGTTATTAAGGATGAAATTGGCCTTTGAATATCGCAAGTTGGAAATAGATGCTGAGCGTAAGAATGAGGAGTTGGCACAGCAAGTGGAACTCAAGAATAGGGATCTTGAACTCAAAGACAAGGACACTGAATGTCAGCGAATCCAGTTAGAGAAAGCTTGAGTGGAGACTTCAGCGAAACCAGTTGAGAGTGTCAGGTCCCCAGTAACCATGTTTATGATGGTTTTGGTTGGCGTGTATGCGGAGGGTTCTGATATCCTCCAATGGATTGAAGCATTTGAAATGGCTTGTGTAATTCATGATGTTGACAGGAGAGATTGGGCTAAGTGTTTGTTAAGCAGAGTGCCTCAAACTGGATATGACTGTATTCTGAAACTGAGTGTGGAAGAAAGGGGTCAGTATGAGTGCATGAAGTCTGCTTTAATTGCCAAGTTTGGCAAGACGTCTACCCAATACCTTAAACGGTTCAGGGATTTTAAGAAACAAGAGAATGTGTCTGGGATTGACTGCATGAGTGCTGCGCACATGAACATTATGGGGTGGATTGATGGTTACAAAGTGAAAACGTTAGTTGAATTGTCCCACCTCTTGTTTTTTTGAGCATTTTTGGAAGCCTGTTCACCAGAGCTGCGTCAGTATGTTACTGACCAGAACATTTTGAACCCCTTTAAGCTGGCTAGGTTGGCTGACAAGTGGGTCTCCCACTGGGTGTCCCCAAAGGACTCCAGCGGGAAGGACAAGGACAAAGAAAAGGGGGCCTCTCAGAAAGCTGAGGAGTCCCAAAAGCAGTCACAGTCGGGTAAACCAAAAACTTCCTCTCCGAAGAGCCAAAAACCTAGTGGGGATAAGTCTGTTGTGGGTGGGAGTAAGAGCAGTGGTCTGCCTGCTGCAAAGCAGGGTCCCAGTGGCTCCAGTACCGTACCTCGCACTCCTGGCACTTGTTGGGATTGTGGGGCTCTGGATCACCGAAGGGGTGACCCCAAGTGTAAGGGTAAGGCACTTGGAGTCCAGGCTGTCAGCCTGACCTATCCCTACTCTGTACCTGAGGTGGAGGCCACTGTCCTCCCCTCCTCTACAGGGATCATCTTTGGTGCTCCTGTAGAGATTTCCTTAGTGTCTCTTGGGGCCTGGGACCAGTACGCAGAAGTACTGGCGACTATCCCACAGAACACTCGTAGGATTTTGAGAAGTGTCCTCTTGAATGGCCAGCCTTCTACTGGTTTGAGAGACACTGGGGCAAGCATGACAGTGGTAGACAGGACCCTGCTCAAGCCAGTGCACTATGTAAGTGCTCCTCTGAGAACCACCAGGTTAGCTGGTGGGCCTCCCAAATTATCGCCTGTAGCCTTAGTCAACATTACGATTGGAGACAAGACAGCAAAGCTTCCGGCCCTGGTTCAGGACAACATGCCTGCGAACATTTTATTAGGAAACAATTTGGTCGAGTTGGGGATGATCACAGATGGTCTACCCATGGCTGCGGTAGCAGTCACCCGATCGCAGAGCACACAGGGTCTGGCTGCGAGCCCGGCACCCTTGCCAACGGGGAAACCCAAGGCACGAAGGAAACGGAAAAGTAAAAAGGCCACCTCTGTGGAGGGAGCCCCTGCTCTTCCTGCTGTTCCGACAGCACCCATTGGGTTCCATGCTCCGGATGGGCTGGGTCCAGTGGTGAATCCCATCTCAACTCCTGTGGGAGAATAGCCAGAAGCCTTTCCTGTGGGAGAGGCTCTCAACCCAGAGGATCATCCCGACCTTCAATGCTTGTTAGCTGAAGTGGGACCCTCCTGGGCAGACTTCTGTAAGGGACAGAGAGAGTGCCACTCTCTCGAGGGTTTGAAGAAACAGGCCATGTCCCAGGCGCAAGGAGTAGTGCCTACGACATTCCGAATTTATTGGGAGGGTGAGCTCCTTGTTAGTGAGCCCACTAAGGCTGAACCTGGTGCCCTCAAGAGTTTGGTGTTACCCCAGGTTTACAGGCCCTTCCTGCTGCAGTTGGTGCATGAGGTGCCCTTGGCTGGTCATCTTGGGACCAAGAAGACTAAGCAGAGGCTCTCTGCCCATTTCTACTGGACCCGGATGGCAGTAGAAGTGGAGTCCCACTGCAGGACCTGCCCAACTTGTCAGTTGTCTGGCAAGACTGGAGGCAGTGTCATTGCCCCACTGCAGCCATTGCCAGTGGTTGGCACGCCATTTGAGAGGGTGGGCATCGACATTGTCGGCCCCCTTGACCCTCCCACGTCAGGTGGACATCGGTTCATCCTGGTGTTGGTCTATCATGCCACCAGGTACCCTGAGGCTATACCCCTTTGGACTGTTACTGCCAAGGTGGTTGCCAGGGCTCTCCTGGGCATTTTCACCCATGTTGGATTCCCTAAGGAGGTTGTCTCTGGCAGAGGATCCAACTTCATGTCTAGTTACATGAAAACCATGTGGAAAGAATGTGGGGTAACCTATAAGTTCTCCACCTCTCACCATCCCCAGACCAATGGTCTGGTTGAGAGATTTAACAAAACTCTCAAGGGCATGCTAGGCACTTTGGAAGAGCCCCTAAGGAAGAAGTGTGAACTTCTCCTGCCATGCCTGCTGTTTGCTTACCGAGAGGCACCTCAAGAGGGTGTTGGGTTCAGCCCCTTTGAGTTGCTCTTTGGACATCCCGTAAGGGGGGCCCTTGCCTTAATCAGAGAAGGTTTGGAAGCCACCCCTCCAGGTCCCACCAAGCAAGTGGGGGACTATGTGTTAGGCCGCAGATGGAGGATGACACAGATGATGGGTCAGGCAACAACGAATCTCAAAGCCAGCCAGGAATTGAATAAGTACTGGCATGACCTTAAAGCATCACAAGTAGATTGGACTCTGGGGCACGAGGTCCTTGTGATGGAACCTACCAAGCCTCGGGCTTTGGCAAATAAATGGACTGGACCATTCAGATGGGCGAGGTCAATTATCTGGTTGACATAGGAGCCTCTGGGGTAGCCCCTCAGGTATTCCATGTCAATAGGCTCAAGCCTTTCCACAGACGAGCCGAAGTCCCATGTCTCTTGCTAGCTTCAGAGCAAGTAGAGGATGAGAGTGAGCCCCTTCCTGATTTGCTGCATAGCAACCCTCAGGATGGCTCAGTGGAGGGAGTACATCTCTCTCCCGATCTGATGACAGAGCAGCAGAAGGCCTGCAGGGCTTTGCTCCGGCAGCATGCCTCTCTGTTTTCACTGACACCAGGCCTTACACCGTGGTGTAGGTACGAGATTGACACTGGTGACAGTGTGCCTGTCAAAGCAGGTGCTACCGTATGTCAGATACAGTTAAGAACCAAATCCAGGCTGAGGTCGCCAAGATGTTGGATCTGGGTGTTATTGAACCCTCAACCAGTCCCTGGTTCAGTCCAGTGGTCCTTGTCCCCAGGGCAAGTTCCCAGACAGCTGCCAAGGATTGGAGGTTCTGTGTGGACTACCGAGGAGTCAATGCCGTCACCAAAACTGATGTGCACCCATTGCCCAGGGCTGATGAGCTTGTGGACACCATAGGTGCTCCCAAATGTGTGAGCACCTTTGACCTTACCTCAGGCTATTGGCAAATAGCTCTGTCGGACCATTCCAAGGAAAAGACGGTGTTCTGAACCCCTGATGGACTCTACCAGTCTAGGGTCATGCCTTTTGGGTTGAAAAATGCCTGTGCCACTTTACAGAGATTGGTAAACCATGCGCTCAGTGGGCTGGAAGCCTTTTGTGTGGCTTACCTAGATGACATTGCCATCTACAGTTCTACCTGGGAAGAGCATTTGACACATCTGGATAAAGTGTTGCAGGCCTTGAAAAGGGCTAACCTCACTATCAAGGCCACCAAGTTCCAGATAGCTCACGGGAAAGTCCCGTATCTTGGTCATGAGGTAGGAGGGGGTCAAATCCAACCTCTCCCCAGTAAGGTACAGGATGTACGTGACTGGGAGACTCCCACTACTCAAACCCAGGTGAGAGCCTTTTTGGGCCTCACTGGGTATTATCGCAATTTCATGGCATACTATGGAACCATAGCTGCACCCCTGACAGCTCTGACTTCACCCAAACAACCTAGGAAGGTTAATTGGACTGAACACTGTCAGAGGGCCTTTGATGGCTTGGAAGAAAGTCTGTGTTGTGTTTGCCTGATTACAGCAAGCCCTTTATCGTTCAAACTGATGCCTGCGACACCGGAATTGGAGCTGTCTTGTCCCAGTTAGATGACAAAGGAAGAGAACATCCGATCATCTTCATCAGTGGACAATTTAAGGGTAGGGGACTTAGGTGGGCTAGTGTTGAAAAGGAATGTTTTAGTATAGTTTGGAGCCTTGGGCGTTTTAGACCCTATTTTACCGGGTCTACCTTCAAGGACCAAACCGATCATAAGCCCTTGAAGTGGCTTATGCAGATGAAGGGTGAAAACCCGAAACTGCTAAGGTGGTCCATTAGCCTGCAAGGGCTAGTCTTCACCATAGAGCACAGACCAAGGAAGAGTCACGATAATGCAGATGGCCTTTCCAGAAGGTATGTTGACCTTCTGGAAAGGCCACCACAGTTAGGGTGTCTAATCGTGGGAGATTAGACACCCTAACCTCAGTCTGGGGGGGCGACTGTGATGCTGGAAATGCATCGGAGGGACAGGGCCTCTGTATCCTTGTCCTTTACTGATTGTTATTGTGTGTTCTGTTGTGTTTTCCACGCAGGAGTTCATGTGGGACTCCTGGCGGTGCAGCTCTCTCTTTTGGTTTGGTGAACAGACCCTTGGGATACCCTTACGGCACCCATGGGTAGGGGTGCAACCCTGTGCCCCTAGTGTATGTTTTTAGGCACCTGTGTGTGGCCCACAGAGCAGGGTATGGGCTGGTGGCAGCTCCGTGCTGAATTGACTGGTGCCCTGAGTGTCCTCCATTTTGGGATGCCCAGGCCCTGTCATTGGAATCAGTAGGTTCCTGATGGAGACAAGATGCCCCCCATGGCCTCTTGCCTTCCATCGCCTGTTAACTTGATCTTCCCGAAGTCCTGGGAAGCCCTGACTCTGGCCCTTCCCCCTGACTGGCTGTTGGGTGGAAGTTCCTTATATGGTAGTGTGAGGAAGTGCAGACCAGACTGGCTGGAGCCTTCTCAACGACCGTATGTTGTGGGTACGTCTGTGGGTGGGACCTGGGTGAATAGAATGTGTGACGAATACGCATTCTGAGTTTGGATGTCTAGTATCTGGTGGTTGACACAATGACTGAGACAGCCGTGCCCGAAACTGGTATGAATGCAGTATGGAGTGTTGAATGGATGGGTACTTGTCCCAAAACTCATAACTTGTTGTGAGTGTCTGGAGAAAAGTGAATGGACTGAGTGCACTATGCACCTGATTGGTTGCCTGCCTGCATGACTGCCCTTCGTAGTGATTGGATGCTTAAGTGTGACCCAGCGGAATGAATGGGAGATCAACCGTATATCTGGGGACCTCTCACTGCTAGGAATCGTGTTCAGAAGTGTTCAGAGCTGAAGTCCAAACTACACAAAGAGTAACTGGAGTGAAACTGACGCTTGACCTTGAAGCCCTGCTGGAAGAGAAGAATTGCTGTTGCTCTCCTTCACGATCTGAAAGCTGCTGTGCCTCCAAGGACTGACCCAGAGAGGACCTGGTAAGGCGCCCTCTTCCCGAGCTACGAGGGACCATCGTGCACCAGCTGATCTTTGCCAAAGTTCCCTGTTAGACAGGCCTTCGACAGGCTGCCGACCCGATATGGGGACTGCTGCGGAATCCCAAAGAGAAGCGCCCAGACTATTGTCCGCCACTGTCGACGACCGCCGTCGCTGACTGGAGCCGCCGTGCTCCCGTTTGCCTAAGAACTTCATTTGATCCAAGGACGCTCTCGTCTGCATCATCGCCGCTGTATCCTGCGGGAGAAGGCCTGACCGTTGACGCGCCGAGGAGCACCCACTGGTGGGTTTCCCGCCACCCAATGACCACAGAGACACTGATGACTCGACGCCCTTGCTGGGCCACAGTTCTTCAAACTCTTTGCGGTCCAGAACTATCGACACCGAGGTGCCCCACACGCTTCTTCCTTGCAGGACGTTTACGTTTCCCCGCCAACGAGCACGGCTAGGAACGAAGCTGCCACTTCACCGCTGTAGTTCACCCTGTTCTCCATCGGACGTTCGACCCGTGACTCCTGCCTTAAAGGGAGGGCACTCAAAAAAGGGCTGTTGATTCCCTGACGAGGAACGCTACAACGCCAGGTACTTTGGGGTTGCAGAACTATTGGGAAGTCTAGTGTGAACAATATATGGAATGGGCTTGTGATACATCTTTGCTTTACAGGTTGCCTAGGTGGGGGGATCTCCACACAGAACTGTGTCCAGTGGTACGGGGCCAGCATTCTGCCAATGGTTCAGCCATCTTGCTTTCCTTCCTCTCTCTACTGTTGCTTTCCTCTTTATTTTGATCTGTGTGTTATTCCGACCGTATGCACTTTAATGAGGTCTAATAACGTTTGTGGTACCACTTTAGAACTGTATGTATTTGCCATTGCTGATTTTCCGAGTACAAAGTGAGTTATCGTGATACTGTACATAACTTTGAATATTAATTATATAAAGACTGTGTTTTAACCGATACAGTGTGCGGACATTCCTTTGTGGTTGCTTGGGGTCTACACTGTACTTAAGGACCGGCCTGCATCACCACCTGAGAAACTAGGCCTTGATTGCTCGACCACGATACCAATAATAGAGAATCTTGGCTGGGGTCCTCTGTGTCTCTCCTCTACCATATGGAGAGCAGAAGTACAGACCCCCCCACCGGCGTCTTCACAGCCACCAACCTGACACCTCCTGTCATTTCCCAGCACCTTTGGCCTGCAGCCCATCACCACTTTCAAACAGCACTCCATCATAGGAATACATTTCAGCTGCTCTCTAACTCGTCCTGGGCTGGGCACTGACACAGATAAGACTCTCGGTTCGACGCACCATTTGGCTCTGAAACACACAAACGGGTATATGAAGTGTGCTGTCCTGCTGGTCCCCATCAAAGGGCCCTAGTGACCTGTAAGTCGGCATTCTCTACCATGATTAATATTACCTTCAATAACTTTGACATTGTACTGCTAAAATCATTTGCCTCAGCACCCCGTCACAAACCCAGAGTTCCTGGTTGTTCTACAGTCTGCTTTCTCTGTTTGTTTCCTTACAGTGGTGGGCCAGTAGTGTTTTCATTAGTTGTGTGCATTTTTGTCAGTTTATTATAATGCTTATTTGTTCATCGAACATTAGTTGGAGATGGTTGTATTTTGGTATCACTGCACTACGTTTGGATTGCTTCTGTCCCAGCTCACATCCCTTCTGACCAGTGTAGCTTGTCCTGGGCCTAGAAATGACAACAGATATATATACCTGTCTGGCTGTGCCTGATCACAGCTGGTTATTTAGTAGTGTGGGGCTGAGTAGGCGCTTCAGCCACTACTCATCCTTGTACTCTGGCAGAGCAGTCGTCATTTCATCACTCAAGGATACGTATTTTCTCTATCTTGGAAGGGTGAAAGGCAGAGTCCACCTAGGATTTCAACGTGGGTCCCAGGTGTTACAGTGAGACTCTTGGTACAAGTGTATCATCTCCCTATATCTACCCCGGGAGGATGAACCAGAAGTAAACCCTGTAGCTTGTACATTGTACAATGACCTGAAAACAGGCACTCAACCCACTGAGCTATCTCGTTATTGTTATCCCAACTCGATAGTTTTCAATGTATTGGCCTGAAAGCGATGAAGAGTGGATTCTGCCATGCGGGGATTCGGGTCTATTGCCTGCAGGCTGCTATCAGATCTCAGAAGCTTGCGCTCGATGGACTGAGCTAGCTTTCTCCTTGTAAAAACCTTTATTTTAGGTGAAGTCGGTGACAGAGGCGAGTTCACTCTGGTTAGGTATTCATAAATGCGGGGAGTGCCAGGGGTGAATTACCGTGCACTGCATCAAGGGGATTGTGGATCTTAAAATAAACCCTGGGCCCTGCTGCGGCACGTAAAGCTTCTGACAGCTATGAATGGACGTGGGACGACGAAGCCGGGAGAGGTGGGAGCAGGGAGTGCCGCTCGCCTGCTCGGGCATGAGAGGGTCTGGGAGAGGGATGGGCTCGGATCTCCAGAGCCACTCCCTGCGAAGGCTCGACAGCAATGCTCAGCATCCTGACCAGGGCCGGTCCTGAAGGGCGCTAAGACCCAGGGCCGGCCACCGGGCAAGTGCAGGGAGCCCAGGGACAGAGGCTGTCAGTCTCAGGAGTGAGTTCGAGAGGCTGCAGCGTCGCGGCGCCGGGTCCCAAGTTCAAGGGTCACGGCGGGCAGCGCCGGACCCAGTGACCAAGCTCAGAAGGGGTTACAGGCTTGTGTGGGCAGCATTACGAGCGGCGGAAGCAAGTGGGACACTCGAAGCGCCGATCAGTGCCACCAAGTGTCAGGGACCGGCGAGGAGGGCTGCCCTCCCCTGTGGGGGGAGTGTGGGTGGCCACGTTTCTCTCGCGCGCTCCTACAGTACGAACTGTCTCAGGACGCCCCTGGGGCCACCGACCAGTGTCCCGGACAGTTCCAGGAGCATCGTCCCGTCAGTGCACATGGACAGAGGTGACAGATCCCCAAAGTTGCCCACTGCAAAAAGCGGGTTCTCTACTTATTTGAAAGCCTGGGCTTAGAAAGACCAGCATTCAGAACCCACCTGGACCGCGTCCCCAGTACCACAGGGCACTGCCCGGTAATTTCAGGGCAGGCGGCGTTCTTTGGACACTGCTTCGTGGTGACCGGGACTGGGTCACACTCTTCTATGCCCTCTAGTGAACACTGGTTGCTGACCCTGTGCTCACTTCCAAAGTCGCGTCTAAGGATCAGGGATCCCACGGGCGCATCACTGCCCCTTCTTGTGCCCTGGTCCACGCCGAGGGCAGTGTGCTCTGAACTCGCGTTGCCCTCTGCCATCTGCCAAAGGAGCTGAAGACACCTCGCGCCTGAGTGCGCCCCCTTGGCATGGGGCAGACGTTCTAAGGACGACGGTCGGCCGCCGCCTCTTCTCCAAGCAACAAGCTTCAACATGGAGCGGATACATGGTAAGGTTTACCACCCTGCGGCGCCTGGGCGGCTGTGAGTCTGGCCTGCAAGGGGCACGGGTATGGTAGTGCCATCTTGCACATAGTGCCGTGGCATCCAGCAGGTCGCGTGCTTTAGTCCTGCGGATGGCACAAGTGCACTGGCGTTGCCAGGGCCTGCATGTGTATAGTGTTCCGCGTGAGTGTATCTCCTGCATGTGATGTGTGCGTGTGGTGTATCACGCATTCTCTCGCTGCGTTACCCTGAAGTGCGCGAGCTGTTGTGCGCCTGTTCTGCTGGTGGTGATACAGGTGGCTTGGAATCAGGAGGTGGCCCTTGACAGGCCGCCTTCTTCTTGCTGGCATGACTCCTCAAGGGCCGGAGCCAGTGAGTTCCATCTGGAGAGGGAATTCCATCTGGAGAGATTGTGTTCGCGGTTATTCCCCCTTGTCAGCTGCGCACCTCTACTGCTAAGGCTCCTCCCACTTCCCAGTCTGCCTAACATACTGATGCGCACCTCTCCTGCTAAAGCCCCTCCCACTTCCCAGCCTGCCTAACATACTGATGCGCACCTCTACTGCTGAAGCTCCTCCCACTTCCCAGTCTGCCTAACATACTGATGCGCACCTCTACTGCTGAAGCTCCTCCCACTTCCCAGTCTGCCTAACATACTGATGCGCACCTCTACTGCTGAAGCTCCTCCCACTTCCCAGTCTGCCTAACATACTGATGCGCACCTCTACTGCTGAAGCTCCTCCCACTTCCCAGTCGGCCTAAACATACCGAAGGAGGAACCTGCACTGCTTATCCTCTGACCGCGTTTTGAGGTGAAGCAAGTAAGATATACTCCTTGCTGACACCCCGATGCTACTCATCCTGGCTATTAGCGATTCCCTCTGAGGTCTGAACTTTTCGCAACCCATCATACAATGATCCACCGTTTCTGGGCCTCACAATTCACAGAAGTGACTCTACCCATCTTAAACTCCCATCCCATCGAACCTGCAGCACCCACTCTGAGCTGTAAGGTTGTGGTGCCTGCAATATGCTGGTGGGTGTGGTGTGCAGGGGACGTAGGTGGCACCTAGTCACCTTATGATGCTGTGATAACCAGCAGTACCTGTGCTACATTGGTGTGGTCACTTTTTAGTTTTGAATCATAGCCTTCGCATTAGTCCAGCAAAGTGAAGCAAATATTTGTATAGTGCAGGGGTGCACAACTAATTTTGACAGAGGGCCGAAAGTACCTTACATGAGGGCTATAGTGGGCTGAAAAGTAAATGTGGGTGGGGTGGTAGGTGGGGCGTGGCAGGAGGCTTTTTCAACCCCCAATTTGTATTAAACACATGGAAAAAGAATATGTTTTTGAGGGGTAACGATTTTTATTGCATTTCAAACTTACATTTTGTACTACACATTTTCCATTGTTATAATTTATTTCGATTTAGTTATTGTATATTGTCTGTTTAATTAAATTATATATATTTTATTGACCTATGATTGGATATTCCGTTATTTTGGACTGCTATAGTTTGCTGTTTGGGTTGCCCAAGAGGAGTATGGCCTTCATTGAGTCAGGTTTCCTCAAAAAAGCAAAGGATGTACATCTCCTAACTGTGCCTGTTTTAGCTTTATTATTGGGTTCACTCTTGGAGTGCAACACTATGCCCCATGGCTCCCACCCCCAACCAAACTCTATGCCCCATCGCCCCCTGACCCCCAACCAAACACTATGCCCATGGCTCCCACCCCCAACCAAAGACTATGCCCCATGACTCCCACCCCCAACCAAACACTATGCCCCATGGCCCCCTAACCCCCAACCAAACACTATGCCCCATGGCCCCCTCGCCCCCAACCAAACACTATGCCCCATGGCTCCCACCCCCAACCAAACACTATGCCCCATGCCCATGTCCCCCACCCCCATCCAAGCACTATGCCCCATGGCCCCCTCACCCCCAACCAAACACTGTGCCCCATGGCCCCCTCAACCCCAACCAAACACTGTGCCTCATGCCCATGTCCCCCACCTCCAACCAAACATTATGCCCCATGGTTCCCTCACCCCCAACCAAACACTTTGCCCCATGGCCCCCTCACCCTCAACCAAACATTATGCCCCATGTCCCTCACCCCAACCAAACACTATGCCCCATGCCCATGTCCCCCACCCCAACCAAACATTATGCCCCATGGCCCCCTCACCCCCAACCAAACACTATGCCCCATGTCCCCCACCCCCAACCAAACACTATGCCCCATGGCCCCCTCACCCTCAACCAAACACTATGCCCCATGCCCATGTCCCCCACCCCCAACCAAGCACAATGCCCCATGGCTCCCACCCCCAACCAAACACTATGCCCCATAGCCCCCTCACCCCCAAGCAAACACTATGCCCCATGTCCCCCACCCCCAACCAAACACTATGCCCCATGGCTCCCACCACCAACCAAACACTATGCCCCATGACCCCCTCACCCCCAACCAAACACTATGCCCCATGTCCCTCACCCCAGCCAAACACTATGCCCCATGGCCCCCTCTCCCCCAACCAAACACTATGCCCCATGGCCCTCTCACACCCAACGAAACACTATGCCCCATGGCTCCCACCCCAACCAAACACTATGCCTCATGGCCCCCTCACCCCCAACCAAACACTATGCCCCATGTCCCTCACCCCCAACCAAACACTATGCCCCATGTCCCTCACCCCCAACCAAACACTATGCCCCATGGCTCCCACCCCCAACTAAACACTATGTCCCATGTCCTCACCCCCAACCAAACACTATGCCCCAAACACACTCTCAAGCATGCACCCATACAGACCCCAACCCCCACCCCCCAACTCAGCACACACACTCTCAAGCATGCACCCATACAGACCGAATCCCCCACCCCAACTCAGCACACACACTCTCAAGCAAGCACCCATACAGACTCGAACCCCCCACCCCCAACTCAGCACACACACTCTCAAGCATGCAACCATACAGACCCGAACCCCCCACCCCCAACTCAGCACACACACTCTCAAGCATGCACCCATGCAGACCTGAACCCCCCACCCCCAACTCAGCACACACACTCTCAAGCATGCACCCATACAGACCCGAATCCCCCACCCCCCAACTCAGCACACACACTCTCAGCATGCACCCATACAGACCCGAACCGCCCACCCCCCAACTCAGCACACACACTCTCAAGCATGCACCCATACAGACCCAAACCCCCCACCCCCAACTCAGCACACACACTCTCAAGCATGCACCCATACAGACCCAAACCCCCCACCTCAGCACACACACTCTCAAGCATGCACCCATACAGACCCAAACCCCCCACCCCCAACTCAGAACACACATTCTCAAGCATGCACCCATACAGACCCAAACCCCCCCATCTCAACATACACAACACAAACACTCAAAAACAAACATTCATACACATCCGACACCCCCCCCAACCCCCCCATCTCAACATACACAACACAAACACTCAAAAACAAACATTCATACACATCCGACACTCCCCACCCCCATCTCAACATACACAACACAAACACTCAAAAACAAACATTCATCATTCATACACATCCGACACCCCCCACCCCCCAACTCAACATACACAACACAAACACTCAAAAACAAACATTCATACACATCCGACACCCCCCCACCCCCCAACTCAACATACACAACACAAACACTCAAAAACAAACATTCATACACATCCGACACCCCCCCAAACCCCCATCTCAACATACACAACACAAACACTCAAAAACAAACATTCATACACATCCGACACCCCCCAAGCCCCCATCTCAACATACACAACACAAACATTCAAAAACAAACATTCATGCACATCCAACACCCCCCACACCCCCATCTAAACATACACAACACACTCAAAAACAAACATTCATACACATCCAACACCCTGCACCCCCATCTCAACATGCACAACACAAACACTCAAAAACAAACATTCATACACATCCGACACCCACCCCCCCATCTCAACATTCACAACACAAACATACAGCAGAACAGACCCGACACACAAACACAAATAAACAGACCACTTACCGGACGTGCTGGAAGGCAGGTAACCTGGAACACTGGCGATGTGAGTGGTACTACGGCTGGCGTGGCCAGCAAGGCTGAAATGCCTTCCGACATCAAGCCTTACTGGCCACGCCAGCCGTAGTGCTGGCCCTCCATTGGTGCAGCACACACGCACTACGTGGCTCGTAGGAGCGATGTGGTGCGTGTGTGCTGAGCCAATGACGGCCAGTGTTTTGTCCGGCCCGGAAGACAATGCTGCTTGCGGGCCGCCCTCCATTAGGAAAGTGTTTGTGCCTCACGGGCCGGACAAAACAGCATGGCGGGCCGCAACTGGCCCGCGGGCCGTATGTTGTGCACCCATGGTATAGTGTATGCCTGTGGAGAGATGACCTTGCTTTGTGCAATATTTGTGTTGTGCCTCACCGCCATTGACTTGGTCACAGAGCACTTTAGCTTGGGAGTTCAGCAGACCTTAATCTGAACATGCATGAGAAACAGTCATTTGCATTGCAGGAGAAGGACAAGGTGACTAGTACTGTAACGTTATAGACGCTGTATATGTTCAGTTCAGAGTGCTGTACGAATTGTCATATTAGTAAATAAGTGATTTCTGGCGTGAGAATGGAATTTGGCATAGGACTCGATCAACAAATATGGGCGTTCTGCGCTAAAAGCTGGAACAATCAGAGTTATGCGACTATCCCTTGAGTGACTGATTGCAGTTGAGGGCTCTGCAGTTACATGTCAGGCAGTGCTTTCCTAGACATGCATATTTGGTAAACATGTATGTTAGTGGGTTACATTGCATGCATATTTGGTAGACTGTTGCAATTGCAGGAAAATAAAACTTAGTTGAGGTTTTACTGTTATGTACCAATGCATCGCAGGCTGCTTAGTTGTGCTTGCATGCGGTGCCTTAGCATCTGTCAGTAAGCACGGGTGGATTGGCCAATAGGGAACTCTGGAGATTCCCCGGTAGCCCTCGGCACACTGGGCCTTTTTTGTGTGGTACTTCCAAATGTTCCCATAGGAAAAAGGCTGGACTTGCTGAACATGTATAATATGGGGCCACTTTGAAAATGATTTCCAGGGCCTCTTTTGGTTCCCAGCCCACCCCTGTCAGTAAGGCCACCCATGTGTGGCTCATAGTTGTCGTTTTAGTTGCAGCATTAGTTATGGCCTCGGGACATCTTTTAGCTCATTTTTGGATGCTATATCGTTTTGGCTCACGAGTTGCTCTTTAGGCCAGTATCCAGTTTTGCTCCTCGGCAGTGCTTTACTGCCACTCAGTAAGATTACCTAGTTTCATAGATTGTGCTTTCGTGTCACCATTAGTTTGTGGCTATTGGTGGCACTTTAGTGACACTGTTAGTATTGACTCTAGGCTGGTGACTTATCACTACTGAGTGAGGCTGCATGAGTTTGTATTGAAGGCGGCTCTTCAGCACCAATATTAGTTTTGGCTTCTGGGAGCACAAATAAGGTACCAGAGAGAGTGCAGGATACTGTGCTCCTCTCAGAAGAGTTTACTATGCATGCCACCTACAGTGCTTGCCGGTTACTTGGGGAAGGCACAGCGGGCTACAGAGGTGGTCTTTGGGAAAGGAGAAGTGGGTGGCTTTATGAATGCTTGTTCTTGGCGCATGCAGATTTTAGAACCTAGAAAGCACTTTTAACACTCACACCTCTGGCTTCAGGAATCGAAAAGCTAAACAGTATACACCAAGAATGCACCTTATCAGAGAAAAGCTTTTAGAACTGTGGCAGAGGCCGCCTTGGATCAGACTTAGGGGCTCATTAAAAGTTTGGTGGTATTTTGACAGTAAATCTGCCGAAATACCACCAAACGGAAAGTACTGGTACCGCCACTTGGGCAGGCAGAATTACGGCTGAATCACAAGTGGTGGTAGACGGTGTTAGTTCCATAGGACTCCATAGGGATTTCCGCAGAGTTGCTGCTTTCTGGTGGTAAGGCAGCAGAATTACCTGCAGCATTTTGCTGGAGGTTTTTCCTCCACCTCACTGCCAAACCGGATATTCGGGCGATGCAGTAATGCAGTGATAATAGAGTTGCCACCGCATTACAGACGATTTTTGTCGCACTGCTGACCTTGTAATTAGGCCAGCGGTATTCAAACTGTGGGTCGCGACCCCCCAGGGGTCCGTGGGTGCATCCCTGGGGGGTCTGAGAGCTCAGCAAGAAATATTTTTTATAAAAAAACTTTTTTTTTTTTTTTTTTTTTAGATTGGAAGAAATGGGCTGGGGTGGCTCACATGGTCGGGTTGAAACATGAAACTGTCTCAGGCAACAATGAAAAAGCGGCCCGCAGTTGTAAATGGATATTCATTCCTTTAGTCACAGACTGGGCCTCATTACAACTATGGCGGTACGGTAACAATGGTGCTGTTAAGCTACCGGCACCATTGCTACCGTACCGCCATAGTACGAGTTGTGCTCGCGGGTGTCTGACAGCCCGCCAGGTCTGACCTGGCAGGCCGTGCGGTACCCGTGAGCACAGCTCGTCGGATGCACCGGCACCATTATTAACGGTGCCGGTGCATCCGAGCTCCCCATTCCCATTGAGCCCTATGGGGCTCTGATGGGAATGGGGTTCTACCGGTACCGGCACCCGCGAAAGGGCAATTATCAGGTCTGCCCAACTCGGCATGACCCGGTAATTGCCCATTCGCGGGTGGCGGACCCGGATACAACTCCAGCGGCAGCCGTGCCGTTTTACCGGCACAGCTACCGCCAGGGTTGTAATGAGGTCCACTGTTTCAATAGTACCCAAGGGGGTGCTTTGTGTTAAAATGTAAGTACATTGTGATATATTCAGCAACAATGGTCAAAATTACTAACTGCATATTTAAGTAACTCATAAACCTGGTCCACATTGGCCAAAATGGTGGCCCATTTTGACTGGCCCACACTAGCATTTTACATTTCTGGTACAGGCATTGCCCTATAGGCCAGTACGAGCCTGGCGGCTCATCCATAATGGCGAGGGGACGCCCACCCAGTGGCCCCTCACCCATTATGGAGGAGCTAAGGAGCCAGCCCAGTGAAACAGTGAGCACTCCCTCGCTGCTTTTTCCAGCTGATGGAGTGCTCCTGGGCTGGCTGAACTGTCAAAGGGAAACACTGTTTCCCTTTGACAGTTCAGTTTAGTTCCCCAGCCGCACATGCTCACTGAGCCATGCAAGTGCTGGGGTGTTTTGCTTCGCCAGCATTGCATAGCTCATTGGAAATGCTGGCTGGGGCACTGCATGTCTGTATGTCCGAGGGGGAGCTCGTGCGCCTTCTCGCACATACGGACAGTGCAGCCTGGAGCAGGGCGTTTCAGCACCCACACGCAGGCCAATGCAGAAGGTATGTTTATGTTCATTGTTTTTATTTAAACATGTGTATGGATGCGTGTATGCTTATGTTATGAGTGAGTGTATGGTGATGGATGCTCGTGTGAATGATAGAGTGATTGCTGTATGAATGTGCAGCGCCTTGCATACACACATAATCATGTTGATTGTGTTAGGCCCAGTGGGGCCCAGGAGACAGGGATGGTAACTTTTTACTGGACATCTATCATAGATGTCCAGTAAAAAATGTCATGCCTGCCCTCTGGGCCCCCCAGCACCATTTGCAAACTGATTGGTTATTTACCCATTTTTTTGTTAAAAGTATGCTCTACAATGCAACATTTCAACCCATTATTTAACAAAAATTCACAGGGGGAACCCCCCCCGAACCTCCCTTTATTGGTTCGGGCTCCCTCACTATGCTCGGTCACTATGGCATTTTTGGGGGAAATAGTTGTGCCCCTCCACTTAAAAAAATCACCAGCCGCCACTGGCACTCAGACTGTGTTGGGAACGGGATGGGGGGAACCCAGGGACTATGGTGGGAGCACAATGGGCGGGAACCATGGGATAGTGGTGGGAGCAGAGTGGGGAGAGCCCAGGATGTGTGATGGGGTGGGGAGAGACCAGGGACTGGGTAGGAGTGGGATGAGAGAGCCCAGCAACTGTGATGGGAGCAGGTGACGGCGCGCAATACATACTGTCCATTTGGCATTTCTGGGGGGTCCCGACCTGCCCAAATTTTGCTCAGGGGGGCCCCGGCCAAAAAAGTTTGAAGACCACTGAATTAGGCCCTTACATAAAAAAGAGACTGACTCTTCCCCAGCACTTCCGGCCTTTTAAAAAACTGTATTAAATCAGGAGATTGCACAAAAGGACAACCTACCATGCCACCTGACTCTGAGGTACTTAAAATGGGCTCCCGGAGGGCCTGATTCTGAGCTCCATGTGTATTTAGAAAAGTGTCATTCTGAGATTGAACGTCACTTTTCGTATTTTCTCCATATTATGAGTCTACTTTATTTATACAGACACAAAATATGAAGCAAATAAGAAAAGACAGGGCTCGAGTTATATATATAAAAAAAAGTAACAGGACTCATGCAAAAACATCACAGGAAGTGAGCAGATCCTAAAATGAAATATGTCAATTTCACTCAACTTGTCACAATTGAAGAATATGCGCAGACAAAATGAGAATTTGCCAAGAGAACAGATTTTCTCATTGCACTGCTGGTTAATTGCAAACGGTCTGCGCCTTCTAGTTCTAAAAATCTTGCAAAACATGTCCGGTATTGCAGAATGTCATTATAGACATCTTAGTGTGCTGTGTACTAAGGGTCTGGATTCAAACTACCGACTACTCTTCCTCCCCCACATACAAAGAAAGTAGATTTGCATTCTGTGGACTTGGTGGTGGCAGTTAACTAGGTGTGTAGCCTGTAATCAGGGAGACCTCCAAGTACAGCCTCCCGGGCGAGCTGAGCAGCCCATGGCTGCTCTGTAAACAGACCCCATAAACGTCTCTGCGGCCTACCATCAGAGCCGCCGTCTCATCAAATGGGTACCAAATTTAACCACCAGCGGAACCTTAATTATAACCCTAAAGGCCGGTCCATCAGCCCTTGATTTCTAATCCTCACGCCCACCTGCCGCTTGCTAGCTTCCGGAGCCAGGATGGGCAGCAGCTGCGCTCGCCCACAGACCCACGAAATAAGTGTGTGGTGAGGGGCGCTATTTTAAGGCATTCGGCTTTGACATTGGCACGCTGATAAAAGTCGACCATGACGTCCAGACAGCACTTTCACGCGCCATAAGCACTGAAGTCTCCAAAGCGCCTTGTACTGATGCAACAGGTCGTATGCGCTATACTAACAGTTTCTCGTTCACTAATGCGCTCGCTTCAAAGCGCTACGGAGAAAAGGAAGAGGGGACACGAGAGAGAAGAATGGAACAGGAAAGGCATGAAAAGAAGGGCGGGAAGTAAAGATTCCCTATGAGTCAGCGAAGGTGGAAGGATATGTATTGTATTTTATAGGGGTTTATAGAGAGCGGACAAAGACCAAAAAAGGCATCTAGGCGCTTTTATGAGACATGTGAGGACAGATGCGAAGCGTGATCAGAAAAGGTATGGTTTCCGGTTCCTCGGGAACTGAAGATAGTCAGGAATGTTGCAAAGCTCCATCTGCAAGGAATTCCAAGCGTGGGGGCTAGCACCGAGAAAGACCTTCCTCCAGCCGGGGTCCGACGTAATCTGGGAAAACATAGCAGGGACTGACAGGAGGTGCGAAGCGCTCTGCTCGGCTTGTAAGGAATGAGCATAAACATTAAAATGTCCGCGCCAGAGTTGTAAACTCTGGCGCGATGCACAAGGCACAGGATCTTAAACTTGACCCGGCTCCTAATAGTGAGCCAGTGCAGCTGACAGAGTGAGTCCTTAGACTGTTCTATGCCACCCTGATTACTTCAGCACCAAAGGAGAGGATTTTCTAAAATATGACTCCCAACGTGTGCATTTTATAAGTAGGGGTGTACCGAAAAGAGAAATTATTATTCAGCAGAATAGTTGGCCCAAGAATGCAGGTGCATTGCCTCTTAACAGCAGAACAAAGGAAGGCAGTAAGCAGCGAGCTGAAAGCCTGAGTGGCCACTCAAGAAGGGCTATTAAGCTGGCCCTGATGCCAGACCTGGTTAATGTATGTACAGAAGGGAGCGACTTGTTGATTTAATGCTTATGGACTGACTGAGAAATTAATTTATTTACAGTGATTTCATTGCAAACTGAGCCAGTGAGAGATGTATTTATATTATGCAGACTGGATGCAAGCAAGACCACCTGGGACAATGCTGAGTAGCCCAAAATACATGTTTGCAGGGGCTCATGCCATATTGTTTGGGTCAGAAGGCCCTTGCCAAAGACACCTGCCCCTCTGTTAGGCCCCAGCCAGCACTCTTTAGGTCACGCCTAGTACTTCGACCACACACCCTTGTTAGAACCCCACCTCGATTCTACATCCCACTTAAAGCACCGGCTGCGCCTCCAATTCCTAACCAGCAGGTAAGACGCTCAATGAGCACTGTGGGATCAATGGTGCTGAACGCTAGAGAGGTCAAGCAGCATTGCTGTGCCCGGCTCCCTTCTGTGTCAGTAGTTTCCTGCTAGACTTTGGTGTTCTCCAATAGCACCCACCTGTCTCCCTTGTTATTAATGTCTCCAGACCAGATTGGGACCTGTGCACTAGCAATGAGAAGACTGAAGCTGATCTAGATTGGGACCTGTGCACCAGCAATGAGAAGAATGAAGCTGATCGAGATTGGGACCTGTGCACCAGCAATGAGAAGAATGAAGCTGATCTAGATTGGGACCTGTGCACCAGCAATGAGAAGAATGAAGCTGATCTAGATTGGAACCTGTGCACCAGCAATGAGAAGAATGAAGCTGATCTAGATTGGAACCTGTGCACCAGCAATGAGAAGAATGAAGCTGATCTAGATTGGGACATGTGCACCAGCAATGAGAAAAATGAAGCTGATCTAGATTGGGTCCTGTGCACCAGCAATGAGAAGAATGAAGCTGATCTAGATTGGGGCATGTGCACCAGCAATGAGAAAAATGAAGCTGATCTAGATTGGGGCCTGCACTAGCAATGAGAAGAATGAAGCGGATCTAGATTGGAACCTGTGCACCAGCAATGATAAGAATGAAGCTGATCTAGATTGGGGCCTGTGCACCAGAAATGATAAGAATGGAGCTGATCTAGATTGGGACCTTTGCACCAGCAATGAGAAGAATGAAGCTGATCTAGATTGGATCCTGTGCACCAGCAATGATAAGAACGAAGCTGATCTAGATTGGAATCTGTGAACCAGCAATGAGAAGAATGAAGCTGATCTAGATTTGGGCCACTGCACCATAAATGATAAAAATGAAGCTGATCTAGATTGGGACCTGAGCACCAGCAATGAGAAGAATGAAGCTGATCTAGATTGGGACCTGGGATTGGGACTGGGATTGGGACCTGTGCACCAGAAATGAGAAGAATGAAGCTGATCTAGATTGGGACCTGTGCACCAGCAATGAGAAGAATGAAGCTGATCTAGATTGGAACCTGTGCACCAGCAATGAGAAGAATGAAGCTGATCTAGATTGGGACATGTGCACCAGCAATGAGAAGAATGAAGCTGATCTAGATTGGGACCTGTGCACCAGAAATGAGAAGAATGAAGCAGATTCCGGCTGCTTTGGGATGATGTTCTGTGCTGCAAGTGCTTGAAGATCATCAGCCTGCCTTTTCTGTGTTCAGGCCACTGATCCTGCCTTTTAGATTCAGTGACTCAACTTTTTCCTCTGTCTGCTTTCCTTGGGCAATCACTAGACCAAGACGGAAAAACGAGTTGTACCACATTTTGAAGGCATGATTCTGTGCAACAACCTCTTCCCAAAGTACAGGTATATGCTGTCATGTGCCTGAGTCCATGTCTGGATAGTTAAGCCTTGGCGCCTGTACAGGCAGGATTTTCCAGGGCATTAGGTGCTTGGAAGCTCTGTTTAAGAGCCCGAGTGGTGCAAGGGCTTTAAGGGGGGTTTTGGGGAACTAATGGCAGGGAATTCATGCCCCCTACAGGCGCGAAGGCCTTTTAGCACTCATGCGGACATCCAAAACAAACAGAGGCCTGAGGTCCCATTGCGCCCCCACTTTAGTGCACAGTAATGGTAGCATGGCCGTGCTGGGGACAGCACAACAGAATGGTGGTGCGTGCAACAGTGTGTGTTGAGCCACCACATGCAAGAAGCCGAATACACCAGAAGCAGCATGTCCACCTCAGGGAAACGATCCGTGGAGCAAGAGAGAGGCACACTGGCAATGACGAGAAAGCACTATGGACCGCCTGATATGCCCAGGCGGCAGTGAGAAAGATTTCTGAACAAATATGGGCTAATATGTCACAAATCCTGCTTTCCAATTGGTTGAACCAATTAAAACCTTCTATGCAGGGTGCAAATAATTATTTTGTAATGAGCCCCATGTTGTGATGGATGCTCCAATCAGGCTGGATTAAGGTTATTATCCATTAATTCTTTCTATTGTGGCTCTAAGTGAGCTGCCCAACCAAAGATGGTGGAGTTCAGATGTAGCTCTCCAGCGAGATGGTGCTGACTCCAGTGAGAATCTCACACCAAGAATTGTGAAGTTCAATTGAGGTATTATCTATGATTGTGGTACGCTTTCGCATGCATGTGATTATATTTTACGGGCTCCCGCCATTATTAGTCACTGCCGTGCACGCATGTGCACGTGATGGTGATCCTGCTGTATCACCAGTCTGAAGAGGATGACCGCACGGGAGCCCAGGGACAAGCAGATTGGCTAAATGTGAATAATTACAAAAAATCAGCAAAGAGGACTCCAAACATATGGTTGAGAACCACTTCACTGTCCACCCAACCACATCAAAATAGGGCTGTAAATCGACTCACTGGGGGTCACTTTACAAAACCCTGTAAATTACCCACCGGCAGGCATCACTTTCTTGGTTCAGTGATTGCTTTGAGATCCAGTCCAGGATCTTAGGGGCAAGGTGATTCCTTTCTTCTCCCCTTCCCAAATGCTAGTGTGGTCCAGTTTTTTTGGTCAAAGAGGGCATGTGGGCCAGTTTCATTATGTCCTGTGTGGGCCCGTTTGAGAAGTTACTTCACCATGCGGCTAGTACTTTTGACCAGTGTCACTGATTAAACATACATTTTATCCAAACCTCCTCCTTGGTTACTACTCAAACAGTCGGTGACAAAAGGAATGAATGAACTGCCATGTGCAACCGTGGGCCACTTTTTATTGGTGTCCAAGACATTTGTGTGCCCCAGTCAGACCCTGAAAGAAAGCTGCTCTTCATTGGTCCAGAAAGACAAATAACGGTACAATACACAGTCCATATTCTGATACTTCAAATGCTTAACATTTCATAAAGGTTTGGGCACTGATTAAGTACAGTAAGCGGTTACATGCTTTCTACAGTCCACGTGCCTGTTGTCCTATATTAGCATGCAGTAATACAGCAATGGCACTCAATGTACGGTGTCTGAAATATGTTTAAGAATTAATATCAATCTCGCTGTTTTTATGTCTGTATTTTGAACTCAGCTAGCACGCATGCGCCATTCCATGTGTCTAATTAGCACAGTATTAACAGTTTCCAGAATACTAGCTTGGCAAATATTGTTCAATGATGCTACGACCAGTACGCAGATCCTTGCCAGTTTATATTATGCCCAGTTGGCACACCATCATGGCCTGTTTCTTGTAAACGTGCATAACGCCTCATTGCCAGTTTACCTTACACCCAGTTAGCACACCATTTCCAGTTTCTGCTTGGCTAGTTATCACATCATGGCCCATTTACAAAATGGTCACAGAAGCCTTCATTTTCCTGGACCTAACTGCCCTTTCCCTGGAAGTTTTTGTTATCTTCTGTTACCCGTGCCAGAAAGGGGGGGGCGCCTCGATGGGTTGCAGTAGAGGCATCGCTAGGGGGGGTTTAGGGGCTATAGCTCCAGGTCTTTTGGTTGTAGCCCCGGATAGAAGCTCAGGGGCTACAAACAAAAGGCTAGCTAGACCTGAGCCCCGACATTAGCGTAGCCCCAGATCTTTTCCAGACCTAGCAACACCCCTGGGTTGTGGAGCTGCAGATTGTGATAGGCACTGCCTTAAAGAATCTGCTCCATGTAGGGGCTGATCCTAACTTGCAGATCTGCTGGCGTGAGCTGCGCTGGCAGCACCAGCCTGCCAAAGCCAGCCTGCAAGCAAATAGCAGAGAGATTGGTGTGGGGTCTTTGACGGCACTTCTCTCTGCAAACGTTTTCATGTCCAGGGTACTGGGACTTTGATCCAGTTTGCACTAATCCTGGCGTAGGAGCAGTGAAAGCATTTGCAGTGGTGCCAGTGGAATGAATTAATAGGCCTGGGTTTTGCACTAAAAGCACTGACACAATTACAGTGTATCCTGTAATGTAAGCACTAAGCCTAACACCAGCAGGCATCTGGTCATTGTGCCAACCCTGGCAACCACACAATTGTTATATAATCACGAAGGTTGAGACAGAACAAGTCATAGGGCTGGCCTTAGGCTGGTACAATGCCAACACGTGCATTAGTGCAAGCATTGTTCGCAGCATCAGTGCAAGGGGAGTCATTGTGACAGTCCTAACACTTCTGGTGAAAATCCTTTCAATGCTCCGACACTATGACCTGTATAAACGCATTCATTGTGCTGACTCTAGAGTTGCCAAAGTATGGATACCATAGAAGTAGTCCGAGAAGCAAACATTCCCAGTTTGCGCAGTGCCGGTAAATCCAACATCGACAATCCCAGTATAATCACAATTTGGAAACCCTGCACGCTCATAGGTTGTTAATTGCAGTAAACTATCGTAATAACCCCCCCCCCCCGAACCGCCAGTATATTCCATTTGAAAATCGCAATATCTTATCAGTTTTCAGAACAGCACTATATTCCTAGAAAGGCTTTCACAGTTTAGACAATCCCGAAATATTTTCAGTTGGTCCATCCCATTCACCTTCCATCCTAGTTCCAGTGCATTTACAGCTTTGCATTCTCTTTACATTCCCAATTGTGCTATCAAGTATATTCTGAGGTTGTGAGATCCAGATTAATTCCAATGGCTGCACCCCAAACGCACTCCCAGATTGGCAACTGTGCTGCATTGGCAGATTGCACCATGCCAGTCTATTCCTGGTTTTACAATAATGGCCCTTTTCAGTCAGCAAACCCACAGTATCACTTGTTTGAAATCCCTGTATGGTCCTACTATGCACCGTATTCCACCATACACAATTCATTATACAGCCATTGTTCACTGTACCAGTATGTCCCCTTTTTATTCAATTCCATCATGAGCCAAGGCTACTGTTGGACACTTTTAGTTTATGTGCACAGAACTATTACACAATTCCATTATTCTCCCAATTCACTGCTAAACCATTCTAGGACCTCTTACTATGCGGCCGGTCTGCATAGTCCTGGCGTACAACCAGCTTGAGAACACAGAACATATTAAGCTTGACATTCGTAGGTTGTGCAATTCCAGCATGTTTTGTGTTTGCCAATTTTAGTGTATATTCCCAGTTTATCCAACCCCAGTATATTATGAAGTTACTGTTACTCACCACTCCGAAGTAGGCCCAAGACGTGGATGAGAGAACTTGGATATGATGGTTGTACAAGAATCAATATTCAGCCTTCTATGCCAGCTCCCCTGAGTACAACACTCAGGCTTCCTCAAAGAGGGGCTCTTTTCTACAATGTACCTCTCTGCTGTTTCGATTGGGACAGACAGAGGTGTCAATTGAATAAAAGAGCGGGGAGAACACACACCGCCAATACCAATGCTGCAAAAGAATACAAAGGTATTATACAGTGTTGAGAACAAACCAGGCAATCAGAACAGCAGTATAATGCAGAAAATACCTAGGTAAGTATTGGAGTGGAGCTTCCCCGGGGTGAATCTACAAAAATATGAATAACCACAGTCAGTGGAAAGAATTCTAAAGAGACTTCCTAAAGTATTGAACCAATGACAACCAACCTGAAATATGGGTATATTGAGGATGGATAATCAATAGACCAGGAAACAGGAGACAACGATAGGAGAAAACAACAAACAATGTTAGTATAGGGAAATAAACCCGAGCGGCACGAGGGTCGCACTAGTGACGGGTTGGTGCAGAATCAGCAAAGCGTTTATATGCCCTTGAAGACAAGTTCACAAAACAGGGTAGATCACTCAGTGTCCCGAAATCCAGCAAAAGGAAAATATCCAATCAAGACAGTAGGGAAATGAATTCAATAGCAGAGATGGAGTGGCCAACTTCAATGAGGTACCTGAGCACTCACGCATCCAGATAAGGCGTGGAAGATATCCGGGTGGTTGAAAGCAAGTCACCTGCAAGGAGGGCAAAGGCGTTCCGCGTCTGGTAACAGCTAGCTGGGATGAGGTACCGCAAGAGGCAGCAGGAAGCAGGAAGAATAATCCAATAACGTTCCGTGTCAAAAGCCAGGCGAGCACGACAGGATTAAAGGAGGAGGCAAGCCAAAACCGGAGAAGTCCGGGTAAGAAATGTAGCGGTCAGTAGAAAACCAATCCAGAAGCCAGGCAAGGGTCAGGACCAGGTAAGCAGACTAAGAATTCGTGCGGCGGAAACACGAAGGAGTAAATGGACGTAACCGCTGTAGCTTGTAACGCTAATTAGCAGCAACGAGCCCCTTGAAAGACGATGGTTTTAAAGCCGTATGGGGGCGTGTCTTGCCGTACGTCTTCAACGTACAGGACGTATCAGCTGACACGGACTCCGTCGTAGTTTGTGCAGGCGCCATAGCAACCTGTATCTGCTCCACAGAGGAGCTTGTAAAGGAGTCGTATTCTGCAAGGAAGCCCGAAGTGTAACAGTTACACAATCTAGGTACACTTACTGTCTGACAACACCAATATGCTCCCCATTTGCTCAATCCTTCCATTATCTGAGCTTGCGCAACAGCAGTATACTCAGCGGATGTCAATGCCAGTATAAGCATAGTTTTAATAACCACAGTATGTACTGTTTATATTGTGGGATCAGCAGACAGCCCAGAGGCATATTGCTGGTTCAGCTTCATCATTGGCGGCAACTGAAACCAGGGGCCTAGGTAAGACTGAGCCCATGGAGTGTGGCAATGGATTGCCCACATATTGATAGCCTTGCTTGATAGCCTTGCCTAGGGCCATGGTCCCCATTACATACCTCATTGTCCTGAACAAATCCAGCTTCATGTCTGCAGTGTCCGGGGTGCAAAGGGACCAACACTTCATTCCTGGCACACTCTAGAGTCCTGGGTTGGACTTGCCAGGATGTTGTGTTGCTCGAGGTGGACTTGTAAAATACAAGGCACCACCATCCCTGGTGCCTTGGGTCCTCTTGACAGTGGTTGGCCATTAGACACTTTAGCTTGTGCTGGACTAGAGGAATACCAAGTCGCTTTCCCCAATTTGTGGTGCATTATAGGCTCAGGCGAATATTCTTCAAGCCTTCAGCTGCTACCTGGAACCTCAACACCACCTATTCTCTTCCTCTACTAATGTTTTGTCATTCCTCCCTTTCTCTTTATCCACCAGTACTGCCCTTTTCTGTTCATACTTTCCTTCCAGCTCTCATACCTCCTCATCTGTCTGTCACACAGCTAATTCCTTCAACTCAGCTATCTCACTTTCTCTCCTTTCTACTTCCACCAACCTCTAATTTAGAGGTTTTCCTCTCTCTGCTCCTATCTCTCTCTTGAAGGCCTATGCCTCTCGCTATCATTCAAACACTCCATTCTTCCCTTTATTTGACCTCTCCTCCTTACGCTCCTTCAAATTTCTCTCGTGTTACCTCCTTGGTCTCTCTTTCCTCGCTACCTCTTTCCATCCTCCCCCTCTCTCTTCCTCCTACTACTGCCTTATCTTTCACCTCACCTTTGCCCTTGCCTATCTCGACTTCAACTCACCCCTCTCTCTTTCTACCGTTGCTCCTCTTCTTGTTTCTTTTTTCGACTCTGAGCTACTTTTTCCTCCTTCCACTATCCTCGTATGTCCCCTCCTCTCCTTTGGCTCATTTCTCTCCAATCTCTGCACTTCTCTCCATCTTCACATCTCTCTCTTTCTGCCTTCTCTCCCCCAAGCCCCACACTCCTGACACCCCATTACTCCTGACCTCCATGGCACCTCTCAATCTCCCTCCTCTTTTCTACCTGCTTGGGGTTGGATCTGGGGCCCTCAATTATCCCAAGTGTGTTCCGGTGTGCTTGTAGGACAGTTGTGTAGTTTGATTGGTCGGTACTTGTGCGGCCTACAGAAACAGCAGTGTCATCATATTATTAATGCGCCACATCGCGACTCTGCTAGTCAATATATTAAAAGATCTGTCTGCCACTGTGATTCTTCTGCGGGAAATGTTGTGACTGTGTCTGGGGTCCATAGTCTCCAACTCTCAATTATGGTTTCTCAGCTTCTCAATTTGACAGCTCACCTTGCGGTGCATGAGCTGACCCGGGCATGGTCCCTGGACCACCCTCTGTGCCAGGCTTCTGATCTGTCGCCTGGCAGCATGCCAAGATTCAAGGTTGGATGACTCGTGGATACTGAGTTAGCAGCTCTGTGAACTAGATAGTCTTGCATGCCTTTCTGCTAAATCACCCCTACAGTGACCTACACTTATGCGGCCGAGGGAGGTTGAGGTCAGTAAGTTGGAGAATAGACATGAGGCTTGGAAGGGACCAAGGAGTCACAAGCTCATTTGTACACCCCCCCTCCAGTGCCTGCATGACATTGCAGGGGGATCTCCTCCATGGTGGTCCCAATCCTATCCACTACCCTCAAGCATGGAACTTCATCACAATACCCAGCTTGACATTATATCCTACTTTATTTCTTATTTGCAGTGTCCCTGTGTACTCCCTGTTTGACAGCTCCATTATAGCGGTGGTATATGTAACCCCAGTACAGTCACAGTTTTCAGAACCCATTATGTTCCCAACTTGCAAAATCCTAGTGTACTTTGCGTTTGTCATTCTTAGCAAACTTCCAGTTTGACTCTGCACATGGCCCAGTTTGCAAAACCACAGAATACCATACAATCCCATTATATTTCCAGTTTGCACACTAACAGTCTGGCATAAGTACGGCAACTGCAGACTGCTCCCAGTTGACAACACGAACATACTCCCACTTTGACAACTGTTGTTACTTCATAGTTTGCAGAAACCAAGCATATTGCCAATTCCACACCTCCCCCTGATTTGTAAACCTTCGCACATATTAAGATCAACGCCCCTAACATATTGAACGGAGGATAGCACAGGTGCCACGCGCTGGTCTTGGAAGCAAGACCACGCAGAGCAACAGAGGTTCGAATCCCTGATCCGTGCTTCGAAACCGTATTAGACGCGTTAAAAAAACGATAAAATAAATAAATTCAACTTTGCACAATCAGTATTTAGACATAGGACCAGTTTTACAGTGCAATTTGCAGAATCCCACTAAACTGTTAAACAATTGGAGCATACGATGATATGATAAGTCATTTATAACGCGCCTGTACACGAGTGTTTGTAGGCGAGACAAGACAAGGGAGGAGGGGCAGAAGGAGGACAAAACAACGATCTTACTAGGCCTTGTGGCATTCAGATCGCGCAAGTGCAGGGAGGGGGGGAGAAGTGCAGGTAACTCAGTAAGTGCTGACGGAGCCATCGCAATCCTATTATATTCCTGCACAATGCCAGAACAGTCTCAGGATATTTACAATGTGTCCAACCCCAGTATGAAAATCACACTCTACTCCACCTTTGCACAGTGCTGCTATATAAGCCTTCTGTTTCACAATGCCAATGCGTTCTGTTTTTTTGTAATCACAGCACGTTCTCAGTTTGTCAATCAAAATCTACTCCTAGCATATTTGCAATTTGCGTAACACAGGCATATCTGCACAGTTTGACAACCTCAGAATTTCGTCCAATCCCAATTTAATTGCAGTTTGCACAATCCCGGTGTACTCCCAGTATTACATCTTGTTTGTAGCATCCTGTAAAACCTAATTTTAATTTTACACAATTGCAAAGAGCTTGCAGTTTCCAAAATCCCAAGTTATATAAAGTACAGGCAAACCCAGTATACTCCCAGTTTGACAGGTCCAGTAAACTCCTGTGTTGCACTATGCCAGTGTTTCACTGGCATAGTGCAAAACAACTCCTTCATTATCTCGGTTTGCAATAGTCACAGTATTAGTGTGCCCATCGTATACCCTTATACCTAGACTGTAAAATCACAGTGCATTCCCAATATGGAAACCTAGTAGTATACATCGAATTTAGCCCACCCTGGTATATTGACATTTTGAATCCCCCTTTCTATTCACAATTTGCATTATCACACAATTTTCACAGTTCACACCATCAACAACAGTCTATTGCCAGTGTGCACATTGAATATTAGTACATGGCACAGGCACACCCATTCAACATTTTAGTTGCTCAGTATTCTATGACAGAACAGAGCATGACTACCCTAATAACCGGACATGTTGCCAACAGCACAGGGTTTCCAGGCAGACAGCAGGGCATCACCCAGGGGTCACAGTTGCCCTCTTTGTGACAAAGAAAAGGAAAACAAATGCATCGAAATGCACTATTAGCTAGCTGTCGCCGCCATTTTCTGGTTTCAGAAGGTAATCACATCACCCAGTAAAACATAATGATTAACAGCGTTTGATTGTGCAGTGCACATTTAAACAGGTTTCACACCCATCGTAAAACCTACTCTTTCAAAAGGGGGTTGGGATATATAAACAACCACACACAGCCACCCAACTGTTCAGGCCTAGAGTACCTTTTAAAGAGTCATGGTGAAACCGAGAATTCCTTTCAAGATGCACTGGGGGGCACATCTGACAGAACATCCCACAAAATAGCATAGATTCTACAGTCTATTACACAGACTCGGGGCCCTTGCAGCAGGTCCATTCATCGTCCAGTGAGAGATGTAAACACCTGCAGGCTGAACCGCCCCAGTAAAAGGGGCCAATTCCCACACTGCTAAAGACCAGAAACTAGTCTGTCTCGACGTTGCCAGCACAGATCTTTCTGCACACGGAACCAGAGGCATAGACAGGGTAGGGCCTGAGCGGGCAGGGCCCACCCAAAATCTGTAAATGCCCATTCAGCAGCGTTGTGTGGGCATTTACTGATGTTAATGTCACTGCGGTGTGTCCAACTACAATAGCTTCAGGCCCCACTTGTTAGACACTACTGGCTACTCCTCTGCACGGAACATGTATTTAAACTCACATAAGTTGATGAACTGTGCATTTGCACAATGTGTTCCAATAGAGCGAAGTTGTTAAGTGAAACTTGCCGGCATACTGGCCCATGCCCTTATAACAGAAGATTTCCTTTATAGAGAAACATGCATTTTTCCGACTTCTGAGCCTTGTTCGTGGTTAGAAGGGAGGATTGCAGGGGAGAATGAGACCACAAACACTAATGGAGTCACTTGTTAACCAGACGGTTTGATGCTGTGGTTTTTCGTGCTTTAATATGCACAGCTATAGTTGCTGTAGAGATTCAAGCATTCCCCACAGCAAGTAAAGGAACCAGCACTGCCCCCACAGTGGCCCGCCCCTAATCTCATTTTCACTGCCTTGTAGCCACATTTTCTGCCACATTGAGGAGCTGGCCATGCAATCTCACCCATGTGATGAATCCATGGAGGCCGTCACTTTTCCCAGATGGGCAGCTCCTTCCCTGAGGCCATGGAGGTGAGGCCGCTGCCCAATAGTCCCCCTGGGGAGTGGTACTCAGCGAGAGGATCTCATGGCGAGGGACTCCCCCTCTAGGGACAAGGACGACCATCTAAGGGAAATGTGGCAGGCCAACCCTTCATCACCTCCTCTTACCTCCCACACATCCTCCCATCCCTTCACTCAACCCTCTGTAGCCCACACTTTCATTTACCTCTGTAGCAATGAAAACCCAAGATTAACTGGGACAAGAAAGAGTGGGGATGACCTAAGGAAGATCTCCCTGGAAGATACTGGGATGTAGAAGAGTAGGTATGACTTAAGAAAGGCTTCCTGGAAGGTACTAGGACGAGGAGAACATATGGAGCAATGAGGATTACTCAAGAGAACATGCATATGTGTTCTAGTTGTTTTACTAGTGTGGGGTGGAAATACAACCCCAGAGTGATAGAGATGGAGAGGCCATGCTAGACCCCTATTGTGAGAGTGATGCTGGCTAATGTAGAGTCTCTTTGAAACATAAAAGCCAGTAAAAAACAGTGATTTCCGACATAAGTCCTAGTGAAATGAAAAGAAATGAGCCTATTTCAATTCTACTAAAATGAACAGGCACTGAAATGAAAGGGAATCTACCTGAGATCGTAAAACTGCTGGATATGCCCAATGAATGGGAAAAGACATGTGGTGCTGCAGATGCTGACTTTGTGTAAACTGGGAAAAGGCACCTTTTGATAGATTCAAAACTGCAGCAGTACACATGTGAAAAGATACATTGAAATGCTGTGCATTTGAAAGATACAATGGAGGAATTGTGCTTTACATTCAAAAAGTGACGCCAAGTGACATATTTCAGAGAAAGACACTTATTTTCCGCAAATAAACTACAGTTAAATGGAAAGGCCTACTTGTTGGAGAAGTGAACAATACATTTCTATGTAACTGTGGTCAATGTGTGAAAAATACCAAAAGTTAACTTATATCTGTCCAAACCATATATAAAGAAAGATTGTATTATAAACAACATGCCCAGATATAATGATAAATGTTACATGTAAATGCATCTTGTCGATTTAAAAGCTTTACTTTCAGAGGTATGGATGCAGCTTGTGACTTTCCACTGAAATGAAACTGCAACCTTAAGGCCTCTGGCTTGGCTCACCAGGAAAAGCAGGCCTGGTGTTCAGTTTAAATGCTAAGATTGCAGAGAATTAGATCACAATTATGGAGGGATAGATAAGTCGTCCAGCAGAAATGATCTTTAAGGTTAGGCCTCCCCATTAACTGTGCATTATTGGTGTACAAAAGGTAACTTTTTAGGGCTGACTCAACCTCAAGAAATGGCCTTCAGAGTCATTGATGAATCTTCAAACCCTGTGAAACAGACCCTGCTGATAAACAGATGGTCGTATCAGGTCACAGAACAGAAATTAAACTTTAATAAAAGTGGGGGCTACATATGGAACAATGTACTCCCAGGTGATGCCTTGCAGATAAATTAACATTGGGCCACCTTTTCTTTAAAAGAGAATCATGTGTACCAGTGAGCTGATGCCAGATTCATACTAAAGGGGATAAGATTCCTGTTGGCACCATGAAAATATGAATTCTGTGTGATGTATACAATTTGAGTTATGAAGAAAATGATGGTTCTGGCCTTCTCATAATTCTGAGGAAATGGAAAGTTGATTTGTAACTATTTTGGCTCAGCAGCTAATCAATAAAATGATAGCTCTTCCCAGGAAGGGCATGCCGAAATAAGATCAGTATTTTCTGACTCACCATAAAATATAGAACTCAAATATATATATATGCCTGCATTTACCTGAAAAACGAAGGTAGCTACCATGTTGTGAGTTTTTAAGGACACTGAAAAAGGTAAACCCACCTGTCATAATGGGATGATGAATAGTTCTCCTTCCTCGAACTCTATCATCCACACCTCCCAACTCCTTGTCCTATCAGTAGGCAGTGGGCGTATTGGAGGAGGGGGAGGGAGAGAGCTAGCCAATCCATATAGTGGGAGATCAGTTTTCAATCTGAGAGGGACTTTTCACTTGACGTTTCCAGTCTATTCCTGAAGGTAGTCTAATTCTGGACTCTTGCAAGGAACAACTAGCAGAGAGACAAGGAGAGCTACCAATGCCTTAAACATTGCATGGGAGACAGAGACTGGGAAATCTAGAAGCTAGCTGGGCCTGCCATTTGAGGAGCCAGAGGAGGACTGGGTGCTGGGGACTATCCTTGATTGAAACCTGTGACCAGATCTGTGTTGTACTAAGAGGAGCCCTGTTGTTTCCCTGAATGCCCCATAACCAAGGCCTCCCATGTAAGTAGATTAATCCAAATGCCAACAAATGTGTGGGGGGGAATCTGCCAAGGATGCCATTTGGGGGTTGCCCTTGTGGTCTCCCAAGCTACCCCTGTAGTCTGCCTTGCTACCCCTAAAAAACAAATTAAAAAAAGATATATATTTTCATTTAATGGACCTCCTGGGCTGTGGGCAGGAACATGTGGCTCTTTGTTTCTGGAGTGGCTGGATTTCTTGTTCAGGCCTCTTAAAATAACAGGGGTTCCACAAGTGAGCGGTGACCCTGAATAAGAAAGAACAGGAATAACGAATAGGCTTACGGGAATTATATACAATAATTGCTCTACTCATTAAAGGTTTATTTTAGGCACACTTCAGGGGGAGAGTCACTGATTTAGTCTAATTTAGTCTGTTCTTAAAAACCTAAAATTCACAATACAGACAAAAACTATATGTATTTTGATTTTTTCGCAAGTTGCAGTTATAGCATGTTTTTTCCTGCCGTTGTCTCTGTTATGATCATCACAAGGCACTCCAACTCGGTGTCCTCGGTTACTTGACAAAATCCTTGTGCCTAAAAGCTTGTGTACAGTGTACACATGTTCGACCATAGCACATTATGTGGCCCTTGATTTCATTGTGCCACAATTAATGCTTTGTTGTAATGTGTCTATCTTTCCTATCTCCAAGGCATGCTGTTCAGGATGTTTGTTTGCATGTAGGAGATAACGAGTGCCCAGAGTACGGGATGCCATGTGAGTGCGCTGCTTTCCCTGCGCTACTCTAAATTCTTTAATACATAGTTATGAACCCTCACAATGGAATGTATTTTGCCAACCTCTGAAGCCTGAAAAGTAGATCCACGCAAGCTTGACATGGGGCCAACTTTGCACCAGACCTGCATATGAACTGGCCTGCTGTTAAATCTCAGTTAGCAGTTTATTGGTAACAACTACAGAGTGAAATTTGCTTTATGACTTTGAGAACATTCAGACATGTAATTGTTCATTTTACTTTAGCCGGTAAGATTAGCTATAGGTGGTTAAATAGCTCAGTGGGTTGATCCTTTGCTGCTGTGGTGTGTGTGTGTGATCTGCAGGTTGCAGGTTCTAATACCAGCAAGGCCAGCTCAGCCTTTCATCCTTCTGAGGTCTATAAATGAGTACCAACACAGGTTAGGTGATACTAGGCCTCATGCCAAATTTGCCGGTCTGGAAATAAGGGTGCCGGTAAGCTCATCGGTACCCTTGTTTCCGGACCGGCAAACTATGGGTTTGCCTGCCAGAGCCGCTGGGCCCGACAGGTCTGACCATGCTGGGCGCAGCGGTCACAGTAAGCAAAGCCATCATGGAAGCACCGCTAACTACGGTGCTGGTGCTTCCGTGTCCCCAATCCCATAGAGTCCTATATGGGAATGGGTATTAACAAAATTATGGGCGCCTGACTTCCCGGCCGCTGGACTAGTAATAGCCCGGTGACACCGGGAAGTCAGGCGCAGTAATTTTTTACGGGTCTGGCGGCAACCTGCCAGTAGCACCGGCAGGGTTACCACCGGACCCGTAATGAGGCCCAGTGTATGTATATTTGTTCTATATAAAATGCTTAAGTGTAAGTGCTTTACACACACATCATTATCATTTGGCCTTGGATATCTGCTTGCATTCACAGTAATTTGGTGATGTGGGCCAATACACTCTGATATTAACGATACATATGGTGATTCATTCTTGTATGAAATGTATATCACATTACAGTTTATTTATTTGTTTGTATCACACTGTAAACTCGCAAGCATCGAGGCGCCGACATATAAACAAATGAATGAGAACATATAAGAGTCACGAGACAGACTCACTCAAACGTAGGGCATCAAGATCCTGATACTAATGGCAGAGTTTATTTAAAGAGGTGGATCTCACGTTTTTTTACGAAGCATGTGTATTTCTGTTCTAGCCTGATTTGTGGGGGGAGACTGTTCCACATAACGGCAGCTTTGACATGAAATGCTTTGCCCAGCCCGTTGGCTTTCTTGAATCTGGCTATCTCTATTTGGCCTTTGGATTCTGATCTTAGTGCTCGCTTTGGCATGTAGGTCACCACTTTTTAGGTAGGCAGGGGCCTTCCCGTGTATACATCTGTGTGTCAGAGTCAGAGCCTTAAAAAGGATTCTGTCCTCGACGGCTAGCCAGTGCAAGTTCCTTCTATCTTCACTAATGTGCTACTTTTTTGTTAACTTCTGCATGATCCTCATCGCATTGTTTTGGATTATTTAACATTTGGCGATTTGGCGATGTGTCTCTTGTTTGCCCCTAACATGAGCACATTGCCATAATCCAGCCTAGATAGAATTATTGCTCTAGCAATTGTAGAACAATTGCCTTCACTCAAGTATGGGCAAATTGTTCTAAGGAGCCGTAGATAGTAGGAACACTTCTTGTTTAACTGCAGGACTTGGGCTTCTGCACTCAGGGATGCTTCCATATACATTCCTAATGTTTTTACTTTACTTTATTCATCACCTTTATGTGGGAATCATCTATAGGAAAGGATTCATATTGGGGGTCAAGTTTGGCCCTAGGTTGTGGTGGACCAAAGATCATTAGCTCCATATTTTTTGCATTTAAACACAGCCAGTTGGTGTTCATCCAATTCTCAATTGATTTGTACAGTGCAAAAAGCTCCCATTTTGTCTAGGACCTGACATAGGAATCTAATATACAGGTTAAATAGTAATGGGGACAAACTTGCCACTTGATGTACACCACATCTAATGGAGCTCTCAAAGGAGAAGTTGTCACCCCAATGAACCCTAGATTTTCTAATCTGGTGGCCACTCACCTCAGGCTGGGCCCTCCTTCCCAGTGAACTGACTTTTCCTTCCCATTGGGGACATCAGCCCAGCGGTGTAGTCTGTGGTTCTCACGACAAATGTTATCCAGTTTAAAGGATAGCTATTTTGCCAGATTTCAGAGACATGTTTCTTAAACATTGTGGGCCTTAAACGATCGGCGCACAGGGTTCTGGTAGCCTTGGCAAAAAACCCAAAGGGGGACCGCACCGTCAACTACTGTACATCTATTAGAGTAGATCAAAGGTAAGTACAGGAAACTAAAAAGAGTCCTGTTACATTCTGTTTCATATTTATATATTTTGACATTTGTAAAGCGCACCCAATCCAGAGGTATCTGGGCGTTGCTCTTGAAAAATAAAAGTACAAACGTTACAGTTACATGGTTACACATATGCCGAAGAATGAATATACATGAAGATGCATTACAACGTGTATTTAGGTTGCAGAGATCATTAGTTATTGATACCATGTTAGTTGCTGATCAAGGTTTATTTAGTAGTTCCTGGTTTTCAGTTGTTTGCGGAAGGTACAGAAGGACCTTTCATATGGCGTGAAAGGTCGTGTCATATGTCTTGACAAATGTGTTCTACGTCATGCCATGTTTCATGATATAAGTCATGCATTTTATGACCCATGTCACATTTATTGGGACACACGTTGTGACATCATTTTATGGCATATATAATTTAATATATCGGGATATTTGGCATATTTTATTAAGCATGAAAGGACGTCTCCCCTAACCTCCCATATTGATTGCCATTCCCAGTAAACTTGACGTTCTCAGTAAGTTCCCATTTTGACATTACCATTAGGTTCAAGTTTCTGCTCGCATTAACCTTGCTGCTCCCAATAAGCTCTCGGTGTGACACTCCAAGTAAGCATGTGACTCAAAATAACCCCCCTAATTAACAACCCCAGTAAGACCCAAGTTCAACATTGGAATGAAGTTTGACATTCCCAGTCAGCTCTCAGGTTGACATTCCCTGTAAACTGAGCATGCTCAGTAAGAACCCAGAAAGGTTGTCATACCGCTCATCCTGAAAATGCAAACAATTTCCACCTCGCATGTCAGAGGCAGCAGTAAATCTCATAAAAAGGCTTTGTCCAGCGGATGGCCCAAATCTCAAAGTCTGAGACATATTTACATGTGCCAGATCAAGCCACATGCAATGAGGCATGGTTCACGTTTCTAAGATCGTCCTAGCAATTGCCACACTTTTAAGCCACTTTAGGACTATTAGAAAAGGGGCAGGCAATCAAAAGAGCCCACATTGCCAAAACAGGTGTCGTTTTGGCGCTTTTAGAACTGGCTTCCAGTCGAAGCAAGCACACGTTTGACACTCAATGTAGATACCCAACAAATCATATAAACGCTTAAATAGTTGGCGAATATATCAACCAGGACACCACCTTATTACAGAAAGCCAGCCCCCCCCCGCCCTCCTCTTTTTGTAGTGAAAAACCTGAGCAAGTTAGAGTCAGGTTTGACACGGCTCGCTGTGACAAATCAACTTCTGCGGCACCAGTGGTCCATCAATGAATATCAGTTTCTAAACCATCAATCAGCCCCACACCTCTAGTACAACTCAAGGGATCTGAACAGAATGGAAACACAAGCAAATTATAAACCTCCTTGTCCAATTTTGGTAAAGTGGATGGAACAGCAGGCTTATCTCCGCAAGGTTGTGGATCGTTGGTTAGTTGCAACAAAGCGAAAATACAATTATTGCCTAATGATAAAAGGGACTGTCCAATCAAAGTTGCATACAAATGTCTACTTTATTATTATACAACTCACCCTGTAAATGAATGCAGAGGGCAGACAGTTTCAAAGAAGGAAAAGGGATGCACTGGGGATACTGAAAGGAGGATGGTCAGTATAGTAAATAATTGCAAACTTTCAAGGAAACGTGGCTTCAGCACAAATAGAATAATGGATACGAAAATGTCTCTAGGGGCCTTCGGAGAAGGACCAGGGGGACCGAAACACAAGGTACCTTGTGCTTGTAGGTGTTCTTGGTGCTGGACAGGGTTGAGTCTGTTTCAGGGTGCTTTGCAGCTTCTATGACAGAGTTCACAAATATTGGGGTTAATAATCATTGTCTCAGTGCTAATCAGCGGTTCTGAAGCACTGTTCGAGACGTCTTGGATATCTTTAAGTGACTGCAGCTTAATAACGATCAGTGTTGCATCGGTTGTATCTCGCAGAACTCGACTGCCTCGAAAATGTCCTTCAAGGCAGACGTCGGTAGATACTTGTCGAGGTTCTTCACCCAGCTTCTTCAATGGGTTTGTGTTGTCCTTTAAGGCGGACAGCCCAAAACTGAGGAGTGTGTTGTAGGCAGCTGTCTTGTCCTTGGTTTTGGGTTCAGAGACCGTCTGGCACTTCCTACCTAGGAAGCTTGCTGCTGAGCAAAGGTGTTGCTAGGTCCGGAAAAGATCCGGGGCTACACTAATGTCGGGATTGTCGGGACTCGGGGATAGCTGGCCTTTTGGTTGTAGACCCTGAGATTCTATCCGGGGCTACAACCAAAAGACCCAGGGCTATAGCCCCCTAAACCCCCCCTCCCCACCCCAGCAACACCTCTGCAGCTGAGCCTAGCAGGTCATGCTGTGTCCTGGCTGGGTACCGGTACTGGAGCAGCTAGAGGGTCCTTTGGATTGAGTATCTCCCTCTCCTCCCTGGGAGATATTTAGGGGAGGGATATTGCTTCCCTCTTTGGAGGTGCTGGCCTTTCCTTCACTGGTGGAAGATGTAAGGCAGACTGTACCTTCAGCCAGTGTGCAATGATGAGTTCTTCCTTCTGCTTCTAGTGAAGTCTTCAAATGATCTGCCAAAAGAAGGTTTCAGCCCTCTTTTAAATCCAAATGGACCACAGTGATTGGGTAGGCTAAGCTTACCTTAATACACAATCCTGGGGTCCCTACCAACAATCTCCTCTGTGAATGAGGTCATAACCAGAGTGATTTTCAACAGGAAAGGTAAATGGGTGAAATCATGTGATTCTAAGTCCCACCCATCTTCCTGTCTGTTGTGGATCAAAGAGAATCTCTGGTTAATGGAGCTCTCTGTGGTTCCTGATTAAAGCGGCAGGTCTTCCTTGAAGCTGCAGCCAGACCAGACTCTTTGGCTCCTGCAAACCACATCCTTGTACCTTTTGAATGGGGTCCCAGTGTGGGGTGAACTACTGTAAGCACACAATCCCAGACATGACAGCTCACTGTCAATTGATACTGAGAGCGGAAGCTGGCTTCAGGTTGACACGGTTGCATATGAAAGGTTGTTGAAGTATCTTGTATCCTTTGTTAATCTCTGCAGCCAGGCCCCATGTGGGCCTGTTTGAAGTACATTTTATGAGTATGTTAATAGCTGTCACCAGCTGGAGGGCCCCACAAAAGCACAGAGCACACCAATGGAGACTTTGTTAATCAATCTGGTAATGGGAGGGGAAAGATATAGTCCTCCCCCTTCTAGAGATGCATTGTGTACTCCTCCTGTTATATCCGGACTAAATATGAAAAGGGGGACTGCACCTGTAGGATTTGTCCACCCAGGGTGCACAGGTCTGTGCGTATGTTGTGCGGTGAGCATAGGAAAATGTGTGCGGATTAGCACACACATTTTCCGGAGGTTGATCTACCATCATTCAATTTCATTAAAAAAGTTCAAAAAGGCCCAGGGGAGCGCACACCCACCATGCGGATGGTCGAATTCCATACACTCGCCACCTGCCAACCAACTAACTAATGTCAACCAACTAATGAAGGTGGGATTGTCAAATCTCAGGGAGCCGTTTCTCTGACAAAAATGTTAATATCTTCCATAACGCTTAGTGCTCTGGTTAGGGAAATTAATGATGTCCCTGTCTGCCCCGTCCACATATCTGCAAATTCCCTACTCTCTGGTACACAAGGTTTCCAACTACCTGGTGCTTTTGCCGCCACTTTCATCCCCCTCCCACTCCAGCCACTGACTCTCACACTGACACAGCCCTTGCTAACCTTCACCTCTCCATCTGCAACACTCTGGACACCCTTGCCAATGTCATGAGGATCCGCATGAAACCTGCCTCCAAGTGCAACACCTGGTATGATTCCGACATGGACTCTCTGAAACGCAAGTGCAGAGCTGCAGTGCAGAAGTGGCAGGCTTCGAGCACATCCACTGACAGGAGGGCCTGCCGCCTGCTCCAAAGGCAATACAGACTCTCCATCCACTCGAAGAAGAAAGCATATATCCAAGCCTGCATCTCTGGGGCCACTAACAACACAGCTGAACTGTTCAAAATCTGCAAGTAACTTGCCAATCTTACTGCAGTCTCCACTTCACCTCTGCTGTCCCGGACCCTCTGCACTGCACTGGCCTCTCACCTCATAACCAAAACTCAGGCCATCCTGTCCTCACTCTCCTCTACACCCCTCCCTTCTCCCTCACCTGCTCTCAGGTCTCCCATGGCTCCCCTTACCTTTAACCCCTACTCTCCTCTTTCTCGCCCATATCTCCAGATGAGGTCTCTAGACAAGTCCTTTCTATGAAAGTCTCTTCCAAACAGGATCTCCTGCTCCTCCAGAACTATCAAGAACAATATTGCCTTCCTTGCCTCCGCCTTGGCTGATTTTTGCAATCACTCTTTTGACACTGGCCCATTCCCGCCACTCGTCAAGTACTCCCTTGTGCACTCTCGCCGACCCCTCCTGCTTGGCAAACTACCACCCTATCTCCATTAGCAACTTCCTGGGAAAACTCTTGGAGAAGCTGGTCATCTCCCAGATGATTCAACACACTGAATCTGTTGCTTGTTTCCATGACCACCAGTCGGGCCTCAGAGGTTCCAGAGGCATGGAAACTACACTCCTGAAGACCCATGAAGACCTGCTCTCAAATCTTGATTCCAACTCTCCTTCCATTCTCATCCTTCTTGACCTTTCCTCTGCCTTTGATACGGTCAATTATGCCACCCTTATAAATCGGCTCTATGATACCCTTGGCATCATAGACCGGGCCCTGAACTGGTTGACCTCCTTCATCTCTGACCGAACATACCAGGTTCAACTGGGCCCTTTTCTCTCCTCCATCACACTCTCTGCCTGCGGCGTCCCCAAAATGCTCTATCCTCTTGCAGTGTCTCACTCACAAAGCACTCACAAATCCCATGGGCCTGCTGCCCCCCTTCCTCCTACCCCCTCCCCCCCTAGCAATTGCACGCTCTCCACTCCGACCTGCACTTCCTTTCCCTCCTTAGCATTAGTGCATTCCGCTGTGACCGGCACTTCCCCCACATCCCCACTCCCCTGCACTTGCACAATCCGAAATTCACAAGGCCTAGTAGGACCGTTTTTGCTATTCTTCATCCCCGTTCCCCAACCACTTTTGTCTTGCTGAGCCTTGAAACACCATTTGCTGTATAAGCACATTATAAAGATCAAATAAATAAATAAGATGTGCAATATTTCTACATGAGAAAGAGAGAGAGGGAGAGACAGAGAGAATGCACAATAAAGAGAGAGAGAGGGAAAGAAAGAAAGAGAGAAAGAAAGAAAGAAAGAAAGAAAGAAAGAAAGAAAGAAAGAAAGAAAGAAAGAAAGAAAGAAAGAAAGAAAGAAAGAAAGAAAGAAAGAAAGAAAGAACGTTTGAGAGAGGGAAACTGAAAAAGGGCCAGTTTCCAGTGACTAGTGGTAAGTGTGAAGAGTGGAGGCCTCCTTATTTTCCCTTGTTAGGCCTTTTCAAACGTTTCTCTGGCTTCTAATGCGCTGTTCTGCCTTTCATACATTGGCATGCTTTTTTAGTGCCTTTGTATCCGGGTATTTGTCTTGATTGTTTGCACCCACACTATCCCGCTCACCATTCTGCTTTCTCCCTTCTACCACATGGCTCCCAATTATGCCACTGTAATTATGCTCCTGGGAAGCCACAGATTTTTTCCAATGTGTCCCAACACAGCTTCTCTTCTTTGTGCCCCAGGCTGATTATTACTGATGTGACTTGTTCCTGGGTACACCACCACAATTTTGCCCCGCTGTGAATTATCTTTCCAACTGCCCACTGCCACTCGGCTCTGAAGTTTCCTATGGGTGATATTCCCTGGTGCAATTTCACTCCACTGTTGACTTCTTACCCTCCGCTCCTCTGTCTTCCTCCATTGTTCTCCAGGGTGATTAGTGACCGGGCACTGCACGCTCTCTGCTGCTAGGACCACCAGTCCATTTCAGAGTGCTTGAAGACCTTGCCTTACAATTACCCTACTCGTGGTGCACTAATACAAGGGCATCGCCACAGCCACACTGGAGGTAAGCCCCAAAGGCCCACAGAGGTCTCCACTGACTGCTCCCTGCACTAAAACACACTCCAGCACACAATACACATACCAACTAAGCCACCCACACGTGATAATTAGGAACACCCTTCCCAACAGACATCAAATACCTGTAGGCTTCCAACAAACATATGTATCAGGGTCCCAACCAACGTACCCGCACACTGTGCGGAAAGGAGCTCTCGAAGCGACACACAGTACTCGAGAACTTCCCCCAACTGCACTGAAAAAACCATTAAGTTTTGAAAAGTATCATTGTAGGATGGCAGGGGCACCGACTTCTGTTTTCCTGAGGTGTGCCAGAGCCCGCCAAAAAACCAGTCACTTTGAAAGTATACGCAGACGGTCTTTCCCGGTACACAGATGACCTTTCCTGGGGAGATCCCGGCCCCGGAGACCCCCGCGTTCTCGACGCCCCAGAATATGAGCACGTGA
The DNA here is from genome assembly GCF_040938575.1 of Ambystoma mexicanum. Lineage (NCBI taxonomy): Eukaryota > Metazoa > Chordata > Amphibia > Caudata > Ambystomatidae > Ambystoma > Ambystoma mexicanum. The sequence continues at coordinate 636,062,881 of NC_090925.1, forward strand.
TGGAGCACCATGCCGACTAAGGGCAGCCGGAGTGCACAAGGAGCAAGCACGCAGGAGCATGGATGGCAGGTGCAATATTAAGTCACTGTGCCTGGATTTGGAAACCAGGGGCCTGGCTGAGACACGCAGTGAGGGTGTGAGGTAAATTGAGGTAAAGTGTGCGGGGCAGGAACGCTGACTGCGCCTCTCTAAACACGGCGATCTGAAGGAAAGCAAAAAGGGTCAGGCTCACAGCCAGGCAGTGCAGTGTCTGCAGCCAAGGTCCAGCACAATCGCCCCTGGACTGGCTGTGCTTCGGTAGAAGAGGAGGAGAGGATCACACGACCAATGGGTGGGTCTCCCGCTGACCAAACGCAGGCACGTGCAACCCAGCACGTCATCTCGAAGGGAGACTCGGGCAGATAGAGGAAGAGACAGGGAAAGAGAGCGGGGAAGACAAGAAAAAGAAGTGGAGAGATAGAGGAAGGAGGGCGAGACAGAGGGAGGTAAAGATTGGGAGAACGAGAAGAGAAAACATATAAAAATATATATAGATAGAGGAAATATTTACCTTTAATGCCAGGGCAAGGCTCACCATGAATCCTTTCTTAAATGATTTAAAGGGCAAGTCAAAGTGTCTGTCTTTTTGGAGTTCTTGTCTCTTTTAATAACACCTCAGTTCAGAGGTCAATGGGACTTCAAGGGGTACATTTCACATTCCTGAAAAAACTAAAAGCATTGGAAGGAGGGCACAGAAAAGTAAAGCCTAGCACACCAATGTGCTGGCCAGTGTGCATCAACCGCTCCAGAGGCTTAGCAGTTAGTTTCTATAGTTTAGCGCCTTAGCGTTTCTAGTGGTATCCCAGGAGTGTGTTTATTCCAGACATTGTGCCACCATAGAAGGCTTTCTTTGTTCTAGTAAGATGGCTCAGTGTGAGGAACCTTACTCACGAGATCTCGGCAACGAGACCTCGCGAGACTTCGTGTAGGACGCACGCCCAACTCCCAGAGCCCACCAGACTCGCAGAGGACCGGGAGACAGCAGGAGGCTCCCCGGCGCTCCACTTTATGCACCCCGGCCTGCTGCTTGAAGTGCACATGTCAACACCAGTCTCTCTCTGTTGGACAGTCCTCCTGAGCCAGCTCTGCCAGAGGAACTACTAAGGCACACTTCCACTGCTGTGAGTCCAACAGCAGTGGTTGGTTGCCAGCCTGGCTACATATCTAGACATTCACTGAGACATAATCCCACTGTAGTGAATCAACTACAGCGGTTATCTCAGGAACCCTCTTTATACTGTATTAATCTGTACATTTAAACCTGTGTACTTTCCAGAGCAATAAAGCCTACTACGCAACCTACCTGCGTCCAGTGTTCCTTTCAGGCCACAACATAATTGGTGACGAGGACCAGGGAAATTATCCCATGCAGCCACCATGCAAGGTGCTACCCCACCCCCACCATACTCCAGTCACCAGGGATGCCCTGGATACCTGGAGGCCTTGGGAGGCTCGGGATACCCTGCGAATAGGAAGAGGGCAATGCTGCTCCACGCAGTGGGTGTTGAAGGGAAGCAGATCCTCGCGGGGCACAAGCCAGTGCCGGTTGGAGGTGAAGGTATGTTCAAAGAGGCGATTTGCCTCATTGTTAAAAGGTTCTCCAGTAAAGAGAACATAGTGCTACACCGGCTAAAGTTTTTCACCAGAAAGCAAGAGACTGGGGAGCCTGTTAATGACCACATTACCAGCATGAGAGCTGGCAGCCCTGTGTGGATTTGGGGACAACGCTGAAACCGTTATGTGCGACATGTTGGTAGTGCACACAAATAGCAGGAAAGTGCAGGACAAGTTTATCCTGGAGAAAGAATTGAACCTTGACAAAGCCGCCCAGATAGCGAGAGCATAAGAAGAAACGGCAAGCAGACAAACAGATATGGCGGGAATGGCGCCGGCTGCCGAGATGACGGCGATACAGTGACGTGAACACTGTGACAAGCCCAGTAGAGGTGCACACAATGACAGTGGCAGCAGGAGAAGTGAGCCCCTGAAATGTCACAGGTGCACCAGCACGAAGCACCTGGCGAATGACAGAGACTGCCCAGCGAGAAGTGACTCCTTAACCATGAAGTTGACAATATTCCTCCTCCTCCTCCTTCTTGCTTTGATGAACTTGGCCTTGATTTTTTGTTTACATGATGTTTTCAGGGATTGGAAAACAGGAAAAGGCCCCTTGCCAGCTCTCTTTTTTATTGCTGCACAATAAAACAAAAGTAAATTCTCTATCTTTTTAAAAATGTCTGTTTGATGGAAATATGTACAGAACCGAAATTAAATCGCCCCTTTCTTAAGAGTACCTTTGCAATATTTATTATCAAGTTGAATTGGGGAACTTGGCAGAAATGTATCTTAACTTTTTAGTTAAAAATATGCAGTACCCTATAAAAGCTCAAACTTGAGGTAGGAACGAAAACGTACACAAAGGAAACTTTAACTAAATAAGTATATCTCTCTTTGTTTATGGGGACCCTTGCCCAAGGCATACATATGTACAGTGCAGCCCACCCTGTCATGAAATCCTGGCTACACCACTGCGCAACCGTAAAGTTATCCTGCATATTCCCTCCCTCCCCTCTATCCAAAGCCAGAGCTTCTCTCTTCCAGATCCGCCAGAGTGCCAAGAGGCCCTGCAAATGGCAGAAGAGCATGGTTGAAAACCCAAAGGAAATCATCTCCAGTAAGCTCCCAGTTTTACGTTGGCAGTAAGCTCCCAGTTCGACATTGGCAATAAACAGTTTGACATTTCCAGTAAGCTCCCAATTTGACATTTCCAGTAAGCTCCCAGTTTGACATTTCCAGTAAGCTCCCAGCTTGACATTGGAAGTAAGCTCCCAGTTCGACATTGACAGTAAGCAGTTTGACATTTCCAGTAAGATCCCAGTTTGACATTGGCAGTAAGAGTTCGACATGTCCAGTAAGCTCCCAGTTTGACATTGGTAGTAAGCTCCCAGTTCGACATTGGCAGTAAGCAGTTTGACTTTTCCAGTAAGCTCCCAGTTTGACATCTCCAGTAAGATCCCAGTTTGACATTGGTAGTAAGCTCCCAGTTAGACATTGGCAGTAAGCAGTTGACATTTCCAGTAAACCCCCAGTTTGACATTTCCAGTAAGATCCCAGTTATACATTGGTAGTAAGCTCCCAGTTTGACATTGGCAGTAAGCAGTTTGGCTTTTCCAGAAAGATCCCAGTTTGACCTTGGTAGTAAGCTCCCAGTTCGACATTGGCAGTAAGCAGTTTGGCTTTTCCAGTAAGCTCCCAGTTTGACATTTCCAGTAAGATCCCAGTTTGCTATTGGCAGTAAGCAGTATGACATTTCCAGTAAGCTCCCAGTTTGACATTCCCAGGAAGAGCCCAGTTTGACATTGCAAGTTAGCACCCAGTTGTTAGTGACATGCCTTGCCCAACGTAAGCCACTACCCACTTGCAGGTGTGTGTAAAATTGAAGATACTGCCCACTTCCTTGTTTCCTCCTTTCCCCGTAAGAGGCTCAAGGAAAGCAGTTATCTTCGTATAAAGGTCTCGTGTCTCCGTCTCCAGAAGTAAGGGTAGCCCTGCGTCGACCTCAAAGTGAGAGTATCTGAGTGTCCCCCCTCTGACTTTATACATATGATGTACTGCTCTAGAGAGGCAATGCTCCCTGTTGCTGTGGCAGGCTGGGAAGTAACAGACCACTTCATAGACCTTTTCTTGGAAAAAAAGTGCTGTGTAAAATTTATCATCTAGGCCAATTGCTTAAAAAAGGTTCCTGGCAGGAAAACCAAATCACATGACTTGCAGTGACTGGTGGCGCTCACTCACCATGCTCGCACTCGGCAATGTGGGGGCTGGTATTTTTGCCCCACTTGTTTGGACAATCTCCAGTCGCCATTAAATGATGCAGTTATTGAAAACAGTTATTTTGGGTACGTAATGTTGGACAAGGATGCAAAGCATTGCTCAGGAGAGTCGCTATGGCTAGCCTTATTCTCCGGTGCTGTTGTAATTCCGCTTTGGCGACGGAAGCAAAGCTTCCCTTTATCCGGAGTCTCATCCTGACAGGAAATGACTGAATTGGGTGGTTTACAAACACCAGAAAGACTAAAGGAAATATTTATCTAGACCACTTGTGAACAGCCCTCTACAAATTGGTACAATATATTATAATCAGAGGGTCACTTGTTTCCCCAGAACCATTCGTATGTGCCCATTTGTATGTGTTATTACTCATTAAATCATCACATACCATTCTAATACGTATCAAAAAATATCAATTTATTTATTTTTCTATAAAACATAGATTCAGAAAAAGCATACACTTCTATTTTTATATCAATCGTGTATATAACATTTAAAAAACTGTTACAACTTCAACATATTCCAACTGTACTTAAACAATACTCTGTGGTCTTTTAATTCATCAATTCTTCATTATCACATTTAAATTAATTTCCAAAGTGGATCTATGGTCAAATACCCTCTCCAGTTGAGGGGGCACACCCTAGTCCGTACCGCTTCGAGCTATCCGTGCTTACTCCACTCATTCCAATCTTTCATACTCCATTCACAACACACCCAATATGTTTCTTTACTTATATTCTTGTACTTTTTACTCGGAAATTCATCAGGGGAAAAATCCACATACAATTGAAACTTACAGTAATATGTTATCTTCTTAGAATCGTTAGGGGATCCAAATCTAGTACCCTCCCTTTGATCCTTTCTTCGGGCTAAGACACAAGCAGATATCTGTGGGAAACAAGTAAAGGACAATCGACTTTAGTGTCCGACACATCCCAGTTGTAGTTTTCATTGGATACAACTTACTAAGCTTAAACATCACAGCAGGAGGGATTCATTATCTTTTTGTCTCCTCCTTGTCATCTATTTATGACTCACTTCTCTTGGGTTTCGAAACAGGCTTCACATGGCTTATTCTCATACATATTACTGTCACTTAACAAAATTTTTGTTTTCATTATTTGTGTTCACTTTCTAATCTAGTATTCAAAGAGACCGGAGTCTCATACTTCGGCATTCACCTTATGTTTTTTAGAAAAAGGACACTGAGGATGATCTCTTTTTACCTCAATGTCGTCACTCTATCTCGTAATGAGATCTGTCCCCTCTCTGCTAAGGCACTTCGACTCTCAATTGACGGTATAGTGTGTAGTATTTCCTGGATTTCTCTACCCACTCAAGTACACCGTCCCTGGTTGGAGAGAAAAAGACAACAAACACAAATACACTTAGATGGATTTGCCTCTTTCATAATTTATAATTATTATACCTCAGAGTACGAGCACAACTTCTGGTCTTACCACAAATGTCCAATTTCGGTCATTCAATGTTGGATTAGCTAGTTTTTCAAAACTTTTTGCTCAAGGGTCCTCCTATCCTCTTCTGGTCGTTCCCATAATGTTTTCACAAATGGCGCAGGTTTGGGGAAAATCAACTTGTGCGCATCTCCCTGTGCCACCTAATTTTCCAAATGTGTCCATCCCAGAATGCATGATTGCAGATTCTATGCTCGACAGAAAACACCAGAAGACTTGTTATGTCAGGTAATGTTTAAAAGCATGTATACTTCACCAGGGTCTGCCTGGGCCATAAAATAGTCTCGGGCCCCAATAAAAAAAAGTGGCCCACAGGTGCACATGCCTATTCATTCCTTTTGTGACACTGTTTGAATAGTAACCTAGGGGGATTATTTTGATAACATGTGATGCAAATTGTGCATTTTAAAGCATATTTATTCAGCAACACTGGTCAAAACTACTAGCCACATCTAACTGGCCCAAATGTGTCCAAATGTGTGGCCCACTTTGACCAAAAACCCTGGCACACACCAGCATTGTATGTTTTTGGTTCGGCCATGGGCCTATTGCCCTATAGGCCAGTCGGAGCCTGTACTTCACCCCTCACCTCTATAGTGGTGTGGCAGCCACAAAAACTTGTCTGAAAAAGTGGCATGTTGGATTGATTTTGGGGAACCTTGGTTGTTTCAGCAAAATGTTGGGTCAGTACGCAACTCGGAACAAAGCAAGATGATTTTTTTAAATATCAAAATAGGAACACTCGAACTTGCGCCCGCTCCATTCCTCCCTGTCACATCCAGGAAAGAGTTCTTAACATTCTTCTCCGAGGACTTCCTCACCAGCAAACAACAGTGATGGTGGTGTGTTCCACACCAAGGTCGGAGTCCCCTCCCAAGGTTGGATGGCGTCAAAAGGTAGTCCAGTGCACCCAAGGAAAAAGTCCCACTTGCACGAAAAGCTGTTTTTTTTATTGCATATTGGTTAAAAACAAAGTTTTAACCTAAATATAATACACAGATACATAAAAGAGTACACAATTTAGCATGTTCAATTAAAAGAACAACAATTCGACAAGATATACAAAATCCTGTTTGTCCCGGGAGGATAGCTCAGCGGCAACATGCTTGCCTTGGAAACAAGACGACACAAAGTAACACAGGTTCAATCACCGAGTCCACGCTTAAAAAACCTCTGGGTATTATGTGCGTTATAAATACACAACTAAGAGACATATTCCTGTAACAGCACCTCGATGCCCCCGGGCTGTGTGAGCGCTTTAAAAATGCAAGTTAAATAAATAAATAAAAATATCTGAGATGACATCTGCCAAACACACACATATTACTTTAAATCCAGCTTCAAATATGTTAAAAGTCCCAAAACGGCTAAAACAAGAGAAGTGGAGCCAACACCCAGACAGAAAAGTCCTGCAGATGGTCTCGGGGTCAAACATTGCCAGTTTGTTAATAAAAGGACTCCAAGCTGCGGGCTCGAATATCTTAGAGGTGTGGACACACGACGGCAATGTGCTTTAATGTTTCCAGTTCGTTCGTGTTTTAACAATACCTACATCCAGAATCTTGAGATACAATTTTCTTATACTGCAAAAGAATCTCGTTAATTTGGACTACATTCCATCGACATCTGGTAAAAAGAAATATGGCATTCGGGCAAGGAATGCACCAAAAATGAGGTGCTAGTACTCCCAGGCATTGATGCTTGTGAGCCAGTTGGTACATTGACAGGGATTCATGGAATTTATCCACCGTGTTGCACCAATCCCATTTGTACAAAGCCCACTTTACATCATTTACTTTATTCAGTAAATCTATTGGGTTCATACTAGATGTATCCTTCAGAACATTGTTACAAAAATCAAAAAGTCTATTCATCGCAGTTACAGATCGTGTGAGAACCTTTAAACTCTACAAACAAAGTATTTGGGCGAGAATTTAAGATTTTACTAAAAAAAAGCGAAATACTTCCAGGTAGCTATCGTTTTCAGTGAGGAAATGCCTAGCTCAAAACGAATAGCCAAGGAAGGGATAGCATTTGAGATGCCCAACACTCTTCTCCAGATTAAACTCTCAAATTGATTTATTGTTTCCAAAGCCGAAATATACAATATTTCCATTGCATAGATTAGTTTAGATTAGATTAGACTACCTTCCCAAAATAATATTTTATCAATGTATGTATGAAGATTTGCAGGACTTATTTTGAATGAATTTCAAATGGCTGGACAACACCATTCTTTATGTCTTAAATAAGCCCTTACATACATTTTCCAGGTCTGCCAGTGAATGGGAAACCAAGATATAAGATGCTATCCAAAATTGCAAGATTGATACCATCAAAGATCAACTGAAAGTCAGGAATTCTTCTTGTGGGGAAAGTGGCATAATCTTGGTTTTATCTGCATTCACTATCAGGGAGTTAGTGGAGGTGTAATTTGCGAAGGAATTAGATAAAGTCGTTGACATAAGCCAACCAAGTTGGACTCTAAGTGCCCAACCTTGGAGGGACGAAAGAGGATTGTTCAATAAAGTCACAGACATCTGAAACATAAATATTAAAGAGGCAGAGGGCAAGAATTCACTGCGGTAACAAAACATTAAGTGTATGAATCTTAGCCCCATATATGGAGTTTTTGCCATAGAAATTTGCGAGATATGAGGTCGAAAGCAGAGGATAAATCCACTGCCACCATAAATATGGTTTCAGCGTTCTTTGTCCAAGCTTGCTCTTGACAAAACTTCAGGGCAAAACCATTAATGTTCGTACCTTGGTGTTTTCGAAATACCATTTGGGTGGGTTTCAGTCGACTGACTTCTAATACCCATTTATCCAAGTGAGCTAAGATTAGGGATGCAAATATTTAACTATCTATGTTAAGTATAGTCATAGGTCAGTAGTACTTGGGGTCATATCGATGTCCGCTTTTTAAAATCGAGATGACGCAGGCTGAATTCCAGGTTGGAACAACTACCCTACCGTATAATGTCCTTAAACAACAAGAGCAATACAATTGCCCAAATAGGAGGATCTGATTTAGAAAGTTTGTTTGACAAGTAATACAGCCCAGGAGCCTTGGAGTTGCTTGCGTTGTAATGGCCTCCAGCACATCCTCAAAAATTAATTCCATGGCCCAAGAACCATTATAGGATGAGTGCCATATAGAACTAACCTTGCCAACCTTGTCTGGGGAACATAGAGGGCCTGATTCAAGGAACGTTTTCCTATGGGATTGTGCCATTGTAAAACATGTCCATGAATCAGGCCCAGAGACTCTATGTGTTTCATGCAATCTTCTTATTTTACAGCAGAAATGTGCAGGCTATTTTGGCTAGAATAGATGGAGTTAATGAGTCACCAAATATTCCCAACATCTTTCTCTTTTAGGAACTCCAACATAGCTTCAGTGTCTCTCTGATAAAAATGTGCACAATGCCTTCTTACCCAGTTTTTAAATTTAAGTTTCAACTTGTTAATTAGTATTTTCAATTCCACAGCATCTTTATTTTAATCTTTAAGATGCCTGATTGCATGACACTTTTATTGACAATTATTTTGTGTTGACTAATGGCTTTTTCCCGAAAAACAAGTCATTTATATTCTGTACTAAGACGCCCCCGAAGCTATCCACAGTAAATATGTTAACCATCCAGGATAGTTTAAATTGAATCTATGACCAGCTCCAACCTTCCATGACACTATATTCCTGCCCTCATTAATTTTGCGACCTGACTGGATATAGTCTACATTACTAGACATACACCAATCAAATCTACACTGCATCATTCTGTGGTCACTCCAGGGGATACTATTCACACGCAATGGGGAACAAATGTGGAATAGGGATATGTCTGAAAATACATAATCCAGGACAAACTGACTGGAACCTTTGTGCCACGTTGAATGGCCAGGAATATAACCTTTGACCGTGCCATTCAGCTTAAGTAAATTTAATGAAGACAAGACGGAAGACCATTTATTGTCCTGTTTAATCTTATGCAATTTGCTCTCATCCGAGTATATTATTAATTTATCTGCCGTCCCGTCCACAGAAGGACAAGTGGAATTGTAGTCTCCTAGCACTATAACGTGCCCTGCCAATGTTCCTACTCATCTGGCACTCAAGGTATACAGTCAGTCTATCCAAGAAACCCTCCAATCCGCAAACTCCCACATGTCAATATATGTTAACAATTAGAAAATTACACTTTGTTCCAAAATCATCTGATGTGAATTCAACCACTAAAGCACCCTGGTGAATATTGTCCTCTTTGATAGCTGAAAAAAAGCCACCGGTTTTGATCATGGTGATTAGTCCTGCTGGGGCTGGCACCCAGAACCGTTTTGAGTTGCCTGGAATCACGATGTAAAGCCATCCAAGCAGGGCCGATCAGCAAGCCAGGATTCTTGTATACAGATGATATCGAACTGATTTAAAATACTCACCACTTCCAAATTTGAAGTCAAGTTCATGTGGCACTTGGATTTGCAAGAAATAAGATTAAAGTTATGCTTCTGCACTAAGGCTTCTCTGCGTCATGTGGTGGCCTTTTGGTATTTTCATGCAAGGCTCCAGCCACCCAGGACTAATGAGGATCTTTGTTGTAATTGCCGCTGGTGTACATCCTTAATAAAATGGCCTCTGCCAGTGTTAGGGCTATTGTTGTTTACAGACACCATCATATGTTTTGCTGCATTTGAGTTCAGGACTCCCCCTATTTTGGAAGTCTTAACATCCATCCTAACGGCAACATTAGCCACACTCCATGATGTTAAAACCAAGTTGTTAAGCTGGAGGTAAATCAGGCCCCCACTGGCAAAAAACTGCTGGTATTACCAGCACCGGCAAAACCGGTGCCAGTAATACCAGCATTCCCCTCCATAGAGTCTTATCGGACTCCATGGAATGAGGAAAGACTGCTGTTGCCTGCACCTGGAATATCCCGGTAATACCAGGATATCAGGTGCTGGTAATGGTAGGTCAGTTTGCCAGTATACCACCAGTATTACCGGCGGGATGCCGCCAAACATGTAATGATCCACAAAGTCTTCAGTCGATATAAGACGTATGTTTGGGATTCCTGCAAAAACCGTTAAAATATTTGTTCTATTTAGCAACAGGCGGATGTCATCATTAAGTAGACTCCATACAAGGAGTTTTTGTACTCTAATTTGCGGTTGAGCTATGGAGTTCCCTTTGGGGTACCCACCTCACTTTTCTGCAGGAAATCTATCCTCTTGGTGCTTTTCGTCACTAGTAGGTATAAAGGAGTTTTTTCAGTTCCTCTCAGCACACTACATTTCGGTGATGTCTCGTTCCAGTGTTGATAAGACGCCTTAAGTATCCAGCTTTTCTCCAAGTGGAAAAGTCAGTTTATCTAAAAGTTTCCACCTGGACAAATGTTGGTTATTGGACGACATTCTGGAGTTTTCTCGCGCTAACCACATCGAGCAGGAGGGTTTAGGGTTCTCGTACAAGTGTGTTACGTGCTCAGCCCAAAAACCCCTTGGTATTGCTGTAGTCACTACGGCGGTCATGGGTGTGCCTATTCCTGTAGATATTGGTGCGGCACCGCAGGTGTAGTAAAAAGAGGACTGTTCTGTTTACATAGCAGTGGCTGTACGGTTTTTAGCAATATTTGCTGAGCCTGTTGGAATGTTCTAAACCCCTGAATATCAATGCAGCCCCCGGATCCTCATGGTATGGATGCCAGTCTGTTTGTACTGACATGGTGGCCGTTTTTTTGTATGCCTGTAGTTCAGGAACGGCATCACCTTTATGTGAGACATCTGTTTCCATGGACAGTACATTAGGAATGGACTTGTTATCCAATATGATATAATTATCTCCGTGGTTTATGAATTGAGGACTACCGGGAGCTGCTGTGCAGTCCAGGTCAACGTCTTCTTCTGAAAATGTATCTGTTATTACATTTTCACTGGGTCCTTTATGATGCACGTTAGGATTGGGATTCCTTGAGCTAGCATCAAAGTTTTGAGCCGCTATAGGTTTCAACAGCTTTTCGCTGACTTGTCCAAGGGCCTCCTGGATTGGAAAATTGCATAAAGATATGAGCGAAGATCCTCTATTGACATTTATTGCTCTTACGTTTTTAGATTTCTTTCCCTTAACTATAGCAGTATGTTTTTTTCTCCATAGCTCTCCTTCCAGACAGTGCAATTTCTTTTTCTGATTTCACCCGATTGGGAGTGTTTTCAACAGGGATCACCATGTTAATATCTGTGCCCCCACCCCAAGATAATAATAGGCGGATTCTTGAGTTGCTGGAGGAAGGGATTTGCTGTTGGTGCTTCCGAGTCCCATAGTCTGTTCTAAGGTGGCAGCATTTTGCAATAATGAAACTGCTGGGGAGAGGTCAGACGTAGAGGAATGTTGGTCCAAATTCAGCATGGCTCTTAGGTCAGTCTCCTTAGAAGCATTTTCCAATCTGATATAAAATAGAGTGTAGGAGGAGAGTGTTGTCCTGGTTTGAACTTTAATGTTGTCAATTAATGAGACATATGTGGACCGAACATAACTTATTGCTACCAGAGTAGTTTGCGCGCTATTACTGTTCTCGATGGTAAAAGAGTGAGCTGGTGGCATAGCCTGTTTTTGCTGGGCCGGCAATGCTTCATCCGTAATGATCAATGGCAAAATCGAACACTGCCAATTTCTAAGTTTGTGTTGACAACTAAGGTGCCATCCTACTTTTTGTTAACAGAAGTGTAAAAGCTTTGCATCTACTACTTTTGGGATAGGCTGCTTGTCCTGCCTCATGATAGTATTCAGTTGGCTCACCCCAGTGCACGGGCACAGTGGTAAATGCTAAATTACATGCCATTTCAAACATTTCCTCAGCAATGGTTTTGTCCAAAGGCTTGGACAAGCTTCTAAGAGCGTACATATTGGCACGATATGCAAGACACTTTTAAGTAGGATACGGACCAGCCAACAGCGCATTCTCCGTCCCCAGGAGCTATGCTCAGCCACATTTATATAGGTATTTAGACTCTCCCACTTAAAAATTCATAAGAGAACAAACCCGTGCACTACTGGTGAGATGCATTGAGTACTAGAAGAAACAAACGAGTTCCCAATTTGGGACACCTGCACACTTTTGTATGTCTGGAATACCAGACCAATAATTCATAATTCTGAATAAGTCATATTTAAGAAAATTACATCTGTTAGAAAAAGAACACTTTTGTAATAATTATCGTTCAGTCAATTTCGATCACAAGAATAAAACTTTGTTTTATTCATGATGGTGGAGCTGTGGAGGCCCCAACGCGTTTTGAGTGGTAACACTCTTCATCAGGGGCAAGAACAAATTCTGGAAAACAATATATATATACAATATTTACATTCAAAAGGTTTTACATTCAACAACATTTTGAAAAAACAGTTTTATACACAACAGCCTTAGGTGAAACATACCTGTGTACTATGAGATATTACCTTCAAAAAACCTCAGTTAAAGACTCAAGACCAACATCAGTGTAATAGGGAAATTCAATCCCATTAGAACGGAGTTAGTAAATGCCAAAATGCATGACTAGTGCGGTGAAGTAGGGTTCCCTGTCTATTTATTGGACAACTTTAATAGTGATAGAAAACTGTCTAACAGCATTGTAAAAGGAAATATCGCATTAATGGTAATACCAATAACTGCAGTGATGTGTTTATTTTGGGAATAGAGATTATAAGAATCAACTATGGAAGGTATATAAATCGACTCTGAAAAGTAAAGTCTGAGGAAAGTTCGAAATGCTAACCTTGTGATATATCTGTGGTTCACAAAGTGTAAGAGAAATCTTCAAGGTCTTGGAACACAGGATGACGGTGCTGAGGGAATTCAGGGCACTAGACTCTCTACAAAAGCAAGCAGTCATGTAATAGTTAGCTGAATCGAACTTTTTAAATATCTAGGAATCATAAAAGGGTGATACTAGGACTCATTCAGAAATGAAGGGTGTTTCAAGCAGAAATGCAAAGTCCAGTAGGGGCAGTCTGAAAGACAAGCTAGGATAGCTCGGCCAAACTCCAGTGCAGGGCAGGGTTCAGCGATAAGTCTGCAAAAAGTAAATAAACTAGTCAAGATAAAGGCTAGTTATTAAGAGGTAGAGTTATAAGAGCTCCTTAGAGCTATGTACCAAAAGTAACAAAAAATGACCTGCAGCTTCCAGAGTTGCCAAAGGAATCAAGAGATCCGGGGAGGACATCAGATTCACTTTGCAACGCTTTTGAATGTAAATATTGTATATATATATTGTTTTCCAGAATTTGTTCTTGCCCCTGATGAAGAGTGTTACCACTCGAAACGCGTTGGGGCCTCCACAGCTCCACCATCATGAATAAAACGAAGATTTATTCTTGTGATCAAAATTGACTGAACGATCATTATTACAAAAGTGTTCTTTTTCTAACAGATGTGATTTTCTTAAATATGACTTATTCAAAATTATGAATTGTTGGTCTGGTATTCCAGGCATACAAAAGTGTGCAGGGGACGTGAGTTCCCAAATTGGGAACTCGTTTGTTTCTTCTAGTACTCACTGCATCTCACCAGTAGTGCACGGGTTTGTTCTCTTATGAATTTTTAAGTGGGAGAGTCTAAATACCTATATAAATGTGGCTGAGCATAGCTCCTGGGGACGGAGAATGCGCTGTTGGCTGGTCCGTATCCTACTTAAAAGTGTCTTGCATATCGTGCCAATATGTACGCTCTTAGAAGCTTGTCCAAGCCTTTGGACAAAACCATTGCTGAGGAAATGTTTGAAATGGCACGTAATTTAGCATTTACCACTGTGCCCGTGCACTGGGGTGAGCCAACTGAATACTATCATGAGGCAGGACAAGCAGCCTATCCCAAAAGTAGTAGATGCAAAGCTTTTACACTTCTGTTAACAAAAAGTAGGATGGCACCTTAGTTGCCAACACAAACTTAGAAAGAGGCAGTGTTCGATTTTGCCATTGATCATTACGGATGAAGCATTGCCGGCCCAGCAAAAACAGGCTACGCCACCAGCTCACTCTTTTACCATCGAGAACAGTAATAGCGTGCAAACTACTCTGGTAGCAATAAGTTATGTTCGGTCCACATTTGTCTCATTAATCGACAACATTAAAGTTCAAACCAGGACAATACTCTCCTCCTACACTCTATTTTATATCAGATTGGAAAATGCTTCTAAGGAGACTGACCTAAGAGCCATGCTGAATTTGGAGATTTGTTCTTGCCCCTGATGAAGAGTGTTACCACTCGAAACGCGTTGGGCCCTCCACAGCTCCGCCATCATGAATAAAACGAAGATTTATTCTTGTGATCAAAGCTGACTGAACAATCATTATTACAAAAGTGTTCTTTTTCTAACAGATGTAATTTTCTTAAATATGACTTATTCAAAATTATGAATTGTTGGTCTGGTATTCCAGACATACAAAAGTGTGCAGGGGACGTGAGTTCCCAAATTGGGAACTCGTTTGTTTTTTCTAGTACTTAGCTCAACCTAGGTGTCAAGGTTGCATTTCTCTCCCCTGCACCTTAAAAATGTTCTTTCATTAATTTACCTACTACCTAGACTTTTTTACACACTATTCTTTATCTGTTCAAATAGGGTGTGCTTCTATTGTCCTTTTTTCTCTTTTCAGAGATGCAGTGAGTACACACAAAGTACCAGCACAGCGCTATGCTTTTATTAAGAATGATTAACCGATCCTGAGGTTTAACTCAGGCTGTCCCAGATAAACATATTATAAATGGATTTACGAATGTCGTTTTTGTCAAGAGTAAACAGGGTCATTTTCACACTTCAGGTCATTGATAATGGTCTCTTGAGTTGGTTCCTCCTCATGGCTCATTGATCTACGGACTGCAGACGGCACACTCCTGACTGCACTTTAGAATGTGTGCGCTAACGCGCTGTGTGTTGGGTTTTAAAGTGCAGCAAGGACACTCTGATGCTTGTCGAGCCGCTGTGCCGCCAGGGAAGATGAAAGGAGCACCGAGCTCCTGCACAGCTACAGGCAGGAAGGCAACCAAAGTTTGACGAAAGCATCCAAGGAGGATTAACACTGCTCCAAACTGTGCAGACTGCACACTTCTGACTGGAACCTTAGCACAAATAGCAAGAGTGATACGTTTCTGGACAAACAGTAGCAAATGTGTGGGAAATGGTGGATTTCAGAACACATTGGTCTGGTAATATCATTTAAAGCTGCAATCTTCACATTGCACTAAGTAATAAAAGTGGCTCACACTGGCCAGTCCAAGATTGTCCCTTAGGAAGAACATCCCATGGACTCTCTAAACATCCCATGGACTCTCTAGAGCCTTCGTAGCCTTTATGGAGTGAATCACAGCTGGCTCCTCTTTGCTCTCTGACCCAAAATCGTGTCCTACCTTGTACAATTATATGCCAATACACTGGGCCCAGGGATAACCTACCACCTCCCCATTGCACGCAAGACCCAGAGCCCGCTTCTCTGGTGAAAGTGCCTCAGTAGGGCCGCCTGCAGCACCTCCATTTGTGGGTACAGGAGTTCCCGCTTATGACACGCACCACAAAGGGAGACGCTGTTTTTAATTCCTCAACAGGCTCTCCCCACAGACTCCATTATGAAGTATTTCAGGTGTGCTTATACCTTTTGATGCCTGCATCCATGGTCATTCCCTTAGTGTACCAGTCATGCACCAACCTACCTTATAATTCCCAGGACTTTTATATCGAGACAATGACAAGCCCCGACTCTGCTGATGTAGACTCACCACCACACTACCCTCACAGCCACCCCTGCAGACCTTTGCCCCCATCTAGAATATACGTTCAAGGCTGCATGCACTACGCAAAGTCATGATGGCCCTACACTTGCTGGGTATATGCCAACAACAATCTTGTTATCACCAAATCAGGCATCACACCCACCGCAGCAGCTTGCTAAATCCACCATTATGTTGGAGTGCACTATGATGCATAGCTATGTCTAGACCAAGGATAGTGTCTTGCATACTGTACATTTCTCCACATCCACCTCCCTATGCCCTCCTTAGGTCCCACTGTGAGGCTAACATCTTACAAATACACCCTCATGGCTGAATGCACTCTACTGTGGGGCCACAGGAGACTTGGTCCCTCCTTCTCAATTGAACAGATGCAGAAGAAAGTGTGGAAACATGCTAGGAATAAATCAGGCATAGCCCATTAAAAGGAATAGTTTAATGATGGCCATCAGGCGCACAATGGTCTGTGGGGCAATAGAGAAATGCACAAAGGGGTGCCCCAACTAGCTTCTGTGGACCCGTTTTTGGACCAAATTGGGCCAGTTTGCAGAGATTGTGCACTAAACAGCTAACAGCGTTGGTTAATGTTACCGGCCAATATGTATTAAAATGCACTATTTGCATCAGATTTCTAAAACTAAAACCATACCCCTTTCTATGAGTCCTTCAGGGTCCTACCATCTTACTATATGAGCACGAATTACCCAATGAGTTATTTTCGCTATTTCTAAGCACTTCTACGCCTCTTAAAACCTCACATTCTGTTGTTCTATGGCAGGCGTCTGCAACCTTTGGCTCTCCAGTCTTTGTGACTACAAGTTCCATCATCCCTAACAGCATTGTCAATAGTGAGGTATCATGGGAGTTGCAGTCTAAAACATATGAAGAGCCGCAAGTTAACAGACTCCTGATCTACACCCTCATGCCCCTCTACCGGGAGCCTAGTATCCCTCTATAAGGAATTCATATTAACTGAGTTTCAATATCTGGTATTTGTCTGAGGACAACCCCTTTCCCAGAATGTTCTCTGGAATTTCAAAATCATTGCCCTCTCCATCCTGGAGTTCTCATGTAGTGCCTGAGTGTACACACTTGCTTCCGCATCCACATAATCCAGAGGAAATGTAGAGTCTTATGTTTGGGGAAATCTGAACCATGGTGATGTAAGGTTTTGTGTGCAGGACCTGTACCATGGTTTGCACTTTCCCTTCTGTAGCAATCTTGACATAACAAAGTGATTCAATGGCTCTTACTGTGTATGGCCTGTAATAGTGTGTCTGCCTCTGTGGGCCATTGTGGTACTGCACAGCATGCTGCCTTTTGACCATGCTCTTGAGGTGGTTAATACTACACCAGAGTATCAACATCTCACAACCGTACAAAGGTGGCAGCAACAGAACTACCCGCTCTACCCCCCCAGACAGAATAAACACACAGACACACGTCCTGACAGGGTAGGAAATGGGCCGGAACAAGATGGACCTGCGCTCGGGTAAATTTTTTCTTTACGGAGCACCATTCTGTCCCAAGGTCCAATCCCTTGTGGGTAAGCTAGCCCAGCGGTTTCAAAGATATTCTTCTTCAAATAAAATAGATACAAATCAGCTCCTGGGCAGAGCTCCCTCTGTCACCCACAAGCAGTTCTTCAGGGAACTCATGCAAGCGAGGGTGAATGATTACTCTATGATCTGTGTGTGGAAATAGACCAAGCCACACATCCCTTCTTCTTCTTCTTCTTCTTAATTATCAGATGCGTGGGCGGACCTATGCAGGCGCTTCCCCATCCTAAAGGATGATGTGCACCAAACCCATCAATCAATACTTAGCTCACATAAACTCACAACTCCTCCCACCGCCCCGTCTGCCTCACAAAATCCAACAGCACACTGCTCCTCCTCCTGCCTCTCACCCCGTCACCTCCCAGCAAAGCCTTCCCACTCAGCTCAGCCACACCCAGAGCAGACAACCAAACCCTCATCAATTCTCTCTCCTCAACATGTCTCTCACACCTAAGCAGAAAATGTCCCACAGTCTCAGGCACCCCACACACCGCACAGTCCCTCGACTCACGCTTCCCCACTCGAAACAGACAGTCATTCAGCCCCACATGCCCTATCCTCAACCGATTCAGCATCACCTCCTCCCCCTCCTCCATTCCAGACTCCCCGCATCCACCTTCACCGACACTTTCCCACGAACACCAAACATCCACCTGCTGTTCACCCCACTCACCCACCTCTCCTGCCACTCATCCATGACCCATCTCACCACCACAGCCTTCACCTCATCCACACTCAAAGGCAACCTCACATCAACCGATCCCCTTCTCATGCCCTCACCCGCCGCCAGATCCACCAACTCATTACCCAAAATTCCACTGTGACTGGGGACCCACGCCAACTCCAAATCCATTCCCCCACGCACACACCGATCAATCTTCCTCCTGATGTCCAAATCACATCCTTCCTATCTCCATCCCCTGCCACAATCGCCTGCAACCCACTCAATGAATCCAAGAACACCACCACCTTCTCATACCCCAACTCGCACACCCTATCAATCGCCAATGCCATTGCCACCAACTCAGCCGTACAAATAGACACATCATTTTTCAGACGCCCCACTTTATACTGCCCAGTGCTTTCCAGATAATACGCCATACCCACTCTCCCAGACATAGGATCTTTCGAACTATCCGTGTACACCTTACATCCTTCCTTCCCTGCCACATACGCCTGACCCAAAGTCTTGATCTCACCCCGCCTCTTCGACGCCACACTCGCCAACTCTAAACACACCTTTGGAGACCCCATCATCCACATCGGCCATCTCACCAAATCCGTACCCGTCACAGCCAACAACTCGCCCACACCCCACTGCACCCCCTTCTCCCACATGTGAAACCCCAAAGTGCCCCCCTTCCTCCTCCACCGGTCCCCATAGTAGTCAAACCTCCAATTATACTTCAAACATTCACGCACCGGATGAGCCATACTCTTCACACTGCACTTCACCCACCACCTCATATTCAACGCATCCCTCCTCAACCCCAATGGCATCTCCCCCACAAGCACCTGCACCGCATTCACTGGAGAGGACCTCATCACACCCGAACACACCCTCAATGCCCTCGCCTGCACCGAATCCAACCGCAACTTCTGACTCGCTGTGAAACCCACTGCCACCTGACATCCAAAATCCATCACACTCAAAATCAACCCCTTATACAACATTTGTAAACACTTCTGCTGCGCACCCCACTCTTTCCCAGACACCGCCCGCAACAAATTCAACCTACGTTTACACTTATCCACCACACCATCCACCTGCAAATTCCAGTTCAACTTCCTATCCAAAATCACCCCAAGTACCGAAACTCCTCTACGCTCTTCACCCTCACACCTTTCAAAACCAAGTTCAACTCCTGTTGTACCCTTTTCCTCGAGAAAACCATACTCACACTTTTATCCACAGACACAGAAAAGCCCCATTTCCCACACCACTCCTCCATACGCACTATCGCAGCTTGCAGCCGACTCTGCACCAACAACAAACTCCGCCCTCTTACCCATACCACACCATAATCTGTGAAGAAATCCACCTGACACCTGATTCCCACCAAAGCCCATTGATTGGCTGGGTATGGCTTGGATTTACAGACATTTTCTGTCAGTGTGAGCAAGGTGACAAATTCAAAGAACAGAGAGCCCAATTAGCATTACTTGCTCAGCAGGTTTTCATGCTAAATCACTATCACAGACATATTCAAATATAACATTCACTGGTCATTCTTTAGTTCCCAAAATCCTCTTTGCTTTTATGCAAATGTTCAGGATTTGGTTCCTTGAAGATATAAGGTGTTACTCGACCTGGGCTTCGGCTCCACCCCTTCAGCCCCTCCCACAAAGGGACTTTCCCATAGTCATTTTTTTCTATTTCCAACACCGCGCAGGCACGCACAAATACACGCACGCACAAATACACGCACGCACAGACAAATATAGAAAGAATTAGGTTCAGTCGCCCTTGGGCAGAAAAAAAAAGTGAATAATGTTATTAATCCGAGGCGTTGCTGGTGGTTTGGGGGGTTGGGGGGGCTGCAGGGGCTATAGTCCCTGGTCTTTATTCATATGCACAAGTACACTTCATGCCATCAAAATAGCCTTGAAAAGGACCAAAGTGGTCGAAATACCTGTCAGCTATGGCATGTATGACTCCATAGCTAGTATAATGAGAATTATGATTTAAGAATATGGTGCACTTATGGACTGTATGATCAACTAATTTTTAAATTTCTTTAGATGTAATGTTTATGATCACCCGAGGCAACAAGGTTTATCTAATAATTTGATTTATCCATGTGTTAAATAAACGCAACCCTAAGGCGCCTCTTTTTCTGGAATACTGTTTGCCTTAATAGTTACTTTTTGGAATAGCGTAGGGCATGCCTATGTATAGCAGTGCTTGCAGCTATCGCCATTTATACATTTGTCAAGCTATATCATTCTAACTTGAGCGCACCCCACCTCTGGAATGCCCAATTTGGTATAATCCTACATTCAACAGCCTTCAGTGTTTTATCGAAAATCATTCGAGTTGCTTTTGGAAGCACAATAGCACAGCATGGACAGCATGTACAGAACAATTGGGATTCTTTTTTTTAAATTGTTTTTTTGACAGGACCTTGGGGTTTTAAAATCTTTATCTGTGTGGTAAACATTGCATGTTGATTCCTGCAGGGCTGGGTTCACTGGTAGAGTTGAGCTTGGCCTACTTTACCTTATGAAGTAAGTACTTCAAGGGTACTCTTTGACTGGCTTTGGTCTGTGAAGCCTCAGGTAGGTGAGGTTGTTGTGGCAGTACAGGCATAATATAGCCTGTTTGGCCTCTAATCACTCTGGTACCCCCACCTAGGTTTCTCACACCCTCTCTGTGAGGCATCAGGATACTCGGCTTTAGCACAGCTGGCCGAGACCAGGGACATCCACCTCAGTTGGGTCACAGGGATTCCCTTGAGTAAACTAGGCTTGCCAAGAAGTAGGGCGATAGAGCAGCCCAGGCCTAAATCTAAGGAGGCGAGCAGGGTGGTCCCAAGGTGCTGCAAACACGCTGATAGACACACAGTAGAACGATTGGACATACAATACATTTTTAGAACTGTAATATTTATATGGATGAAACTCAAAGAAAAGGAATGCTGCCTTGCTAATCCAGTTTCAAAATCACACAAAGTCCTAGTTTTGATTTAAAAAATTGGACTAACTCGCATAAATCCACTTAAAGGTATCAAAACTTGAATTTTGTAGAAACGGAGCAAAGGGGAAAAAGGTTACAGGAAAGCCAAACACAGAATTTAAGTTCTTAGCAGTTCAAGGAAGTCTTTTTGAGTGGATGGCGAGAACATTTCAAAAGCAACTAAGACTGTTTCAATCCTTTTTAGAAAGGGAGGGAAAAACAGTTCAATGTAAGTCTGTGCGTAAAGGCGTGTGGAAAAGCTGTGCCCTTTGTGGAAAGGGTTTTACTATGCAGCACAAACAGTTACAGTCCCAAGGATCTGGTTGGATCTAACTGACGGCCATCCCTTGGATCCAAAGAAGTCCCTTCCCCGCCCACCCACGACGATGATCCAGACTAAGAAGAAGTCCTCCTCCAGCAGCACCAGATGAATCCTGAGTCCAGGAGCCAGTCTGAGTGCAGGTGTGCTGCATGGGTCCAGGGGCAGTCCAGTGGTAATGTTCTCCAGAGACTCCTGAGGACTTCAGTGATAGTGCACTGGTGCAGAGTGGACCAGTAGACCCTTGGGAGCACAGTTTATTTAACATGCTCCACCATCTCAGTACTGAGTCCAAATCGGCAGCGCAGGAAGTAGGTGTCAGCACTTCATTGTGATGGTTGGTGCTTCCCCTGGCAGGCTCTGTTTCTACAGCATCCATGGGCCTGGGAATAAGATTCCATGGGGCCAAGCCGGGTTCGAAATTGAGAGGAGCTATTTAGCCCCTTCCTCTAGCCTAATAGAGCTTGGTTAGCACTGCCAGGAGCTACTTTTGGCTCCCCAGGCCAATTGTTGCCTTACAAATATCCATATGTAACATTAATTTTGAGCATTTGAGAATGCTAACAAAGAAGAACTAGGAAACATCTAGCACACATTTAAACATAATCAATCATACATAATGGACAAAAGGTGAAAGTGTACATCTCATGTGGAAGTTGGATTCGCAGTGCACTTGGCATGCACTCCTGGTCCCCCAGCGGTAGCTCCTGCCTACTGGGTGATGCCGGGCACCCAGGAGCTGCTTTTAGCTTCTGGAGCTCTGCACAGCGAAGAGGGATTATTAAGGGTTTGCCCCCTGGACATCAACAGAGAATACCCAGTGACCCCAGAGTCTTCAGGTTGCAGGCTCGGTGATAAGGTCGGGAACAGCAGGCAGCACTAGCCCCTGGTGCTCTCCAGAGGAGAGCAATCGAGTCACCATGCTTGCCAGTGTCCCCAGATGAGGGGCAGTAGGCCCAGACGTCATGGCTCATCTGTAGCTAGGGGGCTCTCACTTCTGGGACATGTGGTAAAGGTAAGGCCAGGGGCTACAGGGATATGGGGCCTTTGGGCAGGTGGCATGATGCAGCTGCCGGGCTGGATCAAAGCAGTCATTTTCTTCTCAATCCCTGGAGAGAAAGAGCCTTTCTGTTTGATTCCCTGGAGCACTTGTGATGCTGATGCAGAGCTTCGGGTTACTGCCTCATGCAGCAGCCCATCCAGGTGTGCAGGTTTGTGTTCCAGCAGGAAGACAAAGTGAGTGGGTAAGGGTCTTCTTTTATATCAACGCAGAGGCTGTGGGTGACTGCAGTCTACTATCACACACCAAGCTACATTCAAACATTTGGCACCCCATCGCCTCAGGCATCCCCCAAGCCCTCGGGGAGGGGATTCCCACAAAGGATCCTAATCAGCACGCTCCCCAGGCCGGCATTTCAGATCTGGTGCAGGGGACTACTGCCCTCAGCTCAAGAAGGAAATCATCATGTGGACATATATTTACACACACACACACAGAGTCAAGGGATGGTCTTATCAGGGGCATTGAAAGTATAGGGACTCCTACACAGATGGCCTTTCCTAGTGCACAGATGACCTTAACTGGGGACGGTGGCCAGAGCACCTGCGTACTCGGTGCCCCTGGGTTTTATGACTCCATCAGGACTTCATGGAGGGCACAAAGAAGCTCTATTTTAGGAACTTGCAGGAGTGGGTCAAAATGACCCCATCTCCAAAAGAAGGTCCACATAGTTGAGGCCATTTTGCACAAAGGGCAGCTGCCACCAACCTTGGCACATGACTAAAAGGGAGGATAAATTATCTCTGAGACATTATGGGGGATATTTGGGCACCCCCTCCTTGGGAATCATGAGGGCTCTTAAGGCAGAGTACAAAAAGTAGCAAGGGCCTCTCCCCAAGAAGCTTTAGATCAAGCCTGGCTGGGAGGGAAAAGGGGTAAAAAAATCAAAGAATTGAGCAAAAGGTGCAGAGGACCACTGCATCTGATAAAAAGAGGATGTACTATCTAACAGCCCCATGGTGCCCTCACTGAGCCCTCATATCCATCTGTGATCATTTCCCAGGCCCTTCACTCCGAGTCCTGATGCCCCTGCTTATGAGCCCCAGTATATGATATGATATGTTATTTATAATGCGCTTCATACCCAGAGGTTTCTAAGCGCGGACCCGGGATCAAACCTGTGTTGCTCTGTGTCGTCTTGCTTCCAAGGTGAGCACATTGCCCCTGAGCTATCCTCCCGAAACAATATACCTTCCAAAAGATTTGACATCCCCCTCAAATTTATTTTTGCAACATGCCCATCTCTCACAGCCATTATGCCCTCTGAACCGCCATGTCCCCTGCATCATCTGACCACTCATGCCCCTTAAATATGGACCAAGGTATCCCTCAGGTCAAGCTCTAATGCCCCTCTTTATGATTTGTCATTATCCTCTTCTGAGTGGCTTTGTTTTTTCATACTGTGCATACTCGAAAAAAATCCTTGGAGGGGCCAGCGGCTGTGCGTATTATAGAGGCATGCTGAATGTAAGACGTGAGGGGTGCAGTTAAAGCATCTAGTGGGTGCAGGATCGGACTGGGTGTGAGGAATTTGAAGATCCACACAGTGGGTGTGCGCTCACCTGGGCTTTTTTGAAATTGTATATGAAATTGAAAGAGTGAGGTCAACCGCTGGAAAATGTGTGGGGCTAAGCTGCACACATTTCCCTATGCTCACCGCATGACATACACATAGACCTGTGTACTCTGGGTGGACACAGCCTACAGGCGCAGTCCTCCCTGTCACACTTAGTTGGAATGTGACTCCCAGGAGTACATCAAGGCAACTCAAGAGGGGGAGGGCATTTCCCCTGCCAAGGCCAGCCTAATTAAATAACAAAGTGTCCATAGTTCCCTATCCTTTGTTGACCCGGAAGAATGGTTGCAGCAATTAACCATAATTAGCATATTAATAGAGTATACTTTGAACATGCCCATGGGGCCTAGCTGCAGAGGCTAACAAAAGACAGGAAAACCCCCAAAAACATTTGATATGCACCGTATCAATCTGAAGCCAGCTCCCACCCCTCAGCATCAAGGGCAGTGAAGTGTCATGTCTGGTAGATGTGTTTACAGTAGGTAACCCCCACAGGGGGACCCCATTCAGAGGGTAGGAGTATGTGATTTGATGGAGACAGAAAGTCTGTTCTCACCACAACTTCAAGTGAGATCTGCGCTTTCACCAGGAACCACAGAGAACTCAATTAACCAAAGAGACCCTTTGATCCACAACAAACAGGAAGATGGGTAGGACTTAGTAGTACATGTTTTCACCACTTCACCTTTCCTGTTGCAAGGCACCTTGGTTATGACCTCACACATAACAGAAGAGTGTTGGTGGGGACTCAGGATTGGTTCATTAAGGTAGGCTTAGCCTACACCAATCACTGGGGCCCATTTGGCTTTAAAAGAGGGTTGAGCCCCTCTTTTGGGCAGATCATCCAAACTGGATGATCTGCCCGAAAGGAGTACTTATTGGGAACCTAGCTAAAGGTACAGTCTGCCTTACATCTTCCACCAGTGAAGGAAGGCCAGGAACTTTAAGAGGGAACTCACCTAAACATCTCCCAGGGAGATACTGAATCCAGAGGATCCCTCAGGAGCTATAGAACGGGTACCCAGCCAGCACTCAGCTTGCCCTGCTAGGCTCTGCAAGCAGGCTTCCTAGGTGGGAAGTGCCAGAGAATCTCTGAACCAAACCAAGGACACTGCCGTTGCCATGCAGCACTCTCCTCTGCTTTGGGCCGCCCGCCTTAAACGACGACACAAGCCCAGCGAAGTAGATAGGAGTGCACCGACAAGCATCAACTAGCGTCCACCTTAAATGACATTTTTGAGGCAGTCGAGCCCCTGGAGCTGCAACCGACTGCACCGCTGACTGTTGTCATGCCGCAATCGCTCACGCTGTCCGAGACACCTCCACCAGTGTTACTGACCCGCTAACCAGCACAGAGACAAAGATTCATGACCCTGAGCTCCTGTGTAGGCCACCCTGCAGCCATCCGTCCAGCCTCGCTCGTCGAACTGCCTGCCACCTGATACCCGCAGCTGTCTGCCGTCTCTGTCACAAAAGCTGCAAAGCACCCTCAAACCGACTCGACACTGTCGAGCACCAAGAACCTCTACAAGCACAAGGTACATTGTGGTTCTGACCCCTTAGTCCTTCTCCGAAGGCCCCTAGGGACTTTCTATGACCCATTGCTCACCTTGTGTTGAAATCAAGCATCCTTGAACTATTACTTTACCGACTACCCTCCTGTCAGTATCTAGAGTGCACACCGTTTCCTTCTTGAAACTGTCTGTCCTCTGCATTCCTTTACAGGGTGGGTTGTATTTTATAGTGTGCTAGAACTGTCTCTTGTGATAATAATAATGTATATATGTGTATACAACCTTGACTGGACAGTCCTTTTAATCATTGGGTAATAGTTGTATTTTCGCTGTGTTGCAACTAACTAACGACCCATGACATAGCAGAGATAAGCCTGATGTTCCGTCCATGTTACCAAAATTGGACAAGGAGATTTATAATTGACTTGTGTTTCCAATCTGTTCGGATCCCTTCTGGTGTACTAGAGGTGTGGGGCTGCTTGATGGTTTAGAAACCGATATTCATCCCTGGACCACTGGTGCCACGCAGGTTTATTCATCACACTGGGGCATAAAATTGTCTCGGGCACCAATGAAAAAGTGGACCACAGTAGAAAATGTCAATTAATTCCTTTTGTGACAGACTCTTTCAATAATACCCAAGAAGGAGATTTTTGATAAAATGTTATGCAAATTGTGCATTTTAAAGTATATTTATTTATTCAGCATCACTGGTCAAAACTACTCGTCGCATAGTGAAGTAACTCATCAAACGGGCCCACATTGCCAAAAGAGTGGCCCACTTTGACCCAAAAAACAGACCCACACTAGCATTTTTGCATTTTTGGTTCAGGCATTGCCCTATAAACCAGTCTGACCCAGAGTGGGTGCTATAAAGGCAGGTGAGACATGCTGTACAAGTTAATGAGAGGTGCTGTGCAAGCCACTGAGAGATGCAGCACATATCACTCAAGAGTGGTGAACAAGACAGTGAGAGGTGCTGCACATGACAGTGCAGCATGGCGCACAGGTTAGTGAAAACTTCTGAGCGCTCAACAAGTGGAATTAAGCTGACTAGTGAGGAGTGCAGTACTGGCTGGTGAGGGATGCTGGGAAGTGCAAGCCTGAAGTAGGGAGTGCAACACATGTAAGAGAGGTGCACACACCCCTGCGGAATGTAGGCAGGGCAGCAAAGGCTGCCTGCTGAGCCAGCACTTAACTCATGCAGTACTGTGTGGCGACATTTGTAGTGCAGGCCATTGGTGGCACATAAGGTATAAATAGAAATAAGGAGCAGGCACCTCTACTTAAATATGATCAAGGACAAATAAAGAGTATTCTGTGTAGTGTGAGAAACCTAGGGGTGTTCTCACGAGTAGAGCCCAGGAATCCCTTATCTAGGTGGCTAGGACATGCCCATCGCTTTTGGATCCAATTCCTGAGGGTGGACCAGTGGGGCAGGATCACCTGGATAGAGGAGCCCAGGGTTATGCTGAGGGGGATGCGCCAGGTGAGGTGTGGTACTCTACCACGGCATAGAAGAGAAGGAGAAAATGCAGGAGATCTTTGGTTATTCCACTGCTACCTCCCCTCTGTCCAAAGAAGCTCCCTTAACTAACTCCTGCCACCCAAACAATTCTGATAGACCAACTAGGAACCCTGTTACCCTTGAGACCACATCTCCCAGAATCCCAATCATTCTTCTTCCCGTCCCTCTGATTAATATATTTTTCCACACTCCCATCCTGCTCAGACAAAATACTACAGTTCCTACAATCCCCCTTGTTTATTTTACTGTCCTAGCTCTTCCTGTTTGACCCGCAAAACCTATCATTCCCATCCCTCTGATTGTAACTTTCAGAACTCCCAGTCGAAAGCGACCACACTACCCGAATCCCACACTGGAAGAAGCCAAAAGAAAGATCTCCAACAAATGCAAAGCAAACCTCCTAGCACCCAAGATGCAGAATACGATCCACCCCTGATTAATTTGATGAAGTTCTCCAAACAAAGTTGCCAAATTGGTCGACTTATCAAAAGAAACTGGAAAATCATGAGACTGGACCCACAGCTAAGTAAATTGTTCCCCAAACCACCAACGGTATCATACAAACGGGGTAGGAACTTTAGAGACAGTCCAGTCAGAGCAGAAAGGTGTGTACCAAATCAACAAAGCTTCTTGAACAAACCCAAATACGGAACCTTCCCATGTCTACATTGTGGACACTGCAATAATGTCCAAAAAGGAGACTTTGGGAGACAACCATGCAGTGGACAGAAGTTAAAAATGAGACAATAGGCCACATGTGATTCCAAATGTCTAATATACAGTCTTATATGCCCATGTGATATATACTATGTTGGCCAGACCGCACGTAACATCCAGGAAAGAATTACTGAGCATAAATCAAATTTTAGAACACAAAACATCAAGTCTCCTGTGACAAGACATTTCACAGAAAAAAGACACTCGATAGCACAGCTGAAATTCACAGTATAAGAAATTGTAAGATCCCCACCAAGAGGTGGAAATACACAACAACTATTAGCCAACTGTGAGATGTACTGGATCCACAAATTAGACTCAATGAACCCAACCGGAAAGAACGAGGAATTTTCACTTACCCTGTTTTATAAAACCAAGAGCTTTTTGCACTCCAGCATACATTGTTGGTAGCAGGAATAACCCTATCTCTACTTTGCTCATACCTAACTTCCTACTAAACACCAGCTAAGGTCATCATCATCATGTTCACCTTTACAATGTATTAGTCATGTCCATTTAAATTGCTGCCCTTAAATGTAGAACTGTTTCCCAGAAATGAAAACATAGAAGCATACTTATGGGAGCATAATGATAGTTTTAATAGAATTGTATAATTGATTTTTTCTCCTGTATGATCCTAGAGTCAATGCTACACATGCTTCTGTCTAAATTCCTAAAGATTTTTATTAGATATCCCTGTCATAGGACAGATCGAAATGATTGCATAATCCAACCGATCATGTGATGAACACCAATGTATAACAGATTTGAAACTCTGCTTGATATTGATGAGCATACGGTGACTCCTGTTGCCTCCCAATAACAATATGATTAAAAGTTATTAAATATGTTGATGCTACATCTGCATTGAGAAATATGTTGATTTAGACCCTCACTTGTACTACAATGTACACTTAATACTACACCCAAAAAATATGCATAGACATTAATTTAAACATCTGTGAACTTTGGTAATCCTTTTGATCAGCAGTATTTGTGAATTGATACACCTATACACTACCACATAGAGACCGGACATGAACGCTTATACAGATTGCCCCAAAACTGTACATATTTCAATATTTATAATAGGTGTACCATTTACCTCGAAGTCTTATCCCCATTTACGCTTTGATAGAGTAGGAGAGTCTCAAATTCTTCTTTTAAATCGCAACTCTATCAGGCATCGATATAAACACCTTTGGACCTTTAGGCTCTGTTTACATATGATGTCAACTACAAACACTGGGTATGGCGACACGCTGCTGACTTCCACTTTAGCTCTTAGACAAACTTGATATTACCAGTTCTATGCCCTAATACATAGTTCTTATTAGATCGAACTGGACAAAACGCTTCAGTTGAATTACAGCATCGCCGTCAGGCATTACCTTAGCCAACCGACAACACAATGACATCACTTCCTGTGACTAAGGTCTTTGAACATCCTTGAAGAAGCTGTTCATTGTCAGAGCACGCCCTTCCAGTGCCTGACTTCACATGAACATGGACGAACAGTAGCATTACAGGTGAGACTATGCACATTACGCAATAATAGGTCCCTTGACAGGGCCTGACTGGCGAACTTCAGAACATTAGACCTTTTAAGTAATCTTATTTCCCTTCCTCATAAACTAGACATCTTCTAGCCACCCGACAAGCAACTGGAACCACTTTCTAACAAGCAGGCCCCGATACCCCGACTGGAGGTACGTGCTCTTATATTCATTGGCTTTTTTCTATCAGTGTATTACGTTATCATTCAAATTATTCTTAGACAATATCTGCATCTTTATTATATCCCTAGACCTCAACCATTAATCGACAGGATACGTCCGGCAGACTATTGAGCCCTGTTGACACTCAACAGGTACACGCAATGATACTTTATCTATTCAATAGTTACCACTGCACCATTTTTTGTCCTCTTAGTATCACATATCTTTTATTCAGCAATCTTCTACAAAATGAATATCAGACACAGACTCCTATATTGAGGCACTTGAAGAATTACCACCTACGGTGACACTTTAATTTAGACTGCCCTATGGACTGAAATAATGACCATGTAGAAATAAACTCACGAGTTATCCTTTATTTTACTTTGTAGAACACTATTGAAGCTAGAATTCTGATGAACCACATAAATGTAATGAAAATCTCACTCCTGATGAAGAGAACTGTTTCCCGAAACACGCCAAGCTCATTTTTAATTAATTGATTGCTCAAATGTACATAACTGATTAAAATTCATTTTTTGATGTATACAATTAACCAAATATATGTTTGTTGAAATAGAATCCACAAATTGGCATTGATAAATCTTGTTTTGATCTATTAACCTAAATGATATGTCTCAAATCTAAACAAATTTGATTGATCATTGGATCAGTACATGAGGTGACAGGGGACGCGAGTGTCCATCCATTGGAGGCACATGTCAGTGCTGGCTATTGCACTTGCTGTTAAGGTATGCCACTCAGGCCAGTGAAGGATGTTGAGCGGAGCAGTGACCCATGCTGGCTGGTGAGGAGTGCTGTGCTGACTGGTGTGCTGTGTAGGCCATTGAGTGGTGCATGTCCTGCATATGCTGGTCCTGGCCAGAGCTCGCCCGATGCATGGGCAGTCTGTGGCGTCGCCCCAGGCCCCAAGCTGTTGGGGGCTCTGCAGCTACCTGATGCCTTGAGTATAAATAGTAACTTGTTCTGTGCTGCTTCCAGCCACAGGGATTTTCAGGTGTGCTGTGTAGACCGGATCACCGGATAACAAGTAGTGCTGACGCTGTCAATCTTCATTTCATTCAGTCCATAGGACTCTATGAGCATTTTCGGTGCAATTAGCATGCGCTAATAGCACTGCGCTAAATGTGCCCGAAAATGGGCATAAAGTTGGTGCATTTACCTCCAGCTCAAAACTGGGGGCAAATGCTGCAAGACTCGAGATTGGGCGAACCCTCAAATGCAGCGCTAATTGCGTTACTGCTGCATTTAAGGGCTACCGCCCAATTCGTGATGAGACCCTAAGTGTTGAAAGACAGCCTACATGCCTTTTTTTTAATAATTTGGTCGAATTGTATTCTGGTCTTTGTAGTTGTCAAGATGGACTGAAGATGTTCTGCCTGGCCCTGTGCTGATTTTCAGGGTACAAGTTGAGATTATATGTGGGCTGACAGCGTCCGCCCACTTTTTTCACTGTGCCTACTCCAACCCCCTTGGGTGTTTTTGAGGCCAGCATGCAAAAAAACTTGTTTGCTCAAGTTTTCGCCCACCAGGATTTGAACCCAGTTCCTCAAGTTCTCATGGAACCTACCAACACACAAAGCCACGTGAAAGTGTCTTCAAAGCACACATCTTGTATTGGTATTTTGCTTTCCATAGAATATTTGGAAATAGATATTTTGGTTAAAAGATGCACACCTTTTATACTTTGCCAGCTGTGTTCTAGGAAAATCTCTTCTAGCAGTTTTTTTCAGATATCGATTTATTTTGTGAAAGAGAATGCTCATTTCTATTCTGAATGTTCTTCTATTAGGAAAGGCCATTTGAATTGAATTTGCATATTTCACTTTAGGCTACTTCAGTCCCTGTGCGTATGTGTTAATGATCCCCTGACAGAGGCGTTTCTAGGGTGGGGCTGAGGGGGCTGTAGCCCCTGGTCTTTTGGTTGTAGCCCCGGATAGAATCTCAGGGGCTACAACCAGAAGGCTAGATGGCCCTGAGTCCTGACAGTCCCGACATTAGCGTAGCCCTGGATCTTTTTCAGACCTAGCAACACCTTCCCCTACACTTTTATCTGGACTTGACCCTTATTGGTGACATTTGAAGACCTGCGGAATTGCTTATTCTGGCTGCCTCAGTACCTTTCCCATAAATGGGCTTTGTTACGATTGCACTATCCTGCAGCAAAAGCGCTTTGCCCTGTCTGGGGCCAATCCCTGCCCTTGCATCCTTGGTACGTGTAGTCACATTAGGTATGTTTGGATTACTTACCGGTGATCTTCATTGCACTTTGTCCTGCTCTTCCTCGTCACAGTACTTTCTTTTGAGGTCCCCATCTCTACAAATGATTCAGCTCACTCGGTGGGCTACTCCAAAATAAGCCCTGCTCCTGATATTGCTACAATCGTAATAATATGAACATGTAAAATTCAGATATTGAAAGTGAGTTTATTTAATCCCGACTCATTTTGTGGCATCATTTTCTGAGATGCAAATAAATCCTCCTTGTCTTCGTGGGAAGTTCTGTGACCTGTGACCTGGACAAATAGGAGGTCTTCAATCTCTTTAAAGACACGTCTTCACCTCCTGCCGGGACATAAAAAGGAGAAACTCAAGCCGCATCCAGACAGCCCGGAGCTGCACCGCCGGGCTTCAACCAGTCAGACCCATGTCAGGCAGTCCGGGGGCGAGGGGACTGTGCCCTCCCCCTGCAATGGCACGGCTCCTGGAGCCCTCTGATGTAGGTAACTAGACACGCAACCAGAGCCGAGCTCTCTCCAGGGGCTGCTTCATGCTGCTAATCGCCTTGATTCGCAAAAGCTGGAGAGAGGCTGCTTCTGGTGGGATGGTTTCCAGACTCCCTCCAAAGATGGGAAGCCTTCTTACCTCCTAGTCTCCAGGATATGGGACTTCCCCCAACATTTGCTAGAAAATGTCTGGCTCCACTGCTGTTTGGTGTTGCTCAGTGGCACAACAACCATGGGGCGGATTAAGCTTTCTGTCAGGTAAGTGATTGGAAGGATTGGGAGCGGGCGGCGGATCAGGAGGCAGCTCACCCTCACAGCAGTCCTTAAGTGTGTGGTTTCATATGTGAAGCGAGTTAACTGCTTGTAACATTGAAGCTGCACTGGAATAGTCTCATTAAAATGTGTAAAGAAGTTAGTTGCCCCCAAACAAGTACATTTGCCCCCGCCCCCACCACCAGTCTCTGGTTAGCCCCTCCCCCAACATTTGAAGGGTTAGTCATAGTCCCCCAACATTTTAGACTAATTGCACCCCTGGTGGTGCTGCATGTGTGCTGGCATTGGGATCGATGGCCGTGCTGTGAGATGCTTTCCAAGATGTCCACGGCATAGTTTGGTACTGCTAGCCCAGTAGCTTAATGGTGGTGCTGGGCAATGTTCCCCGTGAGATGTAACGCTGGGCTGTTTGCTGTGCACCCTGCGGACTGATATAAGTGCTATGCCCTGCCAGCCCTGAGGCCCAATGATGGACCACTGAGCCGTATATCCCGAGTCTTTTAATTCTTGGTGTGCTTTTATGGCCTGGTGGCAGTGCTTTATGCTTCGGGCTGTGCGTCTTAATGACAGTGCTGTGGACTACCTGACCTTTGAATGGATTGTAGTACTGTATGTAACGGTAGCTGTGAGGGCCTCAGTGCTATGTGTGTGTGCTGCCCGTCTTGTGGCGGAGTAGCAGGGCTTGGCGCTGGGGGCCGAGCAGATTGATGTTAGTGCTGTGGTCTGCTGGCCCTCTGATTCTGTGGTAGTGCTGGGCTCTTCTGCCTCTTCACGCTATACTGCGGTGTGCTGTTGTCTCTATGGCTCTATGATAGTGTTGTGTGCCGCTGTACATTGTGAGTGATGTGAGTGCTGTGCGCTACTGGTTATGTGCTGCTGAATGGCATTGCTATAGGTCTCTGGCCTTCATCGGATGGAAGGTTTTAAGTAACATTTGGCAAAGCTCACTTGGTCCAACCACAAAACTCGTCCCCGCACTCCGGGTCCTAGAATACCACTGAGGAAACAAACACCCCAAGTCGAAAGATAGCTAAGCGGTTTGAGTGCTCCCTGCTGCAATCTGAGCGTGATCTGCAGGTCGCAGGTTCGAATCCCGGCAAGACCACCTCAGCCTTTCATCCTTCCGAGGCCGATAAATGAGTACCAATTTTGGTTGGGTGATATTGTATGTAAATATGTGCTCTGTAAAGCACTTTGGATTAAAGCGCTATATAAATAACACCTCATTATCATTAATGATCAAGCACACCCTGTGGGGATGCTAGGGAGAAAAGGTTACGCCGTTTCGTGCTCATAGAGTGCTTGTTCACACAATGGCAGCGGCAAAACATACACATTAAAATAGAGTACCTAGTCCTTCCACCATGTCAATGACACAGTATAATGTTGGGGTTAGAGAATGGAGCTCAGCTGCAGACATTTTTAAATAAATTCGAACCATTATAAACATCACCCATGCTCGTATGTACTTAACTGAGCAATGCATTCCTAAACACTCATGGTGTTTTTTTTTATGAAAATCATACTTGAAGCATGCTTAAAGCACGTATGAGTGACCTGTAGAGAATGTAAAATTCAAAAAGATGGAATAAAATCAATACATTCCTACAGATTTCGTTCATAAAATATAAAAGTGCACGCGCACGCATGCATAGAAAACATATATGAGATATATGTATACATATGTAAATCATGTCGAATAGCGGTGCAAAATCTTTTCTTCAAAAATTAAAATTAGTGTGCATTATACAGCCACGAAACAATTTTGGATAAACTAAGTAAGTTTGTGTATTTGATGGTGAGCTCCTATGATATATTGACTTGTGGTAGGTATATAAGGTACGCTAGCGCCTTTTGCATGGTCGTGTGGTAGGTACTGCTGGTCATCTTGGGTGATTGCCACAGCAGTGGGCGATGGCGCCGTTGTCTATAGGTGTCATACTATAGGTCAGTGCATGCTTGGTGTGAGGGATCCCGGCATAGATCGGTACCTATAGCCCGTCCCCTTCTACCTGCCTGGGTGCATTGAGGCAGGGGCCGAGGTGTAACAAAAAAAACTATGTTCCCTCTGCCCCGTCCCTTCCCTCGCTGTCCCCTTCCCTCAACAACCCCATACTCGCCTTCACCCGAATTCTGACCCCATACCTACCTTTCCGCCACTCCACTCCACAACGCTGCATTTTATAACAGTACTATCATTCAGGAGTGAAGAAAACATAGTGAAAGTAAATGCATTTAAATGACCACTATTAGTTTTGGTAATTGCCCCACCCCCAGAGCATGCAGGTTTAAGCAGCCTCCGCTTTCCGATCACCCACTATTCACACCTTTTAAGGGACATTCCCGGGACTATAGCCACATACACACACACACACACACACACACACACACACACACACACCCTGCTTCATTACCTGTACAAACAGCTATGCCTGCAGCAATTCATGCTTAATTGCATAAGACATAGGCACATCGCTGCCAAGAAGGGCTTTGTGGCAGCTCAGCAATGGGCATTATGTCCCAAACAGTCTACACAAATAAACGAATGCAATCCCACGTGCACCATAGTTCAGTATAGTGTGGCACAGGAGTGTTACCAGCAGGACTAATTTTGAACCCCCAGTACCGGAGATGTAAAAGAATACACACAGTGCCCTCCCCTGCTGTCTTGCAATAGCATTCCTGGCGACATAAAGTACAGTGACGCTGGTGGATTCCCCTGAAATGTAAGGGGACGCCGTACCCTTCCGTTTCCGCCAACTTCAAACTCTGTATTGAGGTGAAATGCTTTGTGAAGGACCACATGTGCGTTGCTTAGTATACCAATGGGTATACTAAGGCAAAGCGATGCACAAGGAACAGGGTGAAAAGTAGCCCAGTTAAGGGAAGAAGTGCACACGTGTGCCATGTCTAGGATTCTCTCCGGACACAAGTATGTTAGATGGCGAAGTCTTGAGCGGAAATGTAGGCGACCCCTGACGTGGTCTTTTTGTACCCGCAGTAATGCGCTGGGGTTTGTTATAGCCTGTGGGCCTGATGTTCCTGGCCATTAACTTTAGGGTGTGGGGGTAATTTCATTTCAGTGATCCTAGTTAGTGTGTGGCTTTGGGAGCAGTGGGCATTGTGAGTCAGACACGGCACTTCCGGGGTTAGCCTCTCTTCCGTCGGGGGACAGGGCATGGATTGTCACCAAGGACGTTCTGTGGTATATTCGTGTAAGGCCTAGCACTGGGATACAATTCCAATACTGCAAAACCGAAAAACAACGAAACCATTGCAAACCATTCGAATACTATCAGTGAATTGCCATTTTTACTGTTTTCAAAGCTCGTGTTCGCAAAATGTTCAAATAGCAAGGCCTATGTGGGCGTGAGAAGCGTGCCCAAACAGCATCAGTGTCTTTCCTGCATGCGCGCACTGATGTCCCGGATAAAGGGACCCTTTTCAGATGCCCCCATTCATTTAGCACTCCTGGCATCATTTCATAATGGACTCATGCAATTTTCTCCTAGAAGATTTTCCCAGGGTTCTCCACTAGTAAATGTGAGTCTGATTACAACGAGGAAATAAAATACAATTGCTCTGCAATGCCATTGAAGGAAATTGTGTTAAATAGCTTTTCATTTTGCCAGGGGAAGAAACGGATCAGAAAGCATTGCGCTAGCCCGTCGCGACTATAGGTTCTGCGGCGCTTTTTCAAGCCCGTGAGCTGGGATTCTTTTCAAGATAGCATTCAAGGGAGATAAAATGATGATATCCCATTCCAGCCACATAGGTCTTAATTTCTTCAATTTCTTAAGACCTCTATCCTGCGGCAGCTTCAAGGAGATCGCAGAGGGCCATGCCGTTCCGTTCCATGATAACAGAAGCCTCAGGGAGGGCTCGGAGTCTGACAAGATCTGAAATAGGACGGTGATGAAGACTAACTGCCCAACCTTCCTAATGCCAATTCAATTCTCCTTGTTTGTACCCTCGATGTAATCCCATCTCATGCCTCCAGGTTTTCCCTGCCCTGCAGCCCCTTGCAGAGTTAGCTTGGTGTCCCATAGTCCAACCATGTTGACCTGCAAATGACATTCATACCAGAGTCTATCATGATATGATATGATATGATATGATATGGCATTTATAACGCGCCTTTACACAAGTGTTTCATGGTTGTGAGGGTCAAGCATGAAGCCCCAAATTGGTGATAAAATTGCTGAAGTGTCAGTAATATTATCTTCTGAGATTGCCTTTTACTTTTCATCTGCGGTTGCCAAGACAACACGGTCCTCACAGAGGATTTCCACCCGAAGACCCTCACACACCACTTCCAGGCCACTTTTACTCAGCTGACAATCAAACCTTCAATTTTATCCACAATTTGGCTTGCGGGTCTAGCCAAATTGTCCATGGTGGGCCGACACAAAGGAAAAGAGTGGTAGATGACCTTGAAGTCAAAGTAACCCAAACACGTACACCAGAGGCGTTGCTAGGGGAGTTTAAGGGGGCCATATCCCCGGGTCTTTTGGTTGTAGCCCCCGAAAGAAGCTCAGGGGCTACAACAAAAAGGCTGGCTAGCCCCCAGTCCCGACAGTCCTGACATTAGCGTAGCCCCAGATCTTTTCCAGACCTAGCAACACCCCTGATCTACACAGTAAGAGGCGACACCTCATGCTAGCTTGGATTACAAATCGGATCAACCCATTTTATATATATATATTTAAAAAATTCAAACTAGTAGGAGATCCAAATAGGCATGGAAATGCCCATGGAATTGAAAAACACTTGCAGGCACTCCGGCCGAAAAACAGATACCTCGGGAGGATAGCTTAGGGGCAATGCGCTCGTGCAGAGCAACACAGGTTCGATCCCCTGGTCCGTGCTTAGAAACCTCTGGGTATTAAGCGCATTATGAATAACCCATTACATTACAATCAGGGGAAAAGTTGGGAGAAGTAAGGGTTTGGCCAACCCTGGAACCGGACCCACTGCTCAACTGCATTCGCATAAGAAATCCCACCTATATCCCCAATCCAACCCACCGGCATTGGACAATTTGGACCTCCAAGTTGCTGTTCAGCATTCCCTCCCCACCCTCTCCAATTAACCTCCACCCTCCTTCCATATCTTTTGTTGGCAATTTTAACATTGATTTAGTCATTATCAGGAAGATTTTTCCACTTTTGGTGACTTGTTTTTCATTGCAAACACGTAAACGCACACGCTGATTAAGTTGGCAACTGGCCTCTGGTGATCTTAGCTGGAGACTTGCCTCCTAATTCTGCTTCTAGGGCTCGCCCATTGTCTCACCCTGTGTGTGATATTCGGGAAAGCAGTTTAGTGGTGTGCCTGTGTTCGCTCTTCTGCCAATGTATTGGGAGTTTTAAAGTTGGGCTAAAGACTGGAATACACACCCATAATGTATATGTAAAATATATCAATGAAACAAGAGTTTATGTATGTTCCATCCAGACCCACTTCCATCCCAACCAGACACATGAAGGTTGCCCATGCTCTCCCTGTAGAGCGGCCTGGTGAATTTTTTTCTCATGGGCAGGGGTTGACTGGACCACATGGAAAGGTCACTTGAGATGGGAAGAATTTGGTCCCATGTTCGGCAATCTTCTATCGGTGACTCCTCCCCAGCCCTTACAGATTTTTAGAGGTACCGAGCGGCTGGAAAATCTCTCTTCACTGATGGCCAGAAAGCCTTGTCTTGGAAAGCGTTGTGGTCCAGTTGGTATTTGCTGTGTTTCGGCAACTCTAGCCTCAGGTAGCGGGGGGGGGGGGCTAAAGGGAGAGGCGGAGGGGGGTAGGCACAGATCCCCCCTGCGCTGCCTTGTGTGGCAGTCAATATATGTCACTGTACTCCAGGTATCTCGTTTCAGTAGCTGCTGCAATACAGGTGTGCTTTGCTGAATGGTGTCTGGCTTCTTCAGTAATTGATATTGATATTTTATTTCTATCGCGCCCCTAAACAAGTGTTTCAGAGCGCGAAAAGGACATCACCACACAGCAAAGCAACTGCGCAACGCATTTCCAGCATGCTGCGTCTCCGCTGCACCGCAAAGCAAGCATGACGTAGTTACTTTTCATGTCCATTAAACAATGTTGGCAAGCATGGCGGGGGTGTTTACTACACCCCTGTCCTGTGCTTTAGGGGACACATACTTTATTGTTGATTAGGAGTTGAAGGTGCCCCCCACTCCCTTGGTTTTGGAGTGCCTGGCCATGTGACACTGCCCGTTATATATTCCCTCGGCTGTCAGCTTTTGATTGTATTGCATTTCCTCACAAGCTTCTTTCCAGAGGTAGGCACCTCGCATCCAATGAGGTTGGTGGATAGTTTGTGTTTGCTTCTTAGAAAAGAATATATTTAGGCGAAAAAGATAAACATTAACTTTGATAAAGGAGTGAATGGCTGGCAAGAATGGCTGACAAGAACATCTAACCAGTGTGCCTACCACTAACCTTAGTGGTACTCATTTTTATCCACTTGCCAGGAGGTAGAAATATCTCCCTGCCGCACAATCGTGGACTTACTGAGCCATCTTTCCGAGTTACCGCTTCCCAGGATATAACAGGAGGCTAGGCAGTCACACTCTCCTGTCCTCTCTCCCCAGTGATGAAACCTGGCTAGTGTTCACATCCTTACCATTTCCGCTGAGCTCAGCGCCTTCCTTCCTCTGGAAGCACGTGCGTTCCCAAGCCAGAGCCAATCAGGGCAGAGCTGGGAAGCGAGCGAGGGGCCGGCCCAGTTTCCATTGTTTGCGCGGAGAATAATGCCTTCCTTTTTCTCAAGGAGCTCAGTCGGAGGGTACACGGAGACCTTCGGCTCAAAGCGGCATCCACGCCAGGTGTAAACACACCATTGCGAGAGACTGCAGGTGTTTCTGGGCTGTGCCGGAGGGTGCGACTGACTGCTCTGCTGCAAAAAACACACAGTCAGCCATATCGCTTTATCGTTCATACTGCGCGCCTTACCAATGTAATGGTCTTAAAGTACCTAGTCATGATCTTGTAGAAACACCTTGTCGCCCCACTCAAGGTGGCCGCCAGACCGTGGTGTGTGGGGTGGAAAGGGGGTCACAGAGAGCAGGAAAGGGGAAGAGTGGGGAAAGACAGGGAGACAAAAACGTACAGACTTAACTCACAACAGGCAGTGTAATGAAAACATAAGGGTGGGTGGTAGTGGTCGTTGGGATGAGCGTATCATTTTTAGCGTTGTGGCAAGAAGGACGTTTAATCAAAGGAAGGGAGGAGAGCCTTGCTGATTGGGCAGCTGAACCTTACTGGAGACAGTTACTGGTGTGGTGGTGATGTCACCATACTTGCCAACGCTACAGATTTAGGCAATAGGCTACTGCTTTTTAAGCAGTCCTACCGCATACAGATTTGGGTGACAGATCCTATGGCTTTTTACCGTGGCCGGTAATTTATGTGACTCTAAGGCAGGCTGTAGGACAAAGCATGTGACACATTAATTAGTCTGTCTGTACAGTGGGCTGGTAGGTGATTACTTTGATTGGGCTCAGACCAATCCACTGACCTGACAGCTACGTGACTCTGTCCTGCACTCTTGCCAGGACAACCCTTAGGAGAACCACCAGTGAAGGAAAGTGGCAGAGCATAACACCATCACACAGCATCTGCCTATGAGACTGGCGGGCTTATCACTCGCCATGTCATTCAGTGTTCAGCTTGCAATAAATATGTACTGCCTGGGCTGCCTCTGCAGAGCAGTGGCAAACGTTGCCTATCAGCTCTGTGTGATTACTTTCTGTGAAGTTAGTTAATTGAATTTGGTGTTAGGTTACCATTCAGAATTATACATTTTTAACATTTCAACATCTTTCCATGTTGTGCTGTTTGATGGGTTGTGTATTTTAGAATGCTTCAATGGTGCCAACAATGTATGTTTTTTTTGTATTTCCTGTGATGTCATTGGTATGGGAATTATTATTTTTGAAACTTGAAAATTCCTACATCTTTTTGGTCACAGAATGTTGGCAAGTATGTGTCACGCTTAGCCTTCATGTCTGCACATGTGCTCACGAGCGGCTGGGAGTTGTAAGATAACCTTAGTGGATTCCCTCCTGCTAAAAGCCAGGGGGTCTTCTGATGAAGCCAAGCCCCCTAGCGCAGGTGTCAGAGCCAGGAAGGTGCTCTGTGCAGAATGAATGCTGGAGGAGATAAAAGGAGAGTGTGGCAGAGGATCTCCCCCACCCCAGGTCCTTACCAGACTGGGTGAATTGGTAAATAAGCCACTAGAATGCAACATGAGATCATTAAAATGGAGGTGCATTTGTCAAATATGGCATGGCAGGATCTATGGGCCAAAGGAGACATTTACATTAATAAAAACACTATGGGCCTCAACATGACCTGGACAGAGCAGTAAAATGCAGCGGTAACACTATTACCACCGCATTTACCGCTCCGCCCAATCTCGAGTTGGGCGAAAAGTGGGAGTTTTACCTCCAGCTTTTTTCTGGAGGTAAAAATGTCCCCTTTCTGCCCGTTTTCGGTGCTATTATCACAGTGCTAATTGCACTGGCAATAATAGCACCAAGAAACCCCCATTGAGTCCAGGACCCAATGCGAATGATGATTTACCTCCCCACCGTAACTCGGAATCCGGATCAAATTGCGCCAGACCGAGTTGCGGTAACTCTAATAGCGTTGGGCAGTATCGCATAGCAATTAGCAGCGGGATACCACCCAAGTCATGACGAGGACCTATATTAGGGCCATTGTCCATTAAAAGGCCTGGATGCAGAGTGTGACGAATCAGTTTCCGGGGCACCAGTGGACCAGGGATGAATATTGGCTTCTAAATCATCAATCAGCCCTATACCTCTAATACACCAGAAGGGATCGAAATGATTGGAAACACAAGTAAATTATGAACCTCCTTGTCCAATTTTGGTAATGTGTACGGAACGGCAGGCTTATCTCTGAAATGTCGTGGACCGTTGGTTAGTTGCAACGCTGTGAAAATACAATTACCCAATGATAAAAGGGACTGTCCAGTCAAAGTTGTATAAAAATATATACATATTATTATCACAACAGAGAGTTCTAGCACACTACAAAATACACCCCAACCTGTAAATGAATGCAGAGGACAGTTTCAAAGAAGGAAAATGGATGCACTCTGGATACTGACAGGAGAGTAGTCAGCGTAGTAATTAATCGCAATAGTTCAAGGATACTTGGTTTCAACACAAAGGAAGAAATGAGTTGTAAAATGTCACAAGGGGCCTTTGGGGAAGGAGCAGGGGGCCAGAACCACAATGTACCTTGTGCTGTAGAAGTTCTTGATTCTCAACTGGGTCGTGTCAGTTTCAGGACACTTGCGACAGAGTTCAAGATGGGAGAAAGCGGCGGGTATCAGAGGGTAGGCAGTTCGACGAGTAAAGCTGGATGGCGGATCAGGGTCAGGAATCATTGTCTCAGTGCTGGTCGTTGGTTCTGAAACACTGGCCAAGGCGTCTCGGGTGGCTTTAGTGACTGCCGTGTTGGAACAGTTAGCAGTGCACTCGGTTGCAGCTCGAGGAGCTTGACTGGCTCGAAAGAATGTCCTTCAAGTCGGACAACGGTAGATGCTTGTCGATGCACTCCTCATAGCTTCTTCACTGGGTTTATGCTGTTTGTTAAGGCAGGCTACCCATAGCTGAGGAGAATGTTGCAGGTAGCTGCCTTGTCCTTGGTTTGGTTCAGAGACTCTCTGGTACTTCCCACCTAGGAAGCTTGCTGCAGAGCCTAGCAGGGCACGCTGTATGCTGGCTGGGTACCAGTTCTGGAGCTGCTAGAGAGTCCTCTGGATTCAGTATCTCCCTCTCTTCCCTGGGAGATGTTTAGGGGATGGATCTTGCTTCCCTCTTGGAGGTCCTGGCCTTCCATCGCTGGTGGAAGATGTAAGGCAGACTGTACCTTCAGCCAGGGTCCAATGCCGAGTTCTTCCTTCTGCTTCTTGTGAAGCCTTCCAATGATCTGCCAAAAGATGGTCTCTACAATCTTGTAAAGCCAAATGGACCACCGCGATTGATGTTGGTTAAGCCTACCTTAATGAACCAATCCTGGGTCCCCACCAACAATCTCCTACTGTGTGAGATGATAATCAGAATGATTTGCAATAGAAAAGGTAAAGGGGTGAAAACATGTAATACTATATCCCGCCCATCTTCCTGTTTGTTGTGGATCAAAGGGTCTCTCCGGTTAATGGAGCTCTTTGTGGTTCCTAATTAAAGCAGTAGGTCTCCCTTGAAGCTGCGGCGAGACCCGACTTTCTGGCTTCTGTAAATCACATCCTAGTTCCTTATGAATGGGGTCCCCCGGTGGAGTGAACACGCAGTCCCAGACAACCGATCAATGTCAATCGATGCTCAGAAGCAGGAGCTGGCTTCAGCTTCAGGTTATCTATGTCAATCACTGCCACAAGCTGCAAGGCCCAACAAAAGGTCATGGTAGATGCATGGAGCCTTTATTAGTTAATTAGGCTGTACATGGCAGGGGGAAGGTTTTGCCCTCCCTCTTTTGAGATGACT
This sequence comes from Ambystoma mexicanum, assembly GCF_040938575.1. Classification (NCBI taxonomy): domain Eukaryota; kingdom Metazoa; phylum Chordata; class Amphibia; order Caudata; family Ambystomatidae; genus Ambystoma; species Ambystoma mexicanum. The sequence continues at coordinate 636,106,232 of NC_090925.1, forward strand.
GGGTGTACTCCTGGCTGCCATATCCCAACTAAATATGACAGGGAGGACTGCGCCTGTCACTAGGCTGTGTTCACCCAAAGTGCATGGGTCTATGTGTATGTCACGTGGTAAGCATAGAAAAATGTGCACAGATTAGCCCCACACATTTTCTGGAGGTTGATCAACCATCATTCAATTTCATTTAAAACATTTTAAAAACCCAAGCGAGTGCACACCAACCGTGCGGATGGTAAAATTCCTCACACAGAGACATTCTCATACCTTAGTAACAAGCTTTGAGGCCTTCTTACACTTTCTGGTAATATGCTTAAGCAATGGCCAATGGAAAGCGAGAGCCCACATTCCTCTACTTACTCACTAGTCCACAAACAGTCCGGGTCTATCACCAGAAAAGCTGGGAGGAACTAGGGGCACTCTTAAATCAGGTTAGCTTTTGGTCTTTGGCTCTTTTGGTTGCCAGGCCATGGACAAAGCTGCCTGCAACTTCTTTGACTTGAAAATGGTGAAAGAAAATGAAAATATTTTTGACCACAAAATATATTTCGCTTTAAATGCTTTTATTGTTCTAACCTACTCGCAACAGCATAATCTTTTCCTTTCCCTGCCAATTGTCTAACTCTGTTCCCACTGTGAGCAATAGATTCTTATTAGTCAACAGCCATGCTCTCAGGTCTCCAATAACCCGGCCGCCCTGGGCATACCTTAAACCAATGTTGTGAACTATTGCTGAGTGACAGAGCAGATACAAAAGAAGGGTTTCTACAAAAAAAAAAGTCTATTTAACACTCATAATAGATACACAAACATCAGAAGCACTGCTGGAAACAAGAGGCAAGTTAGTGCACAGTTCGACCTGAATGCTAACACATAGACAGCCAAAAGAGCCATCCGACATCATGTCGGCCGTATGCTTGGCTCCATACAGCAGCAATCAAAGCAGTCCTCCAGGACAGATTCCTATTTGATGCGGACAAGAACAGTGTCATGGAGATATTTTCCTACTTTGCAGAAACTCAACACTACACAGAATGCCTATACCACAAAACGCCCAGCTTCCCACCTAGAGAGTATTGCCACTAGCAGGCCACCACCTTGCCATTGTGTCCCGAGAGACAAGGGGCAGAGCTATGGGTCAGATCACAGGACAACCACCTCCTGCCTGCTGGGCTGGCTTCACCAGAATGGCACTGAAGCGCTAGATGGGATGGGGAGAAGATCCAATCACGCAAAAAGCTGATGAAAAAAGAAACAGACCTGAAAGTCCCACAAAGACCCAGACTCACGTGAAGCGTGTCAGGCTGATATAGGCTCTGCGGCTCCTGCATTTGAGCCATACACATCTGGTACCTCCAACATGGGACACCCCACTACACACACCAATCACCTTCGCCAAAGTGAAGAACACACCTTACTTCCTCCCTCCAACATCACAACAGAGATGCTGGCCAACCTCGCCCTTCTGAGCTATGAGTAATCTACCTGCCCTCAGAGGACTCACACACACAAAGCTACATAGAGAGAGATGGCGAGAGATAGAGAGAACATGCTGCTTGGACCATGCAATGACCTGGTGGTGCAGAAAAAAAGGCAAGCGTCATATAAAGCAGGTGTGCAAGGCATCCCTCCCTCCGTGGGGGCAGGGGGAAGAGGCTGTAACTAACATTGCCACATGTTTTAATGTATCTCCTCTGGCTCGATTTGATATCACTAATGCTAATTGGTATTCTCTCTCTTGCTGGCACATCGGGGTGCACTCATGTAGAGGAAACATTCAGAAGGCCCTGGAAAGACTTGTATCTGGTGTTCCTAATGTTTCTGGTCAGAATAACACCTTTCTATGATATTGGGGGTGGGATGTGTATTGCGTAGACCAGCCCCTGTCCTTTGGTGGCCATTTTGAAGCAAGCCACTCATGCCGATTGGCTAACAAGGAATTTGGTAGGTATCCCCAGGCTGGCCAGGCTAGGAAAGACATGGAACTGGCCATGCCCATCCCGTTATCACGACTGCCCCCCACCCCCTGTGACTGTAGCCCATAGAGAAATCTCTCAAGTTCACTATAGACCTTCCTGCCAGGGAATCATGAGAGGGACTGGCGGTGGACCTGACTGCCCGCTTGGCATCTGAATCCGGGCCACACCATCTCACCAGTATTTGAAGAATCCCTTGAGGAGGTCACAAGTGCCCCTCTAGAAGAGTCCTCGGGCCCTTGTGTCGCTTTCAGGTAGCGAAACAGCCACACAGCTGGACTGGTGAGTAAGTGAGAAAGATTTGCTGGGATCTGCACTTGAAAACACTCTACATATTTGCTCAATGACACGAGAATGAGGGCCAAAAAATGATCCAGATCAGGTGATGTCCAGCACTGGAACGACATTACACTATTAGGGCCTGATTCACTGAACGTTTTCTTATGGGATTGCGCCATTATAAAACGCTTCTGTGAACCAGGCCCTTTGTGTGCATGAAGTTTCCATTAACACCTAAAATTATAAAGTGTTATTGCATCTCCTTCCAAATCCAAACAAGCATTGGCCATGTCAACAGTTTGGGCTTTTATGTAGGCATGGCACAGGCACTTGTCAGGCACTGCCATAGTGGTATTAGCTGAACATTGATGGTAGCAGGTGCCAAATGATGCCAGTACTTGGGCATTTTATAGCAAATGCTTAATACTGATACACAAGCCAAACCGGTTGGCTTTGCCAATGCTTGTTATAGGACTTAAGTGAAGGACACACACAGTGCTTAAAAATCAAGTGGCTGAAGGCAGGCCTGACTAAGAAATGTTTATCACACCATTAGCGTCCTTACAACTCCATATAAGTGATTAACTCTCAGAAGGCTGCATTGAAAAAACACTGGCAGGTACTCCGAGTGCAAAGTTTGATGGTAAGGCTTCATTAAAGTGAGCACAAAGAGTTTCCATGAGGAGGGGTTTTGGGCGGGGAGGGGCAGGAACTGGGTGGGAATGACCATAGGGATTAGCATGGTGAAGGACAGTCTGGGTGGGCACATAACCAAACAACAGCTACATGATGTGTGTCACTCATATGCCATTTCTCCCTATCTGTACTCTAATGCCATAGTGTTGGCTTGTAGATGGTGCTAAAGTGTCACCAATAGCCCAAACTAAAAAGGAGAAGGGGTGAGTGGCCCTTTTGGGAACTGAAATCTGCACTGAGAAGCGATACTCAGATACCGCATTCTGGGCCCAGGGTCAGTCCAAGGACCAGACAAACCACCTAGGCAGGGGTCTGCAACCTTTCACTTTCCAGATTTTTCAGGCTACAATTCCATGTCATCTGGCTATTGATTATGCTGGTTAGGAATGATGGGAGTTGTAGTTCAAAATATCTGGAGAGCCAAAAGTTGCAGACCCCTGGTCTAGGTAGTACATAACAGATATGTTTGTAGAGCACACATTCGCCCCCAGAGTAGTATCTTGGCGCTATTGACAGATAACAGATGTTTATTGTTACCCAACTTAATGGCAGTCATTTTATCAACCTCAGAAGGATGAAGGGCTGAGTGGCCCTGCTCGGATTTGAACATGTGACCATGAGGTCAAACACAGGACTCTGTAGTGGATGCATTAGTCCACTGAGCCACAGACCCCACTGCTATAAACACGGACAAACACTGAAGAGCACTTAAAAGAGGATGACGATAGGCCGTATTTTTGAGGGGACAGGCCCATGAAACCCCGGGCCAAATGGGCCCCTGCTAGGCAGAGGATTCTCAGAGCCCTAGGGCTGTGTTGCAACACAAGAGTGCACCACCACAGAGGAAGGCAGGACTCCTAAAACCCTATGTGGGCAATGGCTCCCAAAGCCTTACTAAGAAAGAAGAAACACTGCCACAGAGTAAATTTGGGTACCTAAAGCCCTATGTGGACAGGGGCTTCCAAAACCATACTAAGGAAGAAGAACCACTGCCACAGAGGAAGGCAGGGCTCCTAAAGCCCTATGTGGACAAGGGCTCCAAAAGCCCTACTAAAGAAGAACAAACACAGCCACAGAGGAAATATGGGCTCCTAGAGCCCTATGTGGACAAGCGCTCCCAAAGCCCTACTAAGGAAGAAGAAATACCGCCACAGAGGAAGGCAGGGCTCCTAAAGCCCTATATCGGCAAGGGCTCCCAAAGCCCTACTAAGGAAGAAGAAACACTGCCACAGAGGAAGGCAGTGCTCCTAAAGCCCTATGTGGACAGGGGCTTCGAAAGACCTACTAAGGAAGAAGAAACATAGCCATAGAGGAAGGCAGGGCTCCTAAAGCCCTATGTGGACAAGCACTCTCAAAGTCCTACTAAAGAAGAACAAACACAGTCACGGAGGAAATCTGGGCTCCTAAAGCCCTTTCAGGACACAGGGCTCCCAAGGCCCTACTAAAGAAGAAGAAACAACACCACAGAGGAAATCTGGGCTCCTAAAGCTCTATGTGGACAGGGGCTTCCAAAGCCCTACTAAGGAAGAAGAAACACAGCCACAGAGGAAATCAATGCTCCTAAAGCCCTTTGAGGACACCTACTCACGGCAGAGCAGGGTTTTTTGATTTGTGGTGATTGGTGCATCACAGCAAACAGGCCACAGCTGGGGAAAGGTACTGTTCTTGAATACGTTCATTTAATGACTTTTACGGCTGATAAGTAGGGACTGTATTAATAGGGGCAGTCTGCAGCTGCCCAGCTCATTTAAATGATGGTAATCAAATTGGTATGTGAGGGAAGTCCGAGGTTGGCATGTTCAGGAAGCGAAGCTGAGAGGGAGAGGCGGGAATCCTACTAAAGGTTAACATGCAGAGGGGTTTATGGAATGGGTACCCCTTACCCATATTATGGCATTAGTAAACACGGAATGGGAACATGGAGTGGTGCACGGGAGGATTAGAGGGTATTGGAGATGTTCAACAATGTGATCCTTTTCTATATAAAAGCCTGTTAGGGCACCAAAGCTCTCCTCCAGTGCACTGCACCTTACTTACAATCAGGAACTCAGTATTGCGGCCCAGACCCTGAATTAACATCATATTTATTTGCGGGTTGAACAGCTCCTCGCCGTTGCTCTGGGATGGTGGGGTGGTGCCAGAATGGTGCATCTCTGGCCAGGGGTATTTTAAATATTGTGTGCTCCTGGGCCAGGGGGAAATAAAAAACATGGGCTTTACCTAGCTTTTCATACCAGACCCCCTTATCCTGAGAAACTTCTGCAAAATAGTAAAAAGTCACACTTTTAAGAGTTGGCTTTTATGTTTAATCATTATGAAAGCGATTTTCAAATGAAGGTGTGTAGGACAGGTTACAGATGCAGGGAAAACCTTGTGTGGGAGCGTTGGGGGGGCTGCATAAGCATCATCACCTATCATTGCTGCCAGAAGATCAAATGGCTCAGGAAAAAGAGAGTAACAGGTGAGTGAGAGCGCAGCTAAGGGGTGGCTGGCATAGAAGGGAGGAAGCTGTGTGGTGAATTGACCAGGCGGGAGAACGTGGATAAAAGATAGTTTAAGTGTGAAAAAGTAAGGCACAGAAATGCCTCAATACTGTTCCTGCACTATCCGAATTAACCATCATTAGTGCACCCAAGAACGCTGCAGGAAAATACATATTCTAATAATCTAACCTATGCAGACTGCTTTGGAAAAGTTAAAATGAGAAAGTAACATAGGACATTTTGGGGCCGATTCATGGAACAAACGTGCGCCGAAAATCTTCGCGCAAGCAGGCGCAAGCAGGCGCAAGCGGAAAAAAACAGGCGCACGCGCACGCGTGCGATTCATGGAAGTCCCTGCGCGTGTTCACCGCGGGATGTGCGCCAAACCCATGCATGGCGCACAAGTCACTGCAACATCGCGAAAGGCGTGCGCGACGCGCACAGTGAAAGCGCACAACCTCAGCGCACACACCAGAAAGTGGGCGGGACATGGGGCGTAACGCGCGGAATGGGGAACAACACGGGAAAATAAGGGCGTAACTGGGGATGTACTGCAGGGAAGCAGACGGAACGCCCACACGCACTCGAACCACACGTATTCATGGAATCGAATAGGGCAAAGCCACGCACAGGCAAAGACACGCACAAGCTGAAACACGGCCGCCACACGAAGGCAGGCGGTAGAGTCCCAGCGCATCAAAAAAGTGGCGCGCGGGAAGTCAAATACGCGATTGAGCGGGGTACGTGGATCTCAGGGGTGCGCGAGAAATTCTACACGCGATTGGCCTGGGTACGTGTATTTCAGGGGTGCGCGTGAAGTTCCACACGCGAATGGGCTGGGTACGTGTATTACAGGGGTGCGCGAGAAAATCTACACGCGAATGGGCTGGGTACGTGTATTCCGGGGTGCGCGTGAAGTTCCACACTCGAATAGCCTGGGCGCGTGTATTTCAGGGGTGCGCGTGAAGTTCCACACGCGATTTCAGCAGGGTACGTGTATTTCAGGGGTGCGCGAGAAAATCTACACGCGAATGGGCTGGGTACGTGTATTCCGGGGGTGCGCGTGAAGTTCCACACGCGAATAGCCTGGGCGCGTGTATTTCAGGGGTGCGCGTGAAGTTCCACACGCGATTTCAGCAGGGTACGTGTATTTCAGGGGTGCGCGAGAAAATCTACACGCGAATGGGCTGGGTACGTGTATTCCGGGGGTGCGCGTGAAGTTCCACACGCGAATAGCCTGGGCGCGTGTATTTCAGGGGTGCGCGTGAAGTTCCACACGGATTTCTGCAGGGTAGGTGTATTTCAGGGGTGCGCGAGAAAATCTACACGCGAATGGGCTGGGTACGTGTATTCCGGGGGTGCGCGTGAAGTTCCACACGCGAATAGCCTGGGCGCGTGTATTTCAGGGGTGCGCGTGAAGTTCCACACGCGATTTCAGCAGGGTACGTGTATTTCAGGGGTGCGCGAGAAAATCTACACGCGAATGGGCTGGGTACGTGTATTCCGGGGGTGCGCGTGAAGTTCCACACACGAATAGCCTGGGCACGTGTATTTCAGGGGTGCGCGTGAAGTTCCACACGCGATTTCAGCAGGGTACGTGTATTTCAGGGGTGCGCGAGAAAATCTACATGCGAATGGGCTGGGTACGTGTGTTCCGGGGTGCCGTGAACTTTCACACGCGATTGGTTGAAATCCACGTGTGTTCTGTCATCACGTGCAATGAGGGATACACCCTCGCACGTCACGTCACAGACGCGCTCACGCGCTGAGGGCCTTTGGTCCAATGAAAATGCGTATGCGTGCAGACGCGCTTACGCGCTAAGGGCCTTTCCTCGAATTACACGCTGACGTGCAGATTTTTCACGTGCCAAATCACTCCGTATCAAGCTGGCCACGCGAATACACACGGAAGACCACGCTCCTGCCCAGAAGGCCGAATCACTGCCCCCCAGTGCCCCGAGCAGCCTCCCACGTGCCATCTGCTGCTGCCTGCCTGCCTGCCTGCCTGCTGCCACCGTGCCCTGCCATTTGGTGCCTGCACATCAGCCATCTGCAGGGGTCCAGTTGCTGTGTCCACCCCTGCTGGAACAGTAGACTCCCGACTGGGATACCATCGCTCCACAGCCCAGCCCCAGGACCCAGTTGCCCACCCACGCCTGCCTCGGGGGTCGCCATGTCGGGGCAAGCACCATCTGAGACCAGTGGCGACCCCCAGCCAGAGAGGCAGAGGGCCACCAGCTTCAGTGAGAAGGAAGTTGGTGTCCTGGTGGAGCATGTCCTGGGGCATTATGATGCCCTCTTCGGAAGACCACGCGCCAACAAGGAAGGACGGGAGAGGATCTGGGACGATGTAGTGGTTGCCATCAACGCGGAGGGGGTGGCAACCCGCGACATCAAGCACATCAAGAAGCGCTGGGAGGACTTGAGGTCCAGGACCCTCAATAAGGCCCGGCGCCTCGCGGAGGGGGGCCGGGCACGCCTGAGTGACATCCAGATGAGGGTCCTGGAACGCGTAGACCCAGCGCTCCACGCCCAGATCCTTCGGAGGCAGACCCATCTGGAGTTGGCCGGTAAGTGGCCAAGTATTACTGTGTGAGACAGGGCATGTTGCAGTGTGCTGGTTGTCTGATACCTGCCTGTATGTGTGACATAGGCCATGTACGTATGTGTGTGTGCAGGGACATCATGGTCAGGCATGTGAGTACAGTGATGTGTTCTATTGCAACATGGGGGGCTCTGTGCGGAATGGACACATGGAAGCATGGCAGTCTCTGTTCCTGGACATGGGTGGGGGTGAGGGATGGGTGCTGGTCCCATGTACACGTATGGTGTCCATGTGTGTGTGTCTGACCTGCGTGTCTGTGACTTGTAAATGCCATGGATGCATGACACATGTCTGTGACAATGTTCAGATTCACTGATGCAGCCTAGTCATCCTTGTATCCACTGCGTCTGTGGTGTACGAGGCCAGATGGATGGAACTACGGTGAGGTGTGTGCATGTGATGGCAAGACCCATGATGCATGTGAGTTTAAAACCAACATTGTATGAATCATGAGTCCCTTGGTCATGTATGCCAATGTCCATGGCATGCGCCATGCCTGTTACTGTATGTGTTTTGCCTGCACTGACCCATGTGTTGTGGAGGGAAACGATGGAAGTGATGTATGACAGTGCCACTCATCTGCTGTTGCTTCCTGTCTAGGGGACCATTGTACAGTACCCTAATGCTTGTGTTCTATGTCTCCCTCTACACAGTGGCAAGTGAAGAAGAGGGCGGAGAAGGCGCTGTGGAGCAGAGCGGCGGGGATGCCGCCACGGCTGCAGCGGAAGGGGTGGGTGAGCCCCCACAGGGGCTTGCACCGGCGGAAGACGGCGTGGAGACATCCAGGTTGGTGGTTTCCACAGAGGGGGAGGAGGCCGCTACTGAGCCACACATGGGGCCTGGTGGGGGCATCCCCGCTGGTGCAAGTAGTGCAGTCCAGGGCCAGGGGCAGGAGGCAGCACAGGTCGCCGTGGAGGTGCCTGTGCATGTCACTGTCCCTGACACTGTGACTGCACCACCATGCACCAGCAGGGATGCCCCATCCCAGGCCCGTCCGCAGGTAGGGGAGATGTCCATGTCATCTGACACTCCTCTACCTGCGGACGAGGGGACCCCTGGCCGTGTGGAGAGGGTCCTGATTGGTGTCGCGTTGCGCACGGCTGGCATTCGTGATGAGGTGCATGCTTCCCGGGAGGAGCATGCACATCATCACGAAGAGCACCGTGCGTACGTGAACCATTTGGGAGCCGCCATGGTCGGGGGTTTCCTACATGTGTGTGGCCTTCTGGCGACCCTCTCCTCCTCTGTGGGGGCTATGCGCCAGTCGTACTCCATGCCGTCTTCCGGCCCAGATGCCACCAGGGCCCCCTGTGGACCTGCCCCGACCAACGCAGCCAGCTCGGTGGGGACCCCATCCCTGCCACAGTCGGGAGTCGAAGGTCCAGCAGGGGTGGACACACCAGCAACTGTCCCCCTGCAGATGGAGGATGTGCCGGCATCATCTGGCAGGGCACGTGCACGACGGCATCGGTGGATTCCATCAGCCTGGATGCCGTCGTGCTGGCAGAGGCAGTGGCGTCGGAGGCAGCAGCAGGCTCGACGTGGGAGGCATCATGGCTCAGGGCCATCAAGATCAGAGGGGCAGGCATCGGCCGGAGGGCAGGAGAACCCTGGGATGGCAGTGTCTTCCGTGTGGGAGCAGTTGGTCCAGCGGATAGGTGCGGAGCGGCAGCGGGCGGAAGAGGAGCGGCTCACCATGGTCAGGGCGGAGTTCTCCATGCGTCGGGCGTTGAGGCGGGCTGAGTGCCTCGAGGAAGCTCGCAGGGAGTTTGAGGTGGACACGGGGTTGACCCTGCGAGACCTCGGGGCCAGGACAGAGTCCCGCCTCCGGGACATCGACATGGAGTTCGATGATGCCCTGGCCGGCAACATCACAGAGTGAGCCGCAGGACTTGCCCGCTGCCATTGTATATAGTTATATAGTTAGTGGTAGGTTTCCTTTGAATTTTTTTTTTTTTTATTTGGTTGCGATTGGACAATGCGCCACTTTTTTGTATATAGTTCAGTTTTTAGTTAGTTGACATAGTTAGGTTTCATTTGGTTGGGCTCATGGACCCGGGATTGTCTTGTAAATGGTTCTTCTATGGATTTTTGGATTTTTTGGATTTTTTTCATGGACATTCATCTTCTTTTTGTTGTTTTTCTTTGTGGTTTTTCTCATTTCATTTCCATTCTAGTTGATTTTCAATACATTTTTACTTTCATCCTTCAATGTGTCGTATCATCTCATTGCTTTCATGCATGTCATGTTGGGTGTTTTAACATTCACTTGCAGCCATTGTGTGTGACAGACATGTGTTCATTTGCATTATTTACATTGGGTGTGTAACATGTAATTGCCTTTGATATGTGGGTGGATGTGATAGTTGGTTGGGCCTTTTGGCAGGGGAGGATGGCCATTACGGACATGATTGGGGATTGTTGGGACCCAGGTGCAGGGGGGCATGGATGGGACATGGGCGAGGGCCTGGTGGAGGGTGCCCCGCAATGCTGGGGGGTGGGGGGGGTGGGGGACATGAGTTGGACATGGGTGGGGGCCTGCTGGCAGGTGCCCCACAGTGCTGGGGGGTGGGGGTGGTGGGGGACATGAGTTGGACATGGGTGGGGGCCTGCTGGGGGGTGGGGGTGGTGGGGGACATGAGTTGGACATGGGTGGGGGCCTGCTGGCAGGTGCCCCACAGTGCTGGGGGGTGGGGGGGGTGGGGGACATGAGTTGGACATGGGTGGGGGCCTGCTGGCAGGTGCCCCACAGTGCTGGGGGGTGGGGGTGCAGGGGGACATGGGTGGGACATGGTTGGGGGCCTGCTGGCAGGTGCCCCACAGTGCTGGGGGGTGGGGGTGCAGGGGGACATGAGTGGGGGCCTGCTGGGGGGTGGGGGTGCAAGGGGACATGAGTGGGGGCCTGCTGGGGGGTGGGGGTGCAAGGGGACATGTGGCTTGGCTGGGGGGCATGCCCATGGTGGATGTGCTGCCTGCGGGACATGACCAGGGGTGCAGGGTAGTCCCCTGTGGTGTGGGCTGCCTGCAGAGGTCGTGGAGGGGGTAGAGGGGAGACCTGGGAGGACCCACACTGGCAATTCACCTCTTCAACTTCCCGCACACCCACGTAATACACTGCCCCACTCGCACAGGCCCAATCGCGTGTAGAATTTCTCGCGCAGCCCTGAAATACACGTACCCTGCTGAAATCGCGTGTAGAATTTCTCGCGCACCCCTGAAATCCACGTACCCAGGCCAATCGCGTGTAGAATTTCTCGCGCACCCCTGAAATACACGTACCCTGCTGAAATCGCGTGTAGAATTTCTCGCGCACCCCTGAAATCCACGTACCCAGGCCAATCGCGTGTAGAATTTCTCGCGCACCCCTGAAATACACGTACCCTGCTGAAATCGAGTGTAGAATTTCTCGCGCACCCCTGAAATCCACGTACCCAGGCCAATCGCGTGTAGAATTTCTCGCGCACCCCTGAAATACACGTACCCTGCTGAAATCGCGTGTAGAATTTCTCGCGCACCCCTGAAATACACGTACCCTGCTGAAATCGCGTGTAGAATTTCTCGCGCACCCCTGAAATACACGTACCCTGCTGAAATCGCGTGTAGAATTTCTCGCGCACCCCTGAAATCCACGTACCCTGCTGAAATCGCGTGTAGAATTTCTCGCGCACCCCTGAAATCCACGTACCCAGGCCAATCGCGTGTAGAATTTCTCGCGCACCCCTGAAATACACGTACCCTGCTGAAATCGCGTGTAGAATTTCTCGCGCACCCCTGAAATCCACGTACCCAGGCCAATCGCGTGTAGAATTTCTCGCGCACCCCTGAAATACACGTACCCTGCTGAAATCGCGTGTAGAATTTCTCGCGCACCCCTGAAATACACGTACCCTGCTGAAATCGCGTGTAGAATTTCTCGCGCACCCCTGAAATACACGTACCCTGCTGAAATCGCGTGTAGAATTTCTCGCGCACCCCTGAAATCCACGTACCCAGGCCAATCGCGTGTAGAATTTCTCGCGCACCCCTGAAATACACGTACCCTGCTGAAATCGCGTGTAGAATTTCTCGCGCACCCCTGAAATACACGTACCCTGCTGAAATCGCGTGTAGAATTTCTCGCGCACCCCTGAAATCCACGTACCCAGGCCAATCGCGTGTAGAATTTCTCGCGCACCCCTGAAATACACGTACCCTGCTGAAATCGCGTGTAGAATTTCTCGCGCACCCCTGAAATACACGTACCCTGCTGAAATCGCGTGTAGAATTTCTCGCGCACCCCTTAAATACACGCGCCCAGGCTATTCGCGTGTAGAATTTCTCGCGCACCCCTGAAATACACGCGCCCAGGCTATTCGCGTGTGGAACTTCACGCGAACCCCTGAAATACACGTAGCACGCTCCCCCAGGCCCGATCGCGTGAATCAGTTCACGCGAACCCCTGAAATACACGTAGCCCGCTCCCCCAGGCCCGATCGCGTGAGTGACTTCACGTGAACCCCTGGAATACACGTAGCCCGCTTGCCGTGCTGGTACAGGGTTAGCGCAGCCCTTTGCGCTGGATTGGGGATTTTGATGGCTTTTCCCTGCGCGGAAGGCATTCTTGGGGGCGTAACTGGCGCTGCTGCAAGGTCGCTGCGCCACTATGCGCCACGGCTGGTTTTGGTGGCTGGAATCCATGAATACGCTGTGTGCGGAAATGGGTTTTGGCGCACGCGGCTGGCGCAGGGATTCGCACGCGCACACTGTGCGCCAGCCGCGTGCGCCACTTGTGCGCCGAATTCTATGAATTGGCCCCTTTATTTTTGTATGTACTTTGTATAACATATGGATTGTATTGGTATGTATTTTGTATACTAATTTGAAAAGTTGCTTGCAACTAAATCAAATAATTTTTTTTTTTTTAAATGAGAAAATACAGTGAAAGTGTTTGAATCGAGGGATTAAATAACTCGATTATACCAGTCCCTCTGTATCCTTGGGTTTATCGATTGGGCGTGTGTTCTACCTTTCAGATCTCTTTTCTATGTCCATCATATAGACTTTACATTACTGTCCCGGCTTTGGTTCAGAAACTCTGGTCACTCAGATTAATAGCATGCTCCTCAAATCTACCACTGCGCCATTACGCACTTTCCCAACTGGCCCCCAAACTTTAAAAAACAGGTTCTGACCCTGCAAAAAGTAGATACACACCCTCTATATTTCTCCGCGCACAAAGACATTTCCTTACAGGAAATTTCTGTCTGGAAGGAGCTCACAACCCCGCCTCAAACCTTCTCCTCTCCTCGACACATTCTCTCTGCTGCCTAATTAAGATTTCCGTGTTTAGTCTCACAAAACGGAGTCAGCATTAAGACCTTTGGGTAATTTGGGGTGTGTGTCAGTGCTTGTGAAGGGGTTGGACTGTAAGCAAGGAGGCCTGCAATCTACCTCAGCTGAGTGTCAACTCAGACTCTCTTGCATTGACACAGGGCTTGGAAAGAAAACAGCCCATTCAGGGTGACGTCAACCAAAAAATGGTTTAAGCGTAGCTGTTAACCACCCCAAAATATAATTCCATTTGAATTAAGTCACAAACCTCAGGATTCACCGGATATTTTTCATTTGGTCTCTGCAGAAACAAATCACAGTGCCTCACGGTGGAAGCTGTGCTCCACACACACCCATGACAGGGATCCATGGGACGAATGGGCAAGAAAGCACCGCAGTGCAAGGGTCGGCAACTGTGATTAATTCACATCCAGACATAGTGGAATTAGATATCTGACCTTTTCTCATTTTTATTTGTATTCATTATTCATATCTTGTTAGCCATGAGAGTGAGAGATATCTCTTTCATGCAATGTGTTACAGGGTCCAAACATAGTGTGAGGTCCTGAAGAAGGCGACAATTAAGAGAATCGCCGAAACTTCAGATTGTGAACGTGGATCAAAATACCCTGCCATGTAGAATTGGGAAAAAACAGACACCAATGTCCATAAAAGTGGAGTCGTAGGCCCTGTCTTAAGTTAAACGTAGCTGTGGGGATAAATAGTGGTTTTCACAGCACAAGGTGTTTTTCTTTTCATGTTTGGTTAGGATGTACATATGTTTTAAAGAAACGTGCAATTGAATACATGTTTCATTTAATGTTTTCACAAAGTCTATTTTGAAAAAAGAAAAAAAATGTATACCATGACTTGAAAATCAGAATTGTACAAGTGCATCATTTAATGATCACACAAACACACAAATAAGAACCATTAATACATTGAAGTATTTATGGCCAGTGCATTGTCCTGTGAAATCATTGTACATTTAGGGGCCGATTCATGGAACAAACGTGCGCCGAAAATCTTCGCGCAAGCAGGCGCAAGCGGAAAAAAACAGGCGCACGCGCACGCGTGCGATTCATGGAAGTCCCTGCGCGTGTTCACCGCGGGATGTGCGCCAAACCCATGCATGGCGCACAAGTCACTGCAACATCGCGAAAGGCGTGCGCGACGCGCACAGTGAAAGCGCACAACCTCAGCGCACACACCAGAAAGTGGGCGGGACATGGGGCGTAACGCGCGGAATGGGGAACAACACGGGAAAATAAGGGCGTAACTGGGGATGTACTGCAGGGAAGCAGACGGAACGCCCACACACACTCGAACCACACGTATTCATGGAATCGAATAGGGCAAAGCCACGCACAGGCAAAGACACGCACAAGCTGAAACACGGCCGCCACACGAAGGCAGGCGGTAGAGTCCCAGCGCATCAAAAAAGTGGCGCGCGGGAAGTCAAATACGCGATTGAGCGGGGTACGTGGATCTCAGGGGTGCGCGAGAAATTCTACACGCGATTGGGCTGGGTACGTGGATTTCAGGGGTGCGCGAGAAATTCTACACGCGATTGGCCTGGGTACGTGTATTTCAGGGGTGCGCGTGAAGTTCCACACGCGAATGGGCTGGGTACGTGTATTACAGGGGTGCGCGAGAAAATCTACACGCGAATGGGCTGGGTACGTGTATTCCGGGGGTGCGCGTGAAGTTCCACACGCGAATAGCCTGGGCGCGTGTATTTCAGGGGTGCGCGTGAAGTTCCACACGCGATTTCAGCAGGGTACGTGTATTTCAGGGGTGCGCGAGAAAATCTACACGCGAATGGGCTGGGTACGTGGATTTCAGGGGTGCGCGAGAAATGCTACACGCGATTGGCCTGGGTACGTGTATTACAGGGGTGCGCGAGAAATCCTACACGCGATTGGGCCTGTGCGAGTGGGGCAGTGTATTACGTGGGTGTGCGGGAAGTTGAAGAGGTGAATTGCCAGTGTGGGTCCTCCCAGGTCTCCCCTCTACCCCCTCCACGACCTCTGCAGGCAGCCCACACCACAGGGGACTAGCCTGCACCCCTGGTCATGTCCCGCAGGCAGCCCATCCACCATGGGCATGCCCCCCAGCCAAGCCACATGTCCCCTTGCACCCCCACCCCCCAGCACTGTGGGGCACCTGCCAGCAGGCCCCCAACCATGTCCCACTCATGTCCCCCTGCACCCCCACCCCCCAGCACTGTGGGGCACCTGCCAGCAGGCCCCCAACCATGTCCCCTTGCACCCCCACCCCCCAGCAGGCCCCCACTCATGTCCCCCTGCACCCCCACCCCCCAGCACTGTGGGGCACCTGCCAGCAGGCCCCCAACCATGTCCCACTCATGTCCCCCTGCACCCCCACCCCCCAGCACTGTGGGGCACCTGCCAGCAGGCCCCCAACCATGTCCCACTCATGTCCCCCTGCACCCCCACCCCCCAGCACTGTGGGGCACCTGTCAGCAGGCCCCCACTCCTGTCCCCTATCACCCCCACCCCCCAGCACTGTGGGGCACCTGCCAGCAGGCCCCCAACCATGTCCCACTCATGTCCCCCTGCACCCCCACCCCCCAGCAGGCCCCCACTCATGTCCCCCTGCACCCCCACCCCCCAGCACTGTGGGGCACCTGCCAGCAGTCCCCCAACCATGTCCCACTCATGTCCCCCTGCACCCCCACCCCCCAGCACTGTGGGGCACCTGCCAGCAGGCCCCCAACCATGTCCCACTCATGTCCCCCTGCACCCCCACCCCCCAGCACTGTGGGGCACCTGCCAGCAGGCCCCCAACCATGTCCCACTCATGTCCCCCTGCACCCCCACCCCCCAGCACTGTGGGGCACCTGCCAGCAGGCCCCCAACCATGTCCCACTCATGTCCCCCTATCACCCCCACCCCCCAGCACTGTGGGGCACCTGCCAGCAGGCCCCCAACCATGTCCCACTCATGTCCCCCTGCACCCCCACCCCCCAGCACTGTGGGGCACCTGCCAGCAGGCCCCCAACCATGTCCCACTCATGTCCCCCTGCACCCCCACCCCCCAGCACTGTGGGGCACCTGCCAGCAGGCCCCCAACCATGTCCCACTCATGTCCCCCTGCACCCCCACCCCCCAGCACTGTGGGGCACCTGCCAGCAGGCCCCCAACCATGTCCCACTCATGTCCCCCTGCACCCCCACCCCCCAGCAGGCCCCCACTCATGTCCCCCTGCACCCCCACCCCCCAGCAGGCCCCCACTTATGTCCCCCTGCACCCCCACCCCCCAGCACTGTGGGGCACCTGCCAGCAGGCCCCCAACCATGTCCCACTCATGTCCCCCACCCCCCCCCACCCCCCAGCACTGTGGGGCACCTGCCAGCAGGCCCCCACCCATGTCCAACTCATGTCCCCCCCCCCCAGCACTGTGGGGCACCTGCCAGCAGGCCCCCACCCATGTCCAACTCATGTCCCCCACCACCCCCACCCCCCAGCATTGCGGGGCACCCTCCACCAGGCCCTCGCCCATGTCCCATCCATGCCCCCCTGCACCTGGGTCCCAACAATCCCCAATCATGTCCGTAATGGCCATCCTCCCCTGCCAAAAGGCCCAACCAACTATCACATCCACCCACATATCAAAGGCAATTACATGTTACACACCCAATGTAAATAATGCAAATGAACACGTCTGTCACACACAATGGCTGCAAGTGAATGTTAAAACACCCAACATGACATGCATGAAAGCAATGAGATGATACGACACATTGAAGGATGAAAGTAAAAATGTATTGAAAATCAACTAGAATGGAAATGAAATGAGAAAAACCACAAAGAAAAACAACAAAAAGAAGATGAATGTCCATGAAAAAAATCAAAAAAAAATCAAAAAATCCATAGAAGAACCATTTACAAGACAATCCCGGGTCCATGAGCCCAACCAAATGAAACCTAACTATGTCAACTAACTAAAAACTGAACTATATACAAAAAAGTGGCGCATTGTCCAATCGCAACCAAATAAAAAAAAAAAATTCAAAGGAAACCTACCACTAACTATATAACTATATACAATGGCAGCGGGCAAGTCCTGCGGCTCACTCTGTGATGTTGCCGGCCAGGGCATCATCGAACTCCATGTCGATGTCCAGGAGGCGGGACTCTGTCCTGGCCCCGAGGTCTCGCAGGGTCAACCCCGTGTCCAGCTCAAACTCCCTGCGAGCTTCCTCGAGGCACTCAGCCCGCCTCAACGCCCGACGCATGGAGAACTCCGCCCTGACCATGGTGAGCCGCTCCTCTTCCGCCCGCTGCCGCTCCGCACCTATCCGTTGGACCAACTGCTCCCACACGGAAGACACTGCCATCCCAGGGTTCTCCTGCCCTCCGGCCGATGCCTGCCCCTCTGATCTTGATGGCCCCGAGCCATGATGCCTCCCACGTCGAGCCTGCTGCTGCCTCCGACGCCACTGCCTCTGCCAGCACGACGGCATCCAGGCTGATGGAATCCACCGATGCCGTCGTGCACGTGCCCTGCCAGATGATGCCGGCACATCCTCCATCTGCAGGGGGACAGTTGCTGGTGTGTCCACCCCTGCTGGACCTTCGACTCCCGACTGTGGCAGGGATGGGGTCCCCACCGAGCTGGCTGCGTTGGTCGGGGCAGGTCCACAGGGGGCCCTGGTGGCATCTGGGCCGGAAGACGGCATGGAGCACGACTGGCGCATAGCCCCCACAGAGGAGGAGAGGGTCGCCAGAAGGCCACACACATGTAGGAAACCCCCGACCATGGCGGCTCCCAAATGGTTCACGTACGCACGGTGCTCTTCGTGATGATGTGCATGCTCCTCCCGGGAAGCATGCACCTCATCACGAATGCCAGCCGTGCGCAACGCGACACCAATCAGGACCCTCTCCACACGGCCAGGGGTCCCCTCGTCCGCAGGTAGAGGAGTGTCAGATGACATGGACATCTCCCCTACCTGCGGACGGGCCTGGGATGGGGCATCCCTGCTGGTGCATGGTGGTGCAGTCACAGTGTCAGGGACAGTGACATGCACAGGCACCTCCACGGCGACCTGTGCTGCCTCCTGCCCCTGGCCCTGGACTGCACCACTTGCACCAGCGGGGATGCCCCCACCAGGCCCCATGTGTGGCTCAGTAGCGGCCTCCTCCCCCTCTGTGGAAACCACCAACCTGGATGTCTCCACGCCGTCTTCCGCCGGTGCAAGCCCCTGTGGGGGCTCACCCACCCCTTCCGCTGCAGCCGTGGCGGCATCCCCGCCGCTCTGCTCCACAGCGCCTTCTCCGCCCTCTTCTTCACTTGCCACTGTGTAGAGGGAGACATAGAACACAAGCATTAGCATTAGGATACTGTACAATGGTCCCCTAGACAGGAAGCAACAGCAGATGAGTGGCACTGTCATACATCACTTCCATCGTTTCCCTCCACAACACATGGGTCAGTGCAGGCAAAACACATACAGTAACAGGCATGGCGCAGGCCATGGACATTGGCATACATGACCAAGGGACTCATGATTCATACAATGTTGGTTTTAAACTCACATGCATCATGGGTCTTGCCATCACATGCACACACCTCACCGTAGTTCCATCCATCTGGCCTCGTACACCACAGACGCAGTGGATAAAAGGATGACTAGGCTGCATCAGTGAATCTGAACATTGTCACAGACATGTGTCATGCATCCATGGCATTTACAAGTCACAGACACGCAGGTCAGACACACACACATGGACACCATACGTGTACATGGGACCAGCACCCATCCCTCACCCCCACCCATGTCCAGGAACAGAGACTGCCATGCTTCCATGTGTCCATTCCGCACAGAGCCCCCCATGTTGCAATAGAACACATCACTGTACTCACATGCCTGACCATGATGTCCCTGCACACACACATACGTACATGGCCTATGTCACACATACAGGCAGGTATCAGACAACCAGCACACTGCAACATGCCCTGTCTCACACAGCAATGCTTGGCCACTTACCGGCCAACTCCAGATGGGTCTGCCTCTGAAGGATCTGGCCATGGAGCGCTGGGTCTACGCGTTCCAGGACCCTCATCTGGATGTCACTCAGGCGTGCCCGGCCCCCCTCCGCGAGGCGCCGGGCCTTATTGAGGGTCCTGGACCTCAAGTCCTCCCAGCGCTTCTTGATGTGCTTGATGTCGCGGGTTGCCACCCCCTCCGCGTTGATGGCAACCACTACATCGTCCCAGATCCTCTCCCGTCCTTCCTTGTTGGCGCGTGGTCTTCCGAAGAGGGCATCATAATGCCCCAGGACATGCTCCACCAGGACACCAACTTCCTTCTCACTGAAGCTGGTGGCCCTCTGCCTCTCTGGCTGGGGGTCGCCACTGGTCTCAGATGGTGCTTGCCCCGACATGGCGACCCCCGAGGCAGGCGTGGGTGGGCAACTGGGTCCTGGGGCTGGGCTGTGGAGCGATGGTATCCCAGTCGGGAGTCTACTGTTCCAGCAGGGGTGGACACAGCAACTGGACCCCTGCAGATGGCTGATGTGCAGGCACCAAATGGCAGGGCACGGTGGCAGCAGGCAGGCAGGCAGGCAGGCAGCAGCAGATGGCACGTGGGAGGCTGCTCGGGGCACTGGGGGGGCAGTGATTCGGCCTTCTGGGCAGGAGCGTGGTCTTCCGTGTGTATTCGCGTGGCCAGCTTGATACGGAGTGATTTGGCACGTGAAAAATCTGCACGTCAGCGTGTAATTCGAGGAAAGGCCCTTAGCGCGTAAGCGCGTCTGCACGCATACGCATTTTCATTGGACCAAAGGCCCTCAGCGCGTGAGCGCGTCTGTGACGTGACGTGCGAGGGTGTATCCCTCATTGCACGTGATGACAGAACACACGTGGATTTCAACCAATCGCGTGTGAAAGTTCACGGCACCCCGGAACACACGTACCCAGGCCAATCGCGTGTAGAATTACTCGCGCACCCCTGTAATACACGTACCCAGCCCAATCGCGTGTAGAATTACTCGCGCACCCCTGTAATACACGCGCCCAGGCTATTCGCGTGCGGAACTTCACGCGCACCCCTGAAATACACGCGCCCAGGCTATTTGGGTGTGAAACTTCACGCGCACCCCTGAAATACACGTACCCAGCCCAATCGCGTGTGGAACTACCCGCGCACCCGGAAACACACGTACCCTGCTGAAATCGCGTGCGGAACTTCACGCGCACCCCTGAAATACACGCGCCCAGGCTATTCGCGTGCGGAACTTCACGCGCACCCCTGAAATACACGCGCCCAGGCTATTTGCGTGTGGAACTTCACGCGCACCCCTGTAATACACGTACCCAGCCCAATCGCGTGTAGAATTTCTCGCGCACCCCTGAAATACACGTACCCTGCTGAAATCGCGTGCGGAACTTCACGCGCACCCCTGAAATACACGCGCCCAGGCTATTCGCGTGCGGAACTTCACGCGCACCCCTGAAATACACGCGCCCAGGCTATTCGCGTGTGGAACTTCACGCGAACCCCTGAAATACACGTAGCACGCTCCCCCAGGCCCGATCGCGTGAATCAGTTCACGCGAACCCCTGGAATACACGTTGCCCGCTCCCCCAGGCCCGATCACGTGAAAAAGTTCACGCGAAACCCTGAAATACACGTAGCCCGCTCCCCCAGGCCCGATCGCGTGAGTGACTTCACGTGAACCCCTGGAATACACGTAGCCCGCTTGCCGTGCTGGTACAGGGTTAGCGCAGCCCTTTGCGCTGGATTGGGGATTTTGATGGCTTTTCCCTGCGCGGAAGGCGTTCTTAGGGGCGTAACTGGCGCTGCTGCAAGGTTGCTGCGCCACTATGCGCCACGGCTGGTTTTGGTGGCTGGAATCCATGAATACGCTGTGCGCGGAAATGGGTTTTGGCGCACGCGGCTGGCGCAGGGATTCGCACGCGCACACTGTGCGCCAGCCGCGTGCGCCACTTGTGCGCCGAATTCTATGAATTGGCCCCTAAGTGTACTTGGACATTTTACAAATAAGCCTTTGAGCAAAAAGTGTTGGGTACTATTGTATAGTAGGGCAGCCAAGTATGGAAGACAGATCAGGTGAAAGGGAGAGCAGTTGGGGAACCGATTATACGAGTGGGTGGAGATGGTCTAAATCGGGAAACTGTTCCCAAAGTGAAATTGGGGGGGGACACCACGACAGAGCAGCGCAGGAAAGCGTTTGTCAGCACCACCACCTCCAAACTCACTGTCACTGCTGAACCTACCGGAAAGGAACTACTTTGTTTAGCTAAAGTGTGCTTTCGGCCTTTACAAATGAACACTTCTTTTCAGTTCTCCTTATCAGCAAATTGGCGATTTCTTTTAGTTTTTGAGGTAGGGTTAGAATGGTCTCAACAGACGTAATGACGTTTTGCTGGAGGGAGCTATGCCCTGTATTTTACACAAAGATCACTGAAGTAGGCATGTTAACCCCTTGAGCTATCCTAGTGTTTACAGCAGGTGGGCACAATTGGTTTTGCTGGACGGCAGCATTTTGCACATAAGTCCCATACAGTGGGTCAAACTATCCATGGGGCAGAGGGGGTGTTAGCAGCATTGGTGCACGAATTCGAGTTAAGAAAAAAATACATGCGTTTTTAGGTGTGCCTTTTATTTATTACGTGTTTTACTTTAACACGTAATATATTGCCTGCCTTTTAATGGCATTACTACTTTGATCTATTTGTATTATGGGGCTGAAATTATGTTTTTAATGAAATGTAAAACTGCACATATCATTGTGACGAATCAACTTCCGGGGCACCTGTGGTCCAGGGATGAATATCTGTTTCTAAACCATCAATCAACCCCACACCTCTAGAACACCAGAAGGGATCCAAACAGATTGGAATAAAAGTGAATTATAAAACCTCCTTGTCCAATTTTGGTAACATGGACGGAACGACAGGTTTATCTCAGCAAAGTCCTGGATCGTTTGTTAGTTTCAACACAGCAAAAATACAATTTTACCCAATGATGAAAGGCACTGTCCAGTCAAGGTTGTATAATAAACTGTCTGTAATGTAATAACCAAAGATGCATGCGCTGTAATGACTAATCTGTTTGTAGCAATCATAATGTGCCAATGACTGCTACCAATCCTGTACCCTCTGTAACTAAGTTCCTGCAAGTAACAGTGCCACAATGCCCCTGAGCTGTCTGCGCACTATATAAATATAAATAAATAAATATAAAAATATCTACTTTATTTATACTACAACAGACAGTTCAAGCACTCTACAAATTCAACCCACCCTATAAAGGAACTCAGAGAACAGACAGTCTCACGAAGGAAAGGATGCACTCTGGATACTGACAGGAGGATAGTTGGTAAAGTAATCAGTCTTACTGTTAAGGTCATTCAGTTCTAGCACTTAGGGAGCAAAGGGTCATAACTGTCTCTAGGGGTCTTCGGAGAAGGTCCCGGGGTGCAGAACCACAATGTACCCAGGTGCTGAAGAAGTTCTTGGTGCTCAACAGCATCGAGACGGTTCCAGGACACTCTGTAGCCCTTCAGACAGAGTTAGTGGCGGGAGACAGCTGCAGGTATCAGGCGTCAGGCAGTTCGATAAGCGAGGCTGGATGGACGTCTGCAGGCTGCTCGAGGCCAAGAATCGCTGCCTCTGTGCTGCATGGCGGATCTGGAATGCTGGTCGAGGTGGCTCTATGGCTCTGGTGACTGTGGCGTGACAACAGTCAGCAGTGCAGCCAGATGCGATTCGAGGACTGGACTGTCTCGAAAATGTCCTTAAAAGATGGACGCTGGATGATGCTTGTGTGGCACTCCTCCTAGCTTCTTTGCAGGGCTTGTATCCTTTGAAGGCTGATGGCCCCACGCTTAGGAGAGTGTTTGCAGGCAACAGCCTTCTCCTTTGTACAGAGACTCTCTGGCACTTCCCACCTAGGAAGCTTGCTGGCAGAATCTAGCAAGGCACGCTGTGTGCTGGCTGGGTACTGGTTAAGGAGCTACTGGAGGGTCCTCTGAGACCGGTTTCTCCCTCTGTTCCCTGGCAGATGTTTAGAGGAGGGATCTTGCTTCCCCCTTGGAACTCATGGCCTTTCTTCACTG
Source organism: Ambystoma mexicanum (assembly GCF_040938575.1). Taxonomy (NCBI): domain Eukaryota; kingdom Metazoa; phylum Chordata; class Amphibia; order Caudata; family Ambystomatidae; genus Ambystoma; species Ambystoma mexicanum. The sequence continues at coordinate 636,129,690 of NC_090925.1, forward strand.
AAGATGTAAGGTATACTGTACCTTAAGCTCAGGTCCAAATGGGTCCTTCTTCTTGCTCCTTTCAAAGTCTTCCGATGATCTGCTAAGTGAAGGGTTCAGTCCTCTTTTAAAGCCAAATGGGCCCCAGTGACTGGTGCACGCTAAGCCTACCTTAATGTAACAATCCTGTGTCCCCAACAACAATCTTCTGTTATGCATGAGGTCAGGACCAGAGTACCCTGCAACAGGACAGACAAGGGGTGACAACATATACCTAAGTCCCACCCATCTCCCTGTCTGCTGTAGATCAAAGCGTCTCTCTGGTTATCTGAGTCCTCTTTGACCTAAAGCGCAGGTTTCCCTTGAAGTATGTGGCGAGAGCAGACTTCTTGTCTCCCCCAAATCACATACTTCTCCCCTCTAACCTGCGGTAACTGCTGGACCCAGACAGGCCATTCACTTCATTTCATACAGAGAGGTGGGAACTAGCTTCAAGTTGGCACATTGTATACCAAAGGGGCGTTGGCCCCGCCTTTCCTATTGTCTATCCGTCAACCAAGCCCCTTCAGGCTTGCTTCAATTATCTCGTTAGTATGCACTGCCACCAGCTGGATGAGACAAAGTGAAAGCAGATCTATGGAGCGTTTGATATTTAAATTAGGCTTGTCAAGGGTTTTGACCCATGTTGAATTATTAGACGGGGTAGATGTGGGGATGAGCTGTCGCCGCCCATCATTCTATCCCAAAACAAAACTAAATCAATAGACTGGGTGGATGTGGGGATGAGCTGTCGCCGCCCATCATTCCATCCCAGAACCAGGAAAACCGCGCGGTTGTGCGCACACCAAAATGGTTGTCTAACCTGCCACCCACCAGTGCCAGCAGGATGGACCGGAAGCGCCAGGGGTGAAAGGTGGTGTCAAAGGAAAAATAACAGTGTTGTTAGACCAAAAGCGCCTTAAAATCACCTTTGTTTTCCTGAATGCAAGCTCAAAGTGCCTATTTCGAACATTGCAGGATATGCAAAAATCTTACTGAACACCAGCAGACATCTGGCAGAATGAAGTGTTGTGTGCATACAAAATCTGGGAAGATGAAGAGCCCAAAACAATGTTTATAACAAAACTGGCTGAGCTGTGGATGTCAGCAGCTTAATTGAAATTGGATTTAAAACCACTAAAATCGAAATGTTTAAATTAAATGAGTGACCTTCTTTTGAGTGTCACATAGTTGCAACTGTTAAATGTCATGGGTTTGAACTTAGAATCAGCATTCTAGCTGCATGTGTAAAAATTGTAAGTTTGATTTAAACTGGGAAGTAAAGTGACATTTAGTTGAATTCTGCCTGACAACTACCCCCGACAGGAGAAACCTGCTCAGCCACTCTTCCCAGGCCTAGCTGCATCCTGCTGCCCCAGCCAAAAGGAGATTACACCTCTCTGATTGGGTTAGGGGAGGAGCACCTGGGGACTGCAGGAAGTTGAACAAAGCCCTGTCCTGGACTCAGGCAAATGTAATCTTGGGGGGGTCGTAAATGGCTTCCTCTTGGGAGAAACTGGGAGGGGCAGTGCCTCTGCTAGCAAACTGAGCTTGGGGGAAGTGGATAAACCAGTTATTCCACCATGTGATGCGGGAAGCCACACCCCTTTTTGACCAGGGCATAATTTTAAAAAGATAGATAACTCATAGTGCGGACTAGTCAAAATTATATAAATAATATCATTATTCTTGGGATTTTTCCGTGCACATTTTAAGAGGTGTTAGGACCCTGTGGTGTATTCTGGGGGTTTGCTAGCAGAAAATAGGGTCTTACTCCAAATGTCTGCATGTTAAAAATCTGACACTTCATCAATTAATGTCCATACTCCTTGCGCACATTTGTGTAATTTTTGGTAAATGTCCGATATTGGTAAACCGACCAAAAAGCGCAAAATGTTGTCATTTCTGAATCCCAGCTCACAGGAACATGGGGCTTGAACAGAGACCTGTCTTAATTCATCTGTAATATGTACATGTAATGTTAACCACTTGTTTATCTGGGAAATATGTGTTTGGATCAAATATAGATTTGTGTGCAATTTGACAGGGGAAGGATCCTCGGACCATAAAACCTACAGCATCACTCTGACTCACATTTCCTTCCCCCAATCAAGGGAGGGAGGAGGAATTGGCCAATTATAAGTGACAGGGGCAGGTTTAGTTATGACCAACGCACACACCCACTTTCTAAAGACATAAAAAGGACCACTGAAAGACAGGCAGGAGATTCACTTTCCACTTTCTTGCGGGACGCTTTGCCGGGAGACTTCAGACTCCACATCCAGAGATCCAGACTTCAAATTCATCAATCTCCAGAGACCAGAAATTAACTCCAGAATTTGTAGCAGAGAGGCCTGAATCCACAAGCTGAATCCTCTTCAGCAGGCCTCAAAACCAACCAAACTATTCAACAGCCGGGCAATCTGTTTGATTGTTTTGCCAAGAACTTTTGCGAGAACCTGTAGCAGTATCCAGAAAGCAGTGCTGTATCCGGATCCAGAGAGAACCACAAACCAGACCGTTGTGAGCAGAACCGGTGCTTGACAGACACAGAGAGCAGAGCTGACCCAAATAGCCGGGACTTCAGAACCACCCTCCGGAAGTCCCGTCCAACCTGACCAGACCTTGACGGCTTATTTCAAAAATATAGTGTGAGTACTCACTGTGCCAAAACCAATCTCTTAGTTTAAAATAACCTAATCCAAACTATTTTAGCCTATTAGAACTGCCTCCTAGAATTGTGTCATTCTGTCATCTTTAAAACTGAAAACTGTCATCTGTCATTCTGAGCTTTAAAATTTCAAATCCGAAAAACTACCTTGACTAAATCGTCCGTATCTCCGGAACCGTTTGTGCTAGCAGCGAAATTTATTTTTATCTTAAAGCTAAGATTCTAAGCTTTCCAACGAGCCTAGAACCGACTTCCTACTCCTTATAGTGCCACCGTAATCGAGCTCGACGCACGCGACTAAATTTGCCGCGATTTGACATTTTGCACAATTTCAGCCACGTGTAAAAATCAGCAGGTCCTTGCTTTCCTTTGCTAAAATTCGTTTTAACCTGCTAGTTACTCATAGAGCATTGCTAAAGTGAGCCTGAACTAATATAAACTAGGTATCACCCACCCTGAACCTCTAGAGGGAATTAAAAGCATTTTTAGCACATTTCTCACTTCATTGTCATAACATTCAAAGCATTTTGGGCCTGTGTTTCAAACTTCTACCTGTTTTCCTCTAAGCTTGCTGGGGGGGAACTGAATTTCGTATTGTATTTGATTGCATTCCTGAGAACTGTGTGCTCCTCTTTCCATCTCCTTATATTGCATAAAGGGGGGGAGTGAATTGTCAAGGAAAAGTGATTACATTGTCTTTTGTTGAAGCCATATCAAGTTATTTTCTGTACTGCATTTCATTCATCATTGCATTTCCTTGAACCATATAAAGCATTCTCTGCCACCTTATTCTTCTTTTCTTATTCATAAGTAACCAAGAACTGTGCTACTGTAGGGTTACCTATTGCTGATTACTGCTCCTATTCACAAGTGTGCTATCCATTATCAATTTATTTATAGAAGTGTGATATATATATATATATTGTTTAATTTTTCAAATAAACCTTTTAAATTTGCAAAACAAGCCTACTTCTTGGCTCAGTGGGGTCAAGGGGGATTCTAAGAGAGGGGTGTTATACAAGGGTTCATCATCCAGATTATAACTTGCCATAAAAATACATAAATAAGGGCTTCCCTTGGGCATCCCAGACAAGGCACTGACTTAGTGGGATTGCTTGATTGGAGTCACTTACAGGCTGCCCATGGCTGGAGGAAGGTGTGCCTTCCTCCTTCCTGAGATGCTTTGATGTACCCGTGGCTGTCACATTCCAGCTGAATATGACAGGGGAAGACGGCGCCTGTAGGATGTGTCTTCCTGGAGAACATGTGACTATGTGTTTCGTGCGGGAAGCAGTTAAAATGTGTGCAGAATGGCCTCACACTTTTTCCGGAGGCTGATCTCCCATCAATCATTTTCATTTATTTAAAAATCAAAAAGCCCAGGTGAGCACACTCTCCCCGTGCGGATGGTCGAATTCCTCACAATCATGATGCAAAACAAAAACTGGACCAGAGAGGCTTCACACACCTGATATGACAGAGTGACTGACTCACTGACTTATGTCCAAGCATCATTTCATCATTAAACCCATCTGATTTAACGCAGCATAAATAATGTCCAGAAGGACCGCATTCAGCCCACAGGCCGCATGTTGTGCACCATTAGGGTGTAGAGGCATATTTACGCAACAAGCCCTTTAACTCCCTGAGCTATTTTATATGGATTGGAACCTATAACAGCCTAATTTAATTTGACTTATTTATTATAGTCGATTTTCTTGACTGCTCACTAATTATACAATATTTTACACACCGTTTATGATAGATTTTCGGACTTCTCAGGTCACACCCACAAATGTGTTGTTAGTTGTCATAGCTCCCCTTTTGATTTGTCACCCCACGTCGAGCACTGTGTCCATGCCTTTCTTATTAACCAACAACTTTGTGCATGTTGTGACGTGCAAGCTCTTATTTACAAGAGAAAAAACGTGGACCTGTGAGTCCTCGCGTGAGTAACTGGGTGAAGCAGCTCTTGATGACATGGGGCAAGATGGCCGCTGTGCGTTTCTTGCCGTATGGACTCCTCCTGCTCCACCTTGGATGGCAGCTGTTCATACCGCAAAGCAGTGGCAGTTTCTCACTCTATAAAGCAACGCAAGATTCTAATTTTACCGCAATGCGCCACGGACGTGCATCGGTGCTTTGAAACTACTGCATTGGTGATTTGACACACTACAAAAAGCCGTTTAACATAGCAAGTGTGCTCAATTATCAGCTCATTACACTATTCACCAGTGCCAGCATCTCCCCCTACTCACCAGTGCCAGCTTTTGCAACTCCCCACAGGGACAGTTCTGCTCACTGCCCGCTTGGACCCGACTTTTACACTGCCCATCCGTTCCTCACACTGCCCATCAGTGCACACTTCTCACACTGTATACCTAGCTGTGTGAGCGCCTTGCCATGGCCATCAGTGCAAGCTTCTCACACTATAATATTAAGGGGTATTTTCATGGACTGTTTGCCCTGGTGGCTGTCTCGGGCGCCAAATACCTTGGCAGCCACATACCACTGAGAGCTCCTGAAACTAGGCCTTACTCGCAGCTCATCGTATAACCCTTCCTGGTCAGCTCCTCCAACTAATAACGGGGAGGAGCTTCTCATACTGCTCTACTCTCACCAGGGTGAACTTCTCTTGTCGCTCACATAGGCAAGCTGTTCACACTGGCCAAAGTGCCCATGAGTGTACTGTCCGCCAGGGCTAGCTCCTCGTGCTCCCGCCGCGAAGGCAGGCGCTCCCTGCGCTGCTCTCCTGTGTGCTTCAAATTTCTACAAGTCGGCAAAAGAAGAGTTCCGACTCCAGGCCTTCTCTCTGCAGCTGCCCACTGAGCCCTTTTGTTTTGTAGATTTTGGACAGAGTTCTGCCAGTTCCCCTATTTTACCATCCATCTCGGGAGGAGAGCTCAGGGGCAAGGTGCACGCCTTGGAAGCAAGACGACATGGTGCACCACAGGTTCGACACCCGGGTCGGTATTTTAATGGCACTGGGTCACATGAGCCCTTATGGTCAAGGAGCAGGGCTCAGTAGCCCGTGCTGTACCTGGCATTATCCACGATCTGAGCTCTTCGAGAACCCTCTCCAAGCACTAAATGAATGCATTGCCTGTGCTTGGAGGATAGCCGAGCGGGTACGCGCGTGCGTCTGCAGGGCAGTACATTGTGCCCCCTCCAAATAGCTATGTTATGCACTTAGTCATTTCATTTGGCACCTGACCGGTGATCTCAGGATTGCTCCCACTGCCTTGCTCCGCCATCTTATCACGCACCTTTAGGAAAAACCATGTAGGCCTGGCATCGTGCCGGGCATGAAGCAGGCATCAGCGATGACTAGGCCTCTCCTAGCTGGCTCTCAGTATCCCGCTGGTGACCCCTCTCCCCCCCCCATCCTCTTCTCCCATAAATAACACACAAAGCTTGTCCTGTGAAGAGGCACCCCGGGGCGGTAGGGGTAGCCCCAGCTTCTGCCGGCACCAGGGCATCCGGGCTCTCCACAGCTCGAGGCCTGTGTCTGCAGCCGGGCCCCGGATGGACCCGTAGCCCGCATTGCCCACCAGTGAGGTCATGCTGGTATCTCCCGGTGGGCAGCCGCAGTGGTGGCACTGAGTGTCCATTGTTTCCAGCAGGGCCGTCAATTCGCACACAGCCCTCGAAGGAAGCAGATATGAAAGTGGGCTCTGAGTGCTCGGAGATGGCATCGGCCGCCTGGCTTATCACTATCGGGGAGGGTGGGAAGGAGCAAGTGCATGGGGCTGAGGGGGGAGGGCTTCATTTCCCGACTCATTAGTCTTCAGGCCCTGATAAGGCCAAGCCTCGCGGAACAGAGAGGAGATTGTTTCTGTGGCGGCCAGCGTCCCTTGCAAGATGCGGTTGATGTTAAGGAGGCGGTCGCTGTTAAAAGCACTGGTGCAAGCAGTGGCAGGGACGTCATCCTCTTGGAATTCTGCGCAAGCCGGGATCCTTAACCGGCGCATACATGACATGGTGCCTCCAGTTGGCTTCCGTGCACATTGTGTGTGACAAGCAATCCGGCATTTCCTAGGGTGTAGCGAATGGCGCATCGCCAGATTCATGGAAGCGTTTTGTAATGGCAAAACCCCATTGGAAAACATTCTGTGAATAAGGGCCTTATTAGTATTTGGCTGAATATTAATCATTGAAAGTATTCGAGCGAAGCCGAATATGGAAAAAACACTTAGTTTAAAAGTTGTGCCGTACGTTCAAAGCGCGTTCCCCTCTTTTATTTATTTCTCTTCATTTCAATGACAATATCGTCTTTATTTAAAGCAAACAAGCCATCAAAGAACAGATTAACAAAAGAAGGGACCAGATGTATTAAAAAGATGTTGCATATGCAAAAGCAGTGGGACTCACAGTGGCAGATTTGACGAATACACAATTGTTTACTTGCAATGAGGATAGTGGATGTGGCAATTATGAATCACACACGCTGCCGCCTCATGCGACTGGCGAAGTAGCCAGGGCTCAAGTCGAGGGTACACGCGGGGGGACGGAGTCCACCCACTTTTTTCAGAGGGTGGACTCAGTCCTCCCAGCTAAAATAAGAAACAATCCATGACCTGTTTTGATGTATGCATTAAAGCTGACCACGGGGATCAAACCACAGTCTGATTTGCAGGCCGGACACTTCCCCACACTGTACTGTATAACCTGATAAAGAATAACAAACCAAAGATAAATTGTCCCAATGTGGTACTGCATGGCTCAGGGAAAACATTTCCATTGGTTCTTGGAGTTTAAATCATGCACACTGTTTAACGTTTTCAAAAACACTATTAGAAGAAAATATCTACTCTTGGATTTGTGTGTTGTTTTTATGAAAGGCAAAGGCCATTTGTCCTGTGTAATTTGGGTGGTTGTGCAGAGCCAATTTAATGAAATGTGCATATTTTACCTTGATCTACTAATTTCTGGTGATGTCACATCGCACTGCATTTGTTGATGAGTCCCCCACTTTAATTTTTAGGACTTGACCCACACACATACCCCAAATCACCTCCGCTGCTCCGCCCGCGTCCCCTTCCCTCTCTGAGTGCTCACAACTGCACTGAAGCTTTGATTTTGCTCACCGAGCGTCGACATGCAAGTGCAATACCCGGCTGAAATAAATACACACGCTACGATTTGCAATACCATACAACAGCAAGCTGACGGGGCATGGCCAGAGCAGGGCACCTGCACGCCAGCCCAAGGCCCAGTAGTCAATGGGCGGGCTGGGCGTTTCCAGGAGGGGAAACAGGAGGCCTCCGCAGATAGGCCTGGCGGGGGTGGGTCTGTAGAGAGTCCGGATAAGCTTTGTCCAGCTGTATCCTGCTGCGGGGCACCGAGGCTGAAGCCCAAAGCCACACAGGCAAGCTCACGCCTCAAGGGACTTGTTCAAGGCCTCAGGGCATTTCTAGTGAGTGGCTCGTGCCTATTGCTGGCCTAGGCCTGCTTCTAAAGCTTCCACATGATTTGGCAGGTAATGGAAATGACCGATGCACAAGGCGATATCGTGATTTGCCGGGAGTCACTCAATGCAGTCAATCAGGGAGGCCAGGATTACTATGCACGAGAGTGGGCGGGGCATACATTCATTTCCTATGCAAGTCAGGACGGGCATAGAAGCGCTCAGCAGCTACTGCTTCTAGTCCCCAACCACTAGACTGCATCTCCGCACATTTAACCACTAGACCACATCTGCATACCTGCATACATCCTCGGGAAAGTGGTTAACGTTACGCTTCAATGGATGCCTTAATAGCGAGGCCCAAGATTTCAGGCGCCTCCAATTCGAAATTGGCCCTACTCCTCAGGGGTCACTTGGAGATTTGTGCTTTGAAGCTTCATTCGGCAATGTAGCCCTTTACACAACACACATACAATAACAATAGATATGTGTGTGTTCAGGTGCTCACTGGAGCATCAGTCCTCTTTCCGTTCCTTCTGAGGCGCAAACGAGCATCGCTGCCTCACCTGACCCTCTGTGGCACACCAGCTGCTAGTCTCCATGACTCTGTGGGCATGGAGGCTAAACTTGCCCCGCCCTCACCTCTGATCCCCCCGAAGGGCACTTCAGAGCGCTAGAAGAAGCGGCAAGGGCGGGCAGCCTGTGAAGAAATCACTGGTGGTCATTTTGAAGAGCGGGCAAATGGTGGTATGCGTAGGGTGCTGGCACTGGTGGGCAGTGTGAGAAGCTTTCGCTGTTTGGCAGTGTGTGCTAATCCTAGCGCATCAAATGGTGGTGCTGGTGGCCTGTGGGAGGGTCCGACACTGCTGGAGAGTGGGGAAATCCTATGTCCCCATCACCCAAATCAGACACACTTAAAATTGCTAGCTTTACATCCTGAAGTCTCTGGTGGCAGGCGAGAAGTGGCATCCACACTTGTTGAGCCCCCCTGGAGTTAAGATATTCTTGCCTGGACCCCCCCATTTTAAAGACCCCCCCACCCAAGCAAAATGACAACCATCTTTTTCTTGGCCAAGTCAAGTAGCTGTGGTCCTGCCCAATAGTGGACACTCAAGAAAACCTTCTATGGCACGCACACCAATTCTTGTGGAATTAGTTTATGGCTTATGACAGAATATTAGGATTGTGGAGAGTAATTTAGGGTGCCAGGGAGAAAAATGCAGCTCTGGCACACATGCCCAAGAGTGGAACACTGCCTGCTTCTCACTGACATACTGGCATTTGGTTTAGGTGTGGCTGATCTGCCAGTGCATGTATCTTACTTGTGCACGAGATTCAGTGGACAGCCTCCGCCAGCTTTGGGGTCCGTGTAGGTCAGCATTTGTATGTCATGGAACAAAACCAGACAACAGCTACATGATGTTAGGGAATATGGTATGTTTCTGGTTACCAGGGGCTTTGGGGTTTCTCTGGGACCAAGCATACATGGATCCTGGGCCCTAAGTGCAGACCCTGTGGTGCACTCACGGTCATTGCTTACTTCAGCTTTCGGCTTTGCATCCTGTTGCATTTGTCCAAAGTGCTCGGAAGTGGCAGAAATGCACGTTTGAGCCCTTGAAAGAAAATGTAAAGAAACAAAGAAACAGAGTTTGTCTTTCAGTGACATTGCAAAATAGATGTACGGACAGAAAGAACAACCTAGAGGCACTGACTTCCCGAGTCAGTTATTTTAAAAAAAGATATTTTTTATTTTCTTAATTTTCTTTTTAGCCAAAGTCAGAAAAACAAATCAGCTACTAATCTTTAAAGCGCAAGTGCGGTTGCTTTGCCATTTCATGTTTCCACGCATTTCATGCATGCAGACCTTCATTGGGACTAAAGCTTGCAGCATGGTAGACAATAGACGCTAAGAGTTAGGTGATGTGTTGCTTCTTGTCAAGCCCGGGTCTGCCATCTAGGGTCAGATTACCATTGCATGGTATTAGCACTTGGGCAACCTTTGCCGTAGTGCAAAAAACATACACGTTCAAAGCATTTTTTCACGATGGCAATTTTTGCCCTACTGTCCTACTGCATATACCATGCCATATTGCACTTCTCATGGTGCAAAGGTTTTCTAAAATAGCCCCAATGTGTTTTTCGCTTTGCTCTAGTGCTAATACTGTGCAACAGTGCATTTGCACCGGTGCAAAGTTTCTGTAATCGGGTCCCTGGTGGCCTTTCACCTCTGCCTGTGCTCTCTTTCCTGGCTGCATGCTAAGGTTGTGTACAGATGTTCTATGATATACTGAAATGCGGCTCGAGATATGCTTCAATATTTCCCAGTTTCCTACCCAAGCGCCGACCTGGATCCTCGTCATCTCTAAAATTAATGTGTAAAATCTACCTCTTTTAGGGTTCTGATTGTTTACTTATTGCACACATTCCAGCGGCAAAGGTGACCATGCTGCCACCCGCACACCCCTTAGGAACAAGAAGGTAAATGCAACAGTGGGTAGGAACAGAGGTCTGCACCTGTGGCACTCCAGGTGTTTTAGACTATGGCTCCCATGATTCGTCACCATTGATTATGCTGGCTGGAGCTGATGGGAGTGGTAGTTCACAACATCTGTACAGTCCAAGGGTGCGAACTCCCACCGCGACCCTGGTTTCCCACCTATGGGAAAGGATGAATGTGGTTGTGTGGTCTTTCTGGGCCAGCCGATACACTGCAGATTACTCTTCTTTCGGTCTGAGCCCTGCCTTCTCTCCCCTGCAGCTCTGTGAAGTCATTTCAGGGTGTTTTTAGGTGGTATCCTGATCCGAGCCGCCCAATCTAGTTATTAGTATAGCGTGGTGCTGCCTGCTTTTACTCTCCTCCTAACTAAAGTCCTTTCTCGACTAACCCTTGCTTTTCTACAACGCTTTGAAAAAAGGGCCCCCAAACATGCAGACCCACACACCCGGAATCAAGGGTAGGGCGGGATTTCCGTGAAAGCCAAGGGCAAAGAGCGATACATATTGCCGCAGTAACATGCCGCCTAGCCCCTTTCAAGGATTCAGAGAGCCCTTCCTTGCCAGCAGCCGTAGAGACATGCCCCTTCATTCAGGGTGGACTGGGAACCAAATGAGGCCCTGGAAACAATTGACAAAGTGGCCCCATATTACACATTTTGAGCAAATCCAACCCCTTTCCCATAATTTAAAAATAAAGGCCCATGATAACGCCTAGAAACACTTGTGTACAGGTGCGTTATAAATGACTTATCATATCAAAGGCCCACCGGGACATCGCCAGAGTCCCCTGTAGCCCTCCACCCCTGGATTCAGCCCGCTGTGATCTGTCTAGGTGCCCTGCTCACCCATTAGCGATCAGGTAGAGGGTGACCGGCCATCCCTGCCCTCTCTTCCTGCAGTTAAGTGGGCACCCTTTAATGTCTTTTAGAATTTACTGGACATAGTTATTTTAATTATGACGTGTCTGCTTTTCCAATAAGATACACGATATTGATATTTTATTTCTCTTTGGCTTGGCAGTGCATTTTTTTACACTTCTTGGAACCAGCACTATGCAGAACAACACATGTTCAAATTCTGGTCCCATGCTTGGAGACTAGTTTCTGGTATTAAGCGTGTTACAAAAGATGAATTAATCATTTCAAAATAGATTCCATAGTTAAATAGCTAAGGACCAAGTGGCTACCTTTGCCGTCATTAATGCTTGAAAGGAAGACATTCTAGTCCCCACTCTGAACTTCCTGAAACTCATCCCATTTATCCATAAGGACACCATATCTTCGTCTCTTTAAGTCACCACACACCTTAGCCTCACCCAAAAACCACGACGGGACCAACGACTATTGCAAGAAAATGCAATCTTGTGTCTTCTAATGCATTTCCTAGTTGTTTTCTGACACAAACGCCCAGTTTTCGTTTACATTTACCCGTGATATTTGCTAGTTATGTTTTCACCCATAAGCGCCACACGGCCCTGAGCTACCCTCAGTCTTCGTTGGGTGAAGCTACCCCTCGCTTTTCCGCACTTTCTCCGGGCATTCTTGTGCCTACACACCTGCCACACACCCTCTGGGAAGTTCACCATCACTTCATTTTCTAGAACATTACAGCTTTTTCTGGTATATCAAAAATGTGACTGCCCGAGGAGAACTCTTTCCATTTCTGTTTTTTTCACTGTCTAGTGCGCATGTCAAGTAGTCGTCTTCCTCAGAGATCCCGGAAGCACCTGCCTCCAGGATGTGACTGTGGAGCTTCCACGGGCGGCCTTCTCACCGTCACAGGATGGGAAAGCAATGTACAGATGCCTAGGAAATGGACCTGAGGCACGCCCGTGGAAATGGACACTCGGGAGGAAACATGTACGCTTCAAAAACAGGAATCTTAACGAGGGCTGGAAGCAACTGCACACCCACCCAGTGGCCGTGGAAGCATGCAACCATGTCCTCTGGAGAAAAGATGGCATGCAACGAGGCGTAACAGCATCATCACGCATAGTAACAAACAACATCATGACCGTTGTCACAATAGGGTCTCTCTGGTCTAAACAGGGAATGACAGTCTGGCCCTTTTTGTCAGCGTAGATTAACATTCAGGACCCATGTGCTTGGCACAGAGTGGCTTTGAAGGCCATTGCACTCACCACAAAATAACCAACACCCCTATTCGCCAAGTAGTAAACCTTGAGTACCCCCCTCAGCAGTGAGTAAATGTCAGAGTGGCAGTCAAAGAGCACGTCATGCTTTCACCAATTTGTAGTGTCATCTGTTATTCCCAAAGCAAGCACTACTCACGCACCATTACAGGATTACTACTCTCTTGCATGCACATTTGGTAGCGGGGTCCGAACAAAAAGGCCCACTTTTTCAGTAACTTTCGGCAGGTGGAAGTCTGGAAGATCCAGCATAACACAACAAAGCAATATTAAATACATTGAAATAGTCAAGGCATATATACATAGAAAAAGACTCCCTTTCATTTTCTTTGCAAAATACACTCTCAATCTTAAGAGTTGCTAGAAATGTCGAAACGCCAGTGTTTTAGACGTCTTGTCTAGCCCGAGTTGGCATCAGAGTGACTCCACCGATGGGGTGAGCATGACGGCATCTTCTTAGGGTGCCACACTAAACTGTCTTCAAATTAAAAACCCCAAAACTGCCATCACTCAGGGGGCCGGGTGACACTTCTGAATGCACCAATCTGAAGTGGGGCTCTCTTGATTGGTTTTATTTTTAAAATATGGGACGTGTACTAAGTGAAGGTGCAAACAAGGCTCTGTCCTGCTGATGAAACTGACGTGCGGGATCTATTTCCCTTTGGGACACAGCGAGACACAGACTAGGACTGTCTCAGGCCTTAAGCACCCTGCACCCATCAGTTCTCGGTTGGTGTGCAGCCTGATTCATAAAAGTGTACTTTGTGTGAACACACAATAAGGAGAATGTGTGCATTGCTATCTTTGTGCGCTGCATACGACTTCAAGCTTGGGAGAGGGAATTGGAAGGGTACAGGAATAAAAGTATGTGGAGGGCCAACGGTACAGAAAACAGCCTGGCCCTCGGAATGGCAGAGCGCCATCCAATGAAGTGCAGGTAACCTACCAATCGGAGTCCTTCCACAGAAAGTTTGTGTAGATTGCATTATGGAATGAAATGATCTGGACGGTGCTGGTAGATACTGGCTTACCTGCTGTGACTAATCAACTTCCAGGTCACCAGTGGTCCAGGGATGAATATCAGTTTCTAAACCATCAATCAGCCCCACACCTCTAGTACACCAGAAGGAACCTCCTTGTCCAATTTTTGGTAATGTGGACGGAACGGCAGGCTTATCTCCGCAAGGTCGTGAATCGTTGGTTAGTTGCAACAAAGAGAAACTACAATTATTATCCAATGATAAAAGGGACTGTCCGATCAATGTTGTATAAAAATATCTACTTTATTATGACTACAACAGACAGTTCTAGCACACTACAAAATGCAACCCACCTTGTAAAGGAACACAGAGGACAGAGAGTTTCATGATGGAAAGGGATGCACTCTGGATATTGACAGGAGGGTAGTTGGTAAAGCAATCAGTCTTACTGTTCAAGGTTATTCCGTTCCAGCACCAAGGGGGCAAAGGGTTGTAACTGTATCTAGGGGCCTTTGAAGAAGGACCAGGGGGTCAGAACCACAATGTACCTGGTGCTGAAGAAGGTATTGATGCTCGATAGCATTGAGGCGGTTCCAGGGTGCTTTACAGCCCTTGAGACGGAGATAGTGGCAGGAGATAGCTGTGGGTACCAGGCGGCAGGCAGTTCAGCAATCAAGGCTGGACGGACGTCTGCAGGCTGTGTAGTGCAGCGGCTCGGTGCCAAGAATCATTGGGGGTCATCACGAGTGCGGCGGTAAGGGGTTAACGGTGCCGGTAAGGATGCCAGTGCCGTTAACCCCTTACCGCCGCATTCCGAGGTCCCTTAGCGGCTCCCAGCCGGCCTTAGCGGGAGCCGCTAAGCGACCAGGGAGCTAATAACGGGCCCGTAATTAACAGGTTCGTTATTAGCTCCCTCCCCATTCCCTTTGAGCCCTATGGGGGCTCGAATGGGAATGGGGGTGGTTTTTTTGAATGGGGACTTACTGGGCCCTCCAAGGTTGGAATGGCCCGGTAAATCCCCGTTCAAGGAACCTGGACCCGGACACGACTTTGGAGGCAGCCATGGCGCTAATAGCACCATGGCTTCCTCCAAACTCGTAATGACCCCCATTGTCTCTGTGCTGGTTGGTGGATCTGGAATGCTGGCAGAGACGTCTCAGATGGCTCTGGTGACTGCGGCATGACAACAGCCAGTGGTGCTACCGGATGTGGTTCGAGGGCTGGAGTGTCTCGAAAATGTTCTTAAAAGATGGACACTGGATGATGCTTGTGTGGCACTCCTCCTAGCTTCTTCGCAGGGCTCATAGTGTCCTTTCTAGGCGAACAGGCCAAAGCTCAGGAGAGTGATTGCAGACAACAGCTATGTCCTTTGTCCAGAGACTCTCATCCACATCCCACCTAGAAAGCTAGCTGGCAGAACGTAGTAGGGCACGCTGTGTGCTGGCTGGGTACCAGTTCTGGAGCTGCTGGATGGGTCCTCTGAGTCCGGTATCACCCTCTGTTCCTTGGGAGATGTTTAGGGGAGGGATCTTGCTTCCCTCTTGGAACACCTGACCTCCCTTCACTGGCGGAAGATGTAAGGTAGACTGTACCTTCAGCCCGTGTCCAAATGAGTCCTTCTTACTCCTTTCAAAATCATTGGAGGATCTGCTAAGTGAAGGGTTCAGCACTCTTTTAAAGCCAAATGGGCCCTCGTGATTGGTGCAGGCTAATCCTACCTTAATGAACCAATCCTGGGTCCCCACCAACAATCTTCTGTTATGCATGAGGTCATGAACAGAGTACTCTGCAACAGGACAGACAAGGGGTGACAACACATACCTAAGTCCCACCCATCTTCCTGTTTGTTGTAGATCAAAGTGTATCTCTGGTTACCTGAGCCCTGTGTGACCCTTGATTAAAGTGCAGGGTTCCCTTGAAGTTTGTGCTGGGAGCAGACTTCTTGTCTCTCCCAAATCACATACTTCTCCCCTCTGAAGGGGGTCTGCTCTGCCGGGGCACCTGCAGTAACTGCTGGACCCATACAGGCCATTCACTGCCTTTCATACAGAGAGGTGGGAACTATCCTCAAGTTGACACATTGCATACCAAAGGGGCATTTGCCCCGCCTTCCTATTGTCTATCCGGTAACCAAGCTCCTTCAGACTTTCTTCAATTATCTCATAAGTATGCACTGCCACCAGCCGGAGTAGACAAAAGGAACGCAGATCCATGGAGCCTTTGATATTTAAATTAGTCTGTCCTTGGCTGGAGGAAGCTGTGATTTCACCCTTCTGGAGATGCTGTGATGTACCCAGGGCGGTCAAATTCCACCTGAATATGACAGTTGAAGATGGTGTCTGTAGGCTGTGTCTTCCCGGAGTACACATGACTATTCGTTTTGTGCGGGAAACAGATGGACTGTGTGCGGAATGGCCTCATACAGTCCTCGGAGGTTGATCTCCCATCATTCATTATCCTCATAAAAAAATCAAAAAGCCCAGGTGAGCGCACTCTCCCTGTGCAGATGGTCGAATTCCTCACACCTCCATCTGCAGGGGCCTCGTTCATTGCCCCAGTTTTCCACAGAAACATCTATGAGCCTGGTTGGACAAAAGAAGCCTTTGTACCTGCCCTTCCATATCCATTGTCTCATTAACCTCCATTCAGGACCAATATTTGCCATCCACCTTTGGGGTATAAGTCTGGATTCTGAAGTAGTGTGATGAAATGGCTACAACCCAAGCTGCTGTAACAAGTATCCTTTGCCTGCTGATTTCATACCCAGAATGCCTTGTCTGCAGCTAGTTGGGAGGGGGTCCAGGAAGTTTGGGCAGCACTAGCAAATCAAAGATATTGAGACTTCTCTGTGGTGTGAACCTTTCCACTTGGTTACGCTAACTCTGGTGCCTTCCTCTGTATGCCTACTTCAAAAGAACCCCTGTCATAAGCACCCTGTTGTGTGAAGGCCATTATCATTGCAGGACTGTCTTTGAAACGCTGGTTTCTAGGGGACCTTCCTTGGAGGGTTCGTGTTTCCTGGAGGACGGTGTTGACTCTTCGCTGGGGGATCAAGAAAGAAACTTCATTGGCTGGGTTGCATGTGGTTCATATGGGTACAGTCAGACGGAACGGTTAATACACACCTAGCCCTGTCATGCATGAGTGACTGCTCACCAAGCTGAAAATAAAATAACATCCAACGCTTGTCGCTGTATACTTACGTGATCTCAGTTGAAACCATGTCAAAACCAGACCTGGCTTAATTATGTAATCTTTTTTTTCATATTATTTGTTTATATTTTAAATAAGACTATTTTGAACACAATGTGCAGACGATTAAAAAGCCACCACTGCTGTTGGCACTTTGTGGCCCAGCAGCTGTGCTCATGAATGCACATGTGACAGCCTGCCCTGATGCCGCTTCAGGGCAGTTATTGGGGTATGTCTGGAGATGGTCCCAGCAAGGTACATATGTGTGTTATGCTTTAGGGCAGAGAGCATGATGACATTGAGATCTGATTTGCAGATCTCACTTGCAGACACAGAATCACCTGCATAATTGTATTATTTGAAATAAATCTCAGGCTATGGCACCCTCGCCAGGTGGCTGCCTGCCACAGCTAATGCTTTTGATTCTTCACGAGCAGCCTACCCATGCTGTTGCTCACAGTGTACAGAGAGGTTGCCTCATTGGCACCTCCATCTTGGTCTATACCAGATGTCAGGTCTCTAAATGGACCAGGGATAGCCACTGCCTCGGTGATGCGAGCCCAAATCTTTCCATGCAGAAACTGATGGTAAGGGTTTACCCTATACCAGCAGCCCACGGTGTCTCATTGGGACCTGGAATGACCCATTCTGGCCAAAGGTCCCTGGACACTACTTTGCCCGATGTGTTCCCGGAACGCGAGCAGGGCTGCAGAGTGGTCCGTAGAGCCAGACATGATTAGTCAGACCTGCTTGAGCCTCATGAGGGCTTTCGGCCTCCCTTTATTGCCTGCTGGGAGTTCCTTTACCAGCACTTATCCCACTCTGTGTTTGCTGTTGTGAAGCCCCAAGTGCCGACAAGTCGTGTGGTCTTTGGAAGATAGCTCAAAGAAGGCCACAGTGCAAGGTCCTGGGAACTTCCCAGATCCTAGACCATCCAATGGTGAAGGTGGGCCATGTGGCACTCCAATAGCTCTGTTCTTTTGAATCTTCTCATTACAAGTCACTTAAGACTTCTGAACCAGTACATGGTGGACGCATTAGTCAATGCCGCAGGTGTGTTGGCAATCATGGTGAAATATATGCTAACGGTGTAGTTGGATCCATATGGATCAGAGACCGACACAGGAAAATGGGAGCCCGGAAATCTAGAAAAAAAGTTGACTCACATTCACGAATCACAATTTGTGACTTTTCACGTACCATTGCTTAATACAAAAAGTCTTTAAAGTGGCCACATCAGCCGAGAAATGTAAACTGGTTTACATGCCAAACGTATCAATTTGGAAAATGCTAGTGCAGTCGTGCAGTTTGAAAACTCAGGGACTAGAAGTCCCAGAATGCAAAGTTAAAACCAGGACTGTACTCCCAGCTCCCAGATGGAAGGACAATGATGGTGTGCATGAACTGGCCAACAACACACTGGGCCTCATTACGACTTTGGAGCATGGCTGCCTCCAAAATCGGTCCGTATTCCCTGATTGGGGAATTACCGGGCCATTCCGAGTTTGGAGGGCCCGGTAATTCCTCCTTCAGGGAACCCGGTCCTTCCCCATTCCCATTTGAGCCCCCACAGGGCTCAATGCGAATGGGTGCGGGAGCTAACAACGGGCCGATTTCGACTGGCCCTCTCCAGACGTCCACATCGGGTCCCGCGAGGGAACCTCGTAATATTGCGGAATGGGCTTAACGGCGCCGCCACCATTAGCGGCGCCCGTTAACCCATTCCGCAATTGTTGTAATGAGGCCCACTGCATTCACTCCTACCGCCCAGGCTAAGCTTGATACTTAGACACCAGTTGTGCAGACGAAAACCAGTGGCGCTGGGGGAATCATGAAGCACTTTGCTTCCAATCAATGACACCGATGCTCCACCAAAAGACGTGCTCCAATTGCTCCCATTTGAAACAGCTGGAACGCTTCCGGTGCCAGGGGCCAGTGCAGCGAGGCGCACAGTGCTGGTGTTTAGCCGATAACAAGGGACCAGTTTTACCAATACCAAAAACCTCGTGGTCTAGCGGTCCCAGGCCAATACGTGTGCTGTTTTTCCACGTCGTCCCCACCCGCTTCTCGCTCCCCGGCTGCCCGCCTGAGGAAGGGGTCAGAGGTCTCGCAAAGGAAAACAAACAGAGAGGCACCATCAGCCTCCCAGTGCAGGCAGGGAGTTTGGGCAGGTTCTTGGGCGTGAGGGGGTCTCCCAGGCCCCCACCTGTTCGGGAGGAGGAGTGCTTTGATGTGGGGGCTGCGCTAACCCCCTGAGAAGTCGGGCAGCCTTTGAAGCCTCCTAGACTCGCCTTCCTTTCCAAGGCCTGCGGTTTCAGAACTAATGCACTGTTTATGGATAGGAAAATGAGCTGAGCGGCATTAAGTAGGGGAGGGGCGGTGCCCACTCCCAAGGGGCCACCCGCGAGTCCCTGCCCAGTAAAACTTCCCAGGCCTCCACCTATGCCCCCTATGCGGGGTTAGAGATGTTTGTGGGGTTGGCGGAGCCTTCCGAATGTGTTAGCCAATCGGATGCGATGGTCAGATATCTCGTGGGATAAGCGACCGTGCGAAGATCTACGTTTTGCCCTCAGAGTCAGATCCGAGAGGTTCGAATGCACAATGCAGGCATTGTCATCTCAGACTTTTATCCTCACGTGCTCGGTGAAATGAGCGGCGCTCACTCCGGTCTTAAGGACACACATGTTTGTCTCCATTCGACATGGGCGTAATTTTAGAGGGGGGGCAAGGGTGCTTGTCCCCCCAACTTTCATGGCACACCATTGTGTCCCCATTCAACTGCTCCTAACGCAAAGGGCCATGGCCCGTCCTACCTGTGTAAAAAAAACAGAGGGTTCTATGTGTGTGGGTCTGTTGGTGCCCCAGCCCCATTTAAAGATCCCGGATCAGTCCACTTCTGTTCCCTGCACTCTTTCAGGAGCAACGCATGTTATTGAGGAAGCACCCACCTGTTTGTGCGCAGGACTGTCTACTAAGATTGGGTGCCGATTCATTATCTTGTAGTCAGGGACGGACTGGGCCATAACATTGTCTCGGGCACCAATGGGAAAGTGGCCCACAGCTGCAAATGCAGTTTCATCTTTTTTTGACACTGTTTGAATAGTAACCAAAGGAGAGTTTCTCGATACAATGTGATGCAAATTGTGCCTTTCAAAGAATATTTATCCAGCAACACAGGTCAAAGCGATTAGCTACATAGTGAAGTAACTCATCAAACTGGCCCGCATTGGCCAAAAAAGTGAAACAATTTGGGCCAAAAAACTAGCCCACACCAACATTTTGTGGTTTTGATTCGGTCATGGGCCTATTGCCCTATAAGCCAGTCTGATCCTGCTTGTAGTTAGAACAATTCATTTATGCAATTACTAGCATTATGTTCTCTTTTCCTTCCATGTCCTGTTTGTCTAGCCTGTCTCCCCTGTCTGTTTATTGGCATTTATTTATTTCATTTCATGATCATACTGTTCGTTAATAATTTATAATTCTTGCAACTTTATTAACTGAAAACCTTTTTATTATGTATCTTAATCAACTGCTTCGTTTGTTAACTCACATTGTTAATGTATTAATGTATTAATATGGTTAAACAATAAAACTTAACTGTAAGGGTGCAAGATTTTAGTAGTGAGATGTTGGTTGAAGGATGAGGAGGTTGAGAGTGGGGGCGAGGGTGTTGTCTCTTCCTTGCTCTTGGTGGTACATTTCACTGAGATTAAAGGTGCGGACCAGTGCCACACAGGAGAGGTTCTCTGGGCCTGCTTGGTTTTTCGCAGACTGCAGTGCAACCCACAGGTGTGCCATGATGTCTGGAGCTTCCCTTAAGGTTGGTAACAGCGCACAATGGACCACTTTGGGGATTTTGCTCCTGCTGCTCTCATTGGGGGCAGGTTATCTGGTGAGCACGGTGGTACCCAGCATCAAGCTCCCGTAGCACAGGAAAGTCCTTAGGAATTCTCATCTCATACATTTTGTGACTGCCCTTAACCTGGGGTCATGATGGAGCACCACACTGGCTGCTGCCACAAGTGTGGCTTGGGATTACTTAAATCCATACACTTTCTGCTGGCCCCTGATGTGAGACTATCCTTGCATGCATCTTGTGATTCTCATTTCCTTTAGTAATATTTTTACTGGAGGGCATTAGTGAACTAGTTGTGGTGCAAGGCGTGAATGCCAGTTGTATCGTAAAAGTATGTGCCTGTCATGGCCTGTGTTTTAGGCTACTATGTGCTAACATGTTTATAATTGCTTATAATAATGTGTTGTTTTTTCTAACATGTTTTTATCACAACGATGAACCTCTGGGCAGACAAAGGGTGTTGTACCTTGCTTAGTGAGTGGGTCTCGTGTGGCTGTGTGTTATGTTATTGCATTTGTAAAGGGCAACTCTGACCAAAAAGGTATCCTGGCGCTAGGGCTCTCAGCAGGAGAATCTGACTACCAGTGAGCTAGAACAAAAGAAGAGAGATGAAAAAAGAAGCAGACATAAACAGAAAGCCAGGCAACTGAAGAAGAGAGTCAGAATACGGCCCCAACTAAGTATTAAACAAAAAGGTTTTCAGAGCTTTTCGAAACGAGAGGTGATCAAAAACGGTCCGAGTAGCCAAAGGAATAGCGTTCCATAGGATGCGGGCAGCGATGGAAAAAGCTTGACCGCACATAGTGGATTAATGAAACCGGGGAACTTGAAGCAGGAAGATTCTGAGAAGGAAAATACCTTTTAATTTTATGACAAAGGAAGGAAACTCCAAGTCCATGAAAGGCCTAATGGACCAGGCATGGGGCTGTGAGTCGGGAGCCAATGAAGCTTTCGAAGGACAGCCGAAGTCTGTGTGAACTTAGGAAGCCCCCCTGCCAACGGTGCAGCAAAATTCTGCACAACTTGTAAATGCTGAAGAATAGTTTTAAGCTGCGCAAACAAAATCAAGTTGCAGTAATCCGGAGTGCCCATCACTGCGGTGGCCACCACCATACCCTGCATATTTGCTGGTATAAATGGGATGTTTTTTCTCAAAATCTTGAGTTTAAAATGGGCAGTGCTACATCTGGCCCTAACCTGACGTTCAACAAACAGAGAAAATACAATCTTAATGTCAAGATTTTTCACATCGCCGAGATACGTGACGTACGATGAGCAAATAAACCAGCAGAGAGCCGCAGTAGGGCTCAGCCCAGTACCGATCAGACCGACAGCACCCATTGAAGTACCAACACCAAAGAAAATATGGACAGTAAAGTACCCATTGAGGAAACCATATCAACAAATAAAACGGAATGAAGATCGTCTGAGTACAGTCCCTGAAGAGGCCAAGAAAGTCCTAAAAGAAGACGAATGGTGATGTCACAAGAACTCGGACTGACTTGCAGATAAAGAAAATGACGACTTTTGAATAACGAAAGAGACGAAACACCATGGATAAGTGACATCCTGAGTTGACGTAAAAGGAATATGTCAATCATAAGAAGCTTATGCCATAAGAGCGATGAAGATATGCAACCAGTTTACACGTGTACATATGCTTGGAAACGCAAGAAAGCTGATGAAATCGTGTGGCTTGCTATGCTTAGTAGGAACTTAGTTGCGGCAAGCACCACTATACATAATCTACCTCAAAGAAGTACATTACATAAGTATACTTCCACTTTGCACAAGAAGCAGAATCAACTAAAAGGTTAGTAAAATGCCACACAAGAAGAGTTTCATGTTTAGTGAAATCGAGACTACAGCGGCAGAAACAAAACTCGGCAGAGGCACACCGTGCCTGGAGAACCAACAACGTATCTGTCAAGATGGACGAACAGTGGCCACAATTCATCGAAGTAAAGAACAGAATACACTGCTCTGAAGGGCCAAGATAAGCAGCCGGAGGCAGGAGATGGGTGAAACGAAAGTCAAACACACAAATTGTACAAAGAAGAGGCAAATTCACAGTGTCTGAACCACGTGACCAGCTGAGCGAGTAGAAGTAAGCCTTTCACACCTACGCATGGAGCCTTATCTTACCCATCCTCCTTAAACTTTCTCAGACACAAGGCCAAACTACAAGGCAGTAATTGACACACAGCCACTAAGGTAATCAATGGATGTAACATAAATTGAAGGAAAGCTTGGGTACAGGCTTACTCCCTGCACCCGGCCTCATTATTCTGCATGCTGCTAAGCGAAGTAGAAAAGTACGGGTAGGGTTGGTGCCAACTCAATCACAAGCGACCAAGTAATCTAGGGTCCTATAGTTAGTAGAACAAATGAGACATCGTACTTTTAGTGACGTCTACAGTAGCTAGTTTAAAGGTAGGGTTTAGATGCCCCACCTGACCATGTTTACCCAATCCCCTTACTCCGTTACCATATACAGATATAGTACCTATAGTAAAGTTACCTTTCCTGAACCAATAGAATTGTATACCAACTTTTGAGCATTATATGCCAATGATGACGAGTTTTCAGTAAAAATGTTATGATTTTTATGAAGTTTGTTGGAGTTGTGACGCGAGAAGGAAGATCACGCATCCGCTGATGTTCATGAGACTCCCCGTTTTTTGTACTTGTCATTAAACAGACTCCCTTTGCCAAACCGTCGAGTTGTCATTTTGATTTGGTGTTGGAGTATTGAATCTGCACCCCCATCCATCTCACGGGTGCTGCTATCTTGTCTTAAAGTGCTTTTGGGCAAACCCCAACTTTATGGGCCGGTTGGGGGTGCCAGAGCACACGTGGTAGCAGAGATTGGATGGTTATCGATTATCAATTAGAATAAGACACCCATTGACCGTCGACATAAAGTAACTCTAGGTCCTTGGTAATATCACAAGTCCTTTGCCATCCGGCTGAGTAGACCGTGAAGCTCCCCGTAGACAGTGCCAGAATAAAAATAAAATCTGCAGACACAGGTCTGAAGGGACCTGTGCTTCCCGTAATAACCCCTTCCCACTCCTACGGGCAGCTGAGCGGGTGAAAGGCCAGAGAAGGTGGTGACGAAGGCGGTGATCCCGAGCATCCAGAGAGGAAACATGTGAATGGTGAGTGAAAAAGGCTAAATGCTTTGGTACAAAGTATGTACCTTAGAACAAGTGAGGGAAAGATAATGAAGGGAGGCAGGAAAACAAAATATAGTCAGAAGTAGAGTAGAATGTGTGTATATATATATATCTGTGGGGAAGGAAATAGTGACTTAAAGGGTGAATAAAAGCAGCAAGAGAGAGGATACCAGGGAGGACGCCCGAGAAGAGAGAGGATACCAGGGGAGACACCCAAGAAGAGAGAGGATTCGCCTTATTACTACGCTTTAATATAGCGGCTAGAAGAAACTTGCATCCAGAGTCACAAATAAAGGGGAACAAATAGGTCACCACAGCGTTTAAAGACGCCTTGTGAAAGGGATGGGTTTAAACTCCATGTCAGGGTAAAATATTAGAGGCAGAGGTCTATGTAACCAACGGGAGTTCGTCTAGTGTGTTAACGTCTGTCTTATGTGTGGTTTGTTGTGACATCATAGGACAGAAAGTTTTCCTTCGAGGAACTAGCACGAAAACAGCACGATTGGATCTTTGGCATGTTGTAGAAGGTAACCTGATGTTTATTGAGTAAAATAGAAGATATAAAATTTGTAGAAAAAACGGGATTGGAACTTGTGATGATTGGTGCTCGCTCATTGTCATGATCTCTGCTTCCAAAAGATCAGGACTTGCCCGACTCCCTTGGAAGCAGACCCATAACCCCGGTTCCGAGTGCCAGCCAGTCCCAATTGGGACCTTTTGGACCCTGTCCTGGCGCCAGTGGCACCAGGCTCATAAAGATGCCCAGTCCCAGCGCTGAAAGCGCCGGGCTCATAATGCTTGGGTGGACTTACCTGCAGCAGACCATGCTACTTACTTACCTGCCAGTTGAACCCCTGATCCTCTTCTGTTTGGGACTACTTTTCCTGTTGGGTGGGGCAGGAGCCACTCCCTAGGTTCAGAACACTGGAACTCTTCTGGAAAGCAGGAACTCTTTTCTTACCTAGGCGTGGCTGTGGAAGGAGACACTAAGCACTACAGGAGGCTATTTAAACCACACCCGATGGATGAATCTTGCTTTGTGTTATTCTGCATTCTCTGCAGCAGAACGCTCATCGTGTCTTCTGCTTCTGATCCTGGGCCTAAGGGAACAAAGGCTTACCATCCTGGAATCCAGTCTTCAGCAGCACCTGTAAAGACAAAGAAAGAACAGGTTAGCACTACGGTCTTCAGTGGCAGCGCATCTCTTACCTGGTCCATCGGCTGTCACCAACGCCTCGCGCTGCATTCCGGCATCTGAAAGACAAAGGCTTACCTACTCTTCGCATGCTCCGGAGGTCTTCGCACTGCATTCCGGCATCTGAAAGACAAAAGCTTACCAGCTCTTCGCACACTCCGGAGGCCTTCGGCGCTGCATCCCGCATCTGAAAGACAAAAGAAGGTGCGTTTAAAGACATTGGGCAACTTTATTACTCACGTGCCATTACTCCTTCCCACGCCGAATCCAGTGGGTATTCCAGCACCCTTCAGCTTCTCTAAAGCTCCGAACTTGTACCTGCAAGATAAAAGGGACAGTTAGTGCGCATCGTGAAGCAGGCTACAAGCGCTTACTTACGTGCTTCCAGGCGCATCTATTCCTCACGCGGGTTCGATCCTCAACTCTCATCAGCCCGCCATCCGCCATCGCCGGAACCCTGCAAAACAAGAGATATCATTACAAAAGACTTTTAAGACATTTGAAGTGCCCAGAACTTACCGTTCGTGCAGTTAACGACGGACAGCAGTCCTCTGAGGTCAAGAGGCCTGCACCCTTATCCAGTGAAGAAACTGGTTACGGCACCCCGCCCCGAGGCAGATGGAGAGCTCAGCGTTCACTTACCTAAGGTGAGGGCGTTAACCTTTGGGGTTCTACAGGAGAAGAGAAAGGTAAGAGGAGAGAGGCACCCAATAACCCCAGTTCATTAATCCCATATTTTCTATCTGCAGACATCTTACTCTTCGAGTCAGACATACAGTGCACAGAGGTTCAGCCCAAAGAGCCAACCGTGTGTTACACATCACCTTTGAAGATACGGCATTCACCCAGTCAAGACCGGCGCCTCTGCGGGAATCAGGTGAGCGTTACACTCATATTGTTAGAATTGTTTAAGTAACGAAAGACATAACAAGTGTTGTATAAGTGAAAGTGAATAAAGTTGAATATGGAAGACATAACTCCATTAGTACACCTGTGCAAACAGTTGCCAAAACACGCACCTAAACTGAAAAAGTACAGTGCGGAATGAGTTAAAGGTACTTCCCACAAGATGTTCATGCCTTGGTCCCAGGGTGGATCCTTAGCTAAACCAGTCTTGCAACGCATGACAACCTATCTGCATGTCACATACAAGGGCAAACAGTTAGACAAACACCTAGCTAGTCTAGAATTGTGGAAAATGTACCAACAGGATAAAGAGGAGGAGCCGCCAGTAGATTGGATACAGAGGGGGGTGAGACGCCCTCAGCGCCACCCACCCCCTTTGAAACAAAAACTGAAGACAATAAGGATGAAGTGTTATACCCGTTAAGAGAGCTTAAAGCAGCCACATGGTATAGCAACCCAGCATATGAGTCACCTACACAAAGTAGTGACGAAAATCCAGATAAAGATAGCGATAGCGATATCACCTCCAGAGTCCCGAGGGACAAGGACCAGACACAAGCAAGTACATCTCTCGATACAGAGAGAGAAGGCAAAAGATGGAAAGGGAATGAGGATAGAACTGATGAGATAGCACTCACACTGAACGAATGGATAGGAGGTCAAATTTTATTGAAACTCGATGGTAAAGGCATTGATGACATGAAACAAAAGGAGAAGCTAGATGATGTACAGAGAAGGGAGAAGGAGACAGAAAAAGAATTGAGAGATGAAAGAGTAAGGAAGAAAGATAGACAGAGACGAGAACAGTAATATCGCAAAGAGCAAGAAAGGCAACACGATCGTAAACAGAGAGTAGCCAATGGGCAAAACAGACAGGAACAGAGAAGGACAGAGGAAGAACAGGAGATATGAGAGAAAAGAATAAAGAGACAAAGGGATGAGGAAATCCAAAGGGCAAACGAACATAGAGACGCAAAGAAAGAGGAAGAAGATAGGGTCAGAGAAGAAGCGAGGAAGCGCAGACAGTTCAATGACGATGTAGAACGTAAGCGAAGACAGAGAGCACGCGCACTTGAATATCTGGAAAGGGAGGTAAAAAAACCTGAGCCAGTAGTAGATTGGGAAGATATAGCAGAATTCTTTCCTGAGTACGATTCAGTACCAGGCACGTCTAGAGCAAATATCGAGGACGACTTTGACACCAGAAGCATCAGAGAGACGATCGATAGAATATATGAAGAAATGGGGCTAGAACAAGTACCCCAAGGAGATCAGGAAGACGAGCGCCTGCAGAGCACTCAGCTTTACGACACTGAGGTCATCTCCCAAAGTAGTGAGAACAGGGAACTGTCCCAAGAGAGATTAGAAATAAGTAGGAACAGAGATGATGCAAGAAGTTTCACAAGTTGGGCGCAGACAATGTCTAATGCTGAAAGAGAGGAGCAAGAAGAAAAGGAGAGAGAAAGAAGGCGCAGAAAATTAGTCCCAGGAGGGAAAGGGATAAGTTGATCAGACTCTAGGGGATCTGCATAAAGGGCATCCGAAACAGCCACACAGTCAGACCAACACGAAGAAGTATCTCACGGTCAGAGGGGGGTGACTCCACCACCCTATGAGAGCCGGCTAAGGACATTGCCTGGTAGGGGGCGATGCAGGAATATTACTCCTGCAATAGACAGGGGAACAATGAGAGAAGAGAGAGAGGGTCTTGCATTCCAAATTCCGTTGCTCGAGAAAGGTGGAGCAAGACCACAGCATATTACATGGCCACACACGCATCGGAAAAACCTGAAAAATAAACTTCCAATGCTGATATTGGGAGCTGGAAAATGGATACACAAGTTAGAAGAAATAACGGGAGGGAACACGTTAGCTATAGGGGATATCAAAGGTCTCTTAATCGCCATACTTGGTGAAAGAGCAGATGATGTGTGGACATGGGCAGGTGACCCTGGTGTGACCACAGTCAATACCGCACATGAGGGAGCTCCATTTAACAATTGCAGAGCCGCAGTATGGAAAACGTTATAATTATTATATCCGGGTACTTCCGACAATGGAGCTATAATGACACGTAAAATGAAGGACTCGGAAGACCCATTGATTTACATCCAGAATTTCCAAGACGCGTGGGTACTCGAGACTCGGGAATCATGGGGAAAATCCATACCAGTGTTCTACCATATATTGTGCCAAGGGCTGCCAGAGCCGGTACAGAGACAGCTCAAGAAATTGGTAGGAATCAAGGCCAAACAGTTGTTGGAAATACAGCTGACAATCGCACACTATTGCAAGCTACTGCAAGAAAAATATTGCAAAAAAGAAGATGCACAAAAGGGTGAAGAGGCAAAATTAGTACCGAAAAAATGTCACAATACACCCTTGAAGGAGCAATGATAACTAGCGCAGATGGATCGAACACACAACAAGTTAATAATCCACAGCAGAACAATCAGGGCAACACTGGGTTCTACCCCAGGGGACAAGGATTTAGAGTATGAGGATGGCAGAGTAATCAGGGAGGTTTTCAAAGTAATCAAGGAGGTTTTCAAAACATGCAAAATGGTAACCAAGATATGTCAAATGGGCAAATGGTCAGGCCACTGCCAGTATGTTGGTTATGTGGAATGACAGGGCATTTAGCACTCATATACAGAAATCAAGGCATTATGCAAAATGGCCATGGAATAGGAGCAGGTATGTTGAATCCACCTGTATGTTTACAGCAGGGGGGAAATGGAGTTGCACAGAATCACACGGTTCAACAGCAATCGCCAACAGCACAGCAAGGCTTGCAACCTCAGAATTCGATGAGCTTTCCACAAGGACAGCCTCAAAAGTCACTGATGCAACTGTCACAGACAGTAAGTACAGGACAGGCCATGAACCCTGGAATGAGGAATAACACTGGTGATGGGGGAAGTCCATTCACACAGGGTGGGACAAAATTATATATGGACTAGGACAGCTCACTGGGAACCCTGATGTGTTCTATCCTATCAGTGACACCAGACCCTCACCAGGAACCAAGGGTGGATGTCGTTGTAGGGGATAAAGAATATTCCTTCCTAGTTGACACGGGTGCAACACATTCATGTATACATGAAGGTACATTTTCCTTGTCCAGCGATGCTACAAATACTCAGAGTTTCACAGGAGCTACTAGTTGTGTTCCTTTTACTAACACACTGCCAGTCTCTATAGGAGAATGTGATATGAATGTACCCTTGTTATATTCACGACAAACCCCTGTAAACATCTTGGGTCAAGATCTAATAATGAAATTAAACATGACAATCTCATTCATGGAGGAGGTCATAGTATGTTTGACTCCAGGAATACACTATTTGAACGTATGCAAAATGATTAGAGCCTACGCAGGACACACAGCCATGAGGGCTATACCATTAGAGCCCGAAATATTAGCGTACGGAATTCATGTGCTAATGGCAGGGCTACCAGGCCTTGCTGAGTAAACTATGAGGACCCCAGATGAATTTCTGTTCAGGCCAAGAATACCTATGAATGAAGAAAAGGGATGAGTATTTCCCTTAGTGATACTCACAGCCGCGATACGAGGGAAAATGGCTCTGATCGATGGTTGTGATGATGAAGGCCAACAATGGTGCCTGGGCCAACAATGGTACAATGGGCACAGTAATCGCCATTGAAGAAGGGTACAGATTGACTGACATTACTGATGACGATCTGTTTGACGAGCAAGCAAACGGGGGAGAAACAGCAGTTGAGGTGAACCTCACCTTTTGGGTGAAAATGATCAAAAGAGAAGTGCCTCAGAGAATGATGCTAGCGCAGAACCGTCCTGAATATTTCGAGGACGACATGGCCCAGGTGCCTGTCTCAGTGTGGACCACAGGCCCCTATGATGTAGAAGAAGTCGGAGAAGTGAAAATCAAATTGAAGCCAGGAGCAATCTTTCCAAAAGCACGACAATATCCCATATCCAGGGAGGCAATGAAGGAATTTTCAAGACCATTTCGGCTATGATGGAGCAGGGCATCTTAGTGACGTCAGAGTCATCATGCAATACTGCAGTTTACCCTGTCAAGAAATCAAAGGGAGGGTCTTGGAGGCTAATTCAAGATCTGAGGCCGATAAATGATATTGTTGAAGCCGAGTTCCCTTTAGTCCCGAACCCGGCTACAATCCTATGTAATATACCTGTTGAGGCAAAATATTTCACGTTGGTTGATTTGAAAAATTCATTTTTCTCAATCCCATTGCACAAAGATCACAAGATCAGACATCATTTGCATTCAGACAGATGTGTCTAAAAAGCAAAAGGCTACACCAGGGGTACTGTGAGTCTCCTTCTATCTTTAACAGAGTCCTGCAGATGGACCTAAGCAATATTGCATTGGAAAGTGTTGTCTTTCAATATGTGGAAGACATCTTAATTTGCAACACGACAGAGGAGAAATGCAGACACGGTTCTGTTCAGCTACTATCTATATTAGCTGAAAAAGGATATAAGGTTGACAAAGAGAAGTTACAATATTGTCGACAAGAAGTGCTATACATAGGTCAGCTGATCTCTCAGGAGGGGAAAAGAGTTACCCCAGAAAGGGCTGAAGCCATACTAAACACAGCCAAGCTGCACATGGTAAAGCAGATGCAGAGTTTCTTAGGCCTTTGCAATCATGTCAAGGCATGGGTTTTTGACTACAGGTCGTACACCAAGCCCTTGCTTCAGGCCCTAAAGAAGGCACAAGTGATGAAGGAAAAGATTGAGTGGTCTGAAACCAAGGAGGAAGGATTTGCTGAACTAAAAAGAGCCATCTGCACGGCACCAGTTTTAGGGATTCCCAATTATGCAAAGGAATTCTACATGTTCTCGCACGCAAATGGCAGCGTAATGACAGCAGTACTCACACAGAGAACCACATTGCGGTACAAGCCCCAAGCATATTATTGTGGAATTTTGGACCCAGTGATGAGAGGCCATTTCCTGTGCGAACAAAGTTCAGCTGCCGCAGCGTCCGCCATTGAAAAAGCTACTACCATTGTAATGGCATGCTCAATGACGTTGTACGTCGAGCACTCGCTATTTGCTATTCTAGAGAAACCGAAGGGCACACTGACATCTCAGAGTGCTTCTGCCTATGAAGTGATCATATCAAATCCATCAATTAAAATAGTCTGATGCAAAATAGTGAACCCAGCTATGTTCATAGCCGAGCCAGTCACTGAAGGAGAGCCAATACATGACTGCGCGAATTATGAGGAATTCTATGATGAGATTCCCAGAGTAAAAGAAAATGTATTGGCAGCAGGAGAAATTGTCTTCATTGATGGTTGTTCGAGAACCGATCAAAATGATGGGCAAAGATATACAGGCGTCGCTGTGATTAATCACACAGCAAGTGGAGAATTTTGAGTACTACTAAGTGCACGAATACCATCTCCTTATTCGGCGCAACATGCAGAATTATTAGCGTTCATACTCTGAGAATCACGCAGACCAGGAAGTAACAGTGTACATTGACTCCGCCTATGTGACATCAACAGTGAACGCAGGTTTAGCGTGCTGGAAAAGGAGGTGCTACCTCCGAGCGGATGGCACGGTAATACAGCACGTAGCCCTATTGGATAGACTGATTGAAGCACTACAGCTCCCAGTGGGCATAGTGGTCATGAAATGCACCGCCAACAAGAAGGGGACAGATTTTATCTCACGAGGAAATCGAGCAGCAGACACAGAAGCCAAGTGTATGGCATCCAATAATGAGACAATCATGGATGTGGAAGTCGTTAACACGAATGAGAAAATGATTGTTGCACAAAGTGAACCCGAAAGTTATAATAATATGCGACAAACGCAGTTAATAGAACTCCAAGGGGAGGCACCACAGGAGGAGAAGAACTTATGGAAACGGCAAGGGTGTTCTTTAAACCCCTCCGAAAGCTTGTGGTGACAAGACAGCACTGGTAAACCAGTAAGGCCTGAAGCCCTGTTAAAAATAGCACTGAAACCGTTCCACTATCCAGCACACATGACAAAAGAGAACCTAGCGGCAACACTCTCAGAAGACTGGTTCATACCAAATTTAGCAGAGCATGTTGCATTTTTTACGGTGAACTGTATAATATGCCAACAGTTCACAGCTGAGCACACACTAAAAGTAATTAGAGGAGTTATCCCAAGGCCCAATGGGCCTTTTCAGCACTTGCATGTCGATTATGTCGATATGATTCAAGTATGTAATGGGTACAGGTATTTAATTTTTGTGGTGTGTCCATTCTCTAGATGGATAGAAGCAGGTCTATATACACACCCAGACTCTACCTGTGCAGCCAAATTCCTAGTGAGAGAGGTATTCCCCAGGTGGAGGGTATGCAAAGTCATGAGATCAGATAACGGGACTCACTTTGTAAATGAAGTTTTTGAGCAGATTAGCTTGTTTCTTGGTATAAAGCACAAGTTTTCGTCGGCGTATCATCCGCAAGGTAACGGAATACGTGAGAAGCTCAATGGTTTATTAAAGGAAAGGATAGCCAACTTGAAGCTTACTCTAAGAAAGGGATGGTTGCACTGCCTTCCTTTGGCACTGTATGCACTCCGGTATCAACCCAGATCTCACCATCATCTTACGCCGCATGAAATAGCCACAGGAAAAAGAATGCGCACTCCACTGACACCCCGAGACAGAGCTAGATGTGATGCCCACTCAACAGGAGAAATCTTAGGGTCTGAAATTAAAGATTACTTGAATTGCATGACATCTTGCCTTACTGTAATTTCAGGCCAGCTGCAGCGATGATGAAAAGGGTGCAGAGTAGAACGGAACACAGAAGGAGATCTTACTGCAGACGCAGCTCAAGGATTACGTGTACCATCCATCTTCCCTGGAGATATCGCCCTGGTAAGAGCCACACGAGGAAAAAGTGGGACGAGCCAAGGTTTAACGGTCCCTTTACAGTGGAAGACTGTACTCCCTCTCCAGGAAAGCTACAAGGGAGAAGAGCTTGGATCTTTTTGGGAGACATCAAGGCATACATCGGAGAAGGCCCTCTGCCTGCACAACAGCACGAAGAGACTACAGACAATGGGGACGAACCACAGCACGTGCAGACGAGATCCATGACGAGGAATCAGGACGCATGAGCAGCAGCAAAGCAAGGACAAAGAACTTTTGTGAAACAGTTGTGGCTCCATTTTGCCATTTCTCTGAGCAAAAAAGGGGGATAAGGACATATAAAATAAAAAATAAAAAAAACGGACATTCTGTGCATCCTAGTTGCAGGATGAAGAAGAAAATTGCATTCATTAAGCCACAACCTAGTCTGTTGACTTTGAACTTTGGACTGAGGCACACTGAAGCCTTGATTAGAAAAGGATACGCCAAATTTTGATCGAGGTCACATAAATTGGAAGAAAATACAGTATCCAGACGCCTTGCACACAGAGACCTTGTTCGGACTCACTCATGGTGTCCCACACTAGTGACATTACTAAGGACATTTTGAGATATTTCGAGCTGGTAGTGAGATCATACCCATCAGTGGTGGAGAGGCTCACCAGTATCACTGACTTTCTTCAAGATCCTGAAAATGAAAAGACTATAAGGAGGCTGCTTACTGTAATTGCCGAGCTGTTCCTCCTACTTCCAGAATACAGCAAGGTAAAAGCAAATGTCCCAAGCAGAAGGAGAAGCGAATACACTCATCAATGTGATATTTTTTCGTCTAATTGAAGAGCACCCAACCTTTGTCGGAAGACACACTGTGTATTATCATTTCTTCGAGATCTGGCAAACACAGAACGCTTCAGCATAATTTTGAACGGCATAATAATACAGGTCACTCTCCACATCAACCTGGCTCGTAGAAGCCACTCACAGTGAGTACCGAACTGTTCCAAACCTCAGCAAGGGCAGGACAAATGTCCCTGTCACCAGAAGATAGCAGATTGGCGAACAACATTTTCTTTCACCTTATTGTGGACTTTCCAGAGCTTGTGGGGAGACCTATCGATGTTGGCGTCCTCACGTTCATCAGAGATCCAGCAAAGTATACCCAGCTAAGCATGCTCCTACATGGTATTGTAGTGCAAAGTAAACTCTCCAATCAATCTCCATCAGTGTCTCCGGAGGAGACAGTGAAGCTTTCCGCCGAAGGACAGATCGAGAGAGTAACACCAAAAAGTTAATTTTATTTTTTGGCAAAGACACAGCATGTCTTCGGGAATGAAGCAGATCAGAGGCGTAGACTGGGAACTAATATATTTTGAACATGCACAGTAAAGAGACTTACTGAATTTTCACCTGGTTTTGACATTCTACATAGAGCCCAACAAGAAAACAAGAAACTGTTTCCAGAAATAATAGACAATCGAGTGTTCAAACAAAGAGAGAAAATTGTGTAGTACCCACAGACCACAAACAGAAACCAGAGATAATATTGCTTAGAAGGTATATATTAAAAAATTATTAAAAAATTAGTATTTCTCAACACATGATCAAGATGGGGATTCAGAGCAGCAACCTCGTCCTCCCCCAGGTGGAGAGACGTCCGTCCCTTTCTAGAAGTAAATGCTGCGATGGACTTACAAGGAGATAATGTATTTATGTATTATATTTATCATTATTTTGCTGTCGCTGACAATCAGAACTGCATTTTTTATTGGTGTACAAAGTGTTCCAATCCCAGTACATCCGCCTAATGTTGCATACATGATACCACGAAGGCACAGAGACCTTACATAATCATTCCAGTCGCTAGAAGATCTGATAATGGAGTGAGTGAACTTGAGATGGAAGTGATTCACAATGACACACACACACACTTGTGATAACAGACAAATCGAAAAGCCGGAGACAGGGTCGGCAGAGTGTGAATGAAGAAAGGTTACTGCCAACCACATGCATGCAAACAGTGAATGCACACACACCAAGCCGGAGACAGGGTTGGCAGAGTCTGAATGAAGAAAGGTTACTGCCAACCACATGCATGCAAACAGTGAATGCACACACACCAGGCCTAGTGTCAATAACTGCAGAACCACAATCCAAAGCACGGGAGAAGAAGAGAATGCCTACTATGAGAAGTTCCACCACAAGTGAAGTGAAAAGACAAATGGAAAAGACTGAACTCCTGAAGAGACAAGAGGACTCAGAGAATAAACCCACAGAAACCACATTAACAAGCACATATGTACCAATAAGGGGGACGAGCACAAGTCATGCCATACAGCCGTATAGTGGACCAATGCCAGAGTGGATATGGGCATTTCTAACCAGAAGACAAAAGATACAAGAGAACAAGGAAATAACTGCCATACTTTTGTCTACTCAAATGGTACAGATGAGGAGACCTGCACCATGGACCAGGATACCCAAGAATCTTCCAGAAAGAAGGAGCCATACAGATGCATTCAGTGATGTAGTCATAGAAAACTACATGAAGCCCCTCAGGATCACGAGAGGCATACACAGAGATGACAGTGAACTAAATGATTACTTGGACAGCCCAGCACACATGAGAAACAACATCTGGTACCAGCACATGAAAGAAGTGGGAAGACGGAGTTCAGAAGGGGATTGCTTTGTTTGTGCACTCCTACCGTATAGCATGGGAAAGTCCAAGATCTTCGTAGCTGTAGAAGTTGATGTCCAGACAGCACACTGTCTCTCGCACGTAGCAATGTGTAAGACCAGAGGCCAGTTCATGGGAAGTGATGCTTCATTGAAATGGGCAACCGAAGCAACTGATTCTGATGAAGATGATTATGTCCAGGACATAAGGACAAGAAACAGAGCTCACACTAAGAATCATGTGATCAGGTACGAGAAACCTGGAGTGAAAGGGGCTGAATCAGATGGCAAGTGAACAAGAAGCTAAATGTCCAAGGGAAAACTTAAGAAAAAGCTTGTGGATGGAAAAACAGAGGCCAAATGCAAGTTTGGGGAACAGTGCTTTCACCAGATGGATGGGAAAAAGGGGTAGTGATGTGCAGGGCATGGATGGTCCTCAGAGCCTGCAAGGAAGCAACTGAAAATTTACAAAGGATATGCAAGCCATTATGGCCAAAGCTTGCAAAACTATTGACTTGGGTCGAAGACAGAGGGGGACCCTTGCAGAAAGTGCCGTTGGAGAATCCGAAACTATGCTTCAGGAATAATGGCACAAGGAAGATGGGAGAGAATCAAAACTGTGGACGAATTCTTGATGCTCCAGGGATGGTGCAATGAACTGCAGTACTAATGGATCATTATTGGGCATGTGGATCAAATGCATACATCAGGCTGCCAAAAACCTGGTGAGGTATATGTACACTAGTGAATGTCCACGTTCCAGCTTTGGTGATCCCGAAGAAAGGCCTGAATATTGACAGTTTTCCAAAAGCAGATGCTCACCTGAGGAAAAAGATCTGTGGAGCTGCTGAATAGAATGAAGGGAGAGAATTACTTTTCTGCCAAATCAGAAGAAGCCTTCCATGCGATCCCACATGAACACAGGCTGTTTAGCCTCACTTCAACAGTGTTCACGACAATCTTCATGACAAGATTTCAACTTGGAGCAAATACTAAATGGTTGCAGATAACCAGATGGGAGTTACTGCAGACCATCAACACAACCATAAAAGGATTCAACGTCATAAAGGAAGAGTTAAGGGCAGTTCGATTGATTACTCTCCAGAACAGATATGTCCTTGACATGATAACAGCTATGGATGGAGGAGTTTGTGCAAAAATCGGAGAATCATGTTGCACATTTATACCATCTCACGATGAAGAAAATGGAACTCTAACAGAAGCCATAGGTATGCTGACGAAACTACAGAATCAAATGATTGATGAAACTGACGAAGTTGATGATGACAGCTGGTTTGGATCCCTATTCTCTTGGGTTCCACAATGGATGGCAGATGCATTCAAGTTCCTAGGAGCCCTGGTAGTGATGACATTGCTAGGAGTCTGTGTCATGAAGATAATAACCTCTGAGTGCCAGAAATCTGCAAAAAAATCCATTGGGATGAAGATCATGATTGATGTCAAGCCAGGTTGGAAGCCCGAAGACTTGACTGATGAAGAAATAAGAGACTTTGTGAAGGCCAGCATTCACGCACCAGAAGGAACAAAGTTTCAATATCCTAAGAAGCATAGAAATTATGTGGGAAGATGGGTTTACTGCAGCCCAGATGGCCAGTGTCAACTAATGACGTGGAACAAAGATGAGCATGTGAGAACAGGAGGAAGCCTGAGAGGAGTAATAAAGATATGGACCCTGAAGAGACATTTCTTCAGACCATCATGTATAGATATTTATGTGAATGTTACGAGACAATATACGTGCTTGGTATGAACTATTTTCCTCGTGCAAATAGTAGTATAGACAAGACAACAATGGTTGAAAACATAATAGCTTAAGCAAATGTAAAAAGTCTTGGAATGAACAGTATCTTGAGTTGAAAAGGATTTATAAAGTTTTGTATTTTTTTCCTCATTAATCAGCAGAACAGCAGACACGTGTTTCGACCAGCTTGGTCGTTATCAAGGCTGTACATTAACATTATTACAAATGTGAATTGAAAAAAATTGATCGGAGCAAGTTAACCGAAAGTAACAGGACAAGAAGAAAGCATTGCACAATAAAAATATGAAAATAAAATAACACATATCACACAGGATGATGGCACTGAGGAAAGCAAACAAACGTGGATATGGTTCAACAAGAAAAAGGAAAACAGCTTCAAGTCAGCATTGGTTGTTAGTATATAGCAACTTCTGTAATTCTAATTATCACAGTATACTTAAAATAAAATGTTATTAAGGTAAATAACACCAATATAATAATGAGGGCCAGTGAGGTGTCCAGTGTCCAGAACCATTGGTGAACCACCATTTAAAGATAGGTGGGTGATTACAGATCGAACTATTACACCAGAGTGTGTATATGGTAATTGCATCCTTATGTGAGTTCACCACACCGTGTAATGCTACCAGGCATTTTCATGCATAACCAAAACTAGGCTTACAAAAAAGGAGAAATTTGTGAGCTTGAATCTGAAAACCAATAACGATTTAAAAGGGTAAAAATCCCTGATTTAATTAATAATTCAAACACCCAATATTCAAGGGACCAATCTATCCCACTTCAAGAATAATATGTTGTCACTCAGGGAGTAGTCTAAAATAGACGTGGTCCAGATGTGTTTTAGAGCATTAGTAGCTCTGTTAAATAAATGTCTTGAAATCTTAAAAGAAAAAAAGAGAATAGAAATAGAAGATGAGTACCTAAATAACAGATCCTTTCTTAACATAATTGCTAAAACTATGTATATGCCATGGGCTAAATTGTAAAAGAGGGAAATACCGCTCATATGATTATGCTTACAAACAATATATAACGGGATCAATCCCAAAGATGAAAATTCCATGCCTGTTTAGGCGTCTGCGTGGACGATTTTCCTGTGTGACTAAGACTGTCCAGAGCATTATTTGCAATGGATGCCGAGGTAACGTTATGACATCACGCATAGATGTTTGCATGACATCATTGTGTAAACAAAGAACATCATTGGACCGCAATCAGCGGCGAGTTAAAATAGAAATGTATATGTTATGTTAACTGCTTATGCGTCTTAAGCAAAAGATGTGAATCGTTTAATGCTGTTGTAAGTTAATGCAAATAGCTGAGTGTTTTGAAACGCTAAGCCAAGTCTCAATCTGCATGTTGTGCCCATTCACATATCATCTGACTGATGTCATGTAATGTGACATATATGATAGATGTCAAATCTCTTCTCATCTAAAAAACATTGCGCCATTTAAAGATACAAGGGTTGTATTCCATTGGAAATGCCTCTTAAACCAAAAGGTGCGCAATGACGTAATGACGTCTCATGAGTTTGTGTGCTAAATAATATTTTTATGACCACATAGATAGACAATGTATTACACTGCTAATAATAATATCAGTATGGACGTCCTCAGAATAAAATGTGCAAATTCGATGGTCAAAATGGCATATAGGCAATCAATGAGACTGGACACTGGATCACTCATTACTGGTCAGAATTAGCAAACATTCAAATACATTGTAAGAATGTCATATGATAAAGTCAATGCAGTAAGTGTGATGGCAGGTTACAGAAACACATACATTTCATGATCTGAATTTAAACCAAATTCTGTGGATCTCAGAAGACATAAGTTTTGATTCCATTTTACATAATTTTAGCTACAAATTGCCTCCCCTTTTTCCTTTTTAGGCTTTCATCAGCCCAATGAACTGCAAATCATCTACATTGGCCATTTGATTCTCCTGTTGCCAGAGTATCGCCAAAGGCACTTTGGGATCTGAATTCCTTAAACTTGAAAGATGCTCGCGTATGCGTACCTGAAGCTGTCTAATGGTGCTACCAATATAATGCTTGCCACATACACATATGATTACATATACCACATAGCATATCTTACAATTAACAAAATCTGAAATCACAATTTCATTTCCAAGAGGATCATTGAATGTTTGACACTTATCAACTGCATATTTGCATTGATTACAATTGCCACATTTGTGGAAACCACATCCTGTTTGTAACCAATTAGCCCTTAAAGTTGATAAAATTGGATCTAAAAAGGATGGACATAGTTTTTGCTTGATGGTTGGTGCTCTAGTGAAAGTAAATTTAGAAAAATTAGTCAAGAAAGGTGCCAAATCTTTATCAAGCTTAAGAATATGCCAATTTTTGCTACCATTTTATACAATAAGCCACTATCCCTGGAAAACTGTGTAATTATAGCAATATGCTGCAACTGCGTTTTATCCTTGAGCAGTTCTGTTTGTTTCATGTGAGCATATTTGCCTGCTGCCTTATTGATGATCCTGGGGCAGTAGTCCCTATCAAAAAAACAATGTGTGAGTAAATCACATCCTAGGTCGTAATCAGTATCCAGACTGCAGTTTCTACTAGCTCTGTAGAATTCACCTCCAGGAATATTGTTAATGGTACCTCCCTGGTGGTTACTGTTAGCATGTTATTGTGACCAAAAATGTGCAAAGCCAAAAAGTCTATCTATAAGGCACTGACATGTCCGTTGAGTGTCATCCCAAAATGATTGCAATTGGTGTGGTCTGCAAATTTGTTGAAAGATTCCAATGTTTCTTTCCACACAATAATGATGTCATCTATGAATCTTTTCCACTTGATGATTTTAGCTGAAAAAATGTTTTGTTGTTAAATGTGTTCTTCCTCATACTGATACATAAATAATTTGCTAGAGAGGGTGCAAACTTGGCTCCCATGGCCACTCCCTTTTCTTGCAAGAAAAAATTATCATTGAATAGACAAACATTGTTTTGCAGAGAAAAAAACAAAAATTCCTTTAACATCTCAACATGTTTCCAGTATGATGCCAAACAATTTTCAAAAGTAAATTCCAAAGCACTAACTGCAAGGTCATGTCCGATGCTTGTATATAATGCTGATAAATCTAAAGTGGCCAATAGATAATCAGACTTCCATTCCACAGATTTCAGAAACTGAAGTACATGGGTACTGTCCCTAATATATGATTTCATTTTCCCCACAAATGGTTTTAAAGCTTCATCCAGGTATTGGGAAAGGCCCTACGTAGCCCACCCAATACCACTCATTATTGGTCTCACCTCAGGTAGCTGTTGGTATGCTTTGTGTAATTTGGGTAAAAAGTATACCGTGGGCATTGTAGGATTATTGATGAGAAGAAACTTATTTTCTTCATCGGTTAAAAGGCCCATGTTGTGCCATTTAGTAATTAAATTCTCTAACTGTGTGACTATCCTCTTTGTGGGATTAGATTTAAGAGCTGTGTAGCAATGTGGAGTAGTTAAATGGGTCATACCCATTTGAATGTATTTAGTTGTGTTAAGTATAACTACATTTCCTCCTTTGTCAGCTTCCTTTATAGTGATCAAATGATCTTCAGCCAGAGAACTCAGAGCTTTGAATTCATCACAGGTCAAATTATATCTTGTTTTGGTATTTTTGTTGATTGGTCTACCCATTATGGCATGGATATCCTTGATCATTGATTTCTGAAAAATATCAATAACATTTTCAGTTATGGTCTGAGGCATGACTTTAGAAGAAGGTTTAAGTTCGTTGATTTCCAAATGCCTGGGATTGACCCCTAAGTCAGAACAAATAGTTTATAAATCTGAATTACCCTCAAGGTAAGTGAAGTCAAAATCTCAATATTCTTCAGGTCTGATAAAGCCAAAGTACTCAAAGGTTCTAATACAGGTTTCGGTACAAAAGAACAAACTTAGTTGCAAAAAAATGTTTTCATTTCAATTTACGTGCAAATTTGAACAAATCAATTTGAAAGCCAACATAGTTGGTGCCACTATCTGGAGCAAAGGAAAGACCCTTATTGACCACTGAAATCTCAGATCTAGTTAAATTACGATTGGACAAATTCACCACTAAATTTGATTGTGTTGTTGGGCTAATCTCTTCCTCGTGTTCGATCTGGTTAGAATTCCTGGACGACCAAATCTCCTCATCGGAACTGCCACTTCCGCTTGCATTTCCCCCTCCCCCACCGGCCCCTTGTGTGGTGCTGTTTGCTAATGTAGGGGCAGTTGATGGGGTTTGGAACCATACCTGTTTGTAATTGAGCAGTCTTTGATCTCCCTTTTTGTGTCTGTGAATTTCTTCTAAAAAACTAACTCCACAACAATTTTGTGGTTCTATCCTACTCTCGCTTGTAGTGTCCCCCTCATGGATTTCTTCCTCTGAATCCGGATCAGAGTTGGCAGGAGTGGTGTGTGATGAACTAGGTTTGGATCTAGTGCCCATGTTATCATACTTGGATTGGAATGTGTAAATTCTATCCGATATATAGTCCTTATCATCACAAAGAATTTTCTGAATTTCCTCATCTTTATGTCATCCTGATATTCTCTAAGGATCTCACTTATTTTATCAAAATTCTTTTGTTTGGTGGTTTTTGCATTTGTCATATTTTTTATTTCTTCTTTGACCATATTAATTTGTTCAATCACTCTCTAATGTACCCTAGTTGCATGTGACATGAGTAGTTGTAACATTGTCTCTGAACTGGTACTCAAATGGTGTTCCCATTTTTTCAGCCAGATTGGCATCTTCATCCTTGTCAAAATTAGGAAAAATTAAAATCCTCAAACCCCGAGGAATAATATCATTCTCGAGATAATTGGCTAATTAGGCGTGCTCACAATCATAATCATATGAGCGGTATTTCCCTCTTTTACAATTTAGCCCATGACATATACATAGTTTGAGCAATTATGTTAAGAAAGGATCTGCTATTTAGGTACTCATCTTCTATTTCTATTCTCTTTTTTCTTTTAAGATTTCAAGAGATTTATTTAACCGACCTACTAATGCTCTAAAAACACATCTGTGCCACGTCTATTTGAGACTACTCCCTGAGTGACAACATATTATTCTTGAAGTGGGACAGACTGGTCCCTGAGCTAGGCCTTGATCTACCACTAATCAATTTGAACATATTCATTTGAATATTGGATGTTTGAATTATTAATGAAATCAGGGATTTTTCCCCTTTTCATTCGTCATTGGTTTTCAGATTCAAGCTCACAAATGTCTCCTTTTTTGGTAAGCCTAGTTTTGGTTATGCATGAAAATGCCTGGCAGCATTACACAGGGTGGTGAACTCACATAAGGATGCAATTACCATATACACACTCTGGTGTGATAGTTAGATCTGTAATCACCCACCTATCTTTAAATGGTGGTTCACCAATGGTTCAGGACACTGGACGCCGCACTGGCCCTCATAATTATATTGGTGTTATTTACCTTAATAATATTTAGTTTGAAATATACTGTGATAATTACAATTACAGACGTTGCTATATACTAACAACCAATGCTGACTTGAAGCTGTTTTCCATTTTCTTGTTGAACCATATCCACGTTTGTTTACTTTCCTCAATGCCATCATCCTGTGTTATTTTATTTTCATAATTTTATTGCGCAATGCTTTATTCTTGTCTTGTTAGTTTTGGTTAACTTGCTCCGATCAATTTGTTCAATTCACATTTGTAATAATGTTAATGTACAGCCTTGTTAATGACCAAGCTGGTTGAAACACGTGTCTGCTGTTCTGCTGATTAATGAGGAATTAAATACAAAACTTTATAAATCCTTTTCAACTCAAGATACTGTTCATTCCAAGACTTTGTACTTTAACTATTATGTTTTCAACAATTGTTTTCTTGTCTAAACTACAATTTGCACAAGGAAAATAGTTCATACCAAGCGCGAATATTGTCTCGTAACATTCACATAAATATATTAATTTCATTATGAACCTTTGTTGGTGGTTCATAGTCATCGAGACATTTGCTGCTGGTCATTTTGTAGAGCGCATTGAGTTTGGAGAATAGAAAGCAGTTATTTGTATCTAACCCACGATCAGATTTGTTTTCACCATCATGTATAGTCCAAGAAGATGAAGAAAGAATGGACTTATCCAATAAAGCACAAGAGAAACTGGAAGAACTGAAGAAAGAAGGGAAAGTGGTCGATGAATCGTCCAGAGGGGGGAATGTAGAGGAGGTCCTAAATACAGCCCACACTCAAAGTGCCCATTTTGAAATACCAGGAACGTTCACGCTGAGATACTTGATGTGCGA
This sequence comes from Ambystoma mexicanum, assembly GCF_040938575.1. NCBI lineage: Eukaryota > Metazoa > Chordata > Amphibia > Caudata > Ambystomatidae > Ambystoma > Ambystoma mexicanum. The sequence continues at coordinate 636,173,397 of NC_090925.1, forward strand.
TGAGCACATAAACCAGCAGAGAGCCGCAGTAGGGCTCTGCCCGGTACCGATCAGACCGACAGCACGCATTGAAGTACCAACACCAAAGAAAACAAGGACAGTAAAGTACCAATTGAGGAAACCATATCAACAAATAAAACGGAATGAAGATCGTCTGAGTGAGGTCCCTGAAGAGGCCAAGAAAGTCCTAAAAGAAGATGAATGGTGACGTCACAAGAACTCGGACTGACACGCAGATAAAGAAACCGATGACCTTTGAACAAAGAAAGAGACGAAACACCATGGATAAACGACATCCTGAGTTGACGTAAAAGGAAGATGTCAAGTATAAGAAGCTTATGCCATAAGAGTGATGAAGATATGCAACCAGTTTACATGTGTACATATGCTTGGAAATGCAAGAAAGCTGAGGAAATCGTATGGCTTGCTATGCTTAGTAGGAAATTAGTTGCGGGAAGCACAACTATACACAATCTACCTCAAAGAAGTATGTTATATAAGTATGCTTCCACTTTGCACAAGAAGCAGAATCAACCAAAAGGTTACTAAAAGGCCACACGAGAAGAGTTTCATGTTTGGTGAAATTGAGACTGCAGCGGCAGAAACAAAACTCAGCAGAGGCACACCGTGCCTGGAGAACCAAGGTCGTATCTGTCAAGATGGACAAACAGTGGCCATAATTAATCAAAGCAAAGAACAGAATACACTGCTCTGAAGGGCCAAGATAAGAAGACGGAGGCAGGAGATGGATGAAACGAAAGTCAAACACACAAATTGTACAAAGAAGAGGCAAATTCACAGTGTCTGAACCATGTGACTAGCCGAGCGAGCAGAAGTAAGCCTTTCACACCTAAGCATGGAGCCTTATCTTACCCATCCTCCTTAAGCTTTCTCAGACACAAGGCCAAACTACATGGCAGTAATTGACACACAGCCAATAAGGTGATGAATGGCTGTAGCATAAATTGAAGGAAAGCTGGGGTACAGGCTTACTCCCTGCACCTGGCCTCATTATTCTGCATGCTGCTAAGCGGAGTGGAAAAGTATGGGTAGGGTTGGTGCCAACCCAATCACAAGGGACCAAGTAATCTAGGATCCTATAGTTAGTAGAACTAATGAAACGTCGTACTTTTAGTGATCTCTACAGTAGCTAGTTTGAAGGTAGGGCTTAGATGCCCCACCTGACTGTGTTTACCGAATCCCCTTACTTTGTTACCATATACAGATATAGTACCTATAGTAAAAAGACCTTTCCTGAACCAATAGAATTGTATGCCAACTTTTAAGCATTACACATCAATGAGGACGAGTTTTCAGTATAAATGTTATGATTTTTATGAAGTTTGTTGGAGTTGTGAAGCGAGAAGGAAGATCACGCATCCGCTGATGTTCATGAGACTCCCCGTTTTTTGTACTTGTCATTAAACAGACTCCCTTTGCCAAACCGTTGAGTTATCATTTTGATTTGTGTTGCAGTATTGAATCTGCACCCCCATCCATCTCACGGGTGCTGCTATCTTGTCTTAAAGTGCTTCTGGGCAAAAATTGACTCTATGGGCCGGCTGGGGGTCCCTGAGCACAGGGCCCAGCGAGGAAAGCCAAACGGCAAACGACCAGGGTGAGAACTCACATTTATCAGCACCCAGGCCATAACCTCTGTTTCTAACGCATTAAGCTTGAACCAGTTCTTCTGCATCCATCCCCCAATGTTGGACACACAGTTCCGAAGACGACTAGCAGCGGGTTTTGATAATGGTCCACACACAAAACCAGTTGCGTGTCATCAGCGGAAGAATAGAATCTACAGCCACGTGCATGAATGACTTTAGTTAGGGGAAGCAGACAAACGTTGAACAAGAGATGGGGCAGACGTAGAAGAGAAAAGAGGCAGCAAAAGCGATTGTGTCCTATCTGCGAGAAAAGATTGAAACCAGTCAAAGCTGGAGCCACCAGTGCCAATATCGCTGAGTCAGTGGCAAAGAGTCATGTGCATGATGTTGCCTTATGTTGTTGTGCTACAGTGTACACTCTTTGATTTGTGTGACTAGGCGTGCCTGCTGCAGGTGGCTCGCATTTGTGCAGTTACTAGACAGTACATGACTACTTTTCTGCGACGACCTGTACTGTGCCTGCTATGTGTCAGCAAGATAATAAAGATTCTCCTGTTGTACCTGTGGCTGCTGGTCTACCTCAACAGGACCCTAAAATGTGACACTGCTGGAGAACCCCCTAGGAAAATATAAAAAGGGGAGCAGAAGAGCACTGCAGCAAACATGGCCAGAAGCAAAAGCACATTGAGGTGCAATGCAGGAGAGCGGGAAGCATTGACATGACATAGCCTGACATATGGATCCTGGTTGTCAGAGATGTGCAGCAAAGCAGAGATACCTATGAGTATGTCCAATCTGCACTTGCTACCTTACACCTGACTCCCAAGGATAAACCTGGTGAAAGCCTGGAGATGCCTCGATCATCTCTGGGATGTTCCAGTGCAGCTGGGATTGGGTTGGATAATGGGCATCTCCTGATTCACTCCAGTTTTGGGATGTGTGACTCGAGTATAAGGTAGCAGGAGCACATCAGAGCTGCTCACACACATCTCTGATTCTCTCCAGTGCAATTCTATGCAACTCATGCCGTTGAGGTCACACACGTGTGTACAGGCGCGTTATAAATGTCATCATATGATATCATATCATGATGTCATGAAATGTGATGTCATGGGATGAAATTACATATAGCATAACAACATATCACAGTGTAGCTGTGTGATATGATAGCATATCATTGTCTATCAGATCATCATATGTGCAAACTATCAGTAGGCTGGGGTTAGCCTAGCTTTACATCTGAGACTACTTCTATAGAAGGCCAGATGTGCTGCCAGCAGCACAACAGCCCATTTACACTGCTTTTAGCGCTAGTGCAGTGGAAAAGGTGCTCGAGTTTCAGCACACTTCCCTTGGCCTGGCCTTTCTCGCTTCTATGGGGGTTATTCTTCTCCTCCTTCCCTTAATCTCTCCTTTGATGGCATCTCGAATTTGTAGGGCTTGCACGATGTCCATACTTGCTCTGATCTTAGTTCAAGTACGAACATTGGTGCAAATGTTGTCAGTGCACCACGGCTCAGAGTAGCGATATTGGGTCATTTTATTAGGGATACAATTAGCAATTCAGGAGCAATGACTTCATATGTACTGTCGTAGCAGTGGCGCAAAGATAGGAATTTGCGCTGGGGATTTCAACAGGGTAAATTGAATTGTTGCTACAGTGCACAATTCTACCATATTTAAGATGTATTACTGGCACTGCAGCCAGCTGCACCAATCAGATCACTGCTTCAATCCTTAAACCAGTGCGCCCGATGATACCACGGGTAATGTACGTGTACCATAAAGAGGTTCCAACAGGGAAGTGCTGTGAGGGGTCCCACCGAGCCCTGTCGCCCTGCAGGCTGCCTGGGGTGGACTGGGTCTTCTTGGTCAGCCAACCCCACTTAGCCTGTAAGCCAACCGAAGGCACTGTCAGGGGGCAAGGTCATTGCTGCTGGATCCTCTGTTTGCCACGTTACTGCCCATTGGGCCCTAGACCAACATGGGAGTGTTGGCATCCTTCTCGCTTGCAGCAGAAGGTACTACTGACTGGCTGAGGAAAGCTTAAGCCAGGCAATGATGGACTCATGGATCAAAATTGAAAAAAGCCCATAAGGTGGGTCTTAAAAGAAATAGGTTATTATGTACAAAGTGGCCATAATGCAAACCGGCAATTATGTGATAAGAGGATATACTGAAACTCGTCCATAATGGGCCAATTAGAAATAATGGAAACTGGCCATGATCTGCAGAGTGGATATGTGGCATTTTAATAACTGGACATATTATAAACTGGTAATGACGTACAGGTTTGCTGGAGAACGTCAATGGTGTTCCAACTAGATTACTGGGCCTAATGCAGTAATGATGTGATAGCCAGTTTCAAATATACTAATATATATGTTTTCAATAATAGAGAACATAATATGCAGGGATCAAAATGTTTGGCACCTTTTAGTGCTGTTGCCTCTTTGACGTTTTACTTTTAAATGGGGATTGGTGCGGTTCTCCTGACCATGCACTGCTTTTCCCCCACACTGCGTGTTCCTTTTCACCAGTCCTCTTCCTTCCATGTTCCTTTCTTGCTAACCCTAAACACAACACTAGCCCTTTTGCTCGTTGGCCGCATTTTGATAGGTGACCTGAGGACATGTTTACTAAAAATAGTAGAGACCCGCCTTTCCATCAGATTCGGTGTCACTGCTTTTTTCCACTTCTCCGTGTGGACCCCTTTGCTATTCCAGTGAAAGGAGGGGGTGCGGGTCTTCTTCCAGAGAGTCTCATGCCCTCACCTCCCAAGCATCAGTTCGGTTTTCACCGTGCGCTGAGCTTGGGTGTGAATATATCGGATCGATGTGAGTCCTTGTGTGCTGCTGGTGCGACTTATGTGTTGTTTGTTTGTTGTTGCGGTGTGGTGAAGTGCGTGTGGTTTGCTGTGCGAGAAGATGGTTGTGTGGATTTTTGTGGGAGTTAAGTATGCAGAAGTTTGAGCTTTTAGGTTAGTGGGTTATATGTCTCTTAGTCCCTGTAATTCTTGTTCTATGTATCCGGTGGTCCTATGGAGTAGGCATATTCTTTCTTTTTCTTTCCTGTCTAATTATTAGGAGAGATGGCATGGCAAGTTCCCAGCTGTGTTATTTCTGACCTTAGTGCACCCAGGTGGGGTGAGCATTGTCCCCCACTCTGGTATTGGTGCTGTACTTTTACAATCGCCCACTCCCTTCCTATATATTTCCTGACGGTGGTCCATTGCTGCCTGTGTTTACTTATTAGGCCAAGGTGTTATTGATGAATGAAGTCCTAAAAATTAAAGTGGGGGACTCCTCAACAAACGCAAAGGGTTGTGACATCACCAGGAATGCGCATATCAAGGTAAAATATGCACATTTCATTAAATTTGCCTTGTCTAGCCACACAAATTGCAAAGGACGAATAGCATTTGCCTTTCCTAAAATCAACGCACACTGTCACACAAATCCAAGAGAGGATATTTTCTTCTAATAGTGTTTTTAAAAACATTAAAAGGTGTGCATGTGTTAAACTACAAGAAGCAATGCAAATGTTTTCCTTGGAACTTGCAGTACCGGAATGGGATATTTCACCATTAGTTGTCTGACCATTTTCTTCAGGTTATATAGTGCAGGAGTGAAGTGTCTGGCCTGCAAACCTGACAACTGCAGTTCCATCCCCGGGGACGTTTATAATTCATACATTCAAAGTGGGCATTCACAACCGAGTTTACCCTCGGCTTGGGCCCTGCTTCTGTCACATCATTAGAGAGACATATTAGGCATCAAAAGAACCCACGACTCTAAAAAAGGTACAACTAAATCGAAAGCATGCCCCAGAAATCCGAGCCGAGGTAAAGTGTGCATTGTTATTTTGGATCAGACGTGCCCGGCGCCCGCAGGTGAGCTTTGCTACTTGGTCCGGGCTGCTTGGCTTTATAGCCAGCTTGGATAGGATGTATTGCAGCATCTTGAGAAGTTGGGGGAAGTCCCCAGGCGCAGGAGAGGGCCTGCATTGTCCGCCCTGCTGGCTAATGGCCGCCTACCAGGACTGCAGCTAGCACCCCCGGGGGGCGCATCTCTGCAGCGCCAATGATAAGCCCTCTTTGAAGCAGGCTCTCAGGAAGCAAACAGAAGGGCAGCACTCTGTCTTAGTAAGGCTCCCTGTAGACAGCCTGGCTGCAGGGGGTACCCCAGAGCTTTGAGTAGCATCAATCAAACTCGGGATGGATGCCCAAGCTGCAGCAATGGAGAGTGCGCACAGACTGACCCGAGACACACACAATGGTCATGGCCCTCACTTTCAGATAAATGGCAGCTGTGACACGTCTCGGGAGCATAGCTCAGGGGCAACGTGCTCGCCTTGGAAGCAAAACGAGGTTCTGATCCTCAGTTCCATGCTTAGAAACCTCTGGGTATTAAGCGCGTTATAAATAACCTATCATATCGCTGTCAACTCTTTGGGCAATATTGCCAGTGGTCGAAGTGAGCGGGAACAGTTGGGCGCAGTGTTCCTCGGCTTTTGTTTTTTACTGTAGCCAGTCCCACTGCTTTTTGCTGCCATTTTCACCATTACAGGACTGTTCTTTGAGAAGTTAAAGCACACTTCTCCACTTTACCACCCGATAGCAGTTACAGCTACACTGAAATCTGTTTCAACTCACTTGGGTGTCAAACGGCAAGACCGGCAAGACCCCAACCCTTGAAAAATGTGTTGCATGGTTCTCCCTTGCTGCCTAATATGTCCCCCACCCCCCACACAGGGTCACAGTTCCAATATTTTTTTTGGTTCACTTCTACCATTGACTATTGACCGCCAGGCTGTGTGCAAGAGCTGTTGTGTTACTCCGGGTTTGTGTATCAGGTCTATGCACAACACGTCGACACTGCACTGACAAACTACACTCACCATTGAAATTACCTCTAACCCTTGACATCGCGAGAGAACCAAGAGCCATGGCCTCAGTCCTTGAACAGCAAAGACGAAGGGGATCCGATTCATCCAGTCCAATGACCACTTTACGGAAAGCACCTCGACGCCAAAGAGAACCATTCTGTGACGCTGTACCTTGGTAGCTATCCCTTTGCAGTGGGCTATTTGTCATCTAGCCACCATCAGAAGTGGATCGTTTGTGTTGTGAGTCTAAACCAAGGCGTGTTGTGCCGCAGAAAAGTGTGTTCAGGCCTCCCAGCACTGGCCTCCTACAAAATCCTGACCATGAGATCTGAGAGAGCGTATTAGCTCCACATGATCCCGACCAATGCAGACTCGGCACGTGCTGTGAACAGAGGTAAACAGAGGTCAGCGGTCGCTCCAGAAGTTGGCCAAGAAACCCCATCCCTGAGCACTAGAAAAAAGGATGCTCGAAAATGCTCCACGCAGGCAGAGTCGCAATCTTGGCCAGAATGGTGAATTTCGACAGAAAAGCTGTTAGTTTGAGTTGTGCATTTTTGTGGAGCATTGTGTAAAATGGTGCACAGATAGACCCTCAAAGCCCCACTAGCCTGGCCTGCCGGATGGCCATTGCAATACAGGCCAGCTTGGGCCTGCCCGCCTGGACATTGACCATAGTGGGTGGCTACTACAAAGACGTGGCAGGTTTTGGATGCCAGGTCAAGAAAGTGCAAAACACTCTTTCCTCCTTTATGAGTTTTTCTTTCTTTACTCACTGCTTCCATCTCTCTTTCATCCCTTTTCTTCCTATTTTTCGGTTCTTCCACGTCTTCGTACCCTCTCATCCTCCCCTCTCTGATGAGCTGTCCTTTCCCCTACTTGCTCTCATCAGTAGTTGCCTCTCTTTTTTTGTAACGTCTTTTGTGTGTACATCCCCCAACTCACTCTCTCTCTCTTTTTTCTCTCTGACTCTCTGTCTCTATGTGTGAGTGTGTATATATATATATATATATATATATATATATATATATATATATATATACTTTACAGGGACGGCCCAGTAGTTATGGTTAAATTGCTCAACCCATAGGAAGAGCAGTTTCTGGGTGGCTTATAACTTTGGCGCCATATGATGAATTTGCACAAAACTTTGCAACAAAAAAAAGTATATGGCCCCATCTGAATTATTATGCAGAAATGTGTGTGGTTTTGTCAAGAGGGGACACATTTATGGGGGGCAGTTCCAAAACATTTGAAATCTGGATAGACATGAATGGGAAAAAAGTGTGCTTGCGCTTAAACCCAAACCGCAGGAAGAATTTGCACCAAACTTGCACGAGAAGTGGCGGGCGGTCTGGTCCCGAAAGTGTGTTTTTGCAAATTTTGTGTTAATCCATCCAGTTGATTTTTAAAAAATGCACAAAATGGAAGGCATTAAAATGTGATATCTGCATCTGGTGCGTAGACTCGCTTCCTGATTTGGTGTCCACGGACAAGTATGAAGCAATCAGAGAACTGCATAACGTTTGCGGACATTGTGCACGCCCGCTGATTGGCCAATTAAAAGTCTGATGTGCATCAAAAATGTTGAAACTGACGCCACCTGGATTCGCGAACTCCGCCGTAGTCAGTGGACATCGCAGTAAAAAGATATTGAAAACGCAACATTACTTCTGTCAAACAAATGAAACAATCTCTGGGGTGGTGAAGAGTGATGAGGATGGGATGGAATATGGTCATAAAAAGCCAAAAATCAGGTGCTTTGTCATCTCCGAATTCCGCAAACATTTCAGATGTTTGGGGACACTCTTGTGATGTTCGCAAACTTGACAAAAGTTCGAGGACATTCCTGCATACTTCTGTATTACAGGGTCGGTGAAGAGCAGTTTTTGGATGACTTATAACTTTAGCACCATTCAATGGATATTTTGTGATATAATGTTAGAATCACATTTGAATGTTGTTGTAAAGTTTGGAACTGCTCTGCTAATAGGGGGCAAAATTAGAGGGCAGTCCCAAAATGATCAATCCTCTTATAAATGTCGTGCTGTTTGACGAATCTGCACAAAAGTTTGCAAAAATATCATAGGCCCAATTTTGAATATTTCTGCAGTCTGAATAGGTTTCGTCAAGTGGGGGCTAAGTTATATCACTATTTATTTTTGCACCTACATTTTAACACTTCTCAAAAAGTAACATACAGACCTGAAAGCATGTTTTGCAAATATATGTCTTTCATTTTGTGAAAAGTGTCATAATGTAGGAACAAAAAATGGTGATATAACTTTGAAGATGGAGGCATAGCCCGGCCATGTCCCGGACATTCTGGCCTCTGGCCATGGCCACCTGGGACCAGCTATGTGGTAACATTTTCTCAATCGGGATAGGCTTGAATAGGACACAAATCTGGGAACAGCAAAAGGGTTTACTACTCAGATTTGTTTATTGGGGCCTGTGGCATGGCTGAAGCCCATACCGCATGGATTGTGGAGACTGGCCATGGCTGCACGCCATGAGCACTGCTCAGTGGTCACAGTATGGGTATAGTGGACACTGGACAAGGATGCAGGCTAGGTGCATTGGATAACGGGGGTGGTTTTGTGGGGCTAGGGTCATGGTTGAGCCTTATGCCATAGGCAATTCAACCATGGCCTACATCCACAGCATACGCTGCTGATAACAATACACATCAGTATGCGTTGCAAAAAATATGTTGGGTGGAGGAGGTTTATAGTCCTTTCATATATGTTAAAAGAGGAATTATTAATAACTGATATACAGTGCTGTAACATCATGAAACATTTCCACTTATAAAAAAACGTTGAAATGCAATGAAAACATTTTGGTAAAGGGACGTTATGGTTAAATTGCACTAATGAAAACGTATGCAATTCACTGAAAAAACCTTCGTTAAAGGGCTGTTAAGGGGGTTACAAAGTAAAATAAAAAAAACCAAGAAATATGCCAGTTAGAGTTTGCTATGCAACCCTAACTAACACCACCACCGTGCACTGCTAAGACTAACACCCATGACATCAAAGATGACATCACAAATGACATCATCAATCACATCATATGAGATATTACAACTGTGTAACTATGCAAATTGAAAGTCTGTATAAGGTACCAGTGTCCTTTACAACATATCAAAGGTGATCAATAGCCCTGTAATAAATGACTCCATGTTACATAAAAGGTGCTTTTTGAAAAAGGACATTTTGTACTGACTTTGTTTGTGAATACATCAATCGAATAATGCATAAAGAGAAACAATGAATGCAGAATGGATCATAGAGCTAAAGTATTCTTAAGCTGGTATGCTTAGGTAGTGCAATGATAGGTCGAAGCATATCAGATTCTTGAGAAATGTATTATCTGCGTGGGACCTGCTTCGTGGTCCATGTATGTACATTATGACCTCAGGGTAAACCAAAGGGAAAAGACCTTCAGAACATAGCACAAGGTCAAGCTCTACGTGCACAGTACCTTTTTAGTATGTGGATCATGGTTTTCAAGTAGTATAACCACATAAGTCTTCACCTTAAAATGAATGCTATCACTGAACAAAAACAAGCACCCCAGATATCTGATGTCATCTTTGATGTCCCGGGTGTTAGTCTTAGCATTGCACTGTGGTGGGGCTAGTTATGTTTGCTTAGTGTACCATAACTGCCATATTTCGTGGGTTTTTCGATTTTACTTAGTAACAAAACATACCTTTAATAAAAAAAATACTTTCCTGAATTTGATTTTTACCAGTGCAACTTAACCATTACGTTCCTTTAACAAAGATTTTTAAGTGAATATTTATAAATGTATAGATATTTATTGAAAAAACTCTAGTTAAGGTGCAGTTAAGTGGAGCAGATTTAACGAAAAACAAAACCCTTGAAATTCAGTGGATGTGGGAAGTCATGAGCGGCTTACCTCAGCCTGCTGCTGTTGATGTCTCCCATGATGCTGTATCCCCTATAATGCCATTTTGTACGTCATTGTGAATCATTTCTCTTATAATATGAATGTTCTCATGTTCTCAATGTTCTCATGTGATTTGCAACGGGAACATGACGAGTCATGTCTCTACATGTCTTTCGGACCCAATAGCCTACTGCCATGCCCACTCTATATTTTAAACCAGTACCAAGCCACTAGCCATGGCCTTCCGCTGTATCCACTGCACATGTTCCCCCATTATGTTGCTTTTTGACCCACAAGGTGGCCACAGCCTTCTGCCATGGGCACTATACATGTCTTTCGGGCCCACTAACCAGGGCCCCTCTCTCTCCCTTTCTCCTTGCCTCTCTGCTTCCTTCTTCCTTCCCTGTCTCCTCTGCTTGCCTCCTTCCTCCTCTCCTCGCCTCTCTCCTTTCCTCTCTCTTCGTTTGCCTTATTTCCTCTCACTGTCCCTATCCTTCCTTCGCTCATTCCTCCTCTTCCTTCCCTGTCTCTTCTCCTTGCCATCTTCCTTCCTCCTCTCCTCGCCTCTCTCCTTTCCTCTCTCTTCATTTGCCTCATCTCCTCTCTGTCTCTATCCTTCCTCCTCTCATTGCCTCCCTCCTTCCTCCTCTCCTCATCTCTCCTTTACCCTCTCCCTTCCTTCGCCTCCTTTCCTCTCCCCATCCCCTCTCCTTCTCTCTCTCACTCCCCCTCCCCTTCCCTCGCCTTCTTGCCTCTTACCATCACTGTCTCCCTGCCTTCCTCCTCTCCCTCTTTCCTCCTCTTCATCCCCTCTCTCCTTTCCTTCTCCTCCTTTCCTCTTCATCCCCTCTCCATGCAGCTCTCATTCCCCTCTTCCTTCTCCCCTGCTTGCCTCGCACCTTCCCTGTTTCCCTGCCTTCCTCCTCTCTCCTCTCCCTGCCTTTCCCCTGTCCTCTCTCCTTCCGTCTCGCATTCCTTGTTTTCCTTCCCAGTCGCCTCTCATCGCCTCTCCCCTTTCCTCTCTTTCTCATCTCCCATTCCCCCTCTTCCTTCCCTATCTCCCCTCCTTCCTCCTCTCCTCATCTCTCCTTTACCCTCTCCCTTCCTTCACCTCCTTTCTTCTCTGTCCTCTCTCTTTCCTCCTTTTCCTTCCGTCTCCTCTCCTTGCCTCTCTCCTTTCCTTTCTCTGTCCCCTCTCCTTTCCTCTCTCATTCCCCCTCTTCCTTCGCCTTCTTGCCTCTTACCTTCTCTGTCTCCTTGCCTCCCTCCCCCTCCTTCCTCCTCTCCGTCCCCTCTCCTGTCCACTCTTCCTTTCCACGCCTCCCTGCTTCTGTAGTTCTCCAACTTTAAGGCTGTTTAGGAGGACACACACACAGGTCCTTTATTTGAGTACAGATGCCCCACCCACTGAGCCGCCAATGCCATTGATTGGACATGTATAGCGTCCATTTATCCTGAATTGCCTCTGGGCGCTCGATTTTAAGAAGGTGGATTAGAGGGGTTGGTCATTTTTTTATCTAAGGCTTGGGAAAGATGTGTATTCAGCCTCTTTTTGACAGGAGGTGTTAGAAATAAAATCGCCCCAGCCATAAACGGAGGGGGCGGGGGGGAGCGGGCATGGATTAGCTAGGACCCTTGGGGAGCAGCAGTTGACACTAGAAAAAAATGGAACACAGTAGGAGATAGATCGCAGATATTCGAGTTGCCAAGAGGAAGCGCTATGATGCCAGGCACTTGGGCGCTAAATAAAACACCGTGCATTTCTGAAGTTGTTTAAATAAGCTCGGTTTGGCTATGCGATAAGAGTTGCTTTTTCTAACTACTGTCCGCCCTCTTGCCCATCCCCTCTAAGCACGCCAGCCAAGAGTGGGCTGAACACATCCATTACATCCTTAGGCGCTATAAATGCAGAGCTTGCTGCGCTCTTTTGAAGTTTCCCTTTGTCTACTAAATACTTTCAAGTGTCCCCTTCCTCTCTCCGTAACCACTGCACATCATCAGCCCTAACTTCCCCTTCGGGGCATTTTCACACATCTCTGTCACCCTTCCTGGGTTAAGGGGACTTGTTGTCCCAATCAAGCCCCTCATCCAATTAGTGCCAAGGTGTCCAGTTACCGGGACAGGCCGGGCTCCTGCAGACAGGAGGGGGGTGTGGGGCGAGGAGGGAGGGAGGGGCAGCCAGATACAGACAAAGCAGGGAAACTGCCAGGAGCTGCTGCTCTCTCACTGACTCGGACAGAGAGAAGAGGGAGAGGAGGCTCGGCCAGGAACCAAGGTCCAGCCCCGGCAGTCTTGTGCCCCAGAAGTGCCCGGTCCAGACTATGCTTACCAACGGGTATCGCAGCACGGTCACCGGTAAGTGTGTGCGTCTGTGTGTGGGGGTGCGGAAGGATTGGGGAGGGTGGGGGGCAGGTGAGATGCTCTGCCAGTGTTTATAAAGGACGGTGCCAAAAGTCAAGACGCAACACCAGCCAAATGTATGCCTCATTTGCATGTGCACCCGCTATAGAAGGCTGTGTAACCCACACAAGGCAACGGATGCTGTCCCCGCAGGGACGACTCAGCCTTTCAACTTTCCGAAGTTGATAAAAGGAGTGCAATTGATTTGGGACAGGGATGATTCGTGTATGCCTGGCGCGTGCACCGTTGTTCTCCCCGTTCATTGTAGAGATCGAGGTAATTAAGGGGTGGTGGCTGGGGGTTTAGGTTTGAGGAAGCGAGGCCATACGGGGAGAGGTCGGAGGTAGAGCGAGGGGGTAACGGAGACGCGAGGAGAGCCCCTGCTTTGCGGTGCAGTGCGATGACGCGATGTGGACTTCTCCTGACTCAGACGGTGCTGGGAAACCATATCCAGCCCAGGTGGCCCCTCGACCGCACTCGGCCCCCCACCCCACGCGCCACATCCCCCCCCCATTGTTTCTCTCAGAAAAGGGCCTTCCGGGGACTAGTGCAGCCTTGTCGGGAAAAGGCTTCCCATGTGTGAATGGGTGCATGCAGCTGTTTGGTTTCTCTGAGCAGAAATGTCACTTCTGCAGGCCCACACGTCGAAGGTAAACCTGCGCCCCGTGCGGAGCTTAGGCGCGACTCCTGTGTGACACCCGATGGTTTGCTATGACGAAAGAAAAACCCCGAGCTTAAAAAACACGCCATAGCAAGTAGCAGCAGTGAAGGTGCAATACGTCAGCGCAAGGGCCACCTTACACAAAAGGCATGCCCCGAGGGATTCTGGGAGGTAGAATGGACCTGTCAAGTTTCACCCAGTAGTAGTAGTAGTAAGACAATAGAGCCGCTCACCGCCAGCTTGCTGAATGGATTGCAGACCACTGTGGCATCCGAAGACGAGACCAGTGGCACTGCCGGCTGGGGCAGAGTCAGGCGCATGTCTGAGAGCAGTCTCTGAAAGGCTGGGGCAGAGTCAGTCACGCGTCCAAAGGCGCTCTGAAAGGCCGGCATGGCTGGAGCCGTGTCAGTCATCGCCCACCAGGTACCCTCTGCAGAAGACTCTGCAGGTGCCAGAGGTCGAATTTCCCAACGAAGGGACGCTGCAGGGGTCAGCGCTGCGAAGAGTCCCCAGCCTTCTCTTAACGCCTTGTCCCACTTGCTCTCTGGCATTACCCATGCCCCTGTCTACGATTCCCCCAGTTTCCCTTAGGTGTTCACCCTGATCCCTACCCCCCCCCCCCCCCACTCTCACTGTGTGAGCCGCCCTTACCCACCTTCGCCACGACTACTCGCTCCCCTGGATGTGTTTGGACTTCTAAGGCGCCTTGAAGTGTTTACGATGAATTGCCGGAACTAAAGCAGTTTTTGAATGCTAGCAAGTAACACGGGTCCCTAGGCCCTGTTTGGCGCACCGTCTGACCTCCGCAGACCTGTGAGTGTGTGGTGTGTTGCTGAGGGCAGCGCACACCCCGCCGCCCGCCAGGGGTGCACAGGGCGCTATCGTCCGTGTGTGGGCTCCGGGCCAGCGGCATCCACACGGGGCGTGACTCGCAGCCACCTTGGATACGAGGCAGTTCAAGCCAGCGCGGCCACTCCTGCAGGGAGTGCTTTGCAGGTCACTAGTTCGAGGCCAGGTAGAATGGGGCTGGTATATTTGTTTGAAGCTTATTGATTTTCGTATGTAATATTACTCTGGTGAACTGGGTATCTCTCGGTACACAGGGCCATGTCCTCCTCCAGCCCCGCGGCACCCCTGATCCCTCACCCCTGACCTCACGGCCTGACTCGCTTCCTCCCTGGAATAACCAAGTGTGCTCCGTTTGCTTTCTGTGGTGCGTGTCCGAAGCTCGAGTCCCGGTCCCGCGCGTTGGCAGGCTCCCCTCCCCCCACCACACCCTCCAGACCCTGACATCTGCCAGCGGATGCAGACTCGGGCCATGCTAGCAGCGTGTTCCTCGGCCTGCTGTTAGCGCCTAGGGGGTGCCATCTTACAATGTGCTATATAATAGTGTTCGTTAATACTGCTATACGCTTACGTTCGGTGGCTCCCCACTTCGTATGTAAAACGATTGAGAATAAGCAAACATTAGCAATGCCAAAAATTTTGGATTTTGTGTAGGCGTCTAATGGGTGTTTTCCAGGCAGTGCCATAAGGTACTACCAGGCCATATAATGACGGCAGCTGCGAAATGGGTCGTCAAGGCCAAACAACGTCCACTTTCGCTTTGTCCTGCCCCTCTCCCCTTTCTCCCCCTACCTCCATTTCAATGCAACGTGCCACATAAGAGCCCAAACCAAAAAGCACACATATCGAGTCAGGCAGGAAGTGAGAGGAGATGGGGGTCGAGGCCAGGCCGGGGCACTGCCACAACGCTTTTGCACCTGTACATGATTACTCTAATGCGGGCATTTCTTTACTAGTAAGAAAAGATTTGGTGACATGAATGAGCACAGTCCCCAATGGGTTGGAGGCAACATCACTGCAAGTCCACCACGGCAATATTCACCCCTGTTGGCACTCTCAGCAGAGAGGGCAAAGACTGGATGAGCATGGCGTCCGAACGTC
Source organism: Ambystoma mexicanum (assembly GCF_040938575.1). Classification (NCBI taxonomy): domain Eukaryota; kingdom Metazoa; phylum Chordata; class Amphibia; order Caudata; family Ambystomatidae; genus Ambystoma; species Ambystoma mexicanum. The sequence goes on from NC_090925.1 coordinate 636,188,817, forward strand.
CCACCTCCTGGCACGGTGTAAGGTGCAATGTGAGAAACCAGGCTGAACTCACAAGCATTGTGACCGAAATTGGCACCGGGTGGGCAGAGTGTGCACTTGCCCCGCTGAGAATGTGGGAAAAGTTGCCACTGGCACGCAGTGTGTGGTGCTGGGACTGGTGGCCGCTGTGAGGGCTGACACCTGTGGGGCAGGTGAGTGAAGCTGGCACTGCCCGCCACTCTGCGGAGCGGTCACTCATGGGCAGTGTCAAGAGGCGATACTGGAGGATAAGGTGAGGAGGGGTCACTGCCCGGAAGAGCCAGGGCAGCTACCACCAATGGGCAGTGCAGGCGGAAATGACGTTAGCTCACCCTACTGGGCACTGAGGCGGGTACAGTCAAAGGCTCACTGAGAAGCCGGTGCGACTGGGAAGTTGGCAAAGCTTGCACAGGGTGGGGCGCTCCAACACTCAATAGCAATGCTTGTTATCTTCTCGCGAGCAGCACCTCCATATATGCTCTAAATTCCCCCTAAAGTGCCTAGAGGTCGTTCAGTTTCCAGTCAGCGCTGCGCAGCCGCCCCTTCTCGCTCAGACGCACGCATTCCTCGAGACACCTTTGCCCTTCCCGCCTATCCCTCGCTGCGCGGGATATTTGCCCAGCATTACTGCACTGTTGATCTTGGTTCGGATTCTGAGCCTCTCAGCAGAAACCTGCTCTTCTCTCCTGACGGGGGTTTGCTTTTGTTTTTTTCAACAATTTTTCCCTTTCGTGCATGGGAGGCGGGGGGGCTTCAGTAAAAGAAAACACGGGTTCTCTCATTCGTTCGGCCCGGTCCAGGGCTTCACTCATAAATGGGTCTGTACTCGGGCGGCGGGGGATCCTCACCAGGCACGTGCCTAGTGGCAGTACACAGCATGGGGAGCCCATGTCGAGCCTCCCCCCCGACCCCCGCGCCCAAACAAAAGCTCTTCGAAGAAGCGCAGGCGCGCCACAGACTCCAAGGTTAATATGGCTTGCATTAGGTTAAAACATGTATGGGTTTTAAGAAAGGATGTGTAAGATTCTAAAAACTTTTTCGGGAGTAAGTGATGATCTCATCACCTGTACCCAGAAAAAGTTCGCACATGGAACGCTCTTCGAAATGTGCAGAAAATGGTCACATTTCCCTGTGTCTATTTGGAGTAGGCACATGGGAATGTGTAAGGCATTACCGGGTCATTGGCCGCCTGTCACGTGTTTTCTTTTTAAATGGAGCAGCAGCAGAGTACACCACTGCTGTCCCACTTGCATTTCTATCCCTCACACTGGAATATATATATATTTTTTTACCATTTCACAATGGCTGACCCTTTTAGGTCCTGCCGTTGTGAAAAGCCCTCTCAGTAACCAAGTTTAGTTTAGTTTCTTTCTTTATACCGCATGCCGAACCCTGAGGTACCTGGGTGCCGGAGACTTAGAGGCGACTACAACAGAGTATATACATACAAGAGTGTAGACGAGCATGATAATAGCAGTAAATGCAGTTGACCGGGTTAGGTCGACGAAGGAACAAGTACATTAAGAAGTGTGTCAGACAGTGGTGGTATTCTTGTTGGCGAGCCAGGCCTTTGTTTTTGCTCTGAAGATCCAGAAGGAAGGTTCTGCTCTGAGGTTCAGCGGTATAGGGTTCCATTGTTTGGCTGCTAGGACCGGGAAGCTGGAACTGCCTGCTTTTTTCAGGGAGAATTTGGGGATGGAGAGGCAGTGTGAGTACAACGTTCTGGTTGGTCTGGAAGAGGTGTATTTGGAGGACTTGTCTGCCAGGTATTTGGGGGCGTCATTGGAGAGGCATTTGTGGACGATGACAAGGGATCTGAGGGAGAGTCTGTCTCGTACAGGGAGCCAGTGGGCATCTTGTCTGAAGCTAGAGATGTGCGAGTGTCGCAGGATACTCAGAGCGGCTCTGAGGGCATTGCTCTGAAGCACCTGCAGTTTGTTTAAATTGCGTTCTGAAAAGCCGAGAAAGAGGGTGTTGCAGTAGTCAATTTTTGAGAGCCTTTGGCCACAGTGATTCGGTTACCGTCTATGTTGATAGAAGCATAACGGGGGTCCAGTTTGTTTCGCCGTGGTTGGGAGCCGACAAGAAGGAGCTCAGTTTTCTCGACGTTGAAGCATAAGCCGTGTTCTGCCATCCAGGCTTGGATCTCCAGGTAGAGGTTGTTAATCCGTGTGGAGTCCTCCTCATAGCATCCTAATAGTGTGCTGAGGACTTGGGCATCGTCAGCATAATTTGTGCATGTGACACCCAGGTTATCAAGGTGGTCGAACAATAGCTTTGTGAAGATATTGTATAAGGTCAGCGAGATGCACAAGCCTTGTGGAATGCCGCAGAGGATGGGGATGGGGCGGGCTGAAGCCCCCGGAAAGAAGACCCGGGTGGTTCGGTCGGCCAGGAGGGATTGGACCCAGGCAGTCGCCTGGTTAGAGAAAGCAGCTGAGGCAGTCAGATGTTCCGTGAGGATCTCATGGTCGACAAGGTCAGAGGCTGCCGAGAGGTCAAGGAGCAGGAGAATGGCTAGATTGCCATTATCCTTTGCCTCGTCCATCTGGATTTTTAAGTCCAGGAGGGCTGTCTCTGTTCCATGCCTTGGTCTGAAGCCAGATTGTCTAAGGCCTAGGAGGTTGTTCTCTTCCAGATGCTTCTGGATTTGGAGGTAGGCCACTCTGTCTAAGATCTTTAGGATTTAGGGAACGGTGTTGATTGGACTGTAGTTGGTTGGGTTATTGAGGTCTAGGTTAGGTTTTTTAGAAGGGGCATGACCCAAGCCTCCTTGAGGCTGCTAGGGACTGAGCTTGTTTTGAAGGAGGCTTTGATTAGGGTTGTTATGAAAGGGGCCAGGTTGTTGGCACCTTCCTGGATAATGGGAGCTGGCCAGAAGTCCCCTTGGCATCTGGAGGGCTTGAGGCCTTTGATGATGCTTTCCACTTCTTTTGTGGACACCGTATTAAAGGAGAAGGAGGGGAATGTTGGAGTTTTAAAGGTGGGTGGTGATGGAGGGTTTCCTTTTTTTTCTAGGCTGTGCTTTTTCTGTTCAATCCTGGATTGAAGCATGGCAATTTTGTCTGCCAAGGCTTTTTGGATTCTCTCACACCAGTCTGCATCTTTCACACAGGTTTCTGGGGGTGTGGAGGGTGACTCAAGTTCCCTAAGGATGGCGAAGAGCTCTTTTGTTTTAGATTTGGCGTTCTCAGTTCTATGGTCATCGGTCTCTTTTTTGGCCCTGAGGATAGAGGTTTTGTAGGTGGTGGATGCTATCTTGAGTAGTGCTTTGTTAACCTGGTTGGGTGTTTTTCTCCAGGTAGCTTCTGCTGCTCGTTTGGTGTTCCGGAGGATTTTAAGCTCAGGGGTGAACCATTTGTTCCGGTGAGCTGCTGGTTTAGCTTTAGTGAGTATGATAGGGGCGATAAGATCTACTGCTGATTCGAGTGGTTTATTATAGAGGTCAGCAAGTTTATCCACATCTAAGTTGGCGTAGTTAGCGGGAGTAAGGATGTTGTGGATTAGAGGGTAGAGGTTCTGCAGGGTGATATTGTGGTTATTTCTGGTGAAGGTTTGTGGGATAGTAGCTGGGGGGGGGGTGTTCGGTTGTGACTTCCCTTGGATGGAGAAGGAGATGGCATGGTGGTCTGATCATGTTATTGGCGCATTTTTAAGGATGGCTGTGGAGCAGTTGTGATCAGCTAACCAGTCCAAGGTTCTGCCTTTGTTGTGTGTTGGGGCTGTGATCCTAAGCTTGAACCCTAGTTGTGAGATGGTGTGAGATGGTGTTTTCCAGGGAGAGTGCATTTGCATCATTAGGATCGCTGAGGCCCAGGTTGAGGTCTCCTAGTAAGATGATTTGAGAGCCTATTTTGGTATTAGTGGTCAAGAGGCTGCATATCTCTTCCTCAAATGAGGAGATGGGGCCTGGGGGTCTGTATATGAGGTGCATAAGGATTGTTTGTGTGGCAGAGAGTTGGAATTTTGCAGACAGAAGTTCAGCGGACCGGAAGCTGGATGGAGGGGTCATTCTAAGGCCCAAGGAAGTTTTGGAAATAAAGGCTACTCCTCCTCCTTTGCCTGCGTCCCTGTCGTTCCTTAGTATTGAGTCTGAGATGGCGAGGGATAGAGATGGGCCTGCTGCCTGATGCAGCCAGGTTTCAGTGATAGCCAGGAAGTGCAGGTTGTTTGCGGATATGAGGTCTGCGATGTCTAGGGCATGGGCGACCAGTCAGCGGGCATTGACCAGAGCACCTTTGATCAGGGGGTGTTCAATTATGCCGATAGGGGCTTTTTGGGTGTTTTCCAAGATTTGTAAAGCGCTAGCTTGAGCCTGGTTATGATAAGAATGAAGTGGGTGGTTTTTGATAGGAGATCTGGGGGGTAAGAACCGTGCGGCAAGTCTCAGGTTTCTGTCGTTCACTGGGCAGGGATGCCAGGATGTGGGAGGAGCAGTGAATTGGCAGATCCATTCTACAGGGCTAAAGGCGAAGTGTGGCTGGTCGATTTGTTTAGAATCGACATACCCCATGGTTGAGGTGGTGGTGATTGGGGTAGTGGATTTGAGGGGGGGGGGTAGTGTTGTTGGGGAGGAGTAGGGAGAGAGTTGCCGTTAAGGTGAGAGTGGTTAAGTAAAGGTATGAGATGAACACACTGTCTGGGTCCAGGAGTACAGTCAGGCACAGTTGGCTGGGCACAAAGGGCTAGCTTGGGTTGGGGAGAGCAGGCTGATGGGTGCTGGCACACTGTCATGCATTAGTGTCAGAGTGTTTCTGACACAAATGTCTGCAGGGGGCAGGGCAGCATTTGCATTAACGCAAAGTCCCACTGAAATGTGCAGGTCCCCTTTGGGATAAGATGAGCTGCACACTTGCACAACGGCATACGACAACAACCGACCGTAAAACACCCCAAGCTTAGCCAACGGACCCACCGGGCTGAGGCTGCCAACAGCACATCACTGCTTTCTTGCCCTTGTCCAGCTCATTCCCACTAACTCACCCCCTCCTCCCTTTTTCAGAGGCGCCAGGGGACCCCTCCAGTGGTGATAGTGCATCGTACAAATATCCTTTAACATTAACATTTCTAAAAAGAACACAAATTTTAAAAATGCAACCTTTGCCATTTTTTAATTTAGTTTAATTTTGCTGTCCTTATTACATACTTTTCTTAGCCACCAATAATACTGAATTCTCTTATATTGTTACAGTAACCTAGAATCCAAAATTACCCAAGAGCCTTCATTCTGCCAAGTTGAACCTTTAAATGCAGTCTCTATGCGAGTGGCTCAAATTCCAGCTCGTTTCGAGCTTTCGAGCCTCTGTTCCAAATGGTTTGAATCTTTTAAGCCGAGTCGAGCCCCTAATGTTTAATAAACTTGAATCTTTTTCGAGACGGTCCATCGAGCCCAAGTTATTATGCGCCTGCCAAAGATGGAGGCAGCGTTTGGGCCTGTTGCGCAGGCGGCTCCTCAGGCGGCGCGGGTATTGTACACTGTTGAAGGGCAGAGGTGGCACGTGGGCATTGTTAGCTGAGGGGCATCAGCATTCCCCAGTCTGTAGGCTTTCAAGTGCTCTTGGCGAGCTGCCTTCTAGCTCTCCAGCCAGTGATGAAGGTCAGCAGCTTCTCTCACGGGGGTTTCTTTTGGCAGCAGCAGAGATGGAAACATTACCACAAGTGACCTATCCTTCAAACAATATCGCTCCCTCTCACTTTTCAACATTTTGACCCCCGTCACCCTGCTTGGGGGCATGCAGCGTTGCAGACTTGCCTGACTTTGAAGTTCATTTTTTTTTTTTTGGTTATGGGAGCTGCGTTTGGGGGGCTGCCAGCGTTTCGATGGAAAACCCTGGTTCAGCATCCCAAAGGACAGGGGAGATTTCGAGGTTGCGGACTGAGGAGGAGGCAAGACAAACAATAATCACTCAGAGCGGCCTGCAGTGACGAGAGAGAGCTGAGAGTCTTCCAAGGAAATCCCAACTCAGCAGCTCATTAACATTTGCCTATCTCAGTTACTGGGGCTGTTTCTCAATGTTTCACCCGTGCTCGCAGGGCCTGGTCCTATCTCTGAGCACCAATTACTGCCCTATTGGCAGTGGCAGCATAGAGTCCATAGAGTGGTATCTGATCATTGCATCGACTGCCAAATCGTCAAATGCCATACCATTGGAAGATAATGCATTGAAAAAAAAGCATTGAGTGCATTTGTTTTAAATGGTAGGTTTAGTTTAATAAAAATTGGTTGTAAAGGTGAAAAAAGGAGGCTTGGGGGAAAACCCCTCTATTAAAAATGTTAAAAAAAATATTTTCATTCGATGCTTTTTTTCCCATTGCATTTTTTTTCAATGGTATGGCATTCACCGGTTTGGCTGTCGATGCAATGACTATGAACCCATAGCGTGCATGTGGACTAAGCAGAAGGTGTTGCCCAGTGTGACAAAGTTGCCAACTGTGAGCCTGGTGGCTTTCCACTTGGTCCCACTGCGTGGGCAAACCAGCCCCCTTGCGTCTCAGTTCTGAGTGTCAGTAATGAGGATTGACAATACCAAAAGGGATATATATATATTTTAATTTTACTTTGAGTCTTGTAGAGCCTCAGAAGGAAATCCATTGGCCTTTGTGCAAGCCCACCTTGATCTAAACAAGCTCAGGGTGTACTTACATTCAAGCAGCTAAGGCACTCTTTCGCAGAGAGATAGGTGGCACGGCTCTATATATTCGTGATCTACTTTTGCAAGTTAGTAAGAACTTTTAGATGCACTTAGCAGGTATGTGATAGTTTCACAAGCCTCCACTGAGGTCAACGAGCAGTTCCTCGTTTGCATGACCACCAGCGTGTTACCCGCACGTCTAGCTCAAACTGAGCCAAAGTGCCCAATGTTCTGTCTGTTTGGCTTGAAGCACGTCTTGCTTCAGCCACAACAGTTATGTCCTACTGGGAATAAAGCTTGCTTTTGATTGGTGGCAGAGGATGCTGGTCCTGATGCTGTGGTCGTCTTGAGGTTAGGCAATGGCTGAAAATGAATGATAGGCACCTCACACTCAGAGAGTTCTGTTAGTTTCAGACCAGGTTCACCAATTCCAGACCCCCCAGGTCTCCAACTACCAGGTTGCAATTGGTGGCGGTTCCTAGGATTACAATAGCAATTTCAAGGATGACCAGGGTCTTTATACACTGCAGAAAGCTGGAGAGCCCTTGGAAGAAGTGAGAAGGAAGAAAAATAAGCTGATGGGAGGCGCTGGGAGTGTTTCAATCTAGAGGGACTAATAGTTCCGATGGTGGTATGGGGATCAGTACTCAAGTGACAACAGCAGATAAGTATACACACCTTTCCCACGTGCCAACATTCTTTTACATAGACTTGCACGAGTTTATAATCTACTATGCAGTAATTCCAGATCTGTGGGTCTGTGTAGCTACTTGGGCTCTCGTGGATCAGTGTCTGGGATTCCCCACATGGTCACCCCCTGCAGGCTCTCAGATGGCAGGGAATCCATGTGTGTGCTGTCACCCAGCCAGGAGCAAAGGGCACGGAGTCCCTGTCCTTGCCTGGTTTCGAGGATGCTGTATCCACAGACACTGCCAGATCTCCCAAAAACGCTGCACAGCCTTTCTTCAGTCAAGGCATTCTTTTTGAGACTCGACCCATCATTGAAATTATCCCAACTGGCGGGAAACTCTGGCTCCAGTTCTTGTATTGCATTTATTCAAACATTTCTGGTGGACCCCAATTACTGGGAGCTGCCACATTGAAACATCGAGGGTCTGTCTGAGGGGGCGAGAGTGTTATTCCCACCCCCCTTTCACAGGAGTCACGCCTGGGCACATTCTAAGCTGATTCAGGTAACCCGGCTCATCCAGCAAATGCCCACCTAAGGCGACGTCCATTTTGTTCATGCAGGATTGGTTCCCACACCTACCTTGCCAGCTGCAAGGAAGAGCCAAATGAGGAAGAAACCCTGCACGCCGCCGTTCATTTCTCATTCACCCACTTGTGGCGAGCACGCCAGGCCGTAGGGCACCCCACATAACCATTCGGAAAGCTAGCTCAAGGGGTTAAACACTCACCGCTGAGATCTGTGTGTGATCTGTGGCTCATAGGCAGGGTGACCAGATGTCCCGGTTTTGCCAGGACTGTCCCGGAATTGAACCCTGTGTCCCTCTGTTCTGGGAGTTTTTTTAATTAAAAAAAAAAAAACCATGCCGGGTTTTGCAAAATGCGAGGCTGACCACTGCAAAGTTTCATGTTTCTATTCATTATGAGAGTTCCAAACCAAATAAATGTTACATTTGTTAACACTATATAATAATTTCTTCCATTTGACCGCTAACCTTTTACTTACTAGCCTCAGGCATTGACCAATTCTGCCACAGAGATTTCACGTAAACGGATACACAGTTAAGACCTGGAATAGCAATCACAGCAAAAAATATGCATCATGAACTTTCTTAGTCACAACTAAAGCTGCACTGTTTAAATCCAGGAGCAGTGCTGTAAGTGCAAATTATTTAACAAGGGATCATGGTGGGGGAGGGGCAAGGTGGGAGGGCGCAGGGGCTTGGCAGCGGCAGTCATAGTCTTACTTTTATGTTTATGCCCTGTATCAGGTTTTTAATGTAGAGGATCAGGTAGACATGTCATCCCTAGCCCCTACCCTCTCACCTCTGTCACTCTGGAACAGCAGGAGAAAAGCCCTATGTGGGACACCTGGTATCATCCCAATGCCACACAGAGTGTATGAGAGACGTTATGAACTCAGACAGCCGTACTGAATGTACCCTCGCACTGAAAGGGGGGAAGGATGTCAGCATAGACCATAGGACAGCATACAGTTATAAGTGAAATCTGATGAGGGCGGAGTGACGTCATGAAGGAAAGATAATGAGACGCACTGAAACGATATGCAAATACTTAAGAATAAAGATGTAACTGAAGTAACAAGAGAAACATGTGATCAAATATGAAGAAATCATGAATTGCAAGGAAGATAAAGTAACCGGCTGACTAATAAGTTCTTGGTTCAATTACAAAAAATATTATAAGACCTTTACAAAATATATAAAAATATAGTAATCATATACCTATTTCAAGTTTATATACGCAGAAACACAAGGTAGACGAGACATATAGAAGCTGGCTGCAGAGGAAAACATAACGTTGCTAGAGTGGCCATGATGGAAAGATGGATGTTAAACTCGTATTAAAAGCAATCAAGCTACCTCAGCGACAGGCCACGGCTGCAGAGTCAGGTGTCAATGGAAAAACAGCTTTGTGTGAGGAATAAAGAGGAGTCTATTGGCCTGGGATCAAGGATGCTACTTCAAGGCAAGGCACAAGGGGAGTCAAAAGGATAAGCCATGTACATAAGACATATTTGTCTTAGATTAAGTAAAGAGGTAAACATCTGCAAGAGCTAAGTATTGAACAATTAAAAGATGCAAAAAGCCTATACAAGGTGGAGTGAGCAAGTCTCTAGAGGCTGAGAGGAGTAATGACACCTGTTACAATTGAATTAAATAGCAGTAAATAAAGGGTCAAGATGGACACATTTGTGGTCTCCTCACATGTGAACAAGGGCTATTCATTAAGCTTCAGACAAAGATAATGGTGTGCCTATACTCCCTTAAAAGTCCCAGAATAAGAGAACAGGCTTCGAGGTCAACTACAAAGGAGAAGCCTTGGCTTTTGGCCCGGACCTATGAGAGTTGATGGACTAATTGTGAAGGTGTGAAGTAGTCTGGCGTTACTCTCAGCACCTGAGTTTCGTTTTGCTTACATGCTGCTAACGAGCCTTAAGTCCAAGGTTGGGAAATCATGCCAACCAACCAGGGGGTCTATGTAGCAACATGCTATACAATGTTACAAAGACCAACCCGCTGCCATTTTTTCCGCCATAATAAGTATTATACGTATTTAGAGGTAGATTGAGGCGTGCCTAACAGATAAGGGGCAGCCAACAATGTTATTGACATTTATACCTACTATAGGTATATTTGTTCCCTTAACCAACCTTTGTATAGTCAAGCTTGAGCGTGAGTGTGTGGACTACAGCTTGTTATTCGCCAGATTGGCCTACTTTATTTTATGCTGATGATAAAGTAGTACTTTGCCATATTTTTTGGGTCTGTCTGTGATCGTTTTTGGTAATTCCATCTAACACATGAGATGCTTCAAGGTGCTACAGCACGTTATTTTGATCATCTGGTCCCCCTAGTCATAGGTTCAAATCCCAGCAAGGACCAGTCAGTCTTTTATCCTTCAGAGGTCGCTAAATGAGTACCAACTTCCGTTGAGTAATAATAATTGCATATAAGAATGTTCTGCGTAACGCGTTTTGACGATTACACAGGGAGCTCCCAACAGGTCCCCCTGCAGTACAGCCTGTACCCGAACTGCAATTGATATTCTGCTAACAACCAATTGGGCAGTCACAGCCAGTGGTGTGAGGGAACTCACAGGGGGCAAAACAGGGTACGTGGTGTATCCTGGCCTAGAGAAGCTTGGTGTCTCTCAAGATGAGGGAAGCAAGGACTTGGATTAGACTTGCACAGAGAAAAGTCAAAAATCACTAGGTTGCATTGCCTGTGTCGCAGCTCCGTATTTAGAAAGTAATTGGTGGAAATCCCGGATGATGAGTATCAATGTGCCAATGTTTGTTGGTTTTACCACTATATTATTTTTATGTATTTTTGAACGAGTGGATGAAATCACTGTTGGGTTGTTGTATCATTGTTGTTGCATACGTTTGGCACCATATACCCGGGCAGCCACATGATATGGGCAATTACAGATCTCATACGCCAGATATTATAATTGGTTGCTTGGGTACTTTTAATACTCACACAATATGCCATATATTGCTATAACTTGTCCAGGTATTCTCACCAAACACACGTTATTGAAGTCATATGTCTGGATATTGCCACCATATCTGTGCTAGTATCACATGGGCAGTTAGTGCTATAATGTGCCCTGGTACACGTCCATCAGATATTACCACAGTATGTCCATGTACAGGCAATATATGCCAGCTACTGTAAATATATGCCACAGCATTGTTATACGTGTGGAACTTCCTCTGCCTTGTAATCTCCCCATAGCATGTATTGGCATTATATGTACACCATGTGACAGGTTCTCCTACAGTACAAGTGCCTCTCGTGTACTATGTAATCACATGTCCTTTTGCACACACGCATGTAGAGACATGTGATCGCTCACACAGTCCCGCACTCACACCTGCACTGAAACACACGCACACAGATACCCACATTTACATTCAACCACATATACAAACTGGCATTCCACCAAACAGGCTCTCACACATTTACCCACAGACACACAAATACCTTCTAACAAATACGGCATACAAGCACTAAGAAACACACCTACACATGCACGCAATTCCAGAGACACGCACGACTGTGTGAAGTCTTTTAAGCTGCTTGGGAGCTCCCAGTAGCTACTTCCTGGCCCCACATGCCGCCTTTGTGTGTAACGAGTGTGTGTTCTCTCAACGTGCAGCGCGCGGTGGCAGGGAATGGACATGGAGATCAAACCAGATGTGTGTGATAGTCAGCACACACACACTCTCCATAGCCTTGTGTCAGACTATGGAGTGGGCCTCGGTCTGTCCTGCTAGCCCCCTCTGTTTGCACTGTACCTGTTCCGTCCAGGGCTTTGGTTACAAACACTAGGAAACATCTGTCTGTCTGTCTCAGGGAGGAAGTCACACCTTGCACAGCTGCAGTCCCACGGGTCATGTACACACCCAGCCGGGGCCACGTGTGGGCCACATGAAGACCAGCTGGAGGAGCTCCCCTGTCCCGGCTTCTCATTTTTCTCATCCCACCTCTAGCTCCGTCAGCAGTTTCCTAGCCCTGCCCAGAGTTTCCTAACACAGACACCCCACACCGCTAGGTCAGATGAGCCACTTTTATCCCAGACACCGCATTGAGGCTCAGACACCAATCCCGTCGGTCAGACATCATATCCCTTGCTCAGACACCACTCCTCTGGCACCCACTACGCTTGCCGGTTCATTTGCATGTAGGATGGCTCTGGACACCATATTCCCAAGACACACGTGTTATGGGTGATAAAGGGCCTAGAGTGCCTAATTATTCTGTTAGAATTTAGCTGTAATGTATTATTGAACAATGTATGTACATAGGTTGTGTATATGGTTGAATATTTATGTTGAAGGGCATACACATGAGAAGTGTGTGTGTGTGTTTTGTAAGTGTGTACACAACTGATTGTACGTGTGTTTGATTGTTTGTGTTGTTGTGCTGGTGTGTTTATATATATATATGGGTTGGGTGTCTGGTGGTGTATACAACTTCAGTTTCAATATTGTTGGTAAATAAGCACTTTGAGTTTTTGGCTTTGCCAGATTTTGGCGTATGCTACACAAAATGCAGTTTCTAGCAGCTCTGCTTGGCATAAAACAGTTCTCTAAGGTGGGGAGGAGTTCAGAAGGATGGTTGTGTGTGCATGTGTGGGGCATGCATATGTTTGGTTGTGCTGTGGGTACCACACAGGATTGGATTTCGTGCATTGGCTGTGGTGACGCATTGTTGTTTATAGTTCTACCTTGATAGCCGTGAAAAGATGCTTTTATTGTGTGGATGGTGGTGAGACTTGGTCATGAGTGTGTGTGTGGATAGTGATGATGTACGGTCTTACATGGTGTTTATCTTTTTACTTTTGGCTATTTGGTGGTGCTTGCGCCATTCATAAGTGAAAACTATTGCATTAGAGTACAGATAGGGAGAAATTGCATATGAGGAGTGACATACAGCAAGGAGCTGTTGTTTGGCTATATGCCCACCCAGTCACTACCCATGGCCATGCTAATCGCTATGGCCATTCCCACCCACTTCCTGCCCCTCCCCGCCCAAAACTCATCCTCCTGGGATCTCTTTGAGCTAGTTTTATCAAGCCTTACCATCAACCTTTGTGCTGGAAGTGGCGACATTGTTTTTTCAAAATAGTCTTCCTAGAGTTAATGACTTAAAGGAGAGTTCCGGGACTTTTTTTTTATTGTCCCTACGGGTCGGCCATGTGTTTGTAAGCATAAATCGGTAGATCGTAGGAAACTTTCCTATGGACCTTACCCGACTTTTCGCCCCTTATCGCACTCGAAATCAGCCTCCATTTTGTGATAATCCTATCATTCCGCCGCATCGACCTGGCTCACCTGCCTTTGCGGCACTAAATCAAATCCCCCGCCCCTGAGCCTGACATCAGCAGACGCGTACTGCCCATTTCAAGCACGTCTCGTGTCAACAATCGCTGCGCCTCAGCTATTGACGTGTTGCCATGGAAATGGCAGGACGCCTCTTTCCCCAATAAGTATAAACAGACCGTTTCACAACATACAGCAGCAGATTTTCGATTCCATTCCTCTCTCTGTGTTACTTTGAGTATTCTGTGACTCGTTTCAGTGCTCTGGTCAGCTACCTTCGCCGCTTGTAGCCCGTGTGAACAGATACCAGTACCACCGCTATAAATTATTTTACTATCTTTACCGCACAATGGCCACAATAATGCCGTATATGTACGAGCCCGAGTACACCGAGGAAGAACTACTGGAAAGGCAAGCACGCGAAAACGATGGGGATTCGGACGGCAGTTGGGAGGACCAGTCAACGGATGAAGAGCCTGGACCATGTCGCATGGACGGCGTCTCCACCTGGTGCACGTGCAATCGGTGCGAGCTAATGCCAACTGAGGAGGAGAACTGCTGCTGCCGTGAAAATTCCGGGTGCTTGGCCTACATTTCGGAAAGCGAGCAAAGTCAGCAGGAAGGCGAGCAAAGTCCGCAATGCATCACCGAGCTGCCAGAGTTCAGGGAAGCCTGCCTCTCACGGACAGTGTTGAGGATGATGATGGTGCTTATGCACGAACTTCGTGGCACTGTTCGTCCGCGTAATCCGAGTAACGAGTAAGTATACTCTGTTTGTGATGTCAGTGATGCCACCACTATTTCATGGTCGTCTCCCACATATAAAATTACATTTACATATCATTGGAACGCATGTAAATTGGTTCCATATAGTGCATTTTCTAGATATAATTTTTTTCTAAGGAAAATGACATGTGTTACCTGAATCGACATTGATAAGAAAGTTTGGTCAGTTTAATACAGTTTGCATCTTTTTTTTTCACAGGTGGTACAGGCTGGTGGCCTATCGTTGCTTCACTTGGTGGCTTCACGGGAGGCTCGGACACCGCGTTCGGAGAGTAATACCTGCCTGTGCGGTACTTGCCATTAGACAACATTTCCCCAGTGACAGTGGACAATACCGCGGATTTTCCCTCGATGTGCTGCAACCTCAACTTTACAATGTGTAATGTTTATTATTTATGTTTAATTAAAATCTAAAATAAAGCCCAACATATATTTTAACAATGGTTGTTTTGATTTTTTAAATGAATCTAGTGTATATTCTCCTGGGAGGGTGAGGTATTTATAAACTCACCCCCCTGCCTTCCATGTAGTAGATCCTGCAGCCATCCTCTTACATTCAGTTAGATGGCCTCTCCTTGGTGAGGCCCTGCGGCAAACGGGTCTTGTCTGCACGACCGCCGCCCCGATCCACCCCCCGCCTTATCAAAGGCAGTTCGCACCGGGGTACTTGAGCTGCTGGCAAGTGGAGCTGTCAGGGAGCGATAAAGGCCAAGAGGTGCCAAAGACCATGTACACTTCAAAGTGGTCTATAGAGCATGGGTTTGTTGTTCCCATGTCTACCTCCAGACCCCGTGTCTCCTGCCAAGCATCCCCCTCACGCTGGACGGCCCCCTGCAATCCACATAAGTGTGTCTCCATTCACGAGTCTTCCTGTGTCTTGTCTGCACGACCACCGCCCCGATCCACCCCCCGCCCTATCAAAGGCAGTTCGCACCGGGGTACTTGAGCTGCTGGCAAGTGGAGCTGTCAGGGAGCGATAAAGGCCAAGAGGTGCCAAAGACCATGTACACTTCAAAGTGGTCTATAGAGCATGGGTTTGTTGTTCCCATGTCTACCTCCAGACCCCGTGTCTCCTGCCAAGCATCCCCCTCACGCTGGACGGCCCCCTGCAATCCACATAAGTGTGTCTCCATTCACGAGTCTTCCTGTGTCTTGTCTGCACGACCACCGCCCCGATCCACCCCCCGCCCTATCAAAGGCAGTTCGCACCGGGGTACTTGAGCTGCTGGCAAGTGGAGCTGTCAGGGAGCGATAAAGGCCAAGAGGTGCCAAAGACCATGTACACTTCAAAGTGGTCTATAGAGCATGGGTTTGTTGTTCCCATGTCTACCTCCAGACCCCGTGTCTCCTGCCAAGCATCCCCCTCACGCTGGACGGCCCCCTGCAATCCACATAAGTGTGTCTCCATTCACGAGTCTTCCTGTGTCTTGTCTGCACGACCACCGCCCCGATCCACCCCCCGCCCTATCAAAGGCAGTTCGCACCGGGGTACTTGAGCTGCTGGCAAGTGGAGCTGTCAGGGAGCGATAAAGGCCAAGAGGTGCCAAAGACCATGTACACTTCAAAGTGGTCTATAGAGCATGGGTTTGTTGTTCCCATGTCTACCTCCAGACCCCGTGTCTCCTGCCAAGCATCCCCCTCACGCTGGACGGCCCCCTGCAATCCACATAAGTGTGTCTCCATTCACGAGTCTTCCTGTGTCTTGTCTGCACGACCACCGCCCCGATCCACCCCCCGCCCTATCAAAGGCAGTTCGCACCGGGGTACTTGAGCTGCTGGCAAGTGGAGCTGTCAGGGAGCGATAAAGGCCAAGAGGTGCCAAAGACCATGTACACTTCAAAGTGGTCTATAGAGCATGGGTTTGTTGTTCCCATGTCTACCTCCAGACCCCGTGTCTCCTGCCAAGCATCCCCCTCACGCTGGACGGCCCCCTGCAATCCACATAAGTGTGTCTCCATTCACGAGTCTTCCTGTGTCTTGTCTGCACGACCACCGCCCCGATCCACCCCCCGCCCTATCAAAGGCAGTTCGCACCGGGGTACTTGAGCTGCTGGCAAGTGGAGCTGTCAGGGAGCGATAAAGGCCAAGAGGTGCCAAAGACCATGTACACTTCAAAGTGGTCTATAGAGCATGGGTTTGTTGTTCCCATGTCTACCTCCAGACCCCGTGTCTCCTGCCAAGCATCCCCCTCACGCTGGACGGCCCCCTGCAATCCACATAAGTGTGTCTCCATTCACGAGTCTTCCTGTGTCTTGTCTGCACGACCACCGCCCCGATCCACCCCCCGCCCTATCAAAGGCAGTTCGCACCGGGGTACTTGAGCTGCTGGCAAGTGGAGCTGTCAGGGAGCGATAAAGGCCAAGAGGTGCCAAAGACCATGTACACTTCAAAGTGGTCTATAGAGCATGGGTTTGTTGTTCCCATGTCTACCTCCAGACCCCGTGTCTCCTGCCAAGCATCCCCCTCACGCTGGACGGCCCCCTGCAATCCACATAAGTGTGTCTCCATTCACGAGTCTTCCTGTGTCTTGTCTGCACGACCACCGCCCCGATCCACCCCCCGCCCTATCAAAGGCAGTTCGCACCGGGGTACTTGAGCTGCTGGCAAGTGGAGCTGTCAGGGAGCGATAAAGGCCAAGAGGTGCCAAAGACCATGTACACTTCAAAGTGGTCTATAGAGCATGGGTTTGTTGTTCCCATGTCTACCTCCAGACCCCGTGTCTCCTGCCAAGCATCCCCCTCACGCTGGACGGCCCCCTGCAATCCACATAATGCCACGACATATACACGTCATTCATTCACAAACACACCCCTGGTTCGAATTCTTTATAACCCACTTCATATTTCTAATGAGAACTTCTTTGCGCTTTGCTAGTCAACCCGTGAAGGTGCTGGTTATCTGCTCTTCGTCTCTGTGAACTTCCGTGACCACTTTGAGCAAACTCGTCAGTTTGCAACCTGTGAACTGCTCCCTGTTCTACGACAAGAAACTACTCTGATCCCTGCATCTAACTGTTTGTTCGTCAAGGTAAGTCCATGTACCATAATCATTTTGCGTCCAATTTTTTAATTTATATCTATTTGCTAGTAGTCATCAAATTGCATCCATGTTTTCTTTTCGTTCACGACAGTACATGCAAGGAACTAGTCACATGTTCTGAGTTTAGTCAAATTACTTTTTCTATTTTTTGAAAGTTATTGAAATACTTATCCGCATGTGAATAACGTGTATAGTTCCAAGAACCAAAACGGACCTTGCATTGAACCTTTTATGTGTCATTTACTGTTTTAACACATTGGTATTCATAGAGAATTGTTGATCTTTACTTTTCAGAACTTTCCATAATGCCTGCCTGTTCCATTGGCGGTTGCCCTTCGAAGACCCATAACAAATCTGAAGGTACTATAATGCATGTTTTCCCTAAGACAATAGATCAGATAAGAGAATGGGTCCGATATTGCGGATATCCAGCCTCTGAGCTAGAAAGTAGAGTCCTAGAAGTCTTTGCGGACAAGAGGGGTGATCGATACCGCATCTGCAGCAGGCACTTTAGCCCAGACATGTACTCCACATCATTGCTAATAAAGAAGAAAACACCGCGAGCGAGGCGAAAATTGCTCTCAACCGCTATTCCCACTCTATTCGTCCACATCCCTCCACTGGTGAGTCAAGTTTACGTATTTATCTCTCGGCCTTGCGGTAGTGTGTAGCATTAGCTAACAATAATTTCCCCATTTATGTATCCACTCAATATGAAGGCGGAAGATTCTCCATCCGTGTCGTTATTGCAGTCATCAGCCACTTCAAGCGCCTATCGGGTAATCTTACTTAGCTATTCTGACACTGACTTGTTTTAGGCATGTAAATCAATAGTTTTAATTGATCGTGTAATTATTTTACCTAATGGTACACCCTTGTACTCGTCCTCTAGTCTTTGTTTTCAGTTATAATTATTGTTATCCAAAATAATGCAAGTACTGTCTTTCAGGGAGATGCTGAGGAGTCCAACGCATTGACGACAACCGTAGATGTCACTCAGATGCTCGAGGTACGTTTCCGGACAGTTCCATCGATGGAGATCATCAGATCTTGCATTCTTGTAGCGTGATTGTTACACACAATGTTTCTTTCGTTTTTAGCCATTGATATGTCCTTCTGTCGTCGCCCTCCTATTTGTCTTCTTTTTTCAATATTGTGTTCATTACTAATGAAAGTCCTATGTTTCAGGGAGTCGATGGAGCATTAGTCCAAGTAGAAGGGGGAGCATGCAGTTACGGGTCGGCGCAACAGCTTGCAGAAGTGTGCACCGCAGTTACATCGTCCCTTGATGTTCTTATGCATTTCGAGGTATGGATACTGACAGTTCGATCAAGCGAAATCATATGACGTGATTACATCCGCTATACTTCCTTCTTTATTAACGCAAGTACTATGTTTCAGGGAGATGACGGAGCTTCTTCTACAAGAACATCACCCCTAGTAGTTGATGCAGATCTCTGGGTGGTGACACTTCCAACGATCGAGCAAATCGAATCATATTTACATATCCATTATTTATTTTAGACAACTGATCATTTGTGCAGGTCTATTTAGATGAGCCGTTGACGCCTGCTCAAAGTTTATGTTCTTTTTAACAAAATAGAAAAGCATACTAATGCAATTACTGTGTTTCAGGGAGTTGCTGAAGCGTCATCTTCAATAATATCATCAATGGAAGTCTATGCGGAGCCCGAGGTATGGATCTTGACAGTTCAATCTAACTAGATCAACAATGCGTGAACTATTGTCGTTTGAATGTTCTACACAATGCGTTCATTCGTGTTTTGCTATTGAGATGTACGTATGGGTATTGGTCCCCAAGTACATTTTGTGTTTTCAATATTATTATACATACTAATGAAAGTTCTATGTTTCAGGGAGTCGATGGAGCCTCAGTGAGTGATGGATGTGCTTATCATGAAAATATAGTCGTTGCAGCGCGAGAGGAAGTGGAGACATGCACACACGAGTCGGAGCAACAGCGTCCAGATGTTGAAGTTCGAGGCAAGAAAGTTTCAAAGAAAAGAAAGCAAAAGAAGGTTAGTGTCCTGTTCACTATATTATGTTGTCTTTCACTGTCAATAGTTCAATACTGTAAGTTGTGTTTAAACTGAACATCCCTTTTCTAATCTGTCCTCTAGTTGCGAGTGGGTGTAAGAACTAGATCTACACAGACAGTGAAGCGAACGAGAGATGTTGCTTGTCAAACCTTTTGGCAGGGACTTGAGACTGGAGATGCATCGTGCCAATGGGAAGAATATGAAGTGATTGACAACGGAGCTATACCACCACCAGCCATTGATAGTGAATGTCCTCCTGGTAGTTTGGATGCAGTCGGAGATCAATTCACAGAATCCACACCCGCAAAAAATAAGAGCGCGCGAAAGTTGAAGACATTGTTTTTTTCTCCCATCTCCGGACAAGGAACAGATGTTGCAATGGAAGAGAATGACGTGGACGACAATGAAACACCATCAATATCACTCAGCATAGCGGAAGACGATATCAGAGATTGTACCTTTCATGCGAGTGACATGTCCTCAACGTTACAGGCCGAACCAGCTGGGATGCAGAGTGAAAGTATAAGGAAAGAGGCCAAATTCATTGTATTCGATAGCTGTTTGATGGATATTATTATGATGATGAAATGTGGGCATTCGGTTGGTGGGGAAGTATGTGGGGAGCCATTGATTAATGTGACTCGTGCAATTCGAGGCACTAACCTTAAAATACATGCCACCTGTACACAATATCATCCGTTCGCATGGTCTGCACAACCCATGCTGGGGCAACTGCCAGCAGGCAATCTACTTTGTGCAGCGGCCGCACTTTTTAGTGGTTCAAGTTTTAAAAAGTTACAGTATTTCTTTCAGTTTGTGGGAATCCATTTCATTGCGAAAAGTCAGTTCTACAAATACCAAACCGATTATCTATTTCCAGCCATCAGCGAAGCTTGGAGAATGGAAAAAATGTCAATGGAAAGTACATTCGCGGGCAAACGCTTCAGGCTAGCCGGTGATGGACAGTGCGACAGCCCAGGATTTTCAGCCAAGTACTGCACCTACCACTTTCAGGACATGGAAAGTAAGAAAATTGTGAGTTCGGTGGTCGTGCAGGTGTCACAAAGTACATCCTCAGTGGCCATGGAGAAAGTTGGCTTTGTAGCATCATTGCAAGAACTACAATCGCGGGGAATGGTGATCGACCTGATAGCCACGGACAGACACGTTTCAATTGCCAAGACAATGAGAGAACAGTACAAAAATATAAATCACCAATTTGACGTTTGGCATCTTGCAAAATCAATCAATAAAAAATTGTCTGCTGCAGGTAAAAAAAAAGAATTGCAAGGTATTTCACAGTGGTCCAAGTCAATCAGCAACCATCTTTGGTGGAGCTCAAAAACATGTGAAGGGTCGTTGGAAATTCTACTGGAAAAATGGCGGTCAGTAATGTTGCACTGTAGCAACGTACATCGATGGTCGACAAATGAGCATTTCCACAAATGTGAACATGGCCATTTGTCCACAGAGGAGGCACGGAAGAAGAAGTGGTTGATTCCTTCATCACCCACTCACAAAGCCATTGAAAAGATTGTATTTGATAAAACTATAACAAAAGCTTTGAGGGGACTCACGGAATTCTGCCACACAGGAGATTTGGAGGTGTTCCACAATATGTGCCTCAAGTACAGGCCCAAAAGATTGCATTTTGGCATGGAAGGCATGATAAATCGGACTCTTTTAGCGGTCTTGGCACATAACCATAATGTTGGCCGTCAACAAAGTAGGACGACCGGAACTTTAGGGACGCTTCGCTACAATAAGGCCTTCACTAAAAGAAGTAAACAATGGGTGATCAAACCAGTGTTTGAGGATATGCAATATGAGTTTATTGAGAGACTTATCGTAGATGTCCTCGATAGGCACATACATGGAGTGGTGAACGAACCTATGCAGGGGACAACTGCATTGCCACCCAACATTGCCTCTGTTCCATGTCCACCTAAAGCAGAGCTCATTGAGAAATACACATCACGGTTTAAATGATTGTAATTTGATTGTCTGTTCTCTCGAGTCTCCTCATGTTGCAGGCCCATTGCAATTAAACCAAACAGTAATATAAATCATTTTTACAAAAATTATAGAATGTTTCCGTATTGCAAAAACATGGCCGACCCATAGGGACAATAAAAAAAAAGGCACGCAGACAAGATGTCCCTAAAACTAACTGCAGCTAACTAGAAATGTGTGCTCGCTCAAAGTGAAGGTCAGCTGCTTTGATGTTTTGCTCGGGTGGCGGAACGGCCCACGACCCAATATAAGGTTCTATTGTGATTTGACCTTGACAGGCCGGGACCATCCTGAAAGACTAAGAAAAGATAATGAATAAAATTTCAGAAACGAAACGATGAGCCACGTTCATTAGAAGAAGTAACGTCGGCAAAGAAGGAGTGGTGTTTCGGGTCTGCCCTACACAGAGACACAATGGAAAATGCAAATATAATGTAAGTAACTTTTGATGAGTTTATACCGCAATTTCATTACTATACAGTGGCTTTAAAGACGGGTTCAGTTGTACTTGTTCGTTCTATGTGGCATATTGTTTTCTACCGCGCACTATCTTGAGGAGAAACATCTGCTTTTACTGAAGCACCTCAAAACCTTCCTCTTTGCTTCTGCTTTCTCTCTCCCTCTCCCCTGCTACAACTGGTCCACTGTCTGCGACCTCAGTCCTGGGCCCTTCCACTCTCCACCTGCACTCCCCCCCCCCTCCATGCCTCGCCACGCCTTTAAACACTTGTGTACACCCAGTAGCGCTGTCCTCGCTATGAAATGAATAATTTTAATAAGGATCTGATGGTGAGACTAATTTCATTTTTTATGTTTTTAGGTACATCATTCACTACTGTCTGTGTCACGAGTACCAGACACCGGCGGACGGCTTCTACAGCCGCCAGTTGCTTCTCCGCGTGAACAACGTTACCACCCTGACCATTTTATGGGACGATCGCCAAGTACAAGTATGCCCTTACGCGGTACTAACGGTTAGATGCAACATACCTACCATTGTGGTGGCCTAGCGCCTCGTTGTTGGAACAGCCATGCGATTATCAGTGCGACAGAAGAGCTTATTTTTATCGTAAACCAACACCCTGTGTACTGCACACGAACATCGCTTCCCTCAAGACGAACTAATTTGGATCGAGAGCAAAGAAAAATGCAAATCGCTGAATATTCTCTAAACATTTGATGTCCAATAAACGTACTTTGCCAAATGTACAATCTTGCCGTTTGCTTTTAAACCACGGTTTCACATTCCGAATTGTGGTGCTGTATTGTGAGATGCTCTAAGACCCTGTGTACAGCAAAGGACCATCGCGTTCCTCAATACGAACTTTTTGGAACATGAGCAAATAAAAATGCAAATCGCTGAATATTCTCTAAACATTTGATGTCAAATAAATGTACTTTACCACATTTACAATCTTGCGGTTTGATTTCAAAGTACAGTTTCATATTCCGAATTGTGGTGCGCTGTATTGTGAGCTGATCTGTGTTGATTTCCGGGGTCTGTGTGGAGTCGCGTAGAAGACGCCTGGGCGCGTTTGCCTACGCAGCACAGTCACGTCACGGATAGAGGCGGGGAATATGAATGTTTTGATAAAGTCTGTTTCAGGGGCGGGGGATTTGATTTAGTGCCGCAAAGGCAGGTGAGCCAGGTCGATGCGGCGGAATGATAGGATTATCACAAAATGGAGGCTGATTTCGAGTGCGATAAGGGGCGAAAAGTCGGGTAAGGTCCATAGGAAAGTTTCCTACGATCTACCGATTTATGCTTACAAACACATGGCCGACCCGTAGGGACAATAAAAAAAAAGTCCCGGAACTCTCCTTTAATTATAGCTGTAAACCCGTTAGTGGTGTAACGAAAGGTACATTGAGTCACTCCATTTTTATAAGCAGTATGTGTGTCCATCACTGAAGTCCTGTTAAGTCTGTTAAAAATAAACATTTGCCAGGCACTGCTATTAGATGCCCAGGGACTCGTGCCACTTTGCATCTTCTACCATCAATGAGCAGTTAATACCACTACGCCACTGCCTGGTAAATGCCTTCCCCATACCTCCACAAAAGCCAAACCTGTTGGCAATGCCAATGCTTGTTTTAGACAGAGGTTAGAAGTGGTTGTATTTTATTCGTTTAAAGAGCACTCTTATCTCTACGAAGAGGCCCCTTACCGTTGTAAGGAAGATGAAGTGAATGAACAAATTACAATAAAAAGCACAATAAATCAAACAGACACAACAATACCAGTACAGCAATAAACAAGTACAGTGAGTTTAAAAAGTTACTCTTGAATGGCACGTCGAGTTCCACAACCAATTTTGGGCACCCATGTGTTCACCCCAGACAATATTGCAGGGCAGTGACCACCCAGGAATCCACATGAGAAAACATGTAGAAGTGGAGAGGATGGAGGCCATGGGTAACACCCCCAAGGAGTCATTTAGACCAACATCTCCCGCCCTGGGGCCCACAGGCACATTGGAGGACTCAGGGGGGCAGACAGCAGGAGAACAGATGGGGAACTTTCCAGGACCTCTCTTGTCGCCTTGTTGTCCCAGAAGGGGGCCTTATGCTGGTCAGCGGACCGGGAGAGGGACACACACAACCAAGCTGTACAACAGCTGGACAGGTCTTGAAATTCCATCCGTATGAAGAAGGAGGGAACAGGCAAGGGCATAGGAGGAATAGAGTCATGCCTATGCTTCCACCTTGTCTTGCGCAGGCAGAGCCCACACTGCAAGTACCTGGAACTTTCCAGAAAACCTCACCCACACCTTTTTATTTCGATTGTATACAGCAGAACAAATACAGGCACCAATGCAACAGACGTCTTGGTGCCTGTATGTATCCGCTGGTCGCAGCCATCATATGAGCCCATGATCTGCAAGCTGCTCTGTGCGCACCTCCCAAGACCACGCGGGGCATCTACCAACTGGCCCACCTAGGCCATTGCTTATTCCCAGGGGATACATTGGCTCTGATAAGCTTGTTACATTTTCTTTTCTACTGTACTGTCCATTATGTAAAGGATTCCAGATATAACCCTTCCAAACCAAGTTTTCACAGTGGTCCATGGCCTTTCTCTTTCTGAATCTGTAAAAGGGACCTCAAGAATGTTTAGCAATTGAGAATTGTCTGAATTATGCTCAACTGTGTTATGTTATGTCATTCGCATGGTTTTTTGGTGGATCTGAAAGAGGGGGGTGAGTTAAGTTGATGGAAACGCTATTGTGTTGAGAACTAAATATGCTATTTTAAAGCAGGGGGTCTGCAACCTGTGGCGGGTTTGAACTACGAATCCCATGATCTTTTCTCACTGACTCTGCCGTCTAGGGCTGATGGGAGTTGTAGTCTAAACATCTGGAGAGCCAAAGGGTGCAAGCCCCTGCTCTAAAGGAAGAGGGTGCTGCTTGTTGACCTGGAAATCGTCAACTTGTTCCCAGATCACATCCCAATTTAAGTAGCAACCATATTTGGGGGCAATATTTAAGACAGTGCACATCCCATCCAATAGATTATTTACGTCCATCTAATAATTCTGTTTTACGTCTTAAGAGCCATGTTCCATGTGTGTGGCCTTTGTGGAAAATCAGAAATTGCAGCATTAAATATTACAATGCCTGCATCATGCTCTAGATATATCGCCTACGAACATGTTTATTGACTTTGATGGAGATGTGTGTGCATACATAGCCGATTTTGTTGGAACCTTATACCTGATAAGAACATATTTTGTGATACAATACTGTCAATAGCTATGAATGCTGTATTCAGCGCTGCGCAGAATATACTTGCAAAGCATAGCCGATTTAATGAATTATCTTTATCTTAATTTTTTCTTATTGTCTTTATTTATCAATGTCCCATTTTACGCTATGATGTAAGGGAATTATTTGCATGGATAACCTCTCTTCTGAGGATGATGGTGGCTGCTCCAACTACACTGGGCTGGATTAGTTGTGTGAGTGGAGGGTAGTGAAAAGCCATTGCGACGTTTGTAAGTGTAAGTGTGGTGGGAAGTGGATTGGTTTGATCCCTGGTCATATGTGATCTGCATGGACGGTGGTGAGACATGGTAAAACAGGTGTTGTAGTGTTGTGTGTGTGCACAGTGGTGAGACATCGTTGTATGCATTGTGATTTTGTCGTCTCTGGTGAGATCTGGATGTCCAGGTTTTGTGAGTGGATGGTGTTGAGACTTGGTTGCATTTGTTGCGTGGGTGGATTGTGGTGAGGCATGGTTGAATGTGTTGTATTCAAGGCGTATCTGCCCTCTCCCGACTCTTTACCATCTCCACTCTTCTCCACTCTTCTCCCCAGTGCTGGAACAGCTGATCCCGGAGCTTAACCTCCTGCTGGAGCTGCTAGACCAGGAATACCTGAGTTCCTCTGCCAGGGAGAAGACCACCGCCGTATCCACCATCCTGCAGAAGCTGCAGCCGCCCGCAGGTAAGTGTGGGTCTTTTGGCCTACTGTCTCCATCCCCAGCCCTGATGCCTCACAGACTCCTCTTCCTCTCCTTGCTCTCCCCTCACAACCAAGCATCTCCCCCACCCGCCTAAATGCCATCCCTTCCACTCCTTCCCCACTACCGTTCATCTTCTGCTCCCTCTTGCCCCTTCACTACTCTCCAATGACCTTTCACAAGATCCATTCCTAGCACACGGAAGTCTCATGCCCCTTCACTAGAAGAAAACTTTCTTTCACCAGAATTAATTGCCCGCTCAGTGGTATCCCCATTCTGCCTTTTTGTGGGCAATGACATTCGTAATGTTGTACATGGCTTATTACAGTGGGGTACTACCCCCTTTTATTCTACTTTAGCTTCCTTGCATCCGAATAACCCCTGCCCCTTTCCTCTCTTATTTAGGGGGTACATGGGAATGCGGCAGCTGTCACTTTTAAGGCTGGTATTCTAACATCGGGATAATAACACCCTGAACGTCCCCCTCAATGATTTCTAACCTTTATGTTTCTCTCCAGCTGACGAGGTGGGCTACCACTACATGAACACGACTGCCCTCCGCAATGGGACCAGCTTTGTGGAATCGCTCTTTGACGATTTTGGTAAGTTTGGTCGTCTCTTGGGGAGGGCAGGGGAAGGGTTGTGTGTTCAGGTTCCAGGTGTGGGAAACCCCCCCTTTTTCAGTAAATTGTCACCACTATGACAAAAGCCGATCTCTGCAGTTTACTACACACTAACCCAAGGTTGGCTGATCTTTAATGGAGTGGGGAGTAAGAAACATCAGTCATCAGATGAGGAGTCCTGGAATAAGAGTTATCTTGCTGGGAGGCGAAGCACTCAAGAGTTCAGTGTTATCATCTCAGGTTTTCCAAGACCTCCAGTGTGACCAATGTTTCTGACTCCTTAACCCCCTAGTCCCCTCGACAGATGGAAAGGAAATCTCAAGCTGACCAACGGAAACTCTTCTTTCATGGAAACGACAGTGAGTGTATGCAACAGCCTTCCTGTGGGAGAGCTGGAGACAATAACACCACAGGGGGTCAAGAATGGCCAGGAACAGAAACTGGAGAGCAACAATCCTGAGTGAAGATGGAGAACAGACAGACCTGTGCTTCTGCATCAAGTGAGGAATAGGAAACTGGATAGCCCAAGCGGTCCTTATTTGCTGGCCCATTCTCGGTTTTTATGTGTCCCTCTCTCATTACTCAGAATTCTATTGATTTTACCTACATAGGCAGATCCCATAGAAGCAGAGGCTGCTGGGTGCTTCTCCAGCATGGGAGCACTAAGAAGGGCAGAAGTCATTAAGACCTTGGCAATACTGCTCTTGGACGACCTATGCCTTCTCCTCTAGGAGGCGCTGTCCCTTATACAGCCTTAAGAATGTTAAGGCCACCTGAGGCCAGAAGATCCGGAATAGTCTTGCCCTGCTTCAGTTTATTGGTAGCCCTGTCACTAAACACGTGCTGACATGTGATCAATTTAAGGAGCTCACTGTAGGTCTGTCCCTTAACCATCACAAATCTACAATTGTTAATCTCATGTTGATTTATACCACGCATCGCTGCCACCCAAGGGAAGTCTCCAGGCGCTCACGTGGCTCTGCAAGAACGTGCAGAGCGGGTCCCGTGAAGGGACCTCGTAATCAGGCGGTATGGGGTTGACGGCGCCGGCACCTTTACCGGCGCCGTTAACCCCTTACCGCCTGATTTATAATGAGGCCCCATGTCTGTCGCCAGCTCTGGATGTTCTCCTTCCTAATCATTGACAAGAAAAGTGTATACCACACGTGTATACCTCCCCTCCCTATTAGTAGCCACAGAAAGGCGGCACACCCTGTTACAGTCACTGAATGCCTGCCTCCAACACACTGAGATCTCAGAATGACCCGCCTTCCTCAGGGCAATGGTCTGCCTCTCCCTCAACTCAATTCTGTTTCAGTTCTCTACCTCCCCCTCAACCACTCCTGCAACCTCTTGCCTCTGCCTGCAGTGATGATCACAAACTCCAACTGTGCGTGCCCTGTATATAACATGTGAGCCTGAACGCCACCAGGCTTACGCCCCGGAGAAGGTTGGAGAAATTCCGGTGATTTGGTGTTTTTCACAAATGTGTTTGCCCATGCTCACTGATAGTTACCTAGATGCCCTGGGATCCTTAGAAAATCATGTTAAGGAGTGCACGTTAAATGTCCATAGATTACTGAAACTTGCAAGTTAAGTCTATTGCTGCATGCAGATTGCACCCTCATCCGCCTCATGCACTGCTTCTCACCTCTCAGGTGGTCTCCCAAATAGCACCAGCATGGCGGCCATGCGGCATCACTAATGATCTCTTCACAGTTTACAGGGAAAGAGCTTTCTTGTATAAAATGGTAAGGGGGCAGGGGGCGCATTTTCAATCAGCGCCGTGGGCCGGCACGGGGCCATTGGGTAAAATGAATAGCTGCGGTGTGTTTGGTGTCTGCAGTGCTAATGGGCACAGCCACAGAATGTGAGTAGGCCTCCTGGTGCTGCGGGTTTGGGTATTATGCTTGGGCGCGTGGATTCAGGGAATGCACTTTGTGCATTATCCATAGGCAGAGCTTATGTCACTGATGACCTGGTATGTGATTTCGTAAGTGAGGTGGTATGATGTCAAGAGTAGATCATGGTAATCTGGTTGGGGGGAGGGGAGGGCCATAGTTGGTGGTGATGAGCATACATTGCGAGTTGGGGTGTTTTTTTGTGTTATAACAATAATGCCATGTCCCCCACCCACCTCCCCCCCAAACTCAAGATTTTTCCTGGGGCTATTTATGTCCATTCATGACTTATGGTAATTGGCATGTTTCCCTCCCATGTCCATAGGGACATATATCACTTTATTTGATTGGAGGAATGTAGATAGTATGAACAGGGACACCGCAACGATGCACTTGCAGCCACCGGCCAGGCACGTGTGTTCGTTCAATGGACTGTCCAGGGGGCGACACTGCACGCACACGCCTCTCCCCAATGTATCTGGTTAGACACTGCCGTAGGCTCCTTGCCAGAGCTGATCCTGGGCACACATGCCTTCCCTCTACTGCCATCAGTGGGCTATGGGATCCAAATGTCAAAATAATGTTTACAAGATTGACTAACATTCCTCTCAATTTCTAAATTCAAACATGACAGATCCGCTTTAATCTGCACAACCTGCCAGACAGACCTATTATCAGTGAAAAAAAGTCTATCCAATATACCTTAGAGGTTTAATAGGTTTATACATTCAGACAGAAACATTTGACATTTTATGGTTTCATAAACGGGACATGGACAGACATGTTCTGCTATGTAGGAGACATGAAGGGGCTTCTGTGGAGGAAACAGAGAGCATGCAGCCAGGTGGCACCGGCTATATGCTCTCTTTCCACCATCGGTCCATAGCATGGATGCCCGCTCTGTGCCACACAATGTGTTTCTCATGGGTGGCACCCGGCATGCCAGTAATTAAGTCGG
Source organism: Ambystoma mexicanum (assembly GCF_040938575.1). NCBI lineage: Eukaryota > Metazoa > Chordata > Amphibia > Caudata > Ambystomatidae > Ambystoma > Ambystoma mexicanum. The sequence goes on from NC_090925.1 coordinate 636,217,849, forward strand.
TGCTGCTGCAGTTCCCAGGTGGATGCTAGAAGTCAGTGATTCCTCGTCGCCAGGTGCAAGGGAGCAGAGAAAACATGAGAACATGTCTTATACTGAGCCCTTTTTTATGAATCTGATCCGTACAGATTGCGACCTGCAGGAGTTCCAGGACATGCAGGAAGATGAGGGAGAAGAGAAGGAGGAAGAGTCCTGCAAAGCATCGCCACCTGTAAGTACTGCACTCCCCTAATGTCCGCCAAGGGGGAGGGAGGGGCAATACCTGACCAGGCTGGTCAGCATGGCACAGGTGTAGAGATGTCCTGGCGCACAGCAACACCTAAACCCCCGCCTCATACTATTCCAATGCCAGTACTTTAGCTCCGTCGGTGCACCTCACCCCTTGCTGTTCAACTGTAACCATAGCTCCACCGGTGCACCCCTCCCCTTGCTGTTCAACTGTAACCATAGCTCCACTGGTGCACCTGACCCCTGGCTTTTCAACTGTAACCATAGCTCCACCGGTGCACCTGACCCTTTGCTGTTCGACTGCTACCAAAGCTCCACCGTGTAGCTGACCCTTTGCTCTTCAACTGTTATCATAGCTCCACCGGTGCACCTCACCCCTTGCTGTTCGACTGTTACCATAGCTCCACCGGTGCACCTGACCCCTTGCTGTTCAATTGTTATCATAGCTCCACCGGTGCACCTCACCCCTTGCTGTTCAACTCTTACTATAGCTCCACCGGTGAACTTCACTGTGTTCCTACAGCACACCTTGAAAGCTTTAGCAAAGCTCCGCCTGTGTACCTCACCATGACACGTACAATGACCTGTGAGCTATAGTTAGCCCATCAGTGCACCCTAACCTTAATGCTAATGCAAGCCTGAACTTATGCAGCTCCGAAAAGGCATATCGCGTGTGGCCTGAAACCACCGGCTGGTTCAGTCTGGGCAGCAGGTGGGAGGCATTACACCTCTTTATAATCACACAAAATTGCTGGCCTTCCTATCCTCTACTTTTCGAGATCTAGACACAAAAGAGTCTGCCCCGGAGTTTACCATCATACGCGTGCCTTCCTGGCATCCCTCTTGCCCATTCTTAATATATATCTTTCCTGGAAGGGCCCGGTGTGCTGCCACACTGTGTAGGATATGTATTGCCCCAGGGCATATCTAGGAACCCGTAGATCTGTCCCCGAGTCTCAGGGTTTTCAGTACAACCTGAGGGTCTCAGTGTAATTTACATAATGAATACATATTACGTTAGTCGGTCTAGTACGCATAGAAGACTTTAAGGGGAGCCTGTCCATATCACCTAGAAGAACCTAGAAGGGTACCCTCTCTTTTTACACAGATGATCGGATCACACAGCAAGATCAAAGATAAGCTCCATCTGAGCTTACGATATGTATGACGCACCACTTTGTTGGACATCTGCCTCAGCTGCGGCTATCCATTCACACACATTACAGTGCAGCTACGACTACGATTAATGTTGGCTAGCTGGATGCTTACGTCTTCACCTCCTTACACCAGACTTGCCTCAACACCTGTGCCATTAGAATACAGCGACAACCTAGGCCAAATTCAATCTAGCTGGACACATAACAAGTCTCTTGCAATAGAGCACTATTGTGCCCCCCCCCTCAGCACCCACCCACATGCCTGACCTCTCGGGTTGCTTGCTGGAGCTTAGCCAGCCAACCCAATGTCTAATCTTGGCCAAATGCACACACACTCTAAGCCTTCTCTGAGAATGTTCCCATACCTGGACATCGGTCCCCAAAGGCATTCCTACTACAAAGCGCATTGAAGGCCTTCATTGGGGAAACAGCGTTTATAAATGACAATTACAATACAATAAGGCACGTCCCCCCATTTGCATGATGCCACACACCCCATCTCTTTAGCCAGCATCTTTCCTTTCAAGGGAGCATATTTTGCTTGTATTGCCCTAAGACTTCAGAAAGCTTGAAACCCCAAATGGTGTCTAGCTGGGTAAGCTGCAAGAAGAGTGATCTTTGCCGTACTCCAAAGCCCCAATGCCGTCACCCGACACCCACCCGCTTCTCCCAGTATCTAAACATGCTGACAATTTGATCGTAGCTCCCTAAATACTCGCTTTGCACGTGGCATCCGCATGCCCCCCACCTAGCCCCCACCTTCGGTCTAAACCTCCCAGAGAAACAAGCAAGAGTGTTTAGTTAATGTGACGACTTGCTTCAGGGGTTGTGGTGAATGCCTTCTGCGCTCATCTCCCCACCCCCTCCTCTAACTTGACAGCCAGTGTCTGTCAGCCCAGGCTGTGCTTGGTGCCCAGACAATGCCTGCTGTGTGTCAGGGCTCTTCACCAGCAAGCATTGTGCTACAGAGCACGGCGCTATGAGCGCCACTCAAACCCACACCTCTCCTCCGACACCTACTGCACTGCCCATATGCTGGACCCTCTCAGAACATGTGGCTGCACCCTCCGGAGTCCCCTACTATGTGCGGGCTGATAAACGTGTGTCTGCACCTCATGCCCGCCCATGCCCCTTCACCCACGCCACGCTGCCTACTCGCATTGTGACATCACTCGGCCACAAATCTTCTTACTCTGGCTCGACTCTCCTCCTGACTCCACTACCACATCAACACCCCACACTACCTCAAACCCTGTACTGCCTTCCCCCTACTACCACTCTCTGCTCAACATTCTCCCACCTCCATATCCTTCTACTGCTTCAATACCTACCATCCGCTTCCCACCACTGTTCCCACCTTGACCTCCAACACTTCCCCTGCTCGGCGCTACCTTTACCCGCCTTTGCTTTAACTACCACTTTTCCCTGCTCACTCTTCACCACTTGGTCCACTTATAATTCCTCAAATGCCCCTCTACATCTTCAATCATTGCCTGGCCAACTTGTACCACTTTTCTACCATGCACCCCCCACCCCCACCTTACCAGAGTCATATTCAGCTATGTCATGTGTCCAGCCTGCCCACCTCTAAATGTCCCGTACAGGATCACTGCCATGTTATGTCAGGTTATCTTGTGTTTGTATAGAGCCTCCTGACATTTTGCACGAATTGAAGCACTGTAGGTAGGCTGGCCCTTGTGAAGCCCGTAGTCTGAGAAAACAAGAGCAAGCAGCATAGCAGTGGATTCAGCAGTCATTGCAGTTTAAGGAGCTGTCAGTGCTCCAGACACAGCCTCTGCCTTACTTTCAACAATCAACCAGTCTATCGGTAGCCCTCTTGAAGCCCTTCCTTCCAGAGCCCTTCTAATGAGTGTAGTCCTTCCTCTAGTGTATGACGCCTTCTATGGGCTGAGGTCGTGCTTTGCATTGCCTGTTACCAGTGCTTTAAGTGAGCTGGGGCTAGCCGGGGCATCGCCTTTTCTTTTTTCTAATCCGAAATGCTGACACCTGAAGTCCGCCGTGTAACTGAGCAGCGCTTCAGTTGAATCTGCTGCGTGATGTGTATTCAGAAACAGGAGGAGCACTTGGTTGGCCCGCCTCTCCTTTTGTTTCTGAGTAAAAAGCTAATATGCGGCAAGAAGCCCATTAACAGTGGTTAGTTAAAGAGCTTCCACAGTGGGCTTGCTCTTTACTCAGAAACTAAAGGAGAGGCTGGCCGCCCTCCTCCTGTTACTGAATAAAGAGAAATCATGCAGCAGGCAGCCCATTGCATTTAGGGAGCCGTGTGGTTAAAGGGTTGCCTGGGAGGGTCAGCAACCCCCGCAGGCAATTCTCAAGGACTGGGGGGGGGTGGGAGGTTCTTGTTGGGGGCGTGGTCTTTGCACTTGTACTTAGGTCAAGACCCCTAACGAGAACCCCCCCCTCAATTTACCACCCCATTTAAATCACAGCCTATTATGCAACCTGGAGCGGGCACCTACATTGTAGTGTAATATCAGAATTTTGCGAATGTTCATCTGGAGAGCACTGAGTAGAACTGTAAACAAAAATATGCATCACTCGTCTCGGGTGGATAGCTCAGCGGCAATGTGCTCGCCTTGGAAGCAAGCCGACATGGAGCACTACAGGTTCGATCCCTGGATGCGCGCTTAGAAACCACTGGGTATTAAGTGCGTTATAAATAACATATCATATCATTCTGTGATTAAAGGTTGCCAATTCTGAGATGTGCACAGACATGAGGGTGAACTGGGACCATCACTGAACTCAAAAAAGAGAATGCATTTTCATTCCTTGGAAACCAACTCCCCCCTTACACTACAGTCACGCCTGTACATCATGAGGTTGTTTGGAAAGCACCCACAGTCAATCTAGAACATGGAGCACTGGAGAATAGTGGATGGGACATTTTGAATCAATCACAACCCCTGGCATTGACCTCAGCAACCCTCCAGACCAGCGTTTTACAGCCGTCAACAAAAGGAACACGCGGATCATAATTCATCAACGTCCAGTGACTTGTTGAATAACCCCAATAAGTTGTTTATTTTAGTCCAATAACTCTTGATTTGTAACTGGAGCGGGTGCAGAAGCCAATCAGGTTGCTCAGAAAGCAGGCTGAATCTCACGGTCAGAGCCCGCTTCCCGAGCAATAGTGCTGCCATATTCTTTCCCTCCCACTCGCCTCCCTGCTGCTTCCTCTCTCCCTTCTCGCTCCAGCTTCCATTTTCATTTTTCTGCTGCGGCAACGCTGCTGCACAATCACTTGCATGCTCCGCACCCTCATGGAAGTGGCAGAGCGGTTGCGCTTGGTGCCCTGCTTCCATTTCCATAGTGGTCATGTTGGTGGAGTATTTGTTTTCCCGTTCTTCAAACAAAAACATTGCTACAAGCATCTCAGGACGTAAATCTGGGGTGCAAATAGCAATAATCACCGGCTCCCCGAGCTGTACCGGGTGGTAATGGCCTGGGGACCTGCATTAAAAGCCCTTGCTACCTACGCTCAGGTCTATTAACTTGGGCGTCTGACCATTACCACTTGTTACTGTCCAGGGAACCGCCGACAAACCCACCAACACAGTTGACTCCTAGAGGCACTCATGTTGACTGTCTCAGAAGAACACTCCATCACCTGTCTTGGCGGGCTGGATGTGCACTTATTGTAATTGGTTATTTATAAGGCGCTTAATACCCAGAGGTTTCTAAGCGCGGACCCGGGGATTGCTCTGTGTCGTCTTTCTTCCAAGGCGAGCGCGTTGCCCCAGAGCTATCCTCCTGAGACTGAAGGGCCGTGTTCTCGGCCTGGCACATTTCATAATGTGCCGTGAATTCACGGGGAAATGAGCAGGAGCGTGTCAAGCAATTTAGGCTGTTGTACATAATTCTTTTTGTTTGATTTTCAGAGTCCAGCGGATATCCCCCCACCACTCCCGACGACGCCCCCACCAGAGGACTACTATGAAGAAGCAGACCCCCTGGGGCCAGGGAAGTCGCCAGAGTACATCACCTCTCACAGTGAGTCCTAGGGTTGCCTCCCTCACCCGAGTGAGGCAAATGCAGACCGAAGCAATGTGATATGGCAAGGGGTATCGTATTAGGGCTCAAGTCGAGGGTACACGTGGGTGGACAGAGTCCACCCACTTTTTTCAGAGGCTGGACTCCACCCCCCCACCAGCTAAACTTTGAATGTATAAATTAACACCAACCTCGGGGGTCGAACCCCGGGCTTCAGGTTCGCAGTGCGGACACTTCACCACTGCACTTTATAACCTGATGAAAAACAGCAAACAATTAAAGGTGATATGTCGCATTTCGATACTGGATGTTCCAAGGAAAATATTTGTGTTGGTTCATGGAGTTTAAAACATGCACACCTGTTAGCGTTTTCAAAAACACTATTAGAAGAAAATATCCTCTCTTGGTTTTGTGTGTGTGTTGATTTTGTGAAAGGCAAATGCTATTTGTCCTGTGCAATTTGGGTGGTTATGCAAAGCCAATTGAGTGGCTTGTGCATATTTCACCATGATATGCTAATTTCTGGCAGCGCCGCATCCAGTTGTGTTTGTTAATGAGTCCCCCCACTTCTTTTTTTAGGACTGGACCCTGAGAGAATGAAGGGCCGATGACATGGTGGGGTATGCTTTGGTAGAAACCCTCAAAGGGCAGCCAAAGGCTTGGGAGTTGTCTTCCAGGTGGCAGGGGGGCATGATTGATTGATTGATTGTTTATTTGTATAGCGCCTATACACAATCTGTTTCAAAGCGCTTCAAGGAGGGAGGGAACAGGGAGCGAATACAGTTACATTCTTACAGGTCCTTGAAGCAAATCAGAATGTGAGAAATAACGATCATATCATAACTGATAGTGCAAGTGCAGGGAACAATAAGGGAGAGGCGGGGAAGGAAAAAGGAGACAAGACTAGTAGTAACATTACTATGCCTGACTTCCGGCAGTAAGTTGGCTGTTACAACAAGGCGAAGCAGACATGTAATGCAATACTGTGCAGTACATACATACACCAGCAATGGCTAATGGGACAGAATCCCAGCTGGATGCTTTGCACGGTTTGTTTTGAATGGACAGAGGTAGACATTGTACTTCACTGATGCTGCTGTGGTGTGTCTACAGATCACCCCGACCCACATATGAACGCAGCCGACTGAGTGATGAGCCACGAAATGTGACATATCATTCTTATTTGGAGGGACCCCATTCTTGCAGCAAACTGAAGAGCATGTGGTTGTGGCTGTGCAACTGGTGAATCATGCGGCAGAGGACGTCGCCCACCTGGGGCCTCCGATTCTGGGAATCACTCCTATCAATCAGTGGCTCTCAGGCACGTCTCCCAGGTGTCTTTCTGAGACGCCAGCCCTGCTCTCCTAGGTACTATGACAGCAGAGAGTGTGTCCCCAAGCGTTGGGGAGCATCCAGGGGTCCTTGGTGCCAACCTATCTCGCACAATAATCCCACATGACCGCCTGGATGCCTGTGGGCACAGAATGGCAGACCATTCACTTCTGACCTGGTCCTCTACTTGGGTCTCTGTGCCTGGGAGTCGCTAAGTCTGCAAACAAAGGTGATTAGAACAATATACTTTTTGTATTCTAAGGAAATGTAAAATAATACATCAGCAAAGCGTGCCGCTTCAGCACATTTTTGGAACTGAACGGTGGCAAAAACAGAGCTCAAATCTAAAGTCACTTTTGCATCTCATCTGACTCATCCAACTAATCCTGGAGCTGGGCTCTTCCCTCCTGGACGCTATGTGAGCCCAGCGAGCCCCAGGGACTGACACTGCGAGGTTTAGTTCAGGTTCACTGGCCGACGCCACCCAAAATGAGGGCACTAGGAAAATGGCCAAGATGGATAAATTCATGATTGACCGCAGCCCAAATGGACCAATAGCCAATGATCTGCAAATGGGAGGCAGTCATTGAAAAACTTGGGTATTCATTCAAGCAGGTCCAGAACTTTTTGGGATCTGTACAATAGTACTACAGCCAGGGCTTTAAGTGGGGTAAGAAATCGAGGGGGGGCCCTCGTTTGGGGGTGTGGCTTGTGGGAGGGGCGTGGCCTAAAAAGTACGCAAATCGTAGGGTATACACACAAATATATATAAATGTTATATATTTGTGTGCGTACCTTACTATGGTTTGTGTACCATGCAAGCCATCTTTTCTAAACATAGAAATATGTAACATATTTCTACGTTTATAAAAGATGGATTGCAAAGTACACAAACCATAGTAAGGTACGCACACAAATATATAACATTTATATACATTTGTGTGCATACCCTACGGTTTGCCTAGTTTTCAGGCCATCTTTTCTAACATTTCAGGTTTATAAAAGATGGCTTTGAAAGTACACAATTCAAGCCATCTTTTATAAAGCTTTGACTACGGACAAAATTGTCCGTCGGCAAAGCTTTATAAAAGATGGCTTGAAATGTGTACTTTCAAAGCCATCTTTTATAAACCTCGAAATATGTCGAGGAATCCCCAGGTTCGCCGAGGGTTAAAGACGCCTCGGCGACCTGGGGAAACAAAGGGACAGTAACTGCCTCTGGTGACCTCTCGCGCGAGGGGTCACCAGATGCAGTTACTATGACTGACGGAAGTGGCAGCCAGTCACAGTGTCGCTGTGGCTGGCTGCCACTTCTGTCAGCTTGCCTGACTTCATTGCAGGCGCATCTCCCGTCGCGGCTGCGGCTGTGGCCTCAGCCGCGACGGGATAATGCATCCCGCCAATGTTGCGGTAAGACGGGGCCCCGGCAGGGCCCCGGCTCAGTCCCACTTTTTGGAGACTGCCGGGGCCCGGCCCCGGCAGGCCCCGGCCCACTTTAAGCACTGACTACAGCTAATATTCAAACAGTGGTCATGTCAAGCGGAACAATGCTTAATAAGCAAGGCAAAACCGACAGAAATGACAAGAAGGAACCCAGAACATACACTGCAGATCAACCCAGGAAAAACATAATTTGCTTAAAAAACTATAATCATTTTATTATCGTTTCAACATTAAAAAATACATATTAAATCTGCATGATTAAATATTAGCTTATTTTTTATATAAAGATAAAGTTCATCACAATGAAGTGCTTATCTAAGAAAGAGACCGTCTAGCATGTCCATGCCGCTGGAACGCAGCTGGGCTGCCTGAAATCCAGAGTGAGTGAAGGGGATCACTCAAAGGGGGGCCGGCAATCGCCGATGCGTCTGCGGAATGCCGACTAAAAAATCAGAAATATGCAATCGAACAATGATAATACACGCAAGAACTGACAATGGGGTGCCATATGTCCAGAGTACTACAGCACCTTACTTAAGGGGACCAAAGGTGATATATAAATGGGTCACATTGTAACCAGTGTCTATAACGGTGTATAATAATAATAGCGCTGCTGTCGGTGGGAATCAAGCTTCCGAGCGCTTGTAAACTGATCTTACTTATTACCATCATTAATACCCACAATATGATACTCAATTTATCAATCTCACTGTTTGGGAGAAGAAGAACTAGGTCGATCCTATGGGGGAATGGAGCCCAGGATGCAGGCCCTATTCCTGCTTACAGGGCAGTCGTGTTGCACGTGAGCTACCATCCGCCTTTAAGGGTCTCACAGTGCCTACACACCCCTGCGAGCTTAAGTCATTGGGATGCATAGCAGCTGCTCTGCCACGGGTAGTGCTGGGATGCAGGGGTAGGTGTTCCATCTAAATCAGAGCTCGCTGGACAGTGTCCAGGCAGCAGGGACTCACTTTATCAACACTCAGAAAGGTCCAAGCGGCTGGATCTCTCAAGGCTATAATTTAGGCATCGGCCCGGGTTTCCCACAGCTACTAAGAGGCACCATGTCCCAAACAACATGCAGGGTGGGCACTCTAATGGATGACGCCATGCCCGGAGAATGGTGGGCAGACTCAGTGATCTTGAAGGCGCTCCCACAGAACGGCTCTGCAAGAGGGTGCCACAAGAATGCCCTTTGTCTCTGAAGCAGGTGCTTGTAGGGTACGAGGGCCGTTGTAGGCAAGGCAGGCCTCTATCAATAGGAGGCGCTGGACGGGGCAATAGCCTTGTCAGAGCTGGAGAGCTTTGAGAAGAGCACTGGTCCAACCTCTGGGTCAGGATGATGACCACAGTGGCCAAACACAGGCAGAAGGCCATCCCTGCTTATCGGAAGGCCGAGGGCAGCTAAGGATTGATTCTGTCAAGAGTCAAACCCAGCCATTGTTCAAAAAGCCCTATCCCAGTTATCGGACAGCAAGAGACACTGTAGGGCATCTATGCCAAAAGATAGGGGTTCTCCTTGCTTCTGTGAGATACATGCATACTTGTGGTTTACTTGGGGAGTTAGTAGCATTTCCACTACTATGGACACTGTTCACTGGAATCCAGGTTCACCAGGGTTTGGAGACCAAAAGTGACAATAGGAGAAGATTGATTCTTTTCAGCAGGAGATTAGTGACACCCCTGGTTGAGCACACCCCTAGGTCATCTACGTCCCCCATGGAATCTATAACCCATAGGGATCAACATCCCCTAGGGCAAGGGTCTGCAACCTTTGCTGATGTTTGAACTACAACTCCCATCAGCCCTACTCAGTATATTGAACGGCAAGGGGTTATGGGTGTTGTAGTACAAAACATCTGGAGAGCCGCAGGTTGCAGACCCCTGCTAAGGCATCCACATTCCCTAGGGATCTATGTCCTCTACAGCATCGACACTCCATAGGGATCTTCGTCCCCTAGGGCATCTACATGCTAATCCTGAAAGATCTTTCATTTCATAATGAATACTGTTGTCTGTAGTCCAGGGCTGTGTTAAGAGGGGGTCCAGTAGCACTTGTCAATCATCTTTCATTCCAGTAAAGAGTGCTTGCACCCACACATTTCACAGAGAAGTGAAAGGCAATCCCAAATCTGTTCTGCAACGAGGATGGTTCTATGCAAGGTTACTACGGGCAAATGCTGAGATCCATTTTTTGTTGTTGAAAGAAGATACCCAAGTCTGTTTTTTTTAATTTCTTTTTTATTTATATTTTTATTTATGTTGTAGCCAAACACATATCGACTTTTCATAACACAAAATTCATTCATTACATACGTTTAAACTAGAAGAAATATGCAAAGTTCTAAGTGAGACAATAACACACAATCTACTGAATCAAAACATGCATGGCAGTATTTTAAAAGGTCACTAGGTCTAGCTTGTGCAGTATTTTAAAAATGTCATTGGTTAATAAAGTTTTGTGCCCCACAATGAAACTCTCCCAGAAGTCATTGGTGTACAGGCATTCCTCCTTATGGATGAAGTATTTCAATAGTCTAACTCTTAACTCTTCGGGCCAGTGCACTCCATCATAATATGTTTTAGGTCTGTAGTGCAGGCTTTTTGCAGAGGGCACATGAGATGTTATCAGGAGGTATTTGTTTCCGAATCAACCTTATTTCTCCAGTAGGCCAGAGAATCAAACAGAACCTCAAGAAATGTGATCTGTCTGTGGAGTTGGGAAACTTCCTGAGGTACTTCACGAGGTAGCCCCTCGGTCTGTCTAATTCAGACAGTGGTTTTGCGACTCTGGGATTTTGCGCTTGGTGGTTATCCAATCGCAGCAAAGCATTGAGGTTCTGATTATCTGCGATGGTGTGTAAGATCATCCATCCTCTGTGCAATTGATGCGTTTGAACATTTCCCTAGCATGACCTGCTAGATCATTTGGGAATGATGATAATGATGTGTTATTTATATAGTGCCTTAACCCAAAGTGCTTTAAGAGCACATATTTACATACAATATCACCCAACCGAAATTGGTACTCATTTATCAACCTCGGAAGGATGAAAGGCTGAGCTGGCCTTCCCGGGATTCGAACCTGCCACCTGCAGATCACGCTCAGATCGCAGCAGTGAGCGCTCCACCCGCTGAGCTATCTTAGAGTTGTTGTTTAGCACTATATTGATGTTTCCAGTGAGAGGGCCGTGCCGTGCAAGCCGTACAGACCTAAACAGTGATAACATCTTCCAGTCTACTTGGGTTTGCATGGAGGAAAGACCAAGATCCTTTCTGAGGCAGTAGACTGGAAGGCTCAAGGGCAAGCCAAGTGCTTTTTCTGTCTTTTCGTAACTCACACTGAGAGCCCACTGTAGGGGGAATTATGCCGGAGTAGTTAGACATTCACACCAGAGATATTTGGGCAACTCAGGGCTGCAGCACCAAAGTGGGCATGTGCCACTCTCACTTTAAGTGTAATCGCAGTAAATAATACACTCCCACTTTAGCAGGGTCGGCACCTTATTTAAAATCATGGGAGAAATAGTTTTTAAACATGTAGGGGTGCTCCGAGCATAGAGTGTACACTGCCGCTTCTGGGGTACTTCGGCCTGACAGGGTACAGCAAGGTGGCAGCACTACCGGGCATGCTCAGGTGGAGAAATACAGAAAGCCTCACACTAGGCGGATGTCAATAATACAATGCCAACAGTTGCTGGGGTGCCACCATCTGGACCTCTAAGAGACCTTGTATCGACATTCCAGGGGCGCACATGCTTGTGGCACCGCCTAAGCTGGTGCCATCATGACTTCTTTTTCTGCTTATACCGCAAAGGGACCCTGCAGCATTCCTACAGAAGTGGGCCACACAGCCACATTACTGCAGAAAGTGTAAGTGGGGGGAACAAAACTAAAATACCTGGGCGCTGCTATTAGTGGCGACGTATACAATTCTAGGGGTGGTCCCTGAAAGCACGGGTTGGTGATCTTTTAACTCAGTTAATGGTCGTTTGGATGCACCGGGCACTGGGCGAGGGATTTTTCAGGCAGCTGTGGGTGGCACTCTGGGAAAGGGACAGCTGGGTGCCCCTCTGGGAGTGGTCTAGGAGGACAGGGTGGCACTCTGGGAAAGGGGCAGCTGGGTGCCACTCTGGGAGTGGTCTAGGAGGACAGGGTGGCACTCTGGTAAAGGGGCAGCTGGGTGCCACTCTGGAAGCGGTCCAGGAGGACAGGGTGGAACTCTGGGAAAGGTCGAGCAGAGAGTAGAAGACATTCAAGCAGTTTCCTTTCAGAGTAAAATAACATGGGAACTCCCAAGCTGTCTGTGGCACATCACACGAAGTGACATGAGGGGAAATGTGCCAGAAGCTGTGTAAACAGGGCTGGGACTAATGGACTCCTATCACAAGCTTCCTTCCACTCCTCGCGCCTCTTCCCCCGGGTAGGGCATACAAAGTCAGACTTTTCCAAAGGAACTGGAGGCCAGACTGACATATCGTAGAGTCTTGCACACGTTCACTCCTTGCTTTTTCACACTCATTGCACAGCCGACATGTACTCAGAGCAGCCCAAAGAACCAGGCATTCGGGCCTCACCTTTCACGACCTGGTTATAGCTCATCAAGTGGGTTGATGCACTACAGCCCTCACTGCCTCAAACCCACCAGACTGATATGTGCTGGACTGCTGGGACATTGATGTACTTCTATAATGGTCTTTTTGTCTCCCTAAGACTCAGAATCCCACCCTTCTAGACTTCTATATCCTGCTCACATCTGGGGACGTGCACGGTTTACAGTGGTTTTACAGCACAGCAGTGTTTACAGTGGCCTAGAAGCTCGGCAGATGTTACAGTACACTGGCGGAACAGCAGGGTATACAGTGATCTAGCAGTGCAGCAGGGTTTACAGTTGCATAGCAGCATAGCAGATGTTACAATACATTAGCAGAAAAGCAGGGTATACAGTGGTCTAGCAGCACAACCGAGTTTACAGTGACCTAGCAGCCTGGCAGACATTACAAAACACTAGCAGGACAGCAGAGTATACAGTGCCCTAGCAGCACAGCAGCATTTACAGTGGCCTAGCAGCCTGGCAGATGTTACAATACACTAGCAGAAAAGCAGGGTATGCACTGGTCTAGCAGCACAACAGGGTTTACAGTGGCCTAGAAACCCAGCAGGGTTTGCAATACACCAGCAGAACAGCAGGGTATACAGTGGTCTAGCAGCACAGCAGGATTTACAGTGGCCTAGCAGCCTGGCAGATGTTACAGTACACTAGCAGAAAAACAGGGTATGCACTGGTCTAGCAGCACAACAGGGTTTATGGTGGCCTAGAAACCCAGCAGGGTTTGCAATACACTAGCAGAACAGCAGAGTATACAGTGGTCTAGCAGCACAGCAGGGTTTACAGTAGCCTGGCGGACGTTACAATACACCAGCAGAAAAGCAGGGTATACAGTGGTCTAGCAGCACAACAGCACAATGCTATATATCCTCCCACAACTCCATGTGATTGGCCACTAGCAGTATGTTTGTAGCCAATCGCATGAAGGTGTGGGTGGATTTGCTGCCCCTGCCGGAAACCCAGTGACTCCATGCTCTTCCCGAGAGACCCGGAGAAGAGCCTGGAAACCCGGGGTGTCGGGGCTAAACCCGGAGCCGAGACAGGTCGGTGCTGGCCCCTGACATAGAAGCGATTTAACACAATTACACCAGAAGCAGCATTTTCCCCCCGGAAGTAGTTCATTTCAGTGACATGCTCAGCTTCTCTCAAATACTTCTGTGCTATTTATCAAGGCTGAGCTGCAGGGCCTATTTGCTTATCCCACGTTAGGAATACACACATAAAATGAAATGGCAAACTGTAAAATTCCAGCAAAGTGTTCAAAATGTGCTGTGAATATCAATTGGTACTAAGTAGGGTTTGAAACATTCTAGCGTTTGTTGTAACTATGGAAAGTAGAGGTGGGTCTGGCGATGGGGGGGTAGAGGGGAGGGCGGGGGTTTATGCAGGAAGGTTCCAGGCCCACGGACACTTAGTGCTGGGAGCTGCTGGCCCGGATGGCTGTTTGTGAATGGGGAGTGTACAGGGCGCAGCTTTGACCCTGGAGGAGTGTCGAAAATGGCCTGTTGCCAGATCACTGTTCCAAGGCATGGATCCAAGCGAGCTGGGGGTGCGCCTCTTGGCAGGACCCTCTGTCGATGGCCTTCCATGGCCCTCTGTGGCCAGGGATCTTGGCAGCACTCCCCATGGCCTCCCATAGCTTTCTGCAGCCGCTCCTCTGGGTAGGACCCTCTGATGATTGCTTCCAGTGGCGGCTGCTGCACCTCTTGGCAGGACCCAGTAATGGCCTCCCAAGGCCCGGCGCGGCCCTCGCTTTTGCAGCAGGGCAGAGGCCTGCCCGCCAGGGTAGGCTGCCGAGCAGGAAGCCTGACCTTCTGCCTGTTTCCTCTCTGCTGTCGAGCTTCCCGCTGTGCTTCCGTTTACACTTGGATATCCTGCAGGGGCGGGATGTGTTGGGATAATCTTAGGAGCAGAGCCAAATACTTTGCTTTTCGCCAACCACACACCTCCCCCCAACCACCAGCATCTATAACAACCAGGGAAATGGCAGTCTACACTGGGTAGTACGAAGGTCATACATGTAGTCCCAGCCCACTTGGGGCCCGGCTAGAAAGGGCTGCATACTTTTCCCCTGAGGGAAAACCTACAAATTAAGACAAGAGACAGCAGGGTTCAATAAAAGGTTGTAGGGTGTGGGTGTGTGTTTATTTCTGTGTGTGTATTTGAAATAGCACATCCAGCCGACCATGGGGCTGGTTGGAATGTTGGAAAAAGAAAAATAGAGGAGAAAGAAAAAAAAAGAGACAGAACTCCCCTGCCCAAGAATGAGCTGGGCAAGGGAGAAAGGAATCCAAAGAAGATTTTAAAAAGGAAACCGATAAAAAAGGACAGTTGATGGGGCTGCGGCCTTGAGTGCCCCCGGCTCCCGGGGCCCACACAGAAAATGGGGTGCCGGGTGGCTTGTTGGGAGCACACGAGTGATTGAACCCTGGGGCCAGGGGTGGACTGGGTACCAAAAGAGGCACAGGAAATAATGTTCAAAGTGGCTCTGTATTATATATTTTCAGCAAGTCCAACTCTTTTCCTATGAAAAAATTTGAAAATAAAATAGGTTACCACACAAAAGAGGCCCAGGGTGCAAGAGTCTACTGTGAAATCTTCAGAGTTCGCTATAGGCCAGTCCACTCCTGCATGGTGCGGAACTGAGTGACAGGAGCAGTTCCAGTCCAGTCGCCCATGGGGCCGTGGCGGGCACAGGAAGATCAAAGGGCCCAAGCAGTATGCGTGGGACTGCCTGGGCCAAAACTTAACTGCCCAGTCTGGGCCACATGAGGGATGCGGCCCGAACCAGACAGCTCGGCTGTGTCCAAAGTCGTCCCACCTCTTGGCCGGCGAGGCCGCGCCTTATCGGAAACGCAGCAAGGGGGGTGAAGAGTGGGAAGAAGTCTGCTCCTCCCCAGAGGGCGGAACTTGGAAGCCAAGTCCCGGGTGCCTCACAGGGCGGCCCTGTTGAAGAGAGGAACATTGCCAGTCTGGGGTGAAGAGTGAGATGCTGCAAGCCCTGGGCTGACTCATCGTGGTAGCCTGGGTGCAGAGAAGCCCTGCGCTGTAACAGTGAGAGAGTCAGGGTGAAGCTCTGGTGGACCGCGCGCTGCGTCTCTGCAACTCAATGCAGAGGGGTCAGGCCCGGAAGAAGAGAAGGCCACGGGCACAGAGGTGAACACGGCAGCGTCCGCATTGCAAGGGGGATGCCGTCTGAACCAAAGATGGCACCTGGGGTGTGGGAGTGAAAGCAGCAGCAATCCCACGTCAACAGGGATGCCGCCTAAAGTATATACAGCGCTGCAGGATGTGGCGGTGATGCAGCAGCCACCATGGTCATCCTAAAGACTGTAAAGTGGGCACAGGGGTAGTGGTGATGGTGGGTGCCCTCCTCCACCCCCCCTCCCCCCCCGAAGCTATGGGACCACCCTGAAGGTTGAAAAAGGCAGCGGGTCATGGCAGTGAGTATAGGTGAGCCTCCATGCTGGCAGGGGGCCTCCCATGAGCATTTATAACGCGGGACTCATGCAGTGAGTTGGATGGTACCTCCCAAAAAGACCAGAGAAGTGGGGCCAGGTCCCAAACTCCAACAGAGGCAGAGTCACATACAGCACCCTAGAACCACATGAAACAGTGCTTTAAGGCACTGTTAAGGGGGTGACTGATTGCAGCAGTCACCACCATTGTGGCATATTGTCATAATGTGTTTATATGTTGTGTCATTGTTGTCTGATATATATATATATATATATAGTAGAGAGGTCATTGTAAATATTATGTAGAGTAGCGTATATATTAATAAATAGTAGAGATATTAATATTAAGTAGAGTGGGGAAATGTATTTGGGTGAAATTTTAGGTGTAGAGTATGTATGGGGAGTCGAGCGGAGATACTCTGGCATGGGGTAGTGAAAAGAAGTGGCAGCCTCCCTGAGGATGCCTATGGAGGGGGGGGAGCATCCATGGAGGCCATCCTCTGGCCTCATGCATCAGTAGGTGGTACCATGGATTGAGTAGGGGGTCTGGTGTGTCAGTCTCACCATATAGGTCTCTGAGACCCCACAAGGAATGGTGGGTGGACGGAGCAGATTCCCGTTTAGAGGTAGCTCACACCAGGGGAGTTTTAGAATGGGGATTAGAGTTTAAGTGTTTTTATAAATAAAGAGGGCTCCTCGTTGGGATCTCTATAAATCCACCTTGGTGTCTCTGTCTAGTTCATAAGATAATAACTCAGGGAAGAGCAATTTTATTTTACAGGTCCACCGCCCCTCCATAAATGGCCTGATAGGTCGGGTGGTGGTTCCCATCGGGACTGCCCCTGAGCTGGGGTAAGGGAGGTGCACACCATTGTTTTACTGGGCATAGGGTTACTTTATGGATTAGCCTCTCTGCAGAAGTCATGTGCAGCCATGAAGATCCCAACCATCCAGGCCATGCTGTCCTCAAAAAAGAAGAGGCTTGGGCACTTTCTTCCAATTCACAGGCGTAAAAAGGAGTAATGAGGACTTGTGGCGCACCTGTTTGACAACAGAGTGATGGAAGGATGATCAGCAGAAGCAGGTGGGCTGTTGTTCAATCACGTTTGGAGAAAGGGTTTTTGCAGTGCAGGCAGTTATGCTATGGGCCAGGCTCTCTTCAAACAAGTTCTTGCAGTCTGATTTGCTGCTTTAAAACCCTGGTTCCATGACTTCTTATAGAGGTCTTGTTTTAATAGGTGCTGAGAAGTTGTATTAATTATCAGTAATGGCTGATACCAATACAGTTCTCATTATGGAATCCATTTGGAACAGGAAGTCCGACTTCCTTCTTTGCAAGAATGTTTGTTACACTGCAAAGAATGGCCCTTTTCCCACACCGCCAGATCACAAACACTAATTTTCAAGAAATCCAAATGTACTTGATCTTGATGCAGCCTGTGTCGTATAGTTCAGCAATCCTTCGTAGGTCAGTCTATAATAATACATTGGTGAGTTATATAGCGCTTCATGTCGGATTCCTCTCCATTCTAAGTGCCGTAATCGGCACCACTTTTATTAGCGCACGCATTGTGCCTCCTTCTGGTTCCCTAAGGGAATGAACTCCCTTCACACTTGTCTGGCACGCACGTACCACTTCCCATGGGGGTGTTTTTGAAGTGCTCTGGTCCGGACACAGAGCAGTATCTAGCAATACTGGGATTGGTGCTAAGGGCAGAAAGGGGAAGCACAGAGGGATTATGGGAGATCACATCCAACCTCCTCATCTATTTCGTAGAGAGATTTTTTGATTTTATCTGGTGAAGATGTTCGTTTGGGGTCTTTCTTGGTGGGATGGGCCTAAGTATAAGACGACTACAAGGAAAGTGTTCCTTTTAGTTGAGACTCATAAGATGTTTCTGCCAGGTACTTCAGCAAAGAGTTGTTCAAGTACTGGTATGTTGGGCTTAGTACTGTAAGCAAGTAAAAAACAAAGCTAGGAGGGCAGCTCGGAAGTGAAGGGCAATGGGAGAGAACGGCTCAAGAGGGATAGGGGCTCTGTTTGAGACTGGACAGTAGGTCCATTGAAAGGGGAAGGATAGTTAGATGGGAGAGGGGAACAAGTGCGCTCAAGCGGATGGGTTGTAGTTTTGTGAGGAGGATGTTCAGAATTTGTATAGCTTAGTTAATGGTTAGGGGAGTTTTACTCGATAATCCAAGCAGGTAAAGACAATGCATTGCAAGATTAGACCTGTCATATTGCAGCAGCCTTTCACACGCAGGGGTCATGGCATTGGTCCCTTGCACTATACTACCCAATACAGCAATTGGGATTTCCAGCCTCTCTATTGGCAATGTGATCAGAGCTGGCATCTACATAATGCTCTGGAAATAGGTTTTGTCTCGGATGGAGGATTTGTAAATGCCGGAGATGACTGCAACCTACCTGGTGGGGCTGGGTACATAGTGGTGCAGTGCCCAGGGGTGGACTGAGAGCTAAATGCGACCCTGGAAATGATTTTCAAAGTTGCCTCATATTACAACTTGTGAACAAGCTGAGCCCCTTTAAGTAGGGTTTGAAGGTTCCCGTACAATAACATTTGGAAATCTGGGCCTAAATAGTGAATTCTAAAGCACATCTGTCCTATAAAGATTAGAAAATAGATAAACATAGCAATAAACTGGCACATAATACTTCTCAGGAGTGCGGACATTATACTGGATGCTTTATATCAAAGTCTTCGCAAACGAGGCCCATGGTGCAGAGGCCTACCGGGAGATCACCAGAGTTTCCTATAGGCCAGTCCAACTTTGCCAGTGCCTGATTCCCTGGTGTGCCCACAAATCACAGTATGGGATCGTTGCCAGAGAACATAACTTACTGTGCAAGCGGCTTGAGGTCATTGTTGAACAAATGTTCTACCTACTCCCAGCAAGCAGTGAAAACTACACCTCAATAGTTAAAGTTTTAAGTTAAAAAACAACCTAAGGAAACAGCATACATGCACCCTTACCTTGTGCCTAGAACATATCCCGTGGGACTAAGGAAACTAAAACAACTGGAAGACATCACATCAAGGCACTGTAAAAAACCCAAGCTGCCTGTATGTTATGGTAAAGGGTTTCCATACCGCACACTATCTCCACCTGCATGGTCCCTTGGAGCCCTGGCGGATCTGTAAAGCAAGAGGGTAAGGTGTGGGGGGTAAATTAGTAGGACTGAGCGGGAAAAAAGAGCACGAGAGCTGTGATGTGCGATTGGCAGCTTCAGATCTGTTTACATCGTTCGCTGAGCATAGGTGTGAATTTTCGGTCGGTAGCCGACATGTGCTGTTGTGCAAGGCTATTTGTGGTTTGTTTCGTTGTTGCGGTGTAATGAAGTATTTGTATTTATTTATTTATATTGCGCAGCCTGCCCACGGGCATCAGGGCGCATGTTTGGAAGGGTTACAATGAGAGGTTACAGAAAGGCAGTTACAGGAAGGCAGTTACATATTACAAAGTATAAATATACATAAGGCAAAGAAATATACATATATTTACAAGGTAGTTAGTCGACCCAATATAGACAGAAATGATTGGATTGGTACAGCATGTTTGCAGCGTGCAGTGAGTGTTTACAAAAAGGAGGCTGAGGCTTCGTCTTGCTCATAAAGCCATTGTTTTGCTCTATTTTTGAAGGTTTGAAGGGAGGAGACATTCCTGAGATCATTGGGAAGTGAGTTCCAGAGCTTGGCTGCCAGGACTGGGAAGCTCGAGCCTCTGGCAGTCTGGAGCTTGAAGCTAGGAATGATGAGTGTATTAGCTTGTGCAGATCTTAGGGGTCTGTGGGCTGTGTGTTGTGTGAAGCGCTCTGACAGGTAGGCTGGTGCAGCGTTGTTCTGTGCTTTGTAACTAAGAACCAGTGTTTTGAGGGCAATGCGCCGTGAGATGGTGAGCCATCGTAAGTTGCGTCTAGTGGAGGAGATGTGGGTGCGCCTAGGTATATTAGGAGCAGCCCTGATGGCGTTATTCTGGGTTACCTGAAGTTTGTCAATGTTTTTTTGACAGGTTCCCAAGTAAAGGGCATTGCAGTAATCAATTTTGGGTAAGATGAGAGTTCTGGCAAGGATCAAGCAATTGTCCGTAGATAAGAAGGGGCGGCAAGCAGTGATTAGTTTGCACGTGTGCGCAGATGCTGAAACTACTGAGTTGGTTTGTCTTGTGAGAGAGAGGGTCGAGTCTAGGTAAATATCGAGTGTTTTAGTGACCTTAGTGACCTTAATAATGTTACCATCGATGATGAAGGCATCATATTTGCTGTCAAGTTTTGCAAGTTTGGATTGAGAACCGAGGATGAGTAGCTCAGTTTTCTCATCATTTAGGCAGAGACCGTGGTGGGCCATCCACGCCTGAATGACGGAGTAGACTGCATTAAGAGCTTTGACGTCAGTTACATAGTCACCAGTGATAGGGATGAGTATCTGGGTGTCATCCGCATAATTTGTGTAGGTGACACCCAGATGGTCAAGGATATCAAAGAGTGGTTTAGTAAATACGTTGTAGAGCGTAGGTGATACGCATGAGCCTTGTGGGACTCCGCAAAGGACAAGTGCTGGGTCAGCCGCGGCCAAGGGTGAGAAGTGCGTGCAGTTTGTTGTGATGTAGAATTATGGTTGCGTTTAGTTCAGAGTTTGAGAGGTGTATGCAGAGGAAGGAGTTTTTTTGTGGGGGATATTTTTTGTGGGGTTGGTTAGTGGCGATAACTTGGCGTACTCCCTCAATTTTGGCCGCCTGCGGCACTTATCCCTTGCAATGTCATACATTATGGTGTGCCACAATTCCCACTCCTATTTTTTCTGTATCCCAGGACATCTAAACTTCAACACAGGACATATTCACACATCAACCATTAAAGCCAAACACCCCTCACCATAATTCAACCAACAGCAGGAACAATAATTTGAATGCCCTACATAAATCCAAAGAACACCCCATACCTTTTGACTAACCTTCAATTTCTCTCCACCTTACTCACCACATGCAAATGTAAACCAGCTACTTGCACAGGGCTTTAAAAAGAAGACCCTCTCCCCAAACTTCAAACATCACAAACTTACATTTCTAACATTTCTAACTGCAACTGATGCATATTCAGCCCCTAGCCAAAACATTCCCACACTACATGCAACAGGCTGCTCCTCTGCACACAAAGCCTTTGATGCCTCTTACACTTCACACCTAGAAGGTCTACAAGCATGCAGAGGTCAGGGTACTTCAACCTCAACACAAAAGCTTTACAATCGTGCCTTTCTTTCTCCACCCACAAATCAAACCCACTCACTCTCTTGCAGATCTGCCAGAGCGCCTAGAGACCAAGTGAATGGCAGAGGTGTGCGGTACAAATCCTAATAACATAACATAATGACATAATAGCATGGGTGTTCTAGCACAGGAGGCAGACTCCTGAATTGACAAGCATTCCTCTTATACATACATTGACCCAACATCTTTCTAAAAGAAATACCATTTGCACAACTTTTCCTGAAATGGAAATCATTACCTGGCATACATGTGAAAAGTGGATACAGTTTCTCATAATGAGTTTGGTGGTAATTCACCAATAAATCTGCCGAATTACTGCCATAATTGATTACTGTTACTGCCACTCTGTCCTGTGTATTTACCTTGTGATTACAAGTGGTGGCAAGGCGGTGTTGATCCTCATTTTGCAGTCCATAGGAATCCAGGGGGATTTTGGCAGCATTAACAGGAACAATAATTCCACCACAGTCATTGTGCTGATTTTTGGCCTCAAAGCAGAGGTCCTCTGTCGGAATTCGACACTGCAGGATAAATGGCAGTAATTCTGTTATCACCAAAAAATGTGGCAGTAATGCAGTTACCGCCACTTTTTTACCCCACCACCAAACTCATAATGAGGTACGGTACCCAATATATCTCTGAAAGGATACACATGCGCACTGGGGTAAATACATCATGAACGTTAGTTATGTTATGCCCTTTGCTGACAGGGTCTCTCTGGGACCTGTCCAAGCAATGCTGATGCTATGATGTCAGTGTTCAAGGTTCTTGCTGCCCATAGCCGGGCTGGACAGATTGGAGGTGAAAGGTTGACGTGGACGGGGTGGGAGGAGTGATGTAAGCGCTGGTGGAAGCAGCTGTTTTGGCCTCATATAACCTCTGTTACATGTGTGGTGTGCTATAGGACCACTGTCTCTGGCTGCAGCTGTTCACTGATCTCCCTCTCTTTGAAGTCTTCCTGTCTGAACCCCAGCCCGATATCCTATTTCATGTGCTCCCGTCACCGATTCCCTGCTCTTTGGTCACAGATGTCTTGAGTCATGTCTCCTCTTCATCGCTCTCATCTTTTGTTGGTCGATATCCCCTTTCGGAGACTCTGCTATCCCACTTTGTGGCTCGTGAGTTCCCCTTCTCGGATCCCTAGCTATTATTTGATGGCTTCTTGATCCTCGGTCTGCTCATATCGTTTCTCGTGCTCATATGGCTGAGATAGGGAAGCATGTGCCCCCCCAAGGCTCCTTTCTGATCCCCATATGCGCCCCTCTTGTCTGCATGGACGTGGAATGGCACTAAGCAACCATTTGCCCCCCTTTGGCGCCACAACCTGCCTCTGCCACTGATACTCCTGTGTGCAACTTTGCACAGCCCGCTCTTTGATCTTCTGCATGGGGAATGTCTGCTCTCTGATCTCCAAGACTGCTAGTTGCAAAAAGTTGTTGTGAGCCTCGCTCTTTGCAAGGCACCCTCTCTGATGGTTCCTGGACGGCTGCCTCTCCCTCCAACCTTACTGATGAGCAGGCCAAGCATGTGAGTCTCTTTAATAGCTGCGACGGCGCCGGGGTTTGCTCTGTCCGATGCTTGATCTGCTCTCACTCTGATCTCTGATCTCTTGCACTGCCTGCACCCTGATCTCCTGTGCACAGTCTGCCTGCTCCGGGCGTTACTCTCATGTTCCCTCTTATATCTGCACTCTGCTCCGTGATATGTTTCATCCTCTTACACTGTCTGCCCTCAGTTCTCCTGCTCCATGCTCTATCCCTCTCGCAAGGTCTTCTAGGCCATCCCCTGCATCAGCTGTTCTTCCACACGTGCAGCTCTCAGAGCCTACTCTTGACTTCTCTCTCTTGTCTGGTCTCTCTCTCTGTGGCCTTCTCCTCTATGGCCTCACTCTCATGCCTGCTGTTTGTGCTCTGGGCTCCCTCTGATCATTTTCTTTATGCTCTCACAGTTTCTCCTCAATGGAGTCTATTCTTCAAGGATCTGCTCTCTCCCCTCTGACTTTACAGCCTCTTAACACCAGAGAGACCGCACACGTAAACACACTGATCCCCGCTTTAGACCTCCTGAAGTCTCACTTGACTGAGCCCCTCATCCACCTCTCCAATCCTTTGGCATTTTCTGTTCCGTCTCTTTTTGTTATTGTTCATTTTAACAGCAGTTCCTATTTGCTCTGCAATTATCAGTATCCGTGTGTTTATTAGTAACGTGTCCAGCAAATCTGCCTCTAAGCACTTGTTCCTTAATCCCCTCCTCTTTCCTATTCTCTGATCTATCAGGATGCAGATTCCGATCATGCAATCTGCGATCGCCGTCTCTCCACTCTCCCTCTTCTGAGATTTCTATGTCCGCTATCGTATTTGATTGGCCAGTCGCATCCTCTCTAATCATTTTGTCACCCCCCTTTACTGAATTTTCCACAGATAGCTCCAGTCCCCCAAACTCCATCGAAGACGGATATTACGAAGACGCTGATAACAACTACCCAGTGACCAGGATCAATGGGGAGCCCAAAATCTCCTGTAGGTATCACTTGGTTTAATATTGGGGTTCCGGGTCCCTCCTGTGAAGGAGAGGTGGGCTGGCCCGTCAGACAGTCGCAAGGCTTCCCAAAGTGGTTAAGACACCGGAAAAGCACAACCTCCATCTGGCCTTCACACAAGCCACCTTCTCCAGTTGGTGGGTGCACGGGTTTGCTGATCACTCTGTGGAGCAAAGCTCTGAGGGTTCAGCCTCACTATCAGGGCACAGAGTTGTGAGTTCTCTCTTCTTAGACGGGACACAGAAACCTGTGCATTCTTCATTACTTCTGGGCAGATATTGAAAGATGTATTGTGCTACCCACTCCCCTGAAATGGAACCTTACCCCGCTAAGAATGGACACATTCTACATATAATAGTACTTTTTTGCCTTGTGTCTGAGTTCTTGCTTCACTGTCACCAAGGCTTGATTTGGGGGTTTGGGTAAGGTTGCCTGAGCGACCATGTTTGGCCCTATAACTGATGGATCAAACTGGTGAGCTTTCCCTTACTTTCTGGATCGAGGCCCCATCTCCCTGGTGCCTTAGCGGCGTCACATCTGTCACTGTTTCCTATTAGTGTTGTTGGTTGGGATTAACATTGGGTAACCCCTTCCCTGTTGACCTCCTTATTTGTAGATAATGACTCTGATGGGATGAGCAGCTCTTACGAGTCGTATGATGAAGAGGACGAGGATGGCAAGGCTCAGCGGACGACCCATCAGTGGCCATCAGAAGAAGCGTCAATGGACTTGGTGCGGGACAGCAAGATCTGTGCCTTCCTGCTCCGCAAGAAACGCTTTGGGCAGTGGGCCAAGCAGCTGACGGTCATCAAAGAAAACAAGCTGCTGGTGAGATTGTTGTCTCCTGAGGAGAACAAGATACTGTGCTGTGCTGTGCGCGTGTGTGTGGGGGGGATTGGGGGGTGTAAGTGCACATTAAGAACATGCCTCTTGCTGAGAAATCGCTCCATCAACAAGAGCATCCTCCTGGTGAGACATTTCCCCCATCGGGGAGGACACCTTCTTGATCAGATGTATCTGCATCCAACAGAACACCCGCCTGTTGGGACATGTCTCCATCAATGATCACACCCACCTGGTGGGACATGTCCCCATCAATGGGAACACCCACCTGGTGGAACATGGCTCCATCAATTAAAAACCCACATGGTGGGACATGTCTCCACCAATGAGAACACCCACCTGTTGGGGCATGTCTCCATCAATGAGAACTTCCACATGATGGGACATGTCTCCATCAAGGAAAACAAGCTGTGTTTGCTATTTCAAGAACGGGTTTGCGAGAGGGGTTTTGTTGATTACCAATGTCCCTACTTCTGGGCAGAATAGCAACACATGACAAATTCCAAAGGAGCTCTCCCCTCTTCTTAAATGAGCAGATTAAAGCCTGTCTCGCCACAACAATTAACGACTAAGTATTCCTTCACACGTCCAGGCGCTTTGTCTGAAGTTCTTGCCAGCTCTGATCCATTTATTTGGGATGTGATTAGCGGAAGGTTAGCTTGCAAAAGAAGCTGGGTGTACACCACTACCCTACGGCTGATTGGGGAGAATTGGGCCAGTCTTAAGTAGGTAGGAAGGCTGAAGCAGGCCCCCTTCCAACTATGGTGACTTCATTGTGCACTAGAAAGCGAATGGGGTACCCCTCCCCAAAACTAAAATACCCACCCTTAGGAAGCGTTGAAAGGACAAGGCCCATCATCTGGAAAAGCACTGGGGCACGATTAAATAGGCACCAACAACGAGCACAAACCTGTCTCAAAAGCTCGAGATCCATGTTCTGCAAGCGAGAAACAAAAGATAACGTGTAATTAAAAGCCTAATGAAAGGGTATTCCCTACAGGTCTATCTATTGCTACGTCATCGCGTGAGGCTTTTAGCTGATTCTAGAAAAGAACGTGTAAGCTACCTCTTGGGAGATTTTTGCGGGGTGTGCCAGACGCAGCTCCCACAAAGGCCCTCTGCTCACCTGAATCTCATCCCACACCAGCCACATCCCCCATTCCCAAAGCACCACCAAGCAGCCAAAAGCATAAACTAAATGCCTATATCCATAATAGAAACATACTCCGTTGAATACAATAATAAGGGGCCAGTTTCAAGAAGATGCTTGCCGCAGGGGATTTCTGGAAAAGGCAAGGAACAAAATAGGAAAAAGCCTTTAAAATAAACACTGCCCAGGGGCATTTTATTTATGCCCCTCCCCCCCACAACCCATCTCCTCCAATTATGCAGCTCTCTTAACACAGATTTTGTGTGAGGATCACCTCGAGGCGGTTGAAAGGAGGTCTTGGCTTTTCGGCTTACATCATTGCATTCTGGGTCTTGTAGGTCTGTATTTATAAAGCGCCCAGGAATGCAAAATGGCGTGTGCTAACAATGCCAGGGGTTGCAGAACATGATTTCAGAGCTCTGTTCCAACAGATGTTGCTGAAACAAGAGTGGGAAGAAAGGAGAGTGAAAAAAGCAGGCAGTGTTCTGTCTGCGTTGCCAGCTCGCGGGATTGCACACGCAGCAAGCTCAGCGGTCATTTTGCCTACTAATCACTGTCGTGTGGAGGAAGAGAAGACATTACCTACGTACGAAGGGGATTTACAGAAATGCAAACGCAGCTTCCAAGGACAGCTCCGCACTAAGGTTGGGCATAGAAATCAAAGAGAGAAAAACAGAGAGGTTGGGCTAGGAGAGCAGTCAATGGGTTGATCCCATAGGATCAGTTACACATATGTCGATTTCCAGAGATCTTTGGGATTCTGGATGCATGCATGTCCGTTCCACTTTCTGCATTTCAGCCTGGCACCGATTATACAAATGTAGTACTATTTACCTGGGTGATAGTAACATCTGGTATTTACAACGCAGTGAAGATAACCAATAACAGCCCAATGATTGGCCGTTATCAATGACAGCACACAGAACAGCGTGAAACAGCTGTTGATTCCGTTGCTTTGCACAGAAGACCAGTTATGCGTTTACACTCCCACGCTTTTCTGCCTGCACACAGACCTGTCAATCTGGAGAAGAGTTTTTCTATCAATGGTGCCTATTCCAGCATAGTGCAAAGAGGGACACTGAAAGAAGACATGTCAGTGTGATAACCTGCACACACCTAAACAAACATCCACAGCCATCAATTAATACATGGGTAACTCACATGCCTGGGTACACAAAGGGGGTGCTTCCTGGCGCACTTAAGTCTATCTGCATTAGAGTAAAATTGTAAAAAATCAGAAATCAATCTGAAATATGAATTTGTAGGTATCAACACTGACTTAATGCATTCATCGCCTCGAACTCCTCTCATGGCAATTTTTATTCTATTTTAACAATTCAACAATAAATTAATGTGTCTGAGTATTCTAACAAAAACACATTCTAATGCGTATAAAAAAAATCCAGGGTAGACGGTAAGGAGTCATTTTCTGGGTGCCAAGCTATGTTATCCTAGAACAGAAAAGCGTTTCGGCAAAATTAATTAATTTGCCTTCCTCAGGGCTGAACTACACTGGTAAATAAAAAACGAAACCTATTAAAAACTATCATTTGAAAAAATTAGATATCTAAAAAAGGAAGAAGCAACTACAACTCACGTAAGATTGCTTCATGACATCAGCACTTTGTTTACATTTATGACATCACCACATCCTGCACTCGTGTGATGACATCATCATTTTGGTGTACTAATCCACTCTGTGTGGAGAATATGGAAGGCACGGTGTGGAGGGAGAGAGGGAGAGAGAGAGATGGAGTGAGTGTGTGAGAGAGAGACTGTGTGCGTAGATGGGAAGGGGAGATGAGAGGAAGGAAAGGTAAGACGTTATTACATCGCCAGGCTTTTTTTGCAGCGTTTTTTGATGAAAACCTTTGGTCGAAAAACTTATCGAAAAAAATATAGGGGGTGGGTGGGTAAGGGCATATAAGGGGTAGGGGGTGTGTGGTATAGGGACTACAAAATAGGGAAGGGAGTTTGGGGAGACCCCCCCAAATATATAAAAACATTTGATGCGTTTTTTTCAAACAAACATTTTTTCGGCAAAAAACTCTGAGAAAAAAAGCCTGGCGATCTAAGAGCAAAGAACCGGAAGGAAAGCCAATGAAGTTCATAGAACCATTGGATAGGAGACCATGCAAACCTCAGTAATATAAGAAATAGGTGTCACGAGCCTCACTTTGGCAGATGGACAACGCAGATGGACGTCCAGAGCAATCAATATACGTCCATTCATATCTGCAGCAACAGCGTGATGGCAGCGAGGTTGTCTAAACTGTTTCCTTCACATGAAAGAAATACATTCAGGAACAGGACAATGACGGGTTGGCGGCTTCTTACGCAAGAGCATCAACAGCCGCCAGCATAGACAGCACCACAGCAAGGAGTAAAGGGAACTAGGTGTGGCCTGGATGCCCTATCGAGCAGTGGGTTTGAATGCTCTGGTGATAAGTTAATGCAGGGGTGTCCAACTCGTGAACGCGAGTGACGAAACCCTAATGGGTTTTCGGGATATCCTTAATATTCATGAGAAAAATGGCATACATTTAGAATCATTGTCTGCAAATTGATCTCACGCATATTAATGAGGGGTAGCCTGAAAATCCGACATGGTTCTGGCCCGCGAAGCCTGGAGTTGGACAACCCTGAGTTAAAGGGACAAAATCAAGTCTCTTTTTTAAGGCTGGATCATGTTCTCGGAGAACTCTATGATCTCCCAATGGTGGGTAGCCACCAGAAGGGGTCGGGCAGTGTATCCATTGCTAGGGTTTGCAAGGCTTGCTAATAGACCCTTATCTCTTTCTCCGCCCACAGTCTTACAAGAGCTCGAAGGACCAGCAGCCTCACATGGAGCTACCTCTGAACATCTGCCGAGTCATCTACATTCCGAAGGATGGGCGCCGCAAGAAGCATGAGCTCCGGTTCTCCCTGCCAGGTGCAGAGGCCCTGGTGCTGGCAGTGCAGAGCAAGGAGCAGGCAGAAGAGTGGCTAAAGGTGAACTTTGACCTGGAGGGTAGACCGTTGGTCCTGAAACTGCACCGGGCCCCTATGCAAGGGTTGCGAGGGTCTGCCCATTGGGAGATGCAGTTAGAGAGGGACCTTGTTCATGCCAAATGCCAGTTTCTCCCCATAATGACTGGGTGTACCTCAAAGCGGTGGTTTAAGTGCAGCACATTGAAATGGCGCCCAATGGGGATGAGTAAGGAAGGGCATACGTTAAGGTTGAGCTAGTGAAGACCATCTAGTATTACAGCCTATATCTCAATTATTGAGGTCCTTCAGCATAATTGTGCTGCTTGAGAGGCTCTCTCCATTCTCTTTCTCGCTATGACCTGCCTCGCATTCGACCCACACACATCTCCACCTCCCGCACCTCACAAGACCTCTCTTGTTGCAAGGGTTTGAGAGTCGGGAGGGCGAGTATCTGGACAGGAAGTCAGGATAACCCTGCCCTCTACCCTACTCATGTACATCAATAGAATCCGCTGATAATGAGAGGAATGGGGAAAAGGAAGTGGGATGGGGACATTTCCTGGTGCTGCACATGAGCACGAGCAGGCATCAGGGCGCACCACATAAAACATACAACAAAGACAGACTTGTAAAGCACCTATGAGGGGGAGAGCTGCTGGGGGCATCCCAACATGATGGCTGTGGCATGCAATAAAAAGAGGGTTGGGGTGGTCTGTGTGAAGCCATGATGCAGGTGCCTGGGTTATCATAGATGCATGTGTACATGCAAAGCTGTACCTGGTGCACTTGATGGCAGCTGAGCATATCAGGCTGCACCTGACACACATGCAGTTCCTGGCCATAAGGTGAAAACAGCTGGCCACATGATCCTGTGCATGGGTATATGGACACCCCTGCAGATGTAGATGGCCATATGAGGTCGCACCTGCCATATTGCAGCAGTACATGACCATATATGAATAAAAGAACCAGGAATCCTGACTTATAAATGCACACCGGCATTGTTGTAGTCGCTAGAGCTCTGTCCTGGGCATACTGCATTAACAAGGACAACTGTTGCCGCCATCTTCATTGCTACCGGCCACTGTGGTTCCCAGAGAAACATTGAAAGAAGATCCTTGAAAATGAAAGACATGGGAAGCATTGCTGTCACTGAAAATCAACAAGAATCACCCAGGTCCTGGGAATTCTACATTATCAATGTGAAAACTCAAGGCACAGCACTTAGAATCCAGTGGCTGGCTTGGCTTTAACAAGTGGCCCTGGCAATTTCCCAGTGTTCAGACTTACACCTTGTATTGACCTTCTGAGAACAGGTCCTTGCATTGCTGCACGGCATGCATTATTCCCCACTGTTTATTATATGGGTTAAAAGTGTAATAAAGGGGTAATGTGTACTTACAGATTTTCTAGCCCAAGTAGATAATTTGCTTTCTTTTTTAATTGGCCAAACTGAGACATGAAAGTGCCCAGGTTGATTTGGCCTGGGATTAACTGGAACCTAGAACATCCTTGACCCTTGCAATGGGCTGCTGGAGACCCTCGCGGTATAGGTCAGGTGCCCTTGACACCAGTGCCCTCTACTGGGAGCCTGATCCTACTGTTCTGTCCAGAGTGCCTGGGTACAAGGGCCTGCACAGGATTCCTCAGCCAGATGTGCTTAGTGTGAGCACAGTACCCCCAATGTATGACCAAATCCCCTTTTATTGCAGGTTATCAGAGAGGCAAGCAGTCCATGTGGCCCAGGACTGATGGGGACAGAGGCTCCAAATTCGCCAGCCTTGCGGCACAAACTGGAGCTGGAAAAGGTAAGGCGTTCTGATGAGTCGGGGTGTTCTGCAGCTGAGTTGACAGGTATTGCTGGCTCTCATGTTTTTTTAAGGTGGCCTCTATTCACAAATAGCACCCGTTTTAGATTGGTGTTATTCACGTAGCCAATCAGGAACGAAGATTGCCAGCAAACTCCAGGAACTATTATCCAGTATTTGCTCAGAATTATTTTCCCTGTCCGGCTCAGCGTGAAGGCAAGCCTCCTGGGCCCTCTCCCTCCTCTCCTCTCTGTGGACATCTGTGTCACATGATATCACAACTTCACAACTTCCTTCCGCCGCCCTAGTCCACCTTAGCCTTTCCTCTGGGGCCCAGCATCATCCCCCGCACTTCGCCCTTACTTCTGCTTGTGACATCACACCTCTCACCGCCGCGTATCAAGCTGATGCAGAATCTGAGTTGAGGAGTTTGGACACCACGGGTTGGCCCTGCTGTGCCCCCCTTTTTTTTTTAGGTAGGTCTCAACCCCCAAAAGTTCTAAAATCCTTAGCACCCTGGGTGGGGACTTCCAGGCCATTAGCTGCCCAAGGCCCTCCTTAGCACCCTCGCTCACTCTGGACATTAATTCTGGCTTCCGTGCACCTAATGTCCGGGAATACCACCGCCCTGAGGACGCTATGGTCTAATTGGCTTTGCCATAATGTATGAATTGCGTTGGATCCTATCATTCTCTTCATCGAAGGCCAATTAACAATTTCTCAATGCTCTGAATGGCACTGCTGGTAGCCCAAAGGAGTTTTGAAGTGCTCTCGCTTCTGTAGTTAAGAAACTGAGGTAGAGGGAGATTTAGCGGGTCTTCAATGATAGCAAATGTGCAGCTTCTTGCTTCATGACATATGATTTCCGAGCACCTACTTCTCCGCTGTAGGCATTGTCCACAGATCCCATCACCCCTTTGATTCCTTTGCGGTGGGTTTGAGGTGGGCACACATTGGAGAGCAGGATCAAGCCTGCACTTGTCTGATTTTTCCATTGGCATCTGTATAAGTTGATTGGGGGTGTTACCATGTAATTATTTCTGAGTTTGGTGCAGTGTTTTGGCTGCAGTAGTAAACACTTTCCATCCCCTGTGCCATGGCTTTGATGGTGCATTTTGGCATTGACACAGTGGGTGGTGATATTTGGGCGGGGCATAAATCGCCTCCTGCATCCTGTGCAGTTGGTTTTAGCGGGTAACGGTAGCACATTCATTGCATGCATGTGCAGTGGGTTGTGTTGGGCAGGTAGTCTTGGGCAGTTTCGGTGAAGTGGGTGGGGTGAATACAAGCACCTTGCACTTCCTCGCTCATGTTCACTGTGTTTTGGGGGCAGCTGGATCTAGTGCAGTGAGTCGGGCAGATTGAAACAGGTTAGTGTGGGGGCAGGGTTGGTGGTGACAGCCAGCACCAGCAGTGCAGTGCTGTGGATGGTGTTGAGATGGGCATGCAGCAGTTGTCTGCCGTTTTTGCAGTGGTTTGGAGTGGCTGAGCAGAATCTCAAATCTCATCATCTCTTGAGCTTGACAATGCAGACTGTCCTTGTGCCCTAAAAGTCCATGCACCTCATGCAGCCTGCTGGCACACTGCCACCTTCACGCTAGCTTGCATCCCTCACCTTCCTTATTTTTCTCTTTATGCCAGAAATTGTCCCATGAGAAGCAGACTTCGGATTCTGACAGCATGGCCAACGGAGACAACTGTACCACAAACAGCAGGCGGGAGGCACGGGAGCACGGTGAGTGTGCAAATCCGACTCAACATCATGCACATGAGAAAGGTGTATTGTGTGCAAAGTTGGTGTGATGGCAGCGTATCCACCAGACTATATAGACGTGTGAAGACTGTAATGTAAAGGCTACTGTAGCTGTATCCTTGAGGAGTTGTCTTCCAGAAGGTGGGTCGTTGATGACAGGTCGAGGATATATTGGTTCTACTCTGGGATCAAGAGACAGCATTGTGTGGCCTTTGGATACATTAATGCAACTCCCTGTGTCTCAGTTCCCATAGTTGGCAAAGCTGTGAGTTCATATGAAATGAAGTAAATGCTGGGATGAAGCACTGTGTAGACACTGAAGGGGCACCATAAGGTGCAAGGCCAGTCGTGTTGATCAGTCTTTCTTGGGTGTTCGTGCCTTCTTTCTCAGCCCATCTGCATTGAAGGCTGCACAGCGTATCTCTCTAGGGTAAAATACACTGTATGCACAAAGGGGCCTATTTTTGGCCAGTTTTCGTCATTAATGAGCAGGAATTCCATTTTTGCTCCAAGTAATTCGGGTTCTCCGCCTGCGATATTTACAGGAGGGAAAACCAGTATGCCTTCTAATAAACACACATTTAAAGGGCCTATATTCTCATCTGAATTTCCAAGGAAATCGTTGATGAGAAAACACACCTTAAAAGTGGGATTCGTTGAAGTTCAAAGTGTGTGTTAAATGCTGAGTAAAGTACAACAACAAAAACAGTTCATAACACTTTATAAAATGACAGTTTTGAAGTCCAAATGTAGGCCCTCGCTATCAACAGAGCAATGTTACCTCAAAGATGTGATTTGTTGGTGTGAAATGTGCATATTTATGAGTTAAAAAATAAATATCGACATCCTCTAAACGTAGGGTGACCAGATATTCAAGACAAAACAATGTCTGCCCAACAGCATAAAAGAAGGACTAACCCACTCACACCTCATCGCTGCACGCCCCTACATATACATTGTGCGCTTTGACTGTGGATGTAGGCAGGTTAATAACGAAGGAGCTGTTGCTCTGATGGGCACTGCATGCTTTGCTATTTAGTCAGTCACAACGAAACAAGCCACTCATAGCCTCGCTCGACAGCACACCCCTACTAACTTGCACTCCTCCCCCCTTGCTTTACAGATCCGCCAGATCACCAAGCAACAGTGTGTGGTATAAGAACCTTTAACATAACATAACTCTCTCTGGCGCAAGCAGTTAATGCATGTGGCCAGTGCCTGGAAGTTTGGTGGTTCCAGTTCATCCTAAAACGGCAAAATTCTGAAAGTGTTATGATGTTTGTTTTGTTTATAATCGATGACAGATTAAGTTATCACCCTCCCTGTCCCCAAAACCAGGATGGGGCTTTTTAAATAAATTTAAAAAAAACGGGACTGGCGGACTGAAGGCCCAAATCCAGAACAGTGCTAGCAAAAGCAGGTTGTCGGGTCACCCGATATAAATGGGACAGACGAGCTATATTTTTTGTAATTGGTTATTTATTACGGGCTAGTCACTTACTAATGTGTAAACGCACCTTCTCACGTGGCTCCTTCATATTGACTATTGAACAGTCTTATGGGTCCTAATGCATATCATTTTAAGGGGTGAACCATTGACTTAATCGAGAAGTCCCAAGTTTAAAGGAACCCACAAGCCTCAGTCCAGCCCGTATGCTTGCATAAGGGACACGTGTCTTCTTTATATTGCATAACCTCTTCTGTACTTTGCATGCGCTTCAGGACTTCTCTGTACTCTCAGCTCCAGTGCACGTCTTTGCCCTGATATGTCTGGTAGTATTTAATCCTGTATATGTATCCGTACTCATTTACATCAGGCGCTCAGCCTATGGTAGAGGAGTTCAGTTTGCATCCTAGCGGAATTATACTAATTCATCAGTCCCACATCTCGGACGCTGCACGGTCTCTTTGGTACATGTATAAAGTCAATGAACTAGAAGTCAGAAAGAACTGATCAAGAACACTCAGCATTTTGCAATTAAATAACAAAAGTCGTTTATTCGGGGCAAGAGAACAGACGCTGACATGCTCTGTTCCAGTGATAGCATAACTGCAAAAGTGAAAGGTGAAAGGAAAGGACAAAGTGATGGGAAACTTGGGATTCGGATCCTGATGTCTTCTTTCGTCAAGCCCCTAAGCTTTTTTTTACATCCTTAGTTCTGGGCTTGTCCCCTCGTCTTGCTATGAAGTGCACTGCATATCATCACAACTGTGTTCCATCCCAACGTTGTCGTCAGAATTGTAGTGAGTCACCCCTCCAATAAAGAACAACACGGGTGACAGCTTTTCAGCAATAAACAGCAATTATTTATTGAAGCTGCCTGGGTCCTTGAGAACAATGTCTCTATAGGAGGATGCAGACCAGGATGTACTCATCCCCATTCATTTTAATGGCCACACATTGGTCCACTGCGCTTCACAGCCACTGGAAAACAATACACAAAGAATGGACATAGACAACAGACTCCACAATATGCTCAGAAGTAGTTTCATGCACTATCACTGAAAAGGAAAGTACAAGTTAATTACACCAAGGAGTTATATGATATGATAAGTCATTTATAACACTCCTGTACACAAGTGTTTCTAGGCGCGACAAGGCAAGGAAGGGAAGACAGAGGGAGGAAGAGACAAGCGATCTTACTAGGCCATGTGTCATTCAGATCGTGCAAGTGAGAGAATGACAAGTGCAAGGGGAAAGGGAGGGGGGAGTGCATGCAAGGGAGAGGGGAGGGGGAAACAGGGCAGCAATGCTCTAAGTAAGTGCAGTCAGGGCAGCGCGGCTCTGGGTAGTCCAAGAAGAAAAAGGGACTGTAGGGTTACAGATACATGCCCCTAAGTGTGTGAGAGGCCCGGAGGCAGGCAAGGGTGACTGATCAAGAAAGAGCCGGTACCAAGTGAGACTCTGAGGCTAGCCAAGCAACTAATCGGTACAGCAGATGGATAGGTCAGGTAGGTCAGCAGGGGAGGGGGAGAGAGAGAGAAAGCAGACGAGAAGAGGAAAGTTTTGAGCTGCTTCCGGAACTTCAGGTGATCTGGCTCAAGTTTGAGAGGGGCAGGGAGGCCATTCC
This sequence comes from Ambystoma mexicanum, assembly GCF_040938575.1. Classification (NCBI taxonomy): domain Eukaryota; kingdom Metazoa; phylum Chordata; class Amphibia; order Caudata; family Ambystomatidae; genus Ambystoma; species Ambystoma mexicanum. The sequence continues at coordinate 636,253,504 of NC_090925.1, forward strand.
AGAGGGAGGCACCTGCTGGGGAGAGAGATCTACCCCCACTCTCTATGCCTGGTGAAGCGTCTGACCCTCGTAGAGTTGGAGGTAGTTGAGCGAAGGAAGATATTTTGGAAGAGAGCGTTGGATGTAGTGCGGGCCCGGCCCCAGAAAGCCTTATGGACAATGCAAAGGGTCTTGAACTTGATCCTTGCAGCCAACGGGAGCCAGTGGAGAGATTTCAGGGCTCGAGAGATATGGTCCCTGGGCTTGAGTCCAAGGATAAGTCTTGCAGTCCTGTTCTGCATTAGTTGCATCGAGCGGTGACTAGAGGAAGGCATATTGAGAAAGAGACTTGTAGTAGTCCAGTCTAGAGAGAACCAGGGCTCTGGAAACAGTGAGTTTTTTGGGGAAAGTGAGAAAGGGAAGAGTCCCTTTGAGGAGGTGCCGCTGGTAGTGGGACTTCTTGGCGACATCCGAGATGTGAGGAGAGAAAAAGAAAGTGGAGTCGAAGATGACACCAAGGTATTTTGCCTCGCAGGAAGGCGAAAAAAGAGGACCCAAAGCGGGTGGCCAGAGGGAGTGAGGGAAAGCAGGGGCAGGGGTCCAAATGAGAAGGATAACCATTTTACTGGCATTAAGGCAGAGGTCATTCGAGGCACAGTAATCCTGAATCATGGATAGACAGTCTGGAATGAGCAAGAGAGGAGAGGAGGCTGGGGGGAGCCTGAAGTAAAACTGAGTGTCTTCCGCATAACACTGAAAGTTAGAGAAGGTAGAGATCAGGTGGGCCAAAGGGGCCAAGTAGAGGTTGAAAAACCAGGGTGAGAGGATAGAGCCCTGGGGAATGTCACAGGTAGAGACAGGGGTGGCAGAGAGAAAGGGACCAAGTTGGACATCGGGGGGGCAGTCCTAGAGGAAGGAGGTCAGCCAGTCCAGGGTCTGATCTGTGATGCCTAGGTTCTCACAAAGTCGATTGATGAGGATTGCGTGGTTGATGGGTCGAAAGCAGAGGAATGATCAAGGAGGATGAGGACAGAAGGAATGCTGGAATCAAGGTTAGAGAGCAGATAGAGAGCTTCAGATTAGAGGACAGTAGAAAATGGTCAGTCCAAGAGAGAGGAGCGGTGAGAGGGTTAGAGAGGGGGATGTCTGAGGTGATGAGAACATCCAAAGTATTTCCAGCAGAGTGTGTCAGGCCAGCGGGCAGAATGGAAAGAGTGAGAGTGTTGCAGACATTGTGGAAAAGCCCAGAGGTGTATGTTGAGATCTCCGAGGAGAAGTTGAGATGTAGAAGACTAGTAGAACCGCCATTGTATATTTACTGTTATTGTGATTGTTTATCTACTCCCCTTGTTCCTTCCCCACTTTTGTCTTGTAATACCTGGAAACACCATTTGTTGTATAGGTGCCTTACAAATAATAAATAAATAAAATATAAAATATTCTATATAAATGTTGGGCATCTTCTTGGGTTTTCATATGTACACGTGCAAGACATTTCTGGCTAAAATCAGATTTTTGACAAGATGCAGAAGTTGGTCTGGAAGTATTTGAAAATCCAACCCCACCCCATCCCCCCTTCTTTTTCAGTGGATTTACACTTGATAATCTTTAACAAATTCTCCATGTAAAATGCAATGTTATGCATTAAGCGTTGATTCTGCACCTTGTAGCACCGGAGTGGTCTCCGTGCCCTGAGGCCTGTTCAAGTTACTTGCCTGTGACAATATCTTTGCCTCTTGGACTCTATGAGAGGCTCAAACTCTACCCACCTTACTTAACCAGGAGGTTAAGCAGGTAGATTGGGCATGTGTAAATCCACCCATAGATAACGCCCTGTGTAACAATCCAAAAATGGCAAAAAGGCCTTTCCGATTGATATCAGATGTGTAGCTTTTTACAGACACACCCACGCTTGACACCCATTTTTTCTGATTTTTCCAAGAGACTATGCATAATTCTTGATCCAAACACTAAATAGCATTGTGGTACACAGTATGTAAATCTAGATAGCACATATTGATCTAAACCTATATTCATTGCCAAGTAATACATTTCTTATTTCCTTTGCTGTGGAGAACAGGACTGTGTCAGCAAGCGCTACATAAAAACGCGAATTTCCACTATTTTTAATTTAATGCTACTGGAAATGTCCCTGCACTAGCACATGCCCAGAACAGCAATGTACCTAATTATTGCAATCCCCTGTGTGCACAATGCATGGAATAAGGCTATTGCATCTAAGTTAAATCTCTCATGCCTCCTTCCCTTCCTAGCTAAGGGGAAGCGGAGTGGCCTGGCAGAGCTCAAAGGCTCGGTTAGCCGTGCAGCTGGCCGGAAGATCACCCGCATCATCAGCTTCTCCAAACGGAAGCCCTCGCCCGAAGACACCCAGACGTCATCCACCGAAGAGGACATTCCGTGCTGTGGTAAGTACGGTGAATTTCATGGAGGCACCCCGAGACACATCAGACTCAAGCTGGTGAGTGCTGGGTACTGCAATGGGTCGAGGACTGTGTGGCCTGTAGCCCCCCGCAGGCCAAGGAGTGTGGACAACGTGTCTAAGACAGAGCCTAGGCTTCTAGTTACTACCACAGGGCACCAAGGGCCACTAGGAGCGCTGTGGGCAGCACCAACGCAAGAACTCACAGCAGACCATGGACTAATGGGAAGCAGGTGTTTGCGCAAGCCAAGACCACTAGTACCCAGCAAAAGGCAGCATATCTTCATGTGTTGTGATTCTACCGGTCTATTATAGTATGTGTAATTCATGTGATTTCTGCTTGGACATTATTTCTGATTTCATTCTTCTCAATGTGGTCAAAGCCATAGCTGGCATGTCTGGGTTCCTTCCCCAGATTGTCTGAGATTTCACGCTCTTCTACGGGTCTCTAGAGCAGGCAAGCAACCTGCCTACTGTAATGCGATTGGTCATAAACATGCATGCAATGGCCAATCACATTGGACTGTGGGTGAAGACAACATTTACCAGCATTTGAGCCTTAACTAACTGAAGGGCGTGACTGCATGCATGCTGCTGTCATTGGCAGTGTGAGCTAGGGGGCACATTGCCGCTTGGACAAAGGGTGGGAGTGGTGACAGGCAGTGGCCCTGTGCCACTGCGCATGGCAGAACGAAGCCTTTGCTGCTTCTGAACTGTAGGCCAGTTCAGCATTGTGAACCAGAGCTTTGCTCGGATAGTTTCTAGATAAAAAGGGCAGCACAGGTGTGTGTGGCACTACTATCTCAGGTGGTGGTGACTGAACCGACCGGCATCATTTGCCAGCATGGCAGGCAGGTTTCTGTGTGTGTTGGATATGGCATGTCCAGCTTCGTATGCAGAACAGTCCTCTTTCTTTGTTTAGGATATGCCGCATACTAGGTCCACCCACTATAGACCTGGGATAGAGGCCTTCAATCACTCTTGATTGGTCCACATAGCATGCAGAGAGATAACATGGCCCACAGAATATGCCAGCACTTTGTGCCATGTGAGAGAAACCCGGACACCTTTGCTTCTCAAGGAAAGCAGCTGGATTTGTACGCACACATGACCCATGACTGTGCTTATAGGAAGAGCACCAGTCGGCAACGACCAAAACACCATAGTTTAGTGATAAACATGTGAGCCGTTGTTATTGTTTCTCATTCATTTGCCAAAGTTTTCATTGCCACTTATCCAATTTTCTTGTTTTCTGCCCTGATGCAAGTTCTGAACAATGTGCACATGTATAAAGAGATTGTGGTTTTTGTTTGCTCCGTTTCACCATACTCACTTGTGCATGCTATCACTCAATGAGGACAGGAGCCATGTATAGATTCAACCTTTCTTTATTCTCGCCAACCTCTTACTGCCTGAACTCCCCCTTTGTCCCTCCCCTTCCGCCCTCTTCCCTCTTAAAAGGAGCTGCCCTTCTTTATTCACTCATAACATCTCCCCGTGCTTAACATGAAAGCTGGGAGTCTATATTTGCTCGATGAGCCTTGCGGGTCTCTGCACTGTTCTTTGTGGTCTGCCCGGGGAGACTCTGGTTTCCCCAACTGTTTCGATCAGAGGGCTTGCACTTTCTTCAGGCTCAAGGTCCTTTGTTGTAACCTCTGGTGTTTCTGGATCCTCAAGATACAGCCTTTTGAAGAATGATGCGTTCCGGGTTATCTCACCTGGTCCTCCCATTGCTGTTAGCATGGGCCCTTATACAGCAATGATCACTCAGGGCTGTCTTCCTTAGTTGTCTCTGCCGAACCAGGACTGTCTGCCCTGGTGTTTCTGGATCCTCAAGGTACAGCCTTTTGAAGAATGATGCGTTCCGGGTTATCTCACCTGGTCCTCCCCTTGCTGTTATCATGGGCCCTTTTACAGCAGTGATCACTCGGGGCTGTCTTCCTTAGTTGTCTCTGCCGAACCAGGACTGTCTGCCCTACCTCGAGTTGTGATTCCTTTGCTTTCCATTTCTTGTCGACCCATTCTTTGGCACATGCTTTCTTTTCAGCGTATCATTCCCTTATGGCTGCATCTTATTCCGAGGTATAATCTTCCCATTGGGGAATACGGGCCCGAGGTTTGTATTTTATCATTAGTTCAGCCGGTGTTTGTCCTGTCCCATCGTGCGGGGTATTCCGATACCTCCTAAGCATGCGCCAGATTGCCTGTGGATGTGGCATTTGATCTGCAGGAGCCTTCTGTCGTGTTAGTTTTATGGTCGCCATGATGCATTCCACCATTCCATTGGCCTGGGGCCAGAGTGACGTGATTTTTTGGTGGTGGAAGCCGAGGTGGTCTGCCAGTTTTGTGAATGTGCGTCCCTGAAATGGGGGACCATTGTCTGTTTTTACAATGGCTGGAATGCCCCAGTCGCTGAATAGTTCATCTATGATGGGTGCTGCCTCATAGAACGATGTCGATGGTGCCTGCTTGACGAATGGGAATTGTGAATACTCGTCGATCACTACGAGCAGGTATCCTCCTTCCTATAGGGGTCTGTAAAAGTCTATTGCAACCCATTGCCAGGGTCTTTCTGGTAGCGGTATTGGCTGCATCGGGTTTGGGTCTGTCTTTTTCGCTGCTTGTTGGCAGGGTCCGCAGTGGGCTAGGATGTCTTCTACTATGATGTCCACATAATGGAACCATATGTGGTTTCTTAAAATTTTCTTAGTGTTCTCGATTCCCCTATGCCCTTTGTGGGCTATTGTTACTAGTGTTTTCAGGAGATCTTTTTGGGCCACCAGTCGGTTGCCTTGTAGTAATATTCCTTGGTCTGTGGCTACTAGTTCTGAGTGTATCTCGGCTATGCGGCTTAGGTCTTTCTTGTCTACACCTTCTCCTCCATTGCCTCTTCCGTGCACGTTTTTCCATTTGTTCATGCGGGTGAGTTGTAGGGAATCTTTGATGGTGGGGTCGGCCCTGTTTCTGGCTGCGAATACCTCTGTTGAGATGGTGGGAGGCATGGCGTTGGTGGACAGGTATGCGATGTATTCTTCAGCTTCGCAGACTAGTGAGCCGTTGTTATCCGCTGTTGGGTGTCTTCACAAGTAGTCAGCTGGGTTGTCATCTCCCCCTGGTTTGTGTATTATTGTGTAATTGTATTCTTGGAATCTTATGCCCCATCGTTCTATTTGGGGAAGGGCATTTTCGTTTTAGGGTTCCCGAATAGGGACAGTAAGGCCTGGTGGTCTGTGATCAGTGTGAATCTTTGACCGATTGCAAAGTGGTGGAACTTCTCGCAGGCCCACACATCTGCTAGGCTCTCTCGTTCTGCCTGTGAGTAGGCCTTTTCGGCGGGGGATAGGGCTGTGCTGGTGTAGGCTACTACTGCATGTTGAGTTCTGTCTCCGGGACTGGTTTGGGCCAGAATGGCACAGAGGCCTGCTGGGCTGGCGTCGACTGTGATGATGGTGTCCCATTCGGGGTGAAAGTAGGCTAGTTGACGGTGGTTGGCCAGGCTGCAGTATCCTGCCATTCCCAGGAATGCCCGTAGTTCCGCTGTGGTTGTGGGGGCGTGGAGATCAGTGATGGCTTTTATTTTGTCAGGGTCGGCTGTGAGGCCTCTTTTGGAGAATATGGGCCTCATTACACGGATGGCGGAGAACCATGGCGCTATTAGCGCCATGGTTCATGCCAGTAAAATACCGGCACCGCCTTGGCGGAAAGGGGAATTACCGCCCCATTCCAAGGTTGGCGGGGCGGTAATTCCCCCTTCCACCATTGCCCTTCCCCATTCCCATTTTTGCCCCATAGGGCTCAATGGGAATGGGGAAGGCGCTAATTACGGTACCGCAAATTGCGGTACCGTAATTAGCTCCCTGGTGCCCTTTGCGGGTTGGTTTTTAACGCCTGCAAAAAGCAGGCGTTAAATCCCCCAACCCACAAAGGGACCTCGTAGTAAGGCGGTAAGGATTTACCGGTACCGGTATTTTACCAGTACCGGTAAATCCTTATCGCCATCCGTGTAATGAGGCCTATGTGTCCAAAGAAACTAAGGCTGGTTTTTTTGATGTCACATTTAGGGCCATTGAGTGTTAGGCCGGCATCCTGTAGAATCTTGCATACCGCGAGGAGTGCCCTGTCACGTTGTTCCTGGGTTTTCCCAAAGACGAGGATGTTGTTACTGTAATTTAAGGTGTTGACTTCTGATGACATTAGTCGTCTGATAGTTTCTTGAAAGATCTCAGTGGCTGAGGATATGCCGAAGTTAGGGCGTTTATATTGGAATAGCCCCTCGTGTATGGCAAAGGTGGTAATTGGTCAAGAGGCTGGATCTATGAGGAGCTGGTGGTAACCTTGGTTAAGATCTAATTTGGAGAAGTTTGTTGCTTGATTTAGCCTGAAGAGTATGTCTTCTAGGCTGGGTCCGGGATGCCTTTCCCTTTGGATGGCGTCATTGGGAATGCACAGGTCAACGCATATGCTCATGTCTGTTGTCTTTGGGGACGATTACGATGGGGGATACCCAGGGTGTGGATCCTTCGGCTTTCTCAATGATGTCGTTCTGTAGCAGGAGTTGTAGTTCTTTGGAAACTTGTGCTTGGAGTTGGAACCCCACTTTTCAGGGGTGTTGCATTACTTTGGGGTCAATGTGTAGTTTGATGGTAGAGTCTTTGAGCATCCCTACTCCTTCGAATAGTTTGGGGAAACAGGTTTTGAGGGTGTCTTTGTCGATGGGCCAACAGGTTACTGCCAGGACTTCTTGCCCGTCCCATGGGTAGCCTTTTATTATTTCTGTTGGTTCGTATTGAAGGTCTCTGGCTGTCCTGTAGCTGAGGAGGCATCGCCCTACTGAGGGGCTCTGAATGATGTGTATTGTCATTGGTACGGTGAGGCCTCTGTCGGTCAGGTCACAGAGGAATTAGCCTTTGGATGTTAGGGGTAGTGCTGCTCGCCACTGAAAGATGTGTGTTTTCGACTGGTGTAGTGGGTAGAGATCCACTATTGTGTGGTGTAGTTCTTCGTTCATCACATTGACGGTAGCCCCGGTGTCGACAATGAATTGGTTCTGGGTGTTTCCCATTTGTACCGTCACTCTGGCAGCAGGCGTGTCGTCGGTATTTATGCTGAGAAGTCTGACGTATTCTCTGTTATATGCGTCCTGCAGGTATAGTGGGTATTGGTTTTCTGCAATCAGTGTTCTTGGCAGGGAGTTGTATGGGTCGTAGTCTGGTGCCATGGAGGTCATGCTACTTTCTTGTTCCTGGGTTGTTGCGTGCCCCCTGGTGTAGGCCTCGTCCAAGGTGGTCATTCGGGGTTGGTAATAGTGTTGGTAGACATACAGTTCATGAGGTTTCCTGTCAGGCTCGATTTGTAGACCTTCTAGGGCTCTTACAGTGTCCGGGCTTTGGTGGGCCATTGTGGGATATGTCATACCTCTCTCAACTGGCCGCTGGTTGTGTTGTTCTCTTTGTGGTTCCGGGTGTCAGCCGGGATTTTGTGGGTTTTGTTGGCAGCCGGATCCTGTTTTGGGGAGTTGTTCTTTGCACATGGCTTGGAAATGGTTTTCTTGGCCACAGCGCATGCACCTTTGGCCGATTGCAGGGCATGGTCCTCTGTGGGGGTATTCAAACCCGCATCAGTAGCATTGCCTGTCACTTTGAGGTCATTGTTGGGAGGTTCTAAGGGTCTGCCAGTTCTTTGGACTTTGGTACCTGGTTTATGGTGTAAAGGCCGCAATGATGTCTCCCTTTTTTTGGATTCTCGATGGCTGCGGCTTGGACATCTATCCGTTCATATACTCTTGCCAGGTCGAGGATCTCTTTGAGGGATAGAGGTTTTTTTCAGGAGGTGCTTTCTAAACATTGATGATATGCACTCTTCAATTATTCACAGTCGAATTGCTTCGTCTTCGTTCAAGTTGGCAAAGTCACATTTTAGAATTTTCCTTTGAAGGCGGATGACGAATTCACCTATGGATTCATGAGCTCGCTGGGCGCATTGGTTAAAGGCATAGCGCTTATAGTCTCTGTTGGGTGTCACTACCAGCTTTCCATTGATGGCTTCCAGAAGGCACTGATATGTGGCTCGTTCTTGTGGTGGAATTGTTCGTATTATGTTTTTGATCTCTCTTCCTGCCACATTTGTGAAGATGCTAATTTTGTTGGGAGGATCCTGTACTTCGATGGCACCTACAAAGTCTTCAAATTCCTCAACCCATTCTTCCCACCGTTGTCCCTGATCATGGTGCGGATTGAGGGTAAATGAGTTGGGTCGTCTCATAAGGCTGGCTTGGGATGTGGGGCCAGCATTGGCAGTTGGGAGTGCCCCAGCATCAGCGTCCACCTGCGCTTGATCGGTCATGGTGATTCAGTGCTGTGGTGTGGTGATCTTGTGCTAGCTTTGTTGGTTGTGGTTGTGGTTTATTGCTAGGTGTGACAAGGCACGTAACTAGCCCTTTGGTCTGTCGGGGCTGTTGGCGGTATTCAAATGGGGGCCACAGTCAGGGTGATCCCCTTTTGTGGGTGCTCTTGCCTGTGTTCTGTTCTGTGCTTAAGTATCAGGTGTTTGAGCGTACTCCTTTTATTTCCTTTGTTTGTTCACTGTGTAACATGCCTGGGTAGTGGGTATTACAGGTTGACTGGTTTCAGTGTGCCACGTGGGTTAGTGGGGGTATTGTTCATGTGCTACTGTACCTGGATGGCAGGCTGTTGTGCCAAATGGGCCTTCTGTTGGGCCTAGGGTTGGCCTTCCACTTCGTTTGAAGGGTAGGCTGTTGTGCACTGATCCGGGGCCTTTAGCGTGTCCTGGTGCGTGGTTGGCGCGGGTTTTCTTACCAGCACTCTCGCTTTACTTTGCGGGCTCCATCCGGGCCTCTGATGACTTCACTGCTGCTGCGTAGTTGTGCGCACGTTCAGGCGCGTGTGTGTACGGGCTCCTCTCCCCCTCCACACTGCTCCGTGATCACTTGGCAGGTACCGTAGCTCGTGTCTCTCGTGGCGTTGCTCCTTAGTTTCTGTTGGGCTTGTAGTCACTTCAGCGGCCCTCCTCTGCTGCGGTATGGCTACCCGCTCTACTACTGTTGGGCGTTCTGCCCATCCCGACCCGTCTTACTGCTGATGGGCGTTCCGCCCATCCTGCGGCATCCCGTGTATGCGGCGGCTTCTTTCCTTCACTGCTGGGCTCTTCTGCCCTCCCTGCGACATGCCGTGGATGCAGCGGCCCCTCCGTTGTCCTGCTGGGCTTTCACGGCCGACCTGCGGCACGCCGTGGATGCGGCGGCTTCACCCCTGCGTAGTCCTGCTGGGTCTTCACGCCCGACCTGCAGCATGCCGTGGATGCGACAACCCCTCCGTTGTCCTGCTCTGCTTTCATGCCCGACTAGCGACACGCCGTGGATGCGGCGGCTTCATCGCCAGTTGTTGGCTCTGTTTCACCGTACTCACTCATGCATGCTATCACTCAATGAGGACAGGAGCCATGTATAGATTCAACCATTCTTTATTCTCTCCAACCTCTAACTTCCCAAACTCCCCCTTTGTCCCTCCCCTTCTGCCCTCTTCCCGCCCTGGTGTGCTCTTCCCTCTTAAAGGAGCCGCCTCTCTTTATTCGCTAATAACAGTTTTAAGAAAAGGACTGCTTAAAATCAGCTTTAAAATAAAGTTGGCAGTGCCAACAAATGCTGATCTGATGCTGGTGGGAAGTGTTAACTCACTGGCCCTTCACAGATGAGACATATCCATTGTCTGTCAGTCTGGTACCACCCAGCAGAGCAGTCCAGCGACGAAATGCTAAGCAATAATTCCCACAGCCACCCCAGGCACATGTTTCACAATTTAGCATATGAAGACCATATTATGTTAAGGCCCATCACTAAGTGTCTTTTTTTTTTTACCTGGGGAGGAGTTGCATAGCGGGCAGAGTTTTGGGGAGAGTTTTGTACATATGTAGACCAGTGACCAGTAGAAATATGTAGCTTCTTGAGTTTCACATGCAGGTGGCCCCGCTACTGGCACACTGTTTCACAAAATGCTTCATTCATGTGACACATATGTTTGTTTACTGTGTACCCAGTCTTTCGTTTCAGAACACCATTTATTTTCTGATAGGCTCAGAAGTGGGGTGATATCGGAACATCTGTGTTCTCCTTTGGAGCTCTCTGTTAATGTTATGGCTTTTTACAAAATTTCTACGAAAATGTGTGACTTAAGAGCACCATTTTGACCCACTATTTTAACAGCATCAGCTTCTCTAGAAGAACTGGATGCACTCAGACCACTTCTCTTTGGAGGAGGTAATTAGGCCTCACCCACTTAAATATTCTCCAGCTGCCACTGTCTGCACATAGGATATCAGCAGACAAGGGTAAGGGATGGGAGGACATGCAGCCTGGTGATGAAGGGGTTGAGGCACATACAGTGGGTGATGAAGGGGTTGAGGCACATGCAACCTGGTGATGAAGGGGTTGAGGCACATGCAGTCTGGTGATGAAGGGGTTGAGGCACATGCAGTCTGGTGATGAAGTGGTTGAAGCACATAAAGTGGGTGATGAAGGGGTTGAGGCACATGCAACATGGTGATGAAGGGGTTGAGGCACATACAGTGGATGATGAAGGGGTTGAGGCACATGCAACCTGGTGATGAAGGTGTTGAGGCACATGCAGTCTGGTGATGAAGGGGTTGAGGCACATGCAGTCTGGTGATGAAGGGGTTGAGGCACATACAGTCTGGTGATGAAGGGGTTGAGGCACATGCAGCCTGGTGATGAAGGGGTTGAGGCACATACAGTGGGGGATGAAGGGGTTGAGGCACATGCAGTCTGGTGATGAAGGGGTTGAGGCACATACAGTGGGTGATGAAGGGGTTGAGGCACATGCAGTCTGGTGATGAAGGGGTTGAGACACATACAGTGGGTAATGAAGTGGTTGAGGCACATGCAGTCTGGTGATGAAGGGGTTGAGGCACATACAGTGGGTGATGAAGGGGTTGAGGCACATGCAGTCTGATGATGAAGGGGTTGAGGCACATACAGTGGGTGATGAAGGGGTTGAGGCACATTCAGTCTGGTGATGAAGGGGTTGAGGCACATACAGTGGGTGATGAAGTGGTTGAGGCACATGCAGTCTGGTGATGAAGGGGTTGAGGCACATACAGTGGGTGATGAAGGGGTTGAGGCACATGCAGTCTGGTGATGAAGGGGTTGAGGCACATACAGTGGGTAATGAAGTGGTTGAGGCACATGCAGTCTGGTGATGAAGGGGTTGAGGCACATACAGTGGGTGATGAAGGGGTTGAGGCACATGCAGTCTGATGATGAAGGGGTTGAGGCACATACAGTGGGTGATGAAGGGGTTGAGGCACATGCAGTTTGGTGATGAAGGGGTTGAGGCACATGCAGTGGGTGATGAAGGGGTGGAGGCACATGCAGTCTGGTGATGAAGGGATTGAGGCACATATAGTGGGTGATGAAGGGATTGAGGCACATGCAGTCTGATGATGAAGGGGTTGAGGCACATACAGTGGGTGTTGAAGGGGTTGAGGCACATGCAGTCTGGTGATGAAGGGGTTGAGGCACATGCAGTCTGGTGATGAAGTGGTTGAAGCACATACAGTGGGTGATGAAGGGGTTGAGGCACATGCTGTTTGGTGATGAAGGGGTTGAGGCACATACAGTGGATAATGAAGGGATTGAGGCACACGCAACCTGCTGATGAAGGGGTTGAGGCACATACAGTGGGTGATGAAGGGGTTGAGGCACATGCAGTCTGGTGATGAAGGGATTGTGGCACATACAGTGGGTGATGAAGGGGTGGAGGCACATGCAGCCTGGTGATGAAGGGGTTGAGGCACATACAGTGGGTGATGAAGGGGTTGAGGCACATGCAGTCTGGTGATGAAGGGGTTGAGGCACATAAGTGGGTGATGAAGGGGTTGAGGCACATGCAGTCTGATGATGAAGGGGTTGAGGCACATACAGTGGGTGATGAAGGGGTTGAGGCACATGCAGTTTGTTGATGAAGGGGTTGAGGCACATACAGTGGGTGATGAAGGGGTGGAGGCACATGCAGTCTGGTGATTAAGGGGTTGAGGCACATACAGTGGGTGATGAAGGGGTTGAGGCACATGCAGTGGGTGATATGATATGATATGGAATTTATAATGCGCCTATACATAAGTGTTTCAAGGCACGACGAGGCAAGGGAAGGGGAACGGAGGGAAAAACAGACAACGATCCTACTAGGCCAGGTGTCATTAAGATCCCGCAATTGCATGGGAAGGGGAAGGAGGAAGTGCAGTGGGGGTCAGTGGGAGGGGACAGTGCAGTACATGGGATAAAAGAATAAATAAACAATAAGTAAAAAGTATGGCCAGCAGGTGGCTAGTGAAAGGTAAGTGCGGACATCAGGTGTCAAGTGCTGGTAGTGGGACTGTAGGCATACAGAAAACAGTCCCCAAATGTGGGGGTTGCCAGGAAGGCAGTGCAGGTGTGTGACTGGCAGGTGAGGGGACCTTGGCTCGAGATCAGAGGGTAGCCAGGTGACCAGTGCAGTTTCATTAGGAGCCAGGAAGTCAGCAGGGGAGAGGAGGAGAAAAAGCATAAGCAAAGAGAAAGGTTTTGAGGTGCTTCCGGAAGCAGAGATGATTCTCCTCAAGTTTCAGGGCGGCAGGGGGGCTGTTCCAGAGGGAGGCCCCTGCCGAAGAAAGAGATCTACCCCCAACTCGCTGCTTGGAGAAGCGACTGACCCTGAGGGAGTTGGAGGCGGATGAGCGAAGAGCTTTAGAAGGAAGATATTTTGGAAGAGAGAGTTGAAAATATTGATGCCCCAGAAGGCCTTGTGAACAATGCAGAGGGTTTTTTATGTAATCATCGCAACCACTGGGAGCCAATGCAGAGATTTCAATCCTGGAGAGATACGATCCCTGGGCTTGAGGCCAAGGACAAGTCTTGCAGTCCTGTTCTGGATGAGTTGCAAAGGGCAGAGAGTAGAAGCCGGCAGATTTAGAAAGAGGCTGTTGCAATAGTCCAGCCTAGAGAGAACCAGAGCTCTGGAGACAGTGAGCTTCTGGGGGAAGGAGAGGAAAGGAAGAATACCTCTGAGGAGAAGCAGCTGGTAGTGTGACTTCTTAGAGACGTCAGAGATGTAAGGAGGGAAGGAGAGTGTGGAGTTGAAGATGACCCCGAGGATTTTAGCTTCACAGGTGGGAGCAGGAAGGCCAAGAGAGGCTGGCCAGAGAGTGACAGGAAAGGAGGGAGCGGGTGTGCCGATGAGGAGAATCTCGGTTTTTCTGGCATTAAGGCAGAGATCATTGGCGACACACCACTCCTGGATGGCGGACAGTCAGAGATGAGAGAGGGAGAAGAGGTGGCTGAGGGTTGCCTGAAAATGAGCTGAGTGTCATCCGGATAGCACTGGAAGTTGGGGCAGAGCATGGCAATGCGGTGGGGAAGAAGGGCCAGGTATTGGTTGAACAGCCTGGGAGAGAGGTTAGACCCCTGGGGGACACCACAGGTAAAGATAGAGGAGAGGAAGGACCCAAGTTGAACCTGGGAGGGTCAATCAGAGAGAAAAGAAGTCAGCCACGCCAGGTCTGACTGGGGATCCCCAGGTTATCACGGAGACGGTTGAGCAGGATGGCATGGCTGACTGTGTCGAAGGCAGAAGAGAGATCAAGTAAGATGAGGACACAGTGGGTGTTGGAATCAAGGTTGGAGAGCAGGTCTTCACGGATGGTCAGGAGAGCAGTTTCCTTGCTTCTAGCAGCTCTGAAGCCAGGCTGATGATCATAAAGACAACCAACAGTCACAGTGTGAAGATTGAGCTGGGAGATGGCCAGCTTTTCCAGGAGTTTGCCCAGGAATGGAGTGATGGAGATTGGGCGATAGTTAGCTGGCCAGAGCGGGTCGGCCGAGGGTTTCTTAAGAAGAGGGTGCACAAGGGAGTGCTTCAGGGGGGAAGGGAAGACTCCAGTGGTGAAGGAGTGGTTGCAGAAGTTGGCCAGGGCAGGAGCCAGGGAGTCAATGTGATCCTTGATGGTTTTGGAAGAACGGGGGTGAACCTGTTTTGACAAGACTTTCATAGATCGGACTTGTCTAGAAACCGTGTCTGGGGAGAACAGGGGAAAGGCAGCGAAGGAGGTAGGAGAGGTGGCTGAAGAAGGGCCAGAGGAAGTGGGAGGCAGGAGGGGTAAAGGAAGAGAGAGATGAAGGGGTTGAGGCACATGCAAAGGGGGATGTTATTTTATACAATATTTATGCTGCGTGCATCACCACTCTAGAGGTGTTACAGCACCTGGCCTTGTCCGAAAGGTGGCATATTGTGACTGCCAGGGTGATGCCAGGCCTTATTCTGTGGAAAGAAAGAAGAGGGGCAGGAAGGAGGTCTTAGGAAACAGAAAGATGATAGAACAACCAAAATCAGAGAGGAAAACCATTTGGGAAAGGGGGTCGCAGGGGTGGTTTTGGTTGTCCCAATAGGGATGTGTGTTTCTTAAATGTGATAAGTTATTGGTAAACATGAGTGAAGGACTCAGGAGAGTAGAGCTCGGTTTAGAGCTGTGCTTCTACCCTTCCTTTTGTTTGCTTTCTCTCTGCCTTAACCTTTAATGCACGCCTTAGGATCTACATTGAGTGCGGTCTCATTCCCTAAAGCAAGGCTGGGTAACATCTGTGAGAACACGTTGAGGTCAGCGCGACGCCGCAGTTGTACACCTCCATAGTCGGCCTTCCATACCCTGAACTCGTGGAAACTCACTGGGAGGATTAAAAATGCAATAAGTATAGTGATTTCGTATAGCTGTCGTCCAACAGATGTGTTCTCTTTCCCTAAGCCATCTATTTGGGAGCCCCTTTGGTTCTTTTCATTTGCTTCTCCGTTCACTTTTTTCCATTTCACCTTTCCAAGCTCCATCGAGCCTCTCCTTCCTCGTCTCCTTCACTTTCTTCTTCTCCACCAAGGCTGCTGCTACTGTACAGGGCGCAAGTCCTAAAACAAAGTGGGGAAACTCTGACATACTGGATTGGGACTGACGTCATAGGAAGTGGACATATCCTAAAGTGAAATATGCAAATTTCCTTCAGAGTCTTTTCCCCAATTGAAGAAAGTGCACAGGACAGATGAGAATGTGCCTTTATTAAGCCAAGAGAAGAGATGCCCCTATTACATTGTCAGCAAAGTATGAAATAAGCTTCACCTGCGACAGCATAGACCTGCCCAACTATCCCAATCCCACTTCCTCTGCTTGCAGCAGCATAGACCTGTCCCTGCCCTGTCCCCATCCCTCCTCCTCTCTCTGCAGCAGCATAGACCCGCCCCCGCCCTGTCCCCATCCCTCCTCCTCTGCCTGCAGCAGCATAGACCTGCCCCTGCCCTGTCCCCATCCCTCCTCCTTTGCCTGCAGCAGCACAGACCCGCCCCCGCCCTGTCCCCATCCCTCCTCCTCTGCATGCAGCAGCACAGACCCGCCCCCGCCCTGTCCCCATCCCTCCTCCTCTCCCTGCAGCAGCACAGACCCGACCCCGCCCTGTCCCTATCCCTCCTCCTCTGCCTGCAGCAGCATAGACCCGGCCCCACCCTGTCCCCATCCCCCATCCTCTGCCTGCAGCAGCATAGACCCGCCCCCGCCCTGTCCCCATCTCACCTCCTCTCCCTGCAGCAGCATAGACCTGTCTCCATCCCTCATCCTCTCCCTGCAGCAGCATAGACCTACCCCCGCCTTGTCCCCATCCCTCCCGCTCTCCCTGCAGCAGCAAAGACCTGCCCCCGCCCTGTCCCCATCCCTCCTCCTCTGCATGCAGCAGCATAGACCTGCCCCGCCCTGTCCCCATACCTCCTCCTCTGCCTGCAGCAGCATAAAAATGCCACCGCCCTGTCCCCATCCCTCCTCCTCTGCCTGCAGCAGCATAGACCTGCCCCCGCCCTGTCCCCATCTCTCCTCCTCTGCCTGCAGCAGCATAGACCTGCCCCCGCCCTGTACCCATCCCTCCTGCTCTCCCTGCAGCAGCATAGACCTGTCCCCGCCCTGTCCCCATCCCTCCTCCTCTGCCTGCAGCAGCATAGACCTGTCCCCACCCTGTCCCCATCCCTCCTGCTCTCCCTGCAGCAGCATAGACCTGTCCCCATCCCTCCTGCTCTCCCTGCAGCAGCATAGACCTGTCCCCATCCCTCCTGCTCTCCCTGCAGCAGCATAGACCTGTCCCCGCCCTGTCCCCATCCCTCCTCCTCTGCCTGCAGCAGCATAGACCTGTCCCCACCCTGTCCCCATCCCTCCTGCTCTCCCTGCAGCAGCATAGACCTGTCCCCATCCCTCCTGCTCTCCCTGCAGCAGCATAGACCTGCCCCCGCCCTGTCCCCATCCCTCCTCCTCTGCCTGCAGCAGCATAGACCTGTCCCCGCCCTGTCCCCATCCCTGCTGCTCTCCCTGCAGCAGCATAGACCTGCCCCCGCCCTGTCCCCATCCCTCCTCCTCTGCCTGCAGCAGCATAGACCTGCCCCGCCCTGTCCCCATCCCTCCTCCTCTGCCTGCAGCAGCATAAAAATGCCCCCACCCTGTCCCCATCTCTCCTCCTCTGCCTGCAGCAGCACAGACCTGCCCCCACCCTGTCCCCATCCCTCCTGCTCTTCATGCAGAAGCATAGACCTGCTGCCGCCCTGACCCCATTCCTCCTCTCCCCTCTCTATGCCCTCCATTTATTTCATGCCCCTCTTTCAGCTCCCCCTCGCTCTCCAGAAACATTTCTTTCTCTCCATCTCGCTCTCTTATCCTCTACTTTCCACCCCTGTCCCCCCTCATCTTCCCCCTCCTCTTCCTTCCATGTATTTGCCTTCTTTCCTTGCTCTTATACAGCTGTTCCATTACAAACCCTTTCTCTCTTCCATGCTTGTCGCCACCATTCAGCCTTTCCTCTCCACTACTTCCCCTGTCCATCCCTCTCCTCTCTCCTCTTCCTTTACCTCTGCACTCCTCTGGGTTTCCCCTCTCTCCTCCTCCCTATTCTTTGACCTCACTTTCGCTCTTTCAGTCCCATTTTACTTCTGTTGCATCTCCCACTATACGTCTCTGCCTTGTGTACCCCTTATGTTCTGTTCCTTCCCTTCCTCCTTTTCAACTCCCCTCTTCCGTGACATCTTGATTCCTCGCCCACTGCTTCCTCTCCACTTACTCTCCCTCCCTTTAGTTCATGTCTTCTCTCCTTCCCTCCTAATACTTCCCACTGTCGCCTCTTAACCAGAGGCATAGAGGGTGGGCCTGAGTGGGCAAGGCCCACCCAAAATCAGTAAATGCCCACTAAGCAGCACCGTGTGGGCATTTACAGATGTTAATGTCACTGCAGAGGGCCCAACTACATTAGCTTCAGGCCCCACTTGTTTAACAATCCTGGCTACTCCTCTGCATAACTTGTCCCTCCTTCTTCTCTCCTTTCCTCCCTGTCGTTCCCTTCACCTAATTCCTCTCTTCACCTTTCACTCTCTCCCCCTTTGCTCTATTCACCCCCTGCGTCTTCCCTGCCACTGTTGTCTCCCCTTAAAGCCCCCGCTCCTCATACCCCCTCCTCCACCCTCCCGTTTCTCCTGTGCTCCTGTCATCCCATCGGCGGTATTTATCCTCCTCTGGAAAACGCAGTGCACCCCTGGCACAGTGCCCACTTGTCCCCTAAAATGGTGGTGTCTGGGTGAGTCAGACAGGCAGGCGCTGGGCCCCGTGTGTGGCCCGCCATCAGTGTTATGAATCCCCGGGCTCGGGTCACGCTCGCTGTCTATCCGGACATTTCCCAGACACCTTGCGCAGGGCTCCTGTGCGGTAGAGTGCAAGCACCCTTCACAACACCCCACCTGTCTCCAGACTCTCCCCTCTTGCCCCATGCCCCGACACGCAGTAGAGAAAGATGCTGCCCTCCCCTTGGATGTCACAAATCATGCTAGAATAGGATTAAGGTGGGGGCTGGGGGCGTGGGTGGAGTACTTCATTTCAATGATTATATTCTGTGGCTGAATAATAATGCTACTGTATAGTAATGTCGTCCTGCCACCTAGTGGTCATTTCGGGGCATGGCGAAATCATACTCCAACCTGCATTAATTATGCAGAGGGTTGATACACAAACAGGCGCGGACTGGCCTATATAGGGCAATGCCCGAACCAAAAACACAAAATGCTGGTGTGAGCCAGTTATTTTGGTCAACGTGGGCCAACTTTTTTCGCCAAATGTGGACCGGTTTGATGTTACTTCACCATGTGGCTAGTAGTTTTGACCAGTGTTACTGAATACATTTTCTTTACAATGCACAATTTGCATCACGTTTTATCAAAATCCCACTCAAACAGTCTGCCACAAAAGGAATGACTTGCCATTTGCAACTGTGGGCCACTTTTTCATTGGTGCCCGAGACAATTTTATGGCACAGTCCGACCCTGTACCCAAACCTATAATGTAATGGTAGGCTCATCATCTACAAAGATAATATCAGACTTGGTACACCTATCCCCTTGACTCTCACCTGTACCCCCTGCCTGTATCCCCAATCCCCAGATCCTCCCAAGTGTATCCTTACTAAGATAGCCTTTAATGCCGTCTTGATTAGAATATCCTACTACAGTACCCTCCAGATTTACAGCGCTCCGTTGATTCCGAGCTATGTGTGTGCTATACAAAAATAAAAAACATACATCTATTTAGCGTGCAATGATAGGTACACTGCTTTTGGGACAACACCTAAACGGTAAGTACAGTGGTGCATACATCATCACAAAAGGCATCAAGATCCTACAGGGCCAGGGGAGGTTCATCATCCCTACTCCACCTTGGTGGGTACACACTCAAGGAAGTAAGGTCAAAAACTTGGGGGCAATGGTATTTTTTATTTATTTATTTCTTTTTGGCATTTAGAGCAGCGCTCCAAACCCTTAGGTATCAGGGCGCTAGTTACAGTAAGGGCAGAGTAACAACCTTCAACGTGCAAGGCCACGCATCCAATACAGCATATAGGTGGATAATAACATGTGAGTCAAAGTTAGGGCAACTGCATAGTCTAGCAAAGCCCACCTCATGGTACAGGGGGCTACATTCGGGATACGGATACATGAGAGTCAGGTACGGTAAATGCCTGCCTAATGTAGCCCCCTGCCTCATGGTGCAGGGGGCTACATTAGGCATACGGATACATGACAGTCAGGTACGGTAAATGCAAGACTATAAAAGCCCACCTCATGGTGCAGGGGGCTACATTAGGCATACAGATACATCCGAGTCAGGTAGGGTAAATGCAAGACTATAAAAGCCTGCCTCATGGTGCAGGGGGCTACATTAGGCATACGGATACATGACAGTCAGGTACGGTAAATGCAAGACTATAAAAGCCCACCTCATGGTACAGGGGGCTACATTCGGGATACGGATACATGAGAGTCAGGTACGGTAAATGCAAGACTATAAAAGCCTGCCTCATGGTGCAGGGGGCTACATTAGGCATACGGATACATGACAGTCAGGTACGGTAAATGCAAGACTATAAAAGCCCACCTCATGGTGCAGGGGGCTACATTAGGCATACAGATACATCCGAGTCAGGTAGGGTAAATGCAAGACTATAAAAGCCTGCCTCATGGAGCAGGGGGCTACATTAGGCATACGGATACATGACAGTCAGGTACGGTAAATGCAAGACTATAAAAGCCCACCTCATGGTGCATGGGGCTACATTAGGCATACAGATACATCCGAGTCAGGTAGGGTAAATGCAAGACTATAAAAGCCCGCCTCATGGTGCAAGGGGCTACATTAGGCATACAGATACATCCGAGTCAGGTAGGGTAAATGCAAGACTATAAAAGCCCGCCTCATGGTGCAAGGGGCTACATTAGGCATACAGATACATCCGAGTCAGGTAGGGTAAATGCAAGACTATAAAAGCCCGCCTCATGGTGCAAGGGGCTACATTAGGCATACAGATACATCCGAGTCAGGTAGGGTAAATGCAAGACTATAAAAGCCCGCCTCATGGTGCAAGGGGCTACATTAGGCATACAGATACATCCGAGTCAGGTAGGGTAAATGCAAGACTATAAAAGCCCGCCTCATGGTGCAAGGGGCTACATTAGGCATACGGATACATGAGAGTCAGGCAGTGTAAATGCAAGACTATAAAAGCCTGCCTCATGGTACGAGGGCTACATAGCCATGCAGATACATGAGAGTATGTAGGTCGATTATGCCCAGTGGTAGGATCAAAACCTAGGGTGCAACGCTAGGTACTTCACCCCACAGTTAATAATACGAGCCAGTGCTGGAATTGGATCAGATGTCGTAGAATTCGCAAACAGACGAAATGTGTCTTCCCAGATTCTGAATTCAGGGGGAAAATCCCATGCTCCAGCTGCTGCACACTGCACCTGCAGCGAACAGCTGTCGCAAATGCTCGAGGTAAACATCCGAGCTCAGAAGTGCTCTGTTCCAAGCTGTCTTTGTTTTGCATTGAGCACATGAGAAGTGCAATTCATGTTAAGTGGCTGCAGACAAAGCAGTGAGTGGATGATTGGGACAAGTTAATGTCCCTTAAGAGGTGTGGATGCCGAGTGAGTAGATCGGGTGCATCCAGTGAGAAAAAGTGAAAACGAGTAAGGGATCATGTGATGCAAGTTTATAGCTCAAATTAGATTTGTTTAGGCAATCCTTACTTGCTTATTGTAGGCCTTCATAAGTATAGGAAAATAAAACCACAATCATTTTGCTCAGTGTTACTAGTATGATTTATACACTGTCGGGCTAGTTTATTGTGAGATTTGTGATTGTTTCATGGCATGACTTCATAACTGATTGTTATTCTACTTTAAACATGTTTTCTACATGTTTCAAAGCCTGTCACTGCAAAATAAGCTGCTTTCAATCTTGTGAAATCTAATTGGGGTTGTTTAGCCCCTGAAGGCTTGCTGGGGTACTTTTAGCCTTCCAAAGTAAAGCTGACATGCTTTTAGCCTTGTGGCGTGTAGCTGGTGTGCTTTAGGCTTATGAATTCTAGCTGAGATACTTCAGCCTTGTGACATCTGGTGGAGGTGATTGTAGCCTTGTGACATCTGGTGAAGGTGCTTTTAGCCTTATGAAGTCTTGCTGAGGTGCTTTATGGCTTATGAAGTTTAGCTGGGGTGCCTTTTGCCTTGTGAAGTGTGGCTGGGGTGTGTTATGCCTTATAAAGTCTTGCTGATGTGCTATTACCCTTGCAAAGTCTAGCTGGGCTGCTTTTTGCATTATGACGTGTAGTTCAGGTGCTTCTAGCCTTATGAGGTCTTGCTGAGGTGCTTCTAGCCTTATGTAGTCAAGCTGATGTGCTTTTAGCCTTGTTAAATGTAGCTGGGTGCTTTATTTATTTATTGTGTGATTTAGTGCCATACAAACAAGAACTTTTTCATACATAAAAAACAAAGTAACACAAAAGAACAAGGAAATGAAAAACAAAGGAACGCCCACTAAAACAAGCAGTACCAATAAAATGCAACTGAAATATGTATTAAAATACATAGCACCATAATCTACAATAAAAAAAAAAAAACACATATCTAATCAAATCCTGGCCGCCAGCCACAGACATTTCCACAGTTACACATTCGTAAGAATATTGTCCAGGAAATGCATTAGTGTAATTAAAAGATGATCATTAGAATGTATAAGTAAATTCCACCACATATTTTCCAAGGATAAAATGCAATATCTCTGCATAGAACTATTACAATGCGTACGCCGATAATTAAAAAGCGCTGTGCACTCAACCATTACATGCTTCAGCGTTTCCATGTATGTTCCACAGAAACCACAATTTCGATCCTTCGTTGGGATTTTTAGTCTCGCCTCCCATGACATCGTTCGTAGGAAAAAAGTTTAATTTAACTTTGATAAAAACCGTTCTAATTTTCAAAGAACCATATCTCCTAAGGTACGATTGTAGATTACTATGAGATGTTATATCCCTAGTAAAATGATCAGCAATCTTATAGGTCATTAACTGATTTCTCGTATTGAGGGCAAATAATATTACACATTTGTTCCCGCCCCGCAACGTGATCACCCCAGGTGAGACGAAATTGTGGACTGCCGCTTTTATGAGCATGCGAGTACTAACAGAGAAAGTGTGGAGCTGCTGAAACCCAAGAGCAGAGGGTTAATGACCATCTTGTCCCCTGCGGTTCAGAAACATTTGTTGTGGGCAGAATTTCCGACAGACTGTGCGCACATAACTAGGGCACGGTTTGATTGTGAAGACATTACGATGACAGAATCAACAATGCCACCAGCACACAAAAAGAAATGTTTAGCATCATTAAAGAAATGAGAAACCCACCAGGCTGCGATAACACCCCAACCCCATCAGAAAAACTATGCAACGACTTGGCAAACCACTTTAAAAAAAAATCAATGACATCCGACCAACCATTCAAAAGCGACCAACCAACCACAACAAACAACCCAACGAACCCAACACGGAACCACAGCACAAACGCCAAAGCTTTCCTGAAATATCAGCAGAGGCATTTGCAATGTTGGTTAAACGAAGCAAGAAATCAGGATCACCCATGGACCCCTGTCCCCCAGACATCTACAAATCACTCCTCGCGCAAGGATCGCCAGCAGAACACTACAGAAACCTTCTAAATCTATCACTATCAACAGGGACTGTACCGAAGATCTTCAAATCAGCATACATCAAGCCACTCTTGAAAAACACAAGTGGCGACGTAGATGACCTTTCCAACCACAGGCCGATCTCTAACATCCCCTACCCAGCAAAACTCCTAGAAACCTATGTATAGAAACTAACCCAAGAACACGTAGAAAAACACCACCTGCTGGACCAAGCTCAAATCGGTTTCAGACCAGCGAGAGGAACGGAAACAGCACTACTATCCATCTGGGACGACCTCAAAACTAACGCAGACTCAAACACTACCTGAGCCCTTATTCTGCTCGACCTCTCCGCATCCTTTGACACAGTTAGCCACGACACCCTGACCAAAAGACTAGAAGACATAGGCATAACAGACACAGCACTATGCTGGACCAAATCATTCCTAGCAGACAGAACAGAAACCGTATGGATAAAACCTTTCAAATCCACTCCACGAGTTAACGACTGTGGAGTGCCACAAGGATCCTCACTATCTCCACTATATTTCAACATCTACCAGACTCCGGTCATCAGAATCTTCAAAAAATACAACATTACATGTTACAACTACGCAGATGACACTCAGATCATCTACAAAGACACCGATGCCAACCACTCAGCCCTAACCGACTGTCTAAAGGAAGTCTTCAACTGGATGGATGCCAACAACCTGAAAATCAACCCAGGAAAGACCGTAATCATGATTGTATCCAAAGACCAGGAGAATGAAGCCACCATCCCATGGCCTACGGAAATGGGAAACGCACCAATGCCATCGAAGGTAGTAAAAACTCTGGGAGTCCTAATGGACAACACCCTAACCCTGGAACCACAAATAAATACAACAGTGAAGAAATGCTTTTTCCTCCTCCGCACAGCAAGAAGAATTCTACCTTTCCTCTCCTTCACACACAAAACACTCACTATCATCGCCCTAGACATGTCAAAAATTTACTACGCAAACAGCCTCTACCTCGGAATACCAGAATACCTCCTGAAGAAACTGCAATGGATCCAAAATGCAGCAGCAAGACTACTCCTCAAACTATCCAGAAGAAACCACATCACTCCAGCCCTAAAAACACTACACTTGTTCCCAGTAAAACACTGCATCACCTTCAAAACAATGTGCATAACGCACAGAGCAATCAGCGGACAAGGAGCAGAATTCCTACAAAAGAAAATAACAGCCTACAAACCAACAAGACCCCACCGATCAAGCAATGAAATCCGCCTGGAACTCAAACCTTAACAAAAAACTTGGAGGCACCTCCTTCTACCACTTAGCTGCAAAAACCTGGAACAACATCCCAAAAGAAATAAGAAACACTGAAGATCACCTAAAATTCAGGAAATCACTAAAAACCTGGCTCTTCGACACCACAGACTAAATCTGGAAACCAAAACCGAAAAAAAAGATGACTAAACCGGAAAGGACACGGACATCCCCGACCCGAGAGGGTAAGTCCCAGGGCACCTAGACGGGGGACACCGGATAGACTGAAACACAGGCGGCACGCACAGAAACTGAGTCAACTACCACAGACAATCCCACCATCACTTCGCCCGCCCCTTAGTTACCGCCAGGCACCACAGTGATGTGGAATTGTCGAGATAATGGCAATCACCACATGACCTGAGAGGTTGACATTGGTGATTGCACTGGCCACAGGAGTATGAAGGGAGGATAAGGGGAGCTATTAGAGAGCATGTTAGAGGTGGGGGCCAGAGGGGTAAGGAACCTTATATACCAGTCGGACCCAGATCAGGACAGCGCCGCATCAGGGGAAGCCACGCAAGCCGAGCGCCTCAATTCAGGATAGAGACGCAAATTAACCAACTCTACTAACAACTTCCCTCTCTGCCTACACCTCTCAAACTCCAACCCAAACACAACCAAAACCTACAGCACAACAAACCGCACAAACTTCACTATATCGCAACAACAAAACAAAAACACACATAGTCTTGCACAACAGTACACAACGACTACCGGCCGCAAACACCCCAGGCCCAGCCAACGGACCCTCCGGGCTGAGGCCGCCAACAGCACATCACTGCTCCCTTGCACTTTTCCTGCTTCATCCCACTAACTCAACCTCCCCTCCCCTTTCAGAGCCGCCAGAGCACTAGGGGAGCACTCCGGTGGTGATAGTGCGCGGTACAAATGTCCTTTAACATTAACATAACATTGCGGGCGGTGGTGGCGGCTTGGTCTGCGGGGGATGCCAATCCGTCTTGACTTCTGTGTGACGCGCCACATGAGACCTTGCACACTTGGTATTTTTTTGTCCTGCATATGTGAAAGTGAGAGGTTTTGTTCTACTGCCCTTATTGCGTGAAATGGGTTTTGTGCAATATCGGCCTGCTCTAATATACGTACTGTGGGCTGACTCACCTCGCGTGGGTTGGTCCCTGCTTACATACTTCAAATCAGCACTTTATCTGAGGAAACGTATGCTTAGAAGTATGACATGAAAAGAGAATTTGTATGATTATTAATGTGTTAAGATTCAAAATTTGAATAGGTCTTCTTAGATATTTTATAGATTCGATCCTCATTGTAATATATTTAAATTGTACTCTGTATTTGTATTGTTTTTTGGAATGTAATGTGCATTTTCCGAAACAAACCTAATGATGATGATTTCTGGTATTTATCCAGTCATTTTCAAAAACTCTTTTTTTGACTCTTTGTGGCCGCGGTAGTAAATCCTTTTTTTAACCAACAAATTGTTACTTAATATGGTCAAAGCAGCAGTATATGTCCATTCCTTCAATGCCCTGCATGCTTGCTTCTTCCATTCATCATTTAGATTTGCAAACAATGTACTGGCTGGGGGTCTGTGGGGGGCACCAAACAGATCTTAGTAGCTGCAACGCCCGCCAGCTAATTCGAGCTTTTAAAGAAATCAAACCTAATTCATGGCAGACTGCAGGAAAGGGATAACACCCTCTTCCATACTATCCTTTCAAATGTATCCCAATCCAACCTTTCGTCCCTAAACTCTCCTCTGTGTGCTATTCTAGGGATGATCATCTGGTTATACATTTTAATGGCTGGTACTAGCGAAAAGCAACCATATTTCTTATCTATGACTCGCAATCGGGCTGCAGCAGAAATTGCATCCATTTTCATGGATCGAACTTGTGTTGCTCCGCGTCGTCTTGCTTCCAAGACGAGCGAGTTGCCCCTGAGCTAACCTCCCGAGATACTTCAAACTAGTTACTATTTTGACTGTCTGTTTATTAATTATCCAACAAAATGTTGGCCTACGTAAAGAACACCTCCCCCATTCAATAGCATTATTTTAGACTTTGAAACATTAACTTTAAGATGATTGCCCTGAAAGTAAGTGGTATCCGCTTTCAAAGACTGTGGAAGGCCATTTGGGGTCGAATCTATTAACACCAAATCATCAGAATCTAGAAGTTAATGCACTACCAAAGAACCCAATTTTGGGTGATTGGCACCAATTTCAACCAAACTAGCCCAGATGTCAGCGATATACATATTAAAAGAAACATGCCCAAAACACAACCTTGGTGTAGGGCCTGTTTACTGTACACCCACCCAGAATAGGAGTCATTTTGGTCAAGTCTCACTTTTAATCTAGCATTGAAATGCATCTATATTAGCATCTCAAGCAAGACCTCTGGGCAACCCTGAGCCCTCAGTTTATTCAATAATCTCAGCCGATTCACACACTCAAATGCTTTGCTAACGTCTAAAAAGGCTATATATAAACAGCATTTTTTTATTTTGTGGCCTGTCTGGCTAACTGTGTAAGTAGGCAATTCAGAGACGTGTTAGTCCCCTTTTTAAAACAAAACCTGATTGATATATGACCAGGCTGCCCGAATTGCTAGCCCAACTAGCAAATGACCGCAAGACAAAAGTAGCAAAAATCTTGTAGGATGCATCCAAAAGAGAGATAGGACGGTAATTTGCAGGATCCATCCTATCTCCCTTTTTAAAAATAAGAACCACAATTGCATCCTTCCAAAAAGGGGGAAACTGTTGAGTTCAGGGTATATTATTAAACATCTGTGATAGGACTCTGACACAAAGTAAAGGAGCAGATTTCAAAGTAAGATTTGTAAAGCCACCTGGTCCTGGAGCACTTGAGGATTTGGCCCTTCTAATAACATCAATAATAGCGTCTAGGTTCATATCCAAAAAGCTCCATGAAGTACAATAATCTAACAACATGCTGGCATCACTGCAGACCCAGTGCTCAGAATCAGGAATTGAATAAAGATTAGTAAAATACGGTTCCGACTGTGCTCCAGATAATAACTGGGTCTGCATATACTCTTGAGTGGGCTTTACTATTAACCCCCAAACAGTAGAGGCATCTTTACCAAGAATGCTGCGTAACAAGAATTCTGCATCCTTCTGACAGAACAGGTATCTATAGCCTTTGACCAAATTACATAAGATCCCCCAGGACATTACCATTCAATAAATGCATTTCCCAAGCATCTAAAACAGTTATTAGCTTACCTCTATTTTTAATTGCTGAAGAGACTTTTCTCTTGCCCTTACCATTTTAGTGTGAGTCATCTAAACATTCCGAATTAAAGTCCCCCAAAATAATGAAATAAATTTCCCCACCAGCTTTAAAAGTGACCAAAACATTCAAAATAATTTCCAAAAAAGCACACAAATCAGTTGACGCAGGATTGTAGTATGCAGACCACCCTCCAGTTGGCCAACAAGTAGTCCCACCAGATTATTTTCACCCCCAACATTTCTGGCATGTCTAAAAACAAATGTTCAATTACTGTTCTTGGGCACAAACGCCTAGCACAAAATAATCCCCCAAACAGCCTGCTTCTAAGCCCTCTTCTAGCCGGCTCATGAACAAGAGTAAAACCGTCCAGAACTGGTGTGTCCAACATTAATGTCTCCTGACGACAAATTAAATCACCTGATTGCCTTGATGGGAAGTGTGAGCCCAAGTGCTGAAACCCACGGGTATTTCATGAGATAATCTTGGAAACCCTCTTTCAATTCTGCCTGCCTCCAGGGTCCCCTTGCCCATAAAATGAATTAATTATGGACGCCCAATCATAAGCGACTGAGCGTTCCGAGTGATGATTAGAGGAGCGCTCTTGATTTTGAGAGCCACCCGATTTAACATTAATCACTAAGGGATCACATGGAATAGACAAATGCTTTTCATTCCTCCAACCACTTGAATCATTTGACAAAACAGCCTCAGCCATCTCTGAAATATGGTAGACCATATTAAAAAAATATGGTGCCTCCAACATTACTACATTCTTTACAAGTTGAGAATATAAAAGCCCTTTATCCACGTCAACCCGTGTATTATCAATGAATCCAACACAGGCTAAATCCTTTGATGTTATAGATTTTAAAGATGGGACTTCATCATACAGTGCCAAGATGCATTGTCTAATAGGAGGATAAATACCACTTACTGCGAAAGTAAGTTTCAAATATAAAAATATCAATCCCTTGACTGAGATTCTAACAATTCTGGGGGACAGATCGGTGCATCGTGAGGCACGTCACCCATGTGTGGAACTGAAATGCAGAACCCTGCACGGGTCTTGCAATTTCTCCATCACTCCTCCAACGTTAAGAAAGTTAATGACTCCTTCAAGGCCAAGTTCATTGAATTACTTGCAGGAACCGAAATTGGAGCCGTCGGTAGCAAAGTGGTAGTGGCTAGTCTAACATCAGGGATAGCCGTAGTTGACACCAGAGATACAGCGTCTCCTGAAGGGAACTCACCACTGCCTGAGACTGTTTTGGGGAGACAGCCAGGTCTTCATCACTGTCCCCAGAGTGAATTGTAAGAAGACTGAGATCAAGAGTGTCAGCTACTCTATGGGCTAGTTTAGGTTTTAGAAACGTGGTCCCATTCCTATTCGTTTTTGAGCTAACGAGAAGTTGCCCAACTATGATATTAGCATTCCCCTTTTTCTGTTTGTTGTTTTGTTTTTGTTGTACACCGCCCGCCCTCGTTGTGGTAAAGGCATTTGTGCACAAATCTTAAGGGTCAGAAACGCCAGACTGATCCAAGAAATACTCAGTGTCCACCTTAATCGAGCGAACAAATGTATGGGACCCCTTTAGGCCTTGCCCAAATATATTGCTCTCCTGTTTCATCTTCTTGGGTTTCTTCTTCTTCTTTACACCACTACCAAGTCACGTTGTTCAGTGTACTGTGCCATATCAGCAGTGGGCAACTTGTGGAGCTCATTCATGGCCTGCAGTGGCCACTGATGATTCAGGCCCACCACCTCTGCTCTTACAAAACCACCAGCTGACAAGCCTTGATCCGGTTACCCTACTGCCGGTTTTAACTCCTCAAGCTCAGTGCCATCAGGCGAGCAAGATTACCAGTCCAAATGCATTGTTTGGCACAATGTAGATCTCGCAAAACCACGGTTCTCAGCCTGATAACCATTACCGCTATCTTTGCCAAGCGAGCTGCCACACGCCATTAACAATAATTCTGACTCTGATCCACTTACCCTGGTATAATGTATGGACGTTCTGGAATTTATGTTAGCAATGTTTCCCAATGTAATCACTGTAAGCAACAATATACTGATGCAAGTTATGCGGAACATTTGTAATCCATCACCACTGCAATCAACTATTGTAACTATCTTCTTAAGAAAAAGCACCCAGATGCCCGAGGGCTTGGTGCGCTGTACAAATGACCAAATAAATCAATTCATAAATAGATGGACCCTTGGATAAAGCTCATCTTGGCCTACAAATCCTTTAAAGTGGCTTGAACTTCCCTAGTTTCAGATTGGGTGGTTTCATGACCCCTGTCCAACAAATTCAGGACCCGGTAAAGAACAGGAAAGGAAAAGGCGTCAATTACTTGGTCTCCATGTGTTTGATTTTGATTCAGAGCGAACCTTGCAAAAACACATCATGTCCCATTTGAGCACCTGTTTTGCAAGGAGAGCTCGTAGAGCCCCCCCCCCCATCCCCTGTTCTACAAGAGAAAGTCTCTTCGACCAGTTTTCTCATGTTCTCTGTCCTGTGTCCCCCTGGATAAGACTTAGAATTAAAAGGTAAGTCACGTAAATCTTTAGAGTTCGATCTATAGAGCCGCACCGCCTCCAAACCCACTGGTAAGGAAGAGTGCGCTGTTGTAGGATCTAAAGATAGACAACCCCTTTTAGCAGGTTTGGAAGAAACAACTGGTGGCAAAATTGCGACATCATGGTCTAAAGAGCAGGAGTCGTCGATTCGTGTCTGTGCCAGCGTCACAAATGTATTTGCCGCAATCATTTCCACACGGCAATCCACAGCCGCATGTGTATGTGCCATGCCGACATCAACACTACCACAGGGGACTCCTATCTACTGTGTGTCTGATTTTGATGTACCAGCTACTACTTGAACCCACGAGTTAGGACCCCCACAAGGAACAGCGTTGGGCGTAATGCTACCAATAGCGTCCTGATTAACCTCCCTTACTTGGTCCAAGTTCAGGTCGGAATGAATCGTGGCCGTAGGAGCTGCCTGGAAAGCGGGCTCCATCTGACGTTTCCCACCCCTCAGACCATAAACAATAGACGGTAGCAAAAG
This sequence comes from Ambystoma mexicanum, assembly GCF_040938575.1. Taxonomy (NCBI): domain Eukaryota; kingdom Metazoa; phylum Chordata; class Amphibia; order Caudata; family Ambystomatidae; genus Ambystoma; species Ambystoma mexicanum. Next base: position 636,284,143 of record NC_090925.1, read on the forward strand.
GACCGACAGCAGGAACCTTATATTAATAGGTATTCCAGGCAGAATATCACAGTACCTTTGTATAGTCCTCCGAAGTTGTCATCCAGTAGCCAGTATGACCAAGAAACACACTGGCACACGGAAACACAGAAACACACTGTGCACACTGCATGCACCGCGTCGGTGTGACTATTAGAAGACTGGCTCCAGTAACCAGCGAGGAAAGACTGTCGACTAGTAGCCTGTACTCAGCAAAACAGATTAGCATCCTGCTTCCAGTCAACACAGAAACACACTGTGCACCCTGCGCGCTCCACGCCGGTGCGACTATTAAGATGACTGCCTCCAGTAACCAGCGAGGAAAGACTGTCGACTCGTAGCCTGTACTCAACAAAACAGCTTAGCCTCCTGCTTCCAGTCAACACAGAAACACACTGCGCACACTGGGTGCTCTATCCCTTATGAAGTGTAGCTGAGATGCTTTCAGCCTCGTGACGTCTGCTGGAGGTGCTTTATGCCCTGTGAAGTGTCACTGGGTGCTTTATGCCTTATGAAGTTTAGCTGAGATTCGTTTATCCTTGTGAATTCCATTAGAGGTAAGTTCTTGTATGTGCGTTGCAGGTGGAGTACATTCAGCCTTTTGATGGTTTTATTGAGGTTCATGTTGCCTTGGAGGTCAATTTAGGGATTTCCCACCTTTTGATGTTTCTTTGAGGGGCATTTCCCCTCTAAGGTGCACAGATAAGGTTGTTTTTACATTGCGTGGTAAATCAGTGTGAATTCCCTTGAATTGCTTCCTGTCTTTTGACATCCAGTTGGGGTAGATTCAGAATTCTGAGATTTGGAGGAGCAGGTTGTGGTCTTGTGAGGATCAGTTCAGGTGGTTTCACCCAGCTGAATGTTCATCAAGGTGTCTTGTCTAACAATCTGCTGCTGGGGTTGTGTGTAGTTGGTAATGCCCATTGAACCTGTATTTGCCCTACAAGCTCAGCTGGTGTGCTCCATCTGTAGGCTTCTGTTGAGGGGCTTGCCGTCCTTTGATGTCACGATCAGGTGAATGTAGCCAGTTGCGCCGTCTCATCCCCATGCATATCTTCCCCTCCTCCGCAGGGTACCTGAACGTGCTGGTGAATCGGTGCTGGAAGGAGCGATGGTGCCGCTTGAAGGGCCACACACTCTACTTCCACAAGGACCGGAATGACCTGAGGACGCATGTGAATGCTGTGGTTCTGCGGGGCTGTGAAGTGAAGCCCGGCCTCGGGCCCAAGCACCCGTTTGCTCTGCGTATACTACGAAATGGGCAGGAGGTTTCAGCTTTAGAGGTAGGTGTTGGCTTTAGAGGACGGATCCGCACTGGAACATGGGTGACTTTGCATTGTGTATTGTCCTAGGACTTGCGTGCACTGGAAAGAATGCAATGGCCTTCATTAAATGGGTTCTGTAGAGCCTGGGTGATTATATTGCCTGAGGGCCTGGAGCAGTAGAGTGCCTGGCTGATCGTATAGGTCTGCAGTGCATAGAAGCCATGGTGCCTGCATGTTCTTCAGGGGTGCCAACATAGAGCGGCTTGTAGAACCCAAGAGATCATTAGGAGCACCTCTACATAGTGATTTTCAGTACACGTGTGCTTATGTAGGTCACATGTACGTAGGGGTCTATGTCCAGTTAAATGTTAGCCCTGCAAGACCTTATGCGTGTAAATTACCCATGCCTGTAATTAGGTGTCCAGTAAATTGGAGTCTGCTGTGCCTTTGCTTTTATAGAGTGCACTATATTAGAGCATAGTTGATGCCACCAACATTGAAAGCAATGCACTGTTTGACCCCAGCCATTTGAATGACATTATTATCCATGTGTGTGAGATGATACTGGACATTGCAGAGTATATAAAGGTTGGAAGGAGGACTGGTAAGAGCTGCAGGCATGGGGGTTGAGATGAATAGCAGTAAGGTGGGTGGACAAGATGAGGGAGGAAGAGAACTGAATTGAGAAAGAGGTGGAGAAATTCATTTGTAAGATGTGAGGATGAGGGATGCAGCCAACAGTGGCAAAAATTAAGAGGTGGTGATTGACGAAGGAATTATTTGACCCTCAGTAGCATTTCGCCAATCGCATCGCAAGAGATCTTGGGCCACTGGGTAATCTCACTTGCACTGCAAATAAATCAGTGGTCACTGTTGGTGTTGGATGCTACTGTACAAGCAGCTTGCCTGGGTGCTTCCCTAAGTGTGGTCCACAGCAGAGATGTACTTGCACTGAAGTTCTGCTATGTTTTTTCTCCCCTGCAGGCCAGTTCCTCAGAGGAGATGGGCCGCTGGCTGGGGCTCCTGTTAGCTGAGACCGGCGCGCAAACTGTCCCCGAGGCTTTGCACTACGACTACGTGGATGTAGAAACGATAGCCAACATTGTCACTGCCGTCCGCCATTCATTCCTGTAAGTGTGAGCTGGGGTGGGAGCAGGGTTATTTTTAATCCTAAAGGCCCTGCCGTGCTGCATGTTACACGTTAGAGACAAAATAGGTTAGAACTCGGTGGTGAGAGGAAGAGGGAGTGCAACAAAGGAAGACCATGACACTAAAGAGAGCATTCATTAAATAGCAACTATGATTTGGAGTATTCTCCACATGCGTGATTGTAATACACATGTGCATGTCATTGCTGGAAAGGGTCACTGCTAACAAAATCAATGAAGAGGGTGCACTAGGACTTATTGAACAGCCTTATAAAAAAAACCACTTGCCAGATTCTTGTTAAAATAATTGTGTTTAAAATGAAGTATGTATTGTCCTGATGAATACCTTGCACCAGCCCAATGGCTGAAACATGTCACCAGTATCCTTTTGAAGAGATGGTTAGTTTTTAATTACATTTAGAATATTTAATGAGGATTAGTATTGCCAATAGCTTAGGCATTTGCAATTGTTGTGTGCATTTCACATTTATAGGCATGAATGGAGCTAGGGTTTGCAGTCGCAACATTAGCAATAGCCATAGTAAAAAGATTTCAAAACAATGCAGTGCACAGAAGTCTTTTTACTGTGTCTACGCCAATGTGCAGTGATTGTAGGGACTTTTGAAGTAATTACGGTGTATGTAGGGCTCGTGTATTTACTGCATGAATGCTTAACCATGTCAAATGCAATGAGCTGCAAACATCAAACTATTATCTTTGGCAATGTATGTTTTACTTGTTTCTAAACGTGTAGCCTGATCTCTGTACACAAACAGCAGGGTGGATGCAAGGGCGTCTGCGGGTGAGCCAGGGCCGAACCTACACTGAAATTAACGTGACAATGCGGGTAGCATAAGGATTTGTGTAATGGACATATGCATTATGTGTTTTGGACCAGATACGTCTGCCTATTCTGATTATATACATCAAGGACCAGATAGTTGAGCAAGCGTGTGTGTCAGAGGGTCTCAAAACACAAGGAGTGGGAGTTCTTTCTCGAGTCTGACTTAGCAACATGCATCAGGTTATGTTATGTTATGTTATAACATTTGTATAGCTCCAAAAGCCCTAGGGCGTCCAGGCGCTCAAAGATCATGGGTGTACACCTGATAGTGTGGGTGAGGAAGTGGCCAGGGTGTCCTGTCCTAACAAACACCCATCTACCAATCTATATCTTTAAGTACAAAACACTATGAACCAAAGTGATTGGACCGCCCACTACTGACTACCTCTCTTGTCAGAGCCGTAGGGTGGCGCGACTAGTATGCCATGTGAAAGTATAGCAGTACTTCGCTTGTAAACTTGACAGACGAGTGCAAGGTCTTAGACGGGGTTTCCCACCCACTGTTTAAGCAAGCGCCAAACACTGGCTTCTAGCATACAAGGCGCTTGCTTCCAGGGCCCTCTATCCAAGCACCTTTTAAATTGTGGAGTAAAACCATGGATTTGACAAGGAGAACCAGCAGGGCAACCAGCCCTGCGTTTAGATGGGCTCCCTGAGCAGGAGAGCGGGGGACTGCTGTGTGGAGAAATTGAGAGATTTGACAAACACCTGACACACGACTGTCTCCAACCATCACCCTACTTGGCCAGGCTCTTCGGGTGCACCTATCTGCCTGCATACACATCACCCAATACCCCAAAAGACTGCCATCCTTCTTATGAAATCAGCAGAAGTGTATCTCCTTTGACCAGCGATCCCCAGATTAATAGGGGGAATGCACATCCTGCTAAAAGCACCCACAGAACCCGGAAGTAAAAACCATCAAGCCGCAGCGTTCAGACGGGTCACAGGCACATGATGAAGTGCACGTGCAAAGGCTGCCCGTAAATGAGGAGTGAATCGCATACACATGAAAAAAACCCCGTAAAGGGAGTGCGGAGCCAGCTTGCGCATTGAGGGGGCCGGGGCCCAGGAGGCAGGAGTAAGCAGAGGAGGGGGATAGCCAGAGGTCCAGTAATATGAAGGGGAAGATGACGTGCAAATGAAACCATGACCAGGTGGACAAAGCAAGAAGAGGTGGGTGGGCTGGGACCTTACAGAAGGAAACCTCCCAAAGCCTTGAAAAGAGTTGCATGTTAAGTGACATCTATTTTGAATGAAGAGAAGGCAATGAAGCCGGGGGGGATAGCTCAGGGCCAACACGCTTGCTTTGGGAACAGGAAGATGCGGTGCAAAGAGTTTGAGGAGTGCGGGAGGAAGTGCTATATAAATCCCCCATCATAACAATAAAAACAACATTCACAATATCCCCTTCTTTCGCTGCTCCCACCCTCACACATACCCTCACACATACTCCTTAACATATGTGCTGTCCCAGGCTCGGGGCACAGTTCCACTACATTTTGGATTTGGCTACTAGGTGGCGCTGTAAGCGCTTCCTAAAAGCCAAAACTATTAGCATGGGAAGTGCAGATAGGAGAGAGAAGGGTGGAGGAGAGACCCACACAGTCTATGATAGTTGTTTAATTTGTATCCAACCAATTGACTGCCCAATGCCATGCTAGTACCTATGTCCATCCCCATGCCCTCTCTGACCCTCCCATCCAAAACACACACGCATGGGATCACTTTGAGCTAGGGTTTTGCTTTCATGAGAATGCCAATGTTATTTTTAAGCAGTCTGCTAAAAGGTAATGGCGTATTTACAGCTTTTAGACAGATACTGCTTAAAGTTAAATACAAATGTCTTAGCAAAGTGTGCTTTCCCCCACACGATTTAATAGCAATATGTGTATGTTTGCATCTGTCCCTTGGACTGAATTCCTGTTTTTAAAAAAAGCATTGGAAAAACCAACAATGTTGGCTCTCTTTGCCAGGCACTGCCATAATATTACCTGGTACTTATACCATCTGCCAGGGTTCCATGTCATTTAAACGAAGTAAATTACTTTGATGCAATTTACTTCATTGAAATTACTTTAAAAAAACCTTCAAAATACTTTTTGGAGGGGAGTGCCCCCCAGCCCTTCCTCTCCACTTCCACCCCACACCCCAAACCGCCTCCTCACCCCCCTTTCACCGCTTACCCCCAAACATATGTACATTTCAACGTGTTTCGAAGTAATTTCCACTAAGTAAATTACATCAAAGTGATTTGCTTCATGGAACCACGGGATAGCATCTGCCAATCGTTGCCATCTTATGGGTAAATAATACCATTATTGCAGTACCTGCAAAATGCGTATCCTATCCTTACACAAAAGCCTAAACGGTTGGCTTTGCCAATGCTTGTTTGGTGAGCGTTGTACCTCTGATCAGAATGGGTTTCAGTTGAAAGCTCTCCCTCGTGGGTATCCTCTTGAAGCGAGACGTGATATGATAAAGGAGTGGGTGGGGAGGGGGGGGGGGAGGTCTCCTGGGCTGTTCTGCCCGCTTATCTGGCCCCTAAGAGACAGACGTACAAGCCCTTTCAAGACCCAGCGCTCCGGCAGAAGGGAGCTGTGTTGGCTTCTGGCAAAAGTTAATAGTTTAACTGGAAACAAGTGGTCACTGAGGCTCTTTCGAGCAGTGGCTCCAGGGCCATGTTTATATGAGTGGGTCACGTGGTGCTGCATTGCCTTAAGTTCGTAGGTACTTAACATACATTCAAAACAATAAAAGCTGTGAACTGCTGGGAGGACATTCCCCCGCTCTACTGCGGTGGAAAGGCGTGAGTTGTACAGTCTCACGCCGGAATGTCACACCGAGGGATTCAACGGGCCGCTGTTACTACACCCGGGCCCACCCGGATGGGAGGCCCGGGGCCGTAAGCTGGGAGGTGGGGGGTTTGTGCTAAGTCCGGTGGGGCAGTGCCTTTTGGCGCTGCCCCACTTAGCATGCACATGGTGGGGTCGGGCTGCTGGGTCCCTTTACAATGGGAACCCAGACAGCGCGTCTCCAAGACAGGAGGGTGAGGTGAGAGGGGCAGGTGACAACCGGCAGTCGCTGCCCCCTGTCACCTCGCCCTCCATACTTCAAAGGCCCCCCTTCCCATCCTGCGGATGCTGAGCGGGGGCCTTTTGAAGTTCAAAGAAGGGGCCGCCTTGCCCCCAGGCCGAATTTTGCCTTTATCTGGCGGGGGCAAGGTGGCCCTTCTCATGCTTCCTCCCCGTCAGCCACGAACAGCAGCAGGACGGCTGCAGGTCTAAAAAACCATCCCTCCCACCCTACAAATAACCGTAAGGAAAAGCTATAGCGAGGGCCAGGTAGAAAATGGAACACAATCATAGCATTAGGGGAGGCTAAAACGCCTCACTTCAAAAAATAATCATAAAAATTAAACTCCAAGAAGGGCCTTCTTAAAATACCGGGGGGTCTTTTTGTCTATTAGTTAATATTCCAGGAAAATACAGTTATAGAAGACCCAGGCGCTCAGAATCCACCAGAGAACATCAATACAGATGGGAGCCCTAGGGGTATAACAAAAGTGAAAAGGAGAGAGGAACTTGAGCAGAAACATGTACTAGTAAGCCTCAAGTATCCACCTCCATGCATGCAGAAGGGGGGGTCTCACCACAAGTGGATCAGGAGCAGGGTAAGTTCCTAGTAAGGCTCCGGAACCCACCCCCTCACAATTTTGTTTATGCAAGATAAGCGCACTGGGGTACGCAAGTGGATCGTGGGCGGGGGAAGTTCCCAGCTAAGCCCTTAGAACCCACCCCAGCAGCAAATTAGTACAACACAAGCACTGAAGGGGTCTCACAACACAAGTGGATCGGGAGCAAGGAACATTCTAGTAAGGCTCTCCTTTTGAACCCATTCCAGCTGTAAAAACAGGCAGCCTTAAGCGCTGAGGGGGTCTCACAACGCAAGTGGATCAGGAGCAGGGTAAAAACCTAGTAAGGCTCTTTGAACCCACCCCGGCTGTAAAAACAAGCAGCTTCAAGCGCTGAGGGGGTTTCATAATGCAAGTGGATCGGGAGCTGGGTAAAAACCCAGTAAGGCTCTTTGAACCCACCCCTGCTGTAAAAACAAGCAGCGCTAAGCGCTGAGGGGGTCTCACAAGGCAAGTGGATCGGGAGCAGGGTAAAAACCTAGTAAGGCTCTTTGAACCCACCCCGGCTGTAAAAACAAGCAGCTTCAAGTGCTGAGGGGGTTTCATAATGCAAGTGGATCGGGAGCTGGGTAAAAACCCAGTAAGGCTCTTTGAACCCACCCCTGCTGTTAAAAACAAGCAGCGCTAAGCGCTGAGGGGGTCTCACAAGGCAAGTGGATCGGGAGCAGGGTAAAAACCTAGTAAGGCTCTTTGAACCCACCCCGGCTGTAAAAACAAGCAGCTTTAAGCGCTGAGGGGTCTCACAATGCAAGTGGATTGGGAGCAGGGAAAAAACCCAGTAAGGCTCTTTAAACCCACCCCGGCTGTAAAAACAAGCAGCTTTAAGCGCTGAGGGGTCTCACAATGCAAGTGGATTGGGAGCAGGGAAAAAACCCAGTAAGGCTCGTTAAACCCACCCCGGCTGTAAAACAAGCAGCCTAATGCGCAGAAGGGGTCTCGTAGCACAAGTGGATCTGGAGCAGGGAAGACCCTAGTAAGGCTCCTAGAACCCACCCCCGATGAAACAACTAGCCCGCAAACGGAGCGTGGGGGCTTCAAAAACTCAAGTGGATCATGTGTGGAGAAAGTGCCAAATTCATCTCCAAAGAGTGGACCAAGAGGCTAAAACGCCTCCATCCGTGGAAAAGTACAAAACACATGACCAAAAAATCAAAATGGCTCCAAGAACACATCCCGCGGAGGATAAGGTGAATGGCTTCACAATGCGGGGTTTTGTTTTATCAAGAAATACGGATCAAGAGCCATAACTTCAGCGAAAATCACCCTGTGAGCAAGAGAGGGCGCAAGTGCTAAACCTGGTCAGGTTGGACATCAGTAAAAGGCACACAAGCGCACACCTACCCACCTCACTTGGAAAGGACAAGAGAAAGCAGGATGAACCTGCTCCAAAGACAAGCAATTATGAACATGTCACAGCTCACACGCTGTGGCCAAACAATTGTCACAAGCTTTCATATGAATGGCGGCGGGGATCAGCCTCGAGCGGGCCCCTAATTGGGATTAGGGCCCCCCGCTCACCTGTTCCCTCTGTCCCCAAAATATAGTATTGTTATCCTTATGTGATGTTATGGCTGGTTTTTCTTTTGCACCATGGCTTGTACTAAAATAAAGCTTGTGGCCAAAGTTTTTTCCACCTCACATCATGGTCGTCAGTCTCCTCATTTCTGCAACTGACATTCCGTATTGCCTGTCTTGTCACACTTGTCATCCATCCGTGTCACCCGCATGCCACTCCCCAGCACAAAAACACTTCCAGGCTTATGTGTCTTGTCAAACATGAAGTAAATCGCACTTCCGTGGCAAACGCAGCATCAAGCGAGGATGGGGGCGCGGGGTATCATGGGAACGGGGATTGATTCAGCAGCGAGCGCAAATGGGCCACTTCACATGACCAACGGCCCATTGCGCGTTTTTGTTAACTACAGCATTTGTGTATTACATGCGACAAAAGGAGCACACACAGCTAGAAAGGGGTTCTGGATTTCACCTGGCCCACCAGCATGGAGTGACTTAAGCGAAGTGAAAATTAAAAGCGTGCGCAAAAATAAAACATATTTTTTTTAGACGTCGTTGTGACCTAAGAAAGCTCTGTTACAGGGGAATCTTTGTGAAAGGAGTGGCGTAAAAGACGTGTGTTTAATATGAGGTCTGGACATTCAGGGTGGGTTCAAAGTTCACCACTCCACGGACAAGCCGAGGCGCGCTGAAACGATTACGGTGTTGATTAGGCGCATGGACACATAGTATGTTTAATCAGTAAAAAATAAAACTAATATACAATACTATACTATAAATACTTAAAATAAAAAGAAATCAATCAAAATAAATAAATGCATGTTTAAATATGTTTATGAAAACGCAGAGTCCTAATGACTGATAAACATATTTAATTATAATGTAAACAAGGCAAGACGTTTCTGTCGACACAAAAGGCCCTTTTAGTGTTTCAGCAATTTGGACTGTTTGATGCAGTACTCAATAATTACCACTAGATGGGCCAACTGCACTACAATAACGTGAAAAAGCCTTGTAACAAATCCTACACAAAACGGAAGTCACTTTGGAACGACCATCTTCACAAACGCAGCGCGCACAAAAAAATATGCTTATTTTCTTGCTGTGTGCGAGGGCGGAGCGCTTCTGAGATTGTTGAACACATTACAAACGGCCTGTCTTTGTCTCCCAAAAGTCCCAGCAGTGCGGCCTATACCTCCAGCATGTTTCCGAGCTTTTGCTTGCGATCCTGGTAGCTAAACTGTGTCCTTCGAGTGACGTTTGTATACCTTGGAATTTGCGTGTGCCTTCCCCCTGCAGTGTAACCTCTCTAGGAGGGGGCCCAGGGCAGCTGTGTGCTGTGCACGCGAGTGCCTTGCAATGTAGATATTCTGCTGCACTGTGCTCGAGGAACACCTGCGGCCAGAGTAGCAAAGCTTTGCACTGTTGCAAAAAAGGGGAGCAAATGAATTTAGCTCCGACTTCAGTGCTTTGATCATTGGGAATGGAGCAAACAGATGTAGTAGCCCCAATGTGTATTATCTCTGCATGTTTTCACAAGGGCAAAAATGAAACAACTGTTTTATTTACGACGTTGGGTTAATAACATAAAAAGAAGTGTAGCAGATGTCTTTTTATGTTACGCAACAGTATGATTTATTTTTACCCAGTGCAAATGTTTTTGAGGTGATATCGGTTGTGACGAAACCTGTTTTCTCCACTCTTTATTATCAAAGCATTCGCTAACTTTTTAGAACTCAGGCAAATGTTAGCAAATCTGTCCCCAGACTGACCTATAATGAAATGGAGCGGTCTGGCATGTGACTGACTCTTGCCCAACCATTCCAGTCTTTTCGGATTACCAACCTCAATTTAATTATTAGCTTCCTACCAGTGTTTCAGATGCAGGCCTCATTTGATGACCCAGAATGTCTACCCTTTCTCTGGAAACGTCTGCTTTCAAAGCAGTCAGTTCCCAGCAGGGCTATACTAGGAATATTTCCTTCGGAGTTGAGATGTGCAGTGTCTCCATAATCGAACGTCTGTTACGCTCCAAATTTATCCATGGACCAAGAAGACCGGAATTACGTACAAAAAATTCTCTTAGAAAATGGGGTTTGACAACTCAAAAAGTCTGTGAGTTAAATTAAATAATTTATTTATTTATTGTGTGCTTCAGTTTACAACAAAGCTTTTCACACAATCACATTACTTACACGTAAATAGACTATACAACTGTCCTCATTATACAACTAAGAACACATTAAAACGAGTATAAAATACTGTTACAGCAAGATATCGCAACTATACATTTAAAACCATTTTTAAGAAAGGTAAAACAGCAATATTTAAGGGGATTTCCTCTGCTCTTAAAATATGATACCAGAATATGTCCGTAAGCAAAGAATCACTATGATGCACAAACATACAAAATTAATAATTTCGTAAAAAAGTTAAAGGTCCACAAGAAATCAGAAAATGCTGCAATGTTTCAACCTCCCGTGAATAGCACCGACATTGACGCACAATACTCTGGGTATTATCTCTTGCTTCGAGCATTTCAATTGTTGGCAATTTTAGCCTCAAAAGACCAGGCCTGAATTGACACAAGGGATATTTAATAACTATATCAGTATAAAATTAAATGGTTTAATGTCTAAAATAGTTTGATAACATAGATGATAATGTCAAATTGATGCTCAATTAGCTATCCAATCTCCTTCCAGAATCCATTTTCTAACTTTCTGAGATTGAGACAGAAATTCTTCTCATATGGATGAATTATTCAACAAGATAACATCACAGTTCTTACCCCCAAACCTGTAAACCATGGCACTTATTTCTTAACAGCTCCAATGGCAATTTAGGGAATAACTGTCTGTAGGAGGTTCTAGTAATTTACTGAACAGCTGTAATAATTTCTAGTTAATACGAGGAATCTAGGAAAGGGGCATAGAGAAGAAATTAACCCCAATCTAACAATCCATTTTATTAAATAGTCAACCATACTTGACTGGCATACCCAGTTCTAGACCGGGGAGTGTGTGTCCCATTTAGGGGTGTTTGGTCAGTTTCAATTTGCATCGTACTGAAGCATCTGTTCTCTGTTGTTTCTGCCGGCGTTTTATTTTCGTACGAAGTACAATTGCGGGGTGCCCAGATAAGCACCAGTTGAAATTACATGGTTACATCTTAACACTGAATGAATGAAAAGCAGCCTGACAACCTGAATGGTGAAATCAATCCCCTAACCCTGCTGATTTCAAAATCTTCAGCAATACCTTGTGTTTTGAGTAATTAAGGGTCCTAAAGAAAGTGGATAAAAAAACACAGTATCTGCTGAAACCAGTCGACCCTTTGAGTCCAGGGTGCACACCCTGAACTCTTGGGACATTTGCATAATGAGTGAATGCTAGAACAAGAACACATATTTTAACTTATCACAGCGATACCTGTGCTTTATCTTAACACACAAGAGGGAGTAATAAACTGGAAAGAACTCCCCTAGTGTTTCCAGCCTTGACATTTTTGGTGAAGGCCTCTTAATCTTCACTGGTGGTACTTAGGATATCTACAGATAGGGTATAGTCCATTAAGTGGGCACAAACTATTTAATAAATTGGATAGTTAGATAAGGGCTTTATTTCTTCTCTGTCCCCTTTTCCTACATAAGGCGCACACCAGCACTACCTAGGGAGAGACTAATCATAGTCTCAGGAGGATAGCTGAGGAGCAACGTGCTTGACTTAAAAGCATGACGACACGGAGCAACACAGATTCGATCCCTGGGTCTGCGCTTAGAAACATCTGGGTTTTAAGAGTTTTATAAATAACCTTTCATATCATATGTAGGGATAGTTGGACCTTTACCCAGCAAAATGCTTCCTCTATCAATTCACATGAGTTTCGGCGCTGCTGATGTGTTTTTATTCCTATAGAGCGCTCATGCCATTTTGATGGGCTCTTTGCAATTGGATGACTTGTGCCATCAGCTGTGAGGCCTGGTCTCCTGCCCAGAAGGCTTTCTAGTGGGGGCCAAACAGACAGCAACATACCTGCTATCGAGAAGGTGTCAGAGTAGCAGAGAGAACAATGAAAAACCAGAAGCGGGCTCACACTGCTGTGTTCAGCTGGGATACTGTCCTGGAGTATCTTTCAGGGTGCGTTAAGCGCAGTCAGCATTCTTGTATCATGAGATCCAGGTTTAATTGGCTCCATTGGGAAACAGTGAGTGGCTTTTGAAAGGGCAAAATGTTACCCACTTGTTATTACCCTGAAGTGTTGAGCAGTCAAATGTAAGGGCCTCTTACGAATGTTAAGAGTGATATGATATGATAGGTTATTTATAACGCGCTTAATACCCTAAGGTTTCTAAGCGCGGACCCAGGGATCAAACTTGTGTTGCTGCGTGTCATCTTGCTTCCAAGGCAAGCACGCTGCCCTTGAGCTATCCTCCCGAGACAATGGGCTTCAGGCAATATGGACAAGGCAGTATTGTGCCTTCTGATGGCAAATGGGATAGCAGTAAATTGGGCATTCCAATATGTTTTAGTAAAATGCATGCAGATCAGAAGAAGGGAAAGGTGCCATGTGTTAGAGGTGAATAAATTACAGCTGTTTTAATGTTATGTTTGTATTATTAGATCATTTCATGATGCAGGTTGAGCAGATGACAGATTTTATATTAGGTTCACTGTTGAATTACTTTTATGTATGTGTATCTCCAAGAGTGTTTCATCTATTATTTCATTTTGAGTGTCCATTGTATGGAGGCAAAAATCATCTGAATAAACTAAGGAAATAGAAATTCGAATTCAAATTAATGGCAAAGGTATCTTCTTGCACTGGCCTTCTGCAAGCCCAAGCCATTATAAAGTCTCCTTGGCTTATTGAAGCGTTTCTTGAAAACCATTATTGACATTTTGGCGCAACTCTGTGACTTGACCTGTGTAAGAAGCATTTAACAAGCGCGTGTGTTTTCCTCCGCAGGTGGGCAACCTCCTCGCACAGGAGCAGCACCGACTCGCGGGAGTATGACGATGTCCCTTATGAAAAGGTACAACATGACTGCAATCCCTGCCCTTCTCCGGTCTCACGCCGGTCTCACTCTCCTCATGGGAGTTGGTCAAAGGGCCATCTTACCAGCAGATGAATGTTACCATGGCCCATTCCTACAGTTCTTTTGCCCCTTGTTCAAAAAAGGAATTTTGATATTTTGCTGTTTCGTGGTCTGTGCACAGCAGTGCCTCACCTAAGCACAATGTGTGATCTTGCACCCCTCAAAGTAAAAGAAGATATCGCCAGGCAGGTGCAGATCTCACATACAGCTCGTGCGACCATATGCTCTCCATCTCCCCAAACTATATTCCCGGGAAGTGAGACTCTATCAGGCAACAAGCAATGTAAATACATCTCTATATCTCTGGTTAGGCGATCGGTCGTCTTCAAGAGATGACCCACCCCCCTCCCAGCTGTGCCTGTGATGCACTTTCATTGGGTGATTTCATGCATTTCCTCTTTTTTGGTCCGGTTTTTCAACAGTTTAGAAGGATATATCTTGTGCCAATTTTAAGTGCGTGTCATTTTAGATGTGTCTATGATACTAAGGAGCACCTACTTGCCCTTCCCAGAAGGAATGTTGCCTAAGCGCTTTACTGTTGTATTGAAAAGGATTTCGATTTTAAAAGTACTTATAATGCATGTTACATTTGATTTATTATCATTGTAAAATTTGATACTTTTTAGGATGACATTAATCGTCAAAATAACGTTTTTTACCAAACTACAGGATAATGTATATGAGTTCCACTGTATTTCTCATGGTTGCCATAACTCTGAAATATAAACAAGCCTGCTCCCATTTCGGGACTGAGGCCTGATCTCCTTTCTAACCCTAGAGCTGCTCTGCTTTGCAGGTGGATGAGCCTGCCCGTCCTCTGGGCGCGCAGGTGAAGCGCCACGCCTCGTCCTGCAGCGAGAAGTCCCGCCGAGTGGACCCTCAAGTGAAGATCAAGCGCCACGCCTCAAGTATGTGCCTGCCATGGGTGATATGATATGATAGGTTATTTATAACGCGCTTAATACCCAGAAGTTTTTAAGCGTGGACCCGGGGATCGAACCTATGGTGCTCCCTGTCGTCTTGCTTCCAAGGCGAGCACGTTGCCCCTGAGCTTTCCTCCCGAGTCAAATGGTGGGCTGGGCTGACTGCTTGGGGAGGTTACAGTTCTTTGAACATCTTTCCAACCTCCTTCTTCCCCTACCCTCATACCTGCAGATGTGAACCAATACAAATATGGCAAGAACCGGGCCGAGGAGGACGCGCGCCGCTTTGTGAGTGAAAAGGAGAAGCTGGAGAAGGAGAAGGAGTCCATCCGCAATGACCTGCTGTCCCTGCGGAGGGAGAAGAAGGAGCTGAAGGAGGCCTTGAAGACCAGCACAGGTGAGCAGACACTGCTGAGGGTCAAGCCTCGGTCCTGCCTGTGGGGCCTTGCTCTGCAGATTCGGGGGCTGGGTGAGCAGCTGCAGTGTTTGGCACCTGGGGCAGCGTGAGCGTGTGTCTGTGCCCAAGAGTCAACACTGCAAGCGCACTTTGCGCTGTGGGGAGCGCCTGATTCAGTCGGAAGGATGGAATGGGATCAGGAATGAGAGGATACCTGAAGTACTCGTGTAAAGCGCTGCATTTTTCCCTGGAGGGGCAAGTTTTTGGAAGGGAGTGACCGAAAATGGCAACCTTTAATAAGCAGTTGGACAGGCACAAGCCAGCAGTACTAACAAGAAAGGGAAGAGTAAATCTGGAGACCAAGTGGCATTTGTGTAGGGGAAAACTGGCCACTTGGTGAACAGAGAAGTTTTCCAGCACAGATTGCAGTTAAAGGTTAATAAGGCTTAGATAGTAACATGATTGGTCCCTCACCGTTATTCGGTCGGGTCGCTCCAATCTAAAAGTGTCCCCAGCTATGTAAACTGAGCCTCACTCCCTCCACCCCACTCATTTTCCGAGATTGGGCCACATTACGAGTTTGCTGGTTTGGAAATAAGGGTGCCGGTAGCAACGTACCGGCACCCTTTCCAGACCGGAAAGCTTAGAGTCTGGCTGGGAGGTCAGGCCCCTACCACAGACTTCTCACTGAAGCACCAGCACCATTACTAACGGTGCCAGTACTTCAGTGTCCCAATTCCTGTGGAGTCCTACGTGACTCCACAGAATGGGGAGTTACCGTTCCGCCACAACCTGTGATATTCCGGTGGAACCACGGTACCGCCGGGATATCAGGCGGTGGAAACGGTGTGAAGGGGTCTGCAGAAACCCAGCGGGTCAGCGCCGACCTCGTGATGAGGCCCATTGTCTTGAGTCAAATGTGTGATTGGCTTCAGTCCAAAATATGTGTAGGAGTCGTTCTACTGATCCTTATACAATACTGCCATCTAGTGCTTACATGAAGCCATTGAATTATTCAATAAGGCGATGTGCCCCGAGGTGGCGGGCCCACCCTGTAGTTAACGGCCCACCGCCCAAGTTAAGGGCCCGAGCGCAGTGAGGCTCCCTTAATGAGAGTGGTGGATCGTTACCTACAGTGTGGGACCGCCACTCAGGGGCATATCGCCATTAGCACCCATGTAGTTGTCTACTCGGGTGCTAATGGTGTATATGTAAAATAAAAAAGAAACTTACATTAGATGCACAGCCCGACGACATGCAGTCCTGTTTGACAGCATGTCCGTTTTCTATGTTGATAACGCTTTCAGTCATCAACATTGAATACGGGATTCCTGTCAAACAAGACAGCACAGTGTCGGGCAGCGCTTCTAAGGGAAGTTTCTTTTTCATAAAAAAAGCACCCTTAGCACCAGCGTAGGAAACTAAGCGGGTACCAAGAGAGAACGTGGGAGCGGGGAAATGAAGGGGGCGACGGCTGCACAGGCAGCTCGGAACACAGGCTTGTACCATACATTACCGCCCATGCTCCGATCCTCCTAATTGGCTGGCGCCCCCTGCTGGGTGCTAATTGTATATATTGACCATGAAGGTACTGCAAGATACCGAAGCAGCAAAAATGAAAAAACAAATTGTAAACCAAGGGAGAAAGAAACCAAACACTTCTTTTGCAAATTTGTTTTTTATTATTAATATGTTTACATGTAATCGGGGCTTTTACAGTAGTCTTGTCCTGCTGCTATAACACAAATGAGTTCTCAATGTCATCACTGTGCTTCTTCGTTACACTCTATTATAGATATGATTTGGAAAGGATTGGCGTAACCTGAAGTGTAAACATGTCTGGTCATATTTTTAGACTGGGGCTATAAGGCAAAGGTTCCCGAGCAGCACCAAATATGCCAAATGGATCCCAGCTTTGTCTCATTCCAAAATCTAAGTGCTCTGCACTACTGGAACCTTAACATTTGAGTTAAGCTGAATTTCCCCACAGGTTTCGTCCCCGTTTTCCGTGGCTCGCTTGCATACTGTAGCTCTTGACCATCAGATTTGATATAGCTTGTAAAGTAGGGTGCTGGCCATTGGGGCCTAACTTGCTTGCGGGGCTGAAAGCAGCTGTCATGACTCAGTGTGGGAGGTAAATCATTAGTGACAGAGATATTCAAGTGTCATGATTTCTAGGCAGAACGCGGAGGAGACGGTTATTTAATACTGAGGCGAAATGCACTTAGGTGGCGGGCTGACCTTGTAGGTAACGGCCTGCCTTCCAATTTAAGGGCCCGAGCACAGTGAGGGTGCCTTAACGAGGGTGGAGTGCCTTTACTGAAAGGGTCGGCACCCCGCCGAGGGGCATATCACCATTAGCACCCGTGTAGTTAGCTACACGGGTGCTAATGGTGTCTTTCAAAACAAAAACAGGAAAAAGAAAAGAAACATACCTTTCTTGTGTGGCCCAGTACCTCGCAATGCTGCTGCCAGCAAGTCTGTTGTCCATGTTGATGACTGTGACGTCCTCAACAGGAAAACGGCATAAGCCAACAGCTGCACTGCACGGCGCCGGGCAGCGTAAGAAAGGTAAGTTTCTTTTCTTTAAAAAAAAAGAAAGACACCATTAGCATCTGTGTAGGAAACTACACGGGTGCTAAGTGGTGAACGGGGAGCAGGGAAGGAAAGGGGGCGCTGGCCACCCAGGCTACTCGGAACTCAAGCTTGTGCTAGACAATACAGCCCACGTTCCGAGCATCTTGATTGGACAGCCCCCCCTCCCAGGGCGCTAATGCTCTATGGCGAGCAGCAAGAAAATTAAGTCTTAGAAGAACTATCAGTACGAAATGAAATGTCAAATCATATCAGTCCCTCGGGAGCCCTCGGTGCCTGTATCTCTGTTAACCCATGTGTCATTTCCTGGCTGTACAGGGAAGAAGCTGAAACAGCTGGAGGAGCGGGTGGCGGCCCTGGAGGAGCAGTGCAAGCAGAGGGAAGGGCGCCGTGTGGACCTGGAGCTGCAGCTGACCACCGTCAAAGAGAACCTGAAGAAGTCTTTGGCGGGAGGGCCATCACTGGGGCTGACGGTGACCAGCAAGGCTGATACGATGGTAAGCCTCGCGAGGTGAAGGGGTATCACGCCCGTAGTGGTCAGCGCTTCTGCCCTAGACAAGGGAGTGAGACTCTATGCATAGAGCATGCCGTAAAGCTGCTTTTCCAGTCAGGGCTCGCTTAAATTGCCTTTGTTTAGTTCTTCCAGTTACACTAACAAGTGGGCGGCTCTGCTACAGTGATGGGAAGGTTGTATACTAATTGACCTTTTTACAATTGACTTCGGGAGAATTTACCTCGGGAGAATTGACATAATTTAGAAGGTCAATTAGGACATATATGCGGGAGGAATCCCCCCACAACTCCCCTCCCAATCTAAAACCCCCTGCAACCACCCACCGAATCCCCTGATATTATTTATAATCCAAAACCAACCCAATACATATATAAAATAACAAAAATAATATAAAAGACAGTTGTTCAGAAGGTCAATTAGGACCACTATAATTAGGTCAATTGTGCAAAAGGTCAATTGTAAAAGGTCAATTTGGGTAAAACCGATGGGAGCACTACATTCAGTGATGAAAACAGGGGACAAGTCCCAGCTCTCTGCTGATATCTGATAATAGTAATGCTATGCCCCAACAAGTGAGGATAAAGCTTATCTTGGGCGCTCTGGGGGGGAGGGGCTTACCCCTTGGAGCAGCCCCCACCCGCTGGGGGTGTGGTCTGCTGCAGAGGGGAGAGCAATGTGGATGTTACAGCAGAAAAGTGGTTTGTTGGGGTTTAACACATGCACTGGCCTAAAAGTGAAAGTTTCCAATCAGTGAGATGAGGCAGTGTATACAGACCAGATACTTACTACAAGGGCGCAAGTGGCAGGAGCTCACCAGTGGATAATAGCAAGTCATGCAACCTCTGACCTCATTCATGCTGAGGCCTCATCTGGAGTATTGTCCAGTTCTGCTGCCTGCAAGTGAGTATTTGGTTAATTTCTGGAGGAATCACTTTGAGTATTGTGTCCAGTTTGAAACAAAATCTCTTGAACAATAAGAGTGCATTTGTTACAGTCCAGATGACAGCTATCAAAAATGGATCTAGTGCAGGGGTACTAAGAATGGTTACAGCACGGTGATCCCAGAGTACCAAAACAAGGTTTTTATCCACTGAAATAGTGGTATGTCCACGGCTTAAGATTCCAGCAGGAGTCCTGGGGCCTGACTCAGTAGAATAATGCAAAAAGGCATGGAATTAACTTGGTTTGCATAATATAAGAGACAAGGTGTCCCTGAAAAGAGTCTTCGGTTGTTAGGTAGGGTAGATTGTCCTAGAGGCCTGTTATCTGTTCGCAATAGTCCCTCATGCAGACCTTTCACTTATGCCACCCTTAAACCCCTTCCCAGGCAACCAAAAGTCACCAGGACGTCGGCTCCCCCGAACGCTACCTGCCCGTCAACAGCGCCACAGAGATGCGGAAGCGGACGCCCTCCATAACAGCGTCCAGCAAAGGCAAAGTGCTCCAGAAAGCCAAGGTGAGGTGCTTGTGGGTTCGAGGAATAGATGATTTTTCTGTTTGAAAGCAAGAGAGCAGCCAAAAGGCGCTTCCTGTACCTGCAGGACGGATATATTATAGTGGTGAGGTCCATAATTGCCCATAATTGTGACTTGTCTTTATTAAAAGCTTATGGCTGTTGATGTCCACTATAACTGGTCTGCAATGAGACTTCCTATAACATCTGAAAAGCAGAAGGCTGCACATATGCCCAGGCGTGTCATTTTGCCAAAATTCCAGGGGTAGCGGAAGTGACTTCACACACCCAATGACATCACAGGATGTGATGTCATATGACCTTTCACCTTGACACCATCACATGACATTTAACCCTGTTGTTACCATCTAAAGTGGCAGACGGGTATAAAAACACACAAAAGCTACATTTCATGAAATGCCAAACCGGTAATAAAGCAGACATAAGACATTTTTTAGATACCAACCACATTTTAAGAAAGGACAGGCCTTAATATGTCATGGAGGTGGTCATTAAGTATATTTCCCCTACTAGAGATGAGCCCTCAACCAAACCTCGTCATCCAAGAAGACACCGTGACAAAGCTATGCAAAGTGGCTTCCAGCATCATTTGTGAAGGCATGGTAGGTGGGGTCAGACCACCCTTCTACCCTGGCAGCATTTCATTGCATATGTTGACCAACACCTTGGGCATACCTCCGGCAGCTCAATGAATGAACACTCCTTCTGAAGCCCCTGACCCCCTTTTCCTCCATAACAGCCATGATCCAGGCATGAGTTAAGTGTCTTTTATACATTTCTCCAGTTAAGGATCGGAGCAATTGCTAGCAGGCATGCTTAGAGCAAATTGGGTGTGTGTTTTTTGTTTTTGTGACTATACCTTCTTTTCCATCCTTCTGCAACTGTGATGATTGTTTTTGCATTGCTGATGTATTTACGTGGCCACTCCATATTTCATCCAGTGTTCAGTTTGTTCAGTTGGTCTCCACCCTCTTACCACATTTTGGGGTATATTTTGCCCTTTATTTTGCTCATTTGATTTGCACTTCCATACCTCTGGCCTGGGCACAGTTGGATCTACTCTGCATCACTAGTTCACGCAGGAGCGGGATACACTTGCACATTTTGTGATAGACACAATCTCATTTTTCACATGTGCTAAAATATGTTCTATGACTTGGCATTAAGCCACTGGGATTGGTTTGCCCATTGAAAGGGCCTAACATTTCCAGGATGCAAGTTCCTATTAGCTAAATATCCAGGTTTGGCTGAAGGTTTCAGACAGGACATGGGGCAGGTGTCAGCAATGCAAATGAGTGTTTAAAAGTGTATGATTTCTGTGCGCTGATGCCCATCACTTCCCAGGAAGCCTTTGTGGACTCCACTAGCCTGATGACGAGGGAGCCATGGTTCTCTTGGTCAACTATTGCTTGAATCCTAGCACAGAATAAATATCACATTGGGATGGTACTACAAGCAAAACAAAGCACTGCGGCACCATGACAAGTAACATAATGGCCAGGACAGAGCTATTAGCTAATGAATGCACTATGTCAGCACTAAAACGAGTCGATGTCATTTAATGTTCGTTACTTGTATGTACAGCTGTGCGTTGGAGTCAGGCGCCTTCCTTCCTGTCCCAATTCACCTTGCTTCTTAAGCTATATACTCAGTGAAGTCTAAAACCACAAGTCCCAGAGTGCACTTTGCACGTCCTGTGTTCATGAACTAGATCTGTATTGCAGTAGGGTGTGCCGGTGCTGGGACGGAGCAAGCTCTTCAATTCACATTCCCTAAGAGACATTGGGCCTCATTATGCGGTAGGCGCTAAGGGATTACCGGCACCGGTAAGGGCACCAGTGCCGGCAATCCCTTACCACCCTATTCCGAGGTCCCTTAGCGGGTCCCTTCCTCAATGCCTGGTTTTACCAGGCGTTATGGACGGGACCCGTTAAGGGACGTCAGAGCTAATAACGGGCCCGCTCTGAGCGGGCCCGCTATTAGCTCCATCCCCATTCCCATTGAGCCCTATGGGGGCTCGAATAGGAATGGGGAATGGTTCCCGGAATGGGGACTTACCAGGTCCTCCAAGGTCGGAATGACCCGGTAAGTCCCTATTCCGGGAACGCAGACCCGGAATGCGGTAAGGGGGTAGCCATGGCGCTAATAGCGACAAGGTTACCTTCTACCGTGTAATGAGGCCCATTGAATGTTGCCATGCCGGGAGTCTACAACTCATCCAAAGCCTGGTGTCTTTTACAATGCACTCTGGTACTCGTAATTGCAGACCAGGCTGAGCTTTACCTGCCGTCTTGGAAATCCCTTGTTTTTAATTGGGTTTGCAGAGGCCATGCTAGGGGTCACCGGTGTGATCACTAGCGACCCCCAGATGACGTCCCTGCATGTACCCTGGTTTATTCTTCCGGCACCAATCGCTAAACTGTTTGCTGAGATTGGCCGGTTAGATGAGGCAGCAATGCTATCTGTGTTGCTTCAAGCTGGCCCACCCTTACAACTAAACTTTCCTTGGTAGGATATCACCTTTTGTTATAGCAGAAGATTAAGACCTTGCTTGATTTCCAATCCAGGACTATTACACTAAATACCTTTTTCTTGCCCGAAAGTAGTTACTGTTTCATCAGCCCTAAAACACATTGGGCCTCATTATAAGTGTGGCGGTCACGGAATGAATGGTGCTGGTAAGGGGCCGGCACCGTTCATTCCGGGCCGCCACATTACGAGTTCTGCAGCGGGTCCCGCTCTGGACGCCTGGCCAGACCAGACGTGCCGAGCGGGACCCGCTAGCAGAACAGGATGCTAACAACAGGCCCATCATTAACGGGCCCGTTGTTAGCATCCTCCCTATTCCCATTGAGCCCTATGGGGCTAAAATGGGAATGGGGATGTACCGGGTCTGGGTCACGCGAAAGGGAATTAGCGGGCCCTCCAAGGTCAGAATGGCCTGGTAAGTCCACTTTTGCGGGACCTGGACCCGAGTTTGGAGGTACCCATGCCGCTAAAAATAGCATGGCTACCTCCAAACTCCTAATAAGGCCCATTAACTGTTAACACACAAGACAACAAAATATATTTCAAAACCTTTATTGTCCAATTCACCAGGTTAGTAATATTAATATTGTGTTCTTATAGCACTTTGTTTCACACTCCTCCGACTTTTAAGCACTGGGATAGCCTTTTTAATAGCAATTGATCTGTAGACCTTCTAAGGCTGAAAGGATAAGCCCACCCTGTTGCAGGTTTTGAGCTTGCAAATTGCACGCTGACCTCGTGTCAGAGAGCAATGCTTTGCTGGTGTAGCTATCCATCCTTGGCCCTCTTGGCTGGGGCTGGTTGAATGCCTGAATGACCTATGGGTGCCAGCTACTACTCACGGCAGCTATACGTAAAGTATTAGGATGATGACATTATTAGGTATAAGGTCATAGCTAAAAGGACTCCTTGGGGGTCATTATGAGTTTGGAGGTAGCCATGGCCGCCTCCAAACCCGGGTCCGGTGTCACTGAATGGGGACTTACTGGGACATTCCGACCTATGCGGACCCGGTAAGTCCCCATTTAGTAAACCATTGCCCATTCCCATTTGAGCCCCCATAGGGCTCAATAGGAATGGGGAAGGCGCTAATAATGGGCCCGCAAATTGCGGGCCCGTTATTAGCTACAAGGTCCCTTAACGGGTC
The DNA here is from genome assembly GCF_040938575.1 of Ambystoma mexicanum. NCBI lineage: Eukaryota > Metazoa > Chordata > Amphibia > Caudata > Ambystomatidae > Ambystoma > Ambystoma mexicanum. Next base: position 636,307,304 of record NC_090925.1, read on the forward strand.
CCGCAAAGAACGGCTGGTCAGACCAGCAGTTCCTGCTGGAACCCCATAAGGGACCTCGGAATATGGCGGTAGGGGCTTAACGGCACCGCCATCCTTAAGGGTGCCATTAAGCCCCTTCCGCCATACTCGTAATGACCCCCCTTGTCTTGGTGTAGATTCCCTACTCTAATTCACACAATTTCAGGGTTATGGTCTCCAACGTGTTTCTTTGTTCAACTCCTAGTCTCGTGAATACAGCGACCAGCTTGCTGATCAGATTGCAATTGTTCCTTTGGTTCTCTTGGTGCAGCTATCTTTACCCTCTGCCCATGGATCACCTTCCAAGGCTCCTTGGTCTGTTATGATATGATATGATAGATTATTTATAATGCGCTTAATACCCAGAGGTTTCTAAGCGCGGACCCGTGGATCAAACCTGTTTTGTTTCATGTCGTCTTGCTTCCAAGGCGAGCACGTTGCCCCTGAGCTATCTTCCTCCTGTTGACAATAACCCTTCATGAGCAGGTATCCCATCCCTCTTTCCAGGGTTTACTGTACCAGTATTTCTCCCTATTGCCATGATTTCATTTACCAGCATTCCCCACACCCGTCGCTAGGGTTTTACCTTAAGGTTACCAGCAATTATGTGTTCCCCTTTGCCTGGATCATTGCCAAGCCGCATAATCATCACCCCGAGCCGCGGGGTTACACTCAGATCGTCAAACCTTTGCAGGCGCTGGTTTCACCTCCCCGGTCTATGGCTCGTGCCAGAGTCAGTGATCCAGCCCTCAGAAGGAATGCAGCAGCTTGTTCCCCAGCTTCCGTGGCTTCTCCAAGAGTCTCTAGACAGAGCCCTCCCGCTGAATTGTGCCCTTCTCCCTTGCTTGTTTTATGGTTTGGGGGTTTCCTCCTTCACATGAGTGGTGGCCCTCAGAAGGCTTGCGGTTCTCTCTCTCTCTGTAGCTCTCTCATCACACTGTGTCCTTCGTGGATCGCTGCCCTCCCATTCTCCCCTGAGTTCTTATATATGACTTTGAATTAATCTGATTACATAATAATCCATGGGATTTGCTCTCCTTTCCTTTTTCCCTCCTTGCCTTGTGATTGGCCTTGCTCTGGGTTTTCCTCATTTCTATCAGGTGTTCCCTTTGTTCTAATTGTAGGTGTTAGTCCTCTGATTCATCTTGGCTGATTCCTTGCATTCTGCTTGTGGCACTAACTAAAGGTTCAAAACCCTGTTCTACCATTTTGAAGTCAAACGCAAGTCATTATGCCTCATTACAAGTTTGCCGGTCTGGAAACTACGGTACCGGTAAGCTTGCCGGTACCATAGTTCCCGCACTGGCAAACTAAGAGTTGTGCTTGCGGGTGGCTTTCTGCCCACCAGGTCTGACCTGGCGGGCAGAGCAGCACCCACAAGCACAGCATGACGGATGGTGCCGGTGCATCCGACCCCCCATTCCATTCCGGCACCCGCGAATGGGCAACTACCGGGTCCGGCAGGACCACAATGACCCAGTAATTGCCCATACGCGGGTGCTGGAATTTTTCGGAAGTTTGGTGGCAGCTTGCCGGTTTTACCGGTTTGACCGGCAAGGCTACTGCCAAACTTATAATGAGGCCCATTGTTTCGTGCTTTGCAGGTGAAATTGTCATCATACTAAAGTGCCGGCTTCTGATGTTAAAGAACCTAAGATCTGTGAGTGTCTAAAAGGGAGAGGATGTTTGAGAGAAGACGACCCCTTAAATTAGCAAGGCGGTCCTGCTGACGGAGGCATTTCTCCCTCTTGGAAGTGGAGACTAAAACCTCATTGGGCTTCCAAAAACGACTGACCACCCATATCTGGAGTCAAGAGCTATCAATGCTAATTCCGCCTGTCTGTCTGCAACATTTAAACATTTCGGTATGATCAACTCCAAATGATACTGAGAAGAAGCGCTCTGTAAAGGGTCACTGGGGGATACAGTAGGATGGCAAACACGCATGCTTGGAAGCGCAGCGTACAAGAGACTTGACTGGCCTGGCCTTTTAGAAGCTTTGAAGCACAAGCCCCCTGTTGAGAGGGCTATTCTACTAGTATGTGGGAGGAATCATCAAAAACTAAACACATAAGGAAACCTACATAAGTGTCTGTTTAATGTGGAGGCTACACTTGTACAGATTCTACTTACATACCCAGAGGAGTAGAGGATACAGCCTCTCGGTCTGAAAGTGCATAATCTAGTCATGACCACTTCACTTAAGGACTGGACTAGGTCTAAAGGGCTATGCAGACAGCTGTATTGATCTGCAAAACTCAACTGCTAAGGTAAATCATGGTAAGGAGGGAGAAATATCCCGCCATTTTCGAATCGACTCTGATCCAGAGTTCTGCGACCTCGGAACAGATGCTGAAGCAGCAAAGGGAATGGTCCATGCATAAGATCAAACACACTGGGGCCCTGAACGAGTTTGCTGATGTGGGGAAAAAAGTGGAGGTAATACTGTTTACCTAATTTTCCCCGCACAGCCAAACTACAAATCTGCCGGTATTACTGCTGCCAGTATTACTGGGTGGTAATACCAGAGATTTGTTTACGATAAACTCCTCCACTTTTCCTCTAAAAATCACTGGTATTGCCACCCGGAAATACCGGCGGTGGTAACACCAGCAAAAATCCCCAGTGGGGTCCTATTGACTCCATTAAATGGGGATTACACTGGCAAACAAGCACTTGTAATCAGGAGGTATTACCGCTGCAGGTAACAGCTCCAGCGTTAAGACCGTCTGAACAAGTGACAGTATCGGTACTTCTGTTTGCTGGTATTCCAATGGATTTACTGCCAGAATACTGGCAAATTGTAATGAGCCCCTATGCCTAAAATGATGACTTTCTTGCAAAGGCAGGAAACATACAAGAAAAAATGGTTTACACAAGCGGTAGGACCACCATCAAAAAGATCAAGAAGTTATACCCAGGAGACACTCAGTCCGAACACCTCACAGAACAGGAAGAATTTGAAGACTCTGCATACACTGATTCTTGTCAGGAGTTTCAGAATTCAAAGGAATATTGAATGCCATCCCCCGTCGAGGTCAACGCCCCCAGTTTCCTCTTCACCAGCAAAGGACAATTTCCAATATTCACAAAGAGTTGCTGAACGTTTTGGTATATTCACAGAGAAGCCAGATGAAGTTATAGACTTCACAGAGGATGTATTAGAGGAGAAAAAGATGGTGGCCCGTGTCATTCCACTGCTATAGTCCATTAAAAAGAGGGTGAACCCATCATTAATGAAAGCTGTCTCAAAACAAGCTCCATAATTCAGACCCAATCTACTTGAGAGGTCAACTAGCACCGGACTCTCTAGTGGTCACTACCACTAGGAAGAGACCAAACACACCCATGACCAATACAGAATATCCCCCAGCCAAGGAAGTAGGCGATATATAACTTGCAGCAACAAATGCTGCACCCAGCGTTAGAATAGCCAACGCAACTGCACTAACATCCAGATTCAACGTGGCACGGTGGGATTGCATGGAGGACTTGCTTAAACTACAGTCCTTTCGTCCCAACACTTTTTCGTGCAGCCACAGGGTCAATTCATACAAAATCAGAGCACCAGTTGGGTTTCAGGTTGCCAACAACACACTTAGCTATCGGCCTCTAGCTTCCATGTCCCCTCTGATGCAAACCCCATGGGGGTCACACAATCTCATTTGCGAACACACGGGCGGGGTTTATATCCAATCAGTGGGTGCCAGACACAGTAGAGAGGTGGTATTATATTGAGCTAACAGGGACTTCAGAACACCTGTCACAATGCAACAGAAAGGTGCAGCTGGAACCCCAGAAGCTCCCAGAAAAAGAAATTGAGGCTCTTCTTCAAAAAGACGCCATCGAGAGAGTCAAGCCAGACCAGGTAAACAAGGGCATTCATTCCCTTTATTTCCTAGTGCCAAAGAAAGACAAAACAATGAGACCAGTATTATATCTAAGGCCAGAAAACAAATATGTAAAGCCTCAAAAGTTCAGTATGACAATGTTACAGGAAGTCATCCCTCTTCTGTTAAATTTCACTTGTGACCTCTTGCCCCGCCCCCCACTTCTAGCCTGATGGCATTTGCCTGTTTTTGACCTGCAGATAGCAATTTTTCTGCATTTTATTTTCTGATACCCTGGGGTATAACCTGGGGTATAATTGTGCCTACCCAACATTTTTCATTTTGTTTGTTTTCAAAATAACGTTTCTTTTTTTTAAAGAATCTTTCCCAAACCTTCCAGTATGTGACAGCCGCCTATATTTCTGGGGCATGTGAATCTGAAGTTTTTGGCACCAGATGTTTCCGCCATATGCCGCATTTTGACCACGGCCACTTTACATGCGTGCATTTTAAACCTGCAGTTTTCACTGCTGTCGTTTTCACCAAATTCTTCAAAAAATATATATAAATATGGGTTGTGTATTTGGGTAAGGGGGCTGTGAGGTGGTGGGTGGCAGGGTGTCTAGGTGGGCCTGGGTAAGAAGGAGTTTTGGGGAAATCCCCCATTAAAAAGAAACAGCGAAAGTGAACACTGTGCGTTTAAAATTTAAACAATGCAAGTGAGCGCAGCGAAAACACGTGGAACCGTTTCGGCATGGCTAATTCGGCGCAGATATTCTGTCAGCTCACTCTGTTGGACAGGGCCAATAGGGCACAGGGACATATCAGCGCCGGCATGTTTTAGCACGTGCCAGCAATTGGAATAAAATACATTTCAGTGGGATCTATGTGGTTTGCACCAAAAAAAAAACATCATAAAGGATTTGGTCAAGAACCAGAAATATACTCACTCTGGGAGAATCATATTTGCCAAATATCCCATTGGCAGCGGTCTTTGGGGAAGAGATAGAAACAACCTCAAGCTCATCAGGACTCAGTGGGAAGACAGAGGGGTAGCCGTGTGGGGAGACCTGTTTTGAGAGGGTACTTTTTTAATGTTCCAGGAGGTGACAGAAGTGACGGCTGTGAACATGGGACAATTCCTGACATGCAAGATACGGCAGGGTTTCCCTGAACATATGGAGGAAGATACTGTCCTGAGACTATTGTATGATATTTCTGATGGACCCCAAAGGGTCTCAAAACTGTATCAGAGGCTTTATTTGTTTATTTGAAGTGGGATGGAGACATTGATACAGGGTTCACAGAATGTGAATGGCAAAACACATTATTATACACAAAAAGGGTTTCCAGGAATGCTAGGTTGAAGCTTACCCAATTATACACATTACACAGAACCTACATGACATCACATAGGATATCCCAATTCCCTGGTGAGCTGGACCCTCAGTGTCCACGTTGTATGGAACATGATACATATGTTCTGGGAATGCAGGGTGATCAAGCAGTTCTGACAGAGGATAGCAATTATGATGGGATATACAGCACTACCTCAAAATAACAACCGCTGGCCCAGAAACTGGCAATAATGACACCATCACGGAAATAGCAAACAGTCAAGGCCAGAAAGCCAGCTTTAGAGACCAACAGGCCGTAGGACATGTAGCTGCTGACTCTCCCCACCTCTGCCTGACTACAAAGGCCACACCTAGGCATATGCTTCGACTTAGCATGCTCACCTCCACCAGACTTGACATACCCCATGCTCTAAGTCCACAAGATGCCTCCGTGTGTATATCATCCTGGAGACCATAGACCGGCAGGACTCGTAACTAAGCCTAGCTACTATCTTCCCATAAGGGAGCACAGCACTGCCCCCCCACCCTCTGTTATACTGGCAAATCCACAGACTCTACACTGCCGCACTCCCAAGCTAAATATGCCTCACCAACTGCAATTGCGACTGGGCTTGCCCTTACCAAATTTACCCATCAGGATTCAATTTGCCCAACCAAAGTCGCAGGCATCCCTGGTCATTCAACAATGATCTGCCACCCTGTGTCATGCTAGCAACCAGGATTCTACCCACAGAGCCACTACTGCAGAGCCTGATAGCACAATAGCAATGACAAGAACAAAACTCTATCATAGATTATCCCAATATGCACCCAACAACCCAACCCAAAATACCCATAGCGACCCTGAAAATGGGCCCTCCAAGTACAAGTACAAAGCATCTCGAAAGTACTGCCCATGGCAGTATACCCATACCCTTGTGGCCACTATCCTGTGAGAATCAGCACAAAATGTAAGTATGGCAAGGGGGGAGACTGAAGCAATCACTTCACGCCAGAAAGCCCTACCACTCTTACTTATATATTAAAAAAAATTGGTATAGCTGAACTGAGAAAGTATGCCTAATAGCGTCACTGTGTTATAGTTCAACGTAGAAAGTGTGCCTAATGGTGTACCTATGGTGTAGTTGAAGTTAGAAAATGTGCCTAATAGCATATCTGTGGCATAGTTAAACTTAGAAAATGTGCCTAATAGCGTATCTGTGGTATAGTTAAACTTAGAAAATGTGCCTAATGGCGTAGCTGTGGTATAGTTGAATTTAGAAAGTGTGCCTAATAGCGTATCTGTGGTATAGTTAAACTTAGAAAATGTGCCTAATGGCGTACCTGTGGTATAGTTAAACTTAGAAAATGTGCCTAATAGCGTATCTGTGGTATAGTTAAACTTAGAAAATATGCCTAATGGCGTAGCTGTGGTATAGTTGAATTTAGAAAGTGTGCCTAATGTACGCCCCCTGTCCTGCTCTCGTGCTTGATCGCAGGCGCTTTACTGATAACCACCACATCACACTCCTACGCGTACTCTCCCCTATACACCATCATTCAAATAGAACATAGCTGTACTATGACACATTCGGTCTAGCTGTTCTCATAATAACATGACCCCACAAACTCTACATCATCCTAATAAAACACAGCTAGCTGAGCACATTCCGTCTAGCTTAAGCGTCTCTTCAGGACTAAGGCAGCCAGAACTCAGTCTGGGTGTCCACCCTCCAGACTGAACACACCCAACTGATTTCCTCAGCACCACACCTACCGCTAAGAAGCAGCTTTCTTGCAACAACCACACCAGCTGCACGCATATCCGGTGCGCCCACGCACCATACCACACTCTCTCTCTCTACTGACTGAACTGCGGTTCCCGAGGGCGTTCAACCAACCAGCGCTTTGAGATCATACCAATGATACATAAGGTGCTATATAAATGGCAAGTAACATAACATAATATATGCCAAACTACACACGCTTCCAGTTCATATGTTGCTCACTGCACAGTGGCTACAAGCAGCAGGCTACTATGAGGATGTAGTGGTAGTGATAAAAAAGGCAATCAAGTCATTAGTGTGGTGGCATTCGCAAAACCAGGTAAGGTGACTCATTTGTTATAAAGGGACTACAGAAATAGATGCCTTCATGTCAGTGTTAATAGCACATCTTAAAGCTCAGTCCAAGTGAACTGCTCACAAAGTGCAGTCACGCATCAGTGTGTTAGAACTATAGGGAGTTTGTCTGGTGTTATCCAGTTTTTCGACACAGATACAAAGAATATTCGCAGGGAGCTGTCCACAGTGGGACTGGAAGGCCACTGACTGCAGCCTGCTTCTATCCCAGGGAACTTTAAAGAATTAGTCAAGAATGCCCCTAGGATTAGATGGGAGAGAGACACTAGACCGATCCGTGTGCGCTCAGCTAGTCTAGCTCCCTACTTGGCCAGGAAATTAACCCCAGGATTTGAATGCTACCTGGATCTTATGCCCCCTAAACTAATGGGGGCCCTATACTTGAAGATGCATATTGGCATATTGCCTTTGGCCTCTCTTAAGTATTCCTGGAATGCGTCTTATTCAGCCATTTGTCCATTTTGCTCTATTGCGGGTGAAAGCATTGAGCATTTTTCTTTTTTGCCCAGCCTATAAGTACGCGAGGAAAGAATATTTGCTACACCTAGTTACGCTCTCTAACTCTACTAGGGCATCCTTGGTGTTGTGTTTTTGCCTGGCTGGCGATCCCAGCGTGCTTTTCAGCATGGGGCACTTTCTGTTGTTGGCATGGGGGAAGCGACTCACCACATGGCCGCTGGAGGGCATGCTCTATGAGATGTATCTAATGCATCATTTTATCTGATCTTTTTTAATGTACATTATTTTTTGCGGTCAGCATGTTTTATACTGTCATGATTTTATTTAACTGATGCATTTTATTGTTTTTTTTGTGACTTTTATGACCCATCAGTGGTCGAAATAAAGTATTGAATTGAATTGAATTCTTTGACACAGATACAAAGAAAAATATTCTCACAAGGAAAGACAAAATCACTGCTAGGATTTACAGAAAGCAACAGGGGTACAGACACATTCCACGAAAGTATCCTGAACAGCAAAACTGCTTTGGAATAGACACATACAGAGAAGGATGTATTTGCAAGCCCAGCATGTTCCAGGGTTGCACGATTGCCTGGTGCTCACTCTCAGACGACAGATTCTATAGCAACATGAGAGGGAACTAAGTACATATTTGCTCAAATGAATTTTCAAAGTATGGGGTGTTCCAAGCATTGACCTGTTTGCCGCAACCTGCAACAACTTTGCCTCCAGGTACCCAGAACCAGGATTGGGGGCCAATGTACTATGCACTAAAGTTCACATCCTACAAACACATCACGGCCATAATATCACACACCCTAATGGACAATCACTGAATTTGGCAGCCTTGCACCTTTTGCAGCTGCCACACAGGTGCATGGACACCCTTGTAGAGACACGCAACCCCAAAACACAAATGAGCGGATTTAGTAAGTGGAAGAAGTTTGCCATATAGTGTAACAAACATCCAATCCATCCAGTTCAGTGTTCAACATCAGACATAGTTACCCACCTGCTTTACTTGTTAGATTTATTACCAGTGTACAATTCAATAACAGTGTGTTTGGTGGCCTTAGCTGCTTACACTACCTCCCAACATAGGGTGATATGGCAGAGGTTACAGTGGTGAAGCCCTTTGTTGAAGGCTTCTAAAGGAAATATCCTCCACATACACATCGGGTAAAGAAGGGGGCTCGACAGGGGCACTAACTGGCTCAGGGAATCACTGGAGTAGTGCTGAAATGAAAAGAAACAGTGGGCCTCACGGTATATGCTCTCACTTTCTGCCAAAAAAAGTGGCAAAATCAGCAGAATTACTACACCGGTAATTCCGCTCATGGGAATTCCACCAAAATCCTCAATGGAGTCCTATTGCCTCCAAATGAATGGGGACTAACACTGCCACCCCCACTTGTAATCTACTGGTAAATCCGCCAGGCCAAGTGGCTGTAACAGTAATTCCGTTGGGCAGTATTCTGGTAGATATACGGCCAGAATACCGTCCAACTCACAGTTAGGTAGTTCACAATCCTTTTCCTACCCTAGCCCCTATACAGCCTGTTATTAGCTGCTGAGGGGTTAGCAGAGTGACAAGGTGCAGGAACCCCAATTCCCACTCTCGCCACGTCTGAATGAAGTGTGGAAGTGGGGAGAAGTAGCTATTGGGAGTACAGGTTAATTAGTGCAAAAGCAGCACCACAGCTTGGACATGTAGACGCGAGGCACAAGTGCGTGTAAAGACATGAGCCATGAGCACAAGGCAAATGCTAGGTTGTGTGGACAGACAGGCTGGCGGGTGTGTAGCTGGCATCTGGGTAGGGTTTGTAGGTTTGCGGCTTGGTAAACAAGTTGGGTCACTGCTGAAGGGCAGCACCGTACATATGGTGACTGTATAGTGTACGGGGCTTTACATGTGATTACTAGGGCATTTAAGACTAAGCTTGACATACCATGGCAGAAATTGAACATAAAAGGTTGCTTGTTACATATGATAATTGTCATGCATATGAGTCAGTAACTATCTTTGGATGGCATAACTGGGACATTTGAAACTGTGTCTGGCATATGGTGGTAGAAATAGGACATGCAAGGATCCACATCGCACATGACTGTTGAGCATCTGAGGTATTTATAACATGTCAACGGCGGACTCAGCCGCTTCCTAGCGCCCCTAAGGCATGAGGCTATACCATAATACCATACCCATAGTTGCATTCTAGGGTGCATGGATGGGTAGTGGTACCTGTGGCCTGTGTCCACAGATGTGGTGTAGGTATACGTACCGTACGCTTGGATGGAGTTCGACTGCAGTGTTCTTTTTTCTTGGTGCAAGATGATTGGCTGGTCTCGCTATTTGTAGTCTCCCTGGAACGAAAGTCTGAGCAGCGGAAGAGGGGCCCAGACGGATGGGGGCAGGGTTGAGGGGCTGAGGGTAGGACAATAGTTTGTTGTGGTGTGCTTCTGCAAATGCTGCCGGCACCCATGGGGTATTGGTGAGTAGGAGTGTTGTTATGTTTGGGTATGCTTTTCTGTGTGCCCATCAAGGGTGTAGAGTGTGAGAGGATTTCAAGGAGAGGAGGAAAAGCTAAGTTTTGAAGGCCTTTCTGAATGCCAGACGACTGGGAATATTGTGAATGTGCAAAGGTAGAGTTCCAGATGATCAGCGCTTAGACGAAGAAAGAGGATCCGCCAGTCATTGGGAGTTGTAATGTGGGACAACTAGGAGAGATGCTGGGCCAGATATGAGAGTCCTAGAGGGGTGGTAGCTAGTGACTATTTCTTGAGAGAATTCCGGGCCAATGTTGTGGATGGCCTAAAAGAGGGTAACAAATTAGACAGTAAAATACGGTAGTACTTACATTTAGGACACCTGGATAGAGGGGGGGATGCCTAAATGGGGATAAAATAGTAGACAGTAAAATGCAGTAGCACCTAGATTTGGGACACCTAGATAGAGGGAGTGATGCCTAAATGGGGGCTGCAACAGTAGACAGTAAAAAGTAGTAGCACCGAGATTTGGGACACCTGATCCCAATATAAGTGTGAGGTTGGTGCAAGGAATTAATGGACTGTGGTGAAGGACATATGTCTAAGCAGTGAGGGGTCATTGGTACCTCCACATGTAGGCTAGGGATGGAATGACAGGTATGCCCCTGCCAACACCCCCTTTTGAAATTTCTAAAATAAGAACAAGATGTTATACTATACACCAACCACTAGATGGCAGTCTATGCAAAGCAAAGCATGTGAATCTGAACAGCTACAAGCTACAGAAAAATGATTACTGGCTAAGTAATGTTTTTCCTATACATGCTGTAGCAAGTTGCCTATCTTATTTTTAAAAGTTTGGCATTACACACATATTCAAGGAAAACACTTTAAAGTGCCATTAATGTGACTAAACATAACACAACAAAACCCTTTGTAATTCAGCTCATTGGGAAACTCAGGACCAGCTTAACTCAACAAATTTCCATTGATCTCCACCATAATGCCATATGCCCCATAATGCCATTTTGTATGGCATTGTGAATCTCTTCTCTTATAATATATATGTGCTCTTGGGGTTTGCAATGGGAACACGCTGAGTTAAGCAAGTCCAGAGTTTACCAATCCAATGAATTTTAAGGGTTTTGTTGAGTTATGTTTAGTCACCTTAACTGCGCTTTAGTTATAAAAAAATATAATTGAATTTCAGGGGTTTTGTTATACCATAGTTTTTTTCAATGCAACTGGCCATGGCCTTGGGCGTGCCCACTGTATATTTTGCGGCACAACTGGCAATGGCCTTCGGCCGTGCCCACTGTATATTTAAATTAGTAATAGGCCACTAGCCATGGCCTTTTTCAAAACACTAACTGGCCAATGGCCATGGCCCTCGCCCATGGCCAGTGGCCAATCTCGGACTGGCTGATAGGGCAATGCCGGAACCCAAAACTCAAAATGCTAGTGTGGGCCACTTTTTTTTTAGTCAAAGTGGGCCACTTTTCTGACCAATGTGGGCCAGTTTGATGAGTTACTTCACTCTGCAGCTAGTAGTTTTGACCATTGATGCTGAATACATATTCTTTAAATTGCACAATTTGCATCACATTTTATTAAACAACTCCTCCTTGGTACTATTAAAACAGTCTGTCACAAAAGGAATGAAATACCATTTGCAACTTTGGGCCATTTTTTAATTGGTGCCTGAGACAATGTTATGCCCCAGTCTGACCCTGCCAGCAGCTGAACTGCTGGAGTTTTTAAATCGCTCCCTAGCCACTAGCCATGGCCAACAGCCAAGGCCAGTGACCATGGCCATTGGCCGTGCCCACAAGCGCACTGTATTTATTAAATCACTCCCTGGCCACTAGCTCTGGCCTTTGACCGTGCCCATTTTCTATATTTTTTTAACACTAATAGGCCACTGGCCAGAGCCAACACCATCAGGTCTTCAGCCATTTAAAGTTCTATCAAGCCAATATCATGGCAATTTACTACATATAGCTGCAATTATTGGTAGTTTGCGATTATTAGGAAAAACATTGGGGGGAAAAATCCCCTGGGCCCCCACTCTCTCACCAAGTGCCCCTCTCCTCATGGCAAGGTACCCCCACTCCCACAAAACTCCCATTTTCCTAAAAAAAAGCCCTCACCAATTTCATTGCTCAATCTCAATTTCTCTGGTAACCGCGATGATTGGGGCAAATAACCGCGACTACGGGAAAACATGTGTGCTGCAAACTCGGTCCCTAGCCCACCCCCAACTCCCAAATTCCACATGGAGCCCTCCCTCAACCCCCACCTCTAACCTGATGCCATTTCACAATTATTTCACCTCCCAATGCCAAGGGCACCCCCTTCTCCAGCAAATATTTAAAAAACTACTGGACAGAATAATGGAAAACCACAAAAGGATCACAAGTCAATGCTTTGTGCCCAAGTTGTTTCGGACCTTGTCCAAATCTGTCCAGCGGGCTGACAAATATTGACCTTCTTGGTAATGAATGGTGACTAGGCAAAAGTGCTTTTTGTTGTTTTCTTGATAAGTCTTATTGTTTAACAGATCTTTCCCAAAATGTCCAATCTTGGGGGGTTGGGGAGCATGTACAAAATTGTCAGCCAAATCCGTTCTCTCAGTCAAAAGTTATTAGCAATTTATTTTTTCTATTTCCTATGGTACTCAGTACTCCCCTTAACTATAGTGCAGAAGTCATATGTATATAAGCATATATAAGCATCAGAAAGACAAAAACAGGTATGTAATGTTTGTCTTCAGAGGCTTGTGGATCTGCTTAGAATCACATGCTTTTCACACTTCAAGCAACCTCAGGTCAGAAATAAGCAATCTGAGGACCTTGATGCATGAAGGACCATGGTTGCAGTACACGTCACAGTATGGATAGTATTAAATACATGACCCATTGACGTTGCTTTTCGATTTCGAAAACCAGTCATGTAATACTCTGCATCAACCACTAGATGTCGGCGTATGCAAAGCATGTGAATCTAAGCACGTACAATTATCAAAAAGACGATTGCAGGTATGTAATGCTATCTATATATATATATATATTTATATGTCTTGGGGATCTCTTTACATCACAGCATATTCTGCCAAATAGTGATGATAGGAATTGCATTTGTCATCTTTGCCGCTCACAACAATGCATCTATATACAGAGAGTAGCTTAGAGCACCCCATTTCACAGGAACATTATGTGGAATAGAGAGTTGTTAATGCCTTCCCTAAACTCAGTTTCATTGGTTGCTTTTACAGTGCCAGATACTTTAGAAATTCGAAGGACTTATAAACAGGCTGAATGCCGTTATATGTATTACATTTCCTGGACTAAATCCAAAGATGCCTCTTTCCTGTTTAACTTTATATTTTTTTCTATCTTTCAGGAATGGGAGATGAAAAAGACCTAAGCCCCCTCAGAAAAGAACAGAATATGATCAGGAGTCTGTTCTATGAACCCAGAGACATTTGCCCTCAGAACCCTCGTGGATGTGTGGGAGAGTCATTGCTCAGTCCTCCACTCTGAGAAGAATAAACCTGTGCACTTGGATGGGCTTTGGACACTTGAGAGGCCGGGTCATTGGGGCGGGAGGGTTTTTTTTTATGGGATACTTTTTGGAAACTAAGCAAGAAGACATTTGGATTTTGGACTCCAAGGACACCATACCCTGTGCAGAAACTATCTGTGCCTTGATCAGTGGGCACAGGTACCAGGAGAGATGGGTTCTTGGCCAGCATAGACAATTGCCCCTCCGCCTCTCCGGAGCAGCCAACAAATCCCTCTGAGTGGTTGGACACTACTTTGTGCTTATGCAAGAGGGTCGTTGGCCGCTGGAGCGCAGAAGCCTGCAGGAAATGAAAACGGAAGTGATGGATCTGGCAGCACTTGTTGGTCCTTCAGAGGTCTATATTTAAATGTTCATGATGAGAAGCTGGTTGGTGTGGGAAGCGGGTAGTAGGAAATCCTAGCCCATGTGTTACCCAGAGGCATGGAGTGATATATTTTTAGGTGGAGTCCGGCAGCTGACATGCCAATATGGGAATAGGGTGGAGTCAGTGACAGGTAATATTATTACTTGACAAATGGCTAACTCTAGCCCATGCCCGCTGATCATTTGGAGGCCGGGCTTGTCAGGCATTTCCTAATTTCCCATTAGCCTAGTCTGCAGCCTTGACAAGGTGACATCACTTCCTGCCTCAGAATCCAAGGTGATCATCTGAATTACCTATATCGTTTGCTACAGCCAAACCTTTGTTTAAATGCCTTTCTGAAAACCTCAGTGCCAAATTGGACCATTCTGACTACTCTTGCGAAGGATCAATACAATCTTGGAGCACACACTTTTCTAAAACTCTTCTTCATGCCAAAGACCTTCTTTTTCTACCGCTTTCGCCTGAGATTATAGAGTCCTTCGCGACATTGGCTAAACTGTGCCCGCCAATTTCCCAAAGATCATGTTTGCTGAATCCCAGGATAAAACAAGGAACGTCCTATGTCCACTGAGATCACACAGGCCTTTAGTGTTGGCTACACCACCTCTTGTCAGGTTTCCCTAAAATAACAAACCTCTTTACAGCATTGGACAGATTGGCCATGTCACATCCCCTCTCTCCAACCCACCCCCTAGAGTATCGAGCCCTCCACGCTACTCACATATCTTGACCTCTCTCGTTTTCATTCACTTTGCTCTATCAGACTTCTCTAATTCCCTCCTTCATGAGCTTATTATGCCTCTGCACCCTGAGCAACCAGGAAAATATGTGTGCCCTATGACCTCGACTTACACTATGCAAGAATGGTTGTGGAAGTCTTGTGTGCACATCTCATCAGAAACAGGGGTGGGCCTCTAGGTTTAAGTGGAAAGCGCGCTGCTGGCTTGGTAGTTTAATAGTACAGATGTTGGGTGGGATAATGCGGTAGGGATCAGATAGTTATCATTATAACCCTAAGGTTTGCACCATAACACAGCACATTTTATTGGTGTATCCTTGCCTCATGTAGATGGAAGAGCAGGAAGAATGAATGCATTGCTTGGTGCGTGGTGTACCTTGCCGTAGACGCCAATGTTTTTCGATGTAATGTTGGGCTGTTATGGATGAGAAGGAAGAAGGTATGAAGGTTTGATTTGTGCCCATGGCTGCACTTAGCATGTCCTATGTGTCTGTTTTGCAGGGTGCAATTAGCCTTGGGCTCGTAGAGATGGTATATCAACAGTTCTAGAGGTTTGGGTAGTGTCTCTGGCTTGACTTTGAATGGGTGTCAATGTCCTGTTTGAGGGGCGCCTATAGTCTTGGGCTTTAAAGGTGGCATAGTAATTTGTTTTGAATAGGGTCTTTGACTTGGCACAAACAACATGGTCTTGTTTGTTGGTTGTTGGTAGTTTTTGGATGGTATGTGTGCTATGGCACCAGATGCAAAGTTGTGGCGTGGGTGTATGGCCTCCCTTCGCATGGGCAGCATTTACTTATTTGTGGGTTGATGCAGTGTTGAACTGTTATTGTTTATTTGGGTGAGTCATTGTGCAATCAATGGGTAGTGGGCAACTAGTCGTGGAATTGTGCCATTAACATAGCTTGGAAGCAGAGATACAAGTATTGAATGCAACTGGGGCTTGGAAGGAATAACATGGGGAGGTGCAGTCTCAGGTGAAATGCTGTCTTGGGCTTGATCAAATGGATCAGCAGAGATGTATTTTGGATGCTAGATTTTGGTATGTGACACAGAGTGCATGTTAAGTTTGATTGCACGGCACTGGCTTAAATCGTTAGCATGTTGTTGATGGGATAAAATGGCGTGTGCTTGTCCTGGATAGCCAGTTCAGGATGTGGTATGGTTCTGCATTCTTGCATAGACAGCGCGGCAGAAGATATGTCAGTCTAGCTTGGACACCCAAGAGCTATTGTTGGTTTGTGCCAGAGGGCATGGCCATAGGCAGCCGTAGCAACATGTGACTTTGAAGGTTGTATGAAAGTGGCCCTGGAGTTATGTTGAATTGATATGTTATTCCTATTACGCTCATGCACACATGTTAGGTTTGACTTGAAGTAGACCACATAGTCAGGTGAGAGGGGTGCCTAGGTTCCTGTGCTGGTGTCAAAGGTATCAACCTGGTAGGTTAGATGAAGGTTGCACATGGAGAATAGGTGTCTAGGCAACATGGTCATATGAGCTGGTACAGGTGGTGTTACTCAGCAGGGATATGGGCTTGAGAGAATAAATATCAGTATCCAGTTAATGCTATAGTTGGGTGTAAGGTGTAATGACACATGCTGTACTTGGACCGATGGCATGCATGTAAGAAGTATGTGACGTGTGATTGCATCCCTAACCTTAGGGTCTAACCTCAAATATGTAACGTTACATGAATAGTTTCTTTTATCATGCCAATAGTATCGCAGTGAGTGAGTGGTGCATGACAGGAATAGGAAGTGTTCTGGATGGATGGCAGCAAACAGCTGGGAATGCATGTTTTATGCAGCTCTCAAAGTGCAGTAATTAGAAAGTAGATTTCTCAGAGCAAAAACAAGTTTGAGTAAAGGAGGTAGACATGTTACACTCATGTTGACATGAAGTAAAATTAAGGTATTTTGAGGGAAGTGTAAAAGTCACTATGATTTGGGGCAAAACGGTGGGCAGTTTAGCTCAAAAAGATGGAGATGTATGTGAATGAAGTGTGTTAATGGGTTACAGGAGGTACGGCATTGCCTGTTACAATAAAAGATAACAGAAGGGCAGGGATTGACTGAGTGTGTGTGTCTGAGTGAGTTTTCCTGTACAGTACGCACTGCACTGAATCCCTTCTGGGAATGTAAATTGAGTTGTTTGCCCGTTTAGGTTTCCTTGATCGATTGCATTGGGGGCATGAAGTCTTCCGCAGCAGGGCCAGCTTCTCATACTGCCCACATTGGCAGCGCCCCATACTATCTTCCAGTGCCAGCTTCTCAAACTGGCCGCCAGGGCCACCGCTCCACACTGCACATCAACAACAGCTCCACACAATGACAAGTTTGCTCACTGTCCACCTTGGCAAACAACAGCACACTCTGCAACCAGTGCCAAATGTCAGACCCCATAAGCAGATTTAGAGGCACTTTGAGGATGGGTTGAGTTGGCTGGGGGAAAAAGTCTAAAATACTTTTCGAATTTTAAGTTTCTGGAAGGTGTAGTGTATTACTAAAGTGTCTGGGTTTTGGGGATAGCGATGGACCTTTAAACCCATGCCCAGATCTCAGCTATTTCTGGTCTGCCCTTACTCAGGAGGGAACATTTTGTGGACTCCTAGTCCTTTCATTTGAGATCCGGATTTCTCCAATGTTTTGACACTAGCCACATTGGCAAGTAAATGTAAAAACGTGAATTGTGAAAAGCACTCGTGGGGGCTGTGGGCCTCATAACAAGTTTGGTGGTATTTCAGTGGTTAATCTGCCAAAAAACCACCCAACGGATTTACCATTACCGCCACTTGGTCCGTCGGAATTACCACCAGATTATAAGTGGCGGTATGACGTTGGAAGTCCCCATTTATGGCATCCCTAGGACTGCATGGGGATTTCTGCCAGCGGTAATTCCACCGAAATTGACGTTTTTTGGCACTAAGGTGGCAGAATTACTGGCAGCATTTTGCTAGAGGTTTTTCCTCCACCCCACCCCCAAAACCATAGATGGGTGGTGCCTTAATGCTGCAGTGATGGGCAGTAACTGTATTAACTGACGATTTTAGCCACAACGCTCAACTTGAAATGAGGCCCTGTGTCTGCTGTATAGGTTCAAACATGCAGGAACATCATTCCGTACCCGAAGGCTGCGGGCCGGCGCCAATAGTGAAGTGATAGATCAATGTAAGCTTCTGAGGCAAAAGGCAATATTTCTGTGATGGTTTGACGCAATACGCCATTTTCTTTTCTGGGCTAGATAGGAGAAGGGGTCAGTGGGAGCGAGAAGTGGCAGCAATGTCGCTGTCGGTGCTAGAGGCTCACATGCTGTATATAATCTTTTACGCGCAGTGGGATGGTGACGGAGCCAAGGTCGGAAAGACAAGTCAAAAGCAATGTGGCGGCCATTCGCCCTACCCACCATTTCTGCAGATTTGCGCTGCTGTTGTATTGTTGTGTTTTTTAGGTGCCCTCTTCTCTGTGTGATGTAAATATTCCTTACCTCGGAGTGAGTAAGGGGTTCAGACAGAAAAACGAAGAGCCAGGGTCAATGCTGACCACACTGACCGCTCACATATCGTGCCACTAATTACTGAGAACTTGATGCACTTTATGGATCTGTGTTTATCCCTGAATAAATATACATTTTTAAGCAGCAGTGTGTTCTGTTTGTTATTATTATGTGGCATCGGACCTCACTAATAAAACTGTTGTTGGTTGACGCTCAAGGAATAGTTGTTTTTATCACAAACATCAAAGGTACTCATTTTATGACGTCAGAATAATAAAAGGTTAAGTCATCCTCAATGGAAATGTAACCTTGATTTACTGGTTATAATGCTCCCATGTGATAAATGCATCTCTTTTTTTGATAGTTTGCTAATGGTTTTAGCTATGTGCTGGTGAAAATTCGTATAGCTTGCCAGTATACATGGTGGCCATCACGAGAAAAGTGCAGAGCTCACAGAAAACACAAGCGAATGCTCCTTCCCTAGCTCTGTATTTCTGGAAACCGGATGTGTACTGAACACGCATCCCCTTTCTCTCTTTCCCATTAATCTGTCTGTTCCTCTATCTCTCCTTTTATTCTAGTTGTGGCTGAAAGTTGGCACACCCAGCTTTGTCAAATTATTCTGATGTATATGGCTTTTCAAATAACTGTAAGGAGACAAAGTAGTTTGATATGCTGTTTCTCTCCCATAGAGCATTAATCCAATCAGTTTTTGCCTGACCCTTACATGACAGCATCAGGCAGCCCCTGATTGGAAGAACACTCCCATCACTGAACCCATAGCACGACCTCTCTGGTCCTCCTCCCTCATAACACAAAAAGGGGCATATTATAACAATGTGATGATTTACATAGTGTCTCATGCCAGATTCAAGGTGCTCTAATGAATGGGTTGACAGTATCTCACCGTTCTTTTACCTGTCTAGACTACCCTTTCCCTCCTCTGCTAAATCATTTTCATGGTATATGGAATCTAATTCATCTATTTGCCACACGGGGGAATAAAAGGGGGGGGAAGGGGAGGGGACTGAGAGAAACAGAATGAGAGAGAGGTACAGAGATTGATTAACCCCTTAAGTGCTAAGGACGAGTATGCTCGTCCTTTTTGCATAGACTTGCATAATAGCCTGCCACCTTATTGCAGGTTGTTCTGCCTACTCCACCTTCCTTACTAACCAACTCCCCTATAAGAGCTCCTCCCACCTTGCACTCCACACACAACTCACTCCCCTAACCAATGTGACTTTATAACTCTGGCCTTTTACAATAAAGCGTTCAATTGAATCTAGACCTCAAGCCTAACACTAGCAGAAAAGGAACTTTAAAGCAGATCTGACCCTGCAAGGACAACGCCATCTCTCAATCTGTTGAACTTCCAATGAGTAACAGAAGGACACCTTCAAAGGGAAAATCAGCTGCCACAGAATGTGTTGACTGAGGCAGCCTGAACTGGACTTGCAAACACTAGCGGCATCGGTTTCCAGGCGGACAGGCATGTCATACCAACATGTGTGCCATCCTACACTGCAATGAAAGTTGCCTGTCATCTAGCTCCCACCTCTCAGTGAAGAAAAGAATGGGCTGTGGAAGTGCCAAAAGTCAACTAGAAATGGTGGAGTAAAAATGAAAATGGTAATTCTAAAAAGGATGCTGCGGAAAAGGGAATCAGCCTTCATTTGAGTTAAATGCTTCCCATTCAAGAAGACAATATTCTCCACTCCAAAAAATGGCCACACATCGGGATATGACTATTTCCTCAAAACATCACCTTCATTGCGGCAGCTTCTAACTTACATTGCAGGAAAGCTAATGTCTTCTCTTGGCTCTGAAACCAGCATGAACACTTGCTCTGGTTAATGTCCCCAGCCTATGGACTAGCAGAGCAGTGTTCAATCCCTGGCGAGGGACATTGGAGTTAATTTTCGATGGGTGAAAAACAAAAGCACTTTTCAAGCTTGTCACATCAACTGATGCAATTCTGATCAGGAGGCGCATTTCAGAGGTTCTTACTGTGTTGTTGTTTATGGGAAGCTGCAAACACGTGCCTCTTTGTAACACTTGTCTTTCTAATAACATGTTCAATTGGATTTAGATTTCTGGAGAATAATATTAGCAGAAAATGAACTTCAAAGTGGATCTGAGCCTGCACTGTAGAATGTCATAGCTCACTCTGCTGCAGACTCCCAACAAGGAAACATTTCAAATGAACATTGGCTGCCGCAGAATGGGGTGACTAGAGCTAAAATGTAGAAAACGTCTACCTCATTTGTGAAATCTGTTCTAAAAATGTAATAGCCCAGGCACACATGTTCCTCACGTTTCTGCATTGAAGCAGACTCAATCAAGAGGCAGACATATGTTTATGACTGTGTCAAAGCGGACCCTGTCAGTTTCTGTGCAAGTCGCTGTTATGGCCTCCCTTTACTAGAGAGCCTACAAAAGGTAACGGTTAACGAGCTCTTGCAAATCCAGGCAGCAGTCAAATAATCCAGTTTAAGCTAAAATAAGTAATTGAAAAGGTAACAAAGGCTTGCTGTCACCAACAAAGTCACGGTAAACTGTTCTCACAGTAGCTACATCAAGCAAGTGAGGCTCTACTCAGGAATATCGTGCACATATACACAAATACTACCCTTAGGAAAAGGCATGTTCTGAGAGCTGTGGGGGCCACTGGCCAGCAGCCTCCCTATGCAATGCATGCTGCTGCAGGTTGGCCATTTCTTTCAGTGTCTCGGGTCATGTTTTTCCTTCGAGTTTTTACTCCAGAAATGCAAGTGACTGCAGCAGCCTCTGCTCCACGAATGAGCACTGGACATGTAAGGGCGGCTTTTGAGTTTCTGTGGCTCATCTTCCTCGCATCTGACTTCAGAACCCACCTTATCCTCTTCTGAGCCTTCATCAAGGCATTTCTGTAAGGGCACTATGCCACAAATAATGATGGCACCGACAAGAGAGCACACGTTGCATCCCATTAGACCCACATTCCCAGTTCTGGTGGTCCCATGCTTTGCCTATATTAGAAGCTCAGCATTGCTTTTCCCCCCAGCTCCTCCTCACAAGCCCAGGGCATGCCCATTGCCACAGACGCGCAATGGAATGCAGGGGGCAGCTTCGCTCTCACTGCAGAAATCAGTCTCCCCCTTGCTCCTGTTTGGTTATTTGATGAACCTGACCACGAATGGCTGTTGTCTTCGTTCGGTAGTGACTAGTTCCCATTACTTTTGGAGGGTTTTTCATCTTAGGTGGTGATGTAACGCGCGTTGCTTGGAAATTCATAGCAAATCAATTGTGGCAGCCATAAAATGCAGGGGAGAGCATGGATGGCATACATTTGCCCTGCTAAAAGCACTGAGAGAGTGGCATTGTTTCCCAACGACTTGGCTAGCAGGACAATGAGATGTGCTTGTGCTATCTCTATCTTTTGTGCCCACCTCGCTTATTCAAATATGTGAAGTAGTTGCATCCCCACTCAGTCTTTTTTGCTCCGCCTACTTCATGTTGGCGAGGGATGAAGCCAGGGAATCCCTCCCTGTCACTGGTCAAAAAGAGACCACAGCCATTATTTCCACTACACCATGGAAATCTGGTATGTCTGGAATGCAACACTTACTTGCAGAATGCAGAAAATACAGGCTTACTTAGAAACTAACAATCTTGGGCCTCAGGCAATCAGGTTTCCGCCCTAGACACGGTACGGAAACGGCCATGATTGACCTCATAACACAAATCCAAGACATAAAAGACTTCTGCTCGATCTATCGATCTATCGGCAGCTTTTGATTTGGTCAACCACCAAACTCTCTGCCACCACCTGAAAACAGCTGCCCACTTCTCAGATATAGCTACATCTTGGATTACATCCTTCCTTGCAAATAGAACTATGAGAGTCTTCTCACCACCTGCTTCCGCCAAACCTTCTCCAGTACTCTGGGGTCCCGCCAGGGTCGTGTGTCTCCCCCACTATTTATAATGTGTTCATGAAGCCTCTCTTCGACATTCTTGATTATCTGGGTGTCAAGTATACCAATTATGCGGACGACACCCAGATACTCATTCCCATCACTGGCGACCACGCAACAGACACAAAAGCCCTTAACGAAATCTATTCAGTCATACAAGCTGGGTTGGTGCATCATGGACTCTGCCTAAATGATGAGAAAACTGAGTTACTAATCCTCGGCTCTCACATTACACTTAATAAGATAGACTCAGCCTTCAATTCCTTTACTATTGATGGCAACACTATCAAGGTCTCCAACAATACTCAAACACAGAACAATGCCATCAGGGCCGCCCTCAACATTCCAAAGAAACTCCACATATCAGACACAAGACATAATCTTTACTGGCTGTCTGTTGAGCAGAGAATCTCCCTTAAAACCCTTGCATTGACGTACAAAGCAAGGGCGAATCTCGCCCCAGCATACCTCACTAACCAACTCTCTGCACACACTTCCACAAGACCCCTAAGAGCTGCTCAAGTTCACACCCTTTCCATCCCTAGACTTAAGCTCCAAAAAGCCAGAGGCTCCAGTTTCTCTGTTCTTGTGGCCAAGCTTTGGAACACGCTTCCCTACTCCCTCAGATCTGAACCCTCCTTGCAATTATTTAAGAGCAATACTAAACGTTGGTTCCATGAATTGGATCTTGCTGGGCAGCTTTCATAAGTTTAGCTATTCTTGGCTGGGTGATCTAGAGGGTTCTCCTTTCCACATTGCCCCTTACTATTACCCTCCCTGTAATGCGTAATTTACTGTATCCCCCTGATAACCGGCACCGCCACACTCACTTGTTTTTACCGGTTTATTGTACCTGCCTGAATTATCTCTTTGTACCTACTGTATAATAGTAGTCTCGGGAGGATAGCCCAGGGGCAACGTGCTTGCCTTGGAAGCAAGACGACATGTACCACCACAGGTTCGATCCCCGGGTCCGCGCTTAGAAACCTCTGGGTATTAAGCGCGTTATAAATAACCTATCATATCATATCATATCAGGTGCATCCTTGTTAACCTGGCATTAACTCAATACAGTGTATTGTCCCGACTTCATGTTGTAACCCATGAACAAGATTGTTTATTTTATGTACCGCTATTTTCTGTAAGACATGCGCCCAGATGCCCCAGGGCGAGAAGTGCTTTACAAATAAATAGAATACAAATACAAATACCTCTCGACAAACACGGGAAAAAACAAGAGATGGCTCAGCTAGGTGTGGGTCAATACTCTCAGGTGTTTATGTATTTAACACAAAACAGGCATGCTCTTCTAGTAAAACTTGCATAGCAAAACAAAACACTATTCTGTCAAACCTCTGGCATCTGGGACTTGTGATGAATCTAGCGATGCAATCACTTCCTCCCCAGGGAAGCTCTCTCTCTCTCCCCATATGGCCTGGGGAAGGCAGTTGCTACCTGATCCTGACCCTGGGGGTGGCTGCCTGACAGAGAACTATATGGGGGAAACAACCCTTATGGGAGAGTCGGAGACTCACTAGCAGGAACATGTTATCCCACTTTCCATTCAGGGTATGACATCAACCCCTGTAATTCCCAATCCTGTATGGCCTATTGCACAGTAGAACCAGACCATCCAATTTGCACTGACACTGACAATAAGACTCTTTCCTATACCTTTAGTAAAAAGACTTAGATGAGGAAGAGCACAAGGGCAATGCTGAGCGCCAAAGCCACAGAACCCGAGAGGCGATCTGGTTGTTGGATGGATCCGATAGGTGCCAGGGCATTTAAAAACCCTGAAAAGTCAGGAAGATGGAGGTCCACTTCTCCCGCTGTGGGCCGAGAAGCGAGGGAGTAGCCAGTTGCAGCAGGGAGCAAGAGATCTCCAATCCACAGCGTCAAGACAGGCTCAGAGAACAAAGGTAAGCTGCACGGAGGCCGGCAGCAGTAGAAGGTGTGGAGAGAAGGCCAAGGCCGAGGTGTACAGAGTATCAGAGCATGGACGGGTCACCAGCAGAAGGAGGAGGCTCCCTGTTGGAGGAACCACAGACTGTGGAGAACAACAAAGCAACCACGAGAGACGGTGAGCCCAGATAGGTGAATTGGGATGCTGGGGTATACCGCACATCGAAGAGAGACAGGAAAACTGATGGGGCGAACCTGAGCAAGGCAGGTGGGACGCCGTGTACATTACTAATTAAAGAGAGTCAAAAACCCAGTGCCTGAATAAGTCAAACTGTTACATGTTAAGAAAGTCTTAGCAGGAGATTATACCAGTCAACATGTTGGTGAGTTTGGGGCCCGCACCCAAATATAAGAGGACACTGAGAAAGTCCTGGCAGGGAAGTACACCATGCAACCAGTTTTGAGAGTCTGAGAGCAGCACACAAAACTGAGAGAAGAAAGTAAAGTGAACATTGAGAAAGTCCTGGTAGGGGAAAATACCAAGCAATCTGTTTTGCAAGTCCCGCACCCACGATTGAGAGACGAAAGAAAGAATGCCCTGGCAGGGGAGTATACTAGCTGAATTGATGTAAGAAGATTCAATTCAACACTACAGCTAAGTCAATGCCTAGTCTGGGATACTGAATGGAAACCCTTATTGATATATCTTTATGTCCAGTTCATGAGTTCTGGATGACTACCCCTATCTAACACCCCTCTCTTAGAATCCCCCTGACCCCACTGAGCCAAGAAGTAGTTCTGTTTTGCAAGTTTAAAAGGTTTATTTGAGAAATAAGACAAAATATAGATACCACGCTTTTATAATAAATTAATAATCAATATCGCCCTTATAAATATAATGTTAATCAACAATGGGTAATCTGACACTAGCACACTTCTTTATAATCAATGAGGAGTTAGTATAGGATGGATCAAGTAGCAAAAATACTTTTATGATTTCAAGGGAAAAGCAATGAGGAATAAAAGTCAGTACAGAAATACTTGAGATGATTTTAGCAAAAGATAATATAATCACTTTTTCTCTGGCAATTCACCCCCCTCCCCTATGCAATGTAAGACATGGAAGTAGATGGTAAGAGGAGCACACAGTTCTCAGGAATGCAATCAAATACAATACGAAATTCAGTTCCCCCCCAGCAAGCTTAGAGAAAACCGGTATGAGTTTTAAAACACAGGCCCAAGTGCTTTGAATGTGGTGGCAATGAAGTGAGAAATATGCTGAAAATGCTTTTAATTCCCTTTAGGAGGTTCAGGGTGAGTGAGAGATACTTGGGATGAGTTCAGGCTCACTTTAGCAATGATTCAGAGATGGTGATTAAGAGGCATACGAATTTTTAGCAAGGAAAGAAATGACTGCTGATGGTTACACGTGGCTGGATTTTTAACCAAATTGCAAATCACGGTAAAATTTGCGAGTGCATGAATCGTGATTGCGGAAAAAGTATAAGGATTCTAAGCTTTCAGAGGAAAGTTAAACCAAGTTCGTAGCCCAAACGGTTCCAGAGATATGAACGATTTTGTAAAGGTCGTTTTTCGGATTTAAAGTAAACTCAAAATTCTTATAATCTCTGTGATCAGACGGGGTACTCACGGCTCTTCGGTTCTTTATAGATGAGAGGAGGTAAGAGGCGTCCCCCCAGAGGTCCAGAGACCAGATAATCTGTGCTCTGTGCTCCCAGGGGGCCGCCCCCTGGGAAACCCTCTTGGGGAAGAAAACCCAGATCCTGCAGGTCCTGTGTTGGATGGAACTTCCAGTCGTAGTGGCAGGTGAAATGAAGAAGAATTCCCGACTGATGTCAACAGAGGGAATGGTACTGAATTTGTAATCGGAGGCAAGGTGAGTACCAGGAGAAAGGAGAAAGGGAGACGAAGGAGAAAAAGGAGAGAAAGAGCAGAGGACCGCAAGAATCGGGTATAGAGGACGGGTAAGTAAGGCGAGAGTGAGTGGAAAGGAAGACGTAGAAAAGCCGCTGGCGGCTGTTAGTAAACGAAGCTACCGGCCATGGGAGACCGTAGCCGGAGGAAAAAACACAAGCGGAAAATAGATAAGCCGCGGAGCGGCAAAGGAAGGAGGGAGCGAGGGAGTGCTCCAGGAGGAGAAAAAACTGGCAAGGCAAGTCTTTACAAGCGAGCAGCTACAAGGGAGAGCTGAAGAGCAGAGTAGCAACGCAGTTACCTGAAAGTTCGCGGTGTACAAGTACGAATAATGGTGGAAAGAGAGGAAGGACTAGGTGGAAGAAAAAGACTAGACCGGCCTTGTTAGTTGATAGAAACAGTATCTAGGAGCCGCCATCTAGGATTCCATTGAGTATATCGTGGTTGATGTAGCTTCCATCTTCTCCATGGGTTTCTAATCCCTCTTCTAACAGTATGCCCTCCCCGTGGGGGGGAAGGTCCGGGTTTCCAGGGATGGCATCGATGGTATCTCTTCACCAATGTAGGTGCATGCACTGCAGATGCTGGTTCCCAAGTTCTGTCTGATGGGCTGTACCCTTTCCAATCTACCAAGTATTGTAGGGTTCCTCGGTGATACCTGGAGTCAGCTATGGCGGAAACCTCATATTCCGGACCTTCTGATGTGTCAATAGGGGGAGGTGATATCTCTCCTTGTCTGCAGAACCTGTCAGATACATGTGACTTTAACTGAGAGACATGGAACACATTGTGTATCCGTGACCAAGAAGGCGGTAGTTGTATCTGATAGGATACTTTTCCTATCTCCTTGAGCACCCGAAAAGGACCAAAGAATTTAGGAGAGAGTTTGGAAGGTATCAATCTTTTAGGGAGATAACGGGATGAAAGCCAAACTAAATTCCCAGGTTTATATGTGGGTTCTTGAGATCTTCTTTTATCAGCTTGGAATTTGGTTCTTTGTTGAGTGTCTTTCAGGATGGCACGGGCAATGTTATGTCCTGATTGAACGTGTGCCAGCCACTCCTCTACTGAAGGGGAGTTAGTTATTCGAGTGGCAGTGATGGGTAATATTTCAGGATGAAAACCATAGTTACAGTAGAAAGGTGACATCTTGATGGCGGAATGTTGCGCATTGTTGTACGCTATTTCGGCATATGGTAACATCTCAGTCCAGTTATCCTGTGTAGCGGAAACAAAACATCTGAGGTATTGTTCCAATGTTTGATTTAATCTTTCGGTTTGGCCATTGGCCTGCGGATGGTATCCTGAGGTAAGATTCCGGTGTATGCCTAAGGCTTGGCATAGATTCTTCCAAAAGGTTGAAACATATTGTGGCCCTCTGTCAGAGACAATGTTCTTAGGTAAACCATGTAAGCGGAAAATTGTATGCAGGAAACAGGATGCCATTTGAGATGCCGTAGGAAGCTTCACCATGGGTATGAAATGTGCCATCTTAGTAAAAGAATCAATAGTCACCATAATCGTGGTGTTGCGATTGGAAGGAGGCAACTCCACTATAAAGTCGGTCGAAATCCTTTCCCAAGGTTGACTAGGAAGGGGAGGTTGCACCAACTTTCCGATTGGAAGTCTTCTTGGTACCTTTTCTTGAAGACAAATGGAACATGCAGTGACATAGTCTCTGACGTCTAAGGCAACAGATGGCCACCAGAAGTGGCGGTTGACCAATTCGAGGGTGTTGGCTATTCCCCTATGTCCTGCAGTCTTATGGTCATGACACATGTACAATACTTGTTTCCTGAGAATTTCGGTAGGCACATATATCCGTGTATTGTGGTAGAACAAGCCTTGTTCTTCCTGGAGTTGGTATTCTTTTGTGTCTATATCATTGACTTCAGAGAGCTGTTTGCGAATGTCCTGAAGAAAAGAGGATATCAAAAAGATGAATGTAGCTTGAGGCAATATCTTCTGCTGAATGCAAGGTTCTTCTGTCTGTAGACTTCGTGATAAGGCGTCCGCCAATAGATTGCTAGTTCCAGATATGTGAGTGATTCTGAAGTCAAAAGAAGAAAAAAAATAGGCCCAGCGGGCTTGACGACTGTTTTGACATTCATAATTTTGTAGTACTTTCAGGTTGCTATGGTCAGTTCTGATGGTGATGGGATGTCTTGTTCCTATCAGCAAATGTCTCCATTCTTGGCATGCTTTCTTTATGGCGAGTAGTTCTTTTTCCAGGACAGTATAGTTTTGTTCCGAAGGAAGTAAAGTCTTGGACATGTAGGCTATGGGGTGTTCAACGCCAGATAGGGATGCTTGTTTTAACACACCTCCAATGGCAGAATGCGAGGCGTCAGTTTCGAGAATGAAAGGTCTTGTTTGATCTGGTAATCTAAGGATGGGTGCAGTGGAAAAGGCCGTCTTGAGGTTATCAAAGGCTTGTTGTGCTTCGGTAGTCCATGCATACCTTTTACCTTTTTGGAGAAGAGATGTCAAAGGTTTGATGGTTTTTGAAAAGTTAGGGATAAATCTTCGGTAAAAGTTTGAGAATCCCAAAAACCTTTGGACCTCCTTTACCCCTTGGGGAGCCTTCCATTGCTGTATGGCTGCTACTTTTCGAGGATCCATGGAAGCCCCTTCTGCAGAAAGGATAAAGCCCAAATATGGGATATTCGTCTGGTGAAATGAGCATTTCTCCAACTTTGCAAACAAGTGGTTGTCTTGGAGACGGTGGAGGACTTCGGAAACATGAATCATGTGTTCTTGTAGATTTTTTGAGAATATCAATATGTCGTCCAAATAGACGATTAATGAATGGAGGAGTAGATCTGAGAACAAATGATCAACGAACCTCTGAAATACAGAAGGAGCGTTAGCCAATCCAAATGGCATCACCCGATACTCATAGTGACCGAATGGTGTGCGGAAAGCGGTTTTCCACTCGTCTCCGCTCTTTATCCGAATCAAATGATATGCACCACGTAAGTCTAATTTTGAAAAGATTGAGGCGCCTCTGACTGCTTCTAGAATGTCTTGAATAAGAGGCAGGGGGTATCTGTCTCTATAGGTAACTTTGTTTAATCCCCTGTAGTCAATACAGGGTCGGAGTTCTTTACAATCCTTCTTAGGAATAAAGAATAATGAAGCTCCAGCTGGGCTCTTGGATTCGGTAATCAAGCCGTTACGTACATTGGTTTGTAGATATTCTCGTAAGGCTTCCTTCTCTGGGTGAGAAAGGGTATACATTCTTCCAAAAGGGATCTGTGCATCTGGCAATAGATCAATTGCGCAGTCGTCTCTTCTGTGGGGAGGCAACTCCTTGAATTCCTCATTTGAAAACACTTTATGGTATTTATGATAGATTTCTGGTAGCAGGTTTAGATTCAATACTACAGACGAGGAATTCTGCAGCGGCAATTGAGTTTGGGAGATGTGTACTCCATTGTCAGAGTTAGGTAAGCACGTAGCAGTGCAGTATTCAGATCCTAAAAACATAGTTCCGGCCTTCCAGTTTATGTAGGGGTTATGTTTAGACAACCAAGGCATTCCTAGGATAATAGGATAATGAGCAGCTTTGATAAGGTCAAAGATCACCTCTTCTTTATGTGTATTTATTTTCATGGTAAGGACAGATGTGTTTTCTTTTATGAAGCCAGAGGACAATGGTTCTCCATCAACTCCTTCGACTGGTATAGCGGTGGTCTTAGTTAGATGAGGAATCTTATGTTTGTATGCCCAATCAATGTCCATAAAAAGACCCGCTGCTCCACAGTCCACCAGAGCCGGTACCCTTTCGATCACAGAGTCTTGAAATTGAATGGTTAATGGTACCACTACCATTTGAAGAGCGTTTGTGACGCAGTTGAGGGAACTTTTCAAAATGGACCCATTCACAGTTCCCT
This sequence comes from Ambystoma mexicanum, assembly GCF_040938575.1. Lineage (NCBI taxonomy): Eukaryota > Metazoa > Chordata > Amphibia > Caudata > Ambystomatidae > Ambystoma > Ambystoma mexicanum. The sequence goes on from NC_090925.1 coordinate 636,337,454, forward strand.
TTATGAACGGGTGGCGGCGTTTCCCGATCGCCGTGGAGGTATCAGGTTACAGTCCTTAAGTACATGTTTGTTGGAACCGCAGTACATGCACAATCCCTGAGTACGTCTCCTGTTCCTTTCCTCAATGGTGAGAGGGCCTCGGGTGGTGCCTACTTGCATAGGTTCATCTTCGGCTACTCGGGATGTCTTAACTGTTTCACTTTTAAAAGAAGTTGGTATCCCTTTTGCCTTTCCTTTCCTTCTTTCCCAATTTCGTTCTTGGATGCGATAATCCATTTGGAGGACAAGGGTGATCATTTCTGCAAGATTATGTGGGCGGGGAACACGAGATAATTCGTCCTTTAATTCTTCATTGACATTCCTTCTGAATATGGTCAAAAGGGCATCATCGGACCATGCAGTCTCAGTGGCCAAGTGTTTGAATTGGGTTATAAAGGTCATTAATTCCATGGTTCCTTGCTTTAAATCAAGAAGGTTTTCCTGGGCTGTAACCACTAACTCTCGGCGACCAAACATGGCCTGTAGACTATTAAGGAACCCAGCCAAGTTGTCTAAGAGTTGGTTATTAGTGGTCACTAAAGGAGTAGCCCAGGCCAAAGCACTGCCCGAGAGGTTAGTTATGATGAAACTAACCTTGGACCGATCAGTAGGGAAGAACATTGGTTTGAGCGTAAACTGTACAATACATGAATCGATGAATTCTTTAAGCTTCCTAGGGTTACCTTCGTACTTCCCCATAGGAAGTGGTCCGGGCGGTAATTCAGTCCTGGAGTGTACCATTTGGCGAAGCAGGGTGTTTTCGTTTCGTAATCCCTGTACTTCAGTATTCAAGGCTTGCACGGCATCCATCAGCTGCTGGACTTGTTGTTCCATGCTTCCTATCTTAGGCGTTGCTATCTCTTATAATCTCTGTGATCAGACGGGGTACTCACGGCTCTTCGGTTCTTTATAGATGAGAGGAGGTAAGAGGCGTCCCCCCAGAGGTCCAGAGACCAGATAATCTGTGCTCTGTGCTCCCAGGGGGCCGCCCCCTGGGAAACCCTCTTGGGGAAGAAAACCCAGATCCTGCAGGTCTTGTGTTGGATGGAACTTCCAGTCGTAGTGGCAGGTGAAATGAAGAAGAATTCCCGACTGATGTCAACAGAGGGAATGGTACTGAATTTGTAATCGGAGGCAAGGTGAGTACCAGGAGAAAGGAGAAAGGGAGACGAAGGAGAAAAAGGAGAGAAAGAGCAGAGGACCGCAAGAATCGGGTATAGAGGACAGGTAAGTAAGGCGAGAGTGAGTGGAAAGGAAGACGTAGAAAAGCCGCTGGCGGCTGTTAGTAAACGAAGCTACCGGCCATGGGAGACCGTAGCCGGAGGAAAAAACACAAGCGGAAAATAGATAAGCCGCGGAGCGGCAAAGGAAGGAGGGAGCGAGGGAGTGCTCCAGGAGGAGAAAAAACTGGCAAGGCAAGTCTTTACAAGCGAGCAGCTACAAGGGAGAGCTGAAGAGCAGAGTAGCAACGCAGTTACCTGAAAGTTCGCGGTGTACAAGTACGAATAATGGTGGAAAGAGAGGAAGGACTAGGTGGAAGAAAAAGACTAGACCGGCCTTGTTAGTTGATAGAAACAGTATCTAGGAGCCGCCATCTAGGATTCCATTGAGTATATCGTGGTTGATGTAGCTTCCATCTTCTCCATGGGTTTCTAATCCCTCTTGTAACAAAAATGACAGGTGACAGCTTTGCAGCTGCAGAATTGACAAATGACAGTGGTGCAGCTTTACAAATGACAGGTGACAGTTAGGAGGCAGTTCTACTTAGGTTAAATAGATTGAATTATATTACTTTAAACTAAGAGATTTGGTTTTGCCCCGTCCTAGCTGTACTCACAATATATTTGGAAGGATTGGGTCTCGTCACGGATCTGATCAATCAGGCTAGCGGCACTTCACAGCGATCTGGTCTCTGGGTCTGCGGTTCTGCACGGTCTGGTCTGGTCTGGCACTGGTCTGGTCTGTCCGGATACAGCAGTCTCTGCACGGCTCCTGGATCTCTGCACTGGTCCTGGCAAAAGTTCTTGGCAAGGGATTCAAGCAGCTCGCCCGGCTGTGAGTAGCTTGCAATGATTTGAGGCCTGTTGCAGAGAACTCAGCTTGTGGTTTTAGGCCTCTGATTTAGGTTCTAAAGTATAAGTTCTAGGTTCTGGAATATGTAGCTGGAGTCGGTCTGGAACTGGTATCTTCTGGATGTTGTGTGGTCCGGCAAAACGCTCCACAGCAACTGGATTTGAATGTCCTCTCTAGCTTCCAGTGGCTCTTTTTATGTCTTTTGAAAGTGGGTGTGTGCGCAGCATCACTAAACCAGCCCCTCTCTCAACTGATCATTGGTCAAGCTTTTCCCTCTTCCTTGATAGGGGAAAGGAAATGTGAGTCATGGTGATGCTATTTTATGGCCTGCAGAAAGGACACTCCCCTGTCAAATTACACCCAAATCTATATATGACCCAAATACATATTGCACTGATACACAGTTGTTTAAAATTACATGCACCCATCACATATCACATGAGGTATACTCTGTTCAAACTCTGCTCTTCCTGGGGGCTTGCATTCAAAAATGGCAACATTTTGCGCTTTTTAATAGCTTTCCCCATATCAGATTTTTCTCCAAATTTATACAATTGTGTGCAAGGCATGTGGGCATTTAGATAAGGAAGTGTCAGATTTTTAACCTGCATACATTTAGAGTAACAACCTCTTTTCCGCTCGTAAACCCCCAGATCATACCACCGGGTCCTAAAACCTCTTAAAATGTGGTCAGAAAAATCACAAGAATTATGGTATCATTTAGATAATTTTGACAAGTCCGCACCATGAGTTGTACATCTTTCTTAAAATCATATTCTGGCCAACAGGGGTGTGTCTTCCGAGGTCACATGGTTGAGAAACCAGTTTGCCCTCTTTCTTTAAGCTCAGCCTGTCCTCAGAGGGGGCTGCCCCTCCCCGTTTCTGCCAAGAGGAAGCCACTTTACGACCTCCCCTATAAACCATCTGCCTGAGTCAAGGAAGGGCTTTGTTCAAAAGGAAGCCATTTAAGACCACCCTAATAAACCATCTGCCTGGGCCCTTTGTTTAGTTTCTTGCAATCCCCTGGTAATTCAATCAGAGAGTGTGTGACCTCCTTTTGGCAGGAGCAACAGAATGCAGCCAGGCCTGGGAATGCATTTGTTGGGCAAGCCCCCACTCCTGTCGGGCAGAATTGGAATCTCTTTAAGCCAGTTTTCAGCTAAAATGTCACTTTCTGTTCCCCAGTTTAAGTCAATACAATTTTTACATATGCAACTGGAATGCTGATTCTAAGTTCAAAACTATGACATTTTAACAGTTACAAACTATGTGACACTCAAAAGTAGGTCACACAGTTAATTTAAACATTTCGATTTTGGTGGTTTTAATCCAGTTTCAGTTAGGCTGCTGACATGCATAGCTCAGCCAGTTTTGTTATGAACATTGTTTTGGGCTCTTCATCTTCCCAGATTTTGTATGCACAAATACTTCATTCTGCCAGATGTCCGCTGGTGTTCAGTGAGATTTTTGGATGTGTTGCAATGTTTGAAAATAGGCATTTTGAGATGGCATTCAGAGAAACCAAAGGTAATTTTAAAGCATTTTTGAGCTAACAGGCGCTGCTGTTTTACCTTTGGCACCCATTCCACTCATGGCACCCTGGCCCATCATGCTCGCACTGGTGGGTGGCAAGTTAGGCAGCCATTTTGGTGTACGCACAAACTGCGTGGTTCTCCTGGATTCTGGCGCACATGTGGGCTTTTTGGCCATCTTGGATTTTCTAAGCCCACAGCACCAAATATTGCAGCATGATAGCTCAAACATGGGTCAGGACACCCAACATTGAGCATGAGTTTGGGACTCACACCCAATGGTGTGAAATCAAGGGGGAGGGACCCAATACCCCCCTGAACTGGAAAGTTGAATAGAATGTGAAATTGTGAAAGTCAACTGTGAAATTGTGGATGTCAAGTCAACTTTGACGAATCAACTTCCAGGGCAACAGTGGCCCAGGGATGAATATCAGTTTCTAAACCATCAATCAGCACCAGACCTGCAGTGCACCAAAAGGGATCCAAACAGATTGGAAACACAAGCAAATTATAAACCTCCTTGTCCAATTATGGTAATGTGGACGGAACGGCAGGCTTATCTCTACAAGGTTGTGGATCGTTGGTTATTTGCAACACAGCAAAAATACAACTATTACCCAATCATAAAAGGGACTGTCCAGTCAAGGTTGCATGAAAATATATACTTTATTATTTTTCAACAGACAGGTCTAGCACACTACAAAATACAACCCACCCTGTAAAGGAATGCAGAGGACAGATAGTTTCAAGAAGGAAAAGGGATGCACTCTGGATACTGACAGGAGGCTAGGCGGTAAAGTAATCAATCACAATAGTTCAAGGATACTTGGTATCAGAACAAAGGGAGAAATGGGTCATAAAAGGTCACTAGCGGCCTACGGAGAAGCACCAGGGGGACAAAACCACAATGTAACTTGCTCTTGTAGAGGTTCTTGGTGCTCAACAGAGTCCAGTCGGTTTTAGGCCACTTTGAAGCTCCTGCGACAGAGTTCAAGATAGAAGACAGCTGCGGGTATCAGGCGGCAGGCAGGTCGGCGAGCATGGTTGGATGGACGGCTGCAGGCTGGCCTACATGGCGGCTTGGGGTCAGGAATCATTGTCTCAGTGCTGGTTGGTGGGTCTGAAGCACTCGTTGAGGCATCTCGGACGACGTTAGTGACTGCGACGTGATAACCGTCAGTGGTGCAGTTGGTAGCAGCTCGAGGGGCTCGAACTGTCTCGAAAATGTCCATTAAGGCAGACACTGGTTGATGCTTGTCACAGCACTCCACCTAGCTTCTTCGCTGGGCTCGTGTCCAATAAGGCGGACAGCCCAAAGCTGAGGAGAGTGTTGCAGGCAACAGCCTTGTCCTTGGTTTGGTTCAGAGACTCTCTGGCACTTCCCACCTAGGAAGCTTGCTTGCAGAGCCTAGCAGGGCATGCTATCTGCTGGCTGGGTACCGGTTCTGGAGCTGATGGAGGGTCCTCTCAATTCATTATCTCCCTCTATTCCCTGGGAGATGATTAGGGGAGGGATCTTGCTTCCCTCTTGGAGGTCGTGCCCTTCCTTCATTGGTGGAAGATTTAAGGCAGGCTGTACCTTCAGACAGGGCCCAATGCTGAGTTTTTCTTGATACTCCTTGCAAAGTCTTCAGATGATCTTCCCAAAAGAGGGGCTCAGCCCCCTTTTAAAGCCAAATGGGCCACAGTGATTGGCGTAGGCTAAGCCTACCCTAATGAACCAATCCTGGGTCCCCACCAACAATCTCCTGTATGCATGAGGTTACAACCAGAGTGCTCTGCAACAGAAAAGGTAAAGGGGTAAAAATATGTAATACTAAGTCCCACCCATCTTCCTGTCTGTTGTGGATCAACGGGTCTCTCTAGTTTTTGGAGCTCTCTGTGGTACCTGATTAAAGTGTCAGTTCTCCCTTGAAGCTACGGTGAGAACAGACCCCCTGTGGGGATGACTACTGTAAATACATAGTTCCAGACATGACCGGATCACTGCCCTTGATATTGAGAGGCGGCAGCTGGCATCAGGTTGATGCAGTGCATATCAAAGGTGTGTTGGGGTTTCCTGTCCCCTTTGTTTTAGCCTCTGCAGGTAAGCCCCATGTGGCACTGGCTGATGTTGGGGGGATGGGTGGAAGTCATCCACGGGAGGCACACAGTTGGCTGAGAGAAAGTGATTTGTCACCAATGAATTCCACTGATTTGCTAGATGCTCTCCCCAGGTACTTATTGATAATAAAATACACGTTATCTTCATCAAAGTGTTGCCAACACAGCTCCTCGTGGTTTTTCTCCTTTTAGCTTTCTTTCAAAAGAATAACTTTCACTCTGTAGCTTCAGAAACTTGGGTTGCATTTGACAATAGTTCTGTGTGATCCTACCAGTCCATTTTGGAAACCTTTTATACCAGTTGAAGCAACATTTTCTTGGGTACTCCATCTATGGCCAAGGCTTGAATAACCTGAGTCTTTACTAGCTTCCTGAGCACTTCTCAGAATCGAATTCTGTATTGTACATGTGTGCATGCCGTCTTCTGTACAAACACATGAATTGTGCCTTGAGTAGCCCACCTGTTGTGCTATGAGTCATGACATGTGTTTCGACAAAGCGAAGTTCATGGGAGTTCTGGGGGTCTGGCTGGACATCATTAGCCAGGGCAACATGGCAGATCTTGACCTGCTGAGTATAGGCATGGACAATGAAGAGGTGCCGAGACAAGTGTTGCAATCAGGGGCATTATCTTTGCTATCAGCGCTATCCCTGTGTATAGTTTTTCCTTTTTAACCACCACTGAACACTGCAAGGGTGTAAAGGTGGTGATGGTAGAGGTCATGCAAGTAGGAAACATGGAATGGTGCAGGTGTTCAAAGTTTCTCGATGGAAGGATCAACGTTATACCCGATGCCTGCACGGATGACACAAGTTGGATCAATGATATGATATGATAGGTTATTTATAACACACTTAATACCCAGAGGTTTCTAATCGCAAACCAGGGGATCGAACCTATGGTGCCCCGTGACGTCTTGCTTCCAAGACGAGCACGTTGCCCCTGAGCTATCCTCCCGAGACAATATAATTTTGAAAATTCAAGCTATCAATTGTTCCCAGTGCCTCGGATTCATGGATAAAACTCAATTTAAGTTGTGCTCTTATTGTAACCATCGGTTTCCGTGGTTAGACAAGCACCAGTTTTTTAACTACTGTCAAAATTCGATACAAGTGGAAACAGCGGCCTAGCCTGCAAGAGGTGTAGGCCGCAAATACGAAAATCAAGTAAAGAACAACACTTTGTTACCAACACCATGAAAATGGGCATGTTGGACAGACATAGCACTGTGATTGGAATACAACGCTGGGGTCAACAATGTGCATCCCGCAGAGGCATTGCTAGGGAGGGGGACCTGGGGGGGCTATAGCCCTGGATATTTTGGTTGTAGCCCCAGATAGAAGCTCAGGTGCTACAACCAAAATGTTATCTAGGCCCGAGTCCCGCCTTAGCCCCTGATCTTTTCCAGACCTAGCAAAACCCCTGCCGAAATGGCATTCGAGCCGGACAGCAGCTACAAAGAAAGTGAGCCAGTAATGACCCAACAATAATGGACAGACCTTAAAGCTGGTCACACTCTCAAGCCTTCCAACAGTGATAAAAAAAGACACCAACACTCCTAAAAAGGTCAGTGAGAAAATGTCACTACAAAGGAGTCAGGGGAGCTATTGCTGGGCAGTGCTGGAAAGAGGAACCAGGGGGCAAGGTGAAGTGCAGCGAGGGGAACAGACTAGTTCTGGAAATCGAAATGGTGTCTGACTTTCATAAAATATAATACAAGTCATCTTGTATAGTGCCCATCTGCCAATATTGGTGGCTTTGCTGCGCTTGGTTCTGCAAGAAAAAAGGGGGGCGGGGTTCATTAGCGGAACAGTGGGAAAAGCAGATGTGGTACCGGTGGTATTGATGGGCACAGGTCATAAGTACCCGATTCCTGAGTGCAAATCTGCTTTCTGTAGGTTTGGCGGAGAAACCTGGCAGTAGGTTCTTAATGGGGAAGATCCCAATGTCTGATAATCTTCAGCACTTTGGGTCTGGTTAGCCACTAATGTGGTAGGGTGTGACAGGGATAGAGAGGAGAGCTTGATCATGGCATGCTTATTTATTGTTGATGTGCTAAAGGCTAGGTCTGTGGCGGCTCTCTGTGGGGGGGTGGTGTGAGTAGTGTAAGGTGGTAGGAGATGTTAAAAGGGAGGCAGTTTGTCAGGAGGATGGGGGAGTAGGTCTTACAAGGCAAGACAACCTGAAACCCTGTACTGCCACCACTGGCCTCTTGCATACAGTTCCCAAATTCATTCATTCTCATATTCATTCTAATTCCCTCTCATTCTCTTTCTCATTTTATCCCATGTGCAACAAAACAAGCACCTGCAAGTTGGGAGATGAGGGGGAAGGGGCAGTCTGTAAACTCCAGTCAATTTCCATGATCTACAGCTAAGTGTTATGGGAGGCAAGAACCTTTGGTTGAGGCTGCAGTCACACATTTTTCCTCGCTTAGTATCCTGGTTGGTAGGCTGAAATATGCCTCAAAGCTCCCCCTTCAATGCTCAGTTGCTGTGCTCAGTGGTTTGCTGGGAATTTTGCCCATCGGGGCAAGTCACATCTTGGGCAGGGCAAGAAGGTGTTTTTCAGACATGCATTAGGCATTGGTCATGGTAAGGGCCGGAATCACTGCTCATTTTGCCACCATATATAATGATAATGATGTGTTATTTATATAGCGCCTTTATCCAAAGCGCTTTACAGAGCACATATTTACATACAATATCACCCAACCGAAATTTGTACTCATTTATCGACCTCGGAAGGATGAAAGGCTGAGTTTGCCTTGCCGGGATTCGAACCTGCGACATGCAGATGAAGCTCAGAGTGCAGCAACGAGCGCTCAACCCGCTGAGCTATCTTACCAGCAATATATCTAGCTTGCTGTCTCCCTCTCCTCTCTGATCGACCGTCCCAGGTCTCTCCCTGGCTGTTCAACCAATACCTGGCACCTCTCGCCCACCGCATTGCCGCTCTCTGCTCCAACTGTCAGTGCTTTGTGGATGACTCGTTTTAAGGCTCCCCTCTACCACCTCTTCTCCTTATCTCATCTCTGACTGTCTGTCTGCTATCCAGGAGTGGTGTGCCACCAATGATCTCTGCCTTAATGCCAGTAAGATGGAGATTCTCCTCATCGGCACACCTGCACCCTCCTTTCCTGTCACTCTCTGGCCAGTCTCCCTTGGCCCTCTTCCTGCTCCCACCTCGAGGCTAACAACCTCAGGGTCATCTTCGACTCCACACTCTCCTTTTCACCTCACTTCTCTGACATCTCTAAGAAGTCAAACTACCAACTGCACCTCCTCAGATGTATTCTTCCTATCCTCTCCTTGCCCCAGAAGCTCACTGTCTTTAGAGCTCTGGTTCTCTCTAGGCTGGGCTACTGCAACAGCCTCTTTCTAAATCTGCCTGCTACTACTCAGCAACTCAGCCAGAACAGGACTGCAAGACTTGTCTTTGGCCTCAAGCCCAGGGTTCGTATCTCTCCAGCACTGAAATCTCTGCATTGGATCCCAGTGGCTGCAGGGATTAAGTTCAAGATACTCTGCATTGTTTACAAGGCCTTCTGGGGCCTGGGTCCTCAATACCTCCAACTCTCTCTTCGTAAATACCTTCATACTCGAGCTCTTCGCTCCTCCACCTCCAACTCCCTCAGGGTCAGTCAATTCTCCAAGCAACGAGTTGGCAGTAGATCTCTTTCTTCGGCTTGTGCCTCCCACTGGAACAGCCTCCCTGCCTCTCTGAAACTCAAGGAGAAACGTCTACGGTTCCAGAAGCACATCAAGTCCTTCCTCTTTGCTTCTGCCTTCGCTCTTCCTCTCCCCTGCTGATTTCCTATCTGATACTGCACTGGTCACTTGGCTACCCTCTGATTTCGGGCCCAGCCCGCTATCTGCCCAGTTGCACACCCGCACTGCCTCCCGACAACCATTGCACTTGGGTCTGTATCTGTAACCCTACTGTCCCCCTACCTGCACTTTTGGACACCTGCTGCCTGCACTTACCCTTGCATCTGCCGCCTGATGGCCGTATTTCTTGTTATTGTATAGCACTCCCCCATTCCCCTTGGCACTTTTCCCCTCCCCTGCACTTGCGCAATCTCAATGTCACTTGGCCTAGTAAGATCACTGTCTCTGCTTTCCCTCTGTTCCCCCTTCCTTACCTCGTCGCGCCTTGAAACACTTGTGTATAGGCACGTTAAAAATGCCATATCATATCATATCCCTCAAGCCCCTTCTCAAACAGTCCAAAACAAAATTTTCCCTCCACTGCCACCAACAGACACAAACTCATCATGTCTTGATGTATCAACATGCCTTCTGTATCAGAGTGATGCCGTAACCCTTCAGGGGATTCTTTACAATGAAACACGGAGCAGAAAGATGGAGGGTGGATTGTGGGTTCCTCAAAAACATGCAGAACCTTTGCCTAAAAAAGGGGACTGGTAGAGGCGACGTCTGCAGGATGGTAAATGGGAGTGTGTTGGCAGTGAGACCATGGCAAAAACAGCAATGATTAATTCATCAAGCTTTTAAGGGCTGTCCTTCAAAGTGTAAGAAGGGGCTGTCATGCATTAGCATAGGAACGAGGTGTGAAGTATTACCCACAGGGTGTCTTCTGGAGCCAGGGAAGGTTCCATCTCACCCATCATCAGCTATCTAGACTAGACAAGGGATGTAGCAGGAGAGAGCACGTCGGGCTGTGGGGTGTTGACTGAATTGTGCTCTTGCATACATAACATATAGACAAGTTAGTAAGATGCCTTAGGGAAATATCAGAGAGTGTAGCTGCTGTGTGTGCCCCCTGTGGCCACTAAAGTAATGAAACATTGCTCTCCCTCGGTCTCAAGCTAGATCAGATAAGAAATCTAAAGAGGGGATGTGCATCCCAGAGAGGCTTGCAGCTTCCAGAAAAAAATTAGCAAAACAGCATTTGTGTGGTAAAGACAGGCATTTTGTAAATGCCTGGTCTACTCTGTAACCTGGGTCTAGAGTTGTAGCATGCTACTTGTAAGGGTCCCTTTAATCTACTCTGCTCACTGTAGTGACCAATTGTCATGATCTCTGCTTCCAAAAGATCAGGACTTGCCCGACTCCCTTGGAAGCAGACCCATAACCCCGGTTCCGAGTGCCAGCCAGTCCCAATTGGGACCTTTTGGACCCTGTCCTGGCGCCAGTGGCACCAGGCTCATAAAGATGCCCAGTCCCAGCGCTGGAAGCGCCGGGCTCATAATGCTTGGGTGGACTTACCTGCAGCAGACCATGCTGCTTACTTACCTGCCAGTTGAACCCCTGATCCTCTTCTGTTTGGGACTACTTTTCCTGTTGGGTGGGGCAGGAGCCACTCCCTAGGTTCAGAACACTGGAACTCTTCTGGAAAGCAGGAACTCTTTTCTTACCTAGGCGTGGCTGTGGAAGGAGACACCTAAGCACTACAGGAGGCTATTTAAACCACACCCGATGGATGAATCTTGCTTTGCGTTATTCTGCATTCTCTGCAGCAGAACGCTCATCGTGTCTTCTGCTTCTGATCCTGGGAACAAAGGCTTACCATCCTGGAATCCAGTCTTCAGCAGCACCAGTAAAGACAAAGAAAGAACAGGTTAGCACTACGGTCTTCAGTGGCAGCGCATCTCTTACCTGGTCCATCGGCTGTCACCAACGCCTCGCGCTGCATTCCGGCATCTGAAAGACAAAGGCTTACCTACTCTTCGCATGCTCCGGAGGTCTTCGCACTGCATTTCGGCATCTGAAAGACAAAAGCTTACCAGCTCTTCGCACGCTCCGGAGGCCTTCGGCGCTGCATCCCGCATCTGAAAGACAAAAGAAGGTGCGTTTAAAGACATTGGGCAACTTTATTACTCACGTGCCATTACTCCTTCCCACGCCGAATCCAGTGGGTATTCCAGCACCCTTCAGCTTCTCTAAAGCTCCGAACTTGTACCTGCAAGATAAAAGGGACAGTTAGTGCGCATCGTGAAGCAGGCTACAAGCGCTTACTTACGTGCTTCCAGGCGCTTCTATTCCTCACGCGGGTTCGATCCTCAACTCTCATCAGCCCGCCATCCACCTTCGCCGGAACCCTGCAAAACAAGAGATATCATTACAAAAGACTTTTAAGACATTTGAAGTGCCCAGAATTTACCGTTCGTGCAGTTAACGACGGACAGCAGTCCTCTGAGGTCAAGAGGCCTGCACCCTTATCCAGTGAAGAAACTGGTTACGGCACCCTGCCCCGAGGCAGATGGAGAGCTCGGTGTTCACTTACCTAAGGTGAGGGTGTTAACCTTTGGGGTTCTACAGGAGAAGAGAAAGGGAAGAGGAGAGAGGCACCCAATAACCCCAGTTCATTAATCCCATATTTTCTATCTGCAGACATCTTACTCTTCGAGTCAGACATACAGTGCACAGAGGTCCAGCCCAAAGAGCCAACCGTGTGTTACACATCACCTTTGAAGATACGGCATTCACCCAGTCAAGACCAGCGCCTCTGCGGGAATCAGGTGAGCGTTAAAGAACGCAAAGCCTATCGCAAAACTCCCACCCAGGCGCTATGGAAACCTCGGATACCGACCAGCTAGCCCAGTTACTTGGGGAACTAAGAGCAGAAGTGCATGCAGCCCGTCAGGAAACGAATGCTCTAAGAAGGGAACTGATTATTTCCAAGGAGCGAACAGACGATCTCGCTAGACAATTGCTACAGTCACAAGCCGGACAAACTCCGTTACCCGCATCAGGGGCAAATCTTCCTTCAACATCCTCTACGAACCCAGTGCAGATCAACCTACCTGGGAATGTACCTCTGGCTCCGCCCGAACGATTTTCTGGTGACCCAAAGAGGTTTGCAGTATTTATTAATCAGTGCCGGTTGCACTTCTTATGCCGGCCAGCAGCCTTTCCAACTGATCAAGCTAAGGTAGCTTTCGTGCTTTCGTGCCTTAGTGGCAATGCGGCAGACTGGTCGATCCCTCTAGTTAATCAAGATGATCCGGTTCTCCATGATTTTCAAGCTTTTCAGCTCAGTATGGAAAAACTGTTTGCAAGACATTCACAGGGGCAGGCCTTGGACAATGAGCTCCTTTCATTGCGACAGGGTAATCAAGACCTTTTGGCTTATATTGCGTCTTTCAACAGACTGATAGTGGAAACTCGATGGCCTGAGGACAAAAGGATTACGCTGTTTTATAGAGGTCTACGTGGAGAGCTCAAAGATGTGTTAGCCCAAGTAGTGAATCACCCGCAAGACTGTTCGGACTATATTGACTTAGTCGTTCAAATTGACCACAGACTGCAGAACAGGAAGGCCGATCGTTCCAAGTTTGATGCTCGAGTATTTTCCAAACCACCAACTCCTACCAAAGGAGTAGACTCCGGGGAACCCATGCAAATAGGGGGCCTGAAAGGACCACTAACACAAAAGGAGCGGGAAAGGAGAAAACAGCTGCAATTATGCCTCTATTGCGGAAACTCGGGGCACTTTCTTCGAGACTGTCCGGTGAAACCAGCCAAGAAGGCAGTAGGAGCTGCAGTTACCAGGGTCACAAACTCTGAGCAGGGAAACAACCTCGCCCGACAAGAATAGAGGTCCTCTTGCCGAGCGTTAAAACCAGTTCCGTGACCTCGCATTTCGTGATACCTATGGTCCTAATTAGCCCTGAACATCCGGATCGATTACATGCGATTTAAGCTTACGTCAACAGCGGTGCCATCGGCAATTATGTGGATCATGAAATGGTTTTGAGGATGAATCTGACTCTTTGTCCAAAGGCTGTAAAGGACGTCATTACTACGGTGGATGGTACGGAGATAGCCTCCGGACCAGTAACGCATACCACCCAAGAAGTGACGCTAGTAAGTCAAGATGGACACCATGAGAAGATCGTGTTCGATGTGATCAAGGCCCCTCAGTTCCAGATTATTCTAGGAATTCCTTGGTTAGAGAAGCACAATCCTCAGATCGATTGGCGAGCAAGAACGGTTCAGTTTCCAGAATGTGTCTCTACTTGTCACCCTCGACCTGGTGTTGCACTGGCAGCAATTTCCTCGGAGGCTCCTCAGTTACCTCCTGAATACCTAGAATTCCAAGATGTTTTCCGGAAGGATCAGGCTAACTCTCTACCTCCTCATAGGTCTTATGACTGCCAGATAGACCTGATACCTGGATCTACTCCTCCTTGTAGTAGAATTTATGCCCTCACCGAGCCTGAGAATCTTCACCTCCGACAATACCTGGATCAATACCTAGCGAATGGGTTTATTCGTCCTTCCAAGTCCCCTGCTTCCTCAGCTTTGTTCTTCGTTCCAAAAAAAGAAGGGGACCTTAGAACTTGTATAGATTATCGCGCCCTGAACCAGATCACCGTTAAGAATAGATATCCGTTACCTTTGATCCCTGAACTCCTGGACCAAGTCAGAAAAGCATGCATATATACAAAGCTGGATCTTAGAGGAGCCTACCACTTGGTACGAGTAAAAGAGGGCGATGAATGGAAGACGGCCTTCCGCACCAAGTATGGGCTATTTGAATATCAGGTCATGCGCTTCGGACTTTGCAATGCCCCGGCCACCTTTCAATATTTTATGAACAATGTCCTCAGAGAGCTCATAGATGTGTGTGTTGTTGTTTACATTGACGACATCCTCGTTTATTCTTCATCGGAAACTGAACATCGGAAACACGTGAAAATGGTCCTCGAGAGATTGCGTCAACACAAACTTTTCGCTAAGTTGGAAAAATGTGTTTTCAACGTGACTGAAGTTGAATTCTTGGGATTCATATTATCACCTAGCGGAGTGCGTATGGATTCAAAGAAGGTCGATGCAATTCACAAATGGCCATCGCCATCCTCCGTAAAAGGTGTTCAAAGCATGTTAGGCTTCGCTAACTTTTACCGCAGGTTTATCCCCGAATTCTCTCGAATAGTCCAGCCCATCACCGCCTTGTTAAAGAAAAACAAACGTTTTGAATGGTCTACCGAGGCGGAACAAGCTTTCCAGAATTTGAAGACTAGATTTATCTCTGCACCGATCTTAAAACATCCTCGCCCAGAACTCCCCTACATCGTTGAAACTGATGCTTCGAGCCTTGCCATGGGGGCAGTTCTATCACAAAAGGACCCAATAACCAATCAGTTGCATCCCGTGGCATTTTGGTCCCGCAAATTATCGCCTCCTGAAATCAATTACACTATTACTGATAAGGAACTTCTAGCTATCAAGTCCGCCTTTGAGGCTTGGCGGCATTATCTTCTGGGGGCCCGACACACCGTTACTGTGATTACAGATCACCGAAACCTGCAATATTTGAAAACCGCAAAAGCTCAATCCTCTAGGCAACTCCGTTGGGCACTATTCTTTGCCGAGTTTGACTTCATAATTACCTATCGACCTTGTACAAAAAACGGTAAAGCTGATGCCCTTTCTCGGATGGGAGTGGAAGAACATTTGATCAATCCTAAACCTGTACCTATCATTCCCGAACAAAGAATTCTAGGTGTAATCGCCACACAATCCATAGAGGAAGTTAAGGATAAAGCCAGGCTACTGGTAACTCCAGCAGACATACAGAATTGGCATCTGCAGGGAAAGGACTTTACGGTGAAGGACAACCTATTATATTTCCAAGAAGGGTTATACCTGCCCAGCACAGATTTACAGAAAAAGGTAATCTCTTGTTATCACGATTCTTTAATGGAAGGACATCCCGGTATGACCAAGACCTCGGAAAAGATCAAGCGCTACTTCTGGTGGCCGTCTTGGAAAAAAGATATCAGAGACTTTATAATGTCCTGTGGAGTATGCGCCCAAAACAAGAGTCAAAAGGAAAAACCAGCCGGCCTCTTACGCCCTATTGACATCCCGCCTCGCCCTTGGCATACGCTTTCTATGGACTTCATCACCGATCTACCTCCATGCTCCGGATACAATACGATCCTAGTAATCGTGGACCTATTCTCCAAGATGGCGCATTTCATTCCACTCAAAGGCTTACCAACAGCAGCAACTCTGGCCCGAGAATTTCTCGAAAACATCGTCCGACTGCACGGGTTTCCTTCAGTTCTAATTTCGGATCGAGGTAGTCAATTTATTTCTCATTTTTGGCGAAGTTGCTGTCGGTCGGCTCAAATTGATGTGAGACTTTCGACCAGCCACCACCCTCAAACCGACGGACAAACCGAGAGGACCAATCAAACTCTGGAACAGTATTTGCGCTGCATGCTACAACAAACTGAAAAAACTTGGAAAGATATCCTTTGGATAGCCGAATATGCCTACAATAACTCTGTCCACTCGGGAACTGGGAAGACCCCGTTTTTTCTTTTATACGGTAGTCACCCTCGAACCTCGGAGTTGGATCCACTCCAAGATCTTGGAACACCAGCAGTAGACCAACTGCATTCTACAATCACCCAAGCCTTTAAGGAAGCCGTTTCTCACCTTCAAAGGGCTAAAGAACAATACAAGAAAGGAGCAGACCAACATCGGAAGGAAGCCCCCCAATATCAAGTAGGAGATCAAGTCTGGTTATCCACCAAATATCTACCTCTAAAAGGACCACGCACATTCAACCCAAGATACCTTGGTCCCTATTCCATCACTACCATAGTAAATCCAGTAGAGGTCAAGTTGGACTTGCCCCCTCACATGAAGATACATCCGGTCTTCCACGTCTCTCTATTAAAACTCGTGCAACCTCAAACCCGACTAACTACATCTCCAAAACCTATTCTAGTTGATGGAGAACTCGAGTTTGAAGTCAAAAGCATCCTGGATTCCAAGATCTCCAAATCTAAACTATTTTACCTGATTGACTGGAAAGGCTACGGTCCCCAAGAAAGATCCTGGGAACCTGCAGAATATGTCCACGCGCCTCGTCTAATCAAAAGATTTCATCGATCATTTCCTAACAAGCCCAAACCCCCGGAGAAGCCCGGTTTGGGAGGGGCCTTGAGGGGGGGTGCTGTCATGATCTCTGCTTCCAAAAGATCAGGACTTGCCCGACTCCCTTGGAAGCAGACCCATAACCCCGGTTCCGAGTGCCAGCCAGTCCCAATTGGGACCTTTTGGACCCTGTCCTGGCGCCAGTGGCACCAGGCTCATAAAGATGCCCAGTCCCAGCGCTGGAAGCGCCAGGCTCATAATGCTTGGGTGGACTTACCTGCAGCAGACCATGCTGCTTACTTACCTGCCAGTTGAACCCCTGATCCTCTTCTGTTTGGGACTACTTTTCCTGTTGGGTGGGGCAGGAGCCACTCCCTAGGTTCAGAACACTGGAACTCTTCTGGAAAGCAGGAACTCTTTTCTTACCTAGGTGTGGCTGTGGAAGGAGACACCTAAGCACTACAGGAGGCTATTTAAACCACACCCGATGGATGAATCTTGCTTTGCGTTATTCTGCATTCTCTGCAGCAGAACGCTCATTGTGTCTTCTGCTTCTGATCCTGGGCCTAAGGGAACAAAGGCTTACCATCCTGGAATCCAGTCTTCAGCAGCACCTGTAAAGACAAAGAAAGAACAGGTTAGCACTACGGTCTTCAGTGGCAGCGCATCTCTTACCTGGTCCATCGGCTGTCACCAACGCCTCGCGCTGCATTCCGGCATCTGAAAGACAAAGGCTTACCTACTCTTCGCATGCTCCGGAGGTCTTCGCACTGCATTCCGGCATCTGAAAGACAAAAGCTTACCAGCTCTTCGCACGCTCCGGAGGCCTTCGGCGCTGCATCCCGCATCTGAAAGACAAAAGAAGGTGCGTTTAAAGACATTGGGCAACTTTATTACTTTTATTACTCACGTGCCATTACTCCTTCCCACGCCGAATCCAGTGGGTATTCCAGCACCCTTCAGCTTCTCTAAAGCTCCGAACTTGTACCTGCAAGATAAAAGGGACAGTTAGTGCGCATCGTGAAGCAGGCTACAAGCGCTTACTTACGTGCTTCCAGGCGCTTCTATTCCTCACGCGGGTTCGATCCTCAACTCTCATCAGCCCGCCATCCACCTTCGCCGGAACCCTGCAAAACAAGAGATATCATTACAAAAGACTTTTAAGACATTTGAAGTGCCCAGAACTTACCGTTCGTGCAGTTAACGACGGACAGCAGTCCTCTGAGGTCAAGAGGCCTGCACCCTTATCCAGTGAAGAAACTGGTTAAGGCACCCTGCCCCGAGGCAGATGGAGAGCTTGGCGTTCACTTACCTAAGGTGAGGGTGTTAACCTTTGGGGTTCTACAGGAGAAGAGAAAGGGAAGAGGAGAGAGGCACCCAATAACCCCAGTTCATTAATCCCATATTTTCTATCTGCAGACATCTTACTCTTCGAGTCAGACATACAGTGCACAGAGGTCCAGCCCAAAGAGCCAACCGTGTGTTACACATCACCTTTGAAGATACGGCATTCACCCAGTCAAGATCGGCACCTCTGCGGGAATCAGGTGAGCGTTACACCAATATACAGATACACACAGGCTACACAAATAAGAAACTTGCAGGTCCCTGAAAGATGAGCAAAACTGCATGTGCGTGGAAAGGATCAGCTATTTTGTAAATGCCTAGGCTATTGGGTACGCTGGTTCTATAGCTGTAGAATGCTGCCTGTAAGAGCTCCTTTAGTCTACCCTGACCTGTGCATAGACACACATCCTATGCCAGTTTCCAGTCAGCCCATCTGACCCTAGCAGAGTGGCTCAATCATCACTCAGCCCAAAGCCCATTGCACAGGTGCACACCCAAAATGGAGGACAACTCCAAGAGGAAGAGCTTACTACCCTATAACAAGTACGACTCTCATTAGGAAGTCAAGTGGAGTGAAGGCTAGAGACTGGAGGGCACTGGAAGAATAGGAGGCTGCAGGAGTGGTGGAGACGGGAGAGTTGGCAGCAGTGGAGAGCAGGTGGAGGTGGTGGGAGCTGAGTGGGAGAGAAAGGAGGTGGTAACATCAAAAGAGGGGGTAACATTAAAAGAGGTGGTAACATCAGGAGTGGAGAGGAAAGAAGTGGTGATAGCAAAAGGGGCGATAACATCAGCAGTGGAGTGGGAGCAGTTGGTGAGAGTAAAAATGTAAACATCAGGAGTGGAGAGTGAATGGAAGGAGACAGTGGTAGTAAGGAAGCTGATAACATCAGAGAAGACAAGAAAATTAAATTAAGTGGTGGCGGTAGTGAAGGAGATGGTAACAGTGATGCAGGGTGAACAAAAGGAGATGAAATCCGTCAAGGAGGTGGTAACAGGAGGAGGCAGAATATGATAGATTGTGTGGTGGTAGTGGAAGAGGTGGTAAGAGCTGAAGTAAAAGGTTAACAAGTGGAGGTATTAATTTATGTATTCATTGTTTGCTTGTTAGGCACTTATATAGGAAATACATTCTGTTTCAAAGCGCCCACAGGGCAGCAGGGAGGGAACATGGGATAGCAGTACAATTAAATACAAAAAATACAGAGGGGGATGGGAGGCCGAACCAACTATGCCTTGTGAGTATTCAGAACGTGCAAGTGCAGGAAGGAAGAGGGCAGTGGGGTACGTGCTGTGGCGTCCGTGCTCGAAGAGTGAGCTGCAGATGAAGTGCAAGGGATGGTAAGTGCTATGCGGCCAGGAGCTGCATTGTGTCGAAAGTGCGAATCTCCAGTGCAGAGGATATGCCTAGGGAAGTGCTGAGGAAGACAGATGCCAGGGAGATTGGGTGTGAATAGCCAGAGGATGCATAAGGGTCCAAGACACCAATCACAGCAACTGTGGGATTAGCAGAAGAAGGAAGAAGGGAATGAGGAGGAAAAGAGGAGAGTCTTGAGGTGCTTTCGGAACTTCAGAAGGTCCTGCTCAAGAGGCAGAGGGAGGGGGAGGGTGTTCCAGAGGAGGGATTCAGCTGAGGAAAGCAAGCGGTATCCTGCTCTCTGTTTAGCGAAACCCTTTACACACAGAAAGTTGATGCCAGAGGATCATAGAGGTCTAGAAGGAGAGTATTTGGTAAGAGAGAGTTGCAGATAGTGTGGTCCCTGGCCCTAGACAGCCTTGCAGATGATGCAGAGGAATTTGAATTTGATCTGTGCAGCAACCAGGAGCCAGTGGAGGCTTTTTAGGGCAGTAGAGGTGCAGACCCTGAGCTTAAGGCCAAGGATAAGTCTTGCTGCTCTATTCTGGATTCGCAGAGTGGACGAAGTTAGATTGAGGAGGAGGCTGTTGCAATAGTCAAGCCTAGAGAGAACATTGAGATTCTGGAGGAAAGTAAGAAACGGGAGAATTCCTTCCAGAAGGAAAAGCAGGAAACAGGACTTCTTGGCAATGTGCTGCATGTGCGGGAAGAAGGATAAAGAGGAGTCGAAGATGACTCCAAGGTTTCTGGCTTTAGAAGAAGGAGCAGGGGGAGAGCCGAAGGTGGGAGGCCAGAGAGAAGGGAAGAAGGAGGGAGCATGGGTCCCAAACAGAAGGATCTCAGTTTTGCTGGCATTGAAGCAGAGATCATTGGAAGAAAACCAAGCCTGGATGGCAGACAGGCAGT
This sequence comes from Ambystoma mexicanum, assembly GCF_040938575.1. Classification (NCBI taxonomy): domain Eukaryota; kingdom Metazoa; phylum Chordata; class Amphibia; order Caudata; family Ambystomatidae; genus Ambystoma; species Ambystoma mexicanum. The sequence continues at coordinate 636,357,671 of NC_090925.1, forward strand.
CAGGGATAAAGGAAGGTGCAAGTGAGTCAGCAGGAAGTCTGAAAAAGAGTTGAGTGTCGTCTACATAACACTGGACGTTGGTGGAGAAGGAGAAGGTGAGGCATGCCAGCTGAGCAAGGTTGATGTTAAAGAGCCAGGGGGAGAGGATAGATCCCTGGAGGACACCACAGGTGGAGAAGGAAGTAGGAGAAGAAAAGGTGCCCAGGATGACATGGGAAGAGTGGTGAGTAAGGAAAGAAGTCAGCCATGTCAGTGCCCGTTCCAAGATACCAAGGGTATTGTGGAGCCTTTGTATGAGGATGGCATGGTTGTTAGTGTCAAAGGCAGAAGAGAGATCAAGTAGAATGAGAACAGCTGGGGAGTTGGAGTCCAGGGATGTGAACAGTTCTTCACTGGTGTTCAGAAGAGCAGTTTCCGTGCCTTTGGATGCTCAGAATCCAGATTGATGATTGTGGAGAGCACCGACAAGTTCAGTGTGCGAGTTGAGTTGGGGCAAGGCCAGCTTCTCCGGGAGCTTCCCCAGGAAGGGGTGATTGAAATAGGGTGGTAGTTGGATGGACACGTAGGGTCTGCTGAAGGCTTTTTCATAGTGAGCGCATAAGGGAGTGCTTGAGGGAGGAGGGGAGAGAGCCAGTGGCAAAGGAGTGGTTGCAGAAATCAGCGAGTGTGGGGCAAGAGAGTCAATGTTGTCCTTGAAAGTTCTGGGTGAGCAGCGGGGACACTGTTTGGAAGAGGCATTCTTTAAAAAAAAAATGTTATAATGGGTTATGACTGAATGGTCCCACCCCCCTAGTGTCGTAACTACACGGAGAGTGAGTTATACCAGTCAATGTACCCACAATAATCTGAATGTAGCAGAAGTGTGCAGGTGTGATATACACGAGGATTACTCATATTAGCTAAGACTAAACAGCAGACACACTTTGTGTGTTACAAGATGGCGTACATCTTAAATTATACACAATAGTAAAAAAGATCGAAACCTAATGCACATGAGGATAGGCTCAGTACAACATAGAGAGTCAACCGCAACTTATGCTTGTGTGCAGTGATACAAAATAAACATACATCAAGAGAAACAACCTATCAGACTAGAGCAGTGTGTACTTGTATACGCCCATTTTTTATCTGTGTGGCTGTTTGACAAGAATGCAGAGAGACAGACTTTCAGCAGTCAGAAACATTTAACAAACGTGAAGGTTGAATAAATAAAAAGACAAAACAATCTCCTGCATTGGTCAGAAGAAAGAGATCTGCATAGCAGTGCAAACACAACGGAGGTCATAAAACTTTAGAATTAAAGATTGACACATAGGGCATCCACACACGGGGCATAAAAAGCAGAGCAAGATGAGAATATCACAGTTTAACATGGAAAACACGAGTGCGAGCATGCGCAAGAACCAAACAGCAGCCGCTTAACGCTCGTATGCGAACCAACACACACTATAATTAGAATACTGTGTTACTTAAAGTTTAACCTCACCAGTTCCTTGAAAGGAACCTAGACCTCCGACCACTGACCCCCGGCCCAACAGGCCTAACATGCACTTCAGAAGGCACTTGCAGATGCGCGCGCGCTGATGTGCGCGCCCGTGCCTTAAATGGGGCTGCTGGGTAACTGTGGGCCGGGCTGGCAACCTCTATGAAATTAAAGAGAAATATAATATATTAGTGCTCCTATTAAGCTTCTAAAGCCGTCTAAAGCCTTCTTACGGTCCAAAGAGTATCATATAAATGACTTAGTCAGTGCTTTTGCTGAGCTGACCTTGATTGAAGGAAGTGAGATGAGAAGAAAATCGTCAGCCTCCAGCATCCACAGGCCTAACAGGGACTTCAGAAGGCACTTGAAGATGCGTGCGTGCTGATGCGCACGCCAGTGCCTTAAATGGGGCTGCTGGGTAACGGTGGGCGGGGCTTGCAACGACTTGATTGGAGGAAGTGAGATGAGAATAAAATCATTAGCCTCCAGCGTCTACAGGCCCGACAGGCACTACAGAAGGCGCTTGCAGATGCGCGCGCTAATGCTCGCACCTGTGCCTTAAATGTAGCTGCTGGGTAACGGTGCACGGGCTTGCAACCACTTGATTGAAGGAAGTGAGATGAGAAGAAAATCGTCAGCCTCCAGCGTCCACAGGCCCGACAGGCACTTCAGAAGGCACTTCAATCTGGTGCAGGTGAACCAATGTCACGTGCACCTGTGACTACAGGTAGACACTTAGGTGCTGTAATGGCTCAAATACGTCAGTGAGTTCCTCAATAAGGGCCTACAATGGCATCCAGCAAATGATTCATCAACTGCGATTCATCCATTCAAAACCTCCGGTGTCCTGTGTGTACAGGCAGATGTTAAAGCCATGTTCAAATTCTCCACCCCATTTTTCATAGTCAAATCACCAAATCGTCCTGAATCAACAGATAATTTCCAGATCAAACCTCGGGTATCCTATACCTGACGCTAGATTATCTCCACATATGCTTGGATCTCCTCGTAGCAACTCCTCTCTGTATTCCACCCGGAACTCAAGCCTTCATAGAGTGTAAAACTCTGGTATCTTCATCAGATGTGGCAGGGGTGAAGGAGGAGAAGTCAGAAGGAGGGGGGTGGCCAAGGGAGGCACGGGGTGTGGTATGGGTTAGGTGGGTGAGTACCAAGCGTGTTCAGGATGTCCTCAGTTTTGGTGGCAAAGTATGTGGCCAGTGCATTGCAGAGGGTCTGCGAAGGAAGAGGGGAGGAAGAGACTGTGGAAGGGTTGGCTAGCTCCCTGCAGATTTGGAAAAGTTCAGCCATGTTATTGGATGCACCTGATACCCATGCCTGAATGTGGGCCCTTTTCTTGGCATGGATGATGAGTCTGTATTGCCTTTGGTGCAGGCGGCCAGCAAGTTTGTCAGAGGGTGAACCTGAGGTTCGTCACTTCTGCTCCGCCGCTCTGCACTTACGTTTCAGGTTCAGAGTCATACCTAGTGTTACGTTTAGAGGCAGGTTTCAAGCAGAGCCTCATAACTGGGGCAAGGATGTCAAGGGTATTGCTGACTGCTGAATGAAGATTGCTGAGAGCAGAGTCTGTGGTGGAGTCTGATGTAGGGGGAAGGGGTGATGAAGGTAGAAGCAAAGGCAGCGAGTGACACTCTTTTCATCAGACAAATGTTTGAGAACAAGGTTGGCAGGGCTTTTGTGGGTGTGATAGGAGGGCCGAAGGGACCCAGGTTGGGGAAGAGGAGAGCATGGTCCGACCAGGAGAGAGGGGTAAACAGAGGGGGAACGAATTAGAGGTCAGAGTGGATGATAGCGTCCAGGGTTTGTCCAGCCAAGTGGGTTGGACTGGAAGGGACGATGGAGAGGGAGAGGGAGGCACAGAGGTCAATGAACGAAGTGGATGCTGAGGCAGAGGCGTCCAATTGGATGTTGAAGTCAACCAAGAGGATGAGGCTGGAGCAGGAATCATCCCATTTAGAGAGGAACAGTGTGGTAGAACCTGGAGCATGGTAGATGGGAGCAATGGTCAGAGTGGAAGAGGGAGAGATGGCCAACTTGCAGACCAAGCTCTCGAAGGAAGTATAGAGTTGGGTGGGTACAATGGAAGAAGGAACCCACTTAGGATAGATTAACACGACCCCACCACCAGCACACTGAGGTCGAAGCTTGGAAATGATCTTGAAGCCTACCGGGAGGAGGGAGTCAAAAGCAGTGACTGAGCTGGCATTGAACCAAGTCTCAGTGAGAGTGAGTAAGTCAAGGACAGTGTCTTCAAGAAGGAGGCAGATGTCCGCAGAGTGTTTGTTGGCAGAGCGGGCGTTAAGAGTTGCCAGGTGGAGGAGGACTCTGCCTTTGAAGGTTTTCTGAGGAGGAGTACAGGGGCGTGGTACTCAGGTCAGAGGAGGAGGAACAGTGAGAGAGGTGAGGGGAGCGGCAGCAGAAGGAAGGAAGTTAATGAAGGAAGTCAGGATCCGGTCAAAGAGTAGGAGGTTGGGTTAAGGACCCGGAACCAGGATAGTGCCAGTGTAGTAGACATTAAAGATGCAGTGTGATGATGAGAATCCAGCCAAGAGGACTTCCACTTGGTCCCACCATTAATGGGAGAGTAAGTGAAAGAGGAGTCCAATGATCTGGAGAGGGGACAGAGAAGAGGTCCTTAAAGACCTCTCTGGAGGTTGCACTGGCATAGGTACCTGCGATGGGAAGGCCAGGGTTTGCACACCAGATGTCTTGTTTGTGCTTTCCATTCCGGATTTAGTGAGAGCGGGGATAGGAGATAGAGTAGCAATTAGAGAAGATAGTAGAGATGGTGAGTGTGATTAGGGTGAAGGAGGGAAGTCGAAATGAGAAGGGTGAATGCACTGCACAGTTCTGACCTTATCTCACAGCTAATCCCTAATGCGGAGTGCGCTAGAGACCACTCTTTAGATAGATATTGCTTGTGACTTAGGCGGTGTCTGTTGTGCTGCGGTGGAGGTAGAAAGGTGGCTTACCCCTACCAACCCTTTACAAATTGAAAGACAAAGCTTTTTCTCCTCTACCGCGTTTCTCTTGCTGTTTAAGGATCAGTGAATACGCATTGATACATTTAATCATTTAGTTGGACTAATGACTGGCCGGGAGCTACCAGAAAACTAACGGAGCAATACGTATTAGTGCTCAGAAGTACTTAATCATTACCTGCTACTGTGCAGGTAGTGAAGCCCAAAATCGTACAAGAACTAATAGCTCTGAGAACCGTGTCCCTCTGGACTTGCATTATTGTATATTCTGAACGAACAAACTGGATGCGTCAAAAGCTTTTAATAAACAAAAAAATAAGGGACACCTCAATGCATACAAGGAAGACTGTTCACAGCTTATTGGTCATAACATAGAACTGTATCTAGCAGTAATTCAGCCCTGATGACTACCCAAATGGGTCAAACGCGTGTTGGCTTTAAGAGATTGATGGTCAAACATTGTAATTAGAGGCAGGCAAAACAATTTGCACAAATAGTGCCTAACTGTCATTCAACAAATACGTTACAAGTGCATGACGCTTAACAATACTAACCAAGATTTTCATCCGTTCTTACTTTATGTAAAACATGATAAGCTAAGAGCATCTCACGCTAACTGAGTCTGGAATATGGCCCAAAAGAGGACGTTATTGTCAAATGTTTGTGCATATATCTGAACAATATCAACGTTAGTAATTAAATTGAGCACTGATCACAGGCAATTTATTGATAAATACTTCTTTGTTTCATTACTTTATTGCTAGAGTGTTGTAGCACGGTAGAGGAGAAAAACCTTTGTCTTATCTCACAGGTGGCCTAGCAGTAACAAAGACCACTATGCAATGCAGTTAGAGTGCAGGATGTACAAACACACGGCTAAAATCGAATTTCAATGAAAGGCCACAAATGCACAGGGACCAGAGGGGGGAGAATAAACCCTGAGTGAGGAAAAGGTGCAAACGCCAGGGCCTAAGAGGGACACTGAATGTGGCAGCTTTAAAAATAAAATGATGGGCAGCAGGCACCACTTTCACAATATTTGTAGTGTTGTTTAAATTTCTTATGTTTGGCTAATGGTATTTGGGTCATACCAGAACCCTCCCGCACTAAGAGAGAAGAACTAAGGTTAATTCTTCCTGTCAGAGATCTGCCAGCAACTAGTTGAGCCTAAGCAGCACACTCTGCTGCAAGAATATTGTAATAGTGTATGTGCAAATGTATGTTAAATGCAAAGTAACACTCGCTAAAAGGCAAATACATATAATCTTTTAATAGCAGATCCAAACAGTGATTAATTGTCCGATGCATTTTGGATAAAAGTATCCATCTTCAGGGTGGTATCCTGTCTGTGTTCATGCTTAAAACAAAGGGCTTCATTAACTCATCTATCCAAGGTGAAAAATCTCCGATTGAATTGGTACCCTACTTGATATGCACCAGAGTACACTTATTCAAGATCAAAAACATCACTAACTGGTGCGTCCCTGAAGATGTATACTTTTATTCGAAATACATTGGACGATTAATCACTGTCAGGATATAGAGAAGCAGACCACAGAAGAGAGTGGCAAGGAGGCAATCAGAGGAACGTGGAGAACGTCAAAGAGTGAGGAAAACCAGGCCTTGCCAGCTAAAATAGGAAGATTCTGGCATGCCAGATCAGCCCTAGGCATGACCAGACCATTGGAGAAGGAATGGGATAGAGTCAAGGAGAGTACAGTCATTTCAGGAAGAGGAGGGGAAGGTGAAGAATTCTAGGGTAATTGTTTACATGGTTTGGTAGATATAATTTCTAGCTTCAAAATGAATGTGTTTTTCTAACAGCTTCCTTCAGAGAGAGCTCCTTTTTCAAAGAATTACCTTTGTGATTTAAAATTTCCCACAGCTACTTTCTGTTCATTTTGCAAATCTAAAGTTGCTAACTTTGATCACTAGAGGCCACTTTGGATACATCCTCAGTATCTCCTCCTTCTCAATATGAAAAATATGTCAATGCATTTCTTTTGCTTTGTGGATAAATATATACCTTCTCTTGTGACCTGTGCTAATGGACATTTGTGAGAGGCCTTGAATGATTAATGTGGCAAGCTTCTTTAAAAGTTCTGTTTCCCAGTCCCGACCATCTGCTAGTGTTCACAGGCTAGCCTTCAGAACTGGCTTCAACACCATCGGTGTGGACCTTTGTGGTCTCTTGTCTAATGACTGCATTCCCGAGCAAACGTTTTAGAAAGGGGAATTCGGTCAGTATCAAGTTACACCTAAACAACAGACATATTCTTGAGCAAGTCCTTTTGACTTATTGTTAGTCACAGCCTTATTTGAAGTTAATGTACAAACATGGCAAAATAAGTTGGTACTTCACATGAGACTGTAGCATGGCATATAGGATACTATTATAGATGCATCACGTTTTTAAGTAAGGAGTAAGACACAAAGTCAGAACAGGACAGAAGCAAAAAGGGGGTTGGAGGAAGGGGGAATAGGATAACCTAATACAAGCAACTTTCATATGTAATAAGAAGAGGCATCAATAGAAAGAAAGTCCAGAAAAGCTTTCCATGTCAATTCATGTTTACGCAGAAGAGATGGGGAAGAGGCAATACATATTTCTAATCTGTAGGTGTAACATATGGAATTCAACCAGATTTTATGGTTAATATCATCAAGATTATTCCAATGAACAGTAATAGTGTGGATAGCCACCAAAATAAAAGGGTCAAACAAATGACAAGAATTGATATGTTTTGCGAGTGCACTCCCAAAAAGAAGAAACTTAAAATTGAAATCATCATGTATTTTGAAAATATTTCTTAGTTTCCCAGTTTCCCAAAACATTTTAACGAACGTAGACACCATGAACATAAGCTTACATTTGCCTACAGCAACAGTACAGCGCCAGCATTTATCGTTTTGAGCAATCTTACTTTAAAAGTGCCTGGCGGGAGTGACAAAAACTGTATGATGAAAGAAGTCTAATGTTTGAGTCAGGAAAAGGTTTGAGTCTAGAAAAGGTTCAAGGGCTAGCATGAATAGTAGGTGAGAAAGAGGATACCCTTGTCTAGTGCCTATATACAGTGGAAAATCAGATTACATTTGTCCATTAATAAAGATGGACATTTTTGGGTTTGAATGAAGCACATTAATCATAGATTAAAATGAATCACCCGGACCATGCCACCTGAGAGTATCAAGGTCCTATTCCACCCATGAAATGGTTTTTCCGCATCAAGAGCAATAGCTGAATAGGGGTCTTTTGAATTATCTATAACATCTAGAAAATCCCAAACTATTATATGTTACAGGAAGACATTCTCCCTTTGCATTGCCCACATGATCGCTCTTGATTAAATAAGGTAAGAATGGAAGGAGTCAATTAGCTAAGATCTTAGCAAAAAATGTATAATCAGCCCTGATAAGGGAAATAGGTCTATAGCTTTGAGGGATCTCTAGGTGGGATTTTGGAAAACAATTAGTAAAAGTTCCTTCAGATTTACAGATTGAGACAATAGCTCATGCAAATTTGGGACTAGTAAATCAATTAAATGAGTAAAGAAATCAATGAGGAAACCATCTGGGCCTGGAGCCTTATCTTTTTTAAGGTCTTGAATTGCACTAAGAATTTCAGTTTGAGTGATGGGATTGGTCAACGAAGGACACATCTGCAAAGGGTTGGTAGACCGACATATGTTCCTAAGGAAGTCTTTACAATGAGGATAGCTTGGGTTTGATTCTGACGCATATAATTTCTTGTAGAATTTGGAAAAAATATCAATAATATCCTTGTGCAAAAATGTTTTGTTCCCTAAAGTATCCTTAATCACTGCAACTCTGGCTCTTTCCCTTTTAATCTTAAAATTAGCGGCTAGTGACTTGCTAGACTTATTCCAGAATTGACATATCCTAGCTTTATACTTTGATAACGTAGCACAAGAATACCCTGAAGTAAATCTTTTATACTTAATTCTCAACTGTTTGATGTTGTTGAGGACATTCTGAGCCGGGCTCTGAATATCTTACCTTTCAAGGGCTTTCAGCAGTTTCAGGATAGTTTTGGATTTGTGTTTCAGTTTCTTCTTTTTCATGGCCACATTTGAGATCATTTCTCCTCTTAGTACTGCCTTATTGCAATCCCAATTATTTGTGACAGAAGTATTTTCACTTTTGTTGAACGTGAAAAAATGATGATGTACGTTAATTTGAAAAGGTGTGAACTGTTAATCTTTTATCAATGCAGAGTTAAATCTCCATCTATTTGAATTATGAGAGTTATGTGCAAGTTTGAGCTTAATCTGAACAGGGACATGATCTGATAAGGAGATACAGTCGATACTTGTATCTATCTGGCTTAAAGACATGGGGTGGTCATCACGAGTTGGGCACAGCAGCCAAATGCAGCAGTAACGGTAGGAGTAACGCTATTACCACCGGAATTAATGTTTCGCCCAATCCCGAGTTTGTGCGGAAACTGGCAGATTTACCTCCAGCTTTTTGTTGGAGGTAAATCTTAGCCCTTTTTACTCCCATTTACAGCGCTATTACTGCTGCGCTCATAGCACTGCAGTACTAATGTCCAGAATGTCCCATTGGGTCCAATGGACCATATGGGAATGGGGAAATACCGCCCCCTGCAACCCGGGATCCGGTGCTAATAGCGCTGGACAGTTGTGGTAACTCAATTTGCGTTGGCGGTATCCCGGCAGATTTACCACCGGGATACCGTCAAGGTTGTGATAGAGCCCATAGAGTTAGAAAGAAAAATATAATGAATTCCACAAAAAGAATCATGCGGGCTTGAATAAAAAGTAAACTCTAGGTCTGATGGATGAGTTATGTGCCAAGGATCTATAATCCATAAATCAGAAATAAAGTTTAGAAATTGCTTGTGTGATTTAGAGTTCAAAAATCACACCCCCGACTACCTGTTGAGAAATGGGTCAATAGTTTTGTTAGAATCTCACACACAATAGGTTATAACCATTGGATCGGATTAGATAGTCTTTTAAATGCCACCAAAAGACAGGATCAGGTGAGGTAGGGTTGTAAACATTCAGAATTGTATACTCAGCTGAATCCATACGAATTTCGAGAAATAGCCATCTACCTAAATCATCTGAGTCTGTTGTAATTACTTTGTAGTTTAGAGCCTTGTTAATTAGGGTAATGAGCTACACTGCACTGGTAAATACTTGGCCAACCGATAACCTCTTAGGTTTAGCAGCTTCACCTTCTGACAGGTGGGTTTCCTGAAGCAAATGAAGGTTTTGTTCTAGTCAAATAGGAAAGTACTGTTTGTCTTTTTATAGGATTATACAGACCGTTAATATTCCAGGAAGATATATTTTGCGACATGGGAGCAAAGCACAGTAAATATGAAAGACATGTTGATACATAGTTAAAGTGAAGGGAAGGATCAAAGAAGAAGCATTCAAATGTATCATCACATTGCAATAGGAATTCTATTTATGATGCACAGTTAGATTATTCTGAGGGAAGAACAAATAGCAGGAGAGGAGACAAGAGGGAGAAGGGGAGACAAACGGCAACATGAGTGTAAACCATAAAAGTAGCAACTTTCAACTAGAAATAACATTGTGGCTTACAGGAAACCACCACACCAGATCATGTTTGCATGAAATATAGCGGGGTTGGAGAGCCCATTGAGTGGAGGCTAATCGGGGCTCCACTCATACACAAGTTATCATTTATATCAAATGAAATTTAGAACCATGAATTCCTACGACCTTTTTGGGGAGGAGGAATCAAAGTTTCAATTTCCTCCATCCTGTGGGAATGAATGAAGTGTTGAGGTCCTTGGGGTTTTCAAAAGTAGCAATATGACCCTTGATAGTAACTTTCAAGATGCCAGGATGGATAATACCAAATCTTGCATAGAGGTGCCTTAGAGCTGGTCGAAACGTTAGAAGTTATTTTCTCCTTACAGCTGTTGTATTGGACACATCCTGTGAGATGTAGACCTTTCTGCAGTCCCATATGAGTTGTTTATCTTGTTTCATGTTATTTATTATGAAATGAATATGTGTTTAATCCAAAAGAGCAAAATAAGAGTTCTCAAGGAGTTTTTGGTATTAAACAATGAGCTTTAGGAATAAAATGTCATTTTGCACCAATGGTATAACACACCCAGTTTTGTGTGAGAAGTAGCAGACATTAGCCTTAGTAGTAAATACCTTATATCAGTAAACAGTTCTTTTTGGAGAGATATACAACATTTCTGAACACATTACATCACTCCCTTTGTATTTGATAGCTGCAACATATACACACAACCTTGAGATACTAAAAGCCATATATTTCTTCATATTAGACATGAACTGCAATGATATATTACAGTGACCATGTGGCCTCCATTGGTATATGTGGCAACAATGATACGTTTGGAGTATACTGCTGTATGAAATTCAGATTTCTTAATAGGTATCCGCAGACTTGAATACTGGTGCGCACCATTAAACCAGACGAGAGATGTTCAAAACCTCTGCCACTACTGCCCTCCCGCTCAAAGGAGCCTTAATAAATGCCAGGTCACTGGTTGAACATGCCACAGACATATCTGACTTGATACTGGCTGACAACTTGGACTTTCTGGCCATTACTGAATCGTGGTTGCACGAAGCAGCAGGACCTATTCTCGCATTAGCCGTCCTTGATGGCTACACCATCCTTAGACAGGACAGAGCTAAAGCTCGAGGCAGAGGCATTGTCATCATTGCAAAATCCAGCCTATCCATGAGACTAGCTCCAATCCAACTCACCTCTTCTTGCAAAGCCCTTACTGTCAAACTCCCTCTGGTTTACTCCCAAACCTTGACTATTCACCTTGTCTACAGACCCCCTGGCCCCATTGGAACATTTGAGGAGGACACCTACAACATACTCTCTAACAACCTTAAAACGTCTTCCCAGCTTCTCCTGTTAGGTGACTTTAACCTGGGATTCAATGACCCCTTAGATAAGCATGCCACAGCCACTGCCAACATCTTTTCTGAACAGGGCCTCTCCGAAAAAATCTCTGCACCTGCTCACAACAAAGGGAGAACCCTCGACTGGGTGGCTCACTATAATTGTACTGCCAATATCACCTCCATCACACCTCAACCTTGGACTGACCACTTCCTCCTGTCATTCACCCTCTCTACCACAAGACCACTTCCTTTAGTCATACTGGTTGCCCCACCTTGCTTGACAAGGAATAAAAAGAATATCACTGTCGACAAAGTGATCCCAGCCATCCTCCCTACCCTCAATGCGCTTGCAGATAACTTAGACCCAGAAACTCTTGTTAATGAATATAACAGAATCATGTTAACCTCACTGGACAACATTGCTGCACTCCAACTTAGACCTAGCAAGCCCAAATCCCACCTAAACAAGTAGTTTACCCCACAGCTAATGGAACTACGACAGCAAAAAATGTGTTGTGAAACTACCTGGAGATTACTCCCGTCATGAACTAACAAAACCAAACTAACCGAAATCTCAACACAATACAAAAAAGAAATTGGCCTAGCTAAATTCAACTCTTATAACAAACGCATCTCTAATGACAACTCTAGTATGAAAGAATTATTCATCATCCTCAAGGAACTAAAAACACCTATCCCCATCCCTGATACCTGCATCAATGATAAATCTTGGTGCTCAGACATACAACAGGTACTCTCTAACAAAGTTTCCAAGCTTCAAAACAAAATAGCATTAAAAAAGGCCGCAATAAACTCACTACCTAACACGCTCAAATCTTCTCTGGACCAACTCCCTAAAGAACCAGCAGCTGGCTCTCCGGCCTGATTTAACTTTACTAAAACTTCCATTTGGGTGGTAGAAAAAGTTATACTCTCCTTGAAGACCTCCAACTGTCAGGATTACCTCTGCCTAGCCCAGTTCATAAAGGATGCAGCAAGAGACATTGCCCCATTCATTTCTAAACTTATCAATACCTCCTTTGCATCCGGTACTATCCCTTCCAATCTCAAACAATCATGGTTGCTCCCGCTACTGAAAAAGCAAACCCTCGACCCACTTATACCCACCAATTTCTGTCCCAACACGACAGTTCCCTTTCTCTTAAAAATCCTTGACAAGATTGCCTACCTCCAAATCCAAAAATACTTGGAAAACTACAAACTGCTAGGAGCACGACAGTCTGGATTCCACCCACTACATGGAACTGAGACTGCCCTTATCGACCTCACGTCCCAAGTCAATGAGCTAAGAGATGCGCTAAGAGATAAAGGCAAAACAGCTCTCCTTCTGCTGCTTAACATATCAGCGGCATTTGACCTTGTGGACCATAAGGTCTTATGTTGCCACCTGGATTCAGCTGCCCACTTTTCCAAAGACGCTATAACCTGGATTGAGTCATTCCTAAGTAATAGAACCATGAGGGTCTTCTCCCCTACAGCAGCAGCAGACCCCATCCCCATCACGTGTGGAATGCCCCAGGGATCTTGTGTCTCCCCCACACTGTACAATATATTCACTAAGCCCCTTTTCGATGGTCTGGACCATCTTGGTATCACCTACACCAACTATGCAGATGATACTCATATTCTCCTCCTACTTTCAGGGGATTATGCTAAGGATTTGGCCTTGGTGAATAGAGTGTACCTCATCATCCAGGCATGGATGGCTACCCATGGTCTATGCCTGAACGATGACAAGACAGAGCTTGTCACCCACACCAACCTCAAGAAATTAGACCAGGACTACTCCTCCTTCTTAATCGATTGCCTTTCCCATCAAGGTTGCCAAAGAAGTTAAGACTCTTGGCTTTTACATCGACTCTACCTACCCTTTCACCAAACAGGTGAATGCCGGCATCTGCCACAGCTTACACTTGCAAGCTCATTAGAACGAGCAAACCTTTTCTCTCCACTGAAAACTGTATGATCCTGGCCAGAGCCCTTATACTTTCAAGGCTCAATTACTGCAATGCCCTCTATATTGGGGCTAACAAATCGATCATCCAAAGGATGCAAATCCTCCAAAACAACGCCATAAGAGCAGCCCTTGGTGTGGCGAGAAAATCTCACATAATCAGGCGCCTATATAACTGGCAATCGACCATCAACAAAAGTCAACTCAAAACCGCAACCCCCACTCATAAAGCACTGAATAGCGCAGCCCCCACCTATCTCACAGACAGATTCCACAGCAGAACCTCTACCAGACCCACAAAACTGGCCAATTCCAATTGTCTCATTATGCCTAGATTCAAGCTTTCCAAGGTTGGTGCTTGCAGTTTCCCCGTCAAGGCTGCCCAACTTTGGAACTCCCTGCCACATACCATCAGAGAAGATCAACCTTACCTGAATTTCCAACTCAACTACCTAAATTGGCTCAAGTCCTCTGATTCTTAGCTTCTTCCATGCAAGTACCCTGCCGGGCTACAATGTTTTTTTATCTATTGTATATATCTTATTTCCCTCTTGTTTTATATCCACGGTGTAAATATGTATACTTTTGACTTGTCTATGTCCTTTTATTACTTTACTGTGTAACTCTGATACTAAGCTTTGCATATCCTGTAACTGCTGCGCCTTGATACCCTTGGGTCTGGTGCGCATTAGAAATAAATACACAAACAAACAAAATCGCCTCAGAGCAGGTCCATTATTCCTACCATCATATCATTAATATTTAAATAAGTTTGGAATTCTTTAGAGATTATTCTTCACTTAGAATTAATGAACAACATATATGTATTAATCCACATATAGCCAAAGATAACTGTATTTAGAGTTGTCTGTGGTAATCTTCATTTCCTTATGGTAAACTCTCCATTTGAGTCTTGTACAAAGTAAAAGTGAATTATTTTAATCCCCAATTCTGTATTGTAAAGTAGCTTATTTTAATTCCTTTTTCCCATGCTAGGCCTGCATTCTGACAGGGACGCAGTGTTGTGGGGAAAACGAGAATCCAACGGTTCATCCGCAGTGTACGCTCCGCTTAAGCCGAGACAGCTGACAGTAACGTCGGCTTTCCTAGTCACGGGACCCCGCTGCTTACAGGCCTGCCAGCAGTTTCAGACGGACACGCAGGAGCGCCGTAAACATATCTCCCAACACCGCAGAGGAGAAACCTCTAACCAGGTAAGAGGAGAGCTTGGTTGTAAAATGAAACGAAATGTTACTTTTAAAATGAATATTATAGCATTTGGAGCGGGAGAGCAGAATCAGCCTGTCATCCCATACGACGCCAAGCCACGCCCACCGGTTTGCAAACAGCACCAATTTTGGATTTGAACACAGTGCTTCATAAGCTAATGCTGCCTCTATTTAAACCATTATATAAATACCCATTAAAGCGTCTCAGTGTTAACGTTTTTTTAATAGCAATACATATAACGCACTTTCAAGCACTTACCACAGACCAGGATGGGCTACAGGTGCAAAAGATACTGCTAATTTACATTGCGGTTCAAATTACTCTTAGTTATGACGGTACTTCAAGGAGACACCGACTAGCCATCCTTTCACAGTCACAGCTCAGGCCTAATTGAAATTCACAGTACATTCATTGATATCACGCACACTTACATTATCCACTCAACCTTCTCCTGAGAGGTGTATTCACAATGCATTCATCAACGTTCTACAGCACTGCAGGACATACACACCTTCTCTTTCATATACCTGACGCATTCTCAACCATTCACTGAGACACACGCAGACAATCAAGCACATTTCAATGCTCAAACCAAGCCAAACAAGCTTAAACCACGAGGCTCGGGCCAGTCCACACAAACCATGGGCACCTGATGATGGGCCTACGTCGCTCAGGGGTGGACAGGCCTATAGGGAACTCTGGAGATTTCCCGGTGGGCCTCTGTACCTTGGGCCTCTTTTGTGTGGCATTTTCATATTTTCGCATAGGAAAAGCATTGGTCTTGCTGAAAATGTGTCATATGGGGCCACTTTTGGTCCCCAGTAAGTATTTGCAGGGCCTCTTTTAATTCCCAGTCCACCCCTGACGTCGCTCCGTTTCTAGTGTCCCTGCCCCTTGTATCCTTGCCAAGCGGCTTGGCTGCAACAACTAAACAGAGTGCAAAACTATGTAAGAGGTCCGCCAGCATGCACTGGATGGAAGAGAAAAGGACCTCAACGTAAGCTTAAAACTCTGCACATTCGTCACTGAACATTATACACCAGGTAATCCTAAGGACTACACACACTACTTCTAACACAGTCCGATTTGCAAAATCACCTCACGGTACAAACTTTAGAGAACGTTTACCTCCCCAGGCAGCCTCCAATCTTTAACCGTGGGCTCAGCGCCTAATTCACGCAACCTCACAGAAGCGGAAATATATTTCCCACAATACTAGGTATCACTAATTCCAAACACAAATTTGTGAGAGTTTCACACAATACTTAACTAAACAAAGTATAGCCTACCACAGGGGAGATGCTAGGTCTATAAAAGACCCGGGGCTAAGCTGATGTCGGAACTGTTGGGACTGGGGGCTAGCTAGTCTTTTGGCTGTAGCTCCTGAGATTCTATCCGGGGCTACAACCAAAAGATCAGGGGCTATAGCCCCCTTAGCTCCCCCCTAGCAACGCCCCTGGCCTACCATGCCAGGCTTCACAGTGCACACAATGCCAGAATTCACAGTGCACACAGATATAGCTGTGCCTCCACATTCGACGAGTGGGGCTCTGGCAAAACATGCTTTGCCACCCTCTACTCAGACTCGGGGGTGCCCACAACACTTACGCTTTAATGAGCAGACTTCAGCACATTCAGCCTCTCGCTAACCTGATTCACTCTTTTGGTTTTCAGTGTTTTTCTTACGCTGAACCCACTCAGATTCTGGTACATCTAGACTTGTCTCTTCCCACTTCTGCCGAATGCTGCTGCTCCTGCCTTATTTATTTATTTACTTATTTATTTATGTATTTATTTATTTATTTAGCGTGCAAGCAGCCTAGGGGCATTGAGGCGCTGTTACTTGTAAGAACTTAGTTACACAGGTACAGGCATGTGGCGATCCATCTGTGGATGGGCAGGAACTGGCATAACCTTAACATCGATAAAATGGAAGTGCTGGTAGTTGGTTTCTCCCCGGGAGTCTTCCGGTGGTCCTCTGATTTTTGACCAACTGACGGTCTGCCAGTCAGTTCATCTCAAACTCTGCATACTGCGGAAAGTCCTCCCCTATCTTCCTACTCGTCTTTGCTCACTGGTCGCGTCCTCTTTTACATCCGGCTCTCTAGACTTCTGTAGCGCGCTGTATCTTGTCCAGTCAGCCTACCTTCTTCAATGGCTGCAAGTGCTGCAAAATTCTGCAGCCTGCTTAGCCGCTTAGCAGTGGGGACTCCTCAGTTCTGCCCGACTACCCCGATTCAGGCCAAGCATATCAAATTCAAGACCATTCGTGTGGTCGACCAAGCATTCTACGGTAGACGCCAGAATTTTTGCAGGCTAAATTCCAACCTTACATTCCTGCTCGGTCCCTGCGCTCTACTTCTTCCCTGAGGATCACGGTCCCCTACATTAAGCTTGATCGTGTGGGTGGCCATTCTTTCTCAGTTGCAGCAGCTTTGCTGTGGAACACCACCCCTCTGCCCTTGCGTGCCACGGAGGATCATCTCTTTTCGCCAGGCCCTGAAGTCCCATCTTTTCATAGTTTAACTTGTTGCCTCTTTTGTTGCCCCCATGTTTTTCTTTTCCTCCTGTCTAGTTCCCTGGCCTTGTAGTGTCACGAAGCCCTAGTTGGTGTATGGGGTGCTGTATACACTCTTTTTTACATCACAGAAGACTCTACAGCACTGCTGAGTCTTCTGTAAGCAATATGCTCAGATGAAGCAAGACTTGCTTGTGTGAGAGATCGGTCCCACGTTTCAAATGGAGGACTCAGCGTGGGCAACTGCATACAGAAATAGCCAACTTGCTGCAGCCGTCTAGACTGGTATAAAGTCCTGCAATGCAGAAACCTTTTTTACTTCGGGTGATAATCACCACACCGCTCAGGTACACATCACACGGCTGATTCACAGCTTCCACTCAGCCCTAAGAAAAACAGTCCTACTGCAATACCGCGGCAAAGCGTCATACTCGGGCATTCGCCACTCACAAGTATGACGTACATTTGCGCACCCGATCTTATCCTGACCACAGGAGGTACACGTGTTCCTCGGACGTTCGGTTGTCATGCTGCCATTCGGCCACTTGAGGTCGATGTAAGCATTTATTTTCTAATTTTAGCATGATCAAGCACGGCCATGATTGATCTCAACTGCAAGCTACGATAGCCTACTTTTAAAACATATAAACTCAGAAGCACGTCATCACCTCGTAAGTATTATGTTGGACTGACAAAGCCCGAGGCTTCTTTTCCGACAAAGCTTTATGAAAGATGGCTTGGATTGTGTACTTTCCAAGCCATCTTTTATTAATAGAAATATGTAAAGATGGCTTGAAAAGTACAGAATTGACCCTCAGCGAAGCTGGGGGCTACGAAGCCCCAGGCCCGCTAAGGGTCAAAGACGCCTCATTGACCTGGGGAGGGGGTGAGGAAACAAAGGGACAGTAACTTCCTCTTCTGACCCAAGGGGTCACAAGGGGAAGTTGTAGAGACTGAGGAGTGCCTGCCAGCCAGCCACAGCGTTTGTGAATTTGAGTGAAGCTGTGGCTGGCTGGTACTTCTGTCAGTCAGTTTGCCTGACTTGAAAAGGGGGGGGCATCGCCCATTGGGGCTGCAGCCATGGCGGGATAATGTGTTTCACCTTGCCATGGCGGGACCGGAGGGCCCTGGCTCAGCCCCACTGTTTGGAGACTGCCCGGGCCTGGGCGCAGCTGGCCCCAGCCCACTTAAAGCCGAGGTGTTAATACACTGGCATGCATTGGTTGCTATTCTATTAGACATGCTACACTCAAGGTTTCTCCGCCTGTGTTTTTTTTTAGTTTCACTATAAAACACTGACAAGTTCACCATAATAACGACGTTTGTAAACATAATATCAGATGCCAAGGACCCATAAGACAAATCGCTCTCTTCACTTTCCACCTCTACGGATCTCGCAGCACACCCATACTGCCCTGAAAGACACAGGAGGGCTTCACCGGTCAGATAGCACAGAGAGTAGAGCTCTCACTTTGATATCCATGCAGAGACTGCCGACGCAAGTTCAAACCCTGGCAGGGCCAAACTCAGCGTTTCATCCTTCCGAGGTCGATAAATGTGCACCACACACCGTGGGTAAAAAGCAGTGCTCAGATGCCTGGGGTTTTGCAGCGCTATATAAATGCAAATAATTATTATTATTAAAAATGGACTCTTTGTTAATGGAAACAGTGTCAGGATGAAACCATTACACATTGTGTGACTTGTTCATAGTAGTTTGTAGCACCCCCATACGTCGAAACACGTGTTAGCTGATCCAGGCGAATAATAATGTTTTGCTAAGGAGAGTAACCATTTTATTAATAATTTATGGAAAGAACTATCAAGCGGATTTAGACCATTAAGTGTATCTAGAGAAGCCATTGTGTAAGGATAGTACCTTTGTGGAAAATGTATTCGTACATCATGACGCTAATGTGATGAGAAGCAAGAATTCATGTCTCTGGTCTGTATCATGTTACTCAGATGATCCAATAAGACAGCGTTTAAAAACATGTACTGTTTGAGTGTTCTCTTTTAACAACGTTTTTTCTTGCAGTGTTGGTGTGAAACTATCTGAAATCTTTATTGCACACTCAGTGGTTCACCCCATATATTTTTGTCCACTCACAGGCAAGGACATACGTGTCCCAGAAATAAAGTGGGTGCAAACGCTTGTGATAGCTCTCATTTCACTTGAACAACGGAATAACACACTTACTATGTAACGCAATGCTAGTGGCTAAAACTAGACATGATGCTTACCACATATAGTCCTCTTCGTTGTAATGCACATGTCCCGCCACAACTGTATAACTAAACCGTACATATCTGCTATGTGTCTAAAACAATGGGCCTCATTACAAGGTTGCCGGTCCGGATACAACGTCCGGACCGGCAATGTCCGAGTTGTGCATGCGGGTGCCTTTCATTCCGCCAGGGCAGACCTGGCGTAATGAAAGGCAGTCGCAAGCACAGCAAGCCTGTAACACCGGCACGGTAATGAACTGTGCCGGTGCTACAGGCATCACCATTCCCATGGGAATGGGGATATACCGTCACCTGCACCGGCACCCGCGAAAGGGCAATTACCGGGTCCAGCAGGGCCAGAATACCCCAGTAATTGCCCATTCGCGAGTGCCGGATTTTTATGCCGGTTTGGAGGTAGCCATGCCGGTTTTACCACCAAGGCTACCTCCAACCTTATAATGAGGCCCAATGGGTCAATTGTTCAATGTAAATGGGTCTCATTACAAGTTTGCTAGTCCGGGAACTACGGTACCGGTAAGCTTGCTAGTACCGTAGTTCCCGGACCGGCAAACTACGAGTTCTGCTCGCGGGTGCCTTTGCAGCCGCCAGATCTGACCTGGTGGCGGCAAAGGTACCCGCGAGCAGAGCACGTCGGATACACCGGCACCATTCACGAATGGTGCTGGTGCATCCGGCTTCCCCTTTCCCATTGAGCCCTATGGGGCTCAAATGGGAATGAGGAAGAATATTTTCCGGCGCCCTGGAATGGGTAATTGCCCATTCCAGGCCTCTGGAAAAATGACGACTCCGGCGGCAGCCGTGCCTTTATTACAGGCACGGCTGCCGCCGGAGTCGTAATTAGGCCCAATGTCTTTGCAAGCACGTTCTGTCCCGGTCTGGTCCGCAAAACACTTGAGAGGAAATTCCTCCTCCAATCCACATACATTATACCTTCCGCTGAGGCACGCACGGGTGTTGCTAGATCCTGAAAAGATCTGGGGCTACGCTAATGTTAGGAATGGCGGGACTCGGGGCTAGCTAGCCTTTTGGTTGTAGCCCCTGAGCTTCTATCCGGGGCTACAACCACAAGACCCGGGGCTACAACCAAAAGACCTGGGGCTATAGCCCCCTCAGCCCCCCCTAGCAATGCCTCTGGGCGCTAGTACTGCATCTCTGCAATGAGTGGACCATCCCCACAGCAGTTGCATTCATTCCGTGCCGAAGAATCCTCCACCACGCCATCAGTCGAACATTGAGCCAGTAGAATGTTGGAAGTCCACCAAGAATTTTTAACAAGTATTAAAAAATCCAACAGTTTTGACTGTGTTGCCATGGGGCAGGCATTTGCCAGGCACTGCAATAATGGTAGTACGTGACCATAAGATGCTAACAGCTTGAGAACAGTGTGATTACCTGGCCATATGATAGCAGTGCCTAGAAAATGCATATTGCATACATATACACAGTCCACAACTTGGCTTAGACATTTTTATTACACAGTAGCTGCAATTAAACCATTCATTCTCGTCTTGGAAATAACACTGGCAGGCCAACGTTTAATGTTAGTGTTTGATCGAGCTAGCTCAAAGAGATCCCAGGAGGATGTGTTTCTTGTGTAGAGGGAAAGGTAATGCATAGGATTGGCAATAGGGGTTATAGGGCAACAAGGATTAGCATGGAAAGGGGCAGTTAGTGGGTGGGTGTGTAAATGGTTGGGTAAATAACCAAACAACACCCACAAGCTGTATTTCCCTCCTCACGTGGCATCTTCCTCTTAGGTGTATCTCAATGCACTAGTTTCGGTTTATATGTGGCACTTTAGCATCACCTAATAGCCAAAACTAAAAATGTGACACAAAATCCCTCAATAACAGGCCTTTTCTTTCCCCCTAGCCTGGGGAGGGGCTTTCTGCTGCCTCGCATATTAACCGAGAAGTGGCCACTGAAGCGGCAGCAGCTTGAACAGGCAGCTTCTGCCCACCACCCTGGCAGATCCTTATTAAACTGTGATTTTGACTACTTTATTTTATCAATATGTCTGTGACACTACTGAAAACCCTATCTCTAAACAACCCAAGCAAACTCCTGAGATGGAAGTCGGTGAAGTTCCCAGTTCATCTGACATCTACACTATCCTGAAATGGCTGAGGACATTGGTGAGGTGAAGGCATCCCTTTTTGACCTATCTGGTGAGGTCTCATGTCTGGAGGGGCGAGTGACCAAAGTATAAATATCTGGGAGCCTATAAGGAGAAATATCAGGAACCACAGGGCCTAGAATGAACTAGGAGAGTAGTTGAACCATCTGCAATTGAGACATTCCACGCTTGCAATAAGACTTAGGCAGACACTCCATGATATTGCGGCTTGAAATGGCAAATATTGCGGCACAAAACTCTATTTATAGCGACATTTTTGTGCCACATTTTGTATTGACTGGAATGTGTACGATTGGCACACTGCAGGAAAGAGGAAGTGTAGAAGGCTACAAGAGAGCCAGGGTGTCATTATTTTTACCTTTTTGTATCAATTTAAAAGGAAGAGTCCAGATATCTCTGGCTTAGCAGAATAGTGTTTGTTTTGGCTATGTGTTTGGTTTAATGTGCATGTCTATTTAATATTATTTACAGTAGTGATAATTGTCAGTTGTAATGCTGAAAATATTCCCCTTCTATGTTCTCCAAACCCCAACCACCCACGCACATCTCACACCAACACACCTTACACATCTCACCAATTCCCCATCACAACTTGTGTTCCCGAAAGTCCCTCTCTGTCATACACATACTCATGTGCTCTGTCACACTGCCAAGTCACAATGCGCACTCCCCACTCCCTGCCACACTTCAAATCGTACTCCCAACTTTTGTGCTGCTTCTGCATCTTGCATCCTTTCTCCCATTCTATCGCACTCTTCCCTCATCACTTCTTCCAATCTGCAACTCACTGCTTCTTTGCGGCCAACTGCTCCCAATCTGCTTTTTGACCCACTGCTCCCTGTCAGCCCACGCTCACCTCTAGTTTCATTAACTCCACTCCCTCTCTGATGTCTGGCCCACCACCCCATTGCTTCCTCTCTGCTCTCTTGCCCACCGCTTCCCCCTCTGACCCACTGCTCTGCTTTCTTGCCTACCACTGCACATCTCACCCATCACCCCCCCTCTCATGTCCCTCTCATAGTGTGACTATTTTAAAACATTTAAAATTTGAAGATTTGGGAAAATATCCTCAAAAATTGGGACATCTAAGAAAAGAGCACAGGATATGCTATTTTTAGATAACCCATTTTTGGGAAATGAGCAGGTCATATTATTCTCAAAGGTGACCTGCGCATTTCCAGAGGGCTGATCTGTGGCACAAATGATATGTTGGCTGCTGGCCAGCTGCCTTGAGTACATTTTTGTCGAAACCTCTCTACCGACAACGTCCTGCAGGCTGCCAGTGTATTTCTCCATGACAGGTCTTTAAGGGGCCTCCCTCTGTAAAATGCGAACCAGAAAACGCATTTCTATCCTATTTGAGGAAAAGAAATGCCAGTGAGAACAGCGGATAATAACTCTGCTGTCACAAAAAAAAAGGATAACATTGGGCCTCATTACGAGGTTGGCGGTAACACCGGATCTGACGCCTGACTTCCCGTTGCCACCGGGACATTACAAGTCCCAGCGGCGTGGGAAGTCAGGCGCTAGATTTTGTAACTCGTTATTCCCATAGAGTTGCACGGGACTCTATGGGTGTTGGGTGTCGGCTCTTCTGTGAAGAAGCTGCCTACCGGGGCCGCTGCGGCTGGCACGGTCAGACCTGTCGGGTGCAGCGGACCCGGCAGGCAGACTCGTAGTGTGGCGGTCCAGAAACAAGGTTGCCGGTAAGCTTACTGGCACCCTTGTTTCCGGACCACCACACTTGTAATGAAGCCCATTGAGTGAAGTGACTCCGAACTGCTATAACAAGGAGATAGGCATGATTGCAATAACATTTAATTTCCTTGTACGCTGATGATATGTTGTTGTATATATGCTACCCTGAAGAAAACCTCTAGTATGTCCTGGAAGTGATGGAGCGATTTGCAAGGCTTTCAGGCATAGCTGTGAACCCCCAAAAATCTTGTGTATTTCTACTGGGCGGGTATAAAGGGATCCCGATAGAGCAGTTACTGATCCTGCAGATACCATGGGAGGTCAGCACGTTCCGATATCTTGGGATAGACATATATCATACGGTGGAAGCAGAGCATCAACACAACACTGAGAAAGCTATTAAGAATATTGAAAACAGTATGAAGTTCTGGGTGAAGCTCCCTTGGCAATGATGGGACGAGGGGCAATGCTTAAAATGGTGGTCCTGCCAAGACTGTTGCACTATTTTGGGAACATGCCATATTTGATACCTAGGGGATTCTTTGTCAGAATAAACAGCATATGCAGGGAATTCCTCTGGCATGGGACAAGGAACAGAATGGCCTTTTGGAAGTTACAAAACTCACACAAGAAAGGGGGTATAAAATTAGCAACTATGAGATTTATTATATAGCAAGTCAACTACAATATGTAGCTAAATGGCTCTCTGAGGAGCCGACCTTGGAATCCAGGCTGTTCCGCTTGCACTGCGCCCCATTCTTCCTAAAGGAAAATATGTGGTTGCCCAGATCGGATATGGAAGGACGCCCAAGGATGATGACACTTGGGTGGGAGATATGGCGGAGAACCTTTCAGATAATGGAGAATCCATCCCTGTGTTCCCCGCAGGTCCCATTAGTCGCTCTGGCGGGAAAAGAAAAGCAACTAAGACTAATGATTAGGAATCACTGGGAACCGGTGGGGATATCAACAATGGGCGACATGTGGCAAGAGGGGAGTATAAAGGACTTTGAGGGGCTGGTGGAGGAAACGGGGTTACATACGGGGCAGTATATCACATACCATAGGGTGGTGCAGCGAATTAAGGAGACATGGTCCGAAGTAGTACTAGCAGATGAACCGGACGCCACTATAGACATAATATATGACATAGCAGAGGGGGGGCATGAAATAGCTAGAATATATGGGATGATGATGACCGAAGCGGGGAAGGAGGTGGTACAGCTTAGACAGGACTGGGAAGAGGAAGTGGGTGCCCCAATGAGTGATGGGATGTGGGAGCGTGCACAAGGACATCACAAAAAAGTGTCAAGAAATGCTAGATTACAACAGATACAATTATATATAACTCACAGGGTGTATATGACACCCCAAAAGATAGCCAAATTCAAAAATGCAGGACAACAGTCATGCCCCAAATGTGAGGAAGAAAACGCCGGAATGGTACACGTGTTCTGGTCATGCCCAATAATAGAGAGATTCTGGGGAGAAATAGCACATAGGATGGAGGGAAAAGGGATCAAAATGGTGGTGGCTACAGCTTGGGCTTGCCTGTTAGGAGGGTTTCCTAGACCGCGTAAACTCAAGCATGTGAGTAAATTGAAAGACCTGGCGTATGTACTAGCAAAGAAACAAATCGCTATGGGGTGGAAGGCATGTCATAGACCAAGAATAGAAGTATGGTGGAAAGATCTACAGAAATGGGCAGAGGCGGAAACTGCAGTATGGCAGGAAGCAAGCAATGTTGGGAGGGATGAAGAGGCTGGAACCTTGATAGCTTGGAAACAACTAATAGCTGAATTATTTGGGCCCACGCATGATGGAGCAAGTGACCGGGATCCAACAGAAAATATTAAAAAGGAATCCCTACTGCAAGACGGAAAAATGGACATGAGGGAGAGTAGGCTCGGGAGGGTGGGTGGGAATGGGTGAAACAGTGGACACGGATAAAGTGATGTATATTCAAATATTATTATATGCACTGTAAGTTTGGTTTGTGTTGGTTGTTGAAATAAATCAATACAAATTGTTTTAAAAAAAAAAAACTAAGAAGAACTTTGAGTGTAACTTTGGACAAGTCTCTTTTGGTCTCTAGTAATGAAATGTGTCTAAAAATGGAAACGTGCATATCCTGTGCTCAGTCAGCAGCATGCTCCTACCGGTTTTAGGTGTTGGCGTCAAGGAAGAAAACAGACTCCTTATAGCTGTGGTATGTGAGGGGTCAGTAATGCGAAGCGGACAACTGCATGTGGTTTTCTCAACATTAGTACCCGGCGAGAGCCAAGCAGAATGTAACACGCATTCTGATTGGCTCTCGCCGGGTCGTTACCTGGCCGGGAATCCCTCAGCCGGGATTCCACAGCCATTGTTCCCGGCGGGGGTGTGGCAGCCCCTCAACCAATGAGGAGGCTCGAAGCAAAGGAAAGTGGACTTTCCACTCCGCTCCTCCACACGGCTGGAGGCTTCCCTCATCCCTCGCCGGGGACGCAGTTACGGTTGTTTTTTTTTTCCTCCCCCCATCCCACTCCCACTCCCACCCTCCCAAACCCACTTACCTTCTTTTTGATCCTTTTTCTTGTGTTCCCAGCGCGTCCGCTCCCGATGGCCACCATGGAAAGGGAAAACGGACTCTGTTTTCCCTTTCCATGGTGGCGGCCATTTTCTTTTTTTTCTTTCTCCCGAAACACCTTACCTATGGGCCCTGGGGCATTACCTGAGTCGGTAATGCCCCCGACGCTCAGGTTATATTGCTTAGACATTTTATTGATACCGAAAAGTGCAAAGAAAACCTAACTAAACCTACTCTACCAGGAAGTTCTCTACCTGGTCTCGGTTCTAAAGGAAATTCTCAAAGCATAGACAAGACTGGCATTCACACTAAACAACAAAACATAGAAAGCAAATGATAAACAACATAAATAGATGATTATCAAACAATTAATGACTTTCACATGTCCTGGGTAAATCCCTTTCCCAAGATTGTCCAAAGTCACTCTCTTCAAGTGTTCATAAAGAAAACAAAGTCTTAAATCAGTTCTTGAAAGTTCCCAAAGAAACAAAGGTTCACCCACATAAAAATTCACGGGCAGACTTTCTTTATCCATCTGTTGAAAAGTTCCCCTTCCAATGCCAATAAAGAAAACAGCACCAATAGTAATCCTGGATATTCTCTTTCCAGGATGGACTAGATACAGTTTAAAAGACGAAAGTATTGGTTCTACTTCAACAACTGTTGATATGTGTGTAGCCTCTGCAGCGTCTTTAGAATAATTTGTCAGGATAATTCTTCTTAGGGTGTTGCTCTCCTCTCGCCAACCCCCTTTTGTACTACTTTCCTTTGCTCCACAGTGTTCTACTGCTTCAACAACCTTCAATATAACGTTCTCTGACAATTTTATAGACAACCATAGTTCTGTTTGCTCGTCTTCATCTTGGTACGTAATGATTGTTAGGCAACTTCAAGACAAGGTTCTTCCACATCCACTGGCAGGCACGGCACTCTTTCTCTTCTCTCTGTCTTACTGCTACCAATATAATCTGTCTTTGCATCTAGGCCGCTTCTCTCTCAGCTTCAAGAGTGTCAGCCGTACAGATTATGGACTTGATCTTCTTACAAGCACCCAGATCTCCTCTCTAGCTTTATGAACACCTTCTTGGTTCCAGTAGCCACCCCAGAGCTGTATTGCCACGTTTCCACCTTTGGATAACCTTGTCATCCTTGCATAAGAGGACACTGGACCTTTAACAACTTCAATGACAGGTGGATATATTTTAATAGGGCTGGTTTCACTGTAGAAAGGATGTGTCTACTGGCTTTTCAATTGTAGTTGTTTATTTGTAAAGTGCTTATACACAAAAGAAGTGCTTCAAAGCGCTTCAAGGTGGGAAGGGAACAGGGGATTACAATCGTCATTCTTAGGCCTCGAAGATTTTTAGTGGTCAAACAGCAATAACTAGCTTACTAGGCCAGAGGCATATCTACTAGTGTAAGTGCGTGAAAAAGAATTCATTTTTTATTTTATTTGTATTTGTATAGCACACTTACAGCCCGGAGGCATAGAGGCGCTGTTACAAGACATTTTTTAAAGAAATTTTGATTAAGCAGTTTACAGGTCACCAAGGAGGTCTCTTTGTTACAGGTACATTAGTCATAGCATGATTACATATACAACAGGTGCATACATAGGTTTTACAGTGCGGTAATTCTTGCATCAATAATCATCTTCAACAGAAGTTCATACAAAAAGCTTAGTTTTGATTGCTTTGCAGAATGCTTGGTGGGGATGAGGGGAAAAGGGGGAGAGGGAAAGGAACGTACAATAATCTGCAGTACTAGGCCTGTACTAGGCTTGGGTAATGCTTGCTCTTCTCTTTACTGCAGCAACTTCTACAATTATGGAATACGTGTTCTGGATGTTACCAGACTCAAGCTTCCTAAGAAAAACAGTTTTATATATACACAACCACTCTTTGATAAAGCTTTTTAGCTTCAAAGACCTCTAAGGACTTGCATTCCCTTTCATTCATACAAAGTGATGCCTTGACTCTTGTCGGGAATCATAACTGTCCATAAGCGACCTCTCTTGATGTGTTAATACTTGTAACAATTTGGAAAAAAATGTACCTTCTGAGTGATATCAAGCAGCTTTCTCCCTCTCAATTGGAGACATGCGATCACTCTAGTAAAGTTAACAATGGAAAAAAGGAAAGCTTTTAGTTTACACAAGCATTCTAGCAGGTACTAAATGTTAAATGTGTGCTTGGTACATTTCCTTTGTTGTTATGACTTCTTATATCAACAAACAACTTTTACTCGCTTCCACTTCTATTTGAGTTGTAATTGAGCTGGTTACAGTTGCCTGCAATGGGTTTTCAGTGAATCGGAGTACATAGCTTCACTGATCGGCTCCAGAAACACTGAGGTTGCTGGCGGCTACCACTGCCTGACTTTTCTTCCTGCCACTACTACTTCAGGCACCCTGGGACCTACACCCCTCTGCAGCATGGGTATCTCCAGTCCAGTCTGGATCACAGGGAGTCTCCTTCACTCCCCTGTCCCTCGGCTTGCTTCTGCACATGAGCCTTTGGTTGCAGCAGGACCTCAGCTCTGCTGTCACAGCTACTAGGCGCACCCTGGAAACATATAACTTCAGTACGTCTCTCTCAGTGCAGCAACGGCCACACAGGGTTTGTGTACACACGACCGCCTCAGAAACTGCAGATGAAATCTGCTCTTCTCTCTTCCCGGCATCCCTTAAGTGATCACATTTCCTTGTGAACTGCCAGCCTTGTGCTCTTCTCCTTCTGCTACTACTGCCACCTAGCAAGAGAGTGGTTACAGAAGTCAGCAAGTGCAGGGGCAAGGGAGCCAATGTTGTCCTTGATAGTTCTGGAAGAAGAGGGGGTGACCTGCTTGGAGGAGACGTTCATAGAGCAGACAACCCTAGTGACCTCATCGGAAGTGAGAGGAGAGAAGGAGAGAAAGGCTGAGGGAGGTTCGGAGGCCAGGGGGATGGGAGGAGGGGGTAGTGGGGAGGGAAGAAAGAGTGCTCAAGATGTCCTGAGTTTTAGCAGTGAAGTGGGTGGCCATTGCAGTGCAGAGGGCCTGAGAGGGAAGAGGCGAGATAGAGACTGCAGAAGGATTGGCTAGTTCCTTGCAGATTTTAAAGAGATCAGCCATGTTGTTGGTTGCTCCAGAGATGCGGGCCTGGCTATGTGCCCTCCTCTTAGAACGAATGGTGAGACAATATTGCCTTTGGAGCAGGCGACAGGCCAGTTTGTCAGAGGATGTGCCTGTGATCTGCCACTTGCGGTCTGCCGCTCTGCATTTGCACTTCAAGTCTGCTAGATCGGAGTCGTAACAAGTGTTATGCTTGGTGGCGTGTTTCAGGTGGATCCTCATGACTGGGTCGAGAATGTCGAGAGTGTTAGAGATGGGGAGATGGAGGTTGCTGAGAGCAGTGTTAGAGGAAGTGCCTTGCAGACCAGGCTCCGAAGAAGGAGTATGGGTGCTGGGTACAAGTAAATAAGGGCACCACACAGGGATGATCAGGGTAACCCCACCACCAGAATGGTTAGGGTGAGGCTTAGAGATGATCTTGTAGCTGTCAGGGAGAAGAGAGTCAAAAGCAGTGACTTAGATGGCATTGAACCACGTCTCAGTAAGAGCAAGGATATCAAGATCAATGTCATCAAGGAGGAGGCTGATGACAGCAGAGTGTTTGATAGCAGAGCGAGCATTAAGCGTGGCCAGATAAAGCAGTCTCTGCCTAGGACGGTTACAGAGGTGGAGGATACACCCATCGGAAGAGAGGGAGGAGCAGGCACAGGAAGGAAGTTGATGAGGGTCAGTAGGCGCCGGTCAAAGAGGAGGTTGGGTTGAGGACCTTGAGGCATGATAGGCTCATTGCGATAGACATTAATGATGCACCTGGATGATGAGAAGCTTGCCAAGAGTACTTCCCATCTAGTGCCACCATTAATAGGTGTGGATAAGGAAGGAGAGAGAATAGAGATAAGGTGACGGTCCAGAGATCAGGAGAGGGGACAGAAAAGAGGATGTCAGTAACAATCTGTCTGGGAGTTGCGTTGACGTAGGTGTCTGCAATGGGTAGAACAGAGTTGGTGGTCAGGAACTATTTTATTAAACTTCTTCCTTCCAGACTTTGTGAGATAAGCAGGATAGGTGATAGTAAAGCAGTTCAAATAGATAGAAGGGATAGCGAGTGCCATAGGGCTGGCAGAGAGTTAAGGATGGGAGATGGAAGGAAAGACTGCACGGCATGAGCACAAACTCACCAGGCGTCCTAGTAGCTGAAAAAGGAGAGCAAGCAGATGCAGTAGAAAAACTTGGCTCCGAAAAAAGTGAGGGGTGTACAGTTGTTAAAACATACCTAGAAGTGAAATTGCCCAAACAGTATACAAATGCAGTGCAGAAATGGGAGGTTTTACAGTTGTTAAAAACACACCCAGATGCGAAATTGCCCAAAACAGCACACAAATGCAGTCCAGAAATGGGAGGATTTACAGTTGTTAAAAACACACCTCTATGCGAAATTGGCCAAACAGCACACAAATGCAGTAAGATAAAGAAGGTATAGAAGGCATAGATGAAACAGATGAAATTGTAGATTGGCACAGCTCGATACAACATTGATGAGTTAGAGAGAAGACATCAGGTAGTCAGAGCATAACTCACAGGTGCTCTGCGATGTGAGGACAGGCTCCAGGAGAGTCACAGGTTCTTTGAGTAGCCAGCTGCATGCTGTCCGATTGTTCCTTAAATTGGGAGGTGGGGTGGTTAGAGGTGCTGCTGGGAAGGAGATGGGGGCCCTCCAAGCCCTCCCCAGGCCCAGACAGACACAGATAAGGGCCTTAGGAGTGGACCTTGGGTGGGGGGTGGCGTTCGCCTGCTGGCTCCCTGAGTGGTTCAGTTAAGAGGGGCTGCAGCCAATAGCGGCAGCATCAGGCTGCACACAGAGACACGCCAATGTCTTTGTATGGGGTGGCCATCTTGGAATATTAAATGCCCTAGTAAAGCATTATGGCCCAAGTGGGCTTTTCAACGATCTTCAGAGCGCTCGTTATAAAATTGGACCGAAATTCTGTAAAAATGGTATAGCAGGTAGAAGGCGCTGAATTTCGTGAGAAAGAGCCCCCGATCTTTGCAGAGTCCAAGAGGGCGTACCTGATGTTACAATGATGCCCGATGGGAGATCAGCTCCCTGGAGCCTTGTGGTGCAGCGAGAGACTCTGAAAGCAGCAGACGCGCGGAATCAGCCTCTGGTGCTGGCGAGGGAGAAGCCCAGCAACATTTGGCAATGGTGGACAATACTATGATTCAAAAACATTTCTGGCACAACAGGCAATGGCATGTTTAAGTCAGTATCTTGTCAGACCTATCTGTCACTACTGCAGCTGTTTCCCAGCCACATGCACCACAAAATAACCCAGCTCCAATTTTTGCTGCCTGGTTGCACTGGATAACAAATCCTCAACATCTTCATTCAAGCTGGTGTGTTGGCTATTGGTAGGTCTCATTCCATTGTCTTCCACAATGACATGACTGTTAATGTGTATAAATGTCAGTTGGTTAATGTGTAGCACAGCAAGGCTCCTCCTGCGGTTAGAGAAAATAGCCACAGTGGCCTTAAAAACTCTGTTGGGCTGCACACTTTCAGGGGCAGCTTCGAGATTTAACAGCAAATCGCACACGTGAAGCTGGCCAGGCAGACTGCCTGTTGCATCATTACTGTACTAAGTCCTAATCTCTTGCCACGGCTGAAGAGTCCATTATATAGACATCAAGCATCTATGTGGCTCTACAGCTGATGTACTTTGGGCGTTCCTATTCTATTTGATGTGAATATTTCAAAAAGCTAAAATTAAAATTAATTAAAAGGAAAACTAAAATAATGATCTTTGGCAAACCAGGGAGACCTTATAGGCGGAATATAAGAGGGGAAACAATTGAAGTAATTCATTCATACCAGTATCTGGGTATGCCATTTTCTAGATACGGTCTATGGTCCAACCACATAAAATACCAGTTAGAGAGGCCAGACCTCAGGCTAAAAGGGTTCCTGGGGCTTTATTTTTATACAGGCACCAACATTTGGCTGGGGCCTCCCTCTGGAACCGCCTCCCTGCTTCTCTCAAACTTGAGTAGAACCACCTTTGATTCCGAAAGCAGCTCAAGACCTTCTTTTTTGCTTCTGCTTTCGCTCTCCCTCTCCCCTGCTGATGTTCCCGACTGCTCTGCACACTGGTCACCTGGCCTACCACTGAACTCGGACCCAGGTTCCTGCATGTCCAGTTGCCCTTGCACTGCCTCTGGGCTCCCCCAGCACTTAAGGGCCTGTATCTGTAACCCTACAGTCCCTTCTCTCTCTACACTTAGGAGACACCTTCCGTCTGCACTTATTGAATATCTGCACTTCTCCCTCCCCATGGTACTTCCGAGCTGGCTGCACCCCCGCGCCCCCCCGCCAGCATTTCCCCCCTCCATCTCCCCTGCACTTGCACGATCTGAATGACACAAAGCCTAGTAAGATAGCTGTTTTGTCCTCCTGTTTCCCCCTACCTTGTCTTGTTGCACCTAGAAACACTTGTGTACAGGCGTGTTATAAATGACATATCATATCAATTGGATAAATGCCTAGAAGTTTTTAAGTTAAAAGTGTCATCATTGATCTTGTTCACCAGCGAATTCTGGGGATACAGCAATTGTAAACCTTTGGAGCTAGTTCAGAATAGATTCCTCCAACAACTGCTGGGTCTCCCGCCCAGCAGCCCAAGTAGTGCTCTGAGGATCGAGTTAGGGCTCTAGAGCCCAATCTAGATATCTATCCTATTTTACAAGGATAAAACTAGGGTTTTCTGATAACTCCCAACATAATATCTGGCTTCTCAGAGATGGAGAACTCTATATGTGGGGATAAATATGTTTGGTACAGGGGAGGCTGCAGTCTCTGGCGCAACTTTAATGGCTCGAGTAGGGATCACATAACCATGGGTCCCTTGACCATTAAAGTTTGGGCCAGAAGGAGGACACTTGCGCTCGATGTAGGTAACATCAAACCCCTGCCTTCTCTGAAAATGTATGCATATCCGAAGGGGTTCACGTTTAGACCAAGGTCTATTGGTGAGATAAATTCACCAGCTGGTAGGAGGCTGCTGATAATGGCTCGACTGAACTTATAAATGGAAGAGATGGCTGGAGGTTGATGAAGACTTTGATTTGCCCACCCTACTGTAGTGAGTGGGAAAAATGGCTGAAACTATTCTTCCTGAAATATCAGATCAGGTCATGTAATGGAAATATTCGTTTTTTAATAAACTGCGATGAGTTACTATTTTTAAATAATCTTGGAATGTTCATAAACAGAGCTTTAAAGTTAAGACCACACAATGTTTATGACACTGGTAAAGGGGGGGGGGTCCTTACAATCAGCAACTAGGTGCTTAAACTAACACTACAATTATATGGTTTTTATATTGATAACCATATGGTTAAGGCTGTTTTTCAAGTTTTAGAATTTTATTCTTGATTGTGGAATTTGTATGTGTATCTTATTCCTAATGGAGAAATCCGAAATACATTGGCACCTGCTCCTTGCAGCATTTTCCTGTACTGCTTAGAACCTTTCAAAACAAAACACAAGAGAACGTTAATCACAGCACGAGCGCAGCCCTGTTAGTTTCTTTTTGCCTGACCCTAACAACGCAGGGCCGAGTTGGGACTGAGCTCAAAGCTGACGCTGAACAAAAGAAAATAATACCTGGTTGATTCTGCTCTTTTTCGGGATGTCCCAATGTCAGGAGGGGTGCCGTGTTCACCGCCGTAGGCTCAGGCTCATTGCAGGGCGCTCCCCGTGATGAAGGGGAGTGTCAAACGTCATTGCCACCTGCCGGGATGCTCATAATTACGTAGAGCTCGTTGCAGAGGAAAGAGAGCGCCGGGGGAAATCTGCTGGGTAAACCCCCAATAAGGTTGTGCCCATATGTCATAGCGGGATGCTGCTGCCAGACACAGCCCACGGGAAAAAGACTTGCTGGGCCCCTCTCATGCTGCAGTAGACACCGCGCTCCCCCTAGCATACGCAGCCCAGCTTGAACCCCTTGATGAGACCACACACGCTACTGAAAACATGCTCAGTGGCGGGGGGCGCTAGAGAGCCCGATCAAGATGGCCGCAGGTCCATGAGCTCTGATACACCCAACCAAGATCCGTACATCATCCAGCAAATTCCTCCGTTGGAATCTCTCAACGAGTAGAGAATACGAGGTGGGGGAGTCTACAGCACCACACGGGAGAAATCCAGATGAAAAACTGAGCTAAGAGACCCCGGAACTGAGCCTACGAATCAGCCTGTGTGCGACCTGGGAGCAGCGGGAAGGTGGAGAGGGAGGAGCATCCAGAGCACATCTGGGTTTCCCACCCTGGAAGTGAGAGCCAGAGGTTGCTGGGTCCACGTCAAGTGGTTGTGGAGGGGGCAGGAACCTTGGCATACATGACCTCCGGACAGCAATCAAGGTGGACTGCAACGCGATTGTAGCTCCGACTGGAGGAGTGTTCCTGGCAGGAGCCCATGGGGCATTCACACCGGCACTGACCATACTGGAGGAACCTGCCGGAGGTTTGGAATGGGGAGCGGTTCGACCTGACAACCTGGAGTGCATTTAGTATTAACTACAAACACAAACACCTGGAACCCAGAGCTGATAACAGCGGACCCGAAGGCTGAGCACACAGCGGTCCTGCCAAGCCGTGAGGAGATCCCCGCTGGAGGGCTGGCAGGAAGGTGAACCGCTGACACTTTGCTGGCCCTGCGCTGGGTTTGCCGCGGAACTGGAACAGCACGTGGCCGACCATACCACACAAGGACTCTGGAGCAATCAGGGACACCGTAGCGAGCTGCGGCACACTAGCAGGTACCCAACCTGATACACACACCACACAGAGAAGTGCGCATTTGGAGTACAGCGGAGGGCAACGTAATGCAGATGCAGGAACCTGAGAGGCAATGGTGATCCCCATCGGCCCGCATTGCCTAGGCAGCCAGTCTGGTGAGTGGGTCGCTTGGAGTTGCACAATACAATCCCCCCGCTGAGCACGAGGATAGAGGGTCGAGACTCCTGCCAAAACGTAAGAATCAGCACACAGTAGTGTTGACCCGCCAGCCCATCTTTGCAGCGGAGGCTACACGGCCTCTCCTGCACATGCATAGGCCGCGCCAGATCCGCAAATCGCAACGGAGTGGCCCTACTGGCCATACGTACTGGCACAGAATGTTGAGCAGTTAGGAGGGAACTATCGCTGGGGGAATTCAGGGACAGTCAGGAGGAGTGGCAGCACGGAGAAGAGCACACAGTGGAGCAACCTGCTCATTCCTAAAGGGCACACCATATAATCCAGATCAAGTTCCACGACATGGCAGGGCACAGTCCACTTTGGGCCAGGGACCGAGACAGCATGGAGCACCACGCACCACCGCAGCAAAGACCCCGGGGTGACACTCGGCGAGCCCGGGCCTCACCTGGAGCCATCCAGAGACAAGTCTGGGAGCATAGTTGATAGTGGGGCGCGGACCCCACACCAGGACTAGAACAGGTGCGAAGGGTCAGGTGGAATGCCTCAGCATCCTCCTACACGTCACACGTGCAGTGAGTAACCGGGACCTACAATCCTACTGTGCACAATGGGGCCACAGATGGGGACCTTGCCATAAAGCTTGACACCCCACCTGGAGATAAGGTGTTACGTGGAACACGCTGCGTACACAGGGCGAGCACTGGCTGGGGTCTGCCGAGCACTCTGCAATACTTACTGCTGCTAGGAGGGTGATATAGCCCACAGCTCACTGAGTACCATATACGTCCAGACACTGCTGCAAGACTCAGGGTCCAATCTATAGAAAGGCATTGTTGTGTGCCTGCACTAACCTGGGGGCTGTGGGCAGTGCCGATTAAAAGGGATCAGAGGAGGGCAGACCAC
This sequence comes from Ambystoma mexicanum, assembly GCF_040938575.1. NCBI lineage: Eukaryota > Metazoa > Chordata > Amphibia > Caudata > Ambystomatidae > Ambystoma > Ambystoma mexicanum. Next base: position 636,393,380 of record NC_090925.1, read on the forward strand.
CAGGGCACGGCTGAAGGACCGAACTATTCACACCCACGGAAGCAGCTGCTAGGCCACAGACCCCCACCAACAGACATCTCAACAGGATCGATAGAGTGCATCACGGTGGACCCTGGGGTGAGACCAGCCCAACTCTCATTGGTGATGCCATAGCAACACAGACCCATACCACATTCAACAAGACAGTCATCACCTGACTGAGGTTTGGTCGACCTACTGAAACCTCAGCAATACCAATTGCTGGTGGAGTATAGCACTACAAGCTCGTACATTACAGGCATGATTCTGTTGATTTCCTCTGATGTGCACAACTCAAATAGAGGTGGAGAGAACGCCCTCTAGACAAGGATCAAGGGTGGAGGCAGCCTTTCGCCTGCCCATCACCCAGACCTCTGGCGATGTCCAAATCGGGGAAAGGAGGTAAACACCAGGCAAAATTACACTTTGAATTGCCCGCTCTGGCCAAAACCTGCAAGACGATGGAGACCACATCCGACATGCATCCTCAGACCCCGCCCCAAGATCCGGCAGGTGCTTTCCAAGACATCAAAGAGCTGTTTACACTGCTGCAATCCTGCATCCAATCCCTGGACGGTAAACTGGACTCACTCACCTGTAAGGTAGACCACTTGCAGGTCTGCCTAGACAAACATGGAGAGCAGCTGGACAAGGCAGAAAGAAGAGTCTCGGAACTGGAATACGTGTTCACCTCTGCTACCAGGGAAATGTCGGGAGTGAGAGGGCCTGAAAGAGCTCATCAACAAGCAGAATCCAGATCAAGGAGGAATAACCTCAGGATTATTGGACTTTCAAAGAAGATCGATCGAAAAGACAAGGAAACTCTAGTAGAAGAAATACTGTGGGAGGCTCTGGGCAATGAGGGGTTTTCAGAGCTGTGCATAGCGGAAAGAGCACACTGGATACCGAGTGGACAAAGGCCCATCCCAGGAGCACCACCACGCCCGGTAATAGTACGATTGTTGAATTATCTAGATCGGGATGTGGCGCAATGCAAGGCTCGAGAGAAAGGGACAGTCCACTGCAAAGACAGCACTATCAAAAAACTGTTTCCAGATTCTTCGGATACAGTGCAGGCGTCGAGGAAGACGTTTCTGGAAGTCAAGAAACTATTGCATGACAGAGGGATGAAGTACGCAATGCTGTTCCCGGCTAAACTGTGAGTCGAGCAAAATGGCCGGTCACATTTCTTCAACACTCCAGAGGAGGCTGCAGCATTTTTGTAGGCACTACCGAGAAACCCCCAAATGAGGGGGAACAATGACTGATGATATTCAGCGGGAATATATCCTTTTTACTGAGAAATGGTGCTGTTATCAAAGGCAATGTACCCCCGAAATGTCAAGGGGGGTTTGTTATATCTATGATTGTGTAGTAGGAGGTCGGGTTCTTAGTGGCCCCCGAGCGGAAGCTAGAGAGGGAACTTGTTTAGGGATGGGATAGAGCTGATCAGTTGGGGTAATTAGGGAAAGGGAAGGGCGGTGGCATGGGTGTGCAAATGAGAAGAATGGCCAGATAGGGTAGGTGGCAGGGGGGGTTCGTGTTTCACTGACGAGTTGGGGTTGTCGGTGGGGGAGGGTGTCACACACGGTACACCTACCACAATAATCAAGTCTCTCCTGCGATCTGGGAGAACAAGGCCAAGGGCATACGTTATGAGTCGCCATTTAGGCATGCAATGGGGAAGTTTCGAGGAGGGAGAGAAGTCGACTTCTGCAGCCATGATTACATGGACACCATTGGGGGAATAACAGCTCTTTGTGTTATACGACAGATATGGCTACGCTTAACTTCTGTACCTGGAACATTAGGGGGTTGAAATGCCCCACTAAATTCCGGAAAATATTGCTGTAAATGCAGCGACATCGGGTAGGAATAACATTCCTACAAGAAACTCATTTTACATAATTGGTGAGGGGGTGTTGGAGCTTGTGGGAACTGTGTATCCCCGCGCACTTGGTTTGTTGGTTCAGATTGCCTGTATAGGCCACCAAACTCATTTTACATCAGGCACAGAATCCAAGATCGGGAAATCCTGGTGTTGTCACGGGTACTTTTCATCATACTCGTCATATGCAAAGGGTGTAGGCACCCTAATACACAGCAATGTGGGGTACCATCAAACTAAAGTGGTGAAGGATGGGGAGGGCAGATGCCTCATTGTTCAAGGCACCATCCAAGGGTAACTGTACATGTTAATTCATTATTATGCCCCAAATCAAGACACAGTGGATACATTGGAGTGGGTAGATCGACAACTCTGGGAGTTGCCGCCTGGGAAGATCATTTGGGCCGGTGATTTAACCCAGTGATGCAGCCTGCATTTGACCGAACAGCTGGAAACCGGTGATATGGAAACAAGAGGACCAACTGGTTACAGGGTATGACTGCTCATGGGATATTGCAGATGTCTGGAGGGTTCACAAACGTGAAGACAGTACACATGTCACTCGAGTCCTCACAACTCAGCATCGAGGATAGATTTCTTTCTGGTTTCGCACTCACTAATTCAACGGGTGGTGGAGGTGAGGATACATGCCCGAAAGCTCTCCGATCATGCCCCTGTAATGTTGGAAATTAGACTGTCAGGAAGGGTGGAAGGGAGGCCTCCCTGGCGGTTTAAGAGTGAGGGTCTCACTGACACGGTTTTTCGAGAAAGCATAACATCAGTCATAGACAATGTGGGATTGGTGCAATCATCTTGCGGCAACGCTTTAAATGTGTGTTAAGAGGAGAATGTATTTCCAAAGAAACAGGGATTCTTAGACAGATCGACATGAACTAGAGATTAAAGAGAACAACGTACACATGTTACAGGCAGCATCCCTGAACCCTACGGATTGGGAACAAGCCGAGATACGGTCCCAGTTACAAGAATTTCAGGAACTAGCACTCCAGAAAGTGAAGTATGTAAACAACCAGACTAAAGTGTGCCAATATAGGGAGGGGCATAAACCTGGCCAGACATTAGCCTGGGCAACCAAGATGGATGGGCTGAGAGGCAGAACTCTGGCTATCGCAGATGAACAGGGGAAAGACTGATTCCAAGATGCCGAAATAGTACAGCAGTTCTTCAATTTTTATAGTCATCTATATTCATCCCAGATACAGGCTGCTCAAGCGGACATAGAGGAGTACCTGGAGCAAGTAGCCTTACACTGGTGCTCTGAGGACCAGAGGGAACTGCTGTGCCGTCCCCTGGCGTTAGCTGAAGTGCTCAATGCCATCAAATAACTGCCGAACAGGAAGTCACCGTGACCCGACAGGTTCACGGCTGAATTCTATAAACACTACACTGAAACACAGGGCCCCCACCTACTGGGCATGTATCAGCAAAGTTTAGAGAGTGGGTCCCTGCCTTACATTACATTACATTATTTGTATTTCATACTATGGACCCTCGGGCAAAAAGGGCCGACAATAAACAGACAGAATACAAAAAACAATTATCTCACAATTATAGGGGAGTCCAGGAGTTTAACGGCAAAGGGGATCGCAGAAGGAATTATGCAACCAAATACGTTTTAAATCTTTCTTGAAGGCCGACAGGGAACTCTGAAGTCTTAATGTTTTTGGTAGTTGGTTCCAAAGTTTTGAAGCCACCAGATGGAATGCCCCCTTCTCGGCTTTAGAGGTTCTGCTTCTAGGAAGAAACAGAAAGTTCTGTCCACAGGACCGCAGCACTCTGCCATTAACTTTGTCGGTGATAAAGTCCTGCAGGTATGCTGGCATGATACCTTAGCCCTCATTACGACCGTGGCGCTAAGTGAAAAACGATGGCGGTAAATTTTTACCGCCATCGTTTTCCGCTAGGTCCGATCATGACCCGTGACCGTTAACTACGATGCCATTAGCGGCATTGTAGTTAACGCTGCCGCTAACTGCACCAAGGACGCGCGCACGCGACCTCTCACACCGTAATTACCGGCATGGCGCAAAGGTAAGCGAATGCCGACCCAAGCGGACATACACCTAACGCCATCACCCATGCCCGTTAAGTACCTTACCGCCATGGTGCTAATTACGCCATCGCGAACCAACCGTAAAGGGCCTTGTGCAGTGAATCCAGCTGCCACAGATGCACAGAATCAGCACAGGTGGAGGCAATACAGACTCAGGAAGTAGAAAAAGAGCACACCCAACCCCTTCCCAGACCCAGTCACACTCCACAATGATACCAATAGGACTAGCAATGTTGGGGCTGGAGGACCTGATAGCAATACAAGTGCTACAACTTCAACTACAACAACAACAACAACAGGAAGCACAGAAGAGACGCAGGAGGAGAAGGAGGGCAAGGCAGGGCCAGCAAGCCCCACCAGCACAGCCAGTGGCACCACGCAGGCAGCCCCCAATCTCACGCATCAGAGCCAGTCCATTCAACCTCACCGCTGAGCAGATCCACACCCTGTACCGACTGGACCGGGACACCATCACCACCATTGTGGATATGACACACAACGACATCGTCAGCATGATTGAAACACCCACCGCCAGCCCCCCCTTACTGAAGGTAGTGTCCGTGCTCCACTTCCTGGCCACAGGCACCTACCAGCACACAGTGGGGCACTTGCATGGCATATCACAACCATTATTCTCACGTACACTGATCCAAGTGCTCGATGCCCTCCTCAAGCACACAGACGACCACATCTCATTGCCACGGTCTGCCCAGGAGATTGCTAACACCAAAGTGGGTTTCCATGCACTATCTGGCATACCTGGTTGCATTGGTGCCATCGACTGCACCCATGTGGGATTGGTGGTCCCACATGCCATGGAGGTAGCGTACCGCAACCGTAAACTATTTCACTCAATCAACGTGCAAATGGTCTGTGACTCCAACAGGATCTTCACACATTGTTGTGCCCGATTCCCCGGATCAACCCATGATTCAATGGTCCTGAGGAACTCCACAATACCACGCTACATGGAGCGACATACAGGCCCAAGATCCTGGCTACTCGGTGAGTCTAATGTCATGAGCATGGAAATGTGAAGTGGGTAGGTGATCGACGTACCAATGCATACTTCACCTAGCAGAAAGGGGGGGGGTGATGCATACTTCACCTGGCAGAAAGGGGGGGGAATGATGCATACTTCACTTGGCAGAAAGGGGGGGGGGGAATGATGCATACTTCACCTGGCAGAAAGGGGGGGGAATGATGCATACTTCACCTGGCTGCGACTAGCAGTAGCCAGATCATACCCTGAGGCAGCACTTACGTCATCTGACAACTGTATACATGATGCCTGACCTAAGCAGCCCTAACATGGGAATGAAGGTGTCTCCCAACCATGACACAACCATCTGCAAGTGCATTGTACAAAATGTGACCATATTGACTCCAACGAAAAGCACTTACATGCACGTCACCAAACACCATCAACTGAAAGGCCTGTCCCCCATAACTGCGCACAAAGGAGGCACATGACGGACAGGAACATCAATACACCACAACACAGACAGCAAGGCCCACAAACTGTCCCTATTGACATCAGTATTGTTCACTGGGGTCATAATGAGGCAGACAGCAATGTTGCAATCATGTGAGCGTTGAGCTCACAGGACACCTGCCAGGTCACCTAAAGAAACGGCCTGAATGGACACAGTGGATGGGCACTCACAAGGCACTTGTCCCCCCTGCATTGTGTCTTGGCATGCAAAACTGTACATGAGAGCCATGAACATATAGCGGTTGCATAGTGTGAATCCATTAGCGCAACTAAAAGTGGTGCAAAGTAACAGTTGAATGCAAGGCATGGTGGCACGTCACGTACAGAAATCAATCTCATCCCTGACACATACATTGTTGCCCACTTACAGGTGATGCAGGCTATCCCCTGAAGAGGTGGCTCCTTACACCAGTCCGGAACCCACAGAACCAGCATGAGGAGGACTTCAACCGTGCCCATGCACGTACCCGTGTGGTGATTGAGCAGGCATTCGGCCTACTGAAGGCACGTTTCCGCTGCCTCAGCAGGTCTGGCGGGGCACTCCTGTACCGCCATGAGAAGGTTGCGAAGATTGTCATGGCATGTGTCATGCTACACAATATGTGCGTCAGACGAAATGTGCTCCTGCCCCCTGACGCAGAACTGCAACCACCTGACGATGAGGATGATGAGGGTGGGGATGGGGCAGCACCTCAAGGAGGCAGCGATGCACAGGAGGGGCGTGAAATGCATCAGAATCTCATTGACCAATGCTTCTAGCACACATGGCGTGTGCGTGTAACATGGAGACGGCACTTGGGGCACTGTGTGTGTCTGGGACATGCACACTGTGGACTGTACAACAATAAAGCACACATACGCAATGAGCAATGTCCACACATTTGATTTGTGCTAAACGAAAAAGTGTATTATGATTGTGAAAAGGTATGACACACCCACTCCCCCTCCCCCCTCACCCCTGAACACCCCAACACACCCACTCCCCCCTCCCCCCTCCCCCTGAACACCCCAACACACCCACTCCCCCCTCCCCCCTCCCCCCTACCCCATGAACACCCCAACACACCCACTCCCCCCTCCCCTCTGGAATCCCTACGAAGGTGTGAGTAAGTCTGTGAAGCAGTGTGTGATGCAGTAATTCTCCACTGTCCAGCCACTAATGACAGTCCCCTCCCCTGGCCCCCGGGCACCCCTGCCCGTGCTGCGCAGGTTCCTCCCTGATCGTCGGATGGGGCTGCTCTGTGCCGAGCTGGTTGACGAGGAGGTTCCTGCATGCACATTTGGACGCATGTCCCGAATGGTCTGCACCAGTTCTGAGATTACGTGCCGCACAGCGGCAGGTTCTGTGCAGATGTCCTTCGTGGAGGACTCAATGGCAGCCGTGACTCTGTCTGCACATCTCTCCATTGCATCCCTTGCCCCCCCACACTCTGTAACGTGCTCATTGAGGAGCGAGGATAGTTGCTGCTGCCGGGTGACGATCTCATCCAGGGTCTGTTGATTCCTCTGGCTCATGACTAATGGCATTGGCATACCCATTGGGCTGCTCACCTCCGGCAGCGGGGATGGGGTGGCTGGCCAATCCTCGTCCTCTAACTGCCCCTGTGTGGCATCCGCATGCAGGCTGCTTAGGGATATGTAGGGGGAATGTAGGTGGGCAGTGGGGCTTGCATCCTCAATCTCCTCAATGATCCCAGCTTCACTATCGGAGGAGGCTGCAATGGCAGCGATTTCGCCAAGAGTGCTGCTTGCAGTAGAGCCTGTCCCTTCGGTGGGCACGATTTGTGTAATGTGCGCTGCTGCTGCTGATTCTGTGGTGACAGTTGTGGTGGCTGTCAGTGCCCTGTCCTCTTTCCCTGGCAGGGATTGTGGCTGCTGTGGTGTTTTCCTCGGGACGGCAGAGGTGGAGGCTTGCGGTCTTGGCACAGTTGTCCTGGCCCTCTTGGTGGCTGTGGAGGCAGTGGTGTCCTCATCCTGAGGGTCTGAATCTGAGCCTGTGGTGGAGCAAAGGAGGGATAGTGTTATTGATGGGTCTGCGGATATTGGGCCTGCATTGTGACGAATGGCATCTTATCAGTTAGTACATGCAGCACATTTGAGGCAGGGGCATACAGGTTGTCTGCCTTTTGTGTGGAAGTAGCATGGAGGTATGTGGGTGCCGGCAGTTAGGGTGTGCATGCTGCATGTGTACAGGGTGGAGATCGGATGTGTCTGTGGGCAGTCTCCTGCTGCTGTGTTGCATTTGCACTATGGGGCAACATTGTACTTCACATGATTGGACTTTGGTGAATTTTCCATGGCTTGATTTGAGCCACCTACCTGCATCTCCTGATGTCGGGACTCCTCTCTACATCCCTCCTACTCCTTCTATGCCCTCCATTCCGATAGTGGAGGCACAGATTTCCTCCCATGCTTGCAATTTGATGGGTGATTCAGATCCTCCCCCGGTTGCCGTGCCCAGGTTCCTGTTCACCGAGAGGATGCTCCTGACGCGGAGCCTCAGGTCGTCCCACCTCTTTCTACACTGCTATGCATTGCGGGGTACGGTTCCCACCGCACTGACCCGCTGTGCCACCAGGGTCCATATGGCCTTCTTCTTGGCAATTGCCGGCCTGGTCATTTGCGTGGAGAAGACCACCGCAGCATTGTCCTGGAGGGTCTCCGCAAGCATGGTGAGTTCCTCACGAGAGAAGCGGTCCTGGCGCTGCCGATCGCAGGCTTTTTTGACAGCTTTTGGCATTTTCAAGTTGGTAAATGGGTGGGTAATGGGTTTTGACAGGTCTCAGGGTCGGATGTGGAGTGGTTGGGGAGGATGGCAATGGATTGTGTTTTTAAAGATGGCCGCTGTGTTCTTTCCCGTTCCGCCGCGATGACGCTACTTCCGGTTCCGCTTATTTATGGTCACCACTAATTACGGTGACCGCTAATTGCGGTGACCGCTATGATGGGTGGCGGAAGTGCTCCTTGCGCGGCGTACGATGTCGGTAGGGGCCGTTTTGGGGTAATTTTCGGCATCGCGTACTTTACATTACCGCCATGGCGTAATGCTCATGCGCGATGGGTCGGAATGTGCTGCACTTTACGGCATGGGGCCAGGGCGTAAACGTAAATTACGCCATGGCGGTAATGTTCGATACTTACTGCCTGGGTCTACATTTAAATGTAATGGGTAATGATCCTATATTTAACACATGCTTCAATAGAAAGCCAGTGAAGAGACCGCCTCGCCGCAGTTATGTGATCTCTTTGAGAAAGGCCCAACACCACTCTTACCGACACGTTTTGGATGGTCTGTAGCCTATGCGCATCCCGCTTACCAATGCCGACCAGTAAACTACCACAATAATCAATTTTAGCGCCAATGATGGCTCTGGTGATTGTCTCTGCACTAGCCTGAGTAATAAGCAGCCTGAGATGATGGAGCAATTTAACGTAGTAGGCTGAGGCAGAGACCACGCTTGTAACGTGAGAACTCATGGATATCGACTGTCTGAGAGTAACCCCCAAAATCTTGAGTTTGGAAACTGGAGTAATACGACCAGCCCCTAGCCTAAAGGAACCAAAGTTACCTTCCAACTTTTTTATGGCGACTGAACTACCCACTGAACTATCATGACTTGTGTTTTGCCTGACACACTGAGGGAGGCGCTGGTTGTGGTACTGCTAAAACCGGACAAACCCAGTAACGATTGCTCCTCCTACCGCCCAATCTCATTAATTAACACAGACAATAAAATTCTGGCAAAGATCCTAGCATCACGGCTATCGCCATTGATGCCGGCAATGGTACAGGTGGAACAGGCGGGTTTTATCCCGGGAGGATCCATCTCATATAGTCTCCGGAGGATATTTGGGATGATGGCAGCGGTGCCGCCCGAAGACTCGATAGTGGCGGGCTTACTGGATGCCACTAAAGCGTTTGATTCAGTCCAATGGCCATTTCTATTCGCAGTATTAAGACAAATGGGACTGGGTGAAAACTATATTGCCATGGTCAAACTATTGTACACACAACGAGTGGCCAGAGTGAGGGTAAACGGTCAGATGAAGCCATTAATGGCCCTAGTGAGGGGAACTCGACAAGGGTGTCCGCTCTGGCCACTGCTTTTTGCTTTGGCGATCAAACCATTCGCCAAGTGGATACGTGAACTGCATATGCACAGTGGGGTGAGGCTACACAACCACAGGATAGTCATTTCACTATATGAGGATGACATGGTGCTGTTCGTCAGGTACCCTAAAATCAACCTAGATCCAATAATGAGGGACGTCCAAAGCTTTGGGGAAGTGTCCGGCCTAAAAGTGAATGTCTCTAAGTCAGTGCTTTTCCCACTGACTAAGCAGTTGATCAATATCAAGATGGCTGGGGATTTCAGTGGCACATGATCCAGACTCGCTATCTGGGAATCAAAGTGGCTAGGGATGACACTGTAGTGTACCATAGCAATTACCTGAGAGTCCTAGATCAAGCCCGGGCAGCATTGATATGTTGGAAGAATCTCCCCCTTAATCTGTATGGGCGGGTTTCTCTTATTAAAATGACATTACTCCCCAGATTCCTTTATGTATTTCTGAACGCTCCAATAGGAGTACCCGGCGAACACTTTCACACTGTGAAGTCGGCAATCTCGCAATTTCTGTGGGCAAGGAAACCTGCCAGAGTATCGTGGGAAAAACTGGCAGTGCCGGTTTGCGAAGGGGAACTTGCGCTACCTGACCTTGAAATATACTACAATGTAGCACAAGCAGGGTATCTTAAGCATTGGTACGACACACAAGGAGACAGGAGGCACGTGGAAGTAGAAAGAGCAGTAGCGGATCCAGATCTTCGAAAGGTCAGTCATTCTAACGGCACCAGGCAGAGCACGCAGCACGAAATCTAGTAGAAGTGACCTGTAGGGCCTGGACGTGCCTAGAACATAAAAAAGGGGGGCGGTTCCATACTCACCCAAACTACCCGTGGTGCACGTACCAGGGATTCCGATTCTGCGGAATCAGGTTTTGTGGCTTTGATGAGAAGGCTAGCGATATCCGTCTTTGGAGACCTCTTCCCAGAAGGGAAATTTGTACCTCTTGAGGAAATGAAAGGGGAGGGAACAATGTCAGCTATGGATGTATTTGTGTACTTCCTCTTACGGATGAGTCTACACCAGGCATTCACCGCACTCCCAGAACAACCCCAGATCTCCCCCATGCTGGACATACTGCTATAGGACATGGTTGGAGGCAAGGTGACATCTGAATTATATGCTATGCACATGCACACTGGGAGCAGGGACCGAGCCTCACCAAAGGCAAAATGGGAGAAATGCTTGGGGAGGGAAATTCCGGAAGTGTTGTGGACATACTGCTGTACGGAGATTAGAAAGGGCGCAAATAACGCAAGATATAAACGAATTCACTTGAAATACATTCACCAGTTTTACCACACACCGGCTAAACTAAAGGAATGCTTCCTAGACGCAACAGGGAGATGCAAAAGGTGCAACACCGAGCAGGCAGACTTCCTCCATGTATCCTGGAACTGTCCGATCATAGAACAATACTGGAAGGAGGTATTCAACACAATGAGCGCTGTCAAAGTTCAAATGATACACCCAGACCCATTAAAGGGATTGCTGGGATACGCCAAAGAGGTCCCCATACACACTAGAAAACTGGTTAGTCTACTATTCATACTGGCCAAACGGCAGGTGGCAATGCGCTTGGGGGTGGGAGGGGGGTGAAGACGAGCCCAAAACACTCACAATGGAAGCTGGACATAATGTATTGTTTTGATATGGAAAATGGTTGGGGATCTTTGAACCATAATTGAGGCAAGATTGGTATTAGCTGGGATGCATATACGCACTTCTTAATCCAACAATGCGCAGACACGGAGGAAGTGCCACGCACAGTAGAAGTTGAATGTTAAATCATGTAAGTACAGTGTAACACAGTGGAAATAAGATCTGAGTTGTGGTAGAGCAATCGTGCTAATGCTACCATCCGAATGACGAGGGGAGGGCATGCGGGAGCAGGGAGGAAGAGGAGGGACAAGGGAAAAGGGAAGTTAGGAAGTGGTAGGGAAAGAATAAAGAAGGTTACAGCAATAACATCTCCGCATTGTCTGTGTGTGAAAGGACAAGACAACCCCAAAACAACTGGCGACGAGGCCTCCCACGTGCGCCTGTTGACTAAGCTGAAGCCATCAGCGGAAGGACCACAGAGCAAGGAGGGGATCCTGTGGCACTGACGCAGAGAAGAGAAACATAAGGAGCGACAAAGGCAAGAGCTGCAGGCACAAGTGGTGTGTTAGCTGGAAAGCAGAGAGTCAGTGACGCTGAGAGGGAGTGAGCGGAAACCGCAAGGAAGATGGTAAGAAGCCTGACAACGGCTGGCAGGCATGGTTGCTGCTGCTGTGGAGGTACAGAGAAGCCCGTGAGAAGGGTGGCAACCCAGTAGAGACAGACACAGAAAAGGTGGCGGAGGAGGAAACAACGCCTTACAGAGGGCGCAGCGAGAAAGGTAGGCAGCAGATACAGGGAGACACAGAGGTGGAGAATGGAAGGGGGGCCAATCTGCACATGTATAGAAACAGTAAAGACACAGGAAACAGCAAACACCATGCCTGTGGAGAACAAGCACACCAATGCTACTCTGGGCCATGCCAGGGGACTGGGGTAACAGCACCAAACCAAACAGCCACTACAAAGGGCGTTACACGTTCAACGGACATGGCAGGCCAGTGAGAGAGTGGGGCTCACTACGGAGCAAGAGAAACAGCAGCAGAAAGACCAGAAGACAGAAAATAGGATAGGTGGCGGAGGAGGAAACAACGCCTTACAGAGGGCGCAGCGAGAAAGGTAGGCAGCAGATACAGGGAGACACAGAGGCGGAGAACGGAAGGGGGGCCAATCTGCACACGTATAGAAACAGTAAAGACACAGGAAACAGTAAACACCATGCCTGTGGAGAACAAGCACACCAATGCTACTCTGGGCCATGCCAGGGGACTGGGGTAACAGCACCAAACCAAACAGCCACTACGAAGGGCGTTACACGTTCAACGGACATGGCAGGCCAGTGAGAGAGTGGGGCTCACTACGGAGCAAGAGAAACAGCAGCAGAAAGACCAGAAGACAGAAAATAGGATAGGTGGCGGAGGAGGAAACAACGCCTTACAGAGGGCGCAGCGAGAAAGGTAGGCAGCAGATACAGGGAGACACAGAGGCGGAGAACGGAAGGGGGGCCAATCTGCACACGTATAGAAACAGTAAAGACACAGGAAACAGTAAACACCATGCCTGTGGAGAACAAGCACACCAATGCTACTCTGGGCCATGCCAGGGGACTGGGGTAACAGCACCAAACCAAACAGCCACTACGAAGGGCGTTACACGTTCAACGGACATGGCAGGCCAGTGAGAGAGTGGGGCTCACTACGGAGCAAGAGGAACAGCAGCAGAAAGACCAGAAGACAGAAAATAGGATAGAGCCCGGAAAGAGGAGACAACCAAGGAAAGACAGAGGGGGAAAAGAGACACCAGCAACACCTATCTCACCGTCAGGAAACACCTGAGGAGACAACATGGTGCATAATGCACAAGCAGCCACAGACGTGCTCCATCAAGGACAGCATTCCTGACACGGCCCGGCCCATTCTTCCTGCAGCCACACTATGACCAAGGACAGAGATTGGAGGAGTGGATGGAAGAATTTGACGACTTCATAAGAGCCATAAGAGATCAAAACTCACCCAACATTGCGGACATCTTCGCTAACCTGGCAGGGTAAGAGATAAAAGCCATCCTTAAAATAATCCCGCTGCAGGAAAATCCACATACACGTTAATCATCCCCACTGTGAACAAGAAGCTGATCGTATTGCCCAACCGGGACTACGAAAGATATTCCTTTAACCAATGCACCCACCTATACCATGAGACCATAGGGGAATTTGTTCTCTGACTCCAAATGAAAATAACCCACTGTGACTTTTCAAATTTCTCAGACGAAGAAGCGATCCAACTCAGGATCATAGAAGGATGCACATCCTCAATATTCAGGAAACACCTGCTGAAAAAGCCGCTGTCACTACAAGAAATACTGGATTTAGCCAGAGTATACGAGAGAGTGAATGGACAAGCAGCGGCCATAGAAAACCCCAGGAAGGGGGCCAGCGTAGCAGCAATACAAAACATACCAGCAATAAATGCCAGAGCCAAGGGATGCCATTCAAATAAGGACAAAGAAATCCATACCAAAGGTCACAAAGAGAAAGACAGTACTGGTTTGGGTACCCTCATAAGGAGCAGTGCTCAGCACTAGGACAAATGTGCATGAGATGTGGCCAGGAAAATCACTTTCAAGTAATGTGTAGTGAGAAAACCCCAACACTCCCAAACTACAGGACTTCCACACCACCAGGGATGAGGACATGATGAGAACCAACCCAAGGACTCGACCACGGGTCATATCCAGAACAAAACGTCCAAAGACCAACTCCAGAGAGAAGTACCCCACCATTTCGAAACCAGACAGGGGTAATAAGGGTGATGGAAGACCTTGCTTTGCAACCAACGACACGATATTGATCAAAGGAGCCTTAATAAATGCCAGTTCACTGGTTGAACATGCCACAGACATATCTGACTTGATACTGGCTGACAACTTGGACTTTCTGGCCATTACTGAATCGTGGCTGCACGAAGCAGCAGGACCTATTCTCGCATTAGCCGTCCTTGATGGCTACACCATCCTTAGACAGGACAGAGCTAAAGCTCGAGGCAGAGGCATTGCCATCATTGCAAAATCCAGCCTATCCATGAGACTAGCTCCAACCCAACTCACCTCCTCTTGCGAAGTCCTTACTGTCAAACTCCCTCTGGTTTACTCCCAAACCTTGACTATTCACCTTATCTACAGACCCCCTGGCCCCATTGGAACATTTGAGGAGGACACCTACAACATACTCTCTAACAACCTTAAAACGTCTTCCCAACTTCTCCTGTTAGGTGACTTTAACCTGGGATTCAATGACCCCTTAGATAAGCATGCCACAGCCACTGCCAACATCTTGTCTGAACAGGGCCTCTCCGAAAAAATCTCTGCACCTGCTCACAACAAAGGGAGAACCCTCGACTGGGTGGCTCACTATAATTGTACTGCCAATATCAGCTCCATCACACCTCAACCTTGGACTGACCACTTCCTCCTGTCATTCACCTTCTCTACCACAAGACCACTTCCTTTAGTCATACTGGTTGCCCCACCTTGCTTGACAAGGAATAGAAAGAATATCACTGTCGACAAAGTGATCCCAGCCATCCTCCCTACCCTCAATGCGCTTGCAGATAACTTAGACCCAGAAACTCTTGTTAATGAATATAACAGAATCATGTTAACCTCACTGGACAACATTGCTGCACTCCAACTTAGACCTAGCAAGCCCAAATCCCACCTAAACAAGTAGTTTACCCCACAGCTAATGGAACTACGACAGCAAAAAAGGTGTTGTGAAACTACCTGGAGATTACTCCCGTCATGAACTAACAAAACCAAACTAACCGAAATCTCATCACAATACAAAAAAGAAATTGGCCTAGCTAAATTCAACTCTTATAACAAACGCATCTCTAATGACAACTCTAGTATGAAAGAATTATTCATCATCCTCAAGGAACTAAAAACACCTATCCCCATCCCTGATACCTGCATCAATGATAAATCTTGGTGCTCAGACATACAACAGGTACTCTCTAACAAAGTATCCAAGCTTCAAAACAAAATAGCATTAAAAAAGGCCGCAATAAACTCACTACCTAACACGCTCAAATCTTCTCTGGACCAACTCCCTAAAGAACCAGCAGCTGGCTCTCTGGCCTGATTTAACTTTACTAAAACTTCCATTTGGGTGGTAGAAAAAGTTATACTCTCCTTGAAGCCATCCAACTGTCAGGATGACCTCTGCCTAGCCCAGTTCATAAAGGATGCAGCAAGAGACCTTGCCCCATTCATTTCTAAACTTATCAATACCTCCTTTGCATCCGGTACTATCCCTTCCAATCTCAAACAATCATGGTTGCTCCCGCTACTGAAAAAGCAAACCCTCGACCCACTTATACCCACCAATTTCTGTCCCAACACGACAGTTCCCTTTCTCTTAAAAATCCTTGACAAGATTGCCTACCTCCAAATCCAAAAATACTTGGAAAACTACAAACTGCTAGGAGCACGACAGTCTGGATTCCGCCCACTACATGGAACTGAGACTGCCCTTATCGACCTCACGTCCCAAGTCAATGAGCTAAGAGATGAGCTAAGAGATAAAGGCAAAACAGCTCTCCTTCTGCTGCTTAACCTATCAGCGGCATTTGACCTTGTGGACCATAAGGTCTTATGTTGCCACCTGGATTCAGCTGCCCACTTTTCCAAAGATGCTATAACCTGGATTGAGTCATTCCTAAGTAATAGAACCATGAGGGTCTTCTCCCCTACAGCAGCAGCAGACCCCATCCCCATCACGTGTGGAATGCCCCAGGGATCTTGTGTCTTCCCCACACTGTACAATATATTCACTAAGCCTCTTTTCGATGGTCTGGACCATCTTGGTATCACCTACACCAACTATGCAGCTGATACTCATATTCTCCTCCTACTTTCAGGGGATTATGCTAAGGATTTGGCCTTGGTGAATAGAGTGTACCTCATCATCCAGGCATGGATGGCTACCCATGGTCTATGCCTGAACGATGACAAAACAGAGCTTATCATACTGGGAACCAACACCAACCTCAAGAAATTAGACCAGGACTACTCCTCCTTCTTAATCGATTGGCATTCCCATCAAGGTTGCCAAAGAAATTAAGACTCTTGGCTTTTACATCGACTCTACCTACTCTTTCGCCAAACAGGTGAATGCCGGCATCTGCCACAGCTTACACTTGCAAGCTCATTAGAACGAGCAAACCTTTTCTCTCCACCGAAAACTGTATGATCCTGGCCAGAGCCCTTATACTTTCAAGGCTCGATTACTGCAATGCCCTCTATATTGGGGCTAACAAATCGATCATCCAAAGGATACAAATCCTCCAAAACAACGCCATAAGAGCAGCCCTTGGTGTGGTGAGAAAATCTCACATAATGAGGCGCCTATATAACTGGCAATCGACCATCAACAAAAGTCAACTCAAAACCGCATCCCCCACTCATAAAGCACTGAATAGCGCAGCCCCCACCTATCTCACAGACAGATTCCACAGCAGAACCTCTACCAGACCCACAAGACTGGCCAATTCCAATTGCCTCATTATGCCTAGATTCAAGCTTTCCAAGGTTGGTGCTTGCAGTTTCCCCGTCAAAGCTGCCCAACTTTGGAACTCCCTGCCACATACCATCAGAGAAGATCAACCTTACCTGAATTTCCAACTCAACTACCTAAATTGGCTCAAGTCCTCTGATTCTGAGCTTCTTCCATGCAAGTACCCTGCCGGGCTACAATGTTTTTTTATCTATTGTATATATCTTATTTCCCTCTTGTATTATATCCACGGTGTAAATATGTATACTTTTGACTTGTCTATGTCCTGTAATTACTTTATTGTGTAACTCTGATACTAAGCTTTGCATATCCTGTAACTGCTGCGCCTTGATACCCTTGGGTCTGGTGCGCATTAGAAATAAATAAACAAACAAACAAAATCGCCTCAGAGCAGGTCCATTATTCCTACCATCATATCATTAATATTTAAATAAGTTTGGAATTCTTTAGAGATTATTCTTCACTTAGAATTAATGAACAACATATATGTATTAATCCACATATAGCCAAAGATAACTGTATTTAGAGTTGTCTGTGGTAATCTTCATTTCCTTATGGTAAACTCTCCATTTGAGTCTTGTACAAAGTAAAAGTGAATTATTTTAATCCCCAATTCTGTATTGTAAAGTACCTTATTTTAATTCCTTTTTCCCATGCTAGGCCTGCATTCTGACAGGGACGCAGTGTTGTGGGGAAAACGAGAATCCAACGGTTCATCCGCAGTGTACGCTCCGCTTAAGCCGAGACAGCTGACAGTAACGTCGGCTTTCCTAGTCACGGGACCCCGCTGCTTACAGGCCTGCCAGCAGTTTTAGACGGACACGCAGGAGCGCCGTAAACATATCTCCCAACACCGCAGAGGAGAAACCTCTAACCAGGTAAGAGGAGAGTTTGGTTGTAAAATGAAACGAAATGTTACTTTTAAAATGAATATTATAGCATTTGGAGCGGGAGAGCAGAATCAGCCTGTCATCCCATACGGCACCAAGCCACGCCCGCCCTGGGCCTGCGCCTTGTATTTTTACATGTGCACTGTTCTGATGTAGGTCGGAGCCTTGTCTTTAACTTTGACAATAAACTATATTGAAAAGGACCTTAGAAATCGTTGCAGTCTTTGAGAATGTGTCCCTTTATTAAAATGTTATTGAGCGCACACACCTTTTTCAGAGGCATATAGTTTATCTTGACAGGGAGCGAGAGGTAGTTATTTCCAGCAAATGACATAATTTGCCAATTGTGCCTCTTTGCTTTTTTCAGAAAGGGATTCTGTTGGTTCCCTTGGTTTTTGGCCATTATCCTTTGCTGTATTTTCCCTTCCATGTTGCAAAGTTCATGTAGTGAAAGCATCCATGGAAGAAGTCGAAGTATTGAATGCACCGGTTTGCAAACAGCACCAATTTTGGATTTGAACACAGTTCTTCATAAGCTAATGCTGCCTCTATTTAAACCATTATATAAATACCCATTAAAGCGTCTCAGTGTTAACGTTTTTTTTTATAGCAATACATATAACACACTTTCAAGCACTTACCACAGACCAGGATGGGCTACAGGTGCAAAAGATACTGCTAATTTACATTGCGGTTCAAATTACTCTTAGTTATGACGGTACTTCAAGGAGACACCGACTAGCCATCCTTTCACAGTCACAGCTCAGGCCTAATTGAAATTCACAGTACATTCATTGATATCACGCACACTTACATTATCCACTCAACCTTCTCCTGAGAGGTGTATTCACAATGCATTCATCAACGTTCTACAGCACTGCAGGACATACACACCTTCTCTTTCATATACCTGACGCATTCTCAACCATTCACTGAGACACACGCAGACAATCAAGCACATTTCAATGCTCAAACCAAGCCAAACAAGCTTAAACCACGAGGCTCGGGCCAGTCCACACAAACCATGGGCACCTGATGATGGGCCTACGTCGCTCAGGGGTGGACAGGCCTATAGGGAACTCTGGAGATTTCCCGGTGGGCCTCTGCACCTTGGGCCTCTTTTGTGTGGCATTTTCATATTTTCGCATAGGAAAAGCATTGTTCTTGCTGAAAATGTGTCATATGGGGTCACTTTGTACATTATTTCCAGGGCCTCTTTTGGTCCCCAGTAAGTATTTCCAGGGCCTCTTTTAATTCCCAGTCCACCCCTGACGTCGCTCCGTTTCTAGTGTCCCTGCCCCTTGTATCCTTGCCAAGCGGCTTGGCTGCAACAACTAAACAGAGTGCAAAACTATGTAAGAGGTCCGCCAGCATGCACCGGATGGAATAGAAAAGGACCTCAACGTAAGCTTAAAACTATGCACATTCGTCACTGAACATTATACACCAGGTAATCCTAAGGACTACACACACTGCTTCTAACACAGTCTGATTTGCAAAATCACCTCACGGTACAAACTTGAGAGAACGTTTACCTCCCCAGGCAGCCTCCAATCTTTAACCGTGGGCTCAGCGCCTAATTCACGTAACCTCACAGAAGCGGAAATATATTTCCCACAATACTAGGTATCACTAATTCCAAACACAAATTTGTGAGAGTTTCACACAATACTTAACTAAACAAAGTATAGCCTACCACAAGGGAGATGCTAGGTCTATAAAAGACCCGGGGCTAAGCTGATGCCAGAACTGTTGGGACTGGGGGCTAGCTAGTCTTTTGGCTGTAGCTCCTGAGATTCTATCCGGGGCTACAACCAAAAGATCAGGGGCTATAGCCCCCTTAACCCCCCCCCCCCTAGCAACGCCCCTGGCCTACCATGCCAGGCTTCACAGTGCACACAATGCCAGAATTCACAGTGCACACAGATATAGCTGTGCCTCCACATTCGACGAGTGGGGCTCTGGCAAAACATGCTTTGCCACCCTCTACTCAGACTCGGGGGTGCCCACAACACTTACGCTTTAATGAGCAGGCTTCAGCACATTCAGCCTCTCGCTAACCTGATTCACTCTTTTGGTTTTCAGTGTTTTTCTTACGCTGACGACACTCAGATTCTGGTACATATAGACTTGTCTCTTCCCACTTCTGCCGAATGCTGCCGCTCCTGCCTTATTTATTTATTTATTTATTTATTTATTTATTTATATAGCGCGCAAGCAGCCCAGGGGCATTGAGGCGCTGTTACTTGCAAGAACTTAGTTACACAGGTACAGGCATGTGGCGATCCATCTGTGGATGGGCAGGAACTGGCATAACCTTAACATCGATAAAATGGAAGTGCTGGTAGTTGGTTTCTCCCCAGGAGTCTTCCGGTGGTCCTCTGATTTTTGACCAACTGACGGTCTGCCAGTCAGTTCATCTCAAACTCTGCATACTGCGGAAAGTCCTCCCCTATCTTCCTACTCGTCTTTGCTCACTGGTCGCGTCCTCTTTTACATCCGGCTCTCTAGACTTCTGTAGCGCGCTGTATCTTGTCCAGTCAGCCTACCTTCTTCAATGGCTGCAAGTGCTGCAAAATTCTGCAGCCTGCTTAGCCGCTTAGCAGTGGGGACTCCTCAGTTCTGCCCGACTACCCCGATTCAGGCCAAGCATATCAAATTCAAGACCATTCGTGTGGTCGACCGAGCATTCTACGGTAGACGCCAGAATTTTTACAGGCTAAATTCCAACCTTACATTCCTGCTCGGTCCCGCGCTCTACTTCTTCCCTGAGGATCACGGTCCCCTACATTAAGCTTGATCGTGTGGGTGGCCATTCTTTCTCAGTTGCAGCAGATTTGCTGTGGAACACCACCCCTCTGCCCTTGCGTGCCACGGAGGATCATCTCTTTTCGCCAGGCCCTGAAGTCCCATCTTTTCATAGTTTAACTTGTTGCCTCTTTTTTTGCCCCCATGTTTTTTTTTTCCTCCTGTCTAGTTCCCTGGCCTTGTAGTGTCACGAAGCCCTAGTTGGTGTATGGGGTGCTGTATACACTCTTTTTTACATCACAGAAGACTACAGCACTGCTGAGTCTTCTGTAAGCAATATGCTCAGATGAAGCAAGACTTGCTTGTGTGAGCGATCGGTCCCACGTTTCAAATGGAGGACTCGGCGTGGGCAACTGCATACAGAAATAGCCAACTTGCTGCAGCCGTCTAGACTGGTATATATGTCCTGCAATGCAGAAACTTTTTTTACTTCGGGTGATAATCACCACACCGCTCAGGTACACATCACATGGCTGATTCACAGCTTCCACTCAGCCCTAAGAAAAACAGTCCTACTGCAATACCGCGGCAAATCGTCATACTCGGGCATTCGCCACTCACAAGTATGACGTACATTTGCGCACCCGATCTTATCCTGACCACAGGAGGTACACGTGTTCCTCGGACGTTCGGTTGTCATGCTGCCATTCGGCCACTTGAGGTCGATGTAAGCATTTATTTTCTAATTTTAGCATGATCAAGCACGGCCATGATTGATCTCAACTGCAAGCTACGATAGCCTACTTTTAAAACATATAAACTCAGAAGCACGTCATCACCTCGTAAGTATTATGTTGGACTGACAAAGCCCGAGGCTTCTTTTCCGACAAAGCTTTATGAAAGATGGCTTTGATTGTGTACTTTCCAAGCCATCTTTTATTAATAGAAATATGTAAAGATGGCTTGAAAAGTACAGAATTGACCCTCAGCGAAGCTGGGGGCTACGAAGCCCCAGGTCCGCTAAGGGTCAAAGACGCCTCATTGACCTGGGGAGGGGGTGAGGAAACAAAGGGACAGTAACTTCCTCTTGTGACCCAAGGGGTCACAAGAGGAAGTTGTAGTGACTGAGGAGTGCCTGCCAGCCAGCCACATCGTTTGTGAATTTGAGTGAAGCTGTGGCTGGCTGGTACTTCTGTCAGTCAGTTTGCCTGACTTGAAAAGGGCGGGCGCATCGCCCATTGGGGCTGCAGCCATGGCGGGATAATGTGTTTCACCTTGCCATGGCGGGACCGGAGGGCCCTGGCTCAGCCCCACTGTTTGGAGACTGCCCGGGCCTGGGCGCAGCTTGCCCCAGCCCACTTAAAGCCGAGGTGTTAATACACTGGCATGCATTGGTTGCTATTCTATTAGACATGCTACACTCAAGGTTTCTCCGCCTGTGTTTGTTTTTAGTTTCACTATAAAACACTGACAAGTTCACCATAATAACGACGTTTGTAAACATAATATCAGATGCCAAGGACCCATAAGACAAATCGCTCTCTTCACTTTCCACCTCTACGGATCTCGCAGCACACCCATACTGCCCTGAAAGACACAGGAGGGCTTCACCGGTCAGATAGCACAGAGAGTAGAGCTCTCACTTTGATATCCATGCAGAGACTGCCGACGCAATTTCAAACCCTGGCAGGGCCAAACTCAGCGTTTCATCCTTCCGAGGTCGATAAATGAGCACCACACACCGTGGGTAAAAAGCAGTGCTCAGATGCCTGGGGTTTTGCAGCGCTATATAAATGCAAATAATTATTATTATTAAAAATTGACTCTTTGTTAATGGAAACAGTGTCAGGATGAAACCATTACACATTGTGTGACTTGTTCATAGTAGTTTGTAGCACCCCCATACGTCGAAACACGTGTTAGCTGATCCAGGCGAATAATCATGTTTTGCTAAGGAGCGTAACCATTTTATTAATAATTTATGGAAAGAACTATCAAGCGGATTTAGACCATTAAGTGTATCTAGAGAAGCCATTGTGTGAGGATAGTACCTTTGTGGAAAATGTATTCGTACATCATGACGCTAATGTGATGAGAGGCAAGAATTCATGTCTCTGGTCTGTATCATGTTACTCAGATGATCCAATAAGACAGCGTTTAAAAACATGTAGTGTTTGAGTGTTCTCTTTTAACAACGTTTTTTCTTGCAGTGTTGGTGTGAAACTATCTGAAATTTTTATTGCACACTCAGTGGTTCACCCCATATATTTTTGTCCACTCACAGGCAAGGACATACGTGTCCCAGAAATCAAGTGGGTTTTTATGCCGGTTTGGAGGTAGCCATGCCGGTTTTACCACCAAGGCTACCTCCATCCTTATAATGAGGCCCAATGGGTCAATTGTTCAATGTGAATGGGTCTCATTACAAGTTTGCTAGTCCGGGAACTACGGTACCGGTAAGCTTGCTAGTACCGTAGTTCCCGGACCGGCAAACTACGAGTTCTGCTCGCGGGTGCCTTTGCAGCCGTCAGATCTGACCTGGTGGCTGCAAAGGTACCCGCGAGCAGAGCACGTCGGATACACCGGCACCATTCACGAATGGTGCCGGTGCATCCGGCTTCCCCTTTCCCATTGAACCCTATGGGGCTCAAATGGGAATGAGGAAGAATATTTTCCGGCGCCCTGGAATGGGTAATTGCCCATTCCAGGCCTCTGGAAAAATGACGACTCCGGGGGCAGCCGTGCCTTTATTACAGGCACGGCTGCCGCCGGAGTCGTAATTAGGCCCAATGTCTTTGCAAGCACGTTCTGTCCCGGTCTGGTCCGCAAAACACTTGAGAGGAAATTCCTCCTCCAATCCACATACATTATACCTTCCGCTGAGGCACGTACGGGTGTTGCTAGATCCTGAAAAGATCAGGGGCTACGCTAATGTCAGTGCTCGTGGCTAGCTAGCCTTTTGGTTGTAGCCCCTGAGCTTCTATCCGGGGCTACAACCACAAGACCCGGGGCTACAACCAAAAGACCTGGGGCTATAGCCCCCTCAGCCCCCCCTAGCAATGCCTCTGGGCGCTAGTACTGCATCTCTGCAATGAGTGGACCATCCCCACAGCAGTTGCATTCATTCCGTGCCGAAGAATCCTCCACCACGCCATCAGTCGAACATTGAGCCAGTAGAATGTTGGAAGTCCACCAAGAATTTTTAACAAGTATTACAAAATCCAACAGTTTTGACTGTGTTGCCATGGGGCAGGCATTTGCTAGGCACTGCAATAATGGTAGTACGTGACCATAAGATGCTAACAGCTTGAGAACAGTGTGATTACCTGGTCATATCATAGCAGTGCCTAGAAAATGCATATTGCATACATATACACAGTCCACAACTTGGCTTAGACATTTTTATTACACAGTAGCTGCAATTAAACCATTCATTCTCGTCTTGGAAATAACACTGGCAGGCCAACGTTTAATGTTAGTGTTTGATCGAGCTAGCTCAAAGAGATCCCAGGAGGATGTGTTTCTTGTGTAGAGGGAAAGGTAATGCATAGGATTGGCAATAGGGGTTATAGGGCAACAAGGATTAGCATGGAAAGGGGCAGTTAGTGGGTGGGTGTGTAAATGGTTGGGTAAATAACCAAACAACACCCACAAGCTGTATTTCCCTCCTCACGTGGCATCTTCCTCTTAGGTGTATCTCAATGCACTAGTTTCGGTTTATATGTGGCACTTTAGCATCACCTAATAGCCAAAACTAAAAATGTGACACAAAATCCCTCAATAACAGGCCTTTTCTTTCCCCCTAGCCTGGGGAGGGGCTTTCTGCTGCCTCGCATATTAACCGAGAAGTGGCCACTGAAGCGGCAGCAGCTTGAACAGGCAGCTTCTGCCCACCACCCTGGCAGATCCTTATTAAACTGTGATTTTGACTACTTTATTTTATCAATTTGTCTAATAAAAAGAGGTGTGACGCTACTGAAAACCCTATCTCTAAACAACCCAAGAAAACTCCTGAGATGGAAGTCGGTGAAGTTCCCAGTTCATCTGACATCTACACTATCCTGAAATGGCTGAGGACATTGGTGAGGTGAAGGCATCCCTTTTTGACCTATCTGGTGAGGTCTCATGTCTGGAGGGACGAGTGACCGAAGTATAAATATCTGGGAGCCTATAAGGAGAAATATCAGGAAGCACAGGGCCTAGAATGAACTAGGAGAGTAGTTGAACCATCTGCAATTGAGACATTCCACGCTTGCACTAAGACTTAGGCAGACACTCCAGGATATTGCGGCTTGAAATGGCAAATATTGCGGCACAAAACTCTATTTATAGCGGCATTTTTGTGCCACATTTTGTATTGACTAGAATGTGTACGATTGGTCACACTGCAGGAAAGAGGCAGTGTAGAAGGCTACAAGAGAGCCAGGGTGTCATTATTTTTACCTTTTTGTATCAATTTAAAAGGAAGAGTCCAGATATCTCTGGCTTAGCAGAACAGTGTTTGTTTTGGCTATGTGTTTGGTTTAATGTGCATGTCTATTTAATATTATTTAAAAAAAAAAAAAAGTATTGATCATTGTCAGTTGTAATGCTGAAAATATTCCCCTTCTATGTTCTCCAAACCCCAACCACCCTCACACATCTCTCACCAACACACCTTACACATCTCACCAATTCCCCATCACAACTTGTGTTCCCAAACGTCGCTCTCTGTCATACACATACTCATGTGCTCTGTCACACTGCCAAGTCACAATGCGCACTCCCCACTCCCTGCCACACTTCAAATCGTACTCCCAACTCACACCATACGCTCCCCAATTCCTCCCGCAATATACAGTCCTTCATTCTTTTGTGCTGCTTCTGCATCTTGCATCCTTTCTCCCATTCTATCGCACTCTTCCCTCATCTCTTCTTCCAATCTGCAACTCACTGCTTCTTTGCGGCCAACTGCTCCCAATCTGCTTTTTGACCCACTGCTCCCTGTCAGCCCACGCTCACCTCTAGTTTCATTAACTTCACTCCCTCTCTGATGTCTGGCCCACCACCCCATTGCTTCCTCTCTGCTCTCTTGCCCACCGCTTCCCCCTCTGACCCACTGCTTGGCCTCTGCTTTCTTGCCTACTACTGCACATCTCACCCATCACCCCCCCCCCCTCTCATGTCCCTCTCATATTGTGACTATTTTAAAACATTTAAAATTTGAAGATTTGGGAAAAGATCCTCAAAAATTGGGACATCTAAGAAAAGAGCAGAGGATATGCTATTTTTAGATAACCCATTTTTGGGAAATGAGCTGGTCACCTCATTCTCAAAGGTGACCTGCGCATTTCCACAGGGCTGAGCTATGGCACAAATGATATGTTGGCTGCTGGCCAGCCGCCTTGAGTACATTTTTGTCGAAAGCTCTCTACCGACAACGTCCTACAGGCTGCCAGCGTATTTCTCCATGACAGGTCTTTAAGGGGCCTCCCTCTGTAAAATGCGAACCAGAAAACGCATTTCTATCCTATTTGAGGAACAGAAATGCCAGTGAGAACAGTGGATAATAACTCTGCTGTCACAAAAAAAAAGGATAACATTGGGCCTCATTACGAGGTTGGCGGTAACACCGGATCTGACGCCTGACTTCCCGTTGCCACCGGGACATTACAAGTCCCAGCGGCGTGGGAAGTCAGGCGCTGGATTTTGTAACTCCCTATTCCCATAGAGTTGCACGGGACTCTATGGGTGTTGGGTGTCGGCGCTTCTGTGAAGAATCTGCCTACCAGGGCTGCTGCGGCCGGCACGGTCAGACCTGTCGGGTGCAGTGGACCCGGCAGGCAGATTCGTAGTGTGGCGGTCCAGAAACAAGGTTGCCGGTAAGTTTACTGGCACCCTTGTTTCCGTACCACCACACTTGTAATGAGGCCCATTGAGTGAAGTGACTCCGAACTGCTATAACAAGGAGATAGGGATGATTGCAATAACATTTAATTTCCTTGTACGCTGATGATATGTTGTTGTATACACGCTACCCTGAAGAAAACCTCTAGTATGTCCTGGAAGTGATGGAGCGATTTGCAAGGCTTTCAGGCATAGCTGTGAGCCCCCAAAAATCTTGTGTATTTCTACTGGGCAGGTATAAAGGGATCCCGTTAGAGCAGTTACCGATCCCGCAGATACCATGGGAGGTCAGCACGTTCCGATATCTTGGGATAGACATATATCATACTGTGGAAGCAGAGCATCAACACAACACTGAGAAAGCTATTAAGAATATTGAAAACAGTATGAAGTTCTGGGTGAAGCTCCCCTTGGCGATGATGGGACGAGGGGCAATGCTTAAAATGGTGGTCCTGCCAAGACTGTTGCACTATTTTGGGAACATCCCATATTTGATACGTAGGGGATTCTTTGTCAGAATAAACAGCATATGCAGAGAATTCCTCTGGCATGGGACAAGGAACAGAGTGGCTCTTTGGAAGTTATAAAACTCACACGAGAAAGGGGGTATAAAATTACCAAACTATGAGATTTATTATATAGCAAGTCAACTACAATATGTAGCTAAATGGCTCTCTGAGGAGCCGACCTCGGAATACAGGCTGTTCCGCTTGGACTGCGCCCCATTCTTCCTAAAAGAAATGATGTGGTTGCCCAGATCGGATATGGAAGGACGCCCAAGGATGATGACACTTGGGTGGGAGATATGGCGGAGAACCTTTCAGATAATGGAGACTCCATACCGGTCCCATTAGTCGCTCTGGCGGGAAAAGAAAAGCAACTAAGACTAATGATGAGGAAGTACTAGGAACCGGTGGGGATATCAACAATGGGCGACATGTGGCAAGAGGGGAGTATAAAGGACTTTGAGGAGCTGGTGGAGGAAACGGGTTACATACGGGGCAGTATATCACATACCATAGGGTGGTGCAGCGAATTAAGGAGACATGGTCCGAAGTAGTACTAGCAGATGAACCGGACGCCACTATAGACATAATATATGACATAGCAGAGGGGGGGAAATGAAATATCTAGAATATATGGGATGATGATGACCAAAGCGGGGAAGGAGGTGGTACAGCTTAGACAGGACTGGGAAGAGGAAGTGGGTGCCCCAATGAGTGATGGGATGTGGGAATGTGCACAAGGACATCACAAAAAAGTGTCAAGAAATGCTAGATTACAACAGATAAAATTATATATAACTCACAGGGCGTATATGACACCCCAAAAGATAACCAAATTCAAAAATGCTGGACGACAGTCATGCCCTAAATGTGATGAAGAAAACGCTGGAATGGTACACATGTTCTGGTCATGCCCAATAATAGAGAGATTCTGGGGAGAAATAGCACATAGGATGGAAGAAAAAGGGATCAAAATGGTGGTGGCCACAGCGTGGGCTTGCCTGTTAGGAGGGTTTCCTAGACCGCGAAAACTCAAGCATGTGAGTAAATTGAAAGACCTGGCGTATGTACTAGCAAAGAAACAAATCGCTATGGGGTGGAAGGCATGTCATAGACCAAGAATAGAAGTATGGTGGAAAGATCTACAGAAATGGGCAGAGGCGGAAACTGCAGTATGGCAGGAAGCAAGCAATGTTGGGAGGGATGAAGAGGCTGGAACCTTGATAGCTTGGAAACAACTAATAGCTGAATTATTTGGGCCCACGCATGATGGAGCAAGTGACCGGGATCCAACAGAAAATATTAAAAAGGAATCCCTACTGCAAGATGGAGAAACAGGACATGAGGGAGAGTAGGCTCGGGAGCGTGGGTGGGAATGGGTGAAACAGTGGACACGGATAAAGTGATGTATATTCAAATATTATTATATGCACTGTAAGTTTGGTTTGTGTTGGTTGTTGAAATAAATCAATAAAAATTGTTTTAAAAAAAAAACTAAGAAGAACTTTGAGTGTAACTTTGGACAAGTCTCTTTTGGTCTCTAGTAATGAAATGAAATGTGTCTAAAAATGGAAACGTGCATATCCTGTGCTCACTCAGCAGCATGCTCCTACCGATTTTAGGTGTTGGCGTCAAGGAAGAAAACAGACTCCTTATAGCTGTGGTATGTGAGGGGTCAGTAATGCGAAGCGGACAACTGCATGTGGTTTTCTCAACATTAGTACCCGGCGAGAGCCAAGCAGAATGTAACACGCATTCTGATTGGCTCTCGCCGGGATTCCACGGCCATTGTTCCCGGCGGGGGTGTGGCAGCCCCTCAACCAATGAGGAGGCTCGAAGCGGGACCATCCCCGCTCCGCTCCTCCACACGGCTGGAGGCTTCCCTCGTCCCTCGCCGGGGACGCAGTTACGGTTGTTTTTTTTTACCTCCCCCATCCCACTCCCACCCTCCCAACCCCACTTACCTTCTTTTTGATCCTTTTTCTTGTGTTCCCAGCGCGTCCGCTCCCAATGGCCGCCATGGAAAGGGAAAACGGACTCTGTTTTCCCTTTCCATGGCGGCGGCCATTTTCTTTTTTTTTCTTTCTCCCGAAACACCTTACCTATGGGCCCCGGGGCATTACCTGAGTCGGTAATGCCCCCGACGCTCAGGTTATATTGCTTAGACATTTTATTGATACCGAAAAGTGCAAAGAAAACCTAACTAAACCTACTCTACCAGGAAGTTCTCTACCTGGTCTTGGTTCTAAAGGATATTCTCAAAGCATAGACAAGACTGGCATTCACACTAAACAACAAAACATAGAAAGCAAATGATAAACAACATAAATAGATGATTATCAAACAATTAATGACTTTCACATGTCCTGGGTAAATCCCTTTCCCAAGATTGTCCAAAGTCACTCTCTCCAAGTGTTCATAAAGAAAACAAAGTCTTAAATCAGTTCTTGAAAGTTCCCAAAGAAACAAAGGTTCACCCACATAAAAATTCACGGGCAGACTTTCTTTATCCATCTGTTGAAAAGTTCCCCTTCCAATGCCAATAAAGAAAACAGCACCAATAGTAATCCTGGATATCCTCTTTCCAGGATGGACTAGATACAGTTTAAAAGACAAAAGTATTGGTTCTACTTAAACAACTGTTGATATGTGTGTAGCCTCTGCAGCGTCTTTAGAATAATTTGTCAGGATAATTCTTCTTAGGGTGTTGCTCTCCTCTCGCCAACCCCCTTTTGTACTACTTTCCTTTGCTCCACAGTGTTCTACTGCTTCAACAACCTTCAATATAACGTTCTCTGACAATTTTATAGACAACCATAGTTCTGTTTGCTCTTCTTCATCTTGGTACGTAATGATTGTTAGGCAACTTCAAGACAAGGTTCTTCGACATCCACTGGCAGGCACGGCACTCTTTCTCTTCTCTCTGTCTTACTGCTACCAATATAATCTGTCTTTGCATCCAGACCGCTTCTCTCTCAGCTTCAAGAGTGTCAGCCGTACAGATTATGGACTTGATCTTCTTACAAGCACCCAGATCTCTTCTCTAGCTTTATGAACACCTTCTTGGTTCCAGTAGCCACCCCAGAGCTGTATTGCCACGTTTCCACCTTTGGATAACCTTGTCATCCTTGCATAAGAGGACACTGGACCTTTAACAACTTCAAATGACAGGTGGATATATTTTAATAGGGCTGGTTTCACTGTAGAAAGGATGTGTCTACTGGCTTTTCAATTGTAGTTGTTTATTTGTAAAGTGCTTATACACAAAAGAAGTGCTTCAAAGCGCTTCAAGGTGGGAAGGGAACAGGGGATTACAATCGTCATTCTTAGGCCTTGAAGATTTTTAGTGGTCAAACAGCAATAACTAGCATACTAGGCCAGAGGCATATCTACTAGTGTAAGTGCGTGACAAAGAATTCATTTTTTATTTTATTTGTATTTGTATAGCGCACTTACAGCCCGGAGGCATAGAGGCGCTGTTACAAGACATTTTTTAAAGAAATTTTGATTAAGCAGTTTACAGGTCACCAAGGAGGTCTCTTTGTTACAGGTACATTAGTCATAGCATGATTACATATACAACACGTGCATACATAGGTTTTACAGTGCGGTAATTCTTGCATCAATAATCATCTTCAACAGAAGTTCATACAAAAAGCTTAGTTTTGATTGCTTTGCGGAATGCTTGGTGGGGATGAGGGGAAAAGGGGGAGAGGGAAAGGAACGTACAATAATCTACAGTACTAGGCCTGTACTAGGCTTGGGTAATGCTTGCTCTTCTCTTTACTGCAGCAACTTCTACAATTATGGAATACGTGTTCTGGATGTTACCAGACTCAAGCTTCCTAAGAAAAACAGTTTTATATATACACAACCACTCTTTGATAAAGCTTTTTAGCTTCAAAGACCTCTAAGGACTTGCATTCGCTTTCATTCATACAAAGTGATGCCTTGACTCTTGTCGAGAATCATAACTGTCCATAAGCGACCTCTCTTGATGTGTTAATACTTGTAACAATTTGGAAAAAAATGTACCTTCTGAGTGATATCAAGCAGCTTTCTCCCTCTCAATTGGAGACATGCAACCACTCTAGTAAAGTTAACAATGGAAAAAAGGAAAGCTTTTAGTTTACACAAGCATTCTAGCAGGTACTAAATGTTAAATGTGTGCTTGATACATTTCCTTTGTTGTTATGACTTCTTATATCAACAAACAACTTTTACTCGCTTCCACTTCTATTTGAGTTGTAATTGAGCTGGTTACAGTTACCTGCAATGGGTTTTCAGTGAATCGGAGTACATAGCTTCACTCATCGGCTCCAGAAACACTGAGGTTGCTGGCGGCTACCACTGCCTGACTTTTCTTCCTGCCACTACTACTTCAGGCACCCTGGGACCTACACCCCTCTGCAGCATGGGTATCTCCAGTCCAGTCTGGATCACAGGGAGTCTCCTTCACTCCCCTGTCCCTCGGCTTGCTTCTGCACATGGGCCTTTGGTTGCAGCAGGACCTCAGCTCTGCTGTCACAGCTACTAGGCGCACCCTGGAAACATATAACTTCAGCACGTCTCTCTCAGTGCAGCAACGGCCACACAGGGTTTGTGTACACACGACCGCCTCAGAAACTGCAGATGAAATCTGCTCTTCTCTCTTCCCGGCATCCCTTAAGTGATCACATTTCCTTGTGAACTGCCAGCCTTGTGCTCTTCTCCTTCTGCTACTACTGCCACCTTTCCAGCTCCTGCTCAAACGTCTTCTCTCTGTTCCTTCCTGCTGCAGCCTTTTATGCCTCTCAGGTGAGACAATTGTCTTCAGGTGCAGGCACTTAATGTTAATTGTCTGACACTGGCAAAGGCTGTTAGGCCTACTTGCCTGTCCTTTACTTCTGCATGCCTCCTTAGCCCTCTTCTTTCTCACATCCCCTGCGGGTTCTGGGTCACGTAGTTCTTATTAAGGAAATTAGGTTTGTGAACATCTTGGGGTTGGCAAAGTGCCATCAAAAGGGAGGGATTACAGGGAAAGTTAAAAAGAGGTTCCTCACAGTCTTCCCAGTCTGATCCCCCCTCTGTGATCCTCCCGCAGTGCAGCACCCCCAGGGTCCTGATCAGAGAGTGCCTGCCTTTCCATGGCCACATGAGGAGGGTCCCAGACCAGGTTCCTGGGGGAATCCCATCGGATTCTCTACAGGTCCTAAGAACTTTATGAAACTCTGAAATCCGATAGTTGATCAAGATGCAGCAATAATATTTGAATTGCATTATTATCACCTAATTAGATGTATACACAAATATGTGTGAAAGTGATCGCTGCTGGAAGTGCAAGATAGGCAAAGGCACGTTGACCCATAAGACGAAGCAGTTCTGGACAGAGATATCAGACAGGATTAATCTAATTTTGGACACTAATCTTCTAATGGTGTCTTCTGTCTTAAACATGGGCTATGACAAACCTGTGCATGATCTGCCGAAAGCGAATAAAGCCTGGCTGTTCAGAGGCTGCATGATGGCAAGAAAGATTATTCTACGTCCTTGAAAATCAGCTTATCACATTGACATAGAAGATTGGATCCAGGACATGCTGTCTCTCTCCTCTTTTGAATGTATCATGTACAAATGCTAAGAAGACCTTGATACATTTAATGCAGTCTGGGGTACCTTTCTCGAGACATAAGACTGATTTGTTTACTTTCAGCTAAAACAAACTATACTACGGAAATGCTACCCTCTCTTTTATGCCCCCTTTATGTCACACTGAAAACTGCAGTTATCCTGATTCACATTATTGTATATCACCTGCCTTTGTGTTATCTTGCCTGGTTGATGGGGTACATGGAGATATTGGGCCTCATTATGAGACCGGCGGTAGCCGTGCCAGTAAAACCGGCACGGCTGCCGCCGGTATCATTTTGTTTCCGGTACCCGCGAAAGGGCATTTACCAGGTCATTACGGCCCTGCCTGACCCGGTAATTGCCCTTTCGCGGGCGCGCCGTAATGAAATGCTCCCCATTCCCATTTGTGCCGCAAAGGGCTCAATGGGAATGGGGAGGTCGGATGCACCAGCACCATTCAGAATGGTGTCAGTGCATCTGACAAGTTCTGCTCGCGGGTGCTGGTACGCCCGCCAGGTCAGACCTGGCGGGCGAGAAGGCCCCTGCGAGCAGAACTCGTAGTTTGCCAATCCGGTAAGAACGGTACCGGCAAGCTTAGCGGTACCGTTGTTATCGGACCGGTAAACTTATAATGAGGCCCATTTTAAATTCTTTTGTGAATAAAACGTTGAATATCGAGAAGAGGCACAAGGAAATGTCCATTGGATTAATCCCCAAGATGTCTTGGGGTGATCCATTAGGCCATCAATGTGATGGGGTCTGCATAGTGTGTGGATCGCTCAGGAGCCTTGTGACCTCTCCCTAACCACAGACCCACCTCCAGCAAACCAGCTCACAAAGTGCCACTACCAGACACTGGGTCTCAACAGTATTGGCAGCAGGTAGGAGACTGCAGCAGCCCCAGAGCAAGTACTGGTCAATCTCCTTGTAATGCTCCTCAGATGCTCCAAAGGTAAGCAAGGCCTAAACAGGCGCTGCTGCAACCTGCCAGCAGCATAACCATGATGTGCACAGATTCCCTTAGCAAAGATGCCTTGGACAATCCATTGGTATGTATGTATGTTACAGTTATTTATAGAGCGCACGATCGCCTGAGGGCATCTCAGTGTTAGACGTGAGCAAAGGCTAAGGAGAGAGCAATTTGGAACAGAGTAGTTTTCAGTAGGCGACAGAACTGGTAGTGACCTTCAATGCTCCCAAGCGAGAGTGGCAGGTTGTTCCACAATATAGCAGCTGCAGCCGAAAAGGCACGTCCGCCAACCCGTGATAGCCGGAACAAGGGGACTTTAACAAGATGGCATCCATGGAACGGAGGACACGGCATGGAACATAGGGAGTAAACCTCTCTTGTAAATATACCGGACCCTGTCCGTAGAAAGCCCAATGAACAATACAAGCAGATTTAAACATCACTCTTACCAACTGGAAGCCAATATAGGGCCTGCAGTACACGAGAGATCTGAGCCCCATATGGGGATCCAGTCACCACATGGGTTGCCAGAATTTGGAGCAGTTGCAGCCGATGTGTAAGAAAGAGAGGTGGGGCCAGGAAGAGAGCATTACAGTGATCAATCTGACTCACTAACGTGGCCACAACCCAAGGCCGTAGTGGAGTCGGAAGATAACCAAGTATTTTCCGGAGGTATCTTAAGTGGTTATGTCCAGTCTGACATATGTGCCTAATCTGCGCCTCCATATAGAGGGAAGCGGAAACTCTCAGATTCTTAACCTCTGTAACTGAAACAGGAGTCCTCCGCATGGGAGCCAAAAGGAGGAGGTCCACAGAGAGGAGGCAATCCATTAAATGGATTGCTGCACTTTGATCAGTTCTCCCAACTGTCATGAAGAGCACAAGAATCAAACAAAATCCAGATGTGACATATGTTTCCAAACACCTCTTTATTAGGATTTTGATGAGGACAAATCAAAGCAGATACCTCAGATCCATGAATGCGCACAAAAATATAACTGAAATATGGTCAGGATTGTTTGTTTTCTAAAGTATGTTTAGGTGTCCCTCAGGAAGGTTAAAACAAAGTCCAAAGCAATAGTTAATTTAGTTCTTGTTAGGGTTGGTGCCTGGTCAAGAGTGGCAGGCATCTGTGGCAGACCTTTAATGTGAGGTAATGCTCAGCGTGAGAAATTAAGAACTTTAGTGGGATGCTACACCCTGGTGGAGTGCTGGAGAAATGTAGTGTGATCAATGGAGGAGCTTGAGATGTTTAGCAGGCTGCGGTACTGTGTTACATAGCCAGAGAACGTCACTTTTGTTATGGCTGTGACCTGTGAGAGAACCATAGGACTTTACTTGGTTGCTGCAACTTGTGAGAGAATCCAAGAACTTTAGTGGCCAGCTGCACGTTTATTTTATTTATTTATTTTATTGTGCATTAGTAAGGCACGTATACATCAAGGATTGTGTTTCAAAGTGCCCACAGGGCAAAGGGGAGGGAACATGGGAACAAAGGCAAATAGAACAAACTGATGAACAGGAAAGGGTTGGTCTTACTGGGCCTTGTGAGCATTCAGAACGTGCAAGTGCAGGGAGAGGGAGAAGGGACAGGGAAGGGGTAAGTGCTAGGAGTTCTACACAGGGAAGTGCAAGGGAGACAGTTCATTGCAGCAGTAAGTGCTTGGTAGAGATTGTTTGGTACAGAGAGATCACCTGCCAATAATAAATGCAGTCCTGTCAGAGCCCAGCCCAGTGGGTGCCCGAAAGCAAGTGCTGGGATGGGGCGGAAAGCTGAGGGCAATTGGGAGGAAGGCCGAGACCTGGAAGGACACATAAGGTAACAGGCCACCAATCTCAGCGACTGTGGGGTGTTAGCACGGCAGTGAGAGGGGGAAGGAGGAGGTGAAGAGGAAAGTCTTGAGGAGCTTCCGGAATTTGAGGAGATCTGGCTCAAGTCTGAGAGGGAGGGGGTGGCTGCTCCAGAGGAGGGAGCCAGCCAAGAACAGAGATCTGCCACCAGCTCACTACTTAGAAAAACACCTGACATGCAGAGAGTTGGAGCTGGAGGAGTGTAAAGATCTGGAAGGGAAGTATTTAGTGAAAGCAAGTTGTAAATAGATCGGTCCATGGCTCCAGACATCCTTATGGGAGATGCAGAGGGATTTGAATTTGATCCTTACAGCAACCGGGAGCCAGTGGAGGGATTTTAGGGCTGAACAGATACAGTCACTGGGTTTAAGGCCAAGGATACGTTTTGCAGCTCTATTCTGGACAAGCTGGAGGGGGCGGAGAGACAAAGAGGGTAGATTAAGGAAGAGGCTGTTGCAGTAGTCCAGCCTGGAGCATACCAGAGCTCTAAAGATATTGAGCTTCTGGGGAAAAGTGAGGAAAGGAAGGATGCCTCTGAGGAGGTGGAGTTGAAAGTGGGCCTTCTTGGCAAGGTCCAGGATGTGAGGGAGGAAGGGGAGAGAGGAGTCAAAGATGTCTCCAAGGTTTCTGGCTTCAGATGCAGGAGAAAGGGCAGAGCCCATAGAGGGGGGTCAGAGTTAAGGGAGGAAAAAGGGAGTGGGGATCCTAATAGGAAGGATCTCAGTCTTCCTGGCATTGAGATCATTGGAGGCACACTAGGACTGGATGGAAAATAGGCAGTCGCGAATGGTAGAGGAAGTAGGAAGAGCACCTGAGGGAAGTTTGAAGAAGAGTTGGGTTTCATCTGCATGACACTGGAAGTGAGGGGAGAAAGTGGAGTTAAGTTGAGCATGCAGAACGAGATAGACGTTAAAGAGCCAGGGACAGTGTTTAGAGCCCTGGGGAACACCACAGGTGGAGATGGAGGTAGAAGAGGAGAAATAGCCCGGGATGACCTGGGAGGGATGGTCAGTGAGGAGGGAGGTCAGCTAGTCCAGTGCCCGTTCCGAGATATCAAAGGTATCATGGAGCTGTTTTATGAGGATGGAGTGGTTGACCGTATCAAATGCAGAGGAAAGATCAAGTAGAATGAGGACAGCGGGAGAGTTAGTCTCAAGTGATGCGAGCAGTTCTTCACCGGTGTTCAGAAGAACAGTTTCCGTGCCTCTGGATGCTCGGAATGCAGATTGGTGGTCATGTGGCCAACCAACAAGCTCAGTATGCTGGGCCAGTTGGGGGGAAAACCAGCTTCTCCAGGAGTTTCCCAAGGAGGGGAGTGATAGGTTGTCACAGACACGGTCAACCATACCATCCTGCTCAACCGTCTCCATGACAACCTAGGTATCACTGATCAGGGTCTGGCCTGGCTGACCTCTCTCCTCTTTGATCGACCCTCCCAAGTCCAACTTGGGTCCTTCCTTTCATCTATCTCCCTTTCTACCTGTGGTGTTCCCCAGGGGTCTAATCTCTCACCCTGGCTCTTCAACAAATACCTAGCAACTCTCGCCCACTGCATTGCCATTTTCTGCTCCAACTTTCAGTGCTTTGCGGATGAACCTCAGCACATTTTCAGGCTCCCCTCTGCTCTCCTTCTCTCATCTCTGACTGCCTACCTGCCATTCAGGACTGGTGTGCTGCCAACAATCTCTGCCTGAATACCAGCAAGACAGTGATGCTCCTCATCGGCGCACCTCCACCCTCCTTTCCTGTCACTCTCTGGCCGTTCTGCCTTGGCCCTCCCCCTACTCCCACCTGTGAGGCTAAGAACCTCAGGGTCATCTTTGACTCCATGCTCTCCTTCTCTGCCCACATCTCTGATGTCTCAAAAAAGTCAAACTTCCTACTGCACTTCCTCAGCGGTATGCTGCCCTTCCCCCAGAAGCTCACTATCTCTCAAGCTCTGGTTCTCTCAAGGCTTGATTATTGTAACAGCCTCTTTCTAAATCTAGCTGCTTCCACTCTCTGCCCTTTGCAACTCATCCAGAAAAGGACTGAAAGACTTGTCCTTGGTCTCAAGCCCTGGGATCATATCTCTCCAGCCCTGAAATCTGTCCATTGGCTCCCTGTGGCTGCAAGGATTCAATTCAAAACCCTTGGCATCATCGATAAGGCTTTCTGGGGCCTGGGTCCAAAATACCTTCAGCGGTCCCTCCGTAAACACCTTCCCTCCCGAGCTCTTCGCTCCTCTACCTCCAACTCCCTCAGGGTCAGTCTTTTTCAAAGAAACGAGCTTGGGTAGATCACTGTCTTTGGCTGGCACCTCCCTCTGTAACTCGGAAAATTGAGGAGAATCATCTCTGGTTCCGGAAGCACCTCAAGACCTACCTCTTTGCTTCTGCCTTTGCAACTCCTCTTCCCTGCTGATCTGCTCTGTCTTGGCACCGTGGACATGGCTTACTCTCCGACTTTTGGGCCCAGGTACCTGCACACCCTGCCACCCATCCGCACTGCCCCCCCCGCCCCTTTTCTGCACTTATCAGACACACCCTGTCTGTTGCCTTATACCTAGCACTTCCCATTTGCTGGCTGCACTATCACTCTTTATTGCTGTTTGCTATGTTTTTATTTATTTATTTATGTATCTGTTTCTCTTTGCTCAGCACTTTCCACTTCTCCCCCTCCCATGCACTTTCCCCTTTACCCTCTCCCATGTTCTTGTGCGTTCTTAATGTCACTGGGCCTAGTAAGATCGTTGTTTTTGTACTTCCTTGCTCCCCTCCCTTGCCTTGTGGTGCTCTGAAA
Organism: Ambystoma mexicanum; assembly: GCF_040938575.1. Lineage (NCBI taxonomy): Eukaryota > Metazoa > Chordata > Amphibia > Caudata > Ambystomatidae > Ambystoma > Ambystoma mexicanum. Next base: position 636,431,398 of record NC_090925.1, read on the forward strand.
CACATGTGTACGAGTGCAATATAAATAATATATCAATATCAATCAATAGAGATGGGACGGTAGTTAGCAGGACAAGAAGGGTCGGTGGAAGGCTTTTTTCAGGAGGGGGCACACAAGAGAGTGCTTGAAGGAAGAGGGGAAAGACCCTGTAGCAAGAGAGTGGTTACAGAAGTCAGCAAGTGCAGGGGCAAGGGAGCCAATGTTGTCCTTGATAGTTCTGGAAGAAGAGGGGGAGACCTGCTTGGAGGAGACATTCATAGAGCAGACAACCCTAGTGACCTCATCGGAAGTGAGAGGAGAGAAGTAGAGAAAGGCTGAGGGAGGTTCGGAGGCCAGGGGGATGGGAGGAGGGGGGTAGAGGGGAGGGAAGAAAGAGTGCTCAAGATGTCCTGAGTTTTAGCAGTGAAGTGGGTGGCCAGTGCAGTGCAGAGGGCCTGAGAGGGAAGAGGCGAGATAGAGACTGCAGAAGGATTGGCTAGTTCCTTGCAGATTTTAAAGAGATCAGCCGTGTTGTTGGTTGCTCCAGAGATGCGGGCCTGGCTGTGTGCCCTCCTCTTAGAACGAATGGTGAGACAATATTGCCTTTGGAGCAGGCGACAGGCCAGTTTGTCAGAGGATGTGCCTGTGATCTGCCACTTGCGGTCTGCCGCTCTGCATTTGCACTTCAAGTCTGCTAGATCGGAGTCGTAACAAGTGTTATGATTGGTGGCGTGTTTCAGGTGGATCCTCATGACTGGGTCGAGAATGTCGAGAGTGTTAGAGATGGGGAGATGGAGGTTGCTGAGAGCAGTGTTAGAGGAAGTGCCTTGCAGACCAGGCTCCGAAGAAGGAGTATGGGTGCTGGGTACAAGTAAATAAGGGCACCACACAGGGATGATCAGGGCAACCCCACCACCAGAATGGTTAGGGTGAGGCTTAGAGATGATCTTGTAGCCGTCAGGGAGAAGAGAGTCAAAAGCAGTGACTTAGATGGCATTGAACCACGTCTCAGTAAGAGCAAGGATATCAAGATCAATGTCTTCAAGGAGGAGACTGATGACAGCAGAGTGTTTGATAGCAGAGCGAGCATTAAGCGTGGCCAGATAAAGCAGTCTCTGCCTAGGACGGTTACAGAGGTGGCGGATACACCCATCGGAAGATAGGGAGGAGCAGGCACAGGAAGGAAGTTGATGAGGGTCAGTAGGCGCCGGTCAAAGAGGAGGTTGGGTTGAGGACCTTGAGGCATGATAGGCTCATTGCGATAGACATTAATGATGCACCTGGATGATGAGAAGCTTGCCAAGAGTACTTCCCATCTAGTGCCACCATTAATAGGTGAGGATAGGGAAGGAGAGAGAATAGAGATAAGGTGACGGTCCAGAGATCAGGAGAGGGGACAGAAAAGAGGATGTCAGTAACAATCTGTCTGGGAGTTGCATTGACGTAGGTGTCTGCAATGGGTAGAACAGAGTTGGTGGTCAGGAACTATTTTATTAAACTTATTCCTTCCAGACTTTGAGAGATAAGCAGGATAGGTGATAGTAAAGCAGTTCAAATAGATAGGAGGGATAGTGAGTGCCATAGGGCTGGCAGAGAGTTAAGGATGGAAGATGGAAGGAAAGACTGCACGGCATGAGCACAAACTCACCAGGCGTCCTAGTAGCTGAAAAAGGAGAGCAAGCAGATGCAATAGAAAAACCTGGCTCCGAAAAAAGGGAGGGGTGTACAGTTGTTAAAACATACCTAGAAGTGAAATTGCCCAAACAGTATACAAATGCAGTGCAGAAATGGGAGGTTTTACAGTTGTTAAAAACACACCTCGATGCGAAATTGGCCAAACAGCACACAAATGCAGTAAGATAAAGTAGGTATAGAAGGCATAGATGAAACAGATGAAATTGTAGATTGGCACAGCTCGATACAACATTGATGAGTTAGAGAGAAGACATCAGGTAGTCAGAGCATAACTCACAGGTGCTCTGCGATGTGAGGACAGGCTCCAGGAGAGTCACAAGTTCTTTGAGTAGCCAGCTGCATGCTGTCCGATTGTTCCTTAAATTGGGAGGTGGGGTGGTTAGAGGTGCTGCTGGGAAGGAGATGGGGGCCCTCCAAGCCCTCCCCAGGCCCAGACAGACACAGATAAGGGCCTTAGGAGTGGACCTTGGGTGGGGGGTGGCGTTCGCCTGCTGGCTCCCTGAGTGGTTCAGTTAAGAGGGGCTGCAGCCAATAGCGGCAGCATCAGGCTGCACACAGAGACACGCCAATGTCTTTGTATGGGGTGGCCATCTTGGAATATTAAATGCCCTAGTAAAGCATTATGGCCCAAGTGGGCTTTTCAACGATCTTCAGAGCGCTCGTTATAAAATTGGACCGAAATTCTGTAAAAATGGTATAGCAGGTAGAAGGCGCTCAATTTCGTGAGAAAGAGCCCCCCGATCTTTGCAGAGTCCAAGAGGGCGTACCTGATGTTACAATGATGCCCGATGGGAGATCAGCTCCCTGGAGCCTTGTGGTGCAGCGAGAGACTCTGAAAGCAGCAGACGCGTGGAATCAGCCTCTGGTGCTGGCGAGGGAGAAGGCCAGCAACATTTGGCAATGGTGGACAATACTATGATTCAAAAACATTTCTGGCACAACAGGCAATGGCATGTTTAAGTCAGTATCTTGTCAGACCTATCAGTCACTACTGCAGCTGTTTCCCAGCCACATGCACCACAAAATAACCCAGCTCCAATTTTTGCTGCCTGGTTGCACTGGATAACAAATCCTCAACATCTTCATCCAAGCTGGTGTGTTGGCTATTGGTAGGTCTCATTCCATTGTCTTCCACAATGACATGACTGTTAATGTGTATAAATGTCAGTTGATTAATGTGTAGCACAGCAAGGCTCCTCCTGCGGTTAGAGAAAATAGCCACAGTGGCCTTAAAAACTCTGTTGGGCTGCACACTTTCAGGGGCAGCTTCGAGATTTAACAGCAAATCGCACACGTGAAGCTGGCCAGGCAGACTGCCTGTTGCATCATTACTGTACTAAGTCCTAATCTCTTGCCACGGCGGAAGAGTCCAGTATATAGACATCAAGCATCTATGTGGCTCTACAGCTGATGTACTTTGGGCGTTCCTATTCTATTTGATGTGAATATTTCAAAAAGCTAAAATTAAAATTAATTAAAAGGAAAACTAAAATAATGATCTTTGGCAAACCAGGGAGACCGTATAGGCGGAATATAAAAGGGGAGACAATTGAAGTAATGCATTCATACCAGTATCTGGGTATGCCATTTTCTAGATACGGTCTATGGTCCAACCACATAAAATACCAGTTAGAGAGGCCAGACCTCAGGCTAAAAGGGTTCCTGGGGCTTTATTTTTATACAGGCACCAACATTTGGCTGGGGCCTCCCTCTGGAACCGCCTCCCTGCTTCTCTCAAACTTGAGTAGAACCACCTTTGATTCCGAAAGCAACTCAAGACCTTCTTTTTTGCTTCTGCTTTCGCTCTCCCTCTCCCCTGCTGATGTTCCCGACTGCTCTGCACACTGGTCACCTGGCCTCCCACTGAACTTGGACCCAGGCTCCTGCATGTCCAGTTGCCCTTGCACTGCCTCTGGGCTCCCCCAGCACTTAACGGCCTGTATCTGTAACCCTACAGTCCCTTCTCTCTCTGCACTTAGGAGACACCTTCCATCTGCACTTATTGAATACCTGCACTTCTCCCAACCCATGGTACTTCCGAGCTGGCTGCACCCCCGCGTCTCTCCCACACCAGCATTTCCCCCCTCCATCTCCTCTGCACTTGCACGATCTGAATGGCACAAAGCCTAGTAAGATAGCTGTTTTGTCCTCCTGTTTCCCCCTACCTTGTCTTGTTGCACCTAGAAACACTTGTGTACAGGCGTGTTATAAATGACATATCATATCAATTGGATAAATGCCTAGAAGTTTTTAAGTTAAAAGTGTCATCATTGATCTTGTTCACCAGCGAATTCTGGGGATACAGCAATTGTAAACCTTTGGAGCTAGTTCAGAATAGATTCCTCCGACAACTGCTGGGTCTCCCGCCCAGCAGCCCAAGTAGTGCTCTGAGGATCGAGTTAGGGCTCTAGAGGCCAATCTAGATATCTATCCTATTTTACAAGGATAAAACTAGGGTTTTCTGATAACTCCCAACATAATATCTGGCTTCTCAGAGATGGAGAACTCTATATGTGGGGATAAATATGTTTGGTACAGGGGAGGCTGCAGTCTCTGGCGCAACTTTAATGGCTCGAGTAGGGATCATATAACCATGGGTCCCTTGACCATTAAAGTTTGGGCCAGAAGGAGGACACTTGAGCTCGATGTAGGTAACATCAAATCCCTGCCTTCTCTGAAAATGTATGCATATCCGAAGGGGTTCACGTTTAGACCAAGGTCTATGGGTGAGATAAATTCACCAGCTGGTAGGAGGCTTCTGATAATGGCTCGAGTGAACTTATAAATGGAAGAGATGGCTGGAGGTTGATGAAGACTTTGATTTGCCCACCCTACTGTAGTGAGTGGGAAAAATGGCTGAAACTATTCTTCCTGAAATATCAGATCAGGTCATGTAATGGAAATATTCGTTTTTTAACAAACTGCGATGAGTTACTATTTTTAAATAATCTTGGAATGGTCATAAACAGAGCTTTAAAGTTAAGACCACACAATGTTTATGACACTGGTAAAGAGGGGGGGGTCCTTACAATCAGCAACTAGGTGCTTAAACTAACACTACAATTATATGATTTTTATATTGATAACCATATGGTTAAGGCTGTTTTTCAAGTTTTAGAATGTTATTCTTGATTGTGGAATTTGTATGTGTATTTTATTCCTAATGGAGAAATCCGAAATACATTGGCACCTGCTCCTTGCAGCATTTTCCTGTACTGCTTAGAACCTTTCAAAACAAAACACAAGAGAACGTTAATCACAGCACGAGCGCAGCCCTGTTAGTTTCTTTTTGCCTGACCCTAACAACGCAGGGCCGAGTTGGGACTGAGCTCAAAGCTGACGCTGAACAAAAGAAAATAATACCTGGTTGATTCTGCTCTTTTTCGGGATGTCCCAATGTCACGAGGGGTGCTGTGTTCACCGCCGTAGGCTCAGGCTCATTGCAGGGCGCTCCCCGTGATGAAGGGGAGTGTCAAACGTCATTGCCACCTGCCAGGATGCTCATAATTACGTAGGGCTCGTTGCAGAAGGAAATCTGCTGGGTAAACCCCCAATAAGGTAGTGCCCATATGTCATAGCGGGATGCTGCTGCCAGACACAGCCCACGGGGAAAAGACTTGCTGGGTCCCTCTCATGCTGCAGTAGACACCGCGCTCCCCCTAGCATACGCAGCCCAGCTTGAACCCCTTGATGAGACCACACACGCTACTGAAAACATGCTCAGTGGCGGGAGGCGCTAGAGAGCCCGATCAGGATGGCCGCAGGTCCATGAGCTCTGATACACCCAACCAAGATCCGTACATCATCCAGCAAATTCCTCCGTTGGAATCTCTCAACGAGTAGAGAATACGAGGTGGGGGAGGCTACAGCACACCACGGGAGAAATCCAGATGAAAAACTGAGCCAAGAGACCCCAGAACTGAGCCTACGAATCAGCCTGTGTGCGACCTGGGAGCAGCGGGAAGGTGGAGAGGAGGAGCATCCAGAGCACATCTGGGTTTCTCACCCTGGAAGTGAGAGCCAGAGGTTGCTGGGTCCACGTCAAGTGGTTGAGGAGGGGGCAGGAACCTTGGCATACATGACCTCCGGACAGCAATCAAGGTGGACTGCAACGCGATTGTAGCTCCGACTGGAGGAGTGTTCCTGGCAGGAGCCCATGGGGCATTCACACCGGCACTGACCATACTGGAGGAACCTGCCAGAGGTTTGGAATGGGGAGCGGTTCGACCTGACAACCTGGAGTGCATTTAGTATTAACTACAAACACCTAGACCCCAGAGCTGATAACAGCGGACCCGAAGGCTGAGCACACAGCGGTCCTGCCAAGCCGTGAGGAGATCCCCGCTGGAGGGCTGGCAGGAAGGTGAACCGCTGACACTATGCTGGCCCTGCGCTGGGTTTGCCGCGGAACTGGAACAGCACGTGGCCGACCATACCACACAAGGACTCTGGAGCAATCAGGGACACCGTAGCGAGCTGCGGCACACTAGCAGTTACCCAACCTGATACACACGCCACACAGAGAAGTGCGCATTTGGAGTACAGCGGAGGGCAACGTAATGCAGATGCAGGAACCTGAGAGGCAATGGTGATCCCCATCGGCCCGCATTGCCTAGGCAGCCAGTCTGGTGAGTGGGTCGCTTGGAGTTGCACAATACAATCCCCCCGCTGAACACGGGGAGAGAGGGTCGAGACTCCTGCCAAAACATAAGAATCAGCACACAGTAGTGTTGACCCGCCAGCCCAGCTTTGCAGCGGAGGCTACACGGCCTCTCCTGCACATGCATACGCCGCGCCAGATCCGCGAATCGCAACGGAGTGGCCCTACTGGCCATACGTACTGGCACAGAATGTTGAGCAGTTAGGAGGGAACTATCGCTGGGGGAATTCAGGGACAGTCAGGAGGAGTGGCATCACGGAGAAGAGCACACGGAGGAGCAACCTGCTCATTCCTAAAGGGCACACCATATAATCCAGATCAAGTTCCACGACATGGCAGGGCACAGTCCACTTTGGGCCAGGGTCCGAGACAGCATGGAGCACCACGCACCACCGCAGCAAAGACCCCGGGGTGACACTCGGCGAGCCCGGGCCTCACCTGGAGCCATCCAGAGACAAGTCTGGGAGCATAGTTGATAGTGGGGCGCGGACCCCACACCAGGACTAGAACAGGTGCGAAGGGTCAGGTGGAATGCCTCAGCATCCTCCTACACGTCACACGTGCAGTGAGTAACCGGGACCTACAATCCTACTGTGCACAATGGGGCCACAGATGGGGACCTTGCCATGAAGCTTGACACCCCACCTGGAGATATGGTGTTACGTGGAACACGCTGCGTACACAGGGCGAGCACTGGCTGGGGTCTGCCAAGCACTCTGCAATACTTACTGCTGCTAGGAGGGTGATATAGCCCACAGCTCACTGAGTACCATATACGTCCAGACACTGCTGCAAGACTCAGGGTCCAATCTATAGAAAGGCATTGTTGTGTACCTGCACTAACCTGGGGGCTGTGGGCAGTGCCGATTAAAAGGGATCAGAGGAGGGCAGACCACCAGGGCACGGCTGAAGGACCGAACTATTCACACCCACGGAAGCAGCTGCTGGGCCACAGACCCCCACCAACAGACATCTCAACAGGATCGATAGAGTGCATCACGGCGGACCCTGGGGTGAGACCAGCCCAACTCTCATTGGTGATGCCATAGCGACACAGACCCATACCACATTCAACAAGACAGTCATCACCTGACTGAGGTTTGGTCGACCTACTGAAACCTCAGCAATACCAATTGCTGGTGGAGTATAGCACTACAAGCTCGTACATTACAGGCATGATTCTGTTGATTTCCTCTGATGTGCACAACTCAAATAGAGGTGGAGAGAACGCCCTCTAGACAAGGATCAAGGGTGGAGGCAGCCTTTCGCCCGCCCATCACCCAGACCTCTGGCGATGTCCAAATCGGGGAAAGGAGGTAAACACCAGGCAAAATTACACTTTGAATTGCCCGCTCTGGCCAAAACCTGCAAGACGATGGAGACCATATCCGAGATGCATCCTCAGACCCCGCCCCAAGATCCGGCAGGTGCTTTCCAAGACATCAAAGAGCTGTTTACACTGCTGCATTCCTGCATCCAATCCCTGGACGGTAAACTGGACTCACTCACCTGTAAGGTAGACCACATGCAGGTCTGCCTAGACAAACATGGAGAGCAGCTGGACAAGGCAGAAAGAAGAGTCTCGGAACTGGAAGACGTGTCCACCTCTGCTACCAGGGAAATGTCGGGAGTGAGAGGGCCTGAAAGAGCTCATCAACAAGCAGAATCCAGATCAAGGAGGAATAACCTCAGGATTATTGGACTTTCAAAGAAGATCGATCGAAAAGACAAGGAAACTCTAGTAGAAGAAATACTGTGGGAGGCTCTGGGCAATGGGGGGTTTTCAGAGCTGTGCATAGCGGAAAGAGCACACTGGATACCGAGTGGACAAAGGCCCATCCCAGGAGCACCACCACGCCCGGTAATAGTATGATTGTTGAATTATCTAGATTGGGATGTGGCGCAATGCAAGGCTCGAGAGAAAGGGACAGTCCACTGCAAAGACAGCACTATCAAAAAACTGTTTCCAGATTCTTCGGATACAGTGCAGGCATCGAGGAAGACGTTTCTGGAAGTCAAGAAACTATTGCATGACAGAGGGATGAAGTACGCAATGCTGTTCCCGGCTAAACTGTGAGTCGAGCAAAATGGCCGGTCACATTTCTTCAACACTCCAGAGGAGGCTGCAGCATTTTTGTAGGCACTACCGAGAAACCCCCAAATGAGGGGGAACAATGACTGATGATATTCAGCGGGAATATATCCTTTTTACTGAGAAATGGTTCTGTTATCAAAGGCAATGTACCCTCGAAATGTCAAGGGGGGCTTGTTATATCTATGATTGTGTAGTAGGAGGTTGGGTTCTTAGTGGCCCCCGAGCGGAAGCTAGAGAGCGAACTTGTTTAGGGATGGGAGAGAGCTGATCAGTTGGGGTAATTAGGGAAAGGGAAGGGCGGTGGCCTGGGTGTGCAAATGAGAAGAATGGCCAGATAGGGGAGGTGGCAGGGGGGGGTTCGTGTTTCACTGACGAGTTGGGGTTGTCGGTGGGGGAAGGGGTCACACACGGTACACTTACCACAATAATCAAGTCTCTCCTGCGATCTGGGAGAACAAGGCCAAGGGCATACGTTATGAGTCGCCATTTAGGCATGCAATGGGGAAGTTTCGAGGAGGGAGAGAAGTCGACTTCTGCAGCCATGATTACATGGACACCATTGGGGGAATAACAGCTCTTTGTGTTATACGACAGATATGGCTACACTTAACTTCTGTACCTGGAACATGAGGGGGTTGAAATGCCCCACTAAATGCCGGAAAATATTGCTGTACATGCAGCGACATCGGGTAGGAATAACATTCCTACAAGAAACTCAATTCACATAATTGGTGAGGGGGTGTTGGAGCTTGTGGGAACTGTGTATCCCCGCGCACTTGGTTTGTTGGTTCAGATTGCCTGTATAGGCCACCAAACTCATTTTACATCAGGCACAGAATCCAAGATCGGGAAATCCTGGTGTTGTCACGGGTACTTTTCATCATACTCGTCATATGCAAAGGGTGTAGGCACCCTAATACACAGCAATGCGGGGTACCATCAAACTAAAGTGGTGAAGGATGGGGAGGGCAGATGCCTCATTGTTCAAGGCACCATCCAAGGGTAACTGTACATGTTAATTCATTATTATGCCCCAAATCAAGACACAGTGGATACATTGGAGTGGGTAGATCGACAACTCTGGGAGTGTCCGCCTGGGAAGATCATTTGGGCCGGTGATTTAACCCAGTGATGCAGCCTGCATTTGACCGAACAGCTGGAAACCGGTGATATGGAAACAAGGGGACCAACTGGTTACAGGGTATGACTGTCTCATGGGATATTGCAGATGTCTGGAGGGTTCACAAACGTCAAGACAGTACACATGTCACTCGAGTCCTCACAACTCAGCATCGAGGATAGATTTCTTTCTGGTTTCGCACTCACTAATTCAACGGGTGGTGGAGGTGAGGATACACGCCCGAAAGCTCTCCGATCATGCCCCTGTAATGTTGGAAATTACACTGTCAGGAAGGGTGGAAGGGAGGCCTCCCTGGCGGTTTAAGAGTGAGGGTCTCACTGACACGGTTTTTCGAGAAAGCATAACATCAGTCATAGACAATGTGGGATTGGTACAATCATCTTGTGGCAACGCTTTAAATGTGTGTTAAGAGGAGAATGTATTTCCAAAGAAACAGGGATTCTTAGACAGATCGACATGAACTAGAGATTAAAGAGAACAACGTACACATGTTACAGGCAGCATCCCTGAACCCTACGGATTAGGAACAAGCCGAGATACGGTCCCAGTTACAAGAATTTCAGGAACTAGCACTCCAGAAAGTGAAGTATGTAAACAACCAGACTAAAGTGTGCCAATATAGGGAGGGGCATAAACCTCGCCAGACATTAGCCTGGGCAACCAAGATGGATGGGCTGAGAGGCAGAACTCTGGCTATCGCAGATGAACAGGGGAAAGACTGATTCCAAGATGCCGAAATAGTACAGCAGTTCTTCAATTTTTATAATCATCTATATTCATCCCAGATACAGGCTACTCAAGCGGACATAGAGGAGTACCTGGAGCAAGTAGCCTTACACTGGTGCTCTGAGGACCAGAGGGAACTGCTGTGCCGTCCCCTGGCGTTAGCTGAAGTGCTCAATGCCATCAAATCCCTGCCGAACAGGAAGTCACCGTGACCCGACAGGTTCACGGCTGAATTCTATAAACACTACACTGAAACACAGGGCCCCCACCTACTGGGCATGTATCAGCAAAGTTTAGAGAGTGGGTCCCTGCCTTACATTACATTACATTATTTGTATTTCATACTATGGACCCTCGGGCAAAAAGGGCCGAAAATAAACAGACAGAATACAAAAAACAATTATCTCACAATGATAGGGGAGTCCAGGAGTTTAACGGCAAAGGGGATCGCAGAAGGAATTATGCAACCAAATACGTTTTAAATCTTTCTTGAAGGCCGACAGGGAACTCTGAAGTCTTAATGTTTTTGGTAGTTGGTTCCAAAGTTTTGGAGCCACCAGATGGAATGCCCCCTTCTCGGCTTAAGAGGTTCTGCTTCTAGGAAGAAACAGAAAGTTCTGTCCACAGGACCGCAGCACTCTGCCATTAACTTTGTCGGTGATAAAGTCCTGCAGGTATGCTGGCATGATACCTTAGCCCTCATTACGACCCTGGCGCTAAGTGAAAAACGATGGCGGTACATTTTTACCGCCATCGTTTTCCGCTAGGTCCGATCATGACCCGTGACCGTTAATTACGATGCCATTAGCGGCATCGTAGTTAACGCTGCTGCTAACTGCACCAAGGACGCGCGCACGCTACCTCCCACACCGTAATTACCGGCATGGCGCAAAGGTACGCGAATGCCGACCCAAGCGCACATACACCTAACGCCATCACCCATGCCCGTTAAGTACCTTACCGCCATGGTGCTAATTACGCCATCGCAAACCAACCGTAAAGGGCCTTGTGCAGTGAATCCAGCTGCCACAGATGCACAGAATCAGCACAGGTGGAGGCAATACAGACTCAGGAAGTAGAAAAAGAGCACACCCAACCCCTTCCCAGACCCAGTCACACTCCACAATGATACCAATAGGACTAGCAATGTTGGGGCTGGAGGACCTGATAGCAATACAAGTGCTACAACTTCAACTACAACAACAACAACAACAACAACAGGATGCACAGAGGAGACGCAGGAGGAGAAGGAGGGCAAGGCAGGGCCAGCAAGCCCCACCAGCACAGCCAGTGGCACCACGCAGGCAGCCCCCAAACCCACGCATCAGAGCCAGTCCATTCAACCTCACCGCTGAGCAGATCCACACCCTGTACCGACTGGACCGGGACACCATCACCACCATTGTGGACATGACACACAACAACATCGTCAGCATGATTGAAACACCCACCGCCACCCCCCCCTTACTGAAGGTAGTGTCCGTGCTCCACTTCCTGGCCACAGGCACCTACCAGCACACAGTGGGGCACTTGCATGGCATATCACAACCATTATTCTCACGTACACTGATCCAAGTGCTTGATGCCCTCCTCAAGCACACAGACGACCACATCTCATTGCCACGGTCTGCCCAGGAGATTGCTAACACCAAAGTGGGTTTCCATGCACTAGCTGGCATACCTGGTTGCATTGGTGCCATCGACTGCACCCATGTGGGATTGGTGGTCCCACATGCCATGGAGGTAGCGTACCGCAACCGTAAACTATTTCACTCAATCAACGTGCAAATGGTCTGTGACTCCAACAGGATCTTCACACATTGTTGTGCCTGATTCCCCGGATCAACCCATGATTCAATGGTCCTGAGGAACTCCACAATACCACGCTACATGGAGCGACATGCAGGCCCAAGATCCTGGCTACTCGGTGAGTCTAATGTCATGAGCATGGAAATGTGAAGTGGGTAGGTGATCGACGTACCAATGCATACTTCACCTGGCAGAAAGGGGGGGGGGGAATGATGCATACTTCACCTGGCAGAAAGGGGGGGGGATGATGCATACTTCACCTGGCAGAAAGGGGGGGGAATGATGCATACTTCACCTGGCAGAAAGGGGGGGGAATGATGCATGCTTCACCTGGCTGCGACTAGCAGTAGCCAGATCATACCCTGTGGCAGCACTTACGTCATCTGACAACTGTATGCATGATGCTTGACCTAAGCAGCCCTAACATGGGAATGAAGGTGTCTCCCAACCATGACACAACCATCTGCAAGTGCATTGTACAAAATGTGACCATATTGACTCCAACGAAAAGCACTTACATGCACGTCACCAAACACCATCAACTGAAAGGCCTGTCCCCCATAACTGCGCACAAAGGAGGCACATGACGGACAGGAACATCAATACACCACAACACAGACAGCAAGGCCCACAAACTGTCCCTATTGACATCAGTATTGTTCACTGGGGTCATAATGAGGCAGACAGCAATGTTGCAATCATGTGAGCGTTGACCTCACAGGACACGTGCCAGGTCACCTAAAGAAACGGCCTGAACGGACACAGTGGATGGGCACTCACAAGGCACTTGTCCCCCCTGGATTGTGTCTTGGCATGCAAAACTGTACATGAGAGCCATGAACATATACCGGTTGCATAGTGTGAATCCATTAGCGCAACTAAAAGTGGTGCAAAGTAACAGTTGAATGCAAGGCATGGTGACACGTCATGTACAGAAATCAATCTCATCCCTGACACATACATTGTTGCCCACTTACAGGTGATGCAGGCTATCCCCTGAAGAGGTGGCTCCTTACACCAGTCCGGAACCCACAGAACCAGCATGAGGAGGACTTCAACCGTGCCCATGCACGTACCCGTGTGGTGATTGAGCAGGCATTCGGCCTACTGAAGGCACGTTTCCGCTGCCTCAGCAGGTCTGGCGGGGCACTCCTGTACCGCCATGAGAAGGTTGCGAAGATCGTCATGGCATGTGTCATGCTCGTCCTCTAACTGCCCCTGTGTGGCATCCGCATGCAGGCTGCTTAGGGATATGTAGGGGGAATGTAGGTGGGCAGTGGGGCTTGCATCCTCAATCTCCTCAATGATCCCAGCTTCACTATCGGAGGAGGCTGCAATGGCAGCGATTTCGCCAAGAGTGCTGCTTGCAGCAGAGCCTGTCCCTTCGGTGGGCACGATTTGTGTAATGTGCGCTGCTGCTGCTGATTCTGTGGTGACAGTTGTGGTGGCTGTCAGTGCCCTGTCCTCTTTCCCTGGCAGGGATTGTGGCTGCTGTGGTGTTTTCCTCGGGACGGCAGAGGTGGAGGCTTGCGGTCTTGGCACAGTTGTCCTGGCCCTCTTGGTGGCTGTGGAGGCAGTGGTGTCCTCATCCTGAGGGTCTGAATCTGAGCCTGTGGTGGAGCAAAGGAGGGATAGTGTTCTTGATGGGTCTGCGGACATTGGGCCTGCATTGTGACGAATGGCATCTTATCAGTTAGTACATGCAGCACATTTGAGGCAGGGGCATACAGGTTGTCTGCCTTTTGTGTGGAAGTAGCATGGAGGTATGTGGGTGCCGGCAGTTAGGGTGTGCATGCTGCATGTGTACAGGGTGGAGATCGGATATGTCTGTGGGCAGTCTCCTGCTGCTGTGTTGCATTTGCACTATGGGGCAACATTGTACTTCACATGATTGGACTTTGGTGAATTTTGCATGGCTTGATTTGAGCCACCTACCTGCATCTCTTGATGTCGGGACTCCTCTCTCCATCCCTCCTACTCCTTCTATGCCCTCCATTCCGATAGTGGAGGCACATATTTCCTCCCATGCTTGCAATTTGATGGGTGATTCAGATCCTCCCCCGGTTGCCGTGCCCAGGTTCCTGTTCACCGAGAGGATGCTCCTGACGCGGAGCCTCAGGTCATCCCACCTCTTTCTACACTGCTGTGCATTGCGGGGTACGGTTCCCACTGCACTGACCCGCTGTGCCACCAGGGTCCATATGGCCTTCTTCTTGGCAATTGCCGGCCTGGTCATTTGCGTGGAGAAGACCACCGCAGCATTGTCCTGGAGGGTCTCCGCAAGCATGGTGAGTTCCTCACGAGAGAAGCGGTCCTGGCGCTGCCGATCGCAGGCTTTTTTGACAGCTTTTGGCATTTTCAAGTTGGTAAATGGGTGGGTAATGGGTTTTGACAGGTCTCAGGGTCGGATGTGGAGTGGTTGGGGAGGATGGCAATGGATGTGTTTTTAAAGATGGCCGCCGTGTTCTTTCCCGTTCCGACGCAATGACGCTACTTCCGGTTCCGCTTATTTACGGTGACCGCTTATTACGGTGACCGCTAATTGCGGTGACCGCTATGATGGGTGGCGGAAGTGCACCTTGCGCGGCGTACGATGCCGGTAGGGGCCGTTTTTGGGGTCATTTACGGCATCGCGTACTGTACAGTACCGCCATGGCGTAATGCTCATGCGCGATGGGTCGGAATGTGCTGCACTTTACGGCATGGGGCCAGGGCGTAAACGTAAATTACCCCATGGCGGTAATGTTCGATACTTACCGCCTGGGTCTACATTTAAATGTAATGGGTAATGATCCTATATTTAACACATGCTTCAATAGAAAGCCAGTGAAGAGACCGCCTCGCCGCAGTTATGTGATCTCTTTGAGAAAGGCCCAACACCACTCTTACCGACACGTTTTGGATGGTCTGTAGCCTATGCGCATCCCGCTTACCAATGCCGACCAGTAAACTACCACAATAATCAATTTTAGCGCCAATGATGGCTCTGGTGATTGTCTCTGCACTAGCCTGAGTAATAAGCAGCCTGAGATGATGGAGCAATTTAACGTAGTAGGCTGAGGCAGAGACCACGCTTGTAACGTGAGAACTCATGGATATCGACTGTCTGAGAGTAACCCCCAAAATCTTGAGTTTGGAAACTGGAGTAATACGACCAGCCCCTAGCCTAAAGGAACCAAAGTTACCTTCCAACTTTTTTATGGCGACTGAACTACCCACTATCATGACTTGTGTTTTGCCTGACACACTGAGGGAGGCGCTGGTTGTGGTACTGCTAAAACCGGACAAACCCAGTAACGATTGCTCCTCCTACCGCCCAATCTCATTAATTAACACAGACAATAAAATTCTGGCAAAGATCCTAGCATCACGGCTATCGCCATTGATGCCGGCAATGGTACAGGCAGAACAGGCGGGTTTTATCCGGGAGGATCCATCTCATATAGTCTCAGGAGGATATTTGGGATGATGGCAGCGGTGCCGCCCGAAGACTCGATAGTGGCGGGTTTACTGGATGCCACTAAAGCGTTTGATTCAGTCGAATGGCCATTTCTATTCGCAGTATTAAGACAAATGGGACTGGGTGAAAACTATATTGCCATGGTCAAACTATTGTACACACAACGAGTGGCCAGAGTGAGGGTAAACGGTCAGATGAAGCCATTAATGGCCCTAGTGAGGGGAACTCAACAAGGGTGTCCGCTCTGGCCACTGCTTTTTGCTTTGGCGATCAAACCATTCGCCGAGTGGATACGTGAACTGCATATGCACAGTGGGGTGAGGCTACACAACCACAGGAAAGTCATTTCACTATATGAGGATGACATGGTGCTGTTCGTCAGGTACCCTAAAATCAACCTAGATCCAATAATGAGGGACGTCCAAAGCTTTGGGGAAGTGTCCGGCCTAAAAGTGAATGTCTCTAAGTCAGTGCTTTTCCCACTGACTAAGCAGTTGATCAATATCAAGATGGCTGGGGATTTCAGTGGCACATGATCCAGACTCGCTATCTGGGAATCAAAGTGGCTAGGGATGACACTGTAGTGTACCATAGCAATTACCTGAGAGTCCTAGATCAAGCCCGGGCAGCATTGATATGTTGGAAGAATCTCCCCCTTAATCTGTATGGGCGGGTTTCTCTTATTAAAATGACATTACTCCCCAGATTCCTTTATGTATTTCTGAACGTTCCGATAGGAGTACCCGGCGAACACTTTCGCACTGTGAAGTCGGCAATCTCGCAATTTCTGTGGGCAAGGAAACCTGCCAGAGTTTGCGAAGGGGAACTTGCGCTACCTGACCTTGAAATATATTACAATGTAACACAAGCAGGGTATCTTAAGCATTGGTATGACACACAAGGAGACAGGAGGCACGTGGAAGTAGAAAGAGCAGTAGCGGCTCCAGATCTTCGAAAGGTCAGTCATTCTAACGGCACCAGGCAGAGCACACAGCACGAAATTTAGTAGAAGTGACCTGTAGGGCCTGGACGTGTCTAGAACATAAAAAAGGGGGGAGGTTCCATACTCACCCAAACTACCCGTGGTGCACGTACCAGGGATTCCGATTCTGCGGAATCAGGTTTTGTGGCTTTGATGAGAAGGCTAGCGATATCCGTCTTTGGAGACCTCTTCCCAGAAGGGAAATTTGTAACTCTTGAGGAAATGAAAGGGGAGGGAACAATGTCAGCTATGGATGTATTTGTGTATTTCCGCTTACGGATGAGTCTACACCAGGCATTCACCGCACTCCCAGAACAACCCCAGATCTCCCCCATGCTGGACATATTGCTATAGGACATGGTTGGAGGCAAGGTGACATCTGGATTATATGCTATGTACATGCACACTGGGAGCAGGGACCGAGCCTCACCAAAGGCAAAATGGGAGAAATGCTTGGGGAGGGAAATTCCGGAAGTTTTGTGGACATACTGCTGTACGGAGATTAGAAAGGGCACAAATAACGCAAGATATAAACTAATTCACTTGAAATACATTCACCAGTTTTACCACACACCGGCTAAACTAAAGGAATGCTTCCCAGATGCAACAGGGAGATGCAAAAGGTGCAGCACTGAGCAGGCAGACTTCCTCCATGTATCCTGGAACTGTCCGATCATAGAACAATACTGGAAGGAGGTATTCAACACAATGAGCGCTGTCAAAGTTCAAATGATACACCCAGACCCATTAATGGGATTGCTGGGATACGCCAAAGAGGTCCCCATACACACTAGAAAACTGGTTAGTCTACTATTCATACTGGCCAAACGGCAGGTGGCAATGCGCTGGGGGGTTGGGGAGGAGGTGAAGACGAGCCCAAAACACTCACAATGGAAGCTGGACATAATGTATTGTTTTGATATGGAAAATGGTTGGGGATCTTTGAACCATAATTGAGGCAAGATTGGTATTAGCTGGGATGCATATACGCACTTCTTAATCCAACAATGCGCAGACACGGAGGAAGTGCCACGCACACTAGAAGTTGAATGTTAAATCATATAAGTACAGTGTAACACAGTGGAAATAAGATCTGAGTTGTGGTAGAGCAATCGTGCTAATGCTACCATCCGAATGACGAGGGGAGGGCATGCGGGAGCAGGGAGGAAGAGGAGGGACAAGGGAAAAGGGAAGTTAGGAAGTGGTAGGGAAAGAATAAATAAGGTTACAGCAATAACATCTCCGCATTGTCTGTGTGTGAAAGGACAAGACAACCCCAAAACAACTGGCGACGAGGCCTCCCACGTGCGCCTGTTGACTAAGCTGAAGCCATCAGCGGAAGGACCACAGAGCAAGGAGGGGATCCTGTGGCACTGACGCAGAGAAGAGAAACATAAGGAGCGACAAAGGCAAGAGCTGCAGGCACAAGTGGTGTGTTAGCTGGAAAGCAGAGAGTCAGTGACGCTGAGAGGGAGAGAGCGGAAACCGCAAGGAAGATGGTAAGAACCCTGACAACGGCTGGCAGGGACTGGACCCTGGCAGGCATGGTTGCGGCTGCTGTGGAGGTACAGAGAAGCCCGTGAGAAGGGTGGCAACCCAGTAGAGACAGACACGGAAAAGGTGGCGGAGGAGGAAACAACGCCTTACAGAGGGCGCAGCGAGAAACCAATGCACCCACCTATACCATGAGACCATAGGGGGAATTTGTTCTCTGACTCCAAATGAAAATAACCCACTGTGACTTTTCAAATTTCTCAGACGAAGAAGCGATCCAACTCAGGATCATAGAAGGATGCACATCCTCAATATTCAGGAAACACCTGCTGAAAAAGCCGCTGTCACAACAAGAAATACTGGATTTAGCCAGAGTATACGAGAGAGTGAATGGACAAGCAGCGGCCATAGAAAACCCCAGGAAGGGGGCCAGCGTAGCAGCAATACAAAACATACCAGCAATAAATGCCAGAGCCAAGGGATGCCATTCAAATAAGGACAAAGAAATCCATACCAAAGGTCACAAAGAGAAAGACAGTACTGGTTTGGGTACCCTCATAAGGAGCAGTGCTCAGCACTAGGACAAATGTGCATGAGATGTGGCCAGGAAAATCACTTTCAAGTGATGTGCAGTGAGAAAACCCCAACACTCCCAAACTACAGGCCTTCCACACCACCAGGGATGAGGACATGATGAGACCCACCCCAAGGACTCGACCACGGGTCATATCCAGAACAAAACATCCAAAGACCAACTCCAGAGAGAAGTACCCCACCATTTCGAAACCAGACAGGGGTAATAAGGGTGATGGAAGACCTTGCTTTGCAACCAACGCCACGATATTAAGACGAGTATGAATACTCGAAAGACACATCAGAGTTGTATGGCCGTTACCCTTAGTGGCCTGATACCAGCTACAACATTGACCAGATGAAAATCCACCCACAGACCAAGAGGAGGAGGAACAGGGCCAAAGAATGTACAAACACCAGGATCGTCACAGCAAAGAGTATGTGCGATGGATCAGCGCAGAGACAGATGACAGCACAGCCCCAAAAGTCACCATCCAAATAGGAGGACTTAACCTCCAATTCATTGTAGATACCGGAGCAACCATGAATGGCACGAACGAAAACCTCTGTCCCAGGCCCGCATATTCCAATGGGGAGCAGCGAACCCCCTCCAATCGAAAGGACAGTTCCAATGTGACCTGCATCCCAAAGACCACAGGGTTTCCACAACCATACATGTCATACAAGGCCCCACAACAGGACACTGCTTGCTGAGCTACCGTACCGCTCTAGCCCTCACGCTAATAGACATACACTATGACCAATCAGAAATTGTTCAAGGACTCCCAACAGGGGCACAACAACTGAACGCACTGTCATGCCAAGGGATGACCATCCAGATGATCAAGAGTTCCTTCCCAGCACTATTTGAGGGAGTGGGCATGCTCAAGGACTCAGTAATCTCTCTCTGCATAGACCTGAAGATTACACCAGTGCCCCAACACCCACGCCAAGTTGGCTTCCACCTACAAGCAGGAGTGGCACAAGAACTGCAACTCCTTCTGGACAATGACATTATGGAAAGGGTGATTGGCCCAACTCCATGGGTGTCACCATTGGTAGTAGTGCCCAAGGAAAAGGGCCGGCTATGCCTCTGCGTTGACATGCGCATTCCAAATGTTGCCATCCAACGAGAGACACCCTGGTCCAGACATAGAGGACATGATGGTCAGACTGAACAGAGCAACTCGATTCTCCAAGCTCGACCTCAATCAGGGGTATCACCAGCTGGTCATCCACCCCGACTCTAGATCAATCACCACATTCGCAAAGCATTAAGGACTTTTCCACTATAAACAGCAAAACTTTGGGATATCGTCCACAGCTGAGATATTTCAGGAATCCATCAGCAGGCTAATACCAACAAGCCCACTTTAAGATTCTTCGAGCATGTCTTTTCAAACCAGGACATAACAGCGGACCCGGAAAAGATAAGTGCAATCGTCAACCTGGCCTCCACGACAGAGATCACAGAACTCAGGTGTTTCCTGGGAATGGCAGGGTACTGCGCCTGCTACCTAACCAACTACGCCACGCTCACAGACCCCATTAGAATGCTGCTAAAAAGGATGTCCCCTTTATATGGAGCGAGGCATTCAATGATGCCTTCCAGGCCATGAAAGAGGAACTGACCAACAACCCCAGTCTGGTATACTTCAACCCCAAGTGGAACACAGAAATAACAGTGGATGCCAGTCCATTAAGACTGGGAGCTATCCTGGCACAGACTGGTCTGAACCAACAACATGGATGACACATTGTCGCATACGCAAGAAGAGTTCTATCATCCACTGAGCAAGCATAATCCCAAACTGGAAAAGAGAGGTTGGCAGCCATGTGGGCATGTGAGAACTTCCACCAATTCATCATTGGAAGGAAATGTACCCTTATAACAGACCAGCAGGCGCTCATATCCCTATTCAGGAACCTGAAAACCAGAATGCCCCCACGCATTGAAAGATTGGGTATCAGGCTCCAAGAATATGACTTCCAGATCATCCACAAACCAGGAGGGGACGCAAACCCAGCTGATTACTTATCCAGACACCCAGAGGAGCAAGCGAAGGACGCGATAGGAAAAGACATAGAGCACTACATCTGATATCTGTTGGAGAATGCACTGCCTCCAACGATCGGCCTCACACGGTTTGCCGGCAAAAGCAAAGCAGAGCAACCCATTAATGCGGCAGTGCAGTTCACCAACATGAACAAGTGGAGAAACCATTGGAAGGAACTGTCTGAGAACGGGGAGGTGGACAAGAAGGAAATGGGCAGAATGGCCAAAATACAAAGAGAGCTAGCCACCACAGAACAAGGCATTCTACTGAGAGGAAGTTGACTCGTAGTCCCCAATGGGCTGAGGAGAACAATGGTAAACATAGCGCATGAAGGCCATCGAGGACTGGCGAATACAAAAAAGATACTACGCAACCAACTATGGTTCCCCTACATGGACGCAGTAGTTGAAGACATATTAACATACTGCCAGGCCTGCCAGAGAGTAGCGACAAACATAGCCCCATGCCCCCTAAATAGTGTACCACTACACAAAGGACCCTGGCAGCAAGTGGCAGTGGACTTCTATGGACCTCTAGAAGAAGGAGATCACCTACTTGTGGCGATGGACAAATATTTGAAATTCCCAGTGGTAAAACTAGTACAGTCCACAGCATTCCACAACATGGTAATTGTAATTGCTTATTTATACAGTGCATATACACTGGTGGAGTGCTTCAAAGCGCTTCAAGGTGGGAAGGGAACAAGGAGATACAGTAGTCATTCTTAGGCCTTGAAGTTTCCGAATGAAATAAACAGAAAAACTAGCAGACTAGGCCTGATGGCGTTTCTCCTAGTGCAAGCGCATGAGGTGTTACAGTTTTTGACCCAGCTAGTGTGGGGGACAGAAAAAAGGTGGGTGGGAGTTGGGGGCGACAGGACAGACAAATGTACTGGTCCTAGTACATTTAGGCAACGTATGCGTCCAGACGGAGGTGCGAGGAAGAGAGGGTGCATCCAGCCCAAGCCGAACAGGGCCATGGATTAAGTACAAAGAATTTTCCTCACTCCTAGAGCGTAAGCAGAAAGTGCAGTAATGCTGAACATAGTCTAGTGGCACTGGGACCTGTAAGGCTCTGGAGGTGAACCAGGCAACCAGTCAGCAAAAACTGAATGGAGTAAGGGAGGAGAAGGAGGAAGGAGGGTGGAGAAACAGAGGGGGGGTTGCAGGGTAGAGGGAGAGAGAGAAGGAGGAAGAGAAGAGGGAGGTCTTGAGGAGTTTCCAGAACTTAAGGTGCTCCGGCTCAAGACAGAGACAGGCAGGAAGGCTGTTCCAGAGGGAGGCGCCTGCAGAGGATAACGATCTACCCCCAAATCTCTGTGAAAGCGGCTCACCCAAAGAGAGTTGGAGGAGGATGAGCAGAGGACTCTAGAGGGAGAGTATTTAGGAAGAGAGCATTGTAGATAGTGCAGGCTCCGGCCCCAGAAAGCCTTGTGAATTATGCAGAGGGCCTTGAACTTGATTCTTGCAGCCACGGGGAGCCAGTGGAGGGATATAAGGGCCGGGCACATGCGGTCCCTGGGCTTGAGGCCAAAGATAAGTCTTGCAGTTCTGTTCAAAATGAGTTGTAGAGGACGGAGAGTAGAAGAAGGAAGGTTGAGAAAGAGGTTGTTGCAATAGTCCAGCCTGGTGAGTGTCTGGGGGAAAGCGAGGAACGGTAGAATACCTTTGAGGAGGTTCAGTTGGTAGTGGGACTTTTTGGAGATGTCTGAGATGTGCGAAGAGAAGGAGAGCGTGGAGTCAAAGATGACTCCAAGATTTTTTGCCTCATTGGTAGGTGAGGATGCAGGACAAAGGGGTGCCGGCCGGTGTGAAAGTAGAAAAGAGGGAGCAGGGGTCCCAATGAGGACAATCTCTGTATTACTGGTGTGGAGGCAGAGATAGTTAGCAGCACACCAAGACTGAATTGTGGATAGACAGTCAGGGATGAGTGAGGAGGAGGCTGAGGGTAGCCTGAAAGAGAGCTGTGTGTCGTCTGCATAACACTGAAAGTTAGAGGAAAAGGTAGAGATCCTGTGGGCCAAGAGGGCCATGTAGATATTGAAAAACCAGGGGGACAAGTTATATCTGTGGGGGACACCACAAGTAGAGAGAGTGATAGAGGAGAGAAAAGACCCATGTTCACCTTTGAGGGCCGGTCAGAGAGAAAGGAGGTGACCAACGCCAGGGCCTGATCTGTGATGACCAGGGTATATCGAAGGCGGGTGATCAGGATGTTGTGGTTTACCGTATTGAAAGCAGAAGAGAGGACAAGAAGAATGAGGACAGAGGGAGAGTTCATTTCAAGATAATGGGCCTCCATTCCAAGGACAGGAATTTCGACAGTTTACAGCACACCTGGGGTTTCAACACCAGAAAATGACACCACTCTAGCCACAAGCCAATGGAATGGTGGAGCGATTTATATCCACCATCAAGTGAACCCGACAGAAGGCACTCATCGACCAAGTGCCATTTCCCCAAGCGGCGTGCCAAATGCTGAAAAGCTACAGGAATACACCACACAAAGCCAACAGGAAGACACCAATGGAAATAATGATTAGGTACAAACCCAGAATGCAACTGCTACAACTTGATGACTACACCACAGAACATGATGCAGAGATACGTGAGAGAGACGCTGAGAGAAAAAGTAAGGCAAAGAGATGGGTTGATCAGTGGAGCAGAAGCACAACTGCCAATCGGGGAGCCAGTCCTAGTACGCCAAAGGCAGCATAGGAGGACGCATTCCTGATATAACCCAGAACCACCCCCAGTGATTGAGATCAAAATATCCCTGGTTACAGCCACAGGAGAAGGACACGAGATAACCCGTAACGCCTCATTCTGCCGCCGACTCTACACACCAGATCCTGAAACCACTGAGTCACCAAAAGGAGAGGAAAAACCGAAGTGTCCAAGAGAAAATGTGGCAGAAGAGAACGATGGAGGTCAACCCATAGAATATCGACAAGAGACAGATGAAGGACCAGGAGAGACTTTTGAGCCACCAGGCTGATTAAACAAATGTTAACCAGAGAAGCTTCATGATAAGCAAGGGGGAGGTGTTTTGGAAGAAAAGATGAGTGAACCCTTTA
The DNA here is from genome assembly GCF_040938575.1 of Ambystoma mexicanum. Classification (NCBI taxonomy): domain Eukaryota; kingdom Metazoa; phylum Chordata; class Amphibia; order Caudata; family Ambystomatidae; genus Ambystoma; species Ambystoma mexicanum. The sequence continues at coordinate 636,455,145 of NC_090925.1, forward strand.
AGGGCAGGACATGTGGATAAGGGGATGGCACGTGGGAGCAGGGAGGAAGAAGAGGGACCAGGGGAAAGGGAAGTTAGTAAGTGGTAGGGAAAGAATAAAGAAGGTTACAGCAATAACGTCTTCCTGTTGTCTATGTGTGAAAGGCCAAGACAACCCCAAAATACCTATAACAACATTTCAGACCCCCCTACAGATTATTGCTGCTCCCCTGCCTGCCTGTTGACTACCCAGGAGCAACAAGACCAGTACCTCCATCAAGAAGGGCATTGGGAAAGTCCTGGCCAGGCTGTCTTCCATGTAAGACTTTGTGCATGTATTTTTTTACAGGGCACTTTATAGGGACTCTTTTTAGATAGAATCCTTTAAATTAATCCTCTCAATTAAGGAAGCCTAATTTGGACCTGTGGTTGTCCCTAAGTATCGCAAAGGCTGTTTTGCCACTTAGTTATCTAGCCACTGTTTGTGTTTTGCCAATACTTGCATTTTACCACCCAGAGTGCACCCTACTAAAAACTCTCTAATGCTCTCCATATTCATCCTCAAAAACAGGACAAATCAAACACACTCCTCCGCCCCTGAGAAAAACCACCACAAAATACAGACACCCGACATCACCCAACAGGAAACTAACCCAATTGCACACAAATCACCTGACATGCGCTCATGCCCCAAACACCACATAACGTCTACCAACTAAAAACAAAACAACACACAGTGACCGATTTTTACAAACTGAAGCTAAGAACACCACATCAAAACCCTCCCAAACCCTTCTCTTTTTCAGATACACCAGCGTGCCTGGAGACCATGAAAATAGCAGCAGTGTGTAGTATAAATCACAATAACAGAACATATTTTTGAAGGACTCTGTTTTTATATTTTTATAGATCTCTTTATATTTTTAAAGTACTCCTTTTAGTTTAAGGAACTTCTTTTTTTCTTTGTTGTTGTACTGCATCTACTTAATTATGCTTTTTTTGTGGAAAGGGGGGATCTTTACGATTACATATCCAAACCTTTAATAAAAACTTTAATTTCTGTGAACTGTTTTTTGCATTTTACTTTGTGGCCTAATTGTGCTTGTAACATCAGCTAATTATGTTTGTGATATGAGCCAACATGTGTTTCGAGCAAAGCTCTTCTTCAGGACTCTTACGTGACAGTGTCAAGTTCATCATGAAAAGTATAACTTTTAGGTTAAAGACACCATAAAACCATATATCACATGTTATATACCAACGGCTATCACATTTTATCCCATAAAGTATTAGACATGCAATTGATGAGTCGAAAACCAAAACATAAAAGAATGAAAATTCATAATCAAATAACAATTGCATTGTCTGTTAAAAGGTGATCATTAGATTAGGAACACAGAAACATAATAATGGATAAAGACAAACAGAAAAATGAATAAAAATAAATAATGATTGCAAATATTAGATAATTTTGAGTATGTATTCTGTTTTCTTGAATATCAATACTATTTAAAATGTTAAAACGTTCAGTTCACCTGAAATGTCGTTTGTGGACTTTTCTGTCAAGTTGAACCATATCAGTTTTGCAAATCTACCCTTCCATGGGACACGCGCCATGCAAATCCGCCACTGGCCACCATTTCTGCTTTCTATCAGCAATGCACATTCCTGCTGGTCTCTGATGGAGTGTAATATTTGTCTTAATTATCATAAATGTCAATGTCATCATCATTACTGGCTGACTTATCAGTGCATGGGGTGGGGCAGAGCAGCTAGAGACCTGGTATTTTCAATATCCATCTGTTAAAAGGTGTCATGTGTTGCTCGTCCCTGATCTTCAGTAGATAAATTATGTACCCCTTCCTCTTCTGACCCTTAGATGGTAAAGGAACTGTAGTGTAGTCTCCCCTTTTGGTCCCGGTGGATTTTCATTATCGCTGCAATACCTGAGCATGTGCTTGCACTGGTACATGAACAAAATAAATCAGAGAGCCTTGTGACGGAGCAGTGGAACATGAGTTGGGTGATAACTTCAATTGGTCATGTGTAATTCTGGCTTTTCCAGTGCATAGGGCATGCGCTGCTGCAAATGTGAAAAGACCATGAGCAGCACATCCCACCTTGCCTATGAAGCTGCTGACATGTTCTTGCAATGTTTCATTCATTCACTGAATGGTATATCAACCAGCTGCCTCTCTGCTGCTTTCGCCTGCCAAAACGATGCAAGCTTAACTCTACCACAAACAACCCTCAGGGGATTCCTGCTCTCAATGATCCTCTTCCTGGATATCAACCAATGACCTGTCACTCATCCACTCACTTCAAGAGACAGACACTGACTGGCGCATCTCCCACCTCCCTGAATCTCTGCTGCTTCATCCCAAAGAAATGATGCAAATATGACTCTCTCACAAGCCACCCTCAGGGTTTCCCCACTCCTGTTGCTCCTCCCAGGTGTCACATGATGGCATGTCTCTCGTCCACTCACTTCCAGAGAGAACCACTCATTGGTGTATCACCCCACTCTCTGAACCTTTCCCGTTTAATCCCACAAAAGTCATCAGAGTGTAATCCTCCTAGGATCTGACCTCAGAGATGCCCTGCTCCTCCTCCCAGGTGTCATCCGATGGCACATATCTCCATAATTAATTCATCTTTTATTACGTGCCTAACACCAGAGACCCGTCTCTAAGCGCGGACCGAGATTAGAATCTGCGTTTTCTACTTCCAAGACAAACCCGTTGCTCCAGAGCTATGCTCCCGGCTCCTTAACTCACTTCAAGAGGCAAACGCAGAGGGCTCGATTTTAAGGTGCATGTAAAATAATAAAAGAGCCTCTCTGTTGAAGGGCAGCTTTCTAAATTGCACAATATTCATCTTAAACCCGAAAGTGGCAGATTGGAACACAATCCGCCACTTTCAGACACGTGGTGAATTCCTCTCCGTATTGCTTGGAAATGCTCTTGCCGGTCGTTTTACAGGCACAGTGATGGCTTTGAGGCTATTCTGGCGGTGAGTCCTCTTACCTCCAACATAAAATTGCACTAATGACCGACACCTCGGGTGGTGTCATTACAAGAAAAAAGATGTGCGAGACTTAGGTTTTTCTGGTTTAGAAAAATAACGAATGCCATTCCAATGTTACCCACAAGGTGACGGAGTGAGCCTAAAGAAGCAGGTATGCTATAGAAAGTAATTTCGAACGCCAGTTTAATTAAGTAAGTTCAGTAACTTCCCAGGCACTCAAGTGTACTTAATGCACTACAGAACATCTATCTACATTTCTACTTTACAGAAAGTGTCGATAATGTTTAAAAATGTGTGCTTCCCACTCCGATTTGCCACTGAAGGTATTCTACGCAGGATAACCCGTCTTCAGCGACCACTTTACATTAATTTGCCAGGCAGCTGCCATGACAATTCTCAGCCACTCCCCCTACCGCCCTGAGAATCGAGGAGATAGGTTTTGGTGGGAGAATTTCACATTTCTACACAGCATTTTACACTCCTGCAAAATCAGACCCTCATTGGTGTATCACCTGCCTCCCTGAATCTCTGTTGCTTCCTCCCACAAAAATCATAGAAGCAAGATTCTGCAAGATGCACCCAGGGATTCCCTGACCCTCCGGATCCACCTACCGGCTGTCGCCTGACTCACTGCAAGAGATCGACACGTATATTACCCGCCTCCCTGAAACTATGCTGCTTCGTCTTTACAAAATGTTGCAAGCGGGACTCTCCCACAATTAGCCCTTTGAGATTCCCTGTTTCTTCTGCTCTTCTTCCGAGGTGCCATATGACACATCATTCGATGGCACATGTCTGCTCACTTTTAGAGACATACACTGACTGGTGTGTCACCCACCTCCCTGAATCTCAGCTACTTCCTCCCGCAAAAATAATACGAGTGTGACTCTCCCACAAGCATCCCTCTGGTAATCCCTGCGCCTCAGTCTTCTCCTCCCTAGAGTCAGCCGATGGTAAGTGTCTCATCCATTCACTTCAAGAAATGGACAATGACTGGTGTATCACACACCTCCCTGAATCTCTGCTGCTTCCTCCCACCAAAATGACATAAGAACCACTCTCCCACAAGCAACCGTAAGGAGGTTCTTGCTGCTCCTGCTTATCATCCCAGATATTACCCAATGTCATATGTCTCATTCACTCCCTTCAAGACACAGACATTGATCTACCTGATGGGACTGCTTCTGGGGGTAGTGTAGTGCTTTCTTGGACTACTTTTGGCTAGTTATGGACGTGCTGTCTCTAAACTGACCTCCTTTCAGGGTTCTCGGAAGCTAACAGTAAAACAGCTAATCAGGAGCCCAATGAGGAAAGGGGTTATTCTGGAATGAGAAGGGTTATTTATCATCCTGCTTGGATTCCGACCTGTGGTTTTCTTGTGAAACCCCTGTAATGCGAGGATAGTAGTTGGAGTGTGTGGACTGGTTTGGTTCGTGTTTGTCCCTTCCAACTGTATCCACTAATGTGATTATGTACCTGTACGTTGTTAAATGTTTCCACCAAAGGACAATGCTAAACTGTTGTCTGGCCAAGGTGCTCCGGTTATGTCCTGCACCAACTGGAGGTCCATTGTCCACCCACTTGTGTGTGCTAGGTCTCCATCGCCGACACAGACACCAACGTCAACTCAGAACTAATACTACTCGCTCACTCCGCAGCCTTCGACACAGTCAACCATGATACACTCATTAAAAGACTAGAAGATATTGGGATTGGCAACACAGCTCTATGCTGGCTAAAATCCTTCTTGGCAGAAAGAACAGAAACAACCTGGATAGTACCATTCAAGTCAACACCTTAGGAAACAACATGTTGAGTCCCACAAGGCTCATTTCTATCCCTGTTACTCTTCAACATCTGCATGTCCCCCCTGATCAACCTCATAAAAACACATGGCCTCACCAGCTATAACTATGCAGATGACACTCCAATCATCTGTAAAATCAATGCCAGCCAAGAAGAATACCCAACACTCACCGACTACCTCATTGAACTACATCAGTGGATGAGCCCCAACAGCCTTAAACTCAACCCGGACAAACCCGAAATCATGATGACACCCAAAGAACCCGCTAAACAACATTCACATCCGGCGTGTTCAGGAGTGCGTGGGTGAGAGCCCGACCCTCCTGGGCCTTGTTATCTGGGCTTTGTTTTGTTGTTTGAGCCCCCCGGGCCCTGCCCGCAGCGTTCTCCGCCCAGTGTCCCTGCTTCCCCTCTCCTCCCCCCTCCCGCCTCCCAGCCATCCCCCGTGGTCTGATTGGCTGCTCTAATGCAGCCGGAAAACCTAGTCGCCGTCCCAGCTCCCGAACGCCTTTCCATCCCGGCGTGTTCAGGTGAGCGTGGGTGAGAGCCCGACCCTCCTGGGCCTTGTTATCTGGGCTTTGTTTTGTTGTTTGAGCCCCCTGGGCCCTGCCCGCAGCGTTGTCTGCCGCGTGTCCCTGCTTTCCCTCTCCTCCCTCCTCCCGCCTCCCAGCCATCCCCAGTGTTCTGATTGGCTGCTCTAATGCAGCCAGCGAACCTAGTCACCGTCCCAGCTCCCGAACGCCTTTCCATCCCGGCATGTTCATGTGAGCGTGGGTGAGAGCCCGACCCTCCTGGGCCTTGTTATCTGGGCTTTGTTTTGTTGTTTGAGCCCCCCGGGCCCTGCCCGCAGCATTGTCCACCCCGTGTCCCTGCTTCCCTTCTCCTCCCTCCTCCCGCCCCCCAGCCATCCCCCATGGTCTGATTGGCTGCTCTAATGCAGCCGGCGAACCTAGTCGCTGTCCCAGCTCCCGAACGCCTTTCCATCCCGGCGTGTTCAGGTGAGCGTGGGTGAGAGCCCGACCCTCCTGGGCCTTGTTATCTGGGCTTTGTTTTGTTGTTTGAGTCCCCCAGGCCCTGCCCGCAGCGTTGTCTGCCCCGTGTCCCTGCTTCCCCTCTCCTCTCTCCTCCCGCCTCCCAGCCGTCCCCTGTGGTCTGATTGGCTAGCTAGCCCCTTTTAACTGACCCTTCCAGGGCAGCCCCCTGCCCGGCAGCCCTTGCAGCTAAGGGCCCAGGGCAAAGGGTGACTCCTACATTGGCGGCTCCAGGACGTGTCTGCAGGTGTCCACAGGGGAAGCAAAGGAAGCCAGACACCAACAAAACTGTCAGTGTGGCATGGGTACGGTGTAGAGCAATCACTCTACTCCAGAAAGCCCCTGTCACTCTACCTTACCTTCCACAGCATAGACTGCCATAGACTTAAAACAAGACATACTTAGGAAGACCTGTGACCACTGTAAATGGATTGTAAATGTCGCCTTGTGATGCACATGAACTTACTTGCCAATTTTAGCTAATGCCACACATGTAGGGAACTGAACTTTAGCCTGCGCCGCATCCAGATAGAAATGTGATTGTTAGCATGTGCCACACTCAGGATTCTTAAATTTAGCTTGCGCCGCATCTAGATAGAAATCTTATTCTTAACATGCACCACACTTAGAATTTTGAACCCTAGCTCGCGTCGCATCTAGATAGAAATGTGATTATTAGCATGTGCCACACTCAGGATTCTTAGCTTTAGCTTGCGTTGCATCTAGATAGAAAAGTGATTATTAGCATGTGCCACACTCAGGATTCTTAACTTTAGCTTGCGCCGCATCTAGATAGAAATGTGATTGTTAGCATGTGCCACACTCAGGATTCTTAATTTTAGCTCGCTCCGCATCTAGATAGAAATTCTATTCTTAACATGCACCACACTTAGAATTCTGAACCCTAGCTTGCGTCAAATCTAGATAAAAAAATGTTATTATTAACATGCACCACACTTAGAATTCTGAACCCTAGCTTGCGTCACATCTACATAGAAATGTGATTGTTAGCATGTGCCACACTCAGGATTCTTAACTTTAGCTCGCTCCGCATCTAGATAGAAATTCTATTCTTAACATGCACCACACTTAGAATTCTGAACCCTAGCTTGTGTCACATCTAGATAGAAATATGATTGTTAGCATGTGCCACACTCGGGATTCTTAACTTTAGCTCACTCCGCATCTAGATAGAAATTCTATTCTTAACATGCACCACACTTAGAATTCTGAACCCTAGCTCGCTCCGCATCTAGATAGAAATGTGACTGTTAGCATGTGCCACACTCGTATGGAATTCTGAACCCTAGCTTGCGTCGCATCTAGATAGAAATGTGAATGTCAGCATGTACCGCACCTAGATGGAATCCCATAATTGCAAGGACAGCAATGCCAACTAACCAACCAAATAACAATATCATCCCTCTGCATACACCTCTCAAACTCTAACCAAACACAACCACAAGCCTAAAACGCAGCAATCCGCACAAACTTCACAACAATGCAACAACAAAACAAACCACACATAGACTTGCACAACAGCACACGACGACTATCGACTGTAAAACACCCCAAGCCCCGCCAACGGACCCACCGGGCTGAGGCTGCCAACAGCACATCACTGCTCTCTTGCACTTTTGCAGCTTATTCCCACTAACCCACCCCCTCTCCTCCCATTTTTCAGAGCCGCCAGAGCGCCAGGGGACCACTTCGGTGGTGATAGTGCACGGTAAAAAATGTCCTTTAACATTAACATTAACATAACAATCCATGGCCCACCGAGCTAGAAAACCCGCCAGAGCTATCCAAAGTGGTTAAAAACCTTGGAATCCTAATAATGAACTAACATTAGAACCACAAGTCAACGCAGTAGCAAAGAAATGCTTCTTCCTAGACAAATGGTAAAGAAGCTACTTCCTTATCTCTTTTCACACACAGAACACTCGCCATCATCTCTCTCATTGTGTCAAGAATATACTATGCCAACAGCATCGACCTCGGAATGCCAGAATACCTTGTGAGGAAGCTACAAAGAATTCAGAACGCATCAGCAAGACTACTCCTTAGACTCAATTCAGAACACATCACCCCTGCACTAAAAACACTGCATTCTCCACCAGTCAAAAAACGCATCTTCTTCATAACCCTTTGCATAACACACAGAGCGATCCACTGCCAAGGAGCAGAATTCATACAGTAAAAAAATCACCATTTACAAACCAACTTGAACACTAAGTTCCAGCAACAACATCTGCCTCGAACTAAAACACGCAAAACAAAAATGTGGGCAATCCGTATTCTCCTGCATAGCAGTGAAACTATGGAACTTGCTCCCAAAGGAAATACAAACAGCAGAAGATCACCTACAATTCAGGAAGCCATTAAAAGCATGTCTCTTTAATGCACCAAGCTGAAAAAATCACCAGAGAGAGAAACGCCACCACTGCAAGGCAAGAAAACACTACGAAACCAGACCATCCAAAGGAATATCCGACGCTAAACAGAAAAGGAACAAAATAAGCCAAAGGGTTAACCCAATTCAAAAACAACCAAGACAACCCCAGACTAACCCTGCTAATAACTCACCAACACCCTGCATACCCATCACCGAACCAAAACCTTTACCAGAAAACACCCAAACTGCAGGCACTCTACCCATTCTCCCACACAACCCAACAAGAGCATGATACTCCGGCACACAACTACACACATAAACCACAAGTCCACAATTGACTAAAACCATACCAGCACACAGTGACCCGTTTTTTGGAACTGAAGCTACCAACAGCATATCAAAGTTCTCTTGCGCTTGTCCCTCTCGACCCTATTAACTAACTAAGCACTCCAATCCCCTTCCTTTTCAGTCCCGCCTGGAGACCATACAAAATGGCAGCGGTGTGCGGTACAAGTCACAATAACATAACATAACTCTCACTATCGAACAGTGATGTTTCCTTCCCTTCTTCTCAAGAATTATTATCTTCACTCCAAGTATATGATTAACACAACAAAATAATTCTTGGAAAAGCATAGTAGGTTTCCTAAAATGTTCTCCAGGGCTCCACAGGCATGTAATAGTTCAATCAGTCACTAAATGCACAAACAAGTGTTCACATTTGTCTGATTGAATGATCTACTGTCTTAATAGAGCCTTACTGTTTGTTTCTATTTCTTACTTTCAGATTCGATGCTGGTGGGCAGAAAACTGAAGAAGTCTGACCGGTGATGTCCTCCAGGAGGGTTTCATGCAAGATGAGTAAGGCCCCAGGAAGGGGCTTGTGGTATGTAGTCCTTCATTAATTCTGTTATTTTCTCTGTTTTCTTTTGCAAGTTCCAAACTGGGGTTGGGGGGGTGTGTGTGTTCAGGTAGATGCTTGAGAAAAAAAACAACTGGCAAGGGCACAAGGACTGTATGGCCTTAAATATATTTCAGATCCCGTTCTGGAGGAAATCTTGCAACATTTTTAATCTCGCGTGATCTCTGGGATTTCTGGGTAATATGGTTCAAATATCACTTTGCAGTAATCAATAGACTCTGAGGCCTCATTCACCTTTGGCAGTCCTCTGGGGTAATGCTCCCCCTGTCCTCTGCTTGCTGTGTATGGGGCTCTGGCTACATCCAGAGTCACCATGGCAATCACCCGGCTCACCCAATCGCTGCTTCTCCTCCACCGTTATCCAGTGTCTCTTAGAGTCAACTGAGCTGCACTCCCTCACAGGGATTTCTTCTCCCTAAACACACCAAGCGGCACTTATGTGTTCACCAAATTCAAATTAATCAAGAGTCACTACAGCACTGTGTAAGCAAAACCTACCCCAAATTTAACTACAGAATATAGACATAATTCATTACACTTGAAAACAATATCACATATATATATTACATGGCCATGCTAGTGGCCATGTAGTTATGGTTAAGTTGCTGTTTCCATAGGAAGAGCACTTTTTGGGCGGCTTATAACTTCGCTCCCCCTGGACGAATCCTCACCAAACTTTGCAAAAAAAAGTATATGGCCCACTCTGAAAAGTTTGGTGAGGTTTGATCCGGGGGGGCAAAGTTATAGAGGGGGGGTCCCAAAATTGCTTTTTTTTCCCATAGACATAATGGGAAGAAACGTTGCTCACGCCTATAGCCCAAACCGCTGGACGGATTTACACCAAATTTGTGGCAGGAGTGGCGGCTTGGTCCCAAAAGCGTGAGTTTTTTTATTTGGTGTAAATCCGTCCAGTACTTTCTATTTAAATGACCAAAATGTAAAGCAAACAAATTAGTGATATCTATGTCCGGTCCGCGGACTCACCTCCCTGTTCAGTCCGCGGACTGGCCTCTGATTGGCTGTGCTGTCCGTGGACTGGCCTCTGATTGGCCGAAAAATTCGCAGACTTTTGCGTAGTCCGCGAACACCAGGACGCATCCGCTGATTGGATGGTGAGAAAACGTGAAATGCGTCTGTTTTCTTGAAACGCCCGCGAACAGCGCAGTGATTATTTTTTTTTTTAAAACAGCATTTCACTTTTCAAGTCAACAAACAATCTCTGGGGAGGTGGGGGGGATGAGGATGGGATGGGATATGGCCATAAGAAGCCAAAAAACGGGCTGTTTCACCCCCGAAAGTCTGCAAACACTCCAGATGTCCTGGGACAGTCCTGTGGTGTTCACAAACACTGCAGAGGCCTTGGGACAGTCCTGTGGTGTTCGTGGACACCTCAGATGTCCTAGGACATCTTTACCTAGTTCTGCATTACAGGGTTGGGGAAAAGCACTTTTTGGATGGCTTATAACTTTTGCGCCACTCAGTGAAACTGCATGTAATTTTGTAATTTTATTCTAGGACTAATCCTGAATGGTTTTGAAAGTGTTGTGGGATTCTGTCAAGATGGGGCAAAATTAGAGGGGGGGTCCCAAAATATTGTAAAGGCATATAAATGTGGTGTCATTTGACGAATCTGCACAACATTTGGCAAAACGATTTTGGATCTAGATATAAATGGTTTTCTAAAAGTTATTGGGATTTTCTCAAGAGGGGGCGAAATTAGAGGGGGGGCCTCAACATTTTTAGATGGCTTATAACTTTGTTGCTATTTGACGAATGTGGACAAAAGTTTTGAGAAAGATTATAGACCCAACCTTCAATGTTTGTGTAAAGACTGAATGGATTTTGTCAAGTGGGAACTAAGTTATATGGCTATTGTATGTACATATATTTTGACACTTTTTAAAAAATAAAACATGGCCGGGTTTAGAGCAAACTCGTGAGGAGCATTGGCAAGGACATTAAAGCATGGTTTTGCAAATGTGGCCTTGTTTTATTTTTTGACAAGTGTAATAATGTAGGTACAAAAAATAGTCATATACCTTTGGTGACTGTGGTATAGCCTATGGCCGTGGGCAGTTGCCAGATTGTCTGGGTCATGGCATAAGGTCATGACACGGATATCTGGCTACTGGCCATGACCGCTAGGGACGGAAAATTGTGTTAAAGTGGCTATGTCCACCTGGGACCGGCTATGTGGTAAAGTTATTCGAAGGTAGGATAGGTTTGAAAGGGAAAAAAGTGCTTGTGGTAATATGTTCATAGGGTTTTGCAGGCTGCCATGGCAAGGTAAGAGGGGCTGTGTACGGAGCCCCGCCTTCTCTTTCCATGTTGTCTGTCTTGGAAAAGGATTTTCCTTCCTACAGCGGGACGCCGGGCAGGTGGACAGGGGAAAATGTTGCGCGTGTGTTATTTCTAAGGTAGGGGGCAGTGTTTCTCATGCTCCTTGATTACAGCAGTGGTGGTGTCTCTTGGGGAGGAGGGATGGCATTAGCTGATTCCATTTTAAGAGAAATAGCAGTTTTGCTAAAAGTATGTACTGTGTACTAGATTGTTAATGGATGAGTAGGAATAGGTGTTGGAGATGTGCAAGGGAAATTTTTAAGTTGAAAGTTCCTAGATCAGTAGAAAATGCAGTTCCGAACTGTCTGCGAAGGACGGACCTTATTGTGAAGTGCGGCCGGGTTCTTGGACACGTCATCATGCCACGCGCTAGCGTATGATCATGTGGCACTGTCCGGAAGGTCCGCAATGAAGTCAGATGTTCGTAGACATCTACAGATTCAAAACTAGTTGAAATAGTTGAAGAAAGTGTATAGAAGTGTTAAAAAGGATTCTAGAAGTTGGGAAATGGCAGTGTTTTAAGGTGACACTTTGTAAATTGGACACAAATATTGTTATATTTGGTAAGTATGATATTAGTAAGTTGTAGGAAAATAACATGCACTAATAAAAACTCAATGAAAAAACTTTGTTAAGGGGGCGTTATGGTTAAGTCGCACTAATAAAAAACTTATGAAATTCAATGAAAAAACTTTGTTAAGGGGACGTTATGGTTAAGTTGCACTAATAAAAACCTATGAAATTCAATGAAAAAACTTTGTTAAAGGGACGTTATGGTTAAGTTGCACTAATAAAAACCTATGAAAATCAATGAAAAAACGTTGTTAAAGGGACATTATGGTTAAGTTGCGCTACTAAAAACCTATGAAATTCAGTGAAAAAACTTTGTTAAAGGGACATTATGGTTCCAAGTAAAACTAAAAAACCCCTGAAATTCGCCGTTATGGTAAACTAAGCAACCATAACTCGCGCCACCACGGTGCACTGCTAAGACTAACACCCAGGACATCAAAGATGACATCACAAATGTCATTGATGACATCACTGATGACATCACATGTGCATTTACCTTTCATGAAAAGTCTGTACGTGGGATTCTTATTGTAATGTTAATAAAAGTAGTGTCAAGGATCATTGGAATACATATCATGAGGTACATAGTGCATTAAGCAATGAATTAATCCAAATAGCATTGTATTATGTTAAGTTTTTTCCAATATACTAAGGTACATATGTAGTAACATAGGCATAGTTTGCAGGAGACATGATGGAGATGCAATATTAATAATCTTGCCATGTTAAATACTAAAATTATAAATGCTTTCTTATTAGAGTTTTACATATTGTGAAACATTGAATAAGTACCTAATAAAACACACTTAATACATTATTGCATTACTGCACACAAAACACAAACAGACAACTACACATACAAATAAGAGCATATACAGGGAAAGTGAAGTAACCTAACTGATTATCTTCATGCACAGAAATGATTGCTCTGCTTTAAAGCTACTACTTCCCTATGTATAACTATCACATATTGTGACTAGGCCCTAGGGAAAGTAGTGTAAGTGCAATGTGTACAAATATGAGCATATCCAGGGAAAGTACAGTAATAAAAAACCAACAGAACTATAAAACAGTGTTGATAACCTTACTAATCATCTTTATACATAGAAAGCATTGCTTTCTTCCAAGTCTGTGTTTTCCCCTTTGTATATGTTTCATATGCTGTGAGTGGGCCCTAAGTGAATTACTGTAAGAACATATTTGAAGTGTAAGTCTACAAACATAGTACTTTTTGAATTTTTAGTTCCTGACTGTTACTGGCATAGATGTATCAGTAAAGGAAAAAAGAGTGAGCCAGACATGTGTTGTCATCAGTGATGTCATCGATGACATTTGTGATGTCATCTTTGATGTCCTGGGTTTTAGTCTTAGCAGTGCACCGTGGTGGCACGAATTATGGTTGCTTAGCTTACCATAACTGGCGAATTTCAGGGGGTTTTCGGTTTTACTTGGAACCATAATGTCCCTTTAACAAAGTTTTTTTCACTGAATTCCATAGGTTTTTAGTAGCGCAACTTAACCATAACGTCCCTTTAACAACGTTTTTTCATTGAATATGTTAAGTGACTTCAAGTCAGCAATCCCACGAACTCAATGCCTTTGTCTGGGATGCCCAAAGGAAGCCCTTATTTATATATTTTTATGACGAGTTATAATCTGGATGATAAACCCTTATATAACACCCCTCTCCTAGAATCCCACTGACCCCACAGAGCCAAGAAGTAGGTTTGTTTTGCAAATTAAAAAGGTTTATTTGAAAAATTAAACAATAGATATATATCACACTTTATAATAAATTAATATTTGATATCACACTTATGAGTATAATGTCGATCAACAATGGATAATGTTATACTAGCACACTTATTTTATTACTTAGGAGTTGGTACGGAGAGAACAAGGTAGCTGAGAATACTTTTATGATTTCAATGAATGCAGTGATGGAAAAGAATGCAGCACAGGAATAAACTGATATGGGTTCAACAAAAGCTAATATGTTCACTTTTCCCCTTGTGCCAATTCACTCCCCCCCCCCTTTATGCAATATAAGGAGATGGAAGTAAAGCGCACAGTTCTCAGGAATACAATCAAATGTACCATCCAAATTCAGTTCCCCCCTAGCAAGCTTAGAGAAACAGGGATGATTTTAAACACAGGCAATGTACTTTAAAGGTGGTATGCAAAGAAGGGAAAATATGCTTAAAATGCTTTTAATTCCCTCTAGAGGTTCAGGGTGAGTGAAAGCTACTTTAAATCAGTTCAGGCCAGCCCTATCAATGATTCAGGGATGGTTATCAGGTTGAAAACGGAATATCCGTAATGGAAGCAAAAGACAAATGTTTTTACACATGGCTGAAATGAAGCAAAATGTCAAATCGCGGCAATTTAGTCGCGTGCGTCGAGCGCAATTACGAAGGAACTATAAGGAGTAGCAAGTCGGTTTAGAGCTTGTTGGAAAGCTTAGAATCTCAGCTTTAAAAACGGTTCAAGAGATACGGACGAGTTCGTGAAGGTAGTTTTTCAGAAATGAACTAATGATTCAAAACGTCAAAATGACTCTTTTACAGGTTTAAAATCGGAGAAGGGACACACGATTCTATGATGCAGTTCTGGACAGGTTCAAATGTTTTGAATCAGATTAATTTAAGCTAAGAGGTTGGTTTTGCACAGTTCTAGCTGGGTACTCACTCCTAATTTTGGAAGGAATGGGCCTCGTCACAGATCTGGTCAACAGGTTGGACTGGACTTCTGGGTGGTTTCTGGTACTGGTTCTCTGGTTCTGGATCTCTGGTTCTGGTCTGGTCTGGATCTCTGGTTCTGCTCACAGCGATCTGGTCTGGGTCCGGTCTGCGGTTCTGCATACAGCTCTGCTTTCTGGGTGTTTCTGGCACAGGGTTCTAGGCCAGAATCCAACAGCTCAGCCCGGCTTTTTGAATAATTTGCAAATTATTTTGAGGCCTGCTGAAAAAAGATTCAGCTTGTGGATTCAGGCCTCTTTGCTACAAGTTCTGGAGTCTGGATTCAAAGTTCTGTTCTCTGGCGATTGATGGATTTGAAGTCTGGAGTCTCCCGGCAAAGTGTCCCGCAAGAAAGTTGAAAGTGAATGTCCCTCTCTGGCTTCCAGTGGCTCTTTTTATGTCTTTTGAAAATGGGTGTGGATGCTAACTTTCTTTGCCCAACCCACTCACGATTTGATAGGTCAAGGATTTCTCTTTGACCTGATTTGAGAAGGGAGCAGTGAGTCAGAGTGATGAGGTGGGTTTATAGTCAGAGGATCCTCCGCTTGTCAAATTGCACACAAATCTATTTCTGATCCAAATACATATTTCCTAGATACACAATTTGTTGAAATTGCATACACATATCATATATCACATAAGGTAGTCTCTGTTCCAACTCTGATGTTTCTAAGAGCTTGGATTAAGAAATGACAACATTTTGCACTTTTTGGTTGGTTTCCCAATATTGGACTTTTACCCAAATTTACACAGAGGTACCCTGTCTCTCTACACATATTCCAGTAAATTTCCATGTCTCTAACTTAAACCCAGTGTCTGCAACATGAATAAATTGTGGGGTTCGGTCCCAGAACATCATATGGAATTGAGTTTAGACTCAAATTGTAGGTACATTTTCCATTTTAAGGATCACCAAATTGTACATTCCTGTCATCTGGTTACAATTAGTTATAAGTGTTTTTATAAAACATATATTTGCCTTCAATTCAATTCACAAAAAGTGTCTGGCCCGCCCCTAGGAACTGGGTGAGTCAGGGATCACATGTCTCTTCTTCCAGGTAGAGCTCTGTTTACAGTCCACAGCGAAATCAGCATATCCCATTCAATTGAAAGAGACTATTGTGTTTGGTCCTGCAGGCTGGAGGAGAAACACCTCCCTCTCAATTAACAGGGCCATGTGATATCCTGCCTCCTGGTGTGGGTCTCTGGGGTGTTAAGAGTTCTCAGGAAAGGCATGTCTTTTGAACTTTTAATTACATAAGACCCCCTTCTGTTCACTGCACAGTTCTGCAAGACAGCTCTCCTGTCAGGATTTATAGAGCGCCAGCGCCGGTCAGTGTCCAATGCCGGTACTGCACCTATTTTTGACAGCTGTCTTGAATTAATACATTTCAAAAGGAAAGGATTTTACTTGATAGTATATGATCCTTGCTTGACATGGCATTGATGTGGATCTGTAGTAGAGTAAAGTAAAACACTCAACCATAGTTGGATTTTTGTTTGGTGGTTCCGGGCCCATGATCTTAGCAATTTTTGACATTAATAAAAACGGGTTTTGAACCAAACCATCTTTCTTTGCACTGGTGGGTGGCAGGTCAGGGGACCATTTTGCTGTGCGCAAAACTGCACGGTTCTCCAGGATTCTGGCGCAAATGTGGGCTTTTCCGCCCTCTTGGATTTCCTAAGCCCACAGCACCAAATGTTGCAGCATAATAGTCCAAACGTGGGTCAGGACACCCAACAAGCCCCCCCACATGACTGCGCTTTGATTTAAAGTCGAGGGGGAGTCGGGTGCAAAGGATGTTTTGATCCACGCGCTGGTATGTCTGCATCATCTTCTTCCAATTCCGCAGATGGCACAGTTCAGCATCTTTTCCTCCATCCGGTTGGATCGATTGGTTCTCCTCACCGGTCCTGATGGGAATATTGGGTGGTACCCCGGGCCCCTCGGATCTTTGCTCCCGGTCCCCGGGTCGTCCTCCTTGGTAAGTCTCCATGGTTTCATCTCTCCTAGGAATGTAAAGCAAAGCGGCAATACACATTCCTAGACATTTTTCCACCACTATTAATGGTGTGGCGAACATATACATTTCATACATCCGGATACATTTTGCAGTCTTATTTTAAAAAACGAGATATAACAGGAAACATTTCCATACCAGAATCATGATATTTTAGAGACTATATGCAGGATATTTTAGGGTTGGAACTGAATTACTCTGGAGCGGCCCCCTCTGGGATTCCAGAGGATTCCTCCAGTTGCTGCAGAGTGTGCCTGGGATGGCAACACTTTAGCTAATTTATATGTACCCACATGTCTTCCCCTTCCGCCAGACTACCTTTGGGGATGCAGATCTTATAAGCTACTGGGGAGATCTTGTCTACAATTTCAAACGGTCCCTTCCAGGTAGGCAAACATTTTCACTGTTTAGCCTGGTTCCCTTGGAAATTGTATAGATAGACCCGGTCTCCCACATTATATTCCTTCCTGGTGGTTTTCAAATCATAGTGAGTTTTCATGCTATCAGCTGATCTTTCTAGATTCCACTGAGCATAGGCAAAAGCATGTTGGAGGTGTTTCCTCAAATTCTCCACATACTCATGAGTTGTGGAGGCATTGATCAACGTCTGCTCTTGGGTCCTGTAGAGCAAATGCTGGGGAAGCACCATCTTGCGTCCAATCATCAACTCAAATGGTGACAGATCATCAATGTTTTGGATCAACTTCCCATGTTTCAAGGATTTGTTGATAGCACATAGCATGCCTCTGGTTTTCCAATTGACCAGGTGCTCCATGAACCCGTTCCGTACATAATCCGAATATGTGATTATGACCAGTTCGTGGAGTTGATGTTGGACAGCAGTGAGGATGGCTTGATGCACAGCCATCAACTCTGCTACTTGACTACTTCGGGGACCGATTTTGTACCCAGCGGAGGGTTCTGGAGACTCATTCACCCACGCATTCCCTACGCCGGCCACCAGTTCTTTTTCCCCGTTGTTTTCAACATGGTAAGAGCATCCATCCACATAGACAGTGGGCATTCCCTCACACTTGTCTTCTTCAAAGACTTAGTGTGGGGAATTAAGGTATGCCTCCATGTTGTCCTTGATATTTAGACTTTCGTCCTCAAGACAGTTTTCTCTGGCACAATCATGCAAGTCAGCCAGACCTTGCACGAGGGGACTCTTCTTGTCTTGGCCATATCTGACCTCCACAGGAAAGCCTTGCATTGACAGAATCCAGGAAGTAATTCGGGAATTACTCACATTTCCGGCCCGGATTCTGTCACTTTGGAGATATTGCAGAGGCTGGTGTGGAGTCTCCACTATGATCTGTTCCCCCTGGATGAACGGGCGGTAATTCTTCAATGCCCACACCGTTGCCAGGAGTGCCTTCTCACAATCGTTGAATTTTTCTTCCACAGAGGATAAAGTTTTGCTCGCATAGGAGATTACTTTATTGACGTTGTCATGCTTTTGGTATAATACTGCCATCAAGCACGTATTAGAGAACCCTGTCTCCAGGAAGAACTTGTTGTTTCTGACAGGGTAAGCTAGGCAAGGCGCTTGTGAGAGGCTTCTTTTGAGTTGTCTTACTGTCTCAGATTGTTCTGGACCCCATTCTTAGGAGTTGGTACGGAAAGAACAAGGTAGCTGAGAATACTTTTATGATTTCAATGAATGCAGTGATGGAAAAGAATGCAGCACAGGAATAAACTGATATGGGTTCAACAAAAGCTAATATGTTCACTTTTCCCCTTGTGGCAATTCACTCCCCCCCTTTATGCAATAAAAGGAGATGGAAGTAAAGCACACAGTTCTCAGGAATACAATCAAATGTACCATCCGAATTCAGTTCCCCCGTAGCAAGCTTAGAGAAACAGGGATGATTTTAAACACAGGCAAAGTACTTTAAAGGTGGCATGCAAAGAAGGGAAAATATGCTTAAAATGTTTTTAATTCCCTCTAGAGGTTCAGGGTGAGTGAGAGCTACTTTAAATCAGTTCAGGCCAGCCCTATCAATGATTCAGGGATGGTTATCAGGTTGAAAACGGAATTTCCGTAATGGAAGCAAAAGACAAATATTTTTACACGTGGCTGAAATGAAGCAAAATGTCAAATCGCTGCAATTTAGTCGTGTGCGACGAGCGCAATTACGAAGGAACTATAAGGAGCAGCAAGAGCTTGTTGGAAAGCTTGGAATCTCAGCTTTAAAATGGAAGTTAAAACTCGCTCCTAGCACAAACGGTTCAAGAGATACGGACGATTTCATGAGGGTAGTTTTTCAGAAATGAAACAATGATTCAAAACAGCAAAATGACACTTTTACAGGTTTAAAATCGGAGAAGGGACACACGATTCTATGATGCAGTTCTGGACAGGGTCAAATGTTTTGAATCAGATTAATTTAAGCTAAGAGATTGGTTTTGCACAGTTCTAGCTGGGTTCTCAGTCCTAATTTTGGAAGGAATGGGCCTCGTCACGGATCACAGGTTGGACTGGACTTCTGGGTGGTTTCTGGTACTGGTTCTCTGGTTCTGGATCTCTGGTTCTGGTCTGGTCTGGATCTCTGGTTCTGCTCACAGCGATCTGGTCTGGGTCCGGTCTGCGGTTCTGGATACAGCTCTGCTTTCTGGGTGTTTCTGGCACAGGGTTCTAGGCCAGAATCCGACAGCTCAGCCCGGCTGTTTGAATAATTTGCAAATTATTTTGAGGACTGCTGAAAAAAGATTCAGATTGTGGATTCAGGCCTCTCTGCTACAAGTTCTGGAGTCTTGATTCAAAGTTCTGGTCTCTGGAGATTTATGGATTTGAAGTCTGGAGTCTCCCGGCAAAGCGCCCTGCAAGAAAGTGGAAAGTGAATGTCCCTGTCTGGCTTCCAGTGGCTCTTTTTATGTCTTTTGAAAATGGGTGTGGATACTAACTTTCTTTGCCCAACCCACTCACGATTTGATAGGTCAAGGATTTCTCTTTGACCTGATTTGAGAAGGGAGCAGTGAGTCAGAGTGATGAGGTAGGTTTATGGTCAGAGGATCCTCCCCTTGTCAAATTGCACACAAATCTATTTCTGATCCAAATACATATTTACCAGATACACAATTTGTTGAAATTACATACACACATCATATATCACATAAGGTAGTCTCTGTTCCAACTCTGATGTTTCTAAGAGCTTGGATTAAGAAATGACAACATTTTGCGCTTTTTGGTTGGTTTCCCAATATTGGACTTTTACCCAAATGTACACAGAGGTACCCTGTCTCTCTACACATATTGCAGTAAATTTCCATGTCTCTAGCTTATTTCCAGTGTCTGCAACATGAATAAATTGTGGGGTTCGGTCCCAGAACATCGTACGGAATTGAGTTTAGACTAAAATTGTAGGTACATATTCCATTTTAAGGATCTCCAAATTGTACATTCCTGTCATCTTGTTACAATTAGTTATCAGTGTTTTTATAAAACATATATTTGCCTTCAATTCAATTCACAAAAGGTGTCGGGCCCGCCCCTAGGAACTGGGTGAGTCAGGGATCACATGTCTCTTCTTCCAGGCAGAGCTCTGTTTACAGTCCACAGCCAAATCAGCATATCCCATTCAATTGAAAGAGACTATTGTGTTGGGTCCTGCAGGCTGGAGGAGAAACCCCTCCCTCTCAATTAACAGGGCCATGTGATATCCTGCCTCCTGGTGTGGGTCACTGGGGTGTTAAGAGTTCTCAGGAAAGGCATGTCTTTTGAACTTTTAATTACATAAGACCCCCTTCTGTTCACTGCACAGTTCTGCAAGACAGATCTCCTGTCAGGATTTATAGAGCGCCAGCACCGGTCAGTGTCCAATGCCGGTACTGCACCTATTTTTGACAGCTGTCTTGAATTAATACATTTCAAAAGGAAAGGATTTTACTTGATAGTTTATGATCCTTGCTTGAGATGGCATTGATGTGGATCTGTAGTAGAGTAAAGTAAAACACTCAACCATAGTTGTATTTTTGTTTGGTGGTTCCGGGCCCATGATCTTAGCAGTTTTTGACATTATTAAAAACGGGTTTTGAACAGAACCATCTTTCTTTGCACTGGTGGGTGGCAGGTCAGGGGACCATTCTGCTGTGCGCAAAACTGCATTGTTCTCCAGGATTCTGGCGCAAATGTGGGCTTTTCCGCCCTCTTGGATTTCCTAAACCCACAGCACCAAATGTTGCAGCATAATAGTCCAAACGTGGGTCAGGACACCCAACAAATATATATATATATATAACATTCAACATAACAATGTGTTAATTGGGCATTCTACAGTATTCCCAATACTTAAAAATGCACAACGTGGAGCTAGTAACGAGATGTGCTTCGTATGCGAACAACATATTCTAGACAATTTTTCACATAGTTGTTGTTGTGTGGGCATGTAGTACCAAAAACTTTGAATCCGTCTAGTAAGTACAAGTGTATACTAGTTTGTTCACATAACCAGATAGAGTATTTATTTTATAGTGGTTGGTCAAGGCATTGCCCAGCGGCTCAGACCAAATAGATATATTCTCAGCTTTTGTTGTTTCACAACATGATGTTTCTATAAAATGTTTTTGTCGACACAGGGTGGTTCGGCCCTTATCGTGGTGATTCGCACATCCAAGCAATCATCCTTTTAAGTTTTCTACAGGGCCTTCATCAAGAAATAGTTGCTTAATCTCGGAACATCAACCGATCATCTAAAATTGCAGTCTTTCACCCCCTCTGTTTCATACTATGCGTCCTCTTCAGTAATGTCTGCTACCTTTTCGCAACCTAACCAGGCTCCCATGATGCTCTGAGAAGGAGAGGCACGTCGCTTTATGGAGCCGCCTGATTGGGTGAATATACCAGCAAATACCGGGACCCGGCCAAGCCGTGAGGCGAAGCCGGGCCCGATATAAAGGCCTGCGTGGTCAAGGCCATGTCTCTCCCTGTCTACTCCATGGCTACTTGGCACGTTACTATCTTCATTTTCATCTGCAAATATGTGCCTTCCAGGCATCTACCCCGCAATCGATCTCGATCCTGTGCACTATGCAGTTAAGAACTTGCCATTCACTTCATTGAACTTCCATACATTCGTTACTCCACCAACACTCCACAGTCCTCACTGGACCTTAGCGCTTCGCAAGATTCACCTAAGATTGACTTCCAATTACAAACTTATTTGCTGACCCACAGTGCACTCTTCAACTGCCCACCGTTATCAGGTTTACAATACTATCTGGGCATAATGCCCCTTTGTACTCTAAGCATATTGTTCCACTAGCCACATCAATGTCGATACTGGTACATTCCATACTGTTCATGTTTTATCCTATTATTGCACTAACCTACTGCTCTTGTCATACGATGATCACTATGTTCCCTTGTGTCCCGCTATCAGCAAGCCTGGCATAGACCCTTCACCATGAGATGCGTCTCTTTCCGCTACATCATATCGCAGCTTTCCCTGCCTAGCCTATTGGACCTGGACCCTTTGCTCGAAGCATGAGGCTGCTTTTCTACCTCATACTCTCATGGCACCTATTTTATGTCTATATCAGGCCATAACATCTCTCCTTTACAAATAGTGAGCCTTCTACTTTACTGTTTATGCCACTACCTATCACATCCTATTGCGTACAACTTGTAGCTCGTCGCAACAAGTGGAGAGTTCTCCGATGGTGCATAAGCCATCACTTAATTAATCACTGTCTGTACTCTAGATGTGCTCCCCGCAATAAGCAGCGAGTTTTCCTAGACATTATACTCCATTACCTAACTTGTCCTTTACATGCAAACAAGTTGCAGCTCCCTGTAACAAGAGGTGAGTGCTCCTATGATGTACATACCACTACTTAATTCGGTACTGTGTGTACTCTAGATGTGATCCCCGTAACAAGAGCGCTTGTTGCACTATAATGCCATCTTGGTCCGGGCACTTGATAGCTTTCAACTTGCCGCTCTTCTTTCTCCAACCTCCTACTGATATCGCTCACATCTCACTCCTGATGTTTCCCTCCTACCAACTTGTGATGTCTCTCTTCTGCCACTTCTTGTGGCAGAAGAGAGTGCAGGGAGCAAGATGGCATTCTCAAGAAAACCATTCTGATATTTCCCACCTACCACCTCCTGGTGTCTCTGCCCAATCATATTTTGATGTCAATCTCCAACCGCCTCATGATGCTTCCCTCTTGCCAGCCATTGCTGTCTCTCACCAGCCACCTCCTGATCTCTCCTCCTACCATATTGTCACCAGTCTCCTTTACCATCTCCTGCCTTTCACTCAACTCCTTCGTTAATCTTTTTCCTGAATTCCCAATCAGCTCCAAACTCCTGTCACAACCTCCTCAAAATGCCCAAACTCCTCTCTACTGAGCTGGGGCGTAAATTTCACGAGTTCCCCTCCTCTTGGGTTGGCATGGGCTAAGGAACTGCAGTTGTATGACCTAACTGTGTAGAGATTCTGACCCGATTCACTGTAAATATGGCACCTGGATCAGGTGTGGCTGATTTGTGAGAGTTTTCTTTTGGGAATGTGGACCACCGCTTTTAAAACCAGGTCTGCCATTTATTTTAAAACGGGACAAAGCTTCTTTCCACTGAAGTGGGAAAATGGGAAAACTCCCTCCCCCCATTCTCATCCCGACCCTAACCCAGAGGATCACGGCCCAAGCACCCCCCGCGAGAGGAGTTTGACCCGCTCACCTCCTTACCAGACGACAAGGTACCATGTGTTTGTGGCCCACATGCATGAGGAGCATGCCCACTACCACGCCCTGGCCAAGCCGACGCCTGCGATATGGACCAGATCGACTAAAACAACAGCCACAAGTTTCCACATCGTTAGAGATGCCATGACCACGTAGCCCTCAGACAAGAAAACACGTGCAACTATGCACACTGGTCACTCAAACACCAACCTACACGAAGAACATACTCAGTGCTATGACGTAGCGGACTGACAAACTCACGGACATGCATCTTTGTTATTTTTCACATAGGCTTCCTACAGCACCGCAGAAACGCAAGATGCCTGAAGGGCTTGTGTACATGCTTGCAGACGCTTCATGCTACCCTGTCCTCACAGAGACGCCTTCGTATATACCCCCTGCTATTTATGACTCTCTGTCGCCCTACGGCACCCAGGTTATGGATTATATTTCGCCTCCCAGGAAAACTAGGCCTGAGTAGGCTGCAAGCGAGAGTCCTCAGGCCGGAGCCTCTAAGACGAAAAACCTTCTTGAGACGAAAGGCAATGCGCTGACCATGCAGAACGAGTCCCAGCGAGAGCCCACCGCCAAGGCCACAATGTTGCAACTCATATGCCGAGCTCTCAGTACCAAGGTTACACCTGCCGCCGCCAAGCGCCCCTCTGGGCCGAAAACCAAATCAAATGCTCATAATTATGCTCCAGCTACGGTCTCTACACACGTGACCGAGCCAAATTGACAAGATGCCAAGCTTGACAGAAAGTCGCTGGGGTCCCACGTCTGGGATGCAGGTTGCAACAACGAAGTGACAAGTTGGACACCTACACCGAATGGGAAAGGCGTGATCATCAGCCACTAGCAAAGACCTGTCCATTGTCCGCCACTAACACATAGTTGCACAATGTTGCCAACACCAGGTACCTCGCAGGCTGGGATCAGAGATGGTCCCAGGCTTGGGGGCTCACGAGGAAACCAATCAGAGTACGAGGGGCTCCTCACTGATGCCATTTCGGGTAGCCAATCACCAAGGTTCCCCATGTAACTAATTTACTGTAGCAAGTGTTAGGGACAACCCAAGTGTGCCACCTGACCTGTCCTTATCCACTAACATTTTCCCATATATGTATCTATACTAACCCTACCACTCGGGGAGCCAACCCGAAGTGGCGATAGGTTTTGTGACGGTTTTTCCCAGGTGACGCGAGCAGCACGTCATACTACGGTAAAAAGGGCCTGCGAGCCCCACTAATAACGAGAGCGTCTCCCCGGATGCATACGGACAGAGAACGATCCCTGCCGTTACTATAATAAACAGCAGTAATCACTTTGCTCTTGTGTGTGCCTCATACTCCTTTTGGGACGTGGGAGGAGTTGGGGCCTCCTCGGCCCTGGAGTTCCGCGGACGGTCTGCCGGCCCCCGGGAGATCACCCCGACAAGTTGGAGGCACTGCTGAGATCTGCTTGAGATCTACCTAACCTAACCTAAGAGCATAACTACCAGGCCTCCTGCAGCGAGTCAACCCGGCAGTGCAGCCCCCTCTGCCGTTGCCCCCTTTCGAGGACTACAGGACCATCGTGGAACTGCGAGAAGACCGGACAGAGCAATACGGACATTGGCTCTCGGGAGCCAACTTGAAAAGTATCCCGCCTGTGGTTGGCGAGTGTCCAGAGGTGGTCCAGACGAGGGGTGGTGGCGAGCCGCTTTGGAGGGGTGCCCGCAGTCAAGCGGCCTGACTCACGAGGACTTGGTGAGTATGGCACACCCAACCAGAAACGTAATGTTGTGTGGGAGAGGGGAGGAGTTGTAAAGAGGGAGGGGGGGTTGTAACAGTGTGTGGAAATTGATTTTGACTGTTCCGCGGCCATAGAGGCGTGAGGTGTAACGGGACATCTACGAGGACCGTCCCCTTCAGCATCACGAAGTGGATTGGGTGGGGCCTCAGGCACCCACATGTGACTGTTAGAGAGTGCAGATTGGTTAGAGATCACGGACACCTGTGTAAGGGGGTGGTGTGGCTTTCCTATGGGTTGACGTTGTAGATCAATAGATGAGGTTCCCTACTAATTGAGTGTTGAAGCTCGTTAAGTAGATGACATTTTCCCGCAGGGGTTAGATAGGTTGTTTACCGAGTGCGGAAGATAATTGGCTGGTTAAGCTCCTCTGGAGAGGGGGCGTATCACATGCGAGGAGACGCAGCGTGCTCAGACCGATTATATTGAGTGAATTGATTGTGGATTACCTTGCTCCAGTCGAGGCGAGAAGACAGCTGTGGAGTTAATGGGGGATAAGTGTGTGAGAACAAGCGTGCGTTTCTAAGTTTTGAAATTTGTACGTACTTACAGTGTATTGTAGAAGTTGGTGATGTCACCAATAGGGTTTGTATAGGACACTGCGATACACCTCACGTTCCATCTCGTGTCCTTCCAGGGGTGGCCGGGGACAGAGGGTGCAAGAAGGTAGGGGGTAAAGAGGGAGCAGCCACGCATGGAGAACGCCGGCTGCGTTCAGATGGGGAAGGGCCACAGACGAGAGGCCGCCCCGCACCAAGAACGCCGGCGTTGGTGGAAGTAGAGGGCGTGGTTTGAGGGGAAAGAGCGAAGAAGGGGAGAAGGAGGAGTTACGTTGGAGGTGTGAGAAGTACAGAAGGGAGAGGCACGCCGCACAGGGCACATCGCCGCAGGGGACTTTGTCTGCCACGGTCGAAGGGGGCCGTAGATATAAGTAATAACTGTGCAATAAAAAGATTGTTTTCCTTTTCAGCCGACAGTCAAAGTCCCCAATTTACGGGAAAGGTGAAAGGTTGACTTTTGGAAAAATAAAGTTGTAACATGGCCATGTACTATGGATCAGGGGCAGGAGCGGGATGGAGGAACATGGGGAGCGCGTTAACTACTCCACTTCAGCACATATGTACGACATTGACACCACACTGGGAAAAAATAATTAAGTAAAGCATAGAGTGGACACAAGGAATGGACAACAAAGTAAGAGTGCCGTGGCCGCCCAACGGCAGCTTTGATACGTATACACAACATAGCTTATTGACATACATTCACAATACTTACAAAGGGAAGAAATTAGCAAACCACTTAGAAGTTTTTGACCTCTGAAGATGTTCCAGGGAACCAGACCTGGGGATACAGGTATGTACACAGTGCAGGGGGTGAAAGAGGAGAAGGGGGTAAGGGAGGAAAATGAGGTAAAGGAAGAGAAAAAGAAAGGAGGGGTTGAGGACAAGAAAAAGAAAACTGCGCCCAACATTGAAGAAAGTGAAGAAGAGGCGGAAGGATCATTTGCGGTAGCAGAGGCGAAGGTAAAAGAAGAAGGGGCAGAAGGAGCGCAAGTGGTTAAGCCATTGAAGAAGGAGGAAGGGGGGCTGTACCCACTAACAGAACTTAGATAAGCGGCTAGACAGCAATTAACGGCTGCTGAAGGATACTCCAACCCCGCATACAGCCCCCCGCCATACGCACCCCCGGATGATTGTAAAATGAAGACGGGGGAGGTAGGTACGGTAGACTCAACAACTACGCAGGTAACTAAAGAGAATTATAGTAGGCCCTTGGGGAGGTTTGCAGAAGTAAGGCCAGAGGAGTGGATAGCAGCACAGGTGCTTTTGAAGCTCAGAGGAACATTAACAAAGGAAGAGGATGACGCAGTGAAAATTGTAAGTAAGGAAGAGAAGGGAAACACGCAGACAGGGTCGGAGGTAAGTGAAGAAAGAGAAGGGCGACTGTCACAAGAGGAGGAAGAGATGTTGGAGGAAAGGTTGGTGGAATTGAGGAACGTGCGAAGTGCATTGGTCAAGCAGTTCGAGGAAGAGACACGGAGGAGGCAGAATGAAAAGAAAGCACATAAGGAAGAGATGGCGAGAATGAAGTTGAAGGAGGAAGAGTGAAAAAAGGAAGGAGAGCGCATTAGGGCAATAACGGAAAGGATGGCACGTGCAGAACACAGGGAGCTGAGAAGGAAGGAGGAGGAGAGAGAAGAGAACGATAGGGAAATGGGAATGTGGAAAAAGAGGATTATAAAATGCAGACTCCCATCGTTGAGTGCAGGAGCTGGAAAGTGGATATATGAGATGGAAAAACACACTGTGGGGCAAACATTAGCGGTGGGAGACGTGAAGGGCCTCCTAATTTCCATACTGGGGGATGCTGCTGATGACATATGGAAGAGGGCGGTATTCCCCGGGGTGACAATACATGACACAGCACATGATGGAGCACCATTTGCCAATTGCAGACATGCGCTTTGGCAAGCATTGAGAGTACAATTCTCAGACACTTCAGACATAGGAGCGATTACATCACGAAAGATGCGTGAGAATGAAGATCCTGTTGAATACATCCAGGAAATTCAGGAGAAGTGGCGCTTGGAAACACGGGAACCGTGCGACAAAACACTAGCAATTTTTTACCACATACTAGTACAAGGGCTCCCGGAGCAAGTACAGAGACAATGAAAGAAGTTAGTAGGGATGAAAACTAAAGAATGGCCAGAAATACAACTGACAATAGTACACTATTGTAGGATGTGGCAGGAGAAAATGAAACAAAAGGAGGAGGATAGGAAGGCAGAGGAAGCAAAATTGGTCCAGAAGAAGTTATCGAAATATTCCATGGAGGGAGCACTGATAACAGCCCCCGCACAACCACAGGCCACGGTGACACAAAACAAAACACAACAACAGGTAACACCATCACAAGCACAAGTAGTGACACAGCAAATGCTTCCTCCCCCGACATGCACACAACAAATGGGGGGAGGGTATATGCAAACGGGAAACAGGTACTCAAACCACTACAGAGGGAGGGGAGGGCAAATGAGAGGGAGAGGACATGGCCCACCCACACACCAGCAGGGGGGAGGGTTCCGAGGTTACAATCAACAGGGACAGCAGGGGTATCAGGACTACATGGGGGGACTTCAGTGGCAAGCACAGGAACCACCGACATGTTGGATATGTGGGATAGTAGGACACATGTCAGACTGAGACCAGCACAGGCAGCCTGTGGGGAGCAGGGACAACAAAGGCCCATGGGGGAACATGTTAAGTGACTTCAATTCAGCAATCCCACTAAGTCAGTGCCTCGTCTGGGACGCCCAAGGGAAGCCCTTATTTATATATTTTTATGACAAGTTATACTCTGGATGATAAACCCTTATATAACGCCCCTCTCTTTGAATCCCACTGACCTCACTGAGCCAAGAAGTAGGTTTGTTTTGCAATTTAAAAGATTTATTGGAAAAATTAAACAATATATATATATATATATATATATATATATATATATATATATATATATATTTAAAAAGAACCCATTTCCCGATCCGTGATGGAAACGGGATAAGGTTAGCGCAATGCACTCCCAAAAACAAATAGAGAAAGCCAAAGTGACTCTCTATACAGAGGCAGAAAAACCAGAGTTCGTCCAGACTGACATGCCTTTATTTTAAAGTCAGCATGGATAAGAAAAAAGCACAGAATACAACGCGTTTCACGGTAAACAAACCGCTTGGTCACGTAGGAAAAGTGCAAACATAGACAAGGTGACTATATATAAGTTCATACATCTCTATCCCCAGTGCTCAGTGAGGAATGTCTCCGAAGCAATTAACTATTTTCACGATTCCAACAAGGCAGACATCTTAACGTGCACAAAAGCCTGCTGATTTACCTTGATTTAAACATGTCAAACTTATTTTGAACACTTTGCATGATAACGTTGGCAATTCCGGTTTAAATAACCTGATACCAAAGTTACTAAACAGTTACATTCATAAAAAATATAAATGCATAGTGCAAAGAATTTCTAGAAAATGCATAATTTCAAACTGTTTATCAAGCATTAATGCTCTATGCATACCTCTAGTGTTGTCATTTCAGCATGTTTTTTCAACAATATGCCCAAGAAAATATGCGGGCAGTGGAACTCTGAGAATTGCTGTTCAAAAATGTTGCTCTTTAAAATATGATGCAATGCCATTTTGCCCGTTTAGCCCGTAATATTGAGCAAAACATGAGAGCTTACAAAATGTGTAAGCACTAGAGGCATTGATGGCCCCAAAGTGCATGCTAGCTCTGATATCGTTCAAAGTTAACAATTAATAGTAAACGGGAGGATATCCAAGGAGGAAAAACCTCTATTACTGGCATCGATAAATAAAGTGCCTACTGTATACAGGATGACGGTCGCTGCCAGCTTCCCTGTGCAAATATGCAAAGCAGCATTATCATGGATATAATCCACAATTTTGTTGTATCCTATAAAGTGCATAGTGCATATACATAATAAAGTGCTTAGTGCATGTAAACATATGGTCAGCAACAGACAATAGACCTGTGCAAATAAGCAACCAAATATATAATGCCTATTTTTGTAATAAACCTGGATTCCTATCTCAAAGCAATATTGACATAAGGCAACATGAGCAACAAAGTTACATAGTCCCACAGAATCAAACACAAGTGTGCACAGGAAAAGCCTGCGAGTGTAGTGGAATCTGAGAGAAAAAATCATAAACCAAGGGAGAGAAGACAATACCAGAAAACAATATATCCCTAAAAGTTGTGAGCCTGTGTGCACTAATCCAAAGAACAGAAAAGTAAATTCAATGTTAAAATAGGACACAACATTTGATATCACACTTAAGAATATGACAGTGATCAACAATGGATAATATTACAATTGTACGCTTATTTAATTACTTAGGAGTTGGTATAGGAAGGAAAAGGTAACTGAAAATGCTTTTAGGGTTTCAAGGAAATGCAATGATGAATAAATGCAGTACAAAAGTAAACTGATAGGGTTTCACAAGGGATAATATGTTCACTTTTCCCCTTGTGGCAATTCACTCCCCCCCTATGCAATAGAAGGAGATGGAAGAAGAGCACATCATTTTCAGGAATACAAACAAAATGCAATACAAAGTTCCAGTTCCCCCCAGCGAGTTTAGAGGAAAACAGGTATGATTTTAAAGCCAGCAAATCCTTTTAAATGTGGTGGCAATGAAGTAAACATATGCTAAAAATGCTTTTAATTCCCTATAGGAGGTTCAGGGTAGGTGATAGCTACTTTGATTTAGTTCAGGTCAGCACTATCAATGATTCAGGGATGGTTATCAGGTTGAAAGCGGAATTCAATAACGGAAGCAAAAGACAGATATTTTTACACGTGGTTGAAATGAAGCAAAATGTCAATTCGCAGCACTTTTTTCGAGTGCGTCGATCGCGATTACGGAGAATCTACAAGTCGGTTTAGAGCTTGTTGGAAAGCTTAGAATCTTAGCTTTAAAATGAAAGTTAAATCTCGTTCCTAGCACACGCGGTCCCAGAGATACAGACAAATTTGTGGAGATAGTTTCTCGAAATGAAAGTAAACTTCAGAATGACAAAATGACACTTTTACAGCTTTGAAATGACAGAATGAACACACGATTCCTATGATGCAGTTCTGGACAGGTTCAAATGTTTTGAATCTGATTATTTTAAACTAAGAGATGGGTTCTGCACAGTTCTAGCTGAGTACTCACACTATAGATTTGAAATAGGCCGTCAAGGTCTGGTCAAGGTTTGGACTGGACTCCGGCCGGTTTCTGGTACTGGTTCTGCTCACAGCGATCTGGTCTGGGTCTGCTAGCGGATCTGGATCTCTGGTTCTGGACTCGGCACTGCACAGCGGTCTGGTCTGGGTCTATTGAATTGGATCTGACGGTTCTGGGTACACAGGATTCTTAGCAAGCAGCAAACCGCGCAGCCTGGCGATTGAATAGTTTGCAAAGGATTTTGAGGCCTGCTGAAGAGAACTCAGCTTGTGGGTTAGGCCTTTGCTTTAAGTTCTGGAGTCTGAGTTCTAAGTTCTGGTCTCTGTCTGGATTTGAAGTCTAAGTGCTGGATCTGGTGTCTTCTGGCAAAGGGCTCCGCAAGAAATCAGCTTGAAGTGGGAAGTGAATGTCCCTGTCTGGCTTTCAGTTATCTTTTTATGTCTTTTGAAAGTGGGTGGGTCGGCTCATTCTGCATGCCCAACCCTCTCATGATTTGATAGGTCAAGGATTCTCTGTGATCTGATTTGAGAAGGGATAGTGTGTCAGAGAGAGTCAGAGTGAGTCATCATTTTACAATCTATTGAAGAAACGCCCCTTTGCTTTTACTTAGAAAAATCAATTTTTCATAACTAACAGGTTTCCCAGATACACACGTCGTTGAAATTACATACACATATCACAGATTAATTTAAGATACACTCTTGCCCAACTCTGATCTTCCCAAGAGCTAGGGTTAAAAAATGCCAACATTTTTCGTTTTTTGGTTGGTTTACCAATATTGGATTTTTACCAAAAATTACACAGATGTACACCACCTCTCTACACATATTCCAGTAAATTTCCATTTTTCTAGCATAAACCCCGTGTCTGCAATCTCCATAATTCATGGGGTTTTGCCTCAGAACATGGTACAGAGTTGAGTCTGGTCTCAAATTGTGGGTAATTTCTCAGATTAAGGATCTCCAAATTGTACATTTTTGTAAGCTTAATACAATATTTCAGAAGCATTTAACTTAAACATATATTTGCTGCAATATGAATCCACAATCCAGTCTGGCCTGCCCCCAGAAGCTTGGTGAGTCAGAGATCACAGGCCTCTCCTTCCTCCAGAAGACTGTTTACAGTCCACACCCAAAATCAGCATACCCCATTCAATTGAAAGGGTCTATTGTCTTGTGTCCTACAGGCTGCACGGGAAACTCCTCCCTCTCAATCAACAGGGCCATGTGATATCCTGGGCTGTTGTGTGTGTCTCTGAGGTGTTAATGGTTCTCAGGAAAAGCAAGTCTTTTGAACTTTTAATTACATAAGACCCCCTTCTGTTCACTGCACAGTTCTGCAAGACAGCTCTCCTGTCAGGATTTATAGAGCGCCAGCGCCGGTCAGTGGCTTGCAATGGTACTGCACCCATTTTTGGGAGCTGTCTTAAATTAATGTCTTTCAAAAAGGGGATTTAGCTTGACAGCATATGATCCTTGCTAACAGTGTATTAAGGTAGATTCTTCAGTAGAGTTTTGAAATATGCATTTTGAGCTTGTATTAACATGGGTCAAAACCCCTGACAAATAGGTTAACCAACAGCAGGAGATACAGCAACAACTACCACCACAACAAACGCAAATGCCACAACAATAACAACAGGCACTGCAAACACAACAGCAGCAACAACCACACATGCAAACACACGCACAAACAACAGGTCCAAACTGCCCAACAATTGACACAAATACAAGACAACACAATAACATCTACTGACACACCTGTAGCCCAGACACAGCTTGGAAGGGTACAATACTGGGTCACAACCCATACACAGGAAATGGACAGTCACTATACCCACAATAGGACATTCCACAGATGTCCTTGATGAGTCCCATCCTATCAGTAACACCTAACCCTGCGGAGGAACCATGCATACAGGTGACTATAGGTGAAAAAAAATGTTCCTTCTTAGTTGACACCGGGGCCACTAGGTCGTGCATAAGAGAGGGGAAGTTTCAACTGTCAGGCGAAGCTATGAACACACAAGGATTCTCTGGGGCTCGAGGGTTGGTTCCTTTCAAAGATAACATCTCCTTATCTGTAGGTGATCATGATATGTCACTAGGTAGAGACATCATGAGCAGATTGAACATGACTATTTCCATTACTGACAAGGGAATAATTTGCTCTACGCCAGGCGTAAGCATGCTCACAGCACGACAAATATTACAGGCCTATTGCGGCAAAACAGTAGCAAGAGCAGAACCCATAGACGGAGAACTATTCCAATATGGGACAGACATGGCAATAGCATGGCTGCCAGGAATTGATGGGAAGGTTTGGAGGAGGCCAACAGCTTACCTTTTCTGACCAGAAACACCAACCAGTGAGAGGGAAGGGACGAGGATATCACAGAACATTGAGAGCATTGTGGCAACGCAGGATTACATCGTGGTACATGTCCAAGACAGGGAAGGAAGGGAATGGAGGGCAGTTATAGCTCTAGCAGAAGGGTGCCGACTAACACAAATATCTGATGAGGAGCTCTTCTCAGATGATAATGGTGAGGGGGAGATGGTGTTTCAAATGAACGTCCACATCTGGGCGACAGTAACATACAGAGATGTAGCACAAAAGATGGCACTGGCGCTAGAAGCACCAGCCACTACAGTTGTGCCGTTTTATGAGGAAGATATGGCAAAAGTACCTGCATCTCTATGGACCACCAGTCCATATGACGTGGGCTGCATCAAAAGCATTGGAGGTGTGAAAATAAAGTTGAAAAAAGGGGCAATACTGCAGAGAGTGGAGCAATACCCACTATCAAAAGAGGCAGATGAAGGAATATATGAAACAATAACAGCACTAATAGAGAGAGGTATACTATTACCATCAGAGTCTCTATACAACACTGCTGTGTATCCTCTGCGCAAGGCTAAGGGAGGGTCTTGGCGTTTCATACAGGATATAAGACCCCTCAACCACATTGTAGTTGCAGAATACCCTATAGCGGCTAACCCAGCCACTATACTATGTGGAATACCAACAGAGGCATCACGATTCACTGTGATTGACCTCAAAAATGCATTCTTCTCAATACTACTACACCCTGACTCACAATATTTGACAAGCTTCACTTACCGCAACACAAAATGGAAACACACGAGGTTGCCCCAGGGTTATTGTGAGTCCCCATCCATATGTAACAGGGTGATGCAAATGGATCTGGGAAACATTGAGATGGAGAGTACAGTGCTACAATATGTAGATGGCATAATAATCTGCAGCACAACAGAAGAAAAGTGCAGGAGAGACTCTGTTAAGATGCTCACTGTGCTAGCAAAAAAACGGTACAAGGTAGACAAGGAAAAACTACAGTACTGCCAAGAACAAGTGCTCTACATAGGCCAGCTCATTTCACAAAATGGAAGAAAGATTGCACCTCAACGGGCACAGGCCATAACAAACACCCCGCAGCCACAGACAGTGAGAGAACTACAGCAGTTCTTGGGCTTATGCAATTACTGCAGGGCTTGGGTTTTCGATTACAGCTCATACACAGGACCACTGCTTGAGGCACTAAAAGAAGCACAGAGAGGGCAAAAGAAGTTGAGATGGACCACAGAAATGACAGAAGCATTTCAGGAACTAAAACATGCCATATTCACAGCACCAGTACTAGCCACGCCAAATTATGAAGAACAAAATCTTTTATTTTTTCACATTGCAGCTCAGCAGTGATGATAGCAGTACTGACACAATAAACTAGCATGGGACACAAACCAGTGGCATTTTACAGCGGGCACCTAGACCCTGTAATGTTAGAACACTTCCCGTGCGAGCAGAGCCTGGATGCTGCAGCCTTTGCGGTGGAAAAACCATCCTCAATAACAATGGGGTGCCCAACAACACTGTACTTCGAGCATGCCCTTTTTGCCATTCTGAACAAACCAAAATCAACACTGACCACTCAAAAAGCATCAGGGTATGAAGTTATATTGTCCGGGCCTGGTTAACCATTGTAAGGTGCAGCAACGTGAACCCAGCAAGGTTTATAGCAGAGGTGATGGAAGATGGCAACTATGCACATGACTGCACACAAGCTATCGACACATATTCCAGCACAAGAAAAGTTGAGGAAAACGCCCTAGAGGGGGGAGAAATACTGTACATTGATGGGTCCTCAACAATAGACCAAAGTGATGGGATCTGCAGAACAGGTGCAGCAGTGGTGAGATTGACAGAGGATTGGACATATGTTCCAGTGAAATGTGTCAAGCAACCACAACACTACTCTGCCCAGGCAGCAGAGTTAGTGGCCCTAATTTTGGCACTAAAAGAAAGCAATGACAAAAGAGTAACTATATATTGTGACAGTGCATATGTCACATCAACTGTACACTCTGGGTTAATTAAGTGGCAGTGAAGAGGATTTAGAAGGGCAGACGGCACCCCAGTGCAACATGCCCTACTACTTGCTGAACTAATTGAAGTAATTGAATACCCCCAAAGAAGTGGCCTTGGTGAAGTGTCAGGCCCATACAAACGGGGATGATCACATTTCCAAAGGTAATGAAACAGCGGACACACATGCTAAACATGCTGCGTACTATGGGGAGATATGGATCCCCCCAAAAAAAGAAAAAGATAAGGGGAATGTGGGGGCAAAACAGATGCTGATGAAGGATGGGTACACTCCTTTTCCCTGAGAATTAAATAATGGAAATACAGGCAGCAGCACCCATGGTAGAGAAAGAACTGTGGGTCAGAAGGGGATGCACAATGTCCCCCACATATGCGTTATGGCAACAAAACAATACAGGCAAAATAGTCATGCCCCTGGCCTTATTGAAAACAGCACTGGCCCAACTACACCATCCCGCACACACAGGGAAAGAAGTGATTGCAGCACGAATTAAGGAAGGGTGGTTCTGTCCCGAATTAAATTCACACATTGCAAATTTTATTAGTAATTGTCTTACTTGCCAACAGTTTACGACCGGTCACACGCTGCAAGTGATCAAGGGTATTATACCCCGGCCGGAAGGACCCTTCCTACACCTCCACATTGACTACGTTGACATGATAAACGTATGTCAGGGGTACAGATACATGATTGTGTTAGTGTGCCCATTTTCAAGGTGGATCGAAGCCGGTCCATGCTCCCATGCAGATGCCTTTAGAGCGGCAAAGTTCCTAGTGAGGGAGGTCTTCCCGAGGCGGAGGGTGTGCAAAGTATTACAGTCAGACAATGGCCCACACTTCGCCAATGAGATGTTTCAGCACATAACTACTCTACTTGGCATCAAGCACAAGTTTGCATGTGCGTACCACCCACAGGTGAATGGTGTCTGTGAACGCCTCAATGGCCTCCTAAAGGAAGAAATAGCAAAAATTCAGCAGACTACCAAAAAAAGCTGAAAAAGAAGGTCAGGCGCGCACTCTGGTTCCAAGTCATTTAATCCTGATGTAAGTAATAACAGGGTTGAATCCCAACACAGTTCAAAAAATAATAACAGGGCTGAATCCCAGATGCAAATAGTCCCAACAATGTTCAAAAATTACCAGGGTTAAATCCCAACTGCTACAGTTCCAAAGCACAATAGTTAGTTCTACTCCTCCAAGTACTTTCAAGTCTCAAACTCTCATCAGGGAGGCTATGTTAGCTGTGTTCCTTTTCAGGTGTTGCTATTTACTTTTTTCAATTTCAGTCTCAAAGGATTCTGGTTATTGTAGTGATGGCACAAGTGTTTCATTCAGGAGACCAGGAACCAACTCCCCTCCAAACACAAATCTTACCCACAATTGGGGGAGGGGGGGAAAACCATGAATATGGCTCTCCAAAGTGGGGGCATAATAGCCCCGGTGCTGCTGCCTCTGGAGCCTGGGTCTCCTGTAACATTAAGTAGAAAAAGAAGGTCAGGCGCGCACTCTGGTTCCAAGTCATTTAATCCTGATGTAAGTAATAACAGGGTTGAATCCCAACACAGTTCAAAACATAATAACAGGGCTGAATCCCAGATGCAAATAGTCCAACCAAAAAAAGCTGGCTTTACTGCCTTCCCTTAGCCCTATTTGAGTTAAGAAACAGGCCATGGTCGGATCACCACCTCACACCCCACGAGCTGGTGACCGGACGCCAAATGCACCTCCCACTGAAGCCACCATCAAGAGCCATAACAGATTGCTACCCTGTTGAAACTGTTTTTGGAGATGAAATGTACGAATATATAAATTCCTTGATTACTAGTGTCACCTTTGTCTGTCAACAGCTCGAGAGGACACGGGGCGGGTCGAAGACCACACAACAAGAAGACGATACATGTGAAGGACAGGAGCAAGCAGCACATTGGACTGTAAGAGAATGAGATCACGTTCTCCTTTGTAATTTTAATAGAAGGTGGAACAGCCCCAGATTCACTGGACCCCACCAAATTGAGAAAGTAACTACTAGAGCAGTGAAGCTCAAGGATAAACATGTTTGGACTCATCTGCATGACATCAAGCCCTACAAAGATCAGACCCGCCCTTGCGTCGACGACGGGTCCAACGCAACAGCAACAGAAGACAACGCAGCAGCAGCAGCAACAACAACAAAAGACGACGGTGACACAGCCCCTGACCCTTCCCAAATTCCAGTCACCACTAAAGACTCAACTGGAGAATCGTCCACAGCCCACCCCATTGTCACGAGGTCCCAGAGCAATAAAAACACTGCCCTGGCCAACCCCGCCCCTGCCATTACCCAAATAAAGGACATTGTATAATAAACTGCCATATTGCACCACACTTGTAGACACATGCATGTTCTCTCTCTCTTTTGTCTCGCACATGCAGGTACCGCGTCTTACTGTTTACGTATAAAGAAAAGTGAAGTAACTAACATTGCGTTTTGCCCAGGGGTAAATGCTGCCCACGAATGACGACACACCCGAAGCACTGTCACACCAATTTGTATATGTAATAAAAAGACCAAAATATTTAAAGAAGAGAAAAATATGTGTGTATTACAACACGTTCCTTCTAGCCATAGAGCAATCGTTCCCACATCTCCACGAACATTTACCAGCCCTAAGAGATAGGTCGTTAAGATACGCGTGGGAGCAGCTTTTCGCTTGGGCATTAAACGACTACTTGATAGGGAGAGCTTCAATAAACAAAACTAACAAATTAACGCCTAGTTTCAGAAATTTTCAGGCGGGCACCTATGTCGTCAATAATAAGCTGCAGGGACGCAGCAAAGGTAAGAGGAAAATGCCAGTGATATTAGCTATTGTATTAAAGATTATAGGTTTGTTGTTTATCACTGGTCTACTTGCTGCCACTGTCTGGCAGACACACTATGCTCATCATTTATTGGCTGCACCCCCTACTAATGAACACCCTACCACGGCTGCAACAGGTACGGTGTCAGGTGGTACAAGCAGAACAAGAATGAACACGGGGAGGATTAAACGTAGCACATATGTTCATAATAATGAGGTTGACACATATCTTACAGATTCCGCACACATCTCAAACAATATGTGGTATCAGCACATGTCCAAAATTGGTAAGGGGACAACTAAGGACAACTGCTATGTGTACTCACTGATCCCATACGCCATGAGCGCCTCCAGAACATTTGTGGTTACTGAAGTACCAGCATCATCAGTAGAATGCCTGCTGTACCTGGCTCTGTTCCAAACAAAAGGATGTTTCCAAGGGAGAATGGCAATAATAAAGTGGCAGACGAGAGACACATACCCGTATGAAAATAATTTCATCAAGACACTCCACATGTACAATAACTACTGGCAACTAACAGAAGGGCTCCAGTACGTAACGGATGGCCCAGACAAAGGAGAGACGAAAGAAGTAACACTGAACTACCTACCATGTGAATGGCGCGCAAGCGAAGTTGCCGGAGTAATGGGGTGCTGGGAAAGACCCCTGTTGCTAATATATGGGAAAGTATACACGAAAGAAGGATGGACAGACGGGGTTGTGGGGAGCGAAATGGTAACACTGACAAAACCAAATATAGCGAAAATAGACGAAGAAAACAACAAGTGTTTCAACGGATGGATTAAGACAGCCAGACTGATGACCTGGTTAGAGATGGACAAAGACCCGTTATCAATACTTCCACTAACTGCAGCGACACTATGTTATCAACACAACGGAGACGTACATATCGGAAGGAACAGCAACTGCAAAAGGATAGTGACAATAACAAAGGAGGGTGCCGGTACAGCGGTTGTAATGGACCACTATTGGCCCTGCGGAGACAAGGCATACCACAGCTTGCCGCCGTCCTGGAACGGACTCTGTACCATGCTACACATAAATGTACCATCCTTAGTGGTACCACAGAAAGATGTGAACTTGGCGGACTTCCCTAAAATGGATGAAGGGAATAAAAGGAGGAAAAGATATGTGAGGATTGAAGAAGGAAAAGAAAATAATGGTACGAATATATTGTCAAGAGTAAAAAGACAAGGAGAGCCACTGACGGGAAACTACCTATGGGGAAGATTAGAAACAGCTCTCAGTGACATCCCACCAGGACACAGACTGTTTAGCAGAGCGGCAATGTTCTTCTCATCAATAATACATCCAGGACTGCAGGCGTATGCAAATGCAAAATGGCTCCAAATAACAAGATGGGAGCTAATGATGACAATAAACTCCACCGTCAATGGATTTAATGCAATAAAAGAAGAATTGAGGGCAGTACGAATGGTAGCACTGCAGAATAGGTATGTGCTAGACCTCCTTACTGCAATGGAAGGAGGAGTTTGTGCAAAAATTGGAAAATCATGTTGCACATTCATCCCTGCTAATGACGCAGATAATGGCACCCTTACTGAGGCAGTATCACAACTTGCCAAGATGCACGACAAGATGGAAGAAGAAGCTAAAGGAGTGAAGAAAGATGGCAGCTGGTTTTCCTACTGGTGGTAGTGGATGCCATCATGGTTGTCCGATGCCCTTAAAATAATAGCTGGGTGCATAATACTGGGAATAGCTGCCCTTTTAGGATTAAGGATGTGGAGAGCTCAGACAGCACGGACGACTGATGAAATGATGGAAATGATAGGCATGCACGCCTTAATGCCAGCAGAAGACGACAGACACACAGATATAATAATAAAGGAAAGGGAGAGATTGCGCAAGCAAATATTAGAAAATGACTCGCACCCGCCATCTGTGAAGGTAGAAAACCCAAGGAACCCGAAGAGCTCTGTTGGGAAGTGGGTCTACTGCAAACCCGGTGGTGGATGTGTGTATATGTACTGGTCATTTGAAGATCGTGTGAACCAGTATGGACACTTAGCAGGGATAACAAAGGTTTGGAGACCACACAGAGACAAGAGAGCGAATAATTTTGTGGTCGACAAGTCGACCAGAGGGGGGACTGAAGTGGGAAAATGGGAAAACTCCCTCCCCCCATTCTCATCCAGACCCTAGAGGATCACGGCCCAAGCACCCCCGCGAGAGGAGTTTGACCCGCTCACCTCCTTACCAGACGACAAGGTACCATGTGTTCGTGGCCCACATGCACGAGGAGCATGCCTACTACCATGCCCTGGCCAAGCCGACACCTGCGATATGGACCAGATCGACTAAAACAACAGCCACAAGTATCCACATCATTAGAGATGCCATGACGACATAGCCCACAGACAAGAAAACATGTGCCACCATGCACACTGGTCACTCACACACCAACCTACACGAAGAACATGCTCAGTGCTATGACGTAGCGGACTGACACACTCACGGACATGCATTTTTGTTATTTTTCACATAGGCTTCCTACAGCACCGCAGAAACGCTTGCAGACGCTTCATGCTATCTTGTCCTCATAGAGACGCTTTCGTATATACCCCCTGCTACTTGTGACTCTCTGTCGCCCTACGGCACCCATGTTATGGATTATATATCGCCTCCCAGGAGAACTAGGCCCGAGTAGGCTGCAAGCAAGAGTCCTCAGGCCGGAGCCTCTAAGACGAAAAACCTTCTCGAGACGAAAGGCAATGCGCTGACCATGCAGAACGAGTCCCAGCGAGAGCCCACCGCCAAGGCCACAATGTTGCAACTCATATGCCGAGCTCTCAGTACCAAGGTTACACCTGCCGCTGCCAAGCGCCCCTCTGGGCCGAAAACCAAATCAAATGCTCATAATTATGCTCCAGCTACGGTCTCTACACACGTGACCCAGCCAAAATGACAAGATGCCAAGCTTACAAGACAGAAAGTCGCTGGGGTCCCACGTCGGGGACGTAGGTTGCAACAACGATGCGACAAGTTGGACACCTACACCGAATGGGAAAGGCGTGATCATCAGCCACTAGCAAAGACCTGTCCATTGTCCGCCACTAACACATAGTTGCACAATGTTGCCAACACAAGGTACCTCGCAGGCTGTGGGCTCACTAGGAAACCAATCAGAGTACGAGAGGCTCCTCACTGACGCCATTGAGGGTAGCCAATCACCAAGGGTCCCCGTGTAACTAATTTACTGTAGCACATTTTAGGGACAACCCAAGTGTGCCACCTGACCTGTCCTTATCCACTAACATTATATATCTATACTAACCCTACCACTCGGGGAGCCAACCCGAAGTGGTGATAGGTTTTGTGAAGGTTTTTCCCAGGTGACGCGAGCAGCATGTCATACTACGGTAAAAAGGGCCTGCAAGCCCCACTAAGAAGGAGAGCGTCTCCCCGGATGCATACGGGCGGAGAACAATCCCTTCCGTTACTATAATAAACAGCAGTAATTACTTTGCTCTTGTGTGTGCCTCATACTCCTTTTGGGACGCGGGAGGAGTTGGGGCCTCCCCAGCCCCAGAGGTCCGTGGACGGCTCTGCCGGCCCCCGGGAGATCACCCTGACACCATGCATGTTGGCAGGTGTCTGGCTCCTGAAGCATAGCAGAATCTATCGTCCCTCTGCAGGGTGAGTGTTTATGTGATGATACATGCTAAAATGGTGCTGCCATGAAAATCTCTTCACCCTCAGGTGATCCTTTGCAGGATGCTGTTCGACTGCATTATGGCGGCGTGACGAATCAACTTATGGGGCACCAGTGGTCCAGGGGTGAATATCTGTTTCTAAACCATCAACCAGCCCCACACCTCTAATATATCGTCAACCAGGGTTCAAATGAGTTCTTCTTGTTATTCCTTTCAAAGTCTTTAGATGATCTGCCAAAAGAGGGGCTCAACCCGCTTTTAAAGCCAAATGGGCCGCAGTGATTGTTGTAGGCTAAGCCTACCTTAATGAACCAATCCTGGGTCCCCTACAACAATCTTCTGTTATGCGTGAGGTCATAACCAGAGTGCTTGAAACAGGAAAGGTAAAGGGGTGAAAACGTGTACTACTAAGTCGCACCCATCTTCCTGTCTGTTGTGGATCAAAGGGTCTCTCTGGTTAATTGAGCGCTCTGTGGTTCCTGATTAAAGGCAGGTCTCCCTTGAAGTTGTAGCGAGAACAGACTTTCTGTCTCCATCAAATCACATACTCCTACCCTCTGAAAGGGGTCCCCTTGTGAGGGTTACCTACTTTAAACACATGTACCAGACATGACAGCTCATTGCATTTGATACTAAGAGGCGGGAGCTGGCTTCAGGTTGACACAGATGCATATCAAAGGTGTTGTGGTTTCCTGCCTTTTGTTAGCCCTGTGACCAGGCCTCTCGTGGGCCTTCTTAAATTAACTCTCATCAGTATGCATCACTGCCACCAGCAGGGCCAACAAAGGATGGGGTGAATCCATGCAGTCTTTGTCATTTAAATAGGCTGGCCATTGCAGGAGGAAGGGTTTGCCCTCCCTTTATGAGATGCCTTGATGTACTCCTGGGTGTCACATTCCACCTAAATGTGACTGGGAGGACTGCACCTGTAGGCTGTGTCCACCCAGAGTACACAGGACTATGTGTATGTCATGCGGTGAGCATAGGAAAATGTGTACAGGTTAGCACCACACATTTGCCAGAGATTAATCTACAATCATTAAATTTCATAGAAAATTTCAAAAAAGCCCAGGTGAGCGCACACCCACCGTGTAGATGGTTGAATTCCTCACAGGCGGCTATGACAGATTGCCATTTGGCAAGGTAGTAGCAGCTCTGGCTTTTTTGATTTATATTACTTTACCAAAATTATGCAGGTAATTCCATCCCTGAAACGGCAATCTGCTGATCAGATTCCCCTTTCATAGGCATCATGCCATAAGAATAGTGTGTGTTTGTGCCCAGCTGCACCAATAGCCTGATCTGCAGCTTCTTCTGTTTAAAGAGGCGCAGAGCATGTTCAGAGGACACAGATGCCTATTTGACGGCTGCAGTAATAGCCAAGTCTCTGCAGCACAGGGGCTGTATTTAAGATATGCACCTCTGTACCAAAGCCCTATACTTGCGAGTCTACCGCCTGGCGGCAGAATAATCTTTAAATATAAGCCATACGTCAAGAATGGTATGATATGGTGGATGGTTTTCTCATAATTATTTCAGCCACAGAAATTTGAGATCACAAATATGTCGTCCCTGTGAGCCCATGCTAGGCTGTGGAAGGATTATGTATATTCTCTGCAGACAGGCTGGACCTTGCCACTCCTGGCAGTACTGTAGCCTTGGGGGATGGCTTCTCTTAGTTATTTTGTAAGGGTAGGTAATGCCCTTCCCAGAAGACAGCGACTCCACAGGAATCTCACCTGGCTGCAGGAATCAAAAGCACACGCACATTCAGAGAAGGCTTGGCCTCAGAACAGGGTGCTTCATTTCAAAGGGTCTTTGATTCTTTTGTGAAGAGAAGGGAAGGGGCTAGTGTTGACAGGGGAGGATCTGTACAGATGAAGGAAGATTCTGCCATCTTGTTTCTCTCTGCCTCTATCTCTCCTTCCTGTCCCCTCCACTTTCTTTAGCACAAAGCACTTTGGGTATGATGTCAGAAGGACGAAGTCCACTTATTTTATGAGCAAGGATTGAACCCCTAAAGCAGGCTAGCTTTAGTCCAATCACTGTGGAGTTTTACCTTTAAAAGAAGGGCTCTCACGCCACTTCTTGAATTCATTCTTGACTAACCCTTTAGAAGGATTCACTGGACCCCTTTTAGGAGAGTTGTACTTTCCAAAGCCCTCAACCACTAAGGTGAAGGAGAGATCCAAGGACGTGGAAAGCTATGTCCCCTGTG
The DNA here is from genome assembly GCF_040938575.1 of Ambystoma mexicanum. Taxonomy (NCBI): domain Eukaryota; kingdom Metazoa; phylum Chordata; class Amphibia; order Caudata; family Ambystomatidae; genus Ambystoma; species Ambystoma mexicanum. The sequence continues at coordinate 636,499,379 of NC_090925.1, forward strand.
GACCAGGACCTGCCACTCAGCACCAGAATCTCACAAAGCTGGGAGAGCAGACCCTGAAAGTACTCATCCAATCATCGAGCCACTAAAGTGGGTCTCTCAGCATCTGGATAACCAGATCTGTTAAAGATCCACCTTCTGCCGCCTTGATGCCGGTTGAACGGATGTCAAGCTGTGTTCAATGCTAAGGGATCCAGCCAGTGCTCCTTTTCGGCACTCCTCTGAAACTTTCAACTACAGTACCTGCATCCCGATCCCGCTTGAAACTGCATAGTGCCTTCACTCAGCCAGTCACCTGCTATGTCCGAATCAACTGCTGGGCACACTGGGGAACGACCCGCAAGAGTGTCACTTGCCAACTCGAACCAGGGGTTATGCCACCCCTCGACCAGACTTCCACTTCGCTGAATCACACATCAAAGCAACAGGATCACAATTTTGACAATCTCCACCCACTGATTCGAACCGCTAGAGTGTCACTCATCGACCCTTCCTGATGTTTACAACCTAACTCAGCCTGGCTCAATGTCGAACAGATCCTGGTGGGCACCCAGACCTGTGTCATCAAACACACCCTTCAAAGAGCACAGAGCTACCACATTTGAACCTGCTCGATGCCCACTTGCTGCTTGGGCCCACATGATCCAACATACCCAAACCTAGCCAGATCCGCTCGAACCACTGCTTGAAGCCGGGTTCATCAAGAACTTTAAAAAAAAAAGGTTCTATTGACTATTAACTGCCCCCTTGGTTCAGTTCTAGGTCCTAGAGACTGGTTAGGTCACTAATTCTCTTTTTGCATCCTTCACACATACCCTTAAATAACATTGAGTTTTCTACATGCCTTACACACCTGATTCAGCTGCATTGTTCCTTCTTTATTTATTCTCTGTTCTTACCTGAAGAGTAAGTTTTGTGTAGTATGTTTCTATTTAGCATTTTCTGCAGACGGTGTCTTAAGGCCCCGTTGGTCGAAGGCTGGCCCAGATGACCATGTTTTGTTTTTTATGTTGGGGAGGGTGAATCGGATGGGGGAGGAACTTGAGACATCAACTTAGGGAACAGCTGAATCACCAGGCATCACGGCTGTGCGGCAGGAAACAGGGGAGAGCAGCAACCGCAATCCGCAAGCACAGCTCCCCTGGATGACATCTCCTACTAAAGATATTACCATGATTACATGGAACATTCAAGGCTTAAACACTCCCAGTAAATGCAAGTCCGTGGAACCCTGTCTAGCCAAACTCGAGGCGGACATCGTATGCCTACAAGAAACCCACCTGCTAACCCAGGACGAGAAACGAATCAGGTACCGACGTTATCCCAAGAAATACTTTGCATCGTCTTGGCAGAAGAAGAGAGGGGTTGCGATCCTGCTCAGTCAATCGATAGCCCTATCAAACGTCACAGTCAAATGTGTCCCGGGAGGCAGGTTCTTACTGCTTAAAGGCCTTCTTGTTGAGCTCCCAATCACCATAGAAGTGATATACTGGCCAAATGACGCCCTGAGATTGATAGGTAGTGCCTAGCAGCCCAGGTCTCGGCAGCATTCACGTGGCAACCTGGTGCTAACAAACCCTGCTGGCTGAAGCTGGAGGAGGAGGACTGGAGTCCGTACACTCTGGAATCCCTCCCACACATATCCTGGCCCAGGAACCCCACAAACGCTGGACCCCTCATGACGACAAGGAACACGATAGATACGATAGATAGCTGGAAGTGAGCGGCCAGGAAATGGAACTGCAGGAGCACAGTGGGCCCCATCACCCCGATCTGGGAGAACCCTGACTTCACCCCAGGGCTGGGACAGAACGCTTTCTCTAAATGGAAGGCAGGTGGCCTGAAGTGCATAGCAGACCTTTATACAGCGGGTTACCTGCTCACCTTCAAGGACTGCAAAGAGGAATTTTGGATTCTCGAAAGCAAGGTTCCACTAGGCCCAGCTTTGACATTGGCTGACACACGACACAATGAGGACGTACAGGAACAGGGAGCTAACGGTGCTGGAATGCACACTAACGGCGACCCCGCCTAAGGGGAGAATTTCAACCCTGTACAAACTGTTGGACAGAGCACCCCCTGACTCCAATGACCGTACATGGAACGATGGGAGCGAGATACAGGCAGAGAATTAGACGAGGCAAGCTGGACCCGCATCTGGATGAGAATCCACAGAGCTTCCAAATGCATCACAATTAAAGAGGGGGCAATAAAGGTCTGTTGCAGGTGGCACCTGACACCGGCGATTCTACACAAAAGCAACCCTGCCATACTACCAGGATGCTGGAGAGGCTGCGCTGACACTGGAACGCTGTTCCACCTCCTGTGGACGTGCCCAAAGTCAGTCCGATTCTGGAAGGAAGTCCAGGGAGCAGATCAGAATGATCACCGGCCTAACGATTCCGTGGGACCCAAGCATTGTCTTGCTGGGCGACACGGGCGAGGGACAATTTCCGATGACGGTTAGGCTGGCGGACCTCTGCACGCACCTACTTACAGCAGAAAAAATTTCAATTGCTAGCCTGTGGAAACTCCTGCAGGGCCCAGTGATCCCTATGTGGTGGGCAATGTGTTGGGACATTGCTGCAGCTGAGAAGATCACTGCCCTTCGTTTTGGCAACAAGAGCAAGTTTTACAGCATTTGGTCCCCCTTCTTAGACTACGTGCAAAAATTCCCCGGGATAGCCAGACAGCCACCATCCCTCCGTTGGCTGGAAAAATTTGACTAGACCCAGCAGACCTTGGTGGCAGCAGCCCGACCCACCGCCATCCCTAGAGCCTGTTGCCCGAAACATTATCCCAAGTCTGCAGCAGCCCCTCCCCTGGCTCATCCCAGATACACACCCCCACCCCTGACAAGTTTACCTCAGTTGAGGTTGTTCCGATTTAAGTTCAGTGTTTCCTACCTATATGATGACATGAATACTGTATGAAGCATGTGTTGTTTATAAATGGCAATAAAAAGTCTTGTTGAAAAAAAATAAAGTAGCTTCTAGGTAACGTTGTGATGAGCCCCCTCCCTCTGGTGTGTGGTACTTTGCCCCAGGCAAACATAATTTGGTTTGGTGACGCCACCATCCACCCAGTACATCAGGCAGAGATCTTCTTCACAACACCAAGACATGAAACTTGCTCTGTGAGATAGCAACTAAGTGCAAGGCATTCCCTAGATAACCCAACAATCTCTTCAGAGACTGTGGAGAAATTGATGGTCGAAGTGTATGAAACAAAGTAGTGGAACTACGCTCCCTGCTGGCCTGCCCCAGCTCCTCACAAACCCCATCGCCATGCCCCCTCCCACGTACTATACAAACCCCCAAACAAATGGGCCTTCTGTTTACGGGAACGTTCAGTGCAATGTACTGAAGTGCAAGCTTTAACTTCTTCCTACAATGTTATCTTAAAGTGACACCATTCTGGAGCGGTTTCTTCTTAAGATAAAAGTATAGGAATAGTAAAACTTAATTTAAAAAGGTAGAGGAGCACTGCTCCGGCCCACTACGAACATTGGGTTGAAATACATCAATATTGGGCCAATAGATCGCATTTAAACACTCCCGGTGAGCTGAGCTATGTTATCTCTAAAACACAGCTGTAACTTCAGTACCATGAAATTGCCTGCTCCCTGAAATAGAGCAAAATGGGTCAGCAAAGCTCACCCGAGGACATTGAAAGGCCAGTGGTTGACTTCATCTCTCTGGTCCCCCCACTAAAGCACTCTCAGTTTCTTTTGCAGCTCCTCACCAGTGTTTTTATTGCAGTTCCTCATCACAGATCAGGCAACAGGTATAAAAGCTGACCTCTTTATTTACAGTTACATTGCACTTCTAGTTACTCTTAGTAATGATGGTACTTCACAGAGAAGTCCACCTGCCATCCCTTTCGTCACAGTTTAGGTCTCAGTAATATTCTGTGAGCACATTTTACTGGTTAATTCTTCAGCTCTTGCACAAAGATTTCCAAAGAGCTCTTACACAGATCAGTGCCCAGTAATTGGCTGAAGATACTGTACATTCAAGAATACGAGTATTGTATTGCCCAGCCAATCACCCTCATGCTGAACCCCTTTCTTTCACTGTTAGCATGCTTCTGTGCACCTTCGACGCACAATCTTCAGGCATAGTGGTGGTACACCAGCTTTCTTGGTTATGTTGAAGAATTCAGGGTCCACCTTGTGTCTTTCCTGCTCCTTATTTCATCATGAAGAACCCCCCTGTAGACTGTTGGCAGCATTGTGAAAATGAATTTAAGGAGCTGCGTCAACACCAGGTGAGGGGTGCAGGATTTTCATTTTGGCCCGTCACCATGTGCACTGTGTGACTGCAGTTTCAGGTTTGAGGGAGCCAGTGGGGTATACTTCTGGGAGACATTATTAGCAACTCTGACCCCTGTCCGGATCACCTAATGAACACCTAACAAATACTGTTTGTAGCCCTGATGGGCAAAAGTCCCTGATGGCCACTGAGCACAGCACCTGAGCAAGTTGGAGTAAGGCTAGGTATGTTGCTCATCCTGCAAACCAACATACTAAAGAATTTGAAATGTGTGCCAATGGTTTTCATATCTCAGGTAGCTTTTATGCTGATCCAAATGCACATACGTCCCGTTACCCTTCACAATTCTCTTATGGTGACGAGTGGAGCCTTCTGACTGACCCCAACCATCATCTGCCTATTCCTAGATCCTGGCTTTTATTTGAATGGGATGGAAGAGGGAGAGTCAGAGAGGGAAACAAAGAGAGACAGAGGGAGACCTTGTGTTAACACTAGCTCAGTCAGAAAGTGAAATTGGAGCCGTCTCGAGAGGGCATTGATAGGGGCCCAGGAAGGGCGTCAAGTTGTTTTGCCTTGTTAAGCCTTTTTCATGTGTTTCTATGACTATGACTTCTGATGTTTTATTAGGCCTTTAATGCCTTTTCGTACCTTGATGTGCCATATTATGGTCTTATAGATGTGGCTTCAAGATTATCTGTACCCATCACCAAGCAATCCCATTGAGTTCTCTGGCTGGTCCCCTGACTAGCATGCTCAAATTCTAAGTTCCAACAAACAATACGCATACCAACTAAGCCATCCTCACATGGCAATTGAACACCCCTCCCAACAAACATCAGAACACAACACCTCTACAACAAACCTACAAACCATGTATCCTAGCAACAGGATTACAAAATGCTCCACTTCAGACACAAAAGCCTCTATGCTCTTGACAAAGAACACCTAGAAACTGACCTGCATACAGAGCCCGGGTACTGGTCTGCATGCACCAACGCAACAGCAAAGCTAGCTTATATTTTCCCCCACTAACCATCTTGCTTTCAGATCAACTAGCGTCTGGAGATCATGAAAATGGCTGTGGCACATGGTATTTATTTATTGCATTTTTATCACGCACCTAGCCCTCAGGCATCTGGGCGCTTGGCTTAAGAATATGGTTACAGATCATACTTAGTTATAAAGGTCAGTTAGTTAGTTTTGCAATACAATAATAACAGAACAGTTGCAAGGTCATGTCTTCATGCTACGATAGTAATAACTAATAACATAGTAACGGCTAGTAGTAGGTTAACAAAGTTGAGTACAGAATAGCAAAGGATCCATCCTCCAAGCGGGTCAAGGGCACTTATAGGTAAGAAGGATGCAACTTGGTGTCTTGTGTAAGGAGCCAGGTTTTTCGTTTTTTGCAAAAGGACATTAATGAAGGATCCAGTCTTAGTTCCGTAGGCAGGGTGTTCCAGAAATTAGCTGCCATGACGGGGAATCTCGAGCCACCTGTTCTTTGTCTTTTATATCTTGGTATGGTCAATTGTCCTTGGTAAGCTGAGCGAGTAGGTCTGGCTGGTTCGGTTTTGGTGATCAAACTAGACAGGTAACGTGGAGCCGTGTTAGATCGGCATTTGGGCGTGAGCACTCTGAATTTAATGCGGTCTCTAACTGGTAACCAGTGAATGTTTCTTCTGAAAGTGGTAATGTGTTCAGACTTTGGGATATTGAGTGCTGCTCTAATAGCATTGTTCTGAACAAATTGGAGTTTCTTAATGTTTTTGGGAGAGGATCCTGTGAAGATGGCATTGCAATAGTCAATCCTGGAAAGGATTAGTGCTCTTGCCATGGTGATGCGATTCTCTTCTGTAAGATATGGTTTGCATGCATAAGTAAGTGAGGAGTCAAGGTAGACTCCTAATGTCTTAACTTCTTTGGCAGTCATGATATGGTTTCCACCTATGCAGGCCTCCAACTAAGGTGTGTACTATGCCTTTTTATGCATGAAAACCTTGTAAATACGACAGCTTTATTATTTTCCTGTGTAAATTTACACACAAGTTTAGAACAGAGGGCAGTGCAAAGGTCAGGTTACTTGACACAAATCAGAAGGCTTCTTTTGATTTTTATCTACATGGATGTAATTGCAAGCCATGAATAAAAGCCTCTGAAACAGAAAGCATTTCCCTGAAGCCTTTCAAAAAAGAAACTGCACGCTGTGATAAAAAGAATGGTTAACAACATTCAGCTTTTGCTGTGTTGCTGCTCATGGAGCAAACAGAAGTACTGTGCATATTTATTTTCCTAGCATTTTAGGATTGTAAAATTAATAAGAAGGAAAACTAAGCTGCAATTGAGAATTCATATTTTGTAACAAATGATGCCTTTTTCCATTGAAAGCAAACTAGTATTGCACAATTTTATTTTTCAGAGTTCCAGTGCTGTGTGCATAATGATGCGGAGGCAGATAATGTTTACACTTACAATTTAATTGAGACTCTAATTATAAAAATAGTGTGTAAAATGATGACTACGCACGTTCTAGTTTACATCCATACAACCTTGCACTCAATGGGGTACATTACTATAAATGGTCAGTGGCAGTAGAGTCTTTGTTCAACGGTGAGCGTTTTTTGTACACCAATCACAGGTGTTATAGCCTCTCAAATCTTCAAGACTACAATTAAAACATCCAAAACCTGACTCTCCAGGAAGTGCAAGAGCTGTTCAAAAACAAAGAAATAAAAGTTACATTTGTAATTGAAATAGAAACTCAGGAAAACATGTCCCTGTGATAATCCAGATAGGTATTTAACTTTATGTAGTGCTTCATACACGGTTCATCTAACATCTAGGCACTTTGATTGTTACACCTCAGTCGACACTCAGTTAACCGACCCATTAACCGACCTCTGAAGGACGTTCGCCAATAAGGTAGCTCAGCCGGATGACCACTCGTTGCTGCGATCTGTGCGTTATCTGTAGGTTGCAGGTTCGAATACCACCAAGGCCAACTCAGCCTTTTATCCTTTCAAGGTCGATAAAGGAGTACCGACTTTAGTTTGGTGATAATTGTGATAAATATGTACTATGTAAAATGCTTTTCCAAAAGCGCTATATAAATAACCATTTGAACTTGAGATTAGATATAGAATTTAGCATGGAGCCCTTGCCTCTCTGCACTGTTGTATCATAACATTGGCATACGATTAGGTAGTAATAGCTCCAGGAAATGAGGACTTTCATTAAACATCAAAAGACAATTCCGTTATCGAACCTCAAAATACACAATATAATTCATGCTTGTTTTACTATGTAATTGGCTAGGTTTTAGAGTTTTCAACAATTTAAATATATAATGGAGAGATAGAATGGCCAGACCTTAGAGAAATCATGAAAGGTGTATTCTGTCACAATGCAGAAAGCTGCTGCATAGTAATGATTTCCATACAGTTTTTGCACACATTGGCTGGATGTCACATACATTTTACTCTCTTACAAAGGAGAAAATCATTTTTACTCTCTTAAAATCACATTTACTCTCAAAGTTTAAAAATAGAGGGTAAAATACTCCCACCTCAAAATCTTATCTGGAGCACTGCACCTATGTTGAAGGATTGGTAGGAGGGTGGGAGGCTGTTACGTTTTTCTGAGCTGCCCAGGATCAAGATCTTGGTCTTATCATCGTTAAGACAGAGCTTGTTTTGAACCATCCAGGTTTGGATGGTGTGATAGATTGCATTTAGGGCTTTGGCATCAGTATTGTAGTACCCTCTGAAATGAATTAGTATTTGGGTGTCGTCAGCATAGTTTGTGTATGTGACACCCAAATTGTCTTATTTATCAAAGAGAGGTTTTGTGAATACGTTGTACATGGTAGGGGATACGCATGATCCCTAAGGCACTCCAGAGGTGAATGTGGTAGGGCTAGGTGCCGCCGTGGATGAGAAGACTCTCATCAAGTGATTCGAGAGGAACAATTTGATCCACGCTATGGCGTTGTTGGAGAAGTGGGCAACACTCGCTAGGTAGAGGCATTAGATGTTGTGGTTTACAAGATCAAATGCCGCTGAGAGGTCCAAGAGAAGCAGGATGGCTAGGTCACTTCTGTCTCTTATCTGATCCATTTGGGATTTTAGGTCTTCCAGGGCCGTTTCTGTTCCATGACCTGGACGAAACCTGATTGGCGGAGGCCCAGCAGATGGTGCATTTCTAGGTATTTTTTAATTTGGACATAAGCGACCCTGTCAAGAATTTTTAACAGAAATGGCACTGTTGTGATGGGCTGGTAATTAGCTGGTACATTAGGGTCTAAGGTCAGTTTTATCAGTAAGAGCAATACCCATGCTTCCTTAAGGTTGTCGGGTACTTTAATGGAGTCAAATTAGTTGTTTATAAATGAGGTGATGAATGGTGCCAAGTTGTCCATGCAATCTTTGATTAGCGCTGCTGGGCAGATATCGCCTTGGTATTGTGATGGTTTAAGGCCTTTTATGATTTTAGTAGTTTTGTCTAGGGTAATGGGAGATAACTCAAACTTTGGGAATGGTTTGGGTAGGTTGTGTTCCATTGTGGGTTGATTAGAGGTATTAAGTTTCAATTTTCTATTATTGATTGCGAGTTGGAGTGAAGAAATGTTGTCCATAAGGGCCTTTTGTATATTTTCACACTAGACCTGATACTTGATGCATAAGTCTGGGGCTTGTGAGGGTGATTCCAGTTCTCTCAAAACTGAGAAAAGCTCTTTGGAGCTAGAATTGGCATTCTCTATATGCAGGTTATATACAGTGCATTTTGCTTGATGGTTAGCTTTTCTATATTCAGATGCTAGGAACATAAATTGTGGTTTATTAGAGGATGAAGGGTTTTTTCTCCAGTTACTGTCTGCATTTCTTTTTTCGCTACGTAAGTCTTTGAGTTCTGCACTGAAGCTATGATTGACATTTGCTTTATGTTTAGCTTTGCAATTGCCCAAAGGTGCCACTGAGTCTAAGGCTGCCTCCATAGTTTGTTTATAGATAGTTACAAAGGAGGAGGGGTCGGCTGAGTTTTCGGTATGAGTGGTGAGCCGTGAGATCAGAGGGAGTATGTTGTCAGGCGTGATGTTGCGAATGTTGCGCGATTGGGTTATAGGTGCCATGGGTGTAGGTGTGCTGGCTAGTATGTTAGAGCTGATTGAGAATAGTATATTGTTATGGTCAGACCTGGGGCAAGGACTATTGTTGGATATATGTGTAGTGCAATGGTGGTCGGCGAGCCAATCAAGTGTGCAACCTTTGGTATGGGTTGGGCCAGAGAAGTGCAAGGTGAATCCTTTTGTTTCTATGATATTGTCTAGGATGGAAGCTTGAGTGTCAGAGCTGTCATAAAGTCATAGGTTGAAGTCTCCGAGGATAATGACTTTGGAGGTAGGTTTTATATCAGCGGTCGGTAAGGCGGCTATGTCCTCATCAAAGGAAGAGATAGGTCCTGGGGGCCTATAGATAAGATGCAGAGTAAGTGAAGCCGTGGCAGACATGGTGCTCTTGGTGGACAGACGTTCTCCTTATATGAAGGGAGTCTTTGGGATTTCTCTAATGTTGAGGTTAGATTTGGAGATAAAGGCAATGCCACCCCCCTTCGCAGTGGTTCTGTCCTTTCTAATGATCGAGTAGCCATCTTTTAAGGCAAGTGCTAGTGATGGGCCTGCTGCAGGGTGCAGCCATATTTCAGTTGTGGCGATAAATTCCAGATATGAAATGATACGATAGTTTATTTATATTGCGCTTGTACACAAGTGTTTCAGAGCACGACAAGGCGAGGGAGGGGAACAGGGGAGAACAAAAACGATCTTACTAGGCCCAGTGACATTGAGAATGCGCAAGTGCATGAGAAAGGGAAAGGGGGAGAGTGGAAAGTGCGGAGCAGAGAAGAACATATAAATAATAAATAAAAAAAATAGATAACAGAGGCAATAAACAGTGGTAGTGCAGCCAGAAAGTGCTGTGTTTAAGGCAGCAGACTGGGTAAGTCTGATAAGTGCAGAAAAAAAAAGAATATGGGGGTGTGGGGAACTGTATGGGTACAGATACAGTCCCCAGTGCAAGGGGTGGTTAGGAGGCAGTGCAGGAGGGTGGCAGGGTGAGCAGATACCTGGGCCCAGGGGACAGAGGGTGGCCAGGTGCACGGTGCCAAGAAAGCAGTTCAGCAGGGGAGAGGGAGAGCGAAGGCGGAAGCAAAGAGGAAGGTCTTGAGGAGCTTCCTGAACCAGAGATGGTTCTCCTCAAGTTTTAGAGTGGCAGGGGTGCTGTTCCAGAGGGAGGCCCCAGCCGAAGACAGAGATCTACCCCAGCTTGTTTCTTTGAAAAACGACTGACCCTTAGGGAGTTAGAGGTAGAGGAGCGAAGAGCTTGAGAGGGGAGGTATTTGAGGAGGGATAGCTAAAGGTATTTTGGACCCAGGCCCCAGAAAGCCTGGTGGAAAATGCAAAGGGTTTCAAATGTAATCCTAGTGTCCACTGGTAGCCAGTGGGGAGAGATCATTGGTTGTGATAAGGTCAGATATGTCCAAGGCATGTGCTAGGACCGATCTAGAGTTGATAAAAGCCCCCCTGATTTGTGCAGGTGTGTTGCCGTCTTTGTCACTGTTAGGTTTAGTTTTGGTTGTAATTAGGGCAGGTTTAGTCGTATGCCTATGTGGAGTGTTTTTCTTAGTCTGATTCAAGTGGGTGCTAGTGATTACGTTAGCTAGATTAATAGCAGTAGTGCTGGTGTGGTTTTGGTTGCCCGCAGGATAGGCGGCTAACCTGCGGTTTTGGTTCAGAAGGTTTCTCTGACCAGTGGCGAGGACCGACGTTTCAGTATCGTTATTGCTGTACCTGAATATAGATAGGTCGGTTGGTACGTTCTGGGCAAGTACGTTCTGGGCGGTGTAGGTGAGTACTTTCATGGTAGTGTTGGGGTAGGGAGACTTGCCGCTAATCAGAGGCAGTGTTTGTGGGAGAAGTAGAGAAGGCCAAATAGTATTGCAATTGGGTAGTACTTTGGCCATGACTAAGGTGAGAATATGGAGAGGAGATAGAGCTGATTTAAATTTCAGCCCAAGCATGTCCCTGCTATATGGCAGGCTGACGCTGAATCCCATTAACATAATGTCATGCACCCAACATTATCTATGAGTTGCACATTGACTGTGTATTTCAACAACCTTCTACAGCCCACATAGACAGACAGAAGAAGCAGACATAATACCTGTGGCAGCTGTTGAATATTTTTATTGGAGGGGCGTAAAGGTTCCCAATAAAAATGCAAGAGCCACCAAGTGCAGCACAGTAGCCTAAACTAACAAAACAGAGTTCGGAGCGGGGTTCCTCCCCCTCCATAAAATGTTTTTTAAAGTATGTTAAAATGATGCATTTTATAGCACACTTCCTATGTTAAACTGGGTTAAAAGCCACAGAGTTTGCAATTAGTTTTGCAGGGCAACACAGGAATAAATCCAAAATATGGCAAGTTACCAACAGTGCTTTTGCCCACAATATATGCAAGTTAAAAAAAAGATCATGCTAGTGGTGTACATAAATGGCCATTCTGGCTGCACCAATATATAACAGTATTCCTACATAAGAACATACTCATGTTTGCTTTGCCCATACTGCCATTACATATACTATAAGAAACCATGCTGGCTTTGACAATACAATATATGCCAGTGCCTCCACATAAGAACATACTGCTATTGGCTCTGCCACTAAAAAATGCCAAGCCACTAAAAGAAACTAAGTCCAGGCTGGCTGCACCAAAGTAGGCCATTTTGGCAAAGCGAGAAAACTTATCATGATTTTACCCTTGATACCTATAAAAGATGCCACTCCACATTAAGAAACTATGCACATACTGGCTGCACTAACATAGGCAAGGATGGCCACTTAAGAATACATATCACTGGAGATAATCCAAATCTGCCGAACAGATTCTTCTTGCGGAAAATTCATATTTCTTAGGAGCACCATCTTTCAAAATGCTCTACAGATTTTAGGTATTACCTGCAAATTTCAAAGTATTTGGACAGTTCCAGCAGATCTCCCCCACCCCCCGTTACTATGAACAAACTTAATCTGCTCTTAACACAATTAAAGGGAATGTTATATAATGTATGCACAGCAAAAAGACACCTTCTCTGGATACACATGGATATCTTATAAAAGATTATTTAGGAATGGTTTCTGTCTCACCTTTGAGGCTGGAAAGCCACACCTCTGTCACAAGGCAGATTACGAGTCATAAAGATATGCATTGCATGCTCACAGGACATAGAATTAATAAGAGAATATGGAAGGAGTAAGCAGAAAAGATGATTATGGAATATTGAGAGATGGACATGAAGAACTATCTGGAGAGGAGAGAACAGAACTGGAAGAAGTGACCCCAGGAGAGAAGGAGGCCAGTCCATTGAAAGAAGAGTGAGCATCCTATGAGAGATGGATTTCGAAATAGCTACCTGAAGTGAGGTTTTGCTGAAGAAATGATTCCCAGTTCACTGAGTCTCCAGCCATCTTTCCAAAAATCACACCTCAAAAGAGTCCCAATGAACCCCAAATGTTCCATATAGAGTGATCAGGGTAAAAAGAGAATTGAACTGCGTGGAATGAAATTTGAAAACGCAGCTGTTGATAGTTCAATGCCTTCTGATCCCCAGTTATATGAGAGTCAAAGTGAGTTACTCCTTTAAAGCATATTGCAGTTGGTATTGTAAAACGAACTGAATGTATTTTGGTGCCACTTTTTTGTAAGTTACATATTATTTCAAATATAATTATAGGCCCAAACAAATCCAAACCTATCTTTGGTCATGATATTGTTGCAAAATATAATTGCTGAAGGTGATATTGTACATTCGTGTAGCAAGGTGAAGCCGTGGTTATAGATCAAATGTTGGCGCAACAAACAAAATTAATATAAAGAATACATTTTATTGAATACGAATTTTGTGAAGTGCAAACCCCTGCGTTCTCAAATCTTTCAATGCACAGACAGACTCATATGTAATATGATAGGACAAGTTTGTTTTTAATGTTGTATATGTTAGAGAGGAATAGTGTGTTTTAACTGGAGGGGCAGCACTAAAGACGGAACTTTAGGCTGAGGTATAGAGTGTATCTCAAGGGGAGTAACCGCTGATAAATGTTAGAACATATACCAATGCTGTATGTTTCTATTTGAAGCCGGAAAGTATTTGGTGTTATCTAAGTCACCTGTGATCCAACCTTATGATCTGATATTAGGATCCATGAAACAACCTGACTATTTATTGGTCATTAGTACACTCATTCATAGTCTTGATTGTCATTTTTTTACATGAGTTTTATTTCATGATACTCAATTTTCTGGTTATGAAACAATCAAGAGGGAGGAATAGTGTATCTTCAGCCAGAAAATAAATGTAGGCTGAGAATCACACGCTCAGATGCGATAAAGTTGTGCAGACATACATAACTTGAAAGTTTCATATGCAAGTAGCTTGAAAACGGCACACACACAACTGAATTTAAAGCTACATACATAGCTGTATCGTCGGTTACACACACACCCACACCCAGAAGTATAGACTGCAATCACACACTCATATTTAGTAAAAGTCATACATGCACAATTAGGGAAAACTATACCCATGTCTTTTGAGAACGCAATATGCATATGGGTTCAGAGTAGAGTGGACAGACCCATAACAGTATGGTTTCAAATTCCACCCTACAGGTGTTAAATAAGCTGGCAATTTTCTACAGTTGAATGACCTGCACATAACCAATACATCCACTACATCCCACCTTCACTGGGGAGTTGGTTGATTATGGGTATACTATCAAGTAATTATTCAAACTCATTTTCTCTGATACCATGACTGTCTTGTTACTGGAGAAAAACTTGTGCTCTGAAAAGTGGTTCAGAATGTTTAAATGTAAATATCCATACACTGGCCAAAAAGCAGCAATGTTTGTATTGAAGTAAAATAGTATTTCTGGGACCAAAGAATGCATAGGAATAATTATAATGCTTAATATTATTTTTAGTACAATATTTCATAATGTAAACAAATGCTTGTGTGAACTGATAAAAGTGAGATTAATTAAGGCAGGTAATTCGTTTTTTAAAAAGATTTTTGGATTTGCTATTTGTAGCCTGATAGTGATTTCCACAGCGAAAAGTTAGAGCTCACCTTAGTTGAAGTTGCATTATTCTTTTAAATAAATTTTGATTTTTGACTACCTCACTGTCTGTTCCTTACCAAGAACTGTGCGGTAGATTTGTATAAATGGGAGTGTTGGATTAGCATGTTATGCCAGTGCAAGCCTAGAAATCAAAAGATTTAAAATACACAAACATTTCTACATGCCTACCCCCACATAAGGACACCCGTCATGCTGGCTTTCCACATTATTCCACTACAAAATGCCATGCTATAGTAAGAAAATGTGTCTATGCTCACTGCACCAATGCAGGACAGTATGGCCATGTAAGAACACTCACCATGTTGGCTTACCCTTAATGTCAGTAAAGGATTCCATAACAAAACTAAATAAGTTGACACCACCCTATTAGAACTGGCGCTCTCAGTTGGCCCTCGAAGGAGCTGAGAAGAGTTTAAACGTTCGTTATTCAGATTCTTTTGGTAACTGTAAATTTATTTCTTTGCAATATTAGCCCATCAAATTCCTTGTGAGGCTTCTGGGTAAAGTCCTTATGAAAAAATACAGGGACTCTTATATTTGTACCAGGAGTTGTTTTAATCACATTCCTGTGAAAAACATTTAGGGCCTCATTCCGACCCAGGCGGTAAGTTACCGCCTGGGTCGTACCTTTACCACCATGGCGTAAACTACGTTTACGCCATGGTGGTTGGCGGACTTACCGCCCCATTCCGAGGTTGGCGGGGCGGTAAGTCCCCAATACCCATTTACCCTTCCCCATTCCCATTTTTGCCCCATAGGGCATAATGGGAGTGGGGAAGGCGTTAATTACGCCACCGTAAATTACGGTGGCGTAATTAACAACAAGGTCCCTTAGCGCCATGGATTTTAACACCTGCTAAAAGCAGGTGTTAAATCCTCCATGGCGCTAAGGGACCTCTGAATCAGGCGGTAAGGGTCGGCGCTGTTTACGCTGCCGTAAACCCCTTACCGCCTGGGTCGGAATGAGGCCCTTAGTTGTATTTCTAGTAGTGCGGCAAAACAATAATAGCTGTAGGCCATTAAGTGTACATGTGCCAATGCATTTTGATAAAAACAATCTTCAGGGTTGTACACTTGTATTGAGTATCATACTATAATTGCAAACCTGTGGCATTAAAAAGAACATAATCACAATAAATCAAAACATGTTGCGCAATGATCGTGGCGTTTTAGAATAGTAAAGTTAAAAAATGACATACCAATGAGTGCCATACCAACGGGTTCATTAATAGGTGTCATCCCAATTCACAAGATAGGAAAAAAGAGAGAAAATGCATGTCAACTCTATTTGCATTCCTGTAATTGCCTTCATGATGCTTTAATAATATGAGATGGAAGTTATAATTGTACCTCGTTCTATTCTTATTAAGTATCTTCAAACGTGAACAGTGCATGCACTGATAGCGGCATCTGTAAGGAGATACAACATCTATCAACCCATGATTCTTCTGTGTAGGTTTTGAGAACGCTATAGCCTAAACGGCACTCACCTCTCGTCAGTATTCCATGTGAACTGAAGCCGAGCGAAGCCGCGAAGTCGCGTGTGCGCTCCGACTCAGTTTGTATTTATGTGTAGCGCAGGCGACGGAATGAGGCGTCGTGCTCCTGCAAGGTTGCCAGAGCACGTGCGCCTCGCGCCCCACCCCTCGTGAGATCACAGAGGGGCGGGGATGTCCTGATGGCAACATCAAAAGTCTTAGTGTAATGCTAGGGCGTGTGGGATTGGTTGCACAAACAAAAGTATGTGTTTATAACAACTGATGATATTCAAGGAAATACTGTATTACTTGTGCCTGATCGGAAAGTTCCAAAACGAGGCTCATTTGTAGAACTGAAACCCATGCGCCACTTCGTAAATCTGAGTGTGGTTCTGTGGTTAAGAACCCTCGGTGTGGCTCAAGCCTTAGAGCGTATGTGTTAGGTAAATTTTTAGATCACATAGCGCAATAAGTGAGCATGATGTGCCTGCTTAAGGAAATGCGGCACTCTTAGTATAAGAGGATATAGAAAACAAACACAATCATTCTGATTAAATCTGCGCAAACCCATTATTACTTGTTAAGTAGTGCAACCATGGGTTTAGAAGTTGTCGTGATAAGCTGCTAGGCGCTTGCAGTAACCTGCATTTGCACTAACCCACTGAGCTATCTTGTGTGTATTAGAGCCTATTCGAAGCGTGGAGGAAAATGCTGACATCAACCAGGACTCTCGAACTGGGTGAGCCTGCATGCTTGCAAGGGGTTAATTGCGAAGGCCTTTTCTGAAGACATAAAACATCTAGCATTTGCAAGAGGCTCTATGCAGCCCTTGGGAGCCAGGCACAGCTTTGCTCGTCTTCGCTCTGCGAGTCAGGTGCACTGATAAGGCAAGAATGTCTGATCTTTTCAAAACACAGTGCCCGAAGCCTGGGAACCAAGACTGGCTGTTTCCAGTCTTGTAACTTTCCAAGCAAAAAACATGTTTACTGCCAGGAAGGGAGAGCCTAGAAGCTTCTCGAAGAGCTGACACGTCATGATGATTGACATGCAGCTCCTAATAAGAGAACTATACTTGGACCAGGGAAGCGGGGACTCATCCTGGGCTGTTGGAAAGACGCGCGTATCAAGAAGAACAGTGCCTGGACGACCAGCTGTGCACTATCAGGGCCAAGACTCCTAACATCACATCCCCGCTCTGGTGTAGGACTGTGGGGGCTTGGCCAGTCCTCCCATCCTCTTCTGAGGAGTGCCGGGCACCTGTAGCGGCGAGGGTCCTGGGTGTGATCAGATCGTACCTTCATCTACATTTCATTAGGAGCGTAAGACCAAATAATTGCATATTCATCTGTGATTGATAATTGGCATTATATAGCTTGCACTTTCTATTTCCACATTATTATAAATTGCTGCTTAGTTTTCATTAGCCATTGTAGATAATAAATGCAAGCATCATATATTCTGTGTGATTGGCTTTTTTCCAGACTGAGATCATCGTGCGTCTTAAACCTTATTTGTGTGGGAAGGTAATTAGGAGTGATTTACTTTGCACAAAGGGCTGGATCCCAGGGAGGTGCGGGTACTGCTTATCACTACATTTGGCGCTGTGAGCAGGGTTTACGAGCACGATGCCATTCTGGAAAAAACATGCAAAAGATGAATGCAATGGGGAAGATAGTGCACTCTGTCACATTCCAGGATGGCCGGCATCAAATGCTTGGTCGGGTGTGGCAGATATTTTGCATCGGTACACGGCACCGAGGGCATGGGACATGCTTGAAAATGATGTTTCCCCGGCGGTAATTAGTAAGTGCTTTCAGAGTTTACCGCTTGAGAGATGCAGAAGGGAGCTAAAGGCAGCAGGAAACATAGGCTGGTTATTCCTGCAGGCGCTCAGAAAGGTGCATGAGAATGAATTGCTTAAAGATGCGCAGATTCGTAAATTAACAGATGAGATTTCCCTGCTCCAAGAGCAACAAATTATTATGAGACAGACCCTTGAATCGTCCGTTAAATGGGCTGATCAAATGGAGGACAGGTGTGCCTCTTTAGCTGTGCGTGTAGCCACGCACAAGCGCAGACAGCGGCGGGGCAATCCGTCAAAGATAAGGATTCGCGCGCTAATTAGGAAAGATAACTGGGACCCAAATTTATGGTCGGGTGAAGTCAGTGATAGTGAAACTGAGCAAGCATATGACTGGAATGAGTCTGTTGAAATTAGACTTGCTGAATTAAATTGTTCTGATGAAGAGGAGCTGGAATGTGCTCCAAAGAAATGTATTTATCCAGCACGGCCGTTAATCACTAACAAGTCAAAAGGCCAAGCTGGCGGTGCAAATATTCAGAATACAAGGATTGTCCGCGATTATACACAGACAGAGCTTTTAGAGATTGCTAAGTTATTTAGACAGAAGCCAGGTGAAGCACTTCTGAGATGGTTCCTTCGCCTCTCGGACACGGGTGCCGATAGTATCTTCTTAACCCCAGAGGAACTGTTAAAGATGGGTTCACTCACTACTAATGTGATGTTGGGACAGATAGTGCGCGGTGCGCTCGGACAGCAAGGTTCTCATTCCTTGTTTAATTGGCTTCAGACTGCCTTAATGACTCTGTATGGGAGTCCAATGGATATGGAAGAGAGTTGGGGCGGTTGGCAATCACTAACTGAAGCAACAGATCAGCTTAGAGAGATGGGTTTGCAGTGTGCACTGTACAGTGCAAATTTTGCAGGGCCTGACATGGAGTTGTTTACAGCTGGCATGCGCGCACGTTTGTTAAGAAATGCACCGAGTCACATGAAGGGCGCATTGCTTTCATTGCTGGGTCCAGCGCAGGGCAAAGCCATTGTTGAAGTGGCACTTCTGTTAGGGCAATTAGAAGGGCTGGATGTGCGTAAAGCAGCGCGCCTAGTGGCTGCAAACAATGATTCAGAGAAAAAGCGTGGTAAAAATGTAAAGTCTAAAGAGAAAGCTGATACTGTCGAGATCACACGCAGACAAATGTGGGTGGACCTGCTAAAAGCAGGAATTCCAAGGGAAGAGATAGATGGTAAACCCACATCTGTGCTGCTTGAGAAATGAAAAAAATTAAAAAGACAGGGATTGGAAAAAACTAAGCCCTCTGCACCCTCTGAAGAGGAGGTGTTGAAGCCCAAAGTGCGAGCAAAAGGTTACCCTGATTTGGCAAAGGACAAGTGGGAGGTCCCAGACCCCATTTTTGATTGAAGGGCTGGCTCTGTCTTTGAGGTACGGTTAATAAAGAGAACTAGTCCCAGAGACAGACGCCCTTTTGTGCCACTTACCTTGTACTTGGATGAGAAAGTAAAACATGTTTTGGCTCTACTAGACACAGGAGCTGAGGTAACCATTCTGAATGGCAATCCCAGTAAATTATCTGGTCCCAGAGTTTTGGTCAATGGTTATGGGAGAGCAGAAACTGTTGCAAAAGCCTTTAATGTAAAAATGTCAATTGGCGAGGGATTGCCTTTCACAGCAAATGTTTTGATTGCAGATATACCGGAGTACATCCTTGGCATGGATGTGTTGTTGGGCAAAAGTGTGACTACAGATTTAGGCGAATTTGTTTTTGGCAATCGAAAAATCCATGTGAGAGTTATTAACCCCGTTGTGGTTGGGCATGCCAAATGGTCCCCCTTGCATTTACCTCCTCCTGCTGACCCAGTGTGCGTGAAACAGTACCGGTTGCCAGGAGGACATAAAGAGATTGGTGAAACTATTGAGTCATTGGTGAAAGCTGGCATAATGAGGCCGGCAGTCAGTCCATTCAACTCGCCAATCTGGCCTGTCCGCCGCCCGGATGGGGCATGGCGTCTGACAATTGATTACCGCATTTTGAACAAGAAGGTGCCGCCCTTAGCTGCGGCGGTGCCAGACATCATCACCCTGATTGAAAACCTTACGAGAGAAGTCGGTGAATGGCATGTGGTCCTTGACCTGGCCAATGCATTTTTCTCCATTGATATTGACACTGAATCACAAGACCAATTTGCTATCACTTGGGGAGACAGGCAATTTACCTTTACAAATTGCCCCAGGGGTATGTGCATAGTCCCACTCTGTGTCATGGATTAATTGCCAGAGACTTAAAGATGGTGCAATTGGATAATGTATTTATTGCTCATTACATTGATGACATCATGCTGAGAAAGAACATGTAGAAAACGCTGCTGAAAAGTTGATCACACACATGCAAAATCGGGGGTGGGCCATAAATCCCAAAAAGGTACAGGGGCCTGCTCAAGAGGTGAAATTTCTAGGTGCAATCTGGTCTGGGTCAGTTAAGAAAATTCCTGACCCGGTAATTGATATGGTTCAGCAGATGGCTCCACCAGCAGATAAAAAAGAGGCACAAAGATTCATTGGGTTAATGGGGTTTTGGAGAAATCACATACCTCATTTAAGCCTGATACTGAAACCCATTTACAAAGTCACCAGAAAGAAACATGACTTTACATGGGGCCTAGAGCAACAGACTTCCTTCCAACAGGCTAAAGACGCAGTGAAAAATTACATCACGCTGGGGCCCCTGACAAAAACTGATCCTTTTGAATTGGAAATTCTTGTCTACAATGACGTGGCTGTGTGGAGCTTGTGGCAAAAGCAAGGACAGAAAAGAGTTCCACAGGGGTTCTGGTCAAGGAAACTCACAGATCCTATGACAAAATACACTCCGCTTGAGAAACAAGTTGCTGCAGTGTACTGGGCTCTAGTTGAAACTGAAAGAATCACAGGCGAGCAACCAGTGACAATTTGCACAGAAATTCCAATCATGGGCTGGGTGCGTGACACTGCTGCAAATGGGAAAAGTGGCAGAGCACAAGACGCCACTCATGTCAAATGGAAATGGTATTTACAGCAACGTGCGAAAGCTGGCCGCACAGGGGTTTCCAGACTGCAAGAACAAATGCTGGAGGCGGTAGATCTGGAAGCGATGCCTGAACCAAACACCCCTGTGGCGTTGCCAGAATCTCCCTTCAAAGTCGCACCCGCCTATGATACATTGACAGAAGAAGAACAAAAGTCTGCATGGTTCATGGACGGCACCGCAAAGTATGATAAAGGGCAAAGACACTGGCAAGCTGTCGCATTCCAGCCCCACCGAGAAACACTGCTAATGAGAGAAGGTGTGGGAGGATCAAATCAGTATGCTGAACTGCAGGCAGTGGCCTCCGTGATTGAACAGGTGAAGGAAACAGAGACTGCATACATATGCACAGACAGTTGGGCCACATATCAAGGCCTGACACATTGGGCACCGGCATGGAGAAGAGATGGTTGGCAGATCAAGAACACACCGATCTGGGGAGGGCCAGACATCTGGGAAGAGATGTGGTGCAAAGGTGAGAGGTGCAAAATCTGCATTGGGCATGTCGATGCACACATGCCCCCTGACACCTCACTGGCTGCCCTGTTCAACAATGAAGTGGACCAAATGGCAAAGATTCGCCCAGTGACAACACTGCAAGAAGCTGAGGTGTTGCAAGGGATGGCGGATTGGGCACACCAAACCTCAGGGCATCTAGGGCAAACAGGAACTTATCAATGGGCAAAAAAGAGACAATTGCCCATTACCATGGATCAAGCCATACAAGCTGCCTCCCAATGTTCCGTGTGCAGTGAAGTGAAGCACTACCCTCTGGAGAGGAAGCCTCAAGGCCCTTTGAGAAGAGGTGAAAGAGCTGCTAGCGTATGGCAAGTTGACTACATTGGCCCTTTACCGCCCGAGAATGGAAAGCATTATGTGTTGACCATGGTAGACACATACTCTGGACTGCTGTTAGCTTATCCAGTCGCCCGTGCAGATCAACGGGCTACCTTGCAAGGCATGGAATACCTCATCAGACACTATGGCATCCCGGATGAAATCCAATCAGACCAAGGCAGCCATTTTGCTGGACACAATGTGCAAGACTGGGCACTAGAGCAAGGCATAAAATGGACACTGCACATCAGCCGATACCCAGAATCCTCTGCTCTGGTGGAACGTAACAATGGGCTGCTCAAGCAACAAATAAAGAAGCTGACTAAGACTCACACTCTCAAGGGGTGGTCCAAACATCTGGCACAAGCACTGTTTGAACTGAACAATCGTCCACTGGGAAATCGCCAGACACCCTTTGTGAGACTGACAAGTGCGAAAGTGGAATCTACAAAGACTCTTGTTGTGTGGAAAACCGACAAAGAAGCTAAGCTGCCTGTGCAAGCGACTGCAGGCAGCATTGGACTTGATCTATCTACCTGTGAAGATGATGTTATACCGGCGGGGCAAACCAAATCCATCTCGCTGGGTATTGGCATCAAATTGCCGGCTGGCACTTATGGACGCATTGCTGCACGATCCAGCCTGGCAAAACAAGGCATTGACATATTGGGAGGTGTGATTGATCCTGATTATAGAGGGACTGTTTCGGTACTTTTACATAATGCTGGTGCATCTGCAGTACCATTAACCAAATATGACCGAATTGCACAATTGATTTGTGAACGAGCAGTTGTCCCCCTAGTAGTAGAAAGCAAGCAATCCCCAGACACTACATTGAGGGGGGAAGGAGGCTTCGGTAGCACTGGAAAAAAGGTGTGGGTGCACCATCCTAACAAAAAGCCTGAGGCTGGGGAAGTGTTAAGTCAAGGTGTTGGAAGTACTTATGTTGTACTTTTGCATAATTCTGATGTGCCTGTTTATATTCCTGCTACTAGGCTCACACCACGAACGTAGAGCAGTATGAAGGGGATGGGACTTGCCTTGCTGTGGGTGCTCCTGGCCTGCCAAACCAACGCTTTCTCTGTAAAGAGTGGGTTATTGCAAGACACTACATGGACTCTGAGAATCGCATGCACTACACCTGATGCTCCAGTCCTGCGTGATAACTACAACCGCACCGTAACCTGTGAGAAAGGCGTTACAAATGAGTATCCACATGGAACTGCAAGAGTTCTAGATTGGCACATTGTCGGACACCTTTTATCACTAACTCATATGACTGGCGCTTATGAAATCTTAGGTCCAAAGGTTTCAGTGAATGGATCAAATAATTTGTTTGATGTTTCATGTTTCTTTTGCCCCAAGAACTGCAATGAGTGTACTCGCCAAGATTTTCTGGACTATAACTTGACCAAATGCCTTTCATACAATTGTACGTTGAAACAGCCTCTACCAGATGGTAGTATGGTGTTTGTATCAAAAACCAATATTGTATATGGTAGGCATCCCACTTGGAGGATGGTGTTTTTCAAATCACACAAAGTAGAAACTGTGAACATGCTAGATTTTCCAGTAGTAAGACAACATTTAAATTGCAGACATGTGATGCACGCTTCCATCATTTCAGAGGTACACTTAGACATAGACTTGTCACGGGGCAATGTCTCCTTAGTACTACCAAGCTGCTATAAATGGAGTCAATTTCTATGGCCCATCACCAAATTGCGCGTAGCTAGGGGTTTAGATTCATTGATTGCGGGTGCAGCGGGAGTGGGAGCGGGGGCTTTAAATGCTTTTGACATAGAAACTGTGCGCAACAAGTTAGCCACTATGGGTACTGATGCCAGCGGCGCTATAAAACTTCTGGCCCAGTGGGGCCCATTGATAAGTCCTACCCTGCGCAACACTGCTACAAGTATTGGCAACCATTGGAAGTGGCAGAATTTCAGCTATGAAGACATTTTCTCTGCCATAGGACAGGTCAACAAAACTGCTAAAGACACACGATGCATTTTATGGCAAACTTTGCTAAATCAGCAGGTGTTGGCTTTCCGCTCCGAATGGGGGCGACTATCTTCAACCCACTGGCACACAGAGCTACAGTTACCAGCAAACATATGGATTAAGCCGCTTGCTTTTGATTGCATGAATAACACCTGCCATGCGTTAATGCAAGTTAGTAGGACCGCTTATGCTCTAGAAATATGGTGCCCTTTTATAGTATTGCCTATGAAAATCAATGGTTCCTGGTGGGTTCCGCAAATACGAGGGGAATGGTTAGACAGCCAAAACTACACCATCCACAGTCACACCTGCATGCCCTGGGATCAGGGGTGGGTGTGTCCCCTAACTGGGAGGGTTCCAGACCCATGCATACATCCCATAGCAGGGGAGTGCACCTGGATGCAATACCACATAGATGGGACTGACATCTTCCAGATAGATCAGCATAAAGCTTGCGTAGTTACTGATCATTCCTTGCTTATTAACAATTATAGGTTATTAGGGAATCCTCAAGTATTTTGCGTAGATCAAGTTGTGACTATCTTAGACATTGTTACTCATACCCTATATTCTTTAACCCAGTGGTCTCACACTACTCTGCATGCTGAGCTCATGCATTTGCTTAACTGGACTCTATCCTATGGAGTTATTACTACCCGCCTTCAAGCTATTAGACAGTTTGCTCAAACTGCTTGGAAAGATTTCCAGACGCTAGCTACCTCAGTTATTTCTGCAGAGTACAAGCTAATAATAGACAGAAACCAATTGATCAAAACTGCTGACCATCTGCAATCAGTTACTACTCACCACTGGTGGGATATATTCCCTGGATGGTCTCCCTCCTCCACTAAGCTGCTTAATATAATACTGCACCCATTGCTATGGTTGCTGATTTCCCTAATATTCATACTTATCGTCTTCATTGGGCTCTTGCGCAGAATGTCTTTCCTTTATACTAGAATGACTGCGCTAGAGAAACGCTTAATTGGCCTACAGCACACTGTGCATGCTTCCAGATCATGGAACTGAGTCAGCATTTTCAGGCCTCACTTCGAAAGGGGTGGAATGTCGTGATAAGATGCTAGGCGCTTGCAGTAACCTGCATTTGCACTAACCCACTGAGCTATCTTGTGTGTATTAGAGCCTATTCGAAGCGTGGAGGAAAATGCTGACATCAACCAGGACTCTCGAACTGGGTGAGCCTGCATGCTTGCAAGGGGTTAATTGCGAAGGCCTTTTCTGAAGACATAAAACATCTAGCATTTGCAAGAGGCTCTATGCAGCCCTTGGGAGCCAGGCACAGCTTTGCTCGTCTTCGCTCTGCGAGTCAGGTGCACTGATAAGGCAAGAATGTCTGATCTTTTCAAAACACAGTGCCCGAAGCCTGGGAACCAAGACTGGCTGTTTCCAGTCTTGTAACTTTCCAAGCAAAAAACATGTTTACTGCCAGGAAGGGAGAGCCTAGAAGCTTCTCGAAGAGCTGACACGTCATGATGATTGACATGCAGCTCCTAATAAGAGAACTATACTTGGACCAGGGAAGCGGGGACTCATCCTGGGCTGTTGGAAAGACGCGCGTATCAAGAAGAACAGTGCCTGGACGACCAGCTGTGCACTATCAGGGCCAAGACTCCTAACATCACATCCCCGCTCTGGTGTAGGACTGTGGGGGCTTGGCCAGTCCTCCCATCCTCTTCTGAGGAGTGCCGGGCACCTGTAGCGGCGAGGGTCCTGGGTGTGATCAGATCGTACCTTCATCTACATTTCATTAGGAGCGTAAGACCAAATAATTGCATATTCATCTGTGATTGATAATTGGCATTATATAGCTTGCACTTTCTATTTCCACATTATTATAAATTGCTGCTTAGTTTTCATTAGCCATTGTAGATAATAAATGCAAGCATCATATATTCTGTGTGATTGGCTTTTTTCCAGACTGAGATCATCGTGCGTCTTAAACCTTATTTGTGTGGGAAGGTAATTAGGAGTGATTTACTTTGCACAAAGGGCTGGATCCCAGGGAGGTGCGGGTACTGCTTATCACTACAGAAGTGTATACAAAAAGGGTATACAATATTAGGTAAATATTTAGATCAAATAGCGAAACAAGTGTGCATGAAGTGCCTGCTCAAGGCATGTTCCAATTCTTCTTGATTATTGCTTTTATTCGATTACTTTATCTTGAATATTTTGACACAAAAACTAGGGGTGGTGTGGTATCTGTCTTTACTTTCGACTTCAACTGGTCTTCTCTGTTCTGTATTGCTGCCCGTGATTCTTCTGCCTCGACTTCTTCTCTTGAATATCCCTGATCTAGGAATTTTTTGCCCATTTCAGTAACCTCATTTTGGTAATCTATTGGGTCGCTTACTATCCTTTTCACACGTAACATCTGACTGTACGGCAAATTTTTGATGAGGCTGGGTTGGTGGAAACTGAGCCTTTGGAGTAAGTTGTTGCAGTCTTTTGCGGAATATTGTTGTTTGATATTTGTTGTCTGTGATGTTAATTTTGACATCCAAGAAATATATGGTATTTCGAGGATATTCATGTGTGAATTGGATTCTTGGGTCTATACTGTTGAAGTGATTGAAGAATTCTATTAATTTGGTTCAGTGTTCATCCACATTCCAAAAATGCCATCAATGTACCTGATCCAAATGGCTAGGTCTTCTCGCCACAAATGGTTAAGAAGTACATGTTCTGTCTCAAATGTATGCATGGATGCATTTGCATAACATGGGGCCATAGTAGCCCCCATTGCAGTGCCTGCAAATTGTAGATAGTATTTATCTTTGTAGCGAAAATATGAGTTGTTTTCTATGATTTCCAATAGTGTCATGAATTCTTTCTGTGTTGGTATCTCTAGTAAAGGATTCCATGCCACAGTAAGAAAACATGTGCAGACTGGCTCCACCAATGCAGGCCAGTATGGCCACGTAAGAAACCTCATTCTGGCGTTCCCCATGGTGATTATGTCAGTAAAGAATGTCATGCAAAGTGTCCATGCAGCCTGCCCCAATGTAGTACTCTTCCCTCCACCCTGCCCACTGCAACAACACTCAAATGTTGGTTTTGCCCATAAAGAATATGCAAATAAAACATACCATGGCAAAACGCCCATGCTGCCTGCACCAATATCCCCTCAGCCTTGCACGTATGCATCATTCATAGCCATTTACACATGTAGTCAAGCACCCATACAACTCTCTCTTGTCTCGGGAGGATAGCTCAGGGGTAACGTGCTCGCCTTGGAAGCAAGACGGCACATGTAACACAGGTTCAATCCCCGGGTCCCCGCTTAGAAACCTCTGGGTATTAAGCACGTTATAAATGACCTATCATATCATATCAATCATTCACACATGCGCCTGGAAAATTCACGCTGCATTCTCATTTCCAGGGTCACATTCATATCCGTACACTGCATTCTCATGCATGCATGCATGTATACACACATACACACCCACATATGCATACATACACATGCATCCTTGCATTTATCTTACCTGCTGCACTCCAGTTATGGACTGTTCTCCAGGCCTCGGGCTTCTGTGCACCACTCATAAAGGAACTAGAAAGCAGATGGGAGCCCCGGTCTGATTCCTGACATGCATGATAGAACAGGGGTGACTCCATTGTGCTGCCCCAGGAGACCTTAATGCACGTGGAGGTGCAGGCGAACCCCCAAAAAACACTTTTGGGATTGCAGTTCCCCTGCCTACTTACTGAATGGGCCATGTAGGGCTGGGGGAAACAAAATGCCCCGGCCTCGCATGGCCCTTTGGGCTTGCACACTCGGAAAGTAAAAATCTAATGAGAAACCAGCTTTCCTTGCTTTTGGTTGTTCCTCCAAAATGGGTAAATCATTGGCACACCATTACCCATCATTGCCAAGCCACCCCTGCATAATGCAATCCCTTCAATAAGAAGGATAAGCGAGATGCAGTCTCTATCGATAGAAGTGCCCTCACTTACAATATATAGAGATAATGAATGGTTGGTCAAAATGTTTTATTGTCCATACGGGTCGGCCATGTGTTTTTAAGCCTAAGTCGCTCGATTTTAGAAAAATTTCCTATGGCCCTTACCCGAGGTTTCGTCCATTAAACGCACACGAAAACAGGCACCAGGGCGCTGCCATTTTGTGATAATCCTATCACTTGCCCCATCGCCCTGGCTGACCTGCTTTTGCGGCACTAAATCATATCCCCCGCCTCTGAGCCTGTCATCAGCAGACGCGTACCGCCCATTTCACAACGCCAAAGCACGTCTCGTGTCAACAATCGCTGCGCTTCAGCTAATGACGTGTCGCCATGGAAATGGCAAGACGCCTCTTTCCTCAATAAGTATAAACAGACCGTTTCACAACACACAGCAGCAGATTTTCGATTCCATTCCTCTCTCTGTGTTACTTTGAGTATTCTGTGACTCGTTTCTGTTCTCTGGTCAGCTACCTTTGCCGCTTGTAGCCCGTGTGAACACCTGTACCATCGCTATAAATTATTTTAGTTTGTTTACCACACAATGGCTAGAATAATACCCTACATGTACGAGCCCGAGTATACCGAGGAGGAACTACTGGAAAAGGAAACATGCAAAAACGATGGGGCTTCGGACGGCAGTTGGCAGGACGAATCAACGGATGAAGACACTGGACCTAGTCGCATGGACGGTGTTTCCACCTGGTGCATATGCAATCGGTGCGAGCTAATGCCAACCGAGGAGGAGAACTGCTGCTGCTGTGAAAACTCGGGATGCGTGGCCTACATTTCGGAAGGCGAGCCACGACCGCAATGCATCACCGAGATGCCAGACTTCAGGGCAGCCTGCCTCACACGGTCCGTGTTGAGGGTAATGATGGTGCTTATGCACGAACTTCGCGCAACAGTTCGTCCTCATAATCCGAGTAACGAGTAAGTATAATCTGCTTGTGATGCCACTACTATTTCATGGTCGTCTCCTATATCCAAAATTACATCTACATATCATTGTAATGCATGAAAGTCGTTCAATAGTGTGCAGTGTCTAGATAGCATTTGTCCGAGCAGAATGCCATTAGTTACAAGAATTGTCATTGACAACAAACGTTTAATCAACTTATCTTGGTCATTTAAAAACAGTTTGTATCATTATTTTTCACAGGTGGTACCGGCTGGTGGCCTATCGTTCCTTTACATGGTGGCTTCACGGGAGGTTTGGACACCGCGTTCAAAGAGTAATACCCGCCTGTGCCGTTCATGCCATAAGAGAAACTTTCCCGAGTGACAGCAGTCATTACAGGGGATTTTCTCTCGCTGTGCTGCAACCTGACCTGTACAATGTGTAAAGTTTTGTATTTTTGTGCCATCAAAAAAAGAAACAAAATAAAACACCACATATATTTTAACAACGGTTGTTTCGATTTTTTAAATGAATCAAGTGTGTCAAAATTCAGCAGTCTTCCTGTGCCTTATCTGCACGCCCCAGGCCCATCCATCCCACCCCACTCTATCAAAGGCGGTTCGCGCCAGTGGATGCGTGCTGCCATGGGGGGCTGTCAGGGGCGCAAACGGCCAAAGTGCCAAACAACATGTACACTTCAAAAGGTATCCCACACCAAGGGCCCATTGCTCACATGGCCTCCTCAGACTCCGTGTCTCCAGGCAGGGCTCCCCCTTGAAGCAGGCCTCCCCCCTGCAATCCACATAAGTATGTCTCCATTCAGAGTCTTCCTGTGCCTTATCTGCACGCCCTAGGCCCATCCATCCCATCCCCCCTCTATCAAAGGCGGTTAGCGCCAGTGGATGCGCGCTGCCATGGGGGGCTGTCAGGGGCGCGAACGGCCAAGGTGCCAAACAGCATGTACACTTCAAAAGGTATCCCACGCCAAGGGCCCATCGCTCACATGGCCTCCTCAGACTCTGTGTATCCAGGCAGGGCTCCCTCTTGAAGCAGGCCTCCCCCTGCAATCCACATAAGTGTGTATCCATTCAGCAGTCTTCCTGTGCCTTATCTGCACGCCCTAGGCCCATCCATCCCACCCCCCTCTATCAAAGGCGGTTAGCGCCAGTGGATGCGCGCTGCCATGGGGGGCTGTCAGGGGCGCAAACGGCCAAAGTGCCAAACAACATGTACACTTCAAAAGGTATCCCACGCCAAGGGCCCATTGCTCACATGGCCTCCTCAGACTCCGTGTCTCCAGGCAGGGCTCCCCCTTGGAGCAGGCCTCCCCCCTGCAATCCACATAAGTGTGTCTCCATTCAGAGTCTTCCTGTGCCTTATCTGCACGCCCTAGGCCCATCCATCCCATCCCCCCTCTATCAAAGGCGGTTAGCGCCAGTGGATGCGCGCTGCCATGGGGGGCTGTCAGGGGCGCGAACGGCCAAGGTGCCAAACAGCATGTACACTTCAAAAGGTATCCCACGCCAAGGGCCCATCGCTCACATGGCCTCCTCAGACTCCGTGTCTCCAGGCAGGGCTCCCCCTTGAAGCAGGCCGCCCCCCTGTAATCCACATAAGTGTGTCTCCATTCAGCAGTCTTCCTGTGCCTTATCTGCATGCCCCAGGCCCATCCATCCCACCCCCCTCTATCAAAGGCAGTTCGCGCCAGTGGATGCGCGCTGCCATGGGGGGCTGTCAGGGGCGCGAACGGCCAAGGTGCCAAACAGCATGTATACTTCAAAAGGTATCCCACGCCAAGGGCCCATCGCTCACATGACCTTCTCAGACTCTGTGTCTCCAGGCAGGGCTCCCCCTTGAAGCAGGCCGCCCCCCTGCAATCCACATAAGTATGTCTCCATTCAGCAGTTTTCCTGTGCCTTATCTGCACGCCCTAGGCCCATCCATCCCACCCCCCTCTATCAAAGGCGGTTCGCGCCAGTGGATGCGCGCTGCCATGGGGGGCTGTCAGGTGCACGAACGGCCAAGGTGCCAAACAGCATGTACACTTCAAAAGGTATCCCACGCCAAGGGCCCATTGCTCACATGGCCTCCTCAGACTCCGTGTCTCCAGGCAGGGCTCCCCCTTGAAGCAGGCCGCCCCCCTGCAATCAACATAAGTGTGTCTCCATTCAGCAGTCTTCCTGTGCCTTATCTGCACGCCCCAGGCCCATCCATCCCACCCCCCTCTAACAAAGGCGGTTTGCGCCAGTGGATGCGTGCTGCCATGGGGGGCTGTCAGGGGCGTGAACGGCCAAGGTGCCAAACAGCATGTACACTTCAAAAGGTATGCCACGCCAAGGGCCCATCGCTCACATGGCCTCCTCAGACTCTGTGTCTCCAGGCAGGGCTCCCCCTTGAAGCAGGCCGCCCCCCTGCAATCCACATGTGTGTCTCCATTCAGCAGTCTTCATGTGCCTTATCTGCAGGCCCCAGGCCCATCCATCCCACCCCCCTCTATCAAAGGCAGTTCGCGCCAGTGGATGCGTGCTGCCATGGGGGGCTGTCAGGGGCACAAACGGCCAAGGCGCCAAACAGCATGTACACTTCAAAAGGTATCCCACGCCAAGGGCCCATCGTTCACATGGCCTCCTCAGACTCTGTGTGTCCGGCCAGGACATCCCCCCCCACGCTGGCCGGCCCCCGGCAAACCACATAATACCACGACATACACACGTCATTCATTCACAAACACACCCCTGTTTGTAATACTTTATAAACCACTTGATGTGTCTCATGAGAACATCTTTGCGCTTTGCAAGTCAACTCCTGAACGTGCTACCTGAGAACCACTGAGATCTATGCTAATCTGCTCGTCGTCGTGCTATCCGTGAACTTCTGTGACCACTTCGAGCAAACTCGTCAGTGTGCTACCTGTGGCCATCTACCTGTTCTCCTGCAACATACTGCTCTGCTTGCTGAATCCAACTGTTTGTTGGTCAAGGTAAGGCCATGTATCCTAGTCATATCTCGCTGATTTTTAAATTTCTATCCATTTGTGAGTAGAGTACTCAATAGTGCTATGTTCATTGGTCTCATTGATATTGACTTGAGTTTCCATTGTTATGCTATCAATAGATCTATTTATTTTCATCTGTGTCAATTGTCATCGAATTGCATCCTTCGGGGGTCCAGTCTATAATGTAAGCATGTTTCCTTCTTGTGCAAGACAGAACATCCAAGGGACAAGTCACATCATTTATAAATTTCTGCAATTTATGCAAATGCTAAGCCGCACATGATGAACTGGTATAGTTCCTGCGACCAAAACAAACCTTCCATTGAACATTGTATGGTTCATTTACTTTTGTATCACATTTTTATCCATCAAGATTGTATAATAATGTCGATATTTACTTTTCCGAATTTTCAACAATGCGCGCATGTTCGATTAGCGGTTGCCCTTCGAAGACCCATGGTAAATCTGGAGGCACTACAATGCATGTATTCCCGAAAACTGTTGATCGAATAAGAGAATGGGTCAGACATTGCGGATATCCACTGGATGAGCTGGAAAGTAGAGTCCAACAAGTCTTAGAGGACAAGAGGGGTGATCGATACCGCATCTGCAGCCGGCACTTTTCCTCGAACATGTACACAACATCTTGGGTAACAAAGAAGAATAAACGGCGAACGACACGAAAATTGCTCGCGAACGCTATTCCCACTCTATTCGTCCACATTCCGTCACTGGTGAGTCTAGTGTCCGGATTCAGCTTTAGGCCTTGCGGTAGTGTGTAGGTAGCCGAATGGAATAACTGATATTTTAGATTTTGTGTCCCTTGTAATACTTTCGACATTGATATGAGTGTATAGCTTTTTGAATAATGACATTTATCAATATATTCTTTTTCGATTTCATAACCCACAAACGAAATCTATATATGGGCACAGGGAACTATGCCATATTGCGCATTTTCAATAGCATTACTCTCAAGTATTCTGTCTCCTTACATGGCAATTTTTAATATTGGCATTTCATTATCAATCAATAATTTACCTTTACAACTGCTTGACTATCCCTTGAATCTGAAGCAAGAACATTCTACATCTGTGACGTGCTCGCAGTTATCAACCACTTTTAGCGCGTATCAGGTAATCTTACTTGGCTATTCCGCTACAGACTTGTTTTATGCATGTCAAGTAATACTTTTATTGTATTGTGTAATTATTTTACCGAATGTTTGGTTAGTGCTTTCCAATTGATATACACCTTAGTTATCGTACACTGGTGTTTGTTTTCAGTTATGATTAGGGTTATCCATATTAATGCAAGTACTGCCTTTCAGGGAGATGCTGAAGCGTTCACCAAATTAACAACATCCCTAGATGTTCTTCAGCAGCACGAAGTATGGATACTGACAGCTCCATCAAACTAGATCATCAGAGCTGTAATACTTGTCGTTTGATTGCTCTACCCAATGTTTCATTCGTGGTTAGCCATTGATATGTACCTGTGCGGTCGACCCCAAGTGTGTCTTATGTTTTCAATATTGTAATTCTTACTAATGCAAGTACTATCTTTCAGGCAGTTGATGGAGCGTCAACCCCTGCACTTGATGCGGAGCCTGACATTCAAGTAATTCCAGGGGAAGTGGAAGCGGGACCTTGCGTATACGAATCGGCGCAACAGCTTTCGGAAGTGCGCAATACATTTACAACATCCCTACATATTCTTCGGCAGCACAAGGTATGGATACTGTCATGATCTCTGCTTCCAAAAGGTCAGGGTTTTCCCAACTCCCTTGGAAGCAGATCCATAACCCAGGTTCCGAGTGCCAACCAGTCCCAATTGGGACCTTTTGGACCCAGTCCTGGCGCCAGTGGCACCAGGCTCATAAATATGCCCAGTCCCAACGCTGGAAGCGCCGGGCTCATAATGCTTGGGTGGACTTACCTGCAGCAGACCATGCTGCTTACTTGCCTGCCAGTTGAGCCTCTGATCCTCTTCTGTTTGGAACTACTTTTCCTGTTGGGTGGGGCTGGAGCCACTCCCTAGATTTAGAACACTGGAACTCTTCTGGAAGGCAGGAACTCTTTTCTTACCAGGAACTCTTTTCTTACTTAGGCGTGGCTGTGGAAGGAGACATCTAAGCACTACAGGAGGCTATTTAAACCACACCCGGTGGATGAATCTTGCTTTGCGTTATTCTGCACCCTCTGCAGCAGGACGCTCATCGTGTCTTCTGCATCCAGTCCTGGGCCTAAGGAAAAAGGCTTACCATCCTGAATCCAGTCTTCAGCAACACCTATAAAGACAAGAAAGAACAGGTTAGCATTCCGGCATCTGAAAGGCAAAGGCTTACCATCCTGAATCCAGTCTTCAGCAACACCTATAAAGACAAGAAAGAACAGGTTAGCATTCCGGCATCGGAAAGGCAAAGGCTTACCTACTCTTCGTGCACTCCGGAGGTCTTCATACTGCATTCCGGCATCTGAAAGACAAAAGCTTACCAACTCTTCGCACGCTCCGGAGGCCTTCGGCGCTGCATCCGCATCTGAAAGACAAAACAAGGTGCGTTTAAAGACATTGGGGAACTTTAATACTCACATGCCATTACTCCTTTCCACATCTAATCCAGTGGGTATTCCGGCACCCTGCAGCCGCTCCGAACTCGTACCTGCAAAATAAAAAGACAGTTAGAGCGCATCGTGAAGCAGGCAACAAGCGCTTACTCACGTGCTTCCAGGCGCTTCTATTCATCACACGGGCTCCATCTTCAACTCACTTCAGCCCGTCATCCGCCATCGCCGGAACCCTGCAAAACAAGAGACATCATTACTAAAGACTTTAAAAAGAAATTTGAATGACTCGAAACTTACCGTTCGTGCAGTAAACGACGGACAGCAGTCCTCTGAAGTCAAGAGGCCTGCGCTACCTATCCAGTGAAGAAACTGGCTACAGCACCCTGCCCCGAGGCAGATGGAGAGCTCGGCATTCACTTACCTAAGGTGAGAGCGTTAACCTTTGGGGTCTACAGGAGAGGAGAAGAGGAAAGAGATAGGGACACCCCAATAACCCCAGTTCATTAACCCCATATTTTCTATCTGCAGACATCTTACTCTACACGTCAGGCATACAGTGCACAGAGGTCCAGCCCAAAGAGCCAACCGGGTGCTACACATCACCTTTGAAGATACGGTAGTCGCCCAGTCAAGACCGGCACCTCTGCGAGAATCAGGTGAGCGTTACAGATACTGGCAGCTCCATCGAGCGTCATCATATAACGTGATTCCATTTGCTATACTTTCTTCCCTATTAACGCAAGTACTGTGTTTCAGGGAGGCGACGGAGCTTCCACTACAATAACAACATCCCATTTAGATGATGCAGTTGTAAATAAATCGGAGAAATAAGTCAATGAAATCTGATCACATTTAGATATTCCTTGATTCTTTTAGACAATACATCATTTGTGGTTATCTCTTTATATGTACCTGTGCCGTCGACCCCAAGTGTGTGTTATGTTTACAATATTGAAAACCATACTAATGCAAGTACTGTGTTTCAGGGAGACGGCGGAGCTTCCTTTACAATTACAACATCCCGTGTAGGTGATGCAGATGTAAAGAAATCGGAGAAATAAGTCGATGAAATCTGATCATATTTAGATATTCCTTGATTCTTTTAGACAATGCATCATGCATGGTTATCTCTTTATATGTACCTGTGCCGTCGACCCCAAGTGTGTGTTATGTTTCCAATATTGAAAACCATACTAATGCAAGTACTGTGTTTCAGGGAGTTGCTGATGCCTCCTCTCCAATACAACCATTCATGGCAGTCCATGCGGAGCCAGAGGTATGGATACTGACAGTTCCATCGAACTAGATCATCAGAGCTCGAATACTTGTGGTTTGATTGTTCTACAGAATGTTTAATTTGTGTTTAGCTATTGAGATGTACCTGTGTGTTCGTCCACACGTGTGTTTTATGTTTTCAATATTGTGATACATAGTAATGAAAGTGTTTCAGGGAGTCGATGGAGTGTCATTCCGTGCTGTCTATGCGGATCCAGAAAATATAGTCGTTGCAGCGCAAGAGGAAGGGAAGACATGCGGAAACGAATCGGATCAACAGAGTGCAGATGTTGAAGTTCGAGTCAAGAAAGTTGCAAAGAAAAGAAACAAACATAAGGTTAGTTACAAACAGTTCATAATTTTAGGAATTGTTTTGTGTTAGGGACTATATTATGTTTTTTTCCTGTCAATTGTACTATACTTTATATTGTGTTTAAAATGAACAACATACCTTTTCCAATCTGTCCTCTAGTTACCCGTGGGTGTACAAACTATACATACACAGACAGTGAAGCAAATGAGAGATGTTGCTTGCAAGACCATTTACACTATGGAGGAACTATTAATTCAGATGCGGCGTGTTGAGACTCGGGATGCTCATGTCCAATGGCCAGAACATGAATTGAATGTGTCCGGAGAATCCAGTAAAGTTGTATTAGACCATTGCTACAGTTCGACTGCACCACCAAAAGAAGATGATACTGAATGTATTGAAGATAGCTCTGAAGTAGTCGCAGATCAATTCACACAATCTACACCCGCCAAAAAAATGCCACCCAAAAAGCTGTCGAAAATGTTGTGTTCTCCCATCAATGCTGAAGTAACAGATGTTGAAATGACAGAGAATGAACCAGCAGCAGCACCCAACGACGCATCAGAACTTGATATCAGCGATATTTCTTTTGAATTTCTTGATATGTCCTCAACGGCACAGTCCGAAACAACTTTCACGCCGGATGACAGTCTAATGAAAGAGGGCAAATACATAGTATTCGACAGTTGTTTGATGGATATTATAAGTATGCTGAAATGTGGGCATTCAGTTGGAGGGGAAGTATGTGGGGAGCCATTGATTCATGTGACTGGTCAAAAACAAGGCAGTAACGTCAAAATACATGCCTACTGTAGATTAAATCATGCGTTCTCATGGTCTGCACAACCGATGCTGGGGAAGCTGCCAGCAGGCAATCTACTGTGTGCAGCTGCCTCGCTTTTTAGTGGGTCCAGTTTTAGAAAGTTAGAGTCTTTCTTTCAGTTTGTGGGACTCCATTTCATTTCTAAAACGCAGTACTACAAATACCAACATGATTATCTGTTTCCAGCCATTAGTGATGCTTGGAAAATTGAACAATTGTCTCTAGCAAGTACATTCGAAGGAAAACGATTCAGGCTAGCCGGCGATGGACAGTGCGACAGCTCTGGATTTTCTGCCAAGTACTGCACCTACCACTTTCAGGACATGGATAGTAAGAAAATTGTGAGTTCGGTGGTCGTGCAGGTGTCCCAATGTAAATCCTCAGTGGCCACGGAGAAACTAGGATTTATGAAATCATTGCAATATCTACAATCAAGGGGAATGCACATCAACCTCATAGCCACGGACAGACACGTTTCAATTGCCAAGACAAGGAGAGAGCAGTTCCCACATATTAAACATCAATTTGACGTATGGCATCTTGCTAAATCAATCAATAAGAAAATCTCAGTTGCAGGGAAAATAAAAGGTTTTGAAAGTATTTCACGTTGGTCCCAGTCTATCAGCAACCATCTTTGGTGGAGCTCCAAAACTTGTGAAGGGTCAGTGGAAATCCTACTTGAAAAATGGAGGTCACTGATGCACCACTGTACCGACGTTCGCCGCTGGAGAGAAAACCAACATTTCCACCAATGAAACATGGCACTTTGTCCACAGAGGAGACACGGA
Organism: Ambystoma mexicanum; assembly: GCF_040938575.1. Lineage (NCBI taxonomy): Eukaryota > Metazoa > Chordata > Amphibia > Caudata > Ambystomatidae > Ambystoma > Ambystoma mexicanum. Next base: position 636,536,693 of record NC_090925.1, read on the forward strand.
AGAAGAAGTGGTTGATTGCATCTTCACCTACACACAAAGCCATTAAGAAGATTGTTTTCGATAAAACTCTATCAAGAGATTTGAGGGGACTGACAGAATTCTGTCACACAGGAGAATTGGAGGTGTTCCACAATATGTGCCTAAATTACAGGCCAAAGCAATTGCATTTCAGCTTACAGGGCATGTAACATAGGACTCTACTAGCGGTCTTGGCCCATAACGAGAATGTGGGCCGTGAAAAGTCTAGAACTACGGGAAATGTAGGGATGCCTCGCTACACTATGACCTTTGGAAAAAGAAGTAAAAAATGGGGGGTAAAACCAGTATATGTGGAAATGGAGTTCGACTTTGTTAAAGGCCTTATTGTTAGTGTACTAGAGAAGCACAGATATGGAATTTTGAGCGTTTCTGTGCAGAGCACTGATGCATTGCCACCAAACATTGCCACTGTGCCATGTCCACCCAAACCAGAGCTCGTTGAGAAGTTCAAATCCTGGTTTAAATAAATCATTGTAATCTGATCGTCTTTTTGAAAATAATGTTATTGTACAGTGTGCATACAAGGTATGCTAACCTTAAACCCTCCATTCACCATCCTGGGTGGCGAACAACAGGGGTGTCATATTTGACTTCTCTCTCTATTCACCTCAGATCGCTGACCTTGTGAATATGTGTATGTATATATTTTTGTTGCTGTAACTAAGTTTTGCAATCTCATGTAAATGCTGCGCACTTTTAACTGAGGGGAGGCTTGCGTATTGCAAATAATAAAACAAATAAACAATAAATCTCACTTTCAACTCAACTCCTCGGGTACTTTATACTTTCCCTGACCTTCCCCCAAAAAGTCAATGTCTCCATAGTTATGGTTCTCTAGGGCTGCAAAGCTCGCGGACAACAAGGACAAAATTGGGGGCCTTAGAACGCGCCAAGCGAGGCGTTGCAGATGGGAGAGAAGCCAGTTTGCATTTGCACATTGAGGCCTAGTACAAACATGGAGTTGAAAATTCAAGTTCTCACAGATAGCTTTACACGGGATGTTGCAAAGTAATAATGTACGCTCATGCAGAGTGAAGGTCAGCGGCTTTGAATTTATGCTCGCGGGCTGAAGAGGCCCGCAAATCGCACTGGCAGTATAAGGTTCTAATGTTTTTTGACCTTGAGAGACAGGGACCATGCCAAAAGGACTTCATTTGAAGGAGGTGGGCAATAATGTAAGAGACGATAAGGCTGAAAATTCTGAAACTAGACCGAGTTTCATGTTAGTTCAGTATATGTAAAATCATTGGCACGAACACAGTGGGATTTACGGACTGCATTACGCAGAGATACAATGGAAATGGCAAATATAATGTAAGTAACTCTTTAGACGCTTTTATACCGGAATGAATGAATGAATGAATGAATGAATGAATGAATGAATGAATGAATGAATGAATGAATGAATGGCAAGTACAACATTTGTGGGATCGTCTTTCTACCGGGCACATGGGCATGCATGTGCCCATTCGACACGCATGTAGACAAACAGTCGTTTCTCAGTGGTTCAACGGTAAAAAAAACATTAGTTTGTGTGTTTCCCTCGATTTATTTCGTTAGTTTTCGCATTGGTTTTAGAGCCGAACATACTCCATTGCACTTTCCTCGCAAGCAAATAGTTTCAGCTCGCCCATAATAAATAAAATGAATAATAGTAATAAAGATCGGCTGGTGAGACTAATTTCAATTTTCATGTTTTCTAAACAGGTACATCCTACCATATTGCCACTGCCACCTATTCCAGACCCCGGCAGACAGCTTCTTCAACCGCCAGCTGCAGCTTCTTGTAAACAACTGCACTACATTGACCATCTTATGGGACGATCGCCAAGGAACCATATTCCCTTACGCGGTACTAGCGGCTAGAAGCAACATATCGACCTTCACGGTGGCCTAGTGCCTAGCTGATGGAACAGCCTTGCGGTTCACCGTGCGTCCAAAGTGCTTCTTTTAACAAAAACCAACACCCTGTGCACCATAAAGGAACAGCGCGTGACTCACGATAAACTTTTACAGATTTGCGGATCGAGAGAAAAGAAAAAAAAATCCATTCCGATTTAATATGCCAATTGCTGAATATTCTCTAAACATTTAATGTCAAATAAATGTACTTTTACAAATGTACTGTATTGCTGTTTGATTTTAAAGTACAGTTTCATATTCCGAATTGTGGCGCGCTGTGTTGTGAGTTGATCTGTGTTGCTTTCCAGGTTCCGTGTGAAGTCGCGTAGAAGACGACTGGGTGCGTTTGCCTGCGCAGCACAGTAACGTCACGGAGAGAGGCGGGGAATAAGAATGTTTTGATAATGTCAGGCTCAGGGGCGGGGGATATGATTTAGTGCCGCAAAAGCAGGTCAGCCAGGGCGATGGGGCAAGTGATAGGATTATCACAAAATGGCAGCGCCCTCGTGCCTGTTTTCGCGTGCGTTTAATGGACAAAAACTCGGGTAAGGTCCATAGGAAATTTTTCTAAAATCGAGCGATTTAGGATTAAAATCACATGGCCGACCCGTAGGGACAATAAAAATTTTTGACCAAACCATTCCTTTAAAGTTTGTGCACAAAACGTACTTCAAAATTCCATGTCAATCTGACATTCAAGATGTCTGCGTTTTTCAAACAGTTGCAATTTAGCAAAATGTTTGCACAAACTTGGGCGAGATTCACAAAAATGGGAGCAAATGAAAGGAGCGCAGGAAATGCGCTCATGCCTGAAATACTAAGATCACTTTATTCTCAAAGGTATCCAGAGCATTTCAGGAGGGTCTGGACAACAGCACAGAGATGCACTGACCAGCCACCTTGCATACATTTGTGCTGGGAGTGCGCTCCCGATACTAATGTAGGACAGGCTCCCAACACCAATGTGGTTGCTGGGAGCGCGTTTCACCGAGACGGGAAGTTAAAAGCTCCATCTCAGTGAAAGGCCTGAGAAAAAAATGCCTTTGCATCCCTGTTTGGGGGTGGAAATGCAAATGTGACAGCTGCGGTATAAACCATGGCTGATACACTTAATAATAAAATCACGACAGGGTCAGAAATTACCCAGTAATGATTTGCACCTCCCCCACGCCAGTTTCAAAAGGTGCAGGGGGGTGACCATAATTTCAGGCCATTCAAAAGTGCACCCGGTTTGTGAACTCAGGATGCATTTTTAAAGGCCCCCTTATGTGTGCAAATGTGCAAAGGAGAGGGGAGCATCCGAATGAGCACATTTAAGATGTGTTTAGCAGCCATGCCCATCAGCTCACTAATGATTTTGCCTCCATTTGTCCATCAGTTTAGCATAGCAGGAAAGGTGTTTGCCCCACTTCCAGTGGCGAGATAGTAACTAGTTGCCACCTATAGAATTGGAGCAAAATGTTAACGATGATGGGCTTAAAGAAGAATTTAAGCAGTTGTCCCAGTTCAAGACACAACTAGTATGTTATGAAATGCTATGCATGTCGTTCGTATTAGTAAATAGTACAGTCAGCCATAGTCAGTGCCCTCAATCAGCCGTTGGAGTTGCAGGCAGTATGTTGATCCTGTGGGGAGAAGCGTGGGTGGTGGCAACAGTGGGTGGGGAGATGCCCACCCCAATGTGCAAAGGAGCTCTGGAAAATATTTGGGTCCTGTTTGGCACATTTTTGGGGCCTGTTTTTAGGTCTGTAGAAAAACAAGGTATGGGGTCTCATGGCCACTACCATGGGAGCTCCCTACGGTGGAAAGCTGTGGTTGTTCAGATGCAAAATTCTGAGGAGACAGGGGAGGGCCAGCGCCGCGTTTAACCTGATTCCTGGAATTATGTGCGTGCAAAACGGGGATTTGCGTGCGATTCGGTCCGCAAATCCCCGTTTTACATGCAAATAATTCCAGGAATCAGGCATTTGCCTTCTCAACTGTCGACGGAGGCCAGAACACTTAAGCAGCCCAGCATGGGAGCAGCATTCATTTGGAATACATACGTGTTAGTGAACCGTGCACGTTGCCTCTGTGCGCGTGGGGGGTGGGGAGGCATCGCGAATGCTTAGATACAATTGTCACGCTGGCCTCTTGCAAGCGTGGCTACAGGTCACTCCCTGAAACGCGCAAGGTCTTGCATTCCACTTACTGTTACAATTGCTTCCAACAAAAGAGAATTTCCCTGCTCGCAGCAAAAAACACCAAAACCAGATCAGAGCAGGCACATACAATGTGGCCTTCCCTTGTGTTCCATGAGTTGGTCGGAATCCAACTGCAACCCCCCCACCGCTTTCCAAGGAACCGGCCCCCATCAATCTGTGAACACTGCTGGCGGTTCTCATACAAACAACAGATGGGATAGCCCGGTGGCAGATTAAGCAATCACACTCGCCAATCAACACGAGGTCAGACTTTCAATATGGCGCTGACCCCACATGGCAGAGAAGCACTTTCACGTGCCTGTACAGCTCTGCACAGATCATCTAATTAAACAGAGACATATTACCACACGAAGATGGGGTGCTATTGTAACATGTACTCCAGTCCACCAAAGAGTATGTGACGACGAAATAGCGAAACAGTGGAACAGCCAGTGGGTTCAAATCAATGTGCACAACATAATTAATGCAACAACGTGGCCTGCGTTCCCAAGGTGGCGTGTGCAAAGCAGTCTCTGTCCCTCGTGCCCCACTGTCTCCGAGCTACTATGGGCAATACTGTATATCTGCTCCGCTGCCAGATGTCTTAATGTAACCAATGGCAATTTCACCGACTAACATTACAACCACTGGCGTAGCAGGGGGCCGAAACATGTCTGGGGTCGTCTCGTGCAGAAGGAACGTGACCAAGCAGTTCGGGCTGGACTGCCCCTTTTGGAGTGGAGTGGGTCAAAGTCTGATTTGCATATGGTCTTTCCCCTTTCGTAATGGCTTGGCTGGCGAAGAACGATGGTCTGGAGGGTTGCCCAGAGCAATGCCAGAGGTTGGGATTCATTTCAAACCTTCCAGCCATCACCTGTTTTGTTCTGCGTAAGCGCCCGAGGACTACAACAGCCCTGTCCCAAAGAAGGGCCCCAGAGCACACTGATGTACATTTAAAGATAAAAACAAAGTGTAAGCTCTGCTTTGGCCGGTCTTCGCCGGTCATCGCCTCAGCTCGCCAGCTTGCTGTGCCCGTTTGCTCTCTTTCGGTGTTCCTGGCTGGCTACGTATGCTTCTGCAGTTCTTTTCTGGCGCTGGTAGGTAAACCTACCACAGAGACTTACTTAATCTTGTCTACAGTTCTAACACAGTTACTTGCTTTGCCTATGATGTGTTTAAAACGCGCTTCGCACTCACAAGGTGCTAGGCTTCAGAACATCGCGCCCTTGCTGGTTCTCTCACTTTCACTGCTTAACACTCGCTCATTAATCAAACATGGCATGGAGATTGCTGACTATGTCACTGAACACAATCCCGATATCTTTGGATTTACAGAGACTTGGCTTAATTCCAGCCTACCCACCCAAGCCACGCTCTCCACACCCAACTACACTCTTTTCAGGGCAAATCGCACACAGGGCGGAGGTTGCACTTATGTGCAAAACTAGCCTTGAGTGTCATGTTATGCCTCATACTTCACCTGATGTTTGTGAATCCTTGTGGATAAAGATAAAAACTACCCCCAACACTTCATTTAATGTGTTAACACTTTATAGACCTCCCAAAGACATGCCCTCCTTTGAAGAGCAACTTTTTGACCTCATTGCTCAGATCTCTAGATCAAAAAATCCCCTCATCATAATGGGAGATTTCAATTTTTTGTCAATCGACCCTCTTGACAGCCCGGCTCCATATTACTTGACTCTCTTATTGCCACCAGACTTAAATAATGGATTGCTACTCCCACTCAAAAAAGTGGTCATATCTCAGATTGGCTCATTTCACAAAACCTGAATATATCCCAATTGACAGTGGCCCCATGTATATGGTCAGACCATGCTCTCATTCAGGATAAAATCACCTTACCCAATCTTCCACCCAAACTAAGCACTCTGCCCCGCATTCGTCAACTCACCAGGAATCTGAAGAACATCACAGCTGTCAACTTCTCCACATTGCTGTCTACAAATTTGCAGTCACTTGCTAATTTCTCTGATTCTTCTGCGTTAGTAGAACACCTTACCTCCTCCATTGAGTAAATGATTAATGAATTAGCCCCCATTAAAATGAAAGTGATCAAATCCGAAGCTAACAAAAAACAGTTGGTTTTCGGAAGACATAATTTCCTCTAGGCAATCCAAAAGGGCTTTGGAAAGAATTTGGCAAAATAATCCCAATGCTTCTAGCCTCCTGGCTTATAAAAAAAATCTGGATTTGAATTTAAGGCACATATTATCTCTGCTAAAGACACCTATTAACAAGAGAATAATCAATGCCCAGCCCAATGTTGGAGAATTGTTTAAAATCTTAGCTGAATTTCAGGACCGTCCAGCTCCTAATAATGACTTTATTAAAAATTCAGAGTGGGGCCAAGAAGTCCATAATGGCTTCCTGTCCAAAATTACGGCCCATAAGGAAAACATTAAAAACACTCTTAATTCTTGTGACTCTGTATTATCTGAAAAAACTTCCACTACTCCAACCAACAACATCAATAATATTCCTTTTTTCAACTTTTGTCGCTATTCAGAAGAACAAGTGCACAAGGTTGTCCAGGATTTTAAAACCACTACATGTCCAGGAGACGACTGTCCCACCAATATCATCAAGGACTCACTAGATCTTCTTATTCCCTGGGTCACCAAACTGATCAATTTATCCTTTGATGAGGGCATAGTTCCGTCTTCTTTAAAAGCTGCATGGGTTACACCACTGCTGAAGAAAGACAATTTGGCCCCCTAAATCACAGATAATTACCGGCCATTACCAATGTACCCTTCATTTTGAAGATTCTTGATAAACTTGCCTACATTCAACTTCAGGCTCATGTGGGGAAACACAACATTTTAAGGGCACAACAATCTGGTTACTGTGCTCGGCATGGCACAGAAACTGCTATGCTTGACCTCAAGTCCACTCTGGCTGGCATGGCATGGCAGACAAAGATCATTCTGCTTTGTTGATGCTTTTGGACCTCTCAGCGGCCTTCGATCTTGTTGATCACACTCTGCTTGTGACCAGGCTCGGAGAGGTCGCCAATTGCTCCACCTTAGGCTCTAATTGGATTGCTTCCTTTTTGGGACCACCAACAGTAAGGGTTTGTGCAGGGAGTAACCACTCTATCCGTATTATACAAACATGTGGCGTTCCGCAGGGTTCATGCCTGTCGCTGCTTCTTTTAAATATTTACATTCGGCCTTTGCTTGACCTGTTGAACAGCCTTGGTGTCCAATATACCAACTACGCTGATGACACCAAGGTTGTTCTTCAGCTCAGTGGACATTACAAGCAGGACCTTACCACCCTTAACAACATCTACAGTGCCATCAGAACTGGATGGCCTGTAACTCCTTAGCCCTAAATAACAAGAAGACAAGAAGACAGAGCTCATGATTGTTGCCACTAAAAACACTAGGAGCAAGCTTACACCTGAGTACTCCGACTTCTTGATCACTGATCACATCATTCCAGTCACTAAAAAAGGTGAAAACCCTAGGAGTCATCCTTGACGATGAACTGTCAATGAAGCCCCATGTATCTTACATTCGGTCTGCATGCAGTTTTTTTTAACAAGCACGTCCAATGTATTGTATCACCTCTGATGATTGCGCATTGCTGTCCACAGCGTTAATAAATTCCAGGCTTGACTACTGTAACAGTCTTCTGGCTGGTACTACTGCTCTCAACATCCGAGCCCTTCAGGTTACGCAGAACAATGCTGTGCGCACCATCTTTCAGCTCTTGCGTCGCACACATATCTGCACTTTCAGGAAAACCCTACACTGGCTTCCCGTGAGGGAGAGATTCTCACACAAGGCTCTCACTCTAGCCCATCCACCAGAAATCTTCGGTCATCCGCAACTCCTGTACTTGTCCAGCCAAGATTCAAATTGGCTCGTTATGGCAGCACAAGCTTTGACATCCAGGCCCCTCTTCTCTGGAACTCTCTCCCCACTTGTATACGCCAAATTGAGGACTGCCTGCCCTTCAAAAATGCCATCAAGACTCACCTTTTCAATCTCAGTCCTGATTAATGGGCTTCCTGCTCTCATCAGTTCTCTTCTGGTCTGACTCTTGCATGTTTGTGCGTCTTGTCTTGTTTTATGTGCGCCCTGAGGCCTATGGGCATGTGGCGCGGTACAAACATTTAAAATAAATAAATATAAATAAAATAACCAGCATTGGCCATGCCAACAGTTTGGGCTTTTGTGTAGCTTTGGGAAAGGTATTTGCCAGTCATTGCCGAAGTGGTACTAACTGGCCATTAATGGTAGCAGTTGAAAATGATGCAGGTACCTAGGCATATGATAGCAGTCTAATACCTATTCAGAAGCTGAAACTATTGGCTTTGGTAATGCTTGTTTTTATCAGGACTTCAGTGAAGGACACACATACTGCGTATAAATCAAGTGGCTAAAGGCAGACCTGGTTAAGACATTTCTTTTAACACAGCAACGTGATTGCAGCACTAATTAAACCAGTGCCGTACCGAGCAGGAGGAGGGGGGAACAGGGGGTGCACATTGCCCCACCCCCCGTGGCTCTTTTAAGAGCCAGACCGGGACATTTGTCAGTGGGACACCTCTCCCGTTCGGCAACTCAATGAGGGTACCCAACGGGAAATTGGTCCTGCTGGCAAGAGAATGTGTGCTGAGCAATTCCTGCTCAGCACATTTATTGTCCTGGTCGCAGGACACCTTACCCTTTCTGGGAGAGGTGTCCCGCTGCCAAGACAATGTCCCAAGGAGCTCCTGGCAGCAGAGGGACTCTCAAGTTACTCCGTGTTAACAGAGCATTACAATGTGAGTCATAAGAAACTGATGGGAAGGAGGGTGACTGTTAGCAGGGGCCGTGGTCCCTTTAGAAATGTGAATGAGAGAGAGTGATCAGAAGTGAGAAGGGTGCATAATGTTGCATGCTTTCTGAACCAATCATGGCTTTAAAACCCAAGGACGATTTTGCATGCAGGATGGGTAGAATAAAACTAAAGTCATACTCTTATTGCTCAAAGCAAAAACAAAGAGGTGATGGCTGGAAGGTTTAGGCTGACTCTTAACCACTGGCATTGCTTGGGGCAACCCTCCAGGCCATCGTTGTTCGCCTGCCAAGCCATTACAGAAGGGGAATGACCATATCCAAATCAGGCTTGGCCCCACCCCAAAAGGGGAAGTCCAGCCCGAACTGCTAGGTCACATCCCTTCTGCACAAGACCACAAGCATCCCCAAACATGTTTCACCCTTGTTGGGGCTCATCGGTGAGGAGTAGCTTGGGTCTCTAGGCCCCGCAGGCACGGGACCCACGTCTGGGCATACCCGTCCCACTCGGGGTGACAAAGCAAAAACAAAGAGGTGATGGATGGAAGGTTTAGACTGAATCTTAACCACTGGCATTGCTCGGGGCAACCCTCCAGACCATAGTTCTTCGCCTGCCAAGCCGTTACAGAAGGGGAAAGACCATATGCAAATCAGCCTTGGCTCCACCCCAAAAGGGGAAGTCCAGCCTGAACTGCTAGGTCACATCCCTTCTGCACGAGACCACAAGCATCCCCAAACATGTTTCACCCATGTTGGGGCTCATCAGTGAGGAGTAGCTTGGGTCTCTAGGCCCAGAAGGCACGGGACCCACGTCTGGGCATACCCGTCCCACTCGGGGTGACAAAGCAAAAACAAAGAGGGGATGGCTGGAAGGTTTAGACTGAATCTTAACCACTGGCATTGCTCGGGGCAACCCTCCAGACCATCCTTCTTCGCATGCCAAGCCATTACAGAAGGGGAAAGACCATATGCAAATCAGGCTTGGCCGCACCCCAAAAGGGGAAGTCCAGCCCGAACTGCTAGGTCACATCCCTTCTGCACGAGACCACAAGCATCCCCAAACATGTTTCACCCTTGTTGGGGCTCATCAGTGAGGAGTAGCGTGGGTCTCTAGGCCCAGCAGGCACGGGACCCACGTCTGGGCATACCCGTCCCACTTGGGGTGACAAAGCAAAAACAAAGAGGTGATGGCTGGAAGGATTATACTGAATCTTAACAACTGGCATTGCTCGGGGGCAACCCAGACCATCGTTCCTCGCCTGCCAAGCCATTACAGAAGGGGAAAAACCATATGCAAATCAGGCTTGGGCCCACCCCAAAAGGGGAAGTCCAGCCCAAACTGCTAGGTCACATCCCTTCTGCAGGAGACCAGAAGCATCCCCAAACATGTTTCACCCTTGTTGGGGCTCATCAGTGAGGAGTAGCTTGGGTCTCTAGGCCCAGCAGGCACGGACCCACGTCTGGGCATACCCGTCCCACTTAGGGTGACAAAGCAAAAACAAAGAGGTGATGGCTGGAAGGTTTAGACTGAATCTTAACCACTGGCATTTGCTCGGGGCAACCCTCCAGACCATCGTTCTTCGCTTGCCAAGCCCTTACAGAAGGGGAAAGACCATATGCAAATCAGTCTTGGGCCCACCCCAAAAGGGGAAGTCCAGCCCGAACTGCTAGGTCACATCCCTTCTGCACGAAACCACAAGCATCTCCAAACATGTTTCACCCTTGTTGGGGCTCATCAGTCAGGAGTATCTTGGGTCTCTAGGCCCAGCAGGCACGGGACCCACGTCTAGGCATACACGTCCCACTCGGGGTGACAAAGCAAAAACAAAGAGGTGATGGCTGGAAGGTTTAGACTGAATCTTAACCACTGGAATTGCTCGGGGCAACCCTCCAGACCATCGTTCTTCGCCTGCCCAGCCATTACAGAAGGGGAAAGACCATATGCAAATCAGGCTTGGCCCCACCCCAAAACGGGAAGTCCAGCCCGAACTACTAGATCACATCCCTTCTGCACGAGACCACAAGCATCCCCAAACATGTTTCACCCTTGTTGGGGCTCATCAGTGAGGAGTAGCTTGGGTCTCTAGGTCCAGCAGGCATGGGACCCACGTCTGGGCATACCCGTCCCACTCGGGTTAACAAAGCAAAAACAAAGAGGTGATGGCTGGAAAGTTTAGACTAAATCTTAACCACTGGCGTTGCTCGGGGCAACCCTCCAGACTATCGTTCTTCGCCTGCCAAGCCATTACAGAAGGGGAAAGACCATATGCAAATCAGGCTTGGCCCCACCTCAAAAGGGGAAGTCCAGCCGGTACTGCTAGGTCACATCCCTTCAGCACGAGACCACAAGCATCCCCAAACATGTTTCTCCCTTGTTGGGGCTCTTCAGTGAGGAGTAGCTTGGGTCTCTAGGCCCAGCAAGCACGGGACCCACGTCTGGGCATACCCGTCCCACTCGGGGTGACAAAGCAAAAACAAAGAGGTGATGGCTGGAAGGATTTTTAGACTGAATCTTAACCACTGTCATTGCTCGGGGCAACCCTCCAGACCATCGTTCATCGCCTGCCAAGCCATTACTGAAAGGGAAAAACCATATGTAAATCAGGCTTGGCCCCACCCCAAAAGGGGAAGTCCAGCCCAAACTGCTAGGTCACATCCCTTCTGCACGAGACCACAAGCATCCCCAAACATGTTTCACCCTTGTTGGGGCTCATCAGTGCGGAGTAGCTTGGGTCTCTAGGCCCGGCAGGCACGGGACCCACGCCTGGGCATACCCGTCCCACTCAGGGTGACAAAGCAAAAACAAAGAGGTGATGGCTGGAAGGTTTAGACTGAATCTTAACCACTGACATTGCTCGGGGCAACCCTCCAGACCACCGTTCTTCGCCTGCCAAGCCATTACAGAAGGGGAAAGACCATATGCAAATCAGGCTTGGCCCCACCCCAAAAGGGGAAGTCCAGCCCGAACTGCTAGGTCACATCCCTTCTGCACAAGACCACAAGCATCCCCAAACATCTTTCACCCTTGTTGGGGCTCATCAGTGCGGAGTAGCTTGGGTCTCTGTAACCAGGACTAATGTCTGGCAGAGGGACTCCCAGGACCCCCCTTGTTAATTTGCATATTTAAGTAACTTTGGGTCTCACCCTAAGTTACTAGGGGAATCCAGACGTGGACCCCTTGCTCACTATTCTTAGAGAGGCACAGATCCACCCTACTGATGAGGTCCAACCAGACTGAAACATGTGTCTGGGGTTTCTGTTGGTACTCTTGTTCAGAGGAGAATTGCCTAGCATTTCGGTGCTGGACTGCCCCAGGGCAGGACAAAGACTGATATGTTTGGGATATTTCTTCTCTGTGAAAGATAGTGAGCTAAAGACTCTGGGTAAGTCTCTCATAACCAGGACTAATGTCTGGCAGAGGGACTCCCAGGACCCCCCTTGTTAATTTGCATACTGTTATTGCTCAACATATTTCTATGACAATGTATATAGTGTATAGTTAGATAAAATGCTAGTTTATTATGTAATGTGGTTTGCTTCCAAGGCATTGCTATGAATAAGTATTATTTAAGCACATGAAATGCAAAGCAAAACCTTAGCAAATATCTATATCAACTAAACCTGGGAAGCTGGGCTCAGTTTCTAAAATTGTCCAAGCTGTGCTCAGTTTCTAAAATGGTGTCCACCCTGGCTTCAGCATTTAACCAAAGTGGGTGATCCTGGGCAAATCATATTATCGCTTTGTGTCATATCTGCAGTCTGTAAGTGATTCTGATTCACTTCTTAGCTTATTTTAATATATCATGCTATTTAAAAAAAAAGGGCAAATGACTATAGAGTTTCTCCATATATAATAGTTGTTTTGGCTTAATTATGGCAACTTATTCTAAAGTCACTTCCATGGTGCCTCCAAGCCTCAAAGACCGATGATGCCCCTTGAAATGTCCTGTTCTGTGAAGTCACTTCTGTTGGTGCAACCCATATGCAAATTAGGATGTTTGCATGCATTTTGCCCAAGAGCACCTGGGCAGAGCTCTCATAGATGAGTTTCCTGCATCTGTAATGATCCTGTTGTTTTTTTGTGTTTGTTATGTGTTAGAATGTCTTCTGCCACTAATGTTAATAAACTGAGGCAGGGGTGGCCGGTTTGGGGGCTCGAATGAGACTGTATGGAATTTCTTGCACCGCATTTGGGGGGAAAGTAGCAGAACTTTTCGCGTGGCTGCCCAACCCCAATCCCTGCCCGCCGGCCCCGACTCTTACAATGCTGGATACTCTGCGAAATTAAACCATTTGCTCTCGTAAGACTGCATTGGAAAAAAACACCTTGCTGGCACTGCAGCCGCTTCAGTGCAAAGTTTGATTTTAAGGCTTTAAGTTATGTCAAAGAGATCCCAAAAGGTTGTGTTTTGGGTGGGGAGGGGCAGGAATTGGGTGGGAATTGTCATAGGATGAGCATGGCCATGTGCAGGCAATAGGTGGGTAAATAACCAAACAATACTTAAAAGCATTGTGGACCACATATGCCATCTCTCACTAGCTGTACTCGTTTCAGGTGGTAAAACTAAAAAAAGCCCTGTGAGTAATTTCACTTTACAATTGGTTGCTCGACAATCAAGAGCCCACCACACCTGTCCAGCACTTACTGAGAGAGGCACGTTGCTGACACTGTCATTGCCCCAACCTGGCCCTCGGACCAGAGACAAGGAAGCAGCAGTGTGCACGTGCAACACGTGTACATGTTTGACAGGGCTCAAGTCTAGGGAACATGTGATTGGATGGCGTCCGTCCACTTTTTTCAGAGTGGAAGCCACTGTCCGTTTGCAAAATAAATTAAAAAGCGTGCTCTTTTCAGATTGTGTTCAGCCGATTTCAAATATTGCTGAAGCGGTGAGTCAACATAGGCAGTATTAGAGGCAAGACTCTTAAAATCTACTCATGCCCTATGATGTTGCTCGTTATACCGTGTTGTGTATGTTCCTTTACAGAAGTGACGGCAGAGCACGTCATCATGCTAAGATAATAAAAGCGGCAGGCCGTGCTCAGTGCTGGCGATTCTATGACAAGACAGGAGGCTCATAATATGCAATACAGTCTTTACTCTGAAACCACAGCAGCAAAGAAAAAACTTTTACAAACAAAAAAGTTGTAAAGCACAGAACTAAATAGAGTTCAATGTCACTGTAAGGGAACTCCCCAATCCATCATGGAGGACAGGTCATGCCCTGCAGGAGACCAATAAGCAGGGATCCTTCCTTATATAAGTCCATTACTCTAATCCCAATTCCTCTTTCTTTGCTGCTGAAATCCACAGCTAAGTCACTCCTAGTTCTTGCCTTAGTGTTGAATTATGGAGTTTAGAATGTTATTTATGTTATTCATATTGAAGAGTTTGGTGTTTCTATTACACTGTGCTGGTGAAAAGGTCATGTTTTTTCATGTTCTGTTGGTAATTGGCTTAGTGCCATGTTTGCGTTCGAACGCGGACCTCAAGGTCAAATTGATACATTGTGGCGGCTCTGCTGCAAACGTTCCACTTTTGCAGGGTTTTGGTTTTCATATTGCCCTGGGCGGCGTTCTCGCCGTGTTCACTTTCATTATGATTCGCCTGCCTCATAAAATCAGGCGGCAGCATTGCGTGATTTTCTTTTTTCCCTCAAGGGAAGTTGTTATTTTTAAGCGGCTGCCCAGTCCCCGGAGCCAGCGCGCATTTCCCAGGTGGTTGGGGACGCGTGAAATTCCTTTGTGTCCCTCGGAGGAAGTTTGTTCTCTTTCGTGGCTGCAGGAGCCAGCACGCATTTAACTAATGTGTTTGGTGACGCGCGCGGTCTGTTAAAGAAGCTCAGCTTCTTACCGACACGCATCACGGCTGTAATGACTGCAGCTCTTTGTAGTGTCATTCACTTCACACGCGTCGCATGTGTGGGTTTTGTCTATTTATACACTGCTCATGTATGACATTAAGTGCACACAGGCTAGGCCTGTTCTGGGGATATCTATACAGTTGAACGCTTCCATGTTAGGCTTTTGTTTCTGCACACAAGAGTCATAGCTCAAGGAGAACATTGCAGGTTTACCAAGCAGAGGGTCCTGGGTTCGCTGCCCACCTCTGGCAGTATTCTCAGGTGGATGTGGATGTATAGATTTTATGTATCTGTATTTACATGAATGTATATATGTATTTATATCTATATATTTTTGAAATTTGATATTTTATTTTGTGTTATATTGATATTTCAGATTTTATTATCTCTAGTTCGCCTACTGAAGCGCCTCATATGCTGCCAATCTGCTGTTTATTTACTTATTATTAAGTTGGGTGTTTTGCCTTCACTGTGGGTGCCATAACCTGTTCTGCCAGACTTCTATTGCAAGGTTAACCCCTCGTGTACTGCTGGTTACTACACCCTTCCCGGGTGAGCAGTTTAAGATACACTTGCTCAGTGTATTCCTCCCTTAAGCTTGACAGTTTCTTTTGTTTAGGTGCTGCTGGTGGCAGTGGTCATTATCTTCCTTGGGAAGGTGCAGTCACCTGTTCGGTAGCAGGTTTGCCTGTGTTTCTGCGAGGTGACCCCTCGTATACTGCTGGTTCCACACCCTGCTTGGGTGAGCAGTTGGAGGTACACTTACTCAGTGTTTTCCTCCCTTAAAGTTGGCAACTTTAGTAATTACCTTAAACGGTGTGTGTCATAACCTGCTCGGTTTCAGGTTCTGCCTGAGTTCTAATGCGAGGTTACTCCTCGTGTACTGCTGAATATCACGCCCTACTCGGGCGAGCAGTTGGAGGTGCACTTGCTCTTTGTATTCCTCCCTTAAGGTCTGCAGCTTTGTTTAGGTGCTGCATATGGCAGATGTAATTGTTTTTCTTGTAAACATGCCGTATCCTGCTCGGTTTCAGGCGTTGCCTGGATTCTATTGCGAGGTACCCCCTTGTGTACTGCTGGTTGCCACGCCCTGCTGGGGTGAGCAGTTGAGGTGCACTTACTCAGTGTACTCTTTTGCTAAACAATATGTTTAAGTGTTGCCTGGAACACATTTGCGTTTTCAGAATTGTCAGTAGCCCGGATGGCTCAGTGAGTATCACCTTCTATAAGGGCCGGGGGTTCGGACCCCTATGAGGGTGTAACCCCTCTTCTTTGGATATTTTATATATTGTTTATATTTTTATATATTTTATTTTATATATTTTATATTATCTATTAATTAAATACTTTAAAGAAAAGAGTGTGTGGAGGTTGTTGTAAACAAACCCATTTGGGTGGTTGTATCTTCCTCTCTAGCCACTGGTGTTGACCTTCGTCTTTTAGTTAAATTCTGTCACCCTTTACCGTAGTTAGTTTCAGGACAACTCAGTCCTTTCCTTAGGTTTTGCTTTCCCCAATATCAATTGCTCCACCCAATACCTGTGCTGATTAAACTACAGTATTTTTTTCCCAACATGAGGAAGAAAAGATGATGCGTTATGCCTCTATTGAGGTCTGCAGAGCTTGAGGCTCTCTTTAGTGGGGACAGGGTTTCCCTTGCTATTTGTCCCTTTGGACATTCATTATTCTATTGGACTATTGGTGGAGTCAGGGTCAGCTCGAGGGTAACTGTTCAGTTTGTTGCATGGAGTTGAGCAACCATGTTCTATTTGGAGGAAGTGTTTGGGAAACACTTGATGATATCAGATAAACGAGTTGCCAAATAATAACTTTATGACGCCTGCCCATGGTTTTCCTCCCAAAACTTGGCCTGTGGTTCAATTAACAGTCTAACAGTGTGTTGCACTTTCTCCTCTGCTTGAGGATTTCAAGCAGGCTTCTGTACCCTCAAGAGCGTTGCTTAACCTCTTTCGTTGTATATATATAGACATATATATTTTCTACAGTGCACCGAATAGAGTGCTAGTTTTCACATCCGTGCTGACCCTACTGATACAGGTTCCTAATTTTGGAAGGGTCTAAATCAGTCTTTTATCCTGATGAGATCGATAAGTGAACACCAGACGCCACACACCGTTTGAGTGATATGCGCCACTCGTATACCTGAGGGTTCGTAGTATTGTATAAGTACTGTTTTGCTATGGACAATGTACTTAATTTTTCCTTCCCCTGATTCCCTTAGTGGCCAGTCAGCCTCACACGAATACAGAGACTCAGACCTCAGGGTTGAAGGGACAGTGGTCCCAGATTTCTTTCACAACCTGCATTTACGAGGCATTGATAATTTTCCCTGAGTTCTTTTCCCCCTCATTCCCATACTCGTCATCCCTGGGGGAGATTGTTTCATGATATACACCTCTTGGAGTATCTCCTGATGGTTTGCTGGTTTTCCTTGTACAGGAGTTCAGACTCGGGGCCAGTGCAGACTCGCACTGAGCATTTCCCTCCCGTCATTTACTTTCCTTTGCGCTAATTCCTGGTATTTCAATAGGTTAAGAGGAGCCTGTCCACGGTCAGGGGATTGGTTAGAGGTGCTAGAGTGTATTTATTTCTCTTAAGAGTGTAAAAGCGGGGTTTTAATGTGGTCCTCAGGGTAGCCTTCTTCTGGGTTGCAAGGTTTTTCCCTTGGTTAAGTGGGGGAGGGTTCTCCTCATTTGTGAAGGCTCAATATCCCTTGGTGGGATAAAGGGGTCTCGGAGTGATACTAATCTCCCTTCCAAGTTATTATGACTCTCTATCACGGTGCGTTCCAGCGCCTCTACATTAACTATCAGAAGGTGTCTGCAACTACGATTCCCAGAGGGCTGGGATATTCTATTTCGTTAATGACTTGATTCTCCAAGTCACCTGCATGGCAGGTGGACCTTTGGGTTTTCACAAGAGTTTGTTTTTACAATAAGGTGCCAGCTCGGGGTGCTGTGAGCTTCAAGGCTCTCCAAATTGACTGAAATAGAGGTTAAACCTCTTCTGGTGTGCAACTTCAGTTTAACTATTTAGTGATCACTTCTTTGCAGTTTGGAGTCTTGTTAAGACTTTGGAATTTTGGTGTCCTCCTTCGGTTAGTTTTAATCCTTTAGGGGATTTATCACCAGGGAGGTGGGGAGCAAGGTTCAACCACCGGGCATATCTACGAGGAGGTTTTAGATATCACTATAATGGTAGCGATTGGATGTAAAATACATTTTTCTCCTTGCCAAGTTTGGCCTCTTAAGGATCAGGTTTATAAATATCTGCCTCTTGTCGTGGTAGCAGAGTTCTTCTTCAAGTGTTTGGGAGGTCTGAAGGTCTCTGTGTTGGTGGGTTGACAGGTTTAGTTTCCCAGGTGGGGCCCCTCTCTTCCATTCTGCTTCTGCCTCCAGAAGACATCCCTCCTTAGTATACACATATGTCTGAAGGCAATTGTGGGTTAGGTCTATTGCTTTTCAGCTCCGCTCAGGATGAGTCGTCCTTTTCCAAATGTATAAAATTACTTTTTACTCCCATTTTACCTCTTTGAAGATTGTCTTTCCCTCTTGGTTCCCCAGTGTAGTTATGTGACATGCCTGTTTCTAATGCGATATCTTCCTTTTATGCATGGGATGGAACCTACAAGACTTTCACCCCTATGGGGTACTTTTCTTTATCTCCAGGAGAGCTAGGTGCTTATTTTTCTTTGGTTTGCTTTCTGGGTTCCCAAAGATGGCATGAATTAAGTGTTTTAAATGTTTGATTGGACAACGGAGGCGTTTATTTCAGATGAGTTTTGTCCTAACCTATTAGTATAGGAAAACTTTGTTCAAGGGTTTTTCCCCTCTTTAAACAGTTGGTTTTGGCGGCCTGTAAGGAACGCTGGAATTGGCACAATTTCCTGTTTTCTTGCAGTGGATTTGACGATGCCTTATAAGACAGTTTTTCGGGCAACCTAGTTTTGGGCAATTCTCTTGCGGTCAGCTGATTGATTTAATGAACGCATTTTAAAGAAATAAAAATGTTTATTACTTTCCTATTATTTTATTATATCGTTTTATTATATTAGCTCTATTGTATGGATAATGTTGTACTAATGAGATGCAAGGCTTTGAACTTGCATAATATGAGCCTCCTGTCTTGTCAAAGAATGGCTAATCCCCCACACTAACGTGAGATGGGGGTTTAGATTCTATTAAAGACAAGGAGGCGATTATTAATACACCCACCCACCCTGGGTATGATATGATATGACAATTGTGACACGCATGTACACAGGTGGTTCAAGAGAGAACATTCTTTGGTTTGTTGTTTTTCCCAACCACCCACCCTTCTTGCTTGTTGTTCTTACAGCCACGAGTTGAGGTTCTGATCAGGAGTGTGGCTCGCAGTTACAAGTTATGGAGTGCGTGGTACGAGAGCTTCGCTGGATTTGCCTTCATCGTTTATATCTGATCTGTGCAGTGGACGTTGGTTCAAGACAGCTACAGAAAGAGGAATTGGGATTAGAGTAATGGACTTATATAAGGAAGGGTCCCTGCTCATTGGTCTCCTGCAGGGCATGACCTGTCCTCCATGATGGATTGGGGCGCTCCCTTACAGTGACATTGAACTCTATTAAGTTCTGTGCTTTACAACTTTTTTGTTTGAAAAAGTTTTTTCTTTGCTGCTGTGGTTTCAGAGTAAAGATTGTAATGCATAATAATCGCCTCCTTGTCTTTAATAGAATCTAAACCCCCATCTCACGTTAGTGTGGGGGATTAGCCATTGGGCCGGCTCTCGCCGGATCTGAGAACTGGCATCAGATGTGTAGCCAGATCTCGCGATCGGGCCAGAGCAGCGCTGGAAAAAAAAATGTAAAAAGCACACGCGAGCAAAACTGTCACTTCCTCTGGTGACCCCGTGCAAGGGGTCAAAAGAGCAAGTTACAGTCATCAGCCACGAGCCAGTTGTTTTTATTTATGCAATGTTTGTCAGCTACATGGACCCGGATTATTTATTTATGCAATATTTGTCGGATACCTGTATCCAACAAACATTGCATAAATAAATAAATATACAGGTATCCGACAAACATTGCATGAGTAAATAAATACCCCCATTTACATTGTTAATGTTAATGTTAAAGGACATTTGTACCGCGCACTATTACCACCGAAGTGGTCCCCTGGCGCTCTGGCGACGCTGAAAAAGGGGAGCAGAGGGGGTGGGTTAATGAGAGTAAGCTGGAAAAGTGCAAGAGAGCAGTGATGTGCTGTTGGCAGCCTCAGCCCGGTGAGTCCGTTGGCTGGGCTTGGGGTGTTTTACGGTCCGTAGTCGTCGTGTTCTGTTGTGCAAGTCTATGTGCGGTTTGTTTTGTTGTTGCATTGTTGTGAAGTTTGTGCGGATTGCTGCGTTTAAGGCTTGTGGTTATGTTTGGTTAGAGTTTGAGAGGTGTTTGCAGAGGGATGGAATTGTTAGTTGGTTGGTTAGTTGGCATTGCTGTCCATTGCAATTATGGGATTCCATCTAGGTGCGGTACATGTTGACATTCACATGTCTATCTAGATGCGACGCAAGCTAAAGTTCAGAATCCTGAGGGTGGCACATGCTAACTATCACATTTCTATCTAGATGCGACACAAGCTAAAGTTCAGAATCCTGAGGGTGGCACATGCTAACTATCACATTTCTATCTAGATGCGACACAAGCTAAAGTTCAGAATCCTGAGGGTGGCACATGCTAACTATCACATTTCTATCTAGATGCGACGCGAGCTAGGGTTCAGAATACTGAGTGTGGCACATGCTAACTATCACATTTCTATCTAGATGCGACGCAAGCTAAAGTTCAGAATCCTGAGTGTGGCACATGCTAACTATCACATGTCTATCTAGATGCGACGCAAGCTAAAGTTCAGAATCCTGAGTGTGGCACATGCTAACTATCACATTTCTATCTAGATGCGACGCAAGCTAAAGTTCAGAATCCTTAGTGTGGCACATGCTAACTATCACATTTCTATCTAGATGCGACGCAAGCTAAAGTTCAGAATCCTGAGTGTGGCACATGCTAACTATCACATTTCTATCTAGATGCGACGCAAGCTAAAGTTCAGAATCCTGAGTGTGGCACATGCTAACTATCACATTTCCATCTAGATGCGACGCAAGCTAAAGTTCAGAATCCTGAGTGTGGCACATGCTAACTATCACATTTCTATCTAGATGCGATGCAAGCTAAAGTTCAAAATCCTGAGTGTGGCACATGCTTAACAGTCACACTTACATCTAGATGCGACGCAAGCTAGGGTTCAGAATTCTAAGTGTGGCACATGTTAACAGTCACATTTCTATCTAGATGCGACACGAGCTAAAGTTCTGTTCCCTACATGTGTGGCACTAGCATATGCATCTCAAGGCTACATTTACAATCCATTTACAGTGGTCATAAGTCTTCCTAAGTATGTATTATTAAAGTCTATGGCAGTCTACGCTATGGAAGGTAAGGTAGAGTCACAGGGGCTTTCTGGAGTAGAGTAATTGCTCTACACCCCACCCATGCCACACTCGCACTATCCCACACAATGCAGCCATCCAACTGCTTTTAGAGGGGAGTTGCAGGAGCTGTGCTGGGTGGGCTTCAAGTAAAATAAAAGTTGCTTATGGCAACAGAAATCACCCTGTTTGAATAGCACCCAAAGGGGAGTTTTTTTAATAAAATGGGATGAGAATTGTGCATTTTAAAGAATATTTATTCAGCAACACTGGTAAAAACTATTATCGGCATAGTGAAGTAACTCATCACCAGTGCCATGGAAGTGGTTTAAAGTGGAATTGTTATAAAGTTTGGAAAAGAATCAGCATGAACTATTATTTTGGACATTTCCTTTGATCAAGGTCAACAGCCAGCCCCGCCCCCCTAAACCCCACCTACTCAGGCACCGCCCCCCCAAACTCCACCCCCACCCCGGCCCTTGTGGGATCCGGCACCAATTTTTTTCCATTTCCACCACTAGCCATGCCACGATCGGCATTGTGAGCGTCGGAGCCCGAGACACAGACAGTGCATAACTATGTATCTTTGTTAGCATAATGGGGAGGCCGCACCAGGAACTCGGACTTCTCTGATGTAACACTGGTGACGAGGGGGTTGCCCATCGGTACACAATCTGATGGCCGACACCCCGCTCTTCACCCGCGGTGCGGCACACCTCAGACCCGTCCTGGCATCACCGTCAGCTGCTGCCGTGCGACATTGGACGCTGACACATACACTGTGGCAGCCAGCAAGTGCGTGTTCTTTGGTTTACTGTGCCGGCGCACTCCTGGTATTTACCCGGGCCGCGAGTGGTGAAAACGAGAGTGTGGCAGGGCCTCAAACCCTACCCAACATAGTCCATTCGCACACAGACTATCAGGAACAATTAACAGGAACTACACAGACAATTATACTGTCCAGTGCTGGCAAGTGGCAAATGGTGATGGGCAGAAAATAGGTGGTTGTCTGTGGGCCCCGCCCAGAGAGCACGCCACGTGCAAGTTACATGCGAAGCAAAGTTACAAAAAACAGAGGAAGAGAAAAAAAAAAGAAAAATAAGAGAATAACGCTACAAGATACAGTTTAAAAGGGTTGCTGCTCCTGATTGGAACTTGGGTTCCCTGACAACGACAAGAGTGACGCTGGCCCGCCCCAGAGTCATGCCAAAGCTCAGGCTCTGCATTCCCGAAACATTGCATCTCTCGGCGGATTAATCAGTGCAGGACCCCGCAGACATGTAAAATGGCAAATGATGCCGTAGGCACCCCCGCTGGCGGTAGGGTACTATGCCTACAAGCCTCCCTTACTCCGCTGCAAGAATTTGATGTCACAGGGGCTCCATCGTCCCTCGGTCCAAGATAGTCAGCGTGGGTGAAGCGTCTCGATGTTCCTGGCAGCTGCAGGTGAAGACCACAACATCACCAAAAAGTCAATCATGCTATATTCAGCCAGCCCTACTGTGCACATCTACAAGACCCTACGTCCCATCAACAGCACTTTGGATATGGCAAAAAATGCCCTAAAAGAGCATTTCACACCGAAGGCAAACGTGGACTGTGAAAAGTTTCTAATGAGATCGGCGATGGGAGGAGAGGGATGGGGGGGCTACATGCATATGCAAGGGGAATGCCCCCTGGGCCATGGGAGGAGAGGGATGAATGTATCTTGAGTTATCCGCCGCCACAAAGCCCTCACATGTGCGTACATATGGCCCTAGCCAAAATGCATTGGGGGGCCTGGTGGTTTAAATGCCTAGGACCCTAGGTCATGTATGTCACCCAAGGCTCGCACCATGGAGTGGCATGCACTGTACAGGGCTGATACACATGTGGATGTGGCTGCCATTGACGGGATTGTGCATATGAACTTGAAAGATGTACAGGCTGAGCACACATGGCAACTGAGCATTATCCTTACACATACCTCCTTCTGCTCCCATGAAGGTGATGCTGGATATCCTCTGAAGGCGTGGCTACTCACCCCTGTCAGGAATCCACAGAACAGGCACGACGAGGACTTCAATTGTGCACATACACGCACGCATGTGGTCATTGAGCAGATGTTTGGCCTTTTGCGCTGCATCAGCAGGTCGGGAGGGGCACTCATATACGGGCCTGAGAAGGTGGGCAAGATCCTCATGGTATGTGCAATGTTGCATAACATGTGCATCCGGCGGAACGTACCCCTGCCACCTGACACGAAACTGCCACCACCTGGTGAAGTAGAAGGAGAAGAAGGAGTAGATGTTGGACATAGGCCAGGACGCGATACACGTGAGGGTCGCGCAGTGCGGCAATTGGTCATAGACAAATCATTCTGATGTACTTGGATGCAGAGGGTGCCATGTATTGGGAACTGTGGGCACTGGGTGTGTGGGTATATGGGCACAGTTCACTAAGAAGCAATACATTGACAAACAACAAATAAGCAATGTCCACTCATGTGATGTCTTGAACACAACAGGTGTATTAGTGAGATTTTATGTACAACATGATTCAACAATCCACACCCCCAATACCCCTCCCCCTCTCCCCCACACACCACCATGCCCCCCATCACCCCCAGTACTACACCCACCACCACCCTCCACCCTCCCCCTAACACCCAAAGTCAACAATGGCACAACATGTGTCTGCATGTATTTGTAAAGAGAATCTGCAGGGTGGCCCTGCTACTGTGGAGCCCCCTTCGGAGATGGGGGTTGGATATCTGAGTGCCGTGCACTTTGCAGGGACCTGCGCACAGGGCTGGTCTGCCTGGAACTCGCTGGCGTGGTCGATCCGGATGAGCCAGATGGTTGTGACCCCAAAGCCGGAGTTTTCCGCTGCTCCATGCTGTCAACAATCCTGGTGAGGATCTGTCCCAAGGCATTGAAGCCATCGCGCACTTGCTGTGCACTTGACTTGATGGCCTGGATTATGACCGCAGTGCTTTCACGGATGAGACGGCGTGTTGTCTCCCCTTCAACAAGGTACTGCTTGACATAGCCTTGCATCTCCTCCTGTCGGCCCTCCATCCTGGACAGACGTCCCTCAAGGTCCCGTATGGCAGTGTGGGAGGTGGTTGGTGGATTATGTGGTGGTACAGCATGCAATATGGGGCTGTGCAATGTCAGAGACCACTCACCATGGCTGCCCTGTTCGGATGAATCCCGGCAAGGTGTGTCCTGTGGGGTGACCTGCGAGCTAGGTGTTCGGCCTACAGGCTTTGAGTGGATGAGACCTGCATTGCCGTCATTGTCAGGGTCAGCTTCCTCGTCAACACTATGCTGTGCCGATGCAGCCCTCTCCCCAATTGTGCTTGCAGCAGCAGACTGTGTGCCATCGTCCATGCCAGATGTGTCCTCCGCCTGTGTCGATTGTGTGTCCGGCGGTGCAGGGGCAGGTGTCTGCTCGTCCTGTGTGGGTTGCAGTGTGGCTGGTAGGGCACTGGTTGTTGTCCCGCGTGCCGCTTGGCCCATCCTTGGTCCACTTGATGTAGATGGTCCGGTGCCATCACCTTGCCTCCTTGCCCTTTTGGCTGGTGTTGTGCATTGTGCACTTCCCTGTGCTTCTTCGCTGTCTGCATCCGTGCCTGTGGGGGACAGAGAGTGGCAGGGCATCAGTGATGGTGGTGCTTGCATCATGCATGCATTTGTCTTTGTGCAGGTGGCGCCATGTGATCAGTTGCATGCCTGGATTCGCAGCGGACTGGGTACATGCAAGGTTGGGGGGTGCTGTTTGGAATCGTGCAGGTGTTCACATGTACACCATGGTGGCTGCTGTTGGGCCTTCATGTGTGTTGGGAGTGACGTGCTGTGTGACACGTGCAGGTCATCTCTATGTCAGGTGTGTATTTGTGTATGGGTGCAGCATGCAGCATGCATTGGGATGTGATAGTGGTGGG
The DNA here is from genome assembly GCF_040938575.1 of Ambystoma mexicanum. Classification (NCBI taxonomy): domain Eukaryota; kingdom Metazoa; phylum Chordata; class Amphibia; order Caudata; family Ambystomatidae; genus Ambystoma; species Ambystoma mexicanum. Next base: position 636,561,906 of record NC_090925.1, read on the forward strand.
CCCAGCATGTGTATATGGATATGTGTTGGTGTGCATGACAGGCCATTTATTGGCTGGCGTTGCTGTCACATTTGGAGGTCAATGGGGATGATTAGTTGTCGTGTGTTTGTAGGGACACTCACCTTCATCTGCCGATGTTGGCACGCCAAACTCAGCTCCACCAACTCCTTCAATAGACTCCACATCTATGACTAAGCTGCAAGTCTCCTCCCATCTGGCCAATTTCACTGGTGAGTGAGGTCCTCCACCTGTTGCCAGCCCCTAGCTCCGATTGGCCGACAGGATGTTCCGAACTCTCAGCCTGAGGTCATACCATCGTTTTTTGCAATCGCGCACTGTGCGTGCGGTGGTGCCGACTGCACTTACTTTCCGGGGAACTTCTTCCCAGATGGCCTTCTTCTTCAGCTGGGCTGGACGCCTGAGGTCGCTGCAGAACACCACATCAGCATTCGCCACTAGGGTGTCAGCTAACATGTTCAGCTCCTCATCCTTGAACCGTGGTTTACGCAGCCGGGCAGTGCCTTTCTGAGTAGACTTCGACATTTTGTCCGTGGTGTGCTAGGAGATCTGGTGGTGAAGGTCCTGTATGTGGAGGATGGCAATGGATTGTGTTTTTGGAGATGGCAGCCTAAGCATTTCCTGTTCTGGCGCCAGGACATTACTTCCGGGTCCGGTAATAACAGGCCCGTTCTTAGCACTATGTTAATACCAGTACCGCTATTTGGGGGTTGCCGAGGCCAGAGCCATTATGTGCACATTTGTTGATACAGCTATCTGGGGGTTTGAGGGTCGTTACCAGCATGCCGGTACGGCCGTTACCGGCATGCAGGGGTGCGCGTGCTTGCGCACTCTTAATCACCCGCTGTTTGCGGGTTCGAGCCAAGACGGACTTGTTATTAACGACATACCGTTAATGGCTGCTTTTAGCACCAATCTCATAATGAGGCCCAATATGTTATTGATGGCCATGGAGAACTGCAGCAGCGTACAACATAAAATGGCCAAAAGCACAAGCAACACACATTTATCTTGCCACATTGTGGTATTCCCATTGGAGTGACTCCAACCCCTCCTGCCGTGTCACCAGGCGTAGGTCAAATCATAATACCTCATTGAACATAAGTGACTTGTCACAGACATGAAATGGAACAAATCGCAAACACTCACAAACAAACATAGCGTTACCCCGCTTCTCATGTGTAAATGTTCCCCAACATTCTACTGTTCTGACCGCTAGAGTTCTGCGTGTCATGGCGTGCCCAGCCTGAGTTCATGAGACTTCTACTGAGGAAACACACGTGCGGTACTTTGTGGCACGTATTATCAGTGTACTGGAGATAATGTTCCGTGAGCTACACACGGTGCGAGTCGCACCCAAGAAATGAAGGTATGCACCCAAGAATCACACCCATATTCATAGAAACACTTAACTGAGGCCTGGGGGGGCTCGCCGACACCACCCCAGGCAATGCGTTCAATCGTGTTGGACGGACACATCGCTGTGATTTGCTCCATGCCCTTATGAGGGACAGAGCGCTGCAAGAAATCACAACCTCACTGCTGGGTCCTTCATGAGTCTCCAAACTAACGTCTGAACACCTGCTCCTCTCTGGCCCGTGCCTGCCACGCCAACAATCATCAACAGGCAACACAGGCCGGGGAGTGTCTTAAATACTAATGCGCCAACACACTTGCTTCCCTCCAGCCAACCGAACCCCAAAGACTCATGGGAATTGTAGTCTTTTGCCCGTCTTTGCACAAGAACACTTCCCTGAGCTGCCTTGCAGCCTTAGCAGGCCCCTTTTCCTCACAAGGATGCTCCCACAAGCTGGCTGATGTCAGGGCAACCAAAATGTGCACTGCGTTGAAGTTGGTTAAGCTAGAGAACGCCTGCACTCTTGGGAGGCAACAGACCCAGGGGACGGACAGGAAACAATTCTGGAACAAGAAAGAGGTCCGGGGAAATGATGTTACCCCGGGCCCCCAATGTGGCTACGACCTCCCCCATTCTAAAGACTGCCCAGCGAAAGGCCATGTTTGTGGCAGATTCAGCATCTCAAATCACTTTGCACGTGTCTGCCATGCACCGACACCATGCACACACTCAAGAGGGCAGGCCCCCCAAGACAGGCATTCCAATAGTGGGTGCGCAAAGCTGCCCAGGTCAAACAGCCTCCTCTTGAAATGGACCAACCTGAAGAAGACGAGGAAGACGTGTTCTTCATCTCTAGCAATAAGGAACTGCAGGTGTCCAAGAGGCGCCAGGCCAAGTGCATGGACCGAATCTGAAAATACTCGATCCCTGTGCTGATTGACACAGTTGCATCAGTGAGCATCATGGCAGGTGATCACTACCGGAAGCTGAGGGAGGTCCCGCCCTTGAAAGACACACACGTTCACATCTACACATTTGGCGGGATGAAGCCCCTAACCCTCGAGTATGTCTTTGTGGCGCCTGTCCAGAATGACAATGTGACTATAAAGGCCAGATTATTCATCATCACAGTGAGGGACGTGATGCTACTAGGCTGTGCCGCTGCTGAGCCACTCCACATCATCAACTTCACTTTCAGCGTCTACCTGGAAGACATCCAGCTCCTACTGGGCCACTTATCAGGCGTATTAAAAAGGCATAGGGAAGCCAATCTGTGATCCTGTTCGCCTCCACATTGACTCCACCATACAGCTGATATCGCTGAAACACAGGCGTGTTCCCTTGAAACTGCAGGAGAAAGAAAAAGGACGAGAGATGGACAACCGAGTAAAAATTGACATAATAGAAAAAGTCAAAGGGCTGACTCTGTGGGTATCTCCATTAGTCATTGCCAGAAAGCCCAAGCAGCCAGAGTCGGTCCGCATCTGCGTGGACATGCACCTCCCAAATCACGTCATCAGAAGGGAGAGGCCCATCACGCCAACATTAGACGACATACTGGTGGATCTGCCGGGTACCAAGTACTTCTCAAAATTCAACCTTAGAACTGGTTACCACCAGGTAGTGTTAGATCTAGCAAGTCACTATATCATGACGTTCACCACACATAAAGGGCTTTACAGGTACAAGCGCCTGATCATCAGGATATCGTTGGACACAGAGGTTTTCCAAAACACTATAAGAGGGGCCCTGGTAGGAATCAGTGGTGTTATCAACATCAGCGATGATAGCCTGATGTTTTCCAAGTCTGAACAAGAGCACCTGTACAGACTAGGGAACGTCCTCAAGCGTTTCCAGCAGCTGGGATTGATGCTGCACAAGAAGGACAAGTCTACTTTCCTACAAAAGAAAATAGTTTTTCGGCTTTGTATTCCGGGAGGGAGGTATCTCACATGACATGGCGAAAGTGAGAGACATCCCTGAGGCAGGTGCTCCCAACAACGTGTCAAGGTGCGCAACTTCTTCGGGATAGTTACATACTGTGCAGGTTCATTAGGAATCTGGCCACCCTATCCGAGCCCCTCCAAAATCTGACCAAGAAGGACTGTGCGTGGAGGTGGACAGCCATTGAACAGAGTTCATTTGAGGACATCAAGAGGGCCCTTATTCCGGAGGTCACCATGTTCTTCTTTGACCAGGAAAAGAGAAGAGAAATTGTCATGGATGCCAGCCCTTTTGGCCTGTGGGCGTTGTTGATGCAGCCAAACAATGTAGGTGAGAATTGCCCAGTGGCCTTCACAAGCAGAGCCCTGTCTACAACAGAGCACAGGTATTCACAGACAGAGAGATAGAGAGAGAGACCCTGGCCATACTATGCGGCTGCAAACATTTCCATCTGTACGTGTTCGCTAAGGCTGTGACAGTCATCACAGATCACAAGCCCCTGACCCCAATAATGGCTGGTTCCTCCTCCAAACCACCTGCATGCATCGAAAAATGGATGCCTGTTCTCCTAGAGTATAATATGGTCTATTTGTCTCAACACCCTACTCTATCAGGCCCGTATGAACACAGTCAAGAAGAGGGTGAGACAACAGTTTCGACACAGCCTCACAATTATTTTTCCCTTCCAATTCTCTTCCCCCTCCCTCTGCTCCACATTTCATTCACTTTCCCCCCTGTAATCATTCCATCTCGGCCCACGCTCGCAATCTAGGCATTCACTTTGACTCCTCCCTCTCCTTTTCCCATCATATTTCTCTTACCTCTCACGCCTGTCGCTAGCACCTCTTTAATATTCGCAAAGTCCGCTCCTCTCTCACTTTCCATGCTACTAAACTTTAATCTCTTCCCTTATCTTCTCTCGCCTCTTCTACTGCTCCTCCTTACTCTTTGGACTACCTGCTTCTCACCTCGCCCCCTCAAATCTATCTACCATTCTGCCATCCGTAACGTCTGTCTCCTTGACTCCCGAGACTCCATTTCTACTTCCCTTTCCTCCCTTGGCTGGCTTCCCTTTCACTCCCAACTTAAATTTCATTTCCTCTGTTTAGTTTTTAAATCTCTCCATGACCTTGCTCCCCGTTATCTCTCCTCTCTCCTCTCTTTCTACACTCCTTCCCGCTCCCTTCGTTCAGCTGACCACTTCCTTCTCACTGTTCCTCCTTCCCCGTGTGCCCCCTCCCGTTTCCGCTCCTACCAGCTCCTATCCCCCCTACACTGGAACTCCTTACCTCTCTCAATCCGCTCTATACCTACCTTCTCCTCCTTCCGCACTTCCCTGAAATCTCTCCTTCTCCATTTCCCGCCATGAAACCCTCCCCGCCTCTCATTTCCTCTCTGTCCCTTGAATCTTCACTATGATCCTTTACCTTCCCCTTCCCTCCACCCTCCCCCACTCTCGCCCTTATACACCTTCTGTTTCCATCCTCAGGCCCTTCCTCACCCTTCCCCCTTCCCTCACAGTTTAATTGCTCTACTTACTGTTTTGTTGGTTTGATTCATAATTGTAATTTGCTTCTACTGTTATAATGTTATATGTACTGACCACAAAAGTGATGGGTGGAAGGTTTCGAATGAATCTAAATCACTGGCAATTGCTCTGGGCAACCTTCCACACCACCGTTTTTTAGCCCGTCTGCGCCATTGCAAAAGGGGATCAGCCATGTGCAAATCAGTCAGCAGCTGCCGCCACTGAAGGTAGCAGCCCAGCCCGAACTGCTAGGCCAGGTCCCCTGTGCACAGAAAACCAAGCAACCCCAGACATGTTTCGGCCTTGTTGGACCTCCTCAGTGAGGTGCAGCCTGGTTCCCTGTAGCGCAGCGAGCAAGGGACCCACGTCTGGGCATACCCTCTCTCACAAGGAGAAACAAACTGACCACAAAAGTGATGAGTGGAAGGTTTCGAATGAATCTAAACCACTGGCAATTGCTCTGGGCAACCTTCCACACCACAGTTTTTTAGCCTGTCTGCGCCATTGCAAAAGGGGACCAGCCATGTGCAAATCAGTCACCAGCTGCCGCCACTGAAGCCAATGCCAGTGGTTAACATTCAGTCTAAACCTTCCAGCCATCACCTCTTTCTTTTTGCTTTGTCACCCCGAGTGGGACGGGTATGCCCAGACGTGGGTCCCGTGCCTGTTGGGCCTAGAGACCCAAGCTACTCCTCACTGATGAGCCCCAACAAGGGTGAAACATGTTTGGGGATGCTTGTGGTCTCGTGCAGAAGGGATGTGACCTAGCAGTTCGGGCTGGACTTCCTCTTTTGGGGTGGAGCCAAGCCTGATTTGCATATGGTCTTTCCCCTTCTGTGATGGCTTGGCAGGCGAAGAACGATGTTCTGGAGGGTTGCCCCGAGCAATGCCAGTGGTTAAGATTCAGTCTAAACCTTCCAGCCATCACCTTTGTTTTTGCTTTGTCACCCGAGTGGGACGGGTATGCCCAGACGTGGGTCCCGTGCCTGCTGGGCCTAGAGACCCAAGCTACTCCTCACTGATGAGCCCCAACAAGGGTGAAACATGTTTGGGGATGCTTGTGGTCTCGTGCAGAAGGGATGTGACCTAGCAGTTCGGGCTGGACTTCCCCTTTTGGGGTGGGGGCCAAGCCTGATTTGCATATGGTCTTTCCCCTTCTGTGATAGCTTGGCAGGCGAAGAACGATGGTCTGGAGGGTTGCCCCGAGCAATGCCAGTGGTTAAGATTCAGTCTAAACCTTCCAGCCATCACCTTTGTTTTTGCTTTGTCACCCGAGTGGGACGGGTATGCCCAGACGTGGGTCCCGTGCCTGCTGGGCCTAGAGACCCAAGCTACTCCTCACTGATGAGCCCCAACAAGGGTGAAACATGTTTGGGGATGCTTGTGGTCTCGTGCAGAAGGGATGTGACCTAGCAGTTCGGGCTGGACTTCCCCTTTTGGGGTGGGGGCCAAGCCTGATTTGCATATGGTCTTTCCCCTTCTGTGATAGCTTGGCAGGCGAAGAACGATGGTCTGGAGGGTTGCCCCGAGCAATGCCAGTGGTTAAGATTCAGTCTAAACCTTCCAGCCATCACCTTTGTTTTTGCTTTGTCACCCCGAGTGGGACGGGTATGCCCAGAAGTGGGTCCCGTGCCTGCTGGGCCTAGAGACCCAAGCTAATCCTCACTGATGAGCCCCAACAAGGTTGAAACAAGTTTGGGGATGCTTGTGGTCTCGTGCAGAAGGGATGTGACCTAGCAGGTCGGGCTGGACTTTCCCTTTTGGCGTGGGGCCAAGCCTGATTTGCATATGGTCTTTCCCCTTCTGTGATGGCTTGGCAGGCGAAGAACGATGATCTGGAGGTTTGCCCCGAGCAATGCCAGTGGTTAAGATTCAGTCTAAACCTTCCAGCCATCACCTCTTTGTTTTTGTGTGATAATGTTATATGTATCCATTTGTTAAAATGTAAAGCGTTTTGGATTAAAGCACTATATAAACACAATAAATACAAATACAAATACAATAGCAGTGGTGCATGTCTCCATGTCCATAGAAAATATCAGAGAGGCGCTGGCAGGAGACAAATGCTTTCACATACTGCAGACGACCAGAAACAGCGGCAAGTGGAAGCGGGTGCTCGAGAAACTAGACCGTCACACATGAGAGGCACGTAAAGTGCTTGAGTTTAGTCCTAAGAGTATCGAATATGGTCATCCCGGCGAGGTTAGTACCACATGCGCTGGAGCTATCCCACAAAGGTCACCAAGGGGTGGCCAAAACCAAGGCACGTCTTTGTCTAAAAGTCTGGTTTCCAGAACTCGAGGAGAAAGTATAGGAATTAATTTGAAGTTGCGTGTGGTGGCAAGCAGCGATGCACCACCAGAAGTAACCACGCATCGAGACCATGGGCCAGAGCTGCCTACTGTGGGAGGTGGTGCACATGGACTTTGGGTCTACCTGCCATCCCACACACTTCCTAGTGCTTGTGGATGAGTGGTCGCATTACCCGAAAGTGGAGTTTGTGGAATTCCCATCCCTGGAAGACTTGGTCCTTATGCTGGAGAAGATCTTTGCCACCCACAGGCTCCCACTGTACTCTACACTGACAAAGGTCCACCCTTTCAAAGTGGGGGGTTCTCAAAGTACCTGGATGCCCACGGGGTGCAACACCGGAAGGTGATGCCAGTCTGCCAAGGGCGACTGGGGAAGCGGAGAGGTTGATGCACATGCTCAACAAAGTATTTCGGATTGCACATGGGCAAGGCGAGTGTGAAAGAAATGTATTGTACCATTTCCTGTTGGAGTACCATACCACCCCCCACTTCTCAACTGGCGTGCCACCTACAGAAGATATGTTCCAACAGTCTCCTAAAGGGTTGATACAGGACCACATGCCTCGCAGCCCTGGGGTGATCGACGACGATAAAGTGTTCAGTGGGTGGAGTAGAGCGAATGAGAGGGAGAACGAAAGAAGAAGTCTACAAAACCAATCTCTGGAAGTGGGGAAGGAGGATTCCATCTGTTCCAGACACACACAAGGGAAGCAGTCAGTCCCACAGAAACCACACCCATTCAACGTTGTGGACACAAAAGGGTCCATATTTACAGTTTCAGAGGGCCAAGCTACGGTCACAAGGATCTCCAGTTTCTTTCGGAAGTTGACAATGTCGCCTGCAATGAGTGAGAAGAGGGAGGTGAGATCAGAGCACCACCACGATGGCCAAGCATTGACAGTGAGGAGTCAGACCAGGGAGGCCCCCTGACCAGCGGCGATGAGGATGGCCCAGCAGATCAAGAAGGAGGCACCATAATGGGCAAATCAGGTCCGGCAGAAGAGGGAGAAAGGCGTTATCTCATGCAGAATCTGCTGTCCTTTCTCTCCCTTCCTTGGCTTCCTTGCCCTCCCTCTGCACCGCTCGGGCTCCTTCTACACCTCCACAGGGCGTACCTCTGATTTGTACCCCTCCCTGGAAGTCTTTCAAGGATGGTAACCTTCTCCATATTGCCACTCTCAACTCTCGATCAGCGGTCAAACACTCCTCTGACATCTGCCGCCTCCCGGAAGAACTTGACCTCGATGTCCTCTGTCTCACCGAGACAGGGTTCGCGGCCTGCTCTGTCACGAACTTTGACACTCTCCTCCCTGATGGTTACAAGATTCTCTCTTTGCCCAGATCCAACCGTTCCGTAGGTGGTGTAGCCTTGATCTTCCCGGAGTAGATTCCTGCCTCTGTCATTCCTATACAGGCCTACTCCTCTTTCGAATGCCTTTTCTGCAGGCTTTCTCTCTCTCCTAGCCACTCTCTTACTGTGGCTACTATCTATTGGCCACCTGGCAAGATCATCTCCTTCCTCTCTGAGTGGGTGGACCTCTCCTCCTCCCTCCTGGCTTCGACCACTCAACTCCTCCTTCTTGGAGACTTTAACATCCACCTGGATGCTTCCTGTCCAACTTCTGGACTCTTTTGCGACCTCTGCAACTCTCTCTCTCTTTCTGTTCTCCCCTCTGGCCCGACTCACTCTGCAGGACACACTCTGGATGTTCTGATCTCCTCAGAACTCCCCCTCTCTATCCCTCTCACCACTCTTCTCTCCTGGAGTTATCACTTTCTCCTTTTCTTCCATCTCTCCCTCTCTTCCCTCAGGCCAAGCAAACTCCAGCACTGCCACCTACCTTCTCGGTCATCCAACCCATGAAGCGTGTGTCAGTTGAGGCCTTCGCCGCAACTTTCTCTCCCCCTCCTCTGGCAGACTCACATCCTGACATAGCCCTTTCCATGCTCCACTCTTCTATCTCTGATACTCTTCATGTTCTTGCCCCTGTCATGAGGATCTGCTTGAAGCCCAAAGTCAAGTGCAACTCTTGGTACGACTCTGACCTCATCACCCTTAAACACAAGTGCATGGTGGCTGAGAGGAAATGGCTAGCTTCGTGTGCATCCTCCGACAACCTGGCCTGCCACCTGCTCCAAAGGAAATACCAGCTCTCTGTCCACACCAAGAAGAGAGCCGACACCCAAGCCCGCCTCTCTGCGGCATCTTACAACTCGGCTGAACTCTTTAAAATCTGCAAGGAGCTGGCCAATCCTGCTGCAGTCTCTACCTCTCCTGACCCCTCCCAGGCCCTTTGCACAGCCCTGGCTTCTCATTTCATCTCTAATACCCTGTCCTCTCTCTCGTCCTCTCCTCCTCATCCCTCCACTCTCTCCTCTACCCCAGGCTCCCCTATGGCCACCTCCCTGCCCTCCTTCTCTGCCTTTACCCTGTTCTCCCTGACAAGGTTTCTAGACAAGTCTTATCTATGAACGTCTCATCAAAACAGGTTCTTCCCTGTTCTTCCAAAATCCTCAAGGAGCACATTGACACCCTTGCTCCTGCCCTGGCTGACTTCTGCAACCACTCCTTTGCCATTGGAACCTTCCCTTCCCCCCTGAAGCACTCTCTTGTGCACCCTCTTCTTAAGAAACACTCAGCCGACCGCTCCTGCCCGGCTAACTATCGCCCGATCTCCATCACTCCTTTGCTGGGCAAACTCCTGGAAAAGCTGGCCCTCTCCAGGCTTAATCTTCATACTGAATCTGTTGGTTGTCCCCATGACCATCAGTCTGGCTTCAGAGCATCCAGAAGCACGGAAACTGCTCTCCTGAACATCTGTGAAGACCTGCTCTCTAACCTCAATTCTAATCTCCCTCTCATCTTACTCAATCTCTCTTCTGCCTTTGACGCAGTCAACCATGCCATCCTGCTCAATCGTCTCCGTGATAACCTGGGTATCACAGATCAGGCCCTGGCTTGGGTGACCTCTTTCGTCTCCGATCGGCCCTCCAAAGTCCAACTTGGGTCCTTGCTTTCCTCTATCTCCCTCTCTCCCTGGCTGCTCAACTAATAACTGGAACCCCTTGCCCACCGAATTGCTGCTTTCTGCTCCAACTTTCAGTGCTATGCAGATGACACTCAGCTACTTTTCAGGCTCCCGTATGCCACCTCTTGTCCTTTTCTCATCTCTGACTGTCTGTCTGCTATCCAGGAGTGATCTGCCGCCCACAATCTCTGCCTTAATGCCAGTAAGACGGAGATTCTCCTCATCAGCACACCTGCATCCTTCTTTCCTGTCACTATCTGGCCGGCCTCCCTTGGCCCTCTTCCTGCTCCCACCTGTGAGGCTAAGAAGCTCGCGGTCATCTTCGACTCCACACTCTCCTTTTCTCCTCACATCTCTGACATCTTTAAGAAGTCAAACTACCAATTGCACCTCCTTAGAGGTATTCTTCCTTTCCTCTCCTTTCCCCAGAAGCTCACTGTCTCCAAAGCAGTGTTTCTCTCTAGGCTGGACTACTGCAACAGCCTCTTTCTAAATCTGCCTGCTTCTACTCTCTGCCCTATGCAACTGAACCAGAACAGGACTGCAAGAATCGTCCTTGGCCTCAAGCCCAGGGATCGTATCTCTCCAGCACTGAAATCTCTGCATTGGCTCCCATTGGCTGCAAGGATTATATTCAAGACCCTCAGCATTGTCCACAAGGCCTTCTAGGACCAGGGGCCTAAATACCTCCAACTCTCTCTTCGAAAATACCTTCCTACTCGACCTCTTCGCTCCTCCATCTCCAACTCCCTCAGGGTCAGTCGCTTCTACAAGCAACGAGTTGGTGGTAAATCTCTTTCTTTGGCTGGGTCTCCCTCTGGAACGGCCTCCCTGCTTCTCTGAAACTTGAGGAAAACCATCTCCGGTTCCCAGAAGCACCTCAAGACCTTCCTCTTTGCTTCTGCCTTCTCTCTTCCTCTACCTTGCTGATTTCCTGTCTGACACTGCACTGGTCACCTGGATACCCTCTAATCTCGGGCCCAGGTCCCTGACCAACCCGTTGCACACCCGCACTGCCTCCCGGCAACCCTTCCACTTGGGTCTTTATCTGTAATCCTACAGTCCCCCTACCTGCACTTTGGACACCTGCTGTCTGCACTTACCCTTGCACCTGCCACCCGTTGGCCGCACTTCTTGTTATCGTTTGATCCCATGTACAGCACTTCCCCCTCCCCTTTTCCCTCACACTTTTCCCCTCCTCTCTCCTCTGCACTTGCACAATCTCAATGTCACTTGGCCTAGGAAGAGCATTGTCTCTGTCCTCCCTCTGTCCCCCTCCCTTGCCTCATCACGCCTTGAAACACTTGTGTATAGGCACGTTATAAATGCCATATTATATCATATCAATGGCAGCCAAACTACCTGCAGGACTTTGAAGTAGGTTTCCTGTGACCAGAACAATATACAAATTGACATTGTTGTCATGTCCACAGGTTGTGGTGTCAATTCTATTATGTGTTGTTTGTTTGGTTATGAAAAAGGAGGAGTGTTGTGTATGTCCCTTTAAAGAAGTGATGGCAGAGCACATCATCATGCTATGATAATAAAAAACGGCAGTCCATGCCAGGATCATTATCGTGAGCATCGGAGCCCGGGACACAAACAGTCCCTCTGTGTCTTTGTTAGCCTAACGGGGAGGCCACACCAGGAGTCGGCCCGCCCGAGGTAACATACTGTGCCATTTTCATGGTCTACAGGCGCTCCCGTGGATCTGAAAGAAGGTGGGTATGGATTTGTTAGGGAAGAAGGAAAATACTAGACATTGTGCTTGGCTGGTATCTGTGCAGTAGTGCTTTTTAAATGGATTTGGTGTGTATACCAGAGGTGTATTGTTTACAGATGTGAAATGAAATTAAATGATATTTTATTTATATTGCACCCGTACACAAGTGCGACCAGGCAAAAAGGGAGGGGAACAAGGGAGAATAAAAGTAAAAGAAAACAGCGACCATACTAGGCCCAGTGGCATTAAGAAAGTGCAAGTGAATGGAAAAGGTAAAAGGGGGTAAGTGCATGGAAGGGGGAGGGTGGAAAGTGCAGAACAGGGGAGAGAACAGAATAAATACTAAATAAAAGAAATAAAGGCGATAAACCATGGTAGTGCAGCCAGCAAGTGGCAGGTGATAGTTAGTAAGATAAGGTATATCTGATAAGTACAGAAGAAAAGTGGGAGGGGGACTGTATGGGTACAGATACAGAGTCCCAGTGCACGGGGTGGCCTGGAGGCAGTGCAGGAGGGTGGCAGGGTGAGCAGGTGCCTGGGCCCGAATGATAGAGGGTGGCCAGGTGCATGATGCCAAGAAAGAAAAACAGATCAACAGTGGAGAAGGGGGGCAGAGGCAAAGAGGAAGGTCTTGAAGTGCTTCCGGAACCGGAAATGGCTCTCGTCCTGTTTCAAAGTGGCTGGGAGGCTGTTCCAAAATGAGGCCCCAGCCAAAGAGAGAGATCTACCCCCAGCTTGTTTCTTTGCAAAACGTGTGGGTGTTGGGGTTAATTGGTGAGGTTTTCACAACATTTAGAGAGATGTGTGGTTTTGGGCTATTTCACAGGGAAGTTTTATCTAGCCGTTTAATTTTGGTTGGTTAGTATATGGTGAGTGAGTGTGGTTTAGAAGGAGGTTCTTAGTGTTTTTGTTGGGGACATAGTCAAAAAACACAAATGGCACAGTACAAAATTGTGATTTGCCTTTGCTGGGACATCTTCATGCAAAACACAACATTGCACAGCTCAGGAATGAGGTAGAAATATTAGGCATAATTAGTTGTGAAAAATAGCATGTAAAATGCTGTATTGGGACATCGAGATGGGAGCCTCATACATATTAATATATGGGAATGCAACTACAAAGACCAGGCCTCCAGATAAGGTTTGTTCAAGGCCTTTTTACGCATGAAAATCTTGTAAATAGAACAGCTTTATTATTTTTCTGTGTACATTTTTTACACACATGTTTAGAGTCAAGGTCAGTACAAAGGTCAGGTTACTTGACAGAAACCAGAACGCTTCTTTTGATTTTTATCTACATAGATGTAATTGCAAGCCATGGAGAAAAGCCTCTGAAACTGAATGTATTTCTCTGAAGCCTTTCAAAATAAGAAACTGCACACTGTGATAAAAGGAATGTTTTCTTTCCATTCAGCTTCTGCTGTGCTGCGTGTAGATGCTCATGGAGCAAACAAAAGCACTGTGCATATTTATTGTCTTAGCATTTTTGGAATGTATAATTAATAAGATGGAAAACTAAGTTGCAATTGAGAATGAATCTTTTGTAAGAAATTATGCTTTTTGTTTCCAGTGAAGGCAAACCAGTTTTGCGCAATTGTAATTTTCAGAGTTCCTGTGCTGTGTGCATAATCATGCGGAGGCAGATCATTTTTACACTTTTTAATTTACACTCTAATTATAAAAACTGTGTGTAAAATGATGAGTATGCATGGTCTAGTTTACATCCATTCAACCTAGCAGTAAATGGGGTACATTGCTATAAATGGTCAGTGCAGCAGAGCCTTTGCTCAAGGGTGAGTGATTGTCATTAGACCAATCACAGGTGCTATAGCCTCTCAAATCTTCAAGAGTACAATTAAAATATTAAAAAACCGGACTCTCCAGGAAGTGCAAGCGCTGTTGAAAAACAAACAAATGAAAGTTACATTTGTAATTGAAATAGAAACTCAGCAAAACCTGTCCCTGTGATAATCCAGATAGGAATCTAACTTTATGTATCGCTTCATACATGGTTCATCCAACATCTAGGCACTGTGATTATTATACCTCAGTCGATACTCAGTTTACCGACCTCTGATGGATGTTAGCCAATAAGATTGCTCATCAGGGTGAGCGTTCGTTGCTGCTATCTGTGCATGATCTCTACATTACAGCTTCGAATCCCGGCAAGGCCAACTCAACCTTTCATCCTTTTGAGGTCGATAAAGGAGTACCGACTTCGGTTTGGTGATCATTGTGATAAATATGTTCTATGTACAGCGCTTTGCCAAAAGTACTATATAAATAACCATGTGAACATGAGATTAGGCATAGTATTTAGCATGGAATCCTTGCATCTCTGCACTGTTGTATCATAACATTGGCATACCATTAGCTAGCAATAGCTCCAGGAAATGAGGACTTTCATTAAATATCAAAAGACAATTCTGCTATCAAACCTCAAAATACACAATACAGTTAATGTTTGCTTTACTATGTAATTGGTTAGGTTTTTGTGTTTTCAACATTTAAATATACACATCAAACGGCAAGACCTTCGAGAAATAACAAAAGGTGTATTCTGTCACAATGCAGAAAACTGCCGCATGGTAATGATTTCCATACAGTTTTTGCACACGTCGGCTGGTTGTCACATACATTTTACTCTCTTGCAAAGGAGAAAAGTAATTTTTATTCTCCTGAAATCACATTTACTCTCAAAGTTTAAAAATAGGGAGTAATCTACTCCCACATGAAAATCTTATTTGGTGCAACAAAGACGTACCCTGGCAACAAAGCATAACAAAATACAGTATGGAACAACTCAGACCGGCATCATAGGCACCTACCTTTGAGGTACTTTGGGTGTGGCTTGGGTACCATATTTGAACAAAGCAACATGCCCACAAATGGCACCCAGGTGGGATGCACAAGTAGTGTGCACTACAAGGATTATGTAATCTACCCTTTGTAAATGATCCCTCGGCCGCCATTTAAAATATAAATAAATGTAAGGCTAGTTCCTTGATGTTTGCACTGTTGATCATAGACACATTTTTGAACCTCTCTACATGTAACAAAGCAATGAAAATGCAGAATCCTCCAGTTTTCCAATTTGAGAGTAGGCCACCCAGTCCTGGTTTTCTTTCCATTCTGGAACATTAGTTGTGCTTGTCAATTTTTAACTTTAGGACTACATGTCCAATATTTCAAAGAAATAACCTGGGGTAGATAACTTCCCCAAGCATAACTATAGTTAACTTGAGAGCTCTTAAAATGTGTGCTGTGAAACTGAAATAAAAAATGGCATTTGCGTACATATCTTTATATGGGTTTACTAAAAAACACTAAAATACATGTTTTACTTCTGGATTTGTATAACCTCTTCCTTGTTCTAAACTGTCTGCTTTTTCTAATTTGCATTTTGTCTTCCTAAATGACATGCATTCACATGCTTGCTTGTATAGCTGCGCAGCACATTTATTCCAACATGCCCCTTTCGGAAATTGGTATTTTGGCATGCATGCTCAACCTCTCAAGTTGTCTTAAAATCTCAGCTTGGCCAACTGTGTGCCCTTCATCTTTCTAAGGTTGATAACAAGGATTACCATTACATTGGTAATCAATATATATTTCTAATTGTCAATGAAGAGCCCCAGACATCCTAACTTAAAATGAATTGCACAACCCTCAACCCTCTAAATAAGCTAAGTCTGCATCCAGAAAAAATGTCACAGTTAAATTGAGTGGTTGTAAAAGTATTTAAAAATCATCTTGAGAAGTCGAATGCCAAATAATCACTACTTGAGATCTTTCTGTAGAACAACAAATGGCCCACAGAAAACAACATCTCTGGACTCCCAGGCCAGCTTGAAAAGGAATTAAGAGAGAAGCCCACTTGTGCGAGTGTGAGTTTGCACATGTGAAAGAGCGTAAGAGATCGACTGTGTCTGCACATAAGAGAAAGACATGTTTTTCACAAGGAGGGTGAGAAAAAAATGATTTTCAGTGACCATTACTAGCATATATTATATCTGTAGCTTCATGAGAGCTTTTCAATCACCATTCCGCCAAAGATATTGGCTGAAGCTTCATGAAAGTAATTTACAGTCCCCATACTGGCGTAGATTATGTCTGCAGTTGCATGAAAGTGATTTACAGTGACCATTATTAACATATATTTTGGCTGAAACGTCATGAAAATGATTTACAGTGCCCTAGATAGATTGTCAAGCACAAAGTTCCCACAGGTGGCACTACAATGATGTTCAGAAGCAAGCACTAATTTCCCTCCCCAACCCCACATTTCAGAGGTCTGTGGCTGCCCGAAAGGTTCAAGCATGAAATATAATCATAGAGAGGTTATAATGGCAGAGTAAATCTGAATGCGCAGGTGCATCAAGAAACCTGTGAAAGGATACCCAAAGCAATAGAAAGGTGAGAACAGAAACTGTGTGCCAAAGGTACACACTGTTTCACAGCTGTAAAGGTGTCCCATAAAGATATCCATACAGCCACCTTTACAGAATCTCCTCAGTGCTAGCCAGACCAATGGCACACCTGCTGGGTTTATCATGTGTCTTTGATGGCTTTATGCTGCAAGCTCAGTACTACCAGGAGAACCAACTACAAAGTATGCCACACAATGCATAACTGTGATGTTTATAAGTCATCTTTACATTAATTATAGTTTAAATAAAAAGTAGTACTGTTATTGCTTCTATACACAAATCTTAAATTATTCCTATGTATCATACAATCCAACCGGCTCAACGGAGTTAATAAACATGTTAAAGTACCTGAAAGGCAAGCTGGCAAAGCCCATAGCCTAAACTACACGCGAAAAGTGAATATTGTACTGGAATGCCTGATTCATTGCTTACTTTTTTTTTTGGAGTGTTGGGTATTTTGAACAATTGCACAAACAGCAATGATGTAAACAGTATGTCTCACTTCATGTGCTATAAAAGGTGTCTGCATCGTGCAGCTACGAGGAATGCTATTGCTTCCCACACATAAATGTTCAGGGTCGCCCTTATCCATTGCTCCCATCATGGGAATGCACAGCCAAAGATTCCAAGAACCTACTCCGACTGTCTGTACTTTACTGAGGTGTTATGCCCAGGCAGAGTTTACAAATTTCACTTGTGATTTTGTCATTTTTTAATGGTGTTCCAGCCCAAGGGATTGGAGGTACATCAGCTGCAGCAAGTAACTTGCCTTATTGTGCCCCCTGCTAACACCAGAGCTGTAACCATGAGAAGGGAGTTGAGTTCTTTTTATTTAACATTTGTATATGATGAGCCTGTGCGACTTGCATATATTTCATACGTAAAATTAACCATTTAACAAGATTGGATGTAGAAATATAGCTATGTTGCATTAATATTACAGACCAGTCTACGTGCTTCTCATAGAGTGACAGCAAGCAATTTGTTAGAGAAACCAGATATTAGCATTGAAACCAAAATTCCTTGTTCCAACCTTCTATCAGTTGTGTCGAGTTGGCAGACAGTTTATGTTCTTATCACTTCCTCTAAAAGATTGTTTTCGGACCTAACTGAAAGCAACAATTCGCCGTGAAAATTACCTCTAGCGTACTCAACTGTAGAACACACTGCCTTCTCCAAATCTTGGGCAGCAGAGATCTCAAAACACTCTTTCAACTAAAATAACATAGAAGATGACACGCTTGAATTAATAGAGAGGAAGCAAAATGTTTCTAATCCCTGCAACCTTAAAAACATCATTATAATGTTATGGAGCCATAATGGCGGACAAAATGGGGGTGAAGGGGGGTAGTTTGGACAACATCGGACAGAGCTTGTTGAAAGGGCAGAATTTGGTAAAGATGCAGAGGTGGCGCATGCCCTTATTTGGACCTATGACAGCAGAAAGATTAAATATGCCACTGGGTCCATGTCAGTCATTCTGGGATGGAGCGGTCTTCAGACTGATTTTGGCTCAGGGCCCAGGGACATATGGCAGCAGGAGTTTTCACTGTCCCATGTGTAAAGCTCCACTGGCATCCTCTCTGGATACATTTACACAGCCCTATTACCAGGATTTTGAACTAGTAATTCCCTTACCATCACAGGTTCACCAGTCTCTCATATAGTAGATGGTCAGGGGCAACCTAAACATGGGGATTACATCCAGAACGGCCCCGCCCCCACAGTAGTAACAATGGGAACCAATGCAGAGGGCTGTGATGTTGTGACAGAACACAGAACACCATCTGGTAAGGGTGGGTTAGCCGCAGCTTTTTTGATTTTTACTAATAAAATGGTATGGTAATTTTGGTTCTGAAAGTGAGATCTACTAATCAGATCCCACTTTCATAATTTCCATGCCAAAAGCATAAAGCGCACGTGTGCCTTACTGTGACCATCTCCCGACATCGCCAGCAGTGGAAACAGGACAGGTTTAACGGTCATATGTGCCTTCCATGACATAGCTGCTGGATCACATAATTCCAATATGCAGAAGTGTCTTTTTAACCATCTGCTCCTCAGCTTCAAAATGTCATGCTTGTGTAACCCAGACAGAGTGAGTGGTAGTAGTTATTAATATCTACATTTCCGCTCCTTTCAATTGCTTCAACTTTTGACTCCACAACAAGAAGTATTCACCTGAAACTTTGTTGGGGAAACAGCCTATACTAAATTCCTCTGCCACAGTGTTGAAGACTGAGAACTCTAAGGCAGAGGAAAGCTCCCCCCCTTACCAACCAAAGAATCTATTTGGGATGACCAGCTGGCTAGAAAATGCCTACTGCAACTAAAACACTATTACCCCAGATCCTAGCTCAGTTACAGAATCCTCCAAGTACTCTCCACAAACCTTCCTGGTTGGGCAGGGCAGAAGACTCACCTTGCCACTGAGACACTGGGTCTTCCAGTAACCACAGAACCAAGGAAGTGACCCCTGACTCTCCCTGAATCTCTGAACCACTTTGTCATTGGTTTGGGGAACTCTGACTCCATTCAATCTGCTATAAGGCTTGGAGTCTGGTGAAGAGTCCAATCTTACCCTGAACTCTGGAGTTGTGGCTGTGCTTTGCTTTCTTTTCACAGGTGTTGGACATTTTAGCCAGCAAAGCTACTGCTCCTTTAACTTGCAGGAGGAGCCTATATCTACTGAAAGTGGCATGTAGCGCCGGTGCATGGTGTCTTGTGAGAATCCAGTCTTACCCAGTCATACCTGGGAATACCAGTGTACTAGAGTGGAACCACGCGGCTTGTAAAAAAAAAAGAGTAAGAACCACTCGGAAAATGAAGCTGCCGACCCATTCCCACATTGGATCTGAGCACACAGGTCCTCGCACTCGACAGCTACAACAACGACTCCGTTTGATGGACCATCTGACAACACAGACATTAATGCTGCTTTCGAGTTGAGTGTGGCGCTCTCCAAGGAAATTCTGCTGAGTGACATGAAGGTGAATGTAAACATGATCACTGGCATGAAGGTAGTCGCTCGAACCCCCCAGTATCTGCTTCTGCTCCCTTGTCTCAAACCAGAGGTTCCTCAATAATTACAGAGATGACTTCTTCAGCAGTCTCAGTGTTCCATCAACAGCCCAAGCTCATTGAACAAGATATACATACTGAGCAAGTAGACACACAATGCAAAGCATATGAAGTAAATCTATGGAAGGAAGTGTCCCATGCAACTCATTTTTATCACTGGACACATCACTGAAAGTGCAAATGGGCCTAACACGATTATGATCATGGACTCCTCTGCCTCATTGGACATCATGGGTTCTCCAAATGCATGCAGCGACGTGTCCCTTAGAGAACGCAAAATAAAACAACCAAATAAAGAAAGGAGGCGTAGTAGCTGACTGCTCCTACGGCTCAGCCTCAAAAAAAATTCAACCCGCGTTGCAGGGTTTGTAGCAAGATTACATGACAATTTTGAAGAAATAAGAGCCCGATTGAGCAAAAGTGCTATGCGCCTCTTGTTTCAAGATGGGAATTCTAAAAGTCAACACTTCTCCCCACCTACTGTTCAACCACTCAGACAAGCCATATTTGAATATACTGCCGCCATGGGAAAATTCAAGCATTTTGATACAGAGAGAGAGCTTATACTCCATAGTGACCAAACCCATTATTGAGTCCAATCCCGAATCACCCCCCTGGAGTGCAAATTAACACCAGCCCAAATAAGACTCATTGACGCCTTTTATATAACTTTATGAGTCAATAAATGACAGTTTGAAAGATCATGATACACTCCTTGCATTGATCCCCTCCAAATTAATATTCCTGGAAGCATTTACCACCAAAGTGCAAAATTGACTCAATCACGAAGCAGAAATCTCAGCAACATGGCAGACCAGATTATGTGATCTATCAAGTAATTACTTATCCAACAAATTGGTCCTCATGGATGCAGTGCTTGATTCCACAAAACCAATGGTGGATCGAGGGGCAACAAAATGTGCTTGCACTAAGCCCCAAAGAGAATATAACAATTTATCTCAAGGAGAAAAAAAAATGAGGTAGATCCCTCTGACAAAAGTGCAGAGACAGCAATTATTAATAAAGATGATAGTCAAGCAGGTCGGTCACAGAACACGACTAGCTCACAAGATACATCTTCCTGTTCAAGTGAGGCAATAGATGTCCAATTAAAGAACAACACAGATGAAAAACAACACAGAATCGAGGGTCTAGGTGATGTTTTGACAGAGGTAACACCTGTCACATCTGAAAACAACGTTATCACATTAGAAAAAAGACAATGAAATACCAGATGAAGGAGACAAAAGAGATGCCTCTACCAATACTTCCAATGATTTGCTTAACCATTTTTCTATCAATGAGCAAAAAGATACTGAAATCTTCAGGCTATTTAAAAAATCGTTCCACAGCACAAATGTATAGCCATAAAAAAAAACAAGGGGGAGAAGAGGGGCCCAGTGGAAGAAACGTAATAAACACACACAAGCCCAACAAGGTAAATCAAATGGTTCAAGGGCTTTTATAAGGGATTTGACCACTCTGCCACCGATTTCACTATTCCATCGAATTATGCCGAAATCCAAGACAAATAGCAAAAAATGTTCTTAAGAGCCGACTGTAACACAAAAAGACACCATTAACCAAGAAAAGACCAAGGGTGGAAGGACGAGGTAGACGCAAACATACCGCCTAGTGAAAATGACCTTTAGAAAATCGATTTTCGTATCTTGAGGAAAACAAAAGCCCTATCTTATCTCTATAAGAGTCCGTTGATGACGAGCAGGAAAACCCCCAATCCTCAGACCCACAAAATGGCAGGAATCGAAATCAGAAAAAAATTGAACCTACCTTTCAACATAAAGGCAACAATTGGAATAACAGGTCTTTGACATTTCAAACACTATCCCAAAAGCGAAGGAAACTGCAATCTAAGCCTGATCACACACAGAAAAGGAAAACTTTGAAAGAGCATTTACTGTCAAACCAAATCAAAGATGCCCCATTGCCCTAGAAAATATGACGGGAGGGATCTTAAAAGAAATCAGAAAAGCGCTGGTGCTTCCACAAGAGAAAATAAGGGGAAAATAATGGGAAAATCCATTTGGAAAACGTGCTATATCCAAAAAATAAGGTCAATCTGTAACGAAATGTAATGAAATTACTACATTGTGTCCCTTCACTGAAACAATTGCGAGGACATCCCAATAGTAGAATATGCAAACAAATCTAGAATTGATTGGGTTATTCTGCATATAAATTCTCCCTTAATTCTAAACACTCTTCTAGAAGCAAAAATAGCGCCACTGTCCTTTGGATACGCTTTAAGAAACAACAAGCTGCTGCCCTCAGAAAGAGACCCAAGCGATTCTAAATTGGGAAAAAAGCCTGAGGCATTAGTGGTCCCCACACCCTAAAAGATGATTATAAAAAGGGGGAAACCACAGAGGTAAGAAGAAAACCCCAAACCATTACATACAACAACAGAGGCAATTTAATGCAGACATTTGACAGACATTCTACATCAAAGGACGAGGAGCACCTAAATGGCCTTGGGGGCAAAATCAACATTAACTAGAAACCAGTGGCGCAGCAGGTATTGGATCACTAATTTTATGGAACACCCGAGGGTTTTCCAATTTGTTCAACAACATTGCTCTGAATATTGACTTGCATAACATTATTTGTTTACAAGAAACCTGGTTACGGGACACACCAGTAAGTGATGGCTATACAATTTTTCTTAACCCTGCTGGGAAAAATCCTTGAGGAAGACCATACGCTGGTCTGATAACAATGATAAAGCATACAAATGGTCTAACACTTCTAAATCCATTTGTACATGGGACCTACTTACAACATGAAATACATGACAAAGATCATCCCGAAATTATGATTGTTATAAATCTATACTGGAATCCAGCTATGATTACATCCGTAAATCTAAAAAACTCAGTGACTAAGATCCTCGACGACGGGCTGGCAGAATGTATTAATCCTCACGTTATTATCTATGGTGACCTAAATATAAAATGCTTGGACGTCGAGTGGAAACCTATAAACTTAATGACAAAGCTAGACGATCCCCCTAGTAATCGAGGACGTTGGTGGTCACATCAACTGAGCCCGAGAAACTGCTTTAGGCTAAATGGCAGACCAATACTGACATAACTGGGAAACCAACATGGCATTGTAACAACAGTTGTGCCACACTAGATTACATCTGGTCTTCCAGGAATTATCTTCATAACATCAAACAGCTTCAGATATTGCCTGTGACTACCAGTGATCATGATGTTGTGAAACTAACTTGGGAGACAGAGAGGGCTAAATTGCCCAACAAATCATCCAGAGAACTTAGAGTAAACCAAGGCAGAAATCGACTGTGAATAATCCCCAAAGACATTCAAATTATAACAGGGAGTTATCATACAATGATAACACAAGGCAATCATGGGCTTGATAACCCCCCATTCCTGGGAATTTATGAAACAATAAAGACTGAATTTAAATAACCTTACCTAAAACCAAAACACCTTTACAGTCCGGAGATAGCAATACAAAAGAAAATACTTTGACAGGATCTCAACTATCTAAAGAAAGGAAACGTAGCGGATACAGTACATAGCATAAAATAAAGGAAATCGTAACTGGCTAATCTCCTTTAAACTATTACGAGAACAAGAACAAGGAGAGAAATGCTAAAAGCCAATTGCCATCATAGCACAGTTGAGATCTGGAGCATTATAAATTAAGGTACACTAAAACAACAAGCTATCTTGAGTAACAGTGTAAGTGCAAAGTGCTGGGTTCTGCACTTTTCAGAGGCCTTTGCAAAACCAACGTTTAGCTATAATAATAAACTGAAAGGGATTTCAGTATATGATATGATATGATATGATATGGCATTTATAACGCGCCTATGCACAAGTGTTTCAAGGCGCGACGAGGCAAGGGAGGGGGAACAAAGGGAAGACAGACAGCGATCTTACTAGGCCAGGTGTCATTCAGATCGCGCAAGTGCATGGGAAGGTGGAAAGGGAAAAGTGAGTGGGGGAAGGGAGAGGGGAAAGTGCTGTACATGGGATATTAGAATAAATAAGATAAATAAAAACGGCCATATGGTGGCAAGTGCAAGGTAAGTGCAGACATATGTTCTGGTAAGGGTGACTATACGGATACAGAAAAGAGTCCCCAGGTGCAGGGGTTGCTAGGGAGGCAGTGCAGGTGAGCAACTGGCGGGGTCTGGGCCCGAGATCAGAAAGGGTGGCCAGGTAACCAGTGCAGTTTCAGCCATGAATTCAGCAGAGGAGAGAAAGCAGAAGCAAAGAGGAAGGTTTTGAGGTGCTTCCGGAACCGAAGATGGTTCTCCTCTAGTTTCAGGGAGGCAGGAAGGCTGTTCCAGAGGGAGGCCCCTGCCGAAGAGAAAGATCTGCCACCAACTCGTTGCTTGGAGAAGCAACTAACCCTGAGGGAGTTGGAGGCGGATTAGCGAAGAGCTCGAGGAGGAAGATATTTGGGAACAGAGAGTTGAAGGTATTGCGGCCCCATGCCCCAGAAGGCCTTGTGGACAATGCAGAGGGATTTGAACTTCATCCTCGCAGCCACTGGGAGCCAGTGCAGAGATTTCAGTCCTGGAGAGATACGATCCCTAGGCTTGAGGCCAAGGACAAGTCTTGCAGTCCTGTTCTGGATAAGTTGCAGAGGGCGGAGAGTAGAGGCAGGCAGATTTAGATAGAGGCTGTTACAATAGTCCAGCCTTGAGAGAACCAAAGCTCTGGAGACGGTGAGCTTCTAGGGGAAGGAGAGGAAAGGAATAATACCTCTGAGGAGGTGCATCTGGCAGTGTGACTTCTTAGAGACGTTAGAGATGTGAGGAGAGAAGGAGAGTGTGGAGTCGAAGATGACCCTGAGGTTTTTAGCCTTGCAGGTGGGAGCAGGAAGAGGGCCAAGAGAGGCCAGCCTGAGAGCTGCAGGGAAGGAGGGAGTGGGTGTGCCGATGAGTAGAATCTCAGTCTTACTGGCATTAAGGCAGAGGCCATTGGCGGCACACCACTCCTGGATAGCAGACAGACAGTCAGAGATGAAGGAAGGAGAGGAGGAAGCCAAGGGTAGCCTGAAAATGAGCTGGGTATCATCCGCATAGCACTGAAAATTGGGGCAGAGAGCGGCGATGCGGTGGGCAAGGAGTGCCAGGTATTGGTTGAACAGCCAGGGAGAGAGGTTAGATCCCTGGTGGACACCACAGGTAGAGAAAAAGATATCGCAGCGAAAGGACCCACGTTGGACTGGGGAGGGTCGGTCAGAGAGGAAAGAAGTCAGCCACACCAGAGCCTGACCAGTGATACCAGGTTATCACGGAGACGGTTGAGCAGAATGGCATGGTAGACAGTGTCAAAGGCAGAAGAGAGATCAAGCAAGATGAGGACGCATGGCTTGTTGGAGTCAAGGTTGGAGAGCAGGTCTTCACGGATGTTCAGGAGAACAGGTTCTGTGCGTCTGGCAGCTCTGAAGCCAGACTGATGTTCTTGAAGACAACCAACAGATTTGGTGTGGAGATTAAGCTGGGAGATGGCCAGTTTCTCCAGGAGCTTGCCCAGGAAGGGAGTGACGGAGATTGGGCGATAGTTAGTCGGGCAGGAGGGGTCGGGCAGGAGGGTTCGGCAGCGGGTTTCTTAAGAAGAGGGTGCACAAGGGAGTGCTTCGGGGGGATGGGAAGACTCCAGTGTCGAAGGAGTCATTGCAGAAATCAGCCATGGCAGGAGCCAGGGAGTCGATGGGGTCCTTGATAGTTTTGGAGGAACAGGGGTGAACCTGTTTCGACAAGACTTTCATAGATCGGACTTGTCTAGAAACCTTGTCTGCAGAGAAAAGGGGTAAGTCAGAGAAGGGAGGGGTGGCTGCAGAAGGGCCGGAGGAAGAGCAGGGAATAGAGGGAGGGAGGCGATAGGAGGAGATTGAGGACAGGATGTCCTGAGTTTTTGAAATGAAGTGAGAAGCCAGTGCCATGCAGAGGGCCTGGGAAGGGACAGGAGAGGTAGAGACTGCGACAGGATTGGCCAGTTCCTTTCAGATTTTAAAGAGTTCAGCCGAGTTGTTAGATGCCGCAGAGATGCGGGCGTGGAAATGAGGTCTCTTCTTGGTGAGGACGGAGAGCCGGTATTGGCTTTGCAGCAGGCGCCAGGCCAGTTTGTCAGAGGATGAACATGAAGCATGCAATTTCCTCTCGGGCACCCTGCACTTGTGTTTTAGGGTGACATGGTCTAAGTCATACCAGGAGTTACACTTGGCTTTGGGCTTCAGGCAGATTCTCATGAAAGGGCAAGGATATAAAGAGTATCAGATATAGAAGAGTGGAGCGTGGAGAGGGCTGTGTCAGGGTGAGAGTCAGCCAAAGGAGAGGAGGGGGTGAGAAGGTGGCAGCGAAAGCTTCAACTGACACGCACTTTATGGGTCGGATGACCGAGAAGGTGGGTGGCAGTGATGGAGGTGGCTTGGTCATGGAACTTTAACATAAAAAAGCAGTGATCGTGGAAGAAGTAAAAACATTTAAAACTCAGGAGTGGCTGTTCCTGATGGCCTAACAAATATCTTGTTAAAACCTGACGCAGAAAAATGTTCACTCTTTATAGAAACACTATTTGAACCAATCACCTAGGCAAATACAGTACAATCTTATTGGAAATCATCGATAATTGTTCCAATCTTTAAAAAAGGTGACAGATCTATGCCGAACAATTATCGACCAATAGCATTACTGGATAGAATTGGCAAACTGTTTGCGTCATTTTTGCATAAGCAACTATGTGATTGAGCATACAAAAATGAGATCACTGATCCAAACAGACTTGATTTACTAAAGGTGTGGGGACCGACCTAAAACTTTTCTTCCTAAATGTGTTAAAACTTGAAGACTTAAAAACAATTTCCAGTCTGTTCTTGGCATTTGCAATCTTAGGCAGGCCTTTGACAGTGTAAACAGAGCAAAGATGTAGAACAAACTCAGAGCATGAAAGTGCCCAGAATGGGTGCTTCAAGCAATTAAGGCTTTACACACAAATACCACAATTCGGATCAGACTCAATGCTCAAGGAGACTTAACTGAAATGATTAAAACCGAGAGAGGGGGTTGGCCACCAGGGGGCGCGCGGATGCAGACCTTGCCCGCGTGAGCTCCCGTCGCACGGTCCCCCAAAACGGATTGAGCCCCCGTTTTTAAGGACCCCCCCGGACTGGAATTGAGCACAGGGGTGTCGGAAGGACACCCCCACAAAACAGCGAAATCCTGACTGAAATCGGCCAAGAACTCCCGGAGAAGAAAGCCCTGGGCGTCTCGCGCCGGAAACGAAACTAACAGTGCCCAGAACGAGCACCACGCCGCAGTACCCAGAGTCCCCGGCAAACTTTGCGAGCTCCGACTCACGGTGTGGGGGTAGCGCCCAGGCGCCCGCGCACCCCACCCTCGCGGGAACGACCCGCTGGAGGAATCCGTGATCGGCAGCATAAAGCGGAAGAAGAACCTCCTCGCGACGCGGCTCCAGCGAACCCCGCCGAGACACAAAGTAAGTGCGCACACTGGCACTCCCCGCCTGCTCCCGCACGATCCCACGCTTACAATCCGCCCTCCCCGCCGAGGAGCGAACCGGCCCGGGGCGGTGGGACGAGGCCCCCACACATGGCAGCATAGACTCCGGAAACCCTGCTGCGCCCGACTACATCGGAGCCCCAACTACACGGGCCTACACAAGCTGGGCCCCGCTTTTTCAGGCCCACGGCACCCGCGGCCTCCCTGCGCCACACGTGGCGGACAGTAGGCGGTCCCCGGTCCACCATCGTAGCACAAGGCCTCACAGAGTGGACCCGATTTGGCGCTCCTGTTCAGACCCCACTGGCGGAAGGCCCTCACCACACAGCTAAAGAATATAGTCACAAGGAAGGGGACATTCCTAACATGGCAAGACCTGCAAGAAAAAGGTGAACCCAAAACATGAATGCTCCACAGATCTACTGAACCCCACGACTCCAGGGCACTCCATGGGGGGCACTCTCTGGACCTAACTCTCTCTGAACACACTAGAGATCCGCCTTGTCACACACCGCTGGGGGAAAGGCCCCCTGCCTTATCATTGTCCTCTTGGGCATACCAGTGACTCCAAGAAAGATACAGGGGCGTGTGCCTCCTCAGCGGTATCCACAGTCTTAATGAGCGAACTCACCTAAGAGTCCAGAACGGGTTCTCACAAGCGCATGAACCCCCGACAGAAACTCGCCATCTACGCCTATAACGCAAACCCCGAACCTACCGGCAACCTCGAGATGGCGTCCCCGGAAAACCCGGTCCCGGACGGGAACACGGCGGCAACGAAAGGAGATATTGCAGGCCTGCTCGCAGAGATCAGGAATATGGGTGCCAGCATTGGTGGGAAAATTGATAAACTCACACAGCGGATAGACAACATTGAGGACAGGGTCGAAGGGATTGAAAATAACCAGGTATCAATTGATACCCGTGAGACTCAGTTGTCACTAAGGATAAGCGATCTAGAGAGGAAGGAACAAGAGTGTAAACTTAAGATGGACGATTTGGAGAACCGGGAAAGAAGAAATAACCTCCGATTTTTCGGCATCCCAGAAAA
Organism: Ambystoma mexicanum; assembly: GCF_040938575.1. Taxonomy (NCBI): domain Eukaryota; kingdom Metazoa; phylum Chordata; class Amphibia; order Caudata; family Ambystomatidae; genus Ambystoma; species Ambystoma mexicanum. The sequence continues at coordinate 636,589,906 of NC_090925.1, forward strand.
AGAGGGGGAAACTGAGGAGGACCTGAAAACGACCATACACGATATCATAAAGCTCCTCGTTGCCGACGAAAATATAGATGAACCCAAAACGGAACGCATCCACAGGGCGGGGGGGCCACCCGGGGGACCCCGATCCGTCCTGGCCCGATTCCATCATTACCGAGATAGATCGAGGGTGTTGGAAAAGGCAAAGAATGGAGGCAGCATCACCCTGAGCGGGGCACACATAACGATTTACCAGGATCTCTCCTCCCTAACCCTCGCAATGAGGAAAATGTGCAAACCGCTCACCACATGGCTTAAATCTCGAGACATAAGATATAGATGGGGATACCCCTTCTCCCTCTCCTTCACACACGAGGGATCGAGAATCAAATTGTCCTCGGAAAAAGAAATTAAGGCCTGCATTCTCGACCTACTAGGCGATCCATCTCAAGAAGAAGAGACCGATCACGCACCTCGCGAAGATAGGGAGTGGCGAATACAAGGCCCAAAGAGGAGGAAAGTTAAAGGCTCAAGAAAATACCGCAGAGGAAATGGCTCACCAGAGGGATTGGGTTGACTATACTCTATCACGTTTCCACACAGCTAATCTGCACGCCAAACCGAGAGCGAAAGGACATTGCTAATATAGGGTGTTTCGACCCTACCTGTGCTCGGCTAACAAGTACACTTCGAGGGGGGGTTTCAGGGGGCTCTAAAGTCGATATTGTTGTATATACTGCAAGGGGACCGTGAAGTAACGGCCTCCACTGGTGGTTCGGTTATGGGCCAGTGCTGCCAACTCGGCTCAATCGAACGCCACCGAACATATAGGGGGAGGGGGAGGGAAGGATGGGGAAGGGGAATGGAAGCTGATTTCGTGTCAACATGTTGGGTGTATGGCGCACACGGGGAGACAGGCTTGTGGCTCCCCGGTTATCACGGGGAAACAGCGGAAGGGTCAGCGCGTCCAGGTGACCTGAGATACCACCGTCGTGATGATGGCTGACGCATGCCATGGGGGCAACATCAGGGTGGGTACATTAAATGTGAAAGGCCTGAATTCGCCCACGAAGAGGTCCCTCGTCTACAGAGAGTTCCGAAGGTCGGGATTTGATATCCTTCTCCTACAGGAGACGAAATACGTGAGAGGTGAAGAAAGATCAATTTTGGGGAAGCGAACGGGGCTGGAGTTCTGGGGATCAGGCCCATTGCGCAAAGGTGGGGTGGGGATCTTGGTCAGAAAAGGAATAGATCTGGTGGTCACGAAGGTCTGGGCGGATGTAGAGGGCCGAGCGCTACTTATCACGGGAACCATAGGTAAACTAGCTATTACGGTGGCCACAATTTACGCCCCAAATGTAGGTCAGATCCGATACCTCTCCAAAACAATACCCAAGATCATGCTGGAAGCGACCGGCCATGTAATATTAGGCGGGGACTTCAACATGTGGGCGGACCCCGACATGGACTGGCACCCTGGCAATCCCCAAACTAAGGCCAAACCCACTGGGGACTACACCCAATTTAATAAGATGATGGAATTGTATGGCTTGATGGACGTGTGGCGTTGTAAGCACCCCACTGACAAGCGGTACACCTTCTTTTCAGCCCCACATAACACACACACTTGCATAGATTACCTTTTCTTTTCAAGAGACATATGTGACACAGCCTCTAGCTCAGATATCGTTACAATTTCATGGTCAGACCACGATATGGTACGAGCCGAATTGACATGGGCCTCCCTCCCAATGGGAAGGGGTAGATGGCGTTGTAATTAATCGCTCTGGAGGGATGCGGTTTTTAAACAAGCAATGCAGACCGCAATTGAGGATTACTTTCAACTGAACGACAACGGTGAGGTCTCCAAGCAGGTAGTCTGGGAAGTGGCCAAAGCCACATGGAGAGGGGTATTAATAAGGGAAGGGGGCAGTAAAAAAAGGGAGAGGGCTTTGATCGAAAACAAGCTCCGCAAGGAAATTACCCAGCTAGAGACGGGGACCCTCAATAACGGGGTTGCAGACTCTGAACGGGTCTTAGAAGCTAGGAAGAAAAGGGAGGAACTCCGTCTCCTAGAACATGAACTAATAGCCCGCAAACTTGTCCTCTTGAAGCAGAAGTTTTATGAGAAAGGGGACAGAGCTGACGCGCTATTAGCAGCTAGATTACGGGCCCAGCAAGCCGACAGGAGGGTACATGAACTATCTGATGCTGACAACACCCCGGAAGCGCCCCAAACCACCATCCCGGAAAAATTTGCCAACTTTTTTGAAGCTCTGTATACCCCCGACGGGGAACCCGACACACTAAACATCCAAACATACTTAAACGACATCGACATGCCCAAGATTACAGTCACAGAGGCCGAATCCCTTGACAACCCCATAACAAGTGCGGAGATCCATGAAGCAATAAAGAGACTCGCATCAGGCAAATCCCCGGGGGAAGATGGCTTTTCGGCAGGATTTTATAAAACGTTTGCAACACAACTCACTCCCTTCCTCACCGATCTCTTCAATCAGATCCTGAAGACAGGGAAACCCCCGATTCTTTCACGAGGGCGATTATTGTGGTTATCCCAAAGGAGGGGAGAGATCCCGCGAGATGTGGCTCCTATCGCCCAATCTCCCTATTAAACTTAGACGCGAAAATTTATGCCAGGGTCCTAGCCGCTAGACTTGAATCGTTCCTCCCCCGTCTCATCCACGCAGACCAAGTAGGATTCATATTAGGCCGTCAAGGCGCTGACACCATGCGCAAAACCCTTCACTTGATACATACCTCCCATACCCTCCACACCAACCCTGCGCTGCTCTCGATTGATGCCGAAAAAGCGTTCGATAGGGTAGAGTGGGACTTCTTAATGAAGGTCCTCCAGAAGATAGGACTTGGCCCCAACTTGAGAAAGGGAATACAAGCAATTTATTCAACTCCCTCGGCATCGGTCCATGTGAATGGAGAATACTCTAGGTGGTTCCGACTAACGCGTGGTACCAGGCAGGGATGCCCCCTCTCAGCGATTTTGTTCGCCCTATCGCTAGAACCAGTAGCATGCAAGATCAGAAAAGACCTTGGTGTAGAGGGCATACGTCTGGGAGGCGTAGAGTATAAATTAGCGCTATATGCGGACGACATACTACTACACGTAGTCAACCCAGAGACCTCCATTCCTCGAGCCATCCTCCTACTTGAGGAATACGGCCGCCTGTCAGGGTTTAAGATCAACCGCGCTAAGTCAGTCCTTTTCCCCTTACAAGGTGACCCACCCACGAACACGGAAAGATATTCCTCCCTGGGGCTAACGATCGAACACCATACATTACAATACCTAGGGATCCGAATCACCAAAAATATTGCCTCTCTCTACGAAGCAAACTTTCCCCAGCTCTTAATTAAACTCCGGTCGGACCTCGCCAGGTGGGGTAAACTCACGATATCGTGGTTGGGCAGGCTCAATGCGATAAAAATGACTTGCCTCCCGCGGTTCCTTTACCCATTCCAGATGCTCCCAATCGTGATCCCTCAACGGTACTTCATAGACATCAGGAGGGAAATTCTAAAATTTCTCTGGCAAGGTAAGAAGCCCCGTATAGCATATGCCACCCTCACACTGCCCAAAGATAAAGGAGGGGTAGGACTACCTGACCTGAGAAAATACCATGCAGCAGCCCAACTCCGTCTACTTGTCCCCCACCTACGCAACTACAGGGAACCACAATGGGTGGCAATGGACAACCACTACCTTGCACCTGCAACACTTGGGGAGTGGATGTGGGCACCGCGAAAATGGGTGTTGAGAAGAACGAAAAACCACCCACTATTTGTAGCCCTGTGGGACATCTGGAGGGAGGGAACGGATATGACATGCATTACAACTTGGCCGTCCCCACTAAGCCACTTATGGTCACCAGGTATTAACAATCATATTCCCAACGTAGAAAGATTCCAGACCTGGTATGAGGCGGGACTTGAGCGGGTGGGTCAACTTGTTCGTACCGACTCCTTCATCACCTTACCAGCCCTAACAGAGACCTTAAACATAGGAACTCTATCCGCTTTTCACTACCTCCAAATTAAAGGAGTCCTGACGAGGGAGGTGTGGAAGGATAAACTGCCCAGAGAACTCACCCCATTTGAAAAAATGTTAGACTCCAAGACTGACAGGAAGGGACTGATCTCGATAATGTATAAGCTGTTATTGGAGGGTGGTACTGGCTCGACACACACTCTCCGAACACGATGGGAGAACGACATGGGGACTGAAATTGTACACGAAATATGGGACAAAATGTGCTCCATGGCCACAACCACCTCTATTTCATGCCAATACAAATTGCACTCCATCAAGCTCCTCCACCGCTGGCAATACGACCCATACAGATTATCAAAAATGTATCAAACATCATCCCCCCACTGTTGGCGCGAATGTGGTCAAATAGCTGATTACTGGCATATGTGGTGGGACTGCCCTAGGGTCCAGATTTTTTGGGATGAGGTGCTGGGCTGGATAAGGCACACGGACGGGATCCAGAGGGCCCTGACCCCGCAACTGGTGCTATTTAGTCTGGAGGCGGAGGATGGCGAATGGACGAAGGTCCAAGGAATAGTCCCCCACTTACTACTTGCGGCGAGGGCATTGATAGCGACCAAATGGAAATCATTGTTGACCCCGAGTAAGAAAGAATGGATTAACGTCGCTTTAAACCTTTGCACGATGGAAAAGATAACGGCATCACTCCATGGTAGAGCGTCACAATGCAAACTGTTATGGTCCGAATTTCTGAGCGCACACACGTCCACTCCAGAACCAACCCTCAGCGAAGATGGCTCTCTGCCCTGAGGAAACCGGACCAGACCGTCCTCCTCCTCTAGGGATAACCCCACCGCCACTTTGCCACAGATCCTCCCCCATGCCACTAGACACAACCATTCCGGGCCTGTAACCACACCCACCTCATGAATGCCCCCACGGCAGAACTCAAATGACCTGGCCCTGATCCACAACATACACCTTGACCAACGATGCAATAATCACCAAACGACCAGTCTTCCATTCCGGGGGGGAGGGGGGAGGGGGTATCGACATTACATCTGTTGGGGGAAGAGAGATGACGTATCTGTGTATACTCTTGGTTCCCCTGTGTTCTTCTGTTACTGTATGCTCTATAATTGCATTTTCCTATTGCCAGGAAGAACCTGATCTGAACAGGTACTCGTTGTTATTTCAAATGACATTTTCAGTTTCTACTTCTCTGTTCATGTACAATGTCTATTTTGAAAACCTAATAAAAACAAATTTAAAAAAAAAAAACCGAGAGAGGGGTAAAACAAGGCTCCGCTTGGCATCCTTCATTTTAAGGTTATACATGGCAGACCTGTCTTTGGCGTTTAGAAATGCGTACATATTTCCACGAAGATAAATGGACACCCCCTATCGTGGGTTATTTACGCAAACGACCTGGTACTAATGGACCTTACCCAAGTTATCGTTCAGCGACTGCTTAATTAACTGCAGGAATATTTGACCCAAAATGATTTTGTAATTAATACCAAAAAAATCAATGGTTATGTCATTCTGTATCAAACCTGGGAAAATTGGAAGATCATATTGCTGGAAGACTGGCAAGGACTCATTCGATATCATTGATTTAATTCGCTACTTGGGTATCCATTTTAACAAATCAATTAGAGAATGGCCATGGATTCAAGACCTGAAATCCAAAATGAAAATGCTTGCCATCCAAGGTTTAATATTACATGCTAGATATGGGAAATTCAAGATGACACCTTTAATCATGTTCTATAACCAAAAGGTGATTCCAAGCATGACATTTGGAGGAGAAACTGGATTAAACATTCCATGGTCACTATGGAATGTCCTGGAGGGACAATTCGGGAAAAAAAGGTCTCCGCCTTCCAGGATGTGTACCAGTAGTGGCAATCCGGTATGAACAAGGGCTACAATCCTTACATTCTGTTGTGCTCTGGAAGATGTTTTCATTGCTGCAGAAAGTCTTAATGGTTACTACAACAAAACCTTACCAGATTTTAACGTTACCCCCGAGTGGAACCTATCTGGGCCTTTTTAACGTTGGCATGGCAAATGTATAGATCACCTGAACCATCTGGATGTACTAATAGACACTTTAATAACAAGCCCCTGTGCGGTTAAGCAGAAATTAATTGCCAGTGACTGGCACAATACCCATAATTTAAGAAAGAAATATGGCTTTTCCTTGAATGTGATGTTAGAATCTCGTGCTGCAAATAACATAGTGAAATATCTAAAGAAATGTCTGAGCTGTTACCATTGGAATCCATTTCTACGACTTAAATTAAATTTATACCACACTAAGGAGCTCCTGTACACAAGGAAAACCACAGGCATCACAGACAATCATTGCTGATTTTACAATCATGCAATCTCTGTAAAATCAATAAAACATCTGCTAACAACATGTCCTGGGTTGACATCTGAGGAAACCTACCACCTTGGGAAATATGCTGTCAGTAGCCATAACATGGATGAATGGTGGCAGTTGATTATTTTGGGTGAAAATCCGCTGCGTACATGTACCATGATTGACATTTTAGACTTAACACTAATTTCTTCTTCTGAGACTCTTCCAGAAAGAATAATAATACAAAAATCTTAATAATGATGAACAAAGATGAAATGCATCTGAGAAGAGTGGACTTTTTACCCTCCCCCTAATCTTACATATTACCAACTCTACATAATTTCCTGTCCATTATTTAATGGATGATCCTGAAAACAATGAACATTTTGATATGAGGTGATCTTTTAAGTTATGGACTTAAGTAATGATTTTAAAAAGGAAAAGTAACAAATGTTTGTAATAAACTGATATATTATAATTAAAAAAAATAAGGGAACTACCAGTGTCATGTTTAACATCAACGCTTGACCACCTACGCATCCCTGAGTTTCACTCGGCAATGAAGCCCAGCCACCTCCAGCCTCCCGAGTCTTCTAGTAGCCCCAACTCGACCCTGCCTCCCAGGTTACCAGGTTCTTCGAGCTCCAAGCCGTTGCCTCCGCAGTACCCAGACACAGTGTTGAGCCAACCAGGCTCACCCACTATAGAAGACCAGTCTCTGCTTCTATGCAATTGTACAGGTCTTTAATTATTTTAACGTCATCAAATACTGAGCACTAAATGGCTAAATGGCTTCTAAATGAACAATAGCTCCTTAAGTTCCGAAGAAAGTGGCATTAATCTTGCTAGCCACTGAAACCAGCTGACCAGCTTTAAAAAATAGGGATGTCCCAAGAATGACGGGTCAACCGAGGTAGATATATAGAGATATTATGTGCACCTTCCAGCTTCATAGTCTTTTTAATTTTACGGGAGTAAATCCAAAAATACAGGAAGATTAAAAGCAATTGTGATTCCTGGTTTGAAAATATTTGTGTTCATATTTTCCCATGTGTCTCATGGGCTTTATTATGGCTGAGCGATAGGGCCAGCCTCTTCACTGTTCCCTCACCGACATATAGGGTGATTCTACATCTGGAGGGACAGTTAGCCGGGTTAGATGGTCATTTAGTGCTCAGTATTTGATGCAGTTAAAATAACTTAAGACCTGTACAATTGTATGTGAGATAATACGTTGGGAATCTGTACTGGTTGCCTTCACCCATTCGCAGTCCACTTTGTGAATGCATTCCGCTTCTATGCACCCAGAGCCACTGAGTCTTCCAGTAACACCCACCCAATATTGCCTGCAGTTCCCACCGACTTCGAACCACACGCCAACACCACTTCCAAAAAAGCACAGTATCATTGCACCGCATTGCACCGCAGCTTTTCCTCACCTCAACCTCAGCTCAGCACCAAAAGCGCTCAAACTCCTGGTTCAATGCCGAAAAGCCTGGATTGACACTTTTGATCCCCAAGGTAACATAAAGTATTTGCAAAGGCCCTGCCCCTGGACAGACTTAAATGATGCTACTGAATTATAAGCCCCTCCTTCTTTACCTTTTGAGAGACTTATTAAAAAATGTTGAAATTTTGTTGCTGAAAATGTTTGCCCGAGCAACTTTGCCTATTTACCTTCATATTGTATTTCCCTCAACTGGAGTTAAAGAAAAACCTTGCTTTATTAGCACAGTATATCTGTCAATTGCTAACACAAACCTCACAGGTTACTTTCTATGTGGTCCTTATCTTAGTTCATGCTATTTAATAAACTGCACATTGTGTTGTATACTCAACTTAATACTCTTTTTTACTTGTAGTGCTTGAATGGGGATGTACCCTGTGGGATGTATTGACCCACTTCGCTATGCTATGCGGCATCACCCTGCCAATTATTGGGAAAGAAACAGCAACAATGGTGTCAAAACCCTTGTGCCCGCCAAAAACCTACAAAAACCTACAAAAACCGTGTGCTTCAGCGCATAAAAAGAGGGATGCACAACCTGCCACCCATGGTGCATGTGCGGTGGGATAGAGGACGCCCTGCAAAAATGTGCCAGTGGGCTCCACGACGAGCAAAGAGAGTGCAGAGAGAGAAGCAGCACTTTGCAAGTGAAACCCAAAAATGTGCCTACAAATGACATCTGCTTTGTTGCTAAAAACTCCCAAATGCCTATACACAACACTTCTCAACATTCAAAATCTTGCCTGGTGCTAAAATTCATGTATCAAATAAAGCATTGTGAAATACAAAGTCTGTGAACTGACAGCCTATGCCAAAATCTGGGTGCAGTACTAGGGGATACCTGAATGACAGCTGTCAGATGAGTACAGATGATACGTTAAAAGTGACCTAAAACTAAAACGTCTGCTGGATTAGCAAACATAAATAGGATTATTGCCAAAAAGGAATACAGATTTTAGTTGTGTTTTTTCCCACAGATTTTAAGGCAAAGAAAGAAATGTATTTATGTTTGATGTAACAAATTTGTTTGCTGGATCTAAGAAGTTAATTAGCCTTGCTGAAGCTGCAAGAACTGGAAAAGCAGGTTTTTCTCCCAGAAGGAGGGCCTTCCTCTCAGCAGAAACTCACTGGGAGGTGTTAATAGCGGGTTAGAACAGAAGTTTGTCTACAGAAAGCGAAGGAACAATGGCAAAGCTGCAGCCCAGGAAACTGGAAGTGGGAAGGGGGTCGTAAATGGCCTCTGGAAGGAACAAGCAAGGTGGGGGATGCCCTGGACTGCAGGGAGACAAAAAGGGGCGTACTATCTGTAGCTAAACATGAACAAAGAACAAATGTTTAAAAGACTCATAACTTGCTATTCAAAATGGTGAAAAATATAAAAAGGACAGAGTTGTTAATTTAATTTCTGGCTGCACGTGTGAAGAGGCGGTAGAACTGTGTGACATGTTCTGGACAGGAATGGCAATACATGTGGTTTTATGAAAACTGTAATACTGTTAGAATTGTGAAAAGTTACACGCATATCCCTATGTTAAACATGCACATTTGTGGAAATTTGCATAACATTTGGAAATTGTGTTGATAGAGAAAAGGGCAAAATTCTGTAGAAAGTTGAGACAAGATCCCACCGCTGAGGGGTTTTGAGGAATAGCTGCCACATAAAATATGGCATCTTTATTTGTGATTTGTATAAAGGTGACCAATGTAGAAATGTACATTTAGTATCAAATCCGATTTTGAGACCAGTGGCTAAAGGGAGGTCTCTGAGGATTGCAAAGCAAATCATAAAATGTGACATCATCCGGCCTTGATCCAATCACTCAAATTGCAAATTGCAAGGCAGAGATTAAGTGTGGTCCTATCCCAGCTCACAGGCGCATGCTTAGCTAGGCCGGCCCACACACACCCTTGTGATATCATCCTATAGCTCCTATAGCATAAATAGAGACAGCTGACAACACATAGGGACTCACCGATCCAGCCACTTTCCTGATTCCGGCGAAGCACTCTGATCCAGCATTCTACATCCAGCTTTAATATTCTTCCAGATCCAGATGCCAAAATCTCTTGCCAGCAATATAGAACCATTGATTTCCAGGAAGGCCCAAATCCTCAAATTTATTCGCTCTACCCAGTAAAGCGCTGGGTGGTGTGAGAAGGCCTTTTGAACCAGTATCCTGAAATTCTCTGGCCTGCCACCACTAGGCTTGCCTGAGGAACTCGCCATCCAGCTGATTCAAATACCCACAGGCTAGGAGGGCAGATCCTGTGCAAATTCGGTGACCAGCATAGCTGATCCAGTACCATGCCTGATGTGCTGTCGTTCCTAGAAAAGACCCATTCCTATGACCAGAGGTGATGGTCCCATTTAGAAACTTATCCTGTGAGTATTAATAGGAAGAACTGTGGCCCATAGTATATTTGCATTGTCTTATCCCTATTTCAAACCCGTCCTATCTTTCATTCAGAACCAGTATTATTAGGAGTATTTTTGCATTGTCTGATCCCTATTTCAAACCCATCCTATCTTTCCTTCAGAAACAGTATTGTTAGAAAAATCTTTGCGCTGACCCTTTTCTCATCTGAAGAAGTCGAGTTTCCTTAGCAGGCGGGTCACCCTGCCCAAGTGACTGTAAGATTCCTGTGTGGTATTTGCTTTTTCATAGTCATCCTCTAGTGTAAGAAAACACATTTGTTATTTTAAAAGTGTATTTCTGTTTTCCATTCTCGCGCCTATTTCGCAAAAACGACCTTTACTCAAACCTCTATAACTCCCTCAATTATTGTGATAGATGGAATTTCAAATCCTACTTGTACCTAATATCCATAGCTATCCAGAGAACCCAAAACAGTGCGATTCTACCGTTGTTGCGAATATCGCACACGGAACAGTTTGCCGCAATTTAAAAAATCTGAAAGGTTTACACGTGTGACAGAGCTTTAAACTGCTTCTGACTTGACTTGGACCTTAAGATTTCAAATGTTTTCTTTGGACTTGCTTGTGATTGTGTGCAACTGTTCAAAGCGGCTCCCATATGAATTTAAAACCACTTAAGTATTTTTGACCATATTTGGTGTTGTTGCCCAGTAAATTTTAAAGACAATTGTAAAAGCCATCCCGACAGCTGAAAAGTCAATTCCGTTTTTCTCTTGTGTTTTATGAGGGGAAGGTGGGACTGATACTCTGTTTGATGTGTGCTATTCCTGACTACCTGCTCTCTCCTCCTATCGCTTTACATTTCCTATTGAGGGGTGTTGCAGGAGGAACCTCTAACCATCGTGCTATCTGATCTGAACCAACACAAATGTATTATTTTCTGTGCTGCCTTTGTTTTGCTCATTACTTACTCCTCGTGTATTAAAGATATTATTCTGTGTTCTGTCACCCCATTGGTGATTGCTGTTTATCTATTAAAACATATTGGGCCTCATTACAACTCAGGCGTTAAGGGTTAACGCCGTCGTTAACCCTTAACGCCTGATTCCGATTTTAATGGCTGCTCTTAGCAGCCGTTAAAATCCATGGCGCTAAACCGCCTTGGTGCTAATTACGCCACCGTAATTTACGGTGGCGTAATTAGCGCCTTCCCCACTCCCATTATGCCCTATGGGGCAAAAATGGGAATGGGGAAGGGTAAAATGGGAAATGGGGATTTACCGCCCCACTCACCTTGGAATGGGGCGGTAAATCCGCCATCCACCATGGTGTAAACATAGTTTACACCATAGTGGTAAAGTTGGCGTACTTACCGCCTGGGTCGTAATGACCCCCATTGTGATTAATTTTTAAATACATAAATAAATATTTACCTTTGCAAACTAGCCTGATTCCTGGTTCAGTGTGACCGGGGGAGGGGTTGGGGGGGTTCCAGCAGAAGGGTGTGTTATGAGTGGTATATTGTTCAGAATATTGAACTTACAGACAAAAATAAATAAGGGTTTCAGTTGTGCACTACATGCCAGGCTTTGACTTGGGTGTGTGCCGGATTGAAATCACTTACAAACCTCCTTTTACCCTAACAGCTTTGCCTATATAACCAGAGTGCCACTTTAATTGAAAGTCTGCTTTCTCTGTCTTTTATGCTATAGGAGTGGGCCATTAGGGTTTTGTAACGAGTCGGGCGGGAAATGACTACTCTGGAGGCAAGTTTCTTGGAACTGAAATCAACTTTATTATCCTTAAAGTTACGGAACTGGGGATTAGTGCATAAACAGGAGGTGCGTAGGGCTTCATCCACCAAGCAGGCTCTCAAGTCTCTTCTTTTGTTCAAGTCCTTTGCCTTGTGCAGCACTGTAACCTTTACTTGCAGGGCAAGCTTCCTGATAAGAGTTTCTTCTCTTCCCTGATCGAATACCCTTCTCAGAGTTACACACGTCCACAAGACGTATGCATAGCGAGACTGGAGCGGGCCGTCTTCCCCTATCATCTGGATTAATGTCTCATTGCTTTTCTCTTTGCCCCTTTTAATAGAACGATTGTTCCTGGCGCATAGGCATCAGTTGGGTTCCAACAAGCCTATAGATGTTCAACTGTTAAACGTTGTTTTGTTTAACCACTATCATTCATTCCTACTGGCTATGCGAGTGTGTAACTAACGTCTCTCTCTCACCTTCTAATCCTTGTTCGCCTTCGTGTCTCCATATACATCCGCTCCGCCTCAGATGAAGATGTCGTCGGCGTCTGGATCCGGCAACTGACACCTCGATGTCGGGTCTGCTGTGGCTCTCCCTTGCCTCCGGGAGGCACACTTAGTCAGCTGTTCACGGAGTCCCTTTCGATCACCAGGCAGACTCCTTCCCCACAACGGTGGGGCCGGTGCAGTGAGCGAGTCCTCCGCGGCTCGTCTTCTAAGGCCACACAACACGATCAGCTGTTCACCTCGCTACTCATTAGTTCCGCCCCCTCACTGTTCGTAACAGCGGCAGCCACACTCACAGGTTGGAAACCCTGTCCATTGGTTCCGAATACGCCTCAACTTAAGAAAGTCTTTCAGGCCTCTGGTGTCAACTAACTTTAACATTGAAGCTCAACAGGAGCATAAACATGTCGCAGGCAAACTTCCTCTGCTAATAAGCCCACTCGCATACGGGCTCGCCTTTTTGGGAGTCTCCCTCTTCTTCCTCGTCCTCCAACGGCTGCTCCGACACCACACCAGGAAAACAAACGAAAAAAAAACAGAGAGCATTCTATCACTAGAGGGAAGTACCTCATAAGGCATTTTTTCATTTTTTCATTTCTCATTGGAGCTGGGGCATGTCTTTTCCTCATAAACCCTCCCCTAGAGTCATGATGACATCACAATGCCATTCAGTCTTCACGGCTGAGTGAACAGTTGTCTAATTGGCTCTGGCTTGTGCTCTGATCCTGTTCTTCTTTCCCCACTTCATCACAGGTTTATGTTAGTTTGGTGCATTTTTGTTAGTTTAATTAAAGATCCTATATTTTTATTTTATTTTGTACAATGTTTGGATTTATTTTATACCAGTTTACATCCGTCCTGAAGAGTATAGATTTCCCTCGGCTACATTACCAAAAGAGGAGAAGGAGGTATGCCTGTCCAGCTGTATCAGTTTCCTCTTTATGATTATGATCATTGCTGGTTTAGAAATAGTGTGGGCTGAGTAGGCACTTTAGTCAATATTTTTATTCCTTGGTCTACATTAGAGGCACTCGTGTGGTGCAAGGTCCCGCGTCTACCGAATTCGGTAGTAATGGTAGGAATTTGATATGAACTAGGCTACAATTGGAACTGCCTCTTGAGTGCAGGGTGTTGCAATTATATGCTGCAATATTGCTGCCTACGCAGTCATCCCTGTATGTTGAGTTGGGGCTCAAAATGCTTGGAGGTAGATGTAAGTCACTCTTGAATTGGGGTTGCAACTGTGGTAAAATGTTGTTGGTGATTGGGTCGTTCCCTGAGGAACCTAGTACTAATCCTAATGAGGTGAAACTAAAACTTTATGGATACGAATGGATTTGCACAAGGGAGACTCTATTGGAACATTGCTGTTTTAATGATCATTTTTAAAAGACCATTCCAAATTTTAATGTGGTTGCTCCACACCTGAATAAACATCTGTCAAGAGAATTTAGAACTAGTGTGTTAAGACTAAAACTGAATTTGTGGTCATTTAAGGACGTTTTAGGTAAGAGGCAACAGCTCCCCGTGGCCCAAAGGTTGTGTCGCTACTGTGCTTACGGTGTTGAGACCGTGAGACATTTGTGCATGGAGTGGCCTGCCCTCGAGGATTTACATTTCGAGAAGTTGAATAGATTCACATGCTGCTGTAGGGTCATGGGGGCAGATCAGTTATGGGTACAGACTTTAAATACTAATGAAATCTCACTGCTGATAGCAATTTTAGATGTTTTGCAAATAGTGTGTTGATTGATTTTAGTTGTGTAGTTTAGAATAAGATCTTAAACAGTTTTTGTACCATTTGTAATGATGCAACTTCTGAATGAAAATGTTACGAAATTGTAATGTATTTGTATGGCTGCATTTAACGTCTCTTGTAAAGTCTTGTGTGAAAGGTTCTGTTGTGTAACCAAAGCTCACAATAAATACATAAATACATTTAGTCACTACCATGCCTGTACTCCAGCAGTGCAGCAATCATTTTGGCACAGGTGCAATTTGCGTGAATCTGGAGATTCAGGAATTATGGTGAGAGTAACAGTAAGCAAAATCTTCAAGCTGGACTTTTGTCTGTTTGACCTGATCTTCAGTATACACTTAGCCACTACATCAGAGCCTCACCTCACTGGTCTGGATAGACAAACAAGTACCCAGGGCTTACATTTACGGTGGGGATGATTTCTCGTTCCCTCACAATCCGAGTGAAGAACTTGGGGAGTTGGGCGTAGAGCCACGCCCTGTTCTTGTCAGCAGACCATGTCTGCATGAGGCATGGATGCCCTATCACTGCCCTATCCAATTCATCTCCAACGGTCAGGAAGGGTCCGCACTCCATGATCGTGATTGCACCCATCTGGTCCAGAAGGGCCTGGTTTGCCCTGTTGTGTCAACTTGTGGTGGAACCAGTGTTTCCTTCCCAGCCAGGCCCTCCAGGACTAAACCAGAGGGGAAAGCAGAGATCACTTCAGTTGGAGGCCTGGAAGTTGAGACGCTACACCTTTTGGAGCAGAGTAACTTGGCTGATGCCTCCACATCCCTTCAGGGAGCTAGCCTGTTGCAGAATATGAGGCCAGAAGGAAGGCCTGTTCAGCCGATTGCTCCCAAATATCATTAGACCCCCTGAATCATTGATGACTGTCCCAGGTGCACCAGTTCCTGTAATACAGCTTCAAATTAGGGCTCAGAATTATACCCTGCAACACCAATATAAAGCTTTACAAGCCTTCAGGGAGTCATGACAGTGGAGGGTACCTCTGTCATGGTGGCTAGATTGTTAAAGAGTTTTCAGTCATATAGACACTCCCCAGTTGGTCTCCTCATCTGCCAGGAAATCTCCCCATTTCACAAAAACCCAGTCATCCTTTTTGGTTATTAAACTGGAAGCATTGATGGTTAAGCTTCAATCAGGTTTTAAAGCTAAACTTGTTTCCTCATTCAATCAATACAAAGAAGTAAATCTGCCCTCATACTACCCCTGTCCGTACCAGTTTCCCATTCTGGATGTCAGAAAGATGGTATTGGGATACTGGCAGCAGATGGAAGCTGTCTGCAAATCAACAAAACTCACCTCTATGTCCTCAAATTAGGTAGGGGATGGTGCCTCCGTTTCCCTCAGCAGGTGGTTCAACAGAACCATCGCAATTGCCTACTCAGAGTCATAGGTTCCCCTCCATATGATCAATAGGATTCTGCTCTGCAGCGGTACAAGGATGAGCAGTGATAAAGATGCCCACTCAGACTTCACTTCTACAAACCAAGAGCAAACCAATCCTAAAGGCAAGAGAGGCACAGTTAAGAGACATACCTCCTTCGCCTTTTGTGGTAATGTGGTCCGAGGGAAAGCTATGCTTTTAAGCAGGTTCGATGTGATATTTCTTCATATTGAAGACTGACCGCAAAAAAGACTGATTTCTTTCTGTTGTTTTTATGCGGCCCTCATTATGCAGAAGTATGACATTACATGACTCCCACCCCCCACGAATCCAAGCCCCCGCCTAACCCATCCCCTCACACACTGGCGAGAGGTATTTCTAAATCAGTCTTCTTTCTATTTCTTATGAATCGAGAAATTCACTCCATACCCTTAAAACCCTTAAAAGAGGTATGTGAGGAATTCGACCATCCGCATGGTGGGTTGCGCTCGCCTGAGCTTTTTTTAAATATTAAATGAAGTTGAATGATGATAGATCAACCACAGGAAAATGTGTAGAGCTAATCCGCACACATTTTCTGATGCTCACTGCATGACATAGGCATAGACCAGTGCACTCTGGGTGGGCACAGCCTACAGGAGCAGTACCCTCATCATATTTAGCTGGGATCTGACAGGTGGAGTACACAAGGCATCTCTAGAAGGGGGAGGGCCAAACCCTCCTCCTTCCATGGCCAACCTGATTAACTGACAAAGGCCTCATGGATCCACCCTTTTGTTGAGCCCTGCAGCTGGTGGCAGCAATTGACATAAATAACATACAAATAGATGGTACTTCAAACAGGCCAACATGAGGTCTGGCTGCAGAGTCTAACAAAGAAGACAGGAAAACTCCAACACCCTTTCATAGGCACAGTGTCAACCTGAAGCCAGCTTTTGCCCTTAGTATCGATCGACAGTGAAAGGTCATGTTTGGGACTGCGTGTATTACAGTAGTCATCCCCGCAGGAGGACCCCATTCAGACGGTACGAGTATGTGGATTGATGGAGCCAGAAAGTCTGGTCTCCGCTGGAACTTCAAGGGAGACCAGCCACCTTAAAATAGGAACCATAGAGTGCTCCATTGACCAGAGAGACCCGTTGATCCACAACAGACAGGAAGATGGGTGGGACTTAGTATTACATGTTTTCACCCCTTTACCTTTTCTGTTGCAACGCACTAAGGTTATGACTTCATGCATACAGGAGATTGTTGGTTGGGACCCATGATTGGTTCATTACGGTAAGCTTAGCCTATACCAATCCCTGTGGTCCATTCGGCTTTAAAAGAGGATCAAGACCCACTTTTGGGCAGATCATCTGAAGACTTCACAAGGAGTAGCAAGAAGAACTCATCATTGGACCCTGGTTGAAGGTACAATCTGCCTTACATCTTCTGCCAGTGAAGGAAGGCCAAGACCTCCAAGAGGGAAGCAAGATCCCTCCCCATAACATCTCACATGGAACAGAGGGTGATACTGAATCCAGAGCACCCTGAAGCAGCTCCAGAACTGGTACCGAGCCAGCACACACATGCCCTGCTAAGCTCTGCAGCAGGATTCCTAGGTGGGAAGTGCCACAGAGTCTCTGAACCAAACCAAGGACAAGGGAGCTGCCTGCAACACTTTCCTCAGCTTTGGGCCATCTGCCTAAAAGGACAACACAAGCCCAGTGAAGAAGCTAGGAGGAGTGAATCGACAAGCATCTATCAACATCTGCCTATAAGGACATTTTCGAGCTAGTCGAGCCCCTCGAGCTGCAACCGACTGCTCCACTGACTGTTGTTATGCTGCAGTCGCTAAATCTGTCCTGATTCCTGCAGCTGTCTCCCATCTTAAACTCTGTCGCAGAAGCCACAAAGCACCCTGAAATTGGCTCGACCCTGTCGAGCACCAAGAACTCCTACAGCACAAGGTACATTGTGGATCTGTCTGCCTGGTCATTCTCTGAAGGCCCCTAGTGTTAAGGTGTGTGTCCCCTGGACGCTGCGTACCTGTGTTTCCTGACGATGTTCGCAGTGAAGAAGCCAGATTGGTAGATCCGTTAGCATGGTGAAGACAGGATGACGCAAAGAGGCAACCCCGACCCAACCCTAATGGTACAGGGATGGATGGGGACCAGCTCCTAATGCCACCGATACACTTCCCTGTGCAGAGTCAAATCGGGAAGAAGTCCGAAGGAGCTGGTACCCAGGCAAGGTAAGCGAAGAACAGGTACCCAAACAAGGCAGATGAAGAGTATCCAGGTAAGGTAGTTCAGGGTACTCGGCTAAGGCAGACAAGGGGTGCCCCAGGGAGGTAAACAAGGGTACTCAGGGTGGCAACAAGTACCCAGGTAAGGCAAACAAGGGGACCCAGGGCAGGCAGACAAGGGAAACTCAGGTGGGCAAGAAATACTCAGGAAAGGCAAAGAAAAACTAGCCAGAGTGAGGAAGGGACACCAACTAGGGAGTGAGCCAGGATGACCTCCAGAGAAAGGGCAGAAAACCACGGGAGGACCCCCAGGAACAAATCAGGGGACCCAGGCCCCAGGAAGGAAACCAGGACCCCGGGGGGGGGAACAGAGTCAGGAACAAGAAGGCCAAGAAAAGTCCAGGACAAGGAACAGAAGCGGGAACGGGTCGTAGAACCAAGCGTTGCGGTGGGTCAGGAGCAAACGGCGTTAAGACGCGGTTCGTTCCTGAACCCGAACTTTATTTAAAGCACTCAGCATTAGATCGAGGCTTGGAGTGCAGGCCGGACCGCACATGCGCAGTGGTTGAGCAGGGACCAGAATGAGGCTTGGAACACAAGCTCGTCCCATCGCTCATGGTCACCAGCAAGGCCAGTGCATATGTGCGCTTCCGCAGCAAATTTGCTCGTCGGGAAATGCCCTCTCTCCTAAGCCGGAACCAGGGGTATAGCCGCCAAGCCCGAAGGCGTCCTCCGGAGGTGGCCCAGGTAGGTGTCATAACACCTAGTAACATTTAAAGACCCCTTGCTCCCTTGGTATTGAAACCAAATGTCCTTGAACTAATGCGATTAATTACTATACCGACTACCCTCCTGTCAGTATCCAGAGTGAATCCCTTTTCCTTCTTTGAAACTGTATGTCCTCTGCATTCATTTACAGGGTGGGTTGTATTTTGTAGTGTGCTAGAACTGTCTGTTGTGATAATAATAAAGTAGATATTTGTATACAATCTTGACTTGACAGTGCATATTATAACTGGGTAATAATTGTATTTTCGCTGTGTTGCAACTAAACAACGATCCACAACCTTTTGGAGATAAGCCTGCCGATCCATCCATATTACCAAAACTGGACAAGGAGGTTTATATTTGCTTGTGTTTTCAATCTGTTCGGATCCCTTGTGGAGTACTAGAGGTGGGAGGAGGGGGCGGGGGGGATGATTGATGTTTTAGAGACCGATATTCATCCTTATACTACTGGTGCCACAGAAGTTGATTCGGCACATTGGTGGCAGGCGGTCGAATCGAGTTGGAGTCTTGCTCACAGCATAGTCACCCAACGATACAAGTACTGTTGCAGGCAACGTATAGACACTGCTAGGTATTTGTAATAATCATAGATTTTGACACAGAGACTGAAAGGCATGACCAAGGATGTCCTGCAATGTCATATGTCAAAAGAGGGGACGTCGCCAGGGCACTAAAGTCAATAAACCTGAGTTGCTGACCAGTTGCTGATAGCGTTTGGGGACAAGACCTTCCAGGAGGGGCAGTGGAAGATGACGAGGAAGACATTATGTGCAGTGTTTCTCGTCAACCATCCCTCCAGGGAGTAAGTGTGGTTTCCCAACACTCAAGAGTGTCAGTGAGTTCAGGGGCTAGTGCGGCATCCCGCAGGTCCCAGGCCTGTGCAAGATCTCCAAGTGCCCTTGTAATTATTCTGGCTGTTAACAAGGTACTGGCTCGAAAGCTCCTCCTAGAGGAGAGGAGACTAGCGCTAGAGGAACAGAAACAGCAGGAGAAGGTCACCATAGTGCTGCACTCTCAGAGCAGAAGGCAGCCAACAGATCCCTATCTAGCGAAAGCAGCAGTGGTTGCTCAAACCAGAGTCCCTGGCATAAGCACGGGCGGCACATATACAAAAACTTAGTGCAGGCTTACGAAGTGTGGAAGATTATTTTTGACTGCTTTGAAGGGCTCAAGCTTGCTTTTCAGCTGCAGGAGGTAGACGAGGTACTGTGGGGTGCAGCCCTAATGAGTTGTTTACCAACACCAGGGACTGATACAGTTCTTCAGTTAAGCCCTGAGGAATGGCCCGTTTATGAGAGCATGAAGGCAGTCCTCCTCAGGAAGGTCCTTAAAACCCCAGAGCAGTATCCCAAGAGCTTCAGAGAGCTTGGAAAGAAAATTGGTCAGATATTTGAAGCGTTCACACACTTGTTGAAATATCTGCGTGGGTGGGTGGGTGTCTGGTAACAAAATTGACATGTTTAAAGGAATGTACAATTTGATTGTGTCTGAGCATGTATTGAAAAATTGTGAGGTTGACCTACACCAGCATCTTGAGCAGACAACTATCACAGACCAGAGGGAACTTGCAAAGGCTGCCGACAGATTCAGGAGTACTCAAGTCCAGAAAAAGTTTCAGGAGAGCACACTCAAACCGTAAGAGAAATCTTCGGACAAAAATGTTAGCAAGGATGGCAAGGATAAAGGTCCAACCCAATCCTCTTCGAAGTTAGGTCCCCAAAAGAATGAAGGTAAATCCCAAAACATTAGTTGAGCTGTACATACTGAAATGAAGAGCGCAGGCACTCCCAACACTGGGACACCTGCGTTCTCACCACCCAAAGGTTGTTTTGTGTGTAAGAAGACCGGCCGTATGAAAGGGGGTCCTACTTGCAAGAGCTTACCCAAGAAAGCCATAGTAAATGTTGGACTCATGGAAGAGGCCATCATTAGTGTGGGCCTCCTAGAGGAGGATTTCCCACTATGCCAAGGAGTGGCCGAATGTGGATTGGTTACACTGATTGGGAACAGTACTAGGTCTCCAGAAGAGAGCCTAGTTCCCAATAATACTCAACTCTATCTAGAACATGTTTATATCAATGGACACAGCACTTCTGTGGTCCAAGACACAGCGGCTAGCCTCACTACTGTCACCCTGCAGTGGGTACAGCCAGGCCAGTATATTGATGGACCCGATGGTAGCGTCAGTGGGTTTGACGGAAAGAGTAAGTGCCCCTTGGTGATAGAAGAGTTCAGCTTGTGAGATGAAATGACCCAGCGCTGTATAGCAGTGAAAGACTCCATCCCTGTCCCATGTCTGTTGGGTAATGATCTCCCTGATCCCGATATAGTCCTACTTATCCAGTTCCACAGACTGCTGAGTCGCCTACTCCTGCAGGAGAGGGGCCACTAGCCACTGAGGACCCTACTTTGGAAGCAGGGACTCAGTGACTTCAGAGTTGTGTGGCGCTGCACAGGAACCTGAGGTGGAGGACCAGGTGAGCTCAGATCTGAAGGGCCTGCCCAAGCTGGATGAGTTTACAACAGCTGGAGGCCAAGATCAGACTGAATTGTTTAAAGCCCAGAATCAGTGTCCTTCTCTGGTGGGCCTGCGAAGCAGGTGGAGGACCAGGCTAAGAGTGGGGCCCCTGGACTGTTCAAAGTGTACTGGGAGGATGGACTCCTGTGCAGTGAGCCAAAAGACTCTGAGGGTGAGGGCACCAGAAGCTTGTGATTCCCCAGTTCCACAGAAAGTTTCTTTTGGATTTGGCTCACCAAATTCCTTTAACGGGTCACTTGGGAGTGACTAAGACATCGGACCGGTTGTCTGTGCACTTTTACTGGTCGCAATTCGGCATAAAGGTTAATGAATTTGTCCGTTCCTGCCCGACTTGTCAAGCTTCTGGCAAGTCAGGTGGTGCCACAAAAGCCCCCTTAATTCCACTACCCGTGGTTGGGTGGCCTTTCGAGTGAATAGGCATGGACATTGTGGGTCCTTTGGATCCTCAAACCATCTCAAGGAACAGATATATCTATCTTAGTGGAGGTAGACCACGCCACAAGGTACCCCAAGGCTGTCCCTCTGAGGAGCATAAAAGCCTCCATGGTTGCAAAGGCTCTGATTGGGATATTCTCCCATGTTGGATTCCCCAAGGAAGTTGTTTCTGACAGGGGATCAAACTTCATATTGGCATATGTGAAGGCTATGTGGTAAGAGTGTGGAGTCGCCTACCTGTTCTCTACATCCTTCCCCCCACAAACAAATATGCTTGATGAGTGGTTCAACAAGACACTGAAAGGCATAATAGGTAGCTTGGAATTGCACCTGAGGAGAACATTGGATATTCTCCTGCCATACACATAAGGTTCAAAGTTGCCCTTGAACCAACCAAGTGCTCTCTATATCTCCTGATTCAAGGTTGAGAAAAAGATTTATATCAGTATTTCAGTTATTTCAATGTATGTTCGATTCCTCAAAGACAGTATTCTTTTGACTCAATTTATTATTTCCATAAAAGGCAATGCATAGTCAATGCATTTTGGATATTGATCCATCTTCAGGGCTTAATACTTTACAGATATGCAAACAAACATTCATATGCATATTTAAAAAAACATACGTCAAACATCAAGTGACAAATAAAACAGTAGAAAAATAAACAAGGAAAAAACGGTGGAAAATGACAAAGACAAAGGTTAGCTACTAGAGCATTCAATGATTATTTCAAAGTTCTTTTGGGTATTTAAATCACAGTATAAATTACCTACTCATGTCAACTGGTTTGTGCATAACTGAAAAGAAGAGAAGACGGCACATGTAGCATATGTTAGTGCTACTGTGTAGTAATGCCATGCTAAGATATACTTAAAAAGGTATTACATGGCACCTGAGTCTATGCTTATAACCTCACAGAGGTTAATGGTCGCATTCTATTATGCTGTCCACATCAAGTTGCGGGAAGGCAAACGGTTTCCCACAGAAATTCCCAAGGAGAAAGGGAAAAAAGGGAAATTGAGATTTAGAATCCTGTCAGCCTTCATACAGCATATATGACCTGCATTCTTCTTTTGGCTTACCTGTGCTATCTCGTAAAAGCTCTCAATGAGACCTCCACCTCAGAGCTGCAGCAGCGTGCAACAGCACTGCCTTACCTGTTATTGCCATGTTGTCATCACGGGCGGTGGGATGTTGCAGCAGTCCCACATCATCACGTCACAGCCGCTCACAACCCGGGTGGTGCTGCCACACGGGAATGTCACCAAGTATAAATTTCACGAGAACTATATGGTGTACGTAATATGATGCAAAACACGTATTAATTATACCATTATCGCAACAGTGGTCAGCAACAATAAGCACACTCTCAATGACATGTGGAAGGGTGAGTACGTGTACAACCGAGGGGTGGGGGCCAGCATTATAACATGTATTATAGTATCCTTGTGCATGCAAAGCTTGTAATTCCCCGTTTTACACTTGCTACGAATACAGTTGTATGACATTAAACCTTTCATACTCCAAATCTATGCCTACACCATTCCTGATCATAACAATGAGGAACACAATTCAAAGTGGGAATGTATCGATAAGCGTGAACTCCACCTTGGGAAGGGTGCCGATAATATGACGTATGTTATACACATGTCCCTGTACTTGCCACCAGTCAATTTGTCATATGGTTGCTCACTAATCTCTGTAATGTTAACAGCAACGATCTATTTTACTTGGTTTTGCAAGAGCACCAGTGCATTAAATACAAACTATATCTAGATGAATTTATGGTAATCATCAACATACTGCAACAAACGGTTCTATGTGATAGTTTGATTTTTTATAGGTCGCCTTACTAAAAGACTGACAGGGTAATTCATAGAATCCAGCGCACAAGTAGCGCACGCGGCTGGCGCACAGCGTGCGCCTGCGATAGTCTGCGCCAGGCACGTGCGCTAAAACAGATTTCCGCGCACAGCGTATTCATGGATTTCAAGCTCCCAAAACAGCCGTGGCGCAGAGAATCGCAGCGAGCCTGCAGCAGCGCCAGTAACGCCCCCAAGAACGCCCTCGCGCACGGAAAAGCCATCAAAAGCGCTAAATCATCGCTAAGGGCTGCGCTAACCCCGGACCACTTCACAGGGCAGGCAAACAAGGAAAGCAAAGCGGGCAATCTCCAAATCAGGAGTACGCGGGAAGTACTACACGCGACTAGGCAGGGAACGTGAATCACAGGGGTACGCGGGAATCATCACACGCGAACAGCCAGGGTGCGTGTATTACAGGGGTAGCGGGAAGTACAACACGCGATGGGCCAGGGAACGTGTATCACAGGGGGACGCGTGAAGTAGAACACGCGATAGGCCAGGGAACGTGCATCACAGGGGTACGCGGGAATCATCACACGCGAACAGCCAGGGTGCGTGTATTACAGGGGTAGCGGGAAGTTCAACACGCGATGGGCCAGGGAACGTGTATTACAGGGGGACGCGTGAAGTAGAACACGCGATAGGCCAGGGAACGTGCATCACAGGGGTACGCGGGAATCATCACACGCGAACAGCCAGGGTGCGTGTATTACAGGGGTAGCGGGAAGTTCAACACGCGATGGGCCAGGGAACGTGTATTACAGGGGGACGCGTGAAGTAGAACACGCGATAGGCCAGGGAACGTGTATTACAGGGGTACGCGGGAATCATCACACGCGAACAGCCAGGGTGCGTGTATTACAGGGGTAGCGGGAAGTTCAACACGCGATGGGCCAGGGAACGTGTATTACAGGGGGACGCGTGAAGTAGAACACGCGATAGGCCAGGGAACGTGCATCACAGGGGTACGCGGGAATCATCACACGCGAACAGCCAGGGTGCGTGTATTACAGGGGTAGTGGGAAGTTCAACACGCAATGGGCCAGGGAACGTGTATTACAGGGGGACGCGTGAAGTAGAACACGCGATAGGCCAGGGAACGTGTATCACAGGGGTACGCGGGAATCATCACACGCGAACAGGCAGGGTGCGTGTATTACAGGGGTAGCGGGAAGTTCAACACGCGATTGGCCAGGGTACGTGTATCACAGGGGTGCGTGGGAATTATCACATGCGAATAGGCTGGGTGGGCCCCCACAGGTGTACCCTGTACACCCTCCCCGGCCCCTGCAGGCAGCCCACAAAACAGTGGACTACCCTGCACACCTGATCATGTCCCCCTGCACCCCCATCCACCAGGGGCACCCTCCACCAGGCCCCCACCCATGTCTCCCACCACCCCCACCCCCCAGCAGTGCAGGGGCACCTGCCATCAGGCCCCCATCCATGTCTCCCACCACCCCCAACCCCCATCCACCAGGGGCACCCTCCACCAGGCCCCCACCCATGTCTCCCACCACCCCCACCCACCAGCACTGTGGGGCACGTGGCCAGCAGGCAGTCAGGCAGCAGCCGATGGCAGGTGGGAGCGTGCTCAGGGTTCTTGGGGACTTAAATTCGGCCTCCTGGCCAGGAGCGTGGTCTTTCGTGTTAGAACGCGTGGACAGCCTGATAGGGAGTGATTTTGCACCTGAAAACCCCACACTCATCGCGCGAAAACCCGTCACCAGCATATGTGCGTCAATAGTTACCTGCACGTGCAGTGTCAAAGCGTGTGATTGGTGAAAAGTGAGCGACACGCAGGAGTGTCGAAGCGCGTGATTGGTGAAAAAGGATCCACATGCAGGAGTGACAAAGCGTGTGATTGGTGAAAAGTGAGCTACACGCAGGAGTGTCGAAGCGCGTGATTGGTGAAAAAGGATCCACATGCAGGAGTGACAAAGCGTGTGATTGGTGAAAAGATACCTACACGCAGGAGTGCCAAAGCGTGTGATTGGTGAAAATGGGCCAAGCACGTACACGCCGTAAGTGACGATGTACGTGTGGGCCTGTATAAAAGGTAGTGTTGAACACAATTTCCTTGTACGTGCTTTTCGTGGAGAGCGAGTGGGTGAATTCGGTACTTCTTGTCGTTTCACACGCGATTTACTTCACGGCGTTTCCAGTTCGTACTCCCTGTTACCTCTGACAGCTCTTTTCTCTTTTTCCTCTTGTACTGGTTTTCCTGGGCCTGTTCCCTCAAACAGTGTCCCCTTCTACAGTTGTCCTGTCTCCTCAGACAGCGTACACCTCTTCTTTTGGCGGGGGTGTTGCCAACCAAAAGTGCTATTTTTTCACGCTCTTTTACCTGGCAGACGGTGAGTCACGCACGTATCTAACATCTGTGCTTGCCCCGTGTGTAGCCTACCCCTTCAGAGGTCAATCTAGGCCGCGTGTGACACGCATACGTTCATTGTGTTACTGGATGCCACAGCGTAGGGCAGGGTTTTCCATCAGCACACGTGGTCTAGGAGGGGTATTGTGCACGTTCCTTAACTTTTTTGGGGTGCCTGTGCGTTGCGTGACCCGTCATCTTTCCCCAGGGGTGTCATATAGCCTTGCCACTGCACTAGGGTACGAATACCATCTGGTACCCAACCCCTTTGACACCCAATTGCCCAGGACAATTGTGCACACCCACTCCCATACGCACAATACCATCAGTGCCATGGTTGGGAGGCGTGCAAGCCGTAAGGGTGGCAAAGGTGGCCGAGCCACACGTGGTGGCCGTGGAGGATCCAACAGGGGACGTGGTTGTGACTTGCAGGGCGCCCCTGTTCCCCCCAGTCTGGAGGAACAGTCAGGGACACCCATGCCCCCCCCCCCCCCCCCCCAGTTGAGAGTCATGTGGCTGATACCAACCCTGATCAGCCCATGTCGGACCAGGCCATTGTGGCACCAGACCTGTCCGAGGGTGATTCCATCGCTGACATCCAGGTCAGCAGGTCCACTGCACGTGCACCGGTGCACATTGGTGTCATCAGGGCACGCGCATCTATGCCAGATAGGTCATCTGCTGGCCCCCGTAGCCAGGGTGTGGCTCAATCCACCCCACCTCTCATACACCCTGCCAAGACTGTGTCGGTCCTAGTTCATGCACCTCAGATCAGGCCTGACCCCATCCCACTACCCCCAATGCCTGCACCTACTCCCATGCTGAGTGGGCAATCACACACACCCAGTACAGAGTCCACCACGGCTCCTGCCCCTAGTGTCCACAGCGGCGTAGGACACTCTGGATCCCCACCCCCTTCCAAGCGCAAGAGGAAGAGTGCACGTCCGGCACAGGCTGATGCCCCAGACACGGCTGCACAGTCCGGCCCATCAAGGAAGCCAAGCTTCACAGACGCCGAACTTAATGCACTTGTTCAGTATGTGTCAGATCATGATAGGGAAATGGTCATCGTTGCAGGGTCCAAGACCACACATGCCAGACGCCAGGCACACTGGCAGACCATTGCTGACAGAATAAGTGCCCTTGGAGTAGTGAGGCGCACAGCTAGTGATTGCCAGAAGCGCTGGAATGACCTTAAGCGCAGGGCAAAGGATAAGCTGGCCTCAAGTCATGCCGCAACCTTGGTGACTGGAGGTGGGTCCCCAGCACAGGAAATAGAACTCACACCACACGAGTCCGTAGCTGGATCCTACGTCACCGAGGGACAACTCCAAGGTGTGGGAGACCTCCCTGATTACGAGGCATCATCCGGTGAGTGCACATGCATGTGTGTATTATCCATGTGCATGGTGTGTGTGTGAAGCATTCATGTTGGGTGCCTGTCAAGGGGGTGTGTGGCAGAGTTGATAGTGGCACCCATGTGCCTCATCCAGTATGTTCAGTGCAACACCATCTGGCCACAGCACTATCCCTACTGGCAACAGTGCACATATGGGCCAACACCATGGAAGTCGCCCTTGATTAGTAATTTTGTCACTACATTGTTGCTCATACTCCCCTGTCTATTCATCTGATGTCTTACATACCATTCCTCTCCTTTCCCCCAGCCATTCAAGTTTCATCTTCACATGCCTGACATGCAATGATACCACATGCTAATGCGTCCTCTGTATATGAATGCCTACCAACATGCAGTCATACTGTGGATGTAGCCTTGACATCCACCTCCTTCCTGGGTCCTTTGGTACCGTCTGGTTCCAAGCCCCATTCCCTCACACTCCATGCTGCTCTTCATGGTCTATCTTCCATGACTTCTACAGTTCAGACCATCGTGCCCTACGCACGACACCTGCTTGCCAAAAGTCAAATGAGGGCAGCCTGCCCTCCAATGCGACCCACCCTATTGCTGACCAGTGCATCTGAGCCTACTCTAAGCTAACTCTCACTGACATCTGCTCATACATGCCTTTGCCTGTCCCATAGACCCTTCACATGGTCCCTGTCCTCTCTCCTTGCTCCTCTTCCACCATCATAGGTGGGACCCGTTGGGGTGTACTCCTGGCCTCCTTCCAATCCTCAGATACCACTATTGATGTGCATGGTAATGGGAGCGTCTCAGTCCAAGGCCCTTAGGCCAACCTCAATCTCCTTGAGAAATGCTACCCACATCTCATCAACTTCCTTACCTCTCCTGCTGTCCCCCCTCCTCTCTCCTCATCAATCCTGCACTGCCTCCCTGCACCCTCCCATGAACCTTCTCCGCCTCCCACTCCAACTCCTACACATGCGGCACCTCTGATCTCTAGCACTCCCCGTAAGTCCTACAAGGCTGTCAACCTCCTCCACAATTACACTCCTCTCACTGCGGCTGCATCAGGCATTCCTCCGATAACTGTCACTTACATGAGGTTATGCACCTTGACATCCTTGGTCTCATGGAAACATGTCTGACGGCCAGCTCTGTCTGCACCCTTGACCCTCTCCTTGGCCCGCCACTACTGTGCAGGGGGGGTGTGCCCTTGGCTTCCCTGAGGGTATTCCTGCCACTGTCACACCTACTTAGACCTACTCCACTCTGGAATGGCTTGTGTGAGGTTTCTGTCCACCACACCTTGACAATCTCAAACAGTGCGTACTGTGTCTGGGAAAACTGGTCAAATGTACTACTTCCTTTCTGAGTGTCCTCACCTCTCCTCCTCACTCATGTCCCCAGACACAGAATTCCTCATCCTTGG
Source organism: Ambystoma mexicanum (assembly GCF_040938575.1). NCBI lineage: Eukaryota > Metazoa > Chordata > Amphibia > Caudata > Ambystomatidae > Ambystoma > Ambystoma mexicanum. Next base: position 636,618,618 of record NC_090925.1, read on the forward strand.
TGCGGTACGCATCCACCTGCATGCCTGTTGACGCCCCCACGTGACCTTTCTGTGACCTCAGCAACTCCCTCTCACCCTCTAGACTCCCGTCTGTCCCTACTCATTCTGCAGGGCACACTCTTGATGCTCTGATCTCATCTGACTTTCCCCTCTCCGTCCATCTCTGCACTCCTCTCTCCTGGAGTGATCACATTCTCCTCTCCTCCCAGCTCACCCTCAACACCCCACAGGCAAAGCCACCCTCACCACTGTCACACACCTTCTTGGTATTCCGACCCATGAAGTGTGTGTCAGTCGAGGCTCATGCTGCCAAAATCTCCCCCCCATCCAGCTCCCCCTTAGGCTCACTCCCATCCTGACAGGGCCCACTCCATGCTCCACTCCATGTCAGGTACACTGGATGTCTTAGCCACGGTCATGACCACCTGTCTGAAGCCCCATGCCAATGCAGAGTCCTGGCATGACTCGGATCTTGGGAACCCAAACCACAGGTGCCGGGTGGCAGAGAGGGAATGTCCTGCATCATGGCCATCCTCTGGCAAACTGGCCTGCCACATGCTCCAAAGCCAATAGCGCCTCACCCTTCTCACCAAGATGAGATCCCCAATCCAAGGGCACATATCTGCGGCATGTGACAACTCTGCAGGACACATAGAAATCTGAAAGGACCTTGCCGAGCCAGAGGCAGTGTGTACCTCCCCTGTCCCCTCCGAGCCCACAGCACAGCATGATTGTCTCTGTACCCCTATAGGCCACCCCCCCAGCACTTGTCTGCGCCTAACACCATCTGCCCTTGACGTCAAGTCCTACTTACCTTGTACAGCACTTCCAGCCGCCACTCCCCCTTGCACTTCATTGTGCCACCCACCCCTGCACTTGCGTGACATGAATGACACCAGCACCAGTAGTATTGTTGACTGGCATCCCCTTCTGCCCCACCACCCCTCAGTGCTCCGCTGCACCTACAAACATTACTTGACCGGTGCTTCACGAATGCAAAATTATTCCGTTACAGGTGTTGGGGAGGTGGAATCACAATGTTTACTGCATTATGTTGATGTAGACAAGGCACTGTGCATCGTTGCCAATTTGGACTAGCAGATCCATGTACAACATGTATACTAATTGATGTGACGATGCAATGTCAGGACCAGAGTGGTTGAAATCCAAAAAAGTAGCCCTCCTCTCCCTCTTCACTTGGTGGCTATGTCACATGCCATGTGTGTGATGGCATGTGCCTTTGACATGGCAATCACCGCCCAATGTGTGATGGCAGTGCTAGGCATCAAGGTGAGCAGGCGTTGCTCTCCAATCAGTACATAGTATGCCCTGAGCCTCCCCTACAGACCCAGTGATGGTGAATGCATAGGAGGACTCCCAGTCATGTAGGACATGTGTCGTAGGACTACTGCCTATGTTGTTCATCAGCCCTTGTTGCATGCCATGGTGCTAATGCCTGTTTCCAATTTTCTCTTTCATGTCTTTGCAGGGGACGAAGCACTTGTTGATGCTGGGGATGTGGTGGTGGAGCCGTCCCAGGAGGGCAACCCGGGCCGACCTACCACAAGTGAGGGACGTGGTGTGTTTGTGGGTGAAAACCCACAAGTGCTGCAGGCCGTGCTGTCGAGGGGTGTCTCTGGGGGTTCCTCCCCCGAGCAGTATTCAGGTGTAGACTCGGAGGATGACACCTATGTGCAGTCGCAGGTGAGTGTTCTTGGGAGAGAATCTCCTCTGTCCGACCCACCTGCAGCCAGGCCATTGGCCTCAATGGGGATGTCAGTGTCGGCAGATCAGCCTCTGGTGGTTACGGATGCAGGGCCACACCACCCAATCTCTGATCCTGTTCCTGGGGCTGCAGATCAGAGAGGGAATGCAGTCCTGCAGCCTGAGGCCTTGCCGGCACAGCAAGGCGCAGTCCGCCTTGCCCCAGGCAGGTGTGGTGCCCGTCAACGTGGTGGCCGTATGCCACCTGGCAATACCGTATGGGAGCAATCCATCTACGGTATGGCCACCCAACAGGCAGCATCATCCGAGATGATTGCACAGGCCATGGATAGGGTGGCCACTTCCATTGTCCCCCCAGAAAGGCTGATGGAGCGACTGGAGCAGGCTACAGAGTCCATCTGCCAGGCACACAGGGAGGATATGTTGGCGTCCAACATGGACAGGCGGGCGGCACTGGCGACTCTGGGGGAATCACTTTCCATGGAGTCCCAGCGCCACAGGGAAGCCCTGAGGGAAGAACTCCGTCACCTCAGGTCGACCCTGTTAGAGCTTGAGGCTTCATCCCATAGAAGGACAGAGGAGCAGCTGGAGCGTCTGACACGGACGCTCTCGGCCGAGATGCAGGCAACTCGTGCGGAGGTCAGGTCATCCCGGGAGTTACTGCATGGGGACCTCCGCATGATTATAACCCAGAACCAGAACTACCAGACCCGCCTGCTTGCAGCCATGGAGGAGCAAACTCGTGCTTTGCGTGGGCTGCCTCCCATTGTCACACCATCTTCTGAGGCAGCTCCCCCACCTCCAGAGTCAGCTGCAGGGTCTGGGCAGAGCCATAGCGACTCATCTCCCACAACAGAGTAGCCGTGTGGGCCACGAGCCTATGGGGTGTTTTCCTTTCCCATGATCCACACAGGTGGATTGTGGCGTGCATCCTGTCCTCGGACCTCATAGGTGGCCCCCCCCCCCCCGCCGGCCCTTTCATGGCCATTTTTTCTCTTTTTCATTTTTATTTTGCAAGAGTGTTGCCTTGTGTGGGTACCTGGGCATACACTGTATTGTGGCTGGGCACATGCAGGCTTGTCCTGAGTTTGGTTTCGATGCTTGGGTAGCAGACATCCACACCCCTCCTGCTTCCCTTTCCATGGGCTTGCAAAGGGTGTGCCCAAGTGACAGCAAATTACACGGTGACATTGGACTCCCATGAGCTGTTGGCCAGTCCATAGTCAATACTGTGTAGACATTCATAGTGTTCATTGTTGTTGCACCTAACTATGCATGATGGTATGATATGTGCCTCTACTTACATATGTTGCTCATGTTTTGCAGGTATTTCACACAGATCTTCACAAGGGCATACTCTCTGGAGTCACACTACATGTCGGTAGATGTGCACTGACACTTTTGCATGGCGCCATCACTGTACATCTGGACGGTGAGGACATACCAGCTGAATCAGGTAATGAGACTACCATTGATTACATGCAATGTGTCTTGTTTGGGTGGGCTTCAGGGTGGGTTGGTGTGTAATTTGATAGAAATTACTCTTACACAGGTGTGTAGTAGTGGCTCCAGGGCGGTTAGCTGCTCAAGTGCGGCTATGTTCCATTTGGGGCACTGCTATTTGTGACACTGGTGTCATGTTGTGATGGCCAGTTTGTTTGCTGTCACATACCATGACATGGTGTCCTCAGTGGCGGGACTGTGAAGGGAGTGGGTGACATGGCAATGTTGTCATGTAGTGAATCGCCCGTGGCAATGCATTTTAGATTGAAGGAGTTGTGTCTTTGCGTTGTGATGCATAGCTGGTGTATGTGTAGCTAGGGGTGCACACATATTGACACTTCCATGTTAACAATCTCAGGCTGATGTGTATCTGACAGTTCATTGGCAAGTAATTTTCAGACATTGTCAGGTAGAGTCATCATTGATTGTCAGATGGTATGTGCCAGAGCAGTGTGCACTAGCCAGCACTGTGATTCCTAGGTGAAGAAGTTGGCCACCAGTTGCGTACGGGCTGCCTCCCCCCGTGCCCTTTCTCCTCCCATGCGCAGCGGGCGTGCATGTGGTTGTGGATGTGGGGGCACCACCATGTCCACGGGCAGGCCCCGGCGTGTTGCAACGTTGTGCAGGACACATGCTGCCACTATGATCCTGCACACTATTCGGGGAGCATATAACAGCTGCCCGCCAGAACGGTCAAGGGAGCGAAAGCGTGACTTGAGCACTCCGAATGTGCGCTCCACTATGCCCCGTGTAGCAATGTGTGCTGTGTTGTACCTTACCTGGGGTGGCGTGGTGGGGTTCCGGATTGGGGTCATCATGTGGGGGCTGATAGGGTAGGCACTGTCCCCTGCGGAGGTGGTGATGGGTATCATTAGTGGTGTTGTGTCATGACCCAGTATCTGACATGCATGCATGTGGAGTGGCATTCATGCTCACCAAGCAGCCATGTATCTCCATGCTGGCCAGCCTCTAGGTCCCGGCATAGGGTAGACATTCTGTAGATGAAGCTGTCGTGGGTGGACCCTGGATAGTTGGCATATACTGATGTGATGATTCCCTTGGCATTGCATACAACTTGGACGTTGATGGAATGCCAGTGCTTGCGGTTTCTATAGATGTGCTCTGTTGCCCTGGGTGGACGTAGAGCCACATGTGTGCAGTCAATTGCACCAAGCACTTTGGGGAATTGAGCCACACCATAGAATTCCTGGATGCACGTCCGCCTTTCTGCATGAGTCCTGGGGAGATATATGTGCCTGCGGACTGAAGGCCGTGCAGTGATGATGTTCAAGACCTGGTGTAGACAGCGTGACTGCGTGGCCTGTGACACACCACCCACTATGGCACTTGTCCGCTGAAAGGATCCAGTGGCCAAGAAGTGCAGTACATTCAGGACCTTCTGCAGGGGGCTGAGTGCTTGGGAGCACAGGGTGGGTGATGTGAGGTCATCCTCCCACTCACTGACCAGGTCCAGTATGATGTGTGCTGGAAACCTGTACCTCCCATACACCTGGTCATCAGGCATCCCGAATAGGCTGGTTCTGGGTGTGAATATTCTGGCCCTGACTCTCCTCCTCATCCTCCTTTGGTAGCCCACTGCCACTGCTGCTAGGAACGGTATGTTCATCCTGGCATCTGGCTTGTTTATTGAAAAGTGCGCAAATTAATGCCTTGCGCATGTAGTAGGCAGCGTGTGAGCCTCGCACCCCTGGAATCGGGTTCCCACTCCTATCGCGTGTGGAAATTCCCACGCTGCAGGCATACAGGTGCGCTGACGTACTTGCCTGTGTAAGTGGCCGCGCGCCCCTGAAATACACGTACATAGGCCAATGGTGTGTAAGCGCACTTTTGGGCAATTACACGCGATGAAATACACGTACATAGGCCAATGGCGTGTACGCGCACTTTTGGGCAATTACACGCGATGAAATACACGTACATAGGCCAATGGCGTGTAAGCGCACTTTTGGGCAATTACACGCGATGAAATACACGTACATAGGCCAATGGCGTGTATGCGCACTTTTGGCCAATTACACGCGATGACACTCTGACGTGCAGGATTTCCACGTGTGCTCCGTCTTCACGTGCTGAGTGGGGAACGCCCGTGCGGATCACGTCAGACGCGCTTACGCGATGAGGGACTCTGGTCCAATAGAATCGCGTATGCGTGCTGACGCACTTACGCGCTAAGGGCCTTTCCTCGGATTTCACGCTGACGTGCAGGAATTTCACGTGCCAAATCACTCCGTATCAAGCTGGCCACCCGAAAACACACGGAACACCACGCTCCTGCCCAGAAGGCCGAGTTACTGCCCCCCAAGTGCCCTGAGCAGCCTCCCACGTGCTATCTGCTGCTGCCTGCCTGCCTGCCTGCCTGCTGCCACCGTGCCCTGCCATTTGGTGCCTGCACATCAGCCATCTGCAGGGGTCCAGTTGCTGTGTCCACCCCTGCTGGAACTGAAGACTCCCAACTGGGATTACATCGCTCCACAGCCCAGCCCCAGGACCCAGTTGCCCACCCACACCTGCCTCTGGGGTTGCCATGTCGGGCACTTCTACATCTGGCACCAGTGGCAACCCCAGGCCAGAGGGGCAGAGGGGCACCAGCTTCACTGCCACCGAAGTTGGTGTCCTGGTGGAGCATGTCCTGGGGCAGTATGATGCCCTCTTTGGATCGTCCCGCGCCAGCAAGGAAGGACGGGAGAGGATCTGGGCCGACTGTGTGGTTGCCATCAACGCGGAGGGGGTGGCAACCCGCAACGTCTTGAAGATCAAGAAGCGCTGGGAGGACTTGAGGTCCAGGACCCTTGTGAAGGCCCGGCGCCTCGTGGAGGGGGGCCGGGGCCACATGAGTTCCATCCAGAAGAGGGTCCTGGAACGCGTACGCCCAGCGCTCCACGCCCAGATCCTTGAGAGGGAGACCCGTCTGGAGTTGAGCGGTAAGTGTCCAAGCATCACTGTGTGAGACAGGGCATGTTGCGGTGTGCTGGTTCTATGATACTTGCCTGTATGTGTGCCATGTGCCATGTATGCATGTATGTGTGCTGGGACATCATGGTAATGCATGTGCGACCAGTGATGTGTGACCCACATGGTTGTTGCATGTGTAGAAATGCGGCATGGGGAGCACTATGCAGATTTGGGACATGAGAGCATGCCAGTCTCTGTACCTGGACATGGATGGGGGTGAGGATGGGTGCTGATGCCAGGTACATATATGGTAGCCATGTCTGTGTGCCTGACCTGCATGTCTGTGACTTGTGCATGCCATGGATGCATGACTCATGTGTGTGACAATGCACAGATTCAGTGACGCACCCACCTTACCCTTGTTTTGCCTGTGTTTGGTGTGATTGTGGCCAGATGGATGTGACTGAGGTGTAGTGTGTGCATGTGATATGCATGAGCCATGATGCATGTGAGTTACATTTCATTGAATGTTTCAAGAGTCAATTGGACATGCATGGAAATGTGCATGGCATGCACCATGCCTGTTACTGTGTGTGTTTTGCCTGGACTGACCCATGTGTTGTGGAGGGACATGATGGAAGTGTACTTTGACAGGGGTGCTCATCTGCTATTGCTTCCTGTCTAGGGGACCATTGTACAGTAGCCTGATGCTTGTGTTCTTTGTCTCCCTCTACGCAGCGGCTAGTGAAGAAGAGGGCGGAGACGGCGCTGTGGAGCAAGGCGGCGGGGATGCCCCCACGGCTGCAGCGGAAGGGGTGGGTGAGCCCCCACAGGGGCCTGCTACGGCGGGAGACGGTGAGGAGCCATCCAGGTTGGTGGTTTGCACAGAGGAGGAGGAGGCCGACACTGGTGCACACATGGGCCCTGGTGGGAGCATCCCTGCTGGTGCAAGTGGTGCAGTCCAGGGCCAGGGGCAGGAGGCAGCACAGGTCACCGTGGAGGGGCCTGTGCATGTCGCTGTCCCTGACCCTGTGAGTGCACCACCATGCACCAGCAGGGATGCCCCGTCCCAGGCCCGTCCGCAGGTAGAGGGGATGTCCATGTCAACTGACTCCCCTCCACCTGCGGCCGTGGGAACCCCTGGCCGCGTGGAGCAGGTCCTGATTGGGGTCGCGATGCGCACGGCTGTGATTCGTGATGCCGTGCGTGCTTCCCGGGAGGAGCACGCACGTCATCACGAAGTGCACCGTGCCGACGTGGCCCAATTGGGATCGGCCATGTTCGGGGGGTTCCTGCATGTGTTGGCCAATCTGACAGCCCTCTCCTCCTCTGTGCAGGCTATCCACCAGTCGTTCTCCTTGCCGTCTTCCGGCCCAGATGCCACCATGGCCCCCTGTGGACCTGCCCCGACCAATGCAGCCATCTCGGTGGGGATCCCATCCCTGCCACAGTTGGGAGTCGGAGGTCCAGCAGGGGTGGACGACACAGCAAGTGGACCCCAGCAGATGGAAGATGTGCCGGCATCATCGGGCAGGGCACGTGCACGACGGCGTCGGTGGTTACCATCAGCCTGGATGCCGTCGTGCTGGCAGAGGCAGTGGCGTCGCAGGCAGCAGCGGGCTCGACGTGGGAGGCATCATGGCTCAGGGCCATCAACATCAGAGGGGCAGGCATCGGCCGGAGGGCAGGGCAACCCTGGCATGGCGGTGTGTTCCGTGTGGGAGGAGTTTGGCCAGCGGATAGGTGCGGAGCGGCAGCGGGCGGAAGAGGAGCGGCTCGCCATGGCCAGGGCGGAGATCTCCATGCATCAGGCATTGAGGCGGGCTGAGTGCCTCGAGGAGGCTCGCAGGGAATTTGGAGAGCACATGGGGTTGTCCCTGCGAGACCTCGGGGCCAGGACTGAGTCCCGCCTCCAGGACATTGACGTGGAGTTCGAGGATGCCCTGGCCAGCATCACCAAGTGAGCCGCAGGACTAGCCCGCTGCCTTTGTATATAGTTTTTTAGTTAGTTAGTGCTAGGTTTCCTTTATTTAATTTTTTTTTTTTGGACCGCTTGGACAATGGCCACTTCTTTGTACATATTTTTTTAGATAGTTAGTATTAGGTTTAATTTGTGGTGTTGGGCTCATGGACCCTTGAACAATCCTGTAAATATAGTTATTTTTTGTGAGATAAATTTTTTAACTTTCATATTGGTCACACCATGTCGTAATGGTTTATCTTTCATTTCATTCTACATGTGTTTACTTTGGACAAGATCTATTCATTTTTCTATCCTTTGTTTTTTGGTTTCTCATTTTTGTTCCCGGACATGGACCTTTTATTTGCTTTACCAGATAGTTGTCAGAGTTTACTTTATTTTTATTTTTTAATACATTTTGATATTATCTTGCACTTGTGTCATTTTTTCTTTGGTTTCTTACATGCCATGATATGGGTTTTGACATTGACTTGCACCCATTGTGTATGTGTGTGTGGCGGACATGTGTTCTTTTGCTTACTTGCCTTTGGGGTTGTGTCATGTGATTGCATTCACTATGTGGGTGCATGCAATCCTTGCCTGGGTGTTTGTGCTGGGTATGCTGGTCATTACTGCCATTATTGTGTATCGTCAGGACCAGGGGACAGGGGGACATGGGTGGGGGCCTGCTGGCAGGTTGCCCACAGTGCTGGGGGTGGGGGTGGTGGGAGACATGGGTTGGCCATGGGTGGGGGCCTGCTGGCAGGTTGCCCACAGTGCTGGGGGTGGGGGTGGTGGGAGACATGGGTTGGCCATGGGTGGGGGCCTGCTGGCAGGTTGCCCACAGTGCTGGGGGTGGGGGTGGTGGGAGACATGGGTTGGCCATGGGTGGGGGCCTGCTGGCAGGTTGCCCACAGTGCTGGGGGTGGGGGTGGTGGGAGACATGGGTTGGCCATGGGTGGGGGCCTGCTGGCAGGTTGCCCACAGTGCTGGGGGTGGGGGTGGTGGGAGACATGGGTTGGCCATGGGTGGGGGCCTGCTGGCAGGTTGCCCACAGTGCTGGGGGTGGGGGTGGTGGGAGACATGGGTTGGCCATGGGTGGGGGCCTGCTGGCAGGTTGCCCACAGTGCTGGGGGTGGGGGTGGTGGGAGACATGGGTTGGCCATGGGTGGGGGCCTGCTGGCAGGTTCCCCACAGTGCTGGGGGTGGGGGTGGTGGTAGACATGGGTTGGCCATGGGTGGGGGCCTGCTGGCAGGTTGCCCACAGTGCTGGGGGTGGGGGTGGTGGGAGACATGGGTTGGCCATGGGTGGGGGCCTGCTGGCAGGTTGCCCACAGTGCTGGGGGTGGGGGTGGTGGGAGACATGGGTTGGCCATGGGTGGGGGCCTGCTGGCAGGTTGCCCACAGTGCTGGGGGTGGGGGTGGTGGGAGACATGAGCAGGTGTGCAGGGTAGTTCCCTGTGGTGTGTGCTGCCTGCAGGGGCCGTGGAGGGTGTACAGGTAATGCCTGGGAGCTCACAGCCAAATCGCGTGTGCAACTTCCCGCTCACCCCTCAAATCCACGTTCCCTGCCATATCGCGTGTGGAACTTCCCGCGCGCCCCAGAAATCCACGTACCCGGCCATTTCGCGTGTGGAACTTCCCGCGCGCCCCAGAAAACCACGTACCCGGCCATATCGCGTGTGCAACTTCCCGCGCGCCCCTGTAAACCACGTACCCGGCCATTTCGCGTGTGCAACTTCCCGCGCACCCCTCGAATCCACGTTCCCTGCCATATCGCGTGTGGGACTTCCCGCGCGCCCCAGAAATCCACGTACCCGGCCATTTCGCGTGTGCAACTTCCAGCGCACTCCTGCAATCCACGTACCCGGCCATATCGCGTGTGGAACTTCCCGCGCGCCCCTGAAAACCACGTACCCGGCCATTTCGCGTGTGCAACTTCCCGCGCACCCCTCGAATCCACGTTCCCTGCCATATCGCGTGTGGAACTTCCCGCGCGCCCCAGAAATCCACGTTCCCTGCCATATCGCGTGTGGAACTTCCCGCGCGCCCCAGAAAACCACGTACCCGGCCATATCGCGTGTGCAACTTCCCGCGCGCCCCTGAAAACCACGTACCCGGCCATTTCGCGTGTGCAACTTCCCGCGCACCCCTCGAATCCACGTTCCCTGCCATATCGCGTGTGGGACTTCCCGCGCGCCCCTGAAATCCACGTACCCGGCCATTTCGCGTGTGCTACTTCCCGCGCACCCCTCGAATCCACGTTCCCTGCCATATCGCGTGTGGGACTTCCCGCGCGCCCCTGAAATCCACGTACCCGGGCATTTCGCGTGTGCAACTTCCCGCGCGCCCCTGTAAACCACGTACCCGGCCATTTCGCGTGTGCAACTTCCCACGCACCCCTCGAATCCACGTTCCCTGCCATATCACGTGTGGGACTTCCCGCGCGCCCCAGAAATCCACGTACCCGGCCATTTCGCGTGTGCAACTTCCAGCGCACTCCTGCAATCCACGTACCCGGCCATATCGCGTGTGGAACTTCCCGCGCGCCCCTGAAAACCACGTACCCGGCCATTTCGCGTGTGCAACTTCCCGCGCACCCCTCGAATCCACGTTCCCTGCCATATCGCGTGTGGAACTTCCCGCGCGCCCCAGAAATCCACGTTCCCTGCCATATCGCGTGTGGAACTTCCCGCGCGCCCCAGAAAACCACGTACCCGGCCATATCGCGTGTGCAACTTCCCGCGCGCCCCTGAAAACCACGTACCCGGCCATTTCGCGTGTGCAACTTCCCGCGCACCCCTCGAATCCACGTTCCCAGCCATATCGCGTGTGGAACTTCCCGCGCGCCCCAGAAATCCACGTTCCCTGCCATATCGCGTGTGGAACTTCCCGCGCGCCCCAGAAAACCACGTACCCGGCCATATCGCGTGTGCAACTTCCCGCGCGCCCCTGAAAACCACGTACCCGGCCATTTCGCGTGTGCAACTTCCCGCGCACCCCTCGAATCCACGTTCCCTGCCATATCGCGTGTGGGACTTCCCGCGCGCCCCTGAAATCCACGTACCCGGCCATTTCGCGTGTGCTACTTCCCGCGCACCCCTCGAATCCACGTTCCCTGCCATATCGCGTGTGGGACTTCCCGCGCGCCCCTGAAATCCACGTACCCGGGCATTTCGCGTGTGCAACTTCCCGCGCACCCCTCGAATCCACGTTCCCTGCCATATCGCGTGTGGGACTTCCCGCGCGCCCCTGAAATCCACGTACCCGGCCATTTCGCGTGTGCTACTTCCCGCGCACCCCTCGAATCCACGTTCCCTGCCATATCGCGTGTGGAACTTCCCGCGCACCCCTGCAATCCACGTACCCGCCCAGCCCATATCGCGTGTGGAACTTAACGCACACCCCGGTATGCACGCACACGTTTATTTTTTCTCTCTGCGCGTGTCTGTGTTTGTGGGTACCCCTTTGTACGTCATTTGTCCAGGAGGGCAACAGTATTGTACATTGGTCATGTCTGTATATAGGTGCTATTTGTTGGCGCGCCTTTTAGCGCACATTTCTTGCAGGCGCAGACACGCTACCGCCTGCTTTCTTGTGGCGGTCGTGTTTGTGCCTGTTTGTGCCTGTGCGCTGCTTTGAGCGTGCGCTTTTTTGCCCTATTCTATTCCATGAATACGTGTTGTATGCGAGCGTGTGGGCGTTCCGCGCACTTGCCTCCTGAACTTTCCCCGTGCCGCCCACATTCTTCCCCATTCCGAGTGTTGTGCCCCATTTTATTCCCCATTCCGAGTGTCCCGCCCTGTGTTCCGCCTACTTTAGAGCTGTGCGCTGCGCTCGGAGTGATGGCGCAGTGGCCGTGGCGCACGACGTTGGTTGACCTGTGCGCCGGCCTGCGCCGCGCGTTATTTCCGCGCACGTCCTCTGCTTTTCTTGCGCAGGGACTTCCATGAATCGACGTGCGCTGGTTTCCCTGCGCTTTGCGCTGATTTTCGGCGCAGCGCACGCATTGGCCCCTCTGCGCCGGGATTTTCGGCGCACATTTATTCCATGAATCGTGCTGTGATTTTTTCAGCCTATTTTAGGCGACCTATAAAAAAGCAAAATACCCCCGAACCCGAGTACCTCACGCCACTACCACCTCCCTTCCCAATCCAACTCAAACACCTAACACAAACACACACGCACACATAAATGTACCTCCTCTACCTTGACGCTGCTTCCGGGTCTTGGGGTGCCTGTCAGACCCTACATGCACTTGTGTGCTGCAGGGGCATGACAGTTCATTTTAGAAAGACTGCTCCGTGCGGTCACGGAACAGTCTTTCAAAATCGTTTTTTTGTAGTCGTTAAAACAACTACTTCACTTAGGACCCAACAAACATGGCGATTTGTGTTATCGAGCAAGATGTCAATACTTTCTCATAGTTCACTCATGCTGTCAAACTCATATGCTTGTCATATGAAGCTTGTGTAATTGATTTCTTCATTTATTCCGCCGGTGGCTATGGCATCCAGTTTATCAGTCCAGTAGGTCTCTCTCTCTGGTCTAGTCTTTTTAACAAGATCTTCATGGGTGTCTTTCTTGATGATCACTTCCACCACCTTGAAATCGGATCTGAGAGATATCGTATCTCTTTTCCAGCCAGTGCCGGGTACTAGATAGATGGGGAGGATCCTATAAATCCAAAGAATGGATACCGAAAGAAAGAATGGAAGTTAAAAGAACTGACTAAAGGGGTAGAGGGGAAATCAAAAGAGCAGCACATAACAATATCTACCCTTCACGTCCTACCTGCTTTTCATTTAGAGATTCTGGCTATCTAGCCAGAAACTTTCCTACAAATCTAAAGGAAGAACCCATGGAAAGAGGCTGTCTAAAAGGGGAAGAGTGGGAACCCAAACAAGACATGGAAACTTTTAGTATATGTTTATGTCCGTCTTCCGCTGACTTTACGTATGAAAAGGCCATGGTAAGAGGAAAAAAAGTAAAGGCATTAATCGACTCAGGTAGCAAACTATCATGATCACCTCGAGGGTTGGTGGTTTGGGACCATTTCTGCAGGCCTGAATGTTTTCTCTCAGTAGACATGTGGGGGCTAGATGGTTATTGGCCTGGTGTGCTAGGAATGCTTCATGTTCATTAGCTTCATAACCACAGTGGTACCCATAGGGACTCAAATGTTAGAAAAAGTTCCCTTAAGATGGCGGCATCATGGGTCGCAGACTGAATATCATGATCGAACAAGTAGTTGGACGAGGAGGACTATTTAAGCCCCACCCGCGCCTTAGCACGTGCTTCGCGTTGGTCCCACTGACAGCGGCACAGCTCTTACTGGCGCTCCATTCCACATACATGCAAAGCAAGAGAAAATCCATGTTATAAACTTGTCAAGTTATACGAAAAGTTGACAGACCACAGATTCAACGTACATGGCCTGATCACCATAGCAGCTGTCTTCAGTAGAGGAGCTCCATTCTGAGTTTCTCACCTCAGACCTATGACGTTCTTCGACAGCAGTGGCCATATCCCGCAGAGCTTCTGAACTCCGATACTCCGACAACCTGAAATACAAGGTACAGATTTATAAGAGACACTTAAAACAAAGACTGCACAAGAAAACAAAATACGCATTTAAAACTCACCTCAGGCATTCCACAAACCTCTGTGAGTTTTCAAGCGCTGGGCCTACTAGTGAACTCCAGCAGCAACTCCACGCAGTCTTGTTGCACCGCGCACCATCAAATTACATGTGCAGACTTCCCTCGATGAACAATACGTTGCGGGTGTTCCAAAAACGCTGTATTTCCTTTGGGTGATTATTTCCTTCAACCTGTAAGAGGAAAAGAGAGATTGAACAGGAATCCAGAGACGACAAAATACCTATCGACTACATCCAGGTTCAATCTCAAGAAATGTACCATTTTGAGGGTCTTCCAAGTTCTTCAGCACAAAGGTGCACTTCATCTTGCTACAGCCTCATTACCAACGCGCCCCTAAATGACAGCAGGACGGAGCGCTCCATAACTAAAACTCACAGGTGAGAAGAAGGGGAAGGGGTATTCTGTACACAATAAAAGAAACACAACAGAGTGGGAAGGGGCCCTAGATTTCTGACCCACATTTAGAGTCATTGCTTGCTCCTTTTTCTCTCATTAATACAGAGGGGTAACTTTCCAGCACAGTAGTCTCAGCATCCACAGTACCTAGCCAACCTACGCTCCTGCAGAGACAAGATAAGCATTACAGAACGCAAATCCATTACTTAAAACGTACTCTGCCCGAGCGTAATGGAGACCACAGATAGAGACAACCTGTCTCAGCTGCTGAGGGAATTACGTGTAGAAGTAAATGCTGCACGATCTGAAACAAATTCCCTGAGGCAGGAATTGGTAGTTAATAGGGATTGCACAGATGAGCTAGGCTGGCAGCTACTCCAGGCGCATGCAGGCCAGGCCCCACTTCCCAGTGGTGTTCTCCCAGCTCAGATTCCTCAACCAGTGGCCCCAGTTTAGGTGGCTGTACCAGCGAACATCCCGCTAGCACCTCCGGAATGGTTTCTAGGAGATCCTAAGCGCTTTGCAGTGTTCATGTACCAGTGTCATTTACATTTCCTGTGCAGACCAGGGGTTATCACATCAGATCAGTCTAAAGTGGCATTTTTACTATCCTACTTGGGAGGACATGCTGCAGACTGGTACATTCCTCTCGTTAACAGGGATGACCCTCTGGTACGTAATTTTCTGGGTTTACAGCAAGAGCTGGAAAAACTCTTCGCACATCACTATCGGGGACAAGCCTTGGACAATGAGTTACTGTCCCTGCGACAAGGCAATCAAGATTTGCTGGCTTACGTAGCCACCTTTAACCGGTTAATAGCAGAAACAATTATCCAAATGAGAAGAGAACAATTTTATTTTATCGCGGCCTACGAGGAGAACTGAAGGATATTCTGGCCCAGGTTGTGAATCCTCCCACGGGATGTGCCGAATATATTGATTTTACCTTTCAATTGGACCACCGCTTGCAAGAACGAAGGGTGGATCGCTCTATCTCGGATAACAGATCATATTATGTTTGCCCGAAAGAAAACGTGGCCCGTCAGACATCCAAGCTCCATCCAGATCCTATGCAGTTGGGGGGTTTCGGGGCCCTATCTCGAAAGAACTAAGAGAGAAAAGAAGACAGCAGCAGTTATGTCTCTATTGTGGCTTGGCTGGACATTTCCTTTGCGATTGTACAGTAAAACCCCCCATGAAATCAGTGGGAGCTTTGGATAAAGCCGAGAAAGAAGATCAGGCGGAAACCTCCAATGCCCGGCAAGCATAGAGGGCGGCTTGTCGAGCCAGAAGGAATCTCAGATCTCTCATTTTGTTGTACCCGACATCCTAATTAGCCACCATCAACCCTCCAAACTGCATGCTTTAGAAACATACGTGGACAGCGGTGCGATAGGCAATTACATGGATATCGAACTCGCAAGCAGGATTGGGATTCCGGTGTACTCTAACTCATTGGATGGGAATGTAACAGCTGTAGATGGTATTCAGCTACAATCGAGATCAGTGACACAGTGCAGAGGTTTGCACCATGCTTTACCAGGACAGACATCGGGAAAAGATTTTGTTTGATCTAATCAGTGCTCCGCAGTTCAAACTTATTTTGGGTATTTCATAGTTAGAGGAACACAATCCGCACATTGATTGGTGCACCAGGACATTGACTTTTACAGAGGAGTGCACGAACTCATGTTATAGAGTAGAAGAGGACTCAGGAAACCTGGTACAGGCTGTACAAAGAGGTGGCCCTACACTAGGATTGTTGGATATTCTGCCCCCGGAATATCGAGATTTTCAGGACGTCTTTGAGAAGGAACAGGCCAACGTTCTACCACCACATCGGCCATAGGATTTCCAGATTGATCTCATACCTGGATCCCACAACCCGTACAGTCGGATTTATGCCTTGACGGAACAAGAGAACATTCATTTGAAGGCATACTTTGATCAGTACCTCACTAACGGATTTATCTGACCTTCAAAATCACCTGCTGCCTCTCCCCTATTCTTCGTGCCAAAGAAAGAAGGGGGCCTTCGTACTTACATAGATTATTGTGCGCTAAATTAGATCACAGTAAAAAACAGATACTCAGACCAAACGGGTGGCAGGGCTCGGATCTCGCGCATCTATAAAGCCCTACCGGAAGGGGATCCCAAATGGGAATTGAAGGTGAAGGAAAAGTGGAAGACAGATATGGGGCACCAAATATCAGAAGAGGAGTGGTGGGCACGGATATGGGAACTGGTCCGGAAGATATTGTGCAATGCCCGTTTTCAACTGGTCGAATTTAACATCATACACAGGACCTATGTAACCCCAGTTAGGCTACAGGCAATGAATAAGGATTTGTCGGGTGAATGTCCCAGGTGCAGTAGAGGCCAGGCGGGATTCTGGCACATGATATGGGAGTGTGGAGTGATAGCCGAGAGTACTCCGGAGACCCCCGGCCGGCCCATCGAGCCCACATAATTTCTGTGCTTCCTGGGAAAGAGAAACTTTGTTCCTTCTGGTGCGTGAATGCTGGCCTTCACAAAATCTCTTATTTCTTCATCAGTCAGGTCTTTGGGCTTCCATCCTGGCTTGACATCAATCATGATCTTCATCCCTATGGCTTTTTTTGCAGTCTTCTGGCATTGCGAGATTATTATCTTGATAACACAAAATCCTAGCAATATCATCACTAGCTGGGCTCCCAGGAACTTGAATGCATCTGCCATCCATTGGGGAACCCATGAAAACAGCGATCCAAACCAGCTGTCATTATCAACTTCATCAGTTTCATAGATCATCTGGTTCTGCAGGTTTGTCAGCATATCTATGGCCTCTATTAAGGTTCTATTTTCCTCATCGTGAGATGGTATAAATTTGCAACATGATTCTCTGATTTTTGCACAAACTTCTCCATCCATGGCTGTGATCATGTCAAGGACATATGTGTTCTGGAGAGTCATCAATCAGATGGCTCTTAGCTCTTCCTTGATCGCCTTGAATCCTTTTATGGCCATGTTGATTGTCTGCAGTAACTCCCATCTGGTTATCTGCAACCATTTAGTATTTACTCCAATTTGGATTCTTGGCATAAAGATCATTGTGAACACTGATGAGGTGAGGCTGAACAGCCTGTGTTCATATGGGATTGCATGAAAAGCTTCTACCGATTTAGCAGAGAAGTAATTATCTCTCTTTATCTGAGTTATCAGTTCCACAGATCTTTTCTTCCTCAGGTGAACATCTGCTTTCAGGAAACTGTCAATATTCAGGTCACTTTTCGGGATCACCAGTGCTGAAACGTGGACATTCACTATTGTGCATATACCTCCCCAGTCTCTTGGCAGTCTGATGTATGCCTTTGATCCGCATGCCCAATAATGACCCATAATTACTGCAGTTCCATGCACCATTTGGAGCGTCACAAACTCGTCCACAGTTCTGATTCTCTCCCATCTTTCTTGTGCCATTATTTCTGAAGCAGAATTTTGGGCTTCTAGTGGCACTATCTGCAAGGTCCTTCGCTGTCTTCGACCCATGTCAATAGTTTTGCACGTTTCGGCCATAATGACTTGCACGTTTCGGCCATAATGACATTCTGCACGATGTCAACAGTTTTTTTGTAGAGTCCAGTGATCATCCAGGCTCTGCAAATCACCACTCCTTTTTTCCACTCGTCTGGTGAAAGCACTGTTCCCCAAATCTGCATTTGGGCTCTATTCTTCCTCTGCAGTTTTTCCTTGGACGTTTAGTTTCAGGTTCACTTCCCATCTTATTCCTGCTCCTTTAACTCCAGGCTTCTCGTACCTGATCACATGGTTCCTAGTATGAGCTCTGTCTTGTCTTAATGTCTTGAACATAATCATCTTCGTCGGAATAGGCTGTTTCAGTTGCCCATATTAATGAGGCATCACTACCCATGAACTGGCCTCTGGTCTTGCACATTGCTGTGTGTGACAGACAATGTGCTGTCTGGACATCCATTTCTACAGCTACGAAGATCTTGGATTTCCCCATGCTGTATGGTAGGAGTGCACAAACAATGCATTCCCCTTCTGAATTTCGTCTTCCAACTTCTTTCATATGTTGGTACTAAATGTTGTTTCCCAAATGTGCTGTGCTGTCCAGGTAATCGTTAAGTTTATTGACATCTCCATGCATGCTTCTCTTGATTCTTAGTGTTCTTCTGTAGTTTGCTATAACTACATCCCTAAATGCATTTGTATGGCTCTTTCTTGCTGGAGGATTCTAAGGTATCCTGGTCCATGGTGCAGGCTTCCTCATCTGCACCATTTGAGTGGACAAACGTCTGGCAGCTCTTTTCCTCTCTTCATGCATCCTTCTCCTGCAGGTTATAAATGTCCATTCCAACCATCCTGACGCTGGTCCGGTGTATGGTTGTGTTATAGAACTTGTACTTGTCCATTGCGTTGGAACATATATGTTTGTTACTACTGTCTCTAGGGTTTTATTTTTCAATTCCTCTAGTCTTTTCACAATGTCTGTCGTGGAGTTTCTTGTGGCAAGCAATCTCTTCTTTTCTACTGTCTTGGCTTGTGGTTTTGCAGTCATTGACACTAGGCCTGTTTTGTGTGCATTCAGTGTTTGCATGCGTGTGGTTGTCAGTAACCTTTCGTCATTCATTCCTTGCCGAACCTGTCTCCGGCTTTTCTGTTTGTTTGTTACCACAAGTGTGTGTTATCATTGCTAATCACATCAATTTCAAGTTCATTCACTCCACCATCAGATCACCTAGGGACTGGAATGACTATGGAAGGTCTGTGTGTTTTTGTGGGTTTCATGAGTGCATCATTAGGTGGATGCACTGGAATTGGAACGCTTTGTGCAACAATAAAAAATGCAATTGTGATTGTTAATGACATTAAAACAATGATGAATATGATACACAAATACATTATGGCCCTGTATGTCAAGCGGCAGCATTTACTTCCAGAGAAGCGTGGTTGTCTCTCCTCCTGCGGTAGGACCAGATTGCTGCTCTGGACCCACATCTCGATCATTCACCAAATGTCAATTTTATTGTATTCCCTTAACCAATATCGTCTTTCAAGTTCTGTGTTTAAGAGTGTCAGGTTGTCCCCCCTCTTGTGAATGCTGAGTTGTCTCTTATCTCAGGATACAGTTCCTTTGCTAGACTATGGGAAAAAATCAAATCAACTAACACCTCAGTAAGTCTTTTACTGTGCGTTTTCAAAGTAAGTAAGCTCCCAATCCACTCCTCGGATTTGCTTCAGTCCTGAGGACATATTGTATGCTGATCAGTATGAGAAATAGGGACAAAATAACAGCAAACGCAATAAGTGAAGTTCTTGACACTGCTTCCTTGATTTGTCCCTTGGCGGAAGGCTTTTAGAATCTCCTCAGATAGTTCTGTTGATGGTTTGAGAGCTCTATCTGTAACACGATTCCATGCAAGGGCTTTCCCATCTGTGCGACATTAGCTGGATGTCTGATGAATGTGAGGACGTCAAGATTGTTCGGTCTCCCCACTAACTCTGGAAAGTCAGTGACTAGGCGAAAAGGGACATTGTGAGCTAGCCTGCTGTCTTCTAGTGACAGGGACATCCGTCCTGTCTTGCTGAGTTTCTCAGGATTGTATGCCTTCTCTTTAATGTAAACAATGTCTGCACTGTCCGGTCGCGTGGAGTGCGACTAGGAGCACTATCTTATTTAGGAGATGGCTTAGGTGCTCTGTATTTGTTGGATCTTGAAGAAACGTGAGTGTATCTGTTGTTCTCCTGACAAGAGTTGGACAATCTTCTATTATACGAAAGAACAATGTGTTGATAAGCTCATTTATTTCTGTCTGTGTTTGAGACATTTGGTTCCTTCTCACTGTCCTCAGGAAGTTAGAGGAATTGTTCGGCAATAACAGCAAGCAATCTCTTTATTGTTTTTTCGTTTTCAGGATGTTGAAGAAAGTCAATGACATTGGTGAGCATTCCCACCAATGAAGGGTACAATCTCAGAACTAGATCAAAATAGGTGACCACATCCTTGGTGATGTCGCTACTGCGGGACACCATAAGTGATTCTGAATAGGGCCTCAGGGTAGAATGAGTCGGGATACTGTAGTTGCTTCCAATATAAGTGTCCTCGGTCAAAATTTGGCATATTCTTTTCTCATCAAGGCTTAAGTATGCCTCAGTTCAAAGTTCAAAGTCATCAGACTGTGTTGTGGCTTATACGTACAATTTTCTTCTTCACCCTGCAACTAGGATGCACAGAGTGTCCATTTATTTTAATGTCCTTATCCCCTTTTCTGCTCAGAGGAAGTGTCCAATTTAAGCCACAATTTGCAAAAAGTTCTTTGTCTTTGTTTGGCTGGTCATGCGTCCTGCTTCCTCGTCATCGATCTCGTCTACACGTGCTCTGGTTCTGTCATGATCTCTGCTTCCAAAAGGTCAGGGTTTTCCCAACTCCCTTGGAAGCAGATCCATAACCCAGGTTCCGAGTGCCAACCAGTCCCAATTGGGACCTTTTGGACCCAGTCCTGGCGCCAGTGGCACCAGGCTCATAAATATGCCCAGTCCCAGCGCTGGAAGCGCCGGGCTCATAATGCTTGGGTGGATTTACCTGCAGCAGACCATGCTGCTTACTTGCCTGCCAGTTGAGCCTCTGATCCTCTTCTGTTTGGAACTACTTTTCCTGTTGGGTGGGGCAGGAGCCACTCCCTAGATTCAGAACACTGGAACTCTTCTGGAAAGCAGGAACTCTTTTCTTACCTAGGCGTGGCTGTGGAAGGAGACACCTAAGCACTACAGGAGGCTATTTAAACCACACCCGATGGATAAATCTTGCTTTGCGTTATTCTGCATCCTCTGCAGCAGAACGCTCATCGTGTCTTCTGCATCTGATCCTGGGCCTAAGGAAAAAGGCTTACCATCCTGAATCCAGTCTTCAGCAACACCTATAAAGACAAGAAAGAACAGGTTAGCATTACGGTCTTCAATGACAGCTCTTCACTTACCTGGTCCATCGGCTGTCACCAACGCCTCGCGGTGCATTCCGGCATCTGAAAGACAAAGGCTTACCTACTCTTCATGCGCTCCGGAGGTCTTCACACTGCATTCCGGCATCTGAAAGACAAAAGCTTACCAACTCTTCGCACGCTCCGGAGGCCTTCGGCGCTGCATCCCGCATCTGAAAGACAAAACAAGGTGCGTTTAAAGACATTGGGGAACTTTAATACTCACGTGCCATTACTCCTTTCCACATCTAACCCAGTGGGTATTCCGGCACCCTGCAGCCGCTCCGAACTTGTACCTGCAAAATAAAAGGACAGTGAGAGCGCATTGTGAAGCAGGCAACAAGCGCTTACTTACGTGCTTCCAGGTGCTTCTATTCATCACACGGGCTCCATCTTCAACTCACTTCAGGCCGTCATCCGCCATCGCCGGAACCCTGCAAAACAAGAAACATCATTACTAAAGACTTTAAAGACATTAGAGTTACTCGAAACTTACCGTTCGTGCAGTAAACGACGGACAGCAGTCCTCTGAAGTCAAGAGGCCTGCTCCCCTTATCCAGTGAAGAAACTGGTTACAGCACCCTGCCCCGAGGCAGATGGAGAGCACGGCGTTCACTTACCTAAGGTGAGAGCGTTAACCTTTGGGGTTCTACAGGAGAAGAGAAAGGGAAGAAGAGAGAGACATTCAATAACCCAGTTCCTTAATCCCATATTTTCTATCTGCAGACATCTTACCCTTCAAGTCAGACATACAGTGCACAGAGGTCCAGCCCAAAGAGCCAGCCGTGTGTTGCACATCACCTTTGAAGATACGGGATACGCCCAGTCAAGACCGGCGCCTCTACGGGAATCAGGTGAGCGTTACAGGTTCTTCCCCATCATAGATCCCTCTCGTTAAGGTGCAGGCAGGGGGCCTTCTCTGACGTATGGTTTTATATCGCCGAGAAAAATCCAAGCTCTCCTGTCTTGTAGTTTTACTGCAGATGGAGTGCAGTCCTCCACCGTGAAGGGACCGTTAAATCTTGGCTCATCCCACTTTTTACTTGTATGATTCCTCACAAGGATGGTATCTCCAGGGAAGACGGATGGAACACAAACCATGAGCTGTGTTTGTAGTAGTATCTCCTTCTGTGTTCCGTGCTGCCCTGCACCCTTTTCGTCATTGCTGCAGCTAGTCTGAAATTACAGTAAGGCAAGATGTCATGCAGTTCAGATAGTTTTGCATTTCAGACCCTAACATTTCTCCTGTTGACTGGGCATCACACTTAGCTCTATCTCGGGGTGTCAAGGGAGTTCTCATTCTTCTTCATGTGGCTATCTCGTGTGGCGTAAGATGATGGTCAGAACCGGGTTGGTTCCGAAGTGCATACAGTGCCAAAGGAAGGCAGTGCAACCATCCCTTTCTTAGAGTCAGCTTCAACTTAGCTATCCTCTCCTTCAACAAGCCATTGAGCTTCTCACATATTCCATTACCTTGCGGATGATATGCCGACGAGAACTTGTGCTTTATACCAAGCAGCAAGGTAATCTGTTCAAATGTTGCATTAACAAAGTGAGGGCGATTATCTGATCTCATGACCTTGCATACCCACCACCGGGGGAATACCTCTCTCACAAAAAAGTTGGCCGCACAGGTAGAGTCTGGGTGTGTACAGGGACCTGCCTCAATCCATCTAGAGAATGGACACACCACAACAATTAAGTATCTGTACCCGTTACATACTTGAATCATGTCGACGTAATCGACATGCAAGTGCCGAAAAGGCCCATTTGGCCTGGGGATGACTCCTCTCATTACTTTTAATGTGTGCCCAGCCGTGAATTGCTGGCATATTATACAGTTCACTATAAAGAATGCAACGTGCTCAGCTAAATTCGGTATGAACCAGTCTTCAGTGAGCGTTGCTGCTAGGTTCTCTTTTGTCATATGCGCCAGATAATGTAACGGCTCCAGCGCTATCTTTAATAGGGCTACAGGCATTACTGGTTTACCAGTGCTGTCTTGTCGCCACAAGCTGTCAGAGGGCATTACAGAACACCCTTGATGTTTCCAAAGGTTCTTTTCTTTCTGTGATGCCTCCCCTTGGAGTTACATTAGCTGTGTTTTCCCCAAATTACTGTAACTTTCAGGTGCAGTTTGTGTAACCATCATTTGCACGTTGGCATGGATAACTTCCACTTCCATAATCGTTGAACTTTTGGATGCCATGTGTTTGGCTTCCGTGTCTGCTGCTTGATTTCAGCTTGAGATAAAATCTCTCCCCTTGTGTGGGCGGCGAATTTCACGACTGTTATTTACAGGTAAAATTCCTCTGCATAGTTGGGGATCCCTAGAACTGGTGCTGTGCAAATAGCTCTTTTGAGTTCAGCAAACCCTTTTTCCATGGTCTCAGACCATTCAATCTTTTCTTTCGTCACTTGGGCCTCCTTTAGGGCCTGAAGCAAAGGCTTAGTGTAATAGCTATAGTCAAAGACCCATGCCCTAATGTAGTTGCATAGGCCTAGAAAGCTCTGCATCTGCTTTATCGTGTGTGGCTTAGCCGTGTTCAGTATGGCTTCCGCCCTTTCTGGGGTCACTCTCTTTCCCTCATGTGAGATCAGCTGGCCTATGTACAGCACTTCTTGTTGACAATATTGTAACTTTTCCTTGTCAACCTTATAACCTTTCTCAGTTTGTATAGTCAATAGCTAAACAGAATCGTGCCTTCATTGCTCTTCTGTGGTGCTGCAAATTAAGATGTCATCCACATATTGCAGGATGACACTTTATTAGTGTAATATTACTCAAGTTCATCTGCAGGACTCTGTTAAAAATAGATGGAGACTCACAATACCACTGGGGAAGTCTTGTGCTTTTCAGACGCATCTGTCTGAATGTAAATGACATCAGATCTTGTGAATCGCGGTGCAACAGGATTGAGAAAAATGCATTTTTCAAGTCAATCACTGTGAAATATTTTGCCTCAACGGCTATATTACATAGAATTGTAGCCGGGTTAGGGACTAAAGGGAACTCAGGCTCAACAATATCATTTATTGGGCGTAAATCTTGGATTAGCCTCCAAGACCTCCCTTTACTTTTTTCACAGGGAAAACTGACGCATTGCATGACGACTAAGATGCCTTGCTCTATCATAGCCGAAATTGTCTTAAAAATTCCTTCATCAGCTTCTCTGGACATGGGATATTGTCGTGCCTTGGGTAAAATTGCTCCTGGTTTCAATTTAATCTTCACTTCCCCAACCCCCTTCAAAAGGCCTACGTCATAGGGGCCTGTGGTCCACCCTGAGACAGGCACTTGGGCCACATCATCATCAAAGTATTCAGGACGGTTTTGTGTCAACATCATTCTCTGAGGCACATCTCTTTGGATCATTTTCACCCAAAAAAAAGACTCACTTCCACCATTGTCTCTCCCATATCTGCTTGTTCTTCAAACAGATCGTCAGCGACGTCAGTCAATCAATATCCTTCTTCAATGGCAATGACTGTGCACCATTGTCGTCCTTCGTCATCATAACCATAAATCAAGGCTACCCTCCCTAGTACTGCAGCTGTGTGTATCATCAAGGGAAATACTTGTCCCTTTTCCTTGTGCATCGGTATTCTTGGCCTGAATCGGAATTGATCAGGGGTTCTCATGATCCTGTCTGCAAGGCCTGGCAATCCTGCCATAAGCACACGCATACGATATGCAAATATTTCTGGCTCTAATGGTATAGCCCTCATGGCTGTGTGTCCTGTGTATGCTCTGATTATCTTGCATACATTTGAATAATGCATTCCTGGAGTTGAACATATTGGGCCTCATTACGAGGCTTGCGCTCCCGTAATGAAGGGTGCCGGTATGGGACCGGCACCGTTAATTTACGGGATGTGCAATTACGAGGTTCCCTTGCAGGACCCGGAACGGACGTCTGGTAAAACCGTTATTAACAGGCCCGTTATTAGCTCCATCCCCATTCCTATTGAGCCCTATGGGGGCTCAAATGGGAATGGGGATCGTTCCTTCAAAGAGAAATTACCGGGTCCTCCAATGTTGGAATGACCCGGTTATTCCTCATTGAAGGAACCCGGTGCTGGAACACGGTATGGAGGCAGCCATGCCCTTATTAAGGGCATGGCTGCCTCCATACTCGTAATGAGGCCCATTATACCCTCCTACGTGAACGAGATTGTCATGTTTGACTTTGTCATTAAATCTCGACCCAAAATGTTCACTGGGGTCTGACGTGAATATAGTAAAGGCACATTCATCTCACATTATCCTATGGAGACTGGAAGTGTATTTGTGAAGGGAACACGACTTTTCGCTCCTGTAAAACTCTGAATATTTATGGCTTCGCCGGACAAGGAAAACTTGCCTTCACATATGCATGAGCATGTTGCACCCGTGTCAACTAAGAAGGAATATTCTTTATCCCCTATAACGACATCCACCCTGGGTTCCCTGTGAGGGTCTGGTGTCACTGATAGGATAGAACACAACAGGCTTCCCAGTGAGCTGTCCTAGTCCATTTACAAATTTGGCCCACTGTGTGCTAGCGGATTTCCCCCATTCCCATTGTTACTTCCCAGTCCAGGGTTCATGGTCTGCCCTGTGCTCATCGTCTGCGATAGTTGCAACAGTGCCTGTGCGATTGTCCTTGCAGAAAATTCCCCATGCTTTGCGGTTGCACCCCTTGTTGAGCTCCTGGCGCTCCTTGTTGCACTGCGTGATTCTGTGCACCAGCCTGCTGTAAAACTGCAGGTGGATTCGCCATGCCTGCTCCTGTTCCTTGGCCGTTCTGCATCATGCCTTAAAGAAGAAATATTCTTTATCCCCTATAACAACATCCACAGTAGGTTCCCTGTGAGGGTCTGGTGTCACTGATAGGATAGAACACATCAGGGTTCCCAGTGAGCTGTCCTAGTCTATTTACAAATTTGGCCCACTGTGTGCTGGTGGATTTCCCCCATTCCCATTGTTACTTCCCATTCCAGGGTTCATGGTCTGCCCTGTGCTCATCGTCTGCGATAGTTGCAACGGTGCCTGTGGGATTGTCCTTGCGGAAAATTCTCCATGCTTTGCGGTTGCACCCCTTGTTGTGCTCCTGGCGCTTGTTGTTGCACTGTGTGATTCTGTGCACCACCCTGCTGTAAAACTGCAGGTGGATTTGCCATGCCTGCTCCTGTTCCTTGGCTGTTCTGCATCATGCCTTGGTTTCTGCATGTGCGGGCTAAGTGCCCTCTCATTCCACACAACCAACATATGGCGGTGGTCGGATCATTTGCCCGTTTGACATATCTTGATTACCATTTCTCATATTTTGAAAACCTCCTTGATTATTTTGGAAACCTCCCTGATTACTCTGCCATCCTCTTCCCCTAAATCTCCTTCCCCTGGGGTAAAACCCTGTATTGCCCTGATTATTCTGCTGTGGATTAGTCACATGATGCATGCTGGATTCAGCTGTGCTAGTTATCATGGATCCTTCAAGAGCATATTTTGACAATTTCTTCTGCACCAATTTCGCTCCTTCACCCTTATGTGCAGCTTCCTTTTTGCGATTCTTTTCTTGCAGCAATCTACAGTGGTGTGCGATGGTAAGATGTATTTCAGCCCAAGGCTTGGCCTCAATTCCCATCAACTTCTTAAGCTGTTTCTGTACCAGCTCTGGCAGCCCTTGGCACAATATATGGTAGAACACAGGTATAGATTTCGTCCAAGATTCATGAGTCTCGAGTACCCATGCGTCTTGAAAATTCTGTATATAAATTAACAGATACTCAGATTCCTTAATTTTCCATGTCATTATAGCTCCCATATCGGAAGTATCTGGGTATAGCACTCGTAGCGCTTTCCATACTGAGGCTCTACAATTGTTAAATGGAGCTCCGTCATGCGGGTATTAATTGTGGTTACACCAGGGTAGCCTGCTTGTGCCCACACATCGTCTGCTCTCTCACCAAGTATGGTGATTAGGAGAAATTTGATATCCCCTATAGCTAACGTGTTCCCTCCTGTCATTTTTTCTAACTCATGTATCCACTTTCCGGCTCCCGATGTCAGCATTGGAAGCTTGTTAGCAAATTTTCTCGATCCATGTGTGAGCCCCCCAGCTACTCGCCTCCCCACACTATTTCACCCCAAACACACCAGCCTACCCACTGCCTCTGTATGGCCTGAAATACCCTGTCAGCTCCTTTCACGCACCCAAGATTGAGGTATTACGTCCATGCACAATTATTATCTGGACTGTTTTTTATGATATATGTTCTGCCATAACCTGCCAGATTATTATGCTCAAAATGATGTCACCTATGCTGCACTACTAATCTAGAATGTCTCATAACACCTATCCCATGCATATGTTAGTGTTTGTGAACCCCTACTTCAATCACGCCTTGCAATGAATATCAGCTTACATTGTTTCTGCCCTGAGTTCACCTCCCCTCACTTCTCAAGCCCACAATGGTCAATGATACACCTGCTAAAACTGCATCAGCCTACTGCTGCATTTTAGTCCCTCTGCAGAAATTCCACTCTACCTACTGTGTTTATAGGCCTCTCTGTTGTAATTTGAATTAGTCTACTGCTGCATTTCTAGGTTCCACTACTGAAAACCTATTCTACCGACTGTGTTTTTAGGCCTCTCTGTTGAAATTTGAATTAGCCTACTGCTGCATTTTCTATTCTACCGACTGTATTTTTAGGCCTCTCTGTTGAAATTTGAATTAGCCTACTGCTGTATTTTCTATTCCATCTACTGTGTTTTTAGACCCCTCTGTTGAAATCTGAATTAGCCTACTGCTGCATTTCTAGGTTCCACTACTGAAAACCTATTCTAGCGACTGTGTTTTTAGGCCTCTCTGTTGTAATTTGAATTAGCCTACTGTTGCATTTTCTATTCCACCTACTGTGTTTTTAGATCCCTCTGTTGAAACCTGAATTAGCCTACTGCTGCATTTCTAGGTTCGACTACTGGAAACCTATTCTTCCGACTGTGTTTTTAGGCTTCTCTGTTGTAGCTGAATCAGCCCACCCTGCATACTACGATGCCCATAGTCATCAGCAAACTCACTGCCCAGCCCACCACACTGCTCACCCTTCTTATTGCACTCTCCACTCCCTCATTTTTCACCACACACACACCCCAAACGGACACCACACAGCTCCACCTCCACTCCCACTCAACCTACCCCAGCGGAAACATACCTATCCCCTGTAGACATATGCTCTGCACCACCCTGCACCACAACTATGTACAGACTGGATAGACTCAGAGCTCGAACACTGACTGCAGAACTCAGCACTCAACCCACTTCTACTGCAATCAGAAACAATAGACTAGGCTCTCGCACCACTCACAAACACACCCCTCACCAGGAACACTCAAACACCAGCAAACAGTCCCCCACCAACCACAACAGACCCCACACTGCCACTACACACAACACACCAGACCTCTCCAACCCCACCACAAACAAATCACACCCACCCCCCCACATCAAATGCGTTCTCATTAATATTTGCTCCGTCCCAGCCCATGCTACTGAGATTCACAACCTCATAACCGACAACAACATCGACCTACTAGCCATCACAGAAACCTGGCTCCATGAAGCCTCTGGCCCCGCCGTCGCACTTGCACTACCACCAGGCTTCACCATCCTCGGGCAGGACAGAATAGCACGAGTGGGAGGCGGAGTAGCCATCATCTACAAAGAGAGCCTCCACCTTCGACTTATCAGTCACCCCTGGACCTGTAACTCTGACCTGCTATCTGCTAAACTCACACTGTCCCCCAACAGCACAATCAATATGTACGTGCTGTACCGCCCCCCAGGCCCGCTTGCCCCTCAGAAACACCTCACCCACATACTCAGAAATGACATCAAAAGCACCACCAAGACCCTCCTATTAGCAGACCTCAATTTAGGATTTAATGATGAGAAAGACAACAAACGCTGATACCTTCACTAAAGAACTAAATGACTTGGGCTTCACCCAAAAAGTATTAAGTCCCACTCACTCCAAAGGCCGCATCCTAGATTGGATTGCGGACCATAACTGCCTCACAACCATCACTGCCTACAACACCCTGCCGTGGACCGATCACAACTGTATCAAATTTGCTATACCCATCACCAAAAGCACCAAAACCCTCACCCCTGCTACCGCAGCACAAGTGAGAAGCTCTAAAAAGCTCACTGAGGACAACCTGCGCCCTTACCTAAACATCCCTGAACTAGCACCCCCCTTCGCTAAAGAACCCACCACCTTAGCTAACATCTACAAGGATATTATCACTAAACCAATTAATGAGATAGCACCCTCGAAGCCAAAAAAGATAAGAAATCGTTACACACAAATTCATGGTTCACTGAAGATCTTCAGTCACTGCGCACATGCAAAAGAGTAGCACTGAAAAACTGGCAAACCAACCCTAGTGTCAGCACCAAAAATGAGTTCAACCTAATCTCCCACCAAAACAAGGCAGCCATCTCCTCAGCCAAAGCTAACGCTTTCAACACACACATCTCCAATGCTAAATCACACTCCAGAGAGATATTCTCCATCTTCAATGAACTTATCTCCCCTCCCAGCACACCCAACGAAATAGACAAAGATGAAGCATGGTGTACAAGCATCCAAACGGCCATGTTACACAAAATAGACCTCCTCCAAAAGAAAATTGAAGACCACTGCAAAGCCCTACAACCACAAATAGGGACGCAATCTACCATCTCAACTCCCGACTCAACCAACTCCACCAGACCTGTATGCTCATTCAGGGATATCACTGAACAAGAAATTCTAGACTGCCTCGAAAACCTCAAACCCTCTCCCTGTAAAGGAGACATATGCCCACTTAAGCTCATCAAGGACTGCGCTGACCGCCTCGCCTCGCTATTCACGGCCTTCATCAATGCCTCTTTCAAAACAGGCATGATCCCAGCCAGCCTCAAAGAGGCTTGGGTCCGCCCACTCTTAAAAAAACCCTCTCGACCCTCTACAACCTAATAACTACAGACCAATAACCACAGTGCCATTCCTTCTGAAATTACTGGCCAAAGCTGCCCACTGCCAAAGCCAACACTTTCTGGAAACCCACTCCATCCTAGGAACCAGACAATCGGGCTTCCGGAAAGGACATGGCAGTGAAACAGCCCTGGTGGATCTAAAGAATCAGATCACCCAAATCATGGACAAAGGCAAGCCTGCCTTTCTGCTGCTCCTAGATCTCTCAGCCGCTTTCAATCTGGTTGACCACAAGACTCTCACATCTCACCTCACACATTCAGCTAACTTCTCCAAAGAAGCAGCACTCTGGGTCACCTCCTTCCTCGAAGGAAGATCCATGAAGGTCTTCTCGGATATAGCAAATGCTAAACCTACCACAATCCACTGCGGAGTCCCTCAGGGATTCTGCACAGCGCCCACATTATAAAACTTGTTCACGAAGCCCCTCTTCGACAAGCTGGACTCATTTGGTATCGCGTACACGAATTACGCTGACGATACTCAAGTACTTCTACCCCTCTCTGGATCATACTACAAAGATGCCAAGGCAATCCACACGATCTAGTCCGCCATCCGGGCGTGGATGGCGGTAAATGGTGCTGCGTCCATGGGGAAAAGACGGAGATCATGATACTAGGCCAAAAGAACACCCTAACCAAGCATGACAAGCTATATGCCATTTTTACCATTGACAATTCCACGATCCCTGTAGCTACAGCAGTCAATACGCTGGGAGTTTTCTTAGACTCCTCACTAACCATGACCAGACAGGTTAGCGCCATCACCTCCTCCTCTGCACCCACCGCCAAACTAATAAACACCATAAAACCTTACCTATCCAAACCCAATTGCCTATCAATAGCCAGAGTAACCATTGGTGCAAAACTAGACTATTGTAATGCCCTTCTGGCAGGCACATCCAATAAAATCCTAAACAGGCTTCAAGTCACACAAAACAATGCTCTCCGTGCTGCCCTAAGCATCCCAAGCAGGGAACACATCTCCCAGGCTAGACAATCAGCTCACTGGCTCCCGGTCAAAAAACGCATCACTTTCAAAATCCTCACCCTCACAAACAAATGCCTCACACTATCTGCACCCTCATACCTATCTGAGACTATCTCCAATTCCTCTTCCACATGCCCCACCAGGACACAATGCTCCAACCAACTCCACATCCCACGTATTAACAGAGCCAAAGCCGGTGGGTTAGGCTTCCCTTATATTGCTGCCAAACTCTGGAATGCACTACCCACAAACATTAGAGCAGAAAACTCACTCCTGGCATTTCGTAGGAAACTCAAGACCCAACACCTTGCGCAGTAATCTGCAACCGTATCTGTAAATATGTAAAACATCACACGTAAATATGTAAAATAGCAGATTTACTGTAACTATATGTATCATCATGTATATGTAACTAAGCCATGTATGTAACAAGCGCCACAATGCCCTAGGGCTGATGTGCGCTTTACAAATTTGAATACATAAATAAATAAATACAATTATGGTCTTACTCCCCCTTTCTCGAGTAACGGAAATTGGGATGTATAGCCCTCCCTCTCTTCTCTCATTGTTCTCCTGTCTATTGCCGGGGTAATATTCCCGCATCACCGTCACCCTGGTAGGGACCTAAGTCTGTCCACATAGAGCGGTAACGACACCCCCCTCTGACCGTGAGATACTTCTTCATGTCAGTCAGACTGTGTGGCTGATTCTGATGCTCTTGGTGCAGACTCACTAGTGTCTGACCATCTTATTCCTTTCTCTCTTGAGAGTCGTCTTTCGCTCCATCTCTCTTCCTCATTTTCCTCGTGCTCCTCTTTTTCTGAGTCGGACATTGTTTGTCCCCAATTCGTGCAACTTCTTGGTTCCTACTTATTTCTAATCTATCCAGGGATAGCTCCCTATTCCCACTATTTCGGGTGACATCCTCAGTGTCGTAAAGCTCAGTGCTCTCCAGACGCTTGTCTTCCCCCTCCCCTTGGGGTATTTGTTCTAACCCCATTTCATCATATATTCTATTGATCGTTTCTCCAATGCTTCTGGTGTCGAAGTCATCTTCCATATTTGCCCTAGACGTGTCTGGTACTGAATCGTACGCAGGAAAGAATTCTTTGATGTCTTCCCAAACTACTACTGGATCTGTTTTTTTAACCTCTCTTCCCAGATATTCAAGATCGCGTGCTCTCTGTCTTTGCTTACTTTCTATATTGTCATAAAATTCTTTGCGTTTCCTCGCCTCTTCTCTGACTCTATCTTCTTCCTTTTTCTTTTCATTTCTACGTTCATCTGCCCTTTGCATTTCCTCATCTCTTCGTCTCTTTATTCTTTTCTCACGTATCCTTTGCTCTGCCTCCAGCCTCTGCTGCTTCTGTCTGTCTTGATCATTGGCTGCTCTTGGGTTGCGATCGAGCTGTCTTTCTTGCTGTTCGCGATATAGCTGTTCTCGCCTTTGTCTGTCTTTCTTTCTTATTTTTTATCTCTTAACTCCTTCTCTTTACCTTTTCTCTGTACCTCATCTAACCTCTCCTTTCGTTTCGCGTCATCAATGCCTTTGCCATCAAGTTTCAATAAAATGTGTCCTCCCATCCATTCGTTTTTTGCAAATGCTATCTCATCAGTTCTGTCTTTGTTTCCCTTCCATCTTTTTCCTTCTGATGCACTTGTCTGTGCCTGATCCCTTCTTTCGTCATTGCGTCTCCCCTTGTCCTGTGGGACTATGGAGGTAATATCCTTATCCTTATCTTTCCCTTGATTTTCTTCAATACTTTGCGTAGGTGACTCGTATGCAGGGTTGCTATACCCTGTGGCTGCTTTGAGCTCTCTCAGCGGGTATAAACCCTCGTCTTTACTTTCTGCACCCTTTGTTTCGGATGGGGCGGGTAGCATTGTAGGCTTCTCACCCCCCTCTGTGCATACATTAAGTATCCAATCTATTGGCAGCTCCTTTTCCTTTCCCTGTTCATATATTTTCCAAAGTTCTAGAACAGCGAAGCGTTTGTCTAACTATTTGCCCGTATATGTGGCATGCAAATATGTCATTGTGTGTTGTAAGACAGCTTTAGATAAGGACCCACCCCCCTGTGGCCATGGCATAAACATCTTGTAGGCGGTCCCTTTAACCCACTATGTACTATATTTCTTCAGTTTGGGTGTGTGTTTCGGCAACTGTTTGCACAAGTGTGTCAATGGAGTTATATCCTCCATACTCAAATCTGTCCCTTTCCTCTTATATAACGCTTGTCAGCTATTTCGCGTGGCTTAAACAGTCCCAACAATATGAGTGAGCACCAAATACTGCAAGCTCCAATCCAGATTTTTTCAAAACATTTTATACCTTCTAATTTACTCGAAAAACATCAATTCATGTGCAATATTATTTCAGCTATTCAATCGTGTAAAATTGAAATCAATTTCCTCAAGAAAATGTTGTCGATGTATGATGTCACAACAAAAAACATGTAAGACAAACGCTTAACAGACTAGACGAACAACAGCTGGTCATAGATATCTCTGCCTCTGATCATTACCCCTTCATGTAGTCTAAACGTACCCCTTTCGCGACGTCTTTAACCGTTGTGGTAGTCTAATCGTTCCCCAATTATGTGAGACTCTTGATACAGGTTTCTTCTAACCGTTTGTATTAAAAGCGTAGGAATAAGGCGAATCCTATCACTTCTCGGGTGTCTTCCCCGGTACCCTCTCTCTTCTCGGGTGTCCTCCCCGGTAACTTTGTTTACTTAATTATTCGCAAGTCATTATTCCCATATATATATATATATATATATATATACATTCTTCTCTACTTCTAACTATATTTTGTTTTTTCCCACCTCCCTCTGTTACCCTTCCCCTTTACTTGTTCTAAGGCATGCACATTTGCCAAAACGTTCAATTTTTTCACTCACTGTTCGGATGGTTCCTCTCTGGACCCTCGGGATCACTGCCTTTGTTACCGCCTTCTTTGGCTTTTCACCCACTCAGCTGCCCGTAGAAATGGGAAGGGATGTGTGGGGAGCAAGGGTCCCTTCAAGCCCTGGTCTGAGTTTTTTCTTTTTACACTACCACTGTCTACGGGGAGCTTCACGGTCTACTCAGCCAAATGGCAAAGGACTTGTGATATTGACGAAGACCTAGAGTTACTTTATGTCGACGGTCAATAGGTGTCTTATTCAAATCAAATAATCGATAATTGATAACCATCAAATCTTTGCTACCAAGTGTACTCCAGCGACCCCCGGGCGGAACCATAGAGCCAAGATTTGCTCCGAAAGTACTTTAAAACAAGATAGCTGCACCCTTGAGATGATGGGGGTGCAGATTTATTACTCCAACACCAATCAACAAGGACAACTCAATGGTTTGGCAAAGGGAGTCCGTTTAATGACAAGTACAAAAACGGGGAGTCATGGAAATCAGCAGTGATGCGATCGTCCTACTCGCTTCAACTCCGAGAATAAATCATAGAATTTATACTGAAAACTCATAATAATTGACATGTAACACTCAAAAGTTAACATGCAATTCTATTGATTAGGAAAAGGTAACTTTAATATAGGTACTATATATGTATATGATAACAGAGTGAGGGGATTGGGTAAACACTGTCAGGAGGGCGTCTAAGCTCTTCCTTCAAAGATGACTACTGTAGACGCCACTAAAAGTACGACGTCCCATTGGTTCTACTAACGATAGGACTCTAGATTATATTGTCAATTGTGATTGGGTTGGCACCAACCCCATGCATAAATCTCCACTTTGCTTAGCAGCACGCAGAAAGGTCAGCCAGGTGCAGGGTGCCCCTCCATTACCTGGCCTTTCTCCAATTTAGGTTACAATCAATCATCACTTCAACAACTATGTGTCAATTATGTTAATGTGGTTGGCCTTGAAACTGCATCTTCTGTCTGGGAAAGTTCCGATATCTCTTCCTGGGTGGAAGCCAAGCGTAGGTGTGAACTCGTGCTTCTCCTCGCTCGGATGGTCACGTGATGCAGACACTGTGAATTTGCCTAGTTTCTCCCAATTTGTGGATTTGATTCTTATTCGGCTTGCCACCTGCCTACGCTTCCTTATCTTGACCTTTCAGAGACAGGATATTCTGTTCTTAAGTTTCAATTATATGTACCTACGGTTTGTTCCTTCTATTGGTATGACCTTGGCTCTCCTGGCACGAGTTGCATCTGCCGAGTTTCGATTCAGCCGTCTCTTCTCGTTTTGTTAGAATATGATTCTCTGTTCATTCGGCCTTTAGTAACCTGGGTTGATTCTGCTTCGTTTGCAAAATGGAATAACACTTATAATACTGTGCTTCGTTTTGAGGTAGATTATGTATAATGGCACTTGCCGCACTATTCTTCTACTTATCATTGCAAGCCGCTTTGTTTTCCTAGCTTTCTAGCGGTTCCAAGCATACGTACAAGTGTTAGCTGGTTGAATATCTTCATCCTGTCTACAGCTTAAGCTTCTTGTATTTCAACATCGTTCTCCCCTTTTAGGTTCACGACATCCTTATTCATGGCGTTTCGTCTCTGGGTGTCATTCTCGGGTTGTCATTTTTTCTACTTGTACGTCATTCCTGGTCCTCGTGACGTCACCATTCGTCTTCCATTAAGACCTTTTTGGTTTCTTCCTGGACTGTATTTAGGCAATCTTCATTTAGTCTCATTTGCTGGTAAGGTTTCCTTATTGGATACCTCACTGTCCATGGTTTTCTTGGTATCAGTACTTCAATAGGTGTTGCTCTCTTAATAGGTACTGGGCAGAGCTCTACTATGGCTCTCTGCTGATTTATCTGCTCATCATACGTCACATATTTTGGTGTGAACGTTTATGGTACTTCAAAATGGGCAACTGGAGTGCAGGCTTTATTTGGGACCTCCTCTACACAAGTATTGGGAAGAGGTGGATAAAGGGGTGAATGAACTGTTTTGGACCAAGTTGGACCGGAATCCGGGAATATGTATTTGGGGAATTATCCCAGGGGGAAAAAACATAAAATACGGAACAGGATGGGCCGATGTCTGTTAATACTCGCCAAACGCCAGGTAGCTATAGCATGGAAACGCCAACAAAGTTGGCAATAGCTATGTGGCGAGCGGATGTCCGTAGGTGTGGGATGGCGGAACTTGCAATTCTGCAGGGGGCAGAAACTGAGACGGAGGGGGAGGGAGTGACGATACACTGAACCCAATTGTTGAAGGATTTGTCGAAAGCTAATGACCTAAGGCCGCCTTGAAGAGGCGCCCGCCAGACAAGGGAGATGGGAAAGAGATAGGGAGATAGGGGTGGCAAGGGTCAGGGGAGTTGCCGCAGATTCGTCCCGTTCTCAGTGACATTACTGAACATGAAGGATTGTCTGCCGTCAATCATGGAAGGGAGAAGGGGCCCGGATGGAATAACCTGGATCACGCATATGGTAGGGAAGGTGGAAGGGGATGTGAGATACTTTGAGTGTTGTGGTTACTGTTATGTTCAAAAAATGCTAATAAAGAAGGTTTTAAAAAAAAAACAGATACCCACTTGCACTCATTCCGGTGTTGTTGGATCAAGTCAAGCATGCAAAGGTTTTTACCAAATAAGACCTTGGGGGAGCCTACCACCTTGTTTGGGTTAAGAAGGGTGATGAGTGTAAAACAGTCTTCCGCACCCGGTACGGATTGTATGAGTATCAAGTAATGCCCTTTGGCCTGTGTAATGCCCCTGCAGCTTTCCAGAATGTCATGAACGATGTGCTATGAGAACTGTTAGATGTGTGTGCAGTGGTGTACACTGATGATCTATTAATCTACTCGTCCTCGGTCCAGGAGCACATTTCCCATGTTTGAGCGGTACTTCCTAAATTATGCCAACATCAAGTGTATGTCAAGCTTGAGGAGTGCTCATTCCATGTAACGTAGGTTGAGTTCCTGGGATTCGTTCTGTCACCACAGGGCATTCAGATGGATAACAGGAAAGAGGAGGCGGTTCTAACCTGGCCATCTCCCACATCGGTAAAAGGAGTCTAAAGTTTCCTGGGATTCGCCAATTTTTATTAACGTTTTGTACCTGGTTTTTCTCAGCTTCTGCATCCTATTACATAGTTACTTCGGAAGCACCAAATGTTTGAGTGGACAGTAGATGCTTAAGAGGCATTCCAGGCACTTAAGAGTAAATTCACTACGACCTCAGTATTACAACATCCTCAACCAGATATGCCGTTTGTGGTGGAAACCGATGGTTCCAGTGCTGCTATGGGAACGGTTCTGTCCCAAAAGGACCCAGATACCAGACAGTTGCAGCCCTTGGCATTGTGGTCTAAGAAGTTTTCTGCAGCTGAATCAAATTATGCTATCACTGATAAAGAATTATTGGCTCTCAAGAATGCATTCAAGGAGTGAAGACATCACTTGTTGGGGGTTCGGCACACTATCACTGTCCTTACGGATCATTGGAACCTGAAATATCTGCGCTCAGCGAAAGCACAGTCACCTCGGCAGCTTCGTTGGACTTTGTTCTTTGCGGAATATGACTTTGTCATCACTAACCGCCCTGGGGTGCGTAGCGGCAAGGCGGATGCCTTATCACGCGTAGGGGAAAGTGAAGATGTCTATGTTGATCCAAAGACAGTGCACATCATTCCCAAATAAAAAATGTTGGGTGATTCGGGTGCGAGAGACTGTTCAATGGAGGATTTAAAGACGAAGATCGGACTCAGTATGACAGCCACAGAGTTAGATGCCTGGGGGTCTAAAGGACCTTGGTGTTCAATTCAGGATAATTTACTGAATTTCCAGGGACGTTTATATCTGCCCACAAGGGCCCTGCAAGACCAGGTATTGGCAGACTATCATGGTGCTCTCTTGGAGGGTCATCCAGGCATCGCTAAGACCACAGCCAAAGTTAAGCAGTTGCTCTGCTGGCCTACTTGGCATAAGGATATTATCGATTTCTTTAGACCTGTGGTATATGCAGCCAGAACAAATCTTCTAAGCAAAAACCTGCAGGATTTCTTCAACCTTTAGCTGTTCCACCGGCTCCATGGCACACCATCTCAATGGATTTTATCGCAGAATTACTGCCCTGTTCCGGTTATAACATGATCCTGGTGGTGGTGGACTTGTTTTCCAAGGTGGCCCACTTTGTAGCTTTGAAAGGAATTCCGTCGGCATCAGCCTTGGCCAAGGTCTTCTCAGAACACATTGTACGATTACATGGTTTCCCGCCAGTGGTGGTGTCTGATAGAGGCAGTCAATTTGTATCCCATTTTTGGAAAAGATGTTGTGAGATGGTCAAGATAGGGGTGCATTTGTCCACCAGTCATCACCCACAGACGGACGGGCAGACGGAGAGGACAAACCAGACCCTTGAACAATATCTACGATATCTCCTCCATCAAACAGATCACACTTGGGTGGAGTTGCTTTGGATTGCGGAGAACGCTTATAACAATTCAGTGCACACATCTACTGTATTGACTCAGTTTTACACCTTGAATGGTTGCCATCCACGCACCTCAGCTTTCGATCCACCAGAATCATTAGAAATGCCTGCTGTACAGAATCTACATGAGAACATTGCTCGAGCTAAAGAGGAAGCTTTGGCGCATCTGGCTGCAGCTTAGAAGAGTCAGAAAAAATGTCTGAACTGGTGATTCTGCAGGGGGCAGAAACTGAGACGGAGGGGGAGGGAATGACAGTTTGGCCCGCAGTATAGGACTTGGGAACTCAGTAATAACATCCATGCTTCCCGGCTAATCAAAAGATTTCATTAGAATCATCTGACTAAACCAGGGCTGGAAGGTCCATCCTTAGGAGGGGCCTTGGTGGGGGGGGGGACTGTCATGATCACCTCGAGGGTTGGAGGTTCGTGACCATTTCTGCAGGCTAGAAAGTTTTCTCTCAATATACATGTGGGGGCTAGATGGTTATTGGCCTGGCGTGCTAGGCATGCTTCATGTTCATTAGCTTCAGAACCACAGTGTGACCCATAGGGACTCAAATGTTAGAAAAGGTTCCCTTAAGATGGCGGCCTCATGGGTCACAGACTCAATATCATGAGCGAACTAGTTGGGCGATGAGGACTATTTAAGCCCGCCCGCGCCTTAGCACGTGCTTCGCATTGGTCCAGCTGACAGCGGCGCACGCTTACCGGCGCTCCGTTCCACAGACATGCAAAGTAAGAGAAAATCCATGTTATAAACTTGTCAAGTTATACGAAAAGTTCACAGACCACAGATTCAACATACCTGACCTGATCTCCATAGAAGCAGTCTTCAGTTGAGGAGCTCCGTTCCGAGTTCCTCACCTCAGACCTACGACGTTCTTCGCCAGCCGTGGCTATATCCCACAGAGCTTCTGAATTCTGATACTCCAACAACCTGAAATACAAGGTACAGATTTATAAGAGACACTTAAAATAAAGACTGCGCAAGAAAACAAATTATGCGCTTAAAACTCACCTCAGACATCCAACAAACCTCTGTGAGTTTTCAAGCGCTGGGCCTACTAGCGAACTCCAGCAGCAACCCCACACAGTTTTCTTGCAAAGCGCACCAACAAATTGCAGGAGCAGACTTACCTCGATGAACAATATGTCGCAGGTGTTCCAAAAACGCCTGTATTTTCTTTGAGAGGTTTTTTTCCCTCAACCTGTAAGAGAAAAAGAGAGATTGGACAAGAATCCAGAGACTACAAAATATCTATCGACTACATCCAGATTCAATCTCAAGATACTTACCATTTCGGGGCTCTTCCACGTTCTTCAGCACAAAGGTGCACTTCATCTTGCTACAGCCTCATTACCAACGTGCCCCTGTGTGACAGCAGAACAGAGAGCTCCATAACTAAAACTCACAGGTGAGAAGAAGGGGAAGGGGATTCTGTACACAGTAAAAGAAGCACAACAGAGTGGGAAGGGCCCCTAGATTTCCGACCCACATTTAGAGTCATTCCTTGTTCCTTTTTCTCTCGTTAATATAGAGGGGTACCTTTCCAGCACAGTAGTCTCAGCATCCACAGTACCTAGCCAACCTCCACACCTGCAGAGACAAGGTAGGCATAACACAAAAAGACTGCGATAAGGGCCGATTTGGTTACAACAGACCTCGAGATCCCGGGTGTTACCCTCCGGTTTGCCCAGATGGATTACGGAAATACAAGTCCTTCCAAGAATAAGCAAAACCCTCCGCTCGATCACTTGTAACTAACTTCATTGCTTGTCTAATATAATGCTAACACCAACAGGAACACAAACATCCGAGCGCTCTGCATTGTTTTCCTGACAATATTGTCCTACATGTTATGATATGATATGATATGATATGATAGTTTATTTATAAAGCGCCTATACACAATGTGTTTCAAAGCGCTTCAAGGCAAGGGAGGGAACAAGGGAAAAAACAATGACATTCTTACAGGCCATGAACAGTAAGGGTGTGAAATTAACTATCGTACTCGGCCTGACGACATTTCAAATAGTGCAAGAGCTAAAACATAGATAAGGAAGGGAGGGGGAGAGTGGGAAGGAAATGGAAACAGAAAGGCGACTACCGTACTAGGCCTGATGACATTTCTGGTAGAGCCAGAAAAAAAACAAGAGGTGAGGGAGAGGGGTGCAGAAAGGTAGGGGAGGAACAAAACAAGCGACTATCATATTAGGCCTGACGACATTTCAGATAGTGCTGGAGGGGCGTTGGGGAGGAAAAAAACAGTAAGGGGAGGGAGGAGGAGACAGACGAGGTTGCTATCTGTGTTTGTATTTCTAAAGACAAGGCGAAGCATGATATTAACCATCCCATCCAACCCTGGAACAACAATATATCTGTTCCTTGAGCCACCCCACAATCACGCAGCGGCAGGAAGGTAATTTGACTCTGAATCTGATTATCCGTGTAATAACGTTGATATTATTCTGTGGGGTATATGCGGTTACCCCGAGAAACCGTGGGTTGGAGAACTTGTTAGGCCTCCAACTATGGCCATGTATAGACATACGAAATTGTTCTGTGTGTCAAAAGACCCTTTTAAACAATGACCCACTGACAATAAGCCACTCAGTGATGCAATGTCACTTTTCCCGTTAGGAAATGGGACGCCTGCCAGATCGTGAACCATGGATCGCAGTGAATTTTACTCTCCTTAACTCACCGGCCCTGAAGATGATGACCTAACTCACCAAAGTCATTGAAACCGGTTGACCTTTTACTGTTTCGATATCCTTTTTGAATAAGTGGGATACACCCTTTTTTTAAACTAGTAACCTGCCTCCTGGCGGGTAACTTGAGCACTGCATACACTGCTCACCTTTCGTCTTTTAAGTTTGAAACAACACCTAGCACCACCAGTGCATTTATTGAACATATTCCCTTGTGGGTGAATAAAAAGGAAAAAGAGCCACACAAAATTCCCCTTTGGAATGTTCTAAGCACAACAAAAGTGAGAATGTTTTTGAATAAATGATGACAAAGATGTTGTAGCATAGGGAAAGTTTTCTCCCCTTTCATTTTAGATAAGTGGCACACCACCGTCCATCTGTGGTTAGGGACAGGGTGTTCTTCTGTCGAGGGTCAGTATTAGTGCTCTTCTGAAAATACCACAGACATAAGCAGCCTTTTTTACTGTATGTTGTACACTCCATACCATAGTTGCGATGTGTCCAAAGCCGACGAAATCCAGGCCCTCCTCGCTAAACACCCCAACATGTTACACTGCATTTGCGGTTTAAAGGGTCATCAGGGTCATTAGGTAAAGTTCCACATCAGCATGTCGGCCCAAACCAAGGCCGTTCGACACAGGAAAACACCATTCCACATGCGGGACATAGTGACCAAGGAACTATAAGGACTGGAGAAAGCCAACATCATAGAAAAGGTGAATGGACCCATTCCCTGGGGCTCCCCCATTGTCGTCACTCACAAACCAAAAAAGCCGGGGAAAGTGCAAGTGTGCTTCGACATGCGCCTCCCCAACACAGTCACCAGTGACACATCAAAAAAAGACTGTGGGCCTCATTACAGGACGGGCGGTCCGGAAATAACAGTGGCGGTAAACCCGCCGCCACTGTTAATTCCGGACCGCCCGATCCCGACTCCTGCAGGTGGGAGGTGATGTTCCTGCCAAGTCTGACCTGGCGGGTTTAACGCTGCCCGCCTGCAGGCAGACGTGGAAACACCAGCACCATCACGAGATGGTGCTGGTGTTTCCACTTCCCCATTCCCATGAGTCCAATAGGACTCATGGGAATGGAGATTAACTGAATTCCGCCTCCGGAATTCCCAGGACACCAGGGTCGTAATGCCCTGGTATTTCTGGGAGTCAAGGAGGTGGAATGGTAATACGAGTCCGGCGGTAACCAGGTGGTTTTACCGCCTCGGTTACCGCCGGACTCGTAATGAGGCCCTGTGTTTTTTTCGGTAGAATTTGTGTGGCCCTCAATGTGCAGAAATATGGCATTACATGACCCCCAAATTGCCCCCCACGAAACCAATCCCTGCTGCCCTTCCCTGCCTGTTTTCCCCACCAAAAGCCTTTCCCCCAGCATAGACACCACTAACAGGCAGACAAACATGCACATACTTACAATTAACTGCGCACACATACAAAACAATCACATGAACATTAGCAAAAGACAGCTCTTGCATCAGTGTCTCTCCTCTTCCAGGACCGCCGTGCCCGACAGCTCCTGCTACCTCGAGTGAGTTGCAGGGGCATGACAGATTGATTTAGAAAGACCGCTTGGAGCAATCTCAATCAGTCATTCTAAATCTATCTTTTTTTCGTTTTTTACAAAAACAAATCGAGAAATTCATTCCGTACCCTTAACAGGGGTATGAATGTGAATCAGTAGCGATTCAAAGAGCAAAGGATAACACACCAAAATAAAGGGAATGTACAATCAAGGTTTTATGAAAATGTATATATTTTAATAAAACACACCATCTGCAAAATAACTAAATATAAAACCACTACACAAAGCACGCCCCTCAGGAAAGAAAAGAAAGAGATTAAGCAAAGATAGCAATATGCAGTACTGAATCAGGGGTGTCAGGCAAGTAAAAAACAGTGTTGTTTCTCTAATGCAAAAAGGGAAATAGTGGCCTAACCAGTCTCTATGACCCAGAACTAGACCAAGGGGGCATTTAATAGTCATTAGTACCCTTTAGAAGTTCTTGGTGGTTTGTCAGCACCAAACAAGCGTTCTCGGCGCTGTGTGAATGATTTGAAGAACAGGAAAGTGCAAAAGCAGCACTAGAGGGTCGGATGGGCTGAAGAGTTCTTGAAAACATATCTCCAAGTAGTTCAACAGTGAAAACACTGGGAACCCATCTGTCTTCGCTCTCGGGGTGCTTTGAGTCCCAGTCGATGGGCTCTGAGGCAAGATCAGTCTTTTCTTGTGCTCCCACATGGTGGCACATTGTAGCACCCTTGATCGCTGGATCACTGAACATGTAGACCAAAACAGCATATGAGAAAGCATTCCAGGAATCTTGGGAATTCTGTGGGGATAAGGGGCGAGGGGAGATATTTCACAGGGAAACCTTGATTACCTTCCTGGGACATTTATATGATAAATGCGAACCCTTAATACTACAGCTATCAGTAAACCCCAAAACAAGCCTGAATTTCATACTGATATACAGACCACCAACCTACGATGAGACTTTCATAGATGCCTTCACGGAAGAAATCCTAGCCATCAAGTACAATCATCTGATCATCCTCAGAGATTTCAACATCTGGTTTGAAAAAGAAACCACAACCACACAAAAATCCTTAACTGCTCAACTAGCAGCCATGAACCTACAACAACTAGTCAAAGGAGCAACACACTCATCAGGGCACGCACTTGATACAATCTTCGCCAACAAGGATCTCATCACCACAGCACCCCCAATTCAAATACAAAAAGCGAAGAGGAAACACTACGACAACTGAATTCCCAGAGCACCAAACGCCCAAAAAGAACTCTTCAAAATCATAAATGAAATAAAAAACCCACAGGGCTGCAACAACACGTCAATTCCATCGATGAAACTTTGCGATGACCTAGGAGACCACTTCAAAAACAAAATAACGTCCATCCAACACACCATACAAAACAGACCAAGCGATCACACCTCAAACCCCATCGACACCGATGAGGAACATCCAAACAAGCTACGAAGCTTCCTAGAAATATCAGTGGAGACTTTCATAAAACTGGTAAACCAAAGCAACAAATCAGGCTCTCCTGAAGACCCCACCCCTCCCGGACATATACAAAACAATTCTCAAACAAGGAGCCCCCATGGAATACCACATGAATCTCCTCAACCTCTCAATCTCAACATGTAAAGTACCACCGGCCTTCAAATTGGCTTATATCAAGCTGCTACTCAAAGACACAACAGGAAACATAGAGGATTTATCCAACTACAGACCCATTTCCAACATACCCTACATAGCCAAACTGCTAGAAATGTACGTCTACAAAATAACCCAAGAATTCATAGAAGAGCACTGCCTACTAGACCAGGCACATGTTGGTTTCCGACCAATGAGAAGAACA
This sequence comes from Ambystoma mexicanum, assembly GCF_040938575.1. Taxonomy (NCBI): domain Eukaryota; kingdom Metazoa; phylum Chordata; class Amphibia; order Caudata; family Ambystomatidae; genus Ambystoma; species Ambystoma mexicanum. The sequence continues at coordinate 636,663,294 of NC_090925.1, forward strand.
GAATCAGCTTTCCTTTCAATATGGGGTGACCTAAAAACGAACGCAGACTCAGACAACAGTACCGCCCTGATTCTCCTTGATCTATCCGCAGCTTTTTCGACACTGTCAACCATAACATCCTCATAAAGAGATTAGAAGGACTAGGAATAACAGACACCGCCCTACTATGGATCAAATCCTTCCTAACAGAACCAAAACCGTATGGATGAAACCCTTTAAGTCCAAACCTAGAGACTCCACGTGCCGAGTTCCACAAGGGTCATCTTTCTCCCCGCTTCTATTCAAAATCTACATGTACCTACTAATCAAACTCATCAAAAAACACAGCCTCACATGCTACAACTACGCAGACGATACTCAAATAATCTTCAACATACAAGACACCCGAGAAGAAAACACTACATTAGAGAATTGCCTTTGTGATATATTCAAGTGGATGAACCTCAACCACCACAAAATCAACCCAGGCAAAATAGAGATAATGATTGTTTTAAAAAAGGGAGGAGACATCAGCTACATCCCCTGGCCAAGAGGGCTCGGCACCACACCAGCACCATCATCAACTATAAAAACCTAGGGGTCCTGATGGATAACAACCTCACTCTAGAGCCACAAGTAAATGCTCTACTCAAGAAATGTTTCTTCCTCCTGCGAGCAGCAAAAAGGATCCTACCGTTCCTGTCGTTCGCCAACAAAACACTTTCCATCATAGCTTTGATCATGTCCAGAGTAGATTACGCCAATAGCCTATATCTGGGCATGCCCGAACGACTTCTAAAAAAACTACAACGCTTACAAAATGCGGCAGCAAGACTGCTCCTCAAGCTACCAGAAGAGAACACATCACACTGCGCTAAAGATACTACACTGGCTACCATTAAAACAGCGAATAAAGTTCAAATCCATGTGCATCACGCACAGAGCAATACACAAACTAGGCGCAGAATTCCTAAGCGCCAAACTACGCCTACATCAACCGACAAGAACCCTGAGATCAAGCACCGACATCCGCCTGGAACCAAAACCCTATAACAGAAGAAAACTCAGAGGATCCTCTTTCTCTCACCAGGCACCGAAAACCTGGAATGACCTACCTAAAAATATACGGAACACAACAAACCACCTAGCATTCAGGAAACTCCTCAAATCATGGCTCTTCACATCGTAACTACAACAGCGGCGCACTAGAATGCCCACTCTGTTAAACAAAGATGAAAATAACACCAACCTCGGTCACTCCCAAAATGGACATACACAGAACCCAAAGAATGGACCCTCTGACAGACCATAAGATACTAAGGGAAATAGCCACAAAAGGAGGTCACCATAGACTGATCACATACTCAGACCGAGGCGAAAGCCCTAAATGACTCATCCATTGCATCCCGGACGTACCATATCCAAACTCCCAGCTGATACATTTAGATATACAGTTTGTGAGAGGAGCCGACAACACCAGCCAGATGCGTTGTGAGGGGGTGGCTAAGGGGGCCCCTGGTCTTTTGTTTGTAGCCCCGGATAGAATCTCAGGAGCTACAGCCAAAAGGCTAGCTAGCCCCGAGTCCCGACAGTTCCAACATCAGCATAGCCCCGGGTCTTTTCCAGATCTAGCAAAACCCCTGACACCAGCCCCAGCACCCAAGGAGGAGAATAGACACCCAACCCACATTAACCAATCCATCAGCATTAGAACACCTACAGAGCTCGCTAGAATAGAATGGCAAGGAGCAATTAGAACACCTACAGAGTGTGTTAGAACAGCACAGGGAGCGCCTCACACAAACCTTAAACCCTACCAGGCGTAACCCCTTCGCCCACCCTGATGAGATTGGGGGGACTAGCGAGTGTCACACTCGGACGGAGTTCAGAATGTTAGCATGTTAAACTTCATACAACCCACTAACAAAAAACTCAGCATTTCTGCAGACTTATCTCACTCAAAAATCTCACACAACTATCTCTCACACAAAAACCTGCACGCACTTCACAACACTGCAACAACCCATAAGCCGCACCAACAGCACACGAGAACTGACATCGATCCGATACTCACACCAAAGTTCAGCACCCGGTGTATACTGAGTTGAAGCTGCCAACAGAACACCACTCCTCACACTATCCTACTCCCTCTTCACCTACTAACCCATCCCACCTTCTCATGTGCAGATCCGCCAGAGTGCCTGGGGACCAACTCCGTTGGTGACGGTGCTTGGTACAAATACCTTTAACATTTAACATTTAACATGTATTTCTGCTGGAATGGCTAAAGCGAAGTTGATGGCCATCAGGTTTGTGGCTGGGTTGCAGGGGTAGCAAGTCCTACCTACAATTTCGCAGTAACAAAGGCCTTGGCAGGGTCGTGGACGATGGGGGTCAGACGAACAGACGTAAGGCATCCTCTGCACCATCAGAAACTAGGAAATAATTGTGCTATCTCTAAAGGGGATATGCAAGGATTCCTATGAGGGTGTACTCTTTAGGGCCGCGTTCATCACAGCTTTCTTTGGGGCATTCAGATTCAGAGAAATGGTAGGGGCAACCAAGACAGACACGTCAGGGGGCCTAGCTTTCTCTGACATCCGTTTTCTGGGGCATCATGGGGTGCAAATATATGGAAGAAAATCAAAGATGGATCAGGAGGGAAGAGGGGTCTTTGTGGATCTAGCCAGTTACGGAAACAGAATTGTGCGGTAGCCGCGCTGGGGGATTTTATCACACTCAGAGGGCAAACTGGGGGACACTTTTCAGGCACCAGGATGGTTCCAGTGCCTTAAATTTCAGTTCAGGGTGATTTTTCATAGGTGTATTTTGGCAGCAGGGCTGGGGAGGCTAGGATTTGCCCCTCATTCATTCCGAATAGAAGCAGCCACAACTACGGTGGGGCACGGGCTGCAAGAGATGGAAATCATGAAACTAGGTAGATGGAAGTCCGGGGCCTACAAGGGGAACATAAGGCCGCAATTGGCCTGTTAAGGGCAGGAGGAGCACGGTAGAAAGTAAAAGTACAATGGGGGGAGGAGCAACATCAATGCTGCTAACGGAAGAATGGTTTCTGATTTTACCATGCATACTGTGTCCTTCTCTTTTGTTATCTATAAAGGATGCAGCCAACGTCTGTGGTCAGTGATCGGTCACTCCTTCATAAGGCCGTTGGAAAAGAAAATGAGGGATCGGCATAGGGTGCGCAGGCACACAGACGCGGTGATGCAATGGATCGGAAAGGGGGGCATGCAAATAAGCCAAGTGCGCAGTGTCATGTCAGAACACAGGAGAAACATCGCCTGCCCAAGCCGACTTTGGTGATCCTGCACACAGGGGGGAATGTCCTGATGCCTATTGGGCAGAAGGAACTTCGATTAGTACTGGTCTCCCTGTTCAGTTGGTTGGGCAACTTTTGCCCACGGGCAGTGATCGCCTGGTCTCAAATCATCCTGGGGACAAGGTGGGGAATTCCGGGGTCAGTGAGGCCCCTAAACATCTCAGCAAGCAAGGAAATTAAACTGGCCCGATTAGCAGGAGGTCGACTGCAGATAGTGGCCAACGGATTGGTGAGAGGGACAGAGAATTTGCATCACGGTGGAGTACATTTGTCAGACCAAGGAACAGACTTGCTCTTTGAGAACTTTTTGGATGTGATACACACAGCACAAGCGAGGGGGAGTACCCCCGACCGGTTGGTAGAAGGTCCTGGGGCAGGTAAGGGTGCACCATGTGGTCAATGATTTGCCCCTCCTGGGGGGACCATGAGGCCGGTTAGGTGCAGTAGCAAGGGCTCGGTCTGCTCTCACTGGGATGGCTTCGACCCGGCAGGGGGCCTGATGGCAAGGTGGACGGATAAGGGTGTTTGGGGCCAGGAGACTGACAAGAGAAGGGTGTCTACTGGGATCACCCCCCAACATAGGGTATGGCAGGGATGTCCGTGACAGCCTAGGGAGGTCCTAACCGATGTACAACGCCCATGGGTGCGAAGTTAGCGGTTCCAACAGGACCGCCTGTCACAAGGAGGAACCACTGTAAATATATGTAAAGGATTTTGAGATGTACATGTTATGATTATGCAGTTTGGTGGTCTTAAGGTTACGTTTATATTTGGATGTTTTGATTCTCTTTAGTAATGTTAAAGAATTTAACGTGGCCATATATTTCCAAAAAGAAGGCGTCTGTTTTATTTTCTCTGGTTTGACTGGTACTGGCTCCCTGCTGAGCCCACTCCTGTTTCAGAGTACAGAGCCATCATCAGCAGGCAGCCTTTCAATCAAGGGGCCCGTGGTTAAATCATTGCAACACACGGCTCCTTGAAAGAAAAGGATGCCTGCTGCGTGTGAGCTGCGGCACACTAGCGTCACACCTTTGGTGCACCCAGCCCCTTCTTTTGTTTAAAAGGAGGGGCTAGGCGCATCAAAGGTAATGCCAATGCACCCCAGCGCTACTTGATAGCTGTCCACACCGCCCCTTAAGCGAGGGGGGCTATCGATAGTGGGCATGACCTAATTACACCCATAATTAGGCCACATACCCTAAAGAGAGCCCTCCCTCGAGTTCTAATTCCACTTAAAGCACTGCACATTTGTGATATCAAATTGGATGTGGCTGCAGTGGTCATAAGTAATGACATGCACCACACCTTGAGTCAGGCATTGCTTTATTATTACAGTTTATACTGCCACCATCAGGGGATATTTATAATACATAGTTTTGATACATGGGTGCACGTCTTACACGCAGCCCGTGTGCTGCAGAGCTGGCACTCCAGCTGTAAAATGAGCAACTTGGGTCTCTGAACCTGCTTTGTGCCACTAGTAGAGCAGGTTCTGGAAATCAGGATACTGATGGAGCAGGACACAGATACACACTATGCTTTTGGCATGGAGTTTATGAAAAAGGAATCCGATTAGCAGATGACCCTTTCAGAGACGGAATTACCTGCATCATTTTATTATTTAATAAAGAAAATGTAAATCCAGGACATCTACACCCTTGCCAAAGATCCACTAGACCCATGGCTGCAGCTTCAGCTGAATTCGAAGGGCGTCCCGCTAATAGGGATCTGCTGAGCCAAACCATGGGTAGTCCCACACAAATATGTTTCTCATTACTGCTTTTACCTTCTAGGAACCAAAGATTGTGGGCTTGGTAGAAGGTTACGGACTCAGTGAATGCATCATTTTACTTTGCTTGTCTCAAATTAATACAGGTGCTGCATTCATAGGGAATATGTGTGTTTCGTTATGTAACCCCGCCTTATCTTGAGTACTCCTTAAATTGCATTGACTGGGACGATGAAAGTGGGGGTAATGCATTTATTATGCAGGGTAATCTCCATTACTCCCAGTCCTACTCTTCCTCGTCACAGTCATCAGCCGCCTACCCTCATTCAGTGGATGGCCCCGGGCACTGGCTCAGGCAGGCGCAAGACAGAGCGTGCTCCTCTCCTCTCTTAGGAATAAGGATGAAGAGCAGTCACTTCCAACACCCAAGCATGAAGCTAAAGTGTGAAAAGCTTTCATAGGGTTTCTGTGGCAAAGAAGAGTATAACTGTGAGTAACGAAGAAAACCCTGCCTAATGGAGGAATTTCTCTTCATGTGAAAATCTTTAAAGAAATGGCAAAAATGTGCTCTCTATAACTCAATCATATAATATGCTGTCAGTTGATTTTGTGGTGACATTTCATGACGTATCAGATGGATCATACCCTCAATTGCAACGGATTCAAAACACAGCGGTCGGACTACTACTGAGTCAAGTGGAGGGAACACATAACACCAGCTCTTGAAGGGGCACTCTGCATCATCCGCAGAGCCCTTCAAAGACAAGGCACACACTTTTTTTAAAGCATGATATCTCACATTAATGTGGTGTGTTTTCCTTCGAAGTGTATTGCCCTTTTAAGAAGGGCCATGACTGGGTCATGGCCCGAGCTAATAAAAAGGGCAACGGCAGGCATGTGTCTCAGAACGGCTGCAGACTCCAAGAATGCAACGACTGAGTCTGTGTCTCATTTAGGCCTGCAGGTCCACACAGTGGGAGCACGGGCCTGCAGCCCATGGTGCCATGGGGCCCTCTTGCCAGCATGGTTGCCAGGGTCCGCACAGGTTGGGTATGGGCTGCCCTGCCCCCACATAAAACCAGTGTTCCCAGGAAAAAACCCAGAGGCACTAGGCCGCCAAATAAGGTGATGTGCATAGCACCAATGTGGCAAGCTCGAAGCCAATAGCTGGCCCCGATAACAATGGCGACGAGGAGGAGAACCCATGAAGTGTGATCTGTCGCCTGTGGAGGAAGGAGAGGAAGCAGAATTCATTGCCACAATAAAAGGATGGAAGCGGCATCCATCACTGCGATAAAAGAAGAGGGAAGATGCCCAGTGCCCCACTGGCAACCCCTGCCCCAGCCAGAGCCCTCTGCAAAGAAGGTGCTCATGCAGCCGGCGAGAGGGGCAGCCCGCAGCCCTGTGGAATCGCCCATCAAGCGGGTTTGCTTGCTCCGGCCACCGGGAGGAAGTGTCTAGCTCTGTGGCCGGGGCTCCTCAAATTATAAAAGAGAAGGTGAGTTTCCAATGGTCCCTGCAGGCGGCAGCGTCATCCCGCATTGTGCAGTACTGCCGGCCCCCCCACTGAGATCCCAGGCTGTCCTTCTGTAATAACAATGTAGCGGTCCATGAACGCGCTGTAAACAATAAAAAACACAAGTGGCCTCCCGCCTGCTGCCAACTAAGACATTTCCCACCTGATGGAAAAGAAGAACCTGCCGAGCACTCGAACCAACCTCTACCTCTGGCGGTGAACATTGACGTGCTGTGGTGTGCGTGATGTCTGTAGGGACATCGGTCGGGGCCCAGATGATGTGGCGCAGTGCTTCGCTGCGCAGGAAAGAAAAAGACACAACTGCCTGCTACGGTGCATAAACCCGGACTGAAGTTACAACGCCATTTCCGGTGGTACCTTTATTATTTCTGCTTCCTGGTTCCCCTTGTCACGTGACCGACCACTCTCCGGCACGTGACACCACATTCCTCCCCAACTTGGAATGTTTTGACAATATTTAACGATAACCAACACAACAGGTATAGTCTATTAAAGTCTCTCGGGTCTATCTGGGCAGGCTCACCTGCTGGTAGATCCCATCCACCACATATCCTTGTAGGCGGGACGATGGCTTTGGTCTTTCCCTCAGGTGGTATGGGTGATTGCCTCTCTCTGGGTTGTCCACCAGGGGGCTCTCAGGATGGGCTTCATCTTCTTGCCGACTGGGAGTCCTCTGTTCTCTTGGTGTCTCATAGAGTCTGGGTGTTGATTGGCTTTGCTGCCGGTAGGGCGATCCGGATCCTTCTCTCGTGACTTCCTGGCTTTCTTCCCACAATTCAGGCGGTACTTTCCTGAAGTGTGAAATATTCCTCGTCACGGTCTCACTTCCTCGGGTGGTCGTGATCATACTGTGATTCGCGGCACTGACTGTCCAGGGTTGGAATTCAAAGTTGAGCGACATCTTCTTGGGGCTGGCTCGGTTCTTGACGATGACTGTGTCTCTAGGTGTTAGCTCCCGGTGGCTGGCTCGTCGAGAGATGCTTTCTTGTTCATTACGTTTCACTCTCTTCGCGTCTACGGTTGGAAGATCTGGTTCAGGCGCTACCCACCAGGGGTGTATGGGGAGTTCTGCCTGTATGGGTACTCCAAACATGAGCGCGGCTGGGCCGATTCCTGTCGAGGAGTGCGGGGTCTGCCTGTGGGTCCTCAGAAATCGATACACTGCCTTCAGCCACGAATGTCCCCTTTCCTTGGTGATGCGGATAACTTTGTTGAGTGACCCCATAAATCGTTCAGCGTCACCGTTCGCCTGTGGCCACCTGGGGTGATCCGTGTGTGCCGTATATTGAGATCCTGGAAGAACTGGCGTAGTGCTTGGCTGGTGAAAGGCGGCCCATTGTCATTTTTGATTTTTGATGGGAACCCGTGTATTGCAAATATCTTCTCCAATGCGAGAGTCATAGTCTCGGCATTCGTGGACGCCACGTGTCCGACTTCGGGATACCTGCTGAATTCGTCGATTAGGACAAGTAGGTAGCCTTCTCCGGCATTGGTGCAGTAATCGATACAGACAGCTTCCCACCGTTTGCTGCTTCTCGGGGCGCTGATGATGGGCTCTGGGTTCTCGGCCCTCCGGGTGGCTTGGCAGGCTGCGCTGGACCCCACTAGCTCCACCACTCGCTGTTGCATGTTGGCCAACCACATCCTGGATTTCAAGTATGCTGTTGTTTTCACAATACCTTGGTGCCCACTGTGGGCTAGTTTGAGGGCTTGTTCTTCGAGTGACGTGGGTAGCACAATGCGGTGGCCCTTGAGTACTACCCCTTCGGGGGCTACGGTAAGTTTCTGATGGATTCCGAACAGGGATTGAAGTTTTACCTGGGATGCTGTGGTGCGCTGAGCCATGGAGGCAGGGAAGTTCTTCCAATTCCCTGATTGGATGGCGTTTATGGTGTTGGTTAGGATGGTGTCTGTCTCGGTTTCGTTGGCTATCTCTCGCAGGGTCAAGGCCTGCGATCAGGCGCAGGCTACTATGTGGCACACATGTTCATCCGTCTCCCTCGTGTGGTGTTCTTCTTGATCTGTGGCGGGTCATGGGTGGCGGGACAGATAGTCAGCTGGGTTGTCTGTCCCTGGTCGGTACTCCACCTCTATGTTGTAGGGCTGGAGTTGAAGCATCCACTTTTAGATTTGTGCTGGTGGATGAGGTGCCGATCCTCTGAAGATTGGAATAAGTGGTTTGTGATCTGAGAGTACTTTTGCCTGCTTTCCCAGCAGGTAGACTTTGAAATGTCTGCATCTCCATAGAATAGCGAGGGCCTCTTTCTCTATGTGTGCGTAATTTTGTTCCGTTTTGTTTAGTGCACGACTGGCAAAGGAAATAGGATAGACGTTTCCATCGTTGTCAGTCTGGGCAAGTACATTTCCTAGGCCGCTTGGACTGGCGTCGACTAGGAGTTCTGTATGTCTCTCGATATCGAAGAAGGCCATTGTTGTGGAGGCAGATAGAGTGTCCTTGATCTGCTGGAAGGCTTGTTGGTGGGCAGGCAACCATTCCCACTTTTGGTCTTTCTTAGTTAGTTCGCAGAGGGGACTTGCGATGGTGGCGAGATCTGGAATGAATCTTGCGCAGTAGGTCGCCATTCCCATGAAACTCCTTACTTCCGTGGCTGATGTTGGAGGCCTGGTGCTTTTGATGTCGTTGACTTTGGCGGGATCTGGCGACACCCCTCTTGCATTTAAAATGTATCAGAAGAAGCTTAGTTCTTCTTTTCCGAATTCGCCCTTTTCGGTGTTCAGGGTCAGTCCGGATTCCTCTAGCCTGCGTAAGACCGCTGCAAGGTGCTTGAGGTGTTCGCCTTCGTTGGACGCATATACGATGATGTCATCGCTGATGTTTGTCGTCCCTTCCAGGCCGGTGAAGACTTTCCGAATTTCATGCTGGAATACCTCGGCAGCTGACGATATTCCAAAATGTAGCCACTTGTAGCGTCGCAATCCGAGGTGGGAGGAGAATGTAGTGATGTATCTCGACTCCTTGGCTAGTTTAAGTTGATGGTAGCCGGACCTGAGGTCAAGCTTGCTGAAAATGGTTGCCCCGTTAAGTCAACAATAAGTTTGTCTATGGTCGGTGTAATGTGGCGTTCCCTCCCTATGGCTGCATTGGGGAGCCTCATGGCAATGCAGATTCGTACTGCGTTGGGTTGTTTGGGCTTTTTCGCAACTACCATGGGGGACGCCCATGGGGTTGGCCCTGATGTTTTCTCTATGATGCCCGCCGCTTCTAGCTTGTCTAGTTCTTTTTCCACAGCTTCCCTCATGTGAAATGGTACTCGGCGATGGCGTAGTGCTTTTGGTTCAATGGTGGGGTCAATGTGGAGTTTGATGGATCTGCCCTTTAGGCACCCGATGCCTTGGAATACCTTGTGTTGTTGTTTTAGTAGGTCATCAATCTCTCTGCATTGGATGCTGAAGGCAAAGTGGATTAGTTTCAGTTTCTTGGCGGTTCTACAACTTAGCAGTGTTTCGCAGCCAGCATCGACGACGTAGACTCGTGCGCGGCACATGGCGCTGTTGTGGGCGAAGTCGGATTTGAACAACCCTTGCACCGGTAGAGGTTTCTTGAAGACGTATGCATATAGTCTGACCTTCCTTTCTTGGGGTTTGGGCTTTGGGTGGAGTTTGTTGAATGCTGATACTGGCATTACATTGATGGTTGCGCCCGTGTCTATGACCATGTGCACTGGTTCTCCGTCAGAGATGATAGTGCATGATGGCCTCTTCCGCTTGTTTGGATCGTTGCGGCTCTACGGCCGAGATAATGTGTACGCGGTGCACTCGTTTGCTGGGTTTTCTCCTTTTGTCGTGGTCTCTTCTATCGGGGGATGCGCTGTCATCACTGTCTTCACTTTCACTTGTGTCCTGGGATCTCTGGGAGTGGTCTACTGCTCTCGCCCTTCCTTTCTTGCTTGGTTGGTGAGGTGTGTTGGGTGTCCTGACCCACGTTTAAGCTATCATGCTGCAACATTTGGTGCTGTGGGCTTAGAAAATTCAAGATGGCGGAAAACCCACATGTGCGCTGAAATCCAGGAAAGCTGCGCAGTTTGTGCGCACACTAAAATGGTTGCCTCACTTGCCACCCACCAGTGCGAGAATGAAAGGCTGGGTTGCCATGAGGGAAATGGGTTGCCAAAGGAAAAACAGTAGCGCCGGTTAGCTTCAAAGCGCTTTAAAACCACCATTGGACTACCCGCACAGTAGTCTGAAACCATTGGGAGTGGCAATGCTGATTGCCAAAAGCAAACCCATAACTGTTGGGAATTCATTTTCTTAAATCCCAAAAATGGGTGCAGTACCAGTACTCACCACTATCCAAAAGCCGGCAGTTTAAAACCACCCTGTGTTTCTCTGAAGGCAGGCTCAAACTGTCTATTTTAAACATTGCAACACATCTAAAAACTCACTGGACACCAGCAGACATTTGGTAGAATGGAGTGTTGTGTGCCTACAAAATCTGGGAAATGAAGAGCCCAAAACAATTCTTATAACAAAACTGCTATGGAGTCAGCAGTTTAAGTTGCACTGGATTTAAAGACACTAAAATCGAAAATTAGATTAAATGAGTGAGCTATGTTTGGTGTCACATGCCTTTGTAACTGTTTAAATGTCATAGTTTTAAACTTAGAATCAGCCTTCTAGCTGCATATGTAAAAATGTTTAGTTTTATTTGAATGCAGAAACTGGGGAACAAAAAGTGACATTTTATCTGAAACCCGGCTTAAGGAACTGAATTCTGCCTGGCAACTACCCCCATCAGGAGGGAAACTTGAGTCACCACTGTGTTCCCAGGCCAACCTTCCTTTTGCTGCCCACATTAAGGATATGCCATCTATCTGATAATTGAATTATCTGTGCTCTGCAGGAGAGTGAACAAAGCCCTCTTCACTCAGGCAAAGGTTTTTATTACCGCAGTCGTAAATTGTAGCTTCCTCTTGGCAGGAGCTGGGAGGAGCACTGCCTGTGAGAGCAAGCTGGCTTGGCAGAAACTGGAAAGACTGGTTTCTATACCATGTGACCTGGGAAACCACACCCCTTTGGAGCCAGAACATAACTTTAAAAAGATGAATAACTCATAGAGCGGACATGTGAAAATTTTATAAATGATACCATAATTCTTGTGATTTTTCTGCCCACATTTTAAGAGGTTTTTCGACCCGGTGGCATGTTCAGGGGGGTTTTAGCGGAAAAGTGGATATTACTCTAAATGTATGCATGTTAAAAATCTGAAACTTCATCAGTTAATGTCCCTACTCCCTGCACACATGTATGTAAAGTTGGGTCAATGTCAGAAATTGCAAAATCAGTTAAAAAGTGAAATATGTGCCATTTCTGAATGCAAGCTCCCAGGAAGAGCAGAGTTTGAACAGGGTATACCTCCTGTAATGCATGATGGGTGCATATGATTTTAAAACAATATGTACCTCTGCAAATATGTATTTGTTTCAAATCTAGATTTGTGTGTAAGTTGACAGGAGGAGTGGACTTTCTGCAGGCTGTAAAATGACATCACTCTGACTCACAGTTCATTCCCCAATCAAATGATAAATGGAAGTTTGACCAATTAGAAGCTGAGAGAGAGGTAGGGTCAGTGATGCTAGAACACACCCACATTCTAAACACATAAAAGCAGACAGACAGGACAGATAGAGACTTTTCCAAATCCATCTGCAGCGGGACGCCCTGCCGGAAAAATCCATACTTACCTCCATCAACCTCCAGAAAGCCAAACTAGAGACTTCAATCTATCCAGAACTAAGAGAACCAGAGAGAAAGCAGTGCTGTACCCAGAGAGACCCAGACCAGCAGAGAGAGCTGACCCAGATCACTGTGAAGTGCAGAGGCCAGACCAGACCAGACCAGAGTCCAGTCTAAAACCCTGACCAGATCCGTGGCGAGGCCCATTTCACTCAAGAATATAGTGTGAGTACCTAGAAAACTGTGCAGAACCAATCTCTTAGTTAAAATAATATAATTCAATCCTATTTTAATCTAAGTAGAACTGTCTCCTAACTGTCACCTGTCACTTGTAAAGCTGTCACCTGTGATTTGCTAGTTGCAAGCTGCACTTGTCATTTTGAGCTTTTGAAATTTGCAAACCCAAAAACGACCTTTATTAAATCGCTCATATCTCCGGGACCGTTTGGGCTAGAGACTTGCAGTAACTTTCCTCTGATAGCTTAGAATCGTAGCTTTGAATCGCACCAAGAACCGCATTCCTACCCCTTATAGTTTTACCGCAATCGCGGAACACGCATTCGCGAATTTTACCGCGATTTGCTAATTTCTTCACATGTAAAAACTGCTGCTGCTTGCCTTCCATTTGCCAGAAATTCGTTTAACCTGCTAACTATCCCTGCATCATTGCTAGTGTGAGCCTGGACTAATATTAACTAGATACCACTCACCCTGAACCTCTGAAAGGGAATTAAAAGCGTTTCCAGCATATTTCTCATTCATTGCCAGCACATATCAAAGCAATTTGGGCCTGTGATTTCAAAACTCCTATCTGTTTTCTGTTGTCTAAGCTTGCTGGATTGAACTGAATCACATTTGATTGCATTTCTGAGAACTGTGTGTTTCCTTCCATTTCCTTGCCTTGCATCAAGGGGGGGGGGGGGGAATTGCCAGAGAAAAGTGATTACATTGTTTTGTTGAAATCATATTGAGTATTTCTATACTGCATTTCATTCATTCAACCTTGCATCCATTTGAACTCTATAAAGCATTTTGTACCACCTTCTTCTTTTGTTCCTATTTACCAGTGTGCTACCTTATCCATTTCATCTCAACGCCTTAGTAATTATAAAGAAGTGTGCTAGTGCCAGATTCTCTGTTGTCAATCTTTATCATATCAGATTAAGTGTGCTATTCAATTATTAATTTATTATAAAGTGTCATATATATATCTATTGTTTAAATCATCAAATAAACCCTTTTAACTTGCAAAACAGAACTACTTCTTGGCTCAGTGGGGTCAGGGGGATTCCAAGAGAGGGGTGTTATATAAGGGTAGTCATCCAGAACGCATGAACTGGACCTAAAGATATATCAATAAGGGTTTTCATTCAGTATTCCAGACTAGGCGTTGACTTAGCTGTAGTGTTGAATTGAATCCTCTTACAAATTGGGGGCTCGAGCCGAGACGTTGGGTTAGATTTACCACTTGTGCAGCTTAATACAGTGTGCTAACTGACGGGATACATACATCCGGTCGGATCACCACGCTGCATTACGCTGTGAAGCATTCCTCAAAAGGGACACTCCAAGAAAAGTTCTGTTCTGCAAAAATAAAATACAAACTTCTGTAAGTCAGGACAGAGACCAATCTCTAGAATGACGACCTTAGTAGACATGAAAATAGCCAGAGAGCACCTCTTGCATAAGCTATTTGTGAGAGGTGAATGGACCGAACAGGGCCAGGATGCGTGGTTGCAGGCCATCACACAACAGGTCACTGAAACAGGGTCAGATATATATAGAGATCAGGGTCCCTTACATGTGGCCCTGAGTGAACTATATATGGCTCCTAAAGCCAAAGATGAACACAATAAGATTGCCAGGGTAGCGGCGTATTTATATTTACATATGGGAGCCGTGCAGGACAAATGTGCTGAAGGCCAAGATCTGGCGAGTAGGCAACTGCTGGCATTACAGAAGGTCCAATCTGACCTGGTCTCTTCTGAGCAGAGGCTGCAGAGGAGCCAGGAGTCAGAAAATGACAGCAGACTGTACATCACTAAAATGAAGGAGGATATGGATGTGCTGCAAAAGGAAAAGTCAGAACAGGATACCAGATTTCTGGCCCTGCAGAAGGAGCACCAAGACAGTTTGGACTCCTTACTGCAGAGCCAGAAAAAGCTGGAGCAACAATTAGACTTTAACAGGGCATGCACGGAGCAGGTAGCCACCCTGCAAAGTCATCTAGATAGAGTGAAGGTAGAGAGCAACAAGCTGATCTTGAAAGACCTGGATCCCAGGCAGAGTTTGATGAGGAGCGCCAAAAAGCTGGTGCCCTTCAACGGCAAAGGGACGACCTGGCGGCACAAATGCAGGCTCTTAGTCAGGAAAGAGACGCCTTAGGCCAGGAAGTCTGCCATTTAAAAAGAAAAATGGAAGAAAATCACCTGGCCCACCAGGGACTGGGTGATCTCCAAAAAGAACACCAGAACTTGTTAGAGCACACCAGGAGGGTGGAGGATGCTCTAGCAAGAAAGGAGCAGGCCAATAGGGACACAGCTCAGGAGGTAACCCTCCTGCAGCAAAGACTGGCCCAGTTCTCCAGGACCAACCAGGAAGCACAGAGGGAAAACGAGGCCCTCTGTGAACACAATGATAGGCTCCAACAACAGGTAGCGATGCAGGAGAGACTGATAGAGTCCAGTAAGGCCTTAACTGAAGAACTGAAGGCACAAATGCAGGCTCTTGCATTGCAACAGGGAGCAGGGGCGGATAGAGATGAGGTTCGCTGGGAAAGGGAAACTCCGGAGCATAACCTCAGGAGCCCTAGTACCAGAGGCCCTCATACCTCTCAGTCCCTGGACTCTGCCACCCCCATGTTCCCTGGCGCACATGAGCACATGGCCACAGGGATGGCAGATTACTATCCAGCTAAGAGTATGGGGCTCATAGGCCAGAACCACTCAGGAATGGAGGGGTGGGCATCCGGGTATGGGCACCCAAGTACAGTACAGTTCAATGGGGAACCCCAGGAGAGTAGGCCCATTAAGGGCATCCTGAAAACCTCTGCCCGGTTAGGTCAGTGGAGGGGGTACCCATCAAATCCTGGCCGCAAGGAGGAATCTGAAGACTCCTCTGAACTGCGCAGGGCACAGGAGACCAGGTCCCCACATTCTGCCAGCCATTCCCAGGCTCGCAGAATCCGGGAAAACCTGGAAGAACAGACGGGAACCTCTGGGAGCAGTGCCTCTGAGTCCGAGGAAGAATGGACAAGGGTTACCCGAACCAAAAAGGCCAATAAGGCAAAAAGGGCCTTGCTTAAGGACCCCTTAAAGCAGATTAAGGCGATCAGGAGCGTCATCACGCCTTACCATAAGAACGCTAAGTATTCTGTTTGGGAGCACTTAGAGTTGTTTGAACAAATGATGGAGACTTTCCATTTGAAGGACAGCCAAAGCTGTATTCAATATGTAAAGTGGACATTCTCCCCGGAATACTCCAGTTTCTTTGCGGGGCTGGAGGACCAAAATCATTTAAGATGGTCCACATATAAGGCGGCCATCCTGAAACATTTTTCTGTTCACAGAAATCCTCAAGAGGCTCGCAAGGCAGCCTACAATTTGCAATGTGGGGAGGATCAGGCCCCACAAGAATTTGTGCAGGAGTTAAAGCGTGCTTTTGCACAGACCACAAGAAGGGTGCGCACGGATAGCAGGGAATTTATTAATACGTTTTTCCATGCCTTGCCCAAATATATCATGACCCAGCTCGTGAGGGATTTTCACGAGAAAAGATCTTTAGACTGGGTCATTGAACAGGCTACCCGGATCTATGAGGTGCAGAAACCGGTAGATAGCAAAAGTAATGCCCAGAAAAACCCCAAAGCCAACAGCACCCCTGCTGCTGCCAAGGTGGCAGAGGTAAAGGTTACCCCCGTTTTGGATTTGGAGATGGGGGGGCCTAAAAACCTGCCTGCACCTAATAATGCTAGGCCCAGGAGGTCCTCGGGTCAGTCACAGACAGGGAGCCAAGGAGGCAGCCCCACAAATGGGGTCCCTCGCTCTCCTGATTATGTAAGTCCCCGTTACAAGGGAAATCGACCCATCCTGGGTTATGTGTGGACTCCTCCAGCCCAAGGGGGGGGATCCAGCCAAGCACCTAACCCAGGGAACTTCCCTCCAAACTTCCCACAGGAGGGCAGAAACTCTCCAAATCCTGGGCAGAACTTTTTCCCCAGGTATCCACCCAACTTTCAGCCCCAAAACCATCCATCCTTCTTTCCCCAATTCCCTGAGCCCAGACCACTGAATCCGGGAGAGGGGAGGCCAAGGGTGGAGGGGTACCCAAATCTTCCCAACCCGGGGTATTACCAGAGGAGGGATAGCTACCCTTCCCGGGATCAGCCCAGGGGAGAAAACAGGGCCCCGTATCAGCCTGAGCGGGTCTCCCAGTTAGAGCGCCAGGTTCAAAACATGGCGCGGCACCTGGGTCACATACTGAGGGCTCAGCAGAACCCTCAGATGGGCGTGCCGGCGCAGAACGCACCCAACTCTGGACCTGGTGCTCCAGAACAATGACGGGGGCAGCACCCCGATAACTCACCGGTTCCCAGGGAGGAGGCACAAAGGGAAGGGGGGTGTAAAGCCTTGGAGGAAGCTTCCTTCCTCACTTGTAAACAGCCCCTGGAAACCCAGGAACCGGAAACGAAATCTCTTGCCCCTGAAAGTCTGCCTCCTAAGGAGCAGAGGGGGGGTAGGAGAAACAAAAGACCCAAACAGACTCAGTTTGAGGAGGAGGTACAGATCTTCCAATTTGAGGGAGAGGGATCCTCAGAGGATCCTGGGAAAAGGATCTTCTCCTTCAGAGAGGGGGGAACTCCTCCCAAAGAAAAATGGGTCCCTAGGGATGCAAATCCAGACTGGGGAGATGTGGAGACTGAGCTACCGCCGCCCACCATCTCATCCCAGAACCAACAGCAAGAAAATCCCCTGGTTCAAACCCATCCTGGTGACTGCCTCCGAAAAGGGGGGGGGCGGCCCAGAACCGGAGCCAGGGGAACCCACAATGGCTCTGATCTCCAGTTGCCAACTTTTTCTTTCAGATTCCCAAGGCTCTCCACAGAATTCTGCCCAAAATTCTTCTCTCGCGATGTCCAAAACCAGAAAATTAGCCCACCAGTTGTCCAAAAATGTACATTATCTGTGCCCCCTTGAGGAGAAGGAGGGAAGATATTATGCCCCGGTACAAGTACAGGGGCAGGGTACAATCTCGGCTCTGGTGGACACTGGATCTCAAGCTACCCTTCTGTCCAGAAGGGCCTTTGACGAACTGAATGCAGGAAGGGGAGAGGATTACCAAATTCCTCTCACCTCTCTTCCGGGACAACTACAGAACTTTGACGGGAAGGAAATTCCCGTTGAGGGGACTGCAGACTTGGACATTAAAATTGGGCGACATAAGTTGAAACACCCGGTCATAGTTGTGACCCCAGAGGGCACCCCTTGTTTACTAGGGAATGACCTCCTGAGAAGGTTGTCACCCCTAATAGATTGTGTAAACAAGGTCCTCTGGACCCAGACTAGCCGACCAATAAAATTAAAACAGAGTGTTAACCATGTTAGTTTAAACGGCACCTGCCACATGGTTGAACAAAAATCTGATCAAGTAGAATTTCACTTCCAGAACAACCAGATTCCAGACGTGACAGTAATAGCGGTAGGACAACAGACTGGTGATGGGGGGTCCTCTCTATTTCTGAAAATCAACCTTCCTTCCAATTTAAGGTGGTATTCCACGCTGGAAGGAAACACTCTGAGATTCTATACTAATCCACAATCAGAAACTCACACTCCTATAGTCCAGAAAGATGTGAAATCAGCTCAAAGCCTGGCTGATATTCAGCAAATTGGAGAGCAGTTGTTCATCCCTGTTCAGTTAAATGATGGGAAGGACTCTGTTCTCGCTCGAGTGTGTGTGAACAACGGTAAGAGCTTCATCAGCGAAGCCATGTTCCGCCAACTCCCAAAAGATCCAGCCATTCCCACCTTCAAACTGATAGACAAATGGGAAATGGACCTGGAAGCACCTAATTCCAAACATCTCCTGCCAAGCAGGTGTATGCTCAAAATCTCCATTGGCAACAAGAGCATAGTCCACAATTGTTGGGTCGTGCGAGACGTCCCTGCCGCCTTTTACTTAGGCAGTGACATTCTCAATCGCTTTGCCATTAGTTTGGACCTAATAAACTTCAAAGCTTGGTCCCGATTAGCGGATAATCCCATGGGCTTTGATGATCCAGAAAAAGCATCTAGGTCAGCTCAATTGCTACCTTATGCAGTTGAAATTCAGGTAAAAGAGGAAGTCACCATCCCAGAAAGGACCCGACAATTCTCCCTGGAAGTGAAAGTTAAAAGAGGACAATATTTGCAAAACCCTGATGCTTACATACATCTAAATGCTTCTCTCCAACAGCAAGGGTTGGGGGTAAACCCAACACCATTAGTCAACATAGAACATGACACCATTCCAATAGAGGTGGATAACAGCGACTTAAAGAGTATTACTCTAGCCGCAGGCACCATTATTGGAATGGCGGTTGATGACCGACATTTTTCCATCGACTTAGTAAATGAACTGTTAGGACCAATCCCCAAGGACTGTTTTGACAGTGACAGTGATGACAATACAACACCAGACAGGATTTTTACCCGGCATGGGGGGAACTTCCTGGTGTACACTTCCTGCCCCTATGGTAAGGAAGATGTGACTTGTGACTTCAGGAGGGAGGAGGTGATTTTCCAGGTCCATGAGGGCTGCCTTTCCCACCTGAAGCCTCCAGCCCAAATCAGCACTCTGAGCAGGGACTTCTCCACCCAGCTGGAGGAGGCCGCTGAGATAGCCAAACCAGAAGTCTTTCCAGGCTTCAGGCAGATGGTGGAAGAGAGAGTCAACCTAGCTGATGCCTGTGTGACTCTGGAACAAAAGCAAAAGTTGAAACAAGTTTTCTTGGATTTCCAAGATCTCTTTGCGGTAGACTCATATGACTGTGGTCGCACTGACATCCACACAACAACAATCCCCACGGACCCTGGCATGACTCCTGTGTTTGTGAAGCAATATCGCTTGCCTCTCGCATCAATGGAGTCCCTTACTGAAATAATTAAGAACCTTGAGTCCCGGGGAATAATCCGTCCAGTCCACAGCACCTTCAATAATCCGGTGCTGGGAATATTGAAGCCAAACGGCCAGTGGAGACTCTGCGCCGACCTTAGGGAGCTCAACAAACGGGTCCATACTTCCCGATGGCCTCTGCCCTACATTGACCAAGGGCTGGCCCAGATTCAGGGGTCACAGGTATTCACTGCAATAGACCTGACCAATGGATACTGGACCGTGCCTGTCAGCAGGGAGGACCAATACAAACTGGCTTTTACCTTTGGGGGCCAGCAGTACACATGGACCCGGACTCCTTTCGGATACCTCAACTCCGGCAATGAATTCAACATTTTTCTACACAAGGCCATGCCTGACTTGGGTGCAAGGGGTAACTTGGCTTATGTAGATGATGTCCTCATCAAAAGTTCATCTGTGGAGGAACACATAGCGGAGATCCGTTATGTTCTGACGCAGTTGAGGGCCGCCGGAGCAAAACTTTCCTTTCAGAAAGCACAGTGGTGTAGAACCCGTGTTAATTTCTTGGGGCATGAGATTACTCCTCAGGGCCTCTGTCCCCAGGAAAAGAAAGTGGAAGCACTTCAGAAACTGAAAGACCCCACAACTCTGCGGGAACTAAGGAGCCTCCTTGGACTGACTAATTACAGCAGAAAGTTCATTGAGGGCTACGCAGAGATCACCAGACCCCTGATTCATCTCCTAAAGGGGGGGTCAAGTGGGAATGGGGTCCAGAACAAGCCGAGGCGGTAAAACAACTCAAAAGAAGCCTCTCACAAGCGCCTTGCCTAGCTTACCCGGTCAGAAACAAGGAGTTCTTCCTGGAGACAGGGTTCTCTAATACGTGCTTGACGGCAGTATTATATCAAAAGCATGACAAGGTCAATAAAGTAATCTCCTATGCGAGCAAAACTTTATCCTCTGTGGAGGAGAAATTCAACGATTGTGAGAAGGCACTCCTGGCAACGGTGTGGGCATTGAAGAATTACCACCCGTTTATCCAGGGGGAACACATCATAGTGGAGACTCCACACCAGCCTCTGCAATATCTCCAAAGTGACAGAATCCGGGCCGGAAATGTGAGTAATTCCCGAATTACTTCCTGGATTCTGTCAATGCAAGGCTTTCCTGTGGAGGTCAGATATGGCCAAAACAAGAAGAGTCCCCTCGCGCAAGGTCTGGCTGACTTGCATGATTGTGCCAGAGAAAACTGTCTCGAGGACGAAAGTCTAAAAATAAAGGACAACATGGAGGCATACCTTAATTCCCCACACAAAGTCTTTGAAGAAGACAAGTGTGAGGGAATGCCCACTGTGTATGTGGATGGATGCTCTTACCATGTTGACAACAATGGGGAGAAAGAACTGGTGGCTGGCGTAGGGAATGCATGGGTGAATGAGTCCCCAGAACCCTCCGCTGGATACAAAATTGGTCCCCGAAGTAGTCAGGTGGCAGAATTGATGGCTGTGCATCATGCCATCCTCACTGCTGTCCAGCATCAACTCCACGAACTGGTCATAATCACAGATTCGGATTATGTACGGAACGGGTTCGTGGAGCACCTGGTTAATTGGAAAACCAGAGGCATGTTATGTGCTAACAACAAACCCTTGAAACATGGGAAGTTGATCCAAAACATTGATGATCTGGTCACATCGAATGGGATGACCATCTATTGGAAAAAGATCAAGGGTCATTCCAAAGTAGAGGGACCAGACAAAACTGGAAATGACTTAGCTGATCAGCTGGCCAAAACCGGGGCCATCCAAGGGGATCTAATTGAGAATGAGTCCCTATTGGGGGAAATCCAGGTCACTGCTATCACTAGGTCCCAGACCAATGCTCACAACGACCTTTCAATTGCACAATGGAGTAAGGAGACCCCTGATGCTGATTTGATTACCGCTCAGAAGGGGGATCCAATTATTGGTAAATTTTACCAGCACCTTGAGGACCCTGAGAACTTTCCCCTGACGGATACCGATTACATTGGGAAAGAGGACCTAAGAGTGTTGATGAAATGTCCAAAAATGTTCCGAATCCAAGACGGTTTGCTGGTAAGGAAATCCAAAGCTGGCCACGACCAGTGGGTGGTTCCTACCTCATTCCGAAGCCTGATGTTAAGTCACGCCCATGATGCGGCCACCGCCGGTCATAGGGGGTTTCACACAACATTGGAAATCTTAAGAGAGGTTGCATACTGGCCACACATGGGCCAGGACCTCAACCAATATTTGAAGGGTTGTCTTGTGTGTGCACAATTTCAGCCGACATCCCTCACACACCGGGCGCCTTTACAAAAGAGGGGGATGACCCTGCCATGGTCAGATTTACAAATCGACTTTGTAGGCCCTGTGATTCGCTCGGCTAGGGGGAATAAGTACATGTTGACCGTCACATGCTTGTTTACCAAATGGGTGGAATGTCTCCCAGCCCCAAATTGCAAGGCAGAAACTGCAGCTGCCTTGATGATTAACCACATCTTTTCCCGTTTTGGTCTACCTCAAAGGATTGAGTCAGACAGAGGTAGCCACTTCACCAGTGAAGTAATGACAAAGATGTGGGAGATACTGGGGGTCAAGAGAAAGCTGCATATTGCTTATAGACCAGCTTCTTCTGGGGCAGTAGAGAGATATAACCGGACAATTGTGAGCATATTAAAGAAGTTTGTGGCAGATTCTGGGCCAAGTTGGGATATCCGATTACCTCTGGTCCTAATGGCTATCAGATCTACCCCTTCATCTGCAACCAAAACGTCACCATTTGAGTTGATGACTGGGCGCAAGATGGTGCTTCCTCAGCATTTGCTCTACAGGACCCAAGAGCAGACACTGATAAATGCCTCCACTACTCATGAGTATGTAGAGAATTTAAGGAAACACCTCCAACATGCTTTTGCTTATGCTCAGCGGAATCTAGAAAGATCAGCTGATAGCATGAAGACCCACTATGACCTGAAAACTTCCAGGAAGGAATATCAGGTGGGGGACCGGGTCTATCTATACAACTTCCAAAGGAACCAGGCCAAGCAGCGCAAATTTTTGCCTACATGGAAAGGACCCTTTGAGATCGTCGATAAGATCTCCCCTGTGGCCTACAAGATCCGCATCCCCAAAGGCGGTTCGGCAGAGGGGGAAGACAAGTGGGTCCACATAAACCAGTTGAAATGTTGCCATCCCAGGCACACTCTGCAACAACTGGAGGAATCCTCTGGAATCCTAGCGGGTACTGTCTCAGACTAATTCAGTTCCAATCATAAAACATACCACATCTAGTCTCTAAAATATTGTGATTTGCATGAAACTGTCTCTTAGTTATACTGTTTTTTTTTATCAAAGTAAGAATGTAATGTTTCGTCATGATGAAATGCATATGCTGTCCCACCATCTCAACAGTGGTGGAAAAACGTCTATGAGTAGGTATTGCCGCTCTTCCTTTGTCGTCCTAGGAGAAAGAAGACCTTGAGACTGGCCAAGGAGGATGATCCGGAGACCGGGAACGAAGATCCAATGGGCCCAGTGGACCGCCCAATACTCCCATCAGGACTGGCGAGGAGAACCGATCGATCAGTACCGGATGGAGAAGAAGATGCTGAACTGTGCCATCTACAGAAGAGGAAGAAGATTATGCGGACAGACCGGTGCGTGGGTCAAAACCCATGGGCACGCGACTCCCCATCGACTCAAATTCAAAGTGCAGTCGCGTGGGGGGGGCTTGTTGGGTGTCTTGACCCACGTTTAAGCTATCATGCTGCAACATTTGGTGCTGTGGGCTTAGAAAATTCAAGATGGCGGAAAACCCACATGTGCGCTGAAATCCAGGAAAGCTGCGCAGTTTGTGCGCACACTAAAATGGTTGCCTCACTTGCCACCCACCAGTGCGAGAATGAAAGGCTGGGTTGCCATGAGGGAAATGGGTTGCCAAAGGAAAAACAGTAGCGCCGGTTAGCTTCAAAGCGCTTTAAAACCACCATTGGACTACCCGCACAGTAGTCTGAAACCATTGGGAGTGGCAATGCTGATTGCCAAAAGCAAACCCATAACTGTTGGGAATTCATTTTCTTAAATCCCAAAAATGGGTGCAGTACCAGTACTCACCACTATCCAAAAGCCGGCAGTTTAAAACCACCCTGTGTTTCTCTGAAGGCAGGCTCAAACTGTCTATTTTAAACATTGCAACACATCTAAAAACTCACTGGACACCAGCAGACATTTGGTAGAATGGAGTGTTGTGTGCCTACAAAATCTGGGAAATGAAGAGCCCAAAACAATGCTTATAACAAAACTGCTATGGAGTCAGCAGTTTAAGTTGCACTGGATTTAAAGACACTAAAATCGAAAATGTTTAGATTAAATGAGTGAGCTATGTTTGGTGTCACATGCCTTTGTAACTGTTTAAATGTCATAGTTTTAAACTTAGAATCAGCCTTCTAGCTGCATATGTAAAAATGTTTAGTTTTATTTGAATGCAGAAACTGGGGAACAAAAAGTGACATTTTATCTGAAACCCGGCTTAAGGAACTGAATTCTGCCTGGCAACTACCCCCATCAGGAGGGAAACTTGAGTCACCACTGTGTTCCCAGGCCAACCTTCCTTTTGCTGCCCACACTAAGGATATGCCATCTATCTGATAATTGAATTATCTGTGCTCTGCAGGAGAGTGAACAAAGCCCTCTTCACTCAGGCAAAGGTTTTTATTACCGCAGTCGTAAATTGTAGCTTCCTCTTGGCAGGAGCTGGGAGGAGCACTGCCTGTGAGAGCAAGCTGGCTTGGCAGAAACTGGAAAGACTGGTTTCTATACCATGTGACCTGGGAAACCACACCCCTTTGGAGCCAGAACATAACTTTAAAAAGATGAATAACTCATAGAGCGGACATGTGAAAATTTTATAAATGATACCATAATTCTTGTGATTTTTCTGCCCACATTTTAAGAGGTTTTTCGACCCGGTGGCATGTTCAGGGGGGTTTTAGCGGAAAAGTGGATATTACTCTAAATGTATGCATGTTAAAAATCTGAAACTTCATCAGTTAATGTCCCTACTCCCTGCACACATGTATGTAAAGTTGGGTCAATGTCAGAAATTGCAAAATCAGTTAAAAAGTGAAATATGTGCCATTTCTGAATGCAAGCTCCCAGGAAGAGCAGAGTTTGAACAGGGTATACCTCCTGTAATGCATGATGGGTGCATATGATTTTAAAACAATATGTACCTCTGCAAATATGTATTTGTTTCAAATCTAGATTTGTGTGTAAGTTGACAGGAGGAGTGGACTTTCTGCAGGCTGTAAAATGACATCACTCTGACTCACAGTTCATTCCCCAATCAAATGATAAATGGAAGTTTGACCAATTAGAAGCTGAGAGAGAGGTAGGGTCAGTGATGCTAGAACACACCCACATTCTAAACACATAAAAGCAGACAGACAGGACAGATAGAGACTTTTCCAAATCCATCTGCAGCGGGACGCCCTGCCGGAAAAATCCATACTTACCTCCATCAACCTCCAGAAAGCCAAACTAGAGACTTCAATCTATCCAGAACTAAGAGAACCAGAGAGAAAGCAGTGCTGTACCCAGAGAGACCCAGACCAGCAGAGAGAGCTGACCCAGATCACTGTGAAGTGCAGAGGCCAGACCAGACCAGACCAGAGTCCAGTCTAAAACCCTGACCAGATCCGTGGCGAGGCCCATTTCACTCAAGAATATAGTGTGAGTACCTAGAAAACTGTGCAGAACCAATCTCTTAGTTAAAATAATATAATTCAATCCTATTTTAATCTAAGTAGAACTGTCTCCTAACTGTCACCTGTCACTTGTAAAGCTGTCACCTGTGATTTGCTAGTTGCAAGCTGCACTTGTCATTTTGAGCTTTTGAAATTTGCAAACCCAAAAACGACCTTTATTAAATCGCTCATATCTCCGCGACCGTTTGGGCTAGAGACTTGCAGTAACTTTCCTCTGATAGCTTAGAATCGTAGCTTTGAATCGCACCAAGAACCGCATTCCTACCCCTTATAGTTTTACCGCAATCGCGGAACACGCATTCGCGAATTTTACCGCGATTTGCTAATTTCTTCACATGTAAAAACTGCTGCTGCTTGCCTTCCATTTGCCAGAAATTCGTTTAACCTGCTAACTATCCCTGCATCATTGCTAGTGTGAGCCTGGACTAATATTAACTAGATACCACTCACCCTGAACCTCTGAAAGGGAATTAAAAGCGTTTCCAGCATATTTCTCATTCATTGCCAGCACATATCAAAGCAATTTGGGCCTGTGATTTCAAAACTCCTATCTGTTTTCTGTTGTCTAAGCTTGCTGGATTGAACTGAATCACATTTGATTGCATTTCTGAGAACTGTGTGTTTCCTTCCATTTCCTTGCCTTGCATCAAGGGGGGGGGAGGGAATTGCCAGAGAAAAGTGATTACATTGTTTTGTTGAAATCATATTGAGTATTTCTATACTGCATTTCATTCATTCAACCTTGCATCCATTTGAACTCTATAAAGCATTTTGTACCACCTTCTTCTTTTGTTCCTATTTACCAGTGTGCTACCTTATCCATTTCATCTCAACTCCTTAGTAATTATAAAGAAGTGTGCTAGTGCCAGATTCTCTGTTGTCAATCTTTATCATATCAGATTAAGTGTGCTATTCAATTATTAATTTATTATAAAGTGTCATATATATATCTATTGTTTAAATCATCAAATAAACCCTTTTAACTTGCAAAACAGAACTACTTCTTGGCTCAGTGGGGTCAGGGGGATTCCAAGAGAGGGGTGTTATATAAGGGTAGTCATCCAGAACGCATGAACTGGACCTAAAGATATATCAATAAGGGTTTTCATTCAGTATTCCAGACTAGGCGTTGACTTAGCTGTAGTGTTGAATTGAATCCTCTTACAGGTGTTTCTCGGGGGGCGAACTTCTTCCAGCGTTCATGTGTTTGCCGCAGTGTTTGTTCTCGATCGCTTCTGTTTGGTGGGTTTAGGCAGACAGCTGCGTAGTGATTGAGGCGGTTGCACTTGCGGCATGTCGAGCCCCACGCAGGGCAGGATTCTCCCTTGTGCCATGGGCCGCCGCACCATTTGCATGCATTGTCTCTCCCTTGCAGCGTTTGGGTTTTGGTGGTGTTTCCTCTCCGCTCGCCTTGTTCTCAGGTGTTTTGGTGTCTCGATAGGGCTGCAACGCCTTCCGTTGGCTTCGGGTTGTCGAGTGGGAGTCTTTGGATTGCCGCCTCGATTACTGGCATCTGGTCCTCTGTTTGTTAATGCAGGCGCGCCATTTCTAAGATTCGGGACAGGCGTATGTTCCTCTCCGACAGGATGGCCCTCCTCAGTTTTTTTCAGATGAAATTCCGTTAATGATTTGAAGACGGGTGGCAAATTCTTCGTTGGGGAACTCACAGCCGACCGCCATTTCGCGTAGGCGTGCGTGGAATTTGTTCACTATCTCGTTTTCACGCTGTCTGGCCATGCAGAAATGAAAGCGTTCATAGTCAGGATTGAGGTCGGGCCTGAACATGTTGGTGAGAGAGTTCTTTGCAGCGTCGTAGTTATTTGCATCTCCGCGGTCTGGGATTGCGTTGAACAGGTGTAGAGCTGCTGCTCCGATGTTGAGTAGAAGAAATGTGTGTTTCTTCTTAGCTAAAGTGATTTCTCTTGCATCCAGGTGCATTTCAAATTGTTGTAACCAGATCTCCCACCGAATGGCTGCACCCGTGGTGAAGGGTCAAAAGGTGGCATGAGGATGCTCAGCGCTGGGTTGGGGTGATCTGGGTTGGCATTTCTCCCTGCTGACGGGCTTGCACCAGTCCTCGCGGGGCTGGTCCCAGCGCTGGACATGGTTGGCGCTGTGGTGTTTCGCAAGTGGAGTCCTAACTTGGGTGAAGAAAAGACAAATATTCAATATGGGCCCATGCTGGCTTGATTTCACTCCCCGATGTCCAAGGTTGGTGCTTTTAGGTGTTTGCAGTGTACTGTGACAGTTTCACCTCTGTTCCTTTGTTCAGTGGTGTTTAGGGGCCTTGTTGACTGTAGAGGCTGTGTCTGCGCTTTCCAATCGAGCGTTGTGTAACGAGAACATTGATTTGTGTTTCCCTCTGTTTCTGATGATGGCTTCAGAACGTTGGGGTTGCGGAAGTGAGGCTCCGCTTCCTTGCGTGTAACTGGGCCGTGTGATGGAATGTTGGGGGTACGAGAGTGAGGCTCTGCATATGTGCACGTGTGTTAATACGCGGCCCTGCACGGAGTCAGTAGGCCTCTCACTCTCCCGCTTCCCTTGCTTGCTGGATGTTGCGGTCCGAATTGATTGCGCGCAGGGCTCTTGTAGCCCACGTCGCCAGTGTGATGTCTGTAGGGACATCGGTCAGGGCCCAGATGATGTGGCGCAGCGCTTCGCTGCGCAGGAAAGAAAAAGACACAACTGCCTGCTACGGTGCATAAACCTGGACTGGCGTTATGACGCCAGTTCCGGTGGTACCTTTATTATTTCCGCTTCCTGGTTCCCCTTGTCACGTGACTGGCCACTCTCCGGCACGTGACACCACAGTGTGGAGCGAAGTTAAACAGGGAGGCCACCACGTCACCGATTAGCTGGATGCAGTGTCGGCCTGCAGTGAGCCACCGAGACCTCCAGGGGAATCCTGTGCCAACTGGGGCAGGTGAAATAGAATGAGGTCCATGTAAGCGCACTGAGTAATGGCCCTCTACAAATCCTGGGCCATTGGCTGTGACATCAGAATGGCTCCGGTGTCGGGAGCTACAAGAAAATATAAGGAGGCTGCCTGTGATCACCGGTACAGCCATGACACATCTCCGGTCCGCCAGTAGCGAATGAATGCAGCAGCTCCATGCCAGCACAAGAAAAATGTCTTTATATGGCCCTCTAACGATCCCCAGCCACCCAGCGGTGAAGGACTGCAGCAGCTCCATGTGGGAGCGAAGTTTGGAGAATACTCTGGTGTCAGAATCCTTGGAAAGAAAGACAACGCTACCCAAAACAGATCCCGGACCAAGATGGTGAAAAGATGCAGCGCACCATGTCAGCGCTATGAAAGCTAAAGCCTATGGACCCCACAGTGATTCCAGGCCGCCCGCAGTGAAAGTGGATGCACTCCGTGTCGGAGTTTGGAAGGTGCCCTGTAAAGAGCCCAGGCCATCGGCAGTGAAAGCAATGCCGGCCCCACGGGAGGAAAGGAAAATGCAGATGGCCATAGGAAGATCCTGGGCCAAGTGACAATGAAATGCATTATGCTCCATGTCGTAGATGGTGAAATAGAATGTGCTCCACGTTTGGGCATGAATACCAGATCCTCATGACTCTCTGGGTGATCCCGGCCCGCTGCAGAGTGAACTTTGAGAGCTCATGTACTCTGTGCTCCGGTGAACACAAAAGCCCCAGTAATATTCCAGCCCAGAAGGCGGTGAATAATAAAGTGCTCCACTTTGGAGCATGCACAACAATATGCATATGGTCCTCTACAGATCCCAGACCCAATGGCATGTGGCACGTGGCAATGAGAATAACCAAGTGATATCTATACTGCTAAGGAGGAAAACAGCAGGACAGAAAAGGGAAACAACTTGCACCCGATCCTCTTAGTCCCTGCATCTTCTGTATGCATGCGATGCCTCCATGTACTGCCGGTGAAAGTGGTGCCTGCCATCCTGTCTCCACAACGGTGATATGATATGATATGATATGATATGGCATTTGTAATGCGCCTATACACAAGTGTTTCAAGGCGCGACGAGGCAGGGAGGGGGGAAAACAAGGGGAAGACAGACAACGATCCTACTAGGCCAGGTGTCATTCAGATCGCACAAGTGCAGGGGTAGGGGGAAGGGAAAAGTGCAAGGGGAAGGGGAGGGGGGAAGTGCAGTACAAGTAAGTAGAATAAAATAAATAAATAAATAGGGCCAGCTGGTGGCAAGTGCAAAGTACTTAGTCCCTGAAAGTGAACATTACTTAGTCCCTGAAAACCAT
This sequence comes from Ambystoma mexicanum, assembly GCF_040938575.1. Taxonomy (NCBI): domain Eukaryota; kingdom Metazoa; phylum Chordata; class Amphibia; order Caudata; family Ambystomatidae; genus Ambystoma; species Ambystoma mexicanum. The sequence continues at coordinate 636,692,722 of NC_090925.1, forward strand.
TCAGCAACTCCTAGCTGTCAACCAACAACTGCATAAGGTTTGACAACATGCCACGCCATTACACAGATCTGTGGTGCTGAAATAAAAGTGCCCTGCTTTATGAAGGCTAGTGAGGAAGGTGGCAAGGAAACCAACAAATTCACCCTGGCCTCTGTAACACTAACTCGACCTCTCTAGCATCCACGTCACTTGGCGCACACAAACTCAAACTAGTGACTCACACGTGGCTTTTAAAAGACCCTCTTTCCAGATGGTGAGCAACACAATGAATCAACTGACGTACCCAGCCCGTAGACAAAGCACACCAAACACAAGAAGCGCATGGTTACCACTCTGGACACAAAGCCTTCATGTTTCCTACACAACAAACGTACTATCCGATTTACAACCTCAATACAAAAAATCAGGGATGTCATTTGGGGGTCGCCAGAGGTTGCAACTGTGACCTCTGAGGTCTCCCTTACGACCTCTAAAAAAATCTTTTTTAAAAACATGTTTTAATGCAAGCTCCTGGGCTGTGGCCAGCACCATGTGGCTCTTTACTTCTGGAGTGGCTGGCTTTCTTGTTCAGGCCCCTTAAAAAAAAGAAGAAAAATAAGAACAGGAGTGCCACAAGTCTAACACTTTCAGCACTGACCCTAAATAAAAAAGAATAGGAATACCAAATCTTTCTGGAATTCTATACAATAATTTCTAGACTCATTAAAGGTTTATTTCAGGCACACTTCAGGGGGTGAGTCACTGATTTAGTCTGTTCTTAAATGCCTCAACTCAGCCTTTCATCCTTCTGAGGTCGATAAATGAGTACCAACACAGGTTGGGTGATATTGGGTGTATATTTTTTCTATATAAAGCGCTTAAGCGTAAGTGCTATATAATAACACATCATTATCATTTGGTCATGGACGTCTGCTTGCATTCACAGTAATTTGGTAATGTGGGCCTATACACACTGATCTTAACGATACTTATGGCGATCCATTCTTGTATGAAATGTACATAACATTATAGTGATATCGTAACCATACTTTTTCGTAGTGTACAATGCTATGTGATGCCACTTCCTGTTTTGTCAACGGGTGAAGGGTTGTGTTCCATCACTTCCTGCAATGTCACTTTGGGGTGGGGTCAAATGACATCACTTCCCGTGATGTCATCGGGGGGTCAAGGGTCATGTGACGTCACTTCCGCTACCCCTGGCATTTTGGTGAAATGACGTGCCTGCAAAAGACATTGCAATCCTGCAGTTTCCTTCCAAATTAACCAAACCCTCCCACTGTTTTGCAGATCCGCCAGAGACCCTGCAAATGATAGCAGTAATGCATTTTTCAAATCTGTTTAATAGACCATCTCCCCCTTTTATTATTTTAAAACTCTTAATGCATTGTTCAAATCTGTTTAATAGACCATCTCCCCCTTTTATTATTTTAAAATGTCATATTTTTGATTGTTTCCTGTAAAGTTATGAATCTCGTGCTGCCGATAAGTTTTATCTTTTCATCAAAAATATGTATTTGTAAAGAAAACATGAAATATATTGATCAAGTTGTTATGTAATCAAGTAATAATGATCTGCTTTTTATACGTTTTGAAAGGTTTAATATTTTGAACCAACCAAAATAAAAAAATATATATATTATTTTTTTAAAGTACCTGCTATACATCCATAACATGATCTGAGAGTTACATGCTGCAACTTTGCAAAATGCCTAGGAGAATAATGCATGTAAACATAAAATGTATACCTTCAATTTCATACAAGAGGTGGTGTGTAATGGAGCGGGCTGTAAAACAAAGTGAAGGGATTTCTTTGTATCAATCAGACAATGGGGGAGGGAAGATGTTAAACTCATTAGATTAGTAGCTCCCATCAACCCTCCCACCCGCACACAATGCCAGACAACCCTGCAATAGAATTCCACTTCATTGACAGGATTGTCGAGACCCCCTGCCAGCACATTCACTCTCCCTGCTGATACCGCCGCGCGGAGGGAAGGGGTCACCATTGTCTTCACAAATAGGTGCAGATTGCAGAGTGGGGGAAGTCTGCCAGCCAGGGATCGCCGTCAGTTGTGGGTGGGCTTGCTGGAGAAGCTCCTGGAACAGGGCGAGCAGCTGACCAAACAGAGCGCAACGCGAGGCTCAGAGTGGGGGCGGGGCAAGGACATTGGTAGGCAAAGGGTGAATCTGAACGGATTGAGTTTTACAAATCACATTTCATTGGTTCTGGAAGCTAAAGCGTCAGTGTTTGGGTCCAATGACACAACACAAAATAAGGGCACCCACTCTGCAAAGTGTGTTAGACATAAATGTGTCTTTATTTCCTTTTCAACCCACCCAAACATTAATACCAGCGTAGGGCGGGGTGGCGGCCCAATATAATCATTAGAGCTGTCAAGGTTCCCAGATCCATGGCTGAGAAAGCCACCCAGTCCCGTGCTTTCCTTGGAATTCTGAAAAAAAGAATGGAATGACTTTGTCACACATGGAATTGGGAAACTTGAGAGCTCTAAATCATGCGATTCATAGAAGCTGAGAGATCGATAACAACAGCTCGGATAGTTCCTGTGTTAATAATGTTGATGCAGGCATAGGCTTAAAACACACAAGTTATGAGTTCAGATGGCAGCATGGCTGGCTCAGCCTTTAGTTATACACAAAAAAAGAGTGATCTTGAATTGCACATGAACCCATTGTAGGGTCATTCCCGATTCCTGAAGTACCACACCTGGTGCAGAACGTAAGGGGAGTGCTTTATTGCGCCAGGTACAGGTAAGTATGTGTGACGAATCAACTTCCGGGGCACCAGTGGTCCGGGGATGAATATCGGTTTCTAAACCATCAATCAGCCCCACACCTCTAGTACACCAGAAGGGATCCAAACAGATTGGAAATACAAGCAAATTATAAACCTCTTTGTCCAATTTTGGTAACATGGACGGAACGGCAGGCTTATCTCTCTACGGTCGTTGATCGTTGGTTAGTTGCAACACAACGAAAATACAAATGTAAAGGAGAAAGTGGACGCATTCTCCCCAGTCAACGCCTCCTCACCCCCACCCTATTGGAGTGGCAGACGAGGCACTACAATTGGGAACCCATGTACAAGTTTATGCAACATGTCCATTTCACATCGACTGTATGAAAAACGATATTCACTCAGGCAGCCATTCAGAAGATACACTCACGTTGAAACTGTGGAGGAAACCTACCAAGAAGGATGTTCGTTGGCAAGTTGTTGAAAAGCAGCCATGAAAAAAATGGTGCGCAAATGGATGTACATTAAACAAAGTCTTATAACAGCAAAAGAATGTCCAAAAGAAGATATATGACCCTATGCTGAAACGATATGAAGAAACTTAAGAATGACGATGTAAAGGAAGCAGTAAGAGGAACGTGTACTCCATGATGCAGTAATTACGAATACAAAGGAAAATGAAATTACTTCCTAGTCAATAAGTGTAAATACCCTGAAATGCAAGGTAGAAAGAATACATAGAAGCTTGCTTATGAAAGGTATATATTCTAAGTTTAGGACTACCATCAGAAGAAGACGGACGACGGCTCATGTCAATCAACCTAGTTACCTCAAAAATACGAGCCCAGGATCTTAAACATGGAGAAACGATGCAGAAGCTGTTGTCCTTGCGAAATAGGTGAGTACATTGGCTTTGAACCAAGGATGCTATTTCGAGAGATGAAGAAAAATCACAAAGGGAGTCTATGAGCAGACCATGCACAAGGACATATTTTCCAAAGATTAGTAGGAACACTAACGTTTACTGATGCCAAATATTGGATGATTAAAAGGCATAAAGTCAATGTGGGATAGAGTGAGCAAGTCTCTAAATACCAATAGAAGAACTGCACAAAGCAAAAGCTGAATCAAATAAGGTTCAAATCAAAGTCAATATGGACAAAATCATGGCCTTACAACATGTGATGAAGAGGACGCAAACAAGGGCTATTCATTAGGCCAGCGGCTAAGACAGCAGTGTACCTACACTCCCTCGAATGTCCTGAGACTGTGCAGACTAGCAAGATCAACCTTCAAACATAAGACACTGGCATGAGGCCTACCGATGAGAGAGAGTGGCCTAATTGGGAGACAAAGGAAGAGCTGCCGTATCTCCAACTACATGGATTTCGTTTCTATGTACGTGCTGATAACAAGCCGAATGTCCAAGGTTCGATTTGCATTGTCAACCAATTAGAATAGCCTGCCATGCACTTTTTCATACAAAGTTGCAAAATATTAGTCAGCTGCCCCATTTTCTGCTATGACGATTCCCTTATACCATGTGATTAGAAGTAGCTCAGGGTGTGACTCACAGAAAGGAGACCACCAATGAGCCACTAACATGCACATTTTCTATATGTAGCAAACAATCCCCTAATCCAATTCCACCCCTCAATATGTTTTTGAAGTTTGCCACGTAGGATGACATCATAGATGACACATCTAGCATTATAAAAGCTAGAACTCAATAAAAAAACAGTGTGATCTTGCATGAGTTGAATTGATGAGTGTTTATACAGCATGCTTTACTTCTTGAGTCTGAAGCATTATTTTACCATCTCGTTTGAGTCTGTCCGGTTATTGGTCCAAAGTATAATCTTGGTAATTCCATCTAGCGCAACAAATGCTTTAAGGTGTTAGAGCACACAAGTATTACCCAACAATAAAAGGGACTGTCCAGTCACAGAAAATAGACCACCAATGAGGGACTAACATGCACATTTTCTATATTTAGCAATGATCCCCTAATTCAATTCCACCCCTCGATAGGTTTTTGACGTTTGCCACGTAGTATGATGTCATAGATGACGCATGTAGTATTATAAAAGCTAGAACTCAATGAAAAAATAGTGTGATCTTGCATGAGTCGAATTGATGAGTGTTTATTCAGCCTGCTTTACTTCTTGAGTCTGAAGCAGTATTTTACCATCTCGTTTGTGTCTGTCCTATTATTGGGTCTGAAGTATTTTCTTGGCAATTCCATCTAGCACAACAAATGCTTCAAGGTGCTAAAGCACACAATTATTACCCAACGATAAAAGGGACTGTGCAGTCAAGGCTGTATAAAAATATCTACTTTATTATTATCACAACAGACAATTCTAGCACACTTCAAAATACAACCCATCCTGTAAAGGAAGGCAGAGGACCGATCGTTTCAAAGTGGAAAATGGATGCACTCTGGATACTGACAGGAGGGTAGTTGGTGAAGTAATTAATCGCAATAGTTCAAGGATTCAGCACAAGGGGAGACAGGGGTTGAAAAATGTCACTAGGGGCCTTTGGGAGATAGAACCACAATGTACCTTGTGCTTGTAGAATTTCTTGCTGCTCAACAGTGTAGAGTCGGTTTCAGGGCGCTTTGCAGCTTCTGTGACAGAGTACAAGATGGGAGACAGCTGCAGGTATCAGGCAGCAGGTAGTTTGGCGTGCAAGGCTTGATGGATGGCTGCAGGCTGACCTACTCGGCGGCTCAGGGTCAGGAATCGTTGTCTCATTGCTGGTTGGTGGGTCTGAAGCACTGGTCGAGGCATCTCGGACAAAGTTAGCGACTGCGGCGTGCCGACAGTCAGTGGGGCAGTCAGTTGAAGCTCGAGAGGCTTTACTGGCTCAAAAATGCCCTTTAAGGTGGATGCTGGTTGATGCTTGGTGATGCACTCCTCCTAGCTTCTTCACTGGGCTTGTGTCATCCTTTAAGGCAAACGGCCCAAAGCCGAGGAGAGTGTTGCAGGCAATTGCCTTGTCCTTGGTTTGGTTCAGAGACTCTCTGGCACTTCCCACCTACGAACTTGCTTGCAGAGCCCAGCAGGGCACGCTGTGTGCTGTCTGGATACCAGTTCTGGAGATGCTAGAGGGTCCTATGGATTCAGTATCTCCCTCTGTTCCATGGGAGATGTTTAGAAGAGGGATTGTGCTTCCCTCTTTGGAAATCCTGGCTTTCCTTCAGTGCCGGAAGCTGTAAGGCAAACTGTACCTTCAGCCAGGGTTCAAATGAGTCTTCTTGTTAATCCTTGCAAAGTCTTCAGATGGTGTAGGCTAAGTCTACCTTAATTAGCCAATCTTGTGTCCCCACCAACAATGTTCTTTTATGCGTGAGGTCATAACCAGAGTGCTTTGCAACGGGAAAGGCAAAGGGCTGAAAACATATACTACTAAGTCCTACCCATCTTCCTGTCTGTTGTGGCTCAAAGGGTCTCTCTGGTTAAGTGAGCTCTCTGTAGTTCCTGATTAATGGTAGGTCTCCTTCGAAGTTGTGGCGAGAGCAGACTTTCTGACTCCATCAAATCACATACTCCTACCCTCTGGGGTCCCCCTTGTGGGGGCTGCCTACTGTAAACACATGTACCAGACATGAAACTTCACTGCCCTTGATGCTGAGGGGCAGGAGCTGGCTTCAGGTCAACAAAGTGTTCAAAGATTGTTGGGGGTTTTCCTGTCTTTTTTTATCCTCTGAAGCTAGGCCCCGTGTGGTCCTGTTTGAGGAATACTCTATTAGTATGCTAATTATGTTAAATTGTTGCCACATGTCACGACCATCGGCCAAAACCCCCTCTGGCAAACCCATTGGCCAGGTGGAGTCAGGACTCGGGCCTCTAGAGCCTGGCATCCTCTTCAAAAGCCCTCATAGGCGCCAGGCTCATACACCATGAAAAACAATGTGCTTGGGAACTACTTTATTGTATTGTCAGCCAACATGGAGGCATCCACATAGTTTGGTTCCTAAGAACCAAACTATGCGGTCTAGTGTTTTGGGTGTGGCAGCCTAGGGACTACTTTACCTGGACTATTTTGTTGGGGCTATTTAAACCACACCTGAGCAAGACAGCACGCTTCACGTTACTTTGCAGCTTGCAATGTGACCCTCACCGTGTCCAGCTATTCCCTCGAACCTCGGAGAAGCAGAACCTGCAAGGAGACAAAAGCAACATCAATAGCAGCATCTTACCCACAGTCTTCATCTTTAAACACTCGCAGCTACTGAGAACAGCTTCCTCGAATCTGCACGCCTCCCGGACCGAACGACCTGAAAGAGGAAGATAGAGGCAACATTAAAGAAAGCAGTAGAGATATTTACAAATTACGAACTGCTCAAAAGGCTTCCTGGCTGGTCGCTTCTCGGCTGGCACTACTCCGGACATTCCACTCGAGCTGAAGAACACAGCGACCTACAAGGAAGGAAAACACAGGTTTGCAAAAGCAAGATTTCGCAGCGCTGTGCATAATGCTTACTTACCGCATCATAGCGCTCTTAATGCGCCATCATTTACCAGCGGGGCTCAACCATAGCCAGTTCGTCGCACTGAAGCTCTGCATACCTAAGGGAGAAAAAAGAGACATTTTAAACAAAGAAAGGCATGCAGTATAGCAACAAAACTAAAGAACAGCAATAAGACCTACCTGAACAATATCAAACGGGCCGCGTCAGTGAAGTAACTGGACCGCATTCGGCCCATGAAAGACAAAGCGCCCCTGCAAAGAAGGTAGGACGGAGAGCACGCCGAATTCTACCACAAGGCAGAACCTTCCCCGCAGACCACATCAGGGCAAAGCTAAGAAGCATACCAGCGAGTAACCCGGCTGGGTGGCATCCCTGTGGATACCTGGTGAGCGTAACAGAACGCAAAGCCTACCATAACAAATCCACCTGGGCGCCATGGAGACATCAGAAATGGACCAATTGGCCCAATTACTAGGAGAGCTTTGTGCTGAGGTTCATTCTGCCCGACAAGAGACTAATGCCCTCCGGAGAGACCTAATAGTGACCAAAGAATGCACTGAAGAGATTAGCAGGCAATACTTGCAATCACAGGCAGGACAAAAGCCTCTACCTGGAAGCAATCCAACGATGCAAAAAGCCCCCACACCACCCACTCCGGTACAGATCACGTTACCTGGAACAGTGCCCCTGGCACCACCAGAAAGGTTCTCAGGCGACCCACTGAAGTATGCAGCATTCATCAATCAGTGCCGCCTTCATTTTATTTGTAGGCCTGGAGCATTTCCAAATGACCAAGCTCGGGTAGCTTTTGTCTTATCATACCTGAGTGGTAGTGCAGCAGATTGGTCGGTGCCGTTGGTAACCCATGACGATCCTCTGTTACATGACTTTGGGGGGTTCGTTCCAGAGGGAAATGGAAAAACTTTTTGCTCGTCATACCCAGGAACAAGCAGTAGACAATGAACTCTTGTCCCTCCGACAGGGGAATCAGGACTTGTTAACATACATTGCTACCTTCAACAGACTGGTTGCCGAAGCTAGGTGGCCAGAAAACAAAAGAATCACTTTATTGTCACGATTCCTGCCCCTAGCCCCCCGGCATACCAGGCTGGAGCCAGGTCACGGCCACCTAGTCGGCCCCTAAGGGCCTCTCCATCTCCCCAGACACCTACTTGGACTCAGACTTGGCGCCTTTGGCACCAAGCTCACACACAGTCCTGAGACCCACTTAGTATTGGACTTGCAATGTATTACGGGGCAGTGGATGCCCCCATGTAATTCAGTTCCTTGAACTGGATGAGCGGTCTAGTCTTTCGGGTGTGTCTCAGCCCAGGGATACCTGGGATACCTACAGACTATTTAAACCACACCCGGCCTGAGAAACATGCTTTGCGTTTCTCTGCACCTGCAGCATGGCACTCACCGTGCTCGGATCTCCTGAAGAGGCCCACTTCTTTCTTCAGCGCCAGCGCACCTGCAAGAATAAGAACTTTGTTGCCAATACTCACCTCGAAGAGCATCCAACTTCTGTCCAGCTCTTCCCAGTCCTGCGGATTCCTACGGCAGAGTCATCTCCATCCCGGCACGCCGCGCCCTACCAAAGGGGAAACAAATTGAAGAAAAGACGTCAATAAACATTCTGCAATACTTAGCTCTCTCGAATTTGCAAATAGAGTTTAATCCTTACCTGAACTCCCGTCGATCGGACAACTTCTGCTCCAGAGCATCCCGCCGATCTGAAAAAGGGGAAAAGACACATCCGGTTAGCGCAAAACATTTAAGAGGCGCCGCACATCGCGCTTTCTCACCGCAGCTCATCTCCTCAGCTCGCTTCCATGATGGGTTACTGCGGCACCTAAAAGGACACAGAAAAGACGAATATTGGTTAGTGCTAAGGAAGCCAATAATCATCACGCTCCGCATTCCTACTTTCTTCAGCAGCACATCACCATCCTCAAGACCTTCATCACCTAAGGAAAGAAAGACACAGTATTAAAGGGACTAGAGGCATCAGAACTTTTCTAAATCTCATTCCAATTACCGGTCGGGCTGAAGCCGCAGCAAGCCCCGTCCGCCGGGTCCGTGCCAGTGAAGCAACTAGGCACCCTCCGGCACGCATCACCCAACGCACCCCTGCATCGAAGGCAGGACGGAGAGCGCCCCACATCAAAAAACAAGGTGAGAGGTGTGGGGGAAGGTTGGGACCCAGAGAAGAAAAGGGGGGGCCAGACAAGCAAGACCACAGGGAATTGACCTCTGATAATACTATGTTTCAGGCCCAGTGCTTGGTTGAGCAAGTCCAGGGAAGGGTTCGAAGTGGTCGGAAGTCCGGACCGGCTGAGTGGCGTCCCGTGGATATCAGGTGAGCATCACAGTTATTCCATCGAGGCTTACGAGGCGAATTAAAGGACTTCTTAGCCCAGGTGGTTGATCCACCCAGAGACTGTGCAGAATTCATAAATGTGGTCGTGCAGCTAGACCACCGGTTGCAGGACCGAAAGGCAGACCGGTCTAAGACGGACCCTCGGACCGTGTATGTTCGACCAAGGGAAAACACACCGCGTGTACCTGAAAATGCTGTAGAACCCATGCAGATTGGAGGAATACGGCCTCCATTAACAAAACAAGAGCGGGACAAAAGAAGACAACAACAGCTTTGTTTGTATTGTGGGAAACCAGGACATTTCCTGAAGGACTGTCCAGTAAAACCCCAAAGAAGAGCAGTCGGGGCCACAGAGAAGGATGAAGCTAAGAATCGGAAAACTACCAAGCTCGACAAACATAGAGGTCAGTTTGTCGAGTGAGAAGAGTTGCTGACCTCGCACTTTGCAATACAAGTGATCTTAATTAACCACCAACAGTCGTCAAGAATGCATGCCGTTGAAGCATACATCGATAGCGGAGCAGTTGGAAATTATATTGATCTATAACTGGCAGCAGAGATGGGGCTTCCTTTGTGTTCTAAGCCAACTATGGACAAGGTAACCACTGTGGATCGGACAGAAATCGCTTCCGGACCAGTAACCCAGTGCACAGCCAGGGTAACCTTGCTGTGCCAGGACGGACATCGTGAGTCTATTTCATTCGATCTCATCAAGGCACCTCAGTTCAGGCTAATACTAGGGATTCCATGGTTGGTTGCTCACAACCCTTTGATAGACTGGTGGGCACGAAAATTAACCTTCCCCGGTGACTGCTCCCCTGCCTGCTATTACCAAGAGGAGAAACCCGACGTCTGTATCCCCATGACTCCCGGAGCGACAGTATCAACCCTGGGAGCAACTAATACCTTGCCAAGTGAATACCACGATTTCCAGGATGTTTTCCGAAAGGACCAAGCCAATACATTGCCGCCGCACAGGCCCTATGACTGTCAGATCGACCTTGTTCCTGGTGCACAAATCCCTTGCAGCAGGATCTACACTCTCACAGAACCAGAAAACCTTCATTTGAAATCCTATTTAGACCAGTACCTTGCAAACGGATTTATCTGTCCTTCGAAGTCCCCCGCAGCCAGTCCTTTGTTCTTCGTACCGAGAAAGGAAGGAGACTTGAGAACCTGTATTGACTACTGCACATTGAACCACATCACTGTGAAGAACCGCTACCCCTTGCCACTTATCCCTGAGATGCTAGACCAAGTTAAAGATGCCCAGATTTATACCAAATTGGACCTCCGAGGAGCGTACCACCTGGTCAGAGTCAGAAAAGGAGATGAATGGAAAACCGCCTTCCGTACTAAGTACGGGTTGTTTGAATATCAAGTCATGCCTTTCGGGTTATGCAACGCTCCTGCGGCATTCCAGTATTTCTTGAATGACATCTTAAGGGAGTTAATTGATGTGTGCGCCTTAGTGTACATAGACTACATCTTAGTATGCTCAGCCTCGGAACAAGATCATGTCATTCACGTTTGTTCAGTCCTCACCAAGCTCTGTCAACATCGCTTGTTTGCAAAGCTTGAAAAATGCTTTTTTCACGTCACCGAAGTATAATTTCTTGGTTTTATCCTTACTCCAGGAGGCATCAGAATGGACGTGCACAAGGTAGATGCCATTCTGAAATGGCCTTCACCGATGTCTCTGAAAGGAGTACAAAGCATGCTGGGCTTTGCGAACTTCTACCGCCGGTTCATCCCAGACTTCTCTCAGGTTGTGCACCCAATCACAGTACTATTACGAAAAAACAATAAAAGGTTTGCTTGGACCGAAGAAGCAGAAGAAGCCTTTCAGGAATTTAAATGAAGGTTTACCTCCGCTCCAATCCTGCAACATCCTCGTCCAGACCTCCCTTATGTCGTTGAAACTGATGCGTCCAGTCTCGCAATGGGGGCTGTCCTTTCACAGAGAGACCTGGAATCCGGCCAGCTACATCCTGTGGCCTTCTGGTCAAAAAAGTTCTCACCTCCAGATATTAAATATGCCATCACGCAAAAGGAACTCCTGTCTATCAAATCCACCTTTAAAGCCTGGAGGCACTACCTTCTGGGGGCCAGAGACACCATTACAGTCATCACAGACCACCGAAACCTGCAATATCTCAAAACAGCCAAGGCCCAGTCCTCGCGCCAATTACGGTGGGCCCTTTTCTTCGCCGAATATGATTATGTAATCACATTTTGACCAGGAGTCCGAAACGGAAAGGCGGATGCCTTATCTCGCATGGGCATAGATGAAATAGAATATACAACTCCAGACCCAGTACCTATTATACCTGAAGACAAACTCTTGGGTATCACGACAGCCTTAACACAAGCAGAACTATGAAAAGAAATCCAACGGACAACGAATCCTGATACCTACCTTGCAAGGCAAACTCAAGGAGAACAATATACCATCAAGGACCATCTACCCTTTTTTAGGGATTGCCTATATGTACCCAAGAAGAAATTACAACAGCATATTATTTCAAACAATCATGATTCACTGATTGAAGGGCATCCTGGGATCGCCAAAACCCTAGCTAAGGTGAAAGAGAACTTTTGGTGGCCTACCTGGCGTAAGGACATCATTCAGTATATTCAGTCCTGCGGTGTCTGAGCACAAAATAAATCACAGAAACAAAAACCATCTGGTCTCCTACAACCATTGGACATTCCTCCAGTTCCATGGCACACTCTTTCCCTTGACTTCATCACTGATCTACCTCCAAGCCAAGAGTTCAACGCCATCCTTGTAGTTGTGAACTTATTCTCGAAGATGACCCATTTTATTCCTCTCAAAGGCCTCCCAGATGCAGCCACTTTATCAAAAGTGTTCCTGGAGGGCGTGGTTAAGCTACATGGCTTCCCTTCGGTTCTGGTCTCTGATCGAGGCAGCCAGTTTCTTTCAAACTTCTGGAAAAAATGTTGTGCAATGGCGCAGATCGACGTTCAGCTATCTACCTGTTACCATCCCCAAACGGACGGCCAAACCGAGAGAACCAATCAGACACTCGAACAATATTTACAGTGCATGCTGCACCACGAACAAAGGAATTGGAAAGACCTACTATGGATAGCCGAATATGCATATAACAATTCTTTGCATTCAAGCATGGGACAAACACCCTTCTATACCCTTTATGGCAGACATCCACGTACCTCTGAACTAGACCTTCCAGCCAGCTTGGAAATGCCAGCAGTAAAGACTCTACACACAACCATTACTCAGGCTTTCAAAAGGGCAAAGGAACACCTTATTCATGCCAAAGAAAAACAAAAGAGATTCGCCGACCAACACAGGAAAAAGTCCCCTGATTATCAAGTAAGAGACAAAGTTTGGTTAGCCGCTAAATTCGTACCCATCAAGGGAACCCGGACCTTTCATCCCAGATTCTTAGGACCCTATACCATTAAGGCAATTATCAACCCAGCAGCCGTGAAACTGGATTTACCACCTAAACTACACATCCACCCGGTATTCCATGTGTCCCTCCTGAAACCAATGCAACCTGGCACACGGATTGGGACACCACCTAAGCCCATACTTGTTGATTGAGAACCAGAATTCAAAGTCAAAGATATCTTGGACTCTAAATACTCTAGGACCAAGCTATGTTATCTTGTAGATTGGAAAGGATTTGGACCACAAGATAGATCCTGGGAGCCCAGTGAGAATATCCACGCACCACGTCTAATCAGGAAATTCCATCGGAACCTGCCAACCAAACCTAGGCCAGACAGAAGGAACACCTTGGGAGGGGCCTTAGGGGGGAGTGCTGTCACGATCCTCGCCCAAAACCCCCTCTGGCAAACCCATTGGCCAGGTGGAGCCAGGACTCAGGTCTCTAGTGCCTGGCATCCTCTTCAAAAGCCCTCATGGGGCCAGTCCTGGCACCTATGGCGCCAGGCTCATACACCATGAAAAACAATGTGCTTGGGAACTACTTTATTGTATTGTCAGCCAACATGGAGGCATCCACATAGCTTGGTTCCTAAGAACCAAACTATGCGGTCTAGTGTTTTGGGTGTGGCAGCCTAGGGACTACTTTACCTGGCCTATTTTGTTGGGGCTATTTAAACCACACGCAAGCAAGACAAAACGCTTCGCGTTACTTTGCAGCTTGCAACGTGACGCTCACCGTGTCCAGCTATTCCCTCAAACCTCAGAGAAGCAGAACCTGCAAGGAGACAAAAGGAACATCATTAGCATCAGCATCTTACCTGCAGTCTTCATCTTTAAACACTTGCAGCTACTGAGAACAGCTTCCACGAATCTGCACGCCTCCCGGACAGAACGACCTGAAAGAGGAAGATAGAGGCAACATTAAAGAAAGCAGTAGAGACATTTACAAATTACGAACTGCTCAAAAGGCTTACCTGGCTGGTCGCCTCTTGGCTGGCACCACTCCGGACATTCCACTTGCGCTGAAGAACACCGCGACCTACAAGGAAGGAAAACACAGGTTAGAAAAGGCAAGACTTCGCAGCGTTGCGCATAGCGCTTACTTACCACATCATAGCGCTCTTAACGCGCCATCATTTACCAGCGGGGCTCAACCATAGCCAGTTTGCCGCGCTGAAGCTCTGCATACCTAAGGGAGAAAAAAGAGACATTTTAAACAAAGAAAGGCATGCAGGAAAGCAACAAAACTAAAGAACAGCAATAAGACCTACCTGAACAATCAAACGGGCAGGCGTCAGTGAAGTAACTGGACCGCACTCGCCCATGAAAGACAACGTGCCCCTGCAAAGAAGGCAGGACGGAGAGCACGCCTAGTTCTACCACAAGGCAGAACCTTCCCCACAGACCACATCAGGGCAAAGCTGAGAAGCATACCAGCGGGTAACCCGGCTGGGTGGCATCCCTGTGGATACCAGGTCCACCATCCTGCATGGCCAACAAAGGATAGGGCGGATCCATGGAGCCTTTGTTATTTAAATAGGCTGACCATGGCATGGGGAAGGTTTTGCCTTCCCCCTTTTGAGAGACAAAGTGTAATCCTGACTGTCATATCCCAACTAAATATGACAGGGAGATTGCGCCTGTAGGTTTTGTCCACCCAGAGTACACAGGTCTATGTGTATGTCGTGCAGTGAGTACTGGAAAATGTGCGCAGATTAGCCCCACACATTTTCCGGAGGCTGATCTGCCATCATTCAAATTCATTTAAAAAAAATGTAAAGAAAGCCCAGGCGAGTACACACCCACCATGCAGATGGTCGAATTCCTCACAGTAAGTACCAAGTGTGAAACCGCTGGCATCCAGCACCAACCCAGCTCCACGACAAACGGTCCCTCTGTGGAACACCCCAGATGCCAACACTCCATATTCCAAGCATGCACACCCACATTCAAACATTCAGACATACATAAGACTAGTAACCTTCAAAGCAGAATACAACACCTCCTCCCAAGACACCAATTAACAACCCTACTGACACCAACAGTGGCAGTCAAAAGAACCCACCAAAATGAACAAAGGGCCAGCCGAAAAACCGCCACACCAAACTGACAGGATGACAACCACCTTAAACACAAATCTCCTTCCACCCCGGGCTGCCACCGCTAGGTCCCAGGTCCGGCACCCCCAGGCACAGACTTTCTCTCCTCCCAGCAAAAAAAAAAAAACAACAGGCCAAGACCACCAAAGAAAAAAGAACTCCTCCTACTCCGGACTGCCACCCGAAGTCCTAGATCTGCCACACCCAGGCACAAACCAAAATGCACATCCATGAGCAAGCATGCAGACAGCCAATCCCCCGTCAGACAATACACCATACAAAAACCGATAGCACGCCAAAACCAGGATCGTACAAATTCACCAAAACTGAGACTGGCAAACACACACCCATAAGGGAAAATAGATCAGACAATCCTTGATAGACAAACCTGACCTGAGAACAAGATGTAACCCTGAAACACCAACAAGCAAAGTAAACCAACCAATAAGCAGCAAAGAAATCGTCTCACCTACACACCCTAACCAACACACCAACAACAATCACTGTGCAAATGGTCAGCCACCTCACCTGCAGAATGAGGCAACCAGGGAGTGCATTTTCAATCCAAGCTCGTCCGGGGGGTTCTTAATAACGCTGCTGACACATTATCTCGTTCTAAGATGCAGAAATTCAACAGATTGTTGCCACAGGCAAAAATAACAATGACCCCATTTCCTGACACACTCTGGAGTTTTGGTGAACCCGTGTAGCACCCTTGATCACTGGATCACTGACCATGAAGACGAAGACAGCATATGAGAAAGCATTACAGGAGTATTGGGAATTCTGTTGGGGTAAAGTGGGAGGGGAGATATTCCACAGGGCCACCTTGATTACCTTCCTGGGATAGTTCTACGACACAGGTGTTTCTGTCGGGATGGCTAAAGGGAAGGTAGCAGCCATCAGGTATGTAGCTGGTTCCCATCCATGGGGTAGCAAGTCCTACCTACAACTTCGCCATCAAAAACATCTTGGCAGGGTGGTGGAGGATAGGGGTCAAACTAACGGGCTTAAGGCGTCCTCTGAACCCTCAGAAACGAGAAAAAATTGTGCTATGTCTAGAGGGGATATGCAGGGATTCCTATGAGGGTGCACTATTTAGGGTCGCGTTGGTCACAACTTTCTTTGGGACATTCAGATTAGGAGAAATGGTAGGGGCAGCCAAGACAGACACGTCGGGGGACCTAGCTTTCTCTGATATCCATTTTCTGGGGCATCATGGGGTGCAAATATATGTAAGAAATATATAAGAAAATCCAAGCCAGGTCAGGAGGGAAGAGGGGCCTTAGTGGACCTAGCCATTAACGGAAAACAGAATTGTCCGGGAGCCGCGCTAGGGGATTTTATCACACTCAGAGGGGACACTAGCGAGACAATTTTCAGGCATCAGGATGGATCCAGTGCCTTAAATTTCAGTTCAGGGCGATTTGTACATGTTTATTTTTTGGCAGCAGGGCTGGTGGGGCTAGGATTTACCCCTCATTCATTCCGAATAGGAGCAGCCACAACTGAAGCGGAACACGGGCTACAAGAGGCGGAAATCATGAAACTATGGAGATGGAGGTTTGGAGCCTACAAGGGGTACATAAGGCTGTATTTGGCCTGTTAGGGGCAGGAGGAGCACAGCAGCAAGTAAAAGGACAATGGGGGGAGGCGCAACATCAATGCTGCTGATGAAGGATGGTTTCTGATCTTACCATGCATAACGTGTCTTCTTCTGTTATCTATAGAGGATGCCACCGATGTGTGTGGTCAGTGATTGGTCACTCCTTCATAAAGTGGATGGAAAAGAGCGTGGGGAATCGGCATAGGGTGAACAGGCACACAGAGGCAGCGATACACTGAATCGGAAAGGGGGCATGGAAATAAACCAAATGCACAGTGTAATGGCGGAACACAGGGCAAACGATCACGTTGTGATTCAGGTTAATTTATTTGTAGTCACTTTGCATGCTGTAGTCAATCACTTTTTTGTTCCTTTTGCCTTTTTTAATCTAAAATATTGGTTGCTTTCCAAATGAAACTTAAGCCTATTTTATTTGATTTCTATTGAATGCAGCTCTTCTTTAAAAAGAAAAAATTTAAATAGAGTCAAAAGAAAGAGAGAAGAGTTCTTTGGCTGGTGAGAAAAAATAGGAGCCAAAGAACAAAGATGATGGGCCTCATTCCGAGTACGGCGCTAACCAATGGCGCTATTAACGCCTTGGTTGACGCCGTACCCGGAACGGCAGCGCCTTGGTGGGTGGCGGAATCACCGCCCCATTCCAAGGTTGGCGGGGTGGTAATTCCCCATTCACCAAGGCTCTTCCCCATTCCCAAATGAGCCCCCATAGGGCTCAATGGGAATGGGGAAGATGCAAATAACGGTGACCGTTCATTACGGTCACCGTTATTGGCTTGGAGGCCCCTTTGTGCCCTCGACTTTAACACCTGCTCAAAGCAGGCGTTAAGGGCGAGGGCGCAGAGGGAACTCGGAGTATGGCGGTAAGGGAATACCGCCACCGGTCTCGTTACCGGTGGCCGCTATCCCTTACCGCCATACTCGGAATGAGGCCCGATGTGTTTTGCTAATTACACAATTGAGAAGAGTGTCTGGGCCGAGTTGGCTCGGTGATAACTCCTATTTCCTGGGGTAAGGAGTTATGGAAAATTCTTTCACTCCGTTCCCAGAGCGGATAATTTTGTGGTCCTTTCTCTTGTTTTTTTTGGAGGGGATCAGTCTGGAGTCTGGTTTGCGATTCTTATTTTTTCGCTTCTGTATGCCAGGGTACAGCGCATTAGCCTACCGGTTTCAGTGGTGAAAGGTTATTACCCCACTTTCATCAGGGCTGTTGTAAACCAGAACTAATTAGTGTGCAGTCTTATTTCTTCATTTTCAGTGTGTCTTGACTGTTAATAGGAGGCCCCACCCTTAAAGGTGGATTCTTCCCGTGTAGCGGTCCTAAATGATCACAAGCATTGGCATTTTCTTCCAATTGTAGTATTTTCAACAATACATTCCTGGGAACCTATTGTGTTCCCGAGGCCGGGGACACTTCCCAATGTCTGCGTGCTGTGCGGCCAGCAGTCCAGTAGCCAAAAAACGTTTCTCTCTTTCTTTTGAACCCTATTTATATTTTTTCTTTTTAAAGAAGTGCTGCATTCCATAGACCAGCCAAAAAAATGTTCTCTCTTTCTTTTGAAGCCTATTTAATTTTTTTCTTTTTAAAGAAGAGCTGCATTCCACATAAGTCGAATAAAATAGGCTTAAATTTCATTTGGAAAGCAACCAATATTTTAGAGAAAAAAGGCAAAAGGAACAAAAAAGTGATTGGCTACAGCATGCAAAGTGACTACAAAACAAATTCACCTGAATCACAATGTGATAATATGACGACTTAGGGAAGATTTGGGTGTTAGACCCCCATATTTGGTTCTACACGTGGATAGGAAAACAGTGCAAAACATCCTCTGCCCCAGGCACATTTGGTGATCCTGCACACAGGGGGGAATGTCCTGGTGCTTATTGGGCAGAAGGAACTTCGATTAGCACTGGTCTCCCTATTCGGTTGGTTGGGCAACTTTTGCCCACGGGCAGTGATCGCCTGGTCTCAAATCATCCCGAAGACACAGTGGGGAGTTCTGGGGTCAGCCAGGCCCCTAAACATCTCAGCAAGGAAATTAAACAATGAACTGGCCCGATTAGCAGGGCGTCGACTGTGGATAGCGGCCAACGGATTAGTGAGAGGGACAGAGAATTTGTATCATGATGGAGTACATTTGTCAGACCAAGTAACAGACTTGCTCTTTGAGACCTTTTACTGTGATTCGCGCAGCACAAGTCAGTAGGGGTACCCCGTAACAGTTGGTTGAATGTCCTGTGGCAGGACGGGGTGAACCATGAGGTCAGTGATTTGCCCCTAACCAGATAGACCACAAGATCGGTTAGTTGCAGTGGCAATGGTACAGTCTGCTCTCGCTGGGCTGGCTTTGGACGGATAAGGGGTGTGGGTCCAGGAGGCGAAAGGTGTCGAACAAGTGAAGGGTACTCCTGGGATCACCGCCCAACATAGGGTAAGGCAGGGAAGTCTGCGACAGTGAAGGGGGGGACCTCACGGCTGTACAACTCCCATGGGGGGTGGAATTAGCGGTTCCACTTGGACCGCCTGTTGCAAGGAGGAACCACTGTAAATATGTGTCTATGATTTTGAGATGTACATGTTGTGATTATGAAGTTTGGTATTCTTAGGGTTACGTTTATACTAGGATGTGCTGATTCTGTTTAGCAATGCTATAGAATTAAATGTGGCCATATATTTCCAAAAGGAAGGTGTCTGCGTTGTTCTTTCCGGTTTGACTGACACTGCCTCCCTGCCTAGCCGACTCCTGTTTCAGAGTAGGCAATCATCAGCAGCAGGCAGCCTTTCATTCAAGGAGCCCGTGGTTAAAGCATTGCACCACGCGGCTCCTTGAATGAAAGGGCTGCTTGCTGTGTGTGAGCTGGGGCACGCTGGTGTTACACCTTTGGTGCGCCCAGCCCCTTCTTTTGTTTAAGAGGGGCTGGGCGCATCAAAGGTAATAATGCAAGTGCACCCCAGCTCTACTTGTTAGCCGGGTGGGGCTCTTGATAGGGGGCGTGGCGTAAGTACACCAGTGCATAGACCACACCCCCTAACGGGAGCCCTCCCTCAATTTCTAATCCCACTTACCTGTACATTTGTCTATTTATTTTTAGTGTAATCATACCTGTAAATATACTTAGGCCCTCATTACGACCCAGGCGGTAAGTAATCGAAATTACCGCCATGGCGTAATGAGTGTTAACGCCATGGTCCGATGGCGATAAGAGCGCCATATTACGACCCATCGCGCACGAGCATTACGCCATGGCGGTAACGTAAACTACGCCATGCCGTAAATAGCCCTTACCGGCCTCGTTAACAGCGCAGGGTGACCTACCGCCACCCATCATTGCGCCGACCGTAGTCAGCGGTCACCGTAATTAGCGGTGACCGCAATTAGGCGGAACCGGAAATAGCGTAATCGCGGCGGAACGGGAAACAGCACAGCGGCCATCTTAAAAAACACAATCCATTGCCATCCTACCCAACCACACCACAACCAACCCTCAAACCCTGTCATTCCCATAACCCACCCATTTCCTCACCCAACCATGCCGAAAGTTGTGAAGAAGGCATGTGACAGGCAGCGGCAGGAGCGCTTCAGTCGTGAGGAACTGCAAATGCTTGCAGACACGCTCCAGGAGAAGGCCGATGTTGTCTTCTCCACTGAGATGACCCGGCCAGCCACAGGCTGCAAAAAGGAGGTGTGGGAACTTGTGGCACAACGTGTCAGTGCTGTTGGAACCACCCCACGCACCTCCAAACAGTGCCGCAAGAGGTGGGACGACCTGCGGATCAGGGTCCGGGGCATTATGTCTGCCAACCGTAACCTGGCCCTGGGAACTGGCGGGGGAGCGGACTCCCCACTGAAGATGCAGCCATGGGAGGAGACATGTGCCTCTCTGATTGGCATTGAGTGCATCGAAGGTGTCGGCGAGATGGAGAGAGGGGCCCCGACATCTGGAGACACAGGTAGGTGCCTCATATCCAGCCTTGCAAGACACCCTGATACACTTGCACGTGACAATCACAATGTGGCAGACGCAACACATCAGCAGATGAGCCACACCCTGCGCACATGCAGCATGTACACTGTACAGTAGGCAGACACACACCTGCATGCAAAACCGAACCTAAAGGGAGGCAACCTGTATGTCACGGGCTACTAACTCCACCATCTATCCATTACACTCTTCACAATGCCTGCTCAATGTCCGCTGAACCATCAATAACTGTCACCCTCCTCTGCTCCACCACAGGCTCGCAATCGGACACTGGCAGGGACGACAGCACCAGCACCCCAGCCAAGAAGGCCAGGAAAGTGGTAGAAGGGAACCATGCATCCACCTCTGCTGGACCCAGGCCGAAACCACGCCAGGCTGAAGAGGCCAGGGCAGCAAAGTCCCCTGAGGAAGGGGTCGTGACAGCGCCTGCAGCCCAACAACACCCACTGTTGCCCACTGAGGGCAATGTGTCAGCAGGGAGCAGTACTGTTGGGGAGACTGCAGCCATCGCTGCCTGCTCCGATAGTGATGTGGAGGATGACACTGGACTTGACCACAACACGCAACTTCACTCACCACACCTATCCCCAATCAGCCATCATGGAGATGACACCCAGGGCCAATCGCCTGCTAATTCATGGCCAGCAACTCCAAGCCCAGTGGGAGTTGGGGAAGATGGGAGTAATCCCATTGGTCCCCCATTGGCACCCTCCATTGGGCCAGATTTACAGCTGTTGCTGGAGCAGATTGCCAACAGGCAGGAAGTACTGGGCACACTCCTCACGCAGCATGTTGCAGAATGTGGAAGTGCCAGTGCAGCCATGGAGAGGAGTGCTGATGGCATCAGGTCTGCCATCCAAACTGCCAGCAGGGTCATATGCACCGAACTTGCTGCAGTGCGGCAGATGATGAGCCAGCTCATCCAGACAATTGTGGACACATGCCGTACTGAGCAGCCCGGTACATCCTCAGCTGCAAGTTCAGCACAAGCCACTCCCGTCCGCAGGTCATCCAGGACCCTGAGGAGCACAGGCAGGGGGGCCCCAGGTTCCGGGAGAGGGGGCAGTCAATAGTGTGCAAAACTATACACACTTCACCACGGGCACTGTCACATGTTTGCAGGGTGTTCAGGGGGGAGGGGGAGGGGGGAATTGGGTGTGTTGGAGTGTTCAGGGAGGAGGGGGGGACTTGGGTGTGTTGGAGTGTTCAGGGGGGAGGGGGAGGGGGGAATTGGGTGTGTTGGAGTGTTCAGGGGGGAGGGGGAGGGGGGAATTGGGTGTGTTGGAGTGTTCAGGGGGGAGGGGGAGGGGTTCTGTTATACCTATTCAGAAGAACAATACACTTTTTCATTTCTCACAAACGAAATGTGTGGACATTGCTCATTGCGTATGTGTGCTTTATTGTTTTACAGTCCACAGTGTTGACATACCAGACACACACAGTGCCCCAAGTGCCATCCATATGTTACACACACGCTGTGTGTGCTAGAAGTATCGGTCAATGACATTCTGACGCATTATATGCCCCTCCTGTGCATCGCTGCCTCCCTGAGGTGCTGCCCCATCCCCATCATCATCATCCCCATCATCAGGTGGTTGTGGTTCTGCGTCAGGGTGCAGAGGCACGTTTCGTCTGATGCACATATTGTGTAGCATGACACATGCCATGACGATCTTTGCAACCTTCTCATGGCGGTACAGGAGTGCCCCGCCAGACCTGCTGAGGCAGCGGAAACGTGCCTTCAGTAGGCCAAAAGCCTGCTCTATCACCACACGGGTACGTGCATGAGCACGGTTGTAGTCCTCCTCATGCTGGTTCGATGGGTTCCGCACTGGTGTGAGGAGCCACCTCTTCAGGGGTTAGCCCGCATCACCTGTAAAATGTGAGAAATTAATGTGTCAGGAACGAGATTGATTTGTAAACATGACGCACAACCATGCCTTGATTCCGACTGTTACTGTGCACCAATTAGAGTTGTGCTAATGGATTTACACTGTGCAACCAGTATGTGTTCATGGCTCTCATGTACTGTTTTGCATGCAAAAACACAATGCAGGGGGGACGATTGCCTTGTGAATGGCCATCCACTGTGTTTGTTCAGGCCGTCATTCATGTGACCTTGCACGTGTCCTGTGAGCTTGAAGCTCACATGATAGCAACATTGATGTCTGGCTCATTATGACCCCAGTGAGCATTACTGGTGTCAATGGGGACAGTTTGTGGGTCTTGTAGTGGTGCATTGATGTTCCTGTCTGTCATGTGCCTCCTTTGTGCGCAGTTGTGGGGGACAGGCCTTTCAGTAGTTGGTGCATGGTGACGTGCATGTTGGTGGTTTTCTTTAGGGTCAATGCTGTCACAATTTGCACAATGCACTTGCAGATGGTTGTGTCGTTTTTGGGATACACTTTCATTCACATGTTGGGATGATTAGGTCAGGCATAATGTGTACACTACTCTGTTGACGTCAGTGCTGCCACAGGGAATGATCTGGCTACTGCTAGTTGCACCCATGTGACGTATGCATCACCCCCCTGTATCTGCCAGATGAAATATGCATTGGTACGTCATTCAACACCCACTTTGCATTTCCATGCTCATGACATTAGATTCACCGAGTAGGTAGGATCTTGGGCCTGCATGTCGCTCCATGTAGCGTGGTATTGTGGAGTTCCGAAGGACCATTGAATCATGGGTTGATCCGGGGAATCTGGCAGAACAATGTGTGATGATCCTGTTGGAGTCACAGACCATTTGCACGTTCATTGAGTGGAAATGTTTATGGTTGCGGTACGGTACCTCCATGGTATGTGGGACCACCAATTCAACATGGGTGCAGTCAATGGCACCAATGCAACCAGGTATGCCGGCCAGTGCATGGAAACCCACTTTGGTGTTGGCAATCTCCTGGGCAGACCGTGGTAATGAGATGTGGTCATCTGTGTGCTTGAGGAGGGCATCGAGCACTTGCATCAGTGTACGCGAGAATAATGGTTGTGATATGCCATGCAAGTGCCCCACTGTGTGCTGGTAGCTGCCTGTGGCCAGGAAGTGGAGCACGGACACTACCTTCAGTAGGGGGGGGTGGCAGTGGGTGATTCAATCATGCTGACGATGTCGTTGTGTATCATGTCCACAATGGTGGTGATGGTGTCCCGGTCCAGTCGGTACAGGGTGTGGATCTGCTCAGCGGTGAGGTTGAATGGGCTGGCTCTGATGCGTGGGGTTGGGGGCTGCCTGCGTGGTGGCACTGGCTGTGCTGGTGGGGCTTGCTGGGCCTGCCTTGCCCTCCTTCTCCTCCTGCGTCTCCTCTGTGCAGCCTGTTGTTGTTGTTGTTGTAGTTGCTGTTGTAGCACTTGCATTGCTATCAGGTCCTCCAGCCCCAACATTGCTAGTCCTATTGGTATCATTGTGGAGTGTGACTGGGTGTGGGAAGGGGTGGGGTGTGCTCTTTTTGTACTTCCTGAGTCTGTATTGCCTTCACCTGTGCTGTTTCTGTGCACCTGTGGCAGCTGCATTCACTTTACATGGCCCTTTACTGTTGGTTCGCGATGGCGTAATTAGCACCATGGCGGTAAGGTACTTAACGGGCTGGGTGATGGCGTTAGGGGCATGTCCGCTTGGGTCGGCATTCGCGTACCTTTCCGCCATGGCGCTAAGTACGGTGTGGATGTTCGCGTGCGCGCGCCCTTGGCGCAGTCAGCGGCAGCGTTAGCTACGATGCCGCTAATGACATCGTAGTTTACGGTCACGGGTCGTAATCGGCCCTATCGGAAGACAATGGCGGTAATCGTTTACCGCCATCGTTTTTCGCTTTGCGCCATGGTCGTAATGAGGGCCTTAGTATTTTGTTTTTCTGTATTACTGTGACCTACTTGTAACCTTGTAAGCTTTGCATCTCCTTATGGCTGCGCCCTGTTACCTTTGGTTTTGGTGCGCATTAGAAATAAACAAACAAACAAACAAACTTAAAGCACTGCACGAGTGATATCAAATTGGATGTGGCTGCAATGATCATAAGCAATGACATGCACTACACCTTTCAGTAGTTGGTGCATGGTGACGTGCATGTTGGTGGTTTTCTTTAGGGTCAATGCTGTCACAATTTGCACAATGCACTTGCAGATGGTTGTGTCGTTTTTGGGATACACTTTCATTCACATGTTGGGATGATTAGGTCAGGCATAATGTGTACACTACTCTGTTGACGTCAGTGCTGCCACAGGGAATGATCTGGCTACTGCTAGTTGCACCCATGTGACGTATGCATCACCCCCCTGTATCTGCCAGATGAAATATGCATTGGTACGTCATTCAACACCCACTTTGCATTTCCATGCTCATGACATTAGATTCACCGAGTAGGTAGGATCTTGGGCCTGCATGTCGCTCCATGTAGCGTGGTATTGTGGAGTTCCGAAGGACCATTGAATCATGGGTTGATCCGGGGAATCTGGCAGAACAATGTGTGATGATCCTGTTGGAGTCACAGACCATTTGCACGTTCATTGAGTGGAAATGTTTATGGTTGCGGTACGGTACCTCCATGGTATGTGGGACCACCAATTCAACATGGGTGCAGTCAATGGCACCAATGCAACCAGGTATGCCGGCCAGTGCATGGAAACCCACTTTGGTGTTGGCAATCTCCTGGGCAGACCGTGGTAATGAGATGTGGTCATCTGTGTGCTTGAGGAGGGCATCGAGCACTTGCATCAGTGTACGCGAGAATAATGGTTGTGATATGCCATGCAAGTGCCCCACTGTGTGCTGGTAGCTGCCTGTGGCCAGGAAGTGGAGCACGGACACTACCTTCAGTAGGGGGGGGTGGCAGTGGGTGATTCAATCATGCTGACGATGTCGCTGTGTATCATGTCCACAATGGTGGTGATGGTGTCCCGGTCCAGTCGGTACAGGGTGTGGATCTGCTCAGCGGTGAGGTTGAATGGGCTGGCTCTGATGCGTGGGGTTGGGGGCTGCCTGCGTGGTGGCACTGGCTGTGCTGGTGGGGCTTGCTGGGCCTGCCTTGCCCTCCTTCTCCTCCTGCGTCTCCTCTGTGCAGCCTGTTGTTGTTGTTGTTGTAGTTGCTGTTGTAGCACTTGCATTGCTATCAGGTCCTCCAGCCCCAACATTGCTAGTCCTATTGGTATCATTGTGGAGTGTGACTGGGTGTGGGAAGGGGTGGGGTGTGCTCTTTTTGTACTTCCTGAGTCTGTATTGCCTTCACCTGTGCTGTTTCTGTGCACCTGTGGCAGCTGCATTCACTTTACATGGCCCTTTACGGTTGGTTCGCGATGGCGTAATTAGCACCATGGCGGTAAGGTACTTAACGGGCTGGGTGATGGCGTTAGGGGCATGTCCGCTTGGGTCGGCATTCGCGTACCTTTCCGCCATGGCGCTAAGTACGGTGTGGATGTTCGCGTGCGCGCGCCCTTGGCGCAGTCAGCGGCAGCGTTAGCTACGATGCCGCTAATGACATCGTAGTTTACGGTCACGGGTCGTAATCGGCCCTATCGGAAGACAATGGCGGTAATCGTTTACCGCCATCGTTTTTCGCTTTGCGCCATGGTCGTAATGAGGGCCTTAGTATTTTGTTTTTCTGTATTACTGTGACCTACTTGTAACCTTGTAAGCTTTGCATCTCCTTATGGCTGCGCCCTGTTACCTTTGGTTTTGGTGCGCATTAGAAATAAACAAACAAACAAACAAACTTAAAGCACTGCACGAGTGATATCAAATTGGATGTGGCTGCAATGATCATAAGCAATGACATGCACTACACCTTAAGTCGGGCACTGCTTTATTAGAGTTTATTCCGCCAACATCAGGGGCTATTTAAGATCATCATAGTTTTGATACATGGGTGCATATCGTATATGCAGCCCATGTGCTGCAGAGAATTAGCTGTCACTGCAGCTGTCAAATGGGCAACTTGGGTCTCTGAACCTGCTTTGTGCCACTAGTAGAGCAGGTGCTGCAAATCAGGATACTGATGCAGCAGGACACTGAAACACACTATGCCTTTGGCATGAAGTTTATGAAAGGGGAATCTGATTGGCAGATTACCCTTTCAGAGATGGAATTAACAGCACCATTTAATAATTTAATACACATTTTTAAAATCCAGGACGTCTACACCCTTGCCAAATGGCAATCCGTCACAAACCCTTTCTCGGCTAACGGAAGATCCACTAGACCCACGACTGCAGCTTGAGCTGAATTCCAAGGGCGTCCCACTAATAGAGATCTGCTGAGCCAAACCATGGGAAGTCCCACACACATATTTCGCATTACTTGATTGACCTTCTAGGAACCAAAGATTGTGGGTTCGGTAGAAGGTTAGGGACTCGTCACAGTCATCACCCACCCACATTCAGTTGCTGGACCCGGAGGCACTGGCTCAGGCAGGCTCAAGACAGAGCGTGCTCCTCTCCTCTCTTAGGAATAAGGATGAAGAGCAGTCACAGTCATGAAGCTAAAGTGTGAAAAGCTTTCATAAGGGTTTCTGTGGGAGTCCAGGGCGGAGGAGGTGGCCTCAAATTGTGATGACTGTGGCAAAGCTGAGTATGACTGTGAGTAAGAAGACCTTGCCTAATGGAGGCATTTCTCTTGATGTGAAAATATTTAAAGAAATGGCAAAATTGTGCTCTCTATAACTCAATCATATAATATATGCTGTCAGTTCATTTTGTGGTGACATATCATGACGTATCAGATGGATCATACCCTCAATTGCAAAGGTTTCAAAACACAGTGGTGCTACTGCTACTCAGAATCAAGAGGTGGGGGAACACATAGCAACAGCTCTTGTAGGGGCACTCTGCATCATCCAAAAACAAGGAGCACCATTTTATTTAAACCATGATCGCACATTAAACAATCAGAAAACCAACAAATACACCCTACCCCTATAACTATGACGCTCGACCTCTCTAGCATCCACCTCACTCGCCGGACGCAAACTAGTGACTCGCGTGGCTTTTAAAGATTGTGAGCAACACAAAGAACCAACTAATTTACCCAGCCCCTGGACAAAGCACACCGAACACTACAAGCGTGTGGTTACCACTCTGGACACAAAGCCCTTCATGTTTCTAACACAACAAACGTAGTATCCGATCTGCAACCTCAATACAAAAAACACCGCAATCTTGCCGTTTCCCTCCCAACTTTCCAAACCCTCCCACTCCCTGCAAGTAGTAGCAGTGCCTGCTAAACACTCATAACATGATCTGAGAGTTACATGCCGCATCTTTACAAAATGCCTATGAAAATAATGCATATATAGTTCGTTAATATGTTAGTCACAGAGATTCCTGGGTACAAGTAGAAACTTAAAATGTACACCATCCATTTCATGCAGGTGGTGGGATGTAATGCAGCCGTGTGTGAGAGAACGTGATAGGATTTTTTTGTATAAATTAGACAATTTTATTTATTTAGAATTTGTAAAGCGCACTGCAGCCCTTAGGCATCGAGGCGCTGTGGGGGCGGTAAAATGAGTAGATTAGTAGCTCCCATCAATCCTCTACGCCACACACAATGAAAGACAGCACAGCAATCGATTTCCACTTCATTGACAGGATTGTCGAGATCCACTGCCAGCACATCCACTCTCCCTGCTAAAACCGCCGCGCGGGGGAAGGGGTCACAATTGTCTTCACAAATAGGTGCAGATTGCGGAGAGGGGGAAGTCTGCCAGCCAGGGATCGCCGTCAGTTGTGGGTGGGCTTGCTGGAGAAGCTCCTGGAACAGGGCGGGCAGCTGACCAAACAGAGCGGCAACGTGAGGCTCAGAGAGGGGGAGGGGCAAGGACATGGGTAGGCAAAGGGTGAATCTGAGGGGATTGAGTTTTTCAAATCACATTTCGTTGGTCCTGGAAACTAAAGCGACACAACACAGAATGATAAGGGCACTCTGCAAAATGTGTTGGCCCGATTCTCTTTACTTCCTTTTCATCCTACCCACGCGTTAATAACAGCTAAGGGCGGGTGGGGTTAGGGTCAAAGATATTCATCAGAGCTGTCAAGGTTCCTAGATCCATGACTAAGAAAGCCACACAGCCCGTGTTTTCCTTGGAATTCTGAAAAAAAGGCCGGGATGGCTTTGTCACACATGAAATTATCAGGGTCTAACTGGGCCATAAAATTGTCGCTGGCACCAATGCAAAAGTGGCCCACAGTTGCAAATGGCTATTCATTCCTTTTGTGACAGTTTGAATAGTACCCAAGACTAGAGGTAGCTTTTAGATACTCGTGGGCCTATTGCTCACACCTGCCTACATTTAAAAATCAGAAACCCTGAGAATAATGCCCCGCCTTTGGTGCTGCCCCTTTAAGGGAAGGGCACACGGCAGAGTGACGTTGCACTCTGCCGCGTGCACTACAAATAAATGGGGGCGTTCCCAGCCGCGTTAGTGCGACCTGGGAGCCCGAACACAGCAGACGTCTCCGGCTGAGTCTGTGGGGTTTGGGGGCTCACAGGAATCGCTGGCAGGGTCACTGAGAGACCACCAACAGTGGCGACGAGTCCGGGATGTTGCCCGGGCCCGGCGGTGAATACTAAATAATTTTTCTACGCAGAGCGGATGAGGAGGCTCGTTCGTTCCATGCGGCAGGCGGCCATTTTGACTGTTACGCAGTGGATGTTCACAGCACTCCGGTAGGGCCCGTGATTGACATCCAAGCATAATTTTTGGACACAATGATAGTGGGCAGCTATATCTGCCTACACATGCCCACATTTTAATTTTTTTTTTAATTTTA
Organism: Ambystoma mexicanum; assembly: GCF_040938575.1. Lineage (NCBI taxonomy): Eukaryota > Metazoa > Chordata > Amphibia > Caudata > Ambystomatidae > Ambystoma > Ambystoma mexicanum. The sequence continues at coordinate 636,722,251 of NC_090925.1, forward strand.
GGGTGAATTACTCTGAGTGAAGGGAAGGTGCTGGGGAAAGACTGCTTAGGCCTGCCTGATTCCTGGTCCTCCCTAGCTCAATTTGTGGGACACTTGCTGGACTGTGCATCATCCACACAGCTCTGCAGCTGGAGGATTGTTATCTTCATCATCATCATGACCAGCTGCTGAATCCATGTCTGAACTATGGACTGGTGGACTTTGGGGCCTGCAGGGCCTGCTACAGATCATCATCATCAGGTCTGGACATTTGGCACTGTGTGTGTGTGTGTGGCTGGACTGGTGTATTCCACGGCCTCCGAGGCCTGTGCTGGCCGGGGTGGGTTCAAAGAGCCTTACTCGGTTTTTACCCTGCTCCCGATCCACTTGCGTTGTGAGACCCCCTCAGCCTTTAAGGCTGCTTGGTTTTACAGCTGGAGTGGATTCAAAAAGAGAGTCTTACTAGAATTTTCCCTGCTCCCACTCCACTTGTGTTGTGAAACCCCTTCAGTGCTTGTGTTGTACTATTTCGTTGCTGGGGTGGGTTCTAAGGGCTTAGCTGGGAACTTCCCCTGCCCACGATCCACTTGCGTACCCCAGTGCGCTTATCTTGGATAAAAAATGCGAGGGGGTGGGTTCCGGAGCCTTACTAGGAACTTACCCTGCTCCTGATCCACTTGTGGTGAGACCCCCTCTTCTGCATGCATGGAGGTGGATACTTGAGGCTTGCTTAGTACATGTTTCTGCTCAAGTTCCTCTCTCCTTTTCAGCTTTGTAATACCCCTAGAGCTCCCACCTGTATTTATGTTCTCTGGTGGATTCTGAGCGCCTGGGTCTTCTATAACTGTATTTTCCTAGAAGATTAACTAATAGACAAAAGACCCCCCAGTATTTTAAAAAAGGCCCTTCTTGGAGTTGAATTTTTATGTTTATTTTTTAAAGTGAGGCGTTTTAGCCTCCCCTAATGTTATGATTGTGTTCCATCTTCTACCTGGCCCTCGCTAAAGCTTTTCCTTACAGTTATTTGCAGGGTGGGAGGGATGGTTTTTTAGACCTGCAGCCGTCCTGCTGCTGTTCGTGGCTGACGGGTAGGAAGCATGAGAAGGGCCACCTTGCCCCCGCCAGAAAAAGGCGGAATTCGGCCTGGGGGCAAGGCGGCCCTTTCTTTGAACTTCAAAAGGCCCCCGCTCAGCATCCGCAGGATGGGAAGGGGGGGCCTTTGATGTATGGAGGGCAAGGTGAGAGGGGGCAGCGACTACCGGTTGTCACCTGCCCCTCTCACCTTACCCTCCTGTGCGGGAGATGCGCTCTCTGGGTTCCCATTGTTAAGGGACCCAGCAGCCCGACCCCACCATGTGCATGCTAAGTGGGGCAGCGCCAAAAAGGCGCTGCCCCACCGGACTTCGCACAAATCCCCCACCTCCCAGTTTACGGCCCCGGGCCTCCCATCCGGGTGGGCCCGGGTGTATAAGCCTGGAAGTGTTTTTGTGCTGGGGAGTGGCATGCGGGTGATGGGTGTCATGGATGGATGACAAGTGTGACATGACAGGCAATACAGTAATGACAGTTGCAGGAATGAGGAGACTGACGACCAGGATGTGACGTGGAAAAAACTTTGGCCACAAGCTTTATTTTAGTACCAGCCATGGTGCAAAAGAAAAACCAGCCATAACATCACATAAGGATAATAATACTATATTTTGGGGACAGAGGGAACAGGTGAGCGGGGGGGCCCTAATCCCAATTAGGGGCCGTTCGAGGCTGATCCCCGCCGCCACCCTGAGGGGATGCTGACCGGCGTCTCCCAGGTCCCCCCAAAATAGGAGATTATGAATTAAGTACAGCCTCTGGCTGCCAGGGTCCAGAAAATATTCCTGGTGAAGATGTCCATACCTTCAATGGACAGGTGAACCCCGTCACTGCAGAACATGGCCTGGTTGTGTACCGAGATTCCATGTTTAATAAATTTGAGGCCTGAGAAAAGGCAGAAATTGGCCACAGCTTTGTTCAGTTTGCGCCTAGAAATCTCCATGGCTTTGTTGCACTCTGCCCCATGCCAATGTTGCCGCGGGATGATTTCTGACATCATCACTTCTGTTTGAAGTCTTAGCATGTGTGCCAGGGATCTGAGGGAGGTGCAGATTTCAGACAGGAGAAGCTTCCTGCCCAGCTGAGGCAAGTCATTGCCCCTGAGGTGGATTATGAGATACTCGGGGGGGAGGTGAGCAGGCCCCCAGTAGGCCAGCCAATTTGTCGTGTAGGTCTCCCCAGCGCATGCCCGGCTTCATCAGTAGGTGATGGTGTCCTGGAAATGCATGCCGTCCTGGGTTTCCTCCAGCCATCTGCTGGCCCTGGTAATGAAAGAGTGACCCACGATCCACGCCGTCTGGGACGGGGGGTAGCCTGTGGTTAGAAGAAAATGGGGGCGGGGAGAGGAGGAGGAGGATACTATTAGATCAAGTCTTTCCTGATGTATCTTTTGTAAGCCCCCGATTTCCAACCCCCAATCCCTTTTATGGCTTTCTCTTGCAGCCCCCCCATCCAGGCTGAAGTGGCTGCTCCTATCCTGAAGGAGTGGGATCCAAACTCAGTAGGATTCCATCCTATAGCTATTATAGTCTTCTTGAGGACAGACCTCACCTGGAATCTACTGAGGGCAGACCCATTTTTGTGTGTGAATAATTGCCCCCCCCCCGGCTGGGGCGCTTGTTCATGAAGGCCCTGGTGGTGCAGATGGGGCAATATTCTGTTTCCTCAATGCAGTACAGGTTGATGATCCTCCCTTTTCCTAATTGGTCAGTTTTGGACCTACACAGTTTCACAGCCATGGAGTCCTTCCCCATTTGGATGTCGCCTATATCCAGCCCTTCCTCTGATCCTGTGTTTTTGGAGGCTATCTCGCTGATCCTGAACGCCCCAAAGTAGTTGAGTGTGAAGGCAGCTCTAAATAGTGAGGTCTCGTAGGCATTGTTGTATACTGCAGGGAGGGTGTCTAGCAGAATTTTTATTTTAGCAAAATTGAGGGGGCGTCTGGTGTCTGTATTGACCCCTTCCATTTTGGACCAACCCTTGAGAGCATATCTGGTTAGTGCGCCGTGGGTGGGGTCGGGTGCCCCCGCTAATCTAGTGTAATATGAAACTGCTGCCAGATGGGATGAAGCCCATGCCTTCTTTTTGCTTTGTTTGAAAGCCCACTCCATAAAGTCATTGACATGGCAATCCTGTATATCCCTGATGTTGGTGACTTTTGGGATCTTTCCAAAATCAGTCAAGCACTTATTGTACATTTTGGCAGTTTTCTGTGCCAGCGCCTTTTTGGCCAGTTCCCCTAGGACACCTTTAGGCTCACCTGTAGGAGTGTGGTGCCGGGAAAGGCAACCCCTTTTGTCCGGGCCCGGGGGGGAGGGTAGAGCTGGGAGCGGGCATCTCATGGAAGAGCTGTGACCGGCTGGCTGGCGGGGGCTGCCTTGGGTGTGTCCATGATGGCCCAAACCTCTTCTGGAACTGCTGTCCTCCTGGCTTCTGCCTGTGGGTTTATTGCCTTGAAAGTGGAGAACTGAAAACGGGACAGAGCGTCAGCGGCCTTATTATCTTTGCCTGCAATGTGCCGCCCAATTATTACAATGTTATTTTCCAGGGTGACTCATCATTTCTCTCAACACTTTTAGCACCAGAGGGCAGGAGGCAGCACCCTTGTTTAAAATGTGTACAACCGCCATGTTGTCTGACCATGTGACCAGTTCTGTGTTGGCCAACAAGTCCCCCCATAGGTAGAGTGCCAGCCATATGGGGAATATCTCTAGCAATGTGATGTTCCTGGTCCAGCCCCTCTGCTGCCAGCAGGGTGGCCAGTGGCCGGCGCACCACTTGTTACCAAAACATACCCCAAAGCCTCTGCTGCCAGCCGCATCCGTGAACAGGGACCTTTTGTCTGCCCCATTCATGGGTTTGCGCCATATCACTTGGCCTTTGAAGTTGTTAAGAAATGATTCCCACATGGCCAGGTCTTGTGTTATCTCCTTGCCCAATCTGATGTGGTGGTGTGGCTTTGTAACCCCCCTCATTTTTAGTTCCAGGCTCCTGTGAGAAACCCCGCCTTGGGGCATGATTCTGGTAGCAAAGTTGAGCTTCCTAGCAAGGGACTGTATTTCCCGCAGCGTCGCCTTGTCCCTGCCTGTCATCCGCCTTATTGTCTGTAGAAGGTCCTCTATTTTGTCCCTGGGCAGGCAGCACTCCCCCATGGAAGAGTCAATCTCTATTCCTAGAAATGACAGGGTGGTGGTGGGTCCTACTGTCTTCTCGGGTGCCAGTGGAACCCCTAATTCCTGCATGGTTTCACTGGATGTTTTTAGGGATGAGCAGCATAGGGGAGACCCTGCTGGGCCAGTGAAGAAGAAATCATCCAGATAGTGTACCGTTCTGGCTCTGGGCATGGCCTGTTGGAACGCCCACTATAGGAAAGAACTGAACTGTTCAAAATAGGCACACGCGATGGCGCAGCCCATGGGAAGGCATTTGTCAAAGTAGAAATGGTAAGTGCTCTTGTGCACGGGCAGCAGCCTGAAAGCTGACTTAATGTCCGCTTTTGCCATGAGAGCGTGTCTACCTGACAGTTTTACTAGGTCGACAGCATCTTGCACGCAGCTGTAAGAGACAGCGGCCTCCGTGGCAGGGATGCTGTCATTGAAAGAGCTACCGGGTGGGTGTGATAAATGATGGATCATCCTGAACTCCCCCGGCTCTTTTTTGGGCACAATGCCCAGGGGGGAGCATAAAAACTCAGTGAAGGGGTGGTGTTGGAAGGGGCCCTCAATCCTCCCTAGTTGTAGCTCTTTATCAATTTTTTCGCTTATTATGGTAGCTAGGGATGAGGCAGATTGTAGGTTCTTGGGTATGGTGGGAGATCCCTGGCCATTGAATGGGATCTGGAAGCCATCTTTGAAACCCTGAGCCAAGAATGCTCTAGCTGCTGGGTCAGGGTAGTTCTCTAACATTTTTAGCAGTTGGTCAATTTTTATTGGTGAGGCCCCTATTCTATAGCTAGTGCATGTTTTTGCCCTCAGTGACTTTTGGGCTGGGCCTGGAAGGAGAGGCTTTTGTGCAGTTGTTGCTGCTGTAGCCACCACTGCATGTGCTGCATTGGTGCTTGTATCTGCACTTGGTGCCCTTGTTACATGATCCTCTGTTGAAGTACCAGCAGGACCCCGGAGTGCTTCCTTTGGCCCCCCCGTTGCTGCGGTTGCCAGACTGCCCCTGATTATGCCCTGTTTTTTGCCCCCCTGGGGGCGGTCTCCGAAAGGGGGGTTTGTTTTTGTTAGTATTTATACTGTCTTGTTGAGGCCTGCGCTGGTTATGTTGCCTGTTTCTACCCCTTCTATTATACTGATGCTCATGGTCCTTGCTGCTTTGGGCGCTCCTAGCTGAGTTTTCTTTTAATACATGAAAAAGATACAATTTAGAGTCTTCCTCCTCCCAGCCCAGGTCAGGGAATCTCTGCATCTCCTTCCTGAACTCTCTATCATAGTTCAGCCAAGACTCCCCCCCAAAGGTATTGTGAATCTCCAAAATTCTGTGGTGGTAGGCAATCAGTGCAGTGCCCTCTTCTGGGAATTTTTCTAGAATTATTGTGGATAGGATTTGAAAAGAGGCCTCCCAGTTCTGAATATTCTTCTCCAGTGTGGGCCTCTTTGCTCTCTCTTTTTCTTCCTCTTTCTTATCCCTTTTTGAAATGCCAAAACCTAATTCTTCATATTCCAATAGGCAACAAATGTCAATAAATTGCTTTTTCCAAATCTTTCTCTTAATTTTCCGCTCAATGTGCCATGCAATGGTCTTTTTTAGGCTTCTATTTACACTTTTGCTGCCAGTGCGCCTCCCATATTTAGTCATATGTGGGATTGGAGACAGTACATCATTGCTAGGCCCAACCCATGCTTTAAGGTGGCCCTGGTCATCCTCGCCCCCAGATTCCGACTCTGTGTCTGTGCTGTCACTCTCGCTGCTGGAGCTGCTCGAGTCATCCCTGTGCCTCTTCTTTTTCCCAGCACCCGCACCCTTATGCCATTTTAAAAATTGTTCAAGCATAGGCCCCAAATCATTGCTTTTCACAGTACCTGATTTTGCTTTTCTTTTGGTGCCTTGGTGGGTGTCTGAAGAGGCAGGCATGCTGCGGACGTCAAGGCGCTGCTTCTTCCTAGCTGGCTGCTCCCTTTCTGCTGGCTCCTCATCGCCGTCGACCTCATCTTCTATTGGCTCTGCGTCATCATCATTGAGGCTGGTGGATGCGAGCTCTGCCATTCTTTCCTGCACCACGTCCATGCCATGGACGGCTTCCGCTGCTTTGGCCCATTCCAGGAGTAGTGTTTCTTTTAGGGATAAAGCTTTGGCCATCACTTTCCTCTTTTTGGCCTCTGTGTGCTGATTTACGAGTGCTGCCAAGGGTATAGCACTAGCCTATGATGTGGGGCTCCTTCCTTCTTCTTTGGTGCACCAGTTATAAGTTCCAATTATTGCTCCGTGTCCTCCTGCTTCCAAAATTTGTTTAGCGCTTTTAGCAGAGTAAAGCGCTGTCTGCGTCCTCTTCAGATGCTTGCCGGTGCTGTGTTTTGAAACAGAGATGGCCTGTCAAAACCACAGTGGCCCCGCTCGGTGGTGGCTTGGCCTGGGTACAGGTATAAATGTAAAGCCTTTTCTTTTCCCCAGTTCGGCTTGTTCTTATCACAGCATTCGGCTCCCCCGGGATGTTAAAGAGCATACTTACTGCCGATCTCCCTTCCGCAATGTACTGATGTGCTAATGCGGAATAGTTCAGTATTATGTGTACAAAGCTTTCCTCGTGCTGTTTGACTTTTATCTCCTTCACGGTGGCTCAGTGTCGACCTGCTTCCAAGATTGGGGTTCTTTAGCCCTTACCCCTTCAGGCGCGGCTGCTTGCTCCCTTATGTTTATGCAGCCTCGCCGCAGTATCCCCAGAGCAGCTGTTGCATTCGCAGCTGTGTCGGAGGGGACTGGATTTTAGTCCGTCCTTCCCAGTGACTCTGAGAAAGGTTAAAAAGGTCACCACTCTAATGCTTTTCGTGACCGGAGATCGCACCTTGGAGAACATTGAAAGACCTGCTGTGCATCATAGCATTTGCAGATAAAAATGCTCTTCTGCTCCAGAATGCGATTACGAGCAGTTTTGTTCCTCCGGCTGGTGATCTTAGTTTCCTTGACCGCCTGTTGGCTTTCGACAGCTTGTTTGTTTTCCAAGCAGCATTGATGTCCACGGGGCTGGCGTAGGTGACGTACAGCAGTGTTCCGGCAACGACAGATGGACGAAAAACAGCAAGGAAACCCACAAATTCTTCCTGGCCTTGAAAGAGACCTGCAGCCGTCCTGCTGCTGTTCGTGGTTGACAGGGAGGAAGCATGAGAAGGGCCACCTTGCCCCCGCCAGATAAAGGCAAAATTCGGCCTGGGGGCAAGGCGGCCCTTTCTTTGAACTTCAAAAGGCCCCCGCTCAGCATCCGCAGGATGGGAAGGGGGGGCCTTTGAAGTATGGAGGGCAAGGTGACAGGGGGCAACGACTACCAGTTGTCACCTGCCCCTCTCACCTCACCCTCCTGTGCGGAAGATGCGCTGTCTGGGTTCCCATTGTTAAGGGACCCAGCAGCCCGACCCCACCATGTGCATGCTAAGTGGGGCAGCGCCAAAAAGGCACTGCCCCACCGGACTTCGCACAAATCCCCCACCTCCCAGCTTACGGCCCCGGGCCTCCCATCCGGGTGGGCCCGGGTGTATTACTTCCTTTTCAACCTACCCACGCGTTAATAACAGCTAAGGGCGGGGTGGGGTTAGGGTCAAAGATATTCTTCAGAGCTGTCAAGGTTCCTAGATCCCTGACTAAGAAAGCCACACAGCCGTGTTTTCCTTGGAATTCTGAAAAAAAGGACGGGATGGCTTTGTCACACATGGAATTATCAGGGTCTAACTGGGCCATAAAATTGTCGCTGGCACCAATGCAAAAGTGGCCCACAGTTGCAAATGGCTATTCATTCCTTTTGTGACAGTTTGAATAGTACCCAAGACTAGAGGCAGCTTTTAGATACTCGTGGGCCTATTGCTCACACCTGCCTAGATTTAAAAATCAGAAACCCTGAGAATAATGCCCCGCCTATGGTGCTGCCCCTTTAAGGGAAGGGCACGCGGCAGAGTGACGTTGCACTCTGCCGTGTGCACTACAAATAAATGGGGGCGTTCCCGGCCGCGTTAGTGCGACCTGGGAGCCCGAACACAGCAGACGTCTCCGGCTGAGTCTGTGGGGTTTGGGGGCTCACAGGAATCGCTGGCAGGGTCACTGAGAGACCACCAACAGTGGCGACAAGTCCGTGATGTCGCCCGGGCCCGGCGGTGAATACTAAATAATTTTTCTACGCAGAGCGGATGAGGAGGCTCATTCGTTCCATGCCACGGGTCGGGTGATTACCACGCGGCAGGCGGTCATTTTGACTGTTACGCAGTGGATGTTCACAGCACTCCGGTAGGGCCCGTGATTGACATCCAAGCATAATTTTTGGACACAATGATAGTGGGCAGCTATATCTGCGTACACATGCCCACATTTTAATTTTTTTTTTAATTTTTGGGTGAATTACTCTGAGTGAAGGGAAGGTGCTGGGGAAAGACTGCTTAGGCCTGCCTGATTCCTGGTCCTCCCTAGCTCAATTTTTGGGACACTTGCTGGACTGTGCATCATCCACACAGCTCTGCAGCTGGAGGATTGTTATCTTCATCATCATCATGACCAGCTACTGAATCCATGTCTGAACTCTGGACTGGTGGACTTTGGGGCCTGCAGGGCCTGCTACAGATCATCATCATCAGGTCTGGACATTTGGCCCTGTGTGTGAGTGTGTGGCTGGACTGGTGTACTCCACGGCCTCCGAGGCCTGTGGTGGCTGGGTGAGTTGCGGCCCCTGCCCCAGTGCGGGGGTGCCTGTGCGCTTTAACCCATGAGTGCACCTGCTGATCAAGACGGTGGGCCACCTGTGGATCAACAGCTACCGCAAGGTCTGCCTCTACCTGGGGCACAACCAGCTGTGCAACCAGTGCCTCAAGCCATGGCACAAATACAGGCCCCTGCGGCCCTTCAGCCGATCCCGGAATTTAATGTCTCAGGCTTGTTACATGATCTAATTATGTGTTTTTTCTATTTTCCGGATGCCTCTGCGTAGAAGGAGATGGGATCTGGCACCGGCAAGGTCATTGTGACTGTGGAATGCGTGACCGTCATGCCTCCAGGGATGGAAAACCATTGCTGAGAGAACATACACAGACCGCACAGGACCTAACAAGCTGTAACCATAACACAAGGCAACATTGCCCTGTGCTCAGGAAAACAGGCCATTATAAGAACTTGAACACTTTTATCGCTTGCGTTCTGATTGCTACACTCCATAAATGGGCCCGGATGCAGGCCGCAGGCATCCCTTTTGACATGAGTAATGTTTTTTAGGAATGGAATAGCCACCTAAACTGTATATAAGGATTTTGCCGGCCTGAGGCAGCAGAGCAGTCCACCCAGGCGTTTTGGATACATGCTTTCATTATATGCAAATACCCTTCTGCCTCTGGTCTCCCGTGTGTTCATTCCGGAGTGTTGCTCAGTGTGCAGTGAAGCAGGGCGATTGCAGGAGGGAGCAGGACGGACGATTGTAACATTTGGTGCCGAAACCCGGGAGCTCTCTTTCTCGCCTATCACTGGCACAGTCGCGGAGGCAACATCAACTACGGTAAGTGAAAAGAGTGTTTTTCGCTGTACCAATGTATTTGTAATTTTTTTTTGTGCAAAGTAGCACTAAAATTTGATTAATTATTGTTGCAAGGGAGACTGACTTCGGAGGCCTGGGGTCTCTGACACATACATAGAGTTACCGCCAACTGTCTGTCTGGTAGGGTCAGTTGCCTCAGAGTACTATTTTTTTGTTGTACAGGGTCAAAGGGCAGCAACAGAGCCGCAGTTTTAGTCAGGGCACGTTAAAGTAGGGCTTGTGGTACATTACGAGCACACTACAGGTGCAGGGTCAAAGCTGTATTGACATCAAGCACTGTGCAGTTTCGGAAGCTTGCACTGAGGTAGGGTTAAATAGGGACAGAAAAATAAGACAGATGGTGGACACCAGTCCACTGACCAGGTGGGAAGAGGAGGCTAAAGAGGTTATTGAGGACTTTTTAAGAAAAAAGAAGGGGATATGCATGTGGTCGAATATTGACAGGCCTCCAAAAACAGTGGAGGATTTAATTGATGAGTTACTGTACACCACAGCAGTGGCGTAACACAAAATGTGGGGGCCCCCCTGCGAGCCATGCTGAGGGGGCCCCCCAACTCGGCAACAAATCACGGGTTGCACCACACTCTGGGCCGGCCTAGACTGTCACGCTTGCACAATACGCATGAACGTGCTGCTGAAGGGGTATGCCGCACACTGCACTAGGAAAAAGATATAAATATGTGTTTTAATGCAATATACAGCACACTTTCTGAGATAAATTGGCTATAAAGCCAGAGTGTTTTGCAATTGTTTTGTAGGGTAACACAATCCAATACATGCAAGTCACCAACAGTGCACAGGAACATTAATGCTTCCAACTGGCTGCACAATGTAGACCAGTGTAAACACGTAATAACATTGTACAGAATGCCAGGCCACATTTAGACATACCTAGACTGTTTTCAGCAAAATGCCAGTCAAAGCAATAACACTCATCAAGAAGAGAGCACACAATAAAGCATGTGTCTCCATGGCCTTGAACAACACGGCCAAACTCTTTCAAATCTGCAAGGAACTGGTCAATCCTGTTGTGGTCTATACCTCTTCTGTTCCCTCCCATGGCCTCTGTACAGCTCTGGCCTCTCATTTCTCTGCTAGATCTCAGGACATCCTGTCCTCTATGTCCTCTTCCTCTCTCGGCCCATTTTGGCCATCTCTTCTCTCCTCCTCCTTTTTCCTCTTTCTCTCTGACAACACCTGACGAGGTTTCTAGACAAGTCCGATCTATGAAAGTGTCGTCCAAACAGGTGCTCCGCTGCTCCTCCAGAACCATCAAAGCCCATATTGACACCCTCGCTCCAGCCTTGGCCGATTTCTGTAATCACTCTTTCGCCACTGCAATGTTCCCCTCTCCCTTTGAGCACTCCCTTGTGCACCCACTCCTCAAGAAGCAGTCTGCTGATCCTACCTGCTGGAAAACTATCGCTCAATCTCCACCTTTCCTGAGCAAACTCTTGGAAAAGCTTGCCATCTCCCAGCTTACTCTCCACACTGAATCTGTTGGTTGTCTCCATGACCATCAGTCTGGCTTCAGAGCTGCCAGAGGCATGGAAACTGCTCTCCTTAACACCTGTGCTGCTCTCTAACCTTGATTCCAGCATTCCTTCTATTCTCATCCTTCATCTTTCCTCTGCTTTCGACAGGGTCAACATCGCCATCCTGATCAATCGACTCTGTGAGAACCTGGGCATCACAGATCAGACCCTAGAGTGACTGTCCTACTTCCACTTGGACCGCCACTCCGCTCCCAGGTCGATCGTGGTCCCATTCTCTCCGCCACCTCTCTCTACCTGTGGCATTCCCCAGGGCTCTATCCTCTCACGCTGGTTTTTCAACCTCTACTTGGCCACTTTGGCCTCCCTGATCTCTACCTTATCCTCTAACTTTCAGTGTTGTGCGGATGACTCAGCTTTCCTTCAGGCTCCCCTCATCCTCCTCTCCTGCTCATTCCTGACTGTCTATCCACGATTCAGGATTGGTGCGCCTCCAACAATCTCTGCCTTAATGCCAGTAAGACAGAGATCCTTCTCATTGGGACCCTTGCCACTGTGTTTCCTCTCTCACTATAGCAGACCACCTTGGGCCCTCTTCCTTTGCCTTCCTGCGAGGCAAAAAACCTTGGTGTCATCTTCAACGCCACACTCTCTTTCTCTCCTAACATCTCGGACATCACCAAGAAGTCCCACTACCAGCTGCTCCTCCTCAAAGGGACTCTTCCCTTTCTCACTCTCAGCCAGAAGCTCACTGTCTCTAAGCCGGACTACTGCAACAGCCACTTTCTCAATCTGTCTTCCTCTAGTCTCCTTCATATGCAAATAATCCAGAACAGGACTGCAAGACTTAGCCTTGGCCTCAAGCCCTGGGATTGTATTTCTCCAGCCCTGAAATCTCTCCACTGGCTGCAAGGATCAAGTTCAAGAACCTTTGCATTGCCCACAAGGCTTTCTGGGGCCAGTGCCAACACTAAATCCAATGCCCTCTTCCAAAAAACCTTCTTTCTCTAACCCTTCACTCAGCTACCTCCAACTCTCTAAGGCTTAGACATTTCTCCAGGCAGAGAGTGGGGGTAGACCTCTCTCTTCTGCTGGTGCCTCCAACTGGAATGGCCTCCCTGCCCCTCTCAAACTTGAGGCGGACAACCTGAAGTTTCGGAAGCAGATAAAAGCTTTCCTCTTCTCTGCTGCTTTCGCTCTCTCTCCCCCCTGCTGACCTACCTGACCTACATGTCTGCTGTACTGACTGGCTGCTTGGCTACCCTCAGTCTCTCTGAGTCCAGGTTCTTTCTTGATTGGTCACCCTTGCACTGCCTCCGGGCCTACCATGCACTTAGGGGCTGTAACTGTAACCCTGCAGTCCATTGTTCTCCTTGCACAACCAATAGCTTCTCTGCCCTGGCTGCACTTACTGAGAGCATTGCTGCCCTGTTTTCCCCTCCCCTCTCACTTGCACTTCCCTGCTCCCTTTTCCCTTGCACTTCTCGTTCTCACAATGACACAAGGCCTAGTGAGATTGTTTGTCTTGTCCTCCCTCTATCATCCCTCCCTTGTGTACACTTGTGTACAGGCGCATTATAAATGACTTCAATCACATCATATCATTTTATCACAGATGCCCAGAAAAATATACAATGCCGCAGTAAGAAATGGCTAGACTGGCAGCACCCAAATGCCAATCTAGCCAGGTAATTAAAGTTAGCAGGACTACTTTATCAGAAATGTCCAGTTAAAAGAAAGTCATACCAAACTGAGGAATGACTAGACTGGCTAAATCAAAATGCCTCTCTAGCCACTAATACCACATATCATGCCTGCTTAGCCTGGACATGGCCAACCATTATGATTTATCACACAATCCTGCCCCCCCACACATCCACTCTCCCTCCCACCCACCACCCCAACCTCCACAATCAGCTCCTTGGCCCAGAATTACCTCTGCGTCCCTCTTCCTTGTCCCAGAGCTTTCGTATGAGGCTCCTTGCCTCATAGGTAAGTACTGGGATGAGGAACAGTGGGACTAGGAGTGATGAAGATTACAGGTAGCTAAATCAGGCATTACCTCCATGTACCTCTACCTCTTCCCAGTACTTTTGTATGAGGCAGAGTGCCTCGAACACACATACTGCCTCGTATATAAGTACTGGGACGAGGAAGAATAGGGCTAGGAGTAAGCAAGGCATCAAACTCAAGTAGTAGCGCAACACCATTGAGTTGACTGGGCTTCAGCACTACCCCCCCTGACATTTTGGGCTATATTGACTCAACTTGGCTAACCTTTAGAGCAGTTGCCAGACCGAACAGGACACAGATTTTAAACGGCACCTGGTTTTTGCTGTTAACAAGAACCCAGCAATTACCAACGTAAAGCATTTCACTGTTAGTACCTGCATTCAAATTCCACATTGTTTAGGCGATTGAAATCGTGATGTGGGTTTAGTACTTGCATGCCAGGGGAGTGATTGGAAGGGTAGAGAGGGAACAGGAGACTTATAGGAGAGAGCTAACTGCTTGTAACATTGAATCTGCACTAGAATAGTCTCATTAAAATGCGTAAATAATTTGGATGCGCCCACACAAATATGTTTCCCCCTCCCCACCGCATGTGAAGTTAGCGCCTCTCCCAACATTTGAAGGGTTAGCCCCCCGAAATGAAGGTTTTCTTGTGCCCCTGTACACAAGCACACACACCATTCACCTTATACATACCCAGTCATCCACACATTTAAGTGTGCACCCTTTCACCATACACTCACACAGGTAGCCACCTATACATTTATGTGTGCACCCTTTCACCATGCAGGCACACCCCCACAGCCACCCATACATTTAAGTGTGCACCCTTTCACCATACACACACAGGCAGCCGGCTATACATTTGAGTGTGCACCCTTTCACCATAGACTCATACACGCACACCTCATGGAGTTGAGGGGGGGCCCTATTACTTAAAAAAGAAATTGGGGCTCATTACGGGTCCAGCGGTAACCGTGCCGGTGCTACCGGTGGGTTGCCGCCAGACCCATAAAAAATTACTATGGCCTGACTTCCCGGTGCCACTGTGCTATTTCAAGTCCGGCGGCTGGGAAATCAGGTGCCGGTAATTTCGTTAAACCCCAGACTCCACGGGAATGGGGACACAGAAGCACCTGCACCATTGTTAACGGTGCCGGTGCTTCCGTGACAGGTCTGCCTACCGTGGCTGCTGTGTCTGGCAGGGTCAGACCTGTCGGGCACGGCAGCCCCACCAGGCAGACCTGTAATATGCCGGTCTGGAAAAAACAGTGCCTGTAAGCTTACCAGCACCGTTGTTTCCGGACCGGCATGGTCAGAATGAGCCCCATTGTTTCTTTTTTAAGTCACTATAACTTCATTAAGAAATTATTTCAGTTAAGGACCGAACCATAATCAAAATAATTTCTTTATGATGGCTGAGTGGCTTCAAAAACAAACAATTTCTTTTTGAAGGCATAGGGTTCCCCACCCCCCCCCCCCCACCCACTGGCGTAACAGGGGCCCCCGCAGCCCCCGCGGTGCGGGGGGCCCGCGGTGTGGGGGGCCCCACCAGCACATGGCTGGGAGGGGCCCCAGTAAAAAAAAAATATATATATATTTTTTTCTAAAAAAAAAAAGTTTCTTTTGAAATTCACTCTGCATTCATAAAGAATATTTCTGTAACAGAAATAATTTCTTTATGAAGGCAGAGTGACTACAAAAAGAAACTTTCTTTTTGAAGTCTGAGGGCCCCCGTACCCCATGACATGGAAGACCCTAGGCTGGAGGCCTCCATGTCATGGGGTGGGGGGGGGGGGGGGGGGGAACCCTATGCCTTCAAAAAGAAATTGTTTGTTTTTGAAGCCACTCAGCCATCATAAAGAAATTATTTTGATTATGGTCCTTAACTGAAATAATTTCTTAATGAAGTTATAGTGACTTAAAAAAGAAACAATGGGGCTCATTCTGACCATGCCGGTCCGGAAACAACGGTGCTGGTAAGCTTACAGGCACTGTTTTTTCCGGACCGGCATATTACAGGTCTGCCTGGTGGGGCTGCCGTGCCCGACAGGTCTGACCCTGCCAGACACAGCAGCCACGGTAGGCAGACCTGTCACGGAAGCACCGGCACCGTTAACAATGGTGCAGGTGCTTCTGTGTCCCCATTCCCGTGGAGTCTGGGGTTTAACGAAATTACCGGCACCTGATTTCCCAGCCGCCGGACTTGAAATAGCACGGTGGCACCGGGAAGTCAGGCCATAGTAATTTTTTATGGGTCTGGCGGCAACCCGCCGGTAGCACCAGCACGGTTACCGCTGGACCCGTAATGAGCCCCAATTTCTTTTTTAAGTAATAGGGCCCCCCCTCAACTCCATGAGGTGTGCGTGTATGAGTCTATGGTGAAAGGGTGCACACTCAAATGTATAGCCGGCTGCCTGTGTGTGTATGGTGAAAGGGTGCACACTTAAATGTATGGGTGGCTGTGGGGGTGTGCCTGCATGGTGAAAGGGTGCACACATAAATGTATAGGTGGCTACCTGTGTGAGTGTATGGTGAAAGGGTGCACACTTAAATGTGTGGATGACTGGGTGTGTATAAGGTGAATGGTGTGTGTGCTTGTGTACAGGGGCACAAGAAAACCTTCATTTCGGGGGGGCTAACCCTTCAAATGTTGGGAGAGGCGCTAACTTCACATGCGGTGGGGAGGGGGAAACTTATTTGTGTGGGCGCATCCAAATTATTTACGCATTTTAATGAGACTATTCTAGTGCAGATTCAATGTTACAAGCAGTTAGCTCTCTCCTATAAGTCTCCTGTTCCCTCTCTACCCTTCCAATCACTCCCCTGGCATGCAAGTACTAAACCCACATCACGATTTCAATCGCCTAAACAATGTGGAATTTGAATGCAGGTACTAGCAGTGAAATGCTTTACGTTGGTAATTGCTGGGTTCTTGTTAACAGCAAAAACCAGGTGCCGTTTAAAATCTGTGTCCTGTTCGGTCTGGCAACTGCTCTAAAGGTTAGCCAAGTTGAGTCAATATAGCCCAAAATGTCAGGGGGGGTAGTGCTGAAGCCCAGTCAACTCAATGGTGTTGCGCTACTACTTGTGTTTAATGCCTTGCTTACTCCTAGCCCTATTCTTCCTCGTCCCAGTACTTATATACGAGGCAGTACGTGTGTTCGAGGCACTCTGCCTCATACAAAAGTACTGGGAAGAGGTAGAGGTACATGGAGGTAATGCCTGATTTAGCTACCTGTAATCTTCATCACTCCTAGTCCCACTGTTCCTCATCCCAGTACTTACCTATGAGGCAAGGAGCCTCATACGAAAGCTCTGGGACAAGGAAGAGGGACGCAGAGGTAATTCTGGGCCAAGGAGCTGATTGTGGAGGTTGGGGTGGTGGGTGGGAGGGAGAGTGGATGTGTGGGGGGGCAGGATTGTGTGATAAATCATAATGGTTGGCCATGTCCAGGCTAAGCAGGCATGATATGTGGTATTAGTGGCTAGAGAGGCATTTTGATTTAGCCAGTCTAGTCATTCCTCAGTTTGGTATGACTTTCTTTTAACTGGACATTTCTGATAAAGTAGTCCTGCTAACTTTAATTACCTGGCTAGATTGGCATTTGGGTGCTGCCAGTCTAGCCATTTCTTACTGCGGCATTGTATATTTTTCTGGGCATCTGTGATAAAATGATATGATGTGATTGAAGTCATTTATAATGCGCCTGTACACAAGTGTACACAAGGGAGGGATGATAGAGGGAGGACAAGACAAACAATCTCACTAGGCCTTGTGTCATTGTGAGAACGAGAAGTGCAAGGGAAAAGGGAGCAGGGAAGTGCAAGTGAGAGGGGAGGGGAAAACAGGGCAGCAATGCTCTCAGTAAGTGCAGCCAGGGCAGAGAAGCTATTGGTTGTGCAAGGAGAACAATGGACTGCAGGGTTACAGTTACAGCCCCTAAGTGCATGGTAGGCCCGGAGGCAGTGCAAGGGTGACCAATCAAGAAAGAGCCTGGACTCAGAGAGACTGAGGGTAGCCAAGCAGCCAGTCAGTACAGCAGACATGTAGGTCAGGTAGGTCAGCAGGGGGGGAGAGAGAGCGAAAGCAGCAGAGAAGAGGAAAGCTTTTAGCTGCTTCCGAAACTTCAGGTTGTCCGCCTCAAGTTTGAGAGGGGCAGGGAGGCCATTCCAGTTGGAGGCACCAGCAGAAGAGAGAGGTCTACCCCCACTCTCTGCCTGGAGAAATGTCTAATCCTTAGAGAGTTGGAGGTAGCTGGGTGAAGGGTTAGAGAAAGAAGGTTTTTTGGAAGAGGGCATTGGATTTAGTGTTGGCACTGGCCCCAGAAAGCCTTGTGGGCAATGCAAAGGTTCTTGAACTTGATCCTTGCAGCCAGTGGAGAGATTTCAGGGCTGGAGAAATACAATCCCAGGGCTTGAGGCCAAGGCTAAGTCTTGCAGTCCTGTTCTGGATTATTTGCATATGAAGGAGACTAGAGGAAGACAGATTGAGAAAGTGGCTGTTGCAGTAGTCCAGCTTAGAGACAGTGAGCTTCTGGTGGAGAGTGAGAAAGGGAAGAGTCCCTTTGAGGAGGAGCAGCTGGTAGTGGGACTTCTTGGTGATGTCCGAGATGTTAGGAGAGAAAGAGAGTGTGGCGTTGAAGATGACACCAAGGTTTTTTGCCTCGCAGGAAGGCAAAGGAAGAGGGCCCAAGGTGGTCTGCTATAGTGAGAGAGGAAACACAGTGGCAAGGGTCCCAATGAGAAGGATCTCTGTCTTACTTGCATTAAGGCAGAGATTGTTGGAGGCGCACCAATCCTGAATCGTGGATAGACAGTCAGGAATGAGCAGGAGAGGAGGATGAGGGGAGCCTGAAGGAAAGCTGAGTCATCCGCACAACACTGTAAGTTAGAGGATAAGGTAGAGATCAGGGAGGCCAAAGTGGCCAAGTAGAGGTTGAAAAACCAGCGTGAGAGGATAGAGCCCTGGGGAATGCCACAGGTAGAGAGAGGTGGCGGAGAGAATGGGACCACGATCGACCTGGGAGCGGAGTGGCGGTCCAAGTGGAAGTAGGTCAGTCACTCTAGGGTCTGATCTGTGATGCCCAGGTTCTCACAGAGTCGATTGATCAGGATGGCGATGTTGACCCTGTCGAAAGCAGAGGAAAGATGAAGGATGAGAATAGAAGGAATGCTGGAATCAAGGTTAGAGAGCAGCACAGGTGTTAAGGAGAGCAGTTTCCATGCCTCTGGCAGCTCTGAAGCCAGACTGATGGTCATGGAGACAACCAACAGATTCAGTGTGGAGAGTAAGCTGGGAGATGGCAAGCTTTTCCAAGAGTTTGCTCAGGAAAGGTGGAGATTGAGCGATAGTTTTCCAGCAGGTAGGATCAGCAGACTGCTTCTTGAGGAGTGGGTGCACAAGGGAGTGCTCAAAGGGAGAGGGGAACATTGCAGTGGCGAAAGAGTGATTACAGAAATCGGCCAAGGCTGGAGCGAGGGTGTCAATATGGGCTTTGATGGTTCTGGAGGAGCAGCGGAGCACCTGTTTGGATGACACTTTCATAGATCGGACTTGTCTAGAAACCTCGTCAGGTGTTGTCAGAGAGAAAGAGGAAAAAGGAGGAGGAGAGAAGAGATGGCCAAAATGGGCCGAGAGAGGAAGAGGACATAGAGGACAGGATGTCCTGAGATCTAGCAGAGAAATGAGAGGCCAGAGCTGTACAGAGGCCATGGGAGGGAACAGAAGAGGTATAGACCACAACAGGATTGAACAGTTCCTTGCAGATTTGAAAGAGTTTGGCCGTGTTGTTTGAGGCCATGGAGACACATGCTTTATTGTGTGCTCTCTTCTTGATGAGTGTTTTTGCTTTGACTGGCATTTTGCTGAAAACAGTCTAGGTATGTCTAAATGTGGCCTGGCATTCTGTACAATGTTATTACGTGTTTACACTGGTCTACATTGTGCAGCCAGTTGGAAGCATTAATGTTCCTGTGCACTGTTGGTGACTTGCATGTATTGGATTGTGTTACCCTACAAAACAATTGCAAACACTCTGGCTTTATAGCCAATTTATCTCAGAAAGTGTGCTGTATATTGCATTAAAACACATATTTATATCTTTTTCCTAGTGCAGTGTGCGGCATACCCCTTCAGCAGCACGTTCATGCGTATTGTGCAAGCGTGACAGTCTAGGCCGGCCCAGAGTGTGGCGCAACCCGTGATTTGTTGCCGAGTTGGGGGCCCCCTCAGCATGGCTCGCAGGGGGGCCCCCACATTTTGTGTTACGCCACTGCCCCCACCCCATGACATGGAGGCCTCCAGCCTAGGGTCTTCCATGTCATGGGGTACGGGGGCCCTCAGACTTCAAAAAGAAAGTTTCTTTTTGTAGTCACTCTGCCTTCATAAAGAAATTATTTCTGTTACAGAAATATTCTTTATGAATGCAGAGTGAATTTCAAAAGAAACTTTTTTTTTTTTTTAGAAAAAAATATTTTTTTTTTTTTTTTTTTTACTGGGGCCCCCTCCCAGCCATGTGCTGGTGGGGCCCCCCACACCGCAGGCCCCCCCGCACCGCGGGGGCTGCGGGGGCCCCTGTTACGCCAGTGCACCAGAGGCAAGAAATATTATTGCAAAAATAAGACACGTCATTGTGACATGTCTCTGGAAGATGTATCGCATTACTAAAGGGGAAAATGAAGAGGTTACACAACAAAATGTACTGCTGTGCGACATGAGAGATGACCTCACGTACGCACAGCAAATGGCAAATACTCATTGTATGCAGATGTTGTCTACTATTGTGCTAAAGGCACAAGAGTGTGAAGATATTAGACAGCAGCTTATTGATTGCCAAGAGGAGCTAGAGATGCACAAAAATGCATTTGAGGTATACAAAAAACAGCACCCAGACAAAGATGATTTGACCTATCCGGTGTTGCCTGTAAAAACTATGCAACCAGAGGAGTATATAAACCCCCCCATATAATAAAGCAGTTCAAATGGCCCCAATATCACTGCCAACTGGGGGAAATTTCACAAAAACAGAAGTGGATGATACAGCAACGGTGGAGGAATTATGGGTTGACTTAGATTTGGATAATATAAACTACAATAATATGACGAAGGTAGTGTGGGATAGGGTGAAAGAGGCTATAGGTGAATGGGATGTTGTGCACAAAATTGCGCGCAATGACAGGGAAATGGGGATACGAATCGAACAGGACCTGAAAAGAGCTGAGGGTACACGGGAGTCACAGGAACTCAAGGCAGGCCACAGGACATTATGAAAATGTTAGCACTCCTAAAAGAAATGCCACGGTATGGAGGGGCTAGCCCGATGGAACTATTTAGCGCACTTCACCCCACATACAAAACTTTGGATGCACACAGATTGGATAGGGGACAAGTAATTATAATACTAAAGGCAGTATGCAACCTATCTTGGTTAATGATTCCGGGACTTTCTGATATGGATGATAGGAACTTAGTAGAAGATGTGGATAAAGGAGCAGGCACAAGATGGAGGGTGCGAATAGAACCCATTATGGCACTAATGAAAAAACACCACAGGATACTGTCGCTCCCAAAGCTAATGCAGGTACTAAATATTGGAAGGGACCAGCGCCCATCCGACTTTGCGGATATGTTAACACAGACATTAATGAGGGACTTGGGGGTGGAAGAAAAGATGACCATTTGGCAATTGCTGCCGGATGAGATTACAAGGGTGGTGGAAGGGAAATTGGATGTTGAAGAAAGGCTCAAAACATGTCAAGGATGGGCATATGCGTTGAATGCAGGAGATGATACATGGCTAGCGGTACGAAAAATGATTCCTGTAAGAGAATGTAAAGAGTGGGAAAAGGGCAAGTACATGGAGGAGCAGGAGTGGGAAACACTGACACCAGTGAGGAATATTACTTATGATGCTGAAAGATATAGCGAGGATTCCACATTTTTTCGGGGCAGGGGTAGAGGAGGCAGAGGACGTGGGAGAGGTACAGCGGGCCAGGTGTTGTACGATAGAAAGACAGGGGCTAAATTTTACCAAAATGCAGGGGTAATACGACCCTGGGTCACATATTGGGAGCAACAACAGGAGCTAAATGACATAAAGGAGAAAGCACAGAAATTGAGAGAGCAAGTGACAAGTACAGGGGCAATGCTAGTGGCTGCTGTGACAAGCCCCAGCGGGTACTAGGACAGAGACAAACCAGCAGAGTTGGAGGCCGCAGTGATACCCCTAAGCCAAGATAGATCGGGCCGCATGACGACAGAAGGTTCTTTCTCCGCTGTTGGAGTCACACACAACACAACCATATTGGTAGATAGTGGGGTGGCACTAACTCTGACTATGGGTGAATTTATAGACACCAAATGTTTGAAATTGACAAAAATACAGTGACTGGGCGGCCCTATAATTACTTCCCTGGTAAAGGAACTAAAGATCTGCTTAAACAGGGTGGATATGGGCAAGCAGCCATGGGCCACAGGGGGGGAGGAGGATATTTTGGGAATTGACACATTGTTGAAAAGGGGGGCGGTGACGGACTTAGCAAATCTATGCCTCCGCCTTCAAGGTACAGCAGGCACAGTACAAGTGATAACAATGGCAGTTGTCACAGCAACAACGAAGGGTGACACACACATTCTCACACACACAAAAGGCATCCTAACAGAGTGGGAGGAGATGTTTCCAGACCTATGGCCAAAACACAGACTAGAGTTTGGGAGGACACAGTATAATGTAGTATTAAAACTAACAAGCATCCCACGATACGTAAAACCCTATGGAATTCCCCCTGAGGCGGCAGAACAAATAAATGATATACTAAGGGCCTTACAGGAGAGGGGGGTCATTACAGAACATACAGGGTGGGTACCATTTGATTCACCGGTATGGGCAGTGAAGAAACCTGATGACTCATTCCGTTTAACAATTGACTACCGCATAATCAACAAACATCTACAGGCAAAGACCACAGTTATTTGCCTCATTCCGGAAATGATGGCAAAAATACAGCCATGCATGAGGGTCTTCAGTGTCTTAGATATCTCTAACCGGTTCTACTCTCTCCCATTACATGAGGATTCACGGGAACTAACAGCATTCACAGTTGAAGGGGTGGTGTATGTTTGGAATGTGTTACCACAAGGACTCAGAGACAGCCCCACAATATTCCACGCTGCCATGAAACGAATAATGCAGGGCTTAACATGCATGAAAAATTGTCATCCAATATGTAGATGACGTATTGGTGTGTGGCGAGACAGAAGAACTACATAGGACACATCTAGGGGAGGTGCTAGTGGCACTACAAAAAGGGGGACTCAAACTGAATGGTGGGAAAGCACAAATGTGCCAAACAGAGGTACGATTTCTAGGGGTAAGAATATCAGGAAAAGGAAAAAGCATATGCAGGGACAGACTGCAACTGATTAACTCATTGCCCCTCCCAACGGATCACACTGCACTACACCGAGCAATAGGGATCTTGGGATTCTCAAGGAACTTTACTCCCCTATTTGCAGAACACACTAAAATACTATTTTAGTGTGTTCGATCCGATAGGTTTGATTGGACTGAAGAACACACTGAGGCCTTTCAGAAATTGAAGGACTTATTGAACGGGGAACCATCATTAGTAAGCCCAAATCCAGACATGCCCTTTTACATATGGCCAATCATATCAGAAAGTACACATGCCGCCATATTGACACAAAAATATGGGGATACGCATCAACTGGTGGCATGTAATTCATTGAACTACAAAATAACAGAATTGAAATACTCCAGATGCGAGAGACAGCTATGCACACTATACTCGGCAATCAACAAATTTAGATACATAACGGGAGGGGCTACATGCATCATTAAAACAAACCACAAACCTCTACAGATGTTATTATCCTCCAAAATGTATCAAGGGAATGTCAGTACACAGAGGATAGGTAAATGGATTGCATTATTAACTACAATCACACTACTCTTTGAGGAAGGAAGAGAGAAGTACATACCAGTAGACAGTATACAGGTAGACGAGCCACATGAATGCAGGGCAGAAACGGTGAACGCGTTACACAACATATTCAGGGTATGTGCACCAGATAAATATATTGGTGGTCCGACATTCTATTGTGATGGGAGCTCTACATATGTAAATAACAAGCTACTTGCTGCAGCAGTGGTAGTTTACAAGCAAAATGATCAGTGGCAGCACAACTCAATGGTGTTTGAAGGAGAAAGCGCACAGTACGGCAAGCTCCAAGCGGTAGTACTGGCACTTTGCAGAAAATACCGCCGGAAGTTGCCACAACAGTGGTGGTGGACTCAGACTATGTGTTTAAAGTGCTCACCATATACTTGCAATGGTGGAGAGACCAACACTATCGAGGGACCTATGGTTCAGCTATGAAATTCGAGCAGGAATGGAAAGACATTGATGAATTATTGTGACAGCACAATAGAAAATGGATCATCAAAACAAAAGCTCACAAGACAAAAGGACGATGGGCTGAAGGAAACAACAGGGCAGATGCAACAGCAAAATTGGCAATAAAAGAATACTCACGTACACCGGTACCCACCATGGCGCCCTTGCAAGAACAGGACCGGGCCCAAAGAACAGAGCAAGGAGAAGGATTAGAAGAGAATGGCCAACGTCACCACCCCCAGAACCACAGACAGAGGAGGAGGATTGGTATGCAGAAGCGGGGGAGGGACCACTGAAAATAACACTACACAAGGGAAAGACAAAGGAACAGCAAGGAAGGGAGTAAACTTCTGTCAGACTTACAGGAGGAAGAGGATGCACTCATGGAATTCATCAATGCAAATAAAGAATGTGATGTTGTACGAAGAAAGGACAGCACATGGTGGTACAAAAAGCCTGGACAATGGGTAATAATACTGCTCACCATCCTGAGGAAAGATGTCTTGCAATGGGCCCACGGCTACTGTACACACGAGAGAAGGGAGAATGGGTTACGGAGATTGACAGCAATGGCCTGGTGGCCAACGATAAGGGAAGATTGGGGAACGCACGTGTCAAACTGCGTAACCTACTGGAAAAGAGACAGAAGAGGAAAAGAGAAGATGGGACTACTCCAACACGAGCACCGAAGTACAGAAGCATGGCAACATATCCATCTAGACTACGTGGGTCAACTACCAAGAACAGCAAGAGGACACAGATACATACTGGTGATCATTGACACATTTAGTAGACGGCCAGAGGCATTCCCAACAAGAAACTGCTCTGCAAAACAACGGTAGACATCCTACTACAGGACATAATAGCAAGGTTTGGCATCCCATCAAAAATGACATCAGACAATGGCGGGCACTTCTCTGCTGAACTAACAAGAACATTGTGTGCCAAACTACAAATAGAACAAACATTTCACATTCCTTATCGGCTGTAGAGTGCGGGAATGGTGAAGAGACTTAATATGGAAATTAAAAAGGAACTGTTCAAAATAATGGATGAAGAAGGATCACAGTGGGACTTACTACTTCTATTCGTACTACACGGAATACGATCAAGACAACACTCAGCTACTGGGTATTCACCCTATGAAATACTGTTCGGAAGAAGCATGCCCAGCACTGAGAAGTTATTGCTGCCACTGACAACGAGGGCACCCAAACATTATGAAGTTATAGATGCAGATTACATAACAGCATTGGTAAATAGATTATAGGCCATCCGCAAAATGACAATAGAAACATAGGCACAAACAGACATTGACACAGCAAGAAAAAACAACAAAACAAGAAAGGAGATGATACTACACATAGGGGACACTGTGATGTTACGTAATGAGGGTAGAATTGCAAAAAGTCAACCTAAATGGAAAGGACCATACACTGTAACAGACAGGATAAGTAACGTATACTGTATTGACAAATGGGATGGTGAAGGTCTAGTTATTAGACACCTCAGTCAACTGAAAAGAGTGAAAAAAGGAAGGGAAAACATGGAAAGAAATGTGCACGACAGGGGCAGAAAGGAGGGTGTGAGAAAAGTACGCAAAGTACATACCAAAATGGGTACTACAGAGGTATCTGGATAAATATTTGTCTATTTTTGTCTTCCAGATGCGCCTGTGCATATGGCTCATGCTCTCACTACTGTGGATCACCACTGCAAAATGACATATGAATGGCTTCATCAACATCACCCAGGTGGTGGCCGATACTTTCAACATATCCAATTGCTGGTTATGTTCACGGTTCCCTATGCATGCACAACAAGGGACACCGCTAGTGGCAGAACCATTTACTATGGAAAAATGGGTGGGGGATGTAAGGGCAGGGACTAGAAAGGATGAAACAGGGCGGGCTGTACCTTCATTTACGTTCCAAGAATCACTGTTTGCACCATTTTGTATTAAATCGGGCGGAGGGGGGCGAAACCACAGGACTATGCGGTAGGAAGATACGAGCACTGTGCCATGACAATCACGATAGACACAAGTTACATATATGGATTTAAAAGAGTAATATGCACGTGTTATGATGAGGATGGGCGCAGAGAGCAAAATATAACCATGTATGACATACACGGGGATATAGTGGATGCAAGGGGATGCATCATAAGACAAGATGATTGTAGGTGTAAGGACACAGGGAGTAGAAATGAAACAAGCTACTTTGTGGGCCTGGCGATATGCAACCGGTTACTGTATAATGGAAATAGCTGCCAAATACACTTATACACACCAGGGGTGTATTGGCTATGCAGCATTATTATGGCGGATGCTGGGTGTTAGAGAGCGCCTTCTCTCTAACACCCAACACCTGCCGTAATAACGCAGCCTTGTGCTCATAGAAGAGGCCTTCTACGAGCACAAGGCTGCGTTATTACGGCAGGTGCGGGTTGTAAGTGGCTGAGAATATTTCTCCCACCCGAACGGGCAGGAGACATATTATCAGCCACTTACACCCAGCACCCAACAGATAAATTAATAAAAAGGGCCCAGTTCCCCCACCCAAACCTCCTTACCGTGGAAGCCGGAGTCGAGTGAGAGAGGGGGGGCGGAGATCCTCCTCTCACATGACGCCACACCCGGGCTGGGCTCACATTGATACAATGTTTTGAGCCCAGCCCGGGTGCTTCTGCCTGCCTCGTCTGCAGTGCACACTGTGCACAGAGGCTGGCATTAAAAGGAAGCATTTTCTTTTTTTGGGGAAAATCATATCGCAGTAACTGCAACATAATTATGAACATAAACAGCAAAAGGGCTTAATTATATCGCAATTTGCGATGCGATACCACTTATTTTATGCCTTGGACTACCCTTGCTCGCATCCTGGAGCTGGGGCGCTGCCATGAAGTCTCAGAGGCATGTGCAGGATGGAAGCAGGATGGAAGCAGGAAGTTGCCCAGTGAAAAAGGATGAGGTATGTGCAGTGGGACGTGGCCGCAGAGGTGCCAGGATGCCCAGCGGCAATTACGCGACAGGGGTGGACGAGCTGGAGATGCATGCCACAAGTGTGGCTACGACCTGCCCACCCAGCGGTAGACAAGACCTGTGGGCGGTGAGGCCTTGCTGACCACTATGCAAGGGTGTGCAAAGCATCCCTCCCAACCATGGTGCCCAGAGGCCCAGTAAAGTCTGGTTTTCTGCATCAATCTCGCCCACCGAATGTGGCCCAAATAGACCAAGGAGAAGAAGGTGCCCAGGCGGGCGAGGAAGAGGAAGAAGACGAGGAGAACATCTTCTTTGTATAGAGTGTGGATGCCCTCAAATCGAAGAGCAGACAGCAACCATGATGCATTGTCGCGGTGAACAGTTGCTGGTGGACATGGGTGCGTCTGTTAATTTGATGGCCCGAGGACACTTTGAAGCGATGGACACCCCACAAAAGCTCGTCACCCCCAGGGCTTGCATCTTCACGTTCAGAGGGTCCGAGCCAATTCCCCTAGATGGGGCGTTTGTGGCCAAATTGGGGCACGCAGGATCAAAGATCACAGCAAGGTTCGACATGACGCTGGTAAGCACCAACACGCTGCTGAGCTGCGCCGCTGTGGAGGCCCTGGGCATCGTGAGTTTTGCTTACTCTGTATACATGGAAGACATTCACGACCTGCTGGACAAATACTCTGGCCTGTTCCAAGGGATTGGACAGATGGCTGGGGATCCGGTGAGGCTACACATAGATGAGTCTGTGCAGCACATTGCCTTGAAACACCGGAGAGTGCCCTTCCGCTTGAGAGAACTAGTGGACAAGGAGTTGGAGAATTTAGTGAAATTGGACATCCTTGAAAAGGTGGAGGGTCCCACACCGTCCCCTATAGTGGTGGCAAGAAAACCAAAACAACCCGACTCAGTAAGGATTTGTGTCGCTATGAGGCTCTCCAACAAAGCCATATGGAGGGAGCGACACCTCACACGACCATCAATGACATTATTGCGGAGCTGCAAGGGGCTCGCTTTTTTTCAAAGCTCGACCTCAGGGCCAGATACCATCAAGTCATCCTGCATCCAGAGTCATCCTTTAACCACCCACAGAGGCCTATATACGTATGAGAGACTCAGTTTGGGGGTGTCGTCGGCAGCCGAGGTATTTCAAAATATCATCAGAGGTTCCCTGGTTGACCTGGACAAGGTGTTGAATATCAGCGACGACATCCTGGTATTCGCAAAGACCGAGGTAGTCCACTTGCGCAAGCTGGCCAGGACTTTTGAGCGGCTGCAGTTACTGGGCCTTACCCTCCACCGGGAAAAATCTGAGTTTTTATGCCAACCATTTAATTCTTTGGGTTCATGTTCAAGGAGGGTGGAGTTTCACCAGACTCCAGGAAGGTAAAGGACATTAAAGAGGCCCGAACACCGGAGAATGTGTCTGAGGTAAGGAGTTTTCTTGGGATGGTGCATACTGCGGGCCATTCATGAAGAATTTAGCATCCAGGTCCAAGCCCTTGAGGGCCCTTACCAAGGAAGACACAGTATGGCAGTGGGGTCCTCTCGAACAGGTGGCATTTGAGGACATTAAAGGCGCCCTCACGGCTGAAGACACAATGGCATTTTTAGACCCGGCAGTCCGGTCGGAGATAATTGTGGCTGCCAGCCCGTTTGGCATGGGGGCAGTGCTGATGCAGATTGGCCCTGTTGACAACGTCCGCCCCGTGGCATACGCAAGCAAGGCGCTGTCTGACACCAAACAGCACTACTCCCAGATCGAGCGGGAGGCCCTTGACGTCCTATGGGGGTGCAGGCATTTCATGCTTTATGTCCTAGGCCGGCCTGTGACTGTTATAACTGACCACAAACCCTCGCTTTCCATTCTGGTGGGGTCATCGTCAAAACCACCGGCGAGAATCGAACGATGGATGTTAGCGCTCCTCGAGTACGGGGTCTTGCTGGTGTATAGACCCGGCTCCAAAATTGTGCTGGGCTTCTTATCCCGCCATCCGGGGAATGGCAGCGAGGATGCACGAGACGCATGTGCGGAGGAAGTGGATGACCACGTGCTGATGGTGGTGGAAGCAGCCACACCGAATGCCATGCCGCTGGAGGATCTCGAGGTGGCAGCTGCCCAGGATGAGTGTTTTCACATCATGAGGACCGCCATGCAACAGGGTCATGGAAGACGGTGCTCGAATCTCTGGCTGGATGCACCCAAGAAGCAAAAGGGGTGCTAGAACTGAGGGAAGAACTGTCATTTTCTGCCACAGGTCTCCTGCTCCGGGGCGACCGAATCGTCGTTCCCCAAGCCAAGATCCAGGACATAATAAGTCTTGCCCATCAAGGACACCAAGGGGCCGCAAAGACAAAGGCCCGTCTACACCTCAAAGTGTGGTTCCCTGAACTCGAACTGAGGGTGGATGAATATGCGGCCGCGTGCATCTGTTGCCAGGCTGTAAGTGATTTCATTCCGGCACTTCACCTAAGGCAATGCCTAGCGTGGAATGCACAACTGAAATCCTTCTTAATTATTTGTGTCTATAAGTTCTTTTATTCTGAACGATGCACCACTTATATCACACCCCTCTCTTTTAACCCCCCAGTCACACTGAACCAGGAATCAGGCTGGTTTTACCTTTGGGGCCATATACAGTTCACTCAGTGCCATATGTAATGGACCCTGATCTCTCCATATGTCTAATCCTGTTTCAGTGGCGTGGTCTTTAATTCCCTGCAACCACACATTCTGATCCTGCTCTGTCCATTCACCCCTGACAAATAGTTTGTGCAGTATGTGTTCTTTTGCCATATTGATTTTTACCAAGGTCGCCATTCCGGAAATATTAATTTCCTTTCTAACTTACAGGCGTTATTTTATTTTTGCAAACAGACCAAATTCCTTAGAGCGTTCCTATTGAAGGGTGCTTTTCACAGTGTAGCACAGTGTGGTAGCCCAACAGGGTTTATGTACCCCGTCAGTTAGCATGCTGTATTAGACTGTCACAAGTGGTATGTCTAATTCAGAGATCTCGTGATGAGCCCCCAATCTTGTAAGTGATTTTAATCCAGCACTTCACCTAAGTCAATGCCTAGCGTGGAATGTGCAACTGAAATCCTTAATTAATTATTTGTGTCTAAAAGTTATTTTATTCTGAACGATGTATAACTTATATCACACCCCTCTCTTTTAACCCCCCGGTCACACTGAACCAGGAATCAGGCTGGTTTGCAAAGTTAAAATATTTATTTTATAGATTTCACAATATATATCACCCTTTTTTAATGAGTATACAATGATCACCAATGGGGTGGTGTCACACTAACAATCTCTTTAATCACAAGGAGCAATGATGGGAAAAAATAATGCAGCACAGAAATAATACTTTTGTGGATTCAATCAAATGGCAATGTGATTACTATTTCCACTGAACATCCCTCAATCCCCCAATATACAATATTAAGAAATAGAATGAGAGAGAACAGGCTTCAGGAATGCAGAATTCAACAAAATATATAAATCCCAATTTCCCCCAGCAAACACCAGTGAAAAACAGAATTGATTGCAAACTTGTCAAAAATGGTTTTAAACCATGTTTTGACAAGGTTTTATACCATTGGTCTGGATTTGAATTGGTAAAACACTAAAAATTGTTTAATCAGTAAAATGATTTAAATACTAATGGGAGCCGCTTTGTATGGTTTCAGACACACACTAGCAATGATTTGAGAGTAATGAGCAAGTTGAAAACTGAATTTTGAGGTCGGGTGCAATTGAAAAACAATTTTACACGTTATAGATTTTAACCAAACGAAAAGTTTGCGCCAAACTTTTCCGCGCGCGGTAAGCGCGATTGCGTAATAACTATAAGGAGATGCGGGAAACCATAGGATGTTAGCTTCAAGTAGACACTTACATTTCGGTTCTAGCATGAAAGATGAAGAAGTTATGGATGTTTTTGTGGAGGTCTTTTTTTTCTGATAGAGGCAAAATTGAGAAAACAAGGATGCACATTTAAAATACAAACAAGGTTTCTTTACACTAGGGATGGACTATGAAGAAACAAACTACACGACAGCACAGCCACCAGATCAGGAAGTCACTGATCAGGTTTTTGCCCGCCGAGACGCTTGCTCTCTTCAGATAAATGATATCAGTGCAAAGATGATTTTAACAATATTATTACAGAAGGACTATAGGATAAGAGAGAGAGTTCAGGTGAGACAAAAAGGATTTCTAACAACACAGTTCTGGATATAAGAGATTTGCTCTGGATAGGGATGACTATGGACAGTACATAGGCTAGTGACAATCCTATACTATGGATACTCACTACCAATGTTTTGAATGGAATCGTCAGGGATTCTGGTGAAGGATACTTTCTGGGACAGACTGCTGGGCACACCGGACTGGACGGGTCAGCGATCAGCAAGGCCCTCTGGACACCACACAGCAGGACTGGACAACGAGGGGCTCTGTTCTACACTGCACCGCACGACTGGACTGGATCTGCAATGGCTCTCTGGTCTGCACAGCACAGCACGGCACGGCACCAGGCAGGGTTTAATCTGCCCTTCTGGTTATGAAGATGTGATGATGATTCTTTGGCAGGCAAGCAGTTACAGCACAGCCTGGCTGCTCTTTGGTTTCCCCTTTAAGTTGAGGGATGGGTTCTGGAAGTTAGGCCCAGCTGAAAGTGGTTCAGCTATGCTCTGAGCCTTTCTGCTTGAAAAGTTTCTGTAGTCTGGAACAATGAGTATGGATGGATCTCCATCAGAGTGCTTTGCCAAATTCGGGATGGTGGGTGGATCAGTGCGTCTTTCTCTAGGTCCTAAGCTGTCTCTATTTATGTGTTTCCTAAAGGGGTGGGTAAGCTGAATTATCCCAGGCGCCCCCCCCTAAAACGTCTATTGGCTTAAGTCTGCTCTCTCCCTTGATTGGAGGAGAAAACAGAGTGTCATCATGATGATGTAGTTTATGAGGCAAAACCTCCTCCCCTTTGCCTTTTGCACATAAAATCTATTTTTGATATAATACATCTTTACATGTGTACAATCTTTATACCAATGACAAACATAGATCACATATTTTGTGGAGCACATATTTTTCCAAGCCCCATAGCTGTGTGATCTTCGGTCTGGATTTGACAATTCTTCGCACTTTTTATCCTGGACACAACATCTGATTTGTCCACAATTTTGTACATATGTGCGCATGATATCTGGGCATAATCATATGAAGTTTTGTGCTTCTGACATGAATACAATTGCTACAAAACCAGAATACTTGCTACCCTTCTCAGACCATTGCACAAAGTTCTGGGTCCTTTTAAAATGTGCACAAAAAAATCACGTTAACAATATTGTAATTTTACAATTTTTACAAATTCGCACAGTCCTTTATCGGTCTTTTCCAAAAATATGCTTTCTGTCCATTGACAATCAACAAAAATGTCTATCCCCGCCTCCAAAGCTTTCTTGTAGCTCAAGAGCAATCCCCGCCTTCTTCCTCTTGCAGAGGCCACTGTTGACACTTACAATCTGCATATCCTTTCAGCCAAGGGAGGTTCATTGTCTCTCATTGGCAGCCCAAAATCTCCTCCCCTCTTAATCAACACCTGAATGTGAGCTCCTGGCCTTTGGTGGGAAGCAGGAGAGATGCCTTTTGTTAGGGGAAAGCTGGGAAAACTGGTTTGGTGACTCTGAGTTCAGCTAAATTCACTGTCAATTTATAACATTTTCTTAATTTAAAAGAAAACTTGCAATTTTTAATCAAGCAGCTAGAACTTTGTCTGATTCCAGTCTCTAAACCATGGAGATTAAATAGTTACAACCTATGTTCCTCTTAATGACAGGTCACTTAGATTTAAGACATTGGGCCTCATTACTAGTCCGGCGGTAACCACAGCGGTAAAACCACCTGGTTACCGCCGGACTCGTATTACCATTCCGCCTCAGTGATTCCCGGAATTACCGGGGCATTACAACCCCGGTTTCCCGGGAATCACGGAGGAGGAATGGTGTTAATCCCCATTCCCATTGAGTCCTATTGGACTCAATGGGAATGGGGATCATGGAAACACCGGCAGCATCTCGTAATGCTGCCGGTGTTTCCTCGTCCGCCTGCAGGCGGGCGGTGTTAAACCCGCCAGGTCAGAACTGGCGGGAACATCACCTCCCGCCTGCAGGAGTTGTGATCGCCCAGCATGGAAACAACGCTGGCGGCGGGTTTACCACCACCGTTGTTTCCATACCGGGCGATTTGTAATGAGGCCCATTAGATCTTAATGGTGTGACTTTGCAGTTTAAATGCAGGCTTTTGAAATAGTCACAGGCGGCTGCTGGTATTGCGCCCAGATTTTGACAGATTTTCTCAGGCAAGCACACTTTTTACTGTAGATATTTTGATGATAGATTCCACTTTTTCCTGACATTGTGGGTTCATATTGATTCCTTAAATGAAGTGGTGGGTAATACCCAGCAAAGATATTGGGTGTTTTCTGATGTTTTGGACTGGCATTCTGTATTTTCAGCAACCAATAAAAAGGGGTTTAAGAGCAATTTCTGGGTTTCTTGCAATAAAGCACTGCCTTTCCTGCAGTGTTCCATTTTTACTCGGTCGGCAGCCCAGTGACAGGTTTCAGCAGTGAGGTCTTCTTCCACCACTGACAACAGGCAAAGTAGATTTGGCAGCCATCTTTTCCTGTTTCAAACCGCAATTTGTCATAGAGCTTTCGTGGCCATTTTGCTGATTCTGGTGCCACCAGCACACAGGGATGTCGCAGGGCAGAGCCTAGTGGGTTAAAACATCCCACAAAGCCCCCCCACGTGATTTGACCTGACCGCCCATCAAGGGGAAGTCACGAGTTTGGGATGTTCCATTTTTTCTTTCTGGTCCAAATGGAAAAATTCGCCGGCTTCTCCCATCAGTGGTGGATCGACAGGTTCTCCTCGCCGGTTCCTGATGAGAGTATGGAGCGATACCCCAGCCCCTTCGGTTTTTCCTTTCGGTCCCCGAGTGGTCCTCCTTGATGCTTAGGATCCATGGTTTCAAATTCTAGGATGACAAAACAGAGCATATTTGTAAACATTTCCCCACCACTATTCATGTAGTGGGTCAGACGCAAACATTTGACATATAATGACGATCTTTTCTATTTGCAATTGATTACTCATTTTCAACAGGTGGAACAGTTTTATAGTTGGAATTCTAGGGGTCTGGAATGTCCCCCTCTGGGTTTCCAGAAGAATCCTCTAGTTGCTGCAGAGTGTGTCTAGGATGGCAACACTTCGGTTGGTTGATATGGACCCACTTATCTTCCCCCTCTGCCAAACTGCCTTTGGGGATACGGATTTTGTAGGCAACTGGTGAGATTTTGTCTACAATTTCAAAAGGACCCCTCCAACTAGGCAGAAATTTGCACTCTTTGAAGTGGTTCCTTTGAAATTGGATAAGTAGACCCGGTCTCCTACTTGGTATTCTTTTCTAGTTGCCTTTAGGTCATAGTGGGTCGTCATACTGTCTGCAGATCTTTCTAGATTTCACTGAGCATAAGCAAAAGCATGTTGAAGGTGTTTTCTCAGATTTTCAACATACTCATGAGTTGTGGAGGCATTGATCAAAGCCTGCTCTTGGTTTCTGTAGAGCAGATGCTGGGGGAGCACCATCCTTCGTCCAGTCATCAGCTCGAGCGGTGACATTTTAGTTGCAGAAGAAGGGGTAGATCTGATGGCCATCAGGACAAGAGGTAATCGAATGTCCCAACTTGGCCCAGAATCTGCCACAAACTTTTTTAATATGCTCACAATTGTCTTGTTGTATCTCTCTACTGCACCACTAGAGGCTAGTCGGTAGGCAATGTGTCATTTCCTTTTGACCTAAAATATCTCCCACATCTTTGTCATCACTTCGCTAGTGAAGTGGTTACCTCGGTCTGACTCGATTCTTTGGGGTAGTCCAAAACGCGAGAAGATGTGATTGATCATCAGGGCAGCTGCTGTTTCTGCCTTGCAATTTGGGGCACGGAGACATTCACCCATTTAGTGAACAAGCATGTCACGGTCAACATGTACTTGTTCCCCCTAGAGGAGCGAATCACGGCCCGATAAAATCGACTTGTAAATCTGATAAAGGCAGTGTCATCCCCCTCTTTTGGAGAGGTGCACAGTGTGTGAGGGATGTTGGCTGAAATTGTGAACACACAAGTCACCCCTTCAAGTATTGGTCGAGGTCCTGCCCCATGTGTGGCCAGAATGCAACCTCTCTTACGATTTCAAGTGTTGTGTAAAACCGCCGATGACCGATTGAGGCCGCATCATGGGCGTGATTTAGCATCAGGCTTCGGAATGAGGTAGGGACCACTCACTGATCATGGCCAGCTAGGGATCTCCTCACCAACAAACCATCTTGGATTCGGAACAGTTTTGAACATTCCATCAACATTCTGAGGACCTCTGTCCTGTGTAATCAGTATCCGTCAGGGGAAATTTCTCAGGGTCCTCAATGTGTTGATAAAACTTACCAATTATTGGATCCCATTTTTGAGCCGTAATCAAATCAGCATCTGGGATCTCCTTACTCCATTGTGCAGTTGAGAGTTCATTGTGAGCATTTGTCTGGGACCTAGAGATAGCAGTGACCTGGATTTCCCCCAACATGGACTCGATCGCAAGTAGATCCCCTTGGATGGCTCTGGTTTTGGCCAGCTGATCAGCTAGGTCATTTCCAGTTTTGTCTGGTCCCTCTACTTTAGAATGACCCTTTATCTTTTTCCAGTAGATGGTCATCCCATTCGAGGTGACCAGATCATCAATATTGTAAATTAATTTTCCATGTTTCAATGGTTTGTTATTAGCACATAGCATGCCTCTGGTTTTCCAGTTAACTAGGTGCTCCACAAACGTGTTCAGTACATAATCCGAATCAGTGGTTATGACCAGTTTGTGGAGTTGGTGTTGGACAGCAGTGAGGATGGCTTGATGCACAGCCATCAGCTCTGCCACTTGACTACTTCGGGGAACGATTTTGTACCCAGCGGAGGGTTCTGGGGCATCATTCACCCATGCATTCCCTACGCCGGCCACAAGTTCTTTTTCCCCAATGTCAACATGGTAAGAGCATCCATCCACATAGACAGTGGGCATTCCCTCACACTTGTCTTCTTCAAAGACTTTGTGTGGGGAATTAAGGTATGCCTCCATGTTGTCCTTGATTTTAAGACTTTCGTCCTCGAGACAGTTTTCTCTGGCACAATCATGCAAGTCAGCCAGACCTTGCGCGAGGGGACTCTTCTTGTTTTGGCCATATCTGACCTCCACAGGAAAGCCTTGCATTGAAAGAATCCAGGAAGTAATTCGGGAATTACTCACATTTCCGGCCTGGATTCTGTCACTTTGGAGATATTGCAGAGGCTGGTGTGGAGTCTCCACTATGATGTGTTCCCCCTGGATAAACGGGCGGTAATTCTTCAATGCCCACACGGTTGCCAGGAGTGCCTTCCCACAATTATTGAATTTTTCCACCACAGAGGATAGAGGTTTACTCGCATAGGAGATTACTTTATTGACCTTGTCATGCTTTTGATATAATACTGCAGTCAAGCATGTATTTAAGAACCCTGTCTCCAAGAAGAACTCCTTGTTTTTGAGAGGGTAAGCTAGGCAAGGCGCTTGTGAGAGGCTTGTTTTGAGTTGTCTTACTGCCTCGGCTTGTTCTGGACTCCAATCCCACTTGACCACCCCTTCAAGAGATGGATCAGGGGTCTTGTGATCTCTGCGTAGTCCTCAATGAACTTTCTGCTGTAATTAGTCAGTCCAAGGAGGCCTTTAGTTCCCGCAGAGTTGTGGGGTCTTTTAATTTCTGAAGTGCTTCCATTTTCTTTTCCTGGGGACAGAGACCCTGAGGAGTAATCTCATGCCTCAAGAAATTGACATGGGTTCTGCACCACTGTGCCTTTTGAAAGGAGAGTTTTGCAGCGGCAGCCCTCAACTGTGTCAGAACATAACATATCTCCATTATGTGTTCCGACACAGTTGAGCTATTGACTAAAACATCATCTACATAGGCCAGGTTACCCCTTTCACCCAGGTCGGGCATGGCCTTATGTAGAAAAATGTTAAATTAATTTCCGGAATTGATGTATCTTAAGGGAGTCCGGGTCCATGTGTACTGCTGGCCCCCGAAGGAGAAAGCACGCTTGTATTGGTCTCCCTACTGACAGGTACAGTCCAGTACCCATTGGTCAGGTCAATTGCAGTGCATGCCTGTGACCCCTGGATCTGGGCCAGCCCTTGGTCAATGTAGGGAAGAGGCCATCGGGAAGTATGGACCCATTTGTTGAGCTCCCTAAGGTCGGTGCAGAGTCTCCACTGGCCGTTTGGCTTCAAAATCCCCAGCACCGGATTATTGAAGGTGCTGTGGACTGGACGAATTATCCCACGGGACTCAAGCCTCTTAATTATTTCAGTAAGGGGCTCCATTGATGCGAGAGGCAAGCGATATTGCTTCACAAACACTGGAGTCATGCCAGGGTCCGTGGGAATTGATGTGTGAATGTCGGTGCGACCACAGTCATATGAGTCCACCGCAAAGAGATCTTGAAAATCTAAGAAAACTTGTTTCAATTTATGCTTTTGCTCCAGAGTCTCACAGGCATCAGCTAGGTTGACTCTCTCTTCAACCATCTGCCTGAAACCTGGAAAGACTTCCGGTTTTGCTATCTCAGCGGCCTCCTCCAGCTGCGTGGAGAAGTCCCTGGTCAAAGTGCTGATTTGGACTGGTGGCTTCAGGTGGGGAAGGCAGTCCTCATGGACGTGAAATATCACCTCATCCCTTCTGAAGTCACAGGTCACATATTCCTTACCATAAGGGCAGGAAGTGTACACCAGGATATTCCCCCCCATACCGGGTGAAGATCCTGTCTGGTGTTGGGTCATTGTCACTATCACTGTCAACACAGTCCTTGGGGATTGGTTCTAACAGTTAATTACCTATATCTATGGAAAAATGTTGGTAATCAACCACCATTCCAATAATGGTGCCTGCGGCTAGAGTTATACTCTTTAAGTCGCTGTTATCCACCTCTATTGGAATGGTGTCATGTTCTATGTTGACTAGTGGTGTTGGGTTTACCCACAATCTTTGCTGTTGGAAATGGGCATTCAGATGAATATAGGCGTCAGGGTTTTTAAGTCTCTGTCTCTTTTAACTTTCACTTCCAGGGAGAATTGTCGGGTCCGTTCTGTGATGGTGACTTCCTCTCCAATCTGAATTTCTACTGCATAAGGCAGCAGTTGTGCTGACCTAAATGCTTTCTCTGGGTCATCAAAGCCCATGGGATTACCCGCTAATTGGGACCAAGCTTTGAAGTTTATTAGGTCCAAACTAATGGCAAAGCAATTGAGAACGTCACTGACTAAGTAAAATGCAGCAGGGACATCTCGCACGACCCAACAATTATGGACTATGCTCTTGTTGCCTATGGAAATGTTGAGCATACACCTGCTAGGCAAGAAATGTTTGGATTTGGGTGTTTCCAGGTCCATTTCCCATTTGTCTATCAATTTAAATGTGGGAATGGCTGGATCTTTTGGGATTTTTCGGAACATGGCCTCACTGATGAAGCTCTTACCGTTGTTCAAGCACACTCAGGCGAGAACTGAGTCCTTCCCCCCATTTAACTGAATGGGGATGAACAACTGTTCTCCAATTTTCTTTTTTTTAAAACTTCTCTTTATTGGCATGAAGAGAGAGCAGACAACCAACGTATTGTTCAAACCACATAACTTGTAGATACATGAATGTTATTACAAATGCAAGGGTGGTCAGCAGAGGTAAGCATTGGCAATACAGTTCAGTGTGTTACAAGATAAGCAAGTCTACTTCATCAGGAGGGGGGGATGATAGAAGCTCAATGTCTGCCTTTCCGTTCAGATAGCTGCAAAACTCAGACCAGACATTTCTGGGGCGAGAAGTCAGCGGAAGGGTATTGATGTAGTCCTCCTCACACATTTGAGTCCAGGTTAGGGCCTTTAGCCACATCTCAAATGAAGGCGGGGAGCGATGTTTCCAACACTGCAAGATGCTTTTTTTGGCCACCATAGTTGCAGCATTTAAAAATCTGGACATCTTTCTCAGTTCGGGCTCATCCCGCACACCAAACAGGACCGGCAGCGGTGCAGGAGATATGTGGGACTCAGTTATCTCTGAGAGGGCTTCTAAGATGGCTTTCCAGTATGGGCCCAGTGCTTCACAAGCACAGAACATGTGTATGTGGTCTGCGTTCATAGAGTTACATCTGGGGCAAGTGTAGGCCTGGCTATGTGCAAATCTGCTCACCCTGTGTGGCGTGTAATATAGTCGATTCAGGAGCTTATATTGCATACACCTGTATCTGGCATTTAGGGAGGTCTTGCGAGTGTGTATGCACATCTTTCTCCACGTAGCGTCAGTGAGGGGCAGGCCCAATTCCTCGCTCCATGCATCACGTGCCGCCTGAGGTATCTCCGAAGGGTTAGCCATTAGCAATTTGTAGAGAAAGGGTATAGTGCCCCTTGTCCCGGCCGAGTTGGCTATAAAGTGAATTTCGGGTGAGTCTGGGGGTTCGTCGGGGTAGGAGGGCCACCGGGAGCGGACTGCAGCCCTTACCCTGAAATATTGCAATAGTTCCAGTGCCAAGCCAGAGTGCCCGGGGCACCATGTTTGCGGGGTGATAAACTTCCCTTCGGGTTATAGATCGGACAGTGCCCGGTAGCCCAGGTCGTACTAGTGTCTCACCAGGAGTTTGTCGTGGGTGGGGTCGAGGCCTGGGAACTGCCAAATAAGCAGCCACTTATAGTATGGGTGGTGGTCGGGTTGTGTGTGTAGCATTCGTCTCCACGCCATGGTTGTTGCTGCTACGGGTCAGCGGGGGCGTCAGTGTGAAATGTATGGTGGAGAATGAGGGAGAGGATGTTGACTTCGTCGCATGCTAGTTTCTCGAGTTTCACGTGTGAGGGAGGATCTGTGAATGTATACCAGTGTGTGGCATGCTGAGCTTGTGCAGCGCTCCAGTATCTAACAAAGTCTGGGGCAGTGAAGCCCCCCTTCTCATACGGAAGGTTCATGTGCTGCCACTTTTTACGTACCGTGCCAGAGTGCCACAGGAATTGGGCGCAAGCAGTGTGTAGGTCCTTGAAGTATCGTATCCCGGGCCAAATCGGCACATTTGAAAAAATGTAGAGCATTTTAGGGAGGATTATCATTTTGATTAGGGACAATCTGCCCGATAAGGAGAGTGGGAGTTTACGGCACTTCAGCATCCG
Organism: Ambystoma mexicanum; assembly: GCF_040938575.1. Lineage (NCBI taxonomy): Eukaryota > Metazoa > Chordata > Amphibia > Caudata > Ambystomatidae > Ambystoma > Ambystoma mexicanum. The sequence goes on from NC_090925.1 coordinate 636,762,245, forward strand.
GGTCTCCGCAAGCTGTGCCGCGGCCGTATAGTTGTCAGATAGTAGTGAAGGCTTAGTGAGGGACACCTGAAACCCGAGGTACCTGATACCCCCTGGTGACCAGCAGAGGGGGAATTTGCATGATAGCTGGGAGGTAGCCACCGTGAGCGGGAACATTTCAGATTTTGTATAATTTATGGTGAAGCCCGAAAATGTGGCGATTTTCGTTATATCACGTATGATCGAGTCTAGGTGGGCAGCCGGGTCTCTGATATAAAGGAGTACATCGTCGGCGTACAATGAGATTATCTCCGGAGTGTCTTGCAGGCGTATACCTTTTTGTGTATGTTTGTCTCTGACACCATCGGCCATGGGCTCGATAGCAAGCGCAAAACGTATTGGGGAGAACGGGTAACCCTGGCAAGTGCCCATGTGGAGCGCGAAGGGGGGCGAGACCTTAGAGTTGACCAGAACTCTGGCTACTGGGTTTGTATAAAGCAGTTTGATAAATGATATCAAACGCAGGCCAATTCCCATTTTGTGGAGAACCGCCCACATATATTGCCATGACACCATATCAAATGCCTTCTGGGCATCAAGGGTGACCGCTACAGCGCTTGCACTGGGATCGATCCTGGACATAACATTGAATAAACGGCGAATGTTGAGGGCAGTGGATCTACCGGGGACGAACCAGCTCTGATCTGGGTGAACCAGGTGGGTCATTATAGGAAGGAATCTGCTCGCAATAATCTTGGCAAATATTTTCATGTCTGTGTTGATTAGAGACAAGGGCCTGTAGGAGCCGCATTCGTCCAGCGGCTTGCCCGGCTTGGGAAGAAAGGTTATGACAGCCTCGCGCATGGACTGGGGCAGGATCTCAAGTGATTCGTTCCAGACCTGACGTGAGACCGTCCGGGCCTGGAGCCTTACCCTTTGGACAGTTCGAGATAGCCTCAGTTATTTCATCAAGGGTGAATGGTGATTCGAGTTGGTCCCTGGTTGCGCGAGAGAGGAGGGTCATGGGGATTTGGTCTAGCAAGAGGTCTGTATCTTGTGGGCTGTGTTCTTGCTGGGGGCCATATAGGATTGTGTAGAACGCGGTGAATGCCTCAAGGATGTGTTGGTCAGACTAGCATAAGACGTCGCTAGCGTCCTTGATGCAGTCCATGCAAGCCCTACTACTCTCCGGAAGGATCAGTCTGGACAGCGTCCTCCCAGGTCTGTCTCCCTCGCCATATTTCAGGGCTGCCATAGACCGGGCGTAGTACTGAATCTCCCTACGAGCGTGAGTTTCGAATGTCTCAAGTTCAGACCTGATCTGTGCCAGTATGGTCGGGGATGGGGCTGAGGTGTATTCCCTCCCGAGTTCTCTTAGCTTCGCTTCCGCCCGCTGCAAGCTATTCTTGATGTCTTTGAGAGCCCCGGCCTCACTGGAAATGCACATCCCCCTGATGAAGACCTTGAACGCCTCCCACCGGACCCCATCAGTTGTATCGTGTCTTATATTGCAGTCAAAGAAGGTTTTAATATCCGTCAGAATTTCAGCCCTGAGGACTATATCTCGGAGGGCCTCCGCCTTGAATCGCCAGGCGGAGCGGGGAGGCTGGTCATGTCCTAATGTGATGCGCAGCGTTACCGGGGAGTGATCCGAAAGTGTGCGTTGAAATGTCTGTATACCTATGGCCTTGCTCACCATTCCAGCAGATATGAGGAACATGTCTATCCTAGATAGGCTGTTATGTACCGATGAGTAGAAGGTATGCTCTCTCGCCAGCGGGTTGAGCACTCTCTACACATCCTTGAGACCCAACATGTCCATGTGTGTATGAAGTCCATTAGCTGCGCGTCATGCGGCTCTACAGGCAATCCCTGATCTGTCGTGCTCATTGTCTAGGATTAAGTTCATGTCTCCCCCCCATATGATTGGAACACCGATATATTTCAGAAGTATTGTGATGATTGTGTCGAAGAATTCAGGGGCGTCAAAGTTCGGGGCATAAGTGTTCACCAGGAGGCATTCCATGTTGGCGAGTAGGCAGTGAAGGATTATATATCTGCCTTTGGGGGCAATGTGGCTGGTGCGCAGTGAGAATTGGACTGATTTATGAACCAAGGTAAGTACCCCCCTGGACTGGGTGGAATATTTTGTGTAGTTCCTGTTGGTGCCCTAGGTCGGGGCGAGGTATGTCGCTAGGCGGCCCAGAGCATGTGTTTCTTGAAGGAGGAGTATTTTAATTCCATGTCTCTGGGCATAGGCGGTTATTCTATGAGCTTTGGTGAAGTTGCTCAATCCCAGGACATTCCACATCATGATATTAGGTGTCATAGTGCAGTTTTATGGAACATCCCTGCAGTAATATTCTTTACCATTCAGTACCTTGCGGGCACCTGCCGCGCAGGTATATTGCGTTGAAGTCGTGTACCACTCTTTCATGCCATTTCCTTGTAACCAAACCGCAACATTACCTCCCCCCACCCTCACTGCTCCCCCACAACTTGCAGTGCAGTCCACCCTCCCCAAACATAGTTGCCACCAATGGGGCCGATATACGCCAGGTAAAATAGTTGGTGGGCTGGACCCAACGTGGACCCACCCGTATCGTGGCCCAACAGGAGCCCACTAGCAGCAACCACAAAAAAATTAAGTTAAACTTTGCAACTGCAGCTGGGAGCGCTGGGGTCATGCGGCTGGTATCTTAAGCATGATACAGGGCAGCGAAGCTGTCCGGGCCATGTTACTGCGGTAAACGGATTCTGTGGTCGGCTCCCAAAGGCAGAGAGCACCTCCAAGCAAGTCAAGCCAGCAGGAGGACCAAGGACACATGGCCAGCTCACGGTACTGAGAAAGAAGGATGACATATGGTTATCGTACCGCAGCCAGTTTGTGATATGAATGTATGAGGTAGGAAGGCATTTAGCTGAGTGAAAAATACTACATTGCCATCAACACATTGTAAATCAAGGATCAACGGACATGGTGGGCCTCCATGAGGCACGCAGTTTGTGGTCATAGAGTTTCGGCCCATAGAGTGGTATTTGCAACTCAATGAACTTCACCGCCTCGTCAGGGACAGTGAAGAAGTACAGTTTGCCATTGTAAGTGATTTTGAGACGTGCCGGGAAAAGGATGGCATACGGGACGTTGCACTCCCTAAGAAACTTTTTGATGCCAAGGAATTGGCGCCTCTCCTGCTGCACCGCTATTGAGAAGTCTGGGAAAATTCTGATGGTGTGGCCCTCAAGTCGTAGGTCTCCCTTCTCACGTGACAGCCGGAGAATGAGGTCTCTATCACGGTAGTTGAGTATTCTGGCGATGACAGGTCTGGGGCTGTCGCCCGTCTTGGGTCTCGGTGATAGGGCACGATGAGCTCGCAGAACTGTGAAATATGGTGAGAGGGCCGGATTATCTAGCAGGTCTTTGAGCAATTTTTCTACTGCGTCCTCCATCCGCCCTTTGAGAGCATTCTCGGGGAACTCCGATGATGCGCAGGTTGTTTCTGCGGGAGCGAGACTCCAAGTCATCACATTTTGCTTTTACACTCTTCATGTCACGCAACAGGGAGGCCACAGTGTCTTGGAGCGTGTGTATTCCATCCTCGTTGATGGAGATTCCACTTTCGGCCTCAGTAATCCTAGTCCTCGCCTGGTCCACCCGAGTCCTGAGTGACGCAACATTTGCATTAATGTCATCAAGTTTTTCATGAAAGGAGGCAATGTTTTTGGCCATAGACTCGATCAGTGCAGTAAGATCTGGCGCTACCACCCTAGGATGGGAATCAGAGTCAGGCTCCTCTTGTAGGGCCGACGTGTGCCCCGCCTCAGTCCACGGGGCCGCTTTAGCGAACTTGTCCATTGTACCCCCCTTGGCAGCACCTTTGGAGCGGTTCGATATCTCGGGAGGAAGAAGTCTGGTTGTGGTGCAAGCACACAGGAGGAACGGGTGGTGGTGAGGCGGCCACAGGTCACGCCGTACTTGGGGGGTTTTGAGCCAATGCCCCAGTGTCAGCAGATTATATGGGCCACAGCGCAGGGAGATAGCTGTGACGGGGCTGAAGTGGGATGTGCGGTGCAGGCCACGCCGCGGCAGCCAAGGGCAGTCGACGAGTGTTGGGTACAGCTAGCAGTTAGATCGGCCGATGATGGCTATGCTGGAAGTGTTTAGACCATCTGTATTACGCCAGCAGGGTCCGCGCCGACCAACACCGGGGCTTGCCAGGCGGGGGGGCAGGAACTGTTCACTGCTCTGTATAGGGGCCAGGCGATGAGGGCCACAATGTGGAGTGAGGCTTCGTGTGGCAAGGGGGCATTGACCTTGTCAGGCAGGATAGAACTCCAGAGGCTCGTATTTAGCCCAGGGGTCGGCAGGACTGGGATGTAGTAGAGATAGCGGCTCGGGCCCAGGGAGAGCTGTGGTTATGTTCAGGAATGGTTTATGAGGGGTAATGTCACTTGGTTGGCGTAACCAGAAATGGACACAGGGCCCCGCAGTCAGTCGCAGCGGTCAGAGGCACCGCCGCGTGTACTTCTCCCCACCTCTCACCTGGTCCGCCGAGGGGTCGCAGGGTCTGCGAAATCCTCCATGTCCTCAGCGCCAGAGAAGGCGGCGTGGACCACAGCCGCCAGGCGCGGGCCCCCGGCACAGCAGGAAGCAGCCGCACCACCGCCTGCCCCGCCCAGAGTCCCGGCGGCAGTCCGCGACAGGCAACAGCAGCAGTGTCGGGTCTCCCTTTCAAATGCAGCGATGCCTCCGGAGGGCGGGATTCGGGGGCCACCGCCTCAATAGCCACAGAGACAGGAGCAGGATCGAGGAGTCAGGCGAGCCAGGCGGGGGGGCCGGAAGTCAGGCGACCGCCGGGACCGGGGAGCGCACAAGGCCTGACACCGCCGAGGGTGCCACAACAGGGTCCCGGGAGGACGGATCAAGCCCAAATTTGCACAATGTGCGCAGTGCAATGGTGGAAGCAACTCAGTCAGGCGATGACCATGTAGACTATTGGAGACCGCAGATGTGAGCAGATAGGTGCCTAGGCCGCACAGAGCTGAAAGGCTAGGCAGCCATCTTGGGCTGCTCCACAGCGCCACCCTGTTCTCCAATTTTCTGAAGATCAGCCAAGCATTGAGCTGATTTCTCATCATTTTGGACTATAGGAGTGGGATTTTCTGATTGTGAATTGGTATAGAATTTCAGAGTATTCCCCTCCAGTGTGGAATGCCATTTGAGACTGGAAGGAAGATTGATTTTCAGAAATAGAGAGGACTTCCCATCACCAGTTTGTTGTCCTACTGCAATTACTATCACGTCAGGGATTTGATTGTTTCGAAAAAAATGGAATTCAGATTGGTCAGGTTTTTGTTCAACCATGTGGCATGTGCCATTTAAACTGACATGGTTGACACTATGTTTTAATTTTATTGGTCGGTTTGTCTGGGTCCAGAGGACTTTCTTTACACAATCTATGAGGGGAGACAATCTATGCAGGATGTCATTTCCTAGTAAACATGGTGTGCCCTCTGGAGTCACAACTATGACCGGTTGCTTCACCTTGTGTCGCCCAATTTTAATATCTAAATCCGCAGTCCCCTCGACAGGAATTTCCTTCCCATCGAAGTTTTGAAGTTGTCCAGGAAGAGGGGTGAGAGGGATCTGGTATGCCTCCCCTTCCCGGTATTCAGCCGATCAAAGGTCCTTTTTGACAGAAGGGTAGCTTGGGATCCAGTGTCCACCAGTGCCAAAAATGTACAGTGCCCCTGTATTTGGACCGGGGAATAAAATCTCCCCCCCTTTTCCTCAAGTGGGCAAAGATAAGGCGCATTTTGGGCCAATTGGTGGGTTAATTTCTTTACTTTTGATTATGACAGAGGGGTAGTTTGGGCAGGATTTTGTTTGGGATCTTGGGAACCAGTAAGAAAAAGGTGACAGTTGGATATTGGGGAAGGTTTGGACTCCCCTGGTTCTGAATCTGGGCTGCCCCCCCTGCTTTTGGAGGCAGTCACCAGAATTGGTTTGGGCCAGGTGATCTTCAGGCTGGTCATTCTGGGGTTCAATGATGGGTGGTTTTAACTCAGTCCCCACATCTACCCAGTCTGGATCAGGATCTCTCTGGACCCATTTTTCTTTGGGAGGAGTTCACCCATCCCTGAAGGAGAAGATCCTTTTCCCAGAATCCTCTGAGGACCCCTTTCCTTCAAATTGGAAGATTCTAACCTCTTCCACAAAATGGGTCTTTTTAGGCCCTTTATTTCTCCTACCCGCCTTCTGTTCCATAGGTTGCAGATTTTTGGGGGCAGGAGATTTCGGTTCCGGTTCCTGGGTTTCCAGGGGCTTTTCACAAGTGGGGCAGGAAGCTTCCTCTAAGGCTTTACACCTCCCTTCCCCCTGTGCCTCCTCCCTGGGAACCGGTGGGTTGTCTGGGTTCTCTCCCCGTCATTGCTCTGGAGTACCAGACTCTTGGTTTGAGGGGTTCTGGGCTGCCATGTTGCGCTGGGGGAGTCCACACTGCCCTTATAACGGGGGCTGATGTAGTCAGGGGACTTAGGGGTCCCATTTGTGGGGTTACCTCTCTGACTACCTGTTTGGGGTGGCCCGAGGGCCTTCTAGGTCTTTTGTTAAGAGGATTTTGTGCAGGAATATTTTTAGGCCCCCCCATCTCCAGATCTAAAATGGGGGTAACATTCACCTCTGCCACCTTAGCAGCAGCAGAGGTGTTGGTTGATTTGGGGTTTTTATTGGTACTTCTATTTTCTACTGGTTTCTGCACTTCATAAATGTGAGTTGCCTGTTCATTGACCCAGTCTAGTGATCTCTTCTAATGAAAGTCCCTCAACAGCTGGGTCATGATGCATTTAGGGAGTGCACGAAAGAAGGTATTGATGAAATCCCTACTGTCTGCGCGCACCCTCCTGGTGGTCTGCGCAAAGGCATGCTTTAACTCTTGTACAAACTGGTCTTCCCACATTGCAGATTGTAGGTCGCCTTGCGGGCCTCTTGAGGGTTCGGTGTATGGAGAAATGCTTTAAGATGGCCGCCCTATAGATGGACCATCTTGAGTGGTACTGATCCTCCAGCCCCGCAAAGAAGCTGGAGTATTCAGGGGAAAATGTCCACTTGACACATTGAATGCAACTTTGGCTATCCTTCAAGTGGAAAGTATCCATCATTTGCTCATACAACTCAAGGTGCTCCCAAACTGAATATTTGGCATTTTTATGATAGGGAATTATGACACTCCTAATGGCCTTGATTTGCTTCAGGGGAGTTTTCAGTAGTGCCCTCTTAATTTTGTTGGCCTTTTTCGTCTTAGCCACCCTTGTCCACTCATCCTCTGACTCAGAGGCACTGCTACAGGAGGTGGCTATCTGATCCTCAAGGCTCTCTCTGATTCTGCAGGCTTGGCTTGTGGGGGCCTAGTCTCTTGAGACCTGTGGTGCTCGGAAGAGACTTCTGACTCTCCCTTGCTCACAGGATTGGCTGAGTACACTCCACCCCCCACTATCCTAGCTGGGAAGAGGTTTTTAAGATACTCTTGGTAGGTCTAGTTTTATGGAATTCCCCACCAAATTTTACAGACCGATCCCTTGGTAGGGGATATTTTTGAGGATTCAATTCTCTGATTCTCCCCTCACTAGAGTCTTCCTGATCAGAGAGGCTAGCCCTACAATTTAGGAATCTGTACAGGGATGCCCGCCCATCCATTTCTGGGAGGCGCTGATCTGTCAGTCTCATATTTCACATTGTGCTGAAGTCTACCATCCCCGTGGCCCTTGGTTCATATGAGCCAGTGGACATGAGGGTGGCAGAATCCATGGAACTGAAGGGATTAAGGTCCCTGATGGTAGGGGTCCTGAGGTTATGCTCAGGGGTTTCTCTGTCCCTTCTTACCTCATCTCTTTCAGCCCCTATTCCCTAATGACATTCCAAAATCTGACCCTTTTGCACCTCTGTTAAGGCCTTACTGGTCTTAAAGATTTGTTCCTGCAAAGCTATCTGTTTGTGGAGCCTTTCATTCTTTTCGCAGAGAGCCTCATTGTCTCTCTGTGCTTCCTGCCTCGATTGGAAATACTGGGCCAATTTTTGCTGCAGGAGACTCACCTCCTGAGTTTGATCATTATTGGCCTGCGTGTTCTTTTCCAGAGCCTCCTCCACCCGCCTGGTGTGCTCTAGTAGCTTTTCATAATCAGTTTTAATTTCAGTAAACTCCTAACGGGCCAGCTTTCTTTCCTCTAACTTAGATTTTAATTGGCTGACTTCCTGGCCTAAGGTGTCCCTCACCTGACTTAGAGTGCCCCTCTGTTCAGCCAGGTTGTCTCTCTGTTTTTTAAATGCAATAGATTTCTGGTGCTCCTCATCAAATTCCTCTTGAGAGTGGATGTCTTTAATAATTAATTTATTGTTTTCCTCTTTTAATTTGTCTATGTGGTCCTGTTTGATGACCACCTGTTCTGCACAAACTCTATTAAAAGTTAATTGTTGCGCCAGCTTTTGTTGACACTGTTTTAAAGAGTCAAGCCTTTCCTGACATTCTTTTTGCAGTGTCTGTACTTGAGTATTTTGTTCTGCATTCTCTTGCTGTAAGAGAGCCAGATCTTCCTGGAGTTTGGTGATATACTGTTTCAGAATCTTGGCTTTCGTGGAGACTTTGTTCTGCAGTGTCCAGATTAGTCTGGATTTTCTGCAGTGCTTCCCCTTGCCTCTTTTTCAAATCTATATTGTCTGCATGCTTTTTCTGTACAATTCCTATGTGGCGGTACAGGTAAGCTGCTATTTTGGCAATTCTACACTGCTCCTCTTTTATTTTTGGGGCCATGTATAGTTCGCTAAGCGTTTGACGTAATGGACCCTTGTCCTGCCAGATATCAAGGTCGATTGCAGTGACTTGTTGTTTTATTTCCTGCAGCCATACCTGTTCATCCTGTTCTGGCCATTCACCCCTGACAGTTTGTGCAGGAAGAGTTCCCTAGCAATATTAATTTCCACTGGGGTTGCCATTCCAGAAATATTAGTTTCCTTCTGACTTATCTGAGGGTTACTTTACCTTTGCAAACAGGCCCAATTCTTTTGAGTATTTCTTTTGAGGGGTGCTTGTACAGTGTAGCACAGTATGCCAACCCAAAAAGGTGTCTGTACCCTGCCGGCTAGTATGCTGTGTTAGACTGTCATGAGTGGAAGATAAAATTCAGGATCCTGGACACGAGCCCCCAAGCTGTAAAGGGATTTCAGTCAGGCACACACCCAAGTCTCGCCTAGCAATGTAGTGCACAAATGAAAACCTTGTTTATTTTTGTCTATAAGTTCTATATTCTGAATGATATACCACTCATATCACACCCTTCTCAAAATACCCGCCCCCGGTCACACTGAACCAGGAATCAAGCTAGTTTGGAACAGCAAATCTTTATTTATTTATTTAGGATTTAAATCGCAATATATTTTAATAGGTAACAACAATCACCAAGGGGTGACAGAACACTGAATAATATCTTTAATGCACTGGGAATCAGGTAATGAACACAAAAAGAATGCAGCACAGAAAAGGATACTTTTGGGTTGGTTTGGAACAGATAGCGCTATGGTTAGAGGTTTCCCCTGCAACACCCCTCAACCCACCAATAGGCAATTTAAAAAGATGTGAGGAGAGAGCAGGTACTCAGGAATAATACATATCAAACAGAATATCACTCCCACCTTCCCCCCTTAAACACAAGAGAAAAACAGAATTGACTATTCAACTGTCAGATGGCTTTGAAACTGGCTGAGCAAAAACACTAAATGTGGTCAAAATGCTTAATTTATTATACAATTCTACGGGAGCCACTTTGAACAGATGCAAGCAATCACAAGCAATGATTTAATCATAAGAAAACAATTGGAATCTCAAAGGCAAAGTGGGAAATAATTTAAAAGCAATTCACACGAGTAAAACGTTTTCAAATGTAAATTCGCAGCAAAGTTCTACTATGCGATGTTTGATAAAAACGGGTCAACCGGATGTTAGGTATCAGTGGGAGTTGAAATTTCGTTTCTATCTTCAAAACTGAGGGAGTGATAGAGGTTTTAGTGATAGGTGCTTTTCGGAATTAAAGACACAAAATTGGACAAGAACGTCAGTTTAAAACCAGAAAATATGGATTATGCTTTTACTCAAGACTAGAGCATGCAGGCTAGACAACCAGGTTGGGACGAAGTAAGCTCGGAGACTGATTCATGACTTCAGTAACAGATCCCCAGCGCCTTCCCCGGTAGAACCAGTCAAAACACTCGAAGTGGGATTTTTGGATAAGAGTTACACAAATAAAAATGACTATGAAAATGGCAGTTTAGCAAATAGACAGGGTAGGTAGCACTAAAGATTGACACTGTTACTGGTTATGAAATTAAGGATAGTTCAGGGATTTGGGGTGGGACAAGATAATACAAGGTATACAATAGTTCTCTAGCATCCTATTAGTACTCACAATCCACAGGGATTTAAGATTTTAGGCCCGTCAAGATTCTGGTCAATGGATCGGGTCTATCAAGGAAGGACTGCACATCAGCTAGGATCAGCTTGGCCTGTCACCGGAACTGCACAGAATCTGCCCTTCTTGTTTCTGGATATTTCAGATCAGTGGGAATGGCGAGTTCATCAGGCAAGCATTTATGGTACTAAGCCAGATAGTTTCAGGATGCTTCCCTACACCAGAGCGCTCCACTGGGTTGTAAGGATTAGTTAAGGATGAGGCCTAGCTGAAAATGGTTCAGTTACTGCTTGTCCTATTCATTGGCATCTGGAACTGGAAGGATGTTAAAGGCTGGATGTTGAATGCTGGATCAGAATGCTTTGCTGGAATCAGAAGAGAGAGTGTGTATGTGTTGTCAGCTATCTCTATTTATCCTCTCAAATGACATCACAAAAATGGGTGTATGGGCCAGCTTAGCTAAACTTGCCCCTGTGAACTGGGATTCGATCAGAGCCTCATCTCTGCCTTGCATCCGAGTGATTGGATCAAAGCCAGATGATGTCAAGTTTATGGTTTGGTTTTTACAATCCTTAGAAACCTCCCCTAGACACTAGTATCAAAATCACATTTTGTACTAAATACATATATATACATTTGAAACCTCCATGAAAATCACATACAAGGATAACATATTTTATAGAAGATCTGTTCATCAAAATCCCACAGCTGTGAGACCTTGTTTCGACTTTCTGAAGCATTTTGTCCATTTCACCCTGAAAACATTTTCCAAACTTTCTCCAAAGTTCCACAAATATGCGTGTTTACCATAGGAATGTGTGTGCAAAGTTTAAAAATTCTAGCATAAATACAGTTCCCACAAAACCACATAGATTGTCATTCCTGTTCAGAATATACTACACAGTTCCACCACGTTTTGAAATGCAGAGCCAAAAATTAAATTAACAACTCTGCCCTTTTCATATTTTTCACCACTTCTGATAGCGAGTTATAAGTCTCTAAAACATGTTCATTACATATTCTTGGCAGCAAATGGTCTGCCTTTTCTCTGTCTCTGGAGGCAAGGATCAGCCCCCACCTTTGGGATTTCCTCTGCAAGCCTAGTTTATGACCTTTTCACACGTCCATTTCCTGGCCTGGAGAATCTGCAATTGTTCAGTCCTTGGCTGCAGACACAAGCCTGGCCTACCCCACAATTATCATGTATCAGTGAGCATCTGCTGAGAGGAATACCCTCCCCTTGGGTGGAAACCTGTTTTTGAACCTCCTGCAAGCTCAGCCAGCCTAAAACAAACTTGTTGCATCAGATGACATAGATAAATTCCATTCTTAGATTTAAACCTGCGGGATCAAAACAACTGAGATCCGTGTTCCTTTCAGCAACAATCCTTTTATATTTGCTAATCTGGCAGATCTTTAGTTTTAGACAACTTTAAAGTTTGATCAGGAGAGCCCATTTGAAAAGGGCTGTGTTGCGTGTCTTGACCCACGTTCAAGTTATTAGGCTACAACATTTGTGCTGTGGACTTAGGAAATCCAAGAGGGTAGAAAAGCCCACATTTGCGCCAGAATCCAGGAAAACCGCGCAGTTTTGCGCACACCAAAATGGTCGCCTGACCTGCCACCCACCAGTGCGAGCGTGATAGGCCAGAAGCGCCATGAGTGAAATGTGGTGCCAAAGGAAAAACAGCAGTGCCTGTTAGCTCAGAAAGCGCTTTGAAATCACCTTTGTTTCTCTGAAATGCAAGCTAAAAATGCCTATTTTAAACATTGCAAGATATTCAAAAATCTCACTGAACACCAACAGACATTTGGCAGAATGTAGTCTTGTGTGCATACAAAATCTGGGAAAAGAAAGAGCCTAAAATAATGTTCATAATGAAACTGGCTGAGCTGTGGATGTCAGCAGCCTAAGTTAAATTGGACTGAAAGCCACTAAAATCTAAATGTTTAAAATAAATGAGTGACCTACCGTTGAGTGTCACATAGTTTGCAACTGTTAAATGTCATAGTTGTACTTAGAATCAGCATTCTCGCTGCATGTGTAAAAATTGCAAGTTTGGTTTGAATGTAGAAAGCTGGGAACCAAAGTGACATTTGGCTGAAGCCTGGCTTGAAGAGAGTGAATTCTGCCCGGCAACTACCCCCGACAGGAGTTGAAACTTGATCAGCAGCTGTGTTCCGTGGCCTGGCTGCATTCTGCTGCCCCTGCCAAAAGGAGATGACACCTCTCTGATTGAATTAGGGGAGTGGCACCTGGGGACTGCAGGAAACTAAACAAAGCACTGTCCTTGGCCCAGCCAAATGTTAAATTAGGGGGGTCGTAAATGGCTTCCTCTTGGAAGGAAACGTGGAGGGGCACTGCGTCTGTGAGCAAGCTGAGCTTTGGGGAAGTGGATAAACCAGAAATTCCACCATGTGCTTTGGAAAACCACACCCCTCGGGGCAAGAGCATAATTTTAAAAAGATGGATAATTCATAGTGCAGACTTGTAAAAATTCTATAAATAACATCATCATTCTTGTGATTTTTCTATGCACATTTTAAGAGGTGTTAGAACTCTGTACCATGTTCTGAGGCAAAACCCCATGAATTATGGAGATTGCAGACACAGGGTTCACGCTAGAAAAATTAAAATTTACTGGAATATGGGTAGAAAGACGGTGTACATGTGTGCCATTTTTGGTAAACGCCCGATATTGGTAAGCCAACTAAAAACGAAAATAAGTTGTCATTTTTGAATGCAAGCTCTTAGAAACATCAGAGTTGGAACAGAATGTACCATAAGTAATCTGTAATATGTACATGTAATGTCAACCACTTGTGTATCTGGGAAATATGTATTTGGATCAGAGATAGATTTGTGTGCAATTTGACAAGGGGAGGATCCTCTGACCATAAACCTACCTCATCACTCTGACTCACAACTCAGTTCCCCCAATCAAGGGAGAGAGGAGAACTGGGCCAATGATAAATTGAGAGGGGCAGGCTCAGTTATGCTACGCACACACCCACTTTCAAAAGACATAAAAAGAGCCACTGGAACCCAGGTAGGAACATTTACTTTCCACTTACTTGCGGGACGCTTTGCCAGGAGACTCCACACTTCAAATCCATCAATCTCCAGAGACCAGAGATCCAGAGAGACCAGAGATCCAGAGAGACCAAATCGCTGTGCAGTGCTGAGATCTGACCCAGATCGCTGTGAGCAGAACCAGAGAACCAGTACCCAGTGGCGAGAGAACCGCAGCCAATCCTGACCCGATCTGTGACGAAGTCGCATTCCTGTCCAAAATAAACTGTGAGTACTCAGCCAGAACTGTGCAAAAACCAATCTCTTAGTTTAAAATAATCTAATTCAAACTATTTTAACCTATCTAGAACTACACCATAGCATTGTGTGTCATTCTGTGACTTTAAAGCTGCAAAACTGTCATCTTTCATTCTGAAACTTTAAATTTAATTTCTGAAAAAATACCTTCACAAAATCATCCGTATCTCTTGAACAGTTTGTCCTAGGAACGAAATTTAACTTTCATCTTAAAGCTAAAATTCTAACCGTCTTTCTACTCCTTATACTTCCTCCGTAATTGCGCTCAACGCACGCGACTAAATTGCTGCGATTTGACATTTTGCTTCATTCCAGCCACGTGTAAAAACATTTGTCTGTTGCTTCCATCACAGAATTTCAACTTGATTACCATCCCTGAATCATTGATAGGGCTGGCCTGAACTGATTTAAAGTATCTCTCACTCACCCTGAACCTCTAGAGGGAATTAAAATCATTTTTAGCCTATTTTCCCCTTCTTTGCATACCACCTTTAAAGTACTTTGCCTGTGATTAAAATCATCCCTGTTTCTCTAAGCTTGCTAGGGGGGAACTGAATTCGTATTGTACTGTGATTGTATTCCTGAGAACTGTGTGCTCTCCCTTCCATCTTCTATTGCATAGGGGGGGGGGGGTGAGTTGCCAAAAGGGGAAAAGTGATTCTATTACTTTTTGCTGAAATCATATCAAGTTTATTCCTGTGTTGCTTCTTTTCCACCTTGCATTTCCTTGTACCATATAAAGCATTCTCAGCTACCTTATCCTCTATACTACTCCTAAGTAATTAAACCAGTGTGCTAGTATAACATCATCCATTGTTGATCACTCACTGTCATATTCACAAGTGTGATATCAATTATTAATTTATTATAAAAGTGCGATATATATATATTGTTTAATTCTCAAATACACCTTTTAAATTTGCAAAACAAACTTACTTCTTGGCTCAGTGGGGCCAGGGGGATTCTGAGAGAGGGGTGTTATATAAGGGTTGTCATCCAGAGTACACAAACAGGACATAAACATATATAAATAAGGGCTTCCCTTGGGCATCCCAGACCAGGCACTGACTTAGTGGGATCACTTGATTAGAGTCATTAACAGCTGTCACTCACAGGTAGCCCAGTGTGGCTGCACACATATTTTTGACAGGAATTGTCATTCACAGGCAATCAAGGTTTGCTGAGAAAATGTTTTGCTCTTAACATTTCAGGACCTTGTAAATTCAGAGTGCTTCATTAGATTAAATGAATTTTAGCGCCAAGTAAGATTTTGAGTGTTGGAAAGTGTTATGTACAGGCATTTTGAAGTTTCAGCAGCAAAGTAAATGTCATTTACAGGCACATTTTGGAGTTTCACTTGCAAAGTGCTGCTGCTCCCTCTGCACTCTAGGTTTACTTCTCTTGGAGCCCACTGGCACTTTTTCTGCAGCGTGTGCTCTGTTCCACCACACATGCACCTTGGGTGGCAGGTTGTGCAGCCATATTTTTGTGTGTTGTAAAACGCGGTTTTGGAGGTTTTGGCGCGCACAAGAGTTTTGCCGCCATTTTGCTGTTTCTCGCACCATAGACAGCAGAGTGAGGCTGCATAGTATAGCAGAGTGGGTCATACATCCCACAACACGCCGATTTCGGATCCACTACGCAGGGGCCACACTTCCCGGTGGTGGTGGACGAGTACTCCAGATACTGAGAGGTTGAATTTGTTGACTCTGTGGCATTTGAGCATGTGGTGGTGGCCCTAGAGAAAGTCTTCACCTCCCATGGTCTTCCCCATACCCTGTGCTCCGACAATGGGGCACCATTCCAGGGTGACCGGTTTGCGGAACTGATGGATGGATATGGGGTCCAACATCGGCAGGTCACCCCGCTCTGGCCAAGAGCTAACAGGGAGGACGGCAAGGTTCATGCAGACTTTGAACAAGACATTCCGCATAGCGCAAGGCCAAGGCAGGTGCCTGAGAAGGGTGCTGTACCAATTTCTGAGGGTCTACCAGTCCACTCCTCAAACATCGATGGGGGTGGCACCGGCAGAAGCCCTGTTCAAGCGGTGCCCTCGCGGACTGTTGCTTGAGGTTGTGGAGAAAGAACTGGGGGTTAATGATGACCAGCAGGTGGAGCGTGATCGCCGGCTGAGGACCGAACAAGAAAATGCAAGGCGAGGACTCCGCCCCCAACACCTGGCACCTGGGGATGAGGTGCTGATCAGAAATAGGCACCCCCACGGGAAGCTGTCCCTCCCTTATGAACCAGAGCCAATAGACGTTGTGGCCGTAAAAGGATCAATGGTGACAGCCTCCGATGGCAAGTTGTCAGTCACCAGAAACGTGAGTTTCTTCAAGAGACTGGGTGACACAACGACTGACACACCCCAGGAGCAGGACAGTATGGAGTTACCCGACAAGGGTGGAGGTGCTGGACCCTGCCTGTCGTCTCCCGCCGAGGGACCGCCTGCTGCCGGATCTCCCATGCCAGAGGTGGGCAGGAGGTACCCCCTGAGGATGGGGCAAGGGAAACCTGCTCGCCTCACCGACTACGTGGTAGGACAGGTATCCTAAACGACCCGTGGATCGCTGTAGTCATAAGGGGGACCCAGGACGGCTGTGATTAAAGGGGTATCGCGGGGTGACAGGTTTCTCGTTATAGTGTTTGGTGTGTTGTTTTGTTGTTTAAGTTGTTGATGTACATTTGCTGTCCTCATGAAAAAAGAGGAGTGTGGTGCTGCCCCTTTAAGGGAACGGCACGCGGTGGATTGACATTGCACTCCACTGCGTGCACTATAAATAAAGGGGGCATTCCCGGCCGTGTTAGTGCGACCGGGGAGCCCGAACACAGCAGACGTCTCCGGCTGAGTCTTTGGGGGTTTGGGGCTCACGGGAATCGCTAGCAGGGTCACTGAGAGTCCCCCAACACCACCCATATCCACACAAGACTCCGTCCAATTACACAAGGCTCCACCAACATGTCAAAAAAATAAACTATATTGATATATTTGATCGGCAAAACTGCAGCAAATGAAACTGTGCCCTCAAAAAACGCATTTACCATTTTTACAGTGTCCTTTTGCATTTGGAAGGCATTTTTGCCAACATGTGCAGGCAGGTCTTCTCAGCCTGTAGGCAAGGGAGCCTCCAAACGTCATTTTGAAATGCACACCAACACACCATTCCATTCGGAGACGGCCTTCCAGCCTCTTTAAAATGATTCTGGCAATATGCCCCTGGTTTCCCCCGTTATAACTACAAGACTACGAGTCCCACAATGCAGTTCAGTCATTTCACACTGGCATGCATCTTGTTATGCAGGACGTACATAAAATGTGCAATGCCTCATAAAGGGTAAAAACAGTGTTTTCAGCTCAACCAAGCAGACAAGGCAAAGTAATATGCATTGTTATTCTGGTATTTACTTTAGCATAGATGCAGATTATGGGGCTTTTAAATTCTAAGCAGCCCATCCCAGTGAGCTGTGGCTTGATAGAGAAATGGGGCATTCCCACACACTTGTCTGCTAATGCCTTCAATAAGACGTGCCATGTGGGTTACTTAAAAGAAACAACGAGAATGAGGGGAGTATGCCTGCAGCCTGTATAGTCTTGCTGAGACATCTCTTTAACACCAGCGCTTCCCTGGCAGGAACAAATAAAAGTAACCCTTAATTAAAAAATCACGGACAATTTTAAAAACATCCTTTTCAGGGATGCTGGTGTGCCAAGTGCTGCCATAGCTGCTTCATTGTTGACTGCTCCAGCCCTTCGGAGCCACAGAGAGCAACAACTCAGCAAGTGCACCAGCCCACACCAGGGGGTGCTGGTGGGCCACCTGACATAGGGGGCCACCCCTCTGTGGACTCGCCTCCTCTATGAGGAGCGTAGTGCCTGTTCCCTCGGGGGTCTGGCTGGAAAAGGCTGGCCCCTCGGCAGACATAAATAGTCTGGGCTGAGAGAGCAACGTCGCGTCGGGGGTCGTGAGCGAGGCATACAAGCATAATCTTATAAGGTTCGAGTGGAGTTGGGGGATTGGTGCGCACAGCGACCACCTTTGCCGGCTAATGGTAGCCTGTGCCATTTCCTCCACAGAGTCCAGGGTGGCCTAGACTGGGGTTTTTCTGCGTTGAAGTATGCTTTCGTGTAGGTTTGCGCACTGGCACGGTCTCAACGCTACGCTTAACTAACAAGGGGGATAAGTAAAAGCAAGGGCGTTATCTTGCTGCTAATTCTATGGCATGACAAGGAGGCTCATATTATGCCAACAATCTTTACTACTGACATAAATAGCAGCAAGAAAAGTGTTTTGTTCAACATTAACTTTTTCATTAACAAACACAAAGTTCATAGGAACACATTGGGAAACCCCAATCCAAGATGGGGCTAGCCCACAGTCCAACATCCAATCAGGATGAACCCACACCCATAAATGTCCTTTCCTCTAACGGCAACTCCTCTTTCTTTGCTGCTCACGCACAAGATAAGTCCTTGCTACACGCTCGTCCTTGCTTTAATGTGAAGGGGGGTTTATTGTTACAGTGTTGCTTATTTCTTTATTATTAAGCTACTTTAGCCTTTAGCGTTCGCTCGTTCGAACGTTCATTGTTCTATTGTTTGTGGAGCCGCTCGGCGTTAGGCGTTCTTCTCCGCCTCTGTCACGCCTCGAGTCGGCCCCTTTCTACGGCCTGCCCGCCACCTGCCCCTCCTTCCCCGACATTATTAACTAGCCTCGCCTGCTCGCCGAGGGGTGTGCCGCTTAGCGCTGCTCGCGCCTCCTCCCAGTAGTGTATTGTTCGCGCCTACTTGGCGCGCGTGTATTTATTTTATAAGCTTCCCCTCATCTCGCTTCCGAGCGTTCTAAAAGGGGTGGCGCGGTCATGCTACTTGTGAAGGAAGCTACTTTAGGAGTGCAGCGTTCGCCTGCTCAGCGTCGCTTGCGTTAGTCTACCTCAAACGCTTGACTTCTCCCAGTACCGCGTTGCACACACGAGTTTGTGAGGGCTTTGCCTTACCTCTGAATTGTGCCTGTTTATACACAGGTTGTTCCTACACCGGTTGGTTATTTGTATATGTGTTTGCACACATCATAACGTTCCACATAATTTAGGTGGAAGTCTTTGTCAGACCTGCTTGGTCCTTCCCTTTAGTCACAGTGCACTTGGGGGTGTGGTTGTGTGTTTCCCTATTCTTTTGTCTTAATGCAGTCTAATAAGGGGTCTGATGGGGTTCCTTATTTGGATGCAAGTACCCAGGTCAGGGCTGCTTCGAAGAAAACAGATAAGCAAAGTGAAGAGGGGGTTATGAGGGGGTTTGGGGATCCTTCGTAGCTCCTACTCCTTCAGTCTCAAGGGCGATAAGGGATTCCATGGATTTGGCTCTGGGGGATTTAAATTCTACCCTTGCCTTGGCCTTTGACAGTCTAATAAATAAAATTTTGGATTTTCATCCAGTTCCTGTTCAGGGACCTTCGATAGCCCCCAGAAAGTGCACTTAAAAAACTAAGCATTTGCAAGGGCAAATAAGCCCGATTTTAAGTTCATCTTCCCCGGGTTCCCCGGTTAGGACCCTCAAACGAACATTTAGTGAGGGGGGTGTCCCAGGCCTCTGCCCCTATTAGAGTGGTTTCTTCCCCGTTATCATCCCCTGAGTCCTCGGAGGATTCTGATTCCCCTCCTAAGAGGAGAAAAAGAAAAGTAGTCGCGCCAGAAATGTCACAATCTGTTGGGGAACAGTTGTTAGATGGCAGTGGAGTCCCGTTTTTTGACCCCTCCCTAATACAACATCCGCGGTCTGCGGAGTGGCGTCCATCAGAGGCAGTATCCTCTTTCCTTCATCATTGGGTTTGGAGGGCTCTCCCCAATGAGGATAGGAGTAAGCTGCGCTCAGAATGCCCCCGTCCCGTTATCCCGGAAAAGTTGGCGGTAACCCTCAGTATTGACCAGTCCATGGTGGCCTTTCTGTCCCAAAGGGGTAAAGATCCTAAAATGGGTGTGGATGGGGCTCTTAAGATCTGTCAGGATAAACATTTGGACGTATTGGGGCCCTTGACCCAAATTTTTGAATTGACAGAAGAAGCGGCTATACATGAGTCGCAAATTGATATTGAAGCACTCAGAGGCTGGGTTCAGCGCTCCATTTGCCTGCTCGGCAATGCTAACTCCTGTATTTCCAAGGAGAGGCACAAGGCACTATTAAGGCGCATTGATCCCAAACTTCAGGATATGGCGGAGGGGGAGGCTGGTCCCAAAGCTCAAGGGACCCTTTTTGGAGATAAGTTTATAAAGGACCTTTCAGCTTACGTCCATACGTTCACGGCCTTGGACAAGGCCCAGGCGAAAATTAGAAAGGTTTTTGCACCCCGAATTTTTGATAGGGCCGGAAGAGGAAGAGCCCGCTCCTCTAGCCGTTCCTTCTTCAGGGGCTCTGCCAGACCTCAGCAATACGCCCCTAGAGGGTCCCATCATTCCTCCTCTGCTAGGGGAGGGCAGACCTTCTATCCCCAAAGAGGAAATCAATGGAGAGGTCGGAGTGGCAGAGGTTTGAGTAGAGCGAGATCCGCTCCATGTATTGACTCGTCTTGTAAGGGTTTCTTCCCACAGAGGTTTGAGGGGCAGGTTGGTGCGATTTCTTTGGCATTGGGAAAATCTCACAGCAGATCCTGCGGGGGTTTCAGATAGAATTCTACTCCCCTCCTTGTCAGTTCTTTCCCCCTCCACCTCTGGTGTTCAATCAAGAAAAGCAGAAGCTAGTGGATGCGAAGATCCAAGATCTGATTTTCAAGGGTGCGGTGGTCCCTGCCACGTTCAGAGCTTCCCAGTTCGTCAGTATGATTTTTCAGGTCCCAAAGCCCGAGGAGGGTTTCTGCCCAGTGATAAATCTCAAGGCCCTCAACGCCTTTGTGGTTTACCATCATTTCAAAATGGAGGGTATTCATCTTCTGAGGGATACTATGCTTCCTGGGGATTGGATGGTCAAATTGGATCTCAAAGATGCGTATCTGGTAGTCCCAGTGTTTCCCCCTCACCAGGAGTTCCTTCAGTTTCATTGGGGCGGTCGCCTTTGGCAATTCGCCTCTCTCCCGTTTGGCCTGTCATCAGCCCCGTGGTGTTTCACCAGACTAATGAAACCAGTGATGGCTTTCCTCAGGTCGAAGGGGGTCAGACGCATAATTTATCTGGACGATATTCTCCTCTTAGCCCAGGATTTCTGAGTTCTACAAGACCAGTTGGATCTCACAATCTCCCTGTTGCAGGATCTAGGGTTTGTTCTAAATGCAAAAAAGTCCATATTTTGTCCTACTCAATGTATCCAATTTCTGGGCTTCGATATCGATTTCAAAGAGTGCATCCTTCTTCTCCCAGACTCCAGACTTTTGAAGATTCGTAAAGAAATTTGCCTCATCCTCAGGCTGGGAGTGGCTTCCCTTCGACAGTTAGCAAGGGTAGTAGGGATGTTGTCAGCATATATTCAGGCTATTTTCCCAGCCCCCCTGCATTACAAGGCGCTTCAACGTCTCAGTGGAAGGCACCTGCGCAAGACCCTGTCTTATGCTCAGAGGGTGAAACTGGACCCGGAGGCCAGATTGGAACTAATTTGGTGGCTCAAACATATGAATGCCTGGAATGGCAGGGCGATTTTTGGGCCTTCTCCGGATGTGGTTCTCGAGTCAGACGCCAGCAGATCCGGTTGGGGGGCCAGAGTAGGTCAGATTTCCACAGGGGGGAAATGGTCCAAACAGGAGACTCTTCTTCATATAAATTGCCTAGAATTGCTCGATGGTTCCTTTGCTGTCAAGAGCCTGCTCAAGGATCAGGGAAATTGCTGTGTCCTCCTTCGGATGGACAATGTGTCAGCGGTTCGCTACATCAACCATCTGGGGGGGACCCGCTCGAAGGCTCTAGCGGATCTGGCAAGGGAGTTCTGGCACTATTGCCTAGACAGAAACATTCTGCTTCAGACGAGTACCTTCCGGAGACAAACATTGCCATAGCAGATTGGAATTCCCGTTACCTTCAGGACAGCAGCAACTGGATGCTGGACAGGAAGGTATTTGCATTGATTCAATCTCTGTGGGGTCCCATTCACATGGACGTTTTTGCCGCCCGACTCAACTGTCAGGTTCCCAGGTTTTACAGTTGGAGACTGGATCCTCGGGCCCTGGCCACCGATGCGTTTCTCCAAGATTGTTGGTCAGGTCAACTTCCCTATGCTTTCCCTCTTTTCGCCATGATAGCTAGGGCTCTGGTGCAAATGCGCAGGCAGCGAGCTTCCTTGGTAATGGTGACCCCGTTCTGGCCTTCTCAGGTTTGGTTTCCCGCTCTCCTAGAATTGGCAGTGGACTTCCCTCGCCTCTTGCCGTCTCATCCTCAGCTCCTGACGGACCCGTTGGCCTTCAGGGACATCTTTCCCTTATGGGTTGGAAGATTTCAGCACTTCCTGGTGCTTCAGAGGTCTTTCGCAGGACTCTATTATGGTCATCAAGGATTCCTGGGCAGCCTCCACCAAGGCAGGATATTCATCAGCATGGGGCCGCTAGGATAGCTGGTGTTTGGTTAGACACCTCAATCCCGTTTTTGCTCCTCCAATAGACATAGGAAACTTTCTGGTGGAATTGTTTAAGGAGGGTAAAGCCTATCGGACCATTAATGGGTTTAGGTCGGCGATATCGGCTGCCCATGTTCTGGTTAAGGGAGAACCAGTGGGTAAACATTTCCTGGTCAGGAAGGCTCTTAAGTCCATTAGGGTTAAGGTTTCCCCTAAACCTCAGTATTCAGTTTTGTGGGATGTTAGTAGGGTTCTGAATGTGTTTATATTGTGACCTCATAATCAGGATTTATCCCTACAACAGCTTTTTTCAAAGTTAACAATGCTCTTGTGCCTGGTCTCTATTAAGAGAGTGTCGGATATTAGAGCGCTGGATGTGGACAATAAGATCTTCTCGCCACAGGGAGTAACCTTTTTTATTACTAGGAGAACTAAATGTATGATTTCTTCTGTTTCATATCCAGCATTTCCTGAAAATGATAAATTATGTGTGGTCCATTGTTTGAAATGTTTTGAAGATAGAACTGTGGATTTGTGTTACCCTGGTACCTCTCAGCTGCTTATTTCATATCCTAGGCCTTATAAGGCAGTGTCCTCAGCTACCCTAGCTAGGTGGGTTAGGTGGATAATGCAGTCTGGTATTGACATCTCTCTTCTCGGTGCTCATTCAGCTAGGGGCGCCATGGCCTCTAAAACCACTCTCCTTGGGGGAGGGTTGGAGCACATTCTCAAAGCAGCTGACTGGTCCAGGGAATCTACTTTTAACACTTGTTATCATAAACAAATTGATCATGTGATTTTCAATGTGATGCAAGGGCTTTAAACTTGCATAAAATGAGCCTCCTTGTTGTGACATAGAATTCCTAATCCCCCGCACTATCGTAAGTGGGGGTTTAGATTCTATTAAAGACAAGGAGGCGAGTATTATAAAGTTTTTTAACATCTGTGTCCTTTTTTCAGCTTCGGGTTGATTACCTTGGGAGCTTTCTTCGGCAGAGGGTCTTCGGAGGCCATGCCTGGATGTTATCTGGATTATTTCTTTGGTTCCTGGTGGTGTTATGTTTTGCTGTTCAAGCGTCATTGCAGTTTCAGAGGAGGAGTTGCCGTTAGAGGAGAGGACATTTATGGGTGTGGGTTCATCCTGATTGGATGTTGGACTGTGGCTAGCCCCATCTTGGATTGGGTTTTCCCAATGTGTTCCTATGAACTTTGTGTTTTT
Source organism: Ambystoma mexicanum (assembly GCF_040938575.1). Taxonomy (NCBI): domain Eukaryota; kingdom Metazoa; phylum Chordata; class Amphibia; order Caudata; family Ambystomatidae; genus Ambystoma; species Ambystoma mexicanum. Next base: position 636,785,759 of record NC_090925.1, read on the forward strand.
CTCTTTGTTAATGAAAAAGTTAAGGTTGAAAAAAAATGTTTTCTTCCTGCTATTTATGTCAGTATTAAAGATTGTTGGCATAATACTCGCCTCCTTGTCTTTAATAGAATCTAAACCCCCATTCACGATAGTGCGGGGGATTAGGAATTATGCCGGCAGGGGAAAGGGCCTGACAGTTACCCTGTGACATTATGATGCGAGGGTCAGATCGGATGGGGCCAAGGTGTTTTGCTGAAGTGTAACGGTTGAAGGGAGTTCCCTGGTGGCGAGTACGCCGGGGAAAAGCACGGTTTCAGTGCCTCATTTCACAGGGGGAATTATAACGGGTCTCCGGGCCGCACAGGTTGCGTGTCCCCATATGTATGTTTTTGTTGTTGTGCGGATCCATACAGGCGGCGTTAACTATGTTGGGAGCCATGTGTCTCCCGCAGGGATGGGGGTCCCTGACGGGTTGGGGGTCCATTCTGGTAAAATACAAAACGCAAACGATGCTTCAGTTCACGGTATTGAATAACGCGGTCTCCGTACCGCACCTGTTGCATGTGTCTATTGTGAGGTAGGTTTTCGGCCTGTAGCGGGCACCGTCCGGCGGTTTCAGTGAACGCCATTTTTGGGCGCGCAGGGTGAAGGACCTGCAGGGATGCAGCCCACAAGACAAGCACTAGGCTTTCTGGTATGTTGAGGATACGAATGAAGCGGGCGCCGTCCCCCAGTCCAGCTGAGTTTCTCTTTTTCTGCTCATGTTTTATACCCTTGTGTACCGGGGAAATGGACGGATCCGAACGTAATGCCTATTGTGTTAACTACATCGTGTGAAAAGAACGATGTGGTCTCCATGCCGCAGGTTGATCAATGTGCCTTCTATCACCGCCTGTAATGTGAAATTAGAAAGGGGCGGATCGATGTGCGAGTCATAGGTTTCAGAACTATGGAAGGGTGGGTGCTCCAGAGGTTCTGTCCCGATTCGCATGTGTCACCATGAAGTCTGCGGCGGTCCCCGCACAGTGCGTTTTTTCTTTGTTTCTTTGTCTTGCAGAAGAGCTTGGTTGACATGCCGCATGGTAAGAGTTTCGCGATAACGGCGTAACGTATAATATTATCTAAATGCATCAGGTGGGGATAACTGAGCGGTCGCAGTACTATCTTGTATGTGGCAAGGTCCTATGAGCAGGATAAAACTGCAGTGAATTTGCGGTCCCCGGGACGTGTGTCGTGAGATTAATTAAGTATACGCTGTCAAGGAGATAGGGATCGGCGAGTAATTTTGGGTCTACATTTTTTTTAATTTGAATTCATAAAGAAAGGAGGGCCGAACCATGTGCGGCTTGATTGTTTAACTGGGGCAAGCCTGAGGGTGAGAGCAGGCGCGGGATGTGCGGTTTGATAGAAGCCGTCGGAGCTAAAAGTTAAAGGCTGCCGCAGTGCCGCAGCTTGCATACAGGGCGGCTCTCAGGCACATGTTACAAGGACGGTTAATGCCGGTTTCAGAGGGCAGGGGCGGTGAATGCAAGGTAGTGCCAATCAAATAGCCCACCAACCGCAAGTCAAGGTGTACGTGCAAAAAGCACAAAGGAAACGGATAGGCCCCGCCACCCCTTTTTGAGTATGAATAAATGTGCCTAAATGCAAGGAAGTTAACATTACAGGTTCCTTCGAATAGCCAGTGAAGGAAGTGGTTTGTCATTCAGTTCAGCGGCAAAAGATATTGCGGTAAGACAGGGGTGCCGGTTTGGGGGACAAGCTGAGTGCAGCCTAATGACCGGGTCAGGCTGCAGGCTGAAACAAGGGTAAGGGAGTAAAGGGATAAGGGAGGACTACCAAACAAGGGGTTGGATTAGTAGTAAACATTTATACACAGATGGAGTGCCTCCAAGGGGTTACGGAGAGTGGCTGAATGGAACATGGTACTAAACACCCCCGCCCCTTTTTTTTGTTGTGCATTTTATTTCTGTGCTTTAGGAGCGAGATGTCCAGCCAGGGATCACCGAGCCTGTTTGACAGCGGGGAGGGCACCTCTGAAAGCGGAAGGTCACAGGAGAGGATGGAGGCAGCCCAGCTAGTTGCATGGTTTCAGGAGATGGTGTGGAATATGGGCACAGGATGGGAGAAAAGGATTGTGGAGCAGTCTCTGGGGGAGCCTGCAGCGGGCGTGCTTCCAGACACGGGGGTTCCCCCAACAGTCCAGGAGGAGGCGGTGCCCACCCCGGCGAAGAAGAGAGCTCCCAGGCGGCCAAAGGGCAAGGCAGTCACAGTGGAAGTTAATATGTCACCAGATGTCTCTTTGCCTTTGTCACTGGTGGGACGACTGTCCCCAGTTATAGGAAAAGAGCAGCCAGGCGGCACGGGGCAGGCACTACCGCCATTAATAGTGGATAATGCAGGGCCAGTGAGGGAACAGGCAGCCATCCTGCCAACAGCCCCAATAGTGCCACAGGTATGACAGGGGCCTAGAGGAAGCAGTCAGAGCATGGAATGGGCAAAATTAGAGATGACGAGATTCATGGAACAAATGATGCAGAGGTGGAGCCAGGGGACTGGGATACCTCAAGGGGCAAATGTTGAAGGGCCAAGAGGAATATGGGGGCAACCTACAGGCCCGGCTGCATTCGCAGGGGCACAGTTCGGAGCTCCAGGACCAAGCACTGGGATATCCGGTCAGGGCAATGGTGGGGTACAAACTGGGGGGGTTATACCACCTGAGGGCGTGCCAGTTGGTACTTTGGTGTCCAATCTTGTGGGAGCTACACCGCCAGTGGGTTCTTTAGGGTCCAATAATTTTGCAGTGAGCGGGGAGACTCTATTAGTGACAATAGCCCCACTGTTATCCGGGAAGTGTACAATACATGGTACATCCCTAGGCAGGTGTAGGAGCGCATTTGGGCGAGGGATTACTTTGATATATTTTAATTGCTGACAATTGAGACAGAGGGCCCAGATGTGCCAATAACAAAGGACGAAGAGAAAAAGAGGCAGAAAAGGTACAGAGCAGATGGACCATTGAGAATTGGGTGAAAGCCTTCTCTTTGTACTCAACTGTGGCGATGGAAAGGTTCCCGGAACAAGGGACTGAATTATGGAATTATAGGGGTAGTGGAGGAGCACAAGCAGTATGGATCCCCAGGGTGGATCGATTACGACAGGGGCTTCAGGTTGAAGATATCTCAGTTATCTACAATGTCTTGGGATCAAAAGGACATGGTTGGTTGGTTGGCATTTATGGGCGGCAAGGAGAGAACCAGCCCACCTATTAAAGAGGTAAATAGGTCACCCCGTCGGGCTTGCCAGAGCAAGTACAGCGATTATGGGAGGGTGTCATTGTAGCCCTTTTGGAACTGGCAGAAAGGCAGGGGGAGGGAAGGGGCAAGCAGGCTTAAGGGCTGGGGTAGTGGCAGGGGTGCCTCAGGGGGCAACCCAGGCAAGGGCACCTGCAGGGGCTTTAACACAGGGTACTGTCGCTTTGGACAAGAATGCATATTTGCCCATACATGTGAAAAATGCAAGGAATCTCACCCTGCCTCAGCATTTTATTAAGGGGCCGGGGGACAGTGGGGTAGGGGCCACAGCAAGAGCACCCAGTGAAAGGTGCAGGGAAAAGGGGCCTTTGCCCATAAACATGACTACTTTGCATGGTTGGCTGCTGGATTATCCAACAATTGATGAAGGGGAATTGCTCTACAGAGGTTTCAGGGAGGGGTTCCGGATTCCGTATGAGGGACCACCAACCTCACGTTGGCAAGAAACCTCCCCTCTGCCGACAAACTACCAGGGATTGTAACTGAGAAATTGGGCAAAGAAAACACTCTGGGGAGAATAATGGGACCATTTTAAGAAGCCAACGTCATAGTGTCCCCACTGGTGGTCGTGCCCAAGAAAGAGGAAGGGCAATACAGGCTGATACACCACCTGTCGTACCCAGCAGGGGAATCCGTTAATTATTAGTTGGACCCCGAATATTGCTCAGTCATGTATTCCTCTTTTGACAAGACAATGGAGCTCGTGGAACAGGTTGGAAAAGGCCATTGTTGGCAAAGTTTCACATTGAATCTGCCTTTAGGTTCCTGCCAGTTAATCCGGATAGCTTTCATCTGCTGAGATTTCAGTGGGAGGGTCAATTTTTCTTTGATAGGTATATGCCAATGGGGTGTGCAGTGTCATGTGCCTTCTTTGCACAGTTTATCTCCTTCCTGGAATGGACTGCAAGAACGAGCAAGCCAAGAGGGGTCATCATGCACTATCTGGACAATTTCCTGTTCATTAGTAGGGAAGGGTCTGAAGACTGTGGAGCTGCACTGGGATCCTTTCAAGTACTAATGAAAGAAATGGGCATTCCTCTGGCCAGGGAAAAGACACAGACACCTGTCCATATCTTGACTTTTCTAGGTATTGAAATTGATACTTGAACATGCAGGTTGCCAAAAGATAAAGTGAATGGGCTCATTGAATTAATTGACAGTACACTGGCAAGGGAAAAAACGACTCTGGGTCAAGTACAACAGCTCTTGGGGAAACTCAACTTTGCAGCCAAGGTGGTACCAGCGGGAAGGGTATTTGTCATGAGGTTAGCAAGAGCGACAACGGGTGTGACAGGCAAGCATCACCACATCAGGTTGAGTGCTGCCATCAAAGAAGACCTGGCCATGTTGCGGAGGTTCCTGCAAGGGTACAATGAGGTCAGCCTGTGACGTGAACCATAGGTCACCAGTACCGAGCTACAAATGTACTCCGATGCTTCAGGCAAAGAAGGTTTTGGCGTCACCCTGGGCACCCAGTGGTGTGCCCAGAAGTGGCCAACTGAGTGAGGAAAGAAGGGAAGATTGGGGAACATTATGGCTCTGGAACTATTCCCTATTGTGATTGCCCTCCTGCTGTGGCCAGGTGAGTTGTGCAACGGGAAGGTCTACTTTTGGTCCGACAACAAAGCGGTGGTCCAGGCCATCAACTTACAATCCGCATCATGCCCCGTGGTTCTAGGTGTACTCAGGAAACTTGTTGAAGTATTCAGTTTAGAGCACAGCATGTACCAGGAATTGTGAATGTGGCTTGTTAGGCAGAATCCTATGCAGTTCCCTTAGGGAGCACCTCAGAAGATTAAGACTACAGGTATATGCAATAAATCCCCTTTGGTATCAGTCCGTAACACACAGATTTAGTTGGTAGCTGTGGCTGAGCAGTCATACTTATCTCAAGAGGGAGATGAGCAGTATTCAGGGTTTACACAATAGGACTACAGTACTATGGGACAAGGAAACACTGACCAAAGCTTGGTATCAAAAAGAATATATATATTTATTTTACACACTCTTAAGTTCAACACACAAATCACTATCCTTAAAGCAAGTTAAAACAGTCAAGAAAAGTATACACAACTCCCTATTTAAATTGTAGACAAGTTTGAGCAAGAGTGAAAACTGAGCAAAACGGCACCGTGCAGAAATGGCACTCTAACAATTTCTTCAGAGGGAGGGAAAGGACAAGTCATACACGGTTTGACTCCTAAGCACACCAGCATCACTTCCCAATTGGATTGTGAATAAGTTAGGCAAGGCAGTACCTTAGCATAAGCAATACTTTGGTGAAAACCAAGCAAAATGGCACTTCAGCAATATTTCAAAAGGGAAGGAAAGGTGGTTATAAGAGGTTAGGTGCACCAACACATTTCTTGTGGAAAAGCAATCTAGCGAAGGCAGTTGTAACAGATTTAGCCAGAGTCAATAGGCCTGTGCCAAAGTCAGTGGTACAAGGCAAGTGCCCAGGATCAAACGGTTCTAGTAGCTGAAGTCAAGTCTTTGTTTAACAATTCGAAAAGGCGGTTGCAGAATGTAAAAAGACAATGTTGGACGATAGGGGTGGCCAACCCAGAAAGTAAGTAAAGGATTTAAAACACCTTTAGCAGTACCCAATGCAACGGGAAGCCTGGCAGAACAATGTACCTTAAAAGCGGAAGAGGCTCCTGTGGTGGCAGTAGTTCCTGCAGTTCGGGAGATCCAGCAGAGGAAGAGAGGTTCTGTTCATGGAGGAAGGTTCGAGTTACTGCACTGCCCAGGGATGAAGCCAGCCGCGGTGCTGCCAAAACGAAATTAAAGGTACGCTCCTTTAAATCGCGGTCGTGGTGGACGGGTGCCTGGCTATCCGGTCTCCTAGTGCTTGGCACTGGCGATTCGACCACGGCAGGTTCTGGAAGGCGATTGGCAAACTGGTTGGCCCCACCAGCTCAAGGGAAGAAGACTCTTGCAGGTGAAGATCTTCTCGAGTCGTTGGAGAAAAGTGGTGAGGATCTGCAGCAGGGCTTCACCGGTGGTTCAGTTGTTGCAGGTGTCTCCAGCTTCTCTCCTCTTCAGGTTTCTTAGTTCCAGTGGCGTCATCTTGTCCTCCATTCCTCAGAGCCCTGCTTTTATGCAGAAAACCCCCCATTCATACAGCCTAGCTGTCACTCACACAGTGGGGTGGTTATCCTGGAGGGATAACCCCCCCATCCTATCAGGGCAGAGTGCAACTTGGGTTGCTTAGGCAACCCTGTCCAGGGTGGCTATTCCCCCTCCCACACATCCTGTCTACCCCAGACTCAGTGGCGCTGAAAGGAGGGCTTCTGTGTAGTAGCCCGCCAAAAGGACAAACAAAGGATCCCTGACCAGGGTTAGGATTTCAGAGAAAGACACGAGAAAGAAATGTTATCAAAGATCTGGCAATAAAAACCTACCGGAGTAAAGTTAATAATAAAATAAACCGGTGGTTTGTTAGAGGCTGTCAGTAAAAGTGGTAGCGTCGAACAATGGGAAAATCCCATAGGAAAATATTTGCAGCCGAATATTTACGGTAGTAACCACTGCCACCAGCCAGAAACTTTGGAGAGAGGGACTGGACAGTACCCTCTCGAAAATGAACACCAGGGAAAAACTATGAACCCTTTCCAGTACTTCCATAGTAAGATGGATTGTACTGGTTTAGTTCATAATTATTGACTAGTAAAGTCAATGGGGACTTTACATGCCCTGGGAGACAGTAGTCAGTCCCAGGGTATGGAGTCTATGTTTGGGGGTCACCATGACACCCCTGTGTTACTGCACTGAGGGTGCTGTGTAACACACATGTGAAAAGAAGATACCTATGAGGGTGAGAAAATCCCCATAGACCATAAGCACAAACATAGCCTAAGACACGGTTTATAGTCATAGGGCCTCATTACGACCCAGGCGGTAAGTTACCGCCTGGGCCGTGACTTTACCACCATGGCGTAAACTATGTTTACGCCATGGTGGTTGGCGGACTTACCGCCCCATTCCGACCTTGGCGGGGCGGTAAATCCCCAATCCCCATTTACCCTTCCCCATTCCCATTTTTGCCCCATAGGGCATAATGGGAGTGGGGAAGGCATTAATTACGCCACCGTAAATTACGGTGGCGTAATTAACTCCATGGTCCCTTAGCGCCATGGATTTTAAGACCTGCTAAAAGCAGGTGTTAAATCCGCCATGGCGCTAAGGGACCTCGTACTCAGGCGGTAAGGGTCGGCGCTGTTTACGCTGCCGTAAACCCCTTACCGCCTTGGTCATAATGAGGCCCATAAAATCAAAAACAATAATGTCGAAAGTCATAATATAGAAAAAAAATGTCGAAAACAAAAAAGTCGAATTTTTTTTAATTACGTTTTTTATTCGAAATAGGGGGGTTCCCTCCCAAACCCCCCTTTTTTAAATTTTTTTTTTTACCCATTTTTTTATTCCCGCACCCCAAAAAAATATATAAATAAAAAAATTAAAAATTAGACTTTTTTTTCGACATTATTGTTTTCTATATTATGACTTTCGACATTATTCATTTGATATTTTGACTGCACACCCTAAAACAAATATCAAAATACAACTAAGAGTGGGAAAAGGAGTCTCACTCTTAGTAGGAGTAAAAAAATAAACCCCTGAAATCCAGGAAAGCTGCTGGGGGACTCTATAGGTAAGGGAAATTAGCCTTAAAAGAGAATTCTCCCTAACACTCACCCCCCCCCCCCCCCACACTAAGGGACAAGAGGATCTAATCCACTCCTGGATGAGTCTCTTACTTCTAGTCGGTTAAAAACATCCTAGAGAGACCATCAGCATTTTGGTGGTGACATCCTGACCCATGCTCGAAGGTTTTCCTTTGTAAGCTATATGACATACAAACCCTTTCTGGTACATCTTTCTTATTTAAGGTATAAGGGAGCTGATCTAACAGTCCCCTTGAAGTTGCAACAACTTCTGAACCCAAAATAGGTTTTCTCAAGGGGTCCTTAAGAAGGATTCCCTTAGATATAGAAGGGCCTCCATGGTTCCTCACCACATCTCTTTCAAGAGCAGGTTGGGTCTCAGGCATCATGGTTGGAGGGTCAGAGGTCAAGCCAAGTACAGGCTTCCTCTTCTTCTGAGATCTGGTTTTACCTGGTGGAGGAGTTTATTTCCTAACACTAGGTTTTCCTTTGGAGTCTTCAGTGGAAGAGTCCAAAGCCTTAAGATTTTTAGCATTGGGCCTATTGTTTCTAGATTTCCACCAGCTTTGAGAATTACCAGTTCTCACAGGCCTAGAGAGGGTTCCAATTTGTCTATCCACCTCTTCCTCAGAAGCAGGGGGCGTCAAAGACTTTATAATTGGATAGTCAATGGTGGAGCTTGGTTGGGGCTCCCATTTCCTTAACAGTCTAGCCTCAGATTTGCCTGTGCTAGAGGTCAACTTACTAACACCAGGGCTTTTAGTGGGGTTCTCGGTAGAGGTTCCCACAGGCTTAGAGTGGTCCCTTAAAGTTGCCTCTCTAGCCAATTTGGTTTGGTTCGCTTCGCCATACTGTGAGGCCTGGGGGTACTGGATACTACTCCTAGAGTTTTTAGATCATTCCCCAACAGGACTCTCCCAGGCACCTCAGTCTGAACACTGACAGGAATCCTCACTGTCATGTTGTTACACTGAATTAGGGCTTGTAGAATAGGAACCAACTGAACAGGACCTCCAGAAAATTTAGTGGGACCTTTGGGTGCCTTAGCAACATCCTCAGGCTTGAAAAAGCTTTCATCCACTACTGTTCTGCTGGACCCAGTGTCTCTCCTGGCAGGAGTATCCTGGCCATTGACAAGAACACTGTCCATGTAATATACCTTAGAGTTTTCTGGAAGGGAGTCATACACACCCATATTCTGGTTGCTAACCAGACCCAAGGACTCTAAGTATACAGCTGCTTGAAGACCCACAGGTGCTTCACCAAACAATTCATAGTGGGCACAAGCCATTTGTACTTCTTCCTGTGGGGAGAAGGCCAAGGAGACTGTTCTGAACCCTGCAGGTTTACCCTTGCATCTGGGATCACCCTTTACATGGTAATTAGACGCACAAACATAGCATTTTCCAAATGTCTCAGGAATGGGGGTTTTTGCTGACCTACCTCTGGTTGGGCCCCAGAGGGTTCACTAGGCATTTTTGGTTTCTCAGGTAGCTTACCCTGGCTATTTTGTTGTTTGTGGCCCTCTTTGGGATGGGAGGTATTAGAATTATCTTGGTTCTCTTTTGGTGGCTGCTTCCCCTCATCCTTCTTCTGAGTGGCCCTAGATTCTTTGTGAGTAGCCGTGATGGCAACCCACAAGTCAGCAGCCTTGCCTAACTTTCTAGGATACATTTCATTAGAATCAGCCAAGTGCTGTCTTAGCTCAGGAAAGCAGGCATCATAATTAGACTCCAACATAACAAGATTTCTCATTCCCTCATAAGTGTTAACTCTGTAACCCTTAATCCAACTATTTAAGTTTTTCAAACACTCACACACACAGGCAACCCAAAGGGGTACCATCATGCTTTTTGAGGGTCCTAAACCTCTTAAGGTACTGGGAAGGGGTATTCCCAAATCTAGATATCAAAGCTAGTTTCACACATTCACAGTCCAACCTATCCACCTCCCTCAACTCCATTACCACATCAGATGCAACAGGAGGGAGCCTAGAGAATAACCAGGGAAGCAACTGATTCCCTGTGATTTCCTGGAGCCCATGATTGTATTCAAACATAGCTAACCAATCTAACACAACCAACTTAGGTTCATACATACCCACAATCCCTTTAGGCATCCAGGGTCTCTTTGGACTGGAAGATCTAGAGGATCCGGGGAGAGAAGCATTTTCCAAAGACAATTTCTTCATCTCTAGCTCATGATTGAGCTCCATTCATTTGAGCCTTAGTTATTCGTTTTTCTGTTCAGTTTGGCCACTAATTCTTTTGAATTCAAATTCAAGCCTCATTTATTCTAGTGAGATAAATGCAGGACTTAATGTGGGACCTGACAATGGTCCAGTAGCCAAAGCTTGAGGCCTGTGAGCACGCAGAGTGCCAGAGGGGGTTACATTGTCAGCATCCTCTTCCTCATCTGCTTCAACAATAAAATCATCAACATTATCATCCTCAATGTTTGCTATATTTGCTGGAGGAGTAGGCACTACAGCCCCACTCTCCATTCTTTGTTTTTCTAACAATCTTTCAATCATTTCTGATTTCCTGCCTTTGACAGGAAGACCTTTCTGTCTGCACAGATCCCTTACATAATCAGCAGTATTTACAAGGAGGGTCTCCTGGCTATAACTTTCCATCTTTGACTTTTTAAAACAAACCTTTAGTGATTGTTAAGCCGTGTGGTTAAATGAACCAAGGTACTAGCTGCACTCTAAAATGTAAATCCAATACATTCATCCTCACCGCTGTACACCAATGTTAGGCAGAATCCTATGCAGTTCCCTTAGGGAGCACCTCAGAAGATTAAGACTACAGGTATATGCAATAAATCCCCTTTGGTATCAGTCCGTAACACACAGATTTAGTTGGTAGCTGTGGCTGAGCAGTCAGACTTATCTCAAGAGGGAGATGAGCAGTATTCAGGGTTTACACGATAGGACTACAATACTATGGGACAAGAAAACACTGACCAAAGCTTGGTATCAAAAAGAATATATATATTTATTTTACACACTCTTAAGTTCAACACACAAATCACTATCCTTAAAGAAAGTTAAAACAGTCAAGAAAAGTATGCACAACTCCCTATTTAAATTGTAGACAAGTTTGAGCAAGAGTGAAAACTGAGCAAAACGGCACAGTGTAAACCAAGCAGAAATGGCACTCTAACAATTTCTTCAGAGGGGGGGGGGACAGGTCATACAGGGTTCATCTCCTAAACACACCAGCAGCACTTCCCAATTGGATTGTGAACAAGTTAAGCAAGGCAGTACCTTAGCATAAGCAATACTTGGGTGAAAACTGAGCAAAATGGCACTTCAACAATATTTAAAAAGGGAAGGAAAGGTGGTTATAAGAGGTTAGGTGCACCAACACATTTCTTGAGTAAAAGCAATCTAGCGAAGGCAGTTGTAACAGATTTAGCCAGAGTCAATAGGCCTGTGCCAGAGTCAGTGGTGCAAGTCAAGTGCCCAGGATCAAACGGTTCTAGTAGCTGCAATCAAGTCTTTATTTAACAATTCGGAAAAAAGGCGGTTGCAGAATGTAAAAAGACAATGTTAGACTATAGGGGCGGCCAACCCAGAAAGTAAGTAAAGGATTTAAAACAACTTTAGCAGTACCCAACAAAACGGGAGGCCTAGCAGAACAATGTACCTTAAAAGTGGAAGAGGATCCTGCGGTGGCGGTAGTTCCTGGCAGTTCCTGCAGTTCGGAAGATCCAGCAGAGGAAGAGAGGCTCTCATCGTGGAGGAAGGTTCGAGTTACTGCACTGCCCAAGGATGAAGCCAGCCGCAGTGCTGCCAAAACGAAATAAAAGGTACGCTCCTTTAAATCGCGGTCGTCGGGTGCCTGGCTATCCGGTCTCCTAGTGCTTGGCACTGGCAATTCGACCACGGCAGGTCCTGGAAGGCGATTGGCGAACTGGTTGGCCTCACCAGCTCAAACGAAGAAGACACTTGCAGGAGAAGATCTTCTCGAGTCGTTGGAGAAAAGTGGTGAGGATCTGCAACAGGGCTTCACCGGTGGTTCAGTTGTTGCAGGTGTCTCCAGCTTCTCTCCACTTTGGGTTTTCCCATTCATACAGCCTAGCTGTCACTCACACAGCGTGGTGGTTATCCTGGCGGGATAACCCCCCAGCCTATCAGGGCAGAGTGCGACTCGGTTGCTTAGGCAACACTGTCCAGGGTGCCTATTCCCCCTCCCACACATCATGTCTACCCCAGACTCAGTGGCGCTGAAAGGGGGGCTTCTGTGTAGAAGCCCGCCAAAAGGATGAACAAAGAATCACCGACCTGGGTTAAGATTTCAGAGAAAGACACGAGAAAGAAATATTATCAAAGATCTCGCAATAAAAACCTACCGGAGTAAAGTTAATAATCAAATAAACCAGCGGTATGTTAGAGGCCGTCAGTAAAAGTGGTAGACTCGAACAATGGGAAATTCCCATAGGAAAATATTTGCGGTTGAATATTTATGGTAGTAACCACTGCCACCTGCCAGACACTTTGGAGAGAGGGACTGTACAGTACCCCCTCGAAAATGAACACCAGGGAAAAACTATTAACCCTTTCCAGTACCTCCATAGTAAGATGGGTTGTACTGGTTTCGTTCATAACTATTGACTAGTAAAGTCGATGGGGACTTTACATGCCCTTGGAGACAGTAGTCAGTCCCAGGGTATGGAGTCTATATTTGGGGGTCACTATGACACCCTTGTGTTAATGCACTGAGGGTGCTGTCTAATACACATGTAAAAAGATGATACCTATGAGGGTGAGAAAAACCCCATAGACCATAAGCACAAAAATAGCCTAAAGCACATATCAAAATACAACTAGGAGTGGGAAAAAGAGTCTCACTCTTAAAAGGAGTAAAAAATTAAACCCCTGAAATCCAGCAAAGATGCTGGGGGACTCTATACGTAAGGGAAATTAGCCTTATAAGAGAATTCTCCCTAACATGGATGTTAACGCTCTTTCTCGTTTTCAGTGGGAGAGATTCTGGAGGGCCCACCGGAGGGTGTGGAATTCATTCAGGAATGGTGGCACCTGGCGTTGTGGACGAGACGCTCTGGAGTCTTGGGGAGCAGTCGCTCACACCAGGAGTGCGGTCCAGGTATCAGAGGGGCTACAGTAAGTTTATGAGCATGATGCAGGAAATGGGGTATGCAGACCTGGACCTGCCAACCCAGGTGGAGTGATTTGTTGTGGGGGCACACACAGATGGGCAAAGCAGGAGCTGGGCCTTGAGGGACCTGGCAGCCATAGCATTCTATACAAAACTGAAAGGGGTTGGGGATCCAACTAAGGGTTCTTCGGTAAGGGCTGCAATCAAACGCTGGGGTTAGCTGGAGGGGGGCAAGAAAGACGGCTGGAAGCCCATTGACTTTGAGATGCTGGGGAGGTTACTGAGGATACTTGAGGGGTTTGCTCAAATGGGTTTGAGGTCAGGCTCTTCAGGGCAGCATTTGCAGTGGCATTCTCTGGGGCTCTTCGGGTCAGCGAGCTGGTCGCAACTGAGAAGGCTGATGAATCCAGAAGGGTACTGGCAGCAGGGGATGTCACGTTTAATGAAGGTTGGGTCAGACGATCAAAAACCGATCAGGCCGGTAAGGGCACCTCAGTCAGGTTTCAGAAGGCAGCAGCCCAGGCCAGCTGTCCCACTTGGCTTCTCTCCCAGTAATGGCAAGTAGGCCAGCCGGGGGCAGGTATCTCTTGGTTCATGAGGACGGGTCCCCACTTCAATGTTCCAGTTCCGCAGGTTACTGGCCATGGCTTTGAAGGGAGTAGGTTGTCATGGGGAGGGCTGGTCCACACATGGGTTCCGGATTGAGGCAGCGACAACAACATTTCAGGCAGGGATGCAGGAGTCGGTCATCCAGAAGCTGGGTAGATGGGAATCGGACAGTTATAAACTGTATATCCGCCCGAGAGGGTAGGACTCAGGGGTGGTTACAGGCAAATAGTTTGGGCACAAGGGGAAGGACGATGGGGGGTCATGGGTAGGAAGGGGAGAGGAGTAGGAAGTTGTGATGACAATTTGTTTTATTTGTATTCCAGCGGGGCACACGGTCTGGATCATTGGCCATTCTTTTATCACCACGGCGGAAAGATGGTCCTGCACGAAGCCGAAGCGGGGGGCCGATTTGGGTTTCCGTAACACCAAGCTGGTATGGCTGGGCACACCGGGCATGCACAGGCAACTGGCAAGGATGAGGGCCCCTAGGTTGCTAGTGGTGCACTTGGGGGGAATGACCTGGCTGATTTGCGAAGTGGTCGATTGCTGAGGGAGATGCAAGAGGGCATCAGAATCCTAGGGCAAATGCTTCCTAAGTAGGAGATAGATAGATTGGTCAGAGATGCTCCTAAGGAATGTGTGGCTGGGAGCAGCATCTAACGCGGCTATGGAAAAACCTAGAACAAAGGTTAACAAAAATATAGAGCGTTTCATGAAGCAGGAGTGGCTCGCATTTGCCAGGCCCCGGGCGTTGTGTGAGCAAAACACGGTAAATTTGGCAATGGATGGAGTTCATCTGTCAGAGATCGGTATTGACCATTTCAAGCTAGTACTGTGGGGCGTAATGTCAAGGTACGGATGTACATAGTGGATGGTGAGTACAGACTGGACGAGAGGTTTTGTGTGTGGGGCATTGGGGTCGAGGGGGGGCCACCCCAAAGTGTGCTGGAGTTACAAGGGCGGTCACTGAAAAGGATGCACGCTGTTCCGTGAGCTACAACTGTTAGGGAACATTCTCCAGAATGGCTAATTTCCCTTACCTACTGAGTCCCTCAGCAGCTTTGCTGGATTTCAAGGATTCATTTTTTCACCTGGTAAGAGTGTGAGCCTTTTTTTCCCCACTCTTACATGTGTTTTACATTATTGTGTTCATAGACTGTGGAGCCTCACCTACTCCATAGGCATCATCTTTTTACTGTGTGTTACAGGGTGGTCTTTTCCAGACTTCCCACTTTAAACTCCATTTTCTGGGACTGACTACTGTCTCCCAGAACATGTAAAGTTGCCTTTGACTTTATTAGTCTTCTTAAATCCACAGACCCAGTACAAACTATCTTTCATAGGGTACTGGAAAGGGTTAATAGTTATCCCTTTTTGTCTGTTTCTCTTTTCGTTCCCCTTTCTTTAAGATTTGGCTGGTGGCAGTGGTATCTACCATTTTTTCCCTACCGCGGAGTATGAAGCTAGCCTTGGTACTGTTTTAGGCTAAGTTAGTAGCCTCAAACATGAACCCGCTGGACCCCTTTTAATTTTATTTGGTTCCGGCTGGGTTTATTTGCCATTTCTTTTTGTAAAGGTCTTTCTCGTGTTTTACTCTGCGCGCCAAACCAGGTTTGGTTCCTTTGTTACCGTCCTTTGGCGGGCTTCTGCACAGAAGCCCTCCTTAGGCGCCTGAGAGTCTAGGTAGACAGGATGTGAGGGAGGGGTTTTAGGCCCCGTGCACAGGGTCTCCTTTGAGACCCAAGTCGCACTCTTGTTTGATTGGCTAGGTGACTGTCACGCCAGGACAGCCACCCTGCTGTGTGATTAACAGCCAGGGTGTGTGAATGGTGGAAAAATGCATAAAAAGCAGTTCTCTGGGACTTGAAAGGCAGAGTCGCCACTGGATCAAGAGAGCCAACGAGAAGCTGAAGGAAGACGACTGCTGCATCTACTGGACATCCCAGTGAAGCCTTGCTGCAGGTCTGAATCGCCTGAACTTCGTCGACAGAGGAGATCCGCAAGGAATCTTCTTCCCTTGAGCCTGGTGGGACCAAACAGCTCACAAAGCCCCTGGACCTCCCTCTTCAGTCTGGTCGAATTTGCTGTGCCACAGTGAACCGGAAAGTCAGCTTGAGGGAGACCCTTTGTGCGTTTAAGGAGCGCACCTTTTATTTGTTGCTTTTGCTCTGTTGCTGGCTTCTTCCCTGGGCAGCGCAGGACCCTCCAGTCTTCCTCCTTCTTGTCAGTCCGACAGTCGCTTCAGGAACCGTGAGCCTGCAGGAACTGCCAGGAACTACCGCTGCAGCTACAGCATTCTTCTTCATCTAAGGTACTGTTCAAACTGGTCGTTCGTTCTGTCCGACTGCAGTGAAAGTGCTTTAAATCTTTCGCCTCTCTGAAGGCTTGTCCTTCCCTACTCTTTTGAATAACTTTTCCTTCGACCAACTTCGTTTCGAACTCTTGGCAAAGACTTAACCGCGAACTCCATTGAACTGTGTGATCCTCTGCAAAGACTCTGAATCATTAACATTGGCCCAGGCCTATTGATTTGAATCCTAGTTGTAGTAAACCTTTTCTAGATTGCCCTGCTTACTTACTTGTTGGTGCTGCTTGATTTTGAATAACCTTGTGTTTCCCTCCCTTTTTAAATTGCTGGAGTGCCATTTTGCTCTCACTTCATTTTGAGCTTAACTTGTCCAGAATTGATTGGGTGGTGTGTAGTGAATTAAGATTGTGATTTTCTGCTGCTTTTCTTTAGTGAACTGTTTTACAAATGATTGTGTATATAAATGTATATTCTTTTACTCAGAAACCTTGAGTCAGTGTTTGTTTGAACCATAGCAATTGCTGTCCTTTGTGTAACTTCTGATACTGCTCATTTTACTTTTGAGATAAGTCTGGCTGCTCAGCCATCGTTACCACTTTACTGTGTAGTACAGGCTTGTACCAAAGGTGAATTTGTACTGTCACTTGTAGTGTTAATTGTGTGTGGTGTTCCCAAAGAGTACTGCATATGATTCTGCCTAACACTGGTGTACAGCGGTGAGGATAAAGTATAGTGATTACACTTGGAGTGCTGCTATTACCTTGGATCATCTAACAACAAGGCTAAAACACCACTAAAAGCAATTTTTAATCATGTCTGATATGGAAAGCTACAGCCAGGAGACCCTCCTTAGTTACACTGTTGATTATCTGAAAAATGTGTGTAGAGAAAGGAACCTCTCAGTTAAAGGCAAAAAGTCAGAATTAATTGAAAGGTTGTTAGAGAAACAAAGTCTGGAGAGGGGGTCTGAGATACCCAACCCTTCAGCAAATGTGGAAAATAATGAGGATGATAATGTGTCAGATATTATTCATGAGTTAGATGAGGCATATGTGTCTCACAATGTAGGCCTTACTGCTCCTCTACCTGTTCAACAACCTCAACCGTTGTCCACTGGAACCCCATCAGGTCCTACACTAAGTCCTGAATGCATTGTTTAGAAAAGATGAGGCTTGAATAGGAATTCAAACATATTAATGCTCAATCTGAACAAAAGCATCAAGAACTTAAGCTCAGAGAAATGGAGATGAACCATGCCTTAGGAATGAAAACGTTGTCTATTGAAAATGCTTCTCTCCCAGAGTCTTCTAGGTCTTCCAGTCCTAAGTATGAGGCTAGCCTTCATATTTTGTATTGGTTGGCAGTGTTTGAGTGCAACCATGGGATTCAAGACATTACAGGGAATCAGTTGCTTCCTTGGCACTTCTCTAGGCTATCCACTGTTGCATCTGATGTTATGATGGAGTTGGGGGAGGTGGATAGGATGGATTATGAGTGTGTGAAGCTAGCTTTAATTGCTAGATTTGGGAAGACCCCTTCCCAGTACCTTAAGAGGTTTAGGAACCTCAGAAAGCATGATGGTACCCATTGGGCTACCTGGGTATGTAAATGTTTGAAAAACTTAAATGGTTGGGTTAAGGGTTACAGAGTAAACACTTATGAAGGTTTGAGAAATCTTGTTATGTTGGAGTCAATATATGATGCCTGCTCTCCTGAGCTCAGACAGTACTTGGCGTATTCTAAGGAGATAGATCCAAAGAAGTTAGCTAAGGCTGCTGACTAGTGGGTTGCCAACAGGGCTACTCACAAGGATTCTGGGGCAACTCAGAAGAAGGATGAGGGAAAGCAGCCAAAGAAACATAACAAGGAGAATGTTAATACCTCCAATCCAAAAGAGGGTCACAAACAGCAACATAAGGGTAAACCACAAGGGAAACCGAATCAGGCTAATACACCATCTGGACACAAACCAGATGGAGGTCAGAACAAACCCCCATTCATCAAAACATTTGGGACATGTTATGTTTGTGGGTCAACTGACCATCTGAAAGGGGATCTCAGATGTAAGGGTAAACCTTCAGGGGTCCACACTTTCTCCTTAGCCTTCTCCCCAGAGGAAGAAGTACCTATGGCAAGTGGAAACTTTCACTTACTAGCTGATGAACCCATGAGAGTCTCAGCTAGTGTTTCTTTAGTGTCCTTGGGTTTGTGGGAACAACAGAATTTAGATGTCGATAATTCAATCCCAGAAAATACTAAAGAGTGTTATAAAGATAGTGTTCTTGTGAATGGTCCGTAGACCCGTGCCATTAGAGACACTGGAGCCAGCATAACTGTGGTTGATGAATCATTTTTCAAGGTAGAGGATGTTGTTAAGGCACTCAAACACCTAAACAAGTTAGCTGGAGGCCCTGTTAAATGCTTCCCCAGTTACCAGCTCTCATCCGGTGCAATTACATGACTGTCAAGATACCTTTTAGTGTGCAGAGTGACGTGCATGGGAGACTCCTATTGGGTAATGACTTGAACACTCTTGGAGTTGTGTCCAGTACTCCGAGCCTCCCAGTAAGAGGAGACAGGAGCTCACTAGGCCTGCAAGGGAGAGGACCCTGAGAGACTCTCCAGGGCAATTGATAGAGGAAACTATCACCCCCAGTCAACAGGAATTGCTCACTGCTATTTCAGGAAAGACAGAGGCTAAGGGGAAACCTAAGAACTCCAAGAGGAAAGCAGATAGCATCCCTGTGCTACCAGCAAGGACACCCCCAAGATTGTCCAAAGTGCACCAGTGACTCCTCCACCAGCTGAGGCTGAGTGTGAGGTAGAACACTGTGTGGTTGATCCAGTCTCTGAAGAGTCAGATCTGGAAGAAGACATTACTCTAGTTGGAGATTTGGATCCTGTTGACCATCCCGAACTGCAGTCTTTACTGGCAGAAGGTGGACCCAACAGGGCAGACTTCGGCAGAGGACAAAGAGAGTGTCCTACTCTTGAAGGTCTTCGCCTACAGGCAGCTTCTCAGCTCGATGGGCAAGAGCCTGGGAAGCACAGGTTGCACTGTGGCGTCTTCTACAGTGAACCGACTGAGTCTATCCCTGGGGACTGCAAGAAACTTGTAGTGCCCCTAGCAAACAGACTCCAGTTCCCACAGTTGGCCCATGAGATACCTTTGGCTGGTCACTTGAGTTTCAAAAAGACCAAGGAAAGGCTCTCTTTATACTTCCACTGGCCTAAAATGGGTTCAGAAGTTGACAAATTCTGTAGGAACTGTCACACTTGCCAAACCTCTGGCAAGACTGGAGCCAAGATAGTGGCACCCTTGGTGCCTCTCCCAGTAGTGGGAGTTCCTTTTGAGAGGGTAGGCATCCACATTGTCGGTCCCTTGACCTTCCCACATCTTCAGGAAACAAGTTTATCTTGGTTGTAGTAGACCATGCTACTAGATATCCTGAGGCAATACCTATGAGGACTGTTACGGCTCAGGTTATGGCTAAGGCTCTACTTGGTATATTTACAAGGATAGGGTTTTCTAAGGAAGTGATATCCGACAGGGGATCCAACTTTATGTCCCACTACATGCAAGCCATGTGGAAAAACTGTGTTGTCTCTTACAAGTTCTCTACAGCTTACCATCCACAAACGAATGGACTGGTAGCAAGGTTTAATCATACTATGAAGAGCATGATAGGTGCTTTAGAAGAGCCCCTTAAGAGAAAGTGGGACCTTCTACTGCCATGGTCTTCTCTTTGCTTATTCAGAAGTCCCTCAGGAGAGAGTGGGATACAGTCCCTTTGAACTTCTTTATGGTCATCCAGTCAGAGGTCCTTTGGCCCTGCTTAAGGAGGGGTTGGAGAGTGCTCCTTCCACCAAGCCAGTCAGAGTGACTGACTATGTGATAGATCTCCGGAGGAGAATGTCACGCATGATGGCAGAAGCTAGTGATAACTTGAAAGCAGGTCAGGTTCTGGTCAAACATTGGCATGACCAGAAGGCCAACATGGTTGAGTTTGCTCTACACCAGCTTGTTCCAGTTATGGTGCCAACAAGGCAGAGGGCCTTGCAGGACAAATGGATAGGACCTTTCAAGGTTGTGGGAAAACTTGGAGAGGTGTACTATCTGGTGGACTTGGGCAATACCAAGGAGGCTTTCAGAGTCTTTCACACCAACCGTTCGAAGGCATATGTCTCGAGACCAGAAGTGGGAGCTTTGCTGAAGAGGAGGAGAGTGAACCTCTACCTGACCTACTCAGAGGCCAACCTTTGGATGAGAAAATAGGAGGAGTCAATCTCTCTTCTCATCTGACATCTGAACAACAGGAGGAGTGCAAGTTTCTGTTAAATCAGTTTTCCTCCCCGTTTTCACTTTCACCAGGCTTGACCCTTTGGGGCCAGCATGAAATTCTTACTGGTGACTGTTTACCTGTGAAAAGCAGAGGGTACAGAATGTCAGAACATGTAAGAATCTACATAAAGGAAGAGGTCAACAAGATGCTTGATCTCGGGATTATAGAGCCATCTACAAGTCCATGGTCTAGTCCAGTTGTTCTAGTACCAAAGGCAGGATCCAAGGAGTTGAGATTCTGTGTGGACTGCAGAGCTCCAAATGCAGTCACTAAGATTGATTCCCATCCTTTACCAAGGACAGATGAACTGGTGGATAAATTGGTGCAGCTAAGTACCTCAGTACATTTGATCTGATGTCAGGTTATTGGCAAATAGCCCTGACAGACCATGCCAAGGATAAAACTGCATTTTCGACCCCAGCAGGCATCTACCAGTTTAGGGTTATGCCTTTTGGATTAAAAAATGCACCTGCTACATTCCAAAGGGTGGTCAATCAAGTTCTGAATGGGATGGAGGACTTCTGCATGGCATACTTGGATGGCATTGCAGTGTTCAGCCCTACTTGGAAAGAACATGTTGATCACTTAGGATATGTTTTGCAGGCTCTTGAGCAGGCCCATCTAACCATAAAGACAAGCAAATGTCAAATTGGTCAGAGCAAAGTGGTCTACCTTGGTCATGAGGTAGGAGGAGGTGAAATAAGGCCATTGCCTAGCAAAGTACAAGCTGTACAAAACTGGGCCACCCCCACTACTCAAACCCAAGTGAGAGCCTTCTTAGGTTTCACTGGGTACTACAGGAATTTCATTGAAAACTATGGGACCATAGCTTCTCCTCTCCTTTGAATGTAATCTCCTCTCCGAAATTCCCTAAAAAGGTTAGATAGAATGAGAAGTGCACTCAAGCCTTTGAAAACCTGAAGAATGCCCTTTGTCAAGCTCCAGTCCTAAGAGCTCCTGATTATCACCAACCCTTCATTGTGCAGACAGATGCATCCAATACAGGTATAGGTGCAGTCCTTAGTCAACTTGATGAGAAAGGTAGGGAACACCCCATTTGCTTCATCAGCAGGAAGCTGAAGGAACCAGAGACAAGGTGGGCAACCCTAGAGCGTGAATGTTTTGCCATTGTGTGGTCTCCGAAGATGTTTAGGCCATACTTGTATGGATCTACTTTTGTGATTCAGACAGACCACCAACCCTTGAGATGGTTAATGCAAATTAAAGGGGAAAACCCACAACTAATTAGATGGTCAATCTGCCTGCAAGGGTTTGATTTCACCATTGAGAACAGGTCAGGATGTCACCACCAAAATGCTGATGGTCTCTCTAGGATGTTTATAACCGACTAGAGTGAAGAGATTCACCCAGGAGTGGATTAAATCCTCCTGTCCCTTAGTCTGGGGGGGAGGATTAGGGAGAATTCTCCAGAATGGCTAATTTCCCTTACCTACTGAGTCCATCAGCAGCTTTGCTGGATTTCTATGATTTATTTTTTCACCTGGTAAGAGTGTGAGCCTTTTTTTCCCACTCTTACATGTGTTTTGCTGTGTGTTTTACATTATTGTGTTCATAGACTGTGGAGCCTCACCTACTCCATAGGCATCAACTTTTAACTGTTGGTTACACAGCACCTTTAGTGCAGTGACACAGGGTTGTCTTTTTCAGACTTCCCACTTTAAACTCCATTTTCTGGGACTGCCTACTGTCTCCCAGAACATGTAAAGTTGCCATTGACTTTATTAGTCTTTTTAAATCCACAGACCCAGTACAAACTATCTTTCATAGGTACTGGAAAGGGTTAATAGTTATCCCTTTTTGTCTGTTTCTCATTGAACATTATTTAGTTCCCCTTTCTTTAAGATTTGGCTGGTGGCAGTGGTATTTACTATTTTTTCCCTACTGTGGACTATGAAAATAGCCTTGGTACTGTTTTAGGCTAAGGTAGTAGCCTTGAACTTTAACCCGCTGGACACCTTTTAATTTTATTTGGTTCCGGCTTGGTTTATTCGCCATTTCTTTTTGTAAAGGTCTTTCTCGTGTTTTACTCTGCGTGCCAAACCAGGTGTGGTTCCTTTGTTCACCGTCCTTTGGCAGGCTTCTGCCCTGAAGCCCTCCTTAGGCGCCTGAGAGTCTAGGTAGACAGGATGTGAGGGAGGGGTTTTAGGCCCCCAGCACAGGGTCTCCTTGGAGACCCAAGTCACACTCTTGTTTGATTGGCTAGGTGACTGTGTTGCCAGGTTAGCCATTCTGCTGTGTGATTGACAGCCAGGCTGTGTGAATGGGGAATAACTGCATAAAAAGTAGGTCTCTGGGATTTGGAAGGCAGAGTCGCCACTGGATCGAGAGAGCCAACGTGACTGAAGGAAGATGACTGCTGCATCTACTGAACATCCCGTGAAACCCTGCTGCAGGTCCGAGTCGCCTCAATTTTGTTGACAGAGGAGATCCACAAGGAGTCTTCTTCCCTTGAGCCTGGTGGGACCAACCAGCTCACAAAGCCCCTGAAACTCCCTCTTCAGTCTGGTCAAATTTGCTGTGCCACCGTGAACCGGATAGCCAGCTTGAGAGAGACCCTTTGTGCTTTTAAGGAGCGCACATTTTATTTGTCACTTTGCTCTGCTGCTGGCTTCTTCCCTGGGCAGCGCAGGACCCTCCAGTCTTCCGCCTTCTTGTCAGTCTGACAGTCTCTTCAGGAACTGTGAGCCTGTAGAAACTGCTAGGAACTACCGCCGCAGCTACAGCATTCTTCATCAGGTAAGGTACTGTTCAAATCCGGTCGTTCGTTCCGTCCGACTGCAGTGAAAGTGTTTTAAATCTTTTGCCTCTCCGAAGGCTTGTCTTTCCCTACTCTTTTGAATAACTTTTCCTTCGACTAACTTTGTTTTGAACACTTGGCAAAGACTTAACCGCAAACTACATTAAACTGTTTGATCCCCTGCAAAGACTCTGAACCATTAACATTGGCCCAGGCCTATTGATTTGAGTCCTAGTTGTAGTAAGCCTTTTCTAGATAGCCCTGCTTACTTACTTGTTGGTGCTGCTTGATTTCGAATAACCTTGTCTTTCCCTTACTTTTTAAATTGCTGGAGTGCCATTTTGCTCTCACTTCATTTTGAGCTTAACTTGTCCAGAATTGATTGGGTGGTGTGTAGTGAATTAAGATTGTGATTTTCTGCTGCTTTTCTTTAGTGATCTATTTTACAAATGATTGTGTAAATAAATGTGTATCCTTTTACTCAGAAACCTTGAGTCAGTGTTTATTTGAACCATAGCAATTGCTGTCCTTTGTGTAACTTCTGATACTGCTCACTTTACTCTTGAGATAAATCTGGCTGCTCAGCCATCGCTACCACTTTACTGTGTAGTACAGGCTTTTACCAAAGGTGAATTTGTACTGTCACTTGTAGTCTTAATTGTGTGTGTGTTGCCAAAGAGTACTGCATATGATTCTGCCTAACACCAACCACTGGCGGCTTCAGCCTGGATGGGGTGACACGGGCACTGACATACATGCCAACATTCCGACACCGCTGGGAGGGAGATTTCCAAAGGGAAATCGGGAGACCAACATTTCCCCATAGGAATGCATTGGGGCTACAGCTATTTCAGGCCGGAGACAGTGAAAAATAGCCCGATTTTTCGATGAAAAATAGGGAGTCTCCCGCCTAAATTGGGAGGGTTGGCATGTATGCACTGATGCCACTAGGGACGGATGGTTGTGACTCCTCAACAACTGATGCAATGGCCTTGTTCGCTCCATTTTCTCTATATGGGAGTTACTGAACTGGCAATCGGATACCAGGGCTGGCCGTTTCTCGCAAGAATGGAATCGGTGTGAGAGGGCTCACAGGTTTTTGGACATGGGATTTTGTAAGACGGGTTTGGCAGAGCCACCCGGGAAAGGACTATGTGTTGGGGCAGGCATTCATAACACCTGAGTGGGGCTGGTGCCCTCCTGATAGGATGACTCTAATAATGTGACCATATGTTTCCAATAAAGTGTAATATGTTTCCAACTTTCAAAATGTTTCTGTCTCATATCATTGGGTGTAATAGGTGTATGAGATATTATGCTTTACTGTTACTATGTAGAGGGCCCTGGTAGGGGTTAGCCCCACTAAGCAGGTGCACCAGCCCATGCAGGGTACGCTAGAGGGCAGCTGACATAGCAGGCCGCCCCTCTGGCCACCCCCTCCATGGACTCGCCTCTTCTATGTGGGGCGTAGTGCCCGTTCCCTCGGGGTCAGGCCGGAAACAGCCGACCACTCGGGGGCATAAATAGCCTGGGCTGAGAGAGCAGGGTCTTTATTCCAGCCCAGGCAGCAGCAATCACCTTCCCACCCAAGCTGTAGAATAAGACATGGACAGGAAGGGAATAAACAGGGTTTTGGCCAGGAGGGCTGGGCAGAGTAGTGAATTTGTAAAGATTGTACTTGTTTTGAGGCAGGTCTATCACGTATTAACACTTTTTTCTTATAAGTGATGGTAGCAAAATGTTCTAACAGTTTTTTCTGTCACAGGCGGAGTTACAAGTCCCAGAGAAGGAGGCACGCTGTGGTCTGTTTCGTGAGCTACAACCACTGGCTGCTTCAGCCAGGATGGTGTGACACGGGCCCTGATACCTCTAGGGATGGTTGGGACTCCTCAACAACTGATGTAGTGGCCTTGTTTGCTCCATTTTCTCTAAATGGGAGTGACTGAACTGGCAGTCAGATACCAGGGCGGGCCGTTCTCGCAAGAACAGAATAAGTGTCAGGGGGCTCACAGGTTTTGGACATGGGAGTTTGTAAGACGGGATTGGCGGAGCCACCGGGAAAGGACTATGTGTTGGGCCAGGAATTCATAACACCTGAGCAGGGCTGGGTCCGCCAGATAGGATGACTTTAATAATGCGACCATATGTTTCCAATAAAGTGTAATATGTTTCCAACTTTCAAAAGGTTTCTGTCTCATATCATTGGGTGTAATCAGAGTATGAGATATTATGCTTTATTATTAATATGTAGGGGGCAATGGTAGGGGTTATTCCCGCTATGGTCCTGCTGCAAAAACCCAGAGACTCCATGCTCTTCCCATAGAAGAGCACGAAAACCCTGATTCTCCAGCCTAAACCCAGAGTTTAGGCAGCTATGTTGCTCTATATGCCAGTCCGAGCCTGGGAAATGGTAAACTTGAGAGCTCTAAATCATGCGATTAATAGAAGCTTGAGAGATCGATAACAACAGCTTGGATAGTTCGCAGGTTAATATTGTTGATGCAGGCATAGGCATAAAACACAGAAGTTATGAGTTCAGATGATAACATGGGGCTCAGCCTTTAGTTATTCAGAACACACACAAAAAAGATTCATCTTGTATTGCACATGAACCCATTGTAGGGTCCTTCCCGATTCCTGAAGTACCATGACTGGTGCAAAACATAAGGTAATTGCTTTATTGTAGCAGGTACAGGTAAGTAAATGTGACGAATCAACTTCCGGGGCTCCAGTGGTCGGTTTCTAAACCATCAATCAGCCCCACAACTCTAGTACACCAGAAGGGATGTCAACAGATTGGAAACACAAGCAAATTATAAACCCCCTTGTCCAATTTTGGTAGCGTGTATGGAACGGCAGGCTTATCTCTTCAAGGCCGTGGATCGTTGGTTAGGTGCAACACAGCAAAAATACAATTATTACCCAATGATAAAAGGGACTGTATTACAGGGTTGTATACAAATATTTACTTTATTATTATCACAACAGACAGTTCTAACACACTACAAAATACAACCCCCCCGGTATTTCAAGAACGATAGGGGATGTACTCTGCATACTGACAGGAGGGAAGTTGGTAAAGTAATTAATCGCAATAGTTCAAGAATACTTGGTTTCAGCACAAAGGGAGCAAGGGGTTGTAACATTTCAATAGGGGTCTTCGGAGAAGGACTAGGGGGGGAGAGAACCACAATGTTCCTTGTGCTTGTAGAAGTTCTTGGTGCTCGACAGTGTAGAGTCGATTTCAGGGCTCTTTGCAGCTTCTGCAACAAAGTTCAAGACAGGAGACAGCTGCAGGTATCAGGTGGCAGGCAGTTTGGCGAGCAAAACTGGACGGACAGCTGCAGGCTGGCCTGCATGGCGGCTCAGGGTCAGGAATCGTCTCAGTGCTGGTTGGCGGGTCTGAAGCACTGGTCGAGGCGTCTCAGACGACGTTAGCGACTGCAGCATGACAACAGTCAGTGGTGCAGCCGGTTGCAACTTGAGGGGCTCTACTGGCTCGAAAATGTCCTTTAAGACGTACGCTGGTTGATGCTTGTCGATGCATTCCTCCTAACTTCTTCACTGGGCTTGTATCGTCCTTTAAGGCAGATGGCCCAAAACTGAGGAGAGTGTTGCAGGCAATGGCCTTGTCCTTGGTTTGGTTCAGAGAATCTCTGTCACTTCCCACCTGGCAGCTTGCTTGCAGAGCCTAGCAGGGCACGCTGTGTGCTGACTGGATACTGGTTCTGGAGCTTCTGAAGGGTCCTCTGGATTCAGTATCTCCCTCAGTTCCATGGGAGATGTTTAGGGGAGGGATCTTGCTTCCCTCTTTGGAAATCCAGGCCTTCCTTCACTGGCAGAAGCTGAAAGGCATACTGTACCTTCAGCCAGGGTCCAAATGAGTTCTTCTTGTTACTCTTTCTAAGTCTTCAGATTATCTGCCAAAAGAGGGGCTCAAGCCTCTTTTAAAGCCAAACAGGACCCAGTGATTGCTGTAGGCAAAGCCTACCTTAATGAACCAATCCTGGGTCCCCACCAGCAATCTTCTATTATGCGTGAAGTCATTTATTTTTAAATTTGTTTATTGGCATTTAGAGATAACATAGGTAAAGTCAGGTATTCCTTTATGAAATAGTACCAAGCATGATTTAACTTACAGTCTATGTCGTCCGTCAACACATTTAACATTGACATATAACAGAGTTTAACAACAAAACAAATTCTCCATGTGTGTGAACTGGGTCTTAGTCTTGAGTAGTAATGTGGTCGGGTCTTGAGTATGAGGACCTTCAAGGGATCAGTTACCTTGCCCGGGTCTGAGCCTGTGTTCGTATTTAGTGTAAGGGCTCTAGGGTTCCAGGCACTGGCAGGCGAGCAGCAATTTCGATGAAAGAATAAAACACAGAATCAGCAGAGGGGCGTTCTTGCTGGTTTATCGTCCGAGGGGTGAAACATATCCCAGATTAATGTTTTCTAGGATTCATAGGCTCCCCCTGGAGTTGCATCCAGGCTCTGCATTGACCTAAACCATACCCTAGTCTCCAACTCAACCCAGGTCTCAAAATCCCTGTACCAGCGGGAGTATTGTGGTCCCCCCAGCTGACTTCCATGTTATGGCAACACACAGTTTAGCAAGGTTGCACGCCATGTCCATAAACTTAGTAACATGCTTGTGCTTACTATTCCTCGGCTATGCCCCCAGCAAACACTCTTTTGGATTCCAGGTGTATCTCGCAACCCCAGCCCTTCTACTTGCCTGCTCGATTCGGGTCCAGAAGCCCTGTGTTTTTGCGTAACTCCAAAATGTATGAATCAAATCAGCACAGTCACCACCACATCAGGGATGTGCCGGCTGTTTGCTCTATTAAATGTGGCCACTTTGCTAGGTGTCATGTAGGTGCAATGCAATACATTCAGTTGGATCAGTTTGAAGCAAGGGTTCCCAGACACTTCTTTGTGGTAACTGAGTATGCGTTCCCACTCCCTCTCCCCGATATGCTACCCAAGGTCTGCCTCCCAGTACGATTTCAACTTGGCGCTTTGACGGTTGGAGCTATTAGCCAAATTACCATACAATCTGGACACCAGGCGCCAGCCATCCCCCAGAGAATACATTAAAGCCAACAACAGAGTCTCTTCCGGTTCTTCAGGCCACCCATGCCATTTCCGTCTAGCCACCCCCGCTATTCTCAGGGATTCTGGTAAAAAATTCTGCTGGGCACACCGGACTGGGACAGGCTGCTGGGCACACCTGACTGGACAGGGTCGGCAATGGCTCTGGTTCACAGCTATCTGGCCACAGCACGACTGGACTGAATCTGCAATGGGTCTCTGGTCACAGCACAGCGCGGCCAGGATTGGGTTTAATCTGCTCTTGTTGGTTATGAAGATAATTATTTGGCAGGCAAGCAGTTACAGCACAGCCTGGCTGTTTCTTTTGTTTCCCCTTTAAGTTTGTTGGATGGGTTCTGGAAGTTAAGGCCCAGCTGAAAGTGGTTCAGATATGCAATGAGCCTTTCTGCTTGCAAAGTTTCTGGAGTCTGGATCAAGGAGTCTGGATGGATCTCCTTCAGGGTGTTTCACCAAGATCGGGATGGTGGATGGACCTGTCTGTCTTTTATAAATCCTCAGCTTTCTCTATTTATGCATTTGATAAAGGGGTGTGTATGCTGGATTATCCTAAGCCCCCCCTTAGTTGGCTATAGGTTAGAATCTTCCCTCTCCCTTTATTGGAGGACAAAACAGGGTGTCACCATGATGATGTGGTTTTATGAGTCAGAGAATCCTCCCCTTGGATTTTGAACATGAAATCTGCTCTTAGTATAACACAAATTTATACATTTGCAGACTTTATAACAATAACATATCTAGATCACATATTTTGTGGAGCAAGTGTTCTTCCAAGCCCCGTCTTTGTAGGATCTTGTATCGGCTTATGCCCTTTTGGGCCATAACACAATATCTAGTTTGTCCAAAAATGTGTACAACTGTGCGCATTGCATATGGGCATATGGGCATAAGTGTGTGAAGTTTCATACTTTGGACATAATTACATTTGCTATAAAACCACAATTTCTACAGTTACTTCTCAGAACATAGCACAGAGTTCTGGCTCCTCTTAAAATGTACAGCCAAAAATTAGGTTCAGAAGTCCGGGGTTTACATATTTCTTACAATTGTCCAAAGTAAATTATCAGTCTTTTTAGAAATATACTTTCTGTCCATTGTGAATCAACAAATATTGTCTATCCCCGCCTCCTTTTCCTGCTTGCAGCTCAGGAGCAATCTCCACCCCCTCCCTTCTGGCAGAGGCCCTTAACAATCCTTCCTGATTAGCATCTCCTTGCCTAAGAGGAAGTCCATTGTGCCCTTCCTAGAGCAGCCCAAGTGCTCCTACCCTCTCAATCAGCACACGAATGTGAGTTCCCGGTCTAGAGAGCAGAAGGGAGGTGCCTGGCTCTGTGGGGGAAGTTTGTTTGTGGTTTTGGCTTGGAGGTAGGCTTACTTTAAATGTCATTTTGTTAAATATTACTTTGTTTAAAATGAACTTGCAATTTTAAAACAAACATCTAGAACACTGATTCCAGACTCTAAACCATGAAGTTTAAATAGTTACAGCCTAGGTTACTCTTGATGACAGGTCACTTAGATTTTAGACATTAGATCTTAATGGTACAAGTTTACAGTTTTAATGCAGGCTTTTGAAACTGCATTCAGGCAGCCGCTGGTACTGCGCCCACATTTTGACAGATCCCACAGGCAGGCAAACTGGCTGTGGATGTTTTTGTGACAAATTCAGCTCTCCAGGATATTACACTTTCCAATGATTTCTTGAATTCAGTAAAATGTGACACCCAACAAGAAGATTGGATGTTTGTGGGTGTTTGGCACCAACATTCTGTATTTTCAGCAACCAAGAAAAGATTTAAAAGGCAAGATTTCGGATTTCTTTCAGCAAGCACTGCTTTTCATGCAGGCTCCATTTTCACTAGTTGGGCAGCCCAATGACATGTTTCAGAAGTGTTGTCTCCATTCCACCACTGACAATGTCATGATGCTTACCCCCGGAGCACCAGGCCAGGCCCAGCACCCCCGGAAGCAGGCATCATGCCCTCGGGTAAAAGCCCAGCGGCCCCTTATAGGGGCTCTCTGGACTCAGCCCTGGCGCCTTTGGCGCCAGGCTCATGTTGGACATCAGTCCTGGCGCCATAGGCGCCAGGCTCATAAAGGGAGGTGTTTTGTGCACTTACCTGATGCAGACCATGCTGCACGCTTCAGGCCTCCTTGAGACCTGAAAGGGACTATTTTTTCATAGGGACTATTTTTTCACTCAGGCGTGGCCAGGGAAGGATACATACCTAGTTGGGGAAGGATACATACCTGGGACTTCTTTGGAGGCTATTTAAGCCACGCCCAGACAGCAGCTCATGCTTCGCGTTGTTCTGCTTCCTGCAGCTTAACGCTCACCGTGTCTGCTCCTGCTCCTGGACTCCAGCCACGCCCGCCTCGAACCTGGAAGACCTGCAAGGAAGGAAGAGAAAAGAAAGGTGAAAACCAAGGACTATTTCAAACTTCTTACCTGCATCCGGAATTTTCTCGCCAGCATCCCTGAAGAAAGACTTCCATTTAAAAGCATTGCGTTGCTCGCTGCAGCGCCACGCTTCACTCACCTGTCCTCGAGACATCTCCCGGCTCCATCGCGGCTGTCAGCAT
This sequence comes from Ambystoma mexicanum, assembly GCF_040938575.1. NCBI lineage: Eukaryota > Metazoa > Chordata > Amphibia > Caudata > Ambystomatidae > Ambystoma > Ambystoma mexicanum. The sequence goes on from NC_090925.1 coordinate 636,816,558, forward strand.
CGGACGCCACATCTCTGCACCTAGGGGAGAGAGGAAGAAACAAAAGGTGAGCAGAAGGAACACAGAAGGAAAGCCTGATTAACAGCCATAATACTTACCGGCTTTTCTTCCACATTTCGGGTCGGCGCCGCCCCGTTGGCAGGTACCGTACCCCGGCCCCTATGGGGAAAGGACAAGAGACATTTCTGGGGAATGATAAGGACATTTAGAGGGATCGCCCTCATCACTACTCACCTCGGCAGTTTAACCCCTCGACGCATCGCCTTCATTCTGCACCTGAAATAAAGGACAGATCACAGGTTAGAAAGACAACATAAAGGGGGCCTCACTTGAACTTTGAACTTTCATACTTATGGCGCATCGCTCAGGAAAGTCAAGTGGATTTTGCCAGCGCCATTCTGAAAACCAGTGAAGTAACTGGACGAACGCGCGCCCCTGCACCAGAAGCAGGATGGAGACTTCATCCTTACAAACCATAAGGTGATCTTAAACCGGGGTTTGGAGGAAGTTAGAGAGGAACGAAGGGGGAAAGGGGGGAGCTAGCACACTATTCTGCAGACTGTTAATCCCCTTTCTCATCTGCAGAAGGATATTCCTACGGGCCAGGCAAGCACGATTTGGAGGTCCTGTCCAATCGGTGTTCCGGGTCCTGCGCATCACGCTAGAAGAGGCCACAGCAATCCAGACTAGACCAGCGCCCCGTGGGAACCAGGCGAGCGTTACAGAACGCAAAGCCTTCCTACAAATTCCCACCCAGGCGCTATGGAAACTTCCGAAACTGACCAGTTGGCCCAATTACTGGGGAATTACGGGCCGAAGTACACGCCGCTCTTCAAGAGGCTAGTGCCCTCAGGAGGGAAGTGATTGTAATAAAGGATAGAGCTGATGACCTGGCTAGACAGCTTTTGCAAGGTCAAGCTGGACAAACTCCTTTACCCGGTTCCGGGGGGAACCCCGTTCCTGTGGTTTCCAGTAACCCGGTGCAGATTAATCTACCTGGAAACATGCCGCTGGCCCCACCTGAACGCTTTGCTGGGGACCCCAAACGATTCGCCGTATTCATGAATCAGTGTCATTTGCACTTCCTATGCAGACCTGGGGCCTTCCCTAATGATCAGACCAAGGTAGCCTTTGTGTTGTCATATCTCAGCGGCTGTGCTGCCGATTGGTCAGTCCCACTGGTAACTCAAGATGACCCGATTCTTCATGATTTTCAAGGATTTCAAACAAGCATGGAAAGGTTATTTGCTCGACACTCCCAGGGACAGGCTCTGGATGACGAACTTCTATCTCTGCGACAGGGAAATCAAGACCTTCTATCCTACATTGCAACCTTCAATAGATTAATTGTGGAAACTGGTTGGCCAGAGGATAAAAGAATCATGTTATTCAATCGAGGTCTACGCAGAGAACTTAAAGATGTCCTGGCACAAGTTGTAAATCCGCCCCAAGAATGCACTGAATATATAGACTTAGTGGTCCAATTGGATCACAGGCTGCAAAACAGAAAAGCAGATCGGTCCAAGTTTGAAATCCGGGTGTTGGCCAAGACCCACGCTAACCCCAAGGGGGCTGATGGCTCAGAGCCTATGCAAATCAGAGGGGTTAAAGGACCCCTAACTCAAAAAGAACGGGAAAGAAGACGACAGATGCAATTATGCCTTTATTGTGGGTCCTCTGGACACTTTCTACGAGATTGCCCGGTTAAGCCGCCCAAGAAGGTGTAGGAGCCTATGATAAAATCCATGGAAACTATGTATCGGGAAACGACCACGCCCGGCAAGCGTAGGGGTCCGCTTGCCGAGCTTGAAAACTAACTCTCAGACCTCGCATTTCATTGTGCCAATGGTCCTCGTAGATCCGGAACAGCCTAAACGGTTGCATGCTATAAAGGCATACATAGATAGCGGGGCTATAGGAAACTATGTGGATCGAGAATTGGTCTCTAGGATAAACCTCCCTCTGCGTCCTAAAACCAACAAAGATGTCATCACCACAGTAGATGGAACCGAAATTGCCTCTGGACCGGTAACACATTCCACAGCTGAGGTGACACTTGTAGGTCCGGATGGCCATCGGGAGGCAGTTGTGTTTGATGTAATAAAGGCTCCACAGTTTCATCTTATTCTCTGAATCCCTTGGTTAGAGATACATAATCCTTGAATTGATTGGCGAGCGAAGAGAATAACCTTCCCGGATTGTGCACAAACCTGCTACCCAGAAAATCCAAAGATTAATCTAGCATCAGTAACCTCTGTCCCCGTGCAACTACCTCCAGAGTACCAAGACTTTCAGGACGTCTTCCAAAAGGAACAGGCGAACACGTTACCTCCCCACAGATCGTACGATTGCCAAATCGATCTGGTGCCCGGTGCACAACCCCCTTGTAGCAGGATTTACGCCCTTACTGAACCAGAGAATCTGCATTTGAGACAATATTTAGATCAATACCTCGCCAATGGTTTCATTCGCCCGTCAAAGTCCCCGGCATCCTCAGCTTTGTTCTTCGTGCCTAAAAAAGAAGGCGACCTTAGAACTTGTATCGATTACCGCGCATTGAACCAGATAACTGTTAAAAATCATTACCCTCTGCCTCTGATCCCTGAACTCCTTGACCAGGTGAAGGACGCTTGCGTATACACCAAGTTAGATCTCCCGGGGGCTTATCATCTGTTACGAGTAAAAGAAGGCGACGAATGGAAAACGGCCTTCCGTACAAAATATGGACTATTCGAATACCAGGTGATGCCTTTCGGGTTGTGCAACGCGCCTGCAGCCTTCCAATTCTTCATGAACGATGTCCTTCGGGAACTCATCGATGTCTGTGTTGTCGTGTATATTGATGACATTCTTGTGTACTCCTCTTCGGAATCTGATCACAGAAAGCATACCAGGGCCGTCCTAGAGAAACTGCGCCAGCACAAACTGTTTGCCAAGCTGGAAAAATGTGTTTTCCATACCACCGAGGTTGAGTTTCTTGGATTCATCCTGACACCTAAAGGGATCCGAATGGATTCACGGAAAGTGGATGCCATCCTCAAATGGCCATCACCTAGTTCGGTGAAAGGTGTCCAAAGCATGCTTGGTTTTGCCAACCTTTATCGCAGGTTTATCCCGGAGTTTTCACGTGTGGTGGAACCCATCACTGCACTCTTGCGAAAAAATAAACGTTTTGAATGGACTGAGGAAGTCGAACAGGCCTTTCAGGAGTTGAAAGCTAAGTTCACGTCCGCACCTATTTTTAAACACCCGCGTCCCGATCTCCCATATACAGTCGAAACCGACGCGTCCAGCTTAGCCATGGGAGCTGTCCTGTCTCAGAGAGACCCTGAAACCAACCAACTGCACCCCGTAGCATTTTGGTCCAGAAAGTTCTCGCCGCCGGAGATAAATTATGAGATCACCGATAAGGAACTATTAGCCATTAAGTCCGCCTTTAAGGCTTGGCAGCATTCTCTCCTCGGCGCCAGGCATACCATCACTGTGATCACTGATCACGGAAATTTACAATATTTAAAAACTGCATGGCTCAATCATCTCGACAGCTCCGATGGGCTTTGTTCTTTGCTGAGTTCGATTTTGTAATCACCTACCGCCCCGGCTATAAGAATGGTAAGGCGGATGCTCTATCCCGAATTGGAATGGAAGAAATGGACACAAACTCAGAACCTGTGCCGATAATTCCCGAACAAAGAATTTTGGGGATAACCACTTTACAAACCCTTGAAGACATTCAAGCACGAGTGAAACAATTCCTGGACTCTTCAGCCTTGCAGGATTGGATCAAAAGGGGGTCTAACTTTTCAGTCAAGGATGGCTTACCTTACTTCCAAGGACGCTTATTTTTGCCAGAAAAGGAATTGCAAGAACTGGTTATTTCCCATCATCATGATACCCTGATGGAAGGACATCCTGGCATTGCCAAAACAGAGGAAAAGGTTAAACGACAATTCTGGTGGCCTTCCTGGCGAAAAGATATTAAATCTTTCATGATGTCCTGTGGAGTTTGTGCCCAAAACAAAGGTCAAAAGACAAGACCCGCCGGTCTTCTTCAGCCCTTAGACATTCCACCAGCACCTTGGCACACCCTGTCACTAGATTTTATCACGGACCTGCCCTCTTGTAATGGTTACAATACTATTCTGGTCGTGGTGGATTTATTTTCCAAAATGGCCCACTTTATTCCGTTGAAAGGATTACCTTCAGCCTTTGTTCTTGCCAAGGAATTCCTCGAAAATATCATCCGTTTGCATGGATTCCCATCCATACTAGTCTCCGATCGGGGAAGCCAGTTTATTTCTCATTTTTGGAAAAAGTGTTGTCAACTGGCACAAATCGACGTAAGACTCTCGACCAGCCACCACCCACAGACCAATGGTCAGACGGAGAGAACGAACCAGACCCTTGAACAATATCTATGATGTATGTGGCACCAATCGGAGGGTAATTGGAAGGACATTTTATGGGTGGCTTAATATGCATACAATAACTCGATACGCTCTGGCACTGGTCAGAGCCCCTTTTATACCCTATATGGACATCACCCTCGTACTTCAGACTTGGACTCACCTCTGAGCCTTGAAATGCCCGCAGTGGACCATTTGCATTCTACGATTACTCAAGCCTTCAAGGATGCAACTGCACATTTGCAACATGCGAAAGGGAAATACAAAAAGAATGCGGATCTGCATCGAAGAGAGGCACCTCCATACCAAATAGGGGATCAAGTATGGTTGGCTACCAAACACCTATCACTCAAGGGGCCTCGAACTTTTAATCCAAGGTATTTAGGCCCTTACTCGATCAAAGCTATAATCAACCCAGTGGCAGTCAAGCTCGATCTACCAGCTAACATGCGGATTCACCCCGTTTTTAATGTGTCACTTTTGAAACCAGTGCACCCAGGAACCAGATTAACAAAGCCACCAGAACCGATTCAGATAGATGGGGAGCCTGAATTCGAGGTGAAGAACATTTTGGATTCTAAGATCTCAAAATCAAAACTTTTCTATCTAATTGATTGGAAAGGGTACGGGCCTCAGGAAAGGTCTTGGGAACCCAGTGATCACGTACATGCACCTCGGCTGGTAAAAAGGTTCCATCGGAATTTCCCAAACAAACCGAAACCTCCAGAAGGAACAACCTGGGGAGGGGCCTTGGGGGGGAGTGCTGTCATGATGCCTATATCTGGAGCACCAGGCCAGGCCCAGCACCCCCGGAAGCAGGCATCATGCCCTTGGGTAAAAGCCCAGTGGCCCCTTATAGGGGCTCTTTGGACTCAGTCCTGGCGCCTTTGGTGCCAGGCTCATGTTGGACATCAGTCCTGGCGCCATATGCGCCAGGCTCATAAAGGGAGGTGTTTTGTGCACTTACCTGATGCAGACCATGCTGCACGCTTCAGGCCTTCGTGAGACCTGCAAGGGACTATTTTTTCATAGGGACTATTTTTTCACTCGGGCGTGGCCAGGGAAGGATACATACCTAGTTGTGTGAGGATACATACCTGGGACTTCTTTGGAGGCTATTTAAGCCACACCCAGACAGCAGCTCATGCTTCGCGTTGTTCTGCTTCCTGCAGCTTAACGCTCACCGTGTCTGCTCCTGCTCCTGGACTCCAGCCACGCCCGCCTCGAACCTGGAAGACCTTCAAGGAAGGAAGAGAAGAGAAAGGTGAAAACCAAGGACTATTTCAAACTTCTTACCTGCATCCGGAATCTTCTCGCCAGCATCCCCGAAGAAAGACTTCCATTTAAAAGCATTGCGTTGCTCGCTGCAGCGCCACGCTTCACTCACCTGTCCTCGGGACATCTCCCGGCTCCATCGCGGCTGTCAGCATCGGACGCCACATCTCTGCACCTAGGGGAGAGAGGAAGAAACAAAAGGTGAGCAGAAGGAACACAAAAGGAAAGCCTGATTAACAGCCATAATACTTACCGGCTTTTCTTCCACATTTCGGGTCGGCGCCGCCCCGTTGGCAGGTACCGTACCCCGGCCCCTATGGGGAAAGGACAAGAGACATTTCTGGGGAATGATAAGGACATTTAAAGGGATCGCCCTCATCACTACTCACCTTGTCAGTTTAACCCCTCGACGCATCGCCTTCATTCTGCACCTGAAATAAAGGACAGATCACAGGTTAGAAAGACAACATAAAGGGGGCCTCACTTGAACTTTGAACTTTCATACTTACGGCGCATCGCTCAGGAAAGTCAAGTGGATTTTGCCAGCGCCATTCTGAAAACCAGTGAAGTAACTGGACGAACGCGCGCCCCTGCACCAGAAGCAGGATGGAGAGTTCATCCTTCCAAACCATAAGGTGAGCTTAAACCGGGGTTTGGAGGAAGTTAGAGAGGAACGAAGGGGGAAAGGGGGGAGCTAGCACACTATTCTGCAGACTGTTAATCCCCTTTCTCATCTGCAGAAGGATATTCCTACGGGCCAGGCAAGCACGATTTGGAGGTCCTGTCCAATCGGTGTTCCGGGTCCTGCGCATCACGCTAGAAGAGGCCACAGCAATCCAGACTAGACCAGCGCCCCCGTGGGAACCAGGTGAGCGTTACAGACAACATGCATGGTATATTTGGCAGACATCTTTTTGTGCTCTGTAGAGCGCAGTTTCCTTAGGTTTTGGCTCACATAGGGGTTTTGCAGCCATTTTGAAGATTCTGGTACCACCAACACACAGAGATGCCGCAGGGCAGAGCCTAAGTGGGTTAATACATCCCACATTATTTACACATCATTATTGCCACGTCAATAATGATGTGTAGATAATGAATACAATAACTCATCTTTGGGCAAAAAATATGAAATAGCAGACGAACGCACATTTAGGTAAACCAAAGGCAATTAAACACATTGAAGGAATATGATTTAACGTTTAACCCCTTAAGTCCAAGGGCAGGGTATCTCGTCCTTGGAATTGCATACACAGTGCCAAGGACGAGATAGCTCATCCTTTTTGGCACCTTGATTTGTGTGATCCCTGCAAAGCAGGGATCACACAAAACAGTAATCCACCCCCCGGGCCATGTGAGGGGGAGGTTCCGCCTCACTGCCAGGGGGCTGAATTATCTTCAGTTTCACGTCGGCGTGCGTAAAGCACGTCGGCGTGAAACTGAAAGTAATTTTCAATGCAGCAGCCATTTCGGGCTGCTGCGGTGAAAATAGAAGGTGAGTGTTCACCTTCCTCCCCCTCGATCTCCAGCTGTATTTTAAGCACCCCGGAGTCAGATTGGCACACCAATGTGCCCCTCTGCGCCAAGGCAAATTTCATAAACAAAGAAAAAAATGGAAAAAGTGGAATGCATTTTAGGGGGGCTGTGGAGCACCCCAAAGGGACAGGGAATTTTCTAATGGGATGGGGGAGTGACCCCGTCTCCCCCACCCTCAATGGAGTGGGTGCCATGTCATGCAGCCCTCCCTGGGACCAGATATCTGCTCTTAGGAAGGCATGCCTGAGCCCAGGGAGGAGTGCAGGACAGCCCCCCAATTTATCTGCCCCCAGGGAGGGCTACATGAGATGCGCCACCCCTCCAATCAGGGTGGGGGTGGAGAGGTGCACCCCCTTCACAATAGAAAATTACCTGGCGGTGTATGGGGCCCCTCTGCCCCCGCTAAAGGGCAGCCTGCCATTTTTGAATTATTTTCTTTGTTTACTAAACTTGCCTTGGTGCAGAGGGGCACATTGGTGTGCCAATCGGGCCCCGGGGTGCCCAAACCTTACTGCCCCACCCACTGGGGGGCCTGTCCCACAATTTTTGTGGGCCCTCTCCCCCCCACCCCAAATGGAGGGGGGTGTACCTCACGCAGATGTTTGTAGGAGGCTCCGGGAGGCCTGCATGAGGTGCCCCTGCCACCCATTTGGGGTGAGGGGGGAGAGGGCCCCCAGAAATGGTGGGACAGGCCCCCCAGTGGGTGGGGCAGTAAGGTTTGAGCACCCCGGTGCCAGATTGGCACATCATTGTGCCTCTCTACACCAAGGGGAGTTGGGTTACCAAAGGAAAAAAGTGAAAATGGTGGAACCCATTTTAGGGGGGGGGGGTTTGTGGGGCACCCCAAAGGGTGGGGGAATTTTCTAATGGGATGGGGCATTGACCCCCTCCCCACCACCCGCAATGGAGTGGGTGCATGCCATGCAGCCCTCCCTGGACCAGATATGTGCTCCTAGGAAGGGACGCCTGAGCCCAGGGAGGAGTGCAGGACAGCACCCCCTTATCTGCCTCTGGGGAGGGCTACATGTGATGTGCTGCCCCTCCAATTGGGGTGGGGGTGGAGAGGTGCAACCCCTTCACATTAGAAAATTCCACAGCAGTGTAGGGGCCCCTCAGCCCCCGCTAAAGCGCAGCCTGCCATTTTGAATTATTTTCTTTGTTTACTATACCTGCCTTGGCGCAGAGGGGCACATTGGTGCGCCAATCTGGCGCCGGGGTGCCCAAACCTTACTGCCACACCCACTGGGGGTCTGTCCCACAATTTCTGGGGGCCCTCTCTGCACCAAGGGGAGTTGGGTTACCAAAGGAAAAAAGTGAAAATGGTGGAATGCTTTTTAGGGGGGCTGTGGGACACCCCAAAGGGATGGGGAATTTCCTAATGGGATGGGGCATTGACCCCCTCGCCCCCACCCGCAACAGAGTGGGTGCCATGTCATGCAGCCCTCCCTGGGACCAGATATCTGCTCCTAGGAAGGGACGCCTGAGCCCAGGGAGGAGTGCAGGACAGACCCCCCTTATCTCCCCCTGAGGTGAGGAGGGCTATATGAGATGGGCCTCCCCTCCAATTGGGGTGGGGTGGAGTGGTGCACCCCCTTCACATTAGAAAATTCCCGAGCAGTGTAGGGGGCCCCTCCGCCCCCGCCAAAGGGCAGCCTGGCATTTTGAATTATTTTCTTTGTTTACTAAACCTGCCTTGGCGCGGAGGGTCACATTGGTGTGCTAATCTGGCCCCGGGGTGCCCAAACCTTACTGCCCCACCCACTGGGGGGCCTGTCCCACAATTTTTGGGGGTCCTCTCCCCCCACACCAAATGGAGGGGGGGGTGTACCACATGCAGCCATTTGTAGGAGGCCCAGGGAGGCCTGCATGAGGTACCCCCGCCACCCATTTGGGGTGAGGGGGAAGAGGGCCCCCAAAAATGGTGGGACAGGCTGCTAATCACAGCAAAGGCGATGGCCCACATCCCCTTCATTTTTCCCCGCTCTTCTCATGGGCATTGGGTGCCCTGATGCCCCTCATTGAGGTGTCCTCAGGCCTCCAATCTTTAGAGAAGATGGCAGTGGTTGGCAGGTAGAACCCTGAATATCTTTTCTGGCACAGCTGTGGATGGGATGAGTCTCGAGCTCCAAACTGGGCGCTGGAACAGGCCCATGCCCCTGTGGGTTCTGCCCGGGACCAGGGTTTGGATGAACCCTGTCCCGCCTGTGCTTGCCTGTCTCCCCCCACCCCCCTGCAGGACAGGCCCTGGGGCCCCCAGAACACTGAACACTGAATGCTGAAGGCTGGCTGGACTGTCGCCCAAGCTTGGCTGTGAGCCACTGCCAGGCCTCGCACTCAGTGGCGGCGGCTTTCATAGGGCGCCCCTCCTCCCCACCACAGAGAGCGGGCCGGCAAAATCAAATTAAATCAATGTTTTGCAGAACGGCAGATTAATTATTTATTTATTAATCTGCCGCTCTGCAGTATGCTGGGCTGCCAGGCAGGTCTGCATCTAGAGATGTAGAGCAGCGGGGCGAGTCCGGAGTTATTTTCATTTTCCATGCAGAGAGTGCGTGGAGCTCGTAGCTCCACGCACTCTACGTATCCCATCCTCTCATTTGAGAGGCTGTCGGGGCGCTGGAGGGGTAGCCCCTCACTGTTGGTATTCTGTGCAAACAGCGCAGAGGAGACCTCCTGTGCTAGCACTGCAGGCCATGCCGCCTAGCAGCAGGTTGTGTTGGATTGTCATTGGCTGTTTATCAGCCAATGACAATCCGTGTGGGTGGAGTCGGGTCATGGGCTTCTCGTTCTTTCCGTCTAGTTGCGTGTGGTGGACTTTAGGAAGGACTTGTCGTTGATGTCGCAGTGAGTGACCCAGGCCCAGCTGCCCAGAACCAGGCCCATCCACGGACCGGACGTGTGCTGCTGCAGCCCCAGGTAAGTGAGCTACTTTGGCTTAGTTAATAAACTCTTAGTCTTCCATGCCGCATTGGCAAAGAAGACTAAGAGTTTCCTTAACTAAAACAGCTTAATGGCGGGCGGGCGGCCGCGGGACACTCGGCCTACTGTGTCTGACTCATGGCCCTGTTCGCTGGCCGTCACTGACCATGTTGTGCCCATGGCCCGCTGCCCGGCCTTCACCATCACTAGATTGACGGTGAAGGCCGGACGGTGGGCACGGGCAGGACTGGGAGTCGGAGCAGCACTGACTACACAGTCAGCCCAGGGCCGCTCTGTCTCCCAGTCCTGTAGTGAGGCAGGCTGGGATTCAGCCTCCTTGCAACGGGTATCGCTGCAAGGTCACCGGTAAGTGTGTGCCTCTGTGTGGGAAGACAGGGGCCGGGGGAGCTGGGGGCAAAGTGGGATGCTCTGTCAATGTTTATAATGGTTACAAAAGTTAAGACGCAAAACCAGCTACATGTATACCTCATTGGGTTGTGCACCCGCTATAGACGCCTGTGTAACCCACACACGACAGCGGATGTTGTCCCCGCAGGGCCGACTCAGCCTTTCAACTTTCTGCAGTTGTTAAAAGGCATGCAGTTAATTTGGGACTGAGATGATTTGTGTTTGCCTGGCGCGTGCACCATTGTTCTTTCAGTTCATTGTAGATATTGAGATAATTAAAGGGTAGGGTGTTTAGGTTTGAGGAAGCAAGGCCATATGGGGAGAGGTCAGAGGTATAACGAGGGGGCAATGGAGATGCGAGGGGAGACCCTGCTTTGCGGTGCAGTGCGATGACGCCATGTGGCCCTCTCCTGACTTAGACGGTGCTGGGAAACCAAATCCAGCCCAGGTGGCCCCCTCGACCACACTCGAACCCCCACCCAGAAAAGTGCCTTCCATGGACGCTCTAGTGCAGTCTTGTCAAGAAAAGGCGACCTTTCCCCATTGGCTTCCTATGTGTTAATGGATTTGTGCAGCTGTTTGGTTTCTCTGGGCTGAAACATCACTCCTGCACCCCCACACCTCGAAGACAAACCTGCACCCTGTGCGGAGCTTAGGCGTGACTCCTGTATGAATCTCGGCATCGTCCTGTCTCTCCTCTACCGCTGCAGTGCCACAGCGTTTCCTCCTCTAACTTCCTGGACTATTCAGATGTGCTACAAGAAGAATCCCACTGGCTGTGAAGCTGTGTAATTTGAAGTAAAGAAGGGGCGCAAGTTGTTTAGTGGCAAGGGGGCCTGATCTTCTCTTGGTCAGTGTGTTCTATGAGTAAGAGATGCGCTTCTCCTTCTAAGTGCTGTTGTTGTGGCCTTGCCGATGGGCTGTTACTCAGAGGGCTCCAGCAGTTGGAGAGGAGCTAACAACGCACAATACCCCACTCAAACACAGAGTGGAGGTGACACACATACATCACGCAGCACGTCTGAAGACGTCCAACCTCCCTCCTTCACAGAGTTACAGCAACATACACAGGAGACCAGCACAAGAACACCCCCAGATGCAACACAGAACAGGGGTGTGGCACACACACACCTCATAGATTCACACACACACACCCCAAAGCAACACACAGCGAATACAAATGGACACACATAGCTACCCACACGTGTGCAATACACACACGCAGCACAGACTGTGGTGTGGATGCCTGTGAGTGTGATGTCAGAGAATGTGAGGTCATGTGTGGAATTACGATGTATGGGAATGCCCCCAGTGCTCCACCAAGGGCCGCTGGGACGCCCTACCTGGGTCGTGGTCACTGGTGGGTCCTACACATGCCATGGACTTCATTACATTTATAACTGAATAAAGGATTTACCTGAACAACTTGCCTAGGGATTGCCATCTGCAAAGATCTAAAAACCTTTGTTTTTTGGGATTTTTATTAACCAGATGTAGGGTGCCAATTGGATTTAATTGCTAGTGATGCTTAGTAGCCAGTGGTTATTGTCCGAGTTGAGTGGGGTGCAGTGAGTTTCTGTACGAAACCTCCAAGGGTTGCCAGAAAGTCCTAGGACCAGGGTAGGTAACCTGGAACACTCAAAACCTATTGACCTACAACTTCCGCCAACCCCAGACAATCTAGCCCAGGGTGAAGGAGCATGGTAATTGTAGTTTAAAACATTGCGTGTTGCCTCTCCCTGGGCGAGGGAAAAATGCTGTTTATAGTGGTGCGGTGTCAAAGGGGGGCTCTTCTGTGGAATTTTGATTTGATATGATATGATACGGCATTTATAACGCGCCTAAACACAAGTGTTTCAAGGCGCGATTCTCTAAACTTGGTGTATGCTGTACTTGGTTCTCTGTTCCTGGGCTGTAGCAAATGAGAGAAAGTGGCAGGGAAATGGTTGGCTGGATATTAAAGCGGACCTCTTATTAATGCCCAAAACATGAAGTTGTTTCTATGAATGTGAGTTGTACTGCTTCTGATATTTTTCCATCATGACTATATAATGAATTTCTTTATGCATACACCATAGTACCAGCTATTCCCAATACAAGCTGCTGTAAAATACACCATAACACTTGTACACGTAAGAATAATGTACGGTAAAACCTAATGCTTTTTATGTTATATTTCAGTGGGTTTGGACAGTAAATTGCACATTTTGGAGGCCATTTTTCCAAATATTTTCGCGGGGGGAGATCCCCGTTCGCACCCCACTTCGGGTGGCGTGGGCTCACGTGCTAAGCTCGCTCGCTCACAATTCCCCCGGGGAAACTTACACCCCACCAACTTTCAAACTCACCAGCCACCACTACTTGTTTGCTTCACTCCCATGGTTGATGATTCCAATAAGGATTTGGAGACCTTAAATATGTATTTTATATCTTAAACATTGGTGCCTCCAGTGGAGCTTGTAGAGAGGTCCCCACCCTAGTGTGTGAGCATGGAGTAGTAGGTGAGTGCACAGTTATTGTGAGATGCGACTGAGACCAATAAACAAGTTGCTTGTTCTGGTATTTACAGGAAGATGGGCACTTCAGGGAAGGAATCCTGGCCTCTTAAACTGTTTCATGAATTGAGAAAGTTGAGGGGCATACCCTCGTTTCATTTCATGAATCATGATAACAGGAAAAGACTGTGGCTGAGGGGAGGTGTGTGAATTACCTTTAGTTGTAAATCAGTGTAGGCCCATTGGAGGCAGATTTGTTCCCGGGACCACTAATACATGTTGAAAGCAACCTGTCCTTTTCAAACGTCTCTTACAGTTTTTCATGCAAGAATTCAAGTCGTTTTAATGTCATCACCAGATGTAAGTAACTTACTGTTCTTGGTAACGTAAGGGGATCCGTGCAAGTCACATTTGGCTGGGTGGCTACTCCGGCGTGGTAGATGTGGTAGCTGAGACAATCCCTCCAGTCCTGTGGCTGCAGAGACTGCTCAGAAGAGCGCAGTACACAGAGCCTGCCCCCCCATGGTGCAAAATTGGCTGGTTTCCCCCTAGCTTGCGCCCCAGTGAAGGGAGCCTGAGAGCAGGTGTTTTCGTGGCAGACATAAAAGTTCTATCGATCATGAGGTCCACAGGTTTGATTGCGAGTGGGATAGAATTGGTGCTTTATTCCTGAGGTTGCCCAAATAAATGCCATTGTGTTATGTTATAATAACCCATGCTGTTTAAACACCCTGAAACTATTGTGTTTGTGTTGTTAAAAAAATGGTGAATACGACTATAACATTGAAAAAATTAAACGTAGTGTTAAGAGGGACAACAGAATTGAAGGATTTTGTACTCTGAACTGCTTTTCTTTTTCTTAATTTTCTTCTGTTTTCTTTCTTCTTTTCTGTTATTTAATGCCTACTGCTATATTAATTTTGTGAAAAGTCGAGTTCTTGCACTAAAATACAATAAATAAATAAATAAAACCAAGTACCAAGGCGTCCCCTCTCCCCCCCAGATTTGATGGGTCTCCTACGCCCCTGCGCGGGACGGTAGGCCATGTGTTGTTGGCAGCATGTTTCGATGGGTGAGCCGAGTGAAATATGCAGAAAATGCGTTTTTTTCCCACATTTCGGACTTTGCGGGGTGTCTGGGTAATAAATTCTGGGCCGATATTTGCACAATTCACACCTCTGCGGATTCCCACGGCAGTCCTCTTTTCGGAAATGCATGGGGTTCCCTGTTTTCCTTGGTGGCTTGGACACCCGAGGCCCATATCTGTATGATGTGCCCGTCTGCAGAGAGTGTGAAATTCATGTGTGAAAACAGACTTGGGGTTACTTGCATTTTAGGCTTTCCCCTTGGCGCCCAGGTAGGTACACCCACACATGTGAGGTACCGTTTTTACCGGGACACCTGTGGGAACGCGGGACGGTAGGCCATGTGTTGTTGGCGGCGTGTTTCGATGGGTGAGCCAAGTGAAATGTGCGGAAAATTCGTTTTTTTTACCCACATTTCGGACTTTGCGGTGGTGTCTGGGTAATTTGATTTGATTTGAATAATTTCTTACACACACCAGGCAGATACTTGCATTCGGGCGCAGATGTTAACTAAAGGACTCAATATACCACTGTGGGAGCCTGAAGTAGCCCTAAAGGAATATGTTCATTTAAATCGGAAGGTTTTCAGTACTTTTCTGAATCTTGCCAGTGTGGTGCATGAGCGGATGCTGAAGGGCAGCTGGTTCCACAGTTTAGGCCCAAACACAGAGAACCTCCTGTCACCTTTAAAGAAGTGTTTCGTCTTCGGGACACATAGCAGAAGTTTATCTTCTGATTGGAGGTTTCTGTATGGGTAGTAGTGGCAAATTCTGGTGTTTAAGTATCAGGGTGCAAGTTTATAATAACACTTGTACACCAGGCATGCCACCTCAAATTTAATGCGATCCTCCACCATCAGCCAGTGCAATGCTTTCCTGGCTGTGGACACATGATCTCTTTTACCCAGATGGGCCGTTAGCCTGACTGCCGCATTCTGGGCCCTCTGTAGTCTTAGCATTTGTTTCCTAGGGATCCCTGTCATGAGATTATTACAGTAGTCAAGGTGAGAATTTACCAAAGTTCCCACCATTACTGGAAAGTCTTGAGGTATTAAGAAGGGGAGTACATTTCTAAGCAGGCGCAGGGAATAGTATACTGCTTTTACTTCGCTGGCCAAATTTTCTTGCCAGATACACCTGAGGTTTTTCACTTTCTTTGAGAACGGGATACTCACTCTCAAGATCTGTGGAGTGAAATTTGTATCTTCCTCTCTATTTTTCTTCTCTGATCTAAATATAATTATTTCTGTTTTGCCTGCATTAAGCTGTAGTTGGTTGCAGGCCATCCATTTTTTTATGTCTTGCATACAACGGTCTATCATCTCAAATGTCTCAGACAAATTGTCTGTCTCCACATAAATCTGTGTGTCGTCGGCGTATGAGTGAAATCGTAGACCGTGTCTCCTCAAGATATCAAACAGTGGTTGAATATATAGATTAAAGATCAGAGGTGAGAGTGCTGACCCCTGGGGGACTCCGCACCTCAGTTGTATTAATTCTGAGAGAAATGCTCCCAGTATCACCTGCTGCGTTCTGTCCTGTAGAAAGGAGTCAAACAAGTCCACCACTAATTTGGCTGCTCTACCGATGTTTCCAATCCGTTGAAGTATAATCTTGTGGTTGACTGTATCAAATGCCGCAGATAGGTCAAGCATCAGCAATACTGAATTGCTTCCCCTGTCTGCGGCTTCCAGTAGGTCGTCCTGGACTACTAATAGGGCAGACTCTGTCCCATGATTAGGGCGAAATCCCGAATGATGTTTGTCCAGGATGTCTCTACTGTCCACGAACTGCTGAAATTGACTGCAGACTATTTTTTCCAAGATTTTGGTAGGCCAGCATAAGTTGGCTACCGGACGATAGTTTTCAAGTACCATAGGGTCTAGGTTAGGTTTTTTCAATAAAGGTTTTTCCAGTGCACCCTTAAGTGCACGTGGAAAATAGCCTTCTGTGAGTAATTTGTTCACACAGATTGTTAAAAATGGGGTAAGATTAGTTGCCAAGCGGATAGCAGTACAGGCATAGGAAATGCTAGAAATGCATGGGGTTCCCTGTTTTTCTTGCTGGTTTCAACACCCTAGGCCCAAATCTGTAGGTTGCCCACATGAACAAAATGGGCAGTGGCGAAAAGCTTGCGATTACCAGTGGGTTACCCTTTTCCTTTTGCGCCTCAGGTAGGTGCACCCACACATGTGAGGTACCGTTTTCATCGGGACACGTGTGGGGACGCAGGAAGGTAGGCCATGTGTTGTTGGCGGTGTGTTTCGGTGGGTGGCCAGAGCGAAATGTCTGAGAATTGTCTTAATTTCCAGCCAATTTCAGAGACATTTCCCTGTGTCCACTCACCGAAACACGTTGCCAACAACAGATGTCATACCTTCTTGCGTTCCCACAGGTGTCTTGACGAAAACGGTACCTCACTTGTGTGGGTGCACCTACTGGGGGCGCAAAAGGAAAAGGGTAACCCGCTGGTAACCCCAAGCCTTTCGCCACAGCACATTTTGTTCATGTGGGCAACGTACAGATTTGGGCCTAGGGTGTCGAAGCCAGCAAGGAAAACAGGGAACCCCATGCATTTCTGAAAAGAGGACACCTGTGGGAATCCACAGAGGTCTGACTTGTGCAAATCGGCCCAGAATCTACTACCCAGAAACCCCGGCAAAGTCCAAATTTGGGGGTAAAAAACACAATTCCCAGATATTTTCGCTCTGCTCACCCACCAAAACACACCGCCAACAACAGATGTCATACCTTCCGGGTTCCCACAGGTGTCTCAACGAAAACGGTACCCCACATGTGTGGGTTCACCAATCTAGCCGCAAAGGGAAAAGGCTAACCCACTGGTAACCACAAAAGGGTTTGGGGAGATAACCTACAGATTTGGCCCTAGGGTGTCCAAGCCACCAAGGAAAACTGGGAACCTCATACATTTCTGAAAAGAGGGCACCAGTGGGAATCCACAGAGGTCAACTTGCGTGAAGCGGACCAGAATGTTTTACCCCGAACCCCCGACAAAGTGAAAAATGTGTTTTTTTTGGCACATTTCAGACTTTGCCGGGGTTTCTGGGTAATAAATTCTGGGCCGATTTGCGCAACTCATATCTCTGCGGATTCCCTCGGGTGTCCTCTTTTCGGAAATGCATGAGGTTCCCTGTTTTCCTTGGTGGCTTGGCCACCCGAAGCCCATATCTGTATGGTGTGCCCGTCTGCAGAGAGTGTGAAATTGGGGTTACTTGTGTTTTAAGCTTTCCCCCTGGCGCCCAGGTATGTGCACCCACACATGTGAGGTACTGTTTTCATCGGGACACCTGTGGGAACGCGGGACGGTAGGCCATGTGTTGTTGGCGGTGTGTTTCGATGGGTGAGCCAAGTGAAATGTGCGGAAAATGCATTTTTTCCCACATTTTGGACTTTGTGGGGGTGTCTGGGTAATAAATTCTGGGCCGATTTGCGCAAATCATATCTCTGAAGATTCCCACGGGTGTCCTCTTTTCGGAAATGCATGGAGTTCCCTGTTTTCCTTGGTGGCTTGGACACCCGAGGCTCATATCTGTATGATGTGCCCATCTGCAGAGAGTGAGAAATTCAGGTGTGAAAACAGACTTGGGGTTACTTGTGTTTTAGGCTTTCCCCTTGGCGCCCAGGTAGGTGCACCCACACATGTGAGGTACCGTTTTCATTGGGACACCTGTAGGAACGTGGGACGGTAGGCCATGTGTTGTTGGCAGCGTGTTTCGATGGGTGAGCCGAGTGAAATGTGCGGAAAATGCATTTTTTCCCCACAAATTTGGACTTTGCAGGGGTGTCTGGGTAATAAATTCTGGGCCGATTTGCGCAAATCATACCTCTGCGGATTTCCACGGGTGTCCTCTTTTTGGAAATGCATGGGGTTCCCTGATTTCCTTGGTAGCTTGGACACCCGAGGCCCATATGTGTCTGATGTGCCCGTCTGCAGACAGTGTGAAATTCAGGTGTGAAAACAGACTTGGGGTTACTTGTGTTTTAGGCTTTCCCCTTGGCGCCCAGGTAGGTGCACCCACACATGTGAGGTTCTGTTATCATCGGGACACCTGTGGGAACGCGGGACGGTAGGCCATGTGTTGTTGGCAGCGTTGTTTCGATGGGTGAGCTGAGTGAAATGTGCGGAAAATGTGTTTTTTTTCCACATTTTGGACTTTGCAGGGGTATCTGGGTAATACATTCTGGGCCGATTTGCGCAAATCATACTTCTGCGGATTTCCACAGGTGTCCTTTTTTTGGAAATTCATGGGGTTCCCTTTTTTCCTTGGTGGCTTGGACACCCGAGGCCCATATCTGTATGATGTGCCCGTCTGCAGAGAGTCTGAAATTCCGGTCTGAATACAGACTTGGGGTTACTTGTGTTTTAGACTTTCCCCTTGGCGCCCAGGTAGGTGCATCCACACATGTGAGGTACCGTTTTCATTGGGACACCTGTGGGAATGCAGGAAGGTATAACATTTGTTGTGTTTGTATGGTTATCATATAGTTTTGACCCATTTGCTGGTGCCCTTTGTCACACAACCCTTTCATTTCCCAAATGTGACCTACATTTAGTCGCTGCTTTAGGCACCATACTCTTTTGTAACCTGCACAAGTCACCTACCCTTGAAAAGGTCTGCCTGTGCACTTGTGCACAAAAAATGTATGCTTGCCAATGCTTGCCATTCCTCACCACATTGGTTTTCCCGATTTACACATGCTAAGTGCGTCTGTTCGGGCTGTGAGCATAAAACTCCTGTGTACCATGGCTCAGTTTTTGGCTTGTGGTATTGCTTGTTTTGTAAAACACTACAAAAAATGTGTGCTTTCCTAACTACAAGAGTCGGGGGAATGTAGCGGAGCATTGCTTTTCTCAAAATTCATAGAAGCCATTGCCGTACCAAGCCAACCATGTCCAACACATACCTTTTTTTTCGGTCATTTTGCCGCTTTTCCCCCAATCTATGGCATTTTCCCCTACCTAGTTGTTGCCCGACCTATGCAAATTTTAAACTTGGAATCTTGGAATTTTGTCTATTTTTCAGAAATATATGCCTTTCTGTCCTCCAATTCGGCTTTCCTACCCTTTTCTTCCATTCCGTCCATGCATATCCAATTGGCAAAAATGGCCAAAATTGCCTACCTCTCACAAAATGGTTGATAACCACATCAAAATAATGTTTTTTCGTGTCCACTCAACCTGTTCTTGAAAGCCAGGAAATTGGGGAATTCAGCACAGCAAACCATTTGTTCCTAGCTCTTACAAGGAAAAAACCACAGGCTTCTTTGTACATCATTTTCTTCGCATTTTTTGAAAAAACACAACATTTCCGCCCTTTTTGGTTATTTTCTCTCACCCCCCCACAGCAACCTAGGATTCCTGGGTGGCGTTATGACCACCTACATGTGGGAAATTTGGCCGAGATATCTCATGTAACAAAAAAGTTACAAGCCATTGAATGGCCACATACCGAAATCACCAAAAAAGGCCTTGGCACTGGGGGGAAATACCTATGGCACTTAAAGGATTAAGTGTGCAATGCCTTAGTGCAATCTAATGAAAATGCACACTAAAGTGTTGAATATTATATTTTGAAGGGATTGAACCCAGACACTACCGAGCGGAAACAAATTAAGATTTAGGGACATACAAGACTTGTAAGGTAAAATGTAACCCCTTGATTTCCCCCCTTTTTTGAAAAAAGACGCTTGTACCAATTTTGCCAATATAAATACAAAACAAGTTATACCAAATCTAAATTTTCTCTCCCTCTCTCTCTCTTTCTCTATGTATCCTCCCCATCACCAACGCCGTTTGTATCTGGATTTGTTTCTTTTCTTTTTCATTTTGATTTACACTCTTATGGTATTTTTTACCTTTTATGTTTATTTCTAATTTTTAATTATTGTTGATACAAATGCTCTAATTTGATGATTTTCTACTATATATGCAACAATGGCTACACTATGATTTTCCACTGTTTTGTTTGAAATATGTTTGGCATCAGATTACATTGATTAATCAGTTAAGAGGCCCTGATTTGAAGAAGGCTTTAAGAAAAGCCGAGACACTAGTCATCAATGAGGGCAATTTTTGTTATAATAAAAAAGCATTGTTAGCTCTGCATCCAAATCTTTGGCGCTGTCTTTTTTCTGGGTCTTTTTCTTAAACTTACCTTTATCCGTGTTTTTTTTGGCTTAGGTTGAACCACAACCCAGTAAGACGCGACTCCTAGAGAGAAAAAACTTTTCAAGAACGCAAATAACAAGTGTATCAAGAAATATGTCGCCTTGATACACCTGACCTTTTAAGCCAACAACTTGTAACACTTATATAATGTGCTTCGTTTGAGGTAGATTATGTATAGTGGTGCTTGCCGCACTATCTTTCTACTAAGCATAGCAAGCCGCACAATTTTCTTAGCTTTTTTGCGGTTCCAAGCATATGTACAGGTGTAAACTGGTCAAATATCTTTGCCATGCATACAGCTTAAGCTTCTTACATTTGACATCGCCCTTACGTCCTTACACTTTAAGTTCACGATACCATTGTTCATGATGTTTCGTCTATTTGCGTCCTTCTCTGGTCGTCATTTCTTCTATATGTGTCATGAACCATCGGACGCATCCCTTCTGGACTTCCTGGTCCCTGACCCATAGGGGCTTGCACTCAGCAGTCTTCCCAACATGGCCGCTGAACGCGGAACACTGTTTACTAGTTTCCGCGCCATACGCACTACGTTCTATAAAGCGGACACGCCCCCGCGGCCCTGCGCGTCTCAATGCTACTGCTTGCCGTCGCTAGACATGGGTTGCCGTAGTTCGCTTTTGCTTATCCTTTGATTCCTGGTTCCCGGTCCCCCTAAATTCCTCCTCCTTCCTTCCTCATCTTTTTTGTCCTCTATCGCATCCCAGATCTCCATGCACTCATACCCCGAGTGCACTCGTCGCCGTTTCCTGGACTTTCTCCGGACATTCCCAAACATCTGAACGTCCCCAGGAGACGGAACGCTGAACGCACGCTGGAACCCGAGGACCTACGCACAGGGTTATACAAGACCCAAACTGTGCGAAAGAAGACTCAATCGAAGAACTCCAACAAACAACATAGACAGGCGAGAAGGGGGGAAACCTGTGACAGATTGAGACGCCTACAAACTGATACAGATAAGGACATGGAGGCTGCAGTTCAAGACCTGATGCGCGGCTTGCAAGAGTTAACCACAGAAGTTCAGAATCTCAAAGCCGAGAATGCCGCATTAAGACAACTAGTCCTGTCACGTGATTCCGCGACCAAGGAAAGTGTATTGCTGGGCGGAGTAGTGGATAAATATGATGGCTCCTCAAAGAACCTTCGTGGCTTCCTTGATCCGTGTTTAGTGCATTTTACCTTTAAGCCCTACTACTTTTCCACCCCCAGGGCAAAGGTGGGCTTTATTATTTCGCATCTCACCGGGAATGCATTAACCTGGGCTACGCCCTTAGTTAATTCTGGAGATGCGCTCCTGGATGATTATGATGGGTTTGTACGGGCTCTAAAGACCATGTTTGACCGCCCAGAACAGGTTTACAGTGCCCAAGAACGTCTATTGGATTTCCAACACGGGTCCCAGGATATGCTTACCTATGTAACACGCTTTAAGCAACTGGCCAAGGAAGCAGATTGGTCCTCGGAGGCCTGCTTTACCCTATTTCGGAGAGGACTAAACGAAGAGATAAAAGACGAGCTAGGCAGAGTAGCTCGCCCAGGTTCCTTCAAGGCCCTTATGGACCTCTCTTTACAAATAGACTTTCGTATCCAGGAAAGGAAGGCGGAAAAGAAGAAAACACAAATGCCTTACCAAAAGACCTTTATAGAATCTTCCTCTAAACCCAAGCCCACTCCTGCCCCGACCACAGACCCAGAACCCATGCAACTGGGGGCCTTCCGCGGACCCATATCCCTGCAAGAAAGACTGCAACGGATTCACACTGGGCTGTGCATGTACTCTGCCTCAGATAAAAATCTTGTGAGAGAATGTCCTTTGGCCCCTCCACGGCGTTCGGGAAACACCACCTCTCGATCCTAGATGGAGCACAGCTTCGGGAGAAAGATGTTTGCTCCACATCTATTCCATCCTTGAACTCTCCTGGAGAAAACAACCTTGTGATCTTGCAGGCCTTTCTATCGCCGTCCAAGAAGGAAACTTACCCCATTGTGGCATTAGTGGATTGTGGGGCCATGGGGATTTTTATAGATCAGGATTGGGTCACTACCCACCGCATTCCATATGAAACTCGAGACATCATGCAACCTATAGGCCATTGATGGAAGACCTCTCTCTTCAGGACCAATAACCCTGCAAACCAAAGAGATCCAGCTCTCAATAAACCATCATCAAGAGATGATCAAATTTGACATCATAAAGTCTGCCCATTATCCAATGGTACTGGGTATGCCCTGGTTACACAAGCACAACTCATACATCAACTGGGCAGCAGGATCCTTGTTTCATGGCTCCGAACATTGTATGTCTCACTGTCTATCCCTGGATTCCTCGTCAAGATCCTCTGAAGGTACGCTTACAGACCAGCTAGTCCCATTCACGGTCTCAAATATTATCCAGGACCCCAGGGCCTATCAGGATTACCCTGATGTGTTTTCAACTGCCATAGTTCAAGCCCTACCCCCTCACAGACCTGAAGACTGCACTATTGACACTGAACCCTCAGCAGTGATTCCCTTTGGAAGGATGTTCATCCTATTAGAACCGGAGAAAAGGGCCCTCCGAGAATACTTGGATACCAACCTAGAAAATGGCACCATACGACCATCCAAATCCCTGGCGGGAGCTTCGTTGTTTTTCGTTCCCAAGAAAGATACTAAGGAGCTTAAGCCTTGTCTTGATTATTGTGGTCTTAATCAATGCCCCCTCAAGGACCGCTACCCATTGCCCTTAATCTCGGATATCCTGGAAGCGGTGAGAGGAGCTATAATCATCACAAAATTGGATCTCAGAGATGCCTACCATCTGATCCGTATAAAGGAAATTGACAAATGGAAAACAGCCTTTAGAACACCATTTGGTCACTTTGAATACCTGGTTATGCCCTTCGGACTTGCCAATGCCCCAGCGGTCTTCCAACGTTTTATGGACCGGGTGTTCTCCGATATGCTGTTCCTCTTCGTCATAGTTTACCTGGACGATATACTGATATACTCCAAGGACCATTTTAAGCATGAAGAGCATGTTAAGGCAGTCTTACAGCGGCTACGTGAACATAAGCTCCTGGCTAAACCCGAGAAATGCCTTTTTGATGTCTCTACTGTTCACTATCTCGGATTTGTCCTTAGTCCAGAAGGAATTGGAATGGACCACTCAAAAGTAAATTCCATACTATCCTGGCCTGTTCCAACTACTGTGAAACAGATTCAATCCTTCCGGGGGCTAGCCAACTTCTACCGGAAATTCATACCTTCCTTTTTGGAGATAGTTCAACCGATCATTACATTGTTGAAGAAGGATACCCCCTTCATCTGGACAGCAGCCCAAGACGAGGCATTCCAACGATTGAAGTCTGAATTTACACAAGCCCCCATCCTGACTCAACCTGACATTGATCGACCTTTCCTAGTGGAGACGGATGCCTCCAACTACGCCATCGGAGCAGTTCTAAAGCAGGAATTTCGAGGACAAGTTAGAACACCCCATCGCTTATCTCTCGCAAACCCTAACTCCTAGCGAGATCCATTATTCTGTTCTGGAAAAGGAACTGTTAGCCATCCGTCAAGCCTTCACAGAGTGGCGTCATCTACTCCTGGGAGCAAAACATCCTATTCAGGTCTGTAAGGATCATCAGAATCTTCAAGTTCTACAATCCCTGCAATGTAGGAATAGTCGTCAAGCCCGTTGGGGCTTCTTCTTTGACCAGTACCAGTTCCAAATCCATCATGTTCCTGGAACACACAACATAATTGCTGACGCCTCATCCCGACATCCCGACTACGAAACTCTTGAAGATAGATCCTTCCCAAAGATGTTTCCCCATGCAATTTTTGTAGCCCAAGCAATCACTCTCCTGGAAGATATTCAGATTCAAACCCAGTCCTCTGAGATCTGGAAGGAATTAACTTGGAAGAATCGATGGAATCTTAAAACAAAGGATGGGTATTTGTTCAAGGACAATGGCCTGGTCATCCCCACGCAGAGACTGCGACAAAGGATTACAAGCCTCTGTCATGATACCCTTCATTCAGGACATCGTGGCATTACCAACACTCTCCGTTTAATACAAAGACAGTTTTGGTGGCCAGCAGTACATCCAAGCCTGTGCAGTCTGCAATCAAAACAAGCATGATAACAAGAGGCCAGCGGGTCTCCTACTCCAACCAACGCTACCAACAAGACCCTGGGAATTCATTGCTACAGACTTTATTGTGTAACTACCACCTTCCAGGGGATACACAACTATCATGGTTACCATTTATTTATTTACTCACATGGCTCATTTTTCACCCTTGTATAAACTACCATCTTCCTCAGAACTCGCTGGAATCTTCCTGGAACACATATTCCGACTTCATGGACTCCCTTCCAAGATCATATCAGACAGAGGTCCTCAATACATATCTCAATTCTGGAAACACTTATGCCGTATACTAGGAATCCAACGTGCCCTCTCCTCAGGTTATCATCCACAGACCAATGGAGCTACTGAACGTGTGAACCAAACCCTGGAGCAGTATCTTCGTTGTTTCACCACCAAGGTCCAGGACGATTTGTCACTCTTAATACCAGTGGTTGAATTCGCCTACAACAATTCGGATCACTCGGCTGTCAAGACCAGCCCCTTCTTCTGCAGCCAAGGATTCCACCCTTCGGTTCTACCATCCCTTCTCCCACATCCTACACCAGTTCCTACAGTCGACTCCTGGATTGAAACCCTCATCAACGTACACAAGGAAGCCAAAGACCACCTTGAAAGGGCCCGAACTAACACCAAGCACTATGCAGACTCCAAAAGAAGGCCAGGACCTTCCTATGCAGTGGGTGATAGGTCTGGCTATCCTCGAAACTACTGCCTCGACACTTACGACCTAATAAATTGGCTCCTCGGTACTATGGCCGCTTTTCCATAAAGGAAATCATTAACCAAGTGGCCTTCCGACTCAAACTACCAGACTCCTGGAAGAGGAACCACCCAGTGTTTCACACGTCTCTAATGAAACCATACGTCCAGACCTCCCAGACTGCTCCAAGATCTACCCCTGTGGTTGTCGATGACCATCTAGAATACAAAGTGTCCAGAATATGTGACTCCAGGTATAGACGTGGCCAGCTACAGTATCTGGTTGAGTGGAAAGGGTGCCCACCAAGTGAACGCAATTGGGAACCAGTCTCAAACCTAAATGCCCCAGACTACTTCAAAGGTACCACCTTATACACCCGGGCAAACCCGGAGGAACAGGCCTTCAGAGGAGGCATGCTGTCATGAACCATCGGACGTGTCCTTTTTGGACTTCCTGGTCCCTGACCCATAGGGTCTTGCACTCAGCAGTACTCCCAACATGGGCGCCAAACGCGGAACGCTGTTTACCAGTTTCCGCGCCGTATGCACTATGTTCTATAAAGCGTACATGCCCCCGCGGCCCTGCGCGTCTCAGCGCTACCGCTTGCCGTGGCTAGACGTGTGCTGCCGTAGTTCGCTTTTGCTTATCCTTTGATTCCTGGTTCCCGGTCCCCCTAAATTCCTCCTCCTTCATTCCTCCTCTTTTTTGTCCTCTAACGCATCCCGGATCTCCATGCACTCTTTCCCCGAGTGCACTATTCGCCGTTTCCTGGACTTTCCCCGGACATTCCCGAACATCTGAATGTTCCCAGGAGACGGAACGCTGAACGCACGCTGGAACCCGAGGACCTATGCACAGGGTTATACAAGACCCGAACGGTGCGAAAGAAGACTCCATCGAAGAACTCCAACAAACAACATAGACAGGTGAGAAGGGGGGAAACCTGTAACAATATGTTAGTTAGTCTGGGTTCTCGTGACGTCACAATTCATCTTCCATTAAGACCTTTTTGGTCTCTTCAGGGACTATACTTAGAAGAGCTTCATTTCGTTTCATTTGTTGATAGGGTTTCCTCAATGGATACCTTACTGCCCATGGTTTCCTTGGTACTGATACTTCAACAGGTGCTGTTCTTCTGATAGGTACTGGACGGATCCCCACTGCGCTCTCTGCTGGTTTATTTGCTCATCATACGTCTCATATTTCGGTGTGAACGTTCCTGGTACTTCAAAATGGACGGTTGGAGTGCAGGCTTTATTTGAGACCTCCTCTGCACTCCCCCCTCTTGGCGATTCATCAACCACTTTCACCTCCTTCTTTGGATATGTCTTCTTTTGTTCCTCTGTATTCACCTTTACTTCATCACCTGGGTTCATTCCTTCTTCATCTTCTGGGTCTATACATGATGGTCTGAAGAAATGTCTCTTTGGAGTCCATGGCCCTCATTACAACACCGGCGGTAACCAATGGCACTATTAGCACCATGGTTGCTGCCAGTATTGTAACAAGTCCGCCATGGTGCAATGGGGAATTACCACCCCATTCCAAGGTTGGCGGGGCGGTAATTCCCCATGCACCATTGGCCCTTCCCAATTCCCATTTTTGCCCCATAGGGCTCAATGGGAATGGGGAAGGCGGTAATTACGGTACCGCAAATTGCGGTACCGTAATTACCTTCAAGGTCCCTTTGCGGGTCCAGACCAGCCGTTAAGGTCGGGAGCCGCAAAGGGACCTCGTAATTAGGCGCTAAGGGGTTAACGGCGCCGCAGCTTTTTACGGCACCGTTAACGCCTTAGCGCCAGTGTCATAATCATGCCACATATCTTTATGACTCCTTTTAGACTTCCTGCTGTCCTTACGTGTTCGTCTTTGCTCCACGTCATCAGTTCACATTGGCCATTTGGGCTGCAGTAAACCCATCTTCCCACATAATTTCTGTGCTTCCTGGGATAGAGAAACTTTGTTCCTTCTGGTGCGTGAATGCTGGTCTTCACAAAATCTCTTATTTCCTCATCATTCAGGTCTTTGGGCTTCCATCCTGGCTTGACATCAATCATGATCTTATCCCTATGGCACTGAGAGATTAGTATCTTGATAACACAGAATACTAGCAATATCACCACTAGCAGGGCTCCCATGAACTTAAATGTATCTGCTATCCATTATGGAACCCATGAGAATAGTGATCCAAACCAACTGTCATCATCAACTTTGTCAGTTTCATCAATCATCTGGTTCTGCAGTTTTGTCAGCATACCCATGGCTTCTGTTAGAGTTCCATTTTCCTCATCGTGAGAAGGTATAAATGTGCAACATGATTCTCCAATTTTTGCACAAACACCTCCATCCATAGCTGTGATCATGTCAAGTACATATCTGTTCTGGAGAGTCATCAATTTACTCCTCCTTGATTGCGTTGAATCCCTTTATGGTTGTGTTGATGGTCTGCAGTAACTCCCATCTGGTTATCTGCAACCATTTAGTCTTTGCTCCAACTTGGAATCTTGGCATGAAGATTGTTGCGAACACTGATGAGGTGAGGCTAAACCGCCTATGTTCATATGGGATTGCATGAAAAGCTTCTTCAGATTTGGCAGAAAAGTAATTCTCCCTCTTCATTCGAGTCAGCAGTTCCACAGATCTCTTGTTCCTCAGGTGAGCATCTGCTTTCGGGAAACTGTCAATATTCAAGTCACTTTTCGGGATCACCAATGCTGAAACGTGGATATTCACTATTGTGCATATACCTCCTCAGTTTCTCGGCAGTCTGTCGTATGCTTTGGACCCACATGCCCAATAATGATCCATAATTATTGCAGTCCTGTGCTCCATTCCTGGAGCGTCAAACACTTGTCCACAGTTCTGATTCTCTCCCATCTTCCTTGTGCCATTATTCCTGAAGCGGAACATTGGGCATTCCAGTGGCACTATCTGCAAAGGTCCTCCTCTGTCTTCGACCCATGTCAGCAGTTTTGCAAACTTCGGCCACAATGGCTTGCATCCATTTTGTACTATGTCAATTGTACCTTGGTAATGACCTATGGCCATCCATGCTCTGCAAATCACTACTCCTTTTTCCCATCCATCTGGTGAAAGCACTGTTCTCCAAATCTGCATTTGGCCTCTGTTCTTCCAACTTTGAGCCTCTTCTGGAGTTTTTCTTTGGACATTTAGCTTCTGATTCACTTCCCATCTGATTTCTGCTCAGTTTACTCCAGGTTTCTCGTACCTCATTACATGAGTCTTAATATGAGCTCTGTTTCTTTTCTTTATGTCTTCGACATAATCATCTTCATCAGGATCAGTTGCTTCACTTGCCCATTTCAGTGAGGCATTACTACCCATGAACTGGCCTCTGGTCTTGCACATTGCTACGTGCAAAAGACAGTGTTCTGTCTGGACATCAATTTCTACAGCTACGAAAATCTTGGACTTCCCCATGCTATTGAAGTGGGAGAATGGAAGACCAGGCTCCCGTCCTTCACCTCTCGCGCTTGGCCTAAAGGGTCACGACCCAGACACCTGCCACGAGAAGAGTTTGCCCATCTACCAGACGACCAAATACCCTGGTACAGGAACATACGGATGTGTCCATCTGCCTGCCCAGCAGCCCGCACTGGCCATGCCGACACCTGCGGCACGGATCAACTAGACTAAAAACTACACGTCGTTAGAGATGCCATGACGACCTAGCCAACGGTCAGCACACCTGTACAAATATACACACTGGACACTCCCGCACCAATCTACACGAAGAATATACTCAGTGCTATGACGTAGGCGACAGACATACTCACGGACGTGCATCTTTATTATTTTCCACATAGGCTTTCAAAAATGCAGAAACACAAGACGCATCATGAACTCATCTAAAAGAGCTTGCTTACGCTTCTCCTAAAACCAGTTGCCACAATAAGAAATATAATGAAGACACGATACTGGTCATAAGACAATATGGTACTGTAACCTAAAGCGCCTGTGCACCAAACGGCTCCACTTATACACCAGGCCTAAGTAGGCCGCAAGCAAGAGCTTCCATGGACGTTAAAAGAACAAGAGTCAAGTTGCTGATCCTGCAGAATGAGCCCGGCGAAGCAACCAGCCAAGGTCGCAATGTTGCCAACCCACATTCCGAGAGCAAACCATCAAGGGCACGATGTTACAACCTCGCGCGCCGCACACCAACCTTAAAGTCACACCTGCAAATTAAACCAGGCAAACAGTGGAAAAACAATATTAATTGTGCAGAATTCTGCTTCAAACACGGTCCCACCTCACTTGACCAAGCCGAAACCTGACAGGATGCCAAGCCCAGGAGGAAGAAAGCGTCTGGATCCCTCGTTTCAAGACATAGGCAGATACAATTAAAAGGCTCAATGGACATCTGCGACAGTGGGAGTAGTCGGCCTTCCAGCTATGAATAAGTCCTCACATTGTCTGCACGTACCCATAGTGAAACATTGTTGCAAATGACAGGTACACCGAGAGCTGGGAACAGCGATGGTCCCAGGCTGGGAAGCTCGCGGGCGCACCAATCAGAACATGGGGCTCCTATCACTGACGCCATTAACTTTAACCAATCATCAGGGGTCTTCATGTAACAATTCTCATGTATCTAATTGTAGGGACAACCCAGATATATCACCTGACTAACCCTTGTCCACTAATATTGTTCTCTATACGTGTGCTATACTAACCCTACCACTCGAGCAACCAATTAAGAGTGGCGATAGGTTTTTTGCTAACTTTCCAAGGTGACGCAAGTAGCGCGTCATAATAAGGTAAAAAGGGCCTGCGAGCCCTACGATTGTGTGTGTGTCAGGACGGACGCGTACGATCCTTGACCCATCCCTGCCGTTTTTGTCTAATAAACAGCAGAGTCACCTTGCTTCTTGCGTGTGTCTCATACTCTATCCCATCTGGGATATACGGGAGGAGTTGGGGCCTCCCTGCCCGGAGGTCTGCGGACGGCCCGGCCGACCCCGGCAGAATTTCCCCCCGACAAGTTGGAGGCACTGCTGAGATCTGTTTAAGATCCGCCTTTTTTATTTTTTTTTTAATTTTACTTTTTCCAGGCACTCCCGCTGCGAGGAGGCCCGGCGGCGCGGCCCCCTCTGCCGTTGCCCCCTTCTGAGGACTACCAGACCATCGCGGAGCTGCGAGAAGACCGGACAGCGCAATCCGGATATAGGCCCTCGGGAGCCGGTTGAGAAGTATCCCACCCGCGGTTGGCGAGTGTCCAGACGTGGTCCAGACGAGGGGAGGTGAGGAGCCGCTTGGAGGGGTGCACGCAGTCGAGCGGCCTCGCATCAAGAGAACTTGGTGAGCATGACACGCACAACAAGCAATGTGAAATTGTGAGGGAGGGGGGAGGAATTAAATAAGGGAGGAGGGAGGTGTTGCACAGGTGCGCGGCGAAGGTTTGACAATCTAGTGTTGGCAATGGAATGAATAGTAGTGAAACGAGTGTGAGGTCAGTTATATACGTCACGCGAAAGAGGGAGGCGGAGCACGAAAACATCCCGTGCGGCCGCTCGTAGACACTGATTGGCCTAGGTCGCGACTACGTGTAAGGGTGGGTTTGTGTGGTTTCCTACGATTTGGCATTTATTGATCAATGAGTAGATGAGGATCCCTATTGTTCGAGCAAGAAACTCGATAGGTAGATGACGTTTCCCTGTAGGTGGTAGCTAGTTAGTTGCCCAATACGGAAGATAATTGGCTGGTTAAGCCCTCCTGTTGAGGGGCGTATCACAAGCGAGGCGACGCAGCGTGCGCAGTCCGATTATATTATTGATTTGATTACCTTGTTCCAGGAGTGACAGGAAGACAGCTGTAGGGTTAACGGGGGTAGATTGCAAGTGTATTTTGAACTTAAAGAATATACGAAGAACTTACCAGTAGCTCGAAGAGATCGGTGACGTCACCAGTAGGGCTTTCATAGGATATCGCGAGCACAAGGCATCTTCGTTTTAAGAGTGGTGGGGAAGAGAAATATGGTAAGGGAGTGGAAACGGAGATAAAAGGTAAATGAGTTGATCGGGGAAAGGAGAAAGGGGGGGAGTGGCTGCGCACGGAGAACGCCGGCCACGGCAAGTGTAAAAGGGGGAGGAGCACGTGAAAATAGGACGACTGTATAAGAGCGTCATAAGGGGTACACAGCCGCAGGGGGCTACGTGTGCCTCGGCCGCAGGGGGCCGTAAGGGTGTCGTATAAAGAAAGAAAGACAGAAGGAAATATACAAATGTAAAATACCATATTTTTTATAATTTTCATTAGCGGATTGTCGTAAGTCCCCAAACTTACGGGGCCAGGTAAACAATATAAGGTTGTATATTGTAAACTGCTAGTGAGATGAACTGCTACCAGATAGGGGAAGGGTAACAAGTTAGCGCTACTATGTCATACGGGACAGGGTCGGGAGGGTGGGGGAACACCCTCACCACCCCACTACAACACATATGCACAACACTGCCACCCCATAGGGAGAAACTAATTAAGTACAGCATAGAATGGACCCAGGGGACGGATAACAAAATGCTAACACTGTGGCCGCCTAATGGTAGCTTCGATCCATATGCCCAACATTCACTGCTAAACCATCTGCACAATACATACAAGGGGAGGAAGTTGGCAAACCATGTGGGGGTGTTTAACTTATGGAAGATGTTCCAGGGGTCCCGACCAGGACCAAATGGAATGTTCACTATGGGGGAAAAACCGGAAGAAAAAGAGATTAAGGAGGAAGGAGAGGATGGGGAAAAGGGGAGTGTAAGCAGAAAGAACACGGGGAACGGAGGAGGAGGAGGAGAAAAGAATAATAAATTAGATGACATAAAAAAGGAACCGAGCAACGAGATACCCATAACACAGGAAGTGAAAACAGAGGGAGGGGGGCTGTACCCTTTAAGAGAATTAGGAGAAATAGAAAGAGGACAGTTAAGGGCGGCTGAGGGATACTCGAACCCGGCATACAGCCCTCCACCATATGTGGCTCATAGGAAGATGCCAGTGGGGGAAGGGAGGACTGGAGAAGAGCAGACTGTGGAGATAGGAAATGATGAGTGGGTAGCTGCACAGATACTATTAAAATTACGAGGTTCACTAACTGGAGAAGAGAAGGAGGTAGTAAAGAAAACAGACAAGGATAGTGCCAGGGAGAGTGAAATGAGGGGGGAAGAGCTATTACGGCAAAAGGAAGAGATTTTGGAGGAACGACTAGCAAAGCTAAGGGATGAGCAGAATGAATTGATCAAACAGCTCGAGAGGGAGGAGAGAGAGAGAGCGAGGAAAAGGAAAGAAGGTAAGAACGAATTGGAAAAAATAAGGGAACGGAATGAGGAGCAAAGGAGAGAAGCTGAAAGGGTAAAAGCAGCAGCAGAAAGGGAATCAAGAGTAGTGTTGCGAGAGAAGAAGAGGGAAGAAGAGGAAAAAGAAAAAGAAATGGCAATGTGGAAGAGGAGGTTACTATCAGAAACAACTAAGAAATATGAAGAAGGGAAGGTAATAGAGAGTATAGTAGAAAGAGAAAGGGTGAAATGGGAAAGGAAGAAAGAGGATGAAAGAATATTGGAACAGATGAGCAGTGAAGTGATGGAGGAATTAAAAAGGAAAAGGGAGGAAAATAGTAGGGAGATGGAGGAGAGAAGTGAAGGAGAAAGAGAAGATAGGAGTAGGGAGAGTGAAAGATGGGGGAATGTATATAGAAGCACAGAAGTAGCGACAACATCAGCACAAGGGGGAGCAGTTGGTAAAGGAGAAAAAGGAGAATTGGACCTAATAGACTTACAAACAGTAACAATAAAAGGGAAAAAGACCGAGTGGGGGGTGCCGTTTATGACTGACATTTGAAGTGAGGAAGAAGAAGGAGTGAAGAGGGAAGGAAGAAAAAGTGGAAGGGAAAGCTTAGACAAACTATACCTCACCCGAACCAACATAGACTCGCCATGGATCAGTAGGAGAAAGGATGAGCTGGAGAGAAGTGAGGAGGGAGAGCAAGGACTAGCGGAAAGACAGACACATGAAGCCACACCATCCCCATCCCCATCACGCCCTCCCCCATCGCACCCTACATGCTCAACCACCTCACGCTCGTTGCGCAAAATAAAACTCGCGCCCTTCACAGACGAACTGACACCCTTTGCATGTCGGCTTAGAGACCTCCCTAGTCGCAGGCAGGACAGACGAATACACATGCCCACATTAAATACAGGAAATGATGGAAGAAGGGAAAAAGATGGAGAAGAAAGAGTTACGAGCAGGGGTAATAAGGACGAAATTGAAGATGTAGAAGAAAGGGAAGAGGAGGAAGGGTGTGAGGACTCGATATTATGGAACATAAAGGGTGAAACGAGACACAACTTAATGCCACTTTTGGAGAGAGGAGGGGTTAGACCACAGTATGTCCCTTGGAAGCATACAGATAAAGAAAATATAAAATGTAGGCTTCCATCATTAAGTGGAGGTGCGGGTAAGTGGATATATGAAATGGAAAAACACACCGCAGGACAGAAACTGGCAGTAGGAGATGTAAAGGGCCTTTTAATATCAATATTAGGGGATTGAGCGGATGACATTTGGAAGAGAGCAGGATTCCATGGGGTAACAATAACAAACACATTGCATGATGGGGCACCATTCGCAAACTGCAGACATGCACTATGGCAGGCACTGAGGGTACAGTACCCAGACACATCAGACATTTACAATTACCTCCCGTAAAATGCATGAGAATGAAGATCCTGTTGATTATATCCAGGAGATGCAAGAGAAGTGGCGCATGGAAACTAGAGAGCAATGGGATAAAACACCAGTAATATTCTATCATATACTAGTACAAGGGCTCCCAGAAGGAGTTCAGAAACAACTAAAGAAAGTAGTGGGAATGGAAGCAAAACCATGGCCAGAAATACAACTGACTATAGTGCATCACTGCAGGACATGGCAAGGAAAAATGAAACAAAAGGAAGAGGACAGGAAAACGGAAGAGGCTAAACTAGTACAGAAAAAACTTACTAAATACACAATGGAAGGGGCACTAATAACTACGCCCACAACAATGGCCCAAAGCCCCACACAAGTGGTGGCTGCACAAGATTCCGCCCAAATACCACCTTCACAGACTATAACACAACAGGCGCAGCCACTGCAACCATACACAACCAACATGGGAGGAGGGTACCCAATGCAAAGAGCTGGGTATTATAATTATAACAGGGGGAGAGGAGGATTTATGAGAGGGAGAGGATACGGATATAACACCCAACAGCAGGTGGGAGGACTTAGAACTTCCTACCCCACAGGGCAACCAGTATACCAGGACAACACAGGGAGCTTCCCATGGCAGAGTAGGGAACCACCAGTGTGTTGGAGTTGTGGATTATTAGGACACATGTCACGCACGTGTAGAGTTAGGCCAGGAACACCATCATGGAGTGAACAGGGACAACCAAGGCCCTCACAAGAACAGCAGGGCTTACAACAACAGCAGACGTTGCAACAGGGAAATGAACAACAACAACAAATAACACAACAACAGCCACAGACATATTCACTGCCACAACAACAGGTAGCGATGGCACAACAACCCCAAACACAACAAACACAATTGGGTAGGGTGACGGTCTTGGGACACAACCCTTACACAGGAAATGGCCAATCATTGTACCCTCAATAGGACAGCCCACAGACGGCCACAGACGGCCTTGGTGTGTCCCATCCTGTCAGTAACACCTAATAGTGCAGAGGAGCCACGCATAGAGGTAACGATAGGTGACAAAAAATTATCATTCCTTGTTGACACCGGGGTGACCCGGTCTTGCATAAGGGAAGGTAAATTTAAGATGTCAGGCGAAGCCATGAACACCCAAGGATTCTCTGGGGCTAGAGGGTTGGTTCCCTTTACTGATAACATTCCCTTATCTATTGGAGATTATGATCTGTCAGTTCCACTTTTATATTATAGTGCCTCACCAGTAAATATACTGGGGAGAGACATAATGAACAGGTTGAATATGACGATCTCCTTTACAGAGGACGGCATAATTTGATCTACTCCAGGGATTAACATGCTCACAGCACGACAGATTATGCAAGCATACTGCGGACAGACAGCGATTAGGGCGGAGCCAATAGATGGCGAACTATTCCAGTATGGAACAGATATGGCATTTGCATGGATGCCAGGGATAGAAGGGAAAATATGGAGGAGGCCAGCAGCCTATCTGTTCAGACCAGAAACACCTGTTAATGAACCAGAAGGAAAGGTGGTTCTAATGGACATTGAGAGCATTATTGCAACAGCTGATTATATTGCTGTGCATGCCCAAGACAAAGAAGGAAGAGCATGGAGGGCAGTGATAGCACTAGCAGAAGGATGTAGGCTAACCCAGGTGTCAGATGAGGAGCTGTTCTCAGAAGAAAAGGAGGAAGGTGAAATGGTGTTCATGATGAGTGTAGAAATATGGCTAAGAGTGGCTCACAAACAAGTAGCACAGAAAATTGCGATGGCACTTGAGGCACCCGGACGCACCCCAGTCCCCTTCTTTAAGGAGGATATGTCAAAGGTACCCAAATCATTGTGGACTACTAGCCCTTATGACGTGGGGTGCATAAAAAGCATAGGGGGAGTAAGGATAAAATTGAAAAAAGGTGCAATACTCCCCAGAGTGAAACAGTACCCACTGTCAAAAGAGGCAGATGAGGGCATATATGAAACCATAACGGCCCTTATAAACAATGGCATATTGGTCCCCTCAGAATCACCATGCAACACGGCTGTGTACCCAGTGCGCAAGGCTAAAGGGGGGTTTTGGCGCTTCATACAGGATCTCAGGCCCTTGAACAACATAGTAGAAGCAGAATATCCCATAGCAGCAAACCCGGCCACAATATTGTGTGGCATTCCAGCAGAAGCATCACGATTTACAGTGATCGACCTTAAAAATGCTTTTTTCTCAATACCATTGCACCCAGACTCACAAGATCTGACAAGCTTCACTTACCGAAATACAAAGTGGAAACATACCAGATTGCCACAGGGGTATTGCGAATCACCCTCAATTTTCAATAGAGTAATACAGATGGATTTGGGTAACATTGAAGTGGAAAGCACAGTGTTGCAGTATGTGGATGACATAATAATTTGCAGTACAAACGAAAGTAAATGCAGAGAGGACTCCTTAAATATGTTGACAATATTGGCTGAAAAAGGGTACAAGGTAGACATGGAAAAGATACAATACTGTCAAGAACAGGTACTTTACATTGGTCAACTTATATCCCAACATGGAAGAAAGATTGCACCACAAAGAGCACAGGCCATTTCAAGCACTCCAATGCCACAAACAGTGAGGGAATTGCAGCAATTCCTGGGGCTGTGCAACTACTGTAGAGCATGGGTATTTGATTACAGCTCGTACATAGGACCCCTGCTTGAGGCTTTAAGGGAAGCTAATAAAGGGGAGAAAAAGTTGGGGTGGACTATGGAAATGAAAGAGGCTTTTGATGAATTGAAAGATGCGATATCAACTGCTCCAGTACTGGCATCCCCAGACTATGAGCGACAATTTTTTATATTTTCACATTGCGACTCAGCAGTAATGAAAGCAGTGTTGGCTCAAAAAACAAGCATGGGCTACAAACCAGTAGCATTTTACAGCGGTCACTTGGATCCTGTGATGTTAGGTCACTTCCCTTGCGAACAAGGTCTAGCTGCAGCTGCTTTTGCAGTGGAAAAAGCATCAGCAATCACCATGGGGTGCCCAACTACACTGTTTGTGGAACATGCACTATTTGCAATATTGAATAAACCTAAGTCCACCCTAACCACGCAGAGGGCATCAGGTTATGAGATCATTCTATCTAGAGCTGAACTATCAATTGTTAGATGTAGCACGGTTAACCCTGCAAGGTTCCTAGCAGAAGTAATTGAGGAGGGAGATTATGCCCATGACTGTACGCAAATAACTGAAATGTACTCATGTACTAGAAAGGTTGAAGAAAACGCACTAGAGGGAGGTGAGCTTTTGTTTATTGATGGGTCATCAACTATTGATCAAAGAGATGGGATAAGGAGAACTGGGGCAGCAGTGGTAAAAATGATGGAGGTACCGGTGTGTGTGACTATGAAATGTGTACAATTACCACAGCATTATTCCGCTCAAGCAGCGGAACTGGTTGCACTAATCTTGGCATTGAAGGAAAGCTTTGACAAACGAGTAACCATATACTCCGACAGTGCATATGTTACATCCACTGTCCACTCAGGGCTGTCGAAATGGAGAAGAAGAGGGTTTAGGAGAGCTGATGGCACTCCAGTGCAACATGCCCTCTTATTGGCTGAACTAATTGAAGTAATAAATGACCCCCAAGAATTAGCCCTAGTAAAATGCACCGCACACACCAATGGTGAAGACCATGTCTCGAAGGGGAATGCAGCAGCAGACGCACATGCGAAGTATGCTGCATACTTTGGTGAGATATGGAACCCCCCAGAGTCACAGAGAGGGAGAGGGAGGGGAATGGCTAAGGAGATGTTGATAAGAGAAGGGTACACCCATCTCCCAGCCACGCAGATTATGGAGCTACAAGCGGCTGCACCAATGGCCGAAAAAGAAATATGGGTAAAAAGAGGATGCACAATGTCACCAACCGACGGACTATGGCGCCAGGGTGGCACTGGAAAGGTTGTAATACCATTGGCACTTTTGAACACCGCCCTGAGCCAACTACATCATCCAGCCCACACAGGCAAGGAAGTAATTGCAGCACGAATTAGAGAAGATTGGTTCTGCCCCGAGTTAAATTCTCATGTGTCAAATTTTATCAGCAATTGTCTCACATGTCAACAGTTTACGGCCGGCCATACCCTAAAAGTAATGAGAGGTACTATACCCCGGCCAGAGGGACCTTTTCGGCATCTCCATATTGACTATGTTGATATGATCAACATATGTCAAGGTAATAGGTAAATGATTGTAGTAGTATGCCCATTCTCTAGGTGGATTGAAGCAGGGCCCTGTTCACACCCAGATGCATTTAGAGCAGCTAAATTCCTAGTGAGGGAGGTCTTCCCCAGGTGGGGAGTGTGCGAGGTGTTAAGGTCAGACAATGGCCCACATTTCGCAAACGAAATGTTCCAGCATATCACATCCTTGCTGAACATAAAACATAAATTTGCATGTGCCTACCACCCACAGGCCAACGGTGTATGTGAACGCCTGAATGGCCTATTAAAGGAGGCAATTGCAAAGATACAGCAAACAACAAAGAAAAGCTGGTTATATTGCCTTCCATTAGCCCTATTTGAGCTAAGGAATAGACCAGGGTCCGACCACCACCTCACCCCACACGAGGTGGTTACCGGACGTCAAATGCGCCTTCCCCTAACGCCAACATCAAGAGCATTTACCGACCACGAAAGCACAGCGAGTGTTCTTGGTGATGAAATGTACCAATATGTGTCTTCTTTGATTACTAGTGTAGTGTTTGTGTCTCAACAGCTCGAGCGCACACGGGGCGGGTCTAACAGCAATCAACAAGAAGACGCGGATAAAGAATCGGAAAAGGAAAACCTGTGTAAAATTGCTAAAGGTGACCACGTGCTACTTCGCAATTTCAACAGGAAATGGAATAGTGCACGATTTACTGGCCCCCATCTGGTAGAGGAAGTATCAACAAGGGCAGTAAAGCTACAGGACAAGCGTGCCTGGAACCACCTACATGATGTAAAGATCTACAAACTGCAGACCCGCCCCAGCGCCACCGACAGGTCCATTGGGAGAACAACAACAACATTACCAACGGAGGAAGAGAGTTCTACCACAGCCAACGACCCAATTGTTCCCATACCCTGTCACTCCCCAGATTCCCCGGAGACAATAACTGAAGAAGAAAGGGGTGATCCCCATACTGCCCACCCCATGGTCACACGCTCAAAGAGTAAAAATACTTCCGCCAGCTGAGCCAAAACCCCCTGCCCATTGACCCCTACCCCCAATACAGTAATAACCGAACTGAAGGACATTGCCTTACACACGTACACATGTAAACACGTGAATGCTCTCTTTTCTCTTCTCTCGCACATGCAGGAACTGCGTATTATTGTATTACTAAGAAAATAGATAACTAACAAATTCACTGCCCAGGAGTAGATGGTACCCCCAGACGATAACTACCCGGAAGAATTGTCACACCAATTTGTATATGAAATAAAAAGGCCAACGTACCTGGAAAGGAGAAGGGTACGTGTCTACTACACAGCATTCCTCTTGGCCATAGAATATTCAATGCCCCACCTCCACCCATACTTGCCTGTCCTAAGAGATAGATCACTTAGAGTAGCGTGGGAACAGCTCTTCGCCTGGTCACTGAATGACTATTTGATAGGGAGAGCTTAAAGAAAAACAACAACTAACATTTAATAACCAGCATTTTGAGAATTTTCAGGCGGGCAACTTTAACGTCGCAAGAATACGCTGCCAGGGCTGCAGCAAGGTAAGAGCAAAATGCCGGTGAAATTAGCATATGTAATAAAACTAATAGGGATTTTGATGATCACCGGGTTCTTGGCTGCCTCTGTATGGCAGTACAGCTATGCTATTAATCTTATTGCTGCACCCAAACCTAATACACCCCCGTCCCCTGCTGCAACAGGTGTTACGTCAGGTGATACTAGTAAAATTGCACACAAGCAAAATAGAGTTAAACGCAGCACATACTCAGATAATAAAGGCATTGATAATTATATACAAGATTCAGCACACGTCTCAAACAACATATGGTACCAACACATGACCCGCATTGGTAAGCAGACAACAGAGGACAGCTGCTACGTTTGCTCATTAATACCATACGCCATGAGCGCTTCTCGAACATTTGTTGCCACAGAAATAGATGAAAAGACAGCACGATGCATAATATACTTGGCACTGTTCCAAACGAAGGGAAGATTCCAAGGGACAGTGGTGCATATGGTGTGGAAAACACGAGACTCATACCCATACGAAAACAACTTCCTCAAGACTTATTTGAGTTACCACAAGAGCAGTCTACATGCTGAAGCATTCAAATCCATAACAAGTGGTCCTGCAAAAGGGGAAACAAAGAAAGTAACACTGCAGTATCTACCATGTGATTGGTACGCCACTGAAGTTCCTGGTAAACCAGGATGTTGGGAAAGGCCACTGGTGACGATAACAGGGAAGGTGTACCTGGACAACAATTGGGAGATAGCAGTGATTGGCAGCAACATGGTAACAAAAGAAACTATCTCAACTATGGAGGCACACAACCACAGATGTTGGACGACGTGGATCAAGTACGTACCCATGCTTACGTGGGTGGAGACGGATGAAGACCCATTAACAATACTGCCGCTGACTGCGCCCAAGGTATGCTACCAACATAAAGGAGAGGTGGACGTAGGATACAACACCAACTGTGCAAGCGTGATGGAGTTACCTGAGGGGGGAGCAGGAACAGCAGTAATAATGGACCATTATTGGGCCTGTGGAGAAAAGGCATACCATACACTGCCTCCCCTGTGGAATGGTGTGTGCACGATGGTGCACGTCAATGTACCATCACTAGTGGTACCCCAGAAGCATGTGAATGTGGCGAACTTTCCCAAAATGGATGAAGGGGACAAAAGAAGGAAGAGGTCTGCACCACCTCAGGAGGAGCAAGGGAATAGGACCAACAGCAATGATACTGTCCTAAACAGAAGGAAAAGACAAGGAGAACCTCTGACAGGAAATTACCTGTGGGGAAGGTCGGAAACGGCACTCACTTCAATCCCGCCAGAACACAGACTATTCAGCAGAGCAGCAATGTTTTTCTCCTCAATCATACATCCGGGACTGCAGGCCTACGCAAACGCAAAATGGCTCCAGATAACTAGATGGGAACTAATGATGACCATCAATTCTACAGTAAATGGATTCAACGCAATAAAAGAGGAGCTGCGAGCTATAAGGATGGTAGCACTCCAGAACAGATATGTATTGGACCTCCTCACAGCCATGGAAGGAGGAGTTTGTGCAAAGATAGGACAATCATGCTGCACGTTCATTCCTGCCAACGATGCTGACAATGGTACACTGACAGAAGCAGTTTCACAATTGGCCCAGATGCACTCCAAAATGATGGATGAAAGTAACGCTGTAAACAAGGATAAGAGCTGGTTTTCACTATTATGGTCATGGATGCCATCTTGGCTGTCAGATGGACTGAAGATTATAGTTGGTGTACTATTTTGGCTGGAGCTACACTGATCATAATAAGATTTTGGAAGGCCCGGAAGGCACGCACCACTGACGAGTTGCTTGAAATGGTCGGTATGCACCCCTTGATGCCAGCAGATGACGGGCAACACACAGGCATAATAATACAAGAGAGGGAGAAGTTGCGCAACCAGATCATCACCAACCATCTGGACCCACCATCGGTGAAGATCGAGAACCCAAGAAACCCCAGGAGCTACATAGGGAAATGGGTATACTGTACTCCTGGAGGAACCTGTGAATATATGTATTGGTTATTTGAAGATCATGTGAACCACTATGGACATTTAGGAGGAATAACTAAGATATGGAGAGTAAGAGGAGACAACGAAAAGGATATGTTTGTGGTTGACAAGTCGACCAGAGGGGGGACTGAAGTGGAAGAATGGAAGACCAGGCTCCCGTACTTCACCTCTCGCGCTTGGCCTAAAGGGTCACGATCCAGACACCCGCCACGAGAAGAGTTTGCCCATCTACCAGACGACCAAATACCCTGGTACAGGAACATACGGATGTGTCCATCTGCCTGCCCAGCAGCCCGCACTGGCCATGCCGACACCTGCGGCACGGATCAACTAGACTAAAAACTACACGTCGTTAGAGATGCCATGACGACCTAGCCAACGGTCAGCACACCTGTACAAATATACACACTGGACACTCCCGCACCAATCTACACGAAGAATATACTCAGTGCTATGACGTAGGCGACAGACATACTCACGGACGTGCATCTTTATTATTTTCCACATAGGCTTTCAAAAATGCAGAAACGCAAGACGCATCATGAACTCATCTAAAAGAGCTTGCTTACGCTTCTCCTAAAACCAGTTGCCACAATGAGAAATATAATGAAGACACGATACTGGTCATAAGACAATATGGTACTGTAACCTAAAGCGCCTGTGCACCAAACGGCTCCACTTATACACCAGGCCTAAGTAGGCCGCAAGCAAGAGCTTCCATGGACGTTAAAAGAACAAGAGTCAAGTTGCTGATCCTGCAGAATGAGCCCGGCGAAGCAACCAGCCAAGGTCGCAATGTTGCCAACCCACATTCTGAGAGCAAACCATCAAGGGCACAATGTTACAACCTTGCACGCCGCACACCAA
Source organism: Ambystoma mexicanum (assembly GCF_040938575.1). Taxonomy (NCBI): domain Eukaryota; kingdom Metazoa; phylum Chordata; class Amphibia; order Caudata; family Ambystomatidae; genus Ambystoma; species Ambystoma mexicanum. The sequence continues at coordinate 636,859,123 of NC_090925.1, forward strand.
CGTTAAAGTCACACCTGCAAATTAAAATAGGCATACAGTGGAAAAACAATATTAATTGTGCAGAATTCTGCCTCAAACACGGTCCCACCTCACGTGACCAAGCTGAACCTGACAGGATGCCAAGCCCAGGAGGAAGAAAGCGTCTGGATCCCTCGTTACAAGACATAGGCAGATACAATTAAAAGGCTCAATGGACATCTGCGACCTTGGGAGTAGTCGGCCTTCCAGCTATGAATAAGTCCTCACATTGTCTGCACGTACCCATAGTGAAACATTGTTGCAAATGACAGGTACACCGAGAGCTGGGAACAGCGATGGTCCCAGGCTGGGAAGCTCGCGGGCGCACCAATCAGAACATGGGGCTCCTATCACTGACGCCATTAACTTTAACCAATCATCAGGGGTCTTCATGTAACAATTCTCATGTATCTAATTGTAGGGACAACCCAGATATATCACCTGACTAACCCTTGTCCACTAATATTGTTCTCTATACGTGTGCTATACTAACCCTACCACTCGAGCAACCAATTAAGAGTGGCGATAGGTTTTTTGCTAACTTTCCAAGGTGACGCAAGTAGTGCGTCATAATAAGGTAAAAAGGGCCTGCGAGCCCTACGATTGTGTGTGTGTCAGGACGGACGTGTACGATCCTTGACCCATCCCTGCCGTTTTTGTCTAATAAACAGCAGAGTCACCTTGCTTCTTGCGTGTGTCTCATACTCTATCTCATCTGGGATATACGGGAGGAGTTGGGGCCTCCCTGCCCGGAGGTCTGCGGACGGCCCGGCCGACCCCGGCAGAATTTCCCCCCCGACACTATACGGTAGGAGTGCACAAACAAAGCATTCCCCTTCTGAACCTCGTCTTCCAACATCTTTCATGTGCTGGCACCAAATGTTGTTTCCCAAATGTGCTGCGCTGTCCAAGTAATCGTTTAGTTCGTTGTCGTCTCCATGCATGCTTCCCTTGATTCTTAAGGTTTTCATGTAGTTCGCTATAACTACATCCCTGAATGCATCTGTATGGCTCCTTCTTGCTGGAGGATTCTCAAATATCCCGGTCCATGGTGCAGGCCTCCTCTTCTGTGCCATTTGAGTAGACAAAAATCTGGCAGTTCTTTCCTTGTCCTCATATATCTTTTTCTTTCTGGTTAGAAATGTCCGCATACACTCTAGCATTGGTTCAGTATATGGCTGTACTGTAGAACCTGTACTTGTCCCTTTCACTGGAACATATATGCTTGGCAATGTTGTCTCTGTGGGTTTATTCTTCAACTCCTCTTGTCTTTTCCTTGCTCTGGCTATGAATGGTCATAATGTATCTGCTATCAGTTGTGCTCGTGCAGAGATCTTCTCCGAGTTTACTTTTTCCTTTCTTGGTGTTGGATCAAGAGTTTCTGATACTGCGGTTTCTGTTGGCTTTCTTTCCGACTCTTCTTGTCTTTCCATGACATCCACTTTCTTCATTTGGCTCTTTACTTTGCTTATAGTGGGATTTCTCATAGTAGGCCGTCTTTTCTTCTCCCATGCTTTGGATTGTGGTTCTGCAGTCATTGACACTAGGCCTGGTGTATGTGCATTCAATGTTTGCATGCGTTTGGTTGTCAGCAACCTTTTTACATTCATGCTCTGCTGACCCTGTCTCCGGCTTTTTGATTTGCTTGTTACCACAAGTGTGTGTGTGTCATTTCTAATCACATCCATCTCAAGTTAATTCATTCCACCTACAGATCTTCTAGGGACTGGAATGACTATGTAAGGTCTGGGAGCCTTCGTAGGCTTCATGCGTGCATCATTAGGTGGGTGCACTGCAGTGGCATTGCTGGGGGGGTAGGGGGGACGGGGCCCCTCCTGTGAAACCCTGTGCCCCCCCTTGTGCCTCCCTACCTAAGACGAGCAGTGACCATGTTCTCCCCCTACATTTGTCCGTGCCCCCCTACTTTTGTCTTTGGCCCCCTCTGTGCCCCTCCTAAATTTGATTCCTGGCGACGCCGCTGGTGCACTGGAATTGGAACGCTTTGTGCACCAATAAAAAATGCAGTTCTGATCGTTAGTGACAGTAAAACAATGATGAATATAATACATAAATACATTATGCCTCTGTAGGTTAAGCTGCAGCTTTTACTTCCAGAGAAATATGAACGTCTTTCATCCCGCGGGAGGACTAGAGTACTGCTCTGGACCCCAATCTCGATCATCCATCAAAATGTGCTAACTTTTAATACAAATTCTAAACAATATTGTCTCTGGATTCTGTTTGGTTCTGTTTGTGGGCTGCAGGTATTTAAACAATTTTCTCTCTTTGTTTGAGCACTGGATTGTCTGTTATTTGTGGTACAGTTCTTTTTTTCTATGTGTGTGTCAAAACAGGCAATAACAATATTGTCTCTCTATTGTGCATCTACAAAATATACTAATTCCCAGTCTGTGCCCCTGATCTGCTTCATTCCCGAAGACATGTTGTGTCCTTGTCCATATGCAAATAAAAAAGGAGATCTTTGGCACTGCTCCCTCGATCTGTCACTCGGCGGAAAGTTTAAAATCTTCTCCAATAGTTCTTTTGATGGTTAGAAACTTCCACTTGCATCACGATGCCATGCAAGAGCATGTCCATCTGTGTAGAATTAGCTGGGTCTCTGACGTATGTGAGGACATCAACATCTACAGGTCTCCCCACTAGCTCTGGAAAATCTGTGCTTAGGCGAAAGAAAACAATACTTGCCAACCTACTGTTTTCTGGTGACAGGGACATTTGTCCTGTCTGGCTGAGTTTCAGGACTGTAGGCTTTCACTTCACTGTGAACAGTGTCTGCACTTTCCGTTTGCGTGGAGAGCAACTTGGATTACTATGCTGTTTAGGATTATGCTCAGACGTTCTGTATTTGCTGGATCTCGAAGAAAAGTTAATACATCTGTCGTTCTCCCGACAAGTTCTGGGCAGTCATCGACTATGCTAAAGAAAAATACTTTAATAAGCTCATTTGCTTCCTTTTCCGCTTGGGACATTTGTTCTTTCCTCGCTGTACTCAGGAAGTAGGAGGAACTGCTCGGCAATCACAGTAAGCAATCTCCTTATAGTCTTTTCGTTTTCAAGATCTTGAAGAAAGTCAGTGACACTGGTGAGCCTCCCCACCAATAACGGGTACGATCTTAGCACTAGATTGAAGTATGTCACCACATCTTTGGTGATGTCACTACTGTGGGACACCATAAGTGATTCCGAACAAGCTCTCTGTGTGAAAGGAATCTGGGTACTGTATTTTCTTCCAATGTATGTGTCCTCGATCAAAAATTGGCATATTCTTTTCTAGTCAAGGCTTCAGTGTGCCTTAGTCCAAAGTTCAAAGTCAACAGACTATGTATGGTTTATAAATGCAATGTTCTTCTTCACCCTGCAACTAGGATGCACAGAGTGTCAGTTTTTTATGTCCTTATCCTCTTTTTTTGCTCAGAGGAATGTCCAAAGTGAAACCACAACTAATGCACAAAAAGTTCTTTGTCTTTACTTTGCTGCTGATCATGCGTCCTTCTTCCTCGTCATGGATCTCGTCTGCACATGCTGTGGTTCTTCCGCGTCTTCTGTAGTCTCCTTGCGCTGGGGTATAGGCAGGGGGCCTTCGACGATGTCTGGTTTGATGTCACCCAAAAGGATCCAAGCTCTTCTTCCTTGTAGCTTTACTGCAGAGGGAGTGCAGTCTTCCACTGTAAAGGGACCGTTAAACCTTGACTCGTCCCACCTTTTCCTCGTATGGTTCTTTACCAAGACGGTGTCTCCAGCGAAAACGGATGGAACACAAAGTCCTTGAGCTGTGCCTTTAGTAGTATCTCCTTCTGTGTTCCGTGCTGCCTTGCACCTCTTTCGTCGTCGCTGCAGCTGGTCTGAAATTACAGTAAGGCAAGATGTCATGCAATTCAAGTAATTTTGCATTTTAGACCCTAAGATTTCTCCTGTTGACTGGGCATTACATCTAGCTCTGTCTCAGGGTATCAGAGGAGTGTGTATTCTTCTTCATGTGGCTATTTCATGCGGCATAAGATGATGGTCAGAACCGGGTTGATTCCTGAGTGCATACAGTGCCAAAGGAAGGCAGTGCAACCATCCCTTTCTTAGAGTAAGCTTCAACTTGGCTATCCTCTCCTTTAATAGGCAGTTGAGCTTCTCACATATCACATTACCTTGTGGCTGATACGCCAACGAGAACCTGTGCTTTATACCAAGCAGCAAGCTAATCTGTTCAAAAACTTCATTTACAAAATGGGTCCCGTTATCTGATCTCATGACTTCACATACCCCCCACCTGGGAAATACCTCCCTCACTAAAAACTCGGCCGCACAGGTAGAGTCTGGGTGTGTACATGGACCTGCTGCCTCTATCCATCTAGAGAATGGACACACCACAACAATTAGATATCTGTACCCATTACATACTTGAATCATGTCGACGTAATCGACATGCAAGTGCTGAAAAGGCCCATTTGGCCTTGGGATGACTCCTCTCATTACTTTTAATGTGCGCCCAGCTATGAACTGTTGGCAGATTATACAGTTCTCTATAAAAAATGCAACATGCTCGGTTAAGTTTGGTATGAACAAGTCTTTCGCGAGCGTTGCCGCTAGATTCTCTTTTGTCATGTGTGTCGGATAGTGTAGTGCCTTAATCAGTCTGTCCAATAAGGCTGCGTGCTATACTGGCGTACCATCTGCTCGGAGGTAGCCCCTCCTTTTCAAGCGCGCTAAGCCTGCGTGCACTGTTGACGTACACATAGGCAGAGTAACTGTACACAGTTACTTCCTGGTCTGCGTGATTCTCAATCGCGAGAATCAACGCCAATAATTCTGCAGCCTGTGCTGAATAATGAGATGGTATTCGTGCACTAAGGAGTATTCAAAATTCTCCATTTGCTGTGTGCTTCATCACAGCGATGCCTGTATATCTTTGCCCACCGTTTTGATCGATTCTGGAAGAACCGTCAATGAAGACAATTTCTCCTTCTGTCAATGCATTTTCTTTCACTCTGGGAATTTCATCATAGAATTCTTCATAATTCGCACAGTCATGTATTGGCTCTCCTTCAGTGACTGGCTCGGCTATGAACATATCTGTGTTCACTATCTTGCATCAGACTATTTTAATCGAGGGATTCAATATGATCACTTCATAAGCAGAAGCTCTTTGAGATGTTAGTGTGCCCTTCGGTTTTCCTAGAATAGCAAATAACGAGTGCTCAACGTACAACGCATTGAGCATCCCATTACAATGGTAGTAGACCTCTTGATGGCGAAAGCTGTGGCAGCTAAACTCTGTTCACATGGGAAATGGCCTCTCTTCATTGGGTCCACATTTCCACTATAGTATGCCAGGGACTTGTACCCCAATGTGGTTCTCTGCTTGAGCACTGCCGTCATAACGCTGCCATCCGTGTGTGAGAACAGGTAAAATTCCTTGGCATAATTGGGGATTCCTAAAACTGGTGCTGTGCAAATTGCTCTTTTGAGTTCAGCAAATCCTTCCTCCATGGTCTCAGACCATTCAATCTTTTCTTTCGTCACTTGTGCTTTCTTTAGAGCCTGAAGCAAAGGCTTGGTGTAAGAGCTGTAGTCGAAGACCCAAGCCCTGACATAATTGCACAGGCCTAGGAAACTCTGCATCTGCTTTAACGTGTGTTTCTTGGCTGTGTTTAGTATGGCTTCAGCTCTTGCTGGGGTAACTCTTTTTCCCTCGTGTGAGATCATCTGACCTATGTAGAGTACTTCTCGTTGACAATACTGTAACTTCTCTTTGTCAACCTTATATCCTTTCCCAGCCAATATAGTCAATAGCTCAACATAATCGTGTCTGCATTGCTCCTCTGTCGTGCTGCAAATTAGGATGTCATCCACATATTGCAAGACACCACTTTCTAATGCAATATTGCTTAGGTCCTCTGCAGGATTCTGTTAAAGATAGAAGGAGACTCACAGTACCCCTGTGGTAGCATTGTGCTTTTCAGACGCATCTGTCTGAACGTGAATGACGTCAGATCTTCTGAGTCACGGAGCAACGGGATTGAGAAAAATGCATAAGTCAATCACTGTGCAATATTTTGCATCAACATGTATAATACATAGGATTGTAGCCGGGTTAGGGACTAAAAGGAACTCGGCTTCAATAATATCATTTATCGGCCTCAGATCTTCAATTAGACTCCAAAACCCTCCCTTTGATTTTTTGATAGAGTAAACAGCAGTATTGCATGACGACTCTGATGTCACTAAGATGCCCATCATAGCTGAAATTGTCTTAAAAATTCCTTCATCTGCCTCCCTGGACATGGGATATTGTCGTGCCTTTGGGAGAATGGCTCCTGGCTTCAGTTTAATTTTCCCTTCTCCGACTCCTTTCAATAAGCCTACATCATAGGGGCATGTAGTCCATACTGAGACAGGCACCTGGGCCATGTCATCATCATAATATTCAGGACGGTTCTGTGCCAACATCATTCTCTGAGCCACTTCTCTTTTGATCATTCTAACCCAAAAAGTGAGGTTTACTCAACTGTTGTTTCTCCCATATCTGCTTGCTCGTCAAACAGATCGTCATCCGTGACGTGAGCCAATCGGTATCCCTCTTCGATGGCGATTACTGCGCACCATTGTTGGCCTTCATCATCATAACCATCGATCAAAATCACTTTTCCTCACATCGCGGCTGTATGGATTATTAAGGGAAATACTTGTCCCCTTTCCTCGTGCATAGGTATTCTTGACCTGAATACAAATTCATCTGGAGTCCTCATGATCTTGTCTGCAAGGCCTGGCAGCCCTGCCATTAGCACACGTATTCCATGCGCAAATATTTCGGGGTCCAATGGAACAGCCCTCATAGCTCTGTATCCTGCATATGCTCTATTCATTTTGCATACGTTTGAATAGTGCATTCCTGGAGTTGAACATACTATGCCCTCCTCTGTGAACGAGATTGTCATATTTAACTTTGTCATTAGATCTCGACCCAAAATGTTTACTGGGGTTTGTTGTGAATATAATAGATGCACATTCATTTCACATTCTCCTATAGAGACTGGAAGTGTGTTTGTAAATTGTAAAGGGAACACGACTTGTAGCTCCTGTGAAACCAGAGTATTTATAGCATCGCCGGACAAGGAAAACTTGCGTTCACGTATACACGAACGTGTTGCACCCGTGTCAACGAGAAAGGAATTTTCTTTATCCCCTATAACGACATCCACCCTTGGTTCCCGGTGAGGGTCTGGTGTAACTGATAGGATAGAACAAATTGGGGTTCCCAGTGAGCTGTCCTTGTCCATATATAATTTTGTCCCACCTTGTGCGAATGGACTTCCCCCATCACCAGTATTAGTCCTCATTCTAGGGTTCGCAGCCTGTCCTGTACTTACTGTCTGTGACAGTTGCATAGGTGTCTGTTGAGACTGTCCTTATGGAAACTCATCAAATTCTGAAGTTGCAAGTTTTGCTGTGCTCCTGGCGCTTGCTGTTGCACCATGTGATTCTGTGCAACTCCCTGCTGTAAAAACACAGGTGGATTCACCATGCCTGCTCCTATTCCTTGGCCATTTTGCATCATGTCTTGTTTACTGCATCTGTGCGCTAAATGCCCTGTTATCCCACACAACCAACATACTGGCGGTGGTTGGACCACTTGCCCATTTGACATATCTTGATTGCCATTTTGCATATTTTGAAAACCTCCCTGATTACTCTGAAAACCTCCCTGATTAATCTGCCATCCTCTTCCTCTAAATCCTCTTCCCATGGGGTAAAACCCTGTATTGCCCTGATTATTCTGCTGTGGATTATTGACTTGTGGCATGCTCAATTCAGCTGTGCGAGTTATCATTGCTCCTTCAAGAGCATATTTTGACAATTTCTTCTGCACTCATTTTGCCTCTTCACCCTTTCGTGCAGCTTCCTTTTTGCGGTTCTTTTCTTGCAGCAGCCTGCAATAGTGTGCGATGGTCAACTGTATTTCTGACCATGGCTTAGCCTCGATTCCTACCAATTTCTTGAGCTGTTTCTGTACCGGTTCTGGCAACCCTTGGCACAATATATGGTAGAACACGGGTATAGATTTCCCCCAAGATTCCCCCCCGAGTCTCGAGTACCCATGCGTCTTGAAAATTCTGTATGTAAATCATCGGATCTTCTGACTCCTTCATTTTACGTGTCATGATAGCTCCCATGGCAGAAGTATCTGGGTATAGTACTCGTAGTGCTTTCCATACTGCGGCTCTGCAATTAATAAATGGAGCTCCGTCATGCGTGGTATTAACTGTGGTCACACCAGGGTAACCTGCCTGTGTCCACACATCGTCTGCTCTATCACCAAGTATGGTGATTAAGAGACCTTTGATATCCCCGATAGCTAACGTGTTCAGTCCCGTCATTTTTTCTAGCTCCTGTATCCATTTCCAGCTCCCAATGTTAGCATTGGAAGCTTATTTTTCAGGTTTTCCCGATCCATGTGTGGCCATGGAATATACTGTGGTCTCGCCCCTCCTTTCTCGAACAACAGAAATTGGGACGCATAGCCCTCTCTCTCTTCTCTCATTGTTCTTCTATCTATTGCAGGAGTAATGTTCCTGCATTGCCGCCTACCTGGCAATGTCCTTAGCCGGCTCAAATAGGGTGGTGGAGACACCCCCCTCTGACCGTGAGATACTTCTTTGCGTCAGTCTGACTGTGTGGCTAACTCTGATGCCCTCGGTGCAGGCTCACTAGTGTCTGACCATCTTATCGCTTTTCCGCTTGAGAATCATTTTTTGCATCTCCTCTCTTCCTCCTTTTCCTCATGCTCCTCTCTTTCGGTGTCAGACATAGTCTGCCCCCAACTCATGCAACTTCTTGTGTCCTCTTTGTTCCTGCTTATATCCAATCTATCTAGGGATAGTTCTCCATTCCCACTACTTCGGGAGACATCATCAGTGTCGTAAAGCTGAGTGCTCTCCAGGCGCTGGTCTTCCCTCTACCCTTGGGGTACTTGTTCTAGCCCCATTTCCTTGTATATCCTATCGATCATTTCTCCGATGCTTCTGGTGTCGAAGTCATCCTCAATATTCGTCTAGATGTGCCTGGTACCGAATCGTACTCAGGAAATAATTCTTCTATGTCCTCCCAGTCTACCACTGGATCAGGTTTTTTAACCTCTCTTTGCAGATATTCAAGATCGTATGCTCTCTGTCTTTGCTTACATTCTACATCATCATCAAATTCTCTGCGCTTCCTCGCTTCTTCTCTGACCCTATATTCTTCCTCTTTCTTTGCGTCTATACGTTCATTTGCCCTTTGGATTTCCTCATCCCTTCATCTCTTTATTCTTTTCTCTCATATCCTTTGCTCTCCCTCTAACCTTTGCTGTTCCTGTCTGTCTTGATCATTGGCTGCTCTCTGTTTATGATTGTGCTGCTATTCTAGCTCTTCACGATATAACTGTTCTCGTCTCTGTCTATCTTTTTTCCTTATTCTTTCATCTCTCAATTCTTTTTCTTTTTCCTTCTCCTTTCTCTGTACATCGTCTAACTTCTCCTTTTGTTTCATGTCATCAATGCCTTTGCCATCGAGTTTCAATAAAATCTGCCCTCCCATCCATTCGTTCTTTGCGAATGCTATCTCATCAGTTCTATCCTCGCTTCCTTTCCATCTTTTGCCTTCCCTCTCTGCCTCGAGAGATGTACTTGCCTGTGTCGGGTCTCTTCTCTCGTCATTGTGTCTCTCCTTGTCCCTCGGGACTTTGTAGGTAATATCTCTATCACTTTCTTTATCTTGATTTTCGTCACTTCTTTGCGTAGGTGACTCGTTTGTCTAATTTTTTGCCCGTGTATGTGGCGTGCAAGTATGTCGTCATGTGCTGCAAGACAGCTTTAGATAATGACCCACCCTGTGGCCAAGGCATAAACATTTTGCGGGCAGTTCCTTTAACCCTTTCTGCACTGTATTTTTTCAGCTTAGGTGCATGTTTCGGCAACTGTTTGTACAGGTGTGCTAATGGAGTTATGTCTTCCATGCTTAAATCTGTTTCCTTTCCCTTTATATAACACTTGTTAATGCTTTACGTGACTTAAACAATTCCAACAATATGAGCAAGCACCAATCACCACAAGCTCTAATCCCGTTTTTTCCGCAAAATTTGATATCTTCTATTTTACTCAATAAACATCAATTCGTATACTACAATATCTCAGTTATTTAATCGTGTAAGTCTTATGTCAGTTCCTCTAAGGAAGATTGTAGACTTATGATGTCACAACAAACAACACATAAGTGTCATGACCACTGCTTCCAAGGAGTCAGGAGAAGCCCAACGCCCTTGGAAGCAGGCTCATAACATTCATTGCAGACGCCAGCAAGTCCCTTTAGGGACCTTTTGGGCCTTGTCCTGGCACCGGTGGTGCCAGGCTCATTGTGGAGACTGGTCCCGGCACAAGAAGCGCCGGTCTCATAGCAAATTCAGAAGTGCTTGGGTGGTCCTACCTGCAGCAGACCATGCTGCTTCCTTACCAACAGGATGAAGTCTTCATCCTCCTCTGGCAGGAACTACTTTTCTTCTGGGTGGGGCTGGAACCACTCCCTAGGACTGGAACTCTTCTGGAAACTGGAACTCTTTTTCTTACATGGGCGAGGCTGTGGAAGAAGATGCCTAAGCACTCCTGTGCACTATTTAAACCACACCCGATTGGATGCCAAGCCCAGGAGGAAGAAAGCGTCTGGATCCCTCGTTACAAGACATAGGCAGATACAATTAAAAGGCTCAATGGACATCTGCGACCTTGGGAGTAGTCGGCCTTCCAGCTATGAATAAGTCCTCACATTGTCTGCACGTACCCATAGTGAAACATTGTTGCAAATGACAGGTACACCGAGAGCTGGGAACAGCGATGGTCCCAGGCTGGGAAGCTCGCGGGCGCACCAATCAGAACATGGGGCTCCTATCACTGACGCCATTAACTATCATCAGGGGTCTTCATGTAACAATTCTCATGTATCTAATTGTAGGGACAACCCAGATATATCACCTGACTAACCCTTGTCCACTAATATTGTTCTCTATACGTGTGCTATACTAACCCTACCACTCGAGCAACCAATTAAGAGTGGCGATAGGTTGTTTGCTAACTTTCCAAGGTGACGCAAGTAGCGCGTCATAATAAGGTAAAAAGGGCCTGCGAGCCCTACGATTGTGTGTGTGTCAGGACGGACGCGTACGATCCTTGACCCATCCCTGCCGTTTTTGTCTAATAAACAGCAGAGTCACCTTGCTTCTTGCGTGTGTCTCATACTCTATCTCATCTGGGATATACGGGAGGAGTTGGGGCCTCCCTGCCCGGAGGTCTGCGGACGGCCCGGCCGACCCCGGCAGAATTTCCCCCCCGACACTATACGGTAGGAGTGCACAAACAAAGCATTCCCCTTCTGAACCTCGTCTTCCAACATCTTTCATGTGCTGGCACCAAATGTTGTTTCCCAAATGTGCTGCGCTGTCCAAGTAATCGTTTAGTTCGTTGTCGTCTCCATGCATGCTTCTCTTGATTCTTAAGGTTTTCATGTAGTTCACTATAACTACATCCCTGAATGCATCTGTATGGCTCCTTCTTGCTGGAGGATTCTCAAATATCCCGTCCATGGTGCAGGCCTCCTTTTCTGTGCCATTTGAGTAGACAAAAGTCTGGCAGTTCTTTCCTTGTCCTCGTATATCTTTTTCTTTCTGGTTAGAAATGTACGCATACACTCTAGCATTGGTTCAGTATATGGCTGTACTGTAGAACCTGTACTTGTCCCTTTCACTGGAACATATATGCTTGGCGATGTTGTCTCTGTGGGTTTATTCTTCAACTCCTCTTGTCTTTTCCTTGCTCTGGCTATGAATGGTCATAATGTATCTGCTATCAGTTGTACTCGTGCAGAGATCTTCTCCGAGTTTACTTTTTCCTTTCTTGGTGTTGGATCAAGAGTTTCTGATACTGCGATTTCTGTTGGCTTTCTTTCCGACTCTTCTTGTCTTTCCATGACATCCACTTTCTTCATTTGGCTCTTTACTTTGCTTATAGGGGGATTTCTCATAGTAGGCCGTCTTTTCTTCTCCCATGCTTTGGATTGTGGTTCTGCAGTCATTGACACTAGGCCTGGTGTATGTGCATTCAATGTTTGCATGCGTTTGGTTGTCAGCAACCTTTTTACATTCATGCTCTGCTGACCCTGTCTCCGGCTTTTTGATTTGCTTGTTACCACAAGTGTGTGTGTGTCATTTCTAATCACATCCATCTCAAGTTAATTCATTCCACCATCAGATCTTCTAGGGACTGGAATGACTATGTAAGGTCTGGGAGCCTTCGTAGGCTTCATGCGTGCATCATTAGGTGGGTGCACTGCAGTGGCATTGCTGGGGGGGCAGGGGGGACGGGGCCCCTCCTGTGAAACCCTGTGCCCCCCCTTGTGCCTCCCTACCTAAAACGAGCAGTGACCATGTTCTCCCCCTACATTTGTCCGTGCCCCCCTACTTTTGTCTTTGGCCCCCTCTGTGCCCCTCCTAAATTTGATTCCTGGCGACGCCACTGGTGCACTGGAATTGGAAGCTTTGTGCACCAATAAAAAATGCAGTTCTGATCGTTAGTGACAGTAAAACAATGATGAATTTAATACATAAATACATTATGCCTCTGTAGGTTAAGCGGCAGCTTTTACTTCCAGAGAAATATGAACGTCTTTCATCCCGCGGGAGGACTAGAGTACTGCTCCGGACCCCAATCTCGATCATCCATCAAAATGTGCTAACTTTTAATACAAATTCTAAACAATATTGTCTCTGGATTCTGTTTGGTTCTGTTTGTGGGCTGCAGGTATTTAAACAATTTTCTCTCTTTGTTTGAGCACTGGATTGTCTGTTATTTGTGGATACAGTTCTTTTTTTCTATGTGTGTGTCAAAACAGGCAATAACAATATTGTCTCTCTATTGTGCATCTACAAAATATACTAATTCCCAGTCTGTGCCCCTGATCTGCTTCATTCCCGAAGACATGTTGTGTCCTTGTCCATATGCAAATAAAAAATGAGATCTTTGGCACTGCTCCCTCGATCTGTCACTCGGCGGAAAGTTTAAAATCTTCTCCAATAGTTCTGTTGATGGTTAGAAACTTCCACTTGCATCACGATGCCATGCAAGAGCATGTCCATCTGTGTAGAATTAGCTGGGTCTCTGATGTATGTGAGGACATCAACATCTACAGGTCTCCCCACTAGCTCTGGAAAATCTGTGCTTAGGCGAAAGAAAACAATACTTGCCAACCTACTGTTTTCTGGTGACAGGGACATTTGTCCTGTCTGGCTGAGTTTCAGGACTGTAGGCTTTCACTTCACTTCACTGTGAACAGTGTCTGCACTTTCCGTTTGCGTGGAGAGCAACTTGGATTACTATGCTGTTTAGGATTATGCTCAGACGTTCTGTATTTGCTGGATCTCGAAGAAAAGTTAATACATCCCGACAAGTTCTGGGCAGTCATCGATTATGCGAAAGAACAATACTTTAATAAGCTCATTTGCTTCCTTTTCCGCTTGGGACATTTCTTCTTTCCTCGCTGTACTCAGGAAGTAGGAGGAACTGCTCAGCAATCACAGTAAGCAATCTCCTTATAGTCTTTTCGTTTTCAAGATCTTGAAGAAAGTCAGTGACACTGGTGAGCCTCCCCACCAATAACGGGTACGATTTTAGCACTAGATTGAAGTATGTCACCACATCTTTGGTGATGTCACTACTGTGGGACACCATAAGTGATTCCGAACAAGCTCTCTGTGTGAAAGGAATCTGGGTACTGTATTTTCTTCCAATGTATGTCTCCTCGATCAAAAATTGGCATATTCTTTTCTAGTCAAGGCTTCAGTGTGCCTTAGTCCAAAGTTCAAAGTCAACAGACTATGTATGGTTTATAAATGCAATTTTCTTCTTCACCCTGCAACTAGGATGCACAGAGTGTCAGTTTTTTATGTCCTTATCCTCTTTTTTTGCTCAGAGGAATGTCCAAAGTGAAACCACAACTAATGCACAAAAAGTTCTTTGTCTTTACTTTGCTGCTGATCATGCGTCCTTCTTCCTCGTCATGGATCTCGTCTGCACATGCTGTGGTTCTTCCGCGTCTTCTGTAGTCTCCTTGCGCTGGGGTATAGGCAGGGGGCCTTCGACGATGTCTGGTTTGATGTCACCCAAAAGGATCCAAGCTCTTCTTCCTTGTAGCTTTACTGCAGAGGGAGTGCAGTCTTCCACTGTAAAGGGACCGTTAAACCTTGACTCGTCCCACCTTTTCCTCGTATGGTTCTTTACCAAGACGGTGTCTCCAGCGAAAACGGATGGAACACAAAGTCCTTGAGCTGTGCCTTTAGTAGTATCTCCTTCTGTGTTCCGTGCTGCCTTGCACCTCTTTCGTCGTCGCTGCAGCTGGTCTGAAATTACAGTAAGGCAAGATGTCATGCAATTCAAGTAATTTTGCATTTTAGACCCTAAGATTTCTCCTGTTGACTGGGCATTACATCTAGCTCTGTCTCAGGGTATCAGAGGAGTGTGTATTCTTCTTCATGTGGCTATTTCATGCGGCATAAGATGATGGTCAGAACCGGGTTGATTCCTGAGTGCATACAGTGCCAAAGGAAGGCAGTGCAACCATCCCTTTCTTAGAGTAAGCTTCAACTTGGCTATCCTCTCCTTTAATAGGCAGTTGAGCTTCTCACATATCACATTACCTTGTGGCTGATACGCCAACGAGAACCTGTGCTTTATACCAAGCAGCAAGCTAATCTGTTCAAAAACTTCATTTACAAAATGGGTCCCGTTATCTGATCTCATGACTTCACATACCCCCCACCTGGGAAATACCTCCCTCACTAAAAACTCGGCCGCACAGGTAGAGTCTGGGTGTGTACATGGACCTGCCTCTATCCATCTAGAGAATGGACACACCACAACAATTAGATATCTGTACCCATTACATACTTGAATCATGTCGACGTAATCGACATGCAAGTGCTGAAAAGGCCCATTTGGCCTTGGGATGACTCCTCTCATTACTTTTAATGTGCGCCCAGCTATGAACTGTTGGCAGATTATACAGTTCTCTATAAAAAATGCAACATGCTCGGTTAAGTTTGGTATGAACAAGTCTTTTGCGAGCGTTGCTGCTAGATTCTCTTTTGTCATGTGTGTCGGATAGTGTAGTGCCTTAATCAGTCTGTCCAATAAGGCTGCGTGCTATACTGGCGTACCATCTGCTCGGAGGTAGCCCCTCCTTTTCAAGCGCGCTAAGCCTGCGTGCACTGTTGACGTACACATAGGCAGAGTAACTGTACACAGTTACTTCCTGGTCTGCGTGATTCTCAATCGCGAGAATCAACGCCAATAATTCTGCAGCCTGTGCTGAATAATGAGATGGTATTCGTGCACTAAGGAGTATTCAAAATTCTCCATTTGCTGTGTGCTTCATCACAGCGACGCCTGTATATCTTTACCCACCGTTTTGATCGATTCTGGAAGAACCGTCAATGAAGACAATTTCTCCTTCTGTCAATGCATTTTCTTTCACTCTGGGAATTTCATCATAGAATTCTTCATAATTCGCACAGTCATGTATTGGCTCTCCTTCAGTGACTAGCTCGGCTATGAACATATCTGTGTTCACTATCTTGCATCAGACTATTTTACTCGAGGGATTCAATATGATCACTTCATAGGCAGAAGCTCTTTGAGATGTTAGTGTGCCCTTCGGTTTTCCTAGAATAGCAAATAACGAGTGCTCGACGTACAACGCATTGAGCATCCCATTACAATGGTAGTAGACCTCTTGATGGCGAAAGCTGTGGCAGCTAAACTCTGTTCACATGGGAAATGGCCTCTCTTCATTGGGTCCACATTTCCACTATAGTATGCCAGGGGCTTGTACCCCAATGTGGTTCCCTGCTTGAGCACTGCCGTCATAACGCTGCCATCCGTGTGTGAGAACAGGTAAAATTCCTTGGCATAATTGGGGATTCCTAAAACTGGTGCTGTGCAAATTGCTCTTTTGAGTTCAGCAAATCCTTCCTCCATGGTCTCAGACCATTCAATCTTTTCTTTCGTCACTTGTGCTTTCTTTAGAGCCTGAAGCAAAGGCTTGGTGTAAGAGCTGTAGTCGAAGACCCAAGCCCTGACATAATTGCACAGGCCTAAGAAACTCTGCATCTGCTTTAACGTGTGTGTCTTGGCTGTGTTTAGTATGGCTTCAGCTCTTGCTGGGGTAACTCTTTTTCCCTCGTGTGAGATCATCTGACCTATGTAGAGTACTTCTCGTTGACAATACTGTAACTTCTCTTTGTCAACCTTATATCCTTTCCCAGCCAATATAGTCAATAGCTCAACATAATCGTGTCTGCATTGCTCCTCTGTCGTGCTGCAAATTAGGATGTCATCCACATATTGCAAGACACCACTTTCTAATGCAATATCGCTTAGGTCCTCTGCAGGATTCTGTTAAAGATAGAAGGAGACTCACAGTACCCCTGTGGTGGCATTGTGCTTTTCAGACGCATCTGTCTGAACGTGAATGACGTCAGATCTTCTGAGTCACGGCGCAACGGGATTGAGAAAAATGCATAAGTCAATCACTGTGCAATATTTTGCATCAACATGTATAATACATAGGATTGTAGCCGGGTTAGGGACTAAAGGGAACTCGGCTTCAATAATATCATTTATCGGCCTCAGATCTTCAATTAGACTCCAAGCCCTCCCTTTGATTTTTTGATAGAGTAAACAGCAGTATTGCATGACGACTCTGATGTCACTAAGATGCCCTGCTCCATCATAGCTCAAATTGTCTTAAAAATTCCTTCATCTGCCTCCCTGGACATGGGATATTGTCGGGCCTTTGGGAGAATGGCTCCTGGCTTCAGTTTAATTTTCCCTTCTCCGACTCCTTTCAATAAGCCTACATCATAGGGGCCTGTAGTCCATACTGAGACAGGCACCTGGGCCATGTCATTATCATAATATTCAGGACGGTTCTGTGCCAACATCATTCTCTGAGCCACTTCTCTTTTGATCATTCTAACCCAAAAAGTGAGGTTTACTCAACTGTTGTTTCTCCCATATCTGCTTGCTCGTCAAACAGATCGTCATCCGTGACGTGAGCCAATCGTTATCCCTCTTCGATGGCGATTACTGCGCACCATTGTTGGCCTTCATCATCATAACCATCGATCAAAATCACTTTTCCTCACATCGCGGCTGTATGGATTATTAAGGGAAATACTTGTCCCCTTTCCTCGTGCATAGGTATTCTTGACCTGAATACAAATTCATCTGGAGTCCTCATGATCTTGTCTGCAAGGCCTGGCAGCCCTGCCATTAGCACACGTATTCCATGCGCAAATATTTCGGGGTCCAATGGAACAGCCCTCATAGCTCTGTATCCTGCATATGCTCTAATCATTTTGCATACGTTTGAATAGTGCATTCCTGGAGTTGAACATACTATGCCCTCCTCTGTGAACGAGATTGTCATATTTAACTTTGTCATTAGATCTCGACCCAAAATGTTTACTGGGGTTTGTTGTGAATATAATAGATGCACATTCATTTCACATTCTCCTATAGAGACTGTAAATTGTAAAGGGAACACGACTTGTAGCTCCTGTGAAACCAGAGTATTTATAGCATCGCCGGACAAGGAAAACTTGCGTTCACGTATACACGAACGTGTTGCACCCGTGTCAACGAGAAAGAAATTTTCTTTATCCCCTATAACGACATCCACCCTTGGTTCCCGGTGAGGGTCTGGTGTCACTGATAGGATAGAACAAATCGGGGTTCCCAGTGAGCTGTCCTTGTCCATATATAATTTTGTCCCACCTTGTGCGAATGGACTTCCCCCATCACCAGTATTAGTCCTCATTCTAGGGTTCGCAGCCTGTCCTGTACTTACTGTCTGTGACAGTTGCATAGGTGACTGTTGAGACTGTCCTTATGGAAAACTCATCAAATTCTGAAGTTGCAAGTTTTGCTGTGCTCCTGGCGCTTGCTGTTGCACCATGTGATTCTGTGCAACTCCCTGCTGTAAAAACACAGGTGGATTCACAATACCTGCTCCTATTCCTTGGCCATTTTGCATCATGTCTTGTTTTCTGCATCTGTGCGCTAAATGCCCTGTTATCCCACACAACCAACATACTGGCGGTGGTCGGACCACTTGCCCATTTGACATATCTTGATTGCCATTTTGCATATTTTGAAAACCTCCCTGATTACTCTGAAAACCTCCCTGATTAATCTGCCATCCTCTTCCTCTAAATCCTCTTCCCATGGGGTAAAACCCTGTATTGCCCTGATTATTCTGCTGTGGATTATTGACTTGTGGCATGCTCAATTCAGCTGTGCGAGCTATCATTGCTCCTTCAAGAGCATATTTTGACAATTTCTTCTGCACTCATTTTGCCTCTTCACCCTTTCGTGCAGCTTCCTTTTTGCGGTTCTTTTCTTGCAGCAGCCTGCAATAGTGTGCGATGGTCAACTGTATTTCTGACCATGGCTTAGCCTCGATTCCTACCAATTTCTTGAGCTGTTTCTGTACCGGTTCTGGCAACCCTTGGCACAAAATATGGTAGAACACGGGTATAGATTTCCCCCAAGATTCCCCCCCGAGTCTCGAGTACCCATGCGTCTTGAAAATTCTGTATGTAAATCATCGGATCTTCTGACTCCTTCATTTTACGTGTCATGATAGCTCCCATGGCAGAAGTATCTGGGTATAGTACTCGTAGTGCTTTCCATACTGCGGCTCTGCAATTAATAAATGGAGCTCCGTCATGCGTGGTATTAACTGTGGTCACACCAGGGTAACCTGCCTGTGTCCACACATCGTCTGCTCTATCACCAAGTATGGTGATTAAGAGACCTTTGATATCCCCGATAGCTAACGTGTTCAGTCCCGTCATTTTTTCTAGCTCCTGTATCCATTTTCCAGCTCCCGATGTTAGCATTGGAAGCTTATTTTTTAGGTTTTCCCGATCCATGTGTGGCCATGGAATATACTGTGGTCTCGCCCCTCCTTTCTCGAACAACAGAAATTGGGACGCATAGCCCTCTCTCTCTTCTCTCATTGTTCTTCTATCTATTGCAGGAGTAATGTTCCTGCATTGCCGCCTACCTGGCAATGTCCTTAGCCGGCTCAAATAGGGTGGTGGAGACACCCCCCTCTGACCGTGAGATACTTCTTTGCGTCAGTCTGACTGTGTGGCTAACTCTGATGCCCTCGGTGCAGGCTCACTAGTGTCTGACCATCTTATCGCTTTTCCGCTTGAGAATCGTTTTTTGCATCTCCTCTCTTCCTCCTTTTCCTCATGCTCCTCTCTTTCGGTGTCAGACATAGTCTGCCCCCAACTCATGCAACTTCTTGTGTCCTCTTTGTTCCTGCTTATATCCAATCTATCTAGGGATAGTTCTCTATTCCCACTACTTCGGGAGACATCATCAGTGTCATAAAGCTGAGTGCTCTCCAGGCGCTGGTCTTCCCTCTACCCTTGGGGTACTTGTTCTAGCCCCATTTCCTTGTATATCCTATCGATCATTTCTCCGATGCTTCTGGTGTCGAAGTCATCCTCAATATTCCTCTAGATGTGCCTGGTACCGAATCGTACTCAGGAAATAATTCTTCTATGTCCTCCCAGTCTACCACTGGATCAGGTTTTTTAACCTCTCTTTGCAGATATTCAAGATCGTATGCTCTCTGTCTTTGCTTACATTCTACATCATCATCAAATTCTCTGCGCTTCCTCGCTTCTTCTCTGACCCTATATTCTTCCTCTTTCTTTGCGTCTATACGTTCATTTGCCCTTTGGATTTCCTCATCCCTTCATCTCTTTATTCTTTTCTCTAATATCCTTTGCTCTCCCTCTAACCTTTGCTGTTCCTGTCTGTCTTGATCATTGGCTGCTCTCTGTTTATGATTGTGCTGCTATTCTAGCTCTTCACGATATAACTGTTCTCGTCTCTGTCTATCTTTTTTCCTTATTCTTTCATCTCTCAATTCTTTTTCTTTTTCCTTCTCCTTTCTCTGTACATCGTCTAACTTCTCCTTTTGTTTCATGTCATCAATGCCTTTGCCATCGAGTTTCAATAAAATCTGCCCTCCCATCCATTCGTTCTTTGCGAATGCTATCTCATCAGTTCTATCCTCGCTTCCTTTCCATCTTTTGCCTTCCCTCTCTGCCTCGAGAGATGTACTTGCCTGTGTCGGGTCTCTTCTCTCGTCATTGTGTCTCTCCTTGTCCCTCGGGACTTTGTAGGTAATATCTCTATCACTTTCTTTATCTTGATTTTCGTCACTTCTTTGCGTAGGTGACTCTTTTGTCTAATTTTTTGCCCGTGTATGTGGCGTGCAAGTATGTCGTCATGTGCTGCAAGACAGCTTTAGATAATGACCCACCCTGTGGCCAAGGCATAAACATTTTGCGGGCAGTTCCTTTAACCCTTTCTGCACTGTATTTTTTCATCTTAGGTGCATGTTTCGGCAACTGTTTGTACAGGTGTGCTAATGGAGTTATGTCTTCCATGCTTAAATCTGTTTCCTTTCCCTTTATATAACACTTGTTAATGCTTTACGTGACTTAAACAATTCCAACAATATGAGCAAGCACCAATCACCACAAGCTCTAATCCCGTTTTTTCCGCAGAATTTGATATCTTCTATTTTACTCAATAAACATCAATTCGTATACTACAATATCTCAGTTATTTAATCGTGTAAGTCTTATGTCAGTTCCTCTAAGGAAGATTGTAGACTTATGATGTCACAACAAATAACACATAAGTGTCATGACCACTGCTTCCAAGGAGTCAGGAGAAGCCCAACGCCCTTGGAAGCAGGCTCATAACATTCATTGCAGACGCCAGCAAGTCCCTTTAGGGACCTTGTGGGCCTTGTCCTGGCACCTGTGGTGCCAGGCTCATTGTGGAGACTGGTCCCGGCACAAGAAGCGCCGGGCTCATAGCAAATTCAGAAGTGCTTGGGTGGACCTACCTGCAGCAGACCATGCTGCTTCCTTACCAACAGGATGAAGTCTTCATCCTCCTCTGGCAGGAACTACTTTTCTTCTGGGTGGGGCTGGAACCACTCCCTAGGACTGGAACTCTTCTGGAAACTGGAACTCTTTTTCTTACCTGGGCGAGGCTGTGGAAGAAGACACCTAAGCACTCCTGTGCACTATTTAAACCACACCCGATTGGTGCCACGTGCTTCGCGTTATTCTGCATCAGCAGCAGGACGCTCACCGTGTCAGCTCCAGGGAATCTTCCATTCCAGCTCCTGTGAACGCGAAATCTCCGGATTTACCTGATGAGGATCCATTCTTCAGTCTTCAGCAGCATCTGCACAACAACAAAAACACAGATTAGAAGAGTCAAGGTCAGCGCTTCAACTTACCCGATCCACCAGAGCGTTTAAGGTATTCGCCGCACCCTTTCTCCGCCATCGAGCCCTGCAAAGACAAAAGAACATTGGTTAGTAACGTTTTGTTTCTGAACGGCTTACCTTTGCGACGTACGCTCCAAAGTCAGCTCGCACCGCACTCCGCTACCTGCAAGGCAAAGAGAGACATTAAGGTGCGTTTAAAGGCCTTGAACAGACTTTCTACTTATGTGCCTTCATATTCTCCATCATCTTGTTCGCGCCTCGGTACGAACCTGGGCATCATCACCGGCGCCTTCATCATTCTCCATCTGAAAGCAAGAGAGAGACATTAAGGTGCGATGAAAGGCCCTGCACAGACTTTCTACTTACGTGCCTCCACGAACTTTGGCATTCTTTCGCCATCATTTCTTCTCAGCCAACCCGGCAAGAAAGGGACGTTAAAAGAGGACATTAAGGACTTGATATATGCAAAATCCGCTCGTGCAATTAACGGCGGCATCGCTCTCTACTTACCCTCTGCAATCAAGAGGCTGATCCCAAAACCAGTGAAGCAACTGGACCCAGAGCCCCTGCACAAGACGCAGGATGGAGAGCCCGGCATTCACCTATTTAAGGTGAGCACAGTTAGCAACCGAGTACCACGGGAGGAGAGAGTGTGGGGGTAGAGACTTCATCTAACCTTCCAGCTACTAACACCCCCTGATCTTTTCCACTTGTAGACATCTCACCCTCCAAGTCAAGCTTTCGGTGAGAAGGGGACCAAACCAGGGAGCCAAACGGACCCTACGCCTAACTTTGAAGACGGTTTCACCGCCCAGCCAAGACCCGCGCCTCCGAGGGAACCAGGTGAGCGTTACAGAACGCGAAACCTTACCGCATATTTCCCGCCCAGGCGCAATAGAAACCTCAGCCACAGACCAATTGGCCCAATTGCTTGGGGAGTTGAGGGCAGAAGTACACGCAGCACGCCAGGAAACGAATGCCTTAAGGAGAGAGTTAGTTGTTTCTAAGGAGCGAACTGATGATCTTGCCAGACAGTTGTTACAAGCCCAAGCGGGACAAACTCCTCTGCCCGCCTCGGGAGGGAGCCATGCTCCAACGACTTCCACTAATCCGGTGCATATTAATCTACCAGGAAATGTACCTTTGGCCCCGCCCGAGCGTTTTTCTGGTGATCCAAGGAGATTCGCTGTCTTCTTCAATCAATGTCGCTTGCACTTTTTGTGTAGACCCGCCGCATTTCCAACGGACCAAGCCAAGGTGGCCTTCGTGCTCTCATATCTTAGTGGCAGTGCCGCAGATTGGTCTATACCTTTAGTGACTCAGGATGACCCTGTTCTTCATAACTTCCAAGACTTTCAAGCTAGTATGGAGAGATTGTTCGCACGACACTCCCAGGGTCAGGCCTTAGATAATGAACTTCTTTCACTACAACAGGGTAATCAGGACCTCTTGACTTACATTGCGTCATTTAACAGACTAGTGGTGGAAACCGGATGGCCGGAAGACAAGAGAATCACGATTTTCTACAGAGGCCTGCGAGGGGAACTTAAAGACGTTCTGGCCCAGGTGGTAAATCCGCCACAAGACTGTTCTGAATATATCGATCTGGTGGTTCAATTAGATCACAGGCTGCAGAATCGGAAGGCCGATCGTTCCAGATTTGAATCCTGTGTTTTTTCAAGACCACAGAGCTCCGCTAAAGGAAATGATTCCGTTGAACCCATGCAAATTGGGGTCGTGAAAGGACCCCTAACCCAAAAGGAACGAGAAAGGAGAAGACAATTGCAATTATGCCTCTATTGCGGAAATTCTGGACACTTTCTTCGAGATTGCCCTGTGAAACCAAAGAAAAAGATGGTAGGAGCATCCGATAAAGGTGCCGAAGGTTCTGAGTCGGAAAACGACCTCGCCCGACAAGTGTAGAGGTCTGCTTGCCGAGCGTTAAAACCAGTTCTTTGACCTCGCATTTCGTCATGCCTATGGTCCTCGTGAGTCCAGAGCAGCCCAATCGTATGCATGCCATAAAAGCATACATTGATAGTGGCGCGATAGGCAATTACGTGGACTGTGAAATGGCCGCCAGGATGAATCTATCTCTTTGTCCTAAGGCGGTGAGAGACGTCATTACCACAGTGGACGGTACGGAAATAGCTTCCGGACCAGTAACTCACACCACCTTGGAAGTGACGTTGGTAGGCCAAGATGGACATCAAGAGAAGATCGTGT
Source organism: Ambystoma mexicanum (assembly GCF_040938575.1). Taxonomy (NCBI): domain Eukaryota; kingdom Metazoa; phylum Chordata; class Amphibia; order Caudata; family Ambystomatidae; genus Ambystoma; species Ambystoma mexicanum. The sequence goes on from NC_090925.1 coordinate 636,882,793, forward strand.
TTGACGTGATCAAGGCTCCGCGATTTCAAGTTATTCTGGGAATCCCTTGGTTGGAGAAGCACAATCCTCAAATCGACTGGCGAGCAAAGACAATTCGGTTTCCAGAATGCGCTCCCACCTGTTATCCTCAGCCTCCCACCAAGCTGGCAGCAATCTCCTCTGAGACTCCACAACTGCCTTCTGAATACCGGGATTATCATGATGTCTTTCAGAAAGATCAAGCTAACACCCTGCCTCCTCACAGGTCATACGACTGTCAGATAGACCTGATTCCGGGATCCACTCCTCCGTGCAGTCGAATTTATGCCCTTACCGAACCAGAAAATCTTCACCTTAGACAATATTTGGACCAATATCTGGCTAATGGATTTATCCGTCCTTCAAAGTCACCAGCCTCCTCAGCTCTGTTCTTCGTTCCAAAAAAAGAGGGAGACCTGAGAACATGTATAGATTACCGTGCCCTGAATCAGTTAACAATCAAGAACAGATATCCGTTACCATTGATCCCAGAACTACTTGACCAAGTTAAAAGTGCCTGTATTTATACTAAGTTGGACCTCAGAGGAGCTTACCATTTGGTACGAATAAAAGAGGGCGATGAATGGAAAACGGCCTTTCGTACTAAGTATGGATTATTCGAATATCAAGTAATGCCCTTTGGATTATGCAATGCACCGGCCGCTTTTCAGTACTTTATGAATGACGTCCTCAGAGAACTCATTGATGTGTGTGTAGTTGTCTATATTGACGATATTCTGGTTTCCTCGGCCTCAGAGGCTGATCATCGAAAACACGTCACAGCAGTACTGGAGAGGCTCCGTCAACACAGACTTTTTGCTAAGCTGGAGAAATGCGTTTTTCACGTTACTGAGGTCCAATTTTTGGGATTCATTTTGTCACCTAACGGAGTTCACATGGACTCAAGAAAAGTGGACGCTATTCTTAAGTGGCCCTCACCAACCTCAGTAAAAGGAGTCCAAAGCATGTTGGGCTTCGCCAACTTTTATCGTAGGTTTATTCCAGACTTCTCTCGAATAGTTCAACCTATTACAGCCCTTCTCAGAAAAAACAAACGTTTCGAATGGTCTACAGAAGCCGAACAAGCCTTTCAAGAACTGAAAACTAAATTCATCTCAGCTCCGGTTTTAAAACATCCCCGCCCGGAACTTCCCTATATTGTTGAGACCGATGCCTCCAGTCTCGCGATGGGAGCAGTGCTTTCGCAGAGGGACCCAGAAACAAACCAGTTGCACCCTGTGGCCTTTTGGTCCCACAAATTTTCGGCTCCCGAAATCAACTATACCATTACCGATAAAGAACTTTTAGCTATTAAGTCCGCCTTTAAGGCCTGGCGGCACTATCTCCTGGGAGCCCGACACACAGTCACCGTCATAACGGATCATCGCAATTTACAATACCTAAAATCAGCCAAAGCTCAATCCTCTAGACAACTCCGTTGGGCACTATTTTTCGCCGAGTTCGACTTTGTAATTACTTACCGACCAGGCAACAAGAATGGAAAAGCGGATGCCCTCTCCCGAGTGGGAGTAGATGAACTTACGACTAGTCCTGAACCCGTACCAATAATTCTGGAACAAAGAATCCTGGGTTTAATTAACACACAATCCCCTGAAGATATTGAAGCGAAAGTTAAAAAACCTATGATTCCAGCAGAAATAAAAGACTGGAAACTCAAGGGGAAAGACTTTACAATGGAAAAAGACTTGCCATACTTTCAAGGTAGATTATATCTGCCATGTACGGATTTACAATCACAGGTCATTTCATGTTACCATGACTCCTTAACGGAAGGGCATCCCGGCATTGCTAAAACGTCTGAAAAAGTAAAAAGACATTTCTGGTGGCCCTCTTGGAGGAAGGACATTAAAGATTTTGTAATCTCCTGTGGGGTGTGCACTCAGAACAAAAGCCAGAAGGAGAAACCATCAGGCCTCTTACATCCAATAGACATTCCTCCTCACCCGTGGCATACTCTCTCCATGGATTTCATCACGGATTTACCACCATGCTCCGGATATAATACGATCTTAGTAGTTGTGGACCTATTTTCTAAAATGGCTCATTTTATTCCATTAAAGGGGTTACCCACAGCTTCAATTCTAGCCCGGGAATTCCTCGAGAACATCGTTCGGTTGCACGGCTTTCCTTCAGTTCTAATCTCGGATAGAGGAAGTCAGTTTATTTCCCACTTCTGGCGGAGTTGCTGTCGTTTAGCCCAAATTGACGTAAGGCTTTCAACCAGCCATCATCCCCAGACCGACGGGCAGACCGAGAGGACCAACCAAACTCTGGAACAATATCTACGCTGCATGTTGCAGCAAGCAGAAGGCACTTGGAAAGAAATCCTCTGGATTGCGGAGTACGCTTATAATAATTCAATTCAGTCCATTCTGGAACTGGAAAAACCCCTTTTTTCCTCTTGTATGGAATCCATCCCCGCACCTCAAATCTTGATCCATCTAAGACTCTTGGAACACCTGCTGTAGATCACCTGCACTCTACAATCACTCAAGCCTTTAAGGAAGCCACTTCTCACCTTCAGCAAGCCAAGGAACATTACAAGAAGGGTGCAGACCAACATCGAAAGGAAGCTCCCCAATATCAAGTGGGAGATCAAGTCTGGCTGTCCACCAAACATTTACCCTTAAAAGGACCACGTACTTTCAATCCACGATACCTGGGACCCTACCCGATCACCGCCATAATAAATCCAGTGGCAGTAAAATTGGGCTTACCTACTCATATGAAAGTTCATCCCGTCTTCCACGTCTCCTTGCTAAAACCCATGCAACCTGGAACCCGTTTGACAAAATCTCCAGACCCTATCCTAGTGGATGGAGAACTGGAGTTCGAAATTCAGAACATCCTAGACTCCAAGATTTCCAAATCAAAACTATACTATCTGATTGACTGGAAAGGTTATGGACCCCAGGAACGATCTTGGGAACCATCGGAACATGTGCATGCACCCCGTCTGGTCAAGACGTTTCACCGAACTTTTCCCGACAAACCAAGACCCCCGGAGAAGACGAACTTGGGAGGGGCCTTGAGGGGGGGTGCTGTCATGACCACTGCTTCCAAGGAGTCAGGAGAAGCCCAACGCCCTTGGAAGCAGGCTCATAACATTCATTGCAGATGCCAGCAAGTCCCTTTAGGGACCTTTTGGGCCTTGTCCTGGCACCGGTGGTGCCAGGCTCATTGTGGAGACTGGTCCCGGCACAAGAAGCGCCGGGCTCATAGCAAATTCAGAAGTGCTTGGGTGGACCTACCTGCAGCAGACCATGCTGCTTCCTTACCAACAGGATGAAGTCTTCATCCTCCTCTGGCAGGAACTACTTTTCTTCTGGGTGGGGCTGGAACCACTCCCTAGGATTGGAACTCTTCTGGAAACTGGAACTCTTTTTCTTACCTGGGCGAGGCTGTGGAAGAAGACGCCTAAGCACTCCTGTGCACTATTTAAACCACACCCGATTGGTGCCACGTGCTTCGCGTTATTCTGCATCAGCAGCAGGAGGCTCACTGTGTCAGCTCCAGGGAATCTTCCATTCCAGCTCCTGTGAACGCGAAATCTCCGGATTTACCTGATGAGGATCCATTCTTCAGTCTTCAGCAGCATCTGCACAACAACAAAAACACAGATTAGAAGAGTCAAGGTCAGCGCTTCAACTTACCCGATCCACCGGAGCGTTTAAGGTTTTCGCCGCACCCTTTCTCCGCCATCGAGCCCTGCAAAGACAAAAGAACATTGGTTAGTAACGTTTTGTTTCTGAACGGCTTACCTTTGCGACGTACGCTCCAAAGTCAGCTTGCACCGCACTCCGCTACCTGCAAGGCAAAGAGAGACATTAAGGTGCGTTTAAAGGCCTTGAACAGACTTTCTACTTACGTGCCTTCATATTCTCCATCATCTTGTTCGCGCCTCGGTACGAACCTGGGCATCATCACCGGCGCCTTCATCATTCTCCATCTGAAAGCAAGAGAGAGACATTAAGGTGCGTTGAAAGGCCCTGCACAGACTTTCTACTTACGTGCCTCCACGAACTTTGGCATTCTTTCGCCATCATTTCTTCTCAGCCAACCCTGCAAGAAAGGGACGTTAAAAGAGGACATTAAGGACTTGATATATGCAAAATCCGCTCGTGCAATTAACGGCGGCATCGCTCTCTACTTACCTTCTGCAATCAAGAGGCTGATCCCAAAACCAGTGAAGCAACTGGACCCAGAGCCCCTGCACAAGACGCAGGATGGAGAGCCCGGCATTCACCTATTTAAGGTGAGCACAGTTAGCAACCGAGTACCACGGGAGGAGAGAGTGTGGGGGTAGAGACTTCGTCTAACCTTCCAGCTACTAACACCCCCTGATCTTTTCCACTTGTAGACATCTCACCCTCCAAGTCAAGCTTTCGGTGAGAAGGGGACCAAACCAGGGAGCCAAACGGACCCTACGCCTAACTTTGAAGACGGTTTCACCGCCCAGCCAAGACCCGCGCCTCCGAGGGAACCAGGTGAGCGTTACAATAAGATAGACGTTAACAGACTCGACAAACTCCAGCTGGTCACATATACCTCTGCTTCTAATACTCTTACCCCGACATGGAGTTTAAACCCATCCCTTTCACAAAAAAGTGCCTTTAATCACTGTGGTAGCCTATTCGTTCCCCTTTATTTGGGACTCTGGATGCAGGTTTCTTCTAGCCACTTATATTAAAAGCGTAGGAATTAAGGCGAATCCTCTCACTTCTCGGGTGTCTTCCCCGGTATCCTCTCTCTTCTCGGGTGTCTTCCCTGGTATCCTCTCTCTATCTACTTAATTATTCTTCAGTCATTATTTCCTTCCCCACATATATATATACATTCTTCTCTACTTCTGACTATATTTTGTTTTCCCGCCTCCCTCCGTTACCTTTTCCGTTACTTGTTCTAAGGTACATACTTTTTGCCAAAGCATTAGTCTTTTTCACTCACCGTTCGCATGTTTCCTCTCTGGATGCTCGGGATCACCGCCTTCATCACTGCCTTCTCCGGCTTTTCTCCCGCTCAGCTGCCCATAGGAGTGGGAAGGGGTTATGTGTAGAAGCACAGGTCCCTTCAGACCTTGTTCTGCAGATTTTATTTTTACTCGACCACTGTCTAACGGGAGCTTCACGGTCTACTCAGCCGAATGGCAAAGGACTTGTGATATTACCGAGGACCTAGAGTACATTATGTCGACTGTCAATGGGTGTCTTATTCTAATCGATAATCGATAACCATCCGTTCTCTGCTACCAAGTGTGCTCCGAGACCCCCAACCGGCCCATAGAGTCGGGTTTGCTCAGAAGCACTTTAAAACAAGATAGCAGCACCCATGAGATGGATGGGGGTGCAGATATATACTTCAACACCAATCAATAAGGACAACTCAACGGTTTGGCAAAGGGAGTCTGTTTAATGACAAGTACAAAAAACAGGGAGTTATGAATATCAGCAATGGTGCGATCTTCCTTCTCACTTCAACTCCAATGAACTTCATAAAAATCATCGCATTTATACTGAAAACTCGTCATCATTGACGTGTAACACTCAAAAGTGTGGAGAAACTGGCCATCTCCCAGCTTAATCTCCACGCTGAATATGTGGGTTTTCTTCATGACCATCAGTCTAGCTTCAGAGCTGCCAGAAGAACGGAAACTGCTCTCCTGAACATCTGTGAAGACCTGCTGTCCAACCTTGACTTTAACACTCCGTGTGTTCTCATCTTGCTTGATCTCTCTTCTGCCTTTGATACTGTCAACCATGCCATCCTGCTCAACCGTCTCCGTGATAAACTGGGTATCACTGGTCAGGCTCTGGCATGGCTGACTTCTTTCCTCTCCAATCGACCCTCCCAGGTCCAACTTGGGTCCTTCCTCTCTGACATCTTTTTCTCTAGCTGTGGTGTCCCCCAGGGATCTAACCTCTCTCCCTGGCTGTTCAACCAATATCTGGCACTACTTGCCCACCGCGTCGCCGCTCTCTGCCCCAACTTTCAGTGCTATGCGCATGATACCCAGCTCATTTTCAGGCTACCCTCGGCCTCCTCCTCGCCTTCCCTCATCTCCGACTGTCTGTCTGCTATTCAGGAGTGATGTGCTGCCAATGACCTCTGCCTTAATGCCAGTAAGCCTGAGATTCTACTCATCGGCACACCTACTCCCTCCTTCCCTGCCGCTCTCTGGCCAGCCTCTCTTGGCCCTCTTCCTGCTCCTACCTGCAAGGTAAAAAACCTTGGGGTCATCTTTTGTACAGTGCATCGCCTATGTCAGCCATCTGACACCGCCCAACAAAAATGTAGTCAATTCTAGTGAACAGGGCGTGGGGTGAAGAGTAAAAAGTCCCCCTAGGAGGATCACATGGGGAGGGAGTCCTCCTCTGGGGACAAGGTCGATCACCTGGGGTACAGTCCATTGAATTCTGTCACTCCCCAACATTCCCTAGCCCTCCCCACTGTTCAAAATCACTGCATTGAAAACAATTCCCCTGGGCTTACTGCGCCTAATAAAGGCCAAAAGAATTAAATAAATAAAATACTGTTATAACAGGAGATAAAGCCAAAGGTACTGGTACGAGGTGGCCCCGAGGGGGCATAAGGATTACATTGTTAACAGAGACAAAGGACTTTTACAATCCACATGGGAGGGAACTGGATGCAATGTATAAACAGGAACTAAGGACTAGCAAATGTCTTGTCTTTAAATCTCTTCATGATCTTGCCCATCCCTAACTCTCTTCCCTCCTTTCTTGCTACTCTACCTCTCACCCCTCCGTTCTGCTGACCACTTCCTACTCATTGTCCCTCCTCCTCCTTGTGCCCCTTCCCATTTCTGATCTTTCCAGCTCCTTGCCCCTCTCCATTGGAACTCTTTACCTCACCCTATCCGCCCTATCTCTTCATGCTCTTCCTTAAAATCCCACCTACTTCATCCTCCCACCTGACAGTTATTTATTAGTTCCTCTCTTGCTACCCCTACCCAGGTTCTTAATGTTATGATCTCGAAAAATTGTTCTACTCACTGTTCTTGATGATTTGACTCAAGACTTGAACTTACTGCTTCTATTGTATTCATGTTGTTTTATGTAAAGCGCTTTGGATTAAAGTGCTATATAAAATGTAATAAATACAAATACAAATGTGTCAGGCTCAGTCGTGTCAAGCGCAGCCATGTTAAACCGTACCAGGTCTTGCAGCAGCTGTGGAGGCGAACCAGCGCAAGACATCCAGCCACTGTTGAATGACTGGAGGAAACAGGAAGCTGGTGAAGTGCAGTGGGAGTCCTCCACGGGTTCCGCACGAGTGAACCCTGGCAGCATGCCAAGCAAGAGAGCAGAGCTGCAGAATAGACAAGAGGATTACCGCACAGCTGACAGAGCCACGACAGTGAACCAGCCGAGCTGGAGAGAAGACCTGCGGTCCCAAGAAGTCTGGGTGATGAACCACAAGCCCACACAAGGAAACAGGAGGTACAGTAGACCCAAAAGGGACACAAGGGTCGAAGGGAGGCTGGTTCGCGAAGCTCTTGCTAACTTCAGTAGTGGGAAACCTGCTACTTGGTATAACCAGCAAAGGGTTTGGGTGACCCAAGAGCATTAGCGGAAATCTTCCTCGTCACAGTGGGAAAGAGAAAACCACTGACCATCAGAGAAGGGTCTGGGACCCGCTAGCAGATACCGAGAGCATTAGAGGAAATCTTCCTCATGAAAACCACTGACCGCCAGAGAAGGATCTGGGACCCGAAACAGATACTGAGAGCTGTGAGAAACCACAAGGTGTCTCACCCACTAATCACCAGGGATCTGTCATCCAGGTGGCCAGGACACAGCCATCACTTTTGGATACAGTTCCTGGGCATCAGGGTCGGACTGGGACAAGAAATAGGCCCGGTCACCCAAAATGAAGTGGCCCATACCTCACCACAGAAAAGTGGCCCAAGCCTCGCCTCATGACCATTGACCTCTGATGTAATCACTGGAAGTGATGTAATTTGGCCCCACCCGAAAGTGACATCCCGGGAAGTGATGAAACACGACCTTTAACCCCTTGACAAAACAGGAAGTGGCATCAAATATCATTGTTCCTAAGTACACTAAATTACTGTGTATGCTAGCAGACGTCCAAGGCTAAATGATAATATGTTATTGTATAACACTTATGCTTAAGCTCTTTTTTATAGCACAAATATGCATACAATATCACCCAACCTGTGTATCAACCTAAGAAGGATGAAAGGCTTTTTGGGGGGAAAAGAAATATATTTCTTTTCTATTTTTTTTCTTCCAAACCAGCCCAGGCATGGCCAGAAACCGGTCCCCGCTCCCAGGGCCGAAAGGCTTAGGGGATAATCCGACCCTGCTGGGCGTGGACCAGTGCGGAAGGATCACCTGGGTGAGGGGTCTTCGTAAATGGGAGTGGGACACCGGATGGAGAGACGCAGTATCCCCTTCCCTGTAACACCTTTACCCCATCCTACCAGGTAGTAAGGAACTCTACCCCTCCCTTACAACACAAACACTTTCACACAGACATCCAGCTATGAGGGGAAACAGACTAACACCCGAGCTGTATACGTGACTTGTCCCAATACAATGTTCAGGCGAGGTCAGGCAATTACTGACCATCACACACACCTGACTTCCATTAAGCTTCCCCACACAGATAAAAGGCAGAGCATGAGAGCACACTCTGGGTGAGGCAAGGCACTTGAAGAAACAGCAGTTCCAAGATGGCAGTTTAACGAGAGAAGAAAGATGGCAAATCATAATTGGATCCCGAGGGATGCTCCTTTGACCTTTTCGACAAGGAAACATTACTTTCCTGAAATCTCGAGACTAGAAAGCGTAAGACCAGGAAACCAGGCTGAATAGTCTTGCATTGTGTTACAGAGGTACCCGGGGTCCCCCCGCATCAATAATTAAGGAAGGGAGAAGGGCCAGCTGTCTCAAAATTGCACTTTTAAAGCAAGATACAAAACCTTTGACAGAGTGGTCCGGCACACCGTGGGTGCTCAGTCGAAAGTCTCTGTAAGGTATCCAGCTGAGAATTGGTAAAGTGAAAGTGAGAAAGAGATCATATCAAGAAGAAAGCGTGTAATTGTGAATCAAAGTGGTCCTGCAACGGGTTGAGAAAAATCCTGTGCACGTTCGAAAGTCTTTGATTTTTGAAGTAAAGAAAGCTTGGAAAAGTAGATGAAGTTGGTCCGAACCCGGCAGAAGGAGATCCATTGAAAGCTTTGTGTTAAAGTGGGTCTGAGCCCGGCAGAGGGGGACCTGGGGTGAACAGTAAATCACCTGAGAAGGTTTTGTGTTAAAGTGTGTCTGAGCCCGGCAGAGGGAGATCCGGGGTGAACCGAACATCACCCAAGAAGTTGTACATGCGAAATTCTAAGAAGAAAGGAACTTTAATGTTTGTCATGTTGCATCAGGCCCTCTGAATTAAGAGACTTTGAATGGCAATGAGACTTTGGCACAGAAGCCCCTGATGTTAAGGTTCTGAACTGCATCCTCGTGCCGGAGAAGACAAAGAGTGTGCTAAGCTCCAGTGTGCTGCCTTGTCCCGTGCTGAAAACGTGGGGACGGGAAACCAACGGCTTGAATATCCTGACATATTGTTTCTTGAACACTTTTCTTTTGCATAACATTGTTTCCCACACTATTTGTATTCATAAAATTTAGAAATAAGGATTGGTAATAGGTTTATTAGTATAGGCCCTTTTATTTTGACAGACTCGACTAGGACTGCGTTATTATTATTTGATGGTCGTAGCTTGAACTGTGATCACTTGTGTCTCTGATGCGACTCAATTGAGACGAATTGGGGAACCCTAAAATTCCAGAAATGTAGTCATAGAACCTCAGATCCCTCTATCACCATGACAGAATCCACAGGCTTTGATATCTGTAGCTGCAGAGAAGCTACTATCCCCGTAGGGAAGAGAGGATTGATTCCCACAGACTTAGTCCTAATACCCTCTCCTGGGTCTTATATAAGATTGGCTCCAAAATCTGGCTTGGCCTAGATGTTCGGTCTGACAAAAATACAGCTTCAAGTAAGTGCTTCCATGTTAGGTGAGCAATTGTTGCAATAGCTCCACGACAGAAAACCATCTCTCTATACTTTCAGGATCTTCATTATACAAGCTCAGAAAAGAGCAGGAAAAGGGTTGGAGGAGCTACTTAATGGTTTGGTGCCTTGAGGGCCATTCAAGGGATAGAAAGGCTTGCAGGAACAGCCCTAGATGAGAACAGCGATGCAGACCCACGGCTGAACATTGCAGTTTTGAAGTTAGAAGTTGAAGTTCGGATGTATTGGAACCTCACAGAAATACAGCTTCAAGGTTGCCACCTGCGTTTTATATATTTATATATTTATATATATAATTATATATATATTTTTTTTTCTCACTGTTTTATTCTGTTTTCTCCTCCTCTCCCTTCTCCCTCTTTTTTCTATGCACTTACTCTATCAGAATTTTTCCTGGACCTATTATGATAGCAACAAATGTTGTCTCCTCCCCCCTGCCCTTTAGTTGCCCCCTCCCCGCAGCACTATCTGAAATGTCATCAGGCCTAATACGATAGTCACTTGTTTTGTTCCTCTCTCTCCTTTCTCCTCCCCCTCCCTCACCTCTTGTTAATCTCTGGCTCTACCAGAAATGTCATCAGGCCTAGTACGGTAGTCACCTGTCTGTTTCCCATTTCCTTCCTATCTGTGTTTTAGCTCTTGCACTATCTGAAATTTCGTCAGGCCGAGTACGATAGTTAATTTCACATTCTTGTTGTTCATTGTCTGTAAGAATGTCATTGTATTTTCCCTTGTTCTCTCCCTAGCCATGAAGCGCTTTGAAATACATTGTGTATAGGTGCTATATAAATAAACTATCATATCATATCATGTTTTAGCGGGCGTCATAGATCCCGACTTTCGGGGATACATAAAAGTTCTCCTCCAGAACCATGGCGAAACTCCATTTGAAGTACACCGTGGGGACACAATTCCACAAGGAAATTCTAACGGATCAGGGCTCCAATTTTATGAACAAACTCATGGGTGAAGTCAAGGAATTACTCCATATTTACACTTTAAGAACCTTCCTTACTGAGCATAAGAGGAAATCGTCCTCATCACAGTGGGAAGAGAATGCAACTGACCACCAGAGAAGGGTCTGGGACCCGGAAGAGGATACTGAGAGTATTAGAGGAAATATTTGTTGTCACAGTGGGAAAGAGAGAACCACTGACCACCAGAGAAGGCTCTGGGACCACAACAGGATTAGGGCCTTTGATTACAGCAAACCAGAGTGGCAAAGTGTACACCAAGTTGAAAGCAGTGCCCAGAGTGGCAAAGTGTACACCAAGTTGAAAGCAGTGCAAAAGAACTGTGCCAAGCAATACCAGGAGAAGGGAGGCATTCTTCTGGTACCGAAATAGGAGATGTGATAAAGATGCCAGGTGAAGGGAGTAATTCCTCCTGGCCTTATAGCGCCTTATGTATCATTGGTATGATCTCAAAGCGCTGGTAGGTTGAACGCCCTCGCGAACCGCAGTTCAAGTCCGTAGAGAGAGAGAGTGACGTACCGGATATGTGTGCAGCTGGTGTGGTTGTTGCATGATAGCCGCTTCTTAGCAGTAGGTGTGGTGCTGAGGAGATCAGTTGGATGGTCTCAGTCTGGAGGGTGGACACCCACACTGAGTTCTGGCTGCGTTAGGCCTGAGGAGACGCCTAAACTAGCCGGTATGAGCTCAGCTAGCTGTGTTTTATTAGGATGATGAGGTGTTTGTAGGGTCATGTTAGTATGAGAACAGCTAGGCCCAATGTGTCATAACATAGCTGTGTTCTAGTTGAATGATGGTGTATAGGAGAGAGTAAACGTAGTAGTATGATATGGTGGTTATCAGTAAAGCGCCTGCGACCAAGCACGAGAGCAGGACAGGGGGCGTACATAGTGGCATATGTATATAAAGCGACAGGATGGATAGGGTGAACATGTGATGCCTCGAGGTGAGTGCAGCATTCTCAAGACCCTCTGGGCCCTGTTTTGGTCCCCTTCCAGCCCCTGTATAGGCTCCGTGCACCTGCGTGCACCGTCGTTTTTTTGCCGGCCCCTCTCGCTCTCTCTTTCCCCTTCCTGACCCTCCTCCCGCCTCCCAGCCCGCCCCCTCCCCTGAAAGGCCACCGAACTCCTGTGTAGGAAGTAGCCTCCTGCAACTCACCTCGAGCGCCCCTTTCTATCTGGACGCCTCGAGGTGAGTGCAGCATTCTCAAGACCCTCTGGGCCCTGTTTTGGTCCCCTTCCAGCCCCTGTGTAGGCTCCATGCACCTGCGTGCACCGTCGTTTTTTTGCCGGCCCCTCTCGCTCTCTCTTTCCCCTTCCCGACCCTCCTCCCGCCTCCCAGCCCGCCCCCTCCCCTGATAGGCCACCAAACTCCTGTGTAGGAAGTAGCCTCCTGCAACTCACCTCCAGCGTCCCTTTCCATCTGGACGCCTCGAGGTGAGTGCAGCATTCTTAAGACCCTCTGGGCCCTGTTTTGGTCCCCTTCCAGCCCCTGTATAGGCTCTGTGCACCTGCGTGCACCGTCGTTTTTTTGCCAGCCCCTCTCGCTCTCTCTTTCCCCTTCCCGACCCTCCTCCCGCCTCCCAGCCCGCCCCCTCCCCTGATAGGCCACCGAACTCCTGTGTAGGAAGTAGCCTCCTGCAACTCACCTCCAGCGACCCTTTCCATCTGTACGCATCGTGAGCAGACCCACCCACCATGCCCTGATTGGTGCCCTGATTGCCTAGCAGGCCCTGAGTCACCAGCCATTACAGACCTTCCCAGGGCAGCCCTCTGCCCGGCAGCCTCCTGCGACTAAGGACCCTGGGACAAAGGACAGCTCATACAGAGACAGCTCCTGACCGTATCTGCAGGTATCAGCAGGAGAAGCAAGAAGCCAACAATAAGTAAGTGTGGGAAGGGCAGGGCCTGAGGCAATCACTTCACGCCATACTACCCAACCACGCATCTAACAAAGCATTACCACTGTAAACCAGTCATAGCTGTAGCATATTTGCACTTGGAAACTCTAATCTATACATGTATGAGTAGATTTAAATGTGCACCCAATAACCTCTCTGATAAAAGTTGAATTTAGAAGTGTACCCAATTGCATTTAGAAGTGTACCCAATTGCATTTAGAAGTGTAACCAATTGTATTTAGAAGTGAACCCAATTGTTTTTAGAAGTTGCGCCCAATAGCCTCTCTGAGAAAAGTTGAATCTAGAAGTGTTCCCAATTGCATTTAGAAGTGTACCCAATTGCATTTAGAAGCTGTGACCATTTGCATTGAAGTGTACCCAATTGCATTTAGAAGTGTAACCAATTGTATTTAGAAGTGTACCCAATTGTTTTTAGAAGTTGTGCCCAATAGCCTCTCTGAGAAAAGTTGAATCTAGAAGTGTTCCCAATTGCATTTAGAAGTGTAACCAATTGCATTTAGAAGTGTACCCAATTGCATTTAGAAGTGTAACCAATTGTATTTAGAAGTGTACCCAATTGTTTTTAGAAGTTGCGCCCAATAGCCTCTCTGAGAAAAGTAGAATCTAGAAGTGTTCCCAATTGAATTTAAAAGTGTACCCAATTGCATTTAGAAGTTGCGCCCAATAGCCTCTCTGAGAAAAGTTGAATCTAGAAGTGTTCCCAATTGCATTTAGAAGTGTACCCAATTGCATTTAGAAGCTGTGACCATTTGCATTGAAGTATACCCAATTGCATTTTGAAGTTGAGCCCAATAACCTCTGTGAGAAAAATTGAATCTAGAAGTGTTCCCAATTGCATTTAGAAGTTGCGCCCAATAGCCTCTCTGAGAAAAGTTGAATCTAGAAGTGTACCCGATTGCATTTAGAAGTGTACCCAATTGCATTTAGAAGTGTACCCAATTGCATTTAGAAGCTGTGACCATATGCATTGAAGTGTACCCAATTGCATTTTGAAGTTGAGCCCAATAGCCTCTGTCAGAAAAATTGAATCTAGAAGTGGTCCCAATTGCATTTAGAAGTTGCGCCCAATAGCCTCTCTGAGAAAAGTTGAATCTAGAAGTGTTCCCAATTGCATTTAGAAGTTGCGCCCAATAGCCTCTTTGAGAAAAGTTGAATTTAAAAGTGTACCCAATTGCATTTAGAAGTGTACCCAATTGCATTTAGAAGTGTAACCAATTGCATCTAGAAGTGTTCTCAATTGCATTTAGAAGTTGCACCCAATAGCCTCTCTGAGAAAAGTTGAATCTAGAAGTGTTCCCAATTGCATTTAGAAGTTGCGCCCAATAGCCTCTCTGAGAAAAGTTGAATCTAGAAGTGTTCCCAATTGCATTTAGAAGTTGCGCCCGATAGCCTCTCTGAGAAAGTTGGACTTTGAAGTGTACCCAATTGCATTAGAAGTGTACCCAATTGCATTCTAGAAGTTGCGCCCAACAGCCTTTCTGAGAAAATTTGAACTTAGAAGTGTACCCAATTGCATTTAGAAACTGCGCCCAATAGCCTCTCTGAGGAAAGTTGAATTTAGAAGTGAACCCAATTGCATTTAGAAGTGTACCCAATTTCATTAGAAGTGTACCCAATTGCATTTAGAAGCTCTGACCATTTGCATTGAAGTGTACCCAATTGCATTTAGAAGTTGCGCCCAATAGCCTCTCTGAGAAAGTTGGAATTAGATATGTGCCCAATTGCATTTAAAAATTGCACCCAATAGCCTCTCTGAGAAAGTTTAACTTAGAAGTGTACCCAACTGCATTTAGATGTTGTGACCAATAGTGACTCTGAGAAAGCTGAATTTAGAATATTCCTAACCGCATTTACATTAGGAATGTACATTAATACATTACATTAATATAACTAACAGTATAGCTGTGTAATGTAGAATCTAGACGGCAACTAAGATTCTGATACAAAGTTGATTTAGATGCATACCTAATACCCTCCCTGTATAAAGGTGAATTGGAAGAAGTACTTCCACCTGCTCAATTTCTTTAAGATAACTAACAGCTTAGCTGTTTAATGTAGAATCTAAAACGGTGACTAATAATCTAACACCCTCTCTAGGTAAATTGAATCTAGAAACTGACCGAATACAGGTGAACTCAGAAAGGTAACCTACTAAACTTATATCATCTCTGCCGGCAGATTGCATCTAGAGAGCTTCAAATAGTCTAATTTTGTCTCTGACCTGTTGAACCTAGAAGTGTGCCTAAAGGCGTGACACCCCGATCCTATAACTACAATCAGGAAACGCTCCTAAATCAACCTAAAAGTCCACACCAATCATGAGCGCACCCACCCCACCAGAGTCTCTCAGAAACGAGCCCCGTGGACCACCCCCACTCTCCGACCTGCCTTCACTCCCGCCCCCTCCGTCCCAAATCACCCCACCCTCCTCCACACTCGCTTCCACTCCCCTCTCCAAACACCAAGCCAGAGGAGCACGGTGGCAAGTCACTCACCCTAAGACCATTCATCCCCTGAACCCCACCACCGACCCGCCAGCATTGCCCATACCTCCTCCCCTCACTATCAGACCTGTCACACCCCACCCCGAAATCACCCACCCACAGCCTTGCCCTCCCCCCCTGACCGTACTCTTTCCCCTCCCTAAAAACTGCGCGCCTAGCCCTGGCACGAACCGAAGCTGCTTCCCTCTCCCCCTCTGACCCCCCCTACCCTCTCCCACACACCAGTCGCAGCAAAGAAACTAAAGAGGAAACGCTCCTGGTCCCCCTCAATCTCTCAGCACTCCTCGCTCTACCTGTCTCTACCCACCACCTCTCTCCCGCAATCTCCGCCTTCCCCCATGGCCTCCCCCTTCCTGAAACCCCTCTCCCTCGATTTCTCAGCAACTGCAACTGAAACTCCCAACCGACCACACCTCTCCCTCAAATCCCCCAACCCAAACCTGATCATCCTATCACACCCAGCCCCGCTGAAACCTGCCAATTTTTCCGCCCGCCCACTATTCCCTTCTAGCATCGCCCACCTTACCCCCCCGTTCCACTCCCTCCGCCACCGCCTCAACCCGCTCCAGCACCGAGACCTACCTTGCCTGCCGATGTGAACTGTATCCTATTTAACGCCCATTCCGTAGCAAAAAACAGACATTCCATCTATGACCTCCTCGCCTCTGCCAAACCTGACCTAGTTTTCATCACTGAAACCTGGTTCTCCGATGACTTTGGCCCAATCTCTAGTGAAGCCTTTCCCCCTGACTACTCCCTCTTCCCACTGAACCGTCCGTCCAGAGGAGGTGGGGTAGCATTCGTCTTCAAATCTCTCTTCTGCGCCTCAATCATAGACAACCAACCCTCCATCCCATCCTGCGAATCTCTCCTTGTTAAACTTTCCCTCTCCCCATCGCTCTCACACAGCTTCCTAATAATCTACAGGCCCCCTGGCTACGATAGACAATTCGCAAACAACCTTTGCGATTCCATCGCCACTCTCCAACTAAACCATCCCAACCTCACCCTCCTTGGTGACTTCAACATATGGCTCAACAACCCCATAAACCCTATGACACACTCCCTGGTTGACGGTTTAGATGCAATTAATCTCCAACCCCACATAAACGGCCCGACCCACTACAAAGGACACACTCTAGATGCCATCTTTAGCTCCAACACCCTGATTCATTTAAAGCCCCTCACCCCAGTCATCTGATCCGATCACTTCATACTCTCGTTCGCCATCCACTCACCCAACCCCCTTCCCGTACTCGCATCCGAACCTCCGAATTTACGCAAATGATGGAAAAAACTAATGATCACCCCGGACCTAGCCGAGGCACTCCTCCAATCTCCACCACCCACCTGCCGTCCCAATAACCAACTAACCTCTGAGGCCTTTGACTCATGGCTCAATGCATCTCTTCTGCGACTCACCCCCGTGTAAACCATCAACCCGCCGTGGCCCTTTCCCCAGATGGTTCACCCCTGAGTTGAAGACCACTAAACGAATTTACAAATACCTAGAACGCAAATGGCAGAAAGAGAAAACCCACGAGAGCAGGACCACCTTGGCCCGACACCTATATCAATACAAGGCCGAAATTCGGAAAGCAAAAAAAGCCCACTACAACAACTCCTGAATCCTAAACTGCAAAAACCCAAGCAAAGAACTCCACAAAATCATCTCAGAATTCACCAATCCAGCTTGTAATACAACCGTCCCGAACCCCTCACAATCACTCTGCGACTCACTCTCCCTCCACTTTTACAACACGGCTATTGAAAGAACAAAAACTCTAGTAACCAAACTGGCTCTACTACAGCCTCCAGGCAACCCTCTGCCCGTACCGGCCAGCCCTTTACCCGCGACCTCTACGCAACCAACGTTTGAATCCTTTAGTCCAATATCACCAGAACAATTTCTCAAACTTCTATCTGCTCGCAAACCATCTGGATCACCACTGGACCCTTGCCCTGCCACAACCCTTAAAGAAATGTTTGCTTCCACCTGCGCAGGCGAACACGCAAGATCTATCATAAATTCCTCCCTCTCCTCCGGTATCTTTCCCGACGCATTCAAAATAGTGCACGTCAAACCTCTAATTAAAAAACCTTCACACGACCCTCTCGAGCCCAAAAACTACCGCCCAATCTCAAACACCAGGTTCCTTGCCAAACTCATTGACTGAACCGCCTACTCCCAACTAAATGCCTTTGTCGAAACCAACAACCTTCTAGACCCCGCCCAATCAGGCTTCAGATCACGTCACGGAACTGAAACCACCCTAACCTCGATCTGGGATGACCTTAAAATGACAGCAGACTCCGCGGGATGCGCCGCACTAATCCTCCTCGACCTATCGGCCGCCTTTGACACGATCAATCACTCAATCCTCCTAGACTGCCTCCACTCCCTAGGAATTCGTGGAACCGCCCTTAAATGGATTGCTTCATTCCTCAAAGATAGGCACCAAATAACGATACTCTCCAGCTTTACCTCACAAGCCCGACCAGTCGACACAGGAGTCCCCCAAGGAGCATGTCTATCCGCCTTCCTGTTCAACCTCTACCTGATCACCCACCCACCAATAATTCGTTCTCACAATATCCTGTGTTACAACTACACCGACGACACTCAACTAATTCTAAAACTCCTGAACTCGAAACCCAACTCCCGACCTGACCTGGCATCCTGCCTCCTTAACATAGAACTCTGGATGACCCAAAGCCACCTCATTTTAAACCCCTCCAAAACAGAAATCATGGTCTGCGGCAACTCCGACCTTCTTCCGCACCCACTAACCTGGCCACCCGCCATGGGCAACTCACTGACACCCTCCAACACAGTGAAAAAGCTTGGATGCACCCTGGACTCCGACCTAACACTCTCGCGCCAAGTCAACAATGTCTCAAAATCCTGCCACTACGACCTCAAAAACCTTACGCGCATCCTTCCATACCTCTCATTTCCCAACAGAGTCTCTGCAGTCCAATCAATCGTCATATCAAGACTCGACTATGGAAACCCCCTATACCTCGGAATTCATACCTACCAACTAAATAAACTCCAAAGAGCATAAAATGCGGCAGCCAAAATGCTACTTGCGCTTGGTCCAAGAGACCACGTATCCCCAGCCCTTAAGACACTGCACTGGCTTCCAGTAGCCCGTAGGGTGGCTTTCAAAACCTTATGCCTCTCCCATCGAGCACTGCATAAAACTGGACCTCAATATCTTCAAGACAAGCTAATACATTACCACCCCACTCGCACGCTAAGATCAAGCTCAGCTGGCCTCCTAGTAATTCCTAAGACAAACTCAATCAGGTTAGGCGGATCGTCATTCTCAGCCCTGGCCCCAACCCTGTGGAATTCGCTCCCATCCCACATCCGCCTAACTAAAGACTTAACGGCCTTCCACAAACTACTGAACACCTGGCTCTTCCCCTAAGACTAAACGGTTCCAAACTAGCTTCATCACAATAACATCGACCCAGCAATCGACCTGATGCAAGAAATTTACAGCTAAACAATCTAGAATGTAAACTATAAAGACAAACAGTACTAAACGAGCAATGTAATGATGAGCGCTGAGAGCGGATGAGCGCTGAGAGCGGATGAGCGCTGAGAGCGGGTGAGTGCTGAGAGCGGATGAATGCTGAGAGCGGATGAGTGCGTAGAGCAGATGAGTGCGTAGAGCGGATGAGTGTGTAGAGCGGATAAGTGTGTAGAGTAGATGAGTAGGAACGAATGTAGAGGATTAATGCAGTTGGCGGATGAGTGTGTAGGACCTATGAGTGTGTAGGACCGATGAATGTGCAGGGCCGATGAGTGTGTAGGGCCGATGAGTGTGGAGGGCGGATGAGTGTGGAGGGCGGATGAGTGTGGAGAGCGGATGAGTGTGGAGAGCATATGAGTATGGAGAGCGGATGAGTCTGGAAAACGGATGAGTGTATGGAGCAGATGAGTGTATAGAGCGGAAGACTGTGTAGAGCGGATGAATGTGGACAAGTATAGAGTATTATTGCAGTAGGCCAATGAGTGTGGAGGGCGGATGAGTGTGGAGGGCCATTGAGTATGGAGGGGGGATGAGTAGTGAGAGCGGATGAGTGTGGAGAGTGGATGAGTGTGGAGAGCGGATGAGTGTGGAGCGTGGTTGAGTGTTAAGGAATGTAGAGAACTGATGCGGTTGGCCGATGAGTGTGGAGAGCGGAAGAGTGTGGAGAGCGGAAGAGTGTGAAGAGCGGAAGAGTGTGAAGAGCGGAAGAGTGTGGAGAGCGGAAGAGCATGGAGAGCGGGAGAGCGTGGAGAGCGGAAGAGCATGGAGAGCGGAAGAGCATGGAGAGCGGAAGAGTGTGGAGAGCGGAAGAGTGTGGAGAGCGGAAGAGACTGTATAGCGGAAGAGGCTGTATAGCGGACGAATGTGGACGAATGTAGAGGATTAAGGCGGTTGGCAGATGAGTGTGGAGGACCGATGAGTGTAGAGGGCAGATGAGTGTGGAGAACGGATGAGTGTAGAGGGCAGATGAGTGTGGAGAACGGATGAGTGTAGAGGGCAGATGAGTGTGGAGAACGGATGAGTACGAAGACGGATGAGTGCGAAGAACAGATGAGTCTGGAAAACGGATGAGTGTGGAGAGCTGATGAGTTTGGACGAGTGTAGAGGATTAATGCGGTTGGCGGATGAATATGGAGAGCCGATGAGTATGAAGGGCGGATGAGTGTAGAGAACCGACGAGTACGGAGAGCGAATGAGTGGGGAGGGCGGACGAGTATAGAGAATGGTTGAATGTGGAGAGCAGCTGAGTATGGAGAGCAGAGGGGCGTGGGGAAATGATGATTGAAGAGAACGGAAGAGAGTAAGAGAGTGGAGAACGGAGGAGCCTGCAGAGCGGAAGAGAGTGCAGAGGGGAAGAACGAGCAGAGCGGCTGAGTGTGGAGAGAGGCTGAGTGTGGAGAGAGGCTGAGTGTGGAGAGAGGCTGAGTGTGGAGAGGCTGAGTGTGGAGAGGCTGAATGTGGAGAGGCTGAGTGTGGAGAGGCGCTGAGTGTGGAGAGGTGCTGAGTGTGGAGAGGCGCTGAGTGTGGAGAGGCGCTGAGGGTGGAGTGTGGAGAGGCGCTGAGTGTGGAGAGGCGCTGAGTGTGGAGAGGAGCTGAGTGTGGAGAGGAGCTGACTGTGGAGAGGCGCTGAGTGTGCAGAGGCGCTGAGTGTGGAGAGGCGCTGAGTGTAGAGAGGCGCTGAGTGTGGAGAGAGGCTGAGTGTGGATGCATACCTCTTATCACACCCCACGCTTACTCTCTCCTTACACCACCATTCAACTAGAACACAGAGATACTATGACACCATTCGGTATAACTGTTCTCATATCAACATCTGCCGCTCACTCCCCATCACTCTAAGTAAACATTGCTGGTCTCACACCCCCAGCCAAGCGTTCTCCTCAGGCCTTACGCTGCCACTCTCGGTCTGGATAATTCCGGCCAGATCGAACACATACTCCTGATCTATCAGCCACCACACCTACCGCTAGGAAGCAGCTGCCACAGGAATTCCGCACCAGCTGCACACATACCTGGTGCGCACACGCACCTTTGGACTCTCTCTACTCCCTCTACTGACCAGGACTTCGGTTCCCAAGGGCGTTCAACCTACCAGCGCCTTCAGACCATACCAATGGTATATAAGGCGCTATATAAGTGCAAAATAACATAACATAACATAACAGATAACATGGGGATACAGGTACATAGAATATAGATAGCATAAATAGGAGGTACAGAGCTATACAGAGATATATCCATTCCATCCACTAAGCTTTAGCACAGTGATGATATTAGGCACACTTTCTAAATTCAACTATACGTCAGTTACGCTATTAGGCACACTTTCTAAGTACAAACTTTTGGCACAGTGATGCTATTAGGCACACTTTCTAAGTGCGAACTTTTGGCACAGTGATGCTATAGGGCACACTTTCTAGGTTCAAACTTTAGCACAGTCATGCTAATTAGGCACGCTTTCTAAATTCAATTATACCACAGAGACGCTATTAGGTACTTTCTAATTTCAAACTTTAACACAGTGACGCTATTCGGGCACACTCAATGATGTTGGGAATACCTTCTAAATTCAACTTTAACACAATGACGCTATTAGGGCCCACTCAATGCTGTTGGGAGCACAGTCTACATGCAGGGTTCAGTATAGTGATGCTATTAGGGTACGTTTGTCCTTAATATGTGGCTGTACAATGTAAACAGTAATACTTTATGGAATTTTAGGTGTGAGTGGTAGGGCTTTCTGGCGTGAAGTGATTGTTTCAGTCCCTACCCTTGCCACACTTTCTTTTAGGTTGCTGCTGGTTGACGGCAGGCTACTGGCTTCATGCTTCTCCTGCGGATACCTGAGATGCGATCTGGAGCTGCCTCTGGAGGACCTGCCCTTTGCCTTGGGCCCTTAGCCACAGGGACTGCACGGGCAGACTCTTAGGCACACTTTCTAAGTGCAAACATTTGGCACAGTGACGCTATTAGGCACACTTTCTAAATTCAAATATACCACAGAGATGCTATTAGGCACACTTTCTAATTTCAAACTTTAACACAGTGACGCTATTAGGGCAGTGGCGTAACACAAAATGTGGGGGCCCCCCTGCGAGCCATGCTGAGGGGGCCCCCCAACTCGGCAACAAATCACGGGTTGCGCCACACTCTGGGCCGGCCTAGACTGTCACGCTTGCACAATACGCATGAACGTGCTGCTGAAGGGGTATGCCGCACACTGCACTAGGAAAAAGATATAAATATGTGTTTTAATGCAATATACAGCACACTTTCTGAGATAAATTGGCTATAAAGCCAGAGTGTTTGCAATTGTTTTGTAGGGTAACACAATCCAATACATGCAAGTCACCAACAGTGCACAGGAACATTAATGCTTCCAACTGGCTGCACAATGTAGACCAGTGTAAACACGTAATAACATTGTACAGAATGCCGGGCCATATTTAGACATACCTAGACTGTTTTCAGCAAAATGCCAGTCAAAGCAAAAACACTCATCAAGAAGAGAGCACACAATAAAGCATGTGTCTCCATGGCCTCGAACAACACGGCCAAACTCTTTAAAATCTGCAAGGAACTGGTCAATCCTGTTGTGGTCTATACCTCTTCTGTTCCCTCCCATGGCCTCTGTACAGCTCTGGCCTCTCATTTCTCTGCTAGATCTCAGGACATCCTGTCCTCTATGTCCTCTTCCTCTCTCGGCCCATTTTGGCCATCTCTTCTCTCCTCCTCCTTTTTCCTCTTTCTCTCTGACAACACCTGACGAGGTTTCCAGACAAGTCCGATCTATGAAAGTGTCGTCCAAACAGGTGCTCCGCTGCTCCTCCAGAACCATCAAAGCCCATATTGACACCCTCGCTCCAGCCTTGGCCGATTTCTGTAATCACTCTTTCGCCACTGCAATGTTCCCCTCTCCCTTTGAGCACTCCCTTGTGCACCCACTCCTCAAGAAGCAGTCTGCTGATCCTACCTGCTGGAAAACTATCGCTCAATCTCCACCTTTCCTGAGCAAACTCTTGGAAAAGCTTGCCATCTCCCAGCTTACTCTCCACACTGAATCTGTTGGTTGTCTCCATGACCATCAGTCTGGCTTCAGAGCTGCCAGAGGCATGGAAACTGCTCTCCTTAACACCTGTGCTGCTCTCTAACCTTGATTCCAGCATTCCTTCTATTCTCATCCTTCATCTTTCCTCTCCTTTCGACAGGGTCAACATCGCCATCCTGATCAATCGACTCTGTGAGAACCTGGGCATCACAGATCAGACCCTAGAGTGACTGACCTACTTCCACTTGGACCGCCACTCCGCTCCCAGGTCGATCGTGGTCCCATTCTCTCCGCCACCTCTCTCTACCTGTGGCATTCCCCAGGGCTCTATCCTCTCACGCTGGTTTTTCAACCTCTACTTGGCCACTTTGGCCTCCATGATCTCTACCTTATCCTCTAACTTTCAGTGTTGTGCGGATGACTAAGCTTTCCTTCAGGCTCCCCTCATCCTCCTCTCCTGCTCATTCCTGACTGTCTATCCACGATTCAGGATTGGTGCGCCTCCAACAATCTCTGCCTTAATGCAAGTAAGACAGAGATCCTTCTCATTGGGACCCTTGCCACTGTGTTTCCTCTCTCACTATAGCAGACCACCTTGGGCCCTCTTCCTTTGCCTTCCTGCGAGGCAAAAAACCTTGGTGTCATCTTCAACGCCACACTCTCTTTCTCTCCTAACATCTCGGACATCACCAAGAAGTCCCACTACCAGCTGCTCCTCCTCAAACGGACTCTTCCCTTTCTCACTCTCCACCAGAAGCTCACTGTCTCTAAGCTGGACTACTGCAACAGCCACTTTCTCAATCTGTCTTCCTCTAGTCTCCTTCATATGCAAATAATCCAGAACAGGACTGCAAGACTTAGCCTTGGCCTCAAGCCCTGGGATTGTATTTCTCCAGCCCTGAAATCTCTCCACTGGCTGCAAGGATCAAGTTCAAGAACCTTTGCATTGCCCACAAGGCTTTCTGGGGCCAGTGCCAACACTAAATCCAATGCCCTCTTCCAAAAAACCTTCTTTCTCTAACCCTTCACTCAGCTACCTCCAACTCTCTAAGGCTTAGACATTTCTCCAGGCAGAGAGTGGGGGTAGACCTCTCTCTTCTGCTGGTGCCTCCAACTGGAATGGCCTCCCTGCCCCTCTCAAACTTGAGGCGGACAACCTGAAGTTTCGGAAGCAGCTAAAAGCTTTCCTCTTCTCTGCTGCTTTCGCTCTCTCTCCCTCCCCTGCTGACCTACCTGACCTACATGTCTGCTGTACTGACTGGCTGCTTGGCTACCCTCAGTCTCTCTGAGTCCAGGCTCTTTCTTGATTGGTCACCCTTGCACTGCCTCCGGGCCTACCATGCACTTAGGGGCTGTAACTGTAACCCTGCAGTCCATTGTTCTCCTTGCACAACCAATAGCTTCTCTGCCCTGGCTGCACTTACTGAGAGCATTGCTGCCCTGTTTTCCCCTCCCCTCTCACTTGCACTTCCCTGCTCCCTTTTCCCTTGCACTTCTCGTTCTCACAATGACACAAGGCCTAGTGAGATTGTTTGTCTTGTCCTCCCTCTATCATCCCTCCCTTGTGTACACTTGTGTACAGGCGCATTATAAATGACTTCAATCACATCATATCATTTTATCACAGATGCCCAGAAAAATATACAATGCCGCAGTAAGAAATGGCTAGACTGGCAGCACCCAAATGCCAATCTAGCCAGGTAATTAAAGTTAGCAGGACTACTTTATCAGAAATGTCCAGTTAAAAGAAAGTCATACCAAACTGAGGAATGACTAGACTGGCTAAATCAAAATGCCTCTCTAGCCACTAATACCACATATCATGCCTGCTTAGCCTGGACATGGACAACCATTATGATTTATCACACAATCCTGCCCCCCACACATCCACTCTCCCTCCCACCCACCACCCCAACCTCCACAATCAGCTCCTTGGCCCAGAATTACCTCTGCGTCCCTCTTCCTTGTCCCAGAGCTTTCGTATGAGGCTCCTTGCCTCATAGGTAAGTACTGGGATGAGGAACAGTGGGACTAGGAGTGATGAAGATTACAGGTAGCTAAATCAGGCATTACCTCCATGTACCTCTACCTCTTCCCAGTACTTTTGTATGAGGCAGAGTGCCTCGAACACACGTACTGCCTCGTATATAAGTACTGGGACGAGGAAGAATAGGGCTAGGAGTAAGCAAGGCATTAAACACAAGTAGTAGCGCAACACCATTGAGTTGACTGGGCTTCAGCACTACCCCCCCTGACATTTTGGGCTATATTGACTCAACTTGGCTAACCTTTAGAGCAGTTGCCAGACCGAACAGGACACAGATTTTAAACGGCACCTGGTTTTTGCTGTTAACAAGAACCCAGCAATTACCAACGTAAAGCATTTCACTGTTAGTACCTGCATTCGAATTCCACATTGTTTAGGCGATTGAAATCGTGATGTGGGTTTAGTACTTGCATGCCAGGGGAGTGATTGGAAGGGTAGAGAGGGAACAGGAGACTTATAGGAGAGAGCTAACTGCTTGTAACATTGAATCTGCACTAGAATAGTCTCATTAAAATGCGTAAATAATTTGGATGCGCCCACACAAATAAGTTTCCCCCTCCCCACCGCATGTGAAGTTAGCGCCTCTCCCAACATTTGAAGGGTTAGCCCCCCCGAAATGAAGGTTTTCTTGTGCCCCTGTACACAAGCACACACACCATTCACCTTATACACACCCAGTCATCCACACATTTAAGTGTGCACCCTTTCACCATACACTCACACAGGTAGCCACCTATACATTTATGTGTGCACCCTTTCACCATGCAGGCACACCCCCACAGCCACCCATACATTTAAGTGTGCACCCTTTCACCATACACACACAGGCAGCCGGCTATACATTTGAGTGTGCACCCTTTCACCATAGACTCATACACGCACACCTCATGGAGTTGAGGGGGGGCCCTATTACTTAAAAAAGAAATTGGGGCTCATTACGGGTCCAGCGGTAACCGTGCCGGTGCTACCGGCGGGTTGCCGCCAGACCCATAAAAAATTACTATGGCCTGACTTCCCGGTGCCACCGTGCTATTTCAAGTCCGGCGGCTGGGAAATCAGGTGCCGGTAATTTCGTTAAACCCCAGACTCCACGGGAATGGGGACACAGAAGCACCTGCATCATTGTTAACGGTGCCGGTGCTTCCGTGACAGGTCTGCCTACCGTGGCTGCTGTGTCTGGCAGGGTCAGACCTGTCGGGCACGGCAGCCCCACCAGGCAGACCTGTAATATGCCGGTCCGGAAAAAACAGTGCCTGTAAGCTTACCAGCACCGTTGTTTCCGGACCGGCATGGTCAGAATGAGCCCCATTGTTTCTTTTTTAAGTCACTATAACTTCATTAAGAAATTATTTCAGTTAAGGACCGAACCATAATCAAAATAATTTCTTTATGATGGCTGAGTGGCTTCAAAAACAAACAATTTCTTTTTGAAGGCATAGGGTTCCCCACCACCCCCCCCACCCCATGACATGGAGGCCTCCAGCCTAGGGTCTTCCATGTCATGGGGTACGGGGGCCCTCAGACTTCAAAAAGAAAGTTTCTTTTTGTAGTCACTCTGCCTTCATAAAGAAATTATTTCTGTTACAGAAATATTCTTTATGAATGCAGAGTGAATTTCAAAAGAAACTTTTTTTTTTTTAGAAAAAAATATATATTTTTTTTTTTTACTGGGGCCCCCTCCCAGCCATGTGCTGGTGGGGCCCCCCACACCACGGGCCCCCCGCACCGCGGGCCCCCCGCACCGCGGGGGCTGTGGGGGCCCCTGTTACGCCAGTGTATTAGGGCATACTCAATGATGTTGTGAATACCTTCTAAATTCAACTTTAACACAGTGACGCTATTAGGGCACACTCAATGCTGTTGGGAGCACAGTCTACATGCAGGGTTCAGTATAGTGATGCTATTAGGGTACATTTGTCCTTAATATCTGGCTGTACAATGTAAACAGTAATACTTTATGGAATTTTAGGTACGAGTGGTAGGGCTTTCTGGCGTGAAGTGATTGTTTCAGTCCCCACCCTTGCCACACTTACTTTTAGGTTGGTGCTGGTTGATGGCAGGCTACTGGCTTCATGCTTCTGCGGATACCTGAGATACGATCTGGAGCCGCCTCTGGAGGAGCTGCCCTTTGCCGTGGGCCCTTAGCTGCAGGGGCTGCACGGGCAGAGGGCTGCCCTGGCGTGGTCACACATCACTTTGGCGTAGAGCCAATCAGGAGGGAAGGAGGGCCTGGAGGCGGGAGGAAGGAGGGTGAAACCAGGAAGAATTGCCCAGCAAAAACGAAGGCACACGGGAACTGGATGGGCTTTTCAAAAGGAATTTTAGGCAAAATGGGGTCGCGCTGGATGGGCAACTCACCTGCTTTGCTCCGTAGTAAATGGAGGCAGGCAGCTGCAGTGGATCGCTAGGTCCGTGGAAACCCAGAGAAATCAGCCAATCAGGAGGGATGGAGGGCCTGGCGGTAGGTAGGAGGAGGGAGAAACCAGGAAGAAGTGCCCAGCAAAAACGAAGGCACACAGGGCCTGGATGGGCTTTTCAAAAGGAATTTCAGGCAAAATGGAGTCACGCTGGATGGGCAACTCAACTGCTGTGCTCCGTAGTAAATGGAGGCAGGCAGCTGCAGTGGGTCACTATGCCTGTGGAAACCCAGAGAAATCAGCTAATCAGGAGGAAGGGAGGGCCTTTGAGACGGGAGGTGGGAGGGAGAAACCATGAAGAAGTGCCCAGCAAACACAAAGGCACACGGGTCCTGGATGGGCTTTTCAAAAGGAATTTCAGGCAAAATGGGGCCGGGTTGGATGTGGATGGGCAACTCACCTGCTTTGCTCCCTAGTAAATGTAGGCAGGCAGCTGCAGTGGATCACTAGGCCCGTGGAAACCCAGAGAAATCATCCAATCAGGAAGGAGGGAGGGCCTGCTGGAGGGAGGAGGAAGGCAGAAACCAGGAAGAAGTGCCCAGCAAAAACAAATGCACACGGGGCCTGAATGGCCTTTTCAAAAGAAATTTCAGGCAAAATGGGGTTGCGCTGGATGGGCAATGTACCTGCTGTGCTCCGTAGTAAATGGAGGAAGGTAGCTGCAGTGGGTCACTAAGCCTGTGGAAACCCAGATAAATCAGCCAATAAGGAGTGAGGGAGGGCCTTGAGGCGGGACAGAGAAACCAGGAAGAAGTGCCCAGCAAAAACGAAGGCACACGGGGCCTGGATGGGCTTTTCAAAAGGAATTTCAGGCAAAACGGGGTCGCGCTGGATGGGAAACTCACCTGCTTTGACCAAAGTAAATGGAGGCAGGCAGCTGCAGTGGGTCACTAGGCCCGTGGAAACCCAGAGAAATCAGCCAATCAGGAGGGATGGAGGGGGGGTCTGGAGGCGGGAAGAGGGAGGGAGAAACCAGGAAGAAGTGTCCAGCAAAAATGAAGGCACATGGAACTTGGATGGGCTTTTCAAAAGGAATTTCAGGCAAAATTGGGTTGCGCTGGATGGGCAACTCACCTACTGTACCGAGCAATACCAGGAGAAGGGAGTCAATCTCCTGGTACCGAACCAGGAGTTGTGTTAAAGATGCCAGGGGAAGGGAGTCATTCCCCCTGGTCTTGTTGTGAACTGTGGCAAGTAATACCAGGAGAAGGGAAGCATTGTCTTGGTCCGGAGCTGAGAGTTGTGCTGGAGACACCAGGGCAAGGGAGTCATTTCCCCTGGCTTTATTGAAAACCAAATAGATCGACACCAGGAGAAGGGGACCATTCTCCTGGACGTGACATTGTATAAAGACTGGGCAAAACCTGCAAGCTAGGGGAAAGGAGTTATTCCCTGTGGCATTTTTGTTTTAAGAGAACATTCTTTTGGATACTATCCGAGAAGCAGGCGAAGGGAGCGTTTCTGCTGAAGAAGGAACTTTATCTTAGATTATTCTTTAGTTGTGTGAGGGATAGAAGTAGGTTGTGACACAGGACGGTGGAGATTAATTTGTTAGATTTTCTGACGGACCCTTTAGTATTAGTTTTGAGGCAGGGTAACCCCTTTTAGAAGACAGGGATAGTGAGGACCTTTTTATATACACTAATAAAATATTATAACCCAAACCATGCCACCTTTGTGTCAGCTTCTTTCTTCAACACCATGTACACAATAGAGTTGCAGTCATTATCCGTTTCTACTGTGGGGAAGGCTCAGCCCCGGCCTTGCTCATTTCCTCCTCCGGTATCTTCATGTGGAGAGTTGGCCTAGAGTTGTTCTCTATCCTAGCCATTGGATGGGTCCTCTGTTATTTCTGTTAAAATCTGGGTTCGGGGAGTTCAGGGCTAGGACCACAGTCCTGCCTAAGGTAAGCCAATGAACCGGTCTGGTTCGTGCCTTTCTTTAGGGCCTGGATTTTTACCCCCGATATGCTCTGTGAAGGCCGTCCTTCACACACATCCCTGTTTTTTTCGTAGAAGGGATTGCGGATGACTCTCAAGGATGTTGGGGATGCTTCATAGAGTAAGTACTGAGTCAAAGAAGAGAGGAAGCAGGGCAAATGCTTTGATTACTTACCAGTATTCTTCATTATGCCTAGTCCTACTTTTCTTCGTCACTGTACTGACAACCCACCTCTCCCTCCCCGGTGGTAAGATCGTCTTGGTTCTTTTGGATATAGTCAAGAGGATTATGAGACTGGACAGGTGCTTTATACTTTATACCCCAGTCTACGAGGAGATGTCAAAGAAAAAAAGAAGAATTTGGGAAAACGCTTCTCTTGGAAGGCAGATGGCCTTTATGTAGTAAGTACTGTGATGGGAAAGAGTAGGACTAGGCATAATGTAAACATACCCGTTCAGCTGCAAGAGGAACACTAGGGGGATGGGCACCTTAATGGTTTTCCAGGTGTCCCATGCATGTCCCAGGAAGGGGCAGGGTCTCCATGAGACCCATTTATAAACGAAAGCAGCTTCACTCTGCCTCTTTTGCAGGCCAGACTTTGCACGGTAGTGAAACCACTGGCCCGGAAGAAATAAAAATGTCAGTACAGATAATCAGCTTTATCATATTTGCTGTGACAGTGCTGATTATTTATGGATCACCTGTAAACTAACTCTTACTGAATTTAATAAAAACCTGCACCAAATCTAGCATCACAACTATGTCCTGCTTCTTTGATTTACTATGCGTGGGGGTGTACATTCTTGGTCTGTCACTACTATGAAGATTACCAGTAAGTAATCCGAGCTTTTTGACTGTTGATGAGAGGGAAACCCCACATTCCTGTTTCCTGTCCTCCAGAGTGGGGTCAGTCCTGGAAAGAGTGGGACCCAAGACTGGACAATGAGGTCTCTGTTTTGAAGGGGCAAACCCTGTCAATTTTCTCTGCGGACTGGCTGCCTCTTCTAGTTACCCGGGATAAGAAACCTGGGCTGTTCAGGCAAAACCGGAACAGGTGGCAAGCACTTGCCCTCTTGCACGTTTGCAAGTCCTGACCAGGGTTACACAGAGTTTGAAACTAGTATCTGTGCCGTGCCGTGCGTCACGTTACGTGCGGCCTTAGCAACACCTGCGGTTTTACGGGAATATGTACTAGTAGGGTCAAGGGGTATTGTTTCACGTCAATTTCTAAGAATCTATGCAGGTGAGGTCTAGTTAGGATCCTCTCTGCTATGAATCTGTCAGCTAAACTGAAAGAATTCAAAGGGAAGGTCGAGGATTGTGTACCCATGCTCAGTTTCTAGCAATCTGCCTTGTTGCTCACGCTTGGGGAATCTGCAGGCAAGAAAGGTCAGGGGAAACCAAGTCACCTCAAAGAATCTCTACGCCTGCAGGCTGGCTGTCTGTACGTCTGGCTCTCATAAGCAGGAACTGACACGGTGCAGCAGGCAAGGACTTTCCTGAGGGCACGTCTCAGGTGTTTACTGCTTGTTTTCGGGACAGACCCCTCCCTGTTTGGCGCCTGCACTCTGACCACCTTTGAAGTTAAGGAAGCGTTCATTGCGTCAACTGAATAGCTGTTGGTTCCAAAGTAACCCGCCCAACATTTGGAATTAACCTTAACCTTTGGTGATACCGTTATTTTTATTGACTTGCATTTGATCAGTTGAACTTTATTATTCATTTTTGGCGATAATAAACTAGGAACATGTTAGCTTTTTTTGTCAAAGGGCAAGTTGTTTTTAGGTGGCTTGTTCATAGCTGCCAAGTTAAGTGCCATGTGTGACACGTTGACCAGTCTTATTTTTTTCACATTGGGTACTGGGACTTGAAGTTTCGTTTTTGCCATTGAATGTGTGGGCCTACAATTCCCAGGATGCAATGGGAAAAGCAGGACTGTCTCGAGGTGTCAAACAAGACATATGGCAATTTTGCAGCTGGGAAATGTTCCAAAGTCCGGGTGTGGAGAATAACTCAAGCTTGGGTCGGTCTTGCTATAGGGCTTCTATGCACTGTCTGTAGAGTGACTATACAGCAAACCATGGTTAACACATCAAAGGATTTGAAAGCATTGGAACAACGTGACAAGACCTTGTGTAGAGAGAGGCATGTGCTGGGTCGCACAGGCTGATGTGCACACAGGAGCGAAGGGAGGAGTAGGGGAGGGGATTGTGTCACTACTACAGGTCACTGGTGAGGCCTCATCTGGGGCATCTGGATTGCTGTGTGCAACTCTGGACGGCACATCATCAATAATGTGGCCAAGTCTGGAGGCCACATCTGGACTCTTGGGCCCAATGTTAACAGCCACTTCTGAACTACAATGGCCTCGAGAAACGGGTGTAGTACTTCAGATTGGGCATAAGAGTTCAGATGTGGCCCCCAGAAATGCACACAATACTGCGGATGTGGCATTACCTTAAGTCTTATTTGGAGGTCACATTCTAATAAAACAAAAAGATGGTTTACCCCCAAATAGTGTGTGGTCTTAAAAATTCCTCACTTAAGAGAGGCATGCAAATCTGAACCTATATGTGATATCTTATTAGAGACATTCAAATTCATAAATGCAATAAAAGATACAGTTTAAGTGGGACAATTTTCTTACAATCAGAGGTACTGTAAAGGGGTCTCAGAGGAACATACGATCATTCGTTTTCATGTGAGGAGATAAATGAACAAAACAGCCTTCCAGCAGAAGTGACAAGTCGACCAGATTAAATATCACCTGCCGAAACACTGAGAAGGCAAGGAATTGGCAAACTCTGGATGTGCTTGGTGGTGTAACACTATCATTAAATTGAATTGTTAGTTTCATATAGCAGCTGGCAGGTGGGCTCTGCCCCTGGGAGGAGTGTCATGGAGAAGCCTGGTAGAAAAGGATAGACTTTTGTGTACTGTGGATGTTGCATGGCTCTTCTGTCTGTCACCTTACTTGTGCATTGGACTCACCTTGGGTGCATCACACGTCATGATCAAACCTCTTCAACCCCAAGGAGTTAAGTGACTAGCACAGAGTGAGTCTGTTGGCTCAAGTGCAAAATTTGTGAAGTATGTATGTAGATGATTTAGATGGCGAGAAGCTAGCCAGAGAGCAACAGAGCGCTGTACAATTGAGGGAGTACATAATAGTGGGAGAGTAGGGGGGATCTTGTCAGTCTATGGTCCTCCTTTTTTCATAAAGTGTTGTTGGAAAAGCAGGGTCTTCAAATATTTCCTTAATCGTAGGTTGGATTGAGAAAGCCTGCTGTTAGAAGGAAAGTTGTTCCAGAGCATGGGAGCATAGCCGGAAAAGGTTGAATGAATTGCTGGCCTTCTCCTTTAATTTTTTTTTTTTAATTTATTTTGATTTGTAAAGCGCACTACAGCCCACAGGCATCGAGGCGCCATGAGAAGAAGAAGGCTTGATTAAGGGTTACATAAATGCGGCCCAACAGAGTATTGCTTAGTACGTTACTTGGAAGCATACACAGAAATACATACATATGGGCATGCAGCTCTTTCAAACAAAGAGCCTTGTTTTGGTGGCTTTGCGGAAAGCTGAATGAAAGTAAATTGACCTAATCTGAGATGGGAGGGTGCTCCAGAAAGAGGCGGCCATGGTGAGGAAGCTTGTGTCACCCGCACAGACTCTTCCTGTGAGAGGAACAGTGATTTGGTTAGAATAGGCTATTCTGGAAGGTCTAGATGGTGTGTGTCTGATGATCCTTTGAGCCAGATAGGGAGGGGCAGGATCATGGAGACATTTGTGTGTCAAGGCGAGGTTTTTAAAGACAAACCTTTCCTTGACAGGGAGCCAGTGAACGTGCCTTCTAATCCCAGAAATGTGGTCCCTACGTGAGATGCCCATTGCGGCCCTAAGGGCATTGTTCTGAGCTAGCTGAATTTTGGCAAGATTCTTATGGGAAGTCCCAACAAAAAGGGCATTACAGCAGTCAAGCCTCGAGCCAATAATTGCCCTAGCGTTGGTGAGGCAACTCTCTTGGGAGAGGAAGGGACTGGCTGCATTGAGCAGTTTGGAGTGATAGGCTGCGGACAATGCAATAGCATTGACCTGTCTGTCCATGGTCAAGTTAGGTCAAGGTAGACGCCCAAAGTCTTGATGACTTGTGAGACAGTGATGGGGATGTTATCAACGGTGAAGGAACAGTATTCCTTGTCCAATTTACCCAGCGTGGTGGGGGAACCAATCAGTAGAAGTTCAGTTTTCTCACTGTTGAGACATAACCAGTTTTCAGCCATCCAGGATTGGATCGTGGAGTAGATGGAGTTGAGGGTGTTTGTCATGACCACTGCTTTCAAGGAGTCAGGACCTACCCAACATCCTTGGAAGCAGGCTCATAACATGTTTTATCGGCACCAGCAAGTCCCAATAGGGACCTTTTGGACCTTGTCCTGGCACCGGTGGTGCCAGGCTCATAGTAAGGATCCGTCCCGGCACAGGAAGCGCCGGGCTCATATCAAGTGTAAAAGTGCTTGGGTGAACCTACCTGGAGCAGACCATGCTGCTTACTTACCAGCAAGATGATGCTTTACTCTCTTCTGGCAGGGACTACTTTTCCTTCTGGGTGGGGCAGGCACCACTCCCTGGATCATTGCTGCTGGAACCCTTCCGGAAGCAGGAACTCTTTTACCTGGGCGAGGCTGCTGTGGAAGAAGACACCTAAGCACTCCTATGGGCTATTTAAACCACACCCGATTGGTACCACATGCTTCGCGTTATTCTGCATCTGCAGCAGGACGCTCACCGTGTCAGCTCCAGCGAATCTTCAGCTCCGGATCCTGTAATTACGAAAATTACCTGCTGGGAACCAATCTTCAAGCTTCAGCGGCTCCTGCAAAACAAAAGGCACAGGTTAGACAAAGGCAAAGTTAGCGCTTCAACTCACCCGATCCATCGGCAGCATCCAAGACGTTTTTTTTCTGCATTTCTCGTCCGGCATCGGCCTGCAAAGACAAAGAACATTGGTTAGTAACGCTTGGTTACAATACTGCTTACCTGTGCTGCGCTTGCTCCAACCTTGCTCGCACTGCATTCCGGCACCTGTAGAGACAAAAGGGGACATTAAGGTGCATTCTACGGCCCCAAAGCAGCCTTCCTACTTACGTGCCTTCGAATTCATCATCTTCTTGTTACGCTCTCTGCCACGAATCGGGGAGAGCATCTTCTTTGGCATCGACAGCATCTGAAAAGTAAAAGACATAGACATTGGGAAAAAAAGACATTTGAAGAGAGCAATCTAAAGAGAACTTTAATACTTACAAGTCACGCTCGTGCAGCAAACGGCGGCTTCGCTCTCAACTACCCTCTGCAATCAAGAGGCAGAACTCACATCCAGTGAAGTAACTGGATCCAGCGCCCCTGCACAAGACGCAGGATGGAGAGCTCAGCATTCACTTACTTAAGGTGAGCACAACAATCACCCGAGTACCACGGGAAGAGAGGGAGAGAGGGGCTAAGAACTACTCCCAACCTTCCAGCCACTAATACCTTGATTTTCCACTTGCAGACACCTCACTCTGCAGGTCAAGCTTTCGGTGAGGAAGGGGTCAAATCCGGGAGCCAAACGAATCCTACGCCTAACGTTGAAGACGTTTTCACCGCCCAGTCAGGCCCAGCGCCTCCGAGGGAACCAGGTGAGCGTTACAGTGTTCATGTCCATTGAATAGTCTCCTGAAAGGGGGATGAGCACCTGAGTGTCATCTGCATAGTTGGTGTATGAGATGCCCAGGGCGTCCAATATTCTGAACAGAGGCCTCGTAAAGAGGTTGTAGAGGGTGGGAGCTATGCAAGAGCCTTGTGGGACCCCACATTTCATGAGACTAGGGTTGACGCTTGAGGATTCGGGGAAGACCTTCATCCCTCTTTCCTGTAGGAATGAAGTTATCCATGCACAGGCCTTAGGGGAGAAGTTGTCTGCAGATGAGAGGTGATGGCAGAGGGTTTTGTGATCCACCAGATCAAAAGCAGCAGACAGGTCTAATAGAAGGAGGAGCACTGGTTTGCCTGTGTCTCTGAGGTCATCCAGATGATTTGTTAGGTCAAGTAGTGCCGTTTTAGTGCCATGTCGAGGCCGGAACCCGGACTGGCGGAGACCAAGAAGGTGGTTGTCTTCAATGAATTTCTGGACTTGCAGGTAGGCTGCTTTGTCCAGAATTTTAAGCAGGAAGGGGACAGTGGTAATGGGCCTATAGTCCCTGGGACCGATGGGTCGAGGGAGGTTTTCTTTAGGAGCGGTCAGACCCATGCTTTGTTAAGTCCAGTTGGGACATGGCCAGACTGGAAGGATGAATTAATGAAGGTGTCGATAAATGGAGCAAGGGAGGAGGTGGAGTCTTTAATGACCTGATTCGGGCAGGCGTCTCCTTTACAGTTCGAGGGCTTGATGGATTTGATGAGAGCAATGACTTCGGGTTCAGTCATGTCAGTGAATTCAAACACTGTGGTTTGTTTAGGAGTAGAGACTGGGGCAGGAGAGATGGGACTATTGGCAAAGAGATTGGTCAAGGCTGTTTGGTGGGCTAGAATTTTGGCGTGCAGGGAGTCCAGTTTGTCTAGCATGGCCACGAGAATTTTGTTGCACCACGTTACATCCTTAAGGAGGTTAGGAGACGGGAGTGAAGGCGTTTCCAATTATCAAAAGATGGCAAAGATTTCCTTTGTCCCAGATTTGGCATTTTCGATCCTGGAGTTGAAAGTGGCGGCTTTGGCCTGAATGATAGCTGATTTATAGTCTTTAGATATAGACTTAAAGGCGGCTTTGGAGGCGTCATTGGGTTTGTGTTTCCAGGTAGCAGGCACTGCCCTTTTTCTGGACCAGAATTCCATGAGCTCCTTGGTGAACCAGGAATTTGAGTGTTTAGCTTTTTTGGCTTGTTTGAGAGTGAGCGGAGCGATAGCATCTACTGCTTGGGTAATGACCTTTTTAAAAGCTGTTGCCAAAAGCTCTGGGTCATTAGGAAAGGGGGGCAGGAGGGCTGGTACCAGGAGGTAGGGGGGTAGAGCCTCCTTGGTGAGCTTCTGTGTGCTCCTTGAGAATGCAGCTGGTAGAGGGAAGGTAGACTTTGTTGGCCCTTTAGATGTTGTGATGTCAAACTTAATGCAGAAGTGGTCGGACCAGGGAATGGGAGAAATTTCTGAGATGAAGAGAGAACAGTTATGGGAGGATACCCAGTCAAGCGTGCAACCTTTGATGTGGGTCGGCTTAGAAATGCCTTGAGTAAACCCTAGGGTAGTTAAGGCTTTTAGCAGGATGAAGGCATTGACATTCTTATTCTGGTCTGGCGATATCTTGGCTTCTGGTTCTGGTGTTGCTTTGTCTTCTTAACATGGTGTGAAGAATTCAACCATCCACACGGCTGTGGTGCACTTGCCTGGGCTTTTTTTTACACATTTTAAATGAAAATTAATGATGGTAGATCAACCTTTGGAAAATGTGTGAGCTACTCCGCACACATTTCTTATGCTCAACGCACGATGTACGCATAGACCTGTGTACTCTGGGTGGGCACAGCTTACAGGTGGAGTACACAATGCATCTCCAGAAGGGGGAGGGCCAAACCTTCCCCCTGCCATGGCCAGCCTAATTAACTAACAAAGGCTCCATGGATCTGTCATGTTCTTTTGTTGAGCCCTCTAGCTGGTGGCAGCATTCACATTTTAATCAGAGTTTTATACAAACAGGCCCACATGGCGTGGCTGCAGAGGCTAACAAAAGAGACAGGAAACCCCAACACCCTTTCATAGGCACTGTGTCAACCTGAAGCCACTCCCGCCCTCAGTATCGATTGATAGTGAAATGTCATTTCTGGGACTGCGTGTATTACAGTAGTCATCCCTGAAGGGGGGCCCCATTCAGAAGGTACAAGAATGTGGTTTGGGGGAGCCAGAAGGTCTGGTCTCACCACAGCTTCAAGGGAGACCTGTACTTTAATCAGGAACCATAGAGAGCTCCATTAACTAGAAAGACCCTTTGATCCACAACAGATAGGAAGACGGGTGGGACCTAGTATTACATGTTTTCAACCCTTTACCTTTTCTGTTGCAAAGCATTCTGGTTATGAACCCACACATACAGGAGATTGTTGGCGGGGCCCCAGATTGGTACATTAAAGTAGGATTGGCCTATTCCAATCCCTGTGTCCCATTTGGCCTTTAAAGAAGGCTGAGTCCCTATTTTGAGCAGATCCTCTGCAGTCTTTGCAAGGAGTAACAAGAAAAATTCAGCATTGGACCCTGGCTGAAGGTACAGGCTGCCTTATATTTTCCGCCAGTGAAGGAAGCCCAGGACCTCCAAGAGGGAATCGGGATCCCTCCCCATAACATCTCCTTGGGAACAGAGGGAGATACTGAATCCAGACGACCCTCCAGCAGCTCCAGAACCAGTTCCCAGTGAGTACATAGCATGCCCTGCTAGGCTCTGCAGCAAGCTTCCTAGGTGGGAAGTGCCATAGAGTCTTTCGACCAAACCAAGGTCAAGTCAGCTGCCTGCAACACTCTCCTCAGCTTTGGAATATCTGCCTTAAAAGACTACACAAGCCCAGTGAAGAAGCTAGGAGGAGTGCATCGATAAGCATCTAACAACGTCCACCTTAAAGGACCTATTTGAGCCAGTCGAGCCCCTGGAGCTGCAACCCACTGCACCTCTGACTGTTGTTACGCCGCAGTCGCTAAAGCCATGCAAAATGCCCTGACCAGTGCTTCAGAACCAAAAACTAGCACTGAGACAACGATTCGTGACCCTGTGCCGCCGTGTAGGCCAGCCTGCAGCCGTCTATCCAGCTTCACTCGCCGAACTGCCTACCGCCTGATACCCGTAGCTGTCTCTCGTCTTGAACTCTGTCGCAGAAGCTGAAAAACAACCTGAAAAAGACTCGACCCTGTCGAGCACCAAGAACTCCTACAGCACAAGCTACATTGTGGTTCTGTCTGCCAGGTCCTTCTCCTAAGGCCCCTAGTGAAATGTTATGGCATATTGCTCTCTTTATGTTTAAACCAAATATCCTTGAACTATTGAGATTAATTACTATACAGACTACCCTCCTGTCAGTATTCAGAGTGCATCGGTTTTCCTTCTTTGAAACTGTCTGTCCTCTGCATTCCTTTACAGGGTGGATTGTATATTGTAGTGTGCTTGAACTGTCTGTTGTGATCATATTAAAGTGGATATTTTCATACAACCATGACTGGAGAGTCCCTTCGCTCATTGGGCAATAACTTTATTTTCGCTGTTTTGCAACTAACCAATGATCCACAACCTTCCAGAGATAAATTAACAAAATTGTAGATTGAGGTTTATAATTGACTTTTGTTTTCATTCTGTTCAGATCGCCTCTGGTGTTCTAGAAGTGTGGGGCTGATGATTTAGAAACCGATATTCATCCCTGGACTGCTGGTGCCCCAGAAGTTGATTTGTCACATTGGTGACAGGCGATTGTAAGTAGTTGGAGCCTTGCGCACAGCTTAGTCACCCAACGATAAAAGTACTGTTGCAGGCAACGTTTAGACACTGTTAGGTATTGTTAAATAATCATGGATCTTGCCATAGAGACTGTGAAAGGCATAAACAAGGATGTCCTGTGTGTCCTATATCAAGAGAGTGGACTTCCCCACAGCACTAAGGTTAATAAATCTGAGTTGCTGACCAGCATCCAAGCTTGGGTAGAAGCGAGGGCAGTTGGGAAGAAGACTCCAGAGGATGGATTAGACCCTGTGTACCTGAATGAAGAAGACCTTCCGGGAGGGGTAGTCGAAGATGACGAGGAAGACAGCGTGAGCAGTGTTTCTCGCAAGCCATCCCACTGGGGGGCAAGCATGGTTTCTCAACACTCTATAGTGTCACGGAGGTCAGGGGCTAGTGTAACATCCTGCAGGTCCCAGGCCTCGGCACAGTCTCTAAGTGGCCCAGTAATTGTCC
Organism: Ambystoma mexicanum; assembly: GCF_040938575.1. NCBI lineage: Eukaryota > Metazoa > Chordata > Amphibia > Caudata > Ambystomatidae > Ambystoma > Ambystoma mexicanum. Next base: position 636,922,259 of record NC_090925.1, read on the forward strand.
CGGCTGTTAACGTTTAGCAGCTAGAAAGCTCCTGTAGGAGGAGAGGAGATTAGCACTGGAGGAACAAAAACAGCCAGACAAGGTTGCAATGGAGTGGGACAGGGCTGCCATAGAGCTGCACAGACTGGCACTCGAAGAGAAGAAGGAGGCCAACAGATCCACCTCTATCGAAAGCAGCGATAGTGGCTCAAACCAGGATCCCGGGATAAGCCCCAGTGGCACATCCCCAAAGACTTAGTGCAGGCATATGAGGTGGGGAAGGATATTTGTGACTGGTTTGAAGTGCTCCAGCTTGATTCTCTGCTTCAGGAGGTGGACTGTGGTGTGCAGCCCTGTTGAGTCACTTACAGACACCAGGGGCTGATGCAATTCTTCAGTTAACTCCTGTAGGGGAGTCGTGGTATCACAAGTATGACACTCACACAATATGTACAATTTGTAAAACCTTTATTGAAATGTATGGGATTAGAGAAATGCCTAGTCTGCCCTATAACTAAGATGGGAGTAGTCTCAACCATCAAACAATAAATTACACAGTACTAGTGGAGTCTTTCAAATTAAAATGGCCTATGCTAACTAACCCTAATGCCTGCACTATCTCTTGTACAAAAAATTGAATAAAGGAGAAATGTATGCAAAAGGAAAGATCAGTGTACAAATGAATAAATGTGGTTGAACCAGCTCTCTTCTCACGTTTGTTCTCGTGGAGTAAGGCTGTCCCTCTAGGCAGGATGACACACTCTGGCTCGGCTTCCAACACAAATACAGTTCCGGAAATCTGGCCTTCCATGTTTAAGTCTCTTTTTTATCGACTTTCCAAAAATAGTGTTTCAACCTAAAAGTTCACAAAGGTCCCCCTCTGTCGGGCTCAGACTATTCACCACACAGTTCTCATAAGTCCCCCTCTGCCAGGCTCAGAACCATGGCGAAACTCCATTTGAAATACACCGTTGGGGACACAATTGCAAAAGGAAATTCTAACGGATCAGGGCTCCAATTTTATGAGCAAACTCATGGGTGAAGTCAAGGAATTACTCCATATTTACACCTCAAGAACCTTCCTTACTGAGCATAAGAGGATATCGTCCTCATCACAGTCGGAAGAGAATGCAACTGACCACCAGAGAAGGGTCTGGGACCGCAACAGGATTAGGGCCTTTGCTTACAGCAAACCAGAGTGGCAAAGTGTACACCAAGTTGAAAGCAGTGCGAAAGAACTGTGCGAAGCAATACCAGGAGATGGGAGACATTCTTCTGGTACCGAAATAGGAGTTGTGATAAAGATGCCAGGTGAAGGGAGTAATTCCTCCTGGCCTTGTAGTGCCTTATGTATCATTGGTATGATCTCAAAGCTCTGGTAGGTTGAACGCCCTCGGGAACCGCAGTTCAAGTCAGTAGAGAGAGAGAGAGTGACGTATGGTGCGTGGGTGCACCGGATATGTGTGTGGCTGGTGTGGTAGTTGCATGATAGCCGCTTCTTTGCAGTAGGTGTGGTGCTGAGGAGATCAGTTGGATGGTCTCAGTCTGGAGGGTGGACACCCACACTGAGTTCTGGCTGCGTTAGGCCTGAGGAGATGCCTAAGATAGCCGGTATGTGCTCAGCTAGCTGTGTTTTATTAGGATGATGAGGTGTTTGTGGGGTCATGTTAGTATGAGAACAGCTAGGCCGAATGTGTCATAGCATAGCTGTGTTCTAGTTGAATTATGGTGTATAGGAGAGATAATCAGCTTTATCATAATTGCTTTAACAGTGCTGATTATTTATGGATCACCTGTAAACTAACTCTTACTGAATTTAATAAAAACCTGCACCATATCTAGCATCACAACTATGTCCTGCTTCTTTGATTTACTATGCGTGGGGGTGTACATTCTTGGGCTGTCACTACTATGAAGATTACGAGTAAGTAATCCGAGCTTTTTGACTATTGAGGAGAGGGAAACCCCACATTCCTGTTTCCTGTCCTCCAGAGTGGGGTCAGTCCTGGAAAGAGTGGGACCCAGGACTGGACAAAGAGGTCTCTGTTTTTCAGGGGGAAACCCGGATTTCCTCTGGGGACTAGCTGCCTCTTCTAGTTACCCGGGATAAGAAACCTGGGCTGTTCAGGCAAAACCGGAACAGGTGGCAAGCACGCACCCCCTTGCACGTTTGCAAGTCCTGACCAGGGTCACACAGAGTTTGAAACTAGTATCTGTGCCGTGCCGTCGGTCACGTTACGTGCAGCCTTAGCAAAACCTGCGGTCATATTAAATTACGGGAAAATGTACTAGTAGGGTCAAGGGGTATTGTTTCACGTCAATTTCTAAGAATCTATGCAGGTGCTGTCGAGTCAGGATCCTCTCTGCTATGAATCTGTCAGCTAAACTGAAAGAATTCAAAGGGAAGGTCGAGTATTGTGTACCCAGGCTCAGGTTCTAGCAATCTGCCGTGTTGCTCACGCTTGTGGAATCTGCGGGCAAGAAAGGTCAGGGAAACCAAGTCACCTCAAGGAAACTGTACGCCTGCACGCTAGTTGTCTGTACGTCTGGCTCCCATTAGCAGGAACCGACAAGGTGCAGCAGGCAAGGACTTCCCTGAGGGCACGTCTCAGCTGTTTACTACTTGTTTTCGTGACAGACCCCTCCCTGTTAGGCGCCTGCACTCTGACCACCTTTGAAGTTTAGGAAGCATTTATTGCGTCAACTGAATAGCTGTTGTGTCATAGCAAACCGCCCAACATTTGGAATAAACCGTTGTTGATACCGTTATTTTTATTGACTTGCATTTGATCAGTTAAAGTTTATTATTCATTTTTGGCAATAATAAACTAGGAAAATGTTAGCTTGTTTTGTCAAAGGGCAAGTTGTTTTTAGGTGGCTTGTTCATAGCAGCCAAGTTAAGTGCCATGCGTGACACACCTTGACCAGTCCTATTTTTTTCACATTGGGTACTGGGACTTGAAGTTTCGTTTTGCCATTGAATGTTTGGGCCTACAATTCCCAGGATGCAATGGGAAAAAGCAGGACTGTCTCGAGGTGTCACGCAAGACACAGTGCAATTTTGCAGCTGGGACTTGTTCCAAAATCCGGGTGTGGAGAATAACTCAAGCTTGGGTTGATCTTTCTACAGGGCTTCTATGCACTGTCCGTAGAGTGACTATACAGCAAACCATGGCTAACACATAAAAGGATTTGAAAGCAGTGGAACAATGTGACAATTAAGACCTTGTGTAGAGAGACGGTACACCCCGTTTCGGCGCCGCCGGTTCGGCGGGGGCCTATTCGCCGCGGCCAGTTCGGCGCCGCCGGTTCAGCGACGGGATGTTTCGGCGCTGGGATGTTTTTGACGCGCTGCACACTAGTGCACATCGCCTGCTGTTTAGGGAAACGTTCAGTGCACTGAACTGAAAGTGCGAGTTTCAACTTCATCCCACGCTATTTTAAAATGAAACTGTCCTAGAGGGTTTCATTTTAAAATGGTGTGGGATGAAGTTGAAACTCGCACTTTCAGTGCACTGTACTGAACGTTTCCCGAAACAGCCAGCGATGTGCACTGGTGTGCGGCACACAGGGCAGATTAGATCTGACGGGCTCACGAGGGTGGGGGCTGTGCTTCTCGGAGCACAGCCCCCACCTTCGCGGGCCGGCTGTGTAGCCTGCGTGGCTGTGGTGCTTGCATGAAGAACTCGTTGGATATGTATGTGTGGCCAGTTCGGCGCGGAGTGCCGCTCCGAACCGGCCGCGCCGAAATGTCCTGCTCTTTAGAGCGAGGCCTGTGCTGGGTCGTACAGAGTGATGTGCACACAGGAGAGAAGGGAGGAGTGGGGGAGGGGATTGTGTCACTACTACAGGTCACTGGTGAGGCCTCATCTGGAGCATCTGGATTGCTGTGTGCAACTCTGGACAGCACATCGTCAATAATGGGGTCAAGTCTGGAGGCCACATCTGGACTCTTGGGCCCAATGTTAACAGCCACTTCTTAAGTACAGTGGCCTCGAGTAACGGGTGTAGTACTTCAGATTGGGCACAAGAGTTCAGATGTGGCCCCCAGAAATGCACACAATACTGAAGATGTGGCATTAACTTAAGTATTATTTGGAGGTCACATTCTAATAAAATAAAGTCGGTTTACCCCCAAATAGTGTGCGGTCTTAAAAAAATCCTCACTTAGAGAGAGGCATGCGAATCTGAACATGTATGTCATATCTTATTAGAGACATTCAAATTCATACATGCGTTGAAATATGATCCTATTTAAGTTGCACAATATTCTTGCAATCAGAGGTACTGGAAAGGGGGCTCAGAGGAACATACGATAATTCGTTTTCATGTGAGGAGATAAATGAACAAATCAGCCTTCCAGCAGAAGTGACAAGTCGAATAGATTGTCAGGATAATTCATGGAATAAATGTGCGCCGAAAATGGCAGCGCAAGCGTAAAAATCGCAGCGCACGCGTGCTAAAGCCGCGCACGCAGCCGTTCATCGATTCATGGAGTGCGCTGCGCTTGTAAAACCTGGGATGTGCGCCAAATCCGTGGGTGGTGCACGTGGGCGCACATGTCACTAAACGGCGTGCACGACGTGCACAGGGAAAGCGCACATCGTGTAGCGCACACAAGAAAAGTGGGTGGGACACAGGGCGTAACATGCGGAATGGGGAACAACGCGTGAAAATGTGGGCGTAACGGGGGAAGTACAGGAGGTAAATGCTCTCAAAGCCCACACGCGCGCTAACAACACGTATTCATGGAATTGAACAGGGGAAAGCTGTGCGCCAAAAAAGACGCGCTAATCCAGAAACACGTATGCCAGCGTGAAGCAGGAGTAAGCGGCCCAGCGCAGCATAAAAGTTCGCGCAAACAACAAACAAGCTCATACGCTACAATGGATATACCGTTCCTCGCAGCAGTGGTCGTGGGACACCGCAGGAGGAGGTGGATAGCCAGGCCCCGCATTTTTTTTACCCAGGACCAGCCTTTTTGGGATGCCTGATGACCAGGTGTATGGGAGGTACAGGTTTCCCCCACAAATAATCCTAGAACTGATCAGGGAGTGGGAGGATGACCTGACATCACCCATCCTGTGCTCCCAAGCACCGAGCCCTTTGGAAAAGGTGCTCAATGTACTGCACTTCTTGGCTACTGGGTAATTTCAGCGGACAAGTGCCATAGTTGGGGGTGTCTCACAAGCCACGCAGTCACGCTGCCTACACCAGGTGTTGGCCATCATGACTGCACGCCCCTCAGTCCGCAGGCACATATACATGCCCAGAACACCTGCAGAAAGTCAGGCTGTCGTCCAGGACTTTTACGGGGTGGCACACTTCCCCAAAGTGCTAGGTGCCATTGATTGCACCCTTGTGGCTCTACGTCCTCCCAGGGCCACTGAGCACATCTATCGAAAACGCAAGCACTGGCATTCCATCAACGTGCAGGTTATATGTGATGCCAAGGAAATCATCACCTCAGTATATGCCAACTATCCAGGGTCCAGCCATGATAGTTTCATATTCAGAATGTCACCCCTAAACCAGGACCTGGAAGCTGGGCGGCATGGCGACACATGGCTAATTGGTGAGTATAAATGCCTCTGCACATGCATGCATGTCAGACACTGAGAAATGTGAAAACCCCACTAATGACAACCATTATCACCTCCCCAGGGGACAGTGCCAACCCTCTGAGCACCTACATGATGACGCCAATTCGGAACCCCACCACACCACCCGAGGTAAGATCCAACACAGCCCATATTGCAACCCGGGGCATAGTGGAGCACACATTCGGAGTGCTCAAGTCACGCTTTCGCTCCCTTGACCGCTCTGGTGGGCAGCTGCTATAATAGCCCCCCGTAGTGTGCAGGATCATAGTGGCAGCATGTGTCCTGCACAACGTTGCAACCCGGCGGGGCGTGCCGGTGGACATGGTGGTGCCCCCACATCCCCAACCACATGCACGCCCACTGCGCATGGGTGGTGAAAGGGCACGTGGTGAGGCAGCCCGTACCCAGTTTATGGCAAATTACTTCACCTAAAATCCCACCCCTGCAGAGTGCACACAGGCCTGGCACATACCAGCTGACAATCAATGATGATGACAAAAGGGACAGTCAACTGTCACAACCATACCAGCCTGAGATTGTTCACCTGGAAGTGCTACATTGTGTGCACCCCTATCTACTTAAAGACACCCAATGCTGTTTCAGTAAAAGGCACACATTCATGCAGCATGAAGGACTACCCCCTTGCAAAATACCACATCAAAATAGTGGCATTTCACCCAAACCCTCCCCATCTCAGCTACCCAACACACCATGGCATGGCATGCAATGTGAAAGAAACCAAATGAATGCACAACACATGACACAAGTGTCACAAAGTGCACTGTCCCAAATGGAAACAGGCCACCGACAATTTCCTCTCAGTAATGAATAAAAAACAACACACATGAACAAATACTTACCAGCAAGACAAAACATCAGTACAGGATCAAACAGTGGCAGTACAGGATCAAACAGTGACAGTAAAAAATTAAAGTAGTGTTGCTGGTAGGCAAATGTGTCATTGTACTGCATACAACATGAACTGCATCTGCAAAGGAGACTGGCCTGTTAAGACATGAAGAAGGTAGATGTATATAAGGAAAAAGTCATGGATGTAGAACCATATATAAATCCACCATGCAGTTGAGAATTGAACAACAATCCCCACTAAGGATGTATACACAGTTTGGACTACAGACTGCCCACACAATTTATGGGAGCCCAATGTCACTGTGTAATTTACTGTCACTTGGTCACACCCTTTGCGAGCCCATGGAAAGGGGAAGCAGGAGGGGTGTGTGTGTCAGGAACCCAATTTTCTAACCCAAAGACAGGACAAGCCTGCATGTGCCCAGCTGGAATACACAGTGGATGCCTACGGGAGCCACACAAAGCAACACACTGTAACATAAAAAAATAAAAAATAAAAATTGCCATGTGTGGACCAGGAGGAGGCATTTAGGAGGGACGAGGTACAGGGTACACCCCAACGCCCACATGTCTGGATGTTGAGAAAAAAATACCTTCCATTGGCTCATGGCCTGCACGGCTACGCTACAGTGGGAGAACTGCCGTCACTGTCATCACCCTCTGGTGCTACATCAGAAGGTGGGAGTGATATGGGAGGCAGACCATGCAAAGCCCTGGCATGCTCCTCCATGGCAGCAAGCATGCGGGTGTGGAAGGTTTGGTTCTGCAGGATGATGGTACAGAGATCTCCATGCAGCACCTCACGGGTAGCACGCATTTCTGCCAGCATGGCCTCGCGTGATGCCCGGATCTCCTGACGGGTTGCCTGGAGCTCAGCTGAGAGTGTGCGTGTCAGCTGCTCCAGCTGATGTTCTGACCTTGTACTCCGGGACACCTCAAGTTCACCCAGAGTATCATTGAGGGACCTGTTTCTAACCTCAGGGCATCCCTGTGGGCCTGTGACTCTGCAGATATGGCTGTGCGCAGAGTCTCCAGTCCAGCCCGTCGGTCCCTGTTGGACGCCAACTGTCCTCCCTGTGTGAGTGGCAAATGGACTCTGTTGCCTGCTGCTGGAGCTCTACCTGCCTTTCAGGGGGGGAGAATGGAAGTGGCCACCCTATCCACAGCCTGAGCCATCATCTCACACGATGCCCCCTGTTGTGCTGCTATAGTGTACATGCAGTTCTCCCACACAGTATTGCCTGGTGGCGTACGGCCACCGCGTTGGCAGGCACCACACCTGTTTGGGGCAAGGTGATGTACACCTTGCTGTGCTGGCACTGCCTGAAGCTGCAGGACTGCATTCCTCCTTTGATCTGTTGGCCCAGGAACAGGATCAAATATTGTGGAGTGTGACCCTGCATCCAACACTGAATGCCCCATAGAGGGGTCTATCCCCAGTGCAGGTGGGTTGGACAGAACAGCATCCCTGCCAGAAACACTCACCTGCGACGGGACATATGTCTCAACGTTCGATTCAGCACCTGATTCATAGAGGTCTCCTGAGGTCTACCCAGAGACACCCGTGGACAGTATGGTCTGCATGAGTAATGGGTTTTCACCCACCACCACCCCACGTCCTCCACTGGTGCTCGGTTGTGGCTGTGAGTAGTACTGCCTCTGTGCCATCTCCTCCTCCTCAACAGCATCAAGTGCCTCATCACCTGCAAAAACATAAAAGAAAAGTAATTAAAACAGACATGAGCACCATAGCCCACACACATAGGCATGACGAGGCAGACATCCAGTACATAAAAGACACATGTCACACATGACAATAACTCTGGCATGCATGCACTGGCAATGAGTTGGAAGGGGAGGCAAAATGCAGACACTGAGGACTCCAAGATGGAAAAGCAACACATGTGCTGCATGCTGGATAGCACTGGCATCACACATTAGCCTGTGAGTGGCATGGACAATCCACATACATGACACATGCCAGCACACAGATGGCACGTACCATAGCCATGGCAGATTTGACAAGGACACCCAGATGGTAGCAAATCAGTACTGTCACCCATCCATGTGAGATGGACATAATGAAATCGAAAATTAAAAATAGTGTGACAAAACACGCATGTGCCACATGCTGCAACAAAGCCAGTGTTCACTGATGCAGTGATGGCATGCACATGGATACATCAATGGTTGGTCACTTCAACATGACAGAACACAATTGTCATCTTCAACATTCAAACAGGGCCCCAAAGTGATTGTGTAGGTGCACATTACTCAATCAGCCTGATCGGTGAAATCATTCCCATAATAAGGTAACACATGTGGGCCTGGGGTGTAATCCATGACTGAAGTATGTTACATTTGGGGCAGTACGGCACAAACATGTGTGGTAGAAATGCTAAGGAATTCATCAATCAGGCAGAATGAACAGGAAAACAGTATGAACAATGTTGTGGCAAGATGACAGTTGAAGGGCAAGTGCAGTAATGTGGTGCTAATTGTCTACTGCGGTCAGAAGGGATACTTGAAAACACTAACCCAAGGCTGGGCTATGGTTTGGAGGCACCACATGGGTGACCCATAGCAGTCATGACTACACAGCCTCACCTGGCACTCAAGCACAACACATCACCCAAGCAACATACACATGGTTTGCACACACATGCATGGCCACTCACCGAACATTGCCTCAAGATCTGGTAGGTCTCCCACACCTCTGCGATGAACTCTCCAGCGATTGCCTCATGTTCTGTTAGTTCATCCTGCTCTGATGGAGACCCACTGCCAGTCACCAGAGTAGAGGCATAATTGGAAGCCAGCTTGTTCTTTGCTCTGCGTTTGAGGTCATTCCACCGCTTAGAGCAATCATCAGCTGTGCGCCTCACAAATCCAAGGGAACTAATCTGGTCCGCGATGCACTGCCAGTGGGCCCTACGTTGAGCAGTTGTAGTCTTGCACCCTGCAGTCACCAGCATTTCACGGCCATGGGCCGACACGTAGCCCACAAGTGCGTCAATTTCTGCCGCATTGAAACTACGCTTCCTTGACGTGCCGGAGTGCGTAGCCGTGTCTGGGGTCCCAGCCTGTACCGCAAGAGCACCCTTCTTCCTCTTGGAAGGTGGTGCAGACCCTGAGTGGCTTATGCCGCTCTGGTTGGTAGGGGCTGAAGCGCAGGTGGACTGGGCACTGGAAGTAGCCGAAGGCACGATGACCAAAGGTCTCACTGCAGGCATTGGCTGCTGGGTGATGATGACAGGACAAACCTCGGTGTGATGGACTTGGACCAACACTGTCCCGGCTGGGAGACTCGGAGCTGGGGTGGATTGCACTGCAGCTGCCCCTGCAGCCTCCTCACCCTGGCTACTTGGGGCAGCAGATGACATTGCTGCCCCAGATCCACGTGGCCTGGTGACGGCAACTTCCACCACCACACGTAGCTTTGACTTGGTGACACGGAAGTCAGCCTGGGAGTCATCCTGTGCCGGCTCGGTTGACAATATGGGCCGGGTTAACAAGGCCTGAGCTGGGATGGTGTCAGCTACATCTCCCCGACCCATTGGGAGGGGCATAGGTGTCCCTGATTGGTCCTCCACACACTGGCCTCTTGGGCCACCCTGCACATCCTGGCCACGTCCCCTACCGCGCCCACCTCTTTGAGGTCGGCCACCTTTGCCTCCTTTACTGCTTGGTCGCCTCCAACCATGGCACTGATGTTGTTGTGCAAATGGGAGGTGCAGTAAACAATTGTCCTGGGCAATTGGGGTGAAAGGGGTAGGGTAGTAGATAGAATACGTACCCTAGTGCTCTAGCAAGGCTGTCTGTGACCCCTGGGGGAAGATGACGGGTCACGCAATGCTCAGGCACCCCGAAAACAAAATTTAACATGCACGCGACCCCTGGTAGACCATGTGCGTGGAATAAAGAACCCGCAATACCCTGTGGCACCCAGAAACAAAAAAATAAGCGTACGCATGGTACACGCAGGCTACAATGACCTCTGAATGGGTACGCAACACACGGGGGCAACCACAGTTGAAAAATACGTGCGTGACTCACCGTCTGCCTAGAAATAGTATGTGAAAAAGACGCAACACCCCCGCCAAAAGAAGAATTGAACGCTGTCTGAGTATACAAGGAGTACGAACTGGAACCGTTGTGAAGTAATCGCATGTGAACCGACAAGAAGTACAAGAATCACCCGCTCACTCTCCACAAAAAGCACATACAAGAAAATGGTGTCCTACGCATATCTTTTAACCCAGCCCACACGTGCAACGTCACTTTCACGCGTACACGCTAAGGGCCTTTCCTCCAATTACACGCAGTGACACCCGGACGTGCAGTTTTTGCACGTGTACAATCAACATGCACCCGTGTTGAGGGAAACACGCTTGCGCGTCACATCACAGACGCGCTTACGCGCTATGGGCCTTTCCTCAAATTACACGCTGACGTGCAGTTTTTTCATGTGCCAAATCACTCTGTATCAAGCTGGCCACACAACAACACACGGACGACCACGCTCCTGCCCAGAAGGACATTTTCCTGCCCCTCAGAGCCCCGAGCACGCTCCCACCTACCATCTGCTGCTGCCTGCCTTCCTGCTGGTCACGTGCCCTGATATTTGGTGCCTGCACATCAGATATCTGCAGGGGTTCAGTTGCTGTGACCACCCCTGCTGGAACAGAAGACACCCGACTGGTATTCCATTGCTCCACAGCCCAGCCCCAGGACCCAGTTGCCCACCCACACCTGCCTCTGGGGTTGCCATGTCGGACACAACACCATCTGGCACCACTGGCAACCCGCAGCTAGAGAGGCAGAGGGCTACCAGCTTCAGTGCCAATGAAGTTGGTATCCTGGTGGAGCAAGTCCTGGGGCAGTATGATGCCCTCTTTGGAAGTTCACGCGCTGACAATGAAGGACGGAAGAGGATCTGGATGGACATTGTGGCTGCCATCAACGTGGAGGGGGTGGCAGCCCACGACATTCAACAGGTCCAGAAGCACTGGGAGGGCTTCAGTTCCAGGACCCTCAACAAGGCGCGGCGCCTCTTGAAGGCAGCAGATGTTGAGGGGTGCCGGGTCCGCCTTACCAACAACCAGATGAGGGTCCTGGAACGTATACGCCCAGCGCTCCACCTCCAGGTCCTTGAGAGGCAGACCCGTCTGAAGTCGAGGGGTAAGTGTAGATGCGTACTGACTGGACGCTGTGCATGTTGAGGTGTGCCAGGAGTGTGCAGGTTGGACATATGTCTTTGTAGGCCCATGTATGGATGTGTATGTACAGGGACATGAGCCTGCCGCATGTGAGTCCTGTCATGTGTGAGACACATCAACATAGCTCTCAACCATTTGTCTTGCAAAGGCGGGTGAAATCACCCGATTTTGTTTCTGGCGGGTGAGACGCCCATTGGAATGAATGGGCGTGCAGGAGGCCTGGCGGGTGAGTCAGCCCTTTGCAAGGCGGGTGACACCCGCCAAAAGCGGGTGAGTTGAGAGCTATGCATCAATGGTGTACGTGTTCAAATGCATGCTGGCCGAATGTATGTGTGGGCGCACACATTTCAATTTCTGTGTATGTACTGTGGCATGGTTGTGGTGTCACACATGGATGCTGGTTCCACCTGCATGTATCTGCACTATGTACATGTGCATGTGTGTGTATTTGACAAGTGTGCAACTGTGACACACATGATACACCGTGGATGCATGTGACACTGACATGTAGGAGGCTGATTGGCAGATGTGACATGGATGGTGATGATATCAGTGTGACAGGTGGTGGAGATGTACAGATGCATGTATGTCTGGTGGTGTGTGTGCATGTGTTCTGCACTCCCCGTGTTGTATGTGACGTCAGGCTAACCTTTTGCTGCTTATGCTGTTGTATGTGTATAGATGGTGCTGCCTGCTGCAACATTGATTTGCACATGTGTGTGATTTGAAATGATATGTGTGTTGGGGAGTGTGATGCCATGTGTGAAGTTTGACACTGCCACACATGTGCAACTGTGATGTGTGTATCAGACCATTGTACAGTGCCCTGATGCCTGTGTTCTATCTCTCCCTGTCTGCAGCATCAACTGATGAAGAGGGCGGAGACGGTGCTGTGGAGCAAAGCGGCAGGGATCGCACCGCCAGCCGGAGATGCAAGGCCTGGCTCCCCTCCCAGGTTGTCATCTCGTCAGGGAGTGAGGAGTCTCGCGCCGTGTCCGTGGCCGCAGCTGCCGAGGATAGGTCCAAGAGGCGGAGGTCGGAGGTGGACTCCTCGGCAGCAGAAGGGGCAGCTGAGACCCCAGAGGGTCCGATGGAGGAAGATGGCAAAGAGTTATCCAGGTTGTTGGTGGGTTTGGTTGAGGAGGAGGCCGTGGAAGGGGCACACACTCGGTGTGGAGGGGGGGATTACACTGGTGCTAGTGGTGCAGTCCACGGGCAAGGACAGGAGGCAGCACAGACCACCACGGAAGTGCCTGTGTGTAATCTTGTATCCGATCCTGTGACTGCATCATCCCGCAACAGCAGGGATGCCTTCGTCCAGACCCGTTTTCAGGGAGGGGATGCGCGCACAAAAACTGGCCTTCCTCTCCCTCCGGACGTGGCAATCCGGGACCGTGTTGAACCTGTCCTGGCTGGGATGGCGTTGTGTCAATGGGGCATCCGAGATGACCTGCAGGGTTTTCGTGAAGACTCTGCACGTTATCTGGAATGCCTCTTTGACCGCGTCGACCTACTAGGACGGGTCACCAGTGCTGGATTCCTCCGTTTGCTGGACCTTGTACCGACCCCCTCCTCAACTGAACCCCCTATGCACCAGTCGTCCTCTGTGCCATCTTCCGGCCCAAGTATCACCTGGGCACCCTGTGGCAGCGGTTGGGCCAGCAAATAGATGCGGCGCGGCGGCGGGCGGAAGAGGCACGGCTCACTATGGTCAGGGCAGAGAACTCCATGTGCAAGGTGTTGAGGTGGCCTGAATGCCTCGAGGCAATTCGCAGGGAGTTGGAGGTGGACATGGCTTTATCCCTGCGAAACCTCGGGGCCATGGAGCAGGCCCGCCTCCAGGACATAGAACGGGAGTTCGATGATGCCCTGGCCCTGGAAATCAACAAGTGAGCCGTAGGACTTGCCCGCCTCCATTGTATATAGTTAGTGTTAGGTTTCCTTTCTGTTTTTCTTTCATTTGGGGCGCTTGGACTATGCCCCACCTTTTTGTATATAGTTGTTTATTAGGCAGGGTTTTTGTAGGTTTCCTTTGAATAGTTGGCCTCATGGACCCTGGATTTGAACTTTGTATATAGTTGAAGATTGGATTTCACTTCATTAATTTTTTATTTTAACATGGATCAATGGATTTGTCTTATTTTTTAGCTTTGGATTTGGTTTGAGAGACGGACACTTTGGACCCATTTTCATTCGGATTTATTTGGATTCTGCTTTCATACATTTTTTTTCTATTATTTTGGACATGCAGCATTTTGTTTATTATTTCCATTTTTGTGTGATTTCATTTCATTCCCTTGCTTTTGTGGTTAATACATTTTTGTTTCACACTTCAATGTGTGGTGGTTTTCTCATTCACTTGCACCCATTGTGTGTGTGTGACGGACATGTATTGATGTGCATACTTGCCATTTGGGATGTATCATGTAATGGGGATTTCAATGTGGGGTGGATGTAATACTTGGTTGGGTTTTTGGACTGGGGTGGCGTGGGGTGGGATTTGGGTGGCCATAAGAGCCATGACTGTGAATCGTGATGACGTGTTGGGGGGGGACATGAGTCGGGGCCTGCTGGCAGGTGCCTGTCACTGCTGGGTGGGTGGGGGTGCAGGGGGACACGATTCAGGGCCTGCTGGCAGGTGCCTGTCACTGCTGGGTGGGTGAGTGGGTGGGGGGACATGAGTCGGGGCCTGCTGGCAGGTGCCTGTCACTGCTGGGTGGGTGAGTGGGTGGGGGGACATGAGTCGGGGCCTGCTGGCAGGTGCCTGTCACTGCTGGGTGGGTGGGGGTGCAGGGGGACATGATTCGGGGCCTGCTGGCAGGTGCCTGTCACTGCTGGGTGGGTGAGTGGGTGGGGGGACATGAGTCGGGCCCTGTCGGGCCCTGCTGGCAGGTGCCCATCAATGGTGAGTGGGTGGGTGGGGGACATGTGTGAAGTCTCCCAGATGCATGGTGCCATGCGGACTGCCTGCGGGGCATGCCCGGGGTGATGGGCTACCTGCGGGGCATGGGGAGGGGCCTAGGGACACACCAGGGATGGACCACACCGCCAAATCGTGTGTGAAACTCCCTGCGCAACCCTCAGAATACAAGTAACCCTCTCGCGCTAGCGAAAACACGTGTGAAACTCCCCGCGCACCCCTCAAAATATACGTACCCTGCTCGCCCAAGGCCTATCGCGTGTAAAACTTCCCGCGCACCCCCAAAATTCACATACCCCGCTCGCCCAAGCACTATCGCGTGTAAAACTTCTCACGCACCCCCAAAATACACGTACCCCGCTCGCCCAACCCCTGTCGTGTGTAAAACTTCCCGCGCACCCCAAAAATACATGTACCCCGCTCGCCTAAGCCCTATCACGTGTAAAACTTCCCGTGCACCCCCAGAATATACGTACCCCACTCGCCCAAGGCCTATCGCATGTGATACTTCACGCGCACCCCCGAAATACACGTACCCTGCTCCTACAAGGCCTTTCGCGTGTAAAACCTCCTGCGCACCCCAGAAATACACGTACCCCGCTCAACCAAGGCCTATCGCGTGTGATACTTCCCGCGCACCCCCGAAATACACGTACCCCGCTCGCACGAGGCCTACCATGTGTAAAACTTCCTGCGCATCACAGAAATACACGTACCCCGCTCGCCCAAGGCCTATCGGGTGTAAAACTTCCTACACACCCCCAGAATACACGTACCCCGCTCGCCCAAGGCCTATCGCGTGTGATACTTCCCGCGCACCCCCGAAATACATGTACCCCGCTCGCCCAAAGCCTATCGCATGTAAAACTACAAGTACCCCGCTCTCCCAAGGCCTATCGCGTGTGATACTTCCTGCGCACCCCCGAAATACACATACCCCGCTCGCACAAGGCCTATCGCGTGTAAAACTTTCCGCGCACCCCAGAAATACACGTACCCCGCTCGTCCAAGGCCTATCACGTGTAAAACTTCCCGCGCACCCCCAAAATACACGTTCCCCATTCTCACAAGGCCTATCGCATGTGATACTTCCCGTGAACCCCCCGAAATACATCGTACCGCACTCGCACAAGGCCTATCGCGTGTGATACTTCCCGTGAACCCCCCGAAATACACATACCCCGCTCACACAAGGCCTATCGCGTGTAAGACTTCCCGCACACTGTAACGCTCACCTGATTCCCACGGAGGCGCAGGTCTGGCTTCGGGACTCTGAAGATGGACTGGAAGGGCCCTCTACTCTGGCTTCTCCGGCTCGCAGGAATATTCCCCTTAGGGTCTGAAAGGACGAGCTCTCCATCCTGCTTCTGACGCAGGGGCGCGTTGAATCCAGTTACTTCACTGGATTGAGGTTGGATGGGTGTTCAGGTAAGCTTGATTATACTGGTAAGGCGCTGTAAAAGTTCTCTTGCAAGTTCAAAAGTTCAAGCTTTAAATAATAATCTTCATTGTCTTTTTTCAGGTGATGAATGAAGATTCCTTTGGAAACTCCTTTCAATAAAGCGCTGATGTTGATATCTTTTCCCCATAGGGGCCGGGGTTCGGAATGCCGGAGATATGGCGCCGACCCGAAGTGAAACGTGCAGTTCCAGTAAAGATCTGGTAAGTCATAGATGAGCGCTCAGGTAATGTTTTTGCATTCGCTCATCTAATGTCTTTGGGCCTCATTAGGACCCAGGCGGTAAGGGGTTTACGGCGGCGTAAACAGCGCCGACCCTTACCGCCTGATTTCGAGGTCCCTTAGCGCCATGGAGGATTTAACACCTGCTTTTAGCAGGTGTTAAAATCCATGGCGCTAAGGGACCTTGTTGTTAATTACGCCACCGTAATTTACGGTGGCGTAATTAACGCCTTCCCCACTCCCATTATGCCCTATGGGGCAAAAATGGGAATGGGGAAGGGTAAATGGGTTAATGGGGACTTACCGCCCCGCCAACCTCGGAATGGGGCGGTAAGTCCGCCAACCACAATGGCGTAAACATAGTTTACGCCATGGTGGTAAAGGTACGACCCAGGCGGTAACTTACCGCCTGGGTCGTAATGAGGCCCTTTGTCTTTTTTCCCCATAGGGGCCGGGGTTCTGCTGGAAGCAGCAAGACCCGAAATGAAATGGGAATGACCCAACAGGTAAGTCTTAGAAGGAAACTGAGCTTTTCCTATTCCCTTCCTTCTCTCACCTCTTATTCTTGTCTTTTTCTCTAGGCTCTGGGAAGTGGCTGTGTATCCGGATGATCGCTGCTGAAGATGGAGGAACCCAGGAAAGGTGAGTGAAATGCAGCGCTGCAGCGATCGTAACGAAATGCTTTTAAAAATGATGTCTTCCCTTTCAGGATCATCGGTGATGTCTCCGTGGTGCAGATTAGCTGGTAGGTCCCTTGTCTCCCTTTGCAGGTGACCCAGGATGCTGACAGGCGTGGCTGAAGTCCAGATGCAGGAGCTGACACGGTGAGCGTCCAGCTGCGAGGAGCAGAACAACGCGAAGCGTGAGTTGCTGATCAGGTGTGGTTTAAATAGCTTTGGAAGAATTCCCAAGTATGTATCCTTCCTCCGATCAGGTATGTATCCTTCCCCGACCACACCCGGGTGGAAAGTAGTCCCACAGGTAAAGTAGTTCCATTCAGGCCTCAAGAGGGCCTGGATGTGGCAGCATGGTCTGCATCAGGTAAGTGCACATTAAAACATTTGAACACATGTCTAGCTTTATGAGCCTGGCGCCTAAGGCGCCAGGACAGAGGTCCAACATGAGCCTGGCGCCTAAGGCGCCAGGATTGCGTCCAAAGGGCCCCAGCTTGGGCCCGCTGGCACTCCCCTGGGGGAAATGATGCCTGCCTCTGGGGTCGCTGGGTCGGACCTGGCTCCTTGGAGGTAGGCATCATGACAC
This sequence comes from Ambystoma mexicanum, assembly GCF_040938575.1. Classification (NCBI taxonomy): domain Eukaryota; kingdom Metazoa; phylum Chordata; class Amphibia; order Caudata; family Ambystomatidae; genus Ambystoma; species Ambystoma mexicanum. The sequence goes on from NC_090925.1 coordinate 636,939,791, forward strand.
ACACCCCCGAAATACATGCAGGCACCCAATCCACCATGGCCATGCCCCACAGGCAGCCCACTCACCCTCCCCATGCCCCACAGGCAGCCCATCCACCCTGGCCATGCCCCACAGGCAGCCCACGCCACAGGGGGGTGCTTTTTCTGCACATTTTACCTGGCGCAAGCGGGGTACGCGTATTCCGAGGGGTGCGACAGTACATTTTCACGCTTTTGGCTGCCGTTAGCGGGGTACGCGTAGTACTTTCATGTGATTACAGTGTACTGGCCCTGTAAACTGGTGCAGGGTTAGCGCAGCCCTTTGCGCTGCATTGGGGATTTCAATGCCTTTTCCTTGCGCAAGGGGTATTCTTGGGGGCGTAACTGGCGCTGCGGGATGTTCTCTGTGCCAGCGCTCAAAATGGCTTTGAAATTCCATGAATACGCGGTGCGCCAGAATGCTGTTTAGCGCACACGGCTGGCGCATGCTGGCGCACACTCCCTCTCTGCACTGCCTCTGCGCTGAAATCTATGAATTACCCCCTTAATATCACCTGCGGAAACACACTGAGAAGGCTAGGAATTGGCAAGCTCTGGATGTGCTTGGTGGTGTAACACTATCATTAAATTGAATTGTTAGTTTCATATAGAAGCTGGCAGGTGGGCTCTGCCCACGGGAGGAGTGTCATGGAAAAGCCTGGTAGAATAGGATAGACTTTTGTGTACAGTGGATGTTGCATAGCTCTGCCGTATGTCACCCTACTTTTGCATTGGACTCACCTTGGGTGCATCAGACGTCATGATCAAACCTCTTCAACCCCAAGGAGTCAAGTGACTGACACAGAGCGAGTCTGTTGGCTCAAGTGCAAAATTTGTGAAGTATGTATGTAGATGATTTATATAGTGAGAAGCTAGCCAGAGAGCAACAGAGTGCTGTACAATTGAGGGAGTACATAATAGTGGGAGAGTAGGGGGGAGGTCTTGTCAGTCTATGGTCCTCCTTTTTTCCTGAAGTGTTGTTGGAAAAGCAGGGTCTTCAATTATTTCCTTAATCGTAGGTTGGATTGAGAAAGCCTGGTGTTACAAGGAAGGTTGTTCCATAGCGTGGGAGCATAGCCGGAAAAGGTTGAATTACTGGCCTTCTCCTTTATTTATTTATTTTTAACATTTATTTGGATTTGTAGATCGCACTACAGCCCACAGGAATCGAGGCGCTATGAGAAGACGTAAGAAGGCTTGCTTAAGGGTTACATAAATGCGGCCCAACACAGTATTGCTTAGTACCGAATGTTTCATTACATGATGCATTTGAAACCGTGTTACTTGGAAGCATACACAGAAATACATATGGGCATGCAGCCCTTTCAAACAAAGAGCCTTATTTTGATGGCTTTGTGGAAAGCTGAATGAGAGTCAATTGACCTGATCTGAGATGGGAGGGTGTTCCAGAAGGAGACTGCCATGGTGGGGAAGCTTGTGCCACCCGCACAGACTCTTTGTGTGAGAGGAGCAGTGATTTGGTTAGAGTAGGCTATTCTGGAAGGTCTAGATGGTGTGTGTCTGATGATCCTTTGAGCCAGGTAGGGAGGGGCAAGATCATGGAGACATTTGTGTGTCAAGGCGAGGGTTTTAAAGACAATCCTTTCCTTGACGGGGAGCCAGTGAACGTGCCATCTGACCCCAGAAATGTGGTCCCTACGTGAGATGCCCGTTGCGGCCCTAAGGGCATTGTTCTGAGCTAGTTGAAGTTTGGCAAGATTCTTATGGGAAGTCCCAACAAAAAGGGCATTACAGCAGTCAAGCCTCAAGCCAATATTTGCCCTAGCGATGGTGAGGCAATTCTTTTGCGAGAGGAAGGGTCTAGCTGCATTGAGCAGTATGGAGTGATAGGCTGCGGACAATGCAATAGCATTAACCTGTCTGTCCATGGTCAGGTTAGGTTCAAGGTAGACGCCCAAAGTCTTGATGACTTGTGAGACGGTGATGAGGATGTTATCAATGGTGAAGGAACAGTATTGCTTGTCCAATTTACCCAGCGTGGACGGGGAACCAATCAGCAGAAGTGCAGTTTTCTCACTGTTGAGACATAACCAGTTTTCAGCCATCCAGGATTGGATCGTGGAGTAGATGGAGTTGAGGGTGTTCATGTCCGTTGAATAGTCTCCCGAAAGGGGGATGAGCACCTGGAGTGTAATCTGCATAGTTGGTGTATGAGATGCCCAGGGCGTCCAATATTCTGAACAGAGGCCTCATAAAGAGGTTGTAAAGGGTGGGAGCTATGCAAGAGCCCTGTGGGACCCCACATTTAATGAGACTAGGGTTGGCGCTTGAGGTTTCGGAGAAGACCTTCATCACTCTTTCCTGTAGGAATGACGTTATCCATGCACATGCCCTGGGTGAAAAGTTAGCTGCAGATGAGAGGTGATGGCAGAGGGTTTTGTGATCCACCAGATCAAAAGCAGCAGAGAAGTCTAATAGAAGGAGGAGCGATGGTTTGCTTGCGTCTCTGAGGTCATCCAGATGATTGTTCAGGTCAAGTAGTGCCTTTTCAGTGCCATGTCGAGGCCGGAACCCAGACTGGCAGAGACCAAGAAGATGGTTGTCTTTATTGAATTTCTGGACTTGCAGGTAGGCTGCTTTGTCCAGAATTTTAAGCAGGAAGGGGACAGCGGTAATGGGCCTATAGTTCCCTGGGACCGATGGGTTGAGGGAGGTTTTATTAGGAGCGGTCGGACCGACGCTTCATTGAATCCAGTTGAGACATGGTCAGACTGGAAGGATGAACGAATGAAGGCGGTGATAAATGGGGCAAGGGTGTCATGATGCCTACCCCCGGGCATCCGGATCGAGTCCATCAGCCCCAGGAGCAGGCATCCAGATACTTGTTAAAACCCCAGCATCCCTGGGCTGTTTGGGTTCAGTCCTGGTGCCTTAGGCGCCAGGCTCATCTTAGAAACTAGTCCTGGTGCCATAGGCGCCAGGCTCATAGACACTACTTACCTCGTGCAGACCATGCTGCAAATGAATCTAAGCCAACGTGAGGCCTGGATGGGACTATTTTGTTACAGGGACTATTTTTTACTCGGGTGTGGTTCTGGGGAACTTCTTACCTAGAACTACTTTGGAGGCTATTTAAACCACGCCCGAACAGCAGCACACGCTTCGCGTTATTCTGCATCCTGCAGCGTAACGCTCACCATGCCTGCAAGTCAGCGTCCAGTCTTCTGCCACGCCCGCCTCGAATCCGGAGCTTCTAGAAAAAGGGGAAAAAGGAAGAAAAGGTTAGATCACGGACATTATTTTAATTCCTTACCTGATTCCGGATCCAGCACGTCTCCGAGCCTGGAAAGGAAATTATTCCAGCACATGTCGCATCGCCAGCAGCAGCGTTGCGTTATACTCACCGGTCCTCAGCATCTTTCGACTCGGCGCTGCCTCCATCACTTTCTTCGTCGAACTCCAGCACCTGGGGGAAAACAAAAGAAACAACAAGGTGAGCCAAGAGAGCCGACAAATACAATCTCTTACCACCATAGGCTTACCTGATTTACCACCGGAGGCATTACCCGTTAATACGCCTCATCTTCATATGCCACACCTATAAAGGGAGAGAAAACAACAAGTTAAACTCATGCAACTTTTACCGGACAGTGTTGGGTAATACAGACTCTTACCTGAACGCCATCAGCTGCCTCCAGGCAACATTCTTTTGAACCAGCTGCAATTCAACAAGGGAATGGAACAAGAGTGAACATCGGACATATTGAACTCTTTGAACTTTATAAACCCTGGAGTCAATATTCCTCCGGAACTCCTCCAGTACCTTCAAACCAGTGAAGTAACTGGTATCTACGTGCCCCTGCATGCCATGCAGGATGGAGAGCTCATCATTTAAAAACATAAGCTGAGGTTACTAAAAGGGGATATTGGAGGTGACAAGTGGGGAGAACGAGAACAGTGGGAGGGGGCCATCACTAAAACCCACGGGTGACTAAATCCCTTTCTCCACTTGCAGGAGAATACTTCTACGGATCAAGCAGACGAGATTAGGCGGGCCGGTCCAGACAGTCATCTCGACACTACGCATCACGTTGGTGGAGACCGCAGCTGTCCGGGTCCGATCGACGCCTCTGTGGGAACCAGGTGAGCGTAACAGAACGCAAAGCCTATCTACAAATCCCCACCCGGGCGTAATGGAAACCTCAGAAACCAACCAACTAGCCCTATTGTTAGGGGAACTTAGGGCAGAAGTGCACTCCACGCGCCAAGAAACTAATGCTCTCAGGAGAGAACTGATTGTGTCAAAGGAGCGCACTGATGATCTTGCTAGACAATTGCTGCAAAACCAAGCTGGGCAAACACCACTACCTGGACTCGGGGGGAATCCAACTCCCGTTTCAATCCTGTGCAAGTGGTTTATGAACCAATGCCGCTTGCACTTTTTATGCAGACCTGGAGCTTTTCCAAATGACCAAGCCAAAGTAGCCTTTGGACTATCATACCTTGGTGGCAGCGCAGCGGATTGGTCAATTCCACTAGTCAACCAGGATGACCCTCTTCTTTGGGATTTTCAGGGTTTTCAATTGAGCATGGAAAGACTATTCACCAGACATTCACAGGGCAGGCCTTGGATAACAAACTTTTATCCTTACGACAAGGTAACCAGGATATGCTAACCTAAATCGCAACCTTCAATAGGTTGGTGGTGGAAACCGGATGGCCAGAGGTAAAACGAATTACATTATTTCATCGTGGACTTCGAAGTGAACTCAAAGATGTTTTGGCCCAAGTTGTGACCCCACCTCAGGATTGCGCAGAATATATAGACTTAGTGGTCCAGTTAGACCACCGACTTCAGAATAGAAAGGCTGATCGAGCTAAGTTCGAGAATCGGGTATTGGTTAAACCCAATGTTACCCCCAAAGGAACAGATGCATCAGAACCGATGCAGATCGGGGGGGTTAAGGGACCCTTAACTGAAAAGGAGAGAGAAAGGAGACGGCAGATGCATTTGTGTCTGTACTGTGGGGCCTCAGGACATTTTTTACAGGATTGCCCTATAAAACCATCCAAAAAAGTAGTCGGAGTTGCTGATAGAAATCAAACAGAGCCTGATTCGGGAAACGACCACGCCCGACAAGCGTAGAGGTCCGCTTGCCGAGCTTGAAGAAGGATACTCAGACCTCGCACCTAATCATACCAATGGTCCTTATTGATCCAAGGCAGCCATCACGTATGCACGCAGTAAGGGCATACATTGATAGCGGGGCCGTAGGAAACTATATGGACCACGAATTGGCTTCTAGGATGAATCTACCTCTCTGCAAAAAGACCACTTCGGATGTCATCACAACAGTCGATGGAACTGAAATTGCCTCTGGGCCTGTAACTCATTCCACCGCAGAGATGACACTGTTGGGTCAGGATGGGCATCGAGAGACTATTGTGTTTGATTTAATCAAAGCCCCGCAGTTCCAAATAATACTGGGGATACCTTGGTTGGAAACACATAATCCTTGTATTGATTGGTGAGAGAAGAGAATAACCTTCCCGGATTGTGCACACACCTGTTACCCAGAAAAATCCTTGAACAAAGGCCTGGCCACAGTCGCTAATCTAGTCGTGCAGTTACCTCAGGAATATCAAGAATTCCAGGATGTTTTCCAAAAAGAACAGGCAAACACCTTACCACCTCACAGATCATACGATTGTCAAATCGACCTCATACCCGGTGCACTCCATGTAGTAGGATCTACGCCCTTACGGAACTCGAAAACCTTCACCTACGACAATACTTGGACCAATACCTTGCTAATGGCTTAATTCGTACATCCAAGTCCCCTGCATCCTCAGCTTTGTTCTTCGTGCCTAAAAAGGAAGGTGACCTCAGAACGTGCATAGACTACCGCGCATTAAATCAGATCACAGTGAAGAACTGATACCCATTGCCTCTGATCCCTGCATTACTAGACCAAGTAAAGGACACTCGCATCTACACTAAATTAGATCTCCGAGGGGCATATCATCTGTAACGTGTAAAGAAATGCGATGAATGGAAGACTGCCTTTCGCACCAAGTACGGATTATTCGAATATCAGGTGATGCTCTTTGGGTTGTGCAATGCACCAGCAGCCTTCCAGTATTTTATGAACGATGTCCTTCGTGAACTCATTGACGTCTGTGTTGTCGTATACATAGACGATTTTCTAGTGTACTCCTCCACAGAATCAGACCATGTTAAGCACGTTCGTGCAGTCCTCGAGAAACTACGCCAGCACAAGGTATATGCAAAAATGTGTTTTTCATGCTACCGAAGTTGAATTCCTTGGATTTATCCTGACTCCAAAAGGAGTCCGAATGGACTCTCGAAAGATGGACGCAATTCTCAAGTGGCCATCACCCATTTCAATTAAAGGGGTACAAAGCATGCTTGGATTTGCTAATTTATACCGCAGATTTATTCCTGACTTCTCACATGTTGTACACCCCATCACAGCATGGGGGCTGTCCTGTCCCAAAAGGATCCTGAAACCGGTCAACTTCATCCAGTAGTCTTTTGGTCCAGAAAGTTCTCGGCCCCCGAGTTAAACTATGCGGTTACCGATAAAGAGTTGTTAGCCATCAAATCCGCCTTCAAGGCTTGGCGGCATTATCTTCTCGGTGCCAGGCACACCATTACTGTAATCACCGATCACAGGAACTTGCAGTATTTAAAAACAGCCAAGGCCCAATCATCGCGTCAACTTCGATGGGCATTATTCCTTGCCGAATTCGATTTCGTGATCACTTATCGACCAGGTTGTAAGAATGGTAAGGCAGATGCCTTATCTCGAATAGGGATGAGAGAAGCATATTCGAACCCAGAACTGGTGCCTATAATTCCAGAACAAAGAATTCTTGGCATAACTACTCCACAAAGTTTAGAAGATATTCATTTAAAAATTCACCAACTTTTCAATTCAGCAGCTCTGCAGGACTGGGTGAAAAAGGGCCAAGATTATTCAGTCATCAATGACTTTCCTTACTATCAAGAGCGTCTATTTCTACCACACAAGGAACTACAAGAACTAGTCATCTCCAATTACCATGATGCTCTGATGGAAGGGCACCCAGGTATTGCAAAGACTGAAGCTAAAATTAAAAGACAATTCTGGTGGCCCACCTGGCGGAAAGACGTAAAGTCATTTGTACTGTCTTGTGGCATCTGCGCCCAAAACAAAAGTCAGAAGAAAAAACCAGCTGGTCTTTTACAACCTTTAGATATTCCACCCACACCATGGCACACTTTGTCTTTAGACTTTATTACAGATTTACCGCCATGTAATGGATTCAACACCATTCTAGTTATTGTGGATCTTGTTTCCAAGATGGCCCACTTTATTCCTTTGAAAGGATTACCTTCCGCTTCAATTTTGGCCAAGGAATTTCTCGAAAACATTGTTCGAATACATGGATTTCCTTCCGTATTAATTTCTGACCGAGGTAGTCAGTTCATTTCGCAATTTTGGAAGAAATGTTGTCAATTGGCGCAAATCGACGTAAGGTTATCAACCAGTCACCATCTCCCAAACCGATGGTCAGACGGAGAGGACCAACCAGACTCTTGAACAATACCTACGTTGTATGCTTCATCAAACCGAAAGGTAATTGGAAGGATATTTTATGAATTTCTGAATACGCATACAATAACTCTGTACATTCAGGAACCGGACAAAGCCCCTTTTATACCATATATGGACATCATCCTCGAACCTCAGAACTCAATTCACCCCAGCACTTAGAAATGCCGGCAGTGACCCATCTGCACTCTACTATTACACAAGCCTTTAAGGAGGCAACAGAACATTTGAAACAGGCAAAAGAAAAATACAAGAAAAATGCTGATCGACATAGAAGTGAGACTCCACCATATCAGATTGGAGATCAAGTTTGGCTGGCTACAAGACACATACCTCTGATAGGAACTTTGACTTTTAATCCTAGATATTTGGGACCTTACACCATTAAGGCCATTATCAACCCTTTGGCCGTCAAATTAGAATTACCCTCTAATATGCAAATTCATCCTGTCTTTCATGTCTCACTTCTAAAACCAGTTCAACCTGGGACAAGATTAACCAAACCACCTGACCCCATCTTGATAGATGGAGAACCAGAATTCGAGGTAAAAAACATCCTGGACTCTAAAAGGGTTAATTCAAGACTTTTTTAGTTAATCGACTGGGAAGGTTACGGACCACAAGAAAGGTCATCGGAACCTAGTGATCACGTTCATGCTCCTCGGTTGGCGAACAAAATTACATTGGAACTTCCCAGACAAGCCAGGACCAAGGGGAAGAACAACTTTAGGAGGGGCCTTGGGGGGGGGAGTGCTGTCATGATGCCTACCCCCGGGCATCCGTATCGAGTCCATCAGCCCTGGGAGCAGGCATCCAGATACTTGTTAAAACCCCAGCAGCCCCGGCTGGGGGCTGTTTGGGTTCAGTCCTGGCCCCTTGGGCGCCAGGCTCATCTTAGAAACCAGCACGTCTCCAAGCCTGGAAAGGACATTATTCCAGCACGCGTCGCATCGCCAGCAACAGCGCCGCGTTATACTCACCAGTCCACAGCATCTTTCGACTCGGCGCTGCCTCCATCATTTTCTTCGTCGAACTCCAGCACCTGGGGGAAAACAAAAGAAACAACAAGGTGAGCCAAGAGAGCCGACAAATACAATCTCTTACCACCATAGGCTTACCTGATTTACCACCGGAGGCACTACCCTTTAATACGCCTCATCTTCATATGCAGCATCTATAAAGGGAGAGAAAACAACAAGTTAAACTCATGCAACTTTTACCGGACAGTGTTGGCTAATACAGACTCTTACCTGAACGCCATCAGCTGCCTCTAGGCAACATTCTTTTGAACCAGCTGCAATTCAAGGGAATGGAACAAGAGTGAACATCGGACATATTGAACTCTTTGAACTTTATATTCCTCCGGAACTCCTCCAGTACCTTCAAACCAGTGAAGTTACTGGTATCTACGCACCCCTGCATGCCATGCAGGATGCAGAGCTCATCATTTAAAAACATAAGGTGAGGTTACTAAAAGGGGATATCGGAGGTGACAAGTGGGGAGAACGAGAACAGTGGGAGGGGGCCATCACTAAAATCCACGGGTGGCTAAATCGCTTTCTCCACTTGCAGGAGAATACTTCTACGGATCAAGCAGACGAGATTAGGCGGGCCAGTCCAGACAGTCATCTCGGCACTACGCATCACGTTGGTGGAGACCGCAGCTGTCCGGGTCCGATCGATGCCCCTGTGGGAACCAGGTGAGCGTAACAAAGGGAGGAGGCAGAGTCTTTGGTGACTTGAGACAGGCAGGCGTCTCCTTTACAGTTCGAGGGCTTGTTGGATTTGATGAGAGCAAAGACTTCGGGTTCGCTCACGTCAATGAATTCAAACACTGCAGTCTGTTTGGGAGTAGAGACTGGGGCAGGAGAGATGGGACTATTGGCAAAGAGATTGGTCAAGGCTTTTTGGTGGGCTAGAATTTTGGCGTGCAGGGATGCCACTGGGTCTAACTGATTGGTTTCTGGATCCCGTTGGGACAGCATTGCACCCATTGCAATGCTAGACGCATTGGTCTCCACCAAGTATGGAAGTTCGGGGTCTGGGTGTCTGAGTATCGGTGTAGTGGTAAACTGATGCTTGAGCCGGGTGGAAGCCTGTTCAGCTTCGATGATCCAGGTAAAAGTCTTCTTTTACTGAACAGTGAAGTGATGGGATGGGCTATGTTTGAAAAGTCAGAGTTGAATCGCCAGTAAACATTGGTAAAGCCCAGGAAGCTCTAGATGCCTTTACCGAGGTAGGTGAAGGCCACTGGAGTATCACTTCTACCTTGCGGTTGTCCATTTGGATCCCTTGCGGGGTCAGGATAAACCCTAGGAGCTCCGGTTTGGTTACATGGAAGGCATATTTCTCTAGCTTGGCAAATAACCGTGTTATCATAGTTTTTCTAAAACCGATGACATGTTGTACTTGCTCTTCCATTGTTGAGGAATAAATCAAGATGTCGTCTATGTATACCAGGGCACATACTTCTAACAGTTCTCTCAGAACATCGTTCATAAAGAACTGGAAGGCTGTTGACGTGTTGCACAAGCCGAAGGGCATAACGGTGTATTCAAAAAGTCCAACATTGATACGGAAGGCCGTCTTCCGTTCATCGCCTGCTTTAACGCGTACTAAGTGATATGTGCCCCCTAAGATCGAGCTTGATATAAATCTTAGCCCCTTTTACTTGGTCCAGCAGTACCAGGATCAGTGGCAGATGTTACTGGCGCTTGATTGTTATCTTGTTGAGCCCTCTGTAGTCTATGCAGGTTCTAAGGTCCCCATCCTTCTTTGGAACGAAGAAGAGAGACTAGGAGGCGGTGGACTTCGAAGGTCGAATGAACCCTTTAGCCAAATACTGATCGAGATAACTGCGTAAGTGCTGGTTCTCCTTTTCTGTAAGTGCATGTATGCGACTGCACAACACCTGGGTGCCTGATACCAAATCTATTTGGCAGTCATAGGGGCTGTGTGGTGGCAGGGTATTTGCCTGTTTCTTCTGGAAAACATCTTGATATGTTTCGTATACAGGAGGCAGCTGTCCGATGATACCAATCGTTATCCTGTGGTTGTTGCCTTGTGTTTCAGCAGTTGGGCGAGCGGTACTGGATGTGGGTGAATAGCAGATCTTTAAACATTCAGTGGAGAAGGTCAACATATGTGTCCACCAACCAACAAATGTGACCAGATAAAATATCATTTCAATTCAATTCAATTATGATACTCCAAGCAGGGCATGCCTAGTATGAGCTGGAACTTTGGTGCATTGATTAAGTCGAACTCTAGGCATTCCCGATGACCATCGTGACTCAACAGTACCACTTCACCCGTACTCTGGGTCACTGGTCCAGATGATAATTTCATTCCGTCCGCTGAGACTAGGTTGTCCACCTTTTCCCTCTGCTGCATGGGGACGCCTATCCGCTGGGCTACCGTGATGTCCATATAATTTCCTACTGCTCCACAGTCCACATACACCTCTAGGGCGTGCATCTGCTGGGGCTGCTCAGGGGCGAGGAGGATTACTGGCGTCATGAGATGTGAGACCGTTGACACTTTCTCCTTTCTTGACAAGCCGATCACTACTCTTGCTGAGCCGTGGAGTTTTCCGAGAGCCTACTTGCTTCTCCCATTCCAGTATCAATTGCTCCTAAAGGCTTCCTAGATAGTTTTTCTTGGGCAATCCTTCAAGAAATGTCCTGCCTTACCACAGTATAGGCAGAGTTGTCATCTGCGTCTCTCTCTCTTTCCTCCTTGGTCAAAGGTCCTCTGACACTGCCCAGATGCATGGGTTCCGGCGGAGCCGCCATAGGACCGGGTGTAGCCTCCCTTGGACATACATATAAGGGGCACCCTTCTGTGCAAGACCGGTCAGACCTTCTTTCCTGCAACTGATGTTCTAGCTGCACCACTAGGTCTATGTATTCAGAGCAACACTCCGGTGGGTTAACCACTTGCGCCAATACACTACTACGGAGGCCTCGGTAAAACAGGGTAGTCCTTTTTTCTTCTGTCCAGTTCGTTTCTGCTAATAGATGGTTAAAGGTGGTGAGGTACACTAACAGGTCCTGAGAACCTTGTCGAAGAGTCAATAATTCCCCATCCAAGGCCTGCCCTTGTGTTCTGCGCCCAATGAGCTTGTCCAGTTCTTGCTGGAAACTGGTGAAATTCTACAGAACGGGATCATCCCGATTGACTAGTGGTACTGACCAACTAGCCGCATGTTCTCCTAGGTACGACAAAACAAAGGCCACCTTGGTTTGGTCTGTTGGGAATGCCCGTGGCTGGCACAGGAAATGCATTCTGTACTGGTTTTTGAATATGGCATACCTCTGTGGGTCCCCCAGGAACCGTTTGGGGGTGCTAAGGGAACAGTGACAGGGGTAGTAACTTGAATCTGGGCGGGGTGCTGATGCAGCACCGTCTGGTGGACCTGGTAAGGGAACCTGACTTGCTTGGGTCCTAATCAGGCGTTTAGCTAGCTCATCGGTTCTTTCCCGATTCGCTACTAGCTCCTTCCTCATACCATTCGTCTCAGAACGAACTGCGTGTTCCTCAGCCCGCAGTTCACCTAATAAGGCGGCTAACTGGTCGACTTCTGATGACTCCATGACACTCGGGCAGAGTTTGAGTATGTACGTGGGCTTAGCATTCTGTGACGCGTACCTCTGGTGCCCTGCAGGAGTGCCTGGTCCGGACCGTCGAGTGTGTGCCCCTCTGGGATGATGTGGGAGGCATGCAAGTCCAACCCACTCTTTTCCCACTGCTTGGTTGAAAGTCTATTGCCAGCATACAATGTGGTTGGGAGTGGTTTGGGTAGGAACCTCCTGTGTTGCTAGGAAGTTTGATGGCGTCCTGGGTGAGCCTAAAGGCAAACAAGTGAGTGTGTTAGAACCTGTTCTTCTTCTCTCCACCCCCACAACACTTATCGCCTAGGCAGCTGGCTGGGAAGCGGGGACCTGGCTCACCTTTGAACTGCTATGGGCTCATCAAAGCATCAAAACAGCATCCGGTCAAGTTCTGTCACTGAGGAGTGGCCCAGTCCAAATGTGGCACGTGTGATGCATTCTGCAGTAGTTTTCAGCTGAGCTGTAATGTTTTTTACTGTTCTGCTGGTAAGTCTTTGGTCTTTCAATGCAATACTGTGTTTCTGGTGCCTACAACAATGCAAATCCTTATAGGTTGGAGGCGGGTGATATGCGTGTTATGTATTACTGTTCTTATCTGTCCTTGTTGCTGTCTTTCAGGGTGCCGCCGGCTGTGTTCTGCAATCAATGGACATGCACATTGCGGCCTTCAGGTAAGCAGAGTCAATGCGGAAAACTGAGAACACGGAGAAATGAGCATTCAAATGCTTACTGTGTTGTTTTCCGTTTTCCTTGCAGGTGTGTAAGAAATGCAGCGGTGAATAGAAGCTGCTGACTCTTCAGCGGGGTTGAGTAGCTACCGAGGGACAATGCGGTGGAAACGAGGAGCTCTTGGTAAGTATGGTCATGGGATGGATTCCCAAAGATGTGGTAAGCTGTCCCGAAGAGCTGGTAAGCTGAAAAGGAGCTGGAATCAGGTTTGTAGAACACACGGCAAGCAGGAACCCTCTTGCACGGGGAGTCAGTAACGCGGCAAGTGTTATACCACTTGCGCTGAGCAGGGGAGAAAACGCTTATCACTGGGTGTGGCCCAGGGCGAGGCTTTTATAGTCCTGGGCTGCACCCATCCACTATAGTACCAGGGATGTTAATAGTATGGGAACTCAGGGGCCATCTTTGTACCTAGGTTGAGTCCTAACTTGGTGGCTATCTTGGCAGGTGCTATCAGAGTTCCCAAACAGGTGCAACTGCCAACCAGCACCCCTTAAGGTCCATTCCTTACCCATACTGCTAAACCTATCCGTGTAGTGGTATGATGGTGTACTAGGGGTCATGGCAGCCTGTTTGTGTCAGCTTAAAATATTGTTGTTGTGGGCACAGACTCTAATGTGTTCGAGTGGCGTATTGTACTGTGCATTAACCCAATAGTGCCCTGCAAAGAAGTGGCAGATGCAAAATTGTTTTAGGATCGAGTTGAGGATGAAACAATCTGTATCCCTTGTGACATTATGGTGCAATATCAGAAGGTACAGTGTTCCTTGATGGCCCTTGTCGCCCCGCCGCCCCCTTCACTGAAATTGACTTAGTGCCAGAAAGATTATGGACAACAATGGTCAAGATGTAGGGCTCTTGCAGGGGTGGCACCAGTCTGAATATCACTCAAGCAAGGCATGGTGTTGAGCCGAGCTAAACGGTATACGCTGTCCAAAGAGGCAGAGGAGGGCATACGGGATGCCATTGTGGCTTTTCTGAATCAGGGAATAATAGTGCCCTCCACCCCCCATGCAACACTGCTTTCTACATGACCAAAAAGGCAAAAGGGGGAGTTGGAGGATGATACGGGACCTCTGCCTGTAAATGACATTGTCCAGGCAGAATTTCCTATAGTTCCAAACCCTGCACCGACACTGTGCAGCATTCCTAAAGAGGCAACCCATTTCACCGTGGTGGACCTCAAAAGCGTCTTATTCGCCATACCGCTGCACCCCAATTCTTAGTACCTCACTGCGTTTATGCATGGGCGCTGCGCTTCGAGCACAGGAGATTGCCTAAGGGGTATTGTGAGTCTCTCAGGATCTCCAATAGGATATTGCATGCTGATTTAGGGAAAATCCAAGTGCCCAATACCATCATTCAGAATGTTTACGATTTGCTGGTGTGTAGTGATAGTGAGCAGCGGTGCTGGAGGGACTCTCTCACCCTTCTGCCACTAGTTGCATACAAGGGGTACAAGGTAGACAAGGCTAAGCTGCAATATTGCCTTCAAGAAGTACTCTATTTGGGCCAGCTGATATCTATCCATGGGAAGAAAATTATACCTGATTGCGCCGCCTCATTGCGCAGCACTCCCCAGCCCAAAACTGTCAGAGATGCAGAAATGTCTACGGTTGTGCAACTATTGTAGAGCATGGATTTTAGATCAAGCTGCGTACACCAGGCCCCTGTTGCAGGGCCTCAAGGAGGAGCAGATAAAAGACCATAAGATTGCATGCACAGAAGACATGCTTGCCAGATTCACTGATCTGAAGGAGGTAATTTCCACTGCCCCAGTGCTAGCTATGCCTGATTGCACCCAAGAGTTTTATCTGTTTTCCCATTCTAATGGCCAACTGCTGAGTGCGGTACTTACACAAAAGAGCACAATGGGCCACAAGCCACTGGCTCATTACAGCGGAGTGCTGGAATCTGTGATGTAGGGCCAGTTCCCATGTGAAAAAGCGATTGCTGAAGCTGCATTTGCGATTGAGAAAAGCTCCACAATCGTCATGGGGTGTTCTGCAACACTGTACGTGGAGCATGCATTGTTCGCCATCTTGGAATGTTCCAAATCAACTCTGACTACACAGCGATCATTCGCATATGAGATCATTCTGTCCAGCCCAAACAATCATATATTGAGGTGCAAAACTGTTAATCCTGCCACCTTTTTGACAGAACCGTACACAGAGGAAGACCTTGCGGTACATAACTGTGTGACATTTGAGGGAGAGGAGTCTGACACCCCAAAAGTGAGGGACAGCCCACTTGAGGGGGGGGGGTTCTTTTCATTGACGGATCAGCAACTATCGACCAGGGAATGGGTTTAAAGCATGCCGGAGCAGCAGTGGTCCGCCTAGTAGATGGGATCTATGAGGTATTGGTACAGACTACCCATGAACTATTCGGCCCAAGCAGCAGAACGTATAGTGCTTCTTGAGGCAGTTCTCAAGTCTTGAGTGTGCTGTGTCGCCATTTATTCTGATTCGGCTTACAACACCACCACAGTGCACACAGGCCTTCCCCGTTGCAGGAGGAGTGGTTTTAGGAGGGCCAACGGGTGCCCTGTACAGCATGCAGCACTGCTGGATGAACTGATTGATGAACATGCCCAGCACTGCTGGATGAACTGATTGTTGAACATTCCCAGCCCTCCTTAACGGCAGTGGTGAAATGTACTGCCCACACTAAAGACACAAATGAGGTCTCACTCTGTAATGCTGCCACGGATGCGCCGGCCAAGCAAGCAGCGTATTTTCCAGTGCCAAGGGTTTCTGAGTACCCAGTGGTAGCGCAGAGCAGAGAACAGCTGCCAGACTCATACAATTCCTTACCGATTGCACAACTTATCGAGTTGCAAGAACGGCTCTGCGGGAGGTGAAAGATCTATGGTTAAAAAGGGTGTGCAAGCAGTCCCCTACAGATGTAGTGTGGTGACAAGAAACATCGGGCAAAGCAGTTATGCCACACAAATTGCTGTTGGTCGCATTCCACCAGCTGCATCATCCTTCCCATGTGGCGAAACATATTGCTGCAGATTTACAGAAGGACTGGTTTGCTCCCAATCTGCAGAAGGCAGTAACTAAATGGTTATTAACTGTACCACCTGTCAGACTTAGAGCACTGGTCTCACCCTGAGAACAATCCGAGGTACACTGCCCCACCCTACTGGGCCATTCCACAAGTTACATATTGACTAAGCGGACCTGGGTGAAAGGTGTAATGGGCCTTGCTACTTAATAGTAGTTGTGTGTCCTTTCTCACAGTGGTTGGAGGCTGGTCCTTGTGCACACCCCGATGTAAAATGTGCGGCCAAATTCTTGGTCAGAGAGGTTTTCCCTTGGTGGGCCATGTGCAAAGTATTAAGGTCATAACGACACACACTTTTTCAATGAGCTCTTCAAGGAGATCCAAGCATTAATGGGCATCAAGCATCAAATGTGTTCAATCTACCACCCCTAGGCCAAAAGGGTTGTGGAAAGGATAAATGGCCTTCTAAAAATAAATGTTTTGTACCACGTTAAAGAAGAACTGGATGCACTGCTTGCCCCTTGCACTGTTAAATATGCGTACACAACCCTTTAAGGATCACCATTTAGCATCCCATGAGGTGGTAACAGGACGGCTTTTGCATATGCTCCTATCTCTAATCAGGAGAGCATCTGATGTTCACAGGGCTGCGTCTATTTTAGGGGATGAATTTAGAAGTTCCCTATGTCCTTAACAAAGGCAACAGAATTTATCTCTCAAAAGATAGCACCATCAAGTGCTGAAGAGATGACCAGCGCTGCATCAGGTACTTCATCAATGTCACCTCCTCTACAGCTCTTCCTTGGCAACCTTGTCTATGTGAAGAACTTTGTCTGCCGGCGGAGCAGGCCTAGCTATAACGGCCCCCTTGAGGTCGATTATGCTACTCCCCTTGCGGTGAAAGTTTGTGGGTTGCGATATTGAGTGCATTTATCTGATGTTCACAAAGCACCCCAGGCCACACCACCCCCATGTTCAGCAAAATGCTAACAGTGCAAACTGAACACTGCGCTCTGACCTTCTCCTCCTAATGCCATTAATGAAAAAACACGTGTAAGTGCATATTGACTGCTGCTTCCTTCCTGGGGAATTCTTGATTTTATTTTTCGAAGGTCCAACAACCAACCCACCTCTGGGACACAAAAAAAACGAAATGCTGTTACACACTATTTGCACAAAACAGTTCTCTCTCTCTCTCTCTCTCTCTCTTTCTCTCTCTCACTCTCTCTCTCTCTCTCTCTCTCTCTCTCTTTCTCTCTTTCTATCTCTCTCTCGCTCTCCATCTCTTGTCTCTTTTTGTTTACTGTTCAATGGATGTACACAGGTCTAACAACTCCGTTTATAAAAAGCAACATTCTCGTTTTCAGGAATATATTCTCATAACCGTGTTTTCCTCCACGTATACATGTTATGCACTGGTTAACTGTTATGAAAGATTCCTCTTTATTGCAACTTTACCTCCATTTCTATGGACCCACCAACTTTGTGCTTTTGTTTTTGTATCGGACATGTTCTTAGCTCAGGGGCAACGCGTTTGTCTTGGAAGCAAGGCAACATGGCACACAGGTTCAAACCCCGCTCCCTTGCTTACAATCCACTTGCTGGTATTAAGAGCGTTATAAATGAACACTAAAAAAATTATAAAAAAATGTGGCTAGCGGCCAAATATGTCAATGCCATGAGATGTCTCACTTGTCCTTTGGACATCTTGGGCCTCATTAGGCATTTGCCGGTCCGGAAACAAAGGAGCCGGTAAGCTCACCGGCAGCTTTGATTCCGGGTCGGCAAACTCTGAGTCTGCCTGCTGTAGCTGCTCTGCCCGACATGTATGACCCTGCCATGCGTAGTGCCCCCCAGTGGGCAGACCAGTCACGAGCCCCAGCACCGATAGAAATGGCGCTGGTGCTTCCATGTCCCCACTCCCATAGAGTCCCATAGAACTCTATGGGAATGGGAACTTACAAGTTACCAGCGCCTGACTTCCCGGGCCGGCAGACTCATAATGAGCCAGTGGCAGGGGTGTCCAAGACACATAAAATCTGGGGGGGACAGGGGACACCTTGCAGACTTTGCTTTTTAAAAAATGTTTTATTGTGTTTTAGTCAAATAGCTGGACATTTCACAAAATTAAAATAGAAGTACATATTAAATTACATATTTCATCACTGTATAAAACAAGAGAAAAATATGATAACAGCTGTAGTATTTAAGTGCTCTCAAGATTGGTGGGTGCAGTTGTGTCTGTCGGTTTGTCCATTGTTTGTGGGAACAGGGATGTCCCCTGTATCATGGTCCAACTCAATCATTATATCATTTTATAGGAAAGGCACCATTTATGTGGTTACCTCTTATTCACCAATCAGCCCAATCAGACTGATGAAAAAATCTGTTGTCATCTCATACTGTCAGAACAAGTGGATTGGGGAATATGTCATCCTGAACTGAATGCAGGGAGGATTCAGACCGGGGCTCTCCACACTCTTATAGACTCAGGGGTCTAGTAGATGTGCCTTATATGACATATTGTAATCTTATGTGTAGCATCCCTTATATTTTCAGTGCTTAGTGCCCTGAGTGCAGGAGTACTCTAAGCGCTGCAATACTTTAGGTGTGGAACTGCAGCTGTATGGCTGTCCTGTAGCTAAGGACGGTGCAGTGTCCAGCCTTGCAGAGGTCACTTTTTGCTTATAGACATGACAACCGCTTTGTTATTGCGGTGATCAACCAATGGAAGAGGAACTGGGCAAGTTGTTTTGGGAGGACAATCGTAGTTTTTCACACCATATCTGTGTGTCCCCAAAAAGCTTGAGCAAAATAACTATATGTGACAATGTCCCACTTATTAGAACAGGTTTAAAATCTGAGTTCTCATCAAGTCTCATCTCTAGAAAAGGGTGATTGCAGGTTCTGATACAGCTGCAGAGAAAGCCTTTTGTCCGGGTGGCACAATGTCAGAAGAAGCAGCTCTTAATGCTGACAGGAAGGAAGATCATTCAGAAGCAAAGAACGGAGAAGAACCCACACCATAAGAGGCGTCAGCCACTAGGGATCACCAAGCGTGGCCAAAGCATTGTGCGGGTCATACTTGGGATGGAATTTACAACACTGCAGAAGCCCTAATTTGAGGAGTTCAGGGCCCGGCATCAGCCTCTTTGTCATGCCTCTCCGGTCCCTGCAAGAGCTGTTTTCAAAAGTACAGCAAGATGCTATGCTTGAAGAGACATTGTGGTTCGGGTTGATGAAACACTGGGTCGCAGGAGCCTGCAACTCAAGTGGTTATTCTGCCTGACTCAGTGGTGAGCAATGGAATTCTCTGCATTAACTGGATACCAGTGGTTGAGGACAGTTACTCTATTGACATGGCCTCTTTGGGAGAGAATGAAAAAAGGAATGCATGGTTGAAAAAATGAATGAATGAATGAACGTTCGTTCGAACAAACAAACAAACAAACAAACAAACAAACAAACCAACTGATAGGCACCCCCTTACTTGTCTTTCTGACCAGAGGGCTGGCAGGTCAGTTTGTGGGTAGTTTTGAGCTTGTTGTTGAAGGTTTCCTTCAGTGGGGATGCATGTGAGGAGGTACTCCTCTAGCATCCCAAAAAACCAAAACAACTCCCGCAACACCCCACCTATTGATGTGCGGCCTATTCTAAGATTCTGGAGCAGATTCTGATGGGTTAAGGAAAGGAAGTGCATAGAAGGGTGCCATATGTTTTCTTCAAGTGTTGAGTTGTTTTGAGGCTATTCTGTGTCTGCATTGGTGGACCAGGCAGATTGCCAGAGACGGATGACCTAGTTTCCCTCCAACTTCCAGTCTGGCTGTGGCATTTTGAATGACCAAGTGATGCGAGATTTAAAATGTCAGCATCCATGAGTGGAGTGGGGCTAATGCAGTGAAGTCCGGAGTTTGTGGCCCTCCCATGCTTTGGAAGAGATGTAGGTATCCTTGCTTTGGAAGAGATGTCAAACTGCATATTAAATTATGCCTCCTATTGCAAACGATTATATGTATATTGGCCTACGCCAAGTCGCATAAAACTGTACGCGAATAACTCTCTACGGCAAGGTCGTGACCTTAGAAATTGATGTAAGCCGCCATCTTGAATCAAACCGACATTTTAGGTTCACTTGCTGTGTAAAAGTCACCCTATACATCAAAATGGTGGACGATGCTATTCCGAACAGAACCTGGTCGACATGACCTCCGTACAGCTAATGTATAACTTGCCTTCAAGCCACTTGTTAGGGTCGTGAACTGAGACCTTGTCCTTCTGTTGACCTGCATGTAAATGGATAACCTGTATCAACGGAACTGATCTATGCACGTACTAATGAATAAATTAGAATTGACGTGGCAGAGACCCTAGACCAGGAATACATTCATGGAATGGTTAACCCGCGAAGGGGTTGGATAACAGGCTGGAGAAATGTATAAAAGCCTGAATGTCCCAATGTACAGTCTCTCACTGAATACATCGAACCCCGTTGAAGTTTGTTGTGTTGTACTGAGGGCCGATAGCTATCTGATCTGTCATTGACTTTGTCATTGCTTGACCTTAGAATAAAGTACTTTGTATGTTCCTTTGTAACCTGTGTTTGGTGTGTTTCTTTTGGGTTTCCCGGCCTCATATTATTTTCTTCTTTTCACAGTTGGCGCCCGAATAGGGACCCTCAAGATTGATGCCGGACCATTGAAGGTTGACGCATGCTATCAGACCGGGATCTAACAGTGTGATACTACAGGCCCGACTGAACGAAACGCGACACCTCTACAGCGCTGCACGATCCGATCCTTGGACGATAGCCGTGCGGTCTGAGACGGCATCTTGACGAGGGTCCACTTTTGAGGCGGGCAGATTTGCCGAAATCACCAAACACAAGGTAAAATTCGTTAGGTAAGTTCTTTGATAAACCGTACGGTCCTCCTTAGGTTTGGTCAGGTGAGTCGTGACCTGACTCTTAATTTAACCCTGACAATTTGAATTTGACGCATTGTATCTGCAGACACAATTATTGACCAGGTAACACCAAGATTTTGAGAAATGCCTGGGAAATTGTCTAGCTGCTTTAGGGCATTATTCCTCAGCGATCGACAATCTTTGGAATTTAGCCGCCCGGCACCAAATGGAGGGGTCACCGGCGTTTACTATGTATTGTAAACATAGCATTGGAAGTGTAGTATTTAATGATATTTGGCACAGACAAACCAGACATGCCTCCGAACTTCAGTGGCCAATCAATGGTAGTTTTGAGATCCCTCGTATTGAATACTTAGAGTAGGTCTTGTTAAAGAGAAAGGCCAGACCTGCAGCATTTGATGTTCTACAGAATCGGAAAAAAGAAGCGTTGCAGCAGCTTAAGAGTAGGGAAAAACATGCGTGCCGTCATAAAACGAACGCTGAAAAGGCGTTGTTATATGATCAGGACAAACAGTCTGAGTCAGTTAAGAATATGGATAAGGCTTTCTCACTCGGTATTCAGAAAATCTATCCTTCTAAAGACCTTCATGTTTCTGACGAGTTTCTCGACAAATTGTTAAATGAGCGAAGGCCTGGTGCCTCTGCACCACCTCCGTATGATCCTCTTCCTGTTGCTTTGCCTCTTCCTGCTGTTATTCCTGCTCTCCCTGCTCAACCTGTTGTTCCTATTATTCCGGCTGTTGTTCCTCCGCCTGCTCTACTACCTCTTCCCATTGCACCAGTAATAACACCTCGATTGAATCTGCCTGCACCTCCACTCCTGAGTGGTTCTGTACCAACTATAGTTGATCGAGGTGCGGGGTCGAAGGTTGTTACTCGTAATACTGTCCCTACAGATAAAAAGTGGGATTTGTTTGCATGGGCTAAGCATTTTATGGAGAGAGATGATCGAGCTAATGTTTTTGCCACACTTTCTAATATGGATAATTTTCCTGAGAAAAATGTTTTTATTGAAGGTTTAGGGATTCATTTATGCGTAATGTGGGGTAAATTAAATAATGTGGATCTCCCACAAGGGCTGAGGGATCTGAATACTTTAGCACTATCAAGAGATACCGTGGAGAAAGTACATGAGCATGTCGAGAGGTTGTTTGAGTATAGGAGAGATTTGGAAAAGTTATGGAATGAGGATGACGAAGAGGAGAGTATGTATGTACAGAAACGATTTCTTCTGTGTCGTAAATGGGCATCTGAGGAAGTACAAATTTGTACAAGAAATGTGATTAGATGGATTTCAGATTTATCAATAACTCCGGTTGAGGTATATGACACATATAGTCAATATACGCTAGAAATGTAGAGGAAGGTGATTCAGGTAATGGTAGAGTACCTGCAGGATGAATGTGTGAGGAAGAAGGTTAGTTGTCCCACAGAGTTACTGGGTATTTATAAGAGAGCTTTTTCACTTGACACTTCTTCGACTCCTTTAGCGCTCGACTTAGCTCTGTTGCTTAGTAAGCGTTCGGAGTTGCCTATATCTCAGTTGCCTATGAGAGAGGTACCTCTGACATTTGTCCCAAAAGTTGAGATTGCCGCTAATGCTGCAGCAGGTGTAGCTGCTGTGGACATTCCTGCACATTATGTATCACAGTTTGTTCACGTCCCGTTTTCGCGACAGGAAGTGAACACTATTAGGCAATCTATTCCCGACATTAGGAAAAATCTGACAGGATTCTATAAAGAGATAGAGTCCGTCTTGCAGTCCTCAGTGTTCACCCTAGGCGATTTTGACTTGTTATTCCCTGTACTCCTGCCCGTAGATTTGTGGAAGCAGGTTAGAACAATACATGATGCACCTGCGAGATACGTGGGCTAATATAACTAGGCTTGACGGGGAAAGGCCAGCTGGTGAGAGACCGCCTCAGGTGATACTCACTTTGCCTGACAGAATCATTGCGAAATGAAAAACTATAATTCCTGAAAAATGAATTATTTGGGACAAGCTTACGGCCTGTGTCCAAGGAAAATCTGAGGGTGCCACCGAGTTCTTTAATCGTTTTGAACAAGTATTCTCGGACTTCAGTGGACAGGATTTAGGCACAGAATCTGGGAAAAGGTTATTTGTGGACAAATTTGTGCGTGGACTGCTGCCTGACATCCAGTCACAGATTATGTCTTCCAAGAGCACTTGGCAGGCGAAATCTCAATCAGAAGTACTGCACATGGCTCAGTACTACGAGAAGCGTGTCAATAATGAAAAAGATAGAGTAGAAAAGAGAAAAGGAGACTTAAAGACTAAAGTATTGTTACAACAAATTGTTAGAGGTCCCAGAGGGGGTAGTTCGCAGATTAGAGGTCAGTATGTTCCACAAGGGAATGTGCCCTTGGGTCCTGTGAACATTAACCAGTGTGCCTATTGTCGCCAGGAGGGTCATTGGCGTGCACAATGCCCCGTCCTTCGACAGAGGTCAAATAACACATTTGGGAGTATGGGTAGACGACCCAGAGGTCGCCCCGGGGCGGGGGCCCTGGTAGAGGTCAGTTTTCACAAGATCCTCAGCAACCTTTTTCACAGGACAATCAGACTTAGAATGTGATACTAGAAACATATTCAATCACCCTTCTGCTGCTTACCTCTCTGAGGAGCTTCCTTCTGATGATATTCTGTTTCGTTAGGATTGCCCGAAGCAGGGTTTGGAACCTACACCTATTCCTGTTAGTCAGAAAGGTTGCTACGTTGAAATGGTAGTGGGAAATAGGAAACATCAGTTCTTGATAGACACTGGAGCACAGAAGTGCTCCATTGATCATTCTCGGGTTCCAAAAATTCCACTGTCAGGGCAAACCAATGTCTCTCTAGGGTTTTCTGGCACACCAGTCATTTGTCCAGTTTCTTCGCCGGTACCTATTTCTTTGGGTCCCTTTACGGACCATTGTCCCTTTCTTTTGACTTCAAATTGTGGAGAGAATTTGTTGGGGTTGAATCTGTTGAAGGAATTAAATGCGGTAATTCATTGTTCATCTGATGGAGTGCGTTTGACGATTTCACCACACCAGTTTTCTGTTTCACAATTTTTGACTAGACCTTTGCCACCAGAATTCAGTAATGTCCCGGAGTGTTTGTGGGCGGCTGACGACAATGATGTCGGTGTTCTACAGATTGAGCCTGTTAGAATAGTCTTGAAACATGGTATTAAGCTGCCACGTATTCCGCAGTATAAGATCTCGGTTGAGGGTGAGTGAGCTTTGAAGAGCATTGTTTCCGATTTTGTGCATCGTGGGGTGATTGAGGAGATTACAGGAAGTTTGTGCAATAGTCCAAACCTACCCGTGTACAAAAAAGGCGATAATGCTATTCCGTTTAATTTTATAATTGATTTGCGTGCCATTAATAGAGTTGTCGCTCCACAATTTGTAATTGTGCCTGATGTGACGACGATATTAACTATGATTCCAGCTACGGCTACTTACTTTAGTGTTGTCGACCTGAAGAATGCTTTCTTCAGTATTCCTATACACAAGGACAGTAGATATTTGTTCGCGTTCACCTTAGGGGGACGCTCATTCACATTTACTCGTGCACCTCAAGGTTACACCGAGAGTCCTAGCATTTACAGTAGGGCCTTGAAAGAACAGCTTGATACTCTTGAATTACCCCCTACTTGTACGCTGCTTCAGTACGTTGACGACTTGCTTTTAGCAGCAGATTCTGAGAGCTCTTGTAAAGAGGGCACTGTATTGTTGCTCATCCATCTAGCTAAGCATGGTCACAAAGCTTCGCTTAAAAAGTTTCAATGTTGTTGCCAGGAGGTCGCCTATTTAGACTACCTCCTGTCAAAGGAGGGAAGAAGATTGACACCTGAAAGAATAAAACACATTTCTGGCATGTCTGTCCCAAGTACACAGAAGGAAGTCATAACCTTAATAGGTATGGCTTCTTACTGTAGGTTATGGATCCCAAACTTTGCACTAGTGATAAAACCGATGTTGGCTTTGACAAAGAAGGGCATTTCTTCGCCATTGCCATGGAAATCGGAACATCAACAATCATTTGAGCTTCTCAAGACTACATTATGCTCTGCACCGGTTTTGGGTACACCAAATTACAACAAGGCCTTTGTGTTGTTTGTGTATGAATGTGATGGATGTGCTTTGGCTGTATTAACGCAGGAACATGGAGGGAAGAATAGGCTGTGCAGTTACTACTCTTCCGCCCTTGATCCTGTCACATGCGCTTTGCCAAGATGTTTGCGAGCTGTCGCTGCTGCTGCTGCGTCTGTAAAACAGAGTGAGGGAATGGTCCTAGGCCATGATTTAACCCTGATGGTGCCTCACTCTGTAGATGTTCTATTGAACAAAACCCAAACGCAACACCTCACTTCCGCACAATTGACGAGATATGAATTAATTTTGTTTGCTCCCCACATAAAAATTAGGAGGTGTTGTGTTCTTAATCGGGCTGAACTCCTACCTTTCCCGCAAAATACTGTTTGCGGTGATGAGTCACATGACTGCCTGTACACTACTGAACAAGAAACGAAGGGCAGAATTGATCTTAAGGACACTCCTTTGGATAATGCACAAGGGGAGCTATTTTGTGATGGCTCCTGTTTCAAACTTCCGGTTGGTACATCCACAGCTGCTTATGCAGTCACTACATTGAGCACGATTGTAGAGACCAAGCGAATTACACATAACTCCACGCAGGCCGCAGAGATTATAGCATTAGCCCGAGCTTGTGAGCTTTCCGAAGGGCTAACAGTGAATATATATACTGACAGTCAGTATGCTTTCGGGGTGGCTCACAACTTTGGGAGACTTTGGTCAGAGAGAGGGTTTCTATCTTCACATGGGACCAAGATTCAGCATGGCCCCCTGATAGTACAATTACTCTCAGCGCTCGCGCTCCCTAGTCAGTTGGCGATCATCAATTGCGCAGCGCATCGCAAGATCACAGACAATGTAGGAAAAGGGAATGCTTTTGCTGATCAGATAGCCAGACAAACTGCCACAGATCTTCACACAGAAATGTATGCTCTAATAGAAACTAGGGATGTCTATGTAATGGACGAGGATATTGGGTCTCTGCGGGATATCCAAGCTGATGCCACAATGGAAGAATCTAAGAAATGGGCTGAAGGCTTGGGGAAATTAGATGATGATGGGTGTTGGGTGGATACAGTTGAAGGGAAATGGTTACTTCCTAATGCCTACATAGTCATGATGGTTACTATGGCACACGGTCCCACACATGTTTGTGCCCAACAGATTACGAAAATGTTAGAGAAAGTCTGGGTAAATGATAAGATTTCGAAAATTGCTCAGCATTATGTCCAACATTGCATGATTTGCCTACAGCACAATCTGGGGAAGGGGGCGGTAACTCCAAGGGGTAGCTTTGGGCCTCCTTCTGTCCCGTTTGAAGTGATCCATTTAGATTTTATTGAAATGGAGCGGTGCAATAATTTAAAATATGTCCATGTGGTCATTTGTGCCTGGAGTAAATGGGTTGAGGCTTTCCCTGTCAAAGATGCTACCGCCATGACCACTGCAAAAATTATGATAAAGGAGTACTTTCCGCGGTTTGGGTTGCCAAGAGTCATCTGGTCGGACAATGGTCCACATTTTGTTGCTGCTGTAATTTTACAGATATGTACGGCACTACATATTGATAAGCGATTTAACTCGGCTAGACATCCTCAAAGTGCCGGGTTGGTAGAGAGACATAATGGTATCCTAAAGAACAAACTCGCTAAGACGTATGCCAGTACCAAACTAAAATGGCCGGATGCCTTACCGATCGTGTTATTAGCCATGCGCACTACCCCTCAAACTAAGACTGGGCTCTCTCTATTTCAGGTGGTGATGGGGAGACCTGCCAATATTTGGGGTCTTCCGAAACCTAAAGCACTGAGAAATGTTGAGAATGTATTGCTTTCAGACTACTGTAACCAGTTGACTAAAAATCTGTATTTCATTTATCATCAGATATGATCAGCTTTACCTGTACGATATGAGGGCCCAGGACACAACACCCGGCCTGGAAGCTGGGTCCTGGTGAGAGCATACAAGCGGTCTTCTTGCCTCGTGCCTCGCTGGCGGGGACCATTCCAGGTCTTGTTGGTCACCCAAACAGCAGTGCAGTTGGCTGGAAAGAAGAACTGGATACATGCGACGCATGTCAAGAAACTTTCTCACCCGACGCCGCACGTTACAGAAGAAATAGAACCCCTCGCTAACGCTGCATTCGATGATCCTGAAGCAGCAAATAGCACTGTGAGTGAGTCAGAGAATCTCTCTGAGCCCGTGGGGCTTGGGGAGCCGTCCATTTTGTCTCCACACTCTTTGGAAAAGTCATTTCCGGAAACCATTGCTTCGAATTCTGCAACTTCCGTTGCCTCTGATACGTTGCTTCCCGCAGGGAGTGATGTTACCTTATTTCCGGATCAAACAGTACCGGGAACCACCAGATATAATCTTCGACGGAGAAAATAGACCTACAGCACGGTTCGACTGTGCATTCAAAAGAAGGAAAGAATCATCAAGGGCTTGTTTTTTTTGGCCAAATTTGAGAAAGGGGGTTCTGACGGCTAGGGTTGGGGAAGGACTAAGAAGCTGTGTGACCGGGGGGTCACCAGCAACGAACATTGGGGTTTCCATCCGAAGACTATGATGCCTGCCACCGCTACTGCCCTTATTGGACTTGTAAATAAGGGGGTGACCAACTTGGACAATGAACAATGTGCCTGGGCCCCGAAAACGTATTGCTGTGTTTTGATGATAATAATTGGGGTTTTTATAGTAACTGCTTTAGGATTCTGGTACGTTGAGGAGATTTATCCTCTAGAGCCTCTTTTGCCAACTGAAATTGCACCTATTGTTTTTACTCCTTTTGTACACCTGCATATTCTGTCACCTAGCGACTCTCAGCATAGACAGAAGTATCACAATAACACTATGATGCTGATTATGAATTCGACACATGCCATTTTTAACAAAACCAATTGTTGGGTCTGTTCACATTTACCGCAACATGGGGATAAGGGGCTAGGTTGGTATATTCATCCCTTACCTTTGATGACTGCTTGTTATGCCTCTCTTAGAGCACTGTTCTTTGGCCGATGGAATGATAGCATCTCGGGGAAATTTGATGGAACTAATTTGAATGATTTTGAGAAACGTGTTCTGACTCCCCTGGGATGCTCGCTTTTCGCAAATAGGAGCAAACCCAACATTGCTTCAATTAGGCCTTCTGATAGACTATCCCGTCCTTTCCAATCATTAGTTTCCTTTAAAATGGCTCTGATAGGCAATAAGGATGCCGTGCCTCCTTCTTACTCTGTTAACCATAGCCCCGATTCAGTTTCTTTCTGCATACAGAGGAATGGTACCCGGTCAATGGGAGATTTTAAAGGCTGTGCCAACGTTGCAAATTTGACTGGGGAAAACTTTGTATGTGGGCGAACCTGTCTATTTCGTTTGCGGTAATGTAGCATTTCCATGGTTGCCCAGGGATTGGCGGGGAACCTGTTATTTAGGGATCCTGTTACCTGGGGTATTCATAGCAAGCACTTTGGAAGTTTCAAAGGCACGTCCACGACGGGACGAGAATGGTGATACCCCCGCACAAGTAATGGGAGATATAGCGAAATCAGTTCTGCCATTTTGGGGGCAGATAGCGAATTCCGAAGACATCAGGAGACTAGCGAGAGTACTGGAGAGAACCATCAACCGGACCACAGATATACTCTATAACATGACATTAGGGCAGAAAGCGATAAGATTAGTAGCACTCCAGAACCGGATGGCATTAGATGTCATTCTGGCTGAACGTGGTGGAGTATGTAAATTAGTGGGGTCCGCTTGCTGTGTTTTTGTACCAGACTCCTCCCGGACCATTTTCAAAGCAAATCAGAATCTGCACGTCCTTAGCTCAGAAGTGCATGTTCCCGAGGGGAACTGGAATCTTAGTGCTTGGTTTTGGGATTTCTTGTGATCTTGGGGTTGGAAGGTACTTTCAGTTTTGTTGATCATTTTGGGAGTTCTGCTATTCCTTTGTTTTTGTATCTAATGTCTGCCTAGTATATGTTCGATGCTAGAGGGATGTTGTGCTCAGGCGATGGGTACGATAGGACACAAAGTATATGCCCCGGATAAAACTTCCAAGGAGTATGTGTTAAAATAGATCTTAGTGAACGACCTGATGGCCATAGATATCTCTGACAGCGATTCAGGGTGTATGGACGATGACGTATGGAGTTACTTGCAAGGAGATCAGAAGTAGTCTTAGCACTTGGCATAGGCCAAAAGGAGGGTTTGTCAAACTGGATATTTATTAAATTATGCCTCCTATTGCAAACAATTATATGTATATTGGCCTACGCCAAGTCGCATAAAACTGTACCTGAATAACTCTCTACGGCAAGGTCTTGACCTTAGAAATTGATGTAAGCCACCATCTTGAATCAAACCGCCATTTTAGGTTCTCTTGCTGTGTAAAAGTCACCCTGTACATCAAAATGGTGGACGATGCCATTCCAAACAGAACCTGGTCGACATGACCTCTGTACAGCTAATGTATAACTTGCCTGCAAGCCACTTGTTAGGGTCGTGAACTGAGACCTTGTCCTTCTGTTGACCTGCATGTAAATGGATTACCTGTATCAACGGAACTGATCTATGCACGTACTAATGAATAAATTAGAATTGACCTGGCAGAGACCCTAGACCAGGAATACATTCATGGAATGGTTAACCTGCGAAGGGGTTGGATAACAGGCTGGAGAAATGTATAAAAGCTTGAATGTCCCAATGTAAGTCTCTCACTGAATACATCGAACCCCGTTGAAGTTCGTTGTGTTGCACTGAGGGCCGATAGCTATCTGATCTGTCATTGACTTTGTCATTGCTTGACCTTAGAATAAAGTACTTTGTATGTTCCTTTGTAACCGGTGTTTGGTGTGTTTCTTTTGGGTTTCCCGGCCTCATATTATTTTCCTCTTTTCACAGAGAAGTGGGTATCCTTGACAGGCACTGATGGCACGATTCAAGAATATGTTCACTGGAGAAAATATGAAGATGTGCTAGGCATCACAGGGGTGCTCCTGCTACCTTATAACTTATTCACAAAGCCTACAATTGAAGCAAATCTGCAGCTGCCTGGAACATCTTGGACATGCTCACATCCAAGTGAAACTTTGCTCAAAGGCATCTCAGAGATGCTCCTCACAGCTGGGATTTTTCTCCAGCTATAGGCTTTGTGAATCAGGTAGGAAGTAGCAGGATGAACTCGAAGATGCTCAGGGCATTTCATAATTTGCTTGAGTGCAAAGTTTTGTGAAACAGGCCCTGAGTGTCATGGGTGTTTTGAACGCGGCTTAGAGTCTTTTGGCATATAGCTTGGCATAATAGCCCTCCTAGTCTGGTGGCCTTTGGTGCAATAAGAGTTTTTAAAAAAACAGGACTTCTATCCTAAAGCCATCAAGTTTGATGAAGATTGTGGCCTCCCAGGTTTCAGTGAAGGACAGTCAAAGCAGCAACATCACACACCTGGTCCCTCTACCCATAACAGGACTTACTCAGAGGTACAAGCGAGAATTTCTCTTTCTTTGAAACCCCAATCCTTCCATTCCAAGACACATACACATCTCCTTGGACAATGCAAAAAAAAAGTAGCAACTTGCAGTTCGTAGAAAAGGCTGCAAATCCTTTATTTGGCAGGAGTCCACTTACAGGTGATCAACCTCTTAACGAGCTAGCGTTCTAGCTGTGGCCCACTGGAAGTCATTGTTATTTCCTCTCTCTTACCATGAGCTCATAGTCAGATGAAAAATGCAGAAATGCAAAATATGAAGGCATGTTCTTTGCTGCTGCATCCTAGTTAATCAGGTGCCATAACACAAACATGTGGACGAATGTGGAGAGCCCTGGTCTGAATCCTCTCTGCACTCAGTTCAGGATGACATATTCCCCAATCCACTTGTTCTGACAGTATGAGATGACAACAGATTTTTTCATCAGTATATATGAGGCTGATTGGTGAATAAGAGGTAACCACATAAATGGTGCCTTTCATATAAAATGATATAATGATTGAGTTGAACCATGATATAGGGGACACCCTTGTTCCCACAAACAATGGACAAACCGACTGACACAACTGGATCCACCAATCTTGAGAGCGCTTAAATACTACAGCTGAATTCATATTTTTCTCTTGTTTTATACAGTGATGAAATAGGTAATTTAATATATACTGCTATTTTAATTTTAATTTTGTGAAAAGTCGAGTTATTTGAGTAAAACACAATAAATACATTTTTAAAAAGCAAAGTCTCCAAGGTGTCCCCCGTCCCCCCCAGATTTTATGTGTCGCCTATACCCCTGGATGGGGAGCTTTGGATGGGTGCTGACGTGTTTGGAATCAAGCTGTAGCCTATTAGATACAATGACCTCAAAGTATCCTCTTAGACCTTTGTCTGCAGCACCAGGTGCACATTAGGTCAAAGATAGAGCATGTATTGTTTTTCTTTGTATAGTGACCAATTAATTGTAGCTTCATGCATGATGATGTACAAAGAGGAACCCACGTGGAAGAAGATGGACAGAAGGGGCTGGGACCAATTGCCTGGCATCCCTTATGGAGCAGGTAGCCTATTTATAGGTTCTCACCAACCAGCCATTTTGGATATGTACATTATGTAATTTATGTCAATTTATGTCTCCTCGCGTGTTCGGCCTTTCTCGAAGTGTGCTTTCATGCTACGCCTTTTATCCCTGTGGGGAAGGTAAAGGACCGTCAGGTGTGCGTGATTATTGTCAATTGCCTGACTCTGCCTGACCCATGTGTTGGGACATGTCAGGAAAACAGCTCTGGTATCAATCCATTGTCTGTTACAGTGTAAGAAAGTGTTTGTGCAGGAAAAGGCGCAGGGATAAAGCTTCCAAATATCCTACAGGGCAGGATGGGGAAAAGGTGTTACAGGGAAGGGGATGCTGCTTCTCAACCCTTGGTGTCCCACTTCCACTCCCCTAAGACCCTTTGCCCAGGTGATCCTTCCCCATTCCTCCCCCCACAGGAACCGGATGCAAAAGTGATGGCCATTATCCAAAACTGGATGGCACTAAATAGTCTCTGTCTCAAAGATGAGAAGACAGAAATCCTCATCGTAGGATCCCCAGCTAAAATAGCGGCTCTCCACCCAGATTACTCAGCTATTAATATCGATGGCACCTGTATTCCAGTGCTGAAGCAAGTGAAAACATTAGGAGTCTACCTCGACGCCACTCTTACTATGACTAAACATATCAACGCGCTAGCCTCCTCCACGGCCTACACTTCCAAACGTATTGCTCTCTGCCGACAATTTCTGACACCAGCAAACTGCCTTACCTTGGCCAGGGCCTTAGTACTATCGAAATTGGATTACTGCAATGTATTACTACTAGGCACACCCAATACCAACCTCTCCAAAATGCAACGTCTGCAAAATAAAGTCCTAAGAGCAGCTTCAGGAATAAAAAAAATAGGACCACATTTCGAAGACAAGGAAGGACGCTCACTGGCTTCCCATCAAAGCAAGAATTATCTTTAAAACACTTTGCATTGCACATAAATGTCTGACCAAAAAAGGGCCAATTTACCTTAACAATACTCTTTTCCCAAAAGAATACACCAGATCACTAAGATCCAATGACAACCTCCTATTGGCACCCCCTTGTTACAAGACTACTAGAGCGGGGGGCAGAAGCTTCCCTGTTCTAGCCCCTAAACACTGGAACACCCTCCCCATTAACATCAAAAAAGAATCTTCCTTCCCTCACTACAAGAAGTTGCTAAAAACCTGGTTATTTAACCAATATTAGCACTAAGGGACATTCCGCCGTGAAAGTGTAACATGCCAGTGAAATCTGTAAACTGTAAATATTGTGTATCTTGTTGTACTAGCTCGCCACCAATGTTGTAATTTATACTCTGTAACAATGTATGAACAATCTCTAAGCTGTCTTGTAACCACGCCGTGCTACCTGAGGGTCTGGGCGTGTAACAAATAAAATAAATAAATAAATAAATGTCCTGGCCACCTGGACGACAGTGTCGTAAATCTCCCCCCGTCTCACCTGAGATTGCTTCTTGCTCTGTTCCGTGGGAGGATTCCTCTTGTGGACGGATCGGGTCTTGTATAGACTCGCTTGAGTCTCGTCCGGCTGCAGAGCGCGTTCAGAGTTCTGGGAAGGCCGCTGTTCCAGGATGTCCAGGAAAGTAAGTAGCGGTCGCTAAGAATGGGGATTCCAGGAGTCGAATTGAGGAAAAAAGGGGGAAGGAAGGAGGAAGGAAACCAGGATCTTGGAAAGAAGATTCGCCGAACAGCACAAACACGTCAAGTCACTACCGAATGATAGCGTTGAGACGCGCAGGGCTGCGAGGGCGTGGCCAATTTATAGGACGTCCCGTGTGCGACGTGAAGGCTGGTGTGAGGCAAGTCGCTTGTTGCGGCCATGTTGGGAGTAACAAGGAATACAAGCCCCGGCGCGATAAGGACCAGGAGGTCCAGAAGGGGCAAGATTTATGGGTCATGACAGCATGCCTCCTCCGAAGACCTGTTCCACCAGGTTTGCCCGGGTGTATGAGATGGAATCTTCTAAGCAGTCTAGGGGTATTTAAGTTAGAAACTGGTTCCCAGGTTCTCTCGCTCGGAGGGTATCCTTTCCATTCAACCAGGTATTGAAGTCGACCCCGTTTATAGCTGGAATCGCATATTCGGGACACTTCATATTCTAGCTGATCATTCACAACAACAGGACTGGGTCTGCAGGATTTTCGGGAGGATTGGAAGTAAGGTTTCAATAGGCAGGTGTGAAAGACTGGGTGTATTTTCTTCCAGGAATCGGGTAGCTTGAGTCGGAATGAGACAGGATTGACGACTTCTTTTATGGAAAATGGTCCATAGTACAGAGGAGCCAATTTGTTTGGCCGTAGATGTTGGGGTAATAGTTTCGAGGACAACCAGACTTGATAACCAACAGAATAAGAGGGTGCTGGTCTTCTCTTGGAATCCACATAGAGCTTGGTGCGTGTTTGGGCCTCTTTCAATTGTTCCTTGGCTTCCTTGTGAAAGTTGATGAGAGTCTGTATCCAAGAGTCAAGAGTAGGTACTGGAGTGGGGTGTGGAAGAATAGAAAGTAAAACGGACGGGTGAAAACCTTGATTGCAATAGAAAGGGCTGACCTTGAGTGCTGAATGGTCGGAAGTGTTGTAAGCAAACTCGGCCAGGGGTATGAGGAGAGACCAGTCATCCTGAACCTTGGTGGCAAAACAACAAAGGTATTGCTCCATAGTTTGATTTACACGTTCCGTGGCTCCGTTGGTTTGTGGGTGATAACCTGATGAGAGAGCGCGTTGGATCACTAGAATACGACAGAGATGTTTCCAGAACTGTGAGACATATTGAGGTCCTTGGTCCGATATGATCTTGGAAGGAAGTCCATGGAGACAGAAAATATGTTCCAGGAAGATTCCAGCAAGTTCTGATGAGGATGGTAGTTTATACAAAGGAGTGAAATGAGCCATATGGGTGAATAAGTTTATGGTTACCATGATGGCCGTGTACCCTTGGGAAGGTGGTAACTCCACAATGAACTCCCATGGTCTTGTTGGCAGCGATGGTTGCAGTAGAAGACCCGCTGGTCTCTTGTTATCATGTTTGTTTTGACTGCAGACAGTACAAGCCAAGACGTACTGTTGTACTTCGGTCTTCATTTGAGGCCACCAAAACTGTCTTTGTATAAGACAGAGGGTGTTAGTTATACCACGATGACCGGAGTGAGGGGTATCATGGCAGAGGTTTATTATCTTGTGTTGTATTTCTGCGTAGGAATGACCAGTGCTGTGTCTTTGAATAGATATTCTTCCTTGACTCTTAGATTCCATGGATTCTTCCTTGAAAGTTCCTTCCAGAGCTCAGAGGACTGGTTTTGCACTCAGATTTCTTCCAGGAGGTTGATTGCTTGAGCTACAAAGATAGTTTTGGGAAACATTTTAGGATAGGCCTTGTCCCCAGCGGCTGCATAGTCTGGACGTCGAGATAAGGCGTCAGCAATCATGTTTTGCGATCCGGGAACGTGAGTGATTTGGAACTGGTATTGGGCGAAGAAGTAGGCCCAACGGGCCTGACGACTGTTCCTGCACTCCAAAGACTGTAGGATTTGGAGATTCCGATGATCTGTGTGGACCTGAACTGGATATCTAGCACCCAGAAGTAGGTGTCGCCATTCAGTGAAGGCTTGGCGGATGGCCAAGAGTTCCTTTTCCAGGACAGAATAGTGAGTCTCACTGGGGGTCAGGGTTCATGAAAGGTAAGCAATGGGGTGTTCCAGTCCATCCTGAAGTTCCTGTTTCAAGACCGCCCCTATTGCGTAGTTAGAGGTATCCGTTTCCACTAGAAATGGGCGATTTGTGTCGGGCTGGGTCAGGATGGGGGCTTGTGTGAACTCTGTCTTCAATCGTTGGAATGCCTTATCTTGCGATGTAGACCAGTTAAAGGGGGTGTCTTCTTCAATAGAGCTACGATCGGCTGAACAATCTCGGAAAAGGTAGGAATAAACTTCCGGTAGAAGTTGGCGAGCCCCAGGAAGGATTGCACCTGTTTCACAGAAGTGGGAGCGGGCCAAGCCAGTATGGCCTTTACCTTTGAAGGGTCCATGCCAATTACTTCTGGGCTAAGGATGAATCCTAGGTAGTGAACAGAAGTAACGTGGAACAAGCATTTTTCGGGTTTGGCTAACAATTTGTTTTCACAAAGCCGTTGTAGTACTGCCTTTACGTGTTCTTCATGTTTTAGAGGATCTTTGGAAAAAATCAATATGTCAACCAGATAGACTATGAGGAAGAGGAACAACATATCAGAGAACACCCTGTCCATAAAACACTGAAAGACTGCGGGAGCATTGGCTAGTCCAAAAGGCATGACTAGGTATTCAAAGTGACCAAAAGGTGTTCTAAAGGCTGTCTTCCATTCGTCCCCTTCCCGGATTCGTATTAAATGGCAGGCACCCCGAAGATCCAGCTTCGTGAAAATTACGGCTCCTCTCACAGCTTCCAGGATATCCGAAATCAGGGGCAGTGGGTATCACTCTTTGAGGGTGCATTGGTTTAAGCCTTGATAGTCGAGGCAAGGTCTGAGTTCCTTGGTGTCTTTCTTGGGAACGAAGAACAATGAAGCACCCGCTGGAGATTTCGAGGGTCTTATGGTGCCATTTTCAAGATTGGTGTCGAGGTATTCCCGAAGGGCCTTTTTCTCAGGTTCGGAAAGGATGAACATTCGGCCGAAGGGAATTACAGCTGAGGGATCTGTATCAATGGCACAGTCTTCAGGCCTGTGAGGGGTAATGCTTGGACTATGGCGGTAGAAAATACATCAGTAAACTCCTGATAGGACTCTGGAACTTGTATGATATTGGAAACCATGAGCGATGTTTCTTGGTCTCTTGGAGGTCCTTCAGGAGTTATCGAGGAAGGCCCCAGGGATAGAAAGTGGGGCATACAGAACTCTGAGCCCAGGAATAATGATCCTGCTGTCCAATTGATATACAGATTGTGCTTTTGTAACCAGGGCATACCCAAAACCATGGGGTAATGGGCTGACATTATGATGTTGAATGTAATCCGCTCTTGATGATGATTTATGGAAAGTTGGATCTCTTTAGTCTGCAGGCTTATGGGTCCTGAAGAGAGGGGTTTTCTGTCAATTGCTTCCACCGGCTGCATGGTGTTTCGTGTCTCGTACGGAATATGATGATTAACAACCCAGTCTTGATCAATGAAAATTCCCATAGCTCCGTAGTCCACCAAGGCCAGAATGGGATAGGTCTTGTCTTCGGAGGGCGAGAGGAAGGCCTGTAATATCACCAAACTATTTTATCCAGGAGAGTTCAAGGATGGAATTGATATGGAGCAAACATCTGTCTCCCGACACCTCGCTCCATCTAGGATCAGGAGCTGGCGTTTCCCGAACGCCGTGGAGGGGCTAGAGGGCATTCTCTAACAAGATGTTTATCCGAGGCACAATGCATGCACAGGCCAGTGTGGATCCTTCTCATCCTTTCCTGAGGGGAAATAGGCCCACGGAAGGCTCCGATTTGCATGGGTTCCGGATCTGTGTCAGGGGTTGGGTCAGAATTGGTTTTAACAGAGGTCTCAAGGGAATTCTTTTGAAAAGGTTTCTTGGTCTTTCTCCTTTCAGCCTTTCTTTCCTGGATTTGAAAGTCTATCTGCAGGGCTAGTTCCATAAGAGCCTGGAAGGAACTAGGACGAGCCACCCGGGCTAATTCATCCTTAATGTCCTCGTTTAGACCCCTGCAAAATAGAGTGAAACTTGCTTCAGGGGACCAATCCGCTTCCTTGACCAGTTGTTTGAATCTAGTGACGTATGTTAGCATATCCTGGGAGCCCTGTCAGAAATCAAGTAAGCGTTCTTGAGCACTAAAAACCTGTTCTGGGCGGTCGAACATAGTCTTGAGTGCCTGAATGAATCCATCATAATCATCTAGGAGGGCATCCCCTGAGTTGACTAAGGGCATAGCCCAGGTCAACGCGTTCCCTGTGAGGTGCGAGATAATGAAGCCCAGCTTTGCCCTAGAAGTTGAAAAATAATAGGGCTTAAAGGTGAAATGCACCAAGCAGGAATCCAGGAATCCACGTAAGGATTTTGCCGATCCATCATATTTGTCCACCACTCCACCAAGTAACACACTGTCCTTGTTAGCGGGGTTGTGAGACAAAACTAGCTGCTTTAGCGCAGCATTCTCAGCCTTTAAGTTCTGTACTTCAGTTGTGAGCTCTTGCATGCCACGCATAAGGTCCTGGACTGCTTTCTCCATACCAGTATCAGTGTTGGTCGTTTGGCGTCTCAAACTGTCGTAAATCTCCCCCCGTCTCACCTGAGATCGCTTCTTGCTCTGTTCCGCAGGAGGATTCCTCTTGTGGACGGATCGGGTCTTGTATAGACTCGCTCGAGTCTCGTCCGGCTGCAGAGCGTGTTCAGAGTTCCGGGAAGGCCGCTGTTCCAGGATGTCCAGGAAAGTAAGTAGCGGTCGCTAAGAATGGGGATTCCAGGAGTCGAATTGAGGGGGAAGGAAGGAGGAAGGAAACCAGGATCTTGGATAGAGGTTTCGCCGACCAGCACACACACGTCAAGTCACTACCGAATGATAGCGTTGAGACGTGCGGGGCCGCGGGGTCGTGGCCAATTTATAGGACGTGCCGTGTGCACCGTGAAGGCTGGTGTGAGGCAAGTTGCTTGTTGTGGCCATGTTGGGAGTAACAAGGAATACAAGCCCCGGCGCAATAAGGACCAGGAGGTCCAGAAGGGGCAAGATCTGTGGGTCATGACAGACAGATCTCCAGGGACTAGTGGGTGAGACACCTCGAGGTTTCTCACAATACGCATAGACGCGTGGACTGTGGATGGACACAGCCTACAGGTGCAGTTACCCCATCATATTTAGTTGGGATCCGACAGGTAGAGTGCACAATGCATCTCCAGAAAGAGGAGGGCCAAACCTTGCCCCTGCCATGGCCAGCCTAGTTAACTAACAAAGGCTCCATGGATCTGCCATGTCCTTTGGGCCTTGGGGCCTGGCTTCAGAGGCTAACAAAGGAGACAGGCAACCCCAACACCCTTCCATAGGCACTGTGCCAACCTAAAGCCAGCTCCTGCCCTCAGTATCGATTTACAGTGAGATGTCATGTCTGGGACTGCATGGACTACAGTAGTCATTCCCGCAGGAGGACCTAATTCAGAAGGTACGAGAATGTGGTTTGGAGGAGCCAGAAAGTCTGGTCTTGCTGCAGCTACAAGGGAGACCTGCCACTTTAATCAAACCACAGAGAGCTCCATTAGCTAGAGGGACCCTTTGATCCACAACTGATAGGAAGATGGGTGGGACTTAGTATTACAGATTTCCACCCCTTTACCTTTTCAAAGCACTCTGGTTATGACCTCATGCATCCAGGAGATTGTTGGTGGGTACCCAGGATTGGTTCATTAAGGTAGGCTTAGCCTACACCAGTCCAGGTGGTCCATTTACCTTAACAAGAAGGCAGACCCTCTCTTTTGAGTAGATCATCTGAAGAATTTACACAGAGTAACAAGAAGAACTCAGCATTGAACCCTGGCTGAAGGTACAGTCTGCCTCACATTTTCCACCAGTGAGGGAAGGCAAGGACCTCCAAGAAGGAAGCAAGCTCCCTCCACTAAACATCTTCCTGGGAACAGAGTGAGATACCGAATCCAGTGGACACTCCAGCAGATCCAGAACCCGTACCCAGCCAGCACACAGCGTGTCCTGCTAGGCTCTGCAGCAAGCTTCCTAGGTGGGAAGTGCCCGAGAGTCTCTGAACCAAACCAAGGACAAGGCAGTTGCCTGCAACATTCTCCTCAGCTTTGGGAAATCCACCTTACAGGACGACCGGGGTCCAGTGAAGAAGCTAGGAGGAGTGCATCGAGAAGCATCTACCAACGTCCGCCTTAAAGGACATTTTCGAGACAGTCATGCCCCTCAAGCTGCAACCGACTGCACCACTGACTGTTGTTATGCTGCAGTCGCTGAAGCATCTGAGACGCCTTGACCAGTGCTTCAGAACCACAGTCCATCACTGAGACATCAATTCCTGACCCTGAACCACTGTGTAGGCCAACCTGCAGCCATCCATCCAGCTTCAGACACACAAGCAACTTAACTAAAAGTTAAGTTGCTTGTGCACTGTTCCCATCTCATGTCCAAATGGGGGTTAGGGATTGGATGCTTTTTATTTCCAAAGAGCATGCCCTACTTGATCTCCTTCCAATGCCTCATTGATGTTGGAGGTACCTTGATAGGTATTAATTGTTAGGTGAAGATGCTGAATGGATGCAGAGGCAATGCCTCAAGGGTAAGAGCACAGCGGAAGAAACAGTGTTGGCATTTTGACTGCATTGTGTCTGTTTCTGTGTTGGTGGGTCCTTTAACTGGTTGATTGCGATGCAAGGACTCAGGTTTGTAGACAGTGATTTTGTAGCTGTATTGTCTCTCCTTTCTTCCCAGAGAATGAAACACCCATTACGGAGAGCTCTAGGTGGTCTACCAACAGGTTAGCAAGTGCATCTGCGGAAGATGGGTCATATAAGGGTGGTCTGCAGGTGAGAATGATTCTCGTCATGGCAGTGTGTGTATTTTTGTACAAAAGCAATTCATCATTGTTTTGTCATTCTGTTGGAAATATTAATTATGTAACCTCTGGGGATGCCCTTCTGTATAACCGTGGAGAGGTCCTTTGTGAGACAGGTCTGTATTTCGCCTCTCTGAGAAGGTATTGGAGATCTAAGGCATGCCTGACCAGGTTGTTGGGTTAGGTGTTGTTGGTATGAGAGGAAAATAGTTGTGGATTTTGCTTTTGGTGTTTCTCTCTCAGGAGAAAGAGAGAGGGGCACTGTTGGAGTAAGATGTGGGAGTCTCTCCTACTTAGTAGTAAATGAGAGAGGTTTGGCTTAGTGGACTGGTGGTTTTCCTGTTGTTGGGTCCCTATTTTACTTGGTAGAGAAAGAGAGGGGTCCTGTTTGGTAATTGGGTGTGTTTGCATTTGTCATGCAAGTTCATAGATGAAGTTGATGGATGTATATGTGTTGATCTGCTTGTCAATGTATGTATGTTTGTTGCTTCTTGGGTGTGTCTTGTGTTGTTTACGGGGGAAGATACGTTATGTCCTGTCTTTCCCTGGACCTTGCCCTGTATGCATGGAATGCTGTGAGTGACTGACATGGAATGCTTTGTGTGAGAATGTTTTGTTCTGGATGGTTCTGTGAATGTCAGGTGAGAAGATGGGTTGGCGGAGAGAGGATGCCTGTAGATGTCTGTCCGAGTAACTTATCTGATGTAACCTAAATGCCTTCCTGTACCTGGAGCTGGGACTTAATAAAGAGGTTTCCTGTTCCTACCACAGTGTCAGTGCCTTGCTTAGCATGGCCCCACCTTAAAACACATCTGGACTCCTGTGCCCAATGTTAAGGGCCACTTCGGAAGTACAGTGGCCTCCAGAAACGGGTATAGTACTTCACATTGGGCACAAGAGTTCAGATGTGGCCTACAGAAATGCACACAATACTGAAGATGTGGCATTACCTTAAGTCGTGTGCCCTGATTTGGAGGGTTTTTTCTAACAAAAGAAAGGTGTTTACCCCCAAATAGTGTGCAGTCTTAAAAAAGTCCTCAGTTAGAGAGGGATAAGACTCAGAACATATATGTCATATCTTATTAGAGACATTCAAATTCATAAATGCAGTGAAATATTATACAATTTAAGTGGGACAATATTTTTACAATCCGAGGTACTGGAAAGGGGGCTCAAAGGAACATAAGATAATTCTTTTTCATGTGAGGAGATGAATGAACAAAACAGCCTTCCACCAGAAGTGACAAGTCGGGTAGATTAAAATGTATCCACAGAAACATGTTGAGAAGACAAGGAATTGGCAAGCTCTGGATGTGCTTGGTGGTCCAACACTATCATGAAATTGAATTGTTAGTTTCATATAGCAGCTGGCAGGTGGGCTCTACCCCCAGGAGGAGTGTCACAGAGAAGCCTGGTAGAAAAGGACAGACTTTTGTGTACTTTGGCGTTGTATGGCTCTACCGGCTGTCACCCTGCTTCTGCCTTGGACTCACCTTGGGTGCATCAGACATCATGATCAAACCTCTTCAACCCCAAGGAGTCAAGTGACTGGCACATAGCGAGACTCTTGGCTTAAGTGCAAAATTAAGGACATATGTATGTAGATGATCTATATAGTGAGAAGCTAGCCAGAGAGCAACAGAGTGCTGTACAATTGAGGGAGTAGATCATAGTAAGGGAGGGAGGGATGGTTTTGTCAGTCAATGGTCCTCCTTTTTTGGTAAAGTGTTCTTTGAAAAGCAGGATCTTCAATTCTTCCTGAATCATCGGTGGGAGTGAGAAAGTCTCATGTTGACAGGAAGGTTGTTCCAGAGCGTGGGAGCATAGCAGGAAAAGGATTGTTTACTGGTATTCTCCTTCATTCCAGTCTGGCGATATCTTCGCTTCTGGTTCTGGTTTTGCATTGTCTTCCTGAGATGGTGATCTTTTCAGCTATGTATGATGGTGGCTTGGAAATTAGAGCTTTGTAGGAAATTCAGTCTGTCTTGAAGGTGATGCAAGCTGGGGAGAGGGTCAGGGCGAGTTCAAGGGGAGATCGGGTGGGTTGGTCCCACAGGGGCGCAGTAAATAAAGTGTGCCACACCAGCTCGCAGTAAATGAGTCAGTCATGATTATATTCCCATCTCTGAATTATTTTATCTGTCAGACTGTCATAAATAATTGGACCATCACTGCAGTCTTTCTGGTCGGCACCTTGCAATTACGCGCCTCAAGCTAGCCTATCAAAGTGCAGCCAAATGCGCACGAGGGCTGGGTCTATAAGTGCGCTAAAGTAGTAGCGACGGCAATGCCTATGCGTGCATGGGAATTCTGAGTCCCGGGCAGGAGAGAGGAGCAGGAGCTTTCTGACAGGGGGTGTTGAATCCCAGAGGCATAGACAGGGTAGGGCCTGAGTGGGAAATGCCCACCCAAAATCTGTAGATGCCTACTCAGCAGCGCTTTGTGGGCATTTACAGATGGTAATGTCACTGCAGAGGGCCCAACTACATTAGGTTCAGGCGCCCCTTGTTAGACAACTCTGGCTATGCCTCTGGTGTTGAGCGGGCCAGAGCGCTTCTCCAACTCTTGCCGAAATTCCCTGAAGGGACCAAGTCAGCCGGGAGCTCAGCTGTTTGCACGGACCACGCCAGCTGCAGCATCCAAACCTCAGGCATTGCTGACTACGGGTTTGGAAATTCATTGGTTAGGTATAAAAAATGTTTTATACCTTTCGAAATTTCATTCATAACAAATGTTCTTAAGTATTATTTTGCAATAACCCTGTCCGCTGAAGACTACCTTTCCCAGTATAACTCACTATATACAATAAAAGCTCATGTTAGGTGTTTTAAAAGCTTTCAAGTGACAAATGGGGAAAATAAATTAAAATGAGTTCCTGTTATATGTATTTTGTTTTGAAGTTGTTTGTTTACTTTCTCTTGAAATGGGCATGTTCTGTTGCACAGTCAGTTCACCATTCCATTTACGTTTATGCATATCATTTAGAGCGTGCAGGTGTTGCATCTCAGAATGGTACCTGGCATGTATATATAGAAGTTGCATGAACATTAAAAGAGAAGAGAGCTCGTTGCTGTAGTTGAAGGAACTGTGGTAAGTGGGCCTCGTAATGACAGGCTCACAATAAAGACGTTGATCTGGAACCCCCTAAACCTCGTCTACTCCTTACCTCACAAATGGCGACAAGTGTGAAGGTGTTTTGGACCGCTGAGGTTTTGGACTACTGGGGTTTTGCGAGCAACCCTAGTGCGGCAGTGATGCCGGGGGGCCTGGAGGCGAGTTTAGTTTAGTTTAGTTTCTTTATTTATACCGTGAGCCGAACCCTGAGGTAACTGGGCGTCGGAGACTTAAAGGAGGTTACAGCAGAGTAAAGATATACAAGATAATAACAGTAAGTGCAGTTGACCGGGTTACATGGTGGTCGAGAGGCAGACATAGGATAAAAGTACATTAATTAGTGTGTCGGACAGTGGTGGAGTTCTTGTTGGAGAGCCAGAACTTCGCTTTCGCTCTGAAGGTCCAAAAGAATGGTTCTGCTCTAATGTTCGGTGGTATAGCATTCCATTGTTTGGCGGCTAGGACCAGGAAGCTGGAGCCGCCTGCTTTTTTTAGGGAGAATTTGGGAATGGATAGGCAGTGGGAATACAACGTTCTGTTTGGTCTGGTTGATGTGTGTTTGCTTAACTT
Source organism: Ambystoma mexicanum (assembly GCF_040938575.1). Lineage (NCBI taxonomy): Eukaryota > Metazoa > Chordata > Amphibia > Caudata > Ambystomatidae > Ambystoma > Ambystoma mexicanum. The sequence goes on from NC_090925.1 coordinate 636,983,559, forward strand.
GTCTGCCAAGTATTTGGGGGCGTCATTAGATAGGCATTTGTGGACGATGACGAGGGACCTGAGGTTGATTCTGTTTCGTACGGAAGCCAGTGGGCATCTTGTCTGAAGCTGGAGACGTGTGAGTGCTGCGGGATACTCATATCCTCTCTGAGGGCATTATTCAGCAGCACCTGCAGTCTTTTCAAATTGCGTTCTGGGGTGCCAAGAAAGAGAGTGTTGCAGTAGTCCATTTTTGAGAGCACTAGCGCTCTGGCTATTGTAGTGCAGCTGGACGGCGAGAGGAAGGGTTTACAGGCATTGATGAGCTTATTTGTATAAGCTGTGGAGGAGGCTGTGGCATTCAGCTGTTTTTGAGCGAGAGTGTGGAATCTAGATAGACCCCTAAAGTTTTAATTTCTTTGGCCACATTGATTAGGTTACCGTCTTTGTTGAAAGAAGCGTAACGGGGGTCCAGTTTGTTTAGCCGTGGTTGGGAGCCAATGAGAAGAAGCTCAGTTTTCTCGTTGTTGAGGCATAAGCCGGAACTTTTCGCCCTGTGAATACAGGCACATGTCATGTAACACGCACAGTGGTACCGTCGTGCTGAGCAGGTCAAGGGCGACCTGCTCAGCACGATTTGCACCGATGTTGGAGGAAAGGACCCTGCAAAGTATTCAAAGCCCTGACCTCTGTTAGCTGAAGCGCTTTCAATCAACAGCTACATCCGCATATCAGTGTGGATCTGTGAGTCGCTGGGATTTTGGTAAAAAGCAAACTTTACTTGGTTGGATGGAAAAAGAACAATGAGTAAAGGTACAGTGCTTGGAATGCAGGAAATCTTCTTATGGTGTTTGGGCATAGGGAATTAGCTTGAACTGCACACTGCAAAGGTGGAGAAGACTGTGAATAGCAGTGGTTGAAATAAGTGAGAACCCCTGGAGGCATGAGGGAAACAATTGTGGGCACAGCAGTGCTAAGGAAATATAAGGAAATATGAATTCCTAACATCTACAGTTTCTGGCTACCTCTGGGGAACCGGCAGATAAGTGGGAGATCTGGAAGGAGGATTGCCAATACTATGAGGGTCATTACAAGTGTGCCGTTGTGGTAAAAATGCTGGGACAAATGCTGTTAATACTGGATCTGACATTTTTACCGGACCGGCACACTCCAAGTTTGCCGGTAGGGGCAATGAACTACCGGCAGGCCTGACCGGCAGAGAATTGCCCCAATCACTGGCACTGATACTTGCGGCAAACCCATTCCGTGGAGTCCTGTAGGACTGCATGGAATAGTAACTTACCACCGTTGCCGGCACCCGTAATATCCCGGTAACACATGGATATCAGGTGCTGGTAATGGTAAGGCAGGTTTGAAATCAAGCATAACAATGCTTTTTGAATTCCAAACTAAATTAAACTTTAAAAATCAAGTGAAACTAATGTTTGTTGGATATCAAATCGAATGAAACTTAAAACTCAGCTAAACAAATGAATATTGAATACCGTACTAAATGGAGCTTTATAATTAAATGGTATGAATGCTTAACGAACACTGAATTAATTGAAACCCTGAAATTAAGAAAACCAAGCAACTAAAGTGAATATCCTGAATGCCCAGGGGAGAACGAACTACAAGAAAAGGGCACAAGTGTTATAAGAAGATGGGTGTGAGTAGAGCACACTTAACTGAACCTTTATGATTGACTACAGAGTGACAAGGCCAAAGACTGGAAAGGATATGTGACAAGTGATCACAAAGCCAAGAGGCTGATGAGGAAAAGCCAGAGGATTGTAAATCTGCACATGAAAGTTAAAAGGCCAGAAGTCAGGGATCTTGGTTGCACAACCTGTAATGGGTGGACCGTTTGGTCTGACAACTGCGCCTAGACCAGTGAGCCCTACATGTTGAAAACTCGAAGACATTGTGATAATGATGATAAAGTCTTGGGGAAGAGAACCCTGAGGCTTGAGGAGCTGCATTATGTGGTCTTGAGAGTGAAGCCTCAAGACAGTGGGGGTCATTCCGAGGTTGGAGGTAAGGGATTACCGGCGCCTGTAAGGGCACCGATGGTGGTAATCCCTTACCTCCGTAATCCGAGTTCCCTTTGCGGGTCCCTCTTTACCTCCTGCTTTTAGCAGGAGTAAATTACGGGACCCGCAAAGTGACCTTGGAGTAAATTACGGCACCGTAATTTACGGTGCCGTAATTACCTCCTTCCCCATTCCCATTGAGCCCTATGGGGGCAGAAATGGGGATGGGGAAGGGCTATGGTGAATGGGGAATTACCGGTCCATCCAACCTTGGAATGGACCGGAAATTACTCCATTCACCATGCCGGTATTCCATGGAGTAAATAGCTCCATGGTTGCCAACCATGGAGCTATTTACTCCATGGTGTAGTCCTAACTCGGAATGAGGGCCAATATGTTTTCTGTGAACTTTGTTGCTTGGAACTTGGGGAAGGGAACCCCGAGGATTGGTTTTGAATTATATTGAACTGTATCACTGTGAACTGGAGAAAGATAATCTTGAGACTTTTTCGTGGAACTTTATGATACTTGGGGAAGGGGAGCTGAAAGGAAGCTGCGAGCTGGAAGAACTTCAGAACTTTGAGTTGAACACTATTTCTTTTGATTTTGACATCCCTACACCTTGATTAGCTTTAGTTGTGAGGGTAAGGATAGGTTTTGGACACAGACAGACTTTGAAGTTGAATTTTTTGACTCAGCCTTTCCTTAGTTTCATTCAGGTAGAAAAATCCCACCTTAGCATAGAGCAAGTTAGGCCTTCTATCATTCTGACACTTGATTTAATAAAGTATTCTACTATAAACTTTAAGTATGTTGTCTGTGTCTTGCTTCATGATGCCTTTACAGAGTTTGATAGGTCTACATAGGGGAGGTTAGTCATAATTATTATAATTATAATTGGTTATTTTATTTATAATGCACTTCATACCAAGAGGTTTCTAAGCCAGGACCGGGTATCGAACCTGTGTTGCTCTGTTGCGTGTTGCCCCAAGCTATCCCCCTGAGACTAACAGCTTGATATTCTGTGTTTGATGGTTCCCCATGCTCAGGTTTGCAGACATGGCCTCCTGCAGAGTCTACTGGGCTGTCCTGTTGCTGCATGTGGATAACAATTTGGGTGCTGCCCCTTGTCGAATCAGTGGCAGGCAGCCATTGGATTGCGCACTATTTCAGCTGTAATACAGAGTTGAGGAGGCAGCTGCCAGTACAGTGGGAAAACCCCTTCTCCTGCCCAACTCCCCCCACCACACACTGAAAAAGTTAAAAAATATATATAATTTGGGTATTGTTGCCTCAATGTATAGGTTTGGTAGTTGAGAGGACCGGCAAGCGTCCCTCTATCCCACATTCACTTCCCTATTGTTGCATCTGTAGCATTCTGCAGGCTGTCACAGCTTGATCTGGATAGCAGAGGAAGATGGGGGTTCTCCTCATGACACCATGCAGGTGGAAGAAGGTTATTTGTAGCTGAGAGAGTTGCTTAGTTCCTGCCTGTCTTTGTGAATTAACCTTATTCACTGGTTTCTATGGAAACCTTGCAAACACTAGCAGATCAAAGTAATTGGTCAAGCAAACTGCCTACATACAACTCTGCAGTTCGAATCATATTAAGGTGTGGGATGTCCAAGCCTATTTGTGTTACCTGTTCCTACTTGCAGAAATCTGTCTGACCTCCAACAGGTTTTTTGGTTTCAGGCTTGAAATATTTATGAAGGAATAAGCAACTGAGAGGGAAACTTTCACGTGGAGTAAAGGTCTTTTCTCTGTGTAAAATATTTGTATAATTATATTGGAATTGGAGGAAAATTAGCATTTATTGCAAACGTCGGTTGCTGTGTTGGTAGAATCTGCATAGCTCAATATTTAATACATTGCACTATGAGCCCACCCAGTTGGGAGTTCAATACCCACCCAGGGCTGAATCTTTTGAGCGGACATCCTACTGATCCTACTTCTGTGTAAAAGAAAAAACACAAAGCAGACATGTGTAGATGTAATGTGTAGATGTACAGTGATTAGTACCTGACTATCAAAAGAAGATTGCAGGGATGTCATTGCTGGAAAGCCAGTATTCCCCTGCAAGCAGGCGTGATTTTGGGGCTCAGCTGCTTTCTGGCAGTATCTCCATTGCAAGGCAGAAGGTATAGAGATAATTGATCTTTGAGAATGTTGGCTGGTGACACAGCTCCAAGGAGATTGGCAGTACAGGCCCTTATCTTGCTCCTCATTCATCACAAGGCGTGCAGACCAGGGCAATATGGCAAGGGGTGTGGCTCTGTGTCCTTGAAACCCCCAAGGTGTGGGCACTTGTTTGTTCAAACATCTTATGCAAAGGGCCAGGGCAATGACTCTGGCTGGCTTGGCTGAGCCTGACAGCCCTTCGGATAATCCCTGGACCCCTGGAACCTGGTGTGTGTGGTTTGAGCACACTGCAGCAGATGTGCACAGATTGATGTAGTTGCTGGAATCCTGCCTTCATAGATTTTGGTGTGGCCAGGTTTGGCACCTCTGGGATTTTTGCTGCGCGGCAACTGGGCCTTGTTTCTTTGATGACCATGGCGATCCTTGCAGGTGTGGTGGCGATCCTTGCAGGTGTGGTTCCCCTGCCATTATTGTGAGTTGCTGCAAGGCAATTGTCATCACCTTGAGGGCTCTCTGGGTTCCACCTCCTGCCCATCTCCAGTTGCTGATCTCAGTCTTGGGAGGGGATGTTCTACTCTCTCATTCTGAGTTGTGGTGACAGGTTTCAATGATACAAGTTTCCTCCTGTCTATATTGGATCAGACTTCTGGACTCTGCCCTGCCAGATGATGGGTTCTTCCTGCCTGGTATGGTACTGGGTAGAGTCCTTGTTTAGGGCACATTTCCGGCCCTGGTTCTTGGGTTGGAGTGAGAGAGGAGAATGCTCTGAGTTTTGCTGAACCGCATTTCCTGCCATGGTGAGAAGAAGGGGTGACTGTGGACCCTCTTATGTTCCTATTTTCTACCTGGAGATGGCATGTGGCCAATTCTTTGCATTGTGGTAGTGTGCCATGTTTGCAGCATTGGAACATAGTTGAGTGGGTTCTCCCGTACAGTCCTCTGACTTTTCTGCTTCATGTGCTTATGAGGCCAATCCCATGCAGGGGAACGGGTGATTGCCTTACCCTTTCTGGTGGTTTGACCAGCATTGCAGAGTGTATTTGGTTACTGGTTTTGAATTTGCCCTTATCTTTTCTCAGTACCACTGATCCCTTTAGTACTGGAGTAGGATCTGATGGCATATTATACTGGAGTGTGTGGTTAAAGGCCTGTAACTGGGCACTTTGGCTCTTGGTTCTTTCTGCTTTTTGGTAGCTGCTTCCTCAGCGCACCTGAGAGGTGATTCTAATGGCTGCAGACTGGAGGGCAGAATTGCTTGTTGATCATTTTGAGGCACTAGCCGCTGGGTGAAAAGTCTTTCTTGGGGCCTCTTGGTTAGAGGGACACTCTCCCTTTGGTCAGGGTTCGATTGGTAGGGAAGAATCAGGAGATCAGGAGCACCTGCCACATTGCCATGTTAGTGTGACGCGTGTTTGCTCTGGTGCTCTAGTGCTCATTTGTCAATCCTAGACCCATGCTGGCTTTCTTGTAGCCATTTGGTTCCCCTTTTTTCAAAGATTGAGGGGTTTCCAGGCTTGGAATTTCACTGGGCAGTAGCTGGCAGGGTATTCTTGGATAGGATCTTTGCTGACTGGCTCTTCCTGCTCTCCTATCTCTGGGAATTGTGACGATTCACAGGGTGTCGTCACTTCCCCCCAAGGGTGAGCCCTTTCACATGAGGCTAGGGAGTTGTGGCTGCTCTCAATAGTCCCCCTAGGGGTGGTTTAATGCAGGAGAACCTCATGGAGAGAGACTCTTCCTCTGAGGACAAGCATGATCACCTGGGGAACAGTTCATTGAATGTTGTCACTGTCCAACATTCCCTAACCCTCCCTGCTGTTCAGAACCACTACATTGAAAACAAATGTATGTATTGTTATAACAGGGCTAGGCCAAAATGACCAAAAATATATGTCCAAATGCTTGATTTGGCCCAATTTCGTTAGTTCGAAAATTCTGAACAGCCGAAAAGTTCGACCAAATCACGCATTCGGTGCTGGGAGTTGCAGGGGTGTCCCCCGCACCCTTGCTCACTATATTGTGGGCGGGGGTTCTAGAGGTGTCTCCAGCAGCTATCCCCCCAAAAAATAATAATAAATATAGGGCTGCAGGGGTGTCCCCCTGCAACCCTAGTTCATTCTAGTGAGCGGTGGTTGCGGGAGACACACCCGCAGCTGTCCCGGAAAAATACATTTAAAACATTAAAAATAAAGGGCTGCAGGGGTCACGGAAGTGACAGGAAACAGGCGTTGCAGGGACCAGAGAGTTGGAGGCAAGGTAAGTAATGGGTGTGGGGGGGTGGCGGGAGTGTGTTGGGGATGTGGGTAGTGATGTGGGTGTGGGTATGGGGCAGGGTTTGGCCAAGTCAGAAATGTTCAGGGGAGAAAAAATTGTCTTCGGTCTTTTCTCTATCGAACATTCCTTCCCTCATTCATTCAACCCCAAACTGTTATAACATAAGAGATAAAGCCAAGGGTACTGATACTAGGTGGCCCCCAGGAGGCATAGGGATTAAGTTGTTAACAGAGATGAAACACTTTAACAATCCACATGGGAGAAACTGCATTCAATGTATGAAAAGGAACAAAGGACTATCAAATGCGTCAAGCCCAGCCATGTCATGCGTGGCAGTGTCAAACCCTGATGGGTCTGGCAGCAGTTGTGGAGACGAACCAGCGTGAGACATCCAGGCTCTGATGAATGACCAGAGGAAAGAGGAAGCTGCTGAAGTGCCGTGGGAGTCCTCCGTGGGTTCTGAAGGAGCAAACCCAGGCAGCAGGCCAAGTAAGACAGCGGACCCGCAGAACAGACGAGAGAAGTATTGCACAGCCGACAGAGCCATGGCGAGTAAACCAGTAAATAAACCACTGGACTGCTCTAGCCTGATCTATCTCCCATGATTATTTTCTGATTTATGTTTTTTGTTGTATTGTCTTTGTTGGCGCCCCATGCCTTCGGGCTTTGTCTTGCGCACAACATAAGTAAAATAAATAAAGAGCTGGAGAGAAGACCCGCAGTCTGAGGAAGTCCCTGTGACATACCACAATCCCACACAAGGACACGGGAGGTACAGGACATCTGGAGGGGACACGAGGGTAGAAGGGAGACTGGTTTACAAGCTCTCTCTCGCTTCAGTAGTGGGAAGTCCAACCAGAGAAGGGTTGGGACTCGAAAGCGGATAGCGAGATCATTAGAGGAAATCCTCAGCGTCATAGTGGGAAAGAGAAAACCACTGACCACCAGAGAAGGGTTTGGGACCCGCTAGCAAATACAGAGAGCATTAGAGAACATTTTACTGAGCACAGTAGGAAAGAGAAACCACTGGCCACCAGAGAAGGGCCTGGGATCCCAACAACATTGGGGACTTTTATAACAACAAACTAGAGTGGCAATGTGTACACCAAGCTGAACGTAGTGAGAAAGAACTGTGCCAAGCAATATCAGAAGAAGGGAGTCATTCTTCTGGTACCAAACTAAAAGTTGTGATAAAGACGCATGGGGAAGGGAATCATTCCCCCTGGCCTTATTGTGAACTGTACCAAGCAATACCACGAGAAGGGAATCATTCTCCTGGTATCAAACCAGGAGTTGCAATAAAGACGTCAGGGGAAGGGAGTAATTCCCTTGTTGTGAACTGTGAACTGAAGGGAGGCATTCTCTTGGTCCGGAGCTGAGAGATGTGCTGGAGACACCAGGGGAAGGGAGTCATTCCCACTGGTTTTATTGGAAACTGAATAGATCAACACCAGGAGAAGGAGCCATTCTCCTGGGCATGAAATTGTATAAAGACTGGGTGAAACCCGCAAACCACAGGAAGGGAGTTATTCCCTGTGACATTTTTCTTGTAAGCGAACATTCTTTTGGATACTATCCGAGAAGCAGGAGAAGGGAGCCATTCTCCTGAAGAAGGAACTTTCTGTTAGTTTATTCTTCATTTGTAGTGTGAGGGATAGAACTAGTTTGGGACACAGGAGGATGGAGATTAATTTGATGGACATTCTGAAAGACTCTTTAGTATTAGTTTTGAGGCAGGGAACCCCCTCCTAGAAGATAGGGATAGTGAGGACCTTTTTATATTCTACATATATATATTCGTGAAAGTGTGTTTGCATGTTCGGGGGTCGGCTATAGCCCCCATAACTGTTGGTGGGCTGACATTTTGGCCGAAGGTCGGCATACCAGTCTGGTGTGTACTGGCAATAGTCAAATTTGGCCAACCTCACCCATTTGCCCTGCACAGTGCAGGGTCAGGCCCTGTGCTATCAGTATAGGTGATTTCGGGAGATTGACGATTTTTAGACTTTTCCAAAAATAGGAAGTTAGGACGAAAGGTCGCCATACCAGTCTGGGGTGTACTGGCAGAAGTGAAATTTGACCAACCCCACCCATCTGCCCTGCACAGGTGTGGAGCGGGGTCCGGCCCTGTGCTATCAGTATAGGTGATTTTGGGAGATTGTCGAGTTTGCAATTTTTCAAAAATAGGAAGTTATGACACAAGAAAACATACACAAGGCTATAGCAGACCTGCACGTGCATGTCAGCTACTGACCCGTGCAAACCTGGGTGGTACCACTAGTAATAAATGCCTATAACCAAAACCATGCCACCTTTGTGTCAGCTTCCTTCTTCGACAACCTTACAGAATAGAGTTGCAGTCATTATCCTTTTCTACTTTGGGGACGGCTGTGCCCCGTCCTAGCTCGATTCCTCCTCCAGGATCTTCATGTGGAGGGTTGGCCTAGAGTTGCTCTTTATCCTAGCTGTTGGCTGGGTCTTCTGTTATTTCCGGCCCTTCGCTGGGTTTGGGTAGTTTGGGGCTAGGACCTGAGTCCTGCCTTAGGTATGCCTATTGACAGGTCTGGTTTTGTGCCTTTCTTTAGAGCCTGTCTTTTTATCCCTCCTATGCTCTCTGATGGGTGTCTGCCACATACCCCTGTTCTTTTTTTACAAGGGGTTGCGGATGACTCAAGAATACAGAGGAGAGTCGAATTGAGTGCCGGTCCAATCTTTGGATTTTGGTAATGCTTCATAGAGTAAGCATTGGGTGCGCTCTTCATCACCCTGAAGGTCGCACTGAAGCATGCTACCCAGTATCTTCCCCCACCCACCACGAGACCTCAGTTGCTGTATCCTCGATACACCTACCAACAAGGTGAGCCCTCATGGTTTTTTAAAAATATTTTTTAAAACAATTTTATTGATTTATTCAAACAAAAACAATGCAAACCAAACATGCAGTGCATATATCAACAGTACAATTGTTCATTGCTTCATTTCGGTCACTGCTCCCCTTATCCCACCCTCCCTTACGAGCCTATTTGTTCCGCGCACTCTGTATCTACCTCGCGTGGTGGGGTCTCACTTTCTGTGGATTCTGTCAGATCTTGTATCGTTCCAAACAATTCCGCTATTAATGATATCCATGCCATCAGGGTTCCCGCCTCCTTCTCTCCCCCTACATTGCTCGCCTCTTGCCATACCACGGTTTCTGCCTCCGCCCATTTCTGCAACTCCTTCCACCACACCTCCACCCGTGGCTTGTGACATGTCTTCCATCCCATGGCAATCCTTCTTTTTGCGAGCACATATGCTAGATCTTTCAATTTGCTAACATGCTTAAGTTTCTGCGATCTGGGGAACCCCCCCAGCAAGCAGGCCCAAGCTGTATCTATAATAATCGTGACCCCCTTTTCCGCTAGTTCTGTGCTACTTTACCCCAGAAACGCTCAATTACTGGGCATGACCAAAACATGTGTACCATGCCAGCCTTTTCTTCATCGCATTTGGGACATGCTTGTCTCCCAGCATTTTCGAACCTAGATATCCTCTCGGGTGTCATATATGCCCTGTGCATAATATATAGTTGTATCTGTTTTAGTCTCGCATTCCTTGACACCTTCTTGTGGTACCCCAGGGCACGTTCCCACATCCTGTCCTCTATAGAGGCTCCTACTTCCGCTTCCCAGTCTAGTCTTAATTGTGTTAACTCCTTCCTGACCTTAGACATCATCATCTCGTACAGTCTTGAGATCTCATGCCCCCTTCCGTTATATCATATATTGTATCTATAGTAGCATCTGGTTCTTCTTCCAGTACCGTTTCGGGCCATGTTCTCCTAATTCTCTGCACCATTCTGTGATATGTGATATACTGGCCCGTGTGTAACCCCATTTCCTCCCCCAGCACTTCAAAATCTATGATGGTCCCCTCCCGCCAGATATCTACCATTGTCACTACCCCCACCAACTCCCAGTGGTTCCTGATTACCATCCTCAGCTGCTTATCTCCCTCTGCCAGTGCAACTAGTGGTACTTGCGGTGAGCATGGGAATGGATTCTCCATCATCTGGCATGCCCGGCGCCACATCTTCCACCCAAGCATCATCATTTTAGGGAGCTCTTCCATTTCTGTCTTGGGCAGCCAGATCATCTCTTTTAAATAAAATGGGGCACAATCATGCCCAAACAACCTGGATTCAGGGGTCAGTTCATCTGAGAGCCATTTGGCAATATATTGCAGTTGACTCGCTACATAATAGACCTCATAATTAGGCAGTTTTATTACCCCTTTTTCAGAAAGGTTCTGCTGCTTCCATAGTGCCACCCTGTTCCGGGTACCATGCCACAGGAAATCCCTAAACATGCTATTCAGTTTGGTGAAAAATTTCTTGTGTATCAGATATGGAATATTCCCGAAATAATGCAGGAGCCTAGGTAGGACCACGATCTTAAGCATTGCCCCTCGTCCCATCATTGCTAGGGGCAACTTCACCCAGAATTTCATACACTTCTCGATTTTCTTAATGGCTACCTCGGTATTGTGCCTGTGGTCCTCTTCCACCGTGTGGTACACGTCTATCCCAAGATACCTGAATGTGCTAACCGCCCATGGTATTTGTAACACTGGTAACCATCCCACAGGGATTCCCTTATAACTGCCTAGCGGGAAAATACTAGATTTTTGAGGATTCACCGCTACACCAGTCAGTCCCGCATATCTATCCATCACTTCCAGGATGTACTGGAGATTTTCCTCCGGGTGCCTCAAGTACAGCAGCAAGTCATCAGCATATAAGGAGATCAGGTGTCGTTCCCCTCCCCCCTCGATACCTATAGTGTCGTATTGTTGTATAAGGTATATTGCTAAGGGCTCCAGGGCTAGTATATAGAGCATTGGGGACCATGGGCACTCATGTCTGGTGCCTCTACTAAGTTGCCATCTTTCAGATATCACTGATCCTGTTCTGACCCTGGCCAACGGTTCACTATATAGCATCTTCGCCCACCTTATGTATCCAGGCCCCATTCCATAGCCCGCCAGGGCTGCCAGCAGCCATGGCCACTTGACTGAATCGAAGGCCTTAACCACGTCCAAGGACACAATTGCCATTTCGCCCTCATTCTTACTCCCCCATACAACAACCCGTTGGAGTCGTCTATGATTATGAGTTATATTTCTATTCGGGACGTAGCCCATCTGGTCGGGGTGTATTAGTTTGCCAATAACTCTCTGCAGTCTGTTTGCCAAGACAGCCGTCAATATCTTGCTGTCTTGGTTCAACATCGACAAACGACTGTAAGAGCCACAGCTATGCCCAGGCTTGTTGGGTTTGGGAAGCGGTATTATGATCGTTCCTCTAAGTGACTCCGGCAGCCGTCCCACCTCAAACGCTTCATTTAACATTTCTAAGATTGGGGGGAGCACTTCCTCCTTATATACTTTATAAAATTCACTTGGGAACCCGTCCGCCCCTGGGGTCTTACTAGTAGGCAGCTGCCTCACCACTTCTTCTAACTCCTCCAAAGTAATCGGTGCATCCAGCTCCTCTCTTTCCTCAACACTTATCATAGGCAGTCCTATGTCCTCCATTGTTTGTGTTATCTCCCCAAGACTACTTCCCTCCTCATCCCCATATAGTGACCTATAATAGTCTGCAAACTCCTGATTAACTCTCTCTTGGGTGTCAGCTACACTACCATCTTCTCTTGCTATCGTTCTAATTGTGGGTCTGGGAGTTTCGCTCTTGTATAACCATGCCAAAAGCCTTCCTGTTTTATCCCCTCCCGCGTGCTGTCTCTCTATATATTTTTTATAGTTGAGGTTGCACAGTTTTTCCCCGCACATTTCTGCTGCAGTTTAAGTATCAGCTCCATGTCTTCACCTCCTCCCTTCAATGCCTTTTCCAGTTCCCTTTCTGTTTCTTGTAGGTCAGCCAAGATTCCACCTTGTAGGCCTTTTGATTTTGCTATGGCTACACCTTGCATCACCACCTTGAAGGCTTCCCATAATGTGCTTGGCGAGTCAATGCTACCCGTATTCGTCTCAAAGTAGTTTGTAATCTCCTCCCTTATATCTTCCCTGAAAATGGGATCCTTAAGTGCCTCTGCCCGGAGGCGCCATGTCGGAATCCTTGCCCTCGGGGGGCAGTATTGCCACCTGATAACCAGGGGCGAGTGGTCCGAGAGGACCCTCTCTGTATATTCTGCCTGAGTAATCTCTGTTACTACCTCTGACATAGCAAAGACATAGTCCAGCCTCGTATGTAGCTGCTGCAGGGCAGTGTAATGCGAGTATTGCCTTTCTTGGGGGTGTCTCGTTCTCCACACATCTACCAGACCAAAGTCGTCTAGTAGTGTCTGCAATGCTTTAGCCGCTGGGGCGGGTCTATCAATCTTTCCATCTTATCTATCCACCCTGGGGTTTAATACACAGTTAAAATTCCCACCCCAGATATCACCGCACTACCCACACATATGCCAAGGTTAGTGCACAGAGTTCTGAAATATGCTGCCGTATTTTGTTTGGGGGCGTATGTATTTACAATGTATTCTCCACCAATCCCCTCAATATGACCATCCTCCCATCCGTTTCCGCCACTTCCTGGAACAGTTGAAACTGGACATGCGGCGCCACCCAGATGAGTACTCCTCTAGCATAAGCAGAGTATGTCGAGCCCACCACAACCCCTTTCCATTTCTTCACAACCATCTCCATCTTTTCCCGTGTCAGGTGAGTCTCCTGCAATAGTGCGATGTCTATCTTTGTCTGCGCAGGTACAACATAACCTTGATCCTTTTTAGATAACTATTAAGTCCTCTGACATTCCACGTAATTATTTTAAGGCCCCCCCATGGCCCATTAGAGTCCCCTTTCCCCTTCCATCGGTGCAGTCCAGATCCCACTAGTGTCTCAGTCTATATAGGCTTGTTTCCCAGTTCAAATGTCCCTTAACTACAAACACCCCAAATATCCCTTACCCTCTCCCTCCCGCCTCACTTCCCTTCCCCAACTTCACCCCCCACCCGCTGCCCAGGTCCATCAACAACCCCCCTTACCTCCCTCCCATCCACCTCCCTGTCTTCCCCCAACAACACCCTCCCCAACTGTTGCCCAGCTCCATCCCTGGATCTCAGGCACCCCCGCATCTAGCACTTTCTGGTGAAACCCGTACACGCGGCTCAGCAGGGTGAGGTGCTCTATTGGCTGCCTTACTACTAATTGTCGGGGGTATGTAACTGCGATCCTGTTGCTCCTATTTGTTTAAAGTTGCTACACCTAATACTCCCATTTTCATGTGCGCTTTTATACACCATATTCCAGTCCAACAGAGTCATAGAGTTCAAGGGCTACACCTTATCTATCAAGTAATTCAAGGTGCTATACTAGAATTCCCCACCGTCTTATCCTCGCAGTGTACATGATATAGCATCTTCACTTATCGTGCTCCTGGTAATCTTGTTCCTCATCCCGCGCCGGGCAGCCCTGTAGATCCAACCACGACGCTGCTTCCTCTGGGGTATCAAAGAACAGCGCTCTGCCTTTGTACAGAACTTTCAACTTCGCTGGGTACAATCGCATGTACCTGATATCCGCTGCACGCAGTCTTCTCTTAACCGCCATATAACTATATCGCTACCTTTGCACCAACATAGTATAGTCGGGGTATGCTGTAATTTTGGAGGAGGCTCTTTCTATCGTTCTGCCCTTATGAAAATACTCCAGAATCTTTTCCCTGTTTTTGTAATTCAAAGTTTTCGCAATTATCGGCCGCGGTGGAGCTCCAGGCTGTGGTTTCGTCATCAGGGCTCGATGTGCCCGCACTACCGTGAACCCCTGCGAGAGTTTGTCCGCTCCTACTTCTTGCAGGATCATGTTCTCCACGTAGTCCATGGGGTCGTGGCCTTCTTCTCCTTCTGCCAGGCCAACCACCCGGATGTTGTTCCGTCTCGCCCGTCCTTCTACTTCCTCCACTCTGTTTTCAAGGTTGGCGCCCTGTTGTTTGAGCACATGGAACTCCTTTGCATTGTTCGTGCTTACATCAGTGTTAGTCTTTACTGCGCTTTCCAGGCCGCTAGTTCTTTCTGCCAGCGCTCTGACGTCCTGTTGCAGCACGGTGACTTCAATTCCTACGGCATCTATTTTGTTTTCCAGGGCTGTCGGCAGTTCTGCCATCGCCGTGCCCCACTTAGCACTCAGGTCCGTTATGGCCGCTAGGACTTGTTGTTTTTCTCCTTCAGGGGCGTCATCCCCCAATACCTCCCCCGTCTTTTGTGCTGGGGTCGAAGGGGTCCGCTGCGCCTTTGCAAAGGTGTCTATAGTGGGTTGCTTGCTCCTGGACTTCAGCTCTTTCACTGACATCCTGCAATATCACTTTGTGTCCTATGTCAGCTCTCCTGTGTCACTGTAGCTTCCCCAATTCAGTTCAGTGTTTGGGTGTCCTCAGTGGGCTATACTGCAAGGCGGCATGCAAGGTCAAGCTTGGAGTGGGCTGTGTCCTCCCACGTCTCTCCTTTAAGCAGTGTTTCAGTAGCGTGTTTCCGTGGCCCGTGCTCACATTCCACTTTTCCCCCTTCCTGGCAACGTTTTAACTTGGGGTCCATGTCCTCTTTGCAGGTCCCAACCTCTGTCAAAGCTCACAGTGTTACATTTGTTTGTAAATGGCTGATCATCGGTGCACCTCGTGTGTTTATTTCGCACTATATTCCACACGGCCCTACTTCTCAGCAGCGGTGCCACTGTACAGTCCAGCGGTCTGCATTTACCGAGAACATCAGCAGTGGAAGGGGGTCAGTTCTTAGGCCTTTGTTGTGGCAAGACAGGCTTTACAATGCGCCCGATCCATTGTTAATTCCATTCTGAGTGGCACTAATTTCCGACTGCATTCCAATTTAAACAGCGCACCACTTCATGCTCCCTCCGTACCTTTCATTTTCATGCGTGAGCTCCTGTCCCATACTTCTACAGCGTTGCAGTTGCTGGCACTGCAGGGACATCTATCAACTTCTCTGGCTCTTGTTTGGGCCAGGGAGTGTTTGTATGCTGTGTATTTAATGTTGCACTTTTCATTCTATCCCGTGTTGCATTACCCATGGCTGCCACTGTGTCCCAGGCCCGATGGTGTCTGCTGAGCCACTCGACTATCTGCGCTCCGCTCCCAGGGCATTCCTTTGGCATCTCACCTCATCGCTTCAATGTTGCACTGGGAACAGTGCTTGGGCAACAATGTAGCTTTGTGCCTTGGGCCATTTAACTCGTGCCTCACGGTCAATATGTGGCTCTTCGTTTCCTTCTGCAGGGGTCTGCTATAATGCACCTCCATATATGTCTCACACGCCGCAGCTCCCGAGAGTCTGCCTCTCGGTGACAATCCATCAGCAGAGGGGCGATCTGGCCAGCATTTGGATCAATGGCTCACTCCTGTGTCTGTGAAAGCTTGCCAGTCAGAAAACAAATGTCTTATGGAGTTGCAATCCGACTGAAGTCTGATGATCCTTGGGGACCCTGTTACAGCGTCCGCATCATGCTACTCCAGCCCCGGGCGCTCTCGACCCGCTCCCCGGGTTCTGCCGATTATTTGTTATGGAGGCAGCCCTTTGTTCTGCGGGGCCCGGCCGCCGCTTTTGTCTCCGAGACCGCACTTAATAGAAACAATCCTTCGCTTCTAGCACTGTGCACACTCGCCGGAAGGCACTGCTGTATCAAGTCAGTGGGGCACTTCTTACCGCATTAAAAAGTTTCAACAGGCACTCGCGATCGATGTGCCTCCTCCCTTCACCAAGGTCCTCAGCTATGTTGGCTGGGGACCCCCGTTCTCTGCAGCCGCCCGAACTGAGCAATATGGTATTTATTTTATTGCGCTAGCGATCCGCCTCTCTAGCCATCCACCGAAGACAGCTCTTCCATTACAGGGGTGTGCCCCTTGGAGTCTCTTTGTTCTCGGCTGCCGCCATTTTGATGTCCCTCCTACGGCCGGCTCTGAGATACAAAGTATCAATCTGACTGTTCCACAGCTGTGAACGTGCAGCCAGCCTGTTCATGCTCTGCTCTGTGTCTTCCCATGCCTTTTCATGCATTTTAAAGCTGCTGTTGGTCGAAAAAATATGCGTTTTTTGTCGGATCAGGTCACCGGATCTCAGAGCTCACAGGGATCACAGCCTATTCCATGGCTGCTAAGCCACGCCCCCGGCTCATGGGTTGTAGTGTACACACGGCAGAAATTCGGGGATAAAGATTTCAAAATTGATAATGAAAGAAGCCTTTTATTTGTGGATGCCTTGCATTGTGCTGGATTGCTGGAATTTGCGGAGGGACAACTGTGTCCCAGCAGACTTTCATTACGAACGCCTTTTCAAGATGGCGGCCCGAAGCTAGAACACTGGAGTGCCTTGTGTTGACCTGCAGTGTGCATGCATTGATTGTCTGTCCCCTTATAACCTCGGCCAATCACAAGGTCGGCAGGCTTAGCCGGCCCACTCCACCAGGCCCCGCTTCTAAGGCTCCTGTCTGTTCCTGTCCGGGCCTGGATAGCCACAGCTCCATACCACTAACAATGATCCGTCCTCTGGACAAGTTACTGGTCTGCCTTCACTGCATCTGCTCCAAAGGATTGCCACAACCCTTGCTGCCATGAAAGTGAGTCTGACCGACTGCCATCACTAACTCTCCTGGGGTTTCTTCTGTTGCCCCATCCTCGCATATCTAACTTCGTTCCTCACTGCATTTTCAACTAGTATTGTCTAATTGTGTACCATCTGCTTTGCACCGTTTGCTGCCTCCATTTACAAATTTAAATTTTGGCGTTTTAGCATTCCTTGTGTAAACTCTACTTTACACTGTTTGCTGCCTCCATTTAAAATGTTGAATTTGGTTGTCTTAGCATACCTTGTGTACCATCTGCTTTGCACTGTTTGCTGCCTCCCATTAAAAATTCAAATTTGGATGTTTCAGCATTCCTCGTGTACCATCTGCTTTGCACTGTTTGCTGCCTCCATTTAAAAATCCAATTTGATGTGTATATTTTATTCAGCTCTCTGTACTACTCACCAAATGTAATTCTACTTCCTCTGGTTTCTCTTATTCTCTCAACCTCATACTACTAGGCCTCCTCGTGAGTACAGCCAGAGCTGTGCATTGCTGCCACTCCTCCCTCATTCATTGGCTAATCCTCTCCCTTGCTATGGCTCTCTTCGTCTCTCCTATAGTCTCTAACTGCTACTCTACCCCCTATCTCTCTTCTCTCTCTATGTCCGGAATGAAGAAGCACAAAATAAGCATCCTGAGCACAAACCCTGGACTTCCCATTGCAGACACCTATGTCAGTGCCTCCTCTAGAGAGGTTTTCCCTGATATCCTTTTCTCTGTCCCTTCTCCAGATCTCTGGACCCCCCATCTCATCTCCACTCTCTCTCCCTCCTCCCACTCCTCTATTAACAGTGGCACCAAGTGGCAAGTCCTCTCGGTTGGCTTTGCTACCCCTCGTTGCTTCGTTAATGTCTATCACACTGGCACCATTCTGGTTCAGGGTTGTCAATCCAACCTCTTTCTTTTTGACAGCATCTTGCCTTCTCTCATTAACTTTCTTCCTTTGCCTGCATCCCACCCTTTCTCCCACTCTCCCTCCTCTGAATTGTATACCACGCCCCTGTACTCCTCCTCAGAAAACTTTCAAAAGCGCTGACCACCTCCACCTGGTGACTCTTAATGCCAGCTCAGCCAACAAACAATCCTCTGATATCTGTCTCCATCTTGAAGACATTGACCTCGACATTCTCGCTCTTATTGAGACTTGGTTCAATGCCACCTCAGGGACTGCCTTTGACTCCCTCCTCCCTGACGGCTTCAAGATCATCTCCAAGCCTTGACCTCACCGCACTGGCAGGGGTTTGCCTTATTCTTCCCTGAGTGGGTTCCAGCTTCCAAATTACCTACCCAGACCAATTCCTCTTTTGAAAGCCTGGTTTGCAAGTTGGTCACCTCTCCCACCTCCACCATGACTATTGCAACCATCTACCGGCATCCAAGCGCCACCTCCTCTTTTCCTCTCCGAATGGACTGACTTCTGTTCTTCTTTACTTTCCTCCACCTATAACCTTCTCCTCCTGGGTGACTTCAACATTCACCTGGACTCCCCTGGCTCTGCATCCACTCTATTCACTGACTCACCTCGGGCCGACCCACACAGCTGGACATACTCTGGATGCCTTCATACACTCTAACGTCTCTCTCTCCCCTCCACTAGTCACCTCTCTCACCTGGTCAGAGCACTCTCTCCTCTCCTCCCATCTGGGTCCCATTGGCCCCCTGACCGCCCCCCAAAAGTCGCACCAACCTCGGTCACTAACACCCGCCCGATAAAAAGAGTGACTGCGGCTGCCTTCGCCTCCACTTTCACCCCTCCTAACCCCCCCACTTCTGACTCGAACTCTGAATCTGCCCTCAGCAACCTCCATCTTTCCATCACCAACACTGTTGACACTCTTGCCGCAGTCAAAAGGATCCACCTGAGACCTGCCTCAAAGAGTAACACTTGATATGACACCAAACTTGCAGCCCTGAAACGAAAGTGCAGTGCAGCAGAACAAAAGTGTCAAACCTCAGGCTCATCCTCTGACAAACTGGCCTGCTGCCTGCTCCAAAGGCAATACCGACGTGCCATCCCTGTAAAGAAAATAGCCCACATTCAGGCACGAGTCTCCGGCGCATCCAATAACATGGCTGAACTTTTCAAAATCTGCCGGGAACTAGCCAACCTCTCCGCAGTCTCTTCCTTCCCTTCTCCTTCCCAGGCCCTCTGCAATGCACTGGCCTCACACTTTGCCACCAAAACTCAGGACATTCTGACCACCCTTTCTACACTCCCTCACAACCCATCCCACTCCTCCCAACACACTCCGCCCTCCCTGCTCCTTCCTCCTTTTCCTCCTTCTCTTCTGCCACACCTGAAGACGTTACCAGAGTTGTCTGCTCCATGAAAGTCTATCTAAACAGGTCTCGTCTTGCCCATCCAAGACCATCAAGGATAACATTGGCTATGTTGCCCCTGCTCTCGCTGATTTCTACAATCACTCCTTTATCACTGGATCTTCCCCCCTCCATTAAGCACTCCCTTGTGTGCCCACTTCTGAAAAAAACATCCACTGACCCTAACTGCCTTGCCAGCTATTGCCTTATCTCCATCACCCCCTTCCTGGGGAAGCTACTCTGGGGAAGAAACTGGCTTTGCCCCTACTTAACTCTCACACTGGACTTATTGGAGGCCTCCACGACCATCAATCTGGATTCCAAGCATCCAGAGGCATGGAAACTGATCTTCTAAATACCCGTGAATAACTGCTTGCCTCTCTGGGCTCCAACCCCCCAGCTGCCCTCATCCTTCTAGATCTCTCCTCTGCATTTGACACAGTTAACCATTCCATCCTCATACAATGGCTCCACCATATACTTGGTATCTCGGAATGGGCACGGGATTGGCTGTCCTCTTACCTCACTAACCGCTCTTCCCAAGTCATCCTGGGTTCTTTTTTCTCTCCTTCTTCCATCTCCACCTGTGGTATCCCGGAAGGGCTCTATACTCTCCCCCTGGCTCTTTAACATCTACCTTGCTCTCCTTGCATGCCTCATCTCCTCTTTCTCCTTAAACTTCCAGTGTTATGCAGACGACACACAGCTCTTCTTCTTTAGACTCCCTGCTGACCCTCTTGCACCACCCTCCATCATCCCCGACTGCCTATCTGCCATCCAGTCTTGGTGCGCCTCCAATAATCTCTGCCTCAATGACTGTAAAACTGAGATCCTTCGCATTGGGAACCCTAACCCCTCCTTCTTCCCTTCACTCTGGCCTTCCTCATTGGGCTCTCCCCCTGCCCCTTCAACTGAAGCCAGAAACCTTGGCTTCATCTTCGACTCCTCTCTTTCCTTCTTCCCTCACACTCAGGCCATTGCCAAGAAGTCCAACTATCAACTCTTTCTTCTCAAAGGAATTCTATCTTTTCTCACCTTCCCTTAGAGGATCAATGTGACACAAGCCCTTGTTCTCTATAGACTTGACTACTGTAACAGCCTCCCCCTGAACCTCCCTTCTTCCACTCTGCTACCCCTCCAGCTTATCCAGAATAGGGCGGCAAGACTTATCCTTGGCCTTAAGCCCATGGACCGCATCTCTCCTGCCCTAAAAGGTCTTCACTGGCTCCCGGTTGCTGCACAGATGAAATTCAAATCCCTCTGCATCATCCACAAGACTGTCTGGACCCAGGGACAACACTATCTTCACCTTTATCTCTCCAAATACTGTGCCCCTAAACCACTTCTCTCCTCTGGCACCAACTCCTTGTGTGTAAATCGTTTTGCTAAGCAGAGGGCAGGATGTCGCTCACTTTCCACTGCAGGCTCCCTCCTTTGGAATAGCCACTCCTTCTCTCTGTGTCTTGAGCAGGATCTTCTCAAATTTTGGGAAGCTCCTTAAGACTTTCCTCTTTTCCTCCTCCTTTCGTCTTCTCTCCTCTGCTAATCTCACAGTTGCTGAATCGGTGTCCATGTCCCTTATGCATCTCCGGGGCTTTGACCTCCCACATCAATTCTTCCCAGGTCCAGTCTTTTCACAGCACTTTACATCTGCATACCCTCTGCTCTGGAGACTCACACTTACACCTCTTGTGGCCCAGGCCGTGTAGCACTCAACATTCTAGCACTTCATCCATGACTCACTCACGGGCTCGGACTCCCCTGCACTTACCCCCTCTTCCCTCTTCCTCTCTGCAGTTGCACCCTATGAATACTTACAAGGCATAGTAGGTTCGTCCCCACTCCCTCTTCCTCCTCTGCCCTTAAATATTGTGTTGTAATGTTGTAAGGTACTTCCCGCCCTCCCTACCTGCCCTGTTGGCACTTTGAAACAGTATTTTCTTATGTATAAGCACCTAATGAGCAAACAATACATAAATAAATAAAGAAGAGAGGAAGCTGGGTAATGCTTTGATTACTTACCAGTGTTCTTCAA
Organism: Ambystoma mexicanum; assembly: GCF_040938575.1. Taxonomy (NCBI): domain Eukaryota; kingdom Metazoa; phylum Chordata; class Amphibia; order Caudata; family Ambystomatidae; genus Ambystoma; species Ambystoma mexicanum. Next base: position 637,004,967 of record NC_090925.1, read on the forward strand.
TATGCCTAGCCTAATGCTACTCTTCTTCGCCACAGTACTGACAAGCGCCTCTCCCTCCTAGGTGGTAAGATCATCACGGTTCTTTTGGGTATATTCAAGAGGATTGTGAGACTGGCCAGGTGCTTTATACCCCACTTTGTGAGGTGGAGGGATCAAAGAAAAAAAAGAAGAATTTGGGGAAAGGGTTCTGTCAGAAGGCAGATGGCCTTTATGCAGCAAGTACTGTGATGAGAAAGAGTAGGACTGGGCATAATGTAAACAAACCTGTTCAGTTGCAAAGGGAATACTAGGGGGATGGGCATCTTAGTGGTGACCCCCAGAGGTTGTCCCCTCTTTACACTGGCATAGCGAGGGCCCCCGCAACCCCTGCGGTGCACCCCGCCACACCATGTCCCAGGAGGGGGCCCATTGGACAAAAAAAAGAGAATTTTTTCTTTATTCTTTTGACAATTGAGGATTCATTCACAATTGGAGTCTCTGAGGAATGGCACTTTAATCGAACCTTCCTGAGAATGGGAAACATGAACAAGGAAAAAGATTTGGTCAGAGGGAAAGCAAGGGTAAAAAGCAAAGTGGGCAAAGGGGAGGCTCTAATAAACAAACAGACAGACAAAAGGGAAAATAATGACTAAAAAGCACACAAATGTTTAAAAACAAAAAAGGAAATTGTTTCTTTTTGAAGTCACTCTGCCTTCATAAAGAAATTATTTCCGTTACGGTTTCGTCCTTTAACGAAAATAATTTCTTTATGAAGTAAGAGTCACTTCAAAAAGAAACCATTTCTTTTTTAAGTAATAGGGCTTCCCTCCATCGCATGACATGGAGGCCTCCAGATCCTCTGCAGATGACAGGAACAAGCATTCCTGGCTGCTGCAGGGAACCGAATGCCTCGTTCCCTGAACCAAACGGATTAAAAGTAAGAAAATGTAAGTGCGTGTATATACATGTATATAATGTAGGGAATTTCTTGAGTGGGGATCTCATAAGGTATACTCTCGCGACCCGTATGTTAGTGCTATTAAGGTTGGCAATGGTTTTCTTATTTTATTATTTTATTCTTGTGTTACAAGGATGTAGGTCAACATAGAGTCCCTCAGCTCCGTTTGTAAAGTAAGCAGTAGTTTGTTTGTGCCTACACCTCTTTGCGCCAAATTTCTGATGTAAATGAATAAAAGTACGTAGTCAAGTTTCTTCAAGTATATTTTCTTAATTTATTTGATATATGTTCTGCCCATATGGATGACACGTGTTTCGGCGTTTCATTGGCGCCTTTTTCAAATCCGGGCTGAATGTAAGCGTAACATGTAATAAAACAAAACACAAAATATAACATATGAAATAGCATTTTAGCATATTTTGTAACACATTTAGTAGTTAGAATAGTGACTTAGGCTGTGTAGTATATCCTTTTAGCATTCTCAAATTGCATGAACACCTAAAAGTGCAGCACCTCTTAGTTACCTCAAATGGTTAAAAATAAATCCATTACAGTGACTATGTTAGTTTTTTAAAATTAAATTTGTGCAATCCGAAAAAGAAGTAAGTATGGGATGGCATGGAACTAACAATTTTTGGCTGTCAGAAAAGCATGTAAATTTGTTTTCTTACCCTTATTGAATGTAATGCGAATCTCCCTTTCCTTATTTCCGGGAATTAGTTTTTAGTTGAAGTGTATCACGGTAGTTCCAGGGTTAAATCCCACCTAGAACAAATTTGGTTGTTCTATTATGCTAACATTAGCCTTATAACCTTCTATCGGATTGATTCTTTATGCATGATTCCCTGGCATATATTTAGACACATTTTAAACTCTAGTAAGCATGACTAGTAACATCTTTCTCATTGCATTTATGTAAAAAGTGCTATTCATATTTGCAATCCTCCAATCGCATTACATATCCTTGGTCTCATGCATTCTGTTACTCTAGCGGTCACTAGGAATTACTTTTTCAGTTACAATGACTGGTAACCGATTTGCTCCCCATTTGTGTTTACCAAAACACCCTTTCGCGTGAGTTTGAAATCCCAACCAAAATATATTTTGTTTATGCCACTCGGCATCAAGCGTGCTGAATTCTACATTGAGCATGCTTGTAGCGGTGGTCTTTCCACCCCTTAAAAGCGCTTACCTACAAAATTCTCTTGCTCATGCCTCAAGCATCGGGGGTCCTGTTTTGGTTCTGGCAAATCCTTGTTCATAAAGAGTTACAGATTGCTAGTCCCTCTTTCCTTTTGTTCATTTACAAAATTCGGCGGCCATACTTTGGGCTGAGTTTTAGTACGTAAGTCCTTTTTTCCTTTTTGGTGTTTAAAATGATCTGTTGCATTTGTGTTTAGTGTAACATTGATTTGAATTTAAACTTCCATTTTTATCTTGCGCGGCTGATCTGTTACTTATTATTATGTCCAAATTTACAAAAATTAAAGTTAAAGGAGTAACTAATTTTTCACTATGTTTATTAGTATTTTTTTCTCCTCCCCCCCCCCGCATCTCTTTATATTATGTATACCTAAGACAGTTTCCTGTTGGGAATGGTGCATTATGGTAACTTTAGTTTTCTTCATTGACCATTATTTTCTCACTATATTTTATTGGCATTCTTTTCACAATTTCAGAATGGTGCATTGTGGTACCTGTGGTTTGATGTAAATTTCGCCTCTCTCATCTGTTTAACTTTCATCTGATTAGCGGTTTCGCCCATATAGGATCTCCCCATATGTATATCTAAAACATATGATTTGACAGTGCACATTCTTTTCACAATTTCAGAATAGTGCATTGTGGTACCTGTGGTACCTGTGGTTTGATGTTAATTTCGCCTCTCTCATCTGTTTAACTTTCATCTGATTAGCGGTTTTGCCCATATATAGGATCTCCCCATGTGTATATCTGAAGCATATGTTTTAACATTGCAGTATTCAATAATTTTTTTCTATGCAACAAATTATAATTGAACAAAATAGAAAACAGGAAAAAAACATTTTTGTAATTAATGAAAACATTTGCAATATTCATAACAAGAGTCCTGTATATTATCATTTTTTTGGTTTTGTTTCTGCTATTTCTCTGCTACTTCTCCAGCATCACAAAAAGTGAATCATTTCATTGTCTGAATTTAATCCATGTTCCAATGTTTGAAAATGACAGATTAATCTGGCTTCTTCTTGCCTAAAGCAAAGTTCTTGATTTCCTCCTCGTTTGCCCATTTTGATTCTTTTCAGTCCAATAAATCTAATGTCTTTTTTATTTTGCATTTGGTGTTGGTTTTGCCAATGAACAGATAACGGGAGGTTTTTGTCTTGACTTCCTATGGCTGAAATATGTTCTCTAATTCTAGTTCTTAACTCCCGAATGGTGCTCCCAATGTAGAGCAGATTACAGACACATATCACTGCGTAGACCACATGTTTGGATCTACAATTAATTTGTTCCCTAATCTTTGTTTTGACACCTTCTTGGTTCGTAAAAGTAACTGTGTCTTGTAGTGCATAGTGGCACATCGAACAGAAGCCACATTTCCTGAAACCTGACTGTGGTTGTCGTAACCATGTTTGTGATCTTGTTTCTTCTTCCTCCTCTTCGGACATCATAGAAGGACTCAACATGTTTTTCAGAGTTCTGGCTTTCCTATAAATTATTGTTGGATAATCTTGTATGTGTTTCTCGATATGTGGGTCTAGTTTTAATAGATAACAGTTCTTTTTTAGGACTTTTTTAATTTCTTTGTTGTTTGCACAATATGCCGTAATAAAATGAATAGTATCATCTGGTTGTGTACTTTTGCTGCTTTGAGATAATGTTGATTGTCTGGTCATGTTTTTGGCTTTCATTTTTGCAGTTTTAATTGATTTTTGTGAGTATCCTCTGGCCTTGAATCTGTCTGATAACAGTTGGCATTCACTCTCAAAATCTGATAATTCTGTGCAATTACGTCGTGCTCTAATGAACTCTCCTTTCGGAATGTTGTAGATAACCGGTTTATGGTGGCAGCTAGTCGCATACAATGTTGAATTGACTTCCGTCTCTTTTCTGAATGTTTTTGTGTGTAATTGTCCTGTGGATACAAAGATGGTTAGATCCAAAGAGTTAATTTCCATTTTGCTGCTTTGCCCAATAAATTCTAGGCCAAATTCATTGTTATTTGCTTTGTTTAGTAAAGACTCCAGTTCTTCCGGTGTACCGTTCCAAATAATTAGTACATCATTGATGTACCTTAGCCATTTGATTATTTTGTTCTTGAACTCAGGTATTTGGTATATGTGTAGGTCTTCAAACATTCCCATTACAATGTTGGCAAGGGCTGTGGCATATTTAACGCCCATTGCGACTCCACGTATTTGTCGAAAAAACTGATTATTGAAAATGAAAACATTATTCTCTAAAGTTGTCATGAGCATTTCTTTAAGCATGCATGCAGAGTTGAAAAATGATGCAGATCTATTTTTGAAAGTATAGTCCATTGCCTCCAGGGCCAATTCGTATTTAATAGATGTATATAGAGCCTTGACGTCCCATGTTGCTAATAAGTATGTATCTTGCCACTGAATTTATTCTACAATTTTAATGGCATCTGTTGTGTCTTTCAGATATGCCTGTATTTTAGGTACTTCAGGTCTTATTATATTGTCAATATATTCCGCTATAGGTTCTGTCGCCCAACCTATGCCACTTACAATAGGCCTTCCTTCTGGGATAGTGTCATATTTCTTGTGAACTTTTTCGGTTATCAAGGAAGCGGACAAAGGTGGCAACATTATAATAATGAATAGAGTGGATTACATAAAGATGGCTATGAACCACTTGGAAAATCCAGAATGTTATGAGAAATTAATAGGAAATCCAATACCGAAAATAACACAAGATTTGACAAGCCTTATTAATGCCTGGCACCAGCAAGGACTAATAACTGATGAAGAGCAGACACACCTACGGGTAAATAAACCTACAATTCCAACCATATACTTTCTTCCGAAAGTTCACAAGAAATATGACACTATCCAAGAAGGAATGCCTATTGTAAGTGGCATAGGTTGGGCGACAGAACCTATAGCGGAATATATTGACAATATAATAAGACCTGAAGTACCTAAAATACAGGCATATCTGAAAGGCACAACAGATGCCATTAAAATTGTAGAAGAAATTCAGTGGCAAGATACATACTTATTAGCAACATGGGACGTCAAGGCTCTATATACATCTATTAAATACGAATTGGCCCTGGAGGCAATGGACTATACTTTCAAAAATAGATCTGCGTCATTTTTCAACTCTGCATGCATGCTTAAAGAAATGCTCATGACAACTTTAGAGAATAATGTTTTTATTTTCAATAATCAGTTTTTTCGACAAATACGTGGAGTCGCAATAGGCATTAAATATGCCCCAGCCCTTGCCAACATTGTAATGGGAATGTTTGAAGACCTACACATATACCAAATACCTGAGTTCAAGAACAAAATAATCAAATGGCTAAGGTACATCGATGATGTACTAATTATTTGGAACGGTACACCTGAAGAACTGGAGTCTTTATTAAACCAAGCAAATAACAATGAATTTGGCCTAGAATTTATTGGGCAAGGCAGCAAAACGGGAATTAACTTTTTGGATCTAACCATCTTTGTATCCACAGGACAATTACACACAAAAACATTCAGAAAAGAGACGGAAGTCAATTCAACATTGTATGCGACTAGCTGCCACCATAAACCGGTTATCTACAACATTCCGAAAGGAGAGTTCATTAGAGCACGACGTAATTGCACAGAATTATCAGATTTTGAGAGTGAATGCCAACTGTTATCAGACAGATTCAAGGCCAGAGGATACTCACAAAAATCAATTAAAACTGCAAAAATGAAAGCCAAAAACATGACCAGACAATCAACATTATCTCAAAGCAGCAAAAGTACACAACCAGATGATACTATTAATTTTATTACGCCATATTGTGCAAACAACAAAGAAATTTAAAAAAGTCCTAAAAAAGAACTGGTATCTATTAAAACTAGACCCACATATCGAGAAACACATACAAGATTATCCAACAATAATTTATAGGAAAGCCAGAACTCTGAAAAACATGTTGAGTCCTTCTATGATGTCCGAAGAGGAGGAAGAAGAAACAAGATCACAAACATGGTTACGACAACCACAGTCAGGTTTCAGGAAATGTGGCTTCTGTTCGATGTGCCACTATGCACTACAAGAAACAGTTACTTTTACGAACCAAGAAGGTGTCAAAACAAAGATTAGGGAACAAATTAATTGTAGATCCAAACATGTGGTCTACGCAGTGATATGTGTCTTTAATCTGCTCTACATTGGGAGCACCATTCGGGAGTTAAGAACTAGAATTAGAGAACATATTTCAGCCATAGGAAGTCAAGACAAAAACCTCCCGTTATCTGTTCATTAGCAAAACCAACACCAAATGCAAAATAAAAAAGACATTAGATTTATTGGACTGAAAAGAATCAAAATGGGAAAACGAGGAGGAAATCAAGAACTTTGCTTAAGGCAAGAAGAAGCCAGATTAATCTGTCATTTTCAAACATTGGAACATGGATTAAATTCAGACAATGAAATGATTCACTTTTTGTGATGCTGGAGAAGTAGCAGAGAAATAGCAGAAACAAAACCAAAAAAATGATAATATACAGGACTCTTGTTATGAATATTGCAAATGTTTTCATTAATTACAAAAATGTTTTTTTCCTGTTTTCTATTTTGTTCAATTATAATTTGTTGCATAGAAAAACATTATTGAATACTGCAATGTTAAAACATATGCTTCAGATATACACATGGGGAGATCCTATACATGGGCAAAACCGCTAATCAGATGAAAGTTAAACAGATGAGAGAGGCGAAATTAACATCAAACCACAGGTACCACAGGTACCACAATGCACTATTCTGAAATTGTGAAAAGAATGTGCACTGTCAAATCATATGTTTTAGATATACACATGGGGAGATCCTATATGGGCAAAACCGCTAATCAGATGAAAGTTAAACAGATGAGAGAGGCGAAATTTACATCAAACCACAGGTACCACAATGCACCATTCTGAAATTGTGAAAAGAATGCTAATAAAATATAGTGAGAAAATAATGGTCAATGAAGAAAACTAAAGTTACCATAATGCACCATTCCCAACATGAAACTGTCTTAGGTATACATAATATAAAGAGATTGCGGGGGGGAGGAAAGAAATACTAATAAACATAGTGAAAAATTAGTTATTCCTTTAACTTTAATTTTTGTAAATTTGGACATAATAATAAGTAACAGATCAGCCGCGCAAGATAAATACGGAAGTTTAAATTCAAATCAATGTTACACTAAACACAAATGCAACAGATCATTTTAAACATCAAAAAGGAAAAAAGGACTTACGTACTAAAACTCAGCCCAAAGTATGGCCGCCGAATTTTGTAAATGAACAAAAGGAAAGAGGGACTAGCAATCTGTAACTCTTTATGAACAAGGATTTGCCAGAACCAAAACAGGACCCCCGATGCTTGAGGCATGAGCAAGAGAATTTTGTAGGTAAGCGCTTTTAAGGGGTGGCAAGACCACCGCTACAAGCATGCTCAATGTAGAATTCAGCACGCTTGATGCCAAGTGGCATAAACAAAATATATTTTGGTTGGGATTTCAAAGTCACGCGAAAGGGAGTTTTGGTAAACACAAATGGGGAGCAAATCGGTTACCAGTCATTGTAACTGAAAAAGTAATTCCTAGTGACCGCTAGAGTAACAGAATGCATGAGACCAAGGATATGTAATGCGATTGGAGGATTGCAAATATGAATAGCACTTTTTACATAAATGCAATGAGAAAGATGTTACTAGTCATGCTTACTAGAGTTTAAAATGTGTCTAAATATATGCCAGGGAATCATGCATAAAGAATCAATCCAATAGAAGGTTATAAGGCTAATGTTAGCATAATAGAACAACCAAATTTGTTCTAGGTGGGATTTAACCCTGGAACTACTGTGATACACTTCAACTAAAAACTAATTCCCGGAAATAAGGAAAGGGAGATTCGCATTACATTCAATAAGGGTAAGAAAACAAATTTACATGCTTTTCTGACAGCCAAAAATTGTTAGGTCCATGCCATCCCATACTTACTTCTTTTTCGGATTGCACAAATTTAATTTTAAAAAACTAACATAGTCACTGTAATGGATTTATTTTTAACCATTTGAGGTAACTAAGAGGTGCTGCACTTTTAGGTGTTCATGCAATTTGAGAATGCTAAAAGGATATACTATACAGCCTAAGTCACTATTCTAACTACTAAATGTGTTACAAAATATGCTAAAATGCTATTTCATATGTTATATTTTGTGTTTTGTTTTATTACATGTTACGCTTACATTCAGCCCGGATTTTAAAAAGGCGCCAATGAAACGCCGAAACACGTGTCATCCATATGGGCAGAACATATATCAAATAAATTATGAAAATATACTTGACTACGTACTTTTATTCATTTACATCAGAAATTTGGCGCAAAGAGGTGTAGGCACAAACAAACTACTGCCATGTATATAATGTAATGTGCATGAATGAGTGAGTACATGATGTATGGGTGTCTGCCTCGGTGTGTCTGTGTTAGTGTATGGTGAAAGCATGTACACTTAAATGTATGGGTGTCTGGGTGTGCGTTTTTGAGTGCATGGTGAAAGGGTGCAAACTTAAATATATGGGTGGCTACCTGGGTCTGCCTGTATGATGAAAGGGTACACACTTAAATGTATGGGTGGCTGGTTGTATGTGTATGGTGAATGGTGTGTGTGTGCTTGTGTTCATGGGCACAATAAAACCTACATTTCGGGTGGGCATCTAACTTCTTCATCTTTACGCATTCTAATGAGGATATTCTAGTGCATCTTCAATGTTAGAAGCAGTTAACTCGTTCATTTAAGACTGAAAGCACACACTTATGGACTGCTGTGAAAATGAACGGTTTCCTGTCCCCTGTCTACCCTTCCAATCACTCCCCTGGCATGCAAGTACTAAACCCACATCACGATTACAATTGCCTAAGAAATTATACGTGTGAATGCAAGTACTTACCGTGAAATGCTTTATGTTAGTAATTGCCAGCACTTTGTTAACGGCGAAACCCAGGCACTGTTTAACATCTGTGACCTGTTCTGTCCGGCAAGGTCTCTGTAGGTCAGCCAGTTCGAGTCAATATAAGCCATTATTTTTTGGGGGTGGGGGAAGAGGGCTGAATCCCAGTTGGCTTAATGCTGTTGCACTACTGCTTGTGTTAAATGCCTTGATTTCTTATTGGTAATCTTCCTTACTCCTAGCCTCACTCTTTGTCGCCTCAGTACTTACCTATGAGGCAAGGTGCCTCATACGTAAGCACTGGGACAAGGAAGAGGGACCTGCACGTAATTCTAGGCTGAGGAGCTGATTTTAGGGTGTGGGGGTGGTATGGGGAGTGGACTCTGTGATAAATCGTAATGCTCATCCATGTCTAGGCTAAGCAGGCATGATATGTGGTATTAGTGGCTAGAGAGGCATTTTGGTACAGCCAGTCTAGTAATTTCTTAGTTTGGCTCAACTTTTTTTTTAAATGGGCATCTCTGATAAAGCAGTCCTGCTAAGTGTAATTACCTGGCTAGGCTGGCATTTGGGTGCTGCCAGTCTAGCCGTTTCTTACTGTGGCATTGTATATTTTTCAGGGCTTCTGTGATAAAAACAACCATGATAAGTGTTATTACTTCGACTGGCATTTTGGTGAAACCAGTCTATGTATGCCTAAATATGGCCTAGCATGCTTTACTGTAATATGTTATTACGTGTTTAGACTGGTCTACATTGTGAAGCCAGTTGGACAGGTTTCCATCATGGTGTAACGTTTTTAATAACCGAACATGACATTAATTAAAGCATTAATGTTCCTGTGCACTGTTGGTGACTTGCCTGTATTGGATTTTTGGATTCGTGTATGTTACCCTAGAAAACAATTGCAAATGCTCTGGCTTTTTACCCACATTTTCTTCGAAAGTGTGCTGTCTAATGCATCAAAACACATATAGATATATCTTTCTCCTAGTGCAGTGTGTGGCGTACCCCTGCAGCAGCACGTTCGTGCTTATTGCGTGAGCGTGGTGATCTAGGCGGCCTAGAGTGTTGAGCGACCCGTGATTTGTTGCTGAGCTGGGGGCGGGGTGGCCTCAGCATGGCTCGCAGGGTTTGGGGTCCAAAAGGTGTTACGCCTCTGTGTTTTGGTTAGCTGGGTTCATCCTGTGTCCTCCTTTTCCAGGGGTCCCATGCATGTCCCGGCGAAAGCAGCTTCACTCTGCCTCTTTTGCAGGCCAGACTTTGACAGGAACCGAAACCGCTCACAAGGAAGAAATTAAATTGTCAGTGGAGATAATCGGCGTTAGCATATTCGCTTTAACAAGGCTGATTATTAATGGATCGCCTGTAAACGACTTGTTACTGAATTGACTAAAACCTGCACCAAATCTCACACCACAACTATGTCCTGCTTCTGTGATTTACTATGCGTGGGGATGTACATTCTTGGTCTGTCACTGCTATGAAGAGTACCAGTGAGTAATCAGAGCATTTTGACTGTTGAGGCGAGGAAACCCCCAGGTTCGTGTTTCCTGTCCTTCAGAGAGCGGTCAGTCCTGGAAAGAGTGGGACGCAGGACTGGACAATGAGGTCTCTGTTTTTCAGGGGGAAACCCGGATTTTCTCTGGGGACTGGCTGCCTCTTCTAGTTACCAGGTATTGGGGAGAGAACACCTGGGCTGCTCAGGCGGAACAGTTGCCAAGCACGCACCCGCTTGCACGCCCCATAGAGTTTGATACTACTAGAATCTGTGCCGTAAGTCGGTCACGTTACGAGCGCCCCTAGCAACACATGTGGTGACATACCGTTTGGGAAATATGTACTCCTAGTAGGGTCAAGGAAAGGGTTATTGTTTCACGTCAATTTCTGAGAATCTATGCAGGTGAGGTCGAGTTATTCTTCCGGGATCCTCTTCTCTGCGAATGTTTTGTCCGCTAAACTTAGGAATTCAAAGGGCAGTTCGAGGACTGTGTACCCGGGCCCTGACCCGTGCTCGTTTTCTAGGAATCTGCTTGTGTGTTGATCACGCTTGGGGAATCTGCGGGTGAGAAAGGTCATGGAAACCGTCTCTTAAGTGACGTCACCTCACGGAATCTCTACGCCTGCACGCTAGTTGTCTGTACGTCTGGCTCCCATAAGCAGGAACCTACACAGTGCAGCTGTTTACTGCTTGTTTTCGTGACAGACCCCTCCCTGTTTGGCCACTGCACTCTGACCACCTTTGAAGTTTAGGAAGCGTTTATTGCGTCAACTGAATAGCTGTTGTGTCATAGCAACCCGCCAACATTTGGAAATAACCTTCGAGTATACAGTTATTTTTATTGACTTGCATTTGGTCAGTTGTAGTTTATTATTCATTTTTGGTAATGATAAACTAGGAAAATATGAGCTTGTTTTGTCAAAAGGCAAGTTGTTTTAGCTTACTTGTTCATAGCTGCCAAGTTCCCCTGCCATTTGTGACACCTTGACCAGTCCTATTTGTTTCACATTGGATAGTGGGACTTGTAGTTTCGTTTTTGCTATTGAAAATGTGGGCCTACAATTCCCAGCATGCAATGGGAAAACCCAGGACTGTCTCCAGGTGTCACGTAAGACATAGGTCAATTTTACAGATGTGCCTTGTTCCAAAGTTCAAGCGTGAAGAGTATCTCGCGCTTGGGTCAGTCTTGCTATAGGGCTTCTATGCACTGTCCGTGGAGTGACTATACTGCAAACCATGGCTAGAACATCAAAGGATTTGAAAGCATTGGAACAATGTGACAAGACCTTGTGTAGAGAGAGGCATGTGCTGGGTCGCACAGGCTGATGTGCACACAGGAGAGAAGGGAGGAGTGGGGGAGGGGATTGTGTCACTACTACAGGTCACTGGTGAGGCCTCATCTGGGGCATCTGGATTGCTGTGGGCAACTCTGGACGGCACATCATCAATAATGTGGCCAAGTCTGGAGGCCACATCTGGACTCTTGGGCCCAATGTTAACAGCCACTTCTGAACTACAATGGCCTCGAGAAACGGGTGTAGTACTTCAGATTGGGCACAAGAGTTCAGATGTGGCCCCCAGAAATGCACACAATACTGAAGATGTGGCATTACCTTAAGCCGTGTGCCCATATGTGGACGTTACATTCTCAGAAAACAAAGATGGTTTAACCCCAAATAGTGTGCGGTCTTAAAAAAAATCCTCAGTTAAAGAGAGGCATGCGAATCTGAACATGTATGTCATATCTTATTAGAGACATTCAAATTCATAAATGCAATACATGCAGTGAACTATGATACAGTTTAAGTGTGTTGCCTTGACAAGAACTGTCTGCTGAAAACAAACGCATTTTCACGCGTTTACCGGCACTGCAAGCATTTCTCGTGCTCTTGCCGGCATCAATCTGCTTCCTGGAGGAGGCGGAGCTTCTTAGGACACGTGCCCCATCACGTGATTTCCCTCGTCGTGAAAACACAGAGGCTGCCGCCCGAGCAGAGTGTGTTGCCTTGACAAGAACTGTCTGCTGAAAACGAACGCATTTTCACGCGTTTACCTGCACTGCGAGCATTTCTCGTGCTCTTGCCGGCATCAATCCGCTTCCTGGAGGAGGCGGAGTTTCCTAGGACACGTGCCCCATCACATGATTCCCCTCGCCGTGAAAACACAGAGGCTGCCGCCCGAGCGGAGTGTGTTGCCTTGACAAGAACTGTCTGCTGAAAACGAACACATTTTCACGCGTTTACCGGCAATGCGAGCATTTCTCGTGCTCTTGCCGGCATCAATCTGCTTCCTGGAGGAGGCGGAGCTTCCTAGGACACGTGCCCCATCACGTGATTCCCCTCGCCGTGAAAACACAGATGCTGCCGCCCGAGCGGAGTGTGTTGCCTTGACAAGAACTGTCTGCTGAAAACTAACGCATTTTCACGCGTTACGCACTGCGAGCATTTCTCGTGCTCTTGCCGGCATCAATCTGCTTCCTGGAGGAGGCGGAGATTCCTAGGACATGTGCCCCATCACGTGATTCCCCTCGTCGTGAAAACACAGAGGCTGCCACCCTTGCAGCGTTAAGCCCGGCGGGGTCAAGGCCGCTGCTGTGCTGTTGTGCGGCTGTTAGGCGCTGGTGGCACTATTCCGGTTTGGAGACTGTGGAGGTTTAATCTCTTTGATCCTCTCCGGATACCAACATTCTACGTGTCTAATAGTATAAAAGTTGAACGTTCCTTTTATTGCAGGTAACTAAGTTATATGCCATTTTAACTTTGAAGAGTCAAGCTTTTTTTTACATTCCCTGCTCAAGTTGATTCCGACTCCGAGGGACCGAAACTATGTATAATCTATCCGCAGGAATACCATGAAGCTCGAGAGCATCAGTTCTGACAGATTATAATCTACCTGGCTCTATGGACTCAACAAGACATGGTGAGGACATATACTTTTTACAACCAACACCGCGCCGATGTCAATCCACAAGGAAACCTCGTGAACATTCGGCCAATCCTGCTCTTATGGAGATTACTCTTAGAGCCATAAACACTACTATATCTAGTTTGTTTAAACTGTACGAGTCCCTAGATTGTAAAATCACTAGTCTTGCCTCTAAGCTAGATTTAATTGGAAATGACTTGAAAGTTAGTTCTCACCCTGTCCCTAATACAGCGACAATGGAAAATATCATGCAAAGATTGTCTAGTTTAGAGACCTTCTGTTTGTCCAACCAAACTGGTCAATCTCATGTTGGCTCAAGTATTGCACAGAGACTCGTAGCATTAGAGTCTCTTCGCAACCCACCCATCATGACAGACTCAGTTTTGCCTGCATTTACCAATATCATTCGTCCTGTAGAAAGAGTAGAGATCACTGCCGAAAGAAAAAACGACTCTTGGATAAGTGTCGATTCTCCTGAGAGAAACACCACCCAAGACCAGTGGGGTGCTAAAACTGACAATAGAGCTGCACAACACAACAAAAAAAATCTCAACAACCAACACTAAGCAAAAAAAAAGAAAACGGCACAAAATAAAGTTTCTTTAAGAAACACGAATGCCTTACCTAAGCCCAATTCACAACAAGAAAATGTCTCTGTAGTGAATCAGACAAATTCTGATTGCTTTATACGAGTGTCGGTAGAGACACCTCGAGAACCTTTAACCAATAATGTCACTCCACACACGAGTGTACCTGTGCCATTAACATCTGTTCCCATTCCAGTTAATCATTCAGTGACACAGGACTTGACTTTGGGTTACACACCATTAGATGATCTTCTTGAATTAGTGTCTCACGGTTCAAATATAGATATACCAGGTCAGCTCCAAAAGTCCACAGAATCCATGACACACACACACTCAAGAGTGATGGTAGTTGGTGTTGAGAAACCTTCCACTTCAACTGCCATACCAATACAAGGCCCTGACAATCGGTTGAGTATTCTCAAAGCTGCAGTTGATTCCTATCTCTTGAATAGATTGTCGGAGGTGTTGCCAGAATCAACTCCCGTCAATCTACAGTCCCTTCAACCCAAAACAGTACACTTTAGCAACGAACAGACTAATATCCCATTTAAAGATGCAAAAATGACAAACCCCAAGTCTTCCGCAGCCTCTACATTTGGTGGCTGCTCTGGGCCTAGGGCCATTCAAACTTCCAAAAACACCGACACTCAGAAAACAGTGTCAAAAGTTCATGTGGGTGACAAAAGAGATTCTAATGCTCTGAGATTTAAAACTTATCACACTTTGATTTTGAAATGCCGTGATGGTGATTTTCCTAAATATGATCTATGTCGTGCTAGTGTGATAAATATTTTTGGCGATGTTGAAGGATTGGAAGCAATCGCTTCGAGTGACATAGATCAAATTGTATTTCTTTGTGATATGACTCTATCTGTTGTTCGTTTATGGGTTAAATCAGGAGTAGTGCGTAATTTATTATGGAATGCAAGAATGGAACTGTTTAATATGGGGTTTTTATTGGCTCAGGATCCAGCCCGACAGAACCATCATAAGCCTGATAACGTAGAGATACTTACAACTCCTGTAGTAGAGCCAGTTTGTGTATGTCATTTTTGTGTCAATGAAACCAGCCACAACTCAATATCATTACCAATGCATAACACTCATTCATAACCACGAACGAGAGTCATAAGTATTGAAAATTCACTTGCCAGTTGGAATACGCAGGGTTCTTCTCACCTTCAATGGACCAAAAATGATCATTTGAATAACTATGATATCGTAGTTTTGCAGGAAACATGGATGTTACATGCTCCCATATGGGACGACCATGATCTGGTCTTACCACATGCAGAATTCTCTGGTAAAGAAAGGCCAACTTCTGGTCTGCTAGTGGCAGTGAAATCTAGTAGAGGACTTGGAATCTCTGCATGGAAATCTCCAAATAAGTTTATTCAGCTAGTCAGAATCACCATTGGCTTCGAAACATACGCCCTGATTAATCTTTATCGAAATTCAGTGGGCATTCTCGAAGAAATGTCGAGTCTTTTTGAAATAATTGCTAGAGACAAAGAGATCTCTGGCATCTTGGTAATGGGTGATTTGAATCTCTCATGCCTTGAAACTAACAAAAAGAGTACAAATTCTGATAGTCAGAGATGGTTGTTATTCATGAATGACCTTAATCTAAGGATGGCGAATGGTACTACTATTGGCGATATTCCTCCAATGAACACTTGGGAGAGAGGAAATTCCAAATCCACTATTGATTATATTTTTATGAGTAACAATATTTTTATGAATGTCACTAAATTTGCTGTTGTTAAACAGGTACAAAGTGACCATCATTTATTATCCCTCGGTTGGTCCATTGAAAATCAAATTGTGCCGACCACCAAACAATGGTATAGACAAACTCTTGTGGTTAACAATGGTAGAAATCGTTTTAGCTGGTCTTATGATAAACTATCAGCCCTAAACACTGCTATTTTGAACAGCCATGGAACGAGCAATGTTGAATCATATGTTGATGTCTTAAATACTTTTAAGAATATTCACTTGCTGAAACATAAGACCTCTGTGATTCACACCCATGAATTTGACTTAGCACTTCATGCCCGCAAAAAGGCACATAGAAAAGAGATTAGAAGCCTCTGTAAACTACCCATGGCTGATCAAATAAAAGCTATTAAATCAGCTAACTGTCATTATCGTAATTGGGTTCAATCAAGAAAGGCTGCTCTTTTTCAAAGTGATGGAGAGAGATTTTTGACAGCATGTTACAAAAAAAATTCTGCCCTGGTATGGAAAACCTATGGCTAAACTAATTCATGCTGATTGTCCTCCAACCTTGATTGACATTATTTTTTTGCTTCACTCCCAGACAAAGGTATTCATAAGATTAAATATGGAAGGGCTACTTTCCAGAGCTGTTGTTACAAATAGAGGCTTAAAACAAGGATGCATTTTGGCAACAGCATTGTTTAACTTCTTTATTAATGATGTGCAATGGATTTTCCCCAAGCTCGTAGCTGATGCTTCAAAATTAAATGGTGTGAAAATTAATGCTTTATGGTACGCAGACGATCTTGTTTTGGTATCAAAGACCCCAAGTGGATTAAATAATTTGTTAAATTCACTATGTTCATATTTTCGAGACAATGGGCCTCATTCCGAGTACGGCGCTAACCAATGGCGCTATTAACGCCTTGGTTGACGCCATACCCGGACCGGCAGCGCCTTGGTGGATGGAAGAATTACCGCCCCATTCCAAGGTTGGCGGGGCGGTAATTCCCCATTCACCAAGGCTCTTCCCCATTCCCAAATGAGCCCCCATAGGGCTCAATGGGAATGGGGAAGATGCAAATAACGGTGACCGTTTACTACAGTCACCGTTATTGGCTTGGAGGCCCCTTTGCGCCCTCGACTTTAACACCTGCTCAAAGCAGGCGTTAAGGGCGAGGGCGCAAAGGGAACTCGGAGTATGGCGGTAAGGGATCACCGCCACCGGTCTCGTTACCGGTGGCCGCTATCCCTTAACGCCATACTCGGAATGAGGCTCAATGAATTAGTTGTTAATAGTACCAAGACCCAAATTGTTACATATGTCCCAACGGGCATGCGAAGAAAGAGAATGATCTGGCAAATAGAAAATATTGCTTTACAAATAGTTCCAAATTACATTTATTTGGGTCTCATTTTTGATGGCCGTCCCTCCGACCATTCGCAACTACGTAAAATTGAACAAAAGCTATCTCGTGCCATATACCAAACCAGAATAGTCCTTTACAAGTATGGCAAATTTTACATTAAAACCTGCTATTATTTACTGGAGTCAGAACGTAGTTGCTACATTATTATATGGTCTTGAGACATATTGTACAATTTCAATGACTTTTCTGAATTCATTTAAAACAAAATTTTGGCGTGCTATTTTACACTTACCACAATGTATTCCAGGAGTGCTCATTCGCTACGAACTTGGGTTAATCTCATTAACTGCAATGTATAACTGGCGTCTATGTGCCTTGTTACGGAAATGTTTTCTGTCTTCAAGCAATAATACCACATTAGCTACAGTTACCAGCTACTTACTTAAAACCTCTGAAAGCTTTCCGAGACAATGGTTAAATAACATCTTTGCTGTCATGCTTCATGCTGATGTTTCTCTTGAGACCCTCCTATTTAATCCAGACCGGCCTAAAAGATGTGCTTGGTGGTCCAACTTTATCATCAAATTGAATTGTTTGTGTCATATAGCAGCTGGCAGGTGGACTATGCCCACAGGAGGAGAATCATGGGCCTGGTAGAAAAGGACAGACTTTTGGGTACTGTGGACGCTGCATGGCTTTGCTGGTTATCACCCTGCTTCTGCCTTGGACTCACCTTGGGTGCACCAGATGTCATGGTCAAACCTCTTCAACTCCAAGGAGTCAAGTGACTGGCACAGAGCGAGTCACTTGGCTGAAGTGCAAAATTAGTGAAGTATGTATGTAGCTGATTTATATAGCGGGAAACTAGCCAGTGAGCAACAGAGTGCTGTACAATTGAGGGAGTAGATCATAGTAGGGGAGGGAGGGAGGGATGGTCTTGTCAGTCTATGGTCCTCCTTTTTTTGGTAAAGTGTTCTTTGAAAGGCAGGATCTTCAATTCTTTCCTGAATCATAGGTGGGATGGAGAAACTCTGATGTTAGAAGGAAGGTTGTTGCAGAGCGTGGGAGCATAGCAGGCAAAGATTTGTTTACTGGTCTTCTCCTTCATTCCAGTCTGGCGATATCTTGACTTCTGGTTCTGGTGTTGCATTGTCTTCCTGAAATGGTTATCTTTTCAGCTCAGTATAATGGTGGCTTGGACATTAGAGCTTCGTAGGAAAATCGGTCTGTCTTGAAGATGATGCAAGCTGGGGAGAGGGTCAGGGCCGGTTCATGGTAAGGTTAGATGGCACAGTTGCACAGGGGCACAGTAAATTAAGAGCGCCACGCCAGCTCACAGTAAAGTGAGTCAGTCATGATTGTATTCTCTTATATTATCTCTGATATATTTTAGCTGTCAGAGAGTCATAAATAATTGGACCGTCACTGCAGTCTTTCTGGTCGGGCAACAGTCCAGTCAAAGATGGTGGCGGCGCGGCACTTTGCAATCACACGCCTCAGACTGACCTATCATAGTGCAGCACAAAAGCATGCGAGGGCCAGGCCTCCAAGTATGCTAAAGTAGTAGCCCCAGCGACGGTAACGCCTATGCGTGTGTGGGCATACTGCGTCGTGGGCATGAGGGAGCAGCAGGAGCTGTCTGACACAAGGTGTTGAGCGAGGCCACTTCGCTTTCCGAACTCTCAACGTCCTTCCCTGGAGGGACCGAGGCAGCCGGGAGCTCTGCTGTTTTCATGGATCAGCGCCAACTGCAGCATCAAAACCTCAGGCATTGCTGGCTACGAGTTTGGAAAGTCATTGGATAGGGATCAACTTAAGGTCAATACACACTGGTATGATCCCAGAACAGCCGGGTATCTAAACCCACCTTTCCCATCATCTGGGTTCAGCAAAATTCACATATATATTACAAGAAAGGGAACTGCCATAAGAACAATATCTGTGACCTCTTTCTGTGTGAACACCACCACGCTCGTTCCTGAAATATTGATAACATGAGTAATATCAAAATATATATAAATCTTTATTCATGAATCTCTTGCTCATAGCAAGAACAAATCAAATCCTTGTGAATGAAAAAACAGTCATCAGAAAAATGTATTCATGTACACAAGGTGGATCCAAAATCACATAAAACAACAAAAGATTGATTATTACATATACATTCAGTACTCGTAACAATACAAAAAACACAATGAGAAGACACACAAATAAAACTACTCATATTTGTGTCCTAACTGGCCCTACATGTTTCTTTCGCCTTAAACAAATGAATTGCATTGGACATTCATCAGGGGCTGAAATTCAATGATGAAGTGATTTCGGACACTTGTGTGGACATGAAACATTGGATTCAATCAATTCAATAGAAATATTTCTCAATCTTAAGAGAAAACAGAAAGAAAGAAACACATCCTCAGCCAAATGTAATTAATAATTAATACTAATGCATAACACAGATCAAAACAAATAAATATGTTTAATCTGTTTGTTGCTTGAAAACCAAGCTAATTGCGTATGGGTTACCTGCTCAATGTTCATGATAAATCCTAAGATTTGGATCTCCAGTATCCAGTCTTTTTTTAAAGACTCCATTTAAAAAACACCTAATATGGCAAATCTGCAATGTAAAAAGCCCATTCAGAAAAAGTTGGAACAAAATTAAAGGGCAACAAAAATAAAAGTTTGTTCTCTTCCAATCAAGCAGGCCTGGATTGGTACATGTACTCACTAGCCATAAACCAAAAAAGTACCTTACACATGTTTTAATATTAAGGAGGGGAAAGTACTCGAATGAGGTAAAAATCCCATTATGGCTCACTGCTGCTCTTTCTCGTTTAGTCTGGCACCGGCCGACACACCGCTAGAAATAACAGAAATCATTGCAACTAAACTACTTTCAAAGTGCCACACAATAACCCGACCATGAGGTGTGCCACCCGGTGGCCCACAGATGTTTATTTGAAAGTGTACGATATCCTATGCAAACACACACCTCCACCAGGAGTCGCATTACAAGGCCAGGTACCCTTTAAAGTTATGAACAAGAATGTGGCACAAGAGAATGTCCTGACCAATTGCCATAATATACAGCTACAGAGAAGCATCACCCGAAAAAGTGCAGTGTAGAATCTCGCAGTGTTCCACCCTATTCAAAAGTGAGAGAAACTAGCCAATAATCTATGTGGGAATGCATATTTTCGGCTATAGGATAAGCAGCACAGAATTGAAACACCCCATCGTAGAAATCGGGGCCTTCTACATTAGGGCCTTATAGATTAACCAGCAATACTTCATGTTGCTGCAATATACCGTGCACAGATACGTACCAACGCCCCTTCATCAACCTTGGTGTCTAAATGTACGAAATGTAGGGATCAGTGAATAAGAGTCATTACCACTTGGCATGTGAAGAGTAGGTTTTGTAATAGCATTGAAGACCCCAATTGGGTGAGAAGGACACAGCCTGTCTCCCAAGAGCATGTGTTTCTTGAAAAAATAAAACCTTTGCTCCCTTTCTATTAACATATGAAGCAATTTTACGGGCTTTAATCGGGTTCCCCAAACCGCGAACATTCCAGCTAACAAAGCATATGGGTTGTTTAAATTATGACAATTGGGAGCAACCGCACTCCCTCCCTGCTCAGCGTCTACTTTCACCAAGTGCATTTTCAACTGCCCCAAACCACAATTCCCACCTCCTCCCCACCCACCCTCACCACCCCACAAACATTGGCAGTGTGCATCCCCTCCTTTCCCAATTCAACAAAACACAAAACGATTTACACTTGCATAGTGGACAGCTGCTGCCACGCAGCGCGAGAACAAAAACCATCAAATCAGAAGAGCTAGTTACAGAATGTGGATATAGACCCAGGCCCATCTTCTAAACATTACAATGAACTCATACATTGATTAGTATACAGCGATAGTATGCATATAGCAGCTTTTACCATAAGCGCTTGCATTACCAGAACCCACAAGATGGTTCTTTGATTCAATGAAGAATGCAGCTTCATCCGGCAGTGTCAAAAAATACGACCTATCATATCATTGAACTTATTTTTTGGTTGCGCCGGTAAAAGCATAGAATATGGGACATTTCTGTCACAGAGCATTCTCTTAACCCCTAGAAGTGTGCGTCGCTCCTGCTGGATGGCCACTGTAAAATCCGGATAAATATGGATCAACTGGGAATCCAGACGAAGCTCCTTTTTTCCCCTGGCTCTGCAAAGTATCAGATCACGGTCGTGGTAGTTCATAATGCATGCAATGATAGGTCCTGGATAGTCACCAGGCTTGGTCTTCGCCATGAGAGCTCTGTGTGCACGCTCCACCGTGAAATGTGGGGATAACACCGGATTGTCTAATATGTTTCGGTGCATCTCCAAAGCAGCCACCTACAAGTTTCCACGCAGTGCATCCTCAGGCACCCCTATTATGCAAATATTATTCCTGCAAGACCTAGACTCTAGGTCATCGCACTTTGCTTTCATCAGACTTTTTTTTTTTTAAATTTGTTTTTATTTTTTCAAAACCAAACAAAACCTCACACAATACAATTATATCAACATATATAATTATCATTAAACCATCACCTTGCGCAGTGTAATTCCCCCACCTTCCCCCTCCCCCCCTTAAACTAGAGCCGGCTCATTAGTGTCATCTACAGGAGCATTGTCAGGTACCACAGTGCTTATGCGCTCATCATCCGAGTCCTCTGATTCGTTATCACCCTGGTGAGGGTTGGCCATAGAGGCCACCAATTGCCACCAGGCCAGCAGAGGCCCTACTTCCTCCACACCCCCCCTAGTGACCGCTTCAAACCAAACTACGGATTCCGCTTCCGCCCATCTCAAGAGGTCCGGCCCACCATAGCTCCACCCTGGGTCTGTGGGCCGCTTTCCAGCTCATAGCAATTCTGCGCTTGGCCAGGACATAAGCTAAGTCCTTCATCTTGCTTATATGTTCCAAGCCCCGGGGTCTGGGGAAATCCCGAGCATGCACGACCAAGCCGATCCCACGTCCAACACCACTCCCCCACCACCCAGCTTCGTTTTAACCTCCTCCCAAAATCTGTGCACCTCCGGACAAGCCCAAAACATATGCAGTAGCCCCGCTTCCACTTCCCCACATCTGGGGCATTTCTGGGTAACCGAGCCACCGAACTTTGCAACTTTCTTGGGAGTTAAATAAGCCCTGTGCATGACATACAGTTGTAGTTGTTGGAATCTCGCATTCCGGGACACCTTTTTATGGTACCTCTGGGCTCTCTCCCATTGTCCGTCTGTTAAGGGCCCGCCTACTTCTTCTTCCCAATCCTGTCTCAATTGGAGCAACTCTCTCCCAGCCCTCACACTAAGGAACTCATATATCCTCGATATTTCATGCCCACCCTCCGAAACATCATACATAGTTTCCAGGGAGACATCCGGGTCATTAGCAAGTGCTGTCTCGGGCCATCTCTCTCTAACCCATTTCATCAGCCTAGCGTAGGTTATATACTGGCCTCTATGCACCCCTGTCTCGTTTTGCAACCTCTGAAAGTCTAATGCCTCCCCTTCCTGCCATATGTCTCCCAGTGTGGCCAGGCCCACCGGTTCCCAGTATCTGCGGACCGACTCTAATAATTGAGAGTCGTTCCTGCACAGCGCCACTAGTGGGGCCTGCTGAGAGAACGGCTCCAAATCATCCATCATTCTCCATGTCCTATGCCAAATCTCCCAGCCCAGTCTCAAAAGCCGCCCTCTTCCCACCAATTTGTCCTTCCGTGACCACACCACTTCCCTCAAAAAGTATGGGGCTGAGTCTCCCTGCAGAAGCCTGGCTTCCTCCGAATCTTCATCTGACAGCCACCTGGCCACATACAACAGTTGCCCAGCCAGGTAATAGAGTTCGAAGTTTGGCAGGCCTATGCCCCCCTTATCACACGGGTTCTGGAGTTTCCACAGGGCCACCCTGTTTCTGGAGTTACCCCCTACACATACTGTGAAGTCTCACAAATAGGCTCCTGGGAATCAGAAACGGGACATTCACAAACAAATGCAAGAGTCTGGGCAGGACCACCATCTTAAGCAAGGCCGCCCTCCCCATCATAGTTAAGGGCAGTCTGGACCAAAACACCATGCTGTTCTTGACCCCCTCTATTGCCCTCTTCGTTTTATGTTTATGCTCCGCCTCAATCCTGTGATAAATATGTACTCCCAAATACCTAAATGTCTCTGTCTGCCATGGTATTGGCAGGATAGGCAATCTCTTCAACGGGACATCCCTGTACCTGCCTAATGGAAACAGACTAGATTTTCCAGGGTTTACTGATATGCCCGAGAGGGTGGAGTAACGGTTCATCACCTCCAACACATACTGCAAGTTCTCCTCCGGATAACTCAGATAGAGGAGCATGTCATCCGCGTACAGTGACACCAAGTGTCTCCCACTTACAGTGCGAATACCCACCTCCCCAAATTGTTGCCTCAGGCATATCGCCAATGGCTCCAGTGCTAATATGTATAGCATGGGTGACCAGGGGTATCCCTGTCTCGTCCCCCTACTGAGTTTCCAAATATCTGAAACTATGGATCCCGTCCTGACCCTCGCCATTGGGGTGCTGTACAACAGCTGAACCCATCTGATGTATCCAGGTCCCATTCCGTATCCCCTCAGGGCCGCTTTCAGCCAAGGCCACCGTACCGAATCGAAGGCCTTGACTGCGTCGAGCGACACGATGGCCAGCTCACTCGTTTCTCCCTCAGTTTGGTCGATAATGTGGTGTAGCCTCCTATGGTTATCAGTAATATTCCTGCCTGGGACATAGCCCGTCTGATCTGGGTGTATCAGCTTACCGATCACCCTCTTAAGCCTGTTAGCCAGCACCGCCGTAAGTATTTTGCTGTCCTGATTGAGCATGGACAAAGGTCTGTAAGACCCACACTCTCCGGCCGGCTTGCCTGGCTTCAGGAGCGGGATGATCACAGCCTCGCGAAGGGACAACGGAAGTTCCCCCTTCTCATAAGCCTCGTTAAACATGGCAAGCAGTGGCTGAAGCAGCTCCTGCTTATATGTCTTGTAAAACTCACTAGGCAACCCATCCGACCCAGGCGCCTTGCACGTGGGCAGATTCTGGATCACCACCTCCAACTCGTCCGAGGTGACCGGAGCATCCAACTCCGCGCGTTCTAGGTCATCCAGGGTGGGCAGCTCTATGTCCTCTAATGTATGCCGTATATCCTGACTCACGTCCTCCCCCGTGTCCTCATACAAATGTCTATACAATTTGAGGAACTCCCCGTTTACCCCCTCCTGGGTATTACAGATGCGACCTCCCTCGCCCCTAATTTCCCGGATCACTGAGCGGGGGGTCTCACTCTTATATAGCCAGTCCAGCAATCTGCCCGGCTTATCGCCCCCTGCGTGTAGCCTCGCAGTGTATTTCTTGTAATTTAATCTGCAAAGTCTATCCCAAAGTGCACAGCAGGTTAACTGTAGGTCCTTTATCTTTGTCCTATTATCACAAGTTGTGTTCTCTTGTCGTGTTAGACCCTCCAGTTCCCTCTCCGTTTCTTGCAGTTCCCTTTCAATACCCCCCTGGAGCTCTTTAGACTTGGAAATGGCTACTCCTCGTGCCACCACCTTAAACGCCTCCCACAGCGTTCCCACAGATCGTACGCTGCCCGTGTTTATATCAAAGTACTCCTCAATGGCATCCCTCAGATCTTCCCAGAACCCCTCATCCTGCAGTGCTTCTGTCCTAAGTCTCCCAGTTGGGATCCGCGATCTGGGGGGCTGATGTAGCCACTCCACTACCAGAGGCGAGTGGTCGGATAATACCCGGGCCTTATATTTGGCTCCTACCATTTCTACCATTATTTCAGCCGCTACAAACACATAATCTAGCCTCGTATGCAAGTCCTGTGGCGCTGCGTAGTGCGAGTACTGCCTATCCGTGGGATGCAGCCTCCTCCACACATCCTCCAGGCCCAGGTCTTCCAACAATGTCCCTAGCGCTTTAGCCGCCGGCGCCACTTTCCCCACCCTGTCAACTGACCTATCCAGTTTGGGGTTCAGGGTGCAATTAAAGTCCCCTCCCCACATCGTCGCACCCCCAGCCAGGGGGCCCAGTTTGCCATAAAGGGCTCTAAAATAAGCCGCAGTATCATGGTTAGGGGCGTACAGATTAATAATGTGCACCTCCCTATTTTCCAGGAGCCCCGTTACCACCACCATTCTACCATCCGGGTCTACCGTTGAGCTAAGCACCTGAAACGGCACATGTGGTGCCACCCAGGTGATAACCCCCCTAGCGTACGCTGAGTACGTGGCCCCCACCACGCCACCCCTCCATTTCTTCTTAACCACCTCTAACTTCTCCCTGGTGAGATGAGTCTCCTGCAGCAGGGCTATATCAATGCGCATCCTCTTTAAGGACAACATAACTTTATTACGTTTCAAATAACTGTTTAGGCCCCGTACATTCCAGGTCACAATGCGGAGATTACCCGATGCCATCTACTCAGTCTGTTCCTAATCCACCACTCCCTTCAGTGCCCTCCCTGATGATTTGTTTTCCGACTCCCCCCTTCCCTCTGACAACAGTTCCCTCCCTCCCTGTTCCCCAACTACCCACCACAGCACACAGCTCAACCCCTCCCCACACCCTACCCTACCCCAACAAATGCCCAGTTCCATCCCTGGATCTCAGGCCCACCCGTGTCTGGTCCAGTCTCTTATCCGAGGACTAGGACCCCGCGGGGCGTCACCAATCTAACAGTGACCTAACTAAGTATACAACTATTGGGGTCAAGAGGTGCCTACCAAGAGCTCCCTATCGTCTATTTTAGGAGAAATACGTCCTACGGGTCCAGAACTCCCCACAAACATAATACAACACTATATTCTAGTCCCAATGTCTGAGCTGTGTCACCCTGGGTGCCGCAGCAGCACGCTACTTATCTTCCGCAGCTTCCTTCTGGACATCCGATTCCTGAGGTCGGCCCTGCATGTCCAGCCAGTCCATCGCTTCAGTCGGCGAATCAAAGAAAAGGGATCTGTTCTTGTAAAACACCTTCAGCTTGGCTGGGTAGAGCAGCATGTAGCGGTAGCCTGCTTTTCTTAGCCTTCTCTTTACCAATCCAAAGTTCATTCTGCTACGCTGTACAAGCAGCGTGTAGTCCGGGTACGCTGTAATCTTTGCTGACCCCCTCTCAATCGTTCCACCCTTCCTAATAAATTCAAGAATCTTCTCACAGTCCCGATAATTCAGGATCTTTGCGATCATCGGTCGTGGGGGGGCTCCTGGGGTCGGTCTCCTGGTCAGGGCCCTATGCGCTCTTTCCACCGCGAACCCCTGGGTCAGCATCCCGCCCGTTATCTCCTGTAAGAGCAAGGTTTCCACGTATTCTGTGGGGTTTGTCCCTTCTATCCCTTCCGGTAGACCCACTACGCAGATATTGTTGCGCCTGGCGTGCCCTTCGGCTTGCTCAGCTCTGTCCTCAAGGTTGCCCACCCGTTGCACGAGGGCGTGGAGCTCCTAAGTATGTGCGGCGCACGCCTCCTTGGTCGGGGTCATCTCCTTCTCCAAATTCCCAGTGCGCACCGCGATCTTCCGCACATCCTGTCTCAGCAGGCTCACTTCCTCTTGGACCGCTCCGATCTTGAGGTCCAGACCCACCTTCAGTTCATCCATTGCCAGGCTCAACCTGGTCTCCCAGGCCACTTTCAAGTCAGCAATCGCTGCCAGCACCTCCCGGATCGTACCCGGTGTCTCCGCCGCTGTCGTAGGAGTCTCCTTGTTCTTGCCCCCCTCCGCAACTGGGGGCGATTTGGCATAGGCCTCCATCATGGGGTGTTTGATCCTGGGTCGAACAACCTTAGAGGACAGCCTGCTGTGTGGTCTAAATGTGAGCCAGCTGCGCCTCCTCATGCACAAACGTTCACGTGGCACCAGGCCGCTCTCAGCAGTTCAGGGCCATTGCAACTATGTCCAATTGTGTTCTTGTCGCTCCCCTCAACCCCAGAATGGGTTGTGTCCTCCCACGTACTCGCGCACTAGTGGGTCGTAGCTCCGGTCTTTGTCTTATTCCTTCGGTGGCCTGTGTTTACCTGCGTTCTCTGACCCCCTGCTTTTGCTTTACAGCGCTTTGCCGATCACAAGGTCATCCAGTGCCCAGCGCTGCTAGCCCCGGTGCCTCCTCTTTATGCCTCCAGCCTCAGGAGATCGCTACTGTGCTGATGTTGAATGCGGATGACCCTCGGTGGCCTCCGGTGCCATGCACGTTGCTTACTCACTTGTGCCAACTTGAGTACCTTCGTGGCTGCGGGGTGCCCCTTTCCAGTCACTTCAACCTGGGCGCTCCAGGACAGTGTCTGTGCCAATGTCTCATGTGCAGCGTGCAAAAGTGCACTTCATAAGGGCTTATCAATTTCATGCATTCCAATGGACCATAACACTCCACACGATCCCAGGGGGCCCATTGCCATCCGCAAAAAATAGTTCCCTCCTGCCTCAACCGGCCCTTCGTGTTAGTCCAGTGTCCTCCATGCCTTTCATGGTGTACATCCCACTGTACTAGCTATGTTGGCGCCGCCTTTGCCCATGCGCAGGGGTAGAGTTATAACATTTATTTAGGATGTTTATCCATTCAGCTGCCTTTCCTTCCAACTGACTTTAAGTGTTAGCCAGTTTCAGCAATGAGTGTCCATTCCATCTATAGCGGTTCCCCATATGGTTTCACGTGGCTCAGTGAAACGTAATGTTTTGTTGTTGCAGCCCTCGTCTGCTCGCTTCTATGAGGCATATGCTTTTATGCGCGCTCCTACTTTGCCAGCATACCATTGCACTTCGTCTCCCGTTGTTACAATGTACTCGGCGCCGTGCCGTGTAGCTCACTCTGGCACCCGCCTGCAGTATTCTATGACAATGTATCCGCCGCTCAGCTTTATTTAGCCCTGTGTGCCTACGCCACCCGCAACATTCGGTCCGCCTTACTCCGCTCGTATCGCCTGGTTACACGGGATAGCTGTGTTGGGCAAACTTCTCAGCTTGCTGCTGTTCGATCTGGCAGCGCTCCTCTGTCCCTTTGTTCTTGGCCGAGTGCCATTTTCTTTTCTCGGCAGACTGCTTCTTCCACTCTTCGTCGTCTCACTGCTTCACTCTCCCCACGTTATGTGCCCAACGCTCAGCACCGCTGCATGCCCGGCATTTTCATGAATCTTCTCCTGTATATACTCAGCTTTTCGTCGGTTGTGGGTGTTCTTTTTCCGTCGGATCGTGCACGGATCAACGGGAGCTCCCGGAGATCACGTCTTAGCTCGCGGCCATTTAGTCACGCCCCCCCTTTCATCAGACTTATGTCTTTTGATAACGTAGCAACAGTAGATTGTAGCGCCAAGACATCATTCTCAGTTGAGCTAATCCGGCCCATCCACTGCTGTAATCCACACTGTCTCCTTCTCCAGTTGGGTGCGAAGGGTGGAACCATTGTTCTGAATATCGTTCAATTTTTCGTTCACCGAGGCAAAGCCACGTTGCATGGTCTGCATAAATTGGGTTCTATGTTGATTCTTCGCCCGTTTATTTTTTTCGTGGCACTTTTTGCAGAAAAATATTTCCCAAAAAAAAATCATTGCATTTATGTTTTTATTATTTCGGGAGATCCGCCTCAATCCCCTCCTCCCCTATAATTGATTTCCTATACACCACCCCACCCTACTCCTTATATATCCTCCCTCGCCCCCACATTTTTCAATGTTTTTTTTCGGCAAAGACATTTCAGCAAAAAGTGCTGTGAACAAAAATGGGCAATGAATGAATGTCGTACCCAGAAATTGATGCATATCCAGTGGAGCGACGGGCACACTGGCTGTGGGAGGTATTTGTGTATGCACCAAGGAAGTTCTATTGCCAGACAGCCTATGTCAGGACCGTGCAGAACAGTCCATGCTCCCACTCTTCTGACTGCCAGCTCCTTTCGTCATATCGGAGCAGACCCAGCGATCGGCCCGCCCCGTTAAGGCCGCTAAGGTATCAGGATCAGCACAGTTCAGCAGACCCAAGGAACGCACCTCCACCGCACACCATTAGTCTCGTAGATCGGAGTCTCCGCGCTTTTCTCCAAGTGTGCCAAGGAATGCACCGACTAGGGACACCCCTGCAGTGCCTGTGTGCATCCCGCACCCAGCATGCCAGCAGGGAAGTGGCCCACTTGAAGCAAGAGGAGCAGGTGGTATATTCACAGGCTAAGATCCTGGAGGTAGGTCCCAAGCAGGGATCACATTCCAGCTAAATTGAGCCAGTAGCACAGCAGAGCAAGGCAGGTAGGGATATGATCATCAGCAAAAAGATTATCCAGACTGGAAGGGTCCAAACAGAGAGTACAGCGGAAACCAGCAAGTGAAACACCCCAGTGGTGTCAGAGTCCACACAGTGCCGCACTCACAAATAGAGATTTTAAAAAGCTGGGCCAGGAACACCAGCATCGACGCACCAGGCCAAGGAGCGAGTGTGAGCTGCAACAATAGAGTATCCCACCTGCTCTCAGCACAAGACTCCTCCTCTGCAATCCTGTCAGCAATGGTCAGACCTGCAGAAAGCTGCTTGGGCTGACTGCCTCACTTCAGCACAGTGATTCAGCCAGCAGAGTACAGGACAGCCGCCCGCCCCTCTGCCGGGTGGCTGCAGGAAACAAGAATCAGCGCACACGCTGGGGACAGGGGGGGAGCCAGCCCTTGCTCCCCGGTTCACAGCCGCTGCCTCTCGGGCTTCCCACTTGTGCAGAGTGGGCGCCCTATTGGGCAGTGGTTCTGGCAGCAGCCCACCTGCTCCACTATGCACCATCATGGCTCCTTCGTCAGGCCGCACTGAGGCCCAGCCACCAGTATTCACCGCCACTGACACAATTTTCACAGCAAATAGGTGTTAAACACTCAAGTCACCTTTAAGCACATAGACGAGTGTGAAAGGCGCTTGCACAAACTGTCTGGCCTGGATCTCTTTGATGGATATCTCCTACATTTCACAGAGCTCAAGCGGAATCCGCCATATTGGTTCGGCTGCACAACAGCGCCCCCCAGAAGTAGGACCGTTTGATGTAATGTAAAATGGTTGCTGTAGCACTCTTCTGCTATTTTTGTTGAACCTGCTGCGTGTGCCTGTGTAAGAAAATAGGAGGTGTCATTAGTGGCATAGCAGGAGAGGCAGATGCAAAACCTGTGATGTTGATGGGTGCAGGTCAGGAATGCGGATCTATGGCTATGTAAGAAATATTGGGAATATGTTATCCCAAGGGGAGAACCCAAGATGTGACTGACTGCAGCACTTTAGGTCTTGTTAACCATTGATGTGGTGGAGTATGATAGGGCTGCATAGGGGACCTTGACCCTAGCTTGATTCACGTGGTGTACTAATAGCAAAGCCTGTGGTGACTATCTATGGGAGATGTGTGATTTGTGTGTGCATTGCAACGTTGTAAGAGATCTCAGAGGTCAGTCGGTTAGTCAGATGGGGACAAGGGAGAACACCGAAGAAGGAAAAATAACCTGGTTTCCTCTCTGCACTCATATCACTTGCCTCTCGCAGGTGGGTCCCATTTCACTTTCACACCAGACCACTGTCTTATTCTCTCTCTTTTTCTCTCCCAAAAAGATACATCTCATACCACATGTGCAACACAGATGCATGAATCTGTAGGTGATGGAAGGGGGCAACCTGAAGAATCCACTCCTCATCATGATCTACATGTAGAGTTATGGAAGGCAAGAGCTTTTGGTTTAGTTATTATTTATTATTATTATTAATATTATCATTATTGTATTTATTGAGCACAGACCTGGCTTCGGGAAGCAATGGAGCACTTTATAAATGTATAGAACAATACAGATACATAACAGATCGCTTTTCATAGGTAACAACAGAACAGATAGTCAGCGGAGGTGGGATACAGAGGGGCATAATGAAAGGGCTGCTTGAAATACGCCGAGCACAGGGTACCCATTTCACCTTTCTTATTATGTTGATTGATAGACTGATGGCTGCCTCAGACCTCACTCTAACTTCCACTACTGCTGCTCTCAGTGGCCACCTGGCACTTTTACTCAGTGGGGCATTTGTCAGATCGGAGTAGGGGCAGAAGCCGTGGTCCGTCCTTCCAAAGGTCTACCGTGGTGCCTTCTACAAGCCTCACACTTTTCTCACACAGTGCAGATGGCCACAGGCTAAAATTAGATTAAATTCCACACCAGCCCACAGATCACCATTCACCTGGTGGAGAGGCAGCGCTATAACTTAGGACTCAGAATGATGTTGTAACACTGGAGGGAGCTCTTCACAGTGAAATGTGGAGCAGATAAGATACATTATTTAATATAGATTTCCCTTTGGTCCCATGGAGCTGGGTGCAGCAACTTGAACTGGATGATCTCCAAACAGCCCTTTAAGATGAGTAGCAGTGCCCTCGAGATAGATGGGGATGCAGATTCATATTCATGCATCAAATAATTAAGACAACTCAATAGTTTGGCAAAGAGAGTCCGTTTAATGACAAGTTCATAAAACGGGGAGTACAACAAACATCAGCAACCGCTCGATCTTCTCGCTCTCTCTACTTTTAGAAAAAACATAATATTTATAGCAAAAATTCATCATCACTGACGTACAACCTGCGCACGTACTAATGTCATTCTACGTGGCAAGCTTAAAAACCTAACATGCAACGTGATTGGTTATAGGAAGGTAACTTAACATAGGTACTCTATCTGTATATGGTAACGGGGAGAGGAGTTTGGATAATAAATGTCAGGTGGAGCAACTAAGCCCTCCCTTCAAAATGGCCACTATGAAAGTCACTAAAAATACGACGTCCCATTGGCTCTACTCACTATAGGACCCTAGATTACATGGTCCACTATGATTGGGTTGGCATCAACCCCACTCATACTTTTCCACCTATGGCTAGCAGCACACAGAAAGAACATCCAGGTGCAGATAAGCTCGTCTGCCCTCCAGCTTTCCACCAATTATGCTACAATCAATCATCACCTCAGTGGTCGTGTGTCAATTACT
Source organism: Ambystoma mexicanum (assembly GCF_040938575.1). Taxonomy (NCBI): domain Eukaryota; kingdom Metazoa; phylum Chordata; class Amphibia; order Caudata; family Ambystomatidae; genus Ambystoma; species Ambystoma mexicanum. Next base: position 637,037,227 of record NC_090925.1, read on the forward strand.
GCTTTGTAGTATGGCCTTGTGTCTGTTCTGTACTCTGAGAACTTTCAAGGAGTATGGACATGGCGGAGATCCATGCATGGGTGTGAACGTTTCATCCTTCCAGCCTGCCTGTGTCACGTGACTGGACACCATGAAATTGGCTTTTCTTCATGTCTTTTTGTATATTAGAATTATTTCTACCAGTCTTCTGACGTCTGTGGCTCATCTTGACCTTTCTGAACAGGATCCTCTGTTCTTTTCTCTCTTAAATTGTATCCAATGTCGGCCTATTCCAGTCAGATAAGACCTTGGCTTCTTGGCATGGTCATCCTTTTCGGAGTTTTGTTCTGCCTTGATTCTTGATTTTCTTGCTGCGACACACTCCATCTGTGGCCTTTTGTAACCTTTGTTGATTCTCCTTATGTGCATAGTGGACTTACATTCATACAAACAAAGTGCTTCTTGAGGTATATACTTGTAAACGTTGGCGCTTGCAACAATCTATCAACTATAAACCATAAGCAAGCTTCACGATTTCTTTGCCTCTTGCAGTTACATGCATCTGTACACGTTTAAACAAACTAAATATCTTCATCATGTATGTGGCATAGGTTTCTTTATCTTGACATCCACTTCTTCACCATAGGCTCAAGATGTCATTTATCCATGGTATTCTGTCTCTTTGTCAGTATTCTCAGGTCATTACATCTTCTATATGTGCATCAGTCCAATTTCTTATGACGCCACCATTCATCTTCCTTCATTATCTTCTTTGTTTCTTCAGGTATTTTATTCAAACAACCGTCATATTGTTTAGAATGTAGATATGGCTTTTTTAATGGATACCTTTCTGTCCAGGTCCACTTAGGTGTCAGTATATTAACAGGTGCTGTCATGCTGATAGGTGCTGGGCAGAGCCCATATGCTGCTCTTTGCTGATTCAACTGTTCTTCATACGTCACATACTTTGGTGTGAACTCAATAGGTAATAGGAGGGGGGCAACTGGAGTGGGGACGATACTTGACACTTCCTCTTCAAACCCTACTCCATAAGGGGGTGCTGTGACTGCAGGCAAGTTAAGGGAAGCATGCTGTCAGTGAAAGAAAGGGCGTTTGGGCAGGAGGATATGATGATTTTTATTTATTTATTTTCTACATTTATAAAGCGCAAAAGGTGGCCCTGGGGCATTGTGGCTCTGTTACAATAAGGCTTACTTTGTAACAGGAGAAAAACAAACACGACCCGCTCTGGGTGTTGTTGGATACAGTGAAAAGGAAAAACAGAAAATACAAAATGACATTGACATTTACATGGTGTGCAGCTTTGTTCCTAAAGTTCCAAGGTTACAGGGGAACCAGCTGGATCCCGCAGTGAGCTTAGTTTGGAGGGATGACTTAGTTGAAGAGCTTGGTCTTGAGTGATTTGCGGAATGCTGCGTGGGAGGTCTCATTCCATAGTGTAGTTGGCAAGGCATTCCAGTTTTTTGGTGCTAGAAATAAGAAGCTAGAGCCTCCGGCTTTGGCTCTTTTGAAGGTGGGACGTTGAGCTAGTTTGAGGGGTGGGATCACTGGGTCTATCGGCGGAGGCTCACACTATTTTCTCATGTAGGTATGGAGGTGCTGTGAGTGATAGGCACTTGTGGGTAATTGCTAGAGTCTTGAATATTATATATGCTCTTTGACTGGGAGCCATTGGGCATCTCGTCTTGCACCAGAGATGTGCTCCCTTTTGGGGATGTTTAACACCGCTCTGAGGGCATTATTTTGAGTGATTTGTAGCCTGTTACGGTTTTTGGCTGATATGCCCACAAACAGAACGTCACAATAGTCCAATTTGGCCACAATATTGGCTCTGGTAATGGAGAGACAGTTTCTGGAGGACAGTTTGACAGCATTGATGATTTTAGTAGTAACTGCTGCTGAAGATGCAATGGTGCTAACTTGGCGAATCATGGAGAGAGAGGAGTCAATGTAAACCCTAAGGGTTTTGACTGCTTGTGAGAGAGTGATTTGGGAGTTCTCTACGGTGGAGGAGCTGTTTTGGGTGTCAAGCTTGTTGAGAATTTCCTTGGGACCTACCAGGAGGATTTCTGTTTTGACTCCGTACAGACACAATCCATTGGCCGCCATCCAGGTCTGGATGGTGGCAGACGTTTTACAAAGTGTTGCCATGTCATGTTCGTAGGAGCCAGTGAGAGGGAGGAGGACTTGTGTGTTATCGGTATTGTTTGTGTATGCTATGCCATGATTGTGCAGGTCATGGAAGAGTGGTAGAGTGAAAATATCGTAAAGGGTGGGTGAGTTGCAGGAGCCCTGTGGGACTCCGCAGTGGATTGTGGTTGGGGCAGCGCACGCCTGATCCGAAAAGTCTCTCATGAGTCTCCCTTCAAGGAAAGAGAAAATCCAGGATGTGGCTTCAGGGGAGAATTGGGCTGCATTCCTGAGTTGCCCGCAGAGGGTCTTGTGGTCAACAAGATCAAACACTGCAAATAAATCAAGAAACAAGAGCAATGCAGGCTTGCCTTTGTGCATTATTTCTCCTAATTGGTTCTTCAGATCCAAGAAGACAGACTTTGTTCTGTGTCCTGGGCGGAAACCTGATTGCCTCTTTCCCATGATGTTGTTCACTTCAGGGAAGTGTTGTATTTGTGTATAGACAGCTTTGTCTAGTGGTGATGGGTCTGTAGTTGTTGGGTGATTCTGGGTCCAAGAATGTTTTTTTCAGAAGTGGGCGAACCCATGCCTCTTTAAGTCAGGAAGGGATGATGCTTGAGGTGAAAGAGGTATTAATAAAGGCCGTCAGAAATGGAGCTATTGTGTCTGCGCAGTCTTTTATCAGATTGGCAGGGCAGACATCACCCTTGCAATTAGAGGGTTTTATTTGTTTAAGGATGGTCACTACTTTAGTCTCTGTAATTTATCTGAAGGAGAAGAGCGTTTTATCTTTGGTGTCAGGGTTTTTTAGTGATGAAGTGGGTATGTTGCCGTTGGGCAAGGCATTAAAGTGGGAGTTAATTTCTTCTTGCAGTAGATCAATTTTCTTGAGTATGGTGGTTTGTTTGCTCCAGCACCACGTTTCATCTTTCACGAGTTCTTGAGTGCTAGTGGCTGGGGCGGCCAAATCCTTGAATATGGCAAACAATTCTTATGCATGTTTCTTCCCTTTTGCTTTCTTTCTCTCTAGTGGGGCAATGTCGTCTACCGCTGTTTCGATTGTGGTGTTATAGAGTTCTACCAGCGCAAGGGGGTCGTTGGAAAACGGAGGCTTGAGGGTCGGGACCTCTGGTAATGGGAGGATCCTGTCTTTGGTAAGGTTATGGGAACATCTAGCTAGAGCTGGTGCGGAGGGTGTGTTAGGTATGGTAGTTTTAGTAATGGTAGGTGTTAGGAAAGATTTCATAATTGTATGTATTTTCCCTCCATGTGTCAACCCCCAAACTTTTTGCTACTCTTTAGACACCATTGTCTGACTTTGCCAGAGAAGCACAGCCTTCAGCAGCACTCCTCTGGGCTTTCACTCACTTTTTAATGGGAAACTGACATGCCCTTAAGATGGTTAGTACTGGGAGACTTTGTTTCCCTTAGTCCTTTCCTCATGTTGCAACTTTTGTGCAACATGTAACAAGTGTGCAATGTATCTTACCATACAGCACACTTGGGTCTATATTCAATTCCAAAGGCCCTAGATACTCTCGCTGGACTTTTTATGAACTGTGCAGATGGGTCATAGACAGGACTGGTGGCAGCTATCTTTTCGCATTATTTTGAACCATTTCCTGCCATGTTAACCGCGTTAACCGCGCTTGGCACAAATAGGTGGCCTGGCTCCAAAATGGCCATGCCACGAGGTTCTTTGTCCTGTCCTTCGTTCTAGATGGTCTGCGAAGACGCTTCGACCGATTGGACTAGTGGGACCAACTATTCTCGGCACCTTCATCAAACCCTGCATGTAAGCTTCCTCGGACGTGCCCCAGGGCCAACCAGTGGACTGACCACCTTACCCAGTTGCTTTGTTCTGTCACCACTGCCATTTCGAGGAGGCCCTCGAAACTCGGTATACTGCTAGCACTTTGTCCCCGGCATCCTCACACCGAATTTCGTACACTTGGCATTCCCAGGTCTGAAGTGAGACGAGTGCGCCCGGAATGGAGTAAACGCGGTTACCGTGTTGCCCTGCCACGGCAACGTCCTTTACAAGTCCTCTGCATTTGTGACCCTCTTGCCCCTGAAGCCTGCTGCAGTGAAACTGGGTCGATTCATCCACCCAGAGCGGAGAAATCAACACTGTCTCGTTTGGGAATCATCGCTGTATCTCAGGAATTAAAGGTGCTGAGACGTCCTTTTTTCCGCATTCGAACCTGCAAACGAAGTGGATTGGGCTGCCGAAGTTTGGGTCCGCTTGCGTCGGGGACCGGTGAGTACTCATTACCCCAACTGGTGGCCCCTAGCGCAAGGGCCCATTTTTATGCACAAGTGGCCCCTGAGGGCCCTTCTCCTTTCCACTGCTATTATGAAATTACGACTCCATCCCGAACTCTCGAACTGCCTCTGCCTTCAAGTGGAGGTCCTTCTTGAATAGTGGGAACTTGTTCTGCATCGCCTCATCCACCTTTCCGAGCTGCTAGAGACCCATGAACAGACCCTATTCTGCCCATTGGAACAACCGCATGCGTATGCATTGCATGTACTATTCAGCACAAGGCTCCTCTCTTCTTAGGGCTGTGACTGCCTCTTAGTTAGGTGTATTTTCGATGTCGAACTGGGCCTAAAGAATATCTGCACTGCCTGTTTCCTTCCACTCTAGGTTGTCGACATATTTCGTACATTTAACCCTTTAGACCCCAATGGTCTTGTATATACATTGTATTGATAGTGTTGTGTTGGTTTACTTAGTGTTACTGTGATTCTTTTGCCATGGTCTATGTTACAAAGGCCTTATAATAAATGTGTCTATATTTTTGATATAACACCTGTCTGGAGTAATTTGTAAGTGTCCTTGCTTTGTGTGCTCATTGAGGTCCTTCAGTCACCCTCACCCCTCCTGAGACTTAGTCTTGACTGCCTGCCATATCTACCCTGATTGGTCTGGCTTGTCCAGAGGTTACCCTGTTCCAAGAAACTAGGCTGGCCTTCTGAATCTATGCCCCTCCAGGTCAGAGTTCAGAAATCCATCTTAACAGTGGGGATTAAGAAAGGAATAAGGTGGTGGTCTGCCCTGGGGGAGGGAGTGTTAGAGCTGATGTCTGCTGCGCAGTTGTGGTCCACTACCCAATCTAAAGTGAGTCCTTTGGAATGGGTAGGGTGTGTGATTTGTTGCAGGAACCCCATGTCATTTAGTGCTTTGGCCAGGGACTTGGCTTGTTTATCCTTAGCATCATTGTAGCCAAGGTTAAAGTCCCCCAGTAGGATGAATTTTGGAGTGTTTTTTAAATTCTTGCCTAATAGATGGAGTAGGTTCCCCTGAAAGTCAAGTAGTGGGCCTGGGGGCGGTAGATGAAATTGATAGCAATCGTTGATCGTGCAGTTAGGTGAGAGGGAGAGTTTTACTAATAGGGCATCTGCGTTAGTGCCTAGTGATTTGTTTATTTGTCTGAGAGGGATTCCTTTACAGTGAGTGGGACACCCTCTACAATGAGTGCGAACAGTCTGTCATGTCGGTCATGACAGAGAATGGTGTAGCCTGGGGAGGGCCAGGAAGATAGCTGGTCCTGCTGCTTCGTGAAGCCATGTTTCGGTAATGGCGAAAGCATCGAGATCCAGGTTGGTGAGCAAGTCGTGTATCTCCGTGCATGGGCTGGGAGAGAGCGCGCATTTATAAGAGCAAACTGGAGTGGAGTGGCAGGAGAGGTAGACTTAGTCTTGTGTAAAGTAGATATTGGGATCGGTGTAACCTTGCTGGTGTTAGTCAGAGCAGGGGGCCTGCAGTTGGTTGGATGAGGGAGCTGATCTTCTAGCTTATGCTTGGTGGATGCTCAGACTTGAGAGAGGTGCATGCCTCGAAGTAGATATCTAGTAGAGGTAGGTCTGAGACATTTGGCTCTGTGCGACACCTCAGCCTGGCTAGCCTGTTTTCTAAAGGTTCATGGATTGAGTGGTGGTGAGAGGTGTCTGGGTGTGGGGTGCTGAACGGTTGCTGAGGTGGGAGGGCAGGAATGGAGGAGGGGCTTGGGATACTGAACGGTTGCCTTAGGAGGTAGGGCAGGAATGGAGTGGGCAGAATGTCCTCAGAGTTTGGCAGCCTGTTCTCCATGCTGGGTCGCAGTGGGTGCTAGGTTGGCTGGTGCTGTGGCTCGGGCTGCTATAGGCAGTGCTTTTTTCGGGTTGCCAGGAAAGCGCCACCAACAGATTAGTACCTGAGGCAGTGATGAGTATACGCGTAAAGTTTGACAAGCTAGCACAGCGTGAAACAGCACTACGATAGTAAGACAGTGAGCAATTCATAAATGAAGGGTGCAATTAGCTAAGTCAGGAGTGGCTAGAGCAATTTAGACAGGCAAAGGTAGACAGACAGGTAGGACAATACGGGGTGAAATTGAGCTACAATAGTGTGACAATGAGCGATTCATACAAGAATGAAACAATGAGCTATGTCAGATGTGCTATTTGGCTACAACAGTTTAAAACAATCCATTCGGAAGGTTTAACAGGCAGAGTTACATGATATAGTTGCATTATGCGTGTAAACGGCAGAGCGGGTGCACATGTAGCGGGTTAGAGTGAGCAAGTCTTACAGGAACAGTAGATTGTGCTATACCAGGTTTGATGTTTAGGATAAAATAATTTAGACAACAGTAACACTACCAATTCGAATTTTCATTTTCTCTGTTTCCTTGTGCGGTAATAGCCTGAGATCCTTGGAAAGCTTCAGAATATAATACCTACTGCAGCGATGGTGGAAAAGGACCTCTAAAGGAAAATGCCTTGATTTTAAGGCAGACATTGGGGGGTGTTGAGGTGGGATGTGGTTTAGTCCAACTAGACACGCTGAGAAGGGTGTCGCAGGTGCATGGAGCTGCCTGCTCACTGAACTGTTCGAGAATGCCTAACCCAATTTGACATTAGGGTCTGGGGAACACCAGTCCAAATGGGATATGGGTAGAGGGTGACGCTACTGCTGAATTTATAGGTAGAAATGACCATTTCCAATAACTTACTTTTTGGGAATGTTCCGTCAGGTGTAATACATTACAGGTCCCCTCGTTCACTGAGTTTTTCTCTTCTCATAGACCAATGTTCCCTATGTGGGGTCGGGGTTTTGAGAACCCTGGCCTCCTTTCCTGGCAGTGAGGAAGGTCTGCTCTGGCATACTTGCCAACCCTACAGATTTAGGCAATAGGCTATTGCTTTTTAAGCAGTCCTACGCCTACAGATTTGGGTGACAGAACCTACTGCTTTTTACAGAGGCAGGTAATTTATGTGACTCTAAGGCAGAACAAAGCACGCAACACATGAATTAGTATGTCTGTGCAGTGGACTGGTAGGTGATTACTTTGATTGGGCTCAGACCAATACACTGACCTGACAGCTACGTGACTCTGTCCTGCACTCTTGATATGATAGGTTATTTATAACGCTTAATACCCAGTGGTTTCTAAGCGCAGACCCACGGATCGAACCTGTGGTGCTCTTTGTCGTCTCGCTTCCAAGGCGATCACATTGTCCCTGAGCTATCCTCCCGCCCTCTTGCCCGGACAACCCTTAAGTGAACCACTAGTGAAGGCAACTGGCAGAGTGTAACACCATCACACAGCATCTGCCTATCAGACTAAGGGGGGTATCAGTCTGTTACCCCCTCAGTCTGGTAGGCATTCAGTGTTCAACTTGCACAGCAGGAATACTTATGTATTGCCCAGGCTACTGCTACAGAACAGTGGCAAACGTTGCCTACCACCGCTGTGTAATGAAGATTACCCCTGCTAGCTGCGCAGGGAGTATTAATTCTATTAAAGACTAAGGAGGCGAGCATTATGCTTCATCTTCATTTATTTCTACTCTTCAGCAGTTCAACAAAACACTTAAAAAAACCATGAAAAGTGTAAACAAAACTTTTTTTTTTCTTTTTTCAAACTACAAAATCCATGAATCTCTGTAGTCCATGCTCTTTCCACCAGTCACAATCCACTTTCTGTGCTTGGACTCCTCCTCTGCTTTTACTTGCTCTGATCGTCCTCATGTTCTTAATTAATCCTCGCCAACGGTGCGAAATCTCTTCTGAACCTTTAACTCAACTACCGGGGCACTTCAGGTTTCCTGCAAATGTCAGCAACGCCACTGTCCTCAGTTATTCTTCTGATCTTCTCCTATAAAGAAAAAACATAATAGGAGATCTTAGGGTGGTGCGTACGTAGTGTACTAGCTCATCTAATGCATTGACATTTTATACACAGTACAATACTCGGGTGGGAATTTAATGCTCGCCTCCTTAGTCTTTAATAGAATTAATACTCCCTGCGCAGCTAGCAGGGGTAATCTTCATTCTATGACAAGACTGGAGGCGAGCATTATGCTTGTTCAAAGCTTCCCTAACACCGTACTAGCCAAACCCTCTACTGGCTTAAAGTAAAACTCTTTAAATGTACGTTCGCTGGACCAGTCTGCTGCTAGCATTATCTCACTTAAGGGTACTCCCGCTCTCGCGGCTGACGAGGCCATTGCCCCTCTCACCGAATGAGCACCATACACGGTCACATGCACACCAGCTGCTTGCATTATTTCCTTGACCCATCTCGCGATGGTAACTGCTGCTACCGCGTGGTAGGGCTTCCTGTGCGCTATTAGTAACTGGGTCGTACTTGCCGCCCTATTCTCCGCAGTTCTACCCTTGTATTCCTTAATGCATTGCGCTACGCACCATTTTGGATTGTTCGAGAAGTACGGATAATGGACCGTAGAGGTCCCTGACTTGGTCCTTCTGACAATGGAGAAAGTGACTCCCTCCGGTCCAAAGGACCGTCTGTTAATCTCCAGAGCTCTTACATCTGATACTCGCTTGCAGGAAATTAAACATAACAGCATAGCTAGTTTGCCTGATAACTGCTTGAGCGAGAGGTACTTATCAGCTGGCCAACCTGATAGCAGGTTCAGCACTGCCGCAAACGTCCCACGTTGTATCATACCTAGGCTCCGGGGGCACCTTAAATCTTTCTCCTCTAATGAGCCTCACTACTGCAGGATGTTCCCCTGCTGGGGTGCCTTCTATCGGGAGATGACCTGCCGAAATTGCCGATCTGTATACTCCTATCGTACGGAAGGCTCTCCCGTTCTGCAACAAACTTGCTAGGAAATTCAAAATCTCCACTACAGGTGCTGAAACGGGATGAACACTTCTGTTCTTACACCAGCTTGTCCATTTTGCCCAAGCTGCGTCATAGCTCCTCCGAGTGGAAGGAGCCCAGGATTCAGCAATGAGCTGAGCAGCCTGCGCTGAAATTCCTGGCAGCGCCCAACGCTTCCTGATATCCTGCACGCGACTAACGGGAGTGTCCCTCTCACTCTCAGAGGATGACGCAATCCAGCTGGGTCCGTGAGGAGTCGCTCTCCTTCGGGGAGAACTCTGGGTATGTCCATTACTAGTCCCATTAAAGTGGGAAACCACACCTGCGATCTCCACAAAGGCGCTACTAATACTAGCTCCGCTTTCTCCCTCCGGCATTTCGCAGCACTCTGCTCAACATCATGAATGGGGGAAAAGCGTAGTGTGGTCCTCCTATCCACTCTTGAAGGAACGCGTCAGTTCCTTGAGCTCCCGGGTCCATCCTCCAGCTGTAGTAGAGGCTCCTCTGCGCATTTAGTCGGGAGGCGAAAAGGTCCATCTGTAATGGACCCCATCTCGCGTTCAGTCTCTGAAACACTGTCGGATCCAGTTTCCAGTCGCTGGAGTCCGTCAGGTATCGAGAGTTCCAATCCGCTACTTCGTTCAGTGATCCTGGCAGGTATTCTGCTGTCACTGATGTTCCTGACTGGAGGCAAAAATGCCACAGGTCTTTTGCTAGCTCTGCCAGCATCTTGGATCTTGTGCCGCCTAAGTGGTTGATGTATCGCACTGCTGACATATTGTCCATCTTCAGCAGGACACAATACTTTACTCTTTCTTTCGTGAAGGCCTTGATCGCGAACAATCCTGCTAGGAGATCCAGACAGTTTATGTGTAACTGAAGCTCCTCTTCGCTCCACTTGCCTCCGGTCTGTAGGGACCCGCATCTGGCCCCCCGACCTTTCCGACTGGCATCCGATTCTATAATCAGATCTGGCTTGTCTCCAAATATGGCTCGCCCATTCCAAGCATCCATATTCTTTAACCACCATTCTAGCTCTGTAATGGAGTCTTGATCTAGGGTAACTAGTTGATGGTGCTTCAGACCTTGCTGCAGATGCTTTATTTTCAATCGCTGCAGTGCGCGATAGTGCAGGGGACCAGGAAAAATGGCCTGGATAGAAGCCGCTAATAGCCCCACTATTCTCGCTAACGTCCTGAGAGATACTTGCTTCTTCTCTAAGCATACTCTGATCTCTCTCTTGATATCTCTCGTCTTCCGAGCTGGATGTTCCAGAGTCCCCTTCCTGGTGTCTAGTACGAATCCTAGGAAGTCTAGTCTTTGCGCAGGTGTAGTGTCTGACTTTTCTGTGTTCACTAGGAATCCCAGTGAGGTCAGAAGGTTCTGAACCCATTCCGTCTGGTACACTAGTACTTCTCGGTCCTCTGCCATGAGTAAGAGATCATCTAGGTAAATAATCAGCCTGATGCCCTTCTCTCTGATAGCTGCTGCTACTGGCTTCATCAACTTCGTGAAAGCCCAGGGTGCAGAAGCAAGACCGAATGGCATTGTCCTGAATTGCCAGAATTGTTCTTGCCAGCGAAAAGCTAGGAATGGTCTGCATTCTCTGATCACAGGTATCGTAAGGTAAGCGTCTTTCAGGTCGAAACGCGTCAGATAGTCTGCCTCACTTAGGGAGTCTCTGAGCTGATGGACGCCCTCCATCTTGAAGTGCCGATATATAATCCAGCCGTTCAACTCTTTGAGATTTATAACCGGGCGTACCTTCTCCTTCCTGTGGACCAGGAACATATTGCTCACAAACCTCGGTGGTATGTCGCACTTCTCTATCGCTTGTTTGGTGGCTAGCTGCGCTATCTCGCTGTCTAGACAAACCTGTTCCGCTTGCGCTAGTCTTTGCCTCTGCGGTCTGCACCGCTGAACCGGGGCCTCTATGAAATCTAGCTGTAGACCTCCGACGGTCTCCAATACCCAAGAATCGCTTGAAAGCTTGCGCCAATTCCCTAAAAACCTGCACGTCCTCCCCCCTACTGGGGGATACTGTATCGCTCTCACCTGGTTTAAAACCTTGACCTCGTCCTGCTCCTCTGGACCTACGGCCTCTCAGGAATCTTCCCCTGGCCGGAAAGAAAGTGTCTTGGCCTCTGTTCTCCCAGTATTGCGCCCTGGTGTTCTGGGGTCTTCTGCCTCCTTGGTTGCGACCGGCTGCGTGACCCCTGCCGCGGCCGATCCCTCCAAAAACTACTGGGGAATATTTTTCGGATAGACGCTTGTGCTTTTTCTAATGAAGCGTATGTTCCGACGAAGCGTCCCATCTCCTTTCCAAAGGTCTCTCCAAAGAGGAGTCCTTGGGCTCCTTCACCCGCTTCATATGATGACAAATCGCTGAGCTTTGAATCTATCTTGAGTAGGAGACCCTTTCTTCTTTCTGACGCAATGGCACAATTCGCGTTCCCGAGCAGGCAGACTGCTCTCTGGGCCCACCCTGCTAAGGCCTCTGGGTCAACCTCTTCTCCAGTATCCTTTGCCCTTCCTGCAAGGTCCATTATTTTGGCTAGGGGTCCTGTTAAGTCTAATACCTTTTCCAGGATCTATCAATGCCCTTGCGGGGGTCCTTACTCGTCTTTGACACAAAGGTCAACATTTTCGGGTCGAGCTCGGGTGCCTCCGCTACCTTTCCCGGCATGTCTGGGCGTGGGCACTCTGCCTGTAGGCCTTGTCTCACCTCCTTGTCCAGGGGTTTGCGCAGCCTTGCTGCCATATATTGTGCCACTCGAGGGGGCGGTTGCCACTCGGTGGATCTCGGATTGCGAATGCTGTCCGGGTCGAACATGTCTTGCGATTCTAGGAGGTGCTTCTCCTTCTGTAGCTTTTTACCCTCGCTGGGACGTGCCCAGTCGTCCTCCTTGGCCTCCTCCTCATCCTGTGAGGCCTGATCTTCCATCGGCTCCTCTTCCGAGCCTGGGTGTTCTCCATTGTTGTCATCCCCTGTATTGGGGGTCGTGAGGTTCGGCACAGTCTGCTTTCGTAGATAAGCATCTTTGAGCTTAGAGAAAGCGTCAGGCACCTCTGAGGTCTTTAATACTACCTCTTCCAAAGAGCCCCGGGGGTCGTCAGAGGCTTTCCTCTTGAGGGCTAGTGTACTCCCCTTTTGTCCCTCCTTCACGGGATCTGCGGGTGTGCGCTTCCAGATCTTGGTGCTGTTACTAGGCTGCGAAAGCAAGGCTTCCAAAGTCTCCAGCCTCTCCTGGAGGGGTCTGACGCCCTCTGCCACTGCGTCAACCAGGGAGCTTCCCAGCACTTTCTTAAAACTGTCTGTGAGGTCCTGAGGCTGTTCCTCCTCGCTCCACTCAAATTCGGACATTTTTGTATTGTGCTGTGTGCCTAAAATGCCTGTGTCAGGTGTCTTAGCACGCCCACTGCTCCTTCTTACTGGTAACTATTTGGTATTCGTATCCCTTTTGTTTTTTTTTTTTTTTTTTTTTTTTATGTGGCTGCACCTTTATCTGTACACTGACTTTCTTCAGGGAAGTGTACTTTCTTGCAGCATCAATCTTCTGCTGCTCAGCAGTGTGGGGGACTCGTGGTCCTGTGATCTGCTGATCCTTAGCACGAGTGCTGCTATCTCATTGAGTGATCTCCTGCCACTCCGTCGTGCGATCGTTATGACCGCTGCTGCTACTCAAAGTACCTAAGGTCGGAATGTCTTCGGCTCGTATGAGCGTTCCAAAATACGTGTATTCTTACACTGTTGTCGCGCTAATGCGACGAATTTCGATGCGCGGATGCCTTCGCGCTAATGCTCCGCCCCTCCAAGGGTGGGGGCTACTCCTCCAGAGTATGGAGCTCCCTATGGGCTCATGCAGCCACAACCCGCTCACGCGAGGGCCTGAATTCCGGCATGCTGTTCCCTCGCGAAGGCTAACTACTCCCACACAAAGGTGGGGGCCGCCCTCGCGAGTGCGATCGCGAGCCGTGCCGCGTAGCTCGCGAGGCTGATGGAGCCCCTGGGGTGTCGGTCTTACGACACGGGGCCGTCAGCCTGCGAGTAATCTCCTGCTTGATAGGAGAAAACGTAAGGGTTTTCCTGACTAATCCTCGCGGTAACTAAAGACCGCACCACGCCTAAAGCTGCTCGCGAAAACGCGCTAAATCAAGGCGAAAACCCCACATGAAAAATTATATACATTTTTTTTTATTTATTTTAATAAAAACGTCTAAGTCAATCACTCTTACGTGTATGTCTACTACATATACTTTTCTAGCTAATCTTCCGCTCACACTCAGTCAATTCTTTCACTAACAAACAGAGAGGGAAGAAATGCTACTTATCTGCTTGAAGAGCAGTAAAAGAAGAGGAGGAGTCCAAGCACAGGAAGTGGATTGTGACTGGTGGAAAGAGCATGGACTACAGAGATTCATGGATTTTGTAGTTTGAAAAAAAAAAAGTTTTGTTTACACTTTTCATGGTTTTTTAAGTGTTTTGTTGAACTGCTGAAGAGTAGAAATAAATGAAGATGAAGCATAATGCTCGCCTCCAGTCTTGTCATAGAATTACCTTCTGTGTCATTGCATTTAGTGTTAACTTACCATTCAGAATTATACATTTTTAACATTTGACCATCTTTCCATGTTGTGCTGTTTGATGGGTTGTGTATTTTAGAATGCTTCAATGGTACCAACAATGCATGTTTTGTATTTTCCTGTGATGTCATTGTTATGCGAATTATTATTTTTGAAACTTGAAAAATCCTACATATTTTTGGTCACAGAATGTTGGCAAGTATGCTCTGAGGCTCAGTCATCTTGCCAAGACCCCGGCACTGGCAGCCTTGTTGGAGGCCTTTGGTTCCCCTCTATTCCAACGAGTGGGCCACAGAGCAGAAACTCGAGCTACCCTGGAAACGAAGAGCCCCCATTGTCCCAGAGGTCGCTCGCAGCCCCGCCCCCCTCTGCCGTTTTTGTTGTTTATTGGCGTTACCATGGCGAGACCCCAAAGCAAGTGCACATATGTACAATGGTACATATGTGCACTTGCACATATGAGGAGAAGCGGAGGGGTTGTGGGGGGGGCGTGTGACCAATCGATGCGTCGTCAGAGTTTCTGTTTCCTAAATTCTACTGTAGCCTTTTGATCAGGTGTTATTTGCCATGGGAACTCAAATAGCCAGAGGCCAACTGTTTGATCCCATCTGTTTAATTAGCTAGGAAAACAAGAGTACAACTGTAATTTTCCGAGTTAAAATCAACTGCCCAATTGGACTTCCTCGTGGGAGCAATCTGGTATCCACACACAGACTGCTTTATGTGGTAACGACCGCTGTGCAGCCGCCTCCCCTCCCCCACTCCCGCTCTTATCGTTGGATAAACAGAGAGCCTGTCAGCTCACAGGGGGATACCCTGCCGAAGACCGGCGAGGCGTCCGCAAACAAAGTACAACCCACCCCCTACAAACTCTCACTTCCTGCAATTTCACCTACTAGAGCCGCCCTGTGATGATATGTAACAAACAACAAGGGACGTGACAATTAAATAAAACCGGTGGTGTGCAAATCTAAACTGCATTCTTCCCAATCCCTGCCTACTTTTTACACCCCATGTTTAGCCTACCTGGTCTTTAGATTTATGTAGGCCTTGAATTTACTACTGCGCCATGTCTGCTCCAGTCTAAAATGATGTCTTAATATTCCAGGAAATTCTTGACTGTGGAAAGGTGTAATTTTTTTTTAAAGCCTGTAAATTCACAAGGGCCCAGAGTTACTGCATTAAACAGCCACCCCACTCCTTACTGGGTGTATAACCAATGTTCATATTTGAAAGCAAGAAAACAAACGTTGGAGTTTGAATGGAGGGGAGTTCTCAGTAGGAGAAAAACATAGGGATGGCTTTCTCCTAGGTATACAACTGCAGCGATGTGAATGCGTCTATGGTGGGATGTGTCCGTGGAGAGAGGGCATGGCCTAGAAGCTTGGCCTAATCCTTTTATAGTGGTGTTAAGACAGATTTACATATGGTTGGGCCTATAGACAAGCACACACAAAAGCTATAGCATCCAGCTCAAACAGTATATTCTCTGCTGCACCCAAAGAGATGCTTCAGGCATTCTCATCACAACAGCTGGCTGGGGTTGTCAATGCATGAGCGAGTTGACCCTGCACCAGTCCATTACAATGGATCTGGGTAAAATGTGTTCCAGAAAAGCTCAAAAGCATGAAAATGCAAGCACGTGGTAGAATTTAGTTCCCAGATAGATAATGGATATTTTCAGGAAACAAATATTTAAAAGAAAGTTAAAGAGAGCGCCAAGGTGTTTAATACTGCACGTTTGGGTTTCGCAAATAATTATTAACCATGTATGTTTATCCTGTGTATGACATTTTAGGCAATACGCTTTGCATGTCGCACCATACACAGCCCCAGACAAGCCTCACGTGAGAAGTGTATTGCTTTTTAACTGACTGGCATTCTGTGATCCTTAAAGAGTCACGTTTTCAGGCGGTCCTTTTTTTGCGCCTGAAATAAAAGATTAGTTTTGGTTGGCTAACAGGATGCATAATTATGTAATCCAATTCCAATGGGTGAGTGATCCGTTTCCAACCTAGTACATCTTGGTGTATAGAATGAAGGGTTATTTGGGGTCACAGGACGTTCTCGTCTTAAAGGAAAGAATTTACATCGCAAAAAGAGAAATTGTCAGTTCAGACACTGGAGGTTTTGGGGGGAATTTCGGACTCTAGAAATAGCAAATACTTTAAATCGCAAGGGAGGGACTCCATGATGTCACAGAGGTGGCACGTTTTTGGGTACAAAAGCTTAAGTCTTCGAATGAACCACACTTTTCTGGTCGCAAATGAGAAATAATTGTAAGCATCACAGATGACATCCCAATGTACATCACAGCCGTTAAAGTAAACAATTATCTTGGTCTATTTCAAGACCTATGTGACACACATATTTTATAGGTATATGTGTAGTGCATGCTAACAGAAATGCAATACACCTGCAGACCCTTATGGGGTTAAAGTGGTCCCTGATCCAGGTCGAAGGCCAGGCCCAGTGGCTAATTTAGTTGGCTTGGCATGACCTGGGGCAAGGCTGAAGGCCATGTCCTGGTCAACACACACTTTTAATTTTTGTGCACATGTGGTGTCACAAGGAGTCACATGCTACCTCTGAAAAGTGAGCCATTTCTATGAAATAAGGAAAGGGGGGTATCCCATTTCTTCTAACATTTTTTTAAATCGTTTTCTGGTCTTAAATGAAGTACAGTTTGAGTTCTAGGGGTATGTATTTGATACAGGGGTGATGTCGTGACTCTCAGAAGAGAGGCTTTGCAGAGTAATCATATCTTGAGATGAAGACAAATATTTTGGGGTCTTGAATGAAGAATAGTCTGGGTGGGTTGTCTTTGAAATGAAGCAGCACACTGAGTTCTTTGTTATCATCTAAAACAAGAGTATTTTTCAATTCAAAGCATTTTACTGCAAATGTAATCTTTTTTTTAATTATTGAATACCTCTATGCTTGCTCCACTATGAAAAGAGCAAAAAACATACTTTAAGGCAAAGATGTAAAATGTGTCACATTGGTCAATTGTAGACTCCTTTTCTGAGTGGACAAGGTTTGCATCTGTGATCATTGTTGGTTTCCCTGCAGCAGCTATTCCCATGAGGCAGAGGCGTAAACAGGGTAGGGCTTGAGCAGGCAAGGGCCATCCAAAATCTGTAAATGCCCACTCAGCAGTGCTGTGTGGGTATTTAAATATGTTAATGTCACTGCGGTGGGCCCAATTACATTAGCTACAGGCCCCACTTGTTAGACAATCCTGGCTACGCCTCTGCCATGAGGCTCTCCGGATCCAAATAAGTCCCCTCTTTATGCATACGCATTGGTGCACAACCGCGTCTGAAGCAAGAACTGCAAGGAACTGCTGGCCAGGCATTGTGACAGAGTAGCTGGTTGCAATAGTATCATTTTGTAGTCAACTGTTACCCACCCATGCTCCCTGTTGTGTATCTGATACCAGCTTCTCAGCTGCTTCTACAACTTTATTATGTTATATGTTCATTGTAAACCTATTGTAGTATTTTTAGCTTTTTTTCCATTTTAAAAAGGTCAAAGCCCATACAATTTCACTTAGTTGTATGTTATCTAGGGCTCAAGAGACATGTGTGTTTGGTGTGGTATATGATATCAGCTTTTTATACAGCACTTCATGTTATGTTACTAGCATTGTGTATACCACCGAATGACCATCGTAATCCCAAATCGTAGTTGTTTCAAAGTGCTGACCCTTGTCTGCGGTACATAGTGGCCCATCCTGGGGAAACCAGCCCCTACTCTGCTGGGAAGAAGAGTAAGAACAAGAGAGATGTAATAGGGAAGAAATGTGGGAAAGGAGTTTGCGGGCACAGGCAGTGGGTAATTGCTTTATATTAGTGTGAATGCAGGTTTGTCGACTCTATGTGGACTATATGTGTTGGGTTAATACGCAATAGGATTCAAAGGCAGAGATCAAGTAGTATTGGGTGTGTGAGCAGCATTAGAATGTGCTTCAGCAATACTGGCAGATATCTAGACTTAAAATACCATGGTATCTCTTTATGAAACGGTCGGAAAGTTCCCAAATATTAATTCTGGGACTATCGAGCTGACTCCAGAAGTGACTTAGTTCAAGATTAGGATGTGTGAGAAGATGAATGTTATTGGTAACAAAGGTTAGGGGAGTGGGATAGACAGAATTGATGAAGTAAAATATGATTATCGCTGGCCTAGATATGAAGATAAATGAGGTTTCTGTGCTCATTGTTCTTCCCTGTTAACTTATCAATAAATGCCTAAATGCAGAAAGCCAAATGTCTGTGGCATTTGGAAAAGGGTGTGCAAGCACCACTGGCTTGCATACTGCTTTTGGTCCAGTTATATGGATTTATAATAGTGACATTTAAAGGAATCAACTTTGAGGGTTTCTAATGATAACAAATGTTCTTTATTTTCATTATTATCTGTTGTTTCAATACCTAGAGGCACAGGGTGGTCTTCCAGACCTACGAGACAAAGGGAAAGCTTGCCATTGGCCCGCTAGTATTTTCAGATATTTGGTAACTCGTATCTGGAAGGCAAAATAATGGCACCTCCGACCAATCAGAAACGTGGATGGCGGGTTTTACCTCATGGTACTGTCCGCCTTCCGAGCCTCCTGAAAAGCAGGAGTCCACCATCTTTCCTCCTGGGGTGAACGACTTAACTCACAATGAGCCCCTTTCCCTTACTACTTCCATCTCCCCCACCCTCTCCCTGCACCATCCCATCCCAGGCCCCACTTACCTAAGGCCGTCTCTATAGTTGCCTGCTCTTGGCAACTCCCACCGTGCTGACCTTTCCCCTCGCGGAAATGGCTGTCTTTGAAAGGGAGAAGAGATAGCATGCAGTTCCACGTAGTTCTCTTGTCCCTTGCTGGGGTCCAAGTTAAAAAACTCCGGTCTCGTGCCATTACCTGACCAATAATGGCCACCAACCTCAGGTTTATTGCTTAAATATGGACATTTATCTGTAGTATGGTGCCTTCAAAATGGTATGCATGCTCACCAGTCCTTGCACCTACCATTTCTTTGTGGAGGCCCTTTCAGCTTCATCATAACGTCCAAATGGAATGCAAATATCACTGTAGCCAACAGCCAGCATTTTTCGAAAACTGATCTTTAGGAGACCTTATCAGAGATGAACATGCTATCTTTGTTTAAACCTAATTTATCCTGCTAGCAAAGTATGTCTCCCTCGGTCTCAGTAGCCGCACAGATTGTTGGCGTTTATAATTGCCTGTCAGCATCCAAACGTGAAGCCATACATTTTGAAGAGTTTTAAGAAAGAGGAGCAGCTTCCTAGCTCCCTTGGCATACTCTCAAGTGGCACACATTGGGAAGGTTTGCTCGGTATTTTATGTTCATTTTTTGTCCAAAAGCAATAGCTGTCCAGGTGAATTGAAGAGGCTGGAGTCTAGAGCTAGGAGAAGAGACAAGTTTACTGCTGCGGACACCATGATTAAGCAGCCACCACCTCCTCCAGCAACTGCAGTTTAGAACCTTGCACACCTTTTTTAGATACGTTTTTACTATTAATGATACATCTTTCTGACCTGTGTCAATCCCAGAATGATTTGCTTTAGTAGTGGATTATTCTTCCGTATACCTCAGTGAGTGAGCACATTTTTCAACACTCACAGAGTCTTTTACTCTTTTTATGGGTGTCATTTTTAGACTCTTCATAGAGTCATTTTTATTCTATCCTCTTTGACAACTTTTGGCACATACTGCCTGTTGTTGCTAGGTTGCCCTTTTGGGTTCCCTTTTAACTTTCTCTGTCTAACCTTGTGAGAACTACAGTTCCCAAGGGTAGAAAGTATATTTGGATCCCTTTTTACCTATTATTTGGTGAAACCAGCACACCCCACATTATGCAGAGTGCTGGGGAGATACGTATCCCCTTTCACACTAAAACTGTAACAATTCTGTTACAGGGACAAGCTTACCTTTAATGGATGGTGGCAGCGATACCTTTTATTAATTCGGTGCACCTTTATGGTGGGTTGTGTGCACAGCCGTGGTAAAGGCACCCATTGGTGCTCATTTAACAGAAATGGCCCCTGTCTTGTTTTTTCCGCCATATTAGGATTCCTTCTCCTTTCTTGTTCCTTCCCCTGACATCCAGAGTGGGAAATTCCTTTGTGTGATTTTTATCTTCCGCAGGAGTCACCTCAGCACCCTGCCCAGGCTCCAGTCGGTCTGTGAAGGCAGGAAGCGAGGGAGGAGTCCAAAACACAACATCCCTTTGTCTTCTTCCTTTCCTGAATGGGGACAAATTCCAGTGGGGGGCTGGCTGTCCTGATTGGACAATCAGGCTGCCCCTGTTGTAAAATGCAGGGAGAGAATGCAGAAGTTGTGCTGTAGTTCCTGTTAAAAACTGGGAACCTGTAAGCTGAAGACAAGTTAACCACTAGAACCAAAACGGGAGAGGTTGATTAAGGAAAGGCGGCTGAGACAATTTCCAGCGACTGGAGAGCCTGCTGTGTAACCTGAGCCTGCTGTAGCCCTTCCTTCCAATTGACCTGGGGGCTCCGAAAATGATTACCCGGGCCCAGACCCTGGTGAGACCCACTAGACTCAAGAAGACCTGCATTTTGCGCCATCCCACACCGTGCTGCAATACCCCAATAGCCTGGGAACTCAAGCCATTGTGCAGTGCACTGTATTCCGAATTCCGAATCTTGCTGAAACTTTGTGGGCCTCCTGCTGGATCTCAAGAGGCAAGATTCCAGCCCAAAAATTCCCCTGACCAAAGTGTTGGACCTTTGTAACAACGAGAATCCAACCAGTGATATTCTGTCTTCTGTGCTCCTGAAAAGGAGCCAAATCCACAGAGCTGCGTCCAGCCATGAGAAAAACCTTGTCTAGAGCCTTCCCTGTTGATCCCTGCTGCAAAATCCCTTCCAAGGTCCGGTTATCAGTTACCACAACAAGGAATCCACTGGCCAGGTTTTTGGCTGTGGATCCTGAAGTCCTCCTGCTACAAAAGTTTCTTCTGTGCTGAGGTACTGTGCTGACTTGGGTATTTACTTACCTTAAGTCTTGTGATTCCTGTGTAGTTTTGGGGTGTTTTCTGTGATCGGGCATCCTCTCACACAGTTCACCCAGTCCCACTGGTGGAATCCTCCTAGGGTGTCTTCTGTGAATCCCCTGAACTCTCAACTAACTCTAAAGTAAAATACTCATCTGTTTGAACGGTCTTCCTTAGGAACTCTGACTTTTGCTACTTAAGAACCTATCCTGACACTGCCTGTTGGACACTAGACCCTAGTGACCCCCCCTTCTGCCACTAAGAACACTGATGCTCCAAGAATAAGGGAAAGACTTTTAAAGGACCTTTTTGCCTAGAAAAGAGAATGCGTGTTTAAAAGTTACTTATAAAAGAGTTCGTTGGTAACTTTAACTCTGAGAGTGAACAGTTACAAAAGTTATTACTTACCTTAGAAAAGCTCTGCCATTCTGAAAAGTAGATATAAGGTTGTTTTACTTACCTTAGAAATGTTGTGCCATTCTGAAAAGTATATGTAACACCTGTCTTTGCTTAGAAACTGTTTGCCATTCTAACAGAAAATAGATATAAGGGTATATTACTCACCTGTGATTTGGTTGTGCCTCCTCCCAAAAGTAATGCTGTTGGTTTCACTTCACTATTCCTGTTAGGATATATGTATGAGTGTTCCCCAACTGGGTCTTGCTTCTCCTGACTTGCTGTTAGCCTGTCCAGAATAAGTCTGCAGTGGGTTTTACCTACCTTGAATAACCTTGAGTCATTTATAAAGAGTAACACTGGGTTTTGCTTTCCCTGTTCTTTTAGACAGACTCAAAAACAGTCTAAGGTTTATACCTGCCCCAAGTTGCTGATAACTCCTTGAAAAAGTATGTGGGTTTTACTTACCTTGAGTTAGCTGTGTGCCATCCTCAAATAAGTTACAAGAGTTACTGCTTATCTCAGTCTGTGTTTCACTGATCTCAAAAGCACCTGTAATTGAATATTACATCATTAGGTTTTACTCACCTAATATAACTGTGTTATCACCAAAGTAGTTATAGGTGTTTACTGTACCTAGAAAAAGTGTTCCACTATTCACAAAATGTATATTGTCCACTTGACTTATGATGTGATTTCTTGCAGAGCGTCACGGTACAACTGTTGGGGTCTACTATCCTGGTATTACTGAATGTAATCTGAAAATATCCATTGGATTTTACTCCCCAAGAATAGGTGTATCCTATACTGAATGTGTTTAAAAGGTTTGACTTTCCTAGAACTACTGTTAGGGGTTCCAAATAAGGATATATGCTTTGGTCTGTGTACCTTCAAGCATTGTCTTGTGTTTTTTTCTAAGGTGTTTATGACTTTGACCAGTACTTACTGCAAGACTTAACTTGGCCTATTTGTACAATACTTCTAGTTGTCAGTGTTTCTATTGATTTATTTGTGTGTTATAGATTCTTGATACCGGTCTGCAGCTCTCTCTCCCTCCGAAGATAAGCCTGGCTGCTCTGTCTATGCTACCATGAACTCTGTTGGTACAGCCTTATACTAAGAGTGTGCTACCATGAACTCTGTTGGTACAGCCTTATACTAAGAGTGGAGTCTTGTACACCTTAGTTGAATGGTTTTGATGAAGTTTGGTAGACCTTCAGGAAAACTGTCCTAACAACCTTTCATATGAAAACTGTAGAATAATGGTGTTCCATGTTCTTATTCAACCAGAACTACAACACAAATAAAGAACACCTAGGAACACACACACACAGAAACACACAGCCACATTGACAGAGATGACCACAGCGGTACATCACACAACCCGCAAAAAAATAACAGCAAAACACAGGTAAGCTCCTCCAGAATAAAACTGTATGAACCAAACACAACTCGTGCCTAACTTCTCCCCCATCCATAATCTCTCAGCCTGATGGGAGGCATCCTGGATCTGGGTGTGCGAGTCACGCCTCATTGTAAACTACCCTCACACCCTGTTTTCACCCCATCCTTCTCTCTCACACCTTCTATCCTTGCTTTTCTCCACCACCAACCACAGCGCCCCCCACACACCAAAGACTCTTGCACCTGCATGTCCTCCATATATGCCCAACAAACCACCTCTTCGCACACCCACCCAAATCGGATGCACACCCTTGTGGATCGCAATTCTTCTCTTACTCCATCGCGAACCATGATCCAGACCAACGTAACTGGCACCCACCTTCACCACAGTGCGCAAAACCATTTACACACACTCATGCCCGTTGGGCATAAACCTGGGATTCCTTGCTCTCACCACATCCCCCACATTCAAATTAGTGGGGCTCTTCACACCACACTTAAGCCTCACTTGCTCGTGACACAGGCAATCCCATTCCAACAACGCACATATGTTCACACTCATAACAGCACCACCATGCAGCGCCACCAGTCTAAGCTTTGAACCTGTCTTTCTAACCCTCATGAGTTTGAACGGGGAATGTCCTGTCAACACAGAGAGCGTGTAGCTATCTACCCTCAAAGCTTCAAAACCACGCTCTGCCAACACAACTCATTAGCAATAGCTAGCTGAATCACCCTCTTGATGAACCTATTCATCTTCTCCATCAACCCATTCACTGAAGGCTTGTACAATGCTGTCCTGTTCTGCCTGATACCAAACTCGGCTAGAAATTCAGCGAAGAGTTGCGAGACAAACTGCACCCCATTGCCCGTCACCACACTACCAGGCACACCCTCCCTGTCAAAAACTTTACCCAAAAACTCAATGAGTTTGTCCATCGTAACAGACTCCATCCCTGTTGCTTCGACTCACCTGGAGTTGTAATCCACCAAAACCACTATGAATCTCAACCCCCACCTAACACATCCATGGGACCCATGATGTCTAAAGCCAACTTTGACCACACCTCATTTGGTATCTCAACTGGAATAACAGGTTGACTGAAAATAGCCTCATTCTTGAATACAAAAAGGGTAGCAGGCGCCCCTCTCTAGAAAGAACATGGCATGGCACCTATCCTGTGGTTTTTACTCACTTTGAGAGTCAGAGCCATCACTTTGTGCTCACTGTACTTTTCATAAATGAGGATTATCCATTTGCATATCAGTCTTTCCCTCCCACAAGGGCAGTCCAGCACCGAAATGCCCGACAAGCCTCCTTTGAACAAGAGTGCCAACAGCAACCCCAGACACGTGTTTTGGCCTAGTCAGGCCTCGTCAGTGAGGTGGAGTTGTGCCTCTCTAAGCACTGTGAGCAAGTGGTCCACGTCTGGGTTCCCCCAGGTAACTTAGGGTGATCAATCCCAAGTTCCTTGCTAAAATACAAAAGAGGTAGCAGGCGCCTCTCTCTAGAAAGAACATGGCAGGATAACCTGTTCTGTGTTTTTTACCCACTTTGAGAGTCTGCAGACATCGCTTTCTGCTCATTCACAAAGGAGGACTACCCATTTGCATATCAGTCTGGGCAGTCCAGCACCGAAATGCCTGGCAAACCTCCTTTGAACAAGAGTGCCAACCGCAACCCCAGACACGTATTTCGGCCTAGGTGGGCCTCATCCGTGAGGTGGAGCTGTGTCTTATAGATTACATGCCAATTGTGACAATCCACTTGAATGTTGGTACACGTTAAGTCAATCCTGGTGAATTGTGAGGTTCATCATTACCAGGACAAGTTCACTATCGATTAATGGCAGTAGCCAGTTTATACCAGTCTATCAGCTGGATGACTTTGCCCTGCATATTTGCCCATGCTTATACAGACATTTATGTTTCTCTTTCCCAATGTAGAATTTGACTACTCAAACTAGCGGTGAGCTGTTTTCCCGAAAATAGGGATTCTGTTACTGGGCTGTGGTGCCTCATAGGGGATGTTTTGCTCACGCTAATTGCCTGATTTTGCCAATTAGGAACACATTCGATGTTCTTTCAAATTTGCTGCTAGAACATCCTCGGGAGCTTCATGTGACACTGACTATTTCAAAATGGTATTTTGAACCTACATTAATTAACTAACTGACAGTTCACTCATGTAAACTTCGGAAGAAACTGACCAATTTATATTGACTAGTTCCCAGTATTGATACATCACTGGGCTAGCACTCGAGAGCCAACAGGTCCAACCATGTGCATATTAATTGTACGATGATACTGAATATTGTGTCTCTGTCTTACCTCTCCTGCGCATGTGTGCCCCTTCTGATACTGTATCACTGAATGGTAAGTAACCATCGTTTTTTACAATTCGATTCTGACAAAAATGTCTTTACTTGCTTGTGTATCCTGTGTACTCATGTTACATGGTATTGTTTTGGTAACCTCATTTGGGTGTATTGTTATTATTTTTATTTGCCTTGCACAATATTTGCAATTTTGTGGTTTAACAGCCTTGAAGACGACCGATTGGTCGAAACATGTATTGGTGGTGCTAATAAACCTGATATATCACATATGACCAGTGTGATTTACATACTATACTAGGATTTATGAACTCTAGTCATTGCTGTTAGGACACGATAACTGTGGGTCGTAGCGCAGATCGGCAACACCCACCTTTTACTGGATAATATGATGGTCTGACCACAGACAGGGTGAGTTGGTGCTAGTAGGGACTTCACAGTTGTGGCCAGCAATCCAGTCCCGAATCCGTCCTTTGTTGTGGGTGGGACTGGTGACACGTTGAGAGAAGCCTAGAGTGTCGAGGGCATCCGATAAAAACTTGGCAAATGGGTCATTGGTGTCATGGAGGCCCAGGTTGAGGTTTCCTAACGGGACAATTTTGGAGGAGGCCTTTAAATTGTCTTGGAAAATATGCAATAGATTTGCCTTGAAGTTTGGGGAAGGGCCGAGTGGGCGGTAGATGAGGTGGATGGTGATTGTGCAAGTGGGAAAAGGTGAGAATTTTTGTGATAGAAGGTCTGTGTACCCATCAATAGAGGTGTTAACCTGTTTGAGGTGAATGGATTCTCTAGCAATCAGAGTGACTCGCCTCCACTGCAGGAGGGTCTGTCATTCCTGAAGATAGTGTACCCCGTGGCTATGGCTAAAGATAAGGCAGGGGCAGCGGCTTCATGAAGCCAGGACTCAGAGATGGCTAGAGGGTCCAGGTTGTGTTCGGTGATTAAGTAATTGATATCCAGTGTATGTGCAGGGAGGGACTGAGCGTTGATGAGTGCGCAGATTAGAAGGGACCGGGAGTCAGTGCGTAGGGTGTTGGAGGCTATGTCAGGGGGTACCTTTATTACTAGGGGCATTGCGGGTAGATAGAGGCGATGGCTGGTGTCTAGGTGAAGGTTGGTTGGGAAGGCTACTGGATAATACAGTTGGGAAGGTGAGTTGAGTTGCTGAGAGTTGGGGGTTGTGTGAGTGGGTGGTGATGGGGATACTTAGTGCTCTGTGGCTGTGTTTTGGGAAATCCTTCTGATTACTTGTGGATGTGTGGAGTGTGGGGGTTATTCTTTGGCTGGGCGCAGGAATGACAACAGAGCTTGTGTAGTTTTGGTCCCTTTGCACAGAGCGGTGAAGTGTGGCATAGGATATGATGTGGGGGGATCGCTTTGTGTTTTGCTTAATATTAGAAGGGCTGCTCACTTGGCTGGGGGTTGCTGCTTGGGGAACAGTGAGTTGCAAGTTAGTGCACATCCTAAGGTATGTGTTCCTAAGTGTAGTTGTCTATGGTGTGGTCACAGTAGGTTTGCAACCAAAACGGGATGCAAGTCTGCTTTTCCTAAGACTAAGCATCCTGCCTAGTGGAGTCGGGAGAACGTGACTTAGCGAGTGGGAGGAGTCGTACTGGGGATGTGGGCAAGTGGTGGCTGGGAGCTTGGAACTCCTGCAGATTGCTGGATAGGCAGAGACAGAGGCGTTGCGAGGGGGCTATAGCCCTGGGTCTTTTGGTTGTAGCCCCGGATAGAAGCTCAGCGGCTACAATCAGAGGGCTAGCTAGCGCCGAGTCCCAACAATCCCGACATTAGCGTAGCCCCAGGATTTTTCCAGAGCTAGTGACATCCCTGGGCAGAGATTGCCTTGCTGTGAATGCAGAAGGCGTCGGAGGCATCGCGTGGTGGGGCGCATTACCTGCACATCCACTTTGGATACGGAGTGCATAATAATTGGGTTGGTGTAATACAAGGTAGTGGTTGAATGCTCCTCATTGCCTATTGCGGGTTCCAGGAATGTGCTTCTGGGGGACAATAGGATCAACACGTTGGAGTAGAGGCGGCGTAGTGGCAGACATTTGTACGATTGGGTGAAGGCAAGCATTTTGAGGTGAATTTGCAGTCTATATGCTGTGTACACTTCCGTAGCAGATCCCTGTTAGGTACCGTGCATGTTTCAATCACTTCAGTGTGTGGAAGAGTAATCAATGAATTATCATCACAGCATAACACTCGATTGAGTGATCTGCTAGGGGGTAGGGCGATCAACGTATGGCAGGACAAGCTAACATAAGGAACACCAGTAGCATTAACATCAGGATTCAGACATGGTGCTTTAGAATGGTGCTCTAAGTGGGCTACAGTAATGAGGAAGGTGCTAGGAGGTGGCATAGGGATTCGTGAGTGGCAAAACAAGTGAGCATGATGAACATTGACAAGATTAGCATTAACCTTCATACATGATAGTTCGGAATAGGGTTTTCCACAAGCATTACCGGTGGAACTTGGAATGCATGAGTAGGACATGAACTTTTGAGAAGCATGTGTAACATTGCGTTCAACGCGGCTGAGGCCGGCGGAGGCTGCTGGTAGAGGTTTTGTGTGTTGGCCTTCTTTGGGGGCCGGGAACTCCACCAACCTCATCCTCAAATTCATAAGTGGCACCAATCTATCGCCTCTAGTCCTGCCCCAAGGCCCGTCTGCCAACTCATCCAACACATGCATGAAATGTTTGCCCACATCTCTGACGTCCTAACCGTCCCAACCCTTCTGCAACCGTGCTCACACAACCCAGATGAAGGACTGGAATGCCCAGACGACAGCGTGATGAGGTCACGAGAAGCAGCCACCAAGAAGAAAATTAAAGAAGTGGCTGACACTAGGAGAGGCGCCAAAGCAGCTACCGTGGACGTGGGGGACTGCGCCTTAGGCAAAACAAAGGAAGGGACACTCCACATTCACTCCCAGGACCCTTACAGTGTCACACCGGAAAAGAACTATGATCACGGCGAGTGATGGGGAAGGGTGGTCCATCACAAGCAATGTGTCTCATTTCAAGAAAATTAAAGATGACTCGAAGGAGGAGAGCAACAATGAAGATTCACAAGAAGAATCAGATTAGTTCTATTTGTGTGACAGCGAAGCATCGAAAGACGTGTGGGAAACATCAGAGGTTTTTCGACAATCCACTGTAAGGACAAACCCCATAGACCTGGCAGCAGAAAGGCCTCGGAGGGTCAAGATAAAGCCCACCAGACTGATTGAAGAAATGGACTGAACCCCTCTTCGCATTTAAGAAGGGGGAAGGTGTCAGGATACTATGAGACCCATTGGCCTCGTTATGAGGGAGGGACCGGTTGGCATGTTCGGTGGGACAAGGGAGGTGACGGGGAACTGAAAGGGAAAGTTAGGAGAAATAAAGAGTTGAGTGAAGAAGCACTGCCTTTATGGTAATCCCGAACTGCACCTCGGGAGGCGGGACAGATACTGTGGAAAGCTCTGCATTACACACTGGTACCCCAGAAGTTGATTAGTCACAGTGGGTCTTCCAACGTGAGTCCTCCGCTCACTGGGTCCGTTCACTCGTCGCCAGAGAAGTAAAGAGGCTGGAGACTTAAAGTTTACTGTTGTGAACCCCGTGATTAAGCAGCCACCACGTCCACCTCCAGCAGCAACCAAGGGTTAGAACCCTGCATACCTTCCACATGTAAACTGTAGAATAATGATGTGCCATATTCTGATTCTAACAGAACAGCTGCAACACACAGCAAGCTGCAAATAACAGATACATTGGTTTCAATGAGCAGCACAAGCCGGAACCAAGTTGCAAATGTCTAGGGAACCTAAATAACAATATTACGTACGTTCAGTCAAACAGATTTCACAGAGGTTGTGCATTAGAACAATATATTTAACAATCAAACAAAGTCTGACTAGCTTGATTGTCCCAAGCCTTTCGGATAGAGTTTGGGTATTTTGCTGTTTTTTACGGGCCATCCCTCTGCAACAGCCACCCTGCCGCTCTCAAATTTGAGCAGACCCACCTCTTGTTCCGGAAGCAACTCAAGGCCTTCCTTTTCGCTTCCGCTTTCTCACTTCCTCTCCCCTGCTGATGCACCTGACTGCTTTGCGCACTGGTCACCCTCTGAACTCGGCCCCAGGCCCCTGCATGTCCAATTGCGCTTGCACTGCCTCTGATTCCCCAGCACTTAAGGGTCTGTATCTGCAATCCTACAGTCCCTTCTCTCTGCACTCATGAGCCACCTGATGGCTGCACTTGTGAGTTAATTGCACTTCCCTTCCCCGCACTTTCGCAATCTGAATGACACAAGGCATAGTAAGATCGTTATTTTGTCCTCCCTTGTTTCCCCCTCCTTGTCTTGTTGCGCATAGAAACACTTGTGTACAGGCCATACCTGCCTAATCTCCGGGTTTTCCCCAGGAACTCCAGGTTTTTAGCCTCTTCGCCGGGTCTCCGGGTTTTCGTTGCACTTTCCCGGGCCCACCCAATTGGCTACAAAAGACCGCTGCCAGTAGCCAATCAGCTGGGGGTGCGGGAAGGACCAAGAAGACTGCAGACTGGAGCAAAATTAATGCTCTGATTACTTACCGGTAATGTTCATTACTCCTAGTCTTCCTCGTCACAGTATGTACTTCATGAGGCCCCTGCCTCTGACACAGGACCTTCTTCTATTTCTTTAAATTGCTATAACTCCTCCCCCACATCCACGTCACTCAGTTTTATATTACCAAGCCAGCGCATGGGACCTTCCCCGCAAGGAGGGTGAGGAGGGTCATCAGTACTGTG
Source organism: Ambystoma mexicanum (assembly GCF_040938575.1). Classification (NCBI taxonomy): domain Eukaryota; kingdom Metazoa; phylum Chordata; class Amphibia; order Caudata; family Ambystomatidae; genus Ambystoma; species Ambystoma mexicanum. The sequence goes on from NC_090925.1 coordinate 637,067,016, forward strand.
ACGAGGAAGAGTGGGACTAGGAGTAATGAAGATTACTGGTAAGTAATCAGAGCATTACCTCCACGTCCACTCTTCCTCGTCCCAGCACTTACTTCATGAGGTATACCAAAGCAGCAACGGGGAAAAGGTCCCAATGAGACACAGAGCTAAAAACAGTACAGCAAACACACCCACAATAACTCTTAATTCACATCCCCACAGACAAAACTCCAACCACGAAGGAACCAACTGCCCGAGTGGGAGAAACTCAACCCATAGCGGTTGATGAAAATCCCTAGACCAGCCAAGGCGGCAGCCATACAAATCTCTTGCAGAGAAAACCCTTCCTAGCATCGGCCCAGGAAGCCGCCAAACCCCTGGCAGACCGCCCCTGATTGTGCGCAGGCACAGGCAGGCCAAAAGCCACATAGGCCCTGGGATTACAACCCGGAACCATCGGAAAATGGAAACCACAGATGCTTTTTGCCCAGCCCCAGCCGGACCACAAGCAATCAGAAGACTATCAGATTGGTGGAAAAAAAGCAAACCTAGCCAAATACTCCAACACGTCCCGCAGGACATAATATTAAGCCAAGCACCTCCTCATGCATTCTCGGATCATGAAAGAAGTCAGGTAGAACCAGATCCTGAGGGGTGTGAAAACCGAGATACAACTTAAGGGAGGAACTTCGGACCACACCTCAGCAGCACTGAGTCTGGCAGCACCCTCAGGAAAGGAGGGTGACATAAGAGAACCCCAATCTCCCCAAGCCTACGGGCAGAAGCGAGGGCAATAAGAAAAGCAGATTTCAGTGTAAGATGTTTGATATCAATCTCGGAAAAGGGCTCAAAAGGAGGCCCTTGAAGGAACCGTAATACAAGAGGGATATCCCAAGGGGGAAGCCCTTTATCAGCACAAGGACTGGAAGAAGAAAAACCCTGGAGCAACTTCCCCACCAACACCTCCCCATCCAAGTGACCATCAGAGTCCCCCAAAAGCAATTTCATGGAGGCCCACTGAGAGCGAAGCCTGGGAAAAAAAACTTCCAGGCCCCTGTCAAAAGCCCTTCTGGAGGAATCGTGGATAGCAGAGTGGCCAGAACGCAGGGGAGGGATCCCAGACCACCCATACCAGTCTCGGAAATGGCCCCAATACCTGCCGAACACCTTGTATAAGACACCAGGGGACATAACCAAAGACGGGCTCAAGGAACCGAAAAAACGCAAGACGCCACGTGCCCCGTAACTTCAGCAACAGGCGAGCCGAGACACACTGCCTTCTGAGAAACCCAGACCAGCCAGCAAGCGCCCCCCCTGCACAACATCCAGAGTACACTCTCCCCAGATGTCCGGACAAGCAGTGCAGGGTCTTGAGACCCATAAGCAGTTGACACATCCTAGAAGGCATAGGGACCAGGAACATCCGCAAGTAGAAAACTTAACCCTGAACAAGAGGAGGAACGGGCAAGACGGTAACCCACAACAATTGTTCGGAGAGAACGGATCCCATGGCCAACTACTTGGACCGCGAGCTGGGTACCAAAGTCCTAACCATGCAAACCTGGACAGGAGGAGACAGGAACTGCAACTGATACCCCCCTCCGGAAGGAGCCCATTACCCAGGAAGCCGAACCCCACCGGTCCCATACACCTCAGAGAAGATAGAGATGAGGAGCCAGGGAAAACCGCCAGTCACTGCACTTGCACCAGAGGCAAATCACAGGACGTTGAAGCATGCCTGCGCCACAATATAACAGCATGCTTGTCAGCCCACAAAAAGATCCGACTTATCAAAAGGAAGATACAGGACAGCCCAGAAGTCCAGCAGACCAGGGTCCCCCCAGCCGACAGAGGAGCCACCAGGCTGGCGTCAAAAGGGCAGAGTACTGTCACAAAGCAGGGCAAAGCAATCCATCCAGGATAGCAGACATCAAAGGCAACCCCCCACCTGGGGTATTCCTACACTGGAAAAACCCACTGAAGTGACATCCCCCTCCACCGGCACCAGGGGCTCTGAGAACCCCTCTGAGCACAGACTTGTGCCACTATGTGCCATATCACTTCCCACAAGTCTGAGAGGAGGCGTGAAAGCAACACGTCGGCACCGGAGGACCTAGGCCCCAAAAGAAGAGACACTGAGAACCCTCTGAATGGCCATTACTTCCATGATGCATTTTCTATAATTCCATGCCGGACAAGGGGAAAGAAAATCATCTCCTTTGACCTTCCCTCATGCAGTTCAGAGAAAGAGGATAGGACAAGGAGTCTGCGTCCATAGCTAGCACAGACCCAAACACACCACTAACTCGCCACGTTACTGAGAGGTAGCTTGAGCCCTGTATCCAGTAGCTGGTAGCCCCAAGCTCTAAATCGTTCCAATGCGTCGGTCTAGGAAGGATGAAATGCCGAGTCAGCACCGCAGAGACTCGAACCCGAAGTGTAGTCTATGCCAGGCCGGTACCCTTCAGGCCGCTTGCAGACGCGTCCAAATCCGCGCCGTTTTCACAGGCTGCACGCAAAGTATGCAGCCAACATCCGGTGCATCCTGGGCTGCGTGTGTCTGAGGAGCGGGTAGTATGTGACATGCCTGTGACAGAACAGAGCCCCCGCACTTTCAAAGACTCTCTGCCACTGTCACCCCATGACAAGAAGCAGGGAGGCCTCACAACAAAAAGGGAAGGCTAGGCCATACTGCCAAGTGCTTGTGTCGTAATGTGCACGGCTCGTGCAGGGGCACTCCTGGAATGTTATGATTGTTCGGAGAGAACATTCCACGGTGGCCGTTGGCTGGAGGAGGCTGGGCAGCAGGCTTTTGGGGTCTCGTAAATAAATACATATAATACACTTACATGTGTACGGTGAGATTTCATCAGTGGCGACGAGGATTTTACGTGACCCCGTTCCACGTGTGTATCGGCCGGCTGTTTGGTGCTGCTGCCTGCCCGCCCTGGCGTTGCTGCTAAGTTATATATATATTTTATGTTCATGTTTCCATTGTTCAAAATGTTCGCGATGTATGTGTCACAGGTTATTAACAATGGTGTTATGCAAGGGAAGAGGATATGTCGTAATGTGCACGGCTCGTGCAGGGGCACTCGTGGAATGTTATGATTGTTCGGAGAGAACATTCCACGGTGGCCGTTGGCTGGAGGAGGCTGGGCAGCAGGCTTTTGGGGTCTCGTAAATAAATACATATAATACACTTACATGTGTACGGTGAGATTTCATCAGCTTGCCATTATTTCCAATAAAGATGTGTATACAGAGCACGAGGAAACGGCACATTGAAGGAGTCAAGATGGCCATACCAGCAGGAGAGGGGAAAAATATCAAGCACAGTCCACCCCTCTCCTTACCTTCCACCAGAGAATGCAACTAACATCCGGTGCATCCTGGGCTGTGTGTGTCTGAGGAGCGGGTGGTATGTGACATGCCTGCGACAGAACAGAGCCCCCGCACTTTCAAAGACTCTCTGCCACTGTCACCCCACGACAAGAAGCAGAGACACAACAAAAGGGAAGGCTAGCCCATACTGCCAAGTGCTTGCCATCATTTCCAATAAAGATGTGTACACAGAGCACGAGGAAAAGGCCTGTCGAATCAAGATGGCCAAAACAGGAGGAGAGGGGAAAAACATCAAGCCCAGTCCTCCCCTCTCCTTACCTACCCCCGGGCCATGCAGGACCCGGGACACAATGCTCACACTGCGGTCCGGAGCCCAGCAAAGAACCGAACGAGGCAATCCCGCTCAACTGTGACCCCAAGCCCCGCAGGTGGCCCAGGAGCAGCGCCGCACCTGAGGGAGCCGAGGGCCCCGCCACAGAGCCCCCCCCCCAGGGGGCCAGCAATCGGTGCTCCCCAGTGCCCCGCACCGGGAAGAAAAAGTCCAACCTGCCATAGGCAGGAAAAATTAAACTGAGTGACGTGGATGTGGGGGAGGAGTTCCAGTGTCATTAATGACACCGGATTGAAAGCAGTATTCCGCGTTTCTTATTTTTTCAGTTTTCATTCTTTTTGGCCCCAACTATCTGTGACTTGGAAACAAATGTTTGATTTCAATCATAGCTCTCAACTCACACGCTTTTGGCGGGTGTCACCCGCCTTGTAAAGGGATGACTCACCCGCCAAGCCTCCTGCACGCCCATTCATTCCATTGGGCCTCTCACCCGCCAAAAAAGAAAATCGGGTGATTTCACCCGCCTTTGCAAGACAAATGGTTGAGGGCTATGTTTCAATCTACGAAAAGTTGCAATCCCGTGAGTGCTCTCAATGCTTCGTGTTATTAACGTGTCCTGCATTTTTGAGTGCCACCATTAAATCAGCAGGCTTCACGCAGTCATGATAAGAACACCTCCTCCATGCACCATCCCAAAAAAGCCTTTAGGGAAATGATATTGAAATGAACCGGCTGAAGCTTCTTTTTCTTGAAAGAAGTGTACTATAGTGTTCGGAGCCTTAAAGATAACTTTATACACTCGCTCTGCTCGAGAGGTAACGCTGTGCCAGCAGGTGGGAATATCCACAGTTCAATGCTTGACCACGGCCACGATGTGGATGCATGCGAATCACTAGTACTTCTGATGGTGTTTTTGGCCCAAGCGTGTTTCTAACGCCAGCTACAACAACCGAGTTTACTTGTTTGGCGTGTGGCGGAGCCGTGTGCAAAGGGGCGGACTCTTGTGTGGCTGTGGGCGGGGCATACATCTCAGGGTTTTTCATGTTCAAATGTAGGCAGGCATGGTACAGGCGCGTTATAAAAATGCCACATCATATGGTGTTTGAAGCAGCTTATAAATTGCTAAACTACGCATACGCCCGGCGTTAGCAGGCGGAGCGCCTGGTTGCTGTATCGTTTTCTACAGCCATGAAATTGTGTATTGAAAAGCTCTCACAGGGCCAAAACAGTCGCTCCCTGCGCGAGCCGATGAAAACTACAAATCCCTAGAAGGAACTCGTGTCACTCTCAGTCCGCCGTTTGAGTGTGGCGTGCTAGTACTGTCGGGATATGTGGTCTGTGGCCCGTAACTCCGCCCATTAGGACCTTGTTCCCGCCTAGCTTCCGCCCCTACTGTCTCGCCCCCTCGTGGCCGCGCCCCCTCGGTAGCACTTACTATAACCGAAGCGCGCCTGCGCAGCAGGAATTAGCGATTGACGGAGAAATTAGAGAGCGGTATGAACATGGCGGCAGCTGGGCTGGTGCGGGGTCTCAGTGCTGCATGGGGGCAGGTGTGCTGTACCGCTCTCGGTGTCAGGTGAGGACAGCGGATGAGTACACGTATATCCCAAGTCTGGACTGACAGGGGGTTGAACCGCTACGAATGTAACGGGAAACCAGAGAGAGTGGGCGGTTTCGCAGAGTAGCTTAAGAGTGTGTGTGTGATCCGGGGGTGGTGTGCGACTGTGAAGAGGGGCGGCTGGGTAGCGTTTTGCTAGTAAAAGTGAGGATGGGTTCGGGGGATATCGGAGTGCACGCAGAAAGGGGAGTTTAAAAGTGGGCATAGCGATAGTGTTTCCCCCATAGCCTAGTATAGGGGGTGAATGGATGGAGGGTGGCTTGTGATCACGAAACCTGACTGGGATAAGTTTATGGACCGCACGACATCTATAAGGGGACGAAATGTGTTGAGTGGTTTGTGCGGCAGTGTACTTAATGCTAACTTGACATCAACGGTATCTTCGAATTCCAATGGTGCTTTTGGACCACTTGGTTGGAGTGAACAGAGCGGGCTCATTTTCAGTGGGTTAAGTGGAAAAAAATGCTTTTGAGAATTCACATTTGCCGTGATTGGGGGTGTGCATGTCTCGCAGGTGAGCGTCTTATTTTGATTTTCCTCTTTGAGAGAGGGGTGTGATTTTAAGGGTCTACAGATAATTGGGGTATGTGCTTGTTAGGAAAAACGTACATATTAATAGAAAAGGTGACCGCAAAAATGCACATTTTATTATTTCAATCTAGTGTGCGGTTTTTAATACCCTGTGTATGTTCGTGGGGCGGGGAAGCTTTCAGTAATATCCTGGAAGAAGACTCACTTTCATAGCTGGCATGCTGCCTTTCGCACTGCAGCCTTCCTGTGTTTGGGCAATGTGCTAGAGTTTCCTGTCGTTTGATTGCGGCCAACAGAACTATTTGTGTTCAAGTGGATGTCTGCCAATCCATCGAGAGGCTGTGTGTAAATTAATATTTTGATGGAGTCTGAATGCAAGAAGTCAGGGCCTGTTCACTTTCTCCATTGTTGCCTCATAACAAACTGAAGACGGAAATTAATAGGTTACGTAAGTGTATGGGGCCTTTTTGGGTGCACGCATGTGTCTTCCTTACTCGGTCCGTCACGTAACCGTGCTGGTTCCAAAGCTGACAATGTCTGCAGCTAAACATTTAATAATCGTGACTATGACTACCTGCGTCAACTCAAATATACCGCTAATTCTGATATGCCCCGTTCTGGTGACTTAATGAATAAAAGCCAAGGTGGTGGTGGGGGGACGCACACACGCCCCCACTGACGGAAGTGTAAATGTGTGTCCGATTGCATTTCTGGCCTGGTCTTGTATTCGCTACTGCTCGTTTTCTTCTGGCCTCCATCTCATGGCCTCCTGGAAGGAATTTCGCTGTCGGCGCTTTGCCTGTCGCACTCGCCACCTTCACACCTCTTTCAATCCGCTTTGAACGCACCAGTGAGCCTGGGTTGTATCGTCTTAATGATTCTTCTATAGTTCCTTTGGTGTTGAGGCATTTTGGCCTCTTGTACATTTGGGTATAACCGCCCTATGCTTGATTGCCATGACTCCGCTGACTAGAGATGGCGGTTGTAATTGTAGAGATGATTTTTGTTTTGGCACTAACGCGCCACCTACAAGTTGAACTAGTGTATTCAAGGTCGATTGAGGTGAGAAGGTATAGAGAAGGCTTGAGTGTTTGGTTACTTACCAGCCCATGACATACTTTGAACGGACCGTTCCACGCACTATATGTCCTGCCTCGCACCCTCTTGGGATCTCTTTGACCTCGCCTGATCGATCCAGCAGGAAGATAAACCTTTGCTATACTTGTATGCCCGTGTTATTTAATTGCCTGCAGCATGACGTAATTGTAATGAATTAAGTTACTGTGTCTATTTACTTGTAATTACTTATTTTGGTTGGTGAGGTGGGGGTGTCACCATCACCCCCTAAATATTGTTTCTCCACAAAGTAACTACAGCAAAATAATAATACCTCGAAGTAATTATTTTGGTAAATCGGCATACCCTTCAGACAGTTGACTTGTATATATGTCCTTTATCTGGAGCACTGTTACAACAATAAGCACTTGCAAAGGCAATCGTTTAGTTGCTTTTGTGTATAGGCACTGCCATCATACCCTTTTATTCACACCATTTTTCAGCTGTTCAGTCAGTGCGTGGCTATCGGAGATTAGTATGTTGCCCACACCGCGACAAAAGCCCTTTGCCCCACAAATGCAAAAGTGAGTGCCCTACACAAATATAAGCAATAACTATTGCACAATATATTGCACAATATATAATATCCAGGACTAGCCACAACTGGGGCTGGACGATATACAGTCATGTTTCGATATTTTTTTAGTTGAATGGGGATACGTATCCCGATATTGTTTGTGTTAAATGCTGAGTTGTAAACCAACTACATGCCAGATGCTAGAACAGTCAATGCAAAACACTACTCTAACGTTGTTAGTGAACCTCATCCTAAAATTAGTTGATTCAAAATGGCGGCATGGTAATACTAACACAAAATGCCAGTATGACGCACATCCCTATAGGCACTGAAGTAGTAGTCAATTGACGTTTTGTCATTGAGGCTTCCGAGGCAGAGGTAAGTCCAGGGCACCACGTTGGGTCCCCCCAACTTATTCCGGTTCCCAAAATCCCATGGGCGTGATAGCCTTGGCACTACAGCGTGTCCTCCCTTTGTCTTGGTTCCCACCCTCTTCACCCATCCTGTTCCGTGTGACCACCCCCTCCCTCCCCTGATATCAGCGTTTGTGCCTAAAGCCCTATTTAAATTCAGGCACTAGGGCAGCCCCCTCCTCAAAGGACTGCTCCAGATGATGACTCGGTACGCTGTCAACCAGCAGCAACTGCCAAGGTAAGGGTGGTGGGGCCGGGATTAATGGCAATCACTGTACACCCCTAAACTGACTCACCCCTCGGACTGCTTATTCCTAAAATAGCCTATGCTATGATGGTCGTATCCCGCAGTTGTACAATCATGTATAATTTTCTGGGATAACCATTTAACTGCCCCACCTTTCCCAGATACCATGTGTCACCCCTAGACAGATTTGTAATAGAACTGCGAAATTTGCCTTACATGACTTCTAGTTATAATTGGGATTTTTGGCATGCGTCACATCTAGATGGAACTACCCCGACTCTAAAATCTCTACTTTCCGCATACACTTCTCCTCATACAGAAACCCACATGACCACTTCTGTGCACAGCAATCCACATATACTTCACCACATGGTGCAACAACAGACAAACCACACAGCACATGGGAATTGGCACCGACTGAAAATCGCACTCTAGCTCAGCGAACAGTGCAAACTGAAGCTGCCAGCAGGACATTAGAACTCTCGCTGTCCTATTCCCACTACACCCTACTGACCCCGCCATCACCGCTTTTTTGGATCCGCCAGAGCGCTTGGTGACCACTCCAGTAGTGACGGTGCGCGGTACAAATACCTATAAACATCTTTAATGTGATATCTATATCCAATATTATCTCAAACTCGATATATCGCCCTACCCACAACCCCATACCAAATAACCATTTCCTGTTCTCAGCCATACAGGGCCATGAGAGCGCCTGGAGGAAATGGCAGCGGTGCGCGACGTAACATATCCCGTGATCCCACAAAAGGCGAACATGTTGGCTTTGCCAATTCTTGTTTTACAGAATGCTCCTTTGGGGGCAATATGAATTATTGCACTTCAGTTTTGTTTGAATCTTGAGCAAAATGCATGTCAGGAGTTTGGTATGGGGTGAGGATCTAGCACGTCATTGCTCACTCGCTCTGTATGTATGGAGCACAGTGTAAGAAAAGTAGTGGCACTGTTACCTACTGGCCTGCCCTCTTCCCACGCACAATACAAACCTCCCGATATGCCCCTGCTATTTTTCACATACCTGCCTACGCTCCGGGTTTATCCTGTAGGCTCAGGGTTTTCACGCTCTTCTCCAGGGAAGAGCCTGGAGTCTCCAGGTTTTCCGCCGTGGACCCAGTATTTAAATAGGTATGCACATCTAATGGCATTTCGCGTTAATAGTTAACTGTGGCTCGTGTGATTTTAAAAGCAGCTGTCAGACACAATTCCCTGTGATTCTGTCCATGGAAAACGGGTGCCAGCTACGGGGACAGCAAAGAGACAGACGTGACCCATGCAGTTAACTACTCCAGCTTGAACCAAATTGAGTAAAAGCACTCCACGCACCAAAAAGAGGACAAGCGCATTGAAATTATAAGTAATGCTGCAAGTGCGGTGACAAACGCCGAATGCCCATTACAAAAAAACAATGTATTGGTCATTTTACGTGCCAAATATACAAATGGAATTCACTTCAGGGAGACTCACTTAAGATCCATGAACCCAGGGAGGCCTTTTGCAGCTTCTAGTCACATTACACCAGTCCGTTTGCTTCAGCAGTCCTAGTGGGTCCCAAAATGTAACAATAGGTAGATATGCCTTGGAGAGCAAATGCTTGGCTCCCCGCCGTGGGATTGTCCCATTTTTGTGCACATAGCCGATCACACAATCAATATAGATTAAGGGAGTTAAACAATTATATTTAGTGCAACCTAGGCAAATAACTTTCTTTTAGGGAGGCAGCTGTGTCGTGCATAGATCATAATAGCGATATGGGTTTTAATACTGCTAGCGTGTTTCTATGGCAGGTACAACCAGTGAGTTTACCCTTTTGACATATGGATGCAGCCTTGTACAATTGGGTGCAGTATTGTATGGCTATGGGCGGGGCTTAAATCTCAGGGTTTTGGAAGTTAAAATGTAGGCGGGTATGGCAGTGCACTGACAGTGCAAGTTTCAACTTCTTCCAACACTTTTATTTTAAAACGAAACCATTCTAGAACAGTTTCTTTTTAAAGTAAAAGTGTAGCCCAGTAAAACTTTTAAACCAAGTATGAGCCCCGCTCCTGACCACTTCGGCCACAGAGCAGTGGAGTAACTTTGCTGAACAGTTGGGGCATGACATCTAAAGGCAAGGGGTCCCTGCCAAATGTGCCATAAATGCGTGGGGGGTGTAGGGTGGTGGCAGACATCCTTGCCTGCCCCCGCCCCCCCCCCCGTTAAAATTGCACCCATGGTAGGGAGACGCCCACCCCTCCGTGGGCCAAGAGGTTAACTCGCATGGCTTTGCGTGTAAAGGCGTCCATGCAGTCGCATCTCTGCCTCACGTAGGCAAGTCTGTGGCAGATTTACTGCCTGTACTGAAGCCAAGAGGGAGGCTGCAGTACAGAAGCGGGCGGGCCTTGGCGCCACTCCCCTCAGGTTTGCCTACCAAATAAAAGGGGGGCCTGGTAGCCCTTGTAGGAGTGTCTGCACCCGCCCCTCCAATGCGTAGGTTTATTGCACTGCACTTCTCGAGGCTGTTGCCACTACAGGGTTTCGGTACCGCGTTTCGTCTTCTATTCTACATCCCAAGCCGCAGGACTTTTATTACTTTTTTTTTTTGGGCCCTTGGAATACGATTGCCTGCCGAGTCCGTGACCAATGCGGATCGCGGGTGATCTTTTTATTTTTTCAGTGGGTGGCTTGACATCCGTTTGTCGGGGCTCAGCTGCCGATGCAGTGGGTGATTAGCGCCTACCTTTGTGGGCGATCGAGGCTGTACGTCTTGACTGATGGGAGCAAACAAAGGGTGCTATGTTATGTGGTCCTACCGCGCATCTGCTCCCTCCCTTTTAATGACTACTCAAGCGGTAAAACCGACCTAAAACACCCTGCCGAGGGCGATCGGAGCTTCTGACGCAGAATCAACCTGGCTGCTTTTGCTTTCACTGGGCATAACATTTACTGGGTGGTCTTAGCGCCGACACCCTCAGTGGGGTGGCACGGTGGCAGCCCATGCTGCTCCCAATAACCCCCCCTACCCCCCAGCTCTCATTCCACATTCCGACTCACTCCTGCCCAACTCCCCTCCTCCCAAAGCAACCCAACCCCCATCCACCCAAAGGATAGGCAGAGACCAGTAGGATGAGTGGGAGAAAAAATTGCCACAGCAAACTTTATTACACATAAAGTCAGGAGTTAGCTTACAGGTGTTCCGTTCACGCTCAGGATTTTCTACTGAGAGCAAGCAACTTTCCCCCCCAGCCCCCTCGGGTCCTTGGGGGACCCGACGCGGGTGCCCAGTCCCTTCCTCAGCAGTCCCTCTCTACCCTTTGGCCATTTCTTTATTTTGCAATTTTTCATTTTCTTTCCCCAACGCTATTTAAGTGCAATTTTTCATTTCGTGCTTTACTTTCTTTCCATTCTCCATTTCCGCTTAGGCTCCTTCTAAAGGATGCGTTCCGGTCTCCTTTTCCCCTTCTTGCTCCCTTTTCCCTGGATTCCCTCTTCCCATTTCCCCGGGTTGGCTTATTAATCATAGTTCTTTCTCTCCCCAAACAGGTCTTCCTCCAGCCCATCCTGCCAGGGAGCCCCTCTCCCCCTTTCAGCCAAGATCCCCGATCAGCTCTAGCTCTCCCCGCCGCCTTCGTTGTCCCATCCCCTCCGACCCCCATCGCGCCCTCCTGCTCTAGAGAGCCCCATCCATCAAGCGCATACCTATCCCCCAGAGCCCCAGCTTCCTTCTTATCCCCCTCCTCTTCCCCTGCCTTTCGCTAAGGGGGGGGGTCCACCCCAACTAACCCCCCTGCTCCTCCTGGCCCCTAGCCCCCGCACTCCAAGGCCCCCCCCCCCAGGTTTCTTTTTTGATCTCCTTAAGCTGCCAATCCCAAAGGGCCCCCCTTCCCCTCAGTTACCAACGTACTTGCCGGAGCCCCGTTTACAGTGCAAACTTTTCAATTCACCCCCCCCTTGCTGACTTCATTGTTGCTTTGCAATTTTCAGTTTCCAACGATGCACTTCCCATTTCCCCCACCCACTTTTGGAGTTGGAAAGGTCTTCCAAACCCCCCCCCCCCTAACCCTCCCCATTAACGTGGGCCTCCCCTGAGTCTAATACTCCTGGGCGCCGTTCTTAATAAACTGATGCCTGTGCAGTTCCCCTTGTGGTATCCGCCAGTACTTTCTAACGGGAACACCAGGTAACATCCGCTGGGCTTGTCTGCAAGAGACCGGTCGCTGCGACCGGTGTCACCGCCACGACACAGCGGGCCACCGGCCGCAGTGAGTTCCCCCTCATGCACCTGGTCGCCTTAGTACCCTAGTCCCCAGTTATCCTACCAACCTGCTCCTTATACCCTCCATTCATTCCATCCGTAACAGACGTGCAGGCCCTCTGGCTATAACCGGTGGCGTGATGATGCCGAATGAGGTCTTCCCTTACCTGAGGCCCCCCTCAGCCACGGTTAGGGAGGGAGCGTTTCGGACCCTTTAAAGGCCTTCCATCGTTGACAAAGCCGACTCGTGCCCCCTCCCCGAATGGCCTCCGCCGGCAGCTCATCTGCAGCCCATCCCTTCTAGGGCATCTTTTAAGTTGTACACATCACCCTTACCCCCACTTCTGATAAGTGGACCTTGTCTTCCCCAAAACAACCCGGAGTTCTCAAGCTGATCAATGCGTGCTTGACCCATCCAAAGCCCCTGCTGATCAGGAATTTTCCTAGTTTTATACTCAATTTTCGCCTGGACTCCTCAATGCCTCCTTGGGAATGTGCCCCCCTCCAAGTCTGCCTAGGTATGATCCACCCACCTTCCTTGTGGGCCCTCATTTGTAAGCCTTTTGATTACTTCTGTTGTTGCATCTGTCTAGGCAATGTCTTAATGACTATTGATTTGATAGACTGATTTACCCATGTCATCTCCTTTCCGTATGCTAAGAAACCTGTCCCATTCTTCCACCCCCCCTCCCCGTGTCCGCTCTCCCTCACCCACCTCCTCTTTCTGCCAAACCCCCCCTGTCACCGTGCGCGTGATCAGCCCCCTCCTAGCGCCCCCTCCCTTTGCCCCCCTTCACACGCCTGCCAGAGCACCCCTCTCCTGCAAGAGAGAGGGGGATCCGGCTTGCGCACCCTTCCTTCCCCCTAGCTTAAACCGCGCTGTTGGCCATCCCACTTCTAAAGCCCGTGGCGGAGGTTGCGCCTGTGCCGCTCCATCACTTGCCCCTCCCAGAGCGGGGTGGTTTGCCCGGCACCCAGCCCAAAATGCTCTGTTTTAAACCCAGCTAGTCATGCAAAACCATGCGCCACTACGCTCTCATGGGCATCTGTAGGCGTACCCAAGTTGCCAATTGTTCTAACCAAACGCTCTCTTCCTGTATCTGTTTGTAGGTTAATCTTACTCCTTGAACCCTGTGAACATTGTAAAAACTCCCAACCTTAAGGGACACTGGTAAGTAGCGAAAAAGCGAGATTGTGCAGTGAACGTCCTTGGAACGTCCTTAATAATAATCTCTGTTCTCAACAGTTTCAAACCCATTTGTGATGCGCCCGCAGTAAGTGCCCTCAGTCGGTCCCCATGCAGCCCGTTTTTTGCGCCCTCCGCCACATCTACAAAGATGATTGTGACAAAATTGATGGCTGCGAGCTCTGCTGAAAGTGACGAAACCCAAAAGCAGCTACTATTCCATTTATTTATTTATTTATTTATTTTAAACTGATCAACGCTCCACCTCTCCTTTCTAAGTGCAACTGCCATGCCGTGTTTTTGATTAAGTGCCTGTTAAGTACATTGGATCTGCAATGCCGACGAAAGGTATAGCCGAATGAACACAAAGCCTACTTTGAGCACACCGCAGGACACAAATAGCCTCCTTTACCCACTAACCCATATGACATTGGCAATCTTAGCCTTGCAAAACCGTATAAACAGCACGATCCCGAGGTATGAAAATCCCCCCCCCCCCCTTATGCAACAAAACATTTGAAACGCGACCATCCCACTATAGATTGCAAGCAAATTATCCCTAATGGTCGGCGCCGTGGCCACTGCCACCATGCCCCTTGGGAAACCAAACCCCCCTCACCCCGGCTGGAAGCGCACCAACGGACCCCGGCGCACAACCGTCCTGCCATTTGCCTTGTGGCCCCTTGGCGGGCCTTATCGCTGCTGTACTACTGTTGCACACAAAAAGTTCTCTGATCTTCAACCTTGAACCGGACCTTAAAAAAAACGCGCCCATGGCAGACCCAGAAAGAGGCACAGTGTCACTTGCTGTGTGGCTCAACGAACATACAGAAACCCATATACCTTAATTGCGCGCTGTACTTTAATAGCCTTGTCATTAGTGGGAGCCTGTTCAGCCAGGGTCATAAGCCATTAGTCTGTGATGCCCCGTAACTACAACCATTCCGAAAATGTTAATAATAATTTTGCAATTTATATAGCGCTGCGAACCCTCAGGTATCCTGTTTATTATTACCCCGGTGTGTGGTGCTCATTTCAAACTTTGCAGGCTTGAACCCCCACCTTTAAGTAGCTGCCCTACGGTGATACCAGTTCGAGCCACACCGACTGATGAAGCACTACAATGTGAACGGGAGCTTAGCTTCCTTATCAAAGCGTGCCCCCTCTCCTTATGAAATGCTGCAAAATATCAAAACGTTCCCTACTGCGAAAGTGCCACCACCATTCCCCTCGTGGTACCGCACCAGCAAACCCCAGAAATGAATGCCGTGCCTTAAAATAGAACATGCTCGTTCGCCGGAACAAGTAAGAGTTCACCAGCAGCTGTGGGACCTGGAGGGCAAGCAGCTAACCCTGCAAATAATAAAAGCCGCTAACCCGCAAATAATAATAATTTGGCATTTATACCGTGCTACGAACCCTCGGGTATCCAAGCGCTGCTTATCATTACCCACGGTGTGGACCTCTGAAGGATGAAAGGCTGAGTTTGGTCCTGCCGGGATTCGAACCTGCGTCAGCAGGCTCTGCACCGATGTCAAAGCGAGCGCTCTACTCGCTGTGCCACTTGACCGGCTTTAGTTAAAAAGCATTACTTGCTGGGTGCTGTAGGCCCACAAACCTGAGGCTTAAACAAAAACTACATATCCCAGAATGCAAAGCGTGCCTGCATATTAACGTAAGTAACAGCCATCTGTGGCACAATGGCTACATTACAGTCATCAAAGAAGGCCCCACGCGGTACGGCCACCAGCCGAGGCACCAAAATGGTTCCTCGCACCACACCACCCCCCCTCCACGCAGTATACGATTACGAATGTTTGAGTGTGTGGCACCTTTCGCGGGTGCGCACCGCTCTGCAAATTACTAGGGCACTGAGTCAGTAAGTGCGCTTTCGTTAGTTCTTCGCCGATACCACAAACATCAGTAGTCTGTCTTCACGGCGCACGACGCACAGTTAAATTAAACGTGCCGAGCCTCGGCCCCCTAATGTATCTGCACGGCGGCCGTACCACAACTCCGCCTTTGCTAACTGTGCTTTTAAATTATCCCAGACATGGGCACAAACTCATGCTGCGCGTTCGGGTGGTACAGCCCGTGTCTGACCGCCTCTCACCACACGGCGGCCATCGCGCGCTAACTCCTGCCCTGGGCCCGTGTACAAGGCAACCCCCTATGCTAGCTAATTCCATCCCAGTAAAAAAGCCCGCACCCAAGCCAACCGTCCCACAACAATGCCCCCTCTCGACCCGATCCCCATGAACTCCACCCATCGCGATGCCCTCCGCCTTTCCCACATAGTCTAATGCAAAATTTACCGTAAAAGCATTTACCTTCCCCGTACCTTGCTCCCCACGGACTGAAACCAAAAAGTACACACTGACTCAAAACTTATCCCTCTTACGACGACCCTGCCTGCATCCTTCGCCCCCTCCCAATCGCTTTTGGGCCTCTATACCTGCAGGCTGAACCAACCCCCCCCCCCCTGCCCCGCCGTATCCGGTAGTGTGTATACCATAGCACATCCCCGGTGTGGCCCCTTTTGCTGCGACGACCGAACTGAAAAGCCCATATCCAACTTGCCCAAAACTTATCTTCCCGTTTTTGCATCACTGTGCGCTCCAGACCTCGACCGCTCCCATCCCCCCAAAACGCCCCCATGTGCATGCCATTAAACACTCCCCCTGAGCCACCATGGTGTCCAAACCCCCCCCCCCCCACCCCGCAACCCCTGGGCCCTGCTGTACGGCAACAGAACCTTGGCCAATGTCCGGATTGCCTGGTTCCTGATGCAATTTTTTTTTTTTTTTTTTTTAATTGAAACTAATGTATGGTGCCCAACCCCCACCCTAACCTACCTACGGCGACGCGACCCGATAAATCTATGATGCGTCACGAGAAATCGTTTCCACTTCGACCCGCGTGCTACAGGCCCCCGTCCCCGCACTCTTCTGCGTTGCCAACCGGCAGCTAAAACAATGTCCCAGCTCGCCCCATGTCAGGTTGCCCCCTCACTATTTGGGCCTGTACCGCACGCACACTCGCTCCCCCTCTCTGCATTCCTTCCTTAAACCACTCCGGCCCCAGCTGCCTAACTTGCCGACTCCGACTGTGTTCTATTCTAATAACACCCTCGGGCCCCACAGTTAAGCATTTATTCTACAACCTATAACCAATTGAGCTATAAAACTGGCCTTCCACATTCTCGTACCTCCTATCTCCATATCGGCACTGCAACTCTCCTGCCCGACTCGAACCGCGGCTCCTTCCTCACGCGAACCTCGAACTCCTTCACACGAAACCGGAGCAGGAACAATCCACACGAACAGGAGCTGGAACGCCAGCAACCGACATGGCTGGGAGTCCGCAGCAACGTAGGAGGGAAGCCGGCAAAGAGAGACCCTGCGTCTTCCGACCGGGTGTATTTAAGCCCCAAATGGGCGCGTGGGTGATGACGTCACCCACCCCTCCACTCCCTCACCAGGGTGGAGTGATGCCTGGCGCACGCCCCCCCCCGAACTCCTCGCGCCACCGTGTCTTGTGAGGCAGTCGTCACTAAGGGGGGCCCCCGCCGAGGGGACCTCCTTCGTAGGGCGCGGGAGCCCGTCGTTGGGGTCGATATTTGAGACCACAATTAATATCGGGCGTAAAGGGTGACGGAATAAGTTTCCCTTTTAGCAAGGTGCAAGTGAACCTTTTTAATGCGCGCTTTAAGTACGTACCCCTAATCTACAGAATGCATTTAAAGAGCTGAAGAGTTACCAAAGGCGATGCGGTTTGCCTCGTGAAACCGTGTAGCATACAGGGTGCACGGCTTTATTCAAGTAGCTGAGCATAATCCAAGGGGACCATGCATCAGTCTTGGGGAATGATCATTTTTCAAATCTTTTACCCTCCAGTAGCATACTGAACACAATGGTTGATGGCAGCATTATCACCCTGCTAACTTCGGTAAAGCCATGCTTTCTGCCTGTGGTACGAGGGATTGGAGACTCTCAAATGTTTTGCTGTGTTTTTTTTTTTTGTATTTTAAATGGCAGAGACGTAGTGACTAGTAGCAATGCCATTGGTCCCCCTTGTCCCGGGTTTTGGGGGTGTGGTAAAGATTACAGGAAAATATCTTGCATGGCGTTTTCTAGAGCAGAAACTAGCGCACTGAGCAGTCTTGAAATCTTTGATCTGCTGGGTGCATGCGTCGGAGATGGTGCATGAGTGCAGAGACGGTGGGAAATGGCGGGCGAACGCGCCGACGTAGGAGGCATGGTGGGCGCCCCCTTTGTTGGGGATGCCCAGCCAACCGCCTCCCCCCTCCTCGGTTACAGGGAGGGGGTGGGCCCCACAAACTGGGGGAATGCCCACCCCCGGAAAAGGCAGGGAATGTCGCAGGAAGATGGGCGGGGCAGGGAACCGAGGAAGAGACCCTATAAAGGGTCGGGACGACAGGCAACTCGCTCTCTCTCTCGGTACCTGCCCCCGCCTGAGAACGCATTTTGGTTTTCGGCCTAAGAGGAGAGCGACGTTGGACTTCGGGCAGCTGTCGGTTTGTGAGGTTTGGCGGTGCTCCAGGTGTACCACGGAGGTTCGGTCGGGAGACTCGGGCGTTCGAGTGAAGCTGGATTCAGTTACATTCAAAACGAAGCTTGGGGGGGGGGGGGGGGGGAATAGAGCCACATGCCGCGAAAGCAAAGTTAAAGCGACTTGTGCTTTGATCAATGGCCGCTGCGCCACGTGTTCATAGTTCATCTTTGTGACCAATGCATGCTGTCTCATGTTAAAACAAAGTCGCAGAGACATGTGTTAAATTCAATGGCCGTCGCGCCACGTGTTTTACGTTCGCCTTGTTTACCAATGTATGTTTTGCTCATGATGGTCGCTGTGCCACCTTTAAATCTTATTGGATGGCCGCCGCGACACGGAAGGTTTAGGCAAAACCACATTAGCATTTATTTATGGTAACAATGGAGCTTGGGGGGGGGGGGGGGGAAATCGCGCCACGCGTAGTGAAAGCATAATAGAGGGGACATGTGTTTCTAATTCAATGGCCGCCGCGCCATGTTTACAACGTTCGGCTTGTTTTGCTATTTTCATGTTTTATTACGATGGCTGCCGCGCCAGGTTAGCTTATTGCATTTATACGTAGCATTCACTTACCTAATTGGATGACCGCCTCGTTCTGGCCGGTTTAACCACAGCCACGTTGGCATTTGGCAATAATGTCGGCCACAGGTTGCGCGGTTCATTTTGAGGGAGTTGGGGGGGGGGGGGGGGGGGGGATGGGGGGGAGGCCAATTCCTGGTCCAAGTTTTAAGGGGGCCCAATATGGTGAGCACAGAGGGCGCGTCGGCGCACGGGGGGGGGGGGGGCTTTTGAAACCGGCACATGGCACTGCTGGAGTAAGGAAGCCCAACACGTGGAATGGCGTATACGTTGGGTTAGTGAAGCATGTGGTTTAGAAGGGCAATGTGTCTGTTGCCATACCGAGGGGTGCATGAGTGCAACAATAAGCATCGCATGACAGCATGCAGGGAAATCCTTGCGGGTCTGCTCGCTGAGGGATAATTACGCTGATTACTACTAGACAGCCTGGGTGCCCGTGGAACGCTGCTGTTCACACGGGGGCTTATTAGGAAAGGAGGGTTGCCTTTGGTGTTTGTTATTCACACAAGGTCCCCCTGCATGTTTTTCCGTATTGGATGGCCGCCGCGCCATGTTTATTGGTTTAAAGTGAGCCCACAGCATGTTCTGTTCAAGTAAGATTGCCACTGTGCAAATGCTAGCTTGTTTCATTGGGATGCAGCGGGTTTTTCCCAATTGCGATGGCCGCCCGCAACGTTCAGTAATTTTCTAAGGTAATGTGGCGTGTTGGCAGCGGTTCTGATGGCCACCGCGCGATGCGTGGGTGTTTTCATTTTAAGGCAGCAGGTGGATATCAAGTAGTATGGCCGCCGCGCCACGTGGAGAGCATACAGGGCTTGTGATGTTCTAACTTAACAGCCTCCGCGCCAAGTGTGTGTAAAGAACTTAATGGCCACCGCACCACGTCCTATTACTTCAGTTGGATGCTAGCATGCTCGCTTAGTTTGCTGGCGGCAGCGCTAGTTCAGGTTTGGCTCGGGACCTTTAGCCAGCAATTTGGCCATGAGAGATTGTAGCCAGGCAACGTGCGGTAAGTTTATTCATTGCAGCATGTGTCCAGTGTGGGCCCAGTCGCGCTGCATCATTAAGGACGCGTGACACGGTGTGTTTAGCTGATCTAATGGCTTCTGTGCCATGTTATGTTTCATTCTTGCAAGGTGCCAGTATGCTTTATTGTAGATTATGACCGCCGCGCAATGCCCAGTGTAGCTCAGCTGTTGCGTCAGCAATTTTCCCACAAAGCGGATGCAGCCACGCTATGTGCTTGGTAAGCTTAGCTATTGCAGCATGTGTCCACGGTTCTGCACGCAGCCGCGCCTCATCATTAATGGCGTGCGCTACTTGCATCTTCAATTTGACTACAATTGCTCTGTGGTGGTATGGGGAGCATGGAGCTCGGGTGGGAGTGCTACGGCGTGGGCAAGTGGGATGTTTGTAGGCATTTTGGGAGATCCAGAGGAGGAGTACATCGTCATCTTCCCTCGTTGCGAATGTTGCGAGCAGGAACCGTTAAGGCTTTGGCTGCAAGAGCAGCAATGATCTGCGGGCTCTTGGATGGGCATGGCGGACGCTTTGCCCATATTGGAAGCAAGACCACACAGAGCACCACACATTCGCTTCGAGCCCCCTCACCCGGAGCACAGTGCTGGGGAGTGGGGTGCTCGGTCCGGTGCAACGGGCAGAAAAGGGAGGTATAATAAGGGTACAGAATCGGACATCGCAAATCGGGGTGGCAAGGGTTGGAGCACAAATAGCACATCTAAGTGCGTGCGGTATGGCGCGCACAGTTCGCATAAACCAACAATTAATTTATCACTAAGCGTGTTTTCTTATCCCCCAGAATACGCCGGACGGTCGAACTATCTAGGCACAAATAGTGACGTTTAAGCCAGAAGTCCGAGAGGGTAGAAGGTGCAATGGCCCAATCTCAAAGCCCGGACCTGGAGGCGGCGGCGGAAGAGCAGTTGGTAGAAGGACCATCGAAAGTAGTCTGCTTTGACGCCACCTCGGGGACAGCCACTGGATGCCGAAGGATGTGCAAGATTTGCGGTACTGGCCATGGCCGTATGTTGGGAAACAGCGGTGGCCTGGATGAGGGGTGGGGGGGCCCGCATCAGGATAGCGGGAGAGGCAACACGCAGGCAGTAGAGCCCACCTCCGCCCACTCCAGCTCGGACCCTCCCTCACGGGTTCCGGGGTAACCAGGCGGGTCTCCCGGCTGGAAAGACTAGGAAGACGAGTGAGAAGAGAATGCCGAAACTGGTCAGGCCTCCACCACCGGGGGCCGGCTGTTCAAGCGGCTGTTCATTGGATCACGTGTCCAAAGGGAAGGACACCGTTCCGATGGCTGGGGCAAGGGAAGGAAAAGGGCCGAGATGAGGGCGAGGCCGCAGGAAAACATACAGAACTGGCTGATGGCATTCAAACTAATGGGCAACGCTCAACCAAAGATTGTAAGTGGTCGGGGGGGGGGGGGCGGGTGTTCGGCCTTGGTACCAATAAAACCGTTTATCTCTCTCTAATGGTTCTTAGCGTTGTATACTGCAAAATCTCACTATTGTCGCTACCTACTGGTGCCAGATCTCGCAATGAAGGGGCACAAGTAGCACTGCATGGGGTGTCAAACACATCGTCTAGTGGGGAGCACAAATAACACATCCAAGGATGATCCGGTAGGGCACGTACAATAAAATTAAACCAACAAACAAGGTAACGCTGCCGCAGGTGCAAGTGCGAACAAATGAAATGGTCATATCCTTGAAGGGAGCATTAGAGAATTTACTGAAGCAAATTTCCAATCCACAATAAATGCACACGGTAATAAAGATAATCAATTTGCAAACATAATTCACGTAAGGGCATCACGTATTTAATCTAGGGCTGCCCCAGGATGAAGTTCATATCCAGCATCACATAATAATCAATACAGGGCTCCTTCAATCTTTCCATGCATGATCATAATTATGAATGTGCTGACTGGTGTATATTTTCCACCCCCTCTCATATGCACGAACCAACCTGGCTTAGGCCACAACGCGGTAATGGCCAATAAAATGAGTATCCACAGCCCAACTGGTAAGGGCACCCACCCCTTTATTTTTCCCTCGCTGCTGCCCATGGTAGGGCGCACAGGCAGGCCCTCCTATCCCCCTCTGGCAGGGGAGGGGCGCCCTGGTTGGTGCAACAAGGAGGGGGTCCAAGGAAAATCTGGAACACATGGGGAGGGCCGCAGCTAGGAAACGTGGGTACCAGTGGGACATGGAAAAGGGCAAGGACCTGGGGGGGAGGGGCCCAAGGAGGCTTCACGCCTACCAAGGAGCTACTGAGTGTGGGTGAGCAAGCGGAAGGGCCGGCTATGGAGCGACCTGTTCAGGCTGGGGGAACACTCTGCCGCCGGCAACCAACAGAGTCTTGGAGGAGTCACAGGTCGATCCCTTTAGCAAAGTACTGGCAGGCCCATAGGGGAATGCTCAGCCAACAGCTTAGATCTTACGGCGCCCAAGAGTAACAGACTCGGGGAGGCCCTGGGGGGGGGGGGGAGGGGGGAGGGTTTAGGGGGCTTGGAAGCCATTCCAACCCCAAAAAAATGCACGGGGGGGGGTGGAAAGAAAAAATTGGAAAACAAGGGGAAAACGAAGGTCTACAAGGGAAGTTGGGGGGGGGGGGGACCTAGAGGAAGGTATGGTGGCACAGGTAGGGTTGCCAAAGAAACAGGTGGGGGAAGGGATAATGGAAGGAAGGTTACACAGAGGGGGAAGTGAGGGGTCAAAAAATGGGCTCGAGGGGTGACAAGAGGGAACAGGGGGGGGTGGGTGGGGCACAAGGTCCAAGGGGGTGAAGGGGGGGCAAGCGCAAGGCTGGGGGGCAAACAGACAGGGGGCACTTGGGTGGGGGGGCAGGGGGAGGTTAACGAGAGAATGGGGGTGGGAGGCTCTGGGGGAGAACGGAGCCCAGGGAACTGTAGGGGGAGAAAGTTGGGGGGGGGGGTGGTGGGGGGGAGACATTGCAAAAGAAGATGGCACCAGGAGAGGGAGCAGCAAGCCAGAGAGAGGGAAGGTTTAGGGCCAGGGATTACGGAACTTGACGGGGGTGAGGGTGCTGGGTAAGATCTTGGAGGAGGGCCTAGGAGGAGGGCACTGGGAGTATGGGTACTAAGGCGATGCCCTGCCCGGGGGACAGTAAGCCTGAATGGGGACACCAGGGGCCTGAGGCATGGAGGTGGGGCTAGGGTTGAAGCGGCACAGTTGGGGATGGGAGCACAGAGCAGAGTAGAAATGTGCACTAGGATAGCTGGCCATCACAAAGCGATGTCAAACGTGTTAGTCGGCACCGCAAGGTGGTGTCTGTGTGATGTTGGGGTAAAGTGATGTGTTGGGGCACCGAAAAGTGGTGTCTGTATAGGAACCTACGTAATGGCGAGGCACAAGTGGCTGCCTGTTTTAGCTAGAACCAAGACATAGGACACCGGGAAGTGTCGGGGGGGGGGGGGGGGGGCTTAGAAACAGGTACCTTCGTGCAAGGGGGGGGGGGGGGTCAAGAAATGCGAATAAGCAACATATCGAATAGCCATGGGTAGAGAGAAGCTGGCAGCAAGGGCCGGGCTCAAACAGAAGCGTCGACCAGATGCAGATGGTGGGGGGAGGAGCGGGGCATACCTAAGAAGCCTCACACAGCATAGAAGAACCTGTTGTGGGGTGAATTCACGGATCGCCTGTAAGAACTCCTTGACTTTATACAAATAAAGCTGCTGTGGCATTAACACTTCCAACATTTACAAATTGTCTGGCGTGTCATTTCAGGTTTTGGAATCCCTGGCTGCTGCCGGCCGGGGTTGGGGGAGGGGAGGGGAGGGGAGGGGGGGGGGGCTGAGCCGGACAGGCCGGACGGGAGAAGGGAGGAGGGAGAGACGCGGCAATGGGATGCCCCCGCTATGGATCAGCTCCTTACTGGCGCTGGGGGACTGGATTAGTGTGATTGAAGCACGTGATCAGCAGGTTGCTAGCACAACCCAAAAGCCAAGAGATGTGCGAAGTGCCACAAAGAAGCCAAAACTATTGCATTAGAGGGCAGCTGGGGAGAAATGGCATATGAGGGACACACCGCTTGAAGGTGTTTATTGCTAATTTGTTAGGTGCTTGTACAACAAAGTCGTGTTTTCAAGCACCACAAGGCAAATGGGGAGGTAACAAGGGGTAAATGCAGTGTACAAGAACTGTAAGTAAACAGCCAAGTTTCTACTAGACTTTGGACGTGCAAAGTGCTGTCATGGGGGCTGATTCATGGAATTATTTGCGCCGAAAAACGGGGATTTGTGCGCCATTCTGCCTGCAAATCCCTGTTTAACAAATGGGGATTTGCCGGCAGAATGGCGCACAAATCCCTGTTTTTCGGCGCAAAAATTCCAAGACTCGGCCCCAAGAGAAGTAGGGGAACTGGGAGGAGGGATTTGGGAATGGACAAGTGCTGGTGAGCCTGGGAGTGAAATGCAAAGGGATGCTGGGGAGGATCCACTGGCTAAGTGCTGGGTGGAGGGATCCCAAGGAGTGGGCTGCACCGCCGCCAGGCAGGCGCCCACACAAGGACAAAGCTGAGGGGGTGTGGGGGATACTGGTGTCGACCGGGTAGGGGGCCTGGTAATCTGTGATTCTTGAAGGTAACAGGCCGCTAGGCTCAGTGGGGTGGTTGGCAGGGAAGGGGGAGGGGAAGGTAGAGAAAAGCAAAGGTTTCAAGAATTTAAGGAGGTCCGGCGCAAGGCTGAAGGGGGCAAGGAGGCTGTTCAGAGAGGCACCAGCCGGAGTGTTTGCTATCAGAATTGGAGTTAGAGGAGCAGAGGACTCTAGTGGGGAAGTATTTAGGGAGAGAGTTGGACCCAGGCCCCAGAAAGCCTTGTGGATGATGCAGAGGTTCTTAAATGTGATCCTTGCGGCCACTGGGAGCTAGTGGAGAGATCTTACGGTGCAGAGATAATGGTCCCGGAGCTTGAGGCAAGGGATACATCTTGTAGCACTAGTTTGGATTAGCTGAAGAGGGCATAGGGAGGAAAGGGGGAGATTGAGGAAGAGGCTGTTGCAGCAGCCAAGCCTGGAGAGGACCAGGGCTCTGAAAACATTGAGCTTCTGGTGAAGGGTGAGGCAAGGAGAATGCCTTTGAGGAGGTGAAGCTGGAAGTGGGCCTTCTTGGCAAGGTCCAAGATGTGTCGGGTGAAGCAGAGAGATATGAGTCAAAGATGACTGGTGAAGGTAGAGGGCCCATGGAGGGTGGCCTGATGGTAGTAGGGAAACTGGGGACAAGAGTCCCGATGGGCAGGATCTGTCTTTACTGGCATTAAGACAGATGCTGTTGGTCGCACACCATGCAATCAGGAATGTGAGAGAGGAGGAGGGAAGTTTGAAGGAGAGCTGTTTCATCGGCATAACACTGGAAATGAGGGGGGGAAGGAGATCAGGTGAGCAAGAGGGAGTGAGATAGGTCTTGAAGAGCCATGGTGGTAAGAGCCCTAGGGGATGCCACAGGTAGAGAGTGGTGTGCTGAGGAGAAAGGGCCCCATTGCATCTGGGAATGATGGTTTGTGAGAAAAGCGGTTGGGCAATCCAGTGCCCAGTCTGTGATGCTGATGGTGACTCGCAGCAGTTTTGAGGATAGTGGTTTCACTGTGTCAAAGGCAGAGGAGAGATTGGCGGGAATAGAACAGCAGGGGGAATTGAGATTTGCAAGCATGTTTTCACAGGGTTTCAGGAAAGCATTTTCTGTGCCTCTGGGTGCTCGGAATCCCGCTTGATAATCATGGAGGCAACCGACGAGCGGTATGGTGGGTCAGTTGTGGTAGGGCTTACTTCTCCAGGAGTTTAACCAGGAAGGGGTGCTGGCAGATGGGTGATAGTTGCTGGGTAGGAAAGGGCAGCACGGCTTTATTTTTTTTAGGAGAACGTGCACAAGGGAGTGCTTCAGGGAAAGGGGAAAGAAGCCAGTGGTGAATGAGTGGTTACAGAAATCGGCAAGTTCCAGGGTGAGAGATGTTGTCCTTAATGGCTCTAGAGGAGTAGGGGGGAGCATCTGTTTGGATGAGACCGTCATAGAGCAGACGACTTTAGCAACCGCATCGGGGGTCATGAGCAGGAGAGTGCGGTTGGGGTGGAAATGGAGGTGGTGGAGAGTGAGAACAGGAAGTTTTAAAAGTAAATTTGGGAGGCCAAGAAGGTGCAGAGAGTCTGGGAAGGGGGGGAGAAGTGTAGGCTACAGTTGGATTAGCAATTTCCTTGCAGATTTGAATTCTGCTGTTGGTGGTTCAAGAGATGCATGCTTGCATGTGGACCCTCTTCTTGGGGCAAATGGAAAAGCAATATTGCCTTTTGGAGCAGGCAACAGGCCAGTTTGTCAAAGGATAAAGCCCGAAGTCTGCCAATTCCATTCCTCAACTTTGCACTTAACGTTTCAGAGATGCTAGGATGGAATCATGCCAGCCATTGCATTTAGAGGTAGGTTTCAGGTGAATCCTCATGACTGGGGCAAGGATGTTGCAGGTGTTGGAGACGGAGGTGCAGGTTAGCAAGGACAGAATCGGAGGGAGAGGCTTCGGCAGTTGGGGGGCATGAAAATGGACGCAGAAGCAGTGACTGACAATTATTTCATTGGTCGAATGGTGGAGGCTGGCTGTGCGGGCGGGGGTCGGCTTGGAATGAGAGCCCCAAGTGGGAGGATAGGTGAGTGGTCAGATCAGGAGAGAGGGGGGTGGTGACCGGTTGTCCCCATAGATAAAGGCATCCAAAGTGTCTGGCTGAGTGGGTCGGACTAGAAGGAAGAATAGGGAGCAGAGAGGGAGTTGGAGGTCACGGATCAGCAAGGTGGCTGTTTCAGGGGAGTCGGTGGATATTGAAGTCTTGGAGGTGGCAGACTTTGGAGGAGGTCAAGAGGGAGGAGGTGAAGTCTATACATTCAGAGTGGAAGAGAGATGGGCTGGTGGTGGCAAGGGGCCTGTAGATTGTTTTATAGGTGAGGCGGGAGGAGAAGAGGCCCTGAGCCTACAAATGAGCCATTTAAACAAGGAGTAGGTTTGATGGCAGCAGGGATCTACTCGGAAAATTTTGACCACTCCACCGCCGGGCTGATTGGGCACAGGTTTGAAGAGTAGCACTCAGGAAGGAGTGTCAAGAGCAATGACGGAGCTGGCATTGAGCATGTCTCGGTGAGGGTGGGTACGTCTAAATCAAAGTCTTTGAGAAGGTGACAGATGTCAGAGTTGTTTGATAGCAGAACAAGTATTCAGAGTAGCTAAGTGAAGCAGATTACCCCTGAGAACTTTCAAAAAGGTGGTAGACGGGGGTGATGCTCCTGTCAGTGGTAGTGACTGGGTGAGAGGAAAGGAGGGAGGAAGTTGATGAGGGAGAGAAGGTGCTTATCAAGAAGAAGGGTATGTTGAGCACTATGGGCCATGGTAGTGCTATTGTGATGGACATTAATGATTCATCTAGGAGAGAAGTATGCCAGTAGTACTTCCCGTCTAGTACCACCATTAATGGGTGATGATGGAGAGAAAGGGGTGGGAAAACTGGGGGAAAAACTGGCTATCAGGTGGGGAGTCCAAAGGTCTGGGGAGGGGGACAGAGAAAAGGATGTCAGTGATGTCTGTCTGGAAAAAGCATTGACGTAGCTAGGCCTGGGTGGAGGTCAACAGGGCTAGTGTAATCTATTTCAGACTTTGTGAGAGAGATGGGTAGGAGAGAGAGTAGCAGTTAGCATAGAGACTATATAGGGGAGAAGAAGTGCCATGTGGCAAAGGGGGGAGGGGGGCATGGCCATGCTACTACCTATGGCCATTCCCTTAACCTCCCTCCCTGCCCAAAACGCACCCTCCTGGTATTCCTTGGAGCTAGCTTTTGTCAAGCCTTAACAACAAACTTTGTACTCAAAAGTGCCCGACATTCTTGTTCAAAACAAGTCTTCTGAAGGCTTAATCACATAATTGGAGCTGTAAAAGAGCTAAAGGTGTGATGCAAATTCTAACCCATGTCTGCCTTCAGCCACTTGGTTTGTAAGCGCTACACATGTCCTACACTGAAGCACTGTTAAAAACCAGCATTGACAAAGCCAACAGTTGGTCTTGAAGTGTTCAGCATTCCAAGTATATGCCAAGGTACTCTCACCCAGCCATATAACTGCCCACTGTTACTCCCTAAAATACTCTCAATGGGAAATGGGACACTTAAGTCCTTGTGCCCCTGCTTTCACCCAAATAATTAGTGGATGTGTTTGGACCAGTAGTTCTTGTACTACTACAGGAAGCAACAGCTAGAATTATAGAAGGAGTCACAACTAGAATTCTAATCCAGGTCAAATGTATCTTTTAATGTGCATGAATAACTTGGTATTTCTCTCAAAACTCAGTTTTACAGGAACATATTTTTACTTGTTTATAAAATATTCCCACTGGGAACGGGACTCGTGTTTTTACTCCATTAAAAAAAAAGTTACTTCCACTTTCAAAATCCTATCTTGAGCACTGCTAGCACCATTTGTAGCTTCCAAAATCGATGGCCACTTAATACAATTATGGCAGTGCCTGGCCAATGTGTTTCCCGTGTATACTAAAGCTAAAACTGTTGGCACTACCTATGCTTGCTCTGTTGGCATGTGAGCATTTACATTCGCCAAACCAAAAGACTAAGTATGCAGGACGTCTTCCTCTCATTACACATTCTAATCTCTTGCATTCAAACGTCTAGCGTGGCAGAATCTTTTTAGTTGTGTGTAGTTTTTTTTTTTTTGTTTTTTTCTTCTTCCTTTACCACAAGTCTGATGGAAGTTTGAGTTTCTTACCCCATCGCTTTTTCTTCCTATCTGTACCATGTGCGCGTAAAACCAGCATTGGGAGTTGTCGGCCTACTGCTAGTCCCCACCCCAGCACAGAAACGCAATCAACCCTAGACCAGTTTCGGGGAACACTGTTTTGGGGTAGGAGTTTTGGCCAAATCGGTACACTCAGACTACGGACTGTTTGAAGAATCGAATTAAAAAAGGTTGGGTGGTCCTTGGTTGTTTGGTGAAGTAATTACACGAACTGCAGGTCTGGTATGTATATGGCTGTACATTTATTTGCATGTTTCAGAAGTTGACGTGACATTTGGGGCTTACTGGTCTGAAATGGGGGAAATTAAAGCTATAACGGGAGTATTATTTGGTTAATGCAGCAAGACCCTCCCTATGGTCCCCGGCCTCCCAAGATTCGTGCTGACATACCATGAAACTAACTAGCCTGAGCTGCCCTGCTGGCGTTGTTACTACATGTCAAAGACTCCTAGGCATTCTCTGAACGGAACCACCACCTGAATGCGGAACAAAGTTCCATCTTAACTTTTTACTTGCTTCCTGAGACTCAACGCCAAGCCCACCGTTTTGGCCCTCCCCATAATCCCAGGTCAGTTTCCATCATTGCCAAATTTTTATATTCTGTGCTTCTAAAACTGCGCCTTGTCTAGGGTAGCACCTAGACTGACTTCGATCGCTTCTTCACATTCAGGGTGCAGTGGCCCTGGGTGTTCCACATTACACATTGTTTGCAGCATGCTGGGTAGCCTAGTTGATTTTATTTAAGCAATGAGCCCCCTCGCCGCGTGGGCATTACCAAGTCTGGTAATGCCCTGGGGCCCATAGTTATAGGCTGAGCGAGGCCCTTGATGAAGGCCCCGACGCATTATCTGACTATGTAATGCCCCCGTAGCGAGGGGCTTATTGCTATTAGTACCCTGGCCCGCAAGTCCGGGGTACTAATAGCATTTTTTTCTGTTCTGAAACTCTGCCGCGTTTCGGAACAGAAAAAAAAGTGAACAAAAATGGCTGCTGGGGAAAGGGAAAACTGGGTCTGTTTCCTTTCCATGGCAGCCATCGGGAGTGGACTTGCTGGGAACACAAATGTTCGAGC
This sequence comes from Ambystoma mexicanum, assembly GCF_040938575.1. Classification (NCBI taxonomy): domain Eukaryota; kingdom Metazoa; phylum Chordata; class Amphibia; order Caudata; family Ambystomatidae; genus Ambystoma; species Ambystoma mexicanum. Next base: position 637,096,596 of record NC_090925.1, read on the forward strand.
ACATTTGCTCCCGAGGAATAAGAAGGTAAGTGGGGTTGGTAGGGTGGGGAGGGGATTGTTTGCAGGAGAAGGGGGTATAGAGGTGGGGGTGCCTTACCAGAATCCCTGATGGGAGGAGGATGGCAGCCTCCAGCTGTGTGGAGGCTCGAGCTGGGATTGCCCTGTTTAGAGCCTCCTCATTGGGTGAGGGGTTGCCACGCCCCCACCGGGAACAAAGGCAAGTAATCCCGGCCGAGGGATTCGCGGTCGGGTAAAGACCCATGCGATGGCCAATCGGAATGTGCGTTACATTCTGATTGACCCTCGCCGGGTACTAATTTTGATTGTTCTAATAACATGACCTTCTGCAGAGATCTACATCTTCCCTCCACACAGGAACTCTTAGTGGAGTACCAACTTTGGGCCTAGTTTACAGAAGCGTTTTTATAATGGAAAAACCCCATTGGAAAACACTGGCTAATGGCCTCTGTCTTTTGCTGATGTGAAACCATAACATTAAAAAAAAATGCAAGGCTTTTCATCTGCCCTAGGTTGCAGATGAAGCTCTTAGTGGAAAGTTCAGTCCTTTTTGGCACTGAGCAGGAAGTGTGACATTGTCCTGTTGCTGTGTTTGATGCCTCATTTTGTTCCATAGAGGACCGACTGCAATAGCTATCTATACCCTACTTTCACCCACATAAGACATAACATTATTTATACTGCACCTGCTAACACAGCTATAGTTTGCCTTTATGTACAAGTGTTTTGTAATGGTTGGCTCTGCTTCAAGGTGTACTCGAGGTTTTTACCTGTCAGGACAGGAATCTTGGTACTAGAGGGAGGAGAAGCATTTTTTACATTCTTTTTTTTAATTTATTTTATTGAAAGGCTATGGGGACATCCGACAAGCTTTTTTTTTTTTCTTCGTTCAAGCACACGTGTGAGTGTGAGACACCAACCATCCAATTTTGTATTGTCCCATAAACTGAGTTGACGGTGTTAGTGTACTGGGAAAAGTTACCTATGATGGGTATGAGTATTTGATGGGTATGGGTGTTTGGGCGTCATCTGTAAAGTAATGACACCCAAAGAATCCAGTAGGTCAAAGAGGGGTTTGGTATTAGTGTAAAGCGTGGGTTGAGAGGAAGGATACCTGCGGTACACCTAAGGGAGCTGGGGATGGGGTCAGCAGCTTCCCCGATAAACTTAGTGCTCCGGTCACTGTGGAAGGAGTGTAGCCAAGCGGTGGCATCCAGAGAAGTGGAAATGCTGGTTTAGGTGCTGGCAGATTGTGCCGTGGTCGAGTCTAAGGCGGCAGATAAGTCTAGTAATTGGAGAATGGCCAAGTGGCCATAATCCCCAATGAAGTCCATTTTGTTTTGGACGGAGGCCTGATTTGCTTGGAAGGAGGCTGATTTATCACTGGAAAAATGGGAGGGGTGAGGTGGGAATTGAGGTCCCGAGAGCCATCTCAGGATAACTTTATTTGGTGTTGGAGCCTGCATTATTAATGCGCTCATTAAACAAGTTATCTTTGGGTGGTAATGGCGGCCTTGTATTTGTGTACTTCTTGGCGAGGGCAATACTATTGCTAGCGGAGGGATACATTTTTATATAGATATTCCAGAGTGCGGTGAGATGATTGTTGGAACCAATGTTATTTGTCTAGCGTGATTTTTAGTATTTTTGCCTGGCTGGGGGGTGGGGTGTTTATCAATGGTGATAAGAAGACAGTCCGGCATTGGTTAGCAATATCATAAAGGTTCAAGTTGGAGCGGATGGGGGAAGGCTCTGATTCCAGAGTAGCTGTCAGGGTGGGCTTTGGAGCCTAATGTGACAGTTTGCTGGTGTTTGACGTGTGGGGCTTGGGTGTCTGGGTGGTGAGGGGGGGGGGTGAGGGGGTGAGGTAGCTAGATTGAAAAGGATTAAAAAGTGGCCTGACCACAGGATTGAATTGGAAGGCTGTGATGTCTGCAGGAACATTGGTTGTGAGAAGCCACTTATTATACAGCCGTTGGGGTGTGTAGGGGAGTCTATTAGTTGGCTGAAGTTCATTAGTTGGCTGAAGTTCATGTCTTTTAGGGCAAGCGCGAGGGCAGTGGCTTTGGGGGTCACATGTCCTTAAATACCAAGTTAATATCGCCTAGGATAATGCATTTGGTTGCAGATTTTAAGAGTGGTGTGATCAGTAAAGGGATGTTCAAGTCGGTATGACTGTGTTGGGTTGATAAGGAGTACATTGATTGTGGTCTTTGGTTTGGTTGAACGTTTTCAGTAGGAGCATTTCATTCCCAGCAGTGGTGGGGATGGGCATGCTTTTGTTGCAGGGAGGATTTGGCAAGAAGTGCAACTCCACCTCCGATGGCATTTAGACGGTCAGCACTGAGGATGGTGTAATTAGGTGGGATGGCCAAGGAGAATAAAAGGCCAGAGGCGTCATGGAGACAGTATTCTTTGGTGGCTAAAAGTCAAATTGCTGCTGTTCGAGTATATGGTCATGGATATCTGCAGCATGGGCTCCCAGTGATCGAGTGTTCAGCAGGGTCTCTTTCAGACAAAGGTTGTTGGGGGGGGTGGGGGTGGTGCTGTTACAATTCCAAGGTGAGCGGAGGTGAATGGGATTTTAAGGGGGTCGGATGTGTGGAGGGACTTCTGTACCCAGGAAGTCGTTTAATGGGGAAGTGTGGCTAATGGGCTGTTCTAGCTCAGTCTCGCCAGCAGTCACCCAAGCAAGGCTGTGTTTCTCCTATGTGTATAGGAGGATGGTGTGCCACGTCCTATACCTCCCAGAACATTTCACTGAGCAGACAATTTCTAATAAACTGCCCCACACTCAAAATGGGATTATTGCAATGTGCTCCTCATGGGCACCTCAGCTACTAACCTCTCCAAATTGCAGCTACTGCAGAATAAAGCAATGGGCACGCCACTTGGGTTTAAGCCTTCTGACCATATATCTGCTATCAGAGGAGAGGTACACTGGCTCGAGTTTAAAACGTATCTCTTGTGCACAAATGCATCTAAAAAGTAGCACACTTCTTCAACGACTCTTCCCCAGAAAACCCCAGATCACGTTCATTGTGTCTTCCTCCCTCCACTGCTTTAGGATCAAAAGGGCTGGAGGCAGGATCTTTGGGGTCACTGCACCCTCCCGATGGGCAACAAATGAGCAATCGTATAATGTATTTTAAAAAAAACGTGTGAAACATGGCTTTTCAAGAAGTATGAATGTTGTCTGGATGTAACATAATTCTGTACTCGGGTATGGGCGTTCTGTAAGTGTCATAAATAAGTAGCTTAACGGCCCCGTTCCGCTGGGATTCGTTGTGCGCTAAGGGGGCGTTTCTCCTCTGCCTCCATGACCACCCTGGAGGAGGTGGTGGGGTGAGCTACTTTTCTGTGTTTGGTGTAATCCGGCCCCATCCTCGAGTGGCAGGGCTCTTCATGTATGACATGGGCGTTGTAAATGCCTATGTTCTGTAATGCCTGCAAGCGCTGACCTGGCATTTCTCCTATCCTTTTCAAGTACATAATGCTGACCATTTAACAGTTGCGATATTTAATACTAGCCCTACTGATTGGTATAGTTCACTTCTTGCGCTCTTTAGTAGATTAGTCCCAAAGGAGGGTGTTTGTAAGGCAGAATCCTGTGCAGTTCCCTTAGGGAGCACTACAGGTGAGAGCAATTGGTATCAGTCTGTACCACAAAGATTTAGTTGGTATCTGTGGCTGAGCAGTCAGACTCATCTCTAGAGGGAGATGAGCAGTATTCAGGGTTTGCACAATAGGCCTTCAGTACTATGGAACAAGGAAACGCCGACCAAAGCTTTGTAGTAAAAAGAATATATATATATTTATTTTATACACTTCGTTAAACACATCCATCAGTTATTGAAGCAAGTTAAAGGTCAGGGAGTATACACAACTCCCTAGTTAAATTGTAGATGAGTTTGAGCAAGAGTGAAAACTGAGCAAAACGGCACAGTGTAAACCAAACACAAATGGCACTCTAGCAATTTCTCACAAGGGAGGGAAAGCACAAGTTAAACAGAAATATCTTCTTACACACCCTAGCAACACTTTCCATAAGTTTGTAACCAGTGTAAGCAAGGCAGTGCATCAGTATAGAAAATACTTAAATGAAAACTGAGCAAAAAGGGCATTTCACAAGGTTTGGAAGTGGGGATGAAAGGGTGGTCATAAGAAGTAGGTGCACCAACACAGTTCTAGTTGAGAAGCAATCTCGAGAAGGCAGTTCAACAAATTTAGCCAGTCAGTAAGTAGGCCTGTGCCAGAGTCAGTGGTACAGGGCAAGGGCCCAGGAGAAACATGTTCTTGTAGCTGCATGTCAAGTCTTTGGTTAACGATTTTGAAAAGGTGGATGCAGAAGGTGAAAGACAATGTTAAGAGAGAGGGGTGGCCAACCCAACAGGTAAGTAAGGATTTAACACACCTTTAGCTCCACCACACAAAGGGCGGCCTGGCGGAACAATGTAACTTTTAAAATGAAGTGGCGGTTGTTCTGGTAGTTCCTGCAGTTCGGGGGATCCAGCAGAGGAAGAGAGGCTCTCGTCGTGGAGGAAGGTTCGAGTTACTGCACTACCCAGGGATGATACCAGCTGCAGTGCTGCCCGACGAATAAAAGGTATGCTCCTTTAAATCGCGTTCCGGTGGACTGGTACCTGGCTATCTGGCCTCCGAGTACAGGGTACTGGCGATTTGACCAAGGCAGGTCCCGGAGGGCGATTGGTAAACTAGTTGGCCCCACCCACTCAAGGGAAGAAGGCTCTTTCAGATGAAGATCTTCTCTCGTCGTGTGGAGAAAAGTGGTGAGGCGCTGCAGCAGGGCTTCACCGGTGGTTCAGTCGTTGCAGATGTCTTTGGCTTCTCTCCTCTTCGGCTTCTTAGTTCCAGTGGCGACGTCTTGCTCTTCCATTCCTCAGGACCCTGCTTTTATGCAGAAAAATCCCCATTCATACAGCCTGGCTGTCACTCACACAGTGAAGTGGTCATCTAGGCTGGAGGGTCTCCCGCCTATCAGGATAGAGTGCGACATGTTGCTGAGGCAACCCTGTCTAGGGGTCCTACTCTTCCCCCCCCCCCCCCCCCCCTACATAATGGACCCACCCCAGACTCAGTGGTGCCGAAAGGAGGGCTTCTTGGCAGAAGCCCGCCAAAAGGACGAACAAAGGATCCCCGACCTGGGTTAGGAGTTTAGAGAAAGACACGAGAAAGAAGTTATATTAAAGTTCTGGAAAATAAAACCTACCGGAGTAAAGTTAAAATACGCCAGCGGTATGTTAGAGGCTGTCAGAAAATGTGGTAGCCTTGAACAATGGGGAAAATCCCATAGGAAAAGATTTGCGGTCCAATGTTTACGGTAGTAACCACTGCCACCAGCCAGAAACGTTTGAGAGCGGGACTGTACAGTACCCTCTCGAAAATGAACATAAGGGGAAAAACTATAAACCCTTTCAGAACCTCCATTGGAAGATGGTTTGTACTGGTTTAGTTCATAACAATTGACTAGTAGTCAATTGGACTTTAGATGCCCTGGGAGACAGTATCAGTCCCAGGGTATGGAGCCTTTGTTTGGGGGTCGCTACGACACCCCTGTGTCACTGCACAGAGGGTGCCGTGTAACACATGTGAATAAAGATGGTTCCTATGGAGGTGAGAAAAACCCCATAGACATTGAACACAAAAAATAGCCTAGAACACACATAGCAAAAAGGCCTAAGAGTGGAAAAGAGTCTCACTCTTAGCAGGAGAAAAAAACAAACCCTTCAAATCCAGCAAAGCTGCTGGGGGACTCTATAGGTAAGGGAAACTAGCCATAGAATGAGAATTCTCCCTAACAGTGTTTCAAAATGCTGTAGAAGTACCATGCCCCTCTACACATTTATTGCAATCTTAATATCCAGCTCTGTCGTATCATTTCATGATTTCTGGTTGTTTTTGTTTATACACCTGTTAACTATATGCACCATCACTTCGTTAAGGATGGTTTGCATTACAATATTTCAGCCTTAATGGTTTTGATATTCTTTCTGACCACTTACCCTTGTTTTTTTTTTCTTCTTTGTGCAGGGGCCCTGTGCGGGAGTTAAGCGCGTCAGCGACTCATAGCTTGTATGGTGAGAAATTGCTTGACCACAGTAAATCTACAAGGGGACAGACGTTCTGCAGATGGCAGCATGTTGGCATGCCTAACACAAGACACCCTGATGGTCAAAGCAAGTGTAACTCTAACAGAGTGGGGGACCAGGCACAGAGCAAGTGTGCAACCTGTATTCACCATCACAAAGACCCCAAAGAGGAGGAGAGGGACTTGGCAAACCAAGCACTGTCCTTACTTCAGAGCTTGGAGGACCCTGCTAGCTGTGGCCAGGTAGAGATGCCTGCAGAATCCTCAGCCACCGTCCCTGCAGCAGGCCACAGTGCCCCAGAGAGTACTGCTGGGGGGTGCAAAATGGTGGCCCCTTCTGATGATGAGGATCACATGTATGCAATCCAGGCCCTGGAGCGCAAGACTATGTCGTTGGAAAGGCAGCTTAGGGAGGCTATGGTGAGTAGCTAATATGAATGGAACTCATTGGGCGCTGTACCAGTGTCCTACTCTGTTGTGCTTTAACTACACGCATCTTAGTGGCACATGCACTGGTTGATCATAAACGCACGGGTGCAAAACTAATCCACTTTGTGTATAATGAAATGCCTGTATATGCAAATGTGACAGAACTATTGGCATCTGACCTGGAATGTGTTCATAACTATGTTGCAACCAGTTTTATATTTGACTGATGCAAGAGAACATTAAGGGAGATCTTATTTCAATGTACCTATGCATTCTTGATATTTGTACTAGCGCAGGATGCCATTTGGAAAAAACAAAAAATCCTGCTTGCTGTTGGAATGGATTGCTGAACTCCTGCCTGGTGGACAGATGTTTAGGAGGGGATACTCCACCTCCCCCCGCATCCCCCCACACCTCCCCCCTTGTTAGATGGAACAGGGGAGCACTTCTGGGACGATAGCCTGCCCATTCCATGGTAGTTTGGAGAGGAGTCTAGGCTAAATCTCAAGTGAGTGATCAGTGGTCTACAAAGAGCACACAGCATAAAACAAAAGAATGAAAGTAGTATAAAATATACTATTTTATTATGGGCCCAACCACAAAATTAATCATGAAATGCAATAGTAAAAACCCACACAAGCAACACACTGTTTTATATATATATATATATACATATACACAGTCTTTGGAGTCTGTGCAAAAAAGTGACTAACTCATCCATACTTGCAAAGGATAGCACAGGTGGCCTTCAGAGATGGCAATCCTAACTTTTATAAGTCCAGCCCTAAAATGAATGGGGCCTTTCAATGTGTAGGTAAAAATGCCCAGTGACGTTTACAAAGCACTTGGCATGCAAGAAAAATTTGGGTTGAGAATTCTGAATGAGTGAAGTGGGTTCCAAAAGTTAACGGGATCTGAACAAAGCTGTTCCCGATTTTCAGAGGGCTTTAGGGAGTAGATACTACTCGTGCCAAAGAAGGCCAAAATAACCTTCAATTCTTAAATGCGTTTGGATGAACAATGGTGATTGACTTCACTACTTGCTGCCCTTAGCTCGTTTGTCCATACTTGACAGGTCTAGAGGTGGTTGTCAAAGATTTCATTAACCACCCTCGGTTTGGCTTCCAGGTGCACAGGCGCTGCAGGTGTGGTCACACCACTTCAGGGGTTCAAAGCACCTACAGGTCTTCTGAGATCAAGCGCAAAGCAAGGCTTGAATGGGACTCTGGTGCCAGCCCCCTTCAGTGCGCTTCGGGATCGTCCTTTGTTCTGCTTGGCTCCTTGGGATACTTGGTTTCGTCTGTAGATCTGCCTGAATCTGTTAATCAAAAATGAACCCTCCCCCTTTCATATCCAAAGTCAGGCAAGCGCTTGCACCTGGCCCACCTATGAGCAGATCTGCCCCATGCATGCACACTAACAGTGGCCCAATTGGGGAACTCTGAGGTCTTCATGCTCTCATGCACACCAGACGCACTGGTAATGTGGATTGGGACTTGATGGTCCCACCCCACTTCCTGGGTGCTTGTGCACCTGACCTGCAGGAACCTGCAAAAGAATCTGCTTTGCTGGGCAACTGCATGCCCACATATCGAAGTGTCAGACCTGGAGACAAAATGGCCAAAGGATGAGACCAGACTTTGTGGCATGGCCATGTTGGACACTAGCTAGACATGAGGTACACGTGGTAGGGCTTAACAAAATACAAGAGAGGCTACTGCTGCCACCAATCGTCTATTACAAGGCGCATTGTGCAATCCCCAAAAATTCCTTGGCGGGGGGGTGGGAGGGGTCACCGTAGCCCCACTCTGCAGTACTGTAAGGTATATTTGCGCAATGATGTTTCAAGAGAGGTTGCCAGAGTACAAGAGACTTTGTCCAGCTGGACCCTTTTGTTGTAGATTGTTGTTGTATTCTGATGGCAGAGTGTTGAGGCTTAATCTGGTTTAAGGAGATAAAGCTAAATGCCCAGATAGACTGAATTTGTTGTAGGTTGTCACTGATCTGTGTGTGTGGGTTGCCATGCTTGTGTGGCTGATTGCTGTGGTGTGTTTATACATACCTTGAGGCTCCAATGGAGCTTTGTCATTGTAGCCACTGCTTGATCAGATTGTCAGGGAGGCAGGGAGAGGGAGAGGGGGAATATTGTACCGTCATAAAACTAATACCGTGACATCCCCACTATCAATTGTAAATCTCTAAATACAGAGGGGGGGGGCAGGGGGAGTTAACAAGCATAACGAACATTAACGAACTGTGGGCGTGCAATTCTTGTACATGAATGAAGCAGCCAGCAACATGCTCTTAGCCAAATGCAAAACTGTAGGCACACTGTGCATGGAGGCATTCAAGGGTGAAAACAAAGTCCCAAGAAGGTCACCTAATGCACGATAATTTGAAGACTGCCACTTGTATTTAAACTGCATAAATTCAAAGGCCAGCATGGAAACTCGATCATAAACTTGCCCCAACCTACAGATACTTGCTGATTGCCATGAAGACCAAGTGTGCTTCGCGGTGCCGGGTTCTTCCACAAAGAAACTAAACTCCACTGGTATTTCACACCACAGCTCCTCTTCCACTCCAAGACCGCCTGATTAATAAATGGCTGGGTCTGACGAATGGCCAATTTCCTATCCGTACAAAGCAAGAGGACTGGGCAGAGTAGATTGTCCTAACTCATTTGCAAAATACTCCCTGAGCGGGAAATGTAAGCTGTGCAATGACAAAGCGGAGTGATGACGACCAATATTGGGAAAGCTCAAACTGCCCAAATGTACCAGCCTCATGAGGATGTCTTTCAAGATCCTGCACTTATGGAAAACACTCTTTCGAAGCAACTCGCTCGAGAGGGGAAGCATACTAAATACAAGAAGTAATTTAGGAAGCGGCCACATCTTTTAACTTCCCCATCCATATCGTCTGGTTTAACCGTTCCCACTCAAGACATAATACAGTGATTTTAAGCGGAATATAGTAACAAGCCAACCTCTCCGGTGACATGCAATACCCAAATACTTGAGCCCACCATCTGCCCAGGCCTTCTCCTCAATGCCACAGAGTCCTCTGTGGCACAGTCTAGATCGGAAAGACCAGTATTTTAGAAACTAACCTTAGTCTGAAACCTGACGATTGCAAAGTCGAGAGCGACTTTCCCTGGGTCTGAAGCAAAACCAGGAGATCCGCATCTAAAGGCACCTTGGAAACGGTCCCCAAATGAAATTGCCTTAATACCTGAATTCTCCTACACAATGGCCAAGGATTCTATGAAGATCAAATAACCAGGGCGATGGAGAGCAAACTGATGCGGACCCCTTTGGACTGGAAAACCCTCGGATGTGCAACCATTGACGTAACCACAGCCTCAGCAGCATTAGATGGTTCACTGAAAAGCTTAAATTATGGTCCAGTTTACCTGGATCAAAACATAGAGGAACATCCAATTAACCCTTTGAAAAGCCTTCTCTGCATCAACAGCAGCATAAACCTCAGATGAATTTCCCTTGATGGACCATCCAGAAGTTCTCTCAAATTGTCAGAACTGTTCCTCCCATAGGCAAACCCTGCCTGGTTCTTGTGAATCCGTTCCGGTTACAACCAAATCGCATAGCTGAAACCTTAGCCAAGAGCTTGACATATGCATTCAATAAGGATATAGGACAGACATTTCCACAAACTGAATGCATGATCTTCCGAGGTTTGGGGATCATAGCTGTCTTCATAATCAGCCACTGCCTCAACCAACAATCACTAAACTGCTTCACCAGAAATTGGGGCGGGGGGGGGGTAGAGTTTTAGAAGCATAACTTTCAGTGGAGAAAAATTCTGGCCCAGGACGCTTGCCAGGTGACTTCAAGCCCATCTACAATCTCCTGAACAGTAATGTTCTTATCAGGACAATGCCTTCAAAAGTCATCCAATCTAGGGATATCAACCTAGCTCAAAAAATAAAGATCCCTTTGACTCCGTAATATGCCCATAAGGACACGTTTAATCTTCACATCTCCTCATTCCTCCCTGGAATTGATCCATCATCTACTATAAAGAGCACCAGTCTCCCTCCCCTTCAACCGGCTAGTCAACAACGCACCAAACTGCTCACCCCGTTCCCAGGAAACCTGCCGGCTGTAGAACAAATGCCTCTCTGCTTTAGAGTGTAACACACTAGCAAGTGAACGCTTGGCACCCAGCATCAGACATTTTGAAAGCTGACTGGGCTGGTTGTACTGTCCTCAGAATGTTTACAAACTGATTCTAAGAGTAAGTCCCCAGACACAAAGATATACTGCCTCTTCTTTGGATTCAGATCACACAAATATCCTGCAGGTCTCACACATGCATACATCTCTTCCTTGCCATGGCATAAGAATGGGACAACTCTAATTTATCCATAACATCACTATAGTATTAAAATCACTGCCAATTTTGATCTCCCCATATTCTTCAGGACACCCTCCAGCTTTTGCCTGTGACCCATTGGGGGCCATAGAATCGGAAACCTTTTCTCGACTTGTAATTTGAATGCCACACATACTTGCCTTCACGATCAAGCTCCACTCTATCCACAGTATACCGCAGATGTTTCTTAAGCAGAATGGAACTTCGCCCAACCCCCTGGAATTACTGGCAAATGTACTGGAAAACTCTTAAATACAATGTATTCCAAATAAAAACTGTCCTTTCATATTTATTCCCTTTCCAGTTGCAGATGCGTCTCTTGAAGTAAGACCATGTCAGGCTGCTTCATATTCAGAAAGTTAAGCAGCACGCTACTTCCACCCCTCACATTCCAATTTAAAAAGAAGTGCAAGCAGTTGGATATCATAGCAAACGCACATCTCTTATTCCTCTTCCAAGCGCATACAAACCAATCAACACACAGGTCACAAATGCAAACCACCCTGTAAGGAATGCAGAGGACAGACCGCTTCAAGAAGGAAAAAGGATGCACTCTGGATACTCACGTGAGGGTAGTCAGTAAAGTAATCTATTGCAATTGTTCAAGGCTACTTGGTTTCAGCACAAAGGGAGCAATGGGTTGTTAAATGTCACTAGGGACCTTCAGAGAAGGACTGGGGGGCGGCGAGGGGGCACAATGTACCTTGTGCTTGGTTCTCAACTGGGTCGAGATCTGTTTCAGGGTGCTTTGCAGCTCCTGCGACAGAGTTTAAGACGGTAGAAGGGTGTGGGTATCAGGCAGCGAAGCTGGGGGTGGGGGGGTGGTACCTCCACAGCGGTTTGGGGTCAGGAATCATCTCTGTACTGGTTTGTGGGTCTGAAGCACTGGTTGTGGTGTTTCAGATGACGTTTTCGACTGGTTGCAGCTCGACTGGCTCGAAATGTCCTTTAAGTGAACGCTGGTTGATTGTTGATGCACTCCTCCTAACTGGCTTGTCTTTCTTTAAGGCGGACAGCCCAAAGCTTAGAGTGTTGTAGCCAACAGCCTTGTCCTTTGTTTGGTTCAGAGACACTCTGGTACTTCCCACTTAAGAAGCTTGCTTGCAGAGCCTAGCGGGGTCTGCTGTATGCTGGCTGGGTACCGCTTATGAAGCTGCTGGAGGTCCTCTGGATTCAGTATTGCCCTCTGTTCCCTGGGAGATGTTTAGGGGAGGCATATTGCTTCCCTGTTTGGATATCATGGCCTTGCTGTAAGGCATACTGTACCTTCAGCCAGTGTCTGTTCTTCTTGCTACTCTTGACTCTGGCCAACTGCACCTCCTCAGAGGTATTCTTCCTTTCCTCTCCTCGCCACCCCCTCTCTAGAGCTCTGGTTCTCTCTAGGCTGGACTACTGCAACAGCCTTTCTAAATCTGCCTGCTTCTACTCTGCAACTCATCCAGAACAGGACTGAAAGACTTTTCCTTGGCCTCAAGCCCACGGATCGTATCTCTCCACCACTGAAATCTCTGCATTGGCTCCTAGTGGCTGCAAGGGTTAAGTTCAAGACCCTCTGCATTGTCCACAAGGCCTTCTGGGGTCTGGGTCCTCAATACCTCCAAATCGCTCTTCGTACATACCTTCCTGCTTGAGCGCTTTGCTCCTCCAACTCCCTCCGGGTTGTTATCTTACCACCAAGTTGGTAAGATCTTTCTTTGGCTGTGACCTCCCTTTGGAACATCCTCCCTGCCTCTCCTAAACTCAAGGAGCGCATTCTCTGGTTCTGGAAGCACCCCAAGACCTTCCTCTTGTTTCTGCTGTCTCTTCCTCTCCCCTGCTCATTTCCTGTCTGATACTGCACTGGTCACCTGGCCACCCTCTGATTTTCGGCTCTGGTCCCAACCCACCCAGTTGCACTGCCGCCTGACAACCCTTGCACATGGGTCTATCTGTATCCCTACAGTCCCCCTACCTGCACTTTTGGACACCTGCTGTCTGCACTTTGCTTATTATTTTTTTTGATCACATGTACAGCACTGCCTGCCCCCCTTCTTGCCCTGCATTTGCGCAATCTCAGTCACTTGGCCTAGTAAGATCGTTGTCTCTGTCCTCCCCCTGCTCCCCCCTTCCTTGCCGCGCCTTGAAACACTTGTGTATAGGTGCTTTACAAATGCCATATCATACTCCTTGCAATGTCTTCAGATCTGCCCAAAAGAGGGGCTCTGCCCTCTTATAGAGCCAAATGGGCCACAGTGATTTGTGTAGGCAAAGTCTACCTCAATTAACCATTCCTGGGTCCCCACCGACAATCTCCGGTATGCATGAAGTCATGGTACGACGTCCATTCATCGCGGGATGTTTTGTTTTTTTTACTGCAAAGTTTTTGCCGAAAAAACATACATATCAATTTTTGTTTGGGGGTGGTTAGAAAAATTTGGTGTGGGTGTACAGGAATATTAAAAAAATTAAAGGGGGTGTGGGGGATTTGTGCGGTTAAACCACGCCCCCAACAAAAAATTAAACTCTGTGAAAAAACATCCCGTGATGAAATGACATGGAACCAAAGTCATAACCAGAGTGCTTTGTGACTAACCAGGTAAAGGGGTGAAAATGTCCCACCCTTCCTGTCTGTTGTGGATCAAGAGGTCTCTAGTTAACGGTGCTCTGTGGTTCCTGATTAAAGCGGCAGGTCTCCCTTGAAGCTGCATGCAGTGAGAATAGACTTGTCTCTTGCAAACCAGTCTGGTACCTTCTCTGAGGTTCCCTTGGGCGTTGCCTACTCTAAACACAGAGGGTCTGATTCATGGAAGTGTCTTATAATGGTGGAATCCCATAAGAATTCATTCCATGAATCGGGCCCATAGTCCCAGACATGACAGCTCACTGTTGTTGATACTTTAGGGTGGGAGCTGGTTTCAGGTTGACACAGTCCATATCCAAGATTGATGGGGTTTCCTGTCTCTTTTGTTAATCTCTGCAGCTCAACCCCATGTGGGCCTGTGTGAAGTATACTCTTGTTAGTATGTTAATTGCTGCCACCATTATGCAGTACTTGGACAGGGCGGATCCATGGAGCTGGATCCATGGAGCCTTTGATGGTTTGGTTGGCCATGGCAGGAGGAAGGTTTTAACTCCCCCCCCCCCCCCCGCCCTCCGCCCCCCCCCCCCCCCCCCACCCCCCACCTCCTCCCTTTCTGAGATGTACTCTTTGCTGTCATATCCCAACTAAATGACTGGGGACCTGTAGGCTATCGACCCTGAGTACACGTGTCTGTCGTGCAGTGAGCATAGGAAAATTTGCTTATTAGCCCCACACATTTTCATCTATACTCGTCCAATTACTTTTGATGTAAAAAAAAACTCAGGCAAGTGCAAGCCACCGTGCAGATGCTCTTAATTCCTCCCAATCCCTATACAGCATAACCAACTAAAATAGTCTTGAATATCTACATTCAGTTTGTGTCTAGAAACAGAATGCGCTGTTCAGCATGCACAAGTCCTAGACATTTTGAAACCCTGCGTGGTACACTAATTTTGACATCAACATTGCCCTCCTCCCTACAACACACACTATCCTTCGGGGGCATCCATAGTCTGGAATACGATTGTTCTCATCCCACAAAGTTATGATATGAACAGTGTAATATATGTGGGAAAATCCATTTGAATCCAGGCACACACACAGTGCCCCTAGTAGCTATCACTGGAAGTTCATCTACAGTTCTGAGCCACAACAGCAAGGCATTGTTGGTATGCAAATTGCCCCAAATGCAAACCCTTGCCCCAGAAATTCTTTGTTTAAGAGATCACTGCTGTCTTATACATAGCTCCTATGAACCTAAGACAGACCTTTTTGAGTGAGACTTGACTGAAATGGATTTTCCTATTTTCCCATTTCGGGTAAGGTGTGTTTTATTTTTTATTTTTTTCCTTTTTAAAAAAAAAATGGTTTCTTCCTTCCTTTCTCCTTGCTCCCTCCCCAAACCTTTTTAAACCCACCATAACTTTCTTGGTGTGAAATTCTATATTAGAGCAGTACGGTCTCTAAAGGAGACTATCCATGTTGAAAACACAATCTGCCAAAAACGGGACCACATGACGAAGCAGGAGTTTACTGCATTGGGCGGCATTGATGCCAACCGGGGAGCATACGCAGTATCGCAGCACAGGTCCAGGGCTTCCATGTTCCATAAATGAGTTGAAAAGTCCGATGTAGAGTGGGACCATAAACTGTGTGAAGGCTCCCCTGCAAGCAGAACGTTCTTCAAGGTTCCACAGTAAACCACGGCATGTGCGTGAGCACTGCATTACCAAATTCCCACCGAGACCTGACAAGCAGTCTCCCCAGGCCTCGACTGCCACTTCTGGGAATAACGTCAGGTCAGCAATCATTTGAGGAAATGCCAACTGAAAGCAGCATATCGCAGCCTGTGCATCTCTGTGCACGAGAATAAACTGCAACTGAAAGAGCAGTTGAAATATAAACAAAATAAAATGAACAAATATGAATTCCTGTTAATAGAATTCATAAAGCACACATCCCATGCAACCTGAAATATTCGTTTGGTTTCTCTGAGGGCTTTGCTCCGTGCTTTAGACATCTGTACACGTGGAAGGAGTGAGTTGAGCCATCCGCCACGACTTGTTTTTTTTTGCCACAGATGTCTTAAGAGCAACACATTGGCTACCCCCAATGGGCCAACCTTTGTCTCCTACAACACATTGCCTCCTCAATCCCCCCAAATACATCCACGTGCAACATGTCTGTCCCTCCACATCTGTCAGGCTATTTTTAGGAGCGCAGCAGGTCTGCTACAAAGTCTTCCGATTGGATGGTAGAAAAGAAGAAATGGCAGGGTTTTAATGGATCACCGTAATGGCTGTGCTCACTGCACGTGCCACCGTACTTCGTTGTTGCTGTGGGGTGCTTTTTCAGGTATCCATGGGTGAACCGGGGGAAACTGGGGAATGGAGCTGTTCTAGAGGGGAGTTGACCGGGCCAGGCTGCCCTGGGAAGGACGTGTAAGATGAGTCTTCCTGCTATTGGTACCTACAAATCCGTTGGAGCGGGTGGGGTGTGGGCAAGGAGGCTGGAAAAAAGTGAATGAGTCCCAGTGGGCTTGGGCAGAAGAGGGAAAGTGGTGATTACTGCGCTGAGACAAGCATAGGCTTGTGGTGCATGCATGGAGACCCTATCTTGTGTCTAGGACTTTTATGGCAGGTCTAATTTGCACAATGCTCATGTTTTGCCATTCCCAGCAAGTGTCCAGTTTGCACAAATCCAGCTATGGAGATGCCCTGCAGCTCAAACATGGACTGTCTCCCCCTCCCTTCACCGCGGAAATACTTTGGAAGCTTGCCAAACAATCTGAGAATGGGTTGCCCTAATAGTGTGAGGTAAAATGGTGCTTGCAATACCAGAAGGTGACAACTTGTAAATGGTGGACATGAACTGCGACTACTTAGTCTTCAAATTGTGGGGGTAGTGTCCCAGAGAATGTTAAATTGGAGGAGGGTGATCTTCTAGTGTTTGGTGTGGCGAAGGATTGCAAAAAGCTTGCAAATCTCTTGTTTGTCCAGCTGATCAACCGTAGTCTGAATGGCTGGGCAAAAAGTGCTACGCCTTGAGTCCATGTACGAAAACTGTGGCACAGGTCATACTAGACGTGTTGAGCAGTTGGCTGATTACTGGGGATGGTCCACTGGTGATGTCATCCCTTTTGAAGTGGAGCCTTGCACTTGTTTGCAATATTCCAAACTAAGCCTGTTATGTACTATCACTGAATACTTGATTTATATTTTTTCTATCGCGCTCGTACACAGTGTTTCAGAGCGCGGCAAGGGAGGGGAACAGGGGAGTACAAAACGGCGATTTTACTAGGCCCAGTGACATTGAGAACGTGCTAGTGCATGGGAGATGGGGAGGGGAAAAGTGCGTGGAAGGAGAGAGAAGTGGAAAGTGCGAAGCAGAGGAGAAACAAAAAAATAATAAAGGCAACAAACAGTGGTAATGCAACCGGCAATTTGCAAGGGCTAGGTTTAAGGCAGCAGGCAGGGTAGGTCTGATAAGTGCAGGAAGAAAAAAGCGTGGGGGCTGTATGGGTACAGACCCCAGTGCAAGGGGTGGCCCGGAGGCAGTGCCGGAGGTTGGCAGGGTGAGCAGGTACCTGGGCCCGAAGGACAGAGGGTGGCCAGGTGCACAGTGCCAAGAGAACAGATCAGCAGGGGAGAGGGGGAGCGAAGGCAGAAGAAAAAAGGAAGGTCTTGAGGTGCTTCTGGAGATATCAGTGTTCTTATCTTTACAAGTGCCGCTTAAGCATTGAGTAAGGCAGCTTCTCTTGCCATTTTTAAACCTGCATTGTCATACACTAAAAAGGAAATTCCACCCTGTTCCACTTTGTACACGTTTTTTGCCAAAAGTATTGTTTTTCTCATAAACATTAATTCCCATGTGGGCCCTATACACGACTCGCGCAAACCCCCATTTGAATCCTCCGTATTGGCTGGGACACGGAGCATGTAATAACTCTGGGACTTTGTTTGAATGCCCTAGTCCTGAATGTAAATAATGCATTGCTTGTTTTAATGTTGATGTTCAAATGTAACGTTGTTGTGATATCGAGTATTAAAGGCCCTCATCTTTCAATTTAAAACGTTTTCCTTGTGATTAGGTGCGGCATGACACTGCTGTGGCAGAGGCAGAAAACCTAAGAAGGAGGACACAGCAAATCGTTGTGGATGCCAAACAATTTGGTAAGGGAAAATATGAGCTGGAATTGCCTTGCGGTGGTAGAAAAAGCTGGCTCATTGTATTTATTTACACAATTGGTTGTCAGACATGCAAGATGCACCCTCGGACTTGAGCAGCATCCTTCTGATATTGGCGTTAATGCATTTATCAAGTGCTAACCCTTTTTTATGTAGGCAATGTTGTTCCAAAAAAAATGGACACTGCATTATTTAAATGGACCTCTGCTAGCTTGTATGCCGTCTTCTGTACTTTCCTTTGCTAAAATCTAGGAATTGTATTATGCACGCTCCTGTTATTGGGTCCCCTGCCACTGTTGTATGCTTCCCTTCCTGCCGAAGCCCAGGCCCCTTCTGCTGTTGCATTGCTGTCGTTGGTGGGTATTGCCTTTCCTGTTCCTAGGTTTGTATGACGGGACTCCAGTTTCTAGACCTTTTTTTGTCATTCTCTTTGCTATTGTCTAAATGATAATGCTTTGGTTATCCGATGTACCTTATATCCAGCTGTGCATAAGGCTGTCTGATCTTTGCTTCTATATGATCCTCGCTTATGTCAATTTAAAATTCAGTAGAGTTTTGAAAGGTTGCGCTTCAGAGGTTTCTTTTGTATTTGTGATGTGATCATGATTCTTTGTCTCTTGTTGCTTTTTACTGGCCACAGCGCTGTCCATGGCAGTCACCTTATGGGATGTTTCTTCTGTCTTTTCAGGCATCACCACCTTCTGTCGAGACTTGGTAGGTCTGGCAGACAGCCTGGCTACGATGGCAATGGAGTTGGCAAAACCAGAGTCTGCTGGCCTCCACAGCAAGGAAATTGCAACCAGTGTGGCCAACCTGGAAGTCCATCTGCAGGACATATTCCAGAAGCATGGCCTCTCAAAGATCTACCCTCTTGGTAGGCAGTACACTCCCTATGAGCATGAGGTCGAAAGCCACGTGCCCACGGAAGGGCTTGCACCGGGTACAGTGGTAGCTGTCTCACGGACTGGCTACCGGCTCCACGGCCGTACTATCCGATATGCATTGGTGCAAGTTGCCATGGAAGCGCGTACCACACCTGTGTGAACAGTCGTAGAGTGATTAACTCCTAGGTGAAAGGGATGGTTCATCCTCTTAGGGCTGGCTAGGCCTTGTGGTACAGATTTACCTGATCCAACTTTACCTGACTGAACTGGTCAGGTAATCTGGTCCAGTTTACCTCAAAGTGATTCCCATTAAATGGAATGTCTTGGTGGGGTAGATCATACATTACATATGAATAACGAATCTGGAGTGGTATTGGTGTCAAGAATTTCCCCTCACACATTTTCTCCATTTGTCTTGGGGATAGTTTGTGCTACAATTGGTAGTTTATTTTCTAATTTATTGTACAGAACTGTTAACTTTCTTTACCTTGCGCAGATGGTCTTGGGCGAATCGTCCATGTGGGCATATTAATCTTTGGACAAAGCTTCACAAATCTTCCAAAATGTTTACAGGAGCAAATGCATATATGTAGAAAAGAGGTTTTCATATGTTTATACACAGTTTACTGACAATTGCATGTTTGCAAATGCCCTCACCAAATAGTTTTTGGAAAATAAAAGTGACTGTCCTTGTGCAGCTGACTTCCTTCAATGGGGTGCAGGGAATGGGCTGGGGATTTGCTGCATATTAACTTGTCACTAAATGTGTGCTGCAAAAAAGTGTCGCAGCTCTGCTTTAAGTCCTCCTCTACGCACGAGTGACTAATCTATTAAATCAAAGCTAGTGTTTGTTCTCCATATTCTGCCACTTTGTTAATGAGGTATTAAGGACTCACAAGTTGCACCCTTGGAGTGTAAAAGTATGCTAAGGGTACATGGACCATCAACTGCGGCTGTCGATTCAACAGAAAAGAGGATCCCTACAAGTTGGGGACTTGCAAGAGTGATCAGGCCATTCTAGTACCGTAATTAAAAGCAGCTGAGAAGCAGTGGACACTATGGTTAAGTCAACTGTTTTACGTCGGAAATGTAAGCAACACTGATTACTACTTGTTTGCCAAATGGCCCTGGGAGCAAAACTATAGATGTGAACGAAACTGTGATGTCTCTCATATCTCTATCAAATCGACGGAAACCCGACACGGTTTCCAAAGCTTCCTTGCACCCCTCCCTCAGTAGCAGGTTGCAAGGCATACTGGGGAGGCATCCTGCCCCACTAACACCAAAACTGCCAAGATGATAGATGCCAATTAGGCTGGTGGCAGAGAAGACACGGCAGCCACAAAACAGTGACTGCTTACACACTGTGCTCTTCCTTCTTTCCTCAGAGGTGGGGGGCATTTCATTTGTTTCCCTTATGAACTAGTGTGGGATTTCCAATAGAACTGCTGCTGGACAATAGGGGTGCTCAAACGGACATGTGGGAAGCCTAACCTCTCCAGATGGCTTTAAACCCTTCCCTAACCTTTGGGGATTCCTGATGGTTTTCAAGAGATGCAAGGTTCCCTTGGGCCTTAATGCAGGCTTCAAGATCTGGCATCCAACTGTGAGGCCTTTGACTTGAGAGGGGATTCAGACTAGCCAATGAGAGGTTTTAAGCCATTCTATAACCGGTTTGAAGGACTTTAGGAGACCTGTTTCCTTTCGAGATTGTTGTTTGGTTGTGATAGAGGTGTGTTTTTTTTTTTTTTTTTTTTTTTTTTTTTTTTTTTTTTTTGTGTGGTTTTGGTGTGTTTGCCCCACCACCTCCTGTTTCTAAATGTAGTGGTTTGCTACGATTGCTCTATTGTATCCCATTTTTGTCAGTTATGCCCCCTCTTTAATCTTTTTTTGTGGACTTCGCCAATGCGTTTTTTTTTCTTCTTTCATATGCATCACACTAAACGTTTCCTTTTTGACATCCAAAACATTTGGTGGGTGCGGCCCAGCAAACGGTCTTCTGCGAACTTGCCCCCCCACCCCCATGATTTAAATCGAAAGGCCTGTGTTTGCCACTCGGTAGCCTGAATCTCAAGTACTCTATACTTCCTAGAAATGTGCTTTAAAGGAGCAGCGGAAAACAAAGGAACAGGCACGGGAACCTCGCACTGTGGACCCCTGGTGAATCCTTTGTTAATGTAATTTGCCCTTGTATGACTGAGCAGGGGGGGACCCCCTCAGCTAGGGTTTCCCCTTGGACTTTGCTCTGCACCAAGTCGGGGGACCCTATTTTCCAGACGAGGCATGGGGAAGGGATCTGCTGCTGCGTCCAGTGTAGGAGTGATTGGAGCTCGATTGGGAATAGCCACTAAAGGAACTCCAGCTGGTGAATTCTCGCTGCTTGCTTGATCTGCGGACACAGACTGGTCTACAGGCAGTCTGGCATCCCTTCTAAACCTCAAAAGTATGGTGTAAACCCAGTGGCGTTGGCCTTTGTACAGTTGTAATCATGGGTCAGGGTAGCCACATGCTGACTTAATCTGTTCTCCGTCTGGCCTCAGGGTGCCCAGCATTGCCAAGATGATGCAATTTAACTTCTCCGCTTTGGGTCTTCTTGATGCTGACCAGCTGCAGTTTGTGTTAATTTGAAATTTGTTGCCATGTCGGAATGAGTCCTGTCTGGCCAACCGTAGTGCATTATATTTCTCCCACAATAGTAGTGGTGTGCTGATCTTAAGTGGGGAAATGCCTGTGCCTACCACCCACTTGGAAGTTCACACCTGTCCAGCTCCACCTTGAGCTCTATGCAGACAAGCTGCAAATGAGGTTCAAGGGCCTGAAAGTCTTGGGTGATGCTGCAGGATGATCTGCAGCCTCTCATGTCTGCTAGTCAAGGCCATAAAAGCTTGGAGTAGACCAATCAAAGGTTCTGTTGCTGCCAAGTTGGCCATGGAGTGCATACAATACAGCTTGGCAGAATCTGTTAACACCAGGTGATGTGGTAGCTCTTCAACTTAGCTTCCCTTGTACAGGATTTCCCCAGTATTCAGAAGGGTCTTGCACTCGTCAGCATTGCAGTTTACACAGGGTCACGATGGACTTGACACCTCTACTCCTGTGGTCTAGGCTTTCAGGAACAGAGCAATGCCATGATCGCTTATCTTTTGAGAAACTGATGTGATTTTGCAGTAGATGACCGATGCTGCCTCAGCCGTGTATTTCAAGAAATCCATTCCACCGGTTCTGTCTGGTTCCCACTAACTTGCTCTGATGTTTGCGAAAGACTACTCCTTCCATGAGATGGATCAAGCTTTAGTCCTCAGAGGGTATTGATGTTAGTATGCTTGGTCTGTATTGTAAATTGAATTGCGTCAGTCCACTGCTCGCGAAAGGGCACCCTGGAATGATATGATCTGTATAGTTGACTGTAGTTCTCTGGGTAGGTGGGTATTCTTTGAGGTCCAGAAGTGGTCTAGTGATTTTGGCATACATACTGTGATGACCCTCTGGTAGTAGAGCAGATGTCATTTCCAGTGTTCACATTCTTCCTACAGGAAGAAAAACGGAAAGACTGTGCATGACACCAGGTATCACCCCAATACTGCACTGAAGATCAGGGACACGTTATGCACTGACAACTGTATCGAATGTACCCTCTCACTGGTGTAGTTAAAGGATGTTGGCATACACCACTGGAAATGGAAGAACTGTAAGTGTAAACTGATGAGACTAGTTATGTCATAAAGGGAAGACATGAGGTACAGAAATGATATGCAAATGATTAATGATAACGTACCTGAAGTAACAGAAGAACTCTTGTCGGCACTAAGAGGCCACATCCAAGCCTGCAGTATCTAACAACTCGGCCAAACTCTTTTTAAATCTGCAAGGAGCTGGCCAATCCTGCTGCAGTTTCTACCTCCTATGCCCTCTGCGCAGCCTTGGATTCTCATTTCATCTCTAAAACCCAGGACATCCTCCTCTACCTCTGGCCACCTCTCCTCCCTCTTTCTTTCCTCTGTTCTCCACTGACAAGGTTTCTAGACCAGTCTGATCTATGAAAGTCATCAAAACAGGTTCTTCCCTGTTATTCCAAAACCATCAAGGACCACATTGGACACCCTCGCTCCCGCCCTGGCTGACTTCTGCAACCACTCCTTTGCCACTGGAGCCTTCCCTCTTGAAGCACTTGCATGTGCACCCACTTCTTGGGGAAACCCTCAGCCGACTCCTCCTGCCTGGCTATCTATTGCCTGATCTTGATCACTCTTAACCTGCTTTTCCAGGTGTTTGCCCAGGAAATCTCCCTGCTAAATCTTCACACTGAATCTGTTGGTTGTCTCCATAAACATCAGTTTGGCTTCAGAGCAGCCAGAAGCATGGAAACTGCTCTCCTGAACATCCGTGAAGACCTGTTCTCTAACCATTATTCTAATCTCCCCTCTGACCTAATCTTACGCCATCTCTCTTCTACCTTTGACACGATCAACCATGCCATCCTGCTCAATCATCTCCGTGATGACCTGGGTATCGCTGATCAGGCCTGGCCTGACAATCGTTTCTCTGACCCTCCCAGGTCCAACTTGGGTCCTTCATATCCACTATCTCACACAGTACCTGTGGTGTTCCACAGGGTCTAATCTCTCTCCCTGGTTGTTCAACCGGCCCCTCTCGCCCACTGCATTGCCGCTCTTGGCTCCAACAACTTTCAGTGCTATGCGGATGACACTAAGCTCGTTTTCAGGCTCCCCTCTGCTACTCCTTCTTTCATCTGACTGTTGTCTGCTATCCAGGAGTGGTGTGCTGCCAGTGATCTCTGCCTTAATGTCAGTAAGATGGAGATTCTCCTCATTGGCACACCTGCACCCTCCTTCCCTGTCACTCTGGCTGGCCTCCCTTGACCCGCTTCCTCCTCCCACCTGTGAGGCTAGGAACCTTGGGTCCTCTTTGACTCCACACACTCGCCTCACATCTGACATCTCTAAGAAAACTGCACCTCCTCAGAGGTGTTCATCCTTTCCTCGCCCCACCCCAGATGCATCGGATACTGGCTCTGCTATAAACGTGGCAGGATTTGCAATTTTACATCTGACCATTTTAATTACTGGATTCAAAATTATCACCAGAAGCTCTCTGGGATGTCAATGTACCTTTTGGGTTTCTCTAAAATGGCAAACCAAGCATGTTCCACAAAAAGCATCATAGAACAGCCCATTACAATACTTGTAGACTTCTCATTTGCGAACACGGTAGCTGCAAATGACTGTTGGCAAGGAAAGTGTCCTTTCATAACTGGATCTAAAATCCCACTGTAATACGCTGGAGGTTTATGCCCCAATGTGGTCCTCTGTGTAAGCACTGCAGTCATGACTGTCCAATTTGCGTGCAAAAATAATAATTGGGGATTCCCAAAACAGGAGCTTGCTTTCATCAACTCCTCAAATCCTAACTCCCATTTCCTCAATCAATTCTATTTTAACACACATTCACCTTTGCTTTCATTTGTAGGCTTTAAAGGGGCGGGGGTCCTGTGTACAAACTAATTGAACACCCAGGCTCTTACATAATTGCATAGCCCCAAAAATGGTTACATCAGTTTCACTGTGGGTTTCATAATCACCTCAGCCCTTTCAAGTGTCACCTTTGTTCCCCTCATGTAAAATCAATTGCCCTTGTGTAAAATTAATTGCCCTATGTATAACCCCACCTCTTGACAACACTGTAGCTTCTTTGTCTACCTTGTATCCCTTGTCAACTGAATCGAGTCCTGTCTGCACTCATCTTCTGTAGTGGCACAAATTAGAATGACATCTACTTGCTGCATCACGGTGCTTTTCTAATCAATATTGCCTAAATCCATCTGTAGGACTCTTGTTAAAGATAGCTGGAGACTCATGGTACCCTTGGGGCAAACAAGTGTGTTTCAGATGAGTCTGGCAGAATATAAATGAAGTCCAGTCTTGTGTGCAAAGGGATTGAGAAACACATTTTACAAATCATTCACTGTAATATCGTGCTTCCACTGGGATACTGCATAGTATCGTCGCCTGGTTAGGAACTAAAGGAAACTGTCTCTACAATCTGGTTTATCAGTCGCATGTCCTGTATGAATCTCTATGATCCTCGCTTTGATTCACCCCCCCCACAGGATCCACTGCGGTTTTGCACGATGATTCTGATGGCACCAGAATACCTTGTTTATCAGTGCTGAAATAGTCTTAAATATACCCTCATCAGCCTCTCGAGACGGGGGTACAATTTTGCTTGAGGTAAAATTGCCCCTGGCTTCAGCTTTATTTTAACTTCCCCAATTCCCTTAAATAGACCTACATCATAAGGGCCTGTGGTCCATAAGGTGCTTGGCACCTTCTCCAAGTCTTCATTAAAAAAAATGCGGGATGCTGTCGCGTCATTCGCTGTGGGATTTCTCGTTTCTCTAGTCTTATCCAGTATGTAATGCTCATAATACTTTGTCGATCATCTCTAAACATATCCTCAGTAATGTCAGTCAACCTGCACCCCTCTTGGAGAGCTATTACTGTTCTCCATGGTCTCCCCTCATCTGTTCCTTCAAGCATCGCCATTTCTCTTTGTACTATGGCTGCTTCTAATTCTATGACAAGACCGGGGGCGATCATTGTTTTCTCTTTTATTGCCACTTCCCACAGCAGCTTAACTTTCAAAACCTGAACTTTCTTTTCATTCTTAAAAAACAGAAAAAAATGGAAAGAAATAAAACAGTCCACAAGACTACTGCAACTTGAGACTACAATCCCCATAAGTCCTCAAGGTCTCTGTAGTCTTGACCGTTCCTTCGCACCAATCCACGGCCAGCACAGTCCATATCTCATATCCTGCCCATATTGCTTCCTCTTTCTTTGCTGCTTCCTGAGCAGATAAGTCTAGTTTTTCAGGGCTCTGTGTATTGAGGTGTAGAGAGCTGTATTTATTTGGTAGCAGAGTGTGGATTTTGCAGGAGCGTTGGCCGTGAACTGATCGCTGGGTTCTTTTTTCTACGAGGGAGTGTGTGTGGTTTGACAAGTGACTGTGTGAGCTTTACTCGTATATGTAGACTATCAGAGCGAATGCCGGGACCGCGAGTCATCTTGCTCGTGTCGGGTGACCGGCGTTTCCTCTGTATTATGGCATGAGTATTGTATCGTTAATTTATTTTGGCCCGATCGGAGGACTAATCGCGGGGCTTTAGAAGCACCCGCGAGTCCCGTGGTATATGGGTCCTAGCGCATCCGCGTTACTAGTCGGCGCCTAATGAGGAGAGCTTGTCAGCGGGCGCTCGCGGGGCTTTAGAGTAAAGCACCCGCGACCGTCTCACGTGATGCGCGTGCCGTGGCGCATGCGCAATAGCGTCGCATTTAGTCTTTTCGGCGCCGGAGCTACGTTCAGCTGTCCACGGAGCCTGTGATTTTTGGGGAAGCATCGCAGCGAGCCTCATTTAGGTTGCCCTCTGCTTGGCATTGGCACGTGTGGCACGTAGTGTGTGTGTGTGTGTGTATATATATATATATATATATATATATATATATATATATATAAAAAAAACTTGGAGGATAAGGGAGTACAGGAAGAACAAGTGGCCAGAGTTATTAGTATTGCTGAGATGGAGGCCAGTTCTTCCCCTGACTATTTCGAGGAGGAGTGGGACACTGATGATTTGTCCCTCAGTTTTAAGAGAGTTCTTGGGGATTCGCTGGCTGTGGCAGTATCCCAGGGTGTTAAGCCCAACCAAGAGCGGCTGGAAGCTTTAGAATCCCTCCTCGCAACTTCGGCTCCCAAAAGAAAAGTGAGAGCTCAGGCGAGGGCACGTCTCGCGGTCCGCCTGAGAGAAAAAAGCAGCTGCGCAAAAGGGGGTGTACAAGACCCGGAAGAGCCCCCACTCTTCTACCCCCCCCCCCCCCCCTCCCCTGGGTCAATCAGGGTTGCAGCAGAAGCCCCAGGAGGTTGCCGACCCGTTTGATAAGCTAAAGGCGGCTTTTCTTGGGAAAACGGCAGTGCCAGACCTCGGACTCCCTACCCCGGGGGAGTTAAATGTAGGGGCCGCTGAAGAAGGCGTGAGATCCTCGCAGGAGGAGGACGAGGCCGAGGAAGGTCTCGAGGAGGAAGGGGTTGTGGGCAGCGAGAGTCTCCAGGACATGGAAGAGGTGGAGAATTTGGATGATATGTTCGACCCGGATAGTATTACACATCCAATGTCGTCAGAATGGGTTCCCTCGCCCAGGGTGGCTCAGTACATGGCCACGAGGATTCGCAAGCCGCTGGAGAAGGAGGTCCGTTTTCGAATGAGGGCCGAGTGTCCGAGGCCTGAGCTCCCGCACAAAATTATTGAGACACCAGAGTTGGACGCCAAAATGGTTACCTTTGTTACGAATGCCACTAAAGATGTGAGGCGTGGTGTTGATCGTGCCTGGAAAGGATGCCAGGACAAGGTGTTGGACATAGCGGGTCCATTGGCCAAGATTATGGACTTGTCGGAGAGGGCCAGGGACACGGGTGTTCCTGTGGACCCAGGTACGCTCGCTAGCTGGGCGCAGAGAGCGGTCTGCTTCCTTGGCAACGCCAGCAGTGCGCTTTCGGCAGAGAGGCGACGAAGTTTGCTACTAAAGATTGATAACAAGCTGGGAGATCTTGCCAATTATGAGGCAGGTGCGGCTGCCAAAGGGCTGTTTGGTGAAGACTTCGTGAAGGAGATGTCCCGTTTTGTGGGGACCTATACAGCGCTGGGGAAGGCGCACGCCTCCATTCGTAAAGTTTTTCCAGGGCTGGATTTCGCTGGGACCGGTCGACAAAGAGGTCGCGTGGCCGGTCGTTCTTTCACAAGACGGCCTCAAGGACCCAGGTCGCAGTACCGGGATCATAGGAAGAAGGATGCCTTCTTCCCCATCCGGGGTAGAGGTTTTCGAGGAAGAAGAGGCAGAGGGAATTTCCGTCAGCAAAGTGCAGCGGGAGGTAAGAACATACCCCAAAGTAGGGGGGCGAAGTGTATAGACAAGTGGCGCATGTTATCAAGCGATGCTTGGGTTTTGCAGGCGGTTGTGGGGCTGAGATTGGAGTTTCTCGGTGTTCATCAGAATCGACTTCCAAATTGTATAAGAATGTCAAAAGAGGAGGAAGGTCTTCTGCAGAAGGAGCTTTCCGCGCTTGTAGAGAAAGGGGCGATAGAAAAGTGTTCAGACGAGAAAATTGGGTTTTACAGCAATGTTACTTGTGCACAGAAAAGGAAAGTTGAGGCCGGTTATCAATTTGAAAGAGCTCAACGGGTGGCTAGTGTACAGACATTTCAAGAGGGAAGGTATCCATCTGTTGCGGTATATGCTCCGCAAAGGAGACTGGCTGGCGAGGCTAGATTTGAAGGACGCCTACCTTATCCCGAAAAGTCGGACTATCTCAGGTTCTTTTGGAAGGAGCGAAGCTGGCATTTCACATGTCTGCCTTTCGGGCTTGCTTCGGCGCCCTGGGCGTTCACAAAGGTGGTGAGGCCAGTAGCGGAGGCCATCAGGAGCAGGGGTATCGGGATTATCATCTATTGAGACAATATCTTGCTGCTAGCTCCGAGCAAAACGGTTTTGGAGGCGCAAGTGAGTTGGGTCAGCAATCTTTTGTCTTCTCTGGGATTTCTGATCAATCAGGAGAAATCGGAGCTTGACCCGCAGCAGAGGATGGAGTTCCTGGGGTTTGTGATAGATACCAGAAGGGCCACGTTAGAGTTGCCTCAGCAGAAGATGAGAAGTATAAAGAAGGAACTGAAGATAGTGTTGGAGAAGTCAGTCATTTCCTTACGGAGTTTAGCACGTATAGTGGGGTTGCTAGCATCGTCTATTCAGGCGGTTTTCCCGGGGCCGCTGCATTACAGAGCGCTCCAGAGATTGAAGATCAGACATTTGAGAGAGGGGGTGAGATATCACCAGCTAATACCTCTGGACGAGGAGGGAAGAGTGGTGGCGTCAGAACATCGAAGCTTGGAACGGCAGAGCCATATTTGGGGACGTGCCAGAGATGATCATAGTCGGACGCAAGCAGAGCAGGCTGGGGCGCCAGGTGCGGTCAGTTGCAGACAGGAGGTCGCTGGTCGGAGGAGGAGTTAAAGCTCCACATAAACTGTCTGGAGTTATTAGCGGGCTCGTTCGCTGTGCGAGCGTTTGCGAAGGACAAGGTGAATTGTTGCATTCGCCTGAGAATGGACAACATATCCGCAGTGCGCTATATAAACAAGATGGGGGGGGGTACGAAGTCCAGGATGTTAGTAGAAATAGCGAAGGATTTCTGGCATTACTGTCTAGAGAGGAAGATAGTGTTAGCGGCAGAATACCTGCCAGGAGTCCGGAACTCGATAGCAGATTGGAATTCCAGGTATCTAATGGACTCCAGCGACTGGACGTTGCACAGAAGAGTGTTCGAGCAGTTGCAGAATTTGTGGGGTCCGATGGAGATATCTCTTTGCTTCCAGACTGCTCAGGTAGCACGGTTTTACAGCTGGAGGTTGGACCCAGAAGTGTTGGACAGATGCTTCACAGCTGGAAGGGAGTCCTGACTTACGCTTTACCTCCTTTCATAATGATGAGGACCCTGGCGAAGGTACGTCGAGAACAGGCAGAGATGGTAATAGTGGTGCCATTCTGGAGGTCTCAAGCGTGGTTTCCGGTTCTGATGGAACTTTTGTCGGATTTTCCGAGATTAGTTCCATGGGAAGCGGACCTACTCTGCGACCCGATAGGTCAGAGACATCCTTTGATTCAAGAAGGGACCCTTCAGCTGGTAGCCTGCAGGATTTCAGGAGTAGATGGGATTTGCCGGGCCTTTCGAGGGAGGCTGCAGATGTATCAGGGATTCCTGGGCCCCCTCTACACTTAAGAGCTTTGACACCGCTTGGGATAAATGGGCGGACTGGTGCATAGAGCAATGTGTTCATCCTGTTTCGGCATCTGTAGTCCATGTGCTTAATTTTCTAGCAGAAATGGCTGCGAGTGGTAAAGCCTTTCGTACGCTTGGAGTGTATAGGTCAGCTATATCAGCGGGACATGATAGGTGTGAAGGGCTTCCCATCGGAGAACATCCGGCAGTGGTAGACTTTTGAAAGGTGTGAAGATGCGGAAGCCGCCAGTTCCTAAGTATTCTGTGATGTGGGACGTGGAGAAGGTTTTCCGCCTCTTTAAACAGTGGCCGGATAATAGGAATTTGTAAGCGAAACATTTATCTGGTAAATTGGCAATGTTGTCTAGTGTCTTGTAGACGAGTCTCAGATGTGAAAGCTTTGGAAATTGATAGGAAGATTTTTTTTTTTTATCCAGAAGGGGTTGCTTTTCAAATTGCACAGAGGACAAAGAGCGCTTCTTCAATAATTTCATATCCATGTTTTCTGGAGGAACCAAAGCTATGTGTTGCACGTTGTATTAAAGAGTACGAGAGAGTGACAGAGAATGGGAGACCAGCAGGTGTGCGACAGTTGCTGATTGCGCGCAGGAGACCTTTTCAAGCAGTAGCTACAGCCACCATATCTAGGTGGGTGCGTGAGGTAATGTGCTGGGCACGTGTTGATCTAGATGTGTTTGGTGCACATTCAGTGAGAGGAGCTATGGCATCCAGGGTGTTTGCAGCAGGAGTCTCCTTGCATGATATTTTAAAGGCAGCAGATTGGTCTTCAGAATCTACGTTTAGGACCTTTTATTTCAAGCCAGTAGATTCTTTAGCCAAGATGCTGTTGGACAGCTTTGAACAAGCATAATGATCGCCTCCGGTCTTGTCATAGAATGAAGATTACCAAGGCGGCTAGCGCGGGTAGTCTTGATTCTATTAAAGACACGGAGGCAAGCATTATTCCCACCCTTGTACGCAAGAAGGAAACCTATAAGAGTTGATTTAGGTTTATTGTTCTAAGAATGTTTTGGGGAAGATGATGTTGAATTGGTATTGGTTTGCTTATCTAATTTTGTATCATGTTTGGTGTCTGGAAATCACGTACTCCCACCCAATTATTTTGTTTGTCTTGGGTTCAGGTGAAGATGTTAAGAACGGTTGAAGGAGAAGTGATTTTGGAGCGAAGGAGGGCTCGTGGTTGACTACGGATTGAAGTGTTGTGTTCGCTGTTCGTTATGTTCAAGGAGTTGGCAGTTTATGGTTTTTCAGATCATCAAAGAAAGAGGAAGCGGGATATGAGATATGGACTGTGCTGGCCATGGATTGGTGCGAAGGAAAGGTCAAGACTACAGAGACCTTGAGGAGTTTGGGGATTGTAGTCTCAAGTTGCAGTAGTCCTGTGGACTGTTTATTTCTTTCCATTTTCTATTTTACTCTGTTTTTTAAGAATGAAAAGAGTTCAGATTTTGAAAGTTAAGCTGCTGTGGGAAGTGGCAATAAAAGAGAAAGCATAATGCTCGCTTCCGTGTCTTTAATAGAATCAAGACTGCCTGCGCTAGACGCCTTGGTAATCTTCATTCTAGAGGGATAGTGTGCTCCCACCCCACCTTTTGTCCAAAGGTATCTGTGGTCTAAACAAGAATTTGTCAGGTATCCTCCTATTCTTTCCCAATAAGCCAGATGGCCATGTCAATAAAATGCTCATCCCATAAAGAAAAACCTCTAGCTCTACTGGTAGACCTCCCAGAGCCATTTGCCTTGTGAATGGCAGTATAAATTCGCCCACCTTCGTCAGTAAAATAAATTGTCATGTTACATTTTGTCATTAAATCTTCCCAAAATTGTAACTTGTATCTGTCGTGAATGCAACACACAGCTCCAGAGAACCCTTGAGGCAATTCCCAACATTAGATATTTTCCCTCCTTGTATACATGAACGAGTAGCCC
Source organism: Ambystoma mexicanum (assembly GCF_040938575.1). Lineage (NCBI taxonomy): Eukaryota > Metazoa > Chordata > Amphibia > Caudata > Ambystomatidae > Ambystoma > Ambystoma mexicanum. The sequence continues at coordinate 637,127,976 of NC_090925.1, forward strand.
AGTGTCTACTAAAAAAGAAAGATCCGACTCATATAGTCACATTAACCCATGGTTCCTTTTTGGGGTCAAGTGTTATTGATGGAGCTGAACACATCAAGTCGCCCTGTGAGCTGTCCTATTGTGGGTATATGCACACCCCTGTACCTGTTAAAGGATTCCCTCCTACTACAGTGGCACCTCCTATGTTGGGTGTCAGTAATTGTCCCGTGTTTGCATACTGTTGTGGGGGCATGTTGTGACTGCCCTTGCGGTGGATTCAATTTCACTTGCTGTGTCTTGTATTCGTGGTGCTTGTGTCTGATCTTGGGCAAAACCTTCCCTAGCTTCTGTGCGATATGGTGCAGGATAAGCTGCCCTTACCCTCTTGAGAAATGGCCATTCTGTACATTCCCTTGGCTCCCACATATGTGTGCAATGTGCCCGGTCATACTGCAAGTACAGGGCTGCCTGATCCTTTTTTGTGCGTTCTGATTCTCATTCTGTGCGTTGTGAATCCCACCTTGATTGCTTTGGAATCCACCCCTTCCTATATAGCCCATGATTCTGCCTCGTGGCATGAACCCATTACCTCCTTGGTCCATTAGGTGCTGATTATTTGCGTGCGATGTACCCACTGCTTGCTGTATTCCCAGCCCTTCTCCACTTGTCAATACCAAATTTCTTCTGAACTCATTTAGCTTCTTCAATTTTCCTCGCATAATCTTTGTTTTTCTCCTGCAATAGCTGACAGTGGTGCACTATTGTCAGCTGTATTTTAGCCCATTGATTTGCTTCCATCCACACTTGCTTCTTAGTTTGCCTCTGTACTTGCTCAGACAATCTCATATGTGCCACCCCCCCCCCATGCTTCCCTCGTTTCAAGAGTCCAACGCTCTTGAATGTCCTGAATGTATGCAATAAGGTCTTCATCTTTCATCTTGCATATCATAATTGCACCCCTATCTGATGTGTCAGGATACTGTACCCTGAGAGCTCTCCAAACATCTGCTCTGCAATTATTAAACGGCGCTCCATCGTCCGCTGTGTTCTGTGCTATGTCGTCAGCTCTTTTCCCCATGTCTATGGCCAACATATTTCCTCCATTTTCTTTTCCCCCCAATTTATAAATCCATTTTCCTGCACCCGATGTCAAACTCGGGAGTTTGCATATTAAACTATCCTTATCCATCTGGGCCATGGAATATATATTGGTCTTGATTTTCCCTTTTTCCAATAAGGGAAATTAACCCACAATCTGCCTGTCCATGGCAGGGGACAATAGTCCCCGACAGTCCCTCACTGGCAGTGACCTTAACCTACTCGCATATGGCGGTTATTCTCCTTTCTCACTATACGATCGTCCTCTGGGACGCGCTGGATATACTATGGGATCTGGCGTCCTACTCTTAGGCTCTCTAGATCGGATTATCTTACTTGTGCATCTGCAGGCTTCCCTCTGGGCCATTTGCGTCTCCCCCTCCACCCCATGCAAGGATTAGCTCTCCTTGTCTGACATGTTATGCTCACCTGGTCTCTGCGGAGGCGTTGGGGGCACGGTTGTAGCCCTCCCTGAAATTGAGTCACCCCCTTCAGGCCTCTCCCTCAGTAGAAAAGCTGTGAGCAGTGGTACGTTGTGATACTGCTCCTGCATGGAGATAAGAGTGTGTGAATGCGCCAATCTGTGATGTACCTCTCGAACCCTTTACCACATAGTATGGTTTCTGTGAGGATACGGTGGCCCATAAAGCTCATGTGTGAATTAGATGGAAGATAAGCTCTCCATCCTGCTACTTCTGACAGGGGCGCGTTCAATGGGATCTAGTTCTTTCACTGATCCCTGATAAGGATTAGTCCAGTCCAGCTGCGACTATGCTTGTCATTATGATTGGTAAGTCTTTCTTGAGCTCTTGTGATGCTGTTTGTTTGGTTTAATGTCTTTATATGTTGCTCCTATTTATGCTTGCAATAATGTCTCTTGTTTTCTTCCCTTAGATGGAAATGCGGCTTCAATGCAGCTGTGAGACGCGGCCGGATAGAAGATGGATGCTACTGCAATGTTCGACAGCAGGTATTGATGGTTTAAGGAAAAGTGCAAAGTATGGCGAATCGCAACGTTAAAGTGACTGTGTTTTTTTTTATGTCTAACCTTGTCTTCCGTTTTTCCTTGCAGGCGCTGCTGTCGATGATGGGGCAGGTCGTGCTGCGGTGCCAAGATGAAGATTCCGGCATTCCGGAAAGTGTAAAGATTAATACTTGGTTCGCTGAAGAGATGTACAGGTAAGAACAGCTTCCCCCAGTTGGTAAGTATGCTGGCAGGAAGCGGGATGTCCAGGAAGCAGGATCTTCAAAGTTAAGTCTGACCTCAATCGACGGTTAGCGTTTCACTGCTTGCAAGTGCAGGATAACGCGAAGCGTCTGTCTTGAGGATAGGGGCAGCTCATATAGAACACCCATTAGGGGCCGGCTTACCTGCCACTCCTACAGAGTGAGTACTTTCGAAGGCAATCCATTAGCAGCCACACCCAAGAATACATTTGGGGCTGCTTAATGGATGGAAAGTTCAAGGTTAATGCATCTGAAGTGCTATGACCATAATAAAAACTTTTTGGTGTTAAATTGATGTTCTTTACTTTTGTTCATGGTCTCATGTGCATGCCACCCCTGCATGTCTGTGCCCCTGTCTGCATGACCTTGACACATGTCTAGTCCCCAACTAATGTGACTCTCAGCCCCTTCACCCTGATCTAAGTTCAGTCTACTTAAGGGTAAAGCTCTGTGTTCTAGGCTGAACGATTTTCTCCTTTGTCTCGCAATTGAAATACTAGGGATTGGTCTCCTTTCCCTCAGCTTCCCGATTTGCTACTTTCCTTTAATTATTGATAGGTCTTATCGATCCTGTGTCCGATACTTCCTATATCAAAGTTCTCTTCGTCTAGTGCTACGCAAGATGCCTCTAATGTTGCTCCCTTATATTGCTGGACTATTTTTGTTGTGTTCATTTATAAAGTGCTCACACAGCCCGGGGGGCATTGAGGCACTGTTACAGGAGTTTTGTCTTCGTTGCGTATTTATAACGCGCTTAAATACCCAGAGGTTTGTAAGTGTGGACCTGGGGATCGAACCTGTGTTGCTTCATGTCGTCTTGCTTCCAAGGCGAGCACTTTGCCGCTGACCTATCCTCCCAGGACAAGTCAAAACTATTCTTTTCTCTGTGTTTTATATTCTGTGTTGCTATAAGTGAATTCAACTGCATAACCTACTTTCTGATTTGTATTGTCACCACATTGGTGATTGCTGCCCCATATATTAAAACTTGTGTTTGATTTGAAATCTAAAAAAATATTACCTTTACTTGGCGTCATTAACTCCTTTTGAATGAGGTATATCAAGCTCATTTTGTCTCCTTATGTTCTGACTCATATAATTCTCTTTGCTTTCTCGTCTCCCTTCTAATGCTCTTCCTCTTGCCTTTATCTGCTTGCTTCTGCTCTCCTTTCTTCCTCTTTGTCCCTGTATTCTTTTGTTCCCTCATTTCTGTGCTTCTTCCTCGCTCAAAGACTCTCTGCGTAATGGGCGGAACCACTGGTGGTGTTAAGGATTTCAATCAGGCAATAAACCTGGGTCTCAGCCTAGCATGCAATGCACAAATGAAATCTTTATTGTGTCTATAGGCTCAATATTCTGAGTGATATACCACTCATATCACACCCCTTCTCAAAATACCCCCAGGTCACAATGGGCCAGGAATCGGGCTGGTTGGTAAAGGTAATATTTATTTTGATTTCAAATCAAACAAGTTTTAATATATGGGGCAGCAATCACCAATGTGTTGACAATACAAATCAGAAAGTATGTAAAGCAGTTGAATTCACTTATAGCAAAACTGAATAGAAAACACAGAAAAGAATAGCTTTGACTTGTTTGAAAAGATAGCGCTTAAGTTATGATTTTCCCCTGCAGAGTTCTCAACTCTCAAAGCAATTTTACACAGATGTAAGTAAGCAGCAGGCATTTAGGAATAAGGGTTTAAATACAATCTTCACTCCCCAAGAGAAACATTTTGGACATTTTACACTTTTAAAATGACATTTGAAAATGGCTGAGCAAAACAATGAAAAGTGAGCGAAAATCCTTAAATTGGTATAAATCTCTATGGTAGCAACAGTGAAAAGATCCTAACGAACATAAGCTACAATATGAGCAACAATACACACTTTCAATCAGAATGGAAGTTTGGCAATACTTTGGGGAAACGTGTAAAACCTTTGCTAAATTTCTGGGTGTGGTTTTTAGGTGTGGATGTAGCTAAAATCTATGGATTTTTAGCAATTTTAATCAAAGGTTTGGCCTAACAATTCCTAATTTCGTACATAGATGTGCAATAACCCCTAGAACACGGTACACAATATTAAATTTGCAGCATTAATAAGTCTCTGCGCAATTAGTCTTTTTACATAACTTTTGTTCCTTATGCAGTAGGAAAACCTACCAAGTCTTCTATCCTAAATTCAGATTTCAATGTCTTCTTTTCATTCCTTTACTTATTTTTGCTGCCAAGTTAAATGTCATGAAGTTCTGTGGCAAAGTAAGCAATTTAACTTCAAAATCACAAGTCAGTTTTTTTTTTTCTTCTTACTTCACAAGTGTGAGCAAATGGCTAGTCCTTTGAAGTTCAATGAGAAGGCTTTTCCCAGAGAATTGAACATCCTGCCCCTCCCTTGTACGGATGAGTGCAAGCATGCCATTGTCTTTGCCTGGCCCACAGATGAATGTCTAATGAGTCCTTTGTCAGTATGCAAGGTCTCCCCACAGCAGTTAGGCCTTCCTGCCAGCAGTGAATTGTCAATCTGAAGTGTCAACCTTTCCCAGGCTGAGAACTGTCAAGCAGAATTATTTTTTTTAATGGTTAATTAACTCCAAGCTGGGTATGTTTTACCTACGTCTTTCATTAAAACATATAAAATGAGCACAGTTTATAGGTGGATTCTTAAATTAGCAATCCTTTTACATTTCTTAAAGAATTCAGCCCTTCAACAAAAACATGCTTTCAAAACAAGTGATTTTTTTTTTTTTGCACTTTCTTCATGGGAAAACACATTAAACTGAGTTCTGTTTAAGCCGATTTTCCTATGCAGTACATACTCATTTGATTCAGCCTTATTTCTTCCCTTGAGTGATGGGATTTGTTTGCAGTCTGGATAAATGTATCCTGCCTTTGTTTCTGTCTGCACAGCTGATTTCGTTACATGTTGCAATTTTAGCCGTGTTTTTCCCGTGGAACTGAAAACAAATGTTCCTGGACTGCCTTTTCCTTACTGACATTTCATAACTGCTGTCAGTCAATGAGGCTCGGTTCCTCTGAACCACACTGGATGATACTAATATTTCAGTACCCTTTTTAATCTCAATGATTCAATGGACATAAATGGATCTAATGCCAAAAACAGCACTTTTGAAGATTGTAAAGCTAACATTTTAAAGGCAATTTTGGTTTTCAGCACAATTCTGCTGCTTTTCTTCATGTTGAATGTGGCAAAGCCCACTGGCATACTACTGCAGTGATAACTGTTTTCACCTCCTCCTCCCCCCCCCCCCCTCTTGACTGTGTGGCAGGGTGTGCAGCTTTTTCCCGGTTGTGACCCAAATGCCTTTTTGAAGATTTTGGCACACACAGGAGTCGATGCATCTATTTTGGGCTGTTTCTTTCCCCATTTGTAAAGGGATGCAGTAGGGAACATTGGAATGGGTCAAAATATCCCACAGAAGCCCCCCCCCCCCCTTGACTGCGGCTTGACTTCCAGTTGTGGGGAAGTCGGGTACATGGGATTTTTCTTTCTTCGCAGGAAGAACACAGGTTTCTTCAGGTGTAGGTTCTTCCCTCAGTGATTGATGCGACATGCTCTCCTCGCCGGCTCTGGTCGGAATAGGAACGATAGCCCAGTCTTCTCTCCAGCTTTCTTTTCCAGGGTGTGGAGCGACACTCTGGATCTCTTTTGTCCCTGAGGATGTCCTCCTTGGTTATTGGGCATAATTTGTGTGACTATAAAACTGAACACAACCCAGTTATGAACATTTTCCCACTACTGCCTCCCCTATTGATGACGGCCATGGGATATACATATGCATTCGGTGACAATTTATACTATTCCCTGCATTTATTTAATGACAATTTCACATTTTCCTAGATTTCATCATCCTCTCCCTCTGAGTTTTCTGTAGGCTCTTCTATTTGCTGAAGTGTGCCTGGTGTGGCAACTCTTTAGCTGATTGATGTGGACCCACTTGTTCTCTTCTGTCAAGTCGCCCTTGTGGATGCAGATTCTGTAGGCGACTGGTGAGATTTTGTCCACAATTTCAAAAGGTCCCCGCTAGCTGGGCAGAAATGTGCACTCCTTGGCTTGGTTCCTTTGGAAAGTGTACAAGTAGCCCCTGTCTCCTACTTGATATTCCTTTTTGGTTGTCTTAAGGTCATAGTGGGTCTTCATACTGTCTGCAGATCTTTCTAGATTCCGCTGAGCATACCCAAAAGCATGTTGAAGGTGTTTTCCTCAGATTCTCAACATACTCCTGAGTTGTGGAGGCATTTATCAATGTCTACTCTTGGGTTCTTTAGAGCAGCTGCTGGGGTAGCACCATCCTTCGTGCAGTCATCTGCTCAAATGGAGACATTTTAGTTGCAGAAGAAGGGGTACATCTGATGGCCATCAGGACAAGGGGTAGTCGAATATCCCAACTTGGCACAGAGTCTGCCACAAACTTTTTTTAATATGCTCACAATGGTTTTTATTGTACCTCTCAAATCCATCACTAGAGGACCGCCGGTATGCAATGTATAGTTTCCTTTTTACACCAAGTATCTCCCATATCTTTGTCATCACCTCGCTGGTGAAGTGAATACCTTGGTCTGACTCAATCCTTTGTGGGTAGTCCAAAAGTGATTGATCATCAGGGCAGCTGCTGTTCCTGCCTTGCAATTTGGGGCCGGGAGACATTCCACCGATTTAGTAAACGAGCATGTTACGGTTAACATGTACTTGTCCCCCCCCCCTAGAGGAGTGAATCACGGGCCCGATGAAGTCTACTTGTAAATCTGACCAAGGCAATGTCATCCCCCTCTTTTGGAGAGGAGCACGGTGTGTGAGTGGTGTTGGCTGAAATTGTGCACACACAAGACACCCCTTCAAGTATTGGTCAAGGTCCTGCCCCATGTGTGGCCAGTATGCAACCTCTCGCAAGATTTCTAATGTAGTGTGAAACACCTGATGACCGGCTCTGGCTGCATCATGGGCGTGATTTAGCATCAAGCTTCAGAATGAGGTCCCGACCACCCACTGGTCACAGCCAGGTATGGATCTCCTCACCAACAAACCGTCTTGGATTCCGAACATTTTTGGACATTTCATCAACACTCTGAGGTCCTCTTTCCCAATGCAATCAGTATCCATCAGGGGAAAGGTTTAAGGGTCCTCAATGTGTTGATAACTTACCAATGATTGGATCCCTTTTTTGAGCTGTGATTAAATCAGCATCTGGGGTCTCCTTACTCCACTGGGCAGTAGAGGGTTCATTTTGAGCATTTGTCTGGGACCTAGTGATAGCAGTGACCTGGATTTCCCCCAAGGGGACTCATCTCAAGGAGATCCCCCTTGGATGGCTCCGGTTTTGGCCAGCTGATCAGTTAAGTAATTTCCAGTTTTGTCTGGTCCCTCTACTTTGGAATGACACTTGATCTTTTTCCAGTAGACGGTCATTGCACTAGAGGTGACCAGATCATCAATATTTTGTATGAGCTTGCCATGTTTTAGTGGTTTGTTGTTAGCACATAGCATGCCTCTGGTTTTCCAATTAACCAGGTGCTCCACGGACCCATTCTGGACATAATCTGAATCAGTGATTATGACCAGTTCGTGGAGTTGGTGTTGGACAGCAGTGAGGATGGCTTGATGAACTGCCATCAGCTCTGCCACCTGACTACTACGGGGACCGGTTTTGTAACCAGCAGAGGGTTCTGGGGCATCATTCACCCAGGCATTCCCAACGCCGGCCACCAGTTCCTTTTCCCCGTTGTTGGCAACATGGTAGGAGCACCATCCACATAAACAGTGGGCTTTCCCTCACACTTGTCTTCTTCATAGACTTTCTGTGGGGAATTCAGGTATGCCTTCATGTTGTCCAGGATTTTAAGACTTTCGTCCTCGGACAGTTTTCTCTGGCACAATCATGCAAGTCAGCCAGACCTTGTGCGAGGGAACCCTTGTTTTGGCCATATCTGACCTCCACAGGAAAGCCTTGCATTGACAACATCCAGGAAGTAATTCTGGAATTACTCAAATTTCCGGCCTGAATTCTGTCACTTTGAAGATATTGCAGAGGCTGGTGTGGAGTCTCCACTATGATGTGTTCCCCCTGGATGAACGGGCGGTAATTTTCCAATGCCCACACCGTTGCTAGGAGTTCCTGCTCGCAATCGTTGAATTTTTCCTCCACAGGGGATAAAGTCTTACTTGCATAGGAGATGACCTTATTGACCTTGTCATGCTTTTGGTATAATACTGTGGTCAGGCATGTATTTGAGAACCCCGTCTCCAAGAATAACTCCTTGTTTTTGATACGGTAAGCTAGACAAGGTGCTTGTGAGAGGCTTCTTTTGAGTTGCGTTACTGCCTGGCTTGTTCTGGACCTCACTCACTTGATGCACCCCCTTTCAACAGATTGATCAGGGGTCTTGTGATCTTTGCGTAATCCTCAATGAACTTTCTACTTTAACTAGTCAGTCCAAGGAGGCTCCTTAGCTCACACTGAGTTGTGGGGTCTTTTAGTTTCAGGAGTGCTTCTACTTTCTTTTCCTGGGGACAGAAACCCTCAGGAGTTATCTCATGCCCCAAGAAATTGATATGGGTCCTGCACCACTGTGCCTTTTGGAAAGATAGTTTTGCTCTGGCAACCCTCAACTGTGTCAGAATATAACGGATTTCCACTCTGTGTTCCTCCACAGTTGAGCTTTTAATCAAATCATCTACATAGGCCACATTACCCCATTCACCCAAGTCAGGCATGGCCTTGTGTAAGAAGATATTAAATGAATTGCCGGAGTTGATGTATCCAAAGGGAGCCTGGGTCCATGTATGCTGCTGCCCCTCTGCCCCCCCGAAGGTAAAGGCCAGCTTGTTTTGGTCCTCCCTACTGACGGGTATGGTCCAGTACTGATTGGTCAGGTCAATGGCAGTGTATACCTTTGACCCCTCGATCTAGGCCAGCCCTTGGTCAATGTAGGGAAGAGGCCATCGGGCGTTTGGACCAGTTTGTTTAGCTGCCTTAGGTCAGCACAGAGTCTCCACTGACCGTTTGGTTTTAAAATCCCCAGCACCGGTTTATTAAAGGTTGTGGACTGGACGAATTATCCCACGGGACGTAAGGTTCTTAATTATTTCTGTGAGGGACTCCATGGATACGAGAGGCAAGCAATGTTTCTTGACAAACACTGGAGTCAAGCCAGGGTCCGTGGGAATTGTTGTTGTATGGATTTTGGTGTGACCAGTCATGAGTCCACCGCAAAGAGTTCCTGAAAATCTAAGAAAACTTGTTTCAACTTTTGCAGAGTGTCTCGGGCATCAGCTAGGATGATTCTCTATTCAACCATTTGCCTGAAGCCTGGAAATACTTCTGGTATGGCTATCTCAGTGGCCTCCTCCAGCTGGGTGGAGAAGTCCCTGGTTAAAGTATTGACCTGGACAGAGGGTTTCAGGCAGGGAAGGCAGTCCTTGTGGACTTGGAATATCACCTCATCCCTCCTGAAGTCACAGGTCACCTCTTCCTTATCATAAGGGCAGGAAGAGTACATCAGGAAATCCCCCCCCCCCCATGCTGGGTGAAAATCCTGTCTGGTGTTCTGTCATTGTCGCTATCACTGTCAAAACAGTAATTGGGGATGGGTCCTATCCGGTCATTACCTAAATCTATGGAAAAATGTCGGTCATCAAAAGTCATTCCAATAATGGTGCCTGCGCCCAGAGTGATACTCCTAAGGTCGCTGTTATCCACCAGTATTGGAATGGTGTTGTGTTCTATGTTGACTAATGGTATTTGGTTTAACCCAACCCTTGCTGTTGGAGATGGGCGTTGAGGTGAACATGTGCGTCAGGATTTTGCAGTTTATGTCCTCTCTTAATTTTTACTTTAAGTGAGAATAGTCAGGTCTGTTCTGGGATGCTGACTTCCTCTCCAATTTGAACTTCAACTGCATACGGCAGCAATTGAGTGGACCGAAATGCTTTCTCTGAATCATCAAAGTCCATGAGATTACCCCCTAAAAGGGACCAGGCTTTGTAGTTGATCAGGTCTAAATTAATGGCAAAGCGATTGAGAATGTCCCTGCCTAAATAAAATGCAGCAGGGACATCTTGCACGACCCAACAATTATGGACTATGCTTTTGTTGCCTATAGAAATTTTGGGCATACGCCTGCTAGGCAGGAGATGTTTGGAATTGGGAGTTTCCAAGTCCATTTCCCATTTGCCTATCCATTTAAATGTGAGAATGGCTGGATCTTTTGGGAGTTTTCGGGAACATGATCTCGCTGATGAAGCTCTTACCGTTGTTCACGCACGCTCGGGGAGTCCTTCCCCTCGTTTAACTAAATAGGTACGTTTAACTAAATAGGGATGTACAACTGTTTTCCAATTTTCCGAATGTCAGCTAAACTTTGAGCTGGTTTCTCATCATTTTGGACTGTGGAAGTGGGATTGTTTGATTGTGAGTTAGTATAGAATTTCAGAGTATTTACTTCCAGTGTGGAATGCCACTTGAAACAGGAAGGAAAGTTGATTTTCAGAAATGGAGAGGAATTCCCATCACCAGTTTGTTGTCCTACTGCAATCACTGTCATGTCAGAGATTTGGTTGTTTTGGAAATGGAACTCGATATGATCCTGTTTTTGTTCAACCATGTGGCATGTGCCATTTAAACTAACACGGTTGACACTGTTTTAATTTTATTGGCCGGTTAATCTGGGTCCAGAGGACATTGTTTACACAGTCTATTAGGGCAGGCAATCTGCGCAGGATGTCATTCCCCAGTAAACACGGTGTGCCCTCCAGAGTCACGACTATGACCGGGTGTTTCACCTTGTGTCGCCCAATTTTAATTTCCGAAACTGCAGTCCCCTCGACAAGAATTCCATTCCCATCAAAGTTTTGAAGTTGTCCAGGAAGAGGGGTGAGAGGGATCTGCCAATTCAGCTGATCAAAGGCTCTCTTTGACAGAAGAGTGGCTTGGGATCCAGTGTCCACCAGTGCCAAAAATGTACACTGCCCTTGTACTTGGACATGGGCATAAAATCTTCCCGCCTTCTCCTCAAGGGGGCAAAGATAATGTGCATTTTGGGCCAGTTGGTGGGTTTGTTTCTTGATTCTGACACAGGGATAGTCTGGGCAGGATTCTGTGTGGGAGCTTGGGGATCTGCAAAAAAAATGTGGCAGTTGGATATTGAAGTTTTGGGCTCCCCTGGATCTGATTCTGGGCTGCCCCCCACCCTCCTTTTTGGAGGCTGTCCCCAGAATAGATTTGGGCAGTGTGGATTTCTGGATTGTTATTCTGGGGTTCAATGGTGGGCAATCCTAACTCAGTCCCCACATTCACCCAGTCTTCATTAGGATCTCTCTGGACCTATTTTTCTTTGGGAGGAGTTCCCTCTATCCCTGAAGGAGATCTTTTTCCCCAGAGTCCTCTTTTGGACCACTCTCTTTCAAATTGGAGGACACTAACCTCCTCTACAAAATGGGTCTTTTTGGGTCCTTTATTTCTCCTACCTGCCCTCTGTTCCTTGGGTTGCAGACTTTTGGGCGAAGGCGATTTTGTTTCTGGTTCCTGGGTTTCCTGGGGCTTTGCACAAGTGGAGAAGGAAGCTTCCTCTAAGGCTTTACACCCGCTTCCCCCCCCCCCCGCTGCCTCCTTTGAAACCATTGAGTTGTCGTGGGTTCTCTCCCCGTCATTGTTCTGGAGTACCAGACCCTTGGTTGGTGGAGTTCTGAGCCGCCATGTTCATCTGAGGGTTCTGCTGAGCCCTCAACATACAACCAAGATCCTGGGACAAGTTCTGGCCCTGGCGCTCCAGTTGGGACACCTGCACTGGCTGGTACAGGGATCTCTGGTCCATCCTAGGTGGATCACGGGAAGGGTAACTATCCCTTCTCCCATAATACTCTGGGTTTGGATAGTTTGGGTAACCCTCCACCCTTGGCCTCCCCTCTCCCGGATTGGGCTGTCTGGGCTCAGGAAAGTGGGTAAAGAAAGGAGGGTTGTTTTGTGGGTTGAGGTTTTACGGGTACTGGGGAAAGAGCCTCCACCTGACATTTGGGGGATTACTGCCCTCGGGGAAAGTTAGGAGGGAAGTTTCCTGGGTTGGTACCTACCTCATTGGATCCCCCTCCTTGGGCTGGTGGAGTCCACGCATACCCCAGGATGGGTTTGTTGTGCTTGTAATGTGGTCTAATGTAATCCGGGGGGTTGGGAGGGGTCCCATTTGTGGGATTACCTCCCTGAATACCTGTCTGGGATTGGCACAATGGCCTTCTGGTTCTTTGGCTGGAAGGATTCTGTACCGGTATATTTTTAGGCCCCCCCATCTCAAGATCTAAAATGGGGGGCAACCTTCTCCACCACCTTAGCAGCAGCAGGGGTGTTGGCTTGTTTGGGGTTTTTATTGGTGTTCTTACTATCTACAGGTTTCTGCACCTCATAAATACGGGTCACCTGTTCTATGACCCAATCCAGTGATCTCTTCTCGTGAAAGTCCCTCACCAGCTGAGTCATGATGTATTTGGGGAGTGCATGGAAAAAGGTGTTAATGAACTCCCTACTGTCTGTGCGCACCCTCCTGGTGGTCTGCACAAAGGCACGTTTGAGTTCCTGCACAAATTCTTGTGGGGCCAGATCTTCCCCACACTGCAGATTGTAGGCTGCCCTACGGGGCTCTTGGGGTTTCTATGGACAGATAAGGGTTTTAAGATGGCCGCCCTGTAGGTGGACCATCTTGAGTGTTTCTGATCCTCCAGCCCCGCAAAGAAGCTGGAGTACTCAGAGGAGAATGTCCATTTCACATATTGGATGCAACTCTTGACTATCTTTCAGATGAAAAGTATCCATCATCTGTTCATATAATTCAAGGTGTTCCCAGACTGAATACTTGGCATTTTTGTGATAGGGAGTTATAACACTCCTAATGGACTTGATATGCTTCAGGTGATCTTTTGGCATAGCCCTCTTGATTTTGTTTGCCTTTTTGGTCTTAGTCACCCGCCTCCTCTCATCCTCTGACTCAGAGGCACTACTACAGGAGGTGGCTATTTGATCCTCTAGGCATTCCCTGATTCTGCGAGCTTGAGAAGGGCTTGTAGAATGTGGGGGCCTAGTTTTCCTATTCCTGTGGTGCTCAGAGGAGTCTGACTCTCCCCTGCTCCCAGAATTGGTGGAGAATCCCTGCCACGGCCCTAGCTGGGAAGAGGTCTTTAGGATACTCTTTTTGGGCTTCATTTCCTGGAGTTCCCCATCAAATTTAACAAACTGATCTCTTGGAAGGCGGTAGTTTTGTGGATCCAGTTCCCTGACTCTCCCCTCATAGGAGTCTTCCTGATCAGAGATGTTAGCTCTAACATTTGGGGATCTGTACAGAGATGCCCGTCCATCAATTTCTGGGAGGCGCTGATCTGTCAGTCCCATCTTACCCATTTTGTAGAAGTCTACCATCCCCATGGCCCCTGGTTCATATGTGTCAGTGGACATGAAGTTCATTCCGTTGAAGGGGTTAGAGTCCCTGAGTACAGGAGTCCTGATGTGAGGATCAGGGGTTTCTCTATCCCTCTCTAACTTTTCTCTTTCAGCCCCAATTCCTGGTGATATGCTGAAATCTGAATCTTTTGTTCATCTATCGGGGCCTCACTGCTCTCAATAATTTGCTCTTTCATTGCTATCTGTTGGTGGAGCACATCATTTTCACAGAGATCCTCATTGTCTCTGCGCTTCCTGCCTGGTCTGAAAATACTGGGCCAATTTCTGCTGCAGGAGACTCACCTCCTGAGTTTTAGCATCATTGGTCTGGGTGTTCTTTTCCAGAGCATCCTCCACCAGCCTGGTGTGCTCTAGTAGCTTCTCATATTCTGTTTTCACTTCATTGAGCTCCTGGAGGGCCAGCTTTCTTCCCTCTAGCTTCGTCTTTAATTGGCTTACTTCCTGGCCTAAAACGTCCCTCTGCTGACTTAGGGTGCCTCCTCTGTTCAGCCAGGTTGTCCCTTTTGTTTCTTGAATGCACTGGATTTCTGGCGCTTCTCATCAAATTCCTCCTGATAGTGGAGGTCTTTAATACTGAATTTATTATTTTCCTCTTTCAAGGTTTCTATGTGGTTTTGCTCTGCGCAGGCTCTATTAAAATGTAATTGTTGCGCCAACTTCTGCTTACTCTGTTGTAAAGAGTCAACTGTAGAGGAGGTCCCAAATAAAGCCTGCACTCTAGTTGCCCATTTTGGAGTACCAGGAATGTTCACACCGAGATATGTGACGTATGATGAGCAAATAAACCAGCAGAGAGCCGCAGTAGGGCTCTGCCCAGTACCTATCAGAAGAACAATACCTATTGAAGTACCGATACCTAGAAAACCATGGACAGTAAGGTATCCATTGAGAAAACCCTACCAGCAAATAAGATGCAATGAAGATTGCCTAAACGCTGTCCTGGAAGAAACCCAGAAGGCCTTAATTGAAGACGAATGGTGACGTCACGAAGGCCCGGACGGACTTGCAAATAGAAGATATGATGACCCAAGGATGTCAGGAGATTAAATGCCATGAATGTGGGTATTGTGAACCTAAAAGGAGAGAACGATGTTGAAATATAAAGAAGCTTAAACAGTAAGCAGGATGAAGCCGTTCAACCAGCTAACGCCTGTACATATGCTTGTAACCACAAGAAAGCTAAGAAAACAGTGCGGCTTGCTATGCTAAGTAGAAGAATAAAGCGGCAAGCGCCATTATACACAATGTACCTCAAAACGAAGCATGTTATATCAGTGCAAATCCACTTTACACAAAAGCAGAATTAACTCGGGTTACTAGAGGTCAAACTGGACAGGATTTGTATTCCAGCCAAAATGAGAAGAGATGGCTGAATCGAAACTTGGCAGCGGCAACGCGAGCCAGGAAGAGCCAAAGTCAGACCAATAGAAGGAGTGAACAGAAGCTTTGCGGAATCAAAACTTAAGAACAGAATACCCTATCTCAGGAAGGCTAAGATAAGGAGGCGTAGGCAGGTGGCAAGCCGAATAAGAATTAAATGCACAAATTGAAGGAAACTAGGCAGATTCACGGTGTGAGCAGCATGTGACCATCTGAGCAAGAAGAAGCACGGGTTCACACTTACGCTTGGCTGTCGTCCAGACAGAGATATCATAACTTTTCCTGACAAGAAGACAGTTTCAAGGCCAACCATAGCCAACTAATTGACACAAAGCCACTAAAGTAATGATTGATTGAAGGGAGGCCGGGTGAATCTTGGGGCACCCTGCACCTGGCTGACCATTCTGCATGCTGCTAAATAAAGCAGAGATTTATGCATGGGGTTGACGCCAGCCCAATCACGATGGACCAAATAATCTAGGGTCCTATAGAGAGTAGAACCAATGGGACGTCGTACTCATAGTGACGTCTACAAGAGTAATGTTAGAAGGAATAGTGTTTATCAAATCCCTTCACTCTCACTCTGTTACCATATAGAGATATAGCACCTATAGTAAAGTTACCTTTTCCTAACCAATAGAATTGCATGTTAAATTTTGAGCATTAGACGTCAATGATGACGAGTTTTGTGTATAAATATTACTGTTTGTATGAAGTTGTTGGGCGTTGAAGCGAGATGGACTATTGCATCACTGTTGATTTCCATGTTTCCCCATTTTTTTGTACTTGTCATTAAACTGACTCCCCTTTGCCAAACCATTGAGTTGTCCTTATTGATTGGTGGTGGAATAAAAAAAACCTGTACCTCCATCCATCTCAAGTGTAGCTATCTTGTCTTAAAGTACTCTGGAGCAGACCCCGACTATGGGCCGGCCGGGGTCTCCCCAGTACATTTGGTAGCAGAGATTTGATGGTATCGATTATGTAGTTAAAGTAGGACACCTATTGACCCTTGTCATAAAGTAACTCTAGGTCTTCGGCAATATTGCGAGTCATTTGCCATTCGGCTGAGTAGACTGTGAAGCTCCCCGTAGACAATGGTAGTGTAAGCAAGAGTCTGCAGAAAGGGCCTGAAGGGACCCGTTTTTCCCACACTTCCCTTCCCATTCCTACGGGCAGCTGAGTGAGTGAAAAGCTGAAGGAGGCGGTAACAAAGGCGGTGATCCCGTGGGTCCATGTGAACGGTGAGCGAAGGAAAAAAAGAATTGAGTGCTTTGGAAAATAGTGCATGCCTTAGAACAAGTAAAGAGAAAAGGTAACGGGGGGAGGAGGGAAAACAACATATAGTTAGAAGTAGAGAAGACTGTGGATAATGACTCGGGAGAAATAAAGGATAAATGAGAGGTTACTGGGGCAGACACCTGAGAAGTGAGAGGATTTGCCTTATTCCTACGCTTTGATATACGTTTACACTCCATGAAGGGGTAATGATTAGAGGCAGAGATATTTGTGTCCAGCTGGTGTCCGTCTAGTCTGTTAAGTGTCTGTTTTACATGTTTCTCTGTTGTGACGTCACACATATGCATTTAATTTTTTTTGGAGAAAACTGATTTAAAAATTTCATGGGATTTGATGGCTGAGGCAGAATTGCATATGAATTGACGTTTTTTTAACAAATCGGTAGTATAACATTTTTGTGGAAAATTTGGATTGGAGCTTGCGATATTTGGTGCTTGCTCATATTGTTAGACGCTGTTTAAACCACACAAAAGCATTGACAAGTGTTATATAAGAGGAAAGGGAACAGATTTAAGCATGGAAGACATGACTCCATTAGCACACTTATGCAAGCAATTGCCAAAACACGCACCCAAGCTAAAGAAATATAGCACTGAGTGGGTTAAAGGTACCGGCCACAAAATGGGTCTTTATCTAAAGCCATCCTAAAACATATGGCGACATATTTGCACGCCACATATACAGGCAAGAAGTTAGAAAAACGCCTTGCTGTTCTTGAGTTGTGGAAAATGTACGAACAGGTAAAGGAGGAAGAGCCACCAATGGATTGGATACTTAATGTATGCACAGAGGGGGGTATGACACCTACAGCGCCACCTGCCCCGCCCGAAACGAAAATCGAAGAGAGTAAGGAAGAGGGATTATACCCGTTAAGGTAACTTAAAGCATCCACGGGATACAGCAACCCCGCATATGAGTCACCTACACATAGTAGTGATGAGATGAAGGGAAAGATGAGGACATGAATATTACCTCCGCAGTCCCAAGGGACAAGGGAAGACACGATGATGAAAGGAAAGAACAGGCACAGACAAGTGCATCTCTCGACAAGGAGAAAGAAGGGAAGAGATGGCAAGGAAGTGAAGACAGAACTGATGAGATAGCATTCGCAAAAGACAAATGGATGGGAGAACAAATTCTATTGAAACTCGATGGGAAAGGCAGTGATGACGCAAGGCAAAAGGAGTTGAGATGAAAGGACAAGAAAGGAAAGGCAAAGGTGAGAACAGCTATATCGCAAAGAGCAAGAAACACAGCTTGATCGCAAAAGAAAGAGCAGCCTATGATCAAGACAGACAGAAACAGCAAAGGTTAGAAGAAGAGCAAAGGATACGTGAGAAAAGAATATGGAGATGAAGAGATGAGGAAATTCAAAGGGCAGATGAATGTAGAATTGAATAGAGAAAGGAAGAAGATGGGGTCAGAGAAGAGGCGAGGAAGCGCAAAGAATTTGATGACGACGTAGAACGTAAGCGAAGACAGAGAGCATGCAATCTTGAATATCTGGGGAGAGAGGTTAAAAAACCGCTCCAATAGTAGATTGGGAAGACATCGAAGAATTGTTACCTGTGTACTATTTTGTACCAGGTACGTCTAGGGCAAATATTGAAGATGACTTTGACACCAGAAGCATCAGAGAAATGATTGATAGAATATATGATGAAATGGGGCTAGAACAGACAACCCAAAGGGGAGGGGGAAGATTAGCGCCTGGAGAGCACTCAGCTGTACAACACTAAGAATGTCACCCGAAGTAGTGGGGAATAGAGAGCTATCCCTGGATAGATTAGAAATAAGCAAGAACAAGGCGGATACAAGAAGTTGAGTGAATTTGGGACAAACGATGTCTGACCCCGAAAGGGAAGAGTGTGAAGAAAATGAAGAAGGGGGAGGCGAAGCGAAAGGTGACTTCCAAGGGAAAAGAAAATAAGATGGTCAGTCGCTAGTGAGTCTGCACCAAGAGCGTCAGAGTCCGCCAGGCAGTCTGGCCGATATGAAGAAGCATCTCACGGTCAGAGGGGGGTGCTTTTGCCACCTTATGTAGATGAACTAAGGACATTGCCAGGTAGACGGGGATGTGGGAATATTACCCCTGCAATAGACAGAAGGACAATGAGAGAAGAGAAAGAGGGCTATGCATTCCAATTTCCGCTACTAGAGAAGGGGGTAATAAGACCACAATATATTCCATGGCCACACATGGATCGAGAAAACCTGAAAAACAAGCTTCCAATGCTGACATCGTGGATACATGAGTTAGAATAAATTACAGGGGGAAACACGGTAGCTATAGGGGACATTAAGGGTCTCCTAATCGCCATACTTGGTTAGAGAGCAGACGATGTGTGGGCACGAGCAGGCTACCCTGGTGTAACCACAATTAATACTGTGCATGACGGGGCGCCATTTAACAATTGTAGAACCGCAGTATGGAAAGCGCTACGAGTACTGTATCCTGACACTTCCAATATGGGAGCTATAATCACTCTACAAATAAAGGATTCTGAGGATCTGTTGATTTATATACAGAATTTCCAAGACGCGTAGGTGCTCGAAACGCATGAATCTTGGATGAAATCTATACCTGTGTTTTACCATATATTGTGCCAAGGGTTGCCAGAGCCGGTGCAGAAACAACTCAAGAAATTGGTAGGAGTTGAGGCCAAACCTTGGGCTGAAATACATTTGACTATCGCACATTATTGTAGACCGTTGCAAGAAAAGAATTGCAAAAAGGAAGCGACTCGTAAGGGTGAGGAAGTGAAGTTGGTGCAAAAGAAATGGTCAAATTATGTTCTTGAGGGAGCCATGATAACTAGCGCAGCTGAATCAAGCATGCAGCAGGTGGCTAGTCCACAACAAAATAATCAGAGTAACGTAGGGTTTTACCCATGGGGAAGAGGAGTTAGAGGAAGAGGATGGCAGAGCAATCGGGAGGCTTCCAAAATACTCAAGGAGGCTTTCAAAATATGCAAAATGGCAACCAAGCTATGTCAAATGGGCAAATGGTCTGAACACCGCCAGTTTGTTGGCTGTGTGGAATGACGGGGCACTTGGCGCGCACATTCAGAACTCAAGGCATGATGCAGAGCGGCCAAGGAACAGGAGCAAGCACGGCAAATCCACCTGCAGTTTGTGCACCACCCTGTTGTAAGAATCACACGGTGCAACAACTAGCACAAGGAGCACAGCAAGTTGTGCAACCACAAAGCATGGGGAATTTTCCACAAGGACAATCCCAACAGGCACTGCTCTGCAACTATCACAGACCATGAACCCTAGAATGGGAGGTAATAATGGGAATGGGGGAAATCAGTGACACCAGACCCTCATAGGGAACCTAGGGTGGATGCCGTTATAGTGGGTAAAGAATATTCCTTCCTAGTTGATATGGGTGCGACATGCTTGTGCATACGTGAAGGCAAGTTTTCCTTGTCCGGCGAGGCCATAGATACTCAGAGTTTTACAGGAGCTCACAGTTGAGTTCCCTTTAAAAACGCACTCCCAGTCTCCATAGGAGAGTTCGAAATTAATGTACCTTTATTATATTCATGTCAAACCCCAGTAAATATTTTGGGTCGAGACTTAATGACAAAGTTGAACATGACAATATATTTCACGGAGGAGGGCATAGTATGCTCCACTCCAGGGATGCACTATTCAAATGTATGCAAAATGGTTAGAGCATACTCAGGACACATAGCCATGAGGGCCATACCATTCGAGCCAGAAATCTTTGCAATGGCATACGTGTGCTTATGGCAGGATTGCCAGGTCTGGCAGACAGGACCATGAGAACCCCTGATGAGTTTTTATTCAGACCAAGAATACTGATGCATGAGGAGGAGGGACGAGTATTTCCCTTGATGATACACACACAGCTGCAGTGCGAGGGTAAGTGGTTTTGGTTGACAGTCACGATGATGAAGGTCGACAATGGTGCGCGATAATTGCCATTGAAGAAGGATATCGAGTGACTGACGTCATCGATGATGATCTTTTTGAAGAACAAACAGAAATGAGAGAGACAATGGTGGAAGTGAGTCTCACCTTTTGGGTAAAGATGATTAAAAGAGAAGTACCTCAGAAAATGATGTTGGCACTTAAACGTCCTGAATATTTTGATGACGATATAGCTAAAGTGCCTGTCTCAGTGTGGACTACCAGACCCTATGACATGGGTCTCTTGAAGGGGGTTGGAGAAGTAAGGATTAAACTGAAACCAGTAGCAATCCTGCCAAGAGCCCGACAATATTCCATGTCCAGAGAGGCAGATAAGGGGATTTTTAAGACAATTTCCGCCATGATGGACGAGGGCATCTTAGTGACGTCAGAGTCACCATGTAATACGTCAGTGTATCCTGTCAAAAAATCAAAGGGAGGGTCAATAAATGATATTGTTGTGGCTGAGTTCCCGCTAGTCCCTAACCCGGCTACAATTCTATGTAATATACCTGTTGAGGCAAAATATTTCACGGTGATTGACTTGAAAAATGTATATTTTTTCAATCCCGTTGCACTGAGACTCACAAGATCTGATGTCATTCACGTTCAGACAAATGCATCTGAAAAGCACGAGACAGCCACAGGGATACTGTGAGTCTCTGTCTATTTTCAACAGAGTCCTGCAGATGGACTTTAGCAATATCGCATTAAAAAGTGTAGTCCTGCAGTATGTGGATGACATCCTAATCTGCAGCACAACAGAAGAGCAATGCAGGCATGATTCTGTTCAGCTACTGACCATACTGGCTGAGAAAGGATATAAGGTTGAAAAGGAAAAGTTACAATATTGTCAACAGGAAGGGCTGTACATAGGCCAGCTGATCTCCCATGAAGGAAAGAAAGTGACCCCAGAAAGGGCTGAAGCCATATTGAACATGGCTAAACCGCAACTATGTCAGGGCATGGGTCTTCGACTACAGCTCTTACACTAAGCCTTTACTTCAGGCCCTAAAGAAGGCCCAAGTGACGAAAGAAAAGATTGAATGGTCTGAGGCCATGGAGAAAGGGTTTGCTGAACTCAAGAGGGTGATCTGTACAGCTCCATGTCATGATGCCCGCTCCCGGGGAGCCGGTTCAAGCCCTGCGTCCCCGAAGCGGACATCCAGTCCCCAAGGAAGGGCCCAGCAACCCCATATAGGGGCCCTTTGGACAGTGTCCTGGCGCCTATGGCACCAGGCTCATAAAAGACATCAGTCCTGGCGCCATAGGCGCCAGGCTCATTATGGGAGTGCTTGGGTGCACTTACCTGATGCAGACCATGCTGCAGGACCCCGGCCTCCTTGAGGCCTGAAAGGAACTACTTTACCTGTGGGACTAATTTACCATCCGGGCGTGGTCGGGGAAGGATACATACCTGATTGGAGGAAGGATACATACCTGGAACTTCTTCCAAGGCTATTTAAACCCCACCCGAACAGCCACACGTGCTTCGCGTTGTTCTGCATCTAGCAGCTGGACGCTCACCGTGTCTGCTCCTGCATCCTGACTTCTGCCACGCCTGCCAGCATCCTGGATCACCGGCAAAGGAAGAGAAGAAGAGAACAGAAGAAGGAAAAGTCCTTATCTGTTAAATCCGCATCCCGGAGACATCTCGCCGACAATCCTGAAAAGGAAGACTTTTATTTAAAAGCTCATCGCGTCGATCGCTGCAGCGCCGCATTCCACTCACCTTTACAGGGTGCCTCCATGTTCAGCAGCGATCATCCGGATTCGCAGTCACGCCCCAGCGCCTAGGGAGAAAAAGACCAGAACAAAAGGTGAGAGAGAGAAGGGAATAAGGAAAGCTAAATCTCCATGTTAAGACTTACCTGTTGATTCATTCCCTCTTCATTTCGGGTCCGCGCTACATCCTGGTATTTCCGGACCCCGGCCCCTAAGGGGAAAAAGAGACATCAGCGTTAATGAGCGAATGAAAAGACATTACCAAAAAACGCTCATTAAAGACTTACCTGATTTCTACAAGGATTTCACCTCTCATCTCGGGTCGGTGCCTGTTCCCCGGCATTCCGTACCCCGGCCCCTATGGGGAAAAAGACACTAGCATTAGTACATTAACGCATGGACACAAGGGGAACCTCTTATCAAAAAACTTACCTGGAAGCCAAGCAAGTTTGGTTCTCACCAATCCGAAAATCCAGTGAAGTAACTGGATACCAACGCGCCCCTGCATCAGAAGCAGGATGGAGAGCTCGTCCTTCCAGACCCTAAGGTGAGAATCTACGAGGAATCACATAAGGGTTTCGAGGAGGGTGAGAGGGGAAAGTGGGAGGCCGATTGCATCACCCCGCAGACCGTTAATCCCCTATTTTCGCCTACAGAAGGATACTTCTGCGAGCCAGACAAGCCAGATTTGGGGGCCCGGTCCAGTCCATCTTCCGAACCCTGCGCATCACCTTAGAAGAGGTCACAGCAGCGCGAACCTGGCCAGTGCCTCCGTGGGAGTCAGGTGAGCGTTACACTCCAGTTCTCGGAATTCCCAATTATGCAGAGGAATTTTACCTGTTTTCACACACAAACGGCAGCGCCATGACAGCAGAACTCGCTCAAAGAACCTCGTTGGGGTACAAGCCCCTGGCATATTACAGTGGGAATCTGGACCCAGTAATGAGAGGTCACTTCCCATGCGAACAAAGTTTAGCTGCCGCAGCGCTCGCCATAAGAAAGGCGACAACCATTGTAATGGGATGTCCATGACGTTATACGTCGAGCCCTCGCTATTTGCCATTCTAAAGAAACCAAATGGCTCATTACCTCATAAGCATAAGCTTTCTGAGATGTCAATCATATCAAATCCATCGATTAAAATAGTCCGATGTAAGATAGTGAACCCAGCTATGTTTATAGCAGAGCCAGTCACTAAAGGCGAGCCAATACATGACTGCGCAAATTATGAACAATTCTATGATGAAATCCCCAAGGTGAAGGAAAATGCCTTGGCAAGAGGAGAGATCGTCTTTATTGACGGGTCTTCGAGAATCGATCAAAGTGATGGGCAAAGATACACAGGCGTCGTCGTGATGAAGCACACAGCAAATGGAGAATGTCAAGTGCTTCTTAGTGCATGAATACCATCCCATTATTCAGCACAGGCCACAGAATTATTGGCGTTGATACTTGCCATTGAGAATCACGCAGACCAAGAAGTAACGGTGTACAGTGACTCCGCCTATGTAACGTCAACATGCATGCGGGCTTAGCATGCTAGAAAAGGAGGGGCTACCTCCAAGCAGACGGCATGCCAGTGCAGCATGCAGCCTTGTTGGACAGGCTGATTAAGGCACTAGAGCTTCCAGTGGGCATATCGGTCGTGAAATGCGCCGCCCACACCAAAGATTTTATCTCATGCGGAAATCAAGCATCAGACACAGAGGCCAAGCATATGGCATCCAAAAGGGAGATGGTTATGGAAGTGGAAGTCGCCTGTACCTATGAGCAAATGTTGGTTGCACGAACAACACCTGAAGCCTATAACAATATTGGGCAAACACAGTTAATGGAACTCCAAGGGTAGGCACCACAGAAAGAGAAAAACCTGTGGAGACGTCAAAGGTGTTCTTTAAACCCCTCTGACAGCTTGTGGTGACAAGACAGCACTGGTAAACCAGTAATGCCTGTAGCCCTACTAAAAATAGCGCTGGAGCAGTTACATTACCCAGCTCATATGACTAAAGAGAATCTAGCAGCAACGCTCACGGAAGACTGGTTCATACCCAATTTAGCTGAGCATGTTGCATTCTTTACGGTGAACTGCATAATCTGCCAGCAATTCACCACTGGGCACACACCAAAAGTAATGAGAGGAGTCATCCCCAGGGCAAATGGGCCTTTTCAGCACTTGCATGTCGATTATGTCTACATGATTCAGGTATGTAATGGGTACAGATACTTTATTGTTGTGGTATGTCCATTTTCTAGATGCATAGAGGCAGGTCCATGTACACACCCAAACTCTACCTGTGTGGCCATATTTTTAGTGAGGGAACTGTTCCCCAGGTGGGAGGGGGAAGGGGTGCGAAGTCATGAGATCAGATAATGGCCCTCACTTTGTCAATGCAGTGTTCAAACAGATTAACTTGCTGCTTGGTATAAAGTACAAGTTCTCGTCGGCGTATCATCCACAAGGTAATGGGATCTGTGAGAAGCTCAAAGGCTTGTTAAAGGAAAGGATAGCCAAGTTGAAGCTTACTCTAAGGAAGGGATGGTTGCACTGCCTTCCACTGGCATTGTATGCTCTTCGGAACCAACCTGGCTGCGACCATCATTTTACGCCACATGAGATAGACGCAGGAATGAGAATGGGAACTCCCCTAAGACCCCCAGATAGAGCTAGATGTGATTCCCAGTCAACGAAAGGTTTTAGGATCTGAAATGCAAAACTATCTGAACTGTATGACATCTTGCCTTACTGTAATTTCAGTCCAGCTGCAGCGACGACGAAAAGGGTGCAGCACAGCACAGAACACAGAAGGAGACACTACATCAGACTCAGTTCAAGGTCTACGTGTTCCACTCGTCTTCCCTGGAGACACCATCCTTGTGAGGAACCATACAAGGAAAAGGTGGGACGAGCCAAGATTCAACAGTCCTTTTATCATAGAGAACTGCACTCCGTCCGCTGTGAAGCTACAGGGCAGGAGAGCATGGATTTTTCTCGGTGATATCAAACCCTACATCAGAGCAGGCCCCCTGCCTGCACCCCAACGAGAGGAATCGATGAGCAATGGGGAAGAACCACAGCACGTGCAGACGAGAGCCATGACGAGGAAGAAGGACGCATGATCAGCAAAACAAAGACAAGGAACTTTATGCAAGTTGTGGCTTAACTTGGACACTTCCTCTAAGCAAAAGAAAAAAGAAAAAAAGGGAGTTAAGGACATAAAAACGGACACTCTGTGCATCCTAGTTGCAGGGTGAAGAAGAAAATTGCATGTGTAAGCCACTTTGGACTGAGGCACGCTGAAGCCTTGATGGGGGAAAAAAGACTATGCCAAATTTTGACCGAGGACATTTACGTTGGAAACAAATACAGTATCCCGATTCATTCAGCACCGAGACCTTATTCGAAATCACTTATGGTGTCCCACAGTAGAGACGTCACAAAGGACGTGGTCACCTATTTCAACCTCATGCTAAAATAATACCCGTCACCGGTAGGGAGACTCACCAGTGTCACAGACTTTCTCCAAGACCCAGAAAACAAAAAAATAATAAGACAACTGTTTATTGTCATTGCCAAACAATTTATTATACTCCCTGAGTACAGTAGGGAAGAATCAAATGATTCCAACACAGGCGGAAATAGATGAGCTCATCAACACTCTGTTCTTTCGCATAATCGAAGATTGTCCAACTCTCATTGGGAGAACAACAGACACACTCACATTTCTTCGTGATCCCAAGCACTGAACGTTTGAGCCATGTCTTGAATAAGATGAATAAGATAATCATTTGGTCGCACTCCACGCGACTGGACAGTGCAGACATTGTTTACATCAAGGGAAAAACATATAATCCTGAACCCAGGACAGATGTCCCTGTCACCAGAAGACAGATTGGCATACAACGTCTTCTTTCACCTTATTGAAGACTTTCGCGAGCTAGTGGGAAGACCAATCAATGTTGACGTACTTAGATTTCTCGGAGATCCAGTAAAGCGTACTCAGCTAAACATGCTCCTGCATGGTATTATAGCTCAAATTTAAATTTCCGATCTCCATCGAATCCTTAGGAGAAGATCGTGAATCTTTCCGCCGAGAGACAGATCGAGGGAGCGGAGTCAAATACTCCATGTGTTATATTTGTTATTATTTTTCCCTATTTCTTCATACTGACCAGTGTCCAGCATGTCCTCAGGACTGAAGCAGATTCGAGGGGTGGACTGGGAGCTGACCTACATTGAACATGCACAGTAAAAGGGCTCACTGAAGTGTTATATAATCTCTTTTTCCCCATAGTCTAGCAGAGGAACTGTATCCTAAAATAAGAGACAATCAAGAGGGGGGGACGCAAGAGGGGGGACACTTGTGAACCATCTAACACTCGCAAATGCAGTATTTGGAAGACGATATTGGTTAAGGAAATAATAACATTGACATTTGGCGAATGATTGAGATGGGGGCCCAGAGCAGAAACCTGGTCCTTCCACAAGCAGAGAGGCACCCGCGCTTCTCTGGAAGGAAATGCTGTCGCCTTACATATCGAACCATAATGTACTTATGCATTGTGTTTATCATTACTTTACTGTCATTAACAATCAGAACTGCATTCTTTATTGGTGCACGAAGTGTTCCAATCTGAGTGCACCCAACTGATGATACATGCATGAAACTCACAAGAGCACCCAGACCCTATATAGTCATTCCAGTCCCTAGAAAATCTGATGGTAGAGTAAATGAACGTGATAAATAGTGATATACAAACACATATGGTAACGAGCGAGCAGGAAAGCGGGAGACGGGTCGGCATGAAATGAATGAAGAAAAAACACTGACAACTACATGCACACACACTGAATGCACACGAAACAGGCCTAGTGTCAATGACCGCAGAACCACAAACGAAAACAGCAGAGAAGATGAGACTGCCTGCCATAAAACCTTCACAGAGGATAGTGGGAGAAAACAAGAAGAATTAAGAGAAAGACCAACAGAAGTAGTCATATCAGAAACTCTTAAGAAAACAGAAGTGGCCTCAGAAAAACTCTCCGCAAGAACACAAATGTTAGTAGACTTACTATTCCTGCACATAGCCAGAGTGAGGAAACTGCATGAGGAACTGAAACATAAAACCACAGAGACTGCATTACCGAGCATATATGTTCCAACACAAGGGACAAGTACCAGTTCCCCAATACAGCCATATACCGGACCAGTGTCCGGCTGGTTGGCATGGGCATTTGCACGCAGCAGAGAAAAGATGCATGAGGACCGGGAAAGAGCTGCCAGACTCATGTCCATTCAAATGGCGCAGATGAGGAGACCTGCACCATGGACCGGGATACCTAAAGATCCTCCAGCAAGAAAAAGCCATACAGAGGCATTCAGAGATGTAGTTATAGCAAGCTACAGGAAAACCTTAAGAATCAAGAGAAGCATGCATGAAGATGACAATGAATGAAACGACTACCTAGACAGCACAACACATCTAGGAAACAGCATTTGGTACCAGCACCTGAAGGAAGTTGGAAGATGAAAATCCAAAGGGGAATGCTTTGTTTGCGCACTCCTACCGTACAGCATTGGGAAGTCAAAGATCTTCGTGGCTGTAGAAATTGATGTCCCAACAGCACACTGTCTCTCACACATAGCAATGTGCAATACCAGAGGCCAGTTCATGGGAATTGATGCCTCATTGATATGGGCAACTGAAACAGCTTATCTCGATGAAGATGATTATGTCCAGGACATTAAGACGAGAAATAGGGCCCATACTAGGAATCAT
Organism: Ambystoma mexicanum; assembly: GCF_040938575.1. NCBI lineage: Eukaryota > Metazoa > Chordata > Amphibia > Caudata > Ambystomatidae > Ambystoma > Ambystoma mexicanum. The sequence continues at coordinate 637,155,864 of NC_090925.1, forward strand.
GTGATCAGGTACGAGAAGCCTGGAGTTAAAAAGAGCAGAAATAAGATGGGAAGTAAACCCGAGGCTGAAAGTCCAACGGAAAACTCCAGAAGAGACTCAAATTTGGAAAAACTGAGGCCAACTGCAGATTTGAGGAACAGTACTTTCACCAGACGGTTGGGAGCAAGGAGTGATGATCTGCCGAGCATGGATGGTCCTTGGATCCTGCAAGGAAGCCATCGAAAACCACAAAGACTGCGCAAACCACTATGGCCTAAACCTACAAGACTACTGACATGGGTCAAAGACAGAGGAGGACCCGTGCAGATAGTGCCACTAGGAAGTCCAAAATTGTGCTTCAGGAACAATGGCACATGAAAGATGGGAGAGAATCAGAACTGTGGACGAATTTTTGATGCTCCAGGAATGGATCACGGAACCGCAGTAATTATGGATCATTATTGGGCATGTGGACCCAAAGCATACATCAGACTGCCGAAAAACTGCGGAGGCATATGCACAATAGTGAACGTCCACGTTGCAGCATTAGTAATCCCGAAAAGCGACCAGAATATTCAGTTTCCCAAAAGCAGATGCTCACCTGAGGAAGAGGAGATCTGTGGAACTGATAACTCGAATAAAGGAGAAAATTACTTTTCCACCAAATCAGAAGAAGCATTTCATAAACACAGGCTGTTCAGCCTCACCTCATCAATATTCACCACGATTTTCATGCCAGAAATCCAAGTTGGAGTAAATACTAAATGGTTGCAGATAACCAGATGGGAGTTACTGCAAACCATCAACACGACAATTAAAGGATTCAATGCAATCAAGGAAGAGCTAAGAGCCATCTGACTCATGACTCTCCAGAACAGATATGTACTTGACATGATCACAGCTATGGATGGAGGAGTTTGTGCAAAAATAGGTGAATCATGTTGCACATGTATACCTTCTCACGACGAGGAAAATGGAACTTTAACAGAAGCTATAAGTATGCTGACAAACCTGCAGAACCAGGTTTCCATTACCAATGAAACCAATGAAGTTGATGATGACAGCTGGTTTGAATCACTATTTTCATGGGTTCCACAATGGATGGTGGATGCATTAAATTCTTGGGAGCCCTGCTAGTGATATTACTAGGATTTGCGTTATCAAGATAAGAATCTCGCAATGCCAGAAAACTGCGAAGAAAACCATAGGGATGAAGATCATCATTGATGTCAAACCAGGATGGAAGCCCAGAGATCTGACTGATGAAGAAATAAGAGACTTTGTGAAGGCTAGCAAGCACGCACCAGAAGGGACAAAGTTTCTTTGTCCCAGGAAATGCAGAAATTATGAAGGAAAATTGATCTACTGCAGCCCAAATGGACAATGTCAGCTGATGACATGGCACAAAGTCGAACATGTAAGGACAGCAGGAAGCCTGAAAGGAGTGATAAAAATATGGACTTCAAAGAGACACTTCTTCAAACCATCATGTACAAACCCAGAAGATGAAGAAGGGATGAACTCAGAAGATGAAGTGAAGATGAATACAGAGGATCTAAGTAAGATGAATCCAAAGGAGGAAGTGGAAGTGGTTGATGAATCGACCAGAGGGGGGAGTGTAGAGGAGGTGCCAAATAAAGCCTGCACTCCAGTTGCCCATTTTGAAGTACCAGGAACGTTCACACCGAGATATGTGACGTATGATGAGCAAATAAACCAGCAGAGAGCCGCAGTAGTGCTCTGCCCAGTACCTATCAGAAGAACAATACCTATTGGAAGTACCGATACCTAGAAAACCATGGACAGTAAGGTATCCATTGAGAAAACCCTACCAGCAAATAAGACAAAATGAAGATTGTCTAAACGCTGTCCCGGCAGAAACCCAAAAGGCCTTAATTGAAGACGAATTGTGACATCTTGAATGCCTGTACAGACTCGCAGATAGAAGATATGATGACCCAAGGATGGCACAAGAGACGAAATGCTATGAATAAGGATATTGTGAACCTGAAAGGAGAGAATGATGTTGAAATATAAAGAAGCTTAAACTGTAAGCAGAATAAAGCCATTCAACCAGCTAACGCCTGTACATATGCGTGTAACCGCAAGAAAGCTAAGAAAACAGTGCAGCTTGCTATGCTAAGTAGAAGAATAGAGCGGCAAGCGCCATTATACACAATCTACCTCAAAACGAAGCATGTTATATAGGTGCAAATCCACTTAACACAAAAGCAGAATTAACGAGAAGAGATGGCTGAATCGAAACTCAGCAGAGGCAACGTGAGCCAGGAAGAGCCAAGGTCAGACCAATAGAAGGAGCGAACAGTAGCTTCGCAAAATCAAAATTTAAGAACAGAATAGCCTATCTCAGGAGGGCCGAGATAAGGAGGCGTAGGCAGGTGGCAAGCCGAATAAGAATTAAAGGCACAAATTGAAGGAAACTAGGCAGATTCACGGTGTGAGCAGCACGTGACCATCCTAGCAACAAGAAGCACAGGTTCACACTTACGCTTGGCTGTCACCCAGACAGAGATATCATAACTTTTCCTGACAAGAAGGCACAGTTTGGAGGCCAACCACAGCCAACTAATTGACACAAAGCCACTAAAGTAATGATTGATTGAAGGGAGGCCGGGTGAATCTTGGGGCACCCTGCACCTGGCTCACCATTCTGCGTGCTGCTAAGTAAAGCAGAGATTTATGCATGGGGTTTAAGCCAACCCAATCACAATGGACCAAATAATCTAGGGTCCTATAGAGAGTAGAACCAATGGGACGTCGTACTCATAGTGACGTCTACAAGAGTAATGTTAGAAGAAAGGGCTTAGACGCCCACCTGATAGTGTTAATTCAATCCCCTCACTCCGTTACCATATACAGATATAGTAACTATAGTAAAGTTACCTTTTCCTAACCAATAGAATTGCATGTTAACTTTTGAGCATTACACCATAATGATGACGAGTTTTTGGTATAAATGTTACTGTTTGTATGAAGTTGTTGGGAGTTCGGAGTTGAAGCGTGACGGACTATCGCATCACTGTTGATTTCCATGTTTCCCCGTTTTTTGTACTTGTCATTAAACAGACTCCCCTTTGCCAAACCATTGAGTTTTCCTTATTGATTGGTGTTGGAATAAGAAAACCTGCACCCCCATCCATCTCAAGGTGCAGCTATTTTCTCTTAAAGTACTCTGGAGCAAACCCCGACTCTATGGGCCGGCCGGGGGACTCCCCAGTACACAACCCTTTCCTGACACTCCTCTTTCATTGCCTGTAATTGGGTGTCTTACTCTGCATTCTCTTTCTGTAGCAGAGCCAGATCTTCTTTTAATTTTGTCAGGTACTGCCTAGATTCTGTCTCTAATTCTTGGCTCTTCAGTAGCCTTTGCTCTGCAGAGTCTAGATCAGTCTGGATTATTTCTAGTGTTTCCACTCGATTCTTTGGCAGAACTATGTTCTCAGCATGCTCTTCCTGCATTACTCCTATGTGGAGGTATAGGTAGGCCGCTATTTTGGCAATTTTACTCTGCTCCTCTTTCACTTTTGGGGCCATGTACAGTTCACTAAGAACTTGGTGTAATGGGCCCTTGTCCTGCCATTTATCCAGGTCCATGGCAGTGACCTGTTCTTTGATTTCCTGCAGCCAGACCTGTTCATTCTGTTCTGCCACTCACCCCTGACAAACAGTTTGTGAAGGAGGTGTTCTCTAGCCATAATGATTTCTGCTGGGATTGCCATTTTGGAACCATCAATTTCTTTATGAATTATTTTAGGGTGAATTTACTTTACCAACAGGCCTGATTTTGGAGTATTTATTTTGAGAGGTGCTTGTACAGTGTAGCACAGTACACCAACCAAACAAGGTGACTGTACCCTGCAGGCTAGTCTGCTGTGTTAGACTGTCACGGGTGGTAACTCGAACTCAAAATCATGGCATGAGCCCCCAAATCTGTTAAGGATTTCAATCAGGCAATACACCCGGGTCTCAGCCTAGCATGCAATGCACAAATGAAATACCTATTTATTGTGTCTATAGGTTCAATATTCTGAGTGAAATACATATCGCACCCCTTCTCAAAATACCCCCAGGTCACAATGGACCAGGAGTCAGGCTGGTTGGTAAAGGTAATATTTATTAAGAGTTCAAATCAAACACAAGTTTTAATATATGGGGCAGCAATACTGAATGTGGTGACAATACAAATCAGAAAGTAGGCAAAGCAGTTGAATTCATTTATAGCAACACAGAATAGAAAACAAAGAGAAAAGAACAGTTTTGACTTGTTTGAAAATATAGCGCTTAAGTTAAGATTTCCCCCAGCAAAGTTCTCAACTCACAAAAAAGCAATTCTACACAGATGTAAGTAAGCAGCAGGCATTTAGGTATAAAGAACAGTTTATAGGGTTTAAATACAATCTTCCTTCCCCAAACAAGAGAGAAAAATGTTTTGGTAATTTTACACTTTTACAATGACATTTGAAAATGGCTGAGCAAAACAATGAAAATTGTGCAAAACTCCTCAAATTGGTATAAAGATGAAAAGATCCTAACAAACATAAGGTACAATATGAGCAAAAATACACACTTTGAATCAGAATGGAAGTTTGGAAATTCTTTGAATGGGAAAACACACGTGTAAAACCTTTGCAAAATTGGAATTTCATGCCTAAATTTCCCTATGCGATTTTTAAGAAAAACGGGTCGAATACGCTGTTTCTGGATGCGGTTTTTAGATGTAGCTAAAGGTCTTAGGGTTAAGTCAGAGTCGAAATTAAAGTCTCTAGCTATAATATTGAGGGAGTTATGCAAATTTGAATGAGAGGTGTTTTTAGAAAAATAGAACAGAGAAAACAGAAAATCGGTTTTAAAATGACAGGTTGCTTTTACTTAAACTAGATTAAGGCTAAGAAAAAGAAGAATGCTACTTGTGAATCTCCACAGTTACTTGGCCACTGTAACCCTCCACGTGGTGGATACCCCGTTTTCTTTATGGGAATTACTTTATTTAATCCAAATCACTAATGACTTATGTTCAAGAAAAACAAAATGAGATAAGGTCACTGCTGACACTAAGGGCCTCATTACAAGTTTGGAGGTAGCCATGGTGCTATTAGCGCCATGGCTGCCTCCAAAATCGTGTCCGGGTCCGTGGTCTGTGAATGAGGAATTACCGGGTCATTCCAACCTTGGAGGACCCAGTAATTCCTCATTCACAAAACCATTCCCATTTGAGCCCCCATAGGGCTTAGTGGGAATGGTGATGGAGCTATTAGCTCCATGGTCCCCTTGCGGGACCCAGAAAGGACGTCTGGTTTTACGAGACGTCTGTTCCGGGTCCCGCGAGGGAACCTCGTAATAGGGCGGAATGGGGTTACCGGCACTATTACCGGTGCCAGTAAACCCATTCCGCAAGGGTCGTAATGAGGCCCTAAGAATGACAGAGTTGAAAGAATGGTTCTGACAATATTATGATTCTTAAGTTAAAGATGTTATAGGACAAGGCAATATATGCTATGGTTCACTATGATTCCTATTGATAATTACAGTCAATTTAAGATTGTACAGTCAAGGGTTCTGGTAATCCGGATCGGGTCTACAGACAGCAGGGCACCTCTGGCGGGGTAGGTCAGCCTGGCGGGATAGGTCAGCTTGGTGGTTCTGCTCAATTGGACTGGCACCTCAGACCGGACTGGATTGGATTGGCCCTTCTGGTTGGCTGGACACTGTATATCAGCGGGATGGTGAGCAGACTGGATTAGAATTATTTCCCTTAAGTTTTGGGATGGTTTCAGGATTTGGTGTCATCCGCCGACCAACTTGGCGACTGTATCCGCGTTGGCGGCTCCGAGTCGGGAAGCCGAGCGGATAGTTTCATTACGTTTCTTTGCCCCAGCGGATTGGCCGCTCTAGAGGTTTTCCAACATGGCGACCGCTGGGAGGTACTTAACGTCCCCTTCCCCAGCGGTCGCCGCGTTGCAACCCCCTAGCTGTGCTTCCTCGCTACTTTGGGTCAGACGCTAGTATTTCACTTTCGGCCTCGCGGGCCACCCCTCTTGCTTTCTCTTGTCCGCCCCCCTTGCGGACTGTTTCTCTCTGTCACTTCCGTCCTCCTCTCTCCTTTCATTGCTTACCCTTTCTCTCTGTGTTTTCTCTCCTGAGCTGCTAGCGGATTATTCCCGCTTCCGCCTCCTCCTCCTTCCTTCAGTCTGCGGTTCCTCGCTCGGCCGCTTCCGGCCCAGCTCCATTCTCCGCAGGTGAGGTTTGCTGGTTACGTCCTCCAGCAGTATTGCATTTGCTTCGGAGCTCCATCTGGTACCGATCCCACTACTGCCTGCTCACTTCAGTTACTTACCTCCAACGACTCCGTATCCAGCGGGGATCGGTGGAACGTCCAATCTGCTGTTCTTCTCGACGAAGGGTTTTTTCTGCCTGTTAAGGCTTTTTCCCTTCACTACTTGTCTAATCGTGGTAAGGGAGCCACAGGACCGCTGTTTACCAGCATTCACTGTGGCTTCCCCCCGAGATAGATACACTGCACACAAGAAGGAGAAGGATTACCTGTCACACAGACTTCGACACCTGGAAGACTTGGAATCAGGTGAGGAGAGTGGGGAGGAACAAGAGTTGGAGGACCATTGTAAACAGGACAGATTGCAACGCCAACCTGAAAAAATGTCAGCGGAAGAGCAAATTTAAGAACTATGGAAAGCTATCAAGGAATGTCTCAAGAGCTGCAAACAGTCAAGGCAGAAAACGTTGTCCTGAAACAGATGATCTCAACTCGGGAACCTCCACCTCCAGAACTTCCGGTAATGGCTCTCTCTGCAGGAAAGTTCGATGGAACCCCTAAAAAAGTCAAAGAATTTTTGGAGGCCTGTATAGTATGCTTCACTTTCAGACCCCGCTTGTTTTCCACCGATCAAATTAAGATCGGTTCATTATTTCCAATATGACCGTCAATGCCCTGGCATGGGTTACTCCGCTGGTGACCGGTGCCAACCCTATCTTGCATGATTTTGCAGGGTTTCAGACCTTGTTGAAACAGACCTTTGAAAGACTGGAGTTGATTTATACTGCCTGTGAAGATCTGTTAGATATTCGACAAGGGTCATCTGATGTCCTGTCATATATTTCAGAATTCAAGACATTGGCATCGGGTGCTGGATGGTCAGATAAGGCACAATATCCCATATTCCAGCGAGGCCTCAGAGAGGAAATTAAGGATGAACTCGCCAGAGCGACCAGACCGCCTTCTTTCTCGGACTTGCTTTCTGCCGCTCTACAAATTGAGTATCGTACACAAGAACGGCGTTTGGAACGACGTAAACAGAGAACTGCAGTCCATCTAGCTGATCCCACAATTTCCTCTACAGCCCCCTCCTCCTCTTCCCACACTCAGGATGAGCCCATGCAAATCGTATCCACAAGAGGACCCTTATCGGCGGCTGAAAGAAGAAGGAAAGAGAAGGGCCTATGTGCCTATTGTGGCTCAGACCAACACCTCCTCAAAGAATGCACCAAACTTCCACAGAAACGACAGGGAAATGGTCTCCCTCGGTGCCAGTAGGGACTTGGTTCCGAGGGGCTCCTGGTCCATTGTTCAGTCCCTATGTTTCTCTCTCGATTTCAGCCCCTTGTATTCCAGAGGATTCCAGGCTTATGGTCCTTCCGGTACTCATTGATGTCTACGGTAAGGCAGTCGAGTGCTTAGCACTCTTAGATTGCGGTGCCGCAGGGAACTTTGTAGACACTGTATGGATCAAACAGATGGGTCTTCGCAGATTGCCTCGCAATGAAGATCAGAAGGTGGAGGGAGTTGACAGTTCTCTGCTTTCTTCAGGGCCAATTACTCATACTACCGAAGAACTTTCAGTTACCATTTTTCAACACTGTGAGGTTATTAAGTTCGACATAATACGAGCTGCTCACTTTCCGGTTATTCTCGGCATCACATGGCTCAGAAGACATAACCCACACATAAACTGGGCGGAGAACCAATTGAACTTTTGTTCCTCATACTGCAAACTCCATTGCTTCCCCAATTGTGGGGATCCTCAGAACATGACTGTGTTGACCAAACAGTTGACCGGGGTACACGCCCTACCCTTATACTGCTCTCCCTACCATGAGGTGTTCATTGAAAGAAAACCAGCATCTCTACCTCCCCATAGGCCGGAGGACTGCACCATAGACCTAGAACCCAACGCTTTGGTTCCTTTCTGCAGAATGTTTTCCTTAACACAAGCGGAAAGAGGAGTTCTGAGAGACTATTTGGACGTCAATATGCAGAACAGAATTATCCAACCTTCTAAGTCCCCTGCTGGTGCTTCTTTGTTCTTCATAAAAAAGGGACTCTACTGAATTACATCCCTGTATTGACTACCGAGGCCTCAACAAAGTTACAATTCGAGATCGGTACCCCATGCCATTGATTCACGAGATCATCGAGGCAGTGCAAGGGGCACGTTGGTTCACCAAATTAGATCTCAGGAATGCTTACCATTTATTACGGATAGCCGAAGGGGATGAATGGAAGACAGCTTTCCGCACTCTGTTCGGTTTATATGAGTGCAGGGTCATGCCCTTTGGCTTGGTGAACGCCCCTGCAGCGTTCCAACGGTTCATGGACCGGATGTTCTCAGATCTGTTGTCAGTCTCGGTAATCATCTATCTGGACGACATCCTTATTTTTTCTGCCGATCTAGAGGTACAAAAAACACATGTCGAACAAGTACTGGAAAGGCTTAAATACAATCAGCTTCTCGTCAAACCAGTGTGTGTTCGCGGCATCTCCAGTTCCCTATTTGGGATGTCAGCTTTCTGAAGAAGGCATCTCCATGGATTCCGGTAAGGTGGCAGCTATCTTGGACTGGCCTTCTCGGTCTTCGGTCAAAGAAGTTCAAAGGTTTCTCGGTCTCTCAAATGTTTACCGCACTTTCAACCCGAACTTTTCTGATACCGTTCTTCCCATAACTCGTCTGCTCAAGAAAGAGAACAATCCCTTTCTCCAGCATGGGGTCTGGCATGGATTCACATGCTCATGAATATTCCCCGTCGTCAGGCTGGGAATCCTCGGTAAAGAAAAAACCAGTATCAGTTTCGTTTCTGATCTGTCTTTCGTAGTAATAACCAATCACTGGTCTCTGCGTCATACTGACCACAGCCAATGACTGCCCTCTACCTGAGCACCGCCTCTGGCAGCCATCTTCAGATTTTTACCGCACGTTCATGTGTTGGGATCCTCGTGCTATTGCTCTCGAGCGTTAGTGCTATTTTTTTCACGTTTTTTCTCAAAAACTTCGTTTTTTCGGTCAAAAGAGCCTCAAGCTCCACCGACTCTCTATCCGATCAACGGGGACCCGTGTCGGATTCGTCTGCGCCCCTCAAGGGTGAAGATTCGTCGAGCTACGCTTTTGGAGGACTCCAGAAGCTTCTCAGGCCCGGTCATGGCCCAGGAGAAGGGAAGCTCGACGCCCGGAAAGCTGTTCAGGGTCTGCCCTGGATGCCAGCTGCAGAACGTCTTCAAGGAGGACGAACACTCCTTTTGTCTCTACTGCCTACATGAGGACAAGACGCACGTGGAGAAGGACTGTGCGTTTTGCGGCAACATGTCGGAGCGGACCATGAAGGACCGCCATCAACGTCTCGCCAACTGGCTAGAAGGGAAGAGCCCGTCCGGCGAGAAGAAGAAGAAGAAATCTGAGCGGTCTTCTAAGACCTTTGAGGACGCCCCGGCGACGGGGGTCCAGCATAAGGCCAAGCACGGCGAGTCCGCTGGCACCGGGAGCGCCGAACGGTCGGGCTCTACGGGTGCCAGGCAGGGCGCACCCTCCCCGGCACCATCAACCACGAGCCAACGCTCTGGGTTGGGTAAGAGGAAGGCCGAGCACCCGGCGAAGCTCCTGGAGAGGCCCCGGTCGAGCTCGAAGGCCCCATCGGAGGGGGAGCGAGGCGGTGTCCCCCCCCCTCAAGGATAAGGCGGTGAGCGCACCTAAGGTGGTGAAGGCCTTAATCCATCCGGCCAAGCCCTCTATCGAAACTGTCGCGGCGGCCCTGGCTCAGCCTGTGCAGGCTACACCAGTGGTGGCGACCTCGGGGCTCAGAGTCTCCCTGCCACCTCGGAGGGAGTCATCTTTTGTGCCCATCGATAGGACCCCCGTGAAATCCCCCGTGGGGAAGAAAAAGGGGGGGCAGGGCGTCGTCGTAGATTCGGCCTCAACCTCGGAGGAGGAGCTGGTCGAAGTCTTAAGCCACGGCCTCGGCGTGGAAGAAGACCGACCCGTCGGGATGGATCCCGACGCAGGTGACGACGACATCGTCGAGGGTACCGACGGGGCCCCTGATCACCCGTCGGATTCCCCTCTGCCAGCGCCGCGAGACAACTCGGCGGCCATTTTGTTGGCTATACAGTCCTTATGCTCAGAGATAAGGACGAGACTACCGTTGCCGACGGAACCTCTCCCGTCGGGGGACCCAGAACCGGGACCTTCGGGTGTTCCCCCTACCAAGAAAAGAAGGATCCACCCTCCGCCTCCTTTTCAGCCGTCGCGCCCCTTCCAGCCCTCCTCCCCGTCCACCCGAGGGGATGATACGGGGACTGACACGGCAGCGACGGGTACGGACGACGAGGTATACGACGAGGATGTACCGTCGTCGCCTCCCACCAGGGCTTCTCCGCCCGACGAGATTGGATCGTTCCACTCCATGATCTCCAGGGCATCCGAGCTTTTTCAACTCTGCCCTGAGGAGAAGAAGAAGGAAGGCTTCCTTTATCAGCGGCGCGAGGCCAAGAGGAAGACGGTCCTCTCAGTGCCTCTATTGGATGACATTTGGGATGAGGGCCTCACCCTCCTCAAGAACCCTTCCACGACGCCAGCTAGAAGAGACCGGTACGAGAAGAAGTACCGGGTCCCGGACACGGCCCCCCTGTGCCTCCGGGCGCAGCCTACCCCGGACTCCGTCGTCTCCGCGGCGGCCAGGAAGAAAGCGGGGGGGGGTGCGGCCTCCACATCGACTTCCCCACCGGACGGTGAGGGAAAGAAATGGGACGCTATGGGACGCAGAGTCATCTCGTCGGCAGAGACGACGATTAAAGCGGCCAACGTCTTGGATATCGTGGCCCGCTACGACAGGGAGCTCTGGTACAAACTGGCTCCCCTGCTGGACTTCCTGCCGGACGACAAGAGGACAGAGGCCCTGGAGATCCTGCAGGAAGGTGAGGTGGCTTCGGATCACGCCATTACCGTTGCGACGGACATCGCCGACACTGGGTTCCGCCAGTTGGGCAACGGCGTTTGCCTTAGGCGGCGTGGATGGCTCAAGGCTACGGACTTCCGTCAAGACGTTCAGACCAGAGTCCTGGACATGCCCTTCGATGGGAACAACCTGTTTGGCAAAACAGTGGACGATTCCCTTCAGGCCATTAAAGCGGACACTGAGACGGCCTGGGCCCTGGGAGTTCTGCAACAACGACGGACGCCCTTTCGGAGCAGCGGAGGCAAGGGCGCCTCCAAAGGTTCCGGCGGCGGTTTTTCCACCTACCGTCAAGCGGCCCGCTCGTCGTCTCAGGAGGCCTACAGAGGACGAGGCAAGTCTGGCGGACCCCGCCGTCGTCGCCAAGGAGGTCAAGGCGGCAAAGCCTCGTCCAAGCAGGATTGAACCGGCCGTGGGGTCGGGCCCCACCGAAGCACCCTGGTGGGAGGCCGGCTGGCGAGCTTCGTCAGCGTGTGGGAGTCCATCTCCACCGACCGTTGGGTGCTGGAAGCCTTGGTCCGGGGCCACGCGCTCGAGTTTCAAAGAAGGTGTCCGCGCGTCCCCCCCGTGGCCAGGAAAGAACTTCACGTCCCTCAACTTCTCCTGGAGGTAAAGGCGATGCTCAGGAAGGGCGCCATCGAACTCGTCCCAAAGAGGCTTCGGGGCTCCGGAGTGTACTCGAGATACTTCCTCGTGAAGAAGAAGACGGGGGGGATGGCGCCCCATCCTGGACCAGCGACGTCTGAACAAGTTCATCAAGGCGCAAAAGTTCTGGATGGTCACCCTCCAGCACGTCCTGGGTCAGCTGGAGGAAGGAGACTTCCTGTCGTCGTTGGATTTGGAGGATGCCTACTTCCATATTCCCATCCTAAAGGGGCACCGAAAATTCCTCAGGTTTGTGGTCCAAGGGCGTCATTACCAGTTCAAAGCCCTCCCCTTCGGTCTACGGTCGGCACCCAGGGTGTTCACCAAGTGCCTCGCACCGGTGGCGGCGCAGCTGCGCCGCGAGGGGATCCACGTCTACCCCTACCTGGACGACTGGCTCATCCGAGCCAAGACGAGGGAGCTCGCCGTGGTTCACACGGCAAGGACCGTCCAACTTCTCACGGACCTGGGATTCTCCGTGAACTACGCCAAATCCCACCTGGTACCCGCGCAAGACGCTCTGTTTCTGGGAGCGAGGCTCAACACAGTGTCCCTTCTGGCCTCCCCGTCGGAGGAGAGGACCAAGACCATCCTGGGCAAGGTGCAGCGGATGTTGGTGGTCGACGCGGCCAAGGTGAGGTCCATCAAGTCCCTCCTCGGAATGATGTCTTCCTGCATCTACCTCATTCCCATGTGCAGGCTCCGGATGCGCCCGTTGCAGGAGTTCCTGGACGCGCGCTGGATCCAAACGACGGGCAGCTTCGAGGAAAGGATCACACTCGACGAGAGTTTCCGACGAGCGATCCGGTGGTGGGGCACCCGCGCGCATCTGACGGCGGGCATGGACTTCCAGACCCCAGCCCACCAGGAGACAGTGACCACGGATGCCTCCCTGGAAGGGTGGGGAGCGCACACCGAAAATCTGCACGCAAGGGGCCTTTGGCTCCCGACGGAGAAATCCTTACATATCAACGTCCTGGAGCTCCGTGCAGTGTTTTGGGCCCTCAGGTCCTTCCTTCCGTCCCTCAAGGGCAAGGTGGTGAGGATCTTCACCGACAACACCACCACCATGTTTTACATCAGAAAACAGGGCGGAACCAGGTCCCCAGCACTGTCCAAGGAGGCGCAGGACCTGTGGCATTGGGCAGTCGCCCAAGGGATGTTTCTGGTGCCGTTTCATCTGGCAGGGATAAAAAACACCATCGCCGACTCACTCAGCAGGGAGCTGCGCTCGTGCCACGAGTGGGAACTACGGCAGGATCTAGTGGATCGCCTCTTCCGACGGTGGGGCACACCCCAGATCGACCTGTTCGCGACGGCAACGAACACCAAGTGCCGGAGGTTCGCCAGCAGGTTTCCCCAGGCGAGGAGCATGGGCGATGCTTTCTCGTTCCCCTGGGAGGGCCTGTTTCTCTACGCGTTCCCTCCTTTGCCACTGCTAATCCGGCTCGTCAATCAGCTCAAGAGGTCACGGTGCAGGATGATCCTCGTCGCACCTGCGTGGCCGAGGCAGATATGGTTCCCGGACCTTCTGGACTTGTCAGCGTCCCCGCCAATCAAGCTGCCGGTGGACGCGGATCTGCTCTCCAGGAAAGGAGGCGCCATCCTCCACCACGACCCGAAATCGCTGAACTTGCAGGCCTGGCTCCTGCAGCGCTAGAGTTTGGAGGATACGACATACCGGCCGACTGCAGAGAGGTTCTTGCAAAGGCCAGGGCGTCCTCGACTCTTAAATGCTACGTCACAAATGGAAGAGGTTCTCTGTCTGGTGCCACGCACAGAAGATTAACCCTCTACGGATTACGGCTCCCCAAGTTCTGCCGTACCTGCTGACGCTGGCCAAAGCTGGACTGGCACACGCGTCCATCAAGATTCATCTTGCTGCGATCTCCCGATACACCAGAACCACGGGACGGACGTCGTTGTGGTCTCATCGTCTGGTGAAAGAGTTCATGAAGGGACTGTTCAGATCGTTCCCGCCGGTGAAGGCTCCGGCCCCGGCGTGGGAGCTCAACGTGGTGCTGACCAAGCTCATGGGACCTCCGTTCGAGCCTCTGCACTCGGCCCCGTTGAAGTTTCTGTCGTGGAAGACAGCGTTTCTTGTGGCCATCACCTCCGCACGACGGGTGGGAGAGATCCAGGCCCTTTCCTGCAAGGCCCCGTACTTGACTTTTCACGCCACGAGGGTAGTGCTCAGGACGCACCCCTCCTTCATGCCCAAGGTGCCGTCGGACTTCCATCTCAACGAACCCTTGGTGTTGCCTGTATTCTTCCCGTCGCCTTCGTCGCCGGCTGAGAGGACTTTGCACTCGCTGGATGTGGCTAGAGCGCTGAAGTTCTACGTGGACCGCACAAAGTGTTTTCGGAAGACGTCACAACTCTTTGTGAACTTTGGACCTGTCAATCAGGGGAAGGCTCTCTCGAAGGCTTCCATTTCCAGATGGCTCTCCGGCTGTATCATGTACTGTCATCGGTTGGCAAACCGACCGCTGCCCGGCCGTCCGAGAGCCCATTCCACCAGAGCGATCGCAGCTACCACGGCGTTCCTTTCTGGTGGGCCCCTGCTGGACATATGCAGGGCTGCTACGTGGAGGTCGACGCACACCTTCACGAAGTTCTACTGCGTCGATCGGGATTCCAGGGAGGAGTCCAGGGTCGGCCAAGCAGTGCTGCGCAACCTGTTCGCCTGAGGTGAGCCTGGTGAGGAGGTAAGATGCTTAATGTTGAGTTTGATGCAATGCTTAATGTTGAGCCTTTGCCACCTCCCGTGGTTGTGCATGTGTGTACTGCTATGTATTCTTTATTCATGAGCATGTGAATCCATGCCAGACCCCATGCTGTAGAAGGAACAAGTTACTTACCTGTAACTGTTGTTCTCCAGCATGGGTCTGGCATGGATTCACATGCGAACCCTCCCGCCTACCCCTCTGCGGCTCTTCACTTGGTCATACTGCCACTTCACGTGCTTCCAAATCTGAAGATGGCTGCCAGAGGCGGTGCTCAGGTAGAGGGCAGTCATTGGCTGTGGTCAGTATGACGCAGAGACCAGTGATTGGTTATTACTACGAAAGACAGATCAGAAACGAAACTGATACTGGTTTTTTCTTTACCGAGGATTCCCAGCCTGACGACGGGGAATATTCATGAGCATGTGAATCCATGCCAGACCCATGCTGGAGAACAACAGTTACAGGTAAGTAACTTGTTCCTTCGTTGGACCGAAGAAGCAGAGCTAAGTTTTCATCGTCTAAAGAACCTCTTCTGGTCTGCTCCCATTCTTCACCACCCTGAACAGACCAAGCAATTTATTGTGGAGACAGACGCTTCTGCCATGGCTATTGGAGCTGTTCTTCTGCAACAGTTTGAAGGTCGGGAGCATCCCATAGGTTATCTATCTAAAACATTGTCTCTCAGCCAACTTAACTACTCGGTACTGGAGAAGGATTTATTGGCTATAAAACAAGCATGTGAGAACTGGCGACATCTACTGATGGGAGCTAGACATACGGTTATCATCAGAACGGATCATAAGAATCTTAAAGTCCTGCAAAACATGGAATGCATCAACTCCAGACAAGCCCGATGGGCGTACTTCTTTGCCCAATACGATCTGCCCAATAGGATCACTTACCTGCCCGGTACCAACAATACATTAGCAGATGCCCTTTCTAGAAAGGATTCCAGGTATGAGGAGAAGACACAAGCCCCTGAGCCTATGTTCTGCAGAAATAAGATTCTGGGCCTAGTCAATACTTTTCTTCAGGACGTACGGGCTGGGGTATCTGCGGAAGGTCTAGGTCCTCAATCCAACGGGAAGACACCCTATACTGAAAAGGAAGGTTTATTATTTCTCAACCATAGGCTATATATTTCCTCTGGTTCCTTACGTCCAAAGGTCATTAGTTGGTGCCATGACACACTCACTGCAGGCCATCGTGGTAAGCACAACACCTCTGAATTGGTTGCTTGATCTTTTTTTTGGCCAGAACTTAAGAGGGATGTGGAGGACTATATACACAGTTGCCCGGTTTGTGCCATGGCTAAACCCCTCTCTGGCAAGCCTTTTGGTCTTCTCACCCAACCGGAAGCTCCTACACGTCCTTGGGGTTTGGTATCTACGGATTTAATTGTTGACCTTCCGGTATCCGATTCCTGTACATGTATTATGGTGACCGTGGACACCATGACTAAATTAGCTCATTTCTCCCCTTTACCTGGTCTGCCTACCGCCATCGACATGGCTGAGGTATTTGCCTGAGATATTTTTCGACTCCATGGACTTCCAGACAAAATCATATCTGATCGAGGCAGCCACTTCATCTCCAAGTTTTGGAAGGCTTTTTGCTCCCGCCTGGGTATGGAACGTGCCTTATCCTCTGGCTTTCACCCACAAACTAATGGTCAGACTGAGCGTCTGAACGCCACTTTGGAGCAATACCTTAGATGTTACAGCAATCGGCTCCAGGACAATTGGGTCTCTCTGCTCCCCACGGCTGAGTTCACTTATAACCACTCTTCACATGCTGCCATTGGTTTGTCCCCTTTCTTCAGCACTTATGGAGTGCACGCTCATTCCTTCCTTCCTCTCATACCATTGCCTACAAACTCCCCGACGGCTGAAGAAGATCTGCAGTCTATATCGGATGCGCAAGTCACCGCCAGACGGTGCTTGGAGGAGAGCCGCTGGTACAATAAGACTCAAGCAGATAAGCATCGTAGACCTTGCCCTGATTGGAAGGAAGGGGACAAAGTATGGTTATCCGCTAGATTCTTACCACGATGGGTTCACCCTTCTAAGCTCTCGCCTCGTTTTCTGGGTCCTTTCCCATTATTTTCAAGGTCAATCCTGTCTCCTTTCGGCTTGAATTGCCCTCTTACCTGAGCCGCATTCATCCTGTTTTCCATGCCTTTCTTCTCAAACCTTTTTTTCCTGATGTCCACCAGAGACCCGTCCCCGATCAGCCCTTCCTCCAGGGGAATCTCTCAGATGAATATGAGGTCTCTGCTTTGCGGGATTCCCGATATTATCGTGGGAGATTGGAATACTTAGTGTCTTGGAAGGGGTACCCGAGGTCGGAGGACTCCTGGGAACCTGCTTCTAACATCCACGATCCCAGGTTACTGGCTCGTTTTCATGCTCTCTTCCCTCATAAACCCGGGGTTTTGCGCTCTGGAGGGGGGCATACTGTCATCCGCTGCCCAACTTGGCGGCTGTATCCGCGTTGGCGGCTCCGAGTCGGGATGCCGAGCGGATAGTTCCATTACGTTTCTTTCCCCCAGCGGATTGGCCGCTCTAGAGGTTTTCCAACATGGCGACCGCTGGGAGGTACTTAACATCCCCTCCCCCAGTGGTCACCACGTTACAACCCCCTAGCTGCACTTCCTCGCTACTTTGGGTCAGACGCTAGTATTTCACTTTTGGCCTCGCGGGCCGCCCCTCTTGCTTTCTCTTGTCCGCTCCCCTCGCGGACTGTTTCTCTCTCAGTCTCTTCCGTCCTCCTCTCTCCTTTCCTTGCTTACCCTTTCTCTCTGTGTTTTCTCTCCTGAGCTGCTAGCGGATTACTCCCACTTCTGCCTCCTCCTCCTTCCTTCAGTTTGCCGTTCCTCGCTCGGCCGCTTCCGGCCCAGCTCCATTCTCTGCAGGCGAGGTTCGCTGGTTACGTCCTCTAGCAGTATTGCATTTGCTTCGGAGCTCCATCTGGTACTGATCCCGCTACTGCCTGCTCACTTCAGTTACTTACCTCCAAGGACTCCGTATCCAGCGGGGATCAGTGGAACGTCCAATCTGCTGTTCTTCCGACGAAGGTTTTTTTCTGCCAGTTAAGGCTTTTTCCCTTCACTACTTGTCTGATCGTGGTAAGGGAGCCACAGGACCGCTGTTTACCAGCATTCACTGTGGCTTCCCCCCGAGATAGATACACTGCACACAAGAAGGAGAAGGATTACCTGTCACACAGACTTCGACACCTGAAAGACTTGGAATCAGGTGAGGAGAGTGGGGAGGAACAGCAGTTGGAGGACCATTGTAAACAGGACATTTGGGCCTAGCTGAAAAAGAGTTCAGCAAATGCTGAGGCCTTGGCTTTGCAAAGAAATCTGGATCAGGAACAAGATGGAGAACTCAGAAACAGGGCGTCACGCGGAAATCAGGATGGAGTCAGAAATCAGTCTGTCTGTGTGTTGTGAGGTTCCATTTTTTATCCTGCCAGATGACATCACTAAGTTTATGGTAGGGGCAGACTTACAACCCACACCCACAAGGCTATGATTGGTCGGAGGCACAGTTCCCGTCTTGCTTTTTGCTGGTAGGATGACCGAAAGGGTTGTCATATTTTATGATGCACCTTGGGAACTTCCCATAGACCAAAATGTAACTTTCCCACAAATACATATTTATATACGTATTCCCTCTACGAAAATCAGACACATACATTACATATTTTGTGGGTTACATTTACATCCAACTCCCAAGTCGGTGGGACCTGGCCTTGTCTTTCTATGGATTTTTGGCAATTTGAATCATAAAGGTTTGGCCTAACAATTCCTAATTCGGAACATAGATGTGCAATCACCCCTAGAACACGGGTACACAATATTAGATTTGCAGCATTAATAGTCTCTGCACAATTAGTCTTTTTGCATAACTTGTGTTCATTATGCAGTAAGAAATCCTACCAAGTCTTCAAATGTCTATCCTAAATTCAGATTTCAATGTATGTACTTTTCATTCCTTTACTTATTTTTGCCGCCAAGTTAAATGTCATTAAGTTCTGTGGCAAAGTAAGCAATTTAACTTCAAAATGTCTGTTTTTTTCCTTCCTTTACAAGTGTGAGCAAATTGCCAGTCCTTTGAAGTTCAATGAGAAGGCTCTTCCCAGAGAATGGAACATCCTGTTCCTCCCCTGTAGGGATGAGTGTTCAAGCCTGCCATTGTCTTTGCCTGGGCCACAGACGAATGTCTAATGAGTCCTTTGTCATGAGAATGCAAGGCTTCCCCCAGCAATTAGGCCTTCCTGCCAGCAGTGAATTATCAATCTTAAGTGTCAACCTTTCCCAGGCTGAGGTCTGTCGAGCAGAATATTTTTTTAAAATAGTTAATTAACTCCAAGCTGGGTTACTTTAAGTTTTACCTACATCTTTCATTAAAACATATAAAATGAGCACAGTTTATAGGTGAACTCTTACATTAGCAATCCTTTTACATTTCTTAAAGAATTAGACCCTTCAACAAAAACATCCTTTCAAAGCAGGTGATTTTGCACTTTCTTCATGGAAAAACACATTAAACGGAGTTCTTTTAAATCCGATTTTCCTATGCAGTACATACATATTTGATTCAGCCTTATTTCTTCTCTTGAGTGCTGGGATTTGTTTGCAGTATGGATACATGTATCCTGCCTTTTTCTGTCTGCACAGCTGATTTTGTTACATGTTGCAATTTTAGCCGCAAATGTTCCTGGACTGCCTTTTCCTTAGATATATTTCATAACTGCTGTCAGTCAATGAGGCCGGGTTCCTCTGAGCCACACTGGATGACCCTGACATTTCAGTACCCTTTTTAATCTCAATGATTCAATGGACATAAATGGATCTAGTGCCAAAAACAGCACTTTTGAAGATTGCAAAGCTAACATTTTAAAGGCAATTTCAGTTTTCAGCACAATTCTGCTGCTTTGCTCCATGTTGAATGGGCAAAGCACACTGGCATGCTCCTGTAGTGATAATTCTGTTTTCACCCCCCCTTGACTGTGTGTGGCAGGGTGTGTGGCTTTTTCCTGGTTGTGACCCAAACACATTTTTTGTCATGATTCCTACCCCCGGGCATCCGGACCAGGTCCATCTGTCCCGGGAGCAGGCATCCAGATACTTGGGAAAAACCCAGCAGCCGCGTCTAGGTGCTATCTGGGTACAGTCCTGGCGCCATAGGCGCCAGGCTCATAGAAGGGGTCAGTCCTGGTGCCATAGGTGCCAGGCTCATTTGCTTTCACTTACCTCATGCAAACCATGCTGCTCATCATTCAAGCCAATGTGAAGTCTGAAGGGGGACTACTTTATTTCAGGGACTATTTTCTTACTCGGGCGTGGGCTTGGGAACTTCTTACCTGGGACTACTTTGAAGGCTATTTAAACCACACCCGAAGAGCAGCTCACGCTTCGCGTTATTCTGCATCCTGCAGCGTAACGCTCACTGTGCCTGCAAGCCAGCAACAGTCTTCTGCCATGCCCGCCTCAAGTCTGGAGCTCCTAGAAAAAAGGGAGAAAGAAGGAAAAAGGTTAGAACAAGAACAATACTTATTTCCTCACCTAATTTTGGATCCATCGCGCCTTGGAATAGGAAAAAAGACGTTATTTGATGCGCGTTGCATCGCCTGCTGCAGCACAGCGCAATACTCACCAGTCTTTGCAGCACCTCCACCTCTGTCTTCATCTTTTCTTTGCCAAACTCCGGCACCTAAGGGGAATAAAGAACAGCAAGGTGAGCCGAGAGAATAATAAGGCAATATTAGTCACCACAATAGACTTACCTGATTTTACCGCCGGAGGCATTCTTCATCTCCATGGGCCGGCGCAGCCTCCATTCATCTTTGCCGAACTCCGGCACCTAAGGGGAACAAAAGGACAGCCAGGTGAGCTGAAAGAACAAACCAAGGGAATCTCTTTCACCATAATAGACTTAACTGATTTTACCGCCGGAGGTATTATTCCTCAAAATGCCAGAATTTCTCACTCTGCACCTGTAATAAGGGAGAAAGCAACAGATTAAATGCAGGTGTCATTTACCGGACAGTGTTGGATAATACAGACTCTTACCTGAACTTTACCAGCCGCACGACATGTACCAGAATCCTTTGAGACTGAAATCGCAAACTAATTAGCAGCACCTGAAAAGGTTACAGCCTCCCAGCCTCCCTGAAGGATGTTTGAGACAGGAAAGTACTAGGAGAAAATCAACAGAATAACTGCAACACATGGGATTCAACCCTGTTACTACTGCATGTTGTTGGGGTATAACCCAGTTACTATTTGCATTAAGAATTTTTGACTGGGAACTAGGGTGCGCACATGACCTACTTTTTTCATCCCCTCATTCTTTGATTAATCTTTGGAACAGCAAGAAGTATACACGTTGGGAGTGCAGTCCATTCCAAAGTTGTCTGCCATAGCAGTGAAGCTAGAAGGCATTCAAGGCAGAGGAGAGCTCTGCCTCCTAACCATTCCTAGGGAATTGTGGGGGTAACTGCTGCTGGACCAATTGTCTCCTGCTGCTGGCTGCACTGGAACCAGGTTCCTGTTAGCTGAAGTTGCAGGTTCCCTGTGGGGGCCATCCAAATTCCCTGGTGGTGTAGTACAGAACAAAAGGACAGTAGTTGTCCCTGGAGATCCTGGTTTGGGCCTCCCAGCCTGAGGTGTAGACTGGGCAGGGCCTGTGTTGGCCAGGCCCACCCAACATTTGTAAAGGCCCACTCTGCATAGCTGAGTAGGCACTTACAGATGTCCATGTCGGTGCGGTTTGCCCAATTAAATTAGCTTCAGGCCCCACTTATTAGGCAATTTTGGCTGCAACTCTGCTCCCAGCAGATCAGAAGTCCAGGAATAGCCCTGGTCCTGATTTCTGTATTGAATTCACTGACCTGGACATCAGCTACTGGTTTCGAACTTCTTCATGCCACATGCTGTTACAGCTGGAACCCACAGCGTGTTGAATCCAGTTGACTAGCTCACCAACCCGACGCTGAATCCTAGAAGCCTTGCGCAGTGCTGTTGAGCCTCCAAAGACAAGAGTAAGGTATTGTGAAGCGGTCCTCTCCCTCTGGTCCACTATAGGGTCCACTGTTACTTTAAAGCCTCCAACCTCTGCCCTTTTCTACTAGACATTCTTAAACATTGACATTGGGCCAATTAAGTGTCTGAACACCCCTGCTCATTTACCCAGAGAGCTATTGTACAACAGTTTGCATTTTCTCTGTTTTCTGTATAAGGGTGCGTTTTTGCTAGTCCTTTTTTAGTTGACTGCATTTTGTTTGAGTAAAAGTCTATATTTTTGTCGAACCTTAATGGAACATTTCTTTTATTTTGGAAGCATCGTTCTTGAGTTGTTTGGATTACTTCTGTGATAAGCTCGCACCCCAACAGAAGATATAGGGGGTAATTCATAGAATTAAGCAGCGTATTCATGGATACTAATATCCATAATCGGCTGTGGCGTAGAGTGGCGCAGCGACCCTGCAGCAGCACCAGTTATGCCCCCAACCCCACCCCATGCGCCAAAACATCGCACAAATCCAGTACATGGCGCAAAGGCCAGTGGACCAGCATACAGCCCCCCAACCATGAAAACGCGTCAAACTCCCCATGCACCACTCTGAATACGTGTA
Organism: Ambystoma mexicanum; assembly: GCF_040938575.1. Classification (NCBI taxonomy): domain Eukaryota; kingdom Metazoa; phylum Chordata; class Amphibia; order Caudata; family Ambystomatidae; genus Ambystoma; species Ambystoma mexicanum. Next base: position 637,178,120 of record NC_090925.1, read on the forward strand.
CCCTGCTCGCGCCAGTGAAATCATGTGGAAAACTCCCCGCGCACCTCTCTGAATATGCGTAGCCTGCTTGCACCAGCGAAAACCTGTGGAAATCTCCCTGCGCACCCCTCAGAATACACGTACCACGCTCGTGCCAGTGAAAACACGTGGAAAACACCCCGTGTATCCCGCTCACGCCAGCGAAATCGCCTGGAAAAAGTCCCCCCTTTGGTGTAGGCTGCCTGCGGAGCATGCCCAGGCGTGAAGGGCTGCCTGCGGGGCATGCCCAGGGGTGATGGGCTGCCTGCAGAGCATGCCCAGGGCTGAAGGGCTGCCTACGGGGCATGCCCAGGGTGGATGGGGTGCCTGCAGGGCATGGTCAGGGTGGATGGGCTGCCTGCGGGGCATGGTCCGGGTGGATGGGCTGCCTGCGGGGCATGTCCAGGGGTGAAGGGTGCCTGTGGAGCATGCCCAGGGGTGAAGGGCTGCCTGTGGAGCATGCCCAGGGGTGATGGGCTGCCTGTGGGGCATGCCCAGGGGCAAAGGGCTGCCTGCGGAGCATGCCCAGGGGTGAAGGGCTGCCTGCAGGGTTAGCCCAGGGGTGATGGGCTGCCTGTGGAGCATGCCCAGGGGGTAAGGGCTGCCTGCGGGGCATGCCCAGGGGTGATGGGCTGCCTGCAGTGCATGCCCAGGGGTGAAGGGATGCCTGCAGGACATGGGGAGGGAGGATGGTCTGCTTGCGTGTATACTCGGGTTGCACGGGGAGTTTTACATGCGATTTCACTGTCGCAAGTGGGGTACATGTTTTCCGAGGGGTGCGCGGGGAGTTTTCCATACGTTTTCACTGGCGCGGGTGGGGTACGCGTATTCCGAGGGGTGCGTGGGGAGTTTTCCATGCGTTTTCACTGGTGCAAGCGGGGTATGCGTATTCCGAGGGGTGCGCGGGGAGTTTTCCACGCGGTTTCACTGGCACGAGTGGGTACGCGTATTCCAGGGGTGCGCAGGGTGTTTTACAAGCGATTGGGCAGTGTGGGCCGTCCCGAGTGTGGCCCTCCCCCCCTCCCCATGGCCCGCAGGCAGCCCATCACCCCTGGGCATGCTCCGCAGCCAGCCCATCACCCCTGGGCATGCTCCGCAGGCAGCCCTTCACCCCTGGGCATGCCCCGCAGGCAGCCCATCCACCCTGACCATGCCCCGCAGGCAGGCCACATGTCACCATGCACTTGGGAGGCCCGACTCATGTCGCCCACCCACCCACCCCCCCATTGACGGGCACCTGCCAGCAGGCCCCGACTCATGTCCCCCCACACAAGCCACCCACCCCCCATTGACGGATACCTGCCAGCAGGCCCTGACTCATGTCCCCCACCCCACCCACCCACCATTGACGGGCACCTGCCAGCAGGCCCCGACTCATGTCCCCCCAACCCGCCCATCCACCCCCAATTGACAGGCACCTGCCAGCAGGCCCCGACTCATGTCCCCCCACACAAGCCACCCACCCCCCATTGACGGACACCTGCCAGCAGGCCCCGACTCATGTCAAAACCCACCCCACCCACCATTGACGGGCACCTGCCAGCAGGCCCGGACTCATGTCCCCCCAACCCGCCCATCCACCCCCAATTGACGGGCCCCTGCCAGCAGGCCCCGACTCATGTCCCCACACCCCCCATTGACAGGGACCTGCCAGCAGGCCCCGACTCATGTCCCCTCACCCCACCCCCTCATTGACGGGGACATGCCAGCAGGCCCTGACTCACGTCCCCCGAACCACCCACCCACCCACCCACCTCCCATTGACGGGCACCAGCCAGCAGGCCCCGACTCATGGCCCACCAAACACCATGTCATAGCAAAACAGACCCATGGCTCTAATGCCAACCCAAATACCCCCTCCCCCCAGTACAAGCACGCAACCATCCACTGCACCCACTCCCAAATTACCCATGCCATGAGAGTCTTAAAAGAACCAGCATGGCCATGCATAAATGTACAACAGAGCCACACAGTGGCAACACATGACTGAGGCAATGCTCATAGAGACATGCACAAAACCAATGAGAGTACACAACACCAATAATGAAGATATATAAAATGTATTAAAAAACATAATGAAATAACATTATAAAATCAAACTTGCAAATTAGAGCAATACAAAAAAAAAGAAAATCCAATTTAAAATCAAAAATCCACGACATGAAAACTGAAAAGTGGTCCATCGCCAATGTCCATATAAAGGAAATTTAAAAAAAATAATAAAAACCATTGATCCATGGGAAGTTGAAATAACGAAAGTATGTACAAGTCTTGAACTGTTTACAATGCAAGTCCAAAGGGTCCATGATCCCAAAACAAAAGGAAACATACCAAAAATCCTATAAATAAAAAACTATATACATAAAGTGGAGCAAAGTCCATGAACTCCAAAAGAATATATAAAACAAATTAAACCTAAGCCTAAAGAACTATGTACAAAGGCGGCGGGCTAGTCCAACGGCTCACTCTTTGATATTCTGGGCCAGGGCATCATCGAACTCCACGTCGATGTTCCGGAGGCGGGCCTCTTCCCTGGCCTCGAGGTCTCGCAGGGACGCAGCCATGGCCTCCTCCAAGTTGCCTCGAGGCACTCAGCCTGCCTTAACGCCCGGCGCATGGAATTCTCCCCCTGACCATTGTGAGCCGTGCCTCCTCTGCCCGCTGCTCCGCATCTATCTGCTGGCTCAACTGCTGCCACACGGAAGACACTCCCAATCCTGGGTCCTCCTGCCCTCTGGCCGATGCCTGCGGGATGTTGAAGTCCCTGAGCCATGATCACTCCCACGCTGAGCCTGCTGCTGCCTCCAATGCAAATGCCTCTGGCACCACAACAGCCTCCAGGCTGATGGAATCCTCTGGGGCCGCTGTGCACGTGCCCTGCTTGATGATGCCTGTACGTCCTCCATCTGCTGGGTTCCAGTTGGTGGGGTGGCCACCCCTGCTGGAACTCCGACTCCCGACTGTGGCAGGGATGTGTCTTCCACCAGCCTGGCCATCGGCTCAGTGGCAGCTCCACAGGGGCCCCAGGCGATACTTGGGTGGGAAGATGACACGGAGGACGACTGGCACATAGGGGGTTCAGTTGAGGAGGGGGTCGCAAGACGTTCCAGCACACGGATGAACCCAGTGCAGATGACCTGTCCAAGTAGGTCGACGCGGCCAAAGAGGGAACCAAAATGACGTGCATTCTCCAGACAAGAACCCTGCACGTCATCCCGAATCCCACGTTGGAGCAACGACACCCCAGCTAGGACAGGCTCAATATGGTCACACATTGTAACGTCCGCAGGGAGAGGAAGGCCAGTTGTTGTTTGTGCATCCCCTCCCTGAAAACAGGTCTGGACGGAGGCATCCCTGCTGGTGCCGGATGATGCAGTCACAGGATCGGGGCCAGGATTACAAACAGGCACCTCCGCGGCGGCCTGTGCTGCCTCCTGTCCCTGCCCCTGGACTGCACCACTAGCACCAGTGGAATCCCCCACCCGCCAAACCCTGTGCGTGGGCCTTCCGCGGCCTCCTTCTCACCCGAGCCCCCCACCAACCTGGATGACTCTGTGTCATCTTCCTCCATAGGCCCCTGTGGGGGCTCAGCTGCCCCTACTGCTGCTGAGGAGTCCACCTCCAAACGCTGCCTCTTGGACCTACCCTCGGCAGCTACGGCCATGGACGCGGCACCAGACTCCTCACTCCCCAAAGAGATGACTACCTGGGAGGGGAGCTGAGTCTTGCGTCTCTGACTGGCGGTGGGATCCCTGCGCTGTGCTCCACAGCACTGTCTCCGCCCTCTTCAACAGTAGACGCTGCAGACAGGGAAAGACAGAACACATGCATCGGGGCACTGTACAATGGTCATATACACACATGACAGTTGCACATGAGTGGCAGTGTCAAACTTCACAGATGGCATCACACTCCCCAACACACATATCATTTGAACCCACACACATGCCCAAATTAACAGGAATGGTGCATCAGGCAGCAGCATCTATACACACACAACAGCATGAACATCCGAAGGTCAGCCTGAGGTCACAAGCAACAAGGAGAGTGCCAAACACATGCACACACACCACCAGACAGACATGCATCTGTACATCCCCTCCACCTGTCACAGTGCAATCACCGGCAACTATGTCACATGTCACATCTGCCAATCGGCTCCCTGCATGTCTGTGTCACATGCATCCATGGCATATCACAGTCGCACACATGTCAAACACACAACCACACACGCACATGTACACTGTGCACGTACATGAAGGTGGAACCAGCATCCATGTGTCATACCCCAACCATGGCATAGTACATACACAGAAATGCTAACATGTGTGCGTCTACACATGCATTTGTGCATCATGCTTTGGAACACATACACCATTGATGTGCATCACACATGACTGGGCTCACATACGGCAAGCTCATGACCCTGCACATACACATCCATACATGGGCCTTTCCTGACATATGTCCAAGATGCACACTCCTGCCACACCTCAACATGCACTGCGTCCAATCAGTACACATGGACACTTACCGCTCGACCCGGACGGGTCTGCCTCTCTAGGACCTGGAGGTGAAGCGCTGGGCGTATGCATTCCAGGACCTTCATCTGGTCGTCGGTAAGGCGGACCCAGCACCCCTCTGCATCCGCTGCGTCCAAGAGGCGCCAGGCCTTCCTGAGGGTCCTGGACCTGAAGTCCTCCCAGCGCTTACGGACATGTGGTAGGTCACGGGTTGCCACGCCCTCAAAGTTGATGGCAACCACGATGTCCATCCAAATCCTTCTCCGTCCATCCTTGTCGGCATGTGTTCTTCTGAAGAGGGCATCATAATGCACCAGGACTTGCTCCACCAGGGTGCCAACCTCTCCTGCTGTGAAGCTGGCAGCCCTCTGCCTGGGGGTTGCCAGTGGTCTCTGATTATGTTTCCCCCGACATGGCAACCCCCGAGGCAGGTCTGGGTGGGCAACTGGGTCCTGGTGCTGGGCTCTGGAGCGATGGAACTGCAGTCGGGAGTCTTCTGTTCCAGCAGGGGTGGTCACAGCAACTGGACCCTTGCAGATGGCTGACGTGCAGGCATCCAAATAGCAGGGCACGTGGCCAGCAGGCAGGCAGGCAGCAGCAGATGGCTCGTGGGAGTCGGCTCTGGGCTCTGGGGGGCAGGAAAATGGCCTTCTGGGCAGGAGCGTGGTCTTCCGTGTGTTGTCACGTGGCCAGCTTGATACGGAGTGATTTGGCATGTGAAAAAACAGCACATCAGTGTGTAAATCGAGGAAGGAGCCTTAGCGCGTAAGTGCATAAGTAACATAATGCGCACTGGTTTTTCCCTCCCATGGGTGCATAGTGATTCAGCACATGAAAAAACTGCACGTCCGCGTGTTAATGCGTGGAATTCGAGGAAAGGGCCTAAGCGCATAAGTGACATGATGCGCGCTGGCGTTTCCCTCGGCACGGGTTAAAGGTGAGCAGGGCCAGCAGTTCACTCTACGTGCTTTTCGTGGAGACCAACGCATGTGTTGCTACTTCTGGTTGTTTCACGCGCCATCACTACTTCACAGTGGATGAAGGACGTATCTCTTCTTTTGGCGGGGGTATTGGCTATGCGTGTTTTTCATTACCACGCTAGTCAGACGGTGAGTCGCGCATGCTATTTTTCACACTGCGGGTCCCCCTGTGTATCGCGTACCCGTTTTCGAGGTCATAGTAGCCTGCGTGTCCCATGCGTACGTGTTTCTCGTGTCCCTGGGTGCCACCGCATACTGCGGGAGGTTAATTCCACAGACATGGGCTACCGGGTTTGCGTTCATGGTTTTACTGCAGTTGTGGGGTGCCTGCGCGTTTCGTGACCCGTCACTTCATCACCGGGATCACATACAGCATTGCAGGCGCACAGGGGTGCTGTTAACATCTAGTACCCCGCCCCTTCACCCCAATTGTACAGGACAATTGTTGTGTACACCTCCCATTGGCACTACTACTACATCTGTGCCGGCACTACTACATCTGTGCTATGGTTGGGAGGCCACAAAAGGTGAGAGGTGCCTCAGCTGGGTGTCCTCCATGTGGTGGGCGTGGTCAGGGACGTGGACGGGGTGACCAGGGAGTAGGGGGACTCCAGGGTGTCCAGGGTGGCTGCAGAGGGGGAAGAGGCAGGGGTGCGTAACTTCGGCAGGATGTTCTGCCAGGTGTTGGTGCAGTCATGCCACCACCCCCTGTGGTTCCGGGAGATGCAGCTCTTGCATCTGGCACTGGCGCCCATGTGACCCGGCAGTCCATTTCATCGACTGCCACGGGCCCAATGGTAGTGGTAGCTGCAGGTGCAGTTGTGGCCACCACGCATGTTGTGTTGGCACCTGAAGAGTCCCAGGAGGATTTCCAGGAGGTACGTGGTAAGGTGCACACAGGGCTGCCCTGACCAAGTCACATGACCCTGGGGCACTATTGCCATCTGCTGCCCCGAGCAGCCGGGTGTTGGCAAGTGCATGGGCAGATGCAGCCAACACCACCCCGGCTGTGAATCTACCATCCAGGACAGTCCTGGTCAATGACCTTGGCACAGCGGATGTTGCTGTGCAGGGTCCAGTCAAGAGCACCCACTGACGCAAGTCAGGGCTTCCGTCCCAGTTCCACCTGCCACTCCCTCAGTTCAATCCACCAGTGCCATTGCACCTACTGATCAGGGCGGCATTTGCCAGTCAGGGTCCGGATCACTGCCCAAGAGGAGGAAGGTTGCACCTGCACAAGAGGCTGGGACCCCACACACGGCTCCGGCCTCTGGCACGTCGAGGAAGAAGCCTTTCGGCAAGCAGGAACTGGACTTCCTTGTGGGCTATGTGTCAGAGCACGAACGTGATATGCTAGTGGGCCCAAATTGTCACACTACGGCTGCCCAGCATTGGGACCACTGGAAGCATGTTGAGGAGAGTGTTAGTGCATTCGGACATGAGGTGCGCACAGCTCATCAGTGCAAAAAGTGGTGGGATGACCTCCAATGCTGTGCTAAGCTAAAGAGTGCCTCCAATTATGCCATGACTGGGGTGACTGGCGGTGGGCCACCACCTCAGGAGGAAAAACTCACTCCGCACAAGTTGATAGTTGCAGAGTTCATACCGGCAGAATTGGTCGAAGGAGTGGGAAAGATGCTGGATTTTGACGCCCCGTCCAGTGAGTGTTTTTGCGTGTTTGTCCAGGCCATGTATGGTTTGCTTGTGCGATATGTTGTGCTTGACTGCCAATACATGCTATGTGTACATGATTCTCATGTGCGAGTCATGCAATGCTTCACTAATGCGTGCCTGCTGTGCAGCATACTGGACATGTAGTGCAGACAGGGACTGTCCTCATCACCACACTTGCACCCTACTCGCATGCTAGTCACCCGGCTGCCCCTCCGATCCATGTTCCAGCTCACTGGCCATTCTGCATGTAGCCTGGGGTGTCTTTCCACTCAGCACTCAGACTATGTCATCGCATGACTGACATGCATGTGTCTTTTGCCTCCATGCTGGTACTCCACGTAGGCATGCTCCCTTGCCCCTCCGCCCCCCTGCACCACCATTACACCATTGCACTGGTGGGTAACATGTTGGACTACTGAAATGGCCAGTTCAACGCTCCTGTGTACTTGCACACTTCCCTCTGCCAACCTGCCAGACACATACTGTGGGGTACATCCTATGTCCTTGATGCAGGGTGTCTCACTCGGACTGTGCAGATGGCAGATGCTCCGCAGGGACATGGGTGCCCATTCATGCTCCATGTGCATTCCATGCATGCCCCTATGTGTCCTTTGCAGGATCATTGTAGTACGTGTCCAGGATGACATACATTTAATGGCATTTCATCATCCATTCCATGCTCACTGTGGCTCAGTCCGGCATCACGCACATATTTAGAGTGTCATAGTCTGCGTGGGGCACAGGCCTCCCACTGTCTCAGGCCCCCTGACTCTGTCAAACTGGTGTAGTGTCTTCGGCACAAATGCGTGTACTACAAAGGGTTCATCATGTGTCCTGCTCACTGTCCCATTCTGATCGGCTGTGTTGTCAGTTGACTCAGATGATGCAATTGACGCTACTCAACACTGTCTGCCAATACACAGTTATCTGGTTAACCTTTCACTGCCATACAATGCCTCCCTGCATTTTCACTAGGGGTTGGGGATGCCTGTATCCATGCAACCCATTGCATGCACATTGCACGTGATGCCTGACCTTGCACTTACACTGCCTTCTTGTTTATTGGTTGACATCGTAATGTACTTGTTGATGTAGATAGTCGGTAACGTGCACATGCTCTGCACTGCACCAACCCACTTCTGAGCTATGTTACACCGTTCTACATGTCTACTCACTGATGCAATGTCAAAGGGACCTGGCATGTATGGTCAGATTGTCATCCCTTCACTGTCATGAAAGGCACAGGCACAGGTGCATCCTGTGACACATGTACTCAGTGTTGAAACACCGTAGTGAGTGTTTAGCAAAGTTGATGGGTCAATCTGCGGCCTATACTAACCGGTATAGGCCGCAGATTGACTCTAGCCTGCCAATCGGGTTGTAATGACTATGGAGCTGCCTGCACGTGTGTATGTATACACTTTCACATACATCAAAGCAAGCAGCGTTGTAGCTGCTTGCTTTGCTATATTGGTTGCTGTTCATGTTCACAATACGGGTGTATAGGGAAACAGGTGTTTTTGAACACTTTCCCATGAACATATGCAAGCAGCTTCAGCGTTGTGTAGTGCAATATTGCGGCTACTCACTTATGTGTGTGTGAGAGTGTTCATTTACACATGTGTCTTCTGCAGCTTTTTTGTTGACTAATATGTAGTTGATTGACGTTAATGCTGGTGAGATTTCAGCTTTGCGCCCATCATGTTCAACTAGCACAATCCTGAAGGTGCACTGTTGTGCAGTATGTGTATGCCCAGGCCCACCTAGCTAATCTGGTGGGGCCTGGCCGTGATGATTTGACACACTGAATAATGGTTTAGGGCACATTCATAGCACAATGTGCTCAATCAGGCCCTGAGGGGTGTTCTGTAGGCTTCATGGCCGGCAGCTCGGACCATACTGGGTGTTATGGTCCCTCATGCCTGTTTGCAGGCCCTCGCTTTGCCATGACACCGGTACGGGCCGAGCTGCAGATGGATGAAGCAATATTGGTGATGATGATTTAGTGATGCATGTGTACATGCATATTACGTGAGTCATGGTGTGTTTGGATTCACTTGCAGCTGTGGCCATTTGGCAGTTCAGACATGCTTATGGTATGTGCCATCTCTTTGTTGCCATCTGTCATTTCTGCCAGTGACATGTGCCTGACAGAGGTGGTGTGTGATGGAAGTGATATACTACATTCAGTACATGTGTAGGCTTTGCTATTTACACACATCCATTTCTGCTTTTGGGATGTGTTTGCATATAGATGCCACTGGATGCATGCTGGAATTTCATTTGTGTGAGACATGTCTCTTTCATGTGTTGGCTGTCGATGTGATGTCTATGTGTGTGTGTGTGTTATATGCATCTGACATGTGTACTCATGTTTGTTTTTTCAAAATTACAGATGATGACGCAATGGAGCCAGAGAATGGTGATGTCAATCCTGACACGGGGTTGCTATAACCTGGCACAAGTGGGGGTTGTGGGGTGGTAGGCGACGAGAACTCACTTGTGCTGCAGACCATTGTGTCCAGGGCTGGCAATGGGTCTAGCTCAGATGATCACTCTGACAACAATGCTGAGTTGGATGCGCGTCATGTCCATTTGTCGACGGTGAGTGATTCTGATTTGGACGATCCTCTGTCCGTGACACCTGCACTGAGGGGCCAGACGGTGTTGGAACCTTTGCCTGTGGTGGATCGGGACGCACGGTCACACTCCACACCAGTTGCTGATGTGCCTGGGGCATCATGTCAACAGAGGGATGTAGTCCTGCAGCCGCGGGTGGTGCCAACCCAACGAGGACTGTGTTCCTTGGGCCCCGCGGGTGTCAGGCCCAGCAACGCGGTGGCCATGCGCCACCGGGGTATACAGAGTGGGAGCAAGCCATGGTTGCCAATTCCAAACGACAGGGGGCAGCAATTGATAAGATCGCTCAGAGCATGGGACGTGTGGCCCAATCTGTGCTCCCCCCTGCTAGGAAGGTGGATTTCCAGCAGCGGGCAGCACAGTCCACGGCCCGCTCCCTCAGGCTGGGCATGGCGGCCTCAGACAGGGCACGCTGGGCTGAAATGGTGTCTCTGCATCAAGCACTTGCTGCTCACGCAGAGGCACACAGGGAGGCCCTGAGGGATGACCATAAAACCCTCAGATCTACTCTGGGTGTGCTCAACGTGTCCCAGAAGCACCGGACAGAGGAGAGGTTGGAGCAGCTTGAGAATACCATCTCGACTGAGCTACGTGCTTGCCGGGAGGTGCTCCAGATGTCATACCAGACCATGCAGGAAGAACTCTGTGTTACACGTGCTACCTTGCAAGAGGAAGCACGAGTATCACGTGAGGTGCTGCATGCTGACCTACGCGTCATCGCCGCACAGGACCAGGCTTACCAGTCCCGCAGACTTGCTGCCTACGAGGTGCAAGCTGCGCATAGGCATGGTCAGGGTACTTTGCCATGTCCACCTTCTGCTTTCTATCCAGAGGTGACTCGGACGACGACTTATCTCCCACACAGGTCGGGCCGTCCAGGCGTTGAGCCCATGGAGTTTTTTTTTTTTAATCTCAACATCATCGCATGTGGGTGTTGAGATTCACCCTGTACCTCCCCCCTCCTAGGTGCCTCCCCCCAGGTCGTATGTGGCCATTTTTTATTTGTATAGTTAGTTTATTTAGTTAATATAGTTTAAAATTTGTTTGTCTATTGTGCATTCATGTGACGGTGTGGTGCGTTGTGGCTTTTGAAAGCATCCACTGTCTGTCCCATCTGGGCCCATTCAAGCTTGTCTCGTGTATGTGTTTGAGGCTTGGGGTCCTGACTCACATATGACACTCCTGTTCCCCTATCCATGGGCTCGCAAGGATGGTTCAGTGAGGCAACCATTTACACAAGGGCATTGGACTTTCGTCATGTCTGTGGCCTGTCTGCTGCTGTACCACTTATGTTAACACCCCTAGTGGGGATTATGGATGTTTTCTCCACAGCATGTCTGCAATCAATTTTGGTGAGTACATCATTGAACTGTCCTTTTATTGATGTTGATTGGGTGTATGTTCATTTCTTGCCTGTATACGTGCTTGATGCCATTCATGCTGTAGACGGTAGCCTGCACCCTTTAGCTGTCAAAGTCACACTGATGGTGGGAGGGGAACGGGTGGTGACAATGTGAAGTTGATACGTGTTGAGTACAGCCCCTGGGGATTGTGGCAAAGGAGGATGCATTAGGAATGTGACCCAAGAGGCACAACTCACGGTCCAGTCCTACCTGAGATGTCCACATACACTACTACTACTACACTCCGTTCTGTTTGGACAGCACGTTGTGTCTGTCTTCCCTCTACGACTTTGATGATGCCTGATGGCGCAGTTTTCCTACTGGACTACTGCTCTTTTACTTGTTTTCCACACTCTGGTGCCTTTAGTCCGTGTTCTTCTTCATGCTACTGTCCTTGTTGCAGATCTGTCCGCCCGTCTCTCAGGCAGTTATTTCCACGTACTCTTACACTGCCTTGGTTTGCCTCCGTACACTTCTGTTCAACTGCATCTCTCTGTCGCTCCTCCTGTCTTTCATCTATTACAACCATGCTTTTATGTTGACTGTTGGCTTTTACCAATGCTATTCAACTGTTGTGGCTCTTAACTTGCCTGCAGTTGTTTCTGGCTATCTCGCGTTCTCTGTGCCTTTCCAGACTTGTGCTGTCTGTGCCTTTCTTTCTTCACGCTATCAATGATTGATTGGGTTTCAGCTTAACCATCCAGTTGTGCAAGCCTCCTTAGTTATTTTGTACTCAAGCTCCAGCTCTACCTGTCAGGGTACAGAACCTGGGGTTGTGCGGGAGGAGGTCAGATGTAGGTCTCAGACATGGCCCAGTAACAAGCAGCTTGGAGACACACACACAGACAACTTTCCTGCCTTGTTAAAGGCTTTTATGCCCTTTCTGCAGGAAAAGGAACCCCCAGACTACCTTTCCCAGCATACACCGGGTCAAGAACTACAAAACACTTGCCACGTTGGGTGGGGCACACGTGCACATGCACGCGCAAGCTGAAGCACGGGGCTTGTACTCAGACGTCAGACAGAAGCAGACATGTTTCCAGGAGCTTCGAGCAAGGTGAGCAGCACAAGGGGCCACGCCCCAGCCGACCTTCCTCCAGGCCCCTCACACAAGCAATCTAAGAAGTGCCCATTGCTGGGGAGCTTAGCCAGGCGTTGGAGAAGATGCGCACAGTAGAGCTAAGCCGCGCTGAGGAGCAAATGCCAAGAAGCTTTCCAAGTTGTCAGGGGCAGATGCAGCGGGCACGCCCATCTCTTGGAGTCCACCCTGCTCCATAGAAGCTAAGCTATTAGTGCAGTAGTGCTTCCTAGCCACAAACTGATACAGCACAAGGGGGGGCACCCAGGGACGCACAAACTCGAGTGCAGTGCATATCATTAGCATATGCAAATTGCCACGTGCGCTACCTATAGGAATCCGCGGCTGGCAGAACGCGACTTGTACTGAAGTCGCACCTCGCCACACGCGTCTAGCAGCTCAGCCAAGGCCCATTCTATCATGTGTGTTTCTTAACACATGGTCTTCCATTTATCACGGGGCCACGTGCGGCTGCCTTACCGCATTAACAGTGTATGAACCATCACGGGGGCAAGCAAAAGTATACGAACAAAGCAGCAGACAAGAGTGCACAAAGTTCGAGCCATGAATGGTGTTATGTGTGTGTGGGGAAAACACACACAGAATAGTGACTCACGCTCTCTTTGCAGCATTAAGCTGCTCCTGTTACCGGTCCTGAGAGTGCGCAGGCAGGAGGCCAGCACTCACCTCAGAGATAAGTCTCTCTTTGGCTCGCCTTTGAGACATTTTGTACAATGGGCATGAAGTACATGGTTTCTCTGATTGACTATGTGTAATTGTCAATAGTTGTATTTTCACTATTTTCCCTTGCCCATCCACCTCCCCCCTCCTGACCCTCTTTCCGGTTATCCTAACTACCGATGCCTATCCAACCAACGGATCCCTAACCCTCTTTCCCCGCTGGGGTCTCAGAGGCCTGTGTAAATTGTACCTTGCAGTCACCCAGACCGTGGAGGGGGTGGTTGGTTCATGCCACTTCTGCACATGGAGACCAGAGCTGTGACACTACCCATCAGTTTTTTTTATTTTTTTTATTTATTTATTTTTTTTTATTTTACATTTATAAAGCGCTCACACAGCCCGCAGGCATCGAGGCGCTGTTACAGGAATTGTTAGTTTTTCTTAGTTGTGTAATTGTGTTTTTTCTTTTGTCTTAGTTACATATTTATAACGCGCTTAAACACTCAGAGGTTTCTAAGCACGGACCCGGGGATCGAACCTGTTGTTGCTTTGTGTCGTCTTGCTTCCAAGACGCGCACGCTGCCGCTGTGCTATCCTCCCAGGATGTTGCATCCTCATTGATTGTTGCGTACTGAAATTGCTCCCCATCCTGTTGAACCATTGTTCAACTGTGCTACCTTGGTAGTTATTGTATCATTCTGCTTGGACACGTGCTTGGCCATATTCAGCGACTTCAAGTCCTCTACTGGAGACTCTTCCAGGGTTTTTTTGTGGCTACAAGCTTTTTCCCAGGTTTGGGGGTTTGGCTCCTTGGAGTTCTCTGCGATTTGGTATTTTTACCAGTCAAGGTGGCCTCTGAGGGGGGTGGACCCTATTTACACGAAAGCTGGAACAGGGAAACCAAGGGGTAGGGGGGATCCTGAAGCCATGTAGACTAGAAGGAAGGAAGAAGCCAACGGACCCCAGACACAGTTCCTCTGAAGGTCATGGTGATGAGTAAATGAGGGAGGGCCTTTTGTTGTTGGACAGTACCCTAAGGCTACAGTGTTTGGGCACTGTCTGACATTGTCATTGTGGGGTACTATGTACATGATGTGTTCTGCTGGTCAATGACTGTTCCTGTGTTGTGTTTACTTTTCAGGTGTCAAGGGATTGTTGCGGTTTGACATACTGGGGTGTACACATGGCCAATGTTCACATGTGATGTGTACAGGACACTGAGGGTCACTTGATTTCACATGCATGTATTGAGTGCATGTCCCTACTGACACACACACTTACACAATGCTCCACCACACATACAACCACCCTTCCATGCCCACACGTGCACACAGATTGCCTTCTCTGGCATGCTGTGTCCCTGCAGCGCATGATCACTTGCCATTTGGGGATTGAGTACATGTGTCAATAGGTTATTTTTGTTGCTTGTCCTTTTTATATGATGCTCAAGGTGTATCCCCAACACAATTTCTTTTATTTTTTTTATTGTATATGGTTTACAAAAAGAAACCTTTACAAATGCATTAAGTAACACACATTTCAATATATTAAAACGATACTTAAAGACCCAATTATCCCTTTTTAAAAATGAGAAACACATAACAAATCATTTAAATAAAAGAATTCAGTGCAAGTTAAAATCTGAAATGATTTTGCAGTTTCCCTTTACATAACATCAGACTTAAAGAAATAGCAGTAAGATTACAAGTTTCATAAAACAGATTATCAGACAGTTTAATCAAAGGGCAGGCGCATATAAATCTAAAAATGTGATAAATCCAGCCACAGCAAGACCATCTTTAATATTAGAAATGGCAAGACACCGAGACCATATGAGATTTTCTGCCCCTAAAATACCCAGGGTATTGAATCTTCCTAGATAAAGATCACTTGGACCTTTCAAAGCATCCCCAACACAATGGCTGCTCACTGTGCTGTGTGCTGAGCAGTGTGTTGCAGGAGACACACACAGCACATGGGTTAGGGATTTGTAGATTTGGCTTGGCCAATGGGTATGACAACAGTCATTCTGTCTTTTGTTGATGGTACCGCTGGTGGCATGCATTTGTGTATGACTTTCAATGACCGTATGTTGTGGGTACGCCTGTGGGTGGGACCTGGGTGAATGGACTGTGGGACGAATATACATTCTATGTTGTGAATGTCTAGTATCTGGTGTTTGACATAATGGTTGAGACAGCCCTGCCCGAAACCGGTATGAATGCAACTTGGAGTGTTGAAAGGCTCGGTACTTGTCCCAATCCACATAACTTGTTGTGAGTGTCTGGAGAGAAGTGAATGGCATGAATACCATGTGTACCTGATTGGTTGCCTGCCTGCATGAATGCCCGTAGTCGTGATTGGATGCTTGAGTGCTACCCAGCAGAATGAATGGGAGATCAACAGTATATCTGGGGACCTCTCACTGCTAGGAATCGTGTTCAGAAGCTGATGTCCCCTACGACGAGTAACTGGAGTGAAGCTTAACCTTGAGCCCTGCTGGACGAGAAGAATTGCTGTTGCTCTTCTTCGCAATCTGAAAGCTGCGGTGCTTCAAGAACTGACCAAGAGAGGACCTGCTAAGGTGCCCTCTTCCCGAGCTACGAGGGACCATCGTGCACAGCTGATCTTTGCCTAAGCTCCCTGGTAGACAGACCTTCGACAGGCTGCCGACACGATACAGGGATTGCTGCGGAACTCCAAGGGGAAGTGCCCCAACTGTTGTCCGCCACTGTCGCCGACGCCGACGCCGTGCTCCTGTTGCCTAAGAACTTCATTGACCCAAGGATGTGCTCGTCCGCATCGTCGCCGCTGTATCCTGCCAGAGAAGGCCTGACCGCCGAGGAGCATCCACCGGTGGGTTTCCCGTCACCCAAAGACCACAGAGACGCCGATGACTCGATGCCCTTGCTGGGCTACAGTTCTTCAAACTCTTTGCGGTCCAGAACTATCGACACCGAGGTGCCCCGCACGCCTCTTCCTGGCAGGACGTTTACACTTCCCTGTAAACAAGCACCGCTACGAACGACGCGGCCACTTCACCATCGTAGCTCGACCTGTTCTCCGTCGGACGTTCGACGACCCGTGACTCCTGCCTGAAAGGGAGGACACTCAAGAAGGGCCGTCGATTCCCCGACGAGGAACGCTACAATGCCATGGTACTTTGGGCTTGCAGAACTATTGAAAAGTCTAGTGTGAACAATATATGGACTGGGCTTATGATACATCTTTGCTTTACAGGTTGCCCAGGTGGGGGGTTCTCCACACAGAACTGTCTCCAGGTAGCAGGACCAGTATTCCGCCAATTGTTGAACCATCTTGCTTTCCTTCCTCTCTACTGCTGGTTTCCTCTTTATTTTGATCTGTGTGTCATTCTGACCGTATGCACTTTAATAAGATCAAGTAACGTTAGTGGTACCACTTTAGAACTTTACATATTTACCATTGTTGATTTTCGGAGTACAAAGTGAGTTATCGTGATCGTGTATATGACTTTGAATATTAATTATATAAAGACGGTGTTTTAACCGATACAGTGTGTGGACATTCCTTTGTGGGTGCTTGGGGACTACACTGTACTTAAGAACCAGCTTGCATCACCTCCCAAGAATCTAGGCCTTGATTGCTCGACTACGTTACCATAATAGAGAATCTTGGCAGGGGTCTCTGTGCCTCCCCTCTACCATATAGAGAGCGGAAGTGCAGACACCCCCTCCGATCTTTACAGTTGTATCTTACCTGGGGTGGTGTGATGGGGTTCCGTATTGGCGTCATCATGTGGTTGCTCAGAGGGTAGGCACTGTCCCCTGGGGAGGTGTGGATGGTTGTCATTAGTTGGGTTTTTGTATTTTTCCGTGTGTGACATGCATGCATGTGCACAGACATTTGTACTCACCAATGAGCCATATGTTGCCATGCTTCCCAGCTTACAGGCCCCGGCTCAGGGCGGACATTCTATATATGAAACTGTCATGGGTAGACCCAGGATAGTTTGCATAGACAGAGGTGATGATTCCATGGGCATCGCATAAAACCTGTATGTTGATGGAATGCCAGTGCTTGCGGTTTCGACAGATGTGCTCAGTGGCCCTAGGTGGACGTAGAGCCACATGGGTGAAATCTATGGCACTGAGCACTTCGGGGAAGTGTGCCACCCTGTACAAGTCCTGGACCACGGCCTGCCTTTCTGTGGGTGTTCTGGGCATGTATATGTGCCTGCGGACTGAGGGGCGCACAGTCATGATTGTCAACATCTGGTGTAGGCAGCGTGACTGCATGGCCTGTGAGACACCCCCAACTATGGCAGTTGTCTGGTGAAATGACACAGTGGCCAAAAAATGCAAGACATTGAGCACCGTTTCCAATGGGCTCAGTGCTTGGGAGCACAAGGTGGGTGATGTGAGGTCATCCTCCCACTCAGTGACCAGGTCTAGGATGATACGAGTTGGAAACCTATACCTGCCATAGACCTGGTCATCAGGCATTCCAAAAAGGCTGGTCCTGGGCAAAAAAATGTGGGGCGCGGCTATTCTCCTTCTCCTGCGGTGTCCCACAATCAGTGCTGCGAGAAATGGGACATTCATCGTAGCTGTATATACGTGTTTGTTGTTTGCACGCACTTTTATACTGTGTGGGGACGCTGTTGCCTGCCTTCTTGTGGCGGATGTGTTTACGCCTGTGTGTGTCTTTTGGTGTGCACGGGTTTCCCGTATTCGATTCCATGAATACGTATTGTTTGTGCACGTGTGGGCGTTCCGTCTATTTCCCAGCAGTACTTCCCCAGTTACGCCTTCATTTTCACGCATTGTTCCCCATTCCGCGTGTTCCGCCCCCTTTTTGGTGTGTGCGCTTTCGCTGTGCGCATCGCGCACGGTGTTCGGGATGTTGAAGTGACGTGTGCGCCCGTGTGCGCCACCCACGGATTTGGTGCACATCCCGGGGAAAACACGGGCAGGGCCTTCCATGAATCGCACGCGTACGCTTGATTTTTCACGCTTGCACCACAAATTTCGGCCCACATTTGTTCCATGAATTGGCCCCATAATCTGACCTCGGCCTGCGCTACCACATGGGGCAAAGGAGTTGAACCTTTTCGGATTGTGCCTTTTTTATTTCACCTTAATGATTGGGCTCACTGCTGGTTTAGTAGTATTTTAAGGCTGTGTGCACCACCCCCCACACCTCCCCCCACAAACCCGCCTACTCACATTGCTCCATAGGCCAGCCTTCAAGGCGCAGAAGCAGAGAATCAGGGGTGGACTGGCCTATAGAGAACTCTGTATATTGCCCAGTAGGACTCTGCACCCTGGGCCTCTTGTGTGTGGTATTTCCAAATGTTCTCATAGGAAAAGGGTTGGTCTTTGGGAAAATGTGTAATACGGGGCCCCTTTGGAAATTATTTCCAGGGCCTCTATTGGTTCCTTGTGAACCCCGCCCCCCCCCCCCCCCACACGCGCGCTTGCAGAGAACTGACATCAAATGCGGAAAAAAAGTGTCTGTGCGCCTGTCATGTGATACAGACTTACCAAACTGGGGCTACTGCATCGGAGTCCTTTAGTGAAGGCCACACACGAGCGCTGTGTTTTTCTTTTTCAGAGCGTGGGCTCTATGTGAATCCTTATGATTCCTGGCATAATGATTGCAGTCATTCTTTAATAAGGTGGACTTGAGCATACTGCTTTAGCTGACCAACCAAGCACTGGCATATTGTACATATAGCATTTACGCCAGGCACACATTCACTTGGAGAAAAACAAATAATTGGACAAGATTAAAAAAAGCTGCAATAACATTGGCTTTGTTTTTAAAAAGGGGTGCAACCCCCACCAAACAAAATAACAGTTTGACTAGTTCGGTTTACTGAGTTAATGAGCAACCTTTGATAAGTTGCAGTGGAGTCTGCAGAGCTCTTTAGTACAGACCACAAGGGAGGCGACATGAGAGGCATTTGTGTGTCTCCAAGGCGTTGTGTTTAGCAACCCAAGAAACACGCCCCCTAGCCTTATCTTAGGCCATCCTTGGGCAGCTCCATGTGAGCTCCGAAGAGATAGCCAGGGGCCACGCCTGGCTGCAGGGCCACACGACCGCTATGCCACCCAGGAGTGCCCAACCCTAGCCAAACATGTTAAACAAATGCCACCGAGTCCGCCTCTGTCGTTTTATATTGTTCTCCACGCAGTCAAGTAAAACGTGCCGAAAATGAGTTTTTTGTCTAGGAAAATGATACGTCCACAGGGTCGAACTGTGACACAAAATAAGTCGCAGCATCAAAGCAAGTGCCCCACATTTATAACTCGCAGTTTGTATCTCAGCATTTTAAATGGAACGAAGTGGTAATTCAGGACGAAAAAGCTGTATATAGTGGATCAGGTTTGTACCCACGTAAAGTGCACTGGGGGGGGGGGGTCCGGCTCTTTATTTTTTTGCACGTTTGCCCTTAGTGCAATGTTCCCCCTTTTAACCACGCAGTGGAAAAGCGGGTCGTACAAAAGGAGTGCAAGTGCTCTCCACCCCCTTTCCCAGCCCTGAGCCGGAGTGCAGATAAGACCTGCCATGCTGACCTCATGTGCCCCGGCAGTGCAATTCCTTTTATGTCCGCAAGAGATTTTCTGGCAGATGTAAAATTAACGGAGTTGGCCTCGGTCTTGGGATTCTTTCGTACTTCATTAATGAATGCTGAAGCTTCATTTAAAGCAGATATGTATTTGTTCACAAGACAGGGAGGAACATAAAAGAGGAACAACGATTTTGCCACCGCCTTGTGCACGTTCAAAATTGCCATTGGGGTTGAGGGGGTGTGGCGTTGCCCCGTGAGGGGATACGCACGCGGCGGCGTGACGTTGCACGTCGCCGCGTGCGCCTTAAATAAACGGGGCGTTCCCGGCCGCGACAGAGCGACCGGGGAGCCCGAAGCGTGCAGACGTGTTGGTGTCCCATCTGTGCATGCTGGGGCTCGCGGGCACGCAGCGGGGGCACCCAGAGACCCCCAACAGTGGCGACGAGTGTCGGATGCCCGGGCCCGGCGGTGAGCGCAATCCCGGAGTAATTTTTCATTGCGAGTGAAGCATCCGTGGATGTTTCGCATCACGCCGAGGCCGCGGACCACACGCGGCTGGCGGCCATTTTGCCCACGAGGTGGAGAGTCTTCTAACGGCTCCGGTTTGGAGCAGGAAGACAATCCAAACCTAATTTTTGGATCAACTGACTGCAGGCAGTACAACCTGCAGGCCCATGCCAAGATTTTGTCATTTTGGTGAATTTTCAGGCGGTGACGTCGTGTTGTAGCTGGGAGATGGACTGAGGTGGCTGGGCCTTCTCAGCCCATTCCTTTTATAGCTCAATTTTTGGAGACTTTTGTTCACGGATCCTCTTCAGGACCCTCTTCAACCCCTTCATCATCATCACGTGGGGGATGACGCTCCAGCTTCTGCGGCCCACGTGGACACCAGGCGCCTTGAGGTACTCTCCTTCAACCCTTTCATCATCACGTGGGTGGTGGCAGTGTGGGGAGTGGTGCAAGTTGCGGCCCTTAGAATTGGAACAAGGGTGCCTGTGCGCTTGCGCCTAGGAGTGATCCTGGTGCCCTGGAGGGTGCGACGGCCACGGCTTCGGAGGAGTCGCAGGATGAAGATCTAACAGACCTGTTCCAGCAGAACCCCCCACAGCACATCCCACGCTCGACGACGTCTGGACTGCCTGTACAACCGGTGGGTGCACCCCCCCCTCCAGTCCAACCACCACCCCTGGCCATGGCCCAAGCCAGGGCGCAAGCGGCCTTGCAGCCAATTCCGGAGTTTGATGCTACGGGCCCTCCATCCAGCCTAGGGCCACGATGGAGGAGATGGATCGCAAGGCTAGATATGTACTTTCGGGCCGCCCAAGTCACGGACGACGACAGCATGGTGGCCACAATGCTATACTCCGCAGGGGTGACTGTGCAGGAGATCTTTGAATCTTTGACTCCAGCGGGTAACACATATGATCAGGCCAAAGCAGCCCTCCTGGCGCATTTCATCCCCCTTGCCAACGTGGACTTTGAAAGGTTCGTCATGCTGTCGGCCAAACAGAAGGAAGAGGAGACGCTTGACACTTTCTATGGCCGCCTGCGCCGCCTGTCACAAGGGTGTGCGTGGGGGGATGCGGAGGACATGATAAGGACCATGCTGATACAGGCGTGCTCGTCAGGCAAGCTGAGGCGACAAGTCCTAAGAGAGCCCGGACTCACTCTGGCCAGGATTCTGGAGCTCGGGAGGTGCCATGAGGTGGCGGAAGCTCGAGCCAACAAAATGGAGGCCGGTTCCCGCCCGGCGAAACCGGAGGAGGTGTGCGCCATCTGGCGGGGCGGCAGAGGGGTGCGAAAACCCGGTATACCTCCCAGAGACAGAGCGGGGAAGCCGGTAGAATCGTGCCAGAAATGCGGATATGATCTCCCCCACTCCTCGGAGTGCATGGCCAAAGGAAAAGTTTGTGGACGCTGTGGGGTGCCTGACCACTTCTCGAGGGTGTGCAGGGCGACTCTGCCTGTACTTATCCCGAGAGGGCAGCCCCGTCTGTGGGCCCCGCGGCAGTACCGCCCGCCGAGGGTAGCTCAGGTGGAACAGGTGGAACCAGAGGAGGCCCCGGCGGAAGAAGAAGTGGAGGAGGAGGAGGATGAGGAGAACATCTTCTTCGTCTCCAGCATGGAGGTCCTCAAGGGAAGGAGCAGAAGACAGCCGAGGTGTGTCGTGGAGGTTAACTGCTCGCCAGTCCCTGTGCTAGTCGACACGGGAGCCTCTGTAAATGTCATGGCGAGAGGACATTATGCTGCGCTCGACCCAGCCCCGAGACTGGCGACACCAAGGGCCCGTATCTTCGCATTTGGTGGGCGGGAGCCCTTGCCACTCGATGGGGTGTTCGTTGCCAAGGTGGAACACGACGGGTCGAAGATCAGGGCCCGCTTCTATGTGACTCCGGTGAGCAGCAACACCCTGCTCAGCTGTGCGGCAGCGGAGGCCCTTGGTATAGTCAGCTTCGCCTATTCAGTATACTTGGAGGACATCAACGACCTGCTCGACAAGTATGCTGACATCTTCAAAGGGATCGGGAGGATGAACGGCGAACCCGTGAGGCTCCACATCGACGAGTCGGTACAGCCCATAGCCCTGAAGCACAGGCGGATCCCATTCCATCTAAGGGACCAGGTGGACAAGGAACTCGATAACCTGGTGAACCTGGACGTAATTGAAAAGGTGGAGGGCCCCACACCCTGGGTATCCCCCATTGTCGTGGCGAGGAAACCTAAACAACCGGACTCTGTCCGAATCTGTGTGGACATGCGGTTGCCCAACAAGGCTATCAGGAGAGAACGACACCTGACCCCGACGATTGATGACATCATTGCGGAAGTGCAAGGGGCCCGTTTCTTCTCGAAGTTAGACTTACGGGCTGGGTATCACCAGGTTGTTCTCCACCCAGAGTCCCGTTATATAACGACTTTCACCACCCACAGGGGACTCTACAGGTACAAGCGTCTGAGCTTTGGAGTGTCGTCTGCAGCTGAGGTGTTTCAGAACTTAATCCGAGGCGCTCTCGCAGACCTGGAGGGCGTCCTGAACATTAGCGACGACATTCTGGTTTTTGCGAGGACTGAATCAGACCACCTGAAACGCCTAGCCAGGACTCTCGAGAGGCTGCAATCGCTGGGGCTCACCCTCCACAAGGACAAGTGTGAGTTCCTCCGCCCGACCATTGAGTTTTTCGGTTTCATCTTCAAGGAGGGCGGGGTGTCTCCTGACCCCAAGAAGGTTCAAGACATCAAGGCAGCACGACCCCCTGAGTCCGCATCAGAGGTGCGGAGCTTCCTCGGAATGGTGACGTACTGCGGGCGATTCATCAAGAATCTCGCCTCGAGGTCGGAACCTCTGAGGGCTCTGACGAAAAAGGACACTATCTGGCAGTGGGGCCCGTTAGAACAGGCGGCATTCGAGGACATCAAAGGTGCACTAACAGCGGAGGACACCGTGGCTTTCTTTGACCCTGCCTTGGAGTCGGAGATTGTTGTGGACGCCAGCCCGTTTGGCCTTGGGGCGGTCCTCACCCAGGTGAGCAGAGACGGAGGAATGAAGCCCGTGGCCTATGCGAGCAAGGCCCTCTCCGAAACCGAGCAGAGGTACTCTCAGATTGAGCGCGAGGCCCTGGCGGTTCTGTGGGGCTGCCGGCATTTCCGGCTATATGTGCTGGGGAGACCCGTGACAGTGGTAACAGACCACAAACCACTGATCCCAATCATGGCCGGATCCTCCTCCAAACCACCAGCCAGGATCGAGCGATGGATGCTGGCCCTCCTGGAATATGGCGTTAACCTTATCTACAGGCCAGGGGCCAACAATGCGGCGGACTATCTGTCCAGGCATCCGGTGGGCAGGGACGGGCCCGCCCAAGAGTCGTGCGCTGAGGAGGCCGATGATCACGTGAGCATGGTGGTCGAGAGTGCTACCCCCAATGCGATGCCGCTCCCCGAACTGGAGACCGCAGCAGCCAATGACGAATGCTTCCGCATCCTGCGAAGCTCGATGCAATCGGGGTCCTGGAAGACCGTGCTGGAGTTGGTGGCCGGGCGCACGCAGGAGGCCAAGGTGACCCTCGAGCAACTCTGGAAGGTGAGGGATGAACTGTCCTTCACGGAGTCGGGTCTGTTGCTGCGGGGTGATCGCCTGGTGGTGCCGGGCTCCAAGGTCCACGAAGTCATCAACCTGGCGCACCAGGGACACCAAGGGGCCGCCAAAACGAAGGCGAGGTTGAGGCTGAAGGTGTGGTTCCCCGAGCTGGAGAAGAAGGTGGACAACTTCGTAGCGGCCTGTGTATGGTGCCAGGCGGCTTCCCCAGTACAACGGGAGCCCGAGATCGAGGTAATGCCACGGGGGACCCGCCCATGGGAAGTTGTGCATGCGGACTTCGGATCCACGGCCGTGGGTACTCATTTCCTAGCCATCGTCGATGAGTAGTCGCGATACCCGGAGGTGGAATTCGTTGAGTCGGTGGCATTCGAGCACGTGGTGGGCGCTGTGGAGAAGATCTTTGCCACCCATGGGTTCCCTGTGACCCTGTGCTCGGACAATGGATCCCCATTCCAGAGCGCGAGGTTCTCGGAATTCCTCGAGAGCTGCGGAGTGGCCCACCGGAAGGTGTCCCCGTTGTGGCCCCGCGCGAACGGGGACGCAGAGAGGCTGATGAGGACATTAAACAAGACGTTCCGGATAGCTCAGGGACAAGGTCAGCCTCTCCAGCGGGCGCTATACCAGTTCCTAAGAGTGTACCGCACTACCCCACATGCTTCAACTGGGGTGGCCCCGGCTGAGGCTCTGTTCCGCAGGTGCCCCCGAGGTCTCCTCCCGGAGGTGCAGGAGAAAGTACCCGGTGTAATAGACGACCAACGGGTGGAAGCGGAGCGGCTGGCAAGGACCAGTCAGGAGAATCTACGGAGGGGCCTTCGTCCGCAGCGGCTGGAACCGGGCGACGAAGTGTTGATTAGGAACCGGCATCCCCATGGGAAACTCTCGCTTCCATATGAGCCCGAGCCGCTGGACGTAGTGGCGGTGAAGGGGTCGATGGTGACGGCCTCGGATGGGAAGTCGGCCGTCACCCGGAACGTGAGTTTCTTCAAGAAACTGGGGGACTCTCGGACTGAACTCCCGCCTGACCCGGATGAGACGGTCCTCCCGGATGAAGACACCCCCCGGGGGGAATTCGTGGGGTCATCAGCACGAGACACCGGGGCGGCCGGGAGTCCGGCGACTGAGGTAGGTGGGAGGTACCCCCAGAGGGCTGGGCGAGGGAAACCTGCCTACCTCGGAGACTATGTGCTGGGGCCGATTGACTGGGCTCCGGAGTGAAGGGGATCCGGGAGGCTGTTAATAAATGGGGGCCTGGGGCTTGCGAGTTGTACATGCCAGTATGGGTAGTAATATGTTTGATGTGTTTTGTTGTTATTGTTCCTCCCCGAAAAAGGAGGAGTGTGGCGTTGCCCCGTGAGGGGATACGCACGCGGCGGCGTGACGTTGCACGTCGCCGCGTGCGCCTTAAATAAACGGGGCGTTCCCGGCCGCGACAGAGCGACCGGGGAGCCCGAAGCGTGCAGACGTGTTGGTGTCCCATCTGTGCATGCTGGGGCTCGCGGGCACGCAGCGGGGGCACCCAGAGACCCCCAACAGGGGGGATGGACGGGGGGTGGGGAGTAAATGGCACCCAACAGCATGTACGTGCATTGTGTTTGACCCGAATGCAATTAACATGTCCTATAAACTGACCTTTGAATGCCAACGTTAGTTTGGGCCCATGCATTCAATTTTAAAACAAGGCAGGAGAGTGAGGGGGAAAGAGTAAAGCAATGTAAACTCGCTTTTATTCTTTTTTTCCACACCATCCTCTGAAAAAGCACTGCCTGCAGATTACGCTTCGCACACGGCCTTTAATGAAGGATTCATATGGAATCCGCCTCGTCTCGAGCAGGTGAAAACCCGCGGGAGATGCCGTAGGAATCCGCTCATTTGACGCGCGTATGAAAATGTTAAACTGGTGTAAAATAAAACACATCGACAAGAGGAAGGAGGTCAGCAGAAATCGCATTTCAGCTCCATGACCCCTTTTGCCTTTTCACTGCAGGAAATTGAGGCAGAATTGGCAAATGGAACAGCAAGAGTCTTGTCGCTTTACCCAAGAGCCTTATCGCATCGCATTACCCAAGAGCCTTACCGCTTTACCGTCTCAATGTTTTCGCGATCTGCCCCATTTAAAATGAGCGTGACTGACTAGCACACATTTACCTACACTGGGTTTTTGGGCTGGCTTTCTTGGCATTCTATATATTAGTGCCCGGAGATAGCCAAGCAGAATGTAACATGCATTCTGATTGGCTCACGCTGGGTCGTTACCAGTCCGGGAATCCCTCGGCTGGGCTTTCACAGCCATTGCTCCTGGTGGGGGGCGTGGCAGCCCCACCGCCATTGTGAAGGCTCGAAGCAGTGCTATCCTCGCTCCGAGCCTCCACACGACTGAGAAGCTGCCATCGCACCCCGCCGGGGACTCGGGTATGTTTCCCCCCACACCCCTCCCAACCCCACTTACCTTCTTCTCTTTATTTTTTTGGGACCGGACGCACTGGGAACAGAAGTCTTCCCAGCGCGTCCGCTCCCGATGGCCGCCATCCCTTCCCCGTCGGCCATTTTCTCAGTCATTTCGGGACAGAAAAAACTGCTTTTAGTACCCCGGTCTCGCAGATCTTGCGGGCCAGGGTACTAATAGCAATGTGCCCCGAGCGGTGGGGGCATTACCGAGTCAGGTAATGGCCCGGTGCCTTCGTTAAGTTATAACTATGGGCCCCGGGGCATTGCCTGACTGTAATGACCCCACCGCTCGGGGCATATTGCTTAAGTAAGACACCCTCAAATGCTTCTATCAACATAAAGGACTAATGTGAAGGCGTGAGACTATTAAACTTAATAATTCACCCTTCATACGGAAAACCTAACATTTATATATATTTGTGTGCATACCCTACGGTTTGCCTAGTTTTCAGGCCATCTTTTTTTTTTAAAGAATTCGGGTTTATAAAAGATGGCTTTGAAAGTACACAATTCAAGCCATCTTTTATAAAGCTTTGACTACGGACAAAATTGTCCGTCGGCAAAGCTTAATAAAAGATGGCTTGAAATGTGTACTTTCCAAGCCATCTTTTATAAACGTCAAGGAATCCCCAGGTTCGCCGAGGGTTAAAGACACCTCGGCGACCTGGAGAAACAAAGGGACAGTAACTGCCTCTGGTGACCTCTCGCGCGAGGGGTCACCAGAGGGAGTTACTATGACTGACGGAAGTGGCAGCCAGTCACAGCTTCACTGTGGCTGTCTGCCACTTCTGTCAGCTCGCCTGACTTCATGGCAGGCGCATCTCCCGTCGCGGCTCTGGCCGCGACGGGATAATGCATCCCGCCAATGTTGCAGTAGGACGGGGGCCCCGGCAGGGCCCCGGCTCAGTCCCACTTTTTGGAGACTACCGGGGCCCGGCCCCGGCAGGCCCTGGCTCACTTTAAGCACTGAGTAAAGCACATTAGCACCATGGGCAGGGGTGCTAGCCAGTCAGCCTGCACATAATCCCAGCTGTATTCACACTAGCAGCAGAATGTTCTGAGCAGCCTGATTGATGCCCAGCTATAGCATCTCTCCCCTTTCTTGTTGGCATCCATCCCCAGATTGGCACCCACTCGGAGGGGTGGACTGGCCTACATGGATCCCTCGAGATTTCCCAGTAGGCTTCTACATTTTGGGCTTCTTTTGCGTGGCATTTCTAAATGTTCCCATAGGAAAAGGGTTGGGTTGGCTGAAAATAATGGGGACACTTTGAACATTATTTCCAGGGCCTCTTTTGGTTCCCAGTAATTATTTCCAGGGCCTCTTTTGGTTCCCAGTCCACCCCTGCCCACTTGCCTACTAACCAGCACCATGGTGACTCTTGGCTGTTCTAGACCCCTTTGTAGCTAAGAAAAAAGCAAAATGTAAACTTTCCTGAACTCTCGGGGAATAGGTGCCACACTACAGAAGTGTGTTCTCGGTGTTGATGTTGTCATCATCATTGTGACAAATGTACTACTCCTACTCAGCCCCACACTTCTGCTAAATGCGGAACGATTCTAATTATAAAGGTGAAACGGCCACTGCACGACAGTTATACCTCTTTTGCTGGCAGGCTATACAATTCAGGAGTGGTGTGAGCTAGCAAAGAAGTAACCAAACAACAATAGTACCATGGGATCAAAATACAAGGAATTTCCTATCCAGTTCTATAAAAAAAATAGGCGACTTAAATTATGCTAAGAATACAGGAAACTAACCAAACCACTAATAACCCTCCTGTAAAAGAAAGACACAGGATATACAGACTTTAAGATGAAAGAGGCCATCTGGGTTCTAAGACAGCGGCAGACCAGGAAAAGCTACAGCAGCAGTGTCCAAGTTCAACATAGATGTTTTTAAAAACGTAAGGAGTTGGGTCTGAAATGTCACTAAGCGTGCCAAATGGACATAACCACTCTGCAGACCTTTAAAACATGTTCTTGAGGCTTGACACTGCTGGGATAGTCTTCTAGGCGCTTTACAACAGGTTGTGTCACCCTTGAGATGGTTGAGTCGCTAGTTTCCTATGGATGAAGTGCGTCAAGACTTCGAGCTAGCCTGAGACAGTCCAGCAAAATGATGCAGTCCTGCAGCAGTGATTGGCACAAACTGGGTGAAGAACAGGCAGACGATGGCCCAATTAGGTGTCTCAATGGGGCAGAGTTGGCTATCCTTCGAAGTATGGGTCCCCTCCTTATCCCTTAGGTTATCCTGAGCCCCAAGAATGCACACGTAAACTGCAGGGGCTGCTGGCATTATTACAGACAACAAAATAAAGAATTCGCTGTGCACACACTCACACACACCTCTATTGTATAAGGAAAGTGAAGGTATGTTCAGACCAATATGGAGCTAACTCTACTTCAAGTCCGGGGGAGAATATGGCAGCTCTGGCACAAATGCTGCTTAACAGTGTAAAGCCCAAAAATGTTCCCAATGTGACGGACACTCCCGTGCCCTGCATACTTTCTAAGTTGGGTGAGCAACCAAAATGTATGATTTTTGTGAAGAATTTCTATTACACGTGCAAACATTATTCTCGAAAATAGTTGTACTGATACAATGTCTTGATGAACATTATTCTTTAATGTAAAATAGATAAAATAGAGCCCAACACGTTTCGGGACATCCCTTCATCAGGAGCAGGTATACAATATATGCTCAAAGTTAAAGTATCCAATCCACTATAGAAAGTATTTGAAATAATTTTAGTGCGGTTATGATCATTTGCAAAAAACATTATATCTTTGAATGGTAAGCTACATTAAGTCACCTGGATGGTTTAGGATATAATCTTAATAGTGAGCCAACTTCTCTGTGAGTCTTCAACTACGTAAATCTTGTGAACCCAGTAGTGTTTCCCTCAAAAGGGAGAAATAAATGTTTCAACTATGTTTCTAATCAATAAATGTGGACAACTGTACCAAAAATACCAATTTCAAAAAAGAAAAAGTGACTTAATGTAGCTTACCATTCAAGGATATAATGTTTACCATCCAGGTGACTTGAGTAGCTTACCTCCCCCAGAGGGAATGTTCTGAAAAAGTGAATCCACATCCCTAAAGAAACAATAGGGAACATTCAGTGTGTATGCTAAAAATAAATTCGGTCTTAAATGAAGAACCTTTCTCAAAATTAGAATCAATGCAATAACTTACCAATAGATTCACCAATTCTCCGTTTACAATAGGTTGAGGCTAGCGATGGCAAACATTAGACGGGCATATATGGCAAACAGCAAAATGCCCCAGAAGATCTATCATACAAAACTGGAAGTCAACAAAACAGAAGTTTGCATGTTAAGTGCCACATTGGCATGACAATGGCCACTTAAAGACGACATTCGGTAACGCGGCATAATGACATCACAACGTCGATTATCCATCTTGGAACAAAATTTGTATTTTAAGTACTGAGCGTAGAGGCTAAACATACCTTAATCTCGTCAATAAAAAATTTCTGAATAATTTCAAAAACCGTCTCGAATGAGGAGATGAAGAAAACTCATCCTTGTAGTATAATTGGCATAAATGTTGCATTATGACTTTTCATTGTTTTGTCGTTCTATTCTTCATGTATGTCTAATCATCCTAATGATAATCACCATATTTATTCTGGATTCTCTACTATGTTATGCAATTAAATACAGATTAAACTTCTGTTCAGTGTTTCATGATAAGAGTGACATAAAACAATCTCTCAAGGTGTTACACATGACGCTAAGTGGTCTTACAAAATCCGCTAATGGCGTACAATATGTTATCACAAGTTAAGGGAAATTTTGAACTGTCAAAATTGCCTGCGTGTAATTGTTACTGAAGAGTACAAGTTTATACAATACATATCTCATATTTCTCAACTGTTGTTCTGTGGTCTATTGATCTAGCAACCTGATGACATATGTCGGGTAATCTTGATTTATTTCATGTAACATAAATATTCAACTGTAAATGTTAATCCCAACTATGAACATGCTTAGTACAAAAATTAAACTGGTTACTTGACATCAAATCGGGAACAAGTGTCAAAGATTTCCCTAGAGAATTGATAATTCTGATCAACCTAAGTCTGGACCTTCTCAGGTACCTCGACTGTTCTTCAGTATTACATAGATCTGACATTTTTGTACCATGTATTCAATAATCACTGTAGTTCACATGAACCATCTGGTTTATCCTCTGTATTTTTTTAATTACAAATCTAAATAGACTAAATACATATCTAAAATCTAATTCGTTATTCTAAGCTTGATCAGATCAAGGGAGAGATTAGTGAAACCTAATTCACATAATCCAAGTACATCAACAGTCCCTAGTGTACATAAATGGTTGGTCATATAATGGTGTGTATAGCAAAGTAGTATATTATTTGATAGAGATCGTGTCAAGGTAAACTCCTCATTCATTACAGACGGATCCAAGGATTCTAATTTGTGTATCCAGAGCATCTCTCTCTTCAACACAATAGGTTACCTCCCTGGGTGGTGCTCGCACCAACTGAAGGACCACAGCCCTCAGTTGGGCAATGGTGTGTGTCTATGTATCAAAGTGCCTCGCTACCAGTGATTTTGGATTCCTGGTGCGAATATTGGATTTGTGTTTTGTTAGACGTTCCTTGATTTTTCTGGTAATCTGCCCTATGTAGAACTTCCCAAATGGACATATCAGACCATAAATCACGTTCTTGGATTCACATGTAGTGAAATGCCTGACTGCTATGTTTTGACCATTATATGGGTGCCTTACATTTACAATATTGCAGTTACTGCAATTAAGGCATTATATTGTGCCCCATTTAGATTTTTGTAGAAATTGTTTTTTGTCTGTAACTTGTCTCTCTGCTTTAATCAGACTATACCTAAAGTGTTTGCCTCTTTTGTATGCAACCAGCAGTGGTTTTGGGAACAATCTGGACAATTGAGGGTCCAGCTGGTCAGTTTCCATTTATTTTTCAGAAGCCTTGAAATTTGGGGTCTTTGTCTGGAATATCTAATCAGATATATTAATGGAGTTTCTTTATCTTTTGTTTTAGGTGTGAGCAATGAGCCCCAAAGTTGGGAATCACTCTTCTCCATATCCTTAGTCAATTCTTCTTCGGGGTAACCTCTCTTTTAATCTGTCCATAATTCTGGTAGATACCTCCTTGTATTGGTTAACATCAGAATGCATTCTCTTGATTCTCCTAAACAGGCTCAAAGGTAGGCTGTTTTTTAAATGTGGTGGGTCGAAACTGAGTTAATGCAAGGTGTTAACATCTGTGGTTTTCCAATACACTGATGTGACTAACCTTTGGTTCATATACGTGACTTTCACCTCAAGTAAGTGTATGTGTAGACTAACCACCCATCTCTAATGTGAATTTGATCCTTGAGTGACATGAGTTGAGATGTTCCATAAATGTTTTTATTTCCTCCTGACTGCCTTTCCAGATGCCAAAAATGTAATTGATAAATCTCTTCCAATACTGGAGCTTCAGAGGGTGTCTGAGAACAAATTTAGTTTCAAAGCAATACATAAAAAGGTTTGCATAAACTGGGGCTATCGCAGAGGCCATGGATGTTCCAAATGTTTGAAGATAATCGGTGAATAGCATTCAGGCATTTCGCTACATGCAACTCTAAGAACGCGATTTATGGTTTGATATGTCCATGCAGGAAGTTCTATATAGGACAGACTACCAGAAAAATCTAACAACCTCTAAAAGAAAACACCTCCAATATTTGCACCAGGAATCCAAAATCACCGGTAGCGAGACACTTTGAAACACAGACACATTCTATTGCCCAACTGAGGTATGTGGTCCGTGAGTTGATTGATTGATTGATTGTTTATTTGTATAGCGCCTATAAACAATGTGTTTCAAAGCGCTTCAAGGAGGGAGGGAAACAAGGGAAAATACAATACATTCTTACAGGTCCTTGAAGCAAATCAGAATGTGAGAAATAACTATCATATCATAACTGATAGTACAAGTGCAGGGAACAAATAACAGAGAGGTGAGGGAGGAAAAAAGGAGACAATACAAGCAGTAGCGTTACTATGCCTGACGGCCCTGGGGAGGTAACCTAGTTGAGACCGAACTTAACTTAAATAGACTTCAGGGCCTGCAAAACAACTCATTAAGAGCAGCACTTAGTTTACCTAGATCCAGTCACATATCGACTCCCAGGCGCAATGCCTACTGGCTAACAGTTCGAGACAGGCTCACCCTTCGTACTCTAGTAATCACACACAAATGCCTTGCGAATACAGCACCCGAATATCTATCTGACAAAATCTGTCTTCACCAATCAGCCCGCACCACCCGAGCTACCCTATCTCATCTCCTTACCGTACCTAGGTTTAGCCTTAAAACAGCTGGAGGAGCAAGCCTCCCAGTCCAGGCAGCCAAACCCTGGAACTCCTTACCCATTGCCCTCAGACAAGAGCCATCCTCCATGGCATTCAAAACTGGAATCAAGGATTGGCTCAATAACAAGCCTCTCCAATAACCACCCCTGTGTGTGCCAAATCCCCACTCTCTCTCCTCACTTGATTGCACTTCTGCCCAAACTCTGTTTTAATTGCTGTTGCATGCCTTCAGACCTTCTGTAACCACAGGTCTTGCCAACTTCAATTGCATTGCCATTGATGCTCATTCATGTATACCACAAGTCTGTTTAATATTCATGTATGTAATCACAAGTCCTTTTCCAGTGCCCAGTTACCTATGGGTTCGGTGCGCGATATAAATAATGAACAAATACAAATACAAAAAAATCATGTTGAAGAGAGAGATGTTCTGGATACACAAATTAGAATCCTTGGACACTTCTTGAAACAACAAGGAGTTTACCATGGTACCTTTTCTATAAAAGAGTATGGTGCTTTGCTACCCACACCATTCTATGACCAACCATGTATGTACACTAGGGACTGTTGAAGTACTTGTCTTATGTGAATTAGGTTTCACTAATCACTCCCTTGAGCTGATCAAACTTCAAATAACTCATCAGATTTTAGATCTGTTTTTAGTTATTAGATTTGGAATTAACAAATACAGAGGATACACCAGATGTTTCATGGGAACTACAGAAATTATTGAATATATTATATATAATTATTTAATTGCATTATGTATTACAGAATCTGGACTACATGTGGTGATTATACTTGGGATGATTAGACTTGCATGAAGGCTTGAATGACAATACAATGAAAAGTCATAATGCAACATTTATTCCGATTATACTGTAGGATGAGGTGCCTTCATCTCCTCACTTGAGATGTTTTTCAATTACTCTGTTAGTGACGATGGTGAGATTGTTTTGGTCTCGATAGTAAATATAAATCTTGCCCCAAGATGGAGAATTGACGTAGTGACATTACACCACGTTAATGAACGCTGTCTTTAAGGGGTCTTTTTCATATCAACTTTGCAATTTTTTGTTATAACACGTAAGATGCAAACTTCCGTTGTGCTGACTTTGAGAATTTATTCGAGTTTTGTATGATGGATCTCCTTCCGGTGACACAACTTGGTATTTTGAAGTTTACCACTTAGCATATATGTCCCTCTACTTTTTACCATCACGGGCCAAAACTTATCGTAAACTGAGAATTTATGAACAAATATAGAATCTATTGGTAAGCGATTGCAGGGATTCTAATTTTGAGAAGGTTTCTCAATTTAAGTTTGATTTTTCTTTTTTGTTTAGAATACACACTGAATGTACCCTATTGTTTCTTTAGGGATGTGGATTCTCTCTTTCAGAACACTCCCACTGGGGTACGTAAGCTACTCAAGCCACTTTTTCTTTTTTGAAAATGTAATTTTTGGTAGTTGTCCACATTAATTGATTAATGGACCACCTGAAGTTTCGGAAGCAGCTCAAAACATTCCTCTACTCCTCTGCTTTCTCTCTGTCTCCCATGCTGACCTACCTGTCTGCTTTACCAACTGGTTGCTTGGCTCCCCTCAGAGTCTCACTGGGTACCAGGCTCTTTCTTAATAAGTCACCCTTCCACTGCCTCCCGGCCTACCACTCACTTAGGGGCTGTAACTGTAACCCTACAGCCCGTTGTTCTCCTTGCACTACCCAGAGCCACGCTGCCCGGGCTGCACTTATTCAGAGCATTGCTGCCCTTTTTTCTCCCTTGCACTTCCCCCTTCCTTTTCTCTTGCACTTCGCATTCTTGCACTTGCACAATCTGAATGAAACAAGGCCTAGTAAGATCGTTTTTCTTGTCCTCCTTCTGTTTTCCCTCCCTTGTCTTGCCTAGAAAAACTTAAATACAGGAGCATTATGAATTACTTATCATATCATTAGCGTCATATTGGAGACATTTTTCCTTCCTTTTTAGGTGGACCCTACTGGGTTCGCAAAGTAGTTGAAGACTCACAGAGCAGTTTGGCTCATTTTTTAGATTATATCCTAAACCATCCAGATGAATTGATGTAGATTGCCATTCCAGGATATAATAATGTCTTTTACAAATTATCATAACCACACTAACACTATTTTAATACTTTCTATTGTAAAATTGTTACTTTTACTTTGAAGATTGACTTTATACCTGCTCCTGAAGAAGTGTGTTGAGCTCTATTTTACATTAAAGAATAATGTTCATCAAAACATTGTATCAGAACAACTGTTTTGTAGAATTATGTTTACACTTGTAATACAAATTCTTAACAAAATCATACATTTTGGTTGGTCACCCAACTTAGACAAGGGACGGGAGTATCTGTCACATTGTCAGTGAGGGAATGCAAGCAGGTTCCTCTTTGTTAAATGCTAATGTGGTAGCATGTTTGGTGGTTACTAAATAAAAAATTTGAAAATTGCATTTGTATAAAAGAGCAAATACTTTGGTCAATGGGTGCAGACTTGTGGCTTGTGCCGCTCCCACAAGAGAGGGAAAATGCCAAGGAAATAACAATGTCGCTCTGCGCACACCACTATCGTATAAGGAAAGTGAAGGTATGTCTACCAGAATTATGGACAGATTGAAAGAGCGAAGTTAGCCCGAAAGTATTGACTAGGGAGAAGAGTGACTCCCAAACTAGGGGCTCATTGCTCAATCCTAAAACAAAAGATCAAGAAACTCCATTAATACATGATGAGATGTTCCAGACCAAGAACCCAAATTTCAAGGTTTCTGAAAGAAAATTGTAAACTGACCCAAATGGACCCTCAATTGTCCAGATTGTTCCCAAAGGCACAGATGGTTGCATACAAAAGAGGAAAATACTTCAGGGATACTTTGATTAAAGAAGAGACAGGTTACAGGCAAACAGCAATTTCTATAAAACACTTAAATGAGGCACATTCCCATGCCTTCATTGCAGTCACTGCAATTATGTAAACAAAGGAGATCATGTAAGACACCCATATAATGGTTGAACAATAGCCTTCGGGCATTTTGTTTCATGCAACTCTAAGAATGTGATTTATTGTTTGATTTGTCCATGTTGGAAGTTCTACGTAGGGCAGACTACCAGAAAAATCGAGGAATGTCTAACAGAACACAAATCCAATATTCAAGCCAGGAATTCAAAATCATGGCATTCTCCCACCTGTTCCCCAGGGATCTTCTATTCAGGTGGCCAGGGAAGGGACACCGCTTTTTGATCCTAACCCTGGGGGTGGACAAGCGAGGGAGGATCATCTGGGTAGAGGGTATCTGAGGACTGGGGAGAGGATGCCAAAGGGTGAGACATGGTATTCCCCCCTGTACAGACGACAATTCATCCTGCCCCCCCCCCTCTACCTTTGGAGGCTACTGTGACAGTACCATACCCGTTGACAACATACAATGTACTGCAAAGAGGAAGAGGCATCTTCGAGTGAGGAAGATCAATACCTATGAAAGAACCCATTATAGTACTGAGAAGAAGAAGAAGAAGAAGATGCAAGCAGAGGTAAACCAGTACTTTCATTACATATGTCCCACTAATGAGGTCAGGCAAAGTCAGGCTCTTAATACTAACTACCATCACTTGCAGCCTATCAACCTTTGCTGGGAGTATAAAATTGACAAATTCAGACAACCCAAAGAGAACGGGGATCACAGAGTGCAAGGGGCAGCAGGAAAGGGTGCTGTGTCCGAGAGTGTCCCAGAGAGAACGGAATGGCAAGCCATCAGAAGTCTGCACAGGAACGTCAGCAGTGTGGCCAGGGAGCCGAATGGGAGAAGTGCAGAGAGCCATGTCTGCAGGCAGTTCCTGTGGTGAACACCCAGAACTGCTTGTTACCCTGGCTGAAAGCACCAGCCAGGGTTGTCAGAGGGGCAGGTGGAGTAGCTCTACCTTTCACAAGGATGAATGAAAATGCCAGAGATCCAGATGCGAACCCCTTTGAGTTTCAGAGAGGCAGATTGGAACCTAGCGCGTGCCTCTAATCTAAAGATACATTGTAGCCGCATGTGGCAGGCTGCTAAGTGTGAAAGGAGAGCACCTGGCCAGTAATAAAAAGTAGCATAACATTGTAACGGGCTGAATCTCCTGAAAACGCGGAGTGACAGGCTGCTGGGGGGGGGGGGGGAGCTAGCGAAGCGGGAGCAAAAGCCAACAATATACAAAAGCAAGTTGCCAAAGTAAAAAAAGGGCAGCGCTGGGGTGACTGGTTGCATAACCTGTAATGGGTGGACCATGTAGTCCAAAACTGCGCCTAGAACAGGAAGCCCTAATATATAAAGAAAGGCCCTAAGTCCCAAAGGTTTGCCAAGGATAAAGAGCCACTGGTTGCGGGACCTGATATGGGCGGACCGTACAGTCTAAAACTGCACCACAACCAGGAGGGGGCTGCAACGAAAGAGTTGTAAAGTGAGAAGAAGTTTGTGAACTTTGTTTTGTGATCAAGAACTGTATTGAGCTTGGGGAATGAAACCCTGAGCCTTAAATTAATACTATGAGACTATTTCCTGTGAACAATGTGAACTTTTGATAACTCTATACTTCAGGAACTGCTACCTGAAGTTTGGGGGAGAGTGCCTGAACTTCTTATGAATCTTCTTTTTTCAACTGAAGTTTTTCCAGTAAACCTTGTGTGGATTATAACTAGAGACTATACCCCACATGGTACGGGCTTTGCAAGATCCTACTGTTTGAACTGTATCCTGACTTGGGAAAGGGAGCTAGCCAGTGCTCTGAACTTTACGTTATTCACTTCTTGAGTTGAACCACCCTATCACTATAGTTGTCTCTTAGTTGTGACGGCAAGCAAAGGTTTGGACACAGACTTTTTGATTTGGACACCTTTACTTTGATGATTCTTAGTTTATTTAGGTAGGGCAATCCCGCCATAGCGATAGGGCCAGATAGGCATTTCACCCATCCTGATTCATTGAATAGAGGTTTTGACACTGTATCACCTGTGTCTGTGTATCTCTTGGTACCATGACTGGCTCACACAAGGCCCTTTGAAACACAGAGACACACTATTGCCCAACTGAGTTTTGTGGTCCTTGAGTTGGTGCGAGCACCCCCCCGCCGAGATGACATAGATGAGATAATTTTGAAGAGAGAGAGATGTTCTGGATACATGAATTAGAATCCTTAGACCCTTCTGGAATGAATGAGGAGTTTACCTTGGAACCTTTTCTGTAAAAGAGTATAGTGCTTTGCTATAGACACCATTCTCTGACCAACCATGTATGTACACTAGAGATTTTTGAAGTGCTTGTCTTATGTGAATGAATTATGTTTCACTAATCTCTCACTTGGTCTGATAAAATTTCGAATAACTGATCAGATTTTAGATCTGTATTTAGTCTATTTAGCTGTGGCATCATCAAATACAGAGGATAAACCAGATGTTTCATCGGCACAAAAGAGATTATTGAATACATCATACAAATATGTCAGATCTATGTAATAGTGAAGAACAGTCAAGGTACCTAAGAAGATCCAGACTTAGGTTGTTCATAATTGTCAATTTTCTAGTGAAAGCTTTGACACTTATTCCTGATTTTATGTCAAGTAACCAGTTTCATTACTGTACAAAGTCTATTCATAGTTGAGATAAAAATGTACACTGTTGAATATTTACATCTTACATGAAAAAATCAAGAGGACCTCACACATGCCATCGGGTTGGTAGATCAATTTAACACAGAACAACAGTTGAGAAATATGGAATATGTACTGTTGAAAGTTGTACTCTTCAGTAGCCTTTACACACACGTTTTATTGTGCACCATTTCCCTTCATTTGTGGTATTTGTAAGACCACTTAACATCATGTGCACCCCCATGTGAGATTTTTATCGTTATGTCACACTTATCATAAAATCCTGAACGGAAATTTTACCTGAATTTACTATTTAATTGCATTACTTATTACAGAATCCTGAATGGTGTTTCTGTCAGTGTGAATCCTGTTGCTTTAACATGCCATTTATCAACCTTGCTCAGTCGCGGAGCACGGGGTATAGTCCAGTCGCTCTGCAAAGTGCAGAGAGAAGGATGTGCTCCTTGTGTTTTTCGGCATACTCAGTGCTGGTCATTGGGCCGGCTCTCGGCGGATCGAGATCCGGTGTAACGTCGAATTCTGCTCATCGTCGAAAAATGCTTAGGCTGCTACTGCGCATGCGTGAATTTCGATGGCAAAGCAAAATCCGACGGTACTGTAACGTCGGATTTTGCTTACCCGTCAGAAAATGCTTTCTGGTCTACGGGGCAGCGGGGCAGGGGCAAGGGGCAAGGGGCAGGGGCAGCTGTACATTAACCCTATTAACCCTATGTTTCCACAGGGCATATTATTTATTTTAACCCTATGTTGTGCAGGGCAGTACATTAACCCGTCAGAAAATGCTTTCTGCCGTCAGAAAATGCTTTCTGGTCTACGGTGCAGGGGCAGCGGGGCAAGGGGCAGGGGCAGCTGTACATTAACCCTATTAACCCTATGTTTCCACAGGGCATATTATTTATTTTAACCCTATGTTGTGCAGGGCAGTACATTAACCCGTCAGAAAATGCTTTCTGCCGTCAGAAAATGCTTTCTGGTCTACGGTGCAGGGGCAGCGGGGCAAGGGGCAGGGGCAGCTGTACATTAACCCTATTAACCCTATGTTTCCACAGGGCATATTATTTATTTTAACCCTATGTTGTGCAGGGCAGTGCATTAACCCGTCAGAAAATGCTTTCTGGTCTACGGTGCAGGGGCAGCGGGGCAAGGGGCAGGGGCAGCTGCACATTAACCCTATTAACCCTATGTTTCCACAGGGCATATTATTTATTTTAACCCTATGTTGTGCAGGGCAGTGCATTAACCCGTCAGAAAATGCTTTCTGCCGTCAGAAAATGCTTTCTGGTCTACGGGGCAGGGGCAGCGGGGACAGGGGCAGGGGCAGCTGTTCATTAACCCTATTAACCCTATGTTTCCACAGGGCATATTATTTATTTTAACCCTATATTGTGCAGGGCAGTGCATTAACCCGTCAGAAAATGCTTTCTGCTGTCAGAAAATGCTTTCTGGTCTACGGGGCAGGGGCAGCGAGCAAGGGGCAGGGGCAGCTGTACATTAACCCTATTAACCCTATGTTTCCACAGGGCATATTATTTATTTTAACCCTATGTTGTGCAGGGCAGTGCATTAACCCGTCAGAAAATGCTTTCTGCCGTCAGAAAATCCTTTCTGGTCTACGGTGCAGGGGCAGCGGGGCAAGGGGCAGGGGCAGCTGCACATTAACCCTATTAACCCTATGTTTCCACAGGGCATATTATTTATTTTAACCCTATGTTGTGCAGGGCAGTGCATTAACCCGTCAGAAAATGCTTTCTGCCGTCAGAAAATGCTTTCTGGTCTACGGGGCAGCGGGGCAGGGGCAAGGGGCAAGGGGCAGGGGCAGCTGTACATTAACCCTATTAACCCTATGTTTCCACAGGGCATATTATTTATTTTAACCCTATGTTGTGCAGGGCAGTACATTAACCCGTCAGAAAATGCTTTCTGCCGTCAGAAAATGCTTTCTGGTCTACGGTGCAGGGGCAGCGGGGCAAGGGGCAGGGGCAGCTGTACATTAACCCTATTAACCCTATGTTTCCACAGGGCATATTATTTATTTTAACCCTATGTTGTGCAGGGCAGTGCATTAACCCGTCAGAAAATGCTTTCTGGTCTACGGTGCAGGGGCAGCGGGGCAAGGGGCAGGGGCAGCTGCACATTAACCCTATTAACCCTATGTTTCCACAGGGCATATTATTTATTTTAACCCTATGTTGTGCAGGGCAGTGCATTAACCCGTCAGAAAATGCTTTCTGCCGTCAGAAAATGCTTTCTGGTCTACGGGGCAGGGGCAGCGGGGACAGGGGCAGGGGCAGCTGTTCATTAACCCTATTAACCCTATGTTTCCACAGGGCATATTATTTATTTTAACCCTATATTGTGCAGGGCAGTGCATTAACCCGTCAGAAAATGCTTTCTGCTGTCAGAAAATGCTTTCTGGTCTACGGGGCAGGGGCAGCGAGCAAGGGGCAGGGGCAGCTGTACATTAACCCTATTAACCCTATGTTTCCACAGGGCATATTATTTATTTTAACCCTATGTTGTGCAGGGCAGTGCATTAACCCGTCAGAAAATGCTTTCTGCCGTCAGAAAATCCTTTCTGGTCTACGGTGCAGGGGCAGCGGGGCAAGGGGCAGGGGCAGCTGCACATTAACCCTATTAACCCTATGTTTCCACAGGGCATATTATTTATTTTAACCCTATGTTGTGCAGGGCAGTGCATTAACCCGTCAGAAAATGCTTTCTGCCGTCAGAAAATGCTTTCTGGTCTACGGGGCAGCGGGGCAGGGGCAAGGGGCAAGGGGCAGGGGCAGCTGTACATTAACCCTATTAACCCTATGTTTCCACAGGGCATATTATTTATTTTAACCCTATGTTGTGCAGGGCAGTACATTAACCCGTCAGAAAATGCTTTCTGCCGTCAGAAAATGCTTTCTGGTCTACGGTGCAGGGGCAGCGGGGCAAGGGGCAGGGGCAGCTGTACATTAACCCTATTAACCCTATGTTTCCACAGGGCATATTATTTATTTTAACCCTATGTTGTGCAGGGCAGTGCATTAACCCGTCAGAAAATGCTTTCTGGTCTACGGTGCAGGGGCAGCGGGGCAAGGGGCAGGGGCAGCTGCACATTAACCCTATTAACCCTATGTTTCCACAGGGCATATTATTTATTTTAACCCTATGTTGTGCAGGGCAGTGCATTAACCCGTCAGAAAATGCTTTCTGCCGTCAGAAAATGCTTTCTGGTCTACGGGGCAGGGGCAGCGGGGACAGGGGCAGGGGCAGCTGTTCATTAACCCTATTAACCCTATGTTTCCACAGGGCATATTATTTATTTTAACCCTATATTGTGCAGGGCAGTGCATTAACCCGTCAGAAAATGCTTTCTGCTGTCAGAAAATGCTTTCTGGTCTACGGGGCAGGGGCAGCGAGCAAGGGGCAGGGGCAGCTGTACATTAACCCTATTAACCCTATGTTTCCACAGGGCATATTATTTATTTTAACCCTATGTTGTGCAGGGCAGTGCATTAACCCGTCAGAAAATGCTTTCTGCCGTCAGAAAATCCTTTCTGGTCTACGGTGCAGGGGCAGCGGGGCAAGGGGCAGGGGCAGCTGCACATTAACCCTATTAACCCTATGTTTCCACAGGGCATATTATTTATTTTAACCCTATGTTGTGCAGGGCAGTGCATTAACCCGTCAGAAAATGCTTTCTGCCGTCAGAAAATGCTTTCTGGTCTACGGGGCAGCGGGGCAGGGGCAAGGGGCAAGGGGCAAGGGGCAGGGGCAGCTGTACATTAACCCTATTAACCCTATGTTTCCACAGGGCATATTATTTATTTTAACCCTATGTTGTGCAGGGCAGTACATTAACCCGTCAGAAAATGCTTTCTGCCGTCAGAAAATGCTTTCTGGTCTACGGTGCAGGGGCAGCGGGGCAAGGGGCAGGGGCAGCTGTACATTAACCCTATTAACCCTATGTTTCCACAGGGCATATTATTTATTTTAACCCTATGTTGTGCAGGGCAGTGCATTAACCCGTCAGAAAATGCTTTCTGGTCTACGGTGCAGGGGCAGCGGGGCAAGGGGCAGGGGCAGCTGCACATTAACCCTATTAACCCTATGTTTCCACAGGGCATATTATTTATTTTAACCCTATGTTGTGCAGGGCAGTGCATTAACCCGTCAGAAAATGCTTTCTGCCGTCAGAAAATGCTTTCTGGTCTACGGGGCAGGGGCAGCGGGGACAGGGGCAGGGGCAGCTGTTCATTAACCCTATTAACCCTATGTTTCCACAGGGCATATTATTTATTTTAACCCTATATTGTGCAGGGCAGTGCATTAACCCGTCAGAAAATGCTTTCTGCTGTCAGAAAATGCTTTCTGGTCTACGGGGCAGGGGCAGCGAGCAAGGGGCAGGGGCAGCTGTACATTAACCCTATTAACCCTATGTTTCCACAGGGCATATTATTTATTTTAACCCTATGTTGTGCAGGGCAGTGCATTAACCCGTCAGAAAATGCTTTCTGCCGTCAGAAAATCCTTTCTGGTCTACGGTGCAGGGGCAGCGGGGCAAGGGGCAGGGGCAGCTGCACATTAACCCTATTAACCCTATGTTTCCACAGGGCATATTATTTATTTTAACCCTATGTTGTGCAGGGCAGTGCATTAACCCGTCAGAAAATGCTTTCTGCCGTCAGAAAATGCTTTCTGGTCTACGGGGCAGCGGGGCAGGGGCAAGGGGCAAGGGGCAGGGGCAGCTGTACATTAACCCTATTAACCCTATGTTTCCACAGGGCATATTATTTATTTTAACCCTATGTTGTGCAGGGCAGTACATTAACCCGTCAGAAAATGCTTTCTGCCGTCAGAAAATGCTTTCTGGTCTACGGTGCAGGGGCAGCGGGGCAAGGGGCAGGGGCAGCTGTACATTAACCCTATTAACCCTATGTTTCCACAGGGCATATTATTTATTTTAACCCTATGTTGTGCAGGGCAGTGCATTAACCCGTCAGAAAATGCTTTCTGGTCTACGGTGCAGGGGCAGCGGGGCAAGGGGCAGGGGCAGCTGCACATTAACCCTATTAACCCTATGTTTCCACAGGGCATATTATTTATTTTAACCCTATGTTGTGCAGGGCAGTGCATTAACCCGTCAGAAAATGCTTTCTGCCGTCAGAAAATGCTTTCTGGTCTACGGGGCAGGGGCAGCGGGGACAGGGGCAGGGGCAGCTGTTCATTAACCCTATTAACCCTATGTTTCCACAGGGCATAT
Source organism: Ambystoma mexicanum (assembly GCF_040938575.1). Classification (NCBI taxonomy): domain Eukaryota; kingdom Metazoa; phylum Chordata; class Amphibia; order Caudata; family Ambystomatidae; genus Ambystoma; species Ambystoma mexicanum. The sequence goes on from NC_090925.1 coordinate 637,221,523, forward strand.
TATTTATTTTAACCCTATATTGTGCAGGGCAGTGCATTAACCCGTCAGAAAATGCTTTCTGCTGTCAGAAAATGCTTTCTGGTCTACGGGGCAGGGGCAGCGAGCAAGGGGCAGGGGCAGCTGTACATTAACCCTATGTTTCCACAGGGCATATTATTTATTTTAACCCTATGTTGTGCAGGGCAGTGCATTAACCCGTCAGAAAATGCTTTCTGCCGTCAGAAAATCCTTTCTGGTCTACGGTGCAGGGGCAGCGGGGCAAGGGGCAGGGGCAGCTGCACATTAACCCTATTAACCCTATGTTTCCACAGGGCATATTATTTATTTTAACCCTATGTTGTGCAGGGCAGTGCATTAACCCGTCAGAAAATGCTTTCTGCCGTCAGAAAATGCTTTCTGGTCTACGGGGCAGCGGGGCAGGGGCAAGGGGCAAGGGGCAGGGGCAGCTGTACATTAACCCTATGTTTCCACAGGGCATATTATTTATTTTAACCCTATGTTGTGCAGGGCAGTACATTAACCCGTCAGAAAATGCTTTCTGCCGTCAGAAAATGCTTTCTGGTCTACGGTGCAGGGGCAGCGGGGCAAGGGGCAGGGGCAGCTGTACATTAACCCTATTAACCCTATGTTTCCACAGGGCATATTATTTATTTTAACCCTATGTTGTGCAGGGCAGTGCATTAACCCGTCAGAAAATGCTTTCTGGTCTACGGTGCAGGGGCAGCGGGGCAAGGGGCAGGGGCAGCTGCACATTAACCCTATTAACCCTATGTTTCCACAGGGCATATTATTTATTTTAACCCTATGTTGTGCAGGGCAGTGCATTAACCCGTCAGAAAATGCTTTCTGCCGTCAGAAAATGCTTTCTGGTCTACGGGGCAGGGGCAGCGGGGACAGGGGCAGGGGCAGCTGTTCATTAACCCTATTAACCCTATGTTTCCACAGGGCATATTATTTATTTTAACCCTATATTGTGCAGGGCAGTGCATTAACCCGTCAGAAAATGCTTTCTGCTGTCAGAAAATGCTTTCTGGTCTACGGGGCAGGGGCAGCGAGCAAGGGGCAGGGGCAGCTGTACATTAACCCTATTAACCCTATGTTTCCACAGGGCATATTATTTATTTTAACCCTATGTTGTGCAGGGCAGTGCATTAACCCGTCAGAAAATGCTTTCTGCCGTCAGAAAATCCTTTCTGGTCTACGGTGCAGGGGCAGCGGGGCAAGGGGCAGGGGCAGCTGCACATTAACCCTATTAACCCTATGTTTCCACAGGGCATATTATTTATTTTAACCCTATGTTGTGCAGGGCAGTGCATTAACCCGTCAGAAAATGCTTTCTGCCGTCAGAAAATGCTTTCTGGTCTACGGGGCAGCGGGGCAGGGGCAAGGGGCAAGGGGCAGGGGCAGCTGTACATTAACCCTATTAACCCTATGTTTCCACAGGGCATATTATTTATTTTAACCCTATGTTGTGCAGGGCAGTACATTAACCCGTCAGAAAATGCTTTCTGCCGTCAGAAAATGCTTTCTGGTCTACGGTGCAGGGGCAGCGGGGCAAGGGGCAGGGGCAGCTGTACATTAACCCTATTAACCCTATGTTTCCACAGGGCATATTATTTATTTTAACCCTATGTTGTGCAGGGCAGTGCATTAACCCGTCAGAAAATGCTTTCTGGTCTACGGTGCAGGGGCAGCGGGGCAAGGGGCAGGGGCAGCTGCACATTAACCCTATTAACCCTATGTTTCCACAGGGCATATTATTTATTTTAACCCTATGTTGTGCAGGGCAGTGCATTAACCCGTCAGAAAATGCTTTCTGCCGTCAGAAAATGCTTTCTGGTCTACGGGGCAGGGGCAGCGGGGACAGGGGCAGGGGCAGCTGTTTAGGGGGAAATGTCTCCCAGCGACCCCCCCTGCCTGAGGTGTCCGCTTTGCCCCTCTTGGGTGCGGTGCCTTGGCCCTTCCTGGCCTCAATCTTCTCCTGGATGGTTGGTGTGGTGGAGGTTGTGAGGTAGTCCTCTTTGTATAGCTGACTGCTCTGTGGTCCGGAGCCTCCTCCCTCCCTTGCTATGTCCTACGGTATCTTCCTCTGTGTGTTTGCATTAATAGAGGTGCCTCACCTGTTGCACTCGTCGGGGTTGCACTTGTCGGGATCCTTATGAGGCTCCACGGGTGCTCCCCTGCTATCCCCCTGTTGCTCTCCTCTATGCTTGCCCCTTCAAGGCTCCTGCTGTCCCCCTGCTGCTTTCCTCTACGCTGGCCCCTTTAAGGCTCCTGCTGTCCCCGTGTTGCTCTCCTCTACGCTTGCCCATTCAAGGCTCCTGCTGTCCCCCTGTTCTCCTCTACGCTTGCCCCTTCAAGGCTCCTGCTGTCCCCCTGTTGCTCTTATCTACGCTTGCCCCTTCCAGGCTCCTGCTGTTCCCCTGTTGCTCTCCTCTACGCTTGCCCCTTCAAGGCTCCTGCTATCCCCCTGCTGCTTTCCTCTATGCTTGTCCCTTCAAGGCTCAGGGCTGGCTCCGGCTGCTTTCCCACTCATAAGGCACTGGATAGACGGAGAGGCTATTTGCAACAAAACTAGCTGCTTGGGTGCTGTAGGCAGATGAAAGTGTCTGAATTGCCTGGGCCTCCCTTTCACAGCCCGACAGAAGAGATGAGTAGTGCCTTTGAAGGGTTAGTCTTGCCCAAACTATGTAATGGGATGCTAATGAACCTGCTAATAAAACAACTACCCTTTTGTGAGGGTCCAATAATTAATGATATTGAGCATTGATTTCTAATACTTTAAGGAATGAAGCAAGCACACTGTGTTGTGATATGCACTTAGTTAGCAGGCCACACCATTTTTAAAATGTTCGTAGGTAGGCCACCCCCATCAGGTATTAGACCATGGCCATCATGCAAGACACACCCCCAAATGAGCCCCCACCACCTTACTTTCTTACCCCACTTAACGCCCTGGGAGTACTTGAAGCATATATGGGTAACATATAAAACATTCTTGCAGAGGGCTGGTTGTGGGTTCTCCGGATTCGAAGCACCAAACTCAACGTGGGTCTTGGATAGTCTTTCACTGAAGGAAAATCGTAAAGTACATGTACCCATAGTAAGTCTGCATAGCACCATGGATGACACAGTGACTGTGTAGACCTCTAATGATCTACCATCGCCAAAGCCTGAGATACCCATAACCTTACCTGCCATTGCCCCTCAAGGTAGGGGTATATTCAATCTTTCCCCACAAGGGAGGAGTACACCCAATTTTGATCAATCCAAGCATTTGGCTCTCCTCCAAATGGCCCGACCTTATGGCCAACATTGCTAAAGAGTTACTACTTTCTAAGGACCCATTTGACCGTGGCTTTTTGTCGGGTGCATTAAACGATTGGGTAGCAGACCTATAGGTGCCTAAATTGAACTTTGCATCCCAGACACATGGGCATGCTAGCGCTGATGCTACAGGCAGCAAGGGTAAACACTGCCAGCCAAACTCTTTCACAAAGGGAAAGGACAGATCAAGCCACTCAAACTGACCTCTGTATTGAGGAATCCCTGAGTTCCATGGGGCCAATATTGGCATGCGATGAAAAAGCAAAAATCCCTAGTGTAGACTTATTACAGGAAACTGTTCCTTACTTATCTCTGCATGAGCTGAGTGCTGGCCATAAAGAGGTTAAACATCCCACAGTCATGAATGCCAAATTGAAAAGCACTTCCCTATGAAATCTGCCAGTAAAAAAAAAAATAAAAATAAAAATAATCACATATGCCTAAGATAATGGACTTAATGGACTCGAACACTCATGACTTTGTAATGGATCAAAGATATTTCATTATAACGAACATTCAGAAAACTAAAGAAAAAGAGCCCAAAGAAGCCCTGCGCAATAAGGTTCTCGCTTGGTTGTGCCACAGAACTGTCCCAGGAGTAGTCGGACTCAAGGACTTAAGGATCATTCGGAGGATAGATCTGAGTGACTGGTGTCTGCTACCCAATTGTGACTGCATTTTGGTGGGCTGTGGGGCCAGCACCTTGCCTGCTTTTCTCAGACGATGCAAATATCTACCCAAAGGGACCTCAAACTGTAACATTATTCTTAGAATTTAGATCTTCAGAGAGTTTCTTATGGTTCTTCCTCTTCCTGATTATTGTTAACATGCTTACTCTGATTTTCTCAATACTTGAACTGCAGTTACTAAGTGGATGGTGATTGTTATGTCTTGCCCATTTTGCTCTTATCTTGTTATCGACCCTTATGACAATGCATTACTTACCGTAAAAGCATTTCTGATGGTTGTAGCTGCTTAGATTCACATGCTGTGCATAGGTCCGACATCCAGTGGTCACTGCGGAGTATTGCATTTTGTTTTTCGTAGTCGAAAAAGGGACGTCGACAAGGCGTGTCTGAAACACTATCCCTATAGTGACGTGCGTTGTACCCACAATCCCTCACGTGTCGAGGTCCCTCTGTTTGTATTTTTTCTGCCCTGAGGGAGCCTTCTAGACGTGAGTGAGTACAGAAAAGAGAGAGAGATATAAAGGAAGTCTATGTTCCTTCCATCCGAGCGGGGAGGAAGGGTGGGCGCATGTGAATCTAAGCAGATACAACCATCAGAAATGCTTTTACGGTAAGTAATGCATTGTCTTCTGATGTTTGTTAATCTGCTTAGAATCACATGCTGTGCATAGACTAGCGAGCAGTACCCGGAGTTGGCGGTGGGTTATGAGAAGGAACAGTAGAGAAAAGGTGTCGTAATACTGCCTGTCCCCACCTGGGAGTCAGATCTAGAGTGTGCATCTAGACAGTAGTGTTTTGTAAAGGTGTGCACAGAACTCCAGGTAGCCGCTTTGCAGATGGACTCAAGGGGAACATTTGCAATGAATGCTATGGATGCCCCCGTGCCTCGAGTAGAGTGTGCTCTTGGCCTAAAGGGCAGTTCTCTCTTAGCAAGAGTATAGCAGAGAGTGATGCATTGAACAAACCATCTAGAAATAGTGGACTTTGAAATCGCATCTCCTTCTCTTCCTGCTGCCACCGAGACGAAGAACTGATTAGTCTTCCTCAGTGGTCTGGTTCTTTCCATGTAGAACATGACCGCTCTGCGTACATCTAGTGTGTGCAGAGTCCTTTCTCCCAAATTGGAAGGATTTTGAAAGAACGTTGGTAGTTCTATAGATTGGTTTACGTGGAATTTAGAAATAAATTTCGGGGCAAACCTAGGGTGCGTGCGTAGAACCACCTTATCTCTGTGAACTGTAACAAAGGGGTCTAGAATAGAAAGAGCCTGAAGTTCACTTACTCTCCTGATGGAGGTGATAGCTATTAAAAAAGCAGTCTTAAGAGTGAGGTGTTTAAGAGATGCTTTGTGCATGGGTTCGAATGGAGAGCCCATGAGTCTGGTAAGTACCACATTAAGGTCCCATCCGGGAGCTGGGTCAGCTATCGGGGGGTGTATTCTCTTTACTCCCTCCATGAAGGCTTTTATAACAGGGATCCTCCACCACAACACCTTGAGTTGGGAAGTGGTGTATGCAGAAAGTGCCGCTAGGTGGACTTTAATGGAGTTAACACTAGACCTGAATCCAGAAGGTGGGTCAGGTATAGGACAACATGTGTGGGAGAGCAGTCAATAGGGTTGATGCTTTTACTCCTGCACCAGATGACAAATCTTTTCCACTTGCTAGAATAGCAGTGGCGAGTGTTAGGTTTTCTGGCTTCCCTGAGGATGTCCATGCATATTTGCGGGAGCTGTAGATGTCCGAACTCTATGATTTCAGGAGCCAAGCTGCTAAGTTCATGTTCTGGGGGCATGGATGCAGAGTCCTGCCCTTGTCCTGAGACAGCATGTTGTACGGGCAGGGGAGTCTCACTGGGGGAGATAGAGACATCTCCATCAAGTGAGCGAACCATGGTTGACGGGCCCACATTGGGGCCACTAGTATCATGGTTACTTGTTCCTGGTGCATCTTGTGCACCACCCTGTTGAGAAGGGGAGTCGGGGGAAAAGCGTAAACAAATTTCCCTGACCATTGCATCGACAGACCGTTCCCCTTGGATTGGTTCTGGGGGTACCTGGGCACTGCCAGCACCTTCGTGAATACCCTTGGTGCTGATGCTATGCCAAAGGGTAGCACTTTGAACTGGTAGTGTTTGCCCTCTATCATGAACCTGAGGTATTTTCTGTGCGCTGGCAACATTAAAATATGAAAGTATGCATCTTTCATGTCCAATGTTGTCATGTAATCTCCCTGAGAAAGCAGTGGGATCACTTCCTGTAAGGTTACCATACGAAACTTTTGGGGTTTGATAAACTTGTTCGCTGGGCGCAGATCTAATACAGGGCGCATGGTTAGATCCTTTTTGGGTACAAGGAAGTACACTGAATAAATACCTTCCGTTACCTGAGATAGAGGCACGACCTCTATGGCTCCTTTTTCCAGCAGTTGTTGTACTTCTTGGAGAAGGGTGGCAAGATGTTCCGGTGTCATGCGACGTCCCCTCGGGGGTCTGTAGGATGGGGAACTGTTGAATTCGATACAGTATCCGTGGGCTATGGTGGAAAGTACCCAACGGTCTGACGTTATCTCCTCCCATGCAGGAAGAAAGGATGTTATCCGGCCCCCGACCGGTGTTGCATGGGAGGGGACGCGAATCTTTGCGTCACTTGGAGTTGTTTGGGGCTTGGGAGCCTCTGGGGGTGGATCCCCGACCTCTCCCTTTACCCCGGCGTTGGCCTCTTTGGCTGTACTGCCCACTATTGGTCTGGTAATTGGTGGCAGGGTATTGTTGATGCTGACTTTGTTGTTGTTGTTGTTGGCGTTGGCCACGAAAAAAGCGTTTGTTGCCATAGCCGCGTCTGGTAGTGGGCTTAGAGATTTGGTCAAGAGTCTTGATAGTATCGAACTCTTTTTTAGCCATCTCTAGAGCTTCATCCACCGCTTTCCCGAAGAAGTTAGAGTCTTCCACAGGTTTATTTATTAAAGACGCCTGTGTCTCCGGTTTAAACCCTGAGTTGCGCAGCCATACATGGCGTTTTAGGAGTATTCCCTGCACCAGGAAACGTCCCGCTGTTTCTGCCGCGTCCAGAGAGTTTTTTACAATGCTCTGGTTCACCTAGGTTCCTTCGCCAATAGTTGAAAGTAGGCGTGTACGTAAAGGCTCCGGTGCTTCCTCGGCGTCCTTGCGCAGTTTGGCCCACTGCGCGTCTGCATAGCTAGCAAGCAAAGAATTGTTGTTCGCAATTCTTGCTGAGAAGGCAGCCGAGGAAGTTACTCTTTTTGCAAGGGCATATAGCCTTTTGCCCTCCTTGTCATGGGGTGCCTCACTGGTGGAAAGTGGTACCCCTGCCCTCTTTCTAGTATTAGATACTACTAGGGAATCCGGAATGGAATGTCCCCTAATGTAGAGCGGGTCTGAGGGAGAAGGAGTGAAAAGTTTTTCAATTCTCGGATTTACCCCTCTGATCAATGCGGGAGTGGCCAGCGAAGGGATGATTCTTCTTTTCATTGAAGCTAGGAGGGGAATGGTCTGGCTGACCGGGGGTTTCTCTTTAATTACTCTTTCCACAAAGTCTAATTCTGGAGAGAGCTCCCCAGTGTCCAGTTCGAAATGTGCTGCTGCTCTGCGCAACAGTGCATTGAAAGTGGGCTGATCGTCAATTGGAGACGTGTTCCTAAACGGTGAATTGTCAGGAGGATTTAGGTTTAGGACATCAGTGTCGGAATATACTGATGGGGATTGCCAGGGGTGCGAAGGTCCTTCTGTGTTTTCTCCGAAGCCTTCTTCTATAATGTCTGGCCTGTCTTCCAGACATTCCTCCTGGTTCTGCGTCCATGAAATCATCCTCCTCCTCCAAGTATTGTTCCTCCCCAGTGAGGTCGTATACATTATGGAAGTCTGAGGCTGTGTCCACCTGGGGATCGACTAGCCTCGGATTTTTTGCCCTGGGGTCCTCCTGAGGCCCTTCTCTAGTCCTCTTGGGAGTTTGAGAGGACTGGGTATTCATAAACCTTTCCATCCTCTCCATACAGAGGTGGAGTCTTTCCATGGTTTCATGGGGTACCCCAGAGCGGTCTGGCGGGGGAAAAATAGAGTCATCTAGCTGGAAACGGCTCGACCTCTCCCAAAGCGTCGAGGAAAGTGTCCCGTCGCCCTCCGAAAAGCCTTCAGGTGTGCTGGGTGACCCCCCGACTGAAGGGGGTAGTCCCTGCCTTCCTTCGGGCTTTTTCGGCGTGTCTTTCGACTTGTGCGTAGCGCTCGACGTGACTTTCGGCGTACGCTTCTGGGCGTCGGCTACAGCGATCCTCGCCAAGCTCTCGGCGACTTGTTTGTCGGCGACTCGTTTGTCGGCGGAAGCTTGCGTTTTTGACGCTACGGGTGTCGATCGCTCTACGGCGGTATGCGCCTTTTGTTGATGCGCGCCCGCCGATGGTTTGGGGGCGGCGCCCTTATTTGCCGAAAGCCCAGTCGCTGGTCGCGGCTGCGAGAGGGGCTTCGAACCCGAACGGTCCGAGGAGGCCGCCGGTGGAACCTGGGTCTCCTTGGGCGCCGAAGCTCTCTTCGTCTTAGACGAAGAAGAGCCGTGGGTTGTGTGCTTAAGTGTGTTTTTGTGTGCGTCAATGTCGCCGGGGTGTTCATCCCCATAAGCAGGGCGTGAGCCGAGCCCGTCGGGGCCGGGGACAGACGACGAAGCGCGCAAGCGCTCCTTAGAGGGGTTTTCGACTTCCGTAGCGGAGGTCGTGTTATCGCGTTCCTCGTCACTGTCGGTGGTAGCAGCGGCGGGTGAACCTTCGGCCTTCGACATCGCGTAGGCCGCCCACCTCTTAACCTTACGGTCTTTTAGAGTTTTAGGCTTAAGAAGCCGACAAGCCGCGCAACCCTCCTCCTTGTGATCGAGGGGCAAGCAGCGGTTACACCGTGAATGCTTGTCCTTCCAAGTAAATTTGCCTTTGCAAAGCGGGCAAAATCTAAAGGGAGTCCTCTCCGTAGCCGAGGTAATAAATCGTGATAACCACCCCAAGGGAAAGGAAGGGGAAAGGGAAAGGCATTCTCAGAAAAGAACCAGAGATGTCCCACGACCCCACTCTCCCTACTGTATAGGGCCTGCGAGGCCAGGCCACGTGTTCGGCAACGCCGAGGGATCTCCTCCGCTCGACCCTCCGTCGAAGATCTTGCTCGGCGGACAACAGCTTCACAACTGCGTCGAGGGATGGAGTATGTGTTTAATATTAATGAGAAAACGACCAAAGGTCGAGGAGATGAAATTTGCAATGTCTCTCGAGGAGCTCCGCGTAAAGGCGACCAGTAGCTGGGCTGAAAAAAACAATCTGAGGTACCTCGACGCGTGAGGGATTGTGGGTACAACGCACGTCACTATAGGGATAGTGTTTCAGACACGCCTTGTCGACGTCCCTTTTTCGACTACGAAAAACAAAATGCAATACTCCGCAGTGACCACTGGATGTCGGACCTATGCACAGCATGTGATTCTAAGCAGATTAACAAACATCAGAAATGTATTTATGTTGTTTGTCTTGTCTGCGCCCTTAAGCTTCCGGGTTTTCAGGTGCGCAATACAAATTCAATAAAGTAAATTAAAAGTGCTCAAACACCGCCTGGGGACTGTATGGGAACCTGACGCATAAAGTGTTGCTAAGTATCACACACCAGGTGAAAAGTGCGGCTTCTCTCTCATGCAATTATCACACCATTGACGAGAAGTCCTGTCCCGCCTCCCCTCACTCAAACAATTACACTAATTCTGAAAACAACGCTACAACTGACTGCACACTACACATCCCATCTCGAAAAACCGCAGCTATCTGGACAATTGGAGACACTCACTGCCATCCTTGCATCCTTCAAGGACACATCATATGTGCCTGGCTGCTTCTGTACTCGAAACTCTTTAAACTGAAGCACTCCTCCTTTACCTGACAATCATTAACTGCTCACAGCAGGACACAACTGTATTAGTTCCGGAGGCAAGTGGCCTTCATAGAATCATAGTTGGCTAGCCCAACCCTCCGATTGGGTTTATAGCTCTTTGGTGACTATTAGCCAATTAGGAGGGCCGTTGGTTTGGGATATGAGGCACACTGTGGCAAATCAACTTCCGGTGCACCAGTGGTGCAGAGATGAATATCGGTTTCTAAACCATCAAACAACCCCACAACCTCTAGTATACCATAAGGGATCTGAATAGATTGGAAACATAAGCAAATTATAAACCTTGTTCAATTTTGGTAACATGGACGGAGCGGCATGCTTATCTGTGAATAGTCGTGGATCGTTGGTTAGTTGCAACACAGCGATAATACAATTATTACCCAATGTCTTTGCTTTCGGTAATAATCGCTTCGTGAAAGCGAGGCGAGTGGAAAGCATCTAAAAGTTCCTCCGAGCCTGTTTTTGCCATTTAATTGTATTAATCTGTGCTCCGTGCCTCAGTGAATCCCTCTCCCTGCCTTCCCCACCAGCTTCCTCTTCCTGATCCCCGCCCGTCTCCCAGCCGCCCACCTCCCCGATTGGTCAGATCACTAGTCTTAACGGATATGAGTTTCTTGACCTACTATCCGCCAGTTGTCGCTGGTACCCCCGCCCTTATTTCCCTCGTCATCACTGTGTGCCCACAACCCCTTAGGTCCCAACGTTTCACTGTGTGCCCAGACCCCCTGGTTCACATCTCGTCACTGCCCCTCCAACAACCTCCGGTTCAGTGTGATGCTGCCAGCTTCTCGCCTGGTCCCCTAAGATATCGCCATCTACCCCATGCCCCTCTCGTGTCCCATGTTGTCGCTGTGTTCCCCCAGCCCCCTCTGGTCCCCCTTGATGTCGCTGTATACCCCCAGCCCCTCTGGTACTGTGATTTCTCTCTGTACCCTCTGGTCCCCTGCATGCTGTTGCGGTTTGCCCCCACCCCCGGTCCCCTGCGATGCCCCTGTGTACCCAACCCCTCCGGTCCTCGTTTACAGTTCCCAGGCATGCCCTCCTGTCTGTGCCCTAGCACCTGCACTGTCGAGGTGTCTCTAGACCGAGTGCAGTAGCTAGTCTTCACATTTGTGCTGTTCATGCCCTGTGGGAGGGTCTTTGCTTTCTCCCTCTTTCCCTCCCTTGTCATTGAATGCCTTTGAAGCGCATTGCGCTTAATCGCCGTGTGGATGGAACATCATATCATATCACTATGCTTACTCTCTACTCTACACATTACACAATTAGAGTGCACCTATACCCCTCAATCAATTCGGCCAAGCTGCTCACATATGACCACTACCCCACAAACACGTCATCACTCTAATAAAAAGCAGCTATATCCCATTACAAACCGGCCTTGCTGCACATATAAGCGTCCTACAGGCCTAACGCAGCCAGAACCCAGTCTGGGTGTACACCCACCAGACTGCACACATATCATCAACACCTCATACACCCCAGTCAAAAATGTCATAAAACGGATGCAAATTATATATACTGTATAGCTTATGAATTCTATGTTCTTTAGCACTACCAAGGAGTTCTCCAGGATGAAGTTTCAAGGCACAGCCAAATAGTTCCTACTGGATAGTATGTGATGTTCCATCCCACTCTGTTGCTCCTGTCAGCAAGCATAGATGTATAAGCCCCCATTTGCTTTATTGGCCCACATTCTGTATAGTTGAAGGCCATTTGAAGTTACGCTGATTTGATCAATGTTAACACAAAGAAGCAATGTAGTAGAGAAGCAATCAAGTTTTATGCTGATCATTTTATTCTTTACAATAAAATATGTATTAACAGAAAATAAATTGCAAAAACCAGCAAGAACATTTATTTTTGGACAACTTCGAAACAATGGCACTCAGGAGGTTGGTGCGAAATTCAGGTCATCCACACAAGCCAACGCGGAATGCTCCAATGAGGATGACTTCTCTCTAAGTGTAAAGAGATAAAAAAGTAAGGCTCAAAGATTGGGATGCATGCAATAGCCAACAAAATGTAACGGATGACAGCATGAACATATTAATCAATAATTTATTGGGTATTTATAATGCCCCTATACAGCAAATGGTGCATCAAGGTACATATATTTATAATAGTAATGTGAAATTAAAAATTACAATGTACATGTCATCAGAGTGAACTGGACCTTCCAGCCCTCTAAGATGAGATAGCAATACCCTTGAGATAGATGGGGATGCAGAATTGTATTCAAACAGCAATAATCGAATCAACTCAGGTAGTTGGCAAAAGGATAAGTGTTTTAATATCAATTATCTAAAACAGGAATGATAACGGACATCAGCAGATGTCTCTCATCACTATCTCAAAGCGTTTCATTAAAAAAATGACACCTTTATAGTTAATATTTGTCATTGATGACGTTAACCTGTGTATCACTCATGTCATCCTACGTGGGAAAACTTAAATACCTACGGGTGAATGCGATAGGGTCTAAACGAATCATCTAGGTATACTATCCATACTCGTTTGGGCAGTGAAATAAAGTGATAGGCTTCTTAACATCAGGTGGGGCAACTAAGCCCTTCCCTAAAATGTCACTATAAATGTCACTAAATATACGACGTCTAATTGGCTTCACAACTATAGGACCCTTGATCATGCGGTCCTTTATCATCGGTAACTTTCCAACCTCTGTCAGTACCCTCCCAACCTATGTTAGCAGCTCTCAGGCTGAGTGTCCAGGTGCAGGTAAGCTAGTCTTAACCACAGCTTCCAAACAATTAACATGATCCATCATCACCTCAGTGGTCTGCTGTAAATTAGGGCGTTGAACTCGTCCTTGGAAATGTTCCTTGCTACGGAAGAATTCAGGGGAGTGAAGGCACACTCTGCCTTTGTGCGTAGGTGTGACCATCATGCTCTTCCGACTTCTTCTCCCCACGTGACTAAAGACCACAGAATTGAGCTTTCAGAATTCAGATTTTCCGACTAATGTCCAGGAAAGTCATAATTGTATAAAAATATTTATATTTTATGCGGCTAGTAGTTTTGACCATTGTTCCTGAATACATATTCCTAAATTTCACAATTTGCATAACATTGTATCAAAAAACTCCCACTTGTGTACAATTCAACCAGTATGTTACAAAAGGAATGAATTGCCATTTTCAACTGTGGGTCACTTTTTCATTGGTGCCCGAGACAATTTTATGCCCCAGGCCAACCTGGTGGCCAACCATGCTTGGATAGTGTCATACATTCTGTTGATGTAGCTGTAGTCTTGGTCATAAATCCCTGAGAGGGGAATGAGGATTTGGGTATCATCGGCATAGTTGGTATGAGCCTTGAGGGACCCCGCAGGGAACTTGAGTTGGATGGGCAGCAGTGCTTCCAGCATAGACACTGTGTGCCTGCAAGAAATTAGGCAATCCATTTGATGGACTTGGTTGAAATGTTGGCAGCTAAAGTGAGGTGGTGGCAGTGTGTTTGGTGGTTGACCAGGTCAAACGCTGCCGATGGATCGAGAAGGAGGAGGGCTAGGTTGCCAGTGTCGTGGATATCGTCGAGTTGGTTTTTCAGGTCAAGGAGGAAGTATTCTGTGCCATGGACAGGTCTGAAGCCTGACTGGTGAGGGCTGAGGATGTTGTGTTGTTTCAGGTAGGCTTGTATTTTAATGTATGATATGGAATTTATAACGTGCCTATACACAAGTGTTTCTAGGCCAGAGAAGACAAGGATGGGGAAACAGAGGGAGGACGAAACAACGATCTTACTAGGCCTTGTCATTTAGATCACGCAAGTGCAGGGAAGGGGATGTAATCAAAGGTGCAGCCAGCGGGTGGCTCAGTGCAGGTAATCAAAAGTGCAGCCAACGGGTGGCTCATAAGTGCAGAGCGAAGGGGATGTAGGGTTACAGATACAGACCCCAAGTGCTGGGGCAGCCAAAAGGCAGTGCAAGGTGCAACTGGACAGGCAGGGACCTGGGCCCAACTTCAGAGGGTGACCAGTGCGTGGACCAGACGGGTCATCAGCAGGGGAGAGGAAGAGAGAAAGCAGAAGCAAAGAGGAAGGTCTTGAGTTGCTTCTGGGACCAGAGGTAGTTCTGCTCAAGTTTGAGAGAGGCAGGGAGGCTGTTCCAGAGTGAGGCCCCAGCCGAAGAAAGAGATCTGCCCCCAACTTTCTGCTTTGAAAAGCGACTGACCCTCAGAGAGTTGGAGGTGGATGAGCGGAGAGCTCGAGAAGGGACATGTTTAGGAAGAGAGAGTTGTAAGTAGTGCGGTCCCAGTCCCCAGAAAGACTTGTGGACAATGCAGAGGGTCTTGAACTTGATCCTTGCCACCATTGTGGGCAATGTAGGCAGCAATGGTAGATGAGTGTTCAAAATGGCTGCGCATCGACGCCATGTTATCCTGGCTCAAATTTTACACACTAGCATTACAAAGCCGTGTCTCCAGGTGTCACAGGTCCTCTGTCTGTTACGCAGGGGCAGCACAAACTTGTGCATCCCCATAGGGTTATGGCACCTGCACTATAGTAGTACACAGGACACAGTAACCCCTCAGGGATAGAGGGTTAGGGTCTGTTGGATTGGATAGGCACAGGGAGGTAGGGTAACCGGAAAGAGAGTTAGGTAGAGGGTGTGGAAAGCAAGGGGGAAGTAGGGCAAGGAACAAGTTACTTACCTGTAACTGTTGTTCTCTAGCATGGGTCTGGCACGGAATCACATGCTCATGAATATTCCCTGTCGTCGGGCTGGGAATCCTCGGTATAAGAAAAAAAAGTTTCACTTTTGTTTATAAACTGTCTTTCTCCTATAAACCAATGTCTGAGCTATGGGTCATACTGCCACCAGCCAATGACTGCCCTCTCCCTAAGCCCCTCCTCTGGCAGCCATCCTCAGATTTGGTAGCACGTAAAGTGGCAGTATGACCAAGAAGAGCCCCAGAGGGGCAGGAGGGTTCACATGTGATTCCATGCCAGAGAACCACAGTTACAGGTAAGTAACTCGTTCCTTCTCCAGCATGGGGTCTAGCATGCATTCACATGCACATGAATAAAGAATACATAGCCCGGGAGGATAGCTCAGCGGCAACGTGCGCGCCTTGGAAGCAAGACGACACGAAGCAACATAGGTTCGATTCCCGGGTCCGCGCTTAGAAACCTCTGGGTGTTTAAGCGCGTTATAAATACGCAACTAAGACAAAAAAGAAAAACAATTATGCAACCAAAAAAAAAACAATTCCTGTAACAGCGCCTCGATGCCCGTGGCCTGTGTGAGCGCTTTAAAAATGGAAATAAATAAAATAGCAGTACATACATACACGCCCATGGGAGGTGGCAAGGCTCAACAGAAGGAATTACTCTTACCTCCTCACCTTCAAGCAACCAGGTTGCGTAGCACTGCTTGGCCGACTCTGTACTCCTCTCTGAAATCCCTGTCAATGCAGTAGAATTTCGTGAAGGTGTGGGTAGACCTCCACGTAGCAGCCCTGCAGAGGTCTAGCAGGGGCACAACAGACAGGAACGCAGTCGTCGCAGCGATCGCTCTGGTGGAGTGGGCTCTCGGACGGCCAGCCAGCGGTTGGTTTGCCAACTAGTGACAATGGGAGATGGAAGCCTTGGACAAGGCCTTCCCATTGTTCACAGGACCAAAGTTAACAAAAAGCCGAGAAGCCTTCCGGAAACTCTTTGTGCGGGCCACATAAAGCTTCAGCCCTCGAGCCACATCCAGTGAATGCAAAGTCTTTTAAGCCGGCGACGAAGGAGTCAGAAAAAACACAGGCAACACCAAGGGTTCGTTCACATGAAATTTGGATGGAAACTTGGCCATGAAGTAGGGGTGCGTCCGCAGCACCACCCTCGTCTCGTGGAAAGTGAAATAAGGCTGCTTGCACAGGGCATGGATCTCACCTACTCTCCTGGCAGAGGTAATGGCCACGAGGAAACCTGTCTTCCAAGAAGGAACTTGAGCAGAGCTTTATGCATAGGCTAGAAAGGGGCCCCGTGAGCCTAGTCTGCACCACGTTGTGTTCCCACACCGGGGCAGCGCCTTCACCGGCGGGAGCGATCGGAACAGTTCCCTAATGATCTCCATGACTAGATGGTGCGACCAAAGCAAAGACTGTCCTGGAGCCCTGGTGTAGCGGGAGATAGCCGCCAGATGCACCAGGATGGCGACGTGCGCCAGCCCTGACATAGCCAACGACAAGTTGGAAGGACTTGTGGGCCGTGACCCTCAGAGGGTTAATCTTCTGTGATCGGCACCAGGTCGCGAAACGCTTCTATTTGTGTCTGTAACACTTCAGAGTCCACGACTCCCTGGCCTTGGCGAGGACCTCCCTGCAGTCCGCAGGCAGCTCCTAACCACCAAACTCGAATGCTGCAGAAGCCAGGGCTTCAGGTTCAGCGATCTTGGGTCGTGGTGCAGTATTGCGCCTCCTACCCTGGCGAGAAGATCCACGACCACTGGTAGCTTGACTGGAGGGGACACGGACGTGCTGAGAAGGTCCAGGTACCAGATTTGCTTCGGCCACACTGGTGCGACGAGGATCATCCTGAACCAGCACTGTTTGAGTTGACCGATGACTTGTAGTAGCAGCAGCAACGGAGTGAACGCATACAGGAACAGGCCTTCCCAAAGGGAAGGTGAATGCCTTCCCCATGCTCCCCGGCTGGGGGAAGCTGATGGTGAACCTCCGGCACTCTGTGTTCATCGCCGTCGATAACAGATTGATGTGAGGACTGCCCCACCTGAGGAAGAAGTTGTCCACTTCACTCTGCAGAAGCTCCCACTCGTGGGAAGAGCGCAGCTCCCTGCTGAGGGAGTCGTCAATGTTTTTGACTCCCGCCAGGTGAAAAGGAAGGAACAAGTTACTTACCAGTAACTGTTGTTCTCCAGCATGGGTCTGGCATGGATTCACATGCTCATGAATATTCCCTGTCGTCAGGCTGGGAATCCTCGGTAAAGAAAAAACCAGTTTCAGTTTTGTTTCTGATCTGTCTTTCGTAGTAATAACCAATCACTGATCTCTGTGTCATACTGACCACAGCCAATGACTGCCCTCTCCCTAAGCCCCGCCTCTGGCAGCCATCCTCAGATTTGGTAGCACGTAAAGTGGCAGTATGACCAAGTGAAGAGCCGCAGAGGGGAAGGCGGGAGGGTTCGCATGTGAATCCTTGCCAGACCCATGCTGGAGAACAACAGTTACAGGTAAGTAACTTGTTCCTTCTCCAGCATGGGGTCTGGCATGGATTCACATGCTCATGAATAAAGAATACATAGCAGTACACATGCACAACCACGGGAGGTGGCAAAAAAGCAATACAACAACTCAACATTAAGCATCTCTTACCTCCTCACAAGGCTCACCTCAGGCGAACAGGTTGCGCAGCACTGCTTGGCCGACCCTGGACTCCTCCCTGGAATCCCGATCGACGCAGTAGAATCTTGTGAAGGTGTGCGTCGGCCTCCACGTAGCAGCCCTGCAGATGTCCAGCAGGGGCACACCAGACAGGAACGCCGTGGTAGCAGCGATCGCTCTGGTCGAATGGGCTCTCGGACGGCCTGGCAGCGGTCGGTTTGCCAACCGGTGGCAGTGCATGATGCAGCCGGAGAGCCATCTGGAAATGGAAGACTTCGAGAGAGCCTTCCCCTGGTTCACAGTCCCAAAATTCACAAACAGCTGTGACGTCTTCCGAAAACTCTTCGTGCGGTCCACGTAGAACTTCAGCGCTCTAGCCACATCTAGCGAGTGCAAAGTCTCTCAGCCGGCGACGAAGGCGACGGGAAGAACACTGGCAACACCAAGGGCTCATTGAGGTGGAAGTCCGACGGCACCTTGGGCATGAAGGAGGGGTGCATCCGCAGCACCACCCTCGTGTCGTGAAAAGTTAAGTATGGAGGCTTGCAGGATAGGGCCTGGATCTCTCCCACTCGTCGTGCAGAGGTGATGACCACGAGAAAAGCAGTTTTCCACGACAGGAACTTCAGCGGTGCCAAATGCATAGGTTCAAATGGGGCACCCATGAGCCTAGCCAGCACTACATTAAGCTCCCAAGCCGGGGCAGGCGCCTTCACCGGCGGGAACGATCTGAAAAGTCCTTTCATAAATTCCTTTACAAGACGATGCGACCATAGGGACGCCCGTCCCGTCGTCCTGGTATATCTTGAGATGGCAGCCAGGTGTATTTTGATGGAGGCGTGGGCCAATCCCGCCTTGGCCAACGACAGCAGGTACGGCAGCACTTGAGGGGCCGTAATCCGTAGAGGGTTGATCTTCTGTGTCCGGCACCAGACAGAGAACCTCTTCCACTTATGTCCGTAACACTTGAGAGTTGAGGACGCCCTGGCTTTTGCGAGAACCTCTCTGCAGTCAGCCGGGATATCGTACCCCCCAAACTCTAGTGCCGCAGGAGCCAGGCCTGCAAGTTCAGAGACGCCGGGTCGTGGTGTAGGATGGCGCCTCCTTCTCTGGAGAGAAGATCCGGGTCTGCCGGTAGCTTGATGGACGGGGACGTTGACAAGTCCAGAAGGTCCGGGAACCAGATCTGCCTCGGCCACGCCGGTGCGACGAGGATCATCCTGCACCGGGACCTCTTGAGCTGGTTGTTTAGTCGAAGCAGCAATGGAAACGGAGTGAACGCGTACAGGTATAATCGGTCCCAGGGGAACGAGAACGCATCGCCCATGCTTCTCGGCTGGGGGAACCTGCTGGCGAACCTCTGACACTTTGAGTTCGTCGCTGTTGCGAACAGGTCGATCTGGGGTTTGCCCCATCGTCGGAAGAGTCGGTCCACCTGATCCTGGCGCAGTTCCCACTCGTGACACGCGCGCAGCTCCCTGCTGAGCGAGTCGGCGATGGTGTTGCTTTCTCCCACCAGGTGGAAGGGAACCAGGAACATCCCCTGGGCGACCGCCCAGTGCCACAGATCCTGTGCTTCCTTGGAAAGGGCTGGGGATCTGGTGCCTCCCTGCTTCCGTATGTAAAACATCATCGTGGTGTTGTCCGTGAAGATCCTCACCACCTTGCCTTTGAGGGACGGGAGGAACGATCTGAGAGCCCAGAACACGGCTCGAAGCTCCAGGATGTTGATGTGCAGAGACTTCTCCTCCGGAAGCCAGAGGCCTCTTGCGTGGAGATCTCCTGTGTGGGCGCGCCAGCCTTCCAGTGAGGCGTCCGTAGTCACCGTCACCTGGTACGACGGCGTCTGGAAGTCCGTGCCCGCCGTGAGGTGAGCTCGAGAGCCCCACCATTGAATCGCCCGCCGGAACGCTTCGCTGAGAGGGATCCTGTCTTCGAAGGTGCCCATCGCCTGCATCCAACGGGCGTCGAGGAAATCTTGAAGCGGGCGCATCCATAGTCTGCAAAGGCGCACGAGATAGATGCAAGAGGACATCATCCCCAGGAGAGACTTGATGGACCTCACCCTGGCCACGTCCGTGGCTAACAGGTGTTGCACCTTGCCCAGAATGGTCTTCGTCCATTCCTCCGACGGTGCCGCCAGGCGCCTCACTGTATCGAGCTTCGCTCCCAGAAACAGGGCCACCTGCAACGGAATCAGGTGAGACTTCGGGTAATTTATGGCAAATCCCAGTTCTGTGAGTAGCCGGACGGTGCTCGCAGTGTGTCCGACGGCGAGTTCCCTTGTCTTTGCGCGGATGAGCCAGTCGTCCAGGTAGGGGTAGACGTGAATCCCCTGCAGACGCAGCCGTGCAGCCACCGGCGCCAGGCACTTGGTAAAGACCCTGGGCGCCGACTTCAATCCGAACGGCAGAGCTTTGAATTGGTAGTGGCGTCCCTGGACGACGAACCTGAGAAACTTCCGGTGACTTTTTAGGATGGGAACGTGGAAGTACGCATCCTCCAGGTCCAGCGACGATAGGAAGTCGCCTTCCTCCAGCTGTCCCAACACGTGTTGTAGAGTGACCATCCTGAACTTTTGTGACCTGATGTATTTGTTCAAACGACGAAGGTCCAGGATGGGGCGCCAGCTGCCGGTCTTCTTTCTGACGAGGAAGTACCTTGAGTACAGAGCCCCAGAGTCTCTTGGGGATGAGCTCGATGGTGCCTTTTCTGAGCATCGCTCGTACTTCCAACAGGAGTTGTTGAACATGATTCTCCTTCCTGGCCACAGGTGGAAAATGGGGGCACTTCCTCAGGAATTCGATAGAGTGTCCTCTTGCCAGGGTATCCAACACCCAACGGTCGGTGGAGATGGTCTCCCACACGCCGACGAACTTCGTCAGCCGGCCTCCCACCGGGGTGTTTTGGTGGGGGCCCGACACCACGGCCGGTTCAATCTTGCTTGGAGGTGGTGGCCTTACCGCCCTGGCCTCCCTGCTGACGGCGGCGGGACCCTCCCTGCTTGCCGCGACCCCTGTATGCTTCTTGAGACGAGGAGCGAGCCGCCTGGCGGTAGGACGATGAACCGCCGCTGGATCCCTTGGAACCCCCTTGTCTGCCTCCGGCGCTCCGAAAGGGCCATCGCTGCTGGAGGGTTCCTAGAGCTCGGGCCGTCTCCGTGTCAGTCTTTATGGCCTGGAGCGATTCGTCCACAGCCTTGCCGAACAAGTTGTTGCCGTCGAACGGCATGTCCAAAACTCTCGTCTGGACGTCTTGACGGAAATCAGTTGCTCGGGGCCAACCTCGTTGTCGCAGGCAAACCCCGTTGCCCAGCTGGCGAAAACCGATATCGGCGATGTCTGTCGCCACCGTTATGGCGTGGTCAGACGCCACCTCGCCTTCTTGAAGTATTTCCAGGGCCTCGGCCCTCTTGTCGTCCGGCAGGAAGTCCAAAATGGGGGCCAGCTTAAACCATAGTTCTCTGTCGTAACGGGCGACGATAGCAAGGGCGTTGGCCGCCTTGATTGTCGTCGCCGCCGACGAGATAATCCGTCGTCCCATGGCGTCTAATTTCTTTCCCTCGCCGTCCGGTGGGGAATTTGCTGTCGAGGCTCCTGAGCCTGCGTCCTTCTTAGCCGCCGCCGAGACAACAGAGTCTGGCGTTGGCTGGGCCCTGAGACACAGGGGAGCCGTGTCGGGGACCCGATACTTTTTCTCGTATCGGTCCCGTTTGGCCGGTGCTGTGAAGGGGTTCTTCAGCACTGATAGGCCTTCCTCCCAGATGTCGATCAGGGGCACCGCGATGACTGATTTTCTCTTGGCCTCCCTACGCTGGTAAAGGAAACCTTCCTTTTTGCGTTCTTCTGGGCAGAGTTGGAACAACTCCGACGCCCTGGATATCATGGCATGGAACGAGCCAATTTCGTCGGGCGGGGAGGCCCGTGGGGCGGGAGACGGAAGGTCCGTTCCGTCGTCTGCACCGTCGTCTTCAGAGCCCGTCGTCGTGCCTACCATATCGTCGTCACCCGGTTTGGGAGAGGATGAGGAGGGGACCGTAGGTCTTGCGGGAGCGACGGGAGGAGAGGGATGGATCCGTCGTCGCTTGTTCGGAGGGCTTTCCGACGGGCCAGGTTGGGGTTCCTCCGGCCTGGGCCGTGGTAATCTCGTTCTGATCTCAGAGCATAGGGACTGGATCGCCAACAAGATGGCCGCCGAGCTATCCTGAGGCTCGGGTTCCGGCTGCACTGGACGGGAGGGCTGTTCATCCTCGTCGTCCTCATCCTCCTCGATTACGTCCAGGGGATCCTCCTCACGGGATCGAACCTTCTCGAAGCGAGCTTCGAGGTGTTTCACGACCTCAGTCAGTTCCTCCTCCGAGGCTGATTCCGAGCTCGAGATGTCCACCGTGCCCCCCCCCCCTTTTTTGTCACGGGGGACTTGACAACGGGTTGAAAAGTGGATTCCCTCCTTGACGGCAGGGAAACTCTAGTTCCGGAGGTGGCCTCCGTCGGCGGGGTCTCTGCCGGCACGGCCAGAGTCGCCGCAATCGCCTCGATAGAGGCCTTAGCTTGGTGGGTAGGGGCCTTGACCGCCCTAGGCGCGACTGGGGCCTTCTCCTTGGGGGGACGGTCAACGCCTCGAACCCCCTCATCCGAGCTCGGACGGGGCTTCTCCCGAAGCTTACCCGGAGCATCAGACTTTCTCTTCCCCGAACCAGAGCGCTGACTCGTGGTTGACGGTACCGGGGAGGAAGCGCCCTCCTTGGCGACCAAAGAGCCCGACCTTTCGGCGCTCCCGGAGCCCGCGGACTTGCGGTGCTTGGCCTGGTGTTGGGCCCCCGTCGCCGGGGCGCCCGCACAGGACTTAGAAGCCCGCTCGGACCCTTTCTTCTTCTCTCCAGCCTTCTCCAACCAGCTGGCAAGGCGGGATCGACGGTCTTTCATGGTCCGCTCCGACATGTTCTTACAGAACTCACAGTCCTTCTCTACATGCGTCTTATCCCTGTGGAGGCAGTAGAGGCACCTCGAATGTTCGTCTTCTTTAAAGACATTTTGCAACCCGCATCCAGGGCAGTTCCGAAACAGCTTGGATCCGGGCGACGAACCCTTGTCCTGGGCCATGTCCAAGTAGGCCACAAGTCTTCTGGAATGTTCCAAGAAGTAGATTCGATGAAGTCTTCACCCTTGAGGGGCGTAGAAGTTCCGAAACGGATCCCCGTTAACGGAAGAATGAAACGGTGGAGCTTGAGGCTCGAACCGGAAAAAATGAGACAAGTCTCTTGAAAAAGCGCGAAAAAGTAGCTAAAAAAGCTCGAGAGCTATGCACGAGGACTCCCAACACAAGAACGTGCGGTAAAAATCTGAGGATGGCTGCCAGAGGCGGGGCTTAGGGAGAGGGCAGTCATTGGCTGTGGTCAGTATGACACAGAGATCAGTGATTAGTTATTACTACGAAAGACAGATCAGAAACGAAACTGATACTGGTTTTTTCTTTACCGAGGATTCCCAGCCTGACGACAGGGAATATTCATGAGCATGTGAATCCATGCCAGACCCCATGCTGGAGAAGTAACTTGTTCCTTCTCCAGCATGGGGTCTGCCATGGATTCACATGCTCATGAATACAAGAATACATAGCAGTACACACATGCACAACCACGGGAGGTGGCAAGTCTCAACATTAAGCATTTCAACAACTCAACATTAAGCATCTCTTACCTCTTCACCAGGCTCACCTTCAAGCGAACAGGTTGCGCAATCCCGGTCGACGCAGTAGATTCTCGTGAAGGTGTGCCTCGACCTCCACGTAGCAGCCCTGCAGATGTACAGCAGGGGCACACCAGACGGGAAAGCCGTGGTAGCAGCGATCGCTCTGGTTGAATGGGCTCTCGGACGGCCGCGCAACGGTCGGTTTGCCAACTGGTGACAGTGCATGATGCAGCCAGAGAGCCATCTGGAAATGGAAGCCTTCGAGAGGGCCTTCCCTTGGTTCACAGGGCCAAAGTTCACAAACAGCTGTGACGTCTTCCAAAGACTCTTCGTGCGGTCTAGCGCTCTAGACAGATCCAGCGAGTGCAAAGTCCTCTCAGCCGGCGACGAAGGCGACGGGAATAAAACAGGTAACACCAAGGGCTCGTTGAGATGGAAGTCCGACGGCACCTTGGGCATGAAGGAGGGGTGCGTCCTCAGCACTACCCTAGTCTCGTGGAATGTCAGATATGGAGGTTTACAGGAGAGGGCCTGGATCTCTCCCACTCGTCGTACGGAGGTAATGGCCACAAGAAACGCTGTCTTCCACGATAGGAACTTCAACGGTGCCGAATGCAAAGGCTCGAATGGCAGACCCATGAGCCTGGTCAGCACCACGTTGAATTTCCACACCGGGGTCAGAGCCTTCACCGGCGGGAACAAGCGGAACAGTCCTTTCATGAACTCCTTCACCAGGCGATGAGACCACAGCGACGACAACCCCAGAGTTCTGGTGTAGCGGGAGATCGCCGCTAGATGGATTTTGATGGAGGCATGAGCCAGCCCTGCCTTGGCCAGCGACAGCAAGTACGGCAGCACTTGAGGGGCCATAATCCGCAGAGGGTTGGTCTTCTGTGCACGGCACCAGACAGAGAACCTCTTCCATTTATGTCCATAGCACGTAAGAGTCGAGGACGCCGTGGCCTTTGCAAGCACCTCCTTGCAGTCCGCCGGGATATCGTACCCTCAGAACTCTTGTGCTGCAGGAGACAGGCCTGCAGGTTCAGCGATACTGGGTCATGATGTCGAATGGCGCATCCTTCCCTGGCGAGAAGATCCGCATCCGTCGGCAGTTTGACTGGGGGGGGGGACGCTGACATGTCCAGAAGGTCCAGGAACCAAATCTGCATCGGCCACGCCGGTGCGACGAGGGTCATCCTGCACCAGGACCGTCTGAGTTGACTGATGAATCGCAGCAGCAACGGCAATGGTGGGAACGCATACAGGAACAGGCCGTCCCAGGGAAATGAGAAGGCATCGCCCATGCTCCCCGGCCGGGGAAACCTGCTGGCGAACATCTGGCACTTGGTGTTCGTCGCTTTCGCAAACAGATCGATCTGGGGACCATCGTCGGAATAGGAGATCCACTTGATCCTGCCGAAGCTCCCACTCGTGGCACGAGCGCAGCTCCCTGCTGAGTGAGTCGGCGATGGTGTTCTTTATTCCTGCCAGATGGAAGGGTACCAGGAACATCCCTTGGGCAACGGTCCAGTGCCACAGATCCTGCGCTTCCTTGGATAGGGTCGGGGATCTGGTGCCCCCCTGCTTCCTGATGTAGAACATCATGGTGGTGTTGTCGGTGAAGACCCTTACCACTTTGCCCTTGGGGGACGGAAGGAACGACCTGAGGGCCCAGAACACGGCTCGGAGCTCCAGGATGGTGATGTATAGTGACCTCTCCTCCGGGAGCCAAAGGCATCTCTGGTGTGCGCTCCCCATCCTTATAGGGAGGCGTCCGTCGTCACAGTTTCCTGATGTGCCGGGGTCTAGAAGTTCATGCCCGCTGCTAGATGCGCGCAGTTGCCCCACCACCGGATCGCTTGGAGGAAAGTCTCATTGAGGGAGATCCTGTCTTCGAAGCTGCCCGCCGCTTGCATCCAACGGGCGTCGAGGAACTCCTGCAGTGGCCGCATCCGCAACTTGCACAGACGCACGAGGTAGATGCACAACGACATCATGCCGAGCAGGGACTTGATGGACCTCACCCTGGCCACTTCCATGGTCAACAGTCGTACCTTGCCCATGATGGCTTTCGTCCTCTCCTCCGACGGTGAAGCCAACCGTGCCACTGTGTCGAGTCTGGCTCCCAGGAACAGGGCGTCTTGCGACGGTACCAAGTGGGACTTTGCAAAGTTGATCGAGAATCCCAGTTCTGTGAGCAGGCGGACGGTCTTCGCTGTGTGATCGAGTTCTCTTGACTTTGCTCGGATGAGCCAATCGTCCAGATAGAGGTATACGTGGATCCCCTGCAGCCGCGCCGCCACCGGTCAGGCACTTAGTGAAGACCCTTGGCGCCGACTTCAACCCGAAGGGCAGGGCCTTGAACTGGTAGTGCCGCACTTAAGAACTTTCGATGTCCTTTTCGTATGGGGATGTGGAAGTAAGCATCCTCCAAGTCCAGCGATGACAGGAAGTCGCCTTCCTCCAATTGTCCCAGCACGTGCTGAAGGATGACCATCCAGAACTTCTGGGACTTGATGTATTTGTTGAGGCGGCGCAGGTCTAGGAAGGGCCGCCAGCCGCCGGTCTTCTTTCGGACAAGGAAGTACCGCGAGTATACTCCGGAGCCCCGGAGCCTCTTTGGGAAGAGTTCTATTGCGCCCTTTCTCAGCATTACTCGTACCTCCAGAAGCAGCTGTGGCACATGGTTTTCCTTCCTGGCCACAGGTGGGAAACGGGGACACTTTCTTTGGAACTCCAGGGAGTGCCTGTTGGCCAGCACCCAACGGTCGGTGGAGATGGACTCCCACACGCTGATGAATTTCGCCAGCCGGCCTCTCACCGGGGTGCTCGGGTGGGGGCCCGGCGTCACGGCCGGTTCAGTCTTGTTTCGCCGAGGCCTTGCCACCTTTGCCTCCTTGGCGACGACGACGGTCCTCCTGTCTTGTTGCGGCATCTGTAGGCTTCCTGCGACGAGGAGTGGGCTGCCTGGCGGTACGACGAGGCATTGCCGCCGAATCCTTTGGAGGCACCTCGAGACTTGCCACCGGAGGTCCGAAAGGACTGCTGTCGCTGATGGAGAAAACCCAGGGCCCGGGCCGTCTCGGAGTCCACCTTGATGGCCTGCAGCGACTCGTCCACTGCCTTACCGAACAGGTTGTTCCCGTCGAAGGGCATGTCCAGTATCCTGGTCTGCACGTCCTGACGGAAATCAGTGGCCCTGAGCCAACCGCACCAGTGATGGCAAACGCTGTTGCCCATCTGGCGAAAGCCGGTGTCAGCGATGTCTGTGGCCACCGTGATGGCGTGGTCCGATGCCACCTCACCCTCCTGCAGGATTTCAAGGGCTTCTGCCCTCTTGTCATCTGGGAGGAAGTCCAGGATGGGAGCGATCTTGAACCACAGCTCCCTGTCGTAGCGCGCCACGATCGCGAGGGCGTTGGCTGCCTTGATGGTCGTCGCTGCCGACGAGATGACCCCTCGTCTCATGGCATCCAGCTTCTTCCCCTTGGCGTCCGGCGGGGAAGTGGAAGTTGATGCCGTCGCCCCTGCCGATTTCTTCTTGGCCTCGAATACACGCTGATTTCTTCCGCAGCTTGTATATTTCTGGCCGGTCTGATTTTTGATTCTGTTTTTCGCCCAAATGTTCCCCACTCATTTGTCGCTCCACAGGGATGGTTTTCCCCTCAGGGTTTACAAGAATAGCAGGCTATTTTACAGGATGTTTGTCGGCGGTTGAGAGAGCTCGGAGACTCACGTCTTCATCACTCTGCTGCTAGCCACGCCCTTCCAACACTAGCACGCAGTTTAGTCTTCACACCAGGTAGACAGAGTAATGACAAGCTAGCCCAAAGACGCTGCAATCCCTTTAGTGAGCCTAATGAGTTGCTTGTTCCCCTGGGCATAGAGTAAAAGCCCAGGAGTGTGTGAGGGCCAGGAGGTGAGAACCTGACCTCAGCCAGAAGAAACAGAACACAAACAAAGCAACAGCATGAACAGTGACATTCAATCAGTGGAAGAACTAATTGTATATCACTTACAATGCCAATTATCCTAAAAGGGGATTTTAACATAGCATGGGACCCCTCTAAGGACAGAACCAAAATAGCACAGGGGGCACAAGGGAAACCCTGGCCTTGGTAGACGCGTGGAGGGCGTTTGAAGGGATACCAGGAGGGGTACACCTTCTACTGGCATGCTCACCACAAGCACTCGAGGATAGATTATGTGTGGCTCTCCAGAAGTCTGCTGGGCCACACTACAGGGATCTCGGTCGAGACTATCATGCACTCAGATCACGCACCCATAACCCCAAACCTGAAAAGAAACCGACGACCTGCTGCCAAATCGGTCGAACAACTGTATCAAGCAAATTATCCGCCCCTCCTAGAAAGGATCAGAACGAAAATTATGGGGGCCCCTACCCATAACACTGCTATGTCAAATAAATGTTATAAAAATGGTCATCCTACCCCAACTGTTATACTACTTCTGAGCCCTCCCTATCCAGGTACTGGCCGCCCTATTCAGGTCTCTGCAAAAAAATGACGAGTAGATTCCTATGGAACAATAGAGTACCGAGAGTGGCTGCTAGAGTCATGGAAATGCCTACTTGTAAAGGCAGGTTGGGGGAAACGGACCTTAAAGTCTACTATCTGGCAGCCCAGATGAGAGTTATCCGGGATCGGCAGAATGAAGATAGGGGAAAGAGATGGAGGCCAATGGACCGATCAGTAGCAGGGGAAAACTTGGAAGAGATACTATGGAAATCCAAACCAGATAAACCACCCCGAATGTACTGTAGCAAGATTCTGGCTCTAGTGGGCGACACGTAGGATGAAGCAATGAAGAGGGGACACATCACCCCTCACCCATCACCGTTCACGCCGTTATTGGACAATCCACAATTGACCCCGGGACACAAAACCGCTGCATTCACCAAATGGCAGCAGGGGGGGATGCCAAAAGATCAGAGATATGTTTGCGCGGAACCAGGTCAAACAATTCGACCAATATATGGCAGACTTCGAACTGGGGGAGAGGGAGAGATTTCGCTATGCACAACTAAGGCACTGGTTATTCCAACCCTCCATGAAACAAGCAGGGACATGCTAGCTAATGCCCTTTGAAAAATACCTGAATATAGATCCCGGCGACAGGCGGGTGGTCACCTCCATATACGTGCACCTAAAAGTGGTTGAAGATCCCCCTCCGAGGCCAATAGAAAAGAGCGAATGGTCGAAACTATGGGTGAGCATTCCCAAGCTCACGAGATCCCTCCAAATTCGGGAAATCTGGGTAAAACTGCTTTTCCATTGGCACCCAACGCCCTAAAGACTCCACAAAATTGACCTGGGGGAATCGAAATTCTGTTGGAGGGAATGTGGAAGGGAGGGAACGTGGCGCCACATAGGTGGGACTGCCCCAAAATAGAGAGATATTGTGAGAGCATACAAAAGGGTTCTGCACAGACTGGTCAAGGTTATTGGAGTTCCTACAGGAAGGATCGAGGGGTGCTTGGTGTCCAAGGAACATGCGCCTCTTGGGCATAGCAGGATAGCCTCTGATCGAGCTACTACAGGGGAGGTGCCCCGAGGACTGAACAGAAGCACGCAGTGCAGCACTGACTCATGACACCAAGGATAACGAAGCCCGGAGATGGCACTTTAGCACTATGGACTACCGTCAAACCAAAGGGGGCGTACACATTTACGGTTGATTGTCCATTTTGGGATGCCCAGGCCCTGTCATTGGAATCAGTGGTTTCCTGTTAGGAAACAAGATGGCCCCGGTGGCCTCTTGCTTTCTATCGCCTGTTACCTTACTTTTCCCAAAGTCACAGGAAGCCCTGACTCTGTCCCTTCTCCCCGACTGGCTGTTGGGTGGAAGTTCCATATATGGTATTGTGGGGGAAGTCCAGGCCAGACTGGCTGGAGCCTTCCCAATCACTGTATGTTGTGGGTACGCCCTTGGGGTGGGACCTAGGTGAATGGAGTGTGTGACGAATACGCACTCTGTGTTATGGGTGTCTAGTATCTGGCGTTTGACACAATGGCTGAGACAGCCCTGCCAAAACTGGTTTGGATGCAGTGTGTAGTGCTGAATGGCATGGTACTTGGCCGAATCCACATTCTGTGTTGTGAGTGTCTGGATGGAGAAGAATGGCCTGAATGCACTGTGCGCCTGATTGGCTGCCTGACTGCCCTTCTGAGTGATTGGTTGCCTGAGTGTGACCCAGCAGAATGAATGGGAGATCAACAGTATATCTGGGGGCCTTTCACTACTAGAAATCACTCAGAAGCTGAAGTAGAAACTGACATCGAAACTGACGCAGTTCAGAAGCTGAAGTTGAAACCGATGCTTACCTTTGAAGCCCACTGGAAGAAGAACTGCTGCTGCGGTCCTTCGCTAATCTGAAAGCTGCTGTGCCTTCAAGGAACTGATCCAAGAGAGGGCCTGGCTAGGAGATCTCTTCCCAAGCTACAAGGGGCCATTGTGCACAAGCCGATCTTTGCCAAAGCTCCCTGGTAGACAGACCTACGAAAGGCTGCCGACCGGAGAAGGGGACTGCCGAGGAGATCAAAGAGAAACACCGGACAGCCGTCGCCGACCTGAGCCACAGAGCTCCCTTTGCCTAAGAACATTTGATCCAAGGACTGGGACTAGAAATTGGTATGCTTCAGTCTGGTCTTCTGGGTGTATTGCTGTCCATGTAGAGATCTTTCTTGTATGGCCGTCGGTGTGGTTGCTGTGGTAAAATCATTAGACTTGCTTTTTTGGTGTGGTTTTGCATACTGCATCAGTAATGCTTAGAACGTCAATCTCTGCGGTTCACTATCCTGTTCAGGAAAGCATGGTAGCCTACTAACCCTTGATTTGCCAGCTTCTTCAGACTGTTGAATGCCCTTTGCCCTAGTGGGCTCATATTGTTGGATCTGTCCACAATATATGAGCTGGTTGGAAAATTGGCAAAGTTCTTTGCTTCAACTGGCTGCTTTTTTGTTCTGGATTTCTATTCACCGGGTGTACGCTGATTATGCCCTAAATTTTGTTGAAGCACTTATGGAGCAACAGGTGTTTCTTCAGGGAGTGTGCAAAGCGGTCTCCTTTGTTACCCAGGATTTACTCTTCATCGCAAACTTTGTGTGGTGTACTGACTGTTGGATTATGATCAGATGACGGATGGACCAATTTATACTTTTGTTCCCTGCCCCACTCTTCAGAGGGTTGCCCTTCATCATGCTGGATGCTTGTGGGCAGGGGCTGGGGGGGCTTGCAATTTGTAAGCAAATGACAGATCATTGACCAGTGCTTGTCTGCAGGACTTTGAATGTTAAGCTACATCCTTTTTGCGTGCCTTATTGCAATTTATCCAGCATTCTGCTTTGCAGGTAGTGAATAATGCATACGTGGTACCTCCAGCATTTGCTTTAAAATTGTGATTTTTCCCTTTTATAGTCTGTGTGCGTCTGTGTGTGTGTGAAGCTCAGATTCCTATTAAGGATGCAGGTGCTATCTTATACCTGTTGCTCATTCCTGGTCTGATTGGAATCAGGGGTGTTGGCGGAGGTCCTGGCCCACGCGCCACAATCCGATCAGGCATTCCCCTTCAGAAAGATGTCCTTTCGTGGCTAAAAAGTTCTGTGAGAAGCCCCAGGCCAAAGCCCAGATGAACAAGAAATTGGACAGCCGCTTTAGGCTACTGGATGGGGAACCAGTCCTCCTGGCCTCCCACCCTCAACCACACTCTTCAGTTGTGGCGGCAGCCTCTTTGTATTCCAAGCCATCCTCGTTGTCGTCCACAGCAGGGGCCGCCTCTACCTGTCTATCCAAGGAGGACAGGGCCCTCGAGTCTATTCGGCAGGAGATGTTGTTATCTCAACGCTGGGCTGCACTTGCGACAGGCCAACGCTGATACCCTTCTAGCCACGGTGAACTAGAAGCTGTGGCGAGAGATCGGGGGAGTTCCTGCCCAACATACACCCGGAGAGACAGGCCTCTATTAAAGCCAGGCTGACAGAGACCTGCGCAGTTGCGCAGGACCTCATGGGGTCTTTGGTCTCGCACATCGACACAGCCAGTAGATGCCTCTGCCTGGGGGTCTAGAGGAGGTGGACGGCGTAGATGCTTGCCACAAGGTTCTCCTTAGATGTAAAGGAGAGGAGTCTAGACCTTCAGTTCGAAGGGACGGACCTCTTTCATTCGACCACCGATGACAAGCTGACAGTAAAGAAGACCTCAACGCAGGTTGCAGCTTGACCCTACTGAAGAGTTCCTCGTGGCAACCGGTAATGTTCTGGTAAGGATTTGTATTATCCAACACAGTTCGAAAAAATTATGTCCATATGTAACCTGTTGCTTTCTCCCTTATTCAGGCGCTGAGAGAAAGTATGAAGTCTCGGGGAATAATGCCTCCGGCAGTAAAATCAGGTAAGTCTTTTGTGGTGAGGAGGGTTTCCCTTGTTAGTCCCTTGTTTCACCTTGCTGTCCTTTTGTTTCCCCTTAGGGGCCGGGGTTCGGCTAGGATGCAGTGGAAGCTGCGCCGACCCGTGAAGAAGAATAATACCCGCGGTGGTAAAATAAGGGGTAAGTCTATAGGGGGTATTCCTCTGTGTATTCCCTTGGCTCACCTTGCTGTTCTTGTCTTCTCCTTAGGTGCCGGAGTGCGGCGGGAACATGCAGGAGGATGCGGTGAAATGTGAAGATGCAGCGAAGGCCGGTGAGTTCAGCGCGGCACTGCAGCAGGCGAGGCAGCGCGCATAAAACAACTTCTTTCTTCCAGCTCGAAGGCGCGATGGATCGGGAATTCAGGTAAAGATCAAAGGTATTGCTCTTGTTCTAACCTTTTCTCCTTCTTTCTCCCTTTTTCTAGGAGCTCCAAACTCCAGGCGGGCGTGGCAGAAGACTGATGCAGACTTGCAGGCACGGTGAGCGTTACGCTGCTGGATGCAGAATAACGCGAAGCGTGTGCTGTTCTTCGAACGTGGTTTAAATAGCCTCCAAAGTAGTCCCAGGTAAGTATTCCTCCTCAGCCCCACCCGAGTAAAAAATAGTCCCTAGGTAAAATCGTCCCTTCCAAGCCTCGTTTGGCTTGGAGCTCAGGCAGCATGGTCTGCATCAGGTAAGTTTGCAGCATGGTCTGCATCAGGTAAGTTTTAATCTATGAGCCTGGCGCCTATGGCGCCAGGACTGACTCCATATGAGCCTGGCGCCATAGGCGCCAGGACTGCACCCAAATAGCCCCTAGCGGGGGTTGTTGGGCTTGCTTGGGGTTAACTTGATGCCTGCTTCCGGGGTTGCTGGACATGGTCTGGGTCCCCGGGGGTAGGCATCATGACACCCGGGGAACGGTCGCTGGTGTGGCCGAGCCACGCATACTGAGAGCTCCCACCGACCAGCAACTGTGATGCGCTAACTGAGCTCCAGAAAGTCCTCTTCACCCTAGCCACCCAGCGACCCCTTTCCCACCTCGATCACCTGACGTCTCACAGTTGCTTACTGGGCAACCTCCCTGATACGCCAGAGACCACAAACTCCTTGGACCATAGCGCTCCCTTGTCTACTGAGGTCCCCAGGATCTGTGCTCTAACTTGGAACATCACTGGTTGGTTCCGCCTGGGCATTCCTGTCACCGGGCTCCCTGTGCATCTACATACTTGCCAACTGGCCTGGCGACTCGGGCCGCCGACCAGGCCCGTCGCTGTATACTCTGGACACCCACAAGCTAATAAGGGGTCAAGCTCCTTCCGACCAACTGCGACCGGCTAGGCCCTATTCAGTCACCCTCACTCACCCTTGCGATCACTCTCCACATACTGGTCTCCCAAGTCTGCAGACTCTCCCCCAGTCCACATTATGACTAAGGGCGCAGGGAAAAAACAGAGCTCCATCAACATGTTTACTAAAACACTGTCTAAACAGGCAGAGGAGGCACCGGAGCCGGAACCCACCACTTCAACTCCTCCAGACTCCATAGAATCACAGAAAATGCTGGAATATATTTGCGAAGGGTTCACCACTTTGCACTCCAAACTGGATGACATGAATGGCTCCATATCCTCGATCACAGCGCACATTGAAAAAACCGACAACCGAGTTGCTGAAATTGAAACGAGGGTGGGCGCTACGGAGGACGACTTGGGCTCTCTCTGGGCGTAAGTCTCCTCATTATCTAGACGCGTGCTGGAGGTAGCCAAAAAAAATGAGGACCTCGAATCGCGCTCTAGACGCAATCACCTCCGCATAATTGGGGTCCCCGAGGACGGTATCAAGGAACCCATGGAAGACTACATAAAGCGCACTCTACTCACACTTCTTGATTCTCCCAGGCTCTCGACACAGTTCGCAATTGAAAGAGCCCATCAAGCTTTATCAGCAAAACCCAGACCTGCCGCGCTCCCGCGCACCATCATAGCCAGGATGCTTAACTTTCGGGATCGTGACGCCTTCCTTAGGGTAGCGAGTGCCAAATGGGATCTTTTCTTGGGGTCCTCTAGGATCCACTTATACCCAGACTTCTCAGTGGCGGTTCAACAGGAACGCAAAACCTTCCTGGCAGTCAAGAAGAGGCTGCGTGACCTGGAGGTTAAATATTCCATGCTGTATCCCACCAAACTACGAAATGAACACTATAACCAGGTTTTCTTTTTCACAATCCCGGAAGAAGCCTCAAAATTCATACACAATCACTTTCCAGGTTGAAAGTTCATGGCCTCATCACTTTGTTGACTTTTAATCACCTATCGGGAGGGGCGCCCCCGTCCCATGGGCGCAGGAGATCCATCCTTCTGTCATGTGTCTACAGTTCACTCTGGCTCTACGATGTCTTGATCTCCCCGTCATTAGTAACCTCTTAAACTACATGTTAACGGTTTTTGATGCACCTCTCTATCCTTCATGAGCCCCCAGCCCAGGGTATCGCCGCCAGGCCAGCACACAGGCCCCCAGGCGTTGATGCCATTGGTTTGGATTTGGTTATGGGGTTGTCATTCCTCTGATTGGGGGAGGGATGTGGGTGGGGGTCGGTTGGGATGGGTGTTATGGTAAAAAAAGGCTTGATGTTCATGAAGAAGGCGGAGTGCGGGCCAATGCCAGGTCAGTCGCGTACTGAGAGGGGGCTCGCTCATCTAGCCCAGCCTTCAGGCCCTAGGTTATCACCTCTCCGAACTTCAAAACCTATGCAGTGCTCTTATTCCAATGGGCGACAATAATGTGATACTCATGAGTTGGAATGTGCGGGGGCTGGGGAATTATAGGAAAATGCGACAGTTACAATTGCACGCCATGAAGTGAAAATCCTTCTTTTACAAGGAACACACGCATATGCTGAACACTGTGGAAAATTCTCCAAAGGTTGGGGTCCCTAAAGATATTACAACAACTATTCTGCCCAGAGTCGGGGGGTTATGACACTGATCTATAAAAGCCTCAAATTTACTGGTAAATCTTCGCAGGTCGACCCACTGGGTAGATATGTATTGCTTCATGATGTCCTACAAAATAAAGAACTGGTGTTATTGAACATCTATGGTCCCAATGTAGACGACCCCGAATTTTACCTCCACTTAGCCTCCCTGATAGGCAGCTTCCCTATGGTCCCGATACTGTGGGGGGCGACTTGAATACAATACTAGACGTGGACCTGGACAGATCGGGCTCCAGACCCCGCCAACTCTCAAAAGCAGCCTACACCATTCTATCATCGCTTCCCCGACTGGCTATAGTAGACGTATGGAGACTTATACCCTGACTCCCAAACATACTCCTTCTATTCCCCGGTTCGCGACTCACATTCTAGGATTGACAGATGGCTGATATCAGACATGCTGATAAGAAACGTTTCACAGCAATCGATTCTCCCTAGAACTCTTTCCGACCACTCCTCAGTGACTCTCTCACCCTCTCTGCTGGGGTCCAGACTACGATGGAACTCGGCAGTGGAAAATGAAACCACACTCCTTGCTCGATACAGCCTTTAGCTCAGAGCTAGAGACTCCCATTGAAGACTTTTTGAAAAAAACACTTACACAATCCACCCTTTGGGAGCCATTTAAAGCCTACATCAGGGGTATCGCCATCTCCAAGGAAAGTGGTATTCTGAAAGCGATCTGAGTAGATATCCGGAAAAGTGAGTCGGCCATCGCGTCCCTCGAGTCCCAATACGCTCTCCTTCCATCTCCTGAGATCCTCGCGTCTTTAGGTACGGAACTTGATGTGTCTCATACTCATGCGGAACGCAAGGTGAAATTCCTCGACAACCCCCAGCTCGTGAGAAAATACGGGGAGGGCAAACGGCCAAGCCGACTCTTAGCCAGACTCATCCGTCGAGAGTTTGGATCCCCCAACATCCCCGCTATCGAGAGAGCAGACGGCACTCTAGCCACACTCCCACAGGATATTAACACTGAGTTCCTGGTATTCTATGAAGCCCTTTAGTCAGAGGATGAGAGCGTCCCAACAGCGGAGATCGATGCTTACCTAGACGGCCTTCCCCTTTCAGTCCTCTCCTCTGAAACTAATAGCTCTCTCGAGAGGCCGTTTACTGCGGAGGAGCTCTCAGATGCCATCGATTCGCTGTCATCTGGTAAATCCCCGGGCTCGGACAGCCTTCCAGTAGATTTTTACAAACACTTCAAATCCCTCCCAATACCTCACTAGATGGCCCTATGGGAAGAAGCATGCGTAGTGGGTAGGCTCCCCCCTTCTCTCCGGGAAGCCATAATAACGGTTCTACTTAAACCTAGCAAGGCCCCAACCCCTGTGGCTCGTACCGTCCCCTCTCACTAATCAACTGCGATGTCAACATTTTTGCCAAATTGCTAGCCTTACGCTTGGCCCCCTTCATGTCACACATCATTCACCCCGATAAAGCAGGATTTATTCCAGGGCGCTCCACCTCTCTGAACTTGATATTATTAGTAGAATTAACCCGAACGTGCAAGCTGTAGTTGCTACACTGGACATGCAAAAAGCATTCGACTCCGTGTTCTGGAAGTACCTTTGGCGGGTCCTCGGAAAATGTAAAATTGGGCCCAGTTTTCGTTCATGGGTCGGGCTACTTTACTCAGATCCGGTGGCTAGGGTCCGTACTGAGGACAGATGCTCATCCCTATTTCGAATCGCCAGAGGTACGAGGCAGGGCTGCCCCTTTTCCCCCTTAATATTTGCTATAGCTATGGAACCGTTTGCTGATAAGATGCGCCAGTGGCACCCTCGCAGAGGGTCACGAACAGCAGGCCAAGCGGATATCATCTCTTTATATGCAGACGATGCCCAGCTCTATATCCGGTCTCCCGCTATCAACCTTGCCCCGATACTGGAAGACGTTGTCCACTTTGGGCGTGTTTCTGGACTCAAAGTAAACTGCTCCAAATCCACCCTGTTCCCACTCACTGAATGCACACGTTCCCCTCCCGATCTTATGGGGTTCACTTGGTCCCAATCGAAATTTACTTACCTCGGTATAGAGGTGACTGGCCGTCCTGAGACATTTCTCCAGGAGAACTATCAGTAACTCACGAAACTCTCTGAAAAGGCTTCTGGCTGGGTGAGAGTTCCAATTTCCCTGGCAGGTCGAATTGGGGGGTTCTAAAGATGGTCGTACTCCAACTTTTATATAAGTTAATCAATCTGCCCCTGTTGCCGGGGAGACTGCTTTTTCCAAGCGTTGACCCGCACTATTAACACTTATCTGTGGCATTCTGGGGCAGTCCGACTAAAACTTGCAACATTGTCCACCCCCATGTAAAGCGGCGGATTCAGTGCCCCAGATTTTCTCAAATACTGGCTGGTGGCGCAGGCCCACTTCGCCTCACACTGGTTTAACACACAGGATCCCCCTCCGCATGTTAGACTCGAGAGAATGGCAGCCAGTGGCCGAGACGTCCACTCCTTGATTCTCTCCCCATTGCCGATCATGTTAGAGTCACTAGACCCTGTTAGTTTCCAGATTTTAGGGTGGGCTAGGAATGTGCTATCAGGCACATCCTATCCATTCCACGGCGATCTACCACTGTGGAATTTCCTCCCAGGGGTCCCATACTTACCATCATCCATCATACAACGGTGGGCTGAAACAGGCTACGAGGCAATCCGGGACATCTTTGAGAGTGGTGGTTTTGTTGAGTGGTCGGATCTTCCAACCATCCTTAGACAGAAACCATCCGCGTGGCTCCAATACTCCTCCCTCCGCAGAGTTCTTAAAATCACATACCCTGACTTCCCTGCGCTACCTCCCAACGACCCAGTAGTTGCGGAGCTATGCAGCTTCAACTCCTTTAGGGGGAAGGTATCCAGACTATATGCCCTCTACAGGCCAGATAGACCCCCCCCCCCGCGACAAACTGAAACATAAATGGGCAGAGGACTTGGGGGGGTGATGTCCGACCAACGCTGGAATCTCATGTGTGCGCGCACCCACAATGTGTCCTTTAACTCCTGATTCAAATGAATCCAGTTCAAAGTCCTGCACAGGTATCACCTCACTCCGATTCAGTTGCACCGCATGTCCAAGGACCACTCCCCCAGATGCCCCAGGTGCGGAACCGACAGCGCCACATACATACACATGATCTGGTCCTGTCCTAAACTAGCGCAGTACTGGGAGGAGATATGTACTACTATGACTGTCATTTTGGACTGCACAGTAGCTCCATCCCCTGCATTGCGTCTCTTTCATGACTTCCCGGACTTGAGTCGTGACTCCAAAAAGCTGGCGGGCCTCTGTATGTTACTCACTGTCCACTGCATCTTACTATGCTGGCTCCGCCCTGGTCCACCCTCACACTCGCAATGGCTTAGGGCAGTCACCTGGGCAATTGACAAGGAAGAGGTCTGGGCTAATCAACAGCCGACGCATTCCAGGCCCAGGAACATATGGCTGAGATTCTGCTCTTATATGGCCTCCATAGCTACAGACTCTGGTGGTGCATCTCTTACTTCATCTTCTTCCACCTCCACCATGGCCTGAACTTTTGATTACCCAAATTGCTCCTGTGTTGTTGCGCCCCTCTGCTCATACCCGCAAAGCAATGTACAATGTTGAAATCTGACAGTATCACTGCAATTGTCACGTCTGCCCCTGTTGGGATTCTGCCTCTTCTGTGTTGTCAAGCTAAATAAAGTTTAATAAAATAAAAAGGGCCTATACTAAGAAACCTATTGCCAAACCTCACAACTAATACAAAAAGGGTGTGGGATAGTTCTCAAGAAAAGAAAGAAGTGCAATGTGGCAGTGGGAGCCCCGTTCACCCAGCCAGAGCCCACTCTGGTAGTGACAGATTCCTCCCTCTCGGGCTGGGGGGCTACCCTAGATGGCCATTTGATTCATGGCGCATGGTCCAGAACGGAGGCCCTCCTGCATATCAATCTGCTGCATCTCAAAGTGGTAGGCCTGGCTTTTCTACTCGTCATCAGGGGCGACGCGGGTCTGGTCAGGACTGACAATTCCACGACGATGTTCTACTTGAACAAGCAGGGCGTCACCCCCTCTCCCCTCCTGTGCATGGAGGCAGTGTCAATCTGGGAGGGACCCAGTTGGAGGGGACATGGATATCTGCGGTCCATCCCCCGGGGGACAACAATGCGGAAGCTGAACATCTCCGCCGCCTCGGGCTAAACACCTACGAATGGGAATTACACATCAACTGTTTGTTGCCCCTATTCCAGAAATGGAGGTTCCCAGATCTGGACTTATTTGCATCTCCTCTGAATTCCAAGTGCCCCCTCTTCGCTTCATGGGCGGGGTGGGGCCAGGGGTCTCTGGGCGACACGTTCCAACTCTGCTGGCAGTTGCTATCCGTTTCCTCCTCCATTGCTCCAGCGGACCCTCTGCACATTTTGAGCCTCAGTAGACTGCAGCCTCCTCCTAATCGCCCCCCCCCTCACTGGCTGTCGAGGGCTTGGTTCTCCGACCTGCTGCTGTTGCGCCCCCAGGGGCCTGTCCATTTCCCACACCCCTGCAGGGGCTTCCTGACGCAGCAGGGCGTTGGGAGCACCCGGACCCAGCCAGCTGGCCTGCTTGGCCTGGCTCCTGATAAGCGTAGACTGCCCCACTCCCAGTTTTCGTACGACAACTGGGAAATCATCCAGGAGGCCCTCCACGTGTTCTCAGTACAAGAGTAGGTGGACCATGTTCTGCCACTGGGCTCACGACAAGGGGCTGGACCCCACTCACCTGCACCCTGGACGACATACTGGCCTTTTCTACACATCTGGCTCGCTATGGAGACCAGGTTGATACCTGTCGCACCTATTTGGTGGCCATTGGGACCTACAAGAACTCCGCAGAGCGCATTTTTTTGGCGGCCACCCCTGTGCTTAAGGCTCACCTCAAAGGGTTGTCCAGACGGTTTCCTCTGGTTCATGGGCACACACCCGGTCTGGGACCTCAGCGTGGTTCTGGCGGCTTTACAGCGTAAATCTTTCAAGCCAATGGCCTTGGTCAACATCAGGCTTGTGACGCTCAAGGCAATACTGTTGGCAGCGCTCACTTCTGCAAGCAGAGTCGGCGAGCTGCAGGCTCTGTCGTGCAAGCCCTTCACCACCTTCCACAATGACAAGGTAATCTTGGGCACTCATCCAAACTTCTTGGCCAAGGTGGTCTCTCCGTTCCATTTGAACCAGGAAATCTGCCGGCCAGTGTTCTTTCCAAACCCGCCGTCGGTGCTGAAAGGGTATTGCATTACTTAGACTTGGAGAGCGCTGAAGATGTATCCCTCCCGGACGAGGTCTTTCCAGAAGTCATTAGCAAGGCGGCTACTTGAGCCACTTCGTCTGCTTTCTGTAAGCACTATTCCCTTGATACCAGTTCCAGGTGGGATGCAGCGTTCGGTCAGGCGGTTCTGGTGAACATTCTTGCTTCTTCTTAATCTTGAGGCAGGTTGTCACAGCACCACCCGGTTGTCTTGATCGGTGGAATCACCCACAAGGATGGAGGAAAGGGGACAGGACATATGAGTAATTCAAGTTACTCTACTTAGTGACTGGGTGTCAGGTTTCTTGGTCTTGGGCGAAGGTAGCACGTACACCTGCCTCCCCGTTGGATCTTGGTGCCTGGATTGTACACAATCTCAGGCCCCCGTGACCCGCCGCGGAAAGAGGGTTAGGGTCTGCTGGATTGGATAGGTAGGGGTGATTATGGAAACTGGATAGAGGATCAGGAAGAGGTAATGGATGGGTAAGGGGATTCAGGCAAAAGGTTTGACTTGTTGCCCCCCTACTGGGGTTCCTGAAATCGCTGATGCTCCACCCACCCACTCCTGCACACTAGCACACTATGCCCCCCAAAGCCCTGCCTAGTCTGTCCTTCTCCGGCCCTAGTAATTCTGCTTTGATACCTGGCACATTATATTTTAGGATTCTCTGGTGCGGTACGGGTACGCACTCACATTGTGCTGATTGTTTGAACTCACAACCGGCACACCTTAAACAGGTTCACTAGTACATTGCAATCATATACCCACTGGTTACATGCAATGCGTTGGTTGTTGGAACTCACAACCAACACACATTAACTAAAGAAACAAGATGGCACTTAGCTTTGTGTCGTGCAGCGGGGTACGTCTGCCATGAGCTGCGGTCCCAATGTTCAAGCCGTTTTGATCCAGCGGAGCGCCGCTACAAAGAAATCAAAAGCACGTGTGAGCTTGTGTTGCGGAACAGTATAACAGAACACTTGACAAGCTACCAAAACTGCCCACTGGCGGTCTACAGCATGCAAATGCAGTCGATTTGTGGTGCCGGTTCTCCGCCACTCATGCTACTGTGCATCGGAAGTTGCTATCAGCTGTGAGCACCTCTGTACTCCATACACTTCCCAATGCCTTTAAGAGTTACATTGGCCAAACACTGCTTGCGTTCTATTCAGTTACTCCCCGAACACAATGCTCCTCCCGAGAGCGCTGCCTTGCCCAAACGCTGCTTGCGTTCTATCCAAATAAACACTCCGGAATTAACCAATAGTCTGACTTGTTAGATAAAAGCACTTATCTGTTGCTGAATGCAGGGCCTGTAGTATTCGCAGGCGGGGAATGGCCCTGCGGTTCGCAGCCTGCAGGAGCCCTCCGAACACATGTACTCTCTCTCTCTCTCGTGT
This sequence comes from Ambystoma mexicanum, assembly GCF_040938575.1. Taxonomy (NCBI): domain Eukaryota; kingdom Metazoa; phylum Chordata; class Amphibia; order Caudata; family Ambystomatidae; genus Ambystoma; species Ambystoma mexicanum. The sequence goes on from NC_090925.1 coordinate 637,262,585, forward strand.
GCTGGTATATATAATACAATGTCCCCATTTTATATAAGCCTATACTTAATCATGAGAGAGGGTGGGGGGGGGGGAATGTGAAAACACTTCAGCAGCAGCAGTCCCGTGGAAATGATCAATGACTCACTGGTGCCTGCAGTCTAGCACAAAAAAACCATTGTCACAAGCTAACAACACCAGGGAAAGAAACTAAAATACATGCAGACATGAAACAGGAGGAAAGGAAAACAAACATGAGCAGTAGACAAATGCAATAGGCTCCCCCAGGCCCCACTTGACTCCATAAGGAAAGCCTGAGTCAACATATGCATAGAAAGTATGAAATCCCCACAGATTGTGTTGCAGATGGCGATTCTGTGCACATGTTGAAGCAGTGCTTTCTTTCATCCCTTCGTGCGGTAGCTGCACTAACATTCTCCAGAATCTCTAAATGTGAACATAGAGCAGCCCAATGTTTACTGAGGGCTGATGCCCCTTTTCACTTAGCTGCACTGTGTTGCTCCAAACTGTTTGCCATACTGAGAGATAAAGGGATAATGTGGGTTCAATCGCAGGGTGAAAGGTAGCCATTTACAGCCTTCACATTGATATACATGATCTTTTCATGAACATCTTTTTCCTAATTCTGGACGTGAGATGCTGATCAGGTAGGTGCCCCCTGACCATGCCCTCTTGTGGCCTCCAAAATCGTTTTTGCACCTGTGCTTAAAAGCACGGTGAGCGCATTCGGCGCGTGGTCCCTCTCCCCTTCCCAACCCGCTTCCTGAACATCCCTCTACCCGCCTCCCTCAATGCCCCCCCCGCCCTGATTGGTGCACCACGCCCTCATCAAGGACACCGCAGAGCAGCCCCCTACCCGTGCAGCCCCTTCGGCTAAGGGCCCCAAGGACAAGGGCGGCTCCTACAATGGCGGCTCCAAGACATGTCTGCAGGTGTCAGCAGGGGAAGCCAATGAAGCAAGCAGTCAACAGACACCAACTAAAACTGTAATTGTGGCTTGGGTAGGGTGTATAGCAATTACTCTACTCCAGAAAGCACCCACCACTCTACCATACCTCTCGCTAAAGTACACCGCCATAGGCTTACACCATGCACATTTAGAGAAATGTATGACCTCCGACCTAAATCTACGCATGACTGGACTGTAAATGTTGTTTTGCATTACTTACGAACATAATTCCCAATGTTACCACACTTATATGGAATTCTTAACATCAGCCTGCATCACATAGAGATAGAAAAAGTGAATGTTAGCACGTGCCACACCTAGATGGAACTTGAATGTTACCATGTGCCACACTTAGAATGGAGATCATCATCCTGCCCTACATCGAGATAACTATTGGGAAGATTAGCAAGTGCCACACTTGGACGGAATATGTAGATTAGCAAGTACTACTCTTAAACAGAACCGTGAACGTTAGCATGTTAAATTTCATATAACCCACTAACCAATATAGGCTTAAATTCTCTGCATACGTATCTTTCTAAAAAAACTCACACAACCATCTCTCGCACAAGCCGCACACACTTCACCACACTGCAACAACACATAAGCCGCACCTACAGCACACGCGGACTGACTGATACCCGCACCAAAGCTCAGCACCCGGTGTATACCGAGTTGAAGCTGCCAACAGTACACCACTCCTCTCACTATACTAGTCCCTCCCCTCTTCACCTTACTAACGCATCCCACCTTCTCATTTGAAGATCTGCCAGAGCACCTGGGGACCAATTCCGTTGGTGACGGTGCGCTATATAAGTACCTTTAACAAAGTTCGTATCACATAGTAGTGCCCTTTTGAGGTCACTGGGGGTCTTAAATGGCTATGATGTTAGTATAAGTGTAAATGACATAGTTTCACTTCTAAAAGCCATCGGCGATGGCCAGTTTATTATTTTATGTGAGTCTGCCAGCCCCCCTCTGAGGAAACAGTTATGTAGCATTGCTCATGTAGAGAGCCTATAATTATGTGCACGGGGAGAGGAAAGTTAAACATCACCTTGCTTACCCTCACCTGGGAAGTAGAACCCTCAACGTGACAGCATATTGATTGATTGATTGATTATTTGTATAGCGCCTATACACAATGTGTTTCAAAGCGCTTCAAGGAGGGTGGGAACATGGGAGAATACAATTACATTCAAACAGGTCCTTGAAACAGGTCAGAATGTGAAAAATAACTATCAAATCATAACAGATAGTACAAGTGCATGGAACAATAAGGGAGAGGTGAGGGGGGGGAAAAAAGGAGACAAAACTAGCAGTAACATTGCTATGCCCGACGACAATTGTTGCAGTGCAAGAGTGACAAGAGGAGGGGGGGAGGAGGGGAGGTAAGGGGGGGGAAATGGAAAACGGTAAGGAGAGGAACAAAACAAGTGACTATCTACAAGATAGTGCAGGGGAGGGAGTGGGAGGAGAAGACAAGGGAGACAAGGAAGACACTGGCGGGGGGCAGGGGGACAAGGAGACACTCGCGGCGGCAGGGGGGACAGGGAGACACGGGGGCAGTAGGTCAAGGCGACACTGGCGGGGGGCAGGAAGACACTGGCGGGGGCAGGGGGGACAGGAAGACACTGCCGGGGGGCAGAGGAGAAAGGAAGACACTGGCGGGGGGCAGAGGGGAAAGGAAGACACTGGCGGGGGGCTGGGGGGACAAGGCGACACTGGCAGGGGGCCGGGGGGGACAGGAACACACCGGAGGGGGGACAAGGAGATAATGGCAGGGGCAGGGGGGACAGGGAGACACTTGCGGGGGCAGTAGGTCAAGGCGACACTGGCGGGGGCAGGGGGGACAAGGAGACACTGGCGGCGGCAGGGGGGGACAGGAAGACACTGGCGGCGGGCAGGGGGGACAAGGAAGACACTGGCGGGGGCAGGGGGGACAAGGAAGACACTGGCGGGGGCAGGGGGGACAAGGAGACACTGGCGGGGGGCAGGGGGGACAAGGAGACACTGGCGGGGGGCAGGGGGGACAAGGAGACACTGGCGGGGGGCAGGGGGGACAAGGAGACACTGGCGGGGGGACAAGGAGATACTGGCGGGGGCAGGGGGGACAAGGAGACACTGGCAGGGGGCAGGGGGGACAAGGAGACACTGGCTTTGGGACAGGAAGACACTGGCAGGGGGCAGGGGGGACAGGAAGACACTGGCGGGGGGACACTGGCAGGGGGCACAGGGAGACAAGGAGACACTGGCGTTGAGACAAGGAGACACTGGCGGGAGGCAGGGGGGACAGGGAGACACTGGCAGGGGGCACAGGGAGACACTGGCAGGGTGAAGGGGGACAGGGAGACACTGGCAGGGGGTAGGGGGGACAGGGCGACACTGGCAGGGGGGACAGGGAGACACTGGCTGGGGGAAGGGGGTCAGGGAGACACTGGCAGGGGAAGGGGGTCAGGGAGACACTGGCAGGGGAAGGGGGACAGGGCGACACTGGCAGGGGGAAGGGGGACAGGGAGACACTGGCAGGGGGGGCAAGGAGACACTGGCGGGGGCAGGGGGGACAAGGAGACACTGGCGGGGGGACAAGGAGATACTGGCGGGGGCAGGGGGGACAAGGAGACACTGGCGGGGGGCAGGGGGGACAAGGAGACACTGGCGGGGGCAGGGGAGACAAGGAGACACTGGCTTTGGGACAGGAAGGCACTGGCAGGGGGCAGGGGGGACAGGAAGACACTGGCGGGGGGACACTGGCAGGGGGCACAGGGAGACAAGGAGACACTGGCGTTGAGACAAGGAGACACTGGCGGGAGGCAGGGGGGACAGGGAGACACTGGCAGGGGGCACAGGGAGACACTGGCAGGGGGCACAGGGAGACACTGGCAGGGTGAAGGGGGGACAGGGCGACACTGGCAGGGGGAAGGGGGGACAGGGCGACACTGGCAGGGGGAAGGGGGGACAGGGCGACACTGGCAGGGGGAAGGGGGGACAGGGAGACACTGGCAGGGGGCACAGGGAGACACTGGCAGGGGGAAGGGGGGACAGGGAGACACTGGCTGGGGGAAGGGGGTCAGGGAGACACTGGCAGGGGGAAGGGGGTCAGGGAGACACTGGCAGGGGGAAGGGGGGACAGGGAGACACTGGCAGGGGGAAGGGGGGACAGGGAGACACTGGCAGGGGGACAAGGCGACACTGGCAGGGGGCTGGGGGGACAACAAACCAGAACGGGACTAAGGGGGTCAGGGAGACACTGGCAGGGGGAAGGGGGGACAGGGAGACACTGGCAGGGGGAAGGGGGGACAGGGAGACACTGGCAGGGGGAAGGGGGACAGGGAGACACTGGCAGGGGGCTGGGGGGGGCAACAAACCAGAACGGGACTCGAGTTTAAAAGCACCCGAATGCTCTGCATAACCACTCCCCCACTCTCAGGTGCTCCTTTTCCTACCTGTCAGCTGAAGGGGAAAAGGGAGGGGATCAAACGGCATCGCCTCTGCATAGTGTAAACATAGGCGGTGAACCAGCTTTCTCCGGCTATCTGCCAGTTCGCTTCCCCTCGGATTTGCCTCCCTCTCACTCTGCATCTCCCTGGGAGGGAGGGAGATCTCTTAACAGGCCCGTGTAACGTCGGAAAATGGGCTATCAATGCGCTATCTTGGGCGAAATTGCCCGTCGAAAAATGCTTTCCTGCAAGTCGTTACTGCGCATGCTCACCAACACAGCGCATGCGCAGTAGCACCCTAAGCATTTTTCGACGGCTGAGCAGATTTCGACGTTACACCGGCACCAGATATGGAGCCAGATCTCGGGATCCGACTAGAGTCAGCCGCCCAAGCCCATGAACGGCGCTGAAATACTTAAAAAAAAGAAAAAAAATGGCCGCGACGGCTGCATTGCCTTTTACCGCGGCTTTGGCACTGGTATGTAAAAGCCGCGGTAAAAGGCAATGCTGCCGTTGCGGGCGTTTTTTTTTCTTTTTTTAAGTATTCCAGCTTGATGTCCACTACGATCCCCGCCCCTCTCGGCCACGCCCCCTCGAGAACCGCCCCCCCCAACTGCTCTCCCACCCCGGCCCTTGTGTTGTGGGATCCCCCACCACATTTTTTCCATTTCCACCACTGGGCATACTGAATCCTGTTGCTTTAATGTTCCCTTCATGAACCCAGCATTGACGCGGAGCGCCAGCGTAGAGCCCGGCAGTAGAGTCCAGTCACTTTCCAGTCAGCCAGGAGGGCGAGAGGGACGCTGCCAGATAAGCCCTGTGTTCAGCACCCAGCACACGCTTCTGGTGCGATGTCGTTTGATTATTGACTGCTGAGATACGGCTGTGAAAAAGGGGAAAGATGTCCAGGAAGGCAAAGCGTCGCACCGAAAGCAGAACTGAAAGCACAGAGGAACAATAGCTAAACATGAGAAGCCCGAGGAGTTCCCTCTCGCTGTTTGTGGAGAGGGATGAGCAAAGCGGAACCACTCTAACCCGCTGGATTACGGGTAAGGCACCAGAATCTCTCCCTCATCCCCCCACTCCATCTGCTTTCCTTAACTCCCCCCCCCCCCCCAAGCGTGAGTCTTCCCTCTTCACCTCTCCCTCGTGCTCAGTGCTGCAGACAACATTACCATCTCCTCAGTGGCAGGTCCCGTCTGGGACTCCTCCCCTGTCCCCCATGGATAGGCTCAACACTTTGACTGTGACAGCGAGTGCAACGGTGGAAAGCTCTGCCACTTGTTGGGATCTATTAACACTAACACTGAAAAGATAAAGGCAGCCGCAGTGTTTGAAACCAACGAGCCAAATGAAGTGTGCAGTCAAGCAGGGAACCAACTGCCAGAATGGATACTTAAATTAACTGAAAGACAAACTTGGGAGGGAGGAAGAGAAATAGGGGGTAGGGGGTGTAGTGGAACCCATGAGCAGGACCCAATGAGAAAAGATCATGGAAGGCTTGATAGGTCCAGAAACGAATACTATAGTCAAAGGGAATGCGGAAATCACACAGAATAGAATCAGCAAGATCGAAAAAACAAGTAAACAGTGGAAACCTATATAATGAAAAAGGTGGATCAGAACCAGATGAAGTGCTGAGTCAAAATAGTTCACTTCCTGGAGTACAGACAGAGACTAGTAGAGAAAATACAGACCAAATAGCCCAACAAGACCAATGTGCACAGCAAGACCGACTAGATTTAGGGGAAGCCATGGGTCATAAAAACAAGAATGAAATGCCACTTACAACACCGGTACAGTTGACAGATCTCTCCTCGCCAACGATACACTGTAGACTGGTTGAAGTGCTTTCCTTTACTGAACGTAATACCCAAGACTGAAGTTGACATGCAAAGCCTAGCCTGGTACCCTGCTGGTTTATTGCAAATACTACGAAAACCTTGGAGATACAACCAGTGACAGAGAGATGGGAGTGGAAGGGATTACCCCACCCCCAGAAGTCATCAACATCAGTTCAGAAAACAATTACAACAAAGTCCATGCTAGGAGGGATCCATCAGACTTCATGGCCCAAGAAGCATACTAAGAACGTCCTAAGGGGGAAGAGGAAAGTGACAGGATTCCCCGAGTAGAGCTCACAGACCACAAGATTTTGGAAGGATCGTTAGGCATAGAAGTCGGTAACCAACCTGGATGACCTATATTTCAGCCTTACTCACCAATCAGTACTCTGAAGGGCCGCTGAGCAGCGCAAAAAAGAGCAAGAACATCTTACACTAAGGAAAAGATTAAAATAGCCTTAAATTGAAAAAGAGTCCACTACAAAGGAAAAAATCACGACCACTTGACGAATATCAATAGGAAAGGGTCTACCCTACAAGTAGAAGTAAAACAGTGATAAGGTTGCAATGAGAGATTGAAAAACTCAGAACTATGATTATTCAAGTGGACCCAAGTGGTCCAGGCTCTTCCCTAGAAGTAGGCAATAACTTTTCATCCCCTGAACACAGTAACACCTATACTGGCAAAGGGAGGAAATTGCCAAAGCCGCAGAAAGAGACTGATAACTCTCGAATAAATCTTCAAACTACAAGCAGACATGGATCTGAACATGCAAAACAAAAACATCAAAAAAAGGAAAGCTGTGGGACAAAGAAAAATGGCTGCGATACACTGAGTGAAGTGTCAGTAGTGACCATCGCAATGGTGCCTTTCATGTAACTATATGAGTCTCTGAACGACACACTGAAAGATCAAACAACTCTCATAGTGATGCTACATTCGATAATTATTTTATTGAAGGATACATGTCATGATTCCTGCCCCTCATGTCCCCAGCCCTCCAAAATGTCAGGCTGGAGCCAGGCCACAATCACCTACATGGCCCTCAAGGGACTCTCCATCCCTCCAAAGACCCACTTGGAATCAGACTTGGCGCTTGTGGCACCAGACTCACTCACTCCCATAGGATAACATTGGGGATTGGACTTGTAGTGCATTGATGGGGACAAGATGGATGCCCCCACATATTTTGGTTCCCAGAACTGCATGTGCGGTCTAGTCTTTTGGATGTGGTTCAGCCCAGAGACACCTGGGGTACCCAGAGACTATTTAAGCCACACCCAGGCTGAGAAACATGCTTTGCGTTTTCTGCACCTGCAGCGTGACACTCACCGTGTTCGGATCGGTCTCCAGTAGGCCTGCATCTTTCTTCTGCGCTCAGCTCCTGCAAGAACAAGAACACAGTTAGGAACAGCCTTACCTTGCGGCGCTTCTGCCCATCATTCATCACTCCTTCTGTTCGGCGGGCATCTTCGGCGGTGTCATTCCCATCCCGGCATGCCGCTTCCTAAGGAAAAGGGAAAAGAACAGAAAAAAGGCATTAGTAAGCATTCTGCAAATCTTCGCTTATTTTTAAATACTGTACGAGCTTCAAACGCTTACCTGAATCCCAGCCGCTCTCTGGGAACTCTGTCTCTGGAACTTCTCATCCATCTGCAAGAGGGAAAAGACACTCCAGGTTAGCGTGGAAACATCTAGAGGCGCCGTATACCTCGCTTACCCACCGCATTTGTTCTTCATAACCGGCATCCACGCTGAAAACGTTGCAGCACCTAAAACACATAGAAAAAGAACTCGGTTCAATGCAAATACAAAAGGGGTGCATCGCGCTCTCACTCATCTTCAGCGCTACTCATCTCAGCAGCACGCCGCCATCCCCGGACGCCGGCCATCATCTAAGGAAGGAAAGGAACTAAGTTAAAGAACTGTTCAAAAGACTCATTATACTTACCTGTCGGACACTTGCCAGTGAAGTAACTAGGCAGCAATGAGCCTGCATCAATCAGTGCGCCCCTGCGCTGAAAGCAGGACGGAGAGCACACTATCCAAGAAAACAGGTGAGCTGTGGATCAAAGGGAAGGGTTGGACCCCGGGGAAGAAGGGGTTCAAGCACACAGAGACAATAGGGAGTTAAACTCTACCAATCCTGTGTTTCAGGCCCAGTCTCCAGTCAAATAGCCTCCACGGAAGGGTTCGAGGTCGTAAGAGGTCAGAACAGGCTGAGTGACGTCCCCATGGATACCACGTGAGCGTTACAATACATTACGGCCAGATCTCTAACATAAGAGAGAAGCAGTCCCACTGATGGACTTATTGGGGAAGACAATAAGCAACAGAGCGACGGACAAGAAAATTATAGAAGCTCTCAGGATCCCATAATCCGGTTAGATGATGTGGAGCAGGAGGAGACTACAACGATAGGCTTGGTGGGACACCAAGAAAATTCAGATCTGATGATTCTAGAACAACTAGCAAATCAGTCAGTGGAAATCAATCAGGGTGTGGATAAAACTGTCTTCTCCACACTGTGTGTAACCTCACACGAAGACAACAAAAATAGGAAGGGTGTAAAGCAAAAAATGTACCCCTTATTTGGGGGGAAAACGAAAGAAAAAAGGGGGCTCAAGCAGCACAAATAAGCAATGTAAAGAAAAAACAGTAGGTAAATCAAATATCTCAAAAAACTTCATAAGGAAACTAACCCTTGCAGCGCAGGGGGAAAAAACAAAAAGCAACCACAAGCAAATTTAAGAAAAAAAACAGAAATTATAATTTACAGTCCGAGATCCCCCAGATCTGTCTAACACAAACTTAGACTATATCGTTGAGGATTTAGAGGAGGATAATTCCTTATTATACTTGTCAACATACACATTGCAAGAGCAGGAGAACATATTTGAAGACAATCTAGTGGACCCCCTGAGAGGTACGACAACTATCAGACTTAAATACTGTAAGGTCGACAATCAATAAAAGGGAATCCATAATACAATTTTTGACACTAGCAGAAAAAAGGGAGCTAGTAGTATCAAAAGTTAAAAACATGGAAAAAGACGGAGGGATATCTGTAACAAGGACAGGGGCATGGAACTCTGCAGAACAATCGACTTTAGTACTTAGTACTTTAGTGCAGTTCAAGACACAGAGTGCCTAAGGGAAATTAAGAAGCAACTGGCAAGGGAAGAAACGGTACACACAATGGCTGTAAAAAGGAAGGGGCCGAGGCCAAATACGAGGAAAGGACATGAAATTGGCCCTTCATCTGACTTGGGGAACCCTAAATGAGAAAGACAGATCACTCCTCAACTATCTCAGTACATGCTGCCTCAGTCTAGTGGACAGAACAGAGGATTTCATACTGAACAGACATAATGTCCTATGATCTACTCCACTGTGTACCAAGCCTAAGGCAAATTGACACTGATATATTATAGAATACATCCAAGAAGAGAGAACGGACCTACTATATATACATCTGAGGTCAACCGTAGTAAAACAACTTATACTTGATTCTGCTACGTACCTCCAAGTCCTGGGATTTGATCTAACACCCCTCTGTTCTTCGCCAATAGAGAACCTTCAGGCGTAGATGGAATCAGGAAAACCAACAGTGCGGAGCCCGGCTAAGGACATAGAAGAATCAGTAGGTTTTAGGGCTTGGATAAAAGTAGGAAACAGAGAAAATGATAATAACAATGAACCAAGAAATGGCAAGTGGAACAGTGCCAGAAGACTGCAAACCGATGCGCTGACAATGACAAACATGACACTAACGATAAGCACTAAAAAGGGTGAACCACAAGAAAAAAGGAAGATCGAATTGTCAAGACAACAACCCTCTGAATGGACGTAGGAAGACTCAAGGGCATGGTTACCGATGGCTCAGATGGGGGGGAAATAAAAAACTAGCTCACTAAAGTGATGACTGAAAAGGACAGACTCATGCCTGCCTCTTGGAATACAAGAGGGTGCTCCCATTTACTTTGCAAGGGACACATCGAGTGGAGCGACTTTGACTTCATCTGTTTCCACGAGATTTGGCTGTCTATGAAACCACCGATGAATGGATTTTCTGCATACCTGAACTCTGCAACAAAAAACCTGTTTGGGGCTCCCTAGTTTGGGATTATTGACTTTGATCAGGAGTGGTGGTATGTTCAAAGTTATTGAAGCAAACAACGTGGGTCCAATCATTCAACAAACACTGTTAAGTAAGGCTCAACAGATGACTACAAAAAAAAAGATTTGTAGACACTTGATCATAATCAATCTATACTGGAACACATTGATAATAACAACAAACCAGATGATAGATCAGATGACAGGATTAATCGACAAAGCGTACAGGTGGGATGAACCATTGATAATTGTATTTGGAGACCTCAACCTATCCTGTATTAATAAACAAGGGAAATTAATAAGAGAGGAAGCCAATGGAACCACAGCACAAGAACAGATGGACCATTTGTGGATGGAACTTATGGAAAGCAGGGACCTCCAAATTATGAATGGCCAATTTGAAAAAGATAAACTGTAAACAGGCATGGAAGAGAGGGGCCCAGAGACAATGAATTTCATTGATACTTTATAAATTATAATGACAACAGCAATTGACCACAACCTCCTTAAACTGAGTTGGAAGGACAAATTTAGAAGACCCACACATATTTTGAACTACTTTGTACAAACAGTAAATAACGGATGTCGTCTGAAAATGAAAAAAGTATGTAGAAAGAGCGACAATCACCTACTCAGAATCTAGTGCAAGATGGAGGGTACTAAATACTTCTCAAATGCTAGACTTCTCACCAATTTTAAATATGTTTATGATTAAGAAAAAATCTGAAACGACTAGTGCTATTACACACCAGCACACCTTTGACCCACAAATAAGGAGAGTACTTCGAGCAGCAATTAGACGCTTAAAACTAAACAATTGTGTAAGTAAGGAAAAAGAGGCAGGAGGGCTAACAAATGCCTATAAAAAGTACTACATGACATGAAAAATGCACCGAAAGATGCAGAAGGCATGATGAGAGCAATATCTAAAAGAAGTGCAGCAGATATCTGGGGCCTCATGGAAGGTGAGACGCAACAACAAAGGGAATTACAAACAAATGGGGTATCCGAGACAGAATGGAAAATCCATTTTATGAACCCATATTTGGCAGAGGACCGAAATAACCAAAATATACCTAAGAAACTTCACCCCGGGACTGTCCCAAATGGCAACGAAGATGTAATCAACTGATGAAAATCGCAAATCCCTCACGAGGACCAGGGCCAGATGGTATCACGAACATGGATTTAAAAAGAAACCATGAACAATGGGCCACCCTGTTGAGCATGATACTTGAAAATAAACAGGGATGCCCCCTGGCTGCAGCCCTCTTTAATTTATATCTCCCAGACTTGGGCCGTTCCATGGAAAAAATCGTGTGCTGCCCCCCTCAAATAGGAGAAAAAGTAAACCGCCCTCTATATGCCGATGATATGGTGATCTTAGATGACACAGCAATTGGACTTCAAAGGCAGTCAACAAAAACTCTCAGAATATGCTCGTGAAAACAACTTCGAAATGAACACAGAGAAAACGAAAATATTGGTCATGGAGCGAGGTGGCGGTATGAAGAGGAAAAATGTAAAATGGTTTGGGGATGACATTTTAAAAGGGTGGAAAGCTTCAAATATCTGGAGATGAACATCTCTAAGAGTACAGTAAAAACCTACCATGAATTGGCTTTAAGAGCAAAAGTGTAAATGCTTGCAAACAAGCTCAAATTTGTTGCTACTAAATACCCCTGCTATTGGACTTTTCTGGAGCAAAAGTGGTGGCAACACTAACGTATGGTGCAGACTCTCTTATGTGCTTCCCTGAGAAAAACTGGGCTATCTTGGAGGGCATGTTTTGGAACTCTCTTCCAAGGTCGGTGCCAATCCACTTACTCAGAAAAGAGTTGGGCCTCGTATACCTGAAGGCAAGAGCTGTGTGGAAGTCACTGGCCTTCTTTCGCAAATATTTAAAAAAACAAACCTGGGACTTTGCTGCGTTTACTAGGAAATGAGATAAAGAGAGGATCGATTGCGATGGTGAATGGCTGGATTAACGCATGCAGACACCTACTGGATGATCTCAACATTACAAATGAGGAACTCTGGTTAAACCCTGACAAAGAAAAACGGAAGTTGCAACAAAGAGATTGGATCAGGACATGTGATGAGGCAGCTAAGTACAACATGTTCAAGCATTTAGCACAGTAAACTAAAGCTTTGGGAACTTTACCATCCTACCTGAGGAAATTTCCAGACCCATGATACAGGGTGCAATTCATGAGAATTAGACTGAAGCTATGTGCCCGGAGAGGAATGTGGTATGCAGGTTTTGTAAGAAAGTTGCCTCAACAGAGAACCTATACGCAACAAAGAAAAAGGGGTGGCACAGACTACCTCCTGCTCCTGCGTTTTTAGATGATTAATAATCACAACCAAACATGCACCTGGAAGTTTGCAACCATCTCAACTTCTTGTTGACCAGACTTTAATTAAGAACGATTTTAGAGTAAACAGGATAACATATTTTATTCCTTATTCATCTTTAGTTCCTGTTTTTTCTCTGTATAACAAACATATATACATAAAAGACAGGTATCACATACAGCACAGTTATGTTAAACACATTTCTAGATATATACATTCCATTTGTATCACAGGTGTGGGTGTTATATTGAAAGGGTTCCACCTCATTAGGTTTCCACAATTTCTGTATCAAATTACTTTGGAAACACAAGTATTTGATTATTTCTAGGGTATTCACTACCCATCACCCCTGGGGAAATAGTTAGCAATGGATGAAATTGCAAAACAGTATGTCAACGCGGTGCGTTTTGCCCCATGTGGTAGAGATAGACCGCATCCAGCCTTGGTCTTCTCTTTTATTCACATGGGCCTTCATCAGGACGGGGATTGATGGTATTTCCGGGTGCATGCTTGGTTGTGATTATTAATTATCTAAAAACGCAGGAGCAGGAGGGAGTCTGTGTTCCCCCCCTACTTAGTTGCGCATATGTTTATTATCCTGATGCAACACAGACCCCTCGTTAAAAATAAAGATAGGGTAAAACATGTTGTATAGGTCAACAGAGAACCTGCAACACATATTCACTATATATCGGGCCTTAACAGCGACAAGGATGTGATTTTGTAGTAAATTCATAGAGGAGGCTCCATCTTTGTCAGCAGAGGTATGGTGGAATGTCCTGCTAAGAGGAGAAAAGAATTCTTGGATGATAGCATCAGTTACATTTCTGAAATTGATATTAGAGAATACACCATCAACATAATCTGGGGATTGTTTTTATTTTCTCTTGTAAAATGCAGAAAGCTTGAATAAACTAATATGCAAAAAAAAATCCTGATTACAAAGCATGCATGTCATCTTGTGAGATTTGTTATCATTGTGTCACTCTTATCATGAACGGAAATGTAACCTGTATTTAATTGCATTACGTATAGCAGAATCCTAAATACATATGGTGATTATACTTGGGATGATTAGACGTACACGAAGAATAGAACAACAATAAAATGAAAAGTTGAAAAGTCATAATGCAAAATGTATCCCAATTATACTGTAAGGATGAGCTGTCTTCATCTCTTCACTTCAGATGGTTTTTGCAATTATTCAAACATTTGTTAGTGATGAGGATGAGGATGAGTGATGAGTGATGAGGATGAGGTCTTTTTAGCCTTTACGCTCTATACTTAAAATATAAATCTTGCTCCAAGATGGAGAATCGACATAACGTCATTACGCCATGCTGCCAAATGTCGTCTTTAAGCTGCTATTTTCATGCCAATGTGGCAATTTGTTGTTATAACACATAACATGCAAACTTCTGTTATGCTGACTTTGAGAATTACTTCCAGTTTTGTATGATCTCCTTCTGGGGACACCACTTGGTATTTTGCAGTTTACCACTTAGCATATATGCTCCTCTAATTTTTGCCATCACAGGCCTCAACCTATTGTAAACCGAGAATTGGTGAACAAATACAGAATCTGTTAGTAAGTGATTGCAGGGAAACACATTTTGAGAAGGTTTCTCAATTTAAGACATTTTAGAATACACACTAAATGTTCCCTATTGTTTTCTTAGGGATGCAGATTCACTCTTTCAGTCAACTCCCTTTGGGGGAGGTAAGTTACTCAAGCCACTTTTTTCTTATTAGAAAATTTGAAATTTTGGTACAGTTGTCCACATTTATTGATTAGCGACATAGTCGAGACATATGTTCTCCCTTTTAGAACTAAAGAGATTATATCCTAAACCAACCATCCAGGTGAATTGATGTTGATTACCGTTCAAGGTTATAATAACGTTTTTTTAAACTATCATAAATACACTAACATTATTTCCAATACTATCTATTGTAGAGTTGATGCTTTTACTTTGAAGATTTACTCTATACCTGCTCCTGACGAAGGCATCTCCCGAAACGCACTGGGCTCTATTTTACATTAAAGAATAATGCTTAACAAAACAATGTATCAGTGCAACTATTTTCTAGAATTATGTTTACGCTTGTAATAGAAATTAGTGACAAAATCAAAAATGTTGGTTGGTTACCCAACCTAGAAAGTGTGCAGGGGACGGGAGTGTCCGTCAAATTGGGACACTTTTTAGGCTTTACATTATTACAGACAGTGGCAGGTCGACCTTTCTGTGAACATCACCGCCGCCTGTTTCAAGGGACACTCTATTCACTCCAACCCTTAACTTGGCAGTGTGCACTTACTGGCAGAGTTGTTTTGGGTCCTGAGGGTAATAAAGTCGCAGGTTAACCAGGGTTCTGGCAATTCAGGCTTTGCAGCTTCCATTCAGCATACCTGACAATTACTGGGTGTCCTGGATTGACTCTGATCTCTTGTATTTTCAGCTACCTGTGGCTCTGCAGGGCCAGTCAGATGGTCAGAGTGTTGAATAAAAGACTGCTCTGTAGAGGTGGACAAGTCATCCCCAGCTCCTGCACCCTCACTGCCATCATATTGGAACAGTACGAGAAGAGCGTTATGTGGGACACCAGGTATTGTCCCTATACTGCATCAAGTGTAAGAGAGATGATATGCACTCAGACAATGTATTAATGTGCCCCTGCACTGAAAGGGTGGAAGGATGTCTGCACCCACCATTGGACATCAAAGAGCAATAAGTGAAATTGGACCTGTGCAAAGTGACGTCATGAAAGAAAGGCACGAAGACACACTGAAACGATATGCAAATACTTAAAGGATAAAGATGTAACTGGAAGTGATACTAGAAACATGTAATCGAAGACGAAGAAATTATATGTGTCAAATAAATAAGTGAGAAGAGATGAAGTGAATGTATATACGCTGAAACACAATGTAGCTAAGACATATGGAAGCCTGCTGCAGAAGAAAACATAACGTGGCTAAAGGGGCCATGAGAAAAAGTGGACGCCAAACTCGTGTTGAAACCAATCGAACTACCTTAGAGACAGACTGGGACTGCTGATCAATAAGTTGTTTGAAAAACAGCTTTGTATGAGGAACAAAAAGGAGTTTCTGGGCCTGGGACCAAGGATGGCTCTTCAAGGAATAATTGCAAGCCACAAAGGAAGTCAAGAGGATAAGCTATGTACTTAAGACATATTTCTCTGAGATTAAGCAAAGAAGAAAACATCTGCAAGCGCCAAGTATTGGACAATCAAAGTTTGAGTGAGCAAGTCACCAGAGGACAAGAGGAGTAATGACACCCAGCTTAACTAAATCAAATAGCAGTCAATAAAAGGATGGAATGGACACAATCGTGGTCTCCTCACAAGTGACTGCGAAGTCGAAAACAAGGGCTATTCATTAAGCTCCAGACAAAGATAATGGTGTACTTACACTCCCTTGAAAGTCCCAGAACAGAGAACAGGCTGCAAGGTTGACTATAAAGAAAAAGCCTTGGTTTGGGGCCTGACCGATGGGAGGTGATGGACTAATTGGCCAAGTGGGTAGTAGTCGGACATTGCTCTATGCATCTGAATTTAATTTTGCTTATGTGCTGCTGACGAGCCGAAAGTCCAAGGTTGGGAGAGAATGCTAACCAATCACAGAGTCTATGTAGCAACATGCTATACAATGTTGCACAGGCCAACCCGCTGCTGTTATTCTGCTATAATTTGTATTGTAAGTATTTAGAGGTGGTTCAAGGCGTGCCTATTAGATACGGAGCATCCAATGATATTACTAATACTTATACATAATATAGGCACATATGCTCCCTTAACCAATCCCTCCCTTCAAAAGGTTTTACAGTTTGCCATGTAGGATGATGTCATAGATGATGTACATTGAGGTATAAAACCTTGTGTATTGAAAACTAAAGTGTGAGTGTGTGGACTACAGTTTGTTGTTCGCCAGATTGACCTACTTTATTTGAACTGTCAATAAAGTAGTACTTTTCCATATTCTTTGAGTCTGTCCGGTTATTTGGGTCTGAGATCCTTATTGGTAATTCCATCTAGCACATAAGACGCTTCAAGGTGCTAGGGCACAGCTCCATTCCCTGTTGTATATGGTCTAATGTAATGTTTTCTTTTTTAAAAAATGTTTTTATTTGTTTTGGTTACATAGTAACCTTTACAAAAACAATATATAACCAATAAGAGCAAATCTTAAAAAAGAAACACATGCGTAAAACTTTGGTTACATGGATTCGATTACATTCCTTATAATACATCCTAATACAACCAAAAAGTATAAATGCATTATACATATAAATGATCCATATTAAAACAGAATGAAAAAAGACACACAAGATGCATAAGCCTACAAGAAAATGTTGTAGCTGAACTACCTCCCTATAGTTCGCATTTAGCTTTTAGAAAACGCAGTATGGCCAGTTGAAGTTTGACCCTAGATCCATACAACATGTCTTTCCATAGGGCAACCAGATCCACATTCTCTGGGTTGGGCACATATTTAATAAAGTAATCAATGCGTATTGTTGCAATTTTTTTGTGACTACCTGCCAAATGCGCATATAGTTTTTTGCTTTGTATTATGTCAACAGTGTGATTCCAGTCTGCATGCTGGAGAAGTATCTTCACCTTTGTAGGGTTGTTGATAAGCAGTTCTTTAGAAACCCCCATTAATGCTAGTACTTCATGTACCTCTTTTTCCAGATCACACACTACTGCAGAAGATTCCCTTCCCGCCACTAGACACCGTCCGAGAATTCCATATAGAGTGGATTCTTTATTTACAAGCAATGTCCTATACAAAGAGACTCTACGCCAGAGAATTACGCTTGAAAGGGAGTATAGCCCAAGTTCAAAACGTATTGCTGATAATGGAACACATTTCGGAAGATACCAAACCAATGATCTTAACATACATGATTCATATTTAACAAATTCGCTCTTAAACCATGATGGTACCAGTTCCATTCCGTAGCTGAACTGAGCAATCGTTTTACTACGGTAAATTTTTATACATGGTAACATTGAAAATTTCCCATATTTACAATCGATTTTGAGTAGTTGAGAAATCAGTGGCGTCACTTTTTTATCCAAATAGTTATGTAAATTCACCCTGGTGACCGTCTCAAAAATGGGATAGCCTAGGTACCTGAAGGCATGACATATGGTGAGTTTGACGTGATCCAAAAACCATGCAAAGTTTGCTGGCCTTTTCCTATAACTGAGTTGCATGATAAAGGTTTTTGTCTGATTTATATCCAGAGCATTGTCCGCCGTATACTTCTTAAATGCAGACAGAACACGTTGCAAGCCCATGGGTGTTAAGCCAAACAACAACACGTCATCTGCATATGCAGTCCATGCAGTCCTAGTACCTTCAACTTTTGGTGCCGCGAACGATGCCTCATCTATGTGCGGGCCAACATCAGATAAGTACAGATTAAAAACAGTAGGGCCAAAAATACACCCTTATCTGAGACCGTTTCCTGTATTTATTTCCTCAGACAGGGATCCCTCAGTGTTTAATCGGACTCTTATCTTAGATTTTGAGTGAAGATAATATAAGATCGCTAGGAGCTGTGGCGGCATATCTATGGCAAGCAGTTTTCTCCACAGTGTGTCTCTATCCACTAAATCAAAGGCTGAACAGAGGTCAATAGAAGCCAAGTAGATAGGTTGGCTACCTCTCTGTCTGGTCTGTTGCTGCATGATAGTTAGGAGAAGTCCACCTGCATCAGTTCCAACCCTTTTTCTAAAACCAAACTGTTGTGCTGTCAATACATCCTTTTCCTCCATCCACACATGGATATGTTCAAGAACCAAGGAGGCAAATATCTTAGAATCAGCGTCCAGCAGGGCGATAGGTCTATAACTTGTTGGTATAGACCTATCGCCCTTTTTGTATATTGGGACCACATAAGACATGTGCCAAGTAGTTGGAAATACCCGGTTGATGATAATGCTCTTAAATAGTAAAAAGAGGATTTTGGCCCAGAGAATCGCATTACCTTTGAAGACCATGTTAGCTAACATATTAGGACCTGGTGCACGGGAAGACGAGCACCTAGAGATCATTCTTTGCACATCCTGTAAGGTGAAAGGGAAATTCCACGGACATGAGGCAATCTCTTCAGGAACCACCCAGTTACAAACCGTAGGTTTATATATTGAGCCAAAGTGGCCTTTCCAAATGTCCGAGGATATACACACACCTTGTTCCTTGGTGTGCGCCTCCCCGCATCTATTAACTAGGGACCAAAAATGCAGAGTATTCGTTTTTGAGAGTGCCTCAAGTATGTTTTCTGCATCTCTTTGCACCGTGT
Organism: Ambystoma mexicanum; assembly: GCF_040938575.1. NCBI lineage: Eukaryota > Metazoa > Chordata > Amphibia > Caudata > Ambystomatidae > Ambystoma > Ambystoma mexicanum. The sequence continues at coordinate 637,281,631 of NC_090925.1, forward strand.
TTGCTTTTAGTGCACGTATCCTATAACTCCAGTGTTGTTTTGCTTTTTTGACCATTTCACCCAGTAAATGGAAGTTTCTGGAGTTTACGAATCTTACATTTTCTCTCTTTTTTAAGCTGATGGATGACCAGATCGTAAACTTGGGTGTGAATGTTGCCTTTTTTCGATGATCTCCCAATACCTTTTGTTCCAACGATAACCTCCCTGACATAGTTGTTAAACTCCCCATGTGCATACATAAAGTTCTTTTTCTCACAGCCATATTTGTTATAGTCCTCAAAAAAGACCTTGTTCACCTTTTCAACATTATCCAAATGCCAGTTTATTCTATTCCTAGCTGAGTTTAACTCCAATGTCAGGGGAAGAACAGAAGAGGATTCCGGGGAAGAGTGTACCCTCATGGTGAGTTTGAGGATACTGTGATCACTAATCAAGGATGGTATAATTTTAAAATCAAGCAAAGTGTGTCTTAAAGACATACTTACAAAAATGAAATCTATAGTAGAATATTCATTTCCATTAGACCATGTGTAGGCACTCAAATCTTTACCCAGATAATCGTTTACACAGATTAGGCCCCAATTTCTCATAAATACACTCCACTGTTGGCCCTGTATTTGTTTTCTTGATGAACCAGGATTATAAGAGCATATGCCCACATCTGAGTTGAAATCACCCAAGACCATAATATTCAGAATGTGATATGTTGTTTGACACTCTTGTATAATTGCATCCACCATACTAATGAATTCCTTTAGATCTAACTCAGGACTCCAATATATGTTAACCACCAATAGGTAACCAAGAATCATGGGCAGTGCAAAATGTAATAGCATGGCGATACATCCTTTATGAGGATAGAAGACTTTCAGGCACTTAAAAATCATAGTGTTTTGTGTCGCCATCAAAAGACCCCCAGAAGGCCTTCCCCTGGACTTTTTCTCTGCTGCTGTCTGGTGTAGACTATACCCATCCAGCACCAATGGAGAAAGAGCCCAGGTTTCCTGAATACAGCAGATGCTAGCATCCGTAAGGAGGCGTAAACCTTCAGACTCTGCTCTCAAAGATTTGTTACCACGAGAATTCCAGGATACCACTGAGAATGTTGGCTCGTATTATGATTTCACCTTCAGTTCCTGTATCTTTACTAAGGTTTCAGTTAGTGTTTGAGTAAGCCATTTTAGATCCGTCTCAGAAGATTGTTTCTGTATGATGGGGCCCTCCCCTCCCTCATACTGCATGTTAGAATCAACATTCGCATGTTCAAAGGACTCGACCTCCACTCCTCTGCTCATCAATTGCTTATTGAATGGTTCTAAATCAAGTCCAAAGGGGTGGAAGGCATCTATTTCTGATATGACTAGATCCATGATAGCCTGGGAAAAAAATACCAGTCATACACAGTCCAGTCTCAGTGGATGTATGTAATAAACAAGTTTAATAGCACCTGAGGAGATCATAGAGAGCCTTGGTATTTCACTGAACAAGGTAAGAATTTGATGGCGATTCAGGGAGGAAGAACCCCCTTGCGAAAACATGGAATACAGCATAATACTAGGGTAATCAGTGAAAACTGGCGATATCCAATCCATTCTATTAGTCCATCTATTATTTGCCATTTGTTTAGGGGATTTAACTCCCCTCTCTGCCCCAGGTACAGACCCGGTAGTATTCACCACCTCTTTATACAACTCTTTGCTGGGAACCCGTGCCTCCGTCAGAAGCGCCTTAGAGTTACCCTCCTTTCTGTGATGTGCAGCTTGTACCAGATTCATCCATGCTTTGGGGACCAAATTAGTGGCTTCCTGTCCTGATTGGGTTCCATGAGCCGTATGCAAGGATGAGGCGTTCAACTCCCCACCCTGTCCAACTAAGTCTTCTCGGTTCTATGACAAAATATTTTTATCTCTGCCCAGGCCATTCTCAGCAATTGGCTGGGATGGTTGTAAACCTTTTATTTCTCTATCCTGTATAGGTCGGTTTCCTATACCATCCCCAAGCACTCCTTCTAGATTGACCTTATTGCCACTGTTCAGACTCCTGACCTCAGTCCAATTTTGGATATCTGCCACTGTAGTGCCTGCCCTCCTTGTGTCTTCAATCAAATTCTGTAATGCCTGTTTTACTAGGATTTTGATATCCTCACTCGGAACCAAAGAGGCTGTCGAGGATGACAAAATTTCCCCCTTCACACTCATTCCCAGTGTTGCTTCCATTATCTGTGCTTCCCCTCTCCGATTTTTCCCCCACATATTCGGCAAGAGCCCCTCCGCCCTTGGCATTTCGATGGTTACATTATCTCCTTTCTTCTTCTCTTGCTCCTCGGGTAGGGGATTATTTATTGCTTGTTGTGGTGGAGTAGAAATATGAGTAGGCAAAGAGCACTTAATCTCTTCGCTGCTCAGAGAGGCTTTTTTAGATTTGGAGTTGAAAAAGAGCTTAATGTCCATTTTTTCATTTGCAACCCTTGCATTTTTGTTGCAGTTGGCTCTCTTTACGACAATTTTAGACTCTTGTTCTTATTTCCCCCCAATTATTTTCTTGTCAAGAGATTTTTCTTTTTTATTTGTTTCATCTTTTTTTGTTAGTTGCTTACATACCTGTACCATTCCCTTATGAGTCATAGCATCAATCAAGGTGTTGGATGCTTCACCATAATCACCATCTACAGTTACTGAGTGGGTGGTAGGACTTAAAGTATGATGGTCCAGCTCTCCTTTAGTAATGTTATTTGGTGCCTCCAATTCTTTCAATTCCAATGCTTTTTTGCTTTCATCGTCCAGTTGAGATAGGTCAATACAACCCTAAACCACCAGACTACATATATCTTGCAAATTTGCATTGGAATTGTGAATTTTTAATGCTGGCAAATTCTTAGGTTTTTTTTCTCACAGTTTTTTACTGTGCCATTTATTCTAGCCAACCTACGTCTAATGGCCCTAGCCCTCATTTTCTTCTCTCTTCTAGAAAGCGGTGGGTTGTGGTTAATAGAAATATCTAGGGTAGAGTCGCCATCCAAGGCACACCTTTCCTCACCGCCTGGCTCTACTCCCTCCTATAGGGCCCTTATTGATACAGATGGACTATTTGTATCAAGAAAATTAGTTGAGGCCTCTCGGTTGCCTATACTGGATACTACTTTCTCATCCAGACTTGCAACATTTGTACAAACCAATTCAATTTTTTCGCCTAGGCCCGTGATCTGTGTGCCAATAGTAGAAACCATTCCTTTGAGCTCGTCCAGTACAGGCACCCAAGCAGCCTGCAAATCCTTATTGCCTTGAGCAAGGACTTCTGCGTAGGATTTAGGACAGACCACAGGCTCACAATCAGTCTGTATCATCTGGTCGTGGGTGATCATGTTAAAATTACCATGCCCTCCTACAGGTCCACATCTTCCTATTGCCATAAGGAAACCCTCCATTTTGCTAATCTTTTCCATGTTAACCAATAATATTGATCTAAGTTCCTTTATATCCAGATGGGTACGATCATGACCCTTATCTAGAAGATTCAGGATCCTGGTTAGCACAGGAAAGGTAGCAAATGACACAGCCGAGTCCTCTTTATTGATGCCCTCAAAGAATGGTCCTGTGTGGGGATCGATAGTTCCAAAAGATTGATTTAGCATGGGAAACACATGAGAGACTGGACTGGAGGATTGTGTCTGGTTGGGCACAAAAGCACCCTGTCTCCCTTCACCCCCCAATAATGGTTCTGTCTCCTTATTCCCGTAACTGATATCGTAATTTCTTTTATCCCTCCTAGGAGGATGCTCGGGAGAAAATGGAGCCTCCTCAGTAGGTTCATGTAAATGCACATTGTCAAAACCCCCAGCTCTGGATCTAATAGGTTTGCATGGCTCATTTGACAGCCGGACCCTTCTATCCAACTCAGCCCTAACAACCGGTGCCAAGAGAAAATTGTCGGCTCCTTTTTTGGGGTTTTCTCCTTCCTCTATTTGTCTCAAAGAATATCTACAGGACTTCTCTTGTGTACCTGACATACTCTTCTGTGTATTGATAGGTGCTGGGCCAGTATAAGGAGACGTTTTTCCCCAGTTAACATCCTCCCCAGCTGGAGGAGCGACACCTGTGCCATTAATCAAGCGATGTGGGTGCAATTCTTCATCTGGTACGTTATCATTACCAGAGCCTTTAGTTGAAATAGGATCTGACAATGGGCATTCGGCCAACAAATTATCCATTTTATACACAAAAACTGGTTTGGCCAAAGGATCAAATTATTTGGCTGCTTGTATGGGTCTCACCAATTTACCATTTCGGAGTGTGCCCACCATACTCCACCATCAAAACAAATAATACTATGTTTGCTCAATATGGCATTTATGTGACACAAATCCCAATAAAATGTAGGCTTTAACTGCCTTCAGATAATTAGTAATGGCATCCACAAAGCAGATGTAGCATTCCCACCCTGTTGTAGCAGATATTCAAAAAACTTCTGAGGAGCACAGCACACTATGCCCCCCCATGCACACCATACATTTTCAGAGCCACACTCACCGGGTCAGTGTCTTTTTTTCTTGAAGCGGGACTTGCCCTAGGACAATGTAATCCTATTTGAATCCCCCAAAACAAATGAAAAACCTCAGCCGCCCGCGCCCCTTGCCGCGCACAGTGAACAGTAAACATTACTTGATGTACTTGCCGAGTGCCCGTGCCGGTGCGCTGATGCGGGTGATTTTATTTTGGCAGCGTGCGCACCAGGGGGTGGAGTCGGCGTGTTAGGTCCTTTAAACAAAACAGAAGAACGGTATTACACACCCTCACAACCCTAACTACCCGTTGTAGGCAACGTGCACAACACACACAACAAGACTCAAGTTCACAACGTGCAACGTGCACAGACAGTCACTTTTTTCAGTTTCTGTCCTCCAGGCAATCCGGTGTTGCTGAATAAGACGTCCTCCATGTGGACAGACAGCAACACTGTAACACGGAGGGAGAAACAAAACGCTCCCAAGTCCCAGCTCCAAAGAAGATGCTCGAGGCAGACAGCAGCACAATCCTTACGAGGTCCTTCGGCACAGTAAACAGTACTTGATGTACTTGCCGAGTGCGCGTGTGGGTGCGCTGATGCGGGTGATTTTATTTTGGCAGTGTGCGCGCCAGCGGGGCGGAGTCGGCGTATTAGGTCCTTTAAACAAAACAGAAGAACGGTATTACACACCCTCACAACCCTAACTACCCTTTGTAGGCAACTTGCACAACACACACAACAAGACTCGAGTTTGCAACGTGCACAGACAGTCACCTTTTTCAGTTTCTGTCCTCCAGGCAATCCGGTGTTGCTGAAGAAGACGTCCTCCCTGTGGACAGACAGCAACACTGTAACACGAAGGGAGAAACAAAACGCTCCCAAGTCCCAGCTCCAAAGGAAATGTTCGAGGCAGACAGCAGCACAATCCTTATGAGGTCCTTCGGCACAGTAAACAGTACTTGATGTACTTGCCGAGTGCGCGCGAAAAATGTTATGTTTTCTGATATTTGCATAGCCCCTAACTGCCAATGCCATGGCCTAAAAGTGCTTTAGGGTGTCTGGGAATTGTGTAGACTGTAGTCTGAACATACTTAATGAACATTACATTTCATTACATGAGGAGGGCATTCCAAGATACGTTTTCAGTTGCATGCAAATGACAATTTCGCTTGGCGGCGATGACTACTACTGTAACACTTACAGCCTCATCATGAGTTAGGCTTTATCCCGACTGGGATACCGCCCAACTGTATTTGCGTTACCGCCGAACCCTCCGGCATTATTACCGCCGGATCACGGGTTGGGCGGTAACTGTAAATCCCCATTCCCGTTGGACCCAATGGGGAATTTTCAGCACAATTAGCACGCTCTAACAGTACAACGCTAATTGCGCCCGAAAACTGGCATTTTTCTGGTGCATTTACCCCCAGCTTAGAGCTGGAGGTAAATGCCACCAGCCCGAGATTGGACAGACCCTTAAATGTGGCGGTAATAGCTTTACTGCCGCATTTAAGGGCTACTGCTCAACTCGTGATGAGGCCCTTTATTTTTTAGCATAGTTATGTGTTGGGTGTGTGGTGTTGTTCGATTTGCCATGCCAGTGAATATGTGATATCTGACATGGACCAAGGTTTGTGAGGGATTCATCCAGCTAATATGGGGATAATGCACTGAAATGCGTGGCAAGCAATGTTTATACACAGCCTAAAGCAACTGACGGCATTTGAGGGCTCTGCAGGAATATACAACATATTACATGCACATTGCCTGCACATATGGCAAACGTTGCATCACATCACAAGCATACCCCAGTGACTCCAAAAAGCTTCAAAACCCCTCTCAAGGCACACGCAGCCAATTGTCAATAATGAAGTCCCTCTCACTAACCCTCCTCAATCATCTGGTGTTGATGCAGCTCAATAACTTAAGTTTTGGAATGATAAAGAAACCCTGCAGGGGGTTCTTTATGAGGAAGTTGAGATGAGTAGCAATAAAGATGGCATGTGGAGTGTGGATTCCTCATAGTTCCCCATGGGGGTAGGTGCACTGTCCCTTGGACTAAAGAGAGTGAGTGCCAGAGGGAAAATTCACACTTTGGTGCATTTGGTGGAAGGATGGAACATTTTCATTCAACTAAGCTACAGGGGTTAATCTATTCATTTTAAGGTGCTACATCCTCTCCTTAAGTACAACAAGTGGGAGGTTACTATACAATGCTAAGGTGAGGATGTCTAACCGTGGTATTGCCCTGATGTGGCCGGTTCGACATGCTGAGGGGAAAGGGAAAGACGTATGGGAAGAAGTTGGACAGCCTGCATGCAAACATGGGATGGAGGAACATTCTATTATATATGCTACTTGTGTTGTGTTACGTTATCCTACTGGTTTGTTTTATACTATTGCGGTTACCACCATAGTGGTCTAAAAGAGCTAAGGCTTGACTGGAAAGTGGCGAATTGTGCCTCAGCAAGGCAGGGATTTAAGTGAGTCAGGGCACTTTCTTAAAATGGTCTTCGATTCACAGGTCTGCCGGTGCTCTCCAAACTGCCTTCTCAGCCAGATTTCCATACTCAAATAAAAATATGACAACAATACTACTCTCCCCCTGTAGGCGTCGCTATTAGCCATGTTTACAATAACATCATTAGTTACAAAAGTTTAAAATTAATTGTTTGTTTTCTAACGCCGGAATGTAAATATCTTTTCGGCTACTCCTTTAATTATATCAGCCACAAATCCTTTAAAGGTGTCAGGGAACTGAGCCTGTCAAGAGGGGATCGGGACCCTTCCCGGGTAGAGTGGGAAGCCTAGCAGGGTTTGTGCCAGAGCCAGTCCTAACCCAGAGGTGGGGTGTGGGAGTTGAAAGCACCCCGGTTCCTGTCCCTTCTTTATGTGCCTGCATGCTTGGCATGACATGAGCACCATGGCCGATCACACCATGCCTGCACTGCATCATGCTAGATTGTTATTCTTTTGTCCCATTGCACTTCAAGTACCAACACCCTTACTGGTTGAAGATTCAGCAAGCAACCAGTCACGAAAGAGACACAGGGAAACCATCGGGACACAGAATAACCCACGGGGCTGCAGAATGAAGAAAAGCCACTCTGGGATAACGCCAGAAGAGTGGGATTCCATGGTCAGTGTGTGTGTGAGAAGTGCTCCAGTAATTCCAACAAGTTCCTCCACAGGCACACTGTACTCACTGTGAGGAAGGCATGGTATCAACAGTAGACACAGACACAAAAAGATGCACATTTTCAAAACCTTTATTTTGTAATGTCAAAGAGTTGGGAGAATTCCCAACTAGCCCTAACTCTATAATGGGCCTGGTCTCTACCATTAAACAAAAGAAGTCCAAGTCAGTCTAGTCAAATACGCTGTCTGTGTTATAAACCTAACCTTGCCCTTACTCTTAAATAGCAAATGTGAAAAGGGAATATGCTTCAAAAGAAAATAGTGTTTCAAAAGGAGAGTCGGAGTGGCTTTTATAAGCAGGTCGCAACTCCCTTCCCCACGTTCAAGGCACGCAGTCTCAAGAGCTATGACAAGGATAGGTGGATGGCACAGCTCTCTCAATGTGGCACACTTTGGCTTGCTGGTACGATCAAACAGTTCATTCTTGGGCATCAAGTGTTCCTCAGTTCAAAACTATTTCTTTAGGCTTCCTTGCCTTGAATCCAAGATACAGCTCAACACATTCTCAAATAGAACTCCTCAGGTTTCCCCTTACCCAAGTCCGGGACTTTCTTGACACTTTGACTTTGGTACAATTGACTCCTGCTTCCCTCGTTAGGGTTCATGTTTTGTCATTCGCTTTCTTTGTAACACACTTTCACTTAGGTTTCTCTCAGTCGGGATTGTACCTTCTTTTATTTTCACTGTATGAATCTGTTTCTCAATATTCACTTTGTGGGGTTCCCTTCCCCCTGTTTCTTCTCGATATCTCATTAGTGTCGAAGACCTTCGAAACAGCACTGTTATTTACATACTCCTATGCATGACCACATCAACGTCCCGTTCAATATGATTCACAGTTCATATGTGATTTCTCAACATGCTAAAGATTTCTGGTATTTGAAGTTCCTTTCACAAACATTCATAGGCTGGACTTGCACCTTCCATTTCTTTCTTATCAACACACTTTCAAAATATTTCACAGCTTTCTTTCTTTAGCCTTGCGCTACAGTTCCATTACGTTTCACAGAGACCATTGATAATGTGTTTCACCTCCGCAGGACCACTCTGAAACTTTGCAATAACTCACATTGCTTTTAACAATCGAATCCTTCACGTGATTATCATCATTTGCATAATCTTTGCTTGATACAGTTTCAATCGCTTGCAACACAAACCAGACTTTTGTTTCATTCTGTAACTCACTGGTTGTGTTTATCTCGGTTCTTTCATCTTTGCGTTGGATGCAGCTATCAAGGTCTTTACCAACAACTCCTCTGCTCCTCCCCAACTCTGTGCTTCACCCGGGAGGGGAACAGGCAACCTTGCAATACTTCAAAGGAAGGCTCTCTTCATATTCTTGGCCTCACTTTGTGAACCTCTATGGCCTCTTGGAAATACGATTTGTTTGCCTGGCTTTCTTTCGCTCCACTCAGCATTCAAACAGCCCCTTGACCTTCCGATCTCTGCAGCCTGGTTTGCAGCTGCTCAGGAAGAGCTCTTCCTTCTCGTACCCAGCCTCGCTCAAAGTGTGCCTGTGTGCTCCACCTTTTATCTTTACATGGATAGCTAATGCATAGCAGGTGTGGTTGTTTCAAACTGAGTGCCTGAACCTGCCTGACCTCATTAATGGGACAGGGCCATTGCAAAGTGCTAGGGGTAATATTCATAGTCTCCTTCCTCATCTTCTTTGGCTCAGTAGCTCTGTCAGCATAGAGAGGGTAAGGATCATAGGAGTTGTAGTGTCCCAGACAATAGGTAGGAATAGGGTTTTATAGTGGCTATGAAAAGGGGGATACAATGTCTCACCATCAGGGGTCTTTTCCCCACTTCCCGAGGACCCCCACCCAGGTGGAACGCCCTCGTTTGTCCACCCCCAGGGTCGGGATACAAAAGTGATGACCCTTCCCTGGCAACCTGAGTTCAGGATCCCTGGGGATTCGGTTGTGAAACACCCTCTGGTTTTTTGATATCACCAATGATGGGGCTGCAGAGTGGTCCCCCAAACCGACATTGCTAAGTCTGCTGGAAAGCCCTCAAACTAACTGGGATATTGAATAAAATAAATAATAACAAATTGAATAGTGAATGCAGCAGCCCATCATTGCCTAAAACTTTCAGGCCAGTGTATGCAACATGGGTGGTGCTTAAGACCCCTTATGCATGTTTCCTTGCCTATAACACCGTTCCTGGGGAAAAGACAGGTAGCGGATGGCCCAAAGTTGTACTTATTTTTGAATGTGCATACAAGGTGTGCGAGTGGATTGAAAGAAGGAGAGTAGGGAGAGAATGAGAAGGTGACTGATGGACTAAAAGAAGATCATGGGAGAAGACATGGGTGGAGTAGCCGTGGTGTGGAGAGGGGAAAGAAGTAGTAGAGTGGAGATGGGAGGGTAATAGTGGTGTAGAGAGAGGGAGTAGTGGGGTAGAGAGGGGAGAGAGGTGGTGGTGTAGAGAGGGGAGAGTAGCGGTAGTGTAGATAGGAGAAAGCAGTAGTGGATAAGCTCAGAATGGGGAGATAGGTAGTAGAGTAAGAGAGGAGCATCAGAGGGTACAGGAGTAGATTGTGAAGGAGGGTAGAGCAAGATGGTTGGAGGAGCAGTTAGAAGGAGACTAGTAGAAAGGGATAGGCAGAAGAGAATATTAGGAAGAAGATTATAAGTGCATGAAAGGTGGCGCCCATAAGGCACTGGAGTGCCTGAAGTCACCTATTCATAGTTTGTATTATCCTGGTGATAGAATGTTGGATTATGGACCACCTAGAGTGTTCCCACAAGAAGCTAGAGCAAGAATGTGTTTGCCTTTAGTCCATCAGATAGCCCCTTTGGTAGTAGGGTTTACCGATCTCTAGAGTCCATCCTGGGGTTGAGGCACTTCTGGGCTAGGGAAGAAATGTCCAGAACTAGACTAGAGAGAGAGAGGGACAGCCCTTACTGAGCTCCCTTTTAAGTATTACAATAAACACCTTGAGCTACTTCTGACTCTGAGGCCTAGGCACTTCTTAGGCCTGCCCATAAATATTGCCCACAAATATTGCTTTATGATACAATAAGGCCTCCCTCGAGTTTGTATCCCACTTATAAAGCACTGATGCCAGTGGCGCTGAAACCTTATTCTATAGAGGAATGGCAAATGGCATCAGAGGAGAGGGAAGATGAAGGGGGAACAGAGCAAAATAAACATTGATTGATTGTACAAGTAAAAGAAGGGGTGAAAGGTGGGATGGAGATTGAGTTTGTTTGCATGCCGGTTGTGCAGTGGTTTCCAAACATTTTCACGCTGAGTCCTTCACTGTTGATGAACCCCCCCCCCCCCCCAAAATGCAAAAGCAGCTTCGCCCTGTTTGAAAGGAACTTTTGCCTTTTCCTCCCAGACCTCCTCTGAGCCCCTATAGGGGTGAGGGGTGTAAGATCCACAGTATGAAACCCACTGCTGTAGACGCCACTGCATAGTGATCAAAGCATTTTGCTGTTCAAGAAAGGTCCTAACAGATAATACTCGTAAGAACACACGTATAACCTGGGGTATTGAACTTTGTCAGTAAGTGGTTGAGTGATGGGCTGGAGTTGTGCCCCTGCGTCCTATTTAAGTATAGAGGCTTCTTTGTCTTTTAGGTACTACCATAACCTGTTAGCCCTCCAGATGGAAAGGTGTGGGATTGCCTAGCCAGCTGTCAGAAGTGACAGCTGGGCGGGCAGACAGGACTGTATCTAGGTGTATGAGGTGGACACAAGGTGGGGGGACAGAAGAAAGCGTGCACCGTTCCTCAGGGTGTCAGTGGGATGGAATGTGAAGTTTGCACAGTTTTGAAGCAGGTTCCACACGTTCTGAAATGACATATGTTTTGGTCATTTAGGCACGTTATGATAGCTTGATCGTTTGCAAATTATAAAAAAGGGTAACAATGATGACTGTCCCTAAGAAGATCGAAGAAAAGTAAACTAGGTCTCATGATACGAGGCTTGATGCGGCCCATGCAGACATTTGTCACATGTTGAGATTTGGGGCATTGGTTGGTATTTTGGGTTCCCCCGAACCTGTCCGCTGAATGCCATCTGTGTGATTTACCTTTGTCCCAAACATATAAGGTGACTATGGTTCGCTTTTTCAGATTTACGATTAAATTCTCCTTAAGAGTAAAGTATGCCTGATGTACTTGGTGGAAGTTCATTGTTTCTTTATAACTTCACGTTCCTGTCATTCATCTGAATTTCAAACTTCACTGAATCACACTTTTAATGTATCATTCCTCCATCAGTATACTTTGCTGTTAGTGAGGAACTTCTTTTTGAACCGCTAAAATGTCACCTTATAATGTTTTAAGAGTATTTATGGTAGGTCATGTTATTAGAACTTTGCAAAGTTTCAACTTCCCTGAGCCAAACTTTTATGGTGTGTTCATAAACAGTACTTTGTTGCTAGCCGGGGACTACATTTCTCCGTCCAAAAGATCACCTTGTTAGAAATGTGCATTGTTTGTTTTATAGCGTTTTTATGCACCTTTTGAACTTCCCAGAATCACATTTATAAGGTACCATTTCAGTAGATATACATTGCTGATAGAGAGGGGCTGCATTTGGAACTATAAAGGTAATCTTTTTGAGGTGTATGGTCCGCTCTGTTTTTAAATGTCAAAATCCACATTTATTTTATGTGATATTTGTACAGCGCCTAACTGACATACTCATAGCCTCAAAGCCCCTTGGACCATATTCTGAGTATACATGATAAACAGTACATTGTTAGGTCATATTTGCAATGCCATTTCACGTTGTACAAGGCTGACACGGGCTGTGGAGCAGTGAGAAGCTGACAAAGCACTGAACAGCCCCCAAAATATTTAAGTACACGTTAGCAAGACTCATTTCAGATAAAGGGCATCAGCAGCCATTGTAGATGGGCAAAAACAGACCTCCTTACTCTAAGACTACCTTGCTTCCCTCTATGAACAGGACAAGGCAACTTCAGCCCAGGTTGGATTATGCAGCTTAATCTCCCAGAAGAGCCCAATCATAGGTCAAGAGGAATCCAACCTCCCACACTACCATTACCATTACCATAAATCTTCGAGCAGGCCTCAAGATTTCCCAGTCAGCTCAGCCCTGAGCCTTGCTCCTAGTGGGCCCACAAACCAAAAGTCAACCTCATTTACAAGTACCCATAGTTCCTCCTAGCATTCAGGTCTTTAGAGCCTGGCTGTTCAGGTCCTAGGGAGCAGGTGAAAGAGTGTGTGCTCTCCTGCTTTTTTGGGCATCACTTGAATACACCTAAGCAGTGTAGGAATGGCCTCAAAGCTTATGCTTAAGGTGCTAGACAGCCTCTGCCTACAGGCCTTATAATGTACAGTCGCCCTGCTAGAGCGTTATCCTTAATGTTGAATGTCTCATTTTACCTAGCAAGTGTGGCATGCATTATTTTATCACCTTACCTCTAGTTAAAATTGTCACATACTGCATTGGAGTGGGTAATTTACCAATTCACTATATACATGTGAAACACTTGTGCAGTCTTCCCCACCTGATGCCAGTATGTGAGGCTTACAGGGGATATCCATTTGTCAAAGTCTTCTTTTCTGTACCCCACTGTCCATTCTTCCCACAAGCAATTCCTGGCAGAGAGGCCTCGACCAGTGGTCTCTGCTTCAGCAGAATCCCTTCCAGCTAGCAGCAATAGGGAATACAGTATGATTAGTTGATTAGTAACCCCCACACCTCCTACGAGCTCTTGAGCACACCTCAGAGCCATTGCACGTCCACAACATGACACAAGCTAATACCACAAGCACATAGCCAGGGCCTCCAGGAATGTTTTGCCAGCCAAAAAGGGAAGCTCTCGTCCCATCTTTTGATTTTTGATTACATTTTCTTCTGGTAAAACACTTAAACCTACGCAATAATCTCTACCGAGTTGAGACAAACGTATAGGCATTTTCAATGGCTCATGTTGAGGTCAAGACATTTTAAGATGTCAACATCAATTTGTCCGACTGTAATGATTTCGCAATACCATTGATTGTAAGTTTTGGAGCTTTTTATTCCCAGTGGTGAATAAGAGTGAACAAATCAGTACACAAAATGCAGTGTCTCGTGTATTCCCAGCTGCTTGTCATACATCACACCGAGTATGTGCCCATAAAGCTTATAGTCACTTGCCATACACATTCCATTGATTATGTGCCCCTAACGTTTATGGTCTACAAGTGTTTCACCCGCTAGGTCTTAATGAAGACGGATACTTTAATTAAGGCACTTTCCAGTCACATATCCATTGACATCATTGAAATATATGTATTCAAATACACTTACAAAATTCAAAGGTGCTTTAATCATTAACTTATCTCCATTGGTCTCAATAACTCATTCCTATCCTCCAAAACAATCACCCCTTGTGTCGGGTTATGACTTATGGTCCTCAGACCTCCTAATAGTCTAGTGCTGTTAAGAAAGAGCATCCCCCACCACATTGATTTAGCATGCAGTAAACCTTTGTCACCATGTGTATCAATTTGAATTACCTGATTGTTATTAAAATGTATGATTGTTATTAAAATGTATGAATTGTTAAGTTTTATGCTTGTTATTGTATTGTGTATCATGCACAATTATTAGTGTGAATAGCCTATACCCGACTAAACTCATCAATGATTCCAAACTGTTAGCATCATTCTCTTGTTATGCAATATCCAGTTCTATTGGTCCATTCAATTGAGCTGTGTTTTACAACAAACCAAACTGGTTATATTTCGTTCTCTAACTGTGGTGTTTGATCTTGTGTCATGATAAAAGGGTTCACTCACCAATATGTGTAAAAACTGTCCGAGCTGCCTAATGTTAATATATCCACTCAATTCATGTAACCTGCAGTTAATGTCATAATATCAATATTGGTCCTCTTATTATCTTTCCAAAATTATTATATATCAAACGCTTCATGATATGGTCTGTGTGGTGTGGTTCTAGTGATATATTTGTAACCGTTGTTATATATATTGTTTTTCAAATTTGTGTTTGATTCCTAGAGGGAACAACCCTCGAAATGTGGACTATTCCTTTTTGAGAATACCTTTAAATTAAGCAATTAATATTGTGGCAAAATTGCTGAATTACATTGGTTCCAATTTAAATACCAAATAAAGCTCAGCAGCATGGTAGCATGAGTGACACATACCTTATTTCTTTCAAAGACTACCCTGTTTAGGGTGTAGCCATTACCGAATTTGGCATTCCTCAAATGCAGTAGGCATGGCCGCCATTCTAGAGGTGTACAATAACAAGGATTCCTGCGATTGCACAGCAATGTTAACCTTGTATTCTGCATTTGATAGCTCAATCATTTCACTCCTGTTGTATTATTAATATGTCTTCCTACATTTCCTTGCAAAATGTTTACTAAATACCTTTAGTATAATGCTCACAATTTCGCGGGTATTAATATAAATCTACTCTTTAAAGAATCATACTTTTTTATTTATAACATGGTTCAATTTGTTTGTTTCAATATAGGCAGTGCCTTGGCAAATGCTGTTACATGACTGCACGAGTTGTCAGCACAAAATATCCATTATATCAAAACAGTTTAAGATGGTTGTTCCCAATGGATCATGGTCGTCGAGACGGTTGATTCAGCTCAAGACAGTCCAGCGATGTGGTGTGGTTCTTGGTTCTGCTGCAGTGATGGGCTTGAATCAGGTGAAGAATAGGCATGCAATAGGTTGAGTCTCAAATCAGTTGAGTCGTCTCGAAGTTGTCCAACAATATGGCGCAGTTCTTCGCGGGTGATCAGGCCCATGAATGGCTGGCATGCAGGGCAAGCAATAGGGTTGAATCAGTGGCTCAATGGCAGATCGAAAAGCAGCAAGTGTCAAAGGCAGCTCAGGATGCTTGCAGTGGCTTCAAAGGCACCTTGAGATGCCTGAGCCATCTTGAAAATTGATCAAAGCTGGTAAACAGGCCTGTGATTGCTGGGGGATGCGTTCTCCAGGGGCAAGGTAAGTCCTTTGTAATGTGCTCCCAGCCAGAAAGTTTTTTCCCAAACACTTGCAGAGTTCTGTCACCTCCAGTGATCAGGTACCTGGGCACCAGTGGCCTCAGCTTTCAGTAGGCCTCTTCCCAGCAGTAGTCATCCCAAATATTCCTCTGAGATGGCTGAGGGAAGAGATTTTCCCTTTGTTTGGAGGTCTTAGTCTTTTTCCATTTGGAGGACATTGGAGTTTGCTTTACTTACAACAAAGTTCCAGTTTTGATATTTCTTCTTCAGTAGTTCAAAGATAGTTCAACCAAGGGGGTGGTCTCACCCACCTAAAGAGGCAATCTTTTACAGCAGATTGGCTCCCTTCTAGCTTTATTTAAAAGGGTCCAATCCTGAATGCTGTTTCAGAATCTTCTATCTGCTGATGTCATGCCCAGAATGCTTTGTATGGAGGAAGAGGGGACGGGGTACAGGAAGTTTGGGAGCTGTAGGAACGCCTTAGGTGGCAGAACCCTTGGCTTTCTTGAAAGTAATCTCCTGAGCTACACTACTCCACACATATACAATCAAAAGATTGAGGGGAATTTATTGAATGGCCCCGGGATTCTTCCCCCCTAAAAAAAGGCTTGTGCAAACTTCCAGACTAGGGAATTCCGTTGCCTTTATGCTATGCCCCATAGGCGGGAAGAGGAAAACTATTCAATCGTAATACCTGTATTTGTTAACCAAAAATACACTAAAGCACTAAACAATTAGCATATTTGACTTTATTAAGATAAATTTTTTTAATTTTTTTAAAAAATATATTAAACAATCTGTGTAAACGTTTCATGATAATAAAAAACACTTTATATAAAAAATTAATTACCTAAAACTCATAGCACACTACAAAACACTCTCAAAGTGCAAACGTGCTTCCTTTCCACTCGCATACCTCTCATACCAATATTGAACCACACTCTCTTCACCATACAAAGTTATGCAGACACCTGTCGAATACACAAAACAGAGAGCTCCCAAATTCTGAATTGCTCCCTCCAGCCGGTTTGTGCCCTTGTTTAACAAATCCTTCTCAATAAAAGGTTCTCGTTAATTTAATTAAACTTTACACAATGTTGCCTACTAATAGAGCAACCGCAATGTCCGACATGAACAATGTTAGACAAATGACAGAACTTCTTCAGGAGAAATTCGACAACCAGGTTATCTTGGTCTTCTCAAACTTTGTGTGGAAATGTTCTTCTATGACCCTGTGGGGGACAGCATAAAAAACAGCTATAAGTAATGCTGTTATTTAATCACATATAGTCTCTCCATTAGAGTGCCCAATCTCCTATGGTTGACTAACCGTGGTGACTTCAATGATTTAAACAGTCAACAGTTTCGTAGGCTCGTTTCCAAAGTCAAACGGCCCACCGATGCACTCAAACCGCACGCGCACTGGCGCCACCGTCTTTCTACAGCTCTGGAAAAAACAAACAACTCTAAGTGCCGCTCACAAAACTACATGTCATACCTGCTTTTAATTTATCAATAAGACGTTTTTTAATGTCCATTTGTATTAATAATTTTAATGGTGACGGCGAAAAAGAAAATGTTTTAATTTACAGTACTCCACCCCATCTCTTGTCTGCATACACCACAGTGCCTTTGTTAATTACCACCATGGTGTGAGCTCAACACTGTCCTAGCAGGGCTTGCCTTGAAAGCAGTGGTTTCCGGCTAGACCCCAGGGGTACATTTACCGTCCTCTGGAGAAGGTGCAAACCTTCTCAGAGATCAAAAGGGAGATTCTTGGGCTGGATCAAAATGGTTGTTTTGGGTGAAACCCTATGTCCAAACAATGATACCCATGAGGCCATTTCAGTAATGAGTCCCAAGTAACCAAGCTGACAACAATATGATGCCAATAGATTTTGGCCAGTATACCAGTGGATTCCCAGAAACTACCATGTCAAAATCAGACATGGCTTATATTTATATTTTCATCTACCACAAGGTTCTGGAGGCAAAATTACATAATTGAACGTAGGCTTGAGATTGTCCCTGATTAAATGCAGATCCTGACTGCTGGGCGATTTGTTTCAACAGCTGTTGGCAGGAATGCACATGCCACTTTATGATTGACATGTTGCCAAACCACACAGCAGCTGCTTTAAGGTGTCAGTAGATATCCATCATTTTACTATTAAAAATATTAAAAGCTCAGGCTGTTCCACCCTCCCAGATGTCATTATGTTGGAGCGATGCAGCACCAAAAGATGAGGCAAACAACACATCTAAATGTGAATAATGTTGACACTTTGCCATAAAACTCTGACCAGTCGCTCCATTTTCTCATGCCACTGGGGGCATGCATAGTCATTACAGTAGGATTCTCACACACCGTTTCAACTTTTGCCCTTGCCTTGCAAAGCTCCCAAAGGACCGCCTTTACAATCCTCCATGGTCGGAGGGAAATACTAGCACCTTACAACACCGATATCGAGTCGTGGGAACGGAGGGCAGAGGGTCACTCAAACCAAAAAAGATTGAAATAATGGGGCAAAACAGCATATTTTAGACTACAATAATTCAAAGAATGTGATTAAAAACAGACCTTTCTAAGGGGATCTTACTAAATAGTCCAATGCTTTGGGACCTGTCATCCCACCCACACAGAAATGATGTTTCCTCCACAACAGCAAATAATGCAGGTGCCCACCAGAAAATGTGGTACCTGCTTGGACACACTGCAGATAAACAAATGTGTGGCGGGAGAAGCAGCACGTACCTCAGTGTTCCCCATCAGGAAAATTGCTCAACACGAAACCTAGTCCAGGAGACACTCCTTTTAAAGACTGTGCCAGGATACCAAGAGATATACTACCCAAATGTCCATGTTTTTTGCTATTATGTGGCACGCAAGCACTATAAGCCAAAAGTAATGCATTTGAGTACAGATATCAGGGAGATAAAAGGTACACACAGATTCAGGTCCTGTTTGGTTATTTACCCACCCACTGAATGCACATGTCCATGCTAATAGTTATGTTGCTGCCCATCCACTATATTCCTCTGCCCGCCCAAAGCACATCCTCCTGGGATCTGTTTGAGCTAGGTCTATCAAGCAATAACATTAAAAACTGAGAAACATAGCGAAACAGAGGAGAGGGGCAGGTCATCTCGCTCCACCTCTTATTTTGTGTTAAGTGCCCATGGGTCTCTGCCTTGAGCTGCATAATCCCTTTTATACTTGGCATATTGCAGGTTTGTGTTCTTAACAACTATAAGCACTAAATAGATATCTCTGTATAGAATAAGGAAACTGACCTCAAACATGGTTATAGATTAGATAAACTGTGGAATACGCCCTCTTACAACCTCCCCAATCGACAACTCTGAGTATTGTATATGTACTAGAAACCCTAACAAATTAAATCATATAGTGTATAAACTAAACCTAGAACCCGGAGTCCCAGACATGAAGAAGATCAATAATGATATGCTTGGAAAGTTCCCACGGCTATCTGATAGCAAAACCTGGATAGGGGAAGCATCAAATCATTCCTCTATAGAGTTGACCACCAAACACGTGGGTTTGGCGGAGGAGGGGGATTCCACAGCAAATCTCTTACGAGGCAAACATCAATTCATCAACAATATATTAGTTTATCCCAGAAGTATAACCGACCCTCAGTTCACAAAAAAGGAATACAAAAAGAGGGACTAGAATTTATCATGGCATGGTTTGCAGGATCTAATTTCGTTTCCTTCCCTAGGGCATCTCATGATGGAGTGCCATCTGTGAGGTTTAGATAGTTTGAGCTATATTTTTTTTATTTATAAAGAGATGCTGGTATTAAGTCCAAGCATTATTTTGGCTCCGACTGCCCTCTTCGCATAGAATTCGCTGCTTGTCCTTACTCTAAAGATGATGGTGCAAATAGGCATGATGATAGCATGCTTAGTCATGCTGTGCTGACCCCTTGTGAGCCACTTTTGGCTTGCCCTAATCTTGCTCTGGGATCTGTCCCCATTATGAATTCTACTGCCTCCTCTAACACTCCTAACTCTGTGCCTGCTTCAGATACTAACACACTTAGCGATGGTATTAGCCAAGTTCAAACCAATTCCTCTGATATACCTACACCTTCACTGCATTCATAAGACCTCTCATTCATGCAGTATCACCATCTGTATCCCTTGCCTCTTCTAACATGAATTAGTACCCAGCGGGGGAGGTGTTGCAGCCTTCCAGCCAATGAGTAGGCTCGGAATGGAGGAATTACCACATGGTAATGCCCCTGCTCTGAGCCTCCTCACGTGCGGAGGCCGCCATCTTCCCCTCCCGGGGATTCAGGTAAAAGCTCCTAATTGGGAGCTGACTCACTGGAAACATTTCTGTTTCCAGTGCGTCTACTCCCGATCTGCGACAAGCCACCATGGAAAGGTAGAAGGGACATGTAGTCCCATGGCCGCCATTATTTTTGTTTACTTTTTTCCTATTTTTTTAATAGCTGCTGTGGAAAGGGAAAATGGACTTTGTTTTCCCTTCTCGGGTGGCCATTTTGTTCTTCTTTTTTTTTTTCTTCCTTTCCGAAATGCCAGAGCGTTTCGGAAAGGAAGAAAACAGGTTTTTAGTACTAATAGCAATAATCCCCTCACCACCAGGCCCATTGCTTGCATTCCCTTTTTTGCTTAAGATTCTCAATAGGGTGACATATTTGCAGGTTCAGCATTTTCTGGACACTCACAACTGAGTATTAGGCAATCTGTTTTCCGATCGCGCCATGGTACTGAAACTGCTTTGATTGATTGTAAAGCTAACATCTCCATCCAGCATCATTGATCATGGTCACACTGCACTTCTCATGTTACTGGATTTATCGGCTGCTTTTGACCTGGTTCATCATTCTATCCTGGTCGTTCGCCTTGCTGCTGTTGCTAACCTTTCCTCATTTGCCTCCACTTGGGTCAGTCGTTTCTGTCCAATAGACAAGCCAAAGTCGCTGCTGGTGATGCCTCTGAATTTCCTATTTCTCTTGATTGCAGCATCCCTCTGGGATCTTGTTTAGCTCTCACCCTCTACAACATTTGTACACTGCCCCTGTTTGATCTTCTTGACCACATGGGTGTGAGCTACACTAATTATGCCGATGACACCCACATACTGTTACAACTATCCGGTGACGATGACAAAGCCTCTCTGGCTATCAATCAAGTCTATTCTGGTATTCCGGCCTCCATGGCTACCAACTCTCTAGCACTGAACAACGCGAAGACCAAGCTGCTCATCCTTGCTACTAGTCAATGTATCAAGAAGTTAGATGCCCGCTACTGCTCTTTCTTAATCTCTGGCTGCACCATTAAAGTAGATGACAAAGTTAAGACACTAGGTTTCATTTTGGACTCTGATGAACTCTCTATGACTCCTCATATCAACCAGCTTAGATCCTCTTGTGTATATTATCTTAGATTACTCAGACATGTCAGACCTTACCTATCTAACACTAACTGCTGTCTTCTAGCTAGGGCAATCATGGGTTCGAAGTTGGATTACTGCAACCGCCTCCTCATAGGCACCTCACAAGCCAACTTTCATAAATTGCTAGTTATTCAGAACAGGGCAGATTCCTATTGTTTGTAATTTTGCTCACAGAGACCACATCACTCCTGCTTAGCAGTCTCTACACTGGCTTCGAGTCCAAGCACGTGTTAAACACAAGATTCTAACTTTGACACATAAATACCTCCAAGGCTCTGGCCCTGTCTATCTCGCCAGCCGCATCAAATGTTCTATTGCAAGGAGATGTCTTCGCTCCAATGACTCTTTTCAGCTCGACGTCGGTCACTTCAAGCTGCAGCGTATCAGCAATTCCATGTTTGATTTTGCCACTCCAACTCTTTGGAACAGTCTGCCTTTTTCCCTTCGCTGAATTCCTTTCACCACGTGCTTCAATATTGCCCTTAAGACCTTCTTATTCGCTGCTGACTAGAATCCTTTCATCTTTATGACCTGACCTTGTTTGATGACCTTTTCCATGTTCTTTTGCTGATTCCTCCCTTTTTCTTCTTTCCCTCTTTAGCACTCTGAGGCCAGGGGGTGGGGGGTGCGGCGGGGGCAGCGGAGGGAAAGAAGAAGAAGAAGAAGAAGAAGAAGAACAAGAACAAGAAGAACAAGAACAAGAACAAGAAGAATTATTTCTGTTTCTGAAAGCAGGATCTGCTAATCAACCCTCTCTTTCAGAGTGCACCATGTCAAGACGTCTTATACACACGTGTACCTTGCTGCGGCCGTCTCCTGGCATACCCAACAGCTGCCCTGCAGTGGCAAGTCATTCAAAGTCACATGTGCATTCCTGAAGTCAGCTTCAGAAAAACAAACTTCCAAAAGGCAGACTTTGCTGTTTAACCGTCAGCATCTCTGGTTCAAAATTGTATAAATGTGTACCCCAGCAGCCTGGAGGCAGTTATTAAAATCTAAATATAAGCAATGTCCAGTTGTGCCATGTGGATATTAAGATCACACAATTATAAAGACACAAGCATTGGATGTCACATTATTGTCAGCTTGGTGAGTAGTGACTCATTCATGACAGGGGCTGTTTTGTATAATTTAACTGGCCTGGGTGTACTCACACCAACCCTATTCTGAGGAGGGTCGGCAATTTACTGAGGGAACAGAAACCTTCCTGGCGAGGACTCCAGGGGAGCATGCTTCAAAGGCAGTCCTTTCATTACAATGACCATCTCACACCAGGGTCCTGATTATTGGACTCCTTTTGGCAGAGATAGAGATAGAGTAGCCTACTTGAGTGGTTGAGACCAAAGATGGGTCTCACTATCTTTGTTTTTGCTAAGACTCTCAAACTTCCTGGCCCCCTCTCACTTTTTGTAGACAACGTTCCCTATGCCTGACATTAGCAGGCAACGGACACTTGTTAGAGCATTCAAGTTTAGAGCCTTAACAACAGGTTTTCTCTGGACAAATCTGCCAGAATGTTGGCAGTGTAAAGGGTAGGAACCCTACATTTATTTGATTTATCTTCTGGCAAAGTTTGAAGAATTAAATTGGCAGTTCTGCCAGGTGAGGTGCCCCAAGGAAGTAGAAAGCTCTTCTCACTTACCATTGCAAGGGCTTATTTGGCATGAAGTGCTGGCTGGACAAGCCCTAATGCAACTTAGACTGCCAAGTGGAGGTGACAAACCTCTCCAAGTGCTCGCTACAAACCATTCTTGTTGCGAAGGACAGAAAAAAATAACTCACCTTGCCCTTGAGATCCTGGAGTGGGTCAACCAACAATCACAGAACCAAGGAAGCTGCCCCTGACTCTCTCTGCATTTCTGAACCTCCTTAACACCAGTTTGGACACCTACAGCACTGCTCAAGCTGCTGCAAGGGAACCACCAGAGTCATTTCCGACCTTGACACTCAACAACTACCGCATAACTGAGTTAGCTTGACGCTGTTAGGAAGGATTTCCCTTAGGTACAATTTCCCCTCCATTTGTGAACTCCCCAAACTTTTTTCTTTTGTTTGGAGTACCTAACCTGACTTTTTCCAGTGGAGCCAGCCTTCAGCTGTGCTCCTCTGGGCTTTCGCTCATTTGCTATTGGGGAAAATGACACGTCCTTCAGGCTGTCAGTACTGGGAAACTATGTTTCCCTTAGACTTCGATTTTGTTACCATTTCTTGGTACCTTTTTATCTATGTGCGCCAAATACCCTACAGTACCACACATAGGGGTCCTCTTGTTTTAAAGCTCTAGCCATCCTCTAAGGATTTTTTGGTGTTTGTACAAGTATGCCTAGGACAAACTGGTGGCAGCAGTTTACTATTAATCTATTTTTACTTCAACTTTATGGGCCATACCGTGTTTACCGCATTTGGCACAAGACTGTGGCCTGTGCCGAAAATTGCTGTGCCACATAGTCTTTTGTTGTGTCCTTTTGTTCCTTTTGTCCCTTTACCTTCCCCCAGATAGATAGACCCGGGTATTCCTTGTTTGGGAATGCAGCCTCCCGCGAAAACCGCAACTTTCGCAGGCTCCTCCATGTCACGTGAGCTAGTGCCCAGGAAGAGGGTTGGGACTGTCTGGTCCCAATCCACACTACTGGTGCCAGTATGTCTGGTAGCCATGAATGACTCAAACCACCATGGGCCACGATTGGCCCACGTCTGGCGTGCTTGCAAGAGAGCAGATCTTCCATTGGCAATCTGAGATTTGGGCACAAATTGTATTTTGGATAAGAGAAGGGGCTCTGCATCCATTCCAGGTCGATCTACTGAGATTCACACTGAACCTCATAAGGAGCCAAGTATCCTTAAGAAGAAAGCAGACTCGAGGAACTGCCAGTGATGTGCTTAGAAGGTTTGACACCTTTACCCCGCTGTTGTCTCTGCGCACCCCTGTTTCTTTATCACACCAAGGAAGCCTGCAAGGGCACTTCACCCCTTTGGAGTAGTGGGAACAACTACTGTTGGCTTCTCCTACTTACCCTCGCAAAGAGCCTGTTTGCAAGTGTTACTGGGCCATCCATTGAACTGACCAGCTCGAACCTAGGGTATCGCACAGCAATGCTGTCGTCTTCGGTTGAGACTCGAGACATGGGGAATGGATAGCTTGTGTTCCTGGGCCCTCTCCCGCCAAAACTCATTGACCTAGCTCCCCTGGGTCACGATTTACAAGAGTGCGCCACGCCACGAGCATTTGTGGTCCATGTTTTGCCCCGCTGTGGTGTCCATCACTGAAAGTGACTGCAGTTCTTGCCTACTGTTTCCTGAGACAAGTCGCACCAGAACTAACCTTTTTCCTCCTTCAAGGGCTGAGAAAAAGCAAACGTCCCATCACGGACAATCGTCCCGTACTGCAGCCGCTGAGAGCCAGAGCGTCCTGACACTGCAGGGGCAACACAAACAGGCGAAGTGAGGTTGACTGACAATGTTTGCTCTGGACTGTCATGAGGGTCAGTGAGTACTTTCCTAACTTACCAGTGGCTCCCTGGCACATCCATTCACTTTTACGTATGAGTGTCACTCAAAAGATACCTACCTTGCCTGGGATATCCTGCACTCTCCAGCTATTCCCTAACTCTGAAAATCACTCTGTCCGCAAGGGTAGACCCTCTTCTAGGAATAGGAACTTATTCTTCATCGCCTCAGGCCCCTTTCTGAGCAGCTACAGCCCCCTGAAGAGAACCTGCTTTTTCATTTACGCACAACCGCGTTTTGGTAACGCACAACTTTACTTCAAGAGCTAGGCTCCTCTCTTCGTAGGGCTGGACTACATAAGGTAGGGATTGTTGATGAAGGACTGCTTAAACTGATATCTGTGTTGATTTAACCCCTTTTGCTGTTAAAGGTTGTGGTTATTTTCTCTCTCATCATCAGCCCTAGGCTAATCACATTATTGTATATATGTTAGATAGTGTATGATAGTGTTAGATGTGTGGTATTGTTTCTTCATAACTGTGGTTTTATTGTGTTTTGATTATAAGGCCTATAATAAATGTATTTTTGATACATCAGTCTAAGAATAATCTGTGGAGTTTTACTGTGTGTGCTCATTGTGGGCTTCTGATCACTCTCACCATTCCTGAGCAGGGACGTAATTTCACCAAAATGCCAGGGGTAGTGGAAGTGACATCACATGTCCCTTGACCTTCGATATCACAGGCAGTGATGTTGTTTGACCCACCCCAAAGTGACATCACCGGAAGCGATGGAACATGACCTTTCACCCCTTGACCAAACAGGAAGTGGCATCACATAGTACTGTTTATAAGTACACTACGAAAAATATGGTTACGCTATCACTGTAAAGTAATATACATTTATACAAGAATGGATCACCATATGTATCATTAATATCAGTGTGTATAGGCCCATGTTACCAAAGTACTGTGAACGCAAGCAGACATCCAACGCCAAACGATAATGATGTTATTATATAGAATTTATGCTTAAGCGCTTCATATACAACAAATATAAATACAATATTACTCAACCTGTGTTGGTACTCATTTATCAACCTCAGCAGGATGAAAGGCTGAGTTGACCTTCCTGGGAGTCGAACCTACAACCTGGAGATCACACACACATTGCAGCAGCAAGCTCCCAACCCAATGAGCTATCTTAATGGCTATAGCTATCAGAAAACCAGCCACTCCAAAAACAAAGAGCCACCTGTTGCTGGCACAGCCCAGGAGCCTCAATTTAATTTTCTTTTTAAAAGAAAAAGAAAATAAAAGGATTTTTTCTACATTTTCTTTAGGGGTAGCACAGGGGTAGCAAGGGAGAACTCAGGGGTCGCAGGTGCAACCCCTAAATGACGTCCCTGCTCATGAGACCACCTGCCAAGCTACCGTAGATTGGTCTGGTTTGTCCTGAAGGTTCCCCTGTTCCACTAAACTAGGGTTGCCTCCTAAACTTCTGCCCACCAGGTCAGAGTTTAGAAATCGATCTTAACAGACGCCAATGTTGAAGCTCTGCTGTCTATACATCTGAGACCTGATAAGTATTCTAGTATCCCCAACTCGACAAACCCTGCCTGGTTAACACCCTCTTTGAGCTCCTAGCTGTTGCTTGTGCATTACCACAATGCTTCTATGCATCCAAGGTCATTGATTCATTCAGGGCTGTCAACATTTTCAACCATAGCTGCTGAAGAACAGCACTGCAGGATTTGAACCTGTCACCGCCACCCCTCCACTAGAACCCGGCTTGGTGCCAAAAGCACCCACACTCCTGGCCTGGAAAAGCCTGGCTTGACGCTGTTGAGCCCCAAAGACCAGAACATAAGACATTTGGAAAGGTCCGGTCCCCCCGGTCTGCCTGAAAAGACGCTAGTGACCTTTAAGCCTCCCTTCTCTAACTTTTGAAAGAAATATTCTTCAACACTGACATTTGCTGCTTAAATCCTTTTGGGGGAGCACCCCTGTCTACAAACCCAGAGTGGTTCTTTTTTCTGAAAGTCGACTTCTCTGTGTTTTCTTTTACAGGGTTGAACCAGTAGCGTTTTTATTAGCTATCTCAAACATTAAGATCCATATTTTATAGAAACTTGGTAGAATTTGTAAAAAAATTTGGTACCACCTACTATTGTTGTTTTGATTGATTCCGTATCAGCTCACACCCCTCCTGAAGAGGAAAGCCGAGCTCAGTCAGCTGAGCAGTAGTCCTTGCGTCACTAGGGGTGGGAGCGAACATCTTGCTGGCAAAACGGAATTGGCGAAGTTCGCTAACAATTCCATTCTGCAGGTGGAGAGATTTCCCACCTTTTTCCATGGACTTTTTGTGTGGGGTCCTTTGGTCAAAGATTTCATTTTTCGGCAAGATTTTGCACAAAATTGTTCACACAAAAACGAAATTTGATTGAAAAACTAAATCTAAAGGAGTGAAACACCTCTTTCCGGCTCAAAATTTTATTTTTTAAAAACTACATTTTCTAAAAAAAACTAAATTCCATGTAAGAAAAAGCCCAAAACCGTCAAATTTAATAGGAATGCGCCAATTATACCATGGAACGGAAATAGCAATTTTTGCCCACTCCTATTTGCTGCACCCCTTACCATAAAATGTCCTGCATTTTTAGAAAGAGCAGGCAGTGGGCTAAGCGATATTACCAAATTGTAAGAAGGCAACCCTTTTCACAGAAGACAGTACAGCACAATACAGTGATATGTAAAGGATCCTAGTATTGTTTAGCAGAAAAGCCGGGATATGGACCTCGTCGCTTTGGTTCCACAGTCTCAAATTTGACTACCTAATCACCTTTCCTACCTAATCCTTTATGGTCTTCATTGTGGGTGACAACCCAATGTTTACAACTCTTGTTGTGAGTCTGAGCTCCAGGTGTATACAATACTGATGTTTTGTTAGTTTTATAACTGGCGCTTTCTGGTGCAGGTGCATTATTTCACAGCAAAGTAAACGATTTTGAAGCCAAAGTTTATATACTCAAGTTTATCAAACTCAAGAGAGGAATGCCCGAGTGAGCCTTGGCAGGGTGTGGAACTATGATCTGTTCGTGAACACAGATCCCTGCAACAACTGCTTAATAGAATAAGATATCTTCTGAATCATAAGCAGGCCCCCAACAACGGCGATGAGGATGATGGGCCCCCGTGCCCGTTGTGTGAAGTGATGCAGTGTCGGCCACATGAAAATGGGGGCGGCATCTGCCGTCGAAGGAAGGTGGTGGGCTGAGCCCAGTGAAGCTGCCCCCTTCCCCCGCCACACGTCGATGGATGCGGCATACGCCATGTGAAGGGAAAATCTGCCCCTCCCGCAACACGAAGAGAGGAGCTGTTTGCCCCTTCCCCCGTGTGGCGCAGGGCTGCATTGCGGCGGCTGCCACATGGTGGAGGAAGCGGCTCTGGCCGCGAGATATGGAGCGGTGTGTGTGAAGTGGCGCCGGCCGCGTGAGCTGCTGCCCCTCCCCACCGAGAGGAGGAACATGCGGCCCCCGCCGCAACGGGGAGAATGCGAGCCGTCGCCCGTGATGGGGAAGAGAGGTGCACCCCCCACCCCGAGAAGAAATGGAGCGGCATCCTCCGCAATGGAGAAGTGAGCTGCTCCTCCCCCCAGGTGAGGAAGGAAGTGCTCCGGGGTGGAGCCTACAAATAAACAAGGCGCTGCTCCCTGGCCCTCGTGAGATCCGGGGCCCCAAAGGCGGGGAAAGTGCTGTGCGCTGTCGAGGAGCGTGTAAAGAAAGATCCCAGGCCGCCGATGGTGAAAATAAAAAAAAAATTTAAAAAAAGGTGTGCGCTCCATACCGGTGCCGCCCGCATGCCCGGAACTCATCCCCAGGTCCGGCGATGACTGTTGAAAGGTTGGCATGCACTGCCCTCCGGGTGGGCGTGGCCTACGCAGTCTGGGCCTGCAGCGGTGAGGAAACATCGAGGGGTGGTAGTGTGATGCAGCCACCCAAACAACGGAAGAACTAAGGGGGACATGGTGAAAAGTGGGCACTCTGTGGGCAAAAGTCACTGTAGGTAGTCACGGTTACCATGCCACACTGTAGTCCAGCAAGTGTTCAACCCATATTGTTAAGGAGGGTGAGGGAGCGAGGACAGTAATACCCGCATCACCTCCTCCAGCTCCCATCATGAGGGAGCGCTGCCATCATAAAGCGGGGTGAGGAGGCATCCAAATGACCATGTGTGCAGGCAAGCAAGTGGTACCCTGAAGCAGAAAGGTAGAATGCCTTGTGGCCTCACAGCAACAAGGGAGAAGGCCAGGGTAGGAGCACTGCACCTGTGTCATCTTGCCAGCAGCCTACCGAGCAAGGAGAATGGAAGGGGATCAGTTGCAGCTATTGTTGGTGCGTTGTGCGCCCTCCTAGGCCTGCAGCTCAGGCACCCTGCCACCAGTGTCTTCCTGTCACCCGCCCCCATGAAGGAGAGGAAATGTAATGAGTGGCCTACCACCATGGTGCCAGTGCTCCATCACAGGTGCCCCCCCAGACTGTGGACTTGGCCGATGTGGCCCCTGGGCCTCCCCAGGTGCGGCTTTGCCAGCAATCTCGACTGTGGTGTGACTTTCCTAAATGAACATTGATGAGGATGCAAACTGGTTTCCTGCTACTCCACGGGTGTGCCGATGAACACTGTAGACATCCCCATGAAGGCTGGGAGCCAGCAGACTTGGATTTGCTTAAAAGGGGGGCCCCGGGGGGAACGCGAAGCGTTTCCCCCCGGGGAGTATTTTGGCGCTGCACTCGGCCAGCGAGTGGCCACGGGGGGTAGAGCGCCTGTTTCCCGGGGTACTTAAGGGCTCAGGGAAGGTTCGGGAGACAGGCGACGGTTAGGACTTGTCGATTGCACAGGTCCCGTTGCCTGCTCCCGAGCCTTCCCCGTGTCTTTGGGCCTAGCTGTGTGGTTAGTGCAGGTGAGGTGGGGGATTGAGGAAGCGTTAAGGAGGGTGGGTAATTTGAAATAAAAAAAAAAAAAATAATAAATAAATAAATAAATAAATAAAGGGAATTATAGTCTGGGTAACAGGGTAGGAGGGGTGCCGTAGATAAGACACCCCTCTCGACTTACCGGTGTAGCTAGTTTCGGGGGTACGTAGGTGGGCGGTGCGCGAGTGAGGGAAAGGCTGGGGAGGCTCCGCGCCGGCCGCCTCGCATTTTGGGTTGACGGTTGGGCCGAAGTAGGAGCGGAGCCACAGCTGATCCGCGGGAGCGGGTAAGCGGGGAATTTCCTTTTCTCCGCCCGCTTCGCTCCGAGAGTTTGGCTCCGTGTGCGTGGGCGTTTGTAAACAACGCTCGCGCTGGCAAGGGGCTGGGCGGCGGAATTAAAGGAGCCGCGTCCAGTTAGGAGAGTGCGGTGTGGGCCCGACGCAGATAGGTGGCAGTGCTCTTCAGTTAGCAAGTGCTAACGTGGGTTTATTTAGTGAGTGTTAGGGCTTCCGCTTTGGGGAAAGGGAGGGCGGGGTGTGTAGGGTTAGGGGGGCGAGGGGAATATATAAAAAAAAAAAAAAAAAAAAATTTTTGTGGTTAATTTATTAATTTCAATTTGTCAGTAGGGAAGCAAGAATTTAAAAAAAAAAAAAAAAATAATATACAGTTAAGGCAGGTGAGTTTAAATTGGAGGCCTGTTATTAATTGTCTCTAATAGGGAGGCTATTTTCAAAGTTTTCACACTAGGTGCGTGGGTGGTTTGGGGTTAATTTTGGGGGCGCTTTGCTCCTTTTGAGTTTCTGAAGTTACAAGGTGGTGAGGGCTAGTCCACGGGTAGGTCTCGGCTCGGGGGCATAGATTATTTAGGGCGATTTTTGAGGGCTGTATTGGCTTGGCACATACATTTTAGTGTGCACAATGACAGGCCGGGGGGCGAGCAAGAAGGGGTTGGTGGATGCAGGGGCCTTGAAGAAGGCCCTGGAAATCATTAGCAGGGCAACTAAAGCCCAATTGGGAAGTGCAGTGGGGGAAGTTACGGGAGAAGAAGGGAGCGGTGGGGGCCTGCCGCAGTGCAGAGCGGCGGCAGACGGTGCATTGGCGGCGGTGGTAGCTTGCACCCCTACGGCAGGAAAAGGGGAGATTTGGGAATCTAGGGGCAGGAAGATGAGGAGGGAGATAGACAAGAGGGCAGAAGGGGGTTTAAATAGTGCTGGGGGTCAGCTAGAAAGGGAGGATGGGTATGATAGCCCCAGGGTAGAGGGGAGTTCTCGGGAGGGTACAGACCGAGGGAACAACAGTGGGGGCAGGGGCGGAGGACAGGTGGGCGTGGCAGGACAGAGGGGAAGAGGGGGAAAATACCTGCAGAAGAGTGCGGGTGGGAAAAGGAGGGAGAGGTCCCCGTCACTTGAGGAGGGTAGGGTGGGGCGCGGAACGGCCCCCCCGGGTAGGAGGAGTGGGGGCGGAGGGCGCTGCGCAGCCCCCGCTGTGCAGATGGAGGTTGAGGGTTTTTGTACGGCCCCTCCTCAGTCATCGCAAGGAGAGCCTAAAGGGCACAGCACGGCCCCTAGCAACGAGGATGTCAGGGTGGAGGTCGGAACGCCTCGCCCAAGAGAAGAGGACCAGGCAGAGGTTCCCACAGCCCCGCCAGGAAGACGTCAGAGGAGTGGCGGGGCGGACGCCCCGGGCTCGGAAGAAGACCAGCAAATCATTTCGGGCAGGAGCCCGCATCCTCAATGGTATTTAAGGGATGATCAAGTTGGTTGGGAGGAATACGGGGGGCAATGGGAATTTGAGGATTACAGGGCGGAAAGGGAATGGGCGGGGGAGAGAGGAAGTTCAAGGTGGGACAAGGAAAGGGAAGTACAAGGGGGTAGGGGCGAAACGGGTCGAGGAAACTATTGGCTGGGCGATTGTACTGACATGTTTTGTCCCCGAAGCAGGAGCCCTCTGAGAATGGAGAGGAGGAGCAGCGGTGTGGAGGCCAGGCCGCAGATGGCAGGCGGGGAAAGAGGTGAGAGGGAAAGGGAATGGTCATCTGCATGGCAGAGAGGGGTCACAAATAAGGGGTCGGGGGATGATCGGGGTGGTCCACTAAATGTGATGAAGGAAGTGGGGGTGCAGGCTTTTGGAGCTGAAGGGGTGGGAAGGAACATTTGCTCAGTGGAGGTCCAAACGGACAAGGTGGTGGAGCCAGTGGGGCTCGAGGTGCAGGCGGGGAAAGATAAAGAGGTGGAGGTGAAGGGGAAAGAGAAGAAATTGCCATACATGGGGATAACAAAGCCATTGGGGGCACATTTGATGGCAGCAACCAGGGAGAAAATACAGGGAGGTGAGTTTGTGGATGTCTTCAAGTTGCTGCATAGGGAGGTGAGAGCGAAAGAGGGGTCTAAGGAGGAAGAGAGAGAGTTGGCTTCACGCCCGAGGGTCCCGGTGACCATTGAGAATTGGACGTCGGCCTTTATCATTTATGCCAGCGTGTATTGCGAGAAATTCCCGGAGCGGTGCGTGGCTCTGTTGAAATACATGGACGTAATAAGGAAGGCTTTCACGAGCTTTGGGGGCTTTGCCTGGGTAAGGTATGATGAGGAATTTAGAGCGAGAATGGCGGAGGACAGTCAGGCGGTCTGGGGGGAGATAGATATGGATCTTTGGCTGCAATGGATGGCCCCAACGAGGCCAGCCCCGACATTGCACACGGCGAGTGGGCTGCCTGTGCCTTACCGGCCCTTGCTTGGTCGCCCCGCCCAGGAGGGGGTGGGGGTAGGAGGCGGAGGGCAGCCCTCAACTGCATGTTGGGCGTTCAATAAAGAAGGCTGCACGAGGTGGATGTGCAAATTTAAACACGAGTGCAGCAGGTGTGCGGGTCGGCATCCGGTTACAGAGTGTTTTCAGGCAGGGGACAGTGGGTCAGGGCGAGGAGCGGGGCAAGGAAGTGGGGGGGAAGGACCGCATGCCAGGTAAATTGGGGTGTGCTGGTAGGTCGGGCTCAGTTTATCGTAAAGGAGGGGGGGGGCACAAGGTGTGATGAAAGGTGTTGGGAGCAAATTAAAGGGGGCAGGAGAAAGGAGGAGGAAGATGCGTAGGTAGGGGAGGACCCAGGGGGGAGGTAACGGTGGAAATTGTTAAGGGAGAGGTAGTTGTCGTCTGGAGGGCAGGGTCGAAGGTGGTGAAGCCCTCACGCTTGCCGCACGACAAGGTGAGTAGGCTTCAGGCTGCATGGACGGAGGTGCGGGAGCGCCTCTGGTGCAGCAGGGGGGAAGTGAGGAGATGGGTCTGCATGGACGGGGGTGCACTAGGGCCCCTGGTGCAGCTAAATTAAAAAAAAAAAAAAAAAAAGTGGAGCTTAGAAGTGAGGTGACGGAGGGGGAATTTATGTGTAATGGTCTGCATGGACGGGGGCGCAGGTTTGGCCCCTGGTGCAGAGGTGGAGAGGAATTTAAAAAAAAAAAAAAAAAAGAAAGGGGGGCCTGCATGGACGGGGGTGCACTAGGCCCCCTGGTGCAGGTGGGAAACAGGTGGTAATGGACGAAAGTAGCTTGAAGATGGTGATATGGAAGGAGCTGCATGGACGGAGGCGCAGGTTTGGCCCCTGGTGCAGCGGTGGAGAGGAGTAAGGAAGAAAAGGGGCCTGCATGGACGGGGGGTGCATTAGGGCCCCTGGTGCAGGAGGGAAAAAGGTGGTAATGGATGCGAGGAGCTTGAAGAGTTATATGGAAGGGACTGCATGGACGGGGGTGCAGGTTTGGCCCCTGGTGCAATGGCGAGAGGAGTAATAAACTAAAGGGCCTGCATGGACGGGGGTGCGCGTGGGCCCCCGGTGCAGGGGGGACAAGGGGTGCAGGGGGGTCATTTTTTTTGAGTTGGTCGGGGGGAAAAGGGGGGGTAGTGGGACTGTAGTGGGAAGATGTTCAAATTACAGAAGAAGGTTTAGACATCAAGATTAAAAGGTCTAAGACGGATAAGAAGGGAAGGGGCTCGTGGTTTCGGATGGGTCGTGGGAGCGAGGTCTTATGCCCGGTTCAAGGTGCTAGGGGTATCGCGGAGGAGTTGGTGGCAGTGGGAGAAAAGGAAGAGGATTTCGGGACTCATTACTTTAGGAGGGGCGCAGCATCTGCGGGTACCGGGCTGGGTTTTTCAGAAGACAAGGTGAAAAGATGGGGACGTTGGAGGTCTGGGAAATATAAGGGGTACGGCAGGGAGTTTGATAATGGGGTTGTTGGGAAGGTGGTTAGGATTTGGTGGGCCAACTGTGGTTGAAATAATTTTGACTTGTCAGTGATTTTGTATTTTCTTTTCAGATGCTGCGCGAAAGGAAGGGGAGTTGGCGCAAGTTTTGATTTGTTGGCCATTCAATTGTTAAGGGGGCTGGGGAGGAAGTGGAAAAGAAAAAAAAAAAGGGTTTGGGAAGGTAACAGGGGTGCAGTTACAAGGAAGTGGTGGTGAGACGGCACGGGTTGGGGGGCCTGCGGGGGATCAGCTGCTTCCTATATTGGCAGGGATGAGGGAACGCTTGGGGTTCCAGAGGTGGTGATTATGCACGCTGGGGAGAATGACCTGGTGAGGGATACGGGTGGCTCTTCTTGTTTCTGGGCTGGGAGACTGGGTAAAAAGTTTGAGGTAGAAAAGTTTGGGGGGGGGGTGGGGCAGAAAGAACTCCTCGGGGGAGGGTTTTTCTGGTGCCGGGGGCATGGCCCCTTTTGATGTGGGGGGGGGGAAGCACAATGGGGGAATGACACGGGAAAGGAGGGGGTGGCGCTGCTTGCACAAGCAGGTCACCCCGGTGGATCAGGTATTGAGCCTGGAGGGGCATGGCCCCTGGGGAAAAAGCGGGACGCCTGGAAAAGGGGCAAGGATTCGGTAGGATCCAAGGGATCATTAGGGAGGAAATGGGTTATTTAATTATTTAATTGTTGGGGGAAAATGGGAAATGTTTAAGTTATTTTAATTGATTGTTTAAATAGCCATTTAGTTTGTTAGGCCATGGAGCCAGTTATGCGTTATGATTGTAAGCTTTGGCCTGTCACATTAAAGCGACCTTTTCCACTTTTAAATGAGTCTGGGTTTTTTGTGCAGTAAGCCAAAAGGGGGGCCCCGGGGGGAACGCGAAGCGTTTCCCCCCGGGGAGTATTTTGGCGCTGCACTCGGCCAGCGAGTGGCCACGGGGGGTAGAGCGCCTGTTTCCCGGGGTACTTAAGGGCTCAGGGAAGGTTCGGGAGACAGGCGACGGTTAGGACTTGTCGATTGTCCCGCCCTCCCTCCCCTTCATTTTGTTTAAGTAATTTATTTTAATGGGGGGGTCTTGCGGCAGGGGATGATGAGGAAGAGGGGGGGGTTTATGGTTTGGGGGTCGGCTAAGAGGGTAGGGTTGGTGGCTTGGTGTGACAGGACAGGGCATCGGGAAAGTTATATGTAATATTGTTGCTGATGTGGCAGGTCAGGCTGGCTGCAGGTCTCAGGTAAGAGGAGTTTGGTGTAGAGGGGAGTTCAAGGGGTCAAAAAGGTACGGGGTGCCGGGGGCATGGCCCCTTTTGATGTGGGGGGGGGGAAGCACAATGGGGGAATGACACGGGAAAGGAGGGGGTGGCGCTGCTTGCACAAGCAGGTCACCCCGGTGGATCAGGTATTGAGCCTGGAGGGGCATGGCCCCTGGGGAAAAAGCGGGACGCCTGGAAAAGGGGCAAGGATTCGGTAGGATCCAAGGGATCATTAGGGAGGAAATGGGTTATTTAATTATTTAATTGTTGGGGGAAAATGGGAAATGTTTAAGTTATTTTAATTGATTGTTTAAATAGCCATTTAGTTTGTTAGGCCATGGAGCCAGTTATGCGTTATGATTGTAAGCTTTGGCCTGTCACATTAAAGCGACCTTTTCCACTTTTAAATGAGTCTGGGTTTTTTGTGCAGTAAGCCAAAATGGCCCAGTCGGTGGGCAATGTAAATTGGTGAACATCGGTATATGTGGAATGCTTTATGTGGTGCCAGGAACCGTCATTGGTGCCGTTCAGTGACATTGCACCCACTCACCCAAGTTAATAAAGGGTGCGTGTTTGTGGGATTTATGGTTTGTAGCGCTAGTGTGTGTATCATGCTGTGGTGTTCCATTTATTTTGTTGTTATGAAAAAGGAGGAGTGTTGCATGCCACCCCTGCTGGGAGACATGGTAGCTCCCAGGGTTGTTGTCCTGGTCACATGAGGCAACCATGTGACCAGGTTAATAAAAAGAGAAATCAGTCGATTCCATCCCTGACTCCTGTGTCTTTGTTTGTGCACTATGCCATAGCTCTCAACCATTTGTGTTGCAAAGGCGGGTGAAATCACCCGATTTTGTTTTTGGCGGGTGAGACGCCCATTTAAATGAATGGGAAAGCTGGAGGCTTGGCGGGTGAGTCAGCCTTTTACAAGGCGGGTGACACCCGCCAAAAGCGTGTGAGTTGAGAGCTCAGCTATGCATAGCTCTCAACTCACCCGCTTTTTGCACACAAAGTGAATTGATGAGTTCTTTCCAACAGGCAGCCAAGCGCGGGCACCTCCCTAGCATGGGCCCCTTTTTGACCTCCGATAAAGCCCGTCACTAGCTCAGAGTGGCCTTAATTCCCTGTGAATGTTCCGTTGGGGTGCCTTGAAAAAGCTCGGGGCCTGGGCCAGTGTCGTTTTCAGAAGGGGACTGGGTTTAACCTGTGAGGGAAGGCCGGACGGCGATACATCCATATCTCTGCACACACGGTGCCCACCACACCCCGCTTCTAAAAGCTACGGAATTCGGTTGCTGGCTTGCTGCCTGAATGAATGTGCAGGCGTAGCACCACAACAGCAACGAGAGGGCTTCTGGGACACCGTTCATGGCGCAGGCGCAGTGCCGAGTAAAGGAAGGATTTTGTTTCCCCATGCCCGCCTGCCCTGGAATGGGGTTAGGTTTCTGCTGGACTCCCACCTGCATTTTGCTATTGGCGAAGGCCACTGACCCGTGACCTGGCTAGGCCTGCTTTTAATTATGCATGCGGGAGAATATCCGAGCAGAGGACAAAAGTGTATCGCCACACCCCCACCAAACAAAGACAGCACGTATTATGGACCCTCATTCCCAGGGAGGGGGTGGGGGCCTGCTACTCGAGCTGCCGACCCCTCCAACAATGGCTGGATATCCCGCCTGTGGGAAGAATAAAGCTGCCTGAACCTGCACTCCTGGCAGTGAAGGAGGGGAGACTCGACAGCATCTGGCGCCTTCTATATTAACACCAAGTGCCCAATTAGCCCAAAAAACGAGGCCCCTCGTTCCTGGTACAGGTCCCAGGGAGGATGAGGAGGGGTGGGTGTGTCGCGGGTGATTTAAGCCAGCATGGAGACTGAGACGTGAGAAAAGCCAGAAGTTGGTGGCCAATTTTACAAAATAATTTCGCAGGATAAATACGCAATGGCGCGTTAGAAGCAGTTGGCGTTCTGCGTGTTTCGGCATATTTATTTACTCCACGCTCCTTCCAGCCCTCGTACACTTTTATAGCGACATTAGTGTGAAAAAGTGTTTCGACACATACAGCCTAAAAAAAAAAAAGCCTAGTTCTGCTATGCACACAAGCAGGCCCGGCTGAAGAAGTGCTGGCCCATTTTAACACGATGGCCCCCCTCCCCCCACCCCCCATCGAAGTCTGGGGCAGCCGTGGGGTGCTTACATTATAATGGAGACAAATACAGCTAGGAGTGTTAATATTGCCGAGTACATAATTGCTAGTGACATTAAAAACTATTTTCTATGTGTAATCTAAGAGACAAATAACTCGGGTGTGCAATAGATGAATAGTCATTATAAGTAACAACACAGTTTTGTAAAACAAGAGAATGTTTAATAGCCAAAGATAAGTATGTTTTACTAGGCCTTGAAAGATATCTAAATAACTTTTGAAACTAACCTGACATTATATAAAGTGTTATATAAACATGCCCAACAAAAATATTACTTTATCTTTATTAACCCATCCTGAATGAAAGATTGCAGTAACTGCCTGCAAAAGTATGAGAGCCTAAACAAATATTTCTTGGGGTTTAAAACTGCATTCGCAGTGAATGAAAATGCAAAGCAATGTAAATGCAGCTGTATTAATCCTTATTTCATACAGCAAGCGTCGATATTATGATAGCCTTCCATTTATTATCACCATTACAGCTCATTGAAGGTACAACAGTCCTTCCATAGACAACCCTGTGTCTGGGTCATCAACCTCAAATCTCTCTTATTGACACAAAGTGGAATCCCGAGGAGCCACTGGGCTTATCCGAGCTTAAAACGGTCACAGGGAAAAGAGCCCAATTCATAGAAAAAGTGATAAGTCCTGGCAAACTACTTTGCGCCATAAACGACATTGTGCTTAATTTGCAAGTGCAAAACGTTTTGGCACCGTCCATAAATTCATGGATTCTTTTTTTTTCTCAACACTTTATTCATTAATTTTACAAAATAACCAACAAGTAACTAATACGAGCATTCATGTAATATCAGAGTTACAATTCCTTTCTGAACAATCAATTAATACACTAACACAACATAAGAATCCTATGATACAGGCTTGTACTATAATAACTGTAATATGGCACAATCCCCAGTAACATAAATTGTCCTTGGACATAATACCCACAGAACACATCGAAACGGCAACACAAAATCGGAAAAAGAGACAAATAATAATTACAAAATTAAAAAAAAGAAATGTACACACACCCTCCCCCCAACCAGAATTTCTCCACTGACCTACTTCACATGCAAGTGATAAAATAACTACCCACCATAGAGGCTTTTAAAAGGTGAACAGAGTTATAAATAATCATCCTCTTTATTTAGTTTTTGAAACAAGACCTTCTCAAAGTTAGATAACACTTGCACATCACTCACCCAACTCTCTGCTTGCGTTTTTTTCCTTGTATTCCACAATTTTAATATTTGTTTTCCAGCCACTACTCGCACTTTGTCAATCCATTGACTATAATGCCTAGCAATCTTACACCATCCTCTATTGGCTAGTAAAAGGACTTGCAAAGGCATCCTAGGAAAGGTCATTGATAATACTGTATCCATTCTGTCCAATACATCCCCCCAAAATTCTTGCGCCCTAGAACAATCCCACAACATATGCATAAGAGTACCCCTCTCCATACCACAACCCCAGCAAACAGAATGTTTAATCAAGCCCAAGCCATGCGCACGCACCAGAGTCCAGTACAGACGTCCCAAAACTCTCTGATGTGTAAGTCTCCAATTCAGATCTAACTTACTCCTTAAACCTACTTATCCGATGTGCCCCCATTCCTTATCAAACATTTCACAACCCACGTCCTCTTCCCACATCCCCTTCAAAATATTCCAGGAATCATCAATGAGAGGATCCACAGGCATTAGCTTAACATATGTGGATGAAGAAAATATAGCACACCATGCTGGTTCATCCTATATTGGCATAGATAACGTGCCTTGTGTCTGTAAGAAAAGCACCTTAAGTCCATTGAATATAACTCTCTCTCTCTATTGCTCAGACCATATAATCGTTGCAGTTCCTCAAAAGGTACCATGCGTCCATCCTGCAGCACATCCCCTATCTCAAGTATTCCCCTCGAAACCCAACTATGCCAATACAATGTCCTATTAGCAATTTGAAGACCAGTATTATGTCAGAGGGAAGCGCTATAAGTAAGATAAACAAGAGGCCTCATTAAGAGTTTACCGGTCCGGAACGGAAACAAGAGTGCGGGTAAGCTTACCGGCACCCTTGTTTCCGGATCAGCAAAATCCGAGTCTGCCTGCTGTGGCTGCTGTCATGGATGTCATTAAGGGGTCACCAGGGGTCGCAACTGCGACCCCTGACATCTCCCTTGCTACCCCTGTGGTCTTCCTTGCTACCCCTACAAAAAGATCAGATAAAAATACTTAAAAAAATGTTTTTACATTTTTACATTGAGGCTCATGGGCTGTGGCTAGCACCATGTGGCTTTGATTCTGAAGTGGCTGGTTTTCTGATAGCTACAGCCGGTAAGATAGCTCTGTGGGTTGAGTGCTGGCTGCTGAATGGGTGTGTGATCTGCAGGTTTGATTCCCAGCAAGGTCAATTCAGCCTTTCATCCTGCTGAGGTTAATAAATGAGTACCAACACAGGTTGGGTGATATTGTATGTATATTTGTTATATGTGAAGCGCTTAAGCGTAAGTGCTATATAATAACACATCATTATTGTTTGGCCTTGGACGTCTGCTTGCATTCACAGTGATTTGGTAATATGGTCCTATACGCACTGATATTAATGATACATATGGTGATCCATTCCTGTATGAAATATATATCACTTTACAGTGATATTGTAACCATATATTTCGTAGTGTACTCAGAAACAATGTTATCTGATGCAACTTCCTGTTTTGTCACTGGATGAAAGGTTGTGTTCCATTGCTTCCAGTGATGTCACTTCGGGGTGGGGTCAAATGACATCACTTCCTGTGATATCATTAGAGGTCAAGGGTCGTGTGATGTCACTTCCGCTACCCCTGGCATTTTGGTGAAATGACTTCCCTGGCCGCTGTGCCTGACAGGTCTGACCCTGCTGGGCACAGCGGCCATGGTAGGCAGACACGTCACAGAAGCACCGGCACCATTAGCAACGGTGCTGTAATGCTCACCTGGTATCCACGGGGACGTCACTCAGCCTTTTCTGACCTCTTTCAACCTCAAACCTTTCCCTGGAGTCTACTCGACTGGAGACTGGGCCTTTTTTTCTTGGAAAGTGTGCTCTCCGTCCTGCTTTCAGCGCAAGGGCGCGTTGATTGATGCGGGCTCGTTGCTGCCTAGTTACTTCACTGGCAAGAGTCCGACAGGTAAGTATAATAAGTCTTTTGAACAGTTCTCTAACTTCGTTCCTTTCCTTCCTTAGATGGTAGCCGGCGTCCGGGGATGGCGATGTGCTGCTGAGATGAGTAGCGCTGAAGGTGAGTGAGAGCGCGATGCGTGATGCGAACCTTTCGTATTTGTATTGAACTGAGTTATTTTTCTGTGTCTTTTAGGTGCCGCGACGTTTTCAGCGTGGATGCCGGTTATGAAGAAGAAATGCGGTGAGTAAGTGCGGTATGCGGCGCCTCTAGATGTTTCCTCACTAACCTGGAGTGTCTTTTCCCTCTTGCAGATGGATGATGCAGATGCAACCTATTCGAACAACTGGAGTTAACCAAGCCCTCAACAACAGAACTAGACCTAGCTGACCTAGACGGGAAAGCGGAGATACTACACAAATGGATTGCAGACACAATCGACAAGATGGCCCCAGAAAAACCATTCACACCATCAAAAAAAAGAGCAATGGCAAAATGGTTTACCCCACTACTAAGCACCATGAAAAAGGAAAACAAAAAGATGGAAACGGAATGGAGGAAAGATTACAATCCAGACAAAAAAACAATGTTCCAGAAGTACATTCGCGCATACAAGAAGGAAATTCAAAAGGCAAAGAGAAAGCATTATGATGACAGAATCACAAATGCCACCAACACACAAAAAGAAATGTTCCGTATCATTAAAGAAATGAGAAACCCACCAGGCTGTGACAACACCCCAACCCCCTCGGAGAAACTATGCAACAACCTTGCAGACCACTTCAAAAAGAAGATCAATGACATCCGACAAACCATCCAACAGAGACCAACCAGCAGCGACTTACAACCAAACGAACCCAAA
This sequence comes from Ambystoma mexicanum, assembly GCF_040938575.1. Taxonomy (NCBI): domain Eukaryota; kingdom Metazoa; phylum Chordata; class Amphibia; order Caudata; family Ambystomatidae; genus Ambystoma; species Ambystoma mexicanum. The sequence goes on from NC_090925.1 coordinate 637,322,866, forward strand.
TCAGAACCGCAGCACAAACTCAATAACTACCCTCAAATATCAGCAGAGGCATTCGCAATGCTAATAAAACACAGCAAGAAAGCAGGCTCACCGATGGATCCCTGCCCCCCGGACATCTACAAATCCATCCTCGGACAAGGAACACCAGCAGAATACTTCAGAAACCTTCTAAATCTATCACTGGCAACAGGGACAGTACCAAGGATCTTCAAATCGGCTTACATCAAACCACTTCTGAAAAACACAAGCGGGGACGTAGATGACCTCTCCAACTACAGACCAATCTCCAACATCCCCTACCCAGCCAAACTCCTCGAAACCTACGTATACAAACTAACCCAAGAATACGTTGAAGAACACCACCTGCTAGACCAAGCTCAAGTCGGCTTCAGACCCACAAGAGGTACAGAAACAGCACTACTATCCATCTGGGATGACCTAAAAACAAACGCAGACTCCAACACAACATCTGCCCTTATCCTGCTCGATCTCTCAGCAGCCTTCGACACAGTTAGCCATGACACCCTAACCAAAAGACTAGAAGACATAGGCATAACAGACACAGCGCTACGCTGGACTAAATCATTCCTAGCAGACAGAACTGAAACCGTCTGGATCAAACCCTTCAAATCCACCCCACGAGTCAACGACTGTGGAGTACCACAAGGATCCTCACTATCTCCATTGTACTTCAACATCTACCAAACCCCTGTAATCAGAATCTTCAAGAAACGCAACATCAAATGCTACAACTATGCAGACGACACTCAAATCATCTACAAGATCGAAGACACCCAAGCCGATCATTCGAACCTAACCGACTGTCTAAAAGAAGTCTTCAACTGGATGAATGCCAACAACCTGAAAATCAACCCAGGAAAAACAGAAATCATGATCATATCCAAAGACCAAGAGAAGGAAACCGCCATCCCGTGGCCAACGGAAATGGGATCTATACCATCACCATCTAAGGTAGTAAAAAATCTGGGAGTCCTGATGGACAACACCCTAACCTTAGAACCGCAAATAAACGCAACAGTCAAGAAATGCTTCTTCCTCCTCCACACGGCAAGAAAAATACTACCTTTCCTCTCCTTCACACACAAAACACTCACCATCGTCGGCCTCATCATGTCAAGTATCGACTATGCAAACAGCCTCTACCTCGGTATACCGGAATACCTACTGAAGAAGCTACAACGGATCCAAAACACTGCAGCCAGACTACTCCTCAAACTATCCAGAAGAGACCACATCACCCCGGCCCTAAAAACACTACACTGGCTCCCAGTAAAACAGCGTATCATCTTCAAAACAATGTGCATAACGCACAGGGCAATCAGCGGACAAGGAGCTGAATTCCTACAAAAAAAAATAACAATCTACAAGCCAACGAGACCACTCAGGTCAACCAACGAAATCCGACTGGAACAAAAACCTTACATCAAGAAGAAACTCGGAGGCACCGCTTTCTACCACCTAGCCGCGAAAACCTGGAACAACATCCCAAAATTAATAAGGAACACCAAAGACCACCTTAAATTCAGAAAATTACTAAAAACCTACCTCTTCAACACCGGAGAATAAAACCAAAACAACAATAAGACAAACGAATCATCAAAAAAGGACAGTGGTAAAACCGCTAGAACCGACAGAAGTACCCGGGGCACCAACAGGGCTGACGCTGGACACAGGGGTCCACCCGCGAGACACAGAGAAACGGATACAACTACTCCAGCCAACCCTTACCATCCCCCACCGCCCTTACAGCCACAACTAGGTCCCACGAGGCTGTGGAACAGACAATATACCACCAATCACCACACAACCGGGTGTATGGACACTAGCAGCGGCGCTAGTCATGTGGAGGGGGGGAGGAGCATGCAAGGTTATTAAGGGAGCGGGCGGAGGGGGCAGCTAGATCCTCAAACGGCCTCGAATGGAAAATCGGGCACATACCTCCTGAGGCTCAGGGTGTACAAGCATGCCGTCGGGTAAGATTACACGGTTCAGTCCAGGATAGAGATGACTAACGAATACCATTAACAATTTCCTTCTCTGCATACACCTCTCAAACTCCAAACCAAACACAACCACAAACCTCTAGCGCAGCAAACCGCACGAACTTCACTACACTGCAACAACAAAACAAAAAAACACATAGACTCGCACATCAGCACACGACGACTACCGGCCGCATACACCCCAGGCCCAGCCGACGGAACCACCGGGCTGAGGCTGCCAACAGCACATCACTGCAATCTTGCACTTTTCCAGCCTCCACCCACTAACCCACCATCCCCCCCCTCTTTCAGAGCCGCCAGAGCGCCAGGGGACCACTCCGGTGGTGATAGTGCGCGGTACAAATGACCTTTAACATTAACATTAACATTAACATTAACATGAGAAGTTCCGGAAACAGAGTTCCCCCAGAACGGCTGGGATTCAGGTAAGTGTTTGAAGCTCGTACAGTCTTTAAAAATAAGCAAAGATTTGCTGAATGCTTACTAATGCCTTTTTCTGTTCTTTTCCCTTTTCCTTAGGAAGAGGCGTGCCGGGATGGGAATGACACCGCCGAAGATGCCCGCAGAACAGAAGGAGCAATGAATGATGGGCAGAAGCACCGCAAGGTAAGGCTGTTCCTAACGGTGTTCTTGTTCTTGCAGGAGCTGAGCGCAGAAGAAAGATGCAGGCCTATTGGAGACCGATCCGAACATGGTGAGTGTCACGCTGCAGGTGCAGAAAACACAAAGCATGTTTCTCAGCCTGGGCGTGGCTTAAATAGTCTCTGGGTATCCCAGGTGTCTCTGGGCTGAATCACACGCAAAAGACTAGACTACACATGCAGTTCTGGGAACCGAAATATGCACTACAAGTCCAATCCCAATGTTATCCTATGGGAGTGAATGCATCTGGTGCCACAAGCGCCAAGTCTGACTCCAAGTGGGTCTTTGGAGGGATGGAGAGGCCCTTGAGGGCCATGTAGGTGATTGTGGCCTGGCTCCAGCCTGACATCTTGGAGGGCTGGGGACATGAGGGGCAGGAATCATGACAACACTCCCCCCCAAGGCCTCTCTCAAGGTGACTCTTCTGTCTGGTCCTGGTTTGTTTGGATGGTTTTGATGAAATCATCTAAGCAAGCGAGGTGCATGGATGTACTCACAAGGCTCCCATGTCCTGTCTTGTTGACCATACCCCTTGCAGTCTACTAAGTAGTATAATTTGGATCTGATGTACTTTGAATCCAGGATGTCCTTGACTTCGAATTCTGGCTCCCCGGCGACTACTACTGGCTGCGGTGGTGTTGCTACCTGGGTCCAGGTTGAACAGGTTTAAGGAGAGACACGTGGAACACAGGATGAATCTGCATGTTTGACGGCAGAGCTAGTCTGACCGCCACAGGATTTATCACAGAGGTGACGGTGAATGGACCCAGGTATCTTGGAAGGAAAGTTCGGGTACCTTTAATGGACGCCAGCCAGACTTTGTCTCCCACTTGGTAGTTGGGGGCCTTTGCTTGGTGTTGATCAGCAACCTTCTTTTGGCGAGTCTTAGCTTGAAGTAGGTGTTCAGCTGCCCTTTGAAAGGTTTGAGAAATGGTCGTGCGCAAGGTTATGACTGCTGGCATTTCCAGGGTTGTAGGAAAGTCCAACTCAGAAGTACGTGGGTGCCTGTCATACATGGTATAAAAGGGTGTCTGCCCAGTGCTGGTGTGTAGGGAATTATTATAAGCATATTCAGCTATCCATAATAGGTTGAACCAGCTTCCTTCAGCTTGGTGTAACATGCAACGCAGATACTGCTCGAGCGTCTGATTTGTCCTCTCAGTTTGACCATCCGTTTGGGGATGGTGACTGGTGGATAGCCGAATGTCGATCTGGGCCATAGAGCAGCATTTTCTCCAGAAGTTAGATACGAATTGAGTACCTCGGTCTGAGACCAAAACTGAAGGAAACACATGGAGCCGTACGATGCCTTCAAGAAATACCTTTGCCAGAGTGGAAGCATTTGGGAGCCCCTTAAGAGGAATGAAATGTGCCATTTTTGAAAATAGATCCACGACCACAAGAATAGTGTTAAACCCTTGACTGGGTGGTAAGTCAGTAGTAAAATCCAGGGACAACGTGTGCCAGGGTGCTGGTGGGATTTCCAGTGGTTGTAATAGCCCAGCCGGTTTATGCTTGGATGACTTGTTTTCAGCACACACTCCACAAGATAGGTTGAATTGGATAATGTCTTTACTCCATGTGGGCCACCGATAATTTCGTTTTACCTTGGCTAGGGTTTTAGAGATTCCGGGGTGGCCCTCGATCAAGGAATCATGATAACCAGACATGACTTGTTCTCATAGTTCTTGGTTTGGTAAGAATGAACGATTCCTGAAGTAGGGCAACTGATCGTTTATCATGTAATGTTCTCCTTGTGCACTCCCCGCTTGTAATTGCTCCGGACTCATCAGGTTTTGGATTTCTTCATGTAATTCTTTCTGAGTTTTGGTTGCTGTGATTCTTAGGAGCTTGTCAATCGGGATGATTGCTATTGGGTCAGGGGTCTGATACCCTTGCTCTTCCACCCCCATACGGGAAAGGGCATCAGCCTGCCCGTTTTTCACCCCTGGTCGAAATGTAATCACGGAGTCATATTCAGCAAAAAAAAGAGCCCAATGTAGTTGTCGTGAGGATTAGGCCATTTTTAGGTACTGGAGGTTCTGGTGGTAAGTTATTACGGGATTGTGTGTCTGGCGCCCAAGAGGTAGTGTCGCCATGCCTTAAAGACTGACTTAATGGCCTGGAGTTCTTTGTCTGTGATAACGTAATTGAGTTCAGGGGGTGTGAATTTACACGACCAGAAGGCAACAGGGTGTAACTGGTCCGTTTCAAGGTCTTTTTGTGAGAGGACAGCTCCCATAGCCGTGCTTGAGGTGTCCGTTTCCACCAGGTATGGGAGATCAGGGCGAGGATGGCGTTAGATTGGGGCTGATGTGAATCTTGCTTTGAGTTCCTGGAAAGCTTCCTCGACTTCTGTTGTCCACGGGAACTTTTTGTTGCTTTTCCTTAGCAATGACGTGATGGGATGCACCATTTGCGAAAATCCTGGGATGAACCGGCGGTAGAAGTTTGCAAAACCCAGCATACTTTGAACCCCCTTGAATGAATTTGGGGATGGCCAGTTCAGGATAGCATCTACCTTGTGTACATCCATTCGGATTCCATTTGGGCTGAGAATAAAGCCCAGGAATTCCACTGTGGAGATGTGGACTGAGCACTTTTTGAGCTTTGCGTAGAGCTGGTGTTGACGGAGTTTCTCCAATACGGATCGGACGTGTTTAACGTGGTCCTGGTTTGATGCAGAATATATTAGAATATCGTCGATGTACAGTAGAGCACAGACATCAATCAATTCCCGTAGGACATCGTTCATGAAGTATTGAAATGCTGCAGGCGCGTTGCAAAGGCCAAAGGGCATTACTTGATATTCGTACAAGCCGTATTTGGTGCGAAAAGCAGTTTTCCATTCATCCCCATGTTTTACGCGAACAAGGTGATATGCCCACCTCAGGTCTAGTTTTGTGTAGATTTGGGCATCTTTGACTTGATCAAGCAATTCAGGGATCAGTGGCAGGGGGTAGCATTTTTTTACAGTAATCTGGTTCAGTGTGCGATAGTCGATGCACGTTCTCAAGTCCCCCTCCTTTTTCAGTATGAAGAATAGAGGACTGGCTGCTGGAGACTTTGAGGGACGGATTAACCCGTTGGCCAGGTATTGGTCAAGATAGGCCTTCAGGTGCTGGTTTTCTGGTTCTGCGAGTGCGTAAATTCGCCCACAAGGAATTTGTGCGCCGGGTATCAGGTCGATTTGGCAATCGTATGGTCTATGCGGTGGCAGGGTATTAGCCTGTTCTTTCTGCAAGACATCTTGAACGTCCTGGTATTCACTTGGTAGGGTGCCGATTGCCACAGTCGCAAGCGTGGAGGTTCTGGTGTCTATTGGTTGTTTCTCTTGGCGATCACATGTGTGCGCGCAAGTCTCGGGAAAGGCCAATTCTTTTGCTCGCAAATTGATTCGAGGATTGTGAGATACCAACCATGGCATTCCCACAATCAACCGGAACTGTGGTGCCTTAATGAGGTTGAAAACGATAGATTCTTGGTGTCCATACTGGCACATAAGTGTTAAAGCTGCAGTGCATTGGGATACTGGACCAGAAGCTATTTCCGTGCCGTCGACAGTGGTAACAGTGTCGGGTGGTTGATTTAGGGCGTAACGGAAGCCCCATCTTTGCCGCAAGATCCTGGTCAATGTAATTCCCAACGGCTCCACTGTCAATGTACGCTCTTACTGCGTGCATCCGAGATGGTTGTTGGTGATTGATCAAGACCACATGGGAGGTCTGTAGTTCACTTTCTTCGCTCGACAAGTGGACCCCTACACTTGCTGGGCTGGGGAGTTTTCCGATTCCTTGATGGTATCTTCCTTGTCCGTGGCCCCTACCGTCCTCCTCGGTGGCTTCATAGGGCACTCTCTAAGGCATGGGTGCACAACATACGGCCCGCAGGCCAGTTGCGGCCCGCCATGCCCTTTTGACCGGCCCGCGAGGCACAAAGACTTTCCTAATGGAGGGCGGCCCGCGGCCGCCCTCCGTTAGGAAAGTCTTTGTTGTCTTCCGGGCCGGTGAAAACACTGGCCCTCATTGGCTCAGCACACACACGCACCACATCGCTCCTACGAGCCACGTAATGCCTGTGTGCTGCACCAATGGAGGGCCAGCACTACGGCTGGCATGGTCCATAAGGCTTGATGCCGGAAGGCATTTCAGCCTTGGACCCCGCCAGCCGTAGTACGATTCCAGCTTACCTGCCGCTTACCTGCCTGCCTTCCAGCACGTCTCCGCTAAGTGGTCTGTTTGTGTTTGTGTGTCAGGATTGTTTTGCTTTATGTTTGTGTGTGTATGTTGCGGGGGGGTGTGTTGGATGTGTATGAATGTTTGTATTTGAATGTATTTTGTGTGTATGTTGAGATGCGGGGGTGGGGGGTGTGTCAGATGTGTATGAATGTTTGCGTTTGAATGTATTTTGTGTGTATGTTGAGATGTGGGGGGGTGTGTGAATGTTTGTATTTGAATGTATTTTGTGTGTATGTTGAGGTGTGGGGGGGGTGTGAATGTTTGTATTTGAATGTATTTTGTGTGTATGTTGAGATGCGGGGGAGGGGGGGTGTCTGATGTGTGTCGGATGTGTATGAATGTTTTGATTTGAATGTTTTTTGTGTGCTGAGTTGGGGGGTGGGGGTTCGGGTCTGTATGGGTGCTTGTTTGAGAGTTTGCTGATTTGGGGGGCTGGGGGGTTCGGGTCTGTATGGGTGCATGTTTGTGTGTGTGCTGAGTTGGGGGGTGGGGGGTTCGGGTCTGTATGGGTGCATGTTTGTGTGTGTGCTGAGTTGGGGGGTGGGGGGTTCGGGTCTGTATGGGTGCATGTTTGTGTGTGTGCTGAGTTGGGGGGTGGGGTGTTCGGGTCTGTATGGGTGCATGTTTGTGTGTGTGCTGAGTTGGGGGGGTGGGGGTTCGGGTCTGTATTGGTGCATGTTTGTGTGTGTGCTGAGTTGGGGGGTTTGGTTGGGGGTGAGGGGGCCATGGGGCATAGTGTTTGGTTGGGGTGAGGGGGCCATGGGGCATAGTGTTTGGTTGGGGGTGAGAGACATGGGGCATAGTGTTTGGTTGGGGGTGAGGGGGCCATGGGGCATAGTGTTTGGTTGGGGGTGAGGGACATGGGGCATAGTGTTTGATTGGGGGCGAGGGACATGGGGCATAGTGTTTCATTGGGGGTAAGGGGGCCATGGGGCATAATGTTTGGTTGGGGGTGAGGGGGCCATGGGGCATAATGTTTGGTTGGGGGTGAGGGGGCCATGGGGCATAGTGTTTGGTTGGGGATGAGGGACATGGGGCATAGTGTTTGGTTGGGGGTGAGGGACATGGGGCATAGTGTTTGGTTGGGGTGAGGGGGCCATGGGGCATAGTGTTTGGTTGGGGGTGAGGGGGCCAAGGGGCATAGTGTTTGGTTGGGGTGAGGGGGCCATGGGGCATAGTGTTTGGTTGGGGGTGAGGGGGCCATGGGGCATAGTGTTTGGTTGGGGGTGAGGGACATGGGGCATAGTGTTTGGTTGGGAGTGAGGGGGCCATGGGGCATAGTGTTTGGTTGGGGGTGAGGGACATGGGGCATAGTGTTTGGTTGGGGGTGAGGGACATGGGGCATAGTGTTTGGTTGGGGGTGAGGGGGCCATGGGGCATAGTGTTTGGTTGGGGGTGAGGGGGCCATGGGGCATAGTGTTTGGTTGGGGGTGAGGGACATGGGGCATAGTGTTTGGTCGGGGGTGAGGGGGACATGGGGCATAGTGTTTGGTTGGGGTGAGGGGGCCATGGGGCATAATGTTTGGTTGGGGGTGAGGGGGCCATGGGGCATAATGTTTGGTTGGGGGTGAGGGGGCCATGGGGCATAGTGTTTGGTTGGGGTGAGGGGGCCATGGGGCATAGTGTATCTAGGGTCAATAAAATATATATAAGTTAATTAAACAGGCGAGATACAATAACTAAATAGAAATAAATTATAACAATGGAAAATGTGTAGTACAAAATGTAAGTTTGAAATGCAAATAAAAATAGTTACCCTCAAAAACATTCTTTTTCCATGTGTTTAGTACAAATTGGGGGTTTAAAAAGCCTCCTGTCACGCCCTCGCCTACCGCCCCGCCCACATTTACTTTTCGGCCCACTATAGCCCTCATGTAAGGTACTTTCGGCCCTCTGTCAAAATCAGTTGTGCACCCCTGCTTTAAGGAAATGACCTGACCTTCCACAGTACAGACATAACTGCTGCTGTCTCCTTTTATCCCTTTCCGCTTTAGTCAAGGGGGATCTGACTCCCCCGATTTGCATTGGTTCTCCGGAACCTTCCGTTCTGCAGGCAATATTGTCCTTAGAACGAACATACATAGGGCTAGGGTCCGGTCTAGTTCGATCTGCTCTTCGGTCCTGCAACCTATGATCCAGTTGAACAACCAAGTCAATGAATTCCGAGCAGTCTTTCGGGGGGTTCACTACTTGTGCAAGAACATCCTTGAGCTCCCCCCGCAACCCCTGATGAAATACCGTGGTCCTCTTCTCCACTGGCCATTCTGCTTCAACTACGAGTCTATTGAATGTGGCTATGTATGTAATAGGTCTTGATTCCCTTGGCGTAGGGACAGAAGTTTGTTGTCTAATGCCTGCCCAGGAGTACGACGGGCGAACAGCTTTTCCATCTCCTGCTGAAAGCCCCTTAAATCATGCAGCAAGGGATTGTCTTGGGCCACAAAGGGTACAAACCAGTCCACGGTGCAACTACTCAGGAAGGATAGCACAAAAGCGACCCATGATTGGTCATTCGGAAAGGCACCTGGTCTAGGAAGTGCAGGCAGCACTGGTTCATGAACGTTGCAAACCTGTTGGGTTCCCCTGTAAATCGTTCGGGCGGGGCCAAGGGAACTGCCCCAGGAAGGGTTATCTGAATGGGATTGGCTGATGGTGCTGGCATCGAGGGCACGCTTCCCGGCACTGGTGCATGCCCTGCTTGTGACTGGAGAAGTTGCCAGCTTAAATCATCAGTGCGTTCTTTGGCTACTATCAGCTCTCTCCTCAGGGTGTTGGTCTCCTGCCTGGCTGCATGTACTTTGGAACGTAACTGCCCCAACATGTGGGCTAACTGATTGGTTTTTGACGTTTCCATGATGCCCAGGTGGATTTTGATGTGAGGCTTTGTGTTCTGTAACGCTCACCTGGTATCCACGGGGGACGTCACTCAGCCTGTCCTGACCTCTTACAATCTAGAACCCTTCCCTGGAGTCTACTCGACTGGAGACTGAGCCTTGTTTTCTTGGAACGTGTGCTCTTTGTCCTGCTTTCAGCGCAGGGGCGTGTTGATTGCTGCGGGCTTGTTGCTGCCTAGTTACTTTACTGGCAAGAGTCTGACAGGTAAGTATAATGAGTCTTTTGAACAGTTCTCTAACTTCGTTCCTTTCCTTCCTTAGATGATGGCCGGCGTCCGGGTATGGCGACGTGCTGCTGAGATGAGTAGCGCTGAAGGTGAGTGAGAGCGCGATGCGCGATACGACCCTTTCGTATTTGTATTGAACTGAGTTCTTTTTCTGTGTCTTTTAGGTGCTGCGACGTTTTCAGCGTGGATGCCAGTTATGAAGAAGAAATGCGGTGAGTAAGCGCGGTATGCGGCGCCTCTAGATGTTTCCTACCCTGGAGTGTCTTTTCCCTCTTGCAGATGGATGAGAAGTTCCGGAGACAGAGTACCCCCAGAGCAGCTAGGAGTCAGGTAAGCATTTGAAGCCCGTACAGTCTTTAAAAATAAACGAAGATTTGATGAATGCTTACTAATGCCTTTTTTCTGTTCTTTTCCCTTTTCCTTAGGAAGTGGCGTGCCGGGATGGGAATGACACCGCCGAAGATGCCCGCAGAACAGAAGGAGCAATGAATGATGGGCAGAAGCGCCGCAAGGTAAGGCTGTTCCTAATGATGTTCTTGTTCTTTCAGGAGCTGAGCGCAGAAGAAAGATGCAGGCCTACTGGAGACCGATCCGAACACGTTGAGTGTCACGCTGCATGTGCAGAAAACACAAAGCATGTTTCTCAGCCTGGGCGTGGCTTAAATAGTCTCGGGGTATCCCAGGTGTCTCTGGGCTGAACCACACCCAAAAGACTAGACTGCACATGCAGTTCTGGGAACCGAAATATGTGGGGGCATCCATCTTGTCCCCATCAATGCACTACAAGTCCAATCCCCAATGTTATCCTATGGGAGTGAATGAGTCTGGTGCCACAAGCGCCAAGTCTGACTCCAAGTGGGTCTTTGGAGGGATGGAGAGGCCCTTGAGAGCCATGTAGGTGATTGTGGCCTGGCTCCAGCCTGACATCTTGGAGGGCTGGGGACATGAGGGGCAGGAATCATGACAGGTGCCAGTGCTTCTGTGTCCCCACTCCCATAGAGTCCTAACGGACTCTATGGAAATTGGGACTTACAATTTACCGGTGCCTGACTTCCTGGGCCACCGGACTCGCAATCAGCCGGTGGCACTGGGAAGTCAGACGCCGGTAAAATATTGCGAGTCTGGTGGTAGCACCGGCAACTCGTAATGAGGCCCACTGCCTTCAAAGTTAGATAGCCACCAATTAAGTATTCCTATAGTCCCAGTAGTCATGGGCAACTTCTCAACCACATTCGGTATTTTCGCCATTGAGTAAATATGGCTAAATGTATAAGGTTTAAAGGTTCCCCTCTCATTTGATAACCAAATAGGCTCATTGAGAGTAATATATATAGGGCCTAATTCACAGAAGCGTTTTTCAATGGCAAAACCCCATTGGAAAATGCTCTGTGAATTAGGCCCATAATGTGCAGCTTTCTTCAGTATGAAACCTCTGTAATATTTATCCAAATCAGGGTACCTAAACCCCCTCGCCTGTACACTACGTAATAGAATCAACCTCAGGATTTATTTTTTTTCTTTTCACCCCAAAGAACATTTTGAAAGATCTGATCATCAAACCTGTCGACCAAAATCTAAACTAAGGTCTACTAAGGCATGATCTGAAATCTCCCTCTCCCTAATGTCTACACCCAAACACCTGTCTAATAACTTATCGGATATTAAAATGTAGTCTAATATTGAGAATGAATCATGTACTGACGTGTAGAACGCGTATTCCTTCATGGATGGATGTAAAGCCCTCCATACATCCACTGAGTCACATCTCTGAAGAAACAGACTAAATTCCTGGTTGTAGGTCATAGTAACGAATCAAAAGGCTTGAATGACAAAAGGGTCGAGTCAATTCGATGGAAAAAAAGGATCTAAATTATTATTATTTTCCCAAACCCCCGTTTTTGGTGTAAAAACACCATTTTAAAGCTAAACTAGAGCAAAAAAAATAAAAAATACATTTACATTTTTTTTCCGATCCTTTGGTTTCCGGTCGAATGCACTCTCACCTTTTGCATTCGATCCTTTTGTTTTCGAGACTTTAACTCGACACCTAAATTCCTTACACACTCGTGTATCTGCAATGGCCAGTACGATCCATTTCATGGTCAATAACAGAGTTGAAATCGCCCCCCAAAATTAGAGAATCTCCACACATAAAACGTGGTAACTGCGTTATTACCTCAAAAAAGATCTGGACCCAATGGGGAATTTTCTGCGCAAATACTGTTGGCAGTATAACTGCGCAGTAATTGTGATGAAAATCAGCATTTTCCTGCCGTGTTTACCCTCAGCTCTGAGCTGGGGGTATCCACACCAGATTCATGATTGGACAGATCCTTAAATGCAGCGGTAACCCCATTACCACTGCATTTAATGGCTACTGCCCAACTCGTGATGAGGCCCAATGCCTGCTCTCGCGCTCCGTATCCTAGCCATCACCTTCCTCCTCATCCGCGGGCAATTATGCCCTTTAAAATTCCATGTCACAATGGTCAGTTCAGTCATTCATCCCAAGTCGAAAGCTAATTTGCTACAACTATACGGCTCTATAAATGTCCCAATGTGCTAGTCTTCTTAACACACCTTCCATGAGTGGCATTACCCAATTATCTATACTTGCCTCAAAAACCATAATCCAGAATCTTGATTTAAATTTGATCCTTCACACAATAAATCACACTACGAGTAGCCCAACCACCTAAAACATAGAACACAAACATAAAAAACGCACACAAAACACCAAAAAGAAAAAAAAACACATAGAGATATAACAACAATTTAGAAGTCAAGGGCCATCAAGACTGTTTATGAGTAACAAACACTCCAATGCACTAAATATTCAGAACCATATCCCCCCAGTTTCCAGTGCCCCATACAAGAATAAAAAGCATTCTCCCCCATTCTACCCCAATCCTCATAACAATTGTCACTTTTCGGGCTCAATCACCATTTTAAGAGTAACTAAAATCTTTCTGGTCCAACTTATATGGCTAAACTGTATCTTCAAGGTAGACCACAAGCTAAAAGTACAATACATTTGCCAGCTGCATCATATATTCAAAGGACCACAAGTGAATTGCAATGTATTTGCACTCTCTTACACATCTCCACCCCCAAATCAGCCAACATATTCATGTTACCATCCTCCCTCGCACTCACATACACTGGGCATGCATCTGATGTACAGCATTCAATACAACAGCTGCCCCCACAGCACTACATACATTGGAATATTCATCGCCTACACTGACAGTGAAACACTTATAGAATCATTTATTTCTGAATTCCAAAGAGTGTATAATGCTAAAATCCTGTCACGTGCATGGTGAAGGTTCAAACTAAATAATTTAGCATAGAGAATACACGTGGGAATTATGTATTTTCAATTAATACAATGCCTTACCTGTATAGGCTCCCTCCGTCTATGTGTGCCACACTAAGCAGCTTTCGAGTTGCGTGATCATTACTGCTGCGCTGGAGTATGTTTCACTGTCCAGCATCCTGGGTCCTTATACACAAAAAATCTCTTTTCCTCAATCCACCCAAGTACATCGACGGGTCCCCATAGATCACCCGGACGCCGTCGCCTGCATTCCAGCATTGAAGTCCGACTTATGTTCCTCCATTCGGGTCTTCTATTCACGTCCTGCTATCTCGTTATTATGCTCGGGCACAGACCACGTCCATTCCTCTAATGTTTTCCTCTGAACTAAATGAGCCGAGATTCCATACGGTTTAACGAACAGCAAAATATATATTATTATTGTACGTGAATTAAAATGAAAAGATTTTAAAAAAAACTTGAGTGGCAACAACTGTTGCTGATTATATGTAAAACTCACAAGAAAGGACATAATCCCCTGTTGAGAAATAAAATCTGACTTTCATAATTTCTGTTTCTTTTCAAACATCACATTACTCTGTGTTGCTACAGACTCCTCCATTGGTTCTTGATCCAGATCAGATAAGAAAGCCTCTGCTCAACGACGGTCAACAAAAAAGTGAACCTGACCCGCCAGAACAACCCTAGAAATTGCACGATAAACCATATAATATTTCAAGTGTTTGCTTCTTGCTTTCTGCTTAGCCGTGTTAAATGCTTTTCTTTTCTCCAAAACATCTCTGCTCAAATCCCCAAAAATCATTATTTTATGACCCACCCCATAGCAAGGTCACTTATTTCACAGGCTTTGTTCAGAAACAGCTCTCTTGTAGGGAATATCAGAAACTTCACTATGAAATGTCTTGGTCTCTGTCCAAGCGCAGGTTTTGGACCCAAGGACCTATGATCCCTCACCATATACAATGGTAGTTTTGGGTCCAGGTTGAGCAGTTTAATTAAAGCTTTCAATGTTCTCTTTAGGTTGTTTTTTCTTGAGAAATTCTCTTGCTCAGAGCACTTAAGGGTGAGCTTCTCATTTTGTATTTGTAGTTCCCTTATTTGCTCAGTCATTCTCCTTGTTTCATCATCTACTGAGTTCAAATGACTTCCACAGAGGCAATCTTGGCAGAGAGTTCAACATATCTCTCCTCTGAAGCAATTAACTTTGATTTGATCTCTACAATGTCAGCAGTCACCTTGGTTAAACGTTCCAGCCATTTGTCCTCTCTTCTTTCACTCTCAGTAATGTCTCCTTCACCTTTCTGTCTCTTTGCTGGTTGGGTTGTTTCAGAAAGATTGATGTCACTGGGATGCTGGAAATACACTGGGGGGGGGGCAGGTCCTCCATATCCTTGTTCTGTACTCCCTTATCATGTGTGTTCTGTGTTATTTATGGCACAGGAGTCCATATGGGACTCCTAGCAGTGCAGCCCTTCTTCTTTTTGGTTATGGTGAACAGAGACCCTTGGGATACCCTTATGGCACCCATTGGTGGGGGTACAACCCTGTAACCCTAGTGTAAGTTTGTGGGCACCTGTGTGTTGCCCATAAAGCAGGGTATGGGCTGGTGGTAGCTCCATGCTGAATGTGACAGGCGCTCTGAGTATCCTCCATTTTGGGATACCCAAGCCCTGCCTCAGGAATCAGTGGATTCCTGATAGAAGACAAGATGATCCCTGGGGCCTCTTGGTTTCTATTGCCTGTTACCTTGTTTTCCCAAAGTCCTGGGAAGCCCTGACTCTGTCCCATCCCCTGACTGGCTGT
The DNA here is from genome assembly GCF_040938575.1 of Ambystoma mexicanum. Taxonomy (NCBI): domain Eukaryota; kingdom Metazoa; phylum Chordata; class Amphibia; order Caudata; family Ambystomatidae; genus Ambystoma; species Ambystoma mexicanum. The sequence goes on from NC_090925.1 coordinate 637,338,034, forward strand.
TGGGTGGAAGAACCACATATGCTATTGTGGGGGCAGTCCAGGCCAGACTGGCTGGAGCCTTACCAGTGACTGTATGTTGTGGGTACACCCGTCTCGGGGTGGGACCTAGGTGAATAGAGTTTGTGACCAATATGCATTCTTTGTTATGGGTGTCTTGTTTCTGTGTGTGTGACACAATGAATGAGACAGCCCTGCCTGAAACTGCCATGGATGCAGTGTGGTGAGCTGAAAGGCTGGGTGCTTGCCCCAATCCACATTTCTTGTTATGGGTGTCTAGGTGGAGGTGAATAGCCTGAATGCATGTGAGCCTGATTGGCTGTCTGCCTGCATGAATGCCCTTCTGTGTGATTGGCTGACTGAGCCTGGCTCAGCCAGTGTGAATGAGGGACAGATGTGTATATCTGGGGACCTCTCACTTACCAATTTTGTAAGAAGCTGAAGTTGAAACTTGAAGCTCATCCTTGAAGCCCAGCTGGAAGAAGAAGAATTGCTGCTGCATTAACTTCGATGAAATCTAAAGGTGTTCGAGCCTGCCGAGGACCGATCCGAGAGAGGACCTGGCTAAGAGACCTCTCCCCGAGCTACGAGGGACCATCGTGCACAACTGCGGCTCTTCATCGAGGCACCCTGGAAGCCAGTCCTGAAAGGTTGTCGACCGGATAAGGGGCCCGCCGAGAATCTTGAAGTAAAGCGGCGGGACATCAAGGCCATCGAAGTCCATTGCTGTCGACCAGGTTTCGGAGGATTTCCGTAAACTGCTGGAAGCCAGTTGAATTGTGTCTCCCAGAAGCAGCGACAGATTGACGCTGTGCTGCTTGATGACCAGAGCTGCAAAGCTCCACGTTGCCTACGAACATTTGAATGAAGGGCTGTCTTGCCATCACCGTCGACCACTTTGTCTTGCCAAAGAAAGTCAAGGTCGGCGGCTACCGAGGAAAATCCACCGGTGGGCTTCCCGCCAACCGATGCCAACAATGGGACTGACTGAGTGAAGATCTGAGGTTCAGCCCGTGGTCGAGTCCTGATCGACAAAGCTATCCCGAGGCATGTGCTGCGGCTGCAGCACCGACAGGCCAGAGGACTGGCAAAGCATCTCCCGACACCCGCCTCCCGCTACTGGGCATAGATCCATCACTAAGTCTTCTTTGCAGCACCAAACACTTTGCATCGAGATGGAACGCACGCCTCATCTTCCCTGAACTTCCTCGAATGATCGTCGAAGAGCACTGCAGAGATCGAAGCTGTTGTCGCGACGCCAGTGTTCCACATCCTTGGAGGAATCTGGACACCCTGTGTCTCCTGCTTTAAAGGGAGTCCACCCTCAAGGAATCCGTCGACGAACCGTCAAAGAAACACTTCTATCTCAGGTACATTGGGTAGTTGAACCTTTTGGCCAGGAAAAAAGACTGATTAAACATGTATGGACTGGGTTTGTTAATACTTTTTATTACAGGTTGCCCAGGTGGGGGGATCCTCACTCAGAATTGTGTCTTAGTAGAAAAAGAAGCATTCCACCACTGTTTAACTTAACCTGCCTTCCTTCAATCCTTACGATCGATGCTGTTACACATTTCAGCATGATTTGTATGCCATTATAACTGTCAGCAGTTGGTGTATTTTAAAGGAATCTAAAGCTAAGTGTAGTACCACATAGACATTGTATATATTTGTCATATTAGAATTACCAGAGTACAAAGTGTATTATTAATTGTGTATATATCTCTGAACCTTATTTTTAGAACTGTGTTAGCACATAAGATAGTGTGTGTAAATTTCTTTGTGGGAAATTGGGGAATCACTGTACTTAAAAACCAGCCTGCATCACCTCATGAGAACTTAAGCCTTGGTTGCTCGTCCATTGCTACCACAAAAGAGAACCTTGGCTGGGGTGCTCTGTGCCTCTGCTCTGCCGTATAGAGGGCAGAAGTACAGATACCCCCTCCAGTCTTCACAGTCAGCCACCATGAATGTATATAGCAGATGAATGCATGGCACAATAGCTCAGCTCTCAAACTGCCATCCTTGAGGCTGCAGGTTCTAGACTCCGGATTCATGGATTCTAAATTCAAAAGTATCCCACTGTGCAAAGTATGAGTTGCACCAGCAATGCCCACAACACGCCTCACGCAAAAAATAAACAAGAACAACAAACAACCTTTGAGCCAGCCTGTGCACCAACATCCAGCACTCCGGGGATACTGTGTACTGGCCCCCGTAACTCAAGGCAGCACACCAGCAATACGGGACACTGGCCTCCATAACTCAAGGCAGCACCCCAGCGATATTGGGCACTATCCCCGGAGCCCAGGCCAGCACCCTGATGAAACAGCAGACCATCACCCCTAACACTAAATTGCACCCCAGCAATACTGCATACTGTACCCTGTAACTCAAAGCAGCACCCTTGTGAAACTGCTGACAGTCACCCCAATTCCAATGCAGCTCCTAAGTGAAACTGCATACTGTCCCTTGTAACTCAATGCAGCACCCCAGCGGAACGGCGGACTGTCCCCCCTAAGTCCAAGCGCCACCCAGGCAAAACTGCATACGGTCCCCTGTAACTCAAGCCAGAACCCAGGCATAACTGCGTCCGCCACCCCTAGTTTCAAGGCACCTAAACTGCAGGCCTAGCCCCCCTAAATCATAGCAGCCCTCATAAATCCTGACACCACCCCCACTCTCCTCCACCCCAACCCTTAGGCAGCCCCCTCGAATGCTCACACCACCCCATTCACCTCCGCACCAAACCCCAGGAAGCCCCCTCAAGTCCTGACACCACCCCCACTCACCTTCACCCCAAACCCACAGGCCGCCCCCTCAAGTCCTGACACCACCCCCACTCACCTCCACCCCAAACCCACAGGCCGCCCCCTCAAGTCCTGACACCACCCCTACTCACCTCCACCCCAACCCCAGGCAACCCTCTCAAGTCCTGACACCACCCATCGCCCACACTCACCTCTGCTTATCACCCCTGGCAGGCCCCTGCTAATCTACCACCCTACCAATGTAATGTGAAGCTTCAATTTACCTCAACCCCTCTGGCCTGCCTCCACCATGAGGTATAACTGCCACATATCCTCCTCTAACACGATCAACTGGGAGCACTGCTGTTGAATCCTGGCCTGGAGCATCCTCCATTACTCCTTGGTAGTCCACACTCAGCTGCAAATCAACAAGACAGCATTCTGTTGTACCGCCTACACTGTGACCACTCCATGTACATGTGACATGGTAATGCAATGCAGTGTGGCATATGAATAGTGCCTTTGTGCCATTGCAATGGCCTCAAAGCACTATAAGTGATTGCCCGTGGAGGACAGAAGTCCAAGGAATCACAGATTGGGCCTAATCATAAAGAATGCCTCTGTGCGTTACAGCCGCTCAAAAGTAGGCGGGTAGGTTGGGGTGGCAAAGTCCCTGCCAGTCACCAAAGCAGAACAGGCCCGTGTATGGTTGATGTGAAGCCTATCACAGAGTCTGCGACTCAGGGAGACAGAAAATGTGTGCTGCTAGACTGACCATTAATCATGGGACTCAGCTGCATTCCAATGACAGAGGTGATGCATGAAATGAGAGCAGGTAGTGGGTGATTGCAGATGTGTGCAGGTCGTGGCCGTAACGTGGGTGGTGACACTGCAATCTATCATCTACTGCACAAGTGATGAGTTTAGCCCAGCCATCCACAGTGACGACAAATCGCACTACAATACACACAATGCCAAACACCCATACCAGTGAATGAAGCGTGGGCACATACACATTGGAAAGCAAGTGCCAAAGGAATATTCAAACACCAGTAGAGCCAGAAGCAACTCAACGTATAACAAAAACAACCTCCAGTATCAAATGACCAGAGGTGAATGAGCTCTCATCACATACCACAAGCAAGAAAACATGATGAACATCTTGAAATACACATGAATGAGTGAGTACCCATCCACAATGAAAGACACCAAATACCATCATCACACACCTCACACATCACCACTACCAACCATGTATTATTATTTATTATTATTTATTTATGCACACCACTACACACACAGTCAAAATGTCACTCCACCCACGACACACTGACAACAAACACGCAGTGCCCCTGCATAAGTCATGGCATCAGAGAAACATCCATAGTCGACTCCAACTGTCTGATAACCCCAATCCCACATGTGAAACACATGTGCACATGTCAAAGTCAATCCAAAGAATGGCACCCTGTCAAACAACAACACAAAACAACAAACCCACAAGAACACATGCAGCAATGGAGTATAGACTCAACCACAGCAAACAAACACATCCAGACCATGTACACAATTCAACAACATGCCTTTATTGCAAATCACGTATGTAGGAGACCAGCACGTGTAAATGACTAAGCTTAAAAAAACATGAATCCAAAAGCACCTCACCTCCCCACACCTACAGGTCTCCACCCATGGTCATCGAACACGGATGCCAAAATGACCACACACATGTAGCATGCGCACACGTCCAACACCAAACATCAAAGTAACCACATGGGACACACAGTGAGGCCCCAATCCATAGGACTGACACAAAACATATGCACTGGGAGAACATGACAAAAGTAAATGTGCACACAAAGCTACTGCAAGAAGCGCAGAATGAACAGAATCAAAACTTGTACTGAAAATTAACTATGTGCAAGAAAAAGAAGGGAAGGGTAAAACTGTCCAGGGATAAACCATAAAAGAGTCAAAAATTAAACCTAATCTTAAAAAACAATATACATTGGCAGCGGGCTACTCAATCCCAGACTACGCCTCCACCAGGGCTGAGTCACATTCCACATCCTCTTCCCTTAGGCGGGCCTCTGTTGTTGCCTGGAGGGCTTGCAGGGTAGCCACCATCTGCCTCTCCGGATCCTCGTACAACCTGCAAGTATCCTCCAGGATGGCAGCCCACCTCCCTGCCCACCTCAGTGCCACTTCAGCCCCACCTCAGCCCTGGCCACCATCACAGAATCCACCCTCACACACTGCCTGTCTGCCGCCAGATGCCTCTGGTAGCTCCTGAACACAGAGAGCATGGACTGTAGCAATCCCCTGTGTTAATCCTGCCTCACATGTGTCAAGTGCTTCCTCCAGGTGGAATCACCTGATAAAATTGGACTCCTAACAGTCAACATCTGCTGCTACCGCCGGGCAGAGTGCACACTCCGGATGTACACTCTCCAACAAGATGCCATACGTCAGGGCCATATGGCACCTGCACTGCCCTGAAGTGCTGTTGTCTCTATACTGCCTGTTTGTGTTTCTGTGCCTGGGCAGGCACAGTGACCACCTCACATAGGGTGCCTGGGACTTCTACCTTGGACAGGGACGTAGGCACAAACAGACTGGGTGGTGGTGGCACTGGTGCACAGGAGGCAGTGGTGGTATGTAGCATGAAAGGCCCCATGGAGGACGACTGGGGCACATAGGAGGAAGTGGACGAGGGGGCCATTGCACCGGCCAGCCCAGAGATTCGACCCAAGAGAAGTGCTCTTGCCAGCTGGGCCAGGAAGAGGCACATATCATTGGGATGCTCTACAAGCTTCTAGTGAGTAGCTTGTACAGCATCACAAATGGATGCAGTTAGCCTTGTGAACCCAGCCAGCAGGGGCAGCACCCAATCTCGGATGTACACATCATCCAGAAGCAGGGTCAACAGTCTGGGTGGAGGCATCCTGAAAGGTGGTATCTGCCACAGCAGATGGCACAGGGACAGGAGGTTGTGTAGAACCCTCCACGGTGGACTGCACATCCTCATGTCCTGGGGTGCAGCCTGAACACCCTCCTTGATGCCCCCACTTGACCCCATGGGCTGGGTTGAAATGGTCTCCTACTCCACCAACCACCAACTCCATCTACCCTGATGACTCCAGATGGCCTTCCGCCCTCGGTGGCCCCTGTGTCTCAGCACACGGTCCCACAACTGCTGAGGTGTCCCCCACCACAAGCCCCTCCTGGGACTTAGCGTCAGCAGCCTCACCTAATGGTACTGGTGATCCGCAGCCAAATCACTCCCAGGAGAGGACGTGGCAATGGTGACTGGTTGGAGTCTGCCCCTGGGTCTGGTGGCCCGGTCTCTGCTCCTCTGTTCCACAGTAATGCTTCAGCCCTCTTCGCCAGCTGCAGCAACTGTGGAAATGGGGACGCAGAACATTGGCATCAGTCATCATTAGTGACAATGCATGTGTGGCATACACAACAAACAGTACCATTAAGTTAGCATGGATAAACCAGCAAAACACACACACATACACACACGCGCGCACACACACACATACACGTTTTACCTACCTTGTGGGGACTATGTGTGGACACCTGCCTTGTGGGGACTAACCCTTCCCAATGTTTTAGAAATGGGCTAATAGCAGAACTATATTCAGAAAAAAATCATAATACAGGATCCAACTTCATATTTGCAAAAATGTGTATTTTTACTCGCGTGTTCAGCAACATCTTTGGGGGGACTTGAATGCGTGTTACCATCCTTTTTGGGACTTAATTTATTATTCTTATTTGGGATGATTGCACCATAAGCAAATGGAAAAATGCTTACTTTATAGTACTCCATATACATTATACAATTGTATTTATACATGTTAGTACCCGCCTGCATTATAGCTATCACAACAGATGGATTTTGATGGTTTGGCATTTCCCACAAGATGATTAATTTGCATGTGAAACTTAAAAATGCACTTATTTTCTGGCATTAAACACTATTATAAGCATTCAAAATGTTCCATAAAAGATAACTGCGACACAGGAGATGACTTGATTGACCCAGGCTGACACACTGTGAGCAAAAAGAAATAAATAATTCAAATTCAGATTTCATTCTTTCACAGGCATCATCTTCCCAGCTAAGTGATATCTCCTCTTTATAAATGGTGTAATGGAAATGATGTTGTTTCCGTCTTTTGCAATGTGTATAATAATAGTGGAATTAACTTTCATAAAGGAGTCATGTTTGATTATGGAAAAGTTACATTTTCCACAGAGATTGTGTGCGATAATCATGAAACAGTCCCCACACAGACAGTGTGTACTTGCAATCATGTTGATGTCCCCACAGAGATGGTCTGTAATTACAAGGATGGTAAGATCCCCATAGAGATGGTGTGTGATTAGGACTATACTCAAGTCCCCAAAGAGATGGTGTGTGATTACAATGATAAGGTTCCCATAGAGATGGTGTGTGATTACAATAAGGTCCCCATAGAGATGGTGTGTGATTAGGACTATACTCAAGACCCCACAGAGACAGTGGGTAATTATGATGCTGTTAAGCGCTTGGGCATTAGCCGCTATGTACATCTCAGTGTAATACAATAAATACAAATACCAAATATGGTCCCCACAGGTTTAGTAAGTGATTATGATAACACTTAAGTCCTCACACAGATGGTGTGTGATTACGATGATGATAAGGTCCCCATAGTGATGGTGTGTGATTAGTACTATACTCAAGTCCCCACAGAGGCTGTGCGACCAGATGACATATGTCAGGGCCATATGGCACCTGCACTGCCCTGAAGCGCCACTGTGTCTCCACTGCCTGTTTGTGTGTCTGTGCCTGGGCAGGCACAGTGACCACCTCACATAGGGTTCCCAGGACTTCCACCTTGGGCAGGGAAATAGGCACAACTAGACTGGGCGGTGGTGGGACTGGTGCACAGGAGGCAGTGGTGGTATGTAGCATGGAAGGCCCCGTGGAGGACGACAGGAGGAAGTGGATGAGGGGGCCATTGCACCAGCCAGCCCAGAGATTCGACCCAAGAGGAGTGCTGTTGCCAGCTGGGCCAGAAAGTGCCACATCTCATTGTGATGCTCTACAAGCTTCTAGTGAGTAGCTTGTACAGCATCACAAATGGATGTGGTCCGCCTCGTGACCCCAGCCAGCAGGGGCAGCACCCAATCTCGGATGGACGCATCATCCAGAAGTGGGTCAACAGTCTGGTTGGAGGCATCCTGAAAGGTGGTAACTGCCACAGCAGATGGCACAAGGACAGGAGGTTGTGCAGAACCCTCCACGGTGGACTACACATCCTCATGCCCTTGGGGTGCAGCCTGAACACCCTCCTCGATGCCCCCACTTGACCCCATGGGCTGGGTTGCAATGGTCTCCTGCTCCACCACCAAATCCATCAACCCTGATGACTCCAGAGGGCCTTCCACCCTCGATGCCCCCTGTGTCTCAGCACCCGGTCCCACAGCTGCTGAGGTGTCCCTTACCACAAGCCCCTCCTGGGACATAGCGTCAGCAGCCTCACTCGATGGTACTGGTGATCTGCAGCCAAATCACTCTCAATGGAGGAGGTGGCAATGGTGACTGGTTGGGGTCTGCGCCTGGGTCTGGTGGCTGCTCCTCTGTTCCACAGTAATGCTTCAGCCCTCTTCGCCAGCTGCAACTGTGGAAAAGGGGACGCAGAACATTGACATCAGTCATCAGTGACATTACATGTGTGTCATACACAACAAACAGCACCATTAAGTTAGCATGGATAAACCAGCAAAACACACTCACGCACACGCACACGCACACACACACGCACACGCACACACACAAAGACACGCACACACACACATGCACACCCATGCAATCAGTATGAATACTGACACACGAGTGTAGGGACAATGATGACTTACAGTCATGATACAAGCACATGTCAATCCAGTACATTGTTGTGTGGCCACAAACACATTTCAAGAAATCATGCCATGGCACAATACCAATGCCAAAGTGACATAAGTGTGACATGCAGCCAGGGCCGTGGGAAATGCACCTGGGCACATGTCTCACCAACACCATTGCATGTCTCGCATAATCATCTTTTTTGCTGGCTTAGACAGGCAATGTTGGAAAGGCTATAAACATGTGCATATGTGGACCATGGACCAGGCACCCTGGCAAAGCCCAACCTCCCTGCAGCCCCTGTGTTCTGCCAGGTGGTAGAACATAGAGGCACAGGGGTGGGCAGTGAGTTTGTTTAATAGGGTGGAAAAACAAACACTGAATGCATGGAAGCATAGCTGGTCTGGGGTACTGCTAGGAACACATTGGTGTCAAGAAACCCAGTTGTATGCAGCATCCCACATGCCAGTCATGATTTGACTACGCATAGCATGGCCATGCGAGCAGGTGAAGAGGTCTCACAGCACCTGCCTGGGCACATGTCCACCCAATTACATATAGCAACATGCACCCCTGACAGCTTGACCTGTAAGCATACAATACATACAGGCACACATTTCTGAGATACAAGCGCTTAAGCTGTTGTCCCCAGCACAAACATACGGCATGATCACACATACACTCTGGCTTCACATGCAGTGGGATGACAGATCACAGAGGTTTCTAAGCGCGGACCCGGAGATCGAACCTGTGTTGCTCCATGTCATCTTGCTTCCAAGGCAAGCATGTTGCCCCAGAGCTATCCCCCGAGACCATGGCAATCCCCAAGGCAGATGTGGTCTATCTGGGTCCTGGAAATGTACTGTGGAGCTGTGGTGGTGGTGGTACCTTCCCCGCTAGGTCTGGGTATGGACTTTCTGCTCTCATGCACAGCAAAGCGTCTTTATCTAGCACCTTTCTTATTCTATGCGCCATGTATTGTGCTACTCTGGGTGACGGTTGCCAATCTGACGACTTTGGGTTTCTGATGTCAACGGGATGAACATATCTAACAACTCTACTTCATCCCCTTCAAGGTTCTTTTGTATCCAAACTCTCTTGCTACCTTTGGATTCTACCCACTCTTCCATTGGTTTGTCGTCCTCCTCTTGCGAGGAGGCCATGGCCTCAGATGAACTTTCTGAGGAGTCCTCATTCATATCGCTCATGTCATCTTCTCCTGGGGAGAGGGTAAGGAGGCATTGACTGCTGATCATTGTAAGAAAGCTTGTCTTAATTTATTGAATGCCTCAGCTGCCTCTGGGGCCTTTGGATCCGCCCCGTGTTGTTGAATCGGGGGAGTCAAAGATGCTTTTCTCTTTCGGGTCTTGGTACTCCCCTGAGGGCTCTGAATCTCAGTCCCTTTTGTGAACGTGCTCTTTTGCTTTATTTTGGTGCTAGTTTGTCTCTGGCTTAGAAGGGGCTCCAATGTTGCCAGCCTTTCTTGTAAGGGTCTAACCCCTTTTGCCACTGCAGCGACCAGAGAGCTACCAAGTACTTCTTTGAAGCTAAGTGCCAAATATTGTGCTTGCTCCTACTCACTCCATTGTAAGCAGGGCAAACAGTTAGTGGGCAAAAAGCTGGTCTGGTTTCAGGAGGCTTCCCAAAAGAACACCACAGCTTTCCCTTTGGTTATTGGGATTTTTAGATCTGGGGTCTCTGGATTGAGGCCTTGCTGGGATGGTCAGGAAGGCTTTGGCCTTGCAGTGGAATCTGGAGTCAGCTATGCTTTGGCTTTGCAGTGGAATCTGGAATCAGCTATGCTTCGGCTTTTGCAGGGGGATCTGGAATCTGGCAAGATGAAAGTGGAAAATCAGGAACGCAGACGCAGGAAATTCAGGAAAGAGTCTGTCTAGAGTCCTGTCAGCCACCCTTTATATAAAGCATGATGACATCATAGAACTATACAGTGGGGCAGGCTTAACTGAGCAAGCATCTAAACAACTGGATTGGTCAGGGGTAATGGTTGGCGCCTTGCTCTCAGCTGGTTGGGTTTCAAGGGCATGTTGTCAGATTTATGATGTGAGTTTTACAATGTCCAGACCCTCCCACAGTTATTTTAGCTAAAATCCAGTTTTGCCAGAAATGGCACATTTGTACAGTGGTAGCAGTTTAACAAATTACATAAACAGGTTCCATATTTTATGCAGCACATGCCAGTCCAACTCTGCAAGACATTGTTTCGCCCTTCTAATAAGTGTTGGTCATTTTTAGGGTGAAATATTCGGCCTAAAATTCTATAACTGTATACATGTGTGTGGATTATCATTAGGCATGTCAGCAATGAACTTCACAGTGGCATCAAGTATACCTTCCGTGGAATACCCAATTCTCTGCCATTTCTATTTCCAATATGACAGTGAAAGCTACAATGGGCCTCATTACGAGTCCGGCAGTAACCGCGGCGGTAAAACCACCTGGTTACCGCCGGACTCGTATTACCATTCCGCCTCCGTGATTCCCGGATTTACCGGGGCATTACAACCCCGGTTTTCCGGGAATCACGGAGGCGGAATGGTGTTAATCCCCATTCCCATCGAGTCCTATCGGACTCGATGGGAATGGGGATCATGGAAACACCGGCAGCATCTCGTAATGCTGCCGGTGTTTCCTCGTCCGCCTGCAGGCGGGCGGTGTTAAACCCGCCAGGTCAGACCTGGCGGAAACATCACCTCCTGCATGCAGGAGTTGGGATCAGGCGGTCCGGAAACAACGGTGCCGGCGGGTTTACCGCCACCGTTATTTCCGGACCGCCTGAGTTAGAATGAGGCCCAATGTCTTAAATTAAAACCCACAAAATTACATTAAAGCTGTTACATTTTTTTACTTTCCTGCAAAGTCTGGTTATAAAGAGAAAAGTCTGAAAAGTTTCTAAATAAAATAGCTGTTTAAACCAAATGGTCAGCATTGTCCTCCAAATATGGTCATGCCTTTCCAGGCTACCCCCCCTAAGTCCAGGGTTTGTCATGGAGTTTTTCTTTGAAGCTTCTTGTAGAAATCACAGGGAGGTGTGATTTTCTTTTTCACATCCTTGTGTCCCAGAATTTCTCTTATGAGAGGCCTCAACCCAGCCGAAAGTCTGATGAGTATGTGAACTTTCTTTATCTTGGTCAGTTAAAGTTATCCAACCTAGTAATTATCAGCCAAGTGTCCTGAGAGTTTATGGTGGTTCCTTTTGTGTGAAGCCTTAGCTCAGCCAGCAGGGAAAAACATGTTCTGGAGCTTGCCAAAGCCAGCCAATGCAGTTTAATTCCTTTTATTTTATTTTCTTTTGTCCTGGATCAAAACAAACCTGTTGGATAAGAAATCCCATATGTTTCACAGCAACAAACCCCTTTACATTGCTAGGCACAGACATGTTTTTGTTCAACCTGGTACTTTTAAAACAGGCATTTTTTCTGGTTTGCAAAATTCAATTTTTACATGTGTGAAGCCAGCTGGCATTTTCCTTACAAAATCGTTTTGTCTCTTCCCTCTGCATTTCCACATTGTTTTGTAGCTATAGTTAGTTCCTTGTATGCGGCAATTTGTTTGAACACAGATGCACTGAAATTTACATGGGCCCAGACACAGGGCCTCTTTGACGCATTGATCTTGATATTTTGTATACCAAAAGTAAAGCTTCTTTTGATTCCTTCAGAACTGAACAACAGCCTGTCATTCAGGGATACTGCTCTTCTCTGCTGGAGCACAATGTGAATGTGAATGGGCATGGCAGAGTCGCCGTAATAAAATAGTGTGATGAGGAATCAAAGGAAAAAGCATCAGAGCAGCATCATTTTTAATGTAAATATTTCCCTTTTTCCATGGGAACTGTGGGTGTGCAAGCAGCAGAGCAGCGCTGCTTTGATTCGCTTTTCTTGGGTGCACCCCAGAACACCCTGGCACCTTTCTCTGTGTGCTCCCTGTTCCAACTCACCCATTTTGTGTTTGGCAAGATGGTGCAGCCATCCTTTTGTCGCTGCAAGGCGTAGTTTTGACACAATGGTGCCCCAAAGAGCCAGCGCAGCCATTTTGCTGTTGACTGCAGCAGCGCAGCTTGGTTATGAAGAAGAATTCTGTTGAGTGGGTCAATGTAGCCCACATTACTGAAGAATAAATACTGCAACTTCACTAAGATACCAATCATAACCTTTTACAAACAAAAGGTAGTGCCTATTGTCACGTATGGCTCAGATCACTGTTGAATCTATCATGGAACCTTTGGAATATTGTAGAAGGAGCATTTTGGAAGAAAGTCCTGCAACTCCCTGCAAGCCTTCCGATTGTATTAGTAAGATTTGAATTGGCTTTACAATCTTTGCATTTGATTGTTTTGTGGAAATCTTTATCACACTACCACAGATACATAATGAGAGACGACTTACTACCATATCAAATCTTGCGTATCAATCTCTTGGAAGAAGCAGATTAGATCTATATCAAGTGGAAAGGTTCCTGTCAAACATGATTACAGCATCTGGAAATCACTGAAGAATTATTGATAACAAATCCAGAAAAGGCAAAAAAGATCATTCAAAGACCGTACTGGATACCTTCGGTCAACACATAAATTATCGATCCCATTACCACATGAGAGAAGATCCATTGGCCAAATTCCAGCATAATTAGCCAAATTTCCGAGCATGAAATTAAGAGACTTATTCATGAGGATATGATAAAACACTGTACGAACAGGGATTGTTTTGGTAACGCGACACCCAATAATCATATCAGAAAGCCTCTGTAGATTATGCCAAAATAAGGACTGTACAGAGACAATAAAACTTCTAATATTAGAGTGTCCATCCGTAACTCTACTTAGGACGAATCTTTTGGCTGAATTTTATGAGAGCATGGAAACAGCATCCCTAGATGAATGGTGGACTAAACTCATAGCTGGGCAGCATCAATCTACGACAATAGCAGGGTGCAAATTGATGAAAGAAATTCTTAAAATGCTGGAAATGCATAATTGATGGTTTTAAATATCTAGTGATGCCATACATTTCCACTGACTAATTTAATAGGAAATGAAATCATCCAATAATTTTATGTGAAACGTTTATATTAAACTAAATCATGTAAAAAAACTTTTTTGAAAAGTACTTACCATGGCTATAATCTCAAGCTATTTCTCCCTTTGGCTCAGGCTGCAAACAATACTATTCTCTTCTGAGCTTCAACAAGGAAACAAGTCTGCTATGCACTCTGTCGATGAAAAGTTACATACACAGAACAGACTTGATTAATCCAACCTACACGTCAGGAAGGACCTGTAGAACCTACCCTTGAAAGAACATTCCACCAATCACTCCATTCAACCCTACTTCTCTTCTACCCTCTTCAGAGATCCCCCTTGCCCTTCTCCTCCTACTAATCCTGGCAACCATTGCTAACCCTGCACCCTACCCGTAAGCCCATTGCTGCCTTTGCTCTGTACAGCACTCAATATGATATGGCATACAATTACTCACAGGGAGGTTTGTGCTTTGTAAATCCCATACATAAACAAATGCAAATACAAATGGTCCTTTCACTTCTCACCAGAAAGGGTTAACTTTCATCAAAAACAGATTGCTGTGCAACTATCTGGTAGGGACGGTTTACATCTTTTTGTATGCAATGTGTTTTCTCCTTTCAAGAACTTTTCAGACTAGTGGGTCACAGCGACTTGCACATGGATTATGATTAGCTTTTCCGGAGGACTCTGAAATTGCTCAAACGAGAAACATCTCCCATTCTTAATGGGTCCCTGGCTGGCATTTCATGCCCCTCCTGCAGGGGTCAGAATTCTCTTAAGTACTGCCCTTCTACACTGTGCAATCTCCAGGCATGGTCCTTGACACACTGCAACACCTCCATGTATATATAGATCATGCGCCTCACCTTTACACCAATCCAAAGTCTTGCTTCATTTCAAGGTCCATGCCATTGCTTCAAGGCTTCTCAGGCACCTCTCAGTCACTGATGTCCAGGATGTGGGCACTGTTAAATTTGAGACATTTCCCCTTTGAATTCACTAGGACTCCACTGTACATATGATTGATACACATGTGAAGTGCAGACAGTTACCTTTATAATTATCTAAGGATACACCAGAACACAAACCTATTGATCAAGGGGTTTACCCAGAAGAGAGAGCAGTAAAACTCAGTCCTCAAAGTGCTGGACCAATAACCCTAATTTACAGATCCCACCATTGCTTAATGGAAAGCCACCAACCAAGCATGTCATGAAGGAGCAGGCAATGCCATACTATTTATATTCATCACCAATTGTTAGTCACACTTATTTCTTTACAAAACTGTCCTTCAAATGCAGACAAGAAACAATTGTTGGCTCCTCGGCTTTCTTGATCAGTCCTCCTTTCCTTGTGGTTCTTACCATCACACCCACAAGTGAGAAGCTATTGCAAGATGTTTAAGATCTAGAACATTGGAATTATCCAAGTGCTGACACAACCGAGGAGACCAAAAGACAATAATGTACTCCAGCATGACCAAATGTATCATTTCTTAGAAAGGAGTCCACTTTGCGACCCTTCACCCAACCATGCAGGTTTTTCAGGGAATAATTCACCTAAAACACCCACTGAATTCCATCCCTAAGACTGCTCAAGTATCTTGTGTGTTTCTGAGCTTAAGCTTCCTTCATGCTCTCATACTTCACTTATTCAGGCTCGCTCAACTCAAGAATGACAGAATATGCACACTGAGTGGACCCAACCGCAAGACACAAGGCATGAGTAGTACCAGTCACAACATGCAACCTACAACACATTTTATTTTAAAATATTGTAGGTACTCCAAAATGTCATTGCCAACCACATAGACACTGATTATGTACTTCAGAAACATAAGAATAGAAGTAGATGCAGAGCCATTCCCAAACCCAAAAACATGGGTAGCGTCCACCTTAGCAGACCCTAACTCAAATTTCTTAAATTGAATAATCTGGTGGGCTCTGTCTCTTTCCCAATTAGCCAATGTGTTTCCTCAAACTCTTTTTCTGCCAGCCTGCCCCACATGTGTTTAGTGCTATCTCCAGAGCATTTGTTTCAGCAGCCATTTGGGACTTTTCTAGATCCAATTACATAGCCCCAACCTTGAGGGCCTACTCCATTTTTTCAAAAAATGAGTAGGGGATGGGGGATAGTTTGCCCCTCCTTCCTCAGTGGAAATACCAGCAGTTTTGCAACAGAGTTAGCTTTATTTCATGCACTGCAATTAACAAAACGGACATGGTCATCCGTCCGATGAAAGAAGCTTTCCTCACACAGTTTCAACATACCTTTGTAGGGTTTTCACCTGCAAGATAACAGAAAGGTACATGTGGCGGTGTTACACATTACACCACGTTGTAGTATGAGGAGCACGATATTGCCATTGAAGACATTGCTATCTCAGAAGTGTCCTGTGTCTGGCACATACTTTTCTATATAATCTAGTCACATCACCTTATTTCCATCGTCCTTTATGATCACGTGATTCATACTACGAACATCGGCTTGCTTGCATACTGTTATGTCACCGTTCTCACACTTTCTTACACAGAGACTGGTTCTGGAGGCCTAATCGCACAGCCTTATCAGATTTACTGCATCTAAGTGTCAAACAATTAGGGGGCATTGAAACCTTGCTCCCTATGATTTTGCTTTCAAATGTGGCTACCCGTTTTGCATTTTTTATACAAAACATGACATTTGCAGAGTAAAAATAAGAGCTCATAAGAATCTGTTTTCACAATATCAAGGTACAGTTAGGCCAACTCAAACACACAAAACAAACAATGCATAATACACAGTATATATATATATATATATATATATATATATATATATAAATATACTTTTTTATTTTAAGCATTGCATTAAGTGAAATGCAGTTTGAATAAGTACTATTGGTTAGTAAAAGGATAACAGACTATGTAGAAAAACAGTAACGGGTTTGAGTAAACTCAAGTCACTCCTGACACCAGTGGAAAAACAGCTATTATTGAAGTAAAATCCTACACACATTGTAGAAGTCACTAGAGAGGAGTGATATGATTATAACTGCCAGGAAAACATAATCAATAACTTGTCGGATGGATACAGTTCATCTCCAAAGCCACTAGTGTGGGATACATTGACCCACTCAGCAGAATTCCCATCCATAACCAAGCTGCACTTCAGCAGTTAACAGCAAAATGGCTGCTCTGGCTCTTTTGAACACCATTGCCTCGCATCAAAACAGCATTTTGCAGCTACAAAATGATGGCTGCACTGTCGTGCCAAACACCTATTGGGCAAGTTGGAATAGGGAGCACATCGAGGAAGGCTGCCAGTGTGTGTTCTTGTGTGCACCAAAGAAGCAAATTGAAAAGCAGCACTGCTCTGCTGCTTGCTAAAAACTTTCCATTGAAAAGGGAATATTTTACATTGAAAAGGATGCTGGCCTGATGCTCTTTTCATCTGTTCAACATCACACTGTTTTTATCAGTGAGACCCTGCCCTGTCCATCCATATTCAGATTGTGCTCCAGCAGAAGAAAGCATTATTCCTGAATGACAGGCTGTGTCAGACCATATCTGGAAATTCCACAGAAAGGTTACTTTCAGCCGCACGGAACAACGCTTGACCTTTGGGCTACAAAATGTCAAAAATCAATGCTTCAAAAGAAACCCTAGCTCTATGGGCATATGTCAATTTCAGTGTACCTGTGTCCTAAACAGACTGCTATATAAGAGAAACTGACTAGGGCTGCAAAACAATGTTGGGAATTCAGATGGAAGAGAAAACCTTTTGAAAGGGACATTGCAGCAGACTTCACCATGTGTTAAAATGTGCTTTTGCAAATAAGAAAAATACCTGTTTTAAAAGTGTAATGTTGAACAAGGCCCTGTCCTTGCCTAGCAATGTAAAGGGGGTTTTGCTGGGGAATATATATGGGATGTTTTATTTCAACAGGCTCGCTTCTGATTCAGAACAACATAAAATAAAATAAAGAAATAAATGTATTGGCTGGACTGGGGGATCGGCCCAAACAGTTTTTCTGCTATGGCTCAAGGGACATTTGGGTGTTGACAACAGGAGTGGCCTACCCCCAAGAGAAGCCACAAGGGATTTCTGGGACACCTACATGTTAATTGTGCCCTTTGAAACTCAAATGGACCAAGAGGCAGAATATCACACGCTCGTCAGACTTCTGTCTGTGCTCCAGGTTGACACAATAGATTATGGGACACCTACGTGTGACGTTTGGAAAATCACCTCAACTTCTACTGGGGAGCTTCAAAGCCAACTCCAGAGCTGCCTTGGGAGTTATGCCATTATTTGGAAGACAATGCTGGCCATCTGGCTCCAAAGGCTATTTTATTAATACATTTCAAGACTGTTTATCTCCAAAATTGGACAACGCAGTAATGCGAAAGTTTCACAATTTAGATTCAATTTTGGTGGCTTTAATTTAAGACGTGATAGCCTTCACTGGAATATTGGGGACAGAAATGGCAGAGAATTGGATATTCTGAGGAAAGTGTATATGATGCCACTTTGAAATTCAATACTCACATACCTTATTATAATATATACACATGTATAAAGTTATAGAATTTTAGGTAAAATAATTTAATTGAAAATGACGAAAAATTATTAGACGGACAAAACAGTCCTACAAACGTGAGAATTGGACTACCATGCTCTGTGTGAAATATGTGATCTGCTTATGTAATTTGCAAAAGTGCCACAACTGTCTAAATGTGTGATTTATGTTAAGATTGATTTTTGGCAAAAAGGACTGTGGGATGGCTTTGCACCTCATAAAATACAAACCCATAAACTGAGTCCCCTCCTGGAGTAAGCGACCAACATGGGCAGATCTATCCGGTTCTTGGGGGTAGGTCTAGCCTAGTTCTGCCCAACAATAAACCCAGTGATTTCACCCGCTTTATATAAGGGGTGGGAGCTCACAGGGACAGGACACTCGCTCCTTAATTTCCAGCGGCTGCGTATCCAGACATTCCAGATCCACCTTTACAAGATTCCAGACTCTACTGCTAGGCCAAAGCATAGCTGATCCTAACCCAGCAAGGCCATTGATCCAGAAACCCCACTAAAAATCCCAATAACAAAGGGGAAAAAGCCGTGCTACCCTTTTGGGAGTATCCTGTGACCAGACAGCCTTTTTGCCCACTACCTGCATGCCCGCTGTATTCTTGCCATACAGTGACCAGACTTGCCAAGCTGTTTGCTGTAAGGGGCACCCGCTGTGATCTGACCAGAGCCCTTTGAGTCCAGAACCCGGTTGGCTGTCCCAAATCCCAAACTCAAGTGCGGATTGTGAGTATTTCCCCATCCCATAGCAACACATAGCCTATCCCATCTTGACCCTTTGTCTTTGTTCTATTTCCTAAGTAATCCTATTCATAGTCTGGTAACTTGTCTAAAACTGTTTGGATTCTCTTTGCATCCTGTCCTTGATTTCATAGTGTTAGCTCCATCCTGCCATTTATTTCTGTCTTGCATAGATCATAAGTCCTTAGTCATATTTTGAATAATGTAATTAATTTCCACATAAATAGACACGCGGCGCTATCTTCTTGATAATCTAGTTTAAATGAAACTTGTTCTTTTCCTTTCCAAATCGATTTTCTCTTTTAACTGCTTTATTTTCCCAAACTGAACCTCCTATACTAGTAATCTCATCCAGCTAGAGTCACTTTTTCACTTATATATGACCCCTGTGATGTGTACCCATTCCCCAGCCTAAAAAACACATTCTGATTCTGTATATTTCACCCGTTTAAAAAAAAAAAGTGTTTGACATAAAACTGCAAAAAGTGTAAATTGCGACTTTTCCACGTGTGATTTTGACTGCACTCTGTTCTCAATGTCAAGTTGCTTTTGAAATGTATGCCTTTTGTGATACCTTACCTTATAGTTGCTGGTGATATAACATCTATGATACTGTGATAAAAACATATGAACATAATTGTTTAATCACACATATAAATAATTATTTGTCAAATTTTTAGTTTCATTTTATGCCATTGCAAAGGGAAGGTTGGATTTTGATTCGGTTTGCTGCCTCATATCCCTGGCTCCCTGCTGCTTCCTTCTATCCACTCAGATTTCGATTAATTGGGGTTTGAGGGAACATTGCAGGGGGAAACCTTAACTCGGGTGCTATCTACCCGAATAGAA
This sequence comes from Ambystoma mexicanum, assembly GCF_040938575.1. NCBI lineage: Eukaryota > Metazoa > Chordata > Amphibia > Caudata > Ambystomatidae > Ambystoma > Ambystoma mexicanum. The sequence goes on from NC_090925.1 coordinate 637,357,886, forward strand.
AAAGTGCTCGTATTCATGTGTGCTTTGGATATGTCCTTGTAGAAGGGTAATCAGTAAGAAAAAGATAGAGAAAGAGTTTCTTCAATAGTCACTAACTCTAGAGCATCACTACAAATGGCATTAACCTATCAGTAATGAATAATCAATACAAAATGATTTTATTCTATTTCAATAGAAGATAAAAATCTCATGAGGTAGAGACTACAATACAGTAAATTACATAAAACAACCCTAAAACAAGCATATATGAATATGGTAATGACCAAATATAAAAAGTAAACATGCATCAATTGTTTACGACAAAAATCATGAGGGGATAGATCCGTCTCTCAATTTTTATCAATGAAATATACATTTTCAAATTGAAAAGTACACTTGGTTACAACTCCAAGTTACACACTCAACATGTTTCAGTCCTCTTGAAAACTCTGGGACTTTCTTCAGGAGAAGTCATCACAAAGGAGTTTGTTAAAAAAAACTTGTCTGGAGACGTAACTGTTGACAGAAATAAGAAAGAACAAAACATCATCAATTTTGCTTGTATGTTCAGGACACTAGCTAGTTGTCCAAGTGGACCCTCAGTTTTTTTACATGGGAACAGTAGTGCAAACAGACCTCCATCGGGTTATATGTCCAATTATGGACTAGTTACTGGGAAATCAGTTTTTCTTCACCAAAACCTGCAAGTCAATTACAGACTGGGGTACTAGATAAAATTGCCATTTTCCTCATGCCAGAATTATCCTGCTATTTTGATACAATTCAGCAAGGTTTAGAGACCACAAAACAACCAAACTGGTTATACCGTCTGTCCCAAAATGTATCAATGATTTTTCTTTGTTAAGGTACTCTTATCTCATAAGGATGCATCTTTCATTATCATTCTTAGGATTACTACGGATCTTCACTCGACTACATTACACATCCAACGCTCAAGATCTTACCTATGGGTAAGTGTCCATTTCACAGAAGCAGTGTGTGCCCATGCGAGTCGGGGTCACCAATCTGCTAAAAACCCTTTCTGGGGAGGCTTGTCCAAACCATTTATGTTGCTTCAGCGGCCCAAGGACAACTCTTGTTACATTCAGCTCTACAAAGTGAGAGACACACTATATTAAAAGTGGGTGCCCCTTAAGTGGTTACTTCTATAGTTATAGTCCTTCCTTTTGGCACTAAAACAGGGCTAGTATAAGTTTTCTAATAAATCAATTTAATCAGTGTACCAATTTTCTAAGGTTTTCTTCACTTAAATAAAATATTCCTCATTCAATGTTTGGAAAACCTACCCAATTCTTCAAAACACACCGCTATGTTAAGGATGCCCTTCCATTCTTACCTGGGCAATTTTAGGGGTTCAGTCTCCTTAGTTATTTCCTCTCGCCATCTACAGCCTCCAGCCGGTTTCGCAAAATGAGTCCTAGAGGGCTTATTACTTTCAGGGCCTTTAAGTAGGCCTCTCTACTGCCTGTAGAGACTTGTTTTGGCACCAAAACATTTCAGATGGCCACCATCTTGGAATGGTACCATAGGATTGGACAAAGGTTGGCCATTTTGAATAACGACTACTCCGCATCTCTCACATCAATGCCTCCATCTTGGTAAACCTTGGTGCACAGAGTAAAAATGCCAGTTCATGGGAAAACAAACACTCATTTTCAATCGAGGTCAGCCGGCACATGGCTACCATCCTAACCTCTTGTGTGCCGTTCATCAGCTTTCAAATGAAAATTAGCTGTCATTGAAAGCCACTAGGGTGCCATACTATGCACATTTAGGGCTGTCTCGAATTACGGCAACCAAAAATCAGCGTTAGAATACCCTGACTTGCTTAACGTTTAAAATAAATTAAAAAAATTGTAAAAATCAGTAGTCGTGCCTAATACTTACATTCTATGCCATTCGATCACCTCATTGAGGCCCTGGTATCACTTTGTGTCAAAAAAATGAGCCTTTGCTCTTTTTACAACAAAATCATGCTTTTAATATGTTGATTTGCCCCTTGTACCGTTAGCAGCACTTTCCATCTGAACTCCTCATGATTATGTTGTTTATCAATAAAGTGTTTCGACATCAGTGCTAAGAGAAGGGTACCCAAGTGTATTTCAGTGGTTTTCATTGTAATTATCACCCCATTGGTGATTGCTGCCCAATATAAAAGATTGTGTGATTTCCTTTGAAATTAAAATAAATAAATATTGTATTACCACCCACGGGCCTGGTTCATGGTCCATTGTGACCCGGGGTATTTGTAAAAGGGGGTGTGAGACGGGTTGGGTATCAGCTCAATTTGAATTTGTAGAAAATAAAGAAAAAGTATTCTCATTGAGCGCTACATTCTAGGCTGAGACCAAGGGTCCTGGTCCGGTGTGTGATGCCCGATTGGAATCCTTCACAGTAGAAACAAATGGGCTCTTTCAAGCACAATGTAGCTACTTTGGAAGGTACATTGGAAGTGAACTGCAGTGCTTTAATCACACTGAAATATATTTCAAAAAGAATGGGCACTTTAATTTAGAGGAATTGCACTGAAAACACCTGGACTCCTAGTTTCATTTTTGGGAAGTTTCAGAAGTTCCAGAAAGTTTGTCCGTAGGGTTTAACTGGATGAACTCAATAGTTCCCCTGCAGTTATGAGTAAAATAGAAGTATGCTGTACTTGCAGCCCAAAGTTACAAAAGACACAAGAACAAGCTCGCTGAGTGTCCGCCCAGAAAAGTCCCTAAGGCCCAGACAATGATGGCTGTCGTGCGAGGTCCCAACTCACATGCATCATATGGTTGCGGTGAAGAAGACACAGGAAACACTGTTTACCAGGCGCCAGAAGACCACGGATGACAGGACCAACAGTACGAATGGGGCTATAGGATGTGGTGGACAACGGACAGTGCTGGCTGCGGATAAAATGGCACAGGCAGTGCAGACGCATGGGAACATTTTTAGGTTGGATTTGGGTCCGGGTGGAATGCAGTACGGAACTGCAGGCAGTATGGGTAGAGTCCCGGGGGTGCCAGAGCCAGGACAACATGATCCCAAAGAGGCAACCTAGGAAAACAACCAGTGACTTACTTGGGAATTACTTGGAATAGAGAGGTTTTTGAAAGAAAAACAAAAACTCTGTTTACAGGAGAGGTAACATTGCCAAGCAAAAAACCCCAAAAGGAAAGGAGCTTCCCAAATCTGGTATAGGCAGAACATAGATAAAGATGTGCAAATTATTCCTAGGGGCAGAATATTAAAACATTTACTTATCGATCCACAGGAATGTCTTTCTCATGGATTCTTGTTACAGAAACTATATTCTGCACGACAGTCTACCAACACAACATGGGAATTTAACACTATCCAATGCAGTTATAGTCATTATAATTTGGGGGGGAAAACGTGCAGTACCAGTATGCCCTTTTGTGGTCAGAAGCAGCACTCCTATTCAAAGAATATTTTAAGAAGATTTTCAATACCAGTCAACTCACATGCTTCGTTGCCCGCTATGTTTTCAGCTAACTAGACCGCCATCTGCTTTACAAGACCCCCGCCCCCTCAGCTCTACTGTGAACACACATGTTTTCAAGACATAGATTTGGCCGTCAGGCAATGGAACACTAGGATTTCCAACCAAATATTTTAAGAGCATAACTTGGATTTTGGATTTAAAGTTAGCATAATAACTGGAAAAACTGAATCATTACAGAGTGAACATTTTTTTAAATAAATGACAAGAAGATACAAAGTAATTGTATTAAAAAATCTAACTTCTTTATTTCATCAGACACTGTTTCTTGTACCTGTGTCGATTTTGAATCCCCCCAAAAATTGTATTGTTAGCTGTTCTCTTTGATTTATTTTTTTAACCTATTTTAATCAGTTTATAACAATACAAATACATATTTTATAACTAACAAACTTTCAAATATTGTCTCAATTTATGCTGCTCTCTTTGTTGTATAGTGATGACTGTACACAGTTTCAATCGCAGCGATCAATGTATTTCACAATTTATATTTTAATACAAAACATACTGATATAGTAACATGTCGACTCCTTTCATTCATTCAACATAAAATACAATCATTTTAAGAACGTGTTTTGAGCAAAGCGACTAAGCAAAAAAATGTATGCAATGAATGAGTCTCTTCCATATTTTTCCTGCATACAATTTGTTTTTGTTGATGCCTGGACAATACACAAAGCCCAGTCTTGTACCAATGCCATGAATTGCATAGTGTTTACGGCTCCTATTGCCACACAGAGGGGCCCATGCTATGATTATTGCCCCGGGGCACTTAATCTTAGGGTGATCGAGCAGCCGATTGTATTATCACAATGGCGATTTGGAACGGGTGCCATTCAAAGAAAATTATGTTACGAAATGTGAGCTAAGATTCACTGAAAGGAATAATGTAATACATCAATATATGCTGCAATCAAGGGAGGACTGACCTATAGGGAACTTTGGAGATTTCCCGGTAGGCCTCTGTACACTGGGCTTTTCTTTTTTGGGGCATTTCCAAATTTTCTCATAGAAAAAGGACTGGGTTTGCTTAAAATTTGTAATATTTGGCCACTTTGAAAATGATTTCCAGGGCCTCTTTTGGTCCGCAGTCCACCCCTGAGTGCAATGCGGATGTCTTCGCGAATTATCGATTTAAAGATGTGAGCACACCCTTCCTTGAAGTCTTTGCAATGTTTGATTGGCATGTCTCTTAGTAACATATCAGTATTGGCAAAAATAAAACCGTGGTCAACTGAAAGCTCTCTCAAGCCTGTTTCAAAGTAATTCATCGTCTCATGTGTCGCTTGGACACGGTTGTGAAATTTGATTCTGTAGTTCATTGCATTTTTCTGTGTTGACAAATCCCTTTTACAACCTGTTGATGGCTTCTGTTAGTAATCTTAATCATCTCTTGGAGGTGCAGGTGTAACATCTGGAAGGCTATCGAATATGCAGTGCCCTTCTGATGGTCTTCCTTGCAGATTTACATTTTGCACCACCCAATACTTCTGCATAATTCTGCAACAGCCTGAACCATGTCGCCACAGAACCACTGGTGTGCCTGAATGTTGCAAAGGTGGCAGTGGAGCACTGGCATTTGGCATGGTGCTGGAGCTGTTCTCTCTTCTTGGCGCTGTCTACGGGGGTATGAGGATAAGGCAGATTCGTTGCCAGTGTTGCAATTCGGCAGAAATCATTAGCAAATCTAGTGACTATTATGGTAGTTTGGAGAGAGTTTTATTGTAGGTATGTGAGTGGTGTGTCACAGTTAACATGAGTGCACCAGCACCCATCGCTTCACCTCTGTGAGTGACATGTGTTTTCCTCTATTCCTGTCTCGCACGCCGCAACGTGACAGAATGTGCTACTTGGAGGAGAGAAAAGACTGATAACTACACTCAGTCAGACCTTCCATCTCATCGCAATTTCACGATTGTGCAAAATGCAGTGAAAAAAATGGCGATTAAAAAAAAAAACACGAACATAGCCGTTTTTACTGAAGTACCCCCCGCCCTCCAAATGGGCATTATTTTTATTTTAATGATTTAGTTGATCTTTGATCTGGGTCTAAGGAAATACCTATGTGTAACCATCTGTCTCTGTATAGATTCCTTTGATCAGTTAGCGCTGTGCAAGTCGTTATTAAGTGGTATAAAGTTTCTATTTCAGCTTTATCTTGGCAAAAACAACAATATGCACAGTCTTCTGGTATTTGTTTTGTCATTGCTAGCCTTTGCCCAGTAGGTAAGATGTTCAAACATAGTTTTAGGAATAGATTTCTGATCCTCTTATCGGGAAATTTCTTCCGATACTCAGGCAGTTGATGAAGTGGTCTTACGTCAATATTGCTTGTTAGAGACAATTAGTATTTTGCATTTAAAGTTAATGTTTTAATCCAATAATTTCTTTAGAGTGCCAATTTAGCTTTCTGTGGTTGATTCATCAATGTTTCAAGCTGTATATCCTCTTGATCTAGGAGTTTTTTGCATGCTTGTTTCCATTGGTTTAATACAATAGCATTTATTGCAAGATCTCTATCTCGTAGAATATCTACGGATGGCAATTCTTCCATTATTTGAGATTTCCTAAATATCATGAGGGAATTCCAGTTTCTAACGGCTTCAAACGATAGTAAGCCTAATTTATGCCGTATACGGGGCGCTGGAAAAGAAGATGGCAATGTCAATATTTTACGCCATATGGTACCCTCTAATTGATTCCAGATATCTTGTGGTGCGTTAATTAAGGTTTCCGTCCCATACGTTACAATGGGTGTAATTATTTTAGTGTACAAAGTTATTACTGTTTGCAGCGAATATCCCCATATTTGCCATGTAGCATTTTACCTTGCTGTGCTAGACCTAGAGCTTTTTCCTTCGTTTTCTCGGCCCACTCTTTTTCAATTTGTGATTGATTTACTAATAGACCTAGATATTTTATACTCGTTACTGATTCCAGTGGCTTACCGTCCAAGTGGAAACACATTGGTTTCTTGTTATATATCTGTGTTAACGCCATAGTTTTAGTTTTTTTTCCCATTGATAGTAAGGTCATTTATTTTTGCATAGTCCATATGATTATTTATGGTTCTTTGTAGCCCTACTTTTGTTTTGTAAAAGCATACTATATCATCCACGTATATCATGTGCATGACTTTTGTTTGATTTAATATGGGTGGGTTTGTTAGAATTGTAGTTTGGTGTTCTGGCAAATCTGAGATGTATAGGCTGAATAATGTTGCTGCAAGTGGACATCCTTGCTTTAAGCCATTAGCTGTCAATATACTGGCTGTCAGGTAACCTCTTTGTGTGGTTCGTACCTTGATGGAAGTATTGGAATAAAGGGCAATAATTGGCTGGAGAATATCATTCTGACAATTCCAGGCTTTAGATTTGTTCCATAGTTTGGATCTATTGATCGAATCGAAAGCTAATTCGAGATCAACGAAAACAGCTAATGTTGTTGTCTTTTCTCTAATTGCTATGCATTTCAGAAGATTTAACAATAGCAGATTGATGTTTGTCCCTGCATTTTTGTTGAAGCCTGTTTGTCTATGATCTAATCTTCCTTTTTCTTTTGCCCAATTTACCAATTTTTGCAATACAAGAGAGGCGAATACTTAAAGGATCTAACAGTGCTATTGGTCGATAGTTTACTGCTAGGTTTCTTTTTCCGGTCTTATATATTGGAATAATCACAGCAGTTTGGCAAGTTTGCAGAATCTTGTTATGTTTGACAATGGCTTTAAATATTTCTTGGCAGATAATAGCCGAAATTTCTGGTTGATTTTTTATGATGGCGTTACTCGTAAACGGATCGCGGGAAGGATTACATTTTTTTATCTCATTTAGAATCTCGGAGTATTCCCATTTTATCGTCTTTACCTGTGATCTTAGTATATTCGGTGCTTCATATAGAGAGGAAACTTTGCAAAAACTGCCATTTTTTAAAAATAAAAGACAAACGCCAGCTTCGCAAAACATTTTGGGGAACAAGTGATGGTGTGCGCTAACACATTCCATGGTTTGCACCAAAAAAAGGAGCAGCCCAATCCAAAAAGGACTTCTGAATGGGCGTATGGTGTATGCGCCCATTCAGAAGGCCATTTCCACTGACTTTGTGCAAATCAGTGGGCATTTCAGTGCAATTAAAAGCGCATCCTGAATTCCCAATCATGATGAGCTTTTAAATGCACAGATAAATAATTTAATCCCATGCCCCTGTTATGCAATTTTATTTAAGTGTGACAGCTGAGGTATGAACCACTGCTGACTCACTTGCATTTCTATTCCTCAAACAAAGAAGACATTTTATTTTGGATCACATTTTACAGTGAGAGTTCCTTTAAGGCACTGTCACAGTGAAATACATTCGGAACACCTTCTTTCAGTGTGGGGGAGCCTGTAGAACATTAGTGTCAGGTAGGGGTGTTGCCAGGTCTGGAAAAGATCCGGGGCTACGCTAACGATGCGACTGTCGGGACTCAGGGCTACCTGGCCTTTTGGTTGTAGCCCCTGAACTTCTATCGAGGGCTACAACCAAAAGATCCAGGGTTATAGCCCCCCCAACCCCTTCCTAGTGACGCCTCTGGTATCAGGAGAGTGCTCCTGATTCAATGCAGCTTGGCAGTGCATCATTTGCGATACAACTCAGCCCCCTAGAAATGTGCAAGCTATGAAAATAAAGTGACCTGCACATTTCCAAAAATGGGGCATCTATAACAGCGCATCCTCTGTTCTAATTTTAGAAGGCCCATATTTGGATGCACTGTCTGTTATATGTTGTGGTTGAATCTGGTGTGAAAGGGAGATGTTATATTATAGTCTTGTCTTGTCACTGGCCTGGAGTGCTTGCTATCAGAATGTTGATGTGTGTGAATGTTAATTGAATTTAGGAAACCGACTAGGGTGTGATAAGACCTTATCCTGAAATTTTGAAGTGCACCGTACCCTGTAGAATGTGGGGCGGTTGTCTTGTTCACGTTTGTGTGGTGTTGTGGCCCTAATTGCTATTGTCTCATTCTGATCATGACGCATTGTTCTGCTGATTATGGTCGAAGTGCAGGGTAATCTGGAAATATTTTGGAGGTATTTGGAATGAGGGGAAAAATTCCAATTTACCGTAAGTGCTAAAGTATTGTGGCGGCGTATACGCTCACACATGAAGTACATATATGATGCGTACACTCAAACTTGAGGTACAGGGGTGGCCAACTAGGTAAGGGTTGCTGGGGAACAGGAGGGGGGACCACGGATTGCCACGCGACGGACCCGGGTGCAACCACATCTGTGAAGCAGCAACCAACGGAAACTATTGTCCATGAAAGTCCAACAAGCTAACAAACAAAGAGAGGTGTTGCCACGCCCATGACAATGTTTGCAGAAGGGATACATTGATCACTACTTTCGCTCTACACCCACACTTCTCATTCAACCACAACCGCTCCCACTTATCTCCCTACAGACATCCCACAGGATACAACAAATTAACAACTTAGCATCACCACCCACACTTCATGCAACCCCCAACCAGGCTTCAAGACACAGACGCACATCACTCACAACCCACATTCAGTGTTCAAATGAATATAGGGGGGACAGTGGAGCGTGGCGGCATACACACAGCCAGTCCTCTCAACAACAGATGGGCAATCATTCCCAACCGTGCCACATACATCCCTTACCCATACACCCATTCAAACGTCATACAACTGAAAGACTACCAGAATCATGCACATAAAAACACATGTAGCACTTCTGCATTGAACAAAATTGCATTGAACAAACTAGAACTTTACCCTATAGGAAACAAAGGCTAAAAATACATAAAAATACCTATTAACTCTAGAGTGCGCACTATACACATTTTACATACATCCGCCGGCAAACTACCTCTCAACACCTAAGTGCCTACCCATAAAATGTGTATTATGTTTAGAGACTTTGTTGTATGTTAAAACATTCTTTGATATGTTGGCACTTAGGTGTGGAGAGGTATTAAAATACAGGATGACAGTGAGGAATGTATTCTAGATTTCGTTTCGATCAATGTCTTTTATTTCTGTAAAAACAGATTTTGTATCATTTATATTGGTAAAAAGTTGAACCAGCCAGAAATGATAGGCCTTATAAGCAAAGAAAGGCTCTGAAAGAAGAAAAAGACAACCTGAAATAATTAAAGGGTAACAAATACATCAATTAAGCAATAAGCCACGTGCAGGGGGGGCATTACCACTTCAGGTAATGCCCGGTGGCCCATAGTTACAGAAGGCCCCTGGGCATTACCTGAACCGGTAAAGCCACCCCAGCTCTGGACTTATTGCTATTAGTACGCCGGCCCGTAAGTCTGGGGTACTAAAAGCATTTCTTTTCTGTTCTGAAATGCTCTGATGTTTCGGAACAGAAAATAAAGTTTAAAAAATGGCTGCCGGAGAAGGGAAAACAAAGTCCCTTTTCCATTTCCATGGCAGCCCTTGAAATTAAGTGAAAAAAATTAAACAAACAAAATGGCCACCATGGAAAGGAAGAAGGGACTACATGTAGTCCCTTCTTCCTTTCCATTGCAGCCAGTCAAAAATAGGAAAAAAGTCACAAAAAAAAGGAAAGGAGAGAAGGAACTATGTGTAGTCCCTTCTTCCTTTCCAGCATGGCTTGTTGCAGATCAGGAGCAGATGCGCTGGGGACAGAAGTGTTCCCAGTGTGTCTGCTCCCCAAATGGACAGAAAAGAAGGTAAGTGGGGGTGGGAAGGGAATTCTGTGGGAGGGGCTTGCCTGATTCCCCAGCAAGGAGAGATGGCGGCCGCCAGCCTTGAGGAGGCTCAGGGCAGCGGGATTACCGCCTGGTAACGCCAGCGTGCTGAGCCTGCCCATTGGCTGGGATGCTGCCACACCCCCCTCACTGGGTACTAATAAAGAATATATTTGTTTTATGATATTGAGTTCCATGAACGGTTGTTCATTCATTGTAGTAAACATAAAGAGAAATTGAAAAGAATGGAATAAAAAACTGTTGGTCATATCAGTGTAACAACAAATATTAGTTCTAACCCATTATACCCCACAAAAGGGTTTTCCCTTATGTAAAGGGGAAAGGGGAGCAGGAAATGTTGGCCAGAAAGAGACAGCAATCTGCAGATTGGGCGCAAGTATGGGGAAAGAGTGTGATAAAATGGGAGAAAGGATGCAATGTGCAGCACGAGTGATGAAGAATGAAGGACTGCAGGAGGAACTATGGAGCGTAAGGTGCGAGTTGGGAGAATGGTTGGGAGTGAGGCAGGGACTGGGAAGTGTGAGTTGTGACTTTGCAGTGTGACAGATCACGTAACGCGAGTATGCACATGACTGTCAGAGCGAGAGATTTAGAAGTGTAATTTGTGATGGGGAATTGGTGAGTGTGAGGGATGTTGGTGAGTGGGGTGCGTGGATGCATGCAAGAAAGAATATTTTCACCATTACAACCAATAATGATCAATACAGTCAATACAGTTAATATTAGACATGCATATTTAACCAAAAAAGTAGAACAAAACAAACACTGTTTTGTCAAGCCTGGGAAATCTGGGATTTTCCTATTAAATTGATACAAAAGGTGTAAATAATGACAACCTGTTTCTCTTTCTTGCAACCTATCAATCTTACACCCTCAGGGCAATAGAAAATGTGCAGCAAAAATGCATTTTTATGCTTCAAAATATTTAATTGCATGCCGCAATATCCTGGAGGGTCTTCCCAGTATTGTGAAAAAGTACTGCAGTTGTCTAGACGCAATCAGCGAAGGCTTGGCAGATACAACGACTTTGAATTGTGCAGACTACACTGTTCTAGGCCCAATTGGTTGGAATGGGAGGTATGTGGTGACATGAGATGTGTTGTCATGTGACCCCACGCTGTGATGTCATACGTCACAGGGTAATAAATAAATACGGCCCGATTGCCACCATTATTATTCAGGAGCGGGGACCTGAACAAGTAACAGTGTCTGTGTGTTTCCTTGCTCGCCATACCAACTCTGCGCCAACAGGCCCCCGCCTAGTGAGCGTTTAACGCAGCTCACAACAATGGTGACGGGTTTGTCCTGGACGCGGGCCCGCAATCAACGGCTCCAGTGAGCTGGTGCCTGGCGTCAAGACAACCCGCGTGTGCGCGCCTCTGCCGAGAACAGACTCCGGTCCCAGTAGCCCACCGGTAAGAGGGACTATGCTCTTCCTACTTCGCACTATTGCTTACAGAGGCCCCTCATCTCAATTTTTGCAACCTGGTCACCCCAGGCAATCTACTGAGAGATCTGCTGCGTGGGTGTCGCGGGTGCCTCCCTCCCCAAGCAGAGGTGCCCCACCTTTGACTACCACGTGGCACAGCTCTATTAGGAGAGTGCTTGTGTGACCACCCCACAGGTGAGACAGGCCACCACTTGTGACATTGGCCACCACTGAAGGGGTTGCGCCTCTGCTGGAGTGCTCGTGCACCCGCCAGTGGTAGGCAGGGCTGGAGTTTTGAGTTCTGGCCTCAAAGTACCAATTTACAGCAGGACAATGTCGAGAGAGGAAGGAGACGCAGGGGCACCAGTACCAGTGCCACAGGGCATAACATCATACCAACATTGTTCGCCTGCACCGCTCTGTGAATTCGATGTAGATGGGGCCCCAGCCATTTTGGGACTGCAGTGGGAACTTTGGCGAGAACGCCTTGAGATGTATTTCAATGCTTCAGGCGAGTGTGACGACCTAGCCAAGAAGTGTATGTTAATCTACTCAGCAGGCCCTGCAGTGCACAAACTCTTCAAAACGCTGCGACCTGCAGACGAATCGTATGGAGAAGCAGTGAGAGTCTTATGAAACTACTTCACACCCATGGTTAACACTGACCATGAAAAATGTGTTATGAGAACAGCCCTACAGAATAGTGATGAAAGTCTAGATGCGTATCACAGCCATTTACGCCAACTTGCAGCGACCTGCGCGTGGCCTAATAAAGAAGAAGAGGTACGACTACAGATAATCATAGGGTACTTCTCTGTAAAGCTGTGCAGGCAAATTCTTTGAGAACAGGGAATAACTCTGCCCAGAATCCTCAAACTAGGACACTCACATGAGCTAGCCGATGTCCGGGCCTCCAAGATGGAGCCTGTGCTAAAATCAGTCAAAATAAAATAAATAAAGAATCAAATAAATACATGTGCACCAAGTGTGGCAATCAGAGCCACTTTGCACGAGTGTGACGAGTGACAACCCAGAACATAGTGCCTCGAGGCAAGGAGCGACCGAGAGGAGCAGCACAAGAGCGGCTACCCCAAAAGGTGAACTCTGCTACCGCAGAGGTGAGGAAGATGGAGACGGTTTTTATCTCAGCAGTGTTGACCATCGGAAAGAAAGGGAAACGCCAGCCCAATTGCTCTGTAACCATCATGGACACCAGTATCCCCGTGCTCCTGGACACTGCAGCCTCAGTGAACATAATGGTCGAAGAGCACTACAAGAGATTGAACAACCCACCCGCACTTCTGGCAACTACCGTGCTAATCTTCACCTTCGGAAGCAAGGTTCCACTACCCCTGGAGGGAGCCTTCATAACGCCAGTAAAAAATGTAGACAAGCCCATCCACGCTCAATTCTACGTGCTCAAGGTGGGAAACCAGACGTTGTTAGGGTGTGCAGCGGTGGAAGCCCTCAGCTAGTCTATTTTGCACATGGAGTATTCCTAGAAGATGCTGAGGCACCGCTGGAGCAATTAAAAAAGGTGTTCACAAGCATCAGGCGCATGGAAGGGGAGTCCATCCGCCTTCATATTGACAACACGGTCCAGCCTGTGGCACTCAAAACATCGGTGTATACCATTTCACCTTTGAGAACGAGTCGAGAAAAAGATCCAAAACCCTGTCAAGTTGGACATCATTGAACAAGTTGAGAGGCCGACGCTCTGGGTGTCACCAATAGTAATTGCCCAAAAGCCAAAGCAACCAAACTGTGTCAGGATGTGTGTGGACATGAGGCTCCCGAATAAAGCTATCAAACGAGAGCGCCATTTGACACCTACATTGGATGATATTGTGGCAGACCTAGAAGGTGCTGTTTTCTTCTCCAATCTAGATCTCCGGTCGGAGTATCATCAGCTGGTGCTTCATCCCGACAGTCGGTGCATTACCACTTTTATGATGCTTGTTGGGTTATTCCGCTACAAAAGACTGACAGGGTAATTCATAGAAATTCGCACAAAAGTGGCGCACGCGGCTGGCGCACAGTGTCCCCGTGCGATACACTGCGCCAGCTGGGTGAGAAAAAATACTTTTCATCGCACAGCGTATTCATGGATTTTAGCCTCCGAAACCAGCCGTGGCGCAGAGTGGCGCAGCGACCCTCCAGCAGCGCCAGTTGCGCCCCCAAGAACGCCCTCGCGCAAGGAAAAGCCTTCAAAATCCCCAAATCATCGCAAATGGCTGCGCTAACCCTGGACCAGTCCACGTGTATTCCAGGGGTGCGCGGGAAGTATCACACGCAAAAACAGCAGGGTACGTGTATTCCAGGGGTGCGCGGGAAGTATCACACGCAAAAGCAGCAGGGTACGTGTATTTCAGGGGTGCGCGGGAAGTATCACACGTGATTCCATCAGGGTATGTGTATTCCAGGGGTGCGCGAGAAGTATCACACGCAAAAGCAGCAGGGTACGTGTATTCCAGGGGTGCGCGGGAAGTATCAAACGCAAAATCAGCAGGGTACGTGTATTTCAGGGGTGCGCAGGAAGTATCACACGCGATTCCATCAGGGTATGTGCATTCCAGGGGTGCGCGGGGAGCACCACACGTGAATTGCACGTGTGGGTCCTCCCAGGTGTTCCCTCTACACCCTCCACGGCCCCTGCAGGTGGCCCACACCACAGGGGCCTACCCTGCACATGTCCCGCAGGCACCCCATCCACCATGGCCATGCCCCCCAGCCAACCCACATGTCACCTTGCACTACTGCCCACCAACGCATGTCCCCCTGCACCCCCAGCCACCAGGGGCACCCTCCACCAGGCCCCCACTCATGTCTACCACCACCCCCACCCCCCAGCATCCAGGGGCACCCTCCACCAGGCCCCCACTCATGTCTCCCATCACCCCCACCCCCCAGCATCCAGGGGCACCCTCCACCAGGCCCCCACTCATGTCTACCACCACCCCACCCCCCAGCATCCAGGGGCACCCTCCACCTGGCCCCAACTCATGTCCAACTCATGTCTCCCTGCACCCCCACCCCCCAGCAGTGCAGGGGCAGCCTCCACCAGGCCCCCACTCATGTCTCCCACCACACCCACCCCCCAGCATCCAGGGGCACCCTCCACCAGGCCCCCACTCATGTCTCCCACCACCCCCACCCCCCAGCAGTGCAGGGGAAGCCTCCACCAGGCCCCCACTCATGTCCCCCTGCACCCCCACCCCCAGTATCCAGGGACACCCTCCACCAGGCCCCCACTCATGTCTCCCATCACCCCCACCCCCCAGCAGTGCAGGGGCAGCCTCCACCAGGCCCCCACTCATGTCTCCCATCACCCCACCCCCCAGCAGTGCAGGGGCAGCCTCCACCAGGCCCCCACTCATGTCTCCCACCACCCCCAGCCCCCAGCATCCAGGGGCAGCCTCCACCAGGCCCCCACTCATGTCTCCCACCACCCCCACCCCCCAGCAGTGCAGGGGCAGCCTCCACCAGGCTCCCACTCATGTCCCCCTGCACCCCACCCCCCAGCATCCAGGGGCACCCTCCACCAGGCCCCCACACATGTCCCCCTGCACCCCCACCCCACAGCATCCAGGGGCAGCCTCCACCAGGCCCCCACTCATGTCTACCACCACCCCCACCCCCCAGCATCCAGGGGCACCCTCCACCAGGCCCCCACTCATGTCCAACTCATGTCTCCCTGCACCCCCATCCCCCAGCATTGCAGGGGCAGCCTCCACCAGGCCCCCACTCATGTCTCCCACCACCCCCACCCCCCAGCAGTGCAGGGGCAGCCTCCACCAGGCCCCCACTCATGTCCAACGCATGTCTCCCTGCACCCCCACCCCCCAGCAGTGCAGGGGCAGCCTCCACCAGGCCCCCACTCATGTCTACCACCACCCCCACCCCCACCCCCCAGCAGTGCAGGGGCAGCCTCCACCAGGCCCCCACTAATGTCTACCACCACCTCCCAGCAGTGCAGGGGCACCCTCCACCAGGCCCCCACTCATGTCTACCACCACCCCCACCCCCAGCAGTGCAGGGGCAGCCTCCACCAGGCCCCCACTCATGTCTCCCACCACCCCCACCCCCCAGCATCCAGGGGCAGACTCCACCAGGCCCCCACCACCCTCACCCCCCAGCAGTGCAGGGGCAGCCTCCTCCAGGCCCCCACTCATGTCCCCCTGCACCCCCACCCCCCAGCATCCAGGGGCACCCTCCACCAGGCCCCCACACATGTCCCCCTGCACCCACACCCCACAGCATCCAGGGGCAGCCTCCACCAGGCCCCCACTCATGTCTCCCACCACCCCCACCCTCCAGCATCCAGGGGCACCCTCCACCAAGCCCCCACTCATGTCCAACTCATGTCTCCCTGCACCCCCACCCCCCAGCAGTGTAGGGGCAGCCTCCAGCAGGCCCCCACTCATGTCTCCCACCCCCCTCACCCCCCATCAGTGCAGGGGCAGCCTCCACCAGGCCCCCACTCATGTCTCCCACCACCCCCACCCCCCAGCATCCAGGGGCACCCTCCACCAGGCCCCCACTCATGTCCAACTCATGTCTCCCTGCACCCCCACCCCCCAGCAGTGCAGGGGCAGCCTCCACCAGGCCCCCACTCATGTCTCCCACCACCCCCACCCCCCAGCAGTGCAGGGGCAGCCTCCACCAGGCCCCCACTCATGTCTACCACCAACCCTACCCCCCAGCAGTGCATGGGGCAGCCTCCACCAGGCCCCCACTCATGTCTACCACCACCCCCACCCCCCAGCATCCAGGGGCACCCTCCACCTGGCCCCCCACTCATGTCTACCACCACCCTCACCCCCCAGCAGTGCAGGGGCAGCCTCCACCAGGCCCCCACCCATGTCTAAAACCACACCCACCCCCAGCATCCAGGGGCACCCTCCACCAGGCCCCCACTCATGTCCAACTCATGTCTCCTTGCACCCGCACCCCCCAGCATCCAGGGGCAGCCTCCACCAGGCACCCACTCATGTCTCCCACCACCCCCACCCCCCAGCAGTGCAGGGGCAGCCTCCACCAGGCCCCCACTCATGTCCAACTCATGTCTCCCTGCACCCCCAACCCCAGCAGTGCAGGGGCAGCCTCCACCAGGCCCCCACTCATGTCTACCACCACCCCACCCCCCAGCAGTGCAGGGGCAGCCTCCACCAGGCCCCCACTCATGTCTACCACCACCCCCCAGCAGTGTAGGGGCACCCTCCACCAGGCCCCCACTCATGTCTACCACCAACCCCACCCCCCAGCAGTGCAGGGGCAGCCTCCACCAGGCCCCCACTCATGTCTCCCACCACCCCCACCCCCCAGCATCCAGGGGCACCCTCCACCAGGCCCCCACTCATGTCCCCCAGCCAACATGTCATCACAATCTAGATCCCTGGCCCTTATGGTCAGCCTCCAAATGCCAAACACCCACCCGGGTATTGCATGCACCCACTTAGAAATGGCAATAACATGATAGAACCCCAATTGCAAGTTTGGAAATGAACACATGTCCCTCACATACACCCAATGGGTGTCAGTGAATGTCAAAACCCATATCATGATATGAATGAAACCAATGAGATGATACTACACATTGAAGTTTGAAGAAAAAATATGTATTAAAAGCAACATAAATTGAATCAAAAATAAACAAACAATAATGGAAATTTTAACAAAAAAAAAAAAAACAGCAGGTCCGTGAAATAATGCAAAATCACAAATCATAATGCAAAGGAAAGGTGTCCAAAGTCACAGTCCACAAAAGTAAATCCAACGGAAAATAAAAAAATCGAAAACCATTGCTCCATGGGGAAAACATAAAAAAAAATGAAAATCCAAAAGTCAACTATATACAGATAAACAATCCAGGGTCCATGATCCCAACCGAAGAAATGAAACCTATTTAATAACAGTACCTAAAAAAAAAACTATATACAAAAATGTGGCCCATTGTCCAAAAGGTCCAAAAAAAATGCAAAACCAAAGGAAACCTAACACTAACTACAGAACTATTTACAAGGGCAGCGGGCTAGTCCGACGGCTCACTTTGGGATGTTCCGGACCAGGGCATCATCGAACTCCTGCTCAATGTCCCAGAGGCGGTCCTCCTCCATGGCCCCGAGGGTCCGCAGGGCCGTCCACATGTTCACCCCAAATTCCCTGCAAATTGCCTCGAGGCACTCGGCCCGCCTCATGGCCCTCCGCATGGAGTTCTCCGCCCTGACCATCGTGAGCCGTGCCTCTTCCGCCCGCTGCCGCTCCGCATCTATGGCGTGGCCCAACCGCTGCCACACGGAAGATACTTCCCGTCCTGGTTCCTCCTGCCCTCTGGCCGATGCCTGCCCCTCCGATGTCGAAGGCCCCGAGCCATCATGGCTCCCACCACGTTGCTGCTGCTGCTGCGCCTCTGCCCGTGCACTGCCTCCTGCTGCCTGCACATCCTCCGCTGGCTGGGGTGCAGTCGTTGATGTGGCCACCCCTGCTGGACGTCCGACTCCCGAATGTGGCAGGGATGCCTCCTCCACCAGCCTGGCCGCACCGTCAGAGGCAGCTCCACAGGGCACCCAGGTGACTGATAGGTGGGAAGATGGCACGGAGGACGACTGGCACATAGGGGGTTCAGTTGAGGAGGGGGTCGTAGCAAGCCCCATCAAACGGAGGAATCTGGCCTGGGTGACCTGTCCCAGTAGGCCGACGTGGTCAACGAGCCATTCGAGATGACGTGCAGTCTCCTCATGAAAAGACTGCAGGTCACCTCGCATGGCCCGTTGACGCAACGCCACACCAGTCAGGACAGGCTCAACGCGGACCCGGATAGCCACGTCCGCAGGCAGAGGAAGGCCAGTTGTCGTGAGCTCATCCCCTGCCTGAAAACGGGTCTGGACGTAGGCATCCCTGCTGGTGCAAGATGATGCAGTGACAGGATCAGGGACAGGATTGCACACAGGCACCTCCGCGGCGACCTCTGCTGCCTCCTGTCCCTGGTCCTGCACTGCACCACTAGCACCAGTGGAATCCCCACCTCCAGACCCCGTCTCTGTTGCTTGCACGGCCTCCTCCTCCACCAAACCCCCCACCAACCTGGATGACTCCGTGCCATCTTCCCCCGTTGGGCCCTGTGGGGTCCCAGCTGCCCCTTCTGCTGCCGAGGAGTCCAACTCCGACCTCTGCCTCTTGGACCTCCCCCTGGCAGCTGCGGCCTGGGATGCGGCACCGGACTCCTCACTCCCCGACGAGATCACAACCTGGGAGGGGAGCCGGGCCTTGCGTCTCCGGCTGGCGGTGCGATCCCCGCCGCTGTGCTCCACAGCACCTTCTCCGCCCTCTTCATCAGTTGACGCTGCAGATAGGGAGAAATAAAACACAGGCATCAGGGCACTGTACAATGGACACATACACACATGACAGTTGAACATGAGTGGCATTGGCAAACCTCAGACATGGCATCCCAATCGCCAACACACATGTCATTTCAACTTGCACACATGAGCCATACCACAGCCACATCGCAACTGCCAGCACCATCCATACACATACAACAGCATGAGCAGGCAAAGGTGAGCCAGACATCACATGCAACACAGGGAGTGCACAACACATGCACGCACACCGACACACTTGCATGCATGTGTACACCTCAGCCAACTGTCGCAGTGTTCAGATGGGCATCCATGTCACATCTGCCAATCAGGCTTCCACATCCCGCTGTCACATGCATCCATGTTGCATCACTGTTGCACCCTTGTCAAATACACACACATGCACATGTACACAGTGCTGATACATGCAGCAGAAAACTACATACATGCGTGACATCACGAACATGCCTACTTACATACACATTCATCCAAACATGTGTGCCCACACAACTGCATTTGCCATGCAAGCCTACACACACAAGCACCATCCATGTCTCACACATGACAGCCCTCGCATGTGTTAGCCTCACGGCCCTGTACACCCCCACCCATACTCGGCCCCATACAAACAGATGTGCAACCGGCACAATACTGGCACATCACCACATGGACAGCTTACAATCATGATGCATGTGCACTTACCGCTCGACTCCAGACGGGTCTGCCTCTCAAGGACCTGGACGTGGAGCGCTGGGGATATGCGTTCCAGTACCCTCATCTGATCTTCCGACAAGTGGCCCCAGTGCCCCTCAGCATCCGCTGCCTTCAAGAGGCGCCGGGCCTTGTTCAGGGTCCTGGACCTGAAGTCCTCCCAGCGCTTCTTGACATGTTGGAAGTCGCGGACTGCCACCCCCTCCGCGTTGATGGCAGTCACGATGTCCGTCCAGATCCGAGTCCGTCCTTCCTTGTTGGCGTGCACACTTCCAAAGAGGGCATCATACTGCCCCAGGACTTGCTCCACCAGGACACCAACTTGCCTGGCACTGAAGCTGGTGCTCCTCTGCCTCTCTGGCCGGGGGTTGTCAGTGGTGCCAGATGTTGCAGTGCCCGACATGACAACCCCAGAGGCAGGAGTGGGTGGGCAACTTGGTCCTGGGGCTGGGCTGTGGAGCGATGGAATCCCAGTCGGGAGTCTTTGGTTCCAGCAGGGGTGGTCACAGCAACAGCACCCCTGGCTGATGTGCAGGCAGCAAATGGCAGGGCACGTGGGCAACAGGCAGTCAGGCAGCAGCAGATGGCAGGTGGGAGCGTGCTCAGGGCTCTGGGGGGCAGTAATTTGGCCTTCTGGGCAGGAGCGTGGTCTTCCGTGTGCTTACGCGTGGCCAGCTTGATACGGAGTGATTTTGCACGTGAAAATCCTGCACGTCTGCGTGTAAATCGAGGAAAGGCCCTTAGCGCGTATGCACGTCAGCACGCATATGCGATTTCATTAGACCAAAGGCCCTTAGCGCGTAAGCGCGTCTGTGACGTGACGTGTGCAGGTGTTTCCCTCATAACACGTGATGACAGAGCACACGTGGTAAAACTGCACGTCCGAGTGTCATCGCGTGTAATCGGAGGGAAGTGAGCGTACACGGATTGGCCTGGGTACGTGTATTTCTGGGGTGCGCAGGAAGTTTCACACGCGATTGGTGGAAATCCACGTGTGCTCTGTCATCACGTGTTATGAGGGAAACACCCACGCGCGTCACGTCACAGACGCGCTTACGCGCTAAGGGCCTTTTGTCCAATGAAATCGCATATGCGTGCTGATGTGCATACGCGCTAAGGGCCTTTCCTCGATTTACAAGCAGACGTGCAGGATTTTCACGTGCAAAATCACTCTGTATCAAGCTGGCCACGCGTAAGCACACAGAAGACCACGCTCCTGCCCAGAAGGCCGAATTACTGCCCCCCAGAGCCCCAAGCACGCTCCCACCTGCCATCTGCTGCTGCCTGACTGCCTGCTGCCCACGTTCCCTGCCATTTGCTGCCTGCACATCAGCCAGGGGTGCTGTTGCTGTGACCACCCCTGCTGGAACCAAAGACTCCCGACTGGGATTCCATCGCTCCACAGCCCAGCCCCAGGACCCAGTTGCCGACCCACTCCTGCCTCTGGGGTTGTCATGTCGGGCACTGCAACATCTGGCACCACTGACAACCCCCGGCCAGAGAGGCAGAGGGGCACCAGCTTCAGTGCCTGGGAAGTTGGTGTCCTGGTGGAGCAAGTCCTGGGGCAGTATGATGCCCTCTTCGGAAGTGTGCGCGCCGACAAGGAGGACGGACTCAGATCTGGACGGACATCGTGACTGCCATCAACGCGGAGGGGGTGGTAGTCCGCGACTTCCAATATGTCAAGAAGCGCTGGGAGGACTTCAGGTCCAGGACCCTGAACAAGGCCCGGCGCCTCTTGAAGGCAGCGGATGCTAAGGGGTGCCGGGGCCACTTGTCGGAAGATCAGATGAGGGTCCTGGAACGCATATCCCCAGTGCTCCACGTCCAGGTCCTTGAGAGGCAGACCCGTCTGGAGTCATGCGGTAAGTGCACATGCATCATGATTGTAAGCTGTGCATGTGGTGATGTGCCAGTAGTGTGCCGGTTACACATCTGTTTGTATGGGGCCGAGTATGGGTGGGGGTGTACAGGGCCGTGAGGCTAACACATGCAAGGGCTGTCATGTGTGAGACATGGATGGTGCTTGTGTGTGTAGGCTTGCATGCCAAATGCAGTTGTGTGGGCACACATGTTTGGATGAATGTGTATGTAAGTAGGCATGTTCGTGATGTCACGCATGTATGTAGTTTTCTGCTGCATGTATCAGCACTGTGTACATGTGCATGTGTGTGTATTTGACAAGGGTGCAACAGTGATGCAACATGGATGCATGTGACAGCGGGATGTGGAAGCCTGATTGGCAGATGTGACATGGATGCACATCTGAACACTGCGACAGTTGGTTGAGGTGTACACATGCATGCAAGTGTGGTGGTGTGCGTGCATGTGTAGTGCACTCCCTGTGTTGCATGTGATGTCTGGCTCACCTTTGCCTGCTCAAGCTGTTGTATGTGTATGGATGGTGCTGGCAGTTGCGATGTGGCTGTGGTATGGCTCATGTGTGCAAGTTGAAATGACATGTGTGTTGGTGATTGGGATGCCATGTCTGAGGTTTGCAAATGCCACTCATGTGCAACTGTCATGTGTGTATGTGTCCATTGTACAGTGCCCTGATGCTTGTGTTTTATTTCTCCCTGTCTGCAGCGTCAACTGATGAAGAGGGCGGAGAAGGTGCTGTGGAGCACAGCCGCAAGGATCGCACCGCCAGCCGGAGACGCAAGGCCCGGCTCCCCTCCCAGGTTGTGATCTCGTCGGGGAGTGAGGAGTCCGGTGCCGCGTCCGAGGCCGCAGTTGCCGGGGGGAGGTCCAAGAGGCGGAGGTCGGAGTTGGACTCCTCGGCAGCAGAAGGGGAAGCTGGGACCCCACAGGGCCCAACGGGGGAAGATGGCACGGAGTCATCCAGGTTGGTGGGGGGTTTGGTGGAAGAGGAGGCCGTGCAAGCAACAGAGACGGGGTCTGGAGGTGGGGATTCCACTGGTGCTAGTGGTGCAGTGCAGGACCAGGGACAGGAGGCAGCACAGGTCGCCGCGGAGGTGCCTGTGTGCAATCCTGTCCCTGATCCTGTCACTGTGTCATCTTGCACCAGCAGGGATGCCTACGTCCAGACCCGTTTTCAGGCAGGGGATGAGCTCACGACAACTGGCCTTCCTCTGCCTGCGGACGTGGCTATCCGGGTCCGGGTTGAGCCTGTCCTGACTGGTGTGGCGTTGGGTCAACGGGCCATGCGAGGTGACCTGCAGTCTTTTCATGAGGAGACTGCACGTCATCTCGAATGGCTCGTTGACCGCGTCGGCCTACTGGGACAGGTCACCCAGGCCGGATTCCTCCGTTTGATGGGGCTTGCTCAGACCCCCTCCTCAACTGAACCCCCTATGCGCCAGTCGTCCTCCGTGCCATCTTCCCACCCATCAGTCACCTGGGTGCCCTGTGGAGCTGCCTCTGAGGGTGCGGCCAGGCTGGTGGAGGAGGCATCCCTGCCACAGTTGGGAGTCGGACGTCCAGCAGGGGTGGCCACATCAACGACTGCACCCCAGCCAGCGGAGGATGTGCAGGCAGCAGGAGGCAGTGCACGGGCAGAGGCGCAGCAGCAACGTGGTGGGAGCCATGATGGCTCGGGGCCTTCGACATCGGAGGGGCAGGCATCGGCCGGAGGGCAGGAAGACCCAGGACGGGAAGTGTCTTCCGTGTGGCAGCGGTTGGGCCACGCCATAGATGCGGAGCAGCAGCGGGCGGAAGAGGCACGGCTCACGATGGTCAGGGCGGAGAACTCCATGCGGAGGGCCCTGAGGCGGGACAAGTGCCTCGAGGCAATCCGCAGGGAGTTTGGGGTGAACATGTGGACGGCCCTGCGGACCCTCGGGGCCATGGAGGAGGACCGCCTCCGGGACATTGAGCAGGAGTTCGATGATGCCCTGGCCCGGAACATCCCAAAGTGAGCCGTGGGACTAGCCCGCTGCCCTTGTAAATAGTTCTGTAGTTAGTGTGAGGTTTCCTTTGGTTTTGCATTTTTTTTGGACCTTTTGGACAATGGGCCACATTTTTGTATATAGTTTTTTTTTTTTTAGGTACTGTTATTAGATAGGTTTCATTTCTTCGGTTGGGATCATGGACCCTGGATTGTTTATCTGTATATAGTTGACTTTTGGATTTTCAATTTTTTTTATGATTTCCCCATGGAGCAATGGTTTTCGATTTTAATTTTCCATTGGATTTACTTTTGTGGACTGTGACTTTGGACACCTTTCCTTTGCATTATGATTTGTGGTTTTGCATTATTTCACGGACCTGCTGTTTTTTTTTTTTAATTTCCATTATTGTTTTTTATTTTTGATTCAATTTATGTTGCTTTTAATACATATTTTTTCTTCAAAGTTCAATGTGTAGTATCATCTCATTGGTTTCATGCATATCATGATATGGGTTTTGACATTCACTGACACCCATTGGGTGTATGTGAGGGACATGTGTTCATTTCCAAACTTGCAATTGTGGTTCTATCATGTTTTTGCCATTTCTAAGTGGGTGGATGCAATACTTGGTGGGTGTTTGGCATTTGGAGGCTGACCATAAGGGCCAGGGATCTACATTGTGGTGACATGTTGGCTGGGGAACATGAGTGGGGGCCTGGCGGAGGGTGCCCCTGGATGCTGGGGGTGCAGGGGGACATGAGTGGGGGCCTGGTGGAGGCTGCCCCTGCACTGCTGGGGGGTGGGGGTGATGGGAGACATGAGTGGGGGCCTGGTGGAGGCTGCCCCTGCACTGCTGGGGCGTGGGGGTGCAGGGAGACATGAGTTGGACATGAGAGGGGGCCTGGTGGAGGGTGCCCCTGGATGCTGGGGGGTGGGGGTGGTGGTAGACATGAGTGGGGGCCTGGTGGAGGCTGCCCCTGCACTGCTGGGGGGTGGGGGTGATGGGAGACATGAGTGGGGGTCTGGTGGAGGGTTCCCCTGGATGCTGGGGGGTGGGGGTGCAGGGGGAAATGAGTGGGGGCCTGGTGGAGGCTGCCCCTGGATGCTGTGGGGTGGGGGTGCAGGGGGACATGTGTGGGGGCCTGGTGGAGGGTGCCCCTGGATGCTGGGGGTGGGGGTGCAGGGGGACATGAGTGATGGCCTGGTGGAGGCTGCCCCTGGATGCTGGGGGGTGGGGGTGGTGGGAGACATGAGTGGGGGCCTGGTGGAGGCTGCCCCTGCACTGCTGGGGGGTGGGGGTGATGGGAGACATGAGTGGGGGCCTGGTGGAGGCTGCCCCTGCACTGCTGGGGGGTGGGGGTGATGGGAGACATGAGTGGGGGCCTGGTGGAGGGTGCCCCTGGATGCTGGGGGTGGGGGTGATGGGAGACATGAGTGGGGGCCTGGTGGAGGGTGTCCTGCACTGCTGGGGGGGTGGGGGTGATGGGAGACATGAGTTGGACATGAGTGGGGGCCTGGTGGAGGGTGCCCCTGCACTGCTGGGGGGTGGGGGTGCTGGGAGACATGAGTGGGGGCCTGGTGGAGGGTGCACCACAGTGATGGGGGGTGGGGGTGATGGGAGACATGAGTTGGACATGAGTGGGGGCTTGGTGGAGGGTGCCCCTGCACTGCTGGGGGCTGGGGGTGCTGGGAGACATGAGTGGGGGCCTGGTGGAGGGTGCCCCTGGATGCTGGGGGGTGGGGGTGATGGGGGACATGAGTGGACATGAGTGGGGGCCTGGTGGAGGGTGCCCCTGCACTGCTGGGGGGTGGGGGTGCTGGGAGACATGAGTGGGGGCCTGGTGGAGGCTGCCCCACAGTGCTGGGAGACATGAGTTGGACATGAGTGGGGGCCAGGTGGAGGATGCCCCTGCACTGCTGGGGGGTGGGGGTGCTGGGAGACATGAGTGGGGGCCTGGTGGAGGGTGCACCACAGTGATGGGGTGGGGGTGGTGGGAGACATGAGTGGAGGCCTGGTGGAGGGTGACCCTGCACTGCTGGGGGGTGGGGGTGATGGGAGACATGAGTGGGGGCCTGGTGGAGGGTGCCCCTGCACTGCCGGGGGGTGGGGTGATGGGAGACATGAGTTGGACATGAGTGGGGGCCTGGTGGAGGGTGCCCCTGCACTGCTGGGGGGTGGGGGTGGTGGGAGACATGAGTGGGGGCCTGGTGGAGGGTGCCCTGCACTGCTGGGGGGTGGGGGTGATGGGAGACATGAGTGGGGGCCTGGTGGAGGGTGCCCCTGGATGCTGGGGGATGGGGGTGCAGGGGGACATGAGTGGGGGCCTGGTGGAGGCTGCCCCTGCACTGCTGGGGGATGCTGATGGGAGACATGAATGGGGGCCTGGTGGAGGCTGCCCCTGCACTGCTGGGGGGTGGGGGTGATGGGAGACATGAGTGGGGGCCTGGTGGAGGCTGCCCCTGCACTGCTGGGGGGTGGGGGTGATGGGAGACATGAGAGCGGGCCTGGTGGAGGGTGCCCCTGGATGCTGGGGGGTGGGGTGATGGGAGACATGAGTGGGGGCCTGGTGGAGGGTGCCCTGCACTGCTGGGGGGTGGCGGTGAGGGGAGACATGAGTTGGACATGAGTGGGGGCCTGGTGGAGGGTGCCTCTGCACTGCTAGGGGGTGGGGGTGCCGGGAGACATGAGTGGGGGCCTGGTAGAGGGTGCACCACAGTGATGGGCGGTGGGGGTGGTGGGAGACATGAGTGGGGGCCTGGTGGAGGCTGCCCCTGCACTGCTGGGGGGTGGGGGTGATGGGAGACATGTGTTGGACATGAGTGAGGGCCTGGTAGAGGGTGCCCCTGCACTGCTGGGGGGTGGGGGTGGTGGGAGACATGAGTGGGGGCCTGGTGGAGGGTGCCCCTGGATGCTGGGGGGTGGGGGTGATGGGGGACATGAGTTGGACATGAGTGGGGGCCTGGTGGAGGGTGCCCCTGCATTGCTGGGGGGTGGGGGTGCTGGGAGACATGAGTGGGGGCCTGGTGGAGGGTGCCCCACATTGCTGGGAGACATGAGTTGGACATGAGTGGGGGCCTGGTGGAGGGTGCCCCTGCACTGCTGGGGCGTGGGGGTGCTGGCAGACATGAGTGGGGGCCTGGTGGAGGGTGCACCACAGTGATGGGGGGTGGGGGTGGTGGGAGACATGAGTGGGGGCCTGGTGGAGGCTGCCCCTGCACTGCTGGGGGGTGGGCGTGATGGGAGACATGAGTTGGACATGAGTGGGGGCCTGGTGGCGGGTGCCCCTGCACTGCTGGGGGGTGGGGGTGCTGGGAGACATGAGTAGGGGCCTGGTGGAGGGTCCCCTGGATGCTGGGGTGTGGGGGTGATGGGGGACATGAGTTGGACATGAGTGGGGGCCTGGTGGAGGGTGCCCCTGGATGCTGGGGGGTGGGGGTGATGGGGGACATGAGTGGGGGCCTGGTGGAGGGTGCCCTGCACTGCTGGGGGTTGGGGGTGGTGGGAGACATGAGTGGGGGCCTGGTGGAGGGTGCCCCGGATGCTGGGGGGTGGGGGTGATGGGAGACATGAGTGGGGGCCTGGTGGAGGGTGCCCCTGCACTGCTGGGGGATGGGGGTGATGGGAGACATGAGTTGGACATGAGTGGGGGCCTGGTGGAGGGTGCCCCTGCACTGCTGGGGGGTGGGGGTGGTGGGAGGCATGAGTGGGGGCCTGGTGGAGGGTGCCCTGCACTGCTGGGGGGTGGGGGCGATTGAAGACATGAGTGGGGGCCTGGTGGAGGGTGCCCCTGGATGCTGGGGGGTGGGGGTGCAGGGGGACATGAGTGGGGGCCTGGTGGAGGGTGCACCACAGTGATGGGGGTGGGGGTGGTGGGAGACATGAGTGGGGGCCTGGTGGAGGGTGCCCCTGCACTGCTGGAGGGTGGGGGTGCTGGGAGACATGAGTGGGGGCCTGGTGGAGGGTGCCCCTGGAAGCTGGGGGGTGGGGGTGATGGGGGACATGAGTTGGACATGAGTTGGGGGCTGGTGGGGGGTGCCCTGCACTGCTGGGGTGTGGGGGTGGTGGGAGACATGAGTTGGACATGAGTGGGGGCCTGGTGGATGCTGCCCCTGCACTGCTGGGGGGTTGGGGTGCTGGGAGACATGTGTTGGTGATCAGTAGTGCAAGGTGACATGTGGGTTGGCTGGGGGGCATGGCCATGGTGGATGGATTGCCTGTGGGACATGAGCAGGGGTGCAGGGTAGTCCCCTGTGGTGTGGGCTGCCTGCAGGGGCCGTGCAGGGTGTAGAGGGAACACCTGGGAGGACCCACATGGCCAAATCACGTGTAGCACTCCCCGGCACCACCGAAATACACGTACCCTGCTGAAACCGCATGTGAAACTTCCCGCGCACCTCGGAATACACGTATGCTGCTGAAATTGCGTGTGGGACTTCCCGAGCACCCCGAAGTACACGTACCCAGGCCAATCACGTGTGGAACTTCCCGCGCACCCGAAGTACACGTACCCAGGCCAATCGCGTGTGGAACTTCCTGCCACATCCCGAAACACACGTACCCAGGCCAATCGCGTGTGGAACCTCCCACGCATCCCGAAACACACGTACCCAGGCCAATCGCGTGTGGAACTTCCCGCGCACCCCGAAGTACACGTACCCAGGCCAATTGCGTGTGGAACCTCCCGCGCATCCCGAAACACACGTACCCAGGCCAATCGCGTGTGGAACTTCCTGCGCACCCTGAAGTACACGTACCCAGGCCAATTGCCTGTGGAACTTCCCACCGCATCCCAAAACACACGTACCCAGGCCAATCGCGTGTGGAACCTCCCGCGCATCCCGAAACACATGTACCCAGGCCAATCGCATGTGGAACTTACCGCGCACCCCGAAGTACACGTACCCAGGCCAATCGCCAGTGGAACCTACCGCGCATACTGAAACACATGTACCCAGGCCAATCGCGTGTGGAACTTCCCGCGCACCCCGAAGTACACGTACCCAGGCCGATCGCGTGTGGAACTTCCCGCGCATCCCGAAACACACGTACCCAGGCCAATCGCGTGTGGAACTTCCCGCGCACCCAGAAGTACACGTACCCAGGCCAATCGCGTGTGGAACTTCCCGCTCATCCCGAAACACACGTACCCAGGCCAATCGCGTGTGGAACTTCCTGCGCACCCCGAAGTACACGTAACCAGGCCAATTGCATGTGGAACTTCCCGCGCATCCTGAAACACATGTACCCAGGCCAATCGCGTGTGGAACTTCCCGCGCACCCCGAAGTACACGTCCCCAGGCCAATCGCCAGTGGAACCTACCGCTCATACTGAAACACACGTACCCAGGCCAATCGCGTGTGGAACTTCCTGCGCACCCCGAAGTACACGTACCCAGGCCGATCGCGTGTGGAACTTCCCGCGCATCCCGAAACACACGTACCCAGGCCAATCGCTTGTGGAACTTCCCGCGCACCCAGAAGTACACGCACCCAGGCCAATCGCGTGTGGAACTTCCCGCTCATCCCGAAACACACGTACCCAGGCCAATCGCGTGTGGAACTTCCCGCGCACCCCGAAGTACACGTACCCAGGACAATTGCATGTGGAACTTCCCGCGCATCCTGAAACACACGTACCCAGGCCAATCGCGTGTGGAACTTCCCGCGCACCCCGAAGTACACGTACCCAGGCCAATCGCGTGTGGAACTTCCCGCGCATCCCGAAACACACGTACCCAGGCCAATCGCGTGTGGAACTTCCCGCGCACCCCGAAGTACACGTACCCAGGCCAATCACGTGTGGAACTTCCCACGCATCCCGAAACACACGCACACGCTATTTTTCACACAGCGGGTGTCCGTGTTTGTCGGTACCCCTTTGCACCTCATTTGTCCCAGAGGGCCACTGTATGGACCATTCATCATGGCTGTATATGGGTGCTTTTTGTTGGCGCACATTTTGGCGCACATTTATTTCAGGCGCAGGGACGCTACCGCCTGCTTTCTTGTGGCGTACTTGTTTGGCCCTGTGCGCGTCTTTGACCGTGCGCTGGTTTGCCCTATTCGATTCCATGAATACGGGTTGTAGGCGAGCGTGTGGGCGTTCCGCGCACTTGCCTCCTGTACTTCCCCCGTGACGCCCATATTTTCACGCGTTGTTCCCCATTCCGAGTGTTACGCCCCATGTTCCGCCTACTTTTGTGATGTGCGCCACGCTATGTGCGATTTCGCAGTGGCCGCGGCGCACGCTGTTGGATGACCTGTGCGCCTGCATGCGCGGCGCACTTTTTCAGCGCACATCCAATGTTTTTCTCGCGCACGGACTTCCATGAATCGATGTGCGCTGGTTTCCCTGCGATTTTCGTACTTGCACTGCGATTTTCGCACTTTTACTGCGAATCGCACGTTTTGGCACCTCTGAGCGGGAATTTTCGGCGCACATTAATTCCATGAATCGACCCCTGAATTTCTGTATCTCGTTGTCAGCGGAAGTATTCCAAAACGCCATACAAGGACCCTTAGCAGACTTCGTGGCACACTGAACGCAAGTGATGACATCCTGGTTTACGCAAAATCAGAAGGCAAACACCTGGAACGGCTGGAGACAGTGTTAACCAGAAAACAGTCTCTGGGATTAACACTTCACAGAGAAAAGTGTGAATTTCTCAAGAAGAAAATAGAGTTCTTCAGTTTCATTTTCCAGGGAGAAGGATTGTCGGCTGACCCAGCCAAAGTGAGGGACTTACAGGAGGCAAAGGCACCAGAGACATAAGAGGTGAGGAGTTTCCTCGGTATGGTCACCTACTGTGGGCTTTTCATAAAGGACCTAGCCAACCTGTCTGAGCCCCTACCTAACCTCACAAAACAACCCACTACATGGAGGTGGACGATGCTGGAGCAAAAGTAATTTGATGACATCAAGGCTGCCCTGTCTGACGATTGCACACTTGCGTTCTTCGACCCGCCAAATGTGGAGAGTGAGGCACAAATTAACATTCAGAGGATGGCCTTCTTCTGAGAGATGCCCATATAGTGGTTCCTACTGTATTGGTACAAAGGGTAATCGCGCTAGCACTCCAAGGGCATCAAGGAGCAGTGAAAACAAAAAGCCGCCTTCGTCTGAAAGTGTGGTTCCCGGCCCTTGAATAGAAAGTAGATACATTTATACAAGAATATATGTGGTGCCAATCCACAGCCCCGAAAACAAAGTAGCCAGCCATACAGTGTATGCCCGAAGCGAGGAGCCATGGGAGTGTGTACACATGCATTTTGATTCACACTTCCTTGTGATGGTGGACCAGTGGTCCCGCTACCCAGAGGTGGAGTTTGTACCCTCTGTGGCACTACATGACATGATACCAGCGATGGAAAGAATATTCACCACCCATGGTTTTTACAAAACAGTCTGCTCCAACAACAGCATACCCTTCCAAAGCTCAGGGTTTCAAGAATTCCTATCCGAATGAGGGATCAAACACAGGAGAATAACCCCCGTGTCGCCCCGGGCTAATGGAGAAGCCGAGCACCTAATGCGCACGTTGAACAAGACTTTTCGCATTGCCATGGCCAAGGGGTATGTGATAGAAGAGTACTTTTTCACTTTTTATCGGAATACCGAACAACCCACCCACTGTTCGACCGGAGTGGCACCAGCGGAGGCCTTCTTTCAGCTGTGTTCACGCACCTTGCTCGCCGAGGTGGAAGGGAGAACCCCGGTGGCCATAGATACTGAAGCCGTCCACATGCACACAGAGAGACTGACTGAACAGGAAAATGTGCGCAGACGGCTGCATGGACGTGATTTGGTAGTACGAGACACGTTCCTGGTGCGGACACAAAACCCTGCAGGGAAGAGGGTGCCGATTTATGAGCCCACACCCCTGAAAGTAGTCAAGGAGCACAGATCACAAATAACTGTTGTGGACAATCAAGGAAAAGTGACACAAAATTCTACTTTCTTTTGCAAGCTATCAGGGCCACCCCGACACAAAAGTAAAGTGGTCAGTCTGACCCAACCAGAGATGATCACTGATGAAGGTGGCAAGTACAACAAGTGGACGCCGCAAGCGAGAGCAGATGGCTCTGTGTCCTAAGGGCCTGGAGATCAGGTAGAAAATGGGTCGGGGCAGAAGGGGAACGTTGTTACCCCACCTGGGAGTCCAGGCACCAACCGGCGTACCTACAAGGCTATGATGTAGGGACATGAACTGTAAGTACGTGCCCATCAGTAAAGGCAATGTGGGAAAGGACTAGAGAGAACACACATGTGAAGCCCTCATAGGGGCCTGTTTGATTGTTATAGCTGTTAGGTTGAAACTGTTGGTTGTTTGG
This sequence comes from Ambystoma mexicanum, assembly GCF_040938575.1. Classification (NCBI taxonomy): domain Eukaryota; kingdom Metazoa; phylum Chordata; class Amphibia; order Caudata; family Ambystomatidae; genus Ambystoma; species Ambystoma mexicanum. Next base: position 637,389,828 of record NC_090925.1, read on the forward strand.
AAAGGGTTTTGCTTTTCTTTCTGTGGAAAAAGGGAGGAGTACTGTCATGTGACACCATGCTGTGACATCACACATAACAGCGTATTAAATACGTCACTGCTCGCCGCCAGACCTTACTCCAGGGAGCAAACACCAACCAACATGGCAGCGTCTAAACACGGTTGCTCCATCGTGATGTGGAAAGCCACTGGCATTCAAAAGAAAACCGATGAACTTCTTCCCCTCATGCAATCGAGGAAAGTGTGCATGGCCCTTATCTCTGAGCCCCATCTGAAAGGATGCCACAGCTGAAGCTGGCAAATCACATGGTGTACCGGACTGACCGAACCACAGGAATCAAAGGTGGAGGGACTGCTGTGATAGTGAGCACACAGATTAACTATTATGTGCTGGCGCTACCACCCTTCAAAAGCATTGAAGCCACCGGAGTCCAGGTCAAGACTGCAGCAGGACCACTCGGATTGATTGCAACAAACTGCCCTCCTAGAGTAACACTGGATTTGGGAGATCTGGATGTCTTGCTTGACTCGAATGTTCCAACCAGTCTTGGAGGGGACATGAATGCTAAGCACCGATTCTGGAACTCAAGGAACACCAACTCCAGGGGGCACAAGCTGCTGGCATACTCCAGAGAAAACGACTTTGTGGTAGCAGGTCCTATAGACCCCACACAATACCCAACCATAGCCAGCCACAACCCGGACATGCTGGACATCGCACTGCTGAAGACCTTCCGACATTTGGTTGAACTGGCAACTCTTGCTGAACTGACCTCAGATCACAACCCGGTATTGATCACTCTGGGAGACGAGATGGAAACCTACCAGCAGACTGTGAAGTGCACCTTTCGTAGGGCCGACTGGAGCAGCTACAAGGAAGAGCTAAGCAATTTCACGACACCGGACCCCTTGTGCATCAAGGGAGACATCGAAATGGCTCTGGGTGCCCTTACAACTGTGGTTCAAGAGGCAATTGAACACAGTGTCCCGAAACAGAAACCGAAACGCTGCTCCATCTACAACTTACCAAGCGGCATCAAGCAAGCAATTGCTGAAAAAAAACGGGCTCTGCAGCAATGGCAGAAACACTGCACACCTGATCTACTACAGAAGTACAACCAGCTCACGAGGATTCTACGAGAGCAGATCAGGGAACACCAAATAGAAAAATGGGAAGCTATTACAGCCAACTTGATAGCTCAATCTGGAGGATGACTCGTCACCTGACTGGGAAGAAGGAACCAAGCCCCCCAATCCAGGGGAGGACCCGCCTTGCATGCAGCAACAAAGACAAGGCAGAGGTGTTGGCGGATACGCTTGAGGCTTTGTTTATGCCAAACAAAGCCAGCAGGATAAAGGACCAATTGGAAAAAGAAATCGACAAATATCTCTCGGAGTGCCCAGCCAAGATAGGAGTTCAGAGTATTGAGGAATGCTCTCAAAACTCTCTAAGCTCTGGGAAAAGGCCCTTCCCACCAGCTTCAGCAATTTTGCCTCTGAAAGGAATCTTCTCAACGAACAATTTGGAATTTGTAAAGATCATGCGACGAACCATCAGTTACTGAGAGTGGTCGACAAAATTACCCATTGATTCAACATCCAAAAATGTACCGGGATCGTCTTCTTGGATGTGGCCAAAGCCTTTGATCGAGTATGGCACAAAGGTCTTCTGCACAAGAGGATTCACCTTGGATTCCCAAGCTATTTGGTGAACCTGATTGCAAGTTACTTGGATGATCGATCCTTCTACCTGACCATGCGGGCAGAGCTTTCAACAACACGCCCTATCCGAGCAGGCGTGCCACAGGGATCAATCCTTGGACCATTCCTGTTCAACACCTTCACCAACGACATCCCTATGGACCTTCACAAAACAGACCTGGCATTATATGCAGATGATGTTGCAGTCATCTCACAGTCTTTCAAGGAAAAGCAAGTGGTGAAAAATCTACAAAAATGTTTGGACAAGATGTCAACATGGTACACCGGCTGGCAGATTGCACTGAACACCAGCAAGACGATTTCTATGATGTTCACGAAAAAGAACATCAAGTTTCAAACGCGTATTAGCCTCAACGGAGAGAACATCAAGTGGGAGAGCAGTAGCCGTTACCTGGGAGTAACCCTGGACATCAGCTCACCTGAAGGATCCACCGTGAAAACACCCAAACGGAAAGCCTCTGGCAAGCTTGCAGCACTGTACCCACTCTTGAAGTCAAGATCCATGCCTATCCGGAGCAAAGTCATCATCTACAAGATGATTATTAGACCCACCCTGACTTATGCTTCTCTGGCATGGAGCATCTGTGCAGAAACCCACCAGAGGACTTTCCAAAAGGTGCAGAACAAAGCCCTGAGGATAGCTGCAGGAGCTCCACTTTTTGCAAGAACAGCCAACCTGCACAGGGATCTGGGAATCGAGATGTTGGATGAACATGAAAGTCCCAAGGACTGGATCATAAGGCAAACCCTCTGATCAAGAAACTTGTTACGATTACTGCTAATTCTTTTGATCGCTACCTGCGGCCCGTCACAGCGCCGACTCTGTGAAACCATCTCTACTGTGACAAGAACACAGATGAAGAAGCATTTCAAACTACGACTACACTCTCAACCAGAGAAATTGGCGTAATGAGGCACAGCCTGGGTATCCAACATCCCCCACTGACAGACCAAAACTGTCAGCAAAACAAACTTCTCTACCCGCCATGATTATTCACGAGTGGGGACCTCAACAAGTAACACAGTGTCTGTGTGTTTCCTTGCCCACTGTGCGTGCCATACCAGTGGCGTGCACCAGCAGGCTCCTGCTGAGTGAGCGTGTAACACAGCTCACAAGAAGAGGCATGTCAGTAGGCAGAAACATACCTCTCAACCTTTTATGTTTTCAGGACGGGTGAAAACCCCAGATTTTGTTTTTGGTGGGTGACAGCCCAAACCCATATATGCGATTGTTATGTCCCCGATTCCTGTTCAATGCTTCGGCGGGGAATCAGGAAGGTAGGCCCAGGCTGCAGGACCGCGCTGCGCAGCTCCAACAGGAGCAATAAGGACACAGACGCTCGTGCATTGCTGTCCTGACCCGGAACTGCTCCCACGGATCGGGGCTTTTATTGTAAACGCCTTGCATCACTGAGTAGCGGGACAGAAGGCGGATGTAACATTCCTCCTTTATTTTAAACAAAACATTCACACATAAACATTACTTTGGCAAACTGTTCTAACTAAGGAACTGTGTAGTCTCTCGAGTGGGTCTGCTACCACTCATAGTCTCTGAGTCTGGCCAGAGACCGGGGCGCAGTTCTTAAGCTATATCGTCCACCCCGGGGTGCGAATCCCTGGGTCCCCTCGGGTTTCTCACCTTCATCGTTCGGCTCACCCAGTCCTGCTTCACTCGGCGATTCCTCCACTCTGTCGTCCATGGTCGCTTCGGCTTCCGGGTGGTCATGTCCCTCCCCCATGTGTGGTTCCTCTTCATCCTCGGTTGCGGCTCGCCGTCTGTACAAAGATCCTTTGGTACTGCCTTGAACCAAGACGCATTTCTCGTTACTTGCCTTTGTCCCCTTCTGGCCATTATTATGGTGCCATGCCTCTGGTTTATAGTCCATGGGACAGCGTCATATTGGGTGTCTAATTTAGATTTTGATGGGTTTCTCACCATGACCACTTGATCACCAACTCGGTGGTGGGACCTCTTGGCATTCCTTTTGTTACTCATATGGGCATTTGCCACAGTACACCTTAGTTCGGTGCGTTCACGGTCATGCGTGTCTGTGCTCCTGGATGGTGCGGGATGGATGACTCTCCAGGGGTTTGCGTTGACGCGCGACAGGTGCAATACTTTGTTCACTGTTCGCATGAAGCGTTCAACATCGCCATTGGCCTGTGGCCATCTCGGCATTATGTGGTGGTAGTGGATGTTAAGTTCCGCGAGGTATTTCTTGAATTCCTCTTCTTGGAATGGTGGGCTGTTGTCACTCCTAATCCTCCTTGAAAGGCCAGGCGTTGCGAACATTTTCTCGATTGCTGGTATGACCGCCTCTGCTGCTGTGGAGTTAACAATTTCAACCTCAGGGTACCTGGAGTAGTCGTCGATCGCCACCAAAAGGTATGTGCCTTCCTGTACTTGGCAAAAGTCTATGTTGATGGCGTCCCATCTAGCAGATCCTCGCTCCTCGATCTGCCCTCCGCTGAAAGGATGGGCTCTGGATTGGGCGGCGCCTCCGTTATTTGGTATGGGAGGCAGGTATTGACCAGCTGCTCGACTTTCCCATTGATGTGGGGGAACCAGACGCGTTGCCTTATCCGTGCCTTGGTTCTTACCATCCCCTGGTGTGCTTCGTGTGCCAGCGCTACTACTCTGTCCTGTAGGCTTGCAGGGATGACAATCCGGGTCTCTCGTAGGATTAACCCCTTTTCTGTGATGGATAGGTCTTGTCTGACTGTGAAGATTCCCGTGAGGAATTCTTTGGCCTCCGCTGTTCTGTTGTGGATGTTTCGTAAGGAAGACTTCCATCCTCCTGATATGATCGTGTCTTTCACCAGATCACAGCATGGGTCGTTTTGCGTGGCCTCTACGATGTCTCCTATTCCGATGGCTCTTGGCTTCATGGTGTGTATCAGCTGGCAAATGTGTTCCTCCGTTTCTTCCGCCAAGTGTATTTCCCCCGGTGTTGCAGCTCTCGGGTATCTCAACAGGAAATCTGCTGGGTTACCACTGCCTGGCTGATAGACTAGCTCGAAGTCATATTGTTGTAGATGTAACAGCCACTTTGCAATTCTGGCAGAGGGGTGTGATGACGTGCCTGTGAATATCGGGAGTAATGGTTTGTGGTCCGTATAGGTCTTGAATTTCCGGCCATATAGATATAGATGAAAATGGCGGCAGCCCCACAGTACTGCGATTGCTTCTTTTTCGATATGTGAATATTGTTGCTCTGTCGGTGTGAGCGTGCGGGATGCATAGGCAATCGGCACTGATTCTCCTGTGTTGGCCACCTGTATGAGGATGGCTCCCAGACCCACGGGGCTGGTGCCAACATACAGTTCGGTTGACAGTGTGGGGTCATAATATGCCATGGTGGTGTCTGCCGAGAGTGATGCCTTATTGTGTTGGAATGCTTCTTGGCAGGTTGGCCCCCAAACCCATTTCGTGAGTTCTCGTAGGGGTTCTGATAGTGTGGCCAGGTTCGGAATTAACCTTCCGCAGTAGGTGGCCATGCTTAGGAAACTGCGAACCTCCGTCGGTGTGGTGGGGGGTGAGGCAGCTTGGATGTCCGCTACTTTTTGGGGGTCTGCTGAAATGCCTGCGCTGTTAAAGGTGTAGCCGAAGAGATCTCCTCCTTTAGGAACTCACATTTTTCTTTGTGGATTGTCATCCCAGCACTCTCTAGCCTCTTGAGTAGCATGTGGTGCCTACGTACGTGTTCTTCTCTATTTTCTGCATGAATAAGAATGTCATCACTGACGTTTAAACCCCCCTGAATGTCACGTATCACCTCCTGGATGGTTTGCTGAAAAACTTCGGCTGCCGAGGAAATTCTGAAGCTGAGCCGCTTGTATCTGCGTAGGCCGATATGAGTGGAGAACGTCGTGATGTACCGGGAATCCTGGTGTAGTTTCAATTGGTGATATCTGGCATTCAGGTCAAACTTCGAGAATATCTTGGATCCCGTGAGGTCTGCTTATATTTCATCGAGGGTCGGGGTGATGTGACGCTCCCGTTTTATTGCTGTGTTGGGGAGGCGCATATCAATACATATTCTCACTTTCCCAGGTTGTTTGGGCTTCTTGGTGACGACCATAGGTGACACCCATGGCGTGGGACCAGTCACTTCCTCGATAATGCCCGCTTTTTCAAGTGCCCTGAGCTCCTTTTGCACCCGGTTTCATATGTGGAACGGCGTTCTTCAGTGTCGCACTGCTCGCGGCTGGACAGACTCATCGATGTGTAGCTTGATTGACTTCCCCTTTAGGCACCCAATCCCTTTGAGGAGGTTCGGGTATCTCTTGAGAATGTTGTCAACGTCTTGTGAGTCTGTTACTTCGCATATGAAACTTATCAGTCCCAGGTCCTCTGCTGCGTCACCACTCAGGAGGCACTCTATGCCTGTGTTCACTACGTAGATTTTGGACTGCAGTGATTTTTCAACTTTGCTGAGTGTGGTTCGAAATCTGCCTACTATGAGCAGTGGAGTTTTGCACCCATATGCAAACAGTAACGTGTCCGTCGATTTTAGGGCTGGTTGGGGCCATAGTTTTCTGAATGCAGTCAGCGGCATGACGTTGACGGACGCCCCCGTGTCTCTAGTCATTTGCATGTCTTGCCTTTGGATCGCTACTTGCCATTTTCGTCTTCGCAGTCTCTTTTTGGGTGTTGTGCTTTCGTAGTTCAGTGCTGAGATTAGGTATACTTTCTTTCCTTTCTTCCATTGGTCGTTTGCAGCTTCTTGCTGGTTGTGTGTCACATCGTCTCCTTCCTCCTCGGTTGATGAATTTGTGGTTTTGACACGGCGGGCGCTGGCCTGTTTCTTTTTCTTTCCCGCATTTTTGTCCTGGGGTGTGTGTGGTTGTTGTTGTGGCACCCCTGACGATCTGCACACTTTTGCGTAATGGTCTTTTCTGCCACATGCCCCGCATGTGGTACCCTGGGCAGGGCAGTTACGTTGTCCGTGGCGAGGACCTCCGCACCACCCACATTCCATGGGTCCTGGGTTCTGTGTTGCCACCTGGGTGCGTGCTGTTTCCACTGGCATCATCGTTCGTATATTGGCGATTCGTGATTTGGGCCACGGTTGCCGTGGTAAGAACCGGCTGGAGTTTCTGTAGGATTGTGCCCATGTATGCCGCCCTGGCATGTGCCAACTCCCTCTGGCGGCCAAGTTCCAGGATCCTGTTCAGGGATATTCCTTTTTCACTCAGCACCATCCTCCTTAGCTTCTCTGAGTGTATCCCATTTATGAGTTGTGGTTGGATCCCCTTTTCGGTGTCTGTGAATTCCCACGATATTGCGCGTTTCCGGAGCCTGGTGTGATAGGCATCCAGTGTCTCGTCTTCCATCTAGTTGGTGGTGCAGAATATAAATGGTTCATAGTCTGGATTGAGCTGGGGCATGAAGTGGGCCGTCAGGGTGTCGTTCGTCTGTTGGTAAATGTCGAGGCCGTCCGTGATCGCCAACAAATTGAAAATGCGTAGGACCTCGTCCCCAACATTCAGTAGGAGGTGCGACCTCATTTTCCTTGATGTGGTAATGTCTTTGCACTCCATGGCCATCTCATATTTTTGTATCCACAGTTGCCATCGTGGGCCAACCGATGATGGGTTGGTGCATGGGTCAAAAGGGTTGAGTGCGATGGTTGACCCCCAATGCGGGCGTGTCTGCGGCGTGGATGGTGACAGGTTGGCAGCTGTTCTAGAGGGCGTGCCGGGCCTAGGAGTGGACGTGTCTGTTGCCATGCTTTATTTATTTTTTTGGAAAATGCGCCTGTCGGTGCGCACTAGTGGCAATTGTTTTCTCACCTTGGAGTGTAGTTAGTGAAACCTGTTGGTATCTCCGTTATGCGTCCACCTGTTTGTCCCAAGGCTCCTTTTACACCCCTGTTCCGCCTGTTGTCCAGTTTGGAAAGGTCTGCCCAATGGTGTATGGCCACCATCCAGTGCCAGCTTCTCATACACAGTTATAGGCAAAGGTCAAAGGCAAGCCCAGCATGTGCTGCGTGGATTTGCTTCAGCTGATTTATGAGCACGTGAGAGGAAAAGAGAAAATTATTATTCTTTTTTTTTTCAGGTGGGTGCCCCCACCGTGGTTTCCAAAAATGACACCCTTGCTAGGGGCTTTGTGTGCTGGGTGGCGGGGTCGGGCGTGCCGTTCTACTCGCTTCCTCGTCGCCAGTGTTATGTCCCTGATTCCCGTCCGATGCGTCGGCGGGGAATCAGGAAGGTGGGCACAGGCTGCAGGGACGCGCTGTGCAGCTCCAACAGGAGCAATAAGGACACGGACGCTCGTGCGTTGATGTCCTGCCCCGAAACTGCTCCCGCTGAGCGGGGTCGGGGCTTTTATTGTAAACGCCTTGCGTCACGGCGTAGCGGGACACAAGGCGGATGTAACAGCGATGTGTGTAAGGGAAGGGTTGTATACGAATTGTTCGTTTTACAACTGCTCGAATGACAATTGACCTTTTCACAATTGACCGAATTGTGAAGGTCAATTGTATCATATATGTGGGGGGAAACCCCCCACCCAACGCCAAACCCCCCAAAACCCATATATATATACATATATATATTTCCAAACCGATATATATATATATTCGGTCAATTGTGAAAAGGTCAATTGTGACCCTGTGACCCTTTAAATTCGGTCAATTGTTCATTCGAACAATTGTAAACGAACAATATGGGTAATACCTAAGGGAAGCACCACAACGGGTGAGTGAGTTGATTATAGGGCGGGTGACACATGCCAAAATACCTATGAGATGGGAGGTATGCACAAGCAAAGGGTGCTCAAGTGGCCCAGGACTCTGCCATTTATGCTGGTTTTTCTTTGCATAATGGAACTTGTAGCCTCGTGGTTTCCCCATTATAAATCGAGGAATAAAAGTGGCATAATGTAAAGAGAAGACAAAAAGATGGACTTCCATCTCAAGGATGTCAAATTGTTGCCATGCATGCAGCGTGGTGGGAAAGCAGAGCACAAGGTTTGGAAATAAGTGAGGTGGGAGTACAGCAGACCGGCGCTGCACTGCTACTGTGTGCGTCCAGTTTGACGCCACACACCATCCACAGATTCCACACAAAATGATATTATAGTAATTTCCTTCCGCATTTTCGTTGGAAGGAAGAATAACCTTATTCGCGTCCTCTAAATACAGAGCATTTACGTGAAATGCAAAAGTAAAGGTAAACCGCTGCAGAAAATGTACGATGCGGCAGCCTGCATGAGAAGGGGAGGAGTAATCTGGAAGCAACAGAGGTGTGGCTTCGGAGCAGTTGCTGCACTGAGGGAGGAGGCTGGGGAGTCGAATTACGCGAGACCGTGGATGCGACGCCTGCTGGGCCTCAGCCTGACACCCAGTTCTGAGGCATTTTACTGCTGCTCCGCGAACCCCCTGTAGTGCCCCTCCTCATGGCTGTACCCGTGCCGATCAGATGCCGGACTTCTCTATCCCTCGTGGTTGTCTTGGCTGCCCTGCAAATCCAAAGCCTGGCGCAGGAGACACCTGCTCCGCCCCGGAAGATCGGTAATATTGATGACCTTGAAAACGTGCCATGGAGGATGGAGAGGCAATGTTTAGGCATGAGTGGGCTGGGAGATAGCAAGACGGGGATTTGAAACAATCCGGGATGGAGTTAAGTGTTTTATTATATTCTGGAGGGGGAGGTGAAATGATCGCCCACTGGTGGACGTGTGCCAGAGCTGCCAAGTAACCCTATCATGTGTCAGTAGTTGATCCACTCCTGGATATATGTATGCATTTTGGTACTTGTAGTTTGGCCCAGGACATAAACATGCAGAATTGCAAGTGTCAGAACGCAAAGTAAAACAGAACTACCTATGACATAGGGCTATGTCTGATTCTAGGGTCAGGAAGGCTCACTCCTCCCACCCCCCCCTTCCCAATTTCTATTGACTTTGCAGGGAGTTGCAATAGCAGAAAGTGACTTAGCATGCAGTGACACCCGTCCTTAGTTTATGGTTGGTTCTCTGGGAACTTACATTTGAAGGATTTAATAATAACAGGCAAATAACTTTGAATTACCACTTGCTGATTGCTTCCTGATAACCCTCAATACTGCTAGCCCCACTTGTGCCCATATCAACAATTGAAGGTTCTCCGCCTTCTACTACAGAGATGACCAAAGCCCTTTCTTGATTTTTCCGCCCTCCCATAATGGAGGGCACTTACCTACCTTTTTTCTGATATGCCACTCTGTCGAAGCTACCCGTACCATGGAGGAAGGAGGACATAAATTCTGTGAGGAGCAAGAGGAAGACCAGGAGTAATAACGTTTATCGAAAGTAATAGTGGAATCGAATCACCCCCGTTATCAGTCTTTCTCATCCCACTCCTTACAGCTAACGAATACCCGAAGTTCATGTGATTTGACTACCACAGTAACAGGGTCACACAGCCTGCACGCATGGTGATCTTTAATAAAACCAGGGAACATCATAGAGAAGAGGCCGCCAGAAATGCATGGGCAAATTCCCCTCCCCTAGATGCAACCACTAGTGGTGAATTAAGGTCAATATAGATGGCCAAATGGCTGCCTGACGATTCTCCAAGATGGACACGCCCCTTCCCTTTTCCACAATGCAGCCATTCCTCTGGTGGAAAGACCCGGAACCCTCAGTAATATATGCTAGGCTGATCAAATCCTTCAACCAGTGGCTATGGGTTAAGAAATAATCCTTTCTACCCAGCCCTACAGATAAGGGGTCTATCGGCCACTTTTACACGCTAAAAATATGCAAATAAATACTCCCAATATAAAAAAAGGGAAAAGGACACATATGAGAGCGTGCCCCTGCTTTCGCCAAAACAGGATGTGTTTGGATCATTAGCTCATGTTGTACCACCGGAAGAAACAACAATAATTATAGAAGAGGTCACTTGTATCTTTCACTATGCATGAATAACTTGGTGCATTTCTGTTTTACAGTTTAACATGTACTACTCCCATTGTGAACAGGACTCATGTTTTTACTCCCTAAAATTCATTTTACTCCCACAAACAAACAGTGGTTCCAGCCAGATATTCCAGCAGAATCGCCCTGTTCAAGTGATCTGAGGTGAGGGAGACTGTTGCAAAGAGACCTTTGGATGGGCTAATGAGAAGCATTTAAGAAGCTGAGCCATGACAGCTTGTAAGTCCCCCGACTCCACCCCCTTGCACCTGCCCCAGAGCTCCCTGTAAGCCTTGATAGCACCCCATTTGATGTAGAGAGAAGAGGTGGCCAGGCCCAAGTTGAATCCATCCTGTAATAACAGAGAAATGTCCTTGCTCTCGCATTTCAGGGGTAGAACGCGTTGACCACTCCACAGGACACAAACCACCTACAGTGGTGCTCCAAGGAGCAAAAAGTCCAGCTCTTATGGGAGGCTTGTAATGACATGTAGACTTCACCATTCAAGCCATGTCCCCTAAGCCCCACCCTTTTCGAAAGTCAGGCCACCCCTTGCCAATTTCTGCTCATCGGGCAGAGCTCAGGTGAGAGAACCGGGCGATGAGCCATCTGGAGAAACTGGGGAAGAGCAGTCGCGAATTACTTCAGATGGGGAAACACCTGGGCCCTTCTGCATCTGGCCCTTTAAATCGCTTTTGGAATCAAAGGGACTGGAGGAAAGGCATAGAGTAAATCCCTTAGCCATGGAAGAGAGAACATCTGTCCCAGAATCTCCTTCCATTCCGGTTTAAGACCAGGAGGGGCCAGGAGGGAGTCCTCCTAATGGGCACATGTGTTTATTCTGGGCAAACCTGAAGGTCGGGTGATGAGGTTGAAGGTCTCCGAAGACCACCTGCACTTCTTTGACGATAAAAGATGACTCAGCCTGTCCACTACTCTCAGGTGAACGGCCCTGAATAAGAGAAGATTGGTCTCTCCTCTCCTCCCCCATAATCCCATCTTCCAAGTGATACCAAGTCCCTGGACCTTGGGCTCCCCTTTGCCGGTTTACATTGACCACATCTGTCCTATTGTGTGCCTGAACCAAGACTACCTGGCACAGAAATGTCTGTTGAAAAATAACCTGCACCTCTCTGCAGTGGAATGACATACTAATCTTCTTTGAGATTAACAACCTTGGCAAGTCCCCCAACCTGAAGTGCTGGCATCTGTGGTCAGAATATGAGGCAGTGGGGGCTTGAAGGCACGGCCCTGTACGCTCACGCCAGAAAAAATACAACCGATTAAGGAAAAAAGGCCAATAGATTTCTTGCACGGATAACACGTTTTAACTGTACAAAAATATGAATGCAAGCAAAGAACTCTGCTGCTCAAGAACATTCTGGACGAATTATTACACACAGAGGCTTATAAGACATCACAGCGTCATCACTGTATAATACAAATCTGATTGGCTGGTTGGTGAGACCCTATACATGGGCCTGTTCCATAGTGGATGCCAGGTTGCGAATGGCTCCAGTCTCGTCCGTCTGTCTTCCACCATGTGGGGTCAGCTAGGCTCATCTCTTCAGGAACTAAAGGTCAGACTCTTCACATTTTGCTATCACAGAGTTACTATTGTAGAATAATAATACTACTACATCATTATGGCCTGCACCTGGGAAACTTGGGGACTGGCACAGGGGAGGAACACGATCATGCTAACCCACATATTCTTTGCTCAGTTCATATCGAACTCTCCGCACCCAAGGCTTCCACACTCGTTTTGAGCTATAATTTATTCCTCCCTGTACCTCGTATTACAAAGGGTGTATTTATGGGATAAGGTGAAATGGTTGTGTTTGCTTGGATCTTTTATGACCACTGGTTTCGTGGTTGGTGGTCTGAGGTCACCTACTATCGCAGAACTCATGGGTCTTGGACTGGGTCAGTTGTGGGTGCCATTACTCCTGGTGGGCTGGGTGGGGGTTGGAGGTCTGCTGGTGGGCTGGATGTGATGAATGTGCGCTACAAGGAGCCTGGTGCTGTCTCATGGCCTTGCCGGGCACATTCCTCTCTGGGATAATGAGTAATTTGAACAGTGTAGGAACAAAGGGAAGTTTCTATGGGAATTAGCAGTTTAGGTTTGTCTGCCCTCAGCGTTTGTTCCTGTTCAGGTTTCTCCGCCGGACCAACGTTTACTGCGTGTCCATGCAGGGCTGAATGTGTCTACCATAATTACAGATGGCTTCTCTTTACGTGCACTCACTAAGTCTATATATCTATAATTCATGCAATATTGTGTTTGTGCCGGGTTTCCTAGCACGGCCCTCTCCCCCCTGATACATTGCACGTCTCTCTATGGGACTCGCCTCATTCTAAAGCACCTACGGGGGTGGGAAAGGCTAATTTCCTTACCAACATTCCCACCTTTCGTTTCTTCTACAGTAACAAATTCCTCTGCATACTTGCATTCGTTTCCCCTCTCACTGCAGCTTCATATGGCAAGAGTTCCTTTATTGGCATCCATGCCCTACATACATCCCGCAGGCTTTCTCCCGCTTGTGCATACTCTTCGGGAGTTGACGTCATGTAGATGCATCGCCCATCCCCTGCTAAATCTACCCATACTTCCTTATAATTTTCAGTGTCTGGGGAGGAACAATGATTGTGTTGTATAGTCTATCTGCTTCATCACCGTAGGGTCTGGGGACCATGCAGGGGATACAGTGGTCAGTTTGTATTTGTATCTCCTTTGTACTATGAGGTACTTTTGAAATGCCAATTGAAACCATCATCATTGTGCTATCAGGCACTGCTTTGGCACAACATCGGAGTCCCAGTTGGCAGGTGAAGAAAAGAAGCAGGATGAACACGATGACAGGTACAAGCATCTTCACAGTGCTCCCAGCCTGTATGAGGCCCAGCTGAATGCCATTGTAAACCAGTCTTCTTCTTGGATGCCAGCTTCTTTTTTCATTTGGACCCCCAGGCCGTGTACTGCATCTATGACGTGTGACAATGACCCATTTCCTGCATCTTCAGAAGGCACGAACATGCAACATGAACTCCCGGTTTTCTTTTTGCACATGTCTCCTTCCATTGGCGTCAGAATATCCAGGATGTAATGGTTCCACCTTTATAACGTTGAACCCCTGCTCGGTGTCATTTAACAACTGGATCAGTTCCCAGCACGCGATCTGCAACCATTTGGCATCGGCTCATGCTTGTACGCCGGGTAGCAAGTGCGATGCAAGGAAACTTTCAGCTGAGCTAAACAACTTCTATTCTACGGGTATCTCTACAAGCAATGATGGTTAGACTTTTGATAGATATTACAATGTTCTCTTGTTTTCTGCGCAGTTTTTCGTATTGGTTCTTCACAGGGAGGATGCAAAATTCTGTTGGTGGCAGTGGGTTTTGTTCTTCGACTGCTGGGGACACTGCTGGTGTTCTGTCAGGCATTGAGCCCCCTTTCAGGTGTTCTTCTGGGACTACTAGTAGCGCTGAATGTAGTGTGACCAGTGAACAATAGCCCCTCTATGAAGGTGGGTGGTGCAAGTATGCATGTTGGCCACGCACCAAGTAGTAGTCCGTCAGTGCTGCGTGCCTCTCTTCAGGTCTGGAATTGGCAATGTTCTGTTGCTTCGCTCGTTGGAGTCGACAAAGAAAGTTTCTTTGCTGTGGAAGCAAAGTTCATAGTTCTCCTCTCGGTGCACTTTCACTGGCTTCTCCATTGCTGCAATCCATGTCAGTTTTGTGGCGTGCACTGTCCATATTGTGCACATGGTCTTCCCACGAATGCCACTGTTTTTTCTTCGATTCCCAGGAGGCCTTCAGCTCAGCAACTGAGTGTCATTTCCTGCCACTTGTTGTTTACACATTTTGCTCTGTCAAACACTAAATATGGCTGTTGTAAGCAATTGATGTTCGTCGGGTTGTTCTTGCATTTCAGGGCATCTGGATCGACCAGTTCTAGACGCACGATGTGTGCCTGGAAGGTGCCTTTTAGTCTACATAGCGCAAGATGAACCAGGCATTGTGCCTTTTATAATTGGGACTTCCTGTGGTACTAAAACCTTGGGTGCCTCTGATGCGTGCGGTATGAACGGGCATACATAGCAACTACTGTTGGTCGTTCGTCTTCCCACCGCACCCATATCTGAATACCAGCTGTTGAGTGTTTGAGATGACCAATATCTTTAACAGCATCCAGGCCTAGGCCATGGTATGCATCGTATTTGGGCCTAGGCGCTTGCCTTTTCATTCTATCATGGGGCAATATATACCTCATTGGTGGTATACTACTGCTAGCATTGGTACTACTGCTACTATTCGTGCTACAAAGGAGGTTTTTAATTGTGGGAAATAGTATTTTTAACATTTTGCTAATGCACACACTCATTCAGGCACTGGTGTTATTTGTATGGGACATATTGTACATATATTCAGTAGGTTTTATTGAGAGGTGTACTTTCATTTAGCCCCCCCCCTTTTAGATGGCTTGCCCAGATAAAGGATGAGCCCAATAACTTGCAATATAAACATAAGTATGGTGAACAGAATAGCAATAAAATGCAAGCCGCAATCATAGGAATATAATCTGGTAGAACTAATAACATTTCTATCACTATGCAATGAATCATTTGATGTTGAGCGTTACATTTTCTTTCTCCTATAATTGGGAACAGAAACAGGTGGGTGTGTGGGGGGGGGGGGTTAAAGCATAACGGAGCAGGAGGGTAGGGAGATAAAGATTGTTTTAATTTACAGAGCTCATGATTTTAGCAGCAATGCATGTTTGGTAGCTTGTACATGCACTAATATTGGCAGCATTAAGCTAAGTATAGTGAGGTAGATTGGTTGTTTGTTTTAGGATACTGGTGAGGAATTTGGCTGTACCTTGCGATTATCTGAGAGGTGTTTCCAATATTGAATCCCTTTCACCTTTACTGCGAGAGGGGTGGAAAACACCACTTCATAAGGCCTGTGGAACCTAGGGTTGTTCCACTTGCGCACAAAGCTCCTGACAAATATTGACTCCCCTCGCAACAATGGTCGGGTGGGCGTGGTTTCTTAGGCAGGTTGATCTGCAGTGTTGTGTGGACTGTCTGGGCGATGTGGTGCGATTATTGTTGCAAGGTGTTTCTGGAGGTTTGGTATGAACCAATCCTCCTGGATGTCAGCTGCAATGTGTTGTTTTGAACTGTGGGAGGGGTAGTGTAATTGCTCAAATGCTGTGTGTAATAGTTCATTTGGCATTACTGCTTTGTTGGGGCATTGCTGCCTCCATAGGAGATCAGTGGGCATCTGTATGCACCCTTGCTTGAGCCATCTGTCATTTTCTTCCTGTGGCGCTACATTGGAGTTCTATTATTTGGGCTATAGGCAGTGTTGTGTATGGGTCATTTTCTGGTCATGCTGGTGTGGGCACTGGGAGATATTCTACCACATTGGCCGCTGCATCCGCGGCTGCGCTTTCCAAAGAAAATTCGTCAAAATATTATTGGCATGGGCGGCGCATTTGACGTCAGGGCAGAAATCAAGGCATTTAGTAGCACTGCATGTTGCAAGGGACCATCTGCCTGTCGAATGCCCCTCCTTTTCCAGCATGAGAAACCAGTGTGTACTGTTGTGATGACGTATGCTGAGCCTGAGTAGATGGTCACATGACAGTCCTTTGATGCTCGAAGTGCTTCTATGAGTGCTATGAGCTCGGCTGCTTATGCTGAGTTGTGCATAGGTTGACTTTTCATTACTAATGTTTCATAGTCTTCTGCTTCTAAGCGCACCACTGCTGCCCCAGTATGTCTCTGTCCGGTATTCTGGTCAATTGACCCGTCAATGAAGAGCACCTCACCCTCCTCTAGTGGACTGTCTTTTGCTTTGGGGATTTCATCCTCTTGCCTCTGTCGTGTTGCTTCAAGTCATTGGGGGTCATTCCGAGTTTGGAGGCAGCCATGGTGCTGTTAGCACCATGGCTGCCTCCAAACTCTGGTCCGGGTCCGGGTCCGTGGTGTCGGAATGGGGACTTACCGGGACATTCCGACCTATGCGGACCCGGTAAGTCCCCATTTCAAAAACCATTCCTCAATAGGGCTCAATGGGAATAGGGAAGGAGCTAATAACGGGCCCGCAAATAATTAGCTCCATGGTCCCTTAACCGGCCCCGCTAAGGCCGGCTGGTAAAACCAGCCGGCCCTAGTGGGACCCACTAAGGGACGTCGTAATAGGGTGGTAGGGGGTTAACGGCACCGGCATCCTTACCGGTGCCGTTAACCCCCTACCGCCAGGGTTGGAATGCCCCCCATTGTCTGTGCACGCTTCCGTTAGGGACGTGGCTGGATTTACTGTTTTGTATCGCACTACGTGGATTTTCACACTCAAGGTGATTAATCTTGTATGCCGATGCTCTCTGGGTAGTCAGGGTGGACTTCCATCTTTCTAAGATCGCTCCACGTACAGTGTTACTGAGCACCCCATCACAATTGTGGTACTTTTCTCGATGGCAAAGGCAGCTGCATCGAGAGCTTGTTCGCATGCAAGCTGTCCTTGCATCACTGAATCTAGTGTACCACTGTAGTAGGCCAGTGGATTATGGCCCATTGTGCTCTTCTGTGTCAGCACCGCAGTCATAATTGTGCCATTTGAGTGTGAAAATATGTAAAATTCCTACGTGCAGTCTGGATTGGCTAGAATTGGGGCTGGGAAAATCACTTCTTTTAAGTCATTGAAATTTTGTACCATGTCTGCTGTCTATTCTAGATTATGGCTGCCTTTCTGTGCTTCCTTGAGGCCTCGAAGGAGCGGCTTCGTGTACGCTGGATAGCCCAGAATCCATGCCCTGCAGTAGTTGCACAACCCCAGTAACTTCTGCATGTCTTTTACTGTAACTGGCTTGGCCTTGTCAACTTTGTACTCCTTGCGTGCTAACAGTTGCAGCAGGGTGATGTAATCCTTGAGACACTACTGCTCACTGTCAATGCATACTAGCAAGTCGACCACGTATTGGATGACCGTGCTGGGCACATGGATGTTACCTAAGTCTTTGTGCAATACCCTGTTGAATAAGCTAGGGCTTTCGCAATACCCCTGAGGCAAATGAGTGTGCTCATGTGCTTTCCGCCATGTGCAAGTGCTGTGAGGTACTGTGAGTTTGGGTGCAACGGTATTGAGAAGAAGTGTGTCGCTTCTTTGGGGAGGCTGCACAAAATGGAGGAAGGGTTCAGAACTAGAGGAAATTCTTTTTGTACTACGTCATTAATGGGCGGAGATCCTGGATCATTCCCCAATTGCCCCTGTTGCCTTTTTGACAGGGTATGACTGTGTTGCAGGGCGGAGCAAAGGGCACTATTATCCTCTGGTGCAGTAAGACCTGTATTGATTGATTGATTGATTTATTTATAGAGCACTTTACACCAAAGCGCTGAATGTGCCCTTTATCCCTTCTTCTGCCTACCTTGATAGTGGGTATTGTTTTTCTATTGTTAGTACTGCATCTTTAGTTTAGTGTTATCTGTACTGGGTCACTTCTTTTAGTAGTCCCACATCGTGCGGGTTGGTTGTCCATAATTGTGTCGGCACATGCTCTAAGTCACCCTGGAAGAAGGGAGGCGGTGCGACAATGGCCATTAGGGGGCTTTGCCCTTTCCTATACTGCACCATGATATTGCAGGGGATGCAGATCTCAAGTATTATTTCCCCGTCATTATCCTTGTCTTCAAAAAGTTCTGCATCTGTTAATTCCTTGAGGGGTACAGTGGGATTAATCACAATACAGTGCGCCTTTGGCACCCTGGGTGTCTGTACCAAGGACACCAATTCTTTTGGCAGATATCAACAACCCCTGCAGATCTAGAGACAGTATGGTGCCTGCTACTATGGGGACACTACAGGGTGGAAAATGAAATTGGTTGGCCCTCTCCAACAGGCTTTAGTAATTTGCGGCACTGCTTGCATGAGCACTGTTATGCCATAAATGAACATGTCTGGGATAAAGGGAATGCCTCGCACCACTATGTCACATGCCATGGCGTGTATTACGAGCATCACCCTCACTGAACACATGATTGGCGTGGCGCATACAATGCTGTTGTCAACTTGCCAAGCAGATGCCTTCCGAGGAAGTTGACAGGAGAGCTCTCGGAATACAGTGCGTACTACCTTCCCTCCCACCTTTACATCTACATGTTATGTATATGGAACCGTTTAAATAGCCCCAGAGAATCCCTGCGTGTCAAGAGTTTTGCCAGATGGCAGGAAGTCGCCTTCACTAATGCATGATTTCTCAGCGCCTGAATCTGCCATAAAGATTAATGGTTTGCTTCCTATCGCTGCCCCACCAAGGGTTCCTCTTCTGGGCCGAGGGCCATTGGCAGGACTGGACATGCAAATGCTCTCTGTGGGCTGTCCAAGTCAGGATATGTGCCTGTCCCCGGGAATGAGAAATGGTTTACCCCCACTACTGTAGCGCCTTGGAACGGGGCCACGGTACTGCTGGGCGCGCCGCCAAAGGTTTTTGCATTCCCTGCCTGCTGGATGTTATTGTGAGGTGGATAGTGTTGCATCGTCTGTTGGGGGTGTCAGTGGGGTAGGGGTGGGCCTGGGATCTGCAGAGGCAACTGAGTGTAAGCTTGGTGTATCTCATATTGAATTGAGGTAATTCAGAGAGTTGGCCCCTGGGGGCCTCCTTGGGGTGGAGTGCCATATTTCTGTTGGCTGTAACTATATCCCATTCTTTGCCTGCTCTTGCACTCTCTTGAGAAATTCCCCCACTTCCCACATTTCCAGAATTGCCCCATTCCTCCTTCTCTGGGTCCCATTCCTCCAAGCCCTCCTCCCCTAGATCCTCTCAACCCACCTCATCCTCGCTGTTGTCCTCCTTGCCACTGCGGGCCAGAGAATTGCAGGTTTCCGACACACTGTCTTTGTCCTCCTTTGGTCCTCACTGCTGCTATTCTGACATTTGGAAGATAGGTGTGTAACCCACCTCTTCTATCTGTGTGGGCGTCGGTCCCAGGACCACTACAGCTACTTTAGCTCATTTGTTTTTCACCAGTTTTGCTTCCTCTGACTGTCACCTCTGAAGCGTTTCCTTCTCGCACTCTTTTATCTTTCTACAATGGTGCACTTCTTTGGGCAGGCCTTGTTTTAGTATAAAATAGAAAAAGGGTATTGACTGGTCCCAGGCGTTACCCGTTTCTGCCCTCCATATCCCTTGGACCTTAAGAATCAATTGCGCAGTGTCCTCATCATCACACATGGCGCACTGGATAATGGACTGTAAACTGCTGTGTCCGGGAAAGCTTGCTGCATCGCCTCCCACACTTTTGCTCTAATCTTATTGAAGGATGCTCCATCATAAGCATTGTTGCTCAGGGTTATTCCTGGGTACCCTGCCTTCACCCACACTTCAGCAGCCTGATCACCGACAGCGGCCACCAGTAAAGTTTTCATATCTCCTAAGTGTATATCCATTTTCCTGTGTCCGCCGTAATATTAGGTTGTCCTTGTCCAAATGTGCCCACAGTACTTAGTTCCGGCCTCCCTGTGCCCTTGTCTATCAGGGGCATTTGCATTTTCAGTCTGCTCCTTCCGCCCTTTGTCACACTTACCTTTTTCCTTGCTACTGCCATCCGGCAAAACCTCTCTTTCCGCCTGCCGTCCCATAAGCTCTCCACTCTGGGGGTGTGCTGAGGCGCTTGCTCTGCCTCCCCATCCACATCGTCCTCAACCTCATCGAACGTACTCCACTCATCTTCATCTCCCCTCCGGGAATCTACATTTTCGTAACCCAGACTATCCGTGTGACTGTCATGCTCTACGTGTTCGGTTCTTATGCGCGCATTGTCTATCCTGAATAAAACATCTCCTGATTTCAACTCATCCACCCCCTGCTGCACTGGTGTGTCTGCAAGAACTGTTTTGGTTACGTCACATGCCACCGGTAGTCTGGCTAGATCTGTGCACCTCGATGCTAGTGCCATTTCTAGGTCCTTTGGATTGACGTCTGCGTGCGCTGCGACATTTGGAGGGGAGGCAAATGGGGGGGTGGGGCTGTCGCTAGTGTCGATGGAACTGGTTGATACATATGTTGCGTTGGTGTACGCCTCTGCGGGATAGGGTGCTAAAGGATATATTCCCTTGTGTGCTGTTCATCCCTTCCCATCTTCGATTGGGCCTGCGCCTTTGCTATTGTTGCGCGCCCCCCCGCGCTCCTCTATATCATCGAACATTTCCAGAGGTTCAATATTTCCCTTCTGTTTTATAACTGTTTCCCTTTGTACTTTGCTGTCAGAAAAATGGACATATGTTCTAGCATACTCTTGTCAAAGGCGCCCTACTCTGGCCATGAGCGGGGTATTCCCGCTCCCCTAGTCTCGGTCACCCCACTGGTTTTGATACTTCTTGATCCTGTCGCAGTACAACGGCAAAGCCTTACACATGTACTCTGTGGGCCCTTCTCCCCCCATGGTCGCGTCTTCCATGTGTTTGCTATTACGCCTGTGCTAACGCACCACACAGTTATACAGATATTGACAAAAACACAATTCAATGATTTCCCCCCTCTTGTCAACATAAAAAGAAATGTCTCCCCCCCCCACCTGCTTCTCCCTTCGGTCTCCTCACTCAGGCGAACCACACTCTGTGCACACAAACGCAACCCACACAAAGGAGCCTCCTGGGCCCCCTCCCCACACAATGAAATACACAAATAAAACAAATTATAATAAGCTAAAATAACAATCACTACTATGCCCGAGCTCTCTACTTATATGGAGCACCTATGTATTTCCTCTTTTTTCTTCGTTAAACAGTGGTTGTGTTGCCACTCCCCGCCCATCCCCTCTCACTCGGGGAGGCTCCCTATCGTTCTGTTTTCTCTTCCTTATTCTTCTCCTTAAAAATGTACTTAAAACCAAAAAACAACACAAACCTCAGACATGCCACACTCTGAAGTTCAACCTCTGCGTGTTCACAATGTTCACACTTCCCCATACATCCTTACCCTACTTGTTACCCCCTGCAAGGCTATACTCACATGCGTGTGTTCACCCAAACTCCTCCGTTCACGGGGTTCCCACAACACCACCCTGCACCTCTCCTTGGGCTGCACCCCACTCCAAGAGCAGACAGGATTCTGCAAATACGGCTCCTGTCTGGGAAGTACGTGTTTTTTGGGGCTGGCCGCTGTAGGTGGCTGCCGCCCTTCCTGAGAGGCTGCCTGGTCACCTTCGCAGGTATGGGGGTGCTGGGATCACATCAGGGTCACCAATTAAAGGCATGCCCCTGTACGCTTGCGCCAGAAAAAATACAACCCACTAGGGGAAAATGGCCTAGAGATTTCTTGCAAGGATAACAAGTTTTAATCATACAAAAATAAGAATGCAAGCAAATAACTCTGCTGCTCGAGAATGTTCTGGCCGAATAAGTACAAGCAGAGGCTTATAAGGCATCACGTCGTCATCACTGTATAGTAAAAGGCCACGTAGCTGGTTTGGTGAGATCCTATAGATGGGCCTGCTCCATAGCGGTTGCCAGGCTTCGATTGGCTCCTATGTCGTCCGTCTGTCTTCCACCACGTGGGGTCAGCTGGACTCATCTCTCCAGGGACTGAAGGTCAGGCTCTTCACATGTTGCTATCACAGAGTTACTATTGTAGAATAATACTACTACATTATTATGGCCTGCACCTGGAAAACCTGGGGACTGGCACAGGGGGAGGAACACCATCACGCTGACTCACACATTCTTTGCTCCGTTCATAACGCACTCTCCGCACCCAAGTCTTCCACCCTCGTTTTGTGCTATAATTTATTCCTACCTGTACCTCGTATTACAAAGGGTGTATTTATGGGACAAGGAGAAATTGTCTTGTTTTCTTGGATCTTTTATGACCACTGGTTTTAAGGTTGGTGGTCTGAGGTCACCTACTATCGCGGAATTCAGGGGTCTTAGACTGGGTCAGTTGTGGGTACATTACTCCTGGTGGGCTGCGTGGGGTTTGGAGGTCTGCTGGTGGCCTGTCTGTGATGAATGCACGCCGCAAGGATCCTGGTGCTATATCATGGCCTTGCAGCGTGTATTCCTCTCTGGGATAGTGAGTAATTGCAACAGTTGAGGAACAAAGTGAAGTTTCTATGGGAATTAGCAGCGCAGGTTCGTCTTCCCTCAGCGTTTGGGCCTGTTCAGGTTTCTCTGCCGGGCCTACCTTTACCGCGCGGCCATCTAGGACTGAATATGTCTACCGTAACTACAAAATGACATCTCTTTATATGCGTGCACTAAGTCTATATATCTATAATTCATGCAATACTGTGTTTCTGCCGGGTTTCTTAACATGGCACTCCCCGCCCCCCACTGTACATCGCACGTCTCTCTATGGGACTCTCCTCATTCCAAATCGCCTGGGGGTGGGGGGGAAGCACTAATTTACTTCCCAACAGGCTCCACTGTGAAACCTCATAGCATGCTCTCTGGAACCAGCCACTGTTGTAATAGGGTCTTGAACTCAACCAAGATTCTTTTCTCGCAGTCCTGGGAACAGGGACGCCACTTCGATGCACGTTCACCATCAATGGTGAGAGGTGGAGGTGGACCCATGAAGTGATGAACACTGTAGCCACCATAATGCACAGGAACCATAGACACGTTTTGGCTGAGGTGTTGGGGACTGACACAGGTTGAGTAAAGCCCTCTGCAGTGTGGCTGCACTTTCATCTGTCAGCTGAGCATCACATCTGTCTGTAGAAGACAGCGCCTATGAACTGTAACCTCTAGTCGGCAATAGATGGGACTTTGCTAGATTCAACAGAAGACAGTAGTCAAGAAGAAGACTGCAAGTCTCAGTGACATATTCTGCCACCTGATCCCAGGATGATCCATGAATCAATCAATCATTCCAGTATGTCTAGAGCCATGGCCCCACCTTGTGCAATAGACCCACTAAAGGAGTTAAGGTCTTGGTGAATACTTGAGGCGCCAAACTCAGGCCCAAGGGACAGACCACAAATTGGAAGTGCTCTCTGCCAACTGCAGATCGCAGGAACAGATGATGTGAGGGGTGGATTGGAATGTGGAGATAAGCGTCCTTTGTGTTTAGGTATGCTAGCCAGTCCACTTTCGGGATGAGTGGGATTGCTCTCCTCCACAAAGGTATTGACCTCCTTCAGGGTGATGAACAGCCTGGAACCCCATGAGCTCTTGGGGATGAGAAGCAGGACTCAGTAGCACCCACCCCACCTATCCAGTGGTTGTGCATCTGGAAAAGGGCATCCTTTTGACAGTCTTCTGTTCGTCCTGCAGTCCTCTTCTTTTCACGTCATCTAGGGGAATAGGATTGATTTGAGTGTCCGTACTTAGATGAGTTTTTGCAAACTCTATGCGATAAACTTTCTTGATCATTAAATGTACCCCTGGGTCTGACAAATCCCACTGATGGCACAACTGAGACAACCTTGCCTCTCCAACAAGGTAGTCTTCCAGTCAGGACTTCTTACTCCTTGTGTGGGTGGAACCGGTCTTGCTCTTGGACGGGGTGGTCTGCGTCTACCCTTAGATGGGGCAGCCTTGTTACGATGTGGACCAGTAGCGAGGTTTGCTGCTGTTTTCTGGATGAGACTTTTGGGGATCAGAGCAAGATTTTCATCTAAGAATGTCCATGTGCTTGTCTTTTTTGTGTGCTTTTTCCACCTTTCCTCAAAATAGTCCCCAAACAGCTTGACCCCAAGGAATGGTAGATTTAAAGCCTCTGACATTTGGGCATTGCCCATCTTCCAATCATAAACATGAATCTGTCACCTGCAGTCCCTCAAAGGTTAGATCTGAAAGGAAATCTTCTTGCAAATGCATTGACTTAATCAGCCTGGAGCAATCTTCCCCAGTATCCATCAAATGATATAATTGTTGCAAATCTTCAAGAAGGTGTTGGGCAGAGGCTGGACCCGCACCAGGGCAGTGGGGGGCCAGCAGCCATACCCTCACCAGCTATGGGAGACCCCAACATCTCCCATATAGCCCACAGAAATGCAACAGAGACCCCAGCAGGCAGCCACATGTTCCAAACTGCGTTTATTTCTGGGCAGCAAAAAAAGAAAAAAAAACACGCAGAGCATCGTGCACATCGAGAGTTCAGGCGCCGTCTCCCCCCGGGGCTGGCTTGCAAGCCAGCTTTGTAATCACACTGCAGGCTGACCTCACAGAACTGGATCAGCTCCCAGAAACCTATCTCCACCTGCTATTGGCTGCTAAGTGATAGGTTACCTATGTAGCCCTTATAGAGAGCCTGACAATTGGATGTTAGCCTTTTGCATCAGTGGGTTGGTTTAGCTGTGCCAGCCCCCCATTACCTAATTCTAACTTGTTGCATTATGACTTTGTTCCCATAACTTTTTAGCTGAAGCAAGCAGTTCGCACATGAGCTCTGAGTGCTGATTGGCTGGGCTGAGCCATTCTTGTTACAATTATGTTTCAAATGTTGTGCGAGTCTTTGCGAAAATGTCTTTCTTTCCCAGAAAGAAAAGAAATAAACACACTGGGTTGCTGTGGCTTACTTGCATTTGTGGAGAATTAAAAATGTTTGTCTGCAGAAAGCAATCTTATCTTGAATGCGCGACCTTGGCTACTCGTGGGTTTTGCGAGGAGCATTGCTGAAGGCTTCTGCAGCCAGTGTTCAGTGAGAGAAATTAACTTGGCTGTAATTTTCCTGAAACATGGCTTTACACTGTGCAATTAGACCATGTTAATTCATATAGGCATTTGCAAGCCTTTAAACAGGGATTTTTGTGTTTGTAGATTCTGATATTGCAGCATTGATTCTAATGTAGCATGGAAGTTGCACTGTTGGTGAAGTGGGTGTGTTTCAGCATATTTGTCACCCATGGGTGCGCTGGGGCCTGGTTCAAATGATAAGTGCGCTCCTTGTTCTTCCTGCTGTTCTTCTGTATATGCGCCTGGGGTGAAGGGGCATGGGTTTGATCTCGATTTTCCCTCTTCAGTCCCCCCTCTGGTCGACTTTGTCGACCACACCACCAAGCAACATTCACCTCCTTCCGGTCTTCATATCTTTGTCAATTCCTTGAAGTGTCCATAATTTTTTTGCATTGTTGTTGATGAACAGTACATATAGGAGTGTTCTCCTTCTGTGTTACACCACACTCACTTCCCTTCGTACTTCCTCTGATCACAGGGAGTGGCCACCTTTATTACTGCTGGAACCATGTCGCACACCGCTATCTTCTCCCTTAGTCCAGCTCTTCCTTTCACCATGTCTCTTATTTGCATTCCGATGTCTTCTTCTGTTGTTCTCTTACATCTTGCAATGTATCTCTATCTTGCACAATGATGCTGTGCTCGGTACTAGTCCTTCCGTTATCACCTTCAATCAACCAGGCAGTCATGATGTCATCCATTACCATGCAAGCACTAGCTAGTTCTTTGCTTTCTCTTTTCAGATGCATTTTTTGCTGATCATTCTTTAGTATGCTGGTACTTCACCCAATCATTCTTCTGTCTCGCTCGAGAAGTAATTCCCCCCTCTTTTTACTGCTCTGTCTGTTTCTCTTCTTCCGTTGTTTTCCATCTTGGTGAATGTGTCATTCTTCACCTCTTCCTTGGTCATCACCAACAAGGGCATGCTGATGTGCACCAATGAACAGTCTCCTCCCCAATTCAGTGGTAGTTTCTCTTGATCTTTGGATGCATGTGCTCAATAGTAGTCCATAAGCAGTGATGTTCCTGCTCTCATCACGCAACTTCTCTCAGCCTTCTTGCATCCAGCATGATTGTCCACTTCTTGTCACTGTTGTGCTGGTAACATAAGGCTGGTACCTTAACAGTATACGTCCTTCTTCATTCTCCACCCAAGTGACCATCTTCGCTCTTTTGTCTCACTCCGTTAGGCACTTATCATATTTTTGTCTCTTTTATTTTATTTTTTCTTCTCTCCTTTTGTTTTTCTTTCTTCTTTTATTATTTATTTATTTATTTTTTCTTTTGTGTTTTTTTCTCTTGCAGCTTGCTCACTGGTGCATTTGCTCGTTGTTTCTTCTCTCTCTGGTCACTTTCCACATACAGTTGTTCTCCAATTAGCTGCTTTATGTAATCATCTTCCACAGGGGATTACCCCCCTTTTTCTTTTTTAAATGTATTATTTAATTTTTTTTTTTATCAATCTCAATGTTGCTGTCTTCCCTTGCAATCTTCTTCGCACCTTGGGATACATGGGCGTCGTGCTCTGCTGTAGTAATTTCTGTTGTAATCAATTCTCTTCCGGCATATGTTAAAGAACAGTCAGGACAGCTCTCTCCAGTGGTGTCCCTACCAATTTTGTACATGTGTGCATGTTGTTGGTCACTTCTGCTATGTGTGTTATGTGTATGTTTTACTCCCTTTGTGTCTGCCCTTAACTCTCCTTACTTTAGCAGCAGCCTTTCCTCACCCACTGACACCGTAACTCTTCCTGCTTAGGTTAGGGAATGTTAGCAGGGGATACTGCGGTAATGCTCACTATTACAAATAATTTTCAAATTACCACCCCCATTATTTCGTTCATCATTAATAGTCCCATTGTGAAGGTAAAAGTCCTTATTTGCTTGCCCATAACCACTTATGTTGCTGGGTCCTTGCAGCTGATGAGATGATAAAGTTGCCCGCCTGAAAATCGCAAGAAAGGCGTTAATACGTTAGTACTTGTTAGTAACCTCAAGCTCCGTGAACTAAACAATCACTAAGGGCAAAAATCAAACCTCCCCCTGGACATTTTGTTTTTTCAAAATTTCTTAATATGGGTAGGGAAAATCTTGGGCTGTTTGTTCAATGGAAGCAAGGAAATATACTTCAGGGAAACATGCTCTAATGGGTCTGAGGTTCCTGATATGGTGGGCAATTGAGTGGGGAATGCTTCACGATGTTTTAATCAGTAGGCCTCACAGTTTCTAATGGAAGATAACATTAAGGAAATTTCCGACACATTTCTAACAGCATACATACGCAACAACCTGCATGTGCGGGGAAAAGAGAAGGAACAAAACAGTGTTACAGCTGTAGGTGCACAAAATGTAATATGAAACTCAATTAAACTTTGGACATGCGTGTGTCAGTCCCTATTCTAGTTGCTAGTGTGCATTGGACCATAGGATGGTCATGTTTCCCTAACTCGGGAGTGTTCGTGCTATTTTGCAGTTCATGAAAATCTCTTGCGTTGGCCCTGTTGATCGTTGCTCCCTCGTTGCCAGGGTGGCCACCGCTTTGTAGGGCTTGACTCCTCACACATCTAACAAAGTCTGTCAGGAGGGGAAAATGCCCCACTGTAGTCCGTAGCCATTGGGTGTTAGTTGTCAGTTGTCTTCAGGCCTGCCCTGGGTTCTTTATGTCTGGCGAGAAATGAAATGGAAGCGCTTGAGACCTGAGAATTTACATATTCTTCAATTTCTTGACCTAACCTCTCTGCACTACTCTCACACTATTCAGTGTCCTAGTGGGAGGAGCCAATGGTACACCTATGCACCATCCTGTCACCACCTGGTGGCGTTCAATGGCGGTCTGACTGTAAATTGTTACACAATTCGAAATGTACCCAGAAAATGGGTAGGCACTTAATTTATGTGAAGATACTCATTACACACTTGGATCATATATACGCAATTTAGGTGCTAGTGTACAAATGGGCCTTTGGAGCTTTATATTTACTGTGCTTTTGTTGTAAGCTATTTATAGTGCGAGCCTTTGTCCCGTGGGGCATCAGGCACTGACAAGCTAAACAGGGAAACATCAGGGTGGTAAATTTGTCATATAGGGTGGCTGTGTTTCTAAATTAAGTGGACCATGTTACTTAGTTAAGATAATCGCAGGGTTTTTAAATCTTTTTTTCTATGGCTCCTCTCTCAACTTCTCAGGGCGTGTCTCACAGTGAACTGCAGGCACTTTAAGCTGGTACTAATGAAATTCGCTACCTGTCCCTCCCCCCTCTTTCTATTTATTTATTTATTTATTTATTTATTTCCTCTTTTCTTTCAAACCCAACCCTCACAATTTACTCCCATTCTCTCTATCCCACCCCATGTCCACTTTTTAAACCCTACCTACTCTGTTAATTACTCATTTAGTCTAGTATTTTATTACTCCACTACTGTAATTACTGTTACATTTAAACAATATATTTCTCCCCCCAATATCTGCTCTCAAATTTTAATACAACCATTATTCTCCAGTTCGTGCAGCAATGACCTCTTTCCCTATGTGTGTTGGCTAATGCATTTGTGACAGTGCTGTGTTCAAAAGCGCTAGTGGCATTACTACTTGCACTGTGTCATTTAGTCACCAAATTGAGTCTGTTGGGAACATTGATCATCCACCCTTTACCTCTATTTCTCTCCTCCCGTGGTGAACTGTCAATGAAATGTACACCCCCCTCAAGTGCACCTTCCTCCACCTTGTGTGTCTCATTTAATTGTTCTGTGTTATTCGTGTATTCATGAGCCCAGTCTCCTCGCTGAAAGATGTGTGCTCAAAATGTAGCTAAATGTACTCTCTTGTGATGCGCTATCATTATGCACCCCTCTCTGTACCGTGCACCCCCATTATTCTTAAACAATCTTCCTTACTTTCAACATGTGTATGCCTGGTGTTTAACAAGTTATGGATTTCTCTGTTAATAAGGTGGTCATATCCACATCGCTCATGATGTCACAAATGTCTCTTCCCTAATGCATGGCCTGGTCGCCCCACTGTCACCCAGAAAAGAAAATGTTTTGATACCTATCACCATCCCTATGCAATTGTCCTCTGCATTATTGAGTGTGCGTGAGTGTGTGTGTCGGCGTGCGTCTCGCCCGCTCTGTCGGGGAGGTGGAGCATGAGTGTGTGTGGCAGAGTGAGTCAAATCAAGTTTGTCTTGGGCTGTCCTATTAGCGGTATAATGTCAATCTATGTCCTTTGAAAGGTTTGTTTTCCATCAGGAAGACCCCTCCCAGTCATGTAACCGGTACCATTGCTATTGTGTCAGTGTTCTGTATGGGTGCTGGCTGCTGTGCAGTGCCCCTGTGTTGTGATTCTTGTCAGTCCTGGGGTAGTGGTGCTGTCATTTGTTGTGTCTGTACATGTAGTGGTGACAGTGCCTGCGTTGGTGCTTGTGGTGTCTGCTGAAATTATCCCGTCCTGCCCCATGTATCCTCCCCACATGGGCGGTGCATATTGTGGTGGTTGTTGACACTGCTATTGTGATTCTTGTGCGTGTGTATTGAGGCTGTTTTTAACTGCCCCTCCCATTGCATACATTAATAATTTATTTTGTGCCTATTTGTCCTCATCTGCCTTTCTCTGCCCCTGCCGTTTTATTTATTTATTAACCGTCTTCTCTTGCCACAATCTACAATGCACACAGTCAATGTCTAACGCGCTATCCTTCCTTCCTCCCTTCCATAACCCCATGCATGCTGTACCACCCCTTACTGATCCTCTATCATGTTTGGCTGTGCTGTCTCGTTCAGTCCTTCTCTCCTCCTCCAATCCCTTTCTTCCCTTTCCAGTTCCCCCTCTCTGTTGCTATTGTTACTCCTTGCACCTCCCCCGTTATCTTCCCTTTAAATTTAATTCCTCTGTACCTGTGCCTTCAAGCTGCTTCCATGCACTGCAGCCCTCCCTTGCTCACTCCTGTGCTGCTAGTGGGTTGTTCTGCACCTTCCTGTTTGTTCGCTTTAGTGTATTGTGATTGTGTGTGTGTGGTGTTTAAATATCCTTCTGCTGTTTTCAGTTCTCTCATGCAATGCATTCCTTGCTTACCATCTGTGTCATCAAATATTACACTCCCGGAGGTTCAGATGGGTGAGTCCCCTCTTCCCTCTGAGCATCAGCTGACCCCTCGCATCTTCCCTTTCCTTCGTGCACACAGTTCAACTGTAGCCATGTGCTTTTAAAGCTATTCCCGTGTAAGTGCTGTGTATGTGTGTCCTTAGCGATTGCTGCACGCTTCTGGAGAAGCCGCCTATGAGCAGCCATGGTCTTTTTTAATTTACCTTCAGTACTTTTGAATCTTTGCACACTATGTTTTATTGACTTATTTCGGCATGGAAGCTGTGTGTTACACAACAGGTGAAGGGGAGTCATTTCTGTATGGTGTGATACATTTTACCTCTATTCAATTTGAAAATTTCGATAGTCCGCTGTTCAGGGAGCAAAAGTTAAAAGATAATTGAACATTTTTCAACTTCTGTGAGCCTTCTTGGCTCCGCACCTTAGCCAGTGCACTCCACGTGCAGCCCATCTTCACCAACCCATTGCCTTCTACGGCACACCCCCACAATCTTGCGCATGTGTCTTCCACACACCGCCTCTGGGTCACCTATTCTCCAAATCCAAAACCACACCACTATCTCCTCACCATCAAAACTCTGTGTCCTATGCATCAATCTGAAGGTGACGTCACCAAACTAAAAACACAGTGCAAATGAACAGACAAATGTGCATACACAGAACAATAACCCATTTCTCCCAACCCCACAAAAATCCCAAAATAAAACCCCACAATCCTCACAGCTGTCTTCCTGTCTCAACTGGAACAAGGTAAACCACAATAAAAACTCTTATAATTGGACTGCACACTCTGCGTCGCCTCACGTGTGATACGCTCCTCACCAGGGGACCTTAACCAGCCAACTGTCTTCCGCACTCGGGAACAATCTAGCTACCTCCTGCGGGGAAACATCATCCACTCACTGAACTAAAACGCTCATTTAGCAGGGAACCTCATCTACTCATTGATCTACAACGTCAATTCATAGGAAATCCACACCCCTGTACATGAAATCGCCATCCGGACCAACGAGAGCGGCACTCCTTTCTATATGTGGGGAGTCACTACCCCACCCAATATCCTCATAAACACAAGAAGGGACCACTGCCACCGCTCCAGTCCCAACTACAATTCACGTGCCGATCACCACCAATGCGCCGAATTTTGCGACAATGTACAATCACCCACCACCCAATTTACAATGCCTCCCCCTGTTTCTACCCAAACAAAAGAACTTAAAATATCTGCAACATACTGATCAACAATACATCATGATACTTGAAACATTTGCCACAATCACACCCTCCCCTCAAAGCCCATGTTGCTGGTTAACTTACATTTCCTATGCTGCACTGGCACTTGCGCTGCTGCTGGACACCCCCTCAAGGCGCTTCACCGGACCCCTTCTCCTGCAGGGCTCTCACCTGCCCTCAAGCGGGGTATTTCCAAGTGGCCCCCGATGCCTTTAGCCGGTTACGCGTTTTCCGGTGGTCTTCAGGTGCAGGCGAGGGTCCCACAGCTTCCTTTAGTCGGGGGCAGGGAGTGCAGTTCAACGCAGGGCTTGCGCAGGCAGTGCTCATTCACCCATGTTACAATGAGCAATGAGCCTCACAGAGGGCACCAACTTGTTGGGGAGAAGCTGGACCCCCACCAGGGCAGTGGGGGGCCAGCAGCCATACCCTCACCAGCTATGGGAGACCCCAACACCTCCCATATGGCCCACAGAAATGCAACAGAGACCCCAGCAGGCAGCCAAATGTTCCAAACTGCGTTTATTTCTGGGCAGCAAAAAAAGAAAAAAAAACACGCAGAGCATCGTGCACATCGAGGGTTCAGGCGCCGTCTCCCCCGGGGCTGGCTTCAAAGCCAGCTTTGTAATCACACTGCAGGCTGACCTCACAGAATTGGATCAGCTCCCAGAAACCTATCTCCTCCTGCTATTGGCTGCTAAGTGATAGGTTACCTATGTAGCCCTTATGGAGAGCCTGACAATTGGATGTTAGCCTTTTGCGTCAGTGGGTTGGTTTAGCTGTGCCAGCCCCCCATTACCTAATTCTAACTTGTTGCATTATGACTTTGTTCCCATAACTTTTTAGCTGAAGCAAGCAGTTCGCACCTGAGCTCTGAGTGCTGATTGGCTGGGCTGAGCCATTCTTGTTACAATTATGTTTCAAATGTTGTGCAAGTCTTTGCGAAAATGTCTTTCTTTCCCAGAAAGAAAAGAAAAAAACACACTGGGTTGCTGTGGCTTACTCGCATTTGTGGAGAATTAAAAATGTTTGTTTGCAGAAAGCAATCTTATCTTGAATGCGCGACCTTGGCTACTCGTGGGTTTTGCGAGGAGCATTGCTGAAGGCTTCTGCAGCCAGTGTTCAGTGAGAGAAATTAACTTGGCTGTAATTTTCCTGAAACATGGCTTTACACTGCAATTAGACCATGTTAATTCATATAGGCATTTGCAAGCCTTTAAACAGGGATTTTTGTGTTTGTAGATTCTGATATTGCAGCATTGATTCTAATGTAGCATGGAAGTTGCACTGTTGGTGAAGTGGGTGTGTTTCAGCATATTTGTCACCCATGGGTGCGCTGGGGCCTGGTTCAAATGATAAGTGCACTCCTTGTTCTTCCTGCTGTTCTTCTGTATATGCGCCTGGGGTGAGGGGGCATGGGTTTGATCTCGATTTTCCCTCTTCAAAGGGATGTTGTTGTTTAAGATACATAGGTGCAGTATCCCATGGGCAGATGGGCACCCTGAAAATTATTTTTAAGGACAGCACCCACTGTTCGATCAATTGGTTCTCTCACAACCTCTTGCTTAGCGGCCATCAAGGGTGCTCATGTGAGGCTGCACAAAAGGAATCTACTTCTGTGGTAACAGGAAAATGTAATCTGGTTCCAGAGGATAAACTATATGTGAATCGAGGAACTGCCGTTTTTTCAGTTAACAGGTCAGATGAATTTGGATTTTTGTTCTTCACATTTCATGTAAGCGGCCCAATGGGCCAGGGCCATCACTACTGCATTGCGATGCTGAGTTTCTTCATGGTTTTGGGGGATTTTTCTGACTCTGAAGAGGAGGAAGATGAAGAAGACAAAGATGGGTGTCTCTTATGTTTTTCTGTCCCTTCTTCTGGCTGCTCTTTACTCTCTGGGGATTCCTTTGACGAAATATTTAGCTGATTTGCTGTTATCTCCTCCCTCTATCTCCTCTTTACAGGTGGGGACTGAAGAGAAGGGGGAATAAAGAAGATTTAGCCTTTGCCTTGTCCATTACCTCCTTGCTAGCAGGCACAGACTACATGAATGATATGTATGGAACTCATGGTGGCAACACTAAGGACAGACACAAGTGATCAAAGTTAAAGGGTGTTTATTGAAATCTATAATGGGTTACATAAACACCTAATCTAAACCTAAATCTAAGATGGGAGCAAGCTACGACCATCAAATAATAATAAGGCAGTCCCAGTGGTGTCTTTTCAAATAAAAAGGGCCTATACTAAAAATAAAACGATTGCCAATCCTTGCTGCTAAATACAAAAAGAGTGTCAGATAATGTTCACCAGAGAAGAAAGAAGTGTTCACAAAATGAAAAGGCAGGATGGTATGGCTGGGTCTCCCTTCCCCACGTTTTAAGCATGGAAAAAGGCGGGACTTCTGTGCACAGCACACACCTGGGTCTTGTCAGCGCAAGGTTCACAATTCCAGTTCAACGATATCAAAACCTTCAGAGGCTAAGTCTCTTTCCTGATAGTCTCTTGCCTTAAAAGGCCTCCTGATTCACGACAACAAACAAACAAAAGTTCTCTCAGTGATCTTGCACCTTGGACGATTGCTCTTCGCTCCAGGATCTCCCACCGTCTGGCTCTAATCCTCCTTGCAGTTTGGGCCTCCCTCCGTTGGTTTCACTACGGCCTTTCTTCAACACAGTTCATGTATTGCTCATTTTCATCAGAAAGCAGGGTTTTCCTTCTCCTAGCTTTGTTTCGGCATCCTTCTGTCGGTTTCACACTTGTCTTATTCCACAGTTCACAATCTTCTAGGAAAACGGGGTCCCCTTGCCCTAGCTTTCCTCCAGCAACCTCAGAGACTTTCGATTGTACAAGGGATTTGATGTAACCCTTGTAGAACCACTCTGACTCCTCTCCCCAACTCTTCCTAGGGCCTTCTGGTTTCAAAACTGGTCCCGGTCAGAGTCTTTTGAATGAGCGCCCAGGTGGCGCTGGACCCCTCTGTACCTGGTCCTCAACTGGGCTTTATTTAAAGTTCAAAATACACATACAAGTTCTTTCTATTTCAAATTCCTTGCATTCAAAATGTTGCTACTTGCAACCTTGGGCTCAACATAGTTCGGTTTGCAATCAGCTTTCTCCAACTCACCGGCTGTGCTGAACCCATTGGCTTGTCTGATCTCTGGAGTCAAGGATAGTACCACGGTAGCCAGCTTGCCTCTCCTCCTGCGTTATCAATGCAGGAGTCCCCCGTGTACCGTTGACATCTGCTGCCCTGCATGGCAGCTGTAACTCCCGGTTTTATGATGTCTTTTTCGGAGGCTTTGTGGATCTTGAGTTGAAAAGGGCAAGGGTAATCCCACCCTTCATCGTCCTTCCAGGTCTCGCGCCTTTCTCCTCAGTTTGAACTGCCGGTTTGATGTTGCTGTCTCCTCGTGCGTTCGGCCATGCTCGAAGTGTGCTTTCATGCTCCACCTTTTATCCCTGTGTGGGAGGTAAAGGGCTGTCAGGTGTGTGTGATTATTGTCAATTGCCTGTTTGTTGGGACATGCCAGGTAAACGGCTCTGGTGTTAGTCTATTGTCTGTTAACATGTAAGAAAGTGTTCATGTGGGAAAAGGGGGCCGGGGATGAAGGCAAGTCCCTTTTAACGCACACTCCAGAATAAAGACAATCCGCTAGGGAAATAGGCCAGGAGATAGCGTTGCAAGAATAACAAGGTTTAATTGGACAGAATACAAATATCAGCGAAGGATTCTGCTGCTCGAAAGCACTCTGACTTGTCCTGCAACAAACAAGGGCTTAAAAACCCCACGATCGTCATTACATACAGAACTAAGGGTGCCACTGATTGGCGGCACCTTGCAAATGAGCCTGCTCTATAGGGGATGCCAGGCTGCAATTGGCTAGTTCTTTCCCATCGGTCTGAATCCATGTGGGTCAGCTGTGCTTATCCTCGCGTTGAAGGTCGGGACACACATTATTACATCGTTGCATTCCTTTGGAAGATACTGCACATTCACAAACACTGGAGGAACGAGGGGGAAGTGGACTTCCTTTGGAATGGTCTCTGTGGATTCATTCTGTCGTACGGTAATTGGGTGTAGTGAGCAGAGACCATGAACATCGCAAGCCTGCAACTGATTCCTTTTAGTTCTAATACAAAATAGTCATGTGCTATGGGTTTTCTAGTGCAGCGCATCTACTTCTAGGCACTGTAGTGCCTCTACATGTTGCCTCATAGTGCGGATTGCTCCCCCCCTTATATGCTACATCATCTCAAATGGTGTTAGCCTTACCTGAAAGTTCATAGGGGGTTGGGATAGGCTCATTTCCATCCCAAAATTCTCCCGCACCATATTTACGCTCATTTACTCGCCTTCTGCTTCGTCCCATGCTGATGTTCCCTTTATTGGCATCCACGCCCTGCACACATGTCTTCAACTTTCCCCTCGCTGCACATACTGTTCAGGTGTGCAGGTCATGTATATGCACCCCCCATCACCTGCCACATCCACCCATACCTCTTTGTAATTTTCGGGATCAGGGGGAGGTACAGTGGTTGTGTGGTACCATTTATCATCTACATCGCCAATAGGGATTGGGACCATGTGGTGAACAGGGCGGTCATTTTGCTCAGTTTGGATCTTCACTTCTTTTGTATCACAAGGTACTTTTATTATTTCCAATAATCACCATCATCATTGCACTATTAGGCACAGCTTTGGTACAACACCAGAGACCCAATTTGCACGTGCAAAGGACCACCAGGATAACCATGAAGATAGGGACCAACATCTTCACCAATGTCCCAAGCCACGATGGGACCCAGCTGAAGGCCAGGGTAAACCAGTCCTCTTCTTGGACCCCAGCTTCTTTCTTCATTTTCACCCCTAGTTTGTGTACAGCAGCAATGACGTGTGACAATGTCCCGTTTTCAGCGTCTTCAGAAGGTACGAATGTGCAACATGAACTCCTGAGCTTTTTGCAAACACTGCCCTCCATGGCCACCAGGAGGTCCAACATGTACCTATTCTGCATCGTCATGTGTCTTAGGTCCCTCGGTTGCACCTTGATGATGTTGAACCCTTCTTCAGTATCATTTAACAGCTGGTTTGCTCCCATCAAACTGTCTGGAGCCATTTGTCATTGGCCCGTGTCTGGATGCTGAGTACTAAGGATGCAAAAAAAACTCTACTGAATTGTAGAGCTTATATTATTCAGGAATTTGTACAAGCAGCTCAGACGAGTTGTTGGAAATGTAATTCGATGTTCTTTTTCTTCTGCGTAGTTGGTCATAGGGCTCCTTTTCAGGAAGCATGCAAAGGTTTGGTGGTGGCTCTGTGCGTCCAGCTTCTAAGGTGGGGGGGACGGTGGGAGCTTTGAGCAAGAGTTCCCGCTTTAGGTGCTCTTCTGGTACGATCAGCATGGCGGAGTGCAGCGTTGCTAGCAAACAGTAGCCCCTCCATGAAGGCGGGAGGTGCAAGTATGCTTGCTGGCCGCAGATCCAGTAATAGTCCATCAGTGCAGCTGTGCCTTTTTTGTGGTTGTGGCACTATGATGGATCGGTTGCATTGGCATTAGTAGTTGGAACATTCTACTATTGCATATTGTGGTTTGAGAGTTGCTACCATTCAAATGCTATCATTATACACTGTTTCATTAGTTGGCAT
This sequence comes from Ambystoma mexicanum, assembly GCF_040938575.1. Taxonomy (NCBI): domain Eukaryota; kingdom Metazoa; phylum Chordata; class Amphibia; order Caudata; family Ambystomatidae; genus Ambystoma; species Ambystoma mexicanum. Next base: position 637,427,128 of record NC_090925.1, read on the forward strand.
TGTGTGGAATTCAAATACTGTTAATGGTGTATTCTCATTCATCCTTTCATTTGTGTCAGGGAAGCGGGTGGGGCTGGGCAGTTTCAGCCATTGTGGAATGCATAAGGGTAGAACTGGGGACATGGCATGGCATTTCAGTTATATTTGAAAGAAATACAGTAACATTTGTGGGTATTTCCGTTCCATTAAAGGCATCCTGTAACGTTCAAGGGTGTACTCCTGTTCCAGTCCCTTTAGACCCCTCTGTCCCTTCTTTTTAGATGACCAGCCAAGATAAAAGATGTCCCCCAATAAATCCCTAATGCAAACATGTGTATTGTGAACACAATTACTGTAAAATGTAGGCCACAGTCATAGCCGTAGGCCCTAGTAATACTATATCGACTACTATCTACATTTGAAGGCTCCCTCAGTGGTGCCATCTCCATCATCATCATCGCACCTGTGGAATTTGGAGAAAAACAGGGAGTGTAGGAGAGAGAGAGTGAGAGAGAGAGAGAGAGAAGTTTTAGTTTACGTAGCTTGTGCTCAAACAGCAATGAATGTACCGCAACTATTTTCACATGCACAAATATGGTCAGTGTAGAGCTACGGTTTTGAGGTAGTGTTGTTTTCTGTCTGGGCCGTTGGTGTGGTGCCCTACGAACATCACAGAGGTGTATCCAATATCTCAGCCACTTCACCTTTACTGCAAGGGGGTGGAAAATACCACTTCATAGGGCTCATAGAACATAGGGGCGTTCCATTTTTGGACAAAACCTCTGACATAGACCCACTCCCCAGGCAACAATGGCTGGGCAGGAGTGGAGTCTGTCAGTGGGGTAGTCATAGTCTCCTTGTCCTCCGTGTGGGGCGGCGCCATTTGTTTTGCGATGCATCTGATCGCACGTGTGAGTTGGGTTAGGTACTGTTTGAATTCTTATCCCAGAATTGTAGTTGTGCTATGGGCACCTGATGCTCTTCGTACTGGTGACAGGGGTGTTTGCATGCTTCGGCCAGTCACTGTTTCATGGAGGGGACAAGTGGTGGTCCTTACTGGGCTGTGTGTTATGTTATGTTACTTGGCATTTATATAGCGCTCTATATATCATTGGTATGATCTCAAAGCGCTGGTAGATTTAACTCCCTCGGGAGCCGCAGTTCTGGTTAGTAGAGCGAGATAGTGTTGTAGAGTGCGTGGGTGCACCAGTTATGTGTGCAGCTGATGTAATTGCCGGATGGTAGCTGCATCCTAGCGTTAAGTGTGGTGTTGAAGATATCAGTTTGATGTGTGCAGTCTGGTGAGTGGACACCCAGGCTGGGCTTGGCTGCGTTAGGCCTGAAGGACGCTTATGTGAGCAACTAAGCCAGAATGTTATGGGATAGCTGCGTTTTATTAGGGTGATGAGGTGTTCATGGGGCAGTGTTCGTATGTGAACAGCTAGGCCGAATTTATCAGGGGTATAGCTGTGTTCTAGTTGTGTGATGGTGTATAGTAGAGAATAGGTGTAGTGATGTGATATGATATTATGGTTCATCTTTAAAGCGCCCAAGACCAGGCACTTGAAAAGGAGGTCAAGTAACACAGCGACACACGGACACACAGTGACAGGGGGCTGGGCTTGCAGCGACAGGAGGGGGGCATACGGATATATAGCAATAACATGGGGAACAAGAAAGCAGGGTTCACAGTGACACAAATGTGTGAGCAAATGAAACAGGGCCCGGGGCAGGCAGTACACACAATTCTTTTTCAGGGTGTTGTATAATTTGGAAAGTCTGCTCTTAAGGAGACCGTTGGTTCTTGCCACCATCCTATTTGCTTGTGGATGGTAAATGGAGCACATAAGATGTTTAATTGCCAACAGGGTAGTTATCTCTTTGAAGAGTTCATTGAAAAAATGTGTCTTGTCTCTTAGGACGTCACACACTCCCCATCGGGGGAAAAGTTCTCTGACAAGGAATTTTGCAGCACACTTGGATCTGGGTGGGCACATGGACCGGCCTCAACCCACCTCGAGAATGTACACACCACCACAATCAAGTATTTCCCCCCCTTTACACCGCTCCCCCATGTCTGCGTAGTCAATGTGCAGCTCACGGAATGCACCAATGGGGCGGGGCAGGGTCCCCCTTTGTGTCCTTAGTGTCTTTCCTGTACTGAACACCTGACACGTTGTACATTGGACCACCATTGTTGCTAGGTGCTCCTGTAAGTTTGGGATGAACTAGTCTTCCTGAAGGTCTGCTGCAATGTGTTGTTTAGAGCTATGGGATGGCAAGTGCAATTGCTCAAAGGCCATGTACAGCAATTCCACGGGCCTTGCTACCTTTCCTGTGGCCAGCTATCTCCACTAGAGATCTGTGGGAGATTGCATGCACCCATGTTTGAGCCATAGGTCCTGTTCTTCTGGGGGTGCCATGTGCTGCAGTTCGATGATTTGTGCTATAGCGAGAGCTGTGTATGCATCTTTGTGTGGCTTCGTGTTTGCTGTGGTCACAACCTATTCTGCTGATATTGGTACTGAGAGGTACGCTGCCTCCTTCACTGTGGTGTCGGCGGCTGCGTTTCCCAGTGATATTTCATCTGGATTGTGGGTATGTGCTGCGCATATGACGATCGCCATCACAGAGGGCTCTGCGAGGATGTGATATCAGTGTATTAGGCAGGGCAGCATGCTGTACTCGTGTGCCATCTGCTCTTCTGAACCCTTTCCTTCTCCAGTGCGACAGACCTGCATGTACCATGGTGGTGACATAAGCAGAGTCTGATTAGATGGTAACCCAACACCCCTTTGAAGCCTCCAGGGCGTCAATGAGCACTACCAGTTCAGCTCTTGTGCAGAATAATGCCTGGGTAATCTTTTCATGACCAGTGTTTTGTATTCTCCCTCTTCTTGGCGCACCATGGCCGTCCCAACATGTTTTTCACCTCTGTCCTGGTCAGTGGATGCTGACCCATCAATGATAAGTACTTCTCCTTCGTCTAATGGGCTGTCTTTAGCTTTTTGGATATCTTCGCCTTCCCCTTCATAGGAGGCGCAATCATGCTGCTATATGTCCTCAGCCGTGCATGGCTCAGTAAGCAACTTGGCAGGATTTACTGTTTTGCACCGTGCTACATGGATATGAGGGCTGGATAGTATTGTTTCATATTCTGATGCTCTTTGTGTAGTGAGTGTGGCCTTGGAGCAATCTAGTATCGCAAAGATTGAGTACTCAATGTATACCGTTACTGAGCACCCCATGACAATCGTGGAACCTTTTTCAATGGCAAAGGCTGCGGCAGTGAGGGCTTCTTCGCAAGCGAACTGCCCCAGCATGACAGAATCGAGCGTGCCGCTGTAATACACTAGTGGTTTGTGGCTCATCATACTTTATTGTGTGACCACTTCTGTCATGAGTGTGCCGTTTCAGTGGGAGAAAATGTAGAATTCCTGTGTGTTATCGGGGTGGCTAGGACAGGAGCTGTTGAAATCACCTCTTTTAAATCATGAAAACTGGTTATCATTTCTGCTGTCCACTCGATTGTGTTTCCCTCTTTCTGGGCCTCTTTGAGGCCCTCTAGGAGCGGTCTGGCATGTGTTGCGTATTCTAAGATTGATGCTCTACAATAGTTGCATAATCCTAAGAAATTGTGCATGTCTTTCACCGTGATTGGCTTGGGAGTGGCACGCACTGTAGCTGCCGTGTCAGGGATGATCCTCGTACCATCCTTGGAGATGAGTTGCCCTAAGTATAGCACTTCCAGTAAACAGTACTGGAGGTTTGTTTGATCCACTTTGTACCCTTTTCTTGCTAGCAACTGTAGTAGTGCAATGGAATCCCTTTGACATCTCTGTTCGCTGTCGCTGCAGACCAGTAGGTCATCTATGTATTGAATGATCGTGGTCAGTACTTGGATGATACACATTTGGTATACACATTTCGAGGAGTATTTCTCCATCATTATTACCATCCTCAAAAAGGATTTTGTCTGTCGCTTCTCGTAGGGGTACATTTGGATCGATGCACAACATAGTGTGCCATTGGCACGTGTGGGGGTCAGTTCCTAGCACTACAATCCTTTTAGCAGACACAAGTAACCCTTCCAAATCTAATGACAAGATTGTGCCGGCAACCACTTTGGGGAGTGCCACAGGTTGAAACATGAAGTCTGCGGGTACTCTCCACTCCTTTCTGCTAATCTGTGGGACAGTTCGGGCAAGTACTTTGATGCCATAAACAAACATGTCTGGGTTTATAGGGATGCCCCTCACTATCGCCTTGCTGGCCACAGCATGTATTACCAGCATCACTCAGAGGGGGCACATGCCAGGGGTGGCGCTGACAATCCCCCTGTCTGTGAAGGATATTTTCAGGTTTAATTTGGTAAGTAGATCCCTACCAACCAGGTTGGCAGGAGAGCTCTTGGAGTAAAAGAGGGGTGCTCATACAACCTTCCCTCCCACCTGGATGTCTGTAAGGAACCGTTAAAACAAACCTGCTCCCGAGTCCACCATAAAGATGAATTGTTTATTTCCTATCTCTGCCCCCACCAGTGGTTCCTCTTCTGGATGTAAGGTCATCGACAGTACTGGACATTCAAGTGCTCTCGGTGGGCTGTCCTAGTGTGGGTATGTGTCTGTCCCAGGGAAGGAGAAATGATTCCCCCCTACCACCATTGCTCCCTGATCTGGAGCCGATGCTCCGTTTGGCACAGTTGCAGATGGGTGTCTGCTTTCCACGGCGTGTTGGCTGGGGCGGGCCTCGTGTGGCAGCCCAGTCTGTTGCTGGGGTGGTGGGTGGTAAGTGCTCGGGATTTGGGCAGGCAATTGCGTATATGCCTGGTGAATCACATTTGGGATTAAGGACATTCCCTGAACAGGCCCTTGTGGGCTACCTGGGTGAGGGTACCTATAGGGTTGTTGATTGTAGTTGGAATTCCCTCCCTGTCTGCTGCAACATTCTCTCAAAGTGTCCCCACCTCCCACATGACCAGCACCCTTGGTCCTTGTCCACCAAATCCCCCTCCTCTTTGCCCTAGGGACCCATCATGTCCTCGCTGTTGCCCAAAGCGTTGGTTTCCTCCCCACTATCCTTGTCCATTGTCTGCCCACACTGCTGCCATTCTTGCTTGTGTTGCGATGGAGGCACACCCTTCTTCTCTTGTCTGTTCTTGGGGCGGCACTGCCGATACTGCTGCTACCTTCAGTAGTTTATTTTGAACTCGTTTCGCTTCCTCTGCCTGCTGCTTCTGGACAGTCTTTCTCATGCTCTTTGATCCTCCTACAATGGTGCACTATGATACTTTGAATCTCGGGCCATCCCTTGGCTTCCACCCCAGCTATCTTATTGAGTGCCTTCTGCACTTCCTTAGGTAGTCCTCTTTTCACAATAAAATAAAACAAGGACATTGATTGATCCCAGGTGTTGCCTGTTTCTGCCGTTTTCCATCCCATAGGCTTTCTCCTCTTGGTGTAGTCAGTGGTGCTTGCTTGTCCTGCCCCTCCCTCTGTATCTTCTTCTGTGTCATCGAATTCACTCCAATAGTCCTCGTCCCCTCTTCAGGACCATACATTCTCATACCCCAGACTGTCTGCTTCTCCATCCCGCTCTACATGGACAGTACGTATGGGTGTACTATCTATTCTTAACAGGAAGTCACATGACTTCATTCATCCCCAGGCGGTTGTGGGGGCGCTCCTGCGGGCAACATGCGGCCAACCGTGTTGCTTCACAGGGTGCTCTTAACCTTGCCAATTCTGTGCGTGTGGAGGCCAATGCTACCTCGAGGTCTCTTGCACTTAGTTAGCCCTGTATGGGTCGACACCTCAGGGGGTGCGACATACGGTGGGGCCGAACTTGGGGCAGCCACTATCGTACCCCCTGACAGATATGTTGGGTTAGAGTATCCCTCTGACGGCCGTGTGGCGAGTGAATATATCCCCTTTGTTGTCTCCCCACTTTTCCCAATCTCCTCTGTACTCATTTTCTTACTATTGTCAGGTGACGCCCCATCCCCTTCTGGGACCTCTGTTTCTTCGAACATTCTCCAGAGGGCTAATATTTCCCTCCTATTCTGTAATGGTCTCCCATTATACCTTGCAGTCTAGTAAGTGGACACATGGTCCAAGGCGCATCTGTCAAAAGACCCACACTCTGGCCAGGAGTGGGGCATTCCTTCTCCTTTAGTCTCAGTCACCCATTGATTGTGGTACTTTTTGATTTTCACACAGTACAGGGGCAGGTCTTTGCATATATGGTCTAGGGGTGTGTCCGTCCCCATGGCTATGTCCGGTCAGTATGGTGTGTCGGGGTTATGCTTGTAAAGCTGTACCACAATTAAACCAGGCATATGTTACATTCAATATCACTTAAAACATATGCACTATAATTGTGTCTCTTACTACCAGTCAATACTGTCAAAACATTCATAAAAAGAAAACCTCAATTCACTTTTCACCCTCCTCTGTTCCCCACTAGAGTGTTTTCATTCCCTCCTTACACGCTCCCCTGATACGCTCACACCCGTCACACACATGCCTGCTGGGCCTCCTCCGTACACATAAAACATACTCTTAACAAAATAAACTAAAATAACAAGCTAAAACAACAACCACTGCTCTTCCCGAGCTCTCTAATTGTATAGAGCCCCTATATTTCTCCTTGTATTTATCTCTCGCACTGGTCGGGACAGAGGCTCCCGTATTACTTTTTCCTTATCCTTAATATTCCTTAAAAAATAAATGAGCAAAAATTGACATAAAAACTTCCACAATCAACAAATCAAAATACCCTCTTACTCCCATTCACCGCGTGTTCATCCGTTTCATACTGCTCTACATCCCTAACCATACTTTGTTATCCCTTGCAGGCTATACTCACGTGTTCACGTTCTTCTGAAGGCCTCCATTCATGGGGAATCCACAACAGGCCTGGGCCTCTCCCTGGGGCCGTACCCCGCTTCAACGAGCAGCCAGGAATTCTGCAAAGATGGCACAGGCAAGGGCCACTCGGTGTACGCGTTTTGGGACTGGTCACCATAGGTGGGCCCTGCTCTTCCGGAGAGGCCACCAAGATACCCCTGCAACTACGGGGCGATGGAATCACGTCGTAAGGGCCAGCAAATGAAGGCAAGTCCTTTTTTGCGCACACTCCAGAATAAAGACAACTCGCTAGGGAAATAGGCCAGGAGATAGCGTTGCTTGGATAACAAGGTTTATTTGTACAGAATACAAATATCAACAAAGGACTCTGCTGCTCGAGAGCGCTCTGACTCGTCCGGCTACAAACAAGGGCTTAAAACCCCACGATTGTCATCTGATTGGAGGCACCCTACACATGAGCCTGTGCTATAGTGGATGCCAGGCTGTAATTGGCGAGTTCTTTCCCATTGGTCTGGATCCACGTGGGCCAGCTGGGCTCATCCTTGCAGTGAAGGACGGGGCACACATTATTACATTGTTGCATTCTAAACTAAACATTCTAATCCTGGTTATTATATCTTTGTGGCAGGCACCTGGGCGGCACGGGAAATGTTACCAGGGGGAAGGGAGGATAAAATATAGTCATGCTGACCCACGCATTCAGGGCATCGTTGATGCCACAGTTCCCACACTCAAGGTCTCCACCCATGGTTTTGATGTTTAATTTATCCCTCCCTGTACCTCGTGTTACAAGAGATGTTTTCATTCTTGGAAGAATACAGCCATGCATGCTTAGATCTAATGCAGACACTTGATTTGTGTCGGGCCAGGGGTATCATGTGCACATTGGGGGATACAAAGGTGGGGTGGTTAGGTCATTAGTGTGGGGCTGGCTCCCGATTGGCTGGGTGGGGGTTAGAGGACTAATGGCAGTTTAGTGGAGATGAATTGGCGCAGTGCGGAGCCTGGTGTTGTCTCATTCTCTTGCAGGGCCCATTCCTTTGGAAGTTACAAAATATTTGCAACACTGGAGGAATCAATCTGGGAGTCCTCTTTCAACCCAGAATCAGCTGGTTTGGGCCTGAAGAACACCAGCCTCAAATGAGGCCTATTTTCTGCCACCCGTGACCCGGTTGCGTTAGTCTCCTGCTGCCCCTTACTCAGCACAAGCACACTACAGAGCATGCGCTGTAGTAACCTCAACAACACATTTGCTAGTTAACCAGCAGCTGACTAGCGGACCTTTCACCTCTTCTTGTCAAGTTCCGTTACTGCCAGATCTCTTTTATTTTTATCTGCTCACCCGTGCTATGGTTACAAAACACCCTGCCCGGGTCTCCCGGTTCTCTTTTGGCTCCTCAATCTTGCTGCGCAATGATTGCTGAGTGGGGGAGAACCACAACATCAAGCGCACAGTTCTGGCTCTCTTTCGGTTTGGAAGCACTTCTGCCCTATTTCTGGGGAGTGTGGGAGCCAAACAATCACGCGCACAGTTTGATCGGCCAGCTTTCCGAAAGACAAAGCCTGGTGCTCTCTAGCTCATTCAGCCCTAGCTAACACAACCCACAACCTCAAAGACAAAACCATTCTCAAAAAAGCTCTGCTCCCTACCACCGAAGTGGACCTCCCGTTCCTCAAAGCCATCCTTACTCCCATGACCCCCCTGTTCCACTTTTCCTCTGCCTCCCCAGCCACAGTACTCACCACCATCCCTCGACTCAAAGCGTTCAATTTCTCAGGTATCATCCGCCCTGCCCACTTCATCGATGTGTGCGACCCCTCGCTACCACTATTTCTAAATTCATCAAACCATCCGTCGACACCCACGCAGTATCTAACTCTATTAAAGAAGCTTGTGTCACTCCTCTCCTAAAAAAACCTTTCTTGAACCCCCTCCTCCCCACCAACTACTGTCCAATCACGACAGTGCCATTCCTTCTGAAAACTCTTGACCTCACCGCCTATTCCCAACTACAAACTCATCTTGAAGCCCACAATCTACTTGGCACTCGCCAATCTGGCTTTAAGTCTAGACTCCGCACTGAATCGGCCCTACTTGACCTTACAATCCAGCTAGATCAAATTTGTGAAACAGGGGACCTTGTTATCCTCCTCCCACTGGACCTTTCAGCGGCCTTCAATCTCGTCTATCACGATATCCATGTCACCACCTCACCACCACCTTCAACCTCTCCACCGAACCGGCTAACTGGATCAAATCCTTCTTGAGTGAACAATCATCCAGAGTCTTCACTGTGAGCGAAGCAGTTGACCCCATCCCCATCCCCTATGGGGTACCACAAGGATCCTGTCTCTCGCCTACACTGTACAATATGTACACCAAACCTCTCCTTGACCACCTGGACAGTCTAAATATCCCATACACAAACTTTGCCGATGATACGCAGGTCCTCTGAAACTCACCAGCAACCATGAATTGGACTCTGCAAATATCAACTGGATATGCAGCGCCATTCAGGCCTGGATGGCTAACCACCATCTATGCCTGAATGATGACAAAATGCAGTTCCTCATTGCAGGTTCCCCGCACCATAAACACCTGGACCCTGCATTCGCTTCTTTCTGTATTGATGAAATAGCACTCCCGTATTGACTCGCATCAAAACTCTGTGAGTCTTTCTTGACTCTGAGCTAAACACAAACAAACATGTCAAGGCTGTTGCTGCATCCGCTGCCTAATACAACAAGCTCATATCCTCTCCAGGAAATTCCTTACCCACAACAACTGCCTCACCTTGGCCAGAGCCATCCTTTGCAACAAATTAGACTATTGCAATGCTATCCTTGCAGGAACCTCCACCAAAAACATAAATAAACTACAGCTGATCCAAAACAATGCCCTCTGGGCAGTGTGTGGTTTGAAATGTTCCGCTAGTAAGACGCAAAGCACTGGTTACCAATCAAGGTGTGCATTGATTTCAAAATCCTTTCCATCACTCATCGCTGTCTCCACAACACTGCCCCTATACCTCGCCCAATGCATCGCTAAGACACCCAACCCCCGCATCCTGCGATTTTCATCCTCCACCTCTCTAACCACCTCGAGATTGTTCATGAAAACGAGCCGGAGGTACAAATTTCACTGTCATTGCTCCCACTCTCTGGAACTCGCTCCCCCCTGCACCCAAGATGAACCCTCGTATCTGATCTGATCTGCAAAAAAACTAAAAAGTGCACTGTTCAACAAATACACCTATCTACTTTTACTATGTACTGCCTATAATGAAAATGCTCTGTGATCGCAGTGTAACTCTGCTGCCACAACAAATACTCTCCTGTATGTGACTACAATATAACCTCACTGTCACACTGATTGTACTGTAATGTAACCACCCTTAACACAGTGATACATCTGGGTCTGGGCGCTATCAACAAATAAAATAAATAAATAGTTCCGGCTCTTTTCACTTGGCAGTGCTTTTGCCCTATTGCTGGAGTGTGGGAGCCAAAACCTCAAGCACACAGTTCCCGCTCTCTTTATGCTTGGCAGCGCTACTGCCCTACTTCTGGAGTGTGGGAGCCAAAACATCAAGCACACAGTTCTGGTTCTCTTTCAGATTGGCAGCACTTCTGCCCTATTGCTTGGGACTGTCAGAATCGTAAGAAGCCTGCAGTTCTCTCGGTCTTCCCCTGCCGCCTCCTCCGCAGGGATGCCGTCGAGATCCTCACATCCCACTCGGCTCGTCAGCCTTTGGTCGTTCCGTTCCATTACCATTACCACCTCTCTCAAGCAGCCACATTACACATCACATGACATATATGCCTCATTCTCCCCCTGATGGATTAGCTTAGCCCAACTCCCGCAATGGGAAAATGAAAGGGGACCAGTAGTCACTCTTTAAAAAATGTAAAAGGCACCCTTTTGCATTGCATTGAGGGGGAAGTGAACCCTCAGATAACCCGGCCTGCCCCCTTGTTTTGTTATTTCTTTGTTTTACTTACTGTGACTTCCCTGAACATGCCAACCTGTGTCCACTAGCCCTCTCCTCGGCTGGCCCTGGGCCAGGCAGGTTGCACTGGCACGGCAGCAGCAGGCTGCTCCCCCTCCCTCCTCGAATAGGCCTCGTTGAAGGGCACATGCTTTCCTTTGGCCAGCCAGAGAGAGAGACTCGGTCCCATCCACAGTCTGCTCCTGACCCGAGTCCTGCCTCGTGCTGGTGTGTGACTAGTGGCCGCACACAGACCCAGGCTCACCCAGCAGCAGACACCATGCAGCCCCGGACCAGCGCATCCACCCGCAGATCCCCTCTGCCTCCCCCAAAGCAAACTTGATCCGGACAACATTAGCCAAGAGTTGAGGGAGAGGCACAAGCTCAGCCTCTCTCTTGTCAGCTCAAACGAGACTAGAACAATTTGTTGCAAATGCAATTAGGGGCACTATCAGCACGGCCTAGCTATTTTGATGCATTCATCAAAGCAAAGGTAACACTTAGGTGTTAGCTTTCATTGATGAATGCATCTGCTGTGCGAGCTGGCTGCTGGCGGGATGCACCCCGCAGGTAAGGAACGTAACTGACGTTACTTAAAGTAACGGTTACTGTGTACCCAAAATAATATTGTAAACCTGAAAACCAGCCCCAGAGTTGCTATGAAACCGGCCCCAGGGCTTCCAAGTCATTCGGCCTGTGGCTGAACGGCTGATAGCCCAGTCCACCCCCGCTCACGGTCTAATGTCAGACCATTCGCAGCTTTTTTTCCATTATGTATGATTTATTGTTTAAATTTGTACTAGATGTGTCCTAATTCTTCTTTATTAGCATTCTCAAATACTGAAATGTGATGTTGCGTTTTCATATTTGTAAGGCACCAATTGCCTGGGAGTCAAAAGTAGGTCCTGGTAGCTGTTGGTTTCGAGGTAACCAGGCTCTCCTGGGATAGAAGCAGAAACGAAACCTCTCCCAGCTCCCCATAATTGCGAACCCTGCAGTGACAATTCCCAGGTATAATGGAAGATGAGGCCAATAACCATGAATTTCCTGAAGAAGATGCATAACCAGACATGGGTGAAGGCAGCAATGATGCATGGGAGGCTGTGGCATAGCCATGCATTGTGTCGTAACAAGGCCTGGGTGGATTTAGTGGAAGTAACAGGCTTTGTGGAGTCGGTGGCAATAATCCGGCATGGGGCTGTGGGGCAACAAATACACATTGGGGAAGGTGGGAGCCACGACTAGGCATGTGAAGGTGGAGTTAGAAACCAAACATTTGGAAGGTGTGTATTTTAACATGCATAGTATAATGATCTGCGGGGTAATATCCAGGCACGTGGGAGATTAGGGCAAGGGAGCATGAAAAAAACCCATTAAGAACAAGAGCCAACCAGGGAATATACTGATGTGCGGGGCAACCGCCTATGTGGGTCAATAACCAGGCATGGAGAAAGGGGGCAATACACAGGCATATGGATGGGGAGGACAATAACATGGCATAAAGGAGGTGGGAATAAATACAGGAACATGGGGCTAATGAGTGGAAGCCTGGGCAGGAAGGTGGGCCTAACAGTCTGGTTATAGTGACATGATGGGCAAACGATTGGTATGGAAGGGCTTGAAGGCAGTAACCCTACGCAGAAAGATCAAGGGAGTTATCAGACCAAGGGGGTAGTAACCGTGAATATTGAGCTGAGGCAAAACATTGTTAGTTTGGGCATTAACCAGGTATGAAGGGAGGAGGATACTATACATATTCATTTGAAATGAGACTTGGAGACGGGGGGGGGGCGTGGAGGGGCAGAAGAGGTAATAGGAGTAGGTAGGGACAATAAATAAGGTGATCAATAAGCTGATTTCCCACACCAGCACTCTTTAACCTGTATCACACATATAGCTATTGCATGCCAGGAAAGCTATGCCAAAAATACTGTTGTGTGGAAAAATAGTTCTCATACATTTTCTTTTTTAAAAATTAAATAGATAAATATACAAAGGTGTAAAATAAATGTACTGGAAAATCTTCAAAGTGTCCATGAAAAATTTTAGGCTTGCACACTACTAAAGGCCATGCAGTGATTTTATGTAAACCATTAAGCCAATCTGAAATGCCCATCTACATGATAAAAAATGTTGCCAATATAACAAAATCGACAGAACTGTGGTTCTAGGAAATATAGTTCTGTAACAAAGGTTTTCCAAACACGTCCAAAAATAAGGCCATGTGAGGACCCTTTTTGGAACTTTTAATTTGTTTAAAGAAATTCTGATGAAGCCCGAAATAAATTTGGTAAAACCATTCCAAGTGGGAACACCAGGATCTCATAATGCAGACCTGTTGGATGAGACTCTGCTGAAATGGCGCACATTACTTTAATTCCCTTGTTATGCTAGCTGTTGGGGTAGAAATGGGCTGCATCATTTGTAGTTGATAGACTAAGCAGGCACGTTTGTAGGTTTCCTTGAATTGAGTTAGCTCTGTTCAGTGACTTGGCACAGACGGTGGTAGTGCAGTAACCAGGCATGAGATAATACCTAGGTATTAGGAAGTGGTCAGTAACCTGGCAAGGAGCGCGGGTGAGGACGATAGCTGTGTTTTTTGGGTAAGTGAGGATAGTAACAAGTTCTGGTGGGTAATAACATGATACGGGAGATATGAGGAAATAGTCTGGCAGGGATGACGTGGCGCAGTAACCCGGGATGACGCAGTTACCAAGACATAAGTGAATGAGCAATAGCATTGATTGGGTAGGGTAAGATGAGGACGATTTAGGAGGTGGGGAAACAACCAGACATCTAGTGGTGTAAGGCAAATAAAGGGTGAGGTGCGTACTTGGTAGTAGCCGAGAACTAAGAGGGTGCTGTAGAGTTTATTAATGCATTTGATAAATCACAGACCTGGTCCAAAAGCATATGAAATGCCACACGATATCTTAATGACAATAAACATCATCAAACAATAGTTCATGGGTAAGACCATTGCAGAACACACCCAGTGAGAATTATTTGGGGAACATTTTTAGTAGTCCCTTTCGCAGTGAAAAAACAGAAGGTGGCCACCACAATCTTGAATTTAGCTGGCAAGTGTGTTGGCTGATGTAAGAAAATAACCTTTTAAGGCTAGGCAGCCTACTTTAAATTGAATCCTTTCCTCAAGACGGAGACAGTGCTAGCTGGACAAAAGGTGTGATATATGGTTGCATTTCTTGGCACCCACCTCCTGACTGTTTGCAGCAGGAAGTGCAGACTTCAATTGTCGAACGGTGCATTTGGAAATGCCCATAAACATGGTGTTGTCCCAAAGCCGCAGTGTCTGTACACTGGCACAGAAGAGTCCAGTGGCAAATGGGGGTGATAGCTACCGGACCAAAGAAGTTTGCTATTGGGCTAAGTGACCTTCCTTGGCCATGTGCTCCTTTTAAAGGACGGCTATTTGTCCAGCAAAAATTGAAGGGAACAGCAATGTACGAATGTGTGTACGATGCCACCGTTGTGGCTTGTATGGATAGCCAGAACTGACTCGGACTACCATGTCAGCCTAAGGGAAACTGCAAAGTCACGACTTCTTCATTTCTTTTCCAGATCAAATTTCAAATGTGCATCCTGCATCTGGGAGTCAATAACAGAGAGTCCCCCCAACCCCATACAGTGCAGACCAAGTACGCATTTTAAATTCTGCCCTTCACAGGAAATCAATGAGGTATTCGAAGAATGGGGGGGGGTGAAGGTGGGGAGTATGAGCTAACCTGGGAGCATTGGTAACAATCCTCACTATGGTGTTCTGTAGCACCTGAAGTGGATGAATTCTGGATTCTGATACCTGCGTTGAGGGGGTTGCAGTAGTCTAATCTGGATCCCACTGTGGCTCTGATCAAGTAAGCACAATAACCTTGCGAACGATCTGGCCTAATTTCCCTAAGCAGTATCAAATAATTAGTGTTTTTTAAAATTAGGGTTAAGCGAAGGCATCATAGAAAGGGAGCAATCTACGGTAATATTCTGCCAAAGTAAAGACAGGATAGATTTGAAAGGATTTCAAGAGAGCAGATGGAGCGTCAACAAGTGAAATTTCAGTGTTGCTTTGATTCAACCCCAACCAATTTTGAGCCATCCATTGTTCAACCCATTCAAAGATGGATTGTATTTGAGTATGATTGTAGTGGAGGACATAATCTGTGCATCATCAGCCAGTTCTGAAATACTGCACCTAGGTTTGCTAGCAGGAAATGGAGAAGTTCTTCTATATGTTGAAAAGGATTGGCGAGATACATGACCCCTGCAGGACTCCATATTCAACAAGTTCAGGGTTCGAAAACGTCTGTCCCCACTTTTGTGTGTGATGTAGGATTACTAAAAACACACAAAAACTAAAATCATGGCGTTTTACCCAAAGAGAAAAATAAATAAAAAATGGCACAATAATATATTTAACATCAAGAAAGTCACCAGCTACCTTTATTTAGGTATTAAAATAGGTGAGTGATTACCTGGCAACACCATATTACCATGTTAATAAGTAAATGCGAACCACTCATGCACGTTTTAAATAAACAGATGCAACAATGCGGTGGCTACAGTTTACAGCCACTGACTTAATGTTACAACGCTAAGATCACTTTGGTGGTGTTATATTGTAGTGAAGTCTGGGCCCACCGTAATTGGAATAAGATAACACTAATAGGAGGGAAATACTTAAAAGAAACGATTTGAGTTGCTGATGTCTACACTGTTGGAATTGATCAGGGCCGAACTCCGAGTTAGAACTTTAGATATACAGTACTGCAAACAATTCACCTGTCTTGCATACAATGAAGATTACCCCTGCTAATACAGCAGGGAGTCTTGATTCTATTAAAGACAAGGAGGTGAGCATTATGCTTCAACTTCTTATTTATTCTTGTCTCCAGCAGTTTCAACAAATCAAACATTTCCAACTTTCCAAAGGAAATTTCTTTATTTTTTTTAAACTACGTTTCCTTAAATCAACTCGTTTCTGTAGTCCATTTCGACTCCCTGCACTTGTCCATATTCCTTGCTGTTCCTTCCTTCCTCCTCTTCTTTGAATGCTTTGAACAGCACTCCAACATTGTAACTGAACTCTCAACTTGTAGAACTATGGGGTCTTGTCCCTCATCTCTAGACTGCTCTGCCCTTTCTCCATATACGC
Source organism: Ambystoma mexicanum (assembly GCF_040938575.1). Taxonomy (NCBI): domain Eukaryota; kingdom Metazoa; phylum Chordata; class Amphibia; order Caudata; family Ambystomatidae; genus Ambystoma; species Ambystoma mexicanum. Next base: position 637,443,132 of record NC_090925.1, read on the forward strand.
TTGACTGGTCCTGTCGATCTCTCATCCTGTGCTCTTGCTAGCCTGGCTCAATTGCTCTTCTGGTCATCTATCAAGATACAAAGATTACATTAGGGAGGCGGATACCCTACCCTATTCCCATTGGAATCAATGGTTAATACACATTACCAAACATTTTACCTCTCCTGTGTATCTTGGGCGGGAAAGTAGTGCTCGCCTCCTTGTCTTAAATAGAATCAAGACTCACTGTGCTATTAGCAGGGGTAATCTTTATTATATGTCAAGACCAGAGACAAGCATTATGCTTGTTCAAAGCTTCACATTACAGTCACTGCCACTGACTGTAAAGGCTTGAAATAAAACGTTCTAAATGTATTATCGCTGGCCCAATTGGCCGCTTGCAGGATATCATGCGGCTTCGCTCCTTGAGCTAGCTCTTTCGAGGCCATTACTCCCCTCACAGAATTACCTCCAAACATAGACATGTTTATTTCTGCCAACTGCATCACCTCACATACCCATCTCGCTATGGTAGCTGTTGTGACTGCTTTATGCGGTTTCCTATGCGCTATTAGCAATTGCGTTGTTCCTACTGGTCGCATTTCCGCTGTCCTATTCTCATACTCTCTTATGCATGCCACTACGCACCACTTGGGGTGGTCGTGCAAGTAGGGATAAGCTATCGACGAGGAACAAGTCTTTGTCCTGCTTACCAGCGTGAAGGTAACTCCTTTGGGTCCATTTTTCTTCCTGTTCATGTCTAACGCTTTAATGTCTGCCACTCTTCTGCATGATATCAGGCATAATAACAGGGCTAGCTTCCCCGATCACTGCTTCAAGGATAGGTACTTGTTTGCTGGCCAACTGGGGAGAAGTTTCAGAACTACCGTCACGTCCCATGAGTTGTCGTACCGCAGCTGTGGTGGTCTCCTGAACCGGACTCCTTTAAGAAATCTTATGACTGCTGTGTTTCTCCCATGGGAATACCCTCAATTAGCAGGTGTCCCGCTGATATGGCGAACCTGTACAACCACTATTGTTTTATATTCCTTCCCGTCTTGCAGTAGTTCTGCTAGGAAGTTCAAGATCACTACTACAGAGGCAGAAATGGGATGAAAATGTCTCCGTTTGCACCATCGTGACCATCTACTCCAGGCTGCGTTGTAGCTCTGTCGCGTGGATGGCGCCCATGATTCTGCAATGTGCCGTACAGCTTGCGCTGAAATGCCTCGGAGGGCCCAACAGCTCTGGCTATCTTGCACGCCATCAGCGGGAGAGTCCCTTTCACTCTCAGAGGATGATTTGACCCAACTGGGTCTGTGTGTAGATGTTCTCCTGGAGAGAGGATCCTCGGTGGTCTGTCAATAGTTCATCAGTGTCGGGAACCATACCTCTGACTTACTGCATGCAGCATTGTCACATTCCCACTAACTGTTATTCATTGATATACACAACTAGCACATGTTCTGCCCACCTGGGTCATCAGGTTCATGAATAATAATGAGCCTGCCCAGGATGAAGAGACTGTGCTAAATTCACACTGTTGTTGCTTGTTGTGTGACAACTACAGAATGACATTTAAAATAATAAATTTGACAAAAAAACATCATAATCAGACTGAGACTGAGAAAATAAGCGCCATGCTCAATAATAAGTGCCAGGGCTGAGCCCCGGCAAACACCCCCACAAACTGAGTATTAGACAATCACCAGGAAAGGAAATGGGTCTCGGAGAAGAGGTGGGGCAGGTGAGGGAGTGTAGTTAATTTTTTCATTTCTGGAGGCACAGAAGAGCCAACCAGTGATGTACAGCAAGACAACAGATATGTGGGCTGGTATTTCTTGAGTGAAAAAGGGAAAGCAGATGATGATGTGGGTGTCATTAGCAAATAGATGATAGGACAATATGATGGGCGAGGAGATCATTTGCCCAAGGAAGAAGGTGTAAAATGTGAGGACAGACCCTGAGTGACTCTTGTTGATGGGGAGTTGAGCAGTGAAAATGTCAGAACTTCACAACATGGATGAACGTTGGTTCAACAGATAGGAAGCAATCCAGTTAAGTGTTGATTCCTGAATGTCCAAGTCTGAGAGGGTGAGGAGTCATCAAACATAGCAAAAGCTGGTAATCTAGGAGTGTGAGAATAAGTATAGTCTAGGGTTGTGGTCGGAGGTGAGGATGGTGGAGATTGGCATCACGCTTCATTTAAGGTCTACTTCGAAAACCAGATTAGAAGGAGCTGCCACAGTCATTGGTAAATGGTTATCCTGTTGAGTACGACACGTTTTAAGGTTTTGCAGAAGGGAGGAAAATGAGAGACAGGCAAAAGGTTTTTGTGGTGGTCTGGTCCACGAAGGATTTTTTCAGAATGCGAAGGACAGGTAATAGCAAATGTAGCAGGTTGGGGGTTCCCAGTAGTGTGAGAGGTGAGGAGGGAGCGGTAAGAGGAGGTAATGTGTGCAAGGTTTTACAAAGGGCTCAACAGAATCAAAGGATGAGTTGGCTGCTCTGGGCATAGGAGCCAGCACAACAGGAGAGATTGGGGAGAGTGGGTGGAGAAGAGATGCAGATGATGCAGGGCAGGTTGCTGAGAAGCAAGAGGGAGGGTAAGACTAGTCAAGATGTCGGTGAAAGTGGAGATTTTGGAAAATGTTAAGTGAGAAACCGCTGGCAGAAAGAGAAGGAGATTGAATGTGGGAATGGGATAAGCATGACTTGAACGCAAAAGGAGAGGCTGTAGGTGTAGGAGCACAGAGACAAGGTTTGTATTGTAGTGGGACTTGGAGGAAGGAGGATGTTCGGCAAAGGTAAAGTGTTAGAGGCAGTCATCATTGAGAGGGGGTGATGGTGAAGTCCATGGAAGTGAGATTGAGAATAGGAAGATTTCTAACGAATTGCGGGTGTGCAGAATATGCCCCAATCAGAAAATCTGGTTTGTGGGGAAATTTCCCACACTTTTGGGAAACATTTCTTGATCATCAACCATTGGATTAGAGAGCTCGATGTGCACACACGTGGCATGAGGAAAAATCACACTTCTCTTGTGTATTCCTTTAAGCTTTTATTTAGATGTAGTTCAGCAATGAACATATCAACAACACATAAACTATAGGTTGCAGCATAAAGATAGTAATGAGCAATACATTGTGCTATAACCATAAATCTGTCGAGATAGGAGTCACAAATATCCGCAAGAGGGTCCATTCCATTGACGTTTTGGCCATCACCAGCAGGGGTTATTGGACCTCGGGATACGTGTTGCACCAGGCCATTGGAATCTTGTAATGCAACACCTTTTAACTTTCCATGTGTCAAATTATACACCAGTTCAGAGCAGAGTGCATTGCAAAGGGCAGGTGACTTGAAAGCAACCAGAGCACATCTTTTGATTTTAATCTGAATGGATGACATTGCAAGTATGAAGGAGCCATTTGTTGTCTGAGATTTGTGTAATGAGCCTGTCAGAAACCAGCAGCACACCGTGAGAAAAGGAATAATTTCTTCCGGTTTAACGTCTGCTGTGTTTTGTGTCTGTAGATACTCATGGAAATGTGCATTATGCATGTATATTACTTCGCCTAGCGTTTTAGGATCTTACTAATATTAAGTTCCAATCGGGATGTTGCCTTTGTATCAAACAAATTATACTTTTTTCAGTGAATGCATGCTTGCATTGCACACAAGTATTTTTTGGCGTTCCCGTGTTGCATGCATTTATCATTGAGATGCATTAATGTGGTGTGCTCATAGGCATTCATGTGTGGGAGAACGTTTTGCACAAATGTCATATATTCTTTGAAGCCATACATCTTTGCTACACAACTGTTTTGTTTCTAATGTGTTATATTCGTTTTCAACATTAGTCATGTTTTGGTTGACTTTCAATCTTTACACTCTTGGGGAGGCAAAGCATTTTTAGTCTTACAATTAAATGTACACTTTGTTTTTATAATAAGTGTTTAAAATACTGCTACCCCAAAACCTTATCTGCGGCATGCACGAGTAAGAAATGTCGACTTTAAACATCCATTCAAGCTTAACTTGGAGTCATTGTGGTTAATGGTACTATAAAATGGATAGCGGCAGCAAAGCCCCCGGTCAAGGATTGGTGATTATCATTGTACCAATCACGAGTTTCAGATCCTCTTTCAAATCTTCAAGACTACAATTAAAACATACGAAATATGACTCTCCCGCCAGTTCAAGCCCTGTTACAAAACAAACAAAAATTAAATGGTTCCATTTGCAACTAAAATAGAAACTTAGAAAAACATGCCCCTACAGTGGTAATCCAGAAGGGTATTTAACTGTTTTATGTAGCACTTCATGCAGGGTTCCTTCAAATTCTGAGCACTGTGATTATCATTATTATTTGTATTACCTCAGTTAATAGTTTAATGACCTCCTGAAGAATGCAAGGCTAACTTTGCCCAGCCAACATTTGATCATGAGATTAGATCTAGATTTTAGCATTGAGTCCTTACTTTTCTGTATTATCGTATTACAGACCCCTCCCTCTTAGCCTCCTTTGCTTTACCATCCGATTTGGGCACTTTTCATAGACGTTGAAATTACCCCAACCTCTGTCATTTTTTCCTTCACTCCCTTGTAAGATGGCCGCCGGGTTTCACTCACTCACGGCATCCTTTTAAGGATACACGAACATAGTAGTAGGATTACCCTGGGGTTCCCTTGACAACCTACCTGCATCGCGCTGTTTCTGGATACTCCTTGTAGATCCTCGTAGGCGAGATACCTGCCTGCCGCACACTCCCCCGCACTTGGTAAGTTATGTTGCATACAGACGAACAGCCTCTTGCTGCTCGTGCTCCGATTTTTCTCCGGCTGCCGTTGATACAACCCGATCGTATTTTTTACATTGATCGTACTTTTGTGTTGTATTTACTTTATCTGCAGTGCGGTTTGCTGTGATTTGCTCCCGAGTACACTCCTACGGGCTTACCAAGGTAGGATTCCTCTGGGCACTTGTAGATTATCTTGTTCACCCGACTGTGATCAGAGTACGCTGCTCTCCGCGGAGTCACTCTTTCCCGTATTGTCGTCCGCTTAGCATGCAAGTATAACACCGGTTTTACTCTTCTCCCCTCTATGCACAGTTACATAGTGGTATGGTACTTCCAATATGCCTTATTCGGGTGGCCCTGCACCTTGTGGACGTTGACACTGCCTCCATTGTTGTTCAACATGTCTCGCCCATCCACTGCCTGTTTGCATGTGTTCCCCCCCCTTTTTTGGTATGCGGGACTCACCTGTTACGGTTCCTCTTTCCCACGATGAGACGCTTTGTCGCGTAGACACTTGATGTCCTCTTTCCCATCTTCGCTGTTGTATTGTGTGTACCACTAGGCTTCTTTATAGCTCAATTACTGGCTATAGACTATTTTCTTTTCCTTTATTGGGCCCTGATGTTCACCACCCTAGACCTACTAATACTAGTAGAGAGCCCCCACAGGCACCTTATCAGGTATTTATCTCCCTTGATAGGTTGCCCAGTTCATTCATTTTTTGAACCTTCCAAAGTATCTAACTATTGAATTGCTAATCTTTGATGTCTGTTGTTTTTATCTTTTGCAGGTGCTAGGATACTGTAGTGGTACTGTTTACCACCCCAATTGTCAAATAGGCTATACTGTAATTTATTCCCTCCTGATGAATGTTCCACACTTTGTTTTAGAGGAACAGAAACATGTCGAGACATATCTCTGAACTTTAAATAGAGAGTTACATTTATGACACATTTACCCATATTTGGGTGGGTACCTTACTATCTAGGTTGATAGGTACCCTCAGTGGTCGTATTTTTGCTACAACATTACTTGTAACTGGCCATTGGAGCCTGCTATGTATTCCCTATTGTTGTTTTCTACATGGGAAGTAACAATTTCTGTATTACGGACCTATCTATTTAATTGGATGTTTTAAATCTGACGGACTGTTTATTATTAAAAGTTGATACTGACCTTTTTAACCTTTTTTGGTCCCTCCTAATGTTTTACTAAGAGTGTTTATACCATACACCTCTAGTACCTGCTTCACAACTTTGTCTCCCTGTACCCCTATCAGTATCGTCCCGGATATAGACAAAGTATACACTGCTAATTGTGATTAGACAGTTGTATACCGGGTTTCCTTTCCTTGTAAGTAACTACCTTTTACAACAGTGCGTGCAAGACAAACCGGCACCTGGACAACTGATTAGACACGGCTTCTGCTTGACTTAAGGACTTAGTGAGAGGGAAAAACAATGTATTTCTGCACAATTCGACATTCCTGTCTGTGTTAGCATTTCAGATTTCAAGGAGTGGCCTCGCACCGTGTGCAGATCTAAAGCATAGCATATATTTGCAAAGCGTTAACAGAGAAAAATGAAAATGGCCGGCATTTCACAAAATGGACTCCCTTTGGTTACATTCATGTTTCACGGATTGCAATGTTTGTCACATGATGCGATTTGCCTCTGGCCAACATATTATACGTATCATTCGGCTATGGGATTACTTTTCTGGTCTAACACAGATACACTGCTATTGCTAATCCTGTGTTCTGAGCATCCACTTCTTGGGCAGTGTGGAGAGTGCAGAGTTGGTTGCTGTGCAGCCACTGTCTTATTTCAGGGTTTGGTGAACAGCCCTCAGCAGTGATGATCCATATTTGAATGCTAATGTGTTGTCTGCTGTGCCACAGCTTTAGTGGAGACAAATCAGGTTGATAAATTGCAGCAATATGTTCTCGAGCAATTGTGAGTACTGTGACAAATCCATGTGTCCCTTCTCTCCAAGGGGGAGCCTCCCCACCCCGTGAGACTAGGGAGGGGAGCCTGCTCTGCAAAACAACCACTCTAGGGGTCGAGGCAAGTGGGACCCTTTAGGGACAAGGACTCCCATTCCTGTGAGGAACTCCCTAAACTGTTCCCCTTAATGGCATACATAGGACTATTAGAAATAAAGAACAGTATGAAATACAGAGATTTGCCTGATGACAAAGCCACAATATCTCATCATGAACAAAAAAGAGAGTCTGTCTCTTTAAGGAGAATCCTCCACTTCACTGAGACGAGTAGATTGGAAGAGGAGGATATCCCGAGGAGTGGCAAAGTGGAGAGAGAGCGTAAGCAGAGGACTGCCTTGATAGCGTGGCAGGTGAGTGAGGTGGAGCCAAGGAGAGCCACAGAGCCCACGACTTTTGGAAGTGGTATGAATGTGACAGTGAAACGCTGTAGACCCAGTGTTCACACAGACTGGTAAGCCAAGGAGATGGGAATCCAAGCCTGGTGGTGGCATGACCACAGCAGCCTCTTGGTGGGCACTCTGCCCATCCAACAATGACAAACACACCAAACAGCAAGTCGTCTGGTTATCCACACCCATACCTGGTCTCAGAAAAGGAGAAGACGAGGAGCGAGACGCTGGCGGAGTTCAAGAGACGGTGAACCGGAGCCAAAGAGGAGAGCCGAGTGAGTGCCGGTCCCGGGGATGTTTCCCTACCAACCCAGAGGTAACCGGGAGAATGGGATAAATACAATGCCGCTGGGGAATCATTATCCATCCGGAAAAACTCTGGAATAGTAAGACGATAAACTGGAATTGTAAAAATGTGATAAAGAGACCCTTAAGCATTGAATAAAAATACCCTTATAAAAGGAGAAAATATCCCATAGAGCAAGAATTGCAGAGTGGAGAATATCAGAAAGTGAATCCTAGGAGTATAAAGTGAAGGACAGTAAAGCCCATGAAGGAGAAATGTTGAGTAAGCCACATCAGGAGAGGGAGAACATTTAAAGGATAAGACAGATGGCAAAAAGCTATCAGCGAAGTGGTGGCCAAGTGATACAGTGCAGTCTGCAGTCACAAGGCTCTTACCTTTGGATTTGGAAACATTCAAACTCTGTTAATCTCAGCATGAAGGTGGCAAGCGGCGGAAACAATTGTGCACTAACTGTTGGTGCACTGCATCTTTAAAAAATCATGCACTCTGTGAGGGCATGACGGGCTCCACCCCCCTGCATCAACGTGACAACCACTTTTGCTTTAAACAACCGCAGGAGAGCGAAGCGGTAGCGAAGTGGTGGCCAAGTGATACAGTGCAGTCTGCAGTCCCCAGACAAGCAGAGCAAGCAGCTGTCTGATTTTTTGATTGTGAACAACTGCGGCAGCATATGCATGTATGATAACGTGAACAACTGCGGCAGCATATTCAAGCATGATAACAAGTACAAATCAAATTGTACAAACGTACCACTTGAATTAGATAAAAGTGCTGATTGATGCTATTGGGGACTGCGGGGTATAAACCCTTTGACACATATTAGCCCGGGACTCGCTGGTAACCAGTTAATCACTTATTAATAACAGGAGTAATGGAACAATTAGAGCCGTTGAGCCCAGGTCAATTGACCATCAGGTATTGGTACGCGAGGATCTCCTAACACCCAAAAAAATGGAAATACCACTTCTAAAGAAGGACACTGAAAGCGAAAGGAATTGTAGCCCATTTGAAGTTTCAGTGCTGATTGGACAACGCACTTCCTATGTGATGAACGTGATGTCTGTTAAGGACCTGCCGGTGTCAGGAAATCAGGGGCGTCCGCTCTGGTCTTGGAGGTTGTTCCACCAGAGGAAAGAGTGCTGAGTCTTGAATCTTCAGAGCTTAGCAATGGGAGGGCAGCAATGGCTTCTCCTTCACTGAAAGGAACTGTACATCAGTAGTTACAGATGTGGAGAAAGATGAAGAAACAACACAGATAACGACACCTGCTCAAATCTTTACATTTGGCCAGCGAGGACGACCTTTTCCTCCTCAAAATAATTAATTGTGGCAACCTTCCCTGAAGAAAGTGTGGCAGCCAAGTGGGCTATTAACAGCCCCACCCTGAAAGCAGAAGTTCATTTTTATAAAAGAACGGACTTGCAGAGAGACAATAGTGGTGAAATTGTTTCACCAAATACTTCCGGAATACCGACTCCTAAAAGGCCAACCACTTCTGATTCCACCCTGAATACAGTGCAGGTTCAAGCGGCTACACTTATAACTCACTCGGTACCACCAGAAGAGAACACATCCCAACCAACAAGTAACACTCCTCTAAATTTGAAGCCTATGAAAGAACTGGATGCAGTAATGGGAGTTCTAGCCCCTCGAGACATCATCGAGACATCTTCCATCTTTCCTCGGCTTTAAAGGCCTGGGAAAATTATTTGCACCCCTCAAGAAAGCAGCTACGACCCTCAAATATGAATATGGGAACCCAGAACGAGAGAAAAAAAAAGAAAAGACATTAAGGACACTAGTTCTGAATTAATAAGCGCTGGGGGAAAGCTGGATAAGAGCCTCAGGAAGTCCACTGGCAATGAGACTGGGAAGGGGGACGCCATATCGGATGAGGATCTTCTACTGGACATGGTGGCGGCTCAAGTGGAAGCCTCGCCGGATAATGTCTTGCCCTCAAATACAAGTGGAAATTGCTCTGAGGCTAAGGCCACTAATAGCCCTCGGGCATCTTCAGGAATTGATGCAAGTACAATGGCGGCCCTCACAATTTCAATGTCAGCATTCGTTGAACTTTACAAATCCCTTAACAATACACTAAAGGACCAGACAACAGTCCTTGCTATGCTACACACAAACATTATCTTCATGGAAGGATTTGTGACGGCCCTACAATCACATTTGGATAAGAATACCTCTCAGATAACTGACGTTTTGCACGCAATAATAAATCCAAACCTTACGGAATGGGACAAACGTTGCAAGGAACGTGAAAATAGTAGTAGCAAACTGGATATATTTCACACAGAAGAAGTACCAAGAGACAACAAATTCATAAATGAAAAGATAATTCAGCCGGACTATTCCTGGGTGCTCACCAATTTCTCCTACAGAGGGTGTTGTACATCAAAGATGAATTGATGCTAAATAGGGCCAATGTCTTGAACCTCCTGCATTCCATTCCCTCCCTAAAATCAATAAAATCAGATGAAATCTTACTGATCGAGTTTTCTGGCGAACATCGCCTGGACAAAGTAGTAATCAACCTTTCTTCAGACAAACTAAACAATTAGCTGATAAAGGAGGCCAAGAGATTACTACAGATGGGCTTCTCGTTGACCATTCAAATAAATGCCTCGGAGCAAGTGGCACAAAGGTATGTACCAGATAACCCCAGAAAACACATTCACACGCTTAATATAAAGTCATCCAGTAGTAATAAGTGATCGACAAAATCTGCCCTATATACAAGGGGACGAGGACCCCAGTATAACGATTAAAGGCTTTAACCAAAAGAAACTATGGGGCACCCAGAAATGGAGACTCGAAGAAGAAGATTGGAGTTGGATTGCGGGGGTTTTGGCAACCACACCTCATAAGCAATAACGCCAAAAGCTTAAGGATGTGCCATCTGCCCCATGCTTGACCTTGGGCAGCTGGAATACCAGAGAGTATCAGCATTTATTTAGGAAAGGGGACATTGAATTTGACCAGTATGACATTGTGTTCCTACAAGAAACATGGCTGATGGAAGCACCATTCTTGAACGGGTTTTCATTGTACCTCAATCCAGCATATAAGGGTCCTAAAGGTAGACCAATGGCTTGCCTACTTACAGCAATAAAACATATATCAGAGTCTTGAAAGTAGTAAAAATCATGCACCCTCCCCACTGATCCAGGCACTGTTGTTCCAATTAAACAACGCTGAGGGTAATCCGTTGCAAACTGTTAGGACTTTAAATTTTTATTGGAATCCGGCCTCGAACATTGCACAAAAGTTTGAACAACAAGTGTTACAGCCTATTGATGATACCATGGATCACTGGGAGAACCTGGAATGTATAGCGTGTGCAGATCTTAACTTACAATGTTTTGACACTGTGCGGGAATTACTAACTACCCTCGCTTTGCATGCCACCCCAAAAGTAACTGAAGGCTTAAGGTGGAGAGAAGAACTTGCGGCACGCAATATACAACTGATGAACTACATGGGGATTTTCTGCCAGCGTCAACCTGGAACAGGGGTAAGGAGGAAAAGATCCTGGCGTACATCTTTGCCTCAGGAAGACTATTTGACAGTCTAGAGTCATGGTCGTGAACTACAGAGAGCGACCATAATATCCTTAAAGTGACTCTTCCGCACTGGTCACACCTTAGTTTCTCCAAATTGTATCAGAAGATCAAAATAAATCCTGGAGGTACTAAGCTAAGAATAGTCCCAGCAAATATAAGTAGCATGACTCAAGCGCTGAGGGAAAAATTTGTTGTTAAATTGCTCCAAAAGGAAGTGAGAGAATTGGCGAAAATGAATCGAATAAATGCAAGGTTGAAAATAAAGAAACTTAAACAGGAATTCAAAATTGGGTTAAATCGCACACTTTACTATTGCGACAACAAGACTCAGAATTATTTTTAAAGATGATTGCAGCCAAGAATTCTGTGGAAATATGGAAGACATTTAATTTTTTGAGTCGTCCGCAGGAATCATCTTGATAACGCAGTAGCGGCAGAAGATTGGTCAGTTCATTTCAGAGGTTTATATAAAAGTTCTGGTAACCCTAAAACACTGAAAACATTGAACGCCCCAGACCATTGGGCCTTCAGTACTGACACAGAGGAAATCCTATCCTTGATCCATCAGGCCAGCAATTCAAGGGCTGCAGGTCCTGATGGAGTAATCAACCAAATGATGAAAAACAACCCAGAAAAGTGGGCGATGTTTATTGGGGAGTTATTCTCACACACAAAAGCCACAAAGAGGATCCCCAAGACATGGACCCACTCAATTATAGTGCCAATTTTTAAGAAGGGCGATAGGTTTGACCGAAATAACTACAGACCTATCGCCCTATTGGACGTAATGGGACAGCTTTTCGCAGCGGTTGTCCTGAAAGAACTAATGTACTGGAGCATGGCCTGTAAACATCACAACATCTGGCAATCAGGATTTGTCAGAGGTATAGGCACGGCCCTTAATCTGATTTTGATCAATTTCTTAAAAACTAGGGCAAAGTCAAAGGGAAAAAGTCAAATCTTCCTTGCATCAATCGACCGCGCCCAAGCGTTTGATCTAGTAGATAGAGGCAAACTATGGAGGAAAATGATTAGCTGGAAATGTTCATACAACATCTTGGAACCCATTCAGGCACTACACAGGGGAACATCTTTTTATGTTAGATTGGATGCCAAGGGAAATCAGACAGAACCAATTAACACTCAGAACGGATTAAAGCAGGGCTGCAGGCCCCCTGCGATATTTAATATTTATCTCTGATGTTGGCACGGCATTTGCAGACATAAGGTGTTTCCCACCAAGGTTGATGGGCGAGGTCATAAATCGTCTCCTCTATGCAGATGACCTTATACTCATGGACCAGACCCAGATAGGGTTACGACGACAACTAACTGCTCTGGAAGGTTACATTGAGACTAACGCTTTAAAAATGAATGTAAAAAAGTCAAGGGTCCTGACACTTGGACGAAGGAAAGGTGGGTGGAAAATCTCCGGTATACCTGGTATATGAAAGGGAAAACATTCTTGAGGTTGCCTCACTGAAATATTTGGGAGTGGACATAGGTAATAGCGAGATGGACATTCATTACGACAGTACACTGCGGAACAGAGTAAAAACCCTGGCAGCACAGGCAAGTCCGATCTCAGCAAAATATTGTAAGCTCACCCTAAAGCCAGTAGTCGACTTCTACACTAAAAAGGTGACCCTGATCCTGACCTATGGAGTGGAGGCAATGTTGGCCTTATCCTGTAATTTATGGCCAACTTTGGAAGGCCTCCTTTTGAGAAGGGTACTGGCCCTCCCATAAGCAATCCCAGTTCAGGCGATTTCGAGTTGAACTGGGGTTAAACTCACTCTACATCGTTGCCGTCTGGAAATCCCTGGCATTTTTCAGCAAGTGCTCGACAGCTCAAGGAGAAGGAGGGCCTGATGGTCTTGAGAAGAGCCTTGGAGGAAAAGTCAGAGCCTCTTTTAGACCTCTGGAAGGACATCTGCATCTCGCATCTGACAAGTGTCAACTCCACCTTGGACGATCTCATCAAAAATCCAAACGTAGTCAAGAAAAGGTTGCTGGACTTAGATTGGATTTCGTCAATGGAGGCAAAAGACGGTTGCAAAATGTATGGTAGGGCGATACCAGAAACCAGGGCTAGGGTACTCTCTCTCTTTACCTGTTGAAATTACCGGACCATCGAGCTCGCCGCCAGTTGATACGATTTCAATTGAACTTGTACCCGACAAGGAAAATCTTAGAAATGAGAAATTCAAGAGGGGAGAGAAATTTCTCATGTGGACTCTGTAACTTGGAAAGGGAAACACTCCATCATTTGGTCCTCAGTTGTCCGGCACTTAAGGACTCGAGAACACAATTTTTTGGAAAATTTGTGGTGGACCTACGTACACTAGATTTGGAAGACTGGTGGTCACTACTGATTTCAGGAGAAAAAGTGTCTTTGACTTTGGCTCTTTTGGCATTTTTGCACATTATTTTTGAATAATGCCTAAAGGATGCCAGTGCTAGAGTGTAAGCTTGACCCACTAATTAGTAAAATCAGTGAATCAAGGACAGAGCTATGAAGTTATTGAGCCTGTGGGGTTCATATAGTTACACCGCAAACGATGGGCGACGTTTGACCTCATCCCTAAATGGACTTGGAAAAGGGTGGAGGGTAAATCAGTGAAATGTATGAACAATTCTCAATTTTATTTTTCTTAATTTTCCTTTTTTTTCTTTTATACTCCAATTTTGTGGTCTTTCAACTTTTTTAGAACGTTTGTATTATTGTTCTATTGTTTGTCAAATGTCATCTGTATGATGAATGTAAACATAAAAAGTAAAGGTTTGACTTCAAACCATATACTTAATAAAAACTTTATTTTAAAACATCAGTTGAACATTGTACACAGAGAAGAAAATAAGCCCAAAAACCTACTGAAAGAGTTGCAAGAACTAATACAGAAGGTGACGAAAGGCTTTTTAAAAATAGCCTACTAAAAGAACTTTGGAGTGAAGAAGAAACCCTTTGAGAAGAAACAGTCAGGAAAAGGGAGTCATTCTCCTTACTTTAGTTAGTTAGAATAGTGGTCGGGCCAGGTAGAACTCGTTTTTCGACAGCAGACTATTTTGTTTTGGAGACTTTCTGACGAGCACCATAGTTATTTATATAGACTGGGAATACCCTCATGGCAATAGTGAAAGATGGGCACTATTCTTATCATTCAGTGGAAATGTCAGCACTGTGTCCGTGTCCTCCTTCATTCAGTGGAAATGTCAGCACTGTGTCCGTGTCCTCCTTCTGACCTTCCACAGTACCCATCTACGTTATGTTTGTTTTAAGTAGATCTGTCCGAACACCTTTTCACAGAACCCTCCCATGCTCTGACTCTGCATCATACCTCCCACTGCATACCCTTGTACATTGACTTAATTCTGGAACACCACAGGTCTACATGTGCTTTTATTTTGCTTTTTTGAATGTTGAGTAAATCCTGGATTATCTACATGCTGGAGATGCAGGCAGGGGAGGAGGGGAAGATACATAAACATCACATTGGGCTATGAAGTGAGACCTCTACACACACGCATTGCACAAGTCACAGGAGCAGTGGTAGTTGGTAAAAGGGAAGGCAAGGTCGGTGCGTGTAAGCCTGAATCATTTAGGGTGGTTTGGAGGATGGGGGGGGGGAAGCAAAGTATCGGAAATCCTGGATTTAAAAAAAAGCCATACCATTTCCAATCCTTTCATTTGAAAACTCCAATAGAGGCTAGGTAAAAGGAATATTTTGTAATGCATTTTAATTTTGGAAAACCTAGACGGACAGCCTCAACAGTAAATGCCAGCATTGGTACATTAAAAGTGTTTTTTATGCTGGCTGTACTCGGTATATATCAGAACGGCACTGTAGAAATACATTAACATGCTGGACGTGCCCTTTATATGGCCATATTCCCACTGTAAAATCTGTACATGCTGCCTGTTTCCCATATCTGCTGGCCTTACCCTTAACGTACATTTTCAATGCAGGCTGTGGCCAATATATGCCAGTGTTGCCCTGTGTAACATTTTCATGGTGATGGTGTCATCACTAATGCCTTTCACCCTCGTGACCTTGCCTCGGGAGCAACATGGATAGTGAGATCAGCCACAAGCCTCCCTCCCCTGCCAAATACACACATCTTTCAATCAACTTGAACAGATTCCATAAAACATCACACACACACACGTACTTCATGAATGCATTCACCCTCATTTAAACTCACTCTCTACAAGCAGTCACTCCCACAAACCTCATGCAATCACATCCACACATTTCTGATTTTAACACTGATCAAAGGTGGCTTGCATGTCACCTCTCCTGTTTCTTCAAATCTGGTGGCAGCATTCAGGCAGGCACCTCCAAGTGCCTAGTTTCACCCTTCCCTTTCATGGTTCTGAAATCAAGCCGGTGGTGGGGTTAGAATTCTGCACCCCACCCAGGCATGAGACAAGGAGGGAGCGGGATGTGAAGATGTCTTCCTTGTGTTCATCAGAAGTAGCTTTCAGCAACCATTTAGCTCAATGAAAGCTGAGATATCCCCATCAGTGGTGTTCAGGTCTCCCAAATGCTCACAGCAGAGCTTGCATCAGTTATCATGGTCTGAGCGGCTGAAGTCCTGATGTGAAAGAAACCCTGTGTAGGGTGCCAGGAACACCAGCATCTAAGTGTTTAAAGATTATTTCAAATGCAAAAATGTACTTTTGCAAATGTTATTTAAATTATGGAGCAAATGTCTTTCACAAGCTCTATGATGCAAATGGGTGTAGTGTTTGTGGAAACTAAAGGGTCCTCAAGTGGTGAGGTGGACTCTAGCCACTCCACTATATACCAGTAACCCCTTCACAGGAGCATTATTTGGTACCACTACGCAGTGATGCGTGACTGAGTTTATTTGTATAGCAGATCTATGCAACTGGGCCATTCATAGGCCTTTATGCAGGTTTTCGGGATTTGTGGTTGGTGACAGGTGCTGCTGAGTTGATGGTGTAAGGCAGCATTGGGAGGCATCTCTGGCTGCCTTTGCGCATCTGATGTGTGACTTCGATGTTTCTGTAGGACTATGGTAGGTCCCTTCTCTAGGCATTTCAAGGACTGCAAACCTCAGTGCTGGCCCCAGAGTGCTGATGTCTCCTTGCATTCAAGGAGACATCGAAATATGCTAACAGAATCAGTGCACCTTAGTAGGTTCACTGATTCTGTTGGCATATTCTGTTGACCGTTGAAGGGAGATTGCGCTCTTTGGTGGACAGCTGGTGTATCGGAGACTCCTGCCCTTCTAGAACAGACCTGCACTTCTTGTATCACAATAAAGCCATTTCCATTTTGTTTCCTGGCCAAAAGAGGTTTTGGCCTACAGAAATAGGCAGAGAACTTTACAAAGAAAGACCCACATTCCTTGCCAGGAGACCGCAGAATGGTCGATAATGCACAGTGGTCAGTTTTTGTGTTGTTTCGGGATATGTTGAATCTGTAATATACCCGTTTCTTCTTTTTCCAGCTGTGGTTGGGGCCGGCATTGGTGGCTCAGCTGTGGCACACTTCCTCCAGCAGCAGTTCGGGCCTCAAGTGCAGATTGATGTGTACGAGAAGGGCAGCGTTGGTGGACGACTGGCCACCGTCACAGTGAACAGCCAGCAGTACGAGTGTGGCAGTTCCTCGATTCACTCACTAAACCTGCACATGCAGGACTTTGTCAAACTACTGGGTGAGTCGTCAATGTGTGGTCTCTCTGATGCTGGTATTCTCTAGCTGAGGGGAGTTGCAAGACGTGAGGCTCATGTCTGGATAGGAACAGATAAGGACACTGTGCCTGTGTCGGACACAGTGACAACATGACTGTAGCAGAGGAGTGTAAGACCGTTTCTCTTGTGATTTTAAATGCATCGTGGTGGGGCAGTGATGGTGCAGGACTAGAGAAGGATGGAAAACTAGGGCAGACATATGGCATGGATAGAGGTGGGTGGAGGATGAGACCTTTTGGCCATGGGTTGCGTCATGATGAGGCCCAGGGCCGGATGAGACCCTGAGTAAGGACAGCTGCAGGACTAGGAGATGGTTGGTACATGTGGTAGCGGCAGGGGGCAGGGCTAATAGAAGCTAAGAGCACATACTGGAGCTTGAGAGGTAAGCCTGGTGAGAAAATATGACCACTTATATAGCATGTACAGTTTAGTAAACAACCTCTTGGCACCAGGCTTTGGGTAGGCTTACAGTGGGAACCTGCAACAGGAATAGGGAGAGTCAGGATACGGGGCAAGCTTAATGCACGTTAAGAGGTAGAGGTAGAAGCGTGGGAAGAAGAGGAGGAGGAGGGCAAGCAACCTTACAGATAGAACTAGGCAAATACTCCCCAAAAGTAAAAATAGGGAGTAAAAGGCTCCCAAAAAAAATAGGAAAAAAAATCTAGAACCTTGTTCCCCCCCTGATCCTCCCACCCCCCCCCACAGCTCCATGGATATGTTTGGACCAGTATTGCACATAGTACCATATAGTACCACAGGGAGAAACTCCCATTAGTACTGCCTGATCAGAACGTGTATCTTTTAATGTGCATAACTAGCTGCAAATAAATTATTATTACAAAAAAGTTTTTGTTTTCCAGTTAAAACATATTTTTACCCGCTTATAAAATACTCCAATTGGGAATTGGACTTACATTTTTACTCCCTAAAAAAAATATCATTTTAATCCCAACTTTATCTGGAACACTGAGGTCAAGTGTACAAAAAAGGGTGGACGTGTTAGGAGAAGTCCAAGCCCGGGCTGTCCAGGGATAGTAACCGGGGAGCTGCAGGAGTGCATAGGTAGAGAATGGCATGAACATGTGTCATTATAATGCAGGGATATAAGGAGCTGATTACATGGGGCATAACATGGCAGATTAAGAGCCTGGTGCCGAAAAATGTATGAAGACAAGTCAACATGGGAGGGAAGTTACAACGGTTGCATGCTTTTCTCTGTCCTTTTTTCTGTCTGAGTTCATCCTGTGAGTAGACGTCTCCTACACTCAGTCTTTGTTATGTGAGTGAAACAGTTCTTTGCATTTTTATTGCGTTTATTGGAGGATGGAGGTGGAATCTTTCACGTGCACCAGGGATTTTTCAGAATCTGTTTTTCTCTCACACCAGGCCTAAAGCATCGACGGGAGATCACCGGAAAGAGCGCCATCTTTAACGGGGAGCAGTTGATTTTGGAGGAGACGGACTGGTACTTGCTCAACCTCTTTCGTCTCTGGTGGCACTACGGCATCAGCTTGCTGCGGCTGCAGATGTGGGTAGAGGAGGTGATGGAGAAGTTTATGAGGTATGGGTCCCAGACTTGCAGTCATGATTTAAGGGCACGCCTTTCATAGCTCATCAATATCTCGGTATTATCAGTTTCCCTTACACGCTGGACAGAACTCACACTGTTCTCATGTAAAATCATGATACTGTGAGTTGATTTTAAAAGAGGAAATTGACACACCGGCAAGCAGTACTGTTTGTGTGTGTGTGTGTGTGTCGAGCTGCACAATCAAATATAAACCTTTCCAGCGGTGCGTAATACTAAACGAATTTTAAGTTAACAGAACATCTTGCATGCTGTTGATAGCATGTTAAATTTCCTCTGAGAAAAATTATAGATCAGTGTATACATTTATTGCATCTTATAGTATAATGAAAAGAAATAATGGAATGTCCAAACTGATGAAGTGAGAGACAATTGAGTTCAAGCACGTATGTGGTAAGGGGGTGAATGCAGTATTTGCAAATTTATGATAAACCAGCATAGCCAATTGGGCTCAAAGTGCTAGCTCAGCTGTGACCAACATCAATCCGTCCTCTCTTCATTACTTCCTTTTCACAGGTCGGAGCCTCGAAATGAGGACTTTAGCACATCCGATCAGGCAATATGACAACCATCAAGTAAAATGTAGATGCCTGTATGCTTCTTCTGAAAGGCCACAGAGCACTTTCAAGCGTGGACGTGTTCCAACAGGGGCGCTTCTTTGTCTTTTATGCTAAATGACTATCTTTAGACCGCCCCCTGCGTAGTGTTACCTTTACTCGTGTTGTAATCCTTTTTTTAATTCTTTTTTTTATTATTTAAAAAAAAAACAAGAAAAACAAGACAGCACGTTCGATGTCATCGGCATAGATACAGTGCAAAAACATAATATTACAGCATATCACTTCTCCGGAGTCCGATTGTACAAGCAAGGGCCTCTGCCTCGTAGCCGGATGTATACTAATTGCCCTTTTCACAATTGACCTCTGGAGAATGGACCTCGGGAGAATTGACCTAATTTAAAAGGTCAATTAGGGCATATATGTGGGGGGGAACCCCCCAGTAACCCGCTACCCAATCCCCTTATATTATTTATAATCCAAAACCAACCCAATACATATATAAAATAACTAATATAATATAAAGGTCAATTGTGCAGAAGGTCAATTAGGACCACTATAATTAGGTAAATTAGGACAAAAGTTCAATTGTAAAACGTCAATTTGGGTAATACCTCGTAGCCATGTACTGTTTATATGGGTCCCATATATCCCTGGGCCTCGCACTCGCACGTGCCATAAGTCTGTACTCCGCTTCCATTTCAAAACAGTATGCCATATCCTTCAACTAAGGGTCCTTTGTATGAGCAGCCCTCCTCCCCCACACCATATACACCCGTCTTTTAGCCAGGACAGCAATAACGCGGCCAGGTGTCTCGCATGTCCAGGAACATCTTTTGTGTACCCTAGCAGCGCCACTGGCGGGTCGGGTTCCATCCGTTCCCCCATGATGTCCCCCAAAGTCTGAAATACCTCGACCCAGAAAGCCATGATGGGTGGGCATTGCCACGCCATGTGTAGGAAGGCAGCTGGGGCATAAGAACACCTTGCACAGCTATCAGGGTTATGGGGAAAAATGTACTGAGAGCTTGTGGTGGTAATAAGTCTGATGTAGATACTTAAAGGGCAATAGCAACATGTCTCGTCTGTTTACAACGCTAGCGCAAAACATCATCAGGTATCTGGTTTCCCAGTTTGTCCTCCCAGCTCAGATTTGCCGTTTCCGACCATCCCACTCGGTTCTCAATAATTCGGGTCAATACATCAGACACCAACCTCCCTGCTCCCTCCGCCCCTATGGCAAAGTGAAGTAGAGGTGCAGGCTCGACCGGTCTAGGAAAGGTGGTAAACAGCCCTATCAAAGTGTGTTTACAATATAATAAAATATCCAATGGTGAAGTGCCCTCCAGCCCCTTAAACTCCTCCAGTGTGATGAAATGCTCGTGGGGAAACAAATCTTGGAATATACTCAAGCCCAAACTCTGCATACAACGCGTGTAAGTGAGTTCGCTGGTAAGCGTGACCCTCGGCACATGTTTAATGGGTTGGAGTGTAGAGTACAGGGTTGCCATTCCCATTTTTGGGCCCAGCCTACGCCATGCCCTATATGTGCAGTGCACTATATTGTGCATTACGTTATTTTTGGGAGGTTTTGTAAGTACCAATGCCCTCAAAAGCGATGGCGCAACCAGTGCCCTTTCAATGTGGGCATGAGGTCTGTCTGGAATAGAATCGTACCAGGAGGACAAATAGTGTGCTTGAGCACTTAAGTGGTAGGATTCAAAGTCTGAAAGTGCCAGCCCCCCTCTGTCCAGTGGCACAAACAGTTTTACCCAGCTCACTCAGGGATGTTCACATTCCCATATAAACGTGGTGATCATAGTTTAGGTGCTTTAAGAAAGGAACCTAGGACAAACAAGGGCATATTTAAGAAAATATACAAAAACCTTGGTAGCAGAACCATCTTGACTAATGAAATCCTACCATATAGAGAGAGGGGGAGCATAAATCCATCGGTCTACTGCAGGTTTTGCTTGTTCTAAAGCCCTACCATAGTTCCTCTTTTAAAGCACATCAGGTGCGCAAGCTAGTTCTATCCCCAAATAGCGGGTAAAAGACCTAGGCCACTGAAACCCTAACCCATCTGGAAAGGCCGTCGTCTGATCAGTGAGCGTAAAGAGAACAGACTTTCCAGGGTTGATCTTAAGGCCTGAGATGCTTCCAAACATCTGAGCATCAGCCATGATGGGATTCAAATTCTCTAACGGGTCGTTTATATACAGCACCGTGTTGTCTGCATGTAATGATACAACCAATTTGTGTGAGAATAGCTTAATTTGCCGATCAATGTGCCTTTCCCGTATCAGTTCAGCCAATGTCTCAATCGCTAAGGCAAAAAGTAGAGTGGGCAGCAGGCATCCCTGTCTCGTGCCCCTGCCTAACAGGATCGGATTGGATAGTCGCCCACTGACTCAGAGCCGGGCCATGGGCGAGATATATAGCAGAGATACCATTGACACAAACCTTCCTCCACAGCCACAGCACAGTTAAAAGGAATGGCCACTCCACAGAATTAAAGGCTTTTTCTGCGTCATAAGGCAGCAACCACTGGGATGGAGAGGTCCACAGCAGACATCAGGCCGAAGATTCGCCTCAGCCTCTAAGATGTTGATCTCCCTGGCACAAATTCCTGCTTTATCAACTTTCACACATTTAATCATCAACTGTGATATTCTGATGGCCAAAACCTTAGCTAGGATCTTATTATCCACGTTGATGAGTGATATCGTCGGTAGGATGAACACTCTGAGGGGTCCTTCCTACTCTTAAGCAGCACCGTCACAACTGCCTCTCTCATAGAATCCTGAAGCGTCCCTTCCTAGAAGGCACAATGATATACCTTGAGGAGACAAGGAGCCAAAGTAGCAGAATACGCTTTATAAAAGTCAACAGTAAGTCCACCCGGCCCAGGGGCCTTCCCGGATGGGAGCTCCTTGATCACCTGCTGTACTTCCTCTAAAGTAATAGGGTTGATTAACTATTCCCTCTCTTCCTGGATAAACCAGTACACGGCCACTTGATTCAAAAAGTAACACCTGCGAGGTTTCCAACTGTGATGAATATAAATTAGAATAAAATTCTCCTAGGGTATGAATAATTTCGTCATCAATGCATCTCACCACTCTGCCGGTATCTTTTATGGCGGTTATATGTGTTTTGGGATTTTCTACTCTTGCCACCCAGACCAGGTTGTTGACCCTCCCCATACTGCCAAACCATTATCTCACAGTCCCTGATCCAATTTGCACCCCTCGTTGTTACCAGTACATAGTCAATATGGGATGCTGAATGGAATGTGAACCCTTTTTTGCCTGTGTCTAACCCTCAAGATGTCAGTTAGTTCATCTAGTGCTCATAGTTGCAGTAATAGTTTTGTGGTTCTAGGAACCGCTCTGTGCACCTCACTATTCTATCTTACTCTGGCTCTAACACAGCACACTATTATATTATCAGTTTATTTTAAGAGTTGGTGTTCTATCCATTCCAGTGTGTCAGTCATATTCTTTTTTGAGCCATAATAATTGACCAATGTCATGTCGCAGTTCTGGATAACCCCAGTCACGTCAGAGCTCTGCTTGTTGCTTCTCCCACCATTTCTATGAACCGGAAGCCCAGGGACCTATGAACTAAGGTACATAACCCCCTAGAGTAAGCTGAGTATGAGTTGGAGTACCAGTGACATGACCAAGTTTTAGCAAAGTTGGATTCATTGGCTGGTTTCAACATGCTGGTATGTACCCCAACCCCAAACCCGAACAACCCAACATATCAAGCGCACTCGCCATGGAGGGCGCATGGGCCACAGCCGACTCACGTACAGATCATACTTTGTCATCAGCCACAAGGTTACTTATTAGTGGACGCAGCTATGTGTCGAGCACCAGCCGAAACCAGTTCTGCTGTTGTCTTGATTGGGTGAAATGGTGGGCTCTCTCCCATGACGGGTGACCCACTAGGCAATGAATCCAGAAACTCCCCAGCTTCTTCGGGTGTGTAGAAAAACAGTGCCCTCTCCTTGTGTTCCACCTGGAATTTCACCAGAAAAAGGATGATGTACGTTATTCCTTTGTCACGTAGGCATTTTTTCACCTCCAGATATGTTCTTCTAGAGGCTTGGACTTTATTAGAGAAATCCGGCAAGATTCTTATCGGTTCACCTTTGTAGGATAAGTGACCTATTTCACGGGAGCGTCTGAGCGCAAGATCTCGATCTCAGTAGTTCAATAGGCGTGCGATTATTGGCCTAGCTTGTGTTCAAGGAACAGGTTGTCTTCCTGTAATGAGGTGTGCACACTCCACAATAAAAGCCACGGAGAAGCCCTCTGAGCCCAGCACCTCCCGTAGAATGGATTCGACCAATTGTTCCATTGAACCTCCCTCATTTGACTCTGGAATCCCTACTATTCTCAGATTGTTATGCCTCAACCTGAATTCCAGGTCCTCCTGCTTATCTGCCAGTTCCTTCAGAGCCTTCTTTACTTGAATCATGTCGCTAATCACCTTCGTGGTCTCGTCTTCTACCACTGATATCCTTGTTTCTTCTTCATCAAGAAGGACAACATGCTTGTCTAGCCTGACCTTCATATGATCCACCTTGCACATCGACGTGCCTAGTTTATTGTCCAGCGATTTTATCCCCGTTTGCATGAACATGTCCCTTATATCATTCATCACATTTGGAGTCACGTCAAGCTATTTCACTGGATGTTCAGGGGGCAGCCTCTCCGCTGTTTTCCCCTTTCTACTTGTCGCAGAAGTCTCAAAGGGAAGCTTGTTCTGCTGTTTCTCTGTTTTCCGCATGATGATTCTGGGGTGTGCAATTTCAGAGGAGGAGAGGATTGGCGTCCGCCACAGGCTGATCAAACTATCCTAACAAGTTCCTGCCGGGCCTGACTGCAATGCCGTACAGTTTCGGTTTAGTCCGCTTTAAAAGCAGAGTATGCCGCCCACCCCTTATTAGTAGAGAGCCGGGATGCCAATTGAGTGTAAATTGCAGATTTGGTGTAGAACTACCACACTGACCTGAAGCCCTCTATCTCAGTTTGTTGATGTACTCCTTCCCCTTCCAGCAAGCTCCCACAGTCAGGCTGGCTGTCCCATACAGGCCTCTGATGCGAGTTCGGGTAGTGCCCCTTCTTGTCATAGGCGGCTACCGGGAGGTCCCGCAGGCAAACAAGTGTTCTCCCCAGTAAGCAATGCTTGTAGTTTTCTCCTCACCTCGCCTCTCCGTTGCTGCACACCCCACAGCCAGCTGTCTCAATCTGTACCTTCGCCACAGTCCCTCCATCAGTATCACGCTTCCGCTGTACCTATGCACCCTGGAGATCAGTAATCTATGTTCTCAGTAGTCTCTCTCTTGTAGGGGGTGCTCTCCCCACCGGCCTTACTCTCACCACAGGGAGCGCAGGCCGCGGATCCCCGCCAGTTCTTCTTCTCCTCCAATGGTATGTTCTCCATGCCTTGGCTCCTGCAGTCCGGTGCTGCCCTGACCGCCGCTCCCACGTCTGGGTCGCGCAGTGACACTAGGGTCAGGCGATTGAGGAGGTTTTGGATCTTCCTGCACATGGCTGCCGTCTGTCCCCAGCGGCAGTAGAACAGTGCTGCTCTTACCCTCAGGCCAGTCCCCTCAGCCTCCTGCTGTTTGTGGGGGTGTGACTATCGGGATTGCACTGAAGGCCGGTTTCGGCTCTACCATGCGCTCCGGTCCCAGTCCGTGCTTGCTCCGCAACTGCCGAGCTCAGCAGTTCACTGCTTCCTGCCCGGCAGGCACTCCAACAAAGCATTGCCAAGGCCTTTGCCACATTGCCCCTGCGATCACTCGTGGGTCTTGGCCTCCTCTTTGTCGCTTTTAAGCTGGGGAACACTCCGCTTGTTCCCTTAAACATCCCCTGCCAAGTAGTTTCACCAAATCTCTGTCTCGTAGCCGATGACCCGAGAAATATGCCAGATGTATGTGGGTCTTAGTGGGGCTCACCTAGAGTGGCATACTTGGCTTGGCTCTCGAGCGCCCTCCCTCGTGTTGTAATCTTAAACAGGATTGCCAAATACCTTGAGGTGAACAAGCTCTGTGACTTGCATGCTTAGTCCCAAATTCAGCTTCTATACTCCTCACTTCATGTTAACAGCACCGACCCATATCTCTAACTTTGAAGCCAATGTTCAACACTCCAAACTGTCAACTATCCTGCAGCTTTCAACATTGTCGACCACACCTCCCTTCTCCAAATATTCACTATCCTCAGCTTTCAGGATGCCGTACTTGCTTTGGATAACCTGTTATCTCTAACAGAGAACACTCTGTGTTGTCAACCTCTAACACCTCTTATTGACCCCATCTCTCTGTACGAATTAACCTAGTGCTTGTTGTCCGGCCCACTAACTCTTAACCCTCTATACACCCTCTTTTACTAAACTCATTGGCTACTTTTGTTTCTCCTGCCATCTGTTTGCTGATGATAACCAAATGTTCTTTTAATTTCCTACTTTTACCTCTGACCTCTGCTCACTGTGGTTCTGCTATTCCACACTGGATGGCTCCTTGCTGCCTAGGGCTCAACTTTTCTAACACTGAAGCCAGTAGCCCTTGCACACCTTGCATCACATGCCTTCTGCACCTCTCTCTTTTTCATGGGTCTCCTAGTGCCATCTCGAAGGCCCGTAATCTTGGTGGTATTCTTTGCCAGCATTCTCAATCAACACTAATTCCTAACTTCCACTGCTACTGCCGCAAGACTTAACATAACCTCCTTAACTGACGACTTCTAACCTACCACAAAAAATGTTAATCTCAGCCCTCGTACTCCACTGCCTTGACTACCACTCAAACTGACTTCATAGCTTCCCTCTCGGCTCCTTTTAAGCTCCCTTAAAATAAATCAAAACTTTGCTACTTGCACACCATACAATCTCCCCCATTCCTCTCCTATTTCTGTTGACCAATTTAGCGCTGGCTGCCTCCTATGTGCAACAACGTCAATCCCTTCCCAAACCTCTTCTTGTTTTTAAATGCACCCATGCTCTGGCCCCTATCAGTCCTGCTGAATCTATCACCCACTACTCCCCTACTCGCACCCATTGCGCTAGCGCTCTTCTCAATCACTCTCCTCTCTGCCTCTCATGTACTGTGTCTCTCTTATAGTCTTTTTTTCTTCCTTGCTTCCCTTCACTGGAGTGTCCGTCTTCCAGCTATAGAAAATACCATTAGTAGCACAGCTTCAAATTTGCCATTAATCACCATCTCTTCTCCTGTGAAAGCACCAGTACTCCTATTCACATACTCCTTCCTCAATGAGCTCCTCCTCTCTCTCACTGTAATCTAATATAGGTATATCTATTGCTTGAGCCCACTTCCAAATTTGTCCAGTTTTCCCACATAAATGCTGCCATTCCACTCCTGGCCCTATCTGGGAAGCGGGCATGAGCAGACCAGTCAAGGTCCCAATTGGGCCTTAGAGTTTTTTTTTATCAGCAATCCAAAAGCTTGCAGAGGGAAGCTCTGAGACCCTAAGCCAGCGGCACACAAGATACGATCTTCCAGTTCAAGGGCCTCAGTAATGGTGAGCACTCGCTCCACATTTGAGCCTGAGCCCCAAACCTGATTTGGCCAGTTTGCCTGCAATCTTTTGGCCACTCAACACGAAATCCGATCTGGTAAGCGGCAGGGGTGTTGCCAGGTCTGGAAAAGATCCGGGGCTATGCTAATGTGGGGACTAGCAGATTCAGGGCTAGCTATAGTCTTTTGGTTGTAGCCCCTGAGCTTTTATCCGGGGCTACAACCAAAAGACCCGGGGCTATAGCCCCCTCAGTCCCCCCCTAGCAACGCCTCTGGTAAGCGGACATCGGCAGGCCAGCAAAGGCCTTGATTGGGCCTTACAATGATGTGACTACATTTAACCATTCTAGCTAGACATTTAACCATTCTAGCTAGATGGCCACATACCTGGTATCCATAGTTAAAGGTCCACTTATCTAAGGGTATGATGTGCTAGATCCTGTTTTGGTTGAACAATTGCTATTTAGGATGTGAATAGTGGTTCTTTTTATCGGCCATCCTTGATTTTTGGTCTGCATCTTAATTAGTTCTTTGTACGTTAATTTCTGTATATCTGGTCCTAAACCTACATCTTCATTGCTTTGTACTTAAAACTCTGCATATTGGTTCCCTTAGGCCCTGTGTTCTTTACTGGTAAACTGCAATCTGCATCTTCACTGGCTCTACCTCATAGTTTTTAATTTGCTTACTCCCTTCTGTGACAGGGTCAGGGTCTTGACCGTGTCTGGGGGAGCATGGGCTCCTCCCAACCTGGGGTAAGGGGCCTACCTGGTCTTATGCCTGCACCAGTCCTACCCCAGAGCTAGAGTTGCAATGGCACGACTCCTTGAACCTCTTAACTCTACCCTGTTGATTGATATTGGTGCTTCATCTTGGACCTGAAGATGGATTTGCTGATCCCCAAGCAGTGATGTAGAATGTCGGCGAGCAGGCAAGAATGGCGATTGTCAAGAATGTTAAGGGCATGATCGATCACCTTGATGATAATTTCCATGCTGCGCCTCGGCCCGAAGTCAGATTTGTAGGACTGAAGGAGGTTGTTGGCGTGCATGTGTTGGAGGAGTTGCTTGGATACTGCTTTCTTAAGGATCTTACCTAAGAAGGGAGAATGAGCGATTTGGTGGTAGTTGCTGAGATTGTCTGGGGCGGGGTCCAGTTTTGGTTTGAGGGTCGAGCGGAAGGTGCCTAAAATGAGGGAGCTATTGATAATTTCCAGGTAAGGGAGGAGTGCTTCCGTTGTGAGGGCCTTGAATACAGAGGCAGGGAGGAGGTTGCTTGCATACAATGGATCAGTCAGGTCTTCTATGGTGAGTGTCTTGAAATTTGTCCAGGTAGTGGTGGTTATGCGAGATTGTATGTGTGGTATGCTGTCAGTTGTACCATTGGTGTCTATGTGCTGGTGGATCATGCTTATCTTATTGACGAAAGCGTAGATGGCAGTGGATCTTTCCATGGAGTCTTGCATGGGTGGGGTTTGGGAGAAGGTTAATGCAATGCTTGATGGCTTTGAAAATGGCTCTGCTTTCGTTGTTGGCATTGCCTGTGTATCTATGATGTTCTGGAAGTAGTTTGCCTTGGCAGTGGCGATCAGTCGTCTACATGTAGCTCATGGTTCCTTGAGCAGGGAGGTCAGATATACTGCTGTATTTTCGCTAAGCTTTTTCTTGTTTTCTGATGGTTCTTTTGTTGTGGTTGAGTTCTTGAGTGTACCAGGGTGCAGACCTTTTAGGCTTAAGGATGCTGATGTTGGCTGCACGAGTGGTTTAGAGTTCTTGAAGCGAGTCACACTACTGGTTTATCTGTGGTACATCAGCCCATGTGAAGTGGAGGCTGGTGAAGTTTTCCTTGAGAGTTTCCACTGGGAAGTTTTTGAATGATCTGAAGGCCTGTTTGCTGGGTCTGCTTGACTCGTGTGATGTGACTAATATCAAAGGGAAATGCCAGATGGTGCAAGATTGGCGTGCTGTGACGGATGGTGGGCAGGACAGTGCTGATGAGGCAATGATGCAATCGAGAATATGACCTTGCTGTGCTTTGGGCCTGTCCTGTGCTGTGTGAGGTTCATAATGTCAAGAAGGTAGTCATGGTCCCCTTTTATGGACTTGGTTGCTGCATTGCCAGGGATGTTGAAGTTGCAGAGGAAGATATTGTTGGTGTCCATGAGACATGGTGGTGACCAAGTCCGTAAAGGCTCATGTGTTGGGCTTGGGTGGTCTGTAGACAGAGGTCGAAATTAAGATGTGAAAAGCAGAAGTCAAAAGCAGCTCCTGGGTATCCATTATTAGCCAGTGATCAGGAGTTACCAATGTGGAACCAGGAGCTTTTCCATAGCATTCTGCAAATCTTACTTCCACATAAGATGCCAACATATCACTCTATCCATTATTTATGAACCCTTATGCTTTAAATGTCATATTGATTTGCCCACATCCATTCGAAACAAAGATTAGAATTAGATTGAATTTGCAGGGAGCAATGCCGAATGAGGTAGATACTTTTTAAAGGCCTCTGACCGGGCTTGGTATTGGCTCTCTGGCTGTTCCTCTGACATGGGCGAGTCTTTAACAAAAGCAGCCTTTGTTACACCACATTACTAAATAATTGACCTACTTAGGGTTTCATCTGAGATCCAAGCCTACTAAGGAAGCCATAATGACTGATTTAGTGGAGAAGGCAAAAAGCTTTGGATCACAAATCAAACAGATTCATTATTGATATGGTAGTTTCTCAAATCAACCACTTATTGATTTTTATAAAGGGGAATTTGTCCCCTCCATCATGTATGAGATTGAAATAAATGATGTGTAGAATGCATTAATTTCAACAAGATTGAGGGAATATTATGGAGAAAGGTACTAAAACTCACAAATTGTGTGCCCGCCACAGTCATCAGATACAAACTGGGGCTGACATCACTAAAAGGCTTGTTCCACTGGAAAGTACTACAATTTTATATGAACTTTTTAACTTCACCAAGCAACTCCTTCACAAAGATTTTGTATTTTTAACAAATATAAAAACAAATTCACCTATGAATAGTTTCAAACTTAAAGTTGAAAATATTTTAAGCTTGAATGCAATATCTATAGGACTTCTAATTGAAAATCCGCAGTGGGTGAAAAATAGGCTTTTTTTTTTTAGAAAGATTAATGTAGAAAGGTTGTCAGACCCATATGGTCTGCACCACCACTCAATTAACTATTAGTCCGTATTTCTCCAGTTTGGGGTCTGGCATTGATTCACATGGTCATGAATATTCCCCGTCGTCAGGCTTTCGTTTCTGAACTGTATTTCTCCTAATAACCAATCACTGGTCTCTGGGTTATACTTCCCCCAGCCAATGACTGCCCTCTACCTAAGCACCTCCTCTGGCAGCCATCTTCAGATTTTTCCCGCACGTTCAAGTGTTGGGAGTCCTTGTGCTATAGCTCTCGAGCTTTTACTGCGTTTTACGATTTTTCAAAGAGTTAAACCTCAAGTTTTCGGTCAATCGAGCCTCAAGCTCCACCGTTTCTATTTCCGATCAACGGGGACCCGTTTCAGAATTTTCTATGCCCCTCAAGGGCAAAGTTTTAATCGAGTCCCGCTTCTTGGAGGATGCCATAAGATCCTTTGAGGTCTACCCCGCGTGGACATGGCCCAGGAAAAAGGGAGCACGACACCCGGATCCAAGCTGTTCAGGAGCTGCCCTGGATGCGGATTGCAGAATGTCTTCAAGGAGGACGAGCATTCTAGATGCCTCTACTGCCTTCACAAAGACAAAACGCACATGGAGAAGGACTGTGCGTTTTGCAAGAACATGTCGGCACGCACCGTGAAGGATCGACGGATCTGCCTCACCAACTGGCTGGTGGGGAAGATCCCAGCAGCAGGTGAGATTAAGAAGAGGTCCGAGCGGTCTTCTAAGACCTTTTAGGGCGCCCTGGCGACGGGGGCCCAACAAAAGGCAAAGCACTGCGAGTCCGCAGGCACCGGGAGCGCTGAACGGTCCGGCTCCTCGGCTGCCAGGCAGGGCACACTTTCACCGACGCCATGAACCACGAGCCAACGCTGTGGCTCGGGGTAAAGGAAGTCAGAGAACCCGGGTAAGCTTCGGGAGAAGCCCCGGTCGATCCCGACGGAGACAGCCAAGGGGGAGCGAGGCAGCGAACCTCCCCCCAAGGTGAAGGCCTCAAGAGCGTCCAACGTCGTCAAGGCTCACCCGGCTAAGGCCTCTATCGAGGGAGTTGTGGTGACCCTGGCGAAGCCTGGGGAGGCTACCCCAGTGGTGGTGACCTTGGGGCCCAGAGTTTCCCTGCCACTGCGGAGGGAATCCTCTTTTCAGCCCATTGATAAGACCCCCCTGGCTGAAGTCATGAACATCCTGGACAAGAGGTCTGAGGAAGTCTGGTCCCACGAGAGGGATCCCGATAAAGCAGACGAAGAAAGCGACTGTGACGCCGACGAGGTTCCCGTGGAGGTGGAGGATTCCACTACCTAACCGTTGCGCCCGTCGTAGGCGGTGCCTGGGCCACAGGACAGCTCAGGAGCAATCTTGATGGCTATCCAGGCCTTGTGCACAGAGATAAGGACAACATTGTCCTTACCCCCAACGGATGACCCAGCGGAGCCTGGACCGTCGGGAAGCCCTCCAAGCAAGCGGAGGAGAACTCATCCCCCACCGCCCTTCCAGCCTACGCGGCCCTCAAGGCCTTCATCCCCTTCCACGGATCCGAGGGATGACATGGGATCAGAGACGGCTATGACGGATGACGACGGTGGTGATGACCGGATGGGCCTTTCATCACCACCCCCCCCGGACTTCCCCGCCCGACGAAATTGGCTCCTTCCACGCCATGATCGCCAGGGCATCCGAGCTCTGCCCAGTGGCACAGAAGGAAGGTTTCCTCTATCAACAGCGTGAGGCCAAGTGGAAGACTGTCCTCTCAGTCCCGTTGCTTGATGACATCTGGGACAAGGGGCTGGAGCTCCTGAAGAACCCGTCCACGACCCCTGCCAAGAGAGACCGGTACGAGAAGAAGTACTGGGTCCCGGATTCTGCCCCCATGTGCCTTAGGGCGCAGCCGAAACCGGATTCGGTCGTCTCGGCGGCGGCCAAGAAGAAAGCGGCAGGGGCGACGGCTTCAACTTCAACCCCCCACCGGACGGGGAAGGGAAGAAATTGGCTGCCATGGGGCGACGGGTCATCTCGTCGGCGACGACGATTAAAGCGGCCAACGCCCTCGCGATTGTGGCCCGCTACGACACGGAGCTGTGGGTAAGATCGCTCCTCTGCTGGACTTCCTTCCAGACGACAAGAGGGCTGAGGCCCTGGAGATACTGCAGGAAGGCGAGGCGGCGTCAGACCACGCCATAACAGTGGCCACGGACATTGCTGACATCGGCTTCCGCCAGATGGGCAACGGTGTTTGCCTTCGCCAGCGTGGTTGGCTCAAGGCAACCGATTTCCCCCACAACTTGCAAACCAGAGTTTTGGACATGCCTTTCGACGGAAACAACCTGTTTGGCAAGATGGTGGGCGAGTCACTTCAGGCCATCAAGGCCGACACGGAAACGGCACGGACCTTGGGAGTTTTGCAACAACGACGGCCACCCTTTCGGAACACCGGAGGCAAGCAAGGTACCTCCAAAGGATTCGGCAGCAGCTCCTCGACGTACCGCCAGGTGGCCCGCTCCTCTTCGCAGGAGGCCTACAGAGGGCGCGGCAAGTCAGGAGGATCTCATCGTCGTCTTCAAGGAGCCCAAGGCAGCAAGGCCACTACCAAGCAGGACTGAACCGGCCGTAGCGTCGGGCCCCAACGTGAGCACCCCGGTGGGAGGCTGGCTGGCAAAGTTCGTCAGCGTGTGGGAGTCCATCTCCACCGACCGATGGGTGCTGGATACCCTGGCCCGCGGGCACACTCTTGAGTTTCTAAAAAAGTGCCCCCGCATTCCTCCTGTGGCCAGGAAGGAAAACCACGTCCCTCAACTGCTGCTGGAAGTAAGGGCGCTGCTGAAGAAAGGAGCCATTGAGCTCGTCCCAAAGAGGCTCCGGGGCTCCGGAGTGTACTCACGATACTTCCTCGTAAGGAAGAAGACCGGCGGCTGGTGACCCATCCTGGACCTTCGTCACTTAAACAAGTACATCAAGTCCCAAAAGTTCTGGATGGTCACTCTCCCGCATGTGCTGGGACAGCTGAAGGAGGACGACTTCCACATCCCCATTCTAAAAGGACATTGAAAGTTCCTCAGATTCGTAGTCCGAGGACGGCACTACCAGTTCAAGGCCCTCCCCTTCGGATTGAAATCGGCGCCCAGGGTATTGACCAAGTGCCTAGCACCAGTAGCGGCGCGGCTGCACCTGCAGGGGATCCACGTCTACCCCTACCTGGACGATTGGCTCATTCGAGCAAGGACAAGAGAACTCGCCGTCGGACACACAGCAAAGACCGTCCAGCTCCTCACGGATCTGGGATTTTCCATCAACTACGCGAAATCCCACTTGGTTCCGTCACAAGTTGCACTGTTTCTGGGAGCTAGGCTCGACACAGTGGCGCGATTGGCCTCTCCGTTGGAGGAAAGGACAAAGGCCATCCTGGGCAAGGTACAAAACTGTCGGCCATGGACGTGGCCAGGGTGAGGTCCATCAAGTCCCTTCTCGGCATGATGTCCTCGTGCATCCACCTCGTGCGCCTGTGCAGGCTGCGTATGCATCCACTGCAAGAGCTCCTCAATGCCCGTTTGGATGCAAGCGGCGGGCAGCTTTGAAGACAGGATCTCGCTCAACGAGACCTTCCGCCAAGCCATCCAGTGGTGGGGCACCCACACGCATCTTGCGGCAGGGATGGACTTCCAGACCCGCGCACACCAGGAGACGGTGACGACAGATGCCTCCTTGGAGGGATGGGGAGCGCACACCAGAGATCTCCACGCAAGAGGCCTTTGGCTCCCGGAGGAGAAGTCGCTACACATCAAGGTCCTGGAGCTCCGAGCCGTGTCCTGGGCCCTCAAGTCGTTCCTTCCATCCCTCAAGGGCAAGGTGGTGAGGATCTTCACCAACAACACCACCACGATGTTCTACATCCGGAAGCAGGGAGGCACCAGATCCCCAGCCCTATCCAAGGAGGGCCAGGATCTGTGGCATTGGGCCGTCGCCTAAGGTATGTTTCTGGTACCCTTCCACCTGGCAGGAATAAAGAACACCATCGCCGACTCACTCAGCAGGGAGCTATGCTCGTGCCACGAGTGGGAACTGTGGCAGGATCAAGTGGATCTGCTATTCCAACGATGGGGCAATCCCCAGATCGACTTAATCGTGACGGTGACGAACGTCAAGTGCCGGAGGTTCGCCAGTAGGTTTCCCCAGCCGGGGAGCATGGGCGATGCCTTCTCATTCCCCTGGGACGGCCTGTTCCTCTATGCGTTCCCGCCGTTGCTGCTGCGACTCATCAACCAACTCAGATGGTCCTGGTGCAGGATGATCCTCGTCGCACCGGCGTGGCAAAGACAGATATGGTTCCCAGACCTTCTGGACATGTCAGCGTCCCCCCCAGTCAAACTGCCGACGGACGCAGTTCTCCTCTCTAGACAAGGAGGCGCCATCCTCCACCACGACCCGGGATCGCTGAACTTGCAGGTCTGGCTCCTGCAGCACTAGAGTTTGGAGGGTACGATATCCTGGAGGACTGCAAGGAGGTGCTTGCAAAGGCAAGGGCTTCCTCAACTCTCAAGTGCTATGGACACAAATGGAAGAGGTTCTCTGTCTGGTGCCGTGCACAGAAGATTAACCCTCTGCGGATTACGGCCCCTCAAGTGCTACCGCACTTGCTATCGCTGGCCAAGGCGGGGCTGGCCCATGCCTCCATCAAGAGCCATCTGGCGTCTATCTCCTGCTACACGAGAACTCTGGGGCGCTCATCCCTGTGGTCTCATCACCTGGTGAAGGAGTTCATGAAGGGACTGTTCTGATCCTTCCCGCCGGTGAAAGCTCCGGCCCTGGCGTGGGAACTCAACGTTGTGCTGTCCATGCTCATCGGCCCGCCTTTCGAGCCTCTGCATTCGGCACCGTTGAAGTTCCTGTCCTGGAAGACAGCGTTTCTTGTGGCCATCACCTCTGCACGACGAGTGGGAGAGATCCAGGTCCTCTCTTATAAGCCCCCATACCTGACTTTCCACGAGACGAGGGTGGTGCTGAGGACGTACCCCTCCTTCATGCCCAAGGTGCCGTCGGACTTCCACCTCAATGAGACCTTGGTGTTGCCTGTTTTCTTCCCGTCGCCTTCGTCACCGGCCGAGAGGACTTTGCACACACTGGATATAACTAGAGCGCTGAAGTTCTACGTGGACCGCACGAAGAGTTTTCGGAAGACATCACAGCTATTTGTGAACTTTGGACCTGTGAACCAAGGGAAGGCCCTCTCAAAGGCTTCCATTTCCAGATGGCTCTCCGGCTGCATCATGCACTGTCACCGCTTGGCAAACCGACCATTGCCCGGCCGCCCGCGAGCCCATTCGACCAGAGCGATCCCTGCTACCACAGCGTTCCTATCTGGTGTGCTCCTGCTGGACATCTGCAGGGCTGCTACGTGGAGGTCAACGCACACCTTCACGAGATTCTACTGCATCGACCGGGATTCCAGGGAGGAGTCCAGAGTCGGCCAGGCAGTGGGCCTGGTGAGGAGTTAAGAGGTGCTTAATGTTGACTGATGAAATGCTTAATGTTGAGCCTTGCCACCTCCCGTGGTTGTGCATGTGTGTACTGCTATGTATTCTTGTATTCATGAGCATGTGAATCCATGCCAGCCCCATGCTGGAGAAGGAACAAGTTACTTACCTGTAACTGTTGTTCTCCAGCGTGGGTCTGGCATGAATTCACATGCGAACCCTCCCTCCTACCCCTCTGCGGCTCTTCACTTGGTCCTACTGCCACTTTACGTGCTACCAAATCTGAAGAGGGCTGCCAGAGGAGGGGCTTAGGCAGAGGGCAGTCATTGGCTGGGGGCAGTATGAGCCAGAGACCAGTGATTGGTTATTATGAGAAAGACAGTTCAGAAACGAAACTGAAACTGAAACTGATTTTTTCTTTACCGAGGATTCCCAGCCTGACGACGGGGAATATTCATGAGCATGTGAATCCATGCCAGACCCAAGCTGGAGAACAACAGTTACAGGTAAGTAACTTGTTCCATATGAGACGTTGCTATGCTAAGGAAACTGGCACACAACCTGGTGCTATATCTAAGATCAAAATGAAAAGCATAACCTCAATGCAAGCACTCATTTTAAAAGTATACTTTAATCTTGGATTAGAATAAATACATCCACAAGATAATCTGCTCTGTGAAGTGACAAAACCACACTTCTTCATAAAACGTACGCCGACATATAAGGTAGGCCAGTCGTACTGCCGACCGCATGGCCATGAGTTTCACCCAATCACCAAATCATGGGCTTTGTCAAGGCAATTGAAACTATAAATACTGACTCCTTAGTTCCTGATTGCAATCCAATTGCTCATAATGCAGATAAAATTGTAAGTAGGAGAAATTGGAAAAAAGAGATTTTGTTTTATATAAAGTTAAAACACATGAGGAGTGAAAAATACAATTAGAGACCCTTAATCTATGCTGTTGTTGACGCCAACTAATATAAATGCATAGCTGATAAATCATATGCATATATAATTTTGTAATTTGAAAGTGTTGATACTATTCCCTTGAAAATACATCTCAGCTTTAGGCACTACAGGCTATTTTCCGATCCTTAAAGTCTACAATAGTATGCAAAACCATATTCTGGCGTTTCACCCGAGAATCAGACAAAAAATCCACTACCATGATTATTGCACAGTACAGTCACTACACCACTAAGTTTCATCTCTAATAATCAAAGGTTAATAGACAAATGTATTTATATCATACTCACTTCTGACTTGTTATTCAATTTAAACCCTAAATTCTTCCAGTAACTTTGAATGGTCCTTCCAAATCCCTACAAGTAAGCAAGGTACCATTAGACCTCTATAACAATTACCATAGTCCAGAACTTGAAAAATTCCTAGTCTGTCAAAAAGTTAGATTATATTGTTTATCTCAAACCTTTCAAAAATGTGCTGACCATATATGTGTGGTTAGCGGACAATCCTTCTGGCAAAGATTAGTAGCTGGCAATTAACTCCCTAGGGCAATTGCCTTAATCAGATTTTCACATTCTATTGATCTTATTACACTAAAATAAGGATGAGTCCCATTGTGAAGTTTTCATATACTCATGCACATACATGTGTAAATATTTGGGCTTTTAATGAACCTTTTAACACATTTATAAATATCAGCTAATGTGATATCATACAAAAAAGGTAGCAGGTGCCCCGCTCTAGAAAGAACATGGCATGGCATGATAACCTTTTCAGTGGATTTTACCCGCTTTGAGAGTCCTCAGCCATCACATTTTGCTCACTGTACTTTTCACAAAGGAGGAATACCCATTTGCATATCAGACTTTGCCCCGCCCAGAAGGGCAGTCCAGCACCGAAATGCCAGGAAAACATCCTTTGAACAAGAGTACCAACAGCAATCCCAGACACGTGTTTCAGCCTTGTTGGGCCTCATCAGTGAGGTGAAGCTGTGCCTCTCTGAGCACAGTGAGCAAGGGGTCCACGTCTGGGTTCCCCCAGGTAACTCAGGGTGACCAACCCCAAGTTCCTTACAAAAATAGTATCTTTGTAAACTATAAAAAAAAAAAATGTCAATTCAACCCTAACTCCCTAGCAACTTTCCTAGCTGAAGTGGGTACCGCCCTTGTCTCCTTTTCCTCCTCTGGCCCATTCCTGCCTCCACAAACCAGAAATGTAGCGCCACCTACCGAACCTGGCTAAAGACCACACCCCTCTCTTCTCATCGCCAACACGGTTGAAATTCACACCATAATCGCTCTGTACCCTACCCTCCCTGTGCTCCCTCCTTGCCCAGCTTCTTTAGATGCCCCTTCCCCTACGTGTTCGAAACCCTCTATGTTCTCACTTAGGCTCCACCTCCTGTAGCTAGAAGTGCTCCCTCCACCTACCTGCATATTATGCCTCCTCCATGCCCTTCTTTCTCCCTACCATACTGTACCTTATAATCTTCTTATATCCAGTTCTGCATTATGTGTCTATCCAGTCACTAATCTCTATGTATTTCCTTCCACTATCTCACTCTCCATATATTTCATAGCTCCTGATTTGCTTTTGCCCTGCTGACAGTTTTTTTTTTTTTTACTTTGTGCTTGTTTCTGTTCGAAACACATGTATCCTCAAACAATAAATGCTAATATTAATTCAATTTGTTGGTGATTTCTACGTTTAACCCCTCTGCGACTGGATTTCCACCTTCCTATGTTTTACTTGCTCTTCTTGAAAAGTGTTGTGCAACAAATTGCTCCAGCTGGATAACCCTGAATCTGAAATGACTGAGGGAGAAAAAAACAATTATTTTGAAATTCGTTTTTTCCTCACGCGGCAATTTCAGATAGCCTGCTCCCACCCATCCCTTTACTTTCCGTTCGTCAGCACACTTCGCTGTGTGCCGCCCACTCTCTTTGACCCTGCAACACCTGTTCCCTTCACTTCCGTGATCGGGAATCGGTGCAGCAGGGTCCTTTTTTTTTAAAAAAAAAAAAAAAAACGTTATTTTTCATTAGCGGGGGACACCCCCGCAACCCTCGAAGCCATTACAGTGAATAAGGGTAAGAGGGACACCCCCGCAACCCCCTCTCCCCTGGTTCACTGTAATGGCACTGAATGGGGGACTTAATCGCAATTTTCAACTATACATAATTTTCGGATAGCTAAAATTCGATAAAATCTCCCATTGTTTTTCATTTTACGATTTAATGTTTGTAAGATGTGCTGCCCTTTCTCTGGAAAATTACAACTACCTATCTTCTGTGGCATTGTTGAGGGTTGGGCCCGCCACACCACTTCCTTGTAAAAGGGAGTCTGGTTTTCAGGATGTACATAAGCCTGAGAAAGATGGATAATCAATGAATATTTGGATGTTTTTTAGTCATTTTAAAAATCTCGGCTCGCAGCAAAAGGAAAAAACGTTTATGAACTATCTCTCCAGCTCCTTTAAAAAAAATAAGATAAAATCATTAGCCATAAAATTGCACGGCTTGAATGAATGTTATTTTTTACAGGCATCAAGGGAAAAGGAAACCTGATAATGTATTACGTGTGTAGATCGGCTTACATCCGTGCAGCCAGTCTGGATATATTTATTTCCTTACTGTGGCATGTGCTTTTTCTTTTTACTGGCAAAGCCAACAGGAATTTGTTTTAACATGGCAATACTGGCATATATTGGTACAGCTGCATGGGCATGTATGGACACAGCCAGAATTACCATCTTTTTGTTCTGGCATAAATTGTGAGCAAAAGGCATCATAAGAATGCTCCTTTGCAATGTTGGTGACTGGTCTTCTATTGATTTTTTTCATGCATTTCCTGTCAAAACTATGTGACTTTTGACACAGAAAGTGTGCTCTAAAATGCACAATTTTAACCCATTATTTAATTTTTTTCTCTCTAATGGAGAATCCTCCAAACTCTACGCTCGGTTGTCCTTGCAAATATTCATAGGAAACCTTCATGCCCGTCCAATAAATAAAAAAATCACCAGCCTCCACTGGTCATGACGACAAATATGAGGAGAGAGGATTGAGGAGGATGCTACTATAGGTGGACGGTTGTTAGGATGTGCAGTGTTTCCAATGTTTACCTGTTAAACGGGAAAGACATACAACATCCTCCGTGCAGATGTTGTATGTCTTTCCCGTTTAACAGGAAACGCTCGAGGCTTTCACATATCCAGTAGTTTAAAGGTAAAGAACCTTTTATTTGCAAGTTGATGACATAAGACGACCCCCAGCAGGAGGAGTACAATCTTCCCACTAAGGCCCTGCTTCTTCACTGGCTCTCCCTGGAACCCTGCTACATAAGATGCAGTTCTATGTTCTATAGTATCTAAGTGACAATAGACATAGTGAAGGAAATATTATACACTCATGGTTTAACAGGTAAACATTGGAAACACTGCACATCCTAACACCTCTCCTCCTTAAACATAACAAGTAACTGTGTGGGTGAGGACCCACTAAAATTGAAACCTGTAAAACACATATTGAACAACTGAAATTGAAACCTGTAAAATAAATATTATACACTCATGGTTTAACAGGTAAACATTGGAAACACTGCACATCCTAACAACGGTGCTGCTGCGCAGGAGCATAGGATATTGTAGAACAATGCCTTTCCCAATGTCCTTCAGAATTTGTTGACCACACCTTTGGTGAGTACCTACTTGTATTATCCATTACAGACGAGGAGCAGGGATTACTTCAGACTGACAGTGATCCCAGACACCTGCAGATGTTTTGTGTGAACTCTGCATTCAGCTCACTGCTTTCTGTAGTTCCCCTCTCACCCTTTTCCCAGTGTTGCCCGTGATTCAAGGTTAAATGGTCTCTAGACACAGATGGGACTGGCTGCCATCTGTAACAGGCTACCACGTTTCCCCCAAAGGAAAAGCATGATGGCCTTTCAGTAGTTCCTCTGTAAGCCATGGGAGTGTGTGTACTGGTGATAGACTCCACATTGCCTTCAGTGGGAGTATGGTCTTATACCAGAGGCTCTGTTAGCTAAGTTCTTTCCCTGGCACAAACGTATTGAATTGATCTGAAGACTGGTTACATTTCAGACACTGAATCCAATCTCTTAACGTTAACATTTTATATATATATATATATATATATATTTATTTTATTCGGCATTTTTCCAATATACTTCAAGACCATACAAAAACATGGTGATAAACTTCAAGTTAACCCAATGTTGAACTCCAACCCCCCGACCTACCTCCCTCTTTCCCCCGCTCCCCAATGTTCAGGCAGGAAGCAATAGGCAGTCTTAAAAGCAAACTAAAACCAATCATTTGGCATTAGTACCAGGAAAGCATTGCAGCGCATCACTTATAGGCCTCGAGGAACGGGGCCCACTCCATTTCCCTGCTGGGCGAAATGTCATGCAGGAGACCACTTATGTTTTCCATCTCATGAAGGTCTTTGGCTTTTCGGGCCCAGCTCGCCTCAGTCGGGAGGGCAGCTGACTTCCACGTTATTGTGAGGCATGCCCTGGCCGCCAACAGCAAGAAGTGCGTCATGTGTGGCACCCTCTTCCAGTGGTCGTCTTGTTGCTGTAGGCTGAATAGGTGTGTACAAGAAGGGGGGTTGTCCTGACTGGAGAAGTCTAAGCTGGCTGCAGTTTATTCATTGCAGTGTAAGTTTAAAGACAATCAGCTATCTAAGGGTGTCACAATTTATATAATTACCAAAGATAGCAGTACATGAAAAGAACGGTAATAAACCACATGTGCTAAATAATTAGTTTGTAAGGGAACAGCTTTTATTAAGTGGCTGTCCTTATTTCTTTAAACATTTTGTGAAAGAATTGTAGGTATCATACATCAGGGTGCACATATTTCACCCAACTCACACAACAAAATACAAACTGGTATCGGTGCAAAGCATGAAACAAAAAGTAAAGTCAGTAAATACAGGCACGTGCTGTGTGTTAACATTGATCCAAAACAAGATAATAGTATAAAGGCATCATGTTGCCACTAATACATTCTGTTTTGCTGTTTTTCTAATTGTAGAATGATTCTACCCAACAGATTTATAACAGGTTTACCCAATGCAACATGTAACTGGTGTAACCTCAATAATCCTCAAAAGATATAAAGACCTTGGATGGGTCTATCATAGCCAGGCTAAAGGGTGACCAAAAAGTAGTTGATCTGAATAGGACCAGTCTCGGGTCCAGGTCTCGCGGGATCCCTTCAATCTTTCTGATCCACGCCAGGACCCCTTTCCAAAATGCTTGTGTCTTTGGGCAGGCCCACAACATGTGCCAGTAATCTGCCTGTGCACCACAGTCTCTCCAGCACATGGGGCTCGTCTGGCCAAACATTTTTGAAAGTCTTATGGGGTCGAATTGCCAACTATGCAACAGTTTTATCCGATGGAGTTTGTACTGGGCATCGATGTTTTGTGCGCTGATCTGCACATTTTGGACCATATGGCGTCCGTCATGATTGGGCCCATGTCCTTCTGCCACCTTTTTCGGAGACCTTCTTTGCTCCCTCTCATGTCGAGGAGTGGGACATATAATTTTGAGATGAGACCTTTCTTGTGGGTAGATTTGCTCAGGATTTTTTCCAATGGGGTGAGGTCTCTCATGATCTTCTCTCTCCATTTCACTGACGTCAAGGTCCCCTTCAGCTGCAGGAATTTGAACACATCTATAGTTCCTATTTGCATGCCCGATTCCAAGTCCTGCAGTGGTATGCACCCCGTTGGCTTTATTAGCTGACCCACTCTTTCAAGCCCTGCCTCGTACCATCCCTGGAACCGAGAGGGTTCACTGATACCATCCCGGATCGGCGGGCCCAAATACAACTCATGGGGGATGGCCAGGTCATAATCCCCTTCATCTCACCCTTACTCCACCAAAGTCTCAGGAGGGATCCCATAGCAAAATGCTTAATGACACTGTTTGGGAAGGATTTCCTTGGGGCCTATAGCCAGTCTCCATGCGAGACAGGCCTCATTCTATAGTTTTCAATAGCAACCCATTCTTTTTGCTTGTCTCCTTGCAAGTGCTGGACT
Source organism: Ambystoma mexicanum (assembly GCF_040938575.1). Lineage (NCBI taxonomy): Eukaryota > Metazoa > Chordata > Amphibia > Caudata > Ambystomatidae > Ambystoma > Ambystoma mexicanum. The sequence goes on from NC_090925.1 coordinate 637,485,298, forward strand.
ATGGCCCTAAACTGGGCCGCTCTGTAGTAGGCATACATGTCCGGTAGCCCCGTCCTACCATTTTCCTTTGGTTGCGTCTGCATGGCGTATTGTATCCTCTGCTTTTTACCCTGCCACAAGAATTTAAGGATAGGTTCCAGGGTGGCAACAGTAAAGACAGACACAAGTGATCACAGTTCAAGGGTGTTTGTTGAACTTTACATGGGTGGGATAACCCCTAATCTAAGCCTAAATCTAAGATGGGAGCAAGCTATGACCATCAAATAATAATAAGGCAGTCCTAGTGGCGTATTGTCAAATACAAAGGGCCTATACTAAAAAAGAAACTATTGCCAATCCTTACCTCTAAGTTACAAAAAGAGTGTGGGATAATGTTTACCAGAAAAGAAAGCAGTGTTCACAAAAATGATATGTCAGGATGGTATGGCTGGGGTCTCTTTCCCATGTTTTTACCATGGGATAAGGCGGGACATCTGAGCACAACACACTCCTGGGCCTCGCAGGCATGAGGTTCACAATTCCATTTGACGATACCAGGACCTTCAGGGGCCAGGTCTCTTTTCTACAAAGTCTCTTGCCTTAGAAGGCCTGATGGACCAAAACGACAAACAAACAAAAAGTTCCTTTAGTGATCTTGCACCTCGGGCGATTGCTCTTCGCCCCTTGTATCTCCCTCCGCCGGGCTCGGATCCTTCTTGCAACGTGGGCCTCCCTCCGTCAGGTTCACAGCGGCCTTACACTTTTAATATCAACACACTGTTCTCGGGTGCATCATGCTTCACCCTAATTCGCAGACATCCCTCAGCCGGGTCCATTTTTGCCAATTTCACAGTTCCCTTTGTTTTCTTGGCTTTTCCCTTGGCTTCCCTTCGTCGGGTTCACAGAGCCACTTTAACACAATGTTCATGAGTTTTGAACACAGTTCATGATTTGCTTCACCTCTTCAGAAAGCGTGGTTTCTGTTTCCCTGGGTTTCTCTTGGCATCCCTCTGTGGGTTCACACTAGCCTGAATTCACACTTTGACAACCTTTTCTGGAAAGCAGGGTTTTCCTTCCCCTAGCTTTTCTTTGGCATCCCTCCTTCGAGTTCACACTTGCCTTAGGTCACAATGTTCACTATTTTATCAGAAAGTGAGAGGGGTACCCTTCCCCTAGCTTTTTTCCGCCAACAGGTCAGAGACTTTCGATTGTACAAGGGAATTTGCCGTGACCCTTGTAGGACTACTCTGACATCTCACGCCACCCTCTCCTAGGGCCTTCTGGTTCTTGTAGTTTCAACAAAAAACAAGAGGCCAGCCAGAGTCCTTTGAATGAGCACTCCTCTGGCGCCTGACCACTCGGCAGCTGGCCCTTCTCTGGCCTTTCCTAAAAGTTCGAACATACACAAGTTCGTTGTTCGCAAGTTCCTTGCGTACATATAATGTTGTCACTTGCAACCTTGGGCTCAACACAGTTCTGTTTGCTATCCGCTTTCTCCGACTCACCGGCTGTGCTGAACCCATTGGCTTGTCTTGCTTCGGGAGTCAAGGACGGTACAGCGGTAGCCAGCGTGCCTCACCGCCTGTGCTATCAATGTGTGAGGGCCCTGTGTATCGTTGACACTTGTCACACCACACGTCAGCTGAACTCCCCGGTCTTGTGATTCCCTTTTCGGAAGCTTTGTGGGATTGAGTTAAAAAGGACAAGGGCAATTCCTTCGTCGTCATCCTTTCAGGTCTTGCCGCCTTTCTCCTCCGCTTGAACTCCAGAATAGCTGCTTCCTCGTGTGTTTGGCCTTGCTCGTAGTGTGCTCTCGTGCTCTGCATTTTATCCCTGTGGGGAAGGTAAAGGGCCGTCAGGTGTGCGTGGTTACTGTCAATTGCCTGACTCTGCCAGACCCTTGTATTGTGACATGTCAGGTAAAACGCTCTGGTGTTAGTCCATTGTCTTTCTCTGTGTAAGAAAGTGTTTGTGTCTCGGAAAAGATGGGGGTGGTGGTAGAGCTTCTAAATATCCTACGGGGTAGGATGAGGAAAAGGTGTTATATGGAATCATAGCCCTCGTACTAGGGGTGTTGATAAACTCAGACAGAATGGTGAGTTTGCCAGGGTTTGTGAAACTAACGGGAATGACCGGGAAAATGATTGTGAAATGAACAGGGAGGATAGTGGGAACAATAGTGTTTTGTCAAAGCAGACTGGGAGTTCAGAAAATAAGGAGAGGGACAGGAATAGGAATAACTAGGAGTGTTCGGTTAGGAAACAGGAAAACAGGGATTCTGGGAGATGGGGTTTCCGAGTGCAACAGGGTTTGGCTCCTAGGGGATTTACCAGATGTGGAGGGGTCGTTGTATAAGGTAGATTCTTTGGGTGGAGGGGAGGTAGATGTAATACAGCCTACAAAAGCCTCAGAGACCTTGTCCTCCTCTCTTTCTTCCATGGTATAATTCCACATCTCACCTGGGGTATTCCCCCAAGCATAACCCCGGGGTTCCCCTACCCAGGTGATCCTCCCTCGCTCGTCCGTTACCTGGGTTGTGATCTAAGAGCGTGAACACTTCCCTGGCCACCTGAATAAGAGATTCTCGAGGTCTGCTTGGGAGAATACCCTCAGATTTCTCACAAAGCCAACTCTTTGCTTCTCTTTTGGAAGGCTCGTTTTCCTTGTGCTCTAAATTCATGAATGTCGGACATAGGCCTCTTTGTCTTCACTGTTCGAGCTCCAGTTCTTTCCTTAGTCGTAGTCTGCTACAGATTACATGTTTTTTCTTCCCTAATACAAGCATTTGTTTAAAGGAAGCTTTTTGTTTACCTTGTAACGGTTTTTAGAACAAAGGTATGGACTGTCCAGGAAAGTAGTTATGGCTGGTGGTATCCAGTGATTTAATCGCTGGAAATAAACATTGAGGGGGAAACGATATAACTTTCCCCACATATTCTTGGACTAGTTTGTTTATATAATTGCACCAGTCCTAAAATAGGTTGGGAAGGGTGTTTAGTTGCTTACAAAATATATTGATTCCCCCTCAATATTTATTTCCAGCGAAGAAATCACATATAACCCTGTTTATTCTCCTCATAGAGCATGTGGTTTGAACCAGATAACCAAATATTCATACTTGGAGGCCATTTTGGTCATCCTTCTATGGAGTGTCTCTTGTTCACCTTCTGGAGATTTCTCCTCCAGACCTGTGCACAGTACACAAGATATGCCTTCCTGATCAGGACCCAATAATCTAGCATTCAGATTTGATCACTTCCTAGTTTGATGCATAGTTGAAGGGATTATCAGGAGAGCTATCACAGACCAATTTGGAATGGGGGCTCATCCCTTAAGACTGGGAGGAGTGAGGTATATTTGGTGCCAATGGGCCGATCTTCTGTTGAAATAGCTGCCATGTAGAAACACTCCATGCAGCTTCAGCACACATTGTTGTGGCCTGATTTGCATGATTTTTAAAGGGGAATGACAATTGCAAATTCCAATGTCCTCCTAAAACATTTAGTAACACTGCTCGTGTAGTGGTTCTAGACACCATATTTGGTTATTTTGAGCCTGAAAGCAAAATTGTCTTGTGTATACATATGGATTCTGCTCTTTCAAGCGTTCCTTTTACTTCTCTGGGTGTGGGAATAAGATGCAAAAATGAACATGAATACTCTAGGTCTGACAGTTGTATTCACTATTCAAGAACCGTGCCTAGCGATCTTAAGCCTTCCCCTCTCTCCAAATTGCCTCCTTCGTTTATAGGATCTACAAGTACCAGGCCTACGGCTACGCCTTCTCCACCGTGGATGAGCTCCTGCGGTCCCTGGGCGGCGAGAACTTCATCAGCATGATGCAGCGTTCAGTCTCTGAGTCCCTGCTGGAGCTGGGCGTCACTCAGCGATTCATCGATGACGTCATTGCAGCACTCCTCAGGACAGGTTATGGGCAGCCCGTGTCCATCCCTGCCTTCGCAGGTGAGTACCTGTTGTTGGGGATAGTACACAAATGCCCAATGTAGGTGGCATCCAATATTATCCACCAACTTGTTTCAAACTAGAACAGAGTGTAGCCAAGTTGAACAGGTTGATTACTCCAGCACGGGGCAGGAGAACATATTTTGGAGACCAGCAAATAAGGGCACGTTAAAAAAAAATAATAATAATGTTTTTTTTAAAAAAACATTCTGAATGTACCAGTTCCATAGCTCAGCAGGTGGTTAATCATCTACTACAGAGATATGTTTGTCACTCACAAGTTGCTCGTTTGGAAGCTGTCACGCCCATGCAGACTTTCACCGGTTTGAGATTGATAAAATAAGTGCCATTACTTTCAGGAATTATACTGCCTGCTTTTTAAGTGCTAATAGACGACTACAGTTATGATACACTCTGTATAAATTGGTCAGGTGCAGTAAGCATAGCTGGGGTGGTGGTGGATGTAAAACTGTAGTTGAATTAAATAAGGTCTGTGCAGGCAGGCCAGTTACAGGGAAACCAGGAATAAAACAGAACTCCATGCTGTGAAACTATCTTTTTGTCATTACTTTGTTCCTCTCCCTTTCCTTTTTCGAATCCCAATGTACATGGGTTCCTTGATTGGGGGAGTGGTGGTGCCATTTTTCACAAACCTAGTTGATTATTAAGGAAACAGATGCAAAAGCAAAGGATTGGTGCTGCCATGTCTGGGACAATAAAGTGTAGTTCTGCCGCTCAGGCCATGGGTGCCTGTAGTCTGAATGCAAGATGCCTATAGGCGGAAGAGAGTGTGCGCGTATTGCATGGCCTCCCATCCGGCACAGACTGTGCACAACACTCACATGGCAAGTGATAGCTTTGTGATATATGTTTTGAACAGTCAGCACCAATTTATTAGCCAATTGAATTTTTTGAAGGCATAACCCACACGTTTCTGAAAGGTCAATTCTGAAGTTTATTTAACAGGCAACAACCCAGTAGCACGAGCCTTTGAAAATCCTATGTGTGAAGACCGACACATGTTTCGATGGAAGGTCTCATTTGAAGCCTGTTGCGTTTTATCCAGGTCTCCAGCAATTGGTGTAACTCAAGAAAGTGTAGAATATTCTGTAATAGATCAAAAGAAAAAAAAATAAAGTAAAAAAAGCATCATAAGTGAGGTGTGCATCATCTTATGTACAGACCAGCACATTCAAATATCGAATTAACGGTGTAAAGCCAGACTTTGCTTTTAACTATTAATGGGTTCCTTGTGAGCAGCACTTTCTTTACGTCATAACCTCAAAAAACAGTGTCCTGCTTTCAGAATTGTTATTTATGTTGAGTTTTGTACAAGTTTCTGAAATGAGAAAAACAACTTTGTCTCCTAACCATCCATCTCAGCATACTTTTAATAATCTGGAAAATTGTTCAAAGTATTCTGAAAACGATCTGTTGAGAATAGAACTTCCCCCATACTTTCTTTGAATTTGGCCAGATATCGATCATATACACTTAGTTTCCTTTATTAATTTGAGATACACAAGAATTAATTATATTACTCAAATTGACAGAAGCAGAGCAAAGTTGCCCTTATTGTTATATAGCTGATGATGGCTAAATACAAATGTGAATTTAAAAATACACAAATGTTCATAGACTGCTGTACTTTTTATTTGCACTCATCATGTAATAAATTTACAAAAGTCCATGGTGCCTCCTATAAAGACGGATGACAGTATTATGATTTATACAACGTCAGTTGTACATACAGTCTATGAACACTTGTGTAGTTATTAATGTGTATTGTTCTTCTTATTTTCAACATCAAACAGTTTCTGAAGTCTTTTCCTTAACTTGCACTTCTCCCAAGGAACATGTATGCTCTCAAATGAAAATGTTTTATCTGCAAAGAAGTAAATGCCTAATACCACTTTGAGCCATTCATGCCTTTTCACTATGCTTTCTGGGGCTTGTCACATTGTTGTCCTATATGCAAATACAGGCCTACAAGTCCCAGCATGCAAAGTTACAAACCAAGACTGGCTCAAGGTGTGACGTGTAACACGGGTACGCTTGGCAGGTATGGATTGCAAAAGTCGCAAGTGACATTCTCCTACTTGCGAACCCTGTCTGCAGCAAATTATTTGTGGTGGAAAAAAAGAAAATATTCTACACACACTTACTGGCCCCCCTTGTCTGTGGCAGTTTATGAAATACTTACTCCGCCTTATGGGCTTGCTTTCCGTAGGAGCCATATCGCTTGCCGCAGCCCAAGGCAATCGGTGGGCTGTTGAAGGAGGGAACACACTGGTGTGTTCAGAGCTTCTGAAGCAGACCAAGGCCAACGTCATCCAAGCACAGGTGACGGAAATCGAGCTGCACAGCACTGGTATGTAATTGTGGTCTTGACAACCTGCAGGCAAAGGCAAGTGTATCTTAGAACTAGGGAAATGTATGTGAGCAAAAAGAGGCAATGGACATGAGAGTGACGCATCACGCCCCAATGATGTTGCTTGTGTGATGGTTGGCAAAAGGACTGAAATGTATTGTTGGCATGGAAGAGAGGTAGAGGGGATTCCAGAGGATGGATTGGGGTTCTGAGCTAATGTATTTTTATTTATATTGATTATATTAACATCTCAAGCAGAGATCATGTACAATTCTTGCTACAAAGCTCGACTAAGAGCATCGAAAGAGCGGCAGGGGTAAAACAAAACAGAGGGAGACACAGCCATTACAATGTATGTTATTATTATCCATTGGTGTCCCAGGATTGATCACAAACTCATCTGTATTTATGAAATCAGCCATAAGGGTAGTGTCTTGGTAATACACACTACACATGGAACTCTAACTGTTTATAAGAAAATATACACATCCGATTTCTTTATTCTCTTTTACGAAATATGTCAGTTTTTATTTTCTTCTCTATGCAATTTGCCATAAAATCACATAACATTTAACAATACAAGTTTCAATTTTTTGTTGCAAATGGGATTAGTAAATGTGCTTCTTGTGAATCATACAGTACATTGAAATCTTTTCAAGCTTGTGGACACGTTCTTGAACAGGTAGTGTGATATTTTTCAATGCTCGACTTCAACAATTCAAAAGTGAGGTATGTTCATTTGTTTTTTTCCTTTGATTTTTCAAAACCACTCTCACTTTTTTAGTCTTTTTGTTGTAATGTCATATCTTCCAACTTCCCTTGAGATACGTTATTTCTCTATATCTCTCATGGATAGGATAAAAACAATGTTGACACCAGAGCGTTTCGGCCCTTTATAACAAGATTCGCTCATCCACTGTGGTCTCTTAGTAATTGGTATCTAGACCTTCATCAGGACAAGTGTTGATTGTGTGTGTGTCTTGATCAAATCTCTCAAACCCCTGGGCTACTTCAACAGGTCTATACAAAATATTGAAAAGTAGAAATCGGAAGGAGATTCACCCTGGTGAATTTAACCTCACCATATTAGTATTCACAAGCTTTACACTAATATTCTTTTCTCATACGGAGAGTACGCCGTTTTCTTTGTTACCGCAATATTTATTTATTTTTAGTTACAGTTTCTATAGAAACATAAATATTTTTGTGTCATTTCATATTACACCAAACTCTCATTGATGCATATTGTATTCAACATTACCTTCCTTTACATTCAGCATAATGCAGCAGCCATCTCAATGTCAGGGCATCAGTGTCGCTCTATTGTCTGCGTGATACAAATATAGATATATTATTGTGACCTATATTGCTTACTAGTTACATGTTTTGGAACACATTATATCTAGTTAATTCCTATTTAAAGAAAACGGGCCAGTATTGGCCATTATTTGTTACAACATGGCAGACCCAGTATGCTTATTATTCCATGCGTTACTTCTTTTGTGTGGCATCCATGAGGAACTGCGTTTATACCTCCAGTGGATCTCCACTTCGGTTTGCTTTTATTTCTAATATTTCATTTTGTGACAGCCACGACGTGTAATAACTATAATTCCTTCAGTATAACACACCAGTTTATTCAGCTGCTTGCTGCTGTAAGCAGCTTCGATCTAAACAAGTGCATATCACTAGCATCCATCCATTGGAGAGGGTGGCTTACATATTTTTGGACTGGTCATGCCGAGCACGATGCGTCTTTCGACTGCCACTGTCCGTGGCTTCCATTCAAAAGAGTGAAACTCGATGGTAACCATCGGACCTGTTGCTGATGTTGTTGCATTCTTTGTTTATGCCGAGCGCAATTCATGCTTCAGCGCTTACAGTAATCTAGTGTCAATGCCCCTGCTGAGTGTCTAATTCCGCACATATGAGCTTATCCTTACCTTACGGTGAACGGTCACTCAGCCCGGCTGTTGCGATCACGGTCGTCCATCGTGTGATTTCTGTTTGGGGTGGTTGCCAGGTAACCGAGCTAAATAGCCTCGCTTGCATGTCTCCATCTTAGTTTCTACACTGAGCGCCATCTTTGAAAGGGTTGAATTCAATCTATTCACCCTTGTTCCCCAGAACGTTTGTATATTCATTTCTAAAAATGTTGTAAAATGATCTACATTTTCAATGTTTTTGGAACACTGGATGTTTATGGCCCAATGCCTTTTATAAAACATTGAACGCCACACTTATGTGCTCAAACTATCAAATCAAGTTTATTTCTAGGTCTTGTTTTTGTGCCAAAACCCTCACATTGTGTTGTAATCCTTGTGTTTTTGTACACAAGGCACGGCTTGCTCGAAAGTGTCTTAAGGCTCTCTTTGGAGCCATGAAAAATGAATTGATTTTTCAATGCGACCCTGCCAGTGCATGAAAAAACAGAGTCAAACATTACTTTTAGATATGGCTGTCTCCTTTTGTGTTAGGGGCCATTTTCTGTGTTCTTCTCTGCTGGGACTTTCTCCATTAAAAAAACAAACCCCATTCATTGCTTGTGTTTGAACCGTTTTTTACACTGTTCGGTTTCTGGATCCATTTCTGTTCTAGTCTCCACAGTGCCAGATCTCTATCCCCGCCACATATGTTTGGTTTCACATAATAATGGTTTCAGTTTGTATAATAAACCAAAACATCAGTGTGGCTGTGGTTTTTGTGGCAGAAGTGTTCTACCATTGGTTTGTCAGGAATTGTGTTTTAATGCACGATCTGTGCTCACAGATGCGCTGTCTATCTTCTCTTTTAGTCTTACCAACATACAGCAGGCCACATGGGCAGCTGATCGCATATACAGCCGATATTGTCTTGTAGTTAGAAAATTAATTCAGGTTCCAAGAGATGTCATATAGTTTCATGTTTTTTATGTTTTTCGTTATCCCACATACAGAGCAGTTTCCACAACTAAAATTGCCAGACACTGTGGGCAACCCCCTTAAGCTGGTTAGGGTAGAAGTCTGTTGGTGGTTTGTAAGTTATGTGGGTGTACCAGCATTTGTTTCAGGTTTAAAAAGAAATGTGTTAATGCAAAATGTGGCTTATTGGGCTGGAAAATCAGCCAGTTGAATTGTTGATTTTGAGCACCACCTTTCTTAGTGCATCACTTATGGGACTGTATGTTGTAACGCAAGTAATCCTTTCCTCAGCCACTTTCCGTTTTTTTGGGAGACAGATTTCCTTGTCAGTATTCCTTGCTAATTTTGTGCATTTTTTATTATTTTACGGGGGTATCCTCTCTGTTTTAGCCTACATGCTAGGTCATCTGCATGTTCCTTAAACTGGTCTATGTTGGAACAATTTCTCCTGATCTGAAGAAATTGACCATACGAAAGGTTATTCTTCAGGTTTTTAGAGTGATCGCCTCTGAAATGAAGCAGGGTGTACTTATCCGTAGGTTTAAGGTATATTGTGGTGACAAGATTGCCATTAGTTTCTTTGCTGATGGTTACGTCCAGAAAGACTGAACTCATGTCCCATGTCATGGTGAACTTTATCTATGGATCACAGGTGTTTAACCATATACTAAAAAGTTCAAGATCTGCTGCGGTACCTTTCCATATCAACAAGACTTCGTCAATGTATCTATGCCAATTTTTGATTTTACTTTGATAAGGAATATGATTGCACTGTATGTGTTTCAATTCAAAATTGTCCATGTACAAATTAGCAATGTCTGGCACGAAAGTTGCGCTCATGCTGGTTCTGTGAATTTGTTGAAACAACTTGCCCTCAAAGAGAAAAAAGTTCCCTGTGAGTGCAATACGGATACATTCTAATATGAAATCCGTGGCACTCTACCTTCCTCGTTCAGTCTTTTTTCTAGTTATAATCTCATTACTTCAATGCTTGCGAGTTGGGGAATACTTGTATATAAAGCCTCCACTGCAAGACTTACCAAAATGTCTTATTTCTCTATGTTTATACTAGTCAGGATATTGACAATATTTGTGGTGTCATGTATATATGAGCTCATCTTTGCCACAAATGGCCTTAAAAAGAAATCTGCATATTTCGACAGTGGTTCCAAAACTGAGCCTATGGAGGACATTATAGGCCTTTCAGGTGGGTTGACATTGTTCTTATGCGTCTTAGGCAAAATATATAAAGCTGTCGTTGTCGGATGTGATTGATTTAGGAACCGTTTCTCTTCTTCACTTATCCACCCTTCTCTACATGCATGTGATGTGAGGCTGGAGATCTCTTGCTGAAGTCTGCCAGTGGAATCCATGTCTAATGATTTCTAATGCCCTCGGTTTCCCAAAAGTTTCATAGCCTCTTTGTAGTCTGTTTTCGCCCATAGGACAATCCCTCCCCCTTGTCAGCCGATTTTATCAAGGAATCATGATGGTTATCTAGGGTTTTGATTGTTTGCCTTTCCTGTGTTGTGAGGTTGTCTCTGGTATGATTTTTACTTTTCAACAAACTCTTAACATCACTTGTTCTCAAAAGTTTGTATTTCTGTTCATATTCCAGACGGGGTGGCATAAAGGAGGAGAGAGTTGGGGGTTTAATCCTGTGGTGTTATCCTCATCTCTCTCTGTGTATTCTACCCTCTTATCTCAGAAAATATATTTCAACTTCAGTACTCTGAAAAAACTTTGCAGTACCATTTTTGGAAATCATCTGCCGTTGCTGTCGGTACAAAACGTAGCCCTTTATTGAGGACCTTCACCTCTTCCTCTGTTAGTATGTATGTTGTTAAGTTGAAAATGGGTGCTACCTGTCCGGTTCCGGTCTCTTGCTCCACTGTCTGGTGCGGATTATACTGAACTTGAAGGAAAGGAAAGTTAATGTTGAATACAGACTTCTCTGAAAAGTATGTTAATTGAATATGCATCAATGAGAGTTTGGTGTAATATATGAAATGACAGAAAAAGATTTATGTTTCCAAAGAAACTGTAACTGAAAATAAATAAATATTGCAGCAACAAAGAAAAGGTTGTACTCTCCTTATGAGAAAATAAGGTTAGTGTAAAGCGTGTGAATACTAATATGGTGAGGTTAAATCCACCAAGGTGAATCTTCTTCTGATTTCTACTTTTCAGTATTTTGTATAGACCTGTTGAAGTAGCCCATGGGTTTGAGTGATTTGATCAAGACACACACACAATCAACTTTGTCCTGATGAAGGTCTAGATACTAATTATTAAGAGAGCACGATGGAGGAGCGGATCTTGTCATAAAGGGCCGAAATGCTCTGGTGTCGATATTGTTTTTATGCAATCCATGTTTTGTCATTTCAAAAAGTACAGAGATATATAGAAAAAATGTATCTCGAGGGAAGTTGGAAGATATGACATTACAAAAAAAGACACGTTAAGGGGTTAACGGCGCCGTAAACGGCGCCGACCCTTAACGCCTGATTACAAGGTCCGTTAGCGCCATGGTGATATTAACGCCTGCTTTTTGCAGGCGTTAAAATCCATGGCGCTAATTACGCCACCGTAATTTACAGTGGCGTAATTAGCGCCTTCCCCACTCCCATTATGACCTATGGGGCAAAAATGGGAATGGGGAAGGGTAAAATGGGAAATGGGGATTTACCGCCCCACTCACCTTGGAATGGGGCGGTAAATCCGCCATCCACCATGGTGTAAACATAGTTTACACCATGGTGGCAAGGGTCCGACCCAGGCGGTAACTTACCGCCTGGGTCGTAATGAGGCCCAAAGAGTGAGTGGTTTTGAAAAAAATCAAAGGAAAAAACAAATGAACATACCTCACTTTTGAATTGTTAAAGTCAAGTATTGAAATATATCACACTCCCTGTTCAAGCACGTGTCCATAAGCTTGACAAAATTTAAATGTACTGTGTGATGCACATGAAGCACATTTACCAACCCGATTTGCACAAAAAAGGGTTACTTGTATTGGTAAATGTTATGGGATTTTATGACAAATTGCGTATAGAGGAAAAGAGAAATGTATATATTCCAGAAAAAGAATACAAAATCGGATTTGTATATTTTCTTATAACCAGTTTGAGTCCCATGTTTAGTGATTGAGGTTCTAAGAGCTACAAGGTTCACGGTGTAGCCAATTTGAATTCAGAACAAAAAAAGAGAAGGGGGTAGTCTATGTTGGTTGTTGTGTTTTGGTATGATTGATCCGATCCCAGTTCAACTCACAACCCCTTTCAACAAAAAATAAAGGGATAGACCTGTTGTTTAACTTGGCAATGCACAGACACAAATGCACAGAGCACATGTTTGCCACTGTGTGGCTATTGAATGACTTTGAAGTCAAGATGAAGGTCAATCTGATGCAGGTTTTCCATTGAGATAGATTGTCCCAATGCTTCTTAAAAGAGGCACTGTATCCCCAACAGATCATAGCCTCTGATCAGCACTTGGAGCTGGTGCAAAGACCGCAACATATTGATTGCGCTGGATAGACTGGATGCTCTGAGTTCGGTCTGTGGTAATAGATCACAGTGGTTGCATGGTATAGACCAGAATAACCTTCTCAGTATAAGCAGAAAAGGATTGCCTTTGATAGGGGATGCTGCTATGGAACAACTCAAAATCAAGAGAGCAAGCCTGAGGAATACTCTGATCCATAGTAGAAAGCCTCTCAGATTCAAACTTCCTTAGGTTTGGCTTTTCTGTTTCCTGGTACCAACTTTTAATATTTGCTGTCTTTTGCTTTTACCAGGGGAACATTACATATTTGGCAAATCAGGAGGCCTATAGTGCTCTGCTACCACCAGGCAAAGCAAAGATTAGGATCTGAATGGGATCCATGATCATCAGAATCCAATTCTGTGACTGGCGCAAGGGGCTGTGTCCAGCTCTTGGTTTCCATAGATGTCCCAAAAGACTAGAGCTTCAGGGTGGATTACAAGTACATTTGGTGTTCAATAACTGGTCGGGGGTAGGTGTTGAAAATGTTTGCCTGTTGGTTCACGTATAGAGTGCAGAGAGATGCAGGTCATTCAGGTGTTCATAGATTTGACTCTTGTATTGCTTAATGGTGCGGCATTATAACCGGGAAGCCTAGAATCCCTCCACAATTTATCAGCATATTTTGTGATAACTTTAATTAGAGCCAATCGCGGGCTCAGGACCACAAGTACAATTTGGGAAGACTTACCATCTTCAACACTGCCAGTGTTATGAACTGGCCAGTTTAAACTTTCTAGTACTAAGCAAAAGCCTTTTGTTTCGAATATAACATCTGAAGAAAGAGCTACACTAATAACAGCTTGGTGGCCAGCAGGTCTTGGTGGTTGTCAAAAACATTGTTAATAAATGGGAGCATATATACTTGCTCCTTTCTCACAAATTATTTCAATAATCAAAACCTGGATTCTCACCCATGGCTCTGCCACCATAGCAGCCCTTCACACCGACTTTGCCTCTTTCTCTAACTCCCCTTGTGGTGGTGTTGGTCTCCTGATTAGCATGGATACCCTATGGGCAGTCCTTCCTCTCTCTGATTCCACTGTGTCCTCCTTTCCACCCATGGGTGGCTCCTAACCTCTTCTGACCTTGACCTCTTACTCAAAACACTCCAAGCTGATGTCCTAGCCATCATAATGTGCAACCTCAAGTGTTCCATTATGATTAAGGCCCAACAACTGCTACTTGGCTACACTCTCCCGGATAACTTACTAGTCAGCATACATAGTCTTTCAACCACCACCGAAGGCATCTCTCTCAATCTCCTATTCCTATCTTCCACCCTAGTCTCGCCTCCTACCGTAATTGACCCATCTTCTTCTGACAACTCTTTCCTTTCACCGTCTCTATTCCTCCCCGAATCTCTGCTCACCCTCCCGCTTCCATCACCAAGCATAAATTCATGCCTGATTCCATGATACCTCAACCAAGTCAACCTCTCTCCAGTCCATCCTCAACCTGTTCATTCTATTGAAGGCACCTTTATCGAATTCAGCTCTGCACTGTCTAACCCCTTTAATGAACACTACTCTTCCCACTCCTTCCGCTCCTCCTGTATCCGGATCATGGATCTCCCCAGCCATCCTGCTGCTCAAAAGGACTATGCATTGCTTCTTATGCTGTTGGCACAAAGACCGACATCACTGCCCGCCCTGTATTGTCACTGCTGCAGTGACTCCGTACTGACCTGACCACAGTTCTTGACATAACTAAATCCTCCTGTTGCACTACCTTGTTTCCTCTCCCCACTTGCACCCTTTCAAACTATCATTGACTATAATTGACCCCCAGGCCAAGCTTCCCCATGCAGGGTCGGACTGGGGCATAAAACTGTCTTGGGCACAAATGAAAAAGTGGCTCACAGTTGCAAATGGCAGTTCATTCATTTTGTGGCAGACTGTTTGAGTAGTACCCATGGGGGAGGTTTTTGATAAAATGTGATGCAAATATTTATTCAGTAACACTGGCCAAACTTACTAGCCACATGGTGAAGTAAATGATCAAACTGGCACACATGGGCCAAAAAAGTCCCCCCCTTTAACCAAAAAAACTGCCCCACAGTAGCATTTTGTGTTTTTCGTTCAGGCATTGCCCTATTACCCTATAGGCTAGTCCAAGTTTGTCCCCACCTCACCTCCAAGAACTACATAATTTTCTCCTTTTGTTTCCTGCGATGACTTTGGTATTTTTGTCACTTTAGTGCAGAAGAGACAGATACCTTGCCCAACCTCCTATCACTCCCATGCCCCTGTCTCCTCCCATCTTCCCCACACTTTCCTGTATAGCTCGCTTGTCTCCCACTACCCCCCACTGAGCATCTACTCAACCTTCTCTCTGCCAACCCATCATGCACTTCAATTCACACCTTTCCTCCACAAATGAAGGAACTTGCTCCTGCTACCTCTCTGCTTTATTTAACCTATCTCTTTCAACTGAAGTCTTCCCAGCCTGTTACTTAACATCCAAAGTCACGCCTCTTCTAAAGAAAACAGCTTTCTGACCCAACAACGCTTCATTCTACAGACATGTCTCTCTGTTTCCCTGTCACGCTAAAATGCTCAAGATTGTTGTTGTCAACTGCACAGCCAACTATCTCCAGGTACACTCGCTCGCTGACCCACTCCATTTTGGATACCAGTCCACATGCTCCGGCAAGTCTTTGCTCATCTACATCACCACTTCTCTTAACACTGTCCACCACTCATCCTCTCCTGAATTCCCATTCTTTGTGACCTTTGACACTGTGGATCACCCTCTCCCACACCTTCCCCCCTGCTCCCTCCCCTAGCCTCTTTGCCTTCTTTTTTTCAGTGACACTGTACTCCACTAGGTTTCCTAATATCTCTGATAGATTTTGCTCCCTTCATGCCTGTTAAGCCACACATCTTTTAAAGGTTCCTTAGCTACTTGCAATTCTTAGACTATGCCAGACACTTCTTAGACCGTGCCCCAAATATTGTTTCACAACTTGTTTGGGCAGAACTACAATTTTTTATCACCCTTAAGGCACTGACTAATCAGCGCACAACTACAGATCTTTGACTTGGTTTAAGACAAGCCAGGATCCAGACTTCTTATTTTCAAAAGTAGATCTTTCTGAGGGGCGCTGTGGATGTATGTGCCAAAGTCACCTATGTGCATGCATTCCTGATCTGGTTTTGGGTGTCTGTCTGAGCTGGTAACATCACATTACATATTGGGTATATTTGTTAAACATACTCTTAGCCATAGGGGGTATCTTGGCTCTGGAATCGGATGTTACATTTTTGCTGTTACTCAACTTAACGATACTCCTTTTACTGACCTCAGATGGTTGAAGGGCTGAATGAACCTGTCTGAATTCAAACCTATGACTACAAGATCAAACACAGCTCCTAGCAGTGGATGCGTTAGCCCTCTGAGCCAGAGGTACTGACTGGATTTGTGACTTGTCTGGTGGGTGACCCTCTAGGTGTAGTGTCCCTCTTGGCCCATGGAGGGTAATACTGTCCTGCTGCTAGAGACTGGATAGATGACTATGCCCTTTGGTTTGGGCAACTCACTCAAAGCAACATCTGTATGTTTAGTGCTAGCTCTCCTGATGAAACCTTCCCTTCATCCTCTGCTAGTGAGGAGACGACCAGTAGGTGGCATGTGTTATAAATACTTCTCACAGCAACAAAGTGCAGATGTAACCCTGTGCTTGCACATGATGTGTTTTTAGCCTCTGCTCAGTGTTGGGTTCTGTGCTTCGGATTCTTGGTGGACACTAGCCTCCGAAACTGAAGCTTGCAACATCAAACACTTTGGGGACCTTGGTTAACAGACCACCCTACAGGGGGAATGATGAAGGCTACAACCCAAAGCAAAGGACCATTGTTTTTTGTTTTTCATTGTATGTCGAAAGTCTTTGTTCCGGAGAACCGTGGATGATACATATTTTGGGCCTAATTCACAGAAGCGTTTTATAATGGCAGAATCCCATTGGAAAATGCTCTGTGAATCAGGCACTTAGTTTGGACTATTAGGTAGCACTTAAGCGGCACCTATAAGCCAAAACTATTACATCGGCGTACAGTTAGGAAGGAGATGCCACCTGAGGAGGGACACACAGCTTGTGGTTGTTGTTTGGTTATATACCCACTGTGACGAATTGAGGGAATTTGTCTCTTTTCCCCAAGAGGGAGGCCCCCCCCCACCCCTCCCGGGGGAGGCTAGGGAGGTAAGCCCGCTTCGCAACACCATCCCTAGGGGTTGAGGCAAGTGGATCCTCCCTCGGAGACACTTCCCCCTTTGGGGACAAGGTCTCCCGTTCCTGTGAGGAACTTCCTGATGGCCCCCAATTGATGGCTTATATGGATTTATACAATACAACAACCTGTTATCAAACTCAGTAAGATAACGTGACGTTATATTTTGAACAACAAGGAATGAAAGATATTCCTTTTGAATTCAAGTCTGCAAAGGACTGCAACGAGGATGCTAAAAAGTTATGCAAGACCAACAAGGGCGAGAAAGAAGGCTGAGGGAAGGCTGAGAGAAGAAGCAGGGAAAAGACTGAGAGCAGAGAGAAGGCTGAGAGCAGAGAGAATACCGAGAGCAGATAAAAGGCGGAGATCACAGAGATGGCTAAGGGCTGAGAGAGGAGACCGAAAGTCAAGAGAGCACAAAGACCCCAGAGATGCCATAAAATCTCCCTGTGCGTAACAGAGCTGATGAAGGTGGAGCTCTGAGAGAACGCAGGGCCAACGTTCCTGTGTGGAACCAGCAATGCCTACCAACCGGTGTGCTAGAGTGGAAAAAAGCCAAGCAAGGAGGAGGAGAAAGAGTGGTGGTGGCGTGATTACGGAATCAGAGTGGTGGGCAGTCTGCCTGTACAACAACGCTGAGACCAATGAGGGGAGTAAGCAGCTCCCAGTCTGAGTCACGATCCCTGTGACGTCTCAAAGACAAGAACGGCACATCTAGGAAAGAGCAGCCATAGAGAGCAAGCCACAGAGCATCGACTAGAAGGAAAGACAATCCAAGGGCCTGCAGGTTCCGCTGACGTTGCCCCGGAACTCAGGATAAACAAGGAATGGGAATACTGGCAAGACAAGCAAGACTATTATAAGTTAAGCGAATCTCGTCCCAGTACTAATGGGAAAACTATTGGAAATAATCCAACGAAACAGAGCTGTTTGAGTGAGATAGAAACATGAAAACCATAGCATGGGAAATAAATAAGTGGAGGCTTATCACTTTGGGGAAAAAGGCAAGGCCCACCCATATCTCGAAGATAAGAAAGAGAGTACAAGAAAGAGAGACTTTTTGGGAGACCAAACCTGTGAAGCCAGGAAGCCCAAAGTCGTATATGAAACGACACCCTAGGAATAGGGGAATTGTAATTGGAACTTGAACTACTAAAAAAGAGAGGAGAAGAGTGTAACAGAGAATCAGGAACCCTACAAGAGGCAGAAAAGAAATCTAAATAGACTTAAGCTGACAAGGAAGAATAAGGACCAAGGTAGTATGAGTCTCCTAAGAGAATTATTTGCATATGGTCTACGGAAAGGAGTAAGAGAAGTGAGAAGAAACTTCTGACAAAACACACGTACCAGGAGAAGGGAGTCATCCTCCTGACCTTAGTTATAATAGTGATAGGGTCAGATAGCATAGATTGGGACAGAGGACGGATTTCTTTTTGGATGTTCTTCCTGACTGACGAGCACCTTCATGCTGAATGACAAGCACCTTAGAAAGAAAGGCATGGACACCCCATAGTCATAGGGAGAGATTGGGCTTCATCATGAGTCCGGCGGTTGCCGTGCCGGTAAATTCAGGCATGGTTGTCACCGGAGTTATGAATTTACCGGCACCCGACAATGGGGATTTACCGGGGCATTCCAGCCCCGACGGACCCGGTAAATCCTCATTGCCGGGTGCCGGTAGTTATTACTCCCCGTTTCCATTGAGTCCCATCCGTCGAGGTCTGCTTGTGTGTGCCGGGCTGCCCGCCAGGTCAGACCTGGTGGGCGGAAAGGCAGCCGCGAGCAGAACTCGTAGTTTTCCGGTCCTGTAACAACAGTGCCGGTAGCTTACCCGCACCGTTGTTACCGGACTGGCATACTTGTAGTGAGGCCCATAGGCCTTATTTCACTTTAAATAAACTTCACACTAAGAGCATGCCTTTACTGTGCCTGTGTCCTTTTTCTGATCCTCCACACCACCTATTGGCTGCCCAGGGTCATGCTAATCCGAATGGCCATTCTTCTTTTTTTATTTTTTTTTATTGTGTTTAATTGTATTACCAATTTAAATTCTGTCCAGATTTTCTTGCGTTTTTCACTGTTTCCCATTGTGGATATCGTGCAGTTTTCTGTTTGCTTGGACTACCAATGAAATTTTCTTTTATAGATTAATTTCCTCCAGCTTCAGTTTTTCCAAAAGATTCGCTGTAGCCACTGTCAAAGATGTGGAATTGCCACACATTAGCATATTCCACCAAGTTTCTTCATTTGTGGTTAGGTGCCGAGCTCTGTGTGGATTGAGATAGATTTGCAGGTTTTCCGTTCCTGAGCAATGAAGGAGGAGATGGCGTAGTGTTTCGGTTTCCATCTTCTTACAATAGCGACAGTTTTTGGTAGTTGACTGTTTTCTACGAAAGAGAATCTCATTGGTTTTCAATAAGTTTAACCTTGCTCTTAAAAAGGTTGTTCTCTGTCGTTTATCTGGAAACTTTTTTAGATAGTTTCTGACTTCGTCTATTTTATGCGTGTTCGTTGTATGGTGTGTGGAGACTGTGAGATCTTCTGCCTTGTCTAGAGTCTCAATCCAATCTTGTATTTTAAGTTTTTTCTTTATTCTTCCCGGGATCCGTTCTATGTCCCATTCTGAACATCCGATTTTGTCCGCTTGTTCCAGTAGTCTACTGTACCAGCTTGTTATCGTTGTTTTTTTTTCACTCTTCAACTCTTGAAGTATGATGTCCAGGATTTTTGGTCGTGGGTTCCTTATGATTTTGCCCAGGAATAATAGGCTGTTTCTCGTGACCACAGATTCCAATGTTTGTAAACTCAGTTCGCGTTGAATGATTGCAATGGGAGTGGAGTTTGGAAGTCGTAGTACTCTGCGCCAAAATATACCTTCAAGTTTAGCCCACAGTGTCTTCGGCATATGTGGCATGGCTTCGGCTCCGTAGGTCAGAGTTGGACAGACCTTTGCTCTATAAAAGTTTATGAGTGGAAGAATTGAGAATTTCCCGAATTTCCTATCCAAAGACACTGCCTGTGCTGCTAATGTTTTGTTTTGGAAAACAGATGTACTTGCATCGTTTTATCAATTTTACTGGACGAGAGTTTCACCCCTAGGTAAGTACAGCTTTTGACTATTTCTAGTTTCTTCAAATTTGCGAACCATTGCGATCTTGTGTTCGGTCTCCTTGGTTTTTCTAAGACCAAACTTTTTGTTTTTGATGTATTAAGCTCCAGGTCATTTTTCTTCAGATAGGCTGTGAGAGTGTCTATTTGTCTCTGGAGAGTAATTGCTGTTGAATCTATTAGTAGAATGTCATCTGAAAACAGCAATCCTGTCACTTTTGAGTGTCGTTTTCGGAATCTGCTATGTCGGCCATATAGGCCTTATACAGCGCCGGCGCCAGAGGACAGCCTTGTTTCACACCTCTGGCCATTTTTATGCTTTCAGACATCACGCCTGCTTCGTTGAGCCGGATTTTGATGGACGTTTCGCTATGTAGGGCTTTCACTGGATCAAGAATGGATGGTGGACATTTTTGTTTCTCCAGTTTTCTCCACAGTTTTTCCCTATTTACGCGGTCAAAAGCTTGGACCAGATCAATTGAGGCAATGAATATTGATGGTTGCCCCTCAAACACTTTTGATTTTAGGATTCTAATCAGCATAATGTTGACTGACGTTCCCAAATTCTTTTCGAACCCTGATTGGAAGGGGTCCGTTGTTTTTGCCTCTTTCTGCCATATCTGGAGTTCGTCCAACAGCAGTGATCCGAAAAGTTTGCCGAGAACATCTAATAGTGCGATCGGCCTATAATTTCGCGGGTCGTCCCTCGGGCCCTTCTTATAAATTGGGACGATGTTTGCTGTCTTCCACATATCAGGGATGGATCTCGAAATCCTTGATCTTCTGAAGATTTCTGATATTATTTGAGCCCAAATTTCTGCATCCTGTTTCAAGGGGGCGTTGGAGATGCCATCTGGACCTGGGGGACGGGATTTGTTCAGATTCTTGATCTTTATCAGAATATTCTCCTCTGAGCATACTATCCATTTGGAGTGGTCTTGAGTGGTTGATGTTGTTTCCCCTGGGGTAGGATCTTTGTATAAGTCAGTGTAGTGCTGACTCCATTTTTCTTCTGGGACACTGTTTATGGTTCTTATGTCCGTGGGTGCGATTTAGTGCTTTATGATTGTCCAGAACTCTCGTGAGTTTTTTTTTCACACTGCTCTTAGCATGTTCTCTGCATCCACTTGATATAGTTTCCATCGTATCGATTGTATCCACGATTTGTACAGTCTTTTGTTTTTGGTTGCCGAATGTATATTTATTTGTGTTGGATTTGTTCGTGCAAGCCGAGTAGCCTTTCTTAGGTTTGATTTCTTTATCCTCAGTTCTTCGTTATGAGTATGTAAGTGAGTTTTGTCATAAGTTCTATTGCGTCAAGGATGTAGGTAAGGAATCAAAAGAGGACGGTAATCCAGTTTTTCTTTCAAAGTGTTTTGGTTTTTTTGTCTGTTGTAAGCTGCCGTGATACAGACTATGCCTTCTGTCGTAATTTTCAATCGGTTTCCTTGTTGGTTTATTTCCAGATTTTTCGGCATTATTACTGGCGTCTTTTTTTTTGCTGGCCACTTTGCAGTTAGTAAATTGTGATCACTGGCCGTGGTCTTCACTACCTTGAAACTTTTGGTTAGGAGATATAGCTCTTTTGAGGCAAAGATGTAATCAATTGTGCTTCTTCTGCCAGCACTTTCCCATGTTGGAATTCTGGATTTGGCTGATTGGATGGAATTTAAGTTGTACAGATCCCGGGATTCCATCAGTTTTGCCCATGCTGTACCTCTCGCTATTGATTGTGCACTACCCATGTTATGAGGAGTTGTTTCCATCTCGAGTGCAGGACAGGTGGCATTTAAGTCACCGCATATCAAGATGTGATCCATGTCATACATTTCTGTTGCGTCTGTTAGAATTTTTCCACGTTATTTAGGAATCCCTTGGTCTTTGTTATCAGTGGATTCCAGTAGATGTTTAATAATAGTCCTGCCTGGAGTTTTTTTGCCTAGAGTCCTCTTTCTTCCATTCTAGCAAAGTTGCCTGAATTGCCAGAGATGATATCAGGTTGTGGACTATACTGAGAGATCCGCCAGTTCTTACGGCTGTCAGCAGGCCTGAAGTAGGACGTCCTCTATCTCCTTTTTGGGCCGGTGCGAGTACTACTGCAAAGCCGTCCAGGCTCGGCGGAACTAGTAACCAGGTCTCTTGCAAACTTATTAGGTTGAATAGGCCAATATTCACCTCTCCTGGTTGCGTCAGGTGAATGTGGCCTCTTGTGTTCCAAGAGCCAAGGATGATGTTTTGCTCTGGTTCTTGGGCTGCGTGTTGCTCCTTTAACGTCTCTCCTTCTAGGTTGTCAGAGGGACGATTTGGTTGCTATTTCCTAACATATCTTGTCAAGGCCGAAGGAATCCATGCCCATTTGTTAGGGTTCTTTTCTGCCTCTTTCGTCTGATTCTGCGTCAAGGTGTTTACACGAATGGTACGTTTTTCTTTTTCTCTGGTGATCTCGGAAAGAAAAGGACCTTTAGGCTTTCTCAGAGATGTTCTTTGTGATTTCTTGTCGTTGTGTATCCAGCTATCTTGGGAGAAGAGCTTTTCTCTGGTCTTTACTCTTTCCTTGTCACTTTTCATCTTTGAATCACTTTGATACAATAATTCTCGTGATTTCCGACGTTCATCTTCTTCTTTTCGGTCATCTATCTCCGATATTGAATTGAATTTCCTCTTTGTTCTAGTTAGTCTTTCAGTTACTGGTGTTATCTGTGTGGTTTTCCTTATTTCTTTTCCGTTTGTTTCATAATTACGTTTTTCTCTTGTTTTGTGTGACTCATCTCTTCTGTACCCTTTCCTCTGCTGTAGTTTCTCTTAAGGTATATCCTCTTTTGGCTAGGTCTCCTGCCACTGATAACAGGAGTTTTTTCACTGTTTGAGATGTAATATGCAGGAAGATACTATCTGTCCGAGCTTTGTGTGCGAACTCTACTATGTTTAAGTCCCTACTTCTAATTTGGTCTTCTTTATGAACTTTTTGTAGAAGTCACATGGTTGCTCTTCTGTTTAGTAAGATCTTTTCTCCCTTTTTGTCACTTTTTTCTAATTTCAAGGTGCGTGATGAGTTACTCTTGTGAATAAAAATTGCTGATGTCCGAGTGGGGTTTGGCTGTATGGAATAGTCCGAGTGTCTTCTGTTTGATCTGGTTCTTCTTTCTGAGTGTCTGTCACTTGGACTAGTTTTTTCTCTTCTTTGGTTATTATTTCACTTATCTGCTATGTCTGACTTTTTTCTATATGGAGATGTTTCTGGTTTGTTTTGTCGTGCTCTTTGGTTATGTTGATGATATTGTTTGTGACGGGTTCCACTATTCGGTGTGTTATCAAGCCTTTCGCCCTCATGTTTTTCCTTTGAACTCTGTGCGGGGCGGTCTTTGGGGCTTTCATGTTTGGTTTTATTTATCTTTATGTTAGCCAATCGAAACAACGTTTTCCTTTCTGGAGTTATCCGACTTCTTCTGTAGTTTAAATCGTCTATTTTATTTTTCTCTTTTTCTGGCGCCTTTGTTTGTTTCTGCTTGTATTTGTCCCCGTGCTCTGTTCTTGAGGAGTTATCCTCCGCAAAGGACACCTTTCTTTTCTTTCCACTCGGTCGAGGTATTTCCGACTCTGAGTTTTCAATCGAATATGTACTTAGGTCCGATAAGTCAAGGGAGCTCTCCTCCACAAGTTTATGTGTTGCTTTCGTCTTTGTCTCTTGTAATTCACTTTCTACGATTTTAATTTTTTGGTCTATCCCAGATATCCACTTAGACATGAACAAGTTTGCATTTTTTTCCATACGTTGTTTATCCTGTGCAGTCGATCCCTTTGTGCTCAATTGTTCTTTCTGAGTTGAGCTATTTCTTGCAATCTTTTTTCTCTGAAGTTGGTGATTATTCTCGGGTTGGACCCTCGTCGACTGGTTTTCTTTTTGATCCTCTTTTAAGCCTTTTTTAGTTTCACCTAGGTTCGTATCTATTTTATCTTTAATTGATGACGTTCTCCAGTTAATTTTTGCTGTGGTTGCTATTTGTTCATCTTCGTGTCTGGTTTCCTTGCACTTAATCTGTTCGGTTTGAGAACTATTGGATACTGATTTTTTTTTAAACTGGAACACCTCCATTTTATCCGTCATAGTACCTTTTTCCTTTGTGGATGCCTTCCATGCCTCTAAAGCTGTTATATACCCTTCCAAGTGGGTTTGTTTCATATTGCAAGCTGCTAATAGTGAAGTATGGTCTTTTAATGTTTTGTTTATTGTTTCATATAATTTCCCGAAAGGTGCCAGTGCGATGGTCACAGCTGACATGACGGGTAGTATGTCCACGTTTTTAACAGGGGAGTTTTTTTCTTTTTTCTTTGGGGATTCACTTTCTATTTTTGCTTTGTGTGGCGTGGAGAACAATAGTCGTAAAGCATCCGTCGAGACATCTGGCTTTTTATGTTGCGGTGACTGTTTCCAACCCAGGTTGTTCTCTCTGTGTTTTAGCATTTTTTTATAGTTCAATATTGCCTCTGCCATTTTTATTTCTTCTTGGTTCCATTGGTAGCTTGCTTTAGGTTGTGCCAAAATGTCTCTTTTTTTTCCCTCCTTCTCGGCTTTACTTTCGTTGAGTGAAGTCTCGCTATTATTTTTCCCTAATATATATGGTTTTTGATTTGCGTTGTCTATTGCCTTTGTTGTTTCTTTGTTTTTTGTTTTTTCCCCCCATCTGGTCAGAGTTTAGTTTACTTTCTTGTTGTTTTCCTTTGTTCTCTCCTGATATTACTGTTTTCAATATTGAATTATTCTTACCATACTCCTAGCACTGAGATCTGTTTTCTGTGATTTCGTTGTCTTTACCAGTTTTGGTTATTTCTGACTTTTGGCGTGAGGAAGGTTGGCTTGGGTGCCAGCGTGTTTGCGGTTGTAGGCCTCCCCCCTCAAAAGTCTTTTCTGGCTTTGGTGAAATTTTTAGGTTTCTTTGAGGGGATGGTGGGATTCCTGCCAGAGTTTCTAAGTCGGAAAGTTCAAAACGATTCACTGTGGGAGTCTTCCCTAGTTTTTCAAAAAATCTTCCAATCGGGTTGTTAGATGGGAGTGTCGATTTACCTGTTTTTTTCGTTTGTAGTTTTGGTGGTGCTCTGTTATTGGGGGTCGATGAATCAGTTGGGTTGTTTTTTTTAATTCCTTGTCTTTTTGGTTGTTGATCCAGTATAGATTCAGTTACTTTATATCCAGGCATTGTTTGTCCTCCTTCTTCATTTTTTTGGTCCTCAAATAGGTGTTTTAATTCTGTTTGGTGAGGCTCCTCTTCTTGGTTTTCTGATTGTGAGTAGGTGTGTATTTTAGCCCAATTGTGTTCTCTCAGAATGTTTAATTCCTCTATTTCTCCCATTTCCTGGTCATCCGAGTATGATAGGGTAATGTTCTGACAACTAGTGTCTTTAAACTCTGTTTGGCTTCATTCCGGGCTGGGTAAGTCAGATCGCACTGTCACTGGATGAGAATCACTTTTGCATTTTTGTGTGTCGTTAAGAGCAAGCCTCTTGTTTATTTTTGTCAAATTTTTGTCCGGGAGCTTTATTGAGCCCTTTATAGAACTTTGTATGTAGTCTTTTTCATTGGTTTTCTCCGTGTCCTTTTTCGCTTTCGTTGTGCCATCGTGGGACGGCTCCTTAGCCTGCACGGCGTCAGGCCCGCGGGCTCCGTTCCCCAAGAGCTCCGCGCTCAGCCCAGAAACCACTCGTGCAGGGTCCGCCCCTCTTCCTCTCGCCTCCTCCATCTCCCTACAGAGATCGCTCGTTCGGTCGCAGCCGGCCCTTCCAACCGAGCCTGGCCCCTCAGGAGCAGGAGGCAGCAGAGCCGGCCTCGATCTCTCCAGGAGATCCCCTCCCCCCTCGTCGCCGGCCCCACTCCGCGGAAACCGAGGCGGGGCATACCCATCTAGGGATACACACCCTCCCAGGCTCTGCGGTCGCACACAGCCGACGGACTCAGGCTCCGGGTCCATTTCCTCTCTACAAGGTGAGTCGTGCTGGTGGGGGGATATAAGGGGGGGTATTGGAGGAGAGAGTGTGCCCTTTCCCGGGTTCGGGGTCTCTGTTGCTTTATTTGTTGGTTTCTTTCGTGCTTCACTCAACAGTGGTACTTTTATAGTTTGTACGCCGCTCCTTAGCACGCGGCCCATGTCTTCATAGTCGTTTGGCTGAGGCTTACTGGCCCCCGTAGCGTCCTCCATTATGCCGAAATCACCGGCACTTTAGGTGTTTTTTTTTGTTTTTTTTGTTTTTTTTAGACAGTGAATCAGTTGTGACGAGTTAAGGTCGGTAGGATAGTGCACAGTGCGCCAGCAGCCAGACTGCCAGACTGCACCTCCTCGCAGCTCTCCGCGGCCGCTCCGCGGCCAAAATGGGTTTTTAAACCCTGTGTAGCAATGGACACTGTAGACAGACTTCTGCAATGAGACAAGAAAAAAGTTCAGAGTTGACTGCCAGACTGCACCTCCTCGCAGCTC
Organism: Ambystoma mexicanum; assembly: GCF_040938575.1. Lineage (NCBI taxonomy): Eukaryota > Metazoa > Chordata > Amphibia > Caudata > Ambystomatidae > Ambystoma > Ambystoma mexicanum. Next base: position 637,511,860 of record NC_090925.1, read on the forward strand.
TCCGCGGCCAAAATGGGTTTTTAAACCCTGTGTAGCAATGGACACTGTAGACAGACTTCTCGAATCAGTAGATCCTGCTCCCATTCTCACCAACTACTTGCCTTTTCCGCCTAGAATACATCCCCCTGCGATCTCTTTGAGCTTCCTCTATGAAGTAGTAAAATCGAGCTTTAGCCTGCCAGTGTTTTTTTAGCAGTCTGCTTGTTTATTTAAGCAGTCTTTTGAGAGTAAATGGCTTAATGGCAGCTGCAAATGGCTACTAGTGTAATAAGAAAGTCTTAAATCGAGTGGCTAGATGTAAACTTGGTTACATCTGTTCCTGGCACTGATGTCCTGTTAAAAACAAGCAATGGCAAAGCCAACAGTTTTGGCTTCATATATTAGATATCCATTTGCCAGGTACTGAAATCATATGCCCAGGTACCCCTACCATTTTTCAGTTGTTGCGACCTTGTGGCCAGGTGGTACATTTATATCAGTGCCTAGCTCATATCTACACAAAAGCAAAAACTGTTGGCTTGGCCAATGCTTGTTATTTATCTTCAGCTGCTATGGTTACAGGTTCAGCTGTAAAGGAATCACTCAGGCAATCAGATAAAGCCCCCTTCAACTGGGACCAGTCTTTCTCCTGTCCGGAGTATACATGCCTGTGCTACTTACACTTAAAATCAGGGATGGCGTCGGAGCATTTCAACCTTTTCAAATGAAAGGTGCCTCGAGCCTCCGGGGGCACCCCCAGCAACTGCTCCCATATTGCCAGTCTGTAGTCTAATAACACTGCAATATATTCATTTATATAATACGTTCTGAGGCTTACAGTGTGCGCTTCGCAGCGCTCGCCTGACAGTCTGCGTTTGCTGGAGCCGATCTGGCCGTCTCTTCCATTGGGGAAAACAGAAGTGTTATCACCTCGTTGCCTTTCAACAGTGGTTTCTCCATGTCAGCCACTTGGTTTCAAAGAAGGGTACATCGCTATTCAGTGGGCATTGTGTTTCAGCTCTCTGCTGGCTTGCCATTTCATGATAATTGGCGGCTATTAACTTTATCTGTATTTCCATTATAATATATACCCCACCACCTCCAACCGGTGCCTCAGACTGCTTTCCGCTCTAAGCAAGGGGGTGGAGGGGCAACCATCATGTTGAAATGGGCCCCCCATCATGTTGAAATGGGCCCCCACGCGCCCTCAGCTTGGCCTGCTTGAAACTGATAGAGGAAGCTCTCGCATCCCAAAGGGACGGAATGCGTGGCAGTCACGGGAGTCCTACAGGTCTGATTCTGAATTCGCGATCCGTGCTCAAGACCTGTGCTTGTGAAGCTTGTAGCAGCTACCATGGCACATGCTTGCAGGCCCTGCGAGTACCAACGTTTTAGGTCCGTGGATTTATGCTAAATTCAATTGTCATAACCCGTGACATGACCTGTCAGGGGGCACATGAAGCTTGATGGAACAAGCTTGTAGTCTAGGGTGACCAGACGTCCCGGTATTTGGTGCTCTGTGCCCCTTTCTCAAGAAGATGTTCCCATTGGAAACCGCAGCGCTCCTGTTTACTTTTAGTAGGTCTTCATAGCTGGCATGCAGGAATGCACAATGTAGTACAGTAGAAATGCTGCATTTTACAATCGTGTTAGTTTGTGATAAATTAATTATTTGTGTTTATCTGAACAGTAACGCTAAGCCCCCTTCTCCTCCAAACGCTACTGAAGTGTAGCTCCCTGACAGCCACCTTCAAGAGTTAGTCCTACTTTTATGTTACTTTGTTACTTGACCTGTACCGTTTTTTTTAACTTTTTAAATCTAGTCACCCCATTGTAGTCACTCTAAAATCCCGATATGCTTAAACAGAGAACGCACACAAAGACCTCCACTACTCTGCCGAAAAAAAAAAATCTGACCTGGACGAACATTCTATTCCGCAAAACAGGAAGAGATGGTGGATCCTATAGTGGGTCATGTGCCGACTGGTGGGGGAGAGACTACACGTGTACAAAATACCTTGCTTCCTTTGATATTTCGTTTTAAAACCACACCGTGACGCTGTTCGCACATTTAAAAAACCGAGAAGCAATTGTGAAGACTAAAATCAGTTTTTTGGGTCTCTGCATTTCCATGTTATGTTGCTATGCTTTTATGCAACGTTATATTACCAGGCACGTCCGTGGATTGGGGTATTCTGACCCTCCTGGGATTAGACACTTTAGTCGTCTGGACGAATCGTGTCTGTTATGAGTGGCTGCCCCTTTAAGGCAAACCACACCTGGGGGAGACCACATAGGCAAAGTGACCTGGTGAGGAGGAGCGGGGTGCCAGAGAGGCACTTCCGAGTTGTATTAGAAATAAAGAGGTTGTGCCTTTAACCGCTGGTGTCCGTGTGTAATTTGGAGCTGTCCATCCCCCTGTTGTATGCTGTCCTGCCTCCCATGGTAGCTTGTGGGAGGCAGTGTTCGGCAATCTTCGGAGTCACGCCCACTTGATGGCTACAGCCATACATGCAGCCCGAAATGAAAAGCTAATGTCATAGCCCGCCCTCCTACATTTCTGTTCCTGGGATTGGCCAGTGATCTGCGTAGCTCCACCCCTGTCCTTGAGTGCCCGTGTCCATCATTTAAGCAGTTCTCATATTTCCTTCTTTTGTAGCGGCCGCAGTGTTGCCATGTCCGCTTATTATATTATAAGTGACTTTGGGCTTGTTTTTGCCCAAAGTCGCTTATAATATTAGCAGGTTGCTTGTCGCGGTTTTTGTCCGCGTTTTTCCTTAATTGTGTGCTTATTGTTCCGCTTGTTTGCCAGTCTGTCTGATTCGGCCCCATTTACAAAAAAGAAAAATGAATATGAAAGGCGAACATGCCGTCTTGCCGTAAGCTGTTATGCACACGCTGTGAGGCTCGGGCTGATTGCCTTCCTGATGTGAAGCCCCATGCAGCGTCCTGGAGGGGGCTGTCTGCAGCCCCTTAACGACCTGCAAGTACTCCTTTCTTTTGCATTGATGGGCTCTTTCAATATGAGAGACCCTTTGAAGACGCATTACCTAGCCAAGAGGTAAACACGGGGTATTTACAGCAACATGTAGTTTAGTCATGATGGAAACAAGCCTAGACAATGACAATAGTTTAGGGTTTTGTGTAGGCATGGGAAAGGCCCTTGGTAGGCACTGCTGTCTTTAGTTGTATGAACGGCACCAGGTGCAAAATGGTGCAAGTACCAGGTCATCTAATGGCAGTGCCTGGCAAATGCCTGATAAGTTTGCAAAAGCCAAAAACTGTTAACATGACTTCACTGAAGGGCACACACAGTGCTTTTAACTTGATTGGCTGAACGCAGACCAGGTTAAGACATTTCTATTACACCAAGTAGCATTTACAGCTCAAATTAATTCAGCATTGAGTGCAAAGTTTAATGTTAAGGCTTGATTAAAGAGAGCTCAAAGAGTTCCCATGAGAAGGTGTTTTGGGCGGGTAGGGGCAAGAACAGGGTTGGGGATTAGCATGGCAATGAACAGTCAATGGGTGGGCTGTGATTTACTAGAGGAGTAAGTCATGAGGGAGCCAATGACCAGAGGGGTGATGGACTATATGAACCAAGGACCAGATGACAGCAATCAACCAGGTTTCCCAATACCAGAAGGACGACAGTGGGGGGGCCATGTCACGCTTGTCGCCATGAGCTAGTCCTGGATTTTCCCTTTGCATACTGGTCCTTGTAGGCCCATACTTATAATGGGAAGAAATAAAATACCAGTCCTAGCATTTAATAGGAAATGCCTGGACTGGCTCAGTGTCATGAAGGACATGGGGCTACTTGGCAGGTACCTGCAATGGAGCCAAGGACCAGAGGTGAGCGACGAATCAAGGACCAGAGCAGCCAAGGATCCAAAAAGCCAATAATGTTGCTTTTATAAGTCGCACACATACAAAAAATTAAAATAGACACCAATTGTTAGAAAATAACAATTTTAATAAATGCTTTTTGTTAACATATGTTTGAGCTCTCTGTATGTATTCTTTGCGTTATATAGTTATTTTTCAACTTCTGAGACCTTTCCACCTTATTTTAGAGGTGCGCTTGTTTTTGCAGCTTATTTGGTTGGGAGTCAGCTTGTTTTGGGCTTGTTTTAAAGGAACATTCAGCTTATTTTTTCCTTCTGACCTGGCAACACTGAGCGGGCGTGGAGAGAGGAAGGGGAGACTGGGGAAGAGGGGGTTTGAAGAAATTAAGTCGCATGGAGTAGAACCGAGCTCTACACTGCGGGGCTGTGGTGGGAATACAGGAGCTCGAGGCACACACAGGACTGAGCAGGAACAAAGGAGGGACCCTTCTGCACCGACACAACGAAAGCACAGTATTTGAAAGGCTACCGAGGATTACAAAAGCCCTGTACAGTGGTTTAATTGCTGGGATCAAAAAATAATAAAAATCACATAAATGAAAAACATTTTGACTTTTCTGTTTAATGACACCAGCGTAACATTGTTTACTCCCCCATGTACGTAGACACATCAACACGGAAGAATGCCATATTAAGAGAGCGCTAATCACCATATTGCTGAAACGAAGCACCTGAATGCTTTATGGAAATGCTTAACTCAAGGTGGTCTGTTTAGGGGGCTTCGTGCATGGACAACATTGTGTGATGAATGTCAACTTAACTATTTCATAACTTGTGTGTTTTATCACTGTTCTATAGCCAAAACATTAATGTAAAGAAATATTATACCAAGCAAAAGGAGTGTTTAGCGAACAATGGTTTCACACCTGCCTGCATCAGGCGTGCCTGTAAATAAGTGAACACAAGGTAGGCTGCAGTCTTGTGGCAGGATGGATGCCATACTCCCACTTGTCATGAATCCTCCTTGCATGTTAATTCCACTCTCTTTATCACGGAGAATGGTCATCATGGTTTCCACAGTTATGTTGCCTGTTTGAAAACCATTATAACGCACTTCAGCAGGGCAGTTTCTAATCCATTTGGTGCCCAGAGCGAAACACTAGGAATACACCCCCCCACATCCCATCCCGTGCCCCAGCCCCACCGCACCCCACGCGCCAGCCCCACCGCACCCCGCGCCCCCACCCCACCGCACCCCGCGCCCCAGCCCCACCGCACCCCGCGCACCAGCCCCACTGCATCGCACCCCACCCCACTCCCAAACTACACCATTAAGGGACTCCTACGCAAAGTGAAACAGTCCGTTACACAAGGAATGAATTGCCATTTGCAACAGTGGGCCACTTTTTCATTGGTGCCCAAGACAATTGTATGCTCTAGTCCCACTTAGGCTGCAGATAATGAGGACTGGGCACACCAAGAGAACATGAATATGGCACAGGATGCAGTATATGCAACCATCAAAGAACACAAGATGCTGAAGGGGGTTTGGAGGCAACCTAAGCCAAAAGGGCAATGACAAGGAGACACCCGAACACAATAAACAATCACTTTAAAATTCTTTCAATGGGAATCAAGTGTATGCTTTGATACAGTAAAGTCTGACTGTTGACTTGTTATAAGGAGACATGGAACCGGATTATTTATTTATTCATGCAATGTTTGTCGGGTACCTATTTATTTATGCAATGTTTGTCGGATACAGGTATCCGACAAACATTGCATAAATAAATAATCTGTGTCCATGTACCCGACAAACATTGCATAAATAAATAAATGAACCGGGTCATGGCTTAAAGAATACTTACTCAGCAACACTGATCAAAACTATTATCAGCATAATGAAGTAACTCATCACCAGTGCCATGGAAGTGGTTTAAAGTGGAATTGATATCAAGTTTGGAAAAGAAGCAGCATGAAAGAAATAGCGCTGCTTCAAACTATTATTTCGGGAGAGGCAAAGCTGCCTACAGTGCACGCCCATGCCCCACACTACCTCCCCTCCCAACACAATTTCAGCACGAAACCATTCAGTGACTAATGGCCCACCATTAGCAGTTTCCTGCCTGCATTGTGATGGGAGGGGCTGGTTTTGGCTGCAGGGGGACCTGAAGTGTTTTAATTGTTGTGCTTATGCCCCCACCCCAAGTGGCGCAAAAGTGGTCAGAGGAAGCCTCTGACTTCTGTAATGTTACGTAGTACTTGTGACATTACAGTCAGAAGGGGCAGCGCCAGTACCTGACCCACAGAACTTTCCCCACGGCAATGCGCTGCCCCACAAACTGGGGAATTTTATCCCCTTTATTTTTCCATTTGTGCTTTGGTTTCCAACAAACCTTGCACACGAACATGAATATTTAAAAGTATCCTATGCACAATTAGACAAACAATACAGGCCATAAATATAAACCATCTCCCCAGATAATACAAAATCATACACAAATATAAACTAGTCAAGTCACACAGCATTCTTGTTGCAGCTCAATTAAGCCTACACATTTCACAATATCAGAACAATGAAGTATCTGTTAAGTAGAAAAGCAAAATTCTATAACTTTTTTCCCAAACCTTTTATTCAAACAAGAATGCGAGACATACATAGACAGTAAAATATGGCTGAATGCATAATGCACAACATTCCCGGGTCGAACAAGCCATCCCACCACCGAGGCGCTAATGCGAAAATGCATAACCCTGTTAAAATAACAAAGTACCACACCAAGGACATCACATCAGGGAATAGTTTGAAAGTAGAGACGGTTTAAAAGTTAGGTAGGGAAAATTCTGGTAATAGTCAACAAATGGGAGCCAGAAATCTAGATGCCAAGGCAGCGCATTGTTTTACACATGCTGTAACTTTTTCGTCAACCAAGATGTCCCATACCTCCATCCACCATTGTGCCAATACTGGCCCCATAGGAGCCTTCCACGATCGTGCTATTGATATTTTAGTTGCTAAAAATTGGTGTGTCGCCGATTGTGCTCTGCAACCCGATTTAGGGTACACATCTTCCACTGAGCAACGCGATAGGCCAACTAGTGGAGCCAGGGGTAAGTCCACTGCAGTTCTCTCCTTAATGTAAGACAGTACAGCAACCCAAAAAGTGTGGATCACATGACAGGACCACCACATATGAAAGTAGCTTCCCGAGGCCGCACCCCCTCCAGCAAGCCGAATTCAAAGCAGCATTCATTTTATGTAAAGTTAGCAGAGGCCGGTACCATCTGTAGCAAAGTTTATGCATACATTCTCTATTGGTTACACATCTAGAGGAGGCGTGGTTTCTAGCCCAGATCTCTTCCCATAAATCCTCGACAGCAGGTCCCATATCCGCTTTCCAAATGGCAATGTAGGAGGATCTGACGGTTAGTAAGTTGCCTCCCAAAAGTTTATAAAAGCATGAGATTCTACCCCCATCTATGCCATACTGTTGGGTACATTCCAATACTCTCACCTTCGCGGGTCACCTGGCTCCTCACAGTTGTGAAATCCAGTGCCGAATATGACCATATCTAAATCGTTCGCCTTCGGTTAGTGAGAATTGAGCCTTACATTCGGACACGAGAGAGGAGAGCCCTCCTGGTACAGCTGATGCAAGCTATGCAGTCCCCCATTATGCCAATTTGAAAAACTATTCCCTAAGAATCCTGGGGAGAATTCTGCATTACCAAAGACTGGATAGCACGGTCTGAAACCCGATTCACCCACTTCTTCATAAAAGCCACGTGCCAGTAATACAGCAAGATTTTTGTCGAGCTCAAGTGTGTGTCAGATCGGGGAGTTTAGTATTGTCGATAAAGGGTAAGAAAGATAACCGGCAGGAGGAGTTGGCTTTCTCAAGAGCTACCCAACTGGGAGGGGACCTCCAAGCCAAAATGTGCGTAACCCGAGCAGCCACATAATACCTGAGGAGGTCCAGAGCCGCCATTGCTCCCCTCGGGGCATAGCTTAAAACCTCAGCTTTTGGAACTCTAGGCTTTTTGCCCGCCCAGATAAATTGTAGGACGCTACGCTGCAGCATACGTACTTCAAGGTTGGGTATCTTAACTAGCAAGGCTTGACAAAGATACAAGAATCTGGGTAAAAGATTCATTTTTACTGCAGCGATTCGTCCCATCAGTGATATTTCCTGCTTACTCCAACGTTTAAGATCTTCGGCAAGATCCTTAAGCAACCCTGGGAAGTTGACCCAATATACATCCTGCGGGGAAACAGGAATCCTCACCCCCAGGTACTCAATAGTGTCAGATGCCCACCGAATTCAACAGGTGGATCCCGCAGTGGCAATGACTTTCTTGGGCAATTGCACACTTATGGCAAGGATTTCTAGTAATTGACAGAGAAGCCAGTTCAAATCATCTTAATTCAGACATGACAGCCTCAATGGAGGTTGGTATATTAGTTAACATGAGCAGGACATCATCGGCATAAAGAGGCATTTTGTGTTGTACCCAAGCTACCTCAGTCCCTGTGATCTCCGAGTTGTCTCTGATCCTTTGCGCAAATGGCTCCATTACAAGAGCAAAAATCAAAGGAGACAGTGGACAACCCTGCTTAGTTCCATGAGCGATAGGGACAGGGGCAATTAACCCTTATTCGAGTAAAAGGTCAATGGTAGTTAGCCAATGGGCCAAATCCAAAAGCAAGCAGAACCTCACAAAGGTAGGGCCAGTGCACTCTGTCGAATGCTTTAGTAGCATCCAGTGTGAGTACTCCCAGGGCAAGACTATCACCTCCTGGCTAGGTCAAGGATATCCAAGACTCATCTGATGTTGTCTTGTGTGCTTCGCTTTGGAATAAACCCAGCCTGATCCGGATTTATCAGTTGGGGTAGAACCGTCCCCAACCTCGAGGCCAACACCTTAGAGTACATCTTGGCATCCAGGTTCAAAGAAATTGGCCTGTACGGGTGACAATCCTGTGTGGGATTCCCCAGCTTAAGTATTAAAATTGTAGTTTACTCCATCGAAGGAGTAACCCTCCCTAAATTCCGGGAACAAGTTGAATAAGTTAGTCAAAGGTTTGAGTAGTTGTGGTTGAAAAATCGTATAAACGATGCTGAGAAACCATCCGGACTAGGGGTCCTGTGTTTAAGAGAAACCATTGCTATTGCCACCTCTTCCGTGGTTACAGGAGTGTCTAAGGTCTCCTGACCAGTAGACTAGAGCCTGATTTGGTAGTCTGGCGTAAGTCGCAGAGATGGGGGGGCGGGCCTGCTGCAGATTCTGTGGGTAAATATCATTCAGAAACCTTCCTTTTCGCCGATTCCCTGTACTGAATATTTATGTCTGAGTCTACCAGCACTGCTGTAGTATTTGTTGTATGTATGGCCTTCAATTTATGAACCAGAAATGTATTCACCATATTACCCATGGAATAATAAGATTGCTTAGCACGAATAATCGATTTGGCCGTATGTCCTGCTAAGTGTGCTTCTAGTTTATTTCGCGCTACCCGTAGGCCCTTCATGGCCATGACAGAATTGAAATGCTTATGAAGCATTTCTGAAGCGCGCATCTCCCCCTAAAGTGCCTACCTTAGGGTTCTATTCCTATAAGTGCAAGCAGTCGTGTGAGCAATCAGTTCCCATCTAATCACTGCCTTCATCGGGTCGCATACCGTGGCAGTCGGAACGGTATCAGTGCTATTTTCCCTAAAGAAATCAGTTATTGCCTTAGTTATGGAGTCCTTTGAACACCAAATCTGAGAGGGCCGGGTCGTGCAGCTTCCATGGGGGCCTGCTAACGGGGGACAACCTATCAACTGAAAGTGTACACTCAACTGCTGCATGATCTGAGAGTACATGGATAGCAATGAGTACCTCTGATACAAACGGAATCAGAAGGAACAAGTTACTTACCTGTAACTATTGTTCTCCAGAATGGGTCTGGCATGGATTCACATGCTCATGAATATTCCCCGTCGTCAGGCCGGGAATCAAAAAGAAAAAACAGTTTCACTTTCACATACAAACTGTCTTTCTCCGATAAACCAATCACTGAGCTCTGGGTCATACTGCCCCCAGCCAATGACTGCCCCTCTCCCTAAGCCCCTCCTCTGGCAGCCATCTTCAGATTTAATAGCCCATAAAGTGGCAGTATGACCAAGAAGAGCCACAGAGGGGCAGGAGGGAGGGTTTGCATGTGAATCCATGCCAGACCCATGCTGGAGAACAATAGTTGCAAGTAAGCAACTTGTTCCTTCTCCAGCATGGGGTCTGGCATGGATTCACATGCTCATGAATAAAGAATACATAGCAGTACAACATTACACAACCACAGGAGGTGGCAAGGCTCAACAGAAGCAAATACTCTTCCCTCCGGAACAGTCTCGCCTTCAAGCGAACAGGTTGCGTAGCACTGCTTGGCCAACCCTGGACTCCTCTCTGGAATCCCTGTGGACGCAGTAGAATCTCGTAAAGGTGTGCGTGGACCTCCACGTAGCAGCCCTGCAGATGTCCAGCAGGGGCACACCAGACAGGAACGCCGTCGTCGCAGCGATCGCTCTGGTAGAATGGGCTCTCGGACGGCCGGGCAGCGGTTGGTTTGACAACCAGTGACAGTGTGTGATGCAGCCGGAGAGACACCTGGAGATGGAAGCCTTGGACAAGGCCTTCCCATGGTTCACGGGACCAAAGTTCATGAATGGTTGAGATGTCTTCCGGAAACACTTTGTGCGTGCCACATAGAACTTCAGCGCACAAGCCACATCCAGCCAGTGCAAAGTCCTTTTAGCCGGCGACAAAGGTTTTGGAAAAAACACAGGCAACACCAAAGGCTTGTTGAGGTGGAATTCCGACAGAACCTTTGGCATGAAGGAGGGGTGCATCCGCAGCACCACCGTTGTGTTGTGAAAAGTCAGCTAAGGCTGTTCGCAGGCAAGGACCTGGATCTCACCTACCCTCCTGGCAGAGGTGATGGCCACGAGAAAAGCTGTCTTCCACGAAAGGAACTTGAGAGGGGCCTGATGCATATGCTTGAAGGGAGCCCCCATGATCCTCGTCAGCACCATGTTGAGTTCACACGCCGGGGTAGGGGCCTTCTCCGGTGGTAATGATCGAAACAGTCATTTGAGGAACTCCTTGACTAGACGGTGGGACCAAAGAGAAGACCGTCCTGGAGACCTGGTGTAGCGGGAGATAGCCGCCAGAAGCACCTTGATAGAGGCGTGCGTCTGCCCTGCCTTGACCAAGTACAAGTACGGAAGAATCTGCGGAGCTGAGATATTCAGAGGGTTGGTCTTCTGCGTCCGGCACCACGTTGCAAAATGTTTGCACTTGTGCCCTTAGCAATGAAGAGTGGACGATGTTCTGGCCCTGGTAAGGACCTCCCTGCAGTCCGCCGGCAGCTCATACACTCCAAACCCTAAGGCTGCAGGAGCCAAGCCTTCAGGTTCAGCGATCCTGTGTCGTGATATAGGATTGTGCTTCCTTCTCTGGCGAGCAGATCCAAACCACCGGCAGCTTGACCGGGGGTAACACTGACAGGCTGAGAAGATCCGGGTACCAAATCTGACTCGGCCACGCCGGGGCGATGAGGATCATCTTGCATCGCCACCGTTTGAGTTGATTGATGACTCGCAGCAGGAGAGGCAACGGGGAAGGGGAATTCCGGCAGAACAGGCCTTCCCACAGAAAGGAAAAGGCGTCCCCCATGCTCCTCGGCTGGTGGAACCTTCTGGCGAATCTCTGGCATTTGGAATTCATCGCTGTCGCAAACAGATCAATCTGGGGTCTGCCTCATTTGAGGAAGAGGCTGTTCACTTGATCATGTCGAAGTTCCCACTCGTGGCAAGAGCGGAGCTCCCTGCTGAGGGAGTCGGTGATGGTGTTCTTGACTCCAGCCAGGTGAAAAGGAATGAGGAACATCTCTTGGCTGACGGCCCAGTGCCACAAGTCCTGCGCCTCTCTGGAGAGCGCCGGGTATCTGGTACCTCCTTGCTTCCTGATGTAGAACATCGTGGTGGTATTGTGCGTGAAGACCCTCACCACCTTGCCCTTGAGTGACAGAAGGAACGACTAGAGGACCCAGAACACTGCCCGCAGCTCCAGGACATTGATGTGGAGAGCCCTCTCCTATGGTAGCCACAGGCCTCTGGCGTGGAGACGTCCGGTGTGGGCTTCCCAGCCCTCCAGGGACGCATCTGTGGTGACTGTCTCTTGGTATGGGGGGGCTCTGGAAATCCGTGCCCCCGGCAATGCTGGAGCGCACGCCCACCACCTTATCGCTCGACGGAACTCCTCGTCGAGAATAATCTTGTCTGCAAAGCTTCCAGACACCTGGATCCACCAAGCGTCCAGGAATTCCTGAAGGGGTCCTATCCGCAACCTGCTGAGCCGGATCAGGTTAACGGTGCTGGTAGAGCTGCCGGCGCCGTTAACCCTCTACCGCCTCATTACGAGGTCTGCTCGTGAGTCCCTCTAAGGACGTCTGGTAAAACCAGTCGTCCTTAGTGGGACCCGCTAGCAGACTAGGATGCTTACAACAGGCCCGTAATTAACGGGCCCGTGGTTAGCATACTCCCTATTCCCATTGAGCCCTATGGGGGCTCAAATGGGAATGGGGATGTACCGGGTCCGGGTTCCTGGAATGGGGGAATACCGGGCCCTCCAAGGTCGGAATGGCCTGGTATTTCCCCATTCCAGGAACCCGGATCCGGTACCCGGTATGGCGGGAGCCATGCCGCTAAAAGCGGCATGGCTACCTGCATACTCGTAATGAGGCCCATGTCTTAATCCAGTTAATCATATGAGATTGAAATACACCAGTTAAGGTCTAGGAGAGTTCTAACAAAACAGATAGGTCTTCACGGCCTTCTGGAATGACGGAAAGGTTTTAATCTCACAGATTTCTCTGGGTAGTTTATTCCATGCTCTTGGACCGTAGACGCCGAATCTGCGGTCCCATTTGCTCATATACCTGGTGTGGTGTATATGAAGCAGATTTTGATCTGCTGAGTGCAGTTGTCGGGTAGGAACATGTCTCCTGATTTTATCTGATAGATATCTTGTTCCTGTCTTGTTAACACATCTATAAACCAAGCAGAGTACCTTAAACTCAATTATCTCTTTTACTGCCAGCCAATGTAGGGCTCTTCTTAAGTTAGAGGTTGGAGCTGATTTTTTACCTATATGCCAGCCTAACCACTGCATTTTGGGCCACCTGCAGTCTTCGCAACTGATAGGCTGGTATACCCGACAGCAATACATTTCCATAGTCTAACCTCGAGTTAACCAGAGTGCCAATGACTACCGCTCTGTCCTCATTCGCAATGAATGGTAGGATATGTTTCAATAGGCGTAGTGAGTGGAAAGCTGCTTGTACCTTCGCACTAGCTCCACTTCCCATGTTATCCTTCCAGACACAGCCTACATTTTTTATTTTCTTGGAGAAATTCAGCTGTGTCCCCATAGGGAGTTTAAATGCTCCCTCTGCAGATTGTGCTTTGAAGCGAATAGAGTCACTTCTGTTTTGCTGGCATTCAGCAGTAGCTGGATCGCACACATCCAAGCCTGTATTTCTTGTAGGCATCGGTCAACTATTTTGTACGTCTCCTCTAGATTCTGTATCCTCAAGAACACCTGCGTATGAGTGAAACTGTATGCCGTGCTTCCTCAGAATGTTCATGAGTAGTTTAACATATAAATTAAAAAGCAGTGGGGAGAGGGATGTCATGAACCATCAGACATGCCCCTTCTGGACCTCCTGGTCCTTGACGCGTCGGGGCTTACACTCTGTACTACTTCCAACATGGCCGTACACACAGAACGCTACCTACCAGTCTTTACATCCAAGGCAGCATGTTCTATAAAATGGCCATGCCCCCGCGGCCCGCATGTCTCAACGCTACTGTTGCTGTGGCTAGACGTGTGCTCCGAAGTTTGCCTTGCGGAATTCTGTAGTTTCCTGATTCCTGGACCCTCCGCTTTCCCTTCTATCCTCCCTCCTCCTATTTAGCCTTCTTCCCGGATTCCGTGCACCCGCCTCCGAGTGCACTTTTCCTTTCCTGGTCTTCCTGGAGTTTCCTCATTTTTTCCCGGACGTTAAAGCTGAAAGAACACTGGAAGCCGAAGACGGCAGAGCAGGCTTGTACAAGACCCGATCCGTACGGAAGAAAACTCCTCTGGATTCCATCAAGCAGCGAAAGCAGGTGAGAAAGGGGGAAACCTGTGACAAGGGACGAACCCTGTGGGACTCCACAGCTTTGTAATCCTGAATCTAACAAGAAATCTCCAAATCCTACTCTGTTCTCTTCTAGAGAGAAAAGATTCAAACCATTGAAGAGCTTGTTTCACTACTCCACCCACTTCTCTCAGACGTTTCAGCAGGGTCCCATGGACAACCGTATCAAAGACGGTGGACAGGTCCAACATGACCAACAGGGACACGCCCCCCTGATCCGCCGTCTCCAATAGATAGTCCCAGACCGTCAGCAACGCCATCTCCATCCCAAAACCTGGTCGGAAGCCAGATTGCAGTGGATTGCAGATTCTCCTGATCCAGATGTTCCTGCAGCTGAGCTGTCACAATGTTTTCCAGAATTTTCGATGGCCATGACAATCCTGCCATTGGCCTGTAATTCTGGAAATTCTTAGGGTCCAAATTAGTTTTTTTAGCAGTGGCGTGACCACAGATTTCTTCAGAATCATCGGTACTACCCCTGATGTAAGAGATTTGTTGACACATGTTGTGATAAATGGGGTAATATCTGGAGCTATTCGTTTAGCTACTGAAGATGGAATAACAAAGAGTACATCATTAGTAGCCTTCAACACAGAGAGCAAGGTGCAGACCATTTCCTCAGATACTTCCGTAAACACAAATAGCTTCTGATCCGCCCCAGTGTCTTCATCATGAGATATGCATTCTGGGCTAATCTCCTCTGTTACTTCCAAATCCTCTTGGGGATGTTATGGTTTAATTTCCATAATCTTTCCTTGTATTAGCTCTCTTTTATTTATAAAGTAATTATTAAAAGCATCTGCCTGTGCTTGTGATGATTCAGGTGCTGCTGACGCACACCCAGGATTTGCTAACTGGGAAATAGCAGCGTACAATTCCCGTGGCCTGTTCATGACTTTGTCAATTTTCCCCGTTATAAATTTAGCTTTGGCATCAAAAATGGCTTTTCCATATTCTTTTCGGGCGCTCTTGACCTTTTCTAAAATGCTCTCTGTACGATGTTTTCTCCATTTTTTTCTGTAAAGATCTCACCTGTACCCTTTTCTTGGCCAAATCTGGCGAAAACCAGGGGTTACATGGCTTTGTTTTGTTGGAGAGGGGCCTGTTCATTACAAAGCATAGCCATGATTTCCATGCCTTTATTGAAGAACTCCTCACATGGAAGAGCCTCTTCAATCTGTGCCAAAGCATGTTTCAGAGTTTCCCCTGAGATTTTCAATAAATCTTTCAGCTTGCGGAACTCCCCCATCCAATTTTCTGTGTGCACTTCCAGAGTTTTCTTATGCATTCTCAGTTCAAATACTATGGCATAGTGGTCTGTCCATGATATTGCGATTGTCTCAACATAACAAATTATCTTCCCTCGATATAGCAGGACATCAAGACAATGGTCCTGGTAATGTGAGGGGGATGACGCTAGAAGTTCCAAAGCATGGGCTTCCAGGGCCTCCCTTAATCCTCTCCCATCCCCAGATGTCACCTCCTCAGCCCATATATTGAAGTCCACCAAACATAACAGCTCGTCATGCTTATTCCCCGTGTCTGCCACAAATAATTCTCATTTCTCCAGGAAAGCCTGTGCTGGGCCAGGAGGTCGATACCCAAAGAGAATTTTTATAGTTTTATTTGGAGAACACTGAATACAAGCATGCCTCATCTGACTTGATGGTCCGCACCGTGGCAGTCTTCAGTGTCAACAGCCATTGCACCTTGCCCAGCATGGCCACTATCCTCTCTTCCAAGGGGGCGGTCAGGCAGGAGACCAAGTTGAGCCTGGCCCCCAGAAATAGCACGTTCTGCGATAGTATCAAGCAGGATTTTGGATAGTTGACGGAGAACCCCAGATCTGTCAGCAGCTGGACGGTCCTCTCCGTGTGTTGAACTGCTACTTCCCTGGACTTGGCGTGGATGAGTCAGTCATCAAGGTACGTGTACACATGTATCCCTTGTAGGCGCAGATAGGCCGCCACTGGTGCCATGCACTTTTGTGAACACCCTGGGTGCCGAATTCAGTCTGAAGGGAAGGGCCTTGAACTGGTAGTGCCTTCCCTGTACTACGAAGCACAGGACCTTCCGATGCTTCTCGTGAATGGGGATGTGGAAGTATGCATCCTCCAGATCCAGCGACGACAAGAAGTCCTCTTCCTCCAGTTGGCCAAGCACGTGCTGCAACATGACCATCATGAATTTTTGGGACTTGAGGTATTTGTTAAGGCGCCGCAAGTCTAGAATGGGCCTCCAGCCCCCAGTCTTCTTCACCAAGAAGTATCTGCAGTAGACTGCGGAGCCCGCAGTCACATCGGAACCAGCTCTATAGCCCCCTTTTTTAATATGGCCCGTACTTCCCGCAGGAGCGGAGGGATGTGCTGCTCCTGCCGGGCCACCAGTGGTATCCGCGGACACTTCTGCTGGAACTCTAGAGAGTGTCCGTGGGTGGGAGCGTCCAGCACCCAACGGTCGGTGGAGATCTTTTCCCACTCGCTGGACCAAGTCAGCCCCTTTTGCCTTCGAGAGGGCGGCCGTCACCAGCTCGATCCTCAAGGATGACTTAGTCTGGACAACCTGGGCCTTCAGGGGCAGGTCGGACACCTTTCCTTGCGCCTTGGTCTTCTCCGGCTTTTCCCGCAGCTTCCCTGGGTTAACCGATTTCCTCTTCGGGGAGGAGCTGGAGCGATGACTGGCGATGGAGGCAGATGGCGAAGATGAACGTGCGCTGCGTATCGTCGGACCCACTTGTGCGGAAACCCAGACGGAAACAAACTTGCGGTACTTGGCCTTGTCTTGGGCCCCCGCGGATCGAGCACCCTCAAAGGACTTAGAAGCCAGCTCTTTGGACCGGCCGGTCCTGGGTAAGGCATGCCCCTGCTTGCCGCACAGGGTAGAGGCCTTGGAAAGCCATGCCACCAACCTACTGTGACTGTCCCTGATGGTTTGCTTGGAGAACCCAAGGCAGATTTCACAATATGCTTCGCTGTGCTCCGGATGGAGACAGTAGAGGCACTGAGAGTGTTTGTCCTCCACAAACAAGTTCCTCAATCCGCAGCTGGAGCAGAGCTTGAAGAGGGAGCCTCCCTCTTTCTTTCCTCCGACATGGTCTGGAGTGCGATGTAGGCCCAATGGCGTTCTGGAATCTTCCATGAAACTCTTTCATGAAATTCTTGCCCTTAAGGGGCGTTGAAAGACGCCGACAAACGGATCCCTGCTTGCCGGTCAAAGGAACGAAAGAACACACAGGCTCTATTTGACAAAAATAGAAACTTTTTATCGAAAAAGCGCAAAAACGTAGAAAAGATCTCTGAGCACAACACGAGGACTCCCAACACTTGAACGTGCAGTAAAAATGTGAAGATGGCTGCCAGTGGAGGGGCTTAGGGAGAGGGCAGTCATTGGCTGGGGACAGTATGACCCAGAGCTCAGTGTTTGGTGTATAGAAGAAAGACAATTTGTAAGTGCAAGTCAAACAGTTTATTCTTTTACCGAGGATTCCCGGCCTGACAACGGGGAATATTCACGAGCATGTGAATCCATGCTGGAGAAAGGGAGATATGAGCCAGAGATTGATCCTTGAGAAAGTCCTATACGCGTGTAAAATGTGTGTTGTCAAGTTCTCCCTTGTGCAATAGCCTCCACAAGTAAAGCAGATTCATTTCCCTCAGAACTTTAATTAAAGACTGGGCCAGTTTAAAGTCTGTAGCAGAGGGTGGGTGTGATTAATCATGGGGTCAGGTACTACATTATAATCCCCCTACCCCCACCACCAAGATCACTTGTCCATCTGCAAAAGCAGTCCTTTCCGACAGAAAGTCCACCAGGAATCCACCCTGCTTCTCACTGGCGGAATAAAGAGATATGACAGTAAACAGATGACTGCCTAACAAGCCCTTGACCCCTATAAACCGACCCCCCCCGGGTCATTCTTCTCTCCCAACTCAACAAAGATCCCTGTTCCACCTTTATCAGTACTGAAATAGGCAAGATATTGTTTAGCAAAGTGTCTATTGCGCAGTCTACGAAAATCAGTGTGACATAGGTGCGTCTCCTGTAACAAGGCTATAGAACATTCCTTTTCCCTCAATCTCTGCAACACAGATTTAAGGGGGAGTTCAATCCGTGCACATTAAGAGCAAGTTCTTTAACTCTGGCCCAACGGGGAGTCCGCTAACACGACCTCAGTGCTAAGTGGAAATAAGAGATAAGCTTAAACTAAGCAGGTGTCACACTCTACAAGTAGCAAACTGATCATGACTCTTACCATCCCGCATCCAATTTTACCTCAACATTTACGAGAACCCTTCCAAAAAAGCCCATCCCACACCCACCAACAAGAAAGACTCGTATAAAAATAAAAACGGTTCAGAAAAGGAGCTATTATCACAGACCGGGGCTATTGCCTGCTGTCGCCAGACCAAAACACAGTCACAAATCAATAGAGAGAATATTCATGCCATCGCCAAGTCCATCCGCTCACAGAGTCTAGATCGTCTAAACAGTTAAAGTGAGGAGAACCATCTTGAGGAAACTTTTGGAGAACCATCTCCGGTTCCGGAAGCACCTCAAGACCTTCCTCTTTGCTTCTGCCTTTGCCCCCCCTCTACCCTGCTGATTCTACTCTCCCTCGGCACCATGCACCTGGCCACCCTCTTTCCTCCGGGCCCAGGTACCTGCTCCTCTTGCCACCCGCATGCACTGCCTCCGAGCCACCCCTTGCACTGGGGTCTGTATCTGTACGCATACAGCCCCTACCCCTTTGTTTTGTTCTTCCTGCACTTATCAGACCTACCCAGCCTGCTGCCTTAAACCCAGCACTGCCACTTGCTGGCTGCACTCCTTCTGTTTGTTGCCTTTTTATTTATTAATTTATTTATTATTATTTATGTTTTTTTCCTCCTTGCTCCGCACTCTCCTTTTGATCCCCCTTCCATGCACTTCTCCCTCTTCCCCTCTACCATGCACTTGCTCGTTCTCAATGTCACTGGGCCTAGTAAGATCGTTGTTTTTGTTTCTCCACTGTTCCCCTTGCCTTGCCGCGCTCTGAAACACTTGTGTATGAGCGCGATAGAAATAAAATATCAATTTCAATTTCAACGAGAACCTATAGAGATAAGTAAAAAAAAAAAAGCATCCAGAACTACTTCACCTGCGTGGGGCCAATCACCTTCATTTTACTCCCGAGTGGCCCCCAGGGTTTCGCGCCTTACCAGCTCTTGACCACAATCCCCTCTGTGGCTTAGGGACCCAACCTCATGAGGGCCAGATGACCATGATGACAGTAAATCCTAAGCATCCTGATGTGATGTTATTGACCAATGTTTCCCCTCCAAAGTGAAGAATAGAGCAGTGGAGAAGCCCCATCTGAAATGAATACCATCCTCCCTGAGCCACACAGTAAGTGGACAAAGCATCCTGCGCCTCTGGATTGTGAAAGTCGCCAGATCCTGGGATATCTGAAGGTCGGCACCCCGAAAAGTGAAGGCTGGTCTGCACGTGCTGCTTCCATGATGCGCTGCTTAAACGTGAGGAAATTGACTCTACTGAGAACATCAGGTGGCTGGCTTGATCCATCCCAGAGAGACCCTCAAAGACTATGGGTATGGTTCAGTTCCACCTTGGCATCCTCAGACAGTCAGAGAGGAGACCGGAAGAGGGTGCAGACCTAATTCAGCAAATATGAGTCACTTACAGATCTAGGTATGCTGCGTAGCCTGACATTGTTACGTCGTGAATGATTGTTGATGTCCTCCTGCTTGTGTTCCAGGGCCTCACACCTCGGAAGGCATTGGGAAGCATCGCAAGACTCCAAGGTTTGCTCAGAAAGAGTCCTCAATGTCCCTAATACACTGTTCTGCCTCCGTCACGCGTTTGTCAATTGTCACAACTTTAGAGGAGAGCTCGGTAACACTGTTTTGGAGTGCCCGCTTCAGTTCCCTCAGCAGGTTAGCCAGATCCGGTTTGGTAGCTGGTAGAGCCATGTCCTCACCCCTCTCCTGGGGACACTGCACCAGCAGGACAGCGTTGTCAATCTTCTTAGGTCCTTCACAGGCATGTACCAAGCACGCAATATCACCATCTGTAGGGGTATTTCCCCTCTTTGCCATCACAGCCTCCAGGTAACAAATCCAGGGACCGCAGGTAGCCCCAGCACCAATAAAGAAAGATCAGGCAGTATGTGATCTGTGCACAGTGACTGAGGGCTCTTAACTACAATGCTCGTGAAGAGAGATAAGGCAGCATGTAATCCATGCACAGGGACTCCAACAGATACCACTATCACCCATGTAGTAAGAGTCACCGCACACTCAGGCACCACACACCTAGGACCAACCAAAGCCCTCAAGGAGATGCTCCGTATGCATCAAGCAATGAGTCAGGCATCTGGCAAGTGCTCGCTGGAAGCCTCCAACTGCCAGAGCACTCACCAACTGGGCAGAAAGCATGTAATTCAAGGCAGCTCCCAAAGGAAGAGCGGAGAAAGATGCAGAGAAAAAACAACAGGTACCCCAAAGGAAAAGCTCGGGTCAGACAGCTTAGTGCAAGTTACAGTCCCACACCCACGCATCTCTACCCTGGAGAAGAGGGTCAGCTGCTCAGTTTATGGCGAGCAAGGGTTGCAGGCGCCATGTTGGAGTTGGTGCGGTCCCCGCTCCGCTGATTCCAGGATTCCCAACCCTGTCCAGCGAGGGCTGCGGGTGCCGAAACTCGGTCCCTGCATGCCTCGAGGCTTCACCTAGCCAGAGTGAGGATTTCTAGGCTCTGGTGACACTTATGACGGCGCCATTAACACTGAAGGCCCGGCGATGTCCGGAGACTGTTAAGGAGGCATCCCTGTGTGGGCCTCCTAAACCACACCCCCCTCGATAACTTTTAAACATGTTTCACAATGGATATTTAAATGATTGTAAATTTGTACCAAAACGCATCTTTTTTATTTTGGATAGAATCTTATTATTGGTTCACGGTCTGCTACAGAAATAGAGAATTTCACCTTTGGCTCTTACCCACCTTTAAAGGCAGCAAAGATCAAAAGAAAAAAACCTCTCCAAACATCAACCATGCCACCCAATGTTGCTAATCCATAAAGTGACTAAACCAGTTTCACATTTTAGAAAGAAATCAACACAGAAATTCTCACCACATTAAACAACTATTCCAAGGTCAAAAAGAACTGAATATGAGGTAGAAGGGATTAAGGAAAAAGAGTTATGATGGAAAAAAAAGGCAAGGCACTTAAACCTTTCCTGGAAGAAGAGGAACAACAAAAAGAACAGGAACATAAACATATCCGTACAACCATACCCCCCACTTGCTCAAGTTAGTGTCTGTGCTACACTTCATAGCCACGGGCACATACCAACACACTGTGGGTGAACTGCATGGGATATTGCACCCCTGTTTTTCGCGTGTCCTGTTTCAGGTTGGAGACCACATCATCCTACTCAGGACTGTTGACCAGGTCAATGCCACTAAAATTGCCTTCCATGCCCTTGCAGACATGACTGGACCTCTCTTCTGCCTTTGACATGGTCAACCATACCATCCTGCTCAACTGTCTCCGTGATCACTGATCAGGCCCTGGCTTGGCTGACCTCTCTCCTCTCCGATCGACACTCCCAGGTCTAACTAGGATCCTTGCTCTCCTCTATCTCTACCTGTGGTGTTCCCCAGGGATCTAACCTCTCTCCCTGGCTGTTCAATTAGGTGGTCGGTCAAAAGGCCGAAAAAAAAATCTCGAATAACAAAAATCTCGAAAAAAAGGCTGAAAAAAAAAATATCGAATTTTTTTTTTTTTATATATGTATTTTTTGGGTCAGGTAAGTAAAAAAAGGGTTAAAATAAAAAAAATAGAAAAAAAGGGGGGTTGGGGGAACCCCCCCATTTCGAAAAAAAAACGTCATAAAAAAAAATTCGATATTTTTTTTTTCGGCCTTTTTTTTCGAGATTTTTTTTTCGAGATTTCGAACTTCTGTATTATAACTATAAACCGTTCAATTAATACCTGGCACTTCTTGCCCACCGCATTGCTGCTCTCTGCCCGAACTTTCAGTGCTATGTGGATGACACTCATTTCAGGCTCCCTTCTGCCACCTCTTCTCCCTTTCTCATCTCTGACTGTCTGTCCGCTATCCAGGTGTGGTGCGTCGCCAACGACATCTGCCTTAATGCCAGTAAGACGGAGATTCTCCTCATCGGCACACCTGCTCCCTCCTTTACTGTCGCTCTCTGGCCAGCCTCTCTTGGCCCTCTTTCTGCTCCCACCTGTGAGGCTAAAAACCTCGGGGTCATCTTCGACTCCCCACTCTCCTTCTCTCCTGACATCTCTGACATCTCTAAGAAGTCACACTACCAGCTGCACCTCCTCAGAGGTATTCTTCCTTTCCTCTCCTTCCTCCAGAAGTTCACTGTCTCTAGAGCTCTGGTTCTCTCTAGGCTGCACTACTGCCTCTTTCTTAATCTGCCTGCTTCTACTCTGCGCCCTCTGCAACTCATCCAGAACAGGACTGCAAGACTTGTCTTTGGCCTCAAGCCCAGGGATCGTATCTCTCCAGGACTGAAATCTCTGCAATGGCTCCCAGTGGCTGCGAGGATTAAGTTGAAAACCCTCTGCATTGTCCACAAGGCATTCTGAGGCTTGGGGCCTCAATATCTTCAACTCTCTCTTCCTAAATATCTTCCTTGTCGAGCTCTTCGCTCACCCGCCTCGAACTCCCTCAGGGTCAGTCGCTTCTCCAAGCAACGAGTTTGTGGTAAATCTCTTTCTTCGGCTGGGGCCTCCCTCTGGACCAGCCTCCCTGAAACTTGAGGAGAACGATCTCCGGTTCCGGAAGGACCTCAAGACCTTCCTCTTTGATTCTTTTCTCCCCCTTTCCCCTGCTGAACTCCTAACTGAAACTGCATTGGTCACCTGGCTACCCTATGATCACGGGCCCAGGTACCCTCCCCCGCCAGTTGCACACCTGCACTGCCTCCCTGGCAACAGCTGCACTTGGGTGGCTGTTTCTGTATCCCTACAGTCCCCTACAAGCTCTTGACACTTGATGTCTGCACTTACCCCTGCACTTGCCACAAGCTGGCTGCACTTTTACCTTTTTTTAAAATTTAATTTATTTTTTACTGTTGATCCTATGTATTGCACAGCCACCTCCTCCCCTGCACTTTTCCCTGTCCCCCCTCCCCTGCACTTGTGCGATCTCAATGTCACCTGGCCTAGTAAGACCATTGTCTTTGTTTTCCCTTTGTTTCCCCTCCCTTGCCTCATCGCGCCTTGAAACACTTGTGTATAGGCGCGTTACAAATCCCATATTATATCATAGGTGTATTGGACGGAACACATGTGGAGCTGGTGGCCAGGCATGCTGTGGAGGCAGCCTACCGGAACAGAAAACTATCAGTCACTGAACATGCAGATGGTGTGTGATGCCCGCCACCTCATCACCCACTGCTGTGCCAGATGTCCTGGTTCAACCCATGACTCCACGGTGCTGCGCAACTCCACGCTGCCTGGGTACATGGCACGTCACAGTGGACTGTGTAACTGGATTCTGGGTGAATGTAACTACAAGGGCATGTGCACTGTTGAATTATGGGCACGTATAACACCGATCAGCAGTGGCTGTGCGCAGTGTATGCATTCCTTTATTTGTTGTTCAAATATTCTGCGCTCATGTAATTAGCAAAACACCCTGAAAGCGCACAGAGGGCAGACAGGGTGGGTAAAGGGGAAGGTAGACCATGAATTAGAGCAAGGATCAATAATTGCTACAATAGTACAACAAGTAATGATAAAAAAAGGTAAGGGGAGACAAACCTACTATTGATAGTGAGTGCATTGAACGTGCAAGTGTAGAGGGGGAAATCAAGGTGCAACACAGTAATAGCATGCGTGAGTGCAAGGGCTTGACAGGTGTGTCTCAATTGAAGAAAATGATCCAGTGCATGCGTAACAACATCCATTCCGTACACCAATACGAAAATCACTACATGTACCAGAATGCACCCAACCAAAGTGACAAAAAGAAGCACAAACACAGTCAAGAAAACCCACACCACCTGATGCAAAGACAGAGAATAGATATGCTCCCACCCACATACCACCATTGGCCTGCACGCAAAAAATACCCAGGTCCCCTGCCTGTTCGAAGTGCACAATCACATATGCTTCGGATTGGAATTTTAAATGATTCACAGTACATATCTATGATTTAGTGCCACGGACATAATAGTATTATTGCATTGTAACACAATAATAACACATACATCAGTTCCCTTTGTGTGAGTTGTACTGAAAGGGTCAGAGGTCATGTTGGCTGCTGCAAAATGGGCCAATTCATGGTCTCCTGTCATGTGAGCCTAGGATGGAAATAGAGTTCAGCTTGGAGTCCTAGAACAACGATAGTGAGAGCCTGCACTCCCATATATTCCCACAGACAAGGATACTTTGCAAGGCCAATTTCTAAAACAATCTTCATGGCAGAAGCCATGGTTGATGAGAGATGCTGGGCTAATTGGGTGGGGAGGTAATGTCCAGTCCACCTCCTGGCACCTGGGTTTGAGTTTACGTGCTGATAAGTGAACCGAATGTTTCAGACATGGCACGAGCGTGCCAACCAATTGTAGAGGGCCATATAGTGAAGGGCATTGTAGTTTGAAGACCAATGATAAACTGTGTACTTTACAAGTTTTAAGAGGTAGGTATACATTTTCCACCTGACAGCGGGCAGCAAATCCCAATCCTAGTCCCTATGCAATGTATACTTAGTTGTTCCCCTTAAGCCTATCACAGCCTTTGATAGGTTTCCTATTATTTGCCATGCAGTATGACATCACGTCTGACGTATTCTTTGCATATAAGGATGTTTTTATGAGAAAATCGTCAAGAGCCTGAGCGAACGTCCGTTGATGTCCGTTGTAACCTCCCTGTTTTGGATAATTGTTAATAAAACAGTACCTTTGCCATCTTCCCGAGTTGGTTCCATTATTTGGATTAGCATGCACGTTACTAAAGAGCCATATGCTCACGTGGTAGCGGTGCGGATGGTTGAAAAAGATCCAAACTAGTTTGTCTCCAGAGTTTCGGACGACCCGGCATCGTCCGCCATTAGCCGGAAGATCACAGGGTTTCCTGTGGGGAGCGGCGGATAGAATTAAATTTGCAATAGGTGTGTTTGGGCCATAATATCTTGCACCCCCACTATCAAAAGGTATCCGGGCATCCAGGGAGGGGTTAGATGGTGCCTCTACATTGGTTGGGACCAGATTAAACATAAAACAGGATGACCACTTGCGTCAGTGTGAGTTAACCCCAGCGAGGTAGGGGATGCGAATTACCATAGGTGCATTCAGGCCATGATATCTTGCACCACCCACAATCAAAATGTATGGGGGTGTTCCGGGAGGGGCTAGGTGATGCCTCTACATTGGGTAGGACCAGAGTAAACACAAAACAGGATGGCCACTTGTGTCAGTGTAAATTAACCACAGGAAGGCAGGGGATGCGAATTACCATAGGTGTGCTCAGACCATGATATCTTGAACCCCCACAATCAAAAGACATGTGGATGTCCAGGGATGGGTTCGATGGTGCATCTACATTGGTTGGGACCAGATTAAACATAAAACAGGATGACCACTTGCGTCAGTGTGAGTTAACCCCAGGGAGGTAGGGGATGCAAACTACCATAAGTGCATTCAGGCCATGATATCTTGCACCCCCCACAATCAAAAGGTATGGGGGTGTCCAGGGAGGGGCTAGGTGATGCCTCTACATTGGTTAGGACCAGAGTAAACATAAAACAGGATGACCACTTGCACTAGTGTGAGTTAACCCCAGGGAGGTAGGGGATGCGAATTACCATAGGTGTGTTCAGGCCATGATATCTTGCACCCCCCACAATCAAAAGGCATGGGAGTCTCCAGGGAGGGGTTAGATGGTGCATCTACATTGGTTGGGACCAGATTAAACATAAAACAGGATGACCACTTGCGTTAGTGTGAGATAACCCCAGCGAGGTAGGGGATGCGAATTACCATAGGTGCATTCAGGCCATGATATCTTGCACCCCCCACAGTGAAAAGGTATGGGGGTGTTCCGGGAGGGGTTAGATGGTGCATCTACATTGGTTAGGACCAGAGTAAACACAAATCAGGATGGCCACTTGTGTCAGTGTAAATTAACCACAGGAAGGCAGGGGATGCGAATTACCATAGGTGTGCTCAGACCATGATATCTTGCACCCCCACAATCAAAAGACATGTGGATGTCCAGGGATGGGTTAGATGGTGCATCTACATTGCTTGGGACCAGATTAATCATACAGCAGGATGACCACGTGCGCTAGTGTGAGTTAACCCCAGGGAGGTAGGGGATGCGAATTACCATAGGTGTGTTCAGGCCATGATATCTTGCACCCCCCACAATCAAAAGGCATGGGGGTCTCCAGGAAGGGGTTAGATGGTGCATCTACATTGATTGGGACCAGAGTAAACATAAAACAGGATGACCACTTGCACTAGTGTGAATAGCCCCAAGAGAAATAGGGGATGCAAATTACCACAGGTGCATTCAGGCCATGATATCTTGCACCCCCCACAATCAAAAGGCATGGGGGTCTCCAGGAAGGGGTTAGATGGTGCATCTACATTGATTGGGACCAGAGTAAACATAAAACAGGATGACCACTTGCACTAGTGTGAATAGCCCCAAGAGAAATAGGGGATGCAAATTACCACAGGTGCATTCAGGCCATGATATTTTGCACCCCCCACAATCAAAAGGCATGGGGGTCTCCAGGGAGGGGTTAGATGGTGCATCTACATTGATTGGGACCAGATTAAACATAAAACAGGATGACCACGTGCGCTAGTGTGAGTTAACCCCAGGGAGGTAGGGGATGCAAACTACCATAGGTGCATTCTGGCCATGCCATCTTGCACCCCCACAATCGAAAGGTATGGGGGTGTTCCGGGAGGGGTTAGGGGACGCCTCTACATTGGTTAGGACCAGAGTAAACATAAACCAGGATGACCACTTGCGCTAGTGTCAATAGCCCCAAGAGAAATAGGGGATTCGAATTACCATAGGTGTGTTCAGGCCATGATATCTTGCACCCCCCACAATCAAAAGGCATGGGGGTCTCCAGGGAGGGGTTAGATGGTGCATCTACATTGATTGGGACCAGATTAAACATGAAACAGGATGACCACATGCGCTAGTGTGAGTTTACCCAGGGAGGTAGGGGATGCGAACTACCATAGTTGTGTTCAGGCCATGACATCTTGCACCCCCCACAATCAAAAGGTATGGGGGTGTCCAGGGAGGGGTTAGATGGTGCATCTACATTGATTGGGACCAGATTAAACATAAAACAGGATGACCACTTGCACTAGTGTGAATAGCCCCAAGAGAAATAGGGGATGCAAATTACCATAGGTGCACTCAGGCCATGATATCTTGCACCCCCCACAGTCAAAAGGTATGGGGGTGTTCCGGAAGGGGCTAGGGGGACGCCTCTATATTGGTTAGGACTAGAGTAAACATAAACCAGGATGACCACTTGCGCTAGTGTCAATAGCCCCAAGAGAAATAGGGGATGCAAATTACCATAGGTGCATTCAGGCCATGATATCTTGCACACCCCACAATCAAAAGGCATAGGGGTCTCCAGGGAGGGGCTAGGAGACACCTCTATATTGGTTAGGACCAGATTAATCATACAGCAGGATGACCACGTGCGCTAGTGTGAGTTTAACCCCAGGGAGGTAGGGGATGCGAATTACCATAGGTGTGTTCAGGCCATGATATCTTGCGCCCCCCACAATCAAAAGGCATGGGGGTCTCCAGGAAGGGGTTAGATGGTGCATCTACATTGATTGGGACCAGAGTAAACATAAAACAGGATGACCACTTGCACTAGTGTGAATAGCCCCAAGAGAAATAGGGGATGCAAATTACCACAGGTGCATTCAGGCCATGATATTTTGCACCCCCCACAATCAAAAGGCATGGGGGTCTCCAGGGAGGGGTTAGATGGTGCATCTACATTGATTGGGACCAGATTAAACATAAAACAGGATGACCACGTGCGCTAGTGTGAGTTAACCCCAGGGAGGTAGGGGATGCAAACTACCATAGGTGCATTCTGGCCATGCCATCTTGCACCCCCACAATCAAAAGGTATGGGGGTGTCCAGGGAGGGGCCAGGTGATGCATCTACATTGATTGGGACCAGATTAAACATACAGCCGGATGACCCCGTGCGCTAGTGTAAGTTAACCCCAGGGAGGTAGGGTATGCGAACTACCATAGGTGCATTCAGGCCATGACATCTTGCACCCCCCACAATCAAAAGGTATGGGGGTGTCCAGGGAGGGGTTAGATGGTGCATCTACATTGATTGGGACCAGATTAAATATAAAACAGGATGACCACTTGCGCTAGTGTCAATAGCCCCAAGAGAAATAAGGGATGCAAATTACCATAGGTGCATCCAGGCCATGATATCTTGCACCCCCCACAATCAAAAGGTATGGGGGTGTTCCGGGAGGGGGTAGATGGTGCCTCTACATTTGTTGGGACCAGATTAAACATAAAACAGGATGACCACTTGCGCTAGTGTGAATAGCCCCAAGAGAAATAGGGGATGCAAATTACCATAGGTGCATTCAGGCCATGATATCTTGCACCCCCCACAATCAAAAGGCATGGTGGTCTCCAGGGAGGGGTTCGATGGTGCATCTACATTGGTTGGGACCAGATTAAACATAAAACAGGATGACCACTTGCGTCAGTGTGAGTTAACCCCAGGGAGGTAGGGGATGCAAACTACCATAGGTGCATTCAGGCCATGATATCTTGCACCCCCCACAATCGAAAGGTATGTGGGTGTTCCGGGAGGGCTTAGGGGACGCCTCTACATTGGTTAGGACCAGAGTAAACATAAAACAGGATGACCACTTGCACTAGTGTGAATAGCCCCAAGAGAAATAGGGGATGCAAATTACCATAGGTGCACTCAGGCCATGATATCTTGCACCCCCCACAATCAAAAGGTATGGGGGTGTTCCGGGAGGGGGTAGATGGTGCCTCTACATTTGTTGGGACCAGATTAAACATAAAACAGGATGACCACTTGCGCTAGTGTGAATAGCCCCAAGAGAAATAGGGGATGCAAATTACCATAGGTGCATTCAGGCCATGATATCTTGCACCCCCCACAATCAAAATGCATGGTGGTCTCCAGGGAGGGGTTAGATGGTGCATCTACATTGGTTGGGACCAGATTAAACATAAAACAGGATGACCACTTGCATCAGTGTGAGTTAACCCCAGGGAGGTAGGGGATGCAAACTACCATAGGTGCATTCAGGCCATGATATCTTGCACCCCCACAATCGAAAGGTATGGGGGTGTTCCGGGAGGGGTTAGGGGACGCCACTACATTGGTTAGGACCAGAGTAAACATAAACCAGGATGACCACTTGCGCTAGTGTCAATAGCCCCAAGAGAAATAGGGGATGCAAATTACCATAGGTGTGTTCAGGCCATGATATCTTGCACCACCCACAATCAAAAGGCATGGGGGTCTCCAGGGAGGGGTTAGATGGTGCATCTACATTGATTGGGACCAGATTAAACATAAAACAGGATGACCACATGCGCTAGTGTGAGTTTACCCCAGGGAGGTAGGGGATGCGAACTACCATAGGTGTGTTCAGGCCATGACATCTTGCACCCCCCACAATCAAAAGGTATGGGGGTGTCCAGGGAGGGGTTAGATGGTGCATCTACATTTATTTGGGACCAGATTAAACATAAAACAGGATGACCACTTGCACTAGTGTGAATAGCCCCAAGAGAAATAGGGCATGCAAATTACCATAGGTGCACTCAGGCCATGATATCTTGCACCCCCCCAATCAAAAGGTATGGGGGTGTTCCGGGAGGGGCTAGGGGGACGCCTCTATATTGGTTAGGACTAGAGTAAACATAAACCAGGATGACCACTTGCGCTAGTGTCAATAGCCCCAAGAGAAATAGGGGATGCAAATTACCATAGGTGCATTCAGGCCATGATATCTTGCACCCCCCACAATCAAAAGGCATAGGGGTCTCCAGGGAGGGGCTAGGAGACACCTCTATATTGGTTAGGACCAGATTAATCATACAGCAGGATGACCACGTGCGCTAGTGTGAGTTAACCCCAGGGAGGTAGGGGATGCGAATTACCATAGGTGTGTTAAGGCCATGATATCTTGCACCCCCCACAATCAAAAGGCATGGGGGTCTCCAGGAAGGGGTTAGAAGGTGCATCTACATTGATTGGGACCAGAGTAAACATAAAACAGGATGACCACTTGCACTAGTGTGAATAGCCCCAAGAGAAATAGGGGGTGCAAATTACCATAGGTGCATTCAGGCCATGATATCTTGCACCCCCCACAATCAAAAGGCATGGGGGTGTCCAGGGAAGGGCTAGGTGATGCCTCTACATTGATTGGGACCAGATTAAACATACAGCCGGATGACCCCGTGCGCTAGTGTGAGTTAACCCCAGGGAGGTAGGGGATGCGAACTACCATAGGTGCATTCAGGCCATGACATCTTGCACCCCCCACAATCAAAAGGTATGGGGGTGTCCGGGGAGGGGTTAGATGGTGCATCTACATTGATTGGGACCAGATTAAACATAAAACAGGATGACCACTTGCACTAGTGTGAATAGCCCCAAGAGAAATAGGGGATGCAAATTACCATAGGTGCATTCAGGCCATGATATCTTGCACCCCCCACAATCAAAAGGTATGGGGGTGTTTCGGGAGGGGCTAGGGGGACGCCTATATATTGGTTAGGACCAGAGTAAACATAAAACAGGATGACCACTTGCGCTAGTGTGAATTACCCCAAGAGAAAAAGGGGATGCAAATTACCATAGGTGCATTCAGGCCATGATATCTTGCACCCCCCACAATCAAAAGGTATGGGGGTGTTCCAGGAGGGGGTAGATGGTGCCTCTACATTTGTTGGGACCAGATTAAACATAAAACAGGATGACCACTTGCGCTAATGTGAATAGCCCCAAGAGAAATAGGGGATGCAAATTACCATAGGTGCATTCAGGCCATGATATCTTGCACCCCCCACAATCAAAAGGCATGGTGGTCTCCAGGGAGGGGTTAGATGGTGCATCTACATTGGTTGGGACCAGATTAAACATAAAACAGGATGACCACTTGCGTCAGTGTGAGTTAACCCCAGGGAGGTAGGGGATGCAAACTACCATAGGTGCATTCAGGCCATGATATCTTAAACCCCCCACAATCAAAAGGCATAGGGGTCTCCAGGGAGGGGCTAGGGGACGCCTCTATATTGGTTAGGACCAGATTAAACATACAGCAGGATGACCACGTGCGCTAGTGTGAG
The DNA here is from genome assembly GCF_040938575.1 of Ambystoma mexicanum. Lineage (NCBI taxonomy): Eukaryota > Metazoa > Chordata > Amphibia > Caudata > Ambystomatidae > Ambystoma > Ambystoma mexicanum. Next base: position 637,543,342 of record NC_090925.1, read on the forward strand.
TTAACCCCAGGGAGGTAGGGGATGCAAACTACCATAGGTGTGTTCAGGCCATGATATCTTGCACCCCCCACAATCGAAAGGTATGGGGGTGTTCTGGGAGGGGTTAGGGGACGCCTCTACATTGGTTAGGACCAGAGTAAACATAAACCAGGATGACCACTTGCGCTAGTGTCAATAGCCCCAAGAGAAATAGGGGATGCAAATTACCATAGGTGCATTCAGGCCATGATATCTTGCACCCCCCACAATCAAAAGGCATAGGGGTCTCCAGGGAGGGGCTAGGGGACGCCTCTATATTGGTTAGGACCAGATTAAACATACAGCAGGATGACCACGTGCGCTAGTGTGAGTTAACCCCAGGGAGGTAGGGGATGCGAACTACCATAGGTGTGTTCAGGCCATGATATCTTGCACCCCCCACAATCGAAAGGTATGGGGGTGTTCCGGGAGGGGATAGATGGTGCCTCTACTTCGTTTGGGAATAGATTAAACATAAAACAGGATGACCACTTTTGTTAGTGTGAGCTAACCCCAGGGAGGCAGGGGATGCAAAATGACCATAAGTGCATTCAGGCCATGATATCTTGCACCCCCACAATCAAAGGGTATGGAGGTATCCAGGGAAGGGCTAGGTGGTGCATCTACATCATTTGGGACCAGAGTAAACATAAAACAGGATGTGTGTTACAGGTTTTGTGAATTACCATAGTTGCGTTCAGGCCATGATATCATGCACCCCAACAATGAAAAGGTATGGGGGTGTCAAGGGAGGAGGTAGGTGGTGCCGATACATTGGTAGGGACCAGATTAAACGTTAAACAGGATGACGACTTGTGTCATTGTGAGTTAACCCCAAGGAGACAGGGGATGCGAATTACCATAATACATGTAGGGGGGCTGATGGTGTCTCTCCTAGCATATATATGAGGTGAAAATGGGGTTGAAATAAAAAAGTCAACATTTTGGGGGTCATAGTAATTGGGGCACAGTAATCAGATAGATCCGTCTTGGAAGCAGACACAGAATTGATAGTTGTAGCTGTAAGGGGAAGGGGATCTTTCGGTTGGAAATGCCCCATTGTAGTGTGTGATGGCTGAATGCATGAATGCCGAAGAAAAGCACTGCCGAGGAAAAAAGGAAAGGAATTACAAAGACTCTCATTAGTCTGCATTTCATCCCCATACAAACAGCCCAAACTTTAGGTAGGGGGCTTGAGCCTCATTAACCCAGTGGTGTTGTATCCATGACATAGCGCAGCCCATACTAGTCACTTGCAGCAGTGTGTGATAATGTGCACAGTTTACCAAGCCGGGGGTGAACAGGGAGCTTAACACCAATTACGTAAAATACTGTTGACTTCCCTTCCCAATAACACATGCTGAAGGGAGACCCTACCGTGCACCCCCCTGCATTATGACAGAGTTGTGTGACTGAGCCCAGCCTCCCCCTTTATCCTTAAGAGAGGCTCCTGCAGTGATTCCTCGTGCTTTGATGTTGGAATCAAATATAGAAAGGTTAATTATGCCATAAAACATGTTTAAGTGCCCCATCAACTGTAACAGTACAACCTTTCTTATGATTATACCATTTAAAATAATAACATGTGCGCAAATGTACAACTGAGCGAATGCTAGGCTCCCAGACTTTGCACAGTATTAAAAAAAAAAACAACAACATGGGAAGCCGTATATTATACCATACTGTATGATATTCGGCTTCCCATGACAGAGTGAAGGCCTTGAAACAACGCCCACCTGGTAGCTCTGGCCAATCCCTCAATAGAGATGTTGGAGGGCGGGCTGTAGGCGGGCTATGACATTAGCTTTTCATTTCGGGCTGCATGTATGGCTGTAGCCATCAAGTGGGCGTGACTCCGAAGATTGCCGAACACTGCCTCCCACAATCTATCATGGCCCGCAGGATAGCATACAACACCCCAACAGTTTGGCGACGAAGGTTTCTACTGCCAGCGGTCCTCCCTGCTCCAGCGACGGAGATCCCTCCGTGTGTCCTCTACCTTCGCTAGTGATCCCACTAGCCTGCGGATCCCCGCTCCACCCTGCAGTCATCAACTTCGCACGTGCAGTCCCGCCGTGTACAACGCCGCGTGTGCGGCCCTGTTCATCAAGAAAAGAAAAAAAAAAAGATACGGCGCCTGAAGAAAGTGAAGCGCCAGAGACACACGCAAAGCCCCAGAGACGCCTCAATTCAAAAAAGAGGTGCCTGGCAGCAAGAGGGACAAAGTAAAGAAAAAAAAAAAGATATTTTTTTCTATCTTACTACTCTTCATCCTCTGGCAGCCTTCTTCCTCGTCGCAGTACTTTGCTCTCTAACCATCACAGTACTGTGCTCACAGGTGTTTTGTCCCAGCGCAGGACCACCCAAGAAACACACTCTTGACCACCTGCTCCCACACGGGGCACCAGGGACTACTACGAGCCATTTCAGCCTGCCGGGGAGTCGTCTAAGGAGCATACAGCCTACAAGTAACGTCGACTCCAATCATCATGAGCACCACCCCAGATCATGCATCGTCCAGCTCGCAACCACCGCCAGCTGCCTCAAGGTCCTTCGTCACGGCGTGGCGCATGCCGCCTCCCTTCTCCATGACGCCTCAAGCAGATAAAGGTGCAAGGTGGGTGGAATGGTTGGAGGACTTTACTAACTTTATAGAGGCAGCAGGGGAAGAAACCTCCACACGACTGCGTAGTATGTTCATCAACACGGCGGGTACAGAGATAAAAACGCTTATCAAAACCATACCACCAACGGAAATTACTGACTTTAACAGCCTCATTACGGCCCTGAACAAACGCCTTGTCATCGCCCCCAATAGAGACTATGAGAGATATGTCTTTAACCAGTGCACACAGCACATTGAAGAAACGGTGGATGAGTTCATCACGAGACTTCGAGTCAAGGGGGCGCACTGTCTGTTTGATGAGTTCTCATTAGATGAAGCAATCCGACTCAGGGTAATCGAGGGCTGCGTGTCAGCCACACTACAGAAACAGCTCCTGAAGAAACCTGTCACCATTGAACAAGTAAGTGAAGTGGCGCGCATACTTGAGAGAGTGGAAAAGCAAGCCACTCACATGGCCACCAACAACACCACAAAACATGACAAGGGTGACGTGATAGCAGCAATACAAGCTGGCAACCTCAAAAGCTACGACAGAAGCGTCACAGCGGCCCCTCGCATTCAAAGACAATGCTACAGATGTGGGATGGCATTCCCGCATGCAGGATCCTGCCCTGCGCTCTCCCTAAAATTTGGCAACTGTGGCAGAGAAGGCCATTTTCAGTCTGTCTGCAGGGAAGGAAAACCATTCCCCACTCCGAGAATGGGTACAAGCCTAGAAACCAGACCAACCCAAAGAACATTCCTCAGCCAGTCATATCAGCCACGACCTTACCAGCAAGGGCCACGGAGATACGTAAGGGTGGTGGAGGAGATATACCTGGACGAAGACAGCCAAGAGTATCTGACACAAGGACAAACCGTGCAATTGATGGACGAGTATGATGGACCAACACCATCACTAGAAGCATATGGAGATTTCGACTATGGTAACACATATGACCTACATGCCCAGGATGAATTTGTCAATCTGATCATGGATGAAAAGGAAGCCCAAGAAGCACCCAGGATCCTGATGGACATTTGCAATCAACAGTTCTGTTTTCTGATTGACTCAGGTGCAACAGTGAACATTATGGGAGAAACAGAGTTTCAAATAATTCGCAATAAGCTGATACTAAGCCCATCAACCTCAATGATATACCCATGGAGAGCGGATGCCCCTCTACATTGCATAGGGTCATTCAAAAGGAGACTCACGTTTGCCGGCAAGGCGACCAACACCGCCATCCATGTTATAAAAAGTCCCACCAAATGTCGGTGTTTACTAAGCTACGGGACGGCATCACACCTGGGCCTAATCAACATACCTGTCTGAGCTGGAGACGTCATTGAGTCTTCGGAGGCACAAGTCAGCAAGCAGGAACAGATACACAACATAGTTGCTCATGACAACCTGGCCATCACGAAAGATGACATCATCAAAGAATTCCCACAACTGTGCCAGGGACTGGGTAAGGTTAAAGGGCCCGCCGATCAAGTTGCACATAGACCCAGCAATTACACCAGTCCTACAACACCCGCGCAGGGTAGGGTTGCATTTACAGGAGGCAGTGTCGAAAGAGCTAGACCAACTACTGCGAAATGACACCATTGAGCTGGCCACAGGCCCTACACCTTGGGTTTCTCCCCTCGTAATTGCCCCAAAAGAGGGTGGTCGCCTAAGACTATGCGTGGACATGAGGGTGGCCAACACGGCCATGCAGCGAGAGCGGCACCCCGGACCAAAAATCGAGGACATGATTGTCCAGCTAAACAAATCTGTCCTTTTCTCAAAATTGGATTTGAATCAGGGGTATCACCAAATAGTGCTCCACCGGACTCACGACCCATAACCACTTTCGCATCGCACGACGGACTGTTCCGCTATAAGCGGCTAAATTTTGGGATCTCGTCGGCAGCTGAAATATTTCATGAAACAATCCGACAGGTTATACGTCCCGTAAAAGGGACTCTCAATTACAGCGACGACATCTTAGTTTTTGGAAAGTCGTGCAGGGAACATGATGTTGCACTTCGTGAAGCATGTCGGGCAGTACAAGAGGCCGGGCTAACACTCAATATCGAGAAATGTCGATTCAGCAAGGCCAAGCTCAAGTTCTTTGGCCACATTTTCTCGGCAGATGGGATGACCCCTGATCCCGACAAAGTATCAACCATCTTTCAGCTGGACAGACCCACCCAAGTCGCTGACATCAGGTCATTTCTGGGAATGGCCGGGTATTGTGCTCAGTACATTCCACATTTCGCGTCCATCACTGAACCTCTCAGGCGCCTGCTCCAAAAGGAGGTCGCATTTGTCTGGTCTGAGGAGTGCCAAGCAGCTTTTGACAACATAAAACAGTCCCTGACTGAGGCGAGGAAATTGGCATACTTTGACCCTGAATGGCACACCGAGATACTGGTGCACGTCAGCCCAGTGGGACTAGGCGCCATTCTGGCGCAAACCAGCAGACAAGACATGCTTCCGAGGCACATAGTCGCCTATGCCAGCAGGGCCCTGGCCCCACCAGAGTCTGCCTACTCTCAGGCAGAGAAAGAGAGCCTGGCAGCTGTCTGGGCGTGCAAGCATTTCCATAATTTCGTCATTGGTAAGAAGTTCACCTTGATCACGGACCATCAAGCCTTGCTATCACTTTTTGGCAACCCACGCACGAAAATGCCACCCAGAATCGAGAGGTGGGGAATCCGTCTGCAAGAATATGACTGACATTGTTCACCGGCCTGGGGGTGAGAACAACCCAGCAGACTACCTATCCAGACACCCGGTTGGTAGCCCCACACCTCGACAGGGTAACACGGAATATATCAGCTACGTCACTGCCAACACGTTACCGCCTGCCATATCCATTGAGACAATTGCCGTGGCGTCGGCTGCAGACCCATCCATGGCCCTGGCAATCAGCTTGACAGAGAATGACAAGTGGAAGGACTTCCGGAGAGCGGTACAAAGACACCCAGGTGCATGCCGCGATGAGATCGAGAGACCGGCGAGAATGCACTCCGAATTGGCGGTCCAAGACAAGGCCATTCTGATACGGGGTTGCAAAATTGTCATACCCTCCACTCTGCGCTCGGAGGTCATCAAAACCGCCCATGAGGGACACCGTGGAGTGGAAAACACGAAAAGACAGTTAAGATGCAATGTCTGGTTCCCATTCATGGACGATATGGTCGACCTGTGGGTCAAGAACTGCGCGGCATGCCAGTGTACAGCAAAACCTGAGCCGCCAGTACCGCTCAGAATTACCACAATCCCAGATCATCCATGGGAGAGAGTAGCAGTCGATTTCTATGGACCACGGGAAGAAGGAGATTATCTACTATTGTTTATTGATGAACACTCCAGGTTCCCCATAGTGAAACGAGTAAAATCGACAGCTTTTGCTCATGTCGCTGCAACATTTGATGAAGTCTTCAGCGAGTGGGGGATACCAGACACGCTAAAATCAGATCCATTATTTTCCTAATTTGAAGTTTTGAGATTAGGTTGTTTCCAACCGCTCCCAATCTCATGACAAATGCAGAACTTTACTGGAAGGTACAAGTTTGAACAGGAAATTGGTGTTGACATGGAGAAAGCAGAACTAGAATTCTTGGAAGCGGTTTAATTTTATTGTTGTTTTGCAAAGCGCCATTTCCCAGCTAACCGTGTGCACACGAGATCATGTGCTGGTAATGTGTTCCCCACAAAATGGGTTAAATTTTGAAGCAAAGGAGACACATTTGGATGTGTTTATTTTTATGAGTAGGACATCTTTCTAGCCTAGGTTGCAGCCTGCCAGTTTTATTCAAACTGCATTTGACATGTGTCTTGGTTACAAACATGGACTAGTTCCTTCACCTGATTCCTCATCTAATATATCTATCTCACAGGCAGGGCTGGCCTTAAGGGCAGCAGCGCCCTCCTGGGCGAATTGGTGCCCCTTCACCCCCTGTGCGCCGCTGGTTACCAGGGGGTGGGGCGGGCCAGGATGGGCCACTATTTTTTTTTTTTTAACCTCCTTGCTCCGGCGAGGAGGCAATGATATGAATGGGGCGCGTCAGCACCCTATTGTCATTAAATGCGCCCGCTGCTGCAAATGCATTTAATCACAATGAGGCGCCTGCCACGCCTTCTGCCACAGCGCCAGCTCTGGGGAGCCCTTGAAAGACTCCGCCGAGCTGGTGTGGTATGGGGCTAACGGCGCCTTTTGTCATTAAAGGCGACCGCGGCGGCGGACACATTTAACAGCAAAATGCTGCCTGCTGCGCCTTCTCCCACAACGCCAGCTCGGGGGAGCTCTTGAAAGACTCCCAGAGCTGGCGTGATGGGGGCTATTGGCGCCCTGGGGGTGTGGCGCTCCGGGCGGTTGCCTGGCTGTCCCCCCCCTTAAGGCCGGCTCTGCTCCCAGGGCAGCTGATCTTCAGAAACTTTTCCACCAATAGGGGGCATAGCATTGCTCAGCGTGATGCCTCTACACACCCGCACCGGACATGACGTTGGGCCAGTATGTTTGCCTTTGGGGTAATTTGTATACCCACAATATCTTGCTGTTGTGGCTCAGAACTGGAGATGAACTTCCAGCGAAGGCTACTAGGTGGCCTTGTGGAATGTGACTTGGCTAAAATGGACTTTCCTATATTATAGTGCGGTGGTCGCCACCCTATGGTTAAAGTGAGTCGGACTCCCATAGGATCCCCTCAAAATTCTATCATTAATAACTTTTGTTTCGGGTAATAGATTTGACTGAAATTTTGAAAATGATCCTTTTCCCCCCAGCTGCAAAGTTTCATAAAGATTTGTTACAAAATAAAAAAGTTATTAAGAAGACAACTTTTTCTCCAAAAGTGCGGCCTACTACCCATTCGTTTTCCCATAGACAGACGAGGTCAATTTTTGCCAAAGCACACAGCCCAAACTGCTGGACGGATTTGGACCAGGTCCAAAACAACTTGGGCACAAAGCATTGATTCGCGATCCATGCTTGGTTTGGGGTTATTTCGTGCAGTAGTTATTTCAATATTTGTTGGAGAAGGTGGTGCCTCCTTCTCAAAAATAAGTGGCTATATCTCAGGGATTTACCTAAACCTGGGTGTATTTTAAAAATGAAACTGTGGTTATCTCTCAATGCGAGAGAAAACCGCGGCTATAGCTGAAGATATGGGAAAATGAAACACAGGAAAAAAGCCATTTGCAGATCAAAAAACATGCAAATGCCACCAGGCTAGTGGTGGGGGGGGGGGAGAATAGAGGGCACCAAGTGAAATTTGGGAGTGGAGGGGGTCTAGGGACAGAATTTGCAACACAAAGCTTTCTGTAGCCTCGGCTATAGCCTCGAATAGCCGACATCTCACGCCAAACTGCGTCACAGGAACAGTGTTTGTTGCTAGGGGAAAGGGAGAGGGCAGGGGAGGTGAGGAGGCCTTCTGGGTTGTGGGGGGAGCTGGCCCAGATGAAGGGAGCACTTAGTGAGGATCTGGGGGGGGGGCAGGAAAGCATTTTTCGTGCCAGTTTTTATGGTATTTGTGGCTATATTGGGGACTACAAAGAACTACGGATAGCTGCGGGTAAGAGTAGTACTGTGCCTGCGGTTACAGTTTAAAAGATATTTTGACAGCTATAGTGATGTGGGGCCTAAATAATTACTAGCTATGACCAAAGGCCATGGCCAGTGAAACAATTGCTATCCAGGTCTCCCATCCATGTGGTAACCAGGACAGACCCCACTTAGCTTCAAAATGAGGAAGGGGCCAGCCTTCTCAGGCCATGTTGCCTGATAAATGAGCCACAGTTACAAGACCACTTAGAGAAACGGGCCAGCCCTTTCCTTGCTTTGAAGTTAAGTAGGCCCTGTCCCGCTTTGAAGCTAAGCAGGGTCAGTCAGTCCTGGTTACTGCATGTATGGGCTACCGCATGGGCATCCAAATTATTATTTTTTTTAAACCGTGCTTTTGTCTGTCCTTGCACTCAGAGTCAATGTTTTGCCTTTTGCTGAATTGCATTCTGATATTTGTAGTCTCCCAGTCAATAAAACAATACATAGTTTTACAGCAACGGTGGGTTTCCCATCCCTGCAGTAACTGGGCCGAACCCTGCTTAGCTTCAAAGCGAGGAAGGGGTCACCCCCCTAAGGCCATGTTGCCTAATAAATGAGCCCACCTTACAAGACCACTTAGAGAAACATGGCCGAAGGGGGCTGGAGCCTTCCTCCCTTTGAAACTAAGCAGGGTCGGTCCCGGTTACTGCCTGGATGGGAGACAGTACACAGTCCCGAATGCAGTGTGTTTTCTTAGTTTTAAATATCTCATAACACACGCATCCACATTATTTTTTTTTTTAACCGTGCTACTGCCAGTCCTTGAATGTCCTTGACGAAAGTCTTGAGTATTTGACCACACTGTGGCAAGAGAGTTTGCAATATTGGACACTAGTGCAGTTATTTTACCCTAATTGTGGCTGCTTGTCAGAGCACCAGTAAAAGGCACATGGGTGGATCGTGTACGTTTTCTTCAGAGGGCGCACGCAACCCCTAGGGTTTTTTTGAGGTTGTCAAGCTTGCTCAAGTATTTGGCTACCAAGATTTTACTCATGGTGTCATTTTCTCAATGCAGACGCCTGACAAGACCACAAGTACTTGTTTCGTATTGGGATTTTGTTTACCACAGAAAATTTCACAACAGATTGCTGGGTTTAAAAGGTGAGCACCTTTTATACTTTGCCAGCATATGCATTGGAACATTTCCTCTCAGGTTATTTTTCTGGTGTTCATTACTTTTTTTAAAAGTCCAATGATATGTGGTCTTGTGCACTTTCTTCTAAGGGGAAGGTCAAATTAACTATATTTGTATATTTCATTTTAAATAAGATATATGTTCACTGACTGTACATATATTCATGGGTGCCAGCTTTTGATTTTCGCTATGAGTGCAGAAAGTACCTGGGTATATGTTATTCTTGCAGCCTGTCATTTTGTTTCTTGTTTCCGTGCTGCTTAAATGTGGTTAGTTGGGGTTGTGCGATGTATCGCAACAGTCGCCACTGTCATGATTCCTGCCCCCCATGTCCCCAGCTATCCAAGATGTCAGGCTAGAGCCAGGCCACGATCACCTACATGGCCCTCAAGGGCCTCTCCATCCCTCCAAAGACCCACTTGAAGTCAGACTTGGCGCTTGTGGCACCAGACTCACTCTCTCCCATAGGATAACATTGGGGATTGGACTTGTAGTGCATTGATGATGAATGCCCCCACATATTTCGGTTCCCAGAACTGCATGTGCAGTCTAGTCTTTCGGGTGTGGTTCAGCCCAGAGACACCTGGGATACCCAGAGACTATTTAAGCCACGTCCAGGTTGAGAAACATGCTTTGCGTTTTCTGCACCTGCAGCGTGACACTCACCGTGTTCGGATCGGTCTCCAGTAGGCCTGCACCTTTCTTCTGCGCTCAGCTCCTGCAAGAACAAGAACACCGTTAGGAACAGCCTTACCTTGCGGCGCTTCTGCCCATCATTCACCGCTCCTTCTGTTCTGCGGGCATCTTCGGCAGTGTCATTCCCATCCCGGCACGCTGCTTCCTAAGGAAAAGGGAAAAGAACAGAAAAAAGGCATTAGTAAGCATTCAGCAAATCTTCGCTTATTTTTAAAGACTGTACAAGCTTCAAACGCTTACCTGAATCCCAGCCGCTCTGGGGGAACTCTGTCTCCGGAACTTCTCATCCAACTGCAAGAGGGAAAAGACACTCCAGGTTAACGTGGAAACATTTAGAGGCGCCGCATACCGCGCTTACCGCATTTCTTCTTCATAACCGGCATCCACGCTGAAAACGTTGCGGCACCTAAAAGACACAGAAAAAGAACTCAGTTCAATACAAATACGAAAGGGTCGCATCGCGCATCTCGCTCTCACTCACCTTCAGCGCTACTCATCTCAGCAGCACGTCGCCATCCCCGGACGCCGGCCATCATCTAAGGAAGGAAAGGAACGAAGTTAGAGAACTGTTCAAAAGACTCATTATACTTACCTGTCGGACTCTTGCCAGTGAAGAAACTAGGCAGCAACGAGCCCGCATCTATCAACGCATCCCTGCGCTGAAAGCAGGACGGAGAGCACACTTTCCAAAAACAAGGTGAGCTGTGGATCAAAGGGAAGGGTTGGACCCCGGGGAAGAAGGGGTCCAAGCACACAGCGACAACAGGGAGTTAAACTCTACCACTCCTGTGTTTCAAGCCCATTCTCCAGTCGCGTACACTCCAGGGAAGGGTTCAAGGTCGTAAGAGGTCAGAACAGGCTGAGTGATGTCCCCGTGGATACCAGGTGAGCGTTACAGCCACAAGACCGGACATAAAACAAGGGTCTTGGAGCACGATGCTTAACTAAAGTATGAGTTCTCGAAGCCTGCAATCATTTATACTGAACAATACCACTGTCAAAATAGGATAAAATCAGTTTGTGATTGATGAACGTCTTTGAGCGATAAGTTGCAAGTTTTTTCAAATATAGAGCGGCCCTACCCAGTGGTTTGGTAGTGCTAGGCAGTGCCCACCAGCCATCGCCAAAGGACATGCCTGGCTTGTGGTTTGGAAGCGTTCTAAAAATCTATGGAATATCAAAACCCTTGTAGTTCAAGGAAAAAAACTTTAGTTGCAGGGACGTTAATTTAACGCAACAAAACACCTGAAATTCCGCTAAAGCCACTTTAACTTCGCGTCCCTGTTGACAGCTTTTGATTTTTGCTATGGGGGCAAAAGTACCTGGGCACATGTTATTTTTACAGCTGGTCATTCTTTTCCCTTTTACGTGCAACTTAAATGTGGTTAGTTGGGGTTGTGCGATGTATGACGCAAGTCACCAAGAGACCGGCCATAAAACAAGGGGCTTGTAGCACACTGCTTAATCAAAGTGTGTAATGCTCGGCAAATAATTTTATCGCACAGGGCAGCAACTAAAAACATTGGCAGTTCACAAAGCCTGCAATCTTTTATACATAATAAAAAGAAAATTTATATTTTTACAGCTACAGTGACTTTAAGGGTGAGAAATCACTGGTGAGTGAACATATATCTTAAAGTGAAATATACAAATGTAGGTCAATAGACCTACTCTTTAGACGAAAGTGCGAAAGTGCGCAAAATAGCATTGGACTTTTAATAAAAGTGATGAACACCAGAAAAATAACCTGAGAGAGGAAATGTTCCAATAAATATTATGGCAAAGCATAAAAGAGGTTCACCTTTTAAACCCAGCAATCTGTTGTGAAATATTCCCTGGAAAACGAACTCCCAATATGAAACAGGTGGTTGTGGTCTTGTGAGTAAGTGTCTGCACTAGGAACAGGATAACCTGAGTAAAATCCTGGTAGCCAAATACTTGCGCAAGCTTGCCAAACACAGAAAAACAAGGGTTACGTCTGACCCTCTGTAATAAAGTTAAGCTGTCTACCCACATGTGTCCTTTACTGGTGCCATGAAAAGCAGCCACAAATAGGGGAAAATAACTACATCAGTGTCCAGGATTGCAAACTCTATTGCCACATTGTGGGCAAATACTCATGATTTACTTTCCCGCTCATTATTTCCCCTCCTCACCCACATGCCTAGCTTTAAAAAAATACTCTGCTTTATAAAGCTAAATTGAAAAGTACACATACCATAATGTCACCCAAATATATAAATCCTTATAGAACTATATTAGGCAAAAAGTGTACGATTGTGCCACTATTCCCCCCCCCCATCTTGACTGTGGGATTACAACTACCAGAATGCAATTCAGCAAAAGGAATAAAATGGTCTCTGAGTACAAAACTTTCAAGGTCTGATAGTAGCACGGTTTAAAAAGAAATAATGCGGATGCAGTGTGCTATGAGATATTTGAAAGTAAGAAAACACATGGCATTCAGTACTGTGGACTCTCCCATTCATGCAGTAACTGGGACTGACCCTGCTTAGTTTCAAAGTGAGGAAGGATCCAGCACCCTTAGGCCATGTTTCTCTAAGTGGCCTTGTAACATGGGCTATTTTTTTAGGCAGCATTGCCTTAGGTGGGTGGCCCCTTCCTCGCTTTGAAGCTAAGAAGGGTTCATCTCAGGTACTGCCGGGATGGGAATCCCACTGTTGCTGTAAACATATCTATTTTTTGTATTATTGACAGGGAGGCTACAACTATCAGAATGCAAATCAGTAAAAGGCAAAACATTGTCTCTGAGTGCAAACATTTGTAAGGACTGAAAGTAGCACGGTTTAAAAAAATAAAATAATTTGGATGCCCATTTGGTTGCCCTCCCATCCATGCAGTAGCCGGGATTGACCCTGCGTAACTTCAAAACAAGGAAAGGGCTGGCACGTTTCTCTAAGTGTTCTTGTAACTTTAACGCATTTATCGGGCAGCTTGGTCTGTGGGGGCTGGCCAGTTCCTCACTTTGAAGCTAAGCAGGGTCTGTCCTGGTTACTGCATGGATGGGAGACCTGGATGGCAATCGTGCAACTGGCCTGGCCAGTGATTTTTCACCCCCAAAGTCACTATAGCTGTAAAAATATCTTTTGGAAAAAAAAAAAGAAAACTGACCACGGGTACTGAACTACACATTCCCTCGACTATCCGTAGTCCTCTATAGCTGCGAATATCATCAAAACGGCCAGAAGAAAATGCTCCCCAGGCCCTCACCAAGTGCCCCCCTCATCTGTGCAAGCTCCCCCCACCCCCAGATGTCCGCCTCACCTCCCCTTCCCTCTCACTTTCCCCCACAACACACACTGTTTCTGTGATGCAGTTTGCTTTGAGATGTTCGGCTATTTGAGGCTATAGCCGAGGCTACAGTAAGCTTTGTGTTGCAAACTCAGTCCCTAGACCCCCTCCAACTCCCAAATTTCACTTGGTACCCTATGGGAATCTGACTCACCTTAACTATAGGGCGGCTATTATATTTAGGTGCCACGTCCTGCCCCGCGATCTCAGTTAATTTTTTCCATGCACTCTGCTCTCTATTAGGAACACTGCTCTTTGAATTCTTAGAATCTTCACTTCTCGTTAAAGCTGTTCTTTTGAGGAACTGCCAAATCCAATAAGTCCCCAGGATTCAAGCACTGTGTCGACTGCGGGTGACAGATGTCCATTTGGTCCTGTACCCCATCTGTCTTTACTGTATAAAGACCACAACATGCAGGATTGCGCGCCATGTAAATCGATGAACCCGAACGCGCTTCGAGAAGGTGATACGTAGCTGTTTACTGTTCTCCATAAGGAAAAAGTTGACTATCAGGTTTGAGGTCGCTGGGTGCAGAGCGCGACACTCAGGAATGGTCCCCTGCCTGACACGACATGAAAAAGAAGCAGCACTGCAAAAGATCAGGATCTCCAGACGGTTCAAAGCATCAATCTTCATCATCGAAGAGGAGCCATCACTCCTGGGAGGCCTCAGAGGAACCGGCTCACCAGTTACCTTCCCTTGCTGCAGAGCAATGAGAGGCGTTCAGACGGAAGATGCTTGACATCTCCGCCATGGTGCCAGTGGCTTTGACCTCGCCGCCAGTGGCCTCGGCCTCTGTGCCCCTGGGTTCGACACAGGCGCTGTTGGCTTTGGCCAAGCCGATGGATGCCTCTGCACTTGTACGACCTGTCCTGGCAGGGACTATGTGGCTAGATGTGACAATGACCAGTCAAAGGTTCACTCCTTTCCATCTTCGGACGTCCGTCTTCTGACTTTGATCCCCCCTCAAACAGGGCCACTGGTGCTGACCGACAACACCTGTTTCGCAAGGGATTTTGCACCGCTCCCCAGAGGAGCATACATGTGCCATTTGGAGGTCATTTATGATGAGGAAGGGGATCCCATCCCGTTCAGACTAAAAACTCTCCATCCAAGGGAGGTCACAGACTTTCTGGAGGAGTTTTATGGGGAATAGTGGGAACTAGCAGATGTTACAACCAACTTGCAAGAGATAAGTGGCCTGAACACCTCGCCTTAGGTCAACATGCTCCCTACTGCTACCACGGGCAATCCGCAGGCCACGTTTCAGTGAATGATGCCAAAGTGGTAGACACCTTGGGGTTATCTGCCCCTTCTTGCCCAAAGATTCAGTGTGAGCAAACTAACATCTTGGACGACGGCCAAAGAAGGAGATGCTATTGCCTTTCAATCATGCAGTTGAGGGGCAGTTCTTGATCTCTGGGCCAAGCCGGAATTAGTTATTACTCTTGACCGTGACCTAGGAAAGAAGCACAGGCCAGCATCTTCAGACCCAATGTTCCTCTTTGCACACCCATCACTGGAAAGTTTGGTAGTTAAGGTCACTAGAGCGAATCTTAAGACCACCTCTGTCCTTGCCCCCAGACAATGAGAACAAGACGTTTGATGCATGGGGATGAAAGATTTTCGGCTCTTTGAGCCTAGGGTCTAGTGTGTGAATGCCTCTTGTGCCCTGGCCAAATTCTCCTCTGGACTTTGGTTCATCATGACTGAAGCTGCAGAGCACATCTCTGAGGGGGAAGATTCCTGATGGATTTGAAGCTCTGATTAGAGACGGCAAGGAATTCTCCAGACAGATAATTTAGTGAGGTCTGGATATCGTGGACTGTGTGGTGAGAACAATGGTTACGTGGTCTTGCACAGGTTCTCTTGGTTCAGGACATTCAAGAGAAGCTTGTGGACATGCCATTTAATGGTATGAACCTGTTCGGCACGAAGGCCAGCGAGTCCTTGCATACAGTTTCAGGCTTTGAATCCTACTGCAAAGTCACTGGGCATGGCAGTCCAGCAACAGCAGATGGGGGGCTGACGGGGGAGGTTGCCCTTTTGCCTTCTATGTCCAAAGGGGCAGAGGCCGTACCTACAGGGGCACGCCCAGAGGAGGTTCCTCCATCTCCACTGTGCCCTCTGCAGCCTATGGCGCAAAACCTCTCTGAAGTTGACTTCTGCCACCAGTCGCTGGTACAGGGCAGGATATCCCTGTTTGGAAAGGAATGGATGAATACCATTTCTGAGACCTAGGCCTTACACCTGTAGGATCTTTCCTCCCATTTTCTATTTGCACTCTAGACCTCCCGCTAGGCTACCAATCCTTGACTCTGAAAGCCCCCTTACCTGAGCAGATCTGTCAGTTTCTGGCAAAAGGGGCCATAGAACTTGTACCATCCTTGGTACAAGGCAGAGATTGGTATTCAACATATTTTCTGGTGCCGAAAAAGGACGGAGGTACAAAATCCATCCTGGATCTACAGCTTCTGACCTTGTTCTTGCTCAATGACAAGTTGAAGTTAGTCACAATACTGTGTCCAAATACTGTAGTCCCTGGACCTGCATGACTGGCTGTTTTCCCTGGATCTCCCTGATGCTTACTTCCATGTGGCTGTCCACAGTAAGTACCTGAGATTCAAAGTGGGGAATAGCCACTACCAATTCAAGGTCCAACCTTCGTGCTTTCTTCGCACCCAGGGTTTTCACCAAGCTGCGAGCAATGGTGGTGGTTTGGCTCAGAAGCAAAGGCATTCACGTACCCTAGCTGGATGATGGACTCGTCCAAGGCCCACTTCTCAGATCTAGCCTTGTCACACCTGTAGCAGGAATGTAGCCTATTACATAGCTGGGGCTTCTCCCTGAACATCAAGAAGTCTTGGGTTTTGCCGTCCCAGTCCCTCCGATTTATCAGGGTGGTCTTATACACTCACTTGGCCTGGGGTTTCTCATCAGAGGACAGAGTGGCGAACATCTACAAGATGGTCAAAGGGTATCAGCATTGGCTTTTTTGTGCTTGCTGAGCCTTATGGCCTTCTGCGTGCAGAGGCCTGGCTACACATGAGGTCAGTGGCTTCTGAGTTCTCAATGGTCTCGGTTTCTGGGGAAAAACCTCAGACCTTCTCCAGGTCTAGGTGAGTGTGTCTGGAGACTTGTAATCGTGGTCTATTGGGGACAATCTTCTGGGAGGGTAGTTTTGTTGACCTTGGTCCCAAGTGACTTTGGTCATAGATGTGTGCCTGAAAGACTGGGGAGTACACCTCCCAAGACCTTACCGTCAGCGGCTAATGGTCTCCATCATAGTGCAGAGAGCACATCAGTTAGCTTGAGTTGAGAGCGATCAGGCTGGCATTGGTCGCTTTTGTGCCCTTGAGGGTAGAAATGCAACAACACTGCTGGTCTTGATGGACAGCACTGTAGCCATGTATTACATCAACACACTGGTGGTGTGGGCTCCTTGCCTCTATGCAGAGCAACAAAGAAATTGTGGTTCTGGGCTTTGGAAAACAGCTTGTCTTTGACTGCGGCACATCTGGCCTACAAGGAGAACATACTGAGTCTTTGAGCAGACAGTCCTTGACCTCCTACGAGTGGGGGCTCTGTCAATAAGTTCTGGAGGAGATTTACTCCCATTGGGTACTCCACCGGTGGATCTCTTTGTTTCCAGTGCAAACAGGAAGTGCAAGAGGTTCTGCTCCAGGGAATTCCCTCGTCGGGGAGCTATGGGGGGGATGCCTTGACAGTTGAGTGGGAATTTGATCTGCTCTATTCGGTCCTGCTGATCCTCGTCATACCGCTGGTTCTCAGGAGACAACGCCTGTTCGGGTCCAAGATGCTCTTGATCGCTCTGGATTGGGTCCGGAGAACGTGGTCCTGGAGTTGCCAGACATGGCCATCTGCACTGCCTGGCGCCTATCGCAGAGGACGGAATTCCTTTCCTGCGCCTGAACCTTTATGCCTGGCTGCTGAAAGGTTGAGGTTTAAGGAGTGCGATTTGTTGGAGGACGTTGTGGACATGCTCCTCTCTGCCTGAAGACCAGACATAAAATCCATCTATACCTGCAGGTGGCATACTTTTTTGGCTTGGTCCGGGACAGCAATCTGGACCCTTTTACTTACTCCATATCCTCTCTTTAAAATGTTCTACTGTCCTTGTACTGCACAGGCCTGTAGATAGGTACGGCTAAGGCATATCTTGCGGCCATTTTGGTCTTCAAGAGGGCCTGGGGCAGGCTCCTTCAAGATCCCCACAGTTATGCACTTGCTGAGTGGTCTTTCAATTAAGTTTCCTCCAAACCAGTTTGTTGTTTCCGTTGTGGGATTTAAATTTAGTGTTGACATTTCTTAGGGCCACCATTTGAGCCCCTTCATTCCTGTTCCTTCAGGTTGCTCACCCTTAAGGTGGTTTTACTGGTTTCCATCACTTCCTCTAGACAGGTGAATGAGCTCCAGGCGTTATAAGTTAAACCGCCTTACTGGGTGACTTTGAGAGTTATGATATGGCATTTATTACGTGCCTATACACAAGTGTTTGAATGCACGACGAGGCAAGGGCGGAGAAACCGAGGGAAGACAGAGACAATGATCCTACTAGGCCAGGTGACACTCTGATTGCGCAAGTTCAGGGGAGGTGGGTAGGGGACAAGTGCAAGGGGGATAGGGGAGGGTGCAGTGCATTACATAGATAAATAGTAAAATAGGTAAGGCAATAATATTTTAAACAATCAAACAATAAATAAAAGTGTCGCCATCTGGTGGCCAGTGCAAGGGTAAGTGCAGACATCAGGTGTCAAGTGCAGGTAGGGGCTGTAGGGATACAGAAACAGTCCCTGAGTGCCAGGGATCCCAGTGGGGCAGTGCAGGTGTGCAACTGGCGAGCAGGGGACCTGGGCCCGAGATCAGAGGGTAGCCAGGTAATGAGTGCAAGTTCAGATTCAGTCAACAGATCAGCAGGGGAGAGGAGGAGAGAAAGCAAAAGCAAAGAGGAAGGTCTTGAGGTGCTTCCGGAACCGGAGATGGTTCTCCTCAAGTTTCAGAGAGGTGGGGACGCTGTTCCAGAGGGAGGCCCCAGCAGAAGAGAGAGATCTACCACCAACTCGCTCCTTGGAGAAGCGACTAACCCTGAGGGAGTAGGAGGCGTATGATTGAAGAGCTTGAGAAGGAAGTTATTTAGGAAGAAAGGGTTGAAGGTATTGAGGTCCCAGGCCCCAGAATCCTTGTGGACAATGCAGAGGGTTTTGAACGTAATCCTCTCAGCCACTGGGAGCCAGTGCAGAGATTTCAGTGCTGGAGAGATACGATCCGTGGTCTTGAGGCCAAGGACAAGTCTTGCAGTATCTGTTTTGGCAAAGTTGCAGAGGGCAGAGAGTAGAGGCAGGCAGATTTAGAAAGAGGCTGTTGCAGTAGTCCAGCCTAGAGAGAACCAGAGCTCTGGAGACAGTGAGCATCTGTGGGAAGGAGCAGAAGGGAAGAATACCTCTGAGGAGGTGCAGCTGGCAGTGTGTCTTCGTAGATACGTCAGAGATGTGAGGAGAGAAGGAAAGTGTGGAGTCGAAGATGACCCCACGGTTTTCAGCCTCACAGGTGAGAGCAGGAAGAGAGCCAAGAGAGGCCGGCCAGAGAGTGACAGGAAAGGGGGGGAGCAGGTGTGCTGATGAGGAGAATCTCGGTCTTACTGGCATTAAGACAGAGATCGTTGGCGGCAAGCTACTCCTGGATGGCGGACAGACAGACAGTCAGAGATGGGAGAAGAGGTGGCAGAAAGGAGCCTGAAAATGAGTTGTGTCATCCGCATAGCACTGAAAGTTGGGGCAGAGAGCGGCAATGCGGCGGGCAAGAAGTGCCAGGTCTTGGTTGAACAGCCAGGGAGAGAGGTTAGACCCCTGGGGAACACCACAGGTAGAGATAGAGATAGAGATAGAAGAGAGGAAGGACCCAGTTTGGACCTGGGAGGGTCGATTGGAGAGGAAGGTCAGCCAGGCCAGGGCCTGATTGGTGATAACCAGGTTATCACGGAGGCAGTTGAGGAGGATGGCATGGTTGACCGTGTCAAAGGCAGAGGAGAGATCAAGTAAGATGAGGACACGGGGTGTTGGAATCGAGGTTAGAGAGCAGGTCTTCACTGATGTTCAGGAGAGCAGTTTCCGTGCTTCTGAAGCTCTGAAGCCAAACTGATGGTCATGGAGACAACCAACAGATTCAATGTGAAGATTAAGCTGGGAGATGGCCAGCTTTTCCAGGAGTTTGCCCAGGAAAGGAGTGACGGAGATTGGGTGATAGTTAGCCGGGCAGGAAGAGTCGGCAGAGGGTTTCTTAAGAAGGGGGTGCACAAGGAAGTGGTTCAGGGGGGAGGGAAAGACTCTGGTGGCCAAGGAGTGGTTGCAGAAATCAGCCAGAGCAGGAGCCAGGGTGTCAATGTGGTCCTTGATGGTTTTGGAGGAACAGGGGTGAACCTGTTTTGACAAGACTTTCATAGATCGGACTTGTCTTGAAACCTCGTCTGAGGAGAACAGGGGAAGGCAGAGAAGAAGGGAGGAGAGGTGGCCGAAGAAGGGCCTGAGGAAGTGCCAGGGGTGGAGGGTGAAGGGGGAGAGGAAGAGAGAGAGAACAGGATGCCCTGAGTTTTAGATATGAAATGAGAAGCCAGGGCCGTGCAGAGGGCCTGGGAGGGGACAGGAGAGGTAGAGACTGCAGCAGGATTGGCCAGCTCCTTGCAGATTTTAAAGAGTTCATCCGAGTTGTTAGCTGACGCCGAGATGCAGGCTTGGATGAGGGGTCTCTTCTTGGTGCGGACAGAGAGCCAGTATTGCCTTAGGAGCAGTCGGCAGGAGAGTTTGTTAGAGGATTTACCGGAAGCACGCCTTATCCTCTCAGCCACCCTGCACTTGCTTTTAAGGGTGAACGCAAGTTAGATCCTTCTTTCTTCTGAAAGTGGACTTTCATATTCCATTTTTTCCCCCTCCACTTCTTCCTTCCAAGAAGAAGGAACGTCTCTATCGGGTGGACCCTGTTCGGGCCCTCGGCTACTACATCTCCCGGGCCACAGAGGCTAGGAAAGATGACCAGGTTTTCATTGGTTAAACTGGTGCTTGTGCTGGCAGAGCTGTGACTCAACCAACCCTGTCGGGGTGAATCATTATCTGCATCTTGGAATGCTATGATCTGACTGTAACGTAAGTGCCTTATGGTCTCAGTGCACACTCCACCAGAGGGTTAGCTGCCACTTCTGCTCTGCAACACGTAGTCCCTTTTCTGGGCAGCGACGTGGGCTTCTCTGCACACAGTTGCAAAACATTACTGCTTGTATTCGTTGCCTGGTTAGAGCTTTAGGTGGTGTCCTTACTATCTTACCTCCGTTAAGTCATTGTACTGCTTTGGGAGTCTATCACAGAGGAGGAATCAGTGGGAGGAAAGGAGTTCATTAGAAGAACAAATTACTTACCTCTCGCTAATATTTTTTGGGGATGGATGTTCCTGCCACAGATTTCTCATTGCACTACCTTAAGCCCTTATGGCAGATAGCTAGTTTAACTGTGTTCTGCTGTCCCTCGGCTCCTGAGGTGTTAGGGGAAAAAGCCTGAGGTTGCAGAGCAGAGCGCTTGGATTAATGGTGTCAGTTTCACCGCCAGATGACTGCAGTACTTTTTCTTCTCCTTGAGTGCAGCCTTTAATTCCGAATTTCACAAACGGGTCACTCATGTTACCACTGTCTCGGAGCTCCTTGTTGCATTCACGAAGTAAATGATTGAAGTGGCATTTGTGAGGTTGGCACCATGGAAGGAGACACAAACAACAGATTCAATATGTAACAATGGGCTTTTATTAATGAAAAGGTAAGGATGATGTAAAGCCTAATTTGCCCTATGCTAAGGTGGGACTTCCCTTTCTAAAGAAACTAAGGATAATCTGTGTCAGTAAGTTCAACTGAAAAGTCTGGCTGTGTCCAAAACCTATGCTTGCCCTCACAACTAAGACAAAACAATGTGTAGGGATGTCAACCATAACTAAATAGTGTTCCAAATGTAAAGTTCTGAGCTATTTCCAACTCGGGCTTAGTCTTCTGCTTCTTTTCCCCAAATGTCAACAAGTACTGCACAAGGTTCAGGTTAGCTTCTTTTGGATTTAAAGTTATAAAGTTCCACACCTTTGTAAATGTCAGGATGCCGTTCCCCAAGTTCAATATCAAAAGATGTTACAAGAAGAAGTATCTTGAAGCTTTATCTTTAAACTGAGTTTCAACAATTCTTGCCAGCTCAGGGTCCCTTCTCCAAGTCTCATATGCACCAATGGTAGTTTTCCTTTTGACACAATAGCAGGTTTCCTTGGTAGAATATAGGGGTTCTCTGGTCTTGGCACACTTGTTAGACCGCACGGTGCACCCATTATAGGTCACGTAACCAGGAACCTTGAATTCTCTTCCAGCAGTTCAATATTCAACATATAGGAGTTTGCTGTTTCATTTCGTTTGTATTCAACATTAGCAGATTGCTTATTTTGATTCAGTTCATTATTCAATGTTAGCAGTTTGCTTATTTTCATTCATAACAATCTTTCTTGGAGACTTTGATCATACTTCCTCTCTCGTGTGGCTCCCCTTTTGTTAAAAGCTGTTCTGCTCACAATTCGCTGCCTCACGTAGCTCCCAGTTTTGTAAAAGATTTTATTTCTTTGTACAGAGTCTGACAAGAACGTATCACCTGATACGCGACCACTCTGTTACTTAGTATTCCTTAACTACCCATTTCATCAGTATTCTTTGTTTAGCATGTTTCAGGGATCGTAAACATGTATTTAGTCACTCACAATTATTCTGCTACATTGTATTCACTTGTGCCTTTCATTTACTGGGTTTCCCATTATGTGAAACTCACCGGTTGTGTTTTTGCCGTTCAGCTGTATTCTATTGAACTGTCTTTTTCCTCCAAGGTCAGGACCTCACCAGCTGCCCCTCAAACACTCTTGGGCTCCCTTTGCAGCCCAGGGGAACAAGCATTTCTTCCTAATCACTTCATAAAGGATCAGCACACCTCCTGGCTCTCTTCTCTGGACTTCTCCGGCTCCCTGGAGACATGGCTCCCTTGCCACGCTTCCTCTCGCTGCCTCCTCTGCAGACTCTCTGTGTCTCAGTCTCGTTCTCCACCAGCTGGTCCTGGGCAGCTCTGGTGTCTCAGTTGCTCTCCCAACTCGCTCGCCTTCCTTCCTGTTACTGCTCTTTTCATATTCTCCTGAGACCCTGATTGGTTGCAGGTGGGCATACTTAGTTTCAGTTGCCTGAACCTATTAGTTGGACATGTCTGTTCAGTATACTGGTGTGCCTCTTTAGTCATCTTCTTCGTCCCAGTACCAAAGTGGTGAGAGTAAGTGGTGTTCATTTCTCTGTTGTTTCATCCTTGTCTCAGTACTGCCAGGTACCCCAAGAGGGGAAAAAAGGGGAACTGATCTACCATAACCCATAAAGGTCGGGAGAGGGTTGAACTGGTTGTCACTAGGATAAGGGGGATACCATGTCTTGCCTAAAGGTACCCTACTACCCAATCCCCAAGGACCCTCCACCCAGGTGGTTCTCCCTCGCTTGCCACCCACAGGGTCAGAATCCAAAAGCAATGACCTTTCCCTGGCCACTGGCGTAGAGGATCCAAGGGGAGTAGGAGTTAGAATACCCTCAGGTTTCTCAAACATACTTACGTGAATTTTTATGTGTACAAGTTTCTGCTGACTGAACCATCTCGCTACCAATATTTATAATTCAGGTGGAACTTTGATCTCAAACAGTGACGTGCGCTGACAGTTTTTTTCAACTTTATTTCAATTATTTAAAATACTGGATTTATTGGTCTGTGACTTACTACAATGCTTAATCTTCTGTTATATGCGTGATTTGAGACAATAGTCAACGGGTGTTTAATGCTGAATTATCTCTGATCCGTCACCTGGAGCCCTTCACTAGCATTCTTGCCAAAGCTCTTTATAGCTTTTAAGGAGTCCTTAATGCAATAAGCAGAATGCGTTGATTAACGTTGCCAGTTTCAATGTTGAGCTGGCAGCAATGCTTTGAAAATTCTCCCAGCAGTTGCGCAATGCTTCAATTCTCTATCACTTGTGCGATTTATAAGAATAGCTGAATACATACTGACAACCCCTACGAAACGCAATGGGTTGAGCCTGCCACTTAATTCGTTTTTTGATATCTCCACTGTGCCCTCTTCTGCAATGGATGTCTGCGGTATCATACTGCTGTCTGTTCATCACAAGACTTGCAATGTTACAGCATGGTGAACGACCGTCCAGGGTAAAACAAACTTAACCAGAGCGCACCGGTTCCAGCAAAAATATGGCGCATAGAAGAAAAGGAAAAATAACCTCCTTGGAACTGTCTGCTGCATACGCCCCGAGTCTAAACATTGACAGAATTCACATGCAAGAATAATTGTGACCACAGAACAGGAGTCAATATACTGTGTGGTGTATAAGTGGAGAAATCTATATTCCTCATCTAAACCACAGAGATGGAATAGAATTAAAAACGCTCAGTTGCAAATGATAGGAACTGTCCAAATATTGCATCACTAAGGAAATATCTGTGATTACTCCTTTGCACACCATGAAAACTTAAAAGTATCAGTTGCACAAGGCTTGGTTTGTGAAGGTACTTGTGAATTAGCCTATGTTTCAACTTTCACAAGCGTCCTGAAGACGGGTTTAAAGACGCATCAAAACTAGATTGATTCTGAATGTTTTTTTCTTTACACCTAGAAACACTAACCAGTGTAGACACCCTACAGAGAAAACCAGCATATGGAGATAAATGTTTAACATATCTCACTTCACAATTAGTAATTGATACAACTGGACACTAACGACCTGTGTTGCAAAAGTAGGATAGCTTTTTGTGAAAATATCTCCGTTTGACTCCATCACAAGATGTTGACATGTTCCTTCTCTGACAAAGCTCCTGATTTATTTTTATTTGCGATATTCCAATTTCTGCTGTCTGTGGCTGTACCGTATGGTGAATGCTGATTATCCTCCCATAGCTTTAACTTGGTCAGTGTTGTAGCTGAATAGAATGTGGAATGTTTGGTGGGTAGAAATTGGGAAGGAATGGAATGGAGAGGAGTCAGTTATGATATGGCAATAAAGGAGTTCAGACATGCAGGCGGACTTCTGTCATTATTTGATGAAGATATAATAATTAAATTGGTGTCCATGAGGCACACAACAATTGGCGACGAGGTAGTGATTGACCCACTGAAACACTGATGAGCTATAGAGATCGTCAAGAGAAAGCAGCCTGTGAAACTATTTGAAAAAATACAGTGGAATTGGCTAATGAGAAGACAGAAATAAAGATAAAGGAAACAGAAGCCAAAAGAAGGAAAGAGTAAGAACAGAGGAGCAACACTGCATGGAATTGCCTGGTATGACTTTCTAATATGGCATACATGAATACATGTAGGAGAACATTACCAACGGGCTGGTGTGCAGGAAAGGCATTTTTTTTAAAAAAAAGAGACAAGGGAGAAACTGGAACTGTGATATGCACGGGTGTGCGAGGTCTAAGACTGTTGGCGGTGTCAGAGTCACTGGCTGGGGCTCTATGAAGCAAAACTAAAGGAAGGCATTGAAAGGAAAGTGATGTGGTGCGAGTGCAACCAAATGAAGGAATTTGAGCAAAGAATAAAATGCTGCCATCTCATGAGTGATTGCACGAAGAGTGTCAAATAAGGAACATAAGATCGAGACACTAACTAAATGAAACAAACCTTGAAATGAACTAAAATGTGTCATGAGTGTAAAATGGAAACTATATAAGTTCAATTAAATCAAAGTGTGGAATAAAGAGCACAGTGGTGAGGCATAGACTGCAACAACAACACAAGTGCCCACACTGGGAAATTGTTTTCCATACTGGCTGCAGAACGGAAAATATAACACAAAATTAAGGTGGCAAAGAAAGATACCAGTGAACAACCCACACCACGGCAGGTGAATCTGGGAATCCGGATGAAAGTGAACAAGTGGAATGCTACAAGTATGAGCTAGTGGCAGAAGGTCTGCTATCTCCCTGTATATAATCACAATTGTGCTGCTGTAGGACCTTGAACAGTACACTCCATAGGTGAACCAGCAAGGGATTGGAATTTAAAAAAAAGTGTTTTTAAAGTGGTGTTAAATTGTAAGGTGCCTCATTTGCACTCACACACGGGTGCATAGAGCAACCCTATAATGTAACACTATTCAGAAAGAGATCATCATTTCATTCATGGTTATCCTGGTGCGAGAGCAACAAAACAAGATAGAACTGGACAAATGAAAGTTGCACAGATGAAATAATATTGACCAATAAAGGAAATAACATTATGCAATCAAGCAACAAAGGCAACTACTGCTGATGAAAGAAAGAGCGAAGCAACTGGGCCAGAAGTGAGTAACCATGTTCCTGAATATCACAAGTGGGAATACAAGATCAGTCCAGAATGAGGGGATTCTGGTGAACTATCTACATTTCCCGGACCCATTTAGAGTTGGGACACAGGAAAGTCAAAGCAACGATGGCAAGAATGGATGGAGGAGTTCGAGGGCTTCTTGAGAGCAGCAGGGAATCGGGATGCCTCAAACAAAATTGACATATTTGTTAATTTGGTAGGAAAGGAGGTGAGAAATGTGGTAATGAGCATTCCGGCTCAGGAAAGAACAACATATAAACAATTGGTCGCTGCAATTGGTGAACATTTGGTTGTCTCTCCCAATCAGGACTATGAGCGATATGCATTTAATCAGTGCACACAGAATCCACATGAAACAATTGACCAATTTGTATTACGATTAAAGAGAAGGGCAGAATATTGTGAATTCGCAAGCTTTAGCGATGATGAGGCGATTAGGCTGATAATCATTGAAGGGTGTACGTCATCACAACTTCGAAGACATCTTCTAAGAGTGCCTCTCTCATTAAAGGAAGTCCTGAAGTTGGCACAAGTGTATGAAAGAACTGAAAGGCAGGTAGCCAAGATGGAAAACAGAAGTGAGTTAAATACCATTAACGGTATCAGAGATAACAGACAGAGGCAATCTCGATGTTCAAACCTGTTCACCCGGCAAAGTGCATGGTATGGCACAGACAGGTGTCAGCTGGAGAAGAAGTGCTATAGATGTGGATTGGATTTTCCACACAGAGGTAGATGTCCAGCTTTTGGTCGGATATGCATGAGATGTGGGCAAAGGAATAATTTCTGGATCATGTGCAAAGAAGAGACCCAAGTATCGGCATCTTGGAGATCTAGCACACAATTGCTACCAAGGAGGAGGTGTGGCATGGTGAGATTTCCTGATAAGGAGAGCATACAACCTAGTGCAAATGGATATGTAAAAATGTGTCAGTCCCAGCTGAGATGTGCCAAAGCAGTAACATAAAACCAAAGGAAAGATCTGGACACGAAGCATTTTGGAAATGGGGGCTGAGGGAACATGGACATGGTCATGGAAGAAAGAAGACTGCAGGCCAATGTGGATTGGATGAATCGCAAGAGGTGAATGGAAGAAGATGAGATGTCAGTGAATGAAGGTGCATTTATACTGAGTAGGCAAAAACAACAAAGGAAGGTGGGATCCAGTCTTGACCCAGATTCAGTAACAGTCATGACTGTCAAAAGGCCCATAGCAACTGCTTTGAGAGAGAATGGTGTAGTAACAGGGAAGATAGAAGATGATTCACTCTTTCATGCAATGTTCCAGGATGAGTTGGAAGAAGAAACAGGGAGAAATGGGGAACCTGTTAGGCTTATGTCACAGGATGTCTCAAATGGAGAACTGTATGGGGAAAGGAGGAGTGAAGGACCTGTTAGTCTCCTGTCCCTTAAAGACTCTGGACATTCGCCTCCTTATTTGACCGGCAGTGGGTGCCCTCAAAGGACTATACGTAAGCCTGTATGTCTCATTGAACAAATGTAGCGGTGACCCTGTCAGTCTGACGGTGAGAGTGAACTTCTATGATAAGCAAGGGGGAGGCGTTGTAGCTGAATCTTGGATGGCTGAATCTTCTATGATAAGCAAGGGGGAGGTGTTGTAGCTGAATAGAATGTGGAATGTTTGGTGGGTAGAACTTGGGAAGGAATGGAATGGAGAGGAGTCAGTTATGATATGAGAAAAAAAGGAGTTCAGACATGCAGGCTGACTCCTGTCATTATTTGATGAAGATATAATAATTAAAGTGGTGTCCATGAGGCACACAACAGTCAGTCTCATTTTACTTTTAACCTGGTCTAGGCACGCTCATTAAAAGAGGTTTGGCTGTGGATAAAGCTTATGTTTTACTGTTTAAGCTTCATTTGTCATTGTCACAATAACGTATGAACATCACCCGTATTGTGCCTTTCATCTGGTACACATTTAACTGCTATATTTGTGACGCAATTGCATGGCACAGATTTAATTAAATATATTTTGACGGCCTCCTGCAAACTGCTGGTGAGCGTACCTCTGAATTCTGAGCTAATTTATTTTGGCATTTCTACACCATTTCTTACTTTTTAACCGAATATGGATGCACCTGGTCCTTCCCAGCTGGAACTTAACTTCAATAAAATGGTGAATACTCTGGATTAACATTCCCTGGCTTTTCAAGACTACTTTCAAACCTTTAAAAATGATATCAAGGGATTGTCCGGAAGACTTGAGGAAGTTGAGGAACGTGTTTCTTCGGCAGAGGACAGGCTTGAGTGCATGGAGCAAATGCAGGTGTGACTACACCAACTGGAGGAAAAGTACTCAGAGTTGGAATATCGCAATAGGAGGAATAATATTGGAATATATTGAATTCCAGAGGAGGAAGGTGACGACCCAATTACATTTTTAGAGAGCTGGTTTCCCAAAATTGTCGACATCTTTCTCCACTACTCTTGAGTTGCAGAGGGCTCATCAAATCAAGCCGCGATACACATAATATAATCAGGCTCCAAGACCTTTCATTACATGCCTCCTGCAACACCAACAAGTTAGACAGATCCTACTTGAGGCTAAAAAAAGCTGCCTCAATGTTTTTGTTGCTGGTAATACAATCTGCTTTGCTCCTGATTTTTCCAGAGAGACCTAAACAAAATGGAAGAAGTTGCATGACATCCGCCTGTTGCTTACAAAAATGGGCATTAGGTATGGATTATTAGAACCTGCCAAAATGATTATTAATATTCCTAATGGCCCTACAAAAGAATGTTTGCATCCCGATACTCTTATTTTCTTTCTTTTGCATTGAACTTGACGCTAACCACATGGATGTCTCCGTTCCTTCGTTTGTCATCTGAGGATTCGGTATCCTTAAATCCTCACCCATCTCAGTATTTTCAATGACAAGCCAAATCTAATAAACACCAAGCCTTTCATAGATGCTTGGACAGCCCTTCCTCTTCTGAAAACAAGCTGGTGTTAGACAAATCTAGAGACTGATGAGAGTTAAATCTTGCTTGCAAAATTAAATTTTCTGAAACTCCCTAGAATCATCTAGTTGAACCAAATATCTTTAACTGCCATAAAGCTCCTTACTCTTGCATTATATTATTGTATGAGGTATATGTATTTTACGATCTCTTACATTTTTTTTACCCAGAACTGCCTGTCCACTGTACTGGAGGGTGGAGCGACCTCTGAACGGGCCCATGAGATTCAGAGCTCGCCCTCTGGCACCTTAAATCCAGATAACTGCACCTTGAGGAGGATGGGGTTCAGGATTATCTTACTCCAACACCAATCAATAAGGACAAGTCAATGGTTTGGCAAAGGGAAGTCCGTTTAATAAAAAGTACAAAAAACAGGGAAACAAATGGAAATCATCAGAACTGCGATCGCCTGTCACGCTTCAACTTCCAAATTCTTCATGCAAACAGTAACTTTTATAGCAAATTCTCGTCATCATTGACGTGTAAAACTCAAAAGTTTGACATGCAATTCTATTGGTCGGGAAAGGTAACTTAAGTATAGGTACTATATCTGTATATGGTAACAGAGCGTGAGGATTGGATAAC
Organism: Ambystoma mexicanum; assembly: GCF_040938575.1. Classification (NCBI taxonomy): domain Eukaryota; kingdom Metazoa; phylum Chordata; class Amphibia; order Caudata; family Ambystomatidae; genus Ambystoma; species Ambystoma mexicanum. The sequence goes on from NC_090925.1 coordinate 637,572,707, forward strand.
TCTTATCAGGTGGCCGTCTACGCCCATCCCTCTACATCACTCGTGATAGACGTCACTAAAGGTACAACATCTCATTGGTTCTACTAGCTATAGGAACCTAGATTATTTGGTCCATTGTGATTGGGTGGGTTACACCCCTAGGCATAAATCTTCATTTTTTTTGGTTCTTCTATATCCAATTCTTCGTCTTCTGGGTTTGTACATGATGGTGTGAATGTGTGTTTCTTTGGAGTCCATATTTTTATCACTCCTTTCAGGCTTCCTGCTGTTTTTACATGTTCGTCTTTGTTCCAGGTCATAAGCTGACATTGTCCATTTGGGCTGCAATAGATCGATTTTCCTTCATAATGTCTACGTCTTCTGTGATACACAAATTTTGTTCCTTCTGGTGCAAATTCGCTGACCTTCATGAAGTTTCTTATTTCTTCATCAGTCAGGTCTGTGGGCTGCCCTCCTGGTTTGACATCGATCATGATCTTCCTCCCAATGGCTTTCTTCGCAGTTTTCTGGCACTGTGTGATGACTATCTTGATGACACAAAATCCTAGTAGTATCATCAATAGCAGGGCTCCCAGAAACTTGAATATGTCTGCCATCCATTGTGGGACCCATGAGAAAAGTGTTCCAAACCAGCTGTCGTCATCAACTTCATCTGGTTCTGTAGGTTTGTCAGCATACTGATGGCTTCTGTTAAGGCTCTGTTTTCTTCGTCATGGGAAGGTATAAATGTGCAACATAATTCTCCGATTTTTGCGCAAACAGCTCCACCCATCGCAGTGATCATGTCAAGTACAAATCTGTTCTGGAGGGTCATTAATCAAATTGCTCTTTGTTCTTCTTTAATCGCGTTGAATCCTTTTATGGTAGTGTTGATGGTCGGCAATAACTCCCATCTGGTTATATGCAACCATTTCGTATTTGCTCCAACCTGGAATCTTGGCATGAGGATTGTTGTGAACACTGATGAGAGGTGTGACTAAACAGCCTGTGTTCGTATGGGACTGCATGAAATGCTTCTTCTTATTTGGCAGAAAAGTAATTCTCTCTCTTTCTTCGGGATACCAGTTCCACAGATCTCCTTTTCCTCAGGTGAGCATCTGCTTTCGGGAAACTATCAATATTCAGGTCACTCTTCGGGATCAATAGTGCAGGAATGTGGACGTTCCCTATTGTGCATATGCCTCCCCAGTTTTTCGGCAGTCTTATGTATGCTTTGGATCCACACACCCAGTAATGATCCATAATTACTGTAGTTCCGTGAGTTATTCATGGAGCTTCAAAGATTCGTCTGCAGTTTTGATTCTCCCCCATTTTTCTTGTGCCATTGTTCCTGAAGCACAATTTCGGGCTTTCCAGTGGCATTATCTGCAAGGGTCCTCCACTGTCTTCGACCCAGGTCAGTAATCTTGTGAGTTTCGGCCATAAAGGTCTGCACAACCTCTGTGAGTTCTCTATTGCTTCCTTATATGCTCCATAGACCATCCATGATCAGCAGATCACCACTCCTTCTTCCCATCCGTTTGGTGAAAGCACTGTTCCCCAAATCTGCATTTGGCCTCTGTTCTTCCAGTTTTTCGCCTCTTCTGGAGTTTTTCCTTGGACATTAAACTTTGGGTTCACTTCCCATCTGATTGCTGTTCCTTTAACTCCAGGCTTCTCGTACCTGATCACATGATTCCTTGTATGGGCTCTGTTTCTCGTCTTAATGTCCTGTATATAATCATCTTCATCGGGGTGATTTGTCTCGGTTGCCCATATCAATGAGGCATCCCTTCCCATGAACTGTCCTCTGGTGTTGCACATTGCTACGTGTGAAAGACAGTGTGCTGTCGGGACGTCAATTTCTACAGCCACGAAGATCTTGAATTTCCCCATGCTGTATGGTAGAAGTGCACAAACGAAGCATTCTTCTTCTGATTTCCTTCTTCCAACTTCTTTCATGTGCTGGTACCAAATGTTGTTTCCTAGATGTGCTGTGCTGTCTAGGTAGTCGTTCAGTTCACTGTTATCTTCATGTAGGCTTCTCTTGATTCTTAGTGTCTTCCTGTAGTTGGCAATGACAATATCTCTAAACGCGTCTGTGCGGCTTTTCCTGGGGGATTCTCAGGCTTTCTGGTCGATGGTCAGGTTTCCTTCTCTGCATCAATGTGGTAGGTAGAGGTTTTGTAATTCTCTCCTTCTCATCTTGCATCCTTTTCCTTCCCTCTATAAGTGTCTTTATTAGCCACCAGCCTGTCTCCGGCCCTGTGTATGGCTGCATCATGGGCCTGGTACTTGTTCCTTGTGTTTGAACTTGTGTGATAGTTAGTACAGTCTCTGCGGGTTTATTTTCCAGTTCCTCATGTAGCTTCTTCGCTCTAGCTATGAATGGGAATAAATGATTTATCAACATTTGTGTTCTTGCAGTGAATTCTCTCGTAGCTGCTCCTGTCTTCTCGAGGGCTTTTGCTATGTCTGCATTAGTCGGTCTTCCATTTGATTCCTTTCGGTCTCTCTCCTTGTTTTCTGGGGCTGATTGTTCGGTAGGCAGTCTCGTGCTCTCTGCTGCCTTTGCTTGAGGTTCTGCAGCCATTGACAAATGCCCTAGTTCGTGTGCATTCGGTGTATGGGTGTGTGAAGTAGTTAGTGCTATGTTTTCATTCATTCCGTGCTGACCCTGTATTCAGCTTTTCTCTTCATTTGTTACCTCGCGTGTGTGTGTGTATTACTGCTAATTACATTCAATTTTAGTTCATTTACCTTACCATCAGATTTATTTGGGACTGGAATGACTATATAGGGTCTGGGTGCCTTTGTGGACTCATGTGTACATCATCAGGTGGATGCACTGCAATTGGTCCGTTTCGTGCACCAAAAACGAATGCAGTTCTGATTGTTAATGACAGAAAGACAATGTTAATCACCATGCATATACATATAATCGCGCAGTATGAAAGGTGGCAGCATTTCCTTCCAGGGAAGCGGGGGCGCCCCTCTGCTGGCGGGATGACCAGGTTACTTTCCTGGGCCTCCATTTCAATCATCACAAAATGTCAATGGTTATTCTTTTCCCCCAATTCACTTGTTCTCGAACAGTTTGTATCGTAAAGTGTCTGGTGCTTCACAAGTGTCCTCCCTCTTGCGGGTGACGATTGTCTCTTGATACAGAATTCAGTATCCCTGCTAGACTATGAAAAATAGGTTAGACTAATACTTAGATAAGTCACTTTTACTATATATATTCAAAATAGGTAAGTTCCCAGTCCACCCCCCGAATCTGCTTCAGTCCTGAGGACATGCTGGAACCTGTTTAATGTGAAAAAATAGAAAACATGGAAAATCAAAAATCAAAAAATCAAAAAAATAACAGGTGAAGTTCTTATCTCCGCTCCCTTGATCTGTTCCATGGCGGAAAGATGAAGTGTGTTGAGATGAAGTCTCCTGGATCTCTCCCACGGTGGATGGTTTCACTGGAATCTCCCAAGAAGTCGATGGACATTAGTGTTTTTAATCTGAGCTATAATGGCATGCAAGAGCATGTTTAGCTGAGTACTCTTCACTGGATCTCCGAGAAATGTGAGTACGTCAACCCACTAGTTCTGGAGAGTTCTCAATGAGGTGAAAGAAGACATGGTATGCATATCTGCTGTCTTCTGGTGACAATGACATTCATCCTGTCTTGCTGGGTTCAGGATTATAGGCCCTTCTTTTGACATGCACAGTCCTTGCACTTTCCTGCTGCATGAATTGTGACCAAGAAGTTCAGTTTGACCCACAGTTGGTTCAAATGTTCAGTGTTCGTTGGATCTCTGATGAATGTAAGAGTGTCTGTGGTTCTCCTGATAAGAGCTGGGCACTCTTCGATTATGCAAAAGAAAAGTGTATAAGTGAGTTAATCTATAATTGCCTGTGGTGGAAGCATGTGTGTCCTTTTCACTGTATTCTGGCAATGCAATGAAGGCTTCCACGATGACAGTGAGCAGTTGCCAAATTACTTTCCTGTTGGCAGGATCTTGGATGAAGTCTGTGACACTGGTGACTCTCCCTACAAGTGATGGATACGTCTCTAGCACTAATTGGAAACAGGACAGCACCTCTTGTGATATTTCTGTTAGGTGACACCATAAGTGCTGCACAACAAAGTCTTGATATTTGATGATTCAGAATGCTGTGTTTAGTTCTTAAGGTAAAAGTCCTCAATCTCAGTCTATTAGAGTCTTTCTTTTCTCAACAACGCTTTAGTGTGATTTGACCTACAAGTTTGTGTCAACATACGTGTTGTGGCTTAGATGCGCAATTGTCTTCTTCACCCTACAACTGAGATGCATAGAGTGTCGTTATGTCCTTATCCCCTTTTTGCTTAGAGGAACTGTCCAGTTTAAGCCACAACTTGCAAAAGAGTTCTTTGTCTTGTCTTTGCTGCTCATGCGTCCTTCTTCCTCGTCATGGATCTTGTCTGCACGTGCTGAGGTTCTTCCACGTTGTCTGTATTTTCTTCACGGTGGGGTGCAGCTTGAGGGCTTTCTCAGATGCAGGGCTTAATGTCATTGAGAAAAATCCATGCTCTCCTGCCCTTCAATTTTACTGCTGTTGGAGTGCAGTCTTCTACGATGAAAGGACCATTGAATCTCGGCTCGTCTCACCTTTTCCTCGTGTGGTTCTTTATTAGGACTGCATCTCCAGGGAAAACAAGTGGAATACAAAGAACTTGAGCTGGGTCTGTTGCAGTGTCTTCTGCAATGCTTTGTGCTGTGCTGCACCCTTTTCGTCGTCGCTGCAATTGGTCTGAAATTACAGTAAGGCTGGATGTCATGCAGTTCAGGTATTCTTGTAACTCGGTTCCCAGGATCTCTTGGGTTGGCTGGGCATCACATCTAGCTCTATTTCGTGGGGTAAGTGGGGGTATTCATTCTCCTTCCTGTGACTATCTTGTGCGGCGTAAGATGATGGTCGGAGCCTGGTTGGTTCCGAAGAGCATACAATGCCAGTGGAAGGCAGTGCAACCATCCCCTCTTTAGAGAAAGCTTCACCTTGGCTATCATTTCCTTTAACAAGCCGTTGAGCCTCTCGCAAATACCATTACCTTCTGGATGATACGCCAACGAGAACTTGTGCTTTATACCAAGCAACAAGCTGATCTGCTCAAAAACTGTGTTAACAAAATGAGCCCCGTTGTCTGACCTCATCACCTCTCACACCCCCCATCTAGGGAACACTTCACTCACCAGGAATTTGGCCGCACAGGTAGAGTCTGGGTGTGTACATGGTCCTGCTTCTATTCTTCTAGAGAATGGACACACCACTACAATTAAGTTCCTGTACCGGTTACACACTTGAATCATGTCGACGTAGTCGATATGTAAGTGCTGAAAAGACCCATTTGGCCGGGTGATCACTCCTCTCACTACCTTTAATGTGTGCCCAGCGGTGAATTGCTGGCAGATTATGCAGTTCACCATAAAGAATGCAACATTCTCTGCTAAATTCGGTATAAACCAGTCTTCCGCAAGCGTTGCTGCTAAGTTTTCCTTTGTCACATGTATAGGGTAATGTAATTGCTCCAATGCTATTTTTAGTAGGGCTACAGGCATGACTGGTTTACTAGTGCTGTCATGCCACCACAATCCGTCAGAGGGGTTTAAAGAACACCCTCAATGTTTCCAAAGGTTCTTTTCATCTTGAGGTGCCTCCCCTTGAAGTTCCATTAGTTGCGTCTGCCCCATATTACTATAGGCTTCTTGTGTGGTTCGTGCTACCATCATCCTTTCATGGGTGCATGCCACTTCCACTTCCATGATTGTCTCATTTTTGGATGCCATACACTTGGCTTCCGTGTCTGCTGCGTGATTTCAGCGCGACACAAAATCTGTCCCGTGAGTATGGGCAGTGCATTACACGACCGCTATGCCCAATGGCAACTGTAGTGCCTTAATCAGCCTGTCCAATAAGGCTGCGTGCTGCACTGGCGTGCCGTCCGCTCTGAGGTAGCCCCTCCTTTTCCAACGCGCTAGGCCTGCGTGCCCTGTGGATGTCACATAGGCAGAGTCACTGTACACCGTTCCTTCCTGGTCTGATTGATTCTCCATGGCAAGTATCAATGCCAATAACTCTGAAGCCTGTGCTGAGTAATGAGATCGTATTTGTGCACTGACGAGTACTCGAAATTCTCTGTTTGCCATGTGTTTCATCACAGCAACGCCTGTGTATCTGTGTCGGTCTTCTTGGTCGATTCTCAAAGAACCGTCAATGAAAACGATCTCTCCTCCTGCTAGGGCATTTCCTTTCACCCTGGGGATTTCATCATAGAATTCCTGATAGTTTGCACAGTCATGTATCGGTTCTCCTTCAGTGACTGGCTCGGCTATGAACGTAGCTGGGTTTACTGTTTTACATCAAACTATTTTGATATAATATATAGATATAATCACCTCATAGGCAGAAGCTCTTTGAGATGTCAGTGTACCCTTTGGTTTCTCTAAGATGGCAAATAATGAGTGCTCGATGTATACCGTCATGGAACATCCCTTTACAATGGTTGTCGCTTTCTCTATGGCGAACGCTGCAGCAGCTACGCTTTGTTCTCATGGGAACTGGCCTCTCATCACTGGGTCCAGATTCCCACTGTAATAAGCCAGGGGCTTGTACCCCAACAAGGTTCTCTGATCGAGCACTGCCGTCATAACGCTGCCATCTGTGTGCGAGAACAGGTAGAATTCCTCTGCATAATTAGGAATTCCGAGAACTGGAGCCATACAAATCGCTTTCTTGAGTTCTGTAAACCGCTTTTCCATTGTCTCAGTCCATTCAATCTTTTCCTGTGTCACCCGGGCCTTCTTTAGGGCCTGGAGCAAGGGCTTCGTATATGAGCTGTAATCGAAGACCCATGCTCTAACATAATTACACAGGCCTAAAAAGCTCTGCATTTGCTTTACCGTGAGTGGCTTAGCTCCAGCCCTTTCTGGGGTTACCTTTTTCCCATCATGCAAAATTAACTGGCCTATGTACAGCACTTCCTGTTGACAATATTGTAGTTTTTCCTTGTCAACCTTATAGCCTTTCTCTGCCAGTATAGTCAGTAGTTGAACCAAATCGCGCCTGCATTGTTCTGCTGTTGTGCTGCAGATTAGAATGTCATCCACATACTGCAAGACAACGCTTTCTACTGCAATATTGCTCAGGTCTATCTGGAGGACTCTGTTAAAGATGGACGGGGACTCACAGTACCCTTGTAGCAACCTCGTGCTTTTGAGACGCATTTGTCTGAGTGTGAACAATGTCAGATCTTGTGAATTGTCGTGCAACAGGATTGAGAAAAAGGCATTTTTCAAGTCAATCACCCTGAAATACTTTGCCTCGACTGGTATATTACATAAAATTGTAGATGGATTAGGGACTAGAGGGAACTCGGTTTCAACAGTATCGTTTAATGCTCTTAAATCTTGGATTAGATGCCAAGACCCTTCCTTTGATTTCTTGACAGTATAAATCACTATATTACATGGTGACTTTGACATCACTAGGATGCCATGTTCCATCATGGCGGAAATGGTCTACGCGTTCCCTTCATCCGCCTCCCTGGACATGGGATATTGTCTTGCTCTTGGTAAAATTGCTCCTGGTTTCAGCTCAATTTTCACTTCTCCAGGAACTTGGGCCATGTCATCATCAAAGTATTCAGGACCTACCAGTGCCAACATCATTCTCTGAGGCACTTCTCTTCTAATCATTTTTACCTAAAATATGAGACTCACTTCTACCCTTGTCTCTTTTGAGTCAGGCTGTTCTTCAAACAGATCATCATCGGTGACGTCAGTCACTCGATACCCTTCTTCAATGGCGATAATCGCACACCATTGTCTGTCTTCATCATCGTAGCCTTTAACTAATGCTATCCTACCTCGCACTGCTGCAGCATGTATCATCAAGGGAAATACTTGTCCCTCCTCTTCATGCATTGGTATTCTCGGCCTGTATAGAAATTCGTCAGGGGTTCTCCTGACCTTGTCTGCAAGGCCTGGTAATCCTGCCATAAGTACACGTATGCCATATGCGAAAACCTCAGGTTCCAGCGGTATAGCTCTCATGGCTCTGTGCCCTGAATAGGCTCTGATCATATCTCACACGTTTGAATAATGCATTCCCAGAGTAGAGCATACTATGCCCTCCTCTGTAAACGAGATGGTCATATTCAACTTTGTCATTAAATCTCGACCCAGCATGTTTACTGGGGTCTGACGTGAATACAACAAAGGTACATTCATTTCGCATTCCCCTATGGAGACTGGGAGCGCGTCTGTAAAGGGAACTCGATTGTGAGCTCCTGTAAAACTCTGAGTATCTATAGCCTCGCCGGACAAGGAAAACTTGCCTTCTCGTATGCACACGTGTGTTACCCCGTGCCAACTAAGAAGGAATATTCTTTACCCCGTATGGCGACATGTGTCACCCGGGGTTCTCTATTAGGGTCTGGTGTCACTGATAGGATAGAGCACATCAGGGTTCCCAGTGAGCTGTCCTAGTTCATATATAAGTTTGGTCCACTGTACACTTGTGGATTCTCTCCATTTCCAGGGTTGCCTCCCCTTCCGGAGTTTGTGCCCTTAGACATTTGCGGTGGTGCCTGTTGGAATTGCCCTTGCGGCAAGTTCCCCATGCTCGGGGGTTGAACCCCCTGCTGTGCACCCTGCTGCATGCCTGGTGCTTGCTGCTGGTGCTTGCTGCTGCACTGTGTGATTCTGTGCACCTCCCTCTTGGGAGATTGCAGGCGGATTCACCGTGCCTGCTCCCATTCCTTGGCTATTTTGCCATGCGCCTAGGCTTCTACATGAACGTGCCAGATGCCCCGTCATTCCACACAGCCAGCACACCATTTGCATGTTTTGAAAACCTCCTTGATTCCCTTGGAAACCTCCATGATTACTCTGCCATCCTCTTCCTCTAAATCCCCTATCCTCGGGTACAATCCTACGTTTTCCTGGTTATTCTGCTGTGGGTTAGTCACCTGTTGTACGTTCTGTTCAGCTGGGCTAGTCATCATGGCTCCTTCCAGAGCATACTTTGATCATTTCTTTTGCACCAGCTTCGCTTCCTCACCTTTCCGCGTTGCCTCCTTTTTCCAATTCTTTTCTTGCAACAATCTACAGTAATGTGCAATAGTTAGCTGTATTTCAGCCCAAGGTTTGGCCTCTCTCCTACCAATTTCTTGAGTTGTTTCTGTACTGGTTCAGGCAATCCTTGGCATAAAATGTGGTAAAACACAGGTATGGATTTTGTCCAAGATTCATGCGTTTCGAGCACCCACGCGTCTTGAAATTCTGGATATAAATTAACAGATCTTGTGACTCCTTCATTTTTCGAGTCATTATAGCTCCCATATCGGAAGTGTCTGGGTAAAGCACTCGTAGCGCTTTCCATACTGCTGCTCTACAATTGTTGAATGGTGCTCCATCGTGAGCAGTGTTAATTATGGTAACACCAGGGTACCCAGCCCGTGCCCATACATCGTCTGCTCTCTCACCGAGTATGGCAATCAGGAGACGTTTAATGTCCCCTATAGCTAACGTGACACCCCCTGTCATCTTTTCTAACTCGTGTATCCACTTCCCGGCTCCTGGTGTCAGCATTGGAAGCTTATTCTTCAGGTTTTCTCGATCCATGTGTGGCCATGGAATATATTGCGGTCTTGCTTTCCCCTTTTCTAGCAGCGGAAATTGGAATGCACAGCCTTCTTTCTCCTTCCCCATAGTTCTTTTGTCTATCGCTGGGGTAACATTCCCACATCGCCGTCTGCCTGGCAATGTCCTTAATCTGTCTACATAGGCGGGTGTTGACACTCCCCTCTGACCATGGGGTGTTCCTTCATGCCGGTCAGGCTTCGCGGCAGACTCGGATCTCCTAGGTGCAGATTCGCTAGCGTCTGACCATCGTACCCCTTTGTCCCTTGGGAGCCGGTTTTCGCACCATCTCCCTTCTTCATTTGTCTCGCGCTCCATTTTCTCTCCGGAGTCGGACATTGATTGTTCCCAATTCATGCAACTCCTTGTGTCATCATCATTTTTACTGATTTCCAGTCTGTCCAGGGACAGTCTCCTGCTCCCACTACTTCGGGTGACATCCTCAGTGTCATACAGCTAAGTGCTTTCCAAGCGCGTCTTCCCTTTCCCCTTGGGATACTCGTTCCAACCCCATTTCATCATATATTTTATCGCTCATTTCCCCGATGCTTCTGGTGTCGAAGCCATCCTCAATATTCATCCCGCTATTGGCTGGTACTGAATCGTACGCAGGGAAAAATTCTTCAATCGTCTTCCCATTCTACAACAGGATTGGGTTTTTTAACTTCCCGCTCCAGATATTCGAGATTGCGTGCCCTCTGTCTACTCTTACGTTCAATATCATCATCAAATTCTTAGCGCTTTCTCTCCTCTTCTTTGTCTTCATCTTCTTCCCTTCTCCTTTAATTTCTACTTTCATTTGCCTTTCCAACTTCCTCATCTTCTCGTCTATTTATTCTTCTTTCATGTACTCTTTGCTCTTCTTCCAACCTTTGCAGGTTCTGCCTGTACTTGTCATAGGCTGCGGTCTGCTTACGACTGAGTGACTTTCCTTGCTCTTCGCGATATAGCTGTTCTCGCCTTAGCCTATCTTTCCTCTTTATTCTTTCGTCCCTTACTTCCTTTTCCTTCTCTTTCTCCCTTCTCTGTGCCTCATCAGACCTCTCTCTCGGTCTCATATCATCACTTCCTTTACCATCGAGTTTCAACAATATCTGTCCTCCCATCAATTCGCCTTTAGTGAAAGCTATCTCATCAGTTCTGTCTTCACTTCCTTCCCATTTCGATCCCTCTCTCTCTTTATCGAGAGGTGCACTTGTCTGTGCCTGATCCTTCCTTTCATCATTGTGTCTCTCCTTGTCCCTCTGGACTGCGGAGGTAATATTTTTATCCTGATCCTTCCCTTTATTTTTGTCACTACTGTATGTAGGTGACTCATATGCAGGGTTGCTGTACCCGGTAGCTGCCTTGAGCTCCCTTAATGGGTAGAGTCCCTCTGACTTCCCTCGGTTTCTGTTTCAGGCGGGGCAGGTGGCGCGGTAGGCGTCTCACCCCCCTCCGTGCATACATTTAATATCCAGTCTGGCGGTGGCTCTTCATCCTTCGACTGTTCGAACATTTTTCAAAGTTCTAGAACAGCGAGGCGTTTCTCTAGTTTCTTGCCTGTATATGTGGCATGCAAATAAGTCGTCATATGTTGCAAGACGGCTTTAGATAAGGACCCGTTCTGTGGCCACGGCATGCACATCTTGTGGGCGGTACCCTTAACCCACTCTGTACTGTATTTCTTAAGCTTAGGTGCATGTTTAGGCAATTGTTTACATAAGTGTGCTAGCGGAGTAATATCTTCCATGTTTAAATCTGTTCTAGCAATACTTTCATGCAACTTCACCACATCCAACAATATGAGCGAGCACCAAATATAGCAAGCTCCAATCCAATCTTTTCCTGCCAAATTTTATATCACCAATTTACTTCAAAAATATCAATTCATGTGCGATTCCCTCTCAAGTATAGAATTGTGTAAAAACGCTATTTGATTTCAACCAGTATAAGACAAAATTTCATGTGACATACAACACAACAGGTATAACAGACATTTGACGGACTAAACAGACACCAGCTGGACACAAATATCTCTGCCTTCTAATTAATACCCCGACATGGGGTCTAAACAAACTCCTTTGACGAGATCTTTAAACGTGGATGTAGCCTAATCTTTCCCTATTATGTGGGACTACGAGTTCACGTTTCTTCTGACCGCTATATTAAAGCGCAGGAATAAGGCGTATCCTTTACCTCGGGTGTCCTCCCCGGTATCCTCTCTCTTTATCTCGGGTGTCCTCCCCAATATCCTATCTCTTTATCTCGGGTGTCCTCCCCGGTATCCTCTCTCTTTATTCAGTTATTCTCGAGTCATTATCCCCCTATATATACAGTCTTTTCTACTTCTGACTATTTTGTTTTCTCCACCTCCCTTCGTTTCCCTTGCTTGTTCTTTTGCTTAAGGACATTTGCCAAAGCATCAATTTTCATTTCACTCACTGCTCGCATCGTTCCTCTGTGTGTCTTTGGGATCACCGCCTTCGTTACCGCCTTCTTTTGGTCTTTCGTCTGATTCACTGCCCGTAGGAATGGAAGGGTTTATGTTTTTAAAACGGGTGCCTTCAACCCACTGCAGTTTTTTGGACAGTATCACGCTATCATTGTCCACAGGAAGCTTCACAGTCTACTTGGCCAAAATGGCGAAGAACTTGTGATATTGCCGAAGACCTAGAGTTACTTTGTCGATGGTCAATAGGTGTCTTATCAATAATCAAAATTCAATAGTTGATGGTCAAAACCATCCTCTCCGCTACCAAATGTTGTACTGGAGGGCAGAGCGACCTCTGAACGGGCCCATGAGATTCAGAGCTCACCCTGCGGCACCTTAATTCGAGAAAGTTGCACCTTGAGGAGGATGGGGTGCAGGATTCTCTTACTCTAACACCAATCAATAAGAACAAGTCTATGGTTTGGCAAAGGGAAGTCTGTTTAATGACTAGTACAAAAAACGGGGAAACAAATGGAAATCATCAGAGCTGCAATCGCCTGTCTCGCTTCAACTTCCAAATTCTTCATGCAAACAGTAACTTTTATAGCGAATTCTCGTCATCATTGACATGTAAATCTCAGAAGTTTGACTTGTAATTCTACTGGTCGGGAAAGGTAACTTAAGTATAGGTACTATATCTGTATATGGTAACAGAGCGCGAGGATTGGATAACTCTTATCGGATGTGCGTCTACGCCCATCCCTCCACATCACTCGCGATAGACGTCACTAAAGGTACGACGTCTCATTGGTTCTACTAGCTATAGGACCCTATATTATTTGGTCCATTGTGATTGGGTGGGTTACACCCCTAGGCATAAATCTTCATTTTAAATGGCAGCATGCAGAATGGTCGCCCAGGTGCGGGATGGCCCAAGATTCACCCTGCATCCGATCCATCAATCACTACCCTTAGGCCCATGTGTCAATTAGTCGGCTGAGGATGGCCTCGAAACTGTAGATTCTTATCGGGGAAAGTTATGGCATCCTCCGGTTTTGGGTGACATCAGACATTGGTACCTCTTCTCGCTTGGCTGGTCACGTGTCAGTACACTGCAAAGCTGCTTCATTTTCCATCTATTTGCGTATTTGATTCTTTGTTCGGCCTCGCCACCTGCCTGGGCCTCCTTATCTCGACCTTCACAGGGCAGGCTTCTATGCTCTTAGGTTTCAATTCTTCGGAGTTGCTGCTCTCCTCCCTTCCTTGGGTTGACCTCGAATTCCTAGCCATGAGCTGCTTCTTGTTAAGTTTCGATTCCGCTCTCTCATCCGACTTTGTGCTGGTACATGAATCCTGGCCTGTTATGCCACTACCATCCTGGGCGTAATTTTGCTTTCATGAAATGGAGTCGCACTTGTATAATGTGCTTCTTGAGGTAGACATATAGTTGTATATAGTTGGCGCTTGCTGCTCTATTCTTCTACTAAGCATTGCAAGCTGTACTGTTCCCTAGCTTCTTGAGTTACAAGCCTATTTACAGGCGTTAACTGGTTGCATGTTTTCATCTTGCTCTATGGTTATGTTTCTTTATATTTTCACATCGTCTCTTCTTCTATGTCTATGATATCTTTATCCATAGTGTTTTCGTCTTAGAGTGTTATCCTTTTGGTTGTTGTTCGTTCATCTGTACGTCTGTCCGGGCCCTCGTAACATCACCATTCACCTTCCATTAAGGCCCTTTGGATCTCTTCAGGGACAGTTTGTAGGTACTCTTCATTTCGTGTCAGCTGTTGGTATGGTTGTCTCAATGGGTACCTTGCAGCCCATGGTTGTCTGGTTATTGGTGCTTCAATAGGTATACAAGTCCTTCTGATGGGAACTCGACAGAGCCCCACCGTGGCTCTCTGTTGGTTCATTTGCTCCTTGTACGTCACGTATCTTGGCGAGTATGCTTCTGGTATCTCGAACTGAGTGGCTGGAGTGCAGGCCATATTTTGGACCTCCTCTACATCACCATTGTGGTAATTTCTTCTTATTAGTGTTAGGTTAGTGCCCATATTTCTATTTCCTTATTATGCATTTTTCTTTACTGTTCTTTTTTTAATTTGTGTTTTCCCCTGCCCTTGTGTACTTTGTATTGTGTCTTGATAATAAACTTCTTCATTTACTTCTTGGAATTTAATATGTATGAGGCACATATTACAATTTATACTTTTTGTAGGTCGTTTCCTCTCTTGCAGTTTTGCTCTTTGCTAATAAGGTCTGGCCTACATTTTCTATATTTGCTCAAATGCATTTGAAAATATGCACATGGAATGTGAAGACTATTGACCATCCCATCAAAAGACAAAAGATCATTACTCATTTAGCCAAGGTAAAGGTTGATAGTGCTTGTATTCAGGAGACACACTTGAATTCCATTCAGGAAAACAATAAGTTAGCTAAACAGTGGGTTGATCGAGTTTGTTTTCCCCTGCTACTAGCAATAAAAGGGGGTGGTGATACTTATTTCTAAAAAACTGAAATGTCAAATATTAACTGAAGAAAAGGATATGGATGGCAGGTTGATTTTGATTGATTTGCTGATCAAGGATAACCCTGTATCACTTTTAACACAAAGTAAGTTTCCTAATATATTCCAAAAGTGGACAACTGATATTACCAAAGATGTTTGAGCACCTCACATTAAAGTAGTCCAGAAATCATTAGATTTGGTACGTTGTGAACGTAACAAGCAAATAATGTTTCTCTCAGTCCCCTATTTGCAGGAGAAGTCACAAGCAAGTGTAGCAATATTTCATTCTCCATCTCACAAAGATGGTATTGAATGTCCACAGTCTTATTTCTAGATCGGGGACATCAAGAGTTTCCAAACAATTTGCTCTAATTTATAGGTAGGTATACCTTCATTTTCTAGATGGAAAAACAAATTGAATACTTCTGCAATTGACTTCTTGTGGGGAAGAGAAGTCCAAATAATTTTAATTTGATTTTTTTGTTCCAAGATGTAAATGATTTTTATAACATCCCCTCACAAAGCTTTTATTTTTCTTTCTTAAAATTCTTATTTCTAAAATTCCATATGTCTTCCCTCGAAAGGGAATCCATACTCCTATAATATTCAATTATTTCAAGAAAGTCTAAGCATACCTTCCTATAATGATCCAGGAATGGGTCAGAGGAGTGTCCCATTATTTCCCTGAGGCATCTTAGAAGAGTTTTTTTCATCAGCCATCCACTTCTTAATAAAAAGTCCTAGTTTTCTAAGCTGGAGGAGGGTCTCCAAATGTACCAAGATTCTAAGTGACTTTTAAAACTGCTCATTCAACTAGCAATCTGGTGGATCAGAGCGTTCGAAGATGTTCCTTTAAAAGGAGCGCCGCCACACTGCGCTCAGTTATTTGCCAACAATTGTACTTACAACTAGCATCTGCCTCAGACCACAAACATTTGTCTGGTCAATTCGTTCCTCCTTTTTGTTTCTTTTCTTTTCTTTAGTTTCTTTGCATTCTTCTCTTTTTGTTTCTTTTCTTTTCTTGCTCTTTTTTTTATAAACAACAATAAATCAAGATAAAGATATGCAAACAACTGTGATAAGGTCCAACAATGAAAGTGATCTGTACACACTGTAATAGCCTAGATACACTTTGTTTTAAAAGATCTAACAAATGTATAGATCAGTTCTTGTTGGTATATTGTTGCCCATTATCAAAGTAACAAAGTGACTCCAAACCAAGTGTTCATTTATGCTTGTGCTTCCTGTTAGTAAATATGTTCTGAATAGACACCAAACACCGGTGGTCTTTGCTGTCTGTGTTAAAGTTTGAATGTAGGTTTCCTCTGCGTGTTGCCAAAGGGACACTTCTTTTAACCAATCCTCTGCATTCGGGCTGCTCCCCTTCCCCATACTTTAACTACAGATATATGAGCATTCACCAACTTCAGCACAGTTATTTGCGTGCATGCACAGCAACCTCTTTATTATATCCCAATAAGCATATTAAGGGGGTGCGCTTTTATTTCCTCCCTGATAATTTGACTAATACTGTCCGAACCCCCCAACCAGAATTGTTGACTTGACCTACATGACTAGGTTAGGTGAGACAAATCTGCTCAATCCCCCTTGCAGTTCTGAGAAACCTGAAGGTGTCTCCCTGCCTAAACCTCAGGATCTGTCATCCAGGTGGACAGGACACGGCCGTCGCTATTGGATCCAGTTCCTGGGGGTGGACCAGTGAGGGAGGATCACCTGAATGAGGGGTCCTCGGGGAGTGGCACACCGACGGGTGAGACGCGGTATCCCCCTTCCTTTAACACCTTTTTCCCATTCTCTCATGAGGGACATTCCAAACCACTGCCCCCCGACCCCCTTTTCTACCGCGAACACCTTCGCAAAACGCAACGGACAACGGATTCACACTAGAGCTGTGTACCTGACATATCCCAATACCAGGGTAAGACAAAGTCAGGCAGTTGACTCCACTCACACACACCTGATGGCCCTTTCCCTTCCCCACAGGGATAAAAGGTGGAGCCTACGAGCACAGTACGAGCAAGACGGATACGACCGGCAGCACGAGGAGACGGCTAATAGAAGGCGGCAGTTCAAGAGAAGGAAGAAGGCAGTGGAAGGCGAGAGTGTGGCAAGGAGGGAGGCAACCTTGCCCTTTTCACCCGAGGACCGTAGAAACTTTGTGGAGAAGAATCTGAGACTGCGTACAATAGAGCAAGTGTCCTGCTGCGTCAACGGTACACAGGGCAAGCCTATGTTGATAAGGCAGAGCAGAGGAGGCTCCTGTGCTTGTGGTACCGGCCTTGACTCCAGGGAAGCCAAAAGCCAAGCGGTTCATCACAGCCGTTGAGTCAAGGAGAGAATCGATAAGCAATGGGATGTGTTGAGTGAGGATCGCAAAGTGGCAAGTTTTGAACCAAGGCTAACAAACTTTAAAGAAACTGATTAAAGTGTGAGGGGGAGACCAGCTGCAGAGGGAAAGCTGCACCAAGTGGGTTCTAACTCTGGAGGCTCTGGTCGAGCCTCATATTGAGAAACTACAGAAACTATAGGCTGCCAAAGGAATGCAAAGTGGTCATACGTTAGGGTCGATTAAAAGCCCCGTACATTTGAAAGACTTTGATTTGTGAATTGGCATGAAAGTAAGGGAAGTGAATCTCGAAACCTTTGAACTGTATGAAAGTGAACATCAAAAGTAAAGAGGGGTCATCCCAGAAGAGGGGAACACATGGGCGAGCCACTCTCACTCTGCTTGAGAATCATAGTAAATCCAGTGAAGGAAGACTAAGAATCGAGAGGGGGCGGAGCCCGCCGGAGGGGCATCTGAGGGTGAAAAGGTGTCAGCCGAGAGCAGAAGTTAAAAGAGACAGCAAGAGTGAACCCAGACAAGGGAAGTACACTGGACTGTTTTGACAGACATTAAGAAGGTATAGAAGGGTCTCAGCCTGGATATGAGAGATCCGGGGTGAAGCTAATACTCACAACTCCGGCAGTCGAGAGAGGTCTGCGCCCGAAGGAGGGAGATCCAAGGCTGAAGTCGTCACCCAAGGACTGGCAGTCGAGAGAGGTCCGAGCCCGAGCGAGGGAGATCCAAGGAGTGAAGCTATAACCCAAAAGTCTAAGGAGAAAAGAATAACAGAGGTAAAGAAATATGAGTGAGTGAGTGAGGGAGGGTCAGCCTAGGAGAGGGGGACATAGGGGTGAAGTCATCACCCACTTGGAACTTTGAAATACAATTGAGAAGGGTCTGCTGAGAAGAGGGGGAAACAGGGGTGAACCCACTCAATGAATATTGGAAACCAACGTTCATTTGTTAAAGGAACTTTTGTTTTGTTGGTTATCTGAACACCTCAGGCTCGAAGGCATGAGACTTACAGAGGAAACAAGACTTGAACATTGATGGTCCCAAGACTGTCTGCCTTGGAATGGTCGTCTCATGCTAGAGAAGCCTAATACTGTCTGCATTCGAATCTTCATCTAGTGCTACAGAAGCCCGAGACTGTACTGTGCTCCACCAGCTCCCATCCTACCCTGTGCTAAAACCTGAAGAAGGGAGACCCAATACCACTGCATCCTGACATATTATATGAGAACACTTCTTTCTTTTCTTGAGAACCATCCCACACCTTTTTTGTATATAGTGTAAAGTTTGGCAGTAGGTTTCTGAGAATAGGCCCTTTTATTTTGACACAACGCCACTTGGAATGCCTTATTTTTCATTTGATGGTCGACATTTGTCCCCATCTTAGATATAGGTCTACATTAGGTGTTTTTCCAACCAGCAAACCATTTTTTCATTGTTCAATAAACCCCCTTGAACTGTGATCATTTTTGTCTGTCTTACTTGTGTCACTGTGAGTTTCTCTCACGGTGGTCACAAGAGTGCAGGATCTTTGGCTAGAAACAATGCAGTCTAGCAGGTGAGAAAGGAATGAATAAATTTAACACTTGCATTAATTGGAATTTTCTGTTTTGTAAACATACTTATGATGAATTGGCTTAAAATCACATGCTGTGCATATAGTCTGACATCTAGTGGAAATCGCGGAGTATTACATCTTTTCTTTCGAAGATTGTAAGGGGACGTCGACATGGGCGTGACTGTAACACTATCCCTAACGTCTCGTGTGGTGTACGCAAAATCCCTCACGTGTCGAGGTCCCTCAAATTGTTTTTTTTCTGCCAACCTAGTTGGTCGCCTATTCGGAACTCGAAAGTTTTATATTGCTAAGTTGCCCCCACGGCCTACAGTCGTCTAGTCTCCCGACGGACCTTCTTAACGACTGATGACTCCTTTGTGGGTTTCCTGCCACCTACGCATCTACAACTGCTCATTGACTGTTCAAATGCTCGACGGCCTCGGCCCTCTGGTCAGGCCCTTAAAGTAGGGAGAGTGGGGCCCTGGGTTTATTCCTCTCTGAGAATGTATTTCTTTTACCCCTCTCTTTCTCTCCTTGGTCTGGCTGCCGCTACCCTCTGCTATGGAGAGGAATCCATTTAAATTCTGCCTGTCTTGTAACAGGAAGTTTCCTTGGAAGGACACCCATCGCCGATGCAATCGGTGTCTTCCTCACGTCCACCCATTCCTCTTCTGTAATGTCCCGGTTGAGTGAGCATTCCCACATTCTCTTGGCTTCTTCTGCCCTATCGGACGTGTCCCGGTTCGGTTTAGCATATATGTTTGAGACCAATTTGCCCTTTCCGTGAGCCTTTATTACAACTTGCAAAAGTTCCAGTGAGTTTAGCTGCACAGGGAAAGAAGGCAAGAGGCCTTTTAATGTGTTGCACATTCTTAAATATAGGAAAATCTCCAACCAGGACTTACCTCCCCTTTTCTTAAAAATGTCTAATGATATGAATTTCTCATCAATGAAAAAGTAAGCCAAGACACTTATTCCCAGCTTTTGCATGGTGCATAGATTTAGTTTTTCTGATGAAACGTTGAGACCTGCCACATTCATCTCTAGTAGGAATGTGGCGAATAGGCAATCGCATCATGACTTTGCAATTCTTTTCCATGCATGACATGTGCAAGCTACTACATTGAGTTAATGTTTACCCCTGCCAAGTCCTTACAGAACCACAGATCTAAGATGTCCCTGGGCAGCAATTGTCCTTTCCACCTGAACATGCGGTCTATCTAGGGTGCATGAAAAATGTTGTACCTTAGCATTCCAAACCCGGCAAGGCTAACCCTCTCATAGCCATGGAACTATTAATGTATACCAAATTATACTTGCATGTTTTCCTGCTAGTGAGAATACTCTTTAAAGTAGAAAAACAAACGTGGGTGGTATCAATGACACATTAATAAGAGATCTAAAACTCTGGGGAGCACTAAAATCTTAACCAAAGATATGCTCCCTATTAGGGAGAGAGAAAGATCACACCAACACAAAGCTTGCAAACTTTTCTATTGATACCCCAAAGTTTTCACTGAATAAAATGTGTGGGTCGTTAGCAAATTTCCACCCCTGATAGCAAGTCTTTTCCATTTCCATGTGAACCCCAGCCCGTCATCAAAATTTCTCAGTACATTTTAGTCAGGGGGAAAATATTGATTTATTAATGTTGATCTACAGAGCTGAATAAGCCCCAAACTCAGGACAATAGCTCATGTATCAGCACTGCATGCTTCACCTTCATACCTTGTGATGTTAAGAATCCCCCTTATACCCACAATTTCCCAAAGTTAGTTGCAACCCCATGGGCGTATGCCGAGTCAGTATAAATTGTTACACACATCCCTTCACTTTTTCTTACTGCTTGTATCAAGGTGTGTAGCTCAGCTGCTTGCGTCTAATTCTCTAGTACCTTCCCCATATCGACTATGTTGTTCCAGTTGTTACTGCAAATCCCGCCACTTTCTCCCCTGTATCCAGCTTGTAGCAGGATCTGTCACAAAACAAGATCCCATCACCATCCTCTAAGGGCTGATTCTGCAAAACTAGTCTCCCCCTAGTTTCCTCTTCTGTTCTTATCACACAGTCATGCCTTGGGCCATCACCCTTGGTTGGAATGGGAAACAATGACGCTGGGTTAAGCATATTACATCCTTCAATTTTTACATTACTGCTAAATAGATACATTTCATACTGGGTTAGTCTGGCAGCTGTGAAATGCTGTGTCTGCATTCTATTCAATAATACATCCACAGCACGAGGCACTCATACAATCACTTCATTTCCTAATATAATGGTAGTGCTCTGTTTCAATGCTAGTGCTGCTGCTGCTCTCATAGAAGGGGGTAGTCCCCTTGCTACTTCGTCAAATCCTGTGGAAAAATAAGCGCATGGTCTTTGCTTCCCACCCTGTTCTTGCGTTAATACTGATACCGAACAGCCATCTATTTCATCAACAAATAGATAAAATACGTTGTCATAATTGGGCGTACCCAGGACTGGAACGTTACATAAGGCGCTCTTCAACGCCATGTACCCCTCTTCCATCTCTTTGTTCCATTCTAAGGATACGCAGTTTTTCTCACCCTTCAATGTTTTTAACAAGGGCTTAGCGATTACTGAGAACTCTGGTATCCAGTGCCTACAATATGACAAAATTCCCAACACCTTTCGTAATTCCTTAAATGTTCTGGGAATCGGCATAGCCTGAATCAACGCTACTCGGTCTGTTGACAATGACCGCCCTTCCTTTGACAAAACATAGCCCAAATAGTCAACTTGTCGCGGTACATATTTCATTTTTGCTAAACACACTTTGTGATTGTTTTGCCAGGTGAACCAGTACCATAACAGTCACTTCTCTGCAACCTTCCTCTGTATTGGCACTTATTAATATATCTACGTACTGGACCAAGGATATCCCAGTTGGTAGCATACGTTCGTCCAATTGGGCTTTCAGTACCTGGCTAAAGATGGCTGGACTTTCTGTATATCCCTGTGGGACCCTGGTGAAGCGATATTGTCTCTGGGCCAGTGTAAAGCTAAACAAATACCGGGATGTTGGTGCAATAGGTAGACTGAAAAATGAGTTCTTCAAATCAATCACGCTAAACCATTCGGCTGTACTGGGAATCGAGGTCAGAATACTAGCAATACTTGGTACGACTGGAAAGCGTGGTTCCACTATTTTGTTAATTTCTCTCAAATCAATAATAAAACAGTAGGACACGGCCTCATCGCCCTTTTCATGGACTGGAAGCACTGGGGAGTTACAATGGCTATCGTCGCATTCTTCCACAACACCAATATCAATTCAATCTCTAACATTCCTAATAAGCTCAGCCTCCCCTTCCACTGAAATCTTGTACTGTTTCACACGCGGGAGCCTTACCCCATCCTTCAATTTTATTACAATTGAATCAACCGCTAGGGTCCATACATCATTACTGTCAGTATCCCACAATTGTTCTGGGCACATCCTAATATCACTCGTTAAATCCATAATAGACATCCGCACTCCTCCCGGTGAGCAATAGATGGTGGCATTAAGTGCTTTAAGTGAATCAATGCTGAGCAAAGTTTCGGGATATTTTTCTGTCAACCATCTACCGTGCCACGTCACACCCTCAATCTCTGCTTCCATTTCTTCACTTACCGGCGTAACTATGGGTTCCCCGCCAAATCCTGCTTACGTCTTATTTGTTCCCGAAAGTGGCACAGAGGAGACGGCTTTGGTATCAACGGAGCTGTGCATAACCCTCGTATCTACCAAACATTTTATGGCGGGTTGTGGACCTATTCGTAAGGATACTTCTGATGTTTGTTAATCTGCTTAGAATCACATGCTGTGCATAGGTCCGACATCCAGTGGTCACTGCGGAGTATTGCATTTTGTTTTTCGTAGTCGAAAAGGGGACGTCGACAAGGCGTGCCTGTAACACTATCCCTATAGTGACGTGCGTTGTACCCATAATCCCTCACGCGTCGAGGTCCCTCAGATTGTTTTTTTCCGCCCAGCTTATGGTCGCCTTACGCGGAGCTCCTAGAGAGACATTGCAAAACACTTACTACGGACCTCGGTCCTTAATTTATACTTATTGTTAAAGATCCCTCCCCTCGACGTTAGCTGTGAAGCTGTTTCTCCGCCGAGCAAGTTTTCGACGGAGGGGAAGAGACGGAGGAGATCCTTCGGCGCTGCCGAACACGTGGCCAGGCCTCGCCGGCCAACATGCAGTAGGGAGAGTGGGGGTTCGAACTTTTATCTTCTCGTCGAGAATGTCTTTCTTTCTCCCCTATCTTTCCCTTGGGGTTGTTATCACCAGTTTTTATTGCCTCAGCTATGGAGAGGACACCTTTTAAGTTTTGCCCACGCTGTAGGGGCAAATACACTTGGAAGGACAAACACAAGCTCTGTAATCGTTGCTTGCCCCTCGATCATAAAGAAGACAGCTGCGCGGCCTGTAAGCTCTTGAAACCAAGAACTCTTAAAGAACGGAAAGTTAAGAGGTGGGCGGACTACGCTATGTCGAAGTCAGTTTCCTCACCTGCCGCCGCTGTTACAGAAAGTGACGAGGAGGGTGATAACTCGACGTCCGTTACGTAAGTCATTAACCCCCAGAAGGAGCGCTCGCGCTCCTCGACGTCCGCCCCCGGCCCCGACGGGCTCGGATCACGCCCTGCTTATGGGGATGAACACCCCGGCGACAAGGACGCACATAGACCCCATAGGCCTAAACACACAACCCACGGCTCTTCTTCGTCGAGGACGAAGGATCCATCAGCGCCGAAGGGGACGCAGGGCACTCCGGCGTCTACCTCAGACCGTAAGGGTCTCAAGCCCCACTCGCAAACGCAGCCGCGACCAGCGATTGGGCTTTCATCTAACACGGGCGCTACCTCAAAAACATCCGACGTAACGCTCCATAGAGCGGCCGTCGAGAAACAACGCGTAACGCAGGCAACGTCGACTCCAGAACCCTCTACTGACGAACTCGTTGTCGAGAGCCTGGCGAGAATTGTTTCCGAAGACAAACGTAAGCGGACGACGAAACAGACGTCGAATACCGCACCAAAAGATATAGAAACGCCGAAAAAGCACAAGAGTAGCCAGGAACTGCCCCCTTCATCTAAGGGCACTTCTGAACTACCGCAGGGCTTTTCTGAGGGCGACGGAAACCTTTCGTCGACGTTGTGGGAGCGTTCTAAGCGTTTGGAAGGTGAAAACACTGATTTGCCCCCTATAGACTATTCAGGGGTTCCCCATGAGACCCTTGAAAGACTCCATTCTTGTATGGAAAAAATGGAAAGGTTTTTGGGTAGCCAAAACCCACCCACACCCAAAAGACCAAGAGAATGGACCCAAAATGACCCTAGGGTCAAGATTCCTAGGCTGTTTCCCCCTTCTACAGAAGCATATGACCTCACTGAAGAGGAGCAATACCTCCAGGAAGATGAGGAGTGTTTGGGTGGAGAGGAAGAACAGGAGGAAGAGGGGTTTGAAGAAGACCCTTACACTAGTGCAGGAGCTTTTGAAGAAGATACAGCTACCTCACAGCCCTGGCAATCCCCATCAGTGCAGCCTTGGCAATCCCCATCAGTGCACTCAGACCCTGATGTCTTTCACCCTTCTCCTCCCAAGGACTCACCTATTGGAAACACCTCCCCCATAGATGACCAACCTTCACTTAATGCACTATTGCGCAAGGCAGCAGCGCATTTTGAAATAGACACAGGGGAGACTCTTCCGGACATAGACTTTGTAGAAAAAGTTATTAGCATGTCCACTCCTAGACGGAATTGCGAAAGTTAGCATGTCCACTCCTAGACGGAACTGTGAAAGTTAGCATGTCCACTCTAGAACTGTGAAAGTTAGCATGTCCACTCCTAGACGGAATTGTGAAAGTTAGCATGTCCACTCCTAGACGGAACTATGAAAGTTAGCATGTCCACTCTAGAACTGTGAAAGTTAGCATGCCCACTCCTAGACGGAATTGGGAAAGTTAGCATGCCCACTCCTAGACGGAACTGTGAAAGTTAGCATGTCCACTCTTAGATGGAATTGTGAAAGTTAGCATGTGAAAGTTACATTTAGAAAGTGTGCCCTACAGCCTCTCTGTCAAGCTTAGAAATGTGCCCAATAGTCTCTCTGAAAAATTGAACTTAGAAATGTAGCCCAGTAGACGCTCTGTGAAAATTTGCATTTAGAAGTGTACCCAATAGCCTCCGCGAATGTTACACTTAGAAGTGTGCCTAATAGCCTCGCTGATAAACTGAATTTAGAAATGTTCCCAATAGCCTCTGTATGGAAAATTGTACTTAGAAGTTCGCCCGGTAGCCTCTCTGGGAAAGTGATTCTAGAAGTTTGCACATTGAAAGAGCATATAATCATTCTTACCACACCCCACGCTTACTCTCTCCTTTACATCACCACTCAACTAGAACACAGAGATACTATGACACCATTCGGTATAACTGTTCCCATACGAACATCCACAGCTTACTCCACATCATTCTATGTAAACACTGCTGGTCTCACACCCCCAGCCAGGCGTTTTCCTCAGGCCTAACGCAGCCACATCCGTTCCGGATAAATCCTGCCAGAACGCACACATTCTCCTGATCTCTCAACCACCACACCTACCAATAAGAATCAGCTATTACATGTGTACCGCACGAGCTGCACACATATCCGGTGCACACACGCACCTTTTGACTCTCCCTACTCTCTCTACTGATCTGAACTTCGGTTCCCAAGGGCGTTCAACCTACCAGCGCCTTCAGACCATACCAATGGTATATAAGGCGCTATATAAGTGCAAAATAACAATAACAATAACTATGATGCATTGGTCTTAATTTTTTCTACAGGTCTTTCACAAATAGCATTGTATTGTCTGCATATAGTGATAGTAATACCCTATGTGTATATAACTGTATCCCCCTATGGATATGCTTTTCCCAAAGTGGGGCTGCTAGTGGTTTAGTGCCGATGGCAAAAAGCATGGGTGAAAGGGGGCAACCCGGCTTCATTCCCAGGCCTAGTATAAACTCATCTGAAAGGTGCCCATTGATATATAATCTTACAGTCGGAGATGGGTATAATAAAGTTATCATGGAGAATATATTGGCTCCAACCCCCATTTTTCAAAGCACTGATAACAAAAATGACCATTCATTGAACCAAATGCCTTCTCCGTATCCAATAAACCTGCAGCCACTGATGGGTCAGATCAGAGGGGATGTATACCAAAGAAGTGTTTGGGTATGACATTGCCCTGCTATTTGCCAGTATTCGTGCAAATATTTTCTTGTCTAAGTTGGTCAGTGACTTCGGGTGGTACTAGGAGCGATCCTGATGATCTTGGCTGAGTTTCAACAGAAGGGTTACAATAGACTCCCTTGTTGAAGTTGGTATACCTTCAACTGGTATGGGAGCGAAGACTGTCTTAAATTCCTTTCAGAATTATGCTGTTAACCCGTCAGACCCTGGGGCTTGTCCACCTTTCAATTCCGTGATTGCCTGATATATTTCTTCAATAGAAACTGGGGATTCTAATGCCCCCTTTCTCAGCCAATAAAGCCCAATGTTTTTCAAATATTGTTCTTTCTGTTTCAAATATACAATCTGCATAGGAGAATACGATTTAGTATAACGTCTTGTGAAGATATACAGAATGCCTGAGTTTTGGAGCTATTTCCCTATTTTCATTCTTGATAGCTTGTATATGGGCAAAGTATATATCCAGCTCGGCAATCCTCGCCAAAAGCCTACCCAGCCTTTCCCCATCTCCATACTGTCTAGCATGATATTACACACTCAGGTTCCTCCCTTCTCTGCTTGCAGTGTCATGAATCATTGGTTTGGTTGTATGGATCTCCCACAGAACTTCCCCTCACCCTGATCCTGAAATTCTTTCTCCAGTTCTTTTAATCTCTTTTCACATTTACCCTAATGTCCTAAAGAATTCTCTTTTCTTCCGATATGAGGTTTCCCTAATGTAACATGTAAATGCTTCCTACAATATCGTTGAGGAACCAACTGAGGCTTTAATGGTCTCCAAAACAATATAAAACCTCAGTCTGAATATCAAACTGAAAGAGAGCATTTGCCAAAGCCCCGGGTCTAAATCGTCAACCCCTACCTAGTCTGAGATTCATTGGGATTTGCAACTGAATTTGCACTGGGGAATGGTCAGATAGCAAGCATGGGTGTTTAGTGCACTGTTCAACCCATCCCATCCCCTTAGCACAGAGCAGAAAGAAGTCTATAAGCACCGTAACATTGTGGGGTTATCAGCAATAAGTCCACTCCTTTGCTTTGGGGTGCAGTATTCTCCAGACGTCAATCAGTTCAAACATGTCACATATTTGTAATATCTTTCGGGCAGACCTAGAGAGGACCTTAGAAACCATATATGACCTGTATAGGTTTTCATTTTCAATACTATATTAAAATCACCCAGTAGAACCTCGAGAAACTCTTATTCAGGTGGCCAACAAAGGGCTGATCCACTCAGATCCCATCTCTAGAGGTGAAAGAGCGAGAAAGGCTCACCGAGATGGGGAAGCCCAGGGTGGTACTCAAGGGAATAACCCAAGGGAGACGCAGTATTGTACGGAGAAGAGGGTGAGATCCTTGAAACATTCATAGGATGTATTTCATCTGCCTCCCTTCCTCCCGTCAGATCTCTCCTGTCCCTACCTGACGTCCCCTCCATATCTGGTAAATACCCTGGGAGCATGAACTCCCTTAGACTCGAAAACCACATCTCCGAGAAACCCTGCTTTCCCGCTTTCTACCCAAATACTCCCAAACATTCTTCTTCCCATCCCCCTGATTATTATTTTCCGCACTCCCAACCTGCTCAAATAAAACACTACCGTTCCCACAAACCCCTCTGTTCATTTCACAATTGTAGGTATTCCCATTTGTCTCACAAGCCCTTCTACTTATTTCAAAACCCCTCTAATAAGAAAGTTTGGATTCCATATAACACTGTGTCCCCATCCTACCCTTTAGAACAATCTGACACTCTAACCCCCCCTTTCTGATCTGAGTACCTTTTTGCCACACAAACGATAACGGACCCATAGCGCTGTTTACCTGACATATCCGAACACAAAGGTCAGGCAAAGTCAGGCAATTGATCAAAATCACACACACCTGATGGCTCTTTCCCTCCCCCACAGGGATAAAAGGTGGAGCAAGAGAGCACAGTGCAAGCAAGGCAACCACACAATGAAACAGCTATCCAGACCCGGCAGTTCAAGAGGAGGAGAAAGGCGGCAAACATCGAGAGGCTGACGAGGAGAGACACAACCTTGCCCTTTTCGACATAACCCAGCGAAACTCTGTTGAAGGAATCATAAGACCGAGGACAATAGCCCAAGTGTGTTGCAGCAGATGTCAACGGTACATGCAGTGTATCGACACTGATAAGCCGGAACGAGGGAAACTCCTGCTAACGTGGTACCAGCCTTGACTCCAGCTACAAGGAAAGCCAAGCGGTTTATCACAGCCATTGAGTCGAAGGGAGAGCCATTAAGAACCGGGCTGTGGTGAATGAAAGTCACAAAGTGGCAAAGTGAGAGAAGTCAAAGAACTGCAAAATTGTAAAGGGGAGATCAGCTGCAGAAGGGGACCGGCACTACGTGGGTACTGCTCCGAGAAACTCTGGTCGATCCCCATCTGGGTAAAACTACAGATACCAGAAGGCCACAGCTGAGCTGCCGAGATAGGTCAAAGTGGTCATACAGGAGGTCAAGCAAAATCCCTTTACAGTCGAAAGCCTTTGACCTAAGAACTATAACAAAAGCAGGGGAAGTGACTACTGTAAACATTGAAAGTAAATATGAATGTGAAGTTGGCAAGAGGGAAGTGAAGGAAAAGCCGTAGTGAACCTGGCGGAGGGAGGCTGAAAGCAAAGAGGGGTCTGCGCCCAGAAGAGGGGGACCCAGGTGTGAATCAATCACCCAAGAAATACATAGAACAGAACTGGGTGTTTGTTTTTTTTTTGTTGGTAAACCTATCAGGCCCCCAGGATCAGGAAACGACAACCTCCGAAGGCCTTGATATTGATAGGAACTATCTTAGGATCCAAGCACGGAAGAGGGAGGTCCATGGAGTGAAAAGCTATCACCCAACACCACGAGGGAGAGGCGTAAGCGCCCAGAAGAGGGGGACCCAGGGGTGAAGCATCCTCACCCTAAGGAAAACCAGGAAACAGACTCTCATTTTGTTGAAGGAACTTGAGTTTTGTTATTGAATTCGTCCAGCCCTCGAAGGCAAGAGACTTTCAAGAGAAACGTGACTTGGCCATCGACTGTCCTGATAGCTGCAAGTGGATCTATCGACTGCTGGGAAATCTCAAGTGTGTGCTGTGCCTCAAGGTCCCATTTTACCCCGGGCTCATGTGCCATATCTTGTTACAGTGAAAAAATAAAAAAGGAAGCGATTCACTGTTTGGTATTCCAGTCACAGAGTGGATGCCCTTAACTTCCAGCCACAACAGAACCTGGCATACATGCTCTCCTTGGCTTGCAATGGCCTTTCTCACTCTTCAGTCGAGGTTTACTTGACTGCCATTTCCAGCTTCACACACACACACACATCAATGGTGCCTTTGTTATAGGCACATAGGCTTGTGAAAAAATGTATGAAAGTACTCTTTTGGACTTTTCTCCCTGTACGCAAACCTGCCCCTTCTGGGGAACTGAATATTGTCCTGGCAGGTTGTGGGGGCTTGGGGGTATTCAAGCCAATGGACAAGGCACCGTCACGTTTTTCTCATGCAACACAGCATTTCGGGTGCTGTTCACCTTGTCCAGGAGAGTGGGCGAGATTCCGCTGATCTCAAAACTGCTTTACCCAATTTTCCTCAAAAACAAGGTTCTCCTTCGAACCAATTCTACATTCATGCCCAATATGCTGTCCCCTTTTTACCTCCAATGAGCCCTTGTTCCTGAGAGTTTTTTCGCCACTCTCCTAGTACACCTGCTGACTGCTCTCTCCACTCCTGTGATTATGTGAAGTGACTAAGCCCTTTTGGAAATAGTCACCGTTGTTCATTGCTTTTGGGCTTGCTGCTATGGGAAAGGGCCTTTCTAATGCTTACATTTCCAGATGGCTATTGCTTGTATCTTTCTGCCATCAACTCGCCAACTGCCCGCTCCCAGGCACGTTTTACGAGGACAGTGAACTTCTTCAGTGGCTACATGGAGGTCTACTCCGACCTACACTATGTTCTGCTGCACCAAGAGTAATTCTGTGTAGGAGCCAGGGTTGGACAAGCTGTCCTTCATAACCTGAGCCTAAGTGAACCTTCATCTTCACAGCTCACATGTGGGTGTACATTTGTGCAGTTTGTACTGCTTTACAATCTATTCCAACACCATGTGATTCTATGGAAGTTCCGCTGCTGGAGAAGGAATAAGTTACTTGGCTGTAACTCATGTTCTCCAGCACTGGTGTCTTTCATAGAGTCACATCCCCCCTCCTCTGCATTTGGCTCATCTTTGCACTTGCATGTGTGCTATACAAATCTGAAGATGGCCTGCAGGCAGTGGTCGAAGTGAGCGGGAGCGGTCGGGAGCGGTGCTCCTCTACTTTTTTTAATTACCTTTTACAGCTCCTATACTTTTATTTTAAAAAGAAACCATTCCTGATGCGTTTAGTTTTAAAATAAAAGTGTAGGATGAAGTTGAAACTTGCCCTTTCAGAGCACTGCACTGAACGTTCCCTCAAACAGCAGGTGCAAGTGTTTGGTGCTGTGTATTGTGCGTGGAAGGGGACGTGATGAAGTGATTTCTGGGGAGTGGGTGCAGGCCAGCAGGGAACATAGTTCCACTACTTCTTTTCGTACACTTCGACCACTGCCTGCAGGGGTGGAGCTAGGTGAGGCACTGCCTATTGGCTGAAGGGTAAATGGCCCAAAACATCACTGAGAGAACACTACATTGAATGCAAGTTGTTTAATGTTCCGCTAACATCTTAATATTACAGAGGATTACCCGCCTGACAACGGGGAATATTCTAAAAGCATGTGAATCTATGAAAGATACCAATACTGGAGTAGAGGAGTTACAGGTAAGTAACGTACGCCTTACTTTGCACGATCGTAATTGTAGGCTTCCATTTTGGATGGGGAAAATAAAGCTCAACATGTTATTATAACAGTTTATATACTCTCAGGTTGGTTTGTTATACACGTTGCACACGTTTAAAGTCCTCGCTATAAAACAGAGTTTGACGTCAGCCCTGTGCTTTGCCAGGCATGGCTCCACCCTTAGCTTCACCCCCAGGTCTCTAGCCACTTACGTCGTCTTCCCTCCTCCTGCCACCTCCAGGAGGTAGATTCCCAGAGTAATTGTTTACCATTTCCGGCACTGCTTCGACTGACCACTGTGCTGGAAGCATTCTAATCTGGACGGTAGCAGAGTGCCAGATGGTAGAGGTTCCATGTAGAAGTCCACGCTTGAGATGCAAACATTATAGAATCATTCAACGGAACTGATATGCTCTTTAGGCAAGTTGTAAAAAATGATACAAACATTTAATAAAATGAAACTTGTTCGTCTTCCCTTTTTCAGTACAAGTTTTAGAGGTGCAAATTGTATTGCAAGTCTTGATGGCCAGCTCTCCCTGGAGGTGCAGTTAAGTGCTGCCCCCTCTGCTTGCATCTTTCAATTGAAAAACATTCCTACCCCCTGGCAGCATCAGGACTTCCTGTCGTAGCATTTCAGGACCCTCTATGTAGTGAGTAGAGTTACTCATCATCAAGACCCTCCCTTTGTGTCAGTAATGTTTCAAGAATCCGGGTGATGAGCTCATAGGATAAATTCTCACTGCTGTCCTGCAACAAGCCTCCAATACGGAGGTTCGAATGCCTTAAGAGCTGAGTCAACCTTTCATTCAATTGCTTAATAACTGCTATTGTTACAGTGCTTAGAAGCTGGAGAAAGCTTGCATGAAATGCTGGTTGCAACCTTGATGATATGATTCTGCCCCAAAAGGTTGCCCTCGAACGTGCTGTGTGAATATGGCATCCATCCACCAATCTACGCTCAGGCATTGTGCTACACGCTTTAGTCTGAGCATGTTGACATGCCATTGGAACCTTTCTTATTTTTCAGTTGGCATGGGCCTCGAACCTCAGGGGGCCCTTCGAGCAGGTGCCCCTGTGCTCATATTCTTATGACAAAGCAAAATACTTATTTAATTCAGGACATTAAAAGTAAGTTTTGCAACACGCACATTACAGGCTGCCTTTCCTGACACACTAAGGCTGCTGTCTCCCTCAGGCTTTGCAATTTCCAGCAGCGTTCCTATCACCGCTTTTCCTTGTTTCTCCAGTTTAGAGTATATTCACATCTTCCTGACCACGCACAATTAATAGCTCTTTAGTGGGTGTTTCAACTCCCAGTTTGCTACTGGTCATATAACCTGTTTTCCTTTATTCGTCCATTATAATCTATGCGCCCAAAGGGTGCTTCAGACTGTTATTACGAGCTGTAGGCAAGGGGCTTCCAAACATCAAGATGAAATGGCCCCCATCGTATTTAGCTGGGTCTGAGACCGTCTATGGCATCTCCTGCTGTTCTCCGTTTGTGCCGCACAGCACCAACCCCTGTCCCACAGTCTGAGACTGCTAGAAAAGCCGGGATTGTATTTCGGCGACCTATCCTCGATTCGTCACTTGTGCAGCGCCTTATGAGAGATGGCTTTCCGGCTGGCAGAGTGCTCTCTGAAAAGTAGATGGTGCTCTGTTCTTTTTAGCTGCAATATCATGATCCTGCCAATAGATGGCGGAAATACCTCACGTATAGACCTTTAGCTCTTGCTGTAAGTTGTTTTAATTGATTTTTTTTAAATGTTTGTGCATTGGGACAAAAAAAATGCATTACTCGTGGTTTTCCCCAGAAATTCACACTGTAATGTCAACGGGTACTTTATTTTCTGTCACGCGGAATGAAAACGCTATGTTTTTTCTGACTCATACCTCCAATTTGCAGGGTGTGCCTCATCGCCTATATTTTGTACAGCCAATCGAGAATGACTGATTCTGCAAGGTGTGATAAAAACATCGGGGTCTTTTCTGCGGTAACTCTGGTGTAGTAGCACTGCTTCTTGCCCCTCTCTCCACGCACCCCCATTGCGTCCAACGGTCCTATCCCTCAATTTTATCAGTGTAGAATTAGGGTGACCAGATTTTCAAACCCTAAAACGGGGAAAGACCAAAGGGTAATCTTTTTTTAAAAAAATAAAACAACTGTTTGTTAGGAGGAGCGCATTTAAAACAGGTTTTTGTTCATGATAGACGGCAGCAGACACAGCAGTGAGTGGTAATGTGATCAGTAGAGTAGACCATTGTCTTTGAAAAGTCTCCTTTATAACACTGGAGAGATCATTTCATCCCACCGTGCCTTCTCTATAAAGAATTGGAGCCCTTGGAAGTGATTCGGCTTGCGCCCTGCAAAAGTCTCACTCGTGGTTTAAGAAGCTCCAGTGTTGCCTCATATATAATGATACTCATCGGGGACCATTCCTAGTTCGCAGGCCAAAGTTATTTGCTTCTTGAATCATTAAAGGCAACTGCGTGAAAACCATGGATATCTTGTGAATGGAAAGTGAAAAACAATCACACTATTAAGTGGTACCTTTTGTTTTATGTGTCTGGACATTTATAAAGAAGGCATTTGTTCTCTGCCATTCGTCTTTATTGATTAGTGGTGCTCGTTTTGCTTTTCTTCCTCTTCCTTGCCGGCTAACCCAGATTGGGAGATGTCGCGAAAGAGTTGCGTTCCACTGATGGGGCGGAACAGGGTGTGTGGGTGGGACTGTCACGTGATGGCGCTGGGCGAGATCTCGGCCCTGAATCATCTAGTGAGGTGGCGAGCCCCCAGAGGGGTACGCGGTGGGGCTCAGGGGAGCTATGCATAGGAAGGCTTTTCCACGGCACCCCACACGCAGAATGGTCTTTAAGTGCTTGAATGAAGGTGCATCGTTCTTTCTAAATCACAGCTGGACAGTGGCGTCGCCAGGAATCAAATTTAGGAGGGGTACTGAGGGGGCCAAAGACATACGTAGGGGGGGGCAGACAAAAGTGGGGGGGCGCCTATGAAAGATTTGTGACGTCACAATCACTCCTGCGGGGAGGCTTTTGTGCACACCAACTACTCATACCCCAATGCACCTCCCCTCCCATCAGAATACAGCTCGAACCCATTCAGTGACTAAGGGCCCATCATGAGCAGTTTCATGGCTACATTCTGATGGGAGGGGCTGCAAGCTGCTCTTCACACTATGGAGGTCTCTGTGCAGAAGGTGCAGGAACGCCTGAGAACTGAAGTGGCTCGTGCTCATGTTCATACCCATGCCAGAATACATACCAAGATCACTGCTAGCTTTGAGACAAAAGGAGAGTATTTGCTGTGTGATCTGCAGACATTTGCCATAGTGAATGTCACAAATAACACCACCAACAGAGAAGACGACCACTGCTCACCTTAGGAAGGGCGAGCAGGATTTCAGAGGGGGGCACGGGCCCCACAGTCCCCCTCCTAGGAGCGCCACTGCAGCTGGACCAGCCTTATTTTATATTGTGTGTACTTATAATGCGCCTATACACAATGTGTATCCCTTCAATCATGGCTGATTAGAGATTATCAGCCATGAAGGATGAAAGGCTGGTCCAGCTGTGATTCAGAATTTACCTACAGATCTGTGACGGGCGCACTGTACACAGGTTTTGTTGTTTAACATTGGTTGCCAGTATACCTCTATTTAATATTCTAATGCATGTATACCCATTTCAGTGGCATCCCTTGATTTTGATTCAATTTCCTGTAATATCACATTCGTGACGGCCCTCGAGTATGAAAGACGGAAGTTCCTTCCAGTGACGTCATTTCTTGCTCAGATTAGCCCCTCCCATCTTCCCCAGCTCATATACTGCCACACACAGACTCGCACATTTTAGGATTGGCCCAACCAAAATGCAAAGCAGCCTGCGGTCTTAACTCCTGTGTTGGACTGCCTGATTTCCGGGGCTCCCTGGCCTGCCCAGGAAGCCTGTCAGCATTCAGGTAGTTCCTGAAACCTCTGTGGATTAAGACACATGAGTGAGCCTGGGAGAAGCTCCTTTACTCTCAAGATGAATGATTGGGAAAATCGATCAATTCATTTTGAGTAGATGGGGTGTGGGTTAGGAAATTAAAGCTGTTTCCAGGACTGGACTAGCGATGTAGCATCGCTGTGATCACAAGGGACACGGAGGTGCGTGTGTTATGGTCAGCTGACCAATGCTAATGTGAGCGCCCCGAGCGCGCGAATAAAGCAGTTTCTAGTTAATCTCCATGGTGTGTGGTTGTGCCATTGTGTTGGCCGTGCTGCGAACAGTGCGCTCCTTACGCCTAAGGCCAAGACATTACAAGCCCATTGTTGAGATTCAGAGTTCCTCAGCTCTACATGCCTAGCCACTTCCTGCCAGCTGCTGGCAACCTGCATCGCCCCACCCATCAACGAGTACTTATAATGTGGTCAAACAGTTCTCCCTTCTTCTCATTCTACTTCTCTCTTCTGCTCAAAAACACATGGGAAAGAGAAAGAGTGCTACCTCTTCCTAAGATGGGGGCCTCGATTAATGGTCTCCAGTGGCCATGTTTGTGTTGCCTGGTGGGGGCGGGAGGGGGGTAATAGGCAAGCTACACCCAGCAAGAGTACCAACCATTGGCACTAGCATGGCTCAACACCATCCACAGTTGAGTGAAGGCGGCTCTGATGTGAGGCCAGCAGCGACTTCAGCTCCGAGGGAGATTGGCCAGATCTAGGAAACGGAGTACAACCTGGACGACGTAACCCATTGGTACCAGTGTTCTGCCTGGCAGCAAGATTGGTATGGCAGCTATGGCGACCTCCGTGCTTGAAGAAATCAGCTGCTGCAGCAGGTTACCACGCCTATCCTTGCACAGTAATACACTATTCTCTGCATTTCCCACCAGGTCGGTGCTGTATCCACACCATGCCCTCCTTTTTTCCGGTGTCTAGGTCATTTTGACACGTCGACTTTTCTTTCTCTTCAGTAGTATGTTGCGTGGTCTATCTTGCTGGAAGATGACGAGACTTTTTCAGGGAACACAAAGGCTTTTTCTGGGGTTGTGCCCACCTGGTCTCTTTTTGGCGACAGTCAGTTCCAGACAATGAATTTGCAGGAGGCCCTAACAGGATGTTTACTCGGAATTAAATCGACAGTAAAATGACATCATGTTTTTGGCCAGTATAATTGCATATCCCCCAGAGCCACCATGTCAAATTACCTATGACTTATATTTAGTTATAAATCAACTGGCGCCAGGCCCTGGTGGTACCCAATTATGCATAATGTGGGTCAGGGGTGTCCACGCTTAAACAGGGTAGTCCCTGGCTGTTGGAACTTGCTGCAGGAATGCATGTTACTGTGTAAATAACATGTTGCCAACTACAGGGCAGCTGCCGTGGGTGCCAGTAAACTATCTCCACAGAGGGACATATTTGCAATGTATTTTTTTGTAACATTATGAAAGTGAGGTTTGATTAGTAGATCTCAATTTCAGAGATAGAATTACCGGCATCATTTTGCATAAAAAATAAAAACTCAGGCTATTCCGCCCTTGCAGATGGCATTCTGTCACAGTTGCCACATATAGGGACTCTTCATTGGCTACTGGTTTGGGATCCGATGAATATCAAAGTACTCTGTGCCTATACACCAACTCACTCTCCCAGATCTTCTGATGCCAGCCTGCTGCATAAACCCTTTGGCCTAAAGAGGAAAAATGGATGTCCATTTTTGGACCTGTTACCTTCAACTTGGCACACCCTTCCCCCATGCTATTAGACATCTCTGACCACCCATCTTTCTGTAGGGCACAACAAAAACTGCCTGTAATAAAGTAATTGTATATTCCTGCATTGCCTGCCTAACTGTATATTTCCTAGTGTGTAAATAATGTAAACTGTATTCTCATGTATCCACGTAAGAAATTGTATAGCCCTGTATTGCCTTACTGTATTTTGCCTTTGTGTAACTAAGAAACTGCATATCCTTGTAATGCGGCCAGATATCTCTGGGTTTGGAGCGCACTATAAATAAATAAACAAACAAATACTGTCCTTATTAAATTCCTTATTTGTTAGCTATGGTTTCAGGAACCAAGACGTTTTTGGCTGAAGTGTCGCCCACACACCCAACCTGACCCTCATTTCCAACACTGCTTCTGGCTGCAGTAGTGGCAGATTTCAGACAGCCCATGCCCTGCCGAAGGTGCAAAAAACGGAGCGGCTCCCCCGTTCAACAGGCACCTGATCAGGACACATCAGGGATGGAATGCATGCTTCCAATGTCAGTGGGGCCCACCGAACTGGTTTGTTGACACAAGGCTGTTGATCACCAAGGGGTCTCCATTTGCCACCTACGTGTCCTTGAGTTGAGTGATATGGTTGGCTTTGCAGGGCTTCCTATCGGTTCTCTTGCGGAAGTCGGTGCTCATTCAAAGACAATGCGACCAGCGGGTATTTCTTTCAGATGTGGGGACAGCAAGGCTATTGGCGCTGTTGAGGCACCTCGAGGGCTGTGCCTGTGATCCATACGGCACAGCATCTTTTCATTGATTCAGAACAAGCAGGTATATAAGTGGGGCTTCAACCTGAGATTCCACAGGATTTGACATGTGGGAGAGCCCCTCATTTATTTTTTTATTTAAAGTGCCTTTGGTTAACAAAAAACCTTAAGCACAGTTTAATATTACATTCACAAACAACAATTCCAGAATAAATAATACATTATAACATACTGTATGCCGTAGATTAAGATAAAAAAACACAATAACAAATTTAATATACAAGATTCATAAAATCAATGTACTCGCTAATGTGTAAAGTGCATGGTGAACACGGCGCAAAGTGCCGGACGCGGTTCTAAAAGTTATGTCTAAATTGATATTAGAACTGCTAAAACTAGGTAATAGTGCCTTAAAAAAGAATACAAATCATTACCATTAGTCCAAAGGCCCTGCACTCATCTTTACTGCCTCTTTCGATACATAAAACCCTGCCCCTGTAATAACCAATGAAGTAGCTCCACACAAAGTGCTCCAAAATTGATCTATCAACAAAAGTGTGGTAAGCCTTCAGATATTGTTCATTTAAACAGGGGCATTGAGTTGGTATATAGTGGTTAGTCTAACACGCCATGGCACAACCTACAGAGTCTAGTTTCA
Organism: Ambystoma mexicanum; assembly: GCF_040938575.1. Lineage (NCBI taxonomy): Eukaryota > Metazoa > Chordata > Amphibia > Caudata > Ambystomatidae > Ambystoma > Ambystoma mexicanum. The sequence goes on from NC_090925.1 coordinate 637,610,441, forward strand.
TAAGGTATGCCAAACCAGCTACCAGTGTATTCATAAGTGGGCAGGATGTTAGGCGGAGGTAGGAGATGAACTGCCTCATTTTTTCATCACAGATTTTAAGTAGATTGGAACAATATTAAAGCTTTGCTGACTATATTCCAATATCTCCTTTTATTGCTTAGCTTATGAATGTTATCTGACCGGTCCCATGCCCAGGTCTTCTTATTGAGTTGATTTAAGAAATCCGGCATCTCCAGTATCTTATCCACTGGAAAGTCGATATTACAAAAAAGCCGAAGGGCAGACTCCGTCAGTGCCGATTTAAAAAAAAAAAAAAAGATGATGGTGTTCTGTAACTAATTTAGATGCAATAAGTCCCAATAAGGTAATACTATCTGGTGTAAACATTGATAATGATGGATATAGTTTGCACCGTTTTATGAGCCAGTTGGATCAAAGCAAATAAAGACCTAGTTCGCACCCAGGTGCCTCCACCGGTGTTGCACCTGGTAAACTCAAAACCGATCTTAGAATGTTCCCTTCAAGCTTGTCCAACCAGCACACATACGGTTCTGAAAGGAGTTTGAGCCCATAGGTCAGCCCTGTGATGATGCTAGTGCAGTAGATTTGTATAAGGCCTTCCAAATTGATTCCGCCTGAGATAGCAACAAAACGCTTTATTAGCAACCACTTCCTGAGAATATGGGATGAGCTGTACTCACCATAGTAGGAATACGTCGGTGAAGCCCGGAAAGGGAAGCCCTTCGCTAGTACTTGTAACTGATGCCCCGGGGCATTACCAGACCAGTAATGCCCACCCTTCTCGGTATCTATTGCTTAATTAATATTACCAAGCTGTGTAGGACATATGGGGGGAGATGATGACTGGGGGTCTGCATCATTCGGACAGTGGCCAGTGTAAATATGTTTCCTAGCAGTAAGGGGGAGGTTTGATTCTGTGGTCAAATGTTTTGCCAAGCAGCAAGAATTTAAGATCGCTTTTAAAATGTAATTAATTGCGCTAAAAATTAAATTGGTTTCTTATGTTGCCATTCATGCCGGACTCAACTCTCTAAGTGCAATACTGGGACTGCGTTCCAAACCTATCCTTCTTTGTACATTCTTGTTTAAAAGACCAGAGCTTTTCCCCTGAGCTATCCTTTCTAGTGGGAGACTAGATTAAGGCATGGCTTTTCTCTTTGCCCCCAATCCCAATGGTCAAGCCAACCGGAGATCGAGATAAGCAATGACTCTGATTTGCGCTCATATATACAAGACAGGTTTGCTCTCCAGATGTTTTACACCTACTGTTGAAAACCCATTTCAGACTACCTTTGAGACCAGGTGTTCTGCCGAGGAGTGAAGGCAGACGATCCTGCGCCCCAGCATACCCTGCATCTCTCTAAAGGGCTTGGAATTTTAAAATGAACACTCAAGCTCACCGCATGAGCGTATGGGGATCCGAAAAGAAGATGGTGGTGGAAATATACCAAAATGTCGCCTCCAGAATTCTGACTGTCACATTTTTTCCAACATATATACATATTCAGTGTAAAAACTTTGTTAAAGGGACGTTATGGTTAAGTTGCGCTACTAAAAACCTATGAAATTCAGTGAAAAAACTTTGTTAAAGGGATGTTATGGTTCCAAGTAAAACCGAAAAACCCCTGAAATGCGCCAGTAATGGTAAGCTAAGCAACCATAACTCGCGCCACCACTGTGCACTGCTAAGACTAACACCCACGACATCAAAGATGACATCACAAATGTCATTGAAGACATCACTGATGACATCACATATGAATTTACTTTTCATGAAATGTCTGTATAATGGATTCTTAATATAATGTTGAGAAAAAAGTGTCAAGGACCATTGGAATAAAGATCATGAGCTAATTAGTGCATTAAGCAATGCATTGATATAAATAGCATTCTATTATGAAGTTCTATCCAGTATACTAAGCTACTCATGGACAAACCTAGGCATTGTGCGCAGCATACACGAGGAAGGTATAATATTCATAATGTTGATATGTTGAATAATGAAATTTTCTTATTAGAGTTTTATGTACTGTGAAATATGTAATAAGTAGCTAATAAAACCCACGTATTACATAATTGCATTATTACAGACAAAACACAAAGACACAATAATGCATACAAATATGTGTTTATATAGGGAAAGTGAAGCAAGCAAAAAAAGCAGAAGTAGTAGCAGAAACAATTCATAACCTAACTGATTATCTTTATGCTAATAAATGATTGCTGTGTTGCAAAGCTGCTATTTATCCTATGTATATGTATCACATGATGTGACTGGACCCTAAGGAAAGTTGTGTGAGTACAATGTATACAAATATGAACATATACAGGGAAAGTATAGTATAGTAATACAAAAACAGAACTATCAGAAAGTGCTGATAACTCTGATTATTTTAATGCACAGAAAGGATTGCTGTCTTTCAAATTTGTGCCTTCCCCTATGTATATGTTTCATATGATATGAGTGGATCCTAAGAGAATTACTGTAAGAACATACTTGAAGGATAAGTCTACAAATATAGTACGTTTACAATGTTTAGTTCCTGACTGTTACTGAAGGAAACCATGTGGCCTAGATGTGTCAGTAAAGGAAAAAAGAGGGAGACAGGCATGTGATGTCATCAGTGATGTCATCAATGACATTTGTGATGTCATCTTTGATGTTGTGAGTGTTAGTCTTAGCAGTGCACGGCGGTGGCGCGAGTTATGGTTGCTTAGCTTACAATAACTGGCGAATTTCAGGGGTTTTTCGGTTTTACTTGGAACCATAACATCCCTTTAACAAAGTTTTTTCACTGAATTTCATAGGTTTTTATTAGCGCAACCTAACCATAACGTCCCTTTAACAAAGTTTTTTCACTGAATTTCATAGGTTTTTAGTACCGCAACTTAACAATAATAACTCTGACTTTATGTACAAGTAATATAGAACATACTGAACGCCGTCTACTGAATTTGATGTCCGCGAACTCTTTTAATGTCCGCGGACATGTGCAGCCAACAGCACCACTACCCAAAAAGTCTGGGGGGTATGTTTAATTGTTATATCATAACATATGAACATTTTACAAATTCACAAACCAGCACACATACACAATTTATGTAGTAATAAGTAAGAATTGTAATCCATATATATAACACACTAACCATTCATTTAAATTCAATATGTTCTAAAATGGAATATACCAAAAGAAGAAAGATAGGCTTCCAACATGATTACCTCACAGAAACTCCACAACTAAGAGCAACAGCAGATCTACAGACCACTCAGAACACACCTTACCTGAAATAGTAAGTGCACTGCATTTCACTCATATATTTGTAATCTTTCTGTATTAGATACAAAAAAAAATGATATGGTTTTTTTGTCACAGAAATGTCTAGTTCTCTGGAGTGGCTAGAGGAGCATTTCCCACGTGAGGAAATGTCAGAAGATAGTGAACCTAATGGTAGACACTTTACTATATAAACCAATTAATAAATATTATTTTATATACATTTAACATATATATATTTTTTTGTACAGAACATACAAAAATTGAAAATACTAAAGAAAAAGCAGTGTTGGATAAGACTCTTCAGCACATAGAAGAAAAAATGGACTTACTCTTGGCAAATTTTAATAATTTAAAAAACATTTTGGAGGATCACTTCAAACAAACAACTACATACCATTGTCCCACATGTACCTGTCCCCTTCACCATATCCCACTCAATTATCCCCAAACCCTCTCCATGAACCAAAACGTTTTGATGAGACTTCCATCCCTTCTTCACCTCATATAAATCATATTGAAACCCCCAATTCTCCTGTTTTTGTTTCAGTTTCTGCCTCACCTTCTCTGTCATAAATGTAACATACATGTAAAATAAAGTAAAATTATTATATTGTGTCCTAATTCATTTCTTGTTTTTTTTTTTTAAAAAGCAGTTAAGGTGTCCGCGGACAGTGCAGGTGTCTGGAATGTCCGTGAAGAAACAAAAATAGAGGTGTCCTAAGAACATTATATCTGTCCGTACTGTCCGCTAGGAAGTTGAAACTGTTCTAAGAACACACGCGGTGTCCTGAAATGTTCGTAAAGAAACAAAATGGGGGTGTCCTGAGGATGCTATGCTTGTCCGTATTGTTCGCAGATAAGTTGAAACTGTTCTAAGAACACAGGCTGTGTCCTAAAATGTTCGTAAATAAACGAAATGGGGGTGTCCTGAGGATGCTATGCCTGTCCGTACTGTTCATAGGCAGGTTGAAACTGTTCTAAGAACACATCAAGTGTCCCAGGATGTTCGTAAATAAACAAAATGGGGGTGTCCTGAGGACGCTATGCCTGTCTGTATTGTTCGCAAGCAAGATGAAACTGTTCTAAGAATACTGGCTGTGTCCTAAAATGTTCGTAAATAAATGAAATGGGGGTGTCCTGAGGACACTATGCCTGTCTGTACTGTTCGTAGGCAGGTTGAAACTGTTCTAAGAACACATCAAGTGTCCCGGGATGTTTGTAAATAAACAAAATGGGGTGTCCTGAGGATGCTATGACTGTCCGTATTGTTCGCAGGCAAGTTGAAACTATTCTAAGAACACAGGCTGTGTCCTAAAATGTTCGTAAATAAACAAAATGGGGGTGTCCTGAGGACGCTATGCCTGTCCGTACTGTTCGTAGGCAGGTTGAAACTGTTCTAAGAACACATCACGTGTCCCGGGATGTTCGTAAATAAACAAAATGGGGGTATCCTGAGGACGCTATGCCTGTCCGTATTGTTCGCAGGCAAGTTGAAACTGTTCTAAGAACAAACGCCTGTCCGTAACTGTTCATTTCACTTGTGATGCACTTTTAATCACTTCAGGACCCGAACAGTGTCCGTAGAACACCAACGCGCATGCGCAAAACAGTTTCAGTGCATTTGGTGTCCTACGGACACCTGCTCCCTTCGCGAACATGTTCGCAAACCTTTCATGTGACCGCGCCCACGATCAGCGTATGTTCTGATTGCGAACACTGTTCGTGTCTCTGAACAATTTAAAGCTACCTAGTAATCCTGAGTTTCTACATACTTTTTGTGTCTTTTTGAACCCTTTATTCTGTGCGATCTGTCCGCGGACAGCGTGCATTACCATGAACCGTGCACAAGCACCCCTATAAAAGACCACACCCTAGAGCTCAGTCTCATTGTGTTTCTGGCTATCCTACAGAGCACAGCACATTTTGCTGCCGATTTGCAGATTTTCAACTCCAAGCTGATGGCTTCCATGGCTCCACTCATGCCACCTGGTGCTGCATCTGCATCTTCCTCAGCACCACCCCCCCTCCACCACCACCCTCCCAAGGGCCTGAAGAGGGGAACAGGAGTGAGGATGCACATGAGGATGAAGAGGATGACGAGAATGAGGTAGTGGAAGTCCCTACTACCAGCACTCGGCGTGAGTCTTGGGTGTGCCGGTTATTTATCATTCGTGGTAATGGTCCTAAGGCGCGTGCGAATCAAGTCACATGCAACGAGTGCAAAATGGTACTCAGTCGCGGGAGGCATGGTTCATACAGCTTTGGGACAACTACCATGAAGCAACACCTAAAGTCATTCCACTCTGGGGCCATTCGCAAGGTTGTACCTTGCGATGAGCATAGCGGGTTGACTTCCTCTACTTCATCCTCCGTTTCCGATCCTGTCACCACAAGGAACACTCCTGTGGGACAGCGTATTCCTCAAGCTGCCTCACAGCCATACGCAATACTGATGACCCTTACCTTTCATGGGTCACAGTTGTGTGTATGTACTGTGATGCAGTACTGTGCAGGGGGGAGAGATTTTGTAGTGCTTTTGAGACGATCATCTCAGAGCACGAGAAGGTCTGCTCACTACCCAAGTAAAACCCACTCTACATCTTCCTCTCTCAGCTCGCCCTTTCTTATCCCCGTGGTTGGTGTCCCCCCTTACCCTCCTTTCCCCTCCTCTCCTAGTGCGTCTTGTATAAAAACCAAAAAAATATAAAACAACAAAAATCAAAAAATCAAGATATTTTCACCATCGCTTCATTGCTATGCTATACTTTATTTGTAATAAAACTGCTCCTCCCCTTGGAGAAGTGCAACACCTCTTTTGTAGAAAAGAATACCAAGCCAGAGGAGCACCACATATCCACATGCTTTTATGGATTAAAGATGCTCCTAACTTTGGTCAAGACAGTGACGCCACTGTTTTACAGTTTATTGAAAAATATGTCACTTGTGAAATTCCAGCAGAAGCAACAAATAGTGATCTTCATGCACAAATTTTACAATTTCAAAGACACAAATGTGGCAAATATTGTCATCGCAAATACAAAAGCAAAGGGAAATACTACACCAAATGCCGCTTTGGTTTCCCTAGACCTGGTTACAAAAACAGGTCAAGTGAACAACTTCATGTCTTCAGTTAGACATAGGGCCTCATTACACGGACGGCGGTAAGGGTTAACGGTCACCGTTAATGGCAACAGTGACCGTTAACCCTTACCACCGTACTACGAGGTCCCTTTGCGGGTTGGAGGATTTAACGCCTGCTTCTTGCAGGCGTTAAAATCCAACCCGCTAAGGGACGTCGGAGCTAATTATGGCACCGCAAAATTGCGGTGGCGTAATTAGCGCCTTCCCTATTTCCATAGATCCCTATGGGGCAGAAATGGGAATGGGGAAGGGCAATGGCAGAAAGGGGATTTACCGCGCCTCCAACCTTGGAATGGGGCGGTAAATCCCCTTTCCGCCAAGTTGGTGCCGGTATTTTACCGGCATGAGCCATGGCGCTAATAGCGCCATGGCTCACTGCCTACCGTGTAATGAGGCCCATAGTGTTAAAGGTAAATCACCTAAAAATACATATTACATAAAAAGAACAGAAGAAGAAAAATATATCAATGATTACAATGCAATCATTGCCCATTTATGGAATGCAAACATAGATGTGCAGTACATTGCAGACAATTCCACTGCAGGTGCACAATATGTTACAGCATACTTAACCAAAGCAGAAAAAACAGAGCTCCAAGACCTCTGGAATGACCGGTCATCAGACAAAACACTGTCTCAGAAATTATACAGCTTGGGCATAAAAATGCTCTCCCATAGAGAATGTGGCTCCTATGAAGCAGCAGATTGTTTAACTGGTACTGCTTTGTATGGAATATCTGAAAATATAGTATGGCTAAGTCTTGGTCCTGCTAAATCTAGAAAAAGAGTTCTAAAATCATACGAAGATATAGAAACAATAGCCAAACATGATCCCAACAGCCAAGACATTTTAAAAAACAATTTACTGGACACATACTACCCAAACAGAAGTACCACTTTGGAAACCATGTGTCTATACCACATAGCCCAAAACTTCACATACAAAAATAATATAAAACCCGATGGAAAAAAAAGGTAAATACAAAGTGACAAATTGTGAAGGCAGCTTAGTAAAACTCACCAAACCAAATTTAATGAATCGTATCAAATTGTCTTTAAAGACTCCTCAACATAAAGAACTATATTACATGTCCCTGCTACAACTCTTTAAACCATGGAGAAAAGAAGAAGAAATACTAGATAACTATGACTCCTGTGAAGACGTTTTCAAAGCAAATGAAAGCACTATAACTGATGTAAACTTTACACAGTACAAAACAAAGTTGCACAATGAACAGCAACACGAAGAAGAACTCCAGGCCCAACTAGATAAGGACACTCCTGACAGTAGTCAACCTTCTGTAACAGGAAGCCAAGAACCACTGGGAGAGCCACTAATAACAAATGAGGCAGAATTAGCTATGACAGAAGTAGAAAACACCATGTGTCAGTATGAAGATAAAGAAGACTTAACTATACTACAATCAAAACTAAACAATGAGCAACGTAGCATTTTTGAAGAAGTAACAAAAGAAATTGCACATGGTGTACAACATGAAAACAAAGAAGGCACCTGCCAAAATTACAAACCTATATTACTGTACCTCAGTGGTGAAGCTGGTTCTGGCAAACATTCTTAATCAAAAATCATCAGTAAATTCCTTCAACAATTGACAAACAACAAACTGTCAGCTGTTGTCACTGCCTCCACAGGTTTAGCTGCCTACAACATAGGCAGTGTCACTTTGCACCGATTACTACTCCTGCCAGTAGAACACCAAAACAAATTAGACTATTACAAACTTTCTACAGAAGCTGCAATGGAACTACGCAGAGTATTAAAACAAATGAAAATGCTACTAATAGATGAAGTGAGCATGGTCTCCAACCTAATGTTGGCCTTGATTCACCTCAGATTACAAAAAGTACTCAAAACAAACTACGAAGAGCTCTTTGGAGGAAAACACATTATTGTTTTCGGAGATCTTCTACAATTGACACCAGTGAAAGGTGAGCCTATTTTTAAAACCCTAGGTCACAAACTCTGCCATAAAACTGTTGGCAGCATTGGAAATGTCAACCTTTGGCAACATTTCCAATACAAAGAATTAACAGAAAACATGCAGCAATCTGCAGATCTCACTTATGCCAACATTTTAAAAAGTATTAGAGTTGGTATATTATCTCAAGAAGCACAAGCAATATTGAAAACCCGGCACATTCATGCACTTTATGGTGATAATACATGTGCTATGGATGTTATGGAACAATTAGCCCACGAAAATGTCAATTGTATGGCCTTAATGCCAACTCTTGCAAGCTGCTTCAAATTCAATGAAACAATGTTAAAAAAAGAAATGCAATCAATAATTGAAATTAGCGCCACAGACAAACTAGACATACATGGTATGACACTACCCATGTATGAGCAAGCCACAATGAGATTAAATAGTTTAGAAAATTCAATCTCCAACACAGCCGGATTGGAAAAAATATTAAAATTATCCTTAAATTGCAGAGTAATGCTTAAATGTAACCTTGACGTGGATCAAGGACTAGTTAATGGAGCACTGGGTATAGTTGTTGGCTTTCAAACATACCCACGTGACAACAACATTCAGTTTGTCAATATTCTCTTTGACAAACTTTCAGAAGTGAAAAGGATAGGACGCTCAACAGCTCGATTCCTCCTCTTCAAAGACATGTCTGTACACAGAGAACAATTTTCTCTAACTCTTGCATACTCAGCCACCATTCATAAATCACAAGGTCTTACCCTAGACAAAGCATTGGTAGACATTGGTAACACAGTCTTTAAAGAAGGCATGAGCTACGTAGAACTATCATGCTTACGTACACTTGACAGTCTATTTCTAATGAACTTTGATGCAAGTAAAATAAACGCTGATATTCCTTGCATTTCAGAATACAATAGACTTTGTTCACTATACACCCCCCATCTAAAAACATATCCTATTCCACAAAAAGTAAAATGTTTTAAAAGAAAACTAAATCAAACAGAAATGCAACGGGATGTCAGTGCAAATCCTCGAAAGAGACTAAAAGAAATAAATACTTCATCAAGTACCACAATCAAAAAAGAACCTATTAGGGAAAGTAAACCAGGTACTTCTTCAAAGAAGGAAGACAAACTCCAAAAAAACACTCAGATACAGAACTACCTGGTCCATTTAAACTTTCAAATGTAATTGGTGTAAGTTGCTACGCAAATGTAGCAATGAATATTCTATTTCAATTACCACCAATAGTTGACTTACTTACACAGTACAGACCAATTGTGTTTGCAAATATTAGAACTTCATAGAAACGCAACAAACAATCCTGATAACACGTATAGTGTTTATGGAATAAGACAACAATTGGACTACGGTGCTGGAATGGTGAAATTCACTATAAACTCACAGGAAGATCCATAAGAATTTCTAATGTACTTACTACAAGTACTGGAAAACAAAAACATACCTATAAATGAAATCTTCCAGATTTCATACATGTGGAAACATGCATGCACTCTGTGCAACAATGTGACACAAGAACAAATCCCCAATGAGCGCTTTGTGTATGTATCAATACCTAATTGTGAATCCGTTCCATTTCAGCAACTTGTACAAAATGTAAACCATGGTAGATTATGTACTACCTGCAATTCGGATAATCGCTCCACCTTACTAATACAAACTCATAGTAAGTACGTAATACTAATGCTTCTCCATTACAATGCTGATGGTGCCAAAAACATCTGCAAGCTGACTGGATTCACACATGGTCAAGTATCACTTGGTAAAAAAACCTTCACAACAATAGGTATAATCTACCACACAGGAGTCACAACCAATGCAGGTCACTATACTGCATATATAAAAAAAAATGTGGATGGTTCGAATGTAATGATACTACCATTACTCTAAATAAGAGATTACCTGCAAATCTTACAAACGCTTATTTAATGTTCTTAAAACCAAAATCTATTAACTAAACTGTATTTAAACATTAACTAAACTTCTATTAAAAAACTATAAACTGTTACAATATGCCAACAGCTATATAACTGCCCCAAGATTCTACAACAACTAAACAGATAAATGAATACCACTAAATTATATCAAACAATAAACAGTTAGAAAACGCCAACTGGTGTCTAACTACCCCAAGATTTTCAATAACCAAACAGATAAATCAATACCACTACATTATAACAAAACATAGACAGTTAGAATACGCCAACTGGTATCTAACTACCCCAAAATGTTACAATATCCAATCAGATAAATCAATACCACTATATTATAACAAAAAATAGACCGTTAGAATATGTCAACAGGTATCTAACTGCTCCAAAAATCTGCAACAAGCCAATATATAGAGCATTAGCCAGAAGTGAACACCAAAAACAAACAAACAAATAGACTGTAGCATAACAAAAAAAGGTTTGTTTTTTTTAGCCAACATGGATTTTTTTTCTCCCACAGACCCAATGATTTTAGCAACAAACACTGAAACTGAGCAAATTGCACAGTACACTGGTTTGTAATCTACTAAATATGAGGGTAAAAAAAATGTTGATTATTCAATGTTATAAATTGTTACAAAATACCAATACTAACATGATCTTTTCTTTTATCACAGAAATAAACAAGAAATACATGTACTCCAGTTACTAAACCAAACAGTAAGTATATTATATTAAGTACAACCATCACAGCAAATCACACCCATAGTGACTTATAACTTTGCTGCTTATAAATTTGATCTTGTCCATGCTCCCAGGACTCTATGCCCTGGCCACAACCACCGCAGCATATCACATCCATAGAGTCAAACATTTTAACTATGCCATATTGACACTTTTAATGTCCGCGGACATGATGAGTGTTCTTAGAACAGTTTCAACTTGCCTACGAACAGTACGGACAGGCATAGCGTCCTCAGGACACCCCCATTTTGTTTATTTACGAACATCCCAGGACACATAATGTGTTCTAAGAACACTTTCATCTTGCCAGCGAACTATACGGACAGCGTTCTCGGGACACCCCCATTTCATCCATTGACGAACATTTCAAGACACTGCATGTGTTCTTAGAACAGTTTCAACTTGCCTGCGAACAGTACGTACAGGCATACCGTCCGCAGGACACCCCCATTTTGTTTATTGACGAACATCCCAGGACACATGATGTGTTCTTAGAACAGATTCAACTTGCCTGCGAACAAAACAGACAGGCTTACTGTCCTCAGAACACACCCATTTCGTTTATTTACAAACATCCCAGGACACTTCATGTGTTCTTAGAACAATTTGAACTTGCTTGCGAACAAAACAGACAGGCTTACTGTCCTCAGAACACACCCATTTCGTTTATTTAGAACATTTGAGAACATCTGCGTTGTCCGCGGACAAAGCGAACACAACAGGGGGGTCTACCACCTAAATAAATACAACATTTAACCCATCTCTTACTCTCTCACCCTCCCCAAACACTTTTACACACCAACACACTCTACTAAATAGTCTTTTTTCCACCAAGTTTCACTGCGCTGTCCGCGAATCCAAGATGGCGGGCGTTCCCGAAAATCTGACGCGCTTCACGCTCTTCACCGTCCAATCAGCAAACACGTTGAATGTCCGCAGACATGGCGCAAGCCGGTTGACCAATCAGGACACTGTCTGCGGAGTGAACAGGCAAATGTGTCCGCGGACCGAACATAGATATCACTAATTTTTTGTGACCTACTTTTTGGTCATTTTTTAATAAACTACTGGACGGATTGTCACCAAATTTGCAAAAGTACGCTTTCGGGACCAAGCCGCTGCTCCTGGTCCAAATTTGGTGAAAATCCGTCCAGCGGTTTGGGCTGTAGGCGTGAGCAACGTTTTTTCCCCATTCAGTCTATGGGTAAAAAAGAAGTTTTGGGATCCCCCTATAACTTTGCCCCCCCTGGACCAAACCTCACCAAACTTTGCAAAAAAATTAAGAGTGACCTACAAACTTTGGTGAGGATTCGTCCAGGGGGAGCGAAGTTATAAGCTACCCAAAAAGGGCTCTTCCTATGGAAACAGCAACTTAACCATAACTATATATATATATATATATATATATATATATATATATATATATATGGGAGAGGGCTATGGGATATAATACAAGTATGGTGGGGGGCTGGTTCTCCCCCCCGCATGTGTATGTGGTGTAAAGGGGTTGGGGGAAAAAGTCAGAATTTACGGCCGTCAGACTCTTGGGGGTGGGGGGGTCGCAGTAATCACATAGTTCCAATTGTGGCTATCGCACAGCGCAGACACATTTCTTCCCAGCATGGAGGAGGTTTTTAAATTTGGCACCTATAACCGCTGTAATCCAGTGCCTTGTCAGGAAGAAGCTTTGCCACCTAACCTTTTGTATTTGGCAAATGGAAACCTTCAGTATCCCTCCATCAGTATGCATTTGTGAGCTATTGCGGGATACCAAATACTATACTAATCACATACATGTTATTTAAATAAGTATATCTGTAATTCATTTTTTTAGGGAGTTGAAAAAATATTATTTCCCCAGATGGAGCTCCACCTTGGAGGCGCAGTGTAGTTGCGGCCAGTGTGAGTTTATGCATAGGAGTAAGCTCATGTGCCCAGGGGTGTTGCTAGGTGTGGAAAAGATCCAGGGCTACACGAATGGTGGGACTAGCGGCACTTGGGTCTAGCTAGCATTTTGGTTGTAGCACCTGAGCTTCTATCTGGGGCTACAACCAAAAGATCCAGGGCTATAGCGCCCCCAGCCCACCCCTAGCAACACCTCTGCAAAAAGAATTTTTCCTCTGCCAGGATGGTGAGCGAAATCCAGGCTCTGAAGGCAGAGACCTTTATGGCCATCTTTAGGGCTATGTGGTGTCAAGAACTCCCAATTCTTTTCTTCTTGTGGTTGTCTATTTTGCATATCACGCACTTGAATATTGTTTTTTCAAAGTACTTCTAAACTATACAACTCGGTGTGAGTACTTCCTTTCCAAATTCGATCTGAAAGGGGAACAGGAATGTATTTTGAGATGATAAACTACTTTAAGCATGTCTGCCGACAGCTGGTTTCTTACAGCCCAGGCAGTATAGAGCATGGTTAAAGAAGGTGGTGTCTGGATGGCTAATTGCATTTCCTATGCTATGGGAGAGGGAGTCCGGCCCTTCAGATGGCCTCAGACCCCACAGTGTTATGACCACTGTGGAATCCACCCTAGGATCCTGAACCCAAGGAGGATCCTTTGCTGGAGAAGGACAAGTACCCTCATAGCTCTTTTTTCTAGTTGAAGGCTTAGCTTGTGCATGTAACTGAATTGGAGAGATCAACGACTCACTGGTTGATGAGCAGTTGGGACATTGCAAGCTCTACCGGATGTAGAAAATCATTGAAGTAACCACGCCTTTTAGTGGGGGAGTTAAAGCATGCCACCTTCTGTCCCGATTGGAACTTAAACATTTTTTTTTAAAAAATAGATGAATTCAAATGGATAACCTTTTTGGAGGTCCAGCTTGGCAACCAGAGACTCTTAGATTATGAATCTGGTCAGGATACCTATAGCAGAGATCTACAGTTACAGGTAAGTACTTTTATCCAATGTGTTTCCATCACAATTTTGGCTGGACCCACTTCCTGTCCAGTAGACCCCTCTTCACAGAATTATATTGGCAGAAAACTTTTAGTTCTTTTCGCCCAACATTAATAAATACAAATGTCTATTTTTGTGTGCCTAGAAACATGACATTCAGCTGGCAATAAGTCTAAAAGAAGATAAGGGTGAAGGTCCAGTTTTCTATGTAGGACTCGATACACAAAAAGCCACATGTTTCTAAATGCTGCTGTTTTGGAACATATGGAAACTGAGACGCCGGGATTAGCAGTGATTTGCCCAATTTTGATTTTGGTATCAGAGATTTCTGGGGTGGGGAGGGAGGTGAAGGGGGCTGAGGGATTTTGAAGAAATCCTGCTAGAGAAGGTGGGGCTGGGGGCAAAGTAATGTTATTTTTCGCTTTTTGTGGGCTGCCTAAAATCGCTGAAAATAATTGGTTTTATTGTTAGACGACCTACAAAAAGCAAAAATATGACATAGAACCTTAGAATGACCGGCTTGCTTCTGGAAAGGAGCGCGGCCCTTCAAGGCCCAAGAGTGGATTTAGGAAGGCCATCGCACCCCAGCTCCACTTGAGTCAAGACCAGTGACTGCGCCCCGCTAAGACATTTTTCGTGTTCCAAAGTAGGGCATTCTGTCATTTAAGTTTCGATTTGCGGTAATTCTACCCATTCATGTCACTGAATTCTTTCGCTGCTTTACTTCATGTATATTGTTGTCGTTGGATGTCGAACCCCGGGCTATAAATCCCCTGGAGATCTAAACCTGCCCCCATCCAACGTGCGCTATTGGGGCTCATTCCTTGAGTGCCTTTGGAGGTCCACCCAAAAGGAAAACCGTCTGCCATATGAGCAGTAATCATCAAACTACAGCATAAACAAAATAGAAAAATGAAGAAAAAAACATGAGATATACCCAAATGACAGTCATTTTTGGGGTTGCTGACTTGCTGGACATTACGATATTGGAGAAGGACTATTGAGTGTAGTTACTTTGGTTGTCCTAGAGACCTTAGGGTTGTTAAAGACTGACAGCCTGTGCAGATTTTATCATAGTTATAGTTCCTGACGATATTATTTTCGAGTAAAAGTGTAGCGCTAATTATAATTGTGACATGAATTTCTCTGAGCAAAGTTGGTATTCATGTTAGCCTTAGGCGGGCACAATACTGGCTCCAAGAGAATGAGTAATGGTTGGGATGATTGGAAGAAATTTGTTGTTTGAGTCTTCTGTAGCACGACTTCTGTCATTTCCACGGCCTCCTTGTGCTTTAGGACCTTTAAAGGAATAGTACGCTCAAAAATATTATTGTCCCAACAGATGGGCAATAATGAAAAACATGCATTAAATATCATTTAAATGAAAGTTCCTATGTAAAGTTTTGAGCAAACAAGGCTCAACGGGTTTACATGTGAGCATCCATTTTGCCATTTCAGGCAGCCTCCTCCGCTCATGTTAAGCTCTGCCCTGGCGGCACTAAACAAGCAGCAAAAGCCCCCTACTGGGAGCTTTTGCTTACTGCAGCCAGAGCAGAGCTATACATGAGCTTGGGAGGCTACCTTTCATTTTACGTTTTAGGTGCTCCCGAAGCCCCGGCAAGCACAGAAAACGTAAAATGAAAGGCAGAAAGCCAAAGGTGCAGCATTTATAAATACAACGTTGTTGTATTTGTGATTTCCATGGTTGGAAAACCACAACAATCACAAATACAACAACGTTGTATTTCTGACTGCGGCGGCTTTCGCTTTGAATCTCCTGGTCTCCCCCGGGTTCTTGGGCTCCGGGAAACATAGAAAGAAAACCACAGAATTTTTAAATACAACAACGTTGTGTTTAGGTTTGCTGTGGCTTCAGCTTTGAGTCTCCTGGGCTCCCACGACCCGGGGGAGCCAAGGAGACTCAAAAACTCCTACGCTATCCCTCTCATTGCAATAAACAATAATAAAGTTTGGGTTCTGATCGTGACCCAGGAGAATGACTCCCTTCTTCTGGATGCAAAGTATCTCCGAGATGCCAAGTCTTCTCAAAGTAAAAGTTCCAAGCTTTTTGTAACAAACCGTTCTTCAGGATCCTCGTGGGACTAGGAAAATGACGCCCTTCTCCTAGCTGGTTCCCCAATGTTCCTTATAGTTTTCAACAAAATGTGTAGTTCCTTCAAGGAAGTCTCAACACATTTCATTTTCTTTATACTCGTTATCCTGCCCACACTCGGATGACAAAGATGCGTGCTGAGTCCCTCTCGACTCTCCAGCACCAAACACTTGTGGAACTGCTCAGGGAATTGTGCTTCAAAGTGATTCACTACTTCATCTGCTTCTTCCTGATTTAAAGTCTCGAGTCTTAGCAGCCCCCTCTCGGACTTGTACTTGTTCCCGTTACCTTCTCCCAGGGAACTCTTCACTGACTTAGCCAAGGGTCACGGGTCTACTCTCTCTGCTTCAACTTCTTCTTTCACGCTACTTCTGCATCTTGCTTTTCTCCGCTACAAATTACTGTTGGCGGTCTTGACACTGTTGTTGGACCACTCGGTCAATCCATGACAGGTCAGGCCACCACCACAGTCTCTTGTACTCTGCACATACGCCTATGCGACACTGCTGTAGGATACGATAGGTGGTCTCGGCACCATTGTCAGACCGATTGTCCACCTAGAGGTCACGCCACCCACTTTCCGTCTCTGCAGGTCTACTGCGCCGGTTCCCAACTGACTCGCAAGACTCGCATCACGCTGTTCATCTCTTTAACTTTAGAGACGTGCCTTGCTGCAGTCTCTCGAAAGCCTGCGTTGGCCATTACGGGGTCGATGCGGCCTCCTCGCTCGCCGGGTTCTCCTTCTGGATGTACAGCAGCTTCAGCATACCAGTACTGCACGGGCCATTGCTGGACAGGTCAGAAGAGGACGCAGAACCCAGTCCTTTGCTGTTCATTTTAAATAGCAGGGATGGCCCCAACGTAACATTTGTCCAATTGACAGCAGCTAATCGAGCAGCTCTTCTTTGTCCCAGCACATATTATATAAAAGTGATTTGATATTTTATAATGACACATAGTTTTGGATGTGAGCTTATGTGTAGAGGATTCCGGTATTAACATTATCCTGCAGGGTTGGGGTTTAAAGGAGCTCTGTCTCCCTGTCTCGTCCTTATCCCCAGGAGGGGAGTTCCTCTCCATGTGGTCATCCTGCATGGTACCACCTCTACGGGGACTGTTGGTTACCGACCTCACCTCCCTAGCCTTACGGAAAGGGGCTCCCCTTTGCGGAGAAGTGACGCTATCTGGAGGATTGTCACATTAGGTGCAGAAGGATCTCAGTGTTGAAGTGGGCAGATCTTTAGCAACTGGGATCTCTGCACACACACTGCTACAGACCTGTTTGGTGAGGGCACTTAATTGCTAATATGTCTTGTATTTATTTTTATTTATAAAGCGCTTACCCCTAAGCACTGTAGAATAAGATAAGCAGTACAATAACCAGCGAAAATGGTAAAAATCAACAAATCACAGTAGGCCAGAAATCAAAATAAGATGAGTTTTCAAGTGAGAGTGTAACTGCGGAATAGAGGGTAAAGAATGGACAGAAAGTGGAAGAGAGTTCCAATTCTTGGGGCAAAAAGTGAGAAAGCGCGGAAACGGACTGTGCAGATGGTGGTCGGGACAAGGAGATAAGAAAGAGAGATTCAGAAAAAAGGGATGGAGGAGGGTAAACAGAGGTGAGTGAGGACAGATAGGGTGGAGCAAGGCCGTAAAGACATTTCAATAGAAGACAAAGGTCCTCATTACGACCCGTGCGGAATGGGTTAACGGGTTCCGCTAATGGATGCGGACCCGTTAACACCATTCCGCACGATTACGAGGTCCCCTTGCGGGACCCGGTAAGGACGCCTGGCAAAACCAGGCGTCATTACCGGGTCCTGCGAGGGGACCAGGGAGCTAACAAAGGGCCAGTCGTAATCGGCCCGTTGTTAGCTCCCTCACCCATTCCCATTGAGCCCTATTGGGGCTCAAATGGGAATGGGGAAGGTCCGGGCCGGGTTCCCTTAGGGAGGAATTACCGGGCCATCTGAACTCGGAATGGCCCGGTAATTCCCCATTCAGGGAACCCAGTAAAGGAGCCCGGTTTGGCGGCAGACGTGGAGCTAATTGCTCCATGGCTACTGCCAAACTCGTAATGAGGACCAAAGAAAATGGGAAGGAAGGCGGGATTCAAAGGCCGAAACATATCTGTGGATGCTCTTGGTCTTGTGCAGAAGGGATGTGACCAAGCCTGATTTGCATATGGTCTTTTCCCTTCTTTATTGGCTTGGCAGTCTGAAAAAACAATGGTCTGGAGGGTTGCCCTGAGTAATGCCAGTGGTTATGATTAATTGAAAAGCTTCCAGCCATCACCTTTTGATTTTACCCAGGGATTCAAAGGAGAGCCAGGGCAACGAGTGGAGAGCACAGAAATAGTGTGCCGGGGAGGGAAAGAGAGGGCAGTACGAACAGAGAAGTGCTATATAGAGCAAAGTGGATCTACACGAAAAGTGAAGGGAGGAGCCGGAAAAGGCGACTGAATACGAGTGGAGACACCGGGATCTTAGCAGCGGTAATAGAGAGGACGGGTCTGGTTTTACGGTTATCGAAGAGTCTTGGGTGGGAGATGCCCACTCCTTAATGGAAAGTAAAACATTCCCCCACAGGGACAAAGTGAATTCAGATCTTCAGAAGCACAAGTATTGGATTCTTTATTGAATAGATCAATGCCTGTTGATCTGATTTGGCTCGCTACATGCAGCAATTGTGAATGTCTGTCTTATGCTATTTTCACTTAAAAAATGAAATCATATGCACAGTGATTTCGTTTTATTAGTCAACATACCGTTAAGGGGATTAAAGGACTATCCGGTAACTGCTTTAGTTCTTAGCGGTCTGTGCCCATTCTCCTATAAACTCCCAGGTAAAGACAATGGTGCTTGTTTGTCTCACCCAATAGTAGGAATAGTAGGAATAGTACAATTGCCCCTTTTAAAGGGATGGCCTCCGCAGGTTTCGTGCTCAAGACTTGCTGGGACCACACTAGGAAAGAAACTGATGGGGGCTGCTTTTTTGATGCCTCTGAACAGTCTGACTTGGGGAACATAATCTTCGGCCCTTGAGGCACTTTGAGTAGTGCACATTGAAAACTGAAACACTTCTAGGCGCTTAGCTGAATTTGGGATTGTGTTTCGTGCACATGACATGTGCGGTGTTCAGAAATCTTGAAGAAAACTGAATGGCCCACGTGGTTGTATCCAATGCTCTCACCAACTGTCCAAAACTTGTGTTTGCATTAGAAAAGCAATTTGTCTACCTTCCTGTTATCTCATTGGCACCCAACTTGCATCACAAAGTTTCACTGAAGCAATTGAAGTTTTCTGTTTCCAAAAATAGTCCACTTTTTGTACTCACTAGCTCCACAGGACTCGTGTCTTGAAAACTGGAAGCAATACTCCACATGGACTCTCCAGAACTGGGCATGAGGTAAGGCTTCCGCAGCGAGAGCAACTGCTTCAGATATACTCTCCAGAACTGGGCACGATGTAAGGCTTCCACAGCGAGAGCGACTGCTCCAACTGGGCTCCCCAGAACTGGGAAATGGGTAAGGCTTCTACAGCGAGAGCGACCGGGGCATGAGGTAAGGCTTCTGCATCGAGGGTGACTGCTCCAGATGGGCTCTCCAGAACTAGGCATGAGGTAAGGCGTCCGCAGCAAGAGCGACTGCTATAGATGGGCTCTCCAGAACTGTGCATGATGTACGACTTCCACAGCGAGAGCGACTGCTTCAGATGCACTCTCCAGAACTGGGCATGAGGTAACGCTTCCGCATTGATAGCAACTGCTCCAGATGCGCTCTCCAGAACAAAGTATGAAGTAAGGCTTCCACAGCAAGAGCGACTGCTATAGATGGGCTCTCCAGAACTGGGCATGATGTAAGGCTTCCAGAGCAAGAGCGACTGCTCCATTTGGGCTCTCCGGAACGGGGCATGATGTAAGGCTTCCACAGCGAGAGCGACTGCTCCATATGGGCTCTCCAGAACTGAGCATGAGGTAAGGCTTCTGCAGCGAGAGTGACTGCTATAGAGGGCCTCTCCAGAACTGGGCATGAGGTAAGGCTTTTGCAGCGAGAGCGAATGCTCCAGATGGTCTCTCCAGTACTGGGCATAATGTAAGGCTTCCACAGCGAGAGCGACTGCTGCAGATGTGACTTCCAAATCATGCACAATATTCCAAATGTCGCCTGCAGAATGCTATGCAGTACTCCTAACAGCCCAGATATGCCGCTCCAAGACTAGACAATGTTTTATGTCAGACTTTACTGTTGCGTTGCACAGTAGTAACAAAAAACCTCTTTAGGTACCGGCTATAGCTCTCCTTATGCACCCCGAAATTCCTTTTGCTCCCACTAAATTCCATGTCATATTATTTGGCCTTATTTGAAGTAATCCAGTATGAACCCTAGGTTCTGCTTCTTTTCGGCATTATCAATTAGGTGGTTCCATTAGTGCTGCCTATAAGCGGAAACTATTGGCATTGCAAGTGAAGATATGATAGAGATGGCATGTGAGGAGAGGACACACAGCCTGTGTCTGTTGGTGGCTTTTTACCCACCCAGTGACCGTCCATACCCTTGCCCTCCCATTGGCCATTCCCCATAGTGACCTTTGCTGCTACTGTCCCGGAACTGGGCTCGCTGTCCCAGCGACCCGGGAGCATTCTTCATTTAGAAACCTTGCCAGGGTTTTGAGGAGAGGGTCCGTAGACCGCCCGGTGAGCACACACACACTGGGTTTATGTTCCCAGTCCTTGAGGGTGCAGTGTACAAATATTCACATGTCTGAGGCCTCTGAATTTGAAGTGGCTACGCAGCGGTGTGTGGCGCCATCTGCTGGTAGAAATGAGCAAGATCTCCAGTCTACATGTAGTGTACATAAGAGATGGATTTCAAATCAATACTCGTTTACCGTCCATAGAGCTGGGAGAGCCAGGGAACTCTGGGGTGGGGCCAAGACTGGTGGGCCTGCCTGGCTCTAGGGGCCAATGTGGGGCGGGTCAAAGCTGCGTGGCGGCCGGGTGGGGTGGATGTGGAGTGTGCCCTAATAGCGTCACTGTGTTAAAGTTAATCTTAAAAATTGTGCCCTAATAGCGTCACTGTGTTAAAGTTGAACTTAGAAAGCGTACCCTAATTAGCGTCTCTGTGTCAATGTTAAATCTAGAAGATATTCCCAACATCAATGTCTGTGCCCTAATAGCGTCATTATCTTAAAGTTGAATCTAGAAAGTGTACCTAATAGCGTCACTGTGTTAAAGTTGAACTTAGAAAGTGTGCCCTATTAGCGTCACTGTGTTAAAGCTGAACTTAAAAATTGCACCCTTGTAGCATCTCTGTGTTAATGTTGAACCTCAACGGTATTCCCAACATCGAATGTGTGCCACCAGCATCACTATGTTAAAGTTCAACCTAGAAGTATCTCCTATTAGAGTCACTGTATTAGAGTTGAATTAAGATAGTATCACCAATAACATTGTATGTACCCTAATAGCGTCACTGTGTTAAAAGTTACATTTAGTAGGTAGATTGTGCCTAATTGCATACACTTCACTGATTACCACAATATCACACTACTACGCTTACTCTCTCCTATACACCACCATTCAACTAGAACACAGCAGTACTATGACACCTTCGGTAAAGCTGTTCTCATACTAACATGACCTATCAAACCACCCATCATCCTAATTAAACACAGCTAGCTAGCACACACCGGCTAGCTTAGGCGTCTCCTCAGGCCTAACGCAGCCATAACTCAGTCTGGTTGTCAACCCTCCAGACTGAACACATTCAACTGATCTCCTCAGCACCACACCTACCGCTAAGAAGCAGCTATCATGCAACAACGGCTGCGCACATACCTGGTGCGCCCACGCACTTTATGACTCCCTCTCTCTCTCAACTGACTTGAACTGTGGCTCCCGAGGGCGTTCAACCTACCAGCGCCTTGAGATCATATCATGTCAATGGTACATAAGGCACTATACAAATGCAAAATAACATAACATAACAAGGGTGGAGTAGGTTCTTTGCGACAGGGAAAGACGATTGTGGCACTGGAAGAGAGTGGGGCAGAGAACAAGGGGATGGTGGTGCTTTTGCGGGGGGGGGAGTGGGCAGTGTACAGCGCTGCTATTTTGGATATGGTGAGGAAGGGGGGCTGGAAAGAGTGGATTGGGTCACTTGAGGGGGGGGGGGACAGCATAGGTATTACTTTAGAATGGTGAGGGGAAGGGTGGGGAATATGAGAGATGGCCAGGGGAACAAGCACAAAGGGGCAAGGCAGGTGCTTAACCTTACTTTTAAAGTCGCCACCAGCCGCTACATCGTTGTACTGCTCCTGCCCGTTCCAGCCAATCGAGTGGCCGGGGCGGAACAGGAAGTCATCTGGCCCGAACAGGAAGTCAGGAGCATTTGAAAATACATTTTCACGGGTTTCGGGGCAGCAATTGGGGTTCGCATTCAGACCCTGCTCTTGGCAGGATCTGACATGAGAGCAGGGTCAGGCCAGAGCCGAATTTAGGTCTTGGCAGGATCTGACATGAGAGCAGGGTCAGGCCAGAGCCGAATTTAGGTCTGGGGCGGCCTGGCCCCCACCAAGCTGACCCTGCGCTTGTGTCCAATCAAAAGAATATGTTTAATTGTTCTAAACCGAGTAAATGTTAAAACAGTTTGGTGATTTAATTGCCACAATTCAATCGGAGATAACAGCCACACCTCTCAATTAATAGCCATATTCCATTACCGATTCTGTTGTAATGGAACCTTTCACTGTTTTTCCTACGTCCAAGGTTCCACGTGCCAGTTTAGTTCGATGGTTTGGGGCTGAGAGCTGCAGGGTGCTGGGGGTCGTCAGCTAATGAACTAGTGCTTAACTCCCCTTATGTACTCTTCTAGCATGCCCGTGAACTTGCAGGTAGCGATGCGCATACGCAAAGGCGGTGATGTAGGCATCAGTCGACTCACCCACTCCTTGAGCCTTTGAAAAGTACCTTTCTAATACCACATTTGGCCTCTTTCCGAAACGCCCTTTAGGTTTTTTGAGTGCTGTCTCGTATGCGCTTACAACAGTTTATCCATCGCCAGCCCCGGGAACGCATACGTCTTCTCCAGGCAGGTGTCTAAACACATGTAGCCCTTCTGTCCCCAAACAGTTTAGTAATGCAGCTTCATTTTCATCATCAGAGTACTTGGCACCTCCTGCCCCCCCAGGTACACCTTAAAAGCGGCAATCCAGAGATTGCATGATGTGGGAGGTTCCCCTGGGCTAGGCATGAATGAAGGTTGAGGACGGGCATTGCTCTGCTGCATTATGGCATTGACAGCAGCAGGACCCCTGCTGGAGTGGGTGTTCCCTTAAATAAGGTTCAATTTGCACCAACAGTCAATTTGCTCTACAGGTCCTTGGGTGCCCTTTCTGTATTTGGGGTGTAGTTCCCTTCACTTGGGCGGGGGTTTTCTGCTGCCTATTCCCAGATCAGATTGCACTACACTTCATTTGTTTCTCTGCCAATCCCTATTGAGGTGCAGAGCCACGTATCTTCCACTCCGTCTCCCTTGTCGTTGCTGGATTGCTTATCCAGCTTCTTTGGTTGTCTTGGCAACCGCGGTGTGTGGGCCAAGTACATATGGCCTTTCCTCTAGCCTTTTCTGAGCATTGATAACGGCACAAGCACAGGGATTCCTTCTTCCTCCTTTTTTTTTCTTTTTGTTTTTTAGGTTTTTGAGTTGTGGGAAGACCCGTGGGGCGTTGCAAGAAGGGACAGGTTAGTCCCTCCATTTAGCTTGAGGTCTAAGGGTACATTTGGCACACAAAGGTCATTTGGGAAGGTCATTAACTAAGAGAAGGTTGCGGGATTCGTACTGGTGGCCGGGAATGGATGAGGAGGTTGAAGGGGTTGTGAAAGATTGCACAGCGTGCGCTGTAAGTGATAAAATTAAGGTACTCGGACTGCAGCCTGTGTATCCTGTGGACATATGGGTGCCATGGATGTGTCGTGGTTTTAGTTGATTATACCTCACGTTGGGTGGAAGCCCCCGCTTTGGAAACGGTCACTCATGGGAAGATTGTGTCTTTTTTGGGCAAAGTTTTTGACAGGGAAGGAGTGCCGGCACTATTGTTACTGATAACGGGGTGCAGTTTGAGTCGAGTTGTATACAGGATTTCCTGAGGAAGTTAGGAATGAGGCACCACAAGGCTGCTTTATATAAGCCATCCGCTAATGGTTTAATGGAGAGCATGAACCATTTTGTCAAGGGAGCTATTCAGTTGTCGGTGGCCAATGGTTTGATCTGGACCGAGCTGTTATCGGAGGCGTTGTCAGCATATGGGCATACTCCATCCGTTATTACAGGATATTCCCGTTTTGAACTTATGAGGGGGTAGGAAACCTGGTTCCAAGTTGAGAATTGCAGCGTTAGGTGGAGCTGTCTGCACCAATGTGGATATGGTTGATGTTTTGGAAAGGGTGCGCCTGTGACAGGAGAGCGTAAGAAAGGAGCAATTGGGTAGGATGCCCCTTGATCTGTTAGTGGGTGATCGTGTTCGGGTGAAAAATGGGGGCCTGTGTAAACATTGTTCCCCGTGTTGTAGTAAAGGGGGTACAGTGTAT
Source organism: Ambystoma mexicanum (assembly GCF_040938575.1). Taxonomy (NCBI): domain Eukaryota; kingdom Metazoa; phylum Chordata; class Amphibia; order Caudata; family Ambystomatidae; genus Ambystoma; species Ambystoma mexicanum. The sequence goes on from NC_090925.1 coordinate 637,635,140, forward strand.
GTGGTACTGGTGACGGGTCGAGGTAGAGTAAAAGGAGGAATGTGGTACTTAAATGGGGTGCTGATTCTGGTCCAGTGGTTGCAGCTGAGGAATGTGTATGGGGACCTGGGGAAGGTGACGTCCCGTTTACCACAGGTATCAATATGGAGAGGAGAGAGGATGTTGGGTTGAGTGGAGGAGGAGTTGTGAATGGGCTGAAGGAGGGATTCTGGTTGGGTCTGAAGAAGGGGTTCCGGTTTCCACCCCGGTTCTGCAGGCCTATGAGTGTCAGTCTGATGAGTGTTTTGTTTCGGGTCACCTTATGAGAATTAGGCTTCCATCCATTAAGTTCAAGGACTATGTGCAGTGGGTGGGGGTCTAGGAAGGGAGGTACCATTTCCCAAAAGTAATGGTGTCCGAGAGTTGGTTCAGGGGTTGTGAGTTTGCATGTCCCTTATTGGGTGCTTGCGATTACGTTAGGAAGCGCCAGTGGGGCTTCCGGTGGGCTGGTAGACGTGGCCAACCTTATATTCTATTCATTGTTTACTGAGTAGGTTCTACTATGTGTGCTGTTCATTTTGCTGTGCGTTTGCAGTTCATAGTGCACATTCGTTGCTGTGTTTATATGTTTTCTTTTTCTACTGTTATTCTGTTTTCTATGGAAGGGAGAAGTGTTGTAATGGAAACTTGGATTGTTTACTTACGTCCAAGGTTTCCCGTTCCAATTCAGTTAGATGGTTTGGGGGTGAGAACTGCAGGACGCTGGGGTTGTCAGATAATAAACTAGTTCTTACCTCTACTTACGTACCGGCCCTCCTTTCGGATTGCTTCACAGAGACTATTGGTAAAGTGACTTTATCTCCTGGTCCGGAATATCAATCGGAGCAAAAGCTCCTTTGGGTCTGTCATGCTCGCGATCGCAGCTGCATCGCCACATTTAATATCCAGGAGGATGTTTCAAATCCCCACACCCTCTTTCCTGCAACGGAGGGGTCGAACTGGCAGCCACTGTCAAGTTAGAGTCCAGCTTTTATGTTGTCGATTTGTACCGGGTTTTATGACGGTTGGTCAAGTGGCACAGCGAGTAGAGCGCTTGCTTTGACATGTGTGCGGAGCCTGCTAATGCAGGTTCGGATCCCGGCAGGGCCAAACGCAGCCTTTCATCCTTCCGAGGTCGAGAAATGAGCACCACACACCGTGGGTAATAATAAGCAGCCCTCCTGAGGGTTCGTAGAGCTATATAAATGCCAAATTATTATTATTATTTTGATAATCTGGTCACTACTCCATTCCTACTGGCTACCTGCCCAAAACAACACGCGGTGGATCTTTTTAAGCAAGCTCTATTTTTTAGGGAATGTTATTTCAAAGTAGTAGTTTTCTGAAAGGTAACGACTTAATTGTAGCTGTAAAGCAACTCTTCAATTAATACAAATATTTAACCAAGATTGCCTTTAGCCACTTAATTTATAAGCGATTTCTGTCATTGCATCTGTTCTTGCACTTAATTCCTGTTAAAAACGAGCATTGGCAAAGCCAACAGTTTTGGCTCTTATAGACATTAGGCATGGTCATAAACTGCCCAGGTACTAACACCATTTGCCAGTGCTGTCTTCTTATGGCCAGGCAGAATGTGGAATCTGACACGGATGATGCTGGAGGCTCCCGAGCATAGGTTGCTTAGCCTTTATTTACAGGATTACTTCTTAGATTTCCTTCTTAACCATTAGAACACATGTAAGGAAAGAAGACCCCCACCGACCACCTCTCCCAACCTGGCTCACCCCCAACTGATGCACACAGAGACCATTGATGGTAACTAGCAGGGCGGGCAAACGGGACACAGGGCATCTTCCTTTCTTACAACAAACAAATACAAAGGCAGACAGAACATAACTCAGAACCATCATGGCAGAGCCTTGGAAATGTGTATACCATGCTTCGACAAATTGCCAATGTTTGTTATACCGCTGTCATGTTTTATCAATCCTCAAGGTTAATGTGATCCTATTGATACAACGGTGCCACCTTGTTATGGATGATGATATTAATAATGTCTTTGGGAGGAGGCTACCAAGTGTGTTTTCTCTTGATTCTGGTATTGGGCACATTTCCACAGTGGTATCTGTTTGGGGTGTGATGGAAGGCAAGCAAATGTTATTTCAAGGACACAAACGGTGTGGGTGTGGTTGAGTGGTTTCTAGTAGTCCAAGAGCCACGCTAGCATTGGTCGGAACCTGTGAGTTACAGTTTGGCTGAAAGACAACTAATCGAGCACGCTGCTTCATTTTGTAACTTTGTCTTTTCCAGAAGGCAAGACTCTGTACCAGGTGAAGCACCAAGCCAATGATGAACATGCCTCCGATTTCTATGACATGGTGATCATCGCCACACCGTTACACCAAGAGAAGGGCAACATCACCTTCCGGAACTTTGATCCAGCAGTCGGCGAAGGCCCTGGCTCCTACCACCACATTGTATCCTCAGTCATCCACGGCTACCTTAATGCCTCCTACTTTGGTTTCCCTGATCCCAAGCTCTTCCCCTTCGCCAGCATTCTCGCCACTGACAACCCTGGCCTCTTCTTTAACAGTCTGGACAACATCTGCCCTGTTAATGTGTCAGCCGGCTTCCGCCGGAAGCAGCCACAAGAGGCAGCTGTCTGGAAGGTGCTGTCGCAGCAACCGCTGGACAAGCAGCAGCTCAAGACCCTCTTCCGCTCGTACTATTCTGTGCAAACCACAGAGTGGCTGGCGTATCCTCAGTATGGCTCATCCAACACAGTGCCCCCAATTGTCCTGCATGACAATCTCTTCTACCTAAGCAGCATTGAGTGGGCTGCCAGCTCTGTGGAAATGAGTGCCGTGGCTGCCAAGAATGTGGCATTGCTGGCTTACAACCGTTGGTTCCAGCACCTGGACAAGATAGACCAGAAGGACCTGATGCAGAAAGTGAAGACTGAGCTCTGACCTGGGGGTGGAGGGGCAAGTGACGCGACTACTGGTAGGGACCAGAGGCTGAGCTGTTAAGATGAACTGAGTCCTATCCTTATTTATTACCCGTGGATGCCTTATTCTCCACTAGGATTCAGCCAAGACAATGAGGAACATTTGTGCTATTTGGCACTGGGAGAGACCAGACACACTACAGGGTAAACTTACTGTTTTTTTAGGTAGACTCTAGCCCCCCAATATGTTGTTACTGGTGGAGGTTGACCGAATGCTTGCGCTCTGTGGAACACTTTTCTTTTCTTTTTTTTTTATTCTTTGGGCGAGAAGTTTACAAAATTAATAATCTTTAGACATCAAGTTAATACTGTGTAGCACCCTTAAGGCCGGGCTATGATCATTTTGAACACAAATGCTTCTACTTGTAATCGGAATACTCTGATTTTGGGTTTCATGATTCACAGCAGGAAGCTGCTGACATCAATGGTCTGGCTTCTGCTTTGAAAATGGTGTGCATGTACCTGTTGAGGACCCACCTGGTGGGCTGGGGTGCCGTCTTTCAGAGCTTTTCTATTTTGAATTGCCCTACCTTACGTCCCGCTTAGCCATCTTGAACTGGAAGATGGTCAGTAGCGCCCCATGAAGGCAAACGCTTCATCTTCATGCATCTACATCCTGTTTTAGGGTAGAGCAGGGGGTTCTGTCCAGGGCTTTAAAAGGTCTGAGGTGCCCCAGGGCCCGGCTAAATATAGATTTAAATGTCCCCTCTACCCTGGGCCCACTCCCACAGGCCATGGTCATATTCACCTCTCCTCTGATAATGCTGCCTTCTAGTCCCGCAATACAAAAAAGCACCCAGCTACTATTTGGGGAATGAAAGACCACTGAACGTTATTACCACCTATTCCCAAATCCAGAAAGATTTTAAATCGTATTTTATAATTACTTTAATACTATATGTAATAACTAATGCATCAAAATACATTTATGTTCAAATCCACCAGTCAGAGGCACAAACAGGCACTTTGTACTCCATTTCATGCATTGGTATATTCTGGAAAATGTGACTTATATTCGTGTGCCTTAATCCACTTACTTTGTGAAGAGTCATTTTTCAAATGATTCTAAAAAGGATTTGCACAGTAACAAGGCCCTGCAGGTTTAGGTCTTCTTCATGCACCCTCCCTATTTTCCGTCCATCGTGATCCAGCAAGGTTTTGTTGGGTGGACGTGTAACTCCAACATGTTTCGGTCCTCCAACTATTCCGGGACCTTCTTTCTTCATGAGCATGGCATAAATGCATCAGAGCACTGAACAATCAACCTATACAACATAAAAAAAATCATAAACATACAAAATTAAAAATAGCATAAAACGAGATAACTAAAAACCCAAAAAATGTAAGCTAAACTAAAGCACAGCTCAACCACCAATAGCTTACGGAATAGTTTGAATTTACAGGTAAATTGGAGGGGAGAGAGTTTCAGCATGAGACCCCGGCTCCAGAAAAAGACGTCTTCATTGAAGAGTAGCAGACAGATCCCCCAACTGTGAAGCCCTTTAGATCCCCCCCAAAATGACTAGTTAATCTACCAAGTAGCTGGTAGATTGTATGAACAACTTTGCAAGGCAAGCCAATTTAAAAGAAATCCTGGCGTCCAAAGGAAATCCGTCAAGACTTCAAAATGGAGGAAATTCGGCTGAACTGTCTTGCACCAGCATTCAACCGGAGCAGCAGCATGAACACCGCTCTCAAGGGGACAAGTAGACTGTGAGAGAAAAGTAAAGATTGAACTAAGACACGAAAATGAGTGGTGGGCAAATCAAAATGTCTTGGGAGCAGCCATTTTCTTTTATGATCTGAGTACACACCCGAGACGGTTGTTTGCATCTCAGCCTGACTCTTCTGTTGGCAACTGATTCAGGGAACGTCTGAGCTTATTGAAAATGTAGACTGCACCCCAATTCCTTACTATTTAACACATAGAAGATATAAGCCCTTGTATAAGGACATTTTATATAGACCCATACACACCCCTTCTGATAGTCCATTCTAGTATGGGGTGTAAATACACTTTGTTTGCATCATGTCATAGCGCCCTCGTCTGTTGAGTTTAAGGACTTCTATTATTTCTCACCTTGGCGCACAATGCTGAGAGAAATCGTCTAGTATTTCTCTAGGGGGACTGAAATCTCACTTCAGTTTCTGAGAGTTAATATCCAGCCATGTTATTGGTTTATATAAGACTTGAAAAATCGATAATAAAATGGATTAATTACAGTGAATTTTGTTTATAAAATAAAAAAAAATGTCATGTTGAATGTAGGTTTAAGGACATACCTGGATTATAAAGGTAAAGGGGTTGCTTGGGTTAGGACAGGGAAAGGGTGTATGGGTGGCGGGGAGCGTAAGGGATTTGTTTCCTAAATTACTTTTTAAAAAAATCGAAGAAAAGTGACGTTTTGTAAAATGATTTATGGCCGACCCGGCAGAATATGCATTATTATTTGCCATATTACTCCCACATAATCCACTGGATGATAATCTATGAAATACGATTAACACTATTTAGTTTACAATTCAACTGCAAAAGGGAATATAAATAAATTGGTCATAGGATGTTGGCTGTGACAGTAGGGTGACATTTATGGGCGTTGTAAAATGCTTACAAAAGTGAAATCATTGTCTTAGAAACCATGTTTTTTTCTGCAGGATTTATTTATAAAGGTATTTTTTTGGTCGATGGCAAGAAATATAACCCTTCTGGGATATTGCCACCCCATGCTGCCTTCTAATTAACCCCTTTCGCTCTCCCATTCTGTTTGGGAAACTAGATGGAAAAAGAGGATACATAGTGTGTGTATAACGTTTGTTGAATTGTGCTGCTGTGACTGCTGTCCAAGCCCTGGGACTTGTGCATGCCGCTGTTTGTTGTCTAGCCTGGTATGCTTGGCCATTTCCTTGTCTGGATGGTTGCACTTGTGGCGCCTTGTCTCCGTGCACTGAACCCTGTCAGCGTGTGTGTAATCCTATGCTCCTCCATATAATGAAACGTCCTTCCTTGCTTCCCAATCCCAATCTAGGGGACGAGGAATCGCTTCCATGTGATAATGTAGCCTGGAAAAAGTCGCCAGGTATGCAACTTTTTTTGCCTGACCCCTAAAATACTTCCCCAAATATTCTAGGAGGGGTATATTTTTATATCATTAATTCTAACCCTAGAATATTTGGGGAAAGTGTTTGATTTTACTGAAGGTGCATTGTTTAAGTGTCACCCCCGGCAGCAATTTTCTAGGTGACTTTATCACTGAACACTGAGGAATCCTATATTAGCTCAGCGGCTGAATGAATACATGTTCAGATCCCTGCAGGGGGTGGCATCTTGAAGCTGGATTCAACTAGCCTGTGTATGAAGCATTTCGTTTATTTTTATTGTTTGAATGCACTTAGGTTACAACTCTTCACTCTGTCACCAGATGTGCTTAAGCCTGTGGGGCGTATTCCCTAAACCAATGTGCTTGTCTACTCCTTCAGCTAAAAAGAAGCTGAGCCATATAGACAGGGTGTGCGTGTGCCCTACACACATGAAGGCCAAACAAAACCAATGATGGCCCCCGCATTGAACACTTCTCGACATGTGCTGCGGAAGGAAACCATTAGCGAACCCCCCATGAAAATGCCCTATGCCACGGAGATTACTTTTCCCACTAAAATAGTCCTAGAATCTCATTGAGCTGATCATTAAACCAGGAAGCCCCTTTATTTGATAGCCAGGAGTGCATGTCTTCATTGCCACTAGTATCATGGAGCGCAGCTTCATATGCACTTAATGTACTCCTCACAGGGTGAGTGGAGTGCATTGCTTGTATTAACCGTAAATAACTCTCAATGTTTGCAGATGATCACCGGTGCATACGGAGCCAAGCTTCTCCTAGGTAGTACAGTGCCATTCTATGGACTCATTGAGAGCATTTTGGTGGCTCTCCATCTTGACAATAGTCTCTTGTTGCGTTTTTAGTACGAGTTTTTGTTTTCAGATTGTGGAGTCCGTAGATCACTAGTGTGCCACTCACTGTAAATCTTCTGCTGGATTTGTGTGTTGCATGTAATAAGACACTTGCAGAGCAGTCATTCCTTGCTTATTGATGTAACCTTAATGTTCAATGTTGTGCAGGATTTTGCCTTCTTTATAATTTTCCCCAATTATCATGATCCCCATCAACGGATGATTAGTAAGATCATGTGGTTGCTGCTGTAATTAGGGTGGGTCCTTTGCATCTGAGAGTGATGCAGGCCAATATCTACCTCGGTATTACTAGCTCTTTGCCTGCATTTGCTACACATGCTGCTTATGGCCCACATTGCTGGTGACCTGTTACTGTGGGAAGATTCCAAAGTGCTCTCAATGTCTGTTGTTCGGGGACCCTTAAGCACTGGGTATTGGAGCTCCTGCTGCAAGGGTACGCAAAAAGGGGACACCAGATTGGATAGGCTCCAGTGTAGCACGATCTTCTTTATCTTGAATGACTTATTAGCAGTGATAGAAGTGTACCAAGAACAACTCCACCCCCGGGGGACAGAACTGAAACTCCAGCGGGGGATGGAGTGGGAAGGAAAGGAGCAACGTGCAACATATTTTTCAAAGGTTGTAGTCTTGCTGGTTGACAGCCAACATAGTTGAAACAGATTTCAGTTTAGCTGTAACTGATATACAGTGGTAAAGTGGAAAAGTGTGCTTTAACGTCACAAAGAACAGTTCCGGAAAGGTAAAAATGGTTGCAAAAGATAGTGGAGCTTTTAACAGTAAAACATGTGAGTAGTGGAACACCGCTCCTGACCATTCCTGCTCAGCTCAACCACTGCTTATTAGTAAATGTAGCGTCACATATCAATGCATTCAATGTACATTTAGTGAAGCACCCCTTAAATAAACACTTACTGTTGCTTTGTGAATCCATTTTTTGCTTTCTTGATCTTTTTGCATGGGTAACTTCTCGTGGGAAATCCCAGCAAAGTCGATGAATGAAATGGATAGAAAGTTGAGGGGTTTCAATGGATGCAGGTTTATTAAGAGTGGTCAACGAGAGTGGGCCATCATAGGAAAACTGAAGAAAAAAACAAGATGGCTTCTCTTTTGGTTCTTACAAGAAAGTCTCTGGGTTTTGTAAACTTCAGTTCAATTGGCCCATCAATCATCAACATTGAAGACTTTCTTATTGGTTTGAAGGCAGCGCAGCGTCGGCCGGCCGCAAGGAAAAGGTACGTTTTTCTTTCAGTATTGCACAATAAAACCATTAGCACCCGTGCAGTGACAATTACTAATGGCAATATGCCACTCGGTGGCTGGCCCCACCGCCATCTCGGTGCATATCGCCTTAATGCATGTTACTTGAGTGTATTCATTTTTCCCCAAAATGAAAAACGTTCCTTTTTATTTGTACAAGTCCATGTGCTAATAAACTTGTAGACCTCGGGAGGGGTCATTAACTCTTGGAAAATACCCTTTCCTGTCTTGTGACCTCTGGTTCGCCTTTGCAATATCATGGGGCTGGTTTTTGTCCTGTGATAATGTCCATCCCTCAGTCTATAAGGTTCAACTACAACTCTGAAATAATTTCAATCTTTTAAGAAGAAAAAACGTGTTTTCAGCACATGAAAGAATTCCTTTCAAATTAATATTTTAAAAAGTGGCAGATTGCTTTGTCTTTAACAAGAGACATCCTATATGAGAGAAGACAATTATTTTATGGTAAAAAAACTGTACAGCACCACATTCTATTATACATGACAGGTGTTATTTCAGAAGTGTCAGTTGTTATAAAAAATGGTATTGTTTTTTTAAAAAATATATGAAATGTGACAGACATTATTTTAGAAAGCAGCATTTTATTTTATTTTGAGTTCACAAATTAGGATATCTTAACAAGAGAACAATGATTATTTGTAATGATTAAAGTTGTCAAACAAGAGAGTTGTGATGAGTCCTTGGATCTCGTCCCTTCTCCCATGGGAGAGGATCCCTCCCATGGGGCCAGAGGGGTGCGGCCACAGTTTAATAGTTCCCCTGGGGGTGGTGCACCATGGGAGGATCACATGGGTGGGGAAATCCCTTATGGGACGAGGGGCGATAATACAGGTAGCACGCAATATGTGAATACACCATTATCCACTCCTTTACCCTCTTACCCTATCCAGGGCAACCCAGTCCTTCCCTCCTCTATGTATTACTGTTAGGTAGAAAATACCAATTCCTTCCCTTACACTGAGATGAGGGAGAACACCGACAACCCAAGGGAATACGGTCACTGGGAAACGGAGACGAAGAAGAGGCACAGAGGTATACGGAATACCACGCAAGTCCAAAGAGCACAGTCTAGTCAATTTGGACAATCTGAAATACAACAGAGTATAAGAACAAATGAATGGCGTAGAGCCCTCCCTGGAGGAGCCGCGAGAGCAAGCGGAGACCCGACAGAAGGAAAAACGCTGACCAAGATGCTAAGGCGGTGGCAAGCAGAAGCGGAGCGGGTCTCGAGCGGAAGGACCGCACCTCAAACCTGTGAAGAGAAACTCCTGGTGTCGAAGCAGACTGGAGAACACAAGAGAGGAAATGTGTTCTCCAGATGAATATTTTGACTGCAGAGCCGCTGCAGACCGCAGAACGACCACGAAGGTTGGGGAAGCCCCACGTCAGACCGCAAGTGCCAGGAAGACCAGAGACCATCGCAGACTGGAAAAAGGGTACACTGGTTGTCAGGGAGGTGCAGGGGCCCCAAGAAGTTGGTGGAGAACCCGGAAGACAGGATCTGGGACCCTGATGGTGTCAAGAGAACTTTAACATTTCCAAAATCGCCCTATGATATTTGGCAGGGGAGTATAAAACAGAATAGAAGTCAAAAAGGTGAGTCTGGGACTCACACCCATATGAGGATTGAATCATTGGATACCTTCATAGTCACAGTACCTGGCAGGTTAGTGAACCAGGTTGGCTGTGAGAGAAGCTGTAACCAGGGGAAAGGAATCATCCCCGATGGTGTTTGTGAACATTTTACCAAGAGAAGGGAGACACTCACTGGGCACTTTGAAGAAGCTGAAGAGAAATCAGGGGAAGGGCGTCATCCCCCTAGTGTTTGGGAACATTTTGTAAAGCCAAGAGAAGGGAGACATTTCCTTCACCTTGTGAGGACCCGGCAACCTTTTTGGCACAAGGTTGCACATCCTTTTGGAAGTTTGTCTTTGCTTCATTTGAACTTTGTTTTACAGGCTGGATAGGAACTTTTAAAACCCACATCCAGCAGAAGAAAGACATTCTTTTGGGCCAAAGAAGATCACCTTGCACCTTGGTTTAAGTTCCTAGTGTAAGGGATGGAAATAGGTTGGACTTTGTTTTCTTTGGACATCCTGACAAGACTGCTTAGATTATTCTTTGAGGAAGGGTAGCCGCTATTATTATTAGGGATAGTTAGGTTTTCCGCAATCCTCATTTACTTAATACAAGTTTATAGCAATAAACATGCCACCATTGTGTCGATTTCCTACTCCTAAACCCTTACAGAGCACATACCGTTTTGACAAATGAGTACAGAATTAGCCCAGTTATAAAATAGTGATTTCACTAAAGTGGGTGCTATGACAAAGTCACAGGGCCATTCTCGTATTCTGCCTACTGTCTTCCTGAGAGTAAGACTGACAGGACCCTGATGTGCACCCCAAACCGACCAATTAAACATCCTAAGTGCTATCTGGTGCAAGGAGAAGAATTAATGCACAAGAGGGGAGAATGCCTTGACAGACCAACCGTACAGGATTCTTCCCAAACTCCTCACCAGGATTTCTATAAATCAGACACGGGATAGTGGGCAGACCACCTTTGAACTATTACTTAACTAAACAACTGGCTGGCAACTACCAGGTCCAAGAGAAAGGACATTCTGGACTTCACATTTAGATCTCCAAAACCCGGAGCAAATTCTGTAATGTCTAACAAGGATTCAGATGAAGAACACTCTGGGAAAGCACTAGTGGGAAAGCACTAGTCTATTCAGAGAGACCCCTTAGAAAACAGGAAGATGTTCAGTTGCAAGGGAGTTTGATTTGTGGATAGATGAGGCTTTAATGGGTTTTCAACTAATCCTGAGGTTGTGGAAGAATAGGAAGAAGCCTGTGGTGGAGGATTGGGCTGTTGAAATTCAATTGGTGTCTAATTATAAGAAGGTATCATTAAAGAATAAGAATCGTCTAGATGTTTATCTTTTGTTGTGGAGTGAATTTAATGATCTGTATGGTTAGGGGATTTGTGTTTTTTTTTCTTTTTTCCCTTTTTCCTTTCTTCCTCTTTCTTTCTTCTCCTTTCTTCTTCCGTCTTTTTTCCATTTTTCTCTGCTCTCTGTAGCTCTCCTTTTATTGTCTTGTGTTGATGTATTGTGTTGTCTTGTTTTTTATTATATATGGGTTGGGAAGTATGGAGAGTATTATTAGATTGCGGGTTTGTTGTGGAATAAGTTAAGAGTCAGTTGAATTCATACTGAATATTCTAATATCTTGATATTGAATGATGTATGTAGTGTAATATATGATGTGTCTCTACATTTCATTCATATTTATGATGCATCTGTTGTAAACTGGATAAATAAATATAATAAACTTTGGAGAAAAAAATAATAAACAGGTGTGAATCCTTGAAGGGGAGAGCCTAACTCATTCCAACTCCTCCCTGCCCCCAGGCAACAGTGACTGTAAAGGAGAATGCTTTTCCATCTTGCTTGCAGCCACAGTATTTAAGGAGAGAAACATGTTTCCTTCACCCCCTTCACAAATGAAAAAAGATTTTCACAGGTGGCAAACTTACTAGAGGTTTTCCTTTGCCTGGTGATTGCATTTGAAACACCAGAAACCCCAAAATGATGTTCCTTGTGAGGCAGCCAGAAGCCAAGGGAGGAACAGAGCTGCAGACCAACACCAGCTTCTACACTGAAGGAAGAGTGATGAAATAAAAAATGATGTCAAGCCTTTTAATGACTTCCCTTCCCCCTGGCTTAGACTGGGAAACAAATTATTAATTTGAAAGTTTGTTTCCGCCAGTGGGTGGATGGCGAGGTCTTTAAAATGGAGGCCAGGAATCAGTGTCTCTGAGCTAAGCGCTGAGCTATGCCCTGAGAAGAGGGGTTTGTTGAAAACCTGGAGATCACCCGAGAAAGGTAACCCCTTGAGCCCAGAAGAGGGGTGTACTCCAGTGAAAAAGAGATGAACCCCTGGAAACCAACAAGAGGAGTGAGCACGGGTGAGGAAGGGATGAGCCCCTGGAACCTCAGAGGAATGGTGCAGTGCAGTGCGGGGGATGTTCCTCATGAGCCCAGAAGAAGGGTGTGTTCCAGGGAGAAAGAGGAGACTCCTTTAAACCAAAAAGGGGGGCGTGCTCCAGTGAGTGCTAGAACTTCTCTTTGAGACCAGAAGGAAGAGATACCTAGAGACCCCTGCCTTAAGAGGTGGGTAAAAGGTAGAAGAAGTGCGTATTATCTCCTGAAGAGGGGGTTATGCAACAGAAGAGGTGAATCCATTTGAACCCCAGAAGAGAGGGGCGTGCCCTGTGAGCCCAGAAGAGGGAAGCTACAGTGAAGAGAGGGAGAGATTGACTGTTATTCGCGGTAGAGTTGATTTGTAACAGAGAGGGAGTACACTTGGTCTTGGAAGAGATGAGTACATAACAGAGGAGGAAACCTAAGTGAAGGGGGGGACATGAGGGAGGACACCCCACAATATCACAGAGAGGCCATGTGGGACCCAGAAGAAGGTAGGAGGACTGGGAGCTAATGCAATGTAAGCAGGAAACCTTGCTTTCTGGTACTTTCTGTAGTCCTTTTTGTTTGTTGTCCTTTTGTATATAATCCTGATTTCAAGGACTACATTTCTCAAGGACATTTATGTTGTAGGTACCCTGAACCAATTTCCATGTAATAGTTTCATGTTTTATTGTTACTTAATAAATCTCTTTAACAATATTCCGGTGTCAGTGGTTAAGTCTTCACCTGGTCATGTGAGAAGATGTGATAATGAACACATAGTAGATTTATGTCAGATTGTGTGTGCGTAGAGGAGGAGGATGCTCTACAGTGTTGTCCTTTCAAATGTACATGAATACTAGTTTTTATATTCTTTTTGAAACTCACGACAAAAGCGGGCAGCATGCCCTTTGGGTGTGCTGTCTGGAATGCATTATCTGCGAGATCACACCCATTTTGTTAATTCATTCCATATCTCTTCCCTCAATTTCCCTTCACTCTGCTGGAATATAGGCCATGACTTGCCTGAAATAAAATGTGTTCATTTTGTCAGATATCACTCAATTCACTGACGATATTTTAAAAAACGCTGGAATGCAATGCTTCAAGATCAAATCCAGTGAGGTCCCACTAGCCTTCAGTAGGCACACTAGCTCTTATTATGTGTGACTGAAGGCACACCGTACCTCAATATTGCCATGGGAACACTAGCTCTCAACAGGCAGTAATGAGATCACACACTAGTTTGCATTAGATTAAATGTGCAGTTAGTGGCAAATTCAGGGTTCATGGGTGGTCTGCTGCTGCAAAACCCTTCTCAGCTAATGCTTACAATCAGTAAGGCCATGATGTCAAAGGTGACTTGCTTTCTAGCATAGACTGCAGCCCAGGACTGGGAGTGGCATTGCAGAGCAAGCGGTGTTCGAGGGCATCTAGTTCACTCGGAAGTGTGAGGCATCAGGAATGAGACACGGACACAGAGAGTTCATAGTTTTGGCTATCGACTTTTATTTCAAACAAAAAGAGGGTTGGAAAATGCCTCGCTATCCCTATAAGAGGTTTTTTCCTACCTAAACCAAAAGCCAAGGATCTGTCTGATGTCAAGATGTTCAAAGCAAAATGTGTCCAAAATTATATTCTGGCCCTCACATTCTAAAAATAATTTCTGAGGTGAAAAGGGTAACATCTTGGCCTTGAAAATTGTACAAAAATGTTTGAGTTTAAAAAGGAAAGAGGTAATTCTAGTTCCCAATCGGATGTCTTTTACAGTTCCAGGGGATTGTTCCCTTCCCCAAGTTTTCCTCGTGTAGATGTCCATGATCCTAAGGGCAGGAGCCTTCCTTTGACTTCTCTGTTCAGCAAAAATTGTTTGTATGTTAAACAACTTGGATGTTAGTCTTAATTTCGTAGGATACCTGGGGCATTCCCATGCCAGGTTTCTTCTCCTCTTAAATGTCATTTCCACACAGTCTTTGACTATACTGGATATATCCTCATCTCAGGACTTCCTCGTGTGATCTACTTTACACACTTGCCAACTTGACTTGGCCTGTTATACTCTCCTGCCAGGGCTTTCTAATATGCTTTACTTGCCACACTTGAATCTACCTGGTATACTCTCCTGCCAGGGCTTTCTCATGTGCTTTACTTGACACACTCGCAAACTTTTTTTCTGCCAAAAAAACTTTTATTTAAGTTAACATGTTGTGAGTACAGAAACAAGCATATCAACAGGTACAATAAAATGTAACCAATTTCGGGATCTGTTTCCTGGCCACACCTGTTTGCTAGAGATCAATGCGGTATAGACCGGGGTTGAATGCATTCGAATCAGGTTGCCCCCACACCCTAGTACCAGCCACACCCTCCTTTTTTCAGGGGCAAGGCAGGATCACAGAGAGGAAAAATGTTGCAACATTGGGTGCCTGGCAGCCATTGCAGGGTATCTCTCAGCAAAGTCAATGATGGAGCCCACACCGAGACATTCTTTGGGTATCGCTCTTCACAAAGTGCCATGATTTTGTTCACCATCAAATGTCGCAGGCCCTAACCCACCACATTTGAACCACCGGGCCCTCAGTCGCCTTCCAGGTACGGGCGATGACTAACTTAGCTGCCAGCAGGAGGTGTCCAATTAAAGTGGCAATTGGACCAGTAAGGGGGAACACTCCACCATCGGTGTCCCCCAGAATCACCACGCGTGGGTCCATGGGGAGGGCCAACCCTGTGATCTATTTTATTTTAGAAAACACCTCCTTCCAGTATAGGCACACCTTGGGACACGACCTCACCATGTGGAAGAGAAAGCCCACTGCTTTGCAGCCCTGCCAACATGTAGCAGGGTAATCGCTGTCTATTTGATGCAACCTCTGCGGGGTGAGATACCATCTGTAGCAAATCTTATAGGAACATTCCCTGTCTGTGACACACCGGGAGGACTTGCGCATCCAACCCCATATTCTCAACCATTCCTCATCCTCGATGGTGCTCCCCAAATCATCTTCCCATTTAGTCATGTATGGCAAGCGTGTGACAGGATCTCCCGTATCCAAAAGCTTGTATAGCTTTGAGGTCTGCCCCGCGCCCCCATGATTCCCTCCTGTAGCGTCACCTTAAGAGCAGAGAGGGGCCGAACGGCCCCCTTCTTCGTGTGTGGGTCGGAGGCCTAGTGCCTCAGCTCCATGTATCTAAAGCATTTAGACTCTTGTAGGTTGAAAGTACGCTTGCATTCTTCGAATATCGTTGGCCTGTTATCTTCACAAAGCTGCCTTAGGCTTGCCAAGCCACCCTCCACCCATTTGCCAAAGCCTCCCTGCCCGCATCCCGGCTGGAAGCCCTGGTTATTCCACAAGGGTGTCTGGGGCCCCAAACCCCTAGATACTCCCCATCTACAGAAAGCCCACCCCATTTAGTAGAGCGTGCTTTTGGTTGTTTGCAAGCAAGGAGAAGTCCCATTCCACCCCCAGGTGTCTCACCTCCACATAAGGCAACCGAGATAGGCTGACTGCCGACTGGAACTGATCGATTAATTTCCACTTAGACGGTGAGGTGGGCCCGCCCCAGGTGAAAGCGTGCGCTGCAAGGTTATAGTGGAACACATCCGGGACCCCTAAGCCTCCCACACTCGCTGGCTTTAGCAAGACCCTTCTGGATATTCTAGCACATTTATTCCCCCAAATGAATCTGAAAATCTTCCCCTCAAGTGTATCCAGGACTCTCACTGCCAGAGCTGAACTCAGGTAAACCAAGTGTGGGATCAGATTCATTTTGACTGGTGCAGTGCGGCCAAACCAGGAAATCTCCTGCCCAAATCCCAGATCAGTTCCAAGAACCAAGGGGGAAATTTAGTTTGATATATCTTTGATGGCTTGCTCGGGATGCAAACCCCCAGGTTTGGGGTAGTGTCCAAGTCCATTTTATTGGGGCAAGAGCACCTATAGCCTCTTTCTCTTGTGGCAAGAGCTCCTATAGCCTCTTTCTCCTGGGGCCTAAGGGACATGTCCAGTCCATGCAACTTGCTATAATTCACATGAAAGACCGAGGCCTGGCCAAACTCGTCCAGTTCTTCCAATACCGCTGCCAGGGAGGAGGCAGAGTTGCTCAAGGTAAGCAGGATGTCTTCCGCATAAAGGAATACCTTATAATCTGTACCACCTACCCTCACACCCTTGACTGCCTTTTTAGTTCTAATGTGGTTGGCAAATGGTTCCATGCATAAGGCAAAAATCAACGGGGATAGCGGGTAGCCCTGCCTTGTGCCTCTGGTGATGGCCAGACTAGTCGGCAATGCCCTTTAAATCTGAGGTGTGTGGACTGATGTTGATAGGTCGCCATGACCCAGCAAATTAACCCATGCCCAAACCAAAAACTTTCCAGAACCCTCCTCACGTCCTGATCGCCTCCCCACCCCTAGCAAACCATATGTACGTCTCACATTGTCCTGTGCCCCCATTCCGTAGTGATCCCCATCTGGTCACCATCGATGAGCCGGGCAGAACCCCCATCATTCGACGGGCCAGTATTTTTGAGAAAAGCTTTGAGTCCACATTAGTGAGTGCAATATGGTGATATGAATCACAAAGGGATGGGTCCTTACCCGGTTTAGGGAGCAAGAAGGTCGTTGAGGCTCCCATAGACGGAGTAACCCTTTTGGAGATCCTGAAAGAGTTAAACAGCTTCACCAACCGGGAGACCAGAACACTGCAAAACTTCTTATAAAAAGGGGCGGTAAAGCCATCAGACCCTGGGGCATTATTTTTCAAAGACTTTATGGCCCATTCTACCTCCCCCGATGATATAGGCGCCTTAAGGGCCTCCCGATCTTCTAGAGAGAGGTGAGGTAAGTGTGCGTCCCTCAAGTAGTGGGCTTGGGCCTCCTCCGGTGGGAGATCCCCCTTAAATACTGTAGAAAAGTGTGTTTCAAAGATACCCATTTTGGCAGGCTCATCCCGCTGTAACACCCTTTGTTTAGCATGCAAGCCCTGGACCGAATTCCGGGTCTGGAGTTTGCATAGCTTGGCTACCAGCAGGCGGTTAGCCCGATTCCCCTTGGCATAGTAAAACTGACTAGTTTTCAGTATTGCTTAAGCTGTTCTGTCTGCCAGATGTACTTCCAGTTGCTTCCATGCCACTCTCAGGGCACGCATTGCTATGCAGGACCCCGATTTCTTGTGTTCCTGCTCAGCTTGGGAAACCGGCTTTTCTAGCCCCTTGGGCATTAACTTCCTCGCTCTGGTACATGCTGCTGTCCTACTAATGAGTTTGCTCCTTGCCATCGCTTTCATAGCATCCCACCCCAGGGCTTGCGAAGGGCCAGAGATTTTGTTTTCCTGAATGTAATTGGAGATTACTTCCCCAATCTCCCCGGCCAACATGGGGTCCCTGAGCACCGGATCGTACAAGTTCCAGAGGCGCCTCTCGGGTCTATCCAATATTGCTAGGGTCACCAGCATGGGGGCATGGTCGGATAACGAGCATATGCCTATTTATGCCTATTTACGCACCACAGACACTTGGGTATAGCACGCTGGGAATCATTACCAGGTCCAACCGCAAGAAGTCCCCGTAGACATGAAGTCCCTATCATCCTCGTGAACCATCCTCCATGTGTCCACTAAACCCGGGTGGGAGAGACTTATCTACCATGGGATTGGGAACCAAATTGAAATCCCCACACAGGAGGATCTGTCGCTCAGCAAATGGCAATATTTTGAGTAGAAAGCTGACCACAAATCTGTCATGGCCATCTTTGGGAGCGTACAGGGACACCAAGGTGAGCATGCGGTCCCAGAGCAGACCCTTAACACATAGATATCGCCCCTGTGGTTCTCGAAGAACCTTGACTCTCGTGATCGTGATTTGCCCGTCCACCAGAATGGCCACTCCCCACTTTTTCTCTCTTCGCGAGGCAAAATACTGGTGTGGGAAATCCCTGTTTTTCATGCGTCTTTCGTCTTGAGCAAGGAGGTGAGTCTCGTGCAGGAACACGATAGAGAGGGACATGTCCCTTAGCTTGCCTAGAACTGACTTTCTTTTCACCGGGGAGTTCAGGCCCTGAACATTCCACGTCCCCATCACCATTGTGTCTCCCTCCCCAGCGGCATTCGCTACATCAGCTGACATGGCACTACTGACTTAGGTTTCCACCCCTCCTTCCTGACTCTTGAACTGTACCCACAGCAACGCTCCCATGTGAATGTCTGAACATTTTGGAACACAAAACCCTCACCCCGCTCCAAACAAGCTCAAACATGAGAATCTTCCAAACATTTGAGTAATTTGTCAAGGGCCCGACTTGGAGGGCGGAGAAGAACCATCACTTACCAGGAACCCCACCTAGTCTCCCCTGCCCTTATGCCCCAGCTCACACATTCGTTTCAGTTGTGAAACCCTTTGCGCCCTACAGGCAGCCCAACAACCCCAGTGCCCAGGGATTCCATGAGATAACATGACCAAAGCCCAATGGGTCACCTCCAGCTTCAGGTCTTCCTGACCTGGCCCCTCAGACGCCTCCTTCTTCCCACCTTGCACCATTTTTGCGAGGATGTTGGCTCCGTATCCCAGATAGGCCCCCCCACCCAGGCCTCTCTGGATTCAACAGCCCCTCAGCCTCCGATAGGGAGAGCAGCAACCAACGCCTCCCCTGGTGGGTAAAATGGAGGGCAGTGGGAAATCCCCACCCGTGTGGAATTTCCTTTGTGTGCAGCCACTCAGACAATGGGTGCATCACTTTACGTTTCATCAGGGTTGTCGCTGCTAGGTCCTGGTACAGGGAGAGAGCCATCTTGCGGAAGGTAATGGTGGACATGGGTCTGGCTTTTGCCATTATGCACTCCTTAAATTGGGAGAAATGAACCCGGGACAGAACATCCACTGGCCTATCCTGGTTCGAGGTGTTGCGGGTTCTGGTGCGGTGTGCTCTGTCGAGTTCGATGTCCTGTTCTGCAGTCAGTTCGAGGATGGAGCGAAAAAGATCAGCCATAAAGGTTGGTAATTCCTCGTCCCGCACTGCTGCAGAGATGCCCTGGATGCAGATGTTGTTCCAGCGGGAGCGATTCTTCCCATCCTGCTGCTTGCCCTCCAAGGCTGTGCAGTGCACCTCTAGGGTCTCCAGTCGGTTGGAACATTCCCCCACCATATAGGATTGCTCACCGACTGTGTCCTCCACCTCCGATACCCTGTGTTCCACCTCAGCGACTCTCGTATCCAGTGCCAGGATTTTATGGGAAAGTTCCTCTGTACTTTTATGAATCTCCTTGTGGATTTTGGCCCGCAGATCCTGCAGATCAGATTTCATGGACATCTGCGTAAACATGGCCAGAAGAGGATCGGTGCTGTTTACCTGGGCTGTTACCACCTCTGTGCGTTTGTTCCTGTCAACCACCTGTAGCATTATGGAGATGTCCGTTTGCTGTTTTTCGAGACTTTAGCCACAGCAGTGGTCGTAGGGCTTTGGGTGGCAAGATTAACTAATTAATTCAACTCTCCACTCCCGGGGGAACCCTGGGCTGTCAGTAAGTAGGTGCTGATCCAGTAGGACCCGTAGGAAGCGGGCGCAGGGACGACCAGCTTGTTCCCAAAGTAAGGCTTCGAAGCAAGCAGCCATTCCACCAGGGCTGCCGGGGTGATTGCAATCGAGTCACAAGAAACACTTCAGCCAGTAAGGGTAACCTCCCCATAAAGATAGATTCTGGGACAATGAGGATATCCTCTGAGTTGGCTCACTATCCCCTCGCCTGTGGGCCCTACAGAGCGGATTTAATGCAGTGCCATAGACATTGTGATGCTGGGGGAGCTGCAGGGCCTTGTGTGCTTTATACCACAATTGGGCTGCCTATTAATCCATGGGTCAGGCCAGCTCCCAAGTGTGACTGTGCTGGGGAACCCGTGGGCTGTAGGTGCTGTAGATGCGCCTCCATGGTGTAAGGAGGCCTCACGCTCCTCCAGGCGCCCATCCGTCACGGGCCGCCATCATCCCTCACACAGCCGCATTCGCCACATTAGTCTCCCATTCTCTGCGAGAAGCCAGCTCCACCCGGCCAGTGCAAGGACAAGCCCGGAGGAGCTCCACCGCAGGAGCAGGCAGTGGGGGTGCTCGCACTCTCCCCACCCCACAGGCAGAGCAGCTCTTGCCGATCCACAGTCGCCCCAGCAGCGACTGACTCACTGCCTCCGAGGGGTCTCTGCTCCACTGTCCTCACACTCCCCGGGGCATGGGGCTCCTACTCACAGGCAAGTAACGCTGGGCTGATGGTGCGATGCTCCAGCAGCCCACCACGACACATGATTTGCGGCAAAAGCGACTCCAACAGGGATCAGTAGTCTGAGTCACCAGGCGGGCGCAGCTCTCCCCTCACGGTGCGGACCAGCATGGGGCTGCCATCTTTCAGCTGGCCACACAGCTCCCGCAAGTCGGCTCATAACAATGAATGCCACACCCCCAGGGCCGCAGACGTCAGCAGGATGTAGCTAAGGTCTGATGCATCATTCTGCCTTCCAAGTTAGGGGCTGAGTCACTGAAGTGGGCTGTGTTCCCCGTCATCGCCCTCTCGATGCCGGAGGCAATCAGGTGGCCATCTTCTCGATGGCGTGCCTAGTCACGCACCCCACCCCCACCAACCTGCAAACTTTAATCTGCATGGTATACTCTCCTGACCGGGCTGTCTCATGTGCTTCACTTGACACACTTGCAAACTTTAATCTTCCTGGTATAGTCTCCTGCCAAGGCTTTCTCATATGCTTTACTTAACACACTTGCAAACTTGACAATATCTTGTGTTCATTGCATTATTTCTCTTTTGGAAATATCGGGACTCACATTCTGCCTCATATGCTTCATTAATTCTTATTTGCCTTTGGTAGGGTTGCCAAAATGCCCAGGTGTGCCAGTTTGACTCTTGTGGACTCACCGCTTCTCTGTGGCGTGCTTCGGTTCTCCTGTGGTAATCATGCATCGGCTCTTCCGCATCGCATTCCTTCTCCCCAGGTTCGCCGACCTCGCTTTGTGACTTCTGCTTCCCACGTAGCTTCTGTTTGCCTGCTATGCACTCCTCAGTGTTGAAGTGGTGTGGATGCTGGTCCGTGGTCCCTGCGAACACCAGGAAGACTTCCCTTCTCTTCCTCTCATGGCATCCTTGCAGCAGACCGGCTCCTGTAGTCTTCTTTCCTTGGCCTTCTCTGTGAGCTGGTTGGCTCCAATATCTTCCCAGCAGCACAGTGGTCCCTCGGTCTGTACAGAGAGGACTAGCTTCTACCCACCAGCGTCTCCCTACCTGTCAGCTGGTTCATTGTTTTAAATGTCCTGGCACCAATTATGTGCTAGCAACCACCAGAGCGCCACTTGTGCTTCTGATCTTTATCGATCTTCATAACTCCACTCAGCTTTCTTGTCACAGTACTCTAACATTCATGGAAAGGGAAGTCAGTTCTAGCTGACTTTTAGACTGGGCATGGCAAGGTATTTTAAGAAGCTTTTGTGGGTGGGTGAATGGAGTTATGGCAATATGCCATTAAGGCATGGGGCAAGCAAGGGTTGTCCTTAAAAGGAAATGGGGATACAATGTCTTGTCCAATGATGTATTGTCACTCCCTTGAGGGTTGCCTCCCCCCATGTGATCCTCCCTCATATAGCTGCCCCCAGGGTCCCTCAGGCTCCCCCAGGGTCAGGATCACGTAGTAGCTGCCGTCCCTTGGCCACATGGGGAGGGGTCACTGCTGTAAAAGGAGTGATGACACCATCGGATTCATCACAAAAGCATTACTGTGTCTTTGTTTTTAGCATTCAGCAATTAGCTGAGGGGGACTGTGGAATGTTATGGTAATCGGAGGTGAGAGGTGCTCTTTAGTAGCTGAAAGCCAAAAACCCTATCAAACCTCTAGCTCTTCCAACTAAAAAAACAATTGAGCGGAATACCTACTGTGTAAAGACGTTTACTTCAAATGTCTTCCAGCTCTTTAGCCCTTGTCCAGGATTTCTGTTTCTTTTTTTAGTAGAACTGTCCCTTTTTATTTTTTTAAAACTTTTATTTATTCGCAGAAATCTCTCGGCGTACACGTTTAAATTTTACTTTCAATGTATACATGCAGACAGTTTACAAATGGTACATGATTAGTTACGGGGCATGAACGAGTTATGTATTGTTGAGTCATTTGCATTTTGTGAGACAAGGGTGTAGTCTCAGTGGACATAGTTCATGCAATCAAGAAGCATCATCCGAGTGATTGGAAAGGTAAGTGTGGAGTTCCGGCCATATATTTTTCAGACGGGAGCGGAGGGGCAGGGAGTTAACATACTCCTCCTCACAGGTTTTAGTCCAGGTAAGTGCATTTCGCCACATTTCAAACGTTGGGGGGAGGGGGGAAGGGTCGTTTCCAATGTTGGAGAATACATTTTTTTACCACCATACAACTCACATTCAGGAAAGTTAACATCTTCTGATTCCTGATACCCTCCCACAGCCCAAACAGGACCTCTATTGGAGACGGATCAATGGTGGTGTCTACCATTTCGGAGAGTGCTTGCAGTATCCCATTCCAAAAGTCTTGGAGTTTGTTACAGGTTAAAAACATGTGCAACCAGGGGGCGCATAGACAACCATGCTCTCTGCGTGAGCTCTGCTGCTACGGCCCCATAAAGTGGATTGAGCCCCCACCTGTGGACCCCCCCAGATGAAAATTGGGTGGCTGCAGTGGGAGTACCCCCCCCCCATGTGGAAGAAATCCTGGAAAAATCGGGTTGGGAAGCCCCTCGAAAATACCATCAGAAACTACGGCTCGCTGTACCCGGATAGGTGAAATTGAAACTACGCAGGCACACGTGCGCTGATGGACACTGATGGCTCCTCATGGATCGACACACTGCCACAGTTACAAGCAGTAAGGGAACTGAAAAAAAGCTCCTGCGACCAAGCGGATTGAGGAGGTGGGTGTCTCCTGCAGTGGGACACCCGATCCTTTGTTGTCCGGGACCTGCCCCTTGCACTGAAGGAACGCTACAGAGCTGGACCCAGCCACCCACTGCTTCGCTGAGGTGCGTGGTGCGAGACACAGGGTGGAACGAGCAGCAGGAGCGGCTAGAGGCCCCCCGCCCGAAGAGGACCAGAGGCGGAGGCCCGTGTGATGTACCCGGCACCCCCACGCACTTCCCTGCTCCTGCTGCAGCTTTGGTGATACGGATCACATCCCCTTGGAGCACGCGGCGAGTCTGGGGGACGAGGAGCCCACTGCAACACCAGGCAGTGAGTCAAACAATAAGAGAATTCCTTGCCATTAAACCCACACGGCTCTGTTGAGCTTGGTGTGTAACGACCCCGAACGCTCTTACACCATTTATTGGCGCGCTGCATATACAAGGGGAAACCTAGACTCGCCACGGCTGTTTAAGAAATGAATACCCACACAACGCCATCAAAGCGGGCAGAGAGCGGAGTGGGGGGCCAGTAAGAAGATATCTGCCTTATAATTTCAAACGAGGATCGAGCCCCTCAAAATACACGCAGATGTAAACTATGCTTCATTAAACAACAGCTGCACTCAATCCAATTGCATGAAGGGAGGGAAAATCTGTGAGCCCCGATAACGCTACACCCTGGAGCCCCACCAGACCCCAGCCAATCCCAACAACTGGAGACCCCCGCTGAATACCCCCTCACAGTGGGCGAATTGAAGCCAGCGCACATCAACCCCCACCCGGTGCGATCCTCTGGACAGAACTAGGAGAGGGCCCACCTCAGAGGCCAAAAACACCATCACCTCCCTTCCTCCCAAAATGGGCAACAAGCTGAAGACAATCAATCCCTGATACAAATACAATAGGAGTTGACTCGGCAAAGGCCCCAACATCGCAGCCTGCTCCTGGAATTATTCTGAAGACATCCTCCTATACGTTTGAAGCAACACAACCCCACAGTTCGACTCCTCTTTAACAAAGTGGCAAGGGGACCAACCCAACACACCATACAAAAGGTTAAAGAGGAAAGGGCTGCGAGGGAAAGCTGGACACTACGCCACACGCTAACGAGACATTACCGAACCACCTCTGTTGTGGTGCATTTATATACATAACGGAATACCCATCAATAGCAACACTATTGAATCTCAGAAGGGGATGAAATTAAGCGCTCAACCTCTCAGTGCCCAGGGAGACTGTGCTATGAAACCAAAGCCTCCATCAAACGTTTGGACCTACTCGTCTTCATTGTGACCACTACGCACCGCCAACGCAACCCCCCCAAGGCTACATGAGTGTGAGGCAAAAATTAGCCCCATTTGCTTACACCTCAACACCTACTTGGTCTGGCGACCCCAATATGGCAGCCACAGATATCACAGGAAACTAATCGGCAGCCACGAAAGGGGACATTGCTGCCCTTTTGGGGGAAATCAAGAATATGGGGCCAACATAGGAGGCGAAATACGTAAGATCACACAATGGCTAGATAACATGGAAGCATGGGCGTAGGACATGGGGAGAACAGGGGGGACAAATCCCCCCCACAATTTTAAGTGGGGGGGATGTAATGTCATTTATCCCCCCCAGAATATGTGTTTGGTGTGTTGTGCAGGGATCTGTTTTTGAAGTGGGGGAGGGGCTGCTTACTATGTAAGCTGCCCTCTCCCCTCCTGCCCCCCAAAGCATGAGGGCAATACCCTGGGAGCAGATGGGTAATCATCTGCCCCCAGGCAAAGGGGGCAAACAAAAAAACAAATATATGTTTTTAAATGTAATTTTGGGTGGGGTGGGTGCGGGTGGGACCACTAGGCACCAGGGATTTTTGCAAGGGGGTGGCCCTCTCGCCCCCACCCTAAGTGGATGGGGGCACCTTATGTAGCTCTCCCTGGGGGCAGATTTCTGCCCCAGGAAGGGATACATGAGATGCCCCCTATCCATTTGGGGTGGGGGGGGAATGCCACTGCAAATATTGGCAGAGCCACCCCTTCCAATCCTGGGGTAGTATGGTTTGCCCCCTCGGGGGCAGATGGCCACACACATGTGCCCATATGCCCCTAGGTAAGGGCAAAAAATAATATATATATTATAACTTGTTTTGGGTGGGAGCGGGGCGGGCCCACTAGACCAGCAAGATTTTTTGTGTTCGAAAGGAGAGGAGGCCCACCCCCCTAAGTGGATGGGGGCACCTTATGTAGCCTTCCCTGGGGGCTGATTTCTGCCGCTAGGAAGGGGTACATGAGATGCCCCCATCCATTTGGGGTGGGGAGGAGGCCACTGCAAATATTGGCAGAGCCACCCCCAAGCCTGGGGCAGTATGTTTTGCCCCTCCCCCAGGGGCAGATGGCCACACCCATGTGCCCATCTGCCCCTAGGAAAGGGGCAAAACAAAAATAAAACAAATTATAATTTGTTTTGGGTGGGTGTGGGGGGCCACTGAACCACCATGGATGTTTTTAGTTGAAAGGTGGGAGGCCCTCCCCCCTCCCACCCCAAATGGATGGGGGGAATCTCATGTAGCCCTCCCTGGGGGCTGATTGCTAGCACAATCTGTCCCTAGGAAAGAGGCAAAACAAAAACAAAACAAAAAAAATGATAACTTGTTCTGGGTGGGTGTGGGGGTCACTAAACCACCATGAATGTTTTTAGTGGAAAGGGGGGTGCCCACAGTGTCTTCTTTTCGGAAATGCATGGAGTTCTCTGTTTTCCTTGGTGGCTTCGACACCCTAGGCCCAAATCTGTAGGTTGTGCCCATGAGCAAAATCTGCTTTGCCGAAAGGCTTGGGGTTATCAGTGGGTTAGGCTTTTCCCTTTTCGCCGAGGTAGGTGGAACCACACATGTGAGGGACCGTTTTTGTCGGGACACCTGTGGGAATGCGGGACGGTAGGACATCTGTTGTTGGCGTCGTGTTTCGGTGGGTGGGCAGAGGGAAATGTCTCTGGAATTTGATGGAAAAAAAATCACAATTTTCAGACATTTCACTCTGGCCACCCACTGAAACACGCCGCCAACAACACATGTCCCATCATCGTGCGTTCCCACAGGTGTCCCGACGAAAACGGTAACTCACATGTGTGGGTGCACCTACCTGGGCGCAAAGGGAAAAGGCTAACCCACTGGTATGTGCATGAGTGAATTGTGCCATCCCGAGGAAGAAGTGTGAAAAACCCATAAGGGCACTGTGCCCTGCTCTTTCTGTGTGTGTCTTCCCCACATGGCGACAGATGCAGACTCATACATGGGTAAGTCTCAGGTGGCAAGCCTGTACCCTAGTTGATGTGGCAAATGATTTCAGACTTCTGAGGCTGATAACATTAGTAGCATTGAGTTACATGCCACCTGACAGGTATGTGTGACAAAGTTGCAAAGCAGAGCTGTTAGTGGGCTAAAGCAGGAGGCAATGTCTGCCCACCCTCAAAGGGTACGTACAACCAAAATTAACAGGCCCCTCCCCCCATCATGGCTGTAGGGGCCAGGCTCCAAATCAGGGCAAGAATGCACTCCAATCATCCATGCCCAAGAGTAGGGTACCACTTGTGCTCCAGGAACCCTGTTGAGCAACCTCTGTGCTTTCCGGGTGATACTAACATTATTTAAAGCCAGAAGTCTAAAAGGTAATCGCTTAATTGCAGCTGGAAATTAGCTTCTGGCGTGATCAAAATGTCTTAACCAAGTGTGACATCACCCCCTTCATTTATAAGCAATATGTGTTTTCTCACGTTTCCGCATCCACTGAATTACTGTTAGAAACAAAGGCAAGAGGTGTGTCTCTTGTGTAGGCATTAGGAAGGCAGTTCTCAGCCTCTGGCATAATATGCCCATGTTCTTCCAATATTGGCTAGCTGTTGCCCTCTTATGGCCAGGTAGACCAATCATGGCAGTGACTGGCAAATGCCTTTCCCCTGCAGACAGAAAAGTGGAAATAAGAGGCCAATTCAAGACACAGAACAAATAGAAGTTAAGACAGACTGCAGCTGCCATTGCTGTGTTATGGAGAATATGTTGAGTGTTCAAGCAAGGAGGTATGTATTAACCAAGCAAGTAGTGAGACAAGGGAGAGGCAAAGAAAGGCCAGAAGGGCTCTTTGAATAATGTAACAGGGCAGAGGACCCATGCTCTGCCATCCTAGTAAAATATGAGAGAACCAAATAGATCAGGCTTTGCAGCAAATGTTAAACCAGAAAGGAACAGATTCCAGCTCTGCATTCAGAATAACAAAGGCAAAGAAAGGCTAGGCTATGAAGCCAGCATGAGATGGAATCAGAAGGACCAGACTCATCGTGAGAGGCTGGCCCGGCCCTCGCAGGGCCCCTAGAGGGGCAGCCCACATAGCGGGCTGACCCTCTTTCCACCCCCCTGGGTCCACATACACCCCACCTACTAAGAATCCCCCAGGTCCGACACATCCGGCCGCGGACCTGGGGAGTGCTTATAAGGCAGTGGGCTTGCGATCGCTCATCCTCCTTGTTTGCTGTACCCCCTTTTACCCCTCCCGAGGACAATCAAAGCAGCAACATCTCACACCTGGTCTCTCTACTCCCATAACAGGGCTTACTCAGAGGTACAAACAAAATTTCCTCTTTCTTTGAAACCCCCATCCTTCCATTCCAAGAGACACACACGTCTCCTTGCCCCACACAAAAAAGTAGCAACTTGCAGTTGGTAGAAAAGGCTGCAACTCTTTATTTGGCAGGAGTCCACTTACAGGTGATCTGCCTCTTAACGAGCTGGCGTCCTAGCGGTCGCCCACTGGAAGTAATTGTTATTTCCTCTCTCTTACCATGAGCTCACAGTCAGATGAAAAATCCAGAAATGCAACATACAAAGACATGTTCTTTGCTGCTGCATCCTTTCAATTCTTCTGTTTTCTTTTCTTCTTTTCTCTTGTTTTATACAGTGATCTTTGAAATTTAATACGTGCTGCTATTTTAATTCTAATTTTGTGAAAAGTCCAGTTTTTTTTTACTAAAACACAATAAATAAATAAATAAATAAAGCAAAGTCCCCAAGATGTCACCTGTCCCCCCCCACAGATTTTCTGTGTCTCCTACGCCCCTGCATGGAAGAAAGGCTTGACAGAGTGGAGAACAACCAAGCGTCCATAGATACTCTTGAAGCACAGCTCGAGCAGAGGGTAACAGATTTGGAGCAGCAAGAGGACGACTTCAAGCTCAAGATGAACGATTTGGAAAACCGGGAAAGACGGAACAATCTGCGCATTTTTGGGATTCCGGATCGAGAAGGAGAAGCTGAAAGCGATTTTAGGAAAACACTTCACAACATCATTGCGGAAGATGCAATAGGTGAACCCAAAACAGAACGGATCCAGAGAGCTGGCGGCCCCGAGGGTGGACCAAGATCGGTCCTCGCCCGATTTCATCGCTTCCAAGACAAGGTCAGTGTGCTCGCAAAGCAGGAGGCATTGAGGCAATTACTCTAGGAGGTGCTCCAATATCAATATACCAAGACCTATCCTCCCTAACATTGGCTCTTAGGCGGATGTGCGGGCCTCTCACAAAATGGCTGAAGGAAAAGAACATTCGATACAGGTGGGGCTACCCCTTCTCCCTCTCCTTTGAATGGGAGGGAACCAAGACACGATTGAGATCAGAAAAAGAAATTAAGGCATGCATCTCTGAGCTAATTGGGCCATGGGAAGGAGAAAGCAATCGAGACGAGCCGAGGCTGGAAGACCGAGGGTGGTGCATTCAAGGACCCAGGATAAAGCAAGTGAAAGGCTTGAGAAAGTACCGGAGAGGCAATGTCTCCCTGTAGGGGGAAAACTGAACATTCTCGAACTTGGTAAGATGGAATCTATTCCACTGTATAGAATGTGACTTGATCAAGTGGCCACTTTAGGTACTATAGTATGGTCATGACATGAAAACTGGGGGGGGGGACACGAGAGGCTCAATTGAGATTTAGGTATCACATTAGGTCAAGGGGCATGAAGTAATGGCCCCCACAGGTGGTTCGATGCAGGACTGGTGCTATCAACCGGGCAAGATCGAATGCCACCAACTGTGAAAAGGAAGGGAGGGGGGAGGGAGAGAGAGCAGACAAAGGGATGAGGTCAAAGCAGCATCTTTATTGGTTCAAAATGCTCGATATAGTGTGAAATTTAATTGGCAAACAAATTACTGGTCATGGAACGTAATCTATTTCCCCACAAGAACAATAAATGGCATTGACTTCTGATGTAAGGGGAAGGGATTCCCTAAGGGTAGGAACACTCAATGTAAAAGGACTCAACTCACCAACTAAGAGATCACTGGTATCCAGAGAATTCTGTAGGGCCAAGATGGATGTTCTCCTACTACAGGAGACAAAATATGCCAAGGGGGAGGAGCGGCAAACCCTCGGGAAACGGAACCTCTAAGGAAAGGAGGCATGGGAATCATGATCGGAAAAGGTATAGAATTTGTGGTGGCCAAGACCTGGTCTGATGTAGAATGGCGTGCCCTATTGGTGACGGGAAGTATTGGAAAAGTGAATATTACGATCGCCACAATCTACTCCCCCAATACAGGAGAGGCTAGATTTCTGGCTAAAACGCTCCATAAAATATTGCTAGAAGCTTCAGGCCATATCATTCTAGGTGGGAACTTCAATCACTGGGCAGACCCAGCTATAGATTGGAAACCTGGCAATCCCAATACGAGAGGCCAGACTAGGGGTAACCGTACAGAATTTGCGGCGATGATGAACACATTGGAATGGGAGATGTGTGGAGGGACATGCATCCAAATGAGCGAGGCTACACCTTCTACACTAGCCCACACAACAAATTTACACGAATCGACTATATCTATCTATCCAAAGATCTCACTGACAACACACTAGTCCCAATTACATGGTCAGACCATGACATGGTATTAGCAGATATCCGGTGGGAGAATCTACCAATCGTGGGAGGAAAGTGGTGATGTAACGAGAGTCTCTGGAAGAGCCCTGTCTTCAAGACAGAAATGGAGACTGAGATTAATGAATATCTCAAATGAAATAATACTGGTGAGGTATCCAAGCAGGTAGTCTGGGAAGTGGGGAAAGCCACTTGGAGAGATATTTTAATACGGGAAGGGTCTTGCAAGATGTGGGAGAGAAAGATTATTGAATACAGACTCAGAACCGAAATCTGTCAGTTGGAGGGAGATATTATGAGGGATGAGGAGATTGATCCCAACAAAATCAATGAAGCAAAATTAAAATGGAGGAACTCAGACTGTTAGAACATGAGCAGATAGTGTGCAAGCTTCGACTCCTGAAACAGAAATGTTATGAGAAAGGAGACAAGGCTGACACATTACTAGCTACAAGACTTAAAGCACAAAGAGCTGAGCGAAAAGTATTAGAAATAATCGAGGACAATCCCAACCAAACCGACACTCCCCCTACCATCCCAAAATGCTTTGCCACCTTCTAACAAGATCCTATACACCTCGGAAATAAACCCTGACCAATCAGATACCGAGACTTACCTATCCGCTACTAATATGCCCAAGATATCAGGCCCGGACTCAGAGCTGCTAGAATCCCCTATGTCTGAACAAGAAGTCCAAGATACCATAAAGAGGCTAACATTGGTCAAATCTCCCGGGGAAGATGGCTACACAGCCAGATTTTATAAATCCTTCAGTGCACAACTAATGCCTTTCATGGCAGAGCTCTTTAACGAGATATTAGAGATGGGGAAAGCCCCAGACTCCTTCACCCGCACACTGATCACAGTAATTCCCAAAGACGGAAGAGACCCCAAAAAATGTGGATCATACCGCCCCATCTCCCTACTCAACCTAGACGCGAAAATCTACACAAGAGTTCTGGCCGATAGACTAGAGACGCTAATGCCCCAATTTATACATCCTGATCAGGTTGGATTCATACTGGGGAGACAGGGAGCGGACACAATGTGCAAGACCCTCCACCTTATACATACATCCCAGAATATGTCAAATGAACCAGTCGTCCTTTCAATCGACGCAGAGAAAGGGTAGAGTGGGGATTTTTGAGAGCAGTCCTACGTAAGGTGGGGATAGGCCCAAGGTTCAGAAAGAGAATACAGGCGGTGTACACGTCCCCCAAAGCATCCATATTTGTGAATGGTGAATACTCCAGATGGTTCGAAATAGAACGCGGCACCCAACAGCGATGCCCTCTCTCCGCAATTCTTTTTGCGCTTTCCCTAGAACCCCTCGCACAAACAATGAGGGCCGACCCCATGTTAGAAGGTATTCGGCTGGGAGAGATAGAATACAAGGTGGCCCTTTACGCTGAGGATATACTCCTACATTTAACCAACCCCATGGCTTCCATACCCCGTGCCCTCCATCTACTAGAAGACTATGGCCGACTCTCTGGGTTTAAGGAGAACAAAACTAAATCTACTCGATTTCCTCTACTGGGATTGATAGAGGCAAACGAAATCAGGTTTTCCCTACTGGGTCTCAAGATGGAACACTTTAAATTGAAATACTTGGGAATACAGATCACTAAAGACCTGGTTGATCTATATGAAGCCAACTTCCCCCCTCTCCTCCAACAGTTCCATGCCGATCTAAGTAAATGGAACAAGCTGACGATCCCTTGGTTAGGGCAACTTAATGCAATCAAAATGGTGTGCCTCCCCCGGTTCTTGTACCCTTTCAAATGCTACCCATCTAGATACCAGAAAATGTCTTCTTCGAGGCCAAGAAAGCCATAGTGAAATTCCTTTGGCAGGGGAAGAAGGCTAGGATTTCATATGACACCCTAACACTTCCCAAAGACCGAGGCGGAGTAGGGCTCCCTGATTTAAGAAAATATTATGAAGCGGCCCAACTACACATCCTAATCCCTCACCTACGCAACCACAAAGAACCTCAATGGATCCACATGGGCGATCACTATCTATCACAGGCCACGGTCTCGGAGTGGCTCTGGGCCCCCAAGAAAAAGCTTCATAATAGACTTAAAGACCACCCAATACTGAGCACCATATGGGGAATTTGGAGAAAAGGTACAGGAATGCATAAGATCTCCACATGGCCATCCCCACCTATGGCCCCTGGAAATCAACGAGCACACCCCTAACGTAGAGAGATTCCAAACATGGTATGAGGCTGGCATAGAGAGGGTGGGGCAACTACAGAAAAAGGACTCTTTTGTCACACTACCAGAACTCACTGAAGCCCTAGGAATAGGCCCAATGTCCACCTTTCAATATATACAGACAAAAGGCATCCTAACGAAACAAGCGTGGAAGAACAAGTTGAGACCTTACGCTATTAGATTATAGGACAGACATGAAGGGCCTGATATCAGCAATGTATAAAGAATTGGTTGAAGCAGGGAACGGGACCACCGAACTGCTGAGAGGTAGATGAGAGAGAGATCTAGGTAAACAGATAAGCCCAGATATGTGGGGAAGAATGTGTAAAGCAGCATCGCTAACATCCATATCAAACCAATACAAAGTACATGCTATCAAACTGTTACATAGATGGCAATACGACCCCCTCAGGCTTTCTAATATGTTCCAAACGGCCAACCCAAGATGCTGGCGGGAATGTTGGGAGATCGCCGACTATTGGCATATGTGGTGGGGTTGCTCCCGAATAAGACTATTCTGGGATGAGGTTCTGGGCTGGATTAAATATATAGACGGTATCCACAGAATTGCAGACCCCCATCTTATACTACATGGCCTTGAGAAAAGCAAAGATGAGTGGACCAGGATTAAAGGTCTGGTCCCCCAGTTATTGCTAGCATCCTGTGCCATACTTGTAACAAAATGGAAGTCCAGAACGGTTCCGAGCAAAAATGAATGGATTAATGTAGCCTCCAACATATGCACAATGGAAAGGATAACTGCATCTCTCCACGGAAGATCCTCACAATGCAAGGCTCTATGGATGGACTGGATGGAGGGAGGGTGGAGGGGAAGTCATGTTGAACCGTTGCAGCTCAAACGATGTATGAAAAAATAATAGTGTTGAAAAGCTCTGATCTTGTTCTGTAACCGTGAGCTGGTATTTTTCTATGTAATATGACTGGCAATGAACAAAATTCAATAAAACCAAATAAATAAAAAAAATTGCATATGGTCAGCCTCTACAGCGCAGCATCTTGGGCAAGTATGTGACTGGGTGCAATATAGCCTATTCAGGAACTTGTACTGTATGCAACGGAATCGGAAATTAAGGGAGACCTTGCGCATGTGGGTGCACATCTTTTTCCATATAATGTCAGAGCTGGCAAGGTCCAGCTCATTTGCCCAGTTGTCACGCAGTTTGGGTGGTTGGTATGGAATTTTCTCTTCTAATCCTTTGTATAAGGAGGAGACTACCCTGCGAGTCACGCTAGAGTTGGCAATGTAGTGTATGGCTGGCGTGTCGGGGGGTTCGTTAGGAAAGCAGGGCCACATAGCACAGAAGGAGGCGCAGAGCCTATAGTATTGTAGCATCTCAATTGCTAACCCTGTGTGCCCGGGTCACCATGTCTGGGGTGTGATGAATTTCCCTTCTGGGAAGAGATCAGCGAGTGCCATGTATCCCAACCCCTGCCAATATCGTGATAGTGCTGCATCATGCGTGGGCTCGAGACCCGGGTATCTCCAGATAGGAAGCGACTTTTAGTAGGGGCGTGACTCAGACAGCAGTGGTAGCATTCGGCCCCAAGCTAGCAGTGTAGCAGTGTAGCTGCCGTGGGGTCCAATGGGGAGTCGGCTCTATAAGCACGATGTTAATGTCACCCGCTGCCAGTTGTTCCAGTTTGACATGGGGTGTGTAACCATGGTCCGTATACCAAGAAGAAGCATATTGGGCCTGTGCCGCTACCCAGAACTGTGCCTTTTTATCGCGTCAATAACAAGCTGCATGCAGGTGTCAATGGCCAGCATAAAGGAGTTCACTTAAACTGTGCTTTTAGTTCTAAGACTAAAAACCACAGGCAAGTTTCTCAGCATCTTATGATGGACCATATCAGATGTGATATGACCAGCCTATGATGGCTTTTAGGTTTCCATCACGCGACATAAAGCTGTTCTTCTGCTTTGATTTTATTTAGAAAGTAGACAGCGAGAAACGTGGTTACCCTAGTAGTAATGCTGTTGTTGTGACTCTGGTCTATGGCAATGCTGGACTAGGGTAAAGTAAGCCAAAGTGCTTATAGAAATGCCCTGCTTTTGGATAAAAGCAAGGTGGGGGGAGCCAGGGAATTCATTGTGGGAGCTAAAAGAGCTGAGCCATGGGGTCTCCGTTCTAACGCTCCGAGTCAAACTGTGCCAATACGGTCCTCTTGTCTCCCCACCACTTACAAACCAAGAGGCATGCAATATATGCATGCACACTATCGCTATTATTTTATATAAAACAACATTAGTGAGACCATGATTAAGGAAGTTTTTAAATAGTGGACACTCAAAATTAAAGTCATTATAGTTACTCTAATTTTGGCAGATTAAATGATTTGCCCAGGATCAAACACTTTGGTATGGTGGCAAAGTCAGGATTTTAGCCCATTTTGCAATTTAGGCACTTTGCGTTCTGAGCATTTTCATTGGCTCCGGGCGCCTCGCAGGGTGCTAATGTTAATCCATGAACATGGAGGTAATAACAGAAACACAACACATTTTATGTTTCATTGCTTTTTCATATGTTAGAGATTTGAACTGTGCATGCTGTCTCTACCTCTACACTGCTGTTTGTGAGCCTGCTGAAGTCAGATTGTTTGGAACGAGGTCTGTACCAGAGATTGACTGCATTCCGAGATTTCTGATTGGCTGAGAGGAAGTCTATAATATTGGAATCATACCCGGCCACGGGGTGTACATTGCCGGTAATGACCCGCCAGCCCGAGCCTAGGCAGGCCGAAGCGAAACGAAGGCCTCAGTGATGACTACAGCAGTTACCGGCATGTGCGCCCCCCCAGCTTGGGCGTGATTGCCATTAGCACCCCAGGGTTTGTCCAGGGTGCAAATCGTTTTTTTTCTTCTTGGGAGATGGACTCCACGCTATTGTGCGAACCCAATCTTCTGATGGGGGTGGTGGGGGGAAGATGCCCGCCACCACTGGAAAAGGGATTTTGTCCCTTTTCCATTTCCGTGGCATGCCATTGGGGGGAGGAGGAATACGGTGGGGATGTGGGGAGGCAACAGCGAGATGCTCCCTGTTGCTTCCCCACAATCAATATTGCGCCACGCGGGGAAGGGCCTCGGGTAGTTGGAAAGAGCAGGAGGTACACACTGTATTCTCACCTGCTCTTCCAGCCATCTGATTGGCTGAGTGTCCTTCCCCGGGTGTGAATGAGTGGCCAAGCCATTACTACCCACGATTTGAAGAGATGAGTGTGAACGCTTTACCTCTTGTTGCTGCATCGTCTTGACTCTGGTCCATTTTCAGTGTTGATCACTTGGCCGTAACAAACATGGAAATCGGATTCAATGGGGAGCGTCAGAAGCAATGTTAAGTCTTAGTTTTCATTTTTCTTTCAAAAAAAGGCAATGGCTTCATTTAGCACATGCATGTTTCCTTTGTGGGTGCTAATGGGGTGTACGATGGGTCCAGGATGGGTACAGGGGCTATGGAAGCCGATGGTGGGGCATGCAGCTTTTTCTGGCTACTCTAAACATGCGTGTTGTATCTGTAGTTAACGCCCACATTTGAAGCAGCCTGATTGGTGGAGCACCTCCTCCACGGTGCTGTTGGATTCCATGTAATGATATATCTTTTTTCCGCCAAAGAGTCAACGTTGTTAATTTAGGTCATAGAAAGCACATCCAGGGTACGGTGCTCAGATTCACTGGTTGGCTCGAAAGGGGAGCAAGGTGACATAGCTTAGGAGGAGTGGAAGAGGGGGCGGCAAAGACTTTGGGGGTTTAGGGTTCTTGTGGCAGAGGCTTGTCTTGTGTGCAAACTAGCGTCTCTTGTCCTTCTTGCATTGCAAATGGGTGGAGAGGTTCATTGCTTCAGCGGTACCGTACTGCAGTTTCTGGGTCTCTGCTTCTGCACCTTCTCTTTTGTGCATGTTGTAGTTTTCCAGCCCTTGAAGGTCATTGCTTCATGTGTCATCTAGGCAGTCACAAATAAAAGGGTTGTCTAGGAGACATTTTGGCTTCAGGCCGTTGATGGCCTTTAAGTCAACGTGCTGTCTTGAATGTTTGGCAGGCTGGGAGCGGGAACAAGTGAAGTTCTCTTAAGGTTGAAGCGGTGGAGCTCCGCAAGACAAGGATGGAGCGTCGCTCTTGCAGCTAAAGAAGGGCTTGTACAGTGGAGGGGGAATTGGTGGCTGGCTGGTGTTGCTTGTACCAGCCTGCTTGAGGCTTGTTCATGAAGACTTTGATGGGCAAGTGACTTGCTGTCATTTCCTCAGAAGGAGGGAAGTCACCTGGGGCCATGTCTGAAAGCAATTCCTGGATCTGGAATTGCAGCGTGCCCAAGTTAGTAAGGAAACACCTGGTGTGGTCAGGTGTGCCTTATAGTTGGACCACAGCTATAAAGAATTGGGTGGTGTTACGGCACTTTCATAGTCCCTGGATGTTGTTGGCTGCCTATTTGTTGAGATAGAGCTGCGTGTCATCAGTGTATTGGCATTTTGAGATGTCATGGTGAGTGTATGGGCACATGTTCTATGCACACCGACACATATGTAGCGTTTCCAGCACTACTGTGAAAATAGAGAGCACTCCTCAGTTTACTTTTACTTGGTTGTGATTCACTTCGTTGTACTTACTTCGTGGGGAAGTAATTTATATATGTATAAGGGTGGGTTGAGAAGGGTAGTGGGGTGGGTGGTTCATGGGGCATGCCCCATTGTAAAAAAAAATGAATTATGAAAAAAAAGAAGTAAGAAAGTTCGAAGTAAATGCATTGTAGTGAACTACAACAAAGTAATTCACGTCGGGAAAACAAAGAAGAATAAGACAGACTGTAGGGGTGATCTTTCCACAAGACTGGACCAATATTGGGGGGATGGTACTGGTATCAAAAATAATCTTGCAGAGTATCAGTGGATTGGGACTAACAACCTATACCAAGATCCACCTTTCCTGGGCTATGATTTCTGCTGGAATGGCCCCAACAGCTCCAGGAGTAGTATTGATATAATATGATAGTTTATTTATATAGCGCCTATGCACAATGTGTTTCAAATCGTTTCAAGGCAAGGGAGGGAACAAGGGAAAATACAATGACATTCTTACAGGCCATGAACAGTAAGGATGTGAAATTAACTATCGTACTAGGGCTGACGACATTTCAGATAGTGCTGAGAGGAGTGGGGGAGGGAGGAGGTGACAGATGAGGTTGCTACCATACTAGGTCCAGGGACAATTCTGATAGAGTAAGTACATAGAAGAAAGTAATAGGAGGAGATGGGGAAAGGGAGAGGAGGAGAGAACAGAGTAAGCAGTCAACAACAGTGGAGAAGCAAGAGGGGAGAGTAAATACAATTGCAGAAGTCAGTAGTACCACATAATGTTGCAAGCCAGGATACAAGATGAAGATGGGAACAGCATGATTCAGGGCCACCATGAGTACAAGATGCAAAGGAAGTCCAGCATGAGAGTTCAGAAAGAGTGACCCACCGTGAATCAATGAAGTCCATAAAAGTCAAATACAGCATTGGCCACAAGACGGTGATGGTGAAACCAGAATGTATCAGGGACACACTCCTGCAGAAGTAGGCTGGAGGTGAAGGGGAATGGAAGAGGGAGCAGGGTAGAAAAATCAAGCAAAACAGGCATTGTCCCAATGGATAGTTCAGCAAGTAAAGCGCTCCCCTCAGCTATGGAGGCATCCTATACTTCACAAGTTCAAATCCTGGTATGGGCGACTCTGGAGCTTCATCATTCCAGGCTCTTTATATTTAGTAATAACACCTTTAATTAAAGATCTTACAAGGCAAAGAATTTGTCATCTAGCAACATCTGCAAAGAATATTATTATTGAGGAGAAATGGCAGTGGAAGATGCTCTGTGCCAGAAGTTTGTTGTACAGAGGCCCACTTAAACCTGTTCAAATGGTCGATGCAGTTGTGCAGCAGCTGTGTTAGGTGTACCTGCTCAATGAGGTCTGTGGATGTTGATATTTTGCACTGGGTTGTCTGCTCCATCATATGGTATGGGCAGCCAAACAGATGCCTTTCCCACAACGTTGCTGGGTCAGCAGTCCTGGTTTTTAAATGACTGCGATGTGTGTTCAGCAGCAGTGATGGGCATTGGTTGTTTTGTGCGTTAGGTGCAACCCTCCATTACAAGGTGCTCTGGTGTGCCTTAGTACCAGAGACCCACATACTGGCCTGAACATACATTTGAAACAGCTCTTCCGTTTCAAACATTGAACAATTTAGTTTGACCACCTTGGGGGGTATGAGGGGGTTCCATGTTTCTGCTTTCGTGTTATTGCTGTGTTGCAGCTGTCATACTGGTTAAGACTAAAAACAAGATTGTTTGCTATTATTGATTTGAAATATGTTGTCCAAAGCGAGTTAACATTTAAATTACATCTCCTTTTTAGCTTTTGCAAGTACATGGTGCTTTAGCACAACCTATTAATCCTAGCCTATCGGCACACGATTACAGATAGGCGGGAGATGGGACGTGAGGAAGGTCACCCAGCCTGTAGGTGTTATTTAGGTTTTTCCCCCATATGGCCTCGCTAAGCTATATGGCTGTTCTGACCCACTACCCGCCTAGAACACCCTCCTGGGATTCCTGGGCTCACTCTGTCGAGCACAAGCATGAAGTGATGGGCTCTTATGGAGCTTCTGCTGTTACCGCCAAACATTCGTCTGCAGGGTAATGGCTTATTTGCAATTGCAAACCATCTTCTGGTGTAATTAAGAAAGGGCTTACCCAAGAGTGCATTCAGCTGCTTGAATTTTAAGCAAGGTGTGTCCTCGCCTCTGTTCCCTTCAAGGAATTACTGTTAACTCCAGAATTGGCAAAGCTAACAGTTTGGGCTTTTTTATAGGCATTAGATGGAACATTTCCGGGCATTGCCATCATATGTGCAGGTGAGTACACTATTTGCCAGCTGTTGCTATCTCCTGCACGAGGGACACGCTTTCCTATAGGAGCCAATCGTTTCTAAGGCAAACATATGAAGTGCCATTTCATTTTTGTAGGAACAATTAACTTCCAATTAAAATCCAAGTTTGAAGACGTTTACTAGTTAATTTGTAGGACTATGGAAACAATGGGCAAGCTTCTGCAGCGAAATAAGCAATGTGAGTGAGCAGGGAACTTAGAATGTACTTGCAACAGCCATTTTTCTAGAAACAAAAATAAAAGTGAAAGAAATAGTGAATATTTAATGTATGACGTATCACTCATTATACCAATATGACAGGGATGCTCCCGGAAGTGTGTTTTCAATGTGGTTGGTCATGTGGTCCCCAGTGCTGTGCTGCAGCAAGATGATGAAATCTCCTTTGGGGAAGATGTGATGTCACCATCAGTCTGTAGTATAACATTACCCTCCGGCGCAGTAGATAATTTTGGCACTGGAAATACCCTACAAGGAATAGGTTGGGGCAAAGGAAAACCAGGAATTGCTTAGCCGCAACAGCCCAAACGATGCCCCCCTGAACCCAGTTGTAGGTTCCTGCACCTGCTCACCTTTTCCGCCCCCTGTCGATCTCTTTCTTCACTTCGCAACCCCCCCATTACATAACATGCAACCTTTTCCTTCCAAGGAGAACCTGGCGACATTAGCTTCAGTACTTATAAACACTCATTTAGATTAGTGCAACAGCCTGCTCAGCGGATGCGCTGTTTCGGCCATAGCTGCATTCAAGTTCACCCAGAATGGGTCAGTACGGGCTGTTGCAGGTCTTGCCAAACGTTCTCATGTCACTGCCGCTAGAAGGGGCTTACAATGGTTGCCAGTGACACATCGCATAACCCACAATATCTTAACACTAACACATAAATGTGTGGTGAATGCTGCCCCTGAATATCTCAAAGTGCGCATCTAGCCATATGCCCCAAGTGGCTCTCTGAGGTCGCAACATCATCATAGACTGATTCAACCAAGGTTCAAGATGGTGAGGGCAGGCGGGCGCAGTTTTGACGCCCAAGGTCCCTGTGCCTGGAATGCACTTCCACTTAGTATTAGATTGATTGACACTCTCTTAAAGTTCAAGAAGGCGCTGAAACTTTCCTTTCTAACATTCCACCTGATTAGTACCATCTCTCCCTGTGGTCGGCTTCCTCTGACTTCTGAGTGCCGTCCCTGTCCTTCTTATTGCTCTGTACTCTTTGGCAGGTTTGTTTGTCTTTTTTCTGTTGTTTGATCTCCCTGAGGCCCGTGAGCTTGTGGCGTGATGGAACAAAAATTCTAAATAAATAAATAAATAAATGTTTCCCTGGTGACCTGTCCTCTTCCTCACTTGCTTGCTTCCTGCCCCGGTGGTTGCCTTCTTCTCAATTATTCCCTCCCCCCCTTGGCTCGACCTCTTCTCCCCCCGTGGCTCGACCTCTTCCCCCCCCCCCGTGGCTCGACCTCTTCCCCAGGTGGCTTGACCTCTTAACCCCTTCTGATATTCCCCAGGACCCGTTGTCTTCTTACATGCTTTACATGCTTCCCTGGGTCTCTAGATCTCTCACCTGATCCTTGAGTTCCCTGTCTCCTGACCTCTTACTGCATCCCTTGGTTTCCCCTGCTTTCCCCCTCTCTCTTACCCCTTTCCTCATCGCCTTTGTTTCCGACCTCTATGCGCTTTACTACTTCTCCGAGCTTACGTGCCCTTTCGCAGTGTATGTGGTAAACTGCCCCTTCCC
Source organism: Ambystoma mexicanum (assembly GCF_040938575.1). Taxonomy (NCBI): domain Eukaryota; kingdom Metazoa; phylum Chordata; class Amphibia; order Caudata; family Ambystomatidae; genus Ambystoma; species Ambystoma mexicanum. The sequence continues at coordinate 637,676,054 of NC_090925.1, forward strand.
CAACCTAACTTATTTCCCTGCACACTTATACTTTGTTTGCTAACCACTTTCGTCTCCCACCCTAGTCACATCATTTCTTTTTGCACAACCCTTGAATCCCAGCCGCTCCATGTGACCCCTGGCTCTTCTAGTTGGGCCCCCTCCACTAACTTTGCTCACGGCATAGTCCCTTGCAGTTCCTGTCAGCACTTCCAGCCTGGATGCACCATGTACCTCCACGGTGACGACTCTTCTATAAATTAGACCATAAGACAAGTTAAACAGTGAAACATTGTAAACATTTTCACCGGCGTGGGCGAGCGGGTTGCGCTTTGCCCTCGTCTGCAGTGCATGGAGAAAGAGGGTGACTGCCTGCGGTTGCTGGGTTTAAAACCCATTTAGTGGGTTGGCCCACCCTCCTCACCTTCCCCTCTCTTGCCCCTTTCACACCATGGACCCCTCATCCCTGCCCACTTCCTCGTTACCTCGCACCCCGCTATCTGCCTCTGGTGCCACCAAATGCATTGGGGGTTGGGTTCTCCTGATGCCTGTTGTACGCCGCAGCCTAGGCACGGCCACCAACGCTTCCCGTTACTCAGCGCGTACCCTGGCATTCTTGTAACTTAGAATCGCATATGGCGCTGACAGCCAAAGCCAGCGCCACCCCTGCCATCCACTGACCCAGTGGAGTCAGAAGAAGACACGCAAGTTACCCTTCTGAGGTGAAAGTTCTCTCTGTAAGCAAGAACCGCTACTGTTGGAGCCAGTCTGTAGACGTAACGTGATGTGACTTGGTAGACTATCGGGATATGGCACGCTGGATCCAAAGGTCAGTATGTAAATAAGTGTATTACTCGTTCCAGTAAGGTCACTTTAAGCACATGCAGAGAAAACACAAAAACAAACCCACTCGCTGTCTACACCTCAACCAGAACTCTCGAACTGACATACTTCAGAACACTCATGCAGCACTGCACCAACGTTCCACACACAAGATTCCATCTATGCTTTCAAGTATCCCAAACACTAACATATATACCCAGGCAGGCAGGCAGGCAGGCTACATCTCTCCCTCCGTACACACACAAAACCAAAGAATCTCAAACAGCAAAACACAGGCAACCACACCATTACAAAATTACCCACACTCCCAAACAACTACAGAGATACCACATCCACTGCAGATATCACCCAACTGTCAATCATGCTAAGACATGCACACTATGCCCCCAAGATAACACGCCTGGCCAAAAATATCTCCTAGCGACACAGTGTACATGAAGGGAAATGCTCAAAATAACCTGGAACATTGTGCAGCCCACATCACCGAATCGTGCATGCACTTTGAAAGGTACATTAAACTGGCCACAAGTCATACAGTGTTAAACCATGACCAGCGCTTTTGAAACAAGAGACTTTATTCCTTTGCAGCACAGCACTGCATCTGGTGGACCTCAACATGCAGCCTGAGATATATGCCCACCAAGTCAACAATTCAATTGTCAGATAACCACAAAACAACTATGCCCTAACTGGTACACCAGAAATCTTGAAACACGTGCACATTCATGCACCCCAAACCACCAACCACAAAACATTCCAACATAATTACCTCCATGCACACCCAATGATTGTATCCCTTGGGACCAGAAGCTGCCCAAATCACAACGTTTGGAATGCATAAAATAAATGATCTAATAACGCCATTTCTGAAACTGGCCTGTCAAATCAGCGGATTACGGCACTCCAAAGAAAGGAACCCACCACCAACACATGACAACTTAAACCACATGGAACCACCAACCAAATCAACTTTATAGCACCATTTCTGGAACCCACCTCGCATTCCAGCAGATGACATCACTCTAAATAAAGGGACCCGCTGCGAATACATGAAAACCTCGTCTACATAGAACCAACAACCAAGCAGACAACATAGATGCACCCACATCCATGGCACACAGCCATTCGTGGAACTCAGCGGGCATTCCCAAGGATGACAGCACTCCAGTTACTGTAACCCACCACCCCACAAGACTTTAACTACAATTGTAATGCTGACATCTATATCACAAAACAAACAATAGACAGTACAAACTTCACAAAATACATCACAACCTCCTTAGTAGGAAAATAACCAATCCACTTACCGCCCTCCATCCACCTGACCGAATAGTATCCATGGGGACCTCCTTGCTCCCACATGTCAATTTAGTAAACCATGCGGGCACCTCCATGCGTAATATCGACAAACTACAAGTCAAACAAAATATTGCCAATCGAGCTGCTCTTAAATTTCTCAGATGGGAGCACATCTCAGCAGCCAGAGGACAGGTTCATTGGCTCCATGCATCACCTTCAAATCACCAGCTATCGCTCATCGATGTCTCACCAACAGGGCTCCACCTTACCTCTCTCAAATAATTTGAAAGAGTCCACTCCACAAGACCAACACGATCTACCTACGCTGACCGTCTCGTCATCCTGAGATTTCGACACGCCTGGGCAGGGGGTGCGAGTTTCTCAGTCATTGCTGCCAAACTATGGGACACCTTGCCTCTCACCCTGCGAGCCGAGCGATCCTACTGGTCCTTTAGAAAACAATTGAAAACAAGGCTATTTGCCTAGAGTGCTCTCTGACTAACCCTCTCCTTTGCCTCTACCCTTTCTCAACCTGTGAACATGTGTCTTGCAAGTAGCGCCTTGATCCTCAAGGGTTTAGCACGCTGCCCCAAATGTAAACAAATACATAAATAAAATAAATGCCGACCTCCCCGCAACCCACATGTCAGAATAGCAATCCATTGATACCTAATGGGGTCCCTGACCACACCGAAACTATGCATGAGGCCACCACATTTAGGCACAATATAATAAATACACACCTCTCACATGACCATTAAAATAGATATTGCTACGCCTCCTGGACCGCTACTTCCCTTATTTCCTGCAACAGCTCAAAAAATGGGGGTTAACAATCCTGACGAACAGCTGAATATGATCCATAGTCTGTCTGGGTGCCGATCCCCCTTACCGCTGCAAGTCCCACCGTATTATCCCAAGCAACTGTACATTGACATAGGGATGTGCCGCGACGACCACCTTCCACGCTCAAAGGACCAATGGCCCTTTCCCTTGTTCAAGCCTGGTGGTTGTTCCATGTACACCCATTAACACCATCTGCGAGAAGCGCATGCCCCTCCAGCGTATCCCTGCACCCTTCACTTTCCCCACCACACAGCTTTTCACACGCGGAGTACCATGACTGGTCATCTCTTGTGCAGCGTATTGGCGTCAAGGTGTTCCCTCACTGCAACATCATCATTGCAGCATTGCTGTAAAATTGCAAAGTGCTCCCGAACCTTCTCACGGCCTTCAACCACTCTGGCTCCCTCCGTTCTCAAGACATGGGCCTCGCAGCCCTGCTGCTTTACCCAGTCTGGTCCTCAGCACACCGCTGGGACTTCTAGATGCCATTTTTGGTCCTTGCCACTCACACTGGCACAGCTGCCCCTATCCCACCGAGGAATTCTGTTGTATCCTGCACTTCCCTGTTTGACATCATGGAACCTCCATCTACTGGCCAGATGAGTGTTCCATGGAAACAGTTGAGAGAGAGGCCTGGCAAGGATGTCAACACTAGGAACCAGATACACACCGTTGACAAAAGCGGGACGTGTACATGGGATAATAAAGCAGAGGGGATGCGTACAGTAAAAAGAAAACAAATGACCTACACTGCACGTAACAAAATTGTTCACACGTCAGCAACTAAGAACTGCGTAGCTTCACAAACTATCAGTTCGACATGCATAGAGATCCAGTTCGAGGTAAGTTGCATCTTTTAAATGATAGTAGGCGATGCACTTGCCTGCGGTTTTATCGTTCAAACTGTTGACACGTGCCCATTCCTACGGGTAACAGCGGAGTGCGCACATGGAAGGAGCAATGCCTTCAGTACTCGAGACGTGCATGCATGTAACTGTCTCCGATGACATAAGAAAAGGAGCCGACTAAGTGGGGAACGTTGCAAGGAAGGAATTGCACAGGTCATGAAAAAGCCCCGAAGGAAATCGCAGGAGGTGCAACTACTGCGGCAGTGATGATTCGGATTTCATTCTAAATGGAACCGAAAACATGGTAGAATGTGTAACGTACTGAAAATATGGTCGACTTTGTAGCAAACAGAAGACATGGCAGAATTTGTAACAAAGCAATGTTAAATGCTCCAGTTGGTTCCCAAGTGTTCAGTCAAAGGAAAGCCGTAGGGGCTTAGAGTTTAGATATCCTTATTAGAGCAACATGGGAAATACATGATGTGTGATGATGGTTGCAATTATGCCAGTGTCATGACAGATACGCTTAGATCCAAATAGGGCTGTAGAAGATAGCTATGGTTCTAAATTAAGGGTGAGATTCCAACTAATATGTAAAGATGGATAGGAATTAACATATTATTGTGTAAAATCGGAACAATAACTGGTTAACAGTCAATATGTGTGTTTGTTAAGCCGGATACATATAGGTGGTGAAGGCAACCTATGGTGGTATTCAATTACCTGATCACAATGTATAGCAAGAAGCGAATGAGTTGGAAAGAGGGATGAATAACCTTAATACTAAATGCAATGTATACCATGAAGTGAATGAGTTGGAAAGAGGGATGAATAACCTTAATACTAAATGCAATGTATACCATGAAGTGAATGAGTTGGAAAGAGGGATGAATAACCTTAATACTAAATGCAATGTATACCATGAAGTGAATGAGTTGGAAAGAGGGATGAATAACCTTAATACTAAATGCAATGTATACCATGAAGTGAATGAGTTGGAAAGAGGGATGAATAACCTTAATACTAAATGCAATGTATACCATGAAGTGAATGAGTTGGAAAGAGGGATGAATAACCTTAATACTAAATGCAATGTATACCATGAAGTGAATGAGTTGGAAAGAGGGATGAATAACCTTAATACTAAATGCAATGTATACCATGAAGTGAATGAGTTGGAAAGAGGGATGAATAACCTTAATACTAAATGCAATGTATACCATGAAGTGAATGAGTTGGAAAGAGGGATGAATAACCTTAATACTAAATGCAATGTATACCATGAAGTGAATGAGTTGGAAAGAGGGATGAATAACCTTAATACGAAATGCAATGTATACCATGAAGTGAATGAGTTGGAAAGAGGGATGAATAACCTTAATACTAAATGCAATGTATACCATGAAGTGAATGAGTTGGAAAGAGGGATGAATAACCTTAATACTAAATGCAATGTATACCATGAAGTGAATGAGTTGGAAAGAGGGATGAATAACCTTAATACGAAATGCAATGTATACCATGAAGTGAATGAGTTGGAAAGAGAAATCAATAACCTTAATACTAAATGAAATGTTTACCAGGAAGTGAATGAGTTGGAAAGAGGGATGAATAACCTTAATACGAAATGCAATGAGTAACATGAAGTGAATGAGTTGGAAATAGGAATCAATTCCGATCACTAAATGCGATGTCTAGCATGAAATAAATGAATGGGAATGAGCACAAGAAAGAAACAAAAAGGTGCTTTGGATGATATGCAATGTATTAAATAGGTGTTGAGAGTGGTGTACAAATTTAAGTAAGATCATGTAATAGTCCACATGTGTAAATGTTGAGTAGTTGCTACGAGCACGTTGATAAAGGGTGGCACACGATGCGCACAGACCTGTGGGTAGGAGCACATTTGATGCATCCTGAGTGTATGTGCTATGAGCATGTTGTAGCGGGTGGCACACGACGCACACTTGTGCATAATATTGCACTGCGGCTGGGCGCACAATTGATGCATCCCAAGGATAGGGGCCTTGAGCACGAGGAAGAACCAACAAATCGTTTTTAAATACAGTAGTTAAGCAAGCGGCAGGGTCTGCGTGGTGCAGACGTTCTCTTTGTGGGTTACTTCAGAATTTACGTGAGGGATTATCTCCTCCGTTGCAATCCTCTGTAAGCTCATCCCTTTTTGCTTGATCTTGGGCAGGCAGGGGGGATTTGTCACATAAACCTACACTAGGTCATAGGAGTTACACTGGTATGAGGGTGGAGAAGGTACATGGTGATGTCATTTGTATCCTATTTGTCTAAATGGTGTAAAGGGGAAGGACGTGTTGTGTCCTGCACTCCCTTGTTTGAGCAAGCAGGCTCATGATGACATAGAACCTCCATCTGCTGGCCAGATGATGACATAGAACCTCCATCTGCTGGCCAGATGAGTGTTCCATGGAAACAGTTGAGAGAGGCCTGACAAGGGAAAATTAGATGACCGGTGGCTACGGAAGAATACATGTTACAATGGCTACATATATGTTTGCTGTAACCAATAAACATCCTTACATTGAAGTTACTGTCTGCGAGTCATCACGGTGTGTGTCATTCAATACAACAAATACGAACCTCCCACCTCAACAAGCACATATATGTGGCTGCCCTGATTGGGCAGGAAAACTCTTCCAGCTGGTCCCAGCAATGCTATCCCACGTTTCCTTACATGTGGGGTTGAATCAGCAGTTTGGACTCTCCACACAGCTGAGAACCTCTGAGTTCGCCCACCTTAAGGCACCTGTTCCTCCACAACTGGTGCCCTGCACTTACTTGTTGTGGGTCCCACCAAGTACTTGATGTTTGTGGATGGTTCCTCGCGGGGCAGTGGCTGCCCAAATCATTGTTGCTTCCTCCACCACAGCTCTTCCTTTGCCTGGATTCCTCCTCAAGGACCACCACGTCGCCAGTGATGTGACCTGGTTGGTTATGGTGACATAACACTCTGGATCTTAAGTATGTAAATAGGTTTGTTACCCATTCCTGTGTAAGGCCACTTTGAGTACACGTGGCTAAAACACGAGGGGTACAACCACTGGTCCACCCACAACCCAGCCAGCTCACCCTTCTACTGACCTTCTTCAGAACACTCGCCCAGCACTGCACCAACGTTCCACACTGAGATTCTATCCATGCATCCAAGCATCCCAAACAAACAATAACATAGATGCCCAGACAGGCAGGCTACTACAGACTGCTTCCTGACCTTCGGGGCAGCAAGGAAGCCAAGCAGGGAGCGAGCCAGCAGCCTGCACAGGGAGGCATCCACTGAGATGGGAAGAGCTGCAGAGGCCGCCCTGAATGGACTTAAGTTCCAAGAGCAAAGCCGATGATCTCCAGAGACAAAGGCCTGCAATACTCTGGAGAAGGGGCCAATGCCAGATAATGCTGCATCCTTTGGGTGAAGAAACCATGCATGGAGAACCGACTGCATTCTGGAACACTGAGTCCAAGCACTCAGAATTAAATAAAAGTGCAACCCTGCTGAGAAACCCTATGTGCCAGGGCACTGAGCATTAAGGCCTAGAGTGAACTGAAAGAATATTGGTAGAGCATTTATGAAGTTGGGAGCAGGTTATATTGGCCATGGTTGGTTATCTTTAGGAAGTCTGCATGTGCCAATTAGCTTAAACAGTAACCATGGGAAGATGGATGAATGGCTTGGATTGAATTATTAGGAACACATGTTATTGAAGACTGGTCATAGCTGAACGTGTACCTTGGGTGCGAAAACTTGAGGGAGTGGGGATGGGTAGTGGTAGTTTGTCCCAATAGCATTAGGAGACCCACACTTCTTGGCGTCCTCTCATTATTATTTGTTGTATATCATTTTGAACTCTTTCTATGTGCAAATATGTCTTTCCAGAATATATATATATCAGGCATTTTCTTTTTCTAAATAAGTGTTTTGATTGGAAGATGTAGTGGCGGGTCTTTCAATAAAAACTTTGGCCGCTTAAAGCAAGATATGCCATAATCCATAGTAACGGCAAAATACAGATTTCAAATTGATCCTGATGTTATTCTTAAGTGCAGTTACAGTAAATGTCCACCAGAGAGCAATGCTACCTAACTTTCACATGGGAGCCGTTGGGTCCTAAATTAAGAAAAACAGTCGCTTTAAATATTTTGATTGGCAAATCTGACCCAAACAGGCGCCGCCTGTAGCCCACCAACATCTTATGGCCAGGTAGAACCATCATCACAGTGCCTGGTAAACATGTTTGCCAATGCTTGTTATACAAATATGAGGCGATTGATAAAAGTAATCCACTATCATTTGGTTATATATTTTGTGATTCTTTTTTTTAATTTTAAATACTTGTTTATTGCCTTCAAAAAGGACTAGCAAGCAGGGAAACATAAGTTGGCATTGTAGTAAAAGCATTTTTGGTGTGAGCAATATGATTGAAGTTTCGGAAATCATGATAAAAACACAAAATCTGAGTTAGGGAATTATTTACTCAACCTGTTCTGAATTGCAAGCAGTATAAGTGCACAAGGAGTTAAGGAATACAAAGATGTATTCACCATTAAACATTCACAGTTTGGAAATCATTCTAGATGGAGGCTCGTGGAGATGGCGGGCCATGCGTCATCAATGGAACTCTCTCTGCTTGAGGGATATTATTGAGGTGGGGGAGACTGAAGCCATTTTGGGTTCTACAGACTCAATATTGGAATAGATTGTGTAGATGGTGTGGCGGGGGTGTAGAGCATCCCCCCCTGTATTATTCTGACCTGACCTGCATTCTGCGCCTCCCCACCTCCCTGGTACGTTTCAGTGTGCCCTCTCTCTCTCCCTCTGTAGTGCCACCTATGGACCAACAGCAATGGTGGCGCTATGACACAACACTATGTAGCATAAGGAGCGAGAGGGCACACTGAAACGCACCAGGGAGGTGAGGAGGCGCAGAATGCAGGTCGGGCCAGTATAATACACGGGTGATGCTCTGCTCCCCCAGGGCGGTGCTTCTCTGGCCGTGCAGGCCGCCTCCCTGTCTCTCTGCCTGGGACCTGGGAGGAGGCTTGCAATGCCGAAGGAGTGTCCTTTAGCAAGGCTAAAATGGATGACTTTGACTGTGCTTGTTTTGCTAGACATCTTAATGGTGTGTGGCCCCTGGCTCTAGGGTCAGACAGACATGGCAACATTCTGAAGCCCCTGAGAGGGAGATTTCAGCACCGAAATCGGGAGAATGCATTTTCCCCACAGGAACGCATTGGGGATATTGTTATTTTAGGCGGGAGACAGTAAAAAAATGCACTGTTTTTAATGAAAAAATCGGGAGTCTCCCGCCTAAATCGGGAGGGTTGGCATGTATGGGTCAGAAGATGCACGTGCAGCCAATTACAATGTTCTCCATCACTGTCTGATACGCAGGCTGGCATCGCTTCTTTTTGCGGTGCGACTTCTTGCCCTGTGGCCCCGCTGGGCAGAGCAGCCTCTTGACTGGGATCTTGCTGTAAATAGGGATGCTGGCCATAGTGCGGTCTTCCTGCATGGTGAACGGATTGATGCAGCCCGTGCACAGGCAGCGGGCCTCCGGGATGTCCACAGGGATGCGCGAGTCGTCATGGTTGATGCTGGGGAGAAAGAGGAAGACATTCAATTTAACTGGAAGTTCCAATGCCCCACCTGTGCTCAGATGCCCCATCTATGCCCATATGCCAGCCTGGGCAGTACAGAAATTGAGCGATTCCCTCACCAGGACACATTTTTTAGACGTGCAGCTCAAATCGTAAGGCGATTCCACTTTAACAAATTCTTTACACATTGGGTTGTATTTTAAAATTAAAACTGTAGTTTTCATTAAATTCAAGATTTATTAAACCTAGATGCAATTATTATGTTTTTTTCTATAGTGTTGCCCCCACAGTTGCCATCTCCATAACAAAAAGTTCCAAAGGAACCTTTACAAAATATATTTCACAATTTGTCACTGAATACATCATAATTACTATCAAGTTTAAGGGAAATTTTAAGAAAGGAAATGAGTCGCATATAATGAATCCAAAAATGTATCATCTATTGAGTTTTAAATTTGTACACACTCTAAAATGGGGTGTCACTCTCTCCTGTGCGGACATAATTCACTTTCATAATTAAAGAAAGACCAAATCAAGAAGAAGATTAAAGAAACAAAAAGTAATAGAAGTAAGTGGTCTGATGGAAATATGTAAATATGGATACACTTATTCAGCACATCAAACCTACACAAAAATACAACTTGCGGGATACTCCTCTAAAACAGACACTGAAAAGAAGAAAACAACGAATAAAAAAGCCAATTTAGTGACATGATATGGCATTTATAACACGCCTATACACAGATGTTTCAAGGCGCGATGACGCACGGGAGGGGAACAGAGGGAAGACAGACAGCGATCTTACTAGGCCGGGTGACATTGCGATCGCGCAAGTGCAGGGCGGGGGGAAGGAGAAAAGTGTGAGGGGAAAGGGGGAGGGGAAGTGCAGTACATAGGACAAACAGAAAATAAATAAAACATCAATAAGAACAATAAATAAGAAGTGCGGCCAGCTAGTGGCAGGGGTAAGTGCAGACATCAGGTGTCAAGTGCTGGTAGGGGGCTGCAGGGATACAGAAACAGCCCCATAGTGCATAGGTTGGCAGGGGGGCAGTGCACTGGCAGGGAGGGGACCTGGGCCCAAGAACAGAGGGTAGCCAGGTGACCAGTGCAGTTTCAGTTTCAGCCAGGAGTTCAGCAGGGGAGAGGAGGAGAGAAAGCAGAATCAAAGATGAAGGTCTTGAGGTGCTTCCGGAACTGGAGATGGTTCTACTCAATTTTCAAAGAGGCAGGGAGGATGTTCCAGAGGGAGGCCCCAGCCGAAGAAAGAGATCTACCACCAACTTGTTGCTTGGAGAAATGACTGTCCCTGAGAGAGTTGGAGGCGGGTGAGCGAAGAGCTCGAGAAGGAAGATATTTCATTACTCGTAGGCCCAACAGAAAATGACAGCTACATATTCATTTAGCTAAAACAAAACTTTTATCGGCAAGCATACATGTGCTTTAACCCAGCATAGTAGCGGTTTGCATCAGCTTAAGAAATATAGAAAAAGGTGTTTAGCGTTATGAAACACAGGAGTGCTGCCAGTTTACATTGGCGAAACACATAGCATGAGAGTTTCCAATTTAGACAGCTTTTCTCTCCCTCACTCTGAGCATTAAATAGCAGGCAGCCTTTTATGGAAACACACACATTGTATATACATTATATATTGCATATAACATAATAATGTCCTTTCTAGCTCGATTAGCATCATATCATTTTTGTTAGAAAAGTCCATCGGAAGAGCATTCATTATGTCACTTTAGCTAAACGCAACACACCCACACAGGCCAGCATTGGGTCAGTTTCTCTTCAAGCACACAAAACTTCTCTCAGAGCAAGATATTAGACAATTCATTTCAGAGGTTGCAACATTGCACAGACAAGCCTAATGTCGCACAGGAATTGGCAGCGCAACTATTAAGAATTAAGAAAGCCCATTTCCACAGGAGTTTAGCTCCCAGCAGTGAACGATAAATGCAACTTTAAAAAGGATAGTCACCCCCAAGGCGAGGACAAGGCATGGTGCACTGATTAGCTGAGAGGATGTAAGCTTATCAGCTCACACAGCCATATTTTAGAGGAACTATACCAAACTTTGTTCTCAGGTTAGAAACCTGAAGACCGTGTTCTGGCAGAAAAAGGGAATGGCCAGACATGTTCATAGGCATAGAATGGGCACAGTACCACACTGCCATCTGTGGACTGAATAAGCATGTGCAAGAGCTTGTTTTCTAACAAATAGTTATGCAGAAACCATTATTTACAGCACAGGCTTTCAAGAGATAGTGGGAAATTCAGACACCACCGTATTAATAAAAGACAACCAGTGATGTCACACCATACACAATTAACATTATTTTTACCTTAGCATTAACCAGGACCCTAAGGACAATGCAGTAATTCACGTTTAAGACACTTTGTTTGAATGCAATAGGAAACTAAAGCCATTTTGTGATTAGGTGCACTGTACTAGCAGATTATATGTGTGTGAATGAGCCAAGTTCACTGGCAGCTTAGCCCTGCATGCCACGTCAAGAGACAGGACAAAGCTGGCTCATGGGAATAGGAAAAAAGGCGTGCAAATAAGTTTCCTACGAGCAAGGTTACAAAATGTAACATAGATCTTAATGTTAGAATAGTGTTTTTGGTGCCAACCTGAAGAGTAGTCCGGACAGAACTAAAAAGTTATATTTTATGTTTCACATGGATTACATCACACAGAGATAAATGGTTCTAACAACTGTATTCAGACCACTCCACTTTTCCGCCTACTGAGGGAACCAATGGAAATTGCAATATAATTTGCAATATGTGTCTAATGTTTTTTGACCAATCCTAACTTGTGTCAAAATTGTTGCTTTTTTCTTTCTGTAAAACTTAATAGAAGCCTGCACTCACACCATTACAAGTTGAATGTCTGTGGATATTTCCCTGCTTAAGCAGTGTGAAATACATTTTTGATTTTTCTTGTATCCTGTGCATTGCATTTTTAGTACCTTTAGTTCCTTTGTTGGCAGAAGAAAGGACCTTTGCCATGCTGATATCTCTACTCTAAACTGATGAAATATATAATGAGCAGAGCACTAGAATTGTAAATAATCGGGACCATGTAGTTAAGTGCTCACTGCTAAAACACTTCATAAAGTGAAACGGTTTCTTCTGTAACTTTTCACCAAATTTGGCAAGCCAACTGGTCTATCTAAATCCGCATACTCATGGACATTTTCATGTTGGGAAAAATAAAAATGGAAAAATGTATTTTTCTTGCTTCAGTTTTCTATAAAAATAAAAACAACCCTCACTTTGGTAACCTGTTATCAATAAGGTGACCAGACGACCTGGTTTTGCCTGGACTGCCTGGGAATTGGGCCCTCTGTACCCTGTCCTGAGTTTTTTACATTTAAAAACCCCATCCCGGTTTTGGGGAAAGGGAAGATGACAGTCCCGGTTTTGGGGAAAGGGAGGGTGACAACTTCACAGGCAACAATTATTAAACTCAGTTAACTTCATAAAACTTTGATAATTTTGTCATCGCAGGTTGGGCCCCAACCCCCGACCTTTCACATAGCAGCCACAGTGATTAACTGGTTGTGCCACAGCGACTGGCTCAGAAACGAATGAACAGCAGGGCCTGCAATCACGGACAGACTGGGCCATAAAATGATCTATGCCACCAATCAAAAAAAGTGGCCCACGGTTGCAAATGGCAATTCATTCCTTTTGTGACAGACTGTTTGATTAGTACCCAAGGGGGAGGTTTTTGATAAAATGTGATGCAATTTGTGCATTTTAAAGACTATTTATTCAGTAACACTGGTCAAAACGACTAGGTGCATGGTCAAGTAATTTATCAAACTGGCCCACACGGGCCACAAAAGTGGGCCACTTTGACCCAAAAAACTAACGAATTTTTGGTTGGGGCATTGCCCTATTGCCCTATAGGCCATTCTGAGCCCGACTGCAATATCAATCGGAGGAAAAGGCCATTTTAATTAACAGGCTAACATTCAAAGGTAAAACTGCACAATTTACATTATAGAGTATTTATATAAGGGAGCAATCATGGAAATAATGTGGGATTGGGAGAGATGGGGGGGGTTAAGTCAGTGTGATGATGGGGCGTGGCTACGAGTGGTGAAAGGTAGTCCTTGGTTTATGTTTATGGCATCCTGGTTTTTCATCTTGAAAATCTGGTCACCATTGTTATCGAAAAATCGTTGCCTGCTATTGTTGACATTTTCGGCACATGGCGGCCCTTCCCTGAAAAAGGTGCACACTGCAGTCATTTCGAAAATCAAATCAGCCGAACTCGATAAACTTGCGTTTTAATTCCAAAGTTATCTTTAATTCAGAACTGCACAGTATTGCACATTTGTGTTGTGTTTGCAATGCAAGGCGTCCCACCAATAGCATGCACAAATAATAGTTTGCGCCTGCACCTCACACAGAATATAGGGATGACGATAGGCACAATATGTATGCAGATAGAATACAAGTAGAATGACAGAGATCATGCAACTAGCAGTGGGGTTCGGTAAATCCTTATAACACACATAACCACACTCACTAATACAACACATACAAACACACACACACAAACACACACACACACACACTCTTCAAACATTCCAGAACCACACAAATCCCCTCACACAAGTGCTCCTTTTACTGGGTCAGTGTTCACTAATCTCATGGAGCATGCATGCATGGTGATCACAGCCAATGTGCACACACATTAAATTAATACAGCAGACACATGCTAGGAATATACATACATATATCACGCATAACCACCGTAGGCAAATTCAATGCACACACAATATCCAGACAAACCACAGACGGACCATATGCACAAATATTGTCCACAATGTATGTAAACACATGCACAGAGTATACATTCTGTGCATTTATTTAATTCTTGCATGTATTTTAGACATAGTGTAGACAGACTGTTTATGCATGTTGCATGGTGCACAAGGCCATTACATTCATATCCCTACAGTGTTTATGTGCCATGTATGCATGTCTGTTCTGAGCTTATGTGCTGTGTTTGCATGTATTGTCAAAGTAATAGTTGTGAATATTACATATCTCCATGCATGCATATTGCATGTGCATTATTGAATGCGTGTTCAGGTTGTGTGTGTTTTGAAGCGTATTTTATATGTGTATACATATTGAGAATACATGTGTGGGGGGTGTCTTTACGGGTTTGGGGTTGGTTGTGGTGGGTGTGTATTATTGGACTGTAATTAACGATGCTTGTGCATAGTCATTCTGCATGTATTGTGTGTGCCCATTGCGTTCCCTAATATTCACACAGATTGTGTGCCTGCATTTATTCCATGCATGTGTTTTTGATGATGGTTCATGTTTGTATTTGCTTACCTCATCCTGATTTGTGTGCATTAGTTGTTTCTTTGGACCTGTGCTCTTCCAAAATATCGATAGGAGTTTGGGATTTTAAAAATCTTGAGTTTGATCCGATTTTTGCCATTTTTGCTTCATTCGCCAGTTACAGGTAAGGGCTGTGTGTGGTGAAAATCAAAGTGAACAACTTGCAAATATGAATATGGAAAGGGCGAGCTTTTCTGGGTGTGTGGAAAACCGAATGCAAAAATACATTTTTAAAATGTTTTTGTTTGGATGTGGCCAGTTCCTTTCCAAATGTGTTGAACTTTCACAAACGAGGTCAAAAGTAACAGAGGCAACGGTTTTGATCGGAAAGCGTCATGTAAACATATTTCTTCTGCCATTATTGAGCAGGATAATATAGATGGCACTTTCATATACAAAGTTCTTAAACTCTTTTTGGGCAATTACAGTTTCAGCAGGCCTGAGACCAATTATTCTGTTGCCTGTGCCTTCATCAGGACTATTATTTGCAGTGGCACCTTTCTCAATTTAAAGATTTGTCTCTGCAACCCACTTATCTAGCGTGAATTTATTGAGGACATAATATTACGGCAAAGAGATGAGCAACATCTCAATTCCTAATGACCATACTCTTGGACTAAATGAGATGAGGCACACAACACTACTTCAATGGGGTACCCAGTGATTGGTCCTATACTCTTTGGATCCTTACATTGGGGAGTCAAATCAAGGAGAGCTATTGGATTCACAGTAACTTTACTATTACATGTCTAGGAAGGATTGCCCTGAAGTAGCTCATTCAATGAGGGACCCATGGCACTTTGGTTAAGAATAATGTATGCAAAGAAAATGTGCAATTTAACCTAGCACCCTATGCTTAATAGTTGTTTTAGAATCTCATAGGAGTTCAACTGTTCAAACATGGCGGCTATATTCGCGCCACACACTATGAACTTCTTTTGATATAGCGTCCCACCAAATAGGTCTCAGCAAATAGAGTATGAAGGTGGAGACTGCCCCTTGGACCCTTTTGCTGTTGACGGTGTCCCTATAAACAAGTCAAGGGCTAATGCAGAACCACTAACAAAGCAAAGAGAATTGCAGACCACTTTCATTGTGGGATTTGTGGTTCCAACACTCCCAAAAATCTAGTGTAGAGTCCCTACCAAAGCGAATTAAGTAAGAAAGCTAAATGCAGGGTTGGGGACCAAGCTAAGAGTAGCAAAAGGAAAGCCAAGACGCCTCTGTGACGATAAAGGAAAGAAAAACTAAGAATTGCTCACCACGATTTATGGTTTCAATAGTCCAAAAGGCCCAGAGACTAAGACTGATTGAGTCAAGAGAATGAAAGATGCTCCCTGTTGGGAGTGGCAAGTGGACCATTTTCTGTAGCTCTCCAAAATAAGAGCAAGAGTGTGAGGAAGTGGTTTAACAATTGTATTAAGCAGATGATGGAATCTGAGTGTGGCTAAACCTAGCCATACTTCTATTGCTAGTAAGCAACATTAGTATCCGGAAAGGGGCTTGGCTTCGACCTCCCAGCCAATGAGGAGGCTCACAAGGGAGTAGGGGGGGGGGGACTTAGCACACAGTAAAGCCTCCGCTCTGAACCTCCTCGGAGCTGGAGGCCACCATTTCCCCCGCCAGACACCAGGTAAGTGAGCGCTCTGCCCGCGCACTCCCATCCCCTTCCTCCCCACCCCACCACCTTTTTCCACATCACATCTCCCCGCAGCCCCCACCCCACTTACCTGGTGTTACGGCCCGGCAATGGCCACCATGTAAAGTGAGAATGGACTACGTATAGTTCCCTTCACCCTGATTCATGGCAGCCATCTTTTTTGTAGGTTTTTTAAAGTTGAGAAACAGCGAACATGTAGTTTGTCAACTGTAAAGAAAATCCACTATTAGTACCCCAGTACAAAATGCTGGGGTGATAATAGCAATATTACCCCCACAGAGGGGCATTACCTCTTATAAATTGTCCATTATCAGTTTCTATTTGTATTCCCTCAAAGAAATGGGAAAAGATAGGTATGCATGGAATTTATTCTGCATCTCATTGATAAGAATAACAAGTAGACCTTACAATATTGCTCCAGGTGTACCGTTATGGACCCTTACCTTTTTAAAGATGTCCACCACTAATTTCTGTATGAATATAGGTATTCAAAATGGTGACCTTGTGCAGAGGCAAATATGCTGGATAAATTGGGACCACCAAATGGGGGGGGGGGCAAATATGCACACAATAGCAAAGAAGAACTGAACGGAATCCAACCTATGTTCTGAAATCCAGTTTAAATACTATTATGGCATGCACTATTTACATATTTCATGATGGTTAATTACGTTTGTGAACAGAGTTTTAGATGAGAGATTGGCCCTTTTCTTTTTCTCACTAGGAACATTACGTTTAAAAAATGGAAGTAACTAAATAGCCGAATATAGAATCCAATTAAAGTCCAGAATTCAAATTGGATATTTGCTTTCAAAAATTAGTTAGCCTGACTAATTTGATATCGCCTTGGAATAACAAAAACTGTTGAGTCTATGTCCAACTCTGCATCTGTTTGAAATTCTCTTTTATTAAACTAATATTTGTTTTTGTTTCTTAAAAACAAGTATGTTAACTCTAAACTGTGAATTATGATTTTGAATCCAGTATATTTATGATGAATGTCAAATGGTAATATTTTGAAGTCTGTTTTAAATATATTTTAAGGAAACGCATAATCGTTTTGATAATTTGGTGCACAAAAGCAAATGGGGTTTAACTCAGTATTGTATGTGACGGCACAGGGGTGGGAAAGTATTACTTCTCTGCTTTGTGGTTAAACTAAGCAGGAAGCTAGTAACTAAATAGGCGTACTGCTTTAGAAAATTAATTTGTTCAGTTTAAGGTAGGTGTTGACTTGCACTAATACTTCGATTTGCATACATGTGTGAGTTGGACATGCTGGGATTACGAAACTGTGACCTGCAGATTGCCATCCGATTATATCCGCAAGCAATTAATTTACACATTTTTCTTACAAGTAACCTACAAGCACATTGCTTTTGAAGCTTCAATTGTTTAAAAATAAAATATTGCAACCTTTTTTTAAGATTAGATTTTATTGGGAGGTAACCTGGAAACCCACAGTTGAAAGTCGTCGTTGTTGAACACGATATTCTCTGTAAAAGAACCACACATGCTGCTATTATAGAGCCTCTGTTTAGCCATCGTCAATGAAAATAACTAGAAGCTGAAGTACTTAGCCGGTAAGATGGCTCTGTGCGTTAAGCGCTCGTTGCTGTGATCTGTGTTTGATCTGCAGGTCGCATGTTCAAATTCCTGGAAGGCCGACTCAGCCTTTCATCCTTCTGAGGTCCATAAAGTGAGTACCAATTTCGATTGGGAATAATGTACGAAAATATATTCTATGTAAAACGCTTTGAATAAAAGTGCTAACATATTGTAAGTAGAAGGGGATTACTTTTGGAAATGTGGCTTTATGGTGCGATAACCTAGGCTATCGAGACGATTACTTGAGTAATTAAAAATATTGTATACATAATAACACTTTTTGCCTTTACTCTTGTTTGCTGGAGGCTGCTCTGCAATTGAGAGTAAAAAGATGTGATATGCAATGGAACACCTCTAGAAACATTCAATTTTAGTCCATTCTAGTTGCAGGTACAAAAGCTATGTAACTGTTAACCCAGAGGCACACAGTCAAAGCGATTGTATTGCTGTGCCACTGGCATGTGTGTACACATGTCAACAAAATAAAAGCCCCCGCTGTGCAAGGAACTTGCATCTGAGGGATGCCATGCTTCATTTGGCGTGTGTTTGTGTGTCGCCAATGTTTGGTCATCACAAGAACTATTCTTGAGTAGTGGTGACACTCAGGAAATCAGTGAATCAACACAAATACCCTTCGATTTCACAAGGAAAGGGGGCCAGATAAGTGCACTGGCAAGCCGGGTACACAGGGGAAGTCTTCTGTTGCATGCATGATGGTGAAAATTGGCAACTTTGGGGAGCCAATGAGAACACAGCAGCAAGACCACCTTTAGCAATCACCTTGATCCATGAAACATAATCAACAAAGGGTAAAAGGGTTTGAAAAATTAAGGACGGTCAGAATTGGGAATGGGGAAGAATGGGTAGAACCCTCCTCCCCTATAGATGCGGCGTGGAGATGACCGAAAAAATGACCCAATTGAGAAAATGTTGAGGGGGACTTTTTACTCAGAGCATTGAACTCCAAACGCACACCCCTGTGACAAGTTTCTTTCACAGCAACCTTAAGAGCAGTTGAGCTGTTAGATATGGGTCACCTTTACTTCCAGGTTAGTATTTGCTTAACAAAGCCATGCCTGGATTATGTGACAATATACCTCCTGCTCCTGGGCATGGATGCGTAGACGCTTCTAAACCTCTACTCGGACCCACGCTATTACTAAACCCGCACTGATCTCATTCATGAAGCTGAAACGGGGACACGATTAATGGTACACCTCCTTGGCCTCTTAGGGCAGTATGGGCTGAAAACAGGCTACACTCTTCAAGTGGGGTGTGGGCAAGCAAGCAAGCATCCAAACAACAATTGTACTGTGGTACCAAAATACAAATTTCCAATCAAGGTTCTATACAAACAGAAGACTTAGAAAATACACTACAGGGACAAACAAACAATTAAAAACATTAGCAACCCACCCCTGTAAGGTAATAAACAGATAATGACAACTTTTCAGTGTCATGGGTACTCTGGGTATGCAGGGAAATACTCACTGTAACAAGTTCAAATGCCAGACTACTTATTTTAAGATATAAAGTGTGGTCTTAAATATCCCTAGGACTCATACAACAGTGCCAGGGAGTCATAGCCTTTATTTTATAACTTTATTCATTTTCGGGGGCACCGCAGTGTTGAGCGAGGCTTTTGGGTGCTTTTGGTCAGTGGAGTCACAGTTGAGTTGCTTGTGCGGGTTAGACAGGATACTGTGATGCAGCTACCTAAACAAGGGGCACGAAGAAGCCTGGAACAAGCTGCAATGGGAAGATACGTCAGTTTCGGAAGCTTCACAGTGGCTCAGTTGCAGATACGTGGCAATTCAACTAGTGAGGCATGGCCAAGGCCTTTTCAAGATGGCAGGATCCTTCTGCTGTGATCTCTCCTACGCTACACTATGCTTCTGCCCACTCCTTTCTACCGAAGATCAAAAAGATGCCAGCGATTATACCCTTGCGTGACTTTCCAGTTGTGTTGGCAGAGCTCCCTTTGAAGCACTAGTTCAAACCCTGACAATGGGGCTATGTTGTGTTCCTCAGGGAAGGTGTCAAGCTTTCACAGCTGAGAATAAAGGGCACTCCAGCTCAGTGCTCCAGATAAGATTTTGAAGTGGGGGTTAATTTACTCCCTATTTTTTAAAGGTGGGAGTAAAATGATTTTTTAGGGAGTAAAACTGTAAATCCAGTTCCCAATAGGAGTATTTTATTAGCCAGTAAAAATATGGTTTAACTGCGAAACGGAAATGTTTTTGTAATAATTATTTCTTTGCAACTAGTTATGCATACAGGTTAAAAGATACATGTTTACTTCTTCCAATCAGGCAGTAATAATAGCAGTTTCTTCCCGTGGTACTAAGTGCACTGCTAGTCTCAAACACATCGATGGAGCTGTGTGAGTGAAAGCAGGGGCACAAGGTCATATGTGTCTGTTTCACATTTTCTGTTGCAAGTATTTGTATTCCATATTTTTATTCTTTTGGAGTATTTGCATATTTTTAGGGAGTAAAAGTGGCCGATACACCCCTTATCTCTAGGGCTGCTCCAGCTTGTGCCCAACGTTTCTTGAGAGTGAAACCCCCCATCCAGCAATAGACAAAAACTGACAGTTGCAGGAGTCACAGGGAACACGTAAAAAAAAGACAGCTGATGGTTTTGACTTCCAGAACTGTACCTCCTCATAGACCTCCATATCAATTTAGAAATAGGTTTTTATGTGCATTTTACCAAGGTATTGCCACCAGGCATTTGTGAAACGCAATTATATAGAATTTGAATCATGGGTGCCCAATGTTAAAGACAGCCCATGACTTACTCTTACTGCAGCAGGCTGTTTACGGGAATGTATATGTTACTCTGCAGCTACCATGTTACCAAGTCACATTGCAATTTCTGGTGTGTCAGTAACGAGGGCTCAGTGAAACTACCCATGTGTAGTATACTTTTTTTTATCTAGCATGGTGCATTGGAAAGTGAGGCCTGTTTACCAGGGCTAACTTTCTGGAAGAGAAAACCAGCATCATTTTGCATAACAAAAATCAAAAGTGCTTGGGATTGTACACAAGCACAGTGTTAAGGAGACTAATTCTGTACATGGAGGGTGGCGTGAATGCAGAAGCACTCTAGAAGATTCAAAGGGTTTGTAAAGGTAATTTGAACCATGATAGTGCTATGCACGTTATTTACAAACCACCTTAAAACGTGGGAGCAACTGAACCAAGGGTGAATTTGTATTCATTCAGAAGACTGAGATCTCCTGCCTTTGGGAGGCTTTTGTCCACATTATGTCACCTGGACCATTTCACAGTTAACTAGAGCAGGAGGCTCTGCTCTGTACACGTGGTGATGCGGGCCCTACTAGTGACATACATGATGATGTTGGACCTGGCCCTCCCTCGATAATGGATTTGCCAGCACATTATGGATCAAGTGACACCATACTACTTGATTTAGTCTAAAAACATTTGCAAAGGTCCACACAACGGTGCGGTCCGGACTTCAGAAATGTCCTCTTGTAAAAGATGAATCAGTGGTGCACGCCGAGGCATGCAGCTGAACACTTGTGGACACAGGTAAACAATGCCATCATCGGTTCATCAAGCAAATAAAACAAGCACTCGCAAAGCCAACAGTTTTTGAATTGGTGGCGGTGTGGGATTTTCATTTTTCAGGCACTTCCTTAAAGGTACTACCCTGACATAATATGGCAGTAGCTGGAAAATGGTGCTAGTGCATAGGGAGGTTATACCAGAGCCTGGCAAAGGTCCATATACGGGTTACACAAGAGCCAAAACTGTGGGCGTTGCCACAGAAATCCAGTGCAAGGAATAGATGCACACACACACTGCTTATAAATCAAGAGGCTGGTGGCAGAATAAGATAAGGCAGTTTCATTACATTAGTAAATTGTTAAGCTGGTTTATAGCTGACATTAAGCCGTTGCCTTTCAGGAAGCTGCTTAAAAAGCACAGAGCTAAACTCAGAGATCCCAGGGGGAATGAGTTATGGGTGAGGAGGGGCAAATAGTGGGAGGCAGCGGCCATCGGGACTAGCATACTAGTGTATAATTAAACATGACAGGCTGTGCATTCCTCAGATCTCATCTCTCTTCTACCTTTCCAGGCACTATGCAGGTCCCATAGCACAGCGAGTAGAGCGCTTGCTTTGACATCTGTGCAGACCCTGCTGATGCAGGTTCGAATCCCGGCAGGGCCAAACTCAGCCTTTTATCCTTCCGAGGTCGATAAATGAGCACCACACACAGTGGGTAATAATGAGCAGCGCTCAGATACCTGAGGTTTTGTAGCGCTATATAAATGCTAAATTATTATTATTAATATTTATCAGGGTTGCTGTGTTTTCACTGAATTTTACAGCTCAATTTTGTAATTTATTTTATACATTTTCTTTCCACTGAAAGGGGGGGAGGGTCTCACCACTCTCTCCCAATCCAAGATTGCCTGACTCCAACCCACCATCTACCTTTCAACATAAAACAGTAAAAGAAAAATGGACTAGTTGGAGGTCGATGAAAACACATTAAACTGCTTACAGCTCCATATTTTTTCACTACATGTCAACCACCTAATAGCCAAGACTAAAAAAGCAACAGAAGAAACAAACCGCTGTGGTTTTCAAAGGCCAAAGCAGCAGCGTCAATAGGAGCCAAAGACTGGCAAGCAAAGAGAGCTGGACTGGCAATGTAATTGCAAAGTTCTAGTAAAGAGGAGAGGGGACAATAAAGAAAGTGCACCCCAGACTGAAAAGTGAAAAAAACACAGAACGTTAAAACTTAAGCACAACCTTTTAGGTACATTCTTGATCAAAAGGGCGGCAATGTTGACCAGGAAAGATGGACGGGTGAACAGGACGTTCATGGAGGACTATTAAAAAGGCTGAATTCTTGAACACAAATGTATAAGTAGTATTTACAATTTAATTCGTTCTTTTTATTCAGATTTTGTTCAAACTGCAAATTAGAAGATGCATATGCATGCACGTGACGAATCAACCTCCGGGGTACCCACGATCCAGGGGTGAATATCGGTTTGTAAACCATCAATCAGCCCCCCACCTCTAATTCACTATAAGGAATCTGTAACAGATTGGAACAAGCAAATTATAAACCTCCTTGTACAATTTTGGTAACGTGGACGGAACGGCAGGCCTATCTCTGAAACGTTGTGGATCATTGGTTAGTTGCAACACAGCGAAAATACAATCACCCAATGATAAAAGGGGCTGTCCAGTCAAGATTGTATCAAAAATATTTAATTTATTTATATCACAACAGGCAGTTCTAGCAATAATACGAGCTACAACCCACCCTGTACAGGAATGCAGAGGACAGATAGTTTCAGAGAAGGTAAAGGGATGCACACTGGATACTGACAGTAGGGTAGTTAGTTAGTGCCCACACCCGTTTTAAGGTGTTAGGCTTCAGCACAAAGGGCGCAATGGGTCTTAAAATGTCTCTTGGGCCTTCTGGGAAAGACCAGGGGGACATAACCACAATGTACCTTGTGCTGTAGGTGTTATTGCTGCTTGACGGCATGGAGTCAGCTTCCGGGTGCTTTGCAGGATTCTGTGACAGAGTTCAAGATGGGAGTCAGCTGTGGGTATCAGGCGGCAAGACGGTTCGACGAGCAAAGCTGGCAAATGGCTGCAGGCTGGCCTACACAGCATCTCAGGGTCAGGAATCGTTGTCTCAGTGCTGGTCTGAGGTTTTGAAGCTCTGGTCGAGACGTCTTGGATGCCTATAAGCGACTGCAGCTTGACAACAGTCAGCATTGCAGTAGGTTGCACCTTGTGGAATTTGACTGGCTCGAAAATGTCCTTTAAGGCAGACTTCAGAAGATGCTTGTCAAAGCACTTCTCCCAGCTTCTTCAATAGGCTCATTTCGTCATTTAAGGTGGACGGCCCAAATCTGAGGAGTGTGTTGCAGGAGGCAGCTGTCTTGTCCTTGGTTGTGGGTTCAGAGACCTTCTGGTGGTTCGTACCTAGGAAGGTTGCTGCAGAGCCTAGAAGGGCACACTGTACGGGAGGGTCCTCTGAGGTCTTTATCTCCCTCTGTTTCCTGGGAGATGTTTAGGGGAGGGATCTTGCTTCCCACTTTGGAGGTCCTGGCTGTCCTTCCCTGGCGGAAGATGTAAGGCAGACTGTACCTTCAGCCATTGGCCAATGCTGAGTTATTATTGCTACTCCTTGCAAAGTCTTCAGATGACCTGCCAAAAGAGGGGCTCAGCCCTCTTTTAAAGTCAAATGGGCCACAGTAATTAGTGTAGGCTAAGCCCACCTTAATGAACCAATCATGGGGTCCCCACCAACAATCTCCTGTATGCATGAGGCCATAACCAGAGTTTGCACCAGGAAAGGTAAAGTGGTGAAAACATGTGATACTGAGTCCTACCCATCTTCCTGTCTGTTGTTGATCAAAGAGTCTCTCTAGTTATGGATCTCTCTGTGGTTCCTGTTTTAAATCGACAGGTCTTCTTTGAAGATGTGGCAAGACTAGACTCTCTGGCTTCTGCAAATCACATCCTCGTACCTGATGAATTCCCTGCTGGGGAGGCTTACTGTAAACACACAGTTCAAGACTTGATAGTTCACTGTCAATCACAATGAGGGTGGGAGCTGGCTTCAGGTTTACACAGTTCCATATCAAAGGTTGTTGGTGTTTTCTGTCTCCTTTATTGGCCTCTGCAGCCAGCCCCTGTTTGGGTCTGTTTGAAGTACAGGCTATTTGTATGATAATTGCTGCCACCAGCTGCAGAGCTGAACAAAAGAGCAGGGCGGATACATGGAGCCTTTGTTAGTTAATCTGGCTAGCCATGGCGGGGGGAAGCTTGGTCCGCTGCCTTCCTGGAGAGGACATAGTGTACTCCTGCCTGTCATATCCTAACTAAATGTGACAGGGCGGACTTTGCCTGTAGGCTGTGTGCACACAGAGTACTAGTGTTTATGCGTTTGTCGTGGTGTGAGCATAGGCATATGTGTGTGGATTAGCCCCACACATTTTCCTGAGGTTGGTCTACCATCATTCCGTTTAATAAAACATTTAAAAAAAGCCAAGGCGAGCGCACACCCACCATGCGGATGGTTGAATTCTTCACAATGCATCTATGCAACAAAGCAGAAAGATGAGGTTATATCAGAGCAATATTTATAGTCCGGAGTGCCGCATTGTCATATGAAGTGCGCAAATAAGTAAGTGAAAGTATTTAATGATTTGAGATTGTTCCTACGCATTTAAGGTGGTCAGAGTAGGACATGCATACGTCAGAAGCTGAGAACTAGTGGCTGCAGGGGAGCAAGCTAATCAATGACTAGGGAGAGGAGAAGGGAGCAGGGGAGGTTAGGACAGGGACTTGGATATGCATGGGTTGGGTGGATCATGGGATCCAAAAGTCTTCCCTTGTTATATGTCTGCAGATAAATATCAGAAGTCCGAAAGGAAGCTAGAAATATGTTGTTGTACAAAAGGAACAAGTTGGGTGAGAACTAGCAAAAGTAGAGTTGAATGGGGCAATGGTGGAGCATGTCCTTCATGTAAGGGTAATGTTTGGGTACGCTCAATGAAAGGTGATGTGGTGTCAGTGGGCTGGAGAGCAGAGTTGGATTTTAAGAGAAAGGCTATGTTGGACAATCCTGACCTCCTTCTTTGCATGTGTGCCACAGGATTCTGATCAAGGAAGTGTGATGGATGTGTGGTCTTCTTGTATTTCAGCGAGGCCACTGACATTGTTTCCCATTGACTGTTTGGTCTGGCTGGTAACCTACTTGTTTGGATTCCAGGTTGGTAGTGGTTGAAGAACTGGCCAAATGACTGGAGATTAAATTGACTGGTGAATTGATGTTATAAAGGGGAAAGGGAGGTTCTGAGCATCAAGGCCACCAAGTGTGTCTCTCTTAGTAACATGACAGAAGAGCTTCAAAGGAAAGTGCACAAAGCCTCTCAACAAATGACACCAAGGTCACAAGGCACAGTCATTGACCTCAAAGGAGAAGGAAAAAAGAGAGTAAAGAAAAGTACAAAAGCGATCTGTGAGATGGAGACTAAATGTCAAGGTCCATAGGGAGCACCACAAGAGAAAGGAGGTGTATTGGTGGCCATCAATGAGGACATGAATCTTGAAGTTGTACCTCAACGTTTCCAAGCAGTTGGAAAGAGTTAGACATTGCAGGGATGCTTATAGAGAGAGTACAGCTAGCATTAAAAGGCAGGCCTTAAGAAGCAATGCATAAAACATCAGTGAGGCATCCCCAAGAGTATTTTAGTCCACATGTCCAGAACAATGGATCTATTACTGACAGTTCAGATGAGGGGTGCTGGCTCTGGTGTACAGTCTTAAACAGAAACCTTACGCTGAGAGATGTAAGTCTTTAAATAAAAATATATCTTGCAATGGAGTGGACATGTGAGAGAGATGTTTAAATGCATTGGATATGGATATAGGAGACAGTAGACCTTTTCCAATGGCAGGTGGACCTTGAACAATGGATCATGAAATAAGACTTGTCTATGGAACTTAAGGATATTTCTCGGAATGGGCAGCAAGCGCGTGGAGCAGCTTATAAGCAGGAGCTTTTAACCATACTGTGAAAGCAAACACAGAGCCGGAGGATAAGTAGTCCTCGGTGTGAAAACCAGCAAGGAACAGCCAGAGTGGGTGTTATAATATGGAGAAGATTGTTGATGAAACGCTGCACCAACACATTTCTTTTCAAATTTATTGAAATTGGTTAACAGAAATCAGCATTTAAATAGTCCAACATCCTCATAGTTCAAAATCCTCCTTTTGAGATTAGTGAACAGAAATCCTCATTTAAATAATCCAAATACCTCATAATTTGTGTTTTGCCTCATCATAGTGGCTGATCAGGAGGATAATTCGCTCAAGTTTGTCTCTCAATTCTTTGATGAATCCCGAGATGTCGTCACTTCTCCCCGAGCGAGAGCCACTTCCCCTGAGGCCAGGTGGTACTCAGCAGGAGGATCTCTTGGGAGGATACTCCCCCTCTGGGGACAGGGGAGAACAGCTCAGGAGAACACATTCCAACCCTCCGCTCACATTCAATACTCCTCCAAAACCCACAAACATTAGTAACATGTCCAAGAAATCCATATGTGTTTGTAGGACTGAAATCCTACTGAAATACTGTGACAAAGAAGAGTTGGGATTACTCTGGCAAGACATACTTAATAAGTACTGGGATGAGGGGGAGGTGCGGAAACAATGAAGAGCACCATTGAGAACTTGAATGAGCATGCTAGTTATCTTTGCCTATTCATCATAAAAAGGAAAGAAGGACTTACCAGGTCAACAAGCCATCCCTCGAGGAGCATCGAGCAGGGAAGCGGTGCCATGCGAGAAGAGGCTGTAGACCGGTATGCCTGCAGGAGGACAAACATGCTCCGAATGGTCTGACGGTGAAGGACCTACCTGGGAGCTGGTGAAACAGTAGTCCAGTACCGCGAAGGAAGCAGACTGCGTGGTCAGGCGAAGTCCCGAGTACTGTGAGGTACCAGAGACTGCAGAGCTGTCGCCAGGCAGAGGAAGACCACAGAAGCAACGGGAAGCCCAAAGCAGGAAGCAGAACCTGAGGCAGGCCACATCCCGCCGAACAAGTACGGAAGGTACAAGGGTTACCGGGCATTCTGTTGGGAACCCTGCAGGCTCGTGGCAAACCAGAGAGGACATCAGAGGCATGAATACTCAGTACAGGGCAGGAAGAGAAGCCCACACCTAACGAGAGACACTAGGGGTAATACTGGGACCCCCAACCAGAAAAGGAAACCCAAGAGAAAGATCAAAGTCATCTTTCTGTCCTACTGGTCAAGAAGAGACAGTTAGTTATCCAACAAGGATCTGGGACCCACAAAGCTTTATAATTCATCTTGTCCATGACAATACTTCGCTGGTTAGTGAACCAAGTTTGTCCAGCGAAGGGTGAGAGAGTCAGAGGGACTTGGTAACTCATCTTCTTTTTAACACTACCTGGCAGGATAGTGAACCTGGTCTGTCCAACACATTGCAGAGGGAGATACAGGTATGGAACCCTCATCAAAAGGAGTCAAGAGAGAGAATGACCCTCTTCCTTGTGGCAGTATTTGGAAAGACAGGGAACCAAATGGGCCATACTGGGGAAAGGTGGGGAAAGGACCATACTGGTATGAACGGTTGGGAACACCAGAAAGTGAGAAACAAAGATCACCAGGGGAGGGAAGTCAGTCCCCCTGGTACTGTGGTTGTGAATTGACTGTTAAACCAAGATACTAGGAGAAGGGAGTCATTCTCTTGGTAGTGCTAAATCTGTTGAAAAGGGCAGAGAAGCCTGGGGAAGGGAGTCATACCCCCAGGTTAAGAAAAAAAAGGCCACAGTCAAGAGAAGGGAGTCATTCTCTTTGCCACTAAGAATGTTGAACAGAGGAACCTTACACCAGGGGAAGGGAGTCATTCTCCTTGGTTTTGTATGTGAAACAGTAAAGCGAGAAGGATCAAAACCAAGAGACCAGGGGAGGGAGTCGTTCCCTGCATTTAAGGGTATGTATCTGCAACCCTAAAATCCCTTCTCTCTGCACTTATTAGCCACCCACTGGCTGCACTTGTGAATTAACTGCACTTCCACCTTCAACTCCCCCCTGGCACTTCTCCCCTTCCCAGTTCCCTGCACTTGTGGGTTGTGAATGACACAAGGCCTAGTAATATTGTTATTTTGTCCTCCCTTTGTTTCCCCTTCCATGTCTTGTCGTGTCTATAAACACTTGTGTACAGGCATGCTATAAATACCACATCATATCATTCCCCCTGGCAAGACAAGTACTGTGTTGCGAACAAATGATCCAGGGGAATGAAGTCATTCCCCTGGAGTGAAGAAACAGTGAACCTTCTGATATGGAGTGTCCTTTTTTGTGAAGTATTGGGACCAGGAAAGGGGAGTCTTTTCCTATGGTTAAGAACTTGCAAACAGAACTGTGCCATCCAGTCCAGCCAAAGGGGGTCATTCTCCTGAACCAGGAATATTGACACAGCCTTCTAGTTTAGTTGTAGTTGTAAGGGACAGAATTAATTTTGACACTGAGCTGCGCACTCTTTCGTTTACAAGGACATTCTGACAGACCCCTTTAGGTTTTAGTTGAGGCAGGGAAACCCCTCATAGAAGTAGGGAAAGATAGGTTTTCTCTTTATTTTCTTGACTTATAAAAGTCAAGCAGCGGAGGATAGCACAGGGGCAACGTGTTGGTCTTGGAAGCAAGATCACATAGAGCAACTGAGGTTTGAATCCTGGATCCACGCTTAGAAACTAAATTCAGGTATTAAGCATGTTATAAGAAAACCATAACAATAAAATACAAATATATAGCAATCATCATGCCACCTGTGTCAGTCTCCTCCTTCTGTGCGCTCAGAATTCTTAGATGGACTTCATATTTAAATTCAAATCATCCTCTAATGGCTGAAAAGAGGATATGGTCAATATTAGTTGGATTTGTAATTTGAGTAATGAGTTGGTACTAATGATACAGTTACTAACCCAAATGTATGTGAAGTCTTGGTTTTAATGTGCAGTTCGGCATTTCATAAAATTAATGAAATGGGATGCAGTTAACTCTTTACATAACGTTCAGATGAGCGTGAAGTTAATACAAAAATTGAATTTTGCTGATTCCAAAATGATATTTAAAAAAAGGGGCTTAATAATGCTGCTGGTTGGTGACCAGATTAATTAAACTGGTGTTTTACTGATTATGTTTTACGCCAATGTTTGCATGCAGCGTTGTCTGGCAAAAGGGAGACTATTTATAACGACGTCAGAGATGTCATCCCGCTACATAGTGTGCAATGACATCATCACGTCACGCAGTGGCAATTTTAATGTCAAGAATGCCTCAATCATTTTTTTTTAAATTTAATCGTAATCCATCTTTGGTTTCAAATGCTATTTAAAAGATGTGCTGTATTGATAGTGTACCAATTCAAAGTGTATAATATATCAATACCAAAATGTGAGGATTGTTAAGATTGTAAACAATTTTTAGTTGTCATTTTAAAAAGTTTCTACTTCATTGCATCAATTATTAGTCAAAGGTTAGTATGTATATTTACTTAAATCCTGATGGGAAATGTGTATTTAAACAGTATCATAACATTTCTAAAATACCATTAAATAAAAGTTGGGAATATATTTGGTGTTAACACACCCTACGCAAGTGAGAAGAATAAATGTAATGTTATATGTTAGATAACTTTCAAATATTGAGGAACGATGACATCATCTTTACTGTAAAAAACTTAAAGTTAATTGTCTTGATTTAACCCACTGTAACAGGTGTCCATCCACAATGCCTCACGTTGTCTAAGGAGCAGTTCTTTATTTCTGCCTCTTGGTGGTAAACAAACATGTTCAAGTCCTGTACATTTCAGGTTCTCTACTTTGTCCAGTTGGTGTTCCACAATCCAATGTAGTGCAAGCGGATACTTTAAAGCATTTTCTCTAATGGCTTGCACATGCTCTTGTAGTCTTGACATCAATTTACATACGATGCTGTAGATATATACTGTTTCTGGTGCAAATGCATTGCAGTCCATATACAACAAATGTTGTATTGCAGTTGATGAAGCTCATGATTTGCTGTATTCTTCCATTGGGTAAAGAGACGGAATTTAATGTGTTCATCATACGTGGACATACGTTACAGTATCCACATTTGTGGTTGCCTGTGCTTTGTAGTATTTGTCATGTTGTTTTAGTGGCATCTGGTTTCAAGAAACCTTGACTAATCCTGCTCTTTATTGTTGGTGATCTACTGTAGGTCAGTAATGGCTTCTCTGATAGATATTTACAAATATCATTATCCATCTTTAAGATGTTCCAATATTTTTTTTCTTATTCGATAGTTGTCACCTCTATGTGTAGTTAAACATCTGATTTCATGTAAGTTTGGAGCAGGTTTATCTTCTTTTGGTTTTAACAATGAGATCATGCTGACGTCATCAGCTTTTGCTTGTTCTCTCAAGATATTTTGTTTGTATCGTCCATCCTGGAATTTAGATATTGTTTCATGTGTATGCTTTACATACTCTATTTTGTTGCTACTTATCCTTAAATATTCTCCATGTGGATTGTTGTTGATTATGTGTTTCAGATGATTGCAGTTGGTATGTAGTATTTTAGTGTCTGTGATTGGCTTCTTATAAAGTGTTGTTTGGATTGTATTCTCGTCAATGTATAATTCAAGGTCTAAACATGCAGTACTCAGTATTTTGATTCATATTGAGTTTGATGTTGTATGCGTTTGCATTCAAGAATTCAGTATACTCTAATACCGAGGATGAGTTTCCTTTTCATATCAATATGTTATCGGCTATAAGTCTCACCCAGTATACAATATTATTGTTGGTGGTAAATGACAGATTGAGTCCAAGCGTATTCTAATTCAAAATGTCCCATAAATAGATTTGCATAAAGTGTGGCGTATTTTGCTCCCATGATGGTGCCCTGTATCTGGCACCACACAGGCATTGTGGGAGGATAGGTTGTGTTGTTAAAACAAAAAATATTATTGATCAGTGTAAACCTTAGCATTGTAAGGAACATTTCATTACGGTTCAGAAATGCAATGGAACGTGATTTCAAAAAAGTACCCACAATAGCTATGCCTTGTTCATGCTGAATACTGGTGTATAATGATGTCACATCTAATGTAACAAATCTTTAGTCATCTTGCCATATAATCTGTTCCAGTTGCTGGATGAAGTCCTTGGTGTTTTTGATATATGATAAGTAACAAGTGCCTGTGTTAATGGGTTAAGTTAAGTGCCTATGGATTCCAAGATGGCCTACGAGTAGTGTGGAATGTAGGAGTCGGAGCCTCGTCTCCACAATGTGTGATTTCAACAGTAAATAAACATATTGCTCCGGTTCGGGACGGCGGATGAGCAGCTGAAGCGAAGTATGGTCAGAAAGGCTGCAGAACACGCTCCAAACACGGCAAAAGACATTACAGAGGGGTCGAGTGGGAGTAGCCGAAATACGCCATGGAGGAGAGCAGTTCATGGGCCTGCAGCATGGTGGTCGGCTGGACACCATCACCTGATAAAACAGGGGGTGCACACTGTTGAGAGCCATCACTGGAGGAAAGGAAGCGGGCGTGGGGAACTCATGACCCGAGCACCATCTACACAGCGGTTGGCAGAGGAGTGCCTGATTGTGGTAAAATAGGTAGAGTGAGTCCCACAGGGACAGCTCTTAATTGGAGTACATCACAAGGAGCTGCGTATGTGCCCAGTGGAAGTGAGCTGCAGGGCAGAGGGTAAATTGGGGCAGAGCCTCTAGGTGATGTCCTAGAGGAGAACCCAGTCGGAAACAGGGCCAAAGAGAGGCGACATCTGATGGGAGGCACAGAAATAGAGGTGCAGTAATACT
The DNA here is from genome assembly GCF_040938575.1 of Ambystoma mexicanum. Lineage (NCBI taxonomy): Eukaryota > Metazoa > Chordata > Amphibia > Caudata > Ambystomatidae > Ambystoma > Ambystoma mexicanum. The sequence goes on from NC_090925.1 coordinate 637,708,561, forward strand.
GGGTGAGTACTTCTTGGAGGCTGCTCTGCTACAAGGTGAATGGTGGATAAACCATGCTGCTGGGGTTTCTCTGGTGCAAACTTCCAAGGTTGGGACATCCGGACTACAGGTGGACTAAGCAGTTCAATGATACTGAGTTTCGGAATGTAAGGCAGCTGTAATTACTGGGCTTTGAATATTCCTTTCACCAACTCAATTTAAGTTTCATGTGGGGTCCTGTGACTACAAGTCTGAGGAACACGAAAAACCTCTCTGCACGTTAAAAACTTTCAAGCCTCCACAGTTGGGGAAGGAAGGCACCTATGCAGAACTACAGATGTCTAACAATAAAACAAAGGATGTGTCTTTGGCCTCGAAAACACCTAGGAAAACTCAAAAAGGCAACATGCAGAAATTGTAGAGGTAATAAGGAGAGCCTGAACTGGTCAAGTTCCAGAAGTCCCCACAAAGGAAGAATTCTGAGTCACTGCCACCAGGAGAATTGCTGGTTAGCAAGTAAGAGCTCAGAAAATGTTTCCTGGAATTCCAGGTGAAAGTAGCTAGTACGATCCAGACAAAGTTTAATACTATGAGATCCGAACTGAATAAGTCACTTCAAGAACTGAAAGGACATGTAGCTAAAATGGATGAAAGGGTAGAAACTAATGAAAATGCCCTGAGGAGTTAACAGACGACTCAAGAAAGAATGAAGACCTTCTGGAACAGCTGGCGAGAGTGACACAAAATGTGCAATTACAAACCAAATACCTGGAAAATCGCTCAAGGGGAGGGAACATCCAGATTAAAAAGGAGCCTGAAACTAAAGAGGAGATAGATATTAAAGATACTGTGAGACAACTCTTCAGTGACATCCTGGGTGGAGAAGAAGAATCAGACATTTCGATGGATAGCAATCACAGGGTGGGCCCTAAACAGCAAGGTCCTGGCATCTGACTGAGGGATGCAGTGGTTGCAATAACAAGATATGGACAGGAAGAGCAGATCCTGTTAGAAGCCCGTACATCTGGCCCAATGTGGATCCGAAATACAGCTTTTCCAAGACCTAGTACTGTCGACATTAGTAAAAAGAAGATTAATGAGCCCGGTGGTAAGGGCTTTAACTCAGACGCATATCAAGTATAGATGGGCATTTCCTTTCAGCCTGCTTTTCACCCTAGAAGGTAAAACTCATCACATAACTACATGTGAAGAAGAGGCCCAAATATTACAGTTGCCTTAAGAGTTTAGAATGAGCGGGAAACACAATCAACCACCTAACCCACCACAATATAAATCATGGGAATGGTCCACAACAACTAGAACAGGTGAAAGAGAATATTGCCACAGAGACAACCCCAGTAAGGAACTTTGGACAATGATTCTGCTTTTGAACATTCAAGCCCTAACAAACGGCCCGCTTGCAGTTACAGCCGGGGGGGGGGGACTGATGCCACGCCCAAATTGACAATAGGATCTCATTGCTGAATCGTCCTGGAGCAAGGTCAAAGCAAGCACTCAGGGTAAGACATATGGTGGGGAATACGGTAATGGAATCTGTTCAATGGGTCTTAGGCTACCAGCACAATTTTCTAGGAATGTTAGATGGGTCAAAGCCTGGCGTGAGTTACTTCAGGGATCATTAGGAAATTTGGCTTGCCCTGGAGAATGTTGTGGGTCAGGGTGTGAGCGGAAGGGTAGTGTGTGAGGGGAGCAATGGGAGGAAGAGGGTGATGGAATGTAGACAGAGGCTTTTCATTGTTGAAGTTCAACGCACTAATCTCTGACTAAGTTGGATGCCTGTAAAGGAATTTAAGGGTGTACACTTGCATAGGAGACATAATTCAATCTTAAATATGAAGGGGAAACCGAATGGCGTTCAAGGTACTCACATATAATGTCTGGGGATTGATCTCCCCGGGTTGAGCAGAATATAATGGAGCTTTTTCCTAGGCGGGAGAAACCAGATGTACTAGCCCTACAAGAGACCCACATACAGAAGGGATCAACACAAATTAAGACAGCAAGGATCCCCGCATTTATTTCAGCCCAACTCTGCAAGGAAAAAAGGGGGGGTGTTTGTTTGTGTGTCGTGCCAATACAGGTCTTCACATTATAGATACCAAACAAGAACCAGGGTGCAGGGTCATATTTGTTCAATTCTGCATTGCTGGAGTAGTATATACAATAACGTCGGTCTATGTACCTAATTCGGGGGAAGACAGCTATATTAGGGCTGTCTTGACCCGGAGGGGTTTACTGAAGGAGACATCATTTTCATGGGGGATTTGAGTATGGCCTGGGATCCATCGACTTATAGGAGTTCTAGAATATACCATAATCAGATAGACCCCTCTAAGAAGTTAAAGGATAAAATTGAGTCCTTACACTGGATAGCTGGTGAGCATTGCAGGGGAAGTTAAGGGGGAATACTTACTACTTGCATGTCCACTTGACCTTCTCCCGCATAGGTTATATTTGTCTCTCATCATCCTGGGTAGGTGGGGCGGAGGGAATCGATATCAGAGCTATAGCTTTGGCGGATCCTGCCCTACGGTCTCTTTTTATTCGAAATGTCAGGAAGGGGAGAGGGCTATGGGGGTGGAGACTCCCAGAATATCTTTTTAAAGGGAAAGTTCTGGTTAGGGAAGGAGCAGAAAGAATGAGGGAATTCTTTGTGCATAACACGTTACCGGACACCCGCAAATATTTTCTGTGGATGCCTTTAAGGCGGTCCTTAGTTGTGAATTAGTTGCAAAACAAAATATTAGGGATAAGCAAATGAAACAGTTAGGAATGGACCTGGAAAGAGACTTTAAATGGGTTATTAGCCAAATGGAAAATAGGGCAAATGTATCCCCGAGGAAGGAGTAGAGAAGTATCAGAGGCCAACTGGCTAAGCTCTACACCAAGCAGCAGAAAAAGCCCTCTTATATTTCCAACAAAAATACTATGTTGAGGGTAAGAAAGGGGCATCACAAATGATATTGAGGCTACAGAATAAATATGATTTAGATTGCTGTGCTATTTTAAAGCATTTTATAATCTAATTGTTCAACATGATCCTATCGATGAAATTATATGATGATATTAATGTATTTTGTTGAAAAAACTTTTGTATTACTTTGTTTTTATGGTGTATTGCGAAAGGTCGTTTTTGACTACATGTGCTTAATAAATAAAATCAATTTGAAAAAATATGGTACTGAGGTAACTGCAACCCCCGACATAATAGAAATCTTCTCAGAATAGTATGAGAACTTATATACTTCTGCCCTTCAATGCAAGGATTCTCAGTTGCCACACGTGCAATCCATCCCGCTCCAGAAGTTATCAGTGGGGGAATGGAAGGGTTGGAGGCATAGATAACCCAGGAAGTGGTATAGGAAATAATTACATCCTTACTCCTAAACACAGCACCAGACTGATACAAAGCCCTCTTTTATAAGACTTTTAGGGTGACATTAGCCCCGAAATTAGCTTCCCTTTTTAACACTTTCAAGGTAAGTGAAAGGATCACTTCGACAATGGAAGAAGCTATGGTAGTGTTGTTTGGTAAACACAATAAAGACCCTACGCAATGCGGATTTTATCGTCCGATAGTGCTTATTAACATAGATGCTAAGATTGTTACGAAAATTCTAGCGAATAGGCTAGAAAGCATTCTTCCCACCTTGATAGACCCAAACCAGTTGTGTTTCATTAAAAAGAGAATGACCTTTGATGACATTCGACCGGCATGCCATTTGATAGAAAAAAGCTGCACAAAAAAAGTACCAGCCCTGTTGTGGCGTTGGATGCGGCAAAAACATTTGACCAGAGGGAGTGGTTGTTTTTGTTTAATACAAAGGAGTAGATGGGATTTGGGCCTACTTACAAATGGGATTTGGGCCTACCTACATGCAATGGGTTAGGACTAACTATAAGGCGCCAACAATTTGCTTGCCAATTACTGGAAATGTGTCACTGAGGATCCAGTTAGGTAGGGTAACAAAATAAGGGTACCCCTTCTCCCTGCTTCTATATGCAATATACCTAGAATCGCTCCTGTCCCAGATAAGATTGGCACAGGATGTACATGGAATTGGATTTGGGGGTGAGAACCATATGGTAATGGCCTTCGCTGACGATATGTTGCTTGCAGTGTCAGCCACTGATACATCGCTAGACTCTTTATTCCATATACTACAGGATTTCGGGACGCTAGCCAGGTTTAAGATTAATCCCATAAATTGGAGATCTAAATCTTTCTCTCCCGGAGGAACAAAAAGAATGATTGCAATGGTCATGCACTTTTCATTGGGCCGATGGCAACATACAATATCTGTGGGTAAACATCACTAATAAGATCGAGTTATATCCTGCAAACTATATCCCGCCATTAGAGAGGCTGAAATGCCTATTGATTATTTGGGGACCCCTTACCATATCCTGGCTGGCAAGGATCAATTCTATTACAATGACAATCCTCCCAAAGATTTTATACTACTTCCAGGCTCTACCAATTCCTCTTCTGCAAAAATTCTGTGAAGATCTTCATAAAGTAATGACAAAGTTCATATGGAATAATAAGAAACCTAGATTTGCCCCGAGGATCTTGATGGCGCCAACACATAAAGGGGGGCTACCTCTCCCGGATTTCGGCCTATCTTACGTGGCGGCACAAATATGGGTCATCAAAGAACGGTTCACGGGGAATGGCACCAAAACCTGGTATATGATACGATGGCCAAAGCAGTGCTGGGGAAGTCTTTAAAGGAGGCACTATGGACCAGGGGATCGGACAGACCACCAGACATGCATTTTAGCACGATACTAGGTTAGTGGAAGATCAATGGGATGCATTAGTACAACAAACAGGGATAACAACATTTCCTTCACCATTTACCCCATTGTTTCAGAACCCGAAATGTCAGCCAGGACTGGAAAAGGCGGCGTACTCTAGGTGGGAAGAGGCTGGATGCACTTAACTGAGGGATTTGTTTGAAGGACGAGGAATCCAATCCTTTGACCAATGCAAACAACGGTTTGGCATAGGGGAGGGAGAGAGTTTACGATACCAACAATTACATCATTGTGTGGTACACCCGACACAACGGACAGTGGCAAACAGACAGCTAACACTATTTGAAAAATGTATTACGACAGGTTCAGGGGAATCGCATCTTATCTCTGCGTTGTATGACATTTTTGTGAATTCACCCACTCATCCAGAGTGGGCATTTATGAAAAGTTGGGAGTAAATATTGGGACACCCCATATCAGAAACACATTGGGCAAGACTGTTGGGGAATATAATTAAATTGACAAGAGAGATTCAAATCAGAGCAATGTGGATAAAGTTTGTTGTTCAATGGCGTTATACCCCGGTAAAGTAGCATGGTTTCTGCCCGATGATATCGCAGCAGTGCTGGAGGGGTGTGGGGAAATAGGCGACCGGGCACATGTGTGGTGGTTGTGTAAAGGTCAACAGTAAATAAGAGAATGGAGGACCTATTTGGGTCCCATATTAAAAGGAGTATTAAAGAATGTGTCCTAGGGATGTGACATAGAGATGACATAGGTTGACATAAAATGACAGAGTGGATGGCAAAACCCCAACGCAAAGCATATGTAATGATCAATCTAGAGGCACCCTTATTGGTGGCTCAAAGATGGAAGCATGCGGAACCACCATTGGAGCAAGATTGGATTCTGAAAGTATGGAACCTTGTCACCGTGGAATGGATCCCTTATGCAATTCAAGGGGACTACTCCAAGTTTAATGCAAACTGGGGCCTGGTATTGTCTTTTCTCCACAATTACTTCAACAAACCCATGTGTCTATAAACACTTCGTATACTGGCTACTTCCTAATGACACTATTAAGGTACAGTTTGCAGTTGCAAGCGAAAGGACATTTTGTCAGGGAAGGGGGAGGCGGGTTGGGATGGAGTAAGGTTAAAGGAGTTGCTGTTGGGGGAAAAAGTCAACATTACACTAAAACATTGTTTTAAAAAAGTTAAGTGTCTATGTATTCTGATAATTTTTCTGTAATAGATCAAATTCCATTCATGGGTGGTCTGTGTTGTAATATGTTAGTTGTTTCTTGTGGCTGACTTCCTGAAAACATTTTGTGGTGCATGGATGGTATACTCCTAGTAAACACAGGAAGAGAGATATGAAGCATATCTGTGTTGGGTGCTGCTCTTTATTTGCTGTCAACATCTATGTGAAGGAGTGAGTTAAAATGAACAGTCAAGTGGACACAAGCAATGAACTTTCCATATGTGGCTGAATTGGTGGTGTGGTTCGACTGGGTGCCCATTGAAGACTTGGCATGCCATAGCCACCAAGAGCTGGGCCGAATCCATTATTCCGATTTCAAATAGTACTAATGAGGTCACTCCCCACACAAGGACAGGACTTATTTATGCACAGCTAGGGGGGGTGGAAAGCTCCACGAGGTTACAATGACCTTTACTTGGTTGTTAGGTTTTGGTTGCCACTATTTGTAGACCTTCTTCGACCACCCTCTTTTTCTTTTAAATGGGGGGAGGCCTCACAGAAACCCTCTCCCACTCTGCTAGGGGGACCCGTCGAACCCAGACTCCATAACAACCCTAAATCCACACATATCACTGACCAAATGTACCGCGACCAAGTCAAGGTTGTTGTCACCACGTCATAGACAGGTGGAAATACATCAGTGCTAATTCACATTCATCCCTCACAATGTCTAGGTTGGCTATAAAGCTGTCAGTAACAACTCACCCGTAGGCCCAGGGAGACAGGCTCCTTTTGTTTGACATCCATAGTTGGAGGTTCACCTCACATTTGCCTCCATGTGGTTCAGTGTGGTTCCGTAGCTGGGCCACCATATCCTGCAGGCTGCGCTCGTACTCCTCTATCATGGTGTAGTCTCGGCTGCCAGTTGTGGTCAGGGAGTTTATGCGCAGCATAGGATCTGGGGAAAACTTTTCATAGGGTGCAGGGTCCTGAGGAAGACCCTCCGCTTGCTCCCTCTCCAGGTGGCGCCCGTTCTTCCGGCCCTTGCCTGCTTTGTGCTTATGCTTATGCTCTGTGCAGCACACCAACGCCAGGAGCATGGCCACGGCAAGGAAGACAAGCTGGAAGGGGAAACAAAAGTGGCGTTGTCACATTCAACGACTCATGGGGAGTGATTCATCATGTGTAGACCAACATTATATAGCACAATGCAAACACTGAAAGGAGCAGGGTAACTCTAGCCTCTGGACCAGAGTATTATAATAACATCAAGAAACAGAAAAGATATGTCCAGAGCAAAATATGTTTAGAAAAAATGTATCCAAATTTATTAAAGGTGATACAAAAATTGAAAACTAGTGAATAAATCACTCAAAATTATTATACACTGATCATTTTAACATAACAGAACAGCAGCAACAATATGCCGAAAATCGGCTAAAACTTCATCACTCATACTCAACATACATAGTACATACATACACACACAACTCATCATACCGTGGCATACATCCAAAGTACTAAAAACACAGAAAACATGCTAAGAACCAATGGGGAAGAGGAATTCATAACTAGTCCCCATAATAACACTCATTATTGCGGTGTTTACAAACAATAGAAATAATTCACAACATTATATAACCTCTTGTTACGATAGACTCCATTGCTGTGGTGTGGAAGGGTGAATAATCTGCATAGTCACTGGTTATGTCTTGACTACCACAGTGGATTTCTCTTTGTCTTCCCTTCAAGGAGATACGCGCAGTTTACAAACCTCCCATCACATGACCACACGCCACCATCTTTGTTAAATTGAGACATCAAGCATGAAGATTCGGATCAACCTGCACCAACCAGCGCTTAGGGCCCGGCCAACCAGAAGAAAACCGTAGACTGCCAGCTGAAACAGGTGCCTGATCGAACCCACCTAAACAACACATCAGCCTGAAAGAAACCTACCGTGACTATGGAAGGCTTCTTGCCTGTGTGCCAGGTGGCCACGGCAGTCCACCAGAGGTCACGTCTAGATCTCCTTGTTCTCTGCCGATACCTTAATTGCCCGGCCTTGCAGTTGGCCACCCCTACCCACCGGAAGTCATGCACAGGTCTCCTAGTTTCTCTGCTACTTACCTCATGCATTGCCTCCCACCTGCTGGATTACGATAATGCCGTTCTCAGTCACTCCTCAGCAGCAGCCTCTGTAACATGTGTTGGGCACAACAGGTGGTAGGGTGGCTATAGAGGGCACCCCCATCCTTGACTTTCTCTTTTCATTCCCCTGCAGCCACAGGGCGGCATTCACAAGTCCTTAGAATCGTCTATTTCTTCATTCCCATGGTCAGGGTGTTATTGACTTTTGAATACAAAGCGAGTGATAATTTGCTGGTCTGGCGCCAGCGCCAGGTGAACTTTCAGTGCCAGGTGAATTATTCCTTGCATAGACAGGCCTTCTTGGAGGGCACACTACACCCATGTTGGTGGAAGGTCAGGGAGCTGAGGGACTGGTTGTGACACTTTCCTTCGCCAGGGAAACCTAAGTTGCAGGTCGTGACCCTAGGATGCCTGTGTGATTGCATCGTATACATGTTCCTTTGTGCCCAATGAGTGCTGGGGTTGCATTTGGCAGCATTAGGGGTGCATGCGCTGATCTCTGCTCTTTGCGGTTCAGGGTAAGGCCTTCACCAAAGGCGATGGGAGCAACAAAGTTTGAGACAGTGGAGTAACTTTGCTGAAAATGTTGGGGGGGGACATGACATCTGAAGAAAACGTGCCCCAGCCAAATGAATGGGGAAACAATGGTGTGCCATGAAAGTTGGGGGGGACAAACACCCCCATCCTCCACTAAAATTACGCCCATGGTTTGAGAGTTGTTGACCTTTGCACCTGTAACTGAAGGACAGGGTGGCAGAGTACATTATGACATTATGGTGTGCTAGCTGAATAGCCCCAGGTTTGTGAAATTCAAATAAATTAAATATTACTTACTGACTACAGGGATAGAACACCCCTATACCGCCTTAAGAAACATCCAGTGGTGAGCTGGCCTACAGGAAACTCTGGAGATTCCCCGGGTGGGCCTCCGCGCCATGGACCTCATTTCTGTGGGTACCCTGCTTTTCTGCTCTCACTACTTTTCCTCCCAGGCACCCTGCCCGCTTCCTTCCATCTCTTCATCCCATAAATTCATTTGAAATAAATAATTTGTAATAAAGTACATAGTATGCTTTTTCTGACTTTTAACAGACGTGTATGTCTGAATTTTGGTATGCTACTTTTAAATCCCTACTTAGGGACAATTTTATTTTAAGAGACACCACTGCACTCATTTCTTCCAAATGTTCTTGGTGGATGTTGGGAAGGACATAGAACCCCACAAACAGGTAGTCAGACAGTGTAGTATGGGTTTACTTTGAAAAGCATTTCCATGATATGATATGATATGTTTATTTATGTCGCGCCCATACACAAGTGTTTCAGGGCGCGGTGTGGGAGGGGTGAACAACGATCTTACTAGGCCCAGTGACATTGAGAATGTGCAAGAGAATGGGGTAAGGATGGGGGAAAGTGCAAGGGGCAGGGGAGGAGTGGAAAGTGCTGAACACTTGATGAAACAACAACAGGTAGTGCGGTCAGCAGGTGGCAAGTGCAGTAATTAAGCGCAGACATCATGTGTCTGATAAGTGCAGGTAAGGGGAGTGTAGGGTTGCAGATACAGACCCAAGTGCAAGGGTTGCCCGTAGGCAGTGCAAGAATGCAGATAGGTGGTCAGACATCTGGGCAAGGATTCAGAGGGTAGCCAGGAACCCAGTGCAGAAACAGACAGATCAGCAGGGGAGAGGAAGAGACAAGGCAGAAGCAAAGAGGAAGGCCTTGGGGTGCTTCTGGAACCGAAGATGGTTCTCCTCGAGTTTCAGAGAGGCAGGGAGGCTGTTCCAGAGGGAGGCCCCAGCCGAAGAGCGAGATCTACCACCAACTCGTTGCTTGGAGAAGCGACTGACCCAGAGGGAGTGGGATGTAGAGGAGCGAAGATCCACTTTTGGTTACCAGTCCCCCCATGTCATCTAATTAATGCTCCTATTCTGACACCCTGCAGGCTACTAAATTTGACAAAATGAGGCCACAGATTAGAACCCCCCAAACTGGAGCAGTTCATCATTAGTGGCCCTGTTGAGCCGTACTTTAGTTTAATTGATGGAGTTAAGTTCCACATTTTGGACATCCCTAAAACAATATTTTTGTACGACTTTTCAACTCTATATATATTTTGTTATTAAAGCTCTACCAAGTAACATATTGAAAATGGTTCCTCGGTGGGAAATAATCCTTGCCTTTCCTGCCCCCCCTAACTCCGCCTCCTTAAACGTAATGTCCCAATACACTTCTCTCCATTCCCCTCCTCCCCGGCTCGGGTCTACCTCTGCTGTCGTGAGCTTGCTCTGGTTCCTCCTTCTCACGCCATGTATTTTGGAGTCTGCCTCTCCCCCTCGCGCTCTGTCTGGTCAGGAGTGTGCTTACAGTGCACTGTGTACAGTTCACGCACGGGTCGCTTTTTCAATAACAGCAGCCTGAGCAGAAGCGAAGCCACCCTTCGCACTTGATAGTAAGCAGTGGAGGATGTTTACGTCAAACCTGACAAGCAAGGAAGCTGTTCATTCCCCTAACCCCCAAACTTCCGCCTTTGCTCGTTATCTATCTCCCTCCTCCAGAGGTGTCAGGTGGAGGACACACTTGGATGAAAAAGTACTGTGGCAGTTAGAAGAAGTCGATTCTGCATTAGGAGTTAGCAGGGAAATGGGCGGTTTACATGCGCTGGATTACTCTTCTGTAGGGCCCTGACTGGTGTACACTCATTCGGGGGATGGGGGAGTGTGCAGTGCTTTAAATGGGCCGGTCCTACCCGACCCTCAGTACCTGCACTTCTTATTTTTGATCATTTGAGTACCTGCACGTCTCAACGCCTGAAAGCGAGAACCGGTACTCAACCAGGGGTGGACTGGGAACCAAAAGAGGCCCTGGAAATCATTTTCAAAGTATACCCCAACATACATGCCAACATTCAGATGCATATTTCCCCATAGAAATGCATTGGGGCTACAGTTATTTTAGGCGGGAGACCGTGAAAAATAGGGTTGGCATGCATGCCCCAATAACACATTTTCAACAAGCCCAAAACTTTTCCTATGGGATAATTTGGAAATACCACACAAAAGAGGCCCAGGGTAGAGAGGCCTGTCGGGAAATCTCCAGAGTTCTCAATAGGCCAGTCCACCCCTGTACTCAACTATGTAGTGAGGTGAAAAAGAAAGCTTTTCTTTTCTCTTTAGGACAACTTAAAGGACTAAGCTTCTGCAGCCTTTGCTGGGGAAAGCAGCTCCCTCTCCACCTCCCACAGTGCCCATAATGTCTCCTGCACGGCCCACCGTGCAGAACAAAAGGAGAGACAAACATGCATCTACTGTGCTCTCGGCACACTAGGCACGGAGCACTGTTTTGCTAAGTGGGCTTCACCTGTTACCATTGGTGTCCTTTTATGGAGCAGGGAGTGATTTGGAAAGCCTGGGAAATAACTTTTAAAAAGATGTTTCTTAGTTATTAGCAGTGGCTATTCTTATACGTCAATGATTAAGTAATTGGAGTTGGGATGGAATGTTTTCGACTGAAAACTCGCACACAGCTCCAGTTACCCACCAAATTTCTTATTAGGCAATGAAAGCGAGCAATAATGAAACTCCCCTTCTAAAGCTTAGTTTACAGTTATGACATCTGCTAGTTCGATATGCAAAAAAGAAAGTCTTATTTAATATAGATATTCAAACTGTCTTAACACAATGCATAACAACAAACTGGAAGTGTCTGTGAAACGATCTCAGATACACTGCTTTACCAAAGTGTGTGATCCTTGGCACATCATTTAATCTCACTGGGCATTGCCTGCAAACAGGGTGTGCCCAAATGGGACCTGTGCCCAAGGTGCTTCAGCCAGCCCTGAATGCGGTTCACTGGGATGTGCAGCTTTCTAGCTTGGTGAGTATCTGCACTTCTTTTTTTCCATTTGAAGCACTGGGAGTGGGGGCTGGGTGGGAGAGCCCAGATGATTGCGTGCATCTCTCCCACCAACACATTATCCAGCTGAGCTATTTTAACAGGATTGGAACTTTGTAACCAGCAGGCTATAAACAGATGTCCGCAACAGCAGGTGCATTAACATTTAAGAGCTCTCTTACTGAGATTGGAGTTTGTAACTGCTGAGCTATCTCTGAGCTAATGGCGCTGGCTCATATGGGAATTTAAGTGAATGAGATATGTAAGAGGTTTGCAAACTTCTCATATGTCGTACTAGTGATGTCAAACAAAAAATCCAAGCTGGAGGCTAGGAGTTCATCTGCTGGCACAGATAATAGGTCAAAGTTGCAGTTACTTTCGAGTGTCCCTCTGCAGTGCTCTTGTGCTTGTAATTAATGCTGTAGCCTTCACGCCATCTCTATGGCTCTCACTCCCATTCACTAGCCCATGCCAGCCCATGCTAGCCCATGCTAGCCCCTGCCAGCCCATGCTAGCCCATGCCAGCCCAGGCCAGCCCATGCCAGCCCATGCTAGCCCATGCCAGCCCATGCTAGCCCATGCCAGCCCATGCTACACGAGGGACGTGCGAATAACCCATTGCTAGGAGTGCCCCCTGAGAGAGCAACTCTTCATATCAGAGCACGATTAGCCATGGTGTTCCTCAGAAAGTGGTCCCATAGTACAATACTCTAATACAAATGCTTTGCTGGCTTTATTCAACAGTGACTCCAAACTGAAACCCAATATGAACAAAAGTGTCTGTACAGTTGGCTAATGAGTGTTTATAGTTTTCCATTCTGACTACGTGGGTGTCACCAAATGGGCACTCAGGGCCACATCTCGGGGTGGTCGAGGCAGAAGCTGGCCAGGCCTAGGTACTTTGAGGGTGCAGCAACAGATGTTCCCATCCAGTGCTCAGAAACTAATTTAAAAGCGTGGTTCATATCTGATTTTTTGCTTTCCATTTCAAATTCAAAGAAAGAAATGGGATAACACTGTGGGCCTCATTACGACCCTGTCGGTCAGGAAAGAACGGTGGCGGTAAAACCGCTGCCACCGTTCTTTCCAGACCGGCTGATTCAGAGTCCTGAGGCAGGAGGTCAGACCTGGCGGGATTAACACCACCCACCTGCAGGCAGACATGGAAACACCGGCTCTGTCATAGACAGAATCAGTGTTCCCATGGTCCCCATCCCCATGGAGTCCTACAGGACTCCATGAGAATGGGGATTTGCAGAATTCCGCCTCCAGAATTACTGGGTCACCGGGGTTGTAATGCCCGCGTGATTCCGGCATTCACGGAGGCAGAATGGTATTACGGGTCCGGTGGCACCTGCCGGTTTTTCCGGCACGGCTACCGCCGGACTCGTAATGAGGCCCACAGAGTCTGTTAAATATGTTTTTATGATGGGCAGGCACTATTGTCAGTGAGATATCTCTTAAGAAGTGCAAATATTGTGGGACCAAAATTAGGAGGAGTGCATAATAACAATCTCTTTGCAGTGCAAAATAATTACTACAAACAGGTGATCTTATAATGCATATTCTTTTACTGTGTGGGCCTCATCACGATTTAGGTGGTAGCCCTTAAATGCGGCCGTAACAGGCTTACTTCTGCATTTACTGCCCAATCTTGAGTCTGGCGCGTTTACCCCTGCTCAGAGCTGGGGGTAAACACACCGGGAAAATGGCAATTTTTGGGGGAAATTACTGCAGGTGGTACTTATGCACAGTAATTGCACCGAAAAATCCCCATTGGGTCCAATGGGAATGGTGAGTGATGTTAAGCGTCCAAACCATGACCCGGCAGTGATACCACCAGACGGGTGGCCGCTAACGCAAATAAAGTTGGGACTTTGGGCCTCATTACGAGATGGGTGGTAGCCATGGTGCTATTAGCACCATGGCTGCCTCCCATAGCGTGCCCGTGTCCGGTCTCGTTCAATGGGGATTTACCGGTGTAGTCCGACCCTGGTGGGACCGGTAAGTCCCCATTGAACATGCCATTCCCCATTCCCATTGAGCCCACATAGGGCTCAATGGGAATGGGGAGGGCGCTAATAACGGGCTCGCGAATGGCAAACCCGTTATTAGCGCCCTGGTCCCTTAGCAGGACCCGTAAGGGACGTGTGGTCAGACCACACGTTCCTTACGGTTCCCTCCAAGGGACCTCGGAATCGGGCGGTAAGGGATTACCGGCACCGGTCTCCTTACCGGTGCCCGGTATCCCTTACCGCCCGACTCGTAATGACCCCCTCTGTCTCCATAGTACAGCTGTAAAACCCAGAAAAGATTTGTTTAGACAGATGACGCAATGTCATCCCGCTAACAGGATCACACACTGAGGATGAATGCAATATCAATAAGGTCTACGACCTCATTCCAACTTGGATGTTACAGAATGGCTTGGCTTTAAACAAGGAAAAGACCAAGCTTATGGTGGGGGGTACACAGAAGAAAATGATGAAGCTAGGTCCAACCTATAAATGCTTCTCCATTGCAGACTGTATCATTGATGTTAAAAGAAAGTTAAAACCCTAGGCATATTACTGGACCAGAACCTTAATATGAAGGTGCAGGTCAGTAGCTTGTTTTCTTCTTTGACATATTATATAAAACTACTGGCACACCTTCACCTCTCATCTCTCCAAAAAATGGTGAGACGATTGCAAGGGCCATAGTAGGTTCAAAGATTGATTATTGCTACATGCCAACATTCAGATGCATATTTCCCCATAGAAATGCATTGGGGCTACAGTTATTTTAGGCGGGAGACCGTGAAAAATAGGGTTGGCATGCATGCCCCAATAACACATTTTCAACAAGCCCAAAACTTTTCCTATGGGATAATTTGGAAATACCACACAAAAGAGGCCCAGGGTAGAGAGGCCTGTCGGGAAATCTCCAGAGTTCTCAATAGGCCAGTCCACCCCTTTACTCAACTATGTAGTGAGGTGAAAAAGAAAGCTTTTCTTTTCTCTTTAGGACAACTTAAAGGACTAAGCTTCTGCAGCCTTTGCTGGGGAAAGCAGCTCCCTCTCCACCTCCCACAGTGCCCATAATGTCTCCTGCACGGCCCACCGTGCAGAACAAAAGGAGAGACAAACATGCATCTACTGTGCTCTCGGCACACTAGGCACGGAGCACTGTTTTGCTAAGTGGGCTTCACCTGTTACCATTGGTGTCCTTTTATGGAGCAGGGAGTGATTTGGAAAGCCTGGGAAATAACTTTTAAAAAGATGTTTCTTAGTTATTAGCAGTGGCTATTCTTATACGTCAATGATTAAGTAATTGGAGTTGGGATGGAATGTTTTCGACTGAAAACTCGCACACAGCTCCAGTTACCCACCAAATTTCTTATTAGGCAATGAAAGCGAGCAATAATGAAACTCCCCTTCTAAAGCTTAGTTTACAGTTATGACATCTGCTAGTTCGATATGCAAAAAAGAAAGTCTTATTTAATATAGATATTCAAACTGTCTTAACACAATGCATAACAACAAACTGGAAGTGTCTGTGAAACGATCTCAGATACACTGCTTTACCAAAGTGTGTGATCCTTGGCACATCATTTAATTTAATTAAGGCCATAGTAGGTTCAAAGATTGATTATTGCTGCAGTCTTCTGATCGGTATCCCACAATCTGAGTGTAACCGTCTTCAGGTGATCCAGATGTTAGGGTGGTTAAATGCCTTGAGTGGAAAGATTGTGTTTCGGAGGCTAGGCAGAACCTGCACTGGCTGCCGTTGGTAGCATGAGTTCAGTATCGGCTGCTATTAATCGCACATAAGTGTTGCATGGGACTCATAGCAGCCTACATGAAGGATCTTCTTTCAGAGAAACACATTATTAGATCTCTTAGATCTAACCCCACGCATCAACTGAAGACACCGCTATGCAACACCAGTAAAGCGCTAAAGGGGGCCTTTATCAAAGCCACCCCCAGAGCGTGGAACTCCCTCCCACCTGACATAAGGGAAATTAAGTCCACTGAAATATGGACTTAATCGTCTCGGGAGGATAGCTCTGGGGCAACATGCTCATCTTGGAAGCAAGACGACATGGAGCAACACAGGTTAGATCCCCGGGTCCGTGCTTAGAAACCTCTGGGTATTAAGCGCGTTATAAATAATCTATCATACCTTTCAAGAAAAACATTTTAAACTATGTTATTCTGTTAGCATAGATATTTCTGGATTTTCTTTTCTGGTATTATATTGGGCTAAGCTTACTCCCCGTTTTTGTTATAGGTGTTTAGTGTGTTTGCTGTTTGTGCGCCCTTAAGCCTTCGGGTCCTTGGTTGCGTGGTATAAATATAAAGTAAAGTAAAGTACAAGTTAAAGCTCGGAAGATATGACAGGTGCCTACATTGCAGAGCAAACTCAAATCTTTGCTTGGCCTCTGACTTAACCAAAATGTCTGATCCTGTGCAAATGAGCTCACTGTGCTTTAGCTACCAAAATTGTGAGTCCCTTGACGTGATTCAGTTCACAGTGTGCACTACTGAAAAAAAAGCTTCACTAGACTATGGCAATTGACAAAGCCAACAATTATGAGTTGTGACTAGCTTGTTATGGATTGTCGGAACATTGTCATTACCAACGTAGATACACCAGTTGATACACCAGAGAGGACCGAAACCAGAGAGGCACTCAGAAATAGGGTCCTCTCCTGTGTACACTCTAAAGTGGGTCTTGGGAGTGTTAGAGGACAGGGCTTTAGACTTTTGCACAGGTTGCATATTAAGGAATGGTGCACCGGGAACAACACTGATTGTGTCTTTCTAGGTTGTGGTCCTGGCAGTTTGCCGTCATTTTTGGGTCTCTGTAAAAATCTGACCAATACGTCATCTGTCTCTAATCTAAGGATTGTCCTGAATTAATTTTGTCTCTCTAATTTCTGTATTGTCTGCCTTCTGGGTCCCTGTGGAATGTTTACGCTTTTGGGTTCCTGGACTTTTGCTGTCATTCTTGAGTTTATGTAAAAGCCATAGGAATATGTCATTTGCCTCCAATTTAAGGATTGTGTTGAATTAATTTCTTTTAAATTCTATTTTGTATGCAATTGTGTTTCCTTTGCCCCCGGAGCTGCAGTGATCGGCTGTAACTCTGCTTCCTTTACACAGAGCATTGTGTGCAGGGCAACGACATGGTTAAATATAAATTTAACATATAATTCCTTGCCTAATAATAGCCAATTGTTCAGTGTTGCGGCGAGAATAGTAATCTGCGTTTAAAGGGAAAATATGTTCTTTAGGGTGAAAGTGAAAAAGCATGCAATCATTATGGTTCCATATGGGAAGTTTATCTTATTTGATGGTATGTGTGCTTCGTTATGATATGATATTTTATTTGTATTGCGCTCGTACACAAGTGTTTCAGAGTGCGACTAGGCAAGGAAGGGGAACAGGGGAGAACACAACACAACACAACAATGATCTTACTAGGCCCAGTGACATTGAAAACGCGGAAGTGAATGGAAAGGAAAAAAGGGAAAAAGTGCATGGAAGGGGAGAGTGGAAAGTGCGAAGCAGAGGAGAGCAGAATAAATAATAATACATAAAAATAAATAGAACATTGAGGCAATAAACAGAGGTAGTGCAGCCAGCAAGTGGCAAGTGCTGTGTTTAAGGCAGCAGACTGGGCAAGTCTGATAAGTGCAGAAAAAGAAGAAAAAATTAGAAAGAAATGGGGAGGGGAGCTGTATGGGTACAGATACAGTCCCCAGTGCAAGGGGTGGCCGGGAGGCAGTGCAGGAGGGTGGCAGGGTGAGCAGGTACCTGGGCCCAGGGGACAGATGGTGGCCATGTGCACAGTGCCAAGAGAGTGCAGATCAGCAAGGGAGAGGGGGAGCGAAGGCAGAAGCAAAGAAGAAGGTCTTGAGGTGCTTCTGGAACCGGAGATGGTTCTCCTCAAGTTTTAGAGTGGCAGGGAGTCTGTTCCAGAGGGAGGCCCCCGCCGAAGACAGATTTACCCCCAGCTCGTTTCTTTGAAAAACGATTGACCCGGAGGAAGTTAGAGGTAGAGGAGCGAAGAGCTCGAGAGGGGAGGTATTTGCGGAGGGATAGCTGAAGGTATTACGATCCCAGGGCTTGAGGCCAAGGACAAGTCTCGCAGTCCTGTTCTGGATAAGTTGCAGAGGGCAGAGAGTAGAGGCAGGTAGATTTAGAAGAGGCTGCTACAATAGTCCAACCTAGAGAGATAGCAGAGCTTGGGAGACCATGAGCTTCTGGGGGAAGGAGAGGAAAGGCAGAGTACCTCTGAGGAGGTGCAGTAGGAAGTTTGACTTTTTAGAGACCTCAGAGATATGGGCGGAGAAGGAAACTGTGGAGTAGAAGATGACCCTGAGGTTCTTAGCCTCGCAAGTAGGGGTAGGAGGAGGGCCAAGGGAGGCCGGCCAGAGAGTGAGGGAAAAGGATGGAGATGGTATGCCGATGAGGAGGATCTCAGTCCTGCTGGCATTCAGACAAAGGTCATTTGCAGCACACCAATCTTGAATGGCGGTTAGGCAGTCAGAGATGAGAGAGGGCAAGGAGGTGGCCAAGGGCAGCCGGAAAATGAGTTGATTGTCATCAGCGTAGCACTGGAAATGTGAGCAGAAAATGGAAATGCAGTGGGCGAGAGTTGCCAGGTATTGGTTGAAGAGCCATGGTGAGAGGTTAGACCCCCTCACCTCGCGCTCTTTCATGTATTGTATTGTGTAGCGCCATAATGCCCAGGGGCCTATATATTAGCGCTATATAAATGATTAAACATAAACCTAAACACATAAGCAAACATACTGAAATTGCTTTCTTTGTTGCAATGTACTCACCATAAAAATAACTATTTGTTTCTAAATTGTGAGTTACCCTGGGGATCTTGGCTACAGATTCTGTTGCTGATTGTTAAGAGGAGTGTCGATACATTAAATCAGAGACAAACGTATTCCCAGTCTGTAATGGCTGACGAGAGGCTATTGGCTCTTCTTACCACATTCATTTAACATCAACACGATTTTAAAAAGTCTATTATGTTGCAGCAATAAATGCTTTGGCAGCAGCAGAACATTGGAGATTGTGCTTTAGATCATGATAGCGAATTCCTTTTTGCAATATTGTCACCTTTGGTGTGTTGATTTATTGGTTTTAAGTACTTTAATTACAAGTTAGCAATAATATTTGGGCGTTCCGATAGCGCTGCATACTGGAGATTTCTCTTTCTGAGACGTGAACCATCCCCCTGTTTTACCATGTTTGGGCACTATTGTGACCCACCAATTAAACATTTCGCCGTTTAAAAGAGTCCCTCCTGTAACACTTTAAGGCAGTGCTTGAATAAAATGTGAGTAGTATCTCTTGAAAACTCACTTACAATGCCACAAAAACTAAATAGATGCAATGTTTATTATTGAGCGTTGCTTGGCTCTGTGCGTCAAATCTAACTGGCCGCAGACAGGGCTTTTGTCAGTCACGCACAAAAACTGTGAGTAAACCAACTGGTCCTGGAAGCAAAAGGCGAGGTCAGTTTACAGTTTCCTCAGTGGTCGAAGTGGGCGGGAGCGGTGCCAAGGAACGCCGAAAGGCTGAGCGTTCTAGACAAAGTAAAGAGATGGGGGTGACCCTGGAAGAGTTTGCAATGAGAGACAAACTCAACTGGAATGTGCCGAGCAATGGGAGGCCTGGGTGGTCTCTGTCTTCGCCACGGCAGACAGTGGGCCCTGCAGGATCCTGGCCCCACCCAAGCAGCTAAGGGTAGCAAATGCAAACAGAGGGGTAACAGGCAACAGGAAGGGGGAGGAACGAAGAGCCCCCTTGGAGGGGATAGGACAGGAAAGTAGTAGGAATTAAGGCTGCACCCACCCCGACAAAAGGGCTATAAGAAGGCTGCACTCTCAAGGAGGCACCCTCTTTGGCAGGACCACTACAGCAGAGGTTATCGTATGCCGGCGTGAGGTTGAGGTGAAGAAAGATCAAGGACAGAAAAGAAGAGTGAAGCATTCGAAGGTTGGCAAAGAAGAACGGGGAAGGAAACACTGAAACCAAAAGGAGAACGACCTAGAGCACAAGCGATCGAATCCATGGGAATATTTGAGGAAGGAAGCCTGAGTATTGTGATCATTGAGGACACACAAATAGATGATTTGTCAACCGAGGTCGAACCGTCAACAAGCGCATCATCAATGGGCCCTGATGCAGTATTTTGGTCGACAATTTGCTGTTTTAGCCAATAATAAAGGCTGTGAAGCAACAATGGCTCCGATGAGGGGGCTACAGGCTGGACCAAGCAGTGACGCTCAGCAGACCGACCTGAAAAGGGGAAGGTCGAGCTTGAGTACGGGGTATGAAGAATCCGGGGAGAGCATGGATTCACAGGTCTCCAAAAAGAGACCATGCAAAATGAACATGGGCTTGAAAGGGCGGAAAACAAAGAAATAGTTGGAGAAGGAACTGGCGGTTGCAATGGCACTGATTGGCTGGGGTGAACTTATGGGCGATAAGGCAACATCAAGCGAAAGCCTACCAAGTAAATGTGACAATGGACAATTCACGGCACCCAGAATGGGGGTGGGGGTCATTCCCAACTGCACAGAGAAGCGAATGGCACCTGACCAGGAAGAAATTTGGGGTGAGAGCCGGCGGCGGTCGAGTGGTGCACGGACAACAATGGTAGTTTAGAGTATAGGACAGGGGACTGCTTTGCACAGTAATAATAAGAACATCATGTCAAGGGATGGGGTGGTCGAAGGGGAAGGGGAAAGGAGGGTCGGCAGATTAGGGCTCGACTTGTCGGTGAAGGGGCCATCCTCAATTCATCTGGGGCGGTTCCTGGGGTAGCTGGCCAACTACCCTTTGGTTAAGGAGAGGGACTTGTTGACGGAAGGGTTCTTGACAATCTTCAGGATTCCATACAAAGGACCACCACAAGAAAGGTGGGCTACGAACCTGATATCTGCTTTAGAACACCCGGCAGTGGTGACAGAGAAGATATAGAAAGAATTGCGCATAGGTAGAGTAGTCGGTCCATTCAAGCATGCACCACTAAAAAACCAAGTTATTTCACCAATGAGAGAGGTTCCCAAAAAGGAGAAGGGGAATTTTCGCTTAATCCACAATCTGTCCTACCCCAAAGGAAATGATGTAAATGACTGGTTGGACAAAGAGGAATGCTCAGTACACTACGCTTAATTCGATGAGGCTGTAAACTTGGCTAGAAGGTCGGGGAAAGGGATGCTACTGGCAAAGGTGGACATAGAGGCGGCATTTAGACTCATCCTAGTTTATTTGAATTTGTTTGTATTTTATTTGGTTTTATATAGCACCTTACACCAAAGCAATGAACATAAGAACAAGCACAGTACAATAATTAATTAACATTTAAAAACACTGAATATTTCTGTAGTTGCAGTGACCCTTATTAACCAGACGAGAGAAGGTAGGATCGAAAAGAGAGACCCGAAAGAATGAATGAACAGAGATAGAATCGGGAGAGAGCGGGAGTGTGTTCCAGTTTAAGGGTGCTAAGAGAGAGAAAGACTGAAAACGAGATTGAGCACAAAGGGGGCGGGGAACTATAAGGAGATGATTAGAAGCAGAAAGTAGTGCGCTAGCGTGAAGGTAGAACGAGACAAGAGAGGAAAGATAGGTGGGAGCAAGACCATGGAGAGCTTTAAAAAGGAAACATAAACATTATATTAAATTTTAAACAGTGATGAAAAGAGAGCCATCAAAGATAAGTCAAGGAAGAGGAAATAGAATCACGAGGAGCAAGCAGATAGAGAACACAAATAGAAACATTATATACAGATTTCAAAGGAGCTAAACGAGATAGAGGAAGTCCAAAGAGTGCAGAAGAACAGTAGAAGAGCCGTGATTAAAGCAGACACCAGTAGCTGTGTGGCTTTAAAAGTCATACAAGGACATGCTTTTCAAATATTGTACAAATGAAATCGACAGGAATGAGCAGATAAAGAAATATGGTGACTGAAAGAAAGATCTGTATCAAGATAGAGACCTAGGTTATCGGCCACATAAGACCTAGATAACTGTGACGGAGGAAATAATATGAAGGGAGGTGATGGAGAAGGAGAAATAGTAGATGAAGTAAACAAGATAACCTCCGTTTTTGCTGCAATAGGTACTAAAAAGTGATCTGACATCCATGATTGGATGGCTAGAAGACAGGCGCTAAGTTTATGGTGGATGTCATCAGGAAAGTGTGGAAACAAAAGAAAGAGCTGTGTGTCATGAGCGTAGAAGTGATGCAAGAACCCAAAAGAGGAAATAACCCCAGCTAATGAAAAAGTGTACAGTGAGAAAATAAAAGGACCACCGAACCCTGAGGGACACCATATGTAAGTGAACATATTTCAGAAGAAGCCCCCACCAAGGAAACCGAAAAAGGTCTCTGGGATAGATATGATTCAAAACCAGGCTAACCCAGAAAAACCAAAAGAGCAATGAGCCGACAGTAAGAGTGTGTGATCAACAGTGTCGAACGCAGCAGAAAGATCCAGAAGTATAAGGAGAGAAGATCGTTTAGCATGATGTGCAGAATGAAGAGAGTCCAGGAAAGAGAGAAGAGCAGTCTCAGTAGAGTACCCTGGGCGAAACCCAGATTGAAAACAAGGAAGGATGGAATTACGAGAGATAAAGCTGGAGATTTGAGAGCAAACAATGCGTTCAAGAATTTTAGAAAGATATGGCAAGAGTGAAATGGGACGGAAATAGAAGATAGAAGATACATCAGCAGAAGGCTTTTTCAATATCGGGATAATAGTAGCATGCTTAAATGAAGAAGGAAAACAGAAGAAGATAAACAAGAGTTAAATAAAATTGTAAGATAAGGAACAAGTAAAGGATAGATTTTAGGTATGCGCGCAGATGGTAAAGGATCCACTGGGGAGGAGGTAGGGTGAGCACGGGCAAGATGACAGAGAGGGCCTAATTCACAGAGCGTTTTCAAATGGGGGTTTGCCATTATAAAACGCTTCTGTGAATTAGGCCCAGGGTGTCTTCATTAATGATGGGAACAAATCCAGTAAAAGATTCTTTAGGAGATACCAAAGAAGCAGAGCTCAAAGAACTGACCTCAGTGCAAGAAGATTCAATAACTGATCGAAATGAAGAGACCTTGGAAGTAAAATAGAGTGCACGATCTGTAGCAGTGAGAGTAGAATTAGTTGAGGGATCTGGCATAGGAGATGAGAGCAGACGGGATAGAATTTGGAAAAGCTTTTTAGGATGAGAGGACTGTGAGTGAAGTAGATCGGAGAAGTAAGATTGTTGTAAAGAGCATGTTAAGATGCGCAAGAGCTGTAGTTCCCTGCTGTCTTCAGTTTTAGCCAGCACCTTTCTAATCACCGAAGAAAGTGTTGCGAAGTTGGGAAGAAAGCCAAGGTTGGGGGGGTTTACGTGAAGGGTGGAACGAAGAAGAACGGTAAAGTGAGTTGAGAGATGTTGAAAGTGAGGAGGAGAGAATAGTAGCAGCTTCATCTGCTCTCAGAGTGGAAAAGTATGCTTGAGACACCAGTTTAGAGGTGCTAGCAGAGATGAAAAGTAAAGTGTTGTAATTTGCATAGGTCACAGTGTAAGTAAGAAGGAGAAGTTACAGGAGGCAAAATGCGAGAGGGAAGAAAAGAAGAAATCGAGAACAAAAGAAGGTGATGGTCTGATAGACCGGGAGAGAAGACACAGGAGATCTGTGGATGGAAGAGGTAAATATAAGATGTAGACAAGATCCTGAGATATGAGAGGGGGAGTAGAAATAGGAGCGAGGTAGTGAGAGTCAAGAATAGAAAGGAATGGGAAAGCAGAGTGAGTAGTTAAGAGATGAAGATCAAAGTCGCCAAGAACTAGAAGTGGGGTAGAAGTAGGAAGCAAAAATGACAACAATGTATCAATGTCCTCAAAAAATGAGGCTACAGGACCAGGTGGACGATAAATCAGTAAGAATGAAATTGAAGATGTAGAGAAAATAGCAGAAAAAATTGAGTATGATAATTCAAATGAGGAGAAGTGAGGAAGAGTCACATTATGAGGAATAAGAGAAAAAGACGAATGATAGAAAATACCAGGACCGCCCCCCCCTGGCCAGGAGAAGAGATACTGGGGGTGTGGCAGAAAGATGTAGCAGAGGTAAACAGTGATGCAGGTATGGTAGTATTAGTGGCCAAAATCCAGGTTTCAGTAATACAGAGGAATTGTAAATTTAAGCTTAAAAACATGTTGAGTACTGTTGATGATTTGTTGCATAATGACCTAGCGTTCCATAGTCCAAGATGAAGAGACGTAGATTTAGGGGCACAAAGAAGGTAGGTTAGGTTACGTGTAGTAGTGGGGTGTCCGAAGTCTGCAGTAAAATGTGGCATAAGAAGCTCAAGAATGAGGGACCCAGCAGTATTGCTCTGATGGGATGTGAAACAGAGGACACAGATGAACACACATTTGGCCCCCAGATGGATGAACAGGACGTGCCGGTAAAATGAAGTCAGGTAAATTAGATAACACTTGCCGCGTCTTAGATTGAATAGTATCCCGATCTGGAAGTGGATTCCACATGGAGGCGGGGGCGCGGCCTACCAGTGCACCCCGGTAGCTTCCATTTGTTGGGTTTTTGGGGTGGGAATGACATCTTCGGCAACAGCTGCATGCCAATGCTTAGAGTGAATATCATCAGAATGGGTGCCGGCTGGGGGAAGAATTCACTATCTGGATGATTTTCTATTTGTAGGGGAAGCAGGGTCAGCAGCTTGCGGGAAGTTATTAGAGGGTTTCATCAAACTGTGCGAAGAATTTGGGGTGCCGCTAGCGGAGGGGAAAACAGAGGGCCCGTGCACAAGACTCTCTTACTTATGGATATGGCTTGATACCATTGAGGGAGTGTCTATACTACCCACACATAAAGTGGCAGCAGTCTCGCAGAGCATTGGCATGGTGTTAGGCAACTAGAAAGCGACCCTGAAAGAGATACAGGTATTGCTAGGAAGACTGAATTTCACAGTCAGAGTGATCCTTGCAGGAAGGGCTTTTGCACGCAGATTAGCAGCGGCCACCGTGGGCGTGTCTGAAGGGAGACACTTTATCTGTTTAAAAGCCGGCCTAAAGGAGGACTTAAAGATGCAGAGGGGTTTCCTGGTGAAATTCAATGGGGTACGAATGTGGCAGGAGGCATGGGTGCCTCGCGATCAGGTAAATTGTTCACCGATGCATCAGGTAGGCACGGCTACTGGGCAAAATTGGACCAGGAATGGTGCAGGGCCATATGTGAGCTAGAACTGTTCCCGGTGTCAGTAGCTTTAGACACATGGCCAAGTGAATTGGCGTGCAAACGGCTTACGGTGTGGTCTGACAACATGGGTTCAGTGCAAGCGATCAACAAACAGTCAGCGTAATGCTGGACTACGATGGGACTGGTCAGATGTCTGGTGGAGAGAGGGCTGAAACTAAACACGTACCTGAGGGCTAGACATGTACTGGGGGTACACAACGTAGCAGCTGATGCACGGTCTCGTTCACAGATGGCAAGATTCAGACGAGCGTGGCCTCAAGCAGTTTGGGAGAAGAGATTCCACGACAGACTGTGGGGATTGATGACGTGGACATAAGAAGGAGGAGATTGGCAGAAGAAATGTTCACAGGTGGGACAATAGGGAGATACCAAAGGTGCATACGACGGTTCAATAGAGTGACATCTGAGTTGGGGAGCAAGCAGTGGAAGAAAGGGTAAAAATATTCACACTGTGTGCAAAGGACAACAGGAAATAAAAGTCCTGGATTAAGAGCCACTTGTCGGCAATAGCATTTCACGCACAACTGGGGGGCAAGGAAGATCTGACCAAGAATTTTCAAATTCGTACAGTGCGGGATGGGATAAAGGAAGTGCAAGAAGGAAAGACGATAGGTTACCTATCACGGCGGGGCCCTTGCAAGCACTGATAGATAAGTTAGGTGACGTGTGCAGCTCAGCTTTCGAGGTTATACTATTCAAAGTATGTTTTACTCTAGCTTTTTTTGAAGCATTGAGAATAAGCGAGGCAATACCAAGATCAAGGCAAGACGTCAGTAATAGGGTGTTAGGATAGGAAGACGTAACTGTGGAAGGGGACAAGATCAGGGTGAAGATTAGGAAATCCAAGACCGACCAGGCAGGGCGTGTGAAGGAGTTGACATTGCACAAACTGGGGTCAAGCAACTACTGTCCTGTGACATTGACAAGGGCATATATATAGATAAGACTGACAGCAAATGGTTACTTCTTTGTGTACGAGCACAGGACTCGACTGACTTAATACCAGTTCAGAAGAGTGATAGACATGACGTTAAGGAAAACAAAAGTGCCTGATGGGAAATATACAGCCCACTCATTCAGAATTGGGGCAGCAAGGATCGCGCTTGACGAAGGGCTAAGGGAGGAGGACATAAGGGACATCGGGAGGTGGAAATCCGATAGTTTCAGGCTGTATATCAGTTTCAGGCTGTACATCCGACACAACACTGCCCCCGAATAAAGTGGGGACGGCGGGGCAGGTGATCAAAATAAACAAACAAATAAATAAATAAATAATAAAACAAAATTCTTGAAAGGGATGGGGATGGGCTATATAAAACACACATTGATAACATTGAGAATGCCCGGTTTGCAACCAACAGGGTGCATCTATCAGAAATCGGGATGGCAATAATGAGAATGAGCCTTAGTGAAGTGTTGGAAGAGTTAGGGTGCAAATACAAAAGTGCAGAGAAAAAGGAAACAGAGGAGTTCAAAAGGAGGGGAGAAAGAAGACGAAAATAATAATTAAACATTTCTTTTTTAAATGTTCAATTCTTTTTTTTTTTAAAGGGGAACTGTGGGACGCCACTACGTGATAGTCGTCAGGGGGTTACAGGAAGATGCAAATAAATTAACAGATCGGGTACAAGGGCAAGTACGAATGGGTGAAAGCTCAAATGACAGAACAGTTAGAAGGTCAGGGTACCAAGGAGCAAGGGGTTAGGAGGGTCGGGGAACTCTTCAGCAGCAGAAGCCACCGAGGAGTCATGGCGGGTGTAAGACAGGGACCAGAAGGGGCTAGCAAGCAAAAGGTAGACCTGTGTAAGGAAATAAGTTAGGTTAGGAAGGGGTAGATGGCCCGACAGGCACAGCAAAAGGATATGGCAGCTGGGAGGGTTTGTATAGTACCTAGAGGTCGGAAACAAAGGAAACAGGGAAAGGGGGAAGAGAAGGTGGAGACATGGGGAAACCCGGAGAGGCAGCAGGAAGAGGGAGGAAGGGATAGAACCCAAGGATCAGGGGAGAGGTACAGATACCCGGGGACGCAATGAAAGCATAGAGGAAGGCAACGGTTCGGGAGAATGAGGGGTATGAAGGCAACACCATGCGGGGGGGAGCCAAGCATGAGGAAAGATTACAAGCCATCATCGGAGGAGCGATAAGGGGCAAGGGCAGGATACAGGGGGAATATCAGGACAGGAGCCACTGGGGAAGATGACAAGAATCAGGGATGAAATGGGCACTGGGTAGGATAGGTAGGCGCCTAGGGCATGGGGAAGGGCAGAAGAGGTCAAGATAATGGGCTAATGAATAATGGGTTGAAGCACTTTGGGATAGGAAGAAGAAGGATCAAGGCTCCTGGAAACAGGGAATGTGTGGCATATTGGACCCCGGGGTAACGAGGAAGAGGTTAGGCACCCGGGAGAGGAGTAAGGGGTGCAAGACACCGGGCAATCGAGAAAATGGGTTGTAGAGAGGAGGCCGGGGAAAGGAAGAACCAGAGAGGACAAAGCACCAGGGCAATGTGTTAATGAGCAGAATTGTGGGCAAACTGCTGGGCGCAAGAAGAGACCACCTGTGGAAAGTACAAAGTTGTGAGGGCACCAGCTCAGAGCAGAATCCTGATGCTGTACTGCTGAAACGGAGCACCTGTAAGTTACCTCCTGCCTAATAAAGCAGCTACAGCCACAATACGAGTCCTGTTGACATTATTGCAGGTGGGCATGGGGCAGATAGGGAGGACAGAACCAAGAGGGGGGGAACAGCAAGGATGGGGGGAAAGTGGTATTCAAACAGGGATGTAGGGGCCCGGTCTGGGTTGTTGCAGCTATGCCAGGGAACGCGCAGAGCAACAGGAGGCCTGGGTGGTGCCTGCCTTAGCCGCAGCGGACAGCGGGCCCCGCAGGATACCAGCCCCGCCCCCCCAGCAGCTATGGGTAGCAAATGCAGACACATGGGCCACCAGGCAACAGGAAGGGGGGGAGCGAAGGGACCCCTTAGGGGCATAGGATAGGAAAGGAGTAGGAAAAAACGCTTTCCCTCACCCCCAAAAAGGGACTATAAGAAGCCAGCACTCTCAGGGAGGCACCCTCTTTCCCAGGACCACTACACCAGAGGTTATTGTATGCCCGCCCACACCAGAAAATGATTGGAATGACCATTATCAAGTTGTCTGGTTTAATTCACAGGGGAACTGTCGCAGTGTAGGTACATGGTGCATCCAGGCTGGAAGGGCTGTCAGAAACCACAACGGACTGTGCAGTCACTGAAATATGACAGTGGCAGGGGCATAACTTCTGATGCGCCACGGAGCAAATAGAGGGTGGTGGGAGAATGGTTTCCGAAAACAAAAAGGGGGAAAAGTACAGTAAAATGAAAAATAAAGTGAAAGTAACGTGAAAAGGAAAGTGAAAAGTAAAAGTGGAAAGTAAAGTGGAAAGTAAAGTGAGAAGAAAATGTAAAGTAACATGAAAGTAAAGTAAAATAATTTGGAGTAAAGTGATGGGAAAGGGAAGTGAAGGTAAATGGTAGGGAATGAGGGGGAAGTAGATGAAATAGAGGAAGTAAAGGAAGTAAGCAGAAAAGGTAAAGTGGCGGCGGTAGGACAGGGAGCGGAAGGGTCTATCAAGCAAAAGGTAGAAATGTGTAAGGAAACAAGTTAGGTTAGGTAGGGGTAGGGGTCCGAAAGGCATATCAAAAGGGTACAACAGCTGGGGGGGTTGTAGAGGACATAGAAGTCAGAAACAAAGGAAACCGGGAAAGGGGGAAGAGAGGGGTATGCCAGGGGAAACCCAGAGAGGCGGCAGGAAGAGGGAGGAAAGTATAGAACCCACGGATCAGGGAGAGGTACAGATACCTGGGTATACAAGAAAGCATAGAGGAGGGCAACAGTTCGGGAGAACGAGGGGGATGAAGGCAACACCATGGGGGAGGGGGGATCAAGCAAGAAGGAAAATTACAAGCCACTGGAGGAGCGACAAGGGGCAAGGGCAGATTAAAGGAGGAACGTCAGGGCAGAAGCCACTGGGGAAGATGACAGGAATCCGGGAAAAATGGGCACTGGGTAGGATAGTTAGGTTCCTACGGCACGGGGAAGGGCGGAAGAGGTCCAGATAATGGGGTAATGAGTAATGGGTCAAAGCACCTGGGGGATAGAAGAAGAAGCAGGAGCAAGGCATCGGGGAACAGGGAATGTGTGGAATATCGGACCCCGGGGGCAACGAGGAAGAGGTTAGGCGCCCGGGGAGGGAAGCAAGAGGTGCAAGACACCGGGCAATGCAGAAATTGGGTTGATAGACAGGAGGATGGGGAAAAGAAGAACCAAAGAGGACAAAGCACTTGGGCAATGTGTAAATGGGCAGAATTGTGAGCAACCTGCTGGGCGCAGGAGGAGACCACCTGGGTAAAGCACAAAGTTGTGAGGGCACCAGCTCAGAGCAGAATCCCGACGCTGTACTGAACACCGGCAAGTTACCTCCTGCCTAATAAAGCGGCTGCAGCCTATTGCCACCCACAATACGAGTCCTGTTGGCATTATTGCAGGTGGGCATGGGGCAGATAGGGAGAACAGAACCAAGAGGGGCGAACCAGCAAGGACGGGAGGGAAGTGGTATTCAAACAGCGATGAGGGGCCCAGTCTGGGCTGTTGCGGCTATGTTGGGGGTAACAGTTGATGTTGCAGTGCTCCTCTACTTTTTTAAATTCACTTGCACTGTTCCTACACACTTGCACTTCACAGAACGTTGCCTTAAACAGCAGGCACATTTGTCTGGGCTTTGGACTGTGCGTGGAAGGGGTCATGGCGATGTGGTTTGTGGGAAGCAGGGGCATGCCAGCAGGGGACATAGATCCAAGACTTCTTTTCAGACACTTGGACCAGTGAGTTTCCTCCATCTAACCTCTTGCGGTTACGAAGTGCTGTAAAGTGACTTTCACTTACCACTATCAAAACGTTAGAAAAACATTGTTGGGAAATGCATTCGTTGCCTGCCAACCACTGGGCAACGTGTGTGTTTCGCCTGCATACTGCAGATATGCTGAGCCGTGCTTGTAACCTTGGGGACTCGCACTGCTGTGGGAGCTCGTGGCCTTACAATTGTCGGTTCTGTCTCCAATTTTGAGGAGGTTTACCTGGCTCCCGATCCCACCACAAACAGACAGGTAACATGGAGGGAAGCTCGCCAGACCCAGGACCCAGGACCTAGAGCTGTTGTTGGCTTAGAGGCAACATGTATGGGTCTTTCCCCTGTTCTGTGTCTGCGCGTGGGACTGAATCCGGCGTGGATTGTGGAACTTGACACTGAATCCGACGTGGATTGTGCAACTTGCCATCAGGGCACACAGTTGATTCGTGCCAAAATACATGCTTGGCGACCAATGGTGAACAGGTCTGCACTCACTAGATACCAGAGGGGCAACCCAGCTTTGGTTTTAATTGAGGTCTTCTATTTGTGGGCCCAGTGCTTTAAATGGAAATACATAAGTGCAGGTAATCACTTTCCCAGAGTACCTGCTTGCTGTTGAGAAGTGCCTGTACTCCTCCATTAAATGTATTGGCTTCCTGCTGAAAAGTGACAGTACTATGTCCTCCAAATAAAAGAAGTGCAGGTACCTGCCCATCTAAAGCACTGTGCAAGCCTAAACCACATGGGGCCTCTTGGAGCAGTATGGAGCATGGCCAAGAACATGCCACAGTTAAAGTGCCCATTATGTCTAGGAAGGGTGGCAGGGCCTGAGGGCGTTCCCCATTCACACCAACTGGGCAACAGTAGGTCTCGTAGCCTAGAGCCTGGAGCTTGGGGGGAAGGGTCCGCTGGAATCGCCCATGCGCAATGGCTGTAGTAAATACAATGGTTAAAGAGCTGCTATGATTGCAATGCAAAACAACACAACTCCACACATTCTCCAGACACAACCCATGCACTGCTCCTGATGCCACAGGTGCCTTCGCAAATGTCGGGTGTATACCCAGAGTTCCCACTGAACACAGGGGCAGAAAAAGAGCTAAGGAAACGCAGTCAGGCCCCACACTGGATATACCCGCTTGTAAGGTCCAACACAGAACACACCCCACATTGTAAAGATGATTTTGCAGAACCACTTCTACACTTGAGCACAAAGCGAGACGCCTTGAGCAGTGCAAGGTCATGGGCGGGTTTGGGAACTGTAGCTGGGCAACCATAACATCTTTTAACTTAAATGTTTTCACTGAATATATACGAACGCTCCCGCACACCACCACACACACAGACCACACTGGACACACCTTTGTGGTTTATAAAAACGCATGATCAGATGTGACATCTTTCCGGAAACACAATTGCAATGGGAAACGAAACCCCTATTCATAGACCGCTGTACATATAGCACCCAGGCAATTCGAGCGACTCACACCGACATTTTAATAATTCAATGATATGCATGTACAAAATAATGAAGCAACATACCAGTTTCTGTGAGCACGCCATGACCCAGCCACCGAAGGCTGCGTTTGGAGCGAAACAGGATGAAACGGGCAATGTAGCTCTCGATGTGGCAGTGCGTGTGTGTGTGTGTGTTGTGTGTACATAAAAGCACCTGCCCGTAATCTAAGCTAATCACCCTGGGGCTGGAACACAGCACACAAAACCTTTCCAAAGGTGCTGACGAGGATGTTGACAAAGGCACAGGCTTCGCTCTGTGTTGTGCGCCCGGTGGCGCGCCGCGCTGGGGGAGCGCGCGCGGTGCCTTCGCCGCTCCCAGCATGCCGCTTCCCACACTGAGTACACACAGCGGGCTGATAGGACCTGTTTGGTTGTAGCTTTCAGTTGTTTGAAATCCCTACAAAGTGCGGCGGTTCGATAAATAAGAGAGATAAAGGGAAGGCACACACTCTGGGAGCAGACGGCAGGTGTGTAAGAACACGCGTGGGTGTTATGCGGGCGCAACTTCAGTGAACCGTGAGCATTAAAGGTAGCCAGGTGTGCGAGGATCTGTGTCCTAGTAGCTTACGAGCCAGCTGTTGCATTCGTTGCGAACAGAAAATGGCGTGAGGCTTGCTTGCACAGTCCCTAATAGTGGCTTTTTCTTACACACAGGGGGGAATTCTGCAAAGCACACTGTCATATCAGATAAACTACACATGTATGCATGTATGTACGTTTCAGTCCGAATTTGCTTCGCTTATTTGCTGTGCTGCATGGTTGGATGAATTAATGCTTACTCAAAAACACATTTCTGAACTTCAAAAACCTAATTGATCAGTATTTAAACTTCTTTCTGCTGCCAATCTATGATAGGCCCACAGGAGCCTGGATTGTTCACTAAGGTGCTTTGAGTAGCAGTCGTGGATTTAAGCACTACAATCTAAACTGATTCCAGGCACACATCACAATGATATTATTTCGACCTACAGTTATCAAACTTTAATTTATCACAGGATATATAATATCCATATAATTGAACCACTTGTGTAGAGGAGTGTCATGAATGCCATATCATATCCTATCATATCATATAATTGCAGGTTTCCAAATGTTTACTTAAGCTCTTATAAAAGTTTCTAATAAGTATGTGCAGGATGAACTGGTCTGTGGCTTTCCTACCCCTCAGAATGGGTGAAATTCCCACAACAAATTGTCCCCCCAGAATACAGTGCTTTCAGCCCATTTTCCTAACGGCCCTTGCATGGATCACGCTGGCATGATTGTCATCAGAATGTAAGGACTCGGGTTCAAGAGTTGTTTCTGTTTCTGCTAGTCGACCAAATACGAGACTGCTGCAGAGATGACAAGTGACATTAGTCAATAAAAGAGTTCCTCCAAGATGGGTGCCACTTGCTTTCTTTTACACAAGGTTACGAGTACTTTAGTTGTATGTATGTAGGGAGCCGAGCACTCTGCGTCTTGTCTGAAGGGTCTGAACGCACAGGTAACGCTCCTTGGCCTTACTGGCTCCGCTCACCCATTAGGATGTCTCGTGAGTAAGTGCATTCAAGCTCGGGGTCAATGCATAATTCCCTTTTGTAACACAACAACTCTATTAGTCAAAGCCATAATCGCTGTACCTCTCAGGGATGCTTGTCTCTCGAGGACTTTTCCTCCTCTGAGTTGCCTTTAACCGTTTCTTCTCCTTCCCCAGTTACCCTTACATAAATAACTTCCCTGTCTTCTGTTCAAGTTGAGGGTTGTTCTTTCCGCTCTTTTTAATCGCCTCTGATTTGAGCACCATGTCTCTGGATTTCATTTTTTCTCACTCCAGACTCATTTCTGCATGTAATGCTCCCTTGCTTTGCTTGTCTGTGTGGGGGCGCTGTAGCGAGAACGAGCCATTATGTGTTTGTGCTGGAGTCTTGCTTTGATCCAACCTCCTCTTTGTTCGTCACGTGCTCTCGCTGCTTTCTGTTTGTCATGAGTGTTCTTCCTTCTTTGTTGTAGGTCATAGGGTGTTGGCTTGTCCCCTCCTCATCATCTAGAAGAGGGACACTTTTGGGAGTGCATCTGGAAACTGCTATCCGTTTGTAATCCTCGTCCTCACAGTGCCTTGCTTGTACTATAGCCTTATTGTAATGGCTCATTCTCTGTTGGATGGTATTGCGTCATTCTTTTGTGCTTAATGTTCTTTCCAAGGTAGTTCCTCATTTTTCCCGACATGAATTGGACTCTTTTGTCCGCCATTAAGTTCTAGGGTCTTTCTTGTCTTCAAAAAACCTCTTCAATTACACATTTCCGTTCTGTCCACTTGGATGAATAGTCCAGCATGACTATTGCGTGCTTCTGTTCCTCTGGCGGATTGGAAATTCCAATGGGGAATTTGAAGTCAACTTCTACCTGAGTCCATGGTTCACCTTGCCAGACAACATTAAAATGTACGATTGGGCTGATTAGTCTTTCTTTTGTCTCTTTTGTATACTGAGCAAGTGACCACTGTTCTCTCTACTTACAAACACATGAAGGGCCACCAATATAGCCCTCGAGTCTGCTGTTTTGTTAATGCCATACCTCTATATCCTTTGTGACCCAATTGTGTGATTGGGAGGTCTGATGAAATCCTTTCTCGCTACCAGGCCATCATGAACCAGTATTTCCGCCAACACTTTGCAGTAGTTCTGCATTTTTGGCTGAAGATACTTCTCTCTGGGCAGTCAGTTTTCTGTGAATTCTAGTACTTTTTATGCCACTGTATCTTTTAGCAGCTCACAGTGCCATTCCTCCGAAGAAACAGTTCTGTCTCTTTGATCATCTTTGTCTGATATCATGATTACCAAGCACTCTTCTTTCAAATATGTATCATTGGTGTACTATTTTACTGGTAACCACGACAGAATGGGCCTCATTCCGAGCAGGGTGGTAAGGGTTAACGGTCACCGGTAACGAGACCGGTGCCGTTAAACCCTTACCGCCCTACTACGAGTTCCCTTTGCGGGTCCTTCCTTGATGCCTGCTTTTAGCAGGCATTAAGGACGGGACCCGCAAAGGCACTCCAGGGTCAATAACGGTACTGTAATGCCGCCTTCCCCCTTCCCATTAAGCCCTATGGGGGCTCAAATGGGAATGGGGAATGGCCCTGGTGATTGTGGAATTACCGGTCCCTCTGACCTCGGAATGGAATGGTAATTACTCCATTCACAGGCCGGAGTTTGGACGAGTTCGGAGGTAGCCATGCCGCAAATAGCGGCGTGGTTACCTCCGAACTCGGAATGAGGCCCAATGTCTGCTTTGCTGTTCATGAATGTGTTCTATTTTGAAGCAGTATTTTTGCATCTGTGATGCCAGCCATGCTGTGATATGATATGATATGTCATTTATAACGTGCCTGTACACAAGTGTTTCTAGGCACGACAAGACCAGGGAGGGAAGACAGTGGGAGGACAAAACAAACGGTCTTACTAGGCCATGTGTCATTCTGATCGTGCAAGTGCGAGAAGCAAAATGCTGGGTGGGGCAGGCGTGGGAGAGAGTGGAAGTGCCATGGGGAGGGCAGGGGGAAGACTCTGGCCCACCTGAAGTGAAGGCATATAGGGCTTGAGGGGTCCTTCAACCTTGACACCAACTGACAATCAGGTGCTGAAGGAAATTGTGACATTTGAAAAATGTGTCCTCAAGGAAGTCAGGAATCTGGAATAGAATAGAGAACATTTAAGATACCGGCCCTCATTACGAGTTCGGCCGGTAGCCATGCCGCTATTGGCGGCATGGCTGCCGCCGAAATCGCATCCGTGTCCGGGTCCTCGGAATGAGGACTTACCGGGCCATTCCGAGTTCAGATGGCCCAGTAATTCCTCCCTCAAGGACCCGGACATGGTCCTTCCCCATTCCCATTTCAGCCCCCATAGGGCTGCATGGGAATGGGAGAGGGAGCAAACAACGGGCCATAACGAGATGTCCCGATGTTTGCTCCCTCTTCCCCTCGCGGGACCCGGTAAG
Source organism: Ambystoma mexicanum (assembly GCF_040938575.1). Classification (NCBI taxonomy): domain Eukaryota; kingdom Metazoa; phylum Chordata; class Amphibia; order Caudata; family Ambystomatidae; genus Ambystoma; species Ambystoma mexicanum. The sequence goes on from NC_090925.1 coordinate 637,744,242, forward strand.
CACGCCTGGTTGTCCCAGGCATGCTTAACGTGTCCCACAAGGGGACCTCGTAATGTGGTGGAACGGGTTGAACGGCGCTGTTTAACCCGTTCTGCCAGGGTCGTAATGAGGCCCACAATCTTACAAATGCAGAAAGACGTGCAATTTGTCTATTATCCAATGACCCTGACCTTGTGATCAAACATGTGGACAAGGGAGACGGAATAGTTGTGTTTAACCAGTCACAGTATCCTGATATGGTGATGAGTCACCTCGAGGATGATGACAGTTACAAAAAACTGAGGAAAGATCCTTGGAATGAGCTTAAGAAAAAGATACTAACAGTAACAACCCTAGCGCAGTAGCGAGGGTGGCTTACCAAAGATTAATTCGACTTTCTGAATACATATGATGGACGCACACCAGCGTTTTATGCAACACCGAAGATCCACAAGCACTCAAATAATCCGCCAGGGCGTCCTATTGTTGCGGGCTGTGGCTCAGTTCTGGAGCCAGTCTCCAAATACGTTGGCAAGTTTTTACAGCTCCTCAGTCAAAAAACGAATACCTATTTGCCAGACAGTATGTAAAACGAATACCTATTTGCCAGACAGTATGTCAGTGATTCAATTAGTTGAAGGTAGACCCTTTAAATTGGATGAGGAGATTTTGGTCACTTTTAACATACGGGCACTTTATAGTAGTATCCCGCAGGAGGAGGCAACTCAATGTATACGTGAGATATTTGTTACCGAACCACCACCTCACGGTATCTCAGCAGAATTTATTCAGGAACTTCTTATCTTACCATAGCACTCAAGAAGAACTACTTCAAATATAAAGACCAATTCTTTTTACAGACTCAAGGTACGACGATGGGCGCTGCCTGTGCGCCGAGTCTAGCTATACTGTATATGGCGATGTGGGAACACCATTTTGTTCTCACAAATACCAATCCTTTCCTGACTCACATTCAGCTGTGGTGTTGTTATATTGACGACATCTTTATAATCTGGCAGGGCCCGGTGGACATCCTTCAAGAATTCCTTTCATGGATCAATTTATACCATACAAAAATTAAATTTACTATCAATACCAGTATAAGTGAGATACATTTTTTGCACCTCAGCATCTGAGTGAGGAATGAGGCACTAGAGTCTTCTTTGTTTAGAAAGCCTACGGATAGGAATACCTTGCTCCATTTTATACATTTTCATCCGAGGAGCGTGAAGGACAACCTTCCATATGGCCAAATTCTCAGGTTAACGAGAAATTGTACATCAAGCTCTGATTACACCATTCATGCTGAGAACCTGAAAGAATGCCTGGTGGCCAGAGGGTAGCCAACAAAATTGGTAACAAGAGCTGTCAAAAAAGCCAGGTATACACCGAGGGAAACTTTCTTGACCCCAAAAGAATCCCGCAAGGAAGATAAATTGGTGTGTGTATTACTATACACTACACACACGTATGCGGTAAAGAAGGTAATTAAGAAATTCTGCCCGCTTGTCAGATTGGAGTTGTCGGATGAACCATTGCCCTTGTTTGCTTTAACAAGACAGAAGAACCTTAAGGATTTGTTTGTGCACTCCAGACTACAGACAAATAGGAACAAAACAACGGGCTGCGATTTACACCCACTCACAAGCCATTTTCTCTGTGGTGGATGTTTGGTCTGCTGATACAGCAACAGAATTAAGGACCTTGAAGTCAGAGGTAGGAAATTGACTTTACGGGCACACACCAACTGTAAGACCCCACATGCCATTTATTGTGTTAAATGTCCATGTGAACGGAAGTATGTGGGACAAACATCAAGACCCGAACATACAAGAATAGTAGAACACAGGTCCTGCATTAGGTGCAAGACTATAAATGCACCTTTGTTTTCCCAATATATGGAGTACAGACATTCAACTGATGTCCTGGTGGGTCCTGGAATCTCTACCTAAGAGCACATATATATATCTCGACAACTGAATATATCAGAAGCCAGATGGATGCACCGATTGGACACCGTTGAAAATGGTTTGAATGAGGCCAATCCACAGCAATGGTGAACTGAATGGAAGTGGTTGATTTTTCAATATTATATGTTGGGTAACTCTGTAAACCTTATGAATTAGCGTGAACTGACCTAATATGGTTCTCAAATATTTGGGCCCACTTTGTACTGTCTGTGCAGGCTACGTTAATATTTACATGAGTCGTTTCCCAATTGGCCCTACTGAATTTAGAATATGACTTCATTGAGTAGTGGACATGGGCAACACTGTGCCAAAGGGGTTGGTATATATGGTTTTCCGTTGCATGCCTGAGCATACCCTGACTGTTCGCTTGGACATCCATGACCCCTGTTTAAAAAGGAGTATTGGTATTGAATACTAGCCACTTGGCCTCGGGTGGTAACTGAACTTAATTCCCTTTCAATGACACTTCTGGATCAGGATACAGGTACTGCTGATATAATTGTTGGCAGTAGGGGCTAATCCAGTTCGATTCAAGCCCCTTTCATTCCATTGTTGTACGGTTGTGATTTGCGGATATGCACACTATATTATTTAGTTAAATGCATATCTTGCAATTGGGCATCTCGGCATAGCTGTGCTGGAAAGGTAGCTCATGCCATTATAGGAGTTTCAGGGAGGCAACATTTTGGCTCTTTAAGAAGAAACTAGATGAAAGGCTATTACAGAAGGCTGGATTTGTTCATTAGAAACCTAGCCCCATTTCATACACACTCCCTGTATGTGCGGACACGTGACTTGTATGCTTCCTTTAAAACAAGCTAGGATGCACATGGCGAGTTCCTCGTAGTAACTGGAGGAGAGACTCTCGCAGAGAGCACATCTGCGGTTCAGACATGGTAAGGAGACATTAGGGCATTACCATCACGCCTTTTAAGGCGCTCTTTTTTCGATTTAAATTACCTGCACTGTATTCTATTGGAGCAACAGTACTTAGCCGTATGCCTTCCGACACACAGGCTTAGCAGTCGCTTATAGCATGTGCATTTAATAATGGCCAAGCAGATGCTTGATGCAGGGTCGCGACATAATTTGGGCTTGGATATGTGCCCTAGTTTTGTATGCGACTAGTGTAATTTGGCAGCCAACAATATTCGGGAGTATCAAGCAGTGTACATGTTGTTTCGCTTCAATTTTAATGCGATCACAGTTGAACAATTGGCCGCAATGATCCGTGCTAACACCGGATTGAAAGTGCCCTGTCTCATTGTCTCCTAGTATGATATTGGCGTGTGGGCATTCATTGATTCACACACAAATATTGTTGTGGGCGAGGACTGGCACTTACCCACACAGATTATTATGAAACTAGCTGAAGGGTGAGCAATTGAGTATAATTAGTCACTGTATAACATCTAAGTGTGCAGTAATCTAATGGGCACTTTAATCTTTTGACCCTTTTCTATGTGCTCAGTGTCAGGACTATTACTTGGTGTCATGCAAAACCGCATGTGAGAGCTTTGGTTTGAACCCGGCTGAATCGTATAGTCAAGCCTTTTGTGGCATCTCCCTGCACATTGGCAGCGGGGGTAAGTAGGACCTACTTGTTAGGCTAGACAAATGTATGGGAGAATTTTTGTGTGCTGACGGTTCGTGATATATCCATGAATACAAGTCGTTCATTCGTGATGTAGAACCCCCTCCGAGTGCAATATACATCTTTATTGCTCAGTAAGTCTATAATGTGTGTTTATTGATTTAATGGATACTGGCCCACTGGGTGTTGAACGTGTGTTTGGGGGAATCACCTTACGCCTCATGAGACTTTTTTGGTTTCTCTTATTTTTTCTTTTCTGCCCACTTCGGTTTCCTTCAGATGTATTATGTTCTTTTGTACACTGGAGGTTTCTGGTATCTGGGTGATGGCACACGTGACAGGCGATGTACTTGGTTTTAGTCTCCTTCTTTCTTTTCTTACATCCTCTGTCTTTTAAATTCCCTTTTAATGGAGTTTTTATTGATGTTCGATTTTGTGGTGTAATAATACCAACTGTATCACATCCACAGAGCTCCAACTTCCCTTGGGGTCCTGAAGAAGACAGCAAAATTCATCATCTGCTGAAACCTCTCACCTGTACCACCATAAATGTATTCTTGTGATTGTTAATGTATCTGAGACATATACATGGGATGTGTATTTGGTTCTAAAAAAACGTGTTCTTTCTTTTTCTTTTTAATGTATCACATATGAGGTATTGCCATACATGGATTTTGTTATGCAGTAGTTAGAGAGGGGCAGCAGTACAGGATAAGGACCATAGACTGATGAAATAGATTGAGCCCTATCTCTAGCCATTCCCGTGTTTGCAAAATTCCACTGTGACCTATTTACAACAAACAAGATTTGTTCTTTTGCTTTTTTATAATTTGTTCATAAATATGTAATTATGTCTTTGATTGTATTATTAATTTGTCAATATGCAATGCTAGGTTTTGTTGTATAGGTTGCTAGTGGGGATTTATTGCTTGTAATATCCAGTACACATAAACAAGTGTATATTTCATCTGTATAATTTCAAACAGATAGTGTATTTAGATATGTTTTATATATGCTCTATTATAGGACCCTTAGGCCTACCGAATAAATAATTCATTTTTTTATTTATGTGTGTGCCATCTAATAGATCTATTCAAAATCTATTTAGAAAAGCCAAGGCCTTCGCAGGGCTAGGCAGTATTGAATTATAAAGCTGTCATGATGCATACTCCCGGAGCGCCAGTCCAAGACCGGCAGCCCCGGAAGCACACATCAGGTACCCAAGGGAAGGTGCAGCAACCCCAAATAGGGGCCCTTTGGACACAGTCCTGGCGCCGTAGGCGCCAGGCTCATTTTGGACATCAGTCCTGGCGCCGTAGGCGCCAGGCTCATAAAGGGAGTGCTTTTGGTGGACTTACCTGATGCAGACCATGCTGCCAGATCCAGACCTCTTTGAGGCCTGAAAGGAACTACTTTACCTGTGGGACTATTTTGCCAATCGGGCGCGGTCAGGGAAGGATACATACCTGGTTGGGGAAGGATACATACCTAGGACTTCTTTGGAGGCTATTTAAGCCACGCCCAGACAGCAGCTCACGCTTCGTGTTGCTCTGCTCCTAGCAGCTGGACGCTCACCGTGTCTGCTCCTGCATCCTGACTCCAGCCACGCCGCTTCAGTCCTGGAACACCTAAAAGGAAGAAGAGAGGAAGAGAAGGTGAATAAAGGACATTACCTGATTTTGCATGGGATCCGGAGCCAACACTCCGACGATCCTAAAGGAAAAGACATTATTTTTGGATTCCTCGCGTTGCTCGTTGCAGCGCTGCGCTCAACTCACCTGTCCACAAGGAATTCCGAACTCCTACGACCATCCGCACGTTCCGCTGCATTCCAGCACCTAGGAAGGAAAAGAGAAGAACAAAAGGTGAGCCAGAGAAAACATTGGGAAAAAACTGATTTGCCGGAAGGCTTACCTGGCGATTGGTGGGGGAGAATCCTTCCTCATCTCGGGTCGGCACGCCTTTTGGCAGTACCGCGCCCCGGCCCCTATGGGGAAAAAGGAACACGCGCATTAATGGGTGAACATACAGACATTAGAAAAACCACCCCAACATAAGCTCACCTGAATTATCCACAGCGAATTGTCTTCTCTACGTGGAATCTTCGCTCTGCACCTGCGCTAAAAGACTAAAAGCAGTCCATTGAAAATAAAGGCCAAACAGGAAGGGAGAACAACCCTTGAACTTGATAAGTCATATACTTACGAAAGCGCCTTATTCATCCAAAAAAACAGTGAAGCAACTGGACCTGAATGCCCGTCCGATAACCAGTGAAGTAACTGGATTCTACCGCACCCCTGCATCAGAAGCAGGATGGAGAACTCATCATTTCAAATCTTAAGGTGAGAATTAATGGGAAGGTTCAGAGGTGGTTTGAAGAGAGAGTAAAAGGGGAAAGGAGGGGTTCGACTCGTCACTCCGCAGGTGATTAAAATCCTTTTCCCCATCTACAGAAAGATCTTCCTACGCATCAGACAGGCGAGGTTTGGGGGTCCGGCCCAGTCGGTGTTCCGAGTCCTGCGCATCACCTTAGAAGAGGCCGCAGCAGCCCAGACCTGGTCAGCGTCTCTGTGGGAGTCAGGTGAGCGTTACAAAAACTGAAATGGTTCATCCAGGGGTCTCCCCTTTGTGTATTAGCTGTTCTGCTCATTTGTCCCCTTGATGCTTTTGAGTTTTTTCCCTTTTGTGACATATGCTCTGAGTAAGTGCAGCCAGGACAGCTGGCTCTCGGTAAGTGCAGGGAGGCAGGGCACTGTAGGGTTTCAGATATAGCCCCTAAGTGCAGCGGCTACTGGTTGTGAAGAGCCTGATACCAGTGAGACCAGAGGGTAGCCAAGCAACCAGTCAGCGCAGAAGACAGGTCATCAACAGGGGAGAGAGAGAGACAGAAAGCCGAAGAAGGCCTTGAGCTGCTTCCGGAACTTCAGGTGGTCCGGCTCAAGTTTGAGTGGGGCAGTGAGGCCATTCCAGAGGGAGGCACCTCGTGGGGTGTATTCAAAGTCTAACACTAACGTCTCTTTCACATGAAAAGCTGTATTTTTCAACACTGACATAAAAACCGCTTTGCAGTTTAAATGTGGAAATGTACCACTGCTAACAGAAAATGTCAGGGAAAAGACATGGTGCGTGTTGACAAAAAGTATTATATATTATGGTTTGCATACAAAATACCAGTGACATTTGAAGAGCCACTTTGTTTTCAATGGAAAAAAGTCAACCCAAGGCAAACCCTTGTTGCTGGCTGTGGAACACTTCATAAAGAAATCCCCCGCTATCAGTCTGTATTTTACACCCCCAGCTAATTACAAACTGCAATAAAGTGCCCTACAAAAGGTGTGGAAAACTCAGTGTTCCCCAGTCTTGCTGGCTCTGAAGGCAGTTACTGCAGGACAAGGTCCCATTGTCAGGAACATGACTAAAAGGTGTGAAGATTGGGGGCTACAACTTCAAACAGGCAACCAACTTCAAAGAGCAAGCTGCAAACCCAAAGAGAATAATACAAACTCTGGTTACAGCCTTTCCCAATGAGACCAAATGGCCAGAAAGCTAGAGAATTGACATTTGTCCCACATGAAGATTTACTGTTCATGTAAAAGGACTATAAAGGACTATTATTATTTAGGCCTTTTCCCCAGCAACCATAAGGCAGATTTTCTTCCTTTATGTACCATTTCTTAGGTAATTTCCAGGCGTCCTGGAGATATGAAATTCCTGCACCTACTGTAATGGCCATATAAGATGTGTTTCTGGCTGATCTGAACATTTTACAAATGTGAGAGTTGCTGAACAGGTGGAGGATAAAATCAAGAATATGGGTAATAAATGACATATTCATAAATGTTATGCTTTTTACAGAAACGGCAGAAAATTGCCACATGGCCGTGCAAAGTGGTGCAGACCTGGCTGTCATCTTATTTAATTCCCCATGATTAGCTAAATCAGAAAATATATATATTGTGGCATTTATTGTAAAAAATATGAAGTTTTGCCACATATTTCTTTATTTATTTATTTTGCATTTTTAAAGCACTCACACAGCCGTGGGCATCGGGACGCTGTTACAGGAATATATATATATTTTTTTAGTTGCGTAATTGTTTTCTAAGTGCAGACCTGGGGATCGAACCTGTGTTGCTTCATATCATCTTGCTTCCAAGGTGTTTTTTTGCTAAATATTTAATATGAGAACAAATGGGGCTTGTAAATTAAGCTGATATATGTCTGCTCCAGACTCTTAAACCAATTTGTAGAGAGGGGGTGGAGTGGGCTGTAGAGCAAAGGGTAACCGTCCAATCCTATTTGCGTGACCTCCTGCAGGGTACTCCCCCAAGATTGTAAAATTGGTGGTGTCATCGCTGTTATATAAGGGGGACTGTACTAGGATTAAGGGACAGAGCTGCAAAAATGTACCATCGGAGATCACATCTGCAACTTAACATCTGACAGCTGAAAGGAAACACCAGAGTAGACTGAGAGTGCATCTGGGTGAAGCTGTCTATTTCTCGGAAGGCCTAGAGTTGACTGGGTCCTCTGATAGAGAACGTGAGGCTATCCTTGAGAATGGAGTAACCACACCCCTGCCCTATCTTTCCAGGGAGTCCCGACATGCAGCTGGCTGTCCTGAACTTTAAGCGGAGGCTTTCTATGTAAATAGAACTGAGCCCTGGGAAACCAAAAGGTGGGCAGTCTGCTTTCCTTAAATCCTTTCCCTTTATAGTGGGCACAGTGGGCAAAACTATGTAGATCCTTAGCCCATTTAGGTGAGACCATTCCAGAATGATATTTAATGGTTTGATATTATGAATATGTAATGCTGTGTTCCCTGTGGAAAGCATACTGCTTATGAGAAATAGAGAAATGCGCTCCGACATGTAATGATGTGTTTCTATGAAAGCTTACTGCTAAAATGAACTATAGGGAAATACACTCTGTGTACACAGTTAAAACTATGAGATGAAGGATTCATGAAATTAGTATGTACACTGCATTGATTGTGGCCACACTGCATTTAAAATGGGGCATTATCAAAGCAGCTTTTGAGATCACAAAGGAAAAGGGAACAAATTAAGCAATAAAGAAATGGGATTAAAATGTTGTAAAAGTCAACAGGATTTGGAAAAACATGTGTCTACTCCCCTGAAAGGGACACCAGGATGGGAGTTAATGATTAAAAAGGGCTTGGGGTAGTGTTGTTTATGCAGAAATGGCATGAATACACTTCCAACAACCCTGATTTGCAAGAATAAATAGGATATTTAATGGAACTGTTAACTGCTAAGGGTGATAAGGCTATCAGGTCCCTACAATGGGAAGTCTACAAGCAATGGGAAGATTTTTCTAGACAAAAATCTATGTCGGAAGCACAGATTAAAAAATGTAAGCCACAATCTGAAAGAGATAAACTGTACATTTAATAATGAGAAAAAAATAAAGGAATACGAAGAGGGAGACCGTGAAGATTTAATAAGAATGAAGGGTGTGTATGTAGCTAAGGCTTACCCCCACACCTGAATCAAATAAGATCTTAGAGGATAAGACAGATTCATTGTTAGAATGTTTAATGGTAAAAAGGCCTGCTCCACCCCCCTACCGGGTACCTGGTGATGAAGTGATCTCCTTGCCACCTTATGCCCATAGGATTACAGCCCAAGACATAGAAACCGCAGAATAGGTAGTGTTAGCATTGATATAAAATGGGCTACTAGGAATGGAACAGGCCAAAGTATAATTTATGTTTAAGTTGTGGATTTATTGATGTTAACAATTACTGTACAAATCAGGTTTTGATCCAAATGAACATGTTTTGGCTGATAATTCAGCATTGTATAGTGCGCAGGAGACAGGAGGGTCCTACCCATGGACCTTTTTTCTTCTAGTATTGTGTACTAGTATTGTTTTATGATTCTGTGCCAGGATCATTGTTCCTTCCCTGCACCTTTAGTTTCATGAATAACTTCCCTTTGAATGTATCCTTAGTTTGCATATAAACAGGTGTGCACTGACGTCCTCTAGCAAAGTAAATGTGCCCAGGAACGAGATACACTTGTATTTCCAATACTACAAAGGATGGACAAACACATGTGAGAGCTGCATAAAAGGTAAAACATTAAGAAGAAAGTGTATCCCCTGACAGATCATTATGATGACATAGACAAGGCATCTAAGGAGTATAAACTTGAGACAAAATTCTGTCCTGCAATAGTGTCAACATTTCTATTATGGATCATAAATATCCCATCAAAGTCTATTGTAACCCAAGCATTTACAATGAGAGAGGTGCCTGAGTTTGATAGTGAGAACCCGACTCACCAGGTTCATGTGCCATGGAACCGTACAGAATTACTGTCTATTAACAAAGTTTATCCAGATATTAGACAAAATACAGAACAGTGGTACAAGGTACCAGTTTCTTAAAACGGGTCCACTCACTTTGGGAGAAATAGATCAGTTGTTTTATCAGTTGTTTTCATATATTCTGCCAGCAGATATATGGCACCAATGCAGAATGCAAGATAGTTTAGATCCCACCATAAAATGGGAGGAATTGACCGAGCAGCAAAAGAAATAGGCAAGACTGGAGAATTGTCAAAAGGATTGATAGCACGTATCCAGCAAGTCGTTCCCTTTATGCAAATGTATCGGGATACATTGACTGCTTGCAGACAGGAAGAAGGGGAGTCAGTTGAATGATATTTTGCACGAAAAGAAGAAGCATTTACCTCGTTTAGTAGAATGGACATGTTATGCAAGAGGGACACAAGCCCTTTTGTTCACATTTTGTAGAGGGATTGTTGCCTTACCTAAAGAATGATATTCAAACCTATGAGTCTACATGGCCAACTCAAATTGCTGCCCAGATGCTGACTTTGACTAGATACTATGCAAATCGCCATGCTAAACATAAAGGGGAGAAGGAAAAGAAAATTAAGGAATTGAAAACCAGAGCACTACTGCAACAGGCTTTTCCAGAAAGGGGCACGGGTAATGTGTGTATGCAAAGGGGAAGAATAATGTATAGAGGGGGAAAGAGGTGCTAGTGCCCACCAAATAATGGAGCAGGTATGATAGACACTGGGTGTAATTTCTGGAAGGCAGAAGACCATTGGATAAGGGAGTGCCCGTTGCGCTGGAGAGGGCGAGGATGTTCTTATGGGTGAGGAATGACAAGGGGACCTTTGTAAGAACAGAGGCTGCGAGCAGTATAGTAATAAATACTGGGACATCAGCAGAGAATAATGAGCAAGATTATACTCATTTTGACCCTTGGCAAGGCCAGCAATATTCAGCTGGAGATATATTACGAAGATCATTGCATTGCAATGAATTACGCAGCATTGAGCTGCTCTGGAGAGGGAAACGGCGCATAAGTATTCTTTGTATATTCAAAGGGGCCATATGTAAAGACTATAGTGCAAGCCAAACAGGCAACATTTCTCCTTGATACAGGTGCATCCAATAAATACATTTCCCCAAAACTAGTGCCCCATATTCCCCTCCCCAGGAAAGTAAATACTTCAGTGGGATTCTCCAATAACCAGTTCAAAGTCCAATATCTGACCTTGTACAGTTCAGCATTAGTCCAATATCTTGCATGGCCCAGCTTGTTGTCACTGATAAATGTGCTTTAAACCTGTTGGGAATGGATTTGCTGAAACATTTGCATGCCACTATAGAATGCACACCCGATGGAGTGTGCCTACCATGTAATGCTGGGTCTTTTTCAAAATGTTTTGTTAATGTCACTAATGAAATTTCACTTGAACTTAGACCCTGTGATATAGGCTACGTGATCCAACAATGTAGGATGCATGGTGGTTGGCCCAGTGAAAATAAGGGTTAAGCCAGGTGTGTTATTACCACAAATTCCTCAGTAAAAAATACCCAGGGAAGGGTTAGAAGGAATTTAGGCCATGATACAGGATTTTTTAGGCAAAGGGATTGTAAAAGAAATTGCGGGGAGTCCCTGAAACAGCCAAATTCTTCCTGTGCAAAAACAAATTGATGGGAAGCCCTATGTTCCAGCACAATGGAGACTAATTATTGATCTCCCAACAGTATCAGGTGGTACCAGACATGACTTTCCTGTTTACCATGATACCACCTTCAGCCCAATATTTCACTGTTATAGATCTTAAAAATCATTTATTTTGCATTCCGATCCATGAAGACAGTCAGTCTCTATTTGCCTTTAATGTAGAAGGTCGGTCCTACTCTTTCCATAGGGCCCCCAAGGTTACAGTGAAAGTCCAAGTATTTACTGGCAAGCATTGAAAACACAGTAAGACATGTTTATACAAATACCATACTGCTCCAATACGTGATGATCTATTGATAGCTGCAGACACCCAAGAGCAATGCCTAGATTGCACTATACGGCTGTTACAATTTTTAGCACCACTGGGACATAAAGTGTCTCTAAAGAAGTTACAGTTTTGAAAAACACAAGTTACCTATTTAGGACATCTATTGTCAAAATAAGAGCATAGACTACACCCTCAGTGCATATAAGCTTTAATGAAAATACCTGTTCCCATCTCCCACAAGGATCTTAGAGGAGTTGTGTGAACAATTTAATTTCGCAGAAAGTGGATTCTCAATTTTGCGCTTATAGCAAAGCCATTGCTAGAACTAACACTGAGCAGCACTCCAGTTCCCTTGCCATGGACAGCTGCTCAGCAAGAAAGTTTTGATGTTCTAAAATCTGCATTATGTAACTGTTTTGGGCATCCCCGATTATACTAACTCTTTTACGTTGTTTGTGCATCAAAAGCAAGGCTGTGCATTATCTTTACTAACTCAGCAGCAAGGAGGAAAAACAGACTGTATGCATATTTCTCTTCTACATTGGACCCAGTGGCAAAAGCACTTCTGAATTATTTACGGGGTGTAGCAGCTGCAGCCCTTTCTATGAAAGTGGCTGATACTATGAAACTGGGATGCCAAGCTACATTGTCTGTGCCACATACAATTGATATTTTGTTGACTAAAACAAAAACACAGCATCTGACAAATGCAAGGTTAACAAGATATGAGCTGAAGTTATTGGCCCCAAACATTACCTTACATCGTTGCAATACTCTAAATCCTGGAACCTTGCTACCCCTCCCAGCGGATGAATTAAAAGTAATGCATGATTGTATATTAATAACAGATAACAAAACGAAGGGACAGGTCGATTTGGTGGATACTCCAATTGATAAACCTGATGTTACATTGTTTGTAGATGGGTCGTGCTTTAAATTTCAAAATGGTACTTCTACGGCAGTATATGCTATTACAACATTGAAAACTATTGTTGAAGATTGCAGGATATCTCAGCACAGGCAGCTGAAATCATTGCCCTTACTAGAGCTTGTGAGTTAAGCTCCAGTCTCATAGTTAATATTTTTACTGATAGCCAGTATGTCTTTGGAGTAGCTCACAACTTTGGCTGCTTATGGGCTGGGAGAGGGTTTTTAACTTCACATGGGACAAAAATACAGCATGGTACATTCATTTCTAATGTATTGTATGCATTGACCCTGGCAAAGAAATTGGATGTCATAAAATGTGAGGCCCATAAGGCCATTGTAAATTACATAGGGAAAGGTAATGCTTTTGCTGAACAAATTGCAAAGGCAACAGCGCAGTCCCCTATATCACCTATGTATATTAAATATATGGTGCAGCCGGAAAATATTGTATTTGATAATACCCTTGAAACAGTGAGAACTATACAAGTTGAAGACACTGAACAAGAGCTTCAGGATTGGAAATTACATGGGGAATGCATAGATGGATGTTGGGTGGATTCACAGGATGGGCACAGATGGACATTGCCAAACAAATACATACCGTTAATATTGTCTCATACCCATGGTCCATCTCATGTAGAAGCAGAAGGCATGTTTAATTTGCTAACTACAGTATGGAGCAATGCTAAATTAGGGTAAGCATCAATTGTATATTGTGGAAGCTGCCATGTTTGTGCTGTTCATGATATTAGCAAAGGAGAAGGTGCATCAAAAAGGTATTTGAGACCCCTAGAGTTCCCTTTTGAAGCCCTACAAATGGACTTCATTGAATTGCCTCCATGTCAAGGAAAGAAAAATGTATTAGTAATAGTATGTATGTTCAGCAAATAGGTAGAGGCATTCCCATTAAAAGACAATACTGTTTTATGCACAGATAAGGTGTTAGATAAAGAGTATTTACAAGGATGCGGGTGGCCAAACACAGTTTGGAGTGAAAACGGTGTTCATTTTGTTTATACTCCACTGGATTTGGTATGTAAGGCAGTAGGCATCAGGCAGAAATGTCACACTATTTACTAACCCCAATCAGCTGGATTATTAAAAAGAATGAATTTTACCCTAAAAGAATAAATTGGCAAATATATGCACCAGTAGCACCTTGGGATGGGTAGATGCACTCCTGCTAGCATTATTCTCAATGAGACATATTGTGCATTCAGGTGTTGGACTGTCTCCTTTTGAAGTGGTGATGGGCCGCCCAGCTAATGTGTGGGTTGTGCCAGATCCTAAATGCTTGAGCACTGTACTTTATCCTCTGTTGATAAATTACTGTATGGAGCTGCCTTAAACATTATCTGTTCTCCACAAACAGGTCATTGATAAATTGCCAAAGCCACTGGAGGGGCCAGGACACAGCATCCAACCAGGTGACTGGATCTTCATAAAGAATTTCCAGCGAACGTCTGGGTTGCAGCCCAGATGGAAGGGACCAGTGCAGGTGCCTAATCACTCAGAGTGCTGTGAAGTACAGTGGCCACAAAAGCTGGATCCACTCCAGTCACGTGAAGTGTGCACCCTCCCCCTTTTTGCCTGCCCTTGTGGATAGTACATTGCCTGGTAACTATATAAAACCCCCCCTCCTGGTGGTGAGACTAGTGACCTTTGCAAAACCAGTCAACCAAAAGCCATTGGGGTCATTCTGACCCTGGTGGTAAGGGGTTAAAGGCACCAGTAAGGATACTGGTGCCGTTAACCCCCTACTGCCGCATTCCGAGGTCCCTTAGCAGGTCCCACTAAGGCCGGCTGGTTTTACCAGCGCCCTTAGTGGGAGCCGCTAACAGCCCAGGGAGCTAATAACGCGCCTGCAATTTGCGGGCCAGTTATTAGCTCCTTCCCCATTCCCATTGAGCCCTATGGGGTTTCGAATGGGAATGGGGAATGGTTTTCAGAATGGGGACTTACCGGGTCCTCCAAGGTTGGAAGGACCCAGTAAGTCCCCATTCTGACTACCCGGACCCGGACCTGAGTTTGGAGGCAGCTATGGCGCTAATAGCACCATGGCTACCTCCAAACTCGGAATGACCCCCATTGTTGGAACAACTGAAGAACACGCTACAATCTGAGACCCAAGGAAGAAAAGGAATCCCTTTCTGTGAAGGATACCAACCAGGTGGGCAAGCGTGCCATCTCTAATGGACTATCTAAAGGGGTGCAATAGTAAAAATAAGACACTCCATAAAATTACAGTGGGATTACAACCTGTGCCTTTGCCTTACCTGTTACTTTTTGAGAAATATAATATGCCACGGCAACAGAATACCATTATATCACTCCAAGGCAATTCATCCATTGAGGACAAAAAGACTAGATGGTACACCACAGGAACCTTTGTATATGCAATGCTGATTCTCATCATACTGTGTGTTATTGGAGGATGGTTATTGGTAGAATAGATAGTATTTCTAGCTGTCTACAATACTACCATTGCTGTGCCCATTTTATCCACTATGCAGAAATACCATAGGGAGAAATGTCTAGAGGAAAACACCTTTTTGTCACTGTTGCATAACACACATGACATTTTTAATAGAAGCAACTTTTATATCTGTCTGAATTACCCAGTTTATGTGGGCGAAGGACTCCCATTACAACAACTCCCTTTACCTTTCTCCACCTCATGTTATGTGTTGGAGGTAGCTGTGGCTAGATATGTCCCTCCTTTCTTTGGCATATTTGCTAAATTAGTAGTGCCAAGCAAAACTCGCCTAGGATCACATATCAATATCATTATGAAAACCTTCTAAAAAAGGAAGGCTGTGAGGGTGTTACATTGTCTAATGGAACCTTCCTGCTAATGGTGTTGTGTCCTAGAGAATGACAGGAATGGTCCATCCTTGTGAACATGTCAGTATACAGCAATCAAGCCTCTCAACTGCCTTCCTATGCACCAGCTCTTCATATAAGGAATAATACTGTCTTAGGAAGTATATTTCGAGCGATGGTACAAAGGATATGGGTTTTACCTTGAACTGCAATTATAAGTTACACCTACCAGCCAAGGTGTTTAAGGGTCCTCTCAATATAGGTGAAGCAGTACACTTTATTTGTGCTACCAATGCATATTCCTGACTACCACCTGACTTGACAGGGTGATGCCACCTGGGCCTGTGCTGCCTGCCATTACAGTAAAAGAAAGTAACTGGGCTTCTCTCATGTGGCACAAGCGTAATGTAATACAAGATGATACTGTGCCACAGGTAATGGGAGATATTCCTAAAGCAATTATTCCCTGGTATGGCCCCTATGTTAACTCCGAAGATATATAGAGACTGTCCCGACTGCTTGAAGCTACAATAGGTGAAACATCGGATGCGCTTGCTAATATCACTGTTGAGTTAAAAGCTGTGCACCTTCTAGTGATGCATAGAGTAGTACTTGATATAGGTTTGGCAGTGAAAGGAGGAGTTTATCAGGGAAACATTTTGGTCATTTATACCTGACTCCTCCCCTTCAGCATGGCATGCCATCAATAATCTTCACAGTATTGCAGACCATGCACACTTCCCTGTGGGTACATTAGATATCGGGGGATCTCCATGGTCCTTAATGTCGACATTTGTGTGGAAACTATTCTCTGTTATTTTTGTTTTATTAGCTATCTTTCTTTTCATACGTTTGTGTATTGTGTGCCTGCTTTGTGTCGAACGTTAGCCTCATGGCTCAGAAAATCCACCTCAAATGCTTTTGTTATGCAAGAAAGCTTGATTAGAGAAATGTTAGCTACAGAAATGACAGATTAAGCAGGTGTTTAAGAGTACTGTGTCAAAAAAGGATCAATTGTGAGCTGTGTATTCAATATTGTAGGCTTTGGAAGCCGTTTTGATATAGGTGTTCTAAAACAGAAAGTTGCAAACATGTCTTGCTTTACAAATTCAGAGCTTGCAACAACATAGAATGCCCATGTATGGATGCAGCTGCTCACTTGTGCTTACAAATCAAGCTTGGTGTGTTATATAGCCAAGGAACGGCTGCAAGAGAGTAATTTGACGCCCTGGCTGGAGTTCAGATTTAGCCCAAGGTCAAAGACTTTGTAAGACTACGCTAACTGTAAAATGTATAAATGCTCTCCTTGTGAATGAGGGAGAAAAGACACAGAGAGATAATGAGAGAGGCCAGGGGGTTCACATGGTAGATTGTACGACCATGTGGAGTTCGCTGCAGTGGAAATAAAAACCTGTGTCTCTGATATTTAAACAAAATGTTAGTGTTTCATTTGCTCAAGTTAGAGTCTGAAAAAAGGCGGGTATACCAAAAAGTATTTTCTTACACAACTGAAAAGATTAATTTAATGAATTCCCCATTTGGTGGAACACTAAGGGGTGATTTTAGTTAAAATTCAAAATTAATAAAGCTCACTTTATTAGTGTGTGCTGAAAAACTATAGCCTATAATTGAATTGGGTAACCCTTTTCGTCCTGTTGACCCCAACTTCTTTAAGGAAATCAGTCCAATCTTTTTGTCCAGCTTCCCCTAACAAAGACCTTTGAGTGGAGGGGGTGTCTGACATCCAGAATTCCCCAAATCTTTCCAATTTTTCTGTCTGACTTCTCCAACCCAGATCAATGTGCAGTGTGGGGGGCTCTGAAAAAACAAATTCTAAATCACCCTGTGTTTATTTTATACCAAAAGTGTGGGTGGAATCATAATTCCCATATGTATTTTTACCAGGGGAGTTGCTAGGTCTGGAAAAGACCCGGGGCTAAGCTGATGTTGGAACTGTTGGGACTGGGGGCTAGCTAGTCCTTTGGCTGTAGCTCCTGAGATTCTATCCGGGGCTACAACCAAATGATCAGGGGCTATAGCTCTGTTTATTGATCAGTTTAATTATTTCTCGAAGGGAAATTTGTAGAAAGTAAAGAATTGTGATTTGTGTTTTTTTAAACTAATTTGTGTAATTGATTTGTGTAACAAAAAGTTTATGGGGAGCTACAAAGAAGGTGGCATTTGTAGTTGTGCAATTTCTATTACTTTTAATTTAAATAAATACAAATATATTTCCCGTACACAGGGCTGGTTCTCAGCTCATTGTTAGCTCAGGAGGGTGAAGGATTCAAGGGGCATGATATGTGTCTGAAGTAGGGCTGAATAAAAGAATCTGTTAAACAGTTTGTTGCGTCATACCTTGAGTGGGAGGGAAGGAACTCCCTGTGTTTAGGGTGGCTTCTCAATAAACTGTTACAAATTGGGGGCTTGTGGCCGGGATTTAGCTAGCTATTTCCGACTCATGACAAAGTGCAGTGGGGCAGACGGTTCATTTTGATTTAATTGCATTTAGGTGGAGACAAAGTCATCTTCGCCTTGTTAAAGTGCTGCAAGGACTTGACCCCTGAGTTTGCGGGTGGTGTATAGTTGAAAAATTAATATTGTGTAAGAATTGACTTGTGTGAGGAAATCAAGCAGGAACAGGGTGATTTTGCCCCTGCATAAAGAACGTTTTACTAAGGTGCAAAAAGCCATTGTGAAAATGACTACTGTAAAAATTGGTGAAGCCAGGGAGCATCTCCTAGCTAAATTATTTCTTAAAGGAGAATGGGTTGAGGACGATGCAGGAAACTGGCAAACCAGAATTGTGCAGCAAGTTACCTCATTAAGCAATGATATTTTGCTTGAAGGTGGAATGTTACACCAGGTAACTCTGTCGCTCTCTATCCTCCCCTCTGGCCAAACTTACTCTGCAGGGCACACTGTGGTGACTGATCAAAGACCAGAATTAAGGCATCCAACCATATACCTATGACACACCAGTCACGAGGATCCAAAGTCAAATATATTTATTCAATATTAGCATTTGATCAAATGGATATCAGCGCCCCATGATGTGTAAGAGGCGGACACCGTGAGGAGAGAGAGAGTGTGCACAAGTATAACAGGCACATATATAGCAAACTTCACAGCATTAGAAGGCATTGCCTGGCCCCCTTTGTCCAGACATCATCAGGCTAGGGTTCAAGGGGTTACTGCGTAATTCATTATACCAAAGCATTCTACACTCTTGCTGCCAGTGCCAAGACAATTTACTATCTGAGATCTGGGTGCATCTGGATGGAGGAAAACATATCATGTTCCCTATAATGAGATGGCATTCCTTGTCTTGCCATCCAATGTTATCTCTCTGTGCTAAGGTCAGACAGTTCTCAAGCAGAAATGAATAACAACTCCCACGGGGGAGCACATACAGCCATGTATAATTCTTTCTAGCTGCCTTCTATAATGACCTAACTAGACAGAATGGCACCTGGGTTTGCAGATTATTTGTGTTTATGTACCGCTTCAAGGTTCTCTCATTATAAGACAAAACAAATCATGTGGCAGCCTGGCATTCCTAACTATGTAAGCAACTAAAAGTTCAAGCAACGGTCGGTTACTGTGCTCAAGCTGAAAACCAGAATATATATATGCAATGAGCAGAGAGCAGAACAAAAACTCAAAATAGCCTCCTCACACAAAATGGCTTCTCAAGCAATGATTTTCAGGTTCACATGTTGTAACATTTTTTCATGATGCGAAAAGTGATACATTTCTACACTGGATGTTCTGATCCCTACAGACCTTCCCCTTTCTATCCCTCTTACCACTCCTCTCTCCTGGAGTGATCACTTTCTCCTTTTCTGCCAGCTCACTCTGTCCGTCCCTCATGCTAAGCCAACTCCAGCACTGCCACCTACCTTCTTGGTTATCCGTACCATGAAGCGTGTGTCAGTTAAGGGTTTCGCCGCCACCTTCTAGCCCCTCTCCCCCTTTGGCTGACTCACACCCTGACACAGCCCTTTCCATGCTCCACTTTGCTATATCCGATACTCTCGATGTTCTTGCTCCTGTCATGAGGATCCGCTTGAAGCCCAAAGCCAAGTGCAAGTCCTGTACGACTCAGACCTCCTCATCCTTAAACGCAAGTGCAGGGTGGTTGAGAGGAAATGGCGGGCTTCTGGTATATCCTCTGACAAACTGCCCTGCTGCCTGTTCCAAAGGCAATACCAGCTCTCTGTCCGCATCTGCGGCATCTAACAACTCAGCCGAACTCTTTAAAATCTGCAAGGAGATGGCCAATCCTGCTGCAGTCTCTACCTCTCTTGTCCCCTCCCAGGCCCCCTGCACGGCCCCGGCTTCTTATTTCATCTCTAAAATGCGGGACATCATGTCCTCTCTCTCTTCCTCTCCCTCTCCTCACTCTACTCCCTGCTCTAACTCTGGCCCTTCTGCAGCCACCTCTCCTCCCTCCTTCTCTGCCTTTCCCATGTTCTTCCCAGACAAGGTTTCTAGACAAGTCCGATCTATGAATGTCTCCTCAAAATGGGTTCACCCTTGTTCCTCCAAAACCATCAAGGACCACATTGAAACCCTGGCTCCTGCTCTGGCTGACTTCTGCAACCACTCCTTCGCCACTGGATTCTTCTCTTCCCCATGATGCACTCCCTTGTGCACCCTTTTCTTAAGAAACCCTCTTGTGATCTGTCCTGCCCGGCTAACTATCGCCCAATCCCCATCACTCCTTTCCTGGGCAAACTCCAGGAGAAGCTGGCCATCTCCCAGTTCATCTTCACACTGAATCTGTTGGTTGTCTCCATGACCATCAGTCTGGCTTCAGAGCTGCCAGAAGCACGGAAACTGCTCTCCTCAACATCTGTGAAGACCTGCTCTCCAACCTTGATTCCACCACCATTTGTGTCCTCATCCTCCTTTTTTTTAAAAACTATTTCTTATTAATTTCAACATGAACACCATACAGCGTAGCACCAAATATGCATTCCCATTATCACACATAGGTACATTCCATTTCCACGCCTCTGCCTCCACCCTTCCTGAGCCAACTCCACCCTTCAGCTTGCCTCGGCCCCTTTCTATGGGCGTCCCCCCATCATCCGCACTGGAGGGGCTATCTTCCTCCGGGCTTACCCGATCAGGCCCAGACAGTGTTCCAACCAAGTATTTCCAGGCTATCAGCGTGTCTGCTTCTTCGTCCCCCCCGCACCTGTTTGCAGCCTCCTGCCACACCATTGTTTCGGCATTAGCCCATTTCTAGAGATCATGCAATCAGGCTCCTGCTCTCGGCCTTATGCTTGCTTTCCAGCTCATTGTTATTCTACGTTTAACAAGTATGTACACTAGATCTTTAGGTTTACTCACATGTTTGAGTTTACGCGGCCTGGGGAACCCCCCTAACATGCATGCCCACAGGGAGTCTATGTCCAAGATTATCTCTTTTTCTGCCATGAGGTGGGCCCTCTCCCTCCAGAATGCCCTTATTTCAGGGCATGCCCAGAACATATGCACCATTCCTGCATTCATTGCCCCGCATTTTGGGCATGTCTGTGTTCCAGCATTTTTAAACTTGGCTATCTTCTTAGGGGTCAGTTATGCTCTGTGGGTGACAAACAACTGAATCTGTTGCAGCCTCACTTTTCTTGATACTTTTTTGTGGTAGCCCTGTACCCTGACCCACAGCCCATCTCCCACTTGTTCCCCCACCTCCTCCTCCCAATCCCGTCTCGTCTGGAACACCTCCTTCCCGACCTTAGACGTAAGCAGCTTCTATATCCAGGAGACTTCATGGCCCCCTTCTGACCCGTCACATAACGTTTCTATGGCGGCGTCAGGCTGTCGGGTCAATGTTGCTTCTGGCCACATACACTTTATCATCTTTCTTAGCCTAGCATATGTGATGTATAGTCCCCGGTATAATCCTGTATCTCCTATCAACGTATAAAACTCTTTCACCTTCTCATCCTGCCATACATCCCCTAAGGTTGCTATGCCTTTCGGTTCCCATTGCCTCCTAATTATCCCCCACATTTGTCCATCCATCCCTTCTAGTGCCACTAGTAGCATCTGCAGGGAGCACGGGACTGGGTTCTCCATTACCTGGCAAGCTCTCTGCTGTATTTCCCAACCCAGGACTAGCAATCGCGTCCCTCCTTACAGCTGCCATTTTGACAACCACATCCATTTGTTCAGAAAATAAGGGGCGCACTCGGCCCTAAGCAATTAAGACTCAGGTGTGGGATCATCCGCTAACCATCGCGCCACACATTGGAGTTGGCTGGCCAAGTAGTATACCTCAAAGTTGGGCAATCTAATGCCCCCCTGTTCGTACGGGTTCTGTAGCTTCCATAACGCTATTCTATTCCTGGAATTATGCCATATGAACTCCCTGCATATACTCTGTATTTTACCAAAGAATCTTTTAGATATCATATATGGAATGTTTGCAAAACAAAGTAATAGCCTGGGCAGTACCACCATCTTCAACAGTGCCACTCTACCCATCATGGTCAGAGGTGGCTTGGCCCAAAATGCCATACTGCTCTCAATTGTAGACACTGCCTTCTCAGTGTTCTGCTTGTACTCAACCTCGACTTTGTGATATACATCTATTCCCAGGTATCTGAACATTTCAGTTTCCCACCTTATCTGTAATACCAGCAGTTTATGTCATGGCACACCTACATATCTACCTAGGGGGAATATGCTAGACTTTTTAGGGTTAACTGTTATGCCAGATAGCGTCGCGTATCGCCCCATAACCTCCAAAATATACTGTAGATTCTCCTCTGGGTACCTCAGGTACAGCAACATATCATCTGCATACATTGATATCAAATGTTGCCCTCCCTTGGTGCTGATCCCAACCTCTCCATATTGCTGTCTCAAATACGCCACCAGAGGTTCCAGTGCTAAAATAAAAAGCATTGGGGACCATAGGCATCCCTGGCTGGTGCCTCTGCTCATTTGCCACTATTCTGATATGGTCGCCCCCGTTCTAACTCGGGCTAATGTTGCATAGCAATTGGACCCTCTTCAGATACCTGGGCCCAACCCCATATTCCTTTAAAACAGCCATGTAGCCAGCGCCACTTAACTGAAGCAAATGCTTTCACTGCATCCATCGAGATTATTGCTATCTCCTGGGAGCTTCCTTTCGTTTGATCTATGACGTGGTGGAGCCCTCTAAGGTGGTCTGATATACACCTGCGCGGGTCAGAGTGGATAAGTCTGTTTATAACTGGCCTCAACCTATTAGCCATTACTGCTTTGAGTATTTTACTGTCTTGGTTGAGCATCCAAGAGCGGTGTGTAGGACCCGCAATCCGCGTCTAATTTGATAGGTTTAAGTAGCGGAATGATTATTACTTCCCGAAGGGATACAG
The DNA here is from genome assembly GCF_040938575.1 of Ambystoma mexicanum. NCBI lineage: Eukaryota > Metazoa > Chordata > Amphibia > Caudata > Ambystomatidae > Ambystoma > Ambystoma mexicanum. Next base: position 637,767,223 of record NC_090925.1, read on the forward strand.
GTAATGTGTTTGTGTTAAACGCTTCATTTAGCATTGCCAGCATCGGAGGGAGCAATTCCGTCCTGTATGCTTTGTAGAACTCACTAGGGAGGCCATCCGCCCCTAGGGCTTTGTTTGTAGGTAGTGTCTTAATCATTTCTTCTAGCTCTTCTAACGTAACTGGAACCTTTTGGTTCTCCCTTTCTGTCGCATCAAGCTTGGGCAGAGCAATCTCTGTTAATGCTTCTAGCATGTCTAATTCTTCCCCATCCGTAATATCTGCATACAATTCCTTGTAGTATTCAAAAATAATGTATTCACTCCTTCCTGAGTGTCCCATGTCTGGCCATCTGCCCCTTTCATTGCTCTAATTGCTTGTCTGGGGGTCTCGCTTTTATATAGCCATGCTAGCAACCTGCCCGGCTCATCTCCCTCTGCATGCTGTCTCTCCACATATTTCCTGTAATTTAGATTGCATAGTCTCTCCCAGTGGTCCCTGAATTCCTGCTGTATTTGGCTTATGGCCTCAGTTTCCTCAGGGGATCTCATACCCGCCCGCATTTTTCGCTTCTAACTCCCTCTCTGCAATTTGCAATTCCCGTATTATGCCGCTTTGAACACTTTCGATTTGGATATTTCTGCTCCTCTCGCTACCACCTTAAATGCCTTCCACAGGGTCCCAGCTGATTCCACACTGCCAGTATTATTTTCAAAATACTCCTGTATGTCTTTTCTCAAATCTTCTCTGAACACTGTATCTTTCAGTACCTCGGCCCTGAGTCTCCATGCAGGATTCTTGCCCTTCGAGGCGAGATCTGGCATGTCACTATCAGTATTGCATGGTCCGAGAGGACTATAGCCTTGTATTCTGCCTTTGTCACTGCTTCCAGTAGCTCCGGTCCGATAATATATAATCCAAACTAGTGTGCAGGTTCTGTGGGGCGGAATAATGTGACTATCCCCTATATTGTGGGTGGTGCATTCGCCACACATCCTCTATCCTAAAATCATTTAACAGGGTGTGCAAGGCCCTTGCAGCAGGGGCAGGCCTCTCGACCTTCCTGTCAGACCTGTCTAACCTCTGGTCCAAGGTACAATTGAAGTTGCCCCCCCATGTAACTGCCCCATCCATATATGGGCTAATCTAGGCATATAGGTTCCTGAAATAAACTGTGGTATCTTGATTTGGGGCATATACATTTATGATGTTCACTTCTTTACTTTCAACTATCCCTCTAATTAGCACCATCCTCCCATCCTTATCTATGGTGGACTGTAATAGCGTAAACGGGACATGTGGCACTATCCATGTAATGACTCCTCTGGCATACGCTGAGTATGTGGCCCCTAGGGTTATCCCTTTCCATTTCCTTGTTACTACCTCTTGATTTTCCATGTTCAGATGAGTTTCCTTTAGCAGTGCAATATCTATCTTTTGTCTCTTCAGGTACATCATTACCTTATTCTGTTTAATGTAAAAGTTCAGTCCCCTCACATTCCAGGTCACTATCCTCAGGTCTCCCATTCTAGCCGTTTCCAACTCCACCTGTCTCTGCCACCACCCTCCTTTTCTTGCTCCGTGGCTTGTGATTGTAGGCTTGCTCCCTCTTAACAACCCCTTCCCCCTTTTAAACTCCCCAACTCCCTCCCCACCCTCCACCCAAACCCCCCAAACTGTTGCCCAGCTCCAACCTTGGATATCAGGCTACCACGCATCTAGTCCCTTCCTCCGACCTCTCTGATACTCAAGACTCTGCAGGGGGGACTCCATACTGGTATCCCGACTAAACTACCTACTGGGGGTGAGAGCATGTTCCAACTGTGTCTCCCACATTACCTTTCAGATTACCACCCTCTCCAACATCTCAGGGCCTATGGTGCACCTTCATCTTAAAGCTCTACATATTACGTATTATATTCTAGTCCAAAGTCATTGTCATTGTTTCATGTAACCTCCCCCATCGCTTAGCCCAAAGTACTTCCCAGAAACACCCACATTCACTTATACGGTCTGCTGTCCGTTTGGTCATCTGCTCCTGCTGGGCAATTCCGAGCGCCAAGCCATGTCGTCGCCTCCTTCGGGGTCTTGAAGAAGTGCGCCTTGCTGTTGTGTATCACTTTCAATTTCGCAGGGTACAGCAACATGTATTTGTAGTGCGCCTCGTATAGCCTTCTCTTGACAGATACATAGCTGTCTTTGTACCATAAAGTTGTAGTCCGAGTACACCGTGATGGTCGCGGATCCCCTTCTTATGGTCCCACCTTTGCGGATGTGCTCAAGTATCTTCTCCCTGTCTTTGTAATTCAATATCTTGGCGATGAACGTCAGGGGAGGTGCCCTCGGCGGCGGCTTTCTAGTCAGGGCCCTATGCGCCCTCTCCATGGCAAATCCCTGGGTGATTGACCCCCATCTATCTCTTGCAGCAGCATATTCTCAATATAGTTTGTCGGGTCCAAGCCTTGTGTTCCTTCTGGGAGTCCTACGATGCTACGTGCCCACCCTTCGCTTCCTCCACCCTGTTTTCTAGGTTGCACACTCGTAGTTGTAGCACAGCGACTTCTTGGCATTCGTAGTGCCGGTGCACGTGTTGGCCTCCACGTCTTTTTCCAGCATGCTTGTGCACTCTGCCACCTTCCTGACGTCTTGTCGTAGTAGATTGACAACACACTAACGGCATGTATTTTTTGCTCCAGCGAGGTCTTTAATTCTGCAATAGCTGTGTCCATCTTACATGCCCATGATGTCTTCAGCTCTGCTATGGACTCAAGGGTATTTTGATCATTCTGTGTCGGGGTCGCCTCAACTTGCACGTCCTGCTTCTTAGATTTTACCACTTCCATACTCATTGTTGATTTGGCTCCATAGTTGGTTGTTTCCCTTTGTTTCCCTTTGGTCTTACCTACTTTAGATGCCATGTCCATTCTCGCATTCGCGCAGTTCAGGCTACCAATGTCTGGATTGCTTATTAGTTTCCACCGCTGGGCTTCTGGGTCTCAGTCTCGTGGCGTTGGCCCAACCGTGTGACTAGTAACGGGAGGGGTCCTTATGCTCTGGATGCTGTGCTGCAACAGTCTTTCACTTTTGTTCTGTAGGCAATTTGTTCTATTGCTTGTGCCTCCGACTGAGCCCACTGCTACCAGGGGGGGCAGCCCCTATCTGGTCCCAGTCCGGTTATTGCGCACCACTGCATTTCCGGCCACTGCTTGAATCCCCTGAAACCACTGTTGGCAGTTTATTGTTAGCTCTGTGCGCTGTGGTCTCTCTTCGCAATCATCCGACATTCGGGGCTGATTAATTTATGGGCTTTACCGGCTTTAACCTTCCTTTCGTAGCCAGCAGTAATGTCTGTTGGCATGCCACTTTGCTCCTCTTACCTTGTGCGTTGAGTCCCTTCATGTCGCAGCAGAGGGTATTTCGTGTGCCCCAATATGTCTCTCCGTCCTCCTTTCCTTCTGCTAGGGCGGGTTTGTCATGGGGTACTTGCTATGAGTGCCTGCAGGACTGCTGGTCCCTGTCATGCAGTAGGGACAAACCTCCACTTACTTGGTGTGCACTCTGTGTCGATGGGGCGCAATCCACTGTGCCTTGGTCTATTCCAGTGGTCCACCGCAGCGCCGGATCTTTGGGTTGTTGTGTGCTCACGTAAGCTCAAGCAGTGGGTGTTTTACAGCAGGTTTGGGCAAAGCGCAGCATTCTGGTTTTCCACGAGCCCCCCGGTGTGCCTCTGAATGTGTACAGGTCGTGGCTGCATGGTTTTTCGGTTACCTCACCGCAGAGGGAACATGTCACATTTGCTTTCCTGTCCCCTTGTTTGCTCTCCGTAGTTATAAAGACAACTCTCAGTCCTTCTATTACTGCTAGGTGCAGCTTAGGGATCTCCTTGCACGCCTCCTGCAAGCGCCCGTGTGCTTGTGAATATGGACTTCCCTCCAGCACAAGCACCCCATGCAACTGTATCAATACACTGTTGCGATCATGTTGCATTACTTGCTTCCATGTAGTCTAAGCCGCAGCATCTCTTCTTCTTCTTCTTCTTAATTATCGAATGCGTGAGCGGACCCACGCAGGCGCTTCCCCATCCAATAGGAAGATGTGCACCAACCCACCAATCAACACATAGCCCACATAAACTCTTGGTCCGGTGCTCGTCCTCCCTTTAGTGTGCAGATCATGGGGCCCAGCAGCTACATGACCTTAGTAGTGGCTGGAAGCGCCTCACGCTTCATGCGGCAGAGAATTCTGCAGCAGTTATGTCCAGTGTTGTGTACTTCCGGCGCTTCCTTTACATATACGAAAGCCCAATCGTCCTTTAGAAGTTGGTTTCCACTCTTCGGAAGGCTCGGTTATGAGTGTGTCAAGTGTTGTGTGCTTCCAGGGCTTCCTTTATTTATACGAACATTCGGTTCTCTTTATCGAGCCAGTTTCCACTTTCTAAAAGGCTCGATTGCGCACCTCTTCCGTGCTTGTTACAGTAGCTTGCTGTTTATTAGCCAATGCACTGTCTTCACTTCTCGTGCACTGTTCAGTCCAGCAGCTTGCAGTCACGTCAAGAATCAGGTTCCTTTCAATGGCCTGGTTTCCGTCTCCTTTAAGGATACTTTGTATCTCGAGTCGAACACTGTGCCAGTCCTTCAGAGGTCCCGTATGTGCTGTCAAGTTCAAGATGAACAAGTGGGGCGAAGTGACAGCTGGTTGTCACGTGCTTTTTACAAGTGATTTCCGCAAACCCCGTGCTGCCGGAGGCTTGGATCTCACTCCCACGGACCGCTGCTCCTCCGCGTAGGCTCTTATTTTCTGCCTCCTGCCTCCAGCCACCAGTCTGCTCTCACATTTCGGCCGGGGCCCCCACCTTCTGCAGCGCAGCATGAATCTGTATCCTTGCTTCCCGCTTTGGCACAGCCGATCCGGGTGCCTTTTACAACCTGGCCACCTCACTTCCTTTGCCGGTGCTCTTCGGCTCCTCTCTTTGTTCTTGGTCCACCACCATTTTGTTTCTGTGCCGACAAGTCTCCTCTCTTCTTCTCCAGTCCACAATTCTTATACTACGATTCAACCAATGGCGAAAACACTATCTAGCTGTTCCATGTGCCTTCATGCGTGCGTAGTTACAATCTGAAGTGTTTCATCCACCTTAAGGCATATCTTTTGCATAGGATCATAAAGGATCTGCAGGAGCACCACAGAGACACGACCTATCTCATGGCTCTGTAGCCACGCCCCCTTCAACATTATGTTTTACTACTGACTTCTGCAATTGTATTTGCTCTCCCCTCTTGCTTCTCCACTCTTTTTGACTGCTTACTCTCTGTTTTCTCCTCCTCTCCCTTTGTCCCTTTTCCTATCTCCCCCCCTCCTCATCTTACTTTCTTCTATGCACTTATATTGTTCCTGGATCTAGTATGACAGCAAGCTAGTCTGTCTCCCCCGCTCTGTCCCATTCACCCCCTCCCCCCCACAACCCCTCCAGCACTATCTGAAATGTCTCAGGCCTAGTATGATAGTCGCTTGTTTTGATCCTCCCCTCCTTTTTTGCACTTCTCTCCCTCACCTTTTGTTTTTCTCCAGCTCTACCAGAAATGTCATCAGGCCTAGTACGGTAGTCGCTTGTCTGGTTCCATTTCCAGGCCGAGTAGGATAGTTAATTTCACATCCTTACTGTTGATGGCCTGTCAGAATGTCATTGTATTTTCCCTTGTTCCCTTCCCTGCCTTGAAGCGCTTTGAATGTGTATAAGCGCTACATAAATAAACTATCATATCATCATATCATAACATGGATTCAGCCAGACTTCCCTGATGTGCACCCACCACATCCCCGCTTTATTCAAAATAAAGATGACCTCCTTTAATGGGCATTGATGACTGACTTGGTGAAGCCTGTTAAAGTGCGCAGTGCAGATTAAACACACTGCAGCATACAACAACTGTCCCTGCTGCCCGCACATTTATGGAGTGACGCTTGCCCACACAAATTAAAGCAAATAAGTAAAACACAGTCGCAAATCATGCAGAGCTCAATGGAGAAGCACTGTCTGAGGAGATGGAGTGGAGCGTGAAAAGGCGGGATGGTGAAGCAGACAGCGGCAGCGCTGGTCAGCTCAATTGAAGTTGGACTGAATTAAAACGTGCAGGCCGTGCTGCAAGGCTCAATGCTGAAAGATGTGTGGCGTGTGCTAGGATGTATTGGCTAACTGGTATCAGCATTGGCTGCCCATTATTCAAGTTTGATATCCATATTGACGTAGTCGGTAAGAAAAATGTGAAACGTTTTTTAATGTGCAACAAAGCGAGGAATCACAAGCAATGCTTGAAGGAGATCTTTGTTCAGGACCCGCGTTACAATAGGGGGTTTTATCTGGTGATACACGCATCGCAGACTGCCCTGGGGGAGTCTTATCTCAAAGTTTGGCGATGAAAGATCGATCCGGTGACTTCTCTCTTGAGAATTGTGAATGAAGCAGAATGAAACGGAACCATTTTGGACAATGATCTGCTATTGATAGACGAGGTGCGCCATTTTCTGAGTCGAGGCTTGGAGGAAGTCGGGCATTAAATGATCGGAGAGAAGAGAAATCGGCTTTATTTGAAGCCAAGGAACTGTGCAAATCAGTGACGAGCTCGATTTATAGTATCTATATCTAGGTTTAATTTTGAAAATGTTTGGAAACACTTTTGTTTATAGTTCCTCTGGGAAAGTAAGGGGGCCATGTGGAATTGGGGGTTGGCATGCACGCGCGTAGACCTGCCCCAAGGAGAGCCGCAGAAATGTCACCTGACAGATGTTTGGTTGGGTAAGGACGTTTATGCTCCTTCTGAGTTTGGCAGTGCAGTAAAAAGTGATGTTAACGGAATTACTGCTCCATTTACCACACTGCCAAATCCTTACTTTGGAGGTAAAGAAGAGGAAAACCTCCAGCACTTAGCTGGAGGTATTTCTACCAGTTTACCTCCAAAAAATGCCAGAATTACTGCTGGTGGAATTGCTAATGAGGGTAATTCTGACAAACCCCAATGGAGTCCTATGGGACTCCAAAATGTGGAATAAGACCACCTCGGAATATGGAGCATTTAGCTCAAGTTACGAGGTGGTACCGTGGAGGTATGACAGTAATTTAATTTGGTGGATCTACCATCGGTAATTCCGCCAAACTCGGAATGAGGCCGATTGGGCTTCATTCCGAGTTTGGTGGTGCAGGGAAAAGTGCCAGCAATTTGTGACTGACACTTTTTTGGATGGTACTGGAACTACCACCATTTTTCACGCACTGCCAAATTACATTTTTGGTGGATTTAACCCTGGGGGGAATTACTGCACGGTAACTCTGCTGGTAGTAGATCTGCTAAAAATCTCCATAAAGTCTAAAAAAAAATGAGAATTACCACACTCTACCACCCCCTGTAATCCTGTGGTAAACCCAGGGGACCAACCGGTGGTAATGGTAACTGATGTTGGTGGTAATTCAGATGATTTACCACCACATTATCAGCAAACTCGTATTGAGGCCCACTGCACTTCTCCACTGGAGATCTTTAGAACGGGTCATGTAAGTTCAACGGCTTGGAACTCCAGTGAAGAAGGACGTTGCAAAGGATGTGCAGCCTTTGTGCACAGGCTAAAGCTTCGTCCTAAACGGAGGGTGTTTATTAATGCCAATAAATGCTCTTGAAGAGCAAGGACCGAGGATATCCCGGGGTTTCATGACAGACCCAACGTTGCCACTTATTTTTGCATTATCATAATTTCCTTGGTAGTTAGAGCAGGAATTTTTTTAATGAATTTATCGGGATTGCCTCTGCAGAAGTAAGTGATCAGCTGACTGGGTGCCCATTGTTTTTGGAAAAGCGGCAGGAAATTCTGGGTGCAAGGCTGAAGTGAAATGAATGCCCGTTCTCCATATTCTGACGGGCACAGACGAATCGGACGCAACAGCAGATGGGTACGAAGGGGCTGATTATAAGTTTGTTATTACTGCATGCGGTGTGCACGTGGCAACAGGAAGGGTCCACGTGATTTAGAGTCAAGCAGACCCTTCAATTCTCCCCCGTTTTGGAATTCCATGGGACTCCATGGGGTTCAGTAATGACTGCATGGGGTAATGGTTTGGCGTGCAGAAACGTTCCTCCTCGCAAAAGCAGGCCCCTTTTACATACTTTAATTGTGAAATTCTGACTTTGTCGGTCATTAGGGCTGCCCGTAATCCCGTCACTGCCACTTTTATTTACTTTATGGTCAAACTCTACATGAGCTCCCTGATGTATTAATGAGCATGCTTATGGGTGAGCGTGGCTACGACAACTCTCCTCATGCTTTTCTTGTGGTGCCACCACTCTGTCGGGTGCAGGCACCACATGCACTGGGTCTGCAGGAGAGAGAGGACATCCATATCAGAAGCAATCATGATCCTACTGAGCGACAGCCGCATTTGGTGAGGTAAGGCTCACATCAGTTAGTATACACTCTAGGGTCCACATATTATCAGGTATAGCTTGAATCCTATGTCATGTACTCAGAACCGCCACACTGGCCTCCTTCGGCTGGGGCTTGTCCAAGTGTCCATGGCAATGGGGACTCTTAAACCCCTGGGCAAACAACCTTGACGGCAGAATGGCTGCCATAAGGCGCCAACTTCCAGATACTGGATGCGAACACGCGCAGCTGTGATTATTTATAAAAAATGCCGATGGCCTTAATCCAGTGCATGGTAGCAAATGTCCTCAAGTCTGCTAGATGAACTTTCGCTTAAGACGGACCTGGGTATATTGTGGGTGGTAAATCTCGCGCAGGTAGCAGGAGTCAGCCCCACCACCAAAATGTGGAACATGGGGAGTAGGGATTTTGCTGGTAGGAGTGTGTGACTGTAGGCAAGTTTTATCATTGGTTTTTAATAGTGGAATTCAATGTTGCTTTCAGTAACAGTGCAGATAGATGTACGCCTGACGAAAACACAAAAAGCGTGTGTGTGGTGTGTACACAACTTGCTCCCGCCACCTCCTGGAGCATTTCCTTTATATTGTAATGTAATGGGTTATTTATCAGCGAGTGCGTTGCCCAAGAGCTATCCTCCCGAGTGCATGTGTACAATGCAGCGCAGGGAACAATGGCAGACAGCCGAAGCTTTCCCTCACAATGTTACAGAGAATTCATGTTTGATAGTGAAGGCAAGGACCAAGTGGCGTTCCACATCTCTGCTATCCCACATGCAGCGACACCAGTCATAAGTATGGGAAGAAGTCAAAAGTTCTGAAGTGCACCCCTTCCTATAACATCACACATGCAGCTTACCATCACCAGCAGTCTGCACAATTACCCCTGAAAACACTACAGCAGTGACACCAAGTTCTAACCCTGTACTGCAGCAATGCATAGCAATGGATAGCAATGCATAGCATAAGTGATTCCCAAATATATTGGGCTAGTTTGTGGAAGTGTTTGTCTACAGTAGTAGACAGACATTCTCTGCTTGATGCTAGCCTGGCTATAATGTTGGCAATAGAATACTTGTCCAACTCTTTAGTTCAAACCCTGGATCCAGCAGATAAAGGCAAAAGGTGATCACAACTGAGAAATTCTCAACCCCGGTTCTTGCTTTTGCAAGACAGTATTGAAATTGTATGATGAGGATATGGCTACAGTAGGGTGTGGACATTTGGACCAGTGTTCAGAGCACGAGCTACATGGGCATCACTCCTCTACCATTCAACACTGGCTCCAGAATGATGCATGGGTTGACATTTGTATGGGTATCTGGTCATTGCATCTAATGCCATTGCATCTAATGCCATTCCAGCGAAATATTTCCATCTAAGAAATGTCCATTGAATGCATATTTTTGGAGGGCAAAGGGGTAATTTTTGTTTATGTGCATTATAAAGGGTAAAAGACGATGGTTGGGGGGACACCCGCAAATCCCCTCCAAACCTCTCCCCCCAAAAAATAAAAAAAATGCATTTGATGCAAATTATTTAGATGGAAATATTTATGCAAATGTATGTCGATGCAAGGAATTCGATGCAATGACAATAAACCATTTGTATGCATTTCAGAACCATTTAACGTTGTGCATAAAGGGCTTCAGGCCCTAAGCCACATAGAAATTGACATGGAGGTGGATCGAGGCGGTTCCGGGACTGTGTCTAAGGCCTCATAATTTGCATTTGGGATTTGTTGCATTAGGCAATTATGTCCTTGCTGCCTATGTGCATATCTTTCACCTCATAGTCACATGCTTTATCAGCACATGTCAGCCTGTGAAAGAAATGGTGGCTGTGTCTGAGAAGATCAGCTCACATTTCAGCCGGGTTTACCATGCCAAAGATGTACTGCACCAAATGCAGGTAAGCTATAAGTTGCCACTGCACAACCTGAGGATGTCAGTAGCCACCCATTGGAACGCTACTTTGAAAATGTTGGACTGGCTACCTGAAAAGTGCATTGCCATCACAGCTCACCTCTGCACTCAAAGCAGAGCTATAGATGTGGCCAGTTAGCGGTCACAAAGAACCCCTGAGTGAGATTCTCCCTCTGATGTACCTACTTGAGCTGAATCTAACCAACATGGTGAGGATCCACTCAGGTGATGCCAAAGTGACACCTTAATTCTACCTTGTATGGCAATCAATGGGTAGTTAGATTTAAAGGTAATTTTATGCACCTACTGCCTTCCGTTATGGAGCCATGTTTCAATCCCCCAGTGAATCATTTTCATCTGCATGTTTCAGGGAGAAGGACCTGCAGCAAACATCACAAGGAGAAAACAATGTGCAAATAGGCAAGGATGTCTTGCTGCAGTGCTTGAGAAAGAAGAGAAGAGGGAGGAGAGGCACTAGGCTCTGTGCCGTTTCACTGCCATGTCTCAGGCCTGGATAGTGATGCTGCCCTGACAGGCATGGGTGCGCCTGACATCACTGCTATGACCCCTCACAGGGAGCCTACATGGACTCCCTGTGCCTCTGCCCGGGATCAGTGAGATCTGTGGGGGTCCCCAACTGCTGCAATCCAAACCACCATAGACAATGAAGGGACTGCCCACCTCCACGTTACGCGGCTGCTGTCTGCCACCCAAACGAACATCATGCCTTCTAAAGACATCACCAAACAGAAGAAACAGAGGAAAAAGAACAGCAGCAAAGCGCCTTGTGTAAAGACTGGTGCAGGGTATCTGTATTTCTGCCCCCTATATGGTAGGGTAGAGACACAGAGCACCCGAGCCAAGGTTCTCTATATGATAGCTATGGATGAGTAACCGAGGCTTAAGCTCTCAGGAGGTGATGCAGGCTGGTTCTTAAGTACAGTGAGTCCCCAAGCCCCCACACAGGAATGTCCACACACTATGTTATGTGCTAACACGGTTCTTTATAGAAAATCAAGGGTCAGATATATATATATACACATTTCAATAACACACTTTGTACTCTGGTAATACTATAATGACAAATCTGTACAATTCTATGTGGTACCACACCTAGACTTTAGATTCCTTTCAAATGCATCAATTGCTGACAATTATAACAATGCATACAAATCATTCAGTAAGGTGTATCCGCATAGAAATAGGGAAGAAAGCCAAGTTAACATTAAGCAATGTCAGAATGCTTTCTTTGTGGAGAGATACACAATTCTGAGTGAGGATCCCCCCACTTGGACAACCTGTAATAAAAGAGTTAATAAGCCCAGTCCATAAATACTCAATACCCCTTGCTTCTTGGTTAAAAAGTTCAACCACCTCAATGTACCTGAAGTGAGAGTTTCTTCGACGGTTCTTCGTTGGTATCTTTCAGCAAAGTGTTTGGTGCTGCAAATAAGTCTCTGTAGACTTGAAAGACCTTCTGCGGTGATGGATGTAGGCCCGGCAGTGGGCATTGGATGTCAGGAGTCGCGGTGGGCAGTCCTCTGGCCTGCCAGTGCTGCAGCACGTACCTCGGGATAGCTTCAGCGATCGGGACTCGACCACGGGCTGAACCTCGAATCTTCACTACACCAGAACCCTGGGGACGTCTTTGTTGGTTTCTGGTGATGGGAAACCCACCGGCAGACTTTCCTCGGTAGCCAGCGGCCTCGACTTTCTACGGCTTTCAAATGTTCTTAGGCAATATGGAGCTTTCTTGACTCCGGGCATCAAGCAGCAGTGTCAAGGTGTTCCAGCTTCTGGGTGATGCAATTCAACTTGGCTTCCAGCGGTCATGGAAATCTTCTGACCCCGGTCAACCCCAATGGACTTCAACGACCCTCGATGTCTAGGCGCTCTCTTCAGGATACTCGCCGGACCCCTTCTCCAGACGTCAGATTCACAGAACTGGCTTCCATGGTGCTTAGATGAGGAGCAGCAGTTTTTGCATGATGGTCCCTCGTAGCTCGCAGAGAGGTCTTCTAGTCAGGTGGTCCTCTCTTGGATCAGTCCTCGACAGACTCGACAGCTCTTGGATTACACTGAAGGGAATGCAGCAGCAATCTTCTCCAGCTGGGCTTCAAGGATCAGCTTCAAGTTTCGACTTCAGCTTCTGAACAAATTGGTAAGTGAGAAGTCCCCAGTTATACACATCTGTCACTCATCCACTATGGCTGAGCCAGGCTCAGTCAGCCAATCACACAGAAGGGCATTAATGCAGGCAGGAAGCCAATTATGCTCACAGGCATTCAGGCCATTCACTCCACCCAGACACCCATAACAAGGAATGTGGATTGGGGCAAGCACCCAGCCTTTCGGCATACTACACTGCATTTTTGTCACTTTCAGGCATGGCTGTCTCATTGTGTCACACACACACAAACCAGACACCCATAAAATGGAATGCATAATGGTCACACACTCCATTCACACAGATCTCATTCCAAGGGTGTACTCACAACATACAGTCACTCGGAAGGCTCCAGCCAGTCTGGCTTGGACTTCCACACAATACCTTATATATTTTCTTCCATCCAACAGCCATTCAGGCAAATGGACAGAGTCAGGGCTTCCCAGGACTTTGGGAAAACAAGGTACCAGGCAATAGAAACCAAGAGGCCACAGGGGCCATCTTGCCTTCTATCAGGAATCCACTGATTCCTATGGCAGGGCCTGGGTATCCCAAACTGGAGGCTACTCAGAGCTCCTCTCACATCAGCATGAAGCTGCCACCAGCCCATATCCTGCTCTGTGGGGAACACACAAGTGCCCCAGAACATACACTAGGGGTACAGGGTTGTACCCCCACCTATGGGTGCCATAAGGCTATCCTAAGGGTCTTTGTTCACCACAACCAGAAAGAGGAAGAGCTGTACTGCCAGGGGTCCCAACTGCAGAAAATAACACAGAACACACATGATAAGGGAGAACAGGACAAGGACATGGAGGCCCTGTCCCTCCAATCCATTTCCAGCATCACACCTTGGGACAGCCCTGGCCAGGCTGTCTCCCAAGTACGGAATTTATATATAGTTTTTACAGCGCTGTGCAGTAGCACCTGGAGCATTCCAAGTTCTAGATGGAATTACCAATAAACGATCGCAGACCCAAATAACCGGACAGACTCAAAGAATATGGGAAAGTACTGCTTTATTATCTGCTCAAAAAAAGTAGGGAAACCTGGTGAACAGACATATTGCAGCTCACACACTCTCATCTATATTTTGATTATTCAAAGGCTTTATACCACAATGTACGTCAGTTATGATGTCATCCTATGTGGCAAACAATAAAACCTATTGAAAGGAGGGATTGGTGTGGGCGTGCCTGACTAGAGAGCAATGAGGACCTGAGTCTTTGCCAGCTCCCGTGAACGCTGACAGAATCCTGAGATTACAGCCTTTATCTGTTGCAGACGACAACTAAATACGTATCAGCAGAAGGGTGAATATGTGCTGAATCGTTGGATGAAGGGTGAAAGGTGAAATCCAGATTAAACCGTAGGAACTGAGGCTGCAGTGGAGCCCGCGGCCGACCGCAGAAAGGTCTTCAAAATGGCCACCGCCTAGTGACTACTAAGCGGACAAACGACTGGGTAAAGGTAACGGCCACAACCTGAATTACATGAAAGCTGGTGCTGAGGAAACTACGCCTCAATCGAGCGGACCATGCCGCAACCGACTACTATCCTAAATGCAGTGTGTGTGCGGAATAGCATACGCACACCGTGCACCAGTGCATTAGGCCTTGTGCTCTGGCCTGCCCGGACCCCGTGTGCAAGCGGGTCGCGTTGTGACCCTGTGATGGGCGGTGCGAGTGTGCGGCTGGAGGGGACCACCGATACCAACGCAGCACTGGATCAGACCTTGCTCCTGGGCATCGGAGAACACCCCGGCACCACGGGCAGGAGCCTCAAGTCCCACAAAAACCCAAATCCTACTGAGCCACTCTGAGGGGGAGATTCTACGAGCATGCCGGACCTTTGAGAATGTTTAACAGCGTGCCGCTGGAGCACCGAACAACGACGAGGCGCCGTGACGAACGCTGCGGCCCCCAAGCCCTAGAGGTGTCCCAGACCCGGGCGGTGCCGTGACGGACTGGAGCAGTTTGGAAAACAATAGCGCCCAGATCCATGTGGTAGTGGAGTTTGTGTCTGCACTACACAAACTGAATTAACTGAACTTCAAGAAAATCGTAGAAACACTGCTCCTCTACTACTGGTCATGAGATAAGTGCCAGCCTCAACGCAGGCTCCCCTCCAAAACAAACAGTATTGCTCTTTCCTTTCTCCCTCGCACTTGTAGGTCCACCATCTCAATCACACAGGCGGGGACTGGGTTACACGGACCGGATAATAAGGCGAGATACTGTTCAGCCTAAAGACTAATGCCAAGTCAACCACCCCTCATGCACTGCTCCCTCCCACAAGAAACAAGACACAAGGTAGAGCGGTGACGAACGGAATACTCCAACCTAACTGATAGACACTAATATTTTGAAGAAAGGCTGACACGCACCAGTGAAGGTCAGGACAGTGCAACACCTGCACAGCTACTGTGGCTACTGGAGGAACCCTTCCCTGTCGGGGACCAGCACAGAGGGGTACCATAGCATATCGTCTTCGGAAATGTGAGTACATTAAATGGAACTTTCCCAAGTGCTGATACTGGTGGATGCACCACTGCCTGCCCGCTCCCCGTAGACAGGGATACTATAAAAGATTCTGAAATATCGAGGCAAGTTAAATCTGACCATCTGCCACAGCTTGATATTCCTTGCTGATCCACCGCAACAGGACTACATCCAGCCTTTGCTGCCAGGGGGATCGTGGCACGGCGTGATACGCAACTACTCTGAAGGCCACTCTTGCCCTGCATTATGATCGGTCTGTCTTCCGCTCTCCGGGGCTGCTGGCTGTACGCCCCGCACACATGCTCAATACAAGGATTGCACAGCCCCTGCTGTCATTAGGGAAGTGCACTCATCCTCGCAATGTCCAACAGAACCCGCGGCGCGGGCAAGACAGGTGCCATGGACAAGTTTGCTAAACTAACATTCAGGCCTGAGCAGGGACAATCCGCCTCCAGCCATGAGGACGCAGACGCACAGTTGGATGCTCCTGGCCCTGGCCTCACAACCATGATGGAGTCCATGGCCAAGAACTTTGCCTCTTTCCATGAAAAACTGGATGACATCAACGCTAATGTTGCGTCACTCCACACAGCCAAGCTGGATCAGCAAGGCTCTAGGATTACAGAGGCGGAAACTAGGATCAGCGCCAACAAGGATGGAATCGCAATGCTGCAAGACACTGTGTTAACTCTAGTCCGGGACGTGAAGTCAGTCAAAGCAAAATGTGACGATTTGGAGTCCAGATCACGTAGAAACAATATACGCATCGTCGGGGTCCCTGAAAACATGCTCAAGAGCCGGCGTGAACTAGCAACGGAAAACCTGCTCAAAGACCTGCTCGGTGACCCTCCCTTGTCCCCCTTCTTCACCGTTGAATGTGCCCATCGCGCGCTGGCCCCGCCTCCTAAACCCGGCGATTTCCTGAGACCATTAATAGCGAAGATCCTTAGCTACAGGGAAAGGGACCGGGACCAAATTCTCTGGCTTGCACACGAAAAGGGTGAACTCAGACTCGAGGCGCAGATTATCTGGATCTTCATGGATTTTTCCACGGGAGTGCAGCAGGAGCATCACCAATTCACCAGAGTAAAAAAACTGTTAAGGGACAGGAACATTGCATATGCCATACTGTTTCCCGCTCGTCTGAAGTTCACCTTTAACACCAAACTGTATTTTTTTCACAGTTCAATACGAAGCAGTGAAATTCATTGAAGCACATATCCCCTTGCATGCTCCCGCTGACGACCTGATGGAAAACGACTGAATGATGCTGTGTCCTCAGACATGTCTGCTGTGCCACCTTCAAGATCATAGCTTCTTCTATGTCCCATGAGCAATTAGCACCCTAGGCAAAATTTCTCTAATTGCTGTACTATTTGCGAACCGACAGGTCAGTCCAGCTGCCCTAACTAAGGCGCCCTGAACCACCTTCTCCAATATGATTGTATACAAGTCGTGTTGAATTGGTGGCCGGTGATTCTTCTTCCGCTCCCGATTTGGTCCACCTGTTTTACACTTCGGTCGTATTTGCAATTCAGTAATTTGGCCACTGCGGCCCTACCTCATGTGATGTGGGGGAAAGGCCTGGTCGCCACGTCCACGGTGAGAAAATTATTGGCACCTTTGTGTTCCCATATAAATTGGCTTCACGGTAGCAGCGCTCCCCTCTGTGGCTGCAATGTTTGGTATGGTGTTTTTGTTGCACGCTTGCTCCTGTTGGCCCAGTGCGAAGGTTGAGATAAGTTGTGGAGAGCCCATGTTTGGGCGGGCAGGGGGTGGGGAAAGTCACACTGCCAGTTTGGGATGGGCAGTGAGGGAGGTGGGGAGGGGGGTGTGGGTTTTCCTGAAAAGGGCAGAGAAGTTAAGGCACTGCACGCGATGAGTGAACTACATTATTGCATTACTAATGATGCGCGACACATGGGCAGTTGAGCTAACTGGGATGCTCCATAAAATGAGGGTATGGCTATCCAGTTGATGTCGTGGACTCTAGGGGGGATAGGCAACTTCACCAAGGCTCGTAAGATCATTGCATAAGCACATAGACATGGGGCGAGGATACTCCTCCTGCAGGAGACGCATACCTAGGGTCGCCTCGCTTCCAGCCTCGCACCCTCCTGATGTCCCAGTAGATTTTACACCACGTACTCCACACAATCCAGAGGTGTGCTGATCTAAATCATAAATTAGTAAAATTTGTTTTAAAGAAAAGCCTCATAGACCCTGAGGGAAGATATGTTATACTCCACTGTATATTAGTTGGTAGGGAGTGTCTGCTCGTGAACACATATGCCCCAAATGTCATCTCACCTGAATTTTTTGATCAGTTGGTTTCACTACTGCTGGGGTATATTAGGGTCCCGATAGTTTGGGGGGGGGGGAACATGAATCTTGTAGTAACAAAGGTTACTCGTCACTCAAGGTAAGTTATGATGTATTTATTGTCCAAGTCCAGCTCCTTCATCACACAGTAGGGGATTGTTGAAGTCATCTCGAAGTTCCGCTGTTCACTTCCGGATTTCAGCAGTCATCATAACATAATGTGGAAGTTTGGAGATGTGAGGGACGTAAAGGATGTTCCGTTTTCCTATCGGAGTGCAGTGAGAGTCGTGTGTGCCACCAGAGGACAGTGCACCCTGTCACTGGTGTTTCTTCGCGTTGTCCTGGTCCTGGTGATGGAAGTCCAGCAGAGGGCGGTGAATTATGCAATGGAAGTTCCTGTACCGGTGTTGGAAGTCGAGAGAGTCAGTATCACTTCCTGGATTTGGCGTTGGGGTACTTCAAGGAACCTTATGGATTGAGAACATCAGGTTAGAATATCTGAGATATTACCCCTCACCAGTGCAACCCAACAACCGACCTGTGAATATCCCCTCCGCTGGTCCCCCGATGGTATCATATACCTGGGGGTTCAAGTAGCACTATCTAGATCTGCTCTGATCGCTGACAATTACCACACCGGTGCAAAGTATTTTGAGTCAAAGGTGATTAAATGTTGCACCCTTCCACTCTCCTTGGCCGGTAAACTCTCACTGATCAAAAGGGTTCTAGTCCCAAAACTTCTATATATCTTCGTAAATGTACCAATCTGGCTGGGGTAGAGATCTTTTGATGATTTACACGCTATGGGTTCCCAATTCGTATGGCATGCTGGTGCGTTCCGAAAGAAATGGCAGCATATGGCCCTACCTTATGAGAAACGGGGGTTCACAGCTCCTGAATTGACTCTTTATTGAAGCCCAATTTGCCACGTACTGCTATAAACATTGCTACATAGGCCCTCATAATTGGTTGGCATTCTCTCCCAACCTTGGACATCCGGCTCGTTAGCGGCACGTGATCATAATGAAACCCAGGTGTGGGGAATGTCAGACTGCTACCCACTTGGTCAATTAGCCTACCATCTCTCTTCAGTAAGGCTCTAAGCCAAGGTATTAGAGTAAATTCTGGTGTCAGCAGAGCCGTAGCTAGGGTCCGCGGATCTCCAGCTTTCAGTGTCCCAAAGAAGTCGAGGTCCACACAAGGAGCAAAGGTTACTGCTGTTTATTATAGCAAACAAGCAGGGACAACACACATGGAGCAATCCAGTCCAGGCATATCTCGCCAAATTTGGGCTCGCAGGCCGCTTTTGTGCAGTTGTGACATCACAATTAGCATCACCAAACAAGTTCCTTCCACGAACCTAAAGCCACTCCGGGTTGGCTCCCTGTGTGGTGGGTACAGTATAGAAACATATTTAGCGCTTTATTAGTGGTGGCCTCCGTGTCAGGTGGTGTACTTGGGTCGTCCCTAAAACTTGTTACATGAAAAGTGTTACATTATAGAGACCAGTAATTGGTTGGGGAGTCCCGACGTCTGCCCCTAGCCCCCAGTGTTCCTATTTGTCAGGCCGCGGGCCCCCAAGCCTGGGACTACCGTTGGTCTCAGCACACAAGACACCTGCTCATGTACATTGTATATCAATAAGGTGTGACTATGTGACAGTGTGTAACAATTGAGTATTTCTGCTAATGCCATGAGAGCATTCCATTCCCAGCGCAGACTGTGTTTGGATTGTTGCAATTTGTTGTGAGCTCGGTCTCAGACGTGAGACGACTGCATCTTCCCAATCTCCAGGCCTCGGCATCATGTTAATTCGGCTGTGTTACATGTGGGGCGACCGTCGGTGAGGCCGAATTACTTCAATTTAGTTTGTTTTTTGCTTGGAATATTCCTTGCCGTGGCCGGTGTCACCTTGGCTCCGCGAGTGAGGAATGTTGTTTGCAAAATCACAGTCTTGGCTGCAGTAGCTCCTGCCAGGGCTATTCACCTTTCACAGCATTTTGTGGCTTGAGGCTTCTACGAGATGATTCTAGCTTGCTGGATTTTCCTAAGGCCTCCTTCTGCTCTGACTGTGTAGTTGCCATAATGTCCATAGGTTAGTGAGTGTTACGGTTAGTCAGGTTCGCACGTGTTCTTCCTGTTTAACGCAGCTGTGTCGTCATGACATCTCTAATGACTTCCAGCATAGCTTGTGGGGATGTCAGTCAATTTGGTCCATGTAATCCTCTCCAGCTCGGTCATGGTTATCTTCACTTGTTTTGGGAAGGGCTTGTCCAGTAGCAGGGTTATATGGCCGGGTGGGCGGATACTGCTCATGGTGCATACCTATTGTGGGAGCAGTGGTGATTGGTGCAAACTCATATGGTCGGTGGTTCTTCTGTCAGGGGTGCTTCTTCCAGTTGGGGGCCCCATCGGGAGGGAGGGGACATTCGGATTTTCCCTCTTCAGTCCCACCTCTGGTCGACTTGTCGGCCACAAAATTACTGCTTTGCTTGTCATCTCTGAGGCACCAAATCTTTGTTTATCCCTGAGAGGTGTCCATAATGATTGACATGATCTTCAAATGACCAATACATGTACACGCATCCTCCTCCGGGCTTGCAGTATACCCATTTTCTGACATACATTCCTCGGATTCTCCAGTTTCATTGAGGGTGGTTACATGTCTGCCTCTGTGATCTGTTGACGCAGTCTCTCCTTTTCTTTTAGTATGACATCTGCATGTTGGTCATCATCTAGAGGCATGAGTATATTCATTCCCATCATTTTTTCTGCTGTTTTCTTAGATTTTGCCATGCATGCCTTGACCCCAAACAGTGAGGCCATTCCCAATATTAAGCCTCCCGCCAGTACTTTTAGGCCGTCCGACAGCCAGGACGGCACCCAGGAGCAAATGTATGAAAACCAACTCCTATCCTTCTTTGTTGTCTTGGATTCTTCTTCCATTTTAGCATGCATTTTTGTTAACTGTGATAGTCCCTCCGGCAGTGCCCCGTTGTCTTCGTCATTCACTGGTATGAATGTGCTGCAGGAGCTTCCTATTTTGGCACAGACCACTCCTTCCACTGCTGGGAGGAGATCCAGCATGTATCTATCTTGCAGGGCCACCAATCGAATAGCTTGCAGTTCTTCCTTTATTGCATTGAACCCTTTTACAGTAGAGTTTATTGTCATCATTAGTTCCCAACAGGTGATTTGTAGCCATTTGTCATTAGCATACGTCTGGAACCCGGGATGTATTATTGCTGAGAAGAACATGGCAGCCCTGCTGAACAATCTGTGTGATGGTGGCACTTCATCCAGGGCAGTTTTGGATCGCCCCAGGGGTAATGTCCTTGTCTTTTCACTCTCTTTAGTGTTCCGTCCTTTGCAGCTGCATCGTCTGAGGGGCGTTCTATCGATTATAACTATCTCTTCCATCTCCGGTTGCCTTCATCCATCTTTGGGAGGTCATCTATCTTGATATGTTTCTTTGGTACCACTAGTGAGGGTATGTTGACGTGGGCTAGAGAACATACTCCTTCCCAGTTTGGTGGTAAATTGTCATATGCCTTTGAACCACAGGGCCAATAGTGGTCCATTAGCACCGCCGTACCTGAACCCATCTCGGCAATTTTCTCAATCCTTCTGCACCCGTCATTGTTTCCTACCTCAATGTCTCTGTCGTGTTGATAGCACAGGGCTGGTGTTAGAGGAATTATTGTTAGTGGTCCATCTTCCTTATCCAGACATGTCAGTAAGCTTGCGCTCTTGGCACATTCCTTGAGATACTTGTCATTTTCTTCCTGAACCTTGTTTACAGCAGCTTTGATCAATGTTAATGGCTTGCTCCCCACCACTTCATCTAACCATCCGTCTTTGGTATATACCTTTACAAATATCAACATCTGAGATCTCTCCCTGCAGGTGGGTTCTCCACCTGTCTCCTTGGCGATCCATTTGCACGGCAGGTAGTTTAGTGTCACTTCCTTAGTTTCTCCCTTTTCTGGTCTGTCCATTATGTTTCGCATTGCTTCAACATGTTGCCAGTAATTGTCAAACATAGGTAATGTTTTGATGAAGTTATCTTCATAGGGGTAGGTCGCCTTTGATCTCCATCTAAGTGTCACTGGGCCTCATTACAACAGTGGCGGTAAGGCAACAACGGCGCCGGTAGTGCTACCGGCGCCTATGTTGCCATGCCGCCACATTACGAGTTCTGCTCGCGGGAGCCACTCTGCACGACTGGCCAGATCAGGCGTGCAGAGCGGCTCCTGTGAACAGAACAGGATGGTAGTAACGGTACCCCTATGGGGGCTCAAATGGGAATGGGGACGTTACGGCTCCGGGTCCCACACAAGGGGAATTACCGGGCCCACAAAGGTCAGAATGCCCGGTAATTCCCCTTTCACGGGACCCAGAGCTGGACCTGAGTTTGGGGGTAGCCATGCCCGTTAAGGGCATGGCTACCCCCAAACTTGTAATGAGGCCCACTGTCTTCCCTTGAAATCGTCCTCGTGTTTGGAACATCACGAGATATAAGAGGCACTGCGCTGTTGGTGCTGGTACTTCTGTTGCAACAAAGTTCCTGGAGGGGCTCATGGCATATGGATCAATGAGCAGACAAAGCAGCTGTCCCTTGTAGTGTCCTTGTGAGCAAGGGTATAGAACCCACATAGACACTTACTCCTGACTGTCTAGGATATCAAATGGTAACAATGACATTTATTATTGAAAAGTTTAATACATAAAAAGCATATATCGCCAATACATCAACAATCATGGGACACTCGACAAGTTACATATAATGTACACAACATGGTACAGAAAGTGTTCATCCAAAACGTGTTATTTGGATAGAAAATTCACAACAAATACATTCTCTATGGTCATTTACACAGAATGAGCATGAGAAAGAAATATGCATTTGCAATATAGAGTGCTATTGTCACTGGACTGAACAATGCATGAGTGAGGTACAAGGACAAGGATCATATTGTCAACACAACTGTGTTTCGGCCTAAAAAGCGGAGCTGATGTAGCTCTTGTTCAGATCGGCCTTCATCAGGACGGGATAACTATATGTGCAGAGTATCCAGTAGGATTCTGTCCAAAAATAGACAGAGAGGGGAGTCAGGAGTGTGCAGGGTTCAGAAACAATTATTCTATTAAAAAGTGCAGTAAATGCTATTCTGATAGGTCTGAATTGAAACGGATATTACCGTATCAAGTTTCCGGAGGGCAAAAGTCTGGACGTCCAAATCATCAGACAAGAGGTTTGAAATTCCAACATGGGTCAAATCTGCAGATAATGACCACGGATATGCATGAGAAAAGATGCTGGACATGAACACATGAACCGAAGGATGAGTGGTGCTGTGTATTCATAAGAGCACTTACCCACGGAATGCCAATTGGGTGGATAAATCAGAGTGGCAATAATGTGTGGAGGTAATCCCACGTAGGCAGATGCAACGTCTCACAACAAGGTAGTTACTGTTGGGGGAACAGGGCAGTCATTAATGTGCTGCACGTTGTTCTCTGGCAAAAGTAAGAGTGGGGGTAGTGATATTGTCTGGGGAGTGCTGAATGACTACTGTGTCCAATCTCGTATCATGTACCAGGAGTGTAGAGACGAGCGGTAGAATAATCAAATGGTGGTTGTGCATGCAAACTAGATAGCATAATATGGGGGGCGTGGCTAGCTGGCCATGTAGAAGGCTGTGCGGCTCCAAGGCTCCTGCTGATCCTAAATGAATGCTGTGATGCTCGCCTGCCAAGGGTATCCGGTACACTGTTAAAACCAACCTAAAGCTACATGAAGAGGGGCTGCATTTGGCGCTCCGTGTTAGAGCCTGAACCGAGGCACGAGAGGGGAACTATAGGCGAAAGAAGATAGCCGAGATCCCGAGGACGTCCAGGCAAAATTGCCGCCCCTGGGGAACAAAGGATGCAGGGTCCATGACCCGAAGCCCCCTCCGTGCTCTGCAATTCGGATGCTAATGGAAACAACGTCCCTGCAGGTTCCAGAGTAGGAAGATTTTGGCAACTGCGGTCAGAACAAGCTGGCAATTTGATGCGGCTGAAAGGCAACTGCAAGCCCTGTTTTGAGGCTCGGAGGATGCAAACACAGTGATACCGCGGCCTGAGAGCAGGGGGAAGCTTCATGACGGTGGGCGGGCGCACATGGAGCTAAGGGAGAGTGCGCCGCCCGCTGCGGAGATAAGAACATAGGCAGTGGCGGCCCGACTGGTCCTGCCTGCGCTCCTGGGAGGTGAGTGAGATCGGAGTGTCCGACTCTCACGGGGGATAAGGATTCCGGCAATGCCACTTTCAAGGGCAGACCGGCCCCTCCTCCCTCCACCCACACCTCCTTTACTGCACCGGCCAGGGTTCCCCGCTTCCCCACTTACCCGTGCCACCGGTGGCGGCCCCTCCCCCCTGGGGATCACAGACATACGTACTCTAAACTGGATGTGTACCTAAGCGCCCGGATGGACAAGTGTCCAACCCCCACACGATAATTCGGCACTTCCGTGTCTCGTGGAACATGTCCCTTGGCTGAGCCTGCTGCAGCCAAGTGGCTCCGGTGAAGCCTGGGGGCTTCGGAACATGGAGTTAACACCTGCAACAACCAACAGGGGAAGGTTCCTTTAACCACTCATGTGCTAAAGCGTGGTGCACAACTGGAGCGTGGGTTAACAAAAGTGGCAACTCACAGTGACATACTCCCTGCTGGATTTTGGCAACGCACATCAGCTTTCCTGTACGCCCAATACACATAAAGGGGAAGCAGGACATCAAAGGGGGTAAAGCCCCAGCTAACAAGAAGCCAGGGCTAAGGAAGCACACAGGCGTTGGCTCCACACAGTGAGTTCAGCGTCCGATACACTGGCTAAGGGCTCCCCTGGACAGTTACAGATGGCCCTGCATACTAAGTTGGTAAAAGCACCATAGACCAACACTTGAGAGGCCTAAGAACTACATTAGACAAGAGTGGAAGATGCAGGAACCCACAATTGGAAAGAAAAAGAGGACAACAATTAATGTTGGCGAATGAAGGTACCCCTGCGCAATATACGAATTGAACCCGCACCCCGGAATAGCAGCCATGGTACAGAAACCTGGACATGATGGTAAAAGAGGTAGAGATTTAAAGATGAAGATGTGCACGTAACCATGAAACACCACAGAAGCAGCACTAACCACAGGTATACACAGGCCCCGGCCAGCGCAACCGGGGGCCCTACTACAGAAAATAGGCACTTAACAAGCCAGTGCAAGTCTGCATAATGGGCTCACAGACTCCGATCATTTGGGGCAAGGACACCCAAAGACACTGCAATGACATCCAAATTGCCTAAAACGAAAGGAAAGCAACCTACTATGGAGCATTACACTAAAACACTGCAATCAGCAGAAGGTGCCAGAAGCAAAGAGAGGAACATGCAATCAGACATCACCTGCGCACAGTGATCAGCAGATCTTGGAGGCGATAGCAGACCTAAAAGTTGCATGGGAGACCATGCTAGAGGCAGCCATAACTAACCTCAAAACATATTTTGAATTCAAAATCGACGCAGTACAAGTAGACGTTAACCTTTTGAGACAAGACGTGAGAGCAATAGCGGAACGCACAGGCGAGTTGGAGAAAGAAGTTAAGTCGAATATAACCGCCTGCACAGCAAATGCATCAGAGATCCATACATTGCGTCAACAAGTGAGCAACCTGGAAAACAGAGCTGAGTAAGCTGAAGGGCGGTCCCGAAGGAACAATATACGCATTGTAGGGCTCCCGGAAGGTGAGGGGGGATCAAACCCCACGGATTATATTGAAACCATGCTGCTGCAAGAAATCGAAGGAGGGGCACTCACCCAAGGATTTGCGGTGGGGAGAGCACATCGAGCACTAACAAGGAAACCGGCGCCTAGAGCCCCCCCTAGGCCGATTATCGCTAAGATACTGAACTATCGAGAAAAAATCCTGGAATACTTCTGAAAACGGGGCACAATACGGAGGTCATCCGCGTCCATAACGGCATACCCAGACTACACACTCCAGGTGCAGAGACGGTGACTAAACTATGGAAAAGTGAAGAGAAGACTACGCGAAGCGGGCTACAAATACATGCTGATGTACCCGGCGAAACTGTAAGTATTCCATAAGAACAGGGCTCTGTTCTTTGAGACTCCAGAAGACACTATGGTATGGTTGGACGCGCAGAATGGCCCATCGGGGATGAATGACCGGCAGGATGGCGGAATGGATAAGTGAGGCGGCGAGTACAAGGACCGGGGTGCTGTATAAACAATGACAGTGGGACTTGAATATGGATCCGCAAATAGCAGCTGGAAGATGAGCTAAGGACACTGGCTGGCAAAGTATAAAGTAGTATAAATGCAGGAGACACCGAGGATCCAAACAAACACCTCATTAGATAGATTAGTGTGGTTGCGAGTAGTGCAGCAACCCCCTGCTGTGTTCCTAGCACCGGCGTAGCCAGGGTAGGACTAAATGCGGGATAGCCTGAGATCCAGGGATGGAGCTGGGCAACAGTTGGGGTTGGGGAGGGCAGAGGGCGGAGGGGACTTGGGGGGGGTTTGCAGTGTTAATTGTTAGGGAACAAGCTTACACTCACATGCCGCTGCGCATTAGGCAGAGGACGAGGGAGGACAGTGGCAGAATGGGATATGGATGAAGATGGGAGATCTTAAGATGGCAACCTGGAACGTAAGAGGACTCAACAGCTACTTGAAGAGGAATAAGGTTATGATGTACCTGAGGAGGCAAATAATAGACATAGCCTTATTACAGGAAACTCACCTCACAAAAGAGAAACAAGAGGTGATAAATATAAAATGGAAGGGGACCACGATTGGAGCAACATATTTGGCATATGCCAGAGGGGTAATCACTTGGGCCGCGCCACATGTACCCTTTCAGCTGTTGCAGTCCATAGTGGAGCCGTATGGGAGGATGGTGGTGATACTGGGTATGTTGGAAAACAAAGAGCTGTGCATCATTAAGACATAGGCCCCAAATCAAGATACAGTGGCCTATTTCAAGGATCTGTATGGCAGTCAGCCCATATTTGGGAGGCGCGGTCATATGGGGAGGGGATTATAATTGCACGCTGGACCCCAGAGTGGACAGGTCAGATAAGAAATTAGATAAGCCCACTCCCACAGCCAGAACCCTGAAGACCCTGCTGGGAGATTTCCAGCTGGAAGATATCTGGAGGCAGCACCACCCAAACGATAGACACTACTCTCATTACTCAGCTCCACAAAACTTGTACACTAGATCAGATTACATGTTCGCCAATATGGAACTCACTGGTGAGATGGTGAGGTCGGAATATAAAGCAAGGGTACAATCGGACCATTCATCTCTAGTCCTAACATGGCAACATCAGCCCCCCAGAACCAAGATTCCAACGTGGAGGCTCAGAGCCGAAGCACTGAAAGATACGGCATCCAGAGAAGACCTGAGGGAGGAAATACTAGAATACTTTGGGAATAACACCGGCAGTGTAGCATCGGAGGGTACTCTGTGGGAGGCATTTAAGGTGGTGGTGAGGGGTGCAGCCATATCCAAATCTAAGGGACTCCAAGGGGGCATAATACGTGAGTTACAAGAGGCAGAGAGGAAACTAGAAGCAATCATGAGTAAAGGAGACACCCTTGGTCTGACCAGGCGTTGTGGACGGGACCCGTTAAGGGAAATCAGAGCCAATAACGGTACCGCATATTGCGGTACCGTTTTTACCTATTTCCCCATTCCGATTGAGCCCTATGAGGGCTCAAATGGGAATGGGGAATGGTTGTTTCAATGGGGACTTACCGGTCCTGCAAAGGTCGGACTACACTGGTAAGTCCCCATTGAACGAGAACGGTGCCGCTACCGTTATTGGAGGCAGTCATGGCACAAATAGCGCCATGACTACCTCCAATCTTGGAATGTGGCCCTATGAGTCAATTACAACAAGAGCGTGGCAGGCACTGATAGAGGCTATGTAACCTAAACTATAAGAAATATATAGAAAGACAACATGCAGGTGGGGATAAACCAGGGAGGCTGTTGGCATTGCTATATAAAAATGAGACACCAGATCAACAATAAGAGAGATAAAGGGAGAAAATGACCAAAAATGGTATATCCAAGAGAGCGTAAACAGGGGATTTCTTAAATTCTACCAACACCTATACGACGACGCTGGAGGGGTAGAAGTAGAGGAGATAAGGGAGACATTGGAGGATATCGGGTTACCTAAACTGAGTGTAGAAGAGAGAAAATCTAGATGCCCCAATTACATTAGAGAAGCTACAAACAGTGGTCAAACAATTACCCACTAGCAAAGCACCAGGGGCAGACGGGCTGCATAGCGAGTTTTAAAAAACATACACGTTAGAAGTGCTTCCCCCACTATTAGCAACGCTAAATGAGGCTTTCGAGATAGGGTAACTACTGGAATCCCTGATGGAGGCAATAATTATCCCGCTTCTCAAACCAAATAAGCCTAGCACCGACTGTGGGTCATACAGACCGCTATCCATGCGAAACCAAGATAGCAAAATACTCATGGTGGTGCTGGCAAACAGACTTAAACTGGTCGTAAGTAAACTCATACACCCTGATCAGACCGGATATGTTCCGAGTAGAAGTATATCCGACAACCATAGAAGGCTCCACCGTGTCATAGAACAGACAGAAGGTGACTCAAGTGAAATAGCAGTTGTCTCGCTGGACGCGGTAAAAGCCTTTGACTCAGTAAGATAGCCCTGGTTGATGGTGTCCTTGAAGGAATACGGGATCGGGCCTGGGTACTTGAGGTGGGTGAAACTGTTGTATAGCTCGCCCCTAGCCAGAGTTAAAACGGGAGCGATTATTTCGTACAAATGGCAACTCAGCAGAAGAACTAGACAAGGCTGCCCATGGTCTCCGATGCTGTACATCCTCGCACTAGAACCTCTAGCGATTTACCTAAGACAACAATATGAAATGGTAGGAGTATACACTAAGGGGGGGGGCGCACCTAATATCATTGTATGCAGACAACGTTTTGCTGTACCTGAGGTATCCATAGGAAAATCTGAATATATCTTGGAAGTAATGGAGCGGTTCGCGTCACTCTTCGGTATAGCGGTCAACCCCAGAAGTCGTGTATATTTCCCCTAGAGAGATACAAAGGCATCCCACAAGAAAACCTACCAGTATTACAGATACCCTGGGAGACCAGAACGTTTAGATATCTGGGGATCGATATCTATCACGCAATAGAAGATGAACACAAACACAACACAGAGAAAGCAGTAGCAAACATTGAAAACAGCATGAGGTTTTGGGCTAGACTCCCACTAGCCATGGTGGGAAGGGTGGCATCGTTGAAGATGGTTGTATTGCCTAGGCTGTTACACTTTTTTGTAAACATCCCACATTTGATGCCCAAATGCTTCTTTAGCACATTTCAGAGCTTATGTAGAGGCTTTATTTGGCATAATACTAGAAATAGGATTCTTCTATGGAAATTACAAAACACGTGTAATAGAAGGGGCATAGAATTGCCTAACTTCGAGATGTACCATCTGGCCTTGCAGGTACAGTATGTGGCTAAGTGGCTAACAGATCTATGAACTGGTAATGTCCAGGGTGGGAAAGGAAGTGACCCAGCTAAGACAGGAGTGGGAGGAGGACACAGGGGAACCCATGAAAGACGGGCAATGGGAAAGAGCACAGAGATACCATAAAAAGGTGTCCAGAAACGAGACACTACACTACAGCAGATCCAGCTATATGTAACCAATAGGGTATACATGACCCCTCAAATGATAGCCCGATTCAAGAGCACAGAAACACAAACTTGCCCTAAATGCGGGCAAGAGAATGCAGGGATGATACACATGTTCTGGGCATGCCCGGAGGTTGGGAAATTCTGGGGGGGAAGTTAACCATTGCTTAACCGAGAAAGGAATTAAGCTAGATGTGGGATCTGTGTGGGCATGCATAGTAGGGGGATTCACCAGACCACGTAACCTGAATCATGTGAGCCAACTTAAGGACTTGGCTTACATTCTGGCCAAACGCAGAATATCTACGGGCTGGAAGGTGTGTCATAGACCCAGGATAGAGGTATGGTGGCATGATCTTCTAAAAAGGGCTGAAGCGGAAACAGTAGTATGGTATGAAGCGGCCAATAGGGGGGAGAATGATGAAGTGGGATCACTGGTAGCCTGGAGACAACTTGTGGCCACATTATCTGGGCCCATCCAGGCCAATTAAAGCGAACACGACACATCCGGGAGCACTGAAGGAGGAGTGCCCCCTGAGGAATGACAATTGAAAAGGGCAGTGGAGTAGGCTCGAGTTAAGGAGGGAGGTTAACAAATGGCAGTGGTAAACATACCTAAATGTACATGATGCTGGGAAGCTGGGAGCTTGCACTGTTGGGTGTGTTTTTGTTGTTTTTTTCCTTTTTTTGTTGTTTTTTGTTTTTCTTTATTTTTTTTAATTTATTTGGTGTTTGTAAGTTGTAAAAACCAATAAAAATTGTTTTAAAAAAAACTAGATAGCACAATACAGATGAATAGGTGGCGGTATGCGTCCCTGATAGCAACCAAGTGCGGTGCGTGGTCATGGGGTCAGTGGCATGTATCCAAACATGTGATGACTTCAGCCAAACAAAGACTCTTAGAAAAAGGCCTGTCCTTTGTGCCAGTAGCAAAAGCTAAACCCTTTGAGACTGAGTGAGAACTAAGAAGGTTCTGTGGAAACATCCAACTGAAATACGTTTTTGAGACCTACCTCCCTGAGCACTCTAATCAGACAGGAACCATTGAATCAAGAACCAACAAACTAGATGAAAATACCACGGCCTGAAGGTGAAATCCCGTTTTCTTCCACCACCACATACCATTCGATGTGAATTCGACACATTTGAGAAATTGGTCACTAAGACAGTGACTTTGGGCCTGAGCAAGAAGAACTACTCTCCG
The DNA here is from genome assembly GCF_040938575.1 of Ambystoma mexicanum. Taxonomy (NCBI): domain Eukaryota; kingdom Metazoa; phylum Chordata; class Amphibia; order Caudata; family Ambystomatidae; genus Ambystoma; species Ambystoma mexicanum. Next base: position 637,797,513 of record NC_090925.1, read on the forward strand.
GACAATCTACAACAAGAAGAGAGGACAGCTTTGACCTCCCGAAAGAACAACAAAACCAACACCATTAAGCCAGCTGACAAAGGCAGAGGCATAGTCATTTTGGAGACAGAGTATTATGACAAAGAATGCTTACACCTTTTGGGCGATAAAGACGCATACCGGCCTCTGAATCGGGATCCTACCAAAGATCTACAAGATGAAATCATGACATGCACTAGAACAAGCCGGGGATAAGGGCGCGGGTGTTGGCGTCCCGCTGGGGGTTCTTTTTGGCCCAGGAGGGCTTCCTTACCGGTGTGCTTGCAAGCCACGCCCCCTTCACCATTTCCTCCGGGACTCCAGGCTCGCCAAGGTGAAGACCGCAGGGATAAGGGCGCAGGTGTTAGCGGACCCACAGGGGCCTGTCAAACAAGATTGCCAACCATCCGGACTGGACTGGACTGCGAGGACCCTGAGGTGAGAAAGCTATTTCTGGGAACGATTAAAGAATTCCACTGCAGGGGGGAACCTATCACTCTGCACTGGCACACGAGACCCAGCGCAGCAGCCACAACCCACAGCACGATCCCCGCGTGCTGTGGTGAGGCAAGACTTCTTTTTTTTCCTCCTGGTAGTGTTACCCAAGGCCTCTCCCTACTAAGTTCACATGATGGTTGGCCAACCCTAGGGTGTTGATACCAGAGCTACGGGAGGAGGAGACATCGCCTCCCCTTTCTCCCCCCTCTACCTCTCTAAATCCTCACTCCTATCAAATACACAAGGTCACTTGGCCCCGCTGGCACATTGAAAGCCAATTATGGGCAGAAGACGGAGGGGGACATGTTGAGTGAAGCACCAGGGCCCCTGCAGGGCATTGGAAGATGCACCAGAACCTGTACTGGGAGCCCTTGTGTGACTGGAATACCTGCCAAACTGTCTCCGGCCATTGCTTGTGCCAAAGAGGGAGATCTGGGGGGGGCCCGTTTCCAGGCTACCCTGCATCTATAGCTCGCAGGTGGGGGCATCACTATGGCCCCCAGGGAACATCTGTGGCCCTACAACTAATATGGCATCACCCCTCCCGGACAAACGTGCGCCCCCTGTATATCTGTGAACTCCTGGAGGGGTCTTGACTCTGTGGCCACTGCCGACCTTCTGGAAACATTGGCCAAAGGATGTGAGAGGATTTTATTGGGCATCTCAAAGTTGCCTGGAGGGCATGTCTCGATGGTTCCACCTCTGGACACACCTCTGGTCTCTTCCTGGATGCTGGCACCTCCTCATCCACCTCCAGGCCCCAAGACTGACCTCTCAGCCCCTCAGTCACTACTGGCTCTCCCCGAGGCTCACTCCCCCCTCTATTATGTGCTCATGTTGTTGGATTCTGGGAATGTGATCCCAGCGGGATTGGGCTTGGGTGAGCAGTCCAGCCTTCCATCCATTATCGGGAGAGAGCCCGCATCTGATGTTCCCACGTCTGATGTTCTCTCGGGTGTCAGCTCCTTCCTTCGTATGAGCTCTCTTTGGGCCCTCAAAGCGCCCACCAAAGGTCATCATTGTCCACCAGCTCCATCACCCGCCGTTTCTGCCAATTTTTCAAGTTGTCCCTGTCACCACCATCTCTCTGAGATGGTCGAGATCAAAACTCTCCTCTTTCTCTTGATTAAGGGAGTGCTGGGGTTCAGGGGGGAAGAATGTGGGAGGAGGGGTGGAAGGGGCTCAGCAGGGGCAGGGGTCCAAACCCAGACTCTGATAACGGGTTTTATCCCTCGCACCCTTGTCCATCCCCTGCTTCCGTGGTCAGGAGTACTCCAGCCATGACGAGCCGACCAGAGTTGGTTCTTTTCCCAGTGCCACCCCCACAGAGAGAAACCTCAGGGTCCCTAGCACCGGGGGTTGACCCTCCACCTTTGCAGTGCCCCACCGGGAGAGCCCAGGGTAATATGTGTTCAGGGGGGAGAGCGGAAGATGCCTTAACCCCCGGGCAAGGGAGGCTTCTGTCTGGGTTCCACAAACCCAAAGGCTGTAGTGGCTCTATGGTGTTCCTTCATGATGTCCCAAAACTGTCTATTTCTTCTGGAGAACCAAGGGACGCCCTCCGGAACAAATGCCTCCACTGGCTGCGGGCTGTAGGGGATTGTGGGTTTGTGTCCAGGGGCTCTTTGTTGGAGTGCACGAGACTGTCTAAATATGGATACTGTCAAAGTAGTCTTTGGGGAGCCCATATGGCAAGGGATGTCTGGGAAAAATGTAATGGCCATGGGCGGTCACTGCAAAGTGGTATTACAGTCAGCCTACCCCCTATCCGTGCCTTTGTGTGTCCTGCAGCAGACCCCTCTAGTAACAGCCCACTCTCTGGGGCAAACCAGGCTGCCTTGGGACTGAGGCGCCTCTGGAGTTTCCAGAGGCAAGGGGTTGGTGGCTCTTGATTTTTGTTTTTTAGCTCTGTTTGGGGGTACTCATGGAGGGTGTGGCCCTGTGTATGGCTTTGCTGTTCCGTTTCCTTTTTTTCTGAAATGTTGAATGTAACTATGTAATAGAATTGTTTTTTAGGATGTACTTTGACAACCTTTCCGGCCGAATAAAGTTGTTTGACTTGTATTCTATAAAGGCTCAATAAAATACTTGGGGTGGTGTCGGTCTGGTATGTACGGGCATTCGTATAGCATGTATATACCGATGAGACAGCGCTTCAGGGTGCTCATTGGGCGGTAACATCTAAATCAAATTTTAACCTAGTTCTAATATTCATTCATATACATTTATCAGATGCAGAACCCTGCATGTGCGGAAAAAAAGAGAATGGTAACACAGTGTTAACACATTGTATTCCTAATGAGATTGTGCGTGCTGTATGGCCATGTCTACATTATGGCATTCTTCATTAGTTCAATGAGCGTTTCAGTTATAATTCTATATGTTTTTGATGATGTTTAGTTTAGTCTGTTATTTGTATCAGTGTTGTTGTGGGGACATCAGATGTTTGTGAGCATCTGACCATTGGGTGGTTTGTGTGCTCTTGATCACTTGCATTCAAGGAATTATGATCTGTTGTAGTTGTTGAAATTGAGTATTACATCTGTCTTGTGTGTCTGTCGTAGTTGTAGCGGTGGACCTGTTGATGGCACGTTGGGGCGAGGTCAATGCTTTGTAGGTCTTGACGTTGTGGAGGTGATACCAAACTGTTCTACACTCAAGTTTCACTTCCCTGTCTGCGACCGCCTCTACTGTGTGCGGCCCTGTAAATCGGGGTGAATTCCCCTCCCTCAAATACTTCTTTAGGAGCACCTGGTCTCCTTTTTGAATAGGCAGTTCCTTTGTGGGTTCCTGAGTGTCATCTGTTTCTTGGATGTCATTCTCCGACCTCCCCTGTGACCGCCAAATCTGTTGAGAGATAAAAGAGGCCCCAGAAACAAGTGAATTGACATATTCATGCATTTCTATGCCAATGATTTTAGCAGTCTCTTCACAATCTCTCATAGCACTTGTGGGTGGAGCTAACGGTAGTTGCATTTGGCGCCCTGTCAGTACATCGTGGGGCGCGAGGTGGTTGTCTGTCCAGGGCTTGTTCCTTAATTCAAACAGATCCAAGGGCAGATAGTACAGCCAGTAGTTCTTAGTGCTTTGTTGTGTTTTTTCAATGCTTTCTTTCAGGAGGCCATTGGGGTGTTCTTGTGCTTTATCCCTAGCAATGTGGTTATGTGCTGAAATTACTCATTTGCGAAATGAGGACCGTTGTCCGACTGTATGACCTCACAGACGCCCCACCTTGGGAATACTTCTCTAATCAGAAATTTGGTGGCTCTTAAGGCATCGGCATGGAAGCAGGGCCCAGCCTCTATCCATCTGGAAAAGGGGCATAACACCACTATCATATAGCGGTATCCTTGACATATGTTGATCATGTCAACGCAGTCGATGTGGAGGTGTAAAAATGGGCCTTTGGGCCGGGGTATTACTCCTTTTATTACTCTTAGTGTATGGCCGGCAGTGAATTGTTGGCATATTAGGCAATTATTTATGAAGTCGGACACATGGGAGTTTAAGCCAGAGCAGAACCATGAGTCTCCAATTCGGGCCACAATCACCTCTTTCCCCGTATATGCAGGCATCTGTATGGGGACATTGAGCACCCTCTTTTTACCCTGGGTTCCTTTTCTGTCATTGGTGCAGCTGCCTGCAGTTCCATCACTTGTGTTTCGGGTAGGTAGTTATAGGCTTCTTTCATTAGCATTTGTCTGACCCTCCCCTCTCTTTTTGTCTTTCTTTGAGATCCCACATTTCCGCAAAATAGGAGGCGTGTTTTACATAGAAATCAGCTGCTTCATTCCCCTTTGAAATTGGGTCTTCCCCATTATTATGTGCCTGGCACTTTACTAATGCTAGTTCTGTTCGGTATGTTACAACCTCTATTAGTTCTCCTAGTAGGAGGGCGTGTTGTACATGGATCCCATCTGCTCTCCTGAACCCTCTCCTTAACCATCTTGCTAGAACGAATGTACTGTTGAAGTAACATAGGCACTGTCTGAATATATAGTGACCCTTCTCCCTTTGCTTTCTCTGAGAGCTAATATCAGTGCCACTAGTTCTGCTGCTTACGCCGAAAATTGAGGAGGTAATTTGACACATTTTACTGCCTCACTCGTCCAGTCCTCCCGCAATACTATCACTGCTGCCCCTGTTCTTCTCACCCCATCACCTTGATCAATTGTTGATGACCCGTCAATGTAGAGCACCTCTCCCCCCTCAAGTGCGTCTTCCTCTACCTTGTGTGTCTCTGTGCAGTATTCAATAGCTTGTGTGCAGTCATGGACATATTCTCCTTTTTCATATTCTTCTGCCAGGGATTGTGCTGGGTTTACTGTTTTGCACCTCAATATCTTTAGTTTGAGTCTGGATAGTATAATTTCATACTCTGTTGCCCTCTGTGTTGTCAGTGTGCTTTTTGGATTGTGCAGAATTGCAAAGAGGGCATTTTCCACGTAAAGTGTAATGGATCAGCCCATAATTATGGATGATGCTTTTTCTACAGCGAATGCTGCAGCAGTCAAATGTTGTTTGTATGCAAAGTGACCTGTCATTACTGGGTCTAGTTGTCCACTGCAGTATGCAATTGGTTTGTGGCCCATGCTGGTTTTTTGTGTGAACACTGTCTTCATGACCACCCCATCAGAGTGTGAGAAAATAAAAAACTATTTTTTGTAATCTGGAGTACCTAAGACTGGGGCTGTAGATATTGCCTCTTTTAGCTCATGGAATTCTTCTTTCATTTCCTGTGTACATCACAGATTTTCCCCTCCCCTTTGTGCTTCCTTGAGGGCCATGAGTAAAGGGCATGTGTAAGTGCTATAGTCAAAAACCCATGCTCTACAGTAATTGCATAAACCTAGAAATTGTTGAAATTCCCATACTGTTTTCGGTTGGGGAGTGCCGAGTATTGCCTGTGCTCTTTTCGGTGCTATATGCCTGCCCTTTTGAGATATCATCTGCCCTATGTACAGTACTTCCTCCTGGCAATATTGTAACTTTGCTTTGTGTACTTTGTATCCTTTCTCTGCTTATACAGTGAGCATTTTAATGGAGTCCTTCCGGCACTCAGTTTCTTTTGTGCTGCAGATGAGAATGGGCCTCTTTACGAGGTGGCCAGTAAGGGATTACCTGCACCGGTAAGGGCACCGGTGCCGGTAATCCCTTACCGCCCTACTATGAGTTCCCTTTGCGGGTCCTTCCTTAACATCTGGTTTTTGCAGGCGTTAAGGACGGGACCTGCAAAGGGACACCACGGTCAATAAAGGTGCAGCAATTTGCGATACCGTTATTGCTGCCTTCCCATTGAGCCCTATGAGGGCTCAAATGGGAATGGGGAATGGCCCTGGTGAATGGGGAATTACCGGTTCCTCCAACCTCGGAATGGACCGGTAATTGCTCCATTCACCAGGCCGGAGTTGGAACGAGTTTGGCGGCAGCCATGCCGCAAATAGCGGGATGGTTACCTCCAACCTCGTAATGAGGCCCAATGTCATCCATGCACTGTAGAATGGTACTCTCCATCTCAATGTTGCCTAGGTCCATCTGTATAACTTTGTTGAAAATGGATAGTGATTCACAGTACCCTTGGGGCAACCTGGTGTGTTTCCATTTGGTGTTGCAGTACATGAAACTTGTTAGATCATGTGATTCTTGGTGTAAGGGTATCGAGAAGAAGGCATTTTTGAGGTCGATCACAGTAAACTGTGTAGCCTCAGCCGGGATACTGCAAAGTATTGTGGCCGGGTTAGCCGCCACTGGGTATTCTGCCTCTACGATGTGGTTGAGTGGTCGCTAATCTTGGATAAAATGCCACAAACCCCTGTTTTCCTTGCGGACGGGGTACACTGCAGTATTGAAGGGATATTCTGATGGTACTAGGCTTCCTCTTTCTATGAGCATGCTTATCGTTTCATAAATGCCCTCGTCTGCTTCTTTTGATAGTGGGTATTGCCTAACTCTGGGCAGAATTGCTCCCTTTTCCAGCTTTATTTTCACTCCTACTATGCTTTTCATACACCCTACATGATAGGGACTTGTGGTGGTCCATAATGAGGTGGGTACTTCAGCCAAATCTTCCTCGTAGAAGGGAGGTGGATCAGGGAGGGGCGCCTCTAGTGCCATTGCCATCTTCTGGGCCACTTCTCTGTATGTCAACCGTAACCAAATGTATACACTCATCTCTAACATCATCTTGCTCTCTCCCTTTTCTTGCGAAAAAAGCTCCTCATCTGACACTTGAGTTAATCGGCACCCTTCTGACAGTGTGATGATGGCCCTACATGCCTTTCCTTCGTCGTCTAGGGTGTGTACTGCAATCTAGTGTTCCCTGGCTACTATTCCATCTATGTCTATGGATATAACCGTTCCTTCCTTCTCATCCGTTGGCGTCTCTGGCCTAAAAAGGTGCTCACCTGGCTGCCTCCACACCTTCCCTGCTATTCCTGGTAGCCATGCAATTGCCATGTCTGTCCCATACTGAAATATTTCGGGGTCTACTGGTTCCCCCTATGTACAATTCTAGCACAATAAGCCTGGAGTAATGGCCTTGCAGTGAGCATGCGCATGTGGATGCCTGGTGTGGAGCATACTATGCCTTTGTCAGTAAAATGTTTAATCTGCTCATTATGTCCCATCTTAATATGTTTACGGGTGCTTGTTTAGAGTAAAGTAAAGGTAGGGATAAGTCATGATCTCCTGTAGATAAGGAGATGTTATCAGTAAAGGGAACCACTTCTTGAGCCCTAGAAAATCCGTGAGTGTTCATGGAATTGCCTGACAATGTATATTTCCCCTCTCGTACGCATGACCTAGTGGCCCCTGTGTCAACTAGAAAAGAAAATGTTTTGTCACCTATCCCCACCTTTATGTGAGGTTCCTCCACAGGATTAGGTGTTACTGATAGGATGGGACATAACATGTTTGTCTGTGAGCTGTCCTATTGTTGGTATAAAGAGTGTCCATTTCCAGTGTAAGGGTTGTGTCCCATTATTGTCACCCCCCCATTCTCGTTACTGGCACCACCGCCGTCGTGTCCATGGATTGTGGTAAATCGTCCTGCAATTGTCAGTTGTTGTGCTGTTTGTGTGTGTTGTTGTGATGTTGTCATTTGTTGTTGTGGTTGTTGCTGTATTTGTTGTGGTTATAGTTGTTGTGTTACTGGCACTGTTTGTGGTTGTATCTGTGGTTGGGGTATATTTTGCTGCGGTGCACCTTGCAGTTGGCCTGTCTGTTGGGGGTCCTGTGGGTAGTATGCGTTCTGTCCCCCTTGGTAATTCTTTTGCCCTTGTTCACCCCACCCTTGTTGTATTCCTCGGTATCTGCACTTGCGAGAGATATGGCCTAGCTGTTCGCACGTCCAGCACTGGGGTGGTTCACGTGTCTGCCATGGGAATCCTCCTCCCCCTCCCCCTCCCCTTGGTTTTGCTGTCCCTGCTGTGGGTAACCCCGGAATCTGCCTCCTGGATGATGTGCTTGTGGCCCGAAGCCCCGTCCTCTAGAAAAAAAAACTCTCCCTCTGTAGTTATTTTGTCAGCTGCCGGCCATGCCCATTTACCCCCCCATGTGTTGTGTGTATTGCTGTGCTGTGTTATATGGTGGCAGCTGCTGTTGAGGCTGAGGTTGGCGTTGTGATACTGCTGTCTGTGTTTGTGGTGCCGTACTGGTTATTAGTGCACCTTCTAGAGCCTTTTGCTTCATTTTCTCCTGCCAGAGTCTGCAATGATGAACTATTGTTAGTTGTATTTCCGACCATGCCTTAGCTTCCATCCCAACAGTTTCTTCAGTTGTCTATGCACAGGCTCTCGTAACCCTTGTATTAAGATGTGATAGAAGATAGCTTTTTGTCTCACGGCTCCCGAGTTTCAAGGGACCAAAGCTCTTGGATCTCTTGGATGTAACTAACGGGATCCTCGTCATCACGCATCGTGAGTGACGTAATCGCTCCTATGTCTGATGTTTCAGGGTATTGCGTCCTTGATGCCTGCCATACCGTGTGTCTGCAGTTTGGAAATGGTGATCCGTCGTGTGTAGTGTTTTGGGAGTTCACCCCAGGGAACCCCGCCCTTCTCCAAATGTCATCTGCTGCGTCACCCAATATGGACACCAGCAATGCCTTGATGTCACCCACTGCCATTCTGTTCCCTGCAGTACATTTTTCCATCTTGTATATCCATTTCCCTGCTCCCCTGCTCAAGGATGGCAACCTGTATTTAATGCTTTCCTTGTCTGTGTGTTTCCAGGGTATGTACTGTGGCCTTGTCCCTCCTCTTTCTAATAATGGCATCTGTGAGTTTCAGTCCTTTCCTCAGGTGAGCGTCTGTACTGTCTTATTTGTATAGGCTCTCTCTTATCTTCCATGTCTGACTTTATGTCGGTAATGTCTATATTTCGTGATCCGTGTGACACGTCGCGTGTTCCTGTGTGCCCATTCCGCTGGCATGAGTGTCCTCTATTGTGTGTTACTACTGCCCTATCCCTTCTGTACCCTGGGAGGTCTCAGAGCCTGTTAATGTATGGTGTGTGTGGTGCTGGGGGCGGTGCTGCTTCTACTGTCGTGTCCTCAGCCATGTTGTTAATGTGTTGTCCACCACCCCTCCCACCATGTGTTTTGCATTCCCATGACATTCCTGTGCCTGTTCATGTGATATAAATCTTACTGAGTCCTTCCTTCTCTATGTCATCATTGCCGCCCTCTGCATCTGCTTCGTCTTCCTCACTACAGAATCCATCTGAAAATGTAAGTTTGGTGCGCGGGAGTGGATAGCGCACTGATACAGTTTTGAGATCAATGTTTGTAAAATGACCTGTGTTCTCTTCTTCTCTTCCCACCTTACCTGTTACATCAGACCCCTTCACATTTACCTCTGCTGATCTTACAATGTCCCCTCCGTATCCCCTCAGTACCTGCCTGTTCTGCTGCTCTTGTGGTCGCTCTCTGATTATCCTATTCCTATTCAGTTCCTCTCTTATTGCTTTGCTTACCCTTTTACCATCTTATTCCGTGCTTCCTCAACCCTTGACAACCTTAAGTCCTTCAATCTGCTTTCTTCGTACTTAGTTATACTTTCTAAAAGTATCTTCCTCCTCCAGAATGCCATTTCTCGTTCAGCTTCATCGTTCAGCTTCATCTCTTTCTTCCTTTTCTATTCTACTTCCCCTCACCTCCGGACTCACCTTTCGTCTCCCTCCCATCGTGTTCCTCGCTATTGCTTCTTTCCGTTCTCTTTCCATCAGTGCCTCATGTTCTTCCTTTTCTCGTTCCACCTTCTCCCTCCTGTCCTGCTCCAGCTGTTCTTGTCTTTCCAGTTCTTTTAGCTCTAGTTGTTTCACAAGCACATTCCGTTTTTCCTTCAATCTTCGCCTCTAACTTTGCTTCCTCCTCTTCCCTCAGTTGACCTTCTCTTATGTCATTCAGTTCACCTATTTCCCTCTGCATCCTTGTCCCAGCTCCAATTCCCCTATGGCCTTCGTTGCCTCTTCTGCCTCCCCTGTAGTGGTCCCCTGTAACTTCAAAAGCACCTGTGCTGCTAACCATTCATCCGGATTTACTCCTGCAAATTCGTTCTTTGCCTGCTGTTGCCCACGGTCGTTGAGGCGTGAGCTGTCAGCTCCTGCCCCAGCCCCACCTGGTGGGGCGTTAGGGCCATGTGTCTCTGGGGCGTATGCGGGTGGTTTGTACGTGAGGTTTGAATAGCCTTCTGCTGCTGTCAATTCTCAGGGTTCTGTAGCCTCTCTTAGTTGTCTAATTGGGTATAGCCCCTGCTCCTCCACTTCCCCCTCCTCCGCGTCATCTGAGACAACTCTGGGAGGTAGAGCGCATGAGCCCCCTCCTTCTTCTTTTACCTCCTGTACACTCATCATCCCTGGGTAGTACCCCTGAAACATGCGCCAGAGCTCAAATATTTCCATACGGTTAGCTAACTTCTTCCCCTTGTATGTATTGTGTAGGTAAGTGAGTAGTGACTGTAATATGTCCTCTTAGAAACTACCGTTAGGTGGCCATGGTACCGTTATCTTTCCATCCGTACCCTTAGTCCATTCCACGCTATATTTTACTATCCTGGCCTTGTAAATGGGCAGTGTTTTGCAAATGTGTTGAAGTGGGGTCGTTAAAGTTTTGTGGCCACCATATGGGGTCCCTCCCCTGCCCTCGTGGTACATCATTGTTTGCTTTGCAACCTTACCTGACCTCTAGTTGAGGATTTCAACGTTCTGCTGTCGATAGAGGGGTACACATTATTTTGTTACACAATTCAGTGTTCAGTTCTTGATACCTACAGCCTTCTATAGCCTCACACCTTGCACGGCGTACTCTGGTACCGCCCTGCCTTTACTAGGGCTGTCACTGCACGCCACGCCCCTTTGATGCCTATGGCCCCCTGCGGCCTCATAACATGCGGCACACTCTTGTGCCACCCCGCCTTCACTAGGGCTTCCGGTGCCTGGTACACCCCTTCGATATCTGTGGCCCTCTGTGGCCTCACACCTTGTTGCACACTCTTGTGCCGTACCGCTTTCACTAGGGCTGCCGCTGCCCGGCACTCCCCTTTCTGTCATGCGTCGGTGCTCTCACTGCATGGCCGTCTGTTTACCTGCCCAGGAGGTTCAGCACCGAGCCCTTAACCCTGTACTCATTGATAAGACAGTATTCTATGTAATTGCCTATGGGTGACGTCACCAAGCTAATCCTTTACAAACAAAGAATTTGCGCACGTACTACGGAACACCCTCACCATTTCAACCCCACATTTATAATCCCCAATTCCCACAACTGTCTTCCCATCTATCCCGGAGTGGAGTATACTTCAACAATCCTTCTCATGGTTAAGCTGCACCTGTCATGTCGCCTGACGTGTGATCCGTTTCTCACCATGGAAATTTAACCAGTCCACCACTGTCCGCACCCTAAAATAGCTCCAGCTAACTTGTACGGGAATCTGACATCTATTCACCGAACTAGAACATTGAATTCAATGGAAAACCACACCCTTATACATTTGTTTACTATCCAGACCTATCCGCGTAACAATCCTTACACCCCCGAGAGCCTGCTGCCCCGGCCCCGGAAGGTTTACCAACACAAAGAAAGGACTACCTCTGCTCCGTTCCCTACAATCGTACACGTGCCAAACACTGCCTTGGTACCAAACGTTATGACAATGTTACACTGCCCTCCATCTTAATTACACATCTCCCCCCACCTGCACAAAAGGTTGTTGCTGGTTGTGTGAACCACACTTACTTTAGTTCCATGTCTGCCGGTGCCGCTTGGCCGCGGACTCTCCTCTCTTTTGGCTCTTCTTTCCCCCACCTCTAGACTGCATCTGGACACTCGACCTGCGGGCCGGATGGATTTTTTAAGTCGGCTCCCGACGGCCAATATCCAATTGCGCTGTCCGTTTTTTCTCGCAACTCCCGAGGGTCCTGCAGTCCTCCGGGGTCCGACGGCAGAGGGGGCAGCACTTGGCTGAGCTGACATCACAAACGATCTTGCTGGGGCCTCCAACTAGTTAGGGTAAATTCTGGGGTCGGCAGAGCCGTACCTAGGGTCCGCGGACCTCCAGCTCTCGGAAGGTCCTAACTCCTTCCAGTGTCCCAAAGAAGTCGAGGTCCACACAAGGAGCAAAGGTTACTGCTGTTTATTATAGCAAACAAGCAGGGACAACACACGTGGAGCAATACAGTCCAGGTACATCTCGCTGAATTTGGGCTCGCAGGCCCCTTTTGTGCAGTTGTGACATCACAATTAGCATCACCCAACAAGTTCCTTCCCCAAACCTAACGCCACTCTGGGTTGGCTCCCAGAGTGGTAGGTACAGTATAGGAACATATAGAGCACATTATTAGTGGTGGCATCTGTGTCAGGTGGTGCACTTGGGTCGTCCCTAAAACTTGTTACATGAAAAGTGTTACATTAGAGAGCCCAGTGACTGGTTGGGGAGTACTGCCATCCGCCCCTATCCCTCAGTGTTCCTATTGGTCAGGCAGCAGGCCCATAAGCCTGGAACTACCGTTGTTCCCAGGCCGGAAGACACCTGCTTATGTACATTGTATATCAATAGGTTGTGACTATGCGACAGTGTGTAACAATGGAGTGTTTCTGCTAATGCCATGAGAGCGTTCCATTCCCAGCGCAGACTGTGTTTGGATTGTTGCAATTTGTTGCGAGCTCGGTCTCAGATGTGAGACGACTGCATCTTCCCAGCCTCCAAGCCTTGGCATCATGTCAGTTTGGCCGTGTCTCGTGTGGGGCGACCGTCGGTGAGGCCGAATTACTTCAATTTAATTTGTATTATTGGAATATTCCTTGCTGCGGCCGGTTGTCACCTTGGCTCAGCGAGTGAGGAATGTTGCTTGCAACATCACGGCCTTGGCTGCAGTAGCTCCTGCCAGGGCTATTTTGCATGCACAGCATTTTGTGGCTTGAGGCTTCTACGAGACGATTCTAGCTTGCTAGATTTTCCTAAGGCCTACTTCAGCTCTGACTGTGTAGTTGCCATAATGTCCATAGGTTAGTGAGTGTTACGGTTAGTCAGGTCCCTCGAGTGCTCCTGTCTTTCCATAAGGTCAATAGCGTGTAGCACCTGCAAGCATATACACAAGCTCTTCTCGCATCTTGCGTTTCTGCGATGCTGTAGCTAGCCTAAGTGGCAAAATAATAAACGTGCAGACAGTATGTATGTATGTGTCACTGTCCTCTAGCTCATAGAACTGTATACATGTGTTCTTCATGTGGATTGGTGTGTGAGTGTCCCGAATGTGCCGGTCGCACGTGTGCTTCCTGTCTAACGCAGCTGTGTCGTCATGATGTCTCTAACGACTTGTGGCATAGCTTGTGAAGATGTCAGTCAATTTGGTCCATGTAATCATCTCCAGTTCGGTCATGGTTATCTTCACTTGTTTTGGGTAGGGCTCGACCAGTATCAGGGTTATACGTCTGGGTGGGCGGATACCGTTCATGGTGCATACCTATTGTAGGAGCGGTGGGGATTGGTGCAAACTCATATAGTAGGTGGTCCTTCTGTCTGGGGTGCTTCTTCCAGTTGGGGGCCCCATCGGGAGGGAGGGGACATTCAGATTTTCCCTCTTCAAAGGCTTCTTCTTTGTAGTTGATCTTGCTGATGGTCCTCTACTCTGGCACATTTAAGGGCGTGTAGGTACATCATTATCTTCAGTTAGAGTCCAATGAATGGGCCTTGTTTTCAAGCCCTAAATCACATGTGCGGTGACCCCAATTTTGTCCATTTTGACCTTTTATTTAGTGCTATTTGATTCAATTGAACTGGGTGCTATCACTTCTCTTGGCCTCTGGAGACTTGGTTGCTCTGTCTTGAATATGCCTTCTGAACCTTTGATTGTTCAATACTTGGCACTTGCAAATGTGCTCTTCTTTATTTAATCTAAGAGAAATATGTCATGCATATGTAGTTTATACTCTTTGACTCCCATTGTGCCTTGCAATTATTTCTTGATATAACATCATTGATCCCAAGCCAATAGATATAACTTGTTCCTCGCACAAAGCTATTTTACAGCACCTTTCAACTCTGCAGCCCTGCTCTGTTTCTGAGGTAGTTTGGCTATTTTTAACACGAGTCCGATGTCCATTTTTTCATCATGGCCACTTTACTAACGTTATCTTTTCTCTTGCAGCAAGTTTCTATATATCTCATCTACCTTGTGGTTCTTCACATATACATTTACTGATTCTCTTCTCGCTTATCTTCTTTATGGATATGATTTCTTCATCTTTGCATACATGTTTCTCTTAATACTTCAGTTGCATTTTTATTCGTTAAGTATTTGCATATCGTGTCAGTGCATCCTCGTGTCTTCTCTTCATGACGTCACTTTGCTCTGGTCTGATATCTCTTATAGCCCTTCTATGTTCAGTGGCATATGCAGATATCCTTCGACTACGTCAGTGCAAGGGTACATTTTATATGGTTGTCTAAGTGCATAACCTCTCTCGTATCTTTGATGTGGTATTGGGACAATACCTATTGTCACACACAGTGCTCTCTTACTGCTATTCCATTATGACATAGGTGAGGGGGCGGGCACTAGAGAAGACGTATATATCTGCCTCTCCACAGTGCACTGTATAGATACTTTGCATATCATTTTAAGAACTTTTTATATTTTTAAAGAACAGTTTTGGGATATTTTTAAATCACTCTTTAGATGTTTCAAAGTTTTTTTGGTACGCAGCTGCTTAGTTTTATAGGTTCATGGGTACATTTATTTTTATTTATTTGTATTTGTAAAGAGCACAACTGCCCTCGGGCATCGCAGCACTATTAAGAAGGCTTGCTTAATTACACAGGGCCTCATTACGACCCAGGCGGTAAGTCACCGCCTGGGCCGTGACTTTACCACCATGGCGTAAACTATGTTTACGCCATGGTGGTTGGCGGACTTACCGCCCCATTCCGACCTTGGCGGGGCGGTAAGTCCCCAATCCCCATTTACCCTTCCCCATTCCCATTTTTGCCCCATAGGGCATAATGGGAGTGGGGAAGGCGTTAATTACCCCACCGTAAATTACGGTGGCGTAATTAACTCCATGGTCCCTTAGCGCCATGGATTTTAACACCTGCTAAAAGCAGGTGTTAAGTTCGCCATGGCGCTAAGGGACCTCGTACTCAGGCGGTAAGGGTTGGCGCTGTTTACGCCGCCGTAAAACCCTTACCGCCTGAGTCGTAATGAGGCCCATAGTGTCTTATGATTTCCCCTGTACATAGAAAACATTTTAAAAATGCTGGTTTACTGGAAGAAGGCATAAGTCATCCTAAGAATAACTAAAGAGAACGTACGCCAGAATTCCATTATATGCCTTTCCTTTTATGTGCCAGTTTATTATAACCTAGTATTTTCTTCCCTAGGGGTTTTAGTGAAATCCATCCTGTCCCAACCTTTACTTTTCCATTCTTGTCCACTTCAAATGGAGGCTCACCACTATGATCTGGAACACAGTTAACAAGGGTTGGAGACAGGTAATAGGTGCATGGTATGAACCCCCACTACTAATGCTCAGCACACCACTGACACCTATTTGATTTGATAGGTTATTAAGCACGGACCCAGGGATCGAACCTTTGTTGCTCCGTGTCCTCTTGCTTCCAAGGTGATCACGTTGCCGCTGAGCTATCCTCCCGAAACTCACTGAGTAGTGCAGGCGACAGGGAGGTGATGCTGTGGGAGATCCTACTCAGTGACATGGGCATATTGAACACGGATGTGTTCTCAACAGGAAACAGACCCACAGATCCTTTATGCCTATCAACTGGACTCCTCGCCCATGGGAAAGGATAATGATCCAGTGCAGTATGGAAACAGCAAGCAGTCCACCTGGCCAGAGTCACGTGTGCAAGCTCGAATCACTTGTGCAAGTTGAATCACAAAGCCACCCCTGCAAGTGTGCATTCAGAAAAGGTTTCTGGTGCAGCCACGGGTATTGTTTCTAACTACATGAGATGCCTCACAATGCCTCATGTTAAACAGTTGACATTTATGAAAATGAAAAGTCACCTCATTGCTGAAGAATATGGAATGATATCTACTCACAGCCAACACACCAACTCAGTGGATGGAAATTATTTATTACCTGCTACTAGTCAGACAGCAAAAGTGGAGTGGGTTGTTTTGTGGCATGTTTGGCTGGGATATGGATACCTGTAGTATTGACTGAGAGTTCCTGAAAAGTTGCAGATTTGCACGTGCCAATGCCATTATGTCAGAAATGTTCTCTCACGGCGTGCTGACACCCCTTAAAGTTCTAGGGCTTTCTGACAGGGCACAACCTTCCACTAAAACGCAAGTCCTCCCACGTAGTATTTCCTCACACTGAAGTTCTCCTTCCCTCCCACAGGGTAAAGCTGTCCACTAAAGTTCTCAAGCTATTGCTCAGACCACTGCCACTCTTACCGTTGGGGAGTTTGCCTGTAAAACCATTCCCACTCACATGACAATGTCATTCCTTAGCCCTGCACAGTGACCTACAGGACATAAGGATGATGCATCACAATGTGCCTCCTTATCTTGCCCGCCACCACTGCATGTCTCGGCTCTCCCGGCTTACAGACTGTCTGCAATGAAGGAAATACCCTCCAGTAAGCCTCATTACATAGTCAAGGGGGTCTTGCTCAAAGTGAGGCGCTGCCACTGGCACAGCATCTCCCAACCAGTTGTTGAGGCAGTGCTAGCAACAGGGCAATGGGGCCGGCCACAGATGCCAGTGGCACTGATTGGCCAGGCCAAAGGGGTGCAGGTTTTTGCCTGGCATGCCCAAAGTAGTTGCCATGCTGCACCTTGGTGCTAGGCTGTACTTGGACCTGCTCCATTTTGATCAACGCTAGAGGGGTTGGTGGTGGCCGTCAGGTCATTATCTGGCTTAACAGTGAGTGGAGAATAGCACAGGGGCAACGCGCTGGTCTTGGAAGCAAAACCACGCAGAGCAACAGAGATTCGAATCCCAGATCCGCGCTTAGAAACCGAACTCAGGTATGGTATTAGGCGTGTTGTAAAAAAATCCATTAAATGAAAAAAAATTTAAATGACAAATTCTTCTGGTAATGTTTGTTCTCCTCCTCTACTTTGTCCTCCTCCATTTCCTCGGGTAGGTGACGGACTGTCCCATTATCCCATTATCCCCCCCCCCCACCTTCAACCTGCTGTGTGGAGACCACTTACTCCTCGACGTCCCCCGCCTATGGAGAAGCTGACCCATAGTTCCTCTGAAGTTCATCCAGGCCTATTTATATGCTAGCGGGTTGGAAAGAGGTTGTAATAATGGCATGGCATAGCCAAACTAGGAGGCTATCAGATCTGGTTTAATGTTTGGTGACGGTATAGGGTAGGTGAAGGGAGAGGGGGGAACGGAGATGATGGTGATGTTGATGAGGGAGTGGTAAGATCATGAAACAACAGAGAGAGCAGAGGAGTTTGAGAGGAGGAAAGGAAGGTGAGACTAGGGATATCCGCAACCCTAAACGAGGGGGCTGCTATGCCACAGCCTTGTCTACCAAGAATGGAAGGATAACGACGCACGGGTTGTGTTTGCTTTCTCCTCCCTGCTCACCATCTGCCTTCCAATTACTCCCGGGATGCCTTGCGGGGCCTTTGAAGCGGCGTCCTACCAGCCGTGATGGTGACTTTGAAGTTCTCCGCCTACCTGCCCCAGGGCCCTGCTTCCTCCAGCACATCCGTAAAGCCTCGGAGTACACAAGACCTGTTGACAGAGCACTGCACGCAAAGTCTGCCTAGTCGCAGACGCTGTTTTCATCTAATGCTGGCAGTGTTTGCATGCACGTGAGACTGCATACTGGGGCGGGGATGGGGTGCTAGGAAGGAAGCCGAGGGTGGGGGTACTATAGGTGAACTCCAGGTGAGTGTGATACAGGACCTACTACCCTGCCAGCATCTATGCTTCCAGAGAGAAGCAGCAATAGTACATTGAAACATCCCACTCTCAACTCAGTATTAATAAAGGGCCTGCAAAGTACGTGGTGGTGTTCAACCAACTAGGGAAAATACATATTTCCAGCTGTGTACTTTATGGTACTGTTGAAGCGAGAGAGAGGGAGAGAGAGATACTGAGAAAGGGCAAAAAAAGGAGAGGACCAGAGTGGTGTTATATCTTCGTAAAGGACCAGCTAACCCCATTGAGGTTCAAACCTCTGACTTCAAGGTTGTAAACACAATTCTGTGGCAGGCGCATTAACCCACTGAGCTGCCCCTAAATATAGCCAAGTCGAAATGGGACAAAATATAGTTCCAGTCAGCAATGAAAGAGTGGCCCACAAATGCCAATTGCTACTTTCGGTTAAAAAAGCACTTCATTTCGATTATGACGTAACTGTCAGAGCACGTGGTTATATTTACTGCTCACCTGGTATGGGTCGTGCAAAATCCTAGTATTCAATATTCCCTAGGATTTCATATCTTCAACTGTTAGGTGGAGATCAACATTAACGTTCAGTTAGAAACATTTTTTACTCACAGCTTGTGGTATTCGTTTGGCAAATCCCATGCTTTTATTAATGTATTGCTGTTTTTTATGCATTTCTATGTATAGCGGTCAGGTGCACCACATTGTAGACTTTTGGTGCTACAATATAAGTTACAGTCTATTATGAGTTAAAACGTCGCCTAGTTTAACACTACCTGAAAGTGTGGGGTAAAATTAGTAAACAATCGACAGACGTTTTTGAACATTATTTCCTATACTAGGGGCCTCATTACAAGTACCTCAGTCGGTCTGGTGGCGCATACATCTTTCAATATAAGCCATGTGCAGTTGCGACATCTTTCCATCAAAGGAGTGGGGCGCCCCTTATTTCTTTGATTCATCTGTTCACTCCTACAAGGACAAGAATGATTATGAAGTACATTTGAACTGATCTCATTTGCGGCTGTTGATAACAGGTGATATTACCATCTGTTATGGCACTTATTCTACCATGCTGTAAAGGAAGAAAGGGAGTCATGTGAACCTTGGAGAGTGGGATTTGTGAGAAATGTGCAAACGTCATCCATATTGTAATAGTGATGCCAAACAAAAAACAAAGCTGGAGACTATTCGTGCATATTGAGGCACAGCTGATAGGGTGAAGTCACAGTTGGTAATTGATTCCACCGGTGCAGAGCTCTTGTGTTTGTAATAGTGCCAACTCAACACCATCTTTTTAGACCTCCTTTCCATTTAGTAACCCATGCTTCATGAGGCACTCAAAAAGGAACTCATTGCCGTGAGTTCCCCCGAAGATAGGCAACTCTTCGGAGGGGTGCATGATCAACCATGGTACCCCGTAGCTTTAAGGAAGTGCTGCAAACAACCCATAACGTGAACACTCTGCACAATGATCCCCTAAGAATGCTTGGCTGACTGTTTCCGGCACTGGCATACAGTCCAGGATGAACAAAGGGGTCTGTGCATTTGGCTAATGAGTTTTTACAGCTTTCTGTCCCTCTAGATCAGTGCTGTTCAAACTGTGGGGCTGGCCGTCCCTGAGGGGGCGGGGCAATGGGTATCCAGGGGGAGCACAGGGCTCTTCCTAAAGGGAGTACAGTGACTTATTTTAGTAGAACATATGAGCAGAAATGACTTCTAGGGGGGGCAGCAGCAATATGTTTACTCAAGGGGGGCTCGGCCACAACATGTTTACTCAATGGGGGCTCTACATAAAAAAGTTTGAATACCACTGCTCTAGATGTATACACCATATGGAAACTTTTTGATGTTTCTTGGGACGGGGAAAGTGAATGGCTGCCAGGGGTGTAAGTCATTTCATGGTGCAGGCTCAGCTCTTCCCAGATAGCACTCAGAGGCGTTTTTATGAGCCATGTTCCAGTAAGTTTTTCATTTTGCTTTGCATATCATGTCCAAAGAAAGAAAGAGGACAAGACAGAGTCTGTCACTTATATTTTCAAGATGCCTTTGTTCTCAGCAGAGCATTTTAAATGGGGAGAATTAGTGGTTGATGACTGCAGACACAGCTGCGAGTGGGTAAATGGCAGTCACTATTGTTGTCGAGATGTCCTTTAGGAAGTGCAAACATTGTATAATTAGAAACGGGAGGGGTGAGTAGCAAACTGCACACTGTGTGAAACAGTGAGTACAAGAAGGTGACTTTATTTTTAATTTTCTTTCAATGGTGTATGTCTCCATAGTATAGCTGTTAAACCCATTGCATGGGCTTCCTTTAATATTTATCAGGATCAACCAGACCTGGGAAGATGTGTAGTCTGTTGCCTAAATTGCAGACTGGGCAGAAATCTCAATTTAACCCAATTGAGTGCTCCTGGGCAAATTATGTAATCTGTGCGTTAGCTACCAAAATTTGGAGTCCCAAGAATCGACTAATTTTACAGTGACCGCTATTTGAAAAAGTGTCACTCATGGTTCACAGCACCATAGATATTATCTGTGGGTAATGAAAATGATGTCTTTGTTGAACATATTCACCATAGAAAGGCCTTTGTGTTGTTTCTAGATGTGTGCGTCACCCTGAAGATCTTCATTAAGGTTCTGCTGCTGTTTGTTGAGAGGAGTTTCAGTAAATGAAATCTGATATAAACATGTATCGTCTCAAATTAATGAAATGGGGCAATTGGCTCTGGTACTATGTTCAATTAAGAGCAAAATGGCTATAAAAAAGAAATCACAGAACAACAATGAACACTTTGCAGCAGCCACGTCCTGTGCTTTAGACAATGGGTGCATAGACATGATAATGAAAGTACCTTCTTTCCCCAATACTATCTACTTTTCAATAGCCACATGTTGCTGTTAC
This sequence comes from Ambystoma mexicanum, assembly GCF_040938575.1. Taxonomy (NCBI): domain Eukaryota; kingdom Metazoa; phylum Chordata; class Amphibia; order Caudata; family Ambystomatidae; genus Ambystoma; species Ambystoma mexicanum. The sequence continues at coordinate 637,818,314 of NC_090925.1, forward strand.
GTGCTTTGTTTACATGCTAAAGTCGCCTTGTGTTTATATTGCAATGATTTTACAATGCTGAGTAGTGGTTACAGTGTGCCATTCCCATTATACGGATGCATTCTTGTGTTTCGCCCTGGGTGCTAAATTGTCTAGAAACTGCCCTGCGAACACTCCTCCCTGTTCTCTTTTTTTGGCACTATTGTCTCTTTTTTTGTCAACTACATCAAAGTATACAGGTGGTAAAAATATTACGGATACATGTCTTTATATCGAAACATGTTATGAAGAATGCACTTATAACTAAACTTTTATAACAAAAAATATAACAATTATTTTGGGGTGGTTCCCCCCAAACCCCTGTTTCCCACCCCTAAACCCCCACCCCAACTATTTCCCCACAAGATTTAACCCTTTACCCCACCCCAAAGTGCATTCTTCATAAAAAGTTTCATTATAAAAGATTCGATATATGTTCATTCTTTATAACATTTTCGTTATGAAGACTGCATACCAAATTGGTTACATGTTAGGAAGGTTACATGTCTTTATAACGAAACATATTATGAAGAATGAACTTATAACAAAACTTGTATAACGATAAATATAACACATTTCGTTATAAAGACTGCATACCATACCAAATATTACATACCAGAACACTTTCAGGAAGTTCTTGAATTAAATGTGACCTGTATTGCTTAAAAACGCATCTACTTACAATGCCGCACAAACTAGACGGATTGCATTTTTAATCGAAAACATAGAATGACTATCTTTTTTAGAGAGCAAATATTCCTGGCAGAGACAGGCTTTCTTGACAATAGTACTAGAGCACGTGACAGCGGAAGTACCATCGGCAGCCAGATAAATTGCATGAACGCAGAGCATAGCGCCTGCTGCTAGGAAGCGCAGCGCACCTTCAGGTTTGCGGCAGTGGGATGCAGAACACGCTACAGAACATGGCAGCAGGCAGAACACCCACAGTTCTGTTAGTTCACGAAACATGTTTTTAATGACCCATAACTGCACAGGCAAGTTCTACAAATCAAAGTGTGGCTGCAAATAAAAATCGAAAAAAGTCTAGTGCTGAAATTCTTATGCAAGGGGTGCCTTTTGATCAGGGGAGGGTGGTGCAGAGGAACCTTTTGTCCCATAGTTACTCTGGCTCTTCATCGCATCTCATAAGTTTGGGCTATTAGGTGGCGTTTGCGCCACCTATAAGCCAACATTATTGCATTATAGTAAAGATAGGAGGTAATGGCATAAGAGGAAGGATACAAAGCTTGTAGGTGTTGTGGTTGGTCTAGTTGACCACCCATTAAATGCCTATGGCCATGCTAATCCTTCTGTCCATTCCCACCCAGCTCCTGCCTCACTCCGCCCAAAACACCTCCTCATGGGAAGTCTTTAGCTCACTTTAATCAAGCCTTACCATCAAACTGTGCACTGGAAGGGCCTGCCAGTGTTTTATTAAAGACGTTTTCTGAGAGTTAATTACTTATTTGGCACAGTAAACATGCTACTGGTGTAATAAACATGTTGACCAGTTCTGTCTTCAGCCACTCGGTTTATAAGCACTAATGGTGTCCTTCACCGAAGTCCTGTTAAAAAAAATCATTGGCTAAGCCAACAGTTTTGGCATGTGTATAAGTATTAGGGATTTGCCAGGCACTGCTATTAGATGCCCAGGTTCTCGCACAATTTTCCACCTGCTACCATCAATGGCCAGTTAATACCACTTTCCCGTGCCTAGACAAAAGCTCAAACTGTTGGCATTGGCAATGCTTGTTATAATGTGTATTATCGTTAGGGTATTTATGGAGCATGGCCCTAGCTTCAGGAAGCAACAGAGTGCTTTACAATCATAGGCTGAATAACCCAGTGAGAGAAGCAGATAAACAGGGCATGGGGAGATAACAGGGCAGGGGGGCGGGCGGGCATTTTGGCAACAGGGCATCTACAAGACCCAGGTGAAGAAACAGCGAGGAGCAGAACACGCAGTCTCAGGTAGGCTGGGAAGTGGAGGGTCTTGAGCACCTTCCTGAACTTTAGAAGCAACCAGGTGAGTCTGTTGTTGACTGGGAGGAGGTTCCAGACTCTTGGGGTGTAGACAGAGAAGACCTGCTGTCTGGTACTTTCCTTCCTGCAGCGGTGGAGTTCAAGGCTGCACATGTCCTTACTTCTGGTGTATCGCAGGCTTCCGGAGATGGTGAGTTTCTCAGTGAGGTGGCTTTGGAGTTTCAGGGTGACAGCCTTGTAGAGGATGCAGCAGGATTTGAAGATGATAGGGGCTTGCAGTGGAAGCCAGTGCAGTTCGATGAGGGTTGGGCTGATGGGGTCCTTTGATGAGTCGCGCTGCAGCATGCAGGCCAAATCTCACAAAAGAATGCGGTCATGCTGGAGCCGTCCTTCTTTTTACTAGTTAAGAAGATACTGTAGTTCTGTAGGTTGCAGGCCCAGACAAAGACTGTAAGGCCACAGGTTCGAATCCTGCTAAGAATGACTCTCCCTTTCATCCTCCAGACATTTAGCAAATAAACAGGCTTTTACAATAATAACAGCACCTGTTTTTTCAATGGCCGACAGGCAATTCAGCTTTTCACACAGGCCAACATATTTTTATTCTTTTAGATGTTCTATACGCACGAACGCACGCACACAGACCCACACACACACACTTCTTGCAGAGCTCTTAGAATGTGCCTTCTGTGGGCAGAGTACACGGAAACGAAGAATCGCCCGCAGCCATGCAGACGTATTTGCAGGTTTAATAATCCAGAACAGACAAGTACATAATAAGAGACAACCTGCTCAACTAGATTAAAAGTATGCAAGATGTTGCAACCACTGAGTTATAACTATAGCCTGTTCAAGTAGGTGGTGACTTCCTCATATTACCAGAGCCAGAGATGAGGAATTACCGCCGGTTATAGATGAACAAGGGCTATTTCATACATGGGTAAATGGCAAAAGGACGGGACTGGGTTCATAAGAACTGGGGAAGACACTTGCAGGTAAACGCACAGGCACATTGACATCATCATGTTTAAGAACCTCATATTATATAAGCACGTTCTGGAACACCGCAGGCTATTCAGGAGGCAAAGTTCGTTGCCATTATCTACTGATCGAAGCCTGAGTACTCAAGGTACTCTCTCTGTTAGCCTGCCCTGGCCCCCCATTCAACGCGCCCTCCCACAACCCCCTGCCTCTCCTTCTTCCCCACAGCTCCCAAGCTTCAGGTTGTGCAAATCTCTTGTGGCACCCGCCTCTTCATTTGGTCTATGGCATCCCGAAACCCTGCTAGACACACCCTGAATATGCCAAGGAAATGGAAGATGGGATCTGTTCTGAGCCATGGGGCCATTTTCTATATCCATGCCCGCACTGTAATGCCCCGGCACTTGCCACAGGCCTTTTAAACTTCCACCAGTGGCTATCATGCTTATTGACTTGGGTCAAAGTGCCATTTGTGTCGTCAGAAGTAGCCTGAGCTTTTGTGATTTTTAGTGGATAAAATGATGCAGGTAATTCTGCCTTTATGCAAGCTCACTCTAATAACGCTCCATGCCAAGTAAAGTAAACTGCACGCACGTGTCACTGCTAAACATGTCTACTGGCATCCCCCAGCAGTAGCCGCGAAGAGGCAACTGATTTAGAGGTCAATTGATTTCCAGGACACAGCTGTTGGACCCAGAGTTCTGGCAGACCAGCGGGGGCTTTTCAACTGTGAGCACCTCTGCTTCAAAATATATTTGCGTGCCCCCAGGTCCTGCTGTGTATCCAGCTATCAGGGTTTTCCCACCCATAGCAATCATATGCGTCCCACTCAGGAAGCCCTCTCTTTCATGCACGGGGGAGACTTAGCAAATTCTTAAGGGAGCAGAAACACTCCCTGGGGGCACAGCTGGGAACTAGTGCTTCAAATGCAGTCCTAGATATACTTAAACAAAGAGATAGGACACAGAACTAATAAAATGCAAGTGTAATACTGAGACCCTACACATATTCCTAAATAGAAAACGTGTACTTATATCTTGAAAGAATAGATAAAGTACAACAAAATACAAAAATATATACATTTATTATACATAAAAATTGAAAAATTAGAAAAATAGACCCACACTTAAGCACAACAACTGATCATAAAAATACAGTACAATTACTCCACATAAAGACCATTCTTCATAAAACGTTTATACCACATACACAAACACAACATTAGCAATGTGTTCCCAACAATGTACATAATCCCGACATGTAACATGTTTCAGTTCTTATTGCCTTCGAATGGCTGAACTCTCTTCAGGGGAAAACAAACACTTCTTTCCTGTAGTATTAAAATTATTTCAATGTTGTGCAGTAGGGGTCCTAAGCACATCCACCAACAGATGTAGTTGACACCAGCTGCAAGATACAAGGGACACAAAAACCTAAGTACTCAGTAATCACAAAAAGTTAACTCAACAACATTCACCTACTCTATATGAGCCGAGGTACATAGCTCCGAACGTGAAACAGAGGGTAAGAAAACCAGTCACCATGACCACATTTACCGAGAGTCTAAACAATCACCCTCGACTTGAAAACCGATTCACAATCATCAAACGGAGGACTATCAATAGTCACTTACCGGGCGACAAAACATACTATTTGTTCGCCTGACCACTAAGAGTGTGGTCAATTTAATATAGAAGGTGAATGAATCACCTTAGGTAAGTAGAGCACACCATCACCCGAAGTGTACGAACAAGAGAGATTTTATGAAAGAAGTCATGTGAGAAATTACCACAGATTCGGTTTTGGCAAGACAAAACTGAACGTTACCTGACAGTATAATAGCCCTGCTCAATATTCGTGATCCAACACTGAGATCACCTAACTGACTGGTTGGAGTTCACTGTCCCAAAGTACGTCAAAATACAATAGGTTCACTAAAATATTGAATACAGAGGTGTTCATAAATCTGAAACAACAAGGGAAACAAACCCCATTACTATAATACCCACCACATGGGACAAAAGTTACAAGGAACCTAACTCAGTGCTATGAATCAACATTGCATGCTGGCATAATAAAAGCACAAGTAGAAACAAGCAAACCCGCGTGTGTAAGTAAACGAGGGGCACACATATTAGGGGTCAATTCTGTTTGCCCTTTTTTGATTTACTACCCCTCAAATGCAGTCCTGCCATGACAATGACCACCTCTCAAAGAATGGTGATGACTGGAGTCCTTTGGATGTAAGCAGACAGAGGAAGGGGGTGGAGTTAGAGTAGCCCAGGTGTCAAGAACTGACGTCCACGTGGATTAGTATACCTCTGTCCCCAAGTACCAGTCAGGGAAGGTATAAACAACTCTCTGACTGATTATTGGTGCCATAGGTGGCAAGAACAGAGAAAACACCGGGTCCCAGATGCAAGGAAAAAGACAAGGTTGGGTATGCAAAGATATAGGGACTCTACAAATATGTACAATGATACAAGTACAAGGGCACCTACCCGTGGGGATGACCGATGACAACTGATAACTTAATAGTTCCCCCTGAATGGTGTCGTAGGTTGTAATGGAGGAGAGGGAAGGGTACTTCTGTTGTGACACGTGCAGGAGCCACCATGGTCTAGATGAGGGCAGGCTACGTGGTACTGTGGTCAAAGTTCAACAAAGTTCTTGGGTAATCCAAAGTCCTTAAATGCCAGAGCCAAAGGGTAAGGGAAAAAGCAATCCGGTTGAGCAAAATCCAAGGTAGCAGCAGTTTAGGATGTCAGTCTAGGAAAACAACACCAAATCCAAAAGGGCAAAAACCAAAGGCAATCCAAAAGGCCAGGGAAACGAGGTCCAAAATCCAGGAAGTCGAACAGAAGTACACAGAGCACAGGAGTAGCCAGACGCTGTAGAAAAACAGCTGAGAAGCTCTGAGTATCCAGAAAGGGCACCTTTTATCTTGTTACTTCCTGGACACGTGACCGCCCTTCATGTTGTATGGGCGTCACGTGAATGGGTCGTTGCCGTCCAGGCAGGAGATGCGGGTCACGTGAGCACTCAGGTTATGATATCAGAAGGCAAAGGACACTTCCTATGGTACCGATCATTGGACCATTCTTAAAGAAGGATTCATATGGAACCTGATTAGGACCTCTGCTAAAAAGGTAAAGACCATAATCTCCAAGAAAGGGGAAAGCTCTTCTACCTAACCATCCCAAGGGAATATTGTGTATGACTGCTGCAAAACAAAGCCTATATGCCGCCTGAACATCGGAACCAGGATCCTGTTCACGCGGGTGAAGGATTCCTACAGGTGTTCTCTGGCGACCTCCTTGGGGTGGAAGTGCGGAATCAAGGGCTCACCTTGCCCGCAGAGAGCCTTGACTAGGACCCCCGGCAACTCGGATGCCCGGATGCAGCCCAGCACTGGTCTCCTACTTCGTGATGCTTTTGGAACTGGCTAGAACATGCTCGACTCACTTTCAGCCATATTAAGACCTGTGGCCCTGCCTTTGGCACTTCAAGCCCTTCATACTGCTTCCCTGCATTTCCAGCTGTCTCGACACCGACTCAATCTATTGAAGCTGATTGTCTCGACTTGACCACCTACACGACTCTGTACAGGAAACGGACTGGACACTTTTTTAATTAGCCTTTCTTATTGAGTTTTCAAACAAAGTAGGTACAGAACAACATCCAGAGCAACACCCACTCCCGTGTGAAGCGCCCCCCTCGCATCAACTCATCTCTTGCCATTTACTCCAGATTTGCTTGCGTTTGTAGGGGCAACCTCTGTCTCTGTACACCTGCGGCTCCATCTCACAGCAATGCTACATTCCCTCCAGCCACATGTGAAACCCTGGGGCTGTCCCACTTCCCCAATTTGCAGCAATGTCTCTCTTGGGCACCATCAATGCAGTCTTTATTAGGCATAACCCCTTGCAAATATGTACAGTAGACAAAACCTTGGACAGGTTGGCACCGGTTCCCTCAGTGCCTCCCCCACCGATTCCCGGAAACATCCCCAAAACACTTAAACTAAACAAGTCTTAATTTACAGAGCTCCTGTCTTCCCTTGCCGATCCCAACACCCCTATCCAGTCCTCCTCCTCAATTGCTCTAAGATCCCTTTCCCAATGTTCCTTCAGCTTGTTCAGGGTAGTGGCAGCGCAGATGTTGATCATCTGGTAAAGTGTAGTGACCACTCTCCCCGGCAGTTTCCCATCTAACAGGTTAGCTTCCAGCGGGGATCGTTCAGGGAGGTCCCACTCCTCCCTACCTTCATGACTCTTGGTGTGGTGTAGCCATCTATAGGTGAATTGCTTGTTATCCCCTAACCAGTGGGAAGCCTGTAGGCAGCAAAAGTAGACCAGATGTTTGTATTCAATAATGTGTTTCATTTGTAGTACATCTGCTGCAGCCCATCTGGATTGATAGCTAATTTCCCCACTTCAGGGAGGTCTTTGTTCCCCCACATGTATGCCTCCCTTGTCACCACCTGACCCATCCCACCTCATTGGCCCTAGGGTTGCAGCCATGCCTCTGTTGCGCCCCCGCCTGAGGGCAGCAATGTGGCCATCCGCGGGTGTCCATAGAGCAGGAGTGCCCGTGGGTAGTCACCCATGGTATGTTTCTCCGCCTGGATGTGAGAAGCCCCCTGGTCATCAAATACCCATTTGTTCACGGCCACTAACTGTGAGGCCCAATAATATTTCCTGACGTCTGGTAGCCTCAACCCCCCCCTCTCAGACCGATCTGACCAGGGTGGGCGATCCTTCCTCTCTGCCGACCATCAGAATCCCCTGATTCTAGGGTCTCTCCGGATCTTGGCCGCCAACAGCTGCACTGCCATTAGGAACAGAAGGGGAGAAAATGGGCACCCCTGCCTAGTGTCCCTTTGTAGTGAGAATTCCCTGGTCAGCACTCCATTCACTCTGACTGTAGCCGTGGGTCCAGTGTACAGCAGTTTCACCCAACTCTGAAAGTTCAGGCCGAAGCCCATCTTATTTAGCACTGCCCACAGAAAACCCCACCGGACTCAGTCCATCAGGGCACGCAGCCCCTCCAGCGCGTCCACCATTCCTAAAGCGTTCTGCGGCCTACAGAGGTTCATCGTTGTGGCCCTTCCCCGTAGGAAGCTGCACTGGTCACTATGATTCTGTCTGGACAATACCCCCAGGATCCCATCAGCCAGTACCTTAGCTAGGATTTTAGATTCTCTATTGAGGAGGGAGACGGGCATGTTTGCCCCACAGCTCTCTGGGGGCTTCCCTTTCTTGGCCCCCCTTTTGAGTTGCTGCCTTTCCAAAATACTACGGGAAAGCAGTTTGGTACTGGAGTCTTGCCCGCTTGCAGCTGCCCAATTGCGAGCGGTATTTCCTCCTCGGTAGGTTCCACCTCCAGGGTGGCCTTCTCTGTGCCCCCCCCCCTTTGAGGGCAGGTTAATGGCCTCTAGGTAGCCCACCGTCTCTTCCTCCCTTTTCCCTCCCTGTTACCCGTACAAGGTCTGGTAGTACCTGGCAATAACTTGGCACTTTTTGACTGCTGTCTCAACCTAGCTAAGCATCATCTCGAAACTAACACAACCTTTTTTGCTTCAAGGTCTTTGTTGTTTTGATGCTGCTTCTTTATCTTCTCATGCTTACCATTGTTCTTCTTTTGTCATTTTCTCTTTTCATCCTGACATTTCATCTTCCATTCTTCTGTTATGTCCTCCTTGTTGGACTCAATTTACCACGCTTGTCATTTTGTTCTTCCTCCTAAACCTCGTCCGACCTGACTTACTTTTTCTTTGCAATACACTCGCAGTCATCTATACAATCTTATACGCTCTTGGAAACAAATGTTGTTCTTCATCTGATCGGTCCTCCTTCGGGCTTTTTCTTATCATGATCTTTTTTGTTCTAAATGGCATTACTATCAATCTCTCATTTCTTCTTTATCTCCTCACCTGCATCACTGTTTTTCCCTTCTTCAAACTCTTTGTCCCTTTCTCTTAACTCCACTCTCTGCTTCTGACTGCTTCATACTTTCCCTTTAAGACTAATAATCTCTGTTCCTCCTTTCCCATGATCCCATCCTTTTCTTCTTCCCTGGCTGCCTCCCCATTATTCTCTCAATTTTCTTTGCTTTCTGAAGACTTCCAATGGGCAAATTTTACTGCTGCACCTTCTTATCCATTTCCTGCTCTTCTTTCTGCTGGTATCATTCTCCCTCATTTACCTTCTCCTTTTAATTATTCAATGTCTTCCAGTGTTTTTCATTTCTTTTTTAAGAATGCTTTTAACCTACCTATTTTCAAAAAAGATTCTCTTGATCCTTCTTGGCCTTCTAACTATTGTCCAAATTCTCTTCTTCCTTTTCTGTCTAAAACATCTGGAATGCATATCGTATGCTCAGGTTCCTGTCTGTCTTGCATGTCATTCTTTACTTCCTTCTCCTCAATCTGTGTTTTCCGTGCTCATTCTACTGGGACTGCTCTCTTGCATGTTACGCAACGTATGCACTTCTTCTGGTCACACACAGCAATCATCCCTCTGAATGCTTCTTGATTTGTCATCTGCCTTTAACACAATTGACCACACTATTTACCTCTTTTCTTTCTTCTCTTGTTTTTTTCTGGTACTGTTCTGTCTTGACCTTCTTCTTATCTTTTTCTTTGTTCTTGTGTTCTTTCATGGACTGTGATTTTTGTCTTCCTCTCTTCGGCTCCAGTATGGCATTCTGCAAGGCTCAGACCTTGATCCTCTTCGCTTTCCTTAGCGTACCATTCTTCTCTCTGATACCAGTTGTTTTTTCTTGTCATTGCGATGCTGGTCACTCTCAGATGTTCTTTTAGTTTGTTTTCCTCTCTGACTCTTTACACACAACCATTTTAGAATGCTTATCTGCTGTCAATCTCTGGATGCTCTCTCACACTCTTCATCTTAATCTATCCAAAACTTAAATTCTCTTTCGTCCTGACAACTTGACACGATGCTTGCCCTCCCCCATCATGCATTTCTTTCTATCCTGACTCCCTTACTCTGTCTTCTTCTGCTTGCACTTTAGGTGTGCTCTAAGTCTTCCCTCTACTTTTCTGTCATATTTCTACTTGTTCGTTGTCCTGTCACTGCCAGTTTTGCAATATTTGCAAAATGTATCCATTTACTACTTTCTAGGCTACCGAGAATCTTGATTCGACCTCTGTGTTTTCTCGTCTTGACTACTGTACTTCACTTCTTGTTGGGTTGCTTGCTTGTGCTCGTGCTCCACTATAATTTGTGTTTAAAAGTATATTTTTCTGTGCTTTGTTTTCTTCTTCCTCGCTCTCATGTTTCTCATCTTTAGCTGCACGTCATTGGCTTCCAGTTCCAGCTCATCTACAGATTTGTTTTATGTTTATTCGTGATCTCACCCCTCCCCAAACCCACCACTCTCTTATGTGCTCTGTCACTTTGCTATTTTGACTGTTCCTGCACATTCCCACTCATAGACGTTTGCTCTTTCGGCTCCTAAACTTTGGGAAGCTGTCCCTCTCCCTGTCTTTGATGATCTTCTACATTAACCACTTTTCATTCCTCTTTTAAAACTCACCTCTGACGCTTCTCTTGAATGACATTTATTTCTCATGATTGATCTCCAGTGTATCTTTTCATCTTTGTGTTCATTATTTGCACAACACTTTAATGAAAGTACTCAAATACAGTACTACATTTCTATTTATTGTTTTGGTTTACATCACAAACCTTATCCAAACACAAGAAAAGAGAAAAACAGAATTGGAACACATCTTCACCGTTATCTCATCAGAAAATCATTAAAAAAAATCTAAAACCATAGCACTTAACAAAACCATCTCTTAAAATATCTTCATACTAAATTTCAATTTGTAGATCTTGTTACATTGAGAGCCAGAGGGTGTGAGGGTTGTGGGCCTGCCGGAAAAGAATAAGAATTTCGATGTACCTGATCATTGGGAGAAAAAAAAAATGGAATATGAAAAAGTAAAAAAATGTTTTCCTTTCACTGCAAAAATATGTGGGGGGAGAACCCCACCCCCACCGCCCCATACTCCCTTACACTATTTATTACCTTAACCCATCCCCCACATATACCTGCAGTGAATTGAAGAGCAAAAGGTTTTACATTTTCGCATTGGAAATTTTTGTAGACATATTGATTGCATGATACGTAAGATTTCAAGTAAGACATTTCCTTGGTTCTCAATCAACAGGACTTTGCACCTTTCCATCCAGGTCAGCCTTGCCCAGGCTCTAGGCTTCCAGTGCTCCAGGTACGACTCTAGCATGCCTGGGGGAGTCATATGAGACCCATTGCACCAAGTGTTCCATTTGGCCTACGGTTGCCTTTGTGAGCTTTGTGTACTGATGAAGGATACTTAACCCTGCCTGTCTCACTCCAGGATTTCTGATCAAATAAGTGGTAGCAGCAGCTGGTGGCCAGATGTAGAGGTGGAAAGCGGTTGTGGCTGGACAAGTAAAAACAGTGTAGGGAGAGCGCTACACAAGCTGGCACTTATAGGTGGAAGGTAGGGGGTCACACGAGTGGAAGATGTGTGTGTGTCACATTCATTAATACATATAGGAGGCCGATGCACATCATTCGTGGCCGCAACACACCACAAGCTGCCAAAATGACTAAAGCCCATCCATTCTGATAGATCTCACATGCACCTGCCTCCAGATCCTCTTCTTGCCTATACACCTCGTAGCCAAGCTGCCCTTCGACTTGGTCTCAATGGGCGTAAGTTTCGATCAGTGACGTCCCTTGAAAATAGGACAGAGACTATCATGACAAGTTGACAGAGAGAGCATGGGACAGTTGAGGACATGGAATACAGGGCACCGTAGGGTGTCATGGCATGGGTGTATGTGAGAGTCATGATCTACAGGAAGTCATGGGGCATGCTTGGAGAAGGGCCCAACGCACAACTAGGACAGCAGAATGAGAAGGTGACGATTACTCATATAGGCTTGGGGAAGTAGAAACACTTGTACATCCTAACTGTGCCATGTTGGTGATCGGAAGAGGTTGGGTGCCGTCTATTGCAGTAATATGGCAGGATGGGGATTTTGGGTCACATTTATTTATATTTATTTTCCCGTCTATTAAGGCCTTTTCAACACACTACGTGTGGTTAAGTCTTGTCGTTAGGGAATCTCCCTTTTATACAGCAGCAGCAGAAGTAAAACACTCCGTCTTCACCGAGCACTACAGTCAGACTTTGAGAGGCATAACGAAGAGTCTCACAAGTTGCAATTCCTATTCCAAATGGAAAGACAATGATTTGGGAGTAAATAGAGGAAGCAAGAATACCCTTAACGCGAACTTGGAGTTCAACCAAGTAGCGTTACTGGCTGAAGTAACCCCTGTCCCTACATCATCTGCCCGAATTTACAGGAAACGTGTGAGAAGGGGTTTCAACCTGACTTACCCTGAATCAAAATCATATGCATGTCCTGAAGATGGCTCTAACTAGCGAGCACGTGGGTACAAGTGCATCACGACTAAAAATAGCCGAAACGCATGTCAACGACTTGAGAAAAAAGCCTATTATATGGGCTTTTTTTGATGTTCCCATTAACAACTTACATACAGAACATGAGCAATTGATTGTTATATTGCAAATGATCAACCTGGTGCAGAAATAACAACAACTTTAATTAGAGTATAAATGATCTATGAATTTTTATTGTTTATTTCAGACTGTATTTTTTACCGGATTGTGTAATATCACTGCACACTAACCCGAGTCATTTCAATATCGTGAAAATATTTGTTAAATATGTGTACTTTTCCTCCTTTTGATTGAATTTAAAATATGTCTTTGAGATATTATGTGAATACGCTGACTATATGTATGCCTAAACTAGTCTCTTTTCTAAATAAACAAGCGTTATATGATGACCTGACATGGCATTGGTCTCTCTCTCTCTAAATGTATTTACAAATAGCAACAGGCAGTGTCACAAACAAAACGGTGAGCACTCATTGGGGCATTACAGAACAGCAAGGGAGGGTTAATCAGTTTCCTATCTGATATTTCTCAGAGTCAGGAAGATACCTGTAGATTGCAGAGGATAACAAGATCACATTTGAGGATCTGCTCATGAGATTTTTAAGGCTTTTCGATGACGCAAATCCCAGATCGAGGAATGTTATAGCTGACTCAGGGCTTCATACAAACCTCTCATAGGCCTACATTTGGTCTTGCCTTAGATAATAAATACTGTGAAGTTTGTTTCATGATCTTTTCTTTCCTCCTTTTGTAAGGTGCAAGATTTTGCAAATGCTGCACTCGGCTAACATTTCCCTGAAGATATTTTCGCTTTCAATTTCTAGGAGTAAGCCCTTCCTCAGGTTTGCAAAGCTGAGGATGTTCAGATCTCGCTCAATATATTTGCAAGCCTATTTGATTTTCATTAGTCTGGGCTGCGCTCCAGATTCATTGCTGCAGATGTCATCTTGTTGGTGAGTAGATAACTGGGCAAGTCTCAATGGTTCTTCCAGTGTGATTCAATGACTGTCCTTTTAGGTGTTTCCCTCTCCACCATATTGGACCAGTGTTCACGAGAATGAATGATTGGTGATCACCTCTGAACCGTGGAGATCCCAAACCACCTGCTTTGTACATATCTTTAGTTCGTTCAAAGAATGCAGAGACTTTTTCTTGGGAATCCACAAAAAGCTCAACATCAAGCTTTCAATCCCATACATTTTCTTTGTATGGAATGCATGAGTTGTGCAAAAGGCAGAGGAATCTAGTAAGGGTGGTTGTCCTCATTATGCATTTCATCTTTGGCCATACTCTCAAGTTAATGTTGGTCCACTAAGGCATATCCAATTGCATTTTGGGTGTTCCCTGTAGTGTTAGGTATGCAGTATGGAGGGCTATTAGATTGCTACGGTAACTGATGCCCTTTGGCTGCCACTTCATGGACATTCTCATTTTGTTCACCTGGAATGTTGCTCAAATTATGTTCAATTTGGACAGTTCACCCGATGTCCAACCACGCTGCAAAATGTGAGAACTTATTCAAAATGCTGTGGTACAGAGGCAAGGCTCTGAAGCATTCAGAAGCTCTTGATCCTCAAAGAGTAGTGTCCTGAATTCTTTACCTCCTATTTCCATTCCATCCATTTGCCTGTTCACTTGAATGGCAATGGCCAATGCCAGATTAGATTGCACAGGAACAGCACAACTGGGCATCTGTTTTGGCTCCCTTGTGTAACCTGAATTCTGCGGCCTACCGAAATTAACTCTTGCGTTCATGTCTTTCTGAAGGGATTCCATACTCTTGCAGAATGATTCAGCTGGGTTCACAGCAGACACCACTTCTAATAGGAAGTTCCCAAGAATTTGATCGAATGTCTTCTCTACATCCTAGGAGGTCTGTGAGATAAAATTGGCTTCAAAAACAGACGACTCGGTGGTGCAGTCATCAGGGGCATTTTCCCCAAAGAAGATTCCCAAAAACAGGTTTTTCAATTCAGAAAGTAAGGAAGAAGCTGAAGTTGGTTCATGAGACAAACCTTAGAAGGAGAAACATCACTTCTGTATCCCTAAATAAAGGGGCTTCCTGGGTCTGTTACCCATGCTCTCCCCTTAAATACAGAGAAACCTTCTAAGATGGTTACCCTCAATGTGTTGCTTTATAGGTTAAACAAGACACTATGAACTTACTATGGTAGGCTAGGTGCAACCAACAAACCTAAAAGAGCAAGATGTGAACTGTTCGATCCCCAGACAATGCTTGAGTCCACACTTGGACAGGCAACATGCGATTGAATATGGCAAATATCAAGTGTTAAGTTTCATAATAGGCCCAGCTATCCACTCCTTTAAAGTCTCCATGATGTTTTGTATGACTTGGAAATCATGAACAGATCACACCTGCAGATAAATTTGGGTATCATCTACGTACTGGTGAGCAGAGAGCCCCCAAATCGCAACCAGATTCGTTGGTGGATCCAGGGAAAGTGGCATATTCCAGGACAGGATCCTGTCACCTACTTTATTCGCAAACAAAACAAAGGCAGGAACTGACTTGCCATCCCACTTCCAGACCAGATGAATGTGAATGTCAGGTAAGTAGAACCCGGGCCAGAACAGTGGCACTGAGACCCCCAGTGACATCATTTCACAAAAATACCAGGTGTAGCGAAAATGGCATCTAAAACCCAATGATTCTAATTATTATTAGGTTATCTATTGCGTGCGGTTGTGTGTAGCTTTGGGAAGCAAGGCAGAACTTTACAATCATATGGGGAAGAAAACAGTGAGGAAAGTAAAGAAAAAGGGGGTGAGGAGCCAACATCAGGGTGAGAGCGGGCTATTGGCAGCAAGGGATCTACAAGCAACCAGGGAAGGAAATAGTGAGGAGCAGATCACACGGTTCTATGTTTATTCTTGACCAGTTTTTTTTCGCAGCAATTTTTGCAGAAATATTTTTGAAGAAAAAAATCATTATTTATTTTTATTTGGGGGGTAAACCCCAGGCCCCCTCCTCTATCACTTATTCCCTATACACCACCCTACCCTACCCCTTATGTGCCCCCCCCATATTTTTCAATGTTTCTTTTCAGTAAAACATTTTTGGCAAAAAGTGCTGCGAAAATAAAACGGGAGATGAATGAACGTCATACCGATCACAGAGTCTATGGTATGGAGTGGAGTAGAGGGTATATGTACCTAAGCGTTAGCGAGGAGCCATTCCTTTTCGAGGAAGGTATTGAGCGTCCTTCCTGAACCATAGAAGTAATGGGGTGAGTCTGATGTTGAAAGAGAGGAGGTTCCAGAGTCTAGGGGTATAGACAGAAAGGACCTGTCTTCTGCTTCTTTCCTTGCTGCACCGGTGGAATTCAAGTCTATACACGTCCTTACTTCTGGTGGATCACAGTCCTCCAGAGATGCTGAGTTTCTCAGTGATGTAGCTTGGGGACTTCAGGGTGATATCCTGATGACACCACAGTTAGTGACACTGCATCACCTGTGACCTCCTGTCTTGGACAACATCACAGATGCAAAAAAAGTAAATGCACAAGTAATAGAACAAGACATTTGAGAAGATTAAATACTATTTTAGTTATTAACTGCATATTAATAAATGTACTAGCTTGATATCACAAGGGTGCAGTCATGATATGTTAGCTACCACAGGGGAATGGTCATTGCTTTCACTTTATGACAGTGTTTAAGTAGGGTAAGCATGTTGGGGGAGCGTTAACATTATTTTAAACAATATTTGGGTGTGCAGCCTGAGCAGCGTCCAGCACAGTGTAAGAGGCTTAGATCATAAGGGATCTTTATAAAAGGCGTGACCTCTGTATTAAAAGGAGGGCCTAACATATGAGGCTGAATATTTGATTTATTGCAAAATATACTGATATGAAAGTGAACATTATCTATGAAAAAGATGTTAAATATAATCTAATTATTCAATGGTAAAAAGAAAAATATTAAATTTAAAAAGTCTGATCAAAATAAACA
The DNA here is from genome assembly GCF_040938575.1 of Ambystoma mexicanum. Lineage (NCBI taxonomy): Eukaryota > Metazoa > Chordata > Amphibia > Caudata > Ambystomatidae > Ambystoma > Ambystoma mexicanum. The sequence continues at coordinate 637,834,773 of NC_090925.1, forward strand.
TGCACAGGGTCCACTCAATGCAAGATAGCAGAGGCTGGTTTAAGTACCTCTTGCAGAGATATGTTTATACTCTGCACACATTATTGTAGCCACACCACAGTCTCGTAGGGCAGGAAGATGGAAGGCATGTTTTCACCTAACAGAGGTTTTGCTTTACTCTGCAGACATAAATGTGGTGCTAATGAATTGAATTGACTCAGTTTATTTCAGTCCTGTCACTGAAGTTTCTGGCTTGCATTGGCAGCACATTGATGTAGGAGAGGGGAAATCTACCCTGGAGGTCAGACCTGGCCTGGCTTTAAAACCCTACTTAGGCCTAGCTCGTCAGAGAGTGTGTGTAGGGGGGGCAGCTGACTAAAACGCTTGTCCTGTGCCAATTATAGCTCATATGACAGCCATAGTTTATCAAATGAAAAAGGCACAACCACACAGGTTCAGGTTTGCCATGGTGTGCCTAGTGCATGCTTGAATATCCAATACTGTCATCTTTTGCCACCCGATGCCTCATAACATTTTGCAAAGTAAAGCCTGACCAGGTCAGCTGCTGGAATCATGTAACAAGTGTAGCTTCATGATTCACGGTGCAATTGAAAGCTCATAAATTAACCATTTTGTAAACTGCTTTGACATATGTGAGTAATTCGACCATCCACATGGTGGGTGTGCACTCACCTGGGCTTTTTTGCATTTTTTTTAAATAAATGGAATGATGGCAGATCGACATCCAGAAAATGTGTGGGGCAAATCTACACACATTATCCTATGCTCACACCACAGCAAAGGCATAGACCTGTGAACTCTGGCAAGGACACAGCCTAGAGGCACAATCTGCCCTGTCATATTTAGTTGGAATGTGACAGCAGAGGAGGCCACAATGTCATCCCATGGAGGGGGAGGACAGCACTTCCCCCTGTCATGCGCAGCCTTATTAGCTGACAAAGGCTCCATGGAACCACCCTGCTCTTTTGTTAGGCCCTGCAGTAGGTGGCAGCGATTAACATACCAATAGAGATACTTCCTGGCTGCAGTGGATAACAAAGGAGACAGGAAAGCCAACAAACCTTTTGATATGTAACTGTGTCAACCTGAAGTCAGCTCTCTGAGGCAAAGGACGAGGTGAGTTCAGATCTGAGAGGCTTGCACAAGCTGGATGAATTTGCATCAGCTGGGGGCCTAGATCAGACTAACTTCTTCAAAGTCCCGAAAGAGTGTCCCACTCTGGCAGGCCTACGGAAGCAGGTGGAGAGGCAGGCTAAGGGTGAGGTCCTTGGACTGTTCAAAGTGTACTGGAAGGATGGACTCCTGTACACTGAGCCAAAAGACTCGGAGGGTGAGGGCACCAGTAGGATGGTGATTTTCCTATACCACAGAAAGTTCCTTTTGGATTTGATTGACTAAATCCCTTTAGCGGTTCACTTGGGAGCTACTAAGACATCAGTCTGAGCATTTTTACCGGCGCCAGTTTGCCGTAAAAGTCAAGGAATTTGTCCAGTCCTGACCTACTTGTCAGACTTTTGCCAAGTCAGGCGCTGCCAAAAAGGCCCCCTTAATTCTGCTACCCATGGCTGGGCAGCATTTCCAGAGAATAGGAATGGACATTGTGGATCCTTTGGATCCCCAAACCAGCTCCGGGAACAGATACATCTTGGTGGTGGTAAATCACACCATGAGGAACCCTGAGGCTGGAGTCACCTACCAGTTCTCTACATCATTCCACCCACAAACAAATGGGCTTGTTGGGCGTTTCAACAAGACTATGAAAGTCATGATAGGTGGTTTGGAAGAGCACCTGAGGAGAAAATTGGATGTTCTCCTGCAATGCATGCTGTTCTCCTACTGGGAGGTGCCACAGAATGGAGTAGGGTTTAGCCGCTTTGAGTTTCTGTTTGGACACTGTACACAAAGTCCCCTCAGTCTAATGAGAGAGGGATGGGAGGGCAGCCCTTCATCCGCTACGTGAAATGTGCTAAGCTATGTACTTGGCTTTCGTTCTAGAATGAGAAAGTACATGGAACAGTCCACAAATAATGTAAAGGCCAGTCAAGAGCTGATGAAGCACTGGCACGACCAGAAGGCCACAGTGACTGTCTATTCTCCAGGCCAGTGGGTGTGGATTATGGAACCTGTCAAACCCAGTTCCCTTCAGGACAAGTGGACTGGGCCTTACTGTATGCGTGAACAAGTCAGTGAGGTAAATAATCCCATTGACAAGAAGGGACCTAAACAGATGTGCAGCGTCTTTCATGTCTACCAGCTAAAACCCCATTATAGCCGGGATGACTTGGTCATGGCATTAGTGACAGATGGAGAGACTGAGGAGGAGACTGATCCCCGCCCAGATCTCATGCACACTGAAGCCACAGATGGGTCAGTTGAAGGTGTCAACCTTGCAATGGGCCTATCAGAACAGCAACTGACAGACTGTTGCCGTTTACTGGGACACTTTGCCGGTCTGTTCTCGCTGAATCCAGGTCACACAGATTGATGCACCCATGATGTGGGCACTGTAGATAGTAAGCCGGTGTAGAGCAGAATTCACTGGATGTCTGATAAGGTCAGGGACACCATCAAGGAGGGGGCTTCCAAAATGTTGTCCCTAGGAGTGATGGAGCCATTCCAGAGCCCCTCGGCCAGCCCATTCGTTCTGGTCCCTACAAATACCACTGGTGGGAAGACTGAAGTCCACTTTTAAGTGGACTGCAGGGGGCTCAATTCTGCCACGAAGACAGATGCTCTTCCCATTCCTCGGGCAGATGAGCTCATTGACAAGCTGGGCGCTACCAAGTTCATGAGTATCTGTGACCTGACGGCAGGCTACTGTCAGGCCGGCTTGACAGACAGAGCGAGGGAGAGGTCCAAATTCTCAACCCCAGAAGGACATTATCAGTTCACTGTGATGCCCTTTGGATTGAAGAATGCCCTGCCATTTTTCAGAGGATGGTTAGTCGGGTGTTGTCTGGACTGAAAAACATCAGTGTCGCCTATTTAGGTGACATTGCTGTGTTCAGACACACCTGGAAGGATCACTTATCCCACCTGAAACAAGTGCTTCAGGTGCTGCACAATGTAGGTCTGACGATCGAGGCACGAAATGTCTGATAGCGCAGGACACAGGGATTTATCTAGGTCACCTGATCAGTGGAGGTAAGACGCAACCTCTTGAAGTAAAGGTAGAGGCTGTGAAGGATTGGGACATTCCCAACACACAGACGCAGGTGAGAGCCTTTCTAGGTCTCACCGGGTACTACTGGTCATTCATCAAGCGGTATGGGACCATTGCCATGCCCCTGAATGTTGTAACTTTGAAGAAAATGCCAAAAAAGGTAACTTTGACCCCAGGATTTAAAGGATGGATTGTTCAGGGCCCTAGTTCTGAAAGTGTCAGTCTATGGTCAGGTGTTCATTGTCCAGACAGGTGCCTGTGATTTTGGAATTGGACTAGTGTTAGAGCAGCTGAACTCACAAGGGGTAGAGTAACCTATTGCCTACGTTAGCAGGCGATTAACAAAAGCGGAAAGTAACTGTGCCATAGTTGTAAAAGAAACTTACACAGTCATGTGGGCTCTGAAGAAGCTGAAACCCTACATCTCTGGGTCACACTTCACCATCCAAACAGACCACTAGCCTCTTAGATGGTCAATGTCCATGCAAGGGGAGAACCCTACGCTTTTGCGCTGGGCCATATCCCTACAGGTCTTAGATATGTACATCCAGCACAAGCCAGGCTACCAGCATGGAAATGCAGATGGCCTAAGCCATTACTTTTGCCTAGATGATGAACCAGACGCTCCGCTCCATAGGGTGGTGGTTCACATGTTGAGGCTGGGGGGCATGTGAGGAACTGTCCATCTGCATCATGGGCGTGCACTTGCCTGGGCTTTTTAAAATGTTTAAATAGATGGAATGATGGTAGAACGACCTTAGGAAAATGTTTGAGGCAAATCCACACACATTTCCCTATGCACACAGCACAACAAAAGAAAAGACCCATGTACTCTGGCATGGACGCAGCCTACAGGCACAGCCCGCCCTGTCAGTTTTAGTTGGAATGTGACAGCAGGAGGGCACAATGTCATCAAGGAAGGGAGAGGACACAACTTCCCCCTGCCATGTACAGCCTGATTAACTGACAAAGGCTCCATGGAAACGCCCTGATCTTTTGTTAGGCCCTGCAGCTGGTGGCATCGATTAACATACCAATAGAGCATACGTCAAACAGGCCCTGCAGAAGATAACAAAGGAGACATAAAACCCAACAAACCTTTCATATGTAACTGTGTCATCCTGAAGACAGCTCCCCTCTCTCAGTATTAATGACAGTGAACTGATATGTCTGAGTCTATTTACAGTAGACAATCCCCCGCTAGGGGCACCCCATTCATAAGATACAACAATGTGGATTGCAGAAGCCAGAGAGCCTGGTCTCTCAGCATTTTCAAGGGAGACCTGCTGCTTTAACAGAAACCACACAGGGAGGACTATTCATCAGAGAGACTCTTGGATCACAACAGACAGGATGATGGGTGGGATTTAGTAACACAAGGGAGTGAACCCAGAGCTATTTTTGTTGAGAGAAGGCTGCCACCATATTAGTACTGGGACATCCATTGTTCCTGTTTTTACCCCCTTACAGTTTTCTGTTACAAAGCACTCTGGTTATGACCTCACTCATATAGAAAATTGTTGGTAGGGACCCCAGGATTGGTACACTAAGATAAGCTTCACTGTGGCCCACTTAGCTTTACAAGAGGGCTGAGCCCCTTTTTTTGGCAGATCACCTGAAGTAGCAAAAAGAATTCATACTTGGACCCTGGCTGAAGGTATAGTCTGCCTTACAGCTTCTGCTAGTGAAGGAAGGCAAGGACATCCAAAGAGAGAAGCAAGATCCCTCCCCGTAACTTCTCCCAGGGAACAGAGGGAGAAAAGAACTCAGAGGACTCTCCAGCCGCTACAGAACTGGTACTTAGCCAGCACACAGCATGCCCTGCTAGGCTCTGCAAGCAAGCTTCCCGGATAGGGAGTGCCAGAAAGTCTCTGAACCAGAAATCAAGGACAAGGCAGTTGCCTGCAACTTACTCCCGAGCTTTGGGCTGTCCACCTTAAAGGACAACACAAGCCCAGTAAAGAATCTGGGCGAAGTGCATAGACGAGCATTTACCAATGTCCACCTTAAAGGACATTCCTGAGCCAGTCGAGTTCCTCGATCCGCAACCGACTGCAACGCAGGGTGCTTTCAACCCACAGTCACTTAAAGAAACCTGAGATGTCTCAACCAGTTCTTCAGGATTGCACTGAGACAGCGTTTCCTTAACCTGAGTCACTGTGTAGGCCAGCCTGCAGCCATTTGTCAAGCTTCGCTCGCCGAACCATCTTGCTGCATGATCCCCACAGCTGAGCCCAGCGTCGAACTCTGTCTCAGAAGCCCAGCACCCTGAAGCTCACTCGACCATGTCGAACACTAAGAACAACTACAGATAACGGTACATTGTGGTTCTGTCTCCCTGGTCCTTCCTAGAAGGTCCCTAGAGACATTTTAAGACCCTCTTCTCCCTTTATGCTGAACCTAAGAAGCCTTAACAAACTATTGTGGTTATTAACCATACCATTTACCCTCCTGTCAGTATCCAGACTTCATCCCTTTTCCTTCTTAGAAATGGTCTGTCCTCCGTATTCCTTTACAGGATGGTTTGTATTTAGTAGTGTGACTGTCTGTTCTGATAATAATAAAGTAGATATTTGTATATAATCTTAACTGGACACTCCTTTTATCATCGGGTAATAATTGTATTTTCGCTGTGTTGCAAATAACCAACAATCCATGACCTTTAGAAGAGATAAGACTGCCGTTCCGTCCACGTTACCAAAATTGGACAAGGAGGTTTATAATTTTATTTGTATGCGTTTGTAATCTAATCTGTTCAGGTCCTTTCTGGTGTATTAGAGGTGTGGGGCTGATTGATGGTTTAGAAACCGATATTCATCCCTGGATCACTGGTAACCCGGAATTTGATTTGTCAGTGCATAACATGGTTATTATTGAGCAAATTATAACTGGGCCTATGAGGCTGTACCGGGACACAGAAACCTTCCCTGAGCACGTGAGCCTGACCCCCTCATGCTTCCATGCCCAGCCTGGTATATTCAGTGCAGCCTCGTGTCTTTTTCCCGCGCAGAATAGGGAGAAAACACACACAAAATGGCAAACACAGAAAGACAGGTACATACAAAAAGACATCCTGCCATCCCTTACACACAACCTACCCATTCCCCACATACACAAAAAGTGCATGAGAAGCTGCAGTACAAGCTTCCTTCAAACACAGAACTGGTAACATATTGGCAGCTGCCAGGCACGCCAAACACACTCACACAGAGAGCACAGATAGCAGCAGTTCAAACTTCAGTGACACACAAAAACAGTTCAGTACCGTCATCTGGAATACATGCTTCCTTCACAACTGGAACAGCTCCAACACAGAAATCAGCAACACGATGGGAACAGCTACAACACAGAAATCAGCAACACGATGGGACCAGCTACAACACAGAAATCAGCAACACGCAAGCTTCCTCCTCTCACACAGAGAGCAGACGACTCCAATGGGCAGCAGCAGTCAGCAAGTACAGTGTTCAGCAGCACACGATTGCTTCACAAAGAGAATAGACAGTCTAGAAATGACACTGCAAACATCCCTGGCTACACACCAAGTGCTGCATATAGGCATACGATTCCCTCCCAGAGAGAGGTGGTAGAGCACGTGCGGGTGCAATTCACATTCTCTTTACTAACAGGTGAGGTAAGGCCTGGTCAATGACATTGCACATATGCCAATCACATATATGTTGGGTGGTACAGTACATTGATGGGCAGTGCAATCTTCTCTAGCATACAAATAACATTATATACAGAGCATGTACGATGAGGCTGTAAAGTACAGGCAGGTACAATGGGTAAAGTACGGGCAGGAGGAGTGCAAGCTTCCATCACATAATGAAGAAACAGAGCATGCGTAGGGAGACCACACGTTTCCATCATAGAAAGATCAGATTTGGGAATTCCAAGGGTAGTGACATCTTCCATCACTCACTGGCGGGATACAGCAGGAGATGAGCCACTGCACATTTCCATCTTATGCTATCAGGTTACAGCAGGGGCAGTGCAAGCTTCCATCATATACTAGCAGGTACAGTAGGGACAGTGCAGGCTTCTATTATATAGTATCAGGTACAGTGCAAGCTTCCATTATATACTAACAGGGGGGCAGTGCAAGGTTCCATCATATACTATTAGGTACAGTAAGGGCAGTGCAGGCTTCCATCATATACTAGCAGGTAAAGCAGGGACAGTGCAGGCATCCATTATATACTAATAGGTGGGGCAGTGCAAGGTTCCATCATATATTATCATGTACAACAAGGGCAGTGCAGGCTTCCATTATATACCATCAGGTACAGCAGGGGCAGTGCAAGATTCCATCATATACTGTCAGATACATGGGGGCAGTGCAGGCTTCCATCATGTACTATCAGGTTCAGCAGGGGCAGTGCAAGCTTCCATCATGTACTATCTTCTGTGCAATTCAATTAGGTACAGCATGGGCTGCAGCACTGAAGCTTCCACCTGGCATTGGTTAGGTCAATGGTGGTGTACACCTTTGTTCCTTGAATCTGTGCCAGCCCTTGATCCATGTAGGGAAGTGGTCATTTTGACATGTCGACCCATTTGTTCAACTCGCTCAAGTCTTTACATAGTCTCCATTGGCCGTTTGTTTTGAGTATCCCCAGTACCGGGTTGTTGAAAGTACTGTGGATCAGACAAATTATGCCATGGGATTCTAAGTGCTTAATCATCTCTGTGAGTGACTCCATGGACATGTGAGGTAACCAGTATTGTTTGACAAATACTGGAGCCATCTCGGGGTCCGTGGGTAAGGTGTTTGAATGAATGTATGTGTGTCCACGGTTGTATGAGTCCACTGAAATTATATCTTGGAATTCCAAGAGGATCTGCGTCATTTTGTGTTTTTGCTCTACGGTCTCACATGCATCAGCAATATTGATCCTTTCCTTGACCATCTGCTTGAAACCGGGGAAGACCTGAGACTTTGCAATTTCAGCGGTACCCTCCAGTTGGGTGGAGAGATCTCTTTTGATGGTGTCGACCTGGACAATAGGTTCCAGGGATTTGAGGTAGTGGTCATTCACTCTGAACACTACCTCCTTCCTCCTAATGTCACAGGTCACTTCTTCCACCCCCGTATGGGCAGGTGGAGTACACCATGAAATTCACCCCATGCCTAGTAAAATTATGTTCTGGAGTAATGCAGTTGCTTATGTTGGAACAGTTGTTTTGGATTGGTCCCATGAATTCATTACCTAAATCAATAGAATAATGTTGGGCAACAACCACCATTCCAATAAAGATCTCTGGACCCAAAATTTATACTTCGAGGGTTGCTATTTTCCACCAATATTCAAATAGTGTTGTGTTCTAGGTCTACTAGAGGTATCGGATTTAAGTACAAACCTTGTTGTTGGAGATGGGAATTTAAATTTATATAGGCGTCCTGATGTTTGACCTTGCTTAATTTTGAGGGGAATAGTGAATTGTCGCACCTGTCCTGGGATGCTAACCTCTTTTCGCACTTGAACCTGAACCGCATAAGGCATCAATTGAGCTGATGTTTGGAATTTGGAGTTTCCAGAACTACTTCTCATTTGTCAATGAATTTGAATGTGGGAATGGTCTGATATTTTGGGAGTTTCCTGAATGATTCTTCGTTGGTGAAGCTCCTTCCATTATTCCGGCATAGCACCCGCTCCTCTCCCTCATTTAACTGAATTGGGGAAAAACAACTGTTCGCCCTTTTTCTGAATGTCTGTCAGATTTTGAGCGAGTTCTTCCTTGTCAGGTTTCACAGGTCTTTGAAATATAAACAAGGGTGCTTGATTGCGTCTTGATCTTACAGATTCTCATGACATTTTTATACAGAAAAATGATCAACACCAATTTGTACAGAACAGAAAAAAACACCTTTGAATTAGTGTTTGAAACTCTTAAAACATTGAGAGTAAGCAATTCAATGTATATCACTTGTTCATTTATTAATTTTAATTAAATTCAAAGAATTCACAATTTACAACACCATGTAAAAATATAGACAAAACATATTTGTATAAAAATAGTTACCCTTAATTCATTCGGTTAAATCCATGCATACCTCTCATCCATGCACATTCATTTCACCGAGATCCACAATCATATCTTATCTGCTTCTCTACGCACCAATAATTGCATAATTCCAACAAGGTTTAACAACTAGTGGATACACTATTGTTAAACATTGTTGGACGTACGTGATTATTGGTGTGTAGAGAAGTTGATTAGAGGTAAGAGCCCCCTCAGGAGATCGTTCCACAGTAAACAAGGTGTGCACTTTGGAGTCATCAACATCACTGAATGGTTCAGTCGATGTCACCCAATTTCTATTTCCAAATCCACAGTCCCTTTGACAGAAATGTCATTCCCGTCAACATTTTGGAGTTGTCCTTGAAGAGGTGCAATGGGAATTTGGTGGCCCTCCCCCGTCCTGAGTTTAGTTGGTCAAAGGCATTTTTGGACAGGAGGGTGACTTGGGATCCAGTATCCACCAGAGCTGATATTTCACACTGACCCTGCACTGCTGTGTAGAATTGTTCTTCTTTCTCCTCCTGGGTGCAAAGAAAGTGTGAGTTATTTGCCAGTCTGGTGGCCATTTTCTTGATATTGAAATCCGACACTGTGTGATCATGGGTTATATTCTGTGTCGGAGATCATGAATATGTAAAGACAATTTTACAACTGTCAACGGGCCAATTTGGGGAATCCTCTTTCTCCCCCAATTCCTTGCTCACCCCCTTTTCATGGAGGCAATTATCAGAACCTGTTTGGGGAAAACACCCCTCCATTTCTACCTTGTCTGGCTCACATTTTGGGGGTTTAATAGTTTCTTGTTTTGGGTCCATCTCCATACTTACCCTGTCCCACTCAGGATCTTTTCGGACCCATTTCTCTTTCAGAGAGATCCCCCATTTCTGAAAGAGAAGGTTACCCGAGTCCTCCAGGGACTCTTCTCTTTCAAAGGTGATGATCTTAAGCTTTTACACAAAATGGGTTCTTCTTTTGTGTCTCTCCTACTTACCCTTTGCTCTTTGGGTTCTAACATTTCGTGGGTAGAAGAGTTACTTTCACGCTAAGCGGTTATTGGGATATTTCCTGCTGTCATTTCCCCCCTGGGGCATCACACCTGGGTGTTGGGGAATGCTGGGAAGTAGGGTTAGGTTGAGGTTTGGACTGACCCGTCTGCATGTGCCCCAGATAATTGATCAGTTGCTGGACCTGTCGCTTGAGCTGCAAGACCTTTTTATGGGGGGTAGGGAGGTCTCGAGTCGTACCTCGGCTGCTCCCAAAAAGGGTAACTGTCCCTTCTCCCAGAGTAGCTCAGGTACTGGAAATTTCCCCCATCATTTTACATTCTGAATCTCCCTTCTCCCGGGTTCAGTGATCTATTGACCTTGAACCATGGAGCCAGAGGAGCATTATTTTGGATGTTCTAGTTCGGGGGATATCAGCAAGAAACTTCAGATTGGGAGGTGGACTGATCCTTCTCTCCAGAGGGAAGCTTCTCGGGGCAATCCTTACCTGATTGGTTCCCACACGTTGGGCCAGGGGAGTGTATACATATCACAGGATTGGCTTGGTTCCCTTGTAGACAGGGCCTATATAAGTGGCAGGGTCTGAGTGATCATTGCTCTGGGCCCCTGCCTGACTACCATTCGATTGGGCCGGGGTGGGGGGCCCATTCTGCCTTCCATTTTGCTTGTTGGCAGGAGGGTTACTTTTAGGACCGCCCTGTCTCCAGGTCGAAGGGAGGAGTAATTCTTACCTTCGCCATCTTCGCAGTAGCAGGGGTGTTAGATGGGTTGGAGGTTTTGAGGGGGTGTTTACTCTCAGCGGGCTTCTGGATCTCATAGATCCTGGTGGCCTGTTCAATCACCCAATCCAGGGTCCTGTGCTCGTGAAAATCATGCACCAACTGAGTCATTATGTATTTAGGGAGCACATGAAAATGTATTTGTAAACTCCCTACTATTTGTGTTCACCCACTGGGAAATCTGAGCAAATGCCTGTTTCAACTCCAGCACCAACTCCTTAGGCACCTGATCCTTCCCACATTGCAAATTATATACAGTCTTACGGGCCACTTGTGGGTTCCTATGTGTGGAATTTATTTTCAAAATGGCCGCCTGATAGGTGGAACAATTATAATGATTCTGCTCCCCCAGTACCGAAAAGAAACTAGAGTACTCAGGAGAGAATGCCCATTTCACAAACTCCATACAATTTATGTCATTTTTAATTCCAAATGAGGCTATCATTTGTTCATACAATTCTAGATGTTCCCACACCGAATACTTAGCTTTTTTATGTTATGTGGTTATGAAGCTCTTTATGGCCTTGATCTGTCTAATTGGGTCTTTCACACAACCCTTTCTTTCTTTCCTTGTCTTCTTTTGTCACTGCACCAGAGTCCATTCACCTTCTGACTCAGTGCTGCTATTGGCACTCCATTGCCTCTCTTCTAGGCGCTCCCTATCTCTATGAGACTGGGAATATCTCCCAGAAATACAGGGTCAGGACTCCTCTTGCCTGTGCCGCTGTGAATTCTCTGGGCCATTTCCCCTGTGGTCACCTTTTGCCACAGGATATTACTCAGTCTCTTTCTCAGACTGACTCAACTTTGTAGTCTCACCCCTTACAGACACTCTGGGGAAATCCACCCCTTTCCCTGAATGTAAGGGTGTCTTTAAGATGCCCCTCATGGGCTGAAGCTTTGAATGTTCTTCTCCAGCGAAGCAAGCTAGGTGGTCGCTCTGCAATCTCAGTTTTGTTTCAGTCCAAGTCCCTCATTTTCTCACCAAGGGAGTTTTCATGGTCTGAAGTACTCACTAGATTATTCCTTACTTCCCAGGGCACATTGGTCTGACCACCTTCCCTTTTGTGTGATAGAGGTTAGTACTCCTCAATCTCAGATAAGGACTGGCCTTCTGGATCAGTTTGGCTAGGCTTGGGTAAGTTTAGGTGCCTAATGTTTTCTTGGGCTTGGTAGGTGGAAAGCATAAGGTCAGTCGCAGTCTGCCCATTGGACGTTGTGGCTAACTGGCAAGAGGTTCCTGGTGGGCAGGGCATCACGCCTGGATCAGAGAGCCCTTTCCCATATCCTGATTAGTCAGGGTTCCTCAGTTCCTGTTTTTGTTTTTCAAATTTCATTTGCCAAACTCTCACACCTGCTTCGCTCTGTCCTACTTTCCTGATGGTGTTCAGAAAGCTGGCCTTTTAACTCTGAAACCAAGGCCCGACTGGCCTTGAACACCTTACTCTGGGCCATTAATCAATCTTTCAATTCCCTGATTTCATTCTAACTTGACTCATTTTCGTCTTGTGCGGCCTGCATTTGGCACGCATATTCAACACGGTTTCCTTTCAAAATACCAATCTCTTTCTATTGCACTTTTTTACTCTGTGCTGCCTGTAACAGGTCAGTTCCTGCTTGCCTCACATGCTCCAGGAGTTCTACATTTTCTTGCCTCTTTCCTTTCAGTTCCAGAGAACCTGATTGACTCTTTTCTGCATCCATTTTCAACTGATGCACCTCCTGTGCAAGAACACTATTCTCCTGGTTCAAGGGGTATTTTTCCTTCCACAGTTGAATTTTAAGTATGTACCTTCTGATATATCTGATCAAAGTAATTTTGGGCAATAACCCCTTTTATATTAACGGACTGTTTTCATTACATTTTTCAACTCCTTTATTTGTAATTGAAAGGCCATAGGTCATATAACAGCCCTATGTTATAGCTAGTCTGATCATTGACCTTATGTTGCAATGTGCTCAAATAATCTACAGACTCTTGATGTGCCTCAAGCAGTGCAGAAAACTGTTTCATGCTCTGCACTCTCTTGCTGCTGGGTTTCAAACTCATTTTTGAGTTGCTCCATGAGGCTTTCTTGTTTTAACTCAAAAATAGGGGTCTGCTGTGCTTGATCTTCTAACTGTTTAAGTTCGTTCTGTGCCTCATTTAGATTCTCAGTCTGACTTTACACATAAGCCTCACTCTTCTGCACTCGCTCTTCCACTAACTGCAAGTGGAGGCATAGACAAGCTGTGAGCTGAGCCATTGACTCTGTTCTTCTTGAACACTTCGGGTCATATAAAATGCATCTGATGCTTTGTGCCATATCCCAACTTGAAACCAAAGGTAAATTCCTTCTGATGTAACATTTTGCATTATTGTAGCTTGCCAGCTCCCTTCATCCACCTCTGTCTACTCACCATGAACGAACAGCTTAGTAAGGAAGTGTCTCCTGGCATCATCTGTTCCTGCTTAATTTCCACTCACATGCCAAATCAAAACAATTCTTGCTCAATTTTTATTTTTCACCCATGCACCTCCCTGGGACTCAGGTGAAGTCCTTGCAGCACTTTAACAAGGCAACAATGAATTTCCCTCCACCTTAATGCAAAATGAATAGTCTGTCACAATGCACTTGTCATGAGTCAAAATAGCCAAATCCCAGCCACGAGCCCCCAATTTGTAACAGTTTATTGAGAGGCCACGCGCAACACAGGGAGTTCCTTCCCTCCACAATCTAGGTGTCACACAATAAATGGTTTAATGTCAGTTCTCTATTCAACCCGATTTCTGATGCATATCATACCTCTTGGATACCTCCCTCTGAGCTATCAATGAGCCAAGAACCAGGCCGGTGTACAAGCAATAGATTTGTATTTATTTGAGTTATAGGTAATAGAAAATTGCACTAAAATGTCACACACCACTTTATTTGTGGCACAACACAAACTTCTGAGTACATAAATAACTCACACAAGTTGGTTGGGAAAACTCAAATCACAATATTTGACTTTATACAAATTTCAAAATAAATGATCATCAACACTGGTCCCTGAATAATATCACTTTATATGTGCAGTGCTGTACAATTTTGGTTTTCCTGCATGCTTAAAAGGCTACTAGTAAATAAACCCAGGGAGGTTTGTCAGTGGTGTTTTCAGCACCCCTTCCCCCCCACTGTGGTCTGTGTTGGGGAAGTCGAACAGAAAAATTGGGATGATTTAAGAATTTGGGATTTCAGACCCACCTCCACTTAAAGGCCTGTGTTGGGGAAGTTGGATGGTAAAAATTCAGATAATTTGAAAAGTTTGGATTTCAGACCCCCCTCCACTTAAAGACCCGTGTTGGAGAAGCTCAACAGAAAGATTGTCCAATTAAATTACAGACTATATTTTTCAGCGCACTTTGGTAATGAGCTTTGTTCATTTCACATTTTAACAAAAATCCGCCCATGGTGTTTTGCCATGGGAAATTAATTAAATTAATACGTGTTGTAGCTAGAGGCTAAGGATCTACACAGTTTTTCTCTCCCTCCCCTCGCCCGCTATAAAGGGAACTAATTTAAGGCCAGCAGATTCCCCCACCTTTTGGTTGCAAAGGGTTAAATTCTACTTCCCTAGAAAACCTCTGCTTAAAGTTCCGGATAGCCAGCTGCATGTCAGATCCCTCTGGGAGGACGAGGCAGGGATCTGGTCACTCCACTCTCAAGGATGGTGCCCAGCTCTCCACCAGTCTTAACCCAACCAGCGTTTAGGCCTTTCCCAACAAAAAGACAGCTCCATCCAGATGCAAATCTCCTTTTGGTTTTTCATTGTGGCTGTCAGATAATATGTTTTAGCAGCTCTCTTGGTTGTCATTTTAGCAGCTTTCCTGGTGTTAATTTTAGCAGCCCTCCTCCTTCCTCATTGTGCATTCACTTTATATACCAGTGACGACACTGTCAAGTTTACAACTTTGGCCAGTTCCCTGCAAGAGTTCTCAAAACAGGGATTGGCCAGTTACTCATCTGTCTCCTCCCAAGTCCAGCCTCTCTCTATGGATTGGTTTATGAGTCTTGAGCAGACATATGGCAATTCCCATTTGCAATCCCCTTTTGTTTTCATGTCAAATTCTGGCAAAAATCTAGTTATGTGTCAAAAACTTTGTGATTTACTAGTATTTGCCATATTTAATAAAGCAACAGCCGGGTCCGCACCAATTTTCCACCATTATTACAAAAAGCATAAACATTAAGAACATGCAATTTACTCCCCACACACCTAATTTTGCCCCCCGCCAGTTTGCCAACCATTGAATCCGAGACATGTTCATAGCAGCCAGGAAAACCTTTTAGCTCCCTATAACAATTCCATAAGTCGCAAGTGGATGAATTTTATTTTTAAAAAATTGCCTGGAAATTACCTAAAAATGACCCCTCATAATGGAAGTTTGACCTGATTGCTGAGAAAAATGCCTAAATAATAACAGACCTTTAAAATTAATAGGAGATCTTTAATTTATGCAAATTGGAGCCCTTCTGTCCCCAGCACCATTTACCTCTCTGGGCCAGCCTTTGACCAGAGCTTTTTATTTTATTATTCTCTTTGTTGTTTGAAGTTGGTAGCTGCCTGTCATAAACACTTGGGGGGACTTGGCAGCACAGAGATCCCCCTCCCACATCCCCACATCCCAGTCATACAGTGGCTAGAGCCATTTGCTCTGCACAGAAATTAGCTTTCAGAGACACCAAGTCTGTGGAAAGTTTGTTCTCAACACCTCTTATCAGCCACACTTTATTGCAGTTGTAAACAGCTGGGATGCTAACCAGGCTTTCAGTGGGTGAGTCCTTTGTGAAGTTTGCCCAACAACACACCAAACGTTCTGCCTCAAGCCTACAGGAACTTTTCATGTGACCCTGGGAAACAAAGTGGGCTTTTCTTTTCAAATGTTTGCCGGTATTTTGCATGTGAAGCATAATATAAATTACTTTTTGTCATAACACAACATGTCTTTTCCCTGAAATATTTATGTTAGCTGGGGTACATTTTCTTATGTCTTGTTTTAAACTGGAGACTCCCTTGTAAAGATATTTTGGTGTCAGTGTTTGAAAATCCTGCTTTCCACGTGGAAGGAGCCTTTGCATTTCTTCTGCCACTGTGAATAAAAATGCTACTGTTCCTTTTGAAATGACAGGCAGGCCTTTCCACATGGCACATCCTTGTGTTACATGCAGAAACACCCACAGTCAGCCTTAATGGGCCAATTTTCTGTGTGAAGGTTTTTCTTACTTTCTTTGATGAAAGCTGGCAGGTAATGCTTCCTGTGGCCCTCCAGTTTCCTTTATTTGGGGGCTTTTATTAATCCCCACACCAGGTACAAAAGGTCAAGCCACAGTATGAAATGGGTAGACTGGCTGTACCAAAACGACAGTCTAGCCAAGTTATAAGACATGTCATGCTTGCTACATCAAGGATGCCCAGAACAAAATGTCATCCACAGTAAGCAATGGCTGGACTGGCTGCACCAAAATTTCAGTCTAGAACACACAAAAAATGTGCTTTGCCCAAAAATGCCAGTAAAACATGCCTTGTAATTTAAGGAACCGTCAACATTGCTCCAGTGCTGTCCGTGGTCCCCAGCGACTTACACACACACATAATCACATTCATACCAATTCACCCACCAGTCTCTCACCCATAAACTTTCTCTCACATTCACACACACAGGCACCTAGAACATTCACACTGCATTCTCCAAACATACACCTACAATTACATTCATACCCATTCACTCACCAGTCACTTAGCCATATGCCTTCTCTCGCATTCTTTCCCACTGTATTCTCCACACTTTCACGCACCCAGAACAATCACACTCACACCCATTCACCCATTGGTCACTCACCCATACACCTTCTCTTATGGTCAATCACCCTGCATTCTCCACATGGCACCACCTAGAACATTCACATACACACATATAATCACAGTCATACCCATTCACTCACCCATACACCTTTTCTCACATCCACTAACACTGCATTATCAACACATGCACCCACCGAACTAGAACATTCACTGTCACATTCATAACAATTCACTAACCTATCACTCATCCATACACCTTTCACATTAACTCACACTATATGCTACACACAGGCACTCACCGAGAACATTCACAAAAACACCATCATATTCATACCCATTCACTCACTTATACACCTTCTCTCACATACACTCATACTGCATTCTTCACACATGCACCCACCGACACAGAACATTCACAGTCACATGCATACCCCTTCACTTACCTGTCACTCACCCATACACCTTCTCTCATAGTCACACACACTGCATTCTTCACATGGGCACCCACCCAAAACATTCACTCTCTCTCTCTCTCTCACACACACACACACCACACACACACACTCATAATCACATTCATACCAATTCACTCACCTACACACTGCCTCTCGCATCTACTCACACTGCATTCTCACACATACACCCACCCACAACATTCACACCCATTCACTCATAGTCGCTCACACTGCATTCTACACAGAGGGATGGGCATACACCCACCCACCCAGAATATTCACAGTCACATTCATGCCCATTGAAACACCTGTCATTCATCAATACACCTTTCACATTCACTCACACTGCATTCTACACACAGGCACCAACCCAGGACATTCACACCCACACAATCACATTCATACCCATTTACCCACCAGTCACTCATTCATACACCTCTCACACACACTCACAATGCATTCTCCACACAAGCTCCCAGAACATTCACCGACACACACTGCATTCTCACTCACATGACATGTATACTCACCACCCATATATACATGCATCATTTGCATGCACACTAAACATACATACTCACCTCCTGCGCCAAGTCCCTTGTGTTCCACATCAACAAACACCTCTTCTTCAATACACACATAGCTAATAAAACTCAGACAGCTTGGAATCAGCTCTGCCTCCTGCAGAAAGTCAAGCCCTTCCTACCTCCAGACAGCTTTAGATCCACTGTTTAAGCACTGGTCCTATCCCACCTGGATTGGGGCACTGCCCTCCTAGAAGGCCTCCCATTGTCCTCCCTTGTGCACCTGAGAAGTGTCCTACATGCAACTGTACGCTTTATTAAGGATCTACCCAGATAGGACCACATCACCCCGCCGACTCATTGACCTTCACTGGCTCTCACTGCAGGCACGAATCTCCTTCATGTCTTCCTGCATCATCTATAAGGTAGTCGCCCTCAAGTCATCCATCTACCTTGTGGAGAAACACTGCATATCTGGTGGACAGCGCATCACCAGAAGCCAGGACACGTGCAGACTTGCAATCCACCACTGCAAAAATGAAAGGACCCGGAAAAAAAGCCTTCTCTGCCTACGCCCCACGACTATGTAACCTCCTTCCCGTCAGCATCATATTTGCCCCCATGCTCCGACAATTCAGAAAAGAACTTAAGACCCATCTCTTTAAGGAGTCTCTCCTTCTCAACAGCTAGGCCATCACGTCGCCCCCACCCACGCCTCCTGACTCGCCTGATGACGTCCACCCCTCTCCTCCCTGCCACCCTATATAGCTGTACCCCTCCTCTGTGCCCTTCTGTATCCTATCCCCGCTGTATATCTGTTCTGTTGTTAACTCTGAAAAGTGCTCTGTTATGCATCTGTACTGTTGCATACCTCTGGAAAGCACTCAGTTGTGTATCTGCATTGTTGTATACCTCTGTAAAGCGATCCATTGCTTCTCGAAGCTAAGTCTGCACTCAATAAATACCATAATGACATAATACATACACCGATTGATAACATTACATACACAATCACAACAGACACGCACTTACAGATAGACATTTCCCACACAGAAAAGGGAGCCTGCTTCCTGTCTGACGAGCGCAGCCAGTGAGCCGGAGCCAGTGGAGCACCCCATTATCGCCCCAACTACAGTCAGCCCAGCCCTAATCCTGACTAAGCCAAGATGAGGGCTGAACTAGGCCCTGGGGTAGCGGGAATCTCCACACCACAGGTGCCCATGTTACGCCAGTGGTAGTTACCCCCAATTGGTGTCCATGTTGAAACCAATTTGTTGCTCCCTGATATCCAGCTTTGCAATCTGGTCGTCCTGGTCAAAAAGAGTTGAGTTCTTGCCCCATTAAAAGGTGGGCATTCTGGACCCCTGGAATGTATCATCCAACGCCTCCCTGCTTCTGGACGTCTTTTGAGTGTCTTATTTGTGCTCTATATAACTTGCATTGGACGTCCAAGTGCAAAAGGGTAAGGGTTTGGTCATTTAGTGCACACTATACACATGTGATGTTTCTTAGCACAAATAATAGGAGTTACTCCCAGTCCTTTGATACTCGTTGCCTGTCTCTCCCCTCCCCCCATCCGAACCTGAGATATACGAGTAACACACACGTGTCTGCGTCAGGTCCATTAATTGGCGAGCTATCTTACTTTGGTATCAGGACCTGCAAAGTTCCTTCCCTTTTTGTACCTCCAATCCCTCCAGTTACTCTGAACTTCTCTTGAGTTGTGAGTCTCGCAGGCAGAATTGTTCATATTTGAAGGCAGTCTTTAATGGTTCTTGAACCGCCGCAAACATCCCAGAATCTCAGGAAAAAAAGGTTTGAGGTGTGTGAGGACCTGTTTTATTTAAAGCCCAGGAAGATATCTCGAGCGCAACACCTTGGGTACAAGATGATGGCCTTTGGCATAGGTTGAATTCTCAGATTGGACTGACTCAACCCTTCACTGCTCCCCTGCTTTGTTAATAAAGTGACTACCATTCCTTTGTAATAATAGTGACAATGATTATTAGAGTGTTTGGAAGCTGCAAAAATCTGCAATGAACCGCTATATAAATCATCACATTATGATTTGTTTACTGAATAATTGATGTGGATGCACTGAAATACAGTTGCTAGTGTCATAGTAAAACTGCATCCATAACCGCGGTCTTTTGGTCGGGCAGAGCCCATCAGATCACCACCTGTGGTAATGGTAAATACCACCAGCGGTAATTCGGTCCAAAAAAGTGCCAATGCTGTACTGCGGGTTAGAACGTGAATAACTCGATCTTGAATGGCCAAAAAGGAGATTTGGAGCTTCCAGGGAGAGCGCTTCCCGGTCGTGTTGGTTCGCCCCGAGAAATGTCTGAGATGGAGTTCAGGATAGCAGTAAGGAGTTGAAGAGTTGCTTGGCACAGCATACTATCGGATCTCCCACAACATCCTAATCCAGGGGTTGCCATAACAGAGGCCAATTAAACGCCCCCCTGGGGTACCCTGAGTTTACCAATAGAAGCAAGCGCCTGTGTGAACACCGCACCGAGAAGATAACGAAGGCACCCGGAGGCCCAATTTCTGTCGAGTTAATTAATACATATTACATGTAGCGTTCCAACACGGATTTTTATGTCAATAATGTACTTTTACCAACAAACTGGCACTAAAAGCTTGGAATGGGAAACATTAGGATAAAAATACCATGACACTTTTCTTTAATAAAAAGTGGGTCAAACTGGGTGGCATAACCCATTTGGGATGACACATTTCAGCAATTGTTCGACTAAGGACAGCCACAAGCTAACCAGAGAAACACCTCGGGCTTCACTGCACCCGCTTCTGCTCAAAGGATGGAAGGGTTGGGGAGAAAAGCATCAGTTTAAGGAGGACTACTGTTGAGGCCCTCCCCTTCAGGCCTTTCAATGATGGTCAAGAGAATGCACTTCAGGGCACACGTCAAGGGGTGGGGGTAGACTGCATCCAACCCCTTTTCTGTCACCTTTGGGTGGTTTGGGGGCTGGTAGTCAACAATATGGAGTATGCTCCCTTTAAATGATTTAATAGGTTAGTGAGTGCAGTGGTATTCAAAGTTTTTTATACTGAGCCCACTTGTAAAAATATAGTTGTCGAGCACCCCTTGAGTAAAAATAGTGTGACCCCCCCTCCTCCAATGCCCAATCTTCTCATATTGTCTAGTAAAAGCAGTCAAAGTACTCCGTTTTTAATTGATCAAATCAATTGTGTAATGTCTTATACAAGAACTGCGACATGGGGGTAATATTTTGACACTGCTTCTTAGGTTTAAAATGTGCGCACCTTTTACACTTTGCCGATGAGTTTATAGGGAAATATCTCTGCTTTGACTAGTCCGATTTATTTTCTTGAATGCAAGCACGGATTCGTCCTGTGCACTTTCTTCATTTGGGAAAGCCAATTGAGGGAGGTATGTGAGCTTCCTATGACGTCACTTCCCATTGTGCATGTTAATGAGCCCACTCACCTTTTTAATTTGGGCTATTAGGTGGCAAATCCGCCCAAAAGACGAAACTATTGCATTAGAATACAGATAGGGAGAAATGGCATATGAGGAGGTACACAAAGCTTGAAGGTGTTGTTTGCCCACCCTTTAACTGCCCATGACAAGACTAATCCCTATGGCCATTCCCACCAAGTTCCTGCCCCTCTCCGCCCAAAACAACTCATCATGGGAACTCTCCAAGCTCACTTTATTCAAGCCTTACCATCAAACTTTGCAGTGTTTTTTTCAAAGCAGTCTTCTGAGAGTTAACGACTTTTGCACCTGTCAAAACACTACTGGTGTAATAAACATGTATTAACCAGGTCTGCCTTCAACCACTTGATTTAAAAGCACTATGCGTGTCCTTCACTGAAGTCGTGTTAAAAACAAGCATTGGCAAAGCCAACTGTTTAGGCTTGTGTGTCTATTAGGCATTTCCCAGGCACTACTATTAGATTCCCAGGTACTCACACCATTTGTCTAATTCTTTTTATACAAGGCTGGCTTGTGCAAACCTGAATGTTGAAGATTTCTCAACCTTTTGTTTTGGTCGAGCTAGCCTTTCCTGGTTGGACCCCCGGCCTCAAGTCCACAGCACTGGATTTTGTGGATCTGCTTTGCTGGCCTCATGGAGACCTCTTGGCTAGTCCATATGTTTCCTTTTGTCATTGGACTTACACAGCTACCAGACAATAGCAAGGTAGGTAATGGGTACTGCTGTGGTACCAACGAAGGTGAGAGCATAATTGATCCAGGGGTTGATGTCAGTGAATTCCAAGAAGCTTCAAATAATGTGGTGCCAGGCTTGTATTTCAGTGAAAGGTGGCTATCTGCTTGATGTATTTAAAAGCCTACTTTGGGGCCCTAATCTAACCTTTGCTTCAAGTCCCAAAAGTCCACGTTTTCGGCACATTAAAACTCATTGCACATTTCAAAATCTAGCATGGCTTTAGCCAGTGAAAATGTCTCCTTACACCTGTATCTTTATTGAGACAATCTTTGGGGGACCCGGCATACCCCAGCTGTTAGAGCTGGAGGTAATGGCCATTCCATGCGATGCTGAACTAAAAATGTTGCGATTGGCGGAATCGCCAGTATCAATGCTTTATCATGCTGCAAATGGAGGGAGTGGGGGCGCCTGCTTGGTTTAAGTATGAGAACGATGTGGCTAACACGACCAGACTACCACGTGTATGGACAGGGCCAAGTCAGGTGCGAAAGAGATAGTTGCATCTTGTGCTCTGGAAACATGACATTCAATAGAGCATGTATTGATAGGAAAGCTCTCCCATATTTGGAACGCAAACGGTGGGATGGGCCAAAATCATACCTGCGAATAATGAGACAGATATATTCTCTGACCTTCATCTCAAGTTCATGGTCTGTATATTACACTGCAGATGATACCAAGTATTGGACTTTTGCAGATACCAATACATACCCGTTCTGACCTCATGTGAGCGAAAACTTTACCCATTCCTTGTTTCTATGTCCTTTATTCTGCTCTTCGAGAATGCTTGGTTTAAACCCATATGTGGAACAGGAACTGGGAGTACGCGTGAAGTGCTTTGTTAGTGTACATCTACAGAGTTTCCTCATGCAGTAAAGATTAGGAAGTGGATTCGAAGCTGGGTATCCATGCGCTAGTGATCACTGATTAAATTATGGTTGAATGAACTTGAATATGGTAAAAATAAGATGGGTGCAAGCAGCAGTCACTCTGATCCCGCCAACCAATCCACCCTGGTTAGTACTAATAGAGTAAACTAATGAGAAATGGGATGGTAATGTGCTTTGCACCATTACAATAATGCAAGACAATAGTGTGTATAAATGTAATTAGATCATGAACACCCGACACGTGTTTCGACACGCAGGTCGTCTTCAAGGCACGCACAATTGCAGTCAAGGAAAATCTGGAGAATCGAATCGAGAATCGAGCAGCGCAACAAAGAACAGGGTAATCAATTGATTACCCTGTTCTTTGTTGCGCTGCTCGATTTAACGAGTAATATACTTAACTCAGCCATTACGGCTTTTAATCCATCTCTGAGTGTCATTTGTATGACGATCTTGGTGCTTTCTGTTGTGTAATGTACACGGCCATCCAATAGGATTCTCCAGATTTTCCTTGACTGCAATTGTGCGCGCCTTGAAGACGACCTGCATGTCGAAACACGTGTCGGCTGTTCATGATCTACTTAAATTTATACACACTATTGTCTTGCATTATTGTAATGGTGCAAAGCGCATTACCATCCCATTTCTCATTAGCTTCCTCATGCAGTGTATGTTGTACCTGTAGCAGATCCTTAGTAAGGGCATGGTATGACGCCCACTCATTTGAATGTCAGGCAGCACAGTCTATCCATGTTTTTATTTGCCTAGGGGATTGTGCTGCATGCATCTTAGAAGGGGCACGTCCCTATGCTAAATTTTTCCTTTTTTTTCGTAAAGCGGAGCACTTTGGACTCTGCAAAATTTAGAGGTGGGGGCTGCTGGGTGGATGGCTTTCGTTTTTGCTTTACTCTAGATTTGAAGGAAATCATCTTTACTGTGCATCAAAGGTAAAGCAAACAAAAGTGTTATTACAAGGCTAGACTGGTCTACTTTGGCAACGCCAGTCTGAATATACTTTCTTGCAGTGGCATGGAATGTTCTTACTGGGCAACAAGGACAATGCAAACATGGTATGTGCTATTACATGGCTGGCTGCCCTACTTTGGTGGCACCAGTCTGTCCATATCTTTTTACTGTGGCATGGCATGTTTTACTGTGCATCAGGGGTAAACCAAACATAACAGTATTATTAGGTGGCAGGACTGGCCTACATTGTTGGTGCAAATAACAAGGGGGGTCCTCTGAGTCCCTCTGCCAGACATTAGTCCTGGTTATGAGTCTTTAGCTC
Source organism: Ambystoma mexicanum (assembly GCF_040938575.1). Classification (NCBI taxonomy): domain Eukaryota; kingdom Metazoa; phylum Chordata; class Amphibia; order Caudata; family Ambystomatidae; genus Ambystoma; species Ambystoma mexicanum. Next base: position 637,858,952 of record NC_090925.1, read on the forward strand.
ACTATCTTTCACAGAGGATCCAAAACATATCAGTCTTTGTCCTGCCCTGGGGCAGACATGCACCGAAATGCTAGGCAATTCTCCTCTGAACAAGAGTACCAACAGCAACCCCAGACGCGTGTTTCGGTCTGGTTGAACCTCATCCGTAGGGTGGAGCTGTGCCTCTCTAAGAATAGTGATCAAGGGGTCCATGTCTGGATTCCCCTAGTAACTTAGGGTGAGACCTAAAGTTATTTAAAATATGCAAATAACAAGGGGGGGAGGGGTCCTGGGAGTTCCTCTGCCAGACATTAGTCCTGGTTATGAGTGCCTTACTCAGAGTCTTTAGCTCAGTATCTTTTGCAGAGGAGAACTATCCAAAACACATCAGTCTTTGTCCTGCCCTGGGGCAGTCCAGCACCAAAATGCTAGGCAATTCTCCTCTGAACAAGGGTACCAACAGCAACCCCAGACACGTGCTTCGGTCTGGTTGAACCTCATCAGTAGGGTGGAGCTGTGCATCTCTAAGAATAGTGGGCAAGGGGTCCACGTCTGGATTCCCCTAGTAACTTAGAATGAGACCCCAAGTTCCCAGACATTAGTCCCCCCTCCAGCTCCCAAACGTACCCTCCCACCTCCCAGGCCCCAGACCCAATATGCCAACATGTGCAACAATTGCCAGTCAAACTGCACTACTTCTTGCCACGCTTGGGCACATGAATGTCCCTCTGAGATACCCTAGGCAGCTGCGTGGACCTCCTCCTGGGGCTGCCTGCCTGTGAGATGGTTGGTGTGGTGCTGGTGGAGGGCATTGTGGGGTTGTGTATTGGTAGGTGCGTCATGATGGCCTGTAGGGCCAGCACCATTGTTTCCGCTATTGTTGTCAAGATCTGAGGACCACGTGGATTAATGTACCTCCGTCCCCAAGTACCAGTCAGAGAAGAGCAATTAACTCGCTGACCGGTTATTGGGGCCACAGGTGGCAGCAACCGAGAACACCAGGTCCCGGATGGCTGTAAGGAAAACTCAAGGTTAGCAGGTAGGTACAGGGTATCTACAAGTAAGCATAAGTAAATAGGCAGAAAAACACCTACCCTAGGGATGACCGGTGACAGCTTGGATCCTAACTGTTCCCCCTAAAGGTGTGGTGAGTGGGGTTATAGGAACCTCAGTGAAGTACGGTCCAATGTGGTCGGGGAGTATCACAAGAGAAGCAATACTTAGTTTCAGATGCAAAGTACCTGAGCCGAAAGGGTAGCGAACAAGGCAGTCCAGGAAACAATCCAGAGGTCTTGAGCAGTTCAGGTGAGGCAGTCCATAAGTAACTAGATCCAAAGGGCAAAAACCAAGGGCAGTCCAAAATAGTACAATCCAGAGGTCTAGTCAATTCCAGTAGGCAATGAGATCCAGGGGACAAATCCAAAGACGCAATCCAGTAGAAGAACGAGGTCCGAAATCCAGAGGGTCAAAGTAAAAAACACAGGAAGCACAAGAATAGCTACACACCGTAAGAACAGCTGAGAAGCACTGAATGAGAGGGCTGGTGCTCTCTTATGCCGTTCTTCCGGGTCACGTGACCGTCCTTCTGGTCACGTGACCTCATCTTGTGTAGTTTCTTGGTCACGTGACCTCTATCCGGTTCACGTGACCTTCTCCCGTGAAGCACTGTGTCCAATGGGCGCCCGCGGTGAAGAACGGCACTTCCGTGTGCCTGTAGGTGCCAGGGCAAGCCCCAACTTGATCGGGGGAGCAAGCACCAGGGACGCCAGGGTGTGCAGCGTCCACCCGGAGGTCCGGGCGGATGCAGGAGTGGAGGGGGTCCGCAGTCCACACTGCCGCCGACATGCCGCCAGACCAGGTGAGTGGGAGGGGGTCCGTGGTCCGTGCTGCCGTCGACATGAGTGCGAGGAATGCATGACAATTGTTGACTGTACAATGTTTACCTCACGGCCCCTCCGTGACATCTGCATATTGGAGGTGGCACAACGCCCAATGGCAAATGCAACCCAGTGCCCAATGATCTGGTTGCTCTCACGTTGCAGCCTAGACTCCTCCAGATACTGCTGGACCAGTGCGGCCAGCATGTCCTGCCATTCCGCAATCCTCTGTAGACGGCTGATGACCTCCTGTAAAGATGGGGTTGGGGAGCGCATGGGACTCCTGGGGTTCATGAGGCTGAATGTGCCCAGTGGTTCCTGGATGTTGGGGGATCTCCTCACTGCCGATTCCGGCTGCCTCAACAGGCAGTTTCTCTGGACTGTTGTCCATGCTCTGGGACTCAGCCTGGTGGGTTGGTGGTGGTGCACGTCCCTGTGGGATTGCAGTGGCAGCAGGGGTGCCAGCCTTGGGTGCCTGCTGTGTCCCAGGGTCAGCAGGGGTGTTTGCTGGAGTACCTGCTGTGTCCCAGGGCTAGCAGGGGTGTTGGTCTCCTGGGCATGGTATACCTGGGCCTACATAATGTGGGATGTTTTAACCCACTAGGCTCTGCCCTGTGGCATCACTGTGTGCTGGTGGCATCAGAATCAGCAAAATGGCAGCAAAAGTCCTATGCACGCTAAACCTATGAAAATTGCGCATTGAAACCAGAAAAGATGGCTGCCAATCTACTTTGCCTATTGTCAGTAGTGGAAGGAGACCACACTGCTGAAACCTGTCACTGGGCTGCTCACTGAACATGGAAACTGCTTGAAAGGCAGTGCTTTATTGCAAGGAAACCCAGAAATTGCTCTGAAATCCTTTTTTCATTGCTTGCTGAAAATACAAAATAATGGTTCAAAACATCAGCAACACATCCAACATCCTTGCTGGGTGTTACCCGTCACTTCATTTAAGGAATCAATATGAGCACACATTGTCAGGAAAGGCAGAATCTATCATCAGAATATCCACATTAAAAAGTGTGCTTGCCTGTGAAAATCTGTCAAAATATGGGCGCAGTACCACCGGCCGCCTGTATGACAGCTGTCAGTAATTGCACTAGAAGCTTAAACTTGTGCAGTTAAAATCAAATGGTTGGAATTAAGTGACTTGCTATCAAAAGTAATATAGGTTGCAACTATTTAATCTCTCTGTTGTAAGAGACTGGAATTAGAGTTCTGTTTGCCTGTTTTAAAATTGTAAGTTCATTTTTCATCAAAGAAAAAATGAACAAAGTGAGTTTTAAAGTAACCTGATGCAAGCCCAAAACTACAAAGCAAATTCTCCCGCTTGCCCCAACAAAAGGCACCTCTCCTGCTTCCCACCAAAAGCGAGGAAATCACATTCAGGTGTTGATGGAGAGGGAAGGAGATTTGGGCTGCTGCTCCTGGGAGAGACAAGGCACTTCCTTAGCTGAAAGGATATGCAGATTGCAAGTGTCAACAGTAGCCCCTGCCAGAGGAAGAAGGCAGGGATTGCTCTTGAGCCTCCAGAAACTTTGGGGGCGAGAACAGACATTTTTGTTGATTCTTAAAGCACAGAAAGTATATTTTTGAAAAAGATTGACACAGGACTGTGCGAATTTGTAAAAATTGTAAAAATTACAGTATTGTTAATGTGAATTTTTGGTGCATAGTTTAAAAGGACTCAGAACTCTGTGCGATGTTCTAAGAAGGCCTAGTGAAAAATCAGATTTTGTAGCAATTGTACTGATGTCAGAAGCATGAAATTTCAGACGATTATGCCCAGATATCACGCGCACATATGTATAAAATTCTGGACAAATCAGACATTGGGTCCCAGACCAAAAGTGCAAAATTTTGCCAAATCCAGACACAAGCTCTCACAGCCACAGGGCTTGGATGAATCCTTGCTACACAGAATATGTGATCTAGATATGCTATTGATATCAAGTTTGTAAAATTGTGAATATGTATTATATGAATAGTAGATTTCATGTGCCAAAACAAATGGGAGGTTTTTCCTGTATCATAAACCACATCGTCATGATGACACTCTGTTTTCTTCTCCAATCAAGGGAGAGGAAAGACCCTAGCCAATAGAATACCTAGGGGGTGTGCCTAGGATAATTCAGCATACCCACCACTTTAGGAAATACATAAATAGAGACAGCTGAGGGCTCACAAAGACACACGCATTCAGCCACCAACCGATTGCTGGCGGAGCACTTTGCAAGAGAAATCCATATTCCAGACTCCAGACTCCAGCAACTTTGAAAGCAGAAAGGCCCATTTCCAAAGCTGAACCATTCTCAGCTTGGCCTTTAAAAAATCCAGAAACCAGAATTTACCCCTGACCTCTAAGGGGAACCAAAGAACAGCCAGGCTGTGCTGTAGCTGCTTTCCTGCTAAGAATTATTGCCAGAATCCAAAGATCCAACCCAGTAGAGCCGTGCTGTGACCAGATAGCTGTGAACCAGAACCAGAGCCCATGAGATCCAATCCAGTCCCACCGTGCGGTGTCCATAGTACTTTGCTGAGTGCAGACCAGAGCGCCTTGAGTCCAGTGTGGTGTGCCTAGCACAATTCCTGTCTAGAAATCTTGACTGACCTGAATCCCTGACGGTTCTGTCCAAACATTGGTAGTGAGTCCCATAGCATAGGATTGTCACTAGCATATGTACTGTCCATAAGTCATCCCTATCCAAACCCATCCTCTCTTATATCCAGAACTGCAATGTTAGAAATTATTTTTGTCTTGCCTGAACTCTTTCTCTTATCCTATTATCTTTTGTAAAAGTAGTGTTAAAATCATCTTTGCGCTGATATATATTTTCTGAAGAAAGGCTAGTGTTTCAGCAGGCAAAACCATCCAGAGATATCCGGGGCTGGTGGCTGTGCTGTCATGTAGTTTTGCATCTTCATAGTCTACCCCTAGCTTTCCAATGAAACCAAAACCGCATCTCAACTCCTTATAGTTTTTCTGCAATTGCGCTTACTGCACGCCGAAAAGTTTGCCGCAAATGTTTTCGTTTGGCTCAACTCTATAACGTGTGAAATAGCTGTTCATTGCACCCGACCTCAAAATTAAGTTTTCAACTTGCTAGCTACTCTATAATCATTGCTAGTGTTTGCCTGATACCATACAATGTGGCTCCCATTAGTGTTTGAACAATTTCAGTGAATTAAATCCAGTTTCAGTGTTTTTACCATTCATGCAAGGCCAACTTTAACCCATTTTTGACAAGTTTGCCAATCAATTCTGTTTTCTCTGTGTTTGCTGGGGAAAATTGGGATTGATACTATTTGGTTGAATTCTGTATTCCTGAAACCTGCTTTCTCTCCTTCCATCTCTTTTTATTGCATATTGGGGGATTGAGTAGTGTGCAGGGGGAAAGAGTAATCACATTGCATTTTGATTGAACCCACACAAAAGTATTATCTCTGTGCTGCATTATTTTTCCTGTCATTACTCCTTGGATTAAAGAGATTGTTAGTGTGACATCACCCGTTTGGTGATCATTGTATAACCATTAAAATAGTGTGATATATATTGTGAAATACATAAAATAAATATTTTAACTTTGCAAACCAGCCTGCTTCCTGGTTCAGTGTGACCGGGGGGGATTCAAAGAGAGGGGCGTGATATAAGTGGTACATCATTCAGAAATAAAAGAACTTATAGACATTAAATAAATAATTAATTAAGGGTTTCAGCTGTGCATCACACGCTAGGCATTGACTTAGGTGAAGTGCCAGGTTGGAATCACTAACAAGATTGGGGGCTCGTGTCCGGGATTTCTGAATTAGACATACCACTTGTAACAGCTTAATACAGCGTGATAACTGACAGGGTACATAAACCCTGTTGGGCTACCACACTGTGTTACACTGTGAAAAGCACCCCTTAATAGGAACTTAGTCTGTTTTGCAAAAATAAAATAAACTTCTGTAAGTCAGAAAGGAAATTAATATTTCCAGAATGGCGACCTTGGTAGAAATCAATATGGCAAAAGAACACCCACTGCACAAATTATTTGTCAGGGGTGAATGGACAGAGCAGGATCAGAATGTGGGGTTGCAGGGAATTAAGGAACAGGCCACTGCAACAGGATTAAATATATGGCAGGATCAGGGTCCATTACATTTGGCACTGAGTGAACTGTATATGGCCCCTAAGGTAAAAGAAGAGCAAAGTAAGATTGCCAAAATAGAGGCATATCTGTACCTCCACATTGGAGCAATACAGGACAAATATGCCGAGAACCTAGATCTGGAAAACAAGCAACTGCAAGCATTAGAAAATGCCCAAACTGATCTGGACTCTGCAGAGCAAAGGCTACAAAGGAGCCATGAATCAGAAAATGAAACCAGGCAGTACCTGATAAAAATAAAAGAAGATATGGGTATCCTGCAGCAGGAGAAGGTAGAACAGGATACCAAAGGGCTGGAGCTGCAGAAGGAGTACCAAGAAAGTTTGTACTCTCTACTACAGAGCCAGAAAAATCTGGAAGAGCAAATACATTTTAATAGAGCATGCACAGAGCTGGTAGTCACCCTGCAAAACCACTAAGACCAAGAAAAAGAAGATAATAAGAAATGAATCCTGAAAGACCTGGACACCCAGTCAGAATTTGATGAGGAGCGCCAGAAAGCCGAGGGATGACCTTGTTGCACAGAGGGGCTCTCTTATTCAGGAAAGGGACACCTTAGGCCAGGAGGTCAGTTATTTAAAAGAGAAGATGGAAGAAAATCACCTGGCCCTTCAGGGACTGGGTGACCTCCAAAAAGACCATGAAAAATTGTTAGAGCACACCAGGAGGGTAGAAGATGCTCTAGCAAGGAAGGACCAGGCCAGTGGACAGGACTCAGGAGGTAACCCTCCTGCAGCAAAAACTGGCCCAGTACTCTAAAATGACACAGGAAGCACAGAGAGAGAATGAGGCTCTCTGTGGGAAAAATGACAGGCTCCACAGACAGGTAGCTATGCAAGAAAAACTGATAGAGACTAGCAAGGCCTTGATAGAGGAACAGAAAGGTCACATTCTTGTATGGCAACAGGGAGCAGGGGCTGAGAGAGATGAGGTTCGTTGGGAAAGGGAAACACCTGAGCATAACCTCAGGAACACTAGCACCAGAGGCCTTCATCTCTTCCAATCCCTGGACTCTGCCACCCCCATGTCCACTTGCGCACATGAGCCAAGGGCCACGGGGAAGGCAGACTTCAATCCAATGAGGAATATGGGGCTCATAGATCAGCACCTCCCAGGAATGGATGGGCGGGCATCTGGGTATGGGTTCCCAAGTGCTGTAAAATTTAGTGGGGAACTCCATGAGAGTAGGCCCACTAAGGGCATTCTGAAAACCTCTGCCCAGCTAGGACAGTGGGGTGGGGGGGCTACTCAGCACATCCTGGGAGTAAGGAGGAATCAGAAGACTCCTCTGAGCGCCCCAGGACACAAGAAACTAGGCCCCCACATTCTGCCAGCCATTCCCAGGCTCGCAGAATCCGAGAGAGCCTAGAAGACCAGACAGGCACCTCTGGTAGCAGTGCCTCTGAGTCAGAGGATGAGTGGACCAGGGTCACCCGAACCAAGAAAGCCAACAAGGTCAAGAGGGCCTTGAGCAAGTCTCCCCTAAAACAAATCAAGGCCATTAGGAGCGTCATCACGCCCTATCATAATAACGCAAAATATTCAGTTTGGGAGCACCTGGAGCTCTTTGAACAAATGATGGACACTTTCCATTTGAAGGACAGCCAAAGCTGTATTCAATATGTGAAATGGACCTTCTCTCCCGAGTACTCCAGCTTCTTTGCGAGGCTGGAGGACTAGAATCATTCTAGATGGTCCACCGATAGGAAGGCCATCTTGAAACATTTTTCTGTGCACAGGAATCCTCAGGAGGCTGGCAAGGCAGCCTATAACTTGCAATGTGGGGAAGATCACGCCCCACAAGAATTTGTTCAAGAATTAAAGCGTGCCTTTGCGCAGACCACCAGAAGGGTGCGCACTGACAGCAAAGAGTTTGTGAATACTTTCTTCCACGCTCTCCCCAAGTACATCATGACCCAGCTAGTGAGGGACTTTCACGAGAAAGGATCGCTAGACTGGGTCATTGAACAAGCCACACACATTTATGAGGTGCAAAATCTAGTGGAAAACAAAAATAATCCAAAAAGCCCCAAAACAACCAACACCACTGCTGCAGCTAAAGTGGCAGAGGTGAAGGTTGCCCCCATCTTAGATTGAGAGATGGGGGGACCTAAATACCTGCCTGCACAGAATCAAGGCAACCCCAATCCCAGAAGGCCCTAGGGCCAATCACAAACAGGGAGCCAGGGAGGCAACCCCACAAATGGGACCCCTAACTCTCCTGGCTACATCAGCCCACGATACAAGGGGAATAGACCCATCCTGGGTTATGTGTGGACTCCTCCAGCCCAAGGGGGGGTTCCAACCAGACAGCAGCAAACCCAGGGAACTCCCCTCCTCACTTCCCCCAGGAGGGCAGTAATCCCCCAAATAATGGACAGAATTTCTTCCCAAGGTACCCATAAAACCTCAACCCCCAAAACAATCCATCCTTCTTTCCCCACTTTCCTGAGCCCTGACAGCCCAATATAGGAGAGGGGAGGCCAAGGGTGGAGGGGTACCCAAACTTTTCAAACCCGGGGTATTTTGGGAGAAGGGGTATCTACCTTTCCTGGGATCAACCCAGGGGAGACATGAGGGCCCCATACCAGCCTGAGCGGTTGTCCCAACTAGAGCGCCAGGTCCAAAACATGGCACAGGATCGGGGTCGCATGCTGACGGTTCAACAGAACCCTCAGATGAGCATGGCAGCGCAGAATGCCTCAAATCCAGGACCTGGTACTGCAGAGCTATGACGGGGGAAGAGCCCCGACAACCCACCGGTTCCCAGAGAGGAGGCACAAGTGGAAGGGGGGTGTAAAGCCTTGGAGGAAGCTTCCTTCCCCACTTGTAAAAAGCCCCTGGAAACCCAGGAACCAGGACCAAAATCTCCTGCCCCTGAAAGTCTGCCACCCAAGGAGCAGAGGGGGGGGTAGGAGAAATAAAGAGCCAAAAAAGACCCATTTTGGGGAGGAGGTACGAATCTTCCAGTTTGAAGGAGAGGGGTCCTCAGAGGATTCTGGGGAAATGATCTTCTCCTTCAGGGATGGGGGAACTCCTCCCAAAGAAAAATGGGTCCCAAAGGATCCAAATCCAGACTGGGTAGATGTGGGGACTGAGTTAGCACCACCTATCATCAATCCCCAGAATCATCAGCATGAAAATCCCCTGGTTCAAACCCATCCTGGTGACTACCTCCAAAAAGGGGGGGCAGCCCAGAATCAGAACCAGGTGAACCCAAAACTATCCCCATATCGAGCTGTCACCTTTTTCTTTCAGATTCCCAAGACCCCAAACAGAATCCTGCTCAAATCACCTTCCTGTCAGTGTCCAAAACCAAGAAACTAACCCACCAGTTGTCCAAAAATGTACATTATCTTTGCCCCCTTGAGGAGACGGAGGGAAGATTCTATGCCCCGGTACAAATACAGGGGCAGTGTACAATTTTGGCACTGGTGAACACTGGATCCCAAGCTACCCTTCTGTCAAAAAGGGCCTTTGATCAAATGAATTCGGGAAGGTGGGAGGAACACAAAATTCCTCTCACCCCTCTTCCTGGACAACTTCAGAACTTCGGGAAGGAAATTCCCATCGAGGGGACTGCGGATTTGGACATTAAAATTGGGCGGCACAAGGTGAAGCACCCAGTCATAGTGGTGACTCCAGAGGGCACCCCTTGTTTACTAGGGAATGACATTGTGCTTAGGTTGTCACCCCTTCCTGCCCTTATGGTAAGGAAGGTGTGACCTGTGACTTCAGGAGGGATGAGGTGATATTCCAGGTCCATGAGGGCTGCCTTCCCCATCCGAAGCCACTAGTCCAAATCAGCACTCTGACCAGGGACTTCTCCACCAAGCTGGAGGAGGCCGCTGAGATAGCAAAACTGGAAGTCTTTCCAGGCTTCAGGAAGATGGTTGAAGAGAGAGTCAACCTAGCTGATGCCTGTGAGACTCTGGAGAAAAAGCAACAATTGAAGTGAGTCTTCTTAGATTTTCAAGATCTCTTTTTACGGTGGACTCATATGACTGTGGTCGCACCGACATGCACACAACAACAATTCCCATGGACCCTGGCATGACACCAGGGTTTGTGAAGCAATATCGCTTGCCTCTCGCATCAATGGAGTCCCTTACTGAAATAATTAAGAACCTTGAGTCCCGTGGGATAATTCGTCCAGTCCACAGCACCTTCAATAATCCAGTGGTGGGGATTTTGAAGCCAAACGGCCAGTGGAGACTCTGTGCTGACCTTTGGGAGCTCAACAAATGGGTCCATACTTCCCCATGACCTCTTCCCTACGTTGACCAAGGGCTGGCCCAGATCCAGGGGTCAAAGGTATTCACTGCCATTGACCTGACCGATGGGTACTGGACTGTAACTGTCAGTAGGGAGGACCAATACAAGCTGGCTTTCACCTTTGGGGGGCAGCAGTACACATGGACCCAGACTCCCTTCGGATACCTCAACTCCGGCAATGAATTTAACATTTTTCTACACAAGGTCATGCCCGACCTGGGTGAAAGGGGTAACCTGGCCTATGTAGATGATGTTTTAATCAAAAGCTCAACTGTGGAGGAACACATAGCAGAGATCTGTTATGTTCTAACACAGTTGAGGGCTGCCGGAGCAAAACTCTCCTTTCAAAAGGCACAGTGGTGCAGAACCCGTGTCAATTTCTTGGGGCATGACATTACTCCTCAGGGTCTCTATCCCCAGGAAATGAAAGTGGAAGCACTCCAGAAATTAAAAGACCCCACAACTCTGCGGGAAAAAAGGAGCCTCCTTGGACTAACTAATTACAGCAGAAAGTTCATTGAGGACTACGCAGAGATCACAAGATCCCTCTTTTGAAGGGTGGGTCAAGTGGGAGTGGGATCCAGAACAAGCCGAGGCAGTAAGACAACTCAAAAGAAGCCTCTCACAAGCGCCTTGCCTAGCTTACCCTGTTAAAAACAAGGAGTTCTTCTCGGAGACAGGGTTCTCAAATACATGCTTGACTGCAGTATTATATCAAAAGCATGACAAGGTCAATAAAGTAATCTCCCATGCGAGTAAAACTTATCCTCTGTGGAGGAAAAATTCAACGATTGTGAGAAGGCGCTCCTGGCAAAGGTGTGGGCATTGAAGAATTACCGCCTGTTTATCCAGGGGGAACACATCATAGTGGAGACTTCACTGCAGCCTCTGCAATATCTCCAAAGTGACAGAATCCGGACTGGAAATGTGAGCAATTCCCGAATTACTTCCTGGATTCTGTCAATGCAAGGCTTTCCTGTGGAGGTCAGATATGGCCAAAACAAGAAGAGTCCCCTCGCGCAAGGTCTGGCTGACTTGCATGATTGTGCCAGAGAAAACTGTCTTGAGGACGAAAGTCTTAAAACCAACGACAACATGGAGGCATACATTAATTCCCCACATAAAGTCTTTGAAGAAGACAAGTGTGAGGAATGCCCACTGTCTATGTGGATGGATGTTCCTACCATGTTGACAACAACGGGGAAAAAGAACTTGTGGCCGGCGTAGGGAATGCATTGGTGAATGATGCCCCAGAACCCTCCGCTGGGTACAAAATCGGTCCTCGAAGTAGTCAAGTGGCAGAGTTGATGGCTGTGCATCAAGCCATCCTCACTGCTGTCGAACACCAACTCCACAAACTCATCATAATCACATATTCGGATTATGAATGGAAAGAGTTCGTGGAGCACCTGGTTAACTGGAAAACTAGAGGCATGCTATGTGCTAATAATAAACCATTGAAACATGTAAAATTAATCCAGAATATTGATGATCTGGTCACCTCGAATGGGATGACCATCTACTGGAAAAAGATCAAGGGTCATTCTTCTACAGTAGAGGGATCAGACAAAACTGGAAATTACCTAGCTGATCAGCTGCCCAAAACCAGAGCCATCCAAGGGGATCTACTTGAGATCGAGTCCCTTTTGGGGGAAATCCAGATCACTGCTATCACTAAGTCCCAGACAAGTGCTAAAAATGAACTCTCAACTGCACAATGGAGTAAGGTGACCCCAGATGCTGATTTGATTACGTCTCAAAAAGGGGATCCAATAATTGGTAAGTTTTATCAACACATCGAGGACCCTGAGAACTTTCCCCTGATAGATACCGATTACATAGAGAAAGAGGACCTCAGAGTGTTGATGAAAGATCCAAAAATGTTCCGAATCCAAGACGGTTTGTTGGTGGGGAGATCCCTAGCTGGCCATGATCAGTGGGTGGTCCCTACCTCATTCCGAAGCCTGATGCTTCGAAGCCTGGTGTGACTTCACCCATGATGTGGCCACAGCCGGTCATAGGGGGTTTCATAAAACACTTAAAATGTTAAGAGAGGTTGCATACTGGCCACACATGGGGCAGGACCTCGACCAATACTTGAAGGGGTGTCTTGTGTGTGCACAATTTCAGCCAACATCCCTCACACACCGTGCGCCTCTCCAAAAGAGGGGGATGACACTGCCTTGGTCATATTTACAAGTCGATTTTATCGGGCCCGTGATTCGCTCCTCTAGTGGGAACAAGTACATGTTGACCGTGACAGGCTTGTTCACTTAATGGGTGGAATGTCTCTCGGTCCCAAATTGCAAGGCAGAAACAGCAGATGCCCTGATGATCAACCACATCTTCTCACGTTTTGGACTACCCCAAAGGATCGAGTCAGATCAAGGTAGCTACTTCAGTAGCGAAGTGATGACAAAGATGTGGGAGATACTTGGGGTCAAAAGGAAACTACACATTGTCTATCGGACAGCCTCTAGTGGTGCAGTTGAGAGATGCAACAAGATAAGTGTGAGCATATTAAAAAAGGTTGTGGCAGATTCTGGGCCAAGTTGGGAAATTCGATTACCTCTTGGTTTGATGGCCATCAGATCTACCCCTTCATCTGCATCAAAAATGACTCTGTTTGAGCTGATGACTGGACGAAGGATGGTGCTTCCCCAGCATCTGCTGTACAGAACCCAAGAGCATACTTTGATAAATGACTCCACAACTATGTTGAGTATGTTGAAAGTCTGAGAAAACACCTTCCACATGCTTTTGCCTATGCTCAGCGAAATCTATAAAGATCTGCAGACAGTATGAAGACCCACTATGACCTCAAGACCACTAGAAAAGAATACCAAGTAGGAGACCGGGTCTACTTATTCAATTTCCAAAGGAACCAGGCCAAACAGCGCAAATGTCTTCCTAGCTGGTGGGGACCTTTTGAAATGGTAGACAAAATCTCACCAGTCGCCTACAAAATCCGTATCCCCAAAGGCAGTTTGGCAGAGGGGGAAGATAAGTAGGTCCATATCAACCAACTGAAGTGTTGCCATCCTAGGCACACTCTGCAGCAACTAGAGGATTTGTCTGGAACCCCAGAGGGGGACATCCCAGCTCCCTATAATTCCAACTATAAAACTATTCCATCTGTATAATCAATAAATTGCAAATAGAAAAGATTGTCCTGATATGTCAAAATGTATGTATCTGCCCCACTACGTGAATAGTGGTGGGGAAATGCCTAAAAATATTTTCTGCTTTGTCATCCTAGAATTTGAAACCATGGATCCTAAGTATCAAGGAGGACCACCCAGGGACCAGAAGGAAATACCCAAAGGGCCCAGGGTATTGCTCCATACTCTCATCTGGAACCGGCGAGGAGAACCTGACGATCCACCACTGATAGGATAAGCAGATTAATTTTGCCATTTGAACCAGAAAGAAGAATCGCGACTTCCCCTTGATGGGCGGTCCGAAGTCAGCTCACGAGGGGGGGCTTTGTGGGATGTTTTAACCCACTAGGCTCTGCCCTGCAGCATCACTGTGTGCTGGTGGCACCAGAATCAGCAAAATGGCCGCAAAAGTCCTATGCATGCTAAACCTATGAAAATTGTGCTTTGAAACCAGAAAAGATGGCTGCCAATCTACTTTGACTGTTGTCAGAAGTGGAAGGAGACCACACTGCTGAAACCTGTCACTGGGCTGCCCACTGAGTGAGCATGGAAACTGCATGAAAGGCAGTGCTTTATTGCAAGGAAACCCAGAAATTGCTCTGAAATCCTTTTTTCCTTGGTTGCTGAAAATACAAAATAATGGTTCAAAACATCAGCAAAACATCCAACATCCTTGTTGGGTGTTACCCGTCACTTCATTTAAGGAATCAATATGAGCACACAATGTCAGGAAAAGCAGAATCTATCATCAGCATATCCACATTAAAAAGTTTGCTTACCTGTGAAAATCTGTCAAAATATGGGCACAGTACCACCGGCCGCCTGTATGACAGCTGTCAGTAATTGCATTAGAAGCTTTTAACTTGTGCAGTTAAAATTAAATGTTTTGAATTAAGTGATTTGCTATCAAAAGTAATATAGGTTGCAACTATTTAATCTCTATGTTGTAAGAGATTGGAATTAGAGTTCTGTTTGCCTGTTTTAAAATTGTAAGCTCATTTTTCATCAAAGACAAATTTTACAAAATGAGTTTTAAAGTAACCTGATGCAAGCCCAAAACTACAAAGCAAATTCTCCAGCTTGCCCCAACAAAAGGCACCTCTCCTGCTTCCCACCAAAAGCCAGGAACTCACATTCAGGTGTTGATGAAGAGGGGAGGAGATTTGGGCTGCTGCTCCTGGGAGAGACAAAGGACTTCCTTGGCTGAAAGGATATGCAGATTGCAAGTGTCAACAGTAGCCCCTGGCAGAGGAAGAAGGCAGGGATTGCTCTTGAGCCACCAGAAAATTTGGGGGCGAGAACAGACATTTTTGTTGATTCTTAAAACACAGAAAGTATATTTTTGAAAAAGACTGACACAGGACTGTGCGAATTTGAAAACATTGTAAAAATTACAGTATTGTTAATGTGATTTTTTGGTGTACAGTTCAAAAGGACTCAGAACTCTGTGTGATGTTCTAAGAAGGCATAGTAAAAAATCTGATTTTGTAGCAATTGTATTGATGTCAAAAGCATGAAACTTCATGTGATTATGCCCATATGTATAAAATTGTGGACAAATCAGACATTGAGTCCCAGACCAAAAGTGTGAAATTTTGCCAAATCCAGACACAAGCTCTCACAGCCACGGGGCTTGGATGAATACTTGCTCCACAAAATATGTGATCTAGATATGCTATTGATATCAAGTTTGTAAAATTGTAAATATGTATTATATGAAAAGTAGATTTCATGTGCAAACACAAAGGGGAGGTTTTTCCTGCATCATAAATCACATCGTCATGATGACACTCTGTTTTCTTCTCCAATCAAGGGAGAGGAAAGACCCTAGCCAATAGAATACCTAGGGGGGGTGCCTAGGATAATTCAGCATGCCCACCCCTTTAGGAAATACAGAAATAGAGACAGCTAAGGGCTCACAAAGACACACACATTCACCCACCATTCGATTGCTGGCTGAGCACTTTGCAAGAGGAATCCATATTCCAGACTCCAGAAACTTTGAAAGCAGAAAGGCCCATTTCCAAAGCTGAACCATTCTCAGCTTGGCCTTTAAAAAATCCAGAAACGAGAATTTACCCCAGACATCTAAGGGGAAACTAAGAACAGCCTGGCTGTGCTGTAGCTGCTTTCCTGCTAAGAATTATTGCCAGAATCCAAAGATCCAACCCAGTAGAGCCTTGCTGTGACCAGATAGCTGTGAACCAGAACCAGAGCCTATGAGATCCAGTCCAGTCCCACCGTGCAGTGTCCAGAGTGCCTTGCTGAGTGCAGACCAGAGTGCCTTGCAGAATTCCTGTCCAGAAATTTTGACTGACCTGAATTTCTGACGGTTCTGTCCAAATATTGGTAGTGAGTTCCATAGCATAGGATTGTCACTAGCATATGTACTGTCCATAAGTCATCCATATCCAAACCCATCCTCTCTTATATCCAGAACTGCAATGTTAGAAATTATTTTTGTCTTGCCTGAACTCTTTCCCTTATCCTATTATCTTCTGTAATATTAGTGTTCAAATCATCTTTGTGCTGATATATATTTTCGGAAGAAAGGCGAGCGTCTCGGCAGGCCAAACCATCTAGAGATATCCTGGGCTGGTGGCTGCACTGTCATGTAGTTTACATCTTCATAGTCTACCCCTAGTGTCAGAAACCTTGTTTGTAATTTTAAAAGCGCATTCTTGTTTTGCAATTTTGACTCTTTCTGAAAAAAACGACCTCCACAAAAACCTTCATAACTTCTTTAATGTAAGTGTGTACTTGAAGCTAACATCCTAAGCTTTCCAATGAAACCAAAACCACATCTCAACTCCTTACAGTTTTTCCGCAATTACGCTTACCGCGTGCGGAAAAGTTTGCCATGAATTTTTTTCGTTTGGCTCAACTCTATAACGTGTGAAATGGCTGTTCATTGCACCCGACCTCAAAATTAAGTTTGCAACTTGCGAGTTACTGTATAATCATTGCTACTGTTTGCCTGATACCATACAACGTGGCTCCAATTAGTGTTTGAACAATTTCAGTGAATTAAATCCATTTTCAGTGTTTTTACCATTCATGCAAAGCCAACTTTAACCCATTTTTGACAAGTTTGCCAATCAATTCTGTTTTCTCTGTGTTTGCTGGGGGAAATTGGGATTGATACTATTTAGTTGAATTCTGTATTCCTGAAACCTGTTTTCTCTCCTTCCATCTCTTTTTATTGCTTATTGGGGGGATTGAGTAGTGTGCAGGGGGAAAGAGTACTCTCATTGCATTTTGATTCAACCCACACAAAAGTATTATCTCTGTGCTGCATTATTTTTCCTATCATTACTCCTTGAGATTAAAGAGATTGTTAGTGTGACATCACCCCATTGGTGATCAATGTATAACCATTAAAATAGTGTGATATATATTGTGAAATACATAAAATAAATATTTTAACTTTGCAAACCAGCCTGCTTCCTGGTTCAGTGTGACCTGGGGGCATTCAAAGAGAGGGGCGTGGTATACGTGGTACATCATTCAAAAATAAAAGAACTTATAGACATAAATAAATAATTATGGGTTTCAGCTGTGCATCACACGCTAGGCATTGACTTAGGTGAAGTGCCAGGTTGGAATCACTTACAGTAACTTCCCGGTTGGCCCGAGGTGCCTGCAGCGTATGTTGACTGACGTTGTGCTTGCCGACATTCATGTCCCGTCTCCCTCGACATCTGTGGTTATCCACCATCCGTCTCCGATGATGTTCCTGTAGGTCAATGAAAGGCTTGCTGTTAGTGGACTGACAGGAGGTGTATAGTACAATTACATGCAACACAGTCATCATGCAACATCACATTGTGGTAACACGCATTGATATATGCTGCATTGTCATGTGGGTGGGTATGGATCATACTTGGGTGCAGGACATTTGACTGGCTTTGCACTGTATTCTGTGAGCGGGGCATGGGAGTACTAGGTGTGCTCAGGTGTTGTGGATTGTGATCTGTGTATTTCTTTGCATTGATGGGGGGCAGGATTAGCTTGATTCAGCTTCATATTTGTGCACTTTCTGTACCCACCAGCCTTGCTAGGTGTCCCAGGTCCTTCCTCCGCTGCAGCGACTCCCTCAATGCTCTCGAGGTGCACCACACTGCTGCACTTTTACTCCCATGGGAGCAGCTTTAGGGGTGAGTGTGGTCCACCACCTGTTGCATTGCATTGACCTCTGTGGGCTGACAGAAGGTTGCGCACCGTTATGCAGAGGTCATCAAATCTCTTATGGTAGTCCTGGGTGCTATGGGCTGTGACA
Source organism: Ambystoma mexicanum (assembly GCF_040938575.1). Lineage (NCBI taxonomy): Eukaryota > Metazoa > Chordata > Amphibia > Caudata > Ambystomatidae > Ambystoma > Ambystoma mexicanum. The sequence continues at coordinate 637,876,677 of NC_090925.1, forward strand.
CCCCCACTTGTCACCTACTGGGCAGCCTCAGCCCATATGGTCTTGCGCCTCAGCTGAGTGCTGCACCACTGGTTAGATGAGAATAACTCCCCTGCATTTTCCACAATGTGGTCAACCCGCAGGTTGAGTTCTGCTTCACTGAAGCGGGGCTCGAGCATGTGGTTTTGTGGGATTCTTGATGCCATGTCCCTCTGTATGTTTGGCCACTCACTGTTGCTGGATGCCTTCAGGTACAGGAGGATTGCAGTGGATTCTGATTTTTGTAATGGCCGCCGCTCTCTTTCTGGTTTCCGGTGATCACAGTATTTCCGGTTCCGGTGTTTCCAGATCCGTGTACGCGGTGCCGGTATGTCCAGCATGAATGTGGCAGAGGCGGATGCACCGCCAACTTTTGTGGCGGTACATCCCTCTCCGCTGGTGTTTCCGTGATGGCGGTGGCACTGGTTCCGTGCATTAGTGATGTGCCCATCCGCCAAGTCGTAATCGTACTGGTTTTGGCTACCATGGGGTGGAAGAAAGGGTCCGACCGCCATCAAGGTAACACCAGATTTTTACGGCCAGACCTGTAATGAGGGCCATTGTTTCAATTTCTGACTGCTCTGCACGGGAATTAAATGTTGGATGCAGCTCTGATTCATCTTAAAGGCCTTTCCAGGATGCTTGAAATCCTGGGCAGGTCCACCGGATATGCAAGACGGTAGCCCTCACACAGCCGTCCACCCAGTGCCTAGCACCTGCTGGAGGCCGCAGTTCATACTGTGGTCATTCAGCTAGTGGGGTAAAACCATTTCTGCTTGATTTTAAAACCATATTTAGAATTTCAATATTGGTGAAAGAGACATTTTGCAATATATGTGGGGTCATTATGAGTCATTACGAGTGCGGCGGTAAGGGGTTAACAGCACTGGTAAGGATGCCAGTGCCATTAACCCCTTACCGCCGCATTCTGAGGTCCCTTAGCGGGTCCCACTAAGGCCGGCTGTTAAACCAGCCGTCCTTAGCGGGAGCTGCTAAAGGATCAGGGAGCTAATAACGGGCCCGTAACTAACGGGCCGGTTAGTAGCTCCCTCCCCATTCCCATAGAACCCTATGGGCGCTCGAATGGGGATGGGGATGGGAATTTTGAACGGGGACTTACCAGGTCCTCCAAGGTTGGAATGACCCAGTAAGTCCCCATTGAAGGAACCCGGACACGGACACGAGTTTGGAGGCAGCCATGGCGCTAATAGCACCATGGCTGCCTCCAAACTTGTAATGACCCCCATTGTCCACAAAGGTGAACCATTCCGTGTTGTTCTCAATCATTAGTTGCGATATTTCCCGAATTTAGCTAAAGTTTGTCTTTGACGCCAATACCTAATACAATCTAGAAAAGGAGCTGCCGCCTCTGTATGTCAAACCGATTTCGTGGAGCAAAGGGCGGGTTCTTGATATGTGGTGTCCAGTGCCCACCCATCAGTTCCCTTTTACCTGCAAATACACAAGCATGAGTAAACATTTGGTGCTAAGTTAGCTGTCATTTCCTCGGTGAGTTTCGGAGGAATACGGCAGACCTGGCCTTCTTCCATCGTTGGGATATTTCCATGGTCTCAGACTATATCCTTGTCTTTTTTGAGTCACTATGAAAAACAAGAAAGTGGCTTCCCACAGCACGGATTGTGGGGCAGGCACTGCTGTTTTCTTCGCGTTGAGTATAAAGGCGTTGAGTATGAGGCCGAAAGACAGGAGAGATTTCATGGATGAGACAAGGTAAGGCCAAGCTCTGAGCCCTGAATGAAGGAGAGAGGAAAGAGGAGAGATCAGAGGTGAGGCGGAGCCATGCGGTGGTCAGATCAGACCTGGTAAGGCAGCAGCAGATAATGTGGTGCATGCTGAAAGCAACTGTACTGGAGGAGGGGTGATGGGCAGTGCTTTTTGTTGGATGAAAAATCAGGGGTGTGGGGGGGCGTAAAGAGGTGTGGCATACTTTGCAGGGTATGGCCTAAAGGAGGGGCAGGTGGCTTAGGCAAGGGCTGCCTGCACAAAACAATACATCATGACGTTATGCAAACTTGCACTTTGGGAACTCACCATAGCATCATGTGGTCTTGTCCACATACTATTAATAAAGCCATCTCTGGTTCAGCTTCAACATAAATAGCTGCCTGCAGATAAACCACTCTTCCACTCCGTATATAAGCGATTGAGTCTGTGAGTAAATCCCATTCATTCTGTAAATAAATGAACCTGGCCCAGCGGCTTTAGGGTTTCAGCTCTCCGTTGGCTACTTTTCTTTGTTCTTCTCGACAAAAGCCAATAAACCTGTCCTTGATCATCAGGAATCAAATCTGCTGCAATAAAGAGAATACCAGAGTGTGGTTTGGCTGAATAGATGTGTTATTAGTAAAAAAAAAGATGTAACCGATGTTTAAGTGGAAGATAGAAGAAAAGAAACGGAGTATAGTAAGTTGTATATGTACGGTTAGGGCAAATGAGGAGTCTAGCCCACTTTTGCGACCTTCACGGAATCACGTTTTACCGGTCGCTTTCCACTTTTTTTTGCTGCAAATTGCATATGGTAAATTGTGGCAAGGCATGTATGGGGTTGGGAATGTTAGTGGGTATGTGGAGGGACTCGCCCTGCATTTTGCAGTAGAAGAAAGTGGAGAAATCCGTTACAAAAAGTAGGCGAAAGTGTAAATCGGCAAAACACAATCTGCAAACGTTCGTAGAACCGAATGGGGAGCTCGAGATGTGCTTGGGAAATCCTGAGTGAATAATATATGAACTACACAGCTGCCTCAGGGGTCAAGGGGTCAGGGAGGTGGTAAGTGAGTATCCCAAGCAGACTTTTGAAATGGGTCCCACAAGTGCCCATGTATCTTCTCATGTGATAATCGAAGTGGAGACACATAGCACAAATGTAGCCTCGTGGCTGCTTTGCATAAAATCAAAGAGCATTTTGGGAACATGAGAATAACTACAAACTTTGTATGTTTTGAAACTTTGTTTCTGCCAGTGATTCAAACCTGCAACCATTCGGAGCACATATTACACTGGCCGCGCTACCCATTTAATTTGTAATAAAACTGTAACGGCAAAGGCCTGCAAACCATGCATCAGATTTGGACAGCTTTCTATTTGGGACTGAGATGATGGCTGTCCGGCTTGAATGGTAACACTTCATGTTTTTCTTCTCTAGTGCATGCTTAGAAAACTGGTGCTTTTTGTGGTGGCCAAAGGGAGCCCCGCAGTGCCCACGCACATGAGCAATTTATGGAGACTGCCTTAGTGATAGGGGCAATTACAGGGCACAGCCGTGCCAATGTCGGATACTGGAACATGTCTGACCTCACCAGGGCTGTCAGAAGATGTAGTGAGGCCTGGGGCCAAAAATTTGGTGAGGCCCCCTTACAGTTTTTTGCACTCGGCCAGTTGCGGCAGCTGCGCAAACAGGTGACTCGGGTAATCTCCTCTTAAGTTTGTGTGCAGGATCCCAAATATGGTTTATTACTACAATTCCAAATCAACTACAGCAAAGTTAGATTTCTCTACCCGAGAAAGGTTTATGCCACACTAACTTTTGTATCATATGCAAAAATATATATAGGATGGCATGAGCTCTCCACTGTGCCACCTCCAACTCTCTGAGGGTCAGTCACTTTTCCAAGCAAAGAGTTGAGGGCAGATCTCTTTCTTCGGCTGGGGCCTCCCTCTGGAAACAGCCTCCCTGCCTCTCTGAAACTTGAGCAGAACCATCACCGGTTCTGGAAGCAACTCAAGACCTGTCTCTTTGCTTCTGGCTTCTCTCCCTCTCCCTTGCTGATCACCTGCCTGATCCATCAACTGGTCACCTGGTCAAGCTCTGAATTCGGGCCCAGGTACCTGCCTGTCCTCTTGCAATTCTGCACTGCTTCTTGGCTCCCCTGCACTTGTGGTCTGTATCTGTAACCCTACATTCCCCTCTCTTGCACTTATTCTCCACCCATTGGCTGCCCTTATGAGTACCCACATTTGCCACCTGTTGGCTGCACTCTTGTTTCTCCTTTGTTCCTGCACTTCTGCATCCTACCCTACACTCAGCACTTCTCCCCTTGCCCCTTCCCTACTCTTGCACGATCTGAATGACACAAGGCCTAGTAAGATCTGTGTTTTGTACTACTCCTTTGTTTCCCCCCTCCTTGCCTTGTCGCACCTAGAAACACTTGTGCACAGGCACGTTATAAATGCCATATCATATCATTAAGAAGCATCCTACCCCTGTGTGCGCATTAAAACACACATCATACACAGTGACAAATGATGTACAGTGGAGGCTGGTACATTTCTGAACTGAAGAGGCTTAAATGTGTGTGCCAATTAAGCGGGATCAACAGAGCACAGTGAGGAAGCCCAAATCAAACAAGGGTTGCTTGAGGGGGGTTCTCACTCCCAAGAAGTTTTTTGAAACAAACATTGGGTTAAAATTATGCATTTTACTGCACTTTCTTTGCAAAATTGGGTAGAAATCCATACAGTTTGCAGTTGGATTTGTATGGAAGCACATGGAAAATCCCAATAGTTGCAAATCACAAACCGTGCATAGGAACATTTTCCAATACATTTCATGCCGCCTTTCCACACGAGATATAATAGTATAAAAATATATTCATGCTGGTTGTTCTAATTATCTGCATGTAGGCTGCATCAATATATGCCATTATTACCATGTACAGACTCCCAGCTAATAAAAATGCCATTCCACAGAAAGTATATCCAGGCTGACTGTATACCATAAGTGTTATTAATGGCTAGATTGTCCTACATTCAATGTGGGCCAATTTAGGAAAGTAGTATGTTTGCTTTAACCTTGATGCATAGTCCTATGCATCGAGGGTAAACCAAAAAGAGCACTGGCAATGCTAACAATTTGGACATTCGTGTAGACATGGGAAAGTCACTTCTTTATTGGTATTGCCTGGCCATTGATAGGGCCGGTGCAAAATGGTTTGAGTACCTGAGCTGCTTATAGCAGTGTCTGGCAAATGCCTAATACTTATACACCAGCCACAACTGTTGGCTTTGTCAATGCTTGTTTTTAACAGAACTTCAGCGAAAGACATGCAGGGTGTTTTTAAATCGAGTGGCCAAAGGCAGACCTGATTAAGACATTTTTATTACACCAGTACGGTGTTTACAACTCCAATGAAGCCATGAACTCTCAGAAGACTCCTTTGAGGAAGCACTCGCAGGCACATTGAGGGCAAAGTTTGATGGCAAGGTGTGTTTAAAGCTAGCTCAAAGACTTCCAGTGAGGAGGTGTTTTGGGTGGGGAGGGCAGGAACTGGGTGAGAATTGCCATAGGGATTAGCATGGCCATGAGAAGAAGGGAAGTGGTGACATGAGACATCTCATTCTCACAGCAGTCTGTCCTTAAGTGTGACGTTTCAGAAATGAAGGCAGAGGTAGCTGCTTGTAACATTGAAGCTTCACCAGAATAGTCTCATTCGAATGTGGAAAGATGTTAGGTGCCACCACACAAGGAAGTTTGTCCCTCCCTCACAGCCTCTCCCAAGATTTTAAGTGTTTGTCCCCCCTCCTCCCTGACATTTTTGCCTAAGTGCACCTCTGATGCCATGAACCCACCCCTAAATGTAGTGGCCCCCAGTGCGGCTAAATTTAGGGGTGGGGCTGAACACACACTCACATAAAACACTTTCACCCATTTATTTTAAAATGTTTTTATTGGCATTTTGGAATTATCCACCAGTTACATAATTCCATACATTCATGCATACATAAAACCAAACATAGCATTGACACACACACCAACATACACACATGCATTCATACATACACATATACATACTCATTTAATTTAAATACACATATATACACTTTTAATTTAAAATTAAAAAACACTTACCTTAGTCCATGCACTCCAACACGTGGACATGCTGTCTGACAGGAGAGAAATCCTCTCCCATCAGTCAGCGTGTTCACGCTGAGCAACGTGAACACACTGAGTGACAGGAGAGGAGTCTTCTCTCACTTCTGAGCCCTGCTGTCTCCCATTATTTTGCTGTTTGTTGCGGAACCAAACAGCTTCACAACAAACAGCAAAATCAGGGGCAGACCCGGCAGAGAGGAGACAGCACAGTCCCCCGTGTGAATAATGGACAAGGGTGGACTGTGCTGCTTTCCACTTAAGAGAGGGGGCCGTGAGGCCCCCCGCAAGTGCGAGGCCCGGGGCAGTTTGACCTCCCTGCACCACCCTCGTGACGGCCCTGGACCTCACTAGGCTGCAACGAGTGCCATCATGGAAAAGCCTCAGAACTTGGAGAAATCCCCAAGCCATTGGTGTAGTGGACAACGCTGAACAGCCTGTGCAGAAAAGGCCTGGCAGACAATTCAAATGCGGGCACCAGGCAAAGGAAAGCCAAGGCAACCAACAGGGGGAGAATGAAGAGTGGCAGTTATGCTCTGTGACAGGATCACGAGGAGACCACGATGGAAGTAAGCCCACTTTATTGCTGTCACACAGGCAGGTGAAATAGGCAACCTCTAAGGAGCAGACCGGCCCCAGGCAAGGCTTCACCAGGACCCCCTCAACTAACTCCTTTGGAACCAAGGTGGGCACACAAACAATTGTATTCCAAAGTGGAACTCATGTGCTCACGTTCATTGATTGCTGGTGGGTAAATCACTTACTTCTCTTTCAGACAACTCACCAACACTAAAAAAAGGGGTAATTTGATATTTGACATTAAAACTTGTATTGCTATGTTTGAAATCCTACGAAAACAACCATTCCTTCTCTGAACATATGCACAATATGAATTACTGTACAATAACGCTATATAAACAAAACAAAATAAAATAAATACAAATACAAATTGCTGTGCATAGTATCGCTGTACATGGTACCTCCCCAGGACAAACGAAACAAGGCGCGCAAATACTGAAAACCTCAATGTTCAATAAGACAAAACTAACATTCAAAAAGACAACACACATAGAGAAACAACGGAGGCAGGTACAGAACACACCCCAAACAGCAACCACACAGGAACTCCGTGTGGAGCCACAACAAAAAAGGAAGGGTGATATACTAAAAAAACACACATTGCAACCCAAAACAGATGCGCTATCTGCATACACTGTGCACCTGCAATCGCAACCAGATGGATACAGTTTCAATGAGAAGGCAACAACTCAAACCTTTCACTTACATTATCACTTCCCCCCAGGACTGCCACTCCTGGGCCTCAGCACTCTCACTGCCAAGCACAGACAAGCTCGTAATAGAGTATCACGCTACACAAGTGCTGACCGCCTTCCAATTAGCGCTGCCACCCCCAACTACCAGTCCTGCCACTACTGGGCACAACTACATACTGCTGTAGAAAACCTTACAGGGGGAGCACCACACTACAATGCACTACACGGCAGCACAGCATAGCAATTCCAAAAACCATCTGCGGAACCTCTTGCACCTGTGGCTTGACAAAGGTCTACTAGGTACGAAAGGATAGGATATCCCAGGAGGATAGCTCAGCGGCAGCGTGCTCGACTTGGAAACAAGACGACACGGAGCAACACAGATTCGATCCCTTGGTCCGCACTTAGAAACCTCTGGGTAGCGTTATAAATAACCTATCATCATCATACAAGCCTTATGGTATAGCCCCTACTAGGTCTAAAACGGTGTCCAGTCAAAGTTACGAATACAAAGGATCGAATGCAATACTTTCGAACCAAAAGGATCGAAAAATAAATGTATTCTTTTTTTTTGGTTTCGTATAGGAAAAAGTAGTGGTATTTCCCCAAAAAACAGGGCTTTGGGGGAGACCCCCCGAAAAAAATCAAAAATAAAATCGCATTCACATTTTTTTTTTTAGATCCTTTTGGTTCGAAAGTATTGAATTTGATCCTTTTGTATTCGAACCTTTCACTATAAACCGTCTAAAACAGGTAACCCTCTGCACTATAAGCAGGATTGAGAATCCCGTAATAGGCAATACCATGTGCTGCATTCACACACCATAGTGATGCTTTTATCCTTCTATCAACTCCCACTTACATAGAAGTCCCATATAAACATTCAACAAAGCTCAGGCACAATTAATAAGGAGAAAACGACTACTCCCAACACCAAAAACATAACAAGATGTGATGTCACGCAAAGTATAAACTCAATACCCAATAATGATGTTACTACATTTCTTAAATTACACAGTTGTTCAATTTCACACAGGTAATCACATTGGATCACCTAGATACTACTCACTACACCATTGATCTTAACTGAAATGCCACTTCTAATTCATACTCAAAATCTTTATTTTATTTATTTATTTTTGCATTTATAGCAGTGTGACGCATCTAGGTGCTAGTTACAGTGGATATGGTATTACAATACGTTATCAGGTGTTGCAGGTAAGTTACATATGTAGCACAAAGTTAAAAGTCAAGTCGGGTCAGTTGCATAAGTGTTGCATAAGTAGCACAAGGCTACATGTCAAATCAGGTAAGTTGCATAGGAATACATAAGTAGCACAAGGCTACAAGTCAAATCAGGTAAGTTGCGTATGAGAAACATACGTAGCGCAAGGCTAAAGTCAAATAAGGTAGGTTGCATAGGAATACATAAGTAGCACCAGGCTTCAACTCCAATCAGGTAAGTTGCATAAGAATTACATAAGTAGCGCAAGGCAAATGAGGTTAAGTTGCATATGAGAAATATATTTAGCGCAAGGCTACAAGTCAAATCAGGTAACACAGATACACATGAAACACTATCTGTGTCATCATCCTCACCTGGAGCAACGATAACCACATAACGGTGCTGCATGAGGGGGTCCCCTTATTACAATGGGAGGTTCATTGAGAAATTACTAAACTCAGACAACTACTAATGCCATATCTCCAAGCACCCTAGTAACACCAATGATAAACACACACACACACTCCAACACGTATATATTTCAGTTCTACTAATGCAATGTACTCGTTCGTATCCGCGCCTTCGTATTATCACTGGTAATGAGCGGTATGTATTCACTCACATGTAACACAACATTTATCATCACATTAATTATTATCTCGCTATATCATGTTACATTATCCACAGCAATAATGAGAGAAAAATGAAAATAATAACTTTTCCTACCATTCTTAAAACACTTCTAAATAGTAGAATCAGCTAATTATGCAAATAAAAACTAAAAGTCCTTGTCACTTACGGCGACACCAGACTTGCAATTCCTCAAAGATCTTAGACACTAACAGTGTTCATTTACATTTTCCCTATCATAGAAAGCCCCACACATTTAACTGGGACCAAATCAACTTGTATCGCTCACAACATATTTCGCCAATTTCACACCATTACAACTCCTGCCCATGAAGACCTCTCAAAAATGACCTGATTAGGGCGCTGCTCCTTAAGTCAAAAACACCAAAATGAGCCCATGAAAACTTCTCAAATAAATTACCCATCAAAGGCCCTGCTCTTAAAATTCCAAAACCAAAATGAGCTCACGCCCTTAAAAGCTTCTCACAAAAAATGACCCATTAAAGACCCTGCTCTTAAAATGTAAAAACTAAATGGGCTAATGCCCATAAAAGCTTGTCCAAAAACAATGACCTGATAAAGGGTCTTAAAATTCAAAACCACAAATTGAGTTCATGAAACTCTATGAACTCACAATGAATTACATTCACACGGGCACCTAAGCACTGTATATACTTAAAATTACCCCACACTGCGGGGTCGAGCTCTTGGAGCACTATAATGTGCCCTCTTCCCTTTAAAGGGAGGATGGCCCCACAAATGAGGCGCTGGCCGTCCAGAACTGCTAATTTACTTCCATCTTCTGAGCACATCAAATGTTGGGAACAAAGATCATAGATCTTCTATCCTCGGGTTGAAATTGTTCCTCTTCTTCGTCTGACTGATAGTTAGTTGCTGCTTCGACAACAGCACCTTTTAAAATTCTGTTGTTCCTGAAATGGCAGTCGATGATCGGCATGCTCTATTTCCTTAATACCAGAACTTGCATCCTTCGCTTTAGGACGCTTGCATTCGGGTACGCCGGGGCGCCCTTCATGGACCGGTATTTTTTCTTTGCCATCTTTCAGAAGGGCAGGAGTGCAGCTTCTTTTTCTTGCTGCTACGTGACTTCCTTGGGCGTCATGGAATCGAGGCTTGGCTGCTGGTGTCGGCACGAGGACTGCGGTTGGTTCATCAATCTTCTACGTCATCAGTTGGTCCTCACCCTCTGGTGAAGTTGGAGCTTCGTGTGCGGGCAAGGCGTCCCAACAGGAAATAGGGCCAGCAAACTCCCCGCTGCTGCTGGCCCCTACTCCAGCTACTTCATATGGCTGAACTTCCTGGAGGTCTCTCAGATCTCGCCTCTCTTCCGTGCTCCTCCCCAATCTAGCGTTGTCGTAACCTGCCAGCATGGTCTTCTCCTTCACCTGATGCCACTTCAGAAGCAGTCACCTACAAGGAGCGGGGAAAGCTGAGGCTATGCTGTTACTTAAACCAGGGCCCCGGGAGGTGGCAGTCTTTCCTAGCCTCTTGCACCCCCCCCCTCCCCCCCGCAGCAGGTGCCCAACTCTTCACCAGTTGTTATGTTCGGATCACGAGGATACCATGATGGAAGTAAGTCCACTTTATTTCTGTCAAGCAGGCAGTTGAAATAGGCAATCTCCAAAGAGCAAACCGGCACCACCCCCCTGGCAAGGCTTCATCAGAATCCCCTTAACTGACTCCTTTGGAACCCAGGTGGGCGCAATTGCATTCCGAAGCGGAACTCATCACCTCACGCTCATTGAGAGCTCGACTGGTGCGCTCTGTACACTTGAGTTCCCACAATAATCGCCACGCAGGTCTGGCATTGGTGCAGAAATAAAGGAAAGCCTCATGATTCACGCAGGAGTCACTACATCTGCCCCTGTGCAGGATAACAGAAGGAAGGCTCAAGCAAACACAGAAAAGACAGTCGATCATAGAGTTGTAGAGAACATAGACTAGGAAGCGAAGGAACGTAAGCCCACGCAGGGTCTCAGAGGCATTGACAATCTACACCAAATCCACTGCTACTAGTAAGAAGCTTCACCATACAGATAACATTACTTCACATCTTCCAAATGGAGAAAAATACGAAATGGAGAATTAAAGAAGCACCAGCGGCCGCTCCTGACAAACACCCCAGAGCTCTTGGTATCTGTTTCTTAGCACAGCTGTGTGAAACACACAACAGGTTCGCCAAAGAGTGGAGGGTGTGTTAGGACACACTCAGGGAAATGACCGGGAGACGATGAGTGGAAATGGGCAAAACAACCCCACAGAGCAAATAAGCACACACAAAAAGACAATTCCCAAACTAAACACTAATCCCAATATTTCAGAAATGGGATTCCCAGTCCCCATACGAACCAGTGACAATGATCAAAATGGAGACCCGGAAGGGGAATCAGCCCTAGCTGGTCAGAGAATAGAAGAAAGTGGGTGTGAAACTGAGGGCCACACACTGGAGGTTTAAGGGATCCGAGGGGAGTCAATGAACATGTCATAGGAGGGCATCAGAGGCAGAGGAATCATTGTCTAGAACTGAATACCTAACAAGCATGATGGAGTAACATGTTGACCCAGCTGAGACTAAAACAGACCTGGAGGCACGCAATAGATGAAAGATTCTCACACGGGGAAAAGGCCTCATGGTTCTCAAACAGCAGCCCAAGCACCAAGGTCAGTGTTTGAAAAGGAGTTCTGCCAAAGAATTGAAACCGCACCAGATAACGTTTCACAGGCCAAAGCGTGCAATTATTGAGTTAATTAATTTGTTTTTATTGGTAGCAGAGAGAAAACAGACATATCTTTGAATGTCAGGTGCATGTAGCTGCTGTGCCAAATGATCCCATAATGAATAAAAATATAGCGCCCCAAGTGGCCACTGAAGAAAAGCACACACACGCTAGGTCCATAGACAACTCAATAAATGGGTGAAAATGGTTTGAGCACAGTGGTTTCTCATCATGTGGACATAACAGTGACCATTTTTTCCATGCCCAATTAGATAGCGCACTTGCAAGGCTTATTGTGTATCTAGAGATGGAGACCAGACAACAAGGCCACAAACGTGTTTGGAAGAGAGACCCTCAGCATGGGAACAAGATGGGAATAACTTTCAAGGCCAGCTCACAGTGGTTCACCCATCTCTCCTTCCCCACCAGGTACATTGGCACCGCATAACAAAGCCAAGGCTGGATGAACAAATAACCAATCAGAACCTTATTCACCTTATCGACTAGTGCAGTAGAATGCCAACCAATGGCACGTTGGATGATATGCATCATTTGTAGAAGGATGAACCTAGTAGGAGTTATTAGTTGTGAACGAACCAATAGTAGAAGTTTTACTTATAGATAACCATATATTCTAGTTTCCACCAACCAATTGAATATGCAAAAGGAAGTTTTTATGATAATTACTAACCATGACATCAGCTGTGGTGTTTTTCTAACTTAAAACCTTGCTGTTCCTTACGCCATTTTGAGATTGTCCTTTGTACGGTCTCCGAGCTGATTGTATCTGAATAAAGCTGGGTTTTCTCGAGCGCTTGGAGTTATTTCTTTTATTGGGATACTTGGGACTATCATAACAGTCTCTTAGGAAAGAATGGCTATGCTTTCTCAGTCCATGCCAGGATCCTTTGGAACTCTCTCCCATTGCAGATATGCGACTTCGAGCCGAAATCCTGCCTACATACACTGTCTAAATAACCTAATGGCACCCTCCTTTTCTGAACATTCCCACCTCACGGTCACTGTCAGAGCCAATATGCCTTATGGTGAACGTTGTGCTTTACAAGTCGCAAATAAATAAAGAAACCCAGACAAAAAGCAATGAAGTGAATTTCGGCGCTCTGTAGAGTTCAGGGCTGCTGCCAACCACTAAACTGCTGTCAACCCAGAGATGTAACCCTTTTTCCCCCAGTACCACTCCACAGATTTTCCTCTTTATTAAAATAAATGTGCCGTCTCCATGTTGCCTTGTGGTGAAAGAAAACATGTGCTGTTGAAAGTTCGCCTCTTGCTGAAAAATGTCTTATTTCCACCGCAGGACCCGAGGGGAGGAACACCAGCCACATGCCATAACTATATACAGCCACATGGTGGCACTATAGGTAAGACCAACCATCCAGACACTCTTCAATGCCCCGTATGACGGGGAAGGCAACATTTCTCTGCATTGAAATGCATTTTACTTGGAATATTGGAAACAGTACTTTTTATGGGTTTGGTGAGGACGACGGATTACCGTTTTTATTTGGTTTGGAGCTTTTCTTGCAATTTTTTCAGATTCTTTGAGATTTTTTCCAAGCCTCTACTTTCATTTAAAACGTCACACGAAATAGCTTAAGTCCCACAGCAGTGAACATAAATGGCCAGCTCCTGATATAGCGCCAAGTAACGATTTTACTAGCTTTCAAAGGGTTTTGCTCGGAGTTCTAGGGACCAAGGTGTATTGAGAAAAAACATCCCCATCTGTCATTTTAATGACGATTACTATTATTATTAGTAGTAGTACATTTACCCAGGACCACACAATATTGTTAGAAGTAGGAGTTGAAGTCATAGTAATAAATTGAAAAATGTAAAATGGCCCTGATGGCACATGCAATAGCCTAATAAAACTGTGCCCTCACCTATGGGCAGAATTTCTCCACATCCCATTCACCCACATCGGTTTATGCGGCACCTTACCCGATTCTTGGAACAAGAGCCACATTCCACCGCTATATAAAAAGGGATGCTGGACTAACCCTGCACAGTACAGGATTCTTGCGATGCTGGATATTGCAGCAAAGATATTTGCTAAGGTTCTATTAATTACAGTAAGAAAAATTGATTAACACCTATGACAGTCTTCCTCCCCACCAGATTGGGTTCCGACTTAAGTCTAGTCCATCCCACAATCTTTTGATATTAGTATCAGCCGTAGAATACGCCTGGAACTGACGCCATTGTAACATCTATGGCGCATAAATAGATTTTAGCGCAGCCTTTGATACTGTCCTGCGCAACAGACTGTGGGCTAAATCATCAGCCTGAAACATTCCCTGAGGTCTGCTAAACATGATAATGCTATTGCACCAACATTCCAGTGTCAGAGTGTGCCTTGATGGGCGGCTAAGCTATCTGACTCCTTTCTAACAAGCAGAGGAGTTAAGCAAGGGTGTATTTTGGCAGCGACTTTGTTCAATCTCTACCTAGCTGATTTTGCAACTACCCTTGATAATATACAATCTAATCCAGTAAAGGTTGGAACCCAGCAAATAAATTGTTTATGGTATGCCGACGATCCATTGTTATTAGACCACACCCCGCGAGGCCTCCAAAACCTGTTAGATGGATTGCACATTTATGCGAAAATTAATGGGCTGCAGGTTAACATTAGCAAAACCAAAACTATGACCTTTTCGGGGGGAAAAAAGAAAGCCTACCCCAATTTTGTATGGAAATTTGCTGATAAGGAATTCACTACCTTTCAAAGGGTTTTGTTGAGAGTTTTAGGGACCAAGGTGTATTGAGAAAAAACATCCCCATATGTAATTTTAACGACGATTACTATTATTTTTATTAGTAGTACATTTAACCAGGACCACACAATACTATTAGAAGTAGGAGTTGAAGTAGTAGTAATCAAAGTAGTAGTACTATATTGGCCTGGGACTACAAGGAATATGTACCTGTAATCACACAATCATCATCTAATTGGCAGAGGAACACACAATTTGGTCAAGAAGGGAGCCAGGAATAGAAATCATGACTTCTGATCCCTTGGCAAACATTTCAACACATCTAGGCCACATCTACCCCTGCCCACCCTGCTTGCACATCCACGTCCAGAGAATGCGGCCTAACTCCTCCTGTTTCTTTCTGTATGGACCTATTCTCTCCACTTGAGTTCATCAAACCTATACATTAGATTATCTTTGCTAAACTATCATTCTCTGGTCAAATGATCTTTGAGATCTTTGCAATTTGTGTTAATGATTTTGGGTGTTTATTAGCCAGGTGGTAGCGAGGACAGCACAGCCTCCCTTTAAAGCTATTTGGAGTGATGTGCACTGTGGCTTGGTGCAGCGTGGTGGAAAAGACACAGCAGCGCCTAATTGACGACTGGACCGGTCATCCCCTCGAGTGTGCGGGAAACCAGTGTTACCTACTACTGTGACGCTATCAGCATTTCTGCATGCATGGGAGGGTGAGTGCAGGTAAGCTGGCCAGCATGGCAGCAGTACAGTGTCATGCCACAGTTGGAGCTGAAACTGATTTGAATGACCATGATGTGGATGCTTGTTGGTTTGACTGAAAACTAGTTCCCATTGCTCATTCAGTGTTTGTGTTTGTTTCATGGGATTGACTGCATTCTCTTACACAACTTGAAGAAAACTCCTGTTTCCTGCCGATACTATCTAATTGACTTCCTGCAGATCACTAGGATATTGAGTAATAATCAGCAAGTAAGTAAATACACATATTGCTGAAACATCATTAATGGTCAACCCTTGGAAATATTGTAGGCTGATGTGAAATAGATCTAGGGAGGAATGCCTGCAGAACAACAACGGTGATGCAACTCAACTCCGGTGACATTACACCTGCAGTTCAAAGTGCGCACCCTCCTGTTGTGTTGGAAAATGGCAGTGGGTATCTCTGCCGCTAACACTGTCAAGCAGCTGTCATTACTTTAGGGGTGTGCCTCTCCACTCCACTCCTTTGCACTTGGCCTCAGCCCCGCAACACCTTGCTCCCTCTAATTACCAGAGTCGCACATAAACACTTGCCTGTAGCCAGACTCCACTCCTCCTGTGAGCGTGTCCGGTTTCCCAGGAATTGCTGGCGTTAACACAGGCGTTCCAGTGCTGAGGCTCTATCTTTGCCAACGTGTTCCGGTGTAGGCACTGTTTTCTGGCTGCGGCCTGGGCTAAGGTGTGCACCGTCCCTGCCCTGGTCATGGACAAGACCACATGGGAACGGATGTACGTTAAAAGAACACAGACGAATATCTTGTCGCATTGTGCAATTCAAGCTTTTCTTCTTTTATTTGTCCCCTGCATTGTTTCTTGTATGCGGGGGACACCCCCACAGGCCCCAAACCCACAAATATCGAAGTAGGAGTGCGGGGGACACCTCTGCAACCCCTGCTCACCTACCTCATTATATTCAGATTCAGTATTTTATACCTATGCCGAATACGGCAGAACCGTATCTACGACCCTCTAGATATGATCTTTTGGGTCGATACCCAAGGAAACCACCATCCTCACCCACCAGGCCAGCACCAGATAGGGAGGGGCACTGCACCTGTAAAATAAAATTGCTGTTAACAGGAGATGGGCTACTCCCCGAGTTCTTCCTTAAGATCTTTATTAGACACAGACACCAAGATGGGATTTACAGGGATCCCAATGGGGACCCCTCTTTATTTATAAAACACATTTAAACCTTTACATATAAAATTCCTAACTCCTAGTACCCTTTATACGCCCCCTGCCGTGAGTTCTTACTAAAAAGGGATCTGCTCCACCAGCTCACCTTTCCTTGGAGGGGAGACAAGGAGACCCATAGGGTGGGACTAATGCAACAGACCCCCAGCCTAATACCTGTGCCAACTACTGGTTTTTGAGGCAAGAGGATAGCCTCCTTTGGTGGTCCCACCCCTTAGGCGGCCTCAGTCAGGCTGCCACTCGAATCACCTCCCTCATGACAGGGCTCACATCCGTCTAACCCTTTTACATCCTATAAACATAACCCACATACTTAACATTTCCCGAGCTAGTCCCTGTACTTAACATCCCTACAAGTTATACATGTGTACAGTACTCCACTTAACAGTACTACACACTTAACATTATTATAACTACTAATATACCTTTCTATATAAACATAAATATACAAATAACACACAAGACATACACAACATATAATACACGTCTTTGTACACCGGGCTGACGGTCGCATTCAGCCAAACCATTACAGTACCTTCATTGGTCAGTCCCTGTGTTGCTGAGTGGGGAGCCTGCCCCTAGCTGATGTTGGCCTGGCCGCACTGTTCTTTCTTCTGGGTGACCCTGTCCGCCACAATAGGCCACCTGAAATCACTATACGTTGACTGCACCTTTAAAGGTCTTGGGGCAGGCCCCTGTGCAGCATGGTGCCCAGCCATTCATGCCGAGGCCCTGTGGCACAGTTCTCCTCCTTTGTGGCCCCATCACCTGGGATTGCAGTGCACTCAGTGGCCCATCTATGTCCTCAGGGTAGCCCACAAAACTTGGGGGGGCACCCACACTCACCGCTGCACATGGGGCCAATATTCTATCTTCTGGGCAAGTCCCTTTATCCTGGGGGCTGTCCAAGCCACTGTGCGTCTGGTGGCCCTATCCTGTTCTCAGGTGGCATCCCCGTGTGGCCATGTTCAACACCACACTCCAGTGCATTGGCGTACCCGCCTCTCTTTTTGCTGCATCTACGAGATGCAGGGGGCAGGCCACAAAGTCTTCACCCGGGCCTTGATGATGGAGCGGCCTGGGACTTCTCTCTTCACCTGGGCTAATCTGGAACGCCAGGGCTTAGCTTCACCTAGGCCACTCTGGCAGCCCAGGACTTATTCACCACCCCACCGACTGAGGGCACCCCGCTACCTGGGGTCTTTAGGCTGCCCCAAGGTAGGAAAAAAACCACCTCTGACTGACTGAGCCTTCCTGTCTGATTACCAAGTGGATTAAAATCCCAATGGGTCTCGAGAGGGGGGATGTCAAGGTCTGTGACGAGGAAGACTCGGGCTTGGAGTAATGAAGATTGCCAGAATTAATTGGGGCATTACCTAATAGTTTGTCTTCTTCGTCACAGTCTTTACTCTATGAAGATCTACAGGGCCGGAATCCTTCTAGAGATACAACCAAAACAAGTACATGTAGGCCTTCCTTTAGCATTTGGGCTGTGATAGTCACCTAACATGTCTGAAGATAAACTGTAACTCGGAGATACTGAGCAAACATCTAATGCGGAAAACAACCAAGGGATCTGTAGGTCCTTAAAGTCACTGCCCTGAACTCCAAAGCAGCCTCATTCCCCAGCTACAACTTGTACCAATCTGGACGCCTGTAAGCCAACAAATCAGGGAACCTGTCTGAAGTTAAATTCAGACACTGTTTACCAGGAAAGCCTGGCTAGACAAGGGGGAGATAGGTTCTGACTGACAGTCTAAAACCCAGAAAAAAGGAAATGCTTTCTAAGGCAGTTTGAATGAAAATCTATTTGAATATATGCATTCATGTATAATGTGCTCTTGCCAAAGCGTGGTAGAGAAAATTAAAAAACAATAAAGGAAAACGAAAGAAATTCTTAAGACATTTGAGACAAGATTGGAATAGAGAAAAAGTGGGAATGATAATGATAATGGTGTGTTATATATATATAGCGCCTTTATCCAAAGCGCTTTACAGAGCACATATTTACATGCAATATCATCCAACCGAAATTGGTGCTGATGGAGAGGGGCAAAGAATCCCAATGCTTAAGCACAAGAAGTAAGAAACAACAGAAACAGGATTGCGCACAAGGAGGTTTGAGAGCAACAAGAAAAAATGGAGTGTGGGAGCATAGACTAGGAGATGAAACAAGAAAAGATAGATAAAAAAGGGTGGGTCGGGCCAGGGACACATTTGAAGACGATGCAAAGAAAATAAAAGAGAAGACAGGAGTCTAAGGGTATCCAGGAAATAGAACGAAGCACAGGGAAATGGAAATACCGTGTATTCGACAGAAGAGAATACAAATAACTGAGATTAAAACAGAAGGTAGGGCAGCAACTTGATAGGCAGCAAGATGAACCAACCAAGTGCAACATTAATCAAGACAGGAAAATGCAAGTGCGGAGATAAGTAGTCAACAGTATGGAGGGAAAGAAAAGATCGAGCTTTGCAAATATTTTAGAGTTGATTGCGTAAAAATAGGAGATATGAAAGAAGTGTGGCGGAAAGTAGTGAGAAATCAAAGAGGACACCATAGTTGCTTGCAGAGGGGGAGCAGCGGGAGCAGAGGAGAGGAGGGGGAAGCAGAGGGGCAGCAATGGCTGAAGCAGGAAAGAAGAGAATCTCTAGTTTTGAGGCATTAAGAGGAAAAAAGTGAGAGTACATTCAGGATTTGATGGCCATTGAACAGTCAGTAAAAGTAACATGGAGTGAGTCAGAAAAGGAAGAGAACGAGACATTGAGGTTTGTCAGCATAGAAGTGTTAGGAAAGGCTGAAAGAGCCAACAACAGGGGAGAGTGTAGAAGTATAGAATGAGAAGAGACGAGGAGCAAGATCAGACCAATGGGGGGCACCATGGTGCAAAGGGCAGGAAGAGGACTGCTCACCAGCCCCAGAAATAGAGACGGAATGGTCAGATAGATAAGATTTAAACTACTGCAGAACAGATTCAGAGCGACCCAATCAGGAAAGGGTGGCAAGGAGAGTAGGATGATCTACAGTGTCACAAGTGGCTGAGAGACCAAGAAGAGTTAGGGCCTCATTACACGGTAGGTCACCTTGGTCCATGCCAGTAAAATACCGGCACCGCCTTGGTGGAAAGGGGAATTACTGCCCTATTCCAAGGTTGGCGGGGCGGTAATTCCCCCTTCCCCCATTGCCCTTCCCCATTCCCATTTTTGCCCCATAGGGCTCTATGGGAATGGGGAAGGCGCTAATTACGGTGTCGCAAATTGCGATATCGTAATTAGCACCCTGGTCCCTTTGCGGGTTGGTTTTTAACGCCTGCTAAACAGCAGGCGTTAAAGTACCTACCCGCAAAGGGACCTCCTAGTAAGGCGGTAAGGGTTAACGGTCACCGGTACCATTACCGGTGACCGTTAACCCTTACCGCCTTCCGTGTAATGAGGCCTTAGAGTTGAAGATTCATTTGAATGGTGGGAAGAAAGGATAAAGTTGGTTACAGTTAAGATAGCTGTTTTTGTGGAATAAAGAGGACCGAGCTCAGACTGATATTTTTTACATTTCTCAAATTGAAAAAAGCTGATGGAGAATTAGGTTTGTCCATTCAAGGGTGTATACAAAAATGGGACTTAACTTGGACTAAACATACACACAGCTAATACAAACACCAATAACCCAGCCTTGTAAAGGAAAACACAGAGAATAAAGCGGTGCTCTGCGTTTGAAGATAGGGGGGCAGACAGACAAGAATCTCAGCAGCAAACATTGAAATTCAATGAAGATGCCTTTTAAAAGGTAGAGAGTGGGGTTTTACACGTTACTACGGGTCTTTAAGGCAGGCCAAGGGGACAGGACCATTACAAATACTGTTAGTTCTTATTCTGGTGATGCCTCTTGAGGCAGTAATTCAGCGTCCGGTTGGTGAACTTGTTGACAGAATCCGGTGCAGTCCAAGAAGCTATGGCATGTGGAACGAAGGCCCTCGACACAGGCAGATGATGTACAGGTCTGTGCAGCTCACACGTGGTTTGAGGGGACCAGGGCCCTCGGCTGTTCCTTAACCTCTGAACTGCTGGGAGGCCCTGCCCAGTATCTGTAGGGGCAAGGGTAAACCTTGTGCTGTACTTCCATGCCAGGAAGGCTAGCAGAAGGTACCAGCAGGAACTGCTACTTCAAGCGAGCATGATCCTGATTACACTGTTCAGGCAGCTGGTAAGGCCTTGTCCAAAAATCCACTTGACCACAAATATGCCCCTGAGAAGGTTGGGTGTAGGAGCTTGCATCTTGGATGAAAGTCTCTGTGATTCAGCTCTCTGGTAGAGCACCATGGAGCAGGTTGGACTCTTAACAAGGTTCCAGATGTGTGAATCTTCTTTAGTGGTGTAAATATGAATCGCCTAACGGGTGAGTCCATTCCAGACTGCTGAAACAAGTGTCCTTTCCCTGCTGATGCCATGCATCCTTGTCTGTAGGAAGTGGGATGGGAGCCACAGGAAGATTGGGAGCCCTGGAAAAATCCAAAATAGTGAGACCTCTCTCTGAGTTGAAGCTCACAGCTGGGCTATTCTAACTCTACCCTCTTTCTCTGTCTGCCTACTTCAAAATGACCCAAGCAATTGGCACCATGATGTGACTTATCTATAGTACTGGTAGTACTGGTAGGGCTGATTTCGAAGCTTCAGTTACCATGTAACCCCCGAGATAGATGTCCTGCTCTCTAGAGAAGGTGTCAAACCTTCTCATTGAGATCAAAAGGAGGGCTTTCTGGCTACACCCAAATGGTCATTATGTGTGAAACTCGGGACAGACACACTGAATCCATACAGTCTCTGGCAGGAAAGAGTCACTGACCACCGGGCTGGCAATACAATGTCACTGAATGCTTGTGGCTGTTTAATTCTACAATCCCAGCAGTCACCATGTGTACACATGGGCGTGGCTTATAGTTATTTATTATAAAATGCCAGCAGATGGCTGGATTCATACAATTAGGTATTGGTAAACTGCTTGCTCACTTTCAGAGGTATTGGCATTTTATATTGGAGAGCATCTCCCTGAGGTAGTTTAGTTGTGAATGTAGAGTTGTTCTACTTTTGTAGCAGATTCGTCAACCAGGATCAAGTTTACACTTTCTAGTAAACAAAATTGCATTGGCACGTTCTAAATGTGATGCCCCGTCGCATCTACGCATTCTGCTAGCATGCTGATGACTCGTACCCAGCAGCGGGTATGCATAGGGAGTCTTATATGTGGATGTTGGTAGGTTCGATAATGCACTCAATGGCTGGCAGGCCAATCTGGGTACATCGCCCACTAATACCAGTTTGGAAAACACAGAGCGCTGTATACATGCCCGACTGTTTTGCAGATCTGACTTTCAGAGCTCCATTAATTTACAAGAGGTCATAAAATGTAAAAGGAATCTGGTAGATTTCCCCTAGAAGATGAAAATATGTCTCATCGCCATAACAACTGAAGGGATATCAGAGCAACCCATCCATGGACTGGAATGGCACATCAAGGGCCTGTTTCATGAGGAAAGGTTCAGAGGAAAACGAATGCCAGATGGCCGTTGAACACGGCCACCCATACAAGGGCAGATCATAGTAGAGCCTGATAGTTTTAAGGAATGCACTAGGTTCATGCAAAGCTACACAACATGAGGAGAATCCTCAAAGTTCCACCTGTTATGGAAAGAAATAGAAAGTAGAATGAGTCAACTGATGAAGCTGAAACTGGCTCACACCAAGTGGTACATAGATCCTTGAAACTGTAAAATGCTGCATCAAATACCATTACCCACCGGTATGGCGACTTTGGAGAGCTGACCAAGTCAAGAGAAGTGCCTCGGCAGAACCCAATTTGCACAGTGACAACCCTAATAGTCAAACAATGATTCCCATCTGCCTGCAAAATAGGTAATCTTTGACCTAGCACATAATGGATCAGCCAGGTGAATGGCCTGGCAATGGGAGAAATGAAAATACCTGGAAAGAAATCTGTGTTCAGAATTGAAGAAAATAGTCTTAAACAATGGCCTAAATGAGGCTTGACTGTGGTAATGGTTCAAAATGTCGCCCTCATAATTGCAACAGCCGAAATTCCGACTTTTATTTTTAGACCTGTATAAAACCCCATATATATGTGGGGAGGGTTATATGATATAATAGTAATATGGGGGTGGTAGGTGCAGGGGACTCCCCCCGCATACGTATGTGCTGTAAAGGGGTTAAAAAAAACAGCATTTTCAGCCATCGCAATTATGGGGGTCGCAGTCATCACATAGATCCCTTGACTGCAGGCCTGACCAAATAATGACAATGTCCATGCGACACAACACCACAGATATACTGTGCCTGCTCATGTCTCACCTTGTGCCCAAATGTCCATCTCATGATTGGCTGGATCACAAAATAATCCTTCATCCTTACCCAAAAGAACCGGCTTGCCCATCAGAACTTGCCTCTACAATTTATAAAGAAAGACACCTGCTTGATCCAAAGTACTCTCAAGAGGACTGGTGTGCCTAGCAGAGTCTGTTTCTGAGTAAGAAAGGGTCAATATGACCTTCAAGGGTTCAGGAGTGTCCAATAGTGTCTGTTTCTGAGTAAGAAAAGGTCAATATGACCCCCAAGCGAACAGGAGTGTCCCGTAGTGTCTGTTTCTGAGTAGGAACGCGTCTACATCAAACTCAAGAGAACAGGAGTGTCTGTTTCTGATGGGTGTCAGTCAGAGATGCTTTTATGCCCAACTCAGGGGAGGAGTATTTTAGGAGACTTGTGAAGCACCTGCCAGGTAAGGACTCACTTCTACATTTCCACTCCTGTTTGAGGGATGAAAACATAAACAATGACACAAATGCTCATGTTTTTCATAAGTGTACCGGATGAATGCCCTATGTGAGCTTCCGTGTATTTCTCTGCCCGGCATGGTATTGGGCAGACCGTGTGCAGGTGAAAGCCGCAGATCAATGCACATCCCATTGTGATGTGCTTGAGACGGTGGTAACTACTCCAGAGCCAGGCAGGCACCCATCCTGCATTCCATGCACCAATGCCTATCCAAGCCACAATACCCAACTGCAGAAGTAGTGAGGGAATGCAATCCTTCCATCTTGTAGTACCAAAGAACAAACACATTGAGGTAATGTTTCGATACACGCTCACCATACCCAAGTACAGAAGTAATGAGGTAATGTTACCTCTACAATCATGCAATACCCAATTACAGAAGTGTTGAGGTAATGTTACCTCTACAAGCCTGCAACAACCAAGTACAGAAGTAATGAGATAATGTTACCTCTACAATCCTGCAATACCCAATTACAGAAGTGTTGAGGTGATGTTACCTCTACAAGTCTGCAACAACCAAGTACAGAAGTAATGAGGTGTTACCTCTACAATCCTGCAATACCCAATTACAGAAGTGTTGAGGTAATGTTACCTCTACAAGTCTGCAACAACCAAGTACATAAGTAATGAGGTAATGTTACCTCTACAATCATGCAATAGCCAAATACAGAAGTAGTGAGGGAATGCAACCCTGCAGGCTTACAATACCAAAGAAAATATTAGTTGAGGTAATGTTTCCCTACAAGCTCACAATACCCAAGTACAGACGTATTGAGGCAATGTTACCTCTACAAGCCTGCAACACCCAAGAACTGAAGTATTGGGGAGTTAATGTTACCTCTACAATCCTGCAATATCCAAGTACAGAAGTGTTGAGGTAATATTACTGCTACAATCCTACAATACCCAAGTACAGAAATGTTTAGGTAATGTTACCCATGCAAGCCTGCAACACCCAAATACCGAAGTGTTGAGGTAATGTGTTACACTGCAAGCCCACAATACCCAAGAACAGAAGTATTGGGGAGTTAATGTTACCTCTACAATCCTGCAATATCCAAGTACAGAAGTGTTGAGGTAATGTTACTGCTACAATTATACAATACCCAAGTACAGAAATGTTTAGGTAATGTTACCTATGCAAGCCTGCAACACCCAAATACCGAGGTGTTGAGGTCATGTTACACTGCAAGCCCACAATACCCAAGAACAGAAGTATTGGGGAGTTCATTTTACCTCTACAATCCTGCAACACCCAAGTACAGAAGTGCTCAGGTAATGTTACCTCTACAATCCTGCAATACCCAACAACAAAGGTAGGCAGGGAATGCAACCCTGCAAGCTTACAATACGAAAGAACAAAGGAATTGAGGTACTGTTTCCCTACAAGCTCACAATACCCAAGTACAGAAGTATCAAGGGAATGGAACACTGCAAGCCTGCAATACCCAATTAGAGAAGTACTGAGGTAATGGGGCTCATTACAACTTTGCTGGTATCCAGGCGGTAAATTCGCCAGGATATCAGCAAATGATAATACCGTTACGGCTGGATAATGAGTACTGGTGATGGTGGTAAAGCCCTATTCCATGGAGTTCCCTAGCACAACATGGGGATTTGCTGGTATTACCGCCACTGGTACTACCGCTGCTGGTAATACCAGATATATTTTGTTGATAGGGTGGTGGAATTACCTCCAGCTCTTAGATGAAGGTTATTCCTCCACCCCACCACATAACGTGTACTTTGCCGGTGCAGACACGTGTCGGTTTTACTGTGACACGTGCGCATTAATTCTGCACCAGCCAAGTTGTAATGAGGCCCATGTTGTGTCCATAGGAGCTTGCAATACCCCACAACCGAAGTATGGGGATCCCTCACAGGTGCATTAAGCCGAAGTGCTAATGAAGAGGTCTCTGCCCCTACATTCCCTCCGTGCCCACGTGCAGGCAGTTTGGGCATGCCAAGGTTCTAGCGCTGGGGCAGAGTCAGTCATATGTTAAGACTGAATTTCAAAGGCTGGTGGTCCTGGGGCACAAACGCCAGATTAAGCTTTGAAAGGGCAGTAGCGCTGCGTCAGAGACTTAGGGTCTCCTGTGAAAGGCTGGTAGGCAGGGGGTAGAGTCAATCACATGCCAGGCTGGTTCTCCCGGCAGGTCGCAAGGGCTGGGGGAGGACATTCAGTCACATAAGGCCCGTGGGGTTAGGGCACAGAATATCTATGGTCAGGTTGGTTGTGGCACTGAACGTCTGAAAGGGGTGGTGACCAGTCAGCCATGGACTCCTGAAGGTTCTGTAGGGCAGCGGGGGAGCAGAGGCAGGGCGTCTCTCCACTCCCCCCTAGTCCAGTCCTCCTCTGGAGACTGCCTCGCGCAGCCCCGCAATGAGTCCCAGACACGGCCCAGCCACTTTTGGTAATCTGCTCCCTGAAGTATTTGGGATATGAGTCCCCCGCCTGCCGTCTGGATTATATCAACAGTTGGAAATGCTGTTTACTCCTGAGAGGCCGGCAGGCATTCCTCGCGCGATTTTCATCTTTTTTGGTTAAAAGGAAGCTGCGGCTTTTAAGTAGGGACGGACGAGGCGCATCTGCTGTCCAGTTCTTTTAGGGGGAAATGTAAGTGTGTGGTTGTAGCCGCGTGTTCGCATCTCTCTGCGTACTTATATTTGCGTGTGTGTATCTTTGTTCGTATTGTTTGCGTTTGTATTGGTGTGCGTGTACACGTGTCTTTTTTTATGCATGTGCGTGCTACTGCCTGTGCACCGTGTTTTTTATCACGTGTTTCTTAGTGCCTGATTTACAAGGCGTTATTCAAGTGGACTTTTCCATTGAAAAACGGTGATGTAAATCAGGCCCTTAGTGTCTTTCTTTTGGTGAGTTTCTATATCTCGTGTTAGTCGTCCACTGTGTAGGTCTTCATTTCTAGTGTCTTTGATTTTTTCTATGCTGGTGTCTGCGTTTGGTGTGTGTGTGTTTATGTGTGTGTGTTTGTACATGCATTTTACTGCATGTTTGTGTCTATGTGGATGGACTCTGCGTTTTAGTGTGTATGTGAGTGTGTGCTTCAGTGAGTGGCTGTGTGCGTTTGTGCTTTTATCCATGCACTGATGTCTATGTTTGTATCAGCGAGTTATGTATTGGAATGTGCCGGATTGTGTTTGTTTTTTTGTCATTTCTTTGTTGGAGTCTGTGTTCATGTATGTTTATTCTGAGTTCGGTGCTGTGCATGTGTGTGTGTTAGTACCTGCGTGTTCTTTATTCGTTTTTATTCGTGAAGGCCTGTGCATTTGTATATGCGCGTTATTGCCTCTCCATCTGCATGTCTTTATATGTTTATAGCTGTGTCTTTGTGTAGGTGTGTGTATCCTTCTATTAGTCTCTGGGCCTCATTACGACCCTGGCGGAGTGGGTTTACGCCAGCGTTATTCGCGGCGGACCCGTCCGCCCTACTACGAGTTCCCGTAGCGCCATGGAGCGTTTTCCGCCTGGTTTTTCCGGGCGGAGAAATCCATGGCGCTACGGGACCTTGTTGTTAATTACGCCACCGTATTTTACGGTGGCCTAATTAACGCCTTCCCCACTCCCATTATACCCTATGGGGCAAAAATGGGAATGGGGAAGGTTAAAATGGGGAATGGGGATTTACCGCCCCGCCAAGGTCGGAATGGGGCGGTAAATCCGCCAACCCCCATGGCGCTATCGGCAGCTTTCCGCCGTGCTCCATGGTGCATTTTGCACCGCGATTTCCGCCAGGGTCGTAATGAGGCCCTCTGTGTTTTGTGTTGTATCCGTGTAGTATAGTCTGCACTGGTGTTGTGTCCAGGTGTTAGTGTCAGAAGGGGTCTATAGTCTCTGGTTGAGTGTGATTTATCTCTGCGTTTCTTGGCTAACTGTTTTTTCATGTATTTGTGTGTTTACCTGTGTGTTCCTATGGGTTGTTGTTATATGTTATACTTAGATGCAATGATAGAACTTAGAATGTTAGAATGTGGAAGGGGACTGGGGGAATGTTGGAGGGTAGAAGGTCAGTTGTAACTTGAATAAAGTTGCGGAAAGACATACTTTGACTGATCGTATTATTTTTTTTTTGTAACATATTTTATTGGCATTTCGCATGCAATTGCAATTAAACTCTTTTTGGGTATATGAGAGTTGATAGTGTCACATTTTTCTTTTTCTTTAAATTGCTCAACAGATAACGATTAACTAACAAGTAACTAAACAATCAATCAACAAGGACGGCGACCTCAAGACGTTCGGGCCAAGTTGGGTGTGTAACGGGCTGGCAGTTCATGGGTTACTTTGGGCTTATGTCAAGCAGCTTGGCTGTGCAGCTGGGGCTCCATCACCTGGGCCATATTGGTGCAAACAGAAAGTCAGGGTGGCTTATGGTCAGCAGTGAAGCAAATGTCCCGCAGGAGGGCCTTCCAAGATTCAAGTGTGTCATTTAATTCATCTAACCCTGTGTTAGCCCCGTCTTGCCAGTCCCTAGTTTCAGCATCTGACCATCTTTCCAGTTCCTTGATCCATATTTCGTATCTCGGGCCCCTAGGGGACTTCCATGCCATTGCTATAGACCTCTTTGCCAGGATGCAGGCGATGTCCATTAGTTTAAATATATGCTTATGTTTGGACACTCTTGGGTGGGTTCCTAGCAAGCATTCTTTCAGGGACCATGCATATCTAGTTATCCCTGCCTCTGTGCAGGTATGTTTTACCCTAAACCAGAATGTCATCTTTCGGTGCAAGCCCAGAACATGTGCATCAGATCGGCTTCTTCGCTGCCGCACCAGGGACAAGATGGTGATGCCTGCCTGTTGAAGCCAGCCACTCTTTGGGGGGTCATGTAAGTCCTGTATAGCACATTCAGTTGGATCTGCCTAAATCTGACGTTTCTGGATACCTCGTTGGGGTATAATAACACTCTCTCCCATTCTTCCTCAGACAGCGTGGCTTCCAAATCTTTCTCCCTTTTTTCCTTTAGGGTCTCGCCTCTGGGGATAGGTTTGTCCATCAGTCGGCTATAGAGTCGGGACACTGGTTTCCAGCCATCTGAGAGGTCGTACATTTCCTGTAGTAGGGGGTCTGTGGTGGGTTCCTCCGGCCAGTCACTCAATTTCTTCTTGGCGATCTGTTTGATTCTGAGGTACCACAGGAACTGGCCATTTGGTAGTCCCTCATTTGATTGTAGTGATTCGAAGTCCCTGAATTCCCCATCTTCAAACATGTCCCCCCATACATAGATCCCTGCGCTCTCACAGCTTCTCGCTGATGTGAGATCTGCTCGAGTTTTGCATACGTTAGCTAGTATGGGGGTGTCGGGAGAACAGGGGTGCTTGAGGTGCCTCATCGAGCAGGCTTTAGTCCATACCTGCCTGCCTACTTTTATGATCATGGGTGCCCCTTGTGTTTGATTTAGTGGATTCCAAAGCGTCTCTTTAGGGAACAGCAAGGAGGGTATTTGGCGCAGTAAACCTGTTTCAGCCGTGGGTTCGTCTTGGAGCCATTTAGTCACATGGGCGAGTTGTGCCGCTAAATAATACATCTGTAGATCAGGAAGCTATATTCCGCCAGCTCTGTAGGGCAATGTAAGAGTGGATAAAGATAGCTTGTGCCTAGTTGGCCCCCAGAGAAATTCCTTGAGTAAAACCTCTAGTTTCTTGAAGAAGGGTGGGCTGATGTAGTGGCAAATGTTTACGAAGTAATACAGGAATCGGGGTAGGATAATCATTTTGGTGATGGCTGCTCTGCCCATCATCGAGAGTGGTAGTTTCGACCAGAATCTCATGGATTTGCGTAGCCCCTTCATTACTGCTTCCGTGTTATGTTCGTGTGTGAGCTCTGGAGTGTGTTTAATGTTGACTCCCAAGTATCGAAACGTATCAGGTTGCCATTGTATCCCGACTTCTGGCAGGTCCACCTCCTCTACATCTCTGAGCCTAGCCAGCGGGAAGGCGCAGGACTTCCTCCTGCTAAACTTGATCCCTGAGTATTTTGCATAGTTGTCTAGGATGTTCAGGGCAACTTGTGCGTTGAGTTGCGGATCCTTTAGATATAAAAGCACATCATCTGCATATAGTGATATTATGGAGTATTTGTTGCCCAGTTTTATGCCCGTGTCGAAGTACTGTTTTCTGAAGTAAATAGCGATCGGCTCCAGGCCCAATATGTACAGCATCAGTGATGGAGGACATCCCTGCCTGGTGCCTCGTTGTATCGCCCAGGGTTTTGACATTGATCCTCCAGTTTTCACTCTAGCCACAGGTGAGTTGTAGAGCACCTTGACCCACCTCACAAAGCCCTCACCGAAGCCAAATCTCATCAGCACCTCGATCAGCCACTCCCAGAATATGGAATCAAAGGCTTTGATGGCGTCGAGCAATACTATCGCCAGGTCCTCATCTCTCGTGTTGGTTTCTGCCATGATGTGTTGTAGCCTTCTTAGGTTGGACGTGGTGTTGCGTCCTGGGACAAAGCGATTTTGATCGTCGTGGATTAGGGTTCCCACCACCCGTGCGAGTCTCTTGGCTAATATGGTGGTCAGGATTTTGCTATCGTAGTTCAACATCGCTATTGGGCGGTAGGAGTCGCAGTTGTCAGGTGGTTTATCTGGTTTAAGCATGGGGATTATAATCGTTTCCTTCATTATGTTGGGCAGGATCCCGTTTTCGTATGCTTCAAGGAAGACTTCTCGTAATTTCGGGGTGAGAGTTGCTTCGTATGCTTTATAGAATTCTGGCGGGAGACCATCACTGCCGGGGTCCTTGCATGTGCATAGTGATCTGATCGCTTCCGACACATCATCTGAGGTTATTTCTAGTTCTAGCGCCTCTCTTTGGTCAGCGTTAAGTTTCGGAAGTTCTATTTCTTTGAGAGTTTCTATGATTTCTTCTCTGGTAGTTGATAGTTGTGGGAGTATAGCTTGGCGTAGAATTCCGCGAATGTGTTGTTGATATCTTGTGTGACTTCCCGTCCTCATCCGTGATCTCGGTCGGGAGGTGTCTTGGGTGTTCCCGCCTACACAGCCATGCCAGCAGTCTGCCAGGTTTGTCTGCTTCTTTGTGTGCTCTGGCAGTGTAGGTTTCAAAGTCGAATTTGGCTAGTCTGTCCCAAGCCCTCTTACAGCTCTCTTGGATTTCCTTCAGCTTTGCCTCTGCCCCAGGTGTGGAACCAGAGCAGGTTTCAATTTGCGTGATTTCCGCTTCTTTGACCTCCAGTTCTCTCTTCAGTTGTTTGCAAATGCCTCCTGATCTTGCAATTACTTCGCCTCGGGTCACCACCTTCATAGCTTCCCATAGTGTGCCCCAGCTTGCCACTTATCCTACATTGTCAGCCACATATTCTTCCAGTCTGGTGCCAAGGTTTTCTCTAAATTCTTGATCGGTGTGGGTTGCGGTGGGCATCCTCCATGTCGGGATTGGTGGTCTGGGCCCCCTGAGTTTCCGATGCATGATCAGAGGTGAATGGTCTGAAATGTATCTGCCGAGGTATGCCGTGGAGTCTGCGATAAGGATTTGTTCCCTGTCGATGAATAGGTAGTCAATTCTCGTGTGGACCTTATGCGGGGCTGAGTAGTAGGAGTAGTTCCTCTCAGTGGGGTGTTGATCTCGCCAGATGTCCACCAAGTCAAGATGTTCTAAGGAGTCATTCAATGCCTTGGATGCAGCATTATTTGGGTTCAGTTCCGTCTCTGACACACTTAAAGTCTCCTCCCCAAATGAAAGTTCCAGATCTGTGATGTGTTATCTTGGCACATAGTGTTTTGATGTGGGAGGGTATTCCGTCGGTGGGGAAGTAAGAGTTCACTAGGCATATCGCAATGTTTTCTATGGTCCCCCACATTA
This sequence comes from Ambystoma mexicanum, assembly GCF_040938575.1. Lineage (NCBI taxonomy): Eukaryota > Metazoa > Chordata > Amphibia > Caudata > Ambystomatidae > Ambystoma > Ambystoma mexicanum. The sequence continues at coordinate 637,907,846 of NC_090925.1, forward strand.
TTAAATATCTGCCATAACTGTCCGCCTCTAGCCCCAGTAGTCGGAACAGAACAGTTGGATTCACCCATGTGAATACGCCCCGTGAGTATTTGGAGTAGGGTGCCCCTCTACCGGTTCCTCCCCATCGTTCAGATAATTTGGATGAGGACTCTGCTGTCAGGTGCGTTTCTTGTAGCATCGCAATTGAGACTTTTTTCCTGCGGAGATAGGATTGAATTCTATTCCTTCTGAGGTAGGATCCCATGCCCCTTACATTCCATGTTATAACTTTGAGTTGTGCTGCCATCATGGTGGTATAATGGGTTTGCCTTCGGCGCCCCTTTTCGCCTTCTGGTGTGGTTCATGCTGTCGGCAGGGGGGCTTCCAGTTCATGTTTCTGGGTCTGCCAGGTCTTGGCTCTTGAGGTCGACTTGTTCCGTGTGTCTTTAGTTCTAGCGATTCGATGACTGTATAACAAACAAAACTGATAACGCAACTGTAACTGGTGCGCCCAGCGACTGCTGTTTCCATGCGGTGCTCAGGCGCTCCCGCGCCATCTGGACCCATCCGGGTATCGGCCGCGAGCAAGGCCGGTAAGGAGGCCGGCCTGTCCTGATCTGTCCGTGGGGGTTGTGCCTTGCGCCCAGTGGGAGGCCGAGCGAGGGCTGCTTCCATTTAGCAAGCTGGTGTGTGGGTTACCTTCTGGTTTTTCTCCTAGTATTTGTTCCTTCCGGGGGTGAGGGATTGAAGACGTACATTTATCCCCTGCTTTGTGTTGTGTTGTGCTTCAGTCATCCCCGGGGAGGGTATCTTTACCGTCTGCCAGGTTATTATCTTCCATCCACATATTGGCGGCTGCCGGAGTCTCGAGAAATATCGCCCGGCCCTTGTATATGACCTTCAATCTGGAGGGGTAGAGCAACATATATTTCAAGTTCAATTGTCTGAGCGTTGCCTTGATTGGCACGAAAGAGTTGCGCTCCCTTTGGACTTTTGGAGTATAATCTGGGTAGATGGTTATCCTGGAGTTTCCGTGTTCTGTGGCTCCTCCCTCCCTGGAGTACTTTAAGATCTTTTCTCTGTCCTGGAAATTAAGTATTTTGGCGATTATAGGGCGAGGATGCGAGCCTGTCGGGGGCTTTTTCTGGAGGGACCTGTGCGCCCTCTCTACCGCGAAGCTTTGCATCAGTTTTCCTGCACCTATCTCTTGTTGAAGAAGGGATTCTGCGTTGGGGCCCTCGGCTCCCTCTGGTACTCCCAATATTCAGACGTTGCCCCATCTGGCCCGTCCTTCGGCGTCCTCAGATCTCGCTTTGAGTGTGGCCACCTTCCTCTCTAGATCTGCCACCTTAGCCTTCAGCTCAGTTGTGTCATCTTATGTCTCTCTTATGGTTGCTTCCGCGTTTGTCACCCTCTCGGTTAGGTTCCTAGAGTCTTGACGCATGAGTTGCATATCAGATTTAAACTCATCAATCTTGGAGTCTATAAATGTTTGCAGTGAGGCTATGGCTTCTAGCACTTGGGCGTTAGGTTCTGGTTCCCTCGTCTGTGCAATGTCAGGGGCGGAGGGGTGGGGTAGTGCTGGGGTCTGGGTCTTGGTGGTGACAAAAGTGTCCATAGTGGATGATTTCACCTTGTCCCTGGAGGACATGGTAATGTCTCAGTGGTGTGGTTCCCAGTTATAGCTCTGGGGCAGTGCGTTGAGGTCCCAGGCACTGATTAGAGTAGAGAGCTTCTGGTAGTGGCAGGCGTATTTGAATTAGACTGCTGATCTTGTGGACCAGTGTGTTTGGGTGGCCCCCTGATATGGTGAGCCAAGTACTTTACTGTGCAGGGTTGGCACTTCTCAGCAGGGGTTTGGAATCAAGGGGACTGGGGGGAGGTCAGTGTGTCACAGTGCGGCTTCTAATGAAGTCATTTAGCTTGCCTCGCCAGTTATTAGTTGGCCCTGCAGCCCTCTTCACCTCAGGTTCGTCGGCTTCTGTCTCTGCGAGGCAGGATGATTCCCAGGTTGTGAGGGGGGACATGGCCCCCTTGCTCTCGTCTGGTCCGCCTCTTGTCCGCCGCTCCTCTGATTCCATCTGTCAGCCTCCGAGTCGGGCTTCGCCAGCTGCGAGGGATCTTGGCCGCTTCTCCCCTTCCCCTCAGCGGGGTGATGCTCCACTCCATGTGTTGCTCTCTGGTACTGTGTCGGGTCGCGTGCACCCACACCAGCTGGGAGAGCCCAGCGATCACTGTTTTTTCGGGTCCGCCCGATTCTGCTTACGGCGGCAGTGCCAGGGGGGATAGCGGGCAGCGTCGGCCCCGGAGTGCGGCGGCCATCTTAGATGTGTGTGGATGTGTCTGGAGGCGGGAGAGGAGGAACAGTGTGTGTGGGTTTTCACCCTCCGCGGGGGTTGGCTTCAGGTGTGAATTGGGTGGGCCGTAGAGGGGCCTGCTCCCCACACCCAGCAGAGTTTCAAATCCCCAAACAATTCTGCAACCGGCAAAAAGGATTAGGAAGCGGCGCCTCGGCCCGAGCTTGGCAGATCAGCCTCCTCTCACCATGAGCTCTTGGCCACACCCCCCTGACTGATCGTATTATATTAATTAATGTTGATAACAAAACATAACAATGGCGACGAGGATGAACAGGGGATAATACAAGGAGCTGCCTGAAATGAAGGGAATCGCCAAGTGTGCTGTAAAAGTAACGGAGGAAATCGCGTGAAAAGCTGACCCAAAAAAAAAAACAAAAAAAAACAACGGACGACTTATGAACTGGCTGCAGGCAAGGTAGGAAAGCAGCGAGGAATTGAAGTATAATGCTGTGAACTGGGAATAATTTCACCTTGCTTGTCGAGCGCACGAAGGCGAACAGTGTGTTTTTAAAAATAAAATAAAAGGGATGGCATACCTGTAGGCGCGAGACGACGCGTGTGCAGGATGAGCAATGATATGGATTTGTGACGCGTAAGCCAGGAAGTGCATGTAAGATGTTGAGGAAAGGACCACTGAACGTCAAAAGAAACGTGACGCCATCTTAGAAACAGTAATCTGTATACAACCGGTTGCTACGGCCGAAACGAACAGATCTGCAGGAACGAAGTGATTGATTGTCATGTAAACTTCTGAAGCTAGCGATTCGTCGAATGGAAATTAGTAAATAACACACATTCACGTACAGTGTAGAAAAGGAGCATGTTGATGAAGTAACTACAGAACAAAACTTGAAAGCGAATAAACAAAAAAAGGGCTGTAGACAGAGCATAACATAGCTCAGAATAGAGAGGTTACAAGAGTGAAAGCAACTCGTGGAAAACAATTATAATAAGAGTGGAAAGGAATTACAGAATGTTACAAGACAACACCCATTCTAGTGGGGATGCGAATAAAAATCCAAATACAAGTGAAACACAAAACATGTCACAGATGGCAACAAATACACTATTGGCCACCAATCCACTAAACTATTTGAGGAGGCCAAACCCATTCATGTTAGAGCCCCAAGAAACACAAGGCCAGAGGTGGCAATAGTGGATTGAAGAGTTTGAGGAGTTCCTAAGAGCTGTAGGGGACCAGAATGCCCCGAACAAGATGGATATCTTCACGAAATTGGTTGGAAAGGAGATAAAAAGCATAATTAAAACAATTCCCGTGCATGAAAGAACAACATATCTGCTTTTGGTGGCTGCAATCAATGCGCAAATAATAATTCCACTGAATAGAGACTATGAGAGATATGTTTTTAATCAATGCAGACAGAGTACTCATGAGACTATAGCTCAGTTCGTGTTGAGGTTGCAGAAAAAGGCCACTTTCTGTGAATTCACCAACTTCAATGATGATGAGGCAATACGATTGAGAGTGATTGAGCGTTGCCTATCAACACAATTTAGGAAGCACTTATTGAAGAAACCTCTCCCAATGAAGGAGGTATTGGAATTGGCCAGGGTATATGAAAGAGTGGACGTCCAAGCAGCAAACATGGAAAACCCTAAAAATATAGAAACTGTAGCTGTCATAAATAGGAGTGCCCAATGGCAGAGGAGGCAGCCGGGAATGGGGTCTCCTAATCTGGTGCGGAGAGGCAACAACGAAAGGCAATGCTACCGCTGTGGCTTTGAGTTTCCACACAAGGGACCCTGCCCTGCAATGGGACAATTATGTCTCCGCTGTGGACAAGAGAACCATTTCCAAACAATGTGCAGGGAAAAAATAAACATGCCGTCCACAATCGGCAACAACCCCCAACTCATGTCAAATAGAAGATACAACGTCCAGAGAAATATCGAAGGGAGAAATGCTGCGGAAAGGGACATGAGAAAGTATACTGCAGCAAAAGGGTTGAGTGGTTTTGTGAGAGCAGTCGATGAGTTACAAATTGAAAGAGTTAGCCAGACTGGCTACGATCTGAGACAGAGGGCAACGATAGATGAAGATCTACAAGGTCAGGAAGCAACAAGGTATGATGATCCCTATGAAAATCCACCGATGTTAAATGCGTCATATGAGGAAGGAGAGCCGGTGGAATACCATAGAGAGTATAATTATGATCGCTATAGCAGAGAATATGTGAGATTGGTAAATGAACAAGAACATGAGAGGAATGCGATAAAGGTTTTGGTGAATCTGAATGGAGAAGACATACCATTCCTGGTGGACACTGGGGCTACAGTCAACGTCATGAGCCAGGAGATATACAGAAGGGTGGCTGAACAATATCTACTGAGGGTGTCAAAAGCCGCAATTTTTCAGTGGGGGGCAAAACAGCCATTGTTGAATGTGGGACTGTTTCATTGCAATCTGAGTCATATGGGAAAATGCATTCCTACGGATATACATGTCATCAAGAGCCCAGTCATTGGAAGATGCCTCATCAGTTGCAAGACAGCAACCAGCCTAAGTATCATTGATGTGAAATATAATCAGTTTGAAAAAATACGAGGAATTCCATCTAGGAATGAAGCAGTGAGGTCCTTGGCAAAAGAGGAAGTCGATCTGGAGAAATTGAAGGTGGAGTTCCCAAAACTGTTTGAATGGGTTGGCAAGCTGATTGCAAACGAAGTTCATTTGCACATTGGCAAGTCAGTTCGGCCAGTGCCACAACACCCAAGATGTGTGGGTTTTCATTTACAGAGAAGAGTGTCACAGGAACTTGAACAGCTGAGAAACAATGATATAATTGAGAAAGTGGAGAATGGACCGACCCCATGGGACTCTCCACTAGTGGTAGTACCAAAAGCTGATGTGCGACTTCGACTCTGTGTGGATATGAGAGTACCAAATACGGCCATATTGAGGGAGAGACACCCGGGCCCCAACATAGAGGATATGATCACCCGTTTGAATATGGCAAAGGGGTTCAGCAAGCTGGATTTGAATCAGGGCTACCATCAGTTGGTAATTGATCAAGAGTCACACCCCATAACCACTTTTAGCACTCATGAGGGATTGTTCAGGTACAAAAGGCTGAGTTTCGGCATCTCTTCTGCAGCTGAGATCTTCCAGGAGGCCATTAGGAAGGTGATAGCTCAAGTTTCAAATGCATTCAACTATAGCAATGACATTCTTGTATATGGAAGTGACCAGGCTCAACATGATCGTGCTTTGAGACAGGTGTGTGAGCTGCTGCAAGAAAGTGGACTGACATTAAATGCTCAAAAGTGCGAAATAAGTAAAAGGAGCCTGAAATTCTTTGGCCACATATTCTCGGAGAATGGCATAAGAGCAGACCCGGAGAAAATAAGGATGATTTTGAAGTTAGAGGCCCCAAGAGATGTGGCTGAGCTGAGGTATTTTCTTGGGATGGTTGGTTACTGTGTGAGATATATGCCAGATTATGCTACGATAACTGAACCTTTGAGGCAACTATTGAAAAAGGAGATGGAGTACACCTGGAGTGAGAAATGTGAAGAAAGCTTCAGGAAGATAAAGAGTGAGTTGGCAAGTAGCAGACAATTGGCATATTTCAACCCTGAATGGAATACCGAAGTAATTACAGATGCCAGTCCAGTAGGATTGGCCGCCATTCTTGCACAGTCAGATCCTGAGGAGGAAAAGAAGAGTAAACAAGTGAAAGTCATTGCATATGCGAGTAGGGCCTTAAGCAGGATTGAGAGAGCTTATTCGCAAGCAGAAAGGGAGAGTCTTGCTGCTGTGTGGGCTTGTGAGAAGTTTCACCACTTTATGATTGGAAAGCCATTTGTGTCGGTGACGGATCATCAAGCATTGGTCTCAATTTTTGGGAATCCTCGAATTAAAATGCCTCCAAGGATAGAGCGTTGGGGCATGAGGCTGCAGGAGTATGACTATACAATTCTACACCGGCCAGGAAAAGAGGCGAATCCCGCTGATTACCTATCAAGACATCCGGTGGGTGAGGTACAGCCGCTAATGCAGCTGGAAGCGGATGAATACATATCTTACGTGCCCTTGAATGCAATGCCTGTAGCAATAACAAAAGAGATGTTTTTGGAAAAAAGCAAAACTGACCCACTGATAAGAACAGCTGTGCAACTCACCAGGTTGGGGAAGTGGCAATGTGTAGATCAAGAAAAAGATCTGAAAGAGGGTGACTTGAAGGATTTGAGAAAAATGGCGAAAATTTGCTCTGAATTATCTGCAAGCGAAGATGGAATTCTACTGAGGGGGAGCAGATTAGTAGCGCCCAAGAGCATGAGAAAGACACTAGTGATGCTAGCCCATGAGGGACATAGAGGAGTAGTGAACACGAAGAAAATTCTGAGACACCAGGTGTGGTTCCCGTGTATGGATTTGATCATGGAGGACACGATACGAAATTGTGTTGCTTGCCAAGTAACATCCCCTGCAACTAGACCAATGCCTCTGGAGGTGGTACCGTTGCCTAGTGGGCCATGGGTTCGAGTAGCCTTGGATTTCTTTGGGCCTCTGGAGGAAGGTGGGTATCTTCTGGTGACTATAGATGAGTAGTCAAGTTTCCCACTTGTTAAACAGGTTCAGTCAACAGCATTTCACCATGTGGTGGTGGTATTGGATGAGCTCTTTAGTGAGTGGGGAATTCCCCAGGTTGTCAAGACGGACAATGGGGCACCGTTCCAAGGGCAAGACTTTCACAAATTTAATGTTCATATGGTATTTCGGCATCAGAAGATCACACCTTTATGGCCACAAGCGAATGGGATGGTGGAAAGGTTTATGAGTAATTTAAAGAGAGCTAGACAAAGCGCCAGTGTGGATAATATTCCATGTTCTCAAGCGGTCTCACAAATGTTGAGAAGTTATAGAAACACTCCCCATGAGATGACGGGGCATTCCCCGGCAGAATTGATGATCCGATATAAGCCGAGGATCAGGCTTCCAAGGCTTGAGGATTACTCGGCTGAAGAGGATGAGGAAATCAGGGCCAGAGATATGGTGAAGTGATGCAAGACCAAGGAGTGGGTAGATCGCAAAAGAAAGGCAACAGAGATGACATTGAAGGAAGGAGATGTGGTGCTTGTAAAACAGAAGCAGAGAAAGAAGATGGACTCAAGATATAGGCCAGTGCCGTTGAAAGTGAAAAATGTGAAAGGCTCTATGGTCACTGCAACTGGTGGTGATGGAGAAATTACTATAAATGTATCCTTTTTTAGAAAATTCAGGCCTGCTAGGCAAAAGGGTTTGAGAGAGAGAATGATCAAGACAAACTATGTTTGTGATGATATTGATTTGACTTGGTTATATTCCGATGAAAATGAACTGTTGGATGGAAATGATAGCAGGTCTCTAGGAGAAGAACAGGTGGGGAGTGATGGGGAGAGGTATTCTGGAGAAATGGAAGTGGAAGATGTAGAACAGGGTGGCGGAAAAGACTCATTGGACATGGACATGGGAAATAAATCTTGTGAAGGGCATGTAAGAAGCAGATCTCAAAGAGTGTTTCGCAAACCATCGAGATTGATTGAACAAATGTAATTGTTGACAAAGTGAATAAGTAGTTAGATGATAAGTAAGGGGGGGTGTTATATGTTATAGTTAGATGCAATGATAGAACTTAGAATGTTAGAATGTGGAAGGGGACTGGGGGAATGTTGGAGGATAGAAGGTCAGTTGTAACTTGAATAAAGTTGCGGAAAGACATACTTTGATCGTATTATATTAATTAATGTTGATAACAAAACATAACAGTTGTTATGTTATGTTGATTTGTACCGCGCACCGCTACCACCCAGGGGCAGTCTCCAGGCGGTGTGATTATACGTTTCCATTTGGTATCTGTGTGTGTCTTAGCTGTAGCCTTCGCAGTGTGCTCGCATTTATGTTAGTGCTACCACCAGTGTGCTAGTTTCTGTCAGTTGTTTTTTTATTCTTGTCTAGTGTATGTGTGTCTTCCATGTGCTGGTGTCTGTGTGTCCAGGTGTTTTCATATCTTTGTTAACATTTGAGGTTTTTTTACCTGTTAGTGCTTCTCATCTTTTGTTACTGTCTGTGGGCTTGTTTATAGCCGAATAGAATCCATGTATAGGCAGCCGTGCTTTTGTTAGTAGCAGGAGTCCCGCTCATATTTCCTAACTGGCTCGAATTCTAACACAGATGTTTCGCCCATAATTCAGATCTCACTGTCAAACATTTTGCTGCATATTTTCTTCATCCAAATATCATTTCTTTTCTAAGAAAGTTGACAAAAAATGACAGAAACAGTGCAAATCTAACACATAAAATAACAGTTAAAGTGGATTGTAAGAAAAGTTTCAATTGTTCGTTTACTTTCAGTTTATAAAAGTGTGGATCTGTTTGTTTTAAAGCTCTATGGTATAAAAGGCTGCTAGGATTTCTTTTTAAAAACGAGTATTTTCAACAATTGTTAACATTTTCTCCATACAAAAAAGTGCAGCACTATTTTAAAACGAAGTTTTAAGGGACATGCTCGATGCATGGCACATTATCCAGCAGCCTATTAGGGAAGGTCTCACATCCCTGAAAGTAGTTATGGCGAGCCAACCCAGAACCTACGCCCCAGCCATATGCTTTGGTCCCTCCATCCATCCCCCAGGATAACACTACACCGGGCACCACCGCAAACAAAGGCAGGGGTTGGGCGTGTCTGTCCGTTCAAATACCGAGATGGCGAGTCACGTGGAGTGCCTCGCGTCAGATGGAGTGGAGCACATCCTGGCCCTCACTCTGAGGAAGGGGCAGACAATAACGTTATGCCTGGCCTTCATTCCTGGAAGCTCCTTGCGGTTCTGCTAAAGGATGTCAGAGAACCTGCAGCTGCGACTGGTGGCAGCCCTCCTTGCTCCAAACGCTTTGCCATTCAGAAGATGGATAGCAGGGCTTTCGTTTATGGTCATTCAATAAAATGCCTAAAACTTAGGAAGTCACTCCTTTTCTTTAAAGTCAAAATATGCCTATCATTAAAATCTAGATTCATAAATGAATTCCAATGGCAAAGAAAATGGAATTTAATAGGTAAGAGAGAGACCAACTCTTCCTGCTTTCCATTTGTCTAGTCTGAGAACAAAACAGAGGGCAAAGTAGCAAGTGTATTTGTACAATGCCCAACTTCACCACACGGAATGGTGGAAGAGAGAATAAAAATGCCATCGTCATGCTTAAGAGGCTTTCCAACTGGAAATCTTATTGTTAATACAGTGAGATCTCCGACTTCCTCATTCCGATTTTATTTTGGACTTGTTTACCTACACTTAAAAAAGTCTGACACCGGCATAATTGAAGAACCGCTGAATGGGGAGTTGGTTTAAGTGCATGATATGATATAATATGGCATTTATAACGCGCCTGGACACAAGTGATTCTAGGCGCCACAAGACATGGGATGGAAGGCATAGGGAGGACAAGACAAATGATCCTACTAGGCCTTGTGTCATTCAGATCGTGCAAGTGCGACAATAGAAGTGCAAGGGGAAGGAAAGGGGAAGTGCAAGGAAGAGGAAAGGGGGAAGTGCGATCAGGGCAGCATGGCTCTGAGTAAGTGCAGCCAGGGCAGCACAGCTCTGGGTAAGTGCAAGGAGGCAGGGGGTTACAGCCCATAAGTGCATGGTACAGTTACAGCCCATAAGTGCATGGTAGGCCAGGAGGCAGTTTAAGGAAGACTGGTCGTGGAGGAGCCTGGTACCCAGTGAGACTCTGAGGGAACCAATCAACCAATCGCCGCAGCAGACAGGTAAGTTAGCAAGGGAGCAAGAGAGAGAAGGCAAAGGAGAAAATAAGGGTCTTGAACTGCTTCTGGAACTTCAGGTAGTCTGGCTCAAGTCAGAGAAGGGGAGGGAGGCCGTTCCAGGGGGAGGCACATGCAGCGGAGACAGCTCTACCCCCACTCTCTGCCTGGGGAAGCGTCTGAGCTTTAGAGAGTTGGAGGTAGCTGAGCGAAGGGCTCTAGAAGGAAGGTATTTTGGAAGAGAGAGTTGGATGTAGTGTGGGCCCTGGCCTCCAAAAGACTTGTGGATGATGCAGAGGGTCTTAAACTTTATCCTTACAGCCACCGGGAGCCAGTGGAGAGATTTTAGAGCTGGATAGATAGGTCCCTGCGCACGAGGCCAAAGATAATTCTTGCAGTCCTGTTCTGGACGAGTTGCAAGGGGCAAAGAGTACAGCTAGGCAGATTGAGAAAGAGGCTGTTGCAGTAGTCCAGCCTGGAGAGAACCAGGGCTCTGGAGGCTGTGAGCTTCTGGGGGAACGTGAGGCAAGGTAGAATACCTCTGAGCAGGTGCAGCTGGAAGTGGGCCCTTTTGGCAAGGTATGTGATGCGAGGAGAGAAAGAATGAGTGGAGATGAAGATGACTCCAAGGTTTTTTGCCTCACAGGAAGGTGAGGGTGGAGGGCCCCAGGAGGGTGGCCAGAGTGAGGGAAGGAAAGTGGGAGCAGGGGTCTTAAATGATAATGATCTCTGTCTTACTGGCATTAAGCCAAAGATAGTAAGGGCACACCAATCCGGAATCGCGTAAAGACAGTCAGGAATGAGCAAGGGAGGAGCAAGGGAGGAGAGGAGGCTGAGAGAAGCCTGAAGGAGAGCTGAGTGTCATTCGCATAACACTGAAAGTTAGAAGAGAAGGTGGAGATCAGGTGGGCCAAAGGGGCCAAATAGACATTGAAGAGCCAGGGTGAGAGGATAGAACCCTGAGGGACACCACATATGGAGAGAGAGGTGGTGGAGAAAAAGGACTCAAGTTGGACATGGGGAGGGACGGTCCAGGAGGAAGGAGGTCAGCCACGCCAGGGCCTGATACGTGATGCCCAGGTTCACACAGAGTCTGTTGATCAGGGTGGCATGATTCACCATGTCAAAAGCTGAGGAAAGGGCAAGGAGGATGAGGGCTGAGGGAAAGCTGGAGTTGAGGTTAGAGTGCAGATCTTTACAGGTGTTCAGGAGAGCAGTTCCCATGCCTCTGGCTGCTCTGAAGCCAGACCTGATGGTCATGGAGGCAGCCAACAAGTCTGTGCGCTTAGTATGAGCAGCACATTTATTGACAGCTATGGCTTCTGGGAGTTGTAGTGCCTTAATAAGCCTGTCCAATAAGGATGCGTGCTGCACTGGAGTGCCATCCGCACAGAGGTAGCCCCCCCTTTTCCAACGTGCTAGCCCTGCATGTATGGTTGACTTCACATAGGCGGAGTCATTATATACCCTCAATTGCTGCCATTCGTGTTTCTCGAGAGTGAAAATATGCGCTACCAATTCTGCCGCTTGTGCTGAAAAGTGAGACGGTAGCATGCCACTTGCTACAACTTCGAACTCACCATTTTCTCTGTGCCTCACTACAGCTGCACCAGAATACCTTTCCCCACTAGTTTGATCAATTTTTGAAAAACCATCCATAAAAATAATTTCAGCTCCATGCGTTTTCTTTGATACAAGGTATATCATCATAAAACTCAACGTAGTTTGCACAGTCATGCATCTGGTCACACTCTGCTACTGGCTCAGCTACAAATGTGGCAGGATTAACTGTTTTATATATAACAATTTTGATCACTGGCTTCGAAATCATTACCTCATAGGCTGAAGCTCTTTGGGATGTCAACGTACATTTGGGTTTCTCTAAAATGGCAAACAAAGCATGCTTCACAAAGATAGTCATAGAACAACCCATCACAATGTTTGTAGACTTATCAATTGTGAACGCGGTATCAATTGTGAACGCAGTGGCTGCCAGTGACAGTTCAAAGGGAAAATGCCCTTTCTTAACTGGGTCCACCATCCCACTGTAATATGCTAGAGGCGGGTACCCCAATCTGGTCCTCTGTGTAAGCACTGCTGTCATAAGTGTCCAATTTGTGTGTGAAAATATGAAAAACTCGTCTGCATAATTGGGAATTCCTAAAACAGGAGCTGTACAAATTGCTTATTTCAACTCTTCAAACACTTACTCCATCTCTTCAGTCCATTCTATTGTAACCTTATTCACCTGTGCTTTCTTCAAAGCCTGCAAAAGAGGTCTTGTGTATGAATTGTAGTAAAACACCCAGGCTCTAGCATAATGACAAAGTCCCAGAAACTGCTGCATCTGTTTTACCGTATGCGGTTTTGCAGTTTCCATAATTGCTGCAGCCCTTTCAAGTGTCACCTTTTTTCCCTCATGTGAAATCAACTGTCCTATGTATAACACCTCTTCTTGGCAATACTGTAGCTTCTCTTGATCTGCTTTGTATCCCTTGTCTGCTAGGATAGTCATCAGCTGAATCGAATCTTGTCTGCACTCATCTTCTGTTGTGCTACAGATTAAAATGTCATTTATGTACTGTTTCACCGTACTATTCAAATCAGCATTGCCTAAATCCATCTGTAGGACTCTGTTAAAGATCGGTGTAGACTTGCAGTAGCCCTGGGGCAACGTAGTATGTTTCAGACGAGTCTGGTGGAACATAAATTAAGTCAAGTCTTCTGAATCCTTATGCAACGGGAAAGAGAAAAATTCATTTTCCAGATCAATCACCATGAAAAAACGTGCTTCCACTGGGATACTGCGTAGTATCATTGCCAGATTAGGAACTAAAGGAAACTCTGCATTTACAATCTGGTTAATCTGTCTCATATCTTGTATGAATCTCCACGAACCTTCCTTCGATTTTTTGATCAGATACACCACGGTATTACACAATGATTCTGATGGCACCGGAATACCTTGTACCATCAGTGCTGAAATGGTCTTAATTATACCCTCATCGGTCTCTTGAGACATGGGGTATTGCCTTGCTTAAGGTAAAAATCGCTCCTGGCATTAGTTTTCTTTTGACTTCTCCTATCCCCTTTAATAAGCCTACATCATAAGGGCGTGAAGTCCATAAAACGCTTTGCACCTTGTCCAAGTCTTCTTCAAATAATGCTGGACATTGCCGCATTATTGCCATTTTCTATGGGACTTCCCTTTTCTCTATTCTAATCCAATATGTAATGCTCATAAAGAACACTACTTCATTGTCTATCGGGTCATCTCATCTCTAAACATGTCATCGTCAGTGATGTCAGTCAAGCTGTACCCTTCTTCGAGAGCTATCACTGTTCTTCATGGCCTGCCCTCATCATTTACTCCTTCGAGCATCATCATTTCCCTTCTTACTATGGCTGCTTCCAATTGTATAGGGATAGTCTGTCCCCCCTCTGCATCTGTACCTGTGGTCTAAACAAGAATTTGTCAGGTATTCTCACAGGCTTCCCCACTAAGCCAGGTAGCCATGTTAATAGAATGCTCACTCCATAAAGAAAAACCTATGGCTCTATTGGAACGCCTTGCAGAGCCACTTGCCTTGTGAACGCCAGTATAAATTTGCCCACATTCATGTTGTGTATTCTAGGAGTGGAACACACAATGCCTTCATCAGTGAATTAAATTGTTTTGTCATTAAGTCCCAAAATGTTAACTGGTGTCTGTCATGAAAACAACAATGGAAAAGACATGTCACACTCTCCTATAGAGACTGGTAATTCATCAGTAAAACAGGAACTCTACTTGTAGTTCCAGAGAACCCTTGAGCATTCATGGCAATTTCTGAATACTTTCCCTCTTGTATACACGAACAAGTAGCCCCAATGTCTACTAAAAAAGAAAAAGATTTGCCTCCTATCGTGACATCGACCCTTGGTTTCTCTTGGGGGTCTGTTGTCACAGATAATACTGAACACATCAAGTCACCCTGTGAGCTGTCCTATTGGGGGTGCATACATACCCTTGTACCCGTAAAAAGGATTCCCTCCCACTACAGTGGCACCTCCTATTCTAGGTGTCAATAGCTGTCCTGTATTTGCGTAATGCTGTGTCTGCATGGGGCCATGCTGCGACTGCCCTTGCGGTGGATTCATCTGTGCTTGCTGTGGTTGCTGTGTCTGTGAATACAAGGTCCAGGACATTTGCGACTCCAAGTTCATCCGAGGCCATCTACATTTCTTGATTGACTAGAAATGATATGCTGCATGTGATCATTCTTTGGAGCCAGCCGGCCATGTCCATGCTCCTCATCTGGTCTGCTGATTTTACCATCGTTTTCCCTGGAAACCTGGTGGATCCAGAGGGGGGCAAGGTGTCAGGTCCCGGACCTGTCACTGCTACGGCCCGGGAAAACTTACCAGATGATTGTATCCGCAGTGGCAGCTTGGCAGCAGGAGGGGTCCTGGGCATCAGGCACCAAGCCAGGAATCCAGCCTGGCATTCAGCATTTCCCTGGCATTCTGGCACAGGGTGCCACCATGTTGCTTCCTGTGGGCATGTGCAGAGACAGGGCACTGGTCTCTTTTGCATGCGAAGATGCTTCAGCATCATGGGGAACCATGGCAACCCCACCCGTGGCATTTGAGCATTTAAAACCTACCTCCACACAGAACGGACACATCTGAATGTGCTCCTTATGTGCTTTTGCTCCTAGCCTTGTTACCTTGCCCTTTTATGTAGCCTGATTTTTGGAGTTCTTCTTGCCTTTCTTTCTCAGTCTCCTTGGAGTCTGTCTTCTTTCCTTCCTTACTCCTTTCTACCCTCGGCTGGTGTCGTACCTGTTCCTCTTGTTCCCTGCCATCCTTGCTTGACTCCTCCTGTGCTGCCTTGCTCATGTTATTACCTTCTGAAATTGTGTTGGATCGAGTGCTGTTCCATTGGTCACCATCTGCTCAGCACTCAGTGACTTCCCCGGCTAGCGTCTTGGCACTGTTCCTGCAGCACGTAAATCTGGGGAAGCTGTCCCATGGTGCACTCACCTCTAGAGTATTTATGAGAGGTTGGCTGAGAGACAGCCTCACAGGCCGCACATTCTTCCAGCAACATTCTGGTCAAGTCACTAAGTGCCGAGGACGGGGAGACATCATCGCGACCTCTTCAGCGACGTGACCAGGTACTTGACACCAGGAAGGCTCCAACAACAAGTGGAACGGGTGAAGGCAGAGCAAAATAGAGTGTTGGTGGAGCAAAAGAGAGTGTTTGCTGGGTCACTGGGAGCCACAGCAGTGTAATACCTGCAACCGCGCAGAGGATCAGAGGTGTGCAACCTATCCGGTGAGTTCACAAAGTGAAAGTGATCCCAGAATACTCTGAAGCCACTTGCGTGGTGCAGGCAGATAATTTCACTTGTGTATGAGGGAAAGAAGTGTTAACAATAATTTTGAATATCGAACTATTAAAAAGCAGGGAAAGTGGCCTATTAAGAAACCAAGTGTCTGTAAAATTGGGCATGTGAATTTATGGAAAGCCACATAAGCAACATTGTTTTTTTTTAAATAATATATTTTATTAGATTTATAACATACAACCATTGGGCCTTCCAGGGCCAACATTTAAACAACAACATTAATGATAATAATAGAAATAAAAATAAAGTTGGATGGGAAAAGCACTCATATGGAACACATGTTAAATGCTATTATATAACATTCGGTACGTAGCGTAATAATGTTTGGTACGAAAGTAGGTATTCGGTAGCATTGTCCATAACCCTTAGTCTATGATGTTATGATATTAGAAGTTCAGTAGTTCATATCGTGTCTTCCCAGCTTTGCCATGCTCTATCTGCTTTTACAGGGCAACCTCTGGCTCTGTACACTATCCTTTATATTGCGATGCAGATTTCTACATCCGTGATCCACTGATTCACCTGCGGCGGTTCCGCTGCCCCCCATAGGCGTGCTATGTTTCTTTTGATGATTGCTGTTGTGGTCATGAGGCAGAGCTTTTCGTATTTTGAGAGATCTATCTCACTGTCCACTCCCAGTAGCAACAGTTTGGGATCTCTAGGGATCGTCTGGTTCAGGCCTCTTGATAACACGTCGCAGCACTGCTGCCAGTAATGACAGATTACCGGGCATTCCCATAGTATATGGAAGAAGGTTCCTTCCTCTTCCCGGCAGCGCAGGCAGTTGGGTTCAGCTATTTTGCCCCATTGGTACAGGGCTGCACTCGGGTAATAGATCCTGTGCAATATCTTCAGCTGCACTAGGCGTAGTCTGACCGATATGGTGACCTCACGGGGGTACATCAGGATTTGGACCCAGTCTTCCGACATAATTTCTCCCACTTCAGCCTCCCATTTCGACTTCAATCGTTCCAGTTCTGGTGTGGCAAAGGAGGTGATAACACTGTACATAACAGTGGTGACTTTGGCTGGAATATGGTCTTCCACTATGTTCCGTTCCAGTGGAGTAGAGTCTGCCATGTCGGAGAGAGCAGGGAGGTGCTGTTGCAGGGCATATCGGAGCTGTGTGTAGTGATATCTCTCTGCTTCCGGGAGGTCATAGGTCGAAATTAGTTCATCAAAAGGTCTAATAGATCCTTCTGCTATAATGTCTTTCACCTTTTCTATACTGTGTCTCATCCAGATCGGCCATTTCGGCAGTTTGATTACCTCGGGGAGGTTCCTGTTGTTCCACAGCGGTTGCAGTGGGGTGATTTTGTCTCCCAAGCCTATGAAGGTGTGTGACTCTGCCCAGATACGTGGCGTGTGCGAGTTGATGTCACGTGGAGATGTCCTAGGTGTCACAGCGTATAATTCCATGGGGGGTGACGCTCTCACATGTGGTAGTGTTGGATCGGCTTGTAGAGTGTCGTTTATCACCACCATCTGACTGGCCCAGTAGTATGTCTGTAGCCTCGGTAGACCGATACCTCCTTCCCATATTGACCTTTGTAGAGTTCGAAGCGCTATTCTCGGGTGTCCGCCACCCCACAGGAGTTGCTTAAGTACACACTCTATCACCTGGAACAACTTGGTTGGTATGTGCAGCGGAGCATTCTGTAGCACATACAAGTAGCGGGGAAGTGTTAACATTTTGAACAATGCAGCTCGCCCTAAGAGGGTCAGGGGTAGAGATTTCCAATGTTGCACATCTCTTGTAAATCTTTCCGTAATGGGTTGCAGGTTGTCAGGTATATAGTTGTTGAGATTTCTTGTAATCTGGACACCCAGATATCGAAACTGTCATTGCGCGACTTTATGTGGGCAGGCCTCAGGGGGCTCGTTTCCCAGTTGGTTCAGTGCAAATAGTGTGGTTTTGGATTGGTTCACTTTCAGACCACTAAAGGTGCCATATTCTTGTAATAGCTGTGTTACCACTGGGCAAGTTGTTTTAGGTTCGTGAAGGTATATCAGTAGGTCATCCGCGTATAGTGAGACTCTGTCTTCCAACTCTGGTCCTCCGGGGATGCCTTTCCATGTGCGCGTGTCTCTCAGCCATTGGGCCAGTGGTTCCATGGCCAGCGCGAAGAGAAAGGCTGATAGTGGACAGCCTTGTCGTGTCCGCTTCCCCAGGGCGAAGGATCGTGACGTCCAGCCGTTCACCCTCATTTCGGCCATCAGCGCCTCGTACAGCAGTTGGATCCAGGTTAGGAATCGCTCGCCAATCCCCATTTTACGCATAATCGCCCAGAGTGCTTCCCAGTGGACTGAGTCGAAGGCCTTCTCAAAGTCTACCGCAAGTACTGCCGGGGGGATTTCCAGGGTCTGGGTGCGCTCAATGGCCAGGTGTAGTCTACGTATGTTCATTCTCGTAGATCTACCAGGCATGAAACCACATTGATCTGGGTGTAGTAGGGATGTTATGACCTGTTGTAGGCGCATCGCCAACATTTTCGCCAGTATCTTCGTCTTGCTGTTAATTAGAGATATTGGTCGATAAGAGCCACATTCGTCTGGGGGTTTGTCTGCTTTAGGTATCACAACTATTTTCGCCTTCCTTAAATCCGCTGGTAGGCTGCCCTTGTCTCGGGCCTGCTGATACAATTTGAGTAAGTGTGGGGCCAGTTCAGTTCCGCCTATCTTCTTCCAGGTTTCAATGGGGAAACTGTTCGGACCAGGTGTCTTTCCGGACTGGAGTTGCATCATAGCTGCCACTATATCATCTTCTGTGATTTCCATTTCTAGCCCAGCCGCTTGTTCAGCATTAAGAGAGGGAAGGGCGATCTTCTGCAACACAAAGGTTTCAGGGGGAGTTTCAGGTGCTCTGTATAGTTTTTCATAATATTTTGCAAATTCCTCTGCAATATCTGAATCTGTTGATCCCGTTTCAGCATTTTGAGTTGTTATCGCTCTTACTTGGTTGTGTCCCTCATCTCTCCGCTCCAGCCATGCTAGCATCTTTCCAGCTTTGTCGCCTGTTTCATAGACTCTGGCTCTCATCGCCCCGGGTGCCTGTTTAGCATTGTCCAATGCAATGTTTTGTAGCTTTATTTGAGCTAGGATCAGAGCTCTGTTCGTGTCAGGAGTATCGTGGATTAGGTGTGCTTCCTCCACTAGTCTGACATTTGCCTCTGCTTCTCTTATTGATTCCAGGTGTGCTTTTCTTTGTGCTGCGGTCCAGGAGATGATCTCTCCACGAATCACAGGTTTGTAGGCTTCCCACAGAGTAATGGGGGAGTCCACCGTTCCATCATTTAGCTCGAAGTATGTTGTGCTAGCGTGTTGCAGATGTTCTAGCAGTTCAAGGGACCATAGATGGTAATTTTTCAGCCTCCATACCGGTGGCGGGGTTGGTTTATACGTCGTGATTGACATTAATAGGGGGGAGTGATCGAAGATGCCTCTTGGGAGGCACTCTGCCTGTGTCGCCGTGTGTATTATTGATGCAGGTATAAAGAAATAGTCCAGGCGCGATAGTGATGCGTGTACCACAGAGTGATAGGAGTATTCTTTGCTTTCCGGGTGAAGGTCCCGCCACACATCTCTAATTCCAAATGCTTCAACAAAGGTGGCCAGGTTAGTTCGGCGATTGGGGTCTCTACTGCGGAGGTGTGTGCGGTCTCGGGTATTGTCCATTACATCGTTGAAGTCTCCCCCCAGGATTAGGATGTCTGAGGTGTCCATAGTGATCAGTGGCGTGATGTCTTCTATCAGCGTGGCTTGCAGTGTGGGTGGGGCATAGATCACCAGTAGGGAGATCGTTTTGTTCCAGAGCGTGCCTGTGACATGCATGTATCTGCCTCCAGTGTCCTGTGTTGTGGCCGTAAGGGTAAAAGGAAGTCTTATATGTATCAGTATTTTTACTCCTCTGGCTCCCATCGTGAATTCTGCCTGTATTGCTGTGCAGTAGTTGGACCTCTTAAACAGTGCATTGGTTGTTCCTGCTAGGTGGGTTTCAGTTAGGAAAGCAATATCTGGGCTGTGTCTATTCAGGAATTGTCGCACTAATCGTCTCTTCAGACTGCTTCCTAGACCATTCATGTTCCAGGTGAGGAGCTTTAAGGTTCGGATCTTAGTGCCTTGCATAGTCATTTAGGCGTATGTGGGTGTAAATGACAGTAACGTCCTTTGGGGTCTGGCCATTGCATTCATTTGTACCATGGCAAAGAACAACGGTCTAGGCCACACCAAAACCTGTGTCTCGAGAACTTCAATGTTCCATTGAGTTTGTCCATCCTTTAAACATAAAAGCATATATCCAACTCCACCCTCCCCATACTTCGCCCCCAACTGAAGCATCTGTCGCCCTATTACAACTCAAATACAAATTAAACAAAAGCTGTAGACTCGCAGCCCATCGCTCGTATGTTCCCACCGTGCTCCAACGCAGGGAGGCAGGGGGGAGCTTTCCAGGGGGGGGAGGGGCTTCCACCTGTTCTGGCTGCTTTTCTATGAGTCTCTTCATGGCTGTTATAATCGTGTAAACAGAATGTCAACAATGCACAGTACCTTACACCTTGCTAATTGGAGCCTTCAGAGTTCCTGATTATTCATGCCTCGGGTGTCAGTCTTCTCTTTCTTGTGGTTGCGGAACACTGCCTGGCGGTTTTCGGTCCGGCGGTTCATGTCTTGGTCGGGCTTAGGGGGTTCTGTTTCCGTTGCCTCTTGTCTTGGTCCAGTCGCCTTCAATGTGTTGCTCTGCCCACTTCCACGCATCTTTGGGGTCAGTGAAGTGAACCGTCGTGCCTTTATAGTATATTTTAAGTTGGGCGGGAAATAGGAGGCCATATTTCACATTCAAGGTTTGCAACTGTCGTTTGAGTTGGTCAAACGATTGTCGGTCTTTTTGCACGTCTCTGGTGTAATCTGGAAAAAACGCTATCTTTGATCCATTGTATGTGAGGGTGCCTTTTGCCCGTGCCGTTTGGAGCAATGCGTCACGATCTCGATAGTTTAATAGCTTTGCTATCACTGTGCGTGGGGGGGCACCCGGTACTGGGCAATCCGTTGGCACGCTGTGGGCCCGTTCAATTGAGAAAAAGTTGGAAAATGTATCTGTTTCGAACATGTCAGTGAGTAGCTGCTCCAGAAATAATTCCATGTGCGGGCCTTCAACTTTCTCCGGCAATCCCAGGATTCTAACATTATTACGCCTGGATCTTCCCTCGCTTTCATCGACCCTCTCCTACATGGTTTTTAGGCGGGATGTAACTCTGGCCAGCTGTTGTTCTACTTGCCGTAGGCCATCCTCCGTCCCAGATATGCGTTGCTCTGCTTCTCCGGTACGGGACGTCAGCTTCTGGAGATCATGCCGGAGGAGGGAGACGTCCATGCTGATGCCATCTATTTTTTGCTCCATTGAGGCCCGTGAGTCTGCTATGGCAGCTATAATGTCTTTTAACGATATTGTGCCTTCTGCTTGTGGTATAGTGTCTGGTAGGTCTTGTTCCGACAGGGTGGTTGCTGTCGGCGTCGTGAATTGAGCCATCCTGCTCTTGGAGATTAGTTTCCTGGGTTTATCCTTGCCCATTTCGTACGACGATGGTGAGGTGCCTCCGACTGAACAGGCGCACAGTTTTGGGGTTTCAGGCCGGCTTGCGTAGTATTCCTTCTGCGCCCTCCTAGGTCGGGGGCAACTGCTAGTCCGTGGAGGTGCAGGCGTCTGTTGGTTAGGCCTGTGGGCAGCCGCTTCCAGGTAAAGGTCGCTCGTCGCAGATCTATCACAGTATCGTACTCCTTCACCCTGCTATGTACTGGCGGGTGTAGCCATTTTGTCCGTGTTTTCCGGCTGTCCTGTAAATTCACTGACCGCACTGATCGCACTACGGGCCTACGTAGGCACGGGTCTTTGCCACGCGTACCCACAGGTCGGAGTCCCTGGAGGATCTGTGGCGTCTCCCGAGACGGGTTATGAAGCCAGCGGGTCACGTGCCATGGACCTACCGGGCCGCCTGGTTCTGCACGCTGTCTGGGCTCCTTCTCTTGCAGGCTCTGTACGAGCGCGAGGGCTGGGATAGGGCGAACGTATGGATGTCACCCTAGGGTGCCGTCTCCCTCTCGGGTCACCCTGGCGGCCCGACGGTGCACTGGGGTTCGCCACACATTCACACGGGCACAGCATAGATTTGCTGCCTTCGGGAGACGGTGGGCCCGTTCTCCGTATTGTTCAACAGGTTCCCGCCTGGTTCGGTTTGCTAGACGGGGGTGTTCCATGGACGACGTGAGTGCTGCTGTTCTGGTGGAGCTTCCACCTCATCATGCGCGGCTGTTGTTGCTGCGTGCCTCCATTCCCAGCCACTGGTCACTGATCGCAGATTCGAGTCAGAGTGACGATCCTCCATTCGGCTACGATCCGAGGGGCGCTGCCATTTTGTCTGCCATTTCCTGCTGCCGCGCGGCTTTTTTTCTTTGGCTCTGAACTCACCCAGGAATGTCGATTTTGGCCGGGATTTCTTCTGGTTGTGCCCGGTGTGTTTGTCTTCTGGAAAATGTATAATTTCTACGGGAAAGCCATTCGTAGCAGGCTGTTTCTACAGGATATCTGCCGCGGCCGCAGGAGCCACAGGGGCTCACGTCCTCATAGCTCTGCTGCTGGCCACTCCCCCCCATAGGCAACATTGTTCAAAGTTTATGCCTACAACTGTTACCCAAGCCAAGAGAGTCTAACACCTGAGCAATATACGTCCAACAGATATTGCCAAAGACTGAAGGGGAGTAATCGAAGACCCCAGGGTTGTGAAGTCTGCTATTCATGTTTTCTGAACTATATAAGAACAGCTTGGGTAAACACACATTGCTAAAGCCAAGAAGGGAGCAGAACAAATCTGTATCCTTATCAATATTTGGTTACTGGTGCAGTCTGCAAACAGAAATGGCAAATAGGCTGCCCTTCTGAAGAAGGGTTATTCAGAGGGAGAGAAGCATCATTTGCAGAGAAAACTTAAAGAGTACAAAGATGAATCTTGTTTCCCTGAAAGGTTGATAAACATCTACTGCTGCTAACCAAAGAATATTGTGAAATTGTTCTAAAGTTGTTCAAGTTAAAGTTTACCACTGAAGCAGGTTCATTTGTGAAGAGCTCTTCAGGCAGGTGAGTATACCAGGATGGAGAAACTTTGAAGTAGTAGGCCTAGCAGAGGTACTATCCTGCAGTGGAGGAGTTACATTTTGCATTCAGTTGTGGCAAAAATCATCCTGACAAAGACAATTTGTGTTACCTTGTGGAGAAGACACAAAGTTATATCATTTTTGTGCTGAAGGAAGACTTGTATAATCCTGCTCTGGGGGAGTTACATTTCTTGAAAGTATTCGGTTGTGGCAAAAATCATTCTGACAAAGACAATTTCTGTTACCTTGCAGAGGTTATTATTTTGAGATTCATTCTTATAAGGAAAAGAGAAAGAACACTATGGGGGTCATTGTGACCCTGCCAGTCCAGTAACAACAGTGCAAGTAAGCCCACCAGCACCATTGTTACCGGACCGGCACACTACAAGTCTGCGTGCGGGTGCCGTCCTGGCAGGTTAGGCCTAGCGGGCAGAACGGCACCTGCATGCAGACTTTTTTGGAAGCACCGTTATTAACGGTGTCGGTGCTTCCATCATCCTTCTTCCCTACCTCACAAAGCTTCTTGAGTCCCTGGTGTCACCTTTACTCTCCACCTTTCTTGAATCTTCTCTTCTCTTGGACCATGCTAAATCCGGCTTCAGACCTGGCACAGGCACTGAGTATACTGGTTTCCGTCCAGGACGATATGGCTGGTGGATGCAAGTGGGATGGGTGCCCTCATTTTATTAGATCTGTCAGCGGCATTCAATACTGTCGACCACCCCACCCTGCTGTCTCGCCTTGCCCAGATGGGTATACCTGGGCAGGT
Organism: Ambystoma mexicanum; assembly: GCF_040938575.1. Lineage (NCBI taxonomy): Eukaryota > Metazoa > Chordata > Amphibia > Caudata > Ambystomatidae > Ambystoma > Ambystoma mexicanum. The sequence goes on from NC_090925.1 coordinate 637,931,256, forward strand.
ATTGGCCTGGTTCACTTCGTTCCTGGTGGATCACACTCAGGCCCTCTCTATGCCCCCTTTTCTGTCTGCCCCCTGTCATCTTAGTTGCAGAGTGCCGCAGGGATCTTCCTTGTTTCCGATTATATTTAACATTTACATCTGGGCACTTGTGTGTCTCATCTGCTCCTTCGGCACCATGTGCTACTCCTATGCTGAAGATACTCAGATCCTGATCCGTTTAGATCTTGATCGGGCTGAGATGTCGTTGTGCCTAAACTGGCCACAACTGGCTTAAATTGAATGGAGACAAGACAGAGGTGTTGATGGTGGGCTGTCCTCCCGATCCTTCACTTTGGGTGTCATCCTTCTGGCATTCCTCTCCTGGCCCTCTTCCTGCCCCAGCGGGGAAGGTGAAAAATGTGGGTGTAGTTTTATCAGCTTCTTCATCCATTGACAGCCAAGTAGCAGCCATTTGCCAAGCTGGCTACTTTCAGCTCAAAGTACTTAAGAAAGTGCTTCCTATGATCTCGTCTCCTCTTCGTCCTTCGGTGGTGGCAGCCATGGTGCTATCCCGGGTGGATTATTGTAATTCTCTTTATCTGGCACAGCCAAAGGGGCTGATTCAGAGTGCAGCGCCTTCAAAATTTAGCAGCCCGTGTGGCAACTGGGACACCTTATGGAGCCCCATCTTTCCAGTGTTAAGGTCCCTTCACTGGCTTCCGGTGATTCAACGTATCAAATTTAAGTCTTTACTTATCATCCATCGGGCACTGCACGACCAGGGGGCAGAATTCCTCTCTGCAAGGTTCACTCGATACCATCCCAACTGCCAGTTGCGATCCGGTTCTGCGGACTTGCTTGTTGTGCCACCCTGCCAACGTGTGCAGAATGGAGGTGTGCCTTCTCCATAGCAGCACCTGTACTATGGAATGAGCTTCCGCTACCCATAAAAAAATGGCCCAACCACCTGGCCTTTAGAAAGGCGGTAAAGACATTCCTGTTTTAGGCAGGTGTGTTTTTTTTGGCTCCTGGTTAGGACCTCTGCCTGCTCTCTAGCGCCATGATGCCTTAGGGTGACCTTGCGCTCAAGAAATGTCACTAACATAACATAACATCCCCATTCCCATTGAGTCCTATTGGACTCAATGGGAATGGGGATTACCTTTTTTACAGTGCCTGACTTGCTGGACCGGCGGGGCTAGAATCCCCCGCTGTTACTGGCAAGCCAGGGCCCGGAAAAACTCATAAGTCCGTCAGCAGCCTGCCGGTTTTACCGGCATGGCTACCGCCGTACTTGTACCGAGGCCCTATATTTTGAAGTATTGCAACTTTCTATTGTCCAGTGGAAGTTGCAAAAAACTGTATTACAACTTTGGTACCAAACAGGACTTACTTTCTTTTGAACTGTGGAACAAGAACCCTGGTTGAATCTGGGCAAGGGGAATTCACCAAGATTATAATCCAGGACTGTGGTCATATTGAATGTTCAACTGTGGTGTTGTTTTGTTGTATTGAAATGCCATGCATTTCCTTATTGATTTGTTGTTCAAGGTATAAGTGTGAGGGATCAATATCCTTTGTTAGAGTGTTTCTGTTAGTTACTTTAGGCAGGGAAATCTTCATTAGGGTAGGGACAGTGAGGCGTTTATCCAACCCTTTTGATTTAGTAAAATGGCAAAATTTGAAAACTCTTTACCAAGTCGTCCACCTCACATTTCTGACCTGACAGTGGTGAGAACGTAAGAGTCCCAGTGTTAGGGGTACCTGCGCTCTTCATTCGGTGTGTACTGCTGAACTAAAGTTTTGGGATTTTGTTTCATCTTTTGGGGACCTGACTTCGAAGAGGATTGGGTTGGACCTTAGTCCTTCCCATCCTGGTTAACTTTTTTGTCTGAAGATTTCTCTTCTGGTTTGGGTGCTCGCCCAAGCACTTTTCTGGCCTGACCACTTACAAACCTGTTGGCAGCCTTTGCAAGCTTCCTATGGTCTGTAATAGTCTTGTCCACAAGATGCAGGTGTAGGTCTACCTTATAATTCTTCAATACGTGCTCACACGCAATCAAATTGTACATGCCTCTAAATGTGTCAACTTTGTTACCAGCCAGCCACCCACTCAGTTCAATGACAAGTGTGTGAACGCTTCAAATGTCTGCCCACTTTTGTTTCCGAGCTCTCCGAAGCTCTTGAGATACTGTTCTGAAGTTTTACAGAACTTTCCAAGGAGGACCGCCGTTGTGCTCTCACAAACGGGCCTTTCCTGAGGAGTTAACTGAAGAATTGCATCAGTCCCTGGTTACGGTAAGCTACTCATCTGGGCTGCATCCCACATTATCTTGTGCACCTCCTGTATCTGAAATGCAAGTTTGAGTGCTTCAAGCCAGTCAAAAGTATCCTTCCCCACTTTGTAAGCCTGCACTAAGTCTTTGGGGATGTGGTGCCGGGGTTTCTCGCGGGCACACTGGTTTGAGCCACTACCGCTGCTTTTGCTAGAGGTGGTTCTGTTGGCCTCCTCCTTCTCTTCAGGTGCCAGCTTGAGCAGCTCTATGGTGACCTTGTACCACTGTTTCTGTTCCTCCAGCACTAATCTTTGCTCCAACAGGAGATTTCTAGCCATGGCATCATTAACAGCCGAAACAAATACTGGGCAACTTAGAGACCGTGCTTAGGCCTGGGACCTGTGGGATGCTGCACTCGCCCCAACACTCTCGAGTGTTGAGAAACCACGCTTGCCCCCGTCAGATGGTTGGCGAGAAACACTGCTCATGATGTCTTCCTCGTCATCTTCCAATACCCCTCCCAGAAGGTCTTCTTTATTCGGGTACGCAGAGTGTAACCCGTTCCCTTGGGTCTTCTCCCCAACTGCCCTGGCTTCTACCCAAGGTTGGAGGCTGGTCAGCAACTCAGGTTTATTATCCTTAGTGCTGTTGGTAAGTCCCCTCTCAGGACATGCAGGGCACGCTGGCTCATGCCTTTCACAGTCTCTATGTCAAGATGCATGATTATTATAAATACCTAGAAGTGTCTAAACGTTGCCTGCAACAGTACTTTTTATCAATGGGTGACTAAACTCTGTGCAAGGCTCCCACTAGATCCGACTGTCTGCCACCAATGTGACAAATCAACTTTCGGGGCACCAGTGGTCCAGGGATGAATATCAGTTTCTAAACGATGAATCAACCCCACACCTCCACTACACCAGAAGAGATCCAAACAGATTTGGAAATGTCAGAATACCAGATGGGGTAGAGTATGACACTCTCCCCGAACCACAGAAGCCGAATAGATTCGACTCTCTCACCGTGGTTTGGGCAGGCGTCTGATGTCATATGTAACAGGAACACCACGTGGCAGCCAATGGGGGGAAGAGGGATTAGGGAGCAGTTGTGGCTGGTAAGGGGGAGATAAGGAAAACTGTAAAGAAGGTTAGAGTGAACATAGCTGGATAGGTAAAATAGGAACAAAACATACACATGCATAGACCTTAAATCCTGCCTCCTGACCTGCCTAACTCCTACTCTTGCCTGAACATGTAACCCAATTACTCATAATGTAACCTTTTCATATACAACAATGTGTCTTAGAAGCAACCAAACTGTAGCAAGACATAAATGCACTCACAAACATTGAGCATAGCGAGAATGGACCAAACAAGGGTGTCACCCTGCATGAACATGACATACTCATGGTCCTTTGGGCAAGCGAGGCAACACACTGTCCACATGGAAGCCGGAAACCAGCAGAATATCCCCCAATACTATAGTATCTTACACAGTTCCAAAATCATACAGGCTGTGCATTTGGCATGCCTCTGCCAACTAATTAATATTTTTAGCAAAACTCCAAAATCATACACCATGGACGTTTTCAGTCGTGTTGTGTCTTGGAAAGAAAAAAGCAAACCCTTGACCCCTTTTTCCAAGGGCCAACAGTAAACCTAGGAACTTCCCAGCCCTTATCAGGCTCTGTTTTGCATGAAATCAAAAATTGGCACAACTCATAAACCTTGGTTGTACTTATCTGTGTGTCCGCGCGTCCCGCAGGACCACCCAGACCTGAAGAAATGACGCGAAGAACACCTCGCAGCGTGCTTTCACCACTGCAGCCCGGTCTGCTGTTTAATAATCCTCATCTGTGAAGCCGATATGCTTCCGAACCTCTGCAGCATTGTAAAATCACCGTCCGTGGCCCGGGTATGTCGACACCAGTCCTCCGGCGTTGGAAATGCTCCGAGAAATCTTCCTGCGTGTAGGCGTGTCCGCCCGTGCCTAATGCTGCAATAATCCCAACCTGGGCACGGGCGACTGGCGTAGATATATACCCGGTGATTAGTCCAGCTGGGGAAGCACGCACGGATAGGAACTACAGTCTTTCCCAGAGGTTGTTGGGAATTGTAGTTTATTGTCTCTGAAGGCTGTGCGCTAACGTTTCCTGGCCCCCACACCACTCCTCTGAGACCATACAGTGAACCTGACAATACCTCCTCTCACAGGGCTCTGGCTTTTCCGGATATCGTAAATAAAATTGTCTCACTAACCTTGGAGCATGAACTGCACTTGCCGGTTCCCATGAACAGTCTTCCTGACGATAACCCAGCCAGTGAATCAAGTACCATAGTGTTTTTTCCTTCTTCTTAGAGTCCAAAATCATTTTCACCTCATATTCCACTTGACCCTCTTTCAATATTGCTGGTGTTCGCGGTGTGATCATTCTAGGAGCTGCGGGTTTAAGCAAAGAAACATGTAATACGGGATGTATCTTCAAGGTTTTAGGTAATTGCAATTTCATGGCCACAGAAGACACACACTTTATAATCTCATAGAGCCCAATAAATCAGGGGGCACACTTTTGAGACCCCACCAGTGATAGATTACGTGTCGACAACCAAACCCTGTCTCCCACCTTGTATTTTGGAGCCGCTTGCTGTTTCTTGTCAGCCTGTATTTTATAGGCCCTCTTAGCCTGTTCCAATTTAGCTTGTGCCTTCTGCCTAATGTTCAGAAGTAACTGCTTCGTTTCACGTGAGACTGGTATTTGCTCCACTTTGGGTAGAACTTCAGGTAACATATTTGATTGTGCCCGTACAAACACTCATTAGGGGCCATCCCTAGAGATGCGTGTTCCATGTTGTTATACGTGAACTCCGCCAACCATAAAGCTCTCACCCATGATTCCATACCAGCCCCCAGATAGCACTGTAAGTATTGTTCCAATGACTGATTAACCCTCTCCGTCTGCCCATCCGTCTGTGGGTGATAACTTGTGGAAAGGGCATAATCAATTCCCAACATCTGGCAGAAGGCACCCCAAAATCTAGAAGTAAATTGAGGACCTCTATCAGAGACAATTTTCTGAGGCAACCCATGTAATCTTACAATATTCAGCAAGAACAACTCAGCCAGTTGCCCAGCCCCTGGAATCCCCTTAAAAGGCACAAAATGAGCTTTCTTGGACAAGTAATCAACCACCACCCAAATAGTGTCATATTGATTGTCTGGAGGAAGATCTGTTATAAAATCCATTGAAATATGTGTCCAGGCTCTCTCTGGTGTGGGCAACGGCTGTAACAATCCCACCTTTCGGACATGATCTGGTTTGTTGCGCAGGCACGTTTCACACCTTTCAATGTACCCCACTGTATCCTTTCTCAAATCGGGCCACCAAAAATATTTCTCCAACATACTCTGCGTCTTCTTCCTCCCAGAATGACCTGCCAATGGGGATTTATGACACCAGTATAATGCTTTCTCCTGTAATTCACGCGTGGGTAAAAATAGTCTCCCTGCATAATAAGGAAGCCCATTATGGATGGTCTTTACCAGTTCACCCATGCACCACTCCTGCCTTTCCTGTTGACTCAAACTCCCTCTTGCTCTATCAACTGTTCTGTGATGGCCCCAACCACCTTCTCTGGAGGCATAATAGCCTTAACCTCTGTAACCACATTCTCCAAATTCTGCTGTGTAGTCAAGGCGTCGGCTTTACCATTTTTCCTCCCTGGCTGGATTGTCACCACAAAATCAAACTTGTTAAAATGTTGTGACCATTGCAGTTGCCTAGGACTCAAAGTCTGTGCTTTCTTAAGTACAGTAAATTCTTATGATCTGTCACCACAACCACCTGATGCTTGGCCCCCAACAAATAATGCCTCCACTCCACAAATGCTGCCCGAACAGCTTACAATTCTTTGTGTGTAATGGAATAATTCTGTTCACACTGGGTGAGCTTACGGGAGTAGAAGGCTACTGGATGCCAAATTCCTTGCTCACTCTTCTGAGCCAAAATTGCCCAGGTAGCCACATGGAAGCATCCGTCTCTACTTGAAATGGTTATTCCGAGTCGGGATGTCGTAATACTTGGGCCTGAGTAAAAGCTTTTTTTAATTCCTGAAAAGCCTCCTCCGCTTCTGAGGTCCAATGGAACTGTGCTGCTTTTCTCAGCAATTTGGTAATGGGACTCACTACCTGAGAAAAACTTTCAATAAACCTCCTATAGAAATTAGCAAACCCCAAAAATGACTGCATGTCTTTGATACATTGCGGAGCGGGCCAATCAATAACTGCCTGTACTTTTTTCTGTCCATAACAATACCTGTCGATGTTAGAATGAACCCCAAGAACTCCACCGGGGTAGTATGGAATGCACACTTCTCCAATTTTACATGCAACTGATATTCCTGCAGCCACCCTAATACTGCTTTTATGTTTTATGTTGCTCTTGGGATGCATAATAAATCAAGATATCATCAACATGTACAATGATGAATACATCAATGAATTCCCTCAATACCTCCTGCATAAAATATTGAAAAGCCATCGGTGCGTTGCACAGCCAAACGGCATGACCAGGTACTCAAACAATCCAAACTTCCTTTTGAAGGCAGTTTTCCACTCATCACCACTCTTTACCATTATCAAGTGATAGGCTCCCCTTAAATCCAACTTGGTGTACAGTGATTCTGATTTCACTTGATCCAACAATACAGGAATTAAAGGTAGGGGAAACCTATTCTTTACTGTCACCTTGTTTAATGCACGATAATCTATGCAAGTTCTGAGCGTATCTTCCTTTTTAGGCACAAAAAACAAAGGTGACGACACAGGTGAGGTAGAATGCCTGATTAACCCCCTTTCCAACATTTCATCAAATTACTCTCTCAAAGGAACATTTTCAGTCTCAGTTAATGCATATATTTGGCTGCAAGGCAACTTTGCCCCTGGTTCCAAATCAATGATGCAATCATAAGGCCGATGGGGTGGCAACCTCAGTCCCCCCTTGTCAAAAACACTTGCAAAGTCCTGATTTTGAGACAGAACTCCCGTCTCAACAGCCCCCACCACCTGAGGCCTCTGCTGACCATGACCCACCAAATGAATAATGGGTCCAACCTCCTCCTGTATATGGGACTCACATTCATTTTCTCAAAAAATACTTCTTGGGTCGCCCAATCAGTCCTAGGGTTATGCTGCACCAGCCAGGGTATTCCCAAAATAAGACCAAATTGCGGAGCCACAATTAAATCAAAAGTAATTTCTTCTACATGTCCTGACACACATATCATTCTCAAAGGTTGTGTCTGCTGTCTAATTGGTCGCAACGTCAAAGGAGATCTATCCACTGATTGAACCCCCTTCACCTGCTTCTTATCCTGCAGCGGTAAACCTAACTGTTCTGCAAGCTTGATGTCAATGAAATCCCTGTCACTCCAGAATCCACCATAGCTGACACCATCTGTTTCGTAAGGGCAAAACATAATGTCACCAAAAGATAGAAATGTGAAGTCTTAATTCCTGCCGTATTTGCCACCCAACCTGGGAACCTTGATTCACTCGGACCCGACACCTACGTTCCCTCTAAGGCCAGCCCAGTCCTTTTCCCGACTGTCCCTTGTTTCACTCCCCTCCTGCTCCTTTCTTGGGCGTGTTAGGACAAGTGCGAATATAATGCCCGGACTGTGCGCAATATAGACACAGATTGTTCGCCTTACACTGTTCCTTATCTGCTGATGACAGTGGCCCTCTTACACTCCCTATTAGTATGGGTTCACCTTCTCCTCCACTCCTTCCTATCCTCCCCTTGTCCAACCTTACAAAAGTTACTGTCTCTTATCACCCTTGCGTTCATTCATACGATGATCCAACCGTAAGGCCAAATCAATCATGGCTGCGCAATCGCGTCCTTCAATTCTTCCCTCAATCCCTGGTGAAACAATATCGTCTGTTGGTCTCAGTTATCAATCGATTGAACTGTGTCACAAATGACACTAAATCTCGAGACCCTTGCCGTAATGCCAGCAGTTACTTGTCCTGAGCTAGCAACACCACCCGCCTGTCAAACATTCGCCCGAACTCTGTCAAAAACCCATCCCAATTATATAACAGAGTCATCTTTTTGCAGCAACGGCATAGCCCATGCAGCCGCATCTTCTGTCAAGTAAGAGATCACAAAAGTGGTTCTGGCTTGGATAGTTTCAAAAGCTGCCGGCTTACACAGGAAATGCAACCTGCACTGTGTCCAAAACATCACCTACTTTCTTGGATCACCAGCGAACCTTTCTGGTGCTGCCAAAGGAACGCTACTAGGTGGTTGCACAATTACTGTGGGAGTTCTGCTGTCTGCTGATCCCCCTGATAATCCTGCAGTCCCTCCCTCCAACGGGGTCCCCTGCGCTACTAATCCCTGTACTTGAGCCTTCAATGCAATAGATTCCTGCCTAGCATGAGTTAACTCAATCTGAATATCCTGTAACGCCTTTAGCACATCGTCCAAAGGGGGAGGATTCGTCTCCATTGGGCTTGGGTGGTATTATTAACCAATTTGGGGGTGGATTATTATGTCAGAATACCAGATGGGGTAGAGTAGCGACACACTCCCCCGAACCACAGAAGCCGAATAGATTCAAACCTCCCACCGTGGTTGGCATGGGCACCTGATGTCAGATGTAACAGGAACAACACATGGCAGCCAATGGGGGGAAGAGGGATTAGGGCGAGATTGTGGATGGGAAGGGGGAAATAAGTAAAACCGGAAAGAGGGTTAGGGTGAACATAGTTGGATAGGTATGGGGAAAATAGGAACACAACATACACATGCATAGACCTTAAATCCTGCCTCCTGACCTGCCTAACTCCTACTCTTGCCTGAACATGTAACCAAAATCATAATGTAACGTTTCCATATACAACAACATGTCTTAGAAGCAACCAAACTGTAGCAAGACATAAATGCACTCACAAACATTGAGCATAGCGGGAATAGAACAAACAAGGGTGTCACCATGCATGAACAGGACATACTCATGGCCCTTTGTGCAAGCTAAGTAACACACTGCCCACATGGAAGCCGGAAAACCAGCAGAATATCCCCCAATACTATAGTCTCTTAGATAGTTCCAAAATCATACAGGCTGTGCATTTGGAATCCCTCTGCCAACTACTTAATATTTTTAGCAAAACTCCAAAATCATACACCAGAGACGTTTTCAGTTGTGTTGTGTCTTTTAAAACCAAAAGCAACACCTTGACCCCGTTTTCCGAGGGACACAAGTAAACCTAGGAACTTCCCAGCCCTTATCAGGCTCTGTTTTGCATGAAATTATACATTGGCACAACTCATAAACCATGGTTGTACTTATCTGTGGGTCCAGGCGCCCTGCGGGTCCACCCGGACTTGAAGAAATGATGTGAAGAACACCTTGCAGCCTGCTTTCACCACTGCGGCCCGGTCTGCCGTTTAACAGTGCTCATCTGTGAAGCCGGTATGCTTCCGAACCTCTATAGCATTGTAAAATCACCGTCCGTGGCCTGGGTATGTAGCCAGCAGCCCTCTGGCATCGGAAATGCTCAGAGAAATCTTCCTGCGTGTAGCCATGTCCGCTCGTGCCTAACGCTGCAATAATCCGCACCTGGGCACGGGCGGCTGGCGTAGAAATAGACCCAGTGATTAGATCAGCTGGGAAAGCGTGTGCGGATAGGAACTACAGCCTTTCCCAGAGGTTGCTGAGAATTGTAGTTCAGTGTCTCTGAAGGCTGCAAGCTAACATTTCCTGGCCCCCACACGCCTCCTCCGAGACCATACCGTGAACCTGACAGGAAACAAGAGCAAATTGTAAACCTCCTTGTCCAATTTTGGTAACATGGACAGAACAGCAGGCTTATCTCTGAAAGGTTGTGGGTCGTTGAATAGTTGCAACACAGCGAAAATACAATTATTACCCAATCATAAAAGGGACTGTCCAGTTGAGGTTGTATATAAGTATCTATTTTATTATTATTCCAACAGACAGCTCTAACACACTACGAAATACAACCCACCCTGTAAAGGAATGCAGAGGACAGACGGTTTCAAAGAACGTAAAGAGATGCCCTCTGTATGCAGACATGAGGGTAGTTGTTATATTAAATAATCGCAACAGTTCAAGGATAGTTGATTTCAGCCCAAAGGGAGCAATGGGTCGTAAAATGGCTCTGGGGGCCGTCACAGTAGGACCTTTGGGACAGAACCACAATGTATCTTGTGCTTTTAGGTGTTCATGGTGCTCAACAGGGTTGAGTCGGTTTCAGGGCGCTTTGACGCTTCTGCAACGGAGTTCAATATGACAGACAGCTGCGAGTATCAAGCGGCAGGCAGTTTGGTGACTGAAGCTGGACAGACAGACGCAAGCTGGCCTACATGGTGGCTCAGGATCTGCAATCGTTGTCTCAGTGCTGGTCGGCGGTTCTGCAGCACTGGTTTAGACGTCTCGGAAGTCTTAAAGTGACTGCAGCGTAATAACAGTCAGTGTTGCAGTCAGTTGAAGCTCGAGGGACTCGACTGGCTCGGAAAATGTCCTTTAAGGTGGACATCGGTAGATGCTCATCAAGGCACTTCTCCTAGCTTCTTCTCTGGGCTTGTGTCATCATTTAAGGTGGACAGCCAAAAGCTGAAGAGTGTGTTGCAGGTAGGTGCCTTGTCCTTGGTTTCAGGTACAGAGACTCTCTGGCACTTCCCACCTAGGAAGCTTGCTGCAGAGCCTAGTAGGGCACAATGTATGCTGGCTTGGTGCCAGTTCCGGAGCAGCTAGAAGGTGCTCTGGATTTGGTAGTTACCTGGGAGATGTTTTGGGGAGGGATCTTGCTTCCCTCTTGGAGGTCTGTGCCTTCCTTCGCTGGCAGAAGGTGTAAGGCAGGCTGTAACTTTGGCCAGGGTCCAATGATTTCTTTCTTCTGCTTCTGGTGAAGCCTTCAGATGATCTGCAAAAGAGAGGCTTGGCCCTCTTTTAAAGACAAATGGACCACAGGGATTGGTGTAGGCTAAGCATAGCTTAATGAACCAATCCTGTGTCCCCACCAACAATCTCCTGTATGCATGAGGTTGTCACTACAGTGCTTGGTAACAGTAAATGTAAAGGGGTGAAAACATGCAACACTAAGTCCCACCCATCTTACTGTCTGTTGTGGATCAAAGGGTCTCTCTGGTTAATGGAGCTCTTTGTGGTTCCTTATTAAAGTGGCAGATCTCCCTTGTAGCTGCGGTGAGACCAGACTCTGGCTGCGCTAAATCACATTCTCATACCTTACGAATAGGGAAGCACTGCGGGGCGAACTACTGTAAGCATGCAGTCCCGGACATGACAGGTCACTGTCAATCGATGCTGAGGGAGTGTGCTAGCTTCAGGTTGACACAATGCATATGAAAGGTTGTTGGGGTTTCCTGCCTCCTTTGTTAACCTAGGCAGCCAGGCCCCATGTGGGCCTGTTTGAATTACTTGTGAATGGTATGCAAACCACTGCCACCAGCTGCAGAGCCCAGCAAAAGGACAGGCAGATCCATGGAGTCTTTGATAGTTAATCAGGCTGGACATGGCAGCTGGTGGGTATGGCCCTCCCCCTTCTGGAGATGCATTGTGTATTTCTCCTGTCATATTCCTACTAAATGTGACAGGGGGGCTGTGCCCGTAGGATGTGTCCAACCTGAGTACGCAGGTCTATGCGTATGTCATACAATGAGCATAGGAAAATGTGTGCACATTAGTCACAAATTTTTCAGAGGATGATCTACCATCATTCAATATCATTTAAAAAAATTTTAAAAAGCCCAGGTGAGCACCCACCGTGTGGATGGTCGATCCTCATACCATCTTTGCTTTGTTTTTATTAGTATATTTTCATCTTTGGTTTTGCCATCATTGGCTGTTGGATTGTGCTTTATTCATGAAGCGAGTGGCAAGTTTGGTTGCGGTGAGGAGGGACTTGCATGTGGATCGTAATGCCAAAGCATGTCATAATATCACCGGCTGCTTAGAAGATACTCTTGGTAGGCAGGGGCACAGGGTTTCCTCAGATAATCAACGCTGCACTTAGCCCTGTATACCACCGAAGATATTGTGGCATAGTCAGGATATTGCCCTCTAGTCCCCTATAACAAAAAGTAAAGACCATTTTCCTTTTATACAAGCATGACACTCTCTCGGCTCTACCTGAGGCTATCCATAGTCTCATTCAGTACACAGCCAACTCTTGCCTCTGACACATTTGTCAGCGGCCTCTGCATCAATGTGAACAACTGGTTCGAATCCCTGACAACTCCTAGGAGCTCGTTTTAAAATAATAGCAACGTTTCATCGAATGATTAACCACCGCCATAAAGTAAGATTTTCAACATATGATCCATTTTTTCTGACCCAAACGCATGCAACTATACATACAACCCGGCGCTCATTATCGCACACCCTCATGTTATCTCTCCATTTTCTCTCATGACTTATATCCAGTTGTTTCGTTCCCCAAATCTCTTCCTCCTTTGGCTTGTCCTGATTACCTTTTCCCTGCTTCTTTTTAATCCAACAGACTATAGTCTGATTTACACCCTGGGTAGGGGTCAAAGTTTACCGCACAGACAAGGTTTGATGCTTCTAAGCCACTATGCCGGTGATCTATAGGGTATTAAAGTCATTTTACATAACATACAATTTCACAAGGTTCGCAATGCCCACATTGAACTCTACTGTCCGTCAGATACAATGTCGACAGATCGCGAATTCCTAAGTATTGAAGACTCATAGTTGGAAAAAGCGCAACCAAAGCATTGTTCCCTGGCAAGAGTTTCCGTAGCCGGAGATAAAATTGTTCAATTTCCCTCGCTTAGAATGTGATATAATAAAGTCAAAGGTATCGAGAGAGAAGAGAGGTTCCAGTTTCTAAATCACATGCTGAACACATTAAGTACTTCATCTCCACACAGGCAGCACTAGAGAGCTTCAGAGACCCTGAAGACGATCATTCCAGATGACCGACAGGCCAGGTATAGGCTTAGTGCAGTCCTTTGAGCCAAAGCAGCCGTAGGCACACTCAGGAAGAACAACCAGTCCTAGTCCTCTCCCAATTACAAGTCACAGGTGCTGACATTCACTGTATAGTCACCTGGGTGAGGAGGGGACACAGCATAAGTGCACCCAGCCCCAGTTGCTCACCATTGGTTGCAGGAGCAGGAGGCTCGCCTTTGGAGGAGATTGCAGAGTGTCGAAGGAATAGAGGCTGGCGAGGAAGAGGAGAGTGGAAAGGTGGCAGTAGTGGAGAGCAGAAAATGGCAGTGAGAGCAAACCACGTCAAGGAGGAGGCAGTAACATCAGAGGGTGAGAGTGGACAGAAGGAGGCAGTGGGAGTCAAGAAGTGAAGGAGGAGGTAGCGAGACTAGAGAGTGAGAAAAGACAGGACGTAATGGTGAGAATGAAGGGAGTGACAGAGGAGATGTGATATCAGGAGAAGGGTGGGTGCAGGAGGAGGTGGTAACATTATGACCCTAGAGTGGCATACAAGGGGAGCTTGGAAGGAATGTGCACCATAAGGCCTGTGGGCCTGCAGTGCTTTATAAACATTTAAATAAATTAAATAAATAAATCAGGGTGCAAGTTGAAGTAGTTCAAGCCAGGGAGAAGGGTGAGGTGGTTACACCAGAGATTGGAAGTGACACAGAGGAGGTAAGAACAGAGGGAGAGAGTAATCTGTAGGCGCTCAGGGAAAGAACAGTGAGATTGAGGCAGTAGAGACGGTAGAACAAAGGTGGTGGAGAAGGTGCTGGAACTATAACATCAGTAGAGAAAGGGAATACCCCGGCAAAGGTAATAATCAGAGGAGAGTTTGGCTTAGAGCTAACAATAGCAGACAGAAAGTGCCGAGCAAATCAGGACATAACATCCCAAGAGCTAGATGGTGAGATAAGAACACCAAGTGTCAAGGGAGGCCCTGAGGTGAAGAGAGATAGCCAATTATAAGAGTAGGCAGCATGGCCTGCAAAATCATGGCAGGACCAATGGGGAGAAACCACGAGGCAGTCTAGGCCCAATGAGATCCCAGCGCTCCATGCTTTCTGCACCGACTGGTCCAACCACTCACAAGACCTTTCTACAGAGTAAGTCATGGGGTAAAGGCCCCCAGAACGTCTGCATATATTTCTGACAATGAAGGGTTCGGATAATCTGAAGCACACTACGACAGGAAGGGGTGATGTAATTTTATGAACTGAAACACTTTCTTTTGAGGCCAGGCGGCCCCATGTACTGGCATCGAATGGAAGAGACATCGGTCACAGGTAGAGTCTCTGGGGTGAAAGGAGACCCGTCCTAATCTGGGGAGAACCAGTCTCATTGTTATTTTGTTTGGAAAGGTCACACTATTTAGCAAGTTGCCTAACCTTTTAATTTTCCCCACCATAGACATGGGCCTTCACTAGGAGTTTTACGGTAATGTGGCGGTTTTTCTGGAAAAAACGCTGTCGTGATGCCACCTTATTATGCGTACCAGTGTTTCCTGCACATCTTACTGTGTGGGTCCCGTAATTTACGTCACTGTGCTATCGGTGATGGTAGCACTTTGTACACTGTTACCGCCATCGTTGTTACCGGCATTGCTTGCCATAGTAGCGCGGTCTAGAAAAAGTGCCTGCAATCAGAATTACCAGCACATTGCTTCTGAACCGCACTACTTGTAGTCTTTGTGCCCTTCTTGGTACCAGGCAGAATCCTGTGAAAGGGCATATTGGTACAATCCTAAATGGTAGTCACTGGTTGATTTGTTATGTTACACAGATTGTATACAGTGCCAGACATCACTGCAGTGGTCTTGCAGCAATGAAGCATGTTCTAAGTGTGGCCTATTGTGCCTCTGACAGTGGTCGCCAGACTTTAATATGCGAAGGAGGGGAAATGCAAATAGAAGGGGAGGATGGTTTGTATTTGTATTTGTATTTGTATTTGTTTTATTTATATAGCGCCGACCAGGCCCAAGGGCAACCAGGCGCATATCTTAGAAGAAAGTTACAGGCATGACATATAGTTACAATGGTTACAATAAATTGTGAACAAAATACAAATGACGTTACAATTCAAGGTAGCAAACAGAGCAGTAGTGAAGGAGCAAAGCAGAACAGGGACCCAGTGGGCCAGTCATGATCAGAAGAACGGTTGTTAGTGAGATGTGGCTAGCCAGGGCTTGGCTTTGTGTTTAAATAGGTTGAATGAGGGTAGGGTTCTGATAGAGAGATGTACGGTGTTCCAAAGCTTGGCCGCCAGGACTGGGAAGCTGGCGCCCCCAGCAGATTGGAGCTTGAATCTAGGGATCGCAAGACTTTAGGATTGTGCAGATCTGAGTACTCGCGATGGAATATGCTGTGTAAACGTGAGGCAAGGTACGTTGGGGCCGAGGACGAGGGATATTGAGGGCCGCTCTGATGGCATTATTTTGGCTAATCTGAAGTTTATTAAGATTACCCTGGTTAGTGCCTTGGTACAGAGCATTGCAGTAGTCCAGTTTGGACATAACCAAGGTCCTGGCCAGGGTGATGCAGTTCTGAGTGGTAAGGAATGGGCGACAGGTTGAGATCAATTTGCAGGTGTAAGCAGATGCGGAAGCTACTGCATTGGTTTGCCTAGTGAGAGTCAAGGAGGAGTCCAGATAAATACCCAAAGTTTTAGTATCTTTGGAAACTTTAATTAGGTTACCGTCAATGTTAAAGGAACCAAACAGAGAGCTCAGTTTGTTGAGTCTCTGTTGCGTACCTAAGATGAGAAGCTCAGTCTTGTCATCGTTGAGGCACAACTCGTGTTGGGCCACCCATGCTTGGATGCAAGATAGATGTCATTGAGGGCTTTGGAGTCGGCAATGTAGTCACCAGTGATGGGTTTGAGTATCTGGGTGTCATCGGCGTAATTCGTGTAGGTGACGCCCAGCTAGTCAAGCACATCAAATAGTGGTTTGGTGAAGACATTGTAGAGAGTTGGGGAGACACAAGACCCTTGAGGCACTCCACAAGAGACTGGTGTGGGATCAGCCGATGAGGACGGAGAGAAAACTCTCATGTGCCTATTGTCAAGGAATGACCTGATCCAGTTGGATGCATTCTCGGAGAAGTGGGCAGCAGATTTCAGATGCCGACATAGTATTTGGTGATTGACCAAATCGAAGGCCACGGATGGGTCCAGTAGAAGTAGAAGGGCCAGTTTACCGTTGTCTTTGATGTCCTCAATTTGGGTTTTGAGGTCTAGTAGAGCCGTTTCAGTCCTGTGCTTAGGTCTGAAGCCCGATTGTCTTGAGCCAAGGAGGTTGTTAGTTTCCAAATAGTTCTGAATCTGCAGGTAAGCTGCTCTGTCAAGTATTTTGAGTAAGAACGGCACAGTAGTGATAGGTCTGTAGTTGGTTGGAGTTTCAGGGTCTAGAGTCGGTTTTTTCAGGAGAGGGATAACCCATGCGTCCTTTAAGTTATTGGGTACCGTACCAGTTAAGAAAGAGGAGTTAATGAAGGTGGTTATAAAAGAAGCGAGGTCATGTGCCGCTTCCTTAATAATAGGTGCTGGGCAGGAGTCACCTTGGCAGTTAGATGGTTTTAAGTTGCGAGTGATGTTTTCGAACTCAAAGATGGTGAGTGGGGTGAAGCTAAAAGGGGTGTGAGAGAAGGAAGTCGTGGGGGTTATGGAAGGTTTGGTATGGGGGTTAGTGAGTAAGGTGGTTTGTTTGGCGTTCATTTTTGATTGCAAGGTGGTGATTTTGTTGAGGAGCGCGTTTTGGATGTTGTTGCACCAATTGCTATCTTTAATGCAAGTATCCGGAGCAGGGGAAGGGGATTCCAACTCTTTAAGGATTTTAAATAGCTCCTTGGTGTTGGATTCCGCTTGGGAGATACGTAAATTGTATGTCTCCTTTTTGGCTTGAAGGATTGCATCCTTGTAGTTGTGGGTGGTGATAATGAGGCGCTCTTTGTTCGAGTCACATGGGTGGCTCTTCCAAAGTGATTCAGCTTTACGTTTTTCTTTACGTAAGGTTCGTAACTGCGGGGTGAACCAGGAGTTCAGGTGGGCTTGTTGTTTAGCTTTCCATAATTTGAGCGGTGCTATATTGTCAATGTCTTTAAGCAGTGTTTGATTGAAGATATCTACTAGGACAGTGGGGTCATTGTAAGGGGACGCGCAGTCATTCAAGATGGGAAGGATGAGAGGGAGTAGTTTATCCCTGGTGATGTCTTTTTTGTTCCTTGTGGGGACAGCAGGAACTATCGGAGGAATGGTGTGCGGGTTGGTCGCTGGTATGTGGAAGATGATAGTGTGATGGTCAGACCAGGCGCAGGCATTATTGGCGCTTATGGTGGTGTTACAATTAAGATCGGTGATCCAGTCAAGCGTTCTGCCCTTGATATGGGTGGGTTTGTCTATGCGTTGCTGGAAGCCTAAATTAGCAAGTGTAGTGGCAACCTCAGAGGCCAGGTGGTCCTTAGTGTCGGATAGGCCAAGGTTAAGGTTACCTAGAAGCAGTACCTGAGAGTTGGGTTTGGTATTGACGGTCAGGATGGCAGTGATCTCATCTGTGAAGGAGCCAAGAGGTCCTGGCGGTCTATAGATGAGGTGGAGATTAGCAGTGTTGGTTGGGGAAAGGGTGAGTTTCACAGAGAGGGATTCTGCCGAGCTAAGCTCAGTATTATGGATGGTTCTAAGTGTAATGTTATTTCTATGTATGAATGCGACTCCACCTCCTTTGGAGGTTGATTGTCGGTCAGCTCTAATAATCGAGTATCCGTTGGGGATGGCGAGGGCAAGAAGTGGGCCAGAGGTTAAGAAAACTCTGGACAAACCTGAGGAATTTGAAATGTCCAGAGCGGGGGTGAAATGAAGGGATGGAAATTGTGAAAGTTTGAATGTGTGTGTTGTCAGCACAGAAAGATTAGAGAATATAGCTGGTCAGGAAACAGGCCCACTGACAATGCTCCTGTGAGTGAGTGTCTAACATGAGGGAAGTTTCTAGTGCTATCAGGAAGTATTGAAATTAGTCAGTGAATGGCAGCATGGTGAGCTTGAGTTGTGTTCAGGGAACCCGTGAAGTATGGAGGCTTGGTTGGCTGTTAAGTGCTACCATAATCAACACACTCCAGATAGAAACAAATCTGGATTGCCCATGCAGCTGTCAAACCTGACAGAGCCCAGAGCCAATTTGTGTTATGTAACCAAAGCAAAGAGCAATAGAGAGTATAGACCATCATCCAGAGTTCTACATCTACATGGTCGCATACTGTGTGTTACAAAGGGGTGCAAGCCCTCATCACCCTCAAATCCCCGATTGCCTAATTAATGTTAGAAGTAATCTCTCTAGGATTGTGCTGTGTCCGGAGAGACACCTCACCAATCTAAGCAAGTGTGGTTCCTTCTAGTGTCCTCCACTTCCCTTGTCACCTTGTGCATACTGGTTTGAGCAGCAAAGATACCACTGTCTGGGGGTTATTTATTTATTTTAATTTTTTTCGCATTTTTAAAGCGCTCACACAGCCCGCGGGCATCGAGGCGCTGATACAGGAATTGTTTGTCATAGTTGCATAATTGTTTGTCTTAGTTGCGTATTTATAACGCGCTTAAATACCCAGAGGTTTCTAAGCGCGGAACCGGGGATCAAAACTGTTTTGCTTCGTGTCATCTTGCTTCCAAGGCGAGCATGTTGCCGTTGAGCTATCCTCCCAGGAATTAGTGCCGCTTGTCATTGTTATGCTTGTCATCAGGAGATAGTGGCCCTAATTACAAGTGAGGCAGTCTGGAAACAACGTGCCTCTATTTCCGATTACCGGCACTCATTCCGGATCACCGCATTATGAGCGGGGATGCTGGTAACAACGTTGCCAGTAACAGCGTACACTGTGGTACCATTGCCGGCAGCACAGCTAACTGAAACTGCAGGACCCTCATGTGCCAGTGCCGGAAACTCTGGCAGCACGTAAAGAAGGCAGCATTACAACAGCAGACTTCCCAGAAACACTGGCACTAAAATGCCTGTGTCACCGGAAAAACCATGCCGGAAACACTGGCACTGCAGAGCAGGGAGTAACCAGGCCCAGGTGTGCATGAACAGGCCACTGGTTCACAATATTGGCACAGCTGCACACAATAAGCACAGGGACTGCTGAAAAGGACCACACACCTTCTAACACAACCAGGCTGCCACTCGTAGCAGCAGTCATGAAGGCGATTGCAGGCAGGATTGTAGCTCTATGAGCAGGAGGTGCACAGTGGCAACATGCAGACAGGCAGAGGAGGAGGATGCAGAGGAACAATGGGCAGCAAGTAGTCGCCCAGAGGCGTGCACCTCTACCCCGCACAAGGATCACGCCCTGGTTCCTGACTGACAGGCAGATCCACACGCTCGACCACTTCAACAGGGAGACAATCCTTGCAATAGTGGACCTCAACCAGGGCAACATCCAGAGCGTCATTGGCATCCAGACTGCCATAGTTCCCCTGATGAAGGTACTGTCTGTGCTGCTTTTTCTTGCCATTGCCACATTCCAACACACAGTCGAGGAGCTACATGGCATCTCCCAGCCAGGATTTTCAAAAGTGCTTGTGCAGGTCCTGGATGCCCTCTTGCGTCATGTGTCCCAGCACTACCAACGACACAGGCCGAGTTGAACGCCACCAAGGTCTGCTTCCATGCCTAATGTACTGGGAGCAGCTGACTGCACACACCACAGAGGAGGTTTATCGGAACAGAAAGCTGTACCACTCTGCAGGTTGTCTGTGATGTGGACCTGACGATCACACACTGCTGCTCACGCTTCCCGGGATCAAAACTTGATTCCATGGTCCTGCTCAATAGCACGCTGCCTGGGTACATGTCACATTATGGTGGACTTTGTACCTAGCTATTGGGTGAGTCAAAGGATCAACACACACATCACATTGCATGTGTACTGGGGCATGCTGGGGGGATGTTTACTGTCACCAGTGCATAGCCCACAGGCACCATGCAAATGGAAGGACACAATCTTCATGCAAGAGTGGGTGCCAACGAATGGCATGTACCACATAAGTACACATAAGGACACACCAGCACAATCTGGGAACAGATGGACAGGCACATGCAATGAACCACAGGCACCAGAATGCATCGCTTCCAAGTCACAAAGCACAGCATAGCCTCACTATACCCCACCCACCACCACCATCAACCCATCCTTGGAGTCTGATTCTACACATGTCCTGAGCAGCAGTAACTGTCACCGGGAGCAGCAAGGTGATTGATGTCCTGCAAGCGCACATACCCAGATGCATGTGTCACACATCCACATCCAAACATGCATGCACTGCACAGTCACTTCAATGGCATGGCCCTACCTGTGCCCCTTTCCATGCAGGTGATTCCGGCTACCCCTTAGTACCATGGCTTATGACCCCTGTGAGACATCCTCAGAGCCACTAGGAAACAGTGTACAACCATGCTCACATCAGAACAAGGGTGACAATTGAGCAGCCCTTTGGAATGTTGAAGGCACAGTTTTGTTGTCTTCACCGCTCTGGTGGGGCACTGATGTACAGGTCAGTGAAAGTAGGGAAGATAGTCCTGGCCAGTGTCATGTTGTACAATATGTGCATCAGGCGGAACATTCCCCTGCCCCCGGACACTGACATGCCTCTGACAGATGATGCTAATGACAGCAGAGTGGATGCAGCTGCAGACTACAGGGATGACAGGCCACCACAGTGATGGGCGTGCAGCCCGCCACAAACTCATACAGAACTACTTCTGAGCAAACAGCACCTGCACACTACCCATGGCACACACTGCATGTGAATTTGTGCAAAAATAAAGCACTCCACCACACAAATTGAATATCTGGACATTAATTCATATGCAGAAGAATGTGTGTTTGTGCACAAACAAACAACAAGAAACGTGTGGCCCACCACCCCATGACTATCGCCCCCAACTGTCCCCCGACTATCCCCCAACTGACCCTCCCCGACTATCCTCCTCAAGTATCCCACCCAATTGTCCCCCCTCCCGTCTGTCTGGTTGCAGACCCTGAGGGGGAGGTCATCCCACGGTTTATGGCAGTCGTGTTCTGTGGGGGGCACGGGTCCCACGGCTGACACATTCTGTGCCAGCTCCTTCCATATTGCATTTTTCCTGAGCTGTGTACTGTGTGGGTGGTCCGTAGCAAACAGTTCTGCAGCATGCTCTACAATGCTGTTTGTTAGGATGGTCAGTTCCTGCTTGGTAAAGCGTGGCTTCCACTGCCATCTTTCTGGGATTCTAGATCCATGCCTCCTGGAGCGATTCCGGTGTCTTCATGTCCGGATGGCTACAGGAAGTGGATGATTTTAAGTGGATTGTGATTTCCAAAATGGCCCCCGCCGAGCTTCCAATTCCGGCGGTGACATTGCTTCCAGTACCTGTGTTACCATTGGCATTGTTTCCATGAGCAACATGCCGGAAATGGTGCGAGTGGCATTGATGCTGGCGATGCCACCAATTTGAACAGGCAATGACAGTGTTTCCGTCATGCCAGTCGCACTGTTTCCAGCATGCCGGAATGCTCAATCACATGATGTTGTGATGTGCTGGTGATTACGTGGTTAAGGTTGCTGGAAATGGTGCCATCGGATCCACTGAATCACCAGCACGATACCGGTAAACTTGTAATGAAGGCCATTGTGGCACTTAGTTACCCTGAATAAATGGCAGGTACCCACACTAAAATATGCACTTTATAGGAATGTTAGGATAGGTGAAATATGTTTCAAAGCAAATATGGCTTTTGTGTTGAAATAACAAAAATACACACAGGAGCAACTAAAGTACCTATCCAATTTAGTTCGGCTAACTGTAGATAAAGAGTATCACTGTAGACAATGATAACACAGTCTCGTTTCCGGGCTTCACTAAGGCACGGAAAGTTCAGGGTAAAACTTGTGCTAAGCACAATCATTATATTGGAACAAACATGAACTAAATGGCAATATGCTTGGTAACTAAGTTCTTTCAGTACTATAAAGATTCAGTGCGCCCTTCATCATAGAGGCAAACTCTGTTGCAAGAAATGTCAATGTTTAGGTTTTCTTCAGAGCTCTCAATCCATTGCGCTTCAGCCCTAGTGCTGACACACCGGCAGCAACAATTCTCTGTGGAGACAGATGAACAGGTCCCAATATTCCAATGGCGGTAAACCTTTACTCAAGATTTCTGGTGACTGGAGAATGGTGAAACAAATCACAGATGTACAAGGATATTTGGACAGTCACAGCTCACATATATTGCTGGCTCCTGTCGCTCTACATTGTGTCCTCGCCCGGTCAGGTCAGGATTCCTTTTCTAGGGGTTTGCAGAGGAACTTTATTTGGTTCAAAACCTGTAACCCAATTGGACAGGGGGCGTAGTATCCATTATTGGGTATACTTCCTGAGTGCCTCACAATTATTCTTTTTTGTGCATGCATTAGATTTTTAAAACATTTATAAAGCAGAACGCTAGCTAGGAAGCAAAGGAGCACTGAACCTAAGGGATGCACCCAGCGTGTTGCGGGTATGGTGCACAGATAGAAGACGAGTTCTGTTTGGTAAGGGGAGCATGGACCAGGGTGTGCCAGACAGGGAGAAGTAAGGTTAGGTGCAGTCATCAACGATTGGCAAGATGTTCTTTGAAGAGTAGCGTCTTCAAGTATTTCCTAAAGCGTAGGATGGAAGGGATCTGTCTTATCTGCATTGGTAACATGTTCCAGGGTCAGGATGTGTAACTGGAAAATGCCTGTTACCTGTTTTCTCTCTCACAGTTCTTTGTTTCCAGGCTGGCCATGTCATTATTCCTGGTAGTGCTTTGGCCTCCAGAGATGTGCTTCAAAGTCATGGACGTCTCTCAGAGGGGCTAAGGTAGCATCCTATTCTTCTGTAAGTAGGGCTTTGCCACCGTCCATGTGGGATACGACCAGGGCTTTGACAACTTTTCTGAAACACAGGGCGGGGATGAAAGGCTTGTCTTTGTGAAATAGAGCAAGCTGTTGCCATGCTAAGTGGGCCTTCCCAATAATGTGCGTTTTGCATGAGAGGTCACAGGCAATAGTAAAGTGGTGAGCACACATGATATTGAAGAAAACTTTTTTATTACTTATGGGAAGGATGTGGGTTAAACCTCTCCTAAAACAATCCATAGCATATATGCAAGCAAGTTCCTCAAAGGCAGTAACCGTCGCATTATCATGCTTCTACTCGAACCCCAGTTTCCCATGGTCAGAGTAGCAGCTCCACAAAGGATTCTGGGCTTAAACTTCACGATAAAAGCAAAACCAGAATAGCGGTCAGATGAGAAACTGTGATGATGGAATTCATTGTAGCATTGGATGGAGCGAGATGGACGGATCGTAAAATGCTAGGACAGAGCATCAACCTGAAAAATTTGCAATAGGAACAGGATACAAGAAGCCCAAATTTACTGCTGATCAGAAAAAATGCAAGGCCAATTTAAAGACAGAGTTGGCAAGTTCAGTATCTGGGGTAAACACATGGAAGTTTCTTACAGTTTTCAGGTCTTCTACCAAGGGGGACAACAAATCTTTTTTTTTATTTTGAAATATATTTTATTAGTTTCATAACAAACGATAACAAGGAGAAAACAGGCATCAATGGTAATGGTTGAGCATATCAGAAGGCAGGTCCCCAACTCCCCCCCGCCCCTCCCTCCCTTCCCCCTCCAAGACCACGGTAAGTTCTATGTTCGTCATGAGTCCATGCTCGGGCCTGGGTCGCCTTCCCCAGCTATCTCGCCCTTCTGTGATTCTGGATATAGCAGGGGTACTGTTAAGGCCACCGAACGGTGTAGCTCTTCGCTAGAGCCAAGTCTCTGCACTTGGATCGCAGTCTCCCATGCCGCAGTTTCTGCTGCGATCCACTTTGTAAGATCTCCCCACCATAGGGGCATAGGCGGGCCTATGGGGCTCTTGCACCTCATGGCTTTACGCCTCTTGGCAGTTATATAAATAAGGTCTCTGAGCCTGTTGAGGGGTTTGTTCTCCATGCTGCGCCCATACCTGCCCAGGATGCATGCCGACTCTTTCCCTCACTTGAGTCCAGAATTCTCTGATCACCGGGCATCCCCAGAACATGTGGGTCATGCCAACCTTGGGCTCGCTGCATTTGGGGCATGATTGGGTGGTCGCATCGGTAAATCTGGATATGGCTTCCGGGGTGAGGTACGCTCTGTTCGTAACATGCAGTTGGATGAGCTGTAAGCGGGCGTTTCGGGAGACTTTTTTGTGGTAGTGGGTTATATCACCCCAGGCTTTGTCTTCAAAAACCAAGTTCAGTTCGGTTTCCCATTTGTCCCGGCATTTGAGGTCGTCTTTGGTGGAGCACCATAGTAGGGCCTCATAGATACGTGAGGTTTCGTGGCCCCCCTCGGCGGCATTAAGAATCGTTTCGATACATTCGTTTTCATCATTCAGGTCAATAGCGACAGGCCACCTGCTAGTCAGGGCCTGTATGACCGCTCTGTGCAGTAGGAATTGCCCGGCCGGGAGGCCTGTGGCGTCGCAAAGGTCCGGGAAGGCCAAAACCGTCTGCTCCTGGATTAGGTCCCCAAGTATAGCCACCCCGAAGGGCTCCCATTGTGTACGGGTCTCAAGTTGCCCCCAGGAATGGTTGGACATGAGTGCTGCAATGGGGATCTGTGGGAGTACGGGTCCTCAGAACCGACCAGTTTGCAGGCCCTTTTCCAGAATCAGAGTCCCAGCTTAACGAGGTAAGGGCAGTGTTCGAGGGCACTCTTCTTGGTCCACAGCAGATCCCTAAGTAATAGCTGGGGGAGGGCCGGCTGGAGGAGGCGGGTGTCAGTTGTGCTTTCGTCAGCCATCCACCGCACAATGTGTCTCAGCTGGCTGGCTAGGAAATAGAATTCAAAATTGGGGATCTTCAGCATACCCCTCTCATATGGTCTCTGGAGGATCTCCAATGCCACCCTATGCCTGCCTCCCTGCCAGAGGAAGCCCCTACAGAACTTGTTGAGGTCTTTAAAGAACGCAGGGGGATATAGAAGGGAATGTTAGTGAAGTTATGCAATAGGTGGGGCAGGGCGACCATCTTAAGGAGGCCCACCCTCCCGGCCACCGAGAGCGGGAGCCGGCCCCAAAACTCCATCTACTTCAAGAGAGAGTCTTTGGCCTTTACGGTGTTAAGTATATGTTCCGTGCCGGGGTTTCGATGTATGGTTATCCCCAAATATTTAAACAATGTCGCCTGCCATTCGAGATCTAGGGGAGGGAGGGACCCATAATAATCACTGTGTAGTGCGGCTAGGGGGTAGAGGCAAGATTTCCTCTTATTAATCTGGATCCTGGTGTGCTTGTGAAAGCTGTCCAGGGTTTCGAGAATGTAGGGTAGGAGGTGTTCAGGGTCCTGCAAATATAAGAGGGTGTCGTCCGCATACATAGAGACGAGATGAGTTGTCCCATCTATAGTGATGCCCCCATCTCCATATTCCTGTCTCAGGTAGGCTGCTACAGGCTCGGCGGCGGTGATGTACAGCATGGGGGATAGGGGTCAACCCTGACGGGTGCCTTTGTGTAGGGACCATTTCGCGGAAAAGGTTCTATTGGTTCGTACCCTTGCAGTGGGGTTGGCGTAAACCAACTGGGTCCATTTCAGAAATACGGGGCCTAGTCCCATCTTTGCCATAGTGGCATATAGCCATTCCCACCTCATGGAATCAAAAGCCGTGGTGGCATCCAGTGACGCCACCGCGAGTTTCTGTGGTCTTCCCTCGGTACTATAAATAACGTGATATAGCCTACGCAGGTTCTCAGTAATGGATCGTCCGGGGAGGTATCCAGTTTGGTCTTGGTGGATCAACAGTGGGATCACTCTGCATAGTCTGTTGGCGAGCAATGCGATGAGGATCTTGCAGTCTACATTTAGCATGGAGAGGGGCCTGTATGAGGCACAGTCTGCCCCGTCCTTCCCAGGTTTGAGTAGGGGTATTATCACGGCCTCGCTCAGGGAATCCGGGAGGGTGCCATGCTCGAAGGCCTCATTATAGACCTGGGCCAATATAGGGGCGAGTGTTTCTTCATAGGTTTTATAGAACTCCCCTGGGAGACCATCCGAGCCCGGGGTCTTCCCAGCTGGTAGCGTTCTAATTAACACCTTGACCTCATCGGGAGTGATGGGCTCGTCGAGGGTCTCGGCCATATGCGGGTCTAGTTTTGGCAAGTCGATGACGTCAAGGGCGTCCTCGATCCCCTTGTCAGAGGGGGGGTGGTCTCAGAGTACAAATTATGGTAGTAGCTAGAGAAAAAAGAGTTAATTTCCTGTTGGGTATGTACGGTAGTGCCGTTCGGTGCGAGTATGTGGCATATGGGCGGCCAGGGGGTTTCCCTTTTGTAGAGCCAAGCTAAGAGTTTTCCGGGTTTGTCCCCCAGGGCATGGACTCTCTCCATGTGTTTGGCGTAGCTTGGTTTACCTAGGGCTTCCCAGTGCTTTAGGCAGGTTTGTCTGAGTTCGGAAATTTTAAGTAAATGATCGGGGGATGAGTGAGCCCTGCCCTCGAGGGCGCGCAGGTCTCCCTCGGCTCGTTCCAACAGGGTTGTGATGGATCTCTGGGCACCCCCAACTGCTGCGATCATCTCACCCCGCATGACCACCTTATATGCCTCCCAAGCGGTGCTTATGTATTTAACACTATGTAGGTTGTTCTCCCAATATTCTTCGGTCTCCTCTCTAATGTGCTCTCTGAATGCTGTATCAAGTAGAGCTTCGGCTCTCAATCTCCACGTGGGTATGGGGGGTCTAGGCGGGAATACCTCCCAGGTGACCAGTAGGGGAGAGTGATCAGACAGCACCCTCGGCAAATAGTGCACGTCAACAAACACAGACTGCTGTTTCTGGCTGAGAAAAATATAATCTAACCTGGTATGCACGGCATGTGGTGGGGAGTAGAAGGAGTACTCGCATTGCCCCAGGTGCTGGTCCCTCCAAATATCACTGAGTTGCAACTGGTGGACTAGTTTGGAAAGTATTCTGGCCGGAGGGGAGGGGCGGTTGTGTTTGTCATCGGATCTGTCCAGCAAAGGGTCAAGTGTGCAGTTATGGTCGCCCCCCCATATCATAATTCTGTCCATATATGGGGTGAGCCGTGTATAGAGGGAGTGGAAGAAGGTAGTTGCGTCATGGTTGGGTGCGTAAGTGCTGACTAGGCATAGCTCTTTACCTTCGATAGAACCACAAACCACAACCATTCGCCCCTTATTGTCTAATTTAGTGCTAGTAAGCCTGAAGGGGACCGTGGGGGCAATCCAGATCAGGACCCCTCTGGCATAGGAGGAGTATGTGGAATCCACTAGGGTGCCACGCCAAGTTTTGTTTGGTCAGGGCGTCTAGCTTTTTGGAAGATAGGTGAGTCTCTTGGGGCATGGCGATTCCGACCTTGCATCTGTTCAAGTAGGATTGGACGCGTCGTTGTTGGACGAAGCTGTTCAGGCCTCTAACGTTCCAAGTAACGATCTTTACTGTGTCAGCTATAGGTGTTGCGTGGACGGACGTGTGGGGCCAGCAGGACTCTGAGTCTTATTAGTGCAGAAATGCATGACGAGTGCTTCCCTGGTCTTGGTAATTCCCGTTTGCAGTTCCCAACTGTAGTAGTAACTCCCCGTTTCCCAGCCCCCCCATTAACTGTAAACAACCCGAACATAGAACCATGCCCAGCGAGGTTACCCTCATTATGACAATCCCGTTTCCGCTCCGTAGGACCGTGCATAGGTGACCAGGTGCCCTTCCGGGTGGGTATGTACACCCAAAAAAAGGAAATACATTTTCCAAGAGGTGGAGTGAACCTTGACTCCAGTGTCTCCATATCAGGATCCAATCAGCTGTGTAGGGGCTCAATTCACCCGCCGGCAGTAGGTGAAGGCTGCATGATTCCTATCGAATGGCGGGAGAAACGTTATCTGGGTTTCCGCTTTCTTTCCTCGATATCAGGTATTTGCTGCCCGTCCATCCAGTCTCTGGCCTGTGTCGGAGTGTCGAATAGGTGTGCCCTGTTGTTGTGTAGCACTTTAAGTCTTGAAGGGTACAGGAGCATGTAATGCAACCCAGCTGCCTTCAGTCTGGCCTGTATAAACTGCGCTCTGTTCATTTGAACATGGAAGGTGTAGTCAGGGTAGATTGCAATTGTGGCGGAGTCTCGTTTGATTTGGCCACCTGCTCGGGAAAAGGCTAGGATTACCTCTCGGTCTCTGTAGTTAAGGACTTTTGCTACCACCGGCCTGGGAGGAGCGCCCGGTGGAGGTTTTTTAGCAAGGGATCTGAGGGCCCTTTCAATGGAGAAACCTTGGGAGAGTGTGCCAGCTCCCACCTCCTGCAGCAGGAAGTTCTCAATATAGTTAGTGGGGTCGGAGCCCTCGACACCCTCAGGTAGCCCAAGGAGACAAATATTATTGCGACGGGCTCTCCCCTCCGCTTCCTCTGCCCTGTCTTCCAAGTTCTTGACCCTTTGTTGGAGCTCGTCTACGCCTCGGAGGAGGTGCCTTTTGGATTTGGTATTTTCTTTGACCTGTGTTTCGAGCGCTTCAGTCCTGCCGGCCAAGGAGCGGACATCCTGGCCCAGCAGGCCCAGGTCAACGGCAACTGCATCAATTTTGTGCTCCATCGTTGTTTGGAGAAGTCTGATGGCTTTGAGGAGCTGGGTATTACTGGGTTCGGGTATCGTCGGTGCCGTAGAGTCCGGTTGAAGATCTGTGGGCACTCAGGGTTTGGAGATTCGCTGGCTGCGTATGTGTCCATGGTGGTCTGTCGTTGTTTGGGCCTGCCATTTTTTCCAGCCATCTTGTGAGCACACAGTACACTCCCGCCGAGGGCGCCGGGGGCGCAGGTGGTAGGCCGCTAGTCAGAGGCGCAGAGGGGTGCTCTGCACTGTTGCTGCAGGGCCAGGGGCCAAAGTGAAGGCGCGAGGGGGGAGAGGCGGCGATATCTGGGCGCCAAGGTGGGGCTCCGTACATCCAAGGAGGCAGGCGACAGGCCCGGGGGGTTCCGCAGTGCCCGCACCCCGTCCTGTGGGTGTAATCCGTGTGGGAGGTGGGTGTAATCCGTATGTGGGTAAGCTATGGCCGCCTGTGGGTTCCCCAGTTCATGTGGATGTACAGTGCGTCGTGCCTGGGCCGCCCTCAGTGTCGGCTGAAGGGCGCAAGGTGGTGGGGTTAGCTTCGGCGACACTCCCAGGCGCAGATACGCATTGGCAGGGCTCACCTTCGTGGCTCTGGCCGGCCGCAGGACCTGTCAGGGCTCCGCTGGGCTCCGCGGTCACGGGCAGGACGCTGCTGGATGGAGGCCCAGGGGGCGGCTCGTTCTGTCTACAAGCATGGTTGCTCTGCTCCTCTCTCTCCCGACCCTGGTTCAGGCCGGATGGTTGCTCCGGCTCCCCAGCGGGCTCCGATGGGCGACGTGCTCCGCGGTGCAGGTGCGCTCCGGTCCCTCGAAACTCAGGCCGCGGGAGCCGCCATTTTAGTTCTCGGCTCCGGCACTTCCCACTCGACGTATGTCGCCGTTGGTTGTCTCCAACCGTCTGAAAGACGGATCAAACAACTGCTGATGGGATCTGGCGACGAATGGTGCAAGTTGCAGCTTTTAAAAGTTAGCAGAAATACATGAAAAACAGCTTATGATGGCACATCGGCGCAGAGCTCACAGGAGACACGTCCGCTCTACATGGCAGTTAGCCACACCCCCCAAGGACAACAAATCTTTACCTTTCCAGTGCCAGTGTGCCAGTGGGCAAAGGTGCCCTAATGGAGTCCTGGGACGGCACTGCACATAACAACCGATATCTCATTCCCTGAGACTTTGAATGGACTGGCTCTAGCCCTGGGGAATCTCTGCTTATATAGTAAACATGTTTTCTGTTGCTGTCCTGTTGCATGGCCCTCTGGGCAGGACTGGACACACAGGTCTGTAATCCATTAGGAGGGGTGTGAGGCAAGTGAAGAGAGACTGAGCACAAATAAGTGCCCCTTTTCTTTAGTAACACAGATTGCAAGTCTAGTTTACATTCTAAAGTATCACATTTTCCCATCAAGGCAATTGCAAAATTCTCCAGTACCGAGAACATTGCAGCAGAGGAACCACATCAGGCACTACCTTGCGTAATAGCCAAATTTCTTTCATCATCTCCTCCCTCATACTCCTCCTTCCCTTAGCCATTCTGCGACACTAGGGTAGTGGAGGGGAAATCACTATGCATCATTGGTGCCGTATGTATATCCATTTAGTTAAGCACCAAAACCAGCAGCTCTCATCTTATGCCATTTGAGTCACCAATTGACTCCACAACATGCTCAATAAAGCCACACCCATCCCCCTCATGTAACAGTTCCACAGAAGGTACAGCCCCCATCTCCTCCCCCTTTCCAAGATATCCAACATACCCTGTATCAAATCTTTTACAGAACCCAATTGATGAAGTTGTTCAAGTTACCTCAACTGCGGTTGGAGTGAGGTAATTATTCTATCGTTTTTGAGCCCAGCCAATTTAAAGAGACAGATAATTCAGATGCCAGATCCTTAAAAGTCCCTTTCGCGTACAAATCCTCTCCATCCTATATGATCCGCACTCATGGATATAATAAAACAAACTGGAATACAATTACGCAGCAATGAAACAACAGAGCCAGAAGCGTATGTATAACTTCTTTATTGGCAAACTCCAAACTGGTGCGCAAAGCGGTAACCCCACCTCTAATTTGCAGGGTGGGCTGAAACCCACAACTGGAATGGAAAGGGTACAGTAGATGCATGTCCTCTGTGTCCTACAGTAAAATGGGCATAGAGAAAGGACATTACATCTCCCCCTTGCTGAGTAAACAATTTGGGGTGCTAAACATGTTTCTTCAATCCATCTAGACGTCTTGCGAATCACCCTTCTAGAGGGGCTTCACAGGGTAGGAGTGCATCTGCTATTGCGATCACACTCACTGTCATTTGTGTCTGCGTCACCGTCCATGAACTCAGAGTCTGCATCAGACGAGTCCTCACAGTTTGTTGATTCTTCTCTCTCATGAATCAGCTCTCCTTCAACTAATCGAAAGAATGAGGAGTTTCTGGTGACAATCCCATGAGGAGTTTCTGGTGACTGGCAGCTGTTACCATGGTACCATGGACGTGGGTAACTGTCATCGGTTCTGGTTTGAATGGAGGGATTTCCTTGGAGTCTTGTGCTTGACGTACTAGTACTTGATCCCCTATCTGAAGGTTGCTGTTCTTTGCTTTCCTTTGAGGGTCAGCATACTCCTTCACTTTGCATTTGCTTTCATGATCCTTTGCTCTGGCTTTGTCTGCATTGTTGCCAGATGTCTCACTGTTGGGATTGTGGGGAAGGGTGGTTCTCACCACGCAACCAAACATAAGTGCTGATGGACATACCCCTATGGAGCTGTGCAGCGTGTTCCTATCATCCCCGAGTAGTGTACAGATAGCCTGCATGAACAATCACTTGTTAATTGAGCAGATTTGAAGAGTACGTTTCAGATTTGCCATAAATCTCTCTACTGTTCCGTTGGCTTGGGGTCAGAGGGGTGTGATTTTGAAGTGCTGGAAACCAAGGTGTCCTGCGAACATAGCAAACTTGTGCCCGCTAAACGGGGATCCATTATCTGACTTCACAATAGTGGGGATTCCATATAGGACATCTCGTCCAATATTACCAGTACATATTTGCTGTTGGCAAGTGGACCAAACATGTCAATGGCAACCTCGTCCCACACTTGCTGGGGCATCATTGTCATTTTGAGTGGTTCAGGGAATGTGCGCCTAGTGACTGCCTTGCATGCTATGCATTTCCCTAGTGTCTATTCAACTTTGGCATCCATCTGCAGGAACCACACTTTGGTTCTGAGTTGTCTCTTTGGTGGATACAATGCCACAGTGTCTCATCTGTGACAAGTCAAGTACCTGGTCCTGTAAACTGGCAGGGATGACGATCCTGTTTTCCTTTAGTAGTAGTCCTTACCGGGGAGACGGACATAGTGTGCCTTATGAGGCGAAATGGCTGGAATTGTTTCTCTTCTGCTGCCGACAGGGGCTTTTCGTGTTTATTTTTATGATGCCACTCTCCGGATGTTATGTAGTCTCTTACTATTGTGACTATCGGTCTTGCTTAGTTTCTTCCAGTATTTGCAGCACTGTGATTGATTTTGGCAGCGCATTGCTCACAAGGTAATTTTAGTATTTGTTGGCTTTCATAGACTGTCTCTCATCTTTGGCGGGTAAAGAATATCTGGATAGGAAATCAGCAGGATTGCTGTCTTTACCCGGCCGATGTATGATGGTGAGCGAAAATTCTTGTAAACGAAGTCCCAATCTTGCAATGCAAGGGGGCATCTTGGCCGTTGGCTTGCCATATATGGTTGTGAGGGCCTGGTGGTCCATAATGATAGTGAATGGTCGACCGTATAGGAATAAATGATAATGCTCACACGCCCATACAACAGCGAGGTTCACTTTCTCTGGCTGCGAATATGCACACTCGGCTGCGGCTTGCATAGGCCACTATGCGTCTTGCCGAGGATGATGATGTGCCTGGTTTTATTTACGCTAGGATCACTCCAAGACCAAATGTGGCTGGCGTCAACTGTCGGTTTGGTTTCTAATTCTGGGTAGTAGTAGGCCGTGTACGAGGTGGAGGCGATACATTTTTTAATTTCTTGAAACGCCTCCTCACAGTCAGTCGACCAGCAGAATTCTTGTCCTTTGCCGGTGAGTAAACGGAGAGGCGTGCTGATTGAGGCAAAGTTCTGAATGTACCTGGTGCATTAACTTCCATGCCTAAGAATAATCTGATGGCAGACACCGAGGTTGGTGTGGGAGCATCTACTAGCACTTGCACTTTGTCCGGATCTGGTTGTAGACCTCTGTGCGAGAAGCGGTGCCCTAAGAACTTGAGTGTCAATTTGCTAAACTCACACTTGTCAGCATGTAAGGTTAGGTTTGCATCTTTGGGAGCCATGCACACCCTCCTAAGGGTGTCATTGTGGGCTTCTTATGTCGCTCCGAAAATCAGAATGTCATTGCTATAGTTCAAGCAATGGGGAATGTATTTGATAACCTGGGGTATTTCATTTGGAATGATCTCTGCAGTGGAGGATACCCCAAAACTAAGATGTTTATACCTGAAAAGCCCTAAGTGTGTGGAGAAAGTGGTTATGTAACAAGAGTCCAGATGTAGTTCGATCTGATGATAGCCTTTATTTAAGTCTAGCTTAGAAATGTTTTTCTCCCCATGCAACAGGTGCATCATATCTCTGATTCGGGGTGCCAACTGCTGCTCTCTTTCAATCGCAACATTGGGTGCTCTCATGTCCACGCAAATGCAAATGCTTTTAGTATTTTCCTTTCTTTGGCACTGGCACAATGGGATACATCGAGGGGGTGGGTCCTGATGCCGGTTAGATGATGTCCTGGTTTAATAGAGACTGTATCTCGTCCTCCACATGCTTCTGTATGTTGGAGGGCATTCCCCAGTAATGTGCTATCAGTTGGATGTGAGAGTTAATATGCAGCTTGATTTGCTTCCCTTTTAACTTTCCGAAACCTTTGAATAGCGACGAGAACACTTTTGTCATCATCTCTTTCGGGCTGGTCCTGTATGCTCACATGATCTGATACATCACATGCACCAGGCCAATCTGGATGGCCAAGCGGAAGCTATTGTCTTTGTATGTATAAGTAGTCTTGAACATTCCCTTGCAGTCAGGCGGTGTGTTTGTGCCATATGGATATATATCAATGTCTGCCTTCTTTCGTTCTTTCTTGGTATGGAGAGACTTGTAGGTCTCTTACTTGATCACATTAACAGTGGCTCCGGTGTCTATGAGGATTTTGTGACTGTGTCCATTTATTTGCAACAGCAGAGCCGGGCTGTATTGGGTTGCTGTGGCATTTCCTATGGCATGTACGTAACCTCTTTTATGGTCACCGCTCAATGATGATGAATCAGACTAATTTTGTTGTCTCGCCGAAGCTTCCAGATATTTTACTTTCTGTCGTGGCGCTCTTCTCTGCGATTCAGTCTTGTATCTTGAATACCCAGCGTCTCCTCCTCTGTCTTCATATCGCCTGTCCCTGTGAGTCGAATCCCTGTTTCTACTGTGTGAGCTGTGTCTACTGAGTGCTGGAGACCACCACGTTCTTGGGCGAAGGCTTTCCCGCCTCGGGCGATGGCTTTCCCGCTGTCTAGTTTCTCTGTTGTTCTCTGCCTTCTGGAAGAACTTGATGTTTTTGCACTCCGATTGAGAATGTGTTTCACCTCCGCACTTGTCGCAGTTGTGGCCTACAGCTGGGCATGGGCCGAAGTGATGGAAGTTGTAGCCAGACCTATAGCATTTCTTCTGTTCTTGGTTGCATTCCGACATACACACAGGCCATAGGGATGCCTTTGAGGTGGTCTATGTGATTTTGATGTTGCTTAATGATTCTGTCTGCAGGGACAATGCAGAGCCTGCCCTGGCAAGTTGCAGGATTTCCTCAATGGTCCGGCTTTTCTGCAATAATGTTTTTCTAAAGTCGGGCTATTCACTTCCAGCAATAGCTTGTGACTTTAAGGCCTCTGCTGTTGAATAGCAGTCGAAGTCGCAATATTTTGCCCTTTTTCTCAGTCTCATGACGAAGTTGACCATGCTTTCTCCTTTGTCTTGCGTCGATGTGTGGAAAATGTGGTGCTCGTAATCTACATTCTTTAGCGGGGCAAAATTATTATTCAAAGAGTCAATGATACCCTGGAAAGTGTCAGTCAAGTTTTCTGGCATTTCAAATACAATGTCTCTCCCAATGGGGTCTAGCAAATGCAGAAGTATGCCTCTGAGGCGGCGTTCTTCCCTAACGCCTGTTGCATCAATGTATATATTTAGTCCCTTGAGCCATCTGCTCCACATTCGTGCCAATCTGCTTGTATTCAAAATGCCAAATGGTTGTATGGCCTGGAGTTGTAAGGATTCACCCTCCTCCCTGGGCGCAGAGTTGCGATGGGATGCACATGCTGATGGGCTACGGGAGCTGCTGCCCACGTCATTGTCTGACATGATAATCAGGTTGTTGTGCAGAAGATTTAATGTAAAGCTCACCTTGAGGCATTTTTGTTGATGTCAGCTGCCACACGTGCATATTTCTGTAGGCAGCACTCTTTGCGTAGGCAAGGGACCACAGGACCTTCCAGGTCACATGCTCTCCCTAGTTTGATTGTTCAGCTATAGACTCTTATATTTCCTCCATGGCGATGTACTGAAATGCTGAAATGCAGCAATGTCTTAATTTTCCTCCGTGGCGATGCACAGACATGTAGAATACGAGCCGTGTCCAAAATCAAAGCAAATTTCCTCAGTGGTGTTGCAAGCAGATGTGGAGCGCAGACGTCGGTCACACCATACGTGCCGGCAAGTTCAAAACCCCAGCTGCCCACACGGACCGTCATGCAAAATGGAGCCTGGGGAACCCGCAGTGCTGGCCAGGCCTGCCGACACACAGCAGGTTTGTCTTTGAATATCTGGTGCTGTGCGGATCCGAGGCACGGTTCCTGATGAGCGGGGAAGAATTCCTCACAATGTAGGAGCTGCGCCTCTGCAGTGTTCTGTAGGTTGCCGGACCGTGGGAGCAGGAGACTGGTACATGGTCCCAGCGGGCAACACTGTCCTTCTCAGCAGAGGACCTGCAGTGGATTAGCCTCTTTGTCGCCAATATCTGATCTGCACTCGCGGATATAATAAAATGAACTGGAATACAATGACGCGGCAATGAAACAAGAGAGCCAGGAGCATATGTCTAACTTCTTTATTGTCAAACTCCAAACTGGGGCACAAAGCTGTACCACCGCCTCTAACTTGCAGGGCGGGCTGCAACCCACAACAGGAATAGAAAGGGGACAGGTAGATAGATGCCTGTCCTCTGTGTGCTACAGTGAAATGGGAATAGAGAGAGGACATTTTTATCAATTGCTTTTTTCTGACTTTTTTGGAAGGCACTCGATTTGTCTTCAATGGGGAAGACCTTGCATGTCTTAGTTGGTACACACATTTGGGAGCCTCGAAGTATTCCATAGTTCTCAACAGTCCTTCATCTTCAATTTCGCCGTTTACATTCTCTAACTTCACAATATCCACCCTGTCTGCCATGCCTTCTGACAGCGTGACGGCTATGCGCTTTCCGCGCTTTGCTTGCGTGCCGCTTCAGCATGATCCCTCTGCTTATGTAGGGGCGGTTCCAAGATACATGACCCACAAACACCTCACAGCCCACTGGGAATTGTGGTCACACATGTTGTGATATCTTCATCCGCTGGGGCACGTGCGGATGTACGAGGCAGAGGTAGGGCCTCGGGCAGACGCTTGCGCTGATACGCGATGCGCGGGGGCGGCGCAAGACATAAGACACGACCACTCTCTTGACTGCTTAGACCCGGACTGGCGTCATCCCGCCAGTTCCGGTGATACCTTTATTTCTCCTGCTCGCGCACTGTGTCACGTGACTCTGTCCGTCTGGACACGTGACACCACATTCCTCCCCAACTTGGAGGCAAATTCACTACGGCTAACAACAACACCATTCACTATGGCTAACAACAGCACTTATACTCAGTCTTACTTCTGAACAGGTGGGTGTCTCTGCTTCAGTCTTTTACGGCGTATTCTATCCACCACGTATCCCTGGAGGCGGGATGACGGCTTGGGTCTTTCTCTTAGATTGTATCGGGTGTTTCTTTCCCGGGGTGGGTCTTCGGTGACACTCTCCGCTTCAATATCTTCTTCTTGCGGTGTCTCTGCGCTCCGCTGTGGTGTGAGTCTTTGGGGTGTGTGTGTTACTTCTCCTCTCTGGGGTGACCGGTACTCTTCCCACATTTTTTGGGGCACTTTCCTGAAGTGGGAAACGTTCCTGGTCACGGTTTCTTCTCCTCGGGTTGCTGTGATCATGCTATGGTTGGTGGTCTTGACAGTCCATGGGCGAACTTCGAAGTTGAGGGACATTTTCTTTGGCGGTGCCCGGTTCCTGACGAGGACTGTATCACCTGGATTTAGTTCTCTATGGTAGGCTCGTCTGGCGATGCTTTCTCATTCATTGTGTCTTTCCCGCTTTGCGTCCATCTCGAGGATGTCTGGATCTGGCGTTGTCCAGTTGGGGTGCACCGGTAGTTCCGCCTGTATTGGCACTCCAAACATGAGGGCGGCTGGGCTGACACCAGTGGCTGAGTGTGGGGTCTGTCGGTGTGTTCTCAGAAACCGATACACAGTCTTCAACCAGGGGTGTCCTTGTTCTTTGGCAATCCTGATAACTTTGTTCAGTGACCCCATGAAGCGTTCAGCGTCACCATTTGCTTGAGGCCATCTTGGGGTAATGCGTTGATGCTTGACGTTTACTTCCTTGAAAAACTCACGCAGCTCTTGACTGGTGAATGATGGCCCGTTGTCACTTTTTATTTTCCTCGGGATCCCATGTGTGGCGAACATTTTCTCCAGTGTGAGGATGGTGGTTTCGGTGTTGGTCGAAGCTACATGTTCTACTTCGGGGTATCTGCTAAATTCATCAATTACTACTAGCAGGTATCCTTCCCCTGCGATGGTGCAATGGTCCATGCTAATGGCGTCCCACTGTTTTCGGCTTCGTGGGGCGTTGCTGATTGGTTCGGGGTTTGCTGGTCTCCGTGATGCTTGGCAGGCTGCGCAAGACTCTACGAGCTCAGTTATCCTCTGGTGCATGTTTGGCATCCACATTCTGGATTTTAGGTAAGCTGTTGACTTGACGATCCCTTGATGTCCACTGTGGGCCAGCTTGAGCGCTCTTTCTTCTAGGGATTCTGGTAGTATGATTTGGTGTCCCTTCAATATCACTCCTTCTGGGGCTACCGAGAGTTCGTGTCTAATACCGAACAGGGCCCTGAGTTTGGCTTGGGCTGTGGCTGTTCGGTGAGTCATTGACATGAGGTAGTTTTTCCAATTTCCTGATTGGATGGCAGCGGTCGTGTGTTGCAGGACGGTGTCTCCTTCTGTTTCCTGCACTACTTCCTGCAGTGTCAGGGCTCGCGGTCGGGCACACGCTATTACATGACAGACGTGCTGGGCCGTTTCTGTTGCATGGTGTTGCTCTTTGTCTGTGGCTGGCCGCGGATGGCGGGATAGGTAGTCTGCCGGGTTGTCTGATCCTGGGCGGTATTCTACCTCGATGTTATAAGGTTGCAGTTGCAGCATCCACTTCTCTATGCGGGCTGGAGGATGCGGGGCAGAGCCCCGGAATATCGGGACTAGGGGCTTATGGTCGGTGAAGACCTTTGCTTGTTTTCCTAGCAGGTATACCTTGAAATGGCGACACCCCCACAGGATTGCTAGGGCTTCCTTTTCGATGTGCGCTTAGTTCAGTTCGGGTTTTGTGAGGGCTCTACTGGCAAGTGCGATTGGGAATACTCTGCCATCTCTATCTGTTTGGGTCAGCACTGCTCCCAGGCCAACCGGGCTGGCGTCGACGAGAAGCTCGGTCTGTCGATCTATGTTGAAAAACGCCATGGTGGTGGAAGCGGACAGGGTATCTTTTATTAGTTGGAACGCCTGTTGGTGTGTCTCTGTCCACTCCCATTTTTGGGCCTTCTTGGTTAGTTCCCTGAGTGGGCTCGCAATGCTTGCGAGATCAGGAATGAAGCGTGAACAGTAGGTGGCCATCCCCATGAAACTTCTCACTTCTGAGGCGGATTGTGGTGGTTCAAATTCTTTTATGTCCTGTACTTTGGACGGGTCAGGGGATACACCTGCTGCGCTGAATATGTATCCGAAGAAACATAGTTCCTTTTTGTTGAATTCGCATTTTTCTGCGTTGAGGGTCAGGCCTGCATCTTCGAGCCTCTTTAGAACCGCTGCTAAGCGTCGATGGTGTTCATCTTTGTTCGATGCGTATACTAGGATATCGTCGCTGATGTTGGTGGTCCCTTCGAGCCCTGTGATGACTTTGCGGATTTCGTGCTGGAACACTTCCGCAGCAGACGATATCCCAAAATTGAGCCTCTTGTACCTCATCAGGCCAAGGTGGGACGAAAATGTTGTAATGTACCTGGATTCTTTGGATAGTTTCAGCTGGTGATAGCCAGACCGGAGGTCGAGCTTGCTGAAGACTGCCGCTCCCGTGAGGTCTACGATGAGTTCGTCGATGGTGGGAGTGACGTGGCGTTCGCGGCCGATGGCTATGTTGGGGAGCCTCATATCGATGCATATTCTAACCGCGCCAGGTTGTTTCGGTTTCTGGGCTACTACCATCGGTGAAACCCACGGGGTTGGTCCTGACGTCCTCTCGATGATCCCTGCATTTTCGAGCTTGAGTAGTTCCTTTTCTACTGCATCTCTCAGATGAAATGGAATTTGTCTATGTCGTACTGCCTTGGGCTCGATAGTGGGGTCTATGTGGAGCTTGACGGTTCTCCCTTTGAGGCGTCCGATGCCCTGGAACAGCTTCTTGTGCCGTCCTAAGAGGTTGTGTAGTTCGTTGTGTTGCGCACTGAATGCGAAGTGTATCAGCTTCAACTTTTCGGCTGTTTTGCAGCTCAGGAGGGTCTCGCACCCCGCATCTACTACGTATATTCGGGCACGGCAGTTGGCGTTATTGTGAGCAAAGTCCGTTTTAAACGACCCTTGTACTGG
Source organism: Ambystoma mexicanum (assembly GCF_040938575.1). Classification (NCBI taxonomy): domain Eukaryota; kingdom Metazoa; phylum Chordata; class Amphibia; order Caudata; family Ambystomatidae; genus Ambystoma; species Ambystoma mexicanum. The sequence goes on from NC_090925.1 coordinate 637,971,153, forward strand.
CAGGGGTTTCTTGGATCCATAGGCGTATAGCCTGACTTTCTTCTTGAGGAGTTCTGGTCTGGGGTTGAGTCTGTTGAACTCGGTCACGGCATTACGTTTACTGTAGCGCCCGTGTCAATGATTACTTTCAGTGGGTCTCCGTTGGAGAGGACTGTGCATGATGGTCTCCTCTTCCGCCGTGACTTTCGTGGGTCGACCGCTGATATTAGATGTACTCGGTGTACTCGCTTCTTTCCTTTTTTCTTCCTCTCTTTGCCTTGCCTTTCAGGAGAGGAGTCACTGTCGCTTTCGTCGCTGTCACTCGTGGCTGGTGATCTTTGCGATTCGTCGACTGCTCTGGCTTTTCCTTTTCGCGTTTGTTGGCGGGATCCTCTGGGCGCGAATCTCCTTCGCGGTTCTTGTGTTGGCCGTGGGTCTGGGTCCTTGTCACTCTTGCCTGGCGGGTTCAGGCAGACTGCGGCATAGTGATTCAAACGGTTACATTTCCTGCACGTGGATCCCCACGCCGGGCAGGATTCGCCTTTGTGCCATGGGCCCCCACACCATTTGCAGGTTTGATCTCGTCTCTGTGATGAGTGAGGCCTCCAGTTCTGTTTTGGGCGAGTGCTTTGTTGTCGGGAGATGGCTGCTACGTCTTCCGCAGGTCCAGGGTCGTCTAGCGGTAGTTTCTGGATGGCTGCTTCCATTACTGCTACCTGGTCCTCTGTTTGTTCGCGGAGTCATGCCATCTCGAGGATGCGGGATAATCGTACATTTTTCTCGGAGAGTATCGCTCTCCTCAGTTTCTCGGAAGAGATTCCATTGATGATTTGGAGGCGGATGGCGAACTCTTCGTCTGGGAATTCACAGCCTACAGCCATTTCGCGAAGGCGAGCGTGAAATTTGTCCACTGTTTCTTTTTCTCGTTGTCTCGCCATGCAGAAATGGAAGTGTTCGTAGTCCGGGTTGAGGTCTGGTTTGAACATGTTGGTGAGTGCCGCTTTTGCTGCGGCGTAGTTGGCGTCGCTTCCGCGGTTTGGCGTGGCGTTGAATAGGCGCAGGGCGGCAGATCCTATATTGAGTAGGAGAAAGGTGCGCATCTTTTTGGGTATGGTGATGTCTCTGGCATCTAGGTGCATCTCAAACTGCTGTAGCCATATTTCCCACCTGATGGCCGCTCCATTGGTGAAAGGGTCGAATGGCGGCATGAAAGTAGTTAGCGTGGGGTCGGTGCGCTCGTCGGTGACGCTCCTCCTTGACGAAGACCAAGTGCCGGCCCCTGTTGGGCTAGATGTCGGGTCTGACATGTTATGCTGCGCAGTGTTGCAGCCCCGTGTTGCTGTTCGCCGTGTTGTTGCTGTTGGGCCTTGTGTTTGCAAAGGCGCGTGGGCCCACGTGCGGCGTTGTCGGCAGGGCGGGCCGCGTATGATGCGTGGGCTTTGCACCTCACATGTGGCGTGGGTGCTGCTGATGGTTCGTTTCAGCTGCCTGGGTTCGAAACGTTGCTTTCGCTCACAGCCGATGCAGGTGGATTCTGCTGAAAACGGGTGGGGCCGGCGTCGGCGCTTGCCGGCCTCGTGGTTTTCTTAGGACGCGGGTCCGTGGATGCGATAGCTCCCTTCGATCTCAGGGCTCGCGAACCACTTACCGCCTCGTCGCCAGTGTGATATCTTCATCCGCTGGGGCACGTGCGGATGTACGAGGCAGAGGTAGGGCCTTGGGCAGACGCTTGCGCTGATACGCGATGCGCGGGGGCGGCGCAAGACATAAGACACGACCACTCTCTTGACTGCTTAAACCCGGACTGGCGTCATCCCGCCAGTTCCGGTGATACCTTTATTTCTCCTGCTCGCGCACTGTGTCACGTGACTCTGTCCGTCTGGACACGTGACACCACACATGTGGCAAAGGTAAACACTATGCGACTGCAACGTCCCAAATCTCGTAGAGTCAAGGGGAAAGAAAGTTTATTCCTGTCAAAGTCTGAAGTCTGCACTAAACCTGCATCTGGGCCACTCTGTGACCTCGGTCCAGGGCCCAGCCACTCTCCACTTGCACTGCCTCCCTGGCTCCTCCTGCACTGTGGGACTGTCACTGCATCCCTACAGCCCCCTTCCCAGCACTTGCTCTGCACTTACCTCGCACTTGCCACCAGCTGGCCCTTTTATTTATTATTTATTATTTATTATTTTATTACGCTACTTACCTTGTACTGCACTTTCCCCCCCCACCTCCTCCCCCTGCACTTTCTCCTTTTTCCCCTTACCTCTGCACTTGCACGATCTGAATGACACCTGGCCTAGTAGGATCGTTTGTCTGTCTTCCCCTTGTTTCCCTCCCTCCCTGCCTCGTCGCGCCTTGAAACACTTGTGTATAGGCGCGTTACAAATACCATATCATATCATATCATATCAAAGCAGCTATCACATTGAACATGCTGCCAATAGACTTATGATGTGAAAGAAACCTTGAAAACTACTCCTTTCTCATAAGGTTAAATCGCCCAGATCTCTTTCATTGCTGTGCGCTGCCCTGATGCCTACGGGCTTTGGCACGTTAGAAACAGATAAATAAACTCCGTCGTAGACAGCCATAATCCAGCAGTACTTATAAAAAGGAAAATACACACCGCTTCATTGCGGTCCTTCTACTTATGTAGGGTCAGGTGAGGTTCAAAGGGGGACGCCCCACAGACACCTCACAGACCTCTGGGAGTTGTGGTCACGCACCTAGCAAAGGTAAACTCTTTTGCACACAGTCGTAATCCGACAGTATGTGTAAAAAGGTAAATTCGCCCCTTTTCATATTTACATACAGAACGGGTTGTAAACGGCTTGAAAAGTCTGCATTGGTTCAGACCTTAACATATTCAGGAAGCCTCGGTTCTTCGGAGGTGAGTTGCTGTATTGTTTGTTCAATCTGCTGAGCCATTCCCCGTAGGCTTTAATGCGAATGTTCTCTTCGCAGACAGGTATCGAATCCCAAAGGAGGAGGAAGCGACTATTACAACAATACATATGTTAACTACTTCAGCATGGGTAAATAGTCACACGTGTGAGATATGTCATTTAAGATCTTAGGTTTGCCCTCAAACAAAAATATTCACCGAATCTAGTTTTTGACACAACGCATTGATTCTGTCCGTAGGTTAACATAGCATTTCATTTCTCTTGCATTTTAGGTGTACATGGAGGTATCCCTCCTGTAATGCCATCACATTTGTCAAGCCCCTTTGGATAGTACCTGGCTACCAATGCACCCTGCATGGCTATGGAGGCAATGCTCAGCACTGGGTAGTCAGTATCACAATGAAGAGCCTTGTGCGTTACATACACACATCTGCAGTGCTTCGCCATCAGAAACAGATCTTGGATTGATGCAGGTAAAGTAGGAATTCCGCACATTCCTTCTGGGTTGGTTTCTTGTTGCTGTCTTTATGCCTCATCTTAAGTGTCATCAAGGAATGGACGCAGAACTTGGTCTTAATCAGGAATTTAGGGAGCTGAGCTGAGTGCCAACTCAATTCCCAATCACAGGATTGCATCATTAAAACCTTTCATTAGCACAAACTCTTGGAGATCTCTTCATTCAAACTTTCCTCTGTGCCACTGTCATTGTGAGGTGGGTTCTAGGATTGCCACCTGCGTTCCAGAGCACATAACCCCTCATCAGGGCTTAGGCCCCTCCCTCCTCGAGCCTTAACGCTTCCTCATTGTTGTTCTCTGTTCCCCTTGCCAGAGTCTTGTTCCTGTTCCCACCTCCTCAGCTTGACTTGGGCCAGCCCAGCCCCCTTGTGTCTGTCTGTCATTTCCGGTTACAGGTTTTTTGTCCTACTCCTTCTGTGCTGTTATTTCTTCCACTCTCTCCATCTCTTCTTCCTGTGTGGCTCCACCTTCTCCCACTGTAATGACCCCTCCTCATCTGTTGGCACCACCTCTTCTTCATTGTTATCTCCTCCTCCCCTGACATTATCATCTTCCCAACTGAAACTTCCACCTCTTCCACTGTTACCACCTTCTTCTCAGCCCTCTTCATCTCATGTATTTCCTTATCTCCCCATGTATCCCATTCCATCATTGCCCAACCACCTGCCACAACCTTCTGCAACAACCCGCAGTGGCTGACTGAAGTCTCTGGATTTTTTTAACACTTTTTTCACCTCTGCTTAGGTGGGACTGTAATAGTATACCAGAGGACGGGGGGCGTTCGCATCAACAATACCACAAGTTAGCAGAGTATCTGGGGTCCAATCCAGCACCTTCCTCCCGGCAATAATGGAGAACCCCGCCATGGGGCAAGTACGCTGTCTTTATTCTCCAATAGACAGGGATCATACAGGAAACAACAAAATATCCAGCATTCTCAGCGTTTGAAACTTTGTCACCCGGTTTTATATCATGGTGACGTGCAGACATTAACACCATCCCCAAAAGCTAAGGGGAATTCCCATTGGGAAACTTGGGTGGTATTACCTATAGAAGTCTCATATATTAGTCATCCCATTGTTCTAATATGTCAGGTGGTTTTCCCTGAGACTTCACCAAAAACGATCTATTACTTTGTTGCAGGGCCACACAATGACTATTGGCTCCTGCAACAATATACACCACGCCGTGATATGAGCATCTGGATTGACTGGAGCGAGTCCTCCCAGATATGTTACCCTGCTCTGTTCACAGGGCTCAGTGTACCTTTTCAAGGTAATGAGAAATACTATGTGTTCCAATTTTTGCCACTGGTCTGATCACCTAGCCTGGGAGAGTGCATGCAGGTTGCAGTTTTTGGTGGACAACGCATGTATCAATCTTGTCTGCTTCGCTGGGAACAGCTCCTCTTCCCATCATGAGTAAATAGCCATTGTTTGGCTCTGCTGGGTCACGTGTGCAAGGACCACAAATCTGAGCCTTTTTGTCTACAATTATGAGGATTTTATTCTGTATTTCGCAGGTGACTCACCGCCTCCGGAATCTGGAATCTTTCACCTGCCCTTTGTCCTTGGCTGCGAACACTATTTCTGTGCTTCGTGCTGCAGGGACGGCACCTTTCCCCTCCATGATTTTGAGGCCTGTGGTTTTATGTGTATTCACGATAGTCATTCTATGGTTTCACTACATGTCCTAAAATCTTCTTAGAGATTAGTTGAGATAGAGCTCTATAGGTCCCTTATACATTCCTGTAGCTCCTTATGATTAGTTGGGGTAAAGCGTTTGCAAGCTTGGCCCTTGTATGTTTGGCTTTCTTGCATTACAGCATTTGGCTAATGAAAAGGAAAAGCTCTTGACAGTATGTACATGCATCTGTCCTCTATCTTTAGAAGGTGCTAGCTTGTTCTTCATGTGTGTGTGTGTGTCTGCGTATCTTCGTGCAGTTATGCAAGTTTGCTTCGTTACTAATGCTGCTATGTTGTGTTGTCACTAGTGACGTCATCACGGCTGGATCTTGTCATCAGTCAGCCCGATCGATCAATGAGGCTTGGATATGGATAACTGGATATGTCTTAAAAGGTTGCCTGAGCGAATATCTCTTTGCATATGTGGGATACACTGGCACACCTGGTGATTGACCGGACAGTGAGTTGCATCGTTTGTTTCTCATCCTTCAGGCTGACATTCGCATAGGGGACATGAGGGCCATCCCAAAGACCCCCTCTTCAGTACTCTTAGTAAAGGTCTGCCCCCGTGGTCTGTATTTTAGACAAGGCTTTGATTGGTTTCTGCTTTTCTGAGTACACTTCAGCTGATCTTGGCTTAAAGGGCTGGACAAAACCTATAACTGGTCTGTCCACCATTTTGGAATTTAGTCTGTCCTCCCTGACCATCTCTGCTGCTGCCTGGCAGCATTTGGATTAAATGTTTGGGAATCACTTGGTAAAGTGTTCAAACTCAAACAACAAAAAAATGATGTGCATGTGCAGTGAGTTTATTTGCAGCATGCCATGCCTAGTGATAGAAGGCACTGACAGGCACTGACAGGAGACAGAGTTTTGGTAATTTTGATTCCTCCATGGTTCAATTCAGGGTCAAAAAGCCACAAGTTACATCATTATATCTGCAGGACTGACAAAATCACAGTGCGTACCTTTGACGCTATCTATAATACAGGACTATCCACTCAAGAACATTGGTAATATTGTTTTATCTCACCTTGAAAATATCACCTTTTACTGTGCGAGGATCACAGCATGGAGGCTGTAGAAGGCAGATGAAACTAAAAGGATTTTGTGAATGGTAAAAAATGGAGTGTTACTCATGAGTAAAAGCAGGAAACTATGTAATACTATGGTGAACAAAAATTGTGGATTCGCAACTGGGCACCTGTGCGCTATTTATCACTTACTGAATTAAGATTGAAATAATATGCACTGAAAAGTGTACGCAGCAGTCCAACTCCCGCCAACCTATCCACACAGATTGGTACTGTGGCACCATCCAGCGGATTTTTACATGGATTCTCATGTCCTTTTGCCATCTGTAGCCCCACTTGCCTTGAAGACGACCTGAGTGTCGAAACACGTGTCGGCTGTTTTCTACTTCATTAAATACTTTACTTTGATTGTAGTTGTTGATCTTCAATGGTGTTAACGCGCAATTCCACCCCTCATTCATTCCAATATGTAATACTATGGCTCACTATTATGAGGAGTTTGACTATAAGGAGGGGCATATGGCCAAATGCGATTTGGAAACAATCTTTGTGGGATTGCAACACCTATGACTTGATGGCTTGAGAAGTGTGAAACTATACGAAGTGTTGGTATAATATGCAATTTAGTTAGATGAAAAAAGGGAGAATCTCATGATTGAGATGGATACCTTACTCAGTTCTAGGTATTGCCCTGTATTTACAGGAATATTTTTCCAGTAAGGGAAAAAATGAAACAGAAGTCAAATTCCTAAATTTCAAATCACACCCCCACACCGTACGTGTGTGGGGGGATAAGGGCTATTGAAGGGTTGGAAGGCCAAGTTTGAGTGTGGGGTGTGCCCACAGGAAGAGTAAAATGAAAAAAGGGAAACATAAAAAAATAACCCCTGCTCATGAAAAGGGGGCAGTAAAAGGGATTGAGGCTCCCTCACAAATTTAATTCTCTCAAAACCCTTGATGTTCAGGGAAAAAACTATGGTTAACACAGAGTTAAGATTATCCAATTTATTGTAACTAAACACATGAAATGCAGCAGGTGTGGGAAATGATGACCATCTTAACTCAGAGTTAACAATCCTTTTAGCCTCATGGCTCACCCTATGCTTCCAAAGCAATGTTCTCAAATCTGGCTAGCAAAATGTTTTGTAAAATTGTACAACAATGTCCAGCTCTAGTCCTCAACAAAACACCTAAAGAATATGCCTGGGAAATCTTCTGCTAGGAGACATCATGATTCAGATTTTTACATGGTCTTTTCCTCTTCTCAACACAAGATTCTCTCAAACTGTTCCCTGGTCTGATAAGTTCTCCTCAGCCCAGAATTCTCTAAGACTTTCCTTGGCCTTTTGGTTTCTACTCAGTGCAGAATTCTCTCAGATGTATCCTCATTTTGTTTCTTAGTTTCTTGTGAATGTAGAATTCTCTCAGACCTCTCCATGGTCTCCCCATTTCCTCTGAACACAGACTTCTTACAGGCCTTCCCAAGGTCTCTTGGGTTCAGCTCAGCACAGAATTCAATCGGACCTCTGCACTCCCTCTTTTTCATTTCAGCACAAAGTTTGCTTTAGGCCTCTTCAGTCTATGGTCTTATGACACAAGTTTCTTGTATCTCTAAAGAGCATGTTACCCCCCTCTCCATCTTGGTCCTTTCAGGTTGACTATATCATAAGCCTCCTTCCAAGGCATCTCCTCCTTTGGACTGACTAGACCTCTCTGCAATCTCTTAGTTTCTCATAGCCCAAAGTTCTCTTAGATCCCTCGACAATTGCTTGTTTTTTTCTGAGCCTTTTAAGATTGTTCTCTTCTTATATCTATACCTCTCCAGGATCTCTTGGTTTCACATAGCACAAAGTCCTATTAAACCTCTCCATGGTCTTGCCTCTTAATGCACAATTCCTAACATCTGTAAAAGAGGATTTCTCACACCTAAGTCTGGGTGCTTTTCATGGCAGACAATATTGTAAACCTCATGCAAAGGGTCTCTCCTTATTTGGACTCCTCCTGCACATCTTTCTGTGGTAGGGCTCAGTTGGCAGGCCTTTCGTCTCACTTGAATCATCTGCGGTGGAAACCTGTTCTGGGTTTTCCTCCCACCCCATTGCTGGTCTTGGTGATGTGGCCTCGGTTCTTTATCTGACATAGTTTCAGCTGCCAGAATAGCAGCAGGCCTGCTATATTGGTCTAACTAGCATTCTCCCCTCAATCCAGGGAGCACGTTGTAGCAGGTTTGCGTTCTCCAAGTCCTTTTATACACATGGGGCAATGGGTGCACTCGTAAGCTAGACTGGTACTGGTCCTTCCTCGGTTTGACCTATTACTGTTCTTTTGACTGACCCTCTCTCTATAGGTTTATTATTTGGTTTGCATTACTAATATTATTACTAGCTTGGTATTATGTAAACTGTAGATTGATTGTATGTGCCCAATTACCTGTTCTGAGGCTTTATCTTTCTGTTGATCCCAAGGCACCATCTTGGAATCTGTTGCTCTTCTGAGGGTGGCTCCACTGGATTTCGCAGCCGTCTGGGGTTGCTGGATGAGCTGGTGGGTTGACATCCTCTTATCCATTGGACACACCGGTACATTGGCTTTCCAAACCACTCATGCTTCAGGTGTAACTTTATCTGTAGTCTGCCTCACCCCAGACCAAGGGTTCCTGTGGCATGGAGGCCCCTTTCAGGGTTTACAGTGTCAGTGTTCCCAAAGAGAAAGTGTTGATACCAGGTCTCAGAGTGGATGACGAGCACAGGGAATCCTACTCCATACAGCCCCTCAAAGGCTGTTCAGGGAGCGACCAGAACATCCCCATCCCCTGTGTCTCAGCCCCCTTTTAAAAGAGGATGGAGAGTGCCTCAACCTCACCATACATCCAAGATACCTGTGCAAGGACAATAAACCACATAGAGAAGGTGCTCCCCATGGTCGTGGAGGGCCATCAGGTCGCTATCAATATTTAATGCACTGTATGCCCTCCTGACTGTTGGGGGGGCATGTGTTAAGGAAAATCTCTTTATATTATTATAGTATATTAGCACATGTGAGCACTTCACCACATAGCAGAAGGCACAGAAAGAGGAAGAGAAACCATGCGATTGGCATTGTCAGCGGTGTTTGGTATGCACTGTACAGTGATATATAGTAACATAATAAACCCAGGTTGTAAGCAGGAAAACATTGCAATACTGTAAGTGACAGAAGAAAGGTTCAGAGAGGAGATAGATGCTGTATAGAGAGCAAAGGAGAGAGAGATAGAGGGAGAGAGAGAGAGATAGAGAGAGAGAGAGAGAGAGAGAGAGAGAGAGAGAGAGAGAGAGAGAGAGAGAGAGAGTTGTGCAGCTCATTTCCCAATCCATACTGTATCTTTGCATTAACATGTGTGTGCTTAGTAAGTTAATTGGGAGCCTCGGTGAATGCCTCTACCCAGCAAACCAAGAGTACTAACTCAACCCAAATCCTTTTGTCCTGAAAAATATATATTGGCCATTCCCCTTAGGCACATTCCCAAGTTGTAATGGGGCATGAACATGTCCATGGAAGTTTAGTTATATGGGTGTGCTATTATATAAGTTGTGCTCAGAGCATCTAAGATGTAGGTTTATCTATGTTCAGACCAATCCTTTGGAATCACTTTAGTTACAGAAGCAGAGAAACACAGAGAGATGGTGGCAGCTGTGGTGGTTGCCCCTTTAAGGGTGTGATGTTTCACTCCACCGCGTGTAGTATAAATAAAGGGGGCGTTCCCGGCTACGTCAGGGTGACCGGGGAGCCCGAACTGTACACACACATGTGGTGTGACTCTGTGTGCGGGAGGAGATTTATGGGGGCACCGGATGGAACCGGAGCACTACAACATTGGCAACGCGGTGGGACACCAACAACCCGGGCACAGGCGGAGAATTATTATTTTCTTTCTCTGTTTCCGAATGCCATGGAGACAGCGGTGTCCATGCGGCTTGTCTGCCATCTTGACCACATGGTCAGAAGGGTCGCAGCTCTGATACAGAGTGCCTGTGCGCCCATCTGCACAAAGTGTTTGGACTCCTTGATGGGGAACAGCTGATGCTGGATATTTATCACATTTGAAGAGTTTTACACACTTCCATTATGCCAAGTGAGAGGTGAGGAGATGGAGGAGGTCTACCATCTTTGTTCTGATCCCCTAGGCCCACCCAACTCAAATTTTGGAGCCACTGGTGTGGCGAGGAAGTTCCTTCTGCGCAATTCCTTAGTGATTTGGACATTGGTATTAGGGGATTACCGTCGTGAATGCCAGGTGACCCCGAATACAAATATATTTTGACAATTTAAACATTTTGGGACATTTAAAGAAGGTGCCTGGGAGGGCATTTTGGCTAACTGTGTGGTTGTGCAGGAAGTCATCAAAAGTATCCTGAAAAGAGGTACCTGAACAACATCATCACACTCATCATCTGTGTGCTGCCATACCAAAGGAGCAGATCAGTGAGTTGCGACCCATTTTCTTTTGAGTGGGATGCCTGTGCGCTCGCTGCCATGAATAACACAGTGCCACCTGCCCCCCAAGCACCACCGTCACTGAGAAAGCAAGGGGTGCTGACGCCAATGCCCCTAATTCGATATCTCGGGTGCCCCATCCAGCCTTGGTCCTAGATGGATGATGTGGATAGACAGGCTCGATATGTACTTTAGGGCCAGCAAGGTGGTGATGCTCCTGTACTCAGCAGGTCCGGCAGTTCATGAGGTCTTCCAGTTTCTGCAGCCTGCAAATGCCATCTATGATGCAGCCAAAAACGCACTGCGGGAGTACTTCATTCCACTAGCCAATGCTGATTACGAACGGTTTGTCATGTGTAGGATGACGAGTCTTTGGATAACGTCTACGGCAGACTGTGCTGAGTTGCCATTTGCCTGGGACAATGCAGAAACAATGATTCAAAACAAGCTGATTCAGGGGTGTTCGACCGGCAAACTTCACTTGCAGGTTCTGCGTGAGCCTGGGAACACATTGCCTTGCATACGTGTGTGCGCTGTGGTGTGTGGTTACGGCGGCAGAGGGGTGAGATGTCCAAGTGGGAGTCAGAGAGACAGGAGTGCGAGAGCCACAGACTCCTGCATGAAATGTGGGTATGATCTCCCACACCCCACTGTATGTCCAGCACAGGGGAAATCGTGTGGATGCTGCAGAGTGCTGTATCATTACATCCAGATGTGCAGGGCTCCGATGCGGTGGTGGTTCCAAGGGGGCCAGTAAGAGTGGGATTTTTCAGACAGCAGCGCCTGCCTAACGTCACCCAAATCGACCAAGGTGACAATGGTGCCCATCCTGAGGACGATGATGAGGAAGAGGAAGAGAACATGTTCTTAATTTCAAGCGTCATTACTCTGTGGCCCAACAACAGAAGTCAACCATGATGCCTAGTAAAGGTGAGCAAGTCCACAGTCCCAGTTCTGGTGGATACAGAGGAATCTGTCAATGTCATGGCGCGGGTGCACTACGATGCCATGGTAAACAACCAGACTCTGTGCGTATATGCGTGGACATGAGGCTCCCAAACAAAGCAATGAAGCGGGAGCGTCACATCACCCCCCCACGATAGACAATATCATCACTGAGCTGCAAGGGGCCCGTTTCTTCTCGAAGCTTGACCTTCGGGCCGGATACAATCATGTGGTGCTGCACCCAGACTCACGGTATATAACAACTTTTACCACACACTGTGGCCTCTACCGATACAAGCGCCTGAGCTTTGGGGTGTCATCGGTGGCAGAAGTTGTTCAAAACATTATCCATGAAGTCCTCGCTGACTTGGATGGCGTCTTAAATATCAGCGACAATATCCTGATGTTTGCGAGGTCGGAGGTGGAGCACCTGGACAGACTGGTCAAAACACTGGAGCGTCTCCAGACTCTGGGATTGACACTGCACAGGGACAAATGTGAATTACTGAAGAAGATGATTGAGTTCTTTGGCTTTGCGTTCAAGGAAGGGGGTGTGTCACTGGATCATCAGAAAGTAAAGGACATTGTGGCGGCACAGACCCCAGAGAATGTATCGGAGGTCCGAAGCTTCTTAGGAATGGTCACATATTGTGGCCGGTTAATCAGGAACATTGCATCCCGGTCAGAGCCTTTGTGGGCATTGACTAAGAAGGATGTTGCGTGGCAGTGGGTACCCCTTGAGCAGGCCGCGTTTGAAGACATGAAGGGGGCATTAACATCAGAAGACACAATGGCCTTCTTCGACCCGACCCTACAATCAGAAATTGTGGTAAATGCCAGGCTGTTTGGTCTAGGGGCGGTGCTCATGCAGACAGATGCCAACAGTGAGGTCCGGCCAGTCACCTATGCCAGCAAGGGGCTGTCAGAGGCAGAACAGCGGTACTCACAAATTGAAAGAGAGGCCCTGGCGGTGCTGTGGGGATGTCATCACTTCCGTCTCTACATGCTCGGACGACCGGTAACAGTGGTCATGGACCACAAGCCCATGCTGCCCATCTTGGCGGGGTCGTCATCCAAGCCGCCGGCTCGCATTGAAAGGTGGATGTTGGCGCTGCATGACTATGCTGCCTCCCTGGTGTATTGGCCTGGAACCAATAATGCGGCTGACTATCTCTACAGACACCCATGGTGTGATCTTGAGGGACAAAATAATATCAGTGCAGAGGAGGCCGACAAGCATGTCAGACTGGTGGTGGAGGCGGCTACTCCTAACTCGGTACCTATCCACGGGCTGGCGCAGGCGCCAGCCAAGGACGAACGTTTTAACATCTTGAAGACAGCCCTTCAACAGGGCTCATGGAAGTCGGTGGTGGAGACGTTGGCTCTGAGGACCCAAGAAGCAAGATGAGGCGCTGGAACAATTATGGAGGTCAAGGACGAGCTGACATTTGTGGAATCCGGGCTATTGATCTGAGGGGACCGGATCGTGATTCCACAGTGCAAGATCACCCAGGTGATTGAGCTGGCACACCAAGGACATCAGTGAACCGCCAAGACTAAGGCTAGCCTGCGACAGAAGGTGTGGTTTTCAGACCTTGAGAAGTGGGTCGAGGAGTTCATTGTGGCCTGTGTATAGTGCCAGGCGGCATCCCCAGCCCAGAGGGAGCCCATGAGTGAGACCGTGCAAAGAGGGACCAAGCCCTTGGAGATTGCCCATGCTGACGTCGGTCAACGGGCTGGGACATGCACTTCCTGGTGGTTGTGGATGAATGGTCATAGAATTCATCGAGTCCGTGCCATTCAACAAGGTGGCTGTGGCGATGGAGAAGATCTTCGCTATGCACGGCCTGACCCAGACTCTGTATTCTGACAATACCCCACCCTTCCAAAGAGATAGTTTTGCCCAGCTGATGGAGGAGTATGGCATCCACCACCGTAAGGTCACTCCTCTTTGGCCTCGGGCGAACGGCGAAGCGGAACGATTTATGGGAATACTTAACAAGGTCCAGTGCATCGCTCATGGCCAGGGACATAGCTTGTAGAGGGCATTGTACCAATTCCTAAGGGAGTACCGGACCACACCTCATGCATCTACTGGAGTGGCCCCGACGGAAGCCATGTTTAGGCAATATCCCAGGGGCCTTATCACAGAAGTGGGTGAGAGGGAGCCGGCCGTTATCGACAATGCGCAGGTGGAAAGGGAGAGGAGCATCAGGATGGAGCAAGAAAACATCAGAAGACGACTCCACCCCCAGCAGCTGGCCCCAGAGGATGAAGTGCTGGTAAAGAACCGACACCCTCAAGGAAAGATGTCTTTGGCGTATGAGCCTGGTCCGATGGATGTGGTGGCGGTGCATGGCTTCATGGTAACGGCTTCAGATGGGACTGCTTCTGTCACCTGCAATGCCAGCTTCTTCAAGAAAGTTGGAGAAGTCAGATCGGAGATGTACTGGACGAGGGTGGTGGCCTGGCCCATCCGCTGAGTTCCCCAGCACGGGGGAACACAGGTGAGGAGGACCTGTTCCGGGAGGCGGGCAGGAGGTATCCCCAAAGGGTTGGGAGGGGGCAGCCTGCCCACCGGAGTGACTATGTTTTGGACCCCTGAACTGGGGGGACCAGCCCATGGACTGGAAGTGACTCATGGGGCTGGGCAGGCGGTGATTAAAGGGGTTGTTTAATATGTGTGCAGTGTGTTGTTATGCCTTGTGTGTATTTGACCTTCTTGGTTCTTTTGTTATGAAAAAGGAGGAGTGTGGTGGGTGCCCCTTTAAGGGCATATAAACGTGGCGTAGTGATGTTTCACTCAGCCTTTTGTGGTATAAATAAAGGGGGTGTTCCCATCCACGTCAGAGCGACTGGGTAGCCCGCACCATGCACACGCGTGTGATGTGACTCTGTGTGCGGGAGGAGGCTCACGGGGCACTGGATGAAACCGGAGCACTACAACACTAGCCACAACAAGAAAGCACGGGGATGGGAGCACAGGTTGCAGGTAGGAAGCCTGGGCAAGCTGAGCTATAGATGCAAAGTGTGTGTTCGAGAAGGTAAGGGAGAGAGATAAATTGACGAAGAGAAAAGGCGGTCAGGAGATGTCAAAAACGAGGCAGGCAGGTGCACAGGAACATAGGGAATGGAGAGAGAGAAGGGAGTACAGTAAAGGTAAATGGCGCAAACAGAAACAAAATATCAGAAAAAAGAGTGTTTGTTAGGGCATGGGGGGGAAAGAAGCAACGAGAGAGCTGTAGCCAGGCAGTGTCCGAGAAAGGATGACTGATGCAAATCAAGGAACAGAGATAGAAAACGGTGTAAAGATGCCATTGCAAAGCGAGACACTTAGAGAAAGGCTACGGGATGAGCAGATACACAGGGAGAGAGGGAAACAAAGAGACTAATAGGTAGTGCACTTTCCGTCTTTCCCACACAGGTTCTACATAGTAACTGCACTGCCCGTTCACCAAGTAAGCCTTTGCCCTCACTCCCTCTTTCCCTTTTTTTGTGCTCAAATATGTTACTTTTGTAGCCTTTCAAAAGCCTGAGGAGAAAGGCAGACCTTACCTTCATCAGGAATGTTGATGTTTGTTCTTGCTTGTAAAGAAGCCGCTATAATGAAGTACTGCTGTTTACAGGAACAATTCATGAGCACTGCTGAGACAAAAGAGCATGCGTGCAAACCATCAAAGCTAGGACTCTATGAGTAGAAATACACTGCAACAGTTACATTGAAATGAGTGGGAAGAGAACAAAGAGCAAACTTGTTGTGTGTCTCCTTTGCATTTGTTTGAACATTTGGCACTAATGGGGCCCCTATTGACTAGGTAAAAATCAGCGAGGGGGTCTTTCTGATGGAAAGTCCATCAATGCCAAATGCATAAACATATGCAAAACAGGGGAGCACCCAGAACGACTAAAAACTAGCAATTGCAGGCCATTAAAGGGCTGCCAGCAGCCCATTCCAAGATGCCCTGAGTAGCTGCCACATGCAATTAATGTAATTAGCTGCCTGGGTCTTCTCTTCTCCCCTGTCACAAGACGTCCTCAAATGCACAGGATCTAGAGGGCGTGTGGCTTGACTGAAGAAACTGGGAGGGGGCGTTTTTGGGCCCAGGGGCGTTTTTGGGCACAGGGGCCCGGTCGGCTTATGTCTGTCTGCCGACTGTCAAGTCCGTCTCTGTGGAGCATACCGCACTTACCCTTTTGAATAACCAGCACCTTGTTCTGTGCTACATTAGCAGGTTTGGTGGATGACCTTTTGGGATGTTTGGGCGTCGGGCGCATTTGTACCTGGGGATGTGTGGCCTTCCAAGCTCTGAGCTAGCAAAGAGGAGCTTACATGGGAGGGTGTGTGTCTTGTAAATATGTGTAGGTTCAACGGTCGGGAGTATTCCAAAACTGAGAGCAACAGTGATACACTGCATTATTGCCTGCCCTTTTAAACACACGTTCACCTTTGTGCCGGCCACAGAGACATTTGAATAGTAATGGTGGTGAGCCACATAGGTGAGCAAAGTTAAAAATGATGTGAAAAGAAATGAGGGGTGCCGTAGTGATGAATGCCTGTTCCGTGCACCTCGTTTTTCTTTGGTTTGGGGGGTGGGGGGGACAAGTGCAGACTGTGGACGTCTGTTCGTACAGTATGCAATCTGCTCTGCTTTGTCTAGTGCCGGGAAGGGGCAGGAATTGCATTGTATTGCGTGGTGACACTTCTTAGCTCATAAAGGACAGGTATGCCCCCAAAATCAGCTTGCAGCTGGCAGGGACCTCAGACCTTCAGAAATCAATCTTGTATATAGATGCAGAAATTGCATTTGTTTAAGATTTAAAGCAACCCTAGATTTGGCTTGGAAAGTCAGTTTCTGCAAACAGGTATCACATAGGAAATTACTTTAGCTATGTTTACAGCAAGTGAGACGGAATGTGCTACTAGGCCCTTTCTCTGATCAATCTAGAAATTGTGCCTGCGTAACGTTTTATTTTCCCCATCTCAGTTCAGGAACCCAAAACCGGATCCCCTGGACCAAGATTAGGGATGCAAGCCAAGGACCTGATGTATGCACTGCACAGTTAGAACATACATTATCATAGTGAAGAAGGTGAAATCTACAACATTCATCTCTCTGGATATTTTGGACTATAACTCCCATGACCCCTCATCATTGACCACGCTGGTGTAGAGGAGCAGATGACATCAAGTCTAGTGACCTCCCCCTCACCTCCGTCATACTGGAAGCAAAGCAGAAAGACTCAGTGCATAGCACCAGGTATCGTCTCAATACCACACCGAAGATATGAGAGACGTTATGCACTCAGATAACAGTATCAAATGTATGCTCGCACCTAAGTGGTGGAAGGGTGTCGGCATAGAAGAGTTGTAAGTGTGAACATATAAGAATAAAGTGACGTCATAAGGGGAAGACAGAAACGATATAAGAATTCTTAAAGATTGAAGGTGTTATCCAAGTAACAAAGTAATCAAGTATAAAGAGATAAATAAATCAATTATCCTGAGAAGACAAGTGAGATAAAGCTCAATGAATTAATATATGCAGAAACGCAAAGGTAGATGAGTTACATAGAAGCTTAAAGCAGTAGAAACTATAAGGTGAGGAAAGAGGCCATGCTGAAAGATGGATGTCGGATCTTGTCAAAACGACCTCAGCGGTAAACCAGGGTCGCAGATCAGAAATGCTGCAGAAAACAGCTTCCTGCGAGGACCAAAGAATATCTGTTTTACTAAGACTAAGGATGACACAGCAAGACATAATTGGAAAGTACAAAGGGAGTTAACCAGGATAAGCTTGAACAACTGGCACATTTCTCTTAGATTAAGCAGAAGTGAAAACATCTGAAAGTGCCAAGTATTGGACTATCAAGAGTGCAGAAAGCACAAGACAGAACAAGCAACCAAGTCTTCAGAGGCCAATAGGAGTAATAGCACTCAGCACAATCAAATCAAATAGCAGTAAATAACAGGTCAAAATGGACAAATTCGTGGTCTACTGACACATGGTGCAAAACTCAAAAAAACAAGGTCTATTCATTAAACCTCAGATCAAGATAGTGGTGTAACCTTACTCCCTTAAAAATCTCAGAGAAGAAAACGGCCAGCCAGGTCAACTGCAAAGGAGAAACCTTGGCTGGTAGCCTAATTGACCAATGTGGGCAGTGGTCTGACGCTGTTCTCTGCACCTGGGTTTCGTTCTGTTCACATGCTGCTAGCGAGCTGAATGTCCAAGGTTGGGAGAGTATGCCAACCAATCATAAGTGGTTACGTAGTGACATGCTATACAATGTTGCAGGATGATTCAGGATCCAGCTACCTAGTCCCAGATCTAGACTCTCAGACAATCAACCACTTTCACTATTAGCCAGAAGATCATGGAGCTTCCTGTGGAGAGAAGTGCACAATACACACGTGTGGAAAGAAGTGGTCGACAGGTGCATATTTGACGAAATACCTGTCCGGTCCCCCACGGACTGAAGGCTACCTGGTCGATTGGGGAAGAGTTGATGCCCAGGCACTCGAGCTGAGCCACGGATGTAAGTAGAGCATTGAAAGTGACAAATTAAGGGGAGGGGAGATAGTCTAAGTGTAAGTATATGGTAACGGGATTAGAGTATATGATAGGGATTCCTGAGGCAAGTGCCAATTAAGACGAATGCGTATTACATTGCAAAATGGAGTAAATAGTGAGATGAGATACATTTATTAAGGGATAGTAAAGGAAGGTGATCACATAAAAAGAAAAGTGCATGTTTATTTGGGGTTAAAAATAAATCAGTGTAAAACCTTTATTGTGTATAAACTAAAACATAACACAATTGTAATAAAATCAGTTGAATATCAGGCCCTAAAATCAAGTGATTGATATCAGAGGAGGATAAAAAGCTGAGAGCTGAGGAAAAATAGTAACATTTAAATAAAGGTTCTTGCGGTGGCAATAATAGAACAACAGGCCGGCAAGAATCTATAGAACTTAAAACAAAGAAATAAATAGAAACATTATTGTAGAGATTTTAAAATGTGTTGCAATATTGGTCTGTTTTGGTAAAGGGCAGATATTAATAATGCTCGCCCAAATCGATTTCTGTGTTGTGAGCATCTCTAAGAACCCGATAAGTGTTGAAAGTCAAAATAAACTTGTCATCAAGGGGGACACTCCTCTTTTACATCTATGTAGGACATTACCAGGATACTCACCTAAAATAAGGCAGTATCACATGGAATGGGTGTAGGGCATGACTAATAAAACACTGATGCCGCGGCCTCAAGAAGGCTCATTGTCAAAAACAGTATTGCGACATATGACAACATATTTGTATGCTATGTGGGGAAGAAGTTTAAGTCATGGAAGATGTCCCAAAATGAGAAAGAAGACCTGCCTGAGAAGGAGTGGATGCTCAATCAGCATAACGAGGAGGAGGTACCGCCCTTAGCTCCTCTTACTCTTCCCAAAAACGATAGTACAACGAAAAATAAACAGGGAATGTATCCTTTAATGGAATTAAAGGCAGCGGGGGCGTATGTTGATCCAACATACGCACCTTCCGCTTATGATAGTGAAGACAGCATGGAAGAAAGTAAGATTAAGCAACAAAAACATATATCGACACACAATGAATATAAAGAACATGATGAACAAAGAAGTAGACAGATAGAAATAGAGGAGGAAGTCAAGAGACAAAAAGAGGAGAAGGACAGAGCCAAGGAAGGGATTGTAGTACAAAACAAATGGATGGGAGGACCGATATTACTCAGGTTAGACAGAAGATGTATCAATGGTGTTCGAGAGAGGGAAGAAAGAGACAAATGGGAAGAGAAAGAAAGGAACAGGAAAGTGCATAGAAAGAGCAGAAGGAGAAAGAGAGGAAACAAAAGGAAGAAAGAGGAAGGTATGAGGAACAAAGAAAGAGAAAGAGAAAGAGAGAATAGAGGACAGGAAATGCAGTGAACAAGAAGCCCAGAAAGAACATAGGTGGCAAAGAAGGCGAGAGCAAAAAGAGAATAGGGGGATGAGGAGAAGAGAAGAAGAAATTAGAAGGAGCAGGGAACAAAAAGATGACTAAATAGGTTATCTTGTTAACAGATGCATAGTGCCAGTCGAAGCACAAGGATGATGGGAAGGAGAGAGGATCACAACAGCCTTGCAGAGCGCTGCAGGGAATACAGAGAATACAGACATGGGCTGACGAGCAGGAGGAAGAAGGCAATGAGAAAAGGATTGGGGATTTATATAGGCAAATTAGGGAAAAGGATGGCTATAAAACCAAAGAGAACAATGAGGGATCATTATCAGAAGGAATAGGGAGCAAATTGGGAGACATAATGGCAGAGAAACATAGAGCACTGTCTGTAAGTGGGTTAGATCATAATGGCGAGGACAGGGATGATAGCCATACAAGCTGGGGCATAATGATGTCAGACGAAGAAAGAGAGCAAAACGAGAAGGTACAGAGAGAGGGTGCATGTGGTTTTCAAATTGATCCAGGTATAGAAAAAGGGGTAAACTGGTCAGAAAATGTCAGAACCAACACCATATTCTGAACGACCACCCGCACAATCACAGTGCAGGGGATATATCCCTGCCATGTGTGAGCAGATTAAGGTCACTGCCAGGATGAAGACAGGCAGGTGAAACTAGCCCCATCCACAAAATGAAAAGTGTAGGTGGGTACGATTATGGATGAGGGTATAGGCAATTCTCATTATTAGCGAAAGGGGGAGGACAATCGTAATATATACAATGGCCACAGATGGATAAATATAACTTGAAATGTTAACCGCCTAGTTTGACTGCAGGTGCAGGGAAATGAGATCTTTGAGTTAGAAAGGATGACAGTGGGAATGACGTTAGCAGTAGGTGATGTAAAGGACCTGCTAGCAGTCACCCTAGAAGAGAGAGCTGATGACATTTGGAGACGAACATTGTATGCGAGTGTAATGGCACAGAAAACGACACAAGACAGAGCACCATTTAAAATTTGCAGAGCATGCATATGTAGGGTACAGTACCATGACACATCAGACATGGGTGCGATTATGACAAGGAAAATAGTGGATGATGAAGAGCCTGTTGCCTTTATTCAAGAGATTCAAAAGCGCTGGAGGCTCAAGTTGAGAGAACCGTGGGATAAAACTGGCATTATTTTACCACATTTTGTGTCAGGGACCGCCCGAGACAGTGCAAAGGCAGATGAAGAAACTGGTAGGGATGGAAGAGAAGCCTTGACCAGAAATACATTTGACTATTGTACATCATTGTCGATTGTTGCAAGAGAAGAATAAGAAAACAACTGAGGGCAGAAAGC
This sequence comes from Ambystoma mexicanum, assembly GCF_040938575.1. Lineage (NCBI taxonomy): Eukaryota > Metazoa > Chordata > Amphibia > Caudata > Ambystomatidae > Ambystoma > Ambystoma mexicanum. The sequence goes on from NC_090925.1 coordinate 637,992,000, forward strand.
AAGAGGAAGCACAGTTAGTTCCGAAACAATTGTCAAAGTTTGCTATAGAAGGAGTGGTATTGACAAGAGTTGAAGGTATGGTAAAACAAGGGTTGCAGCCTGTGCAGTTAAGTAGTATAGGGTACCCTGCAGATCAAGGTGGATATAACTTTTGGCCACGAGGCAGAAGGAACGCACCTACACGAGGACAAGGGGGGTTTTAGAACTCCTAAGGAGGAGGAGGCTTTAATGGGGGACAGCCAGAGCAATGTTGGAATTGTGGGAGAATGGGGCATATAGCCCGAACATGCAGGAGTAGAGGGGGCATGCAACAGAACTGGCAGGCTCCAAGAGGGGGATCGGCTATCCTCTGCAGTAAATACATCATGCACAGCAAAGCCCAGCACAAGTGCAGATGCCACAAGAGCATCTACAACAAGCGCCTACGCAAGCACAGCAAGAACTGACACAGCAAGCAGCAGCACCACAATGGAACACAAATACAGGACCCTCACAAACATCCACACCTAGAATAGGGAGTGTGACCGTGGCTGGAGGAATTCCTTTCACGGGTACTTGGATGAATTTATATTCACAATAGGACAGCTAACAGAGCTACCTGATGTGTTCAGTACTGTCAGTGAAACAAGACCCCCAAGAGGAATAAAGGATTAGTGTAACGATAGGAGGCAAGACATTTTCGCTTCTTGTAGACACTGGAGCAACTTGTTCCTGTGTTCGAGAGGGAAAGTAACCAATGTCTTGCATTACCACAAATGCTCAGGGATTCTCTGGGGTGATGAGTTCCTTTTAACTGATGAATTACCAGTTTGTATAGGAGAACGTGATGTGTCTATGCCATTATTGTTTTCTCAACAGACACCAGTTAACATATGAGGATGTGATTAGTTGACAAAATTAAACATGACAATTGGCCTCATTACGAGTCCGGCGGTAACCGCAGCGGTAAAACCGCCTGGTTACTGCCGAACTCGTATTACCAAACCACCTCCGTGATTCCCGGAATTACCGGGGCATTACAACCCCGGTTTCTCGGGAATCACGGAGGCGGAATGGTGTTAATCCCCATTCCCATTGAGTCCTCTGGGACTCAATGGGAATGGGGATCATGGAAACACCGACAGCATCTCGTAATGCTGCCGGTGTGTCCTCGTCTGCCTGCAGGCGGGCGGTGTTAAACCCGCCAGGTCAGACCTGGCAGGAACATCACCTCCTGCCTGCAGGAGTTGTGATCGCCTGGCATGGAAACAACGGTGGCGGCGTGTTTACCGCCAACGTTGTTTCCATACCGGGCGATTTGTAATGAGGGCCAATATGTTTTATGGACAGGAATTGTGTGTTCCACTCCAGGAATGCATCTTTTGAATGTGAGAGAGTTAATATTGGCATTTACAGGCCAGAAGGTATTACGAGGGGTCATTTTAGACCTGGAGGTATTCTTGCATGGAGTGACTGTTTTTTTAACATGGCTTTCCAGATGAGTAGGTAAAATACTGAGAATACCTGGTGAATTTTTGTTTAGACCAGAAATACCTATGGATGCTGAAGACAGACAGATAGTTCCCATAGAGTTAGAAGCAGCAGCAGTCAGAGAAGAAAGGTTAGTTGTCCATGGGACAGATGATGAGGGAAGAGGATGGAGATCATTGATAGCCTTTGGTGAAGGATACAAGCTGACAGATTTGACAGACGAGGAGTTGTTTAGAGATGACTACTCAGACGATAAATTAGTATTCTTTATAAGTCTTACTTACTGGATTAAAATAGAGCACAAAGACATTCCACAGGTAATGGTATTAGTAAGATGGAAACTGTCAATCTTTCAGGAAGATTTAGAGAAGGTGCCAAGCATCTTGTGGACTAGTAGTCCTTATGATAAAGGTCTACTAAAAGGAGTAAGAGCAGTTCAAATCAAGCTCAAGCCTGGAGCTATCCTGCCACGAGCAAAGCAGTACCCCATGTCCAGAGAAGCGGATGAGGGCATATGTTAAACCATTTCCACTTTAATGCTGCAAGGAATATTGGTGCCATCAGATTCCTGGTGTAACACGGCTGTGTACCCCGTGAAGAAATCAAAAGGGGGGGTCATGCAGATTAATTCAGGATCTTTGCCCACTTAATTATATTGTCGAAGCAGAGTTTGCTCTAGATCCAAATCCAGCTACAATATTACGTAATATCCCAGTTACAGCTAAATATATTACAGGCATAGATTTAAAAAAACACGTTCTTCTCAATTTCCCTTCAAGAGGACAGGAGTTGACCTAATTTTTGGATAGAAATATGTGCCTAAAACATACTCGTTTTCCTCAGGGGTACTGTGAGTCCTGCTTAATCTTTAATGGGGTCCTTCAGATGGATCTGGGTAATGTAAAGCTTGATAGTGCAAACATTCAGTAGTTAGATGACATATTAGTGTGCAGTGAAACAGAAGAAAGATACAGAGAAGACTCAGTTCGACTCATGATCATACTAGCAGGAAAAAGGATACAAGGTAAACATAGAAAATCTACAATATTGTCAGAAAGAGGTCCTGTAACTTGGACATCTGATCTCTCAAGACGGAAAGAAAGTGACACCTGAGAGAACAGAGGTGATTCAAAATACTCCTAAACCAGAGACAGTAAGGGAGATGCAACAATTTTTAAGGCTATGTAATTATTGTAGGGCCTGAGTTTTTGATTACACCACATAGATCCAACACCTTTTTAAAGGACTCAAGGAAGCACAGGTGGCTAAGAATAACATAATTTGCACAGCCCCTATGTTTGGAATTCCAGATTACAATGAAGAAATGTATTTGTTTTCACACTCAAATGGAGAGGTAGTAACAGCAGTTCTCAGAGCAGTTCTCACACAGAAAATAACTTTAGGACATGGACATAAACAATTGGCTTATTATAACAGGATTCTGGACCCAGTAATGAAAGGACATTATCCTTGCGAACAAGCTTCATCTGCTGTCTCATTTGTGATTGAAAAGGCCACAAGTATTCCAATGGGGTACTCAATGACGGTATTTGCTGAGCACACCTTTGAGAGAAATTCAACCTTCCACACGGGGAGTGTGCGCTCGCCTAGTCCTTTTGATTTTTAGAAAATGAAACTGAATGATGGGAGATCAACCTCCAAAAATGTGTGAGGCCATTCTGCACACATTTTCCCAGCTCACCGCGCAAAACGCATAGTTACATCTACTCCGGGAGGACACAGTCTACAGGCACCATCCTCTCCTGTCATGTTCAGCTGGAATGTGACAGCCACGTGTACATCAAAGCATCCCAAGGAGGGGGAAGTCACACCTTCCTCCGGCCATGGGCAGCCTTGTTAAAATATAAAAGGCCCCATGGATCTAAGTCCCATTTGTCTAGTTCGGCTGGTGGTAGTGCATACTAATGAGAAATAATTGAGGCAAGCATGTTAAAGGGGCTTGGTCGCAGGACAGACAACAGGAAGGCAGGGCTAACACCTCTTTGATATGCAATGTGTCAACTTGAAGCTAGTTCCCATCCCTCTGTATGAAAGCAGTGAATGGCATGTATGGGTCCACAATTTACCACAGTCAACCCCTGCAGAGTGGACCACTTTCAGAGGGAGAAGTATGTGATTTAAGGGAGACAGGAAGTCTGCTCTCATCACAAAGTTCAAGGGAGACCTGCGCTTTGGTCAAGAGTCACAGAGGGCTTAGTTAACCAGAGAGACACTTTGTTCTACAACAGACAGGATGATGGGTGGGATTTAGGAGTATATGGTGTCACCCCTTACCTTTTCTGTTGCAGAACACTCTGATTCTCACGTCACACATAACAGAAGATTGTTGGTGGGGACCCAGGAGTGGTTCATTAAGGTAGACTTAGGCTGCACCAATCACTGGGGCCCATTTGGCTTTAAAAGAGGGCTGAACCCCTGACTTAGGAGATCGTCTGATAATTTAAAAAGGAGTAAGAAAAAGGACTCATTTGCACCCTGGCTGAAGGTACAGTCTACCTTACATCTTCCGCCAGTGAAGGAACGCCAGGATTTCCAAGGGGGAAGCAAGATCCCTCCCCTAAAAATCTCTCGGGGAACAGAGGGAGATACCGGACTCAGAGGACCCGGCTAGCAGCTACAGAACCAGTACCCAGCCAGCACACAGCATGCTTTGCTAGGTTCTGCTAGCAAACTTCCTAGGTGGGAAGTGCCAGAGAGTCTCTGAACAAAGGACAAGGCCGTTGCCTGCTAACACTCTCCTCAGCTGTGGCTGTTTGCCTTGAAAGGACGCCACCCTGTGAAGAAGCTAGGAGGAGTGCCACACAAGCATAAACCAGCGTCCGTCTTTTAAGGACATTTTTTGAGGAAGTTAGCTCTCAAACTGTGACCGGCTGCGCCACTGACGGTTGTCACGCTGCAGTAACCAAAGCCGTCCAAGACGCCTGAACCAGCGTTCCAGATTAACCAACCAGCACAGAGACCACAGTTCTTGACCGCAAGCCACCATGTAGGCCACAATGCAGCCGTCCATCCAGCCTCGCTTGCCGAACTGCAGAATTAGTGGCGCTTTTCTCTGCGCTTCAGAGTTTTGAAGAAGAAAAAGTGACAGTGTACACTGACTTCGGTCAACTGTACACGCATGATTGCCACGCTGGAAAAGAAGGGGTTTACTCCATGCAGATAGCTCACCAGTGCAACATGCGCCGCTATTGGATAGGTTTATCAAAGTATTGAAGCTTCCAATGGCTATTGCAGTCATGAAATGCGCAGCCCATACTGAAAGGGCAGATCTGATTTCTCTAACGAAGCTGCAGATGTAGAAGCCAAAAGGGCAGCATATTTCCCAAACATTTCTAACTTTGATGTAGAGAGTGTTAAACAATTGTCAGGACGGTGCATGGTAATGATGGAACAGTTTTATATGTTATCCATTGTACAGTTAATTGAGCTACACGGTCAAGCGTCACAGGATGAACAGAATTTATGGAAGAGGCGGGGTTTTCTTTATCACCCTCTCAGGCTATATGGAGACAGGCTAGCACTGGAAAGCTAGTTATGCCTCCAGCATTATTGAAGGTGGCACTGGAGCAGCTTCACTGCCCAGTGCACACAAGAGACAGTCTTGCTGCAACAATCATAGAAGACTGGTTCTCACCAATGTTATTGGAACATGTGGCATAGTTTATTGTGAACTGCTTTGTATTGCAGAAGTTCACAGCAGGACACACCTTAAGGACAGTGGGATGAGAAATCCCAAGGCCTAATGGTCTTTTTCAGCATCTACATATAGATGATGTGGATATATTGCAAATATGCAACGGATATAGGTACATGTTAGTAGTAGTTTGTCCCTTTTCCAGATAAATCGAGGCAGGTCCATGCACACACCCGATGCTACATGTGCTGCAAGTTCCCTGTGCGTGAAGTGTTCCCTAGAGAGTGCGTGTGTGAAGTCCTGCAGTCCGACAATGGCCAGCATTTTGTTAATCTGTTATTAGGCATAAAACACACGTTTTTTCTGCTTATCACCCACAGACCAATGTTATCTGTGAGGGATTAAACAGAGTTCTCAATGAAAGGATAGCACAAATGAAGATGACCCTGAAGAAGGGGTGGCTGCACTGTCTGCCCCTTGTTTTGTTCGCACTGAGAAACCAGCCTAGTTCAGATCACCACCTGACGCCCCATGAGTTGGTGACTGGGCGCTGCATGAGAGTACCCCTTACTCCTCCCACTAGAATAGAAACTGATGCCCACAGTGTAGTAAAAGGTATAGGTGACGAGATGCATGATTATTTGACAAATATGACTGATAGTGTTTCTTTTATTTCTTAACAGATCAAACAGCAGAGGGAAGTGTCGAAGAAGATTGAGGAAGACAGCCCAACTGATGATCTGAATAAACTATTAAAGCAGCCTAGTTTTTATCCAGGGGACCAGGTTCTAGCACAAAGTTTTGAACGCACTTAGAATAAACCCTGCTTTGAAGGACCATACCTAGTAGAGGAGGTCCCCCGACAGCTGTTAAATTGAAAGGAAGAAGAGCCTGGCTGCACCAGAATGACGTAAAACTCTACAACGGAGAGACCTCAACCCCTCCGACAACCGCTGACTGGGAAGCAAGAGAAGAGGTTCAGCGCATACAGACCAGATTGACTACCAAAGACAAGGTCAAAGAATTGACGGATTAAGAAAAATATTCTGGAACAGATAGATAGGTCCTAAAACTTAGTAAGAAGTGAAGTGAATGGATTTGCTGCAGTTCCATAATCTCTTTTCAGCTAAACTAAAGACAGATAATATATCAAGAATAAGAGACAAAGATTGTACAGCATATTTTACACTGCCTGAAACATTAGAGCAACATCAGAATACTTTTAAGCCAAGAAAAAGTAACAATGTGCCAGAAACAAAGCAACAACATATATACATATATCACTTCTTGTTGCCTATAACTGTAATACTGTGTACATTTTTGCATGCTCTTTTCACCTAAATTCTCCAGTCTTACCCAGCTCTAGTAAGACAAGAGGAATTCTTAAAATGGCCCTACCATGCTCAGAGTTATCATAGCAATTATCATGCAATATTTGTTGTACAAGGAGAATAACTTGATAAAAAGTGATCTAAACACAAATTAAAAGAAAAAGAGCATGAGAATGTTTCAGAGTATACAAGATAACATGCCAGTGAGAAGACCAATACGTTCATGTGGATTGATGCTTATATTGTCATTTTGTATAATGATTTATCTTTTCTTCCTCATTATTTCGGCTTTTCGACAGTTCATTCTTAATAATACAGATGAAATATTAAGCAATGATGCATGTATGGTTATCCCTAATAAAGGTACAGATAAGGTTTTCCCCGACGTTTCTGAACAAATTGTTTGAGCAAAGAGAGATGCTGCAGAAGGTAATGCGGATGTAAACTCACATTTTGATAATTCTGCCCACTTAAAGAAGAATTTGTGGTATCAGCACATGAAGGAGGTGGGAGAGAGAACATCAGAGGAAAGCTGCTACGTGTGTTCTCTCATCCCCTATGCATGAATTCAGTCAGAACATTCATTGCAAGAGAAATGCCTTAACACGATGTAAGTGCCTCAGCCATTTAGTGGCGTGTACAACCAGCGGACAATTCTAAGGAAGATGGGAAACCCTACGATGGCGATCAAGAAGATCATTTCCACATGAAGATACTTCTGTGAAAACCCAAAAAATTGAAAAAGCGATAGGCTGGATGAACCAGATGCTTATATATCCATCCCAGACTGGTAGAAGAAATAAAGGTTGTTGAAATGAAGAGACTGGGATGTTCAGACAGACAGGAACAGTCAGGAGTACCAGGATGCTGGGAGAGACCTCAGCTATTGGTTTATGGACGAGTTGCCACCAGTACAGGATGGGAAGAAGGAATGTTAATTTGCACTGCACACTAATTGAAAAAGTAACCAGTAAGCATAGTGCTAATAGTGAACGACATGTGCCTAAAGTCATAGGCTAAGTATTCTAAGTTACTAACATGGGTTGACAATGAAGCAGGACCGGTGTCCACAATACCTATGCAGAATGCAACAACCTGCGTCAGGAACAAAGGCCAGGTCCTAGCTGGAGAATATAAAGGATGCAAACAGGTACTCGAAGTACCAGGAATTAATGGGGGAACTGCTTTACTAATGGATCGCTATTCTGCCTGTGGATCCAGAACCTACATGTAACTGCCTAGGAACTGGGGAGGAATATGCTCTATAGTAATCATACATGTACCTGCGTTAGTAATTCCCCAAAGTGATCTTCAGATTTAAAGCTTTCTGAAAATGGATGCACACCAGATAAAGAAGAGGTCACTGACCCTCCTTCTGCTAAAAAGAGGGAACTATTTCTCAGCAAAATCAATAAAAGCTTATGACAGTATGCTGGATGAGCATACACTATTTGGCAAGACGGCAATGATAATTACATTCATATTTATGTCAGGACTCCAAACTCCAGTGAATGCCAAGTGCTTACAAATCACCATATTGGAGTTGCTACAAACGATCAACACGACAATAAAAGGATTTAATGCAATCAGCAAGGAATTAAGGGCCATTTAATTGATGACCCTCCAGAACAGATATGTCCTGGAACTAATTACAACAATGGAAGGCTGTGCTTACTCCAAGATCGGGCCTTCTTGCTGCACGTTCACACCTGCCCATGATGGAGAAAATGGAACCCTGACAGAAGCAATAACTATGCTGACAACCCTGCATAAGACATTTGGAAAAAGAAGTGGGCTAGACTGAAGGAGATGACTGGTTCCTGTGCCTGTTAACATGGATTCAGACCTCGATGGTGAATGCCTTCAAACTGGTACGAGCAATACTAGTGTTGGTACTGCTGGGATTCTGCGTTGTGAAAATCATCATTGAACAATGTCAAAATACAGCAAAGAAAGCTATTGGAATGAAGATTATGATCAATATAAATGCTGAAACTGTGAACACATGCAAAATTAGAGCAGCACCCATGAGAACATAAAAGGAAGTCCCCTCGGACGCCCGAGAAGTTCTATTGCCCCAAGGATCACAAGAAATATGTAGGACATTGGGTATTCTGTCCACCATCTGGGGAGCTGTAGGACTTGGAGGGTGTATGAACATATAAAGAATGTAGATCACTTAAGAGGGGTGACGAAGCTATGGATCTCAAAGAAACCACAGTGAAGAAAACAGCCAGCAAGGTCAACTACATAGGAGAAGCCTTGGCTCATGGTCTAGCTGATAAGCGATGTAGGCTAATTGACCAATGTGGGCAGTGGTCTGACGTTGTTCTCTGCACCTGGGTTTCATTCTGTTCATGTGCTGCTAAGGAGCCGAATGTCCAAGGTTGGGAGAGTATGCCAAGCAATCATAAGTGGCCATGTAGCAACATGCTATACAATGTTGCAGAAGCCAATCTGCTGTTATTATTTTTATAATCAGTATTACATGTATTTTGATGCGTGCCTACTAGATAAGGGGCAGCCACTCATGTTATTAACACTTGTACATACTATAGGTATATATGTTCCAATAACCAATGCCTCCCCTTGGTAGGTTTTACTGTTTGCCACGTGGAATGATATCACAGCTGACGTACATCGCAGTATAAAGGGCCTCATTACACGGTAGGCGGAGAACCATGGCGCTATTAGCGCCATGGTTCATGCCGGTAAAATACCGGCACCGCCTTGGTGGAAAGGGGAATTACCGCCCCATTCCAAGGCTGGCGGGGCGGTAATTCCCCCTTTCACCATTGCCCTTCCCCATTCCCATTTTTGCCCCATAGGGCAAAAAGCAGGCGTTAAATTCCCCAACCCGCAAAGGGACCTCGTAGTAAGGCGGTAAGGATTAACTGGTACCAGTAAAATACCGGTACCGGTAAACCCTTACCGCCTACCGTGTAATGAGGCCTTGTGTGAGAGAAAAGTAATCGAGAGTGTGTGAGCTGCATTTTGTATGGTCACCAGATTCCCCTACTTTATTTGAGATGACAATAAAGTAGTACTTTGCCATATTCTTTCAGTCTGTCTGGTTATTTGGGTCTGAGGTCATTTATTATGGTAATTCCACTATGCGCATGAGATACGCTCCAAGGTGCTACTGCACATAGCGCTAGGGCTGATGGGAGTGACAGTCAAAAACATTTGGAGAGTCAAAGTGTGTCAATCCGTGATTATTGTAATGGAAAAATAAAATCCCTAATGCAAGAATATGTTTTTGATGAATACAGGTAAATTGTTCTATTCAGTGAAAGCTGTGTTTCGATGACCTCAACTAGTGGCATATTCCACTATGTATAAGCCTACATCTGTGATTGGGAGCCACCATGCTAGTTACGTCATTTGACGAAACAACTGTTGTCTGTCCGAGGACAGTGCAGTCCATCAGGGAAATATATGTTTATCTCATTTCAAGAGTGAAGAATAGATTGAGTATCGAATTGAGTGTTAGACGTCCAACATGCATTATTTGTTTCAAAACTATTGCATTATTCATAACCAGTGGCACTTAACAAGACTTTTGAATTATATGGTTACTATGCCAATAGGCCCAATTTGAGATGTTTGTAAATACTAGAGGCCGTGCATGATAAGGCCCAATATGGCACCTACCGTTCCCAACACACTAATCTGGACTTTATTCAGTCTCTTTACAGTGTCCACAGCTATAGAGATAATGCAGCAGGGGAGCTCAATGCTCTCCCTCGTGGCTATCATACTGCGTTTCATATTTCAATGATGTCTGGATCAAGTGAATACCAGGGTTAAGGATGTATTTACCTAACAAAGCAATTTATATTATTAGGGTGCATAGTATTGAGCCATTGGCTCACGCGGACACCAAACCGCTTTTCACAGTTTATTGATCACAGAATTGTGAAAACGCAAGGGTAAAGGATCGAATTAACCCAACAATACAATTTGTATCGTTAGGCTGTGCACACTAAGCAGCTGGCAGAATTTATAGTTGATTAAAGACATGGGCCTCATTCCGAGTCTGGCGGTAAAAATCTGGTGTTACCGTGATGGCAACCCTACCGGTTCCGCCACCGCGGTGTGCCGGAAACAAGGTAGGATTACACCTTGTCGGCTGCGCGCATCCCTTATCTGTGAAACTGATGCCACCACCATCATGGTAACACCGGTGTAGATGGATGTACCGCCACCAATGTTGGCTGTGAATCAGCCTCAGCTGCGTGAATGCCGGACCTAGCTGCACCACAGACATAGAGCCGGAAACACGACAACCATAAATAACTTGATTGCCGGAACCGGAAAGAGCCCTGTGGCCATGACAAAAATCACAAACCACTGCAATCTGCCTGTGCCTGAAGCCATCCAGCCTTTCTGACTGCCAGAACCCATCCAGGGACATGTACTCTGGGTTTCCCCAAACCCGCCGGCGAAAGCCACACTTCGGTGAGGCAGAGCCGGCTATGCTGGTCGACCATATATTTGACAATGCTGGGGAGCTATTCTCAGCAGACCAGCACCAGAGCACGCAGCTCCGGAGCAAGGCAATCAGGGCAGCCCGGAAGGAGACTGCTGTGTGGGTGACAGCACGCAGTGTGAAAGACTGCCATAAGCGGTGGGATGACCTCTGGCTGAAGGTGCGCAACCTTCTGGCTGCACGCCGCTGGCAATGCACAGCTACAGGTGGCGGACCACCCTTGCCCATCAAGCTGCTGCCCTGGTAGGAGAACTGAAGCAGTGTGCTGCATTTGCAGGGTATGGAGGGAGTCGGTGCAGCAGAGGCGTGAGCTGAGATACCTGTCGAGGCTGGTGAGTAGAAAAACTGCACAAATATAAAGCTCATTCACATCCTGCCCCCATACCATCAATGCACATAAATGGCCATAGCACTGGCCACATCACCCCAACCAGACCCAGCACTCCTATGACCCATCTAGTGAATTTAGCGCTAAGCAAGTCACATGCCCTGCCCCATACACAACCACATGAGAAGGCACCACACATGACTGTGTGTGAACCAAAACAAGGGTGCCTGTAAGTAGACCAGCACACATGTCACAGGTCCGGCAAACACATGATGATGCCCCATTACAGTGGCTGCCAGGGCTGCAGTGCCCAATAGGCCTGTCCGTGGCGGGTGCTGCGGTCCTAGTATGCTGAGTTGCCATGGTACCACCACCACCATCAACAACTTTGACACTGCTCCTGCCTATCCACTCCCGTGGGTCTGTATGCGACAAAATGGGAATGTGTAACAAGAACATCCTGCCGCCTGACTTCCTGGCTTCTGGACTTGGAATAGGCCAGTGGCACTGTGAAGGCAGCATATGTACATTGTTAATGGCTCCGGCAGCAAGAAGCTGATAGCACTGGCAGGGTTAACACCGTATCTATAATGAGGCACAGTGCCACCTCCACACTGCAGCACACACACCCATGCACGGACACCCATACACAGTTGAATGTAAAGCGTGGCTATGGCGTAGGCCACACACCCAGGCCCCCGCCCAAGCTGCACATGAGAACACTGATGAACAACTCATAAGCAGACTCAACCGTCAATAGAATAAAACATAATACACAATGCCGACACTGTGCATCCTGGTTACGAGTACTGCATGTGTGTCTGCCGTGATGCCACTGCCAGCACAGCACAACACTGGTACGCCATCACCTGCACCTACACATGGGCACCCACCAATTGGTGAGTGCATGTCCCTTTCATGACCCTACCAGCCCTGCAACACATCCCAAATACCTGTACACGGGCAGACTCATGGCACTACCCACAGCCCAAAATGGTGTACATGTCAGCATTCCCAGCACAGCTGTGTCACATGTGCCATCTGCACAGTGCCTGTAGCTGAGTCTATGCAACACATGCATGAGTTAGACATACCATGCAGCAGTTCATGCCCCCACAATGTAATATTGCACGATGACAATGTTGCATGTAAATGTACAATTGTCAGGCAGGCAGTTCCCTAACATCATGTCTTTCATTCACCAACTCGAACATCATCTGACATGGATGGCAGATAACCACAGACACCAAGTGCCAGCGTACGTGCAAGGGGCACATCACAATATCCATCAACCTCCCGTGCAAGCACATCTGGCATTGTGGGAGTGACAACTGCCACCATACGCCAGGCAGAGCTGGCAGATACCCCAGCTGCCCCAGTCACCCAGACACCCCCTCTGCTTGCTCGAACAGCTGCCCCTGTCACCAAGACAGCCATCTGCTTGCCCCACCAGCTGCACTTGTCACCCAGACAGCCCCTCTGCTTGCTCCACCAGCTGACCCTCTCACCCAGGCAGCCCCCCTGCTTGCTCAACCAGCTTCCCCTGTCACCCAGGCAGCCCCAAGTGGAATACCACAAGGACGTGCACCACCCCACCCCAGCAGCCCGACTCATATGCCACAGACAGCAGTGATGGGGATGAGCTGTCGAGGCAGGGCTTAATACCGGCGAGGACACAGACCACACCCCGGATGTTCTGGTCACATTCAGCCCCATGAGCCCAAGAAGTCCTGAGTGCTCTTCCTACCCCTCACTATGGGAGATGAATGGGCATCTCCTACACATGGAGGCATGACAGGACGCACTAACTGCCCTGGGTGCAGCAGCACTTAAAAAAGTACTGTCTGATGAGGGAGAGCAATCAGGCAATCGGACGGAGGGTTGCCCGTGCCATTGGGCGGTCAGCTTGTGCCACATTCTTTTGTCTAGGAGGGTCCGTGAGAGCAACAGTCTATAGTCAAATATTGCTGAGACAATGTCACTGGCCCTCCAGACATTTCTGTCCCAACTCTCGTGTGAAAACACGCTGTTGCCCTCCACCAGCTGCACACCTGCAAGCTCCCAGGCAGCCATACCTACGAGGAGATCCATGCACCTGTCTGGCTCCTCTCGCAAGGACACGCATGTCACCAAGCATGGCCAAAGATAGTGCGGAACCATGGACATTTGCTCCAGGTGTGACTAGTTGTGGAGTGGGAAGTGGAAGGGTACATTTGGGAGTGGGAGGGGGGTCCATAGTTGCGACAGATAGTTGGGGTGTGGGAGGCGGGAGGGTATGTTTGGGAGTAGGAGGGGGTTCTATAGTTGGGATAGATAGTTGGGGCATGGGAGGGTACATTTGGGAGTGGGAGGGGGGACCATAGGTGGGATAGATAGTTGGGGCATAGGAGGCAGGAGGGTACGTTTGGGCGGGTATTACAGTTGCATCTGTTTTCGATTGTCTAAACAATAATACACTGCGTTGTGCATATCAATCATGACTGGACATTCTTTTTCTGCGTGAATATTAATTATTTAATAGAAATGCTTGAAATTACATGATAGAAATTGTGCAACATGTGCTTGTGTGGATTGTTCAAAAGAAATTGTGTATCAGAGCATCCTGTGCACGTTGGCCATCCATGGCATCACGCTTTGGTCGCACTGCCATCCCGTCATCGTCGTCATCCCCATCCTCCTCCGATGCAGTGCCAATTTCCGGGGGCAGTTCAATGTTGCGTTGAATACACATATTGTGCAACATGGCACATGCCAGGACAATCTTTCCAACCTTGATGGGGCTATTCATTAGTGCCCCGACGGATCTGCTGTGGCAGCGGAAAACTTGGGTAGTCCAAATGTCTGTTCTATGGTGCCCCGTGTACAGATATGTGCCCGGTTGTAGGCCTCCTCATGCATGTTCCGTGGGCGTCTAACAGGTGTCATCAGCCATGGCATGAGGGGGTATCCAGGATCACCTGCATGGCAGTGACAGAATGGTGATTTAATGTTTGTGGTGTCAATCTCATGCCAGTGATGTGAGCATGTACACATTTCCCACATTTAATTAGCACACGACGTAGCACATGCCACAGATGACCCTATTGATTCCTTTTTTTTATTTTTTATTTGTATTTAATCATTAGATGTTTACAAAAAAGAAGAAGAAAACACTCAGGCACTCGCAGTGATAAAACTCTTAACCCTGCATTGATGTTGTTTATGTTGATGTGGCTAGATGTGGTAGAAGTAGAATAGTGTTCATGTGTTTTCAAATGTTAAAAGTGGCCAACTGCCATTGGGTTCTGTTACCCCCTATCAGCCTGGCCCAACAATTGTCTTGGTCACTTAAAGCGAAGTCCGATAGAATATCATTCAGGTAGGTAGATCTTATTCCTCGAGTGCTCGGGCAAGAAAGAAGCAAGTGCCGAATTGACTCTGTCTCCATAGATGGCGTACAAAAGCGACACTCTTTTGTCGTTGATATTCCTCGAATTGCCGTATTTCATTTGTTGACAAGAGGTTGAGTCTCGCTCTCATTAAGAGATCTCGTGCAGACCTGGACAGGAACTTTTTGATGTATGGCTGAAGATCATTTAGTTTCCTGGTGTTAGAAGGAAGATGCTGTACCAATTTGTTGCATAAGGCTGCTTCTTTGGTCCTTATCCAGTCTAGATCTTTGAATTTTTTCTGGATTTTGATGGGATTTGTGAACAATGTTTCTTCATCACATTCCACCGAGGCTAGCGTTTCTAAGTTTGATTTGGACCAAATGTTTAGCATCTTATTGTTGGAACTGCGGCTTTCTCTGAGTATCAGATTGTAGATCGACAGCTCATTAGTCATTCGACATTTCCGGAATAACATGAGAGTGTTGATTTTCACTATTCCTCCCAGCGAGAGCAAGCTTTGTTCTTGTCTTATTACCACCACTGATGTGGAGTAAGGAAGGCCTAGTATGGATCTCCAGAACAACGCTTACAGCTTCGGCCAAAGTGTGGCGGGTAAGTTTGGCATAGCGTCTGCACCGTACGTTAATGTGGGACCACTTTTTTTTTTAATAAAAGTCCAAAACAGGGACCAAGGAGAAACGCCCACATTTTCTAATGATTGCCCTGCCTTGCGCAGGCAACTTTTTAGTTGTTAATTTCAGGTGGGCTTGCATGGCCAATTCGTGTCTGAACTGTCTAGGATCACTCCAAGGTATCTAAATTCCTTCACTTTTTCCAACGGTTGAGTAGCCAGATGCAGGACGACCTTTTCTTTTTTTTTTATGGAAGCGGAAATGGTCATAAATTTTGTTTTTCTTTCGTTTATCTCTAAGTTGTTGTTTGTCATATACTCCTGAAGGTTGCTCAGTTGCCGCTGCAAGCCTATAGGAGTATGGTCCAGTAGGATTAGGTCGTCAGCATACAGTAGTCTGTTCACATGGGTGGTACCCATTTTGGGAGGAAAGCAACGGACAGTTGGACTCGATTGTTGCAGGTCTCCAATAAATGTCAAGAAGAGCGCAGGGGCCAAAGGTCACCCCTGCTTAACTTCCCTTGCTGTTGGTATGGCCTGTGAAAGTAGCCCTTCCTGGTTTAGTCTTACTCTCATGCTGGTTCCTGTGTGGAGAGCCTTGTTTGGATCCAAAAGTGGTTGAGGGCATTTCCATGCCTCAAGTTTCGCCCACAGTAGTGACCGATCAACTCTGTTTAAGGCCTGTGTAAGGTCGATGAAGGTGATGAATAGTCTTGAGCCTCCCTCCAGCACTCTGCTTTTTAGTGCGCTGAACATCAGAATGTTTGCAGCTGTACCCAGGTTTTTCTTAAAGCCGGTTTGTAAATAATCATTACACAGCAATGTTTTTGCCCAGCTGTTAAATTCTCAAAGCAGTAGGGACCTATCGGGTGGGCCTTCAGATCTACATTTGTTATGCCATCTGGGCCTGCGCCCTGGAGTTTTTCAATTTTCTCTTGTGGCTTATTATTTCCTCTATGTCGTCCAGGCATCTCCAATTTGGGGATTCCGCTGGTAGGGATGTTCTGCATAAATTAGGAGACTTCTGGAATAATGATTGAAAAAAGTTAACCCATGTTGATTCTCCAATGTTAGGGATGAAGGTCAGCTCTGTATTTGTAGTAGCTGTTCTTAAGAGTGACCAGAACTCCCGACTGTTGATGGCTGTTATCACATTTAGTATGGACTCTGCGTCCTGTTGGTAAAGGGTCAGACGATGGTTGCGGACCCAAGCTTTATATACGCGAGTTCCTTCAGTTGCAGCTCTGGTTGCTGACGGAGTACCCAGCAGTTTTGCTCGACGTATCAATTTTTTTTTATGGCCTTTCTTTTGCCACTAGTGCTGTATCATACAGATGGCTTTTTGGGCCCTGGACACACTTTTTATGGGTTTGATATTTATACGTCATCAACAGTGGCAAGTATTCAATCTGTTTCAATGGTTCGACATGGGCCTGTTCGTAATACTTAGACATAAGGTCCTTTATAGCAGAGGCCGACAGGTTAAGTCTTGAGCGCTGGTTGTTGATACTCAGACGGAGGTCCGGATTGGCTTTTAAAGGCGCTTTTGTTGGCCAAGTCGTAGAAAGAAGGTTGTGGTCGCTGGCAGACGTTTCTATCCCGTCAAAGGATGTTATCACCGGAAGTAACGTCGTGGAAATGAATATGTAATCAACTGTGGCTCTTTTGCGTTGTCTCGTTTCCAAGTTGGTAAACGGATAAAATCTGGAAATACTCTATCCAGATTATACATACCACATGATTTCATCAGCCTTTGCCATTTGACTCCTCTACGAACCACTAGGCTTTCTGTCCCATGTAGATTTTGACTATGTGCCCTTGGTTGGCACACTGCATTAAGATGGCCGCATATTAAGAGGTAAGGGGCTAGATGGACTGCTAAGGCTTCATCAATGGCCGCTTCCAACATTTCCAGATAGGAAGCGTCGCTAATCGCCGCTGGGTTCCAGTAGGCGTTTGCTATAATGAAGGATGAAGGGTTCTCTTTGTCATCCTTAGCATCAGCGCTGGACCATGTGGCTTTAACCATGAGAAGGGATGAGTTGCTGATAAGCGTTGTTTCAAGAGCAAAGCCACTTCCTTGTCTACAAGCCATCAAAATGCCAGAGGATGGGCGCTCCTTCCGTCCCTTCTTTGATGGTGAAAAGGCGATTTCGTAACCCTCTAATGTTGGGGCCTGTGTATGCCAGGTCTCCTGTAAGCACAAGATGTCATAGTCAGATAACTTTATGTCCCCTTGTGCAGTCAGATGTAGGTGGCCCCTAGTTCCATGAGCCCAGCCGAACATGGGATCTGAGTTTAATGTCTGAGCAGATTTCACTTGCTCTGGGCTCAAGGTCCTTGCATTGCTATTCTTTTGTTACTCTTGTAAAGGCTTTTGGTAACCATGACCATATGCTTTGGGCTGACTTGGTCATGGAGTCGGATTTCGGTTTAGCTGTAGACACTGACTTAGTGATGGTTCTCAATATAGTAGAGGGTCTGCTAACGTGGCCAGGCTGCCTAATGTACCCTCCTGATGAGTTTGGGAGCTTTCCGTGGCTCGTGCCTTGTTCTTCAGTCTTGTTATGCAGCTCTGGTCGGGAATTCTGCTTTTTCCCGACTTCTTCACTCCTTCGTCTTTCTGCAGAATGATGCTCCTTTGCCGCCTCCTTAGAAGGTCCAAGTGGAGACCTTCTGTCTCCTCGATAGGAACGACGCTCCCTATGTGCCCGGGCTTCTCTCGGCTCATCCGCTTGCAGTCTCTTGCTCTTGAAATTATGTCCCATCGACCTTGAGGATTCAGTGATGTCAAAACCCATTCTCAGCAATGATTTTGTTTCTTCTTTTAATACTGAGTGGACAGATTTTGATGCCAGGTAAAGATGGGCTATGGACTTTCGCTGTCTCTGGCTGGGGTCCACAATAAGTAGATCATCGGTTTTGATTTTCCTCAAGTTTGGGATGAAGTTCAAAAGTCGCAGTACAGAACCACGATTTAGAATGACATCATCTTCATTCCCTGGAATCTGTTCCAGCTTGAGGATCCATCTCTTCTTCTCAGGATTTATCTCCCTCCTGTTGTATTGCTCCGTTTTTGTTACACAATGCGCCTTGTCCCGATGTTTGGAGGAAGCTGTGTTCTGGGTTGCTGGCTTATAAAGAGGCCGAGATCTCCTGTTGGCGGGACTATTACTCTTTTTTTTTAAAGTATGTTCTTGCCTTTGTTTTATTCGCAATTTCTTGTCGTTTTCCTTGCTTGCAATTTTCTGTGGCCCCTTGTCTTTGTCTTGATATGATTCTGTCGAGGCCGTGTCTCCCCACCCTACTCTCTTTGAAAGTTTCTTACACCGCTCCTCCAAAGTTTGGAAGTCCCCAACATCTGACTCCTCTCATGTCTCCTCAATAGTGAGGCTCGGCTGATGTGTTGACTGAGCTCGGGAATGAGGGGGGATGGGAGGTTTTCATTGCCTCTTGTTTCCTCAGTCATTGTGTTGGCTCAGGTTCATCATTTTGTCGTCTTCCAGAAAGTCTTCTGCTGACCTTGGAGATGCGGCCGTCTTCAAGGTATCGGCTCCGGCCACCTGCGAACTTACTGTCGCCTCTTGTTCTCCCAGCACAAGTTTTAGCTCTTGCTTGTTAGTTGAAGGTGTTGTACCCTTCATCAAGCGAGTTTGTCTAAAAACTGGTTGTAAGGGTTTTTCGAGGCCCGACGACAAGATCGATGTAGGTTTTGTCTTTGAGGAAGCTTTTAAGCATTTCGCTCCTGGCTTTTGTATATACTTATTATCAGCATTGGCCAGTTGCGTCGCCGGTGGGCTATCTACATTAATTGTTGTTGAGACTGATGTTATAGAGTCCTTTTCATAATGGACACATGGGGGGCCCAGTAGAGTGTTTAAGCTAGGGACCTTCCTAACCTCGGCTCCGGTCAAGTCAATCCTTGTTTCTGTTTGTGTACTAATGGACTTGATCTCTTTCATGATTGCTTGTGAAGTTCTCATGCCTTCTGCAGGAGACTGGGAGTCCTTCCCCCTAGACATCGGAGAGACATCAGGTTTTTCCCTGGCCATGATATAAGCTTCTAGGAAGATCAATTTGCTGTTCATCATCGCTGTTATGGTATCTTTTAAGTTGTCACTGACGGATTCATAGAGCTTCATGAAGGGAGCTACGGCTATTGTAACTGCCGACATTATAGAGAGCATGTCTGCTTTCTTTGGCAGTGTTTCGGTAGATGTCGGATTAGAGGCAATTGAAGATCTGGCTTTCAGTAGCATCTCAGTGAGAAAAGATTGTCTTACAGGCCGATGGCTGTTCAATTGCCCCGGAGAGCCCAAGGAATGACGCCTATTATTGTGGACTGATGGTAAGGACACGTGGCAAGTAGGTAGGAAGCACTCCTTTGCTTGGTCTTTATATCTTAGCTTGCTTGGGGTGACTCTCAAGGAAGGGTCACCCGTAGCTCTCCCTGGGTTTACAGATCTACTTCCAGTTGCAATAGGTTGGGACGGGGACTCATGTGTCTTGGGCTGCTGCTTTTCTCTCCCCTAGGTGGTTCCATGCCAGTAGGAGTAGGATTATTGTCCTTTGATTCCACAGCCAAGGTGAGGACCTCCCCGTTTTCGGCTGTCTCAAGATTTGCAGTGGTTCGATCCCTTTCTTTGTCGTTCAGGGGGGAGATCAGTGATGTATTTACCAGGACAGGCCCCGTCCTAATTTCTCTATCCAGTCTGATTTCAACACCTTCATTAGGTACTTGCACCCCCAATTGGCTTAGGACTGATGTAATTTTTGGGGCGCTCATAGGTTGACTTGGCAGTAGAGGTATGGATGGTTCATCAATTCTATGGAGTTTAGGGAGCAGCCAGCATTCCTTGAATGCCTGAAGGATTTCTGCATCCGTGAGCTCTTGTCTATGAGCTTTAACAGTTTTAAGGTGGGATTGGAAGCAGTTAGTTGTTTCCCTCTTCCAACCACTTTTGCTCTTTATTCGTAGTTAACTTCATAGATAAGTTTGTCTCCCCCTCTGGTAATAAAGTTTTTTTTTGGGAGATTCTCTGTTTCAACAGTTTTTTGTTCTTAGCTTTTGCGGTCCCCCGCTTTCTCCTGAGTTTAGACTCCGCATTTGTAGCACTCAGCTGCCTCCCTTTTCCTTTTTATTCCTGTAATCCGCTCTGAAACTGGCGAATTCTGCAGGCCTAGATTCGACGTGGGCCTCTCCGGAGTCGTTAAGCGATGGGTCTCTTCACTTGACCAATGTTGTGAGTGAACCAGGGCTTCCACCAGCATCGCGCAACCTGCCCGCCCATCGATGCCGCTGAGGGGTGGAGTCCGCGATGGGAGCTGAGCCTGCGCCTGGTCTTCCACGGGCTCGTCCACCGGCCCGGGTTCACTGGTGCACTCCCTCTCTACCCTCGGGTTCCTCTGGGTGCCCCCACATACAGGGCCCCACTAGAGGACAGAGACCCCGCCTCCAGCATCGCCTCCACCTCGGCCGGATCAGCTGCACCCGCCATTGGGCCCGGCTGCCCCTTCGCTCGGCCGACTTCTAAGGTAGTTGATGTCGAGCCGCACGCGGGGGGTTGGCAATGGGGGTATGCGTGTGGATTCTCAGAGCCTATGTTAAACCCCCCAGCGGTCCCGAGCAATTTGGAGGTCTCTAGAGGTCCTGAAGTTACTGTTAGAGTTGGTGTTTGAGTCTTGGATGAAACCTGGGGTAGTGTAGGTAAAAGTTCAGATAAATTAGGTTGTGGGGATAGCAAGTCTTGTTTCGGAAGGTGTTCTTTCCGCTTACCTTTTTTAGTGGTTGTCGACTTGTTGTTGGCATGTTGCGTGCTCTCCAAGCCCAAACGTGGGCGTGAGCATCTCAGACATCTGCTGTCCTCCACTTCGAGGGCCGAGATAGCCTGCGCCATCCTGTCATGCCTGCCAGGCATGACTGCAGGACTGCTCCTACTCAGCTCCTACTCCGCTCCGCTCTGCTGAGATCTGGGGGTTATAAGCACTTTCTCCTCCCACAGCAACACAGTAGAAAACGTAGAAAGACTGCAGTACTGCTCCTACTCAGCTCCTACTCCACCTATTGATTTCTGCTATCTAACATGTATTACCATTACCATATGTTTGGCCTGCTCACTGTCTGCAATCACGATATGCCCTTCGATTGTTACTACATGTCTTTTTTTCTTGTATGGCAACAAGGGTGCGTGTCTGCCTACTAGGAACCTCCTATCTTGTATGGTGCTAACAATCTGCCTTCTGCACCTGCAGCGCCCAAGAGGCCAGACACTGCTGTCCGCAGCTGGCCAGGTAGGCAGTGTGCTCAGGGGAGCAGCAGCTACTTTCTTGCCTGTGACAATACTCCCATGTACATATCGCCATTGTGTACTGTGCCACTCCATGGTTAGGGGGACTTTCAATTTACTGACACCTGGATTGCTGTGACACAGTAACCTCTAATGGGCCTCTGGCACCGGTAAACCAGGTGCATGTAAGGTGTGTGGTGTCCGGCACAACCCCAGTAGGGTATCGCTCGAGCATCACGCAGGCCTACGGATGTGGGCCATGTGCGTGTTGGCTTTGATGACTCTCACATATTGATGCACTATCCAACTGCATTGTTCTTTCATGTTGTGTGTTTTCCCTGCTTCAACATGCTAGTCTACATCTTCGGAGTGCTCATAGGTCATATTGAGGTGGGTGTTTACCCGGTAATGAATACTTGGTGGTTGCTGACCACTTGGGTTGGCATGTGTTGTGGGGTTCAATGATGATGGTATGTAGGTTTGCTTAATTTTGACTTGTTTGTGAAGCAGGCGTTGGGGGATGTGCACAGTCGTTTAGCAGGCACATGTGTGGCTTGTCTGATGCATTCTGGTACATGTACTTTTGTGTTGCATCATTTGGCTTATCATTGATAGGCATTGGGTCTGATCCATATGACCATTTGGTGCATGCTTTTTATGACTTTTGAATAAGGGATGCAATGTATTAGTGTTAGGTTGCATTTGCCACATGCTCTTCTACCCCCACACCCTTCACTACATAGAGGTCATGCATTGGTCATTCTACTCACCCAACAGCCACGTGCACTTGGATGAGTGCCTATTTACCCCCCACACCCCACTACACAGAGGTCATGCATTGGTTATTCTACTCACCCAACAGCCAGACAATGTGCTGTGCCATGTACCCTGGCAATGTGGAGTTCTGCAAGATCATTGAGTCATGTGTGGATGCCGATAAGCATGCACAGCAATGGGTGATGAGGTGTTCAGTATCACAGACCATCTGCACGTTGAGGGAGTGGAATTGTTTGCGGTTTCTATACACTTCCTCAATGGCATGTCTGGCTACCAACTCCACATGGGTGCAATCTAATGCACCAATGCAATTGGGCATGCCTGCCAGGGCATGGAAGGCCACTTTGGTGGCATTAACCTGGGCATGGGTTCAGGGTAGGACGATGTGGTCTGCCACATGGCGCAGCAGTGCATCCAGTACCTGTAAGAAGACCCTGGAAAAACAGGGTTGTGACAGCCCGTGCAGCTCACCCAAGGTGTGATGGTATGTTCTGGTTGCAAGGAAGTGCAGTACCGACACTACCTTCAGCAAGGGGGGATTGCAGTCTGTATGTTTATCAGGCTGTTGATGTCGTCATTAATGAGGGTGACTATTGATACTATGGTCTCCCTCTAAAGCCGGTACAAGGTGTGGATTTGCCTTGCGGTCAGGGTGGAGGGCGTGGCCCTGATGCAGGGTATTGGTGGCTTCCTGTGGGGTGCTACCTGCTGGACATTGATGTTAGGCATGGCCAACTGGTTTCTCATTCGCCTCCCACACCTACACTACCTCCTCTGCCTCTCAGCTGCTTCATACTCAATACCTTCTTGCAGGTTCCCCAGCCCAATTGCTGCTACAGCGACTGCCAGCATGGTTGTGTTGGGAGGTGGGTTGGGTGTGGGTGTGCTCCTTTTGTACATTCCCAGTGGTCAATGGTGTGCAGCTAGGCTAATTTTGTACTCCTGTGGCCTTTTTGCCAGCATGGTTGTGTTGGGACGTGGGTTGGGTGCAGGTGTGGTCCTTTTCTGCATTCACAGTGGTCAATGGTGTGCAGCTGTGCTTGTTTGGTACACCTGGGGCCTGTTGCTTCTCACCTGGCACTGTTTAACGCCTGGGCCGCGGTGCCGCTATTACAGAACAGTGGTCACGGTGCCACCACCATTTTTATGGTGGTGTTTCGGTGCAGGCGGAACTCTAAATGTGCCCATACTACAGCTGTGCCAGTAATGCAGGGACGTCCGGCGAATATTTCAACTGTTAACGGTCATGGTGCTACCAGGTGTGGTCAAACCGTGGCTGTCACTTTGCGGTAACAGTGTTTCCGCACTTGTGACTCTGAATTTGCCGGTCCAGAAAACGGTGCCGGTACGGTGCTTCCGGCACCGCTCTTTCCGGACCGGCATACTCGTAATGAGGCCCATGGGCTAACATGGTGCCCATCGTTTACAATAAACTTGATCAGGACCTAAGATTGTCCTTCTACAGTGCTCACAGTGACAGAGATTATGTAGAAGGGGAATCAAACACTTGCCCATGTGGCTATCACACCGCATCTCGCAAGCCATTTAAACATCGCAACAATTTCCAAATTATCATAACATTCAGGTAAGCAATATAGCTGCTTAACATAAATGCGTATATCATCTGGCAGCACAATATCTATACACACGGTACACTAATCTAGACAGCGTCTTCACTAGCAGTACCAATCAGATATTATACTGAGGGCCTCATCACGAGTCTGGCGGTAACCCTTAAATCCGGCGGTAGCGCTATTACCGCCATATTTAAGGGTCTGCCAGATCATGGTCTTGGCGGATTTCCCCCCAGCTCTGAGGGGGGGAAATTTGCAAAAAATGTGCCGATTTTCGACGCTATTACCGCCAGCGGGAAATCCGCCGGGGGTAATAGCGCGAATTTCCCCCATTGGGCCCAATGGGGAATGAGGAATTCCCAAATGCGCCCAATGGGGAATGGGCACTAACCGTTCCGCCAAACCTGTGATCCGGCGTTAATAGCGCGGGCGGGGTTGGCGGTAGGGCTAATAATGCCGGCGGTAACAGCGCCGGCGTTACCGCCCAACTCGTGATGAGGCCCTGAGAAAGGAAGCAGGAGTGGAAGGAGGATTGTGCATTATGCTGCCAGCTCAGGACCATTCATTCAAACTTGTAGGGTGAGTAAGGATCAAGAACCTAACTTGAAAGTTATGATATTTTTATTACAATATAAACACACAGTATATTAATATGGACACTGTTTTCATTTTCATGTCTAACACAGTTTACAAACCTATTAATGATTTAACACAGCATTTCCCATATTCAGGGAATGACACATTTGCTGGCAGCAGTTAGGCAGAAACATATTCCATTGCTGCCAACAAGTATATTGTAAGTTTAAAACAATTACTGATTTCAACAGCACTGTAAATTCTGCAACAACTTGAGTATCACGAATATACCCATTGCAAACCTTTCTTGAATATATGATGATAGAAGAAGCTCAGTTTCAGGAATGATGTGATTCTATATTGTCATATTCTCATACCATTTGAGCTTAACAATCACTATGGCACATTATTAAGGGGAATTATGGTCGACATGGTGCAAACACTTCAATAAA
This sequence comes from Ambystoma mexicanum, assembly GCF_040938575.1. Taxonomy (NCBI): domain Eukaryota; kingdom Metazoa; phylum Chordata; class Amphibia; order Caudata; family Ambystomatidae; genus Ambystoma; species Ambystoma mexicanum. Next base: position 638,016,944 of record NC_090925.1, read on the forward strand.
CACACATTAAATTCTGTTTATTTCTATTCTTTGGATTGGTATTGAAAATCGCATTAAAACCTGCCCAACTGCACTGCTCTAGTCTCACGGCATAGTGACATTACTAACCAAATAATATTTTAATAAGAGTTAGTAATAAAATGTCCACTTCACAATATATTAGGAAATGTTATCCACTTAATACTGCAGGAAACAATTGATATTACATGTATATGTGTAACTATACATTTTGTTTTCTTTTTTTTCTTTTTTCTCATTTTTGTGCATTTGTTTTTTGATTCTTTGTCATGTACTTGTATTATGATTCATTTGTGGATTGGAAAATCTATATATTCAGAAACAGCCCCGAGGAAGAGCAAAGCTGGAAGGAAACACGTGTTGGCTGATTACTTGTGCCGTTTGGATTCATTTGTAGAATCATTGACTCCATGGCATATTATGTTTTGGCGAAAAATCAGATGTTTTGTGTAACTTGATTGACCAATTATCATTTTGTATCTTAATTTCAAATAAAACAAATACACTATTTAATACTTTAAAAAATCCTCAGTACATGACTTTTGATTCTTAGAGTGAGGTGCCTAGTGAAACTCTGTGCATTTGTAGTTCATGTCTGAGAGCACAGCTTGCTTTAATCAATTACTCAGTGGTTTTTAAATATTATTGTTGTATTGTTTATGATAATGAAGACAAGTTCAGAAATAAAACTCTGTAGTCTATAATTGATCCATTTTTAATGTTGTATTGAACGTACATGACACTATTTTGGCTACCATGGGAGCAGACGTGAAACACACATTGACGAGTGGATTGGCAAACACAGAAACTTCAGTGTCTTGGGGTTGGGGAGGAGGAATGTTATCACTCACTTTCATGGAACATCAAAATGAAGGTGCTGGGCTGATAGCAGCCGAAGCCAGTGGGGAAAAGCAAATTATTTGGTGAATGGCCCAGAATTGTGCACTAACTAGGGTCCTATTAATGGCCCAATACTAACATCGATGGCAGGGAAGTGTCCCAGCATCAGGTAGGAATGCAATGATCTGATGTAAGAGCAGTCAGTATTTGGGAGGCAAGAGTATTCATTTATGGGATGGAGGTGGGCAGGATAACAAGAGACACGGGCAAAAATGGTTGTTCTGCCACACTCAGCAATGCTGTTAGCATGACACATAAACACGGTGGAGAATGTGTTCCCTGTAGGGGTTTGGGTTGTGTACTGTACCATAACATGGAGCACGGGAAAGTGATCACCACTTTGTAGATCAGTGCATGCTCAGTTTGTGGCTGAGTGAATAGTGACATTATGGGGATGAATTGACACTCATGTATGCTTCGCCAGGTTTCATCATTGCTGCTTCATTTGTGAAGCGGCATGCACATTCATCTCTAATGGAAAGGATCTGGGTCCAATCCCCATGTTCATGAATGCCTTTTCGAATTTGCATTTTTGTTTCATATCTTTTGTTACCGTAACTTTGAAGTCTGGCTTCAGACTACTGTCATCACCTGTTTCAATGGTTGTGGGTTAGGATGCACCAATCATATGGAGAGTCTGACCTTCTCACATGGATGCCCTGTTGCTTTGAGCTGTCAATGGCTGGGGAGCAGATGTGAGAACGGGTAATGCAGCTTAAGGGGAACACTACTTTTGAGTAAGGTAGTGCTGTAGAATCAGGCCTTATCGAGAAGTGTACTGCACAGTAGATTGTTTCTGTTTGTGTATTATGCATAGTTGTACATACAAGTATGCCCCATTCACTCCATATATACTGCACACATTCAACAGTACATATTTCTGGTGCTTATTTCTTGCATCCAAAAAATAGATTGTTTACAAACCTAGGAAGAATTAGGGGGTGAGTCAAAAACAAAAACCATAACTATATATTCAAATGCTGCAGGTGTAAAATGTATGAATTGATTAATTAAATTCATCAAAAGGAGCAATGGTGGGCAGATTTAATCCTGGGACCCAGTTGATTAGAGATCTCCCAATTGAGGCACTTGACCAGTTGATGAGTCTCACACCAGATTTGAACCCTGGTTCCCAGTCAATCACTAGTACACCAGGTAGGCATTCACCCCTATGGCAACTGCTGATGCAGAGAGTGTCAGACATCTGAATGCTTGAAAGGATATCAATGTCACACTCCGCCACACTTGCAACATGCCTGCTGCAAGTGCCAGGGCATGAAAGAGTGGTTGCACCCACCACCAATGAATGGCAGAGAGGAGCTTAGTGGTGCAATGCTAAACAGCTTCTTGAAAGGCTCTGTATGACCATCATTGTACATAGATTGGGGCTAAACCAGGGTCGAGGCCCATGGACAATGTGGCCAAGCATTAAAAGAGCGATACTCGTGGAGCTTGCCCACAGGTGCTGTGTGGTGATTGTGCATATGCAGCTCCATGTGCCCGGGTGCATGCTAGTTTCTGTGTGTTTGTAACTGTTTGTTCCGAGTGCTTGTATTCGTGTATTAGTGTACGTTTGTCCATATGTGACAAGACACATGTTTATATTGGTGTGTTAGGGCCTTTGTGTGTGTTTGCTTTCATTTATTAGTGTCTCTGCACTTGTATTAGTAGCTCTGTTACTTTGTGCTGTGTGTATGCTTTTGGGTTTGTGTGTTATAGTCATATGTGTTGGCTATTGTTTGTATAATCATGCATTATGTGTCAAGTCTTCTGTTTATTAGTGTTGTCTTTGACTATATTACTGCTGTTGACTTTTACACGTGTATGCTCATTTTAAGCAAAGCCATTATATCCGTTGGAGTGGACTGGCTCGGCAACCACGTTCACATCACCTTTAACAGATGTTGATTATTTTCCATCCAGGGTAGTAAAAGGCACAGGTGTCCATACCTTTTACCCGACCAGAAAACGTGCTTGGTCCATCTCCCTGTTCCCATTCTGGCCTGTATGCATGATGGTAAGTAATGATGGATGCCATTTACATACATTGCACCTTCATTACAATGAATCCCTATGGATTCTGCCTGCTTTTTGCAGTTGCAAAATCATTATGTAATTTATTTATTTTATTTTATTTATTATACGCTTGTTATGCACTTATACAGCAAGCACATAATGCTTTAAAGCGCCCACAGGGCAAAGGGAGAGAACAAGGGAGTGCAGTCTCGGGAGGATAGCTCAGGGGCAACGGGCTCGCCTTGGAACCAAGATGACGCTGAGAAAGTGCAGGTTCGATCCTCGTGTCCACGCTTAGAAACCTCTGGGTATTAAGTGCATTATATATAACCCATTACAAAACACAATAAAAAACACAAGATATTAAAAAACAGTGGAGGGCTGAAGGAAAAAGGACGAACCGACTATGCCTTGTGAGTATTCAGAATGTGCAAGTGCAGTAAGGGAGAGGGCAGAGCGGGTAGGTACTTGAGTATCCGTCCTCGGGGATGAGCAACAGATGAAGTGCATGATATGGTGAGTACTACACGGCCTGGAGCTGTGTTGGGTGTAAGTGCGAGTCTCCAGGCAGAGGGTGTGCCGTGGTGAGGATAGACAGAAGCTGGAGCGATTGGGTGTGGGAGGTCAGGGGCCCTGAGGATGGATAAGGGCCCAGGACACCAATCACAGCAACTGTGGGATTAGCAGAGAAGAGAAGATGGGAAGGAGAAGGTAAAGAGGAGAGTGTTGAGGAGCTTATGGAATTTAAGAAAAGCTCTCAGCACATATCAAGGAGTAAGGAGATGCTATTGGTTTCCCTTTAAGGAGCAGGGGAACACGCAGAGCACTTTTCCTGCCTTGGAGCCAGCTCCATCAGGAGAAACCTGATAAAAATGGCATGGATCGTAAAAATAAGTGGAGGACTTGTCTCTGCGTGGTTTTTTTTCCATTCAATCTACTTTGTGCAGCCATCAACATTAGGCTGTTAGTGCCTGTAGGTGTTTAGTGCCTGTTAATATCCGTGTGACTGCCTTAATCCCTGTGAGTGCAAGTGCCTCTTTGAGTGCTCGAAGTGTATACACGAAGCAGTGGCCTGCCACTGCTCCCCACAAACCCCATCGCCATGCCCATTCCAACAAACAATCCAAACCTCCAAGCACACTTGCTGTCTAAGGCAATGTTGAGTGCAGTGCATTGAGGTGCACGTGTCAACTTCTTCCTACACATGGTTTCTTTTTAAAATAAAAGTATAAGAGCAGTAAAACTTACAACAACAAAAAAAGTAGAGGAGCTCTGCTCCCAACCTCTCCCGCCACTGCCTCTTTGAGGCTCGTGTTCACCATAGCGCAGCGTGAAATGCATCAATAAAATTAATGCATAGACATTTTACGCATGAATTCACACAATGTCATATTTTCATTTATTTGTATGGCGGAGAGGGGGGCAGATCGTAATTTACGATTCCTCCTCCCTTTTCCTCCCTCTCCCCCATAGAGAAACGCAATCGTGAAACCGTGGCAAATGGTGCCTGCCATGTGCTCAATGCCAAACAGCATTTACTCTTTTTGCATGTCGGGGTGCAAAAGGGAGGCGTAAAGACGAGCAGTCCTCCACTTTATACCTCCCCTTTGCACTCTGATGCAGGGGCGTTGCTAGGGGGGGGCTAAGGGGGCTATAGCCGCTGATCTTTTGGTTGTAGCCCCAGATAGAATCTCAGGAGCTACAGCTAGAAGGCTAGCTAGCCCCCAGTCCCAACAGTTCCGACATCAGCATAGCCCCGGGTCTTTTCCAGACCTAGCAACTCCCCTGCTCTGATGTTCAAATGAGGAAATTAATGCGGACTGGATCCTGGTTGCACCAAAAGTGCAAACATAACAGGTCCTTTTGGCATTAATTAAGGGCACATAGAAAATGAGCACCTTTGTGTTAACGCCTCCGTTCATATATTGGTGTTTATGTTGGTGTTTGTTACTGTCAGCGTGTGCTCATGTTTTTGTGTATGTATTGATTTCTGTGTTTATGTCTACTTGTGCTAATGCCTGTGTACACGTGCTTTGGTATCCCTTTGTGGGCGCATATATGGGGCTATGCGACCCGCTGACTGCAAAAGTTGGAAAAACCCTCCAAGTTGTGTAGAGGCCACTAAGTTTGCCCCTCCCCCACCATATCTGAAGTTAGTACCTCTCCCAACGTTTGAAGGGATAGTCCCTCAAACACCGCTCGAAACAAAATGTAGGTTTCGTTGCTCCCCTGCACATCATTACTGGTGATACCGCCCCGCTTCTTTCCCGTGGACGTGGTGAAAAGGGTTTTCCGACACAAATAAATTTACCAGCAAATGGGAGGAGAAGGGGAGTGTTCATCTGCAGAAAGGAAGCTGTACTGTTGCGCAACCTGTGTGCTGAGGGTGGCAGTATTTGACCTCAGCGCTGATTGGGCAGAAGGACTTGATTGCTTCCAGACGGCGGTAAATCCACTGCAGAAACAATGTGGGTCACAAACTAATGTAGTATTCGAAGGACACAAGATTTTCATCAGAATTCAGGGTCCCAATGAAGGGGTAGAAAATGACGTAGCCTTCTAGGAGTGTGTCTAATTACGAACGCTTGCTTACCTGCTTCATTTTTCACCTTCCAGCACTGCGAGTCACGGGGGACTCTTCAGGAGGAGGCAGAGCCCGCTAGCGCCCACATGACACATCACGTGTCAGGAACTGCATTTAACTCGCCTGCAGGCACCCTTGCGGTGATAAGCCCAGTGGAGTCAAGCCCACTGGCTGTTGTGCGGCTGTTAGGCGGACAGTGGTGATTTAACCACACCGCTTCAGGTATTGCCAAATCTCGCTGCAATCGTTACCTCAGATATTCAGTCAAGAGACTTTGCTTGTTTGAAATTATTTCACCTTTTAACGTTTTCAAATAATTTAGTGTGTTGTATTGTATATTTCCCAAAGGGAAAAGCTGCACTTATTTTTAATAATCCTTTGCGAACAATTCCATGTTCTCCTTGAAAACAGGTATGCCATCGGAGATTACTAGAGATCCTATGGTTATCCCTCCATGCACAATGCCAAATCTATCGGATCGTGATCGTCTCCCACAAACTCCTATGAACCAGAATATCTCTAAAATACACGATAACTCCAAAAGCCATTCTCGTATTTCTAAGAAAAATATCATTTTGACACCAATTATTAAAACTCCTATTCAACATGATATTCGTAAATTTTATGAGAAAACGTCAAGTGGTAGAGCGATGACTGATCCGATTGATTTGGCATCTCTTGCGAGTGCAACTACCGATTTGCCTTTGCCTAAGTGTCCTCCAAGTGTTCTGAGTCCACCAAAACACTTTACTTCTAACAATGAGCCTCATATTCCCTCTTTGAGCACTACCATCTCAGATCAAACTTTATTAACCGTACCTCATTCTCCCATTAAAATTATTAAACCTGCTCAAACATTTGCTACAGTTTTAGAAGAATCCACTCACGAGATTGAAGAGATATCAAATGAAAGCCGTAAATCAGTGCGAGATATCCCTATTATGAATGTCTCGGTGGCCTCAGTAATTATTGAAGATGTGGGGCAAGTTAGCTTAAATAAGTCTCTATCACCTCCTCGTCCTATTCCCCCCGAGTGTAGGGACTTAGAAAGTTCAAGAGCTTCAATCATGACTGACTATGAACAACCATGCTCCATGGATTCAACAAGACAGGAGGATGAGGTGTCCTTTTTACAACCTACACCCCGCCGTTGTCTAACCACTGACAAAAAAAAACAAGCTTTTGCATCCTCAGCCAATCCTGTCCTATTAGAAATCACCTTGGGGGCCATTAATACCACCATATCTAGTCTATTTAAGCTTTTTGAATCTTTGGACCAGAAAATAGCCACTCAAACTACTAAGTTAGATCATATAAGTGACTGGATGAGAGATAACTCGCTTAAATGCATTAAAAGCCTCTCCTTAGAAAACCTGGAGCAAAGAGTATCTTTCATTGAATCTCATTGGTCACCTCATCAGGGCTTGAATGAACAATCTGGTGCATCCATCATGCAACGTCTCTTGAATCAAGAAGCGTTAAACAAAGTCCCTCTGACTATCAATCCAGTGTTACCAGCATTTTCCAAAATCATTCGTCCGATTGAATGTGTGGAAGATGCTGTGGCCACAAAAAATAATGAGTCCTGGATCAGTGTTGACTCTCCTGTGAAGAGTGCTGATCAATCTGTTGCTAATTTCAATTCGCGTGGATGCTCCAAGCAAAATCAACACAAAAAATGGGCGCACATCTGTAAACAATAGAAAAACAAAATCTGTGTCAACTAAGGCTACACATAGAAATAATAAAGATCTGGGTGGTACAAAAAAACAATCCCAAATGAATCTCCCTTCAGGTGCTGTGAAAACTTCTGCTTGCACCCCTGTTGCTTCTATAGACATTTGCGATGAAATCACAAATAAAGATATGGCCGCTACGGCCGTGAGCCTCCTTTAAATAAAGTTTTGTCATGCAATCTTCCACCTCCCCAAGTTGCTCCAAAGGAGGTTCCTAATTCCTCACTTAATTATGACCCTTTGAATGAGCTGGTACATTTGTTAACATTCAAGCCTGATAATGTGCGAACAAGACAACCCTCTCCTGCTGTACAAACGACATTGACCGCACATTGTGGGGTAATCTCTACAGGTGCTGTCAAGTTACCTCCTTCTGTCGTTTCTACACCAGGCGTTGATGATCGATTAAGCTCATTAAGAGCAGTGGTAGACTCTTATCTACTGAAAAGAATTTCAGAGGTATTGCCTGAAGCTTCAAATACTATTGACCAGCCTTCTCACATACATAACTCCCATAACAACACTGAAAATGAAGCTCCATTTTTTAAAACTAGAACAGACACCTGTACGAATCCCAAACCACCTCTTTGTAATAGTCGTCACAATCAAGATCTTCCAAAACAAAACATCAGGAAGAATTCGGAATCTCGTAATGTTGGCACCAAACTTCATACAAATGACGCCAGTGCTGCGTTGTCAAAGAAATTCAATCTGTTCCACACTTTAATTTTGAAGTGTCGAGATGGGCCCTTTCCAAAGTACGACTTATGTCGTGCTAGTGTCATTAATATCTTTGGGAACATAGAGGGATTGGATGCTATATCTTCCAATGATTTGGATCAAATTGAGTTTCTTTGTGACAAGAATCTATCCATTGTTAGACTATGGATAAAGTCTGGAATGGTTCGCAATACATTATGGAACGCCAGAATGGACTTATTCAATCTTGGTCTTCTATTAGCACAAGATCGAGCACGTCAGCAATCTAAGAAGTTCGATGTCAATGAATCTATTGTAGGTACCACTCCTGAAACCTTGTGTGCCTGCAATTTTTGTACTAAAGAATCATTTCCAGACTCCTTGTTTTCTGCTAATTCTCGCTCATAACCACGAACAAGTATTCCCCCTATTGAAATTTCACGTGCTAGTTGGAATACTCGAGGCTCTTCTCACTTGCAATGGACACTAAATAATCAGTTGAATACATATGATATAGTAGCCTTACAAGAAACGTGGCTAGTAAATCCTCCCATATGGGATGATCATGAGCTTATACTTCTTCCAGCAGAACATGGTGGTAAAGGTAGACCTACTGCTGGCCTGATAGTTGCGGTGAAAGCGAGCAAGGGTTTTAAAATCTCTACCTGGCAACCACTAAACAAATGTATGCAATTGGTTAAGATCTCCTTTAATTCTCAGTTATACGCAATTATTAACCTTTATCGAAATCCGGTGGGCATCATCGATGATAGCTTTTATGCTGCTCTCTCGCTTCTCTTTGAACTTGTTTCTGCTGAAGGTAATATTTCTGTAATTTTAGTAATGGGTGATTTGAACTTTTCTTGCTTTGAGTCGAATATAAAGAATAAGAATCGTGAGGGTGCAAGATGGATGTCTTTCATGGAAGATCTTGATTTAAAAATGGCAAATGGTGCGATCACAGGTGACATCCCTCCAATGAACACCTGGGAGAGAGGCATTTCAAAATCCACAATTGATTATATCTTCATGTCTAACAGCATCTTTATGAATACTAGCAAATTTGTTGTTGTAAAACAGACAGCTAGCGATCACCATCTCCTAGCGCTATTTTGGTTGCCCGAAATTGAAAATCGCTCAAAAACTGCACTTTGTTATAAACAGACTTTATCAGTCAATAATGGCAAAAATCGATTCAAGTGGTCTATTAATAAACTACTAGCTATGAACGATGCCATTCTAAACAGACAGAGGTTACACAAGGCTGATTCTTACATAGATGTTTTAAGCACCTTTGTGAATCTTTATCCCGTCCACAACAAGCCATTTAGGAGACATAAATGCAAAAAGGGGTATGTGAAAGTAAAGCCCTAATCAGGAATGCGCACAACTGGAATTATGTGAAAGGAAGTTAAGTAGGGGTTGAGCTGCTGTCGTGTAGGTGGTGAGGTGATCTACCACTATCACCTTAAAGTAAATCAAATTATTGTGGATTACCATCTACACAGGCTGCGCTTGATAACCATCTGAAAACCACTGAATGTGGAGAGTTTAAACAGAATGGATGGGGAAGTAGTCACAAATATATTCAGCTGGTTTATTAATGACAAGGTTGTACATTCACAGGTAAAGTATCTCACATTCAATGTGTTGAATAAATCAAAGCTTGAATAAATTAAACGTCTGTATGTACACCGTTGTGTTTATACAATTGTAAAAGAAAGTGTTTATACTTAAGACTCAGTATATTTGCATGTGATGTCAAAACACATTATTTGAAATGATAACAAGTATTTTATACTAAAGAAGTGCCAAATATTTTATACTAAAGAAATGCCAAGAAATGCCAACACGTGTTTCAACCAAAAAGGCCGTCCTCAGGGCATACAAATACATGTGTCGTTTGAACTAATATATAGTAATTGAACCTTGGCTATTATTAAATAGAAACAACCAAAGTAGGAGCTAATAGGTCAAAAAAGCAAGAATAAACAGGAGAGAAGAGAAAAATAGAAACATAACATTATAATGATACGTGTAGTTGGTTATTCTAATTATTGATATATAGATAGATGAATCAATTCATACCTTAATTGTGATTGTGATTTTCTAATTCTTGATTGTGCTTTTGATAGTTGGGGAATTAGTAATTCCTACATGCTTGGTTGGACAGGTCTGTAAGCTGTAAAGCCATAAAGTAAAATGGCGCATATTTAGCTTAAAATTCCGCACTGATAGTTTATTGTGCAGTAATAACATATAATTTGTAAAAAGTATAGAGGTTATAGTTACCAGTCTTGCAATCAAGTCATAGTTGTTGCTAGATTGGTGTGCCGCTAATGCAGTACAAATAAAGTATAACGCACGTTTTTAGCGTGCTTTCCCTTTAATACCGGCCATAATCTACAAAATGAACATGACAGCGTGTTTAGACGATTGGAAATATAAAAATGCTGCATCAACTTCGCTTGTGAGAAAAGTAAGGGGCAGCTCTGGCTTACCGGCGTATGCTCCAAATGTTAGTGTGCACAATGGCGGGTTGTTTCTCCAATACTGAAGGCATCGGCAAAGTCTGGGGGTTACTATAGTAACCTCCACGGATTAGGTCAGGTGATGTAGTCACATGACCCAGTTGCTTGGAAACTCCTTCCAAGCCGGAAATACTAGAAACAGACATATGTAGAGCGCTTGCTTTACAGAGATGCACTCATTTAGTGGAACTAAATTCGACAATAATGTTTCAACAGCTTGATTAAGTACAGATATTTGGTATTGGTGCTAAATACCAACACGGCATAAAAAAAAATAAAAAAAATGGAAACTGACATAGTCCACACAGTTTAGGTGCAGGAACTACGGTAATAAGGCTTGGTGTATGCCTTGCAGGGATGCACTCATTCAGTGAAACTCCATTCGCCAATACTTATTCAAAAACTGTATTAGGTTCAGATATTTGGTTATTGGTGCTAAATAGCAACACGGCATAAAAAGTCGAAATGGATATTGTCCGCACAGTTAACGTGCAGAAACTGCGATAATAAGGCTTGATGTATGCCTGAATTTGAAAGCCTTGGCTGTTCAATGTAGGAATATATGGTCATTTTTCATGCAACATATGAATGCTTAAATGAGCCTATATTGATACTAGAGTAGTCAACATTTTGTAGGGCATTGTATAATGTGAGGTGTGGGAAGGCAATTAATTGCCAGTTAAGAGATGATGATCGGTGGAATCTCAAATAGGTTCACTAGACTGAGTATAAGCACCTCGTGCATAGCCGATAAACCCTCTCATTGTTCATAGGCTTAATAGCGTATGTTTAGTATTAGATTAAAACATTTTTTGTCAAAGTTGCCACTAGGTTCCCATGGTAATATGACCAATTAAGGCTGAACTAGTGAAGCATGGCCACTGTGGCTAAATAATCGGAGCAACAGCAAATGCAAAGATCAAATTAATCAGGCTACATCTGAGTATTTTAGTCAACAGTTGGATTTTCACAAATTATATAAACACATTTAGTTTGTGGTCTTGGTTCAAGCCAAGTGACAGACAACGTAGTTTACAAATCATTCTTGCGTCCTGCTGTCGTAGGGTCAATTCTCTGTTACCACCTCTCTGATGTTGTTTGATGTGTTTAAGTCCAATGAATTTGATATATTTGATATTATCCAGTTGATGATGCTTCTGCCAGTGGGAAGCCAATGGGAGTCTGATATCCTGACTGCTGAGATTGTTAACATGTTCTCGAATCCTAAAGCAAACTTCTCTAATCGTACTGCCAATATAGATTTTCTGACATACACATAGAATACCATAGATGACATATTTTGTACGACAATTGATAAAGTCAAGTATTTTGGTTTGAAGTCCATTATGACAGCTGAAGGTTTTTGTAGGTGCTAAAGCATGATGACAAAAATTACATGTCCCACACTTATAGAAGCCTGCTGGCTTTGTACTTGTAGTGAGCCAATTATCCTGTCCAATTGGGTCAGGTTTAAGGAAAGAGGGACTAAGGATATTCCTCAGGGCATTTGCCTTGGTGAAGATAATACTTGGTCGATCAGTAATGTACGATATCAAATCAGAATCTAAATGCAAAATGTGCCAATGTTTTTGCAGTATGTACTGTATAAATTTGTGGTCACTGGAATATTTAGTGATAAAGTTAACATGCTTAGGATATTGTTCACTGGGCAGTTGTGTCCTCTCTGTCAGTAATTGCGGTCTCAGTATTTTCTTGACTGCATCAGTGGTTTTCCTAATTAGTTGAATTGGATACCCTCTTTCGCCAAATCTGTGTCCAATAGACTTACATTCTGATTGGAATGTTTCATCTTGACTGCAATTTCTCTTGGCTCTTAACATTTCACCTCTATGTATGTTTTGAATAACACTGTCTCTGTGGCTACTGGTGGCATGCAATATAGAGTTCACTGCAGTGGCTTTCCTAAACGTGCAGGTTTCGATGTTATCAGACACAATATTTATTTTAAGATCTAGAAAGGTAATTTCTGCTGCGTCCATGTATCCTGTAAACTTAATGTCAAATGTGTTGTCATTGAGATAAAGCATGAATGCTTCAAAATCTTCTTTACTACCTTCCCAAATGGCCAGGACATCATCAATATACCTTTTCCACCTGATAATGTGGTGCTTGAAAGGGTTATTCTGAAAAATATATCTTTCCTCAAAAAAGGCCATGAATAAGTTGGCCAAAGGGGGCGCATATTTTGCCCCCATCGCAATCCCTTTAATTTGCTAATAATAGTCACCATTGAAAAGAAACTGATTGTGCGTAAGAGTGAATTCCCAAAAACTTTTAATCATCTGTACATGTGTATAATGGGAAGCAGAGTAAGTTCTGAAACTGAAATCAATCGTTTCCAGGGCCAGTTGGTGTTGAATTGAAGTATATAGTGCTGCCACATCTAGAGTCACTAAATAGTATGTGGGTTTCCAAGTAATCCCTTGTAGTATTTGCAACGTGTGCGTTGTGTCTTTTAGATATGCTGGGATCTCAGGTACCAAATGTTTAATACTGCTGTCTATATAATCAGCAAGTGCTTCGGTAACTCCTCCCTGTCCACTCATAATTGGTCGAACTGTTGGGAGAATCAGAAACGGTTTATGAACCTTGGGTAAGAAGTAGATCGTTGGCATAAGTGGTTTAGAAATCGATAGAAACACCTTTTCATCATCTGAAAGTAATCCTTGGTTGTACCAGAATTGAAGTAAGGTTTGTAATTCTTGTAAAGTTAATAATGTAGGGTTGGTAGTGAGTTTCTCATAACATCCCGGCGTAGTTAGATGTTCCATTGCCTTTTTAATATAATCTGATTTGTTCAGAATGACAATGTTGCCACCCTTGTCGGCCTCTTTAATAATGATTGAGCTGTCTTCACATATGTCTTGTAATGCCTGTCGTTCCATCTTGGTTAAATTCTGTTTCCTACTGCAACAATTTTGTTGGAATCCATCTAAGTGTTTGTGAATTTCCTTGGTAATTGACTTGTAAAAGATGTCAATGACATTGTCTCCAGCGATAGGTGGCATGAATTTCGATCTGTTCTTGTGTTCCTTGATATCCATGTTTCGTTGATGGATACCGAGTTCTACTTGAATATCACTAACGGTTTTTGATTCCTCTCCCATGAGGTTGGAAAGTAAATTAATGTTTTCTATTTCTTGTATACTTTTGGAACTGGTGGCTGGGAGTTGTTCCAAAGATCTGTACGTTTCAACTTTGTTATGAAAGAATTTTTTCAATTTGAGTTTTCTTGAAAATTTGTAAAGATCAATTTGGAGTTCAGTCATATCAGATGTGGCATATGGTGCGAATGAAAGCCCATGATTAAGTACAGATAGTTGTTGAGATGAGAGGTGTTTATCAGACAAATTGATGACTAGACTTTTAGTATGGACTTCGGTTTGGTTTTCTTGAAGCTGGATCTGGTGTGTCTTTTGTTTGTATCTCTCCCGTCCTCTCCTCCTTGCTCCTCTTCCTCTTCATCCTCTGAGGTTGTTGGAGTAGGAAGATTTTTGCATCCTAAAGGGACATTTTTTTGGAATCGAACTTGTTTGTTTTGAAAATTGTATGTTGATTGGTTACCTTTCTTCTATCTTTTCATTTCTGCCAGGAAGCCTCGTCTAAGATGACGAGACCCTTCTGCATTTGTCTGTTCTTCCTCGTTGTTAGGGTTGATAGTAGTTTCAATTTCTGAGTCTGTGTCAGATGTGACAGGTGACGTTGTAGGCGTGGCTATTTGTGATAGATCCCCATCATATTTAGGTTGGTAGGTATAGACTCTGTCATTTAGGTAGTCCTTTTCGTCTCTATAAAATTTCCTGAATTTGCGCAACTTGATTTCATCCTGGTATTCGACTAGGATCTCATTCATTTTAGCATAGTTTTTTTCTTTTGAACTTGCTGGATTATTCATTTCTGTGATTTCAATTTTAAGTTTGTCAATTTCTTTAAGTACTCGGGCATGCTCGCGTTCAGCATGTATGACCAAGATTTTCATCATGTTCTCCGAGCTGGCTGTGATATTGCTTTCCCAGTCAGCTGCCAGATCCTGATCATCTTTATGTACAAAGTCGGGAAATATTAATATTCTTAGCCCTCTTGGTATAATATCTTGCTGGATGTAGTTTTTAAGTGATACTTGTTCCCAATATTTATTGATTTCCTTTTTGCATAATCTTTCTAATTTGATAAATTTTTGAATAAGAGTTTCTGATACATTAGGTCTAGACTTGAAGGGGTTGGTGTCTGCACCCCTAGGTGCAAATTGGGCAGCACTGTCCTCTTCTGTATTCTTAAGGTAGTCTGTCATAGTGGGAATCAATAATCGAGATTATTGCTGCAAGGTTATGGGCAGTGCAGCAGTCCACAGGGCGAGTATAAATGCAAAAAGGGATATGTGGAAGTAAAGCCCTAATCAGGAATGCGCACAACTGGAATTATGTGAAAGGAAGTTAAGTAGTGGTTGAGCTGCTGTTGTGTAGGTGGTGAGGTGACCTACCACTATCACCTTAAAGTAAATCAAATTATTGTGGATTACCATCTACACAGGCTGCGCTTGATAACCATCTGAAAACCACTGAATGTGGAGAGTTTAAACAGAATGCATGGGGAAGTAGTCACAAATATATTCAGCTGGTTTATTAATGACAAGGTTGTACATTCACAGGTAAAGTATCTCACATTCAATGTGTTGAATAAATCAAAGCTTGAATAAAGTAAACGTCTGTATGTACACCGTTGTGTTTATACAATTGTAAAAGAAAGTGTTTATACTTAAGACTCATATTTGCATTTGATGTCAAAACACATTATTTGAAATGATAACAAGTATTTTATGCTAAAGAAGTGCCAAATATTTTATACTAAAGAAATGCCAAAAAATGCCAACACATGTTTCAACCAAAAAGGCCGTCCTCAGGGCATACAAATACATTTGTCGTTTGAACTAATATATAGTAATTGAACCTTGGCTATTATTAAATAGAAACAACCAAATTAGGAGGTAGTAGGTCAAAAAAGCAAGAAGAAACAGGAGAGAAGAGAAAAATAGAAACATAACGTTAGAATGATACGTGTAGTTGGTTATTCTAATTATTGATATATAGATAGATGAATCAATTCATACCTTAATTGTGATTGTGATTTTCTAATTCTTGATTGTGCTTTTGATAGTTGGGGAATGAGTAATTCCTACATGCTTGGTTGGACAGGTCTGTAAGATGTAAAGCCATAAAGTAAAATGGCGCATATTTAGCTTAAAATTCCGCACTGATAGTTTATTGTGCAGTAATAACATATAATTTGTAAAAGGTATAGAGGTTATAGTTACCAGTCTTGCAATCAAGTCGTAGTTGTTGCTCGACTGGTGTGCCGCTAATGCAGTACAAATAAAGTATAACGCACGTTTTTAGTGTGCTTTCCCTTTAATACCGGCCGTAATCTACAAAATGAACATGACAGCGTGTTTAGATGATTGGAAATATAAAAATGCTGCATCAACTTCGCTTGTGAGAAAAGTAAGGGGCAGCTCTGGCTTACCGGCGTATGCTCCAAATGTTAGTGTGCACAATGGCGGGTTGTTTCTCCAATACTGAAGGCATCGGCAAAGTCTGGGGGTTACTATAGTAACCTCCACGGATTAGGTCAGGTGATGTAGTCACATGACCCAGTTGCTTGGAAACTCCTTCCAAGCCGGAAATACTAGAAACAGACATTTGTAGAGCGCTTGCTTTACAGAGATGCACTCATTTAGTGGAACTAAATTCGACAATAATGTTTCAACAGCTTGATTAAGTACAGATATTTGGTATTGGTGCTAAATACCAACATGGCATAAAGAAAAAAGAAATGGAAACGGACATAGTCCGCACAGTTTAGGTGCAGGAACTACAGTAATAAGGCTTGGTGTATGCCTTGCAGGGATGCACTCATTCAGTGAAACTCCATTCGCCAATACTTATTCAAAAACTGTATTAGGTTCAGATATTGGGTTATTGGTGCTAAATAGCAACACGGCATAAAAAGTTGAAATGGATATTATCCCCACAGTTAACGTGCAGAAACTGCGATAATAAGGCTTGATGTATGCCTGAATTTGAAAGCCTTGGCTGTTTTGCAAAGATCAAATTAATCAGGCTATATCTGAGTATTTTAGTCAACAGTTGGATTTTCACAAATTATATAAACACATTTAGTTTGTGGTCTTGGTTCAAGCCAAGTGACAGACAATGTAGTTTACAAATCATTCTTGCTTCCTGCTGTCGTAGGGTCCATTCTTTGTTATCATCTCTCTGATGTTGTTTGATGTGTTTAAGTCCAATGAATTTGATATATTTGATATTATCCAGTTGATGATGCTTCTGCCAGTGGGAAGCCAATGGGAGTCTGATATCCTGACTGCTGAGATTGTTAAGGTGTTCTCGAATCCTAAAGCAAACTTCTCTAATCGTACTGCCAATATAGATTTTCTGACATACACATAGAATACCATAGATGACATATTTTGTACGACAATTGATAAAGTCAAGTATTTTGGTTTGAAGTCCATTATGACAGCTGAAGGTTTTTGTAGGTGCTAAAGCATGATGACAAAAATTACATGTCCCACAATTATAGAAGCCTGCTGGCTTTGTACTTGTAGTGAGCCAATTATCCTGTCCAATTGGGTCAGGTTTAAGGAAAGAGGGACTAAGGATATTCCTCAGGGTATTTGCCTTGGTGAAGATAATACTTGGTCGATCAGTAATGTACGATATCAAATCAGAATCTAAATGCACAATGTGCCAATGTTTTTGCAGTATGTACTGTATAAATTTGTGGTCACTGGAATATTTAGTGATAAAGTTAACATGCTTAGGATATTGTTCACTGGGCAGTTTTGTCTTCTCTGTCAGTAATTGCGGTCTCTGTATTTTCTTGACTGCATCAGTGGTTTTCCTAATTAGTTGGATTGGATACCCTCTTTCCCGAAATCTGTGTCCAATAGAGTTACATTCTGATTGGAAAGTTTCATCTTGACTGCAATTTGGCTCTTAACATTTCACCTCTATGTATGTTTTGAATAACACTGTGTCTGTGGCTACTGGTGGCATGCAATATAGAGTTCACTGCAGTGGCTTTCTTAAACGTGCAGGTTTCGATGTTATCAGACACAATATTGATTTTAAGATCTAGAAAGGTAATTTCTGCTGCGTCCATGTATCCTTTAAACTTAATGTCAAATGTGTTGTCATTGAGATAAAGCATGAATGCTTCAAAATCTTCTTTACTACCTTCCCAAATGGCCAGGACATCATCAATATACCTTTTCGACCTGATAATGTGGTGCTTGAAAGGGTTATTCTGAAAAATATATCTTTCCTCAAAAAAGGCCATGAATAAGTTGGCCAAAGAGGGCGCATATTTTGCCCCCATCGCAATCCCTTTAATTTGCGAATAATAGTCACCATTGAAAAGAAACTGATTGTGCGTAAGAGTGAATTCCAAAAAACTTTTAATCATCTGTACACGTGTATAATGAGAAGCAGAGTAAGTTCTGAAACTGAAATCAATCGTTTCCAGGGCCAGTTGGTGTTGAATTGAAGTATATAGTGCTGCCACATCTAGAGTCACTAAATAGTATGTGGGTTTCCAAGTAATCCCTTGTAGTATTTGCAATGTGTGCGTTGTGTCTTTTAGATATGCTGGGATCTCAGGTACCAAATGTTTAATACTGCTGCGTATATAATCAGCAAGTGCTTCGGTAACTCCTCCCTGTCCACTCATAATTGGTCGAACTGTTGGGAGAATCAGAAACGGTTTATGAACGTTGGGTAAGAAGTAGATCGTTGGCATAAGTGGTTTGGAAATCGATAGAAACGCCTTTTCATCATCTGAAAGTAATCCTTGGTTGTACCAGAATTGAAGTAAGGTTTGTAATTCTTGTAAAGTTAATAATGTAGGGTTGGTTGTGAGTTTCTCATAACATCCCGGCGTAGTTATATGTTCCATTGCCATTTTAATATAATCTGATTTGTTCAGAATGACAATGTTGCCACCCTTGTCGGCCTCTTTAATAATGATTGAGCTGTCTTCACATATGTCTTGTAATGCCTGTCGTTCCATCTTGGTTAAATTCTGTTTCCTACTGCAGCAATTTTGTTGGAATCCATCTAAGTGTTTGTGAATTTCCTTGGTAATTGACTTGTAAAAAATGTCAATGACATTGTCTCCAGCGATAGGTGGCATGAATTTCAATCTGTTCTTGTGTTCCTTGATATCCATGTTTCGTTGATGGATACCGAGTTCTACTTGAATATCACTAACGGTTTTTGATTCCTCTCCCATGAGGTTGGAAAGTAAATTAATATTTTCTATTTCTTGTATACTTTTGGAACTGGTGGCTGGGAGTTGTTCCAAAGGTCTGTACGTTTCAACTTTGTTATGAAAGAATTTTTTCAATTTGAGTTTTCTTGAAAATTTGTAAAGATCAATTTGGAGTTCAGTCATATCAGATGTGGCATATGGTGCGAATGAAAGCCCATGATTAAGTACAGATAGTTGTTGAGATGAGAGGTGTTTATCAGACAAATTGATGACTAGACTTTTAGTATGGACTTCGGTTTGGTTTTCTTGAAGCTGGATCTGGTGAGTCTTTTGTTTGTATCTCTCCCGTCCTCTCCTCCTTGCTCCTCTTCCTCTTCCTCCTCTGAGGTTGTTGGAGTATGAAGATTTTTGCGTCCTAAAGGGACATTTTTTTGGAATCGAACTTGTTTGTTTTGAAAATTGTATGTTGATTGGTTACCTTTCTTGTATCTTTTAATTTCTGCCAGGAAGCCTCGTCTAAGATGACGAGACCCTTCTTCATTTGTCTGTTCTTCCTCATTGTTAGGGTTGATAGTAGTTTCAATTTCTGAGTCTGTGTCAGATGTGACAGGTGACATTGTAGGCGTGGCTATTTGTGATGGATCCCCATCATATTTAGGTTGGTAGGTATAGACTCTGTCATTTAGGTAGTCCTTTTCGTCTCTATAAAATTTTCCTGAATTTGCGCAACTTGATTTCATCCTGTATTCGACTAGGATCTCATTCATTTTAGCATAGTTTTTTTTTGAACTTGCTGGATTATTCATTTCTGTGATTTCAATTTTAAGTTTGTCAATTTCTTTAAGTACTCGGGCATGCTCGCGTTCAGCATGTATGACCAAGATTTTCATCATGTTCTCCGAGCTGGCTGTGATATTGCTTTCCCAGTCAGCTGCCAGATCCTGATCATCTTTATGTACAAAGTCGGGAAAAATTAATATTCTTAGACCTCTTGGTATAATATCTTGCTGGATGTAGTTTTTGAGTGATACTTGTTCCCAATATTTATTGATTTCCTTTTTGCATAATCTTTCTAATTTGATAAATTTTTCAATAAGAGTTTCTGATACATTAGGTCTAGACTTGAAGGGGTTTTGTCTGAACCCCTAGGTGCAAATAGGGCAGCACTGTCCTCTTCTCTATTCTTAACGTAGTCTGTCATAGTGGGAATCAATAATAGAGATTATTGCTGCTAGGTTATGGGCAGTGCAGCAGTCCACAGGGCGAGTATAAATGCAAAAAGGGGTATGTGGAAGTAAAGCCCTAATCAGGAATGCGCACAACTGGAATTATGTGAAAGGAAGTTTAGTAGTGGTTGAGCTGCTGTCGTGTAGGTGGTGAGGTGATCTACCACTATCACCTTAAAGTAAATCAAATTATTGTGGATTACCATCTACACAGGCTGCGCTTGATAACCATCTGAAAACCACTGAATGTTGAGAGTTTAAACATAATGGATGGGGAAGTAGTCACAAATATATTCAGCTGGTTTATTAATGACAAGGTTGTACATTCACAGGTAAAGTATCTCACATTCAATGTGTTGAATAAATCAAAACTTGAATAAAGTAAACGTCTCACAGGTAAAGTATCTCACATTCAATGTGTTGAATAAATCAAAGCTTGAATAAAGTAAACGTCTGTATGTACACCGTTGTGTTTATACAATTGTAAAAGAAAGTGTTTATACTTAAGACTCAGTATATTTGCATGTGATGTCAAAACACATTATTTGAAATGATAACAAGTATTTTATACTAAAGAAGTGCCAAATATTTTATACTAAAGAAATGCCAAGAAATGCCAACACGTGTTTCAACCAAAAAGGCCGTCCTCAGGGCATACAAATACATTTGTCGTTTGAACTAATATATAGTAATTGGACCTTGGCTATTATTAAATAGAAACAACCAAAGTAGGAGGTAGTAGGTCGACCAAGTATTATCTTCACCAAGGCAAATACCCTGAGGAATATCCTTAGTCCCTCTTTCCTTAAACCTGACCCAATTGGACAGGATGATTGGCTCACTACAAGTACAAAGCCAGCAGGCTTCTATAAGTGTGGGACATGTAATTCTTGTCATCATGCTTTAGCACCTGTTCATGGGTTTGATCTAGCTCTCTATGAGAGAAAAAAAGCTTATAGAAGAGAGATTAGAAATCTTTGGAAAGTACCCATAAATGTCCAGATTAAAGCTGTCAATATTGTTAGTTCGAGATATCGAAATTGGGTACGGTCCAGAAAAGCAGCATTACATCAATTAGATAGTGAAAAGGTTTTAGCAGCTTGTCGTAATAAAAATTCTGCCTTGGTATGGGAGCTACTGAATAAATGTAACACATCACCCCAAGTTCACTTGCAACTTAATGGAGTATCTGAATCTGTGTGGGTTACTCATTTTTCAACACTATACAACGATTCTAAAATGAGTTGTTACAATTATAACAGCAGCTCTGCGAAATGTTGGGACTTGCATTGTACACAATCCATCATTCAAGACTTTATTAAAACATCATCCTCGTCAAGAGCGGCAGGCCTTGATGGGCTCACGAACTTGATGTTCAAACAAAATACAAAAGAATGGGCGATAATCTTGAACAAAGCTTTTCACCACATTTTGCAAACTAAAAATATTCCAGAATAATGTCGTTCATCTGTGATTATTCCGATCTATAAAAAAGGTGACCGTATGGATGCTAAAAGTTATCGTCCAATAGTGCTATTGGATGCTCCAGGAACATTTTTTTCTAGGTTGGTGTTAAGAGACTTTAATGTCTGGTCATCTACAGCAAGTCAACGTGATCCAGCACAAACTGGTTTTGTGGCTGGTTTGGGCACTGGCGTCAATTTAATTGCTTTAAATGCCATAAGACAACAAGCACAGAATAAGAGACAATCCAGATATTTTGCGTTTGTGGATCTTCACTCCGTCTTTGATTTGGTATCAAGACCAAAACTCATAGATAAGTTAATCAAGGCGGAGTGTCCTTCCACTCTTATTGACATCATTTTTGCTCTCCATTCAAAAACTAAGGTCTTCATAAGATTAAACAAAGAGGGCCTCTTATCATCCCCAGTTCTCACGCTCAGAGGGCTGAAACAAGGGTGTATTTTAGCATCAGCCTTGTTTAATTTTTTTTATTAATGATGCACGCTGGATTTTTAGCAAAATAATGGCTGATGCGCCTAAACTGAACGGTGTGAAAATTAGTCTTTGTGGTACGCGGATGATCTTGTCTTAGTATCAAAAACACCTAGTGGCTTAACCAATCTTCAGTCAGCACTTTGTTGCTACTTTAAAGAAAATGAATTGGTAGTAAATACTGGTAAAACACAGATTGTCACGTTTGTCCCTAAAGGTCTACGCAAGCACTTGCTAGAATGGCAAATTGAGGGGATCCCCATAAAGATGGCTCCAAATTATGTTTATTTGGGCCTTATTTTTGATGGTTGTCCTAGATTCGCATCTGAACAAAATCAAACAGAAGCTAACTATGGCGATCTGTCAAACACGATTGATTGTTTCCAAATATGACAAATTTTCAATCAAAGCTGCCATTACATATTGGAACCAGAATGTTGTAGCAACTATCCTTTATGGTCTTGAAACGCAAATCATTCCCCCAGGCTTCCTCAATTTATTAGAAGCCAAGTTCTGGTGTGCCACTTTACATCTACCACAGTGTATCCCTGGTGTGTTGATGCGCTATGAATTAGGTTTAATTTCATTAACTGCCTTACACAATTGGCGATTATGAGCCTTATTTCATAAATGCTTGCTATCTACATGTGATAACTCTACATTATCTTCCATTTCTAGTTATTTACTTAACTCATCAGAATTATTTCCAAAATACTGGTCCACAAATATTCTAACAATTATGGTGAATGCTGATATATCACTTGATCTTCTCGCGTTTCACCCGGAGCAAGCAAAGAAGAAAGTTTATATGATGGACTGGATCGACACTAGAGTTCAATGCTTAATTTACAAAGATTTTGACTCTGCAATATTTGGACCCAAACGCTATAGAGATACTGCTTCCTATTTACGTTTGGCTCCATCTGCTGCTATTAGAACTGCTATCCTACGGTTGCGGTTCAACATTTGGCGCACTCGTGAGGTTAAAACAAGAAGAAAGCAAATTCCCTCGGACCTCAATTGGTGTAGGTTTTGTAAAAATGCAGCGATTGTCGAAACTCTGCAACATATAATATTGGATTGTCCAGCCCTCACAAGCTTGAGAAGTTCTCATTTTGTTAATCATTTTGCGTATTTTGCACAAATTGACCATAGAAATAAATGGGTCGTCATTGGCAGCAACTGAATGCATGAGCATAAGAATTGCCACCATTAACTTTTTAAAGGCTTTGAACATGGAATGAAAATTGTGTCACATCGTTTATCTTCGCAATGATAAATTTGTAATCATTTTATCCTATCGTGAAAATATTTTGTCAACCTGTGAATCTATATGAATGTCTTTTTCTACCGTGCATATGTATTACCTTTTCTCGTTTTTATGCTTATGAAATCTTTACTATGTATAAATTGAAAAAGTTGATGTCATTTCAGCTATATTCAATAATAAAAAAAATTTAAAAAATGACGTGGTTGCTCTTGGAGGGTTGAGAGTTATACATGCGATTTGGTTTTTTAGGACATTTCTCCCTTTGATGAACAGTTTGTAAGATGCAATATTAATCCCAAAATTCAGGAACGGTCATAAGCAAAATATCCTGTGGTTGATGATGCTGTAATTATTGGCCAAACTAGTGTGCAAATGGCCCAGTTAGGGGTCACAGATGAAGTAAGACAAATGTGAGAGTGCCTGGGTGGGTGTGGTCAAGCTCATAGAAGCAAAATGTGACATGAAGTCAGAAGTAGACAGCAGGTAAACAAGATGTTTCCACTGCAGCAATTCTGGCCACTTGGGCAATAGTCAACTCTATCGGGTCAAGAATGTGGCCTGTAATAAGTAAAAAAAAAAAGTTCAGGCACTTTGCGTGTCAATGTTAAGGTTCTGGTGTTGAACAAATGATACGATATGATATGTCATTTATAATGCGCCTGTACACAAGTGTTTCTAGGTGCGACAAGACAAGGGAGGAAAGACAGAGGGAGGACAAGACAAACAAGCTTACTAGGCCTTGTGTCATTCAGATCGTGCAAGTGCGACAACGCAAAGAGGAGGGGGAAGGGAGATGGGGAAATTGCCACGGAGAGGGAAGTGTAATCAGGGCAGAATTGCTCTGAGTAAGTGCAGCCATGGCAGTGTGGCTCTTGGTGAGTGCATGGAGGCAGGGGACTGTAGCTCTACAGTTACAGCCCCTAAGTGTATGCTAGGCCCAGAGGCAGTGCAGGGGTGACTGGTCGTGGAGGAGACTGGTACCAAGTGAGACTCTGAGGGTAGCCAGGCTACCAGTCACCGTGGCAGACAGGTAGGTCAGAAGGGGGAAGAAGAAGAAAAAAGGAAGGTCTTGAACTGCTTCCAGAACTTAAGGTGGTCCGGCTGAAGTTTGAGGGGGGCAGTGAGGCCATTCCAGAGCGAGGCACCTGCATAGGAGAGCGATCTACCCTCCACTCTCTGTATGGAGAAGTGTCTGGCCGTCAGAGAGTTTGAGGTAGCTGAGCGAAGGGCTTGAGAAGGAAGGTATTTTGGAAGAGAGAATTGGGTGTAGTGCGGGCCTTGGCAGCGGAAAGCCTTGTGGACTAAGCAGAGGGTCTTGTCAGGGCTGGAGACATACGGTCCCTGGGCTTGAGACCAAAGATAAGTCTCATAGCCCTGTTCTGGATTAGTTGCAGAGGGCGGAGAGTAGAGGAAGGCAGATTGAGAAAGAGACTGTTGCAGTAGTTCAACCTAGAGAGAACCTGGGCTCTAGAGACAGTGAGCTACTGTGGAAAGTGCAAAAAAAGAAGACTACCTCTGAGAAGGTGTAGCTGTAATGGGCCTTCTTGG
Organism: Ambystoma mexicanum; assembly: GCF_040938575.1. Classification (NCBI taxonomy): domain Eukaryota; kingdom Metazoa; phylum Chordata; class Amphibia; order Caudata; family Ambystomatidae; genus Ambystoma; species Ambystoma mexicanum. The sequence continues at coordinate 638,041,735 of NC_090925.1, forward strand.
CAAGGTCTGTGATGTGGGGTTGAAGATGACACCAAGGTTTTTTGCCTCACAGGAAGGAAAAGGAAGAGGGCCAAAGGAGAGCACCCAGAGTGAGAGAGGGAAAGCGGGAGCAGTGCTCTCAATATGAAGTATCTCTGTCCTGATTTGTGATGCCCAGGTTCTCACAGAGACGATTGATCAGGGTGGTGTGATTGACCGTGTCAAAAGCAGAGGAAAGGTTGAGGAGGATGAGAAAAGAAGGAAGGCTGGAATCAAGATTAGTGAGCAGATCTTCACAAGTGTTCAGGAGAGCAGTTTCCGTGCCTCTGACTGATTTGAAGCCAGACTGATGGTCATGTAGACAACCAACTGATTCAGTGTGGAGAGTAGGCTTGGAGATGGCCAGCTTTTTCAGGAGTTTGCCCAGTAAATGAGTGATAGAGACCAATAGTTTGCCAGACAGATAGGTTTGGCATAAGGCTTTTTAAGGAGGTGGTGCACAAGGGAGTGCTTGAGGAGAGAGGGGAAAGAGCCAGTGGGGAAAAAGTGATTGCAGAAATCAGCCAAGGCTGGACCGAGGGTGTCAATGTGGTCCTTGATGGTTGTGGAGGAGCAGGGGAGCACCTGTTTGGACAACACTTTCGTAGATCGGACTTGTCTGGAAACATCGTCAGGTGCTGTTGAAGAGAAAGAGGATAGGGAGAGGCGGCCAGAGAGGGGCCATGAAAGGTAGAGTGAGAGGAGGAGGAGAGAGAGAACAGGATGTTCTGAGTTTTAGTGGTGAAGTGAGAAGCCAGAGCCATGCAGAGGGCCTGGGAGGGAACAGGAGAGGTAGAGACTGCAGAAGGATAGGCCAGCTCCTTGCAGATTTTAATGAGTTTGGCCATGTTGTTAGAGGATGTAGTGCTGTAGGCTTGGATGTGGACTCTCTTCTTGGACAGGACAGAGAGTCTGTATTGCCTTTGGAGCAGGCGGCAGGCCAGTTTTACAGAGGATGCACCCAAAGCTCTCCCCTTCCTCTCAGCCACCCTGCACTTGCATTTCAGGGCGGTGAGGTCAGAGTCATACCAAGAGTTGCACTTGGAGGTAGGCTTCAGTCGGATTCTGATGACAGGGGCAAGGAAGTCCATAGTGTTGGAGATAAAAGGAGGCAGTTTAGAGAGGGCGGTGTCAGAGTGTGAGTCATCTAAAGGTGTAGAAGGAGCAGAGAAATTAGAGGCAAAGGCATCCACTGACATGATTCATGGGCTGAATGACGGAGAAGATAGGTGGCAGTGCGGGGGTGGGCTTAGCATGAGTGACAGAGTTTCAGGTGAGAGGAGAGCAGAAAATGGTCAGTCCAAGAGAGAGGAGAGGTGAGAGGGTTAGAGAGGGGGGATGTCTGTGGTGATGGGAACATCCAGGGTGTGTCCAGCAGAGTGTGTTGGATCAGAGGGTAGAATGGGGAGATAGAGTGTTGCAGAGGTTGCAGAAGAGCCCATAGGAGGTATTCGGAGGAGAATGCGTTGAGAGGTCGAGGCAAGGAGAGAAGAGGAGAGGTCATCCCACTCTGAGAGGAACAAGGCAACCTGACTAGGTGGCCTATAGATGGTAGCCACAGTCAGATAGCAGCCAGGAGAGATAGAGAGCCTGCAGACCAGGCATTCAAAGGAGTTGGCCTGCATGTGAATGACAGAAGCAGGGACTCTTCTCCGAAAAGATCAGGGCTACGTCACTTCTGGGTCAGTTGGTTCAGGGCGAGGAGAGAATCTTGTAGCCATTAGGGAGAAAAGTGTCAACACTTGTGACAGAGCTTGCAGTGAACCATGTCTTGGTGAGAGCAAGGACATCCAGGTCAAGTTTTTCGAGGAGGTGGCAGATGTCAGAGGAGTGTTTGACAGCCGAGCAAGAGTTGAGAGTAGTGACGTAGAGCAGGTTGCCACATTTGAAAGACTCCTGGGGTGGGGTACAGGCTTGAGGTATGCCGAGTGGAAGTGGTAGAGTGGCCAGAGTGTCTACAGAGGTGGAAGCATGAGGTGGCATTGTAGCCAGATAGGAGGAGGAAAGTTCCAGGGATTCAGTGGACAAAGGAGGTGGCAGATGAGCCTGAGAGGTACTAGCAGAAGTAGCAGGAGAGGGAAGGAAGTTGATAAACCACGAGAGATGCCTATCGAAAAGGAGGAGATTCGGCTGAGGGCCCTGGACCAACACAATGCCTTTTAGATAGACATTAATGATGGTCTTGGAGGAGTGGAAGGAGGCGAAGAGGGACTCCCGCTGTGTGCCATCATTATTGGGAGAGAAAGAGATAGGAGAGAGAGCCAAGACCATATGAGGGGTCTATAGGTCTGGGGAGGGACCGAGAAAGAGGATGTCAGTGAGAGTCGTGTTTGGAGGAAGCACTGATGGAGGTATCAGCGATAGGGAGGCCAGGGTTGGAGACCAGGGTGACCCTCTTGAACATCTTCCTTCCAGACTTAGTGAGAGGGTTAGGAAAGGAGATAGAGTAGCAGTTAGAGAAGATGGGAGAAACGGAAAGCACCATAGAGGGTGCGAGGAAGACAGTAGGAGGAGGAGGAAGGAGCGAAAGAGAGAAGGAGAGATGCACAGCCCAGCACCGCACAACACAGGATGCACAGAAGGGGGTCATGCAGTAGGGAGCACACAGGGGGAGCAGACATGTGACACACAGCAGTACAACAGTACCCCCAGTGTGGTGGGGACCTAGAGAGTGGGAGAGAGCCTAATGGGACAAAGTTGACAGTACAACAGTAACCACAGTGGATGGGAACCTAGACAGTGGGAGAGAGCCTAAAGGGACACAGTTCACAGTACAACAGTAAGCACAGTGGATGGGAACATAGAGAAGGGGAGAGAGCCCAATGGGACACAGTTCACAGTACAACAGTAACCGCAATTGAAGGGGACCTAGAGAAGGGACACAAAACACAAAGTACGGCTAATTGCTAGAGGGGAGAGCCTAGTGTGGCACAGAGACAGAGAACATTACGTCAGATGATTAGGTGGAAGAATGTGCAAAGGCCGAGTAGTTTAGTGGAGAGCAGTAGTGGCTGCTGCCCCTTCCCACACCTTTCTTACCTTTCAGTCGCTGATGGTCGACGGCTATGTAGCGTACGCGCTGTGAGAAACCAGATGGTGTCTCACTCGATAGTTCCCAGGGATATCTCTCTCAGGTGGTCAAAGCATGGTCATCGCCTTTGGATGCAGACCCTGGGGTGGACCAGTGCAGGAGGATTGCCTCGGCCAGGGGTCTTTGGAAAGTGGGGGTGAGGTAACTGATGACGAGACGCGGTATTCCACACTCTTTTGTTTATCTGATCCATCCTATTTTTTAGGATCTTCCAAAGTCCCAACTCCTCCCCCCTTTTTACACAAACACTGGGCCGAGGAAGGGGGTGACTGAGAGCAACCAGACCAACTCTCTCACCTCGTATTGGACATGTCCCGTTAATCGGGTCATGCAAAGTCAGGCACTTTACTCTAAGTGCATACACCTAATACCAATTAGCTCTCCTCACACGAATAAAAGGCAACACCTAACGACACACTCTGAGCAAGGCAGAACACGAGTACGAGCAGAACTTCCGGAACAAATGCACACCTACTGGAGCAGAGCAATGGACCAAGGGACATGAGCAGCGGGTCAAAAACCCCACGAGTTCCCTATGGAAGGTTATTGCCTCAGACAGGCCATGAAAGACATGTGGAGAAGGCAAAATCCCACAAGTGAAAATTGCATTGTGTTTCAAGGACACCAGCGATCCTCCTGGGTGAATGGTAGAGCTGGGGAGGCAAGGCCAAGCCTGTGGTACTAACCTTAAATCGTAAATTGGAAATAGCGAAAAGAAACAAGAGATGTACACAGCCGGTGAGTTGGCAAGAGACCCGAGAGACCGGTGTATGTTAAAGCGAAGGAAGGCTATACGCGTGTGAATGAAACGCAAAGAAAGGCAGGCCTGTGAGTGAAATTTGAAACCAGGACAGCTGTGAGATTAGTGACACTAAGTAACGGAGTGGTCCGGTGAAAAGAATAAGCCCACTCGAAAGTCTCTGTAAAAGGTACATTGTTCGGAACAATAAAGCAGGTGAACAGAAAATGTGAAGTAACCAAGAGTAAATGTGAACTTTGAGTCGCAGTGGTCCTGTGGTGGTCTGTAAAGAAAGCCACGCACATTCAAGTGTCTTTGACATCTGAAAGGGGTCCAAGCCCGACAGAGGGAGACCTGGAGTATAATATGCTTGGCGAAGGGATCCCCCTTGCAAGCTTGCGTTGAACATTGACGTGAGAGGTCTGAGCCCGGCAGGTGGGTACCTACGTGAACTCTGTGGTGAAAGGTCTGAGACTGACAGAGGGGGACCTTTATGAACTTTGTGTTGAAGAACTATTTTTAAAAGATAAGAAAAGAGACTTTAACGTGGAGGTCCAGGCCTGCCTTGATCCATGTTTTGGAACTGTTTATAGTGTTGGAAACTGAGCCAGAGTGTGTCATCCAGCCTACAGGGACAGCCTTACTCCATGCAGTAGAACGTGAGGAGGAGAGCTGGTTCAACCATATTGATTCTTGTTGAACACTGATTTTTCCAGTGCATAAATCTATCCTTTTTTTCACTTTTTGTATAAGTGATAGGGCAGGGTTTTGTTAGCATAGGCCATTTTGACTTGATGAACTCCACTAGTACTGTTTTGTTTATTGTTTGATGGTCAAGACTACGCCCATCTTACCTATAGAGCAAAGTAGGAGTTTCTCCACTCCCAACATTTTCAATAAAGGTTTTACAAATTGTATCCCTTGTGTCAGTGTCATACTTGTGATACCATGCCTCCCCTACAGCGCACTCTGCACCGCTGCCCATTCCGGTCGCTGCTGGTCTGACTGTGCAGCGTACTCGCACTCTGCGCTGCTACCCCTTCATCACCAAACACCTGCGGCACACAACACTGCGGCCTTGTACTGCGCGGGCTTTGCCGAAGATGATCCAATCCTTGGTTTTAAAGGATACGGTGCATGGACATAGCGCAACGTGCAACATATCAAACGGCCAGCGTCTCCTGCAGTCCTGTGGCGCACAACACAGCAGCCTTGTCCTTTGCAGGCTTTGCCGAGAGGGTCCGATCCTCGGGTTAGAAAGGATACGAACATGGACGTAGTGCAATGTGCAATGTATGAAATGGCAAGCATCTTCTGCAGCCCGGCGGTGCACAACAGAGTGGCCTTGACTAATGATATACCAGTAAAGGGTGCTGGCTAGTGCTGCATAGAGAATGCAAAGATGTGAAGTATCAGCTTTGGGAATTACCATGAACGTAAACACAGGGTTCTGCAACCTTTTGCTGACCAGTTGTTTTGGAATGCAACTCCCATCAACCCAAGACAGCATAGTCAATGGTGAGGGATCATGGGAGTATTAGCTCTAAACACCTGGAGATCCACAAGTTGCAGACCACTGCTTGAGGAAGAGTTAAAACGTGTTGCAGCCTGATATTGGTGTCAAGGCATATTGGGGTGCAAGAATTGAACTGATTTGATCAATCCTAGCTAACATTGAATTTTAGGGGACAAATTTACCACATAGATTTATGTGGCTAAGGTGGGTAGAAGGACGAGATTCACACATTCACATTAACCCTAATACTGCAGACCCTGTGCAGGTGTGTCAGAGTGGATGGATGTGTGGAGATGGCATTTAAAGCAGTATTTTACAACGATCTGGGTTTAATGAAGGGGTTGTAGCACAAGAGCATGCTCAAGGTGAATGCAGTCCCTGTAGTAAAGCGTGAACACACCATACAATAGCAATAGATGGAACCTAAGGCAAGGGCTCAAGGTCATGTTGGAACACTGCATAATGTCAGAAAGTACAAGCTCAGAGTGGTTGGCTCTGTTAGTGACTCATGAAGGTATTCAAGTAACTTGTACTTGAAAGAATCCTTTCTTTCAGTGGGCAGGGTATTTCACTCATGGGCTTCGAGGGTGGACAATGCTTTGCACTTAAAATGTACCCTAGGAAATGTCACTCTGATCAACCGGAAGGAGGACATTCAGGCACTTTGGAACCCCCCTCTAGCAAGCACTGTATGTAACTCTAAAGCATATGAGGGTGGGCCAGGCTGCCGCATGTAATCATGAAATCATGTTTGCTGTGAGAAAGTCGACCATCTGCACAGTGGGGTGTGAGCTCACATGGGCTTTTTTGAAATTTTAAATGAGATTGAATGATGTAGATCAACCACTGGAAAATGTTTGGGACTAATCCGCACACATTCTCCTATCCTCCCTGCACGACATACACAGAGACCCATGTACTTTGGGTGGACACAGCCTACAGGCGCCGTCCCCCCTGTCATATTTAGTTGGAATATGACAGCCAAGAATACATCAATGCATCTCAGAATTGAGCACTCTTCTTTGTACCTATTCAATTGTAATTTTTGTCTTAAATTAACCCTCCTGGGTAGAATAGGTCCATAACCAGGAGCCCATTTTTTGAATCTATTTAGCACAGCCCGTGGCTGAGGGCAATTCACTGACTCATTGCAGAGTCACAATCAAGACAAAACCATCGTTCTGAACAATTCCTCTCTATGGATAAAGTCAATGTAGTCTCGTACACCGATGACTACTTCAAACAGTTACTGGGACCCGCATCCACGCTTCGTAACGAGGAGGGTGAGATTACTAGGGGTCTGACAGAAGACCAGCTTGAGATATTGAATCAAAAGAAAAAAAGAATAATACGTACAGAATTACATGGAAAGTTTATGCTCGAGTACTTAAGAGCAGGTATAATACCCGAAGGACTACAAGTACGTAATATACCCAGGGTTTTTACAGACAACCCAAAGTTTACTAAAGATTTTAGTGGAGTAGGAAATAAATGTAGCCGCGACTGGCTGATTCTGGTCATTGATACCGCAAAAGAAGAATGCGATAAGCAAGGCGCAGAATTGTTAATTTTGGAAAAAAAGTTCATTGATGATAAATCAATTCAGGACGCAAAGGACAAGCTTGAAAAGCTTGAGATTGAGATCGCCAAATTCAAAAACTTGACTTTGGACAGAAAGGTAAACAAGTTCAAAAAAGATCTGGCAACCTACGCAGAGGAGAGGACCTATCCTTATTTAAAACCAACTTACTACACAGACCTACAAGCGAATCAAGGCTATAACCGCAGAAATAGGTCAGTGAATTTTGCAGGTACCTCATCGAGTGGAAGTGGAAGCTCCTCGAGTTTACCAGGCTCCTCAGGGCAACAACTACCGCAATCTTTTTTTCCCAGGGGGGGCCAGAGAGGAAGACCCAGGAGACACCCAGCACCATCTGGACAGCGAATGCGAACGCGACAATGGTACCAGAACCAAGGATCGAACATGGCATACCAGTCTTCGTCCTATCACCCAGGTCCATGACCGCTCCTGAACTGACTCTGCTTGGAAAAGGTCTATCTTTTGTCCCCTCACAAAGAGCATGTCCTTTTGAACTGGAGCTGGAATTACGGAGATTTATCAGGAACATACGCTTAAAACACTTCTTCGAAGTATATCTACCTTCGACCAGGGATTCACAGCCTGAACAGTCCGGAAAAATAGCAGAGAACGCCACTGGCCTAAGAGAAAAATCAGATTTTGTCCCCCCCTGGGATGTACCCCTGGAGAAATAATAACTTTTGAGAAAGTGGTCACTAAAACTATAATGGCTGGTTTCAGAAAGGACAACTACTACAAAGACAATCTCAATAAAGAAGAAAGAATAGCCATGAGGAATTTGGAAACCGATAAGTCCATTACAATAAAACCAGCAGATAAGGGAGGAGGGATAGTCGTCTGGGATACCGCTGACTATAACATCGAATGCCTACGCCTCCTTGACGATCGAGCTGCTTATCAACCTCTGGATCATAATCCCACAAAAGATCTTCAGGAAGAAATTGCCAGCCTGACACAGCATGCTCTAATGCAGGGTTGGATATGCGAAGAAGAAAAAAGGTTCTTAAATAAAACAAACCCACGCGTTCCGGCATTTTACATTCTGCCCAAAATGCATAAGAATGTTAAAAAAAACCCTGGCAGACCAATAGTGTCTGCCTGTGAATCACTTCTGGAACCACTATCTGTTTACACAGACCATTTTCTAAAACCCTTCGTTCTGAAGATGCCCTCCTATTTAAAGGATACAACGAGCACTATCAACCTGCTAAACGATCTCACATTGAGCACCGACAGTCTACTCGCCACAATGGACGTAGAGGCTTTATACACATCGATCCCCCAACTTGATGGTCTAGAAGCCATACGAGAATGCCTGAACACTAGAAATGATACTGAGTCCGCCCCGACGAATTTCATTTTGGAGTGTGCCAGACTTGCGATGTCGGAGAATTTCTTCCTTTTCCAAAACCAGATCTACAAACAGATTAAGGGTGTCAGTATGGGAGCCACTTTTGCCCCTGACATTGCTAATTTATATATGTCACACTACGAAAGCAAAAATGTATTCTGTGAAGAGAACCCTTTCCTAGGAAACATCTCCTTATGGAAACGATTCATCGATGATATTATCATCATATGGAAAGGGACCCCTCTGGAATTACAGAACTTTCATCTCTGGATAAACTCAAGAAATCCCAACATAAAGTTCACAATACAATGGGATCACCACCAAATTGACTTTTTAGACCTACATATCTACAAAACAGGTGACCGGCTGAAGACAGAACTTTTTCGGAAACCCACTGACCGTAACAGTTTTCTCCATTTTCAAAGCTACCATCCTGTGGGCTTAAAATATAACCTACCTTACGGGCAGTTTTTAAGAATACGGAGGAACTGCACAGACATGGAAAAATTTCAACTGCATGCAGAGGATTTAGGAAAAAGACTAATCAACAGGGGTTACCCACGAAAGGCCATCAGTCAGGCCCGAAAAAGAGCCAAAAACACACCAAGAGATATCCCGCTGGAAAATAAACCCAAGATAGAGTTGAACAGGATGGTATGTGTCACAACCTTTGGACCACTAAGTCCATTGATTCAGAAAACCATAAAAAAGAATTGGCATTTGATCAAACATCCGGGGACACTGGACAAGATCCCATGTTTTGCATTCAAAAAGAACAGAAGCTTAAGAGACGCATTGGTTCACACGTTCATAGAACCACCACGAGCAATACAAGCCACATTATGGGATATGCCTCCCTTAGTGGGCCACCACAAGTGTGGCCACTGTGTAGCATGCCCTTTAACTCTACAGAAAAAAACTTTTGAACATCACGGAGTAAAATGGACCATGAATGATTTCACTAACTGCAACACGAAGGGAGTGATCTACGTGATACAATGCCCTTGCAACCTGATATACGTAGGCAAAACCATTCGGGCCATCAAGATGCGAATATCGGAACATCGGTCCTGTATCAGGAACAAAGTTGCCGACAAGCCACTAGTAGAACATTTTACCAACAAAAACCACAAAGATACAGATCTACGATGGTTCATTCTACAAAAAGTAACACCTGCAAAGCGGGGGGGGAGACTTAAATAAAACACTGACGCAATTAGAACAGCGTTGGGTCCACAAACTAAACACTGTGCACGCAGGTTTGAATATTGTGGTAGAATGGAAATCTTTTCTGTAGATCCCAAACATTGGCAGCGTCATTATGTATATGCACCTGTAAAATGCCTATGACCTGCGGTCAAGAAATGTAATATGAAATCTCTACCAAAGGGCTATGAATGAATTAAGATGCCTATCAGTGTTTATCAGCTGTAAAGATTTCCAACAATGTCGAATGGCATGCATAACACTGAGTTGACTGGGCCACTCGAACCTGTATACAAATTGTCCCTTGTCGAACATGTGTACAAATTGTGCTATGTTACTATGTGGATTTGTTTTCCATTACTAAAAGCATGTCAACATCACGTCATTTCACTACCCTGCCAGTCATTTCAAGCACAAGGAGCGCTTTCAGTGTTCCAATTTATTTTAATTTCCCTTTAGTTTCACTAATACGCCCTGTTCTTCAACAAGGCTTCTGAGGTTACCATGGAAACCATTTTTTCAATTTTACACTTCTAAATTACTTTTTTAGACAGGCCACACCATGGCTGAGACTGATAAATGTTTATTTTTTCAATCCGAGCATTAATGGTGGAGTTATTTGTCTTTTTCGGACGCACTCGATCCAACATGGCCGACATAGATATCATTTTTCAAATTTACATTCCAAATTACGTTTTTAGATTGGCAACACCATGGCCAAGACTGATAATAGTGTATTTTTCCAGTCCGAGCCCTAATGGTTGAGTTATCTGTCATTTTCGGACGCACTCGATCCAAAATGGCCGCCGTATAAATAGAAAAGGCTCCTAGTAACAGCGTTACTAACGCTATGCCGCCAGGCCCCTTTCGAGCCCTGGAGTGAGTCAGCACATTTCTACAGCGCTCTCCACTGGCCTGCTATTCGTGATTCATGCACAAAGGTAAGATCTTTGTAGACACACCATCATTAGGTCAGGCATTTTGTTCCCTGAGTGGAACCCCCACTAATATGCCCCTTATTCATTTATGTGTTCAGGTTTCCGCGCGAGGACCGCATATTTAAAATCAGAGTCCATCCCACTCCAAGATCCTCACAAGTGAGGTAAGATTGGTTGACCTATAACTCATTTGTTATTTAAGTATCTGTAAGACACCAGATCACTATTGAGTGCCCTTCTTTGCTTTTTAATAGGATTACACTAAGATCCTTCCCACGCCTGGCGTAATACTAGAAATTCGTGCCAGTGGAAATAATTATCCACAGGTAAGCTGGGGCCTCACAGTATTGGATTTATTCCTTTGTTTAAATGATACACGCTCGAACACACTCCCCTGACGAGTTTTTCCCTTTCCCCTGCAGCACCTATTCCACCCCGTGCAGCACTTCGTCCTGATGAAGGCCGTACATATGCTGGGACATAATTGGTCCACCTAAACGGCCGAAACACCTTGGTGTAGACGCACCCCGAACAAGAGTGCATTGTCACTGTCCACTACCAATTGTCAATTCACGAACCCCTTTTTTTTCTGTTGTTGCTTACTTTGTCTAATTGTGTTGTTTTATACTGAAGTATATGAATCACCATAACAAACTATGTATTTTGATTGAGTTTGCGTTACCTACACGACTGTTGTGTCAAACTATGTGACCCCATGTGTTTGTAAATATATCCTATAAGCCTGTACGGTTGGTTTCATTAAACCGTGTGATGCTATGCTGTTTGGAGAACTGTTCACTCTATGTTGATTTTTTCAACTGCATAGATAAACAAACTATTATTTTCTCCAAACAACAAAGAAAGTGAGTTTCTTTCTTTTTCTCCTTTAATGCAGAGGGTAATAAGGGGTGAAACAGTGTGTTTTCATTAGAGCACTCTTCTTTGTACCTATTCAATTGTAATTTTTGTCTCTCTGCATTATACTTCGGGTTGGGTTGTATTTTGTAGTTGCTAGAACTGTCGTGATAATAATAAAGTAGATATTATTAAGTAGATATTTTTATACAACCTTAACTGGACAGTCCATTTTATCATTGGGTAATAATTGTATTTTTGCTGTGTTGCAACTAACCAACGATCCACAACTATCCCTTCTGGTGTACTAGAGGTATGGGGCTGATTGATGGTTTAGAAACTGATATTTATCCCTGGACTACTGGTGCCCCGGAAGTCGATTCATCACATTTGTTCCAGGAGGAGATAGGGAGGACCATTTTTCACTCTCAGAGGGTGAGTATTATGTATTCATTTAGCACTTAGATCGCCTGTGAAACATAGCACTGCTCCTTGTACATAGACAGAACCCAAGTTGTAGACATTGTTTGTACAGCTAACCCATTTTCTTCTCTCACACACCGCACCTTTGCAACTTAGTTAAAGGCACAGGTTCATTCCACACACTCTGCACTCACCTATTACAGAAACACTATTGCACAACTCCTCTGCTATAAGAATGAAGCTACTTTTAATGAAACAAATGTGAACTGTAGCTTCCCACATAACTCTCCATCTCCTTTAACACAATCCCCTCACTCTAGTTCATAGTATACCTCTGCTGCACCCATCCACATGACCAATCAGACATGGGTGACTAGCAGGGTCTTGGTCACCCTAACATAAATGTATATGGCTGAAAGGTACACACGCATAATAGCACCTTGCAATTCTCCCAAATTCTGGGCTCCGGTCTCCCCGAGGGCATTCAACCAACAGCCGTTGGGATAATAATTATGCCCGAAAGGCGCTATACAAATGTCAAATTAATGATTGAACCAAACACAGAGTGCATCGACCACAGAGACATCAACCACAGGATCTGGTTGGAAAGGTAGGATTTAGTCATGATCACAGATGTTCAGTGTGAAAGATATGTTATCAGCTGAGGCTGAATGGGCCATCCCTTGGGAGTTGCCGGACCATGCTGGTTCATCAGTGTGGTTCTGGTGAGTCTTACGCCTCCAACCTGTCATGCATAGACATTGCAAATTCTGCCTGGTCCGGCCTGTAGAGGCTGTCATGCCTGTCACGATCTAGTAAACAGCCAGGTTTTTACCCAATTCAGTACACCTCTGGGAGCCTTCAAATTTCCCCGACTGACGTATGGGTTAGCATCTGCTGCAGCAGTCTTCCAGGGGGTAATGGAGTGGGTCGTGTATAACTGTAACACACACAATGGTGTGTCAGAGCAATGTGTTGGTTAATGGAAACAGTGAGGAAACACAGAAATCCCTGTATAGAGAGGGCAGCTAAGATTAAGATGTGCAGCATGCGAGCTGCAAGATGGATTGCCTGAAGTGGTATACTGGGACATGCGTTATCCACAAAGGGCATCAAACAGCAGACAAGTATAGGAAATGCCATTAAATGTGCCCCCATTCAAGTGACAAAGACCAGCTGTGGGCATTTATTGAACACAGCCTGATTCATGGAAGTGTTTTTAATGGTGAAATCCCATAGGAAAAAGTTCCTTGAATCAGGACCAGAGTATTAGCAGCTGTTTTCCAAAAGTGTTGCGGCAAAGATACTGCCACTCTTGACTCTAATTAGGAAAGGGCCTGATTGTGGGTGATTGAGTGAATTCATGTGAGCAGTCAATGGATTTAAAGCTGTGCCAACCATGGGCATTTTTGCTGGATCAGGCAAAACCATTGTAACAGTTGATGCCAGTCCACCTCTTTCGGGGTCCCACCCCAGCGCATGTGGAAGCCAATGGGGGAAGTTCATGCTTTTGCCCCCAGAACACACAAGGGGGCTGAACAGAATGACTTGATTTAGGAAAGAGTGGCACTGGTGGTGGTCTGGGTCATGCAATACTTTAAAGATCGTGTGCAGTGTAATAGGTTTGCATTGCGCTCTGATCACAAACCCCTTGATCACATCTTTTAAAGTAAGGGTCGGCCCAATCCCACCCCTTCCAATTCGAGATGGCATTTGGAGTCTGAAAGACAGGATTTTGAAGTATTAATCTTTCCCGGAATAATGAATCATTCTGTCAACTGCCCTTCCTGCCCTCTGATTGAGGGAGCGGTTGTGGAGAAACACAGGTGCCAAGGTGGGATGCTGGTGAATGGGGGGCTTGACTCCAGTTCTGGGGGCGTGTGGCAACTGGCAGACGAAGTTGACAGTAACATGCGGTAGATCAGGAGTGTCGATTGCCAGTGGATGGCCCAACAAGTTAACTTTGGATAGAGATTTGTGGATCTGGCACGAGGTAGGGAGATTAGGGGAAGTTGTGAAATAGTGCCCGCAGGCAGTTCAAGGGAAACAATGGCTCAGCTAGCTAATGAAGGACAATTAGTCAGCAATGTGACCAAGAAAATAGTGCAGAAAACATTTTCTTGGCCTGGACGTTGCAGTGGAAAGAGTAGTTTGCTTCTGTGTGTAAAATGTTAAAACAGTGACACGTCCAAGTTGAGAAGGGGGGACCACTTATCCCACAGTTAATGTCCAAAGGTCAAAGTAAAGTTAAGATAACTCCAGATGCACGAGAAAACACAGCTTTATTAAAAAAAAAAACGGCCGTATAAAATACAATCTCAAAATGGCAGCATAAACAATAACTTTATATACCAAAAACTCGTCATTAATGATGTCACAATTAGCTATTATCATAAAATTCTATTACAGTCCTGGACTGGACGGTAGAGTATATGATATATGGTTGTCTATAAGGGAACCTCATCATGATTGGTTCTTCTATAATTAATAACTCTTAGGTAAAACCTACTACAAATGATACATTTCAATTTAACACCTTATTGGTTGCTGCTGTACTACACTAGTCTATAAAAGGCATGATTTCATTGGTCAGACATTTTCTCATCCGACCTCAAACACTTTGCACAGTGCCAAGTTATGTGATGGGCTAGGAGAGATGGGCGCACGCCTATGGTCTGGTTTAAAGAAGATACTCCCCTCTGTTCCTAGGCATTAGGTCGTATCTACAAGCTTTATTCGTGTCTTTGGCTGTTGTATCTGTGTCTAGGTGTGCTAAGGGGGTGGCAGGTGCACTATCTAATTGGGTCAGGAATTAATGTTCTTTGTTGGGATCAAGTGATTGAGGACCACAGTTCGAAGCACAATTTCATCCATTTATTGGAATTTCTGCTATTATAATGTGTGTGTGCTTTCCTTCGGCAGCCACTCGGGCGCTGTTTATTCATTTGTTATGGGATGGCTGGGCTTGGTAACTACCTGCACCTGGTCTTCAAGGGTATGTGTGTTTTACCTTGCTATCAATTGAAACTAATTATCCTTAATAATTGTATGCTGTATCCCATGGGAAACGTTATGTGGTGTGGTTTCAGCTTGCTAAGCAGAACTCCCATTGATGCACTGACCTTGGTGTTTGGGCTCCTCCAAGCACTGTGAGGCCTGGAAACTTATTTTTAAGTGATTTTATGTCAGGCTGCAGAATTTCTGAATTGAGTCCTAGCAGAGTCTGGTCTGAGTAATGGCGTTGCTTCTGTCCATTCTCCACCATATTGTACCCTCGTCCCTAGCATTTTATTTATTTCATTTGTTGGTAGCACCCAGACCCGCAGGTATCACGGCACTAAATAATTTCAGTACATAGTTTAGATAAAATAGGACAGTCAAGTGGGTAGGCATGCAAAGCAATACATGCCTAGAAGGTCGAACATCTTAGGCATATTTGTTAAATAAGGCTGTTTTCAGTTTCTTACAGAATGTGGGATAAGAGGGCTCTTGTTGATACAAGGGGGCAGGGAGTTCCAGAGAGTGGGGGCAATGACGGGAAAGCCAGCATGTTAATGTTCTTTGTGTTTTCATATATACGTGTCCTCTGTGGCTCCGTGCAAATATTCTTCATGCCTACATGCTAATATTCTTCATGTCTACGTACAAATATTCTTGAATCTATCTGCTCAACATGTCTGATATGTGTCCTTCATGTATGCGCGTACCATTCATTTAATTATTTCCTACCTGTGTATATAGTAATATACCTGTCACTCCACTTGTGTCACACCATGTATTCTATCCCCAATGACAACGACATGGCTCTTAGTGTTTGTGTTAGTGGCCTACTCCACCTTTCATATCTTATACTTTTGTTCATGATCATGATGGGGCGCAGGTGGGCCTGTTGGGGGCATGGCCACACCTGGTGCAACCCTCATCTCCATTATTACATTCCCCACTCTGGTCAATTTAGTGATCACACCCTAATTTTCCTTCATCCTATCATACTCATCTTTCGTTAAGCATATTTTGCACCCCCTTCCCCTCAGGCTCCTCTTTGCTCTACATACTCTTCTAACCTACATGTCATAAAACAGCACTCTCCATCACCTTCACAATCAACCTCGTACTCAGTATAGTTTTTACGGTCTATTGGAGGTTCAAATATAGTGCCTGGGCCACTATTGGTCTTTCAATGAAGTTCTTCCATGTGGCTCATCTGTTTGGGTTTGTATATGCACTACGTTATCTCTACCCAGTATTACTGTTATCATATTTTGTTCTGCTGTCTTTTTACCAGCTTTTTTTGCACTTAGACAGTTTTAATTGCAACACGCTGTCATGATCCCTGCCCCCAGCCCTCTGAGACACCATGCTGGAGCCAGGCCACGATCCCCTACATGGCCCTTAAGGGCCTCTCCATCTTACCAGAGACCCACTTGGAGTCAGACCTGGTGCCTGTGGCGCCAGGCTCACACATAGCTTTGAGAACAACTTGGCATTGGACTTATAATGTATTGTGGGCAAGATGGATGCCCCCACATAACCCAGTTCCTTGAACTGAGTATGCGGTCTAGCCTTTTAGACCAATACCTGGCAAATGGATTCATCCGTCCCTCGAAGTCACCAGCATCCTCTCCCCTATTCTTCGTGCCGAAGATGGAAGGGGACTTGCGAACGTGCATCGACTATCCCGCACTGAACCAGATCACCATAAAAAATCGTTACCTCCTGCCACTCATCCCCGAACTGCTTGATCAACTCAAAATGCCCAAATCTACACAAAATTAGATCTTAGAGGAGCATATCACCTTGTTCGAGTGAAACAGGCTGACGAATGGAAAACCGCCTTTCGTACTAAGTATGGCCTGTACGTATATCAAGTAATGCCCTTTGGCCTTTGCAACGCTCCCGCAGCATTTCAATACTTCATGAACGATGTCTTGAGGGAATTAATTGATGTCTGTACCCTAGTATATATTGACAATATCCTGGTATATTCCACATCAACGCAGGACCACGTCAAGCATGTTTGATCCGTACTGGCAAAACTCTGCCAACACCAGCTCTATGCCAAACTCGAAAAGTGCTCATTTCATGTCTCCGAGGTGGAATTCCTTGGCTTCGTTCTCAGCCCAAATGGAATTCGAATGGATGTACACAAGGTAGATGCTATCCTAAACTGCCATCACCAAATTCATTCAAGGGAGTCCAGAGCATGTTGGGTTTCGCAAACTTCTACCGCTGATTCATCCCGGGGTTCTCACAAATAGTGCATCACATCACATCATTGCTAAGGAAATGCAATAAAAAGTTTCACTGGACAGAAGAAGCAGAAAAGGCTTTCTGGGAACTCAAGGTGAGATTCACTTCTGCCCCGATTCTACGTCATCCTCGCCCAGACCTCCCGTACGTGGTGGAGACGGACGCCTGAAGTATGGCAATGGGAGCTGTCCTCTCAAAAAAGGACCCAGAAACGGGTCAATTACACTCTGTCGCCTTCTGGTCGTGTAAATTCACACCACCCGAGCACAATTACGCTATCACGGACAAAGAACTCCTAGCCATCAAGTCAGCCTTTAAGGCCTGGCGACATTATCTCCTAGGTGCCAGACACACAATCGCAGTAATAACTGACCATCGAAATCTCCAGTACCTAAAAACAGCAAAGGCTCAATCTTCACGACCACTATGCTGGGCCCTTTTCTTTGCTGAATATGATTACATGATCACGTTTCGACCAGGAGTTAAAAACGGAAAAGCCGATGCTCTTTCCTGTATGGGTGTTGATGAACAGGGATAAAAAAACCCTGACCCAATAGCCATCATTCCAGGTGACAAACTCCTAGGAATCACAGCAACCATGAATCAGAGTGAGTTACATGAAAAGATCCAAAGCTTGATGAGTTCCGAGCAATTGCAAGAGTGGAGTACACAAGGGGAACATCACACGATAAAGGACCAGTTTCCCTGTTTCAGGAACCGTTTATTTCTGCCAAACCAAGAACTACGAGAACAAGTCATGTCCGGTTATCACGATTCTAAGCTATCCCTCGTCTTTATTACCGACTTATCCCAGTCAAGGGTTTAACACCATTCTAGTGGTTGTGGACCTGTTTTCAAAAATGGCATACTTCATTCCTCTTAAGGGTCTCCCAAACGCATCCACTCTGGCAAAGGTGTTTCTCGAACGCATCGTACAGATCCACGGGTTTCCTTCGGTACTGGTCTCGGATCGAGGTACTCAATCTGTGTCCAACTTCTGGAGGAAGTGCTGTTCTATGGCCCAAATCGACATCCGACTATCCACCAGTCACCATCCCCAAACGGATGGTCAAACAGAGAGAAAGAATCAAACGCTCGAGCGATACCTGAGCTGTATGTTACATTAAGCAGAAGGAAGCTGGTCAGACCTGTTATGGATAGCTGAATATGCTTATGATAATTCCCTACACACCAGCACTGGGCAGACTCCCTTTTATACCATATATGGCAGGCATCCACGCACTTCCGAGCTAGACGTCCCTACGACCCTGGAAATGCCAGCAATTAAAACCTTGCACACGACCATTTCTCAAACCTTTAAATGGGCAGCTGAACACTTACTCCAAGCTCAGAACCGCCAGAAGAAATTTGCTGACCAACGCCGAGTAAAGGCCCCCAATTACCAAGTTGGAGACGAAGTCTGGTTGGCATCTAAACATGTGCCCGTTAAAGGAACCCGGACTTTCCGCCCAAAAGATACCTGGTCCATTCACCATCATCACTGTGATAAATCCAGTAGCAGTCAAACTAGCCTTACCATCCAGCATGCAGATTCATCCTGTGTTCCACATATCTCTCCTAAAACCTGTTCAACCTGGGACCCGTGTTACAACACCACCGAAGCCAGTAGTAATCAATGGGGAGCCAGAGTTTGAGGTCAAGGACATTCTGGATTAAAAGTATGTTAGATCTAATCTATACTATCTAGTGGACTGAAACGGGTATGGCCCGCAGGACAGGACATTGGAACCTTGCGAGTACATCCATGCACCTCATTTGCTCAAAAGGTTCCATCAAAACCATCCAACCAAACCAGTGGCAGACAGGAGAACCACCATGAGAGCGGGCTTGGGGGGGAGTGATGTCATGATCCCTGACCCCAGCCCTCTGAGAAACCATGCTGGAGCCAGGCCACGATCCCCTACATGGCCCTAAAGGGCCTCTCCATCTTACCAGAGACCAACATGGAGTCAGACCTGGCGCTTGTGGCACCAGGCTCACACATAGCTCTGAGAACAACTTGGCATTGGACTTGTAATGTATTGTGGGCAAGATGGATGCCCCCACATAACCCAGTTCCTTGAACTGAGTATGCGGTCCAGCCTTTTGGGTGTGGTTCAACCCAGGGATACCTGGGATACCTGGAAGCTATTTAAACCATGCCCGGGCAGAGAAACATGCTTTGCATTTCTCTGCAAATGCAGCGTGACACTCACCGTGCTCGGATCGGTCTCCTGAAGGCCTTCGCCTTTCCTCCACATCCCGCGCACCTGCAAGAAAAAGAACAGCATTAATATTATATTTACCTTTGGGAGTATCCAGCTTCCATCCCTTGCTCCTCCGGTCCTGTGGGCAGCTTTACCGCGGTGTCATCTCCATCTCGGCACGCCGCATCCTGGGGGAACATAAACGAATGAAAGAAAAGACATTAGTAAGCATTCTTCATATCCCAGCTTACTCGAAAACTGCAAGAAGAGTCAAACGCTTACCTGAACTCGAGCCGCTCAGGGTAACTTCAGCTCCAAAGCATCCCATTGACCTGCAAGGGGGAAAAGACAGTACAGGTTAGCACAGCATAAGAAGGCGCAGCACATCGCGCTTACTCACCACACCTTATTCTCTCAACCGGCAGCCACGCTGGGACATTGCAGTGCCTGTAAGGGACACAGAGAGAGACATTGGTCAATACAAGAAAGAGTGAACAGCGCCACGCATCGCGCTTTCACTCACTGCTTAGTGCTCGGCTTCCCTAAGCAGCACAACGCCATCTCCGACCCCTCCAACACCTAAGGGAGAAGAGACACGTTATAAAGGGGACAAGAGACAAGAGAAGGACCGTTCATTAAGAATCATCCAACCTACCGGTCAGGCTGGAGTTATAACAAGCCCAGTCCGTTGGGCCCCCACCAGTGAAGCAACTAGCTGCATAGAGCCCACATCAATCGACGCACCCCTGCACCGAAGGGTAGGACGGAAAGCACACCACATAAGAAAACAAGGTGACGAGAGGGCACAGGGGAAGGTTTGGTCCCCAAGGGAAGAGGGATCAAGCAACCAGAGATAATAGAGTTAACCTCTGGAAATCCTGTGTTCCAGGCCCAGACTCCAGCTGAACAGATTCCAGGAAAGGGTTTGAGGTCGTAGGAGGTCCAAACAGGCTGAGTGGCATCCCCGTGGATACCAGGTGAGCGTTACACACACAGAGTCTTGTCAATACCAATACCAGAACTGCCAGTAATATTTTAAATCCGTTACCTAGACAGGTAGGCACCCATGAGAATACAGCTGTAAACAAGTCCTCATCCTTACCGTAACTGGTTTCTTGGACCATTTTTGCATGCACCTTTTGCAGGGACGTTATTGCTTCTGTCAAGCTCCAATTCTGCTCATCTTGTTCAGGTATAAATGTGCAGCTACTTGATACAATGTTTGCGCACATGCCTCCCTCCATGAAAGTGAGGAGGTTGGGGACATGCCTGTTCTGGAGGGTGATTAATCTGATTGCCCTCAGAACTTCTTTAATCGCGTTGAGCCCCTTTTCTGGGGCATGTATGGCCTGCAGTAACTCCCATCGAGTTATCATCAACCATTTTGTGTTTGCTACCATCTGTAAGCTAGGGGCGACAAGGGTCGCAAAGAACGTAGCTGCTTTGCTATACTTACTATGTTTAGATGGGACATTGTCTAACACATCCACTGATTCTTTTGAGAAATAATGGTCTCTTTTTGTGTGTTGTGACATTTTCCCTTTCTTGTCACTTTGAAGTAGGGGCTAGTCTACTATTTGCACCAAATCACTTTGAGGGACTACCAGAACCGGTGCATGTAGCACTACTATTGAGCAAATGCCACCCCAATTTGGTGGGAGCTGCGTATAGGCCCGCGGCCCACAGGCTCAATGATGGTCCATCAGTGCGGCTGTGCCTACTTTCAGATTAACAAGGGGGGTCCTGGGAGACCCTCTGCCAGACATTAGTCCTGGTGACGAGAGACTTACCCAGGGTCTTTAGCTCACTATCTTTCACAGAGAAGAAATATCCCAAACAAATCAGTCTTTGTCCTGCCCTGGGGAAGTCCAGCACCGAAATGCTAGGCAATTCTCCTCTGAACAAGAGTACCAACAGCAACCCCAGACATGTGTTTCGGTATGGTTGGACCTCATCAGTAGGGTGGAGCTGTGCCTCTCTAAGAATTGTGAGCAAACGGTCCACGTCTGGATTCCCCTAGCAACTTAGGGTGAGACGCAAAGTTACTTAAATATGCAAATTAACCAGGGAGGTCCTGGGAATCCCTCTGCCAGACATTAGTCCTGGTTATGAGAGACTTACCAAGAGTCTTTAGCTCACTATATTTCACAGAGAAGAAATATCCCAAACATATCAGTCTTTGTCCTGCCCTGGGGCAGTCCAGCACCAAAATGCTAGGCAATTCTCCTCTGAACAAGAGTACCAACATCAACCCCAGACAGGTGTTTCGGGCTGGTTGGACCTCATCAGTATGGTGGAGCTGTGACTCTCTAAGAATAGTGAGCAAGGGGTCCACGTCTGGATTCCCCATGTAATTTAGGGTGAGGCCCAAATCCACTTAAATATGCAAATTAACAAGGGGGCTCCTGGGAGTGCCTCTGCCAGACATTAGTCCTGGTCATGGGAGACTTGCCCAGAGTCTTTAGCTCACTATCTTTCATAGAGAAGAAATATTCCAAACATATTAGTCTTTGTCCTGCCCTAGGGCCGTCCAGCACCAAAATGCTAGGCAATTCTCCTCTGAACAAGAGTACCAACAGCAACCCCAGACACGTGCTTCAGTCTGGTTGGATCTCATCAGTAGGGTGGAGCTGTGCCTCTCTAAGAATAGTGAGCAAGGGGTCTATCTCTGGATTCCCCTAGTAACTTAGGGCGAGACCCAAATTTACTTAAATATGCAAATTAACAAGGGGGGTCATGGGAGTGCCTCTTCCAGACATAAGTCCTGGTTATGAGAGACTTGCCCAGAGTCTTTAGCTCACTATCTTTCACAGAGAAGAAGTATCCCAAACATATCAGTCTTTGTCCTGCCCTGGGACAGGCCAGCACCGAAATGCTAGGCAATTCTCCTCTGAACAAGAGTACCACCATCAACCCCAGACACGTGTTTTGGGCTGGTTAGACCTAATCAGTAGGGTGGAGCTGTGCATCTCTAAGAAGAGTGAGCAAGGGGCACACGTGTGGATTCCCCTAGTAACTTAGGGTGAGGCCCAAATTTACTTAAATATGCAAATTAACAAGGGGGGCCCTGGCAGTGCCTCTGCAAGACATTAGTCCTGGTTATGGCAGACTTGCCCAGAGTCTTTAGCTCACTATCTTTCAAGGAGAAGAAATATCCCAAACATATCAGTCTTTGTCCTGCCCTGGGGCAATCCAGCACCGAAATGCTAGGCAGTTCTCATCTGAACAAGTATACCAAAATCAACCCCAGACACGTGTTTCGGGCCGGTTAGACCTCTTCAGTAGGGTGGAGCTGTGCCTCTCTAAGAATAGTGAGCAAGGGATCCACGTCTGGATTCCCCTAGTAACTTAGGGTGAGATCCAAAGTTACTTAAATATGCAAATTAACAAGGGGGGTCCTGGGAGTCCCTCTGCCAGTCATTAGTCCTGGTTACGAGGGTATCACGTAATAATATCGCCATATACATGGTCGCCGTAAATAATATCGCCGGGAAAATGTTGTGGCGATATTATTTGGGTGACCATATATATGGCGACAGGGCCAAAAAAAAAAAATTACAAAAAAAAAAGTTTGGGGTTTGCGGGGGTGTCCCCCGCATGTTCCATGCAATAATGTTGCCACAAAAAACGACAATTCTTCGGCGAAATTTTTGCATGGCGAGATTTTTGTGGCGACATTATTACATGGAACCGTTACTAGAGACCTACCCAGAGTCTTTAGCTCACTATCTTTCACATAGATTAAATATCCCAAACATATCAGTCTTTGTCCTGCCCTGGGGCAGTCCAGCACCAAAATGCTAGGTAATTCTCCTCTGAACAAGAGTACCAACAGCAACCCCAGACATGTGTTTTGGTCTGGTTGGATCTCATCAGTAGGGTGGAGCTGTGCCTCTCTAAGAATAGTGAGCAATGGGCCCATCTCTGGATTCCCCTAGTAACTTAGGGTGAGACCCAAATTTACTTAAATATGCAAATTAACAAGGGGGGTCCTGGGAGTGCCTCTTCTAGACATTAGTCCTGGTTATGAGAGACTTGCCCAGAGTCTTTAGCTCACTATCTTTCACAGAGAAGAAGTATCCCAAACATATCAGTCTTTGTTCTGCCCTCGGACAGTCCAGCACCAAAATGCTAGCAATTCTCCTCTGAACAAGAGTACTAACAGCAACCCCAGACAAGTGTTTTGGTCTGGTTGGACCTCATCGGTAGGGTGGAGATGTGCCTCTCTGAGAATAGTGAGCAAGGGGTCCACGTCTGGATTCCCCTAGTAACTTAGGGTGAGACCCAAAGTTACTTAAATATGCAAATTAACAAGAGGGTCCTATTAGTCCCTCAGCCAGCCATTAGTCCTGGTAACAAGAGACTTACCCAGAGTCTTTAGCTCACTATCTTTCACACAGATGAAATATCCCAAACATATCAGTCTTTGTCCTGCAATGGGGCAGTCCAGCACCAAAATGCTAGGCAATTCTCCACTAAACAAGAGCACCAACAGCAACCCCAGACACGTGTTTCGGTCTGGTTGGACCTCATCAGTAGGGTGGAGCTGTGCCTCTCTAAGAATTGTGAGCAAGGGGTCCACGTCTGGATTCCCCATGTAACTTAGGGTGAGACCCAAATTTAATTAAATATGCAAATTAACAAGGGGGTCCTGAGAGTCCCTCTGCCAGACATTAGTCCTGGTTATGAGAGACTTACCCAGAGTCTTTAGCTCACTATCGTTCAGTCTTCGTCCTGCCCTGGGGCAGTCCATCACCGAAATGCTAGGCAATTCTCCTCTGAACAAGATTACCAACAGCAACCCCAGACACGTGTTTCAGTCTGGTTGGATCTCATCAGTAGGGTGGAGCTGTGCCTCTCTAAGAATAGTGAGCAATGGGCCCATCTCTGGATTCCACTAGTAACT
The DNA here is from genome assembly GCF_040938575.1 of Ambystoma mexicanum. NCBI lineage: Eukaryota > Metazoa > Chordata > Amphibia > Caudata > Ambystomatidae > Ambystoma > Ambystoma mexicanum. The sequence continues at coordinate 638,065,835 of NC_090925.1, forward strand.
TAGGGTGAGACCCAAAGTTACTTAAATATGCAAATTAACAAGGGGGGTCCTGGGAGTGCCTCTTCTAGACATTAGTCCTGGTTATGAGAGACTTGCCCAGAGTCTTTAGCTCACTATCTTTCACAGAGAAGAAGTATCCCAAACATATCAGTCTTTGTTCTGCCCTCGGACAGTCCAGCATCAAAATGCTAGCAATTCTCCTCTGAACAAGAGTACTAACAGCAACCCCAGACAAGTGTTTTGGTCTGGTTGGACCTCATCGGTAGGGCGGAGATGTGCCTCTCTAAGAATAGTGAGCAAGGGGTCCACGTCTGGATTCCCCTAGTAACTTAGGGTGAGACCCAAATTTACTTAAATATGCAAATTAACAACGGGGGGTCATGGGAGTGCCTCTTCCAGACATTAGTCCTGTTTACGAGAGACTTACCCAGAGTCCTTAGCTCACTATCTTTCACAGAGATTACATATCCCAAACATATCAGTCTTTGTCCTGCCCTGGGGCAGTCCAGCACCGAAATGCTAGGTAATTCTCCTCTGAACAAGAGTACCAAAAGCAATCCTAGACACGTGTTTCAGTCTGGTTGGACCTTATCAATAGGGTGGAGCTGTGCCTCTCTAAGAATTGTGAGCAATGGGTCCACGTCTGGATTCCCCAGGCAACTTAGCATGAGATCCAAAGTTACTTAAACATGCAAATTAACAAGGGGGGTCCTGGGAGTCCCTCTGCCAGACATTAGTCCTGGTTATGAGAGACTTACCCAGAGTCTTTAGCTCACTATCTTTCACACAGATGAAATATCCCAAACATATCAGTCTTTGTCCTGCCCTGCGGCAGTCCAGCACCAAAATGCTAGGCAATTCTCCACTGAACAAGAGTACCAACAGCAACCCCACACACGTGTTTCAGTCTGGTTGGATCTCATCAGTAGGGTGGAGCTGTGCCTCTCTAAGAATAGTGAGCAATGGGTCCACCTCTGGATTCCCCTAGTAACTTAGGGTGAGACCCACATTTACTGAAATATGCAAATTAACAACGGGGGGTCATGGTAGTGCCTCTTCCAGACATTAGTCCTGTTTATGAGTGACTTGCACAGAGTCTTTAGCTCACTATCTTTCACAGAGAAGAAATATCCCAAACATATCAGTCTTTGTCCTGCCCTGGGGCAGTCCAGCACCAAAATTTAGGCAATTCTCCTCTGAACAAGAGTACCAACATCACCCCCAGACACATGTTTCGGTCTGGTTGGACCTCATCAGTAGGGTGGAGCTGTGCCTCTCTAAGAATAGTGAGCAAGGGGTCCACGTCTGGATTCCCCTAGTAACTTAGGGTGAGGGCCAAATTTACTTAAATATACAAATTACCAAGGGGGGTACTGGGAGTGCCTCTGCCAGACATTAGTCCTGGTTATGGGAGACTTGGCCAAAGCCTTTAGCTCACTACCTTTATCAGAGAAGAAATATCCCAAACATATCAGTCTTTGTCCTGCCCTGGGGCAGTCCTGCACCGAAATGCTAGGCAATTCTCCTCTGAACAAGAGCACCAACAGCAACCCCAGACACGTGTTTCGGTCTGGTAGGGTGGAGCAGTGCCTCTCTAAGAATTGTGAGCAAGGGGTCCACGTCTGGATTCCCCATGTAACTTAGGGTGAGACCCAAATTTACTTAAATATGCAAATTAACAAGGGGGTCCTGGGAGTCCCTCTGCCAGACATTAGACCTGGTTATGAGAGACTTACCCTGAGTCTTTAGCTCTCTATCATTCACAGAGAAGAAATATCCCAAACATATCAGCATTCGTTCTGCCCTGGGGAAGTCCAGCACCGAAATGCTAGGCAATTCTCCTCTGAACAAGAGTACCAACAGCAAGCCCACACACGTGTTTCAGTCTGGTTGGATCTCATCAGTAGGGTGGAGCTGTGCCTATCTAAGAATAGTGAGCAATGGGTCCACCTCTGGATTCCCCTAGTAACTTAGGGTGAGACCCAAATTTACTTAAATATGCAAATTAACAACGGGGGGTCATGGGAGTGCCTCTTCCAGACATTAGTCCTGTTTACGAGAGACTTACCCAGAGTCCTTAGCTCACTATCTTTCACAGAGATGAAATATCCCAAACATATCAGTCTTTGTCCTGCCCTGGGGCAGTCCAGCACCGAAATGCTAGGTAATTCTCCTCTGAACAAGAGTACCAAAAGCAATCCTAGACACGTGTTTCGGTCTGGTTGGACCTCATCAGTAGGGTGGAGCTGTGCCTCTCTCAGAATTGTGAGCAAGGGGTCCACGTCTGGATTCCCCATGTAACTTAGGGTGAGACCCAAATTTACTTAAATATGCAAATTAACAAGGGGGGTCCTCAGAGTCCCTCTGCCAGACATTAGTCCTGGTTATGAGCGACTTACCCAGAGTCTTTATCTCACTATAGTTCACAGAGAAGAAATATCCCAAACATATCAGTCTTCATCCTGCCCTGGGGCAGTCCAGCACCGAAATGCTCGGCAATTCTCCTCTGAACAAGAGTACCAACATCAACCCCAGACACGTGTTTCGGTCTGTTTGGACCTCATCAGTAGGGTAGAGCTTTGCCTCTCTAAGAATAGTGAGCAAGGGGTCCACGTCTGGATTCCCCTAGTAACTTAGGGTGAGGCCCAAATTTACTTAAATATGCAAATTAACAAGGGGGGTACTGGGAGTGCCTCTGCAAGACATTAGTCCTAGTTATGGGAGACTTGCCCAAAGTCTTTAGCTCACTATCTTTCACAGAGAAGAAATATCCCAAACATATCAGTCTTTGTCCTGCCCTGGGGCAGTCCAGCACCAAAATTTAGGCAATTCTCCTCTGAACAAGAGTACCAACATCACCCCCAGACACGTGTTTCAGTCTGGTTGGACCTCATCAGTAGGGTGGAGCTGTGCCTCTCTAAGAATAGTGAGCAAGGGGTCCACGTCTGGATTCCCCTAGTAACCTAGGGTGAGAACCAAAGTTAGTTAAATATGCAAATTAACAAGGGGGGTCCTGGAAGTCCCTCTGCCAGACATTAGTCCTGGTTACCAGATGCTTGCCCCGAGCCTTTAGCTCACTATCTTTCACAGAGACGAAGTATCCCAAACATATCAGTCTTTGTCCTGCCCTGGGACAGTCCAGCACGAAAATGCTAGGCAATTCTCCTCTGAACAAGAGTACCAACAGCAACCCCAGACACGTGTTTCGGTCTGGTTGGACCTCATCAGTAGGGTGGAGCTGAGCCTCTCTAAGATAGTGAGCAAGGGGACATGTCGGGATTCCCCATGTAACTTAGGGTGAGACCCAAAGTTACTTAAATATGCTAATTAACAAGGGGGTCCTGGGAGTCCCTCTGCCAGACATTAGTCCTTGTTATGAGAGACTTACCCAGAATCTTTGGCTCACTATCTTTCACAGAGAAGAAATATCCCAAACATATCAGTCTTTGTCCTGCCCTGGGACAGTCCAGCACCGAAATGCTAGGCAATTGTCCTCTGAACAAGAGTACCAAAAGCAACCCCAGACACGTGTTTCAGTCTTGTTGGACCGCATACATAGGGTAGAGCGGTGCCTCCGTAAGAATAGTGAGTAAGGGGTCCATGTCTGGATTCCCCTAGTAACTTAGGGCGAGACCCAAAGTTACTTAAATATGCAAATTAACAAGGGGGGTCCTGGGAGTCCCTCTGCCAGACATTAGTCCTGGTTATGAGAGACTTGCCCAGAGTGTTTAGCTCACTATCTTTCACAGAGAAGAAATATCCCAAACATATCAGTCTTTGTCCTGCCCTGGGGCAGTCCAGCACCGAAATACTAGGCAATTCTCCTCTGAACAAGAGTATCAACAGCAACCCCAGACACGTGTTTCGGTCTGGTTGGACCTCATCAGTAGGGTGGATCTGTGCCTCTCTAAGAATAGTGAGCAAGGGTTCATCATGCATTTACATCCTGCATTTTTCCCAATCTGCACTGTGCCATTATTTCTGAAACACAGCGTGGGGTTATTTAACCCTGTGATGTGTATCAGCCCTTCTTCGTCCTTCAGTCATACCAACAGCCCAGCATATTTGCTCCATTCTTCCAGGTACTTTCAATTAGCAGCTTCAATAGGATACCATGAGAATCCTATAAATCCCACTGCTCCCTACCCCATTGTCCCCTCCACCCAAATTTGTGGGGTGTGCACTTCACCTGTAGTGTGCATCTGAGGTCTGACCCAGCAAAACAGTGGGCCTCATTACGAGTCCGGCGGTAACTGAGGCGGTAAAACCATCTGGTGACCGCCGGACTCGTATTACCATTCCGCCTCCGTGATTCCCGGACTTACCGGGCATTACAACCCCGGTTTTCCGGGAATCATGGAGGCAGAATGGTGTTGATCCGCATTCCCATTGAGTCCTATGGGACTCAATGGGAATGGGGATCATGGAAACACCGGCAGCATCTCGTAATGCTGCCGGTGTTTCCTCGTCCGCCTGCAGGCGGGCGGTGTTAAACCCGCCAGGTCAGACCTGGCGGGAACATCACCTCCTACCTGCAGGAGTTGTGATCGCCCGGCATGGAAATAACGGTGGCGGCGGGTTTACCGCCACCATTGTTTCCATACCGGGCGATTTGTAATGAGGCCCAGTGTCTCTCTCACTTTTGTCCATGCATTGCAATAAGGGGTGGTCTTTCACTCTCACTTCATCTGCTCATGGCCCTGCTCATATGTACTTTATTACTTTGTTGGTCATTGTTTTTGCCTTGAGAAACTTATCTTCATAAGGGGACTTTGCTTTTGTCACTCATTTCATAATAGCTGAACTTCCCTGGAACCGTTTCCTTGCTTTGCATAGCACAATGTGAGTTAAGCAGTGTATCTTCCTTACTGGTATTTCCTCAGCCATGAATAATCAGGAAACACTTAAGGCATACGGAAGGAGTGAGCAGCCGAAACATTTTTCATCTTATTTCTCCCATCCCACTTTAGTCATGTGACAATACCACATTATTAATCTTATGAGTGAAACCTTGTTAATGTTCTCTAAGGTGGTATTTGGCATCTGTTACTTCTCTTTTAACCCTGGTAATCTATCCACTTATGTTAGAAATGATATTAGGTGTATCATCATTATATAAATGTACTGCCACTGTAGAGGCCATCCAGAAAAACAAAGGTAAAAGAAAAAGGTGGCAATCATAATGGCGATTGAGTCCAGGTCTTGTAAAAATCTTTTTCTCCTCAACAGTGGAGATATTAATGATAATCTCTCTCATGCTCGGGGGAAAAGTACATAGTTCCTTTTTATAGTCACGTTTCACATTGCTGGTCAGCACTCGCCTTCGTCTGTGGTTTGGCTGGTTGCTGTTTGACTTCTTCTTTTTCTTCAAACTCCTCTTCGTTTGACAGAGGGGCCTTGCCTACACACTTTTTTGACATCACCTATATGCACCCATGCCTTTTTGCCTTGCACTTTTACTGCAGTTGGTGTTGCATACTGCACTGTAAATTGGCCCTCAAATCATGGCTTGTGCCACTTTAGAACAAAGTTCTGTGTATAAATGAGGTCTTCTCAGAATAGGGACAAGGGGTGGGTATTACAGAATTCACATCTTATATCCCTTCTCTGTTGTGACTGGTTTCTTCTTGACCCCCTGCCACACCTCGATCTGTCAAGAGATACATTTCAGATATTTACTCATGGCAGATAAATAATCATGCATCTCATCATCTAACACTATAGCAGAGCTCTCTGCACCCAGTCTAGTCCATGTGGGAGGAGCAATGGGAATGTTCATCCTTCTGCCCATTAAAATTTCATGGGGCGTGAGGTTATGGTCCGTGCCTGGCTGTTTGCGTAAGGCGAAAAGAGCCAGGGGAAGGCAATGCAACCAATAATTTTTTAGGGTATCTTTTTATTTTGCATTCCTTTAAGGGGCCATGGAGGCATTTCACAATGCCGTTGGACTGTGGGTGGTACAGAGTACAAAGCTTATGCTTGATGGCAGGCAGGGATGTTAATTGAAAAAATAACTAATCTTCAAAGTGTGTTCCATTCTCTGACCGCAACACTTTGCACACTCCCCATCTGGGAAACACCTCTCGAGGAATTTGGCAGCCAACATGTGTCAGCATGGGTACATGGACCTACTTCTATACAGCATGAAAAAGGATACACCACAGCAATCACGTATTGGCATCCATTACAGTTTTGGAGTATATCAACATAGTCGATGTGCAAATACCGAAATGGGCCTGTAGGGTGGGGTATTGCGCCTCTCACCCTTCTCAGAGTATGTCCAGTGGTACATTGGTGGCACATGCTGTAATTAATAACAAAGTCAGCAACATGCTTGTGCAGGTTGGCAACATACCAGTGCTCTAAAACGTCTGCTGCTACATAATCTCTTGTGGCGTGTACTGGATAGTGCATCTGTTTTAGCACTACTATGAGCAACTCAAGTTGATTGACATGCTTTCCTGTGTTGTCTTCTTGTCATACTATGTCACTGGGGGATAAAACATCCTGTTTTATCAAAAGATCCTGCTCTGTCTACGGTGCACATCCCTGTAACTCCAGTAATTGTGTTAATGGTAAGGCCTTATAGCTCTGTTATCTTCATGTTGAGCAAGTATTTGTGTGGGGCAATTGTAATTTTTGCTATTTGTAGGAAATATGCTGCTCTTTTTGCTTCTGCATCTGCAGCTTTATTGCTGTGAGAAACTAAGTTCGTGCCCCTAGTATGGGCTGCACACTTCACCATGCCAGCTGCAGTGGGATATACCAATGCCTCTAGCAATCTCCCTAATAATGGGGCATGCTATACTGGTATGCCATCTGCGTGCTGGAAGCCTCTCCTTTCCATCATGACAGTCCTGAATGCACTGTAGATGATATATCATCACTACATCTTTGTGCTCTTTAAATGCAAATATCATTGTTACTAACTCATCTGCCTGTCCAGAATAATACACACATTGGGCCTCATCCCAAGTTTGGCAGTAACACTTAAATGAGGTAGTAATGCTATTACTGCTGCATTTAAGAGTCTGCCAAATCACGGGCTTGGCGTATTTTCTCCTCGCTCTGAGCTGGGGGCATATCCTCTGTGATTTTGCTGATTTTCAGTGCTATTACCGCTGGCAGTAATACCGCCGGCGGTTATAGCGCCAAACATTCCCCATTGGGCGCAATGGGGAATGAGAAATTCCCGAATGGGCCCAATGGGGAATGGGGACTTATCGTTCCGCAAAACCCCTAATAGCGCCAGGCGGTTTGGCAGTAGGGCTAATAGCCCCAGCGGTAATACCGCCGGGGTTAGCACCCAACTCGTGATGAGGCCCATAGTCTGATACTTGCCACAACCTCAAACCCATCACCCCTACTCCTCATCACTGATCCTCTCAAATGCCTCAATCTGGTGATCTGATCGATCCTTGATGAACCATCAATGAAGACCACCTCTTCCCTCTCTAGTTTTGTTCCTATTACTGGGGGTACATTGCCATGTATGTCTGTAAATGTAGAACAGTCGCGTACCCATTCCGCTCCCTGTACTATTTCAGATATAAATCTTGCAGGATACACTGTGTGACATCAAACAATGTTTATTGATGGGTTGGATAATAGGACCTCATATCCAGATGCCTGCTGTGGGGTGAGCGTGGACTTTGGTTTCTCCATGACAGCAAATACGGTGTGCTCCACATACAATGTTACTGCACAGCCCATCATTATTGCAGATGATTTCTCTATTGCAAAGGCTGCTGCAGCCAATGTATGTTCCCATGGAAAATTCCCTCTCATTACTGGATCTAAAAACCCATTGTAATATGCCAGGGGTTTGTGCTCCAGTGAAGTTAGTTGTGTGAGTACAAACATCATCACGTACCTATTTGAATGTGAGAATTAATACAATTGTTCTTTGTAATCTGGTATCCCTAACACGGGAGCTGTACTTATTGCTTCTTTCAGGGCCTCAACTACATTGATCATCTTGTCTGTCCACATTATGGGGCTTTTGTTCTTCTGTGCTTCTACACGTGACAACAATTACATAGTCCCAGGAATTGCTGTAAATCTTTCACTGTCACTGGACGGGGTGTGCGTGCAATTTGCCTCTGCTCTTTCAGGGGTCATCCTCTTGTCTTCCTTTGATATTATCTGGCCCAAATACAATACTTCTTACTGGCAATACAGCAATTTGTCATTGTCCACCTTGTAACCCGTGTCTGCCAATAGTGTCAATAATAATGTAACAGAGTCTGCCCTGCACTTTCCTTGTATGGTAAAGCACACTAACAAATCATCAACCTACTGTATGGTGGTACTGGGTGTCTCTACATTTCCTAGGTCCATCTGCAGCATTCTGTTGTATACACTGGGGGGTGTACAGTACCCCTGTGGGAGTATTGTGTGTTGCAGTCGGACCCCACGATAGGTAAACGCTGTGAGGTATTGAGAATCTTTGTACAATGGAATGGAAAAGACTGTTTTTTAAATCAATCACTGTAAAACATGTGGTGGTGAGTGGTGGCATGTTACACAAAATTGTAGCAGGTTTGGTACAATGTTATACACTTTCTCCACAATGATGTTTAAGTGGCGTAAATCTTGTATGAATCTCCAAGACCCTTTTTTTGACTTTTTCACTGGGTACACCTCTGTGTTGATGGGGATTCAGATGGTGCAATAATACCTTGTCGCATCAAGGCAGCTCTTGTCTCATAAATGCCTTCATCTGTCTCTCTTGACATGGCATATTGTTTAAATGGGGGTAAAATTGCACCCTTCTTCAATTTTATTCGCACTGCTCCAACTCCTCTAATCAGACCTACATCATAAGGTCTGCTAGCCCATAGTACACTTGGTATCTTGGTATCCGAATCTTGTTGGATAAATTATGGTACTTTTTTAGATGACAATTTTATCTGAGTTATTTCACTGTACTGTATATGCAATTGGTATAGAATAGATATTTCAAAAATGACTTCATCATTAGTATCGGCATCTTCAAATAGTTAATCATTCGTCATGTCACTCAACCGGTATGTCAAGTCTAGTGCTATGGCTATGTGCCAGCTAACATCTTTCTCGGCTGTCCCGTGTAACACTAATCTGTCCTCTTGCACTATTGCTGCTTCTAAATGTATCATTAGGATCTCTCCCTCTGCTACATCTGTCAGCACTTCTGTTCTGAACAAAATTCTGTAGGTAATCGTAACAACTTGTCTTGTATTCGAGGAAGCTAACCTAACAACACCTGTACCCCATAAAAGAATAATTCTGAATTTAGGGGTATCCCTCTTAATGCTTTCCAGCCATTAAATGCCCATAGGAACTCTTTTGCATTTGCATAATAGATGCCTGGTGTCGAACATATTATCCCTTCTTCAGTAAATGAAATTGTCATGTTTAATTTGGCCATCAGTGAGGTCTGTTCCAAATATGTTAACCGGTGTCTTTCGGGAATACAACAATGACGCAGCTATCATATCTTCTCCCATTGTTAAAGATAACTGTTCTGTAAATAGAACCTTTGTCATTCATAGCCACAGAGAAACCTTGCGTGTCCATCATTATTTGTGACAATGGAAACCCTCCTTCCCTGACACAAGATCTTGTTGCCCCGATGTCAACCAAAAAGGAACATTTCCTGTCCCCTATTGTCACTAGCTCCTCAGGTTCCTCTTCTGGGTCGAGAGTTACTGATATCAACGGATGCATCAAGCTTCTCTGTGGACTGTTTGAGAAACCAGAAGGTGTCACCCACTAGTCCCCGTGGACTTGTCATTCAGGTGGCCAGGACACGGCCATCTCTTTTGGATCCAGTTCCTGGGGTAGACCAGTGCAGGAGGATCACCTGGGTAAGGGGTTCTCGGGGAGTGGGACACCGGATGGTGAGACGCAGTATCCCTCTCTTCCTGGTAACACCTTTCTCCCATCCTACCCAATGGGATATTTAGAAACTCACCTCTACCCTGCTTTTCCTGCACAAACACTTTCTCACGGACAGCCTGCTCTGGGAGAAAACAGACTCACACCCGAGCCATGTACATGACATTTACCAATACAATGGTCAGGCGAGGTCAGGCAATTATCGACAATCACTCACACATTACTTCCATTACGCTTCCCCACATGGATAAAAGGCAGAGCACGAGAGCACAATCTGAGTGAGGCAAAACACACAAATGTATAGCAGTTTCAAGTTGACAGTTGAACGAGGGGAGAAAGACGTCCAGGCACGAGAGGTTTGTGAGAGGGGCAACACCCTTGACCTTGTTGACAGGAAGCCGTTACTTTCAAGAAACCTTCAATGCAGAAAACATAAGACCAGGAAAACAAGGCTAAAGAATCCTGCATTGTGTGTCAGAGATATCGAGGGGCCTCCCGCTTAACTGACCAAGGCGGGGAGGAGCAGCAGACGCTGTGGTATCGTCCTTGGCTCCAAGAACAAAGAATCAACAGAGAACAACACAGCCGGTGAGTTGAGGAGACCGGTCTGTGTTGAAGTCAAGGTTGCAAGCGGCAACATTGTAAAGTGAGCGCTGGAAGGAAAATTGTTAAATGTGTGTGATGAAAGACACGAGTGAAGCTAAATTGCTGGTGAATATTTGAACATTAGAAGAAAAGATACAATACCATCGACAGAGTGGTCTGGCACTGTGAATGTGCTCATTTGAAGATCTCCATACGGTATCTTGATGAAAGGAAACAAATGCAGAACATCCATGTGAAGTGTAAATTGTGTGAAGTGACTTGAAATGGTCCTGCGATGGTTTAAACAAAACCCACCGCACATTCTAAAGTCTTTGATTCTGATATCAAAAGAGGATCTGAGCCTAGCCGAGGGGATCCATGATCCGAGCCTGAATGAGGTGAGCATTACATTGTGAACTTGGAGAAAAGGGCTCTGAGCCTAGAGGAGGGGGGCCCGTGGTCCGAGTTCGAAGGTAAGAGATCAGTCTTGAACTTGTGAAAGTGAAACCTTGACAAAGGAAAGGAACATTGCTGCATCAGGCCCTCTGCATTAAGAGAATGTCATTGCAAGAGAGACTTTGGCAGGAGGCCCTGATGCCTATGTATTGAACTGTTACCTCATGGCAGAGAAGCTAGAGTGTGTGCAAAGCCGGCATGTGCCGCCTTTCCCCATGCTGAAAACATGAGGGAGGGGGAAGGGAAGCTAATTTCTCAACTACCCTCACATATCATTTCTTGAACATTTTTCTTTTGTGTAGATTATTATCCTACACCATTTTGTATTTAAAAGTAAGGATTGGCAATAGCTTTATTAGTATAGGCCCTTTTATTTTGACAGACTCCACTAGGACTGCGTTATTATTATTTGATGGTTGTAGCTTACTCCCATCCTTAGATTTAGGTTTAGATAGGTGTTTTACCAACCCATTGAAGCTCAATAAACACCCTTGAACTGTGATCTTTTGTGTCTGTCTTCACTGTTTGATGCCATGCCTTCCTTACAACTGTCCTTTTGGGGATACATAATCTTCCCTGTTCCTTTAAAGGGTTTCCCTCCTACCACTGTCACACCCCCTGTTGTGGATACTGTACTTTGTGGCAAATATTCCTGTCCCACTGTCTGAACTGCTGCGTTTGCATTTGTAACGAGTGTTGTAAGTGCTGTATCTATGTCGTGTGCTTCTGTGGTGCCTGGTGCATCTGTGGTTGTGGCCGTGGTTGCATTTGTGGTTGTGTCTGTTGTGGGAATTGTGGCTGCTGCATACATTGAAATGTGCCCTGCTCTTGCTGTGTCTGTGCAGAAAATTGCGGGGGAAATACAGGTCCCTGTCTTGGGCTGGGTTGTTGCCATCCTCTGCCCCTACATTTGAACTGGATGGTCTCCAGCCAGCTCTTTGACTGGGGATCTCCAAACAGCCTTTTAAGATGAGTAGCAGTACCCTCGAGATAGATAGGGGTGCAGATCTATACTCATGCATCAAATAACTATGACAACTCAATAGTTTGCAAAAGGGAGTCTGTTTAATGATAAGTACATAAAACGGGGTGTACAATGAACATCAGCAACCGCTCGATCTTCTCTCTCTCTTCCAACTCCACTTAATTTCAGAAAAAAACACTGTGGGCCTCATTACGAGATGGGTGGAATGGGATTAACGGCACCGGTAATGGTGCTGGTGCCGCTAATCCCATTCCGCCCTATTACGAGGTTCAAGAGCGGGTCCCGCGAGGGGACCAGGGAGCTAACAACGGGCCCATTATTGACGGGCCCGTTGTTAGCTCCCTCCCGATTCCCATTGAGCCCTATGGGGGCTCAAATGGGAATGGGGAATGACCGGGTTCCCGGTTCCCTGAAGGAGGAAATACAGGGTCCTCCAAAGTCAGAATGGCCCGGTATTTCCCCATTCAGGGAACCCGGATGCGATTTTGGAGGCAGCCATGCCCTTTCCACCCTGGGCCTCATTACGAGGTGGGTGGAATGGGTTTAACGGTGCCGGTTCCGGTGAACCCATTCCGCGCTATTACGAGGTTCCCTTGCGGGACCCGCTCTGAACGTCTGGTCAGACCAGACGTCCTTTGCGGGTCCCGCAAGGTGAACAGGGAGCTAATAACGGGCCCATTATTAGCTCCCTCCCCATTCCCATTGAGCCCTATGGGGGCTCAAATGGGAATGGGGATGGGTTTTTTGAATGAGGAATTACCGGGTCCTCCAAGGTTGGAATGGCCCAGTAATTCCTCATTCAAGGAACCCTCCAAACTTGTAATGAGGCCCACAGTATTTATAGCAAAAACTCATCATCATTGATGTGCAATCTTAAAAACCTAACATGCACCGTGATTGGTTATAGGAAGATAACTTTGATCATAGGTACTATATCTGTATGTGGTAACGAGGAGAGGGGATTGGACAATCAATGTCAGGTGGGGCAACTAAGCCCTTCCTTCAGAATGGCCACTATGAACGTCACTAAAAGTACTACGTCCTATTGGCTCTACTCTCTATAGGACCCTAAATTACATGGTCCACTATGATTGGGTTGGCATCAACCCCACTCATACTTTTCCACTTACGCCTAGCAGCATGCAGAAAGACCAGCCAGGTGCAGGGAGTTAGTCTGCACCCCAGCTTCTTTCCCATTATGTTACAATCAATGATCACCTCAGTGGTCAAGTGTCAATTACTGCTTTGTAGTTTGGCCTCGAGTCTGCTTCTTGGTCTGAGAACTTTTAAGGAGTAAGGGCATGGCGGAGATCAATGCATAGGTGTGAATGTCTCACTCTTCCAGCCTTCCTTGTCACGTGACTAGGACACCGTGAAATCAACCTCTTCTTCATGTATTTTGCAGTATTTGATTTTAATTCTGCCAGTCTTCTACCATCTGTGGCTTATCTTGACCTTCCTGAACAGGATACGCTCTTCTTTTTCTCTTTAATTGTATCCACTGTCGAACTTTTCCAACCAGATACAACCTTGGCTTCTTGGCATGGTTACCTTCAGCTGAGTTTCGCTCCGTCTTAATTCTCGATTTGTTTGCTGCAACACTCTCCTCTCGAAACCTTTAGTAACCTTTGTTTGATTTTGTTCATGTGCGTAGTGGAATTATACTCATGTATAAAGTGCTTTTGAGGTATATACATATATATGTTGGCACTTGCCACAATCTATTTACTATTAAGCATAAGCAAGCTTAACAATTTCTTTGCTTCTTGTGGTTTCTTGTATCTGTACACGCTTAAACTAACTGAATATCTTCATCGTGCATATGGCATAAATTTCTTCATCTTGGGTTCAAGATGTCATTTATCCATAGTATCTTATTTTGATTTTGTTTTCCATCAGCATTCTCTGGTCTTATATCATCTATGTGTGTGTCCCGTCCGATGTCTTATGATGTCACCATTCGTCGTCCTTTATTATCTTCTTGGCTTCTTCGGGTATTCCATTCTGACAACCGCCATTTTGTCTTGACTGTAGATATGGTTTCCTCAATGGGTACCTTAGTGTCCATGTTTTCTTAGGTGTCAGTACTTCAATAGGTGCTGTTACTCTAATGGGCACTGGGCAAAGCCCATGTGCTAGTCTCTGCTGGTTTATCTGTTCATCATGCGTCACATACGTTGATGTGAAAGTACCGGGTACTATGAAGGGGGTGGCTAGAGTGTGGATAACACTTGGCACTTCCTCTTCACTCCCCCCTCTGGCCAATTCATCGACCACTCTCACTTTCTTCTTTGTATCCACTTTAATTTCATCCTCTGGATCTAGACATCTAGGTCTGAAGAACTGCGTCCTTGGGGTCCATATCTTTATGACTCCCTTCAAGCATCACGCTTTTCTCACGTGCTCATCTTTGTTCCATGTCATTAGTTGACATTCTCCACTTGGTTTGCAATAGATCCATCTTCACACATATTTTCTATGTTTTCTAGGATACAGGAACTTTGTTCCTTCTGGTGCATAAATGCTGGCCTTCACAAAATCTCTTATTTCTTCATCAGTCAGGTCCTTGGGCTTGCATCCTGACTCAACATCAATCATGATTTTTATCCATACAGCCTTTTTTGCAGTTTTTTTGGCACTGAGAGATTATTAGCTTGATTACACAGAATCCAAGCAATATAATCACCAACAGGGCTCCTAGGAACTTGAATGCTGCTGCCATCCATTGTGGAACCCATGAAAACAGTGTTCCAAACCAACTATCATCATCAACTTGGTCAACTTCATCTATCATCTGATTCTGTAGTTGTGACAGCATACCTATGGCTTCTGTTAAGGTTCCATTTTCGTCATTGTGTGAAGGTATAAATGTGCAACATGATTCTCTGATTTTTGCACAAACACCTCCATCCATAGCTGTGATCATGTCTAGGACATATCTGTTCTGGACAGTCATTAGTCGAATTGCTCTTAACTCCTCTTTGATTGCATGAACTCATTTTATGGTCGTGTTGATGGTCTGCAGTAACTCCCATCTGGTTATTTGCAACCATTTAGTATTTGCTCCAACCTGAATTCTTGCCATCAGAATTGTCGTGAACAATGATGAGGTTAAGCTGAACAACCTATGTTCATACAGGATTGCATCAAATGCTTCTATCGATTTGGCAGAGTAATACTTTTCTCTCTTTATTCGGATCATCAGTTCCACAGATCTCTTCTTCCTTAGGTGAGCATCTGCTTTCGAGAAACTGTCAATATTCAGATCACTTCTTGGAATCACTAATGCTGGAACATGGACACTCACCAATGTGCATATACCAATTCTTCGGCAATCTGATATATGCTTTGGATCCACACGCCTAATAATGATCCATGATCACTGCAGTTACAGGCATCATTACTGTAACATTGAAGATTCGTACACAGTTCTGATTCTCTCCCATTTTTCTTGTGCCATTGTTTCTAAAGCATAGTTTGGAACTATCCAAGGGCACTATCTGCAAGGGTCCTCCTCTGTCTTCGACCCATGTCAGTAGTCTTGAAAGCCTCGGCCATAATGGTTTGCATATCATTTGTGCATTTTCAATTGTTTCTTATAGTATCCAATAATCATCCATGCTTTGCAGATCACCACTCCTTTCTCCCATCCTTCTGGAGAAAGCACTGTGCCCCAAATTTGCATTTGACCTCGGTCCTTCCATCTTTGAGCGTCTTCTGTAGATTTTCCTTTGATGTTAGGTTTTTTTGTTTGTTTCCCGTCTGATCTCTACTCCTATCACTTCAGGTTTCTCATATCTGATCACAATGTTCTGTATTTTGCCATTATTTCTTGTCTTTATGTCTTGGACATAATCATCTTCATCTAGATCAGTTGCTTCAGTTACCCATTTGAGCGAAGCATCACTTCCCTTGAACTGGCCTGCGGTCATGCACATTGCTATATGTGATAAGCAGTGTGCTGTTTTGACATCTATCTCAACAGCTACAATATTGTCTTCCCCATGCTGCACGTAGGAGTGCACAAAGCATTCTTCATCTGAAGGTCACCTTCCAACTTCCTTCATATGTTGGTACCATATTTCGTTTCCCAACTTCCTTCATATGTTGGTACCATATTTCGTTTCCCAAGTGTGCTATGCTATCCAGGTAATCATTCAGTTCGTTGTTGTCTTCTTCTGTGCTTCTTCTAATTCTTAACGTCTTTCTGTAATTTGCTAAAAACTACATCTTTGAACACATCCGTATAGCTTCTTCTGGCTGGTTGATTTATAGGAACATCCATCGGGTTCCCTGAGTAGTAGAAAGCTCTGTTAGTCCTTCTTTATCCCTATGTCTCCTCCAGGTAATGGCTATAAACGGCCATATTGATCCTGCTATTATCTTTGCACATGATTGTCCTGCCCGACTTGAGCTTGAACTTTTCATCACTGGATCAGGTGTGCTCGTAGGTGCTGTTTCCGTCCGTACATTCTCTAAAGTTTTTTATCTCTCATTTTCTTTTGGCATAAAACTTCTCATTGTTTATTGTCCAGGCTTTCCCCATTCTCTAGAATGTGATTCTGAAGTCATTGACACTAGACCAGGTGTGTATGTGCCTATTACCTGTGTATATGTACCTTTCATCAGTCCCTTATCTGATTTACTTTGCCAGCCATGTCTCTGACGTATTCATTCATTTGTTAACACAAGTGCTGTGTGTGTGTCATTGTTTATCACATCCATCTCAAGCTCAGTCACTCTATCATTCTTTCTAGGAACTGGAATGACTAGGTAAGGTCTGGGCACCTTCGTAGGTCTCATGCGTACATTATTAGGTGGGTGCACAGGAATCTGAAAGCTTTGTGCACCTATAAAGAATGCAGTTCTAATCGTTAATGACAACAGTATGATAATGAATACAATGCATGTGTAAAGTATACACTTGTTGATAATTTTACAGCATTTGTTCCTGGAGCAATATGAATGTCTCGCCTCATGGGCGAGGATTATGCTGCTGTTCTGGCTTCACATCTCGATCATCTAAGGAAGCAAAACAAATTATTTTAATACCTGCTAAATAGTGTCACTATATCTGGACTCTGCTGTTTCTGCTTGCAGGTCATGAGTGCTGGATCGATTATCCTTTTGGTCCGAATAATAGACTGTCTCTTAGGTCTGGAAACAGTTCTCTTTCCACTAATGAAAGTTCGAACTGAGGCAACAAGTTCAGTAAGTCTTAAATTGCATGTTCCATATAGACCAATTCACAGTTTATGCCTGTAATCTGCTTTACTCCAGATGACATGTTGTTTTCTTGTCAGCATAAGCAAGGTGAAGTCCTTGGCATTGCCTTCACGATCTGTCCCTCGAAGGAAAGTTTCTACACTCTTTTTTGATTTCGATGATGACTGGAAAGTTTGACCGGAATCATAATGCTATGCAGGAGCATACTCAAATGTATAGTGTTTGCTGGATCTCTGATGAACGTAAGGACGTCGACATTGGCATGTCTCCCCACAAGGTCTGGAAAGTCTTCAATTAAGTGAAAAAATACAGCATTAGCTAGTCTGTTATCTTCTTGTAATAGGGACATTTGTCTTGTCCTTGCTGTACCCCGGAAGTAAAAGAAACTGTTCTGCAATCACTGTGAGAAGCCTCTTTATTGTCTTTTCGTTTTCAGGATCTTGAAGAAACTATGTTATGTTCGTGAGTCTTCCCACCAACGACGGGTAGGACCTCAATACTAACTCAAAATAGATAAGAATGTCTTTGGTGAGGTCACTATTGTGTGACACCATAAGTGAGTCCAAACAAGGATTCTGTTTCGAAGGACTCAGGATACTGTATTTTCTTCCAGTTTATATGTCCTCGATCAAAATTTGGCATAGTTTTTATTATCAAGGCTTCAGTGTGCCTAAGTCAAAAGTTCAAAATCAACAAGCTATTTTGTGGCTTATAAATGCAATTCTCTTCCTTCACCCTGCAACTAGGATGCACACACTGTTTGTATTTTGTGTCCCTCTTCCCTTATTTTGCTTAAAGGAAATGTCCAGAACTAAGCCACAACTTTGCACAAATGTTTCTTGCCTTTTGCTTGACTGGTCATGCGTCCTTCTTCCTCATCATGGATCTTGTCTGCACATGCTGTGGTTCTTCCCCATTGTCTGTAGTCTCTTCACGGTGGGGTACGGGCAAAGGGATTTCTCCGATATATGGCTTGATGTCACCAAGGAAGATTCAAGCTCTTCTTCCCTGTAACTTGACTCCAGAGGGTGTGATGTCCTCAACAATGAACGGGCCGTGGAACCTTGGCTCGTCCCACTTTTTCCTTGTGTGATTCCTTACCAAGACAGTGGGGGTCATTCCGAGTTGTGCGTTAAGGGAAAAACGATGCCGGTAAAGGTTTACCGGCATCGTATACCTTTACGGGCCATTCTGACCCTCTAGACCGTTATTTACGGCACCGTAAAGTACGAGGCCGTAAATAGCGGTCTCGTGGCGCGCGCACGACACCCCATGCCGAAATTAGCGGCATGGCATAAACCGGAGCTGATCCCAAGTCACGCGGACATGCAAAAAACGGCCTCTACAAGGCCGCAAAGTACCTTACCGGCATGGAGTAAATACCGGCATCACCGAGAAGGTGTTAAGAACCCTGAGCAGTGTTTCCAAGAGGCACAGGTGCACTCAATCAGCACAGGTGGAGGCAATGGAGTCTGGCACAGCACAAAAGGAGCACACCCACTCACCACACCCCCTCCCACACCAAGATGATACCAATTGTAGCAGGATTACTGGAGCTGGAGGCCCTGCTTGCAAGGCAGCAACAACAACAACAGCAACAACAACAACCACAGCCCCCACCACAGAGGATACACAGGAGGAGAAGGAGGGTGAGACTGGCCCAGCATGCCCTACCAGTGCACCCACCATTACCACGCCGGCAGCCCCCAATCCCTCACATCAGAGCCTCCCCCTTCAACCTCACACCAGAGCAAATCCACACCCTGTACCGCCTTGACCGGGACACCATCACCACCATAGTGGACCTGACACATGACGACATAGTGAGCCTCATAGAAATCCACACTGCAATCCCCCCTCTACTCAGGGTAGTGTCTGTTCTCCACTTCCTTGCCACAGGCACGTAGCAGCATACAGTGGGGTACATGCATGGCATACCACAGGCCATATTTTCACAGATACTCAACCAAGTGCTGGATGCCCTCATCAAACACACAAGGGACTACATATCCCTACCCCGGACAACCCAGGAGATATTGGATACATAAGTTGCCTACCATGCACTGGCAGGCATGCCAAATTGCATAGGTGCCCTTGACTGCACCCACGTGGAATTGGTCTTTCCACATGCAATGGAGGTGGCGTATCGCAACCGCAAGCAATACCACTCCATTGACGTCCAGATGGTATGAAATGCCAGTAAAGCCATCACACATTGCTGTGCCCGATACCCCCGATCAACACATGACCCCCTGGCCCTGCGGAACTCCACGCTACCACGCTATATGGAGCAACATGCTGGACAACGTGCCTGGCTGCTTGGTGAGTCACCTGATTGGGCCATGGCAGCGCATTGGGGCCATGAGTAGGGTGGATGCATACCCCAACTTGGTGGGAAAGGGGGGGGTGCATACTACACCTGTGTGGGAATGTTGACGCCGGTGACACAGTGCCCCAAAGCAATCGATATGGCACATGACTGCCTAACCTCACAGCAATGCTAGAATGTAGAAAATACAACACTACTCGTCCGACAGGTAACCTGGCCCAATACCACAACAAGCACCACTCATCGGCGGACCTCACACACCGTAAGGGCATCCTGCACCATGCACTGCATATGCACTATCTCGCAGCCTCCTGCATCCCACCACACAAGACAGACGTCCCTGGGAGTACATAGAAGTGAGCCCAACAGGGATACAGCAGCGTGTCACTGGTTCCGCACACCCATAGTAGTGGTGCAAGTCAACATGGTACTGATCAGTGCAGTAAGACAAGTATGCTACTGACTACAGTCAACACCCCCTGCCACCAAATCTCACAGAACCCAACACATCAATGAATTCAGGCCAACACTGCTGCACGCATATACGGTGCACGTGCAACAAGATGTGAGTGCACACCATAAGCCATCTTGAAGAAGCTACCCCTCCATCATTCCATGGCACAGGACACATAGCCGGGCCAGTAATGGGGTTGATGCAACCAGGGACATGTGTGTATGGCCAGGAATCACCAGCTGCCATGCAAGACTGCTACAGTTCGCCACCATCCATGTACAAACACTTAACTTCATTCCCCTTTCATGCAGGTGATGGTGGCTACCCTTTGAAGCCGTGGCTCATGGCCCCTATCCGCAACCCACAGAACAGGCATGAGGAGGACTACAATCGAGCCCATACCCGTACACGGGTGGCCATAGAGCAGACATTTGGCCCGTTGAAGGCACCATTTTGTTGCCACAGCCGTTCAGGTGGAGCACTCATCAACAGCCACGAGAAGGTGGCCAGGATCACCATGGCATGTGTAAAGCTGCACAATATGTGCATCCGTCGGAACGTGCCACTGCCCCCTGACCTGGGACTGCTACCACCAGATGATGATGAGGGGGTGGATGAAAAATTGGCAGGACAGCATCACAGTGCAGATGCACAGGAGGGATGTGCCGTGTGGCAATCATTGATTGGACAATATTTCTGACACTCAAGTCAGCTGAGGGTGTCAGGATGACAGGGCATCGGGCACTGGTTGTGGGGATACATGTACACCATGCACTGTGAGTCATTAAAAGACACATGCACATTGATCAATGTCCACTCTGATATTTTTTATGCACAACCGGTGTATTGTATTAGTAGGTTCACACGTGAACAACAAAACCTCCACCCTCATCCCCCTCCCCCCAACTCCCATACACACCCTTACCCCCCTCCCCCCAACTCTGCAACAGTAGTCCCGTGTGGCACATTGAGGCCACATGTGGCAGTATTGTCTATTGATCCATGCTCCCGGTGCCCGTGGGGGGGGCATGTTCCTGCGCCGCTGAGAACGCAGCAAGCGGCGCGCTAGGTTTGCCGGGGTGGGGGACTGTTTGAAGGGGTGTCCTCCTGCTGAGTCGCATGAATGGGACGTGCTGCCACAAGGGCGTCTGCAATGCGTCCAAGTGCCTCACACACACGGTTGGTGCTTTCCGTAAACACCTGACGCATTTGCCTGAGCTCCTCGAGTAACTCCAACCTGCCCTGGCGGTTTTCCTCATTGAAGTCAGTGATGAGGGCAGTGAGATGTCCTGCACGTAGTGCTTCCTGGGATGGCGTATCATCCCTGCAGGGGATTGGGTCGACATGCCCTGACAGGGCCTCGAATGGGGTACTGGGCACCGGATCTGCGTCTCCCGGTGCATCGCCACATGCATTTCGGACTGGTGTGTCACCCTCCCCAGAGTCCCTGCACGACACCTGGGGGACATTGCAGGGCTCGAGGGTGTATACAGTGGGGTAGGAGTCCTCCTCTGACGCCCCACAGATGGACAAGGGACTGTCCACGATTTGCAGAGGGGCCGTGGCTGCCACCTCCCCAGAGATGCTGGACTCCTCTGACCTTGGTGTGGTGATTGTTGCAGGCACTGATGCAGTGAGGGATGGGGGTGGTGCAACCTCAATGGGCCTTGGAGGAGCTGTGGTGGTTTTGTCCTTCCTGGCCGGTACGCAGTGGTCCCTGCCTTTGGCACTGGATGTGGTGGGACGGCTCCTCTCAGGCTCATCGCCCTCATGCTCACTGCCTGTGGGTGTAGAACAAAGGTACAACATGAGTGGTTGTGTGAGACACTAATGTCATTAATGGCAGCATTCACATTTCAGTCATTTTGGATTGGTGGCATTTTGGCCGTTACTACATCACTGGTTTCTACAGATGTGTCGGATATGTACGCAGGTGTGGGAGTCACTAATCCTGGCCTGGTCATGTGCAGTCTGACTCGCACACTGCCAAGCCTGCTGCACAGTGTGCTTATTGGGATGTGCTAGTTACTGCACTGTGGTTGGTGGGCATTATGTGGTAGCACTTGTCCCTTGGTGGCAGTTGTCTTGCCATTATCAGAATGGGTGGAGGGCAGTATGACAAGGTGCATTGGACGGGGCTTGGAAGTGTATTCAGCATGTAGTTGGCGCCATTGGCGGTGTTGACTTTGGACACTCACCTCCATCAGCAGACGACGGAGCCCCACACTTCATTTCACAGACGCCCTCGATTGATTCTGTGCCAATCAATGCAGCGCATGTCTCCTCCCATGGCGCTAGTTTCATTGGTGAACTTGGTCCACCTCCAGTCAGCAGTGCCTAGCTGCGGTTGGCTGCGAGGATGCTCCGCACCCTCAACCGCAAGTCGTCCCACTGCTTGCAGCAGTCCCTGGGGATGCGGGGGGTGGTGCCTACTGCGCTCACCCTATGAGCAAGTTCGGTCCATATGTTTTTTTTCCGGACCACTGCCTCTCTGCGCATGTCGCTGCTGAACACTACGTCTGCATGCTCCTCCAGGTGGCCCACCATGGCCTGCAGCTCCTCGGGGCTGAAGCGCTGCTTGCGGAGGCGGTCCGCTGACTTTTTCGGGGCTTTGGGCATAGCTGGCGGTTGTGTAGGCCTTTTCCAAGGTTCAGGTTCATCCCAAGGGTGCTGCCTGGAGAGGATGGCAATGGATTGTGTTCTTAAAGATGGCCGCCGCGCTCCTTCCCGTTCCTGTGCGATGACGTAATTTCCGTATCCGTTAATTAGCGGTGACCGTAATTTACGGTATCCGTAAATTACGGTCACCGTTAATTACGGACGGCAAAGCTTCGATGGCGGTGTTGTTAAGAACGTCTCGCTTCATGCCGGTAAGGGGTTTAATGGGCCCTTTAGCGGTATGCCGCTAGGGGATTTACCGGCATGGCAGAAAGCTCGTGCCCGCGAGGTCGGAATAGCCTGTAAATAGCGGCGTGGTACCAGATCGGACTCGTTCTTTCCGCCATGCCGGTAAAAACCAATACTTACCTCCAACCTCGAATGACGCCCAGTGTACCCAGGGGATAATTGAGGTACACGTAATTCTGAAATTTTATCTGTTGTAGCATCTCCTTCTGTGTTCTGTACTGCCCTACACCCTTCTTGTCGTCGCTACAGCTGTCCTGAAATTACAGAAAAACAAGATGTCATGCAATTCAAGTAGTTTTGCATTTCCAATCCTAACACTTCTCCTGTTGCCTGAGCATCACATCTTTCTCTAGTTTGAGGTGTTAACGGCTTCCGCATCATTCTGCCTGTCACGATTTTGTGCGGTGTGAGATGGTGATCAGAACCAGGCTGGTTTCTGAGTGCATACAATGCCAGTGGAAGACAGTGCAACCATCCCTTCTTCAGAGTAAGCTTCAACTTGGCTATCCTTTCCTTTAACAAGCCATTGAACCTCTCGCATACCCCATTCGCTTGAGGATGATACGCAGATGAAAACTTGTGCTTTATACCAAGCAACAAGCTGATATGTTCAAATACTGTATTAACAAAATGAGGACCATTATCTGACCTCATCACTTCACACACTCCCCATCTGGGAAACACCTCCCTCACTAGGAATTTGGCCGCACAGGTAGAGTCTGGCTGCATACATGGACCTGCTTCTATCCATCTAGAGAATGGACACACCACAACAATTAAATACCTTTACCCGTTACATACTTGAATCATATCGACATTATCGATATGCAAGTGCTGTAAAAGCCCATCAGGCCTTGGGATGACTCCTCTAATCACATATAGTGTATGCCCAGCCGTAAACGTCTGGCAGATTATGCAATTTATCATAAAAAATGCAACGTGCTCTGCCAATTTCGGTATAAACCAGTCTTCGGCAATTGTTGCTGCTAGATTCTCCTTTGTTATGTGCGCTGGATAGTGTATCTGTTCCAGTGCTATCTTCAATAAGGCTATAGGCATCACTGGTTTACCAGTGCTGTCTTGTCGCCACAAGCTCTCGGAGGGGTTAAAAGAACACCCTCTTCGCTTCCATAGGTTTTTTCTTCCTGTAGTGCTTCTCCCTGGAGCTCCATTAGCTGAGTTTTTGGCATATTGCTATAGCCTGCCGGCTGACTTCGTGCAACAATCATTTTCTCAGGCACATCCGACATTTCCATATTCATTATTATTTCATCCTCAGTTGGCACACGTTTGGCTTCAGTGTCTGCTGCTTGATTTTCACATGAGATAAAATCTGTCACTTTCGTGTGGGCTGCGCATTTCATGACTGCTATGCCCAGTGGGAGCTGTAGTACCTTAATGAGCCTGTCCAATAAGGTGGCGTGCTGCACTGGCGTGCCGTCCGCTCTGAGGTAGCCCCTCCTTTTCCAGCATGCTAAGCCTGCGTGCACTGTCAACGTCACATAGGCAGAGTCACTGTACACCATTACTTCCTGATCTGCGTGCTTTTCGAGTGCGAGTATCAACGCCAATAATTCTGCAGCCTATGCTGAATAATGGGAGGGTAACTGGCACTAATGAGTACTCGGAATTCCCCATTCTCTGTGTGCTTTACCACAGCGGCACCTGTATATCTTAGTCCATCATTTTGATCGATCCTGGAAGAACCATCAACGAAGACGATTTCTCCTTCTGCCAATGCATTTTCTTTCACTCTGGGAATCTCCTCATAAAATTCTTCATGGTTCGCGTAATCGTGTGTTGCCTTTCCTTCCGTAACTGGCTCTGCTATAAACAAAGATGGATTCACTATTTTGCATTAAACTATTTTAATTGTTGGATTTTCTATGACCACTTCATAAGCAGAAGCTCTTTGAGATGTCAATGTGCCTTTCGGTTTCTGTAAAATTGCAAATAACGCATCCTCGACGAATAATGTCATTGGGCACCCCATCACAATGGTTGTAGCTTTTTCTATGACGAACGCTGCAGCAGCCAAACCTTGTTTGCACAGGAAGTGACCTCTCATTACCGGGTCCAAATTCCCACTGTAGCATGCCAGGGGCTTGTACCCCAACGTGGTTTTCTGTGTAAGGACTGCTGTCATAACACTGCCATTCATGTGTGAAAACAAATAGAATTCCTCTGCATAATTGGGAATCCCTAAGACTGGTGCTGTGCAAATAGCCTTTTCTAGTTCATCAAATCCTTCCTCCATGGTCTTAGTCCACTTGATGTTTACTTTCATTGCCTGTGCTTTCTTTAAGGCTTGCAATAAAGGCTTAGTATATGATCTGTAATCAAAGACCCATGCCCTGACGTAATTGCATAACCCTAGAAAACTCTGCATTTGTTTTATCGTGTGTGTGGTTTAGCTGTTTTTAAAATGGCTTCAGCTCTTTCAGGGTTAACCCTTTTCCCTTCATGTGAGATCAACTGGCCTATGTACGGTACTTCTTGTTGACAATATTTTAACTTCTCTTTGTCAACTTTATATCCTTTCTCAGCAAGTATAGTCAATAGCTGAATGGAAGCGCATCTGCACTTTTCCTCTGTTGTGCTGCAAATTAGAATGTCATCCAGATAGTGCAAGACAACACTATCTAATGCAATATTGCTTTAAGTCCATCTGCAGGACTCTATTGAAAATCGAAGGAGACTCACAATAACCTTGAGGTGGTCTTGTTCTTTTCTGACAAACTTGTCTGAACATAAATGATGTCAAGTCCTGCAAATCCTTGTGCAATGGGATTGAGAAAAATGAATTTTTCAAGTCAATCACTGTGAAATATCGTGCTTCAACAGGTATATTACATAGGATTGTGGACGTGTTCAGGACTAGAGGGAACTCGGCCTCTACTATCTGGTTTATCTGGCGAAGAGCTTGTATTAAACAACAAGACCCTCCCTTTGATTTTTTAATTGGGTACACTGACGTATTACAGGATGACTCTGATGTCACTAAGATGCCCTGCTCCATCATGGCAGAAATTGTCTTAAAAATCCCTTCATCTGCCTCCCTAGAAATGGGATACTGTTGTGCTTTTGGTAAAATTGCTCCTGGTTTCAATTTAATCTTCACTTCTCCGACTCCTTTCAGTAAGCCTACGTCATAAGGGCCTATAGTCCATACTGAATCAGGTACCTTTGACATGTCATCATCAAAATATTCAGGACATTTTTGTGCAAACATTATTCTTTAAGGCACCTCTCTTTTAATCATTTCCACCCAATAAATGAGATTTACCTCAACTGTCATCTCATCTTCACCTACTTGCTCTTCAAATAGATCGTTATCAGTGACGTCAGTCAATCTGTAACCTTCCCCAACGGTGATTATTGCGCCCCATTGTCTGCCTTCATCATCACAACCATCAAGCAAAGCCATCTCTCCTCTCACTATGGCTGCTTGTATTGTTAAGGGAAACACTCGTCCCTTTTCCTCTTGCATAGGTATTCTTGGTCTGCAAGGCCTAGTAGCTATGACATTAATATGCGCACTCCATATGCGAATATCTCTGGTTCCAATGGAATAGCTCTCATAGTCATTTATCCTGCGTATGCTCTAATCATTTTGCACATGTTCAAATAATGCATTCCTGGAGTTGAACATACTATGCCATTCTCCATGAACGTAATTGTCATGTTTACCTTTGTCATTAAGTCTCATCCTAATATGTTTACAGGAGTCTGCCTCGAATATAGCAGTGGCACTTTCATGTCATATTGTCCTATGGAAGCTGGAAGTTCTTTTGTAAAAGGAACACAACTTGTTGCTCCTATAAAGCCTTGAGTATTTATAGCGTCGCCGGACAAAGAAAACTTGCCTTCACATATACACAAGCGCATCGCACCTGTGTCAACTAAGAAAGAATATTCCTTATCCCCTATACAGACATCTACCCTTGGTTCCTTGTGAGGGTTCGGTGTCACTTATAGGATAGAACACATCAGGTCTCCCAGTGAGCTGTCCTAGTCCATATATAATCTTGTCCCACACTGAGTGAATGGATTTTCTCCATCACCAGTGGTATCTCCTATTCCAGAATTCAGTACCTGTCCTATACCTGTTGTTTGTGACAGTTGCATCGGAGACTGTTGAGACTGTCCCTGTGGAAAATGTGTCACCTTCTGCTGTGGTTGCAAGCTTTGCTGTACTCTTGGTTCTTGCTCCTGTACCGTGTGATTCTGCACAACTCCATTTCCACCCTGCTGTGAGAACGGAGATGGATTCACCACCCCTGATCATGTGAATTGCTCATTTTGCACCATGCCTTGACTTCTGCACATACGTGCTAGATGCCCTGTCATCCCACACGTCCAACATGTTGGCTGTAACGCTCACCTGATTCCCGTAGAGGCGCTGGTCTTGACTGGGCGTATACCGTATCTTCAAAGGTGATGTGTAACACAAGGCTGGCTCTTTGGGCTGGACCTCTGTGCACTGTATGTCTGACTCGAAGGGTAAGATGTCTGCAGATAGAAAATATGGGATTAAGGAACTGGGTTATTGAATGTCTCTCTCTTCTTCCCTTTCTCTTCTCCTGTAGAACCCCAAAGGTTAACGCTCTCACCTTAGGTAAGTGAACGCCGTGCTCTCCATCTGCCTCGGGGCAGGGTGCTGTAACCAGTTTCTTCACTGGATAAGGGGAGCAGGCCTCTTGACTTCAGAGGACTGCTGTCCGTCGTTTACTGCACGAACGGTAAGTTTCGAGTAATTCTAATGTCTTTAAAGTCTTTAGTAATGATGTTTCTTGTTTTGCAGGGTTCCGGCGATGGCGGATGACGGGCTGAAGTGAGTTGAAGATGGAGCCCGTGTGATGAATAGAAGCGCCTGGAAGCACGTAAGTAAGCGCTTGTTGCCTGCTTCACGATGCGCTCTAACTGTCTTTTTATTTTGCAGGTACAAGTTCGGAGCGGCTGCAGGGTGCCAGAATACCCACTGGGTTAGATGTGGAAAGGAGTAATGGCACGTGAGTATTAAAGTTCCCCAATGTCTTTAAACGCACCTTGTTTTGTCTTTCAGATGCGGGATGCAACGCCGAAGGCCTTCGGAGCGTGCAAAGAGTTGGTAAGCTTTTGTCTTTCAGATGCCGGAATGCAGTGTGAAGACCTCCGGAGCGCACGAAGAGTAGGTAAGCCTTTGTCTTTCAGATGCCGGAATGCAGCGCGAGGCGTTGGTGACAGCCGATGGACCAGGTAAGTGAAGAGCTGTCACTGAAGACCGTAATGCTAACATGTTCTTTCTTGTCTTTATAGGTGTTGCTGAAGACTGGATTCAGGATGGTAAGCCTTTTTCCTTAGGCCCAGGATCAGATGCAGAAGACACGATGAGCGTTCTGCTGCAGAGGATGCAGAATAACGCAAAGCAAGATTCATCCATCGGGTGTGGTTTAAATAGCCTCCTGTAGTGCTTAGGTGTCTCCTTCCACAGCCACGCCTAGGTAAGAAAAGAGTTCCTGCTTTCCAGAAGAGTTCCAGTGTTCTGAATCTAGGGAGTGGCTCCTGCCCCACCCAACAGGAAAAGTAGTTCCAAACAGAAGAGGATCAGAGGCTCAACTGGCAGGCAAGTAAGCAGCATGGTCTGCTGCAGGTAAGTCCACCCAAGCATTATGAGCCCGGCGCTTCCAGCGCTGGGACTGGGCATATTTATGAGCCTGGTGCCACTGGCACCAGGACTGGGTCCAAAAGGTCCCAATTGGGACTGGTTGGCACTCGGAACCTGGGTTATGGATCTCCTTCCAAGGCAGTTGGGAAAACCCTGACCTTTTGGAAGCAGAGATCATGACAGTACCCCCCCTCAAGGCCCCTCCCAAACCGGGCTTCTCCAGGGGTTTTGGCTTGTCAGGAAATGTTCGGTGAAATCTTTTGATTAGGCGAGGAGCGTGGACATATTCAGCAGGTTCCCAGGATCTCTCTTGGGGGCCGTAGCCTTTCCAGTCAATTAGGTAAAATAGTTTAGAGTTGGAGATCTTGGAGTCCAGAATGCTTTTGACTTCAAACTCGAGTTCTCCATCAACTAGGATAGGTTTTGGAGATTTAGTTAGTCGGGTTTGAGGTTGCACGGGTTTTAATAGAGAGACGTGGAAGACCGGATGTATCTTCATGTGCGGGGGCAAGTCCAACTTGACCGCTACTGGGTTTACTATGGTAGTGATGGAATAGGGACCAAGGTATCTTGGGTTGAATGTGCCTGGCCCTTTTAGAGGTAGATATTTGGTGGATAACCAGACTTGATCCCCTACTTGATATTGAGGGGCTTCCTTCCGATGTTGATCTGCTCCTTTCTTGTATTGTTCTTTAGCCCTTTGAAGGTGAGAAACAGCTTCCTTAAAGGCTTCGGTGATTGTAGAATGCAGGTAGTCTACTGCTGGTGTTTCAAGATCTTGGAGGGGATCCAACTCCGAGGTTCGAGGGTGACTGCCGTACAAAAGAAAAAACGGGGTTTTCCCAGTTCCCGAATGGACAGAGTTATTGTAGGCATATTCGGCTATCCAAAGGATATCTTTCCAAGTTTTTTCAGTTTGTTGCAGCATGCAGCGTAAATACTGTTCCAGAGTTTGATTGGTCCTCTCGGTTTGTCCGTCGGTCTGAGGGTGGTGACTGGTCGATAGTCTCACATCAATTTGAGCCGACCGACAGCAACTTCGCCAAAAATGAGAAATAAATTGACTACCTCGATCCGAAATTAGAACCGAAGGAAAACCGTGCAGTCGGACGATGTTTTCGAGAAATTCTCGGGCCAGAGTTGCTGCTGTTGGCAAGCCTTTGAGCGGAATGAAATGCGCCATCTTGGAGAATAAGTCCACGATTACTAGAATCGTATTGCATCCGGAGCATGGAGGTAGATCGGTGATGAAGTCCATAGAAAGCGTATGCCAAGGGCGAGGTGGGATGCCAATAGGGCGTAAGAGGCCTGCTGGTCTTTCCTTTTGACTCTTGTTTTGGGCGCATACTCCACAGGACATTATAAAGTCTCTGATATCTTTTTTCCAAGACGACCACCAGAAGTAGCGCTTGATCTTTTCTGAGGTCTTGGCCATACCGGGATGTCCTTCCATTAAAGAATCATGATAACAAGAGATTACTTTTTTCTGCAA
Organism: Ambystoma mexicanum; assembly: GCF_040938575.1. Lineage (NCBI taxonomy): Eukaryota > Metazoa > Chordata > Amphibia > Caudata > Ambystomatidae > Ambystoma > Ambystoma mexicanum. The sequence goes on from NC_090925.1 coordinate 638,095,795, forward strand.
ATCTGTGCTGGGTAGGTATAATCGTTCTTGGAAATACAATAAGTTGTCCTTTACTGCAAAGTCCTTTCCCTGCGGATGCCAATTCTGTATGTCTGCTGGAGTTACAAGTTGCCTGGCTTTATCCTTAACTTCCTCTATGGATTCTGTGGCGATTACACCCAGAATTCTTTGTTCGGGAATGATTGGTACAGGTTTAGGGTTGATCAAGTGTTCTTCCACTCCCATCCGAGAAAGGGCATCAGCTTTACCGTTCTTTGTACCAGGTCGATAGGTAATTATGAAGTCAAACTCGGCAAAGAATAATGCCCAACGGAGTTGTCTAGAGGATTGGGCTTTTGCGGTTTTCAAATATTGCAGGTTTCGGTGATCCGTAATCACAGTAACGGTGTGTCGGGCCCCCAGCAGATAATGCCGCCAAGGCTTAAAGGCAGACTTGATAGCCAGAAGTTCCTTGTCAGTAATCGTGTAATTGATTTCAGGAGGCGAGAATTTGCGGGACCAAAATGCCACGGGATGCAACTGATTGGTTACCGGGTCCTTTTGTGATAGAACTGCCCCCATGGCAAGGCTTGAAGCATCAGTTTCCACGATGTAGGGGAGTTCGGGGCGAGGGTGTTTTAAGATTGGTGCAGAGATAAATTTAGTCTTCAAATCCTGGAAAGCTTGTTCCGCCTCGGTAGACCATTCAAAACGTTTGTTTTTCTTTAACAAGGCAGTGATGGGCTGGACTATTCGAGAGAATTCGGGGATAAACCTGCGGTAAAAGTTAGCGAAGCCTAACATGCTTTGCACACCTTTTACGGAGGATGGTGATGGCCATTTGAGAACTGCATCGACCTTCTTTGAATCCATACGCACTCCGCCAGGTGATAATATGAATCCCAAGAATTCAACTTCAGTCACGTTGAAAACACATTTTTCCAACTTAGCGAAAAGTTTGTGTTGACGCAATCTTTCGAGGACCATTTTCACGTGTTTCCGATGTTCAGATTCCGATGAAGAATAAACGAGGATGTCGTCAATGTAAACAACAACACACACATCTATGAGCTCTCTGAGGACATCGTTCATAAAATATTGAAAGTTGGCTGGGGCATTGCAAAGTCCGAAGGGCATGACCTGATATTCAAATAGCCCATACTTGGTGTGGAAGGCCGTCTTCCATTCATCGCCCTCTTTTACTCGTACCAAGTGGTAAGCTCCTCTAAGATCCAGCTTTGTATATATGCGTGCTTTTCTGACTTGGTCCAGGAGTTCAGGGATCAAAGGTAATGGATATCTATTCTTAACGGTGATCTGGTTCAGGGAGCGATAATCTATACAAGTTCTAAGGTCTCCTTCCTTTTTTGGAACGAAGAACAAAGCTGAAGAAGCAGGGGACTTGGAAGGACGAATAAACCCATTTGCCAGGTATTGATCCAGGTATTGTCGAAGGTGAAGGTTCTCAGGCTCGGTGAGGGCATAAATTCTACTACAAGGAGGAGTAGATCCAGGTATCAGGTCTATCTGGCAGTCATAAGACCTATGAGGAGGTAGAGAGATAGCCTGATCCTTCCGGAAAACATCTTGGTATTCTAGGTATTCGGGAGGTAACTGGGGAGTCTCTGAAGAAATTGCTGCCAGTGCAACACCAGGTGGAGGGTGACAAGTAGAGACACATTCTGGAAACTGGACCGTTCTTGCTCGCCAATCGATCAGAGGATTGTGTTTCTCTAACCAAGGTATTCCTAGAATAATCTGAAACTGAGGGGCCTTGATCACATCGAACACAATCTTCTCATGGTGTCCATCTTGACTTACTAGCGTCACCTCTTGAGTGGTATGCGTTACTGGCCCGGAGGCTATCTCCGTACCATCCACCGTAGTAATGACGTCCTTTACAGCCTTGGGACAAAGAGTTAGATTCATCCTCAAAACCATTTCATGATCCACATAATTGCCGATGGCACCGCTGTCGACGTAAGCTTCAATTGCATGTAATCGATCCGGATTATCAGGGCTAATGAGGACCATAGATATCACGAAATGCGAGGTCACGGAACTGGTTTTCACGCTCGGCAAGAGGACCTCTATTCTTGTCGGGCGAGGTCGTTTCCCTGCTCAGAGTTTGTAACTTTGGTAACTGCAGCTCCTACTGCCTTCTTGGCAGGTTTCACCGGACAGTCTCGAAGAAAGTGCCCTGAGTTTCCGCAATAGAGGCATAATTGCAACTGTTTTCTCCTTTCCTGCTCCTTTTGTGTTAGAGGACCTTTCAGACCCCCTATTTGCATGGGTTCCCCGGAGTCTACTCCTTTGGAAGGAGTTGGCGGTTTGGAAAATACTCGAGCATCAAACTTGGAACGATCGGGCTTCCTGTTCTGCAGTCTGTGATCTATTTGAACGACTAAGTCTATATAGTCCGAACAATCTTGTGGGGGATTCACTACTTGGGCTAACACATCTTTGAGCTCTCCACGTAGACCTCTATAAAACAGCGTAATCCTTTTGTCCTCAGGCCATTGAGTTTCCACTATCAGTCTGTTGAAAGACGCAATATAAGCCAAAAGGTCTTGATTACCTTGTCGCAAAGAAAGAAGCTCATTGTCCAAGGCCTGCCCCTATGAATGTCTTGCGAACAGTTTTTCCATACTGAGCTGAAAAGCTTGAAAATCATGGAGGACCGGATCATCTTGATTTACTAGAGGGATCGACCAGTCTGCCGCATTGCCACTAAGGTACGAAAGCACGAAAGCTACTTTAGCTTGATCAGTTGGAAAGGCTGCTGGCCGGCATAAGAAATGCAACCAGCACTGATTGATAAATACTGCAAACCTCTTTGGGTCACCAGAAAATCGTTCGGGCGGAGCCAGAGGTACATTCCCAGGTAGGTTGATCTGCACTGGATTCATAGAGGATGTAGAAGGAAGATTTCCCCCAGATGCGGGTAACGGGGTCTGTGCGGCTTGTGACTGTAGCAATTGTCTAGCGAGATCATCTGTTCGCTCCTTGGAAATAATCAGTTCCCTTCTTAGAGCGTTTGTTTCCTGACGGGCTGCATGCACTTCTGCCCTTAGTTTCCCAAGTAACTGGGCTAGCTGGTCGGTATCCGAGGTTTCCATAGCGCCTGGACGGGAGTTTTGTGGTAGGCTTTGCGTTCTGTAACGCTCACCTGATTCCCGTAGAGGCGCCGGTCTTGACTGGGCGTATACTGTATCTTCAAAGGTGATGTGTAACACAAGGCTGGCTCTTTGGGCTGGACCTCTGTGCACTGTATGTCTGACTCGAAGGGTAAGATGTCTGCAGATAGAAAATATGGGATTAAGGAACTGGGTTATTTCATGTCTCTCTCTTCTTCCCTTTCTCTTCTCCTGTAGAACCCCAAAGGTTAACGCTCTCACCTTAGGTAAGTGAACGCCGTGCTCTCCATCTGCCTCGGGGCAGGGTGCTGTAACCAGATTCTTCACTGGATAAGGGGAGCATGCCTCTTGACTTCAGAGGACTGCTGTCCGTCGTTTACTGCACGAACGGTAAGTTTCGAGTAATTCTAATGTCTTTAAAGTCTTTAGTAATGATGTTTCTTGTTTTGCAGGGTTCCGGCGATGGCGGATGACGGGCTGAAGTGAGTTGAAGATGGAGCCCGTGTGATGAATAGAAGCGCCTGGAAGCACGTAAGTAAGCGCTTGTTGTCTGCTTCACGATGCGCTCTAACTGTCTTTTTATTTTGCAGGTACAAGTTCGGAGCGGCTGCAGGGTGCCGGAATACCCACTGGGTTAGATGTGGAAAGGAGTAATGGCACGTGAGTATTAAAGTTCCCCAATGTCTTTAAACGCACCTTGTTTTGTCTTTCAGATGCGGGATGCAGCGCCGAAGGCCTCCGGAGCGTGCAAAGAGTTGGTAAGCTTTTGTCTTTCAGATGCCGGAATGCAGTGTGAAGACCTCCGGAGCGCACAAAGAGTAGGTAAGCCTTTGTCTTTCAGATGCCGGAATGCAGCGCGAGGCGTTGGTGACAGCCGATGGACCAGGTAAGTGAAGAGCTGTCACTGAAGACCGTAATGCTAACCTGTTCTTTCTTGTCTTTTTAGGTGTTGCTGAAGACTGGATTCAGGATGGTAAGCCTTTTTCCTTAGGCCCAGGATCAGATGCAGAAGACACGATGAGCGTTCTGCTGCAGAGGATGCAGAATAACGCAAAGCAAGATTCATCCATCGGGTGTGGTTTAAATAGCCTCCTGTAGTGCTTAGTTGTCTCCTTCCACAGCCACGCCTAGGTAAGAAAAGAGTTCCTGCTTTCCAGAAGAGTTCCAGTGTTCTGAATCTAGGGAGTGGCTCCTGCCCCACCCAACAGGAAAAGTAGTTCCAAACAGAAGAGGATCAGAGGCTCAACTGGCAGGCAAGTAAGCAGCATGGTCTGCTGCAGGTAAGTCCACCCAAGCATTATGAGCCCGGCGCTTCCAGCGCTGGGACTGGGCATATTTATGAGCCTGGTGCCACTGGCGCCAGGACTGGGTCCAAAAGGTCCCAATTGGGACTGGTTGGCACTCGGAACCTGGGTTATGGATCTCCTTCCAAGGGAGTTGGGAAAACCCTGATCTTTTGGAAGCAGAGATCATGACATTGGCGGAGGTCTGATTACTTGCCCATTTTGCATATCCTGGTTTCTGTTTTGCATATTTTGAAAACCTCCCTGATTACTCGGAAAACCTCCCTGATTATTGTGCCATCCTCTTCCTCGAAAGCCTCTTCCTCTTGGGTAAAACCCATTATTGCTTTGATCGTTTGGTTATTGACCTGTTGCGTATTTGATTCACTTGTACTAGTTATCATTGCCCGCTCAATGGCATATTTTGATAATTTTTCCTGCACTAGTTTAGCCTCTTCGCTTTTCATGCAGCATCCTTTTTGCGATTTTTCTCTTGCACCAGTCTACAATACTGCGCGATGGTCAGCTGTATTTCAGACCATGGCTTAGCCTCAATCGCTACCAATTTCTTGAGCTGCTTCTGTACCTGTTATGGCAGCCCTTGGCCTAATATACGGTAAAACACGGGTATAGATTTCCCCCAAGATTCCTGCGTTTCTAATACCCATGCGTCTTGGAAATTCTAAATATAAAGCAACGGATCATCTCCCTCCTTCATCTTGTGTGTCATTATAGCCCCATATCAGAAGTGTCTGGGTATAGCACTCGAAGAGCTTTCCATACAGCGGTTCTGCAATTGTTAAACAGTTGTCCCTCATGCGTGGTGTTAACTGTAGTCACCCCAGGGTAACCTGCACGTGTCCACACATCGTCAGCTCTATCACCAAGTATGGCAATTAAAAGACCCTTAATATTCCCTATAGCTAAAGTGTTCCCTCCCGTCATTTTTTCTAACTCATGTATCCATTTTCTAGCTCCAGAGGCCAACGTTGGGAGCTTATTTTTCCGGATTTCTCTATCCATTTGTGGCCAAGGTATATATTGTGGACTCGTTCCTCCTTTTTCTAATAAGAGGAACTGCGACACATTAAACTCCTTTTCTTCTCTCATAATTTCTCTGTCTAGCACAGCGGTAATACTCCTCCATCACTGTCTACCTGGCAATGTCCTTAACCTGCTCACGTATGGTGGTGGAGACACCACCCTCTGACCGTAGGACACTCCTTCATGCCGATCTCATTGTATGGTTACCTCCAGTGTTTTAAGAGCAGACCCAGTAGAATCCGACCATCTTATTCCCTTTCCCCTAGAGAAGCGTTGTTTGCGACTTCTCTCATCTTCTCTTTCTTCATATTCTTCTCTTTCGGCGTCTGATATTGTCTGTGCCCAACTCGTGCAACCTCTCTCATCCTCCTAATTTCGATTCAGTGTCAGGCTATCTAAGGACAGTTCTCTATTTCTGCTACTTCGGGAGGTGTCCTCAGTATCATACAACTGAGTGCTCTCAAGACGCTCATCCTCTCCTTTTCCTTAGGGTATCTTTTTGTCATGATTCCTGCCCCTCATGTCCCCAGCTCTCCAAGATGTCAGGCTGGAGCCAGGCCACAATCACCTACATGGCCTTCAAGGGCCTCTCCATCCCTCCAAAGACCCACTTGGAGTCAGACTTGGCGCTTGTGGAACCAGACTCACTCACTCCCATAGGATAACATTGGGGATTGGACTTGTAGTGCATTGATGGGGACAAGATGGATGCCCCCACATATTTCGGTTCCCAGAACTGCATGTGCAGTCTAGTCTTTTGCGTGTGGTTCAGCCCAGAGACACCTGGGATACCCGGAGACTATTTAAGCCACGCCGAGGCTGAGAAACATGCTTTGTGTTTTCTGCACCTGCAGCGTGACACTCACCGTGTTCAGATCGGTCTCTAGTAGGCCTGCATCTTTCTTCTGCGCTCAGCTCCTGCAAGAACAAGAACACCGTTAGGAACAGCATTACCTTGCAGAGCTTCTGCACATCATTCATCGCTTCTTCTATTCGGCGGGCATCTTCGGCGGTGTCATTCCCATTCCAGCACACCGCTTCCTAAGGAATAGGGAAAAGAACAGAAAAAAGGCATTAGTAAGCATTCAGCAAATCTTTGCTTATTTTTAAAGACTGTACGAGCTTCAAACGCTTACCTGAATCCCAGCCGCTCTGGGGGAACTCTGTCTCCGGAACTTCTCATCCATCTGCAAGAGGGAAAAGACACTCCAGGTTAGCGTGGAAATATCTGAAGGCGCTGCATACCGCGCTTACTCACCACATTTCTTCTTCATAACCGGCATTCACGCTGAAAACATCACGGCACCTGAAAGACACAGAAAAAGAACTCAGTTCAATACAAATACGAAAGGGTTGCATCACGCATCGCGCTCTCACTCACCTTCAGCGCTACTCATCTCAGCAGCACGTCGCCATCCCCGGAAGCCGACCATCATCTAAGGAAGGAAAGGAACAAAGTTAGAGAACTGTTCAAAAGACTCATTATACTTACCTGTAGGACTCTTGCCAGTGAAGTAACTAGGCAGCAACGAGCCTGCATCAATCAACGCGCCCCTGCGCTGAAAGCAGGACGGAGAGCACACTTTCCAAGAAAACATGGTGAGCTGTGGATCAAAGAGAAGGGTTGGAACCCGGGGAAGAAGGGGTCAATAGGGAGTTAGACTGTACCAATCCTGTGTTTCAGGCCCAGTCTCCAGTCGAGTAGACTCCAGGGAAGGGTTCGAGGTCGTAAGAGGTCAGAACAGGCTGAATGACGTCCCCGTGGATACCAGGTGAGCATTACAGAACACAAAGCTTCTCATCAAAATCCACCTGGGCGTCATGGAAACATCAGAATTCGACCAGTTAGCCCACATGTTGGGGCAGCTATGTTCCGGAGTACATGCAGCCAGGCAGGAGACCAACACCTTGAGGAGAGAGCAGATAGTAGCCAAAGAATGCACTGATGATTTAAGCCGGCAACTTCTCCAGTCACAAGCAGGGCATGCACCATTGCCGGGAGGCGTGCCCTCGATGCCAGCACCATCAGCCAATCCCTTTCAGATAACCCTTCCTGGGGCAGATCCCTTGGCCCCGCCCGAACGATTACGGGGGATCCCAAGAGATTTGCAACGTTCATGAACCAGTGCCGCCTGCACTTCCTTTGTAGATCAGGTGCCTTTCCGAATGACCAATCACGGGTCACTTTTGTGCTATCCTACCTGAGTGGTAGCAACGCAGACTGGTCTGTACCCTTTGTGGCCCAAGACGATCCTTTGCTGCATGACTTCAGGGGCTTTCAGCAAGAGATGGAAAAGCTGCTCGCCCATCGTACTAATGGGCAGGCATTAGACAACAAACTTCTGTCCCTACACCAAGGGAATCAAGACCTATTTACATACAAAGCCACGTTCAATAGACTCGTAGTTGAAGCAGAATGGAGAAGAGAACCACTTTATTTCATCAGGGGTTGCAGGTGGAGTTCAAGGATGTTCTCGCACAAGTAGTGAACCCCCCGAAAGACTTCTCAGAATTCATTGACCTTGTTGTTCAACTGGATCATAGTTTGTAGGACCGAAGAGCAGATCGAACCAGACCGGACCCTCGCCCTATGTATGTGCGTTCAAAGGACAATATTGCCCGCACAACGGAAGGTTCAGGAGAACCATGCAAATCGGGGGGGGGTCAGATCTGCCTTGACTAAAGCGGAAAGGGATAAAAGGAGACAGCAGCAGTTATGGCTGTACTGTGGAAGGTCAGGTCATTTGCTTAAAGAGTGCCCTGTGAAGCCACTGAGGAGGACGGTAGGGGCCATGGACAAGGAAGATACCAACAAGGAATCGGAAAACTTTGCAGCCCGGCAAGTGTAGGGGTCCACTTGTCGAGCGAAGAAAGTGAACTACAGACCTCCCATTTTGCACTATCTGTGGTCTTGACCAATCACCAACAACCATCTCGGATGCACGCAGTAAGAGCGTACATTGACAGTGGAGCCATTGGGAATTACATCGACCAGGATCTTGCGGCAAAGATGGGACTTCCGTTATGCCCTAAATCAACCACCGACACTGTTACCACTGTCGACGGCACGGAAATAGCTTCTGGTCCAGTATCCCAATGCACTGTAGCTTTAACCCTTCTGTGCCAGGATGGACACCAAGAATCTATCGTTTTCGACCTCATTAAGGCACCACAGTTCCGGTTGATTTTGGGAATGCCATGGTTGGTAGCTCACAATCCTCGAATCGATTGGCGAGCAAAAGAATTGGCCTTCCCCGAGACTTGTGCCCCCACATGTCATTGCCAAGAGAAACAACCAATAGACACCAGAACCTCCACTCTTGCGACTGTGGCAATCGGCACACTACCAAGTGAATACCAGGACTTTCAAGATGTCTTTCAGAAAGAACAGGCTAATACCCTGCCACCGCATAGACCATATGATTACCAAATCGACCTGATACCCGGCGCATAAATCCCTTGTGGGCGAATTTGCGCAATCACGGAACCAGAAAACCAGCACCTGAAGGCCTATCTTGACTAATACCTGGCCAATGGGTTCATCCGCCCTCGAAGTCTCCAGCATCCAGTCCTCTATTCTTCGTACCGATAAAGGAGGGGGACTTGTGAACGTGCATCGATTATCGTGCACTGAACCAGATTACCGTAAAAGACAGATACCCACTGCCACTGATCCCTGAATTGCTTGATTAAGTCAAAGATGCCCAAATCTATACAAAACTAGACCTGAGGGGATCATATCACCTTGTTCGCGTAAAACAGGGGGATGAATGGAAAACCGCTTTTCGCACCAAATACAGCTTGTACGAATATCAAGTAATGCCCTTTGGCCTTTGCAACGTGCCTGCAGCATTTCAATACTTCATGAACGATGTCCTACGGCAATTGATTGATGTCTGTGCTCTAGTGTACATCGACGATATTCTAGTATATTCTGCATCAAAGCAGGACCATGTTAAACACGTCTGATTCATATTGGAGAAACTCTGTCAACACCAGCTCTACGCCAAGCTCGAAAAGTGCTCATTCCATGTCTCCGAGGTGGAATTCCTGGGCTTTATTCTCAGCCCGAATGGAATCCGAATGGATGTACACAAGGTAGATGCTAGCCTGAACTGCGAATCCCCAAATTCATTCAAGGGGGTTCAAAGTATGCTGGGGTTTGCAAACTTCTACCACCGGTTCATCCCAGGATTTTCGCAAATCGTGCATCCCATCACATCATTGCTAAGGAAAAGCAACAAAAAGTTCCAGTGGACAACAGAAGCCGAGGAAGCTTTCCAGGAACTCAAAGCAAGATTCACATCTGCCCCAATCTTACGCCACCCTCGCCCTGATCTCCCATACCTGGTGGAAACGGATGCCTCAAGCATGGCTATGGGAGCCGTCCTCTCACAAAAGTACCCCGAAACGGGCCAGTTACACCCTGTTGCCTTCTGGTCGCATAAATTCACACCCCCTCAACTCAATTACACTATCACAGACAAAGAACTCCTGGGCATTAAGTCAGCCTTTAAGGCATGGCGGCACTACCTCTTGGTTGCCAGACACACAATCACTGTAATAACTGACCACCGGAACCTCCAGTACCTAAAAACGGCAAAGGCCCAATCCTCACGACAACTACGTTGGGCTCTTTTTTTGCTGAATATGACTACGTGATTACATTTCGACCAGGGGTGAAAAACAGGAAGGCTGATGCACTTTCCCGTATGGGGTGGAAAAGCAAGGGTATGAGACCCCTGAACCAATAGCAATCATCCAGAGTGACAAGCTCCTAGGAATCACAGCAACCATAACTCAGAAAGAATTACATGAAGAAATCCAAAACCTGATGAGTCCGGAGCAATTACAAGTGTGGAGTGCATAAGGAGAACATTACATGATAAAAGATCAGTTGCCCTACTTCAGGAATCGTTTATTCTTACCAAACCAAGAACTACGAGAACAAGTCATGTCCGGTTATCATGATTCCTTGATCGAGGGCCACCCCGGAATCGCTAAAACCCTAGCCAAGGTAAAACAAAATAATTGGTGGCCCACGTGGCGTGAAGACATTATCCAATTCATCCTATCTTGTGGAGTGTGTGCTCAAAACAAGTCATCCAAGCAGAAACTGGCTGGGCTATTACAACCTTTGGAAATCCCACCAGCACCCTGGCACACGTTGTCCCTCGGTTTCATTACTGATTTACCACCCAGTCAAGGGTCTAACACTATTCTTGTGGTCGTGGACCTAGTTTCAAAAATGGCACATTTCATTCCTCTTAAGGGGCTCCCAAATGCTTCCACTCTGGCAAAGCTATTTCTTGAAGGCATCGCATGGCTCTATGGGTTTACTTCAGTTTTAGTCTCAGACCGAGGTACTCAATTCGTATCTAACTTCTGGAGAAAATGCTGCTCTATGACCCAGATCGACATCCGGCTATCCAGCAGTCACCATCCCCAAACAGATGGTCAAACTGAGAGGACAAATCAGACGCTCGAGCAGTATCTGCGTTGCATGTTACACCAAGCTGAAGGAAGCTGGTTCGACCTATTATGGATAGCTGAATATGCTTATAATAATTCCCTACACACCAGCACTGGGCAGCCACCCTTTTATACCATGTATGGCAGGCACCCACGTACTTCTGAGTTGGACGTTCCTACAACCCTGGAAATGCCAGCAGTCAAAACCTTGCACACGACCTGTTCTCAAACCTTTAAAAGGGCAGCTGAACACCTACTTCAAGCTAAGAATCGCCAAAAGAAGTTTGCTGATCAACACCGAGCAAAGGCCCCCAACTACCAAGTGGGAGACAAAGTCTGGCTGTCGTCTAAACACGTGTCCATTAAATGAACCCGAACTTTCTGTCCAAGATACCTGGGTCCATTCACCGTCACCTCCGTGATAAATCCTGTGGCGGTGAGACTAGCTTTGCCTTCAAACGTGCAGATTCATCCTGTGTTCCACGTGTCTCTCCTTCAACCTGTTCAACCAGGGACCCAGGTAGCAACGCCACCGCAGCCAGTAATAGTCGCCGGGGAGCCAGAATTCGAAATCAAGGACATCCTGGATTCAAAGTACATCAGGTCCAAATTATACTAATTAGTAGACTGGAAGGGGTACGGCCCACAAGACAGGACAGGTGAGCCTTGTGAGTACATCCATGCACCTCTCTTGCTTAGACGATTCCATCAAAACCATCCAAACAAACAAGGACCAGACAGAAGAGCCACCTTGAGAGGGGCCTTGGGGGGGGAGTGCTGTCATGATTCCTGCCCCTCATGTCCCCAGCCCTCCAAGATGTCAGGCTGGAGCCAGGCCACGATCACCTACATGGCCCTCAAGGGCCTCTCCATCCCTCCAAAGAACCACTTGGAGTCAGACTTGGCACTTATGGCACCAGACTCACTCACTCCCATAGGATAACATTGGGGATTGGACTTGTAGTGCATTGATGGGGACAAGATGGATGCCCCCACATATTTCGATTCCCAGAACTGCATGTGCAGTCTAGTCTTTTGGGTGTGGTTCAGCCAAGAGACACTTGGGATACCCAGAGACTATTTAAGCCATGCCCAGGCTGAGAAACATGCTTTGCGTTTTCTGCACCTGCAGCGTGACCCTCACCGTGTTCGGATCGGTCTCCAGTAGGCCTGCATCTTTCTTCTGCATTCAGCTCCTGTAAGAACAAGAACACTGTTAGGAACAACCTTACCTTGCGGTGCTTCTGCCCATCATTCATCGCTTCTTCTGTTCTGTAGGCATCTTCGGCGGTGTCATTCCCATTCCGGCACGCCACTTCCTAAGGAAAAGGGAAAAGAACAGAAAAAAGGCATTAGTAAGCATTCAGCAAATCTTCGCTTATTTTTAAAGACTGTACGAGCTTCAAACGCTTACCTGAATCCCAGCCGCTCTGGGGGAACTCTGTCTCCGGAACTTCTCATCCATCTGCAAGAGGGAAAAGGCACTCCAGGTTAGCGTGGAAATATCTAGAGGCGCCGCATACCGCGCTTACTCACCGCATTTCTTCTTCAGAACCGGCATTCACGCTGAAAACGTTGCGGCACCTGAAAGACACAGAAAAAGAATTCAGTTCAATACAAATACGAAAGGGTTGCATCGCGCATCGCGCTCTTACTCACCTTCAGCGCTACTCATCTCAGCAGCACGTTGCCATTCCCGGACGCCGGCCCTCATCTAAGGAAGGAAAGGAACGAAGTTAAAGAACTGTTCAAAAGACTCATTATACTTACCTGTCGGACCCTTGCCAGTGAAGTAACTAGGCAGCAAAGAGCCTGCATCAATCAACGCACCCCTGCGCTGAAAGCAGGACAGAGAGCACACTTTCCAAGAAAACAAGGTGAGCTGTGGATCAAAGGGAAGGGTTGGATCCCGGGGAAGAAGGGGTTCAAGCACACAGAGACAATAGAGAGTTAAACACTACCAATCCTATGTTTCAGGCCCAGTCTCCAGTAGAGTAGACATAGAACGGGTTCGAGGTCGTAAGAGGTCAGAACAGGCTGAGTGACGTCCCCGTGGATACCAGGTGAGCGTTATACTTTTCTAGCCCAATCTCATCATATATTCTATCAATTGTCTCTCCCATACTTCTGGTGTCAAAGTCCTCTTCTAGATTTGCTCTAGACGTGCTTGGTACTTAATCGTACTCAGGAAAAAATTCTTCTCAATCTTCCTATCCTACTACTTGATCGGGTTTTTTAACCTCTCTTTCCAGATATTCGAGATCCCGTGCTCTCTGTTTTCGCTTGCATTCTATGTCCTCATCAAATTCTCTATGCTTCCTCGCTTCCTCTCTGACCAAATCTTATTCTTGTTTCCTCGCATCTCTTCGTTCATGTGCTCTTTGCATTTCCTCATCTCTTCGTCTTTTTATTCTCTTCTCCCGTATTTTTTGTTCTTCTTCTATTCTCCTTTATTCTATTCTATCCGGATCATCAGCTGGTATCTGCTTATGATCAAGTTTTCTTTGTTCTTCCGCCTTTTCCTGTTTTCTGACCTGCTCGTCATGATATAACTGCTCACGTTTCTGCCTCAATGCCTTTACCATCGAGTTTCAATAAAATCTGACTTCCCATCTATTTATTCTGTGTCAATGCTATCTCATCTCCTTTCCATCTCTTTTCCTCTCTTCCTGTACTTTGAGATGTACTTGCTTGTGTTTTATCTCCTTTTTCCTTTTCGCATCTTTCCTTGTCCTTCAGGACTTTGGAGGTAATATCTCTTTCTCTGTTCTTTTCTGGGCTTTCGTCACTACTTTTCGTAGGCGACTCATATGACGGATTGCTATATCCCGTGGCTGACTTAAGTTCCCTCAACGGGTACAATCCTTCGTCTTTACTAGCTTCACTTTTTGTTTCAGACGGGGTGGGTGGCGCAGAAGGCTCTTCGCCCCCCCACTGTACATATATTCAGTATCCAATCTAACGGTGGCTCCTCCTCTTTTTATTTTTGGTACATTTTCCTAAGTTCTAAACTAGCCAGGCATTTGTCTAACTTGAATCCCGTGTACGTGGCATGTAAATATGTTGTCATGTGCTGCAGGACCGTTTTAGATAGCGATCCACCTTGGGGCCATGGCATAAACATTTTGTCTGCAGTCCCATTAACCCATTCCGCACTGTACTGTTTAAGCTTAGGTGCATGCTTCGGCAACTGTTTGCACAAGTGTATCAATGGGGTAATGTCTTCCATTCTTAACCTGTTTATCCTCTCTTTATATAACACCTTATTAAACTTAACGTTTCACAACCAAAATCAAGAGTATGAGCGAGCACCAATAGTTGCAAGTTCCAATCCCATTTTTTCAACAATAATTTTACTTTTCACTTTTGTTAACAACAATGATCAATCCATGCCATGCAACCTTTTTCTTTATAATCGTGCAATTTTCATGCTATTTAAAAAAAAAAGTTTTTTACCTTATGATGTCATAAATTAACTAAAACACATACAAACAGACAGACACACTCTGGCCAGCCACACAAATGTTATGCCATCTGCTTCCTCAGATGCAACCTGCCCCTATTTGTATTCCGATATGGAATGTAAGCCCATCTCTTTCAGATCGTCTTTAATCGATCTGGTCTCTTACATCATCCTATCACTCAGGACTTTAGATGATTAAAACCTAGGCACTGGGCGTATACTCTTATCGTGGCCACACTCACAATATTTCTTTACATTGCTCGGCCACACTCGAGTCAATATTTTCCCCTTATATATACATTTAAGTTATACTCTTATTCTGACGTTATATTTGTCCCACCTCCCTCCATTACCTTCCCTTTACTTGTTTTTTAAGGCATGCAAGATTTTGCCAAAACATTCAGTATTTTTCACTCACTGTTCGCATGTTTTTCCTCTTGGGACGCTCGGGATCACCGCCTTCATTACCACCTTTCCATGCTGCTCATTCAATCAGCTGCTCGTAGAAGTGGGAAGAGGTTTTTGGGAGAAAGCAAAGGTCCCTTCACATCTAACATGCAGGATTTTTAATTAAACTAACCACTATCTACGGGGAGCTTCTCGCTCTATCAGCCGGATGGCAAAGGACTTGTGATATTGCCGAGGACCGAAGTTACTTATGTCGATGGCCGATGGGTATCTTATCTAATCGAACCATCAATCTCTGCTATCAAGTGAACTGGATGGTCTCCAGCCAGCCCTTTGACTGGGGATCTCCAAACAGCCTTTTAAGATGAGTAGCAATACCCTCAAGATAGATGGGGATGCAGATTAATACTCATGTATCAAATAACTGACAACTCAATAGTTTGGCAAAGGGAGTCCATTTTATGATAAGTACATAAAACGGGGAGTTCAATGAACACCAGCAACCGCTTGATATTCTCTCTCTCTTCCAACTCCACTTAATTTCAGAAAAAAACACAGTATTTATAGCAAAAACTTGTCTTCATTGACGTGCAATCTTAAAAACCTAACATGCAACTTGATTGGTTATAGGAAGGTAACTTTATCACAGGTACTATATCTGTATGTGGTAACGGGGAGAGGAGATTAGACAATCAATGTCAGGTGGGGCAACTAAGCCCTTCCTTTATAATGGACACCATGAACGTCACTAAAAGTACGACGTCCCATTGGCTCTACTCTCTATAGGACCTTAGATTACACGGTCCACTATGATTGGCTTGGCATCATCCCCACTCATACTTTTCCACTTACGTCTAGCAGCATGCAGAAAGACCAGCCAGGTGCAGGGAGTTAGTCTGCACCCCAGCTTCTTTCCCATTATGTTACAATCAATGATCACCTCAGTGGTCATGTGTCAATTACTGCTTTGTAGTTTGGCCTCGAATCTGCTTCTTGGTCTGAGATCTTTTAAGGAGTATGGGCATGGCGGAGATCAATGCATAGGTGTGAACGTCTCACTCTTCCAGCCTGCCTTGTCACGTGACTAGGACACTGTGAAATCAACCTCTTCTTCATGTATTTTCTTGTATTTGATTTTAATTCTGCCAGTCTTCTACCATCTGTGGCTTATCTTGACCTTCCTGAACAGGATACTCTGTTCTTTTTCTCTTTAATTGTATCCACTGTCGGCCTTTTCCAACCAGATACGACCTTGGCTTCTTGGCATGGTTACCTTCAGCTGAGTTTCGCTCCGTTTTAATTCTCGATTTGTTTGCTGCAACACTCTCCTCTCGAGACCTTTAGTAACCTTTGTTTGATTCTGCTCATGTGTGTAGTGGAATTTTACTCATGAATAAAGTGCTTTTGAGGTATATATATATATGTATATGTTGGTGCTTGCCACAATCTATTTACTATTAAGCATAAGCAAGCTTAACAATTTCTTTGCTTCTTGCGGTTTCTTGCATCTGTACACGCTTAAACTAACTGAATATCTTCATCGCGCATATGGCATAAGTTTCTTCATCTTGGGTTCAAGATGTCATTTATCCATAGTATCTTCTTTTGATTTTGTTTTCCATCAGCATTCTCTGGTCTTATATCATCTATGTGTGTGTCCCGTCCAATGTCTTATGATGTCACCATTCATCTTCCTTTATTATCTTCTTGGCTTCTTCGGGTATTCCATTCTGACAACCGCCATTTTGTCTTGACTGTAGATATGGTTTCCTCAATGGGTACCTTACTGTCCAGGTTTTCTTAGGTGTCGATACTTCAATAGGTACTGTTACTCTAATAGGCACCGGGCAAAGCCCATGTGCTGCTCTCTGCTGGTTTATCTGTTCATCATACATCACATACTTTGGCGTGAAAGTACCGAGTACAACGAAGGGGGTGGCTGGAGTGTGGATAACACTTGGCACTTTCTCTTCACCTTCTTGGTCATTTAGCCCATGAAGCGTGTATCATTGGATGCCTTTGCTGCTACTTTCTCTGCTCCTCCAACACCTGTGGTTGACTCACACTCTGACACAGCCCTCTCTAACCTGCATCTTTCTATGTCTAACACTCTGGACGTCCTTGCCCTGGTCATGAGAATCCATCTGAAGCCTACCCCAAGTGCAACTCTTGGTTTGACTCTGACCTCGCTGCCCTGAAACGCAAGTGCAGGGAGGCTGTTAGGAAGTGGAGGGCTTCGGACACATCCTCTGACAAACTGGCCTGCCGCCTGCTCCAAAGGCAATACAGACTCTTTATCCTGTCCAAGAAGAGAGTCCACATCCAAGTCTGCATCACTGCGGCCTCTAACAACTCAGTTAAATTCTTTAAAATCTGCAAGGAGTTGGCCATTCCTTATGCAGTCTCCACCTCTCCTGTTCCCTCCCAGGCCCTCTGTATGGCCCTGGCTTCTCACTTCATCACTTAAACACAAGACATCCTGTCCTCTCTCTCCTCCTCCGGTCCCTCTACCTTTCTTGGCCCCACTCTGGCTGCCTCTCCCTCTCCTCTTCCTTTCTCCTCTTTATCTCTGACTACACCTGACGATGTTTCTAGACAAGTCCGATTTATTAAAGTGTTGTCCAAACAGGTGCTCCCCTGCTCCTCCAGAACCATCAAGGACCACATTGACAACCTCGCTCCAGCCTCAGCCGATTTCTGCAATCACTCTTTTGCTACTGGATCTTTCCCCTCTCTCCTCAAGCACTCCCTTGTGCACCGCCTCCTAAGACATCCTTCTGCCGATCCTACCGGTCTGGCAAACTATCGCCCAATCTCTATCACTCCTTAACTGGGCAAACTACTGGAAAAGCTGGCCATCTTCCAGCTTACTCTCCACACTGAATCTGTTGGCTGTCAACATGGCCATTAGTCTGGCTTAGTGTGGCTTCAGAGCAGCCCGAGGCATGGAAACTGCACTCCTGAACACCTGTGAAGATCTACTCACTAATCTTGATTCCAGCCTTTCTTCTGTCCTCACCCTCTTTGACCTTTCCTCTGCTTTTCACATGGTCAATCATGCCATCCTGATCAATAGACTCTGTGAGAACCTGGGAATCGCGGATCAGTTCCTGGATTGGGTGACTTCCTTCATCCTTGACCAACGCCACCAGGTCCAACTTGGGTCCTTTCTATCCACCACCACTCTCGCTCCACATGTGGTGTTCCCCAGGGATCTAACCTCTCACCCTGGCTCTTCAATGTCTAGTTGGCCCCTTTGGCCCACCTGATCTCTACTTTTTCCTCCAACTTTCAGTGTTATGCAGATGACACTCTCTGCATAACACTGACTCTCAGATGACACAGCTCTCTTTCAAGCTCCCCTCACCCTCCCCTCCTCTCTCGCTCATTCCTGACTGTCTATTGGCGATTAAGGATTGGTGCAACCTCCAATGATCTCTGCCTTAATGCCAGTAAGACTGAGATCCTTCTCATAGAGCTTCCTTCTCTCGCTTTCCCTCTCTTACTCTGGCTGCCCTCTTTGGGCCCTTTTCTTTCATCTTCCTGTGAGTTGAAAAAGCTTGGTGTCATCTTCGACTCCACTCTCTCCTTCTCTCCTCACATCACAGACCTTGCCAAGAAGGCCCACTACCAGCTGCACCTCCTAAGAGGTATTCTTCTTTTTCTCACTTTCTCCCAGAAGGTCACTGTCTCCAGAGCACTGGTTCTCTCTAGGCTGGACTACTGCAACAGCCTCTTTCTGAATTAACCTTCCTCTACCCTGTATCCTCTGTAACTAATCCAGAACAGGACTGCAAGACTTGTCCTTGGTCTCAAGCATAGGGACCATATCTCTCCAGCCCTGAAATACCTCCACAGGCACCCGGTGGCTGAAAGGATCATGTTCAAGACCTTCTGCATCGTCCACAAGCTTTCTGGGGCCTGGGCATGCACTACAACCAACTCTCGCTTCCAAAATGTCTTCCTACTCAAGCCCTTCGCTCAATTTTCTCAAACTCTCTGAGGGTCAGACACTTCTCCAGGTGGAGAGTGGGGGCAGAGCTCTCTTCTCTGCAGTTCCCTCCCTCTGGAATGGCCTTCCAGCACCTCTTAAACTTGAGCTTGACCACCTGAAGTTCCAGAAGCAGCTCAAGACCTTCCTTTTCTCTCTCTCTCTCTCTCTCTCTCTCTCTCTCTCTCTCTCTCTCTCTCTCTCTCTCTCTCTCTCTTTCTTTCTCTCTCTCTCTCTTTCCCTCTCTCTCTCTCTCTCCCCTCTTTATTAGTTGCTTGGCTACCCTCAGAGTCTCACTGGTTACCAGGCTCCTCTATGATCAGTCTTCCCTGCACTGCCTCCGGGGCTACTGTGCACTTTGGGGATGTAACTGCAACCCTACAGTCCCCTGCCTCCTTGCACTTACCCAGAGCCGTGCTGCCTGGCTGCACTTACTCAGAGCATTTCTGCCCTGATTGCACTTCCTTCTTCCCTCTCCCTGGCACTTTCCCCTTCGCGCTCCCCGGCACTTCCCCCATCCCTTCCCTGTGCACTTGGCGTTGTCACATTTGCACGATCTATTTGACACAAGCCTAGTAATATACTTTGTCCTGTCCTCCCTCTGTCTTCCCTCTCTTGTCTTGTCACGCCTAGAAACACTTGTATACCGCCACGTTATAAATGACACATCATATCATATCATATCATACATGCCCGCTTATAATGCCTAAACATCTTGCATATTCAACACTGTGCTCCAAAACCTCCCTGTTCTCCAAATCCTCAAAATCGCGGTCCCATCCCACCAAAACCTCCTCCATATCCACCTCCAAATCCATACCCTCTTCCCCTCAGTGCAAATCCTCTTCCTGTGGGGTAATAGTTACTTTCTCCTCTACCCCCAAATATCTGCTTGCACCTGCTATTGGTATTCCTGTTTATTATTTTACCCTCCAACGTTTGTAATCATTGCCCCCCTCCACCGTTACACCTGATAATTACTTCTGCACCAATTTGGCTTCCTCTCTTTGTTCCTCTGTTTTGTTGCTCTTCTTCTCCTGTCTCAATCAACAATAATGAACAATATTCAACTGTATCTCGGGCCATTGTTTCGCTTCAATTCCTACTATAGACCTTGGCATAAAATATGATCAAATATAGGTGTATATTTATCCCAACCCTCCCTTGTTTCCAAATGCCACTTCTCTTGTGTTTCTTGTATATATGCCACTGGATCCTCATCTTTCCTCATCTTACATGCCATATTGGCACGCATGTCTGATGCATCGGTGTATTGCACCCTGAGTACCCTCAAAACATCTGCTTTGCAATTCTTAAACGGTGAACCACCATGTGCATATCTTTGCCCTGTCACACCAGGATAACCTGCTCTTTTCATTACGAGTATGTCGGTAAGCCGTCGGTGTGACCGGTGGGTTGCCGCCATACCTATAATACAGAATCAGGCGGGGGATTCGGTAAGTCCCCAACGGGAATAGGGACCCGGAAGCACTAGCACCGTTGCTAACGGTGCTGGTGCTTCCATGACAACTCTGCCTCTGGGTCCGCTGTGCCTGGCAGGTACAGACCTGCCGGGCGCAGCGGCCCCAGCAGGCAGACTTGTAGTGTGGCGGGCCAGAAATAAGGGTGCCAGTAAGCTTACCAGCAGCCTTGTTTCCAGGATGCCACACTTGTAATGAGGCTCATTGTATAATTGCTCTTCTAATGTAAAAGCAAGTAAGCTCTTCATGTCCCTACCACAAATGTCATTCATGACGTCTTTTTCTCCAACTCAGGAATCCACTCTCCTGCTGTCAATGATGGTAATGTAGCCATTAAGTTGCTTTTAACCATTTGGGGCCACAAAACATACTGAGCCGGCCCCCTTCCCTTTGGAGCAATGGTAACTGCATCACCTTTGCTTTGCATGCGGCCGCAGCCGCACCCTTTATCTCTTTCAATGTCATCACTATGTTACTTGCTTGATGACCTGGCACATTTCTTAATCTGTTCCCATCTGGTGTTTTCCTTCCTGAATTTATTGGGAGGAGCCCCAGGAGTGAACGTCTCTCTCTCCGTATTAGTTCATTGTCCCACGGGTCAATTTGAGAATACTCTATTCTTTCAAGTGTCCCTGTTTGGAGAGCTTGTGCCACCTCTTCTTCATCTTCCTCTTCTTCATATTCCCACTCTTCTTTCTCTCCTTCTTCAAACCTCTTGTTAATTCCCTCCTTCAAAATTCCCACAATATCAATGCAATATCCCTTCTGGTTCACAAAAACAAAACACAAGCTCAATCTACTCCATACGTACCTCCAAACAATCCTAGCTGCTACTCTGCCATCACACAAGAAAACACCTCTATCATCCTATTCAATACCAAAACAACATCAACAACAACATCGCCAATACAATCTATTCTAAACAGTTGTCTTCCCTCTTACAGGATATCTCCTCTTAATTGCTTTTTCTCTCCACACCCGAAAGGAGACTGGGCGTTATGCCCTGCCATGTGGCGGTCCCCAACTAATCATCAGAAGTATCTCTTTTCTTTCTCTTCAATACTCTTTTGTCAACTTAAACAACAAAACACAATAATACAATACCCTCCCGCACAGGTATTTTCTTAAACAGATTGGGCCTCATTACGAGGTGGCCGGTAAGGGATTACCGGCACCGGTAAGGGCACCGGTGCCGGTAATCCCTTACCGCCCTACTACGAGGTCCCTTAGCGGGTCCCTTCCTTAATGCCTGGTTTTACCAGGCGTGAAGGAAGGGACCTGTTAAGGGACTTCAGAGCTAATAACAGTACCGCAATTTGCGGTACTGTTATTAGCACCTTCCCATTTAGCCCTATGGGGGCTGAAATGGGAATGGGGAATGGCTTTTTCAATGGGGATTTACCGGTCCCGCAAAGGTCGGAATAGACCGGTAAGTCCCCATTGAACGGGACCAAACATGGTACCGGTTTTGGAGGTAGTCATGGCGCTAATAGCGCCATGACTACCTCCAACCTCGTAATGAGGCCCATATACTCATTGGGCCTCATTACGAGTTTGGCGGCAGCCATGGAGCTATTAGTTCCATGGCTGCCGCCAACCGGGCTCCTTTACCGGGTTCCCAGAATGAGGAATTACCGGGCCATTCCGAGTATGGAGGGCCCGGTAATTCCTCCCTCTGGGAACCCGGGACCGGACCTTCCCCATTCCCATCTGAGCCCCCACAGGGCTCAATGGGAATGGGAGAGGGAGCAAACAACGGGCCGATTACGAGCAGCCCATTGTTTGCTCCCTCGTCCCCTCGCGGGACCCGGTAACGACGCCTGGTTTCACCAGGCGTTCCTTACCGGGTCCCACGAGGGGAGCTTGTAATCGTGCAGAATGGTGTTAACGGGTCCGCACCCATTAGCGGGACCCGTTAACCCATTCCGCACAGGCCGTAATGAAGCCCATTGTCTTCAATTCCCGAGGTCCACCGGCTTCGAGTCTCTGCTATCTGCCTACCTCTGCCCTCTGTGCCCAGTGTTCCACCTGCAAGACCGGGCAGGAATTTGCTGAAACTTGGCTCATGCCAACCACGTTTGTAAGTGCGCACTCAAACCACTCCCTGCAGGTGAACTCTGCTGCCTGAGGGAGCCGTGGCAAGGAGTCCTCGACCCTCTGCTGGACACTGGGTATCGCAGCAGGGCCTCCAAATGTTAAGATAGGCCCAAATGGAACCAATAAGACAAAAATACCCAATAACGAGTAACTCCAGGTACACGAGAAAACTCAGCTTTATTCAAAACAAACGTCCGCTGGGAGAGCGTATAAAATACAATCTCGAAATGGCAGCATGAACAATAACTTTTTATATAAAAAAACTCATCATAAATGATATCACACTTCGCCATTATCATAAAACATCTATTCTAGTCCTGGATTGGATGGTACAGTATAGGATATATGGTTATCTATAAGGGAACCTCATCATGATTGGTTCTTCTATAACTAATAACTCCTCCTAGGTAAAACCTACTACAAATGATACATTTCAATTTAACACTTTATTGGTCGGTGCTGTACTACACTTGTCGATAAGAGCAACATGATTTCATTGGTCAGACATTTTCTCATCCAACCTCGAACACCTTGCACTGTGTCAAGTTATGTGATGGGCAGTGAGAGATCGGCGAACCCCTATGATCTATTTTTGGGAATTTCTGCTTTTCTAACTTGTGTGTGCTTTCCTCTGGCAGCCACTCAGGGCGCTGTATATTAAATGGTTATGGGATCGCTTGGCCTGGTAACTATATGTGCCTGGCCTTTAAGGATATGTGTGTTTTTCATTGCTACCAATTAAAACTAATTATCTTTAATAACTGTATGCTGTTTGCCACGGGAAACGTTATCTGGTGTGGTTTCCGAACTCCCATCGATGCACTGACCTTGGTGTCTGGGCTCATCCAAGCTCTGTGAGGCCTAGAAATTTGTTTTTGAGTGAATTTATATCAGGCTGCAGTATTTCGCAATTTAGATCTAGCAGATGTTGGTCTGAGTAATGGCGTCACTTCTGTCCATACTCCTCCATATTGTACCTTCCTCCCTTGCATGTTAATGTTCTTTGCGTTTACATATACATTTTCTTCGTGTCTACGCGCAAATATTGTTCATGTCTACATGAAAATATTCTTCATATCTATGTGTTCTACGTGACTGTAAAATGTGCTTTGTGTGCACGCGTGCCGTCATTTAATTATTCCCTACCTGTGCATATAATACTGCAACTAACTCTAACCCCACTTGTGTTACACCATGTATTCTATCCTCAATGACAACTACATGGCTCTTAGTGTTTTCGTTAGTGGCCTGCTGCACCTTTCTCAGATTAAACTTTAGTTAATGATCATGATAGGGGACAAGCGTGGGTTTTGGGGGCGTGGCGAAACCTGGAAACCTGGTGCAACCCTTATCTTCATTATTACAGTCATGCATGTTATGGGCTCAGATACTGCACTGGTGTGGAATGACAGACTACCTATCCAAACGGATAGAGTGGAGGCCTGTCAGGGAAGAGACTACTTTCTTTATTATTAAATTCTTAGAGGATGCGTTCTATAGGGAAAGATATTCCCACTAAACAGTTAAAGGTAATGGGGTAATGCTTACTTCAGAAGCAATGAGACTGTTCCTGCAATGCAGTCCTATTACCCACCCCAGATCTCTGCTTACCCACTATCAGGCCAATGGGCTAGTTGCACGGTTATCAGAATGTCCAAGAATGGTCTGCAGCTAGCCCTGACTAGTGGCCACTCCAGATCTGTGCTTGCCCACTCTCAAGTCAATGGGGTAGGGGTCTCTTTTTGGTAAAACCGCATTCTGTAACCAAGGTGTAACCATTTATGTCCCTGAAAGGCAGAAAATCAGGAACAGTAATGGAAGTAGGGTGACCCATGCTTTCATTTGAAACCCCTGGGTGGGGCCAAAAATGTCAACGGTCTAAGTTCACATGCCCCCTTTCTGCTGTGAGGAAGAATGTGGTCACATTGGGGGTTGGGGGAATCTGGTCCAAGTCCAGTCAATTGGTGAGAAGAGGGGATGAGCGCAATTTGGGAAGAGACCAAAACATTATGACGCAAGGTGTTTGCAGATTGAGTGATGGGGGCTTGCGTCCAGATCCACCAGGCCCAACAAATGCCAGACTTGGATGAAGAGTCCATCTAACAATAGTCCATGAACGTGTACTTACTGCCAGCCAGAATTTTCTTTCTTTGCATAGATTTAAGTTTGTAAAGGAAGGGGCAAGTGTTGTGATGGTGAATGGACTTACGGTTCCATGGCTCAATGACATCACCATGGAATGCGGGATCCTGCATCATTCTAGTGCTACGGTTAGGGTCAGTTACCCGATGCATTGGATACCATGGGCCTCATTCCAAGTCTGGCGGTCTGGAAATAAGAGTGCCTGCAGGGGCCGGATCTCCAGGCATGTCTGACCTTCCGGGTGTACCAGTCACTGCAGGCAGGGTTTTCATGGAAGCACCAGCATCATTAGCAATGGTGCCGGTGCTTCCGTGTCCCCATTCCCTTGGAGTCCGCAGCCAGCCCATCGCCACCTGTAATATTCAGTTGGAACCGTGATATCATGCGGTGGAAACGGTATTATGAGGTTGTCGGCAACCCTCCGGTAGCAGTGGCGGGTTACTGCCAACCTCGTAATGAGGCCCCATTTGTATGTATACCTGTTTAGGTGGGATTCTTCCTTTTACAGTGGTGTCAGGTGACATGCTGCCCCTTTTCTGGGTACTATGCAGTCAACGCAAACCTCAAATGGACCTTATCTTTGATACTTTGCCAAACTTCTCCACACTTCTGAGTGGCTGCCCTCAGACTTCCTCCCTAATGTTTATAGGTTATTTCTTTATTTATTGTATTTGTGTAGCGTTGATCGGGTGGTATCACAGGCTCGTTCCAAAAATGGTGAGAAGAGAAATACATAAAGCACAGGGAGTAAAAAGTCATGTAAAAAGTTAGATTTCTTCAGCCATATTTGTTTAACAGCCAGGTTTAAGAAGTATCCTGAAAATCCTGTAAAATGGTTTGTTTTTGATGGTGATGGGGAGAGAACTCCATGAGGTGGTCACGGTAAACATGAAGCTAGAGCGTCTTGCTCGCCTGCTTTTGAATCTGAGAGTAAGGAGAGTGAGGGATAAGGAGGACCATAGTGGGCGAGAAGCAAACTTCATATAGATCAGAAGATTGAGGTAGACGGGTGCAGCGTTGTGCATGCCGCAGTGAGTAATGGATAGGATTTTAAAGCCAATGCGCACTTTAATGGGGAGCCAGTGAGCATCGCGTCTGGGCTGTGAGATGTGGTCAGAGCATTTTAGGCCCAATGCTGCTCTTAGGGATTTGTTTTGTAGCAGTTGAAGTATGGTGAGGTTCTTGGCAGAAGTACCCATGAGTAGGGCATTACGGTAGTCAAGCTTACTGCCTATGATGGCTCTGGCGAGTGTAAGGCAGTTGTCCGGTGACAGGAATGGCCTGCAGAGGTTAATAAGCTTGGTCATGTGAGCTGTAGATGTGCCATCAATGTTGTGTGATGGTGCAGATAAAACCAGTGATGCACAAGACAATGCCCCCACCTGTTCCTAAGTGACAGGGAACATACAGAATAAGAAAACTAGAGTAAGGTGCCATTTTGTGTATGCTGCTGCTATGTAGAATGTAACACAACCAGGATAGAGTTAGTTTGCTACACTATATGGAGCTAGTTTGTTATATTATATTGTTATAATATAGGGAGGGTAAGGTTGATAAATACATACAGAGGGAACGTAGTGAATGGTGGTATGCACAGTTAGGTAGGGCAGATATATGAAGCAACATTATAAATGCAATATTATAAATGGCAAGAGAAACACCATTTACTCCCTTTACAAGGTCACACACAAAAACTGGTTAAAAAGCACAACATTGCAGTTTAAACAGCTTAATAGGGATTTGTGTTGGTTCCTGATGGGGTCCAGACATTTGAAAGTACCAGGTCTGTGAGAAAAGGGAGGATAACTGAAACTGAACGAATAGGCCTTTCCCATGCTGTCAGCTTAAATAAGCAACAATTTAGTTTGTTTTGTTGCTAGTAGACAGAAATATACTAGTTTCCATTGCTAGGTGTGCCAATAACACAGTAGCAAGCTACATCCACAGCGCCTGCAATGGTGAAAGCAGGTTAATACACATACGAAGAACATATTAACAGATTGAATACATTGACAGCAAACGATCTCATACACTGGCCTCACACCAAAATGAATAAACTGCGTATGTCATGACCCAATTAGATCAAACACCTGCAAGCAGCTGTATGTTTCAAGGGGAGTACCGGACAAGGTGTCCAAGGTTGGGCAAACTGCCTGGGAGATTGGGGCCTGGCGTGAAATGATGAGATGGGAGTACGTTTCATAGTTCTTTGGCTAAGGCGACATTTCTATGTTTCCTTTCTCACCAAAGTTATTTGAACTGTTGTGGATAAGTGTAACACCCAAACCCACATCAGTAACATGCAGGAGTATTATAACAATGTTAGCGTATTGTAGTGCCAACCAATTAGAGCACGGTCCGATGATGTCTGGGACTTTTTTTTTTTTTTACTTTATTTTTGTTTTTTTACATACAAACCCAACAACCTGCTCCCATTCGCCCCAGGTCGTAAACTATGTTCATAACATACAATATACCCATATATCCCCCCCCCTCCCATAGTGTCTGATGTAAGCTCCGTTCTGTAAATTTGGTCACAATGTTTCAGTCCGTTGCGTTGATTGTGGTGGATGTGGGCGCGTCTGTCCTCTGTGTTTGGGCAAGTTGTGGGTGAGAGTCTGAGGTGTCTGTGCCTGAGATAAGGTATGCAATGTATGGACCCCAGATGTCGGGGGGCCGTGCGTAAAGAGGTAGAGTTCTTATGAATTCGGTGTCCATGTCTTGGCAGTATGTGACGTCTTTTTCCCATGCTGTCAGTGCAGGGAGGGGACCGCGGCCCCATGCTAAGGCAATCCTCCTGCGTGCCAGCACCAAGAAAAGGGCGGCCAGTCTTCTCGATGAAGGTTGTAGATATTTGGTTAGGCTTAACAGTGCAACGGACGGAAGAGGGTTTAGCTCCTCTCCTACTATGTCGGCTGTTATTTGTAGGACCGAAGACCAGAATTGAGCTATTCCGGGGCAGTTCCAGGCCAGGTGGAGAAAATCTGCCTCTAAGGCGCCGCATCTTTCACATTGTGCTGATGCTTCGTGGTGATGACGTTTTTTTTTTTAACTGGAGTATGGAATGTTTGATGCACAAAGTTGAAGTGAAATTGTTTGAGGCGGGTGTTTATGGCGACTTTCTGGGTTTGGCGAAGGATATAGGTCCAATCTTCTTCTGATATTGTAGATTGTAGGGCTGTCTCCCATTGTTGTTTCGTGCGGGTAGTGTTAGTTGCCATGTCTGTTATTAGAGATTTGTATATCATGGACACTTGTCTGCCCTCTCCCTGTGCCTGGATCACGTTGTGCAGCAGGTCCCATGTCGCTGGCTGCTTGGGAAATGATGGGAACAGGGCTTGAAGGGTGTAACATAGTCTAAAGTAGATGAATATGTCGAGTGAGGTGGCCATTTGTGGAGTTATAAACATGTTGTCTGGGAAAAGATCCCCTAGGGTTTGGATGTTGACTTTATTAAGCCATATTTGAAATATCTTCTCGTTTGTCAAGGGTATGCCGGGAATGAACTTGATTGGTAAGAGAGGGGAGTATCTCGTGTGTATGTCGTATTTTTTGGCAATTTTCCTCCAAATCGCATAGGTGGACAGGAGAGTGTTCATTGTTTCTGTGGCACTGGGAGGTTGCTGAGAATTACAGGACGTAGAAGGTTTGGGGAAGCTAGGGCTCGTTCCACCTGTACATGGGGGCGTATAAAGTGTATAGTATACCAATGGCTCAAGAATTGTGCCTGTGCTGCCCAATAGTATTTTTCCATATCAGGGAGAGCGAGGCCTCCTTGTGATATTGGTAATATTAGTGTTTTGTAGGCTAGTGTTGCTGGCTTTCCAGCCCATATTAGTTCCAGGATAAGGCTTTTTATTTTTTGGAAAAAGGCACGTGGTAGTATTAGGGGTATATTTGTAAAGAGATACAGAAGTTTAGGAAGAATCACCATTTTGGTCAATGCTATCCACCCTCATAGTGTTAGAGGAAGATATTTCCATCTCTGAATACGCTCCTGAAGGGAGTTAATTGTCGTGCCATAGTTGTCTCTGAAAATTTTGTTACAATCAAGTGACATATAGATGCCAAGGTAACAGACTTTAGAACTTTCCCAATTCAGTCCGTGATCGTCAAGGAATTTAGGGGTGTTTGACGTCAGAGGGAATAATTTTCCTCCAAATCGCATAGGTGGACAGGAGAGTGTTCATTGTTTCTGTGGCACTGGGAGGTTGCTGAGAATTACAGGACGTAGAAGGTTTGGGGAAGCTAGGGCTCGTTCCACCTGTACATGGGGGCGTATAAAGTGTATAGTATACCAATGGCTCAAGAATTGTGCCTGTGCTGCCCAATAGTATTTTTCCATATCCGGGAGAGCGAGGCCTCCTTGTGATATTGGTAATATTAGTGTTTTGTAGGCTAGTCTTGCTGGCTTTCCAGCCCATATTAGTTCCAGGATAAGGCTTTTTATTTTTTGGAAAAAGGCACGTGGTAGTATTAGGGGTATATTTGTGAAGAGATACAGAAGTTTAGGAAGAATCACCATTTTGGTCAATGATATCCGCCCTCATAGTGTTAGAGGAAGATATTTCCATCTCTGAATACGCTCCTGAAGGGAGTTCATTGTCGTGCCATAGTTGTCTCTGAAGATTTTGTTACAATCAAGTGACATATAGATGCCAAGGTAACGGACTTTAGAACTTTCCCAATTCAGTCCGTGATCGTCAAGGAATTTAGGGGTGTTTGACGTCAGAGGGAATATCACCGATTTGGAGTGATTGGTTTTAAGGCCTGAGATACCGCTAAATTTGATCACTTTGTGCATTATTGGGTTGAGGTTAGTTTGGGGATCGCTGACGAATAACATATCATCGGCGTATAGGGAGACTACCAGTTTATGTGGACCTAGGGTGATGCCTCTAGCGAGTTGGTTAGATCTTAGTCTCGAGGCAAGGGGTTCCATTATTAAAGCAAAGATGAGAGCAGATAGGAGGCATCCCTGCCTGGTGCCACGTTCCAGCTTCATACATGACGATTTTGTGTTACCCAGGGTGATGTAGGATCGGGGGTCGTTCTAGAGCAACGATATTAGTTTGATAAAGGTTTTTCCCAAGCCCATTTGTGTTAGCATCGCAAAGAGGTATGGCCATTCCACAGAGTCAAAAGCTTTCTCGGCGTCCAGTAGGACGGCGATTGCTTGTTGTGATGGGTCAAGTGCCGCAATGACGCCAAAGAGACGTCGGATGCCGTAGGTTGTGCTATGCCCCGGGATAAAGCCGGCCTGGTCGCCTAGTACTAGAGCTGGCATAAGAGGGAGTAGGTGTGTCGTTAGAATTTTAGCTGAGTGATTTTGTTGTCGAGATTGATTAAGGAGATGGGCCTGTACGAGGCACAGTCTTCCCGAGGCTTGCCTTGTTTATGTATTAGGAACACATTGGCTTTGCGTAGTGTGGGTGGGAGGACCCCTTGCTCTAAAGCTTCTTCATATACACAAAGGAGTAGTGGGGCTATGGTGGCTATTTGTGTTTTGTAGAACTCTCATGTGAGGCCGTCAGTGCCTGGAACATTGGTATTTGGGAGAGTTTTAATTGCTTCCACTATTTCCTCATGCGATACAGGTGCATTTAGTGGTTTGCGCAGTTCTTGGGCAACCCAATATAGTTCGGTCTCCTTAAGGTAGTTTTGAAGTGGCTAGGAACTGGCTCTGTTTTTGGAGCTATAGAGGTTTTGATAGAACTTATGGAATGTGTCCACAATTTCTTCTTCAGTGTAGACTAGAGTATCATCTGTATCACGGATGTGTCCTACGTGGGTCGGAAATTGGTCTAGTTTTAGTCGGCGGGCTAGAAGTGCCCCTGGTTTTTGGCCTTCACCGTGTTGTCTGATCTGGTGTCTACGTCCAAGAAACTTCAGTTCTCATTCAGCTGATTCTTGAAATTTCAATAGTTCCTCTTTTAGGTCAGCTTGGGTTTGGAGGTCATTAGACGATAGGCATTTGGCTTCGAGCTCCTTCAGTCGTTGTTCACTATTGGCTAGTTTGCGTTGAATTAGTTTTAAGATGCCATTTTCTTTTGCCATGCACACCCCTTGTACGTAGCATTTCTGGGTTTCCCACAAAGTCCCTGCTGAGCTGACCGAGTCTTGGTTTGCTTCGAGAAAGGCTGTGATCTCTTGCTTTAATTCTGTTGCGAAGACCAAGTCTCAAAATGATCCTGCTTTCAATCTCCTGTTGAGGGCTGTCATCTTGGTGTTGGACAGACTGAACTCAAGTGTTACCATTGAGTGGTCGGAGAGGGAGTGTGGGAGGATTTGGCTGGGGCCCCAACTGTATGGGCTTTGAGTAGACACCATAATGTAATCAATGCGTGAACTGGTGTTGTGGACAGCTGAGTGAAATGTATATTCAAGCTCTTCCTGGTGGGAGTGTCTCCAACTATCCCTCAGTTTGAATGCTTGACAAATCTCATTCACCTGGTTGCTTGCCATGGAGGGTTTACTGGTTGTATTGTGGGATTTGTCAATGTTGGGAGTTAGTGGGGTATTAAGGTCTGCACCCCAAATGATCGTTGCTGAGGTGAGTGTTCCTAATTGGGCCATAATCTAGTTGAAGTTGTTTGGTCCATCCGTATTGGGAGCGTAGGAATTCACCAAGACAATTTCTTTTCCTGTGAGTATGCCTCTCACCATCAGATTCATTCCTTCCGTGTCTTTTTTTTGATCGATCAGACTGAAGTTGGCCTTTTTGTCGATTAGAATCGCGACCCCTCTTGCAAATGATGAGTACGAAGAAAAGTATCTATGGCAACCCCATGAGCGGGCCCAGTGTTGCTCCGACGTTGGCATGAGGTGGGTTTCTTGTAGCATAGCAATGCTAATTTTGTGTCATCTGAAGTATTGGAGAATCTTCCTGATTTTGGCTGACTGGTTGCCACCTCTAATGTTCCAGGTTGCTACTATGAACGGACTTGTGGGTGGATAGCTATTGGCGAATTGCTGGACCCAGCGTGAACGCGACTTCGGTTGCCGTCTGGGCTCAGAGGCGGAGCTGTAGACTTTTATGATCTTCGTGGAGGGAGAGTATGGTGAACTTGTAGTTGAATGGCACTGAACAGTCAATAATAACTTTGTGAGAATAAAACCCCTCCCCTGCGTGGGCAACCCCCAACCGGCCCATGAAGTACCCACCCTTATAATCAAAACTGTTAACATTGCTGTCCTGGGGCGTTAGTAGCCTTCCAAGAGGGAGAGAGGCTCCCTATTATTTAGGATATTCACTCTGTGGTGATTAACGTGCATGTTGAAGAAGGTGGAGTGATACCACCATAGATTGTTGCCAACTTCGGCTGCTATGGTGAGTCCCTTCGCATCCGGTCGTCTCGTCATGGCCTTGGGTTGTTTGAGGCGGGTCTGCATCCGGAGCAGTCTAGGAAGTCGTTGGCTTCCTCTGGTGTGTTGAAAAATTGGGCGCTGCCCTTGTGTTGTATTCAGAGTTTTGCCGGGAATAGCACGGAATAAAGTATTTGGTTGTCCTGCAGTCGCCGCTTGACGGTTGTGTACGAGCACCGCTGCACCTGCACAGTTGGGGAGAAATCTGGAAAAATTTGAATTGGGTCCCCATCGTATTGAAGTTTCCCTCTTTCTCTGGCAATCTTGAGTATTGTGTCTCGGTCTTTGTAGCTTAATATTTTTGCTATAATTGGGCATGGGTTTGCACCTGGGGCTGGTCTCGTGTTGGGGATGTGGTGTGCTCTTTCTATAACAAATAGGTGGGAGAGAGTCTCTTTTCCGAATAGTTCCATGCAGATTTGTTCGACATGTTCCTCCATTTTAGTTTGAAGTTGCCGTTCTCTGACCCCGATAATTCTGATATTGTTTCTTCGAGAGTGCCCTTCTAGGTCTTCGTTTTTGGCAGAGACTGCTTTCATTTGAGATTCTAGGATGCTGACTCTGGAGGTCAGGGCTGCAGTGCTGTCATCCAGGTCTGATACGCGTTGTTCAACTGAACCTAGCCTGTCTGCATGTTTGTCGAGGCGATGTTGAAGTTGGTCTACCTTTGACGATAAGGTATCTAGTTTACTCCCCAGACCTCCAATTCCAGCTTTTAGATCCATTAGGATCTCCCTGATGTCGAAGTTCTGAGCCTGCTCCTCTACTGGGGCTGTGTCTGGTATTGGCGACACAGGTCTGCTGTTGGTAGTAGGAGGTTTACTAGAGGAGCTGGCTTCGAAATTCAGTTTTTTCTGGGAGTTATCAGTTTTCCCCATGGTTGTCTTGATTTGATTTCTGTGAGTTTGAGAGCGGTGGTGGCGTAAGCAGGTGGTGTTGCTGTCGTGGACTCAAGATGCCCTGCTCACACGGTTGAAGCGGAGGGTGTTTTGGGGGGAGTTGCATGAATATTGAGATCTTTACTGGCTGTAGTGATCACTCAGCATTGAGATGCGCTTGATGTAGCCTGGGTGGTGTATTACCAGTACTTCTTGCACTTTCGTCCCCGTCACCTCGTGAGTGGGCCTTGTGGCAGATGCTGCTTGCTACAGTGGTTTGCTGTGTTGCGCAGTGGCGCTATTGAATCAGCGTGTGCGTGCCCAGAGCACTTGAATGTTTGTGATTCTTGTGTTTGCTCTTTGTTTGTTGCAAGCAGTTATGCGAGGGCTAGTGGTTTATGTTTATCACATCAGTCGATCCACAGTTGTTGCAGCATCATGGGGAACCATCGCACCGGCTGTTTTTTAGTTGCTCCGCTGGCCGTGAGGTGCGGGCGGGTTGTCACTGAGTGTTTTGCTTGTGAGCCTCAGTCTCTGGAGAGATAATCGAGGTCGCTAGCGGTGGCTCCTACTGTGCCTGGGGTGCACACATCCAACCGCCTTCTTGAGGCGGCTTGGGACTTCTTGCTGGGCTGGAGTGGTGTTCGCCGACCGCTCGTCTTGGAAACTGGTTCAGCCCACGTGGGGCCTCCCTACCTCTGCCGCCTAGCTGCGGCCACTGCCCGGCAGCATAGATTACGAGGGCCGGTGGGCCTGAGATGTTATGCTGTAAGACCGCCGATTCTTTGGCCACCTGAAGTGGAAATGGGCTGGCCGTGAGGTGCGGGCGGATTGTCAGTGGGTGTTTTACTTATGAGCCCCAGACTCTGGAGGGTTAATGGAGGTCGTCAGCGGTGGCTCCTATCTTTGCACGCCCCGCTGATGTTGCTTGTCACGCGGGTGGGTTGGGATGTTTCGCGGGTGCGTTGGGGGCACAAGTCTGGAGCTGCGCACACTGTGTTTTACTCCTACCTGGGCACCGGGCGTTGGCTGCCGACAATTGGGTCACCACAGAGGCGTAGATGTCCCAGGATTAACTGGAGCTACACAGAGCACTCTAGGAAGCCGCCATCTTGGTTGGCTCTCTAGCGCCTTCTCATGATGTCTGGGACATGACTTAACAAATAGTGGGAGGGACTCTGGGCAGACGCAAAGAGAATGATTGTCCAATGGAAGAAGAAATGTATACAACAAGGTATGTGACTTTATTTTTACAGCTAATGGCAGCTTGTAGCTATTGTTTATTATGAATATGACAATGTAATGGTTTAGTTTATAACTCCTGGGCTATCAGGAAGTAATTGGGAATGATTGTAGACCTTTTACCAGTTCAATGTATCAATAAAGCTGGGTTCTTCATTCACCGGGGTTTGTTCACTTATTTTGGTTGGTGTGGATTATTGGGAGCAAGTTTACACTTGGATTTTCAGAGTCCTCGTAAGGGTCAACAGCTCCTAGTTGCACCCATTGGATGGTGGTGTTGGCCAGTCGAGACCGGAATCTGTGTGCACAAATGAGGAGGTTGATAGGTGCCGAGTTCTGCGAGAGTCCTGCCTGATCTTGTGGGTGTGAACACGCTGGACCCAGGGGAGTACAGGCCGTTATGGGAGGTTTAGCATCAGAGGACCTCGGAAATCATAGGATGTGAGTATACTCATGCATGAAGAACCATAGCTGATAATATATATATATATCTATTTTACACAGCCACAGTAGTGGCTGTGTAGTTATGGTTAAGTTGCTGTTTCCATAGGAAGAGCCCCTTTTGGGTGGCTTATAACTTCGCTCTCCCTGGACGAATCCTCCCAAACTTTGCAAAGAAAGTATATGGGTCACTCTGAATTTGTTTGCAAAGTTTGGTGAGGTTTGGTCCAGGGGGGGCAAAGTAATAAGGGGGGTCCCAAACCTTATTTTATTCCCATAGACTGAATGGGGAAAAAACTTTGCTCACGCCTACAGCCCAAACCGCTGGACGGATTTTCACCAAATTTGGACCAGGAGCAGCGGCTTGGTCCCGAAAGCATGCTTTTGCAAATATGGTGAAAATCCGTCCAGTCGTTTTTTATAAAATGAGCAAAAAATAGGTTAAAAAAAAATAGTGATATCTATGTTCGGTCGCGGACACACTTCCCTGTTCGCTCCGCGGACAGTGTCCTGATTGGCCAACCGGCTTGCGTCATGTCCGTGGACATGCAACGTGTTTGCTGATAGGATGTTGAAGAGCGTGAAGCGCGTCAGATTTTCAGGAATGCCTGACATCTTGAATTCGCAGACGTCCGCGGACAGCGTGGTGAAACTTGGTAGAGAAATGCTATTTAGTAGAGTGTGTAAGACTGTTTGGGGAGGGTGGGGGAGTAAGAGATGGGTTAAATGTTATCTTTATTTAGGTGGTAGATCTCCTTGTGTTCGATTTGTCCGCGGACAACACGGATGTCCTGAAATGTTCTAAATAAATGAAATGGGGGTGTTCTGAAGACAGTACGTCCGTACGTA
Organism: Ambystoma mexicanum; assembly: GCF_040938575.1. NCBI lineage: Eukaryota > Metazoa > Chordata > Amphibia > Caudata > Ambystomatidae > Ambystoma > Ambystoma mexicanum. The sequence continues at coordinate 638,131,067 of NC_090925.1, forward strand.
TGGCTCGTAGGCAAGTTGAAACTGTTCTAAGAACACGCGCTGTGTACTGATATGTTTGAAAATAAACAAAATGGTTGTGTCTTGAGGACGGTTTGTCCGTACTGTTCGGAAGCAAGTTGAAAGTGTTCGAAGTGTCCCGGGATGTTCGTTAATAAACAAAATGGGGGTGTCCTGAGGACGGTATGACTGTCCGTACTGTTCGCAAGCAAGTTGAAACTGTTCTAAGAACACATGAAGTGTCCTGGGATGTTCGTCAATAAACAAAATGGGAGTGTTCTAAGGACGGCATGCCTGTTCGGTTCGCTGGCAAGTTGAAATTGTTCTAATAACAGATGATGTGTCCTAGGATGTTCGTAAATAAATAAAATCGGGGTGTCCTGAGGACGGTATGTCTGTTCGCTTCGTTCGCAGGCAAGTTGAAACTGTTCTAAGAATACATCATGTGTCCTGGAATGTTCGTCAATAAACAAAATGGGGGTGTCCTGAGGACGGTATGACTGTTCGTACTGTTCGCAAACAAGTTGAAACTGTTCTAAGAACACATGAAGTGTCCTGGGATGTTCGTCAATAAACAAAATGGGAGTGTTCTGAGGACGCTACATCTGTCCGTATTGTTCGCAAGCAAGTTGAAACTGTTCTAAGAACACTCGCGGTGTCCTGAAATGTTCATAAATAAAGGAAATGGGAGTGTCCTGAGGACGCGGTCCGTATTGTTCGTTGGCAAGTTGAAATTGTTCTAATAACTGATGATGTGTCTTAGGATGTTCGTAAATAAATAAAATGGGGGTGTTCTTAGGACGGTATGTCGGTTTGTTTCGTTCACAGGTAAGTTGAAACTGTTCTAAGAATACATCATGTGTCCTGGGATATTCTTCAATAAACAAAATGGGGGTGTCCTAAGGATGGTGGATGTTCGTCAATAAACAAAATGGGGGTGTCCTGAGGATGGTATGACTGTTCGTATTGTTCGCAAGCAAGTTGAAACTGTTCTAAGAACACATGAAGTGTCCTGGGATGTTCGCAAGCAAATTGAAACTGTTCTAAGAACACATGAAGTGTCCTGGGATGTGCGTCAATAAACAAAATGGGAGTGTTCTGAGGACGGTACATCTGTCCGTATTGTTCGCAATCAAGCTGAAACTGTCCTAAGAACACTCGCGGTGTCCTGAAATGTCCGTAAATAAACGAAATGGGAGTGTCCTGAGGACGCTGTCCGTATTGTTCGCTGGCAAGTTGAATCTGTTCTAAGAACACTCATCATGTGCACAGACATTAAAAGTGCCCATATGGCATAGTCAAAATGTTTGACTCTATGGGTCTGATATGCTGTGGTGGTTGTGACCAGGGCATAGAGTCTTGGGAGCATGGCCATATGCTCCCAAGACTCTATGCCCTGGCCACAACCACCGCAGCATATTTCACCCATAGTGACTTATAACTTTGGGATCCAAGAACAAATTTATAAGCAACAAAGTTGTAAGCCACTATGGGTGTGATATGCTGTGGTGGTTGTGGGCAGGGCCTATAGTCTTGGGTACATGGACAAGACCAAATTTATAAGCACCAAAGTTATAAGTCAATATGGGTGTGATTTGCTGCAATGGTTGTACTTATTATAGTATACTTACTATTTGGTTTAGTAACTGGAGTACATGTATTTCTTGTTCATTTCTGTGATAAAAGAAAAGAGCATGTTAGCATTGGTATTTTGTAATGACTTATAACATTGAATAATCAACTTTTTTTTTTACCCTCGTATTTAGTAGATTACAAACTAGTGTACTGTGCAATTTGCTCAGTTTCTGTGTTTGTTGCTAAAATCATTGGGTCTGTGGGAGAAAAAAAAATCCATGTTGGATTAAAAAAAAACCTTTTTTTGTTGCGCTACAGTCTGTTTGTTTCTTTTCAGTGTTCACTTGTTGTTTCTGGCTAATGCTCTAAGTATTGGCTTGTTGCAGATGTTTGGAGCAGTTAGATAGCTCTTGACATATTGTAACTGTCTATTTTGTGTTATAATTAAGTGTTATTGATTTATCTGTTTGGATATTGTAAAATTTTGGGGCAGTTAGATACCAGTTGGCATATTCTAACTGTCTATTTTTTTTATATAATTTAGTGGTATTCATGTATCTGTTTAATTGTTGTATAATCTTGGGCAGATAGATACCCTTTGGCATATTCTAACTGTTTATATTTTTTTGATATAATTTAGTAGTATTCATTTATCTGTTTAGTTTAGTTGTTGTAGAACCTTGGGGCAGTTAGATACCTGTTGGCATATTCTAATAGTTTATCGTTTTTTTAATAGACGTTTAGTTAAGGTTTAAGTATAGTTTTGTTAATACATTTTGGTTTTAAGAAGATTAAATAAGCGTTTGTAAGATTTGCTGGTAATCTCTGCATTAGAGTAATGGTACTATCATTACATTCAAACCATCCACAATTCTTTTTTATATATGCAGTGTAGTGACCTGAATTGGTTGTGGCTCCTGCGTGGTAGATTATACCTATTGTTGTGAAGGTTTTCTTACCAAGTGATACTTGACCATGTGTGAATCCAGTCAGCTTGCAGTTGTTTTTGGTACCATCTGCATTGTAACGTAAAAGCATTAGTATTACGTATTTACCATGTGTTTGTATTAGTAAAGTGGAGCGATTATCTGAATTGCAGGTAGAACATAATCTACCATGGTTTGCATTTTGTACAAGTTGCTGAAATGCAATGGATTCACAATTAGGTATTGATATATATATACGAAGCGTTCATTGGGGATTTGTTCTTGTGTCACATTGTTGCAGAGTGCATGTATGTTTCCACATGTATGAAATCTGGAAGATTTCATTTATAGGTATGTTTTTGTTTTCCAATATTTGTAGTAAGTACATTAGAAATTCTTGTGGATCTTCCTGTGAGTTTATAGTGAATTTCACCATTCCAGCACAGTAGTCCAATTGTTGTCTTATTCCATAAACACTATGGGGCCGATTCATGGAACAAACGTGCGCCGAAAATCTTCGCGCAAGCAGGCCCAAGCGGAAAAAAACAGGCGCACGCGCACGCGTGCGATTCATGGAAGTCCCTGCGCGTGTATACCCCGGGATGTGCGCCAAACCCGTGCATGGCGCACAAGTCACTGCAACATCCCGAAAGGTGTGCGCGACGCGCACAGTGAAAGCGCACAACCTCGGCGCATACACCAGAAAGTGGGTGGGACACGGGGCGTAACGCGCGGAATGGGGAACAACGCGTGAAAATAAGGGTGTAACTGTGGATGTACTGCAGGGAAGCAGACGGAATGCCCACACTCACTCGAACCACACGTATTCATGGAATCGAATTGGGCAAAGCCACGCACAGCCAAAGACATGCACAAGCCGAAACACGTCCGCCACACGAAGGCAGGCGGTAGCGTCCCTGCGCATTACAAAAGTGGCAACATACAGCAATTGGGCCTGTGCGAGCGGGCTACGTGTATTTCAGGGGTTCGCGTGAACTTTTTCACACGATCGGGCCTGGGGGAGCGGACTACGTGTATTTCAGGGGTTCGCGTGAAGTTTCTCACGCGATCGGGCCTGGGGGAGCGGGCTACGTGTATTTCAGGGGTTCGCGTGAACTTTCTCACGCGATCGGGCCTGGGGGAGCGGGCTACGTGTATTTCAGGGGTTAGTTTTTCACATGATCGGGCCTGGGGGAGTGGGGTACCACTCACCGTCTGCCTTGCGTGTAGAAGAACGCATAGCCAACACCCGCTGTGAAGTAATAGCATGTGAACCCCAACGGATGGAAAACACACGCACCGCACGAAAAGCACGTACAAAGCAGTTCAAAGGCACGCGGGATCTCCAAGCCCTGCCAGGGCAACGCCCATGCGCGAAACGTCACAGATGCGCTTACGCTGTAAGGGCCTTTGGTCCAATGAAATCGCGTACGCGTGCTGACGCGCTTACGCGCTAAGGGCCTTTCCTCGAATATCACGCTAACGTGCAGGATTTTCACGTGCCAAATCACTCGGTATCAAACTGGCCACGCGAAAACACACGGAAGACCACGCTCCTGCCCAGAAGGCCGAATTACTGCCCCCCAGTGCCCCGAGCAGCCTCCCACGTGCCATCTGCTGCTGCCTGCCTGCCTGCTGCCACCGTGCCCTGCCATTTGGTGCCTGCACATCAGCCATCTGCAGGGGTCCAGTTGCTGTGTCCACCCCTGCTGGAACAGAAGACTCCCGACTCGGATAACATCGCTCCACAGCCCAGCCCCAGGACCCAGTTGCCCACCCACTCCTGCCCCTGGGGTTGCCATGTCGGGCACATCAACATCTGGCACCAGTGGCAACCCCCGGCCAGAGGGGCCGAGGGGCACCAGCTTCACTGCCACCGAAGTTGGTGTCCTGGTGGAGCAAGTCCTGGGGCAGTATGATGCCTCTTCGGATCGTCCCGCGCCAACAAGGAAGGACGGGAGAGGATCTGGGCCGACTGTGTGGTTGCCATCAACGCGGAGGGGGGGCAACCCGCACCATCCAGAAGGTCAAGAAGCGCTGGGAGGACTTGAGGTCCAGGACCCTCACAAAGGCCCGGCGCCTCATGGAGGGGGGCCGGGGCCGCATGAGTTCCATCCAGATGAGGGTCCTGGAACGCGCACACCCAGCACTCCACGCCCAGGTCCTTGAGAGGGAGACCCGTCTGGAGTTGAGCGGTAAGTGGCCAAGCATTGCTGTGTGAGACAGGGCATGTTGCAGTGTGCTGGTTGTCTGATACTTGCCTGTATGTGTGACATAGGCCATGTACGCATGTATGTGTCCAGGGACATCATGGTAATGCATGTGCGACCAGTAATGTGTGAACCGCACGGTTGTTGCATGTGTTTAAATGTGACATGGGGAGCCCTATGCAGATTGTACACATGAGAGCATGGCAGTCTCTGTTCCTGGACATGGGTGGGGGTGAGGGATGGGTGCTGATGCCAGGTACATATATGGTATGCATGTCTGTGTGCCTGACCTGCGTGTCTGTGACTTGTGAATGCCATGGATGCATGACACATGTCTGTGACAATGTACAGATTCACTGATGCAGCCTAGTCATCCTTGTATCCACTGTGATTGGGGTGTACAGGGCCAGATGGATGCGACTGAGGTGAAGTGTGTGCATGTGATAGGCATGACCCATGATGCATGTGAGTTCCATTACATTGTATGTTTCGAGAGTCCATTGGACATGTATGGAAATGTCCATGGCATGCACCATGACTGTCACTGTGTGTGTTTTGCCTGGACTGACACATGTGTTGTGGAGGGACATGATGGAAGTGTACTTTGACAGTGGCACTCATCTGCTATTGCTTCCTGTCTAGGGGACCATTGTACAGTACCCTGATGCTTGTGTTCTATGTCTCCCTCTACGCAGCGGCTAGTGAAGAAGAGGGCGGAGACGGCGCTGTGGAGCAAGGCGGCGGGGATGCCCCCACGGCTGCAGCGGAAGGGGTGGGTGAGCCCCCACAGGGGCCTGCTACGGCGGAAGACGGTGAGGAGCCATCCAGGTTGGTGGTTTCCACAGAGGAGGAGGAGGCCGCCACTGAGGCGCACATGGGGCCTGGTGGGGGCATCCCTGCTGGTGCAAGTGGTGCAGTCCAGGGGCAGGGGCAGGAGGCAGCACAGGTCACTGTGGAGGGGCCTGTGCATGTTGCTGTCCCTGACCCTGTGGGTGCACCACCATGCACCAGCAGGGATGCCCCGTCCCAGGCCCGTCCGCAGGTAGAGGGGATGTCCATGTCATCTGACTCCCCTCCACCTGCGGACGAGGGGACCCCTGGCCGTATGGAGAAGGTCCTGATTGGGGTCGCGATGCGCACGGCTGTGATTCGTGATGCCGTGCGTGCTTCCCAGGAGGAGCACGCACGTCATCACGAAGAGCACCGTGCCGATGTGGCCCAATTGGGATCGTCCATGTTCGGCGGTTTCCTGCATGTGTCGGCCAATCTGGCGGCCCTCTCGTCCTCTGTGGAGACTATATGCCAGTCGTTCTCCTTGCAGTCTTTCGGCCCAGATGCCACCAGGGCCCCCTGTGGACCTGCCCTGAGCAATGAAGCCAGCTCGGTGGGGATCCCATCCCTGCCACAGTCGGGAGTCGGAGGTCCAGCAGGGGTGGACACCACAGCAACTGTACCCCAGCAGATGGAGGATGTGCCGGCATCATCAGGCAGGGCACGTGCACAACGGCGTCAGTAGATTCCATCAGCCTGGATGCCGTCATGCTGGCAGAGGCAGTTGCGTCGGAGGCAGCAGCAGAGTCAACGTGGGAGGCATCATGGCTTGGGGCCATCAACATCGGAGGGGCAGGCATCGGCCGGAGGGCAGGAGGACCCAGGACAGGAAGTGTCTTCCGTGTGGCTGTGGTTGGGCCAGCAGATAGGTGCGGACCGGCGGCGGGCGGAAGAGGCGCGGCTCACGATGGTCAGGGCGGAGAACTCCATGCGGAGGGCCCTGAGGCGGGCCGAGTGCCTCGAGGCAATCCGCAGGGGGTTGGAGGAGCAGATGGCGTCGTCCCTGCGGACCCTCGGGGCCATGGAACAGGACCGCCTTTGGGACATAGACGAGGAGTTTGATGATGCCCTGGCCCGGAACACCACGGAGTGAGCCGCTGGACTTGCCCGCCGCCTTTGTATATAGTTCTTTAGTTTTCGGTTTCATTTGTTTCTTCTTATGATTTGGAGTCGACGGACACAGCTCCACTTTTTGTATATAGTTGCATTTTAGTTAGGGTTTTTTGTAGATTTCCTTTGTTCAGTTGGGCTCATGGACCCTTGGATGTTTTGTACATAGTTCTTCATTGGATTGTTTTATTTTTTTATTTTTGATTTATTCTCCATGGAGCAATGGTCTTTGCATTTATTTTTATCTCTCGGATTGATTTTATTTTTAATGTGACTTTGAACAACATTTTTTTGGATTTGGATTTGTAGTTTTGATTTTTTTGGACGGACATGCAGCTTATCTTTTTTTCATTGCCATTGTAGTTTGTTTCATTTCATTTGCATTCAATTTTTTTTAATACAATTTTGTTTTCATACTTCACTGTGTGGTATCATCTCATTGGTTGCATGCATGTCATGTTGGGTGTTTTCCCATTCATTTGCAACCATTGTGTGTGACGGACATGGGTTCATTTGCTTTATGAACATTGGGGGTGTAACATGTAATTTCCATTTCCATGTGGGTGAATGGGTTACTTGGTAGGGCCTTTTGGCTGTGGAGGCTGACCATAACGCACATGATTGGGGATTGTGAGGACCTGGGTGCAGGGGGACATGCGTGGGGGCCTGGTGGAGGCTGCCCCTGGAGGCTGGGGGGTGGGGGTGGTGGGAGACATGAGTGTGGGCCTGGCGGAGGCTGCCCCTGGTGGCTGGGGGGTGGGGTGATGGGAGACATGAGTGGGGGCCTGGTGGAGGGTGCCCCTGCACTGCTGGGGGGTGGGGGTGGTGGGAGACATGAGTTGGACATGTGTGGGGGCCTGGTGGAGGCTGCCCCTGGATGCTGGGGGGTGGGGGTGGTGGGAGACATGAGTGGGGGCCTGGTGGAGGCTGCCCCTGGTGGCTGGGGGGTGGGGGTGGTGGGAGACATGAGTGGGGGCCTGGTGGAGGGTGCCCCTGCACTGCTGGGGGGTGGGGGTGGTGGGAGACATGAGTGTGGGCCTGGTGGAGGCTGCCCCTGGTGGCTGGGGGGTGGGGGTGGTGGGAGACATGAGTGGGGCCTGGTGGAGGCTGCCCCTGGTAGCTGGGGGGTGGGGGTGGTGGGAGACATGAGTGGGGGCCTGGTGGAGGGTGCCCCTGCACTGCTGGGGGGTGGGGGTGGTGGGAGACATGAGTGGGGGCCTGGTGGAGGCTGCCCCTGGTGGCTGGGGGGTGGGGGTGGTGGGAGACATGAGTGGGGGCCTGGTGGAGGCTGCCCCTGCACTGCTGGGGGGTGGGGGTGGTGGGAGACATGAGTGGGGGCCTGGTGGAGGGTGCCCCTGCACTGCTGGGGGGTGGGGGTGGTGGGAGACATGAGTGTGGGCCTGGTGGAGGCGGCTGCCCTTGGTGGCTGGGGGGTGGGGGTGGTGGGAGACATGTGTGGGGGCCTGGTGGAGGCTGCCCCTGGTGGCTGGGGGGTGGGGGTGGTGGGAGACATGAGTGGGGGCCTGGTGGAGGCTGCCCCTGGTGGCTGGGGGGTGGGGGTGGTGGGAGACATGAGTGGGGGCCTGGTGGAGGCTTCCCCTGGTGGCTGGGGGGTGGGGGTGGTGGGAGACATGAGTGGGGGCCTGGTGGAGGCTGCCCCTGGATGCTGGGGGGTGGGGGTGGTGGGAGACATGAGTGGGGGCCTGGTGGATGCTGCCCCTGGTGGCTGGGGGGTGGGGGTGGTGGGAGACATGAGTGGGGGCCTGGTGGAGGGTGCCCCTGCACTGCTGAGGGGTGGGGGTGGTGGGAGACATGAGTGTGGGCCTGGTGGAGGCTGCCCCTGGTGGCTGGGGGGTGGGGGTGGTGGGAGACATGAGTGGGGGCCTGGTGGAGGCTGCCCCTGGATGCTGGGGGGTGGGGGTGGTGGGAGACATGAGTGGGGGCCTGGTGGAGGCTGCCCCTGGTGGCTGGGGGGTGGGGGTGGTGGGAGACATGAGTGGGGGCCTGGTGGAGGCTTCCCCTGGTGGCTGGGGGGTGGGGTTGGTGGGAGACATGTGTGGGGGCCTGGTGGAGGCTGCCCCTGGTGGCTGGGGGGTGGGGGTGGTGGGAGACATGAGTGGGGGCCTGGTGGAGGGTGCCCCTGCACTGCTGAGGGGTGGGGGTGGTGGGAGACATGAGTGTGGGCCTGGTGGAGGCTGCCCCTGGTGGCTGGGGGGTGGGGGTGGTGGGAGACATGAGTGGGGGCCTGGTGGAGGCTGCCCCTGGTAGCTGGGGGGTGGGGGTGGTGGGAGACATGAGTGGGGGCCTGGTGGAGGGTGCCCCTGCACTGCTGAGGGGTGGGGGTGGTGGGAGACATGAGTGGGGGCCTGGTGGAGGCTGCCCCTGGTGGCTGGGGGGTGGGGGTGGTGGGAGACATGAGTGGGGGCCTGGTGGAGGCTGCCCCTGCACTGCTGGGGGGTGGGGGTGGTGGGAGACATGAGTGGGGGCCTGGTGGAGGGTGCCCCTGCACTGCTGGGGGGTGGGGGTGGTGGGAGACATGAGTGTTGGCCTGGCGGAGGCTGCCCTTGGTGGCTGGGGGGTGGGGGTGGTGGGAGACATGAGTGGGGGCCTGGTGGAGGCTGCCCCTGGTGGCTGGGGGGTGGGGGTGGTGGGAGACATGGGTGGGGGCCTGGTGGAGGCTGCCCCTGGTGGCTGGGGGGTGGGGGTGTTGGGAGACATGAGTGGGGGCCTGGTGGAGGCTGCCCCTGCACTGCTGGGGGGTGGGGGTGGTGGGAGACATGGGCGGGGGCCTGGTGGAGGGTGCCCCACAGTGCTGGGGGGTCGGGGGGTGGGAGACATGAGTGGGGGCCTGGTGGAGGCTGCCCCTGCACTGCTGAGGGGTGGGGGTGGTGGGAGACATGGGCGGGGGCCTGGTGGAGGGTGCCCCACAGTGCTGGGGGATCAGGGGGGTGGGAGACATGAGTGGGGGCCTGGTGGAGGGTGCCCCTGCACTGCTGGGGGGTGGGGGTGGTGGGAGACATGAGTTGGACATGTGTGGGGGCCTGGTGGGGGCTGCCCCTGGATGCTGGGGGTGGGGGTGGTGGGAGACATGAGTGGGGGCCTGGTGGGGGCTGCCCATGGTGGCTGGGGGGTGGGGGTGCTGGGTGACATGAGCAGGTGTGCAGGGTAGTCCCCTGTGGTGTCGGCTGCCTGCAGGGGCTGTGGAGGGTGTACAGGGAATCCCTGGGAGCACACAGCCAAATCGCGTGTAGAATTTCCCGCGTACCCCTGGTCATACACGTACCCAGCCAAATCGCGTGTGGAAATTCCCGCGCATGTACCCGGCCAAATCGCATGTGGAACTTCCCGCGCACCCCTGAAATACACGTACCCTGATGGGATCGCGTGTGGAACTTCCCGCGCACCCCTGGAATACACGTACCCTGCTGAAATCGCGTGTGAAACTTGCCCCGCACCCCGAAATACACGTACCCTGCAAAATCGCGTGTGAAACTTCCCGCGCACCCCTGAGATCCACGTACCCAGACAAATCGCGTGTGGAAATTCTCGCGCACCCCTGAGATACGCGTACCCTGCTCGCACGGGCCCAATCGCGTGTGGAAATTCCCGCGCACCCCTGAAATGCACGTACCATGCTGAAATCGCGTGTGGAACGTCCCCCGCACCCAGAAATACACGTACCCTGCTGAAATCGCGTGTGGAACTTATCGCGCACCCATGAAATACACGTACCCTGCGGCAATCGCGTGTGGAACTTCCCGCGCACGCCTGAAATATGCGTACCCTGCTCACACAAGGCCAGTGATACACGTAGCCCGCATGCCGTGCTGGTACAGGGTTAGCGCAGCCCTTTGCGCTGGATTCGGTATATTGATGGCTTTTCCCTGCGCGAGAGGCGTTCTTGGGGGCGTAACTGGCGCTGCTGCAGGGTCGCTGCGCCACTGTGCGCCACGGCTGGTTTTGGTGGCTGGAATCCATGAATACGCTGTGCGCGGAAATGGATTTTGGCGCACGCGGCTGGCGCAGGAATTCGCACGCGCACACTGTGCGCCTGCCGCGTGCGCCACTTGTGCGCTGAATTCTATGAATTACCCCCTATATGTGTTATTAGGATTGTTTGTTGCATTTCTATGAAGTACTAACATTTGCAAACACAATTGGTCTGTACTGTGTAAGTATATGTTGTCAACAATTGGTGGTAATTGAAATAGAATATTCATTGCTACATTTGCGTAGCAACATACACCAATTATATTTGAGAGTTTAAATGGACCAGGTAATTCTGTATCTGAGTGATTTTCTTTGAGTTTGTCTTCCTTCTTTGACGAAGTACCTGGTTTACTTTCCCTAATTGGTTCTTTTTTGCTTGTGGTACTTGATGAAGTATTAGTTTCTTTTACTCTCTTTGAAGGATTTGCAGTGATATCCTGTTGTATTTCTGTTTGAATTAGTTTTCTTTTACAACATTTTCCTTTTTGTGGAAAAGGATATGTTTTTAGATGGGGGGTGTATAATGAACGAAGTCCATTGTATTCTAAAATGCAAGGAATATCAGCGTTTACTTTACTTGCATCAAAGTTGATTAGAAATAGACCGTCAAGTGTACGTAAGCGTGATAGTGCTACGCAGCTCATGCCTTCTTTAAAGACTGTGTTACCAATGTCTATTAATGCTTTGTCTAGGGTAAGACCTTGTGATTTATGAATGGTGACTGCGTATCCAAGAGTTAGAGAAAATTGTTCTCTGTGTGCATACATGTCTTTGAAGAGAAGGAATCGAGCTGTTGAGCGTCCTATCCTTTTTACTTCCGAAAGTTTGTCAAAGAAAATATTGACAAACTGAATGTTGTTGTTACGTGGGTATGTTTGAAAGCCAACAACTGTACCCAGTGCTCCATTAACTAGTCTTTGGTCCACGTCAAGGTTACGTTTAAGCATTACTTTGCAATTTAAGGATAATTTTAATATTTTTTCCAATCCAGCTGTGTTAGAGATTGAATTTTCTAAACTATTTAGTCTTGTTGTGGCTTGTTCATGCATGGGTAGTGTCATACCATGTAACTCTAGTTTATCCGTGGCGCTAATTTCCATTATTGGTTGCATTTCTTTTTTTAACATTGTTTCATTGAATTTGAAACAGCTTGCAAGAGTTGGCATTAAGGCCATCCAATTGACATTTTTGTGGGCTAATTGTTCCATAACATCTGTAGCACATGCATTATCCCCATAAAGTGCATGAATGTGCCGGGTTTTCAATATTGATTGTGCTTCTTGAGATAGTATACCAACTCTAATACTTTTTAAGATGTTGTCATAAGTGAGATCTGCAGATTGCCGCATGTTTTCTGTTAATTCTCTGTATTGGAAATGTTGCCAAAGGTTGACATTTCCTATGCTGCCAACAGTTTTACGGCAGAGTTTGTGTCCTAAGGTTTTAAAAATAGGCTCACCTTTCACTGTTGTCAATTAAAGAAGATCTCCGAAAACAATAATGTGTTTTCCTGCAAAGAGCTGTTTGTAGTTTGTTTTGAGTACTTCTTGTAATCTGAGGTGAATCAAAGCCAACATTACGCTGGAGACCATGCTCACTTCATCTATTAGTAGCATTTTCATTTGTTTTAATACTCTGCGTAGTTTCATTGCAGCTTCTGTAGAAAGTTTGTTATAGTCTAATTTGTTTTGGTGTTCTACTGGCAGGAGTAGTAATCGGTGTAAAGTGACACTGCCTATGTTGTAGGCAGCTAAACCTGTGGGGGCAGTGACAACAGCTGACAGTTTGTTGTTTGTCAATTGTTGAAGGAACTTACTGATGATTTTGATTAGGAATGTTTTGCCAGACCAGCTTCACCACTGACGTAGAGTAGTATAGGTTTGTAATTTTGGCAGGTGCATTCTTTGTTTTCATGTTGTACACCATGTGCAATTTCTTTTGGTACTTCTTGAAAAATGCTACGTTGCTCATTGTTTAGTTTTGATTGTAGTATAGTTAAGTCTTCTTTATCTTCATACTGACACATTGTGTTTTCTACTTCTGTCATAGCTAATTCTGCCTCATTTGTTATTAGTGGCTCTCCCAGTGGTTCTTGGCTTCCTGTTGCAGAAGGTTGACTACTGTCAGGAGTGTCCTTATCTAGTTGGGCCTGGAGTTCTTCTTCGTGTTGCTGTTCATTGTGTAACATTGTTTTGTACTGTGTAAAGTTTACATCAGTTATAGTGCTTTCATTTGCTTTGAAAGCATCTTCATATGAGTCATAGTTATTTAGTATTTCTCCTTCTTTTCTCCATGGTTTAAAGAGTTGTAGCAGGGACATGTAATATAGTTCTTTATGTTGAGGAGCCTTTAATGAAAATTTGATATGATTAATTAAATTTCGTTTGGTGAGTTTTACTAAGCTGCCTTCACAATTTGTCACTTTGTATTTACCTTTTTTTATCGGGTTTTATATTATTTTTGTATGTGAAGTTTTGGGCTATGTGCTATAGACAAATGGTTTCCAATGTGTTACTTATGTTTGGGTAGTATGTGTCCAGTAAATTGTTTTTTAAAATGTCTTGGCTGTTGGGATCATGTTTGGCTATTGTTTCTATATCATCGTATGATTTTAGAACTCTTTTTCTAGATTTAGCAGGACCAAGACTTAGCCATACTATATTTTCAGATTTTCCATACAAAGCAGTACCAGTTAAACGATCTGCTGCTTCATAGGAGCCACATTCTCTATGCGAGAGCATTTTTATGCCCAAGATGTATAATTTCTGAGACAGTGTTTTGTCTGATGACAGGTCATTCCAGAGGTCTTGGAGCTCTGTTTTTTCTGCTTTGGTTAAGTATGCTGTAACATATCGTGCAACTGCAGTGGAATTGTCTTCAATGTACTGCACATCTATGTTTGCATTCTATAAGTGGGCAATGATTGCATTGTAATCATTGATATATTTTTCTTCTTCTGTTCTTTTTATGTAATATGTATTTTTGGGTGATTTCCCTTTAACACTATGTCTAACTGAAGACATGAAGTTGTTCACTTGACCTGTTTTTGTAACCGGTCTAGGGAAACCAAAGCGGCATTTGGTGTAGTATTTCCCTTTGTTTTTGTATTTGCAATGACAATATTTGCCACATTTGTGTCTTTGAAATTGTAAAATTTATACATGAAGATCACTATTTGTTGCTTCTGATGGAATTTCACAAGTGACATATTTTTCAATAAACTGTAAAACAGTGGCATCACTGTCTTGACCAAATTTAGGAGCATCTTTAATCCATAAAAGCATGTGGATATGTGGTGCTCCTCTGGCTTGGTATTCTTTTCTCCAAAAGAAGTGTTGCACTTCTCCGAGGGGAGGAGCAGTTTTATTACAAATAAAGTGTAGCATAGCAATGAAGCGACAGTGAAAATATCTTGAAACATTAACAGGATCTCAAGAACAAAGTTCTCCAGGTGTTAGTATATCTATGTTTGTTTTGTTTTTGTTTGATATGCGTAGGAAATCATGTAAATCTTCCCATGCATATTCTGCACAACTTAATGTAACAAACCAAGTGGGTGTTCCAAGGTTTCGTATCATACAACGTACATCTCCATGACGTCGAAACCAGTACTATTTAGTACCACACATATTTGCTAATAGATTTGTAATATTTGATTTGTAAAATCTCATCTTTTTGTTGCACTTTTTGTAATAATTGTGTAGCTGACATATTTTGAAAGTGGGATCCTGATTTTAATGTGTGTGCAACTCCGTAACATAAAGTTGCTAGTTCACTTTCAAAGAGTAGGTGGAATATGTATTCCAGATTTTGTCTAAATCTGGGATCTTCAGAATACACCCGTAATGAGCGGTATTCTGATGCTGTTATTTGAATAGGTCTATCATTGTACCTTCCTCCTTTGCCAGTAGGAAAGAGTAGAGGAAAAGCACGTGCTTCTATACTTTTTTCCCATATGCTGATTGGTGATCCTTTTGTTTGACGCATTTGGTACGTTTCTAGTGCATCTTCTACGGTGTCATTAGAGTGCAATGGGTGAATTGTATAATGGTCTAAAGTATTGGATATTGTAGCAGGATATACAAGCTCAAATTGACCAGCTTCTTGTGTTTCTTGAATTATTTCAGTGGTATCCTTCAAGTTTTATTCAATATTAATATCTTTGTAGTATTCATTATTGTCTTTTAGATATTGCAAGGCTTGTCTAACTTTATGTAAATCTACCAGTTGTTGCCACTTCTTTTGTCTTTTGTAGGTACACCATTTACTAAGATAATTAAAGATTGCTCCATTGGACGTTGCTCTCCTAGAGTGTGCACATTTTCTTTTAGATCTAATGGTAAATACACTACTTTTCCCTGAATACCTTTCAATAATTCAGTGGGAGGTAATTTTGCTGTTTTTGGTTGAAGGCGTATTGTTTCTTGAAAGGGGTGCACTGTTTGAATTATGATGCTCTCATATAAATTGAGTTGTTGTAGGGGTTTTGGTAGTGGAAATAATTTCAAATTATTTCTGATAGCACGCGAAGGAGTTTGGGTGTTGCCAAGTTTTGTAGTGCCGTAACTGCAAAGTATTAAGGGGTCAGTTATTTCGTATTTGTTTTCTGCTATAAGGTAGAGAGCTAATTCAAACCATTTAGAATCTTCATTGTCTTCTATTTTGTATGTTAGGTCTACAGTTTTTGTGTTACTTTTATAAAACGTTCTACAGCAACATACACACACATGGTTTGGTACTTCAGTAGATGTACTCATAAATGTCAGTATTCTTTTTTGTATGTGTGTAGTAGAAGGTTGCCATGCATAGAATTTTTGCTAATTTGCTTTAAAGCTATTTCATTCTGTAAGTGGCTTTCACTTCCAAAATATTTTTCTGGATATAGTCGATTTCTTCAAGTAGGTCTTTTGCTGTACCATGTAGAAGAATGTTATTTAAATTGACTAGTGCTAAAGCAGGACTTTTAGCATAGTACAGTTTATAGACTAGATTTCTTATAGTTGAATGATGTGGTGTTATCATTTTGATATAATGGAAGGTGGTTTTGCAAGTAGGTCCTGAAATGCAAGCCAATGAATGTCCTTGTAGTCCTGTGTACTTGCGCACCGGACAGGTATCCATATTTTGCAGTAGTTTAATTTTGATTTTGTCTTTGCCTTTCACACATTGATTGAGGAATTGGCATAAAGATTTGAAAGATTATTTGGGAAAGTTACAAATTGACGTGCATGGCCATTTGTATACTAGACGTTCTGATTCAGTTGAATGGAGAGGTAATTCTAAGTTTTCTGGGGATATTTTTGTAAGCAGTATTTCTTGTTCCATTATGGTATTATTAACTTATTCATAACCTCGTCCACTGCTATGTATGGCAATTGTATTAGTTTGCTTTTGTCTGTATGCTTCTTCATTAAAGTATGGTTCTGTGCTTGTCGTGTGACTCCATTCACCTCCACAGATACTTAAGAAGTTATTTCTGTTGCCATTTCGTTGATTGAGAAGTCTTTTTTGTAATTTAGTCATTAGTTTTGTTAGTGGTTTCATTTTGTTTATGTAACGCTCACCTGATTCCCGTAGAGGCGCCGGTCTTGACTGGGCGTATACCGTATCTTCAAAGGTGATGTGTAACACACGGCTGGCTCTTTGGGCTGGACCTCTGTGCACTGTATGTCTGGCTCGAAGGGTAAGATGTCTTAGGTAAGTGAACGCCGTGCTCTCCATCTGCCTCAAGGCAGGGTGCTGTAACCAGTTTCTTCACTGGATAAGGGGAGCAGGCCTCTTGACTTCAGAGAACTGCTGTCCGTCGTTTACTGCACGAACGGTAAGTTTCGAGTGATTCTAATGTCTTTAAAGTCTTTAGTAATGATGTCTCTTGTTTTGCAGGGTTCCGGCGATGGCGGATGGCGGGCTGAAGTGAGTTGAAGATGGAGCCCGTGTGATGAATAGAAGCGCCTGGAAGCACGTAAGTAAGCGCTTGTTGCCTGCTTCACGATGCGCTCTAACTGTCTTTTTATTTTGCAGGTACAAGTTCGGGGCGACTGCAGGGTGCCGGAATACCCACTGGGTTAGATGTGGAAAGGAGTAATGGCACGTGAGTATTAAAGCTCCCCAATGTCTTTAAACGCACCTTGTTTTGTCTTTCAGATGCGGGATGCAGCGCCGAAGGCCTCCGGAGCGTGCGAAGAGTTGGTAAGCTTTTGTCTTTCAGATGCCGGAATGCAGTGTGAAGACCTCCGGAGCGCACGAAGAGTAGGTAAGCCTTTGTCTTTCAGATGCCGGAATGCAGCGCGAGGCGTTGGTGACAGCCGATGGACCAGGTAAGTGAAGAGCTGTCACTGAAGACCGTAATGCTAACCTGTTCTTTCTTGTCTTTATAGGTGTTGCTGAAGACTGGATTCAGAATGGTAAGCCTTTTTCCTTAGGCCCAGGATCAGATGCAGAAGACACGATGAGCGTTCTGCTGCTGAGGATGCAGAATAACGCAAAGCAAGATTCATCCATCGGGTGTGGTTTAAATAGCCTCCTGTAGTGCTTAGGTGTCTCCTTCCACAGCCACGCCTAGGTAAGAAAAGAGTTCCTGCTTTCCAGAAGAGTTCCAGTGTTCTGAATCTAGGGAGTGGCTCCTGCCCCACCCAACAGGAAAAGTAGTTCCAAACAGAAGAGGATCAGAGACTCAACTGGCAGGCAAGTAAGCAGCATGGTCTGCTGCAGGTAAGTCCACCCAAGCATTATGAGCCCGGCGCTTCCAGCGCTGGGACTGGGCATATTTATGAGCCTGGTGCCACTGGCGCCAGGACTGGGTCCAAAAGGTCCCAATTGGGACTGGTTGGCACTCGGAACCTGGGTTATGGATCTGCTTCCAAGGGAGTTGGGAAAACCCTGACCTTTTGGAAGCAGAGATCATGACAGTACCCCCCCTCAAGGACCCTCCCAAACCGGGCTTCTCCGGGGGTTTTGGCTTGTCAGGAAATGTTCGGTGAAATCTTTTGATTAGGCGAGGAGCGTGGACATATTCAGCAGGTTCCCAGGATCTCTCTTGGGGGCCGTAGCCTTTCCAGTCAATTAGGTAGAATAGTTTAGATTTGGAGATCTTGGAGTCCAGAATGCTTTTGACTTCAAACTCGAGTTCTCCATCAACTAGGATAGGTTTTGGAGATTCGGTTAGTCGGGTTTGAGGTTGCACGGGTTTTAATAGAGAGACGTGGAAGACCGGATGTATCTTCATGTGCGGGGGCAAGTCCAACTTGACCGCTACTGGGTTTACTATGGTAGTGATGGAATAGGGACCAAGGTATCTTGGGTTGAATGTGCGTGGCCCTTTTAGAGGTAGATATTTGGTGGATAACCAGACTTGATCCCCTACTTGATATTGAGGGGCTTCCTTCCGATGTTGATCTGCTCCTTTCTTGTATTGTTCTTTAGCCCTTTGAAGGTGAGAAACAGCTTCCTTAAAGGCTTGGGTGATTGTAGAATGCAGGTAGTCTACTGCTGGTGTTTCAAGATCTTGGAGGGGATCCAACTCCGAGGTTCGAGGGTGACTGCCGTACAAAAGAAAAAACGGGGTTTTCCCAGTTCCCGAATGGACAGAGTTATTGTAGGCATATTCGGCTATCCAAAGGATGTCTTTCCAAGTTTTTTCAGTTTGTTGCAGCATGCAGCGTAAATACTGTTCCAGAGTTTGATTGGTCCTCTCGGTTTGTCCGTCGGTCTGAGGGTGGTGACTGGTCGATAGTCTCACATCAATTTGAGCCGACCGACAGCAACTTCGCCAAAAATGAGAAATAAATTGACTACCTCGATCCGAAATTAGAACCGAAGGAAAACCGTGCAGTCGGACGAAGTTTTCGAGAAATTCTCGGGCCAGAGTTGCTGCTGTTGGCAAGCCTTTGAGCGGAATGAAATGCGCCATCTTGGAGAATAAGTCCACGATTACTAGAATCGTATTGTATCCGGAGCATGGAGGTAGATCGGTGATGAAGTCCATAGAAAGCGTATGCCAAGGGCGAGGTGGGATGTCAATAGGGCGTAAGAGGCCTGCTGGTCTTTCCTTTTGACTCTTGTTTTGGGCGCATACTCCACAGGACATTATAAAGTCTCTGATATCTTTTTTCCAAGACGGCCACCAGAAGTAGCGCTTGATCTTTTCTGAGGTCTTGGCCATACCGGGATGTCCTTCCATTAAAGAATCGTGATAACAAGAGATTACTTTTTTCTGTATATCTGTGCTGGGTAGGTATAATCGTTCTTGGAAATACAATAAGTTGTCCTTTACTGCAAAGTCCTTTCCCTGCAGATGCCAATTCTGTATGTCTGCTGGAGTTACAAGTTGCCTGGCTTTATCCTTAACTTCCTCTATGGATTCTGTGGCGATTACACCCAGAATTCTTTGTTCGGGAATGATTGGTACAGGTTTAGGGTTGATCAAGTGTTCTTCCACTCCCATCCGAGAAAGGGCATCAGCTTTACCGTTTTTTGTACCAGGTCGATAGGTAATTATGAAGTCAAACTCGGCAAAGAATAATGCCCAACGGAGTTGTCTAGAGGATTGGGCTTTTGCGGTTTTCAAATATTGCAGGTTTCGGTGATCCGTAATCACAGTAACGGTGTGTCGGGCCCCCAGCAGATAATGCCGCCAAGCCTTAAAGGCAGACTTGATAGCCAGAAGTTCCTTGTCAGTAATCGTGTAATTGATTTCAGGAGGCGAGAATTTGCGGGACCAAAATGCCACGGGATGCAACTGATTGGTTACCGGGTCCTTTTGTGATAGAACTGCCCACATGGCAAGGCTTGAAGCATCAGTTTCCACGATGTAGGGGAGTTCGGGGCGAGGGTGTTTTAAGATTGGTGCAGAGATAAATTTAGTCTTCAAATCCTGGAAAGCTTGTTCCGGCTCGGTAGACCATTCAAAACGTTTGTTTTTCCTTAACAAGGCAGTGATGGGCTGGACTATTCGAGAGAATTCGGGGATAAACCTGCGGTAAAAGTTAGCGAAGCCTAACATGCTTTGCACACCTTTTACGGAGGATGGTGATGGCCATTTGAGAACTGCATCGACCTTCTTTGAATCCATACGCACTCCGCCAGGTGATAATATAAATCCCAAGAATTCAACTTCAGTCACGTTGAAAACACATTTTTCCAACTTAGCGAAAAGTTTGTGTTGACGCAATCTTTCGAGGACCATTTTCACGTGTTTCCGATGTTCAGTTTCCGATGAAGAATAAACGAGGATGTCGTCAATCTAAACAACAACACACACATCTATGAACTCTCTGAGGACATCGTTCATAAAATATTGAAAGGCGGCCGGGGCATTACAAAGTCCGAAGGGCATGACCTGATATTCAAATAGCCCATACTTGGTGCGGAAGGCCGTCTTCCATTCATCGCCCTCTTTTACTCGTACCAAGTGGTAGGCTCCTCTAAGATCCAGCTTTGTATATATGCATGCTCTTCTGACTTGGTCCAGGAGTTCAGGGATCAAAGGTAACGGATATCTATTCTTAACGGTGATCTGGTTCAGGGAGCGATAATCTATACAAGTTCTAAGGTCTCCTTCCTTTTTTGGAACGAAGAACAAAGCTGAAGAAGCAGGGGACTTGGAAGGACGAATAAACCCATTTGCCAAGTATTGATCCAGGTATTGTCGAAGGTGAAGGTTCTCAGGCTCGGTGAGGGCATAAATTCTACTACAAGGAGGAGTAGATCCAGGTATCAGGTCGATCTGGCAGTCATAAGACCTATGAGGAGGTAGAGAGTTAGCCTGATCCTTCCGGAAAACATCTTGGTATTCTAGGTATTCGGGAGGTAACTGGGGAGTCTCTGAAGAAATTGCTGCCAGTGCAACACCAGGTGGAGGGTGACAAGTAGAGACACATTCTGGAAACTGGACCGTTCTTGCTCGCCAATCGATCAGAGGATTGTGTTTCTCTAACCAAGGTATTCCTAGAATAATCTGAAACTGAGGGGCCTTGATCACATCGAACACGATCTTCTCATGGTGTCCATCTTGACTTACTAGCGTCACTTCTTGAGTGGTATGCGTTACTGGCCCAGAGGCTATCTCCGTACCATCCACCGTAGTAATGACGTCCTTTACAGCCTTGGGACAAAGAGTTAGATTCATCCTCAAAACCATTTCATGATCCACATAATTGCCGATGGCACCGCTGTCGACGTAAGCTTCAATTGCATGTAATCGATCCGGATTATCAGGGCTGATGAGGACCATAGGTATCACGAAATGCGAGGTCACGGAACTGGTTTTCACGCTCGGCAAGAGGACCTCTATTCTTGTCGTGCGAGGTCGTTTCCCTGCTCAGAGTTTGTAACTTTGGTAACTGCAGCTCCTACTGCCTTCTTGGCAGGTTTCACCGGACAGTCTCGAAGAAAGTGCGCTGAGTTTCCGCAATAGAGGCATAATTGCAACTGTTTTCTCCTTTCCCGCTCCTTTTGTGTTAGAGGACCTTTCAGACCCCCTATTTGCATGGGTTCCCCGGAGTCTACTCCTTTGGAAGGAGTTGGCGGTTTGGAAAATACTCGAGCATCAAACTTGGAACGATCGGCCTTCCTGTTCTGCAGTCTGTGATCTATTTGAACGACTAAGTCTATATAGTCCGAACAATCTTGTGGGTGATTTACTACTTGGGCTAATACATCTTTGAGCTCTCCACGTAGACCTCTATAAAACAGCGTAATCCTTTTGTCCTCAGGCCAGTGAGTTTCCACTATCAGTCTGTTGAAAGACGCAATATAAGCCAAAAGGTCTTGATTACCTTGTCGCAACGAAAGAAGCTCATTGTCCAAGGCCTGCCCCTGTGAATGTCTTGCGAACAGTTTTTCCATACTGAGCTGAAAAGCTTGAAAATCATGGAGGACCGGATCATCTTGATTTACTAGAGGGATCGACCAGTCTGCCGCATTGCCACTAAGGTACGAAAGCACTTAAGCTACTTTAGCTTGATCAGTTGGAAAGGCTGCTGGCCGGCATAAGAAATGCAACCGGCACTGATTGATAAATACTGCAAAGCTCTTTGGGTCACCAGAAAATCTTTCGGGCGGAGCCAGAGGTACATTCCCAAGTAGGTTGATCTGCACTGGTTTCATAGAGGATGTAGAAGGAAGATTTCCCCCAGATGCGGGTAACGGGGTCTGTCCGGCTTGTGACTGTAGCAATTGTCTAGCGAGATCATCTGTTCGCTCCTTGGAAATAATCAGTTCCCTTCTTAGAGCGTTCGTTTCCTGACGGGCTGCATGCACTTCTGCCCTTAGTTCCCCAAGTAACTGGGCTAGCTGGTCGGTATCCAAGGTTTCCATAGCGCCTGGACGGGAGTTTTGTGGTAGGCTTTGCGTTCTGTAACGCTCACCTGATTCCCGTAGAGGCGCCGGTCTTGACTGGGCGTATACCGTATCTTCAAAGGTGATGTGTAACACACGGCTGGCTCTTTGGGCTGGACCTCTGTGCACTGTATGCCTGGCTCGAAGGGTAAGATGTCTTAGGTAAGTGAACGCCGTGCTCTCCATCTGCCTCGAGGCAGGGTGCTGTAACCAGTTTCTTCACTGGATAAGGGGAGCAGGCCTCTTGACTTCAGAGAACTGCTGTCCGTCGTTTACTGCACGAACGGTAAGTTTCGAGTGATTCTAATGTCTTTAAAGTCTTTAGTAATAATGTCTCTTGTTTTGCAGGGTTCCGGCGATGGCGGATGGCGGGCTGAAGTGAGTTGAAGATGGAGCCCGTGTGATGAATAGAAGCGCCTGGAAGCACGTAAGTAAGCGCTTGTTGCCTGCTTCACGATGCGCTCTAACTGTCTTTTTATTTTGCAGGTACAAGTTCGGGGCGACTGCAGGGTGCCGGAATACCCACTGGGTTAGATGTGGAAAGGAGTAATGGCACGTGAGTATTAAAGTTCCCCAATGTCTTTAAACGCACCTTGTTTTGTCTTTCAGATGCGGGATGCAGCGCCGAAGGCCTCCGGAGCGTGCGAAGAGTTGGTAAGCTTTTGTCTTTCAGATGCCAGAATGCAGTGTGAAGACCTCCGGAGCGCACGAAGAGTAGGTAAGCCTTTGTCTTTCAGATGCCGGAATGCAGCGCGAGGCGTTGGTGACAGCCGATGGACCAGGTACGTGAAGAGCTGTCACTGAAGACCGTAATGCTAACCTGTTCTTTCTTGTCTTTATAGGTGTTGCTGAAGACTGGATTCAGAATGGTAAGCCTTTTTCCTTAGGCCCAGGATCAGATGCAGAAGACACGATGAGCGTTCTGCTGCTGAGGATGCAGAATAACGCAAAGCAAGATTCATCCATCGGGTGTGGTTTAAATAGCCTCCTGTAGTGCTTAGGTGTCTCCTTCCACAGCCACGCCTAGGTAAGAAAAGAGTTCCTGCTTTCCAGAAGAGTTCCAGTGTTCTGAATCTAGGGAATGGCTCCTGCCCCACCCAACAGGAAAAGTAGTTCCAAACAGAAGAGGATCAGAGACTCAACTGGCAGGCAAGTAAGCAGCATGGTCTGCTGCAGGTAAGTCCACCCAAGCATTATGAGCCCGGCGCTTCCAGCGCTGGGACTGGGCATATTTATGAGCCTGGTGCCACTGGCGCCAGGACTGGGTCCAAAAGGTCCCAATTGGGACTGGTTGGCACTCGGAACCTGGGTTATGGATCTGCTTCCAAGGGAGGATTGCACTGTCTATCAACGCTTCTAAAATTAATTTCCTACGATAGGTTTTGAGGGTTGAGCCTGATTTCTCTCCTGTTTTTATACGATTTTGAAGGACTCTCTGATGGAACATTTTTGCTAAAATACTGTTTTTGGTATGCTTACTTTGCACTATATCAAGATTTATAGGAGCAGTTTTATCTGTAGTGGTAGCTGATTTTTTGTTAATTGTTTTGTGGTTCGTTTTACATTTTGATAGAGGAGGCAAAGTTTCTGTACTTGAAGCTTGTTTTGTTTCGCTAAATGACTGTATTAGCTGTTTTGTTTTAACTTTTTTTTACAAATTCTGCTAGAGGTGGATGCTTGTTTTGGACACTTCTATTTTCATTTGCTCTGCTTCTCCGTTGCTTTCTACGGACTTGAATTTTGGTAGGCATTCTTTAGAGTCTGTTGAAAAAAATAAAGAAGGTATGGGTTGGGGTGTTCTTAATGTATGTGTGCTGTGTGCATGAGTGTCTGAGTAAGATGATAAAGATGTATTTAATGGTGTGGGATTGTGCATTGGGCAACTACAACTAGTTGGGATGGGTATTCTTGAATTTATGCGCTACTAAACTGGGGTTCAGATGACAGTAGAAAGTAAGCAAGTGGTGTGGCGAAGTACAAATAGTAAATCTAATGGTATACAATTAAAACAGTTGTTTGTTCTATAATATCAAAATTCTAGGGGCTGAGTTGGGTCATTTATGTGTCGAAAAATAGGAAAATGTGCGCCATTCTGCTTGTAAATCTCTGTTTAAGAAATGAGGATTTGTAGACAGGATGGTGCACAATCTCTATTTTTAGGCACAGAAATAGCATGAATTAACCTTACAGTGTGTTTGAATAACAGTACAAATAATATGGTGGTATTCAACTTACTTTTTTTCTGAAATGAGCAGGTTTCTTCTTAGTTGTTCTTTGTACTTCAAATTCGGCTGCTTCTTTTCAGGAGAATGGTCTTCACTGCAACTGTAAAGGAAACAAATTAGTAATGTTGTTTGTATATAGCACTGTTTTTAATTTAGACATTGATTTTTTTAATTGACATTGACCCTCAGCGCCTTCCTCAAAATCATGAAAACTATCTTATTCACATAAGATGCGTCGCACCAGTTGAACACATATCATATGTTCTTAATGCATAAACTGTATTGTAATGACTAACTGTACCAACCAAAATATCATTTCTATGCGTTGTGGAATTCATAATGTACCACTGAATACCACTATTTCTGTAACTAAGCTCTTGTAAGTAACAGCGCCTCAATGCCATGGGCTGCTTGCACACTATATAAATATAAGTAAATAAATCTTTATGTTTTTGTACAAGTATTGTTGTTTGATATTTGAACATACTGTGTGCATGCAATTTTGTTTGAGTATGTTAACTCTTCATATTGTACTTTAAATATGTTAGTTCAACTTGCTTTGAAAATGTGTGTGTAAAAAGAAATTAAATAGCAGATAAGTTTGGAAGTGACCGTTGATTTTAGGAGATCTAAAAAATGACAGTAAATTCATTTTATAGATTATACAAGCTAAAAGTCAGTTAATCTGTTTATGTGAATCTATAAGAATTGTACATGTACTATACAGAAAATTTGCATACCTGTAGTTTGTGTTCATGCATATGGATATGCAGGCAGCTGCAATTAGAAATCTTGGAGACTTGTGCATTATTTCTGGTAGAAGGTGCTTTCCAATGATATGACACTTGTACTCAGAGAGATTAACAGTATATTTGAAGTGCTGATCTATGATGATGCAGTTAGATGTAGAGGTCTTGGATGTGATTGGTGGATGTTCATGTGACTTCTTAGCTATATCCAATGAGGGAATGGCACAGAAAGTGAAATGGAAATGGTAGAAGGACTGTCCATGTTACAATATGTCCGCGGACATGGCGGTAGTCCGTGGACATCGGGTGTTACATCCGGGGATTTTGGGTTGGGGAGCCATGCAAATGAGAATGAGCAGAGAAAGGGATTGGTCAGGAAAGTTTAGTGGGTGTGTTGTGCCAGGAGAGAATTTCTGTGATACTCTTTTTGCTGAGAGAAGAACAGATAGCTATGGCTGTGTGTTTTATGAAAACAGATTGTTTGGATTTTGGGAGACTTGTGGATACATTGGTTGAAGGAGCATACAGAAAGCTCTGGAGTAGCTGTAGATATTGGATTCCCACATGTGGAAGTGCACTGGCATGGAGTACGTGAAATAAAGTGGTTGGACTTGCTACCTCTCTGTGCTACTTTGGAGACAGAGCAACATCCAGACATAATTGTAATTCATTGTAGAGGGAACAGTTTAGGACATATGTCTGGAATTTCTTTGCAATTTGCAATGAAAGAAGGACTTGGGAAGGTCATGGACATGTTTCCAAATTCACAAGTAATTTTTTCACGGATTGCGCATAGACAAATGTGGCTACGTTCTTCTTCATTTGGTCCACAAATGGAGAAAGCAAGGCGCAATGTCAATAAGGCTGTTTGTGCCTTTCTAAGAGATTTCGGCATGTCCTCTTTTCACAATGAAAATATTATGTTTCGTAGTACATACATTTTTCGCACAGATGGAGTCCATCTTACTTATGCTGGCAATCAGATTTTTCTGAGAAGTGTACAAAATGCATTGCAACCTTTTTTGGAATTACAGCATCCATTTTGTAGTAGTGTTGAGCATTTCAAATTTTTCAAACACAAACAAACACCACCAAAAGGCTCTTTTCAGAGCCACCACTTCCTCCCAGATAAAACTTCAATGGTTATGACAGGGCAGCACTCCAAAATTTTAGATGTTTGCAGACTGTCTGCGGACTTCTAAAAAATACACAGGGCCCTGCTTCATTTATTTTCAATTCTATTTTTTAACTGTGAAAGGCGGCTCTGAAAAGAGCCTTTTTTTGGGGATTTTTGTTGTTTTATATTTTTTTTGGCTTTTTATACACAACACACTAGGAGAGGAGGGGAAAGAGGGGCAAAGGGGGGGGCACCAACCAAGGGCATAAGAAAGGGCGAGCTGAGAGAGGAAGATGTAGAGTGGGTTTTACTTGGGTAGTGAGCAGATCTTCTTGTGCTTTGAGACGATAGCCTCAAAAGCACTATGAAGTCTCTCCCCCCTGCACAGTACTGCGTCACAGTACATAAACACAACTGTGACCCTCGAAAGGTAAGGGTCCTCAGTATTGCGTATGGTCTGTGAGGCAGCTCGAGGAGTACGCTGTCCCACAGGAGTGTTCCTTGTGGTGACAGGATCGGAAACAGAGGATGAAGTAGAGGAAGTCAACCTGCTACACACCTCGCAAGGTACAACCTTGCGAATGGCCCCAGTGTGGAATGACCTTAGGTGTCGCTTCATGCTAGTTGTCCCAAAGCTGTATGAACCAGGCCTCCCACGACTGAGTACCATTTTGCATTCGTTGCAGGTGACTTGGTTTGCACGCGCCTTAGGACCATTACCACGAATGGTAAATAACCACCAGACCCAAGACTCACGCTGAGTTCTGGTAGTAGGGACTTCCACTACCTCATTCTCGTCATCCTCTTCATCCTCCTGTGCATCCTCACTCCTGTTCCCCTCTTTAGGCCCTTGGGGAGGTGGAGGGGGTGGGGGTGGTGCTGAGGCAGATGCAGCACCAGGTGGCATGAGTGGAGCCATGGAAGCCATCAGCTTCGAGAAGATAATCTGCAAATTGGCAGCAAAATTTGCTGTGTTATGTAGGATAGCCAGAAACACAAAAAGAATGAGCCCTAGGGCGTGGTCTTTTATAGGGGTGCTTGTGCGCGGTTCGCGGATATGTGCGCTGTCCGCGGACAGATCAAACAGAAAAAAGGGTTCAAAAAGTCACAAAAAGTATGTAGAAACTCAGGATTACTATGTGGGACTTGTTCTATGGTGAGTTTAGTTTTTATTGAAAAATATTTTATATTGCTTGAAAATGTAGTTTTAAATTGTTCGGGGACACGAACAGTGTTCGCAATCAGAACGTATGCCATTAGCGGTACCGTTATTTGCCCTGAAGTCCCTCAGCGGGTCCCTTCCTTAACGTGTGGTCTGGCCACACATTAAGGACGGGACCCGCTGAGGGACCTCGTAGTATGGTGCTAAGGAATTACCGGCACTGGTGCCCTTACCGGTGCCGGTAATCCCTTAGCGCCATCCGTGTAATGAGGCCCATAGTTTTAGAAGTAGAAATGATAAGGAGATATTGAAGAAGTGGATGCCCTTATTTTATTAAGGGAAGAAAAGAGGATATTCCCAGAGGGGGAAGGGCATGCTGTGTAGCGTGGGATGGTCCAATATATGCGGAGAGGACCTGGTTATACAGCAGTGTTGGTTTTGTATAGTTATTGATTGTGTATTTTTGTAGAGTAGGATTTTTGTGTTGAGGAGAGTTGAGGTCTGTGATGAAGTATTGATGTGTATGAAAGGGTGTGAGTTGGATTGGAATTTTGTTTAAAGTGCTTTGAGGTATATAATAAAGGCGGGAGGATGATTTGGTTATGGGGGAAAGGGAAATAAGGTGATGAACGCTGCTCGAACAGTTTGATTAATAAAATTGGAAAGCAAGTATATTATTGTTTATGATGGAATACCCGCTGGCACATGTGTGCAAATCACTCCCCCAATATCAGGAGGAAATTGTTAAGTACCACACAGAATGGGCACAGGAAACTGCAGGTCAAATGTTTAGGCCATGGTGCATGAGGGAACACACATGAAGGAGCTACCTCAGCACATGTACACACATTTGGCCACCACATATAAGGGAAACAAGTTAAAAAACAGTCTAAGCATTGTCGACTATGGAAGATTTTTGAGAAAGAGGAGGAAAGCAAGTCTGATTGTAGTAACATGAAGCGTGATGAAGTATGCGAGAAACCAATTTCTCCTCCTCCTCTGCAAAGCTCTCTAGCGTTGACCGTGGCCAGACAGTTCCCTTTGCAGGCAACTGCGGGATATACCAATTCCTGGTTTATACTGCCCCTACAAAGACAGTGACAAAAGGACAGGACAGATAAAAGAGGACACAAAGCTCTCTTGCATTGCAGGTAGTGTCGGGGTGGACAAGGAGGGTGCCCTTAATTGCGAGGGATTCATATTGTGCACACCATACTTATGGCAAACCCATTAGAATCACATAGGAAGATGCAGTAATAATACTGCAAATGCAACACGAACACAGACTCACACTGGGGTGCTTTTTTACATGGCCATTCTAAAGTGGCAGGGACATTCTATAATGGAAGGATAATTAGTGACTTAGTAATAAGGTTGTATGAAAAGGGATGGTTCAAAGTCCTTGCAAGGGAACAGATGTTATCTAGCCCTTTGTATTATAATCTTTAAAGGGGATTAGTCATTTGGTTCGTGGTAGTAAACCTAAGGCCTGAGGCAAGAGTCTGACGGTTAAGTATTTTTCCAGGTCATTAGGGGTGCATGTGGCCTCATAAATTAGATGAAGGTGCCAGGAGTCTGTGGAATAGAGATGACATTGTGCCCCTCCTATGCTCGAGTGGTGGGGATATCTCGGAAATATTGTCAGGCAAGTGTTTTTGATAAGATGCTGTCTTCTGTGTATGAGTGAGAAGTAGAATTGAAGTAAATAGAGAAGTGCGGTAATTGTGGTATAGGTGAGTACGGTGAATGAGTGTGCAGTGCAACTAAGAAATTGGGTAAAGGTCAAAAGGGAGTCTTGGGTAAAAAGATTTCATTCTGAAGGTTTGGCTTATTATCTGATTTTTTGTGCATTTTTTGGGATAAATTGGATTGAGTATGGAGACTCCATGGAATCATTTGTGCCATGTGTTGCTCGGCTATAAGACGAACATTTTAAAATATCATAGGGAATGGCTGCGGGAGAATAAGGGAAAATGATACATTCTGGGCCTGCTGAGGGATCCTATGATATGGGGATATTGGAGGACCTGCATACTTTTTAACTACAAAGCAGAAGGGCATGAAGTTAGAAAAG
This sequence comes from Ambystoma mexicanum, assembly GCF_040938575.1. Taxonomy (NCBI): domain Eukaryota; kingdom Metazoa; phylum Chordata; class Amphibia; order Caudata; family Ambystomatidae; genus Ambystoma; species Ambystoma mexicanum. The sequence goes on from NC_090925.1 coordinate 638,160,370, forward strand.
CGGTTAAACATCTTGGAATTATAGAGGATGTATGAAAAAAGTGGGAAGGGTCATAATGTTGACATTTTGGGGGAAGGGCTGAAAAAGGAGGGTGCAGGCATTTCTTCTGTACCCCCTGCCCATATGGTTGCTATCCTTTATCTCCCGCAGAGGGGAACACAGACCCTGAGTTTGTACTACCATTTTCCCCAGCAGGTACTCTAGTGATTGCAAGACGAACACGGGTAACGCCTCCATCAGCTATGATTTCTAAGAACTGGGATACTGCGGAAAGTGGAAGATTAAATCCTTCAATGGTTAGGGCTGCAGACAGGATGAAAATAGAGAGCGGGAAGGGGATAACTCCCCCAACTGCTAGGTTATCAGATAGATTCATTTTGGAGGAGAAAGAAAGAGTAAGACCAATAGTTAGAAGAGAAGAAGAAGGATTGGAAATGAGAGGGAAAGAAGAGGTTAGGCCTCTTCCTGCAAGGATAGAGGATAGATGGCAAAGAGTGGTAGATGTGCAAGAACAGGAAAAGATGAAGGTAGGACTACGGCTAGCGGAGGAAGAGGTAATGCTGTTATGGCAGCAGAGAGATGAAGAGCAGTGGGAAGTGGGAAGACAGGTAAGGGACGTAGAAGGAGGAAGGTGGAGACATGGGCAGGTTCATGTTAGATTGGACAGCTTGGCTATCAGAATGGTTGAGGTGGACCTGGAGAACAGGGATGATGCCAGGGGTACAGAGACTGAGCAGGGAGGACGGGGGACGGCACACTATGGTATTGAGGATTATGCTTCTGCACCTCTCGAATGGGTTGGGGATGTAGCAGTCAGAGTAGACAATGAAGAAGGAGAGGAATGGGATGTCAAAAAAGGATAGCAGGGTATAGGCACTCTACCTTCTGCTCCAGTAGCAGCGATATAAGGCACACCATGGAACTATAGGACACGCTAGGGTATTTGCATGGTTGGAGAGATGGGGAAGCCCCAGTAAAAACAGGTGTAACTCAGTTTGTGTTGCTCCAAAAGGATCTAGGAAGGGGTATAATGTCTCTTGGTCTCACATGGAGCGGAATAACTTGATGAAGACACTCCCTTCACTCACTGCAGGGACAGGGAAGTGCATTTATGCATTGGAGAAGCATACTCCCGGTGCCATGTTGGCCATAGGAGACAAGAAGAGCTTATTCAACCCCTAATGGGGAACCGTTCAGTTGAACTTTGGAAAAGATCAGGGTATCCGGGAGTTTAGTTGGATACAAATACCTATGATTGAGCAGCTTTTAATAATCCTAGGGCACTGGTATGGGGGTCCTTGCGGATTATGTCTCCCAATACGCCTGATTAATTCGATTTGAGCTAAAACAATGAAATTGGAAGATGATCCTGCCACGTACATCCAGTTTATTCAGGAGATGTGGAGGGCAGAAACAGGAGATGAATGAGACAAGAATGTGGTGATTTTCTACGACATGCTTAAGATGGGACTTCCCAAAGAAGTCCAGCATCCTTTAGATAAAATAGTAGGAATGAAGGACAAGAGTTGGCCAGAAATTCAGGCACCCATTGTGCATTTTTGCAAAAAAAGACAGGAAAAAGAGAGGGAGAATGTATAACAGGCCCAAAAAGCAGAAGCTAAGCTCATTGTTTTGTTTGTTTTGTTTGTTTGTTTGTTTGTTTTGTTTTATTACTTGTATTGCGCACCAGACCCGTGGGTATCAGGGCGCATTGCATCAGAAAACGTACCTCTTATTTACAAATCATTATACACACATCTAAAATATGGCTTAGTTACACATCAAAAACAAAATCAACTATATAAAGGTTATTCAGGATAGAGGTGGTTTATCACCTAAAGATGCAGATAATATACGATAATATATGCAAAGATGTAGAGGGGAAAAACATGAGCCAAAAGGAGGTCTAACGAAAGCTGGAAGGATTACTTGTCAGAGTCTTTGAGCCATATTATGAGGTTCTGATGGAATTGTAGGTAGGATTGTTCTACTCGCATAGAAGGGGTTAAGGAATTCCAGAGTTGAGCTGCCTTGACCGGGAAACTGCATCCTCCAACTCTGTAGAGTTTAAATCTAGGGACTGAGAGGCAGTTGGTGCTCGATAATCTGGTGGGTCTTGTAGGGGTTTTTCTGGTGAATCTCTCTGAGAGATAACAGGGTGCCGCATTATTTAGACTTTTATACGTGAGAGACGCCACTTTCAACTGGATTTTATTGTGTGTTGCGAGCCAATTGTTTGATCTTCTATTTTCAGAGATATGATCTCTCCTAGCAATTCTGAGTGCTGCTCTAAGAGCATTATTCTGAAGGAATTGGATTTTCTTGATGTTTTCCTTATTGGCCCCAATGTAGAGAGAGTTACAGTAGTCCAACTTTGACAGAATAAGTGCTCTGGCCAGGGTAATGCAACTATTGTTAGACAAGAAGGGTTTACCTGCTCTGATCATTTTGCAGATATATGCCGTGGCAGATGCCATTGCATTGACCTGTTTATTGAAGGAGAGGGTAGAGTCCAGGTAGAAACCCAAGGTTTTGACCTCATTAGCAACCGTGATAGGGTTATTGTCAATGTTGAATGTAGAATATTTGGGTCCCCGTTTTTTAAGGGTTGAGAGGGTGCCCATGATGATGATCTCAGTCGTGTCATTATTCAGGCATAGTCCATAGGTAGCCATCAGTGCCTGAATGATGAGATATACCTTGTTCACCAAGGCCAAATCCTTGTCATAATCACCAGTAAGTGGTAGGAGAATCTGAGCATCATCTGGATAGTTGGTGTAGGTAAAACCAAGGTGGTCCAAATCATCAAAAAGGGGCTTCGTGAAAATGTTGTATAAGGTAGGTGAGACGCATGAACCCTGGGGCACTCCGCAAGTGATGGGTATGGGGTCTGTAGCCGCAGTATCGGAGAAGACTCTCATAGTCCTATTATTTAGAAAAAGATTCTATCCATACTATATAGCTTCTTTAGAAAAGTGAGCCACTGAGTCCAGATGGATGCAAAGGACCCCGTGATCCACAAGGTCAAATGCAGCCAATAGGTCCAAAGAAGGAGAAGGGCTGATTTCCTCTGATCCCTGACCCCGTCAATCTGGGCTTTTAGGTCTATTAAAGCTGTTTCAGTCCCGTGCTTGGGCCAAAAACCTGACTGGCAAGCACCTAGCAAAAGGTTGGATTCCAGATGTTTCTGTATTTGTAAGTAAGCCATTTTCTCTATAATTTTCAGAAGAAAGGGCACTTTTGTGATCGGACGATAGTTGGTAGGGAAGGCAGGGTATAGCGTCTGTTTTTAAAGTAGTGGGAGCACCCAAGATTATTTGAGGTTCCTTGGTATAGTGCCGAGGAGAATGACGCGTTAATAAGTTTCGAGATAAAGGGGGCCAAATCTCTGGCTGCATCCTTTATCAGTTGGACAGGGCATTGATCTCCCTGACAATTAGATGGTTTGAGCGATAGTATAGTTTTTCAGTCTCAATGATAGAGATTTTGGAAATCTTAAAACGGGGGCAAGCAGTATTTTTAGGTAGTGTGGAAGTGATTTTACGGGTAGTAGTTGGGGTTAGTGATGCTTTTTTCTTGGCAATTTTGGCTTGTAGCGTCACATTTTTGTTGGCTAATGCTTGCTGTATGTTGGAACACCAAGGTTTATCTTGTACACAATTGTCAGGTACAGGGATAGGAGTTTCTAATTCCTTCAAGATAACAAAAAGTTCCTTCATACGTGAGTTGGCTTGTGATATTCTGGTATTATAGGTTTGGCGATTGGCTAAAATTATTTCGCTTTTGTGAAGAGCAGTTATATTACTGAGCTTAATTTTGTTTTCCTCAGAGGGTAGTAGTGTCCAAGATGCCTTGTATTGTGTTTTTTTCAGGCGTAATGTTTTCAGGTGTGGTGTGTACCATGAGTTAAGGTGGGTTTTGGGCTTGCTTAGTCTTATTTTTGAATGGTGCAATTGAGTTAAGTGTAGTGGACATCATTTTATTGTACTCATTCACTAAGGCCTAAGGGCCCAAGTTATCCGGCAGAGAGTTGAGAGTGGGAAGAATCAAAGGGAGTATGTTGTCAGAGGTAATGTTCTTTTTATTCCTTGTTGGTATAGGCAGTGCCAGCTGGGTGGGGATTGAGGTTGGTCTATTAGTTGTTGGGGAAAATGTCACGAGGTGATGATCTGTCCAGATCTGGGGGAGATCAACGAGATAGATGCGTTGCAGTTATAGTCTGCCACCAAGTCGAGTATTCTCCCTTTTTTGTGGGTAGGGTGGTGCACTCTTTGGGTAATGCCAAGTTCAGTAAAAATATTGGCCACTCTCGATGCGTGTAGGTCTGTAGGGTCACTGAAGCCCAAGTTAATGTCCCCTAGTAAAAGGACTTGGGAGGAGTTTTTTTAATTGTTGGACAGGATGGTGGAAATGTCCTCCTCAAAAGTTCCAATAGGACCTGGAGTTCAGTAGATCAAGTGGATAGTGAGAGTCTGAGAGTTATTAATAGCTTGGCTGTAAGACTTTCACATGATTTAATATCAAGGGGTGGAGCTAGTCTTATTGAAAGATTAGATTTGACAATAAGGGCTAAACCTCCTTCGCGTGCTTCATTTCTATCAGATCTTAAAATTATGTATCCATTGGGAATAGCTATCATGAAGGCTGGACCTTCCGCGGCATGGAGCCAGGATTCAGTGATGGCCAGGAAATCATAGTTTTCAGTCTGGATAAGGTCGGATATCTTAGTAGCATGAGCAACCAAGGATATGGCATTTATTCATTCAAAAGGATTTGGAAAAGATTTGTTTAGAAGGGGCAGTAATTACAAAGTCTATGGAGGGACAGCAGGGGCAACCGGGACAACAGGGACACATTGAACTGTGTATGACGCAGGGTTGGGTTGACGGGTATATTTCTGGTCCAAGGCCAATTAGAGTGTTTCTGAGGGGCAGAGAAGGGTTTCCAGGGGGAAGTGGGTCATTTGACAGGTTCGGGAGGAATGAGTCCCCGCTGTTTTGGGCCAACAGGAAATAACTATGAAGGATTTTATGGGATTCAGTGTTGGTCATGTGGAAAGTTGGAGCATCTTTCACGAGATTTTCTTAAACGGCCACAGTACTTTAACATGGGAGCACAACAGTTGCAGGCCCAGACCCTGCCGTATGTCCCAGGTCTTATGCAATTGTAGCAGTCACAGGTTGAACAGAACCCAGCAACTGAGGCTGCACAGACCTATGGGATCCCACCAACCATGCCAGCACAAACATCAGTGCTGACATGGGAAAAAAACCTTAACCCCCAAAGGACAATTGCGCACTACATGGGAGCGTGTGTTTTTTCTCTGGGGAAATGCTTTTTCTATGACAGTATAAAATATGCCTCAACCACTCACAGTGAGACAAATGCAGCAGTTTTTGGGGCTCTGTAACTATAGTAGTTCACAGAATTTGTATTACGCTAATTATGTAAGTCCCTTATTGTAGGGTCTAAAGGAAGCACAGAAGGGAAAATGTATGATAGATTGGTCCGAGAGAATGGGGACTTGCTTTCAGGAACTCAAGGCTGTGATCAGCAATGCCCTAATCATGGCAACCCCAAATTCCAAGAAAGCCATTCTTTCTATTTTCCGATTGCAAAGGACAAGTGACGACAGCTGTCCTGACCCAGCAAACATCGCTAGGCCACAAACCTTTAGCATATTATAGCAGACTCATAGACCCAGTGATGCAGGGACAGTTCCCTTGCGAACAAGCTCTGGTGGCAGTTTCTTTTGCCATTCAAAAAGCTTCAACCATTTTGATGGGTTGCCTGGTGACAGTGTACGCAGAGTATGTGGATTTTGCATTAGAGTATGAGGTCATCTTATCAAATTCATCAGTTCATCCCGTGCAATATCACCTAATAGATCCTGTGACATTTGTAGCAGAACCGGTGCAGCCTAAGGATATTGTTCACAATTGTACCACATATGATGGAGAAGAGGATGAGAGAGTAAATGTGAAAGAGTGTGCCACGGAGGGTGGTGAGGTGATTTTTGTTTGATGGGTCTTCGACCATCAACCAAGAGAGGGGAGAGAGGCATACGGGCACAACTGTTTTGGGTTTTATGGATGGGAAGTACTACGTCTGCACAAGCGGCAGACTGGTGGCACTTATAGAGGCACTGGAAATGTGTAAGGGGATGGTATTGACTGTTTATTCTGACTCCACCATCCACTCTGGGTTATCAAGATGGCATACCAGAGAATTTAGGAGGTCTGGTGTGTCCCCTGTCCAGCATGCTGCGCTGCTATCTCAGCTGAATGAAGCATTAAGCTTGCAAGCAGAGATATGTCTAGTGAAGTGCATTGCAGACACTAACTACACTAATTCAGTAGCTCTCAGAAATAATGCTGCAGACAAGGCAGCAAAGGAAGCAGCATATTTTCCTTTCACAGATTCCCAGAAAAAGGATACCGTGTCCAATCAAGTACAGTTACCATCCCCGTACACCGCAGTACTGGTGCTCCAAATAATAGAAATGCAAGTTAAAGCCTCTAGAGAAGAACAGGAGCTCTGTAAAAAGAGAGGATGTGTTCTCTCACCCACAGATTTGCTTTGGAGAGAGGAAGTGACGGGGAAGGTAGTCATGCCAGTAGAGCTGCTTCTTTTGGCTCTAGAGCAACTACATTACCTGTTGCATACTTCTCGATGACATATTGCAGCAGAGCTCCAGGAGGATTGGATTGTCACTAACTTACAAGAAGAGGTAGGGAATTGTGTAATGTGCAAGCAATACCATGAGGTTGGTGAGGGGGTCTTGACCATGCACTCGGGCCCATTCAAAGAGATCCATATCGATTTCATGGACATGATAAAGAGGTGCAGTATTTCCAGATATCTTATTGTAGAGGCTTGTCCATTTTCCTGGTGGCTTGAGGTTTGTCCCTGTGTACACCCTGATGCTAAATCGGCAACAAGACTTCTGGTGAGAGAAGTATTTCTGAGGTGAGGATTTAAAATCCCACAACAGAGCCCACTTATTTAATGCCTTGTTCACAGAAATCACTTTGCTGCTAGGAATAAACCATTCGTTGTGCTTGGTGTACCACCACAGGCCAAAGGGATTGTGTAGAGGCTCAATGGGGTCTTTAAGCCCCGGTTAGTCGAATTGTGTGTTAAATCTTAGTTCACTTGCCTCCCAATAGGTTTATTTTACATACAAAATCAGCTAGGGAAGGACCACCATTTAAGCCCTCACAAAATCGTGAATGGGCATATGCTACATATACCTCTCTCACCTATATGTATTCCATCAGATGCACAAAAGACTGCAGCGGTCTTAAGGTAGGAGTTCAAAGGTTGTGTCTTCTCACCAACAGACAACCGGAGAGAACTGCAAGACTACCAATGACCAGTAAAAGACAAAGCTTCCCCAGGGACCTCATATACATCCGCAGCTTTGTGCATCACTGGAACGTGCAGCGTTTCAATGGGCCACATACAGTAGTCTACGCGACTCTGACTGCTGTGATGGTGGAGGGCAATACGAGTTGGATCCACCTACAAGACACTCAAAGGGATACCGGTTGACCTCCGCCGAGACAGGAGCAGGAGCAGACATAAAGGTTATGTACGCCCTAGAGATTCAATTTTCATTTGGATGTGGATGGAGATCTGGAGTTTAAATAATGTTTGTATGATAAAAGGAATGTTTAAGATTGTAAGATTGTAAATTGTGTAACAATGAATGTTTTTGTAGGTTTTTTGGTCCTTGGGTTATCATGTCAGAAGATGACAACCAATATAAATGGAGACCAATTAGAATTGTCTAATCTTATGAAGTCTAAGGAAAAAATGTTAACAGGAAATGTTAACAGGAAATGTTGATTGATTTTTTTCAATAATGATAATGATAAGTTAAATCCTACAATGAATGCACATGGTTTTTCAGCTGACAACGTATGTTAAAGCCATATGAGGAAGGTGGGGAGAGAGAGATACGTAGGATATTTCTATACCTGCTCTCTCATCCCCCATGCTTCTGGCGATCCAAGGGTGTTCATCCCAAATGCGATGGAGGCAGCAGATGCGCTACATCTAGTGCACTTAGCCCTGTGCAGGGTTCAAGGGTAGTTTAAAGGGCAATCAATTACAGAATCAGTCATACCAAGTAATAAGGACTGTTCAATAGCCGAGCAGTCAGAGCACAGAAATATTAGTTGCGCTCACAAAGTACATTTGAAAAAATCAAAAAATCGATGGGAGCAAGGGGTGAAGAGTTGCAGAGCATTGAGGAATGAGGGGATTCTCGTAAGAAAGGGTGACACAAATAAAAGTATGAAGACATCATTTTGAAATTTCAGATTTGGCTGGAGGTATGGCTGCTCTGCTCATCAACTTTTAGATGTACGGAGAGCGTGCATACAGGCAGTTACTTCCAGTCTGGCAACATGTGTGCAGTCTCTCTAACATTCATGTGCCCATCCTGGTAATTCCTGAAGAGCACTTTAATTTGGCCCATCCAATGCCTGAAATTACACCTGTGCCCCCTTTGTCCCCTGTGCCCCTCGGGTCCCTTCATCACTGTATAAGGACAAATTAAAAACTATGCTTGATGGTGAAAATTCCAGACAATTATTATGAAGGAAAAGGTCCAACTACCTCTCAGTGGCATCATCTCAGGCCTTAGCAGACATTCCTGACCGATATCCACACAGATCCCTTTTTTGCTTCCCTCCTGGTACCTGGTATCCAAGCAGCAGAAAATGCCAAATGGGTCCAGGTGTCCAGGTATGAACTCTTGCTCTTTGTGAACACTTCTGAGTCAGCGTTTAGTGCCATTATGGAAGAAATATGGGCACCAGGGCTCATAACTTTGCAAAACCGGTACATATTCAACCTTTTGACAGCAAAGGAAGGCAGAGTATGCCAGAATATAGGGAGTATCTGCTGTACATTTGTGGCATCAAATGACACTGAGAACGGCACGCTCAACAGAACTATTGCTGCTCTGCATAAACTGAAAGAGTTCATGTAAACTGAGGATGGGATCACCAGCGACTCATGGCTAAACTCTTGGTTTTTATGGGTATCTCCCTGGCTAAGTCTTGGTGTGCAGATTCTGATGTCTATTTTTGTCTTTTTACATATTCTTTTTGTTCCTGCTAAATTGCTCTGCGTTGTTGCTCTGCCAAGGTACCAACCGGTGCGGCCATGATGATCATAACCCTGCACAAAACTAGGTCCACCACTACTTCATCCAATATGAGTGCTCAAACTGAAGCTGTTTTGTTTCCTACACCAAATTGGCATGCTTGTGTAGAGCAGTGTGTAGATTGCAAAAATGGTGAGGGGCAGGTTGGGTTGATTCAGCGGACGAGTATGTCCATATTGAGACCGGGTAAGAGATGGTTGAAGAGATGTTCCCCATGAGGATGATTATTTGTTAGTTAAGATATTAACTAAAGGGGGGAATGTTGGGGTGGTCAAGGAGGGTCCCCTTTATTGTGAAGGATGTTGCATACACTACACTGATGGCAGGAGGGGGGTGACAGCAAAACTGGTAGGGTGTCGCAAATCCATATGAATCACGTAGGAATATGCAATGTTAAAACTGCAAATGCTACACGAACACAAACTAATATAGGGGGTTGCTTTTTTACATGGGCATTCTAAAGTGGCAGGGATATCTTTGGCGGGAAAGATAATTAGTTACTTAGTAATAAGGTTGTGTGAACAGGGAATGGTTCACAGTCCTTGCAAGGGAACAGATGTTACCTAGCCCTTTTTATTAAAATCTTTAGAGGGGATTAGTCATTTGGTCAGTGATAGTAAATCTAAGGCCGGAGGCCAGAGTCTGGCGGTTATGTATTTTTCCAGGTCATCAGAGGGTGCATGTGGCCGCATAAATTAGATTAAGGCACCAGGAGTCAATGGAATGGAGATGGCTCTCTGTGGTTTAAAGACAAATCCTGTTTAAGTAGTCCTCTCTCTGCCAAAATATGTCAGTATAACCATGTGCAATCATACAAAAAGTTAAAGGGTTTAGGCCAGTTATTGTTAGCAATGAATTATGTTTTCAATACCAATGTTTTAGTAGGTCCCGACATCAATACTGATCCTGATCGGGAAATATTCTCCCCTTGAAACTCATCTTAGAGCACAAAAATGCCTTCACTACATTTTTGATTCGTCTCGTTAATACATCTTTCTGAGATTATCATGTACCCATGGCTATTAAATCTGTCTCAGTCACCCCTTTAATTAAAGAAACCTGGCTTAGATCCAAAGATATCTTCCAACCTACGACCTATTAGAAAATTCTCATTTTCTTTTGAAAGGTTTGGATTAAGTGGCTACTTCTCAGCTTCAACTTTTTTTAGAATCAAATATGCTTCTTCACAACGCTCAGTCAGGGTTTAGACTAGGCCACAGTACAGAAACTGCTCTTATTGACATGCAAACCCATATGTTAAACATCTTTGACAAAGGGAAGACTGGTCTACTTATCTTGCTCGACCTCTTTGCAGCGTTTGGTCTTTTAGATCTCAAATGCCTGATCAATACTCTGGGAGGTCTGGGCAATTGCAGTAAGGGTGCACTATCCTGGGTCCAATTCTTTTTGTCTGAGTGCTAATCCAGCATTCATTGGGAGGATTCTTCATCATCACAAGAATCCATCAGCTGTGGTTTCGCCCAGGGGGCATCTATGTGCCCTACCCTTTTTAATAACTATATCAAACTTCTTTGTAAACTACTAGAGGAAAATGGGATTTTCTTCAGCAACTGCACTGACAACATGCAATTAGTGGTTGAGCTTAGTGGGGATTATGAGTCTGACAGGTCCAATATTGAAGATGCATGTTACCTGGTCGAACAATAGATGACAAATAACTGGCTTTGTTTGAATGGGAATAAAACACAGCTCTTGATTTTTTGATCAAGCCAGGCAAGATCTAGGCTGCATCTGGATTATCAAAGCCTAAACATTCAGAACAATAACATTCCAGTACTTAATAAGGTTAAAATACTTGGAGTCCATTTGGAATCTGCACTGAGACTCAACTAAGAGAAATGACCGACGCCTGTGTTTACCATCTCACGCTTTTACGTAATATCCGCCCCTTTCTTTCTGCTGACAACTGCATTACAATTGCAAGGGCTACTATTCTATCCCACCATGATTACAGCAATGCCTTGTTGATCGGAGCCAAGAAGTAATGCTTTGTTACATGGAGATTCTGATGGTACTATTATGCCTTGCTGTAGCAGCGCAGCTATTGTCTCGTATATTCCTTTGTCTGCCTCTCTTGACATGGGATATTGCTTCTATAAAGGTAAAATTGCTCCCTTATTCAATGTCGTTGTAACTGCTCCTATGTTTTTAAGGCAACATACATCATGGGGATTACTGGTCCATAATTATTTGGGCACTTTCTCAAAATCTTTGTGACAATATGGTGATACTTTTTTAGCCAATAATATTCCCTGGGGAACCTCTCTATACTTTATTTCCAATTGGCATTAGATACTTGTCTGGAAGATAAACTCATCATCATCCTAGTCTTGGAACAATTGTGCTGGATCAATTGCTAAATCTGTGTGCCAGTTAATGCCTTCTTCTTCGCTGACAGATTATTGGGGACACAGGTGGCAGGCAGGAACAGAAAACATCGGGTCCCAGATGGCTGTAAGGGAAAGGCACAGTTAGTAGGCAGGTGTGAGGTAACTACAATAAGCACAAGTGAATAGACAGAAAAGAACACTACTCTAGGGATGACCGGTAGCAGCTTGGAACCTAGCTGTTCCCCTGGAAGGTGTGGAGAGTGGGGCTATAGAAACCACAATGCAGAAGGGTCCAATGAGGACGGGGAGTATTAACCAAGAAGCAATGCAGTCCAAGAAGCAATCCAGAGGTCTTGAGCAGTTCAGGTGAAGAAGTCCAAAAACAACCAAATCCAGAGGGCAAGAACCAAAGGCAGTCCAGTGGGGCAATCCAGGGGTCTAGTCAGTTCCAGTATACAGGATTCCAAGGGGAAAATCCAAAAAAGGCAATCCAGTAGAAAAACAAGGTCAGGAATCCAGGAAATCCAGTAGCAAAAACACGAGGAGCACCAGAAACGCTACTCGCTGAAGGAACAGCTGAGAAGCACTGACTGAGAGGGCTGGGGCTCTCTTAAGGCATTCTTCCGGGTCACGTGACTGCCCACCTGGTCACGTAACCGCAATCTGTGTTGTTTCTGGGTCACAAGACCGCCAAACCGTTCGCGTGACCTCCTCCTGTGGAGGGCCGTGCCCAATGGGCGCCCGCGATGAGGGAAAGCACGTCTGTATGCCTGCAAGCACCAGGGCAAGCCCCAACATGACTGGGGAAGCAGGCGCCAGGGACACCACGGCATGCAGCGTGCTCCCGGAAGCCGGGCAGGTGCAGGAGCGGAAGGGATCTGCAGTCTGCGCTGTTGCTGAGATGTCGGCAGACTAGGTAAGTAGGTGGGGGTCCGTGGTCCACGCTGTTGTTGTGGCGAGGAGTGCATGTCCCCTACAGATCTAAAGCGGTGGCAGAATATCATGGGAAATGCTGTAACGCCACTGGAGTTATTGATAGTAGCATTAGAACAGCTACACTACTCTGCACATGCGTCTAGGGAACATATTGATGCAGAACGGCATGAGCAATGGTTGATCCCCAATATGCAGTAGCATGTTAAAAATGTTATTGTTATTTGTGTAGTTTGTCAGCAATTTACTGAACGGTATACATTGAGGATTATAAAGGCAATATTACCCCACGCTTTGTGGTCATTTCAGCATCTCCATGTTGATTATGTTGACATGACACAGCAATATAACGGCTATTGGTATATGATTGTCGTTGTTTTTCCCTTTTCATGCTGGATAGAGGCAGGACCATGTGCTCATCCAGACATGAAATCAACTGCCAAATTACTTGTACATGATGTGTTTCCCTACTGGGGAGTGTGTAAAGTGTTATGATTGAATAATGGACAGCACTTTGCAAATGATTTGTTTAAAGAAATGGTCACCTTATTTGAATAACACATAAATGATGTTGTGTCTATCACCCCAGGCGAACAGTGTGGGAGAACACCTCAATGGCCTGCTAAAAGAGTGCACTGCTAGGTTCCGCACTACAAGCAACAAAACAATCTATACTGTTTGCCACTGGTTCTTCACCTTTTGCAGTCAGCCAGGTTCTGATCACCACCTCACCCTGCATAAATTGGTTACTGGCAGGAGAATAAATGTTCCCCTTGTTGCTGCACATGGTAAATATGATGCCTACAGTACTTCCACTGTCTTAGGTGATGGGTTTCATGCATATTTGTGAGCCTTGACTGATGCTCTGAAGTTTATATCCCGCCAGTTGAAGCTGCGACTGGGGGGTCCGGCCACAGCAACCAGAAGTGAGGGAGAAGACATAGATATGACAACCCAGATACCACCACCCTTGCAGTAATAACCATGGCAATAAGATACTCATAAAGAATTCTGTAAGGAAGTTGCATGTCCCACGGTTTTTACAAGATTCCACAGACAGATTAGTGGAAATACAGGCAGGATACAGGCTGTTTAGCATGGCAGATGTATTTTTTGCATCCCTGCTGGCTCCTTGGATACGGGTGGCAGAAAATGCAAAATGGCTCCAGATAACTAGGGTGGAGTTGTTGAAATTGGTGAATGCCACAGAGAGAAGTCTGAACACCATTAAAGAAGAATTAGAAGAATTATGGGCTGCTAGGCTAACTGCTCTCCAGAATATGTAGATCGTCTCAAAGCTGTGGAGGGAGGAGAGTGTGCACAGCGATACCTGCTAACGACGAGCAAAATGGCAGTTTAACAGAAGCTATATCTGCCTTGCACACCTTGCACACTCATAATAGAACTAGAATACTAAAGTAGAGGAAGAGGACTGGCATCATTGGATGTTCTAATAGGTGCCTCCCTGGTAGGGTAAAATATTTAAAGTAGTAGTAGTAGCTTTGTTGGTGCTACTAGAAAGCATCTGCATCCTGCATATAATAATGGCATATTGTAAAGTTTGTCATGTAGTAAAAACAGGGAAGGAAGAAAGTACCATGATATCCCTTACTATTGCTACTATAGAAGGTACGGCTGGCCCGGTGCACACCAATACACAAACAGATTCCCCAGATGAAATTAGGATGCTTCAGTTCTGATAGAGAGACCAATTGGACCACCCGGAGCTAGGCTTACACCCAATTTTGATCCCAAGAACTATACACAACACTAGATAGATTGTGATGGTGGTTGTTGTTTTATGACCTCTGGTCCAGAAGAATATTGAAAATAGGAGGTAGCTTGAGGGGAGTATGTAGAGCTTAGATCCCTAAAGATGAGTATGACAAGGTGAAAGATAAGGGACTTTTGGTCAATAAATTGACCAGAGGGGGGAATGTGATGGTGCAGATAAAACCAGTGACGCACAAGGCCATGCACTGTTTGTTCCCAAGCGACAGTGAACATACAGAATAAGATAACTAGAATGAGATGCCATTTTATGTATGCCACTGTTATGTGGAATGTAACACAAGCAAGAGAGAGTTAGTTTGTTACACTGCAAGGAGCTAGTTTGTTATATTATAGGGAGGGCTAGGTTGCTGAATATACAGAGAAGGAAACACTGGTATGCACATTTAGGTAGTGTATACATATTAAGCAACATTATAAATGACAAGATAATCACACTTTTTTCGCTTTGCAAGGCCCTGCACAGAACATGGTTAAAAAGCACAGCTCTGCAGTTTAAATAGCTTAATAAGGATTTGTGTTGTTTCGTGATGGTGTCCAGACAACTGAGAGTGCCAAGGCTGAGACAAAAGGGAGGATAGCTGAAACTGTACGAATAGGCCTTTCCCATGCTACCTGCTTAGATAGGCAATTGGGTTCATTTTGTTGCTAACATACCAAAATATACACGTTTCCATCACCAGGTGTACATGGTAATGTTGTCAATAACATACTAGCAAGATATATCCACAGTGCCTTCAAAGGTGAAAGCAGTTCAACGCACATATGAAGAACACATTAACAGATTGAATAAATTGACTGAAAAAAGGTTTCATACACTGGCCTCACACTCAAATGAATAAGATATGTATGTCATGACCCAATTAGATTCAACACCTGCAAGCAGCAGTATGCGCCAAAGACAGTATGGGACGAGGTCTCCAAGGTTGAGCAAACTGCCTTGGAGATTAGGGCCCAGGTTGAGATGGCAGTACTTTTGATAGTTCTTTGGCCAAGGCGACATTGCCATCTCTCCTTTCTCAACAAAGTTTATTGGACTGTTGTGGATAAATGTAACACCCAAAGCCACATCAGTAACAAGCACCAGTATTGAACCAATGTTAGCATATTGTGGTGCCAACCAATTAGAGCATGCTATGATGATGTCTGGGACATGACGTCCAGCATAGTGGGAGAGACTCCGGTTGGCTGAAAGATGATTGTCCAATGGAAGAAGAAATGTATATAACAATGTATCTGACTTTATTCTAACAGCCAATGGCAGCCTGTAGATTTTAATGAATATGACAATGTAATGTGTTTAGTTTATAACCCCTGGGCTACCAGGAAGTAATTGAGAAATTCTGTGGACCTTCTACCAGCTGAATGTATCAATAAAGCTGGTTTCTTCATTCACCGGGGGTTTGCTCCTCATTTTGGTTGGTGTGGATTATAGGGAGCAAGTTTACAGTTGAAGCAGAAAAAAGCAGGGTCAAGGTTATTTAGCCGATGAGGAGGGGCCACTATAAGTAGCTTGGTTTTGTCATCATTGACGCAGAGGTGGTGGTTAGACATCCAGTTCTGTATAATGCCAAAGATCCAATTGATGGCGGCAGAGTCATGGGCGTGGTCACCTGAGATAGGTAAAAGGATCTGGGTGTCTGCAAAGTTAGTATATGAGATACCTAGGTTGCCTAAGTGGTAGAAGAGGGGTTTGGTATATATGTTGTAAAGAGTAGGTGAGATGCGGGAGCCTTGACAAACACCAAAGGAAACCAGAATAGGATCAGCGGCAGCATCACCAATGAGAACTCTTGAGGTGCGATCATTAAGGAATTATTTCATCCAGGAGGCAGCATTCGTGGAGAAGGGAAATTAGAGGAGAGGTGCAGGGATAGAATGTTGATTGACAAGATCAAATGCTGTGGAGAGTTAGAGAAGAAGTAGGATAGCAAGATTGCCTGATTCATTGTGTAATTGTATCTTTAGATCAAGGAGTGCTGATTCAGTGCTGTGTTTTGGACAAGGGCTGACAGGTTCCCAATCAGTGGTTTTGTTCATGGAAGAGTTGGATATGGGAGTATGCTGTGTGATCCAATATTTTCAGGAGGAAGGGGACAGTAGTGATAGGTCAGTAGTTTGTGGGTAGGGTGGGATCTAGGGTAGATTGTTTGAGTACGGGGGAGATCCAGGCCTCTTGCATGCTGGTAGGGACTGTATTTGAATTAAAAGAGGCTTTTATGAAATTAGTGATGGTAGGTGAGAGGGTGTTGGTGCATAGTTTGACTGTGGGGCCGGGCAGGTGTTGCCTTTGCATTGGATAGTTTGAAATGCTTGATGATATTGGTAATTTCAATAGAGGCGGCTGACAAAAACTGAAAGGGGATGATGTTGGTGGGTGACTCACGGTCTCTGTGAATGGGAGCCCCAATGATGCACTGTTTGGCAGAGAGCTGAGGTGTTTTTATGATGGTTTTGTCCCTTAGTTTAAGTATTGTGTCTGAGAGGGCAGTTTGGATAGTGGTGCACCAGGCTTTGTCTTTAGGGAATTGGGATATAGTTTAGGCTGGGTTCTCTAACTCTTTGAGGATGGTAAAGAGCTCTTTGGCTTTGAAACTGGCCTCAGAGATCCTTGTGTTATATGAGTTGGCTTTCGTGGATATAGGTAACTTTTTGTCAGTTTGGGTGAAGCGGAAAAGGCTTCTTTTTTTGCAATGGTAGGGTGTTATCTCCAAAGATGTTCATGGGCATGTTTTGTTTTGCGAAGTGAGAGAAGCTCTTCTGTGAACCACTTGTTAGAGTACGTGGAGCCTGTTTGGGGATTTTTCGTTTCAGAGGAGTGTGTATGTCTAATGTTTACAGGAGAGTTTGATTTTAGTGGGTGATGAGAGAGTGAAGGTCACTGTCAGTGGGCTCATGGGCTATAAGTATTTGTAGAACAATGGGTGCTAGGATGTCTTTTTAGAGTCTGCATGTGTCACGAGCTAGAATGAGTGTGGGCGGTGTAGTGAGGTTGGTAGTGTTCTGAGCATGGATGTTGCTGAATTCAATCAGGGACTGGTCAGTGCAGGGTACACAGTTATGTGCAGTGATGGAGATATTAGCGTTGATGGTCAGAATCCAGTCTAAGATTCTGTCTTTGATGTGGGTAGGTGAGGACACCAGTTAGGTGTTACGCTCACCTGGACCCCACAGGGGTGTCGATCGGACCCGGACAGCTGCGGTCTCCGTCAACGTGATGCGTAGTGCAGAGATGACTGTCTGGACTGGCCCGCCTAGTCTTGTCTGCTGGACCCGAAGAAGTATTTTCCTGCAAGTGGAGACAGGGATTAGCCACCTGTGGGTTTTAGTGATGGCCTCCCAACTGTTCTCGCTCTCCCTCACTAATCACCTTCGATATCCCCTTAGTAACCTCACCTTATGTTTGTAAAAGATGAGCTCTCCATCCTGCGTGTCTTGCAGGGGCGCATAGATACCAGTTACTTCACTGGTTTGAAGGCATTGGGAGAGTTCCGGTAAGCATTGACTCTGAAGTCCCAGGCGGGATTGGTAAGTATCAAGTTCAAAGAGTTCAATGTGCCCGATGTTCACTCTTGTCCCCTTCCTTCCTTAAATTGCAACTGAGTTTGTGAGAAGAAGGTCTCGTAGTTTCTGCTGGCGTGCAGGTAAGAGTCTGTGTTACCCAACGCTGTCCGGTAACTATTGCATGCATTAACGTGTTGTTTTTCTCCCTCTTTACAGATGCGGCATATGAAGATATGGAGAATAATACCACCGGTGGTAAATCAGGTAAGTCTATGGTGGTAAGAGGTATTTGTTGATTCCTTTGGCTCACCTTGTTATTCTTGTGCCCCTAGGTGCCGGAGTACGGCGAAGAAATGATGTAGACAGTGCCAGATCGAAAGATGCTGAGAGAACTGGTGAGTATGGCGCCGTGCTGGAGCCTGCGAAGCGACGCGTGCAGGACTGATGTACTTTCCAGGTTTGGAGATGAAATGGATCCGGAATCAGGTGAGGAATTTGAAATGTTTGTTTTCTAACCTTGTCCTTTTCTTCCTCTTTATTCTAGGACCTCCGGATTCGAGGCGGGCGTGGCAGAAGACTGGATGCTGGCTGCAGGCAGGGTGAGAGTCACGCTGCTGGATGCAGAATAACACGAAGCATGTGCTGCTGTTCGGGCGTGGTTTAAATAGCCTCCAAAGTAGTCCCAGGAAAGAAGTTCCCCAGGACCACACCCGAGTAAAAAATAGTCCCTGTAGTAAAATAGTCCCATCCAGGCCTCACGTTGGCTTGGATTTATTTGCAGCATGGTCTGCATGAGGTAAGTAATGTCTATGAGCCTGGCGCCTATGGCGTCAGGACTAATTTTTATTATAAGCCTTGTGCCTACGGCGCCAGGACTGAACCCAGACAGCCCCTAGCTGGGGCTGCTGGGGTTTTTGTAAATGTCTGGATGCCTGCTCCAGGGGCTGGTGGGCTTGATCCGGAAGCCCGGGGGTAGGCATCGTGACAGCACTCCCCCCCAAGTCCCCTCCTAAAGTTGTTCTTCCCCTTGGCCCTGGTTTGTCTGGGAAGTTCTGATGGAATTTCTTCACCAACCGAGGTGCATGAACGTGGT
Organism: Ambystoma mexicanum; assembly: GCF_040938575.1. Classification (NCBI taxonomy): domain Eukaryota; kingdom Metazoa; phylum Chordata; class Amphibia; order Caudata; family Ambystomatidae; genus Ambystoma; species Ambystoma mexicanum. The sequence continues at coordinate 638,179,220 of NC_090925.1, forward strand.
CACTAGGCTCCCATGACCTTTCCTGTGGTCCGTAACCTTTCCAGTCGATTAAATAAAAAAGTCTTGATTTAACCAACTTAGAGTCCAGGATATTCTTTACCTCGAATTCAGGTTCTCCATCTATTAGGATGGGGTCATGTGGTTTGGCAAGTCTTGTCCCGGGTTGAACTGGTTTCAGAAGTGAAACATGAAAGACAGGATGGATCCGCATATTAGAGGGTAATTCCAACTTGACGGCCACCCGGTTGATAATGGCCTTAATAGTGTAAGGTCCCAAATACCTAGGATTAAAAGTCTGAGTTCCTTTTAGAGGTATGTGTTTTGTAGCCAGCCAAACTTGATCCCCAATCTGATATCGTGGAGCATCGCTTCTATGTTGATCAGCATTTTTCTTCTATTTCTCTTTCGCTTGTTTCAAATGTTCTGTTGCCTCCTTAAAGGCTTGTGTAATAGTAGAGTGTAAATGACTAACTGCAGGCATTTTTAAGTGCTGAGGCGAATCGAGTTCTGAGGTTCGAGGGTGATGTCTGTATATATGGTATAGAAGGGGCTTTGTCGGGTTCCAGAATGTACTGAGTTATTGTATGCATATTCGGAAATCCATAAAATATCCTTCCAATTGCTTTCGGTCTGGTGCAGCATGCAACGTAGGTACTGTTCAAGGATCTGGTTGGTCCTCTCCGTCTGACCATCGGTCTGGGGATGGTGACTGGTTGATAACCTCACGTCGATTTGCGCCGATTGACAACATTTCTTCCAAAATTGTGAAATGAATTGACTGCCTCGGTCCGAGACCAATACGGAAGGAAATCCGTGTATTCGAACAATGTTTTCGAGGAACTCCTTGGCCAAAATTGAAGCAGAAGGTAATCCTTTTAAAGGAATAAAGTGGGCCATCTTGGAAAAAAGATCCACAATAACTAGGATGGTGTTAAATCCATTACATGGAGGTAGATCTGTAATAAAGTCTAAAGACAAGGTGTGCCATGGTGTAGGTGTAATATCCAAAGGTTGTAAAAGGCCAGCAGGTTTTTTCTTCTGGCTTTTGTTTTGGGCGCAAATGCCACAAGACATCACAAATGACTTTAGGTCTTTTCGCCAAGTGGGCCACCAGAACTGTCTCTTAATTTTCGCTTCAGTTTTTGTGATACCTGGGTGCCCAACCATCAGGGTGTCATGGTAATTGGAGATGACTATTTCTTGTATTTCCTTGTGTGGTAGAAATAGTCGTCCTTGATAGTAAGGTAGGTCATTGACGACTGAGTAGTCCGGGCCTTTCTTTACCCAGTCCTGCAGGGTTGCTGGATCAAAGAGTTGTTGGATTTTTGAATGAATATCTTCTAGTGTCTGTTGAGTAGTTATGCCAAGAATTCTTTGCTCGGGAATTATTGGCACCGGTTTCGGGTTTGCATATGCTTCTCCCATCCCTATTAAGGCATCTGCTTTGCCATTTTTGCGGCCTGGTCGATAAGTGATCACGAAATCAAATTCGGCAAAGAACAATGCCAATTGAAGTTGTCGCGATGATTGGGCTTTGGCTGTTTTTAAATACTGCAGGTTCCGGTGATCAGTGATTACGGTAATGGTATGCCTAGCACCAAGAAGGTAGTGCCGCCATGCCTTAAAGGCGGATTTGATAGCTAATAGCTCTTTATCGGTAATCGCATCGTTTAACTCAGGTGCTGAGAACTTTCTGGACCAAAACGCTACTGGGTGAAGTTGACCGGTTTCAGGATCCTTCTGGGACAGGACAGCTCCCATGGCTAAACTGGATGCATCAGTTTCTACTATGTATGGAAGCTCAGGGCGTGGATGCTTTAAGACAGGTGCTGATGTGAATTTCGCTTTCAGCTCTTGGAAGGCCTTTTCAGCCTCTTCGGTTCACAAGAAGCGTTTGTTTTTTCACAAAAGTGCTGTGATGGGGTGTACAACATGGGAGAAGTCCGGAATGAATCTGCGGTAGAAATTAGCAAATCCAAGCATGCTTTGTACCCCTTTGACTGAACTGGGTGATGGCCACTTGAGAATTGCGTCAACCTTTCGAGAGTTCATTCAGACTCCCTTTGGAGTCAGGATAAATCCAAGAAATTCAACTTCCGTAGCATGAAAAACACATTTTTCCAATTTTGCATATAACTTGTGCTGGCATAGTTTCTCAAGGACTGCACGCACGTGCTTAACATGGTCTGATTCTGAGGAGGAGTACACTAGAATATCATCTATGTATACGACGACAGAGACGTCAATGAGTTCACGAAGGACATCGTTCATAAAATACTGGAAGGCTGCTGGTGCATTGCACAACCCGAAGGGCATCACCTGATATTCGAATAATCTGTACTTGGTGCGAAAGGCAGTCTTCCATTCGTCGCCTTTCTTGACACGTACCAGATGATATGCCCCTCGGAGATCTAACTTAGTGTAGATACAAGCATCCTTTACTTGGTCTAGTAATTCGGGGATCAGAGGCAATGGGTATCGTTTTTTTACCGTAATCTTATTTAATGCGCGGTAATCTATGCACGTTCTAAGGTCACCTTCCTTTTTTGGCACAAAGAATAAAGCTGAGGATGCAGGAGACTAGGAAGGACGAATAAAGCCATTAGCAAGGTATTGGTCCAAGTATTGCCGTAGGTGAAGATTTTCAGGTTCCGTGAGGGCGTAGATTCTACTGCATGGGGGTTGTGCACCGGGTAGGAGGTCGATTTGACAATCGTATGATCTGTGGTAATGTATTGGCCTGTTCTTTTTGAAAAACATCCTGATATTCTTGGTATTCCTGAGGTAACTGCACGATTGGGTTAACGACTGTAGCCAGGCCTTTGTTCAAAGTTTTCTCCGGGTAACAGGTGTGTGCACAATCCGGGAAGGTTATTCTCTTCTCTCGCCATTCTATACAAGGATTATGTGTTTCCAACCATGGCATCCCCAGTATTATCTGGAACTGTGGGGCTTTGATTAGATCAAACACAATAGTCTCTCGATGCCCATCTTGACTCAACAGTGTCATCTCTGTAGTGGAATGAGTTACAGGCCCCGAGGCAATCTCAGTTCCATCAACTGTGGTGATGACATCCGAAGTGGTCTTTTTGCAAAGAGGTAGATTCATCCTTGACACCAATTCGTGGTCCATATAGTTTCCTACGGCCCCGCTATCTATGTATGCCCTTACTGCGTGCATACGTGATGGCTGCCTGGGATCAAGTAGGACCATTGGGATGATCAGATGCGAGGTCTGAGTTCCTTCTTTAAGCTCGGCAAGCGGACCTCTACGCTTGTCGGGCATGGTCGTTTCCCGAATCAGGCTCTATGTGGCTTTTATCAGCAACTCCTACCACCTTCTTGGGTGGTTTTGTAGGGCAATCCCGTAGAAAATGTCCTGAGGTTCCACAGTACAGACACAACTGCATCTGTTGTCTTCTTTCTCTTTCCTTTTGAGTTAAGGGTCCTTTAACCCCCCCCCAATCTGCATATGTTCAGATGCATCTGTACCTTTGGGGGCAATGTTGGGTTTAACCAATACCCGATTCTCGAACTTAGCTCGATCAGTCTTTCGGTTCTGAAGTCGGTGATCTAGCTGGACCACTAAGTCTATAAATTCTGTGCAATCCTGAGGTGGGTTCACAACTTGAGCCAAGACGTCTTTGAGTTCTCCCCGAAGTCCTTGATGAAACAATGTAATTCGTTTTTCCTCCGGCCACCCGGTTTCCACCACCAACCTATTGAAGGTTGCAATATAGGTTAGCAGATCTGGTTACCCTGTCGTATGGATAAAAGTTTGTTGTCCAGGGCTTGACCCTGTGGGTGTCTGGCGAATAGTTTTTCCATGCTCCTTTGAAAACCCTGAAAATCCCGGAGAAGAGGATCATCCTGGTTGACTAACGGAATGGACCAATCCGCTGAACTGCCACTAAGAGATGACAATACAAAGGCTACTTTGGCTTGGCCATTTGGAAAGGCTCCTGGTCTGCATAAAAAGTGCAAGCGGCATTGGTTCATAAACACGGCGAACCTTTTGGGGTCCCCAGCAAAGCGTTCGGGTGGAGCTAACGGAATATTTCCTGGTAAAACCACTTGCACAGGATTTCTTGATGAAACGGGGGTTGGTTTTCCCCCATATCCAGGTAGGGGCGTTTGCCCAGCTTGGTTTTGCAGTAGTTGCCTAGCCAGATCATCAGTGCACTCCTTTGAGACAATCAGTTCTCTCCTGAGGGCATTAGTCTCTTGGTGAGCGGCATGTACTTCCGCCCTAAGTTCCCCCAATAATTGGGCCAGTTGGTCGGTTTCCGAGGTTTCCATGACACCCGGGTGGGTATTTTTAGAAAGGCTTCATGTTCTGTTACGCTCACCTGGACCCCACAGGGGTGTCGATCGGACCCGGACAGCTGCGGTCTCCGTCAATGTGATGCGTAGTGCAGAGATGACTGTCTGGACTGGCCCGCCTAGTCTTGTCTGCTGGACCCGAAGAAGTATTTTCCTGCAAGTGGAGACATGGATTAGCCACCTGTGGGTTTTAGTGATGGCCTCCCAACTGTTCTCGCTCTCCCCCACTAATCACCTCTGATATCCCCTTAGTAACCTCACCTTATGTTTGTAAAAGATGAGCTCTCCATCCTGCATGTCTTACAGGGGCGCGTAGATACCAGTTACTTCACTGGTTTGAAGGCGTTGGGAGAGTTCCGGTAAGCATTGACTCTGAAGTCCCAGGCAGGATTGGTAAGTATCAAGTTCAAAGAGTTCAATGTGCCCGATGTTCACTCTTGTCCCCTTCCTTCCTTAAATTGCAACTGAGTTCGTGAGAAGAAGGTCTCGTAGCTGCTGCTGGTGTTCAGGTAAGATTCTGTGTTACCCAACGCTGTCCGGTAACTATTGCATGCGTTAACGTGTTGTTTTTCTCCCTCTTTACAGATGCGGCATATGAAGATATGGAGAATAATACCGCCGGTGGTAAATCAGGTAAGTCTATGGTGGTAAGAGGTATTTGTTGATTCCCTTGGCTCACCTTGTTATTCTTGTGCCCCTAGGTGCCGGAGTACGGCGAAAAAATGATGGAGACAGTGCCAGATCAAAAGATGCTGTGAGAACTGGTGAGTATGGCGCCGTGCTGGAGCTGGCAAAGCGACGCGTGCAGGACTGATGTACTTTCCAGGTCGGGAGATGAAATGAATCCGGAATCAGGTGAGGAATTTGAAATAAGTTTGTTTTCTAACCTTGTCCTTTTCTTCCTCTTTATTCTAGGAGCTCCGGATTCGAGGCGGGCGTGGCAGAAGACTGGATGCTGGCTGCAGGCACGCGGGCGTGGCAGAAGACTGGATGCTGGCTGCAGGCACGGTGAGAGTCACGCTGCTGGATGCAGAATAACACGAAGCATGTGCTGCTGTTCGGGCGTGGTTTAAATAGCCTCCAAAGTAGTCCCAGGAAAAAAGTTCCCCGGGACCACACGGAGTAGAAAATAGTCCCTGTAGTAAAATAGTCCCATCCAGGACTCAAGTTGGCTTGGATTTATTTGCAGCATGGTCTGCATGAGGTAAGTAATGTCTATGAGCCTGGCGCCTATGGCGCCATGACTAATTTTTATTATGAGCCTGGTGCCTACGGCGCCAGGACTGAACCCAGACAGCCCCTAGCTGGGGCTGCTGGGGTTTTTGTAAATGTCTGGATGCCTGCTCCCGGGGCTGAAGGGCTTGATCCGGATGCCCGGGGGTAGGCATCATGACATTAGGTAAGGTTCATCTCAGAGAGAGAGTTGGCAAGGGCAGTGGCTTTTTTTTTTATCAAAAGGGTCATTGAAATCCAGGTTGAAGTCAACAAGTAAAATACGTTTGGTGGAGGGTTTCATGAGAGGGATGAGAAGCAAGGGGATGTCTGAATCGGGTGGGTCTTGGGGGTTGACTGGCGGAGAAGTAACACATTGACGTGGTGATGGGGTTGAGTGTGATTTTGGTAAGATTTCATTATCTGGCACGGGTGGGACAGGGATCGCTCGGGTAGATCGGACTTGATGATGAGTGCTACTCCTCCACCTAGTTTATGAGAGCAATCTGATCTAATGATGGTATATCCCTGAAAATGGCACGGGGAAAGGGCTGGGCCAGCTGCAGTGTCGAGCCTTGTTTCAGTGATCAGAAGGATATCTAGCTGATAAAGTCATGGATATGTTCGGCGTGGGCGCACAGAGAGCACATGTTTACGAGAGCACATTTGACTACGAAGATGTCCGTATTTGAAGTAGCCTCTTGGAGCTAGAGGAGGGGAAGAGTGGTGGAGGTGCAAGAGAACATGTGTATGATGATAGGGGTCGGGGGTGTTGTGCGTGTCGGGAGTCTTTGGAGTCTAATGGTGCCAGTAGCAAGTATGTGTGTGCCAATGGAGGGAGGTATGATCTTGGTGCGGGGTCAAAGTTTGGCTGTCCTTTGGGGGCCGAGACATGGCAGTGATTGTATAGGCGGGAGGTGTGATTGAGAGGAAGCAGAAGGGGAGTGGGCTGTGTGCTGGGGAGGGGAAATTAGTTGGGGAGGTCAGAAATATGTCAGGTTAGGCAGAGGGATTGATATGGCACAGATAGTGAGAGTGTATGAGGAGGGGTGAAGACAGGGCTGAGGAGGAGTAGTGAGGAACGGAGGTAGGAAGTTTGTGGGGCTAGGCATCGTGGATTAATCCAGCCTGCAGATAGGCTTAGGAAGCTCAGTATGGTTCTGAGGCAATGGGTGGTATGAATGGTGTAGTTCAGAGGGCCAAGAACATAATGGAGGTAGGAAGTAGGTGGGGGTGGGATTGGGTGATGCAGTACAATAGGGTAAGGAGAGAGGTATCACAATTTGCAACTAGCAGTAGTAGCGGAGTGCTTACTATCTGTTTGGAGTTGGCAGCAAAGCTGGCTGTGGATGATCCGCAATCACGCTGGATGCAAAAGTGAGGTAGAGGGTTGTCTCATCTTGGTGAAATAAGCTAACGGGCATTGAGGGTAGAGTGGGTAGTAGATTTGGGGTACAATGAAAGAGAAAACGGGTAGACCCTGCTACGGTTTGCCTGTCCATGCTCGGACAGTCACAGAAATGTTGGGCCTTACTCGTGGGCCTTGATGAATGGCCGGCGAATGTGTGCCTCTGTGAGTTGTGGAGGAGGCATCCAATCCGGCTATCCGCTGGGCAGGGCTCCAGGGAGCACTGCTGTTAGGAGAAGTGGCTCAGTAATGGCCGCGGCCAGCTTTAAAGGGAGCGCAAGCTCCTACAGGTCTCTGTAAGGCCCAGGTGTGCAGGCCTTGATCGGCTCCTGTGTGGGGGTGGCTGTGTCTGCAATGCAGGCAGTCAGTGGTGTGTCCTTCTTAAAACACTTATTTCACTACAGATCTCGTTAGAGGGGGCTCCCACACCTTTTGTAAATTGTGTTGGTTACCTAAGTGTCCAAGGGAAATACAGACCTGGACCCCTTGCTTATTGTTCCTTATAGATGCTCAGCTTCGCTGTTAAGGGTGCAGTGAGCTAAAACGGGATGGTTTGACCCTCCTTGAGTGGAATACATTTAATCGAGCAAGCAACATGAGCCATGCTCATTCTCGATAGAGGGGGTCCCACACCTTTTGCAAAAAACAGATCACTGTTGTGTAAAATGAAAAAACATAAATGAACACTATGATCGGATCTATCAATAGACCCAATTCACTGAGAGAAGTGGCGAGGTGTTATTCACGGGAATGGGAGGAGCAGAACTCAGACACAAACTGCGCTTCCAGTGTGAAATGAAATGGCATGCCTCTCCAATAGGTAAGCCCTACAATGACTGATGCTCTAATTATCCAAATTGCAGCACTCAACCTCAGAACGACACAAGCCATACTCAAGCCGCTGGGTTTGTAAATTATGAGCACAAAGTTATACAGAAACGTATGCGTGATGCGCAATTTATCCACCACGCGATCACAACTGCCTTGCAACCCATCAGTGCCTTCATGGATGGTCAGGGCCACAGAAAAACTTACTTCAAGCCACATGAAAAGTTCAACTAGGGGAAAATGTAAAGCCTTAGGACTTTTTTAGACTTTCATCCTTTTTTCAAATCGATCTGCATCAAAAGATATGACCCAAAGAGGGAGACCACCCTGACTTGTCGTTCTATTGCGTTGGCCACTCAAACAATACAATGGAAAGATGGTCCATTAAAAATGGCGGAAAGGAAAGAGATGCTCTTGCTACTCCGGCTCATCTTGGTGATCTCTGCTTTTGGATGGTCTCTTTACAAATATGGGTCTGGTGGAGTTTCCAAACAGCCTCACTAAGGCGGGACAACCTGCCTCGCGCTGTACTCTTGCACGAGGTTGTGCTCCATGAGAACACTTCAAAATACATCCAAATCATATTGTCTAATCGTGTCTTGAACTACAGCTACCAGTATTCACTTGCCCTTAAATGATGCACACTGGCAGTTGCGAACAGTGGTCACAGGGAAATGTTACGCCAGTATCGCAGTTCCCATCTGTATTTGCTTTCCGAGCGTTAACCAAGGTTTCACATCCACCCACACCGCGTGGGAACCCTTCTAGCTCCAGGGCTGCCTCTTCTCACGTTCTCGAGTCCGGCATTCCAGCGGCTGGCCTCTCATCCTGTTCTCAAGCCCGCCTTTTCTCGGTCCCAAGCCCAGCCTCTCTGTCGGCAAGGCCTGTGTGTTGTTATTGGTTCCCTCGCTCTGCCCTTGTTTACACAATCCCCTTCTCCACCCCTCGGGTCAGAACAGAGCAGGATTTATTTTTAAGAGGCCTGAAGAGCAGGGCGGCCTGCGTTTTGGTGGGAACAGGCCCTGGGACAGGGAGTACCATTCTAAAATAAACAGGGAAAACACCGAATATTAATGGTCTGTGGGTCACATAAATTAATCACCAGAAAATAGTTCTGCACGGGTCTTCCATTATTTAAAAGGAATCTCGAATCTACAAAAGCTGTTTACTCTCCCATGTTGCCTGCTTCGCGCTTAAACGTGCCCCATTGACCTCAACACGTCCTGAACCCCAATAGTCTAGGGAGGACACGAAGTGTTTGCCTGATGTTCTCTGTCGAAGCCTGTGTTAAACACTATATGGGACCCTTTGACATTGATATTTTATGTTGTTTTATCGAGGGCTGGACAGAAGTATGCCACAGAAGCACCTTTTTAAGATAGATGAGAGAAGAGCCAGAAGAGCGGGCATCCCACACCCAGCGTGGTGCAGGTGAAACTGCTGTAACTGCCGCCACCAGAACACTGAGGCAGAACTGTCTCGTGGTGACCGTGCAACCTCTGGGCCCGCCGCTCCACGGTGACAGATCCTAGGGTGTTTCTGACGTTAATGTCCTTCCTGCACCTTCCTTGTTGCCGTTCCATGTACCCTCATTCTTTGCTGGTAAAAGGAGGGAGGGTGCTTTATATCCTGTCTGTCTTGTTGTGGTGAAAATGTTGGGAGTGTGACTGACAGAGCGATGCTGTGGAATCTTCTTGTGAGTGGACAATCTCAGTGTTATGTTAGTGGCAGTTCCAGAAGTTCCAACGGCACCACTCTGGGTGTGGGAAGCCTGGTGTTCTGCCTCTTCTCCTGCATGCTTGCATTCTCTCCAACTGTGGCAAAATGACTACTGTTCTGCAGGGGTGCAGGGATGCGTAGTAGCCACTACACAGCCACACACTACTACTACTACTACTACTACTACTACTATGCCAGCATTGATCCAAGTCACAAAGGTGAAGGAGCCACATCATGAACAGTTTCTAGGGCCTCATTACGAGGTTGGAGGTAGCCTTGCCGGTAGTACCGGCAAGGCTACCTCCAAACTTGCAACCGGGTCCGGAACCCGTGAATGGGCAATTACCGGTGTATTCTGGCCCCACCGGACCCGGTAATTTCCCTTTCGCAGGTGCTGGAACCAGAACATCCCTATTCCCATCCCATTTCAGCCCCATAGGGCTCAATGGGAATGGGGACGTCGGATGCACCGGCAGCATTTAGAATGGTGCCGGTGCATCCGACTTGCTGTGCTCGCGGGTGCCGCTCTGACAGTCACCCGCAAGCACAGTTCGTAGTATGGCGGTACGGTAGCAACGGTGTCGGTAGAGCTACCAGCACCGTTGTTACCTTACCGCCATACTTATAATGAGGCCCATGTCTTTTGCCTCTGAGGGTAGCACGTTCCGAGGGCAGGCTATAGTCTTCAGAAGGGGATGTGAGCTGGTGACAGTAGAAACCCAAACAGAATTGGTACAATCATTCCAAAATAATAGAATGTCCAGTCAAAGTTCTATAAACCTAAGACCCTCATCAAACAAAAAAATGCACACAGCTAATTGAAAACATTCAAGTACCTTCCCTGTTGAAGAGAACACAGAGAATGCAGACTTTATAGTGAAAAGGGCACTTTGGGTCTTGTAGACAAGGGCAAGACGGGCAATACTTTAGCAGCAGTGTTATTAAAAAGAAAATGCCTTTTGGGAAAGTTAGAAAGTGGGGTCTTACCAGTCACTAGGAACTTAAAAGGAGGGCCAGTTGGAGAGAACCATCAACAGAACCTTTATAAACGTTTTCTTGGCACTCAACAACGCTGCACTGGACTTCCATGCTCCACACTAATGACGAGGCATGGACGAGGCGATTCGAGATGTTCTCTCCTAATTGATCGAAGTGGCTGCGGCATCGAGATGGCTCGAGACAATGGCTTCCAGAGGTTCTTGTCAGTGATGAGATGAGCGGAAAAATGGCTGTTGCTAGATTCAGTGTGTGGTCCAGATGCAGTGAGTCCCCTGAGTCTTCGTGGTCAAGCCAGCTGGTTAATTGAGTTAAGCGATGGAATCCGATGGGCCAAGTAACAGATCGAAGCTTCTTGGAATGCCAAGATCAGCACCATGGGTCCCTTTGTGGTTCAAAGTTGGCGAGCATGGTCAAGTAGGTTAGAAATTCACATAAACCCCATAATAGGGCTTCTTCGCTGAATATGGCTTCAGAGGTGCTGGGATGACCATTTCAGGGTCTTCAGGGCCAAAGTGAGTGCTCATTTCTGCACTCCAGGAAGGTTGTCTGGCACCTGTAGGGGTCCTTCAGCTCTGGTGAGCAAGAACCTGGTTCCAGTGGAAAGGCAGTAGAGCTTCACCCCAAATGAACCTCTAGCGTGGTTGAGGGCAGGAGCTTACCCCCTGCTGGTAAGTCTCTGGTCTTCACCTGTCTAGCAGATAACTTTGTAACAGACTGAATTCCCAACCAGGTTTTAGGGAATCCTTCTGTGATGCTGGAAATGCATCGGAGGGACAGGGCCTCCGTATCCTTGTCCTTTACTGCTTTTTATCGTGTGTTCTGTCGTGTTTTCTGCGCATGAGTTCATGTGGGACTCTTGGCGGTGCAGCTCTCTCTTTTAGTTTGGTGAACACACCCATGGGATACCCTTATGACACCCATGGGTAGGGGTGCAACCCTGTGCCCCTAGTGTATGTTTTTGGGCACCTGTGTGTGACCCATAGAGCAGGGTATGGGCTGGTGACAGCTATGTGCTGAATTGACTGGTGCCCTGAGCATCCTCCATTTTGGGATGCCCAGGCCCTGTCACTGGAATTGGTAGATTCCTGATGGAGACAAAATGACCCCCATGGCCTCTTGCCTTCCATCTGACCACAAAAGTGATGGGTGGAAGGTTTCCAATGAATCTAAACCACTGGCAATTGCTCTGGGCAACCTTCCACACCACCGTTTTTTAGCCCGTCTGCGCCATTGCAAAAGGGGACCAACCATGTGCAAATCAGTCAGCAGCTGCCGCCACCGAAGGTAGCAGCCCAGTCCGAACTGCTAGGCCGGGTCCCCTCTGCACAGAAAACCAAGCAACCCCAGACATGTTTCGGCCTTGTTGGACCTCCTCAGTGAGGTGCAGCCTGGTTCCCTATGGCGCAGTGAGCAAGGGACCCACGTCTGGGCATACCCTCTCTCACAAGGAGAAACAAACTGACCACAAAAGTGATGAGTGGAAGGTTTCAAATGAATCTAAACCACTGGCAATTGCTCTGGGCAACCTTCCACACCACCGTTTTTTAGCCCCTCTGCGCCATTGCAAAAGGGGACCAGCCATGTGCAAATCAGTTAGCAGCTGCCACCACCGAAGGTAGCAGCCCAGCCCGAACTGCTAGGCCGGGTCCCCTCTGCACAGAAAACCAAGCAACCCCAGACATGTTTCGGCCTTGTTTGACCTCCCCAGTGAGGTGCAGCCTGGTTCCCTGTGGTGCAGCGAGCAAGGGACCCACGTCTGGGCAAACCCTCTCTCACAAGGAGAAACAAACTGACCACAAAAGTGATGGGTGGAAGTTTTCGAATGAATCTAAACCACTGGCAATTGCTCTGGGCAACCTTCCACACCACCGTTTTTTAGTCCGTCTGCGTCATTGCAAAAGGGAACCAGCCATGTGCAAATCAGTCAGCAGCTGTCGCCACCGAAGGTAGCAGCCCAGCCCGAACTGCTAGGCCGGGTCCCCTCTGCACAGAAAACCAAGCAACCCCAGACATGTTTCGGCCTTGTTGGACCTCCTCAGTGAGGTGCATCCTGGTTCCCTGTGGCACAAAGAGCAAGGGACCCATGTCTGGGCATACACTCTCTCACAAGGAGAAACAAACTGACCACAAAAGTGATGGGTGGAAGGTTTCGAATGAATCTAAACCACTAGCAATTGCTCTGGGCAACCTTCCACACCACCGTTTTTTAGCCCGTCTGCGCCATTGCAAAAGGGGACCAGCCATGTGCAAATCAGTCAGCAGCTGCCGCCACCGAAGGTAGCAGCCCAGCCCGAACTGCTAGGCCGGGTCCCCTCTGCACAGAAAACCAAGCAACCCCAGACATGTTTCGCCCTTGTTGGACCTCCTCAGTGAGGTGCATCCTGGTTCCCTGTGGCGCAGCGAGCAAGGGACCCACATCTGGGCATACCCTCTCTTACAAGGAGAAACAAACTGACCACAAAAGTGATGGGTGGAAGGTTTCGAATGAATCTAAACCACTGGCAATTGCTCTGGGCAACCTTCCACACCACCGTTTTTTACCCCGTCTGCGCCATTGCAAAAGGGGATCAGCCATGTGCAAATCAGTCAGCAGCCGCCGCCACTCAAGGTAGCAGCCCAGCTCGAACTGCTAGGCCGGGTCCCCTCTGCACAGAAAACCAAGCAACCCCAGACATGTTTCGGCCTTGTTGGACCTCCTCAGTGAGGTGCAGCCTGGTTCCCTGTGGCGCAGCGAGCAAGGGACCCACGTCTGGGCATACCCTCTCTCACAAGGAGAAACAAACAAACTGCCAGTGGTTTAGATTCGGGCTGGGCTGCTACCTTGGGTGGCGACAGCTGCTGACTGATTTGCACATGGCTGGTCCCCTTTTGCAATGGTGCAGACGGGCTAAAAAACGGTGGTGTGGAAGGTTGCCTAGAGCAATTGCCAGTGGTTTAGATTCATTTGAAACCTTCCACCCATCACTTTTGTGGTCAGTTTGTTTCTCCTTGTGAGAGAGGGTATGCCCAGACGTGGGTCCCTTGCTCGCTGCGCCACGGGGAACCAGGCTGCACCTCACTGAGGAGGTCCAACAAGGCCGAAACATGTCTGGGGTTGCTTGGTTTTCTGTGCAGAGGGGACCTGGCCTAGCAGTTTGGGCTGGGCTGCTACCTTCGGTGGCGGCAGCTGCTGACGGATCTGCACATGGCTGGTCCCCTTTTGCAATGGTGCAGACGGGCTAAAAAACGGTGGTGTGGAAGGTTGCCCAGAGCAATTGCCAGTGGTTTAGATTCATTCGAAACCTTCCTCCCATCACTTTTGTGGTCAGTTTGTTTCTCCTTGTGAGAGAGGGTATGCCCAGACGTGGGTCCCTTGCTCGCTGCGCCACAGGGAACCAGGCTGCACCTCACTGAGGAGGTCCAAGAAGGCCAAAACATGTCTGGGGTTGCTTGGTTTTCTGTGCAGAGGGTACTTGGCCTAGCAGTTTGGGCTGGGCTGCTACCTTCGGTGGCGGCAGCTGCTAACTGATTTGCACATGGCTGGTCCCCTTTTGCAATGGTGCAGACGGGCTAAAAAACAGTGGTGTAGAAGGTTTCCCAGAGCAATTGCCAGTGGTTTAGATTCATTCGAAACCTTCCACCCATCACTTTTCTGGTCAGTCTCTTGCCTTCCATCGCCTGTTACCTTGATCTTCCCGAAGTCCCGGGAAGCCCTGCCTTTGTCCCTTCCCCCTGACTGGCTGTTGGGTGGAAGTTCCATATATGGTAGTGTGGGGAAGTGCCTACCAGACTGGCTGGAGCTTCCCAACGACCGTATGTTGTGGGTATGCCTCTGGGTGGGACCTGGGTGAATGGAGTGTGTGACGAATAGGCATTCTATGCTGTGGTGTCTAGTATCTGGTGGTTGACACAATGACTGAGACAGCCCTGCAAGAAACTGGTATGAATGCAGTATGGAGTGTTGAATGGCTTGGTACTTGTCCCAATACACCTAACTTGTGAGTGTCTGGAGAGAAGTGAATGGCCTGAATGCACCGTGTGCTTGATTGGGTATCAGGTATTAATATCTCCACATATATGGTCGCCGTAAATAATATTGGTGGGAAAATGTTGTGGCGATATTATTTGGGTGACCATATATATGGCGACAGGGGCAAAACATTTTTTGTTTTTTTTTTAAATCAAAAAATTTGGGGGTTGTGGGGGTGTCCCCCGCATGTTCCATGCAATAATGTTGCCACAAAAAAAAGACAATTTTTCGGCGATATTTTTGCATGGCCATATTTTTGTGGAGACATTATTACATGGAACCCTTGATTGGCTGCCTGCCTGCCTGAATGCCCTTAGTCGTGATTGGATGCTTGAGTATGACCCAGCGGAATGAATGGGAGATCAACAGTATATCTGGGGACCTCTCACTGCTAGGAATCGTGTTCAGAAGCTGAAGTCCACTGCGACGAGTAACTGGAGTGAAGCTTGAACTTTAAGCCATGCTGCACGAGAAGAATTGCTGTTGCTCTCCTTCACAATCTGAAAGCTGCTGTGCCTCCAAGGACTGACCCAGAGAGGACCTGGTAAGGCACCCTCTTCCCGAGCTACGAGGGACCATCGTGCACCAGCAGATCTTTGCCAAAGCTCCCTGGTAGACCGACCTTCAACAGGCTGCCGACCCGATACGGAGACTGCTGCGGAATCTCAACGAGAAGTGCCCGGATTGTTGTCCGCCACTGTCGACAACCGCCATCGCTGACTGGAGCCGCCATGCTCCCCTTTTCCCTAAGAACTTCATTGATCCAAGGACGCTCCCGTCTGCATCGTCGACGCTGTATCCTGCTGGAGAAGGCCTGACTGTGAACGCGCCGAGGAGCATTCGCCAGTGAGTTTCCCACCACCCAAAGACTACAGAGATGCTGACGAATCGACGCCCTTGATGGGCCACAGTTCTTCAAACTCTTTGCAGTCCAGAACTATCGACACTGAGGTGCCCCGCACGCCTCTTCCTTGCAGGACGTTTTACGCTTCCCCGTCAACGAGCACCGCTAGGAACGACATGGCCACTTCACCGTCGTAGCTCGACCTGTTCTCCGTCGAATGTTCGATGACACATGACTCCTGCCTTAAAGGGAGGGCACTCAAGGAAGGCCGTCGATTCCCCGATGAGGAACACTACAACGCCATGGTACTTTGGGGTTGCAGAACTATTGGAAAGTCTAGTGTGAACAATATATGGACTGGGCTTGTGATACATCTTTGCTTTACAGGTTGCCCAGGTGGGGGGTTCTCCACACAGAACTGTCTCCAGGTAGCAGGACCAGTATTCTGTCAATTGTTCCTTCCTCTCTACTGCTGGTTTCCTCTTTATTTTGATCTGTGTGTCATTCTGACCGTATGCACTTTAATGAGATCTGATAACGTTAGTGGTACCACTTTAGAACTGTACATATTTACCATTGTTGATTTTTGGAGTACAAAGTGAGTTATCATGATAGTGTACGTGCCCTTGAATATTAATTATATAAAGACTGTGTTTTAACCGATACAGTGTGTGGACATTCCTTTGTGCGTGCTTGGGGGCTACACTGTACTTAAGAACGAGCCCGCATCACCTCCTGAGAATCTAGGCCTTGATTGCTCGACCACGTACCAATAATAGAGAATCTTGGCTGGGGTCCTCTGTGCCTCTCCTCTACCATATAGAGAGCGGAAGCACAGACACCCCCCACCGGCATCTTTACACTGGCGGCAGCGGTGGAATGCTCATGGTTTTAAGAATCAGTGTATAACCGTGCAACTTACAAAGGATATCTGTACTTTGTTAAATTAAGGTTTAGTTGTGTACAGGATAACTGCATTACAAGCAATGGAATCTATTGCGAATGGTAAATTGACTCAGATGAGCTTAGATGCTCTCCAGGGTGCTTGTGAAGACAGGGAGTTAGACTTTGTGGATAAGTCTAGGGCTGAGCTGATAGCTGCCCTTGTGGACTACCAGACTGATTGTGAAGCTCTTGAAGGGCGTGGGTGCAACCAATGAGGACTCTACCCCGGGGGTTGTCGCCGAATCTGATTCTGGGAATGCCACCATTCCTGCTGCCTCTGTTCCAAACCCCAGCACTTCCTTGGAGCTTGAGTTATTAAGGATGAAATTGGCCTTTGAACATAGCAAGTTGGAAATAGATGCTGAGTTTAAGAAAGAGGAGTTGGCACAACAAGTGGAGCTCAAGAATCGGGATCTTAAGCTCAGAGATAGAGATCTTGAATTTAAAGATAGGGATCTTGAACTCCAAGATAAGGACCTCGAACTCAAGAACCAGGACACTGAATGTCAGCGAATCCAGTTATAGAAAGCTTGAGTGGAGACTTTAGCTAAACCAGTTGAGAGTGTCAGGTCCCCAGCAACCAAGTTTATGAAAGATTTGGTTGGTGTGTATGCAGAGGGTTTTTATATCCTCCAATGGATTGAAGCGTTTGAAATGGCTTGTGCAGTTCATGATGTTGATAAAAGAGATTGGGATAAGTGTTTGTTAAGCAGAGTGCCTCAACCTGGATTTGACTGTATTCTGAAACTGAGTGTGGAAGAAAGAGGTCAGTATGAGTGCATGAAGTCTGCTTTAATTGCCAAGTTTGGCAAGACGTCTACCCAATACCTTAAACGGTTCAGGGATTTTAAGAAACGAGAGAATGTGTCTTGGATTGACTGGGTGAGTGCTGCGCACATGAACCTGATGGGGTGGATTGATGGTTACAAAGTGAAAACGTTTGTTGAATTGTCCCACCTTTTGTTTTTTGAGCATTTTACGGAAGCCTGTTCACCAGAGCTGCATCAGTATATTGCTGACCAGAACATTTTGGACCCCTTTAAGCTGGCTAGGTTGGCTGACAAGTGGGTTTCTCACCGGGTGTCCCCTAAGGACTCCAGTGGGAAAGACAAGGACAAAGAAAAGGGGGCCTCTCAGAAAGCTGAGGAGTCCCAAAAGCAGTCACAGTCGGGTAAACCAAAACCCTCCTCTCCGAAGACCCAAAAACCTAGTGGGGATAAGTCTGTTGTGGGTAGGAGTAAGAGTAGTGGTCTGCCTGCTGCAAAGCAGGGTCCCAGTGGTTCCAGTACTGTACCCCACACTCCTGGCACTCTTTGGGATTGTGGGGCTCTGGACCACCAAATGGGTGACCCCAAGTGTAAGGGTAAGGCACTTGGAGTCCAGGCTGTCAACCTGTCCTCCCCTCCTCTATTGGGATCACCTTCGGTGCTCCTGTAGAGATTTACTTAGTGTCCCTTGGGGCCTGGGACCAGTACGCAGAAGTACTGCCGACTATCCCACAGAACACGCATAGATTTTTGAGAAGTGTCCTCTTGAACGGCTAGCCTTCTACTGGTTTGAGAACCACTGGGGCAAGCATGACAGTGGTGGACAGGACCCTGATCAAGCCAGAGGACTATGTAGGTGCTCCTCTGAGAACCACCAGGTTAGCTGGTGGGCCTCCCAAATTATCACCTCTAGCCTTAGCCAACATTACGATTGGAGACAAGACAGTAAAGCTTCCGGTCCTGGTTCAGGACAACGTGCCTGCAAACATTTTGTTGGGAAACGATTTGGTCGAATTAGGGATGATCGCGGATGGTCTACCCATGGCTGCTGTGGCAGTCACCCGATTGCAGGTCACACAGGGTACGGCTGTGAGCCCAATACCCTCGCCGACGGGGAAACCCAAGGCTAAATGGAAACAGAGGAGTAAGAAGGCCACCTCTGTGGAGGGAGCCCCTGCTCTTCCTGCTGTTCCTACAGCACCCACTGGGATCCATGCTCCGGACGGGCTGGGTCCAGTAGTGAATCCCGTCTCAACTCCTGTGGGAGAAGAACCAGAAGACTTTCCTGTGGGAGATGCTCTCGACCCAGAGGATCATCCCGACCTTCAATGCTTGTTAGCTGAAGGGGGACCCTCCAGGGTGGACTTCTGTAAGGGACAGAGAGAGTGCCACTCTCTCAAGGGTCTGAGGAAACAGGCCCTGTCCCAGGCACAAGGAGAAGTGCCTAGGACATTCCGGATTTATTGGGAGGGTGAGCTCCTTGTTAGTGAGCCCACTAAGCCTGAACCTGGTGCCCTCAAGGGGTTGGTGGTATCCCAGGTTTAAAGGCCCTTCCTGCTGCAGTTGGCCATGAGGTGCCCTTGGCTGGCCATCTTGGTACCAAGAAGACTAAGCAGACGCTCTCTGCCCATTTCTACTGGCCCCGGATGGGAGTAGAAGTGGAGTCCCACTGCAGGACCTGCCCAACTTGTCACTGGTCTGGCAAGACTGGAGGCAGTGTTATTGCCCCACTGCAGCCATTGCCAGTGGTTGGCACACCGTTTGAGAGGGTGGGAATTGACATTTTTGATCCCCTTGACCCTCCCACTTCAGGTGGACATCGGTTCATCCTGGTCTTGGTTGATCAGGCCACCAGGTACCCTGAGGCTATACCTCTTCGGACTATTACTGCCAAGGTGGTTGCCAGGGCTCTCCTGGTCATTTTCACCCACATTGGATTCCCTTAGGAGGTTGTCTCTGATAGAGGATCCAACTTCATGTCGAGTTACATGAAAACCACGGGGAAAGAGTGCGGGATAACCTATAAATTCTCCACCTGTTACCACCCCCAGACCAATGGTCTGGTTGAGAGATTTAACAAAACTCTCAAGGGCATGCTAGGCGCTTTGGAAGAGCCCCCAAGGAAGAAGTGGGATCTTCTCCAGCCATGCCTGCTGTTTGCTTACAGAGAGGTACCCCAAGAGGGTGTTGGTTTCAGCCCCTTTGAGTTACTCTTTGGACATCCCGTGAGGGTCCCCATGCCTTAATCAGAGAAGGTTTGGAAGCCACCCCTCCAGGTCCCGCCAAGCAAGTGGGGGACTATGTGTTAGGCCTCAGACGGAGGATGACACAGATGATGGGTCAGGCAACAGCGAATCTTAAGGCCAGCAATGAATTGAACAAGCACTGACATGACCTTAAAGCATCGCAAGTCGATTGGACTCCGGGACAGGAAATCCTTGTGATGGAGCCTACCAAGCCTAGAGCTTTGGCAGACAAGTGGACTGGACCCTTCAGGATCATCTCCAAGATGGGCGAAGTCAATTATCTGGTTGACATGGGAGCCACGGGGGTAGCCCCTCAGGTATTCCATGTTAATAGGCTCAAGCCTTTCCACAGGCTAGCCGAAGTCTCATGTCTCTTGCTAGCTTCAGAGCAAGAAGAGGATGAGAGTGAGCCCCTTCCTGATTTGCTGCATAGCAACCCTCAGGATGGCTCAGTGGGAGTACATCTCTCTCCCGATCTGACGGTCGAGCAGCAGAAGGCCTGCATGACTTTGTTCTGGCAGTACGCCTCTCTGTTCTCACTGACACCAGGCCTTACACTGTGGTGTAGGCACGAGATTGACACTGGTGACAGTGTGCCTGTCAAAAGCAGGTGCTACCATTTGTCAGATACTGTAAAGAACCACATCCAGGCTGAGGTCGCCAAGATGTTGGATCTGGGTGTAATTGAACCCTCAACTAGTCCCTGGTCCAGTCCAGTGGTCCTTGTCCCCAAGGCAAGATCCCAGGCAGGTACCAAGGATTGGAGGTTCTGTGTGGACTACCGAGGAGTCAATGCCGTCACCAAAACTGACGCACACCTATTGCCCAGGGCTGATGAGCTCGTGGACACCATAGGTGCTGCAAAATTTGTGAGCACCTTTGACCTTACCTCAGGCTATTGGCAAATAGCTCAGACGGACCATACCAAGGAAAAGACGGTGTTCTCAACACCAGAGGGACTCTACCAGTTTAGAGTCATGCCTTTTGGGTTGAAGAATGCCCCTGCCACTTTCCAGAGATTGGTCAACCATGCACTCAGTGGGCTGGAAGCCTTTTGTGTGGCTTACTTAGACGACATTGCCGTCTACAGTTCCACCTGGGAAGAGCATTTGACACATGTGGATAGGTGTTGCAGGCCTTGAAAAGGGCTAACCTCACTATCAAGGCCACCAAGTGCCAGATAGCTCAGGGGAAAGTCACGTATCTTGGTCATGAGGTAGGAGGGGGTCAAATCCAACCTCTCCCCAGTAATGTACAGGATGTACAGGACTGGGAAACTCCCACTACTCAAACCCAGGTGAGATCCTTTTTGGGCCTCACTGGGTATTATCGCAATTTCATGGTGGACTATGGAACCATAGCTGCACCACTGGCAGCTCTGACTTCACCCAAACAGCCTAAGAAGGTTAATTGGACTGAAGACTGCCATATGGCCTTTGATTGCTTGAAAGGAAGTCTGTGTAGGTCACATGTGTTGTGTGCGCCCGATTACAGCAAGCCCTTTTTAGTTCAAACTGACGCTTGCGACACTGGAATTGGAGCTGTCTTGTCTCAGTTAGATGACAAAGGAAGAGAACATCTGATCATATTCATCAGTAGGCAACTTAAGGGTAGGGAACTTAGGTGGGCTACTGTTGAAAAGGAATCTTTTAGAATAGTTTGGAGTCTTAGGCGTTTTAGACCCTACGTTACCGGGTCTACCTTCAAGGTCCAAACCGATCATAAACCCTTGAAGTGGCTTATGCAGATGAAGGGTGAAAACCCGAAACTACTCAGGTGGTCCATTAGCCTGCAAGGGCTAGACTTCACCATTGAGCACAGACCAGGGAAGAGTCACTATAATGCAGATAGCCTTTCCAGAAGGTATGTTGACCGTCTGGATGAGGGTGTCTATCTCGTGGGAGATTAGGCACCCTAACCTCAGTCTGGGGGGGACGACTGGGATGCTGGAAATGCATCGGAGGGACAGGGCCTCCATATCCTTGTCCTTTACTGCTTTTAATCGCATGTTTTGTCGTGATTTGCACGCCGGGGTTCATGTGGGACTCATGGCAGTGCAGCTCTCTCTTTTGGTTTGGTGAACAGACCCGTGGGACACCCGTATGGCACCCATGGGTACAGGTGCAACCCTGTGCCCCTAGTGTATGTTTTTGGGCACCTGTCTGTGATCCACAGAGCAGGGTATGGGCTGGTGGCAGCTATGTGCTGAATTGACTGGTGCCCTGAGCGTCCTCCATTTTGGGATGCCCAGGCCCTGTCACTGGAATTGGTAGATTCCTGATGGAGACAAAATGGCCCCCATTGCCTCTTGCCTTCCATCGCCTGTTACCTTGATCTTCCCGAAGTCCCGGGAAGCCCTGCCTCTGTCCCTTCCCCCTGACTGGCTGTGGGGTGGAAGTTCCATATATGGTAGTGTGGGGAAGTGCCGACCAGACTGGCTGGAGCCTTCCCAACAACCGTATGTTGTGGGTACGCCTGTAGGTGGGACCTGGGTAAATGGAGTGTGTGACGAATAGGCATTCTATCTTGTGGGTGTCTAGAATCTGGTGGTTGACACAATGACTGAGACAGCCCTGCCCGAAACCGGTATGAATACAGTATGGAGTGTTAAATGGCTCGGTACTTGTCCCAATACACATAACTTGGAATGGCCTTAGTCGTGATTGGATGCTTGAGTATGACCCAGCGGAATGAATGGGACATCAACAGTATATCTGGGGACCTCTCACTGCTAGGAATCGTGTTCAGAAGCTGAAGTCCACTACGACAAGTAACTGGAGTGAAGCTTGACCTTGAAGCCCTGCTGGATGAGAAGAATTGCTGTTGCTCTCCTTCACAATCTGAAAGCTGATGTGCCTGCAAGGACTGACCCAGAGAGGACATGGTGAGGCACTCTCTTCCCGAGCTACGAGGTACCATCGTGCACCAGCAGATCTTTGCAAGACAGACCTTCGACAGGCTGCCGACCCAATACGGGGACTGCTGTGGAATCTCAAAGAGAAGCGCTCGAACTGTTGTCCGCCACTGTCGACAACCGCCAGCGCTGACTGGAGCCGCCATGCTCCCATTTTGCCTAAGAACTTCATTGATCCAAGGACGCTCTCGTCCGCATCACCGCCGCTGTATCCTGCTGGAGAAGGCCTGACCGTCAACGTGCCGAGGATCATCCGCCGGTGGGTTTCCCGCCACCCAAAGACCACAGAGACGCCGAAGACACAACGCCCTTGCTGGGCCACAGTTCTTCAAACTCTTTGCGGTCTAGAACTATCGACACCAAGGTGCCCTGCACGCCTCTTCCTTGCAGGACGTTTACGCTTCCCTGTCAATGAGCACCGCTAGGAACGATGCGGCCACTTCACCGTCGTAGCTCGACCTGTTCTCTGTCAGACGTTCGACGACCCATGACTCCTGCCTTAAAGGGAGGGCACTCAAAAAGGGCTGTCGATTCCCCGACGAGGAACGCTACAATGCCAAGGTACTTTGGGGTTGCAGAACTATTGGAAAGTCTAGTGTGAACAATATATGGATTGGGCTTGTTATACATCTTTGCTTTACAGGTTGCCAAGGTGGGGGGATCTCCACACAGAACTGTGTCTAGGTAGCGGGACCAGTATTCTGCCAATTGTTCAATCATCTTGATTTCCTTCCTCTCTCTACTGCTGGTTTCCTCTCTATTTTGATCTGTGTGTCATTCTGACCGTATGCACTTTAATAAGATCTGATAACGTTAGTGGTACCACTTTAGAACTGTACATATTTACCATTGTTGATTTTCGGAGTACAAAGTGAGTTATCGTGATAGTGTACGTGACCTTGAATATTAATTATATAAAGACTGTGTTTTAACCGATACAGTGTTTGGACATTCCTTTCTGGGTGCTTGGGGACTACACTGTACTTAAGAACCAGCCCGCATCACCTCCTGAGAAGCTAGGCCTTGATTGCTCGACCACGTACCAATAATAGAGAATCTTGGCTGGGGTTCTCTGTCCTCTCCTCTACCATATAGAGAGCGGAAGTACAGACACCCTCCACCGGACACCTTCAACACAAGGAAGGGTCCCTCCTATTATATTGACAAAATGCCACAGCTGACTGTTTCCCTTCTAGTCTTTTGTAAAGGCTCCAATCATGAGGCCTCATTACGACCCAGGCAGTAACCATGGCGCTAGTAGCACCATGGTTGCCGCCGGTATTTTACCAACTCCGCCATGGTGAATGGCCGAATTACCGCTGGCGGGGCGGTAATTCCCCATTCACCATTGGCCCTTCCCCATTCCCATTTTTGCCCCATAGGGCTCAATGGGAATGGGGAAGGTGGTAATTACGGTACCGCAAATTGTGCTACTGTAATTACCTCAAAAGTCCCTTTGCGGGTTCCTTCTTTAACGGCTGGTAAAACCAGCCGTTAAGATCAGGACCCTCAAAGGGACCTCGTAATTAGGCGGTAATGGTTTAACGGCTCCGACACCTTTTACGGCGCCGTTAACCCCTTACCGCCTGGGTCGTAATGAGGCCCATGGAGTTGTGATAAATGTCCTTCTCCTTGTGATGTCATACCCAAAGCCGCCTGCAGGAAGGGCGGGAGAAGGGGCAAAAGGGGCAAGGAAGTTTGAAAAGCCACAGAAAGAACAAAGATAGCAGAACCCCTCAATTGACTGTACCACTGTCCCAGGCCATTTTTTGTATGATAAAATGACTGTTGCTCTTCAGCAGTACAGACGTGGATACTGGCTAAAACACCCACTCAGACACACAGTACTTCGAAACCAGCAGTGATGCAAATCATGAAAATGAAACAGGCAGAACTCAAAAGGTTTATCTCCTTTACCACGTTTGGAAGCACAGGCCAAGGCTAGGCTATATCTTCACGAGTGGTGTGAGCTGATACAGTACAAAGCTACAGTACAAAAGCAAACCAATTCAGTTTTTCCAAAATAATCGAATGTGCAATAAAGGTTCTATAAACATATTGATACTTAATCCCTCCAAAAATGCAAGCAACTAATTACCAGGGAAAACAAAAACTTTAAAAGAAGCACAGAGAATGCAGACCTTTGTGAAAGGGAACTCTGGGTAAATGAGCAAGGGTGTTCAATTAATAGATTGGCCCCAATGAAACTTTTCAAGGATATGTCTTTGAAGATCAAGGTAGAGAAGGAGGACTTAAGAGCTACTATGGTGTCAAAAAGATGAACAGGTCCTCTACACAGTACCTATTTTTGTGTTTGGATGTTCAACATTGGAAACCTGAGATCCTTAGCACTTTAGCTGTGGGCGAGCCGGTGTCGAGACATTCAAGTTGATGAGATCTCACTGGCGGCCAGTGTTAAGCAGGTTTGACGTTGTTGTTCTCCCAATGGTTTCGAGTCAGAGTTTGAGATGGGGAGACCATGGGCCTCATTACAAGTGAGGCAGTAAGGGGCTAATGGTGCCGGTAAAGGTGCAGACGCCGTTAACCCTGTACCGCCTCATTATGAGGTTCCCTCGCGGGAATCGCTCTGGACGTCTGGTCAGACCAGATGTCCTTTGCGGGTCCCGCGAGGGGACCAACAAGCTAACAACGGGCCTGTCATTAACGGGCCCGTTGTTAGCATGCCCCCCATTCCCACTGAGCCCTATGGGGGCTCAAATGAGAATGGGGATGGTCTGGGTCTGGGTTCCCTGAATGGGGAAATACTGGGGCCTCCAAAGTCGGAATGGCCCGGTATTTCCCCATTCAGGGACCACGGACCTGGACCCGGACCCGAGTTTGGAGGCAGCCATGCCCTTATTAAGGGCATGGCTGCCTCCAAACTTGTAATGAAGCCCCATGTCTTCCAATAGTTTGGTGCAGTAGCCAGCAGAGAGATAATGGGTCTGCCGAGTCAAGTCAGCGTTTGAGACAGGTGAGCTTGATGGCTTCCAGTAGTCGAGCGGACAATGGAGTCAGTTGCTCTCTAAGTCGGTATGCTTCAATGGATCAAGCCGGCGTCCGGATGGCTCCAAGTGCAGCAAATGGCTCGAAGTTGGTGCTGAGTGCCAAAAGCAGCACCACAGGTCCTGTGGTGGCTCAAAGGCATCAAGTCAAGTCGTTCCAGCTCAAAGATGTCTGAAAGCATCAGAAACATGGGTCAAGCTGCTTGTGGGCTTTTCGGTTACTGGGAGGCCTAATCCAGGGTCTCCAAGATAAAGTAAGTCCTTCTGATGTGCCCTCCCACTTCAGGGTGTTTGGTTGGCACCTATAGGGGATCACTTAGCTCTAGTGAAAAGGAGCAATCTGCCCAGTGCAGCCAGCAGAGAGGTAATCCTTGGTCGACAGCAGTTCACCCGCACTGTTCCCTGTGGATGGTTAGGGGACTGAGCTCTCCTCTTTCTTGGATGCCTTCTGTCTTCACTTTCCTGGCAGATGACTTTGGGATAGACTGTATCACCCCAAATTAGGTCCAGTGGAATTCTTCTTGTCTTCTTGAAAGTCTAGAGATGAATCAAAGAAGGAAAGGATTTCCTTTCTTTATAAAGGCAAAATATTACAGGGGATTGGCCCAAAGCAAGCTTTTGGTAAGGTGTCCAATCCTGCACTCTGTAATTCCCTTTGCCGTATTTCATCACACCCAGAGCACCTCGCCTGCAGGGAATAGGATCGGGCGGAAGATGTAGGGAGCCCTAAAATAAACCAAGATAGTGGAATTCCTTTCACAGTCCACTTTTCCCTGCAGTCTACTTTAACCCTACCCCATTCCCATGCCTGTTCACTTCAAAGGGACTCCAGTGGTCAGCACCCTGGTGTAAGAGTGTTTTTTGTTAGATCAGTGTTGCCTCTGAAGCATCATTTCCTAAGACTCTTCCTGGGGATGTTCCTGTACCTCACGAAGAAGGTGTTGGCCTTCCTCAGGGTAATTAAAGAGGCAGAAACATGGCCATTGTTCCACATGGCAGTAGTGGGGCAGTCAGACATGTCACTAAAGTGGTTCTAAAGTATGTGTAGTCTTGGGTTACAGAAGATGAGATAATCAGCACACTTAAGGCGGGCTTTCATCCTTTTATTCTCATCCAAAAGTACACTGTCCTAAGAAAAATGAGATTGTATGCCACCTTTGTGGACCTTACAAAGGCATTCAACTGTGTCCCATGGGACCTTCTCTGGCAAGTGTTGGTTAAAAAAAGTGTGCCCCAATGTTTAATTTCTATTATTCAATGATTGTGTAAGAACAATAAGGCAGTTGACTGAGTGGGGTTAGGTGGAAAGGTTACTGCACAATTTGGCATCACCAAAGGTGTAAGAAAGGGCTGCGTCCTTGTGACTCCTTTGGTTTCCATCACTTAGAGGAGGTTATTAAAACCCTGCTTGCGGAAGGCAACAATCCTCTAAAACTGGACCTAAAAAAATATCCTGCCCGCTTTTTTGTGGACAATGCAGTGCTCTTGTTCACTACCCCATAGGGAGCGAAAACATCCTTGGCCTCTTTTATGAAGAAGTGCAGGGAATTGACTCTGGCTGTCAAGCCCAAGTTTTGGAAAACAACAGAAACTGAATGTCAGGGCAGAGTGCACCAATTTGGAGCAAGTTAAGTCACACGACTACCTCGGAATATGTTTTCATGAGAACGTATACTGGACAAGCCAGTGGCTAAGTCTACAGCTACACTAGAAAAATACTGTGGTGGGACCCATGGTTTTTTTTTTTAACAGGCATGGAAGAGGGGCAATAAGACCAACCCTGGATCTGTACATGAAACAGACCACAGCTGCTGCCTTCTTTGGGGCAGAACTTTGGGGTATGCTGATGCTAATACTTTGGCCACTGCAGAAAATAAAGTCTTCTCTTACTACCGCAGGATACGCCTGACGCTTTACTGCATCTAGAAATTACTTTGTGCCCCATAGATGTTATTACTGCAACAAAACCAATTGTATATTGTTTACGGCTATGGCTGACAACGGATCTTGCAGCCTTTAGAAATGACTTAACACATGTGATGTGTCTAGAGGATGGCATGAATCTGCCATGGGTTGCTCATGTCAAAAAGGCCTATTTGACCTGAATGAGCAGGACATATGTTTATATCCCATGCAGATTAATAAAGTCAGGTCCTCCAGAGTTAAAAGCAAACTATGCAAAGAACATTATAAGTAGAAGATGGTGGAAGCATGTAGAAACCTGAAGTTGGCCTCGAGTTATTTTGGTTTTGAAAAATACCTGGAACTCGTCAATCCCACATTTGCCTGTGTCCTGTTTATTAATTTCAGACTGGGCACACTTAAGTTGGCAAAATATACAATGTCATCGGGTTATGGGGGCTCAGGCCTATGCCCCTTTATAGCATTTGTATGGAGACAGTTATACATTTTCATTTTTTTGTCCCAAGACACTGGGTTTGAGAGTGATCTATCTTAAACCTTTCTTAAGAATAGCAGGAACACGTACTACCTCTGGAGCTCTAGCGCTATGTAAAAGATCGTACAGCATAGATATAGGGGATCATTACAAGGTTGGAGGTAGGGGATTAATGGGGCCGGTAAAGCTGCCAGCCCCGTTAAACCCCTACCGGCGCATTACGAGGTTTGCTCGCGGGACACGGTAAGGGCACCTGGTTTTACCAGGCGCCCTTAGCGGGTCCCGTGAGCACCCTCCCCATTCCCATTGAGCCCTATGGGGGCTCGAATGAGAATGGGGAGGTAACGGGTCTGGGTTCCTTAAATGAGGAATTACCAGGTCCTCCAAGGTTGGAATGGCCCGGTAATTCCTCATTTAAGGAACCTGGATGGCCTGGTAATTCCTCATTTAAGGAACCCGGACACGGTACCCAGTAAGGGGGTAGCCATGCCCCTAATAGCAGCATGGCTACCTCCAACCATGTAATGACCAATAGTATATAGAATGGCCAAATGTATTCGCTGTGCTTGGTAATTGAGGCATAAAGTGTAAAACAGGATTTATTGGCCCAACGGCATGGATGCTGATTACTCGGTGGGACATTATTGTCTTATAATAGAATGTTTATTCATGGGGGCTGCAAGTATTTTTTCTCCCTCATTTTGTCTGCTGATTATTGTGGCCATAATGTTTTTGAGATGTTTGTTTTGACTCTATGGCCCTGATTCATGGAATTATTTATGTGTAAAATAGAGATTTGTGTGCCAGTCTGCCCGCAAATCCCTGTTTGACGAAAGGGGATTTTTCAGGCAGAATGGCATGCAAATCCCCGTTTTACACACAAATAATTCCATGAATCAGGGCCTATGTGTCTTTTAATCTGATGTATAAATATTATGGCTTATAATGTTTTACAATGTATCTTTTATAAAATTTGATTTTCCTTGTTTCTATTTCTATGGCTTTGTGCTGAATAAAAGTTATATTGATTCATAACTGACACAAGTGTGACATCAAATTGATGTTGCTGTATAATTGTGTGCTCTCCGTGTCACCCGGCCACCCCAGGCATGGCTTATACTTAACAATTGACTTGCTATCAGACTGAGTAAGTCATACAATTATTGCAATTTAGATCAGAGGTGCAGACAATTATAAATTCACATGACGAACGAGAGACGCAGAACCAGCCACTTTGGAGGCGGGATTTAACCCTATGACATCCATTAAGTACAGACGAAATGTAAATCCAGGGAACATCAGAAACACGACTTGCCCTGATTTTTGGTGTCGAAACTCGTGTTGAAAAATGAAAAAACTTTGGGCCTCATTACAAGTGGGGCGTTAAGAGGTTAACAGTGCCGGTAAAGGTGCCGGCGCCGTTAACCCCGTACCACCTCATTACGGGGTCCCCTTGCGGGACCCGCTTTGGACGTCTGGTCAGACCAGACGTCCTTTGCGGGTCCCGTGAGAGGACCAGCATGTTAACAACGGGCACGTCATTAACAGGCCCATTGTTAGCATGCTCCCCATTCCCATTGAGCCCTATGGGGGCTCAATGGGAATGGGGATGGTCTGGGTCCGGGTTCCCTGAATGGGGAAATACCGGGCCCTCCAAAGTCGGAATGGCCCGGTATTTCCCTATTCAGGGACCAACGACCTGGACCCTAGTTTGGAGGCAGCCATGCCCTTATTAAGGGGCATGGCTGCCTCCAAACTCGTAATGAGGCCCTTTATGTTTAATCACCATTACGGATGAGTACTTTATGACTGATAGAAACGTAATGAATTTACAGTGCTAAACAACTCACTATGGCGCAGTAACAGGTGTGTGAGAAACCCTGTACTATTTAAGTTTTCTCAACATAGTAGAGGAACTCAATGGGGGTCATTACGAGATTGGAGGTAGCCATGGTGCTATTAGCGCCATAATTGCCTCCAAAGTCATGTCCGGGTTCCCTGAATGGGGATTTAACGGGTCATTCCAACATTGGAGGACCCGGTAAGTACCTATTCAAAATACCCATCCCAATCCCTATTCCCATTCGAGCCCCCATAGGGCTCAATGGGAATGGGGAGGGAGCTAATAACGGGGCCGCTAATAACGGCCCCATTATTAGCTCCCTGGTCCCTTAGCGGCTCCCGCTAAGGACGCTGGTTTTACCAGCCGGCCTTAGTGGGACCCGCTAAGGGACCTCGTAATGCGGAGGTAAGGGGTTAACGGCACCGGCATCCTTACCAGCACCGTTAACCCCTTACCGCCGCACTCGTAATGACCCCCAATGTTTTCTGTAGATTCCCACACCAATGTGACATTAGGTTCCAAGTGGAACATTCACAAGTGAATCCGGTCGCGTGGGTCCATAGGTTGATATCACCCAAAAGTTCCTCAATATAAGCAAATTATAAATTCACCTCTGCCTGTATGAAATTGTGTACCTGCAGCTGCCAGAGATGCATATGTGACTTTTGAACCTGCCCTGAGGCCCTCCAGAGCTGGGAGTTAGGGTGGATGCATGCTATGTCAGCAAATCCACATGTTTGTACTATAGTATGGGCATCAAAAATGCATGGAAGGGGTCTGATTAGCAGAACTGTTTTTCAGCAATTCTATTACCTATATCATGTTATGTACTCAAAATAAAAAATAAAAACGCTAAGGTTTTTACACCCTTGCAAATGGCAATTCATCACAGGACCACTCAGTGGGTGGAACGTCTGCCAGAGGATACTCTAACCCCACCCCTTCCTCTGTCTGCCTACTTCAAAAAGGCTCCAGTAATCAGCACCCTTGTTAGGACTCCTGGCACGCATGTCTTTGAAAGCCTGTTCCCAGCTCACCCCCGCAGGGAGATTTATTTTGCTGGGGAGGAGGTGACATCCATTCTACGGAGCATCAAGAGGAAGCTTCATGGCCTCCACCCAGGTATTTCCTGGGTGGGACCCAGGGCAAATAAACTGAATCCACCCAACCCAGCCATGGAATCATTAATGGTCATCAGGATGCTAATTATACAACTTCCAATTGCTTGTGGCTGTATAACTGTGTAATCCTAAATGGCACCCTATCAAGCCAAGCAGGTCTTATTTTTAAAGTTTACTGTGCCACCAGGTTCACACGAAACAAAGAGTATGACTTTGGGAAAGAGGGGGGTTTTGACTACAAAAGCGATCCCCCCACCTGCTTTGAACTTTGGTCTCCAAAAGGCTGCAATCAGGAATGAACGTGTTACCTTTGAACCAGCTCTGCTCCACTGCAGAGCAGTTGCAGGGGTGTCAAGAGACAGACCCAGCAAAGTCTGATGAGTGCACTATGCTTTTACTGGCATGGAGCAATAAGGGCTATGGTCTGATTAGCAAGTCTTGCCTCCAAAAAAGATCTACCCACATCCTTTTATGAAGTAAAAATAAAAAAGCTCAAGCTATACCACCTTCACAGATTGCTGTTCTGTCACACACCAATCCATCCTATACCTATAATCCGGAGTTTAGAAACAAAGCCACATAGCTTAAGAAGCTATTTCTGTGTCTTACCTGCTTCTAGACCTCAATATTAGATATGTCCTGCACTCAACCCAGTGCGCTAAGTGGGGGTAAGACCTACAAAGCCAAACAACTATAGAGTTATATGCAAACAAATTGTAACAACACATCACTGCTATGATTTGTATCAATAAAACAGATTTGTTGGGGTAAGGGCAGTGTACATTATAATCAGTAAAGGGTCACCTTAGTACACTGGGTAGAAGAAACACATGAATACACATACCACCGTCAGGCTTATAAGAATTCAAAACAACAATGCCTAGGCATTTGTGGTGTTGGGCACAGTATTTCATTAAGAAGTTACATTACAAAATGCCCTTTTGGAACAGGAAAAAGGCTACAAACCAGGGCCGGCACCAGAGTTTATCAGCTAGGTGGGCCAGAGGCGTCATTGGGGGGCCCAATTTCCAGTTGGTGTGAGTGTAGCCTAACTAGCCAGGAGCTACATCATTCCAAGCCTCTGGCACAATGCACAGTTTAGATTCTGTTTCCATAAAGACGCTGTGGACAGTTACCCAAACTTCATGAGCTAATGAAGATCAGTACTTAATAATCAATCCCAACCATGACCGCCTCTGGCCGGGCAGTCTTTCAGATTCGTTTGGTCAGAATCCCTCCAGTAAGAACGTACGACAGGAAGCACTGAAACACTGCCTATACTCGCCATCTTGCCTAGTCCTTGGCAGGCAGAGCAAGCCGGCTACACCCCTGAATACAAAGGATACATTCAGATTAGGTAGGAACTTTAAGAGAGGTAACCTTAGAGGGAAGAGAAAACATAGCTTGTACTTGTGTTGTCATTTACCCACCCATGGATTACAGAGGGACTTTTCTAATCCATATGGTAATTTCTACCGACTACCTGCCCCTCACCACCCAAAACACCCACCCGCTGAGATCTCTTTGAGCTAATCAATCCGAAATATCATACCTTTGCATGCCAGAGTTATCTCTAAGCAGTCTGCTGAGAGTTAATGGCTTAGTTGCAGCAGTAAATGGCCAATGGTGTAATTAACATGTCTTAACCAAGTGTGCCATTAGCCACTTGATTGTTATCTGTTCCTTGCATTGAAGTCTTGTTAAAAACAAGCATTGACAAAGTCAGGGGGCTTATGTATAGGTATCAAATTGCCATTTGCCAAGCACTGGTATCACATGTTTAGGTAATCACACAATTTTCCAGCTGGTGCAATCCTGTGGCCAGGTAGTAGCATAAAATCAGTGCCTAGCAAATGCCTATCACATACCTAAACAAAAAGCCCAAACTGTTGCTTTTGCTCTTGCTTGTTTAACCAATCAGCCTATCTGTATTATTTTCATTTGTAGAATTCAAAATGCATAAATATTTAAGATCAATTAATTTAGAATTGGTTCATGTCACACGCTCAAGATATACTCTCTGAGAACAAAAATACTTTAAAAAAATCAATAGAGGTAACAAATGACCAAGACATTTGAATGTTTTCCTCAAAAAGCTGTATTCTTGACAAATGAGAATAGTCCCTTGACAACTGGTTTAATGTGGTAATGTTCACGTTAACTCTGAAAACTCCCTTACAAAGGTATCCATATTATTGACAAATTAAAATATTTGTTCGACAGCTGGTTTAAATGGGTAGTTTTCTATTTATTTCTGAAAACTGTCATACAAAGTCATCCATGAAAAAAATGCTGTATTCTTGAGAAATGAGAATAGTGCGGTGACAACTGATTTAAAGGGGTAATGTCCTCTTTATCTTTGAAAACGTTCTTACAAAGGCACCAATGCAAAAAAACCTGTATTCTTTAACACATGAGAATATTCCTTTGACAAGTGGTTTAAAGGGATAATTTTCTCTTTATTGTCTGCTAATATGGTTCGATTTGCTTTGTGATCATGAAGCACTGAGTGCCGAAAGGGTGTGGCGACTAGACGGCACATAGTAGAAAATGAGTTCTCAGAGGATGCAGTTGAAATGCCTATGACCAGTGCAGAAACATACATTTCATGTAGTCCTGGAAAAGAGGTATTTATCACTTCACAAATTGTGGCAATATCTTAACGTGCTGTGATTTTCTGCTGCCAAAGTAGTTTTGCTGACTTGTTTTGGGTATAAAAGAGGTGAACATATAATGAACAAACAATGGCATCCAGAAAATGCGGTGATGAGGGAACCAGAGCAGCAATGGCTTCTATTAGCACAGTGGGCCTCATTCTGAGTGGGGCGGTAAGGGATACCGGGCACTGGTAAGGAGACCGGTGCCGGTAATCCCTTACCGCCCTACTACGAGTTCCCTTAGCGGGTCCCTCCTTTAACGCCTAGTTTTACCAGGCATTATGGACGGCACCCGTTAAGGGAAATCAAAGCCAATAACGGTACCGCAAATTAGGGTACCGTTATTAGCTACTTCCTCCTTCCCATTGAGCCCTATGGGGGCTCAATTGGGAATGGGGAATGTTTTTTTCAATGGGGACTTACCGGTCCCACAAAGGTCGGACTACACCGGTAAATCCTCATTGAATGAGACCGGTGCCGGTACCATTATTGGAGGCAGTCATGGCACAAATAGCGCCATGACTACCTCCAATCTCGGAATGAGGCCCAGTGTTTTTCTGGAAGAATCTGGTTTCCATTTCAGCAATTGCTCTGTCACAAATGTGCAGCAGTGGTTTTGTGAGTACTTGTTCTGAAACTGAAAAATCATTGTAATTTCCAGATTGTCCAACTATGGTAAATATCACCGAATCTGCAAATTGGCAATTTAGGGTTCTTCGTCTTTTTTGGTCCATTATCTACATGCGGGACATCAGCTGAAGTATTTTCAGTGGCAGGAGACCCATATGTAACATAAAACACTGGATCAGCACGATTGCTTTTTAGAGACTTCAGTGTAGATTGCACAATCTCTACAGCAAATGAAAGATTTGTTTGCGCTGTTTGGTCTGCAGAATTGGCTGGTTGCATGAATAACAGCAAGTGTACTAAAAATGTACCAATAATATATACATTTCCTCTCTGTATGTGAGACAATATGACATGTGACTCAGCAATCAATTCAGCAGTCTTTTAAGAACTGGCCCATTATATTGTTGGCTTACGCAATGGAGATGAAAGAAGGACTGCAAAAGATTACATAAATCAAAGAAACATGTTACACTTGGTTCACTCTGAATTGCACGTATAACAAGAAGATGGAGCTAATGATTATAGCAGTGAATATAGGATATACTTTAATTTAACCGCCTCTGTATGACAGCGTGAAACTCCCCCCCCCCATTACAGCCACTCATCATTGACGCTCTATCATAGTCCTGAGCTATAATGTGCTCTGGTCTAAAATTAAATTTTGTCAGGTATCTTAAAATCTGTTCGGAAATGTGTTGTGCATCCAACTGTTCTAACTGTAAAAGGCCATTCAAATGCTCCTCTGGCTTGGCTTTACTTACAAAATGCACTATAAGTGACACGTTTTCAGTGTTGCATTTGTCACGAGTACCAACACTTTTGGTACAAAAACTCTTTGAATCACAATTGTCATACCTTTGCTTAATTTTAGAGAGAACCATGCTTGCCAAAGTATCTAATACTTAATTTTGAATACCTTTTGAGGTATTTCTGGCATTTATGGGAACAGATCGTGCAATTTCAGCCAGAGTGTTTTCTTTTTTCAAAGTGTATAGAAATCGTTTTAAAACAATCCACCTGAGAAATTCAGCACATCTTCTGTGTCACCATAAAGAGGAAGTTCATTAACGACAATAAACTGAATCACTTCTTCAATACTCTTTAAGTAATACCTATTGTTTTCAATTACTTTCGTATCTAATAAAAAAGGAAATAGTGTCTCCTTTTTCCATTCTCTTTGCTGTCTCTGCCAAAGCAAGATCAGCATAGGTGGGTGTTTGGCTTAAAACATGTTTCACAAAACCTTTGCCATATTCCAATGCATGTTTCCAATTGCAGAAGCCTGTTACAGTAAAGAGCATGTCCTGATCATTCTGCCCAGTGGTAAACACACGACAAGGGAAACAAAAGCAAGCATCATTGCTTACAGAATACTCCCGCCATTTTCAGGTTTTGTACCATTCGAACTGAATGCTCTTTCATGAGTACCAAATTTACTTTTTGGATAGGACCTCAGTAAAGCTGGCATGGTATTTCCCTATTCAAATCATTAATATTGTCTGTGTTAGCACACGATTGATGTGCTTGGTCAATACTGCTTAGCTGATCAGGCCGTTTGATATCTCTTGGGTAGTATGGACAGAAGACTTGATGGAAACTGTGGTGCATTGTGGGTGGCTTCTAGAGAACCTCTTCTAATGACAAATGTGTCCATGAGGCTCAAGCTCGGGTAAATAACTGCAATAAAACCCCCAAAAAACCAACAAGTATTAGTTATTTAATAAGCACAATAGAATGGACTCCAGAGTGTCCTGCTTAGAAATTCTCTGCAGGCCACAGAACCTACTATTTTATGACAAGCACTACCCAAAGTACTGTTTTGTTCCTCAAAAGTGAAAAACGCTCTGGCCTCTTGAGATCCTGGACAGATCATTGAAAACATTATGCGAAAGAAAAGGTGCAATTAAAATAGAGGCATGCGTTACATGGACACCTCCCCCCTGCTTACCCACCTAAGAGGCCTGTGTTCTGTTATTCATATTGAAACCCACGTTGCATGAATGGAGTCCTGCACTGAATGATTAGACATGAGGTCTGCAATCTGCACCTCTACCGATGGTTAGGAATACAACCCTTGTTTATGAGTAACTTTTGTTGCCAAGTGGGTGGCCAGCTGCTGAGGATGCACTGGCATTGTAAACAATTGAAAAGATAAGAAGTAGCAGGTGAGTATTTTTAGTGGAGAGACATTGCCATCTCTTATGCAGTAAGGTATGGAAGTATGTAAGACCAGGGGATGTAAAATAATGCATTTTATAGCACAGAGTTTGAGAGAAATTGGATAAAAAGCAATGCAAATATACAATTGGTTCGCTAGGATGACACTCAAACAAATCCTGTAGATGCTATTGCACCAACCGTACCAAGGAGCATTGTTGCAACATTTTCATGATGCTTTTGTCAACAACATGCACCAGCTTTGCCTTTGCAATTCATGTTTGTGTAGCTTTGGCCAGTTATATAATAGCTTTGCCACTGTAAATCAATTTCATTAATCTGAGGCCAAAATGTATGCCAGTACGGTCACTACTGCAAGTCACTTTCATAAACCCGTGGCCACAATCACTACTAGTGTGGTCACTGTACATCACTTTCATGAAGCTGTGGCCACAGACATTGCCAGTATATGAACTGGCAAATACTTCCATGAATTTTCGGGCAAAGTCTTTGCCAGCATGGGGCCTCATTCCGAGTTTGGAGGCAGCCATGGCGCTATTAGCGGCATGGCTGCCTCCAAAACTGGGTCCTGGTCTGGTCTGGTTCAATGGGGACTTACCAGGACATTCCGACCTGTGCGGACCTGGTAAGTCCCCATTCAACCAACCATTCCCCATTCCCATTGGAGCCCCGATAGGGCTCAATGGGAATGGGGAAGGCGCTAATTACGTGCCCACGAATAGCAGGCCCATAATTAGCGCCCAGGTTCCTTAGTGGGACCCATAAAGGACGTGTGGTCAGACCACACGTTCTTTGCGTCTCCCGCTAAGGGACCTTGGAATTGGGCCGTAAGGGTTTAACGGCACCGGTCTCCTTACCGGTGACCGTTATCCCTTACCGCCCAAGTTGGAATGAGGCCCATGGTCTTTACTGAAGCTCACTTTCATGAAGCTTGTATCACAGTCTATACCAGTATGGCCACTGTGAATCACTTTCAGGAAGTTGTTGCCAGAATCTGCTCCAGTAATTGTCACTATGAAATACTTTCAAGAAGCCGGGCCACAAACTTGTTCAGTGCATGAAACGTGATACAAAATCATAGGGCGTACCCCCTACAAACGGGGCATGTGCTGAGTGTGACCTAAAAGAGGAGCGATTCTTCACGAGGCCCTGCAAACATGTATTTTGTTTGACTCAGCATTGTCTCATGTGCTTGTGTCTAAGCACTGTAAATAAAGCTCCCTCTGGATCAATTTATAAATAAATTACTATTGGTGAATAAATATGTTCTCCCTCAGATTGTGAGCAGTTCAATGAGTGAATACATTATCTTTAGTTTGTAAATAAATGGCCCTGCTCCCGGGTGCTCAAATGCTTTTATAAGTGCTCATTTAGGCTTTCAATTTCCCGGTTAGCTACTTTCTATGTTATGATGTGCAGAAGCCACATATATTGTCTAGTGATAATCTACAGCTATTAACCCCCTGCCCCCATTGCTTTATTTGTGATTTTGCCACAGTATGAAAGGAGGGGTTGAAATGCACATATTCACCAGTTTTCTCAAAATGAAGGCTGTATCACTTAAAATGTGCTTTTTCTGTCCAAACTCTAGAGATAGACCTATTTAAAGATGTTAAATATTCACATACATGTTTAACCCTGCGTTTAGCTTTTTAGTTTTGGGCAGGCAGTATTTTTTGGGGAATAATGAAGTTGAAGGTTAAGCTCATGTTATGCACCCTCAATCATAAACCTAGGGAAATCACGCATTGTAGTTTGCATTGGGAAACATTTCCATTTTAACCTATGCACCAAACAGATGCCTCAAAGTGTGGGTTATGGGGCCCGCAAACATAACTTTTTAAAAGTGCCACCTCGAACCCCTGTGCATCTTCAGCAGTCATAAAAAGGAGGGGAACACCCTTAAAATAACTTGTGGGAAAGAGGGGAGGACACAAAGCACCAATGTAATAAACTTGCTGCTCCACATAAAACCAACTATAATTTTGGGAACTTAAGAATGAACACTAACGCATAAAATCAGTTATAAAATGTTGCACATCAATGGTGGGTTTACATTCCTTTTATATACCCCACAAAGCCTTCAAGGGGCTGGTGAAAAAAATCACTTAACATTTATGATATGGAGTCGGCTACTGTCTGTTTAGCCACTAAGGTTAATAGTGGGATAATTTTGAATTATTATATTGGAAGATACAACCGCCCTAAATACAATGGGCCTCATCACGAGTTGGGCGGTATCCCGGTGGTATTAGCACTGGGTTACTGTCCACACTAATAGCATTTCCGCCGACTGGTCCGGCGCTAATAGCGCCGGATCAAGGGTTGGGCAGTAACTGTAATTCCCCATTGGGTCCATTAGACCCAATGGGGAATTGTCAGTGCAATTAGCACATGCTAATAGCGCAGCTTGCACCCAGAAAAATGGGAATTTTTCTGGTGCGTTTTCCCCCAGCTCTGAGCTGGGGGTAAACACGCCAGACCCATGATTGGGTGGACCCTTAAAAGCGGCAGTAATAGCGTTACCGCTGAATGTAAGGGCTGCCGCCCAACTCGTGATGAGGCCCAATGAGTCTTACCCTCATGGTTACATTGTAGGGCATTATATTCATACCAAATTCAACCTATAATTGAAATTATAGGTGTACAAACAGACTTGAGCAGGTCCTGTAGATTGTGTGGTGATTGCTCGAGACTATCAAACATCTTTTGATGTGCTGGAATAGCTTGGAAGTTATGCGTCACCAATTTATGAATAAATATTCTTTGGCATGGAGGGACGGAATAATTAAATTTCGGCGGCTGTCCTGATGTAGCAGCAAACAGCTTCTAGCTATGCATTTCTTTCAGAGCACTTCAATTGCAAAATCGTTTATTAGTGCTTGACTCATCACTTGCAATCAATTAAAATAGTGAAAATCAAACCAGAGCTAAACAAGGGCACTTAATATCATAGACCTGATATAGGTTAATAATAGATCATGGTGACAGCTA
Source organism: Ambystoma mexicanum (assembly GCF_040938575.1). NCBI lineage: Eukaryota > Metazoa > Chordata > Amphibia > Caudata > Ambystomatidae > Ambystoma > Ambystoma mexicanum. The sequence goes on from NC_090925.1 coordinate 638,218,260, forward strand.
ATGACTTGTCTTTTATTCTTTTCCCCCCTCTCTTCCCGCTCTCGAGCCAAACACATTTGTGTTGTAATGTAGTGTATTATATTGTATTGTAGTCATTTATATAGCACCCTTTCCCCATGTGTATGGCCTCAATGAGCTTTGTGGTTGGCCCCGGAAAGCAGAGTTGTCACAGATGCACCGGGAATGGGGACTTACCAAATCTACCGCCTGACTTCCCGCTCTGACAGGACTTGTAATATCCTGGTGGCACCAAGAAGTCAGGCGGCAGATTCGGTGGTAAGAGGATGGCTGCAACCCACCGGTAGCACTGGCGGCTTACCGCCATCCTCGTAATGAGGCACATGGTGCAAGGTATACATATCATAAACTCAGATGGAGTTCATCTTCGATGTTGTTGTTTTTCTAGGTCCAACGTGATTGGCTGGTCTCGCCAGTTGTGCTCTTCCTAGATTAAGCACCGGAGCAGTGGGAGAGGGACCTGGAGGGACAGAGAAGTGATGTACGATGGTCTGTGGGTGAGAGGGGAAGGTGAATTTATCACCTAGATTCGGGGTACTCGGATAGAAGGAGAAACTCTTCAATGGGGGCACAACAGTAAATACAGTAACATCTAGATTTGGGAAAACCTGGATAGAGAGAGAAACCCCTAAAATGGGAGCATAACAGTAAATGCTGAATTCCTAGATTTGGGCTAGCTTGGTAGAGGGAGAAATGCCTAGAAATGGGGGCACAACAGTAAATGCAGTAACACCTAGATTTGGGATACCTGGATAGAGGGAGCAACGCCTAAGATGGGGGCACAACAGTTAAGGCAGAAACACCTAGATTTGGGATGCCTGGATAGAGGGAGAAATGCCTAAAATGGGGGCACAACAGTCAATGCAGTAACACCTAGGTTTGGGATACCTGGATGGAGGGAGAAATGCCTACAATTGGGGCATAAAAGCAAATGCAAAAAACACCTGTATTTGGGATACCTCGATAGAGGGAAAAATGGCTGATATGGGGGCACAAGAGTAAATCCAGAAACACCTACATATGGGATACCTGGTTCGATGGAGAATCACCTAAAATGGGGGCACAACAGTAAATACAGAAACACCTAGATTTGGGATACCTGGAAAGAGAGAGAAACGCCTAAAATGGGGACACAACCAAGGAAGTCATTTAACCAAAAGTGACATCACATGACCCTTGACCTCTGATGACAGAAAGTGAAGTCATTTGACCCCACGCCCCCAAGTGACATCACAGGAAGTGATGGCACATTACCTTCAGATGCGTCTAACACCACTGTTTTCAGGCGCTCTCATTTCAGCCAGATATGACAACGAGGCACAGAGGGAGGTGTGATTTATCCATGGTCACAAATTTTATGAATGTCATTTTCCAGATTCGATGTGGGGCCTATATGTAAAACATACATAATGTAGTACTTGTAACAGGGTAACCAAAATCTGTAAGGCAGGCTCCAGCTACTTTATGAAACATCTATAGATCAATGGACACAGAAGTACTCCTTAACTGTGGTATTGATTTGTTAAACAAGCCAAAAAAGCACAAACCGGGGGAGGCGTTAGTTGTCTGTTTACCCAGGGGAGAAAAATGCTGCCCGAGCAAGGCCTTAAATCATTGACCAGGATTTAGTATCAACACAATTCCCTGGTTATAAATGTATCTATGATTCATCTACCACTACGATAGAAGAAACCTATTGTGTGGGTGTAAGCTGAGGCAATCTGTCTATGTGTGCATTTATCTTCAAGTTATGTGACAAGCAAACGCATGCTGTCTCTCACAACCCAGAGCCGAACATAACACCTTAATGTACTAGGCTTTGATATGTGACTCTTCTTACATTTTTGTAACGGGGTGAGGTGTGGGCAGGTGCAGCTGCATTTCCATCAAGAGTGGGGCTCAATGCATCTACAATTTTCAGAGCTCTATGTGCGAGGTGCATTATTCAATGACGCCCCAGGACCGGCTCATGAATGAAGATTCCACAAAGCCCTTTCCAAGAAGGAGTTTGAGTGGGGAGGGGTGGGTCACTCCATGGCTCTCTCACTTCTGAGACTCTGGGGGTCATTCCAAGGTGGGCGGTAAGGGATACCGGGCACCGGTAAGGAGACCGGTGCCGGTAATCCCTTACTGCCCTACTACAAGGTCCCTTAGCAGGTCCCACCAGGAACAGCAGGTCTGACCAGCCGTTCTGGACGGGACCCGTTAAGGAACCAGGGCGCTAATAATGGGCTCGCAAGTTGCGAGCCAGTTATTAGCGCCCTCCCCATTCCCATGGAGCCCTATGGGGGCTCAAATGGGAATGGGGAATGGCATTTTCAATGGGGATTTACCGGTCCCGCATAGGTCGGACTCCACCGGTAAGTCCCCATTGAACTATACCGGTGCTGGACCCGTTATTTGTGACAGTCATGGCGCAAATAGCGCAATGACTACCACCAACCTCGGAAGGAGGGCCTCTGTGTCCAGCGCTTATTTTATTAAACAGTGTTGCACCCGAACAGGGTCCTGGTCGAGTTTGTGTCCCGTCTCAACCATTCACATCACACTGGAATGCGTGCAAGGTGAGCAGAACCCAATCAGTGGTGTAGCACAACATTTGGGTACCATCCCGCCCCCCCCCAAGCCCCTTAACAAAGCACAGGGCATTCCACACCCCGGGATGGCCCGGACCACCACATGTGTGCAATGTCCGTGAAGATTATGCCGCTGCAGGGGCTTACACTACTCCAAGTGAAATGTTTCACCTAGTGTAGAAAGAAGTGTGCGGTGCCTGGTGCCCACCAGTGGTGGTTGGTGAGTTGTTTTATTGGAGGGTTTAAATATTTCCCACAAGTATACAATTGTGATGGAACAGAGCGAGGGGTCTCAAACTAATAAAATTGTGTTTGGGGGCCTCGGGGGGAATTCTTTTCTCTCCCATGAGAACATATTTTGAATAATGGGTTAAAATGATAAATTACACAGCACAATTTCTGTGAAAATGTGGGTAAAAGGCCAGACGTTTTGCAATCGGTTTTGTAGGGTGTAGGGTAACTCATGATAAAAAGTACAATAGATGCAAGTCACCAGAAGTGCACAAGCACATTTTCCAAATCATTGTCACTCATGATAAAAAGTACAATAGATGCAAGTCACCAGAAGTGCACAAGCACATTTTCCAAATCATTGTCATACCACTCCCTGCAGTATATGCCAGTATAAAAAATATTTTCATGCTGGCTGTACCCATAAATTTCCATGTTGGCTCCACCAACATATGCTAGTATTCCCATATAAAAACATGCTCTAGTTTGCTTTGAGATTTTTGTTTATAGTATTATTACTGGCAATAGGCACAAAGCTGGCTCTGCCAATATATGCCAGTACTCCCATGTAGGAAAATACTCCTGTTGGTTTGGCCAATAAGGACATGTCACAATAAGAACACATGTCCAAACTGGTTCCAATGTAAGCCGGTCAAAGTCATGCTACAGTAAGAAATATATAGGCCGCTGCACCAAAATGTAAATCTAGTGAGGTAATAATAGTTATCATGCTTCCTTTATCAAAGATGCTGAGTAAAACATGTCATGGCACAGTAAGCAATGGCTAGACTCGTTGTACCAAAATGCCAGTCTAGCCAGGTAATGAACTTGGCTTTGCTCGAAAAAACTACACAAACATCTTCTCTCAGATTCATTCACACTACATTCACCACACACGCATGCACCCACCCACCCAGAACATTCACACACACAATCACATTCATACCCATTCACCCACCAGTCACTCACCCATGTAACTTCTCTCACATACACTCACACTGGCACCCACCCAGCCTATAAAACTCTCACATCCACTTGCACTGCATTCTCCACAAAGGAATGCCCCCACCCACCCAGAACATTCAAACACACATTATCACAAACCTTGATTCGTGGAACTGTGCATAGTGTATTTTTGCAGTTCAAAGTCAGTGCAAAGTCATTTTGTAAGTCATTTTTACAGTACAGAATGACTTTTCACTGACTTTGCCCTGCGAAAATACACTTTGTACAGTTCCATGAATCAGGGCTTGTGTCGGTAGTGTAAAGACACTTACTTTTCAGCAGTGCAAAGTCACTCTGAACCGTGCAAAAAAATCTGTGAATCGGGCCCAAAGTCTCTGGATGTTGCTTAGGATTTTACCCACCCATTGATCACTCAGCCACTTGATTTATAAGCAATGAATGCCGTTGAATCTGTGGCTTGCAATGATTTTCATTTAAAAAAAAAGCATTGGCAAATCGAACACATTTGGTTCTTGTATCAATAATAGCTAGGCATTTGCCAGGTACAGACATAAAAAGCCCAGCTGCTGACACTATTGGCTAGCTTTGGCCATTTTATGAGCAGGTAGTACCATTTTGAATTTGCACGGAAAACGTCTATCCCATGCCTACGCAAAATCCCTAACTGTTGGCTTTGGTAAATCTTTTTTCTTTTTTTAACTTTGATTTTTATTTGCATTTTCTTCTTCCAACAAGCATAATAAAGTATCACAAAGATTTTTATTTATCTTGTCCCAACCCCATAGCAGTCCCCACTCCCTTTTAACAATATTCATGTTTCCATTTCTAACGTAGTCACTTACAGAGTTTACAAGAGCATCAGGGTTCTTCTAAAGAGTGTGCTATAGCACAGTTGCATAGGCTCCTTCTCTGCCAGTCGTTATTAAGCAAAGGTTAGTCTTTCTGGCAAATCTTTGGGCAACTTCTCCAGTTCTCAAGCTTTTCAACTAGTAAATTCTAACCTCAAACGACACTAGCATTGTAGTTCCTTAATTGTTTAACCCCCCACGCCTCATGTTCCACAAAGCATGAGCAGACTCACTGCTTCTTGTATGGCATCCTAGTGATTCCTGATCCCACCTGGTAATCAAGGGACCCCATTTGTCCTGAAATGATTCCAAATGATCGTTAACTATTGCTGTTAAATTTTCCATTACCATAATATTTTGTACTTTTTTTCCCACTCTGTTTTCGTGGGAACCCTCTAATCTTTCAATTTTTGGTCAATCGCCAATTTTCTAGCTGTGAACATTGCCTCCCACATTCTGGGATATCTATTTTCCACCCTGTCCCTTGTTGGAATAACCAGCAACATCTGGAGCGGGTCTAGTGTGAGCTGTTCCCCTGATATTTCCTTGATGCAGCTCAGCAGCTTGTCTCAGAAGATTTGTATCCTCAAGCAGTGCCCCCACATATGGGAAAGCAACCCCACCTGACCAAAAGCTCACGGTCATAGTGGGGAAGCTCCTTAAAACATCTGCGATAGTTTTAGGGGTTCCAGGTGCCAGCCTTGTAGTATAATGAAAAGTATTTTCCATGGTGGATGTGAACAGATTCCTGTGAAATGTTATCTTAAAGAGCTTTGCCCAGTCCTCATCTGATATGTCACCCCCAGCCAGTTTCACCCAATACCTCTGGAATGTTTGGCTACCCATGATGTCTGTAGTGATAAGGGCTTTATGTAATCTTGAGAGAATCCCCTTTCTATTAACTGAAGTGTTTAGGATATTTTCAAACAGTGTTAGTTCTCTAGACACATTCTCATATCACTTCTGGTCAGTAAATATACCTTAAGTCTAAGGTAGTCTAAGGTAATCGAGGATAGTGATCGTGTCCCTCCACAAAATTTCCCCCATCTCCTCAAATTCCCAAAATTCACCACCCTTAAACAGTTGACCCGCCCTGTCAAGACCCATTTCCGACTATTGTTATGTATGTCAAAATCCTTGATGAGAGAGATTGATCGGAGGGCTTCACACCAAGGACATGGGGGAAGGCCATTAGGGGACCACGCTATTTGTCCTGTTCTTTTTCCACATTGTCCAGACTATTCTTAGGGTAGGGTATTCCCTCAATCGTTTATGGATTTTGTCATAAGGAGCCCATAGTAGGCCCCTTACTTTTTGAGGATGGGATTCCAAGTCCTCTAGGTAGGTCCTGTATGTTGTAAGGTTCTCTTTCATGTGCTCTAGCATCACTCACAAATGAGAGGCTTGATAGCATAGGTAGAAATAGGGAAAACCAAATTGTCCTTGATACCTTGGGAGGGTCAGAGGAGCTCTTTTCACTCTGCGTTTATTTGTTCTTCCAATTGAACCTGCTTACTGAACTGTTACGATCACTAAAATACCTGTCAGGAAGAATAGTCGAGAGAGCTGTAAAAAGAAGTTGAGGGAGAACATTCATCTTGACCAAGGTCCTGCGTCCGTACCAGGATAGGATCAATAGGTCCCATTGTTTAGGGTCTGATACTATCACTTCCCACAGTGGGTCAAAGTTAGCTTGCATTAGATTTGTTAGGTCCCTAGTAAGGTGAACTCCTAGATATTTAATGGTCAAATTTTCTACCCTCATTCCCATGATCTTGCTCTAGAATCTAGTATTGATGTTTTGATGTATCCTCTTTTATTGGCATTACAGAAGATTTATCTATGTTTATTTTTACGCCCAAAAAGTGTCCAAAGCTAGCGATTTACAATAGTAGTTTCGGGGAAGGAGACGTAGACATTAGTCAGGTAGCCCAGAATGTCATCAGTAAAGAGGGACAAGCTGTCATGACCCTTGCCCGTGGCCCTCACTGGCAAGTCAGCCTTCCAGTTAGGGCCAGGGCAAAGGCCTTAAAACCTCATCCAAGACTCTCTTGGAGTCAGTCCTGGCACCTTAGGCGCCAGGCTCATAACCATCATGAAGACCAACATTAGAATGGGACTATTTACTTGGGACTATTTAACTTGGGGGGGGTTCAGCCAACATGGAGGCACACACATAGCTCAGTTACAAGGAACTGAGCTATGCGGTCTAGTATTTTGGGTGTGGCAGGCCTGGGACTACTTTACCTGGACTACTTTGGGTGTGGCAGGCCTGGGAACTATTTTACCTGGACGACTTTACCTGAGACCCAAACAGCAGAACATGCTTTGCGTTATTCTGCTGTGGGCAGCGTAATGCTCACCGTGTCCATTTCTTTGATGCCAGCTTACCTGAAACCAAGGACCTGCAGAGAGAGAAAGAACACTACGAAACTTACCTGGAACAGTATCCAGTCTTCAATCTATCGCTGACTTCAGTTCCACTCACCTGAAGGTACTAACGCCATCATCTGGCACTGCATGCATCCTGGAATACCATAACCTGGAAAGAAGAGAAAGAAAGACAGCATTAGTAAGCGTTTACTCACGTTTCCTCCCGAATGAAGAAAGCCACACAATTCTTACCTGGGTAGTCATCTCCAGGTCAGTATTATTGCTGGAACATTACGGCGCTCTGCGAGGAACATCGTAACCTGCAAGGAGAGAAAAGACACAGGTTAGCAATATAAAAGGCGAAACAGCGCCGCGCATCGCGCATTACTCACCGGACAGCATCGCGCACACCACGCTTTCGCCTACCGGCCCATGCTCATCTTTAAACTGCATGACAACACCAAAATACCTTTCCATACCTAAAAGGAAAGAAGCAAGACATTATTATTCGAACTAACAGGAACATAAGAACTGCATATAAAGACTGTAAAGCAGCAAATATATGGATTCGCAGCAGTCCTGGATTCCCACAGGGGGGCTTGCACTAGTGAAGTAACTTGGTCGCTGCTCGCCCCCCACATCTACGCGCCCCTGCCACGAGGAGCAGGACAGAGAATTCACCTTTTACAATATTAAGGTGAGGAGAAGGCCCAAGGGGGAGGAAGGAGTTGAGGCCAAGGGAGGTGGGAAAACATAAAGACAATCTGGTATTGAATCCAGCTCTCCTATATTGTAGACCCATCTTTAACCAGAGCCCTTACCAAGGGACCGGGAGAGGGTTCGAGAGTGCAAATTGTCCACCCAGGGCTGGGTGGCGTCCCTGTGGATACCAGATGAGCGTAACAGAACGCAAAGCCTCAATAATATTATCCACCTGGGCATCATGGAGACTTCAGAGACTGAGCAGTTAGTTCAGTTGTTGGGACAATTTTCTAAAAGGAAAGAAACAAGACGTTATTATTCGAACTAAGCGGAACATAAGAACTGCATGACTGTAAAGCAGCAAATCTATGGAGTCGCAGCAGGCCTGGATTCCCACAGGGGGGCTTGCACTAGTGAAGTAACTTGGTCGCTGCTCGCCCCCCACATCTACGCGCCCCTGCCACGAGGAGCAGGACGGAGAATCCACCTTTTACAATATTAAGGTGAGGAGAAGGCCCAAGGGGGAGGAAGGAGTTGAGGTCAAGGGAGGTGGGAAAACATAAAGACAATCTGGTATTGAATCCAGCTCTCCTATATTGCAGACCCATCTTTAACCAGAAGCCTTACCAAGGGACCGGGAGAGGGTTTGAGAGTGCAAATCATCCAACCAGGGCTGGGTGGCGTCCCTGTGGATACCAGGTGAGCGTAACAGAACACAAAGCCTCAATAATATTATCCACCTGGGCATCATGGAGACTTCAGAGACTGACCAGTTAGTTCAGTTGTTGGGACAATTACGCGCTGAAGTACATTCAGCCAGGCAAGAAACCAACGCTCTTAGGAAGGATTTGATTCTTACTAAGGATCGTACCGACGAAATAAGTAGACAATTGCTCCAATCACAGGCAGGACAGACCCCATTGCCTGGTAATATTCCACCAGCACCTGTACCAACTTCTTCCACCAATCCAGTACAAATAACCCTTCCTGGGGCAGTTCCTTTAGCTCCACCTGAATGATTTACAGGGGACCCCAAGAAGTATGTAACGTTCATGAACCAGTGTCATCTTCATTTCCTTTGCAGACCTGGGGCTTTTACTAACGACCAAGCGCGGGTTGCTTTGTCTTGTCATATCTGAGTGGCAGAGCTGCGGATTGGCCGGTACCATTGGTAAGTCAGGATAACCCGTTGTTACATGACTTTGGGGGTTTCCAGATGGAAATGGAAAAACTCTTTGCTCGTCACACCCAAGGCCAAGCATTAGACAACGAACTTTTGTCACTCTGTCAAGGAAGTCAAGATTTGCTTACATATATAGCAACGTTTAACAGACTAGTTGTTGAAGCTGGGTGGCCTGAGGAAAAAAGGACCACACTATTTCATCGGAGTCTACGAGGGGAACTAAAGGATGTGCTTGCTCAAGTGGTTAACTCACCTAAAGACTGTGGAGAATTCATCAACCTTGTGGTGCAATTAGATCACAGATTAAAGACCGAAAAGTGGACCGGATAAGGTTAGACACTCGAGCTGTGTATGTCCGGCCAAAGGATAATGTTCCACGTACATTGGAAAACACGGTAGAACCCATGCAAATCAGAGGTGTACGGCCCCCTTTAACTAAAACTGAAAGAGACAAGAGAAGGCAGCAGCAATTATGCTTATATTGCATAAAATAAGGCCACTTCCTCTTAGAATGTCCTGTGAAATCAACAAGGAGAACTGTTGGAGCCACAGAGAAGGAAGATAATAACAAGGAGTCGGAAAACTACCAAGCCCGGCAAGCATAGAGGTCCACTTGTCGAGCAAGAAGGATGAGCCACAGACCTCACATTTTGCATTACCAGTAATTTTTATCAATCACCAACAACCGTCTCGGATACATGCTGTCAAAGCATACATGGACAGCGGAGCAGTTGGGAATTATGTAGACCAAGATCTGGCAGCAGAGATGGGGCTTCCCTTATGTTCTAAGTCGACTACTGAAAAAGTTACTACTGTTGATGGCACAGAAATAGCTTCCGGACCAGCAACCCAATGTACAGCAGCACTAACCCTACTGTGCCAGGATGGACACTGAGAATCTATTGCATTCGATCTCATCAAAGCTCCTCAGTTTGACTAATCTTAGGGATTCCATGGTTGGTAGCTCACAACCCTCTAATAGATTGGCGTGCCAAGAAGTTGGCCTTTTACGATGATTGTGCTTGCACCTGTTATTACCAAGAAAAGGGGAAAACAGACTTATGTACATCTGCTAGTCACAGTACTAGGTGTGACTAGTACTCTACCAAATGAATACCAAGATTTTCAAGACGTGTTCCAGAAAGAACAAGCCAATACTCTACAACTGCACAGCCCCTACGATTGTCAGATCGACCTCATACCTTGTGTGCACATTCCTTGTGGTCGAATCTACGCACTTACTGAACCAGAAAACCTCCATTTCAAATCTTATCTTGATCAGTACCTGGCAAATGGATTTATCCGCCCATCTCAATCACTGGAAGCCAGTCCCTTATTCTTCGTACCAAAGAAGGAAGGAGATTTGAGGACTTGCATCGACTATCGTGCATTAAACCAGATCACAGTAAAAAACGTTATCCACTGCCCCTTATTCTCGAATTATTGGATCAGGTCAAAGACGCCCAAATCTATATCAAACTGGACCTTAGGGGAGCATACCATCTTGTTCGAGGGAAGAAAGGAGACAAATGGAAAACCGCCTTTCGTACCAAATATGGCTTGTATGAATACCAGGTAATGCCTTTTGGACTTTGGAACGCTCCTGCTGCATTCCAGTACTTTATGAATGATGTTTTGCAGGAGTTAATCAACGTTTGCGCCCTGGTTTACATTGATGACATCTTAGTGTATTCTTCTACAAAAGAATCCCATGTCAGGCATGTCCGCTCCGTCCTTACTAAACTCTGCCAACATAAACTGTATGCTAAACTCAAAAAATGCTCTTTTCATGTCACCGAAGTGGAGTTTCTGGGTTTTATCCTCACACCAAAAGGTATCAGAATGGATAGGCACAAGGTAGATACCATTCTTAACTGGCCGTCACCAACTTCATTTAAAGGAATCCAGAGTATGTTGGGCTTTGCAAACTTTTACCGCCGATTCATCCCAGATTTTTCCCAGATAGTGCATCCAATTACATCACTATTGAGAAAAAACAATAAAAAGTTCCATTGGACCGAAGAAGCAGAGAAGGCCTTTCAAGAACTTAGGAAAAACTTCACTTCTGCTCCAGTTCTACAGCATCCTCGCCCAGACAACCCTTATATAGTTGAAACAGATGCCTCTAGCATGGCTATGGGAGCTGTTCTCTCACAAAGGGACCCAGGAACTGGCCAGTTACACCCTGTGGCCTTCTGGTCACAAAAATTCTCACCTCCCGAACTCAACTATGCTATCACAGACAAACAACTCTTGGCTATAAAATCAGCTTTCAAGGCATGGCGACACTATCTCCTTGGTGCTAGACATACTGTCACGGTCATAACTGATCATCGAAACCTGCAATACCTAAAAACAGCAAAGGCTCAATCATCCCGTCAACTGCGGTGGGCTCTCTTCTTTGCTGAATATGACTATGTGATCACCTACCGGCCAGGAGTCCGAAACGGAAAGAAAGATGCCTTGTCCCGCATGGGTGTTGATGAAAAGGTATACATAACTCCAGATCCAGTAGCCATCATTCCAGAAGACAAACTCCTGGGTTTTATGACAACATTGATACAGGGTGAACTCCAAAACAAGATCCAACTCTTAATGGATCCCACTTTCTCACAAGAGTGGTGTACTCAAGGAGAACATTACACCATTAAAGAGCAGTTACCATATTTTAGGAACCGTTTTACTTGCCAAGTAAAGATTTACAAGAGCAGGTTATTTCGGGTTATCACAACTCCCTGATTGAAGGTCATCCCTGAATTGCCAAAACTCTAGCTAAAGTAAAACGAAACTATTGGTGGCCCAATGGCGTAAAGACATCATACAATTTATCCAATCTTGCGGTGTGTGTGCACAAAACAAGTCCCAAGAGCAGAAACCAGCTGGTCTTCTCCAACCATTGGAAATTCCTCCCGCACCATGGCACACACTGTCCCTTGATTTCATTACAGATCTATCTCCCAGTCAAGGATTCAACACCATCTTAGTAGTTGTAGACTTGTTCTCTTAAATGGCACACTTATTCCTTTTAAGGGTCTTCCAAATGCATCCAATTTAGCAGAAGTATTCCTGGAGGAAATTGTACGGCTAAATGGCTTTCCATCGGTCTTGATCTCAGATCGAGATAGTCAGTTTGTATCCAACTTCTGGAGGAAATGCTGTTCAATGGCCCAAATTGACATTCTTCTATCCACAAGTCACCATCCTCAAACAGATGGCCAAACAGAAAGAACAAACCAAACCCTCGAGCAATACTTACGTTGCATGTTACATCAAGTGGAAAGAAATTGGAAGGACTTGTTATGGATAGCTGAATATGCCTATAATAATTCATTACACACCAAGCACTGGACAAACCTCTTCCTACACTATATATGGTAGACATCCACGTACTTCAGAATTGGATCTCCCAACCCCTTTGGAAATGCCAGCGGTTAAAACCCTACATACAACTATTTCCCAGGCCTTCAAAGAAGCTGCAGAACATTTACTCCAAGCCAAGAACAGACAAAAGAAATTTGCTGACCAACATCGTAGTAAAGCCCCAGACTATCAAATTGGAGACAAGGTCTGGTTAGCATCAAAATATGTGCTATGTGCCCATAAAAGGGACTCGGACCTTTTGTCCCCGATATCTGGGACCTTATTCTATTGAATCCATAATAAATCCAGTGGCAATTAAATTAGCCCTAACACCCACTATGCAGATTCATCCTGTGTTTCACGTATCACTGCTGAAACCGGTACAACCTGGTACTCAGGTTACAACACCACCAAAACCAGTATTAGTTGACGGAGAACCAGAGTTTGAAGTAAAGGATATCCTAGACTCAAAATACACCAGATCCAAACTATAGTACTTAGTTGATTGGAAGGGATACGGCCCTCAAGACACTTCATGGGAACCTAGTGAATACATCCATGCACCTCGCTTAATTAAAAAGTTCCATCAGAATTACCCAGCCAAACCAGAACCAGGCAGAAGTGGCACCGTGAGAGGGGCTTTGGGGGGGGGGGGTGCTGTCATGAGCCTTGCCCCTGGCCCTCACTGGCAAGTCAGCCTTCCAGTAAGGGCCAGGTCAAAGGCCTTAAAACCTCATCCAAGACTCTCTTGGAGTCAGTCCTGGCGCCTTTGCCGCCAGGCTCATAACCATCATGAAGACCAACATTAGAATGGGACCATTTACTTGGGACTATTTAACTTGGGGGGGTTCAGCCAACATGGAGGCACATACATAGCTCAGCTACAAAAACTGAGCTATGCGGTCTAGTCTTTTGCGTGTGGCAGGCCTGGGACTACTTTACCTGGACTACTTTGGGTGTGGCAGACCTGGAACTATTTTACCTGGACTACTTTACCTGAGACTATTTAAATCGCACCCAAACAGCAGAACATGCTTTGCGTTATTCTGCTGTGGGCAGCGTAACGCTCACCTTGTTCAGTTCTTTGATGCCAGTTTACCTGAAACCAAGGACCTGCAGAGAGAGAAAGAACACTATGAAACTTACCTGGAACAGTATCCAGTCTTCAATCCATCGCTGACTTCAGTTCCACTCACCGGAAGGTACGAACTCCATCATACGGCACCGCATGCATCCTGGAATACCATAACCTGGAAAGAGGAGAAAGAAAGAGACAGCATTAGTAAGCATTTACTCACGTTTCCTCCCGAATGAAGAAAGCCACACAATTCTTACCTGGGTAGTCATCTCCTGGTCAGTATCATTGTTGGAACATTACGGCGCTCTGCGAGGAACATCGCAACCTGCAAGGAGAGAAAAGACACAGGTTAGCAATATGAAAGGCGAAACTGCACCACGCATCGCGCGTTACTCATCGGACTGCTTCACGCACACCGCGCTTTCACCTACCGGGCCATGCTCATCTTCAAACTGCATGACAACACCAAAATACCTTTCCATACCTAAAAGGAAAGAAACAAGACATTATTATTCGAACTAAGAGGAACATAAGAACTGCATATAAAGACTGTAAATCAGTAAATCTGTGGAGTCGCAGCAGGCCTGGATTCCCACAGGTGGGCTTGCACCAGTTAAGTAACTTGGTCGATGCTCGCCCCCCACGTCTACGTGCCGCTGACACGAGGAGCAGGACGGAGAATCCACCTTTTACAATATTAAGGTGAGGAGAAGACCCAAGGGGGAGGAAGGAGTTGAGGCCAAGGGAGGTGGGAAAACATAAAGACAATCTGGTACTGAATCCAGCTCTCCTATATTGCAGACCGATCTTTAACCAGAGGCCTTACCAAGGGACCGTGAGAGGGTTCGAGAGTGCAAATCATGCAACCAGGTCTGGATGGCGTCCCCGTGCATACCAGGTGAGCGTAACACAACTTGACCACAAGTAATCTCCTTGATTGACTGATTCGCTTAGATGGAAATAGCCAAAGGCCCCACAGTCAGGGCGTACAGCAATGGCGATAGAGGGCATCCCTGCCTCGTCCCTCTCATTAATCTGAAAGGGTCAGACACTGCCCCATTTAACTGTACCTTTTAAATTGGGCATCTTTATAAGGTGAGGACTAATTTCTAGAAGTTGTCCCCTAATCCCATTTTTTCCAAGACTTTCATAATGTATTGCTGCTCCGCCCTATATAAGGCCTTCTCTGAATCTTTCGCTATGAGGCGAGTATCTAGGACGACAGATCTGGCATGATGCATTACTTGGATGGTCTATGTAATATTATCAGAGCCATGCCTGCCCCAAATCAAGCCAACCTGATTTCTTTGGACTAGGGATGGAATCAGGGATTCAAGTCTGTTTCCTAAAATATTTGCTAATATTTTTACATTGTTATTCAACAATGAGATTGACCTGTAAGAAGACCAGAATGACGGATTCTTACCCTCCTTGTGGATGACCACAATGATCGTTTCCAGCATTGTGTCTGGCAACTTGTCACCTGTTAGAACCACGTTGAAAACTCTCACTAAGTACGGTGCCAGGGTTGTTCGATAAATTTCGTAAAATTTAACGGAAAAATAATTATTTCCCGGTGTCATGCTTGATTTCATTTTTTTAATTGTTTGAATTACTGCTTCAGGCGTGATAGGTGAATCTAGTTTGGAGACTGAATCTCGAGAGATTCCCGGGATGGGTAACTGGCCGAGAAACCTAGCAATTAGAGACTCATCCCCTGAATATTCTGAGGAGTACGATTCCTCATAATATGTGGCAAACACTGTACCAATTTTTTCTGAGTCTTGTTGTGGGGGCTACCATTTTTCTTTTCCACTCCTCCCTTAACCTACATACTAGAAGTCTGTCCGTTTTGTCCCCTTTTTCGTGGTATTTTGGTTTCAGAAATGACTATTTTTTCTCTGTGTCGCGTATCAGGAGTTTCTTTGGTGTTAGCTTTGTAATCTTTAAGTCTGCTAGCAGACGAGGGCTTGAGACAGTTCCCTGACACACCTCCCGGCTGCATTTCGGCTATTCTTTTCCTGAGCAAGTCCTCTTGTTTTGATCTTTCTCTATTTCTGGGAACCCATTTCTATTAGAATCCCCCTCAATGTAGCCTTAAAGTCCCACCACAGGGTTTTCACCCCCACTTCACCATTGTTGTTATGCTCAAATTATTCTTTAATGTCTGAAAGGAGGGTCTAGGCAATATTCCTTTCTTTTAGCAACCTGCCCTTTGTTGCCTGTCTCTCCCAGTCACCTACAGCAATCATAACCAAATCATGGTCCAACCACGGAACTGAAATTACCAGAGAGTCCACCAATATGTGGTTTATTGTGGAATATGAGTTGTGAATTTGTGAATACTAAGTGTAAGGTCGGTCACCCTCTGAAATTGGGTTCAATGAAAGAGTCTGTAAGTCCTAGGTCCTGGTTCACCATCTGAAATTGTTTACAATTGCTATCTCTCGTTGCAGCCTTTGGGACTTTCCCCAGCCCTTTACAGTCTCTTACAGGATCTAACACCATATTGAAGTCCCCCCACACAATTAGGTTGCCCTCTACAAACAAAGCAGAGTTTTCCTTTATCCTCTTCCAGAAAGGAATTGGTGCCATACTTGGGCAGTATACCGATCCAATTGTGACTATCTGCCCTTCACCCGCCCCATTACAAACATATGTCGGGCATCCGGGCCAACTTTAGCCACTTCTCTTTTTTTAGTTGGGCCTGACGTCTTGAATACTTCCCCTACTAATGTTGTTCTCAATCTTGGTCCTTTGCCCTTCTGCCAGTACTTTTCTTGTAGTAACATGATTTCCAATTTAGATCTCTGAAATTCTCTAAGGGCCATTAATCTCTTGGCTCGAGAGTTAGCACCCCTTGCATTAAGGGAACCTATTGTAAAATCAAGGCCTGCACCTATGACTTGTTGTTATATGTATCCCAAGAAATTTGCCATCCCTGTAATGAACATAGGGCAGATATTGTGACTCTGCCTGCATACTAACTGAAACATTTAAACTGAAATATTTGGGCAAACTGGTAACTTCCCTTCCCAATAATTTCCCCTCTAAATTGCCCCCCAACCCTAAGTGTCCAGTCCTGAACTTTATCTAAATGCTATTTAGGACCAGACCACCAGTAGTTACTGAAACACTGGTCTAAAATGACACTATACAATCTCTTTTGAGCCCTCCTACAATCCCCTCTCGTCTTTATCATGTGGAACACCCTACCATTGTTGCAAAGACCTCCCTCTCCAACTAATGGAGGCTGGGTCTGAGTCTCTAACAACATCCCTATATGAGTAACACATTCCTTTCCTTAATTACTCCTTAATTACTCTGAATCTCCCCTGGGAAAAAAAGATTTAGATTCCCTGCTTCCCCAAAGGGGGAGTATTCCATTTTTCTTTCGGTATATGTCTTCTTTCACCTGAATTTCCATTCCTTGAGGTCGCCCTGTTGCAGTCATCAGAGTCCACATCTCGTTGTTCTGTGTTTGCCAATAGTTCAACTTTGACCCTTTGTATATCGTCTTCCGTTACCAATTTGTATTTTTGGCCCTCATGTTTCGAGGAGATCGAAAAGGGGAACCCCCATTGATACCGCACAATCTTATCCTTTAGACACTTTATGAGGGGGGCACACAACCTTCTTCTTTCTCGGGTGAAAGTAGAAAGATATTGAAAGATACATATCTGGCATTGCCATATCTTGTATGGATCTCTCCTTGCCTTTTCTGAGTATCATTATAGTAGTGAAAGTGTGCAAGGATAGGTCAGGGGTCCCTGTTGCCTCCACCAGCCTGATCGGCTCGACTTATGGTTGGTTCTTCCATTGTGTACTCGCCAAACAAGGCTCTGATTACATTGTGGATAGCACTCTTTATGTCTCTCTCCGTCTCCTCTTCTTTCTCAGGGAAGCCAAGAAATTTGAGGTTGTCACAACGCTCTCTATTCTTGAAGTCATCCACTTTTTGCACCATTTCACCTTCTCTCTTTTCGAGTTCCATTAGTCTCATGTCTATTGGGGATTACATAACGTCTACCAATGACTGATTGGCTTCCACCCCTCGAATTCTATCATCTATTGAGTCCACCCAACTATCAAGTTTGTCCAGCCTTAGGCCAATGCCCGACCATATGCCTCTTATCTCCTCAAGGAGCACAGCCATTTACTTCTTCATAAACATTGCATCTTCAGCCACATTTTCCTGTGACCAGCCTCCTGTGGATAGGAATGAAGCTGACTGCTCTGAGAAGCGATACTGCTGTAGGGCTGCCTTCCAGGTCATCAATACGGAGCTCACTGATACACTATAACTATCAACCCCTGAACAGGGATGTTCCCGGTACACTTCGTGCAACTATTGAATAGTCACTAAATTACACTGGGACACAGTGAGCCTCAAAACATGGCTTTGCAGAGACCCTGCACGGCAAAGGAGGTGGCTAGAGTGCAGCTTTGAATGTCCAACTGAGCACTGCCACTGAGGGTGAGAGGAGGCTGCTTAGGGTGCATGAGATTGAACTCTATAAATGTGCAGTTAGGTGACATGGCCCTGGTAGTGGTTAGTTGGAAAGTTTAAGTGACCCGGTTTGGCAGTAATCCAAAGGTTCCCTGACCCCAAAACTACAATGCTGTGAGGGAGATAGCCTTTCAAGATCGGTCTCACTTTCTTTAACGGAAGATAAGATGGCAGAATATGCTTTCCTGCACAACTCAGCGGCATTATTCAACGATCGTTTTTTTTGTTGTTGTATTTTTAAAGCGCTCACACAGCCCCGGGGCAGCGTAGTGCTGTTACAGGAATATGTCTCTTATTTGCGCATTTATAATGCACTTAATACCCCGAGGTTTCTAAGCGCGGACCCGGGGATCTAACCTGTGTTGCTTTGTGTCATCTTGTTTCCAAGGCAAGCACGTTGCGCTGAGCTATCCTCCCGGGACAATTTTGTTTCATGCATGAAAAATAAAATTGCTGGGATCACACCTTCTTGAAAACCCAGCGCTCTGGTGATCAAAGAACGATCCAATGTCCCTGGACCATATATTTCACTCCTCTGCAACCCATTTAGGGCTTAGGTGGTGGGATTGTCCTGTTATGGTCTCCCCCTTCTTTCATCTTCTCAGAGTTCTCGCGAGGGAGCCGAATAACAAAGTTCCACTTTCTCACCAACAAGGATTCTTGGAAAAAGAAGCTTCCTGGCCTGGGCCGATGTGGGGGATAGCTTCAGAGTATTTCTGTATGGAGCCAACTGCTCGTTATGATTATAATGACCGGGCTCCACACAAGATGGCTGGCAAGATGGATGGCTGGCACCATGGCTGGTTAGCACTTCCCATTGATTGGCCTTCAAGCCACAAAGCCGCATTGATCACCTCGGAGCTCCTTCGCGGCTGGAGCTGTGTGTTGAGCTGGGCCGGCTTTGCACAGGGCTATCTCCAGCTCATGTTCACCAAAAGACTCCAGATTTGGAGTGAGCATGCCCCGGTTCATCTGCTCGAGGGTAACATTTTCGGATCAGTAAATTGGACATACAAGGGGCTCTGTTCCTCTTTATGACTGATGCTACGGGAGCGGTGTGGCTTATGCTGCCATCGACTGTGCACCCCCTGGTAGCGCCAATTTTTCCTTTTTTTAGGTGTTCTCACACCAAAGAGATTTGGTTGTGTGTGGTGAAATGACAACTCACATTACTGATAAAATAACATTTGTTAAAAAATTATTCACATTGATGGACAAGGACTCGCCCGGGGCACTGCACTTCATGAAAAGGTTTTTCTAACCACAGTGGAATAGATAGGGGTACGCTTGAATAAGTGCTCAACTGCACACTATTAACTGGACATGCAATTATAGTAACCTCGAACAAATGAGAATTCCTTTCCACAATGGGGTTTTTGGGATCCTCCAATACCGACATGCTTTGAATTAACGGGTCAACGAAGCCAGGCCACATCTTCCTCGATGCTCCGTTATGTTATATCATGTTTAAATGCTTTTGTACTTCACCAATGCCCTACCATAGTGGTCTGGAGGTGCAGAAGCGTGTCTGGAGTCAAGTATTGTCCACCCACCCGCGTTATGCAGACTGTGATCTGATGTGAAGTGTTAAGTATTCAGGTAATACTTGATTCACATGTGCTCTGCGTTCCTCTGCCCTTGTTTAATACATAAATGTAAGTTGGAATCAAATCTTCTGTTATAATGAAGGCATCCGAATAAAGTACATTAAAAGGGATTGAAAAAGAATAAATAACAGTATGAACTTGACGTGTGGTAAGAATGTCACAAAAACAATTTATACCTGAAAAAGCAGGACCAACACAAGTCTGACTCCACAAATATTCATAGCAGAACTCAAATCTAAATTGGAGGTAGTGAAGCACTTCATAACACAAGGAGATAGAAACTTCAAAGGGAGGCGGTAAGGAAAGTGCTACGTATGAAATGAATGAGAAAACGTGGTGGGTAAGTGCTTGAACCAACGCAATTTTACCACTGGGAATTCCTCTGTATATCATTCAATTTCATTGGGCCTCATTACGAGGTTGCTGGTCCGGATACAACGGTACTGGTAAGCTTGCCGGTACCGTTGTTACCGGTCCGGCAATCTCTGAGTTGTGCTTGCGGGTGCTTTTCATTCCGGCAGGCCTGGCCTGGCGGAATGAAAGGCACCCGCGAGCACAGCAAGCCTGTAGCACTGGCACGGTAACGAACTGTGCCGGTGCTATAGGCATTACCATTCCCATTGAGCCCTGGGAATGGGGATCTACTGGCACTGGCACCCACGAAAGGGCAATTACCGGGTCCAGCAGGGGCAGAATACCCCGGTAATTGCCCATTCGCGGGTGCAGGATTTTCTTGCCGGTATGGAGGTAGCCTTGCTAAAACCGGCAAGGCTACCTCCAACCTTGTAATGAGGCTTTAACTCACGTGTGGTATTACTGAAGCCGCATGCGAACATCCATTTTGACAGTCGAAGAAAGGAGAAGTCCAGCCCTAACTTCTAAGCTAGCTACCCTCCGCAGGGGAGCATAGCATTGCACAGGTGTTAGCCTTGGTGGGTAACGCACATGCATTGATTTATTGGGCTCAGGGAACAAGGGGCTCATGTCTGGGCATACCACCTCTCACATAGAGAGACTTACCGTGAATTCCAAAAAGAGAGGCATGCACATGCTTGAAACAATGCTTACAATTACTTGGAAGTCTTCTGGGTAGCATTTTGTGCCACTTTTTTGGCTAATCTCTACCAGAGGACCAACCATACGCAAATCAGTGGTGACCCAGCTCCTCAAGGTAGCAGATCAGTCTCATCTGGTAGGCCATCCCTTCTGCATTGGAAAACACGCAATTGAAGACATTTGAAGTTCTGACCAGTAGGTGGCAGAGCCCCCCATAAGCCAAAACTATTGCATTAGAGTACAGATGGGCAAAAATGGCATATGACGAGGGACACAAAGCTTGATGGTTTTGTATGGTTATTTACACACCCATTGACTGCCCATGGCCATGTTAATCCCTATGGCCATTCCCACCCAGTTCGTGCCCTTGTCTGCCCAAAACACCTCCTCATGGGAACGCTTTAAGCCTGCTTTAAACAAGCCTTACCATCAAACTTTGACTCAAAGTGTCTGCCAGTGTTTTTTCAGAGCAGTCTTCTGAGATTTAATGACATCATTTGAGCTGGTAGAATGCTACTAGTGTAATAAAAATGTCTTAACCAGTTCTGCCTTCAGCCACTTGATTTATAAATACTATGCATGTCCTTCACTGAAGTCCTCTTAAAAACAAGGATTAGCAAAGCCAACCGTTTTGGCTTGTGTATAAGTATTACGCATTTGCCAGGCCTTGCTATTAGATGCCTATACTTGCAGCATTTTACACCTTCTAACATCAATGGCCAGTTAATACCCCTACAGCAGTGCCTGGCTCGTGCAACTGGATTCCCTGACACAGCAAGCATGGGGCCCAGTTCAAGAAAACCAAAAAGTGATGGGTGGAAGTGCCAATGCTTCCTGACCACTGGTAATTCTTCTGGGTAGCAGTGCCTTGCTCTATAAAATGATTCCAGTAACCACCCAAAAGCAATAACACCCCCAACACGTCAGATGCATGCTACATAAGACCCAATACCATACTATAACAGACCACACCGCAACATACCATACCAAACTATACCAATACCACACCACACCAAACCAAACCACATCATACCACACCGTAACACGCATAACATGGGCCTCCCCCTGAATAAAAGCCATGGCAAGTCGTTGGCCAAGGCTTTAGTACTGTCTAGTGTCCAATACCGCATGTTAGTTTAGTTGGGCATTAGTAAAAACCCTCTAAAGAACCCTCTCATAGTTCCAAACAGGGCCCTTGAAACCATCTTGCTGTTGCGCAGTTTGATCATATCGGAAAGGGCCGATTCTCTTTGATCTGCCTCGTCGCTGCCAGGGCTCCAGCTTATCTCTCCCGTCTGGAGGAGCAGCATGTCCCAGTCCGTACCCTGAGGTCTAGCTCGGCTGCCAAGGTGCAGAGCAGCGGGTCTGTGAGGAGAGGGTGGGGGCAGAATAAGAAAGGTGAATGGCGTCAGTGTCTGTCATGCTAAACTCTCTTTCAGCTCAGTCTAAAAAAACATCTGTTTGCAAAGGAGTAACGGGTCAGTGATGGAAATATGTGTGACGAAATGGCTACTGCTCTGAAGGAGTGCAGGCATGAGTAGTGGCTAATGCGCCCCCTATCCCCCACAACTTTAATAAACCAGCAGTGATCTGAATTACAGAGGCGAGACAGGCACAGCCTGGCATTCTCGCCATCTGGGGACGGACTGGATAAGGGCAGGCTATGTTCTTCAGGAGGGCTATGAGCTGGTGCAGAAGCAATTACAACAACAATAGTTTCGTGGCACCAAGCGAAAAAGAATATCCAAACAAGGTTCTGTAAAAACAGGAAGTTTCATTAAACTAACACAACAAAAATGCAACGACTGTAATGGAAAACACAGAGAAATCAGGCATTCTGGGTTGGTAGACGGGGAGCTCAGGCAACAATTTCTGCGAAATAATGGCAAAATGATTTAATATGTTTTGAAAAGGTAGAAAGTGGGCTTAAGGGTCACTATGCAATTTTGAGACGTACCAGGGGAACACGGCCGCTTCAAATACCTTTACTCCTTGTCTTTCACAGCTCAATAGCATTGGGCCCATATGTTTGGTATCAAACCAATAGTCAGAGCACTTTTGCCACCGTGCCAGGTTCGAGTCGCGGAGCATAAGCCACAGGGTCTAATGATGAGGTGCTGTTCGGCAGGGGTGACAGCTTGAAGGTCGAAAATGCTGGGACGCAAGGCAGTGCCGTGCTGGTGGTGCTGGAAGACTCAGCGGCTTCGGGTGCAGAGGAGCAGAGGCTTGCCTTTGGCAGTGAGCTGGCTCAACATGGCGCCATGGTGCTGCAGTGGCGATGCCTTGGAGTTTGAAGAATCTGGTAACCAGACAGACGATGGCAAGGAGTGGATGCTAGAACACTCTGCAGGTCTCAGATGCAGAGATGGTGGGGCTTCAGTGTCACCGTCAAGTAAAACATAGCGATATACAAGGCAGTCATGTGTCAAAATCGAAGATTACTCTGGTTACTTGCTTGCAGCAGCTCAGATGGCCTCTGAAGTGCAAATAAACTTACACAACAGCGAACACCAGAGGTCCGAGAAGTAGAGTGATAGAAGCCTGCTTAGATAGTTCCTGCACTATTGAAGGGAGATTATAGCGACATAGTGGCATGGAGACTATGCTCCGCTAGCAGACATCCGACTGGAGCTATTTCTAATCAATTGACCCTACGAGGAGGACTGCAGATGATACCATGTGGGACATCATGAGATTCTGTATCCATATAGAGTGCAGACATTAAATTGGGCGATGAAGAACCCCACTTAACAAACTGATGATACGTCCTAACTATCGGATAGTGATATCAAAAACGTGGTGCTTTGCATTTTTGAGTGGTGTAACTCACCCTACTCTGTTAAATGGGAATGATGCAATTCCCCATTGTGGTCCTGACGAAGGTTGCTTTATCAAGTGGACAAATTTGTGGAAGTCCAACTAGTCAACCGAAACATATGTATACATTTAAATCTCTGTAATTGTTTAAACACAGATAGTACCATCTGAGAGTCAGGTGGAGGGCATTTTTCACAGTGTAATAGATTGATTGTTGACCAAGTGGTCAACGAGATAGGTGAGATATACATACTTTTTATGTAAGTGAATGTATGGTAGGTTGGAATGCATGTGAGTTGAAATTACAGAAATGTTTTTGATACATGTTTTATAAATTGATATTTTATATCTGTGTATGACAAATACAATTTATTTTTAATCTAAATAGTGACATTTATTGTTATTTGTAAAAAGATAAATGTAGAATATGTACCATTCCCTATCCTACTGGTCCATTTCTGTGATTTACCAGAGTCAAGACAGTTCAGAATCCAGGGAGAGCTACAGGGTCACTTCCTTGGGTCTCTGGTTGCTAGGAGACCAAGTCCAACATCTGAGGGACAAAGAGAGCAAATGTGTCTACCTTCCCACCCAGAAAGGTTTGTCGAGAGCACTTACCTGGCTCTGTCATCTCCAGAAACCAGGGTCTTAACTACCAATCCTCAGTTGAAGTAGGGTTTGTACAGCTGGCTGATCATCAAAACAGGCCCTTTCGATTGTATGGGGAAGTGATTTTCTTTTCTTTGGAGCTCCTGGTCTTCACCTCTCTGGCAGAGGACCTTGGATTAGACTGTACTCCCAATCAGGTTCAAGTAACTCCTTCTTTGTGCATTGTACAAAGATGAATGTCATAAGATGAGAGTTCCTCCCCACTATATAGGCAACATGCAAAAGCAGACTGGTCCGCAGCAACCCTGCTGTTAAGTGGTGTGCATTGCTGGCTTCTGTAACAAGTGTCCTCTGCTTGCTGATCTCATATACAGAATGTCTTGTCTGCAGGAAGTTGGGAGGGGCACAGGAAGTTTGAGAGCCCTAGCAAAATCCAACAAATATTGTGACACTCCTTTGTGGACTTAAGCTCTTCCCTGGTCTATTCTAACTCTGCCCCCTTCTTTTGTCTGCATACATCAAAAGAACTCCAGTGATCAGCACCCTGGAGAGATATGGTAATTGTAATGCCAGCCTGTCTTTGACGCACCAATACCCAGGCAACCTCCCAGGAATTGCACCTGTTCCCAGGAAGAAAGTGACAGCCCTTTTCAAGGAGATCAAAGAGAGAGCTTCCTGGGCTGGACCGGTAATGGTTATTGTGGGAACACAGAGTCCTGCCAGGCACCTTAATACACACCAGGCCCTGTAATGAATGAACACTGTCAATATTATGACATCTATGGCGTGTGGCTATGCAACTGTGCAATCTCAAAAAGCCACCATATCAAACTAGACATGG
Organism: Ambystoma mexicanum; assembly: GCF_040938575.1. NCBI lineage: Eukaryota > Metazoa > Chordata > Amphibia > Caudata > Ambystomatidae > Ambystoma > Ambystoma mexicanum. The sequence continues at coordinate 638,243,035 of NC_090925.1, forward strand.
CTTATAATTTGCTTTTAACAACTGCCACACAACGCCTGATGTACACAATTATGAGATATTGAACAAGAGGTTCTTACAGTTAAAATGTCACCTTTGCCTGTTGTAACTTTAGGTTGCAGCAGCTGGGTCAGGAATGCACATGTGGCCTTTAACCTGTCCCGCTTCCACTGCAGGGAATCTGCTAGGGATGTTGGAGACGTTAACAGCCAGGAACATGTGTGTCTTCTGCTATTTGGCATGGAGCATTGTGAAAGAGTAGTCTGATTAGCCAATTGCACTTTTAGAAACAGAATTACTGGCATCATTTTATAATTAAACATCAAAAAGGCTGAGGAGTGTCCGCCCTCACAGATGGCATGCTGTCAAAGTATGCTTTGCTGGTTTCACTATTCCTGGCATCTGTAATTCCTGTAATTACATGCTATAGGCATTTCGTGTATTTTATTTTTATGTTTTGTATTGTTTTATGCAGCACATTGAAGCTACATTTGTTGCTGATTATTGCACATACAAACTACTGATATTACTACCACATGTACCATTACAGACCGTTACAGAAGATGACCAACCAAATCAATGCAGACATCTTCCCCATACTCCTAGGCCTTATCCTCGCTGCAGTGGAAACCAAACAACTCCTGACATGTTCTGCCCTGCGTGGAACATATTAGTGAGCTCCTACTTGATTCCGTGGGCACAGCGAATATGGGAACCACATATAACCGATCCCCATTGTAGTATTTTAACTTGTCTGCTCTATAGGTATCGTTTTTTTTAGCTCGTTTGTGCCATTAAGAACGTTTTTGGCATTTCTCTGACATTACTACATTTCTAAAGTTAATCTCGGAGGAATTTGCAGCGATTACGTGACTGCAGGTTCATTTGGGTAGTAGTGGTGCACAAGGGACAAAAGGGTGTCTTAAAATATAAGCATGCAACTTCTTCCACGATCAAATAATTGCCAGCCATTTTCTCTCAATGGTTGTCCAATTGAGCTCCCTCTGCTAGCCTCAGTTTGCTGTTGAGCTATGGACCCATCCTCCCCATTTTTTTAAAAAAAGGTGGGGATTGTGCCGCCCCTGCCCCATATCAGTTGCATCCGTTTCGACGATGCATTCTTTGGTGGTCTTTGCAGCTGAGCTTTCATTACATGAGCTGCATAGATACCTTCCGTAGGGCAATGTAAAGCATTGTTAAATGTCAGCGAGACTTTATCAAGGCAAAGAGAGGCAAGTTACTTCTTTTTCCATTGCGCCTTGCCTCAGCAATGTGTTCCCCAACCACGCCAGCCCTGGGAGGGACCCTCAGGCTCTAGAGCAAAGGGCTGTCACCATACCCGAGGATTCCTTCTGGGGGCTAACAGCTGTGCATGCATCTAGAGCCTTGCATTGACTACCACCAGACTGTGTTCAGAGGGCGTTGACTCATCACATTTAAAGTCTATGTGCATTATGTGGCTCAGATCAGGTCTGTAGGGCCATTACCAGGGTTTGTCCTCAGTTAATTTCCCCTCAACCAATCTCTTCTCAAGACGTGCTGAGCTCTGTGGATACATCTTCTACTACAACAAGCTGTCACTCCCCCATGCAACCACACTGTCCAGTAAATCAGGCAGATTCACAAAATGGCTTCCAAATACGGTGCACTAAAGGATTTGTCAATCACTGTTGCGGATAAGTGAGCCTCCTCAGAGCTGGTATCTGTTAGGAAAGATTTCCATTGTTGGGGGATTTTCCCTCCAGTTGTGTACCCCAACCTTTTGCTGTTGTCTGACCATCCTAGCCTGACTTTTGCCAGTGGAGCACAGCCTTCTGCCGTACTCCACTGGGGCTTTTGCTCATTTTGTTATGGGGAAACTGACATGCCCTTAAGACAGTCAGTACTGGGAGACTTTGTTTTCCTTAGTCTTTCACTTTGTTGCTATTCTTTAGTAATATTTTATCAGTGCACAAAGTACCTTACAGTACAGTAAGCTGGGGTCCCTTTTTCATTTTTAAGGCCCTAGACACCCTCAAATAATTTTTGGTGAATGTAAAAGTGTGCCTTGAACAGAGCGGGTGGCAGCTGTTACTTTTTATGTGTTTACAACTCTTTTCAATGGTCCAAACCGTGTTTATCACGTTTGGCCCAGGACAGTGGCCAGTGAATTAAATGGCCATGCCACAAGGTCCTTTGTTCTGTCCTTTGGCCATCTTGTGCCTGTGCCATCCCCAGGCGGAGCAGACCCGCGAAATTCCTTATTTGGTCATGCATACCCCCGCGCAAACCGAAGCTTTCGCGGGCTTCTGGATGCCTTGTGTGTGTGAGCCCAGGAGTGGGCTGGAGCTGTCTAGTTCCAATACACATTGTGGGTGCCAGGATGTCTGGTGTGCTTGGATGACTGGGTCCACCGTGGCCCGTGATTGGTCCACGTCTGGAATGGCTGTATGTGAGCAGATCTCTTATTGGAAAGGAGATTTTGGAAAGAGAAGGCATCTTAGACCCATTCTAGGTCAATCTTCTGACTTCACACCAAGCTTAGTAAAGGAGCCAAGTGTCCTGAATCAAAAAAGCAGATCCGTGGAACCGCTGGTGACCCGCTGGAAGGTTTGGCACCATGAGCCCGCTGTCAGCCCATCAAACTCCCTGTTTCTGTTCCCCCCCGTGACCTCAGACTCGCTGCAGCAGAACTGACCTAATCACCACTGTCCCACCACAGAATCATTCCTGGAACGCAGCCCTGAAAGCCAGAGTCGTACAACTGCAGGATTTGAACCTGCGACCGAAGTGGACTTGACTACTGAAGTTTGGTCCGGAGTGCGCCAAGGGTAGGTGAATATTTGCAACCCTTACTGGTGGTCCCTGGTGCATCCATCAATTTTTACGCACAAATGTCCCCTGAGGGCTACTCTTCTTTATCGAGGTAGCCTGTGCTACTGAGCTATTTCTAACTCTTGGATCCTGTTCTGCCCTCTTGGGGAGACCCTCCTCCAATAGTGGGAACTTATTCTTCACTTCCTCAACCGGCTTCCTGAGTTGCTACAGCCCCTTGAAGAGACCATGGCCCTCATTACAACACCGGCGCTAAAGCATGGCGCTATTAGAACCATGGTTGGTGCCGGTGCTGTAACGGGTCCGCCATGGTTCAATGGGGAATTACCACCCCATTCCAGGGTTGGCGGGGCGGTAATTCCCCATTGAACCATGGCCCTTCCCCATTCCCATTTTTGCCCCATAGGGCTCTATGGGATTGGGGAAAGCACTAAGTACGGTACCGCAAATTGCGGTACCGTACTTAGCACCAAAGTCCCTTTGCGGGTCCCTACTTTAACAGCTGGTGTAGACCAGCCATTAAGGTCAGGTCCCGCAAAGGGACCTCGTAATCAGGCGCTAATGGGTTAATGGCGCCGCAGCCTTTTACGGCGCCGTTAACCCATTAGCGCCAGGGTCGTAATGAGGCCCCATGTTTTCACTTCACCGAACGTACTTTTGAGCTCAAGGCTCCACTCATTTTAGGGACTGAACTGCCTCTTAACTAGGGTATGAATTGTGAAGGACTGCCACAGACATATTTGCACTGTATAACCCCTTTCTTTGCAGGTTGTGGAACTGTACTGAGTAATATCCCTGTTGGCCATTGGTTACTGTATATATGTTTGCTAGATTAGTGTTGTGTTGGTTTTGTTATTACGGCTGAAGAATTACTTTGTGTTTGACTTAATAGGCCTTTAATAAATGTATATACATTTTTGATATACACCTGACTGAGAGTAATTTGTGGTTTTGTTTGCTGTGTGTGCTCATTGTGGACTTTCGATTACCCTCACCCCTCCTGAGACCTGGTCTTGTCCGCCTGTCAATGCTACCGTGATTGGTCTGGCCTGTCCAGTAGGTTACCCTGTTCCAAGAAACTAGGCTGGCCTTCTGAACCTCTACCCACCAGGTCAGAGTTCAGGAATCCATCTTAACAAATTTGTGTACAGCAGTGGGATAGGATCGAAGGTACCCAGTGTTGCGCACTGGTAAAGGTGCCCAGATTACACTTACCCAGAACACATAAGGCTAACAGTCTATTTTAAAACATGGAAGCAATAACCAACATATCCTTGAATGCTTCCAAGTCAGAAACCCTCAGAATGATGTGTACCGAGAGAGGCTTATCTGCTCAAGGTACAAAGTGTGAAATGATCCAAAGGATCATGGATTGGCAAGAGGTTTAACTAAGTGCCATTACCTCAGGTTTCAGAGTGCAGGAGGTGCTGGGGAATGTCGCTGCACTCATCCATCAGGTCCATGAATACGGTTCCATGTCATTTCATTGTGGGATGTTTTATCTGTGGATTTTTTAACAAAGAAACTCATTGCATTTCGTTTTTTTGGGGGGTTCCCCCAATGATCTCCATCCCCTTTAATTTTTTACCTATTTTTGAACACCCACACCCCGTTATATACATTTTTCTAACCCCCCCAAAAATTTCAATGTGTTTTGTTCGGTAAAATATCTGCAGTAAAAACCTCTGCGAAAAAACATCCTGCGATGAAAGGACGTCGAACCCATGAAGACAGGGATGATGTATTATCCCTAGTTTTATCTGTCAACTCTAATGCTGGAGCCATGATTGAATTCAAGAAGCAAGAACTGCAGTTTAAGTGAAAGGAGCTTGAGTACAACATGGCAAAGCTGAGAGTTCAGCAGGCAGAAAAACAAAAAGACAGGGATCACCAGTTGGAGCTGGCCAAGATTCAGGCTCCAACTGGCTCCTCCAAGGGATCTGGTCATGGTCTGGGTACTCTTCTCATCCAATATTTCCTAAAGATCTGCTCAGTATGTATGATGAGAAGAATAACATTATGGACTGGCTGACTGCATTTGAGTATACCTGTGAAGTCCAAGAGGTTGTGGATGCTGATGAGATTGCATGGCTGCTCAGTCGACTACCCCATTCTGGCTGCAGCGCCATTATAGAAATGTTTAAGACTGATAGAGTAGATTTTGCAAAATTGAAGCAAACTCTCATCTTAAAGTTTGGGACTACTCCTGCTCAATACTTAAAGAGATTTCCAAAAATGAAAGTAGGTAACACTTGGGTGTCCTATGTTACTGATTTCTTGAAAATATTGACTGGCTGGGTTGAAGGCTATAATGTCACCACCTTTGAGGGTATGCTATGTTTAGTCATGCTTCAACATATTTTTGTGTCTTGTTCCTCTGAGCTTAAACAGCACTTGTCTGATTCAAAGGAGATAGATCCTAAGAAGCTGGCTAGTGTGGCAGATTTGTGGGTGTCAAACAGAGTGTCCCATAAGGACGAGACTAATCCTGGTAAGCAGAAGGAGGGGAAAAAGAACAATGATAAGGAGGGTGTGGTATCTGATAAAACTTCCTCCCAAAAGAGCCACAAAAAGGAAAAATAAGGGTAAGTCCCAAGATAATGTTCAGGGTAGTGGGAGTTATACTCCCAGAAATAACTCTGGTTATAGTAAGCCTCCCTATGTCCCAAGACCCAGTGGATCTCGTGTGGCTTGTGGAGCAAATGACCATGTGAAGGGGAACCCCAGATGTAAGGTCAAAACCTTGGGGTTCCACTTTGTGAGTCTGGCCTTCCTCTCCTATGAGGAGGAAGAGATCACAGGGGCATCCTTCTCCTTATACTACTTCCCCAGTGGGATAGAATTGGAGGCAATCCTAGTATCACTGGGTTCCTGGGAGTATAACGTCTCAGAGGCTTATGCTAGCATTCCAGACAATACCAAGCACTACTTTAAGGACAGTGTGCTAATCAATGGAGTAGATACTCCTGCCCTTAGGGATAGTGGGGCTAGCAGAACTGTGGTGGATTACACTTTGGTAAACCCAGACAAGCTTGCCAGAGCTCCCCTCATGCCCACCAAGTTAGCTGATGGCCCCCCTCCCAAGTTCCCAGTAATGCCTGTCAATCTTACTATAAATGGTACAATGATTCCAGTGTGCATTCAGCGGCAAGTCCCAGGTAAGGTCCTGCTGTGGAATGATCTCAGAGACTTAGGTCTTGTGGGTGACACAGCGGAGAGACCATGCGCAAGGTCACAAACAAGGGCTGCCTTAGCAAGACCAAGGCAAAGCCCACGCCAAAGGGGAAACCAAAGGCTAAAGGAGTCAAGAAAGACAAGAGAGGGAAAGAAAACATTCCCCCTAACTCACCTACCAATGAGGCGGCGGTAGTTGGCCAAATACCTGAACCTGACGAGGAAGCGCTGTTGCCTGAAATTCTTAATCCACATGACCATCCTGAATTCCAAAGTTTATTGGTAGAAGGTGGTACTTATAGGGTTGAGTTTAGTAAGGGCCAACAAGAGTGCCCATCTTTGGAAGGCCTAAGGAGACAGGCCTGCTCCCAGCTTGAGTGAACCTCCTGGGAAGCACAGGATGTATTGGGAAGGTGGGCTCTTCTACAGTGAGCCCACAGAGCATACAGAAGGAGACCATAGGAGGTTGGTGGTTCGCTTTCAAGTATGAACCTTCCTCTTGCAGCTGGCACATGAAGTCCCCGGTGCTGGTCACTTTGACATCAAGAGAACCAAGCAAAGGTTAGCCATGCACTTCTACTAGCCCAAGATGGGGGTCCAGGTAGGAAATCAATGCAGGAGTTTTGCCGCCTGCCAGTTATCTGGAAAAAGTGGCACAACAATACAAGCTCCATTGGTACCACTCCCAGTTGTGGGGGTACCATTTGAGTGGGTAGGGATTGACATTGTTGGTCCCCTTGACCCTCAGACATCCTCCGGTAATAGGTTTATCTGGGTGCTGTTGACCATTCCGCCAGGTATCCTGAGGCCATTCCATTAAAAACTGTAACTGCGAAGTCAGTTGCAAAAGCTTTGCTTGGCATATTCTCTAGGGTCAGCTTCCCTAAAGAGGTTGTGTCTGATAGGGGCAGCAACTTTATTTCCAAGTACATGCAAGCCATGTGGAAGGAGTTTGGGGTTACTTACACGTTTTCCTCAGCATATCACCCCCAAACCAATGGCTTAGTTGAGAGGTTAAATAGAACCCTCAAAAGCATGATTGGGCAGAGGAGAAAATCGGCTCTCCTTCCTCCATGTTTATTGTTTGCCTACAGAGAGGTACCTCAAGAGGAGGTTGGCTCAGCCCCTTTGAGCTTCTTTTTGGTCACCCTGTAAGGGGACCCTTGGTTATACTCAAGGGGGGGTGGGAGATGCCTACTCTCCCTATCACTACCAATGTAGTGGACTATGTGCTATGTCTAAGGAAGAGAATGGTTCTCCTGATGGGTCAGGCTAGTGAGAAGTTGAAGACTGAGCACACTCTGGTAAAACACTGGTATGACCAGAAGGCTTCCTTTATCAACTTCACACCAGGCAAGCAAGTCCTGGTCATGAACCCTATAAGGCCTAGAGCTTTACAGGATAAATGGTTAGGCCCTTACTCAGCAGTGGAGCCCCTGGGTGAGGTAAACTATTTAGTGGAACTTGGAAGGGCTGGTCAGGCTCCAAATATTTTCCATGTGAACAGACTGAAGGCTTGCATCCCTAGGGTTGAAATAGTTGCACTGCTGTTGGCATCAGATGTAGAGGATTAAGAGTCAGAACCTCTTCATGATCTGTTCCAGGGCAGTCCTTCGGATAGCTCCATTGAGGGTGTCAAAGTGACCCCTCACCTGACTTCTGCTCAGCAAGATGAGGTGAGAAGTTTGCTGATGCAATTCTCCCCCTTATTTTCCCTAGCTCCTGGTTTGGCACCTTGGTGCAAACATGATATTGACTCAGGAGATAGTGTACCTACCAAAAGTAGGGGATACAGGATGTCAGATAAGGTGAGAGCTTACATCAAGACAGAGGTCAACCAGATGTTAGATCTTGGGGTGATTGAACCCTCCAGTAGTCCTTGGTCCAGTCCTGTGGTTCTGGTTCCAAAAGCAGGTTCCTTTGAATTGAGGTTCTGTGTGGATTACAGGGCTTTGAATGATGTCACCAAGACAAATGCACACCCCTTCCTAGAACTGATGAGCTGGTGGATACCTTGGGTGCCACCAAGTACCTCGGCACATTTTACCTCAGTGCAGGGTATTGGCAAATAGCTCTAGCAGAACATGCCAAGGAGAAGACAGCATTCTCAACCCCAGAAGGCCTTTACCAATTCAGGGTAATGCCATTTGGATTGAAGAATGCACCTGCCACTTTCCAGAGGCTTGTGAATCATGTTCTTAATAGGTTGGTTGAATTCTGTATTGCATATCTGTATTATATAGCAGTTGTCAGTGCCACCTGGGAGGATCATGTGAAACACCTTAGAATTGTGTTGCAAACTATTCAGAAGGCCCACTTGACCATAAAGGCTAGCAAGGTGCTAGATTGGTCAAGGTTCGGTGGTCTACCTTGGGCATGAAGTAGGTGGAGGGAGGATTCAGCCTCTACCGAGTAAAGTACAAGCAGTACAAGACTGGCCTACCCCCACTACTCAAACTCAGGTGAGAGCCTGTTTAGGTCTCCCTGGGTATTACAGAAACTTCATGGCAGAGTATGGTACAATAGCTGCCCCTCTGACTTCTCTCACTACTCCTAAGAAACCCAATAAGGTCTCTTGGTCTGAGGAGTGTGGGAAGGCCTTGAATGGCTTAAAATACTCCCAGTGCCAGGCCCCTGTTCTCAGGGCCCCTGATTACAAAAGACCTTTTATTGTGTAGACAGATGCCTTTGACACTGGAATATGTGCTGTACTATCACAGGTAGTTGAGAAAGGCAAGGAACACCCGATTGGGTTCAGCCCTGTTTGTCTCCAGCCAGCCCACAAGCCGCATCACCGAGGTGAGGAGAGGGCAGGAGCCTGTCTCCCTTTGCTACGAGCCCCCAATCCACTGCCAGCACCTACAGCAAAGGAATCGCTCGGCAAGCTGCTCGAGCAGACCTGCTGCACCCAGATCCCAGCAACCAGTTTATTTCACGTGGGGTAAGACCTACAGGGCACCTCCGTGCACCAGCCCTCTTGCATTCATATTTTGAATGTATCCTGCATCAGCCGCACGTTGCCGCCGAGCCATTGTCTGCCTTCAAAATGGCCTGCGCAACGCGGCGCAAAACTGAGGCTTGTTGCCTGGGTTGCTAGGCAACATCTGCTATTTCTACCAATAGCAGTCACCGGAAGGCGGAGCCGGCCTGGCGCGAAGGCCGTGGAAAAGGCCCTGTTTGTCAGACTGTGCCAGCGCACGACCCTTGGTCTCTTCCATTACAGGTGAGCCTTGTCCACCTCATCTCCCTTATATGTAAATGCTTGTTATTACATGAGCATAGCAGTGTTAGAAGCAAATGTAAGTGCCACCCCACATTGCACCTCAATAACAGATTCCAGCAAAGGCTCGCCCCCTCCCCCGATACCAGTAGTGCACTCCCAATACAACTAACGCCCCAAAAACATTGAGACACCGCCCTTGATCTTCTACGCCAAGCTCGACCTCTGGGCCCTTTGCCGCGTCTGAACTTACTAGCTATCACGTACTCTGGGAGACATGTTCAGGCTGCTTTTATAATGTGCCCACCATATTATGCATGAAGAACGCTTAATTGGTACGATAATATGCCTTATGCTAATGCATCTGTAATTTTGGCTATGAATGTTCTCCTGTCACTGCTAACATAGACTACACGATTATATATAAATGTTGGTCCCACACCCTTAATGTAACATTACAGTACACATGTCTGATTAGATGTGCACTAGCCCACTGCTTGCATTACCATTTTATACCTTTAACTTACGGCCCACCTAGACTGTATACTATCAAACAGACTCGATAACGAATAATTGAAACTAGCTTACTCTAGCCGTTCTGAGGTAGTTTACTCTGGGAATAATTGTAACGAGTCCACCATATGCTAATTTGATGTCAGCCTATTCTGTGAAAAGTGAAACTAGCCTATTCTGTGAAAAGTGAAATTAGCCTATTCTGTGAAAAGTGAAACTAGCCTTCTCTGTGAAAAGTGAAACTAGCATATTCTGTGTAAAGTGAAACTAGCCTACTCTGTGAAAAGTAAAACTAGCCTACTCTGTGAAAGTGAAATTAGCCTATTCTGTGAAAAGTGCAACTAGCCTACCTCATGATAACTGGAATTAGCATACTCTGTGACAATTTGAGTAGTCCACATTGCGCTAAACTGACTCAGTCAACTCCTCGAATATGAGTAAAACCCAGAGGGCCCAGTCTATCCTACTCACACTCGGCCTCTTCGCTATAATGGCCCTTGCTATTATCTTAACATGCCCACCTAAGGACAGAACGTGATACTCAGATCAAGACTGCCCCGTCACTATGAACCAAAAATAAATAGGAAAAACAGCCGTCCCACGCAAAATGCCATCCTAAGCCTATGAACTCTTGACTAGGTGAGCGCAGGAGAGCAGATGAAATTTTCCGAATTCTGCACATGCCGCTACTACTCCTAAAACTCCCATGAGTCTCAATACACCTGCAACTAAATATCCCCCCACCCCCAAAGCTAATAGTACCTTAACTCTATCAGGATCGCTCATTAATGCCAGATCACTGGTGGCCCACGCCACCGAAATTGCTGACACTCTAACCAATGAGAACCTGGACCTGCTTGCCATAACTGAGACCTGGCTTCATGAGGCAGCAGGACCAACCCTTACGGTAGCCGTACCAGATAGCTACCATAACTTAGAGCCGACAGACCTAACGCCAGAGGTGGTGGCCTAGCTATCATATCTAAAACTAATCTACCTATCAGACTTGTCACATCACCATCTAGCTGTCATGTGCGATACGTACAGCTAAACTTCCTTTATCCAATAACAGCACCTTAACTATCCACCTGGTATACAGACCCTCGGGACCACTGGGAACCTTCGAGGAGGACTTAACTAACCTTCTAGCCAATAATACAAAAGACCACTCACAAATCCTGTTGTTGGGGGACTTTAATCTTGGCTTTAATGACATTGGGCCTCATTACGACCGGCACCAACCATGGTGCTAATAGCGCCATGGTTTAGCGCTGGTGTTGTAATGAGGGCCATTGACAACAAACATGCCTAATCAACAGCAGTTCTACTAAAGGATCATGGGTTCATACAAAAAGTCCTTTCCCCTACCCATATCAAAGGAAGGACCCTCGACTGGGTGGCCGGTCTGAATTGCAACATTGCCATTACCGATATTACCCCACAATCATGGACTGACCACCATCTAATCACCTTCTCCACCACACTAGATCTCCTTAGCCCTAAAACTATTGCTATGGCACCTCCACTCCCAACTAGAAGTAAAAAGGATATCACAGCAGAAAAACTACTCCCTTATCTCCTTCCTCCCATCAACAACTCTGACAGCAACACAGACCCCAATCTACTAGTGGAGGTCTTTAACAATGCCATGACTAAGGCTCTGGACATTATTGCACCCGTCAAACTTCGTAAAGGCAGAGAGAAATCTCATTTTAATGCCTGGTTCACGCCCCAACTCAAAGAATTAAGACTACAAAAAAAAAAGCTCAAATCCATTTGGCGTCACTTCCCCACTGATGATAATAAAGTTAAGCTAACCGACCACTCCAAATTCTACAAAAAAGACATAATTAATACTAAAAAGAACACATTTAATCATAGAATCTCAAAGGCTAAGCCTGACACCAAGGAACTATTCACTATCCTTTGTGAAATGGAATCACTGCTCCCTCCGGCCGACAATGTCCCGAAGTATAAGCCATGGTGTACTGACATACAAAATGCATTATCGAATAAAATTGTATCTCTCCAACGCAAAATAGCTAACAAAAAGGCCACACTGCTCCCATCCGAGCAGCAACCCACCCAAGCCACATGGGACAGAACTACCACGCCTTTCAGTTTCAAGAAAATCTCTATCCTCGAGACAGAGAAAATCATACTCTCACTAAAACCCTCAAATTGTAAGGGAGACAGTTGCCCAGCTCAGATCATAATGGATGCAGCTAGAGACCTAGCCCCCTTCATCTTTAAGCTCATTAATGCCTCCTTCAAGACCAACACAGTGCCCAATAATCTTAAAGAATCTTGGGTCCTCCCTTTCCTTAAAAAATAAACATTAGACCCTACCATCCCGACCAACTACAGACAATCACTACAGTCCCTTTCTTACTTAAAATTAGTGATAGAGTAGCTTACCTTCAAATTCAGGAATACTTGGAAGCTAATCACTTATTAGGATCACGACAATCTGGCTTCCACCATCTTCATGGCACGTAAACAGCCTTATTAGACCTTAAGATCCAAATTGACGAGCTGAAGGACAATGGGAAAAAAGCTATGCTACTTCTCCTTGACCACTTGACCTATCGGCAGACTTCGACCTGGTGGATCATGCAATTTTATGCAACCACCTTAGGTCGGCTGCCCATTTCTCAAGGGATGCCATAACTTGAGTCCAGTCCTTTCTAGCAAACCGCACAATGAGAGTCTTTTCCCCCTCAGCCTCCGCCGACTCCATTCAAATGACTTGCAGAGTCCACAGGGATCCTGTGTCTCACCTACTATGTATAACATCTTTACTAAGCCTTTGTTTGATAAGTTGGATAGACTGGGTGTCACCTACACAAATTACGCAGGTGGCACCCAGATCCTCATCCCCCTTTCGGGCAACTTTCTCGAGGACATGGCCTTAGTAAATAAGATATACCTCCTCATTCAGGCATCAATGGCATCCCATGGCCTCTGCCTGAACGATGACAAAACCGAGATACTAATCCTAGGCTTAGAGACGAACCTCAAAAAACTTAGCCCTAGTTATTCCCCCTTCAACATTGACAATACCTCCATCAAGGTGATGCCAGTGTTAAAACTTTAGGCTTCTACCTTGACTCCACACTTACCCGTAAGAAACAAGTTAACTCACTTGCATCTACAACAGCCTACACCTGCAAACTCACCCGAGCCTGCAGACCATTTCTCTCCGAAACTAGTTGTATTACCCTGGCCAATGTTCTTATAATGTCCAGATTGGATTATTGCAATGCCTTGTACTCAGGTGCCAATAAATACAACACTGATAAAATTCAAAGATTGCAAAATAATGCCCTAAGAGCAGCTCTGAATATTCCCAGCAGAGAGCACATCTCTAAATTTAGAAGAGATGTCCACTGGTTAAAAATAAACAATAGGATCCTCCTTAAAACAGTCTCACTCACGTCTAAGTGCCTGAACAACTTCGCACCACCATATCTTCAGAAAGAATAAATAGGAGAATTGCTACTTGCCCTGTGAGATCTGCCAATGCCTACACTCAAGACAAGAGATCCCCAGATTCAAACGAACCACAGCCGGTGGCTCCAGTTTCCCGGTCAAAGCAGCGCAATCCTGGAATGCTCTCCCCTCAGATCTCAGAATGGAACAGCCTTACCCTAAATTTAGACGCAATGTACTAAAATGGCTACGAGCAAATGACTCCTAACCTTCTCTGCCCCGTACCAAGACTGCACCCCCTACCTGATACCTGTTACACTCTACCACATTCTCTGTATTTGCTACTTACTGCACTTGTCAACTGCAACCTGTATTATATAATATGTGACCCCTAGATTCCACCACTTTACTGTAACCTGTAAGTGGCAGTAATGTTATATTTGTTGTATGTATGTATATGTACCTGACATGCTCTGTAACTTTAAGTTTACATGTCCTGTTGCGCCCAGCTACCTAAGGGTTCGTTACGCATTACCAAATGAATAAATAAACAAACAAACAAACAAACATAAGTTGCCAGCTTAAGGACAGAGAGCTCAGGTGGTCCACAGTAGAAAAATAATGTTTCTCTGTTGTGTGGGCCCTAAGGAAGCTGAGGCCCTACCTCTATGGGATCCACTTCACTGTGTAAAATGACAATAAGCCCTTAAAGTGGCTCATGAACACGAAGGGAGAGAATCCTAAGTTGCTCATGTGGTCCATAAGCCTGCAAGGGTTTGACTTCACAATTGAGCATAGGCCAGGTGTCCAACATAGCAATGCTGATGTGTTGTCCAGAATGTTTAGCGGACCTGAACAAGAAGCTCATCTAGGGGTGGATTAGTTCCCCCTGTCCTTGGTCTGTGAGCGGCGAGTGTTAGTAAAGATTTCCATTTCTGGGGAATTTTCCCTCCAGTTGTGTACCCCCCAACTTTTTGCTGTTGTCTGACTATCCTAACCTGACCTTTGCCAGTGGAACCCAGCTTCTGCTGTACTCCACTGGGGCTTTTGCTCATTTTGTTATGGGGATACTGACATGCCCTTAAGACAGTCAGTACTGTGAGACTTTGTTCCCCTTAGTCTTTCACTTTGTTGCTATTCTTTATTAACATTTAATCAGTGCACAAAGTACCTTACAGTAGGGTGCACAGGAGGCCCTTTTTCATTTTTAAGGCGCTAGACACCCATGAAGGATTTTTGGTGAATGTACAAATATGCCTTGGACAGAGCTGGCGGCAGCTGTTACTTTTTATGTGTTTTCAACTCTTTTCAATGGTCCAAAACGCCTTTACTGCGTTTGGCCCAGAACACTGTCCAGTGCCTAAAATGGCCATGCCACAAGGTCCTTTGTTCTGTACTTTGGCCATCTTCTCCCTTTGCCTTTCCCAGGTCGAGCAGACCAGGCAAATTCCTTATTTGGTCATGCAGACCCCAGCGCAAACCGAACCTTTTGCGGGCTTCTGCATGCCTTGTATGTGTGCACCCAGGATGTGCGCTGGAGCTGTGTAGTTCCAATACACATCCTGGGTGCCAGGATGTCTGGTGTGCTGGGATGACTGGGACCACCGTGGTCCGTGAATGTCTGGGATGTCTGTATGTGAGCAGCTCTCCTATTGATTTTTCTTTGTTTTGGCATGAAGGAGATTTTGGATAAGAGAAGGCATCTTACACCCATTCCAAATCGATCTTCTGAGTCCACACCGAAATTAGCAAAGGATCCAATAATCCTGAATCAACGAAGCAGAACTGTGGAACCGCTGGTGACCCGCTGGAAGGTTTGGCACACTCAGCCCACTGTCGTGTGGTTGGGCCCTCTGTCTCTGATCAAACCTAGAAGGCCTGCAAGGGTGCTTCGACCCATTGGAAAAGTGCGACTAATTATTCTCAGCACCTCCAACTTAACCTGTAAGCAAGCCTTTTCGGAAGTGTTCCTGGACTGCCCAGTGAACTGACCAGCTCGTATGGGTTCTTTGCTCTGGAACCACCACCGTCTTGAGTTTCGTACACTTAGCGTTCCTAGGTCTGGAATTAGGAGAGTACGCCTGAACCCAAGAATATGCAGTCACTGCGTCACCCAGCTGTGGTGACAAACTTTGTGGATGCATTGCTGCTGTGCCCCCCTGTGCCCAAAGACTCGCTGCAGCAGAACTGGCCTGATCCCTTCACCAGGAGCGGAGAAATCGCCACTGTCCCTCCACAGAATCATTCCTGGAACGCAGCCCCTGAAAGAGGCAGAGCCGCGCAACTGCAGGATTTGATCCTGCAACCGAATTGGATTTGATTGCTGAAGTTTGGTGCCACAGTGCGCCAAGGGTCCATGAGTACTTTCAACCCGTACCGGTGGACCCTAGCGCATCCATCCATTGTTAAGCATGAGGGTCCCCTGAGGGCCACTCTTCTTTATCGAGGTAGTCTGTGCTTCCGAGCTATTCCCAATTCTTGGATCCTGTTCTTCCCTCTTGGGAAGACCCTCCTTGAATAGTGGGAACTTATTCTTCACTGCCTCACCCACTTTCCTGAGATGCTACAGCCCTTTGAAGAGACCCAGTTTTCACTTAACCGCACAATCGCGTGTGCCACCACCGAAAGTACTTTTGAGCTCAAGGCTCCACTCATGTTAGGGACTGGACTGCCTCTTAGCTAGGATGTGAATTGTGAAGGCCTGTCACAGAGATATTCTCACTGTGTAACCCCTTTCTGTGCAGGTTGTGGAACTGTACTGAGTAATATCCCTGTTGGCCACTGGTCACAGTATATATGTCTGCTAGATTAGTGTTGTGTTGGTTTTGTTATTACCGCTGAAGAATTACTTTGTGTTTGACTTAAAAGGCCTTTAATAAATGTATATATATATTTTTTTATGTACACCCGACTGCGGGTAATTTGTGGTTTCGTTTGCTGTGTGTGCTCATTGTGGGAGGGTAATTTGTGGTTTCGTTTGCTGTGTGTGCTCATTGTGGACTTTCGATCACCCTCACCCATCCTGAGACCTAGTCTTGACCGCTGCCAATGATACCATGATTGGTCTGGCTTGTCCAGAAGGTTACCCTGTTCCAAGAAACTAGGCTGGCCTTCTGAACTTCTGCCCACTAGGTCAGAATTCAGAAATCCATCTTAACATTATCCTTGGTCCCTCTTTCAAGCTCCTTTTAGGATAACTCATGGGAAACCTTCAAGCCAGAGTTTAACTGTCATTCAGGAGGGAGTACTCAGGCTCGAGCAGAGTCAACACTCTCCTAACATCCTCCAAGGTTGGTTGAACCTATTCAGCCACAAATCACTCAGTGAATGGATTGGGTGTTGCTGTACTTACTGCAAAACAAGCGATGTGCTGGCTGGAAGGTTTAGAATTAATCTTAGCCTCTGGCTTTGCTCTGGGCAATCCCCCAGACCATTGTACTTCACCTGCAAAGCCATTACAAAAGGGGAAGGACCATATCCAAATCAAGCCTGGTGCCACCTCAAAAGTGGCAGTCCAGCCCAAACCTCCAGGTCACATCCCTTCTGCACAAGACCACAAGCATCCTCAGACATGTTTCGGCCTCATTGGGCCTCATCAGTGTGGAGTAGCTTGGGTCTCTAGGCCCAGCAGGCACGTGACCCACGCCTGGGCGTACCCGTCCCACTCAGGTTGACTGTAGAAAAAGAGGTGATGGCTGAAATGTTTGGAATTAATCCTAACCCCTGGCATTGCATGATCTCTTACTACTCCTACCGCCTCGATCTAGGACTGCACCACACATGACAGACTTCAGGCCTTTTATGCCTGTATGCAGTAGGTGATTATTCTCTCATGCACAGTGCTTTCAAATGGCTACGTCAGCAGCATACTATTAATAGGGTCCATTGTTTTCTAGTTTGTAATGGCATAATTTAACTGGCAGTGGTCCTGTAACTTTGAATGTTAATCCAGATTATATGAATTAAAAAATCCTATCTACCCAACTGCAAGTAATGCCATTAAAGTGTGCTTGCATTGAATGAAATTCAAATGATGTCAGTGAACAATTCTTTTGCCTTTTATTCGGGGAGATGTGCAGGCAGAGACCCACTCAGAGCAGTAGTCTGAAGTAAGTGGCTGTTCTGATCACGCTCTTTGTGGGAAGGGGTCGTTTGTACATATCCGTCGTACCCCGTCTTCTCGAAAGCTTGCCACCTAACCTAAAACATTGCTTGTTTCCTGTTTGCTAAAGTCACCTCAGCCATTCTTTATAGCAGTATCACCAGATTAAAAAAAGATGTTTCTTGAAGAAAAGGGTGTGGGGATAGTGCTCGGTGCTCATTTTATTTTTCGCAACACTTGCTCTGGCATTACATTGTTTGTAACCATGACATGTACACACTAATTCAGACAGCCTCGGAATGTGGTTGTGATGCTAAATGATAACCCTGTCACTCCATTCGGTCCCTTGTTTCACAACACAATGTTGCATCTTCTCCATGAATTTTAGAAGGGGGGGAGGAGACTTGCAGGGGAATTCAGATCTCCGGATGAGGGTGGGTGCTAGCATTCCCAGTTCCCTGCGCACAGGGATCCATAGAAAACCCTATGCCTGCCTCCAAACACAACTTTACCAGAGAGCAGAATGCAGGGGAGTGATAATAGCGAGGGATCTTTGCTTTAACTGTAACTCACAGAATGATCACAACTCTGCTGAAAAAGTTACAAAATGGCGCACATTTCATTACCTCACCAAGATGTATGGCGGTTTCAGCTCTGCTGGGATTTTAACTCATGAGACACCGTTCTTTGGCGAGAGGCTGAACTGTTTCAACCAAGCGGGATGTTTTAAATGAAAGCGTTTGCTAGGGTGGCCGTTTAAGGCAAGTACCCCAGACACACACCCTCGGGCCTGAAATAAGTTAACAAGCTGGTTTACACAAACAGAGTCATCTCTTTAAAGGCCCCTCGGCAGACAGGATCTCGGTTTGTTTTAATTGTCTGACTGTTCTGCAAACACTTCGGCCTCTGTTTATTTCAATCATTCTTGCAGGGAGAGAAACGGGGCCAGCCTATTATTTTTAGGGCCCCACTGACAGTTCCTTCGGTGGGCCTGTAAATCTAAGCACGTTCCGCAGGCGCTGGACGTCTGCTCCATGGCATGCGATAATTGCAAACCCACCCCCCCCCCACCGTGCTCTTTCTGTTTCTTCATAAATGTTGAGCTGAGTGAGAACATTTTCCTTATGGAAAAGGCAAGGTGCATGACTTCTGGCGTCCTGGTTACGAAGCGCTCACTCCACACGTCCTGCTTTAGAAAGGACATGAGCACTAATTCAAGTTCCTCCTGTTCTTGAACTGAGGTACCATGAGCTGTCCATGCAATTTGGAGCCTCGTGGCAACAAAGCCAGATTAACCCCAGAAAGCAAGGTATCCATCGACAATGTCGCCGGGGAAATGGCTTCCAGGTGGCGACATTTCCATAAAAAGCACTCTCCAGACAATCAACCACTTTCCCCAAATAGTCTAGGATTGGAGGCAATAACCCTAACATTTGTATACAATTCCTCTTGACTCTACATTCCTCTTGTAGGAATATGCATTGTACATTAAATTCCTTATCGATCCACAATCCTTTCCTGGTAAATATCTCTAAAGAAAGGGAGAGAGTAACACATATCTTTATGAGATAGGCAAGGAAAAGGTGAGGAAAACAATCAGTTCCCAAATGGATAATATATCATGCCTACAATTATAATGAATATAAATGTACTATATTGGGTTCACTTGGGGCTCCAACCCATCACCACTGTCCTGCACCTCCCAACCCTGGACAGCATACTGAGTTGTAACTCATATTTTAATTCAATTAATCAAAAATCAAATTGTGACTTGTCTCCCTACTACATGCCTTATTCCCTCAACATTCTAAGAAGTGTTCACTTAAACACAAACCATTCTTATTTACAGATCTTACCCAGCTAACACATGATCTCACGTCTTCATAGACGGGATTGTATCACAAATCCATTCCGCCAATTCCTCTACAAAACACATGGTGCTCAATGTTGATTCTGGATCCTATAGAATGGGTCAAAACTTCCATTAGTGTAATTCTAATTATGCTGACACTTATAGCAGTTTGCTATTGTGTACTAATTGTAAACATCTGTTTATCCAAATGAGCAGACTATATTGAAGCATGGTTGTTCACCTGTGATAGTGCTTACACTTAAAGCAGTTTGCAATTCTCTACTGATTGTAAGCATCTATTTGTCCAAATGGATGCAGTGTATTTGGGAATGGCTGTATACCTGTAATAGGCAAGTCTCCAAAAGATTTTGGTATGGAATCATTCACATCTGCCCTTACCAACACTTCATCTTCTTCACCATATTTCACTCCACCTCCAAATTTGGATTCTGAAAATCAATATGCACCCACCTTTATACACTTATAAACTTAAATACATGTTAACACACAAAACTTCCACCCAACTGCCCTAAAAACTCCTCAATCCAGATGCCATCCACATCGTGACATCATAGCGCCATGTCGTTCGCCTGCCATTTTAGCCTCTGTAAGCCCGGTCACAAATTCCTGCGTACTGGATTGTCCATCTTGCGCAGGATAGTATTATTACATTACCGACTAGTTTGAGTATGTTTCAATATATGCCAAACTGTAGAAGTATCACCTTGGCTATTCCTAAATAGAGCTACAGTATATTGTACAGTACCTGTTATCTGAATAACAATTGTTAACCCCCAGTATGTTGTGTTCATTAGATATTAATAATATTAGTCATTGTGGCAACATAGTAAATCCACTTTTCATGATTCGTCCCACCACGGAGAAAATCTTGGATTTAATAGTATTAACGAAGAGTCACACTATGTCAAATTTACCTTGTGGCACTAGTGTCCATCGGGAGGTGCACTCCAGTCAGCGTCAGGAATGGTTCCCCAAGTGATAATATTACTCCATTATTCCTTTCCTGGGCAAACTCTTGGAAAAGCTGGCCATCTCCCAGCTTACGCTTCACACTGAATCTGTTGGTTATCTATACAATCATCAGTCTGGCTTCAGAGCAGCCAGAAGCACCCCTCTTGTCAGTATCCAGAGTGCATCCCTTTCCTTTGTGAAACTGTCCGTCATCTGTGTGGCTTTACAGTGTGGGTTGTAATTGCAGTGTGCTAGAACTGTCTGTTGTAGTAATAATGAAGTAGATATTTTTATACAACACGTTATCAAAATTGGACAAGGGGGTCTTATATTTCACTTGTGTTCCAGTCGGTTTGGATCCTTTCTGGGGTACTAGAGGTGTGGGGCTGCTTGATGGTTTAGAAACAGATATCCATCCCTGGACCACTGGTGCCCTGGAAGCACTGGCGTAACAGGGGCCCCTGCAGCCCCTGCGGTGCAGGGGGCCCTGCCAGCACATGTTGTGTGTGGGGGAGGAGGCCCTGGAGAAAAAAAAGAAAAATATTTTTTTTCAAAATTATTAGATTTTCTTTTTCAATTTACTCTGCATTTATAAAGAAATGATTTCTGTAACAGAAATCATTTCTTTATGAAGGCAGTTACTACAAAAAGAAATGTTCTTTTTGAAGTACGAGGGCTCCGCCCCCCCATGGCACGGCTGACCCTAGGCTGGAGGCCACCATGTCATGGGGTGGGGGGAGCCCTATGACTTAAAAAAGAAATAGTTTATTTTTGAAGTCACTCTGCCTTCCCAAACAAATTAATGCCGTTATGGTTCGGTCCTTAACGGAAATAATTTCTTTATGAAGTCAGGGTGACTTCAAAAAGAAACAATGGGCCTCATTACGGGTTTGGCGGTAACCGTGCCGGTGCTACCGGCAGGTTGCCGCCGGACCCGTAATGATTTACCGGTGCCCAACTTCCCGGGAACAAAGGCATTTTACAAGCCCGCGGTCCAGGAAGTCAGGCGCCGGCAAATGGTAAGTCCCCATTTCCATTGGATTCTATGGGAATGGGGTCCACGGAAGCACCGGCACCGTTAATAATGGTGCCGGTGCTTCCATGAAAACTCTGCGGGTGGGTGTCATTCCGCCTGGCAGGTCTGGTCTAACCTGCCAGGTGGGATAGCAACTGCCCGCAGAGCTGTAATATGCCGATCCGGAAACAAAGGTACCGGTAATCTTACCGGCACTGTTGTTTCCAGACCGGCATAGTTGTAATGAGGCCCAATTTTTTGGGAAGTATTAGGGCTCCCCTCAACCCCATGACGTGTGTGTGTGTGCGTGTGAGTGTATGGTGAAAGGCTGCACAATTAAATGTATAGGTGGCTGCCTGTGTGACTGTATGGAGAAAGGGTGCATACTTTAATGTACGGGTGGCTGCCTGGGTGTTCCTGTATGGTAAAAGGGTGCACACTTATATGTATAGGTGGCTGCCTGTGTGAGCATATGGTGAAAGGGTGCACACTTAAATGTATGGGCGGGTGCCTGATAGTGTGCCTCTATGGTGAAAGGGTGCACACTTAAATGTACGAGTGGCTGCCTGGGTGAGCCTGTATGGTGAAAGGGTGCACACTTAAATGTATGGATAGCTGCTTGGGTGTCCCTGTATGGTGAAAGAATGCACACTTAAATATATGGATGGCTGGGTGTGCCTGTGTGTATATGGTGAATGGTGTGTGTGCTTGCGTTCAGGGGCGCAACAAATCGACATTTCGGAGGGCTAACCCTTCGAATGTTGGAAGAGGTGCTAATTTCATGGGCGGTGAGGGAGGGGCAAACTTATTTGTTTGCGGCATCTCATTTCTTTACCCATTTTAATGAGACTATTCTAGTGCAGCTTCAATGTTACAAGCAGTTAACTCTCTCCTTCAAGTTTGAAAGCACCCACTTATGGACTGCTGTGAGAATGAGCGGTCTCCTGCTGCCTCCCTACCCTTCCAATCACTCCCCTGGCATGCAAGTATTAAACCAACATCACGATTTCAATTGCCTAAAAAATGTGGCGTTTGAATGCAAGTACTAACAGTGGCATGCTTTATGTTAGTAATTGCTGGGCTCTTGTTAATAGCAAAACCCAGGTGCCATTTAACATCTGTGTCCTGTTCTGTCTGGCAACTGCTGTGAAGGTCGACCAGGTTGAGTCATCATAGCCCAAAATTTCAGGGGGATGGAGGAGGGAGTGCTGAATCCCAGTCAACTCAATGGTGTTGCACCAGTACTTGCGTTTAATGCCTTGATTACTCATTACTCCTAACCCTATTCTTCCTCGTCCCAGTGTGTATGAGACAGTACTTGTGTATGAGGCAGAGTGACTTATACACAAGTACTGGGATGAGGTAGAAGTACATGGAGGTAATGCCTGACTTATCTACCTGTAATCATCATTACTCCTAGTCCCACTTTTCATCATCCCAGTACTTGCCTATGAGGCAAAGAGCCTCATGCGTAAGCTCTGGGACAAGGAAGAGGGACGTGGAGGTAATTCTGGGCCCAGGAGCTGAGTTTGGAGGTTGGGGTAGGGTTGGGAGGGAGAGGGGATGTGTGTGGGGGGGGGGTGCAGGATTGTGCAACAAATCATAAAGACTGTCCATGTCCAGGCTAATCAGGCATGATATGTGGTATTAGTGGCTAGAGAGGCATTTTGGTGTGGCCAGTCTAGTTATTCCTCAGTTTGGTATGACATTTTTTTAACTGGGCATTTCTGATAAAGCAGTCCTATTACCTGGCGTGAATTACCTGGCTAGACCGCCATTTGGGTGCTGCCAGTCTAGCCGCTTCTCACTGTGGCTTTGTATATTTTTCTGGGCATCTGTGATCAAATGATATGATATAAGTCATTTATAACGCGCCTGTACACAAGTGTTTCTAGGCGCAACAAGACAAGGGCGGGAAAATAGAGGGAGGACAAGACAAATAATCTTACTAGGCCTTTTGTCATTCAGATCGTGCAAGTGCAAGAAAGAGAAGTGCAAGGGAAAGCGAGGGGGGAAGTGCAAGGGAGAGGAGAGGGAATAAAAGGGCAGCAATGCTATGAGTAAGTGCAGCGCGGCTCTGAGTAGCGCAAGGCAATGAGAACAAGGGACTGTAGGGTTACAGTTACAGCCCCTAAGTGCATGGTAGGCCCAGAGGCAGTGCAAGGGTGACTGATCAAGAAAGAGTCTGGACTTGGTGAGACTCTGAGGGTAGCCAAGCAACCAGTTGGTACAGCAGACAGGTAGGTCAGGTAGGCCAGCAGGGGAGGGAGAGAGAGGAAAGGTTTGAGGTGCTTCCGGAACTTCAGGTGGTCCAGCTCAAGTTTGAGAGGGGCAGGGAGGCTATTCCAGAGGGAGGTGCCTGCAGAGGAGAGAGATCTACCACCCACTCCCTGCCTGAAAAAGTGTTTAGCCCTCAGAGAGTTGTAGGTAACAGAGGAAAGGGCTTGCGAAGGAATATATTTTGGAAGAGAGCGTTGGATGTAGTGTGGGCCCCAGGCCCAGAAAGCCTTGTAGACAATGCAAAGAGTAATGATCTTGATCCTTGCAGCAACTGGGAGCCAGTGGAGAGATATCAGGGCTGGAGAGATACGATCCCTGGGCTTGAGGCCAAGGATACGTCTCGCAGTCCTGTTCTGGATTAGTTGCAGAGGGTGGAGAGTAGAGGAAGGCAGATTGAGAAAGAGGCTGTTGCAGTAATCCAGCCTAGAGAGAACCAACGCTCTGGAGACAGTGAGCTTCTCGGGGAAAGTGAGAAAGGGAAGAGTACTGTTGAAGAGGAGCAGCTGGTAGTGGGACTTCCTGGCGACGTCCGAGATGTGAGGAGAGAACGAGAGAGTGGAGTCAAAGATGACACCAGGTTCTTTGCCTCACAGAATGTCGAAGGAAGAGGGCCCAAGGCGGGCGGCCAGAGTGAGAGAGGGAAAGCAGGGGCTGGGGTCCCAATGAGAAGGATCTCCTACTTACTGACATTAAGGCAGAGTTCATTGGAGGCACACCAATCCTGAATCGCAGATAGACAGTCAGGAATGAGCGAGAGAGGAGAGGAGTCCGAGGGGAGCCTGAAGGAATGAGGCGTGTCATCCGCATAACATTGAAAGTTAGAGGCGAAGGTAGAGATCAGGTGGGCCAAAGGGGCCAAGTAGAGGTTGAAAAACCGGGGTGAGAGGATGGAGCAGAGAGAAAGGGACTAAGTTGGACCTGGGAGGGGCTGTCCAAGAGGAAGGAGGTCAGCCACTCAAGGGCCTGATCCTTGTTCTCATGGAGTCGATTGATCAGGATTGATCAGGATGGCGTGTTTGACCGTGTCGAAAGCAGAGGAAAGATCAAGGAGGTTGAGGACAGAAGGAATGCTGGAATCAAGGTTAGAGAGCAGATCTTCACAGGTGTTCAGGAGAGCAGTTTCCGTGACTCTGGCAGCTCTGAAGCCAGACTGACGGTCATGGAGCACAACCAACAGATTCCGTCTGTAGAGTAAGCTGGGAAATGGACAGCTTTTACAACAGTTTGCCCAGGAAAGGGGTGATGGAGATTGGGCAATAGTTTGTCGGGCAGGCCGGATCGGCAGACAGCTTCTTGAGGAGTGGATGCACAAGGGAGTGCTTAAGGGGAGAGGGGAACGTGCCAGTGGTGAAAGTGTGATTACAGAAATCGGCCAAGGCTGAAGCGAGGGTGTGTGCATTAAAACACATATTTTTATCGTTCTGCTAGTGCAGTGTGTGGCATATACCTTCAGCAGCACATTCGTGGGTATTGCACAAGTGTGATGATCTACGGCGGCCCAGAGTGTGGCGCGACCAGTTGCTGAGTTGGGGAGGCCCCCTCAGCATGGCTCGCAGGGGGGCCCCCACATTTTGTGTTACTCCACTGCCTGGAAGTTGATTGGTCACACAGACAGCAGGAAAGCCAGATTCAACCAGCTGAGGCTGGTGACAGTCAACCCAAGCTCCTGACTCTTGAGCTGGTCTGTAATATGTAGAACCTTTAGCTGTGATTGTTGGGGACCAGGCCCTTTGCTTTCATCAGCACACCTTGAATGAAACAGAGCGACAATCAGCTGACCCATAATGGATACTCCATGTATGTTGAATTGCAGAATACGACCCAACAGGATTTTCAACTGACCGACATATAAAGTGCCCAGAAATATCCAGGATGGCTATCGCACGCTTTTGATGCCAACAGCTTCGAAGATGTAGTGTCCGTTGGCTGGTGCGGGCGCCTGGAGTGCTGTGCCTTTGCTCTCACTTCCTCAAGGAAGGGAATGCAGAGATAGGCCATGGTGGCTGTGCAAGCTGTGCCTTCTACACGCAGTGACCCACACAACCTCTGCAGCATCGTATTCGGGTGCCTCACAGGAACCCAAGCAGCGTTCCATGAGCAAACGCAGAGTTGTGCAGACACACAACACTGCAGATTGGAAGAGCACTGGCGCAACAGGAAGAGACGAGTGGACATAGCATTAAAAGGACCACACAATGGAGCTGTAAGACCAACTGGGTAGAGGAGAACAGCTTTGTGCCCATGCACGGTGTGACTACATCGGTTTATGATGCACTGCGCATCGCTAATTATCATAAACACACTTGAGGGTTATAGAGGTTCCTTCCTCAGTCTTTTCTGCATCCTGTTCACTGACTGCGTTTTGGTCCTTAGTTCTCAAGCTCCTTCTGTTCCTGGTCAAGCAGAGGTGCTTGGAAAACACATGGAATTGACCGCAAGAATCATTAGGGCCACAGGCATTATGGTCCAGTCAGGGATTCTTGGACAGAGCCCAGTAGTAGGGGGTAGTGACGACAGGGATCACTTGGCCAAGAGCCTAGTCCTTCAAATATATGGACCTAAGGCCCATCATCAAGGTTGGGGTTACCAAGTGACCACCCCATCTCCCAAATTGCAAACATTGTGTTCCCAGTAGGTCTCCAGTAATGCACAAGCCTGGCGTGAAGAATTTTTATTAGCACTTTGCAGGGGTAAGATAAGGCAGGTGCCAAGCATGAGTGCCTGAAGGACCAAAAATTTGGTTCAGTTTGGCGCTCTGGGGCATACGGTTTAGCTTGGCCCTCAAGGGGTATTGATACAATAATGAGGCACAGGGGCATCAGTGCCCATGGCGCAGCGTGGGGCTCTAGCTCTATTTAGTAGGTGGTGAAATATATTGAACTTTGTAGCTATGGGTGAGGCTTAGTCTTTGTGAACGCTATGTTCTTATGAGCGTGCTGGAAAGATGTCGGCCAGTCTGGCATTTTCATACCTCCCTACACTGGCCAAAGTGGTGTATTTCACAGTCATTGCCCCATTACATCATGGCCAGTGTTTGTATAGGCTGTCTTTCTGTCACATAGTCTTGTGGCATATAGAGGTCTCTCTGGCATAATAAGGATCCACCTCAAGTGTTCCAATGATCCATGGCTATTGCTGGATCCTGCTGTCTTTGCCTCACAAATATTCAGTTGCTGCTTGTGATGTCCCTCTCAGAGGAAGCCATGTGCACGTGGCCTTCTGTTACTCTTTGTTAAAGAGCCAGAGCGAGCAGGGTGGCCTTTGGGACAGGTCCTCCCTTCACTTGGCAGACAAAGAAAGGGGCGTGACCAAAGCGTCACAATCATAACAGTAGGTAGTCTTCAAGCGCGTGGATAGCAGTCCAACTATTCTCTCCCAACTCACTAGAGCTCCTTTGTCCTTCATGGAAATTCTTCTGCAGCCATTGACCATGCACCCAGCCCCACTACCTGGGAGAGCAAGCAGAAATCTATGCAGGCTGATTTTACACTTAAACCTATTTGTGTACAAATGTAAGAAGATTTTACCAAATATCAGGCACACCAATTTCATAAACATATCACACCTCTCTATCAAGGTTATGGACTAGCTTTCTCATTTACACTCTGGGATTAATACAAGTTGAAGTATAAACTTGATAGCCCACAAAAGAGTAATGTCTTACAAATATGAGAAACTAAAGGTTGCTGGTTGGGTCCATGATGTGAGAGTTTGTAAGTCAAGTTCATGTGCGTTTAAAAACACAGCTGTAGAGTGGAGCTGCTTTTCAGAAGGGCCCAACTTTACAATTCAATTTATAGA
Organism: Ambystoma mexicanum; assembly: GCF_040938575.1. Lineage (NCBI taxonomy): Eukaryota > Metazoa > Chordata > Amphibia > Caudata > Ambystomatidae > Ambystoma > Ambystoma mexicanum. The sequence goes on from NC_090925.1 coordinate 638,270,207, forward strand.
ACTGCAAGCCTTTTTCTTCTCTGCCCAGTAGTGCTGTTCAAAGGGAAGCATCCTTTGAGTCGCTCAGATATCATGATCTCTCCCAAAGAGAGGTTTTTAAAGCATATAAAATTCTCCCTTTACACATGTAAACTTCTATGCCAATTTCTTCAGCACACTGAGCCACAGACATGCCTCACTTCACCAACCGTGTTGCCATTCGGACATGTGACTCACATGAGCGTGCATTGACACACAGGTGAGCGCACACATTGTAATTTCTCATAGTTTCCAGTGATATTTAATGCACATTACATAAATCCCATTAATACACATTGCCCGAAATCTTATTGCCCATTTACAATACTGCCAATTTCCATGATTCTATTTTTCCATAGTATTCGAATCTGTAAACATTGCAAATGCCTGCAATTACTAGCAATCTACATTCTTTCTAGTTTGGGGAGGATAGCACAGGGGCAACGTGCTTGAGTTGGAAACAAGACTACATGCAGCACCACAGGTTCGATCCCCGTGTCAGCTATAGCATGTCAGCTATAGCAAGGCGCAGAAGCATCATGAGGATTGCAAAGCTTGGTAAAAACCTCTGGGTATTAAGCACGTTATAAATAACCTATCAGATCAGTAATACGAATTGTCCATTTTCAAAATTTATGATATACCAGGATACTCGCAAAATGATCATATAGCTTGATAGCTCTGGCAATCCGGAGCAAAATACAGCAGCTCCTTATGGAAAAGAGTGGATGCTGCATAGCGCTGCAAGTATGGAGCGGGTGGACCTTCCAACGCCGTTCTTCCCTCTGCAGTGTTTAAATGTAGAAATACTTTATACCTCGGTATAAAGTTGAGCGGAGCGCACTCCGAAAAGCAGTCCAGTGAAACAGTGCCACACCAAACACAGAGTCCACGAACCAAGAGTCTCCAAGCATCAAAATATACTTTAATTAGTTGAATGCCATGGACAAGAAAAAGGTAACACGAAAAACGACGCATTTCACGGCAAACTGGCTGCTTGTTCACGTTTTCGGGTGCAAACACAAAGGAAGGACATGTAAACCAGCATGCTCTCTATGATCCCAGTATATAGAACTACGTGCAATGACATTAAATCTCGTTTTACAACTCGTTTTACCAAGTCGGCCATGTTTGAACATATTTCAAACCTCAGTAAGTCGTATTGATTACACTAGAATGTGTTCAAACATGCATCAAATGAACTGTCCGTTTTGTATAGTTGTATTTTTCCCAACATAAAATACAACTAGCGCAAGGATTAATTTATATTCACAAATTGCATAGTATGCAATGTTGTTGTTAGCATGTGAACAATACCATAAACATAAATACCGCTTGTTCACGTTTTCGGGTGCAAACACAAAGGAAGGACATATAAACCAGCATGCTCTCTATGATCCCAGTATATAGAGCTACGTGCAATGACATTGAAACTCGTTTTACAACTAGTTTTACACAGTCGGCCATATTTGAACATATTTCAAACCTCAGTAAGTCGTATTGATTACACTAGAATGTGTTCAAACATGCATCAAATGAACTGTCCGTTTTGTATAGTTGTATTTTTCCCAACATAAAATACTACTAGTGCTAGGATTAATTCTTTGTCAAGACCGGAGGCTCGGATTATGCTTACTCTTCAACTTTACTGTTCAGCAGCAAAGAAAAACATTACCAAAGAACATGAATACAAATCTGATAAAAACTACAATAACCATGTTTTTCTGAGCATTTGTAGTTCATTTCTATTGGTCCTCAACTGACCATGTGATAATTCCATAAACCAATAAACAAGTCCTCAATGAAACAAAACTCCTGTCCTCTTTCCCTTCCTCCTCTTTCTTTGCTGCTCGGCAGCGAGTTAAGTACTTTTTTCCTCATTATAATGGTGTGAGTGTTGGTGTGCACGGATTGATATTATTTTCACTTATAGTGTGAAGAGCGTGTTACGGTGTCGAAGGCGGAACATTCCGCAACGTGTAGGCGGCTCTAGGGAGTTGCGGCCGCGACGGGGCTGGTGCACCGGCGGCCGCAGCTCCTCCGATCCGTCAAAGAGGGCACTACAGAACGGAAGGGAGAGCGCGACGGGACCGCGTAGTTCCAGCGCTCTCTCCTTCGTTTCTATACTTCAGAATATTGCGTTTGGGAGAGTCACGGGCGAAAAGCCTCGGAAAGAAAGAAAGATTATTTTTCTCGATACGAGCTATCAACAGCACGCATCGCACGAGCGTAGCGTCCTGTTTTTTACAGGCTCAACAGCGCCCCTGCAGGCAAGCTCTTGATACCGCACCTGATACGGGCACAGACCCAGGTAAAACCTGTGAATTTAATATTATCTTATATTTAAGATATAAACAAAACCAGGGAAGTTATATAATCTGGCAATTTAATCCACAATCCGACCCTCTATACTGAGAGGACCCTGGTGTATATATACATATTATATATATATTATTCATAACAAATATACCACTCCCCAGGGCCTGAGAATCATGAGTTCCTCCAGTGATGAGGGGAAGGCTGGGGTCAGCCAAAAGAGGAACCAATCGGATATGACTGATGTCTTCCAGAAAGCTCTGGGGGCTTCACTGGGACATAATCCTCAGCAGATAGCGCTGATGGAGGACTGGCTCCGATTCTCTCAGGGCATGGAGGAGGTCAAGTGCCTTAAAGCACGCATGAAATCAAAAGGGGGCAGTAAATCAGCCCGTAGGGCGGAAGAAGCTCACACCCCCCCGGGCTCCCCACCGAAGAAGAAAGGTGGTAAAAGAAAGAGAAAGGGTAAGACGGTGCCTCAGATGAGGGTGAGAATGATTGGGAGGAGGAATACCCCGAGGAAGAGGAAGTGTTATCAATATCCTCATCAGGGGATGAGAGCCATGAAGCGTTAAAGAAAAGGAAGAGGGAGGAGGAGGATGTTGCCGATGAGGGGGATTTTGATCCGGAAGCACTGATCCATCCCAGATCATCAGAATGGGAACCCCCCAGAAGAATTTCGGCATACTTAAAGAAACGCCTGAGGGAGCCTTTAGCCAAAGAGGCTAGAAGCAAGGTGAGGGCGGAATGCCCCAGACCACTCCTCCCTGAAGGGGCGCCAGACACGCCGGTAATAGATGATAAAATGATAACCTTTATGAGCAAATTTACTAAAGATGTGAGGAAGGGCCTTGATAGATCCTGGCGTTCGTGTCAGGATAAGATGCTTGATATGACGGGACCCCTCACAAAGATTCTCCAGATGGGAGAAGAAGCGAAGATAAAAGGGGAGCCGATAGACCCGGCAATCCTTACCAGATGGGCCCAAAGGGCGATATGCATGCTAGGGAACGCTAATCATGCTATAACCACAGAAAGGAGGAGATCTTTACTTGTAAAGATCGACCCAAAATTGAGCGAGTTAGCCTCATCAGAATCCGCCTCATCGGCGAAGGGAAAGTTGTTTGGGGACTCCTTTATCAAGGAGCTCACCAAATTTGTAAACTCCTATGCAGCTTTGGATAAGGCTCAAGCTTCTCTTAAGAGAGTTTTCGGAAGGCAGATTTTTGGACGGGCCAGCAGAGGAAGGGGTTGTTCGGCTGGCCGGTTCCAATACAATCGATCCTACCAAGACAGAGCACAATGGAGAGATTATGAGGAGCGCAAACAAACACCTTTCTTCCCATTGAGAGGTAGAGGAAGAGGAAGAAACTGGCGAGGTGAACGTCAGCAAAACAACCCAGGTGAGATTACCAACCCCACATCTAAATACCATAGAAGTAGGTGGGAGAACTGCTCAGTTTTTAAAGAATTGGTTGATCATATTGGGGGATTCCTGGGTGATTCCGACCGCTCAAAGCTTCTATATAGATTTTCTAGATACACCTCAGCAGAAGAAGCCACCAAGAGGGATAGTATTGAACAGGGAAGACAAGATATTACTAGAAAGAGAGTTGAGAGGTCTGGTAAGCAAAAGAGCTATACGCCCTGCATCGGATCAGTCAGGAGGTTACATAAGCAATATGTTCCTAGTAAAAGGGAAACACAAGACAAGACCAATAATCAATCTAAGAGGTCTAAACGGTTACATAGTGTACAGACACTTCAAGATGGAAGGGATACACCTACTAAGGGATATTCTAATTCAAGGAGACTGGCTAGCCAGGATAGATTTGAAAGATGCATACCTGACTATCCCCATAGCAGAGGAACACTGCAGATTTCTGAGATTCATCTGGGGGGAAACGACATGGGAATTTCGATGCCTACCCTTCGGCCTAGCATCGGCACCATGGTGTTTCACCAAGATGATGAAGCCGGTTGTATCACACCTCAGGGCTCAAGGGATAAGACTCATAATATATCTAAACGATATATGTCTGATGTGCCAAGAGAAGGAGACATTGGTAGAACAAGTACAGTTGACAATAGACTTATTAGAAAGCCTGGGCTTTATTATAAATTGGGAGAAATCCAGCTTAGTTCCAATTCAAGCAATGGAGTTCCTAGGCTTCATAGTGGACTCAAATCAGGGAACCCTCAGTCTACCCATTTACAAAGTGAACGATAATCAAGAAACAGCTGAAACACACACTAGCAAAAGGAGAGATATCGCTGAGGGACATTGCGAGATTAGTAGGGCGCCTAGCGGCATCAATACAAGCGATTTTTCCAGGGCCACTTCATTACAGAGCACTCCAGAGGTTGAAGATTTATCACCTCAGGAAGGGTGCTTCATACGAATAAAAGGTGAACATTTCCCAAGAAGTGAGGGAAGAGTTGAAATGGTGGCTCATTCATATGGATGCATGGAACGGGAGAGCCATATTTGGTTCATCCCCGGACCTGATCATAGAATCCGACGCCAGCAGATGGGGCTGAGGAGCCCGTTGCGGAAACCTGTCGACAGGGGGCATGTGGCCGGATCAAGAGACGAGTCTCCACATCAACTGCCTGGAATTAGTAGCAGGGTCTTTTGCAGTGAAATGCTGGACCCAGGAGAAGGTTCAATGTTGCGTTCTGCTGAAAATGGACAATGTCTCGGCAGTCAGATATATCAACAGACTGGGAGGGACAAGATCCAGAATTCTTGCAGAACTGGCAAAATGAGTTGCAGTGAGGGCAGAGTACCTGCCGGGCCAACAGAACGAAGTGGCCGACTGGAATTCCAGATACCTCAGAGACTCCAGCGATTGGAAGCTGGACGAAGGGGTGTTTCAGGAACTAATGTCTCAGTGGGGTCCATGCCAGATCGACCTATTTGCATCGAGATTGAACAGAGAATTACCCCGGTTCTTCAGCTGGAGACCGGACCCGGAAGCAGAAGCGATGGATGCTTTTCTGCAATACTGGGGCCATCAGAGGAACTACGCCTTTCCTCCGTTCTCCATGATAACGAGGACGCTTGCTCAGGTGAGACGTCAGAGGGCATCCCTAATCCTAGTCACACCAAATTGGAGAGGTCAGGTGTGGTTTCCCAGTCTACTGGAATTGACTTACCAGAACCCACTGGCTTTACCCAACAGGGAATTAATCATTCGAGATCCCAGAGGCCTCAGTCACCCTTTGGTGAAGTCAGGAGCACTCAATCTCTTAGCGTGGGCGATTTCAGGGGATCTTGGATTAGGCCAGGACTATCGGACGAAGCTGAGAACATCATTAATGAATCATGGGCACCAGGGACACATAAGGCTTATAGATCAGCATGGATTAGATGGAGTAGCTGGTGTTTGGAGAGGAACATACATCCCGATAGAACGGATGTAGTTCATGTAGCAAATTTTTTAGCGCAGATGGCAGCGCAAGGTAAGGCATATAGGACCATTAACACGGCCAGATCTGCGATATCGGCTGGGCACCCTAGAGTTTATGGCTTAGCGATTGGGGAACACCCATTAATTTGTAGACTATTAAGAGGAGTAAAGATGATTAAACCTCCTAGCGAAAAATATAGTCAATTATGGGATGTAGATAAGGTCCTGAGATTATTTTTGACATGGCCAGATAATCGGGATTTGAATCGTAAAGCAATTTCAGGAAAGTTAGCTATGCTCTTATGTCTTTTAGCATGTAAGAGATCTTCTGATGTTAGAGCTCTGGAAGTTAATAGGAAAAGTATATCCCCTAACGGAGTGACTTTTCTCATTTCAAAGAGGCCCAAAACAGGATTGAGATCTATTTCATATGAATCGTTTCCAAACCAACCAAAATTATGTCCAGTCAGATGCCTAGCGGCATACGAAGATATGACGAGGGAAGTAAGGCCTCAAGGGATAACTCAATTATTGATAGCAATGTGTAAACCTTTTAAAGCGGTTAGACCGGCTACCATAGCCAGATGGCTTAGGTGGGTGATGGCAGAAGCAGGCATAGATATTGAGAGGTATGGCGCCCACTCAGCTAGAGGAGCGATGGCTACTAAAGCATATAACATAGGTGCTAGGGTGGAAGACATTATGAGGTCTGCTGATTGGTCGAATGAATCGACTCTTAAAACTTTCTATTTTAAACCCATGGAAAGTGCAACATCGTTAGTGGTAAGTAAGCTTTGAACAAGCATAATCCGAGTCTCTGCTCTTGACATAGAATTCAGATTTTCCACACATTCGTTACAGAAAGTCATAATTCTATTAAAGACACGGAGGCGAAGGATTATCCCACCCGATCAATCGTGAGAATGAGATGTTTACATATCATGTTTCTGTTGTTATTTATGTAATGAATCATACAAGAGGTATAATAACTATGAAGATGTTGCTAATGATCAATGAGTATACAGGTTATTACTAGATGTGGAATTTACGATTGACCCACCCTGTATCGGTTTATAGTCACCTTTCTAATTTATGTTTCTTTAGGGACGACGTCAGATAGCAAACAAGCAGGAAATTGAGAATGGAAGAGAATATCAAAGACGTACAGAACTCATGCTCGCAAGGACAAAGAAAGAGGAGGAAGGGAAAGAGGACAGGAGTTTTGTTTCATTGAGGACTTGTTTATTGGTTTATGGAATTATCACATGGTCAGTTGAGGACCAATAGAAATGAACTACAAATGCTCAGAAAAACATGGTTATTGTAGTTTTTATCAGATTTGTATTCATGTACTTTGGTAATGTTTTTCTTTGCTGCTGAACAGTAAAGTTGAAGAGTAAGCATAATACTTCGCCTCCGTGTCTTTAATAGAATTATGACTTTCTGTAACAAATGTGTGGAAAATCTGAATTTATATTCACAAATTGCATAGTATGCAATGTTGTTGTTAGCATGTGAACAATACCATAAACAATTTATTGCATGATTCAATCTTATGTGGTTAAAGTGCATTGTGTTGTTGGCAGTGGCATGTCAAGTTTGATATAATCCAATAGTTATGCAGAATGCAGTTATCTTAAATATGCAAATACAAATACAAATCTGTTACTAATAAAGTGCAAAGTGCATCAATAGCAGCAAATTCAATAGCAGCAAATTCAATTATCCCTCTGATCATATCCATATCATCCCATAATATCCCAATTGGCAGCGATTGTCAGTTCCCACAATGACCAGTACATAAACAATACCAGTTGCCACCATTCAAAATGGCACAAGTAGAAGTTGACATAATGGCAAGTGCACTGCTGGTTTGTCTCCAGTAATGTAGAATGCAATCATAAGCAAAGCCCAGTAATGCATATAGGCAGTTTTTCTATGTCCTAGTTAGAGGCCCTTTCAGTTGCCCTTATTGCTTATTCCTTCAATATGCACACACATTAACAGTACCATTATTAAGCGCAGTGAGGGCATTTAACAAGGGTTACAGACCTATAAAACCTGGCATTGCCTGAGGGTGGTGGGGGGTCTACGAAACAATTATCTTTTTGTGTGTTTTGAGGTGCAGGAGTTAAGAAAATGAAGCAATCTGCCTGGTGTGGTTGACCTGGGTGCATGGCTTCATCCCATACGACGCAATCATTATTCCCCCGGGCCACACCTGTCAGATGCGGTCGGGCCTTGGCACTGAACCCTATCACTGTTTCTTTTCCAGGCTGGCACAGATTCAGCAAGTATGGCTGCTCCCTGTTTCCTTAGCACATTTCGACATGCTTACTGGGGACCAGGGACCCAGACTGTTCCTGGCAACTACTCCAGGCAGATTGCTTCCTTTTTTGACCCATCAAGAGCACAGACCATAATAGCTTTATATAGACTCGCAGGCTGCACTGGCAGTCATGGGCCTGTACAGCTCATTAAAAGCCTTTATCTTGGTGTTTGTATTTGTATTTACTTGAAGATTTGAGATGTCAATTTCGATCAGAAATTGTTTAAAATAACGCATTCACAGATGGCAGAGGAATTTCCCTGAAATGTGCCTGTGCAATAGCCTGGCAATAACACAAACATGAGAACAAGCGGTGAGCCAGCTTATGAGAATGTAAGAAAAGTGGTACATACACAAGGGGCGAAAAAAATAATATATTTATATATGACATGGCCACGATAGTGGCCATGAAGTTATGGTTAAGTTGCTGTTTCCACAGGAAGAGCACTTTTTGGGCAGCTTATAACTCGGCTCTCCCTGGACGAATCCTTACCAAAGTTTGCAAAAAAAAGTATATGGGCCACTCTGAATTTATTTTGCAAAGTTTGGAAAGGATTCGTCAAGGGGGGGCCAAAGTTATAGGGGGGGTCCCAAAACGTCTTTTATCCCCATAGACTGAATGGGGCAAAAACTTTGCGCATGGCTACAGGCCAAACCACTGAACGGTTTGTCATCAATTTTGCAGCAGGGCCAGGGGCTTGTTCCCCAAAGTGTGCTTTTGTAAATTTTGTGATACATCTTATTGTAGTTTCCTTTAAAATGATGAAAAAATAGCACTCTAAAAATTAGTGATATCTATGTCCGCTCCGCGAACCCACTTCCCTGTTCGCTCAGTGGAGAATATTTCTATTGGCTAATCCATGGCATGCTGTACGTCAAGATGTTGCGCCTTCACCCACTGGGTCTGCCGTAGCGTCAAGTGCGTAGCATTCTTTTGATACGGCCGCCATGGTCACTTATTTTTTGAGTTGTATGCTGAAATCACCACAAACAAACCCTTTTGGAACCTTGTGTCGAAAGGTAAGCATTAGTTATAAGTGGCAGTAGAAAGTGAACCAGTACTTTAATCTTGTTACCACTATCGTACCGTGCACTGCAACTTGTTAGACAATCTACTACAATTATTTACTGCGTCTATGTAAGAAGCCAACATCAAAATTACTGCGGTTAGACTGGCGTCCTATATTTTGGAATGTGAGGCAGCCACCTGCACGGTTTCATAAACAGAGCGCGTCTGCACGTGGTCGGGAGTAACGGTTCTCATGAGTGACTGCTGATATGTAGTAGCAAAAAGAGAATGTGTTTACGTTCGGAGTGAAGGTCAGTTCATCTCATTTCATTTTTTCAGTAGGGGCTCAGTATGGTCGCGGACGCACCAAACCTCATAAGGGTCAATAGTTTTTTTACCTTGACGTACAGGGACCAGAGACAGAAAGAATGAAGGGAATAACAGTTTGAGAAACATTCCCTTTGATAACTTATGCTTCAAAAAAGGTTTGTGAGGCACATGAAATAGCAGTTCCCGTGGAACTACTGTGTGACTGCGGAGGTCGAAATGGAGACGGTGCATATCATGTAAGCTTATTTTAGAGGCCTGTTTCCAACCTGCCATTATTTACTTAGTCTGAAAAAAAAACAAATGTATTACTATTAATGCTTTTGGAAGTTTGTGTGCCATTCAAATTTCATATCGCACATTAGCGCCGTCTGTACAATGTCTCTACAATTTCCATTATTACCTATGACATTTATGTGACAATACATTTCTTTTGCCTACTATTTATATTGTACATTGTCGCCTTTTCTAAGGAGTCAATATATTTCCTCTTATAAAAACAATTGTTTATAGAAATGTAATGTCTTACCCTTTACATTTCCGCAAAGGCTTTGTATTGAATGATTTTTTTTTCATTTTACCCGCAGCTACTTCCTTCCGTACTGCGAATGCCATGGCCTTCAGCGTCCGACTGACGTTTTTTTTAATCGTCAAGTGCAGCTTTTCGTCACTGGTTGTATGCGCGTCATCATTGAATGGGATGACCGCATCGGACCTCTATGTCCATATGCAGTTGTAGCAGTAAGAAGCAACATACCACCCTTTCTGGTGTAATAGTTCGCAGCCATTCATGTCACCTTCTAAATCAGTGTGACAGGAATACACCTTCTGGGTCAACAACGCATACTTTCAGTTAAACAACAACGTCACCATTGGCAGTAACATTATAAGTAACACTTTCTGATGGACTTCATCACAGCAATTGACGTCGTCTTGACAATGAATGTGAGAGGAAACCGACTAGTGTGCCGCCACTGCATACTGTGTGTGTGTTAAAAACTGTGGCGCCAACGCATGGTGACTGTGTGGGGAAACATCTACGTGACTGTCAAAAGTAACATTTTAATTCTGCTGCTGAGACACAAACTTCCAATTTCTTTGCAACTGAGAACAGGGTGCTTTAACACTGTGCATTGTGAAATAAAAGTCCCTTACTACTGCTCACATGGTAGTGTGGTTTTTAACCATTTCATGTTCCCCTTCATATTCTGCCATGCAACGTTGCAGGTTGTAGTATGTTCTTTAACAGGTGGCGTATGACACTACGTGAGCCTTTATGGAATCATTTCTTTACTCTGCCAAGGTACGTTATCCAGAGCAGTATTGGACACCACTTGCTTTGGCAACGTTAGGCGCAGGGCCATCTATAATGTTTTCGTGCCGTTAGGGTACTTTCTGAAGCCCAGATGCTCCAATTACCGACATCAGTTCTGCATGAAGACGCTATGTTGTCAGATTTGGTATCTTTCTGAAAGTGGAAAAATGAGATCAGGTGCAGTGAAAGTGTTTGCTGTACAGAAACGTTTAAAAAGCAATGCTTCCATATAACTTCTCAGTACACCTTTGTGACACTTACACAAAAATGTCTGCACAGGTCAGTGGTAATGGTGTTGATTGCAATATTTCTGCCATTACTGCATTTTTGCCAGGCATAATCCCTGTATATTGCACACATTTATGTACAGTTCATTGCGCACGAAAAAACACCTTTTGTGTTTTGCATGTGGTACTATTTTCATATTTTCTAAGTGTCATCATGTACATAAGAAATCAACGGTATGCCTTTTGTCTCTGAAGGGTACGCTGTAGGTATGCTTACTGACCACAATGTCGGGGAGATAAATACTGCCATTTACTAGTTCAGATAAAACATTGATTTGCAGTCGCCGTGTCCACCAGGCACTGGCTTGCTGCTACAGGTGTTGCTGATAACCTCACATTTTAGAACAAATACAAATCTTCTTCGCCCACTACGGTCACACGTTTCCCTTTTTCACTTTCTGGCATCTGTAATGGAAAGCGAAAAAAGACTTTGTATGCAACGGCCGCCTTCCCTTTCAATGGTGGCCATCTTGGAAAAGGATTTGTTTTCTTCAATCGGGAACGCCAGAGGCGTTCCAGTTGAAGATAAAAAATCCTTTTTTTTTGGTGCAATGGGTTAGTGCCGCAAAATCTATATTGGCAATGGCATTCAAACCCCCTTTTTTTTAGGGTGCAATGGGGTTCACTGAATAAAATACCCCGGTATGCACTCTTGCTTCTATTGTTGTGTAAACTTGCACTGTTAAGTTGTGCACGGGAATTGTTTCAGTTACAAGTTCGTACAACAATATACAATGTCCTTCCGCATTATCAACGACTCACCCGTACCCTTGTGAAGTGTATATGAGTTCTGCATCATGTGGCGATGCTGTGCAACTGAATATGCTATTGTGAAATTCCTAGAAAGATGGCCAGTGAAGTCAAATGTTGCTTTACAGTATGCTTATGTGTTGCTATTGGCACCCTTGTAAATACTCAATAAAAATTTTGGTTACCTAATGTTATTAATCACTTACAGTACTGACAATCTATGCCAATCATTGAAAAAACATTTCTCAAAGGGACATTACGGTTACGTTTTTATGTACAGCACCTTTTCAATTTTGATATTGTGATTGTTATTGAAGAAAACCACCTTGCCTAGATTTTTCAGTGACACGATATAAGTAAGTCAGACATTTGATGTCATCAGTGATGTCATCAATGACATTTGTCATCCTGGGTGTTAGCCTAGCAGCGCACGGTGGTGGCGCGAGTTATGGTTGCTTAGCTGACATAAAAGAAAGGGGCTAAAGAAGTTATTGCGTCAGTGATGGCATCAATGACATGAGTGGTGGCATCTTTTATGTTCGGGGTGGTAGTGGTAGCTGTGGAGAGTGCTGATGGGAAAAATGGGTGATTAGCGTACCATAACTTCCAAATTTCAGGGGTTTTTAGATGTTACTTGTAATCATAAGGTGTTTTTGTACAAAGTTTTTGGGCAGAATGGCATTGGTTTTTAATAGGGCAACTTAACCATAACGTCCCTTTAACAAAGTTTTTTTTGTAGAGAATATATATATATTACATAGCCACGGTAGTGGCTGTGTAGTTATGGTTAAGTTGCTGTTTCCATAAGAAGAGCACTTTTTGGGCGGTTTATAACTTCGCTCCCCCCTGGACGAATCCTCACCAAACACCGAACAGAGGCGAAATGCAGTTTTGGGGAGTGTTTTGGTGTGTCAGGGTGCTTGCGGAGGTTTAGGGAGTAAGAGATGGGTGAAATACTGTATTTGTTTAGGCAGCAGGCGATACTGATGTATTTGCCATGCCCGCGCTGTCCGGGATGTTTGTAATAACTGAAAATGAGGGGTGTCCTAAGGATATTATTTCCGTCCGTGCTGTGCGCAGGCAAGTTGAAACTGTTCTAAGGACACGCGTGGTGTCAGCGGACATTAAAATTGAGTATATGCCGCAGTTAAAATTTTTGATTCTATGGGTGTGATACTGAGTTATAAGCCACCATGGGTGTGATATGCTGTGGTGGTTGTGGCCAGGGTCTAGAGTCTTGGGTACGTGGCCGCAGGCCGTAGGCTGTAGGCCACACACCCAAGACTCTAGGCTCTGGCCACAACCACCCCAGCATATAACACCCATAGAATCGAATATGTATCAGGTGGTTGTGGGGAAGGCCTAGAGTGTTGGGTGGAAATTGAGTATATTGCGCAGTTAAAATGTTTTATTCTATGGGTGTGGTACTGAGTTATAAACCGCCATGAGTGTGATATGCTGCGGTGGTTGTGGCTAGGGCCTAGAGTCTTGGGTACATGGCCGCAGGCCGTAGGCCGTAGGCCATACACCCAAGACTCTACGCCCTGGCCACAACCACCATAGCATATCACACCCATAGATCATACCCATAGAATCAAATATCTACGGCATACATCCAAGACTTTAGGCCCTCGCCACAACCACCGCAGCATATCACAGCAATAGATACATCCATAATATCGAATATCTATCAGGTGGTTGTGGGAGGGCCTAGCGTTTTGGACCAAATTTATAAGTAGTGAAGTTATAAGCCACAATGGGTGTGATATGCTGCAGTGGTTGTGGCCAGGACCTAGAGTCTTGGGTGCATGGCTGAAGACCATGCACCCAAGAACAAAGTTATAAGCACTGAAGTTATAAGCCACCATGGGTTTCATATACTGCAGTGGTTGTGGCCAGGACCTGGAGTATTGGGTGCATGGCCGAACAACGTAGGCCGTAGGCCATACACCCAAGACTCTAGGCCCTGGCCACAACCATCGCAGCATACCACACCCATACATCACACCCATACAATCAAATATCTATCAGGTAGGTGTGGGCAGGGCCTAGAGTCCTGAGTGCAAATTGAGTATATGCTGCAGTTAGAATGTTTAATTCTCTGGGTGTTGTAATGACTTATAAGCCATCATGGGTGTGATATGCTGCAGTGGAACCACCGCAGCATATCACACCCATACATCACACCCATAGAATCGAATATCTATGAGGTGGTTGTGGGCAGGGCCTAGAGTCTTGGGTGCAAATTGAGTATATGCCGCAGTTAAAATGTTTCATTCTATGGGTGTGACAATGGGTTATAAGCCACCATGGTTGTGATATGCTGTGGTGGTTGTGGCCAGGGCCTAGAGTCTTGGGTGCATGGCCACAGGCCGTAGGCCATAGGCCTTGTACCCAAGACTCTAGGCCCTGGCCACAACCACCGCAGCATATCACACCTATAGATACACCCATAGAATCGAATATCTATCAGGTGGTTGTGGGCAGGGCCTAGAGTCTTGGGTGCATGGCCAAAGGCCATGCACCCAAGACCAAAGTTGTAAGTACTGAAGTTATAATCCACAATGGGTGTGAAATGCTGCGGTGGTTGTGGCTAGGATCTAGAGTCTTGGGTGTATGGCCGCAGGCCGTAGGCCATAGGATATACACCCAAGACTCTGGGCCCTGGCCACAACCACCACACCATATTACAGCCATAGATCACACGTATAGATTTGAATATGTATGAAATGTTTGAAATTATACTTACTGTTTCATTTGTTGAGATTCAATATATTTTTTACCTGACTTTAGTACCTGGAGGAAATATTCTTTTTCAATTTCTGTGATAAAAGAAAAGAGCATGTTAGTGTATGTATTTTATAAAGACTTATTACATTGCATAATAGACATTTTTGCTTTTTTTCGACCATCATATTTAGTTTACAAACCAGTGTACTGTGCATTTTGCTCAGTGTCTATGTTTGTTTTTCAAATCATTGGGTCTAAGGGAAAGAAATCCCTGTTGGATTAAAAAAAACCTTTTTTTGTTATGGTACAAACTATTTGTTTCCTTTGAGTGTTCAATTGTTGGTTCTGGTTAATGTTGTATCTGTTGGCTTGTTGCACATTTTTGAAGCAGTTAGATACCTGTTGGCATATTCTAACTGTATATTTCTTGCTACAATTTAGTGCTATTCATTTATCTGTGTGGTTGTTACACAATATTGGGCCAGTTAGATACCTGTTGGCGTATTCTAACTGTTTATAGTCTTTTAATTGCATTTTTTTAATGTTGAAGCACAGATTAGTTATTACATTTTGGCCTTAAGAAGATTAAATAAGCGTTTGTAAGGTGTGCTGGTAATCTCTGCTTTAGAATAATGCTACTATCATTACATTCAAACCATCCACATTTCTTTTTAATATATGCAGTGTAGTGACCTGCATTGGTTGTGGCTCCTGCATGGTAGATTATACCTATTGTTGTCAAGGTTTTCTTACCAAGTGATACTTGACCGTGTGTGAATCCAGTCAGCTTGCAGTTGTTTTTGGTACCATCTGCATTGTAAAGTAGAATCATTAGTATTACGTAGTTACTATGTGTTTGTATTAGTAAAATGGAGCGATTATCTGAATTGTAGATAGTACATAATCTGCCATGGTTTGCATTTTGTACAAGTTGCTGAAATGGAATGGATTCACAATTAGGTATGGATACATACACAAAGCGCTCATTAGGGATTTGTTCCTGTGTCACATTGTTGCAGAGAGTGCAGGTATGTTTCCACATGTATTAAATCTGTAAGAGTTCATTTATAGGTATGTTTTTGTTTTCCAGTACTTGTAGTAAGTACATTAGAAATTCTTGTGGATCTTCTTGTGAGTTTATAGTGAACCTCACCATTCCAGCAGAGTAGTCCAATTCTTGTCTTATTCCGTGAACACTATACGTGTTGTCAGGATTGTTTGTTGCGTTTCTATGAAGGACTAACATTTGCAAACACAATTGGTCTGTACTGTGTAAGTAAATGTTGTTTGCAATTGGTGGCAATTGAAATAGAATATTCATTGATACATTTGCCTAGCATTTTACACCAGTTACATTTGAAAATTTGATTGGACCAGATAGTTTTGTGTCCGAGTCATTTTTTCGGAGTTTGTGTTGTTTCTTTGAAGAAGTACCTGAGTTACTTTCACTAATAGGTTCTTCTTTGGTTGTGGTAATTGATGAAGTATTAGCTTCTTTTCCTCTCTTTGAAGGATTTGCAGTCAGATCCTGTTGCATTTCTGTTTGAATCAGTTTTCTTTTACAACGCTTTCCTTTTTGTGGAACAGGATATGATTTCAGATGGGGGGTGTACAGTGAACAGAGTCTATTGTATTCTACAATGCAAGGAATATCAGCGTTTACTTTACTTGCATCAAAGTTGATTAGAAATAGACCACCAAGTGTACGTAAGCGTGATAGTGCTATGTAGCTCATGCCTTCTTTAAAGACTGTGTTCCCAATATCGATCAATGCTTTGTCTATGGTAAGACCTTGGGATTTATGAATGGTGATGCAAGAGTTAGAGAAAATTGTTCTCTACGAACATACATTTCTTTGAAGAGAAGGAATCGAGCTGTTGAGCGCCCTATCCTTTTTACTTCTGAAAGATTGTCAAAGAGAATATTGACAAACTGAATGTTGTTGTCACATGGGTATGTTTGAAAGCCAATAACTGTACCCAGTGCTCCATTAACTAGTCCTTGCTCCAAGTCAAAGTTACGTTTAAGCATTACTCTACAATTTAAGGATAATTTAAATATTTTTTCCAACTCAACTGTGTTGGAGATTGAATTTTCTAAGGTATTAATTGGTCGATTCATGGAATTAATGTGCGCCGAAAATTCCCGCGCAGAGGTGCCAAAACGTGCGATTCGCAGTAAAAGTGCGAAAATCTCAGTGCAACTGCGAAAATCGCAGGGAAACCAGCGCACATCGATTCATGGAAGTCCGTGCGCGAGAAAAACATTGGATGCGCGCTGAAAAAGTGCGCGGCGCACGCCGGCGCACAGGTCATCCAACGGCGTGCGCCACGGCCACTGCGAAATCGCACATAGCGCGGCGCACATCACAAAAGTAGGTGGAACACGGGGCGTAACACTCGGAATGGGGAACAACGCGTGAAAATATGGGCGTCACGGGGGAAGTACAGGAGGCAAGTGCGCGGAACGCCCACACGCTCGCCTACAACCCGTATTCATGGAATCGAATAGGGCAAACCAGCGCACAGGGCCAAACAAGTATGCCACAAGAAATCAGGCGGTAGCGTCCCTGCGCCTGAAATAAATGTCCGCCAAAATGTGCGCTAACAAAAAGCACCCATATACAGCTATGATGAATGGTCCATACAGTGGCCCTCTAGGACAAATGAGGTGCAAAGGGGTACCGACAAACACGGACACCCGCTGTGTGAAAATTAGCGTGTGCGTGTATTACGGGGTTCGCGGGAAGTTCCACACGCGATTGGCCTGGGCACGTGTATTCTGGGGTGCGCGTAAAGTTTCCCACGCGAATTAGCTGGGTACGTGTATTACGGGGTTCGCGGGAAGTTCCACACGCGATTGCCCTGGGTCCGTGTATTTCGGGGTGCGCGGGAAGTTTCACACGCGAATCAGCAGGGTACATGTGTTTTGGTGTGCGGGGGATGTTTCACACGCGAATTAGCAGGGTACGTGTATTTCGGTGTGCGCGTGAAGTTCCACACGCAATTTCAGCAGGGTACGTGTACTCCGGGTGCGCTGCAAATTCCACACGTGAATCCAGCAGCCTACGTGTATTTCGGGGGTGCTGGGGAGTCCCACACGTGAATTGGCCGTGTGGGTACTCCCAGCTGTTCCCTCTACCCCCTCCACAGCCCCTGCAGGCGGCCCACACCACAGGGGACTACCCTGCACATGTCCCGCAGGCAGCCCATCCACCATGGCCATGCCCCCCAGCCAACCCACATGTCACCTTGCACTACTGCCCACCAACGCATGTCTCCCAGCACCCCCACCCCCCACCAGTCAGGGGCACCCTCCACCAGGCCCCCACTCATGTCTCCCAGCACCCCCACCCCCCAGCACTGTGGGGCACCCTCCACCAGGCCCCCACTCATGTCCCCCTGCGCCCCCACCCCCCAGCACTGTGGGGCACCCTCCACCAGGCCCCCACTCATGTCTCCCTGCACCCCCACCCCCCAGCACTGTGGGGCACCCTCCACCAGGCTCCCACTCATGTCCCCCTGCACCCCCACCCCCCAGCACTGTGGGGCAACCTCCACCAGGCCCCCACTCATGTCTCCCAGCAGCCCCACCCCCCTGCATCCAGGGGCACCCTCCACCAGTCCCCCACTCATGTCCCCCAGCACCCCCACCCCCCTTCATCCAGGGGCACCCTCCACCAGGCCCCCACTCATGTCTCCCTGCATCCCCACCCCCCACCAGTCAGGGGCACCCTCCACCAGGCCCCCACTCATGTCTCCCAGCACCCCCACCCCCCTACATCCAGGGGCACCCTACACCAGGCCCCCACTCATGTCTCCCAGCACCCCCACCCCCCAGCATCCAGGGGCACCCTCCACCAGGCCCCCACTCATGTCTCCCAGCACCCCCACCCCCCTGCATCCAGGGGCACCCTCCACCAGGCCCCCACTCATGTCCCCCTGCAACCCACCCCCCAGCACTGTGGGGCACCCTCCACCAGGCCCCCACTCATGTCTCCCAGCACCCCCACCCCCCTGCATCCAGGGGCACCCTCCACCAGGCCCCCACTCATGTCTCCCAGCACCCCCACCCTCCAGCATCCAGGGGCACCCTCCACCAGGCCCCCACTCATGTCTCCCAGCACCCCCACCCCTCTGCATCCAGGGGCACCCTCCACCAGGCCCCCACTCATGTCTCCCAGCACCCCCACCCCCAAGCACTGTGGGGCACCCTCCACCAGGCCCCCACTCATGTCCCCCTGCACCCCCACCCCCCAGCACTGTGGGGCACCCTCCACCAGGCCCCCACTCATGTCTCCCTGCACCCCCACCCCCCAGCACTGTGGGGCACCCTCCACCAGACCCCCACTCATGTCCCCCTGCACCCCCACCCCCCAGCACTGTGGGGCACCCTCCACCAGGCCCCCACTCATGTCTCCCAGCACCCCCACCCCCCTGCATCCAGGGGCACCCTCCACCAGGCCCCCACTCATGTCTCCCAGCACCCCCACCCCCCTGCATCCAGGGGCACCCTCCACCAGGCCCCCACTCATGTCTCCCTGCATCCCCACCCCCCACCAGTCAGGGGCACCCTCCACCAGGCCCCCACTCATGTCTCCCAGCACCCCCACCCCCCTGCATCCAGGGGCACCCTCCACCAGGCCCCCACTCATGTCTCCCAGCACCCCCACCCCCCAGCATCCCGGGGCACCCTCCACCAGGCCCCCACTCATGTCTCCCAGCACCCCCACCCCCCTGCATCCAGGGGCACCCTCCACCAGGCCCCCACTCATGTTTCCCAGCACCCCCACCCCCTGCATCCAGGGGCACCCTCCACCAGGCCCCCACTCATGTCTCCCAGCACCCCCACCCCCCAGCATCCAGGGGCACCCTCCACCAGGCCCCCACTCCTTCCTACCACCCCCCCACCCCCCAGCAGTGCGATTCACCTGTGTACGTGTATATCAGGGTTGCGCGTGTAGTCTGACACGCAATATCAGCAGGGTACGTGTATTACGGGGTTCGCGGGAAGTTCCACACGCGATTGCCCTGGGTATGTGTATTTCGGGGTGCGCGGGAAGTTCCACACGCGATTTCAGCAGGGTACGTGTATTTCGGGGTGCGCGGGAAGTTTCACACGTGAATTTGCAGGGTACGTGTATTTTGGTGTGTGCGCGTAAAGTTACACACGCGACTGTGCCTGTGAGAGTGGGGTACGTGTATTCCAGGGGTGGGCGGGATTATTTACTCGCGACTGGGCCTGGGAGAGCGTGTTACGTGTATTCTTGGGGTGGGCGGGAAGATTTACACGCTCGCCTACAACGCGCCAAAAAATAAAAGGACCAATCCTGAAACACGTACGCCAGCATGAAGCAGGCGCACGTCCCGCGCAGCATAAAAGAGTGCGCAAACAACAAACAAGCTCAGACGCCAGGATGAATATACCGTTCCTAGCAGCAGTGGCCGTGGGATACCGCAGGAGGAGGAGAAGGATAGTCAGGGCCAGAATCTTCCCACCCAGAACCAGCCTATTTGGTATGCCAGATGACCAGGTGTATGGGAGGTACAGGTTTCCACCACACATAATACTCGACCTTGTGAGTGAGTGGGAGGATGACCTCACATCACCCACCCTGTGCTCCCAAGCACTCACCCCCCTGGAGAAGGTCCTCAATGTACTGCACTTCTTGGCTACCGGATAATTTCAGCGGACACGTGCCATAGTGGGGGGGGTTGTCACAGGCCACGCAGTCACGGTGCCTACACCAGGTTTTGGCCATCATCACTGCACGCCCATCAGTCCGCAGGCACATATACCTGCACAGAACACCTGTAGAAAGGCAGGCTGTCAGCCAGGATTTCTACAGGGTGGCACAATTCCCCAAAGTGCTAGGTGCCGTTGATTGCACCCATGTGGCTCTACATCCCCCCAGGGCATCTGAGCACATCTATAGAAATTGCAAGCACTGGCATTCCATCAACGTCCAGGTAGTATGTGATGCCAAGGGAATCATCACCTCAGTATATGCCAACTATCCAGGGTCCACCCACGACAGCTTCATTTACAGGATGTCAACCCTAAACCGGGACATGGAAGCTGGGCGGCATGGCGATGCATGGCTGCTTGGTGAGTAGAAATGCCACAGCACATGCATGCATGACAGATATAGAGTAATGCCAATACCCCACTAATGATCCCCATCACCACCTCCCCGGGGGACAGTGCCTACCCTCTGAGCACATACATGATGACGCCAATTCGGAACCCCATCACGCCTCCCGAGGTAAGATACAACACAGCCCATATTGCAACACGGGGCATAGTGGAGCGCACATTCGGAGTGCTCAAGTCACGCTTTCGCTCCCTTGACCGTTCTGGCGGGCAGCTGTTATGCGCTCCCCCAGTAGTGTGCAGGATCATAGTGGCAGCATGTGTCCTGCACAATGTTGCAACACGCCGGGGCCTGGCTGTGGACATGGTGGTGCCCCCACATCCCCAACCACATGCACGCCCGCTGCGCATGGGAGGGGAAAGTGCATGGGGTGAGGCAGCCCATACGCAGCTGGTGGCTAATTACTTCACATAGAAAGCACACCCCTGTGGAGTGCACACAGCCCTGGCACATACCATCTGACAATCAATGATGACTCAATCTGACAATTATGATGAACAAAGGGACAGTCAACTGTCAGAACCATAGCAGCCTGAGATTGTTCATCTGGAAGTGTCACAATGTGTGCATCCCTACATACACAAACACCACCAATGCAGTGTCATCAAAAGACACACTTCCATGCAGCAAAAATGAATATCCACTTGCAAAATACAACATGAGAACAGTGGCATGTCACCCAACCCCTCCCCAGCACGGCCACACAACACACCATGGCATGTTATGCAATGTGAGAGCAAACAAATTAATCCCCACAACATGCCCCAAGTGTCACCAACTACAGTGTCCCTAATGGAAACTGGCCACACATGAAATGCTCACAGTAATGCAGGACCAACAACACACATTACCAAATACTTACCAAGAATACCAATCACCTACACAACCTCGAACCTACCATAAACATGACAGTACGGACTTAAAAAATTGGTAGCCTCACTAACTGATAATGGCAGCACTTCGAACACTTCCAAGTATACTGTGTTAGCGCCACGCAAGAGTGTAGGTGCACTGCTTACAACATGGACTCCAGTCCCAAATTAGACCGCCTTGTGAAGACATGAGAAATGGACCTGCAAATTAGGAGGATGAGATGGATGCAGAGGCACATATCAATACACCATGCAGTGTACAATACAACAACAATATGCACTAGGAATGTATACACAGTATTTACTACAGACTGCCCACACATCAAATGGGAGTCCAACGTCACCGTGTAAGACAATGTCACTTGGGCACACCCTTTGCAAGCCCATGGAAACGGGAAGCAGGAGGGGTGTGTGTCACACAAACCCAAGCATCTGACCCGAATTCAGGACAAGCCTGCATGTGCCCAGCCACAATACAGCGTATACCCACGGGAGCCACACAAGGCAACACACTGTCCAAAAAATCAAAAATCAAAAATCAAAAAGAAAAAAGAAAAATCAAAAATGGCCATTAATGGGCCCGGGGGAGGAGGGGGGGAGGCCACCCAGGAGGTCCGAGGACAGAGTGCACACCAAAACCCACCTGTGTGGATCTTGCGAAAAAAAAACACCTCCATGGGCTCATGGCCTGCACGGCTACCCTATTGTGGGAGAATCGCTGCTGTCGCTCTCCTCACCCTCTGCAGCTGCATCAGGAGGTGGTGGCACTATGGGAGGCAGCCCACGCAAAGCCCTAGTCTGGTCCTCCATGGCAGCAAGCATGCGGGTGTGGAAGGTCTGGTTCTGGAGGATAATTGTGCGGAGGTCCCCATGCAACAACTCACGGGATGCCCAGACCTCTGCCCTAGTTGCCTGCATCTCAGCTGAGAGCGTACGTGTGAGCCGCTCTAGCTGCTGTTCTGTCCTCGTGTTAGCTGAAGCCTCAAGCTCAACCAGAGTTGCCCAGAGCTGACGGAGTTCCACCCTTAGGGCTTCCCTGTGGCCCTGGGACTCAATGGAAATGGCTTCCCACAGAGTCTCCAGTGCCGCCCCCCTGTCCCTGTTGGACGCCAACATGTCCTCCCTGTTTGACTGGCTAATGGAGTCTGTTGCCTGCTGTAGTTGTTCAATTAGCCTTTCTTGGGGGACAATGGAAGTGGCCACCCTATCCATGGCCTGAGCCATCATCTCAGTTGATGCTGCCTGTTGGTTTGCCATACCGTATATGGATTGCTCCCATGCGGTATTGCCAGGTGGCGTACGGCCACCGCGTCGGCGGGCACCACACCTGTCTGGGGCAAGGCGAACTGCGCCTTGCTGTGCCGGCACTGCCTGAGGCTGCAGGACTGCATTCCCCCTCTGATCTGCTGGCCCAGGAACAGGATCAGATGTAGCGGAGTGTGACCCTGCATCCGTAACCACCAAAGGCTGACCTACCAACACTGACATCCCCATTGAGGGTTCTACCCCTGGTGCAGGTGGGTTGGACAGTGCAGAATCCCTCCCAGAGACACTTACCTGCGACGCAACATAGGTCTCATCATCCGAATCGACACCTGAATAGAGCTCGGGGGAGGTGCACCCAGAGACACCCCTTGAGATGACGGCCTGCAGCAAGTGTGGGTTCTCACCCACCACCACACCACGTCCCTCACTGGTGCCCGGTCGGGCCTGAGACCCCTCCTGGGTCTGCACCATCTCCACAACCCCAGCAGTATCAAGTGCGTCATCCCCTGCAAAGACATGAAAGAAAAGAAATGGGAACAGGCATTAGCAACATGGAACACAATTAGGGCTGAGAAGCAACAGAAACAGTACTTCATTGACACATGTACCACATGACTATAACCCTCCCATGCATGCACTGTCACTGCATACTCATGTGGAGTGAGTTCTATGTCCTCTGCCGGAGACCCACCTCCAGTCACTAGAGTTGCGGCATGACTTGAGGCCAGCTTTTCCTTTGCCCTGCGCTTAAGGTCATTCCAGCGCTAGTAGCAATCATTAGCTGTGCGCCTCACGAATCCAAGGGCACTTATGAGTTCCGCAATGGTCTGCCAGTGGGCCTGACGTTGTGCAGGTGTGGTCTTGCATCCTGCAGTAATCACCATTTCGCTGTCATGTGCGGACACATACTCCACAAGTGCATCAAGTTCGACCCGATTGAAGCAGGGCTTCCTTGGTGGGCCGGACTGTGTAGCCGTGTCTGGGGCATCAGCCTGTACTGGACGAGCACTCTTCCTCTTCCGCTTGGAAGGTGGTGGTGATACTGAGTGTCCTACGCCGCTCTGGACACTAGGGGCAGGAGCCCCGGTGGACTGTGGACTAGGAGTGTGGGAATGAACACTCACCATGGGACTTGGTGCAGGCATTAGCTGAAGTGTGATGTAGTCAGGGGGAACGTCAGCAGGATGGACTAGGACCGGCACTGTCCTGGCTGGGACACTCAGAGCTGGGGTGGATGGAGCCGCAGCTGCCCCTGCAGCCTCCCCACCCTGCCTACTCGGGACAGCAGATGACATAGCTGCCCCTGATCCACGTGGGCTGGTTACACCAACGTGCACCGCCACACGTGGCCTAGACCTGCTGACCTGGAAGTCAGCCATGGAGTCACCCAGTGCCAGGTCTGGTGCCACAATGGGCTGGTCCAACAAGGGCTGAGCAGGGATGGTGTCAGCCACGTTACCCTCAACCGGGGGGGGCATGGGTGTCTCTGACTGGTCACCCACACATTGGGGGCTAGGGGCACCCTGCAAGTCCTGGCCACGACCCCTACCGTATCCACCACGGCAACCTCTTGTGGCTCGCCCACCTTTGCCACCCTTACCGCATGCTTGACTCCCAACCATGGCACTGATGTAGTTGTGCGTATGGGAGTTGCAGTAAATTATTGTCCTGGGCAATTGGGGGTCAAAGGGGTAGGGTACTAGATGGAATTCGTACCCTAGTGCTCTAGCAAGGTGTATGTGACCCCTGGGGGAAGATGACGGGTCACGCAATGCACAGGCATCCCGAAAAAGGGAGATAATGTGCACGCAACCCCTCCTAGACCACGTGCGTGGAAAAAAAAACCTGCACTACGCTGTGGCACCCAGAAACACAAAAATGAACGTATGCGTGTCACACGCAGCCTAGACTGACCTCTGAAGGGGTAGGCAACACACGGGGCAAGCACAGATGTCAAATATGTGCGCAACTCACCGTCTGCCAGGAAAAATCGCGTGTAAAATACGTGCATGTGCGCGTTGGCAACACCCCCGCCAAAAGAAGAATTGTACGCTGTCTGAGGAGACAGGACAACATGAGAAGTGAACGCTGTTTGAGGAAACAGGCCCAGGAAAAAGACAAGAAGAGAAAAAGCTGTCAGAGGTAACAGGGAGTACGAACTTGGAACGCCGTGAAGTAAATCGCGTGTGAACCGACAAGAAGTACAGATTTCACCCACTCGCTCTCCACGAAAAGCACGTACAAGGAAATGGCGTTCTACACGTACCTTTTAAACATGCCCACACGTCCAGCGTCACTTCCGCGTGTACGCACTAAGGCCCCATCCTCCAATTACACGCGCTGACACTCTGACGTGCAGTCATTGGACGTGTAACATGCACCTGTGTACAGGGAAACGCCCGCGTGCGCACGTCACAGAAGCACATACGCGCTGTTGGCCTTTGGGCCAATGAATTCGCGTACGTGTGCTGACGCGCTTACGCGCTAAGGCCCTTTCCTCGAATTACATGCAGACGTGCTGGATTTTCACGTGCCAAATCACTCCGTATCAAGCTGGCCACGCGTAAGCACACGGGAGACCACGCTCCTGCCCAGAAGGCCGAATTACTGCCCCCCAGAGCCCCGAGCACGCTCCCACCTGCCATCTGCTGCTGCCTGATTGCCTGCTGCCCACGTGCCCTGCCATTTGCTGCCTGCACATCAGCCAGGGGTGCTGTTGCTGTGACCACCCCTGCTGGAACCGAAGACTCCCGACTGGGATTCCATCGCTCCACAGCCCAGCCCCAGGACCCAGTTGCACACCCACTCCTGCCTCTGGGGTTGTCATGTCGGGCACTGCAACATCTGCCACCACTGACAACCCCCGGCCAGAGAGGCAGAGGGGCACCAGCTTTACTGCCACCGAAGTTGGTGTCCTGGTGGAGCAAGTCCTGGGGCAGTATGATGCCCTCTTCGGAAGTTTGCGCGCCGACAAGGAAGGACGGACTCGGATCTGGATGGACATCGTGACTGCCATCAACACGGAGGGGGTGGCAGTCCGCGACTTCCAACATGTCAAGAAGCGCTGGGAGGACTTAAGGTCCACGACCCTCAACAAGGCCCGGCACCTCTTGAAGGCAGCGGATGCTAAGGGGCGCCGGGGCCACTTGTCGGACGGTCAGATGAGGGTCCTGGAACGCATATCCCCAGCGCTCCACGTCCAGGTCCTTGAGAGGCAGACCCGTCTGGAGTCGAGCGGTAAGTGTACATGCATCATGACTGTAAGCTGTGCGTGTGGTGATGTGCCAGTAGTGTGCAGGTTGCACATCTGTTTGTATGGGTCCTAGTATGGGTGGGGGTGTACAGGGCCGTGAGGCTAACACATGCGAGGGCTGTCATGTGTGAGACATGGATGGTGCTTGTGTGTGTAAGCTTGCATGCCAAATGCAGTTGTCTGGGCACACATGTTTGGATGAATGTGTATGTAAGTAGGCATGTTCGTGATGTCACACATGGATGTTGTTTTCAGCTGCATGTATCAGCACTGTGTACATGTGCATGTGTGTGTATTTGACAAGGGTGCAACAGTGATGCAACATGGATGCATGTGACAGCGGGATGTGGAAGCCTGATTGGCAGATGTGACATGGATGCCCATCGGAACACTGTGAAAGTTGGCAGAGGTGTACACATGCATGCAAGTGTGGTGGTGTGTGTGCATGTGTAGTGCACTCCCTGTGTTGCATGTGATGTCTGGCTCACCTTTGCCTGCTCATGCTGTTGTATGTGTATGGATGGTGCTGGCAGTTGCGATATGGCTGTGGTGTGGCTCATGTATGCAAGTTGAAATGACATGTGTGTTGGCGATTGTGATGCCATGTCTGAGGTTTGCCAATGCCACTCATGTACAACTGTCATGTGTGTATGTGTCCATTGTACAGTGCCCTGATGCCTGTGTTTTATTTCTCCCTGTCTGCAGCGTCAACGGATGAAGAGGGCGGAGAAGGTGCTGTGGAGCACAGCGGTGGGGATCGCACCGCCAGCCGGAGACGCAAGGCCTGGCTCCCCTCCCAGGTTGTGATCTCGTCGGGGAGTGAGGAGTCCTGTGCCGCATCCCAGGCCGCAGCTGCCGGGGGGAGGTCCAAGAGGCGGAGGTCGGAGTTGGACTCCTCGGCAGCAGAAGGGGCATCTGGGACCCCGCAGGGCCCAACGGGGGAAGATGGCACAGAGTCATCCAGGTTGGTGGGGGGTTTGGTGGACGAGGAGGCCGTTCAACCAACAGAGACGTGGTCTGGAGGTGGGGATTCCACTGGTGCTAGTGGTGCAGTGCAGGACCAGGGACAGGAGGTAGCACAGGCCAGCGCAGAGGTGCCTGTGCGCAATCCTGTCCCTGATCCTGTCACTGCATCATCTTGCACCAGCAGGGATGCCTACGTCCAGACCCGTTTTCAGGCAGGGGATGAGCTCACAACAACTGGCCTTCCTCTGCCTGCAGACGTGGCTATCCGGGTCCGGGTTGAGCCTGTCCTGACTGGTGTGGCCTTGCGTCAACGGGCCATGCGAGGTGACCTGCAGTCTTTTCATGAGGAGACTGCACGTCATCTCGAATGGCTCGTTGACCGCGTCGGCCTACTGGGACAGGTCACCCAGGCCGGATTCCTCCGTTTGATGGGGCTTGCTCAGACCCCCTCCTCAACTGAACCCCCTATGTGCCTGTCGTCCTCCGTGCCATCTTCCCACCCATTAGTCACCTGGGTGCCCTGTGGAGCTGCCTCTGACGGTGCGGCCAGGCTGGTGGAGGAGGCATCCCTGCCACAGTCGGGAGTCGGACGTCCAGCAGGGGTGGCCACATCAACGACTGCACCCCAGCCAGTGGAGGATGTGCAGGCAGCAGGAGGCAGGGCCCGGGCAGAGGCACAGCAGCAGCAGCAACGAGGTGGGAGCCATGATGGCTCGGAGCCTTCGACATCGGAGGGGCATGCATCGGCCAGAGGGCAGGAGGACCCAGGACGGGAAGTGTCTTCCGTGTGGCAGCGGTTGGGCCACGCAATAGATGCGGAGCGGCAGCGGGCGGAAGAGGCACGTCTCACGATGGTCAGGGCGGAGAACTCCATGCGGAGGGCCCTGAGGCGGGCCGAGTGCCTCGAGGCAATCCGCAGGAAGTTGGAGGTGAACATGTCGATGGCCCTGCGGACCCTCGGGGCCATGGAGGAGGACCGCCTCCAGGACATTGAGCAAGAGTTCGATGATGCCCTGGCCCGGAACATCCCGAAGTGAGCCGTCGGACTAGCCCGCTGCCCTTGTAAATAGTTCTGTATTTAGTGTTAGGTTTCCTTTGGTTTTGCATTTTTTTTGGACCTTTTGGACAATGGGCCACATTTTTGTATATAGTTTTTTTATTAGGTAGTGTTATTAGATAGGTTTCATTTCTTCTGTTGGGATCATGGACCCTGGATTGTTTATCTGTATATAGTTGACTGTTGGATTTTCATTTCTTTTTTTTATGATTTACCCATGGAGCAATGGTTTTCGATTTTAATTTTCCATTGGATTTACTTTTGTGGACTGTGACTTTGGACACCTTTCCTTTGGATTATGATTTGTGTTTTTATATTATTTCACGGACATGCTGCTTTTTTTTTTAAATTCCCATTTTTGTTTGTTTATTTTTGATTCAATTTATGTTGCTTTTAATACATATGTTTTCTTCAAACTTCAATGTGTAGTATCATCTCATTGGTTTCATGCATATCATGATATGGGTTTTGACATTCACTGACACCCATTGTGTGTATGTGAGGGACATGTGTTCATTTACAAACTTGCAATTGGGGTTCTATCATGTAATTGCCATTTCTAAGTGGGTGGATGCAATACTCGGATGGGTGTTTGGCATTTGGAGGCTGACCATAAGGGCCAGGGATCTAGATTGTGATGACATGTTGGCTGGGGGACATGTGTGGGGGCCTGGTGGAGGGTGCCCCTGGATGCTGGGGGGTGGGGGTGCTGGGAGACATGAGTGGGGGCCTGGTGGAGGGTGCCCCTGGATGCAGGGGGGTGGGGGTGCAGGGAGACGTGAGTGGGGGCCTGGTGGAGGGTGCCCCGGACTGGTGGGGGGTGGGGGTGCAGGGAGACATGAGTGGGGGCCTGGTGGAGGGTGGCCCTGACTGGTGGGGGATAGGGGTGCAGGGAGACATGAGTGGGGGCCTGGTGGAGGGTGCCCCTGGATGCAGGGGGGTGGGGGTGCTGGGAGACATGAGTGGGACCCTGGTGGAGGGTGCCCCTGGATGCAGGGGGGTGCGGGTGCAGGGGGACATGAGTGGGGGCCTGGTGGAGGGTGGTCCTGACTGGTGGGGGGTGGGGGTGCAGGGAGGCATGAGTGGGGGCCTGGTGGAGGGTGCCCCTGGATGCAGGGGGGTGGGGGTGCTGGGAGACATGAGTGGGGGCCTGGTGGAGGGTGCCACTGACTGGTGGGGGGTGGGGGTGCAGGGAGACATGAGTGGGGGCCTGGTGGAGGGTTCCCCTGACTGGTGGGGGTTGGGGGTGCAGGGAGACATGAGTGGGGGCCTGGTGGAGGGTTCCCCTGGATGCAGGTGGGTGGGGGTGCTTGGAGACATGAGTGGGGGCCGGATGGAGGGTCCACCTGACTGGTGGGGGGTGGGGGTGCAGGGAGACATGAGTGGGGGCCTGGTGGAGGGTGCCCCTGGATGCTGGGGGGTGGGGGTGCTGGGAGACATGAGTGTGGGCCTGGTGGAGGGTGCCCCACAGTGCTGGGGGGTGGGGGTGCAGGGAGACATGAGTGGGGGCCTGGTGGAGGGTGCCCCTGGATGCTGGGGGTGCAGGGAGACATGAGTTGGACATGAGTGGGGGCCTGGTGGAGGGTGGCCCTGACTGGTGGGGGGTGGGGGTGCAGGGAGACAAGAGTGGGGGCCTGGTGGAGGGTGACCCTGGATGCAGGGTGGTGGGGGTGCTGGGAGACATGAGTGGGGGCCTGGTGGAGGGTGCCCCTGACTAGTGGGGGGTGGAGGTGCAGGGAGACATGAGTGGGGGCCTGGTGGAGGGTGGCCCTGACTGGTGGGGGATAGGGGTGCAGGGCGACATGAGTGGGGGCCTGGTGGAGGGTGCCCCTGGATGCAGGGGGGTGGGGGTGCTGGGAGACATGAGTGGGAGCCTGGTGGATGGTGCCCCTGGATGCAAGGGGGTGGGGGTGCAGGGGGACATGAGTGGGGGCCTGGTGGAGGGTGGTGCTGACTGGTGGGGGGTGGGGGTGCAGGGAGACATGAGTGGGGGCCTGGTGGAGGGTGCCCCTGGATGCAGGGGGGTGGGGGTGCTGGGAGACATGAGTGGGGGCCTGGTGGAGGGTGCCACTGACTGGTGGGGGGTGGGGGTGCAGGGAGACATGAGTGGGGGCCTGGTGGAGGGTTCCCCTGACTGGTGGGGGTTGGGGGTGCAGGGAGACATGAGTGGGGGCCTGGTGGAGGGTTCCCCTGGATGCAGGGGGGTGGGGGTGCTGGGAGACATGAGTGGGGGCCTGGTGGAGGGTGCCCCTGACTGGTGGGGGGTGGGGGTGCAGGGAGACATGAGTGGGGGCCTGGTGGAGGGTGCCCCTGGATGCTGGGGGGTGGGGGTGCAGGGAGACATGAGTTGGACATGAGTGGGGGCCTGGTGGAGGGTGGCCCTGACTGGTGGGGGGTGGGGGTGCAGGGAGACATGAGTGGGGGCCTGGTGGAGGGTGACCCTGGATGCAGGGTGGTGGGGGTGCTGGGAGACATGAGTGTGGGCCTGGTGGAGGGTGCCCCACAGTGCTGGGGGGTGGGGGTGCAGGGAGACATGAGTGGGGGCCTGGTGGAGGGTGCCCCTGGATGCTGGGGGGTGGGGGTGCAGGGAGACATGAGTTGGACATGAGTGGGGGCCTGGTGGAGGGTGGCCCTGACTGGTGGGGGGTGGGGGTGCAGGGAGACATGAGTGGGGGCCTGGTGGAGGGTGACCCTGGATGCAGGGTGGTGGGGGTGCTGGGAGACGTGAGTGGGGGCCTAGTGGAGGGTGCCCCTGACTGGTGGGGGGTGGAGGTGCAGGGAGACATGAGTGGGGGCCTGGTGGAGGGTGGCCCTGACTGGTGGGGGATGGGGGTGCAGGGAGACATGAGTGGGGGCCTGGTGGAGGGTGCCCCTGGATGCAGGGGGGTGGGGGTGCTGGGAGACATGAGTGGGGGCCTGGTGGAGGGTGCCCCTGGATGCAGGGGGGTGGGGGTGCAGGGGGACATGAGTGGGGGCCTGGTGGAGGGTGGTCCTGACTGGTGGGGGGTGGGGGTGCAGGGAGACATGAGTGGGGGCCTGGTGGAGGTGCCCCTGGATGCAGGGGGGTGGGGGTGCTGGGAGACATGAGTGGGGGCCTGGTGGAGGGTGCCACTGACTGGTGGGGGGTGGGGGTGCAGGGAGACATGTGTGGGGGCCTGGTGGAGGGTGGCCCTGACTGGTGGGGGGTGGGGGTGCAGAGAGACATGAGTGGGGGCCTGGTGGAGGGTGCCCCTGGATGCTGGGGGGTGGGGGTGCAGGGAGACATGAGTTGAACATGAGTGGGGGCCTGGTGGAGGGTGCCCCTGACTGGTGGGGGTGGGGGTGCAGGGAGACATGAGTGTGGGCCTGGTGGAGTTTGCCCCACAGTGCTGGGGGTGGGGGTGCAGGGAGACATGAGTGGGGGCCTGGTGGAGGGTGCCCCTGGATGCAGGGGGGTGGGGGTGCTGGGAGACATGAATGGGGGCCTGGTGGAGGGTGCCCCACAGTGCTGGGGGGTGGGGGTGCAGGGAGACATGAGTGGGGGCCTGGTGGAGGGTGCCCCTGGATGCAGGGGGGTGGGGGTGGAGAGAGACATGAGTGGGGGCCTAGTGGAGGGTGCCCCTGGATGCAGGGGGGTGGGGGTGCTGGGAGACATGAGTGGCGGCCTGGTGGAGGATGCCCCTGGATGCTGGGGGGTGGGGGTGCTGGGAGACATGAGTTGGACATGAGTGGGGGCCTGGTGGAGGGTGGCCCTGACTGGTGGGGGGTGTGGGTGCTGGGAGATATGAGTGGGGGCCTGGTGGAGGGTGCCCCTGACTGGTGGGGGGTGGGGGTGCTGGGAGACATGAGTGTGGGCCTGGTGGAGGGTGCCCCACAGTGCTGGGGAGTGGGGGCGCAGGGGGACATGAGTTGGACATGGGTGGGGGCCTTCTGGCAGGTGCCCCACAGTGCTGGGGGGTGGGGGTGCTGGGAGACATGCGTTGGTGGGCAGTAGTGCAAGGTGACATGTGGGTTGGCTGGGGGGCATGGGCATGGTGGATGGGCTGCCTGCGGAACATGTGCAGGGTAGTCCCCTGTGGTGTGGGCCGCCTGCAGGGGCCGTGGTTAATGTCGGTTGAACAGCTGGGAGGACCCACACAGCGGATTCACGTATAGGAGTGCCCGGCACCCCCGGAATCCACGTAGGCTGCTGGATTCATGTGTGGAATTTCACTTGCACCTTGGAATACACGTACCCAGCTGAAATCGCGTGTGGAACTTCCCGCGCACCTTGGAATACACGACCCTGCTGAAATCGCGTGTGGAACTTCCCGCGCACCTTGGAATACACGTACCCTGCTGAAATCGCATGTGGAACTTCCCGCGCACCCTGAAATACACGTACCCAGGGCAATCGCGTGTGGAACTTCCCGCGAACCCCTTAATACACGTACCCTGCTGATATCGCGTGTCAGACTACACGCGCAACCCTGATATACACGTACACAGGCGAATCGCACTGCTGGAGGGTGGGGGGGTGATAGGAAGGAGTGGGGGCCTGGTGGAGGGTGCCCCTGGATGCTGGGGCGTGGGGGTGCTGGGAGACATGAGTGGGGGCCTGGTGGAGGGTGCCCCTGGATGCAGGGGGGTGGGGGTGCTGGGAGACATGAGTGGGAGCCTGGTGGAGGGTGCCCCAGAGTGCTGGGGGGTGGGGGTGCAGGGAGACATGAGTGGGGGCCTGGTGGAGGGTGCCCCTGGATGCAGGGGGTGGGGGTGCTGGGAGACATGAGTGGGGGCCTGGTGGAGGGTGCCCCTGGATGCTGGGGGGTGAGGGTGCAGGAAGACATGAGTTGGACATGAGTGGGGGCCTGGTGGAGGGTGCCCCTGACTGGTGGGGGTGCAGGGAGAGATTAGTGGGGGCCTGGTGGAGGGTGCCCCTGGACGCTGGGGGATGGGGGTGCTGGGAGACATGAGTGGGGGCCTGGTGGAGGGTGCCCCTGGATGCAGGGGGATGGGGGTGCTGGGAGACATGAGTGGGGGCCTGGTGGAGGGTGCCCCACAGTGCTGGGGGGTGGGGGTGCAGGGAGACATGAGTGGGGGCCTGCTGGAGGGTGCCCCACACTGCTGGGGGGTGGGGGTGCAGGGAGACATGAGTGGGGGCCTGGTGGAGGGTGCCCCTGGATGCAGGGGGTGGGGGTGCAAGGAGACATGAGTGGGGGCCTGGTGGAGGGTGCCCCTGGATGCTGGGGGGTGGGGGTGCAGGGAGACATGAGTTGGACATGAGTGGGGGCCTGGCAGAGGGTGCCCCTGACTGGTGGGGGGTGGGGGTGCAGGGAGACATGAGTGGGGGCCTGGTGGAGGGTGCCCCTGGATGCTGGGGGGTGGGGGTGCTGGGAGACATGAGTGGGGGCCTGGTGGAGGGTGCCCCTGACTGGTGGGGGTTGGGGGTGCAGGGAGACATGAGTGTGGGCCTGGTGGAGGGTGCCCCACAGTGCTGGGGGGTGGGGGTGCAGGGAGACATGAGTGGGGGCCTGGTGGAGGGTGCCCCACAGTGCTGGGGGGTGGGGTTGCAGGGAGACATGAGTGGGGGCCTGGTGGAGGGTGCCCCTGGATCCAGGGGGTTGGGGGTGCTGGGAGACATGAGTGGGGGCCTGGTGGAAGGTGCCCCTGGATGCTGGGGGGTGGGGGTGCAGGGAGACATGAGTTGGACATGAGTGGAGGCCTGGTGGAGGGTGCCCCTGACTGGTGGGGGGTGGGGGTGCAGGGAGACATGAGTGGGGGCCTGGTGGAGGGTGCCCCTGGATGCTGGGGGGTGGGGGTGCTGGGAGACATGAGTGTGGGCCTGGTGGAGGGTGCCCCACAGTGCTGGGGGGTGGGTGTGCAGGGGGACATGAGTTGGACATGTGTGGGGGCCTGCTGGCAGGTGCCCCACAGTGCTGGGGGGTGAGGGTGCTGGGAGACATGCGTTGTTGATCCGTAGTGCAAGGTGACATGTGGCTTGGCTGGGGGGCATGGCCATGGTGGATGGGCTGCCTGCGGGACATGGGCAGGGGTGCAGGGTGGTCCCCTGTGGTGTGGGCTGGCTGCAGGGGCCGTGGAGGGTGTAGAGGGAACACCTGGGAGGACCCACACGGCCAATTTACGTGTAGTGCTCCCCGCGCACCCCTGAAATACACGTGCCCTGATGGAATCACGTGTGATACTTCCCACGCACCCCTGGAATACACGTACCCTGATGGAATCGCGTGTGATACTTCCCGCGCACCCTTGAAATACACGTACCCTGCTGATTTTGCATGTGATACTTCCCGCGTACCCCTGGAATACACGTGCCCTGATGGAATTGCGTGTGATACTTCCTGCGCACCCCTGGAATACACGTGCCCTGATGGAATCGCGTGTGATTCTTCCCGCGCACCCCTGGAATACACGTACCCTGATGGAATCGCGTGTGATACTTCCCGCGCACCCCTGAAATACACCTACCCTGCTGATTTTGCGTGTGATACTTCCTGCGCACCCCTGGAATACACGTGCCCTGATGGAATCGTGGGTGATACTTCCCGCGCACCCCTGGAATACACGTGCCCTGATGGAATCGCGTGTGATACTTCCCGCGCACCCCTGGAATACACGTACCCTGATGGAATCGCGTGTGATACTTCCCGCGCACCCCTGAAATACATGTACCCTGCTGATTTTGCGTGTGATACTTCCCGCGCACCCCTGGAATACACGTGCCCTGATGGAATCACGTGTGTTACTTCACACGCACCCCTGATGTACACGTACTCAGGACAATCGCGTGTGATACTTCCCGCAAACCACTGAAATACACGTTCCCCGCTTGGCATTTGCTGTTTGGCAGCCCTGTGAACTGGTCCAGGGTTAGCGCAGCCCTTTGCGATGAATTGGGAATTTTTAAGGCTTTTCCTTGCACGAGGGCGTTCTTGTGGGCGTAAGTGGCGCTGCTGCCGGCTCGCTGCACCACTCTGCGCCACGGCTGGTTTTGGAGGCTGGAATCCATGAATACGCTGTTTTCGATGAAATGGATTTTATCACACGCGGCTGGCGCAGTGTATCGCACGGGGACACTGTGCGCCAGCCGCGTGCGCCACTTTTGTGCGAAATTCTATGAATTACCCTTTTAGTCTTGTTGTAGCTTGCTGACACATGGGTAGTGTCATACCATGTACGTCCAGTTTGTCTGTGGAGCAAATTTCAATTATTGGTTGCATTTCTTTTTTTTAACATTGTTTCATTGAATTTGGAACAGCTTGCAAGAGTTGTCATTAAGGCCATACAATTGACATTTTTGTGTGCTAATTGTTCCATAACATCAGTAGCACATGCGTTATCGCCATAAAGTGCATGGATGTGCCGGGTTTTCAATATTGCTTGTGCTTCTTGAGATAGTACACCAACTCTAATACTTTTTAAAATGTTGGCGTAAGTGAGGTCTGCAGATTGACACATGTTTTCTGTTAATTCTCTGTATTGGAAATGTTGCCAAAGGATGACATTTCCTATTCTGCCAACAGTTTTACGGCAGAGTTTGTGTCCTAAGGTTTTAAAAATAGGTTCTCCTTTCACTGGTGTCAATTGCAGAAGATCTCCGAAAACAATAATGTGTTTTCCTCCAAAGAGTTCTTCGTAGTTTGTTTTAAGTACTTCTTGCAATCTGAGGTGAATCAAAGCCAACATTAGGTTGGAGACCATGCTCACTTCATCTATTAGTAGCATTTTCATTTGTTTTAATACTCTGCGTAGTTCCATTGCAGCTTCTGTAGAAAGTTTGTAATATTCTAATTTGTTTTGGTGTTCTACTGGAAGGAGTAGTAATCGGTGTAAAGTGACACCGCCTATGTTTTCGGCAGCTAAACCTGTGGGGGCAGTTACAACAGCTGACCGTTTGTTGTTTGTCAATTGTTGAAGGAACTTGCTGATGATTTTGATTAAGAATGTTTTGCCTAAACCAGCTTCACCACTGACGTACAGCAGTATAGGTTTGTAATTTTAGCAGTTACAATCTTTATTTTCGTGTTGTACACCATGTGTAATTTCTTTTGTTACTTCTTCAAAAATGGTGCGCTGGTCTTTGTTAAGTTTTGATTGTAGTACAGTTAAGTTTTCTGTATCTTCTTCTTAGTGATACATGGTGTTTTCTACTTCTGTCATAGCTAATTCTGCCTTATTTGCTATTAGTGGCTGTCCCAGTGGTTCTTGGCTTCCTGTTACAGAAGGTTGACTACTGTCGGAAGTGTCCTTATCTAGTTGGGCCTGGAGTTCTTCTTCGTGTTGCTGTTCATTGTGCAACATTGTTTTGTTCTGTGTAAAGTTGACATTGGTGATAGTGCTTTCATTTGCTATGAAAGCATCTTCATAGCAGTCATAGTTATCTAGTATCTATTCTTCTTTTCTCCATGGTTTAAAAAGTTGTAGCAGGGACATGTAATATAGTTGTTTCTGTTGAGGAGTTTTTAATGATAATTTGACATGATTAATTAAGCTTTGTTTGGTAAGTTTCACTAAGCTGCCTTCACAATCTGTCACTCTATATTTACTTTTGTTTTCATTAGGTTTTATATTATTGTTGTATGCAAAGTTTTGGGCTATGTGGTATAGACACATGGTTTACAAAGTGGTGCTCCTGTTCGGGTAGTATGTGTCTAGTAAATGGTTTTTCAAAATGTCTTGGCTGTTGGGATCATTTTTTGCTAATGTTTCTATGTCCTCATATGATTTGAGAACTTTTTTTCTAGAATTAGCAGGACCAAGACTTAGCCATACTATATTTTCAGATGTTCCATACAAAGCAGTACCGGTTAAACGATCTGCAGCTTCATAGGCCCCACATGCTCTATGAGAGAGCATTTTTATGACTAGGCTGTACAATTTCTGAGATAGAGTTTTGTCTGATGACAGGTCATTCCAGAGATCTTGAAGCTCTGTTTTTTCTGCTTTGGTTAAGTATGCTGTAATATATTGTGCAACTGCAGTGGAATTGTCTGCAATGTACTGCACATCTATGTTTGCATTCCATAAGAGGGCAATGATTGCATTGTAATCATTGATATATTTTGATTCTTCTGTTTTTGTAATACTTGTCCTTAGGTGATTTACCTTTAACACTATGTCTAACTGAAGACATGAAGTTGTTCACTTCACCTGTTTCTGTAACTGGTCTAGGGAAACCAAAGCAGCATTTGGTGTAGTATTTCACTTTGTTTTTGTATTTGCGACGACAATATTTGCCACATGTGTGTCTTTGAAATTGTACAATTTGTCCATGAAGGTCACTATGGGCCTCATTACACGGTAGGCGGTGAGCCATGGCGCTATTAGCGCCATGGCTCATGCCGGTAAAATACCGGCACCGCCTTGGCGGAAAGGGGATTTACCGCCCCATTCCAAGGTTGGAGGGGCGGTAAATCCCCTTTCCGCCATTGCCCTTCCCCATTCCCATTTCTGCCCCATAGGGCTCTATGGAAATGGGGAAGGCGCTAATTACGGCACCGCAATTTTGCGGTGCCGTAATTAGCTCCGAGGTCCCTTAGCGGGTTGGATTTTAACGCCTGCAAGAAGCAGGCGTTAAATCCTCCAACCCGCAAAGGGACCTCGTAGTACGGCGGTAAGGGTTAACGGTCACCGTTGCCATTAACGGTGACCGTTAACCCTTACCGCCGTCCGTGTAATGAGGCCCTATGTCTCATTTGTGAAGGGATTTCACAAGTGACATATTTTTGGATGAACTGCAAAACAGTGGCATCACTGTCCTGACCAAATTTAGGTGCACCTTTAATTCATGAAAGCATGTGGATATGTGGTGCTCCTCTGGCTTGGTATTCTTTGAGGGGACGAACAGTTTTATTACAAATAAAGTGTAGCATAGCAATGAAACGATGGTGGAAATATCTTGAAACATTAACAGGATCTAGAGAGCAAAGTTCTCCAGGTGTTAATATATCTATGTTGGTTTTGTTTTTGTTTGATATGCATAGGAAATCATGTAAATCTTCCCATGCATATTCCTCACAACTTTGTAACAAACCAAGTGGGTGGTCCAAGGTTTTTGATCATACAACGTCCATCTCCATGATGTCGGAACCAGTATTCTTTCATACCACGCATGTTTGCAAACAGATTTGTTATGCTTGATTGTAAAACCTCATCTTTTTCTTGCACTTTTTGTATTAATTGCGTAGCTGACATATTTTGAAAGTGGGTTCCCGATTTCAATATGTGTGCAACTCCGTAACATAGGGTTGCTAGTTAACTTTCAAAGAGTAGGTGGAATATGTATTCCATATTTTGTCTAAATCTGGGATCTTCAGAATACATTCGTCATGAGCGGTATTCTGATGCTGTTATCTGAGTGGGTCTATCATCGTATCTTCCTCCGTTGCCAGTAGGAAATAGTAGAGGAAAAACATGTGCTTCTATACTTTTTTCCCCTATGCTCATTGGTGAACCTTTGGTTTGTTGCATTTGGTAAGTTTCTAGTGCATCATCTATGCTTTCATTAGAGTGCAATGGATGAATTGTATAATGGTCCAAAAGATTAGATACTGCAGGAGGATCCAGAAGTTCAAATTGACCAGTTTCTGATGACTCTTGAATTATTTCAGTTGTTTCCCTGAAGCTTTCTTCAATATTTATTTCTTTGTAGTATTCATTATTGTCTTTCAGATATTGCAAGGCTGGTCTAACTTTATGGAAGTACACAAGTAGTTGCCAAATTATTTTGTCTTTTGTTGGTACACCATTTACTAAGACAATTAAAGATTTCTCTATTGGACGTTGCACTCCTAGAGTGTGCACATTTTCTATCAGATCTAAGGGTAAATAAACTACTTTGCCACGAATGCCTTTCACCAATTCAGATGGAGGTAATTTTGCTGTTTTTGGTTGAAGGCGTATTTTTGCTTGAAATGGGAGTACTGTTTGAATTATGATGCTCTCATACAAATTGAGTTGTTGGAGGGGTTTTGTAGTGCAAATAATTCCAAGTTATTTGTGATAGCACGTGAAGGAGTTTGGTTGTTGTCATATTTTTTAGTGCAGTAACTGCAAAATATTAAGGGTTCACTTATTTCGTATTTGTTTTCTGCTAAAAGGTAGAGAGCTAATTCAAACCATTTGTAATCTACATTGTATTCTATTTTGTATGTTCCGTCTATAGTTTTTGTGCTACTTTTGTAAAAAGTTCAGTGGCAACACACACACACACATGGTTTGGTACTTCAGCGGATGTACTTTTAAATGTTTGTATTTCTTTTTTGTATGTCTGTAATAGAATGTTGCCATGTACAGAATTGTTGCTAGTCTGTTCTAAAGCTATTGCATTTGTAAGTGGCTTTCACTTCCAAAATATTTTCTCTGGATACGGTCGATTTCTTCTTGTAGGTATTTGGGTGTACCATGCAGAAGAGTGTTATTTTAATTGGCAAGTTCTAAAGCGGGACTTTTAACATAATACAGTTTATACACTAGATTTCTTACATTTGAATGATGTGTTGATATCATTTTGATATCATGGAAGGTGCTTTTGTAAATAGGTCCTGAAATGCAGACTAATGAATGTCCTTGTAAACCTGTGTAATTGCGCACTGGACAGGTATCCATATTTTGCAGCACTTTCATTTTGATTTTGTCTTTACCTTTCACACACTGATTGAGGAACTGGCATAAAGATTTGAAAGATTTGTTGGGAATGTTACACATTGACGTGCACGGCCATTTGTATACTGGACGTTCTGGTTCAGTCGAACGGAGAGGTAATTCTGAGGTTTCTGGGGATATTTTTGTAAGCAGTGTTTCTTGTTCCATGATGGTATTATTAATTTTTTCATATCCTCGTCCACTGCTATGGATGGCAATTGTGTTTGTTTGGTTTTGTTTGTATGCTTCTTTATAAAATATGGTTCTGTGGTCGTGGTGTGACTGCATTCACCTCCACAGATATTTAAGAAGTTATTTTTGTTGACATTCCGTTTATTGAGAAGTTTTTTTTGTAGTTTAGTACTTAGTTTTGTTAGTGGTGTCATCCTGTTTAAAACTAAAATAAATAACTTCCTTTTGAGAAGGATTGCACAGTCTACAAGAGCTTCTAGGATTAATTTTCTCGGTAGGTTTTAACGGTTGTGGATGATTTTGCTCTTGTTCTTATTAGATTCTGAAGGACTCTGTGGCGGAACATTTTTGCTAAAATACTTTTTTTAGTATGGTTACTTGCTAGTCTATGAGGATTTATAGGAGCAGTGTTAGCAGTAGTGGTAGGTGAATTCTTGTTAAGCATTTTCTGTTTCGTCTTACATCTTGATAGAGGAGGCAAAGTTTCTGTAGGTGAAGCTTCTTTTGTTTCGCTAAATGACTGCATTAGCTGTTTTGTTTGAACATTTTGTACAAACTCTGGTAGAGATGGATGCTTATTTTGGACACTTTTATTTTCATTTGCTCTATTTCTGTGTTGCTTTCTATGGACTTGCTTTTTGGTAGGCATTCTTTGGGGTCTGTTGAAAAAAAAGAAGGTATGGGTTGGTCTGTTTTACAATGTATGTGTGCTGTGTGCATGTGTGTATGAGTTTGATGGGGAAGATGTTTGTGGTGGTGTGTGAATGTTTATTGGGCAGTTATAATGAGTTGGGAAGGTTATTTTTATGTTTGTATGTTACTACACTGTGGTTCAGATGAGAGTAGAAAGTGAGCTAGTGGTGAGGAGAAGCATTAATAGTAAATGTAATGGTATAAAATTAAAACAGTTCTTTTTTTGTTAGTAATAACATTCTAAGGCTTGAGTATGTTATTTGTGTTCCAAAAAACAGGGATTTGTGTGCCATTCTGCCTGTTAATCTCTGTTTAATAAATGGGGATTTGTGCGCAGAATGGTTCAGAAATCGATGTTTTTTTTGGTGCGCAAATTACATGAATGAACCAAACAGTCTCTTTGAGGAACAGTAAGAATAGAAAGGTAGTATTGTCCTTACTTTCTTTTGTGGAATGAGCAGGTTTCTTCGGATATGTTTGTAGTTTAGATGCTGTTGATTTTCAGGAGAGTGGTCTTCACTGCAATTGTAAAAGGAAGAAGTTAGTAATTTTGTGTGTTTAAAGCACTGATGTTAATGTACACATTGATTTTTATGTTTTCCTGGTAGTATTCTCGTTTGATATCTGAACATAGTGTATGGATGCATTTCATTTGTGCAGCCTTTATATGTTATTTGCTGTATGTTAGTTGAACCTGCTTCGCAAATGAGTAGAATTTTAAGTTCATGAAGTTCCCTTGTTTTTTTTGCAGCTGAGTTGTAGATAGCAGAGAGGTTTGGAAGTGATAGTTCATTATAGTGGATGGGAGCACCTGAGAGGGAGATTTCACCACAGCAATCGGGAACGTTCATTTTTCTCATACGAATGCATTGGGATTAACATTAATTTAGTTGGGAGACAGTAAAAAATGGTGATATTTTTTAATGAAAAATCAATTTTCGCATGTAAATCGGCAGGGTTGGCATGTATCTCCCACAGGGTTTTTACTATCTTCCGCAGGTTATGTGGGGGATAGTAAAAAGTAGTGCGATTTTTCAATGAAAAAATCGGGAGTCTCACGCTTAAAGCAGTAGCGTTGACATGTATGTATTGGCTATGCAGATTTAGTGGCAGTACTTTGTTTATATGGAATCATAAGAGTTGTACATGTACTCTGAATAAAATATGCATAACTGTACTTTGTAATTATGCATGTGGATATGCATGGAGCTGTAAGTAGAAATCTTCGAGATTTGCACAGTAGTTTTTGTAGTAGGTGCTTTCCAATGATATGAGACTTTTATTCAGCGTGATCAACAGTACATTTGAAGTGCGGAAC
Organism: Ambystoma mexicanum; assembly: GCF_040938575.1. Taxonomy (NCBI): domain Eukaryota; kingdom Metazoa; phylum Chordata; class Amphibia; order Caudata; family Ambystomatidae; genus Ambystoma; species Ambystoma mexicanum. Next base: position 638,312,091 of record NC_090925.1, read on the forward strand.
TCTGATGATAGAGTTAGATGTAGAGGTCTTGGATGTGATTGGTGGATGGTTGTGTAACTGCTTAGCTGTGTCCAATGAGGGAATGGATTTGCAAGTGATGTGGAAAGGGTAGAAATGTTGAATAAGAGTTACCTGCCGCACAGACACCGCGTCTGTCCGCGGGAAGGGCGTGCCACATACAGGGTTTTATAGAAAATCCAGCATGGAAAGGGGACTGTAGGGATCAGCCAAACAGATGTTGACGTTGTTGATTTGTGTAGAAAGAGAGTGTGTGTAGTGAAGATGGCAGAGGTGGAGACAGTCAGGGTGTTGGTGCTCGGAGATATGTTTGTCCATGGTTTACAGCACTATTCTCAATGCAGGCATGTGGCAAACCATTTCCATGTTAGAGGAGTGGGGGTGGTGTGGAGCGCTGCCACTGACTGCAATGTAGAGGCAATTCTCCAAGTTTTCAGAGATATGTGTAGGATGAACAGTCCCCATGTGGTAGTTTTGCACTATGGTGCTTTCCATTTGGGCTACGTGAGTTCCCCTACTTTGTTGGGAGTATTGGAACAGTTGGTTCAAGCAGTAATCAACATCCTTCCAAATGCAAAAGTCATCTTTTCTGGATTAATTCCTAGAGCAAAATGGGACAACAGTTCTGTTTTTTGTCCTGATCAAAGCACTGTTAGGTGTGCAATCAATCGAGACATGCATGCTTTCATGCTAAGAGCTGGTATGTTTTTCTGTAGCCACGAGAACATTGTTTTGAGTAATGCGGCTTATTTTGAAGCAGATGGTGTTTCTTTATCTTTTTTGGGAAATGCCATGTTCTTTTGGAATGTAAGGGTTGCTTTGGAACAGGTTATGTGAAGATTTTAGGAGTAAACTAAGAAGAAAAACTCCATAAAAAATACAAAATAACAGGTGCCTGTCAGGCATCTTTAAAAAAAACAAAAAAGAAACTGCTCTTTCCAGAGCCCATCTTAAAGGGGAAATGGTGAACACTATTTAAATGTACATTCGCCATGCTCAGATCTTCTACATATCCGCGGCCATGGTGGTAGTCTGCAGACAGCGCATATTACATGCAGGGATTCTGGGGTGGAGAGGCATGCAAATGAGAATGAGTGAAGCTAGGGATTGGTCAGTAAAGTTTAATGGGTGTGTCGTATACGCAGAGATTTAGTGAGGACGTCTTTTTCCTGAGAGGAGAACAGACAGCTATGGCTGTGTGTGCTCGAAAACAGATTATCTGGATTTTAGGAGACTCATGGATACATTGGTTGAAGGTACATGTAGAATGTTGTGGTATATCTGAAGATCTTGGATTCCCTCATGTGGAAGTGTTCTGGCATGGAGTGCGTGGAATGAAGTGGCTGGACTTGGTACCTCTCTGTGCTACTTTACAGACAGAGCGTCATCCTGACATAATTATAATTCATTGTGGAAGGAACAGTTTAGGACATGTGTCTGGAATTTCTTTGCAATTTGCAATGAAGGAAGGACTTGAGAAGGTCATGGACATGTTTCCAAATTGCCAAGTAATTTTTTCTCGTATTGCGCAAAGACAAATGTGGCTGCGTTCTTCTTCATTTGGTCCTCAAATGGAGAAAGCAAGGCGCAATGTCAATAAGGCTGTTTGTGCCTTTCTAAGAGATGTTGGCATGTCCTCTTTCCACAATGAAAATATTATGTTTCGCAGCACATTCCTTTTTCGCAGAGATGGAGTCCATTTTACATATGCTGGAAATCAGATTTTTATTCGAAATGTACAACATGCATTGCAACCTTTTTTGGAAGTATAGTCATCTATTTTGCATTACATGTTGACGAATTCAAGTTTTTCAAACATACAAAACACCACCAAAAGGCTCTTTTCTGTGCCACCACTTACTCCCAGAGAAAAGTGCATTGGTTTTGCTAGAGTTGCACCCCAAAATTTTATCTGTCCTAGGACTGTCCACAGACTTTTAAAAAATGCGCAGGGGTCTGCACCGTTTACTTGATAGTTCTATTTTTAAACTGAGAAAGGCGGCTCTGAAAAGAGCCATTTTTTAAAAAAACATTTTGTTGTTTCATATATTGTTTTGGCTTTTTCTACACCTGACACACTAGGAGAGGAGGGGAAAGGAGGGTAAGGAAGGGACACCAACCACAGGGATAAGAAAGAGCAGGTGGAGAGAGGAAGATATGGGTGGACCTTATTTAGGTAGGTAGCAGCTCTTCTGGTGCTCTGTGACCGTAGTCTCGAAAGCACTTCGAAGACTCACTCCCCTGCAGAGTACTGCATCGCAGGACATACACAATATTGTGACCCTCGAAAGGTAAGGGTCAACAGAATCGCGAATGGCCTGTGAAGCAGCTGGAGGGATGCGCTCTCCCACAGGAGTGACTCTTGTGGTGAGAGGATCGGAAACAGAGGATGCTGCGGAGGAACTCAACCTACTACGTTCTTTATATGGTACAACATTGCAAATGTCCGCACCATGGAACGAAGTTAGGTGTCGCTTCATGGATGTCGTACCAAAGCTGTATGTACCAGGTCTCCCACGATGCAGCACTAATTTGCACTTGTTACAGGTGACCTTGTCCGCATGTGCCTTTGGTACGTTACCAAAGACGGTAAACAACCGCCACACCCATGACTCCCGGCGAGTGCTGGTAGTAGGGAGTTCCTCGACCTCATTCTCTTCATTCTCCTTATCCTCGCTCTCTACATCCTCACGTGTATTCCCATCTGCAGGCCCTTGGGGAGGTGGTGGTGATGGAGGGTTTGGGGTGGTGCTCAGGCTGATGTGACAACAGCAGCCATGGATGCCATTAGGGTTGGTGAGGTAATGTCCGCTAGACCACTAAAGGCAGCAAAAGTCAATCTGCAATAGCCAGAAGTACAATGAAGATGAGCTCTGCGGTGTGGCTTTTTATAGGGGCGGAGGGGTGCGACCGGTGACTATATCGATCACTGAAATGCGTTCAAAAGGTTCCAAAAAATATGATGAAAGCATAGGCCATTGTCTGGGACATGTGAAATGGTGATTTTTTTTACTGTCAAATTATTTGGATTGTCTGAATAAGTTCTTTTAAAATGTTGGGGAAGCGGACAAAGTGTGCAAATTAGGACATACGCTCAGCGTGGGTGCGGTCACATGATGACATCGTGAACACGTCCGCGAAGGAAATGGGTGTCCGCAGGACACCAAATGCACAGGAACGGTCATGCGCATGTGCGCGGGTGTTCTTCGGACAGTGTTTGGGTCATGAAATTAATTAAAAGTGCGACACAAGTGAGACGGACAGTTATGGACAGGTGCGATGTTCGCAGGACTTACGGGTGTGGTGCGCATGTGCGTAGATGGTGTGCACATTTTGTTTCACTACGGACATCCCAGACACCGCGCATGTTCTACAAACAGTTGCATCTTGGTTTCAAACTGTACGGACAGGTACAGTGTCCTCAGGACACCCCCATTATGTCAATTTTCGGACATCCAGGATAGCTGCTGTGTTCTAAGAACATTACATCTTGGTTGTGAATGTTATCGAGAGGTGTACTGTGCTTAGGACATCCATATTTTGTTAATTACGGACAGGCCGGACAGGCGTGCTTATCTGCGGCCATTTTAACTGTTTTAAAAAAAGAATTAGACACAAACAATTTCATTAAAACTACCATAACATACTTTTTATTATACACATATACAGCAATTAAGAAAGAGAGGGGGGAAGCAGAAACTGAAACAAATATAGGGGAATTAGGGGTTTCCAGAGGATGGTTGTGAGGGGATGAAGGGATGGAAGTTTCATCGAAACGTTTATGTTCTTGGTGAGGGTTTGGGCATAGTTCACTTGGACATGGAGAGGGTGGACAGGTACAGGTAGTACTGTGGTATTTAATTTTTCCTTTGATGCGGTTCTCAACAAATTTCTTTAAACCATTGAAATTATCTTTGAGCATGTCCACTTTCTGTTTTTTGCGTTGCAAGGTCTTGTGCATTGTGTCTTTTGGTGGAATTTCTTCAATTTTTGCATGGTCTGTTAAAAATAAATATATATATGTATGTTAAGTACACATAAAGTACTCACTATTAATTTGCTTATGCAGAGAAGTGTGTACCATTATTATCGCTATCTTCTGACATTTCGTCACGCGGAAAATTCTCCTCGAGCCACTCCAAAGTACTGCACATTTCTGTGTGAAAAACACAAATACATTAATTGTTCTGTACCTCGTACAAAAAGTATACAAATATATAAGAAAAATGAAGTTTACTTACTAGTTTCTGGTAATTTGTATTTGTTGTGTTTTGTTTGTCTACTGTTTCTCCTATCTCTGCAGTTTCTGTGAGGTAATTATGTTGGAGGCATATCTTTTTTGTTATGGTATAATCCATTTAATTACATATGGTATTTAAATGGATGGTTGATGTGTTAGACGTGTAGGTTCCACTGCTTATTTATTATTACTTATAATGTGTTTATGTGCTGCTTTTTAAACTTGTGCAGTTTTTATATGGTATGATAGAACAATTTCAGATACCCCCTGAGTGTTTGGGTAGTGTTGATGTCGTACGCGCCCATCCGCGGACATAAGCACAGTCCGTGGCCTTCAAAAATCATTAGCGGGGGATTTCAGTATGTTCTATGTTACATGTATATAAAGTAAAGGAATCCTAGTAAACATCTCCCAAACTCACACGATGAAAGTGTATATTCAGTAAAAAAACATTGTTAAAGGGACGTTATGGTTAAGTTGCGCTACTAAAAACCTATGCAATTCAGTAAAAAAACTTTGTTAAAGATACATTATGGTTCCAAGTAAAACCGAAAAACCCTTGACATTCGCCAGTTATGGTACGCTAAGCAACCATAACTCGCACCACCACCGTGCACTGCTAAGACTAACACCTAGGACATCAAAGATGACATCACAAATGTCATTGATGACATCACTGATGACATCACATGTGCATTTACCTTTCATGAAAAGTCTGTACAAGGGATTCTTATTGTAATGTTAATAAAAAAGTGTCAAGGATCACTGGAATAAATATCATGAGGTACGTAGTGCATTAAATAATGCATTAATCCAAATAGCATTGTATTATGAAGTTTTATCTAATATACTAAGGTACACATGTAGTAACATAGGCATAGTGTGCAGCAGACATGATGGAGATGCAATATTAATAACCTTGCCATGTTAAATACTAAAATTATAAATGCTTTCTTATTAGTCTTGCACACTGTGAAACTTTTAATAAGTACTTTGAAGTGGGAGAATGCGCAATCCCCCCAATCTCATCCAGACCATGGCCTAGGGGATCATGGCCCAGGCACCCCCCAAGAGAAGAGTTCGCTTATTTACCAGATTACAAAGTACTCTTCTTCAAAAACATGCATGTACGAAGAGTATGCCCACTAGTACAACCGGGTCAAGCCGACGCCTGCGACATGGATCAGCTCGACTAGAACAACAGCCACAAGTATTCACATTGTTAGAGATGCCATGACGACATAGCCAACAGATAAGAATACACGTGTCACCATGCACACTGGTCACTCACACACCAACCAACACGAAGAATATACTCAGTGCTATGACGTAGCAGACTGACATACCCACGGACATGCATCATTGTTATTTTTCACATAGGCCTTCTACAGCACCGCAGAAACGCAAGACGCCTGAAGGGCTCGTGTATATGCTTGCCGATGCTTTCTTGCTACCTATCACTATGAAGATGCCATCATGTATATCTAATGCTGCGTATGACACTCTGTCACCCTGTGACCCCCACGGTATGGATTATGTACCGCCACCCACGAACTAGGCCCAAGTAGGCCACAAGCAAGAGTCCCCAGGCAGGAGCCTCGCAAACAAAAATCCTCTCAGAACGAAATGCAAGTGCTGACCATGCAGAACGAGCCCCAACGAGAGCCCACAGCCAAGGCCATGATGTTGCAACCTGCATGCCGCGCGGCCAGCGCCAAGATTGTACCTACAGGTGCCAATCCCTCAGAGACAAAATACAAAATCTAATGCTCATAATTCTACTCCAGCTACAATCTCCCCACATGTGACTAAGCCGAACTGACAAGGTGCCAAGCCTACGAGACAGAGAACCGCCAGGGTCCCACGTCTGGTACACAATCTGCAACAACGAAGCGGCAAGTTGGACACCTACATCGATGGGAGAGACCTGCTCACCAGCCCGTAAGCAGACCTGTCTATTGTCCGCACAAACACATAGTTGCACATTGTTGCTAATGTCAAGTGCATTGCGAGCTGGGAACGACGATGGTCCCAGGCTTGGGGGCTTGCGGGAGAACCAATCAGAATACAGGGGGCTCATCACTGACGCTATTACTCTTAGCCAATCACCAAAGGTCCCCTTGTAACAATTCCAATGTAAAAACTGTTAGGGACAACCCAAGTGTACCACCTGACCCGTCCTCATCCACTAACATTTCTTCCCATAAGGTATCTATACTAACCCTACCACTCGGGGAACCAACCCAAAGTGGCGATAGGTTTTGTGATGATTTTCCCCGGTGATGCAAGCAGCGCATCATACTGCTGTAAAAAGGGCCTGCGAGCCCCGCTAACGACGAGAGCATCTACGGATGCATACAGACTGAGCGTATCACTGCCGTTACTCTAATAAACAGCAGTAGTTGCCTTGCTCCTTGTGTGTGTCTCATACTCCTTTTGGGACGCAGGAGGAGTTGGGGCCTCCCCAGCCCCGGAGGTCCACGGACGGCTCTGTCGGCCCCCGGGAGATCAACCCGACAAGTTGGAGGCACTGCTGAGATCTGTTTGAGGTCTACTACCCTGAAAGCACCACTCCAAGGCCCCTTGTAGCGAGAAGACCCAGCAGCGCGGCCCCTTCTGCCGTTGCCCCCTTTTGAGGACAACAGGACCATCGGGGAACTGCGAGAAGACCGGACAGTGCAAACCGGATATTGGCCCTCGGGAGCCGACTTGAGAAGCATCCCGTCCGCGGTTGGCGAGTGTCCAGACGTGGTCCAGACGAGGGGAGGTGGCGAGCTGCTTTGGAGGGGTGCACGCAGTCGGGCAGCTCCACCTCAAGAGGACTTGGTGAGTATGACACACCCAACAAGCAACGTAATGGTGTGCGAGAAGGGGGAGGAACTGTGAAAAGGGAGAAGGGAGGTGTTTACAGTGTGCCGCAAAAGATTTGATAAATAAGTGACGATATACGAGTGAGCGGTGGCTGGACAGGCACAAGGGCCGTCTTCTACCACGTCACAGAGCGAATTGGGTGGAGCCAAAAGGTACCACGTGTGGTTGTCAGAAGTCACTGATTTGTTCAGATCACGGGCACCTGTAGGGAAGGGGTGTGGCTTTCCTATGAATTGGCGCTATAGATCAATGAGTAGATGAGGATCCCTACTTAATGAGTGTTGAAGCTCGTTAGGTAGATGAAGTTTCCCCGCAGGAGGTAGCTAGTTTGTTTCCAAGTGCGGAAGATAATTGGCCGGTTAAGCTCTCCTGGTGAGGGGCGTATCACACGCGAGGCAACACAGCATGCGCAGTCCGATTATAAGAGTTTATTGTGAGTTACCTTGCTCCGGTTGAAGCGAGAGGACAGCTGTGGGGTTTATGGGGGACAGAAGTGTTAAAACAATTTTCATGCTCTTTTTTCATCTCATAAAGGTTTCTTACCGGTAATAGTTGCAGAAGTTGGTGACGTCACCCGCAGGGCTTGTATAGGACACTGCGACCATCTCGGGTTGATCAAGGGGTGGCCTGGGGATAGGAAGAGGGAAAGGGTGGGATAGAAGAGGTGAGAGGGCCGTGCACGGAGAACGCCAGCAACTCTCGATAAGGGAGGGGCGAAAAGGGGAGAGGTGGCAGCGCATGGAGAACGCCGGTCACGCTGAGCAAGGGGGCTGGAAAATGGGAGGGAGAGGTTTGAAGAAGACGGAAAGGTGGGGCGGCTGTAAAAGCACGCCACACAGGGCACGCAGCCGCAGGGGGCTTAGTGCACCACGGCCGTAGGGGGCCATACTGGTGACATCAAGGGGGGACAAATAATAAAGGAAAAGAACAGTATATTTTACAATTGTATTACTTTTCAGCGGATGGTCGGAAGTCCCCAGTTTACGGGGCCAGGTAAAGAAGGTTGATATTGAGAAGACTAAAACGAAAACATGGCCACATACTACAGGTCGGGGTCTGGAGTGAGGGGAAACGCTTTAACTACACCCCTCCAACACATTTGCACGTCACTATTACCATACAAGGAGAGGAGAAAATTATCAAGTACAGTATCGACTGGACACAAGGAACAGACAACAAAATACTGACACCATGGCCGCCTAACGGCAGCTTTGACTCATACACCCAACACTCGCTATTGACATATATACACAACACGTACAAGGGAAAGAAATTAGCTCACCATATAGAGATGTTTCACTTATGGAAGATGTTTCAGGGAGCCAGGCCAGGGGCAATGGGGATGTTTACTGTGGAAGGGGCAGCAGAGGAGAAAGGGAGCAAAGAAACGAAGGGAGGCAAAGAGGAGAAGGAGAACGGAGGGTGCATGGGCACGGCGGGCAGCAATGCACTATGCGCAAAAGAGAGCAAGAAGGAGAAAGAAGGATCGGGTACAGTATCAGAAGAGAAGGTGAAAAAGGAAGGGACAGAAGATATGCCTCTGGAGAAGGTAGTGAAGAAGGAAGAAGGGGGGTTGTACCCAGTAACGGAATTAAGAGAAGCCGCCAGACAACAACTGACAGCCGGTGAGGGGTACTCCAACCCCGCATACAGCCCTCCACCATATGCCCCTACAGATAGCTGCCAGAGGGGGGAGGAGGTGATAAGCACAATGAACTTAAACTCCACACAGGCAGGCACGAAGGGAGGGAAGGAAAGTGGGGAACACATCACAACCATAGGACCAGACGAATGGGTAGCAGCACAGGTGCTCCTAAAGCTCTCAGGGACATTAACAGGGGAAGAAGAGGACGTAGTGAGGAGGATGGCAAAGGATGAAATGGGTATCACAAAGACAGGGACCGAGATGAGTAAGACAAGAGAAGGTCAACTGTCACAGGTAGAGGAAGAAATGTTGGAGGAAAGGTTGGCTGAATTAAGAGACGCACGAAGTGCACTAATCAGACAGTTCGAGCAAGTAACACGAGGAAGGAAGAAGGAGAGAAAGGAGAATAGGGATGAGCAGGAGAGGATGGAGGAACGAATGGAAGAAAGGAAGAAGGAAGCAGAGCGAATGAAGGCAATAGCAGAGAGGGTGTCACGAACCGAGCAACAAGAAATGAAACGGAGGGAGGAAGAGAAAGAAAGGGAAATGGAACTGTGGAAAAAGAAAATACTATCTGAAAGTGCCCGGAAATATGAAGAAGGTAAAGTAATAGAGAGCATATTAAAAAGGAAAGGGCCAAATGGGAAAGGAAGGAAGAGGAAGAGAGGATACTAGCGAAGGTAAGTGCGGGGGTCTAGGAAGAACTAAAAAGGAAGAGAGAAGAAATAGGTTGTGAAATAATAGGGAAAAAGGATGAGGAGAGTGGAGATAGGAGGGTGGAGCACGGAGTAAGAAGATACACACGCCAGGATTTGAAGGTGGCTACAACATCAACACAAGGGGCAGCTGTTATAGGAGGAGAGCACAAGGAAGCAGACTTAATAGATTTAAAGATGGTGACAGTGGGTGGAAAACGCACAGAGTGGGGATTGTCTTTTCCTGATGGATTTTGCATTGAGGAGGAAGAATGTTTAGGAAAAAGTGGAGGAGATGACAATGGGGAAAGTTTAGACAAGCTGTACATTACACGCACCAACCACGAGTCACCATGGTTGTGCGAAAGAAGGGAAGAGGATACGAAAGGTGAAGAGAAGGTAAAAGAGGTAGCAAGGAGAGCGTCACAACCATTAACTCCGACACCAGTACAAACGCCACACCCTCTAACTACACGACCTCTAGCACAACGCCCACTGACACCAACCCCTGCGCACACCCCATATGTCGACAGACTTAGGGACCTCCCAGGACGCAGACAGGAAGAACGGGTAAGAACGCCCACAGTGAGAGAAGAAGGTAACAGGAAAGGGAGGAAGAATGAAGAGGACAATAGAGCAATTAATTGTAATATTGATATGATTGAATAATTACCTGACACAGAGGAAGAGGATGAATACACAGACATAACCCCACGGACACGGGGGAAATGAGGGGGTACAATTTAATGCCACTTCTGGAAAGGGGAGGGGCCAGACCACAATATGTCCCCTGGAAGCATGCCGATAAAGAGAATATTAAATGTAGACTCCCATCATTAAGTGGAGGAGCAGGGAAGTGGATATATGAGATGGAAAAACACACTGCGGGGCAATAATTAGCGGTAGGGAACGTGAAGGGACTCCTAATTTCAATATTGGGGGATGCTGCAGATGACATTTGGAAAAGGGCAGGCTTCCCAGGGGTCACTATAACTGACACATCACATGATGGAGTGCCATTTGCCAACTGCAGACATGCGCTGTGGCAGGCTCTAAGGGTCCAGTACCCAGACACTTCGGACATAGGAGCTATAACATCACGCAAGATGCGTGAGAATGAAGATCCTGTTGATTACATCCAGGAGATTCAGGAGAAGTGGCGCGTGGAAACTCGGGAGCCGTGGGATAAAACACTAGCAATTTTCTACCATATATTAGTACAAGGGCTCCCGGAGCAAGTACAAAGACAGCTGAAGAAAATAGTGGGGATGGAAGCTAAGGCCTGGCCGGAAATACAACTAACGTTAGTACACCACTGCAGGATGTGGCAGGAAAAGATAAAACAAAAGGAGGAAGATAGAAAGGCAGAGGAGGCAAAATTGGTACAGAAAAAGGGGAGAGGTGGCCGCGCATGGAGAACGCCGGTCACGCTGAGCAAGGGGGCTGGAAAATGGGAGGGAGAGGTTTGAAGAAGAAGGAAAGGTGGGGCGGCTGTAAAAGCACGCCACACAGGGCACGCAGCCGCAGGGGGCTTAGTGCGCCATGGCCGTAGGGGGCCATACTGGTGACATCAAGGGGGGACAAATAATAAAGGAAAAGAACAGTATATTTTTCAATTGTATTACTTTTCAGCGGATGGTCCGAAGTCCCCAGTTTACGGGGCCAGGTAAAGAAGGTTGATATTGAGAAAACTAAAACTAAAACATGGCCACATACTACAGGTCGGGGTCTGGAGTGAGGGGAAACGCTTTAACTACACCCCTCCAACACATTTGCATGTCACTATCACCATACAAGGAGAAAATTATCAAGTACTGTATCGACTGGACACAAGGAACAGACAACAAAATACTGACACCATGGCCGCCTAACGGCAGCTTTGACTCATACACCCAACACTCGCTATTGACATATATACACAACACGTACAAGGGAAAGAAATTAGCTCACCATATAGAGATGTTTAACTTATGGAAGATGTTTCAGGGAGCCAGGCCAGGGGCAATGGGGATGTTTACTGTGGAAGGGGCAGCAGAGGAGAAAGGGAGCAAAGAAACGAAGGGAGGCAAAGAGGAGAAGGAGAACGGAGGGCGCATGGGCACAGCAGGCAGCAATGTACTATGCGCAAAAGAGAGCAAGAAGGAGAAAGAAGGATCGGGTACAGTGTCAGAAGGGACAGAATATATGCCTCTAGTGAAGAAGGAAGAAGGGGGGTTGTACCCAGTAACGGAATTAAGAGAAGCCGCCAGACAACAACTGACAGCCGGTGAGGGGTACTCCAACCCCGCATACAGCCCTCCACCATATGCCCCTACAGATAGCTACCAGAGGGGGGAGGAGGTGAAAAGCACAATGAACTTAAACTCCACACAGGCAGGCACGAAGGGAGGGAAGGAAAGTGGGGAACACATCATAACCATAGGACCAGATGAATGGGTAGCAGCACAGGTGCTCCTAAAGCTCTCAGGGACATTAACAGGGGAAGAAGAGGACGTAGTGAGGAGGATGGCAAAGGATGAAATGGGTATCACAAAGACAGGGACCGAGATGAGTAAGACAAGAGAAGGTCAACTGTCACAGGTAGAGGAAGAAATGTTGGAGGAAAGGTTGGCTGAATTAAGAGACGCACGAAGTGCACTAATCAGACAGTTCGAGCAAGAAACACGAGGAAGGAAGAAGGAGAGAAAGGAGAATAGGGATGAGCAGGAGAGGATGGAGGAACGAATGGAAGAAAGGAAGAAGGAAGCAGAGCAGATGAAGGCAATAGCAGAGAGGGTGTCACGAGCCGAGCAACGAGAAATGAAACGGAGGGAGGAAGAGAAAGAAAGGGAAATGGAACTGTGGAAAAAGAAAATACTATCTGAAAGTGCCCGGAAATATGAAGAAGGTAAAGTAATAGAGAGCATATTAAAAAGGGAAAGGGCCAAATGGGAAAGGAAGGAAGAGGAAGAGAGGATACTAGCGAAGGTAATTGCGGGGGTCTAGGAAGAACTAAAAAGGAAGAGAGAAGAACTAGGTTGTGAAATAATAGGGAAAAAGGATGAGGAGAGTGGAGATAGGAAGGTGGAGCACGGAGTAAGAACATACACACGACAGGATTTGAAGGTGGCTACAACGTCAACACAAGGGGCAGCTGTTATACGAGGAGAGCACAAGGAAGCGGACTTAATAGATTTAAGGATGGTGACAGTGGGTGGAAAACGCACAGAGTGGGGATTGTCTTTTCCTGATGGATTTTGCAGCGAGGAGGAAAAATGTTTAGGAAAAAGTGGAGGAGATGACAATGGGGAAAGTTTAGACAAGCTGTACATTACACGCACCAACCATGAGTCACCATGGTCGTGCGAAAGAAGGGAAGAGGATACGAAAGGTGAAGAGAAGGTAAAAGAGGTAGCAAGGAGAGCGTCACAACCATTAACTCCGACACCAGTAGAAACGCCACACCCTCTAACTACACAACCTCTAGCACAACGCCCACAGACACCAACCCCTGCGCACACCCCATATGTCGACAGACTTAGGGACCTCCCAGGACGCAGACAGGAAGAACGGGTAAGAACACCCACAGTGAGAGAAGAAGGTAACAGGAAAGGGAGGAAGAATGAAGAGGACAATAGAGCAATTAACTGTAATATTGATATGATTGAATAATTACCCGACACAGAGGAAGAGGATGAATACACAGACATAACCCCACGGACACGGGGGTAAACGAGGGGGTACAATTTAATGCCACTTCTGGAAAGGGGAGGGGCCAGACCACAATATGCCCCCTGGAAGCATGCCAATAAAGAGAATATTAAATGCAGACTCCCATCATTAAGTGGAGGAGCAAGGAAGTGGATATATATGATGGAAAAACACACTGCGGGGCAAAAATTAGTGGTAGGGAACGTGAAGGGACTCCTAATTTCAATATTGGGGGATGCTGCAGATGACATTTGGAAAAGGGCAGGCTTCCCAGGGGTCTCTATAACTGACACATCACATGATGGAGTGCCATTTGCCAACTGCAGACATGCGCTGTGGCAGGCTCTAAGGGTCCAGTACCCAGACACTTCGGACATAGGAGCTATAACATCACTCAAGATGCGTGAGAATGAAGATCCTGTTGATTACATCCAGGAGATTCAGGAGAAGTGGCGCCTGGAAACTCGGGAGCCGTGGGATAAAACACTAGCAATGTTCTACCATGTATTAGCACAAGGGCTCCCGGAGCAAGTACAAAGACAGCTGAAGAAAATAGTGGGGATGGAAGCTAAGGCCTGGCCGGAAATACAACTAACGATAGTACTCCACTGCAGGATGTGGCAGGAAAAGATAAAACAAAAGGAGGAAGATAGAAAGGCAGAGGAGGCAAAATTGGTACAGAAAAGGCTATCTAAATATGCAATGGAAGGAGCACTAATAACAACGCCTGTGGTAGTAACACCAACCCCCACACAGGTAACGGTTGCACAAGACACAACACAACAGCAGGTAGCACAATTACAGCAGCCATCCCAAATTATAACACAGCAGATGCCCCCGCCCCCACCATACAGGGCAAACGCAGGAGGAGGATATATGCCAATGGGAAATGGATACTATAACAACTACAGGCGGAGGGGCGGCTTGATATGAGGGAGGGGCTATGGCCAACCTGCACAACAGCAAGGGGGAGGGTTCTGGGGCTACTACCGGAAGGGACAACAAGGGTACCAGGACAACACGGGGAGTTTCCCATGGCAAGCCAGAGAACCATCAATATGTTGGATTTGCGGGATGGTGGGACACATGTCACGCACTTGCAGAATGAGGCCCACACCAACAGCCTGGGGGGCACAAGGGCAGCAAGGGCCTATGGGGGAACAATAAGCTTACCAACAAGGAATACAACAATGCCTACCACAACAACAAGCGCCACTGCAACAACCACAGCAGCAGGTACAAACATACACATCACGACAGCAACAGGCATAACAACACAACAACATCAAGTACGATCGGCACAGCAGCTTACACAAATACAGGACAATGCAGTATCAACAACTGCTGAACCTCTACAGCAGACACAGCTGGGGAAGGTGACAATATTGGGTCACAACCCTTACACAGGAAGCGGTCAGTCATTATATCCACAATAGGACAGCCCACAGATGTCTTTGATGTGTCCCATCCTATCAGTAACACCTAATACTGCGGAGGAACCATGCACACAGGTAGTGATAGGTGACAAAACATTTTTCTTCCTAGTTGACACTGGGACCACTAGGTCCTGCATAAGGGAGGGTAAATTTAAAATGTCAGGCGAAGCCATGCACACTGAAGGATTCTCTGGGGCTCGAGGGTTGGTTCCCTTCACTGATAACATCTCTTTATCTATAGGAGATCACGACAAGTCTCTCCCACTTCTGTACTCAAAGGAATCACCAGTAAACATACTTGGGAGGGACATAATGAGCAGATTGAATATGACCATCTCCTTGACGGAGAAGGGCATAATTTGCTCTACACCAGGAATTAACATGCTCACAGCACGACACATACTGCAGGCTTACTGTGGCCAAACAGTGGCCCGGGCTGAGCCTGTAGATGCAGAGATATTCCAATATGGGACAGGCATGGCAATTGCATGGTTGCCTGGAATTGAGGGCAACATTTGGAGGAGGCCAGCAGCATACTTATTCAGACCAGAGACACCAGCAAGTGAAATTGAGGGGAAAATGATTTCAGTGAGCATTGAGAGCATTATGGCAACTGCTGACTACATCGCAGTACATGCCCAAGACAGGGAGGGGAGAGCTTGGAGAGCTGTAATAGCACTGGCAGAGGGATGCAGGCTTACACAGGTGTTTTATGAGGAGCTCTTCTCAGATGACAATGGAGAGGGAGTGATGGTGTTTGGGATGAGCATTAACATTTGGTTGAAGGTAACATACAAGCAGGTGGCACAGAAAATGGCAACGGCACTCGAGGAACCTGCCCCTACACAGTGCCATTTTACGAGGAAGACATGGCAGCTGTACCAACATCACTGTGGAGCACCAGTCCATATGACGTTGGCTGCATCAAGTGGCATAAAAATAAAATTGAAAAAAGGAGCAATGCTACCAAGAGTGACCCAATACCCACTATCAAAAGAGGCAGATGAGGGCATATATGAAACAATAACTGCCTTACTAGTACCATCAAAATCACCTTGCAACACTGCTGTGTACCCTGTACACAAAGCGAAAGGAGGGTCTTGGCATTTTATCCAGGACCTAAGGCCCTTGAACCACATTGTAGAGGCAGAGTACCCCATAGCAGCTAACCCGGCTACCATACTATGTGGGATACCAGCAGAGGCATCACGGTTTACCGTGATTGACCTCAAAAATGCTTTTTTCTCGATACCTCTGCACCCAGACTCACAGGATCTGACAAGCTTCACATACCGCAACACAAAATGGAAACACACAAGGTTGCCCCAAGGGTACTGTGAGTCACCACCCATCTTCAACAGAGTGATACAAATGGATTTAGGAAACATCGAGATGGAGAGCACAGTGCTGCGATACGTAGATGACATCGGCCCTCATTACGACCCTGGCGGAAAGTGACTGACCGGACCGCCACAGCGTAAACAGCGTTTCCGCCATTGCACGAAGGAGCAAAGTGCGGCCCATTCCGACCCATCGGGCACGAGCACCACGGCATGGCGGAAGTGCAAAGTCCGCGATGGCGGAAATGACCCCAAAACGGCCCACACCGCCGCCGTACGGCGCCCTAGGTGCAATACCGCCACCCATCACAGCGGACACCGCAGTGTGCGCCTACCGGAAAGTACGGTGACCGGAAATATACGGAAACGGAAGTTAAAACATGGGCCCGGAACGGGAAACATCACGCCGTACACCTATAAAACCACTAAAACCACACAACCACTAAAAACACTACCCTGAGACACACCCCAACCCGTCATCCACCCTAGCGAAACCAAGAAAAATGGGAAAAGTAGCGAAGAAAGCATGCGACCGCAAGCGGCAGGTCCACTTCTCCCGTGAGGAACTCACCGTGCTAACAGAGACCCTCCAGGAGAATGCTGCCGTCGTCTTCTGCACGCAAATGACCAGGACGGCACTTGCAAACAAGAAGGCCATATGGGCTCTGGTGGCACAGCGGGTAAGTGCGGTGGGGACCGCACCCCGCACCCCACAGCAATGCCGAAAGCGATGGGACGACCTGCGGATACGCGTCCGCAGCATACTCTCTGCCAACCGCAACATTGCCACAGCCACCGGGGGAGGTCCTGAATCACCCATCAAGTTGACCCCCTGGGAAGAAATCTGTGCCTCCACCATCGGAATGGAGAGCATAGAGGGAGTCGGAGGGATGGAGAAAGGAGTGCAGACATCCGAAGATTCAGGTAGGTGGGCCAGATAAAACAATGCCAAATCCACAAAGTCCATCCATGTGAAGTACCATGTGTCCACATAGTGCAACAGAAACACATGTCCAGGAGAACGTCCACACACATCGGCCTGATAGCGTACGTTAAAACCCACAATAAATACATAAATAATTAAAAACCCCTAAAACACGCACTACACGTGCAGCAGGCACACCCTAACTGCAGGCTGCCAAACAACTGCACCCTCACTCCACACACAAATGAAAGCACCTCCAAGGCCCCGACCCAAATCACCCTCAGGTACCACCCCAATGCATGTGATACAATGCCATTCCAATTCCCACAGACCCATCAATAACCCTCGCCCTCCTTTACTCCACCACAGGGTCTGATCCAAACGACGAGCTTCAGGACACCCCTACCAGCACACCTGCAAAGAGGGCCAAGACCAACGGCCAAAGACCCTCCACCTCAGCTGCACGCATCAAGACACGGCAGCAGCACAAATCAGGTGGCAGCACAGAGGAGGGAACATCAACAGGCACCCCAGCAGCCAGCATGCCCACACCACCACCACCACAGGTCCCCCCAACGGATGCCACAGAAGGCACTGCCTCTGGTGGCAGCAGCACCATAGGTGACACCCCATTGATGGCAGCATGCTCCGACACAGAAGACGGGGATGTCGAAGTCAGATCCATCCATGACCTGTCCCAATCCCCCTGTCTGTCCCATCCTGTACAACATGAGGATACCACGCAGGGGCACCCACAAGACGACGACTGGCCATCCCCCACAAGCCCTGTGGCAAGGCAACATGAGGACAACAGCCCCTCTGTGACACCCCCGCAAATGGCCATGGCCCAGCAGAGGCAACAGTCCCTCGACCAGTTAATCGTGCAACAGCAGCAACTGGCCACGCTCCTCAAGGACCATGCCGATGAATGTGGGGGCACTAAGGCAGACATAGAAACATCAACTGAGACACTCAGGGCAGAAATGGAGAGAGGTACAGAGACACTAAGGGCACAAATGGAGAGAAGCACCGAGAGCCTGAGGGGGGAACTGCATGCGACGTCCAAGGACGTATGTGCCGAACTTGCCGCAGTGCGCCGTGTGCTCACTGAGCTCTCGCAAACCCTTAGGGACATGCATGGACGTGAGCAGGCAGAGACATCATCCGTTGCAAGTTCTGTCCAGGGCAGCCCCCAACGTAGATCTGGGAGGAACCTGCGCTCCACAGGCAGGGGTGCCCCTGATACCCGCAGAGGAGGCTTGCAATAGCGACTGCCCACTGACAATGAGCATCTTTGGACACTGGTGTTCGGGGGGGAGGTAGGAGGGTGGAGGGGGTGTGTTGGGCTCACTTGGGTGGCGGGTCGATAGGGTGTACAACATGATATCACATATGCCATAAACAGTGCACGATCAACCAATGAGATGTGTGGACATTGATCTTTGTGTACTAGGCCATCATAGGCGTACAGTCCATATTGTGCATGTCCCAGACACACACAGTGCCACGAGTCCCGTGTCCATGTATCAGCCACCAGGCATGAGTGCTAGAAGCATACATCAATGAGATGCTGACGAATGTCACGGCCCTCCGGTGCCTCGCAGACTCCTTGAGGTGCTGCCACATCCCCACCCTCATCATGACCATCATCAGGTGCTTGCAGTTCTGCGTCAGGGGGCATGGGCACATTTCTACGTACGCACATGTTGTGGAGCATGACACATGCCATCACCATCTTTGCAACCTTCTCATGGCGGTACAGGAGTGCCCCGCCAGACCTGCTGAGGCAGCGGAAACGACCCTTCAGTAGGCCGAATGCCTGTTCAATGACTACACGGGTACGTGAGTGGGCATGGTTGTAGTCCTCCTCATGCTGGTCCCGTGGGTTCCGGACTGGTGTGAGGAGCCATCTCTTCAGTGGATATCCAGCATCACCTGTATGTGGACGATAAACGTATGATGTGGAATGCCATTGCTACGTACGCACACCCCCCCCCCTTCCTGCCAGGTCATTGCCGAATCACATACCCCACATTATCATGCATGTAATGAGACTCACCGAGTAGCCAGGATCTGTTCCCTGCGTGTCGCTCCATGTAGCGTGGTATTGTAGAGTTCCTCAAGACCATAGAATCATGGGTTGATCCAGGGAATCTGGCACAACAATGTGTAATGATCCTGTTGGAGTCACACACCATTTGTACATTCAGAGAATGAAATTGTTTTCGGTTGCGGTACTGGGCCTCCATGGCATGTGGGACGACCAATTCCACATGGGTGCAGTCGATGGCACCAATGCAACCCAGTATGCCGGCAAGTGCATGGAATCCCACTTTTGTGTTGGTAATTTCCTGCTCCGAGCGTGGTAGGGAGATGTAGTCGTCTGCGTGCTGCAGGAGGGCATCGAGCACTTGCAATAGTGTCCGTGAGAACAGTGGCTGAGAAATGCCATGCAACTGTCCGACTGTGTGCTGGTAGGTGCCTGTGGCCAGGAAGTGGAGTACAGACACCACCTTCAGTAGGGGTGGGATGGCGGTTGGGCTATCTATCATGCTGACAAGCTCAGCCTGTGTCATGTCCACAATGGCGGCTATGGTGTCCCGGTCCAGACGGTAGAGGGTGTGGATCTGCTCATCAGTGAGGTTGAACGGATGTGCTCGGAGGCGTGGGATTGCGGGCTGCCTGCGTGGTGGTAGTGGCTGTGCTGGCGGCCCTTGCTGGCCCTGCCTTGCCCTCCTCCTCCTCCTGCGTCTCCTCCGTGCGGCCGGTTGTAGTTGGTGTTCGTCTTCTTCTTGGAGTTGGAGTACTTGCAGTGCTATCATGTCCCCCAGGGCCAACATCGCGAGTCCTGCCGGTAGCATTTCAGTGTGGTTGTGGGAGGAGACTGGGTGTGCAATTTATGTGTTTTCAGGCTGTATGGCCTCCACTTGTGGTGATTCATTCCACCTGTGCAAACTGCTCTCCCCTTTGGCCGAGCACGTCCCGCACACAACGCTGCAATTCGGGGAATGGCATCTTGCTATTGCAATCATGTATTTGTACCCGATGGCCGTGTAACATTGGTTGATATGTTCATTCTGCTGTGGTCCCATTGTTTCACATTCTATCTGTGCAGTCGCGAACAGACTTGTGAAGGGTCAGTGGAACGTAGTACTCGAGTAACGGTGGACCCTCATGCATCACTGTACCGAGTTGCAACGACGGGCGGGGCGTCCCATTTGTGGGTGAAGGCAGTTGCCATTTTCACACACAGCCGCACTCGATGGATTAATTAGTGATTTCAAACGGCCACAGATGCCTCTTCGACGTGATGTTGCAAATGAGGAATTCGAAGGGCGGCGCTTTCGGTTTTCAGCTAGCGGCGAGGAAATGCCCACAGGTCTGACTGCAAATATAACGTACTATTGTTCAATGTCCTTGGGACAGGGGCCATGGCGAGGATGCAATGATTGATATGAATGGTTTGGGATGCGCAATGGCGACGTGGGCGATGAGGCCGGACGTTCCCAAATACATGTTACTTCACTACACTGGAATTACGGGCTGGGGCACTGTGGATTTTGCAGGCTGCATAACGCACAGACTCAATGGATATTTCTAATGTTATGTGAGTAAATATTCAGGCGTTTTAATCCCGGGATGAGGGAATGATGAATGGATGCATGGGCAGGTGATTTGATACAGAGTTTGCCATGTACAGGGCTTCTTGGGATCTATCCGCCTCCCCTACGCTATGTGATGCAGGGCTGCCATAGTGGGACCATCGTCTATCTGGCCTTGTTGAGCCCTCCCTGTCTCGACGCGCCCTCAGACACTTGTGTCCATGCACGTTACCAATCCCATCTGATGGATTCTGTTTTGACAGACGCATGCACAGGTACACTCGTTTGTGATGGTGTTTACACCTCGATATAGATAGTTATGAGTCGCAAGTGGTTTTGGGGTGGTGATGATCCTTTGGAGTGGGCTAGCATGCATATGGCTGTGGATTTAGTGTGATCATTGAAGTGAGTTGTTGGAATGTAGTTCTGATGGCCATTCTGTTCTTTTTCTTTTCTTTTGGTTGACAGGTATCTCCTCCCCTTTTGCCACTGCCATCTGTATGCCACTCCTGCAGATGGCTTTTACTCCCGACACCTGCTGCTTCGTGATAATCAGTGGAGCAGCATTACGATCTTATGGGACGATCGCCAATGGGCCACATGCCCTTACGCAGTACTGGTGGCTCGGAGCAACATTTCGGCCTTTCAGCTGGACTAGTGCCTCCCCATTGGGACGGCCCTGCGGTTCTGTGCGCTTCCATGTTGCCTTTTCGTACGTGAATGTGGCTCTGTGTACCATGATGGAACAGGGCGTCACACAAGTAGTGGCTGGTCATTTCTTGCGGATGCAGCCCACAATGGTGAAATGTGTTTTGGAGTTCATGGCCTGATGGCTGTATGGGCTTGGTGATTTTGTTGTGCATTAAATTTCTATTCTGATTTGGCCCGTGTAGCGTTCTTCTTTGCAAGTGATGTGGCATATTCCTATTTGGGGAGCGATGTATTGTGAGGAGATCTGCATTGGGTTCCAGCTTCGGAGTTCAGTTGCGTGGTACTGTACTGGGCGCGTTTGCCTACGAAGCCCGTGAGGTCAGGGATGGGGGCTGCCAATATGACTGTTTGAATGTTGTCATACTCAGGGGCGGGGGATTGGGTTTTGTGTAACAGATGCCGGTCAGCCAGGTGGACTGGTGGAATGATGTGATTTTCGGAATATTGCTGGTCACAGGTGCCTGTGTTTGCGTGCGTTTCTTCGTGGGGGACTGTGGTCATGTCCATTGGGATGGCTTCTGTATTCGTGCCATCTGTGCCCTGCAGCTCCCATTGGCCCCTCTTGTGTTTCATTTGTTCGTTGGCATGCATGGGTGACTTGTACATTTCAATGGTTGCATTGTGACTTCATTGCACCTACGGGGAGTTGTACTTTGTGGACAGGGAGCGGTGTACAGGCACTCAGTGGGGCCGTTTACGGTTGATTCGCGATGCCGTACTTCTCACCATGGCGGAATGGTACGTTCCGCCATGCTTGATGGCGTTAGGTACATGTCCGCTAGGGTCGGAATTGGCGTACCCTTGCGCCATGGTGGTGTTTACGGTTTGGCATGGCGCGCGCGCGCGTGCTTGGTGCAGTTAGCGTTGGCGTTCACTACGGTGTCGCTAATGGCTTCGTACTTTGCGGTGACGGGTCATAGTCGCACCGAGCGCTATTCGATGGCGGTATTGCATTTCCGCCATCGTTTTCCGAATTCCGCCAGGGTCGTAATGAGGGCCATCATCATTTGCAGTACCACAGAAGAAAGGTGTAGGAAGGACTCAATTAAGATGCTCACAGTGTTGGCTGAGAAGGGGTACAAGGTAGACAACGAAAAGCTACAGTACTGCCAAGAACAGGTACTCTACATTGGTCAGCTCATCTCACAGAATGGAAGGAGCATTGCACCACAAAGGGCACAAGCAATAACAAACAGACCACAACCACAGGCAGTGAGAGAAATGCAGCAGTTTCTGGACCTATGCAACTACTGCAGGGCATGGGTTTTTGACTACAGCTCATTCATAGGACCCCTGCTCGAGGCCCTCAGAGAGGCACAGAAGGGGGACAAAAGGTTGGGGTGGACAAGAGAAATGAAAGAAGCATTTGACGAATTAAAACACGCCATCTCAACAGCACCAGTACTAGCCACTCCAAACTATGACCATCAATTTTGTATCTTCTCACATTGCGACTCAGCAGTAATGAAGGCAGTACTGACACAAAAGACAACCATGGGACACAAGCCTGTAGCATTTTACAGCAGACACCTGGATCGTGTAATGTTAGGTCACTTCCCTTGCGAACAGAGTTTGGCCGCCACAGCCTTTGCGGTGGAAAAATCATCATCAATAACAACGGGGTGCCCCACCACACTATTTGTGGAACACGCCCTCTTTGCAATATTGAACAAGCCCAAATCAACATTGACCACACAGAGAGCATCAGGCTACGAAATAATTTTATCTAGACCAGAATTAACAGTTGTAGGGTGCAGCAATGTAAACCCAGTCAGGTTTATAGTGGAGGTAGTTGAAGATGGTGACTATGCTCATGATTGCACACAGGCCATCAAAATTTACTCCAGCACAAGAAAGGTTGAGGAAAATGCCCTAGAAGGGGGGAGATAATATACATTGATGGGTCCTCAACAATTGACCAGAGTGATGGGGTAAGAAGGACAGGAGCAGCAGTGGTTAAGCTGACAGAGGATTGGATGTATGTCCCAGAAAAATGTGTACAGCTACCACAATATTACTCGGCCCAAGTGGCAGAACTAGTGGCCCTAATATTGGCACTAAAAGAGAGCTATGATAAAAGTGTTACAATATATTCAGACAGTCATATGTTCCATCAACGGTACACTCAGGATTAATAAAATGTCAACAAAGGGGCTTCAGAAGAGCTGATGGTACCCCAGTACAACATGCCCTACTACTTGCTGAACTGATTGAAGTAATTAATGACCCTAGGGAAATAGCCCTGGTGAAGGGCCAAGCACACACTAACGGAGATGACCCTATATCAAAAGGAAATGAAACAGCAGACGCACATGTGGACCCTCCCAGAAAAACAAGAACATAAAGGGAGAAAAACAGATGCTAATGAAGGAAGGATACACTCACATCCCTGAAACACAGATAATGGAATTACAGGCAGCAGCACCCATGGCGGAGAAGGAGCTATGGGCCAAAAGAGGGTGCACAATGTCCCCCACAGATGCATTATGGTGCCAGAATAATACAGGCAAGGTAGTGATGCCCTTAGCCCTATTGAAAACAGCCCTGGCTCAGCTACACCATCCAGCACACACAGGAAAGGAAGTGATTGCAGCACGAATAAAGGAGGCCTGGTTCTGTCCCGAGTTAAATGCACATGTTGCAAACTTTAGCAGCAAATGTCTAACATGTCAACAGTTCATGACCGGTCACACACTGCAAATGATAAAAGATACTATACCCCGGCCAGAAGGACCCTTCCTGCACCTGCACATTGACTACGTTGACATGATCAATGTATGTCAAGGACACAGATACATAATTTGTAGTAGAATGCCCATTTTCAAGGTGGATAGAGGCTGGGCCCTGCTCTCATGCAGACGCCTTCAGAGCAGCAAAATTTCTAGTGAGGGAAGTTTTCCCGAGGTGGGGAGTTTGCAAAGTGCTGCGGTCAGACAATGGCCCACACTTTGCAAACACTTTGCAAACGAAATGTTTGAACACATAACTGCACTACTTGGCATCAAACACAAAATTGCGTGGGCATATCACCCGCAGGCTAACGGTCTTTGTGAATGTCTCAACGGCCTCCTGAAAGAAGAAATTGCAAAGATCCAACAGACCCAACAGACAACTAAGAAAAGCTGGTTGTACTGCCTCCCCTTGGCTCTGTTTGAGTTAAGGAATAGGCCAGGATCAGATCACCACCTCACACCCCACGAGGTGGTGACTGGATGTCAGATGCGCCTTCCACTAACACCACCATCAAGGGCCTTGACTGACTATGACAGCTCTGCAAATGTTTTTGGTGATGAAATGTATCAATATGTGTCTTCCTTAATTACTAGTGTCGCCTTTATCTCTCAACAGCTCGAGCACACGCGGGGCGGGTCAAAAACAACTGGACAAGAAGAAACAAACAAGGAGCAAAGGCAACAAGCGAACTGGACTATTGCGGAAGGAGACCACGTTCTCCTCCGCAACTTCCACCAGGTGGAAGAAGAAGCTCCTCGAGCTGTAAAGCTCCGTGATAAGAAAGTGTGGAACCACTTACATGACGTCAAGCCCTACAAAGACCAGACTCGCCCTTGCATTGACGGCAAGGCCAAAACCGCAACAACAATAACAAAGGACAACACAGCAGCAGCTGCAACGAAAGATAATTGCGACACTGCCCCTGACCCTTCCCCAACCACAAACTATAACAACCTTGGACATTTTCCCACAGCCCAGCCCATGGTCACGAGATCCCAGGTCAAACAAAACCCTGCCCCTGCCAGCCCGCCCCTGCCACTACCCAAATAAAGGACATTGCCTAACAAATTGTTACATTGCAACACACTTGTAGAGACGTGCATGTTCTCTCTCTCTTTTTGTTTCGCACATGCAGGTACTGCGCACAACTGTTTCTGTATAAGGAAAAGTGAAGAAACTAACATTGTGTTTTGCCCAGGGGTAAATGCTACCCACACACAATAACACCCCTGAAGCTTTGTCACACCAATTTGTATACGCTATAAAAATACCAAAATATTTAAAGAAGTGAAGGATACGTGCATATTAAAACACGTTCATTTTGGCCATAGAACAATCATTCCCACATCTCCACGAGCACTTACCAGCTCTGAGAGATAGGTCGCTGAGATTAGCATGGGAACAGCTTTTTGCCTGGGCATTAAACAACTGCCTGATAGGGAGAGCTTAACAACTAACACCTTAACGCATATTTTTTAGAAATTTCTAGGCGGGCACCTTTAACATCACAAAGAATAAGCTGCAGGACCGCAGCAAAGGTAAAAGCAAAATGCCGGTGATATTAGCTATTGTAATAAAAATTGTAGGAGTGTTGGTCATCACTGGTCTACTTGCTGCCTCTGTCTGGCAGACATACTATGCTTCTCGAATTGTGGCTGCCCCTAAAACTAATGTACCCCCTCCCACAGCTGCAACAGGTACGGTGTCAGGTGGCAAAAGTAACACAAGAGGTAATGGGAATAGGGTAAAACGTAGCGTAT
This sequence comes from Ambystoma mexicanum, assembly GCF_040938575.1. Classification (NCBI taxonomy): domain Eukaryota; kingdom Metazoa; phylum Chordata; class Amphibia; order Caudata; family Ambystomatidae; genus Ambystoma; species Ambystoma mexicanum. Next base: position 638,337,757 of record NC_090925.1, read on the forward strand.
ATGGAGATAATAATGGGATTGACACATATATCACAGATTCAGCACACGTCAGGAACAACATGTGGTATCAGCACATATCCAAAATTGGTAAGAATACAACCAAGGACAACTGCTTTGTGTGCTCGTTGACCCCATACGCCATGATCACGTCAAGGACGTTTGTAGCTACTGAAGTATCGGCAAGGACAGTTGAATGCCTGATATATATGGCACTGTTCCAAACAAAAGGACGATTTAAAGGGACAGTGGTTTCATTGCAATGGAAGACAAGAGACTCATACCCATATGAAAATAACTTCATCAAAACACTTAAGATGTACAACAGCTACCACCTACACACTCAAGGGTTCAGATATGTAACGGATGGCCCTGAAAAAGGAGAGACGAAGAAAGTAACGTTACAATACCTGCCGTGTGATTGGTATGCAAGTGAAATTGCTGGTGAACAAGGTTGCTGGGAAAGAGCTCTCATTGTAATATATGGAAAGATATAAACAAATTAAGGATGGACAGAGGGAGTGGTGGGGAGCAATATGGTAACAAACGAAAATGCGAACTCAATAAACGAAACAAACCACAAGTGTTGGATGGAGTGGGTAAAAAGTGTTCCACTGTTAACATGGCTGGAGAAAGACGTAGACGCAATAACTATACTGCCGCTAACTGCACCCACACTGTGCTATCAACACAACGGCAATGTTGACGTTGGAAATAACATCAACTGTAAAAGTACAATATTGATACCAGAGAAGGGTGCCGGCACAGCAGTTCCAATGGACCACTATTGGGTCTGCGGCGATAGGGCATACCACACATTACCTCCATCATGGAATGGCATATGCACTATGGTACACATCAACGTACCATCTCTGGTTGTGCCTCAGAAACATGTCAACATGGCCAACTTCCCCAAGATGGATGAAGGAGACAAAAGGAGGAAAAGATCTGTGACGTTTAAAGAAGGTGATGAGAACAGCGACACAAACATTCTGTTGCGAATGAAAAACAAGGAGAACCACTGACGGGAAACTACCTGTGGGGAAGATAGGAAACAGCTCTCACTGCCATTCCACCAGAACACAGACTATTTAGTAGAGCAGCAATGTTCTTCTCATCCATAATACACCCAGGACTGCAGGCATATACAAATGCAAAGTGGCTCCATATAACCTGATGGGAGCTAATGATGACCATTAATTTCACCGTCAATGGATTTAATGCAGTAAAAGAAGAACTGAGGGCGGTACGTATGGTAGCCCTACAAAACAGATATGTGCTGGACCTCCTCACGGCAATGGAAGGAGTGGTTTGTGCAAAAATTGGACAATCATGTTGCACATTTAGCCCTGCTAATGACGCAGACAATGGAGCACTTACTGAAGCAGTATCACAACTTGCCCTGATGCACTCGAAAATGGTTGAAGAAAGTAAAGGAGTAAAGAAAGATGGCAGCTGGTTCTCCTTTTTATGGTCATGGATGCACTCATGGCTGTCAGATGGACTAAAATTGATAGTTGGCTGTTTATTAGTAGGAATGGCCGTGTTAATTGGAATGAGGGTTTGGAAAACAAGAAAAGCACGTACAACAGATGAGATGATGGAAATGGTGGGCATGCACGCCCTGCTACCAGCCGAAGACGACAAGCACACAGGCATGATTATACAAGAAAGGGAAAGGTTGCGCAAACAGATACTTGAAAATCACCCAGACCCGCCATCTGTGAAGGTGCAGAACCCAAGGAACCCGAGGAACTATGTTGGAAGATGGGTATATTGTAAACCCGGCTGCGGATGCGTTTATATGTACTGGTCATTTGAAGATCATGTCAACCACTATGGACACCTGGCTGGAATAACGAAAGTATGGAGAGTAAAAGGAGATAAAGAGAAGGATGATTTTGTGGTCGACAAGTCGACCAGAGGGGTTACTGAAGTGGGAGAATGGGATAGCACCCTCCCCCTGATCTCATCCAGACCATGGCCTAGGGGATCACTGGCCAGGCACCCCCCACGAGAGGAGTTCGCTTATTTACCAGATGACAAAGTACCCTGCTTCAAAAACATGCATATACGAAGAGTATGCCCACTAGTACGCCCGGGTCAAGCCGACTAGAACAACAGCCACAAGTATTCACATCGTTAGAGATGCCATGACGACATAGCCAACAGACAAGAACACAAGTGCCACCATGCACACTGGTCACTCACACACCAACCAACACGAAGAATATACTAAGTGCTATGACATAGCGGACTGACATACCCACGGACATGCATAATTGTTATTTTTCACATAGGCCTTCTACAGCACCGCAAAAACGAAAGACGCCTGAAGAGCTTGTGTATATGCTTGCCGATGCTTTCTTGCTACCTATCACTATGAAGATGCCACCATGTATATCTAATGCTGCGTATGTTTATTATTTTTTTATTATTGATATCGTTGAAATAAATCAACTTTTCAATACAAAACATTACATACAATTACTGTTAAAACGTACATAAGAAATTTAAGAAGAAATTCATTATGATTGATTGAAAGCATTGAAGTTAATACATAAACATATTGTACAATTCTCATTAACAATGACAAAGAGAAAAAAGTTATTCAGTTCACATAAAACACGTCCGACCAAGAAACAGTGAGAACGAGGAAATTCAACATGCTATTCCTGGATAAATGGCAGAGAAATCAAGTAAACAACAACAATTGTTTAGCAGATTAAGTTCACTCCATAAAGAAAGTTGACAATTGCAATTTGGAGGGAGACGTTACTAGTCAGCAGTAATGTGGACCATCTTTCTACTGATTCTAAGTTCCCCAAGTAGCTACAATGACATGAAAAGAATTTCAAGCGCTCTTGGACTAGCGCCGGGCATAACGAGAGTATATGCTCTAAGGTTTCTGTGACTTCAGTATCACAACAAAATCTACAGAAAGAGGCCACCCCCTCACTGCCCTTCCGTTTGGCCAAGAGTTCACGAGTGTGCCATAAGTTCAGGCGCATTCTAAGAATGCCTGAGCGTATTCTCTTAAAGGGGAATTTTAAGAGATAAGGTTCAATACAGCCCAACCTCTTATGTCTGACTTTTTCAGGGATTGCAGACTTATATTGCAAACATTTGTTTCGAGTATTGATCCAATCATTACGGTAAATTAGTTGTTTTACTTTATTTGGATTGGTCAAGAGCAAGTTAAGCGACGCATCTGCTTCTTCCAGAATGTGATAAGTTGCCCGCAACCACTGTTTGACAAAAGAGTGTTCAGTACGGAAAATGTAGTTCGACAAAAATTGGAGAACATTGTGTTCACAGTGAGGTAGAAGGGTTTTCCGCAATAAGGCACATGTTCTCCACTGATACTGAGCATTGAGAGAAGTGAGACCCAATTCATACCGTACCCAAACTATCGGATACATTGAGGCAGCTGAAGAATGGCTTTCCAAAATTTGCCTTCAAGCTTATCAAAGACTTTTGGTAACCATGGTGATTGAGACTCCAAACCATATAGGATACATGGGGTGGCTTTTTGTTTCCAAAAGAGGACTGCTGGTTGCATCGAGAAAGCACCATAACGATGCATTATAATTTTTGTTTGGGAGATGGCCGAGTTGAGCTTACACTTAATGACATTGAGATGAGCATTAGTCGAGGCACTACCATCAAAAACCATGCCAAGATAAACATAGCTTGATACTATCACCAAATTTATGTGATTGATGGACCAAGATGGAAGAGATCTCATTGTATTACGTGGTCTATAGACGACGACCTGGGTTTTGGTTGTATTCACACGTAAATCGTTGGCCATTATATAGCTATTGAAGCCATCAAGAAGTTTTTTAAGTCCAGCCGGGGTTTTAGAAACTAACACCAAATCGTCGGCATACATTAAAGTTTGAATTTGACAATTGTTTATCTTGGGGGAGTCTGATGTTATTGCCTCAAAAACCTCTCAAACGTCGTACATAAAGTAATTGAAAATTGCTGACGCAAGGAGGCAGCCTTGCTTAAGGCCAGGAGCAGTTGGAATAGCTCTAGATAAAAGACCTTCTAAATTCAGTCTAATGCGCACTGAGGTTTCCCCATGCAACAACTGAATGATTTGTTGTAGAGTGGACGGACACTTATCTCTGGTAAGTTTTGCAAAAAGAATCGGACGAGAAATGGCATCAAATGCCGTGTGGAGATCCACAAAGGCAAAATAGAGTGCTTGTTTGGTATTTTGCGCTTGAGATTTAAGAGCGTTAAGACAGAACAAGTTAATATTTGTGCCTAAGCCAGCAAGAAAACCCATTTGAAACGGGTCTGTTGCATGAGCTACTTTAGTCCAGATATTGAAGTCCCTCAAGATAAGTTTAGAAAAAAGCTTGCCAGGGGCATCAAGAAGGGCAATGGGTCTATAATTGCACGGTAAAGTGCAGTCGCCCTTTTTGTGGATGGGAACAATAATAGATGTTTTCCATGAGTTGGGAATCTTGCGAGTCCTGATGATAGATTGGAAGAGATTATTTAGTATTCCAGCCCACTTTGAAGGGTTCAATTTAAACATATGATTACTAAGGCCATCAGGGCCTTTAGCTTGAGAAGAGCTAATATGTCTGATATATTCTTCAAGTATAAGTGGGGAACAAGCAAGAGACCAACGCTCAGAATCATTAGGTAGCTTGACCAAAGGCACAAACGACGAGTCTGCATACAGGCTAGAATAGTGTTCGATCCATTGGGTCTCAGTAACACTAAAGGCCTGTAGATTACCTTGGGATTTATTAGCACATTGGTTGAAAATTGTCAAGTTTCGGCCGTGTTCTTATTCGCTATTAATTTGAGCATATGTTCACCATCCACTTGCAAAATGTGTGCACGATGTTGTTTCATCCAATTGTGGAATCTGGATTTAACGATTCTCAACTGTTGAATGAAATTGGGCAAATTTATTTTAACAATCAGTCTTTTTTCACGATGATATTCAGTCTTTGTAGCCTTGATTAGTGGATTAAAGGGATGGTTGTGTGGGTGAATCTCTATTTTTTGATTTGGTTTCATACGGAATCAAATGTGAGGAGAAGGTCAGTATACTGTTTTGGACAAATAGAGCTATTATTTGAGATGACTAAACAATCTAAGGATGACAAGTTATTATTTGACCAGCGACAGCGCGTTATAGCATTAATGACTATTAGGTTGTTTGTATAATACGACCTTCGGATAGCTACATAATTCCACTTAATTGTAAGCACTAGTAGATGGTGATCACTATGTACTTGTGGAAATATTTTAAAAGTGCTTATTTGTCCAGTTAGGTTGGTATGTGTATACATATAGTCTATTGTAGTAGATATGGAACCCCTATGCCATGTGGGCTGAGCCGGAATATCGCCTTGAATTTCACCATTGGTCATGTGAAAGTTGCGATTTGACATAAAGGAGGTCCATCGCTTGACCTTCTCCATTGTGGTTTTTCCTTTAGGATTAATGCAATCCAAGTTGAGATCACCTACAATAAGGGGATCCGTGATATCTTGGGAAAGGAACACCAAATCTAAGAGTCTGGTCAAACCTGCATAGAAAGCAGCATCAGTCAACCCTAAAGGATTGCAATAAATATTAATCAACGAAATGGTATGTGCTGGACATGTAATCTTAACAAGTTGGATAAAGGCAGAAACAGAATCCCAGGCTTCAATAGCGAAACCACTGGACATGTTCACTCCTGTCAATAATCCTGATGATGGTCGACCTTTTTGACCCCCAATAGCTGGAAGTAGAACAATCTCATAATTGTTCCATACGGGTGTTTGCAGGAGCCAAGTTTCCTGTAATGCTATTATGTCCATAACAGTTGGAAAGTTAGCAATGGAGGTTTGTAAATGTGTGTAACCTCTAGTATTCCAACTAGCAACATTAATTAGATGGTCTTTAGATGTTTCTAATGGTTATGACATATACGACTCGGCACGACCAATGTTCTGTGTCAAAGGGAAACTTGCGCTAGGTTGACTAGATGGTTGCTTTGCATTAGAGTCCCCATTCATGAATGCTGGATCTTGTGCTAGTAGAAACCCCAACGAAAATAATTGCATTTTCGATTTCCAAATGGTGTTCAAAACGATACCCAAAGGTATCCACAGACGCACTACTGAACAGGTATTTTCAGAAATAAATTCAATCTGCTCAATATCACTCGAGCTTATGTCTTCGAGCTCCACCACTTCGGAGAAAATGTTGAGTACACTACGACGGTTCAGATCGTAGGTGCCAAAATTTCCTCCTCGACACTTCAAAATTAAAGAATGACATTTGCGCGGTACCAAGGGATGAAAACTGGTTATCGCTGGGGTGTTATTTCGGGAGTTGTGGCTATCAGAATAAAGGGGATCGTTTAAAGTGGGTTTAGACAGATCTATAGCGTGAGATGGATTGGCGTGAGGACGATTGCCAATGCGCAGAGAAGACTGTGGAGTTACTGATGATATTGGCATAGAACTCGGTAGGAGCCACTGGCTCAGAGACGAAATTGGACCACTTGGCTTTTGAGGAGGCTTAGAAAGGATAGGCTGAGAGCAAGAAGCCAAATATGTATCTACAGCCTCACGTATTTGTTCAGCCGGGATTGTGGTGGAAGAGACAATGCTCTTCTTGATGGCTGAAGACATAATTTTGTCACAAACGGCTAGGTTTGTTTGGGCTTTGCGTTCATTTAGATGTTGGCAAGTAGAAGTTAACTCAAGTTCACGAATCAAGGCGTCTAAGGGAGGATAGCTAGAGAGTATGGTAGTAGTAGGCACTGGAGGCAGCACTGGGATGATAGGCCCGATACTGGGATTTAAAGGGCTCTGGCACGGAGGTGGGGCAGTTAAAATCAGGTTTAAAGACGGCACTACGTCATTATTATTTATTATTATTATTATTAGCCAGGGGTACAATCATGGGTCCCAACATGGGACTAGGATTCTGCAGACCAACAGTAGGAGGCAGTGAAGGAGTAGATATTAATATAGGTCGTATGGAATCTAAAATAGGCACTGACTTGGTCACCAAGGAAGCAATTGGGGCTTGGATCGGAAGACAAGAATTTACACTACTAAAGGTAGAAGACAGATCGGGAGCCAGTGTAAATAAAGGCTGTTTAGACACTGGCGTTTGTACTGAACATTGAGAGGCTTGTGTAGCCACCATAGACTCAGGTACCGGGATCAAGGTTTGAAAAAAAGTTTTCATAGTTTGCTTCTGCAATGTCAGAGTAAAAAGGTTGGAATTTTTCTTTTTTTTTTCTGTGTATTGCGAGAGATTTTGGAGGACTTTTTCCTGTTTCCCCTTGCTGGTAAGGACGGAATATCATTTCCTTTCTCAACAGTAATCACGGAAGGCATAGAGACTGGGGGAGGTGGGAGCTCAAGGATAGATGGATCAGTTGTGAGAATAGTATGTGTATCATTCACAGGATCATGAGCAGCGGAAAGATTCATCCGTCCTTCAGAAGTAATAATGTCAGCAAATGCAGGTATAATCTGCGGAAGTGAAAGAATAAGAGGCAGGGGACTTGTTGATCCGATGGTCAAGATCGAAATTTCGTCATCATGAGCATTATTGATTGGGCAAGGATCATGGGGATTTGATGACAGATTGTCAGCCAAGGTCATGAGTAGTACTAAAGTTTCATGTGCTTCTACTGAATGAGCAGTAACTTTGGCATCTAAACATTCAAACAGTTTAAACAGGCTTTGTAGATTTAGCTGCATAGCCGCCAAAGTAATATCTGATGCTGATAAAGCAACCATGTCCTCTATTGGGAGGATAACTGGAGGGGGGTGTGAGTCAACTATAGGTACATTCCACACTGGTGATGTCATTACAACCGGGGGTAAAATCATGGACGGCACGTTTGTTTTATCCACCAGATTAGATAATGAGGTATTAGGCAGGTTCTGAGAAGTATATTTTCCCACAGGACTTTGAAAAGAAAGTTCTTGTGGGACTTGTGTTTGAACTCTGCGAGGAGTAGGGTAAACAAAGGAAATAGAAGGAGAGCTTGGTGAACACTCTGAACGTGAACTGACTGAAATGAGATTAATTACACTCTGTGAATCCTGCAGTGTCGAATTGTTCGATTCAGAGTGTCTAGCATGCAGTGAGAGTTCATACTCGGAACACGGGGAGGACGTTAAAGGTCTAACTGAGTGCTTAGCGCCTCTCCTTCTAATAGTCAAACGTGGCAAAGGTGTGTGCAACATTGTGTTGTCTGAGAGTGGGAGTGCCGCTCTCATAGCGTCACTTTTAGGTTGTTCCTCCGCTATAGGCTCATAAAGAGACAGAGTGTCAGGAACTGGAAGAACTTCACTAATGTGCTCAAGGGTTGTTGGAATCTTTGTGCAACAGGAGCTGGCTAACATGGTAGCAGAAGGAAGATGGACAATTTTACGAGAAAGACAGGGGAGTCGTGCAGCAGGTATTGTCAATCCTTTCTGATGTAAATTTTGAGGCATACCAGAAGTAAATAAATAAGCCATGTGCATAAAGCGCACAAAAATTCAGATTTAAAGATTAGATGAAATACAAGACTTGGTCTTTCACAATAGTACCACAACAATATACGCAGAGTAATTGGCTCGGGTGCCTTCAAAACTCGAATAAAGTGCTTGTAAATAGAGTGCAAGAGTCACTTAGTTCTCTTAATTCAAACAAAGGTTCGCAAACCATCCAGTCACAGGGTAAGGAACGCCTGACAGCTTAAGGAGCTGCCAGAGTCTGTCTCTCCCCCCTTACCCTTGTGACAATTGGGTGTTTGTACAGCTGTAAGAGCAATGTACCCCCAATCTGGAGTACTCACCTCACAAGGACACGGACACAGCCAAAAAGCTCAACAGCGGCTCCAGCCCTTACTGCCTCCTAGGCTTAACGCCGCAAGGGTGGCTGTGTGGTGCTTTTCTGTAGATTTCGTGTCACGTGATGCGTCACTTGTCCAATTGAAGCTCCGCCCCCTTGAGGACACGGACTGCAGCAAGAGCAGAGGCTCGCAGTGCTGCTTGGTGAAAACACGTGTAGCACAGGAACAAATTCACAAAATAAAAGCACTTTCAGTCCAACAGCAGAAGCGCCGCGCGGGCGGCTCTGTGGTGCTTTTCTGTAGATTTCGTGTCACGTGATGCGTCACGTGTCCAATTGAAGCTCCACCCCCTTGAGGACGCGGACTGCAGCAAGAGCAGAGGCTCGCAGTGCTGCTTGGTGAAAACACATGTAGCACAGGAACAAATTCACAAAATAAAAGCACTTTCAGTCCAACAGCAGAAGCGCCTCGCGGGTGGCTGTGCAGTGCTTTTCTGTAGATTTCGTGTCACGTGATGCGTCACGTGTCCAATTGAAGCTCCGCCCCCATGAGGACGCGGAATGCAGCAAGAGCAGAGGCTCGCAGTGCTGCTTGGTGAAAACACGTGTAGCACAGGAACAAATTCACAAAATAAAAGCACTTTCAGTCCAACAGCAGAAGCGCCGCGCGGGCGGCTGTGCGGTGCTTTTCTGTAGATTTCATGTCACGTGATGCGTCACGTGTCCAATTGAAGCTCCGCCCCCTTGAGGACGCGGACTGCAGCAAGAGCAGAGGCTCGCAGTGCTGCTTGGTGAAAACATGTGTGGCACAGGAACAAATTCACAAAATAAAAGCACTTTCAGTCCAACAGCAGAAGCGCCGCGCGGGCGGCTGTGCGGTGCTTTTCTGTAGATTTCGTGTCACGTGAAGCGTCACGTGTCCAATTGAAGCTCCGCCCCCATGAGGACGCGGACTGCAGCAAGAGCAGAGGCTTGCAGTGCTGCTTGGTGAAAACACGTGTAGCACAGGAACAAATTCACAAAATAAAAGCACTTTCAGCCCAACAGCAGAAGCACTCTCACCCTGCGACCCCCATGGTATGGATTATGTACCGCCACCCACGAACTAGGCCCCAGTAGGCCACAAGCAAGAGTCCCCAGGCAGGAGCCTTGCAACAGAAAATCCTCTCAGAACGAAATGCAAGTGCTGACCATGCAGAACGAGCCCCAACAAGAGCCCACAGCCAAGGCCACAATGTTGCAACTTGCATGCCGCGCGCCCAGTGCCAAGGTTGTACCTACAGGTGCCAAGCCCTCAGAGACAAAATAAAAAATCTAATGCTCATAATTCTACTCCAGCTACGGTCTGCCCACACGTGACTAAGCCGAACTGACAAGGTGCCAAGCCTACGAGACAGAGAACCGTCAGGGTCCCACGTCTGGGACACAATCTGCAACAACGAAGCGGCAAGTTGGACACCTACAGCGATAGGAAAGACCTGCTCACCAGCCCGTAAGCAGACCTGTCCATTGTCCGCACAAACACATAGTTGCACATTGTTGCTAATGTCAGGTGCACCGCGAGCTGGGAACGACGATGGTCCCAGGCTTGGGGGCTCGCGGGAGAACCAATCAGAATACAGGGGGGCTCATCACTGACGCTATTACTCTTAGCCAATCACCAAAGGTCCCCTTGTAACAATTCAAATGTAACAACTGTTAGGGACAACCCAAGCGTACCACTTGACCCGTCCTCATCCACTAACATTTCTTCCCATAGGGTATCTATACTAACCCTAGCACTCGGCGAACCAACCCGAAGTGGCGATAGGTTTTGTGATGATTTTCCCAGGTGATGCAAGCAGCACGTCATACTGCTGTAAACAGGGCCTGTGAGCCCCGCTAACGACGAGAGCCTCTCCGGATGCATATGGACTGAGAGTATCCCTGCCGTTACTCTAATAAACAGCAGTAGTTGCCTTGCTGCTTGTGTGTGTTTCATACTCCTTTTGGGACGCGGGAGGAGTTGGGGCCTCCCCAGCACCGGAAATCCGCGGATGCCTCTGCCGGCCCCTGGGAGATCACCCCAACAACTTACTTAAACCCACTTACTACATTATTGCATTGCTGCACACAAAACACAAACAGACAACAACACATATAAATAGAGCATATACAGGAAAAGTGAAGTAAACAAAAAAACAGCAGTATTACCCGACAATCCTCATAACCTAACTGATTATCTTCTTGCACAGAAATGCTTGCTCTGCTTCAAAGCTCCTACTTCCCTATGTATAACTATCACATATTGTGACTAGACCCTAAGGAAAGTAGTGTAAGTGCAATGTGTACAAATATGAGCATATCCAGGGAAAGTACAGTAATAAAAAACCAACAGAACTATAAAACAGTGTTGATAACCTTACTAATCATCTTCATGCATAGAAAGCATTGCTGTCTTCCAAGTCTGTGTTTTCCCCTTTGTATATGTTTTGTATGCTTTGAGTGGACCCTAAGTGAATTAATGTAAGAACATGTTTGAAGTATAAGTCTACAAATATAGTACTTTGTACTATAGTATAGTGCATTTTTAGTTCCTGACTGTTACAGGCCTAGATATATCAGTAAAGGAAAAAAGAGTGAGCCAGACATGTGATGTCATCAGTGATGTCATCAATGACATTTGTGATGTCATCTTTGATGTCCTGGGTGTTAGTCTTAGCAGGGCACGGTAGTGGTGCGAGTTATGGTTGTTTAGCGTACCATAACTGGGGAATTTCAAGGGTTTTTCGGTTTTACTTGGAACCATAAAGTCCCTTTAACAAAATATTTTTACTGAATTGCATAGGATTTTAGTAGCGCAACCTAACCATAACATCGCTTTAACAAAGTTTTTTACTGAATATATATATATATATATATATATATATATATATATATATAAATATTACACGGCCATGGTAGTGGCCATGTAGTTATGGTTAAGTTGCTAATCCCATAGGAAGAGCACTTTTTGGCTGGCTTATAACTTCGCTCTCCCTGGACGAATCCTCACCAAACTTTGCAAAAAAAGTATATGGCCCACTCTGAATTTTTTTGCAAAGTTTGTTGAGGTTTGGTTCAGTGGGGGCAAAATTATAGGGGGGGATCCCAAAATTTCTTTTTTTCCCATAGACTGAATGGGGAAAAAACGTTGCTCATACCTACAGCCCAAACCGCTGGACGGATTTTCACCTCATTTGCAGCAGGAGCAGTGGTTTGGTCCCGAAAGTGTGCTTTTGTAAATTTGGTGAAAATCCATCCAGTATTTTTATTTAAAATGACCGAAAAGTAGGTCACAAAAAATGAGTGATATCTATGTCCGGTCCGCGGACACACTTCCCTGTTCACTCCGCGGACAGTGTCCTGATTGGCTAATCCGCTTGCGTCATGTCCGCGGACATGCAACATGTTCTCTGATTGGATGGTGAAGAGCGTGAAGTGTGTCAGATTTTTGGAAATGCCCGCCATCTTGGGTTCACGGACAGCAGCCGATGTCCACGGACATTGTGGTAAAAACATATGAAAAAACACAGCATTCCACTTGTCAAACTTATCAAATAATCTCTGGGGAGGTGAGGGGTGATGAGGATGGGATGGAATATGGCTGCAAGAAACAAAAAAAACGGGTGTTTTTTGCCGCGAAAGTCCCCGAACAGTCCTGATGTTCGCGAACAGTCCTGTGAAAGTTCGCGAACACCTTAGCATTACAGGGTTGGTGAAATGCAGTTCTTGGATTGCTTATAACTTTGGGGCCACCTAATGGAACTGCATGAAATGTTGCATGTATAGTCCTGGGCTGATTCTGAGGGAGTATGCAAAGTGTGGTGGGACTCTGTCATGAGGGGGCAAAATTAGAGGGGGGTCCCAAAATAATGTAGAGGCTTATAAATGAGGTGCCATTTGACGAATCCTCACTTAATTTGGGAAACTGATAATACATTTAGATATTAATGTTTTTCCGAAGTTTGCTGGGATTCTGTCAAGAGGGAGCAAAATTAGAGTGGGGGTCCCAAAATATTGTAAGGGCTTATAAATGTGTTGCCATTTGACAAATCCATACAAAGGTTTGCAAAAAGATTATAGATCTAGATTTAGATGTTTTCGTAAAGTCTGAATGGATTTTGTCAAGTGAGGGCTAGGTTATATGACGATTGTATGTGCATACATTTGACACTTTTGAAAAAATAAAACATGGGTGGATTTCCAGCAAACTTGTGTAGGGAGCATTGCAAATGGACCAGTGTTTTATTATTTGACATGTGTCATAATGTAGCTACAAAAAATAGCGGTATACCTTTAGTGACTGAGGGGTAGCCTGTGGCCATGGGCAGTGGCCAGATTGTCTGGGTCATGGAATAAGGTCATGATCCGGACAATCTGGCTACTGGCCATGACCACAAAGGGCCAAAACATAGGATTAAAGGTAAGAAGAATGTGCTTGTGGTAATATGGTCATAGGGTTCTCTTTTTGCCTTCTGAAGGCTGCTATGGAAAGCAAAAAGGGGCCCTGTATGGAACCCTCACCTTCCCTTTCCATGGTGGCCATTCTGGAAAAGGATTTTTCTTCCTACACCGGGACACCCGGTGTTGGAAGAAAAATCCTATTTTTTAGCACCCCGGGTTCCCGCTTTGGGAACCTAGGGTGCTAATGGCCTTCAACCACCATTTCAGGGGCTGGAATGGGGGGATTAATGGTCCAGGCACCTTGTTATCCACCCTCGCTTCGCTTGGGCTGATAATTTGGGCTGCTGGGCCGGTTTCCACCGATCCAAACCCTGGAACAGAGGATGAACACCACAATATTCCCATTAGCATAACACAAAATGCAAATGGAAATGTTGGAAAATCTTATTTAGTCTATGTACTGAGAAATATAAAGTAGATGGCGTCTATACATTTTTTTTAGTTCTATTTTTTAAGGTGGTTCCTAAAGGAATATGTCGTTTGTTGTTTTTGGATGTATTTTTTTTGGCAGGAGAGCTAAGAACGAAAGGTGGGGAGGGAAATGAGAGAAGAGTAACCGAACACTAATATGGAGGGGTAGGTGGACGAGGGAAAATGTTGCGCGTGTGTTATTTCTAAGTTAGGGGGCACTGTTTCTCATGCTCCTTGATTACCGCAGTGGTGGCGGCTCTTTGGGAGGAGGGATGGCATTAGCTATGCATTTTAAGATAAATAGCAGTTTTGCTAAAAGTAAGTACTGTGTACTAGATTGTTAATGGATAATGAGTAGGAATAGGTGTTGGAGCTGTGCAAGGGAAATTTTGAAGTTGGAAGTTCCTAGATCAGTAGAAAATGCAGTTCCGAACTGTCCGCCAAGCAGAGATCTTATCGTGAAGTGCAGACGGGTTCTCAGACACGTCATCATGCCGCACGCTAGTGTATGGTCATGTGGCACTGTCCGTAAGGTCCACTATGAAGTCAGATGTTCGTAGACATCTACGGATGCAAAACCAGTTGAAATAGTTGCAAGAAGTGTATAGAAGTGTTAAAAATTATTTCAGATGGTGGGAAATGGCAGAGTTTTAAGGTGAAACTTTGGAAATTGGACACAAATATTGCGATATTGGGTAAGTATGATATTAGTAAGTTGTAGGAAAATAGCATGCACTGGTAAAAACCTATGAAATTCAATGAAAGAACTTTGTTAAAAGGATGTTATGGTTAAGTTGCACTAATAAAAACCTATGAAATTCAATGAAAAAACTTTGTTAAAGGGACGTTATGTTTAAGTTGCACTAATAGAAACCTTTGAAATTCACTGAAAAAACTTTGTTAAAGGGACGTTATGGTTAAGTTGGACTAAATAAAACCTATGAATTTCAAAGAAAAACATTGTTAATCTGACGTTATGGTTCCAAGTAAAACCGAAAAAAAAACCCCTGAAATTTGCTAGTTATGGTAAGCTAAGCAACCATAACTCGTGCCACCACCATGCACTGCTAAGACTAACACCCAGGACATCAAAGATGACATCACAAATGTCATTGATGACATCACTGATTACATCAAACGTGAAATACATTTTGATGAAAAGTCTCTACAAGAAGTTGTGTTTATATTGTTGATAACAAGATGTCAGGAGTGATCGGGAGACCTATCATGAACTACTTAATCTATTAAAGAATGCACTCATCTAATATCATTGTATTGGAGTGTTGTTGTTAATACAGAAACCTAATCATATATAAACATAGGCAATGACTGTAGCATGCATCATAGAAGTACACTATTTACATTATTGTAATTTTGGATAGTACAATAATTAATGCTCCCTTACCAGAATTTTGAGTAATGTTAAACATGTAATAACTAGCTAACAATTCAAATCTTACGACACTTGTGCTGGTACAAACAATACATATGAAGCACCACAATGCATACAAATCAGAGGCACATACAGGGAAACTAAAGTAAGGAAGAAAGAAACTGCATCATCAGAAAATGTTAATAACATTAAAGTTTATCTTCATGTATACACATGAATTGTGTGTTTGAGGTCTGCTCATTTCCCCATGTATGTGCACCATGAGCTGAGACCAGACCCTAAGGAAAGTACTTAAAGAACATATGACAAGTTTAACATCTAGATATATAGCACCTTTTTAAATTTTATTATTCTGACTGCCAGTGAACAAAACCACCTTGCCTATATATGTCAAGGAACAAAAACAAGTGGCCAAGATATGTGATGTCATCAGTGATGTCATCAATGACATTTGTGATGTCATCTTTGATGTCCTGGGTGTTAGTCTTAGCAGTGCACGGTGGTTGCGCGAGTTATGGTTGCTTAGCTTACCATAACTGTCGAATTTCAGGGGTTTTTCGGTTTTACTTGGAACCATAACGTCCGTTTAACAAAGTTTTTTCTTTGAATTTCATAGGTTTTTATTAGTCCAACTTAACCATAAAGTCCCTTTAACAACGTTTTTTAAGTGAATATATATATATACATATATTTAAGAAAAAGGTGACTTACAAATGTAACATTAACCAAAGCACTAAACAAATATGCAAAATAACACTATTAAGCATAACTAGCGGGAGTGATGGGGTTAGGTAGGGATGCTGGGAGCCCATGATTCCCGATATGGCCTTCGGGCAGGGTCTGTAAAGCGTAACTATTGCTAGTTGTATATTTCTGCAATGGTCAGAGGAGCACAATGGTAATTTGCTCATGCAACATTTCTATAATGTCCTGGTCATTATTATTTTCAATCATTCCCCAATACGTCGCTATCACAAATGTTCACAATGAAGCAATAGAACCCGAGGAGGGCGGCATTACCAGTCTGGTAATGCCCCAGGGCAATAGTTACAAGCCCAAGGAAAACAAGGGCTTTAATTTAGCCCTAGGGGCATTAACAGACAGGTAATGCCCCCCTTTGAGGGTTCTATTGCTATATTTTTCTCGAGCTGAGAAACGGCATTGAAACTGCTTCTCGACTCAAGGAAAAAAAAGCAAAGGAAATGGCAGCCAGGTATCGGGCAGAAGGGACTACACGTAGTCCCTTGTTCCATTCCATGGCGGCCATTGAAATGAATGTAAAAAAGAAATAACCAAACAAAATGGCCACTATCGAAAGGGGTGAAGGGACTTTGCGTCATCCCTTCACCCCTTCCCAATGGCGGCTAATCGCGCACCGGAGATGCCCGAGAACAGTCCTGTTCCCTGCCCCAGCGAAGAGCTGAGGAGCACAGGTAAGTGGGGTTTGGGTAGGGAGGGGAGCGCATATGTGGAAACGGTGGGTGGAGTTGGTGGAAAGGGGCAGGGGACGCAGGGAACGCACTTACCTTTGGTCCTGGTTAGGGAATATGGCAGCCTCCTGCCCTGGGAGGCTTGGAGTGGGATCTTTCCTTGTCTGGTAAGGACACTGTTCCAAGCCTCCTCATTGGCTCGGAGGCCACCACACCCCCCTCGCAGGGTACTAATGGCTAGTAATGCACATTGGCAGCTTCAGTAATAACAAGTGTCAGATATGAGTGTCAAAAACCACACATTGCTAGTTTCTATTATGCCATTTTCTGTAATGCCACAATTAATACACATTCATCATCAAAATAGTAATCATTATTATTATTATTATTATTAGTATTATTATTATTATTATTATTAGGTGTTTAATGGTCAGTAATGCATACTTTCAGTTTTAATAATCTCCTCTAATATGCAATGCCAATTTCCATAATATTCAATAACAGGCATGGTCAGTTTGTTTTCAAAACAGCCATTAATGCAAAATGCGAGTTCACATGACAAAGATATGGTGGCAGATTTCATATTACCTAGTATTGAAGCTTGCACGTTTCTACTGTTGCTAGTTTCCATAATGCCCCAATACGAACACCTTATGAGTTTCCAAACTGGCAACAAACGTCCATTGTCAGCTACTTTTAATCTCACATTTCACAACGCTACAGAATGAACATGTAATTTCCAATGACGTCCGATGCAGTCTTTGAATGGGAATAGTGATTATCGTCAGTTTCCATAATTCCAAAGGATGCTGTTTCAGGTCCCAGCTTATTCTTTTTATAGAAAAGGGCACCCACATATTTCCTGCAGTCAGGACCTCGCACCTTTAGATGAAAGTGAAGAGCAATTTGTTCGGGCGAATGAAGCATAAGGGGCAAGAGTGCATCCCTCAGCAATTGAGCCCCCCTTTCCCAGATATCGAGCCAAACTGAAGAGGAGCCGACACCAAAATGGAAGGGGTGTGTCCCAAACTATGTTTTTGGATGAGAGAAGGTAGAGAGAGGGATAGGAAGGGAGAAGAAAGAGAGAAGAAGAGAAGTGAGTAAAAGAGAGAGAGAGAGAAAAGGGTTTGTGTGTGGGCATGCCTGGCTGGTTCCATGTATGGGTGCGGGATGAAAGTATTTCTTTAAATGTTATTAGTTATTGGATGTTACTCTTATATACTCCCATGTCCTGCTGTGTGTGGCCCATGTTCGTAAAGCCCCTCCACCTAACACTCACTCTAATATGGTATTAGGGACATGCTAAGTTTGCATATCCTTATCCTTATATCAACCACGTATCGGGATTCGAACCTGTGTTGCCCTGCATTGTCTTGCTTTCAAGATAAACACATTGCCCCTGAGCTATCCTTCCTCCCAATTACATTATTTTTGCTGTGTGTTTGCATTATGCTAACCTTGTTATCCTCTGCTCTGTTTTCAAATGCGATACTATCTCAGGTTGTGTATGCTATGCTATGTTGTGTTAGGCTAACCCATACCTTGGCAAGCTGCAGAGAAATGTTATGCAATGTTGGTCTTTTTGGAAACAATGGGACTCATTACGAGTTTGGTGGTAAATCCGCTGAGTTACTGCTAAACCTGTTTGCCTTTACCACCCCTTAGTCCCATGGCATAACCACAGTATTATGAGTGGTGTAGAACCCCATGAGACTTTTTGGTTGATTCTAAGGTAAAGTGGAGGATTTACATGCAGCATATTGTTGGAGGTCGATTCTACACCTTAACCCCACTTGGAATTCACCAATGTGGTCAAATTGGCCGGAATTATGTTACCGGAAAAAAAAGTAACAGCAACGTAATTACCACTTTTTTACAACACTGCCGACCTCATAATGAGCCGCAACGTGTATTGTTCATTAGTACCCGGCAAGGGTCAACCAGAATGCAACAAGCATTCTGATTGGCCCTCGGCGGGAATTACCAGGCCGGGAATCCCTTGCACGCAGTACATGCCTTTTGTGCCCGGCGGGGGGCATGGCAGCCCCTTAGCCAATGAGGAGATCCAAAACAGGGCAATCCCCGCTCTGAGCCTCCCCATGGCTGGAGGCTGCCTTCGTCCCCCGCCGGGGACTCGGGTACATTTTTTTTTTCTCCACCCCACTCCCCTTCAAACTATCCCCTCCCTGCCCTCCCAACCCCACTTACCTTCTTTTTTCTTATTTTCTCGGGAGCGAACGCGCTGGGAACACTTCTGTTCCCAGCGTGTCCACTCCAGATGGCCACCATGGAAAGGGAAAACAAACTTTTTTTCCCCTTTCCCGACGACCATTTTATCTGACGTTTTTTCTTCTGTTCCAAAGCGCGGCAGCATTTTGGAACAGAAAAAAATGCAATTAGTGCCCTGGTCTAATGGGCCGCGGTACTAATGGTTATAAGCCCCTCAACAGCGGGCCAATACCGCCCACGGTAATGCCCCCGGGGCCTCGTCAAGGCCCTTGCAACGCTCTGGCCTGTAACTACAGGCCCCGGGGGCATTACCTGGGGCGGTATTGGCCCGCTGTCTCAAGTCTTATTGCCACAGAAATGCATCTCTCCCGGAAATGATGATGTTACTTTTTTTCATCATCATCATCATTAGCTTTATTGCAACACAAGGTCATAAGAGCACAAATACATCAATATTGTAAAAACAGTCAGCATAATATAAATCAACACTTAACACAATTCATACACATGAATAATACAATGCATGTACAATATTTACACAGGACATTGATACGCAGCAATAGTAATAACCAATTGTGTGATACAATCATAGCCATTAACAATGATTAAACATCAGTACATTGCAAATAAATATACATTTAAAATCATAAGCCATTTAAAAATGGTCTGCCATACATTTGGAGTCCTGCCTTTACAAAAATACAGACATCAGATATACAATTCAAGCATTCCAATTCATGAGGATAGCTCAGCTGCAACATGCTCACCATAGAAGCAAAACAACACAGGTTCGATACCCGGTCCTCGCTTAGAAACCTCTGGGTGTTTATGGAGTTATAAATACGCAACTAAGACAAAAAAAAAACAATTACACAACTACATTTGCATAGCCTAGGTACACTTACCCTCAAATCTAAAATCCAGATACTCATACACACAAACTTGCTCCAATGATTTACCCTCAAACGACAATACTAATGTCTGCACATTGGCCCTCGCTGGATGGCTATAGCTTTGGTTTTAGAGTGATTAATCTCTAACTTATTTTCTGTGCAGAAACAGTAAAACACACTTCACTGCTCTTCTAGGCCGGCAGGTGTCAAGGAAATGAGACTGGTGTCATCAGCAAAAAGGAAAATGGAAGCTTGTCGCCTCCCAATGCTGGCGTGTCAGTAAAAATGTGCGTAATATCCTCGATAAGGAAGTTACTAAACAAACAGAGGCAGCCTTGGCACACTCCATTTTGTATAAGAAAATATGATGTAACATCTCCATCAAGACTGTACCGTATGCATGCCTCGTTAACGTTGCATAACACCATCAATGCTTTGCCCAAATCAAGCATCCAACCCACAATGTCATTCTCATAAACACACTGGATGCCGTCATGGAGGGCATGCAGCTTAACCTATTTTAGTAACACATATTTTTGCTGTAGCGTGAAAAGTCTAAGGGGCTGTTCAGTTGTACACAGCCATGCTGAAAGCCTGATTGGCAATGGTAAATTATTCCCCTTTCTTCTAACCAATAAGTAAGGTGACTGAGGAGCACTTTTGCATAGCTTTTCCCATCAGCGTCCTATGGTGAAATGGGCCTATAATTGCCCACTTCATTCCTATCACCTTTTTAAAAATAAGAATGATATCTGAATCTATGTGATCACTACGCTGCCCGTAATTCCGCACACAAAAATGTCGACTACAATTAGGGCACGCCTCAGTGATCAGAAAGATCACTTTTGCCCGCCTGCCCCGGCCCGCAATCCTGAAAACCGCACCCCTCCACCCCCACTTACATTTACTGTAGCACATTCCTATGTGCGCCACCGACATCTTTGTATCCCTGCAGTGCCAGTTCCTCCCAAAATACGTGGGGCGGTGCTGACACCGCTGGGTCCATTTTTTATTTTTATTTTTTCATCTTATCCCTCGCTTACTGTAACAGTAAGCGGGGGACATCGCCGCCAACACTGACTGCTGTTACTGCATCCAGGGAGAGCGGGGGACACTCCTGCAACCCACGCTCTGCTTGGGCACAGTAATTGGTGTCAGGATTTTTGTACTGTGCTCAGGTGCAATTTTTGTAATGTCCCCACAATCGTGGCGGCATTGTGGTACGATTCCTGATCTCTGCCAGTTTCCACGTTTTGGGAACAATAGAAAGAACAGCAATCGCGTTGAACAAGCGGCGAAGCAAAGGGGGTAGGGGCGTATGTCAATATCCCTATTTTACAAATCTGTTTGTATTTTATCCACCTAATGATAAAGGTTGACACTTAAATACTGCTAGATCACAGGCATCTTGTTCTATCTAATCCGGGGTAGGATGGACATTGACAATAAGGAAAATAGAACAAAGGCAGACAGGTTGAGTGAGAAATAGCTACAGTAGCAGAATGGAGTGGCCACTTGCAATTAGCAAATAAAATACTAAAGTTTAATAAATTGAATCAAGGTAAAAACAATTATTAAATCAGCATATGTGTGACATAATAATCACAAATCAAACAATTTCGTAATTTCGACACTGGATGTCATAGGAATACATTAACAGAAAGACTTCTTGTTGAGCAAAAAATGGAACACACATAGAGTACAGAAATTCAGTGGTAAATCAATGTGTACAGTTTACAGTAATTTTACATGTATTTCAATAATAATAGCCCTGCAGTTCTACAGAGTCATCAAGTCTCGACATGTTTCAGTTCATATGTCATGTATACAGAACTTTCTTCAGGAGAGAAGTAAAAATGAGATTCCTATAATCAAACAATTAGCATAGGCCAGTCACAGCAACCTGTCATAGATAAAAAGAAAAGAAAGACGAGGACAGCTATTAGTGACGTCTGTGTCTTAATAGGAACCTTAAATGGTTCTTAAACCTAAGTAACAAGGCGATAGATTGCTATGAGACGGGTTAGGTGGGGGCGGACTGCTCTGAGTAAGAGGGGTCGATTGGTCAATGCAGTACTCCTTCTGCGTGACTGCAAAAAAAGTGAGCAAATAGCTTTCAGAGCACTAGCAGTGGTGGGGGTGCACTGGGTACAATCCGTAAAGATCAACGATTGGTAGGAGTGGAATGGAGGAAACTCACCTCGTGGTGTAGCTGGTAATCAGCCCAGAAGGTTCAAGAAAAAATATGTGGCCTCTGTTTAGTAGGAGCTGAGTGGTATTCTAAGCATAGTCCAATAAATGCATCAGGTTCATAGCAACCATGTAATCTGTGAGTATGAGAAACGTGGTTCAATAAAATGGATGGATCTAGTCATGCCGATTAAAAGGTGCATTGCAAAAGGTGCACAACGAAGAATTAGTGCAAAACAAATTATACTCATAACAGACTGGAGGGCGCATTACCTTACTGTGGCCATGAATCGAGTAAAGGGTCAGTTCAGCAGAAGTTCAGATGTGCCTGGGTGGTTGGACATAGCAGCGTAGTGCATCGATAGAGTAGCACAGCCTGCAGACTGATTGTAAATACATAGATGTATATACGTCAAAATCTGACACTCAATTATAAGTATCATAAAGTAATGGACACAGAGTAGGTGCCAAGGGTATCTTCAATTAGAGTATCGGGTCCGCTTGATAAGTTAACAGTACAGCTGTCACGGCGTGATCTCGCTGTAAGGGGGAGAAAAGAGGGAGAAAATCAGTCAGACTATGTCATAAGGAATTATGAAGGAGAGCGTTATGAAGTTCTGAGGCAGATACTGCGTCCGATCTTACTGTGGTCAGTAATGACAGGGATGCGCATAGTGAGAGGTGCTCAGCGTGAGCAGTCTGCAGGTAGTCACTCGTTGGTGTGGGCCACAGCCGCAAATGGCTATATGTACAAAAAACCTAACGTGGCCGTTGCTAGGACACCGGGGTCTAGAAAGTCCTTTCTCGCTATCACCGGAGACCGCATAGAGACCCAGGCGGCCATCTTAGAGTGGTCCCCAGGGAAGGGTAAAGGAAGGCTAATGTATAAAGAGCCTTAAGGTGGGGCAACGAAGGTAAGGCAGGTATAGGTTTAAATAAGAGTACACAAACAACATTGAATGTGCCGCTACAAAAGATGTTGCTATGATGGAAACTCTGTGAAAAATATAAATAAAGTGTAAATTCCGGAATGAGAAAGAATGAAAAACCCAAAATTGCGCGCAAAGTCTATGATATACTGGTGGTGTGGAAGGGGACTTTGGATACAGCCAAGGAATTTGTACAATGGATCAATAGCTGCAACCGCCACCTGCAGTTTATATTTACCAGCGACAACTTTACAACAAATTTCCTTGATCTTACTATCTTTCATCAACAAGGAGTATTAAAGATCAAACCATTTCACAGGCCCATGGATAGGATTTCTCTAATGGATTATTCCATTCACCAATTTTACAGCTGCCAAACTCACCCAACACCCCAATAGATCCCCATACTCCTACTTACCTTTTCCACACCCGCTGCCTCTCCTGACCCTGCAGCGTCAGTTCCGCCCCTCTACCGTGGGTCAGATCTGACGCCGCAGGGACCCCTTTTCTTGCTTTTTCTTTTTTTTTTTCTTCTCCCGCTTTGAATCTTCAGTCAGCGGGGGACTCCCCTCCAATCCCCAATGCCACAAATACCAGACATGGGGAGCGGGGGACACCCCCGCAATCACCCCTCCCCATGTTCGGTATTTATTACCCAATTTGATCGAATCAAATCGATCGAATGGTACTGGCCAGATCTATCATTCGATCAATAATATTCGATCAAATTGTGTAATACCGGGTACCTCTGTCTAATTTACCCTATTTACCTTACCCATTACCCTCTGATATCCATCCCTTAGACCGCATTCTCAATACCCTCCTTTTCCTCACAATTAACTTTCAGACATCTGTTCTCCTTTTGACCTCTGCGTTAACACTTATCTCAATCCCATTCCCTTACCTTGCATGCACCCACTTACTCTGCCCCCATGGCTCAGTCGTCAATTTCTTGCAAATGATCCTCTTAATTGCCCACCACACAGAGCCCATTACTAGCCCCTCACCACATTCTGTTGCCATGGCTCACATGTAGACAGCAGACCTTCATGATTTGCCAGTCAGCTTCTGCCAAATACAAGAGTGCTGTGATTGGGGTCTTGCTGGAAATTGTGGCTGTGGGGCCTGCACTTGGACAACATTGAGCGACAGATGCAGAGAGGACGTGGCTTTTCTTATACTCAAATTGCACTTTCTTGGAAAGTCGGCTGCATATCTCAATTTAGGGAAGCTGTCAGAGGGAAGTGCAAGTGGAATCTGCCTTAGATCTGGTGATGGAGCATGAGCAACCTACTATATATGTGTGTTTTCAAGTAAGGTGGAGACTGTGTGTGTTTCAGGTTCTGTGACTGGGGTGATGTGTTTGAGTGTATTTGTGACTGCGTAAAGTACAGGTGTAACGATGAATCTGTGTTCCTATGACTTGTATCTATATATCTGAATCTGATGTTATTTTGCATGCGTGTCTTTTGTTGGTCACAAAAGATAAGTGTTCCCGACAATACACTGAAAAACAATCACTTAATTAGGGGTTCATTCAGAGTTTGGTGGCAATGTTAAATCAGAATTATTTAGCAAATACCACTTATTTTGCCATCCATCCAATGCAGGGTTTTCTCAAATGCCATTGGTGGTATTCCCTAAGAATAGCGGAGGTGGTATTTTAGGTGGACTTTCTGCAGAAAATCCACTTGTTTTTACCTCCACCTAGGAGACAGTGTTAGAAAATCCAAACTGTCACCATATTTTTCTAAACCTTTTTTTTATTGTACATCTCACATTTCCCCCTCAACAGAAATGACCCTTTTGGGCATAAAAATAAAAATGTACACCAGTGATGAAGAGCCACTTGTTTTTACCTCCACCTAGGAGACAGTGTTAGAAAATCCAAACTGTCACCATATTTTTCTAAACCTTTTTTTTATTGTACATCTCACATTTCCCCCTCAACAGAAATGACCCTTTTGGGCATAAAAATAAAAATGTACACCAGTGATGAAGAGCCACTACTACGCATAACCGACCCCCCGTCACAATAATAGTGAAAATGGCTAAAGGAACTGTTAAAACACCTTTTTACATTACTACTGACTGAGGTGGCATTTCTGAAAAGGCTCTGGAGGTATTCCAGAAATACTGCCTCTACTGATGCTAAACCTTTTCAGAAATACAACCACCTGAGATGGCAATTTCTCCAGAGGTATTTCATTAAAAATAAATCCACCCAACTCTGAATATACCCCCTTAGTTTGTAGTCTACTAATAGTACCTGAATGTTCCATCTTTCTTTGTGTGTTTGTTTACTGTGCCCATAGGTAAATACCATAAACAATCCAACAAAAGGTAAGTACCAGAAACAATCCAACAGCCATTCAAAAAAATACCATGTAGTAACATCCATGGGTGTTATTCAGGCTGCTATTAAACATGTTTTGTAATGAAATGGTACCAACCCTTACTTCCTTGGCAAGTAGGAGTCGTGATAAGCTGCTGTGGATTGTAACAGACCAATGGTGTATGGTGCTCAGGGGTGCCAACGTTACCATCCAGGGTCACAGAATCTGTGTGTACATTGCCGCTGGGCGGTTTGAGTATACCCCTGCAGCGTAGACTTTTCTCTCACTCACTCTCTGTGGAGGCCTATGTGTGGAAGCCACCCAGGCGCATTTGCAACCTTGCTGAAATCAAGACAAGTGCCTCGCCTCATCTACAGAGAAGCCAAGCAGGCCTTGCAGCACTAATTGCCTTTGAGGCAGGGTAGATTCTAAAGGATGTTGGGCTTTATCATGACATGGGTGGTATCCCGGTGCTCACTGCTTCGGGATACCGGCCAACGCAATTTGCGTTACCGCTACTCGGTTGCAATTTGCGGCAGATCCTGAGTTGCTAGGGGGCAGTAAATCCCCATTCACCATTGGGTCCATAGGACATAACGGGGTTGGGGGGGCTCTATTACCCCCGGCAGTAATTGCGCTAGCAGTAATAGTGCCGAAAACGAGCTAAAACCGGCAGGAAGTGGACATTTTTACCTCCAGCAAAAAGCTGGTAGTAAAACTCCAATTTACCGCCCAACTCATGATTGGGCCATCCCTTAAATGTGTGGGTTACTGCTGTGTTTAAGGGCTGAAGCCCAACTTGTGATGAGGCCCTTTGCCTTTTAAATGATTTTGTTTTACATTTTGAAGCTCTGGTCGTAGGACAGCAGCCCAGCCAGCCTGGGGGGAAATTGCACCCTTGACCCCCTTCCCAGTCTGTCTCTGTTCCTACCTAAGTTTGAGCAAATTCCTTTCCTGGAAGGAAGAGATGTTGTAAAGTGACATCAGTTGAACAGCTGGAAGCTTGTTCTGCACCGCTGGCGAATGCCTGCACCATGCGTTAAGACTATCCCTGAAAAGGCGGATTGTGAGATGCAGTCATGCAAACGTGCAGGATAAAAAGGATTCGTTTTGGGATCCCATCACTGAAGTGTACTGTTCATGACTGGCATGCACTAATCATCGTGTGATTGTATTGATGTGTGTGCGTTCGGTGACTCCTCACCTTTTCTTCCTGTTGTGGTATTTGATTACCAAATTATATGCCTTGCCTCAGGCATTGACAAAATGAAACTCTTAGTGAAAAAACGAAAAATGGCACCATGGAAAACTCCAATGTAGAAACTCAGTTGCAAGCAGACAATCTAGTTTGGTTGTGCAACAAGAAAATTAACATGATGTCTATCTATTCACTTTTTATATAGTGCCTTACACCCATGGGCCTCTAAGCACTCACCACACAAAAACATAAAACAAATAAGACAAGTGGTGGTCGGTCAGTGAAAGAGGAGATGAAAAACATTTTGGGGAAATGTTACGCAGAATTTAAGAAATGCAGCAAAATGTTGCAAAATGCAGCGTTTTACCAATATGCTATTCACTTTAATTAGTCTGAAGGCAAAATCAAACTCACTTTCAGATATTTGATTCCAACAGAGTGTTCACAATCCCCAGATCTTATTTAAACCGAGAAAGCCCCTTTCTATAATCTTTATTATATTCTGAAATGAATAGGGGCAACAAGGGCATCAGCAATGGACGACTGTAAGCTAAATATCTAGTTATTAACATTTAGATTATGCATTAATGCATCATAAGCTTCAGATTTGCCTCTGGTGAATCTGAATATATACCGATCTCACAGTGCAACAAGACCAACAAGTAGAGAAGGATTCCTGGCGAAGTCCTGGTCTCAGCAGCAGCAGCACCAAAACATGGACTCCATTCAGCTTCAGGAGACTCTCTCCAATTGAAGCATCAATGGTAAATGAGGTGTTTGACATTGCAGCACCTAAACATATGAAAGAAAGAACAGCCTTATGTCCCTGATTAGCCACTTATTGTTCATAAATGAAGAACAGAGAGGGACGACTCTTGTGGGACACCAGAATTCAGATGCCAGCAGGAATCCTCCTGTATCCCACCTGCTGGTTGCCAGCAGCTTAAAAGACTCAAACCATTCAGGATTGTTCCTCAAACCATTGGTGGTAGAGCATCTGGCAGAGAGGATTGTAGTATCCCGGAGAGGTCACAGTTAATGGAGCCAGGAAGCTCCAGCGCCCAATGGGATTCCGGGAGGTGCACGCATGCACACAGGAAAGCCAGTGCAGCAGGCGGTTTTCTGCAGCAGGGAGTAAAGGCAGTATCTCCCCATAACGTCTCTTGTGCTTCTTGCAACAGTGTGGCACATGTGTAGATACGATGCTTGCACTGTGTCCAATATTACTCCCTTGTGTGAAACTCCAGAAGGAGCAGACACTGGCGATGAAGGTGGGATCTCTCTCTTAATTATTATTATTTATTTATTTGTTTGTGGTTTGTTTAAACCTTTACAAAATAGTTCATCAAAAATATAAAAAACATTTCATACAATTATCTTCAATCACAAATTGTGCAAACATATTAAGAACATTATAAAGGAGAATAATAATTCGAATAAAACAGTATAAAAGATACATCAAGAAAATCAGTAATTAAGATAGATAAGATCGACAACAATTCATTTGAACCTAATCTACACAGTGTTAAAAGAAAAATTTCTTAATTTCATAGGTTGTGTGGAAAAGGTAGTAAGGAATATTTCTTGTAAATCTAAAAGATTAGAAGACAGAACAAAATTCATTGCCATCATTTAGGAGAAGTCACAAAAGTTTTTCAAAAATGCCATTATTCTCAGTTTTAAAACAGTCGAGCTATTATGCCTGATTTGATACCATAACAATTCAGTGTCAACAGCGTGCAGGTGTATTACAAATTGTTCAAAGTATAGAATCCTTTGCTTTGCAAGAGCTGGACATTGCAATAGCATATGCTTCAAGGTTTCTTCTATACCTTCTTTCTTACAGTATCTACACCACCCCCATTCACTGTTCTGGAGATTCCATCTTTTCAAGATGTAGTTTGTTTTCAAGATGTCAAAACGGAACCTCATGAATGAATTTCTGAAATTCCGTGAGGGGTATTTCTCTAAATAATTCTCCAAAACATGGTAAAATTTCCAAACTGAATGTATCTGATTAACTGTTTTGGATTGTTGAACCGTATCAAGAGTCATTTGCCAGTCATTACATTGGAGTATGGACTTCACTTTTAACGGATTACTTATCAGCATCTCCAATGTAAGACCTGCATTTAACAAGGTGTCTTCAATTACAGTTTTCAGGCTCGAGCAATAGAAATTAGTTGGATCTTTTGCTGCAATCATGTATAAAGATGCGGAATTATTTATCAAGCATTTCCTCCACAACGACATTTTTCTCCATAAGATGATTGATTGTAAAGATTGCAGCCCAAATTCTTATCTGATTGCATAAATAGGAACACATTTAGGAATACAAAACAACACACCTTTCCACATATCTCTTTCTAGTTTTTTCATAAAATTTGTACCCTCAAGCTCATAGAATTCTAATCCATATGTGAGTTTGGGGATACCAGAGATGGTATAAAAACGTTTCAGGGGTGAAACCGTAAATCTGCCATACTTGGCATCAATTTTTGACATCTGTCTCCTTATCATCTCAGCTTTAACTTCCAGCTGCCTTTTGATCATTGCCGTTGCACTATTAGCTGTGAAGTTGTATCCTAGATATTTCAAAGCAGTTTGACTTTTTAGGCGTTTACCCTCACAGAACCAAGTTAGCGAAGATTGGTTTTTCTTTGTCTTTCCCATTCTTATGATAACTGTTTTAGCAGCATTCAATTTTAAATGTAAACGGTAGTAAATACCACAAATGCATTTATCAACTTTTGCAAACCAATGTTTGTGCATTCTAGCAGTAAGAAATCATCAACATATGTTTTGCGGTTTCTCCTAGTTTGGGTGCAGCTAAACCCTTACCTGAAATAGCTTGAGCAGCTCTAGAGACATATAAGTTAAATAATATGGCAGCTAACTTGCAGCCTTGTCTTAGGCCATTAGGGATTGTTATTTCAGAAGATAGTCACCCTGCTGAATTAAGTCTGACCTTGATCTTTGTGTCAGAATATAAGTCCATAATCATCTCTAATAGGTGTCTGGGAATCAGTAGGTCTGTTAGAATTGACCATAAAATATGTCTATCGACGAGATCAAAAGCTTTAGAGAGATCCATTGAAGCCACAAATATAACATAACCTGGCTTCTTTGATGTTTTCGATTGTAAACTTTTCAAAATTAGCCCTCCACAGTCTGTTCCTACATTTTTTTAAAATCCTATTTGTTTAACATCTAGTATGTTATTATAAGTGACCCAAACTTCAAGTTCTTCAAGTATAATGGAGGTAAGAATCTTGTATTCAGGGTCTGAAATCGCAATTGGCCTGTAACTTTCTGGTGAGATTCTGGGCCCATGTTTATAAATTGGTATCAGAATCGCCAGTCTCCATGAATTCGGTATAAGCTTAGATGCAAGGAGGCTTTTGAACAATACATGCAAGATATTCCCCCATAACTGCGTATTTGTTTTTAAAATTTGGTTGGATAGATTATTCGGTCCTGGTGCCGCAGATTTTTTAGATTTGGCAATGATTTTGCTAATTTTATTAGGAGATATGTCCAAAGTTCATCTGGATTTTTTCACCAGATGAGATGTATCGTTGTCAGTGTCATCGCCGTACATTTTAACAAAATGGGCATCCCAGCTTCGTTGGCTGATCGAAGTCAGCAATATCTCTTTTTGCGTAAGCTGAATCCCATTAATCATCTGCCAAAAGTCAGAGATATCTTTACCTTTGATTGCCACAAGCATTTTTTCACCATCAGTTTGGTCTCTGGCTATTCTATGAGAAATTAACCAATTCTTATATTGCTGCTTGGTACTTCTTAACTTCTTTTCTCTTTCTACGCCAATTCATGTTGTGTTTCGGATCACACGGATATCTCGTCTTAACTGTTTTTTGCGTTTTAAAATATCTATATTAAAGGCATGTGCATGGTTGCGGGGTTCTTTCCTAAATTTCTTCTCGCAACATGCGTAGATGGCAATTTCATTAATATAGTTCGTGAAAGAGGATGGTGCAAAATGGTATCGGCATTCTTCGTGTGCCATCTCCATATGATTTTTTAGTAAGAGCGATGTAAATCTCTTTGTGTTGGAGTAAGACCAACGTATGCGAGTGCCATTCAAATTTACAATCAGGCCTGGATTATAAAAGACATTATGTTCTGTTTCATTAGAATGTGTTATGTGAATCGACAGGAGATTGTGATCGCTGGATGACATTTCCTCAACCTTTAGGTTGGAAATATATTTGTCTAAACCGTTAGAGACAAAGATGTAGTCTAGTATTGAGCTACAGCATCTAGCATGCCAAGTATGAACATGGTTTGGTAATTTCACTAGCCCCATAACTTCAGCGAAATTCATCCAAATAGCTCCTCTCAATTTAGCATTATCATTCGGAGCTTTAGGGAGCTTAATAGCCGCACTTAAACCACACATTAGGGAATCAATTTCTGTATTATCTATGTTGCAATCTGCATTTAAGTCCCCAGCTATTACAACCAAGCCATCGACTTTCATAGCACGCCAGGCATCGATTTTTGCAGTTAATTGGGCTAGTTCTTTAGTCAACTGTAAGTCATTGGGCCTCATTACGACCCTTGCGGAAATGGAAAAATGATGGCGGAAATGCAATACCGCCATCGAACACCGCTCGTTGCGATCATGACCCGTCACCGTAAAGTACGATGCCATTAGCGACACCGCAGTGAACGGCAACGCTAACTGCACCAAGTACGCGCACGCGCGCCTTGCAAAACCGGAATCACCGCCATGGCGCAACGGTACGCGAATCCTGACCCTAGCGGACATGTACTGAACGCCATCAAGCACGTCGTAAAGTACCATTCCGCCATGGCGAGAAATACGGCAACGCGAACCAACCGTAAATGGCCCACTGAGTGCCTGTACTCCACTCCCTGGCCTCATTGCACAACTCCTGGCAGGCGCAATGTACTCACACTATGCAACCAGTGAAATCCACTATTCACCCATGCATGCCAACGTAGAAAAGCATGCAGGGGCTCAAAGCGCCCCGTGAGTGGGCATCCATGTACGGCATGTCACCATAGCCGTACTGACGCAGCACAGGCATGTGAAGGTACAACACATCAAAATGAAAATCAAGAACACATGACACAAAACAACAGTAGTCCCCCATCGCTTGCCACCAGCGCAAGGCAACATCCACAACAGCATCCTGAGGGGGATTGCACCAGCCCTGTACTCATGCCAGTAAACAAACCAACCATCAGCAGAAGCATGTACCACACAAGTCGGCAGAGTGACTGAGCAGCCAGGCTCATCCCAAGAGGGGCCGATGGGAGCTGCAGGGCACAGATGGCATCAATACAGAAGCTATTCCAATGGACATGACCCCAGTCCCCCTCCAACAAACGCACGCAAACACAGTCACCTGTGACCAGCCACATTCTGAACAACCCATCATTCCACCAATCGACCTGGCTGACAGGCACCAGTCGGCCAAAAGCCAATCCCCCGCCCCTGAACAGCACATCATGTAAACAGACACAATGGCAGCCTCTATCCGTGACCATACTGTGCTACGTAGGCAAACGCGGCCAGTACTGTACCACACAACTCAACTCAGAAGGCGGAACACAAAGCAGATCATCACGCAATACATACCGCCACAAAGCGAAAATCGCCACATCACCTGCAAAGAACAACGCAACACGACAAATATCGGAATACAATTTAAATGCACATCCAAATGACAAAGGCCCCACATCAATTTGCAAAATCCCACCAAAACAACCATCATCACCGAGGGCTGCATCTGCAATAATTGACCGGCTTCCACTTGTGTGACGCCCTGTACCATCATGGCACACAGGGCTTACATCAACGTTCCAAAAGGCAACATGGAAGCGGCAAGAACCGCAGGTCCGTCCCATGAGGCAGGCACTAGTCGAGCTGAAAGGCCGAAATGTTGCACCTAGCCACCAGTACAGCGTAAGGGCATGTGGCCCATTGGCGATCGTCCCATATGATCGAAATGGTGCTCCACTGATTCACCCGAAGCTGCAGGAGTCGAGAGTAAAAACCATCTGGAGGAGTGGCGTAGAGATGGCATCTGCAATAGGGCAGGAGATACCTGTCACCCAAAAGAAACACAAATCAACCGATTGCATTACGGGTCTCATGATGCATTACAATCTTCATTCAACACACCAAATCCACACCCATATGCATGCTAGCCCACTCCAAAGGAATATACACACCCCTAATCCAGTATCGAATCACAACGAAACCAATCGAGCTAAATACACCATTGGCAACGTCGGTTACTGTGCATGCGTCCGTCAAGATAGAACCCATGACATGGGATTAGTAACGTGCCTAGACACAAGTGTATGAAGGCGCGTCGAGACAGGGAGGATCCGACAAGGGCAGAGAGACGTATGTCCCACTATGGCAGCCTTGCATCACATAACGCAGGGGAAGGGGAGTGAACCAAAAAACCCATGTACATGGCAGACCCTAAACGGATTCATCAGTCCATGCATCCACACATCATTCCCTCATCCCGCAATGAAAACGCATGAATATTCACTCACATAATATGTGAAACTTCCATCGCGTCTGTGCGTAATGCAGTCCGCAAAAACCACTGTGCCCCTGGCCGGATCTGTAGTGTTGTGAAGCAAGATGGATTTGGGAACGTCCTGCCTCATCGTCCACTACGCTATTGCGCATCCCCTTCAATTCATATCATTCATTGCCTGCTCGTTATGGGCCATGTCCCAAGGACATTCTACAATAGAACGTTACATTTCCAGCCAGACCTGTGGGCGTATCCTCGCCGCTACTTCAAAACCCAAAATGCTGGCCTTCGAATTCCTCACTTGCAACATTACGTCGAAAAGGCTTCTGTGAACGCTTGCATTCACAATTACATCAATGTAGTGCGGCTGTGTGTCATGATGCTAACTGGCTGCAATCACAAATGGGACGCCACGCCCGTCGGTGAAGTACGTTACTGTGCTGCATGAGGGTCGGCCATCGATCGAGCCCTACATACCACTGACTCTTCACAGGTATGTAAGCGGCTGCAATCATAGCATGTGTAACAATGGGAGCATAGCATGAAGATCAGTCAAAGTACATCACACTGCCATCGGGATTTGATACATGATTCCAATCCCAAGATGCCATGCGGCCAAATGCAGCCTTACGTGCGGGCCGTGCTCGACCAGAAGGGATTGCATCTGCCACAGATTCATTCAATCAGCACAGGTGGAGGCCATACAGGCCGACAGCACATATATTGCAGACCCAAACCCCTCCCACAACCACTCCCACTCCAAAATGCTACCGGCAGGACTAGCGATGTTGGGCCTGGGGTACCAGATAGCACTGCAAGTGCTACAACTACAAGAAGACGACGAACAACAACAGGTACAACAACCGGGCGCACAGGGGAGACGGAGGAGGAGGAGGAGGAGGAGGAGGGCAAGGCAGGGTCAGCAAGGCCCACAAGCACTGCCACTACCACCACGCAGGCGGCCCGCAATCCCACGCCTCCGAGCCGATCCGTTCAACCTCACTGCTGAGCAGATCCACACCCTCTACCGTTTGGACCGGGACACCATAATCGCCATTGTGGACATGACACATGCTGACCTCGTGAGCATGATAGATAGCCCAACCGCCATCCCACCCCTACTGAAGGTGGTGTCTGCACTCCACTTCCTGGCCACAGGCACCTACCAGCACACAGTGGGACAGTTGCATGGCATTTCACAGCCACTGTTCTCACGGACACTCTTCCAAGTGCACGATGCCCTCCTGAAGCACGCCGACGACCACATCACACTACCACGCACGTACCAGGAGATTACCAACGCTAAAGTGGGATTCCATGCACTTGGCGGCATCCCGGGTTGCATTGGTGCCATCGACTGCACCCATGTTGAATTGGTTGTCCCACATGCCATGGAGGTCCAGTACCGCAACCGGAAACAATTTCATTCAATCAATGTGCAAATGGTGTGTGACTCCAACAAGATATTTACGCATTGTTGTGCCAGATTTCCAGGATCTACCCATGATTCTATGGTCCTGAGGAACACAAGAATACCACGCTACATGGAGCGACACGCAGGGCACAGATCCTGGCTACTCGGTGAGTCTCATTCCATGCATGACATCGTGGCCCATTTGATGCGTCAATGACCTTGCAGGGGGGGGGGGGGGCTACTTAGCACTATCATTCCACTGACACCCTTTATTCGTCTCATACAGGTGATGCCGGGTATCCACTGAAGAGATGGCTCCTTACACCAATCCGGAACCCACAGAACGAGCATGAGGAGGACTACAACCATGCCCACTCACGTACCCGTGTGGTCATTGAACAGGCATTCGGACTACTGAAGGCTCGTTTCCGCAGCCTCAGCAGGTCTGGCGGGGCACTCATATACAGCCATGAGAAGGTTTCTAAGATGGTCATGGCATGTGTCATGCTGCACAACATGTGCATACGTAGGAATGTGCCCATGCCCCCTGACGCTGTACTGCATGCACCTGAAGATGATGATGATGATGAGGGTGGGGATGTGGAGGCACCTCAAGGAGTCCATGAGGCACAGGATGCACGTGCAATCCGACAGAGCATCATAGATGCATGCTTCTAGCAACCACGCATGGTGCCTATTACACGGAAAGGGGACCTGTGGCACTGTGTGTGTGTAGTACAGGCACATTGTGGACTGTACGCCTATGAAGGCCTCGTACGCAAATATCAATGTCCACACATGTCATTGGATGATAATGAGGTGCTGTATTGTTGATGTGATTTGATTTATACACCCTATGGACCCGCCACCCAGTGAAGCCCAACACACCCCCTCCACCCTACTACCTCCCCCCCCAACAACAGTGTCCAAATATGCATGCTGTCCGTGGGTAGACGCTATTGCAAGCCCCCTCTACGGGTATCAGGGGCACCCCTGCCCGTGGAGCGCAGGTTCCTGCCAGATCTGCGTTGGGGGCTGCCCTGGACGGAACTTGCCACGGATGAGGTCTCTGCCTGCTCGCGTCCATGCATGTCTCTGAGGGTTTGTGAGAGCTCCGAGAGCACACGGCGCACAGCAGCAAGTTCAGCACAGACGTCTTTGGACGTCGCATGCAGTTCCCCCCTCAGGCTCTCGGTGCTTTTCTCCATTTGTGCTCTCAGGCTCTCGGTGCTTCTCTCCATTTCTCCCCTGAGGCTCTCACTACTTTTCTCTATTTGTGCCCTGAGTGTCTCGGTGGATGTTTCCATGGCTGCCCTGGAACCCCCGCATTCATTTGCATGGTCCTTGAGTAGCGTGGACGCTTCCTGCTGTTGCTCGATCAGCAGGTCGAGGGACTGTTGCCTCTGCTGGGCCATGGACATTTGCGGTGGTGTGACAGGGGGGCTGCTCAACACATGTTGCCTTGGCACAGGACTTGTGGGGGTTGGCCAGTCGTCGTCTTCAGGGTGCCCCTGCGTGGTTTCGTCATGGTGTAGGGGATGGGACATGCAGGGGGATTGGGAAAGGTCATGGATGGTACCTACGTCGCCAGCACTGTTTTCCGTGTCGGAGCATGCTGGCATGACAGCTGTGTCACCTATGGTGCTGCTACCACCAGAGGCAGTGCCATCAGATACGTTCTTTGGGGGGACCTGTGGTGCTGGGGTTGTGGACTTGCTGGCTGCTGGGGTGCCTGTTGCAGTCCCCTCCAGTGTGCTGCCACTTGATTCCTGCTGCTGCCGTGTCTTGATCCTTGCACCTGAGGTGGAGGCTCTTGGGACGTTGGTCCTGGCCCTCTTTGCAGGCGTGCTGGTAGGGGTGTCCTGCAGCTCGTCGTTGGTATCGGACCCTGTGGTGGAGTAAAGAGGGGCGAGCGTTAGTAATGGGTCTGTCGGATTTGGAATGGCAACGTATCAAATGCATTGGGGTGGTACATGAGGCTGATTTGGGACTGGGCCTTGGAGGTGGTCTCATTTTCGTGTGGATTGAGGATGCATTCATTTGGCTGCCTGCAGTTAGGGGGTGCATGCTGCACATGTAGGGGTTGTTTATGGCTTCTTGATTGATTTGTTTGTTCATTCTGACTTTTAGAGGGCGCTGTCAGGGCTAAGTATGTATTGCACTATGGGGTCACATGGTACTGCACATGTTCGTGGTTTGTGGATTTCGCATTGTTTCTCTTGGCCAACCTACCTGATTCTCCGGATGTCGGCACTCCTTTCTCCATCCCTCCGACTCCCTCTATGCTCTCCATTCCTATGGTGGAGGCGCAGATTTCCTCCCAGGGGGTCAACTTGATGGGCGACTCTGAACCCCCCCCGGTAGCTGTGGCGATGTTCCTGTTCGCAGAAAGTATGCTGCGTACGCGGATCCGCAGGTCGTCCCACCGCTTGCGACATTGCTGTGGCGTGCGGGGTGTTGTCCCCACCGCACTTACGCGCTGTGCCACCAGGACCCATATGGCCTTCTTGTTGGCAAGGGCCGTCCTGGTCATTTGACTGGAGAAGACGACGGCGGAATTTTCCTGTAGGGTCTCGGTGAGCACGGTCAGTTCCTCTCGGGAGAAGTGTACCTGCCGCTTGCGGTCACACGCTTTCTTGGCTACCTTTCCCATATTTATTTTTTTAACTGGGGTTGCTAACGGGTTGGGATGTGTGTCAGGGTCGGATTTTTTATGGTTGTGTTGGGATTCGGATTTTATAGTTGTGCGGCGTGCTGTTTCCCGTTCCGGCCACATGCTTTTACTTCCGTTTCCGTATATTTACGGTGGCCGTAATTTGCGGTGCACGCTCGTTACGGTGACCGCTCATTACGGTGACCGCTAAGATGGGTGGCGGTATTGCACCTGGTGCAGCGTACGGCGGCGGTAAGGGCCGTTTTGGGGTCATTTCCGCCATCGCAGCCTTTCGGATTCCGCCATGGCGTAATGCTCGTGCCCGATGGGTCGTGATTGGCCGCACTTTGCTCCTTCGTGCTATGGCGGAAACGCTATTTACGCTGTTGCGGTCCGGTCAGTCAATTTCCGCAAGGGTCGTAATGAGGGCCATTATGTTTCAGTGGATTCCAGTATATATTTATAATACATATATCAATGTAGTTATTTCCAAGTTTCAAAGTACATGTAACTGCCAAGAAGTATTTCAGGTTTGACCATCTCTCGATGTTCTTTGCTTCCAAAGTATGTTTACATGCGATTAACAAACCTCCCATGGGCCTCCCTTTGGGCCCTTTGTTGGCAGGTAATTGCCAGATATCATGGTCTTCCCAGCTAAAATCCATTGTAGCCCATGTTTCTTGCAAAAGGATCAAATCAAAAGATGACAAGGTGTTTGTAACATCAGTGTTGCTTAGTAGATGTGCGTGGCCTCTAGAGTTCCAGGATGCTATAGAGGTTTTGCTAGTAGTGCTAAAGGGGTTTGGCCAGCGCTTGCAGTGACGAGATAGCATCCTTAAGTGCCAATGTCAACCCTCTTCACTCCTGTTTTTCAGTGCCAAAACCTTCCCTATCATTTACGTTTGCCTTGAAGGGATCATTGCTACCATTAAACCCAGGTTGTGTTGAAACCCCATACTTATCTTGTTTTGATTCAATATTAGAATATGGGTAAATGTCAAAGCCTTTGCATTGCAGGGTCTCAGCTTCTTTCAACAGTAGATCTCTGACAAGTAGGGAGGGGATTACTAAACAAACATAATCCAGTCTTTGTTTGTGAAGAAAATCTACTAGAGCAATATCATGCGATGAAACCAGTGTTAAGGAAGGAATGGAGGCAAATAGAGAGAGAATGTAAGGACGATTCAGTGAAATTTGTTTACCTTCAGTGAACAATGTAGTCATTATTAAACTAGGTAGCTCGCTCAAGGCTGGTTTCTTTAAATCTTGTCTATCATTCACCAAATCAACATTTTCGTATGCATTTTGGGCTTGCATTTCTGCCTCACTAGGTGTTTCTTGGCAGTGGGTAGGGTATTTCCTATTGTTAAATTGATCATGTAATATTTTATTCACAATCATTGCGATTTCATCTTGTTTATCCAAGAATTCAGTCTCCACATCTGTGTCAGTCCCATGTATTCCAAGATCTTCTTTATACAACAAAGTATTGGTACCATGTTCCACATTAGCGGTCAGATCACAGATCTGGCTTTCAGCCGTCGCCTCGGACCTATGCCTGTTGGATGTGGCATCAAGTATTTTGCTACCTTGCTCAACAGAAAAATGATTGGCATTAGAGTTTTTATTATTATCATTCCACGCCGATTGCATGGTGTCATCCCGAGGACTGTTGGCGGGTGACTGAGCTGCTTTCATTTTCAAAGTGGGGACAGGATTATCAGGTGGTTTTACCGTAATAATTATAGGATTAGTATTATTACGTAGGTCTTTAGGCGTTGTTTCCACAATTTTTCTTTTTTTTTCATTACATATGCCAGCGACATTTGCTTTAAAAATCTCAAAGATGTCAACTAAACCAGTTTTTAAGAAGGATAGCTGTAAAGCAATATTTGTTATTTCTAGTTTCTTTTTCATGGTATCTGAGATTGATTTTTCAGCTTCAATGTAGCCATCTTGCAGTCCAATTTGCATTGATTCTTTATCAATCTCTGATCCAAACACTTCGTTTGCTCTGCAATCAGCCATCTCTTTACATGTATTGCTGGTACAAGCCAAGTCTTGACAATCCTCAACAATTATGTTTTTAAAGTTCACATCCCTTAAATACTTACGCGATGTTTTGCATACATTTTTCTTTTGATTTTGGTTTCTAAGTTGCGCTTGTTGTTTTTTTCTTTCTTTTTCAGTTATTTTTATATTGAGCGGTAAACTTGAAGGAAGCGGAGATGATGAATTTTCTATTATGGTATCCAACATAATTTTCCCATTTAATTCAGGTTTGGACACCTCACCCTCAATCTGCGAGTCATCTATCATAATAGTCTATGCAGAAGAGACCTTTCCCGCATCAGCGCTGCTATTTATATCTGTAATTTCTACTCTTAGCTTGTCATTACTTTGGTTGTTTATTGCTGTTAATGTCTTACTAGAGTTCTTACAGAGTAGGTCATTAGATTTCGCGGGAACCTGCAATACTGATGTATTTATTTGGGCCAGCAAATCAGTGTGTTTTCTTAGTTCACCCAAAATTAATCTATTAAAGATTCCCATCAGTGTACATAGATCAGTGTTTTTGGAATTATTAGTCGCAATCCCATCAGTAATAACATCATTCCCCTTGTCTATACAATCCAGGTTGTTTTCCTGTTGAAATATATCTACATTCGCCGTTTTGGAAATAGTAGGGGTATCGTCAAGTGATTGATTGGCCAGGTCAGATTCCATCTGAGTTACAGATATTTCACCCCAGAGCGATTTCAGAATATCTTTCTGAGGGTGAATTACCAGGTCTTTGGCATAAAGGGATTGCGAGGTTTCATTGGATTGCAAATCATTATTTTCAAGATCATTGTTTAACTTTAGCTGATTTGAGCACTCCTGCGCGCACAACAGCAACTTATCCTCCTCCACACATGGGGGGGTAGAGGGAGTGCTGCTGCGCGCGCTAGGCTAGCCCGCCTCGTTGAGACTGCCGTGAAAAAGTCGGCTCGGGGGTCCTTCAACATATTACCCGGTTTCATTTTCTTACATTTCATATCGGTATGGCAGAGATGTCTAAGCAAGTCTAACTTGCTAGCTGAAATATGGAAAGGATATCACAGTTCAATTCAACAGATGTAAAGTTATCCGAGTTAAAAAGTTGTCGAAGGACACACTGTCACGTGCAAAATTCTTACCTAGTAGTGCCCCAGTAATGCAGTTTGTCTGTCTACCTGTGTGCTACAAAGACATCTAGCTCAGTAAAATAAACAAAAAAAGAAGAAAAATAAACAACCGGTACCGCGCACCGTGCACCGTTCACAGTGAACAGTAAACAGTGCTTGCGATGCTTCCGTGGTGCGCGCGCTGGTGCGCTGCACCATGGGTAGATGTAGGGAGTGGACAGAGGAGCCAGAGGCGGAGCCAATGATGCTCACTGTAAATGTAAAAAGGGAGAAGTTTACATGTGAGTCTAGATATTACATTTCATAACCCATATCAATAGGCGAGAGTCTATGGGACCAACAAGTCCGTGGGACCAACAAAGTCTATAACATTAGCAGGATAGTTTGTGTGCCTTCACCTTCAGGCAACACTCGTGTTGCATTTAAAGACGTCCTCCTGCTCGCAGTCTTGATCGTGGGCTTACAGCGGCGTGCAAGGGGATACAGACAGCCTCAGTCAGCCTTTCAGCCCAGTAAACAGTGCTTGTGGTGCTTCCGTGGTGCGCGCGCTGGTGCGCTGCACCATGGGTAAATGTAGGGAGTGGACAGAGGAGCCAGGGGGCGGAGCCAATGATGCTCACGGTAAATGTAAAAAGGGAGAAGTTTACATGTGACTCTAGATATTACATTTCATAACCCATATCAATAGGCGAGAGTCTATGGGACCAACAAGTCTGCACCATGGGTAGATGTAGGGAGTGGACAGAGGAGCCAGGGGGTGGAGCCAATGATGCTCACTTCAGGCAACACTCGTGTTGCATTTAAAGACGTCCTCCTGCTCGCAGTCTTAATCGAGGGCTTACAGCGTCGTGCGAGGGGATACAGACAGCCTCAGTCAGTCTTTCAGCCCAGTAAACAGTGCTTGCGGTGCTTCCGTGGTGCGCTGCACCATGGGTAGATGTAGGGAGTGGACAGAGGAGCCAGGGGGCGGAGCCAATGATGCTCACTTCAGGCAACACTCGTGTTGCATTTAAAGACGTTCTCCTGCTCGCAGTGTTGATCGCGGGCTTACAGCGGCATGCGAGGGGATACAGACAGCCTCAGTCAGCCTTTCAGCCCAGTAAACAGTGCTTGCGGTGCTTCCGTGGTGTCTCTCTCTTAATAAGGATGGCCATTCTCAAAGGCAGTGCCCCATCGATCTAAGGGAGTGTCAGAAGCCCAGCAGTTCACCACTTGCCCCCAAATGTGCTGAGATTCACTCTCCGCCGAGATGTCGGAAGGTGAGCCAGCAGAGGAAGATG
This sequence comes from Ambystoma mexicanum, assembly GCF_040938575.1. Lineage (NCBI taxonomy): Eukaryota > Metazoa > Chordata > Amphibia > Caudata > Ambystomatidae > Ambystoma > Ambystoma mexicanum. The sequence continues at coordinate 638,379,142 of NC_090925.1, forward strand.
TGCGCAGCGCGGTGGAATTTTGCCAGCCGGGGCCTTTTGATATGAGTGACCAGCAAGCCCTGGGGCCATGCTGGGAAAGGTGGATTCAAAGGTTTGAGAACTACCTACAGGCTCACAAGGAAAATGCGCCTCACAAATTCGTAAGGTGGTGGCTAGTGAACCTGGTGGGGGATGTGGTGGAAAATCTCATACCCACATTCCTGCCGGATGACGTTAAAACATAAGCAGGCCTCAGAGAAGCTCTCAGCGCATACTTTGACCCCCAACGCAACATCAACCTTGAGAGACAGACCTTCAACAGTCCATGAATGCCTTTGTGACTCGCCTACACAAGTTGGTGGCACACTGAATTCCACAAGTTTATGAACGAAGAGGCCATCAGGTTCAGAATAATAGGAGGGTGCCTCTCCTCGGCATTCAGGAAAAAGTTGCTCCGGGAACTGCTCCCGCTTGTTACCATACTGCAAATGGCTAGGACGGAGTCCAGAGCGAATGCTCAAGCCTCTCAAATTGAAACCGTCAAGACCCCTGGAAGGGAACACATATGCCAAGTTGCGACAGTGACTTCAGGACCGCAGTAGCTTTAACAAGGCAAACAAATTACATAATAAAAGTATCAAGAGCAATCCAGATTTTGCTGATGCAAAACCGATTAGTAATATCTGCCGGATTATAAGCAACTACGTTAAGATTATCACAGTGATCCTTATGGGGGCTCAGGCCCATCTCTCAGTTATTGGGATAAAGAAAAGCCTGGAGACATCTAGACAATGAATTGGAATTGTTGAGATCAGGGTCACTTTGTTATCACTGATGATACATTTTTTTTTGTCAGAAAGGTGGTGCTTTTCTAATGAATCGATTCGTTTTTTAAAAACATTTCTGGCTTCCCGTGATAAAAGGGAGTTACACCACTTTGATTTGAGGTGACAATACAATCTGTTAATTAAATGTGTTGCCAGTTGAGGGGTATTTCATGGTGTGTTATTAATCTGTAGGTCCCTGTGAGCTTACTCAGATAAACTCTGGAACAACCAGAATTTCAGCTGTCCTGAACGTCCTTGGTGTTCGACCTTGCAGGCTTCATAAGAGGCAGATATGGTTGGAGTGTGGGATATATCTTTGTAGAGAGAGGCAGGAGTGTGCTTGTGGCTTGCCTAGTGTAGGTAGATAGGAAAGGTGTTTTACTTTGAGTTGCGTTGGTGGAGTTGAGAGATTTAGAATTAGGGAACTATTTTATTTTTTAAATACACAATTCAGTATGCTGTTGTGTTGCTAGGCAGGACATGACCTTCAATGACCATAATATGTTCTGTTATGTTTTATGTTATTAAATGTGTACAGGTGTTCTTTCTCAGGAACATTTGTAGAAAGGGGAGCCTCTGGTGAGATATAAGTTGTTTGGAGAGGTGAAGTGTTTTGATGTTTGTTGTCTATTGGGAAGAGTGTTCAGTTTCCATGTGTCAGTGGCTTGATTGACATACAAAGTGTGTGTTGGAAATGTAAAATTGACCATGTTAGTGCGGGGATCAGTAAGTGATGACTTTGATGGGCCTTGGGCCACCCATCCGGTGTGGCTATGCAGATGTTCCTGTGCAGTGGCACCTAGAGCGTTCTAAGTGCTGGACGAAATTACCACAATAACTGGTTTCAGGCCCAAATAAACAGACAGACTCAAAGAATATGGCAAAATACTACTTTATCATCAGTTCAATAAAGTAGAGAAACCTGGCATGCATAAGAAATCGTAGCTCACAAACTCTCTGAATATTTCTGTAACACAAACATATTTATACCTCACTGTACATCAGCTATGATGTCAATTTACGTGTCAAACAGTAAAAACCTATCGGGCGTATGGATTGGTTAATGGAACATTTATACGTATGGGGCATTTAGGTGTTAGTAACATCATTGGATGCCCCTTATCAAATAGGCATGCCTTGAATTACCTCTAACTACATATAATACAATAATGGTAGAACAATAGGAGCAGATTGGCTTCTGCAGCAATGTATAGTCCCTCATCACATAGGCCATCCTGATTGGTTGGTGCCCTCCTCCAACCTTGGACATTTGGCTTGTTAGCAGCACGTAAGCAAAATAAAACCCAGGTGTGGAGCAACGTCAGACAACTGCCCAATTGACCAATTAGCTTCTCATCCCTCATCAGTTAGGCCCTAAGCCAAGGCTTCTTCTTTGTAGTTGACCTTGCTGACTGTTCTCTTCCTCAGAACTTAAAAAGGAGGGAAGGTACATTGCTATCTTCATCTGGAGCCTTATGAAAAGGCCTTGTTTTCTGGTCTTGCACCACGTGTGAGGAGACCATGGCCCTCATTACGAGGTGGGCGGTAAGGGGTTAACGGTGCCGGAGCCGTTAACCCCGTACTGTCCTATTACGAGGTCTCCTCGCGGGACCCGGTAAGGACGCCTGGTAAAACCAGGCATCCTTAGCGGGTCCTATGAGGAGACCAGGATGCTAACAACGGGCCCATTACTAACGGGCCCATTGTTAGCATCATCCCCATTCCCATTGAGTCCTATGGGGGCTCGAATGGGAATGGGAATCTATCAGGTCGGGGTTCCCTGAATGGGGAAATACCGGGCCCTCCTAGGTTGGAATGGCCCGGTAATTCCCCATTCAGGGGACCCGGACCCGAGTTTGGAGGCAGCCATGCCCTTTCTAAGGGCATGGCTGCCTCCAAACTCGTAATGAGGCCCTATGATTTTATCCATCTTGTCCTTCCCTTTAGTGCTATATGATTCAATTATACAGGGTGCTATTACTCTCTTTGGCCTCTGCAGACTTGGTTGGTCTGTCTTACATGTGCTTTATGCATCTTTGATTGTCCAATACTTGGCACTCTCAAATGTTTACTCCTTTACTTAATCTGAGAGAAATATGTACTAAATACATGGCTTATCCTCTTTGACTCCTTTCGTGCCTTGCAGTTGCTTCTTGCAGCGGCATCCTTGATCCTAAGCCAAACAAATGTTCTTTGTTCTTTCACAAATTTGTTTTCCAGTGCTTGTCAGCTCTGCAGCCTTCGTCTCACTTCTTAAGGCTTCTAGCTTACTATTATTCGAAACTGACGACCATTTTCTCAACATGGCTGCTTTACCCTCGTTATATTTCCTACATTTAGCAAGATTCTATATGTCTCATCTACCTTGCATTCCTGCGTATATACATCTACTGTATCTCTTCTCACTTATCTTCTCAGCATATATGATTTCTTCGGATTTGTATCATCATTCTTTGAGTATTCGTATATCATTTAAGTTTGCCCTTGTCTCTTCTCTTCATGACGTAACTTTACACCTATCAGACTTTACTTATAGTACTTCTATGTCCTGTGGTGTCTGAAGACTTCCTTCTACCACATCAGTTTGAGGGTACATTTGGTATGGCTGTCTGAGCGCATACCGTCTTTCATATCTTCGATGCTGTATTGGGATTATACCAGGGGCCATTAACAGTGCTTTCTTGCTTTTATTACAATACGACAGAGGTGAGGGTGTGGGCTCCATGGGTGACATGTACATCTGCTTCTCTACATTCTGGTAGTGGTGCACCTCTGTTAGGGTAATTGTGAGGAGAAGCCCTGAGGGATCATAGAATGGGCTTGTGTTCCCAGGAGTTGACATCATGCAGAACCTGATCCCAGATCACATCAGGATAAGACGTAAGGGAGCAGGAAGCAATGGGTACCTTGTCAACTTGGAGGAGAAATCTCTCCAGGGAAACTTCTCATAGGAAAGCACAGGAGCAGACTGCAGTGGGGTTGCTGGGAGAAAAATCACAGTGGGGATCATTTCAGTGGGATGCCTTGGAGAAAAGCCCCAAGGAGGCAAAAATACAATGGAACACTAAAAGCAAAACCATATTGGTGTAAAGTTACAGCGGGACACACAGGGGCAAATTTAGAGTGGGAAACATAAGGACAAATCCCAGTGGTCAAAATCACAGTGAGGAAGGAGGGACTAGGTAGGACAGGATCCCAGTGAACACCTTGCATGACATACATGCACACTATATTTGTTGTGGGCCAGTAGTAAGGTGGAGAAAATCCGTGAATTAGTTGGAGGCAGTATGTTACATTCACAGCGAAACAGGACATGATTTGGGCCATTTATATGGAAGCCAAACATCCCCAGTCATTTAGGGGTCTGATTTGCCAGCTGAATGTATTCAGGAGTTGGAACAGTTCAGACTGACCCTACAAACTCCTTCCTGACTGTTGGACCTTCGACACTTGGTCAGCGCATGATTTAGAAGCACAATTGAGTTTCTTGAGAATTCATGTGTCATTCGATCATCAAAGATGGAGTTCAGGGAATCTTTCAAATTCAGTGAGGGCAGTCTTTATCAAGGACTATTCGGATGATTACTACCAATATAAAATGGTCCATATTCGTTTAATGTTGTGTTCAAATATAATTACATTGAGACAACAGAAGGCTACAAGAACCAACCCCAAAGTACATCCAGAATTCGCTCTTACTATGCTCCTGAAATTCTAAAAGAAAAAGGTTTATTTAGACACAAACTTGGCAAAGCTTTAATGCATTTACTAAGAGAGAACTAACATTAACCACATGCCAGATATGATCAATTCAAATGAAAGGAGATGTATTATTTCTCCAAAGTGACGGATCCTGGATCTAAGTAAAATAAAGACATTGGGGGTCATTAGGTTTTTGCCGGTATTCCGGCAGTAAATCCACCGGAATACCAGCAAATGGTATTACTGTTCCCGCCACCTGATATCCTAGAATTACTGTGATATTACAGGTGGCGGGAAGAGTGGTAAATCCCTATTCCATGGAGTCCGCTAAGACCCCATGGAGGGGATTCCTGGTAGTACTGGCTGCTTTTTGCCACTGGGAGCCTGATTTCCTTCCAACTTTTGGCTGTAGGTAAATCAGGCAACCCCCACCGACAGACCTGTAGTTTGGTGGTGCGGGAAAAGTGGTGGTAACTGAATTAACACCATTTTTCCGGGCATTTGTCCAACACTGCCAAACCTGTAATGACCCCATTGACTCTCATTATAATTAGAAAGGAACAAAACAGGCAAAACATAATGAGTACTAAGTAAATCCCCCAAAATCTCTGGTTTTCAAGGCAATTTATAGAAAGGATTCAAATCCCCCACCAAAAGAAGATTATTTTTTAAAGTCAGCATGTTTTTCAAAAGCTTTCCATGTGATCTTGTGAAGCTTGGAGGGTAATAAAGGGCAGTATCATAAAGAATTGCGCAACTGCAAAGGCATTCTAAGCATGTGCAAATGGCATTAACACCAATGCAAATACATCTGCACTGCTTATGCCGTGGATGAATTTTACAAACCGCTGCAGCAGAGTTGTTAAATCGGCATTGAGTACTAAAGGACTGAATAAGGAATACACATTCAACTTAACTAGTGTAAGGTTCACAATAGCTAACACCAGGGGCCCTTCATAGATTCTTGCAAAACATCACTTGAGGACACGTGCAGGCCCCGGGAGTTCAAGGAAATCTCTGCCAGGCCCTTAGAGTGAGTTCATCAAAGAAAATTGACAGCTCTACCATTGCCAAAAGGTCTTGCTCCACAAGCAGGGCAGCAACAAGAGAATCAGGAGAGGTTAAAGCATGTAACATCATACTTACCAAATTTCTGAATTCCGATCTCAGTACATGAACACACCAGCGCTCACCCAGATCGCTGCAGAACACGGCCATGACCTATATAAAATCAAAATCAAAAATGATGGACCAGCCATTTAGGGACTTGGTCTATCCCCTCAATCAATTAATAAGAAGGGGTGAACTCTAGAACCATGCCCAATCACAGTCACTAACAGATCAATAATCACAGGTTCAGACCTTCACAGAGAGTCCTATACCAAGAAAAGGGCTTACAGGGCTGCATAAGCTTGGCTCTCAGTCGGCAGTGTTGCTGGCTGGAGAAGGAGCTCCTGACAAGACTTTGGAGAACATTGGAAAGAAGATGCAGATGAGGTTGGGACAAAGGAGAAGCTAAAGATGGAAATTCGAGAATAGACTGTTAGATGGAGCCAGGAAAAAGAATTGAGAAGGTGGTTGGTAAACAAAGGGAGGTAAGGGGAGCAAGTAAAGAGGAGGTTATATAACATTAGGAGGATGTGGTAAAGAACCTGGTCCTACTCGACCTCTCGGCTTCTTTCGACACAGTAGACCACCTGGTGCCTCCAGACAGCCTATATCTGCTCATTGGGATCAGCGACCTTGCCCAATACTGGTTCAAGGCTTACCTCACTAACCGCCAGCAGTTTGTTCAGATGGACTCTAGGTCGCCAGTGCTACCTGTCACCTGTGGAGTCCCTCAGGGTGCTATCCTCTCCCATGGGATCTTCAATCTATCCATGGAGCCACTCAGAGCCCTTCTAGCCATACACAACATCCCCATCTGCCAATACGCTGATGCCACACAGCTATACTTCAAGATCGACTCCATCAAAGACATCCACTGGCTCAAAACATGCTGTTTGCTTATTCAGTCTTGGAGTGGATGCTTGAAGCTCAACCCTTCCAAGACCGAATTCCTGCTCCTCACCAAAAACACTGAACATCCAGACACTCAGACCTGGCTGTCAACCATGAACCCTGAGGGCTGTACACCTGAGCTTGCATCCTGTGCCAAGTCCCTCGGGATCCACATCAACACCTCTCCTTCAAGACACACATAATAATAAGACAATTCCATAATAATAATTATTCTTATTATAATAATTGTAATAATAATAAAGAACATTAGGAATGAGGTTGGTGGCAAAACAAAGAAGGTAGGGGAAATAATTGGTGGAACTGAATATTTGGTAAAGATCTGAAATATGTGGAAAAATAAATTAAGTAGCAGGTTATTAGAGATCAAGAGGAGGGGGAACAAGTAATTTAGAGCAATGTTTTTTCAGGGGAGGTCGGTCAAGCGCAAACAGGAATTGCACAGGAGGAGGAACATCAGCATGAGGTGGTAGAGGTAAGCTAAGAGAATGTGCTGTAGGAAAGTAATGAGGAGGTGGGTGAAGATCAAGGGGAGGTAACAGAAGAAAAGATGGAGGAGTTTGGTAAGCATTAATATGAGGTGGTAGTGGAGTTCCAGGCTGTAAAGACTGGAAGGGGGTGTCTGTACTTCTGCTCTCTATATGGTAGAGGAGAGGCACAGAGGACCCCAGCCAAGATTCTCTATTCGGCAGCAATGGATGAGCAATCAAGGCCTAGCTTCTCAGGAGGTGATGCGGGCTGATTCTTAAGTACAGTGTAGTCCCCGAGCCCCCACAAAGGAATGTCCACACACTGTATTACTGAAAACACAGTCTTCATATAATTAATATTCAAAGGTATGTACACGATCACAATAACGCACTTAGTACTCGGAAATCAACAATGATAAATATATACAATTCTAAAGTGTTACCACCAATGTTATCAAATCTCATTAAAATGCATCAACTGTACGGTTAAAATGTCACACAGATCAATAACGAGGAAACCAGCAATAAAGATAGGAAGGAAAGCAAGACGGTTGAAACAATAGGCAGACTACTGGCCTCTACCCTTAAGCACAGTTCTGTGTGGAGATCTCCCCACCTGGGCAACCTGTAAAATAAAGATATATAGCACAAGCCCAGTCCATATATTGTTCAATAGCCTTATTTCCTCCTATTAAGGTTTTACCCCCCCAATGTACCTGGTGGAGTAGAGTTCTTCGAAGACGCGTCGAAGGATCCTTCTTGAGTGACTCCCTTTAAAGCAGGAGCCATGGATCATCGAGAGGCGTCGAAGATGGTGAACTTGTCTTCAACGGCGGCAGCGAGAAGTTCAAGGGTGCCGAGACCACGATGTCGATCCAGGCGGTGCTCGTCAGCGACGTCCTGCGAGGATGAGGTGTGTGGGGCACCTCGGCGATGGATTGTTCAGGACCGCAAAGAGTTTCAGAAGAACTGTGGCCCAACAAGGGCGTCGAGTCGTCGAAGTCTTTGTGGCCTTCAGGTGGCAGGAAACCCACCGGCGGATTCTCCTCGGCACGTTGGTCGTCCACAACTTTCTCAGGCAGGACAAAGTGGTCGACGGTGCGGACAAGGGAGTCCTTAGATTCAAATGTTCTAAGGCAAAGGAGCGGGCGGCTCTGGTCGTCGGCGGCACGGCGTCAAGTGGTCCCCACGGCTGGGCAACACAACTTTGACGGGCCTCCAGCGGTTATACAAACCTGCGAACCCTGGTCGACGGCAATAGACTTTGACAGCGGCGAAGTCAGGGTGCTTTGCTTCGTTCTCCTCAGTGGTCCCGTCTCGGTTCGGCAGCCTTTCGAGGGTCTGACTTCCAGGGAGCTTCAGCGAAGGTTAGCGGTGCTCGATGGTCCTTCGGAGCACGGGAAGAGTGCGCCTTACCAGGTCCTCTCTCGGGTCATTCTTCGACGAATTCGGCAGCTTTCAGATCAGGTTGAAGCAAATGCAACAGCAAGTCTTCTTCTTCTAGCTGGGCTTGTCGAGGATCAGCAGTTTCAGTTACTCTTCAAGTGTAGACACAGCTTCTGAACAATTTCCAGTGGTTAGAGGTCCCCAGATATACTATCTTGTCTCTCATCCACACTGCTGGGTCACTCTCAGCAGCCAATCATACAGAAGGGCATTCATGCAGTCAGTCAGCCAATCAGGCACACATTGCATTCAGGCCATCCTCCTCCCTCTCAGACACTCACAACAAGGAATGTGGATTGAGACAAGTACCCAGCCATTCAACACTACACACTGCATTCAGACCAGTTTCGGGCAGGGATGTCTCAGTTTGGTCGCTCATACCAGAAACCAGACAGCCATAACAAGAAGTCCATATTGGTCACACACTCCATTCACCCAGGTCCCACCCACAGGGCGTACCCACAACATACAGTCACTGGGAAGGCTCCAGTCAGTCTGGACTGGACTTCACAACAACACCATATATGGAACTTCCACCCAACAGCCAGTCAGGGGGAAGGGACAGAGTCAGGGCTTCCCAGGACTTTGGGAAAACAAGGTAACAGGCAATTGAAAGCAAGAGGCCACAGGGACCATCTTGTTTTCCATCATGAATCAACTGATTCCATTGGCAGGGCCTGGGTATCCCAAAATGGAGGATACTCAGCGCACCTGTCAAAGGCAGCATGGAGCTGCCACCAGCCCATACCCTGCTCTGCGGGCCACCCACAGTTGCCCAAAAACATACACTAGGGGCACAGGGTTGTACCCCCACCCATGGGTGCTGTAAGGGTATCCCATGGGTCTGTTCACCAAAACAAAAGAGAGCGAGCTGCACCGCCAGGAGTCCCACATGAACTCCTGCGCAGAAAACACAACAGAACACACGATAAAAAGGCAGTAAAGGACAAGGATACTGAGGCCCTGTCCCTCCGATGCATTTCCAGCATCACACATGCAAAGGTTGGACTTGAATGGGAGGCCATCATAGAAAGGTTTGAAGAGGTCTGCTGGGCCCAAGATATGTGGTAGGTGAAAGGCCCTGAGCCCAAGGGGGGACAACCCCATGGTTGGATGAATCACAATAGCATGGCGCAGCATCATTAAGCTACAGGATCAGAACAGAGAAGATGAAGGAGGGGAGGCTTTCCATCCTTGGTAAAGCACAGTACACTTCAGGTTCACAGGAGGAGTTGAGGCTAGCCCATGCTCAATAATTCTTCCTAAAGCTCTTTGGGAAGCTTTGTCAAATTCCACAAAGTTTGAAGACAGGACTGCATATCCTCTGAGAATACTTACATGGCAAGATGGAAAAAAGAACTGAAGCTAGAGACTGACCTGAAGAAACAAGAGTGTGGGAATCCCCTCAAGCTCAAGATTGGTAGAGAGAAGAGAGGCTGTGGGAAGCCTCTTAAATCTGAGGATGGTAGAGAGAAGAGAGGGTGTGGCAAACTCCTTTAGACTGAGAAAATGGGAAAAGGAATAATGGTGAGGAAAACCCTGATCCCCAATTTAAGTCAGCCAGGAAGTCCTTCCAGTGATACTAACAGGGAGAACAAAGAATGCTCAAAACCAAATTCAGGGTCACTGCAGATAGGAGAAAAGCCCAAAGCTATGAGTAAGTTATGTCTCATCGGTTCCGTTTTTTATTTTAGCCTATCTTATCATAAGCTCCCCTTGATAAAAGTTCAACTTTAACATCTTTAGTCTTGGTCGTTTTTTTTATCCCTTTCACACTTGTAAAATAAATGTCAGAGTGGGATATGTAGGCTTGGTCAGCTTGTCCAACCCAGAGACACACAGGCCAATCCATTCTGTGGTCCCTCGCTTGCTGCTCATCCTGTCAGCATCCTTTAGGTCTGTGTAGTAATGACACGGCTCATATTTTAAATTGACTTTAATAAGGCGAGCCCACCAAAACATATACTGCTCCAGCTGCCTCCAGTAACTGCCACTGCCGTCTCGCGACTTCTGCTCATTCGCAACTTACATGCAGGCAGAAGCTCGCACGACGGCACGAGCCAAACCAGCTATTGCAATTCTCTACATATCTTCCCCATTAGAAGGACATGTTTATTACAAACATTTTATAATATAAACTCTATCATAAGACAAAAACATTTCTGCAAATCAATATCAACAGAACTAGAAATTATTTTAAAAATTAATTTAAATGGTTGCATTTAAATCATTTACCAAATCACAAATTAATTTACTCACGAAAAATAATCTTTCATCCATGCTGGTTTAAACTTCAGTCTACAAGTGGTACCGCATTTATTCACACCACTCATATTTCCACTCTCACCTCCTTTCTCAAATGATTTCCCATCATCTTGGACAGTTTCTCCCATATTATAAGCATTTACAATTTTTCCTTTTGACCATACTTGTCCTCCTTCCAAGATTACCACTGACTTCCTGACCACTGATATCCTCTTAGGACCCAAATATTTACTTTCACAACACTTATTCACCAATCTAGGATTCTTTACATACACATACTCCCCCACCTTCCACTCTCGTTCTTTCACTTTTTCACGAGCATTGAAGCCCTCTGCATTTTTTTCTTGTCCAGCCTTTATAAGTCTCTTTATTTGCTCTCTATCCACTTGAACCACTTTGGCAGTCCCCAACCACCCCGGACACAATTTGGTGCCCGGTTCCCTACTCTTCAACGACACAAAAGGTGACACTCCTGTTACTGAGTGTGGAGTAGTCACATAACTCCACGTCATCAAATTCAAAACTTCCCTCCATGGTTGCCCCCCTCTCATGGCTAACTGAAGACCTTCCTTCAACCATCGGTTGACCCTCTACACAAGACCATTCACCCTTGGGTGATACAACGCTGGCTTGATGTGCCTAATACCATAACTACTTAGGAACCTCTTCATAGATTCCGACACAAATTGAACCCCATTGTCTGAAACCAGTTCCATTGGCACCCCTTCCCCGAAGAACACTTTTTCTAAGAATGGTATCAACTCTCTAGCTGTAACTTCTTCAAGTGCCTCCCATTCAACCCATTGAGAGTGAAAGTCAATTAGTACAAATAAAAACCTCAGACCTCCTCCCAAACCTTTTACTGGACCCATAGTATCTAGTGCAACTTTGGACCAAGGCTGAGTGGGAACAGGATTCGAAATCATGGCAGTTTCACGCACAACTTTAGTCTTGTCACTGGTCTGGCAAATCATATAGTCTTTTACCCACTTCTCAGTCATTTTATCAATCCGTGGCCACCAATAATTCTGTCGAAGTTTTCTTTTCATGGCTCCCTCTCCCGGGTGACCCTCATGAGGAAGTTCAAGTAGCCTTGACCTGACTGGCTCCGGAGGAACAATACACCTCCCTCTTCTGAGTTTACCTTCAAAAATATTTAACTCTTCCTTGAGCTCCCACCACACATCTAAATTCCTTTCCAAATTACACTTTTGGGGCCATCCCTTCACTGTCCACTTTTTGATCAACTTAAGTTCTTGATCAGATTCTTCTCCTTGCAACCATATTTCCTGACTAACCGCTTCCTTTACCTCTGCCACTACTGACTCTTCCATTCTACTATCATCAACCTCACCACAAGTGTCCTCAATTGGCAACCTGGATAAGCAATCTGCTACTATATTCTTTTTTCCTGGAAGAAAGTTCACTTCAAAGTCATATGTACATAATCCTAAACCCCATCGGCTTATCCTGGGTGAACCTAAAGCCCACCTTCCACTTTCAAATATTTGCACTAACAGTTTGTGGTCTGATCTAACAACAAATTGTCTGCTCCACAAAAAATACTTAAAGTGCTTAATGGCCCAGTACATAGCTAAGGTCTCTCTTTCAATGACCGAATATTTCGACTCCACTCCCCTCAATGCCCTTGAAGCAAATGTAATGACCCTTTCCTTCTTATCTTTGTCATACTGTATTAATGTAGCTCCAAGTCCCAGTATACTTGTGTCTACCACTAACACTGTCTTATCATATGGATTGAACCTTCCGATTGAAGGAGCTTCACTTATTCCTTTTTAATGCTTTCAAATGCTGCATCACATTCTGAAGACCATGCAAACTTGGCACCCTTTTTAAGTATCATTTTTATAGGAGTTGAAACCATGGCAAAATCCTTGACAAATCTATGATAATATTCAGCCAGCCCCAAAAAGGATCTCACTTGATCTTTGTTAGATGGTACTGGCACATCCTTCACTGCCTCCACTAAACTTTTCTTTGGTTTCACTCCAGACTCATCAATTTCATGGCCAAGATATTCCACTTTCTGAACAGAAATCTTGCCCTTATCTTGCTTCACTGTCAAACCAGCTTCCAACAGTTTACTCAATACATTGGATAAAATCACATCATGCTCAGCAGCACTACTTGCATACACAAGCACATCATCTTGAAACACTATAACATTCTTTATCCCCTCTAAAACAGTGTCCATCACTCTCTGAAACACCGATGCTGCGAGGCAAGCCCAAATGGCATTCTGCAATACTTGAAAGTACCAAACGGCGTTATGAACGCAGTTAGATGTTGACAATCTTCTTTTAAAGGAATCTGATGATATGCTTGAGAAAGGTCTATCACAGAAAATACTCTTGCACCTCTGAGAGTAGACAAAGTTTCCCCAATTGTCGGCAAAGGATGCCTGTCCACAAGAATGTTCCTATTTACGTCTCTCATGTCCACACAAAGTCTTATCTGCCCATTTGGTTTCGCAGCTACTACAATAGGGGATAACCATTCTGAGCTCTCACATTGCTCTATGATACCCTTCTGCATCAGAGACTCGATTTCCAATTTAAGGTTCTCCCTGAACTCGTGAGGTATTGGTCTCACTTTGTGCACCTTTGGTATCGCTCCTGGTTTCAGATGTATTTCATGTTCAAATCCTTTGAGCATCCCTAAATCTTCCTGGAATACTTTTGTAAAATATTTTTCCCACTTGTCCTTTACTTCTGCTACCGTAACTGGCTCCTCTGCATTCGCTTGAATTCGAATGCCTAATTTCCGTTGCTCACCCCAACCTAAAAGAGCAGAACCTTCTTGCGTTACATATACATCTGATTCGCAACTTCTCCTTTTATACTTAATAGCCACTTGGAACTTTCCCAACACCTCAATCTTTACGTTACCATAAGCATATGGTTCAATGCTGTGTTCCTTCAAATCAGCCAGTCTTCCTTGTAAACAACTTTCATACGTTTTTTTGGATACTAAAGTCCAAGGTGAGCAACTATCAACTTTTAGGGTAACTACTCTTCCATTTACCAAAAACACGTCTGTCGGAGAACTTCCTCTATTGGAAACCTCTGCAATCTCCAATACATGTTTGGCCTGAACATTCTGGATTGTGCAAGCTCCGTCTTCTTGTTCAGGAATTCTCCCTCCAAATTCAATGTTCTGCACTTGACCTGCCTCTCGACAAACTCTTGCGAAGTGTCCTCTCTTTTTGCATTTTATGCAGGAAATACCTTTCACAGCCTCCACTTCTCCTTCTTGCTTGTCCCCCTTCATAGTGGACATGTACTTATGCGTCTGTTCCATGCCTCTGGCTGTTTCCACTGCCACCTCTAGAGACACATCCTTAGTTAGGAGCCTTTCTTGAATCTTCATGTTGTTAGTACAACGTACTAACTGGTCTCGTATTAGGGAACCCGTCAACTGACCAAATTCACACGTGCTGCTCAAAGATCTTAGTGCTGCTATGAAATTCTCTACTGGTTCAGTGGGGTCTTGGATTCTCTGGAAAAACTTATGTCTCTCAAAAGTTATGTTCTTTTTTGCCTCAAAATGGATTTCTAGCTTCTTCTCTGCCAGGGCATACTGATCCACCTCTCCCTGGCCTTCTTGTGGAGGTAGCGGTAAACCATTGTAAACAATGCAACCTTCTGTGCCCAGATTGTGTAGAAGTATTGCCTCTTTTCTAGCCGCAGCAAACTTGATACCACCAATTGTTTTAGATAGGTATCAAAAAGCTTCTTCCATCTGTCCCACCTTATTGGCGGGATGCCTGGTTCCATCAAGAAAGGTGGAGGCGGGGCCATACTAGCTGCAGCCATTATTCCGTGTTCTGATGTCAACCGCTACAATAGTTTAGATTTCAAAACACCTTCTTTTTTTATCTGATCTGTTCATGTGTACTTTCCATGTAAGGTCACTAATTGTCCTTGTGCAAACACTTCTCACACTTCACTTCTTTATTTATAATGTGCAGCTTTACTTTTGTCCAGTAGCACAATTCTCCCCCTTTTTTTTTAAATTCGTGAGATGTTGTGTTTGTTTCTCAGTTGTCTTTGCAGCTGGAGCGTTTATATATAACTTTCAGACCACGGGGCGGTTGGGCTTGTTTTATCCTTATCTGTAGGCGTGCCAAGGGAATCGGTTGTGACTTTGCTTAGAACAGCATCAGAGGCAAAGAACTGCCCTTGTCTTCAGGCAAACTCCTCCCCGCTTCCTCTGTGCCCCTCCTCACCTGGAAGTACACTTTCTGGCGGAGATCGGGGCCAGTGTGCGTTCGCTGCGCTCCCCTGTGCCTCAGTGAGCCTTGACTTAACACAGTCAGCAGCAGGCTCTAGCGGCGCCTCAACTGCATACTCCTCCTCGACCCAGGGAGCAGGAGGCGCCAGGGCACATCAGCCGTTGTGCGTGTTTTGACGCGTGTGGGTCCCCAGCCGCGGGCTCACCCTGAATCCTCATCACCAATTGTAGTAATGATGTGGGACCGTAAGGCTTATATTTTAAATTGACTTTAATACGGCAAGCCCGCCGAAACATATACTCCTCCAGCTGCCTCCAGTAACTGGCACTGCCGTCTCGCGACTTCTGCTCATTCGCAACTTACGAGCAGGCAGAAGTTTGCGCGACGGCACGAGCCAAACCAGCTATTGCAATTCTCTATAGTCTGTTTTTAGAGAACCTGTTACTAAATGACCCACAATGACTTCTACTCAGATCCAGGCCTTGGATGGAGAGACTATGATACTGACTTAGACAAAGAACTCTTGGACTACTCCAAGATCAGAAATCTGTATCACTGCATGAACAAACCTAAGATCTAGAAAGTGTCAATAGCCCGGTGACAATGCCAAGACTCATTTGTGACAGTTCCCTGTAATCCCTAACCTTGGAGACAAGGGACTTGCCTGCATTTTTTTAAACTCAGTTCACTGTATCCAATCTCTTTAGGAGACAGTGAAACAAGGAATAAACACCCATAGAGATGGAGACCCAATATGTGGATGGACAACTGCTGCAGGAGCCAGGCAGGAGCTGGAGTGCCAAGCATAGTGAGCATCCTCAAAAGTTTGTTAATTGGACAGCTGGAATTTCTGCAGCAACGACAAGCCCCAGCCACAGAACAACACTATCATTACTACAGAAATACTTCTAGGATGAGATTCACAGGCATGCTTTCATAATTTTGGACACATTACAAACACTGACAAATGGAAAAATACCAGCTGACACCACTATGCTGCACCCTTATTGACCAGGGAGTTTCAGGACACCTTTATAGGGTGCCTAGTTGGTGTTGAGTGCAGATGGCCAGAACAAGTATGACAGACCTTAAGCCTGAGACCGGTAGAGAGAAGAAAGAGTGTAGGAAACCCCATAAACCTGAGACTAGTAGTAAAATGAGAATGTGTGCAAATCCCATTAAGTCTAACAGACTGTGAGAAAAAAGAAGGGAGCGGGACCACCTGAAGCTCGATTTAAGTAATTCAAGAAGACCTTACAGACAGAACAACAGAAAGGACAAAGAACCTTCAATTCCATTATTTAGGGACAGTTGGTGCAAAGGAAAAGCCTGAATTCCTGAGATGATTATTCCAGATCCTTTCCCATTGTGTTGTTTGGGTCCATCTTCGGTTAAACCCCTTTAATGCAAATCCAGTTCCTAAACATAGTCTTGTTTTGGATCCCTCTCACCCTCATGATTACATGTGCGTAGTCATTCAATAACCACATGTCAGTTAGAAAAAATAATCAAATAAAATCTACACAATTATGTCAATTACAAATATGACCTTTCCCACTGTTATGTATTGCACGTCTCAAATTCAAATCATTCAAAATAACACTAGATGTATTACAATCAATTCTGAAAACAGGGTTTCAATAATGTTAGTATACTGTTCTCCACTCTCCCCAAATACCCTACTCCGTTCAGTGCCAACATGTGTATTTATTGTATTTATTTATTTATTTATTGTTCACTTGTTAGGCACTTATACAGCAAGTAAATTATGTTTCAAAGCACCCACAGGGCAACAGGGAGGGAACATGGGAATGAAACACATTAAAATACACAAAAGTATTAAATACAGTGCAGGGAAAAAGGACGAACCTACCATGCCTTGTGAGTATTCAGAACATGTAAGTGCAGCAAGGAAGAGATCAGTGGGGGTGGGTGCTCGGGTGTCTGTTATCGTGGGAGAGCCACAGATGAAGTGCAAGGAATGGTAAGTGCTACACGGCCTGGAGCCGCGTTGTGTGTGAAGTGCGAGCCTCCAGGGTGGAGGGTGAGCCGAGGCAAGTGCTGAAAGTAGACAGAAGCTTGGGCGATAGGGTGTGACAGAACAAGGGCCCCAAGATGCATAAGAGCCCTGGACACAAATCACAGCAACTGTGAGATTAGCAGAGGAAGGAAGAAGGGAAGGAGGAGGTAAAGAGGAAAGTCTTGAGGAGCTTCTGGAATTTAAGACGATCCTGCTGAATACGAAGAGGGGGGGAGGCTGTTCCATAGGAGGGAGCCAGCTGAGGAAAGCGATCGACCACCTGCCTTCTGTTTAGCGAAACGCTTTACCACAAAGAGTTGGTGCCAGAGGAACGAAGAGGTCTAGAAGGAGAGTATTCTAAGTGAGAGTTGAAGATAGTGTGGTCCCTGGCCACAGATAGCCCTTTGGATGATGCAGAGGGATTTGAATTTAATCCGTGCAGCCACAGGGGGCCAATGAAGACTTTTTAGAACAAATGAGATGTGGTCCCTGGGCTTAAGGCCAAGGATACGTCTTGCTGCCCCTATTCTGGATTAGCTGGAGAGTTCGAAGAGTGCAAAAGGTAGATTCAGGAGGAGGCTATTGCAATAGTCAAGCATAAAGAGAACCAGGTCATGGGTAACATTTAGCTTCTGGGGGAAAGTGAGAAAAGAGAGAATTCCTTTGAGAAGGAAGACCTGAAAGTGGGACTTCTTGGCAATGTCCTGCATGTGAGGGAGGAGATGACTCCAAGGTTTCTGCACAATTTGCATCACCTTTTCATTAAAATACTCACCTTTGGGTAATATTCAAATGGTGTCCGAAAAGGAATGAATGGCAACTTCGAACTGTGTGCCACGTTTTCAGGAGACAGTGGGTCTGGCCTGGCCATGTGGACAACAGATATCACAGAATATGGGACACATTCTTTGAGGATGTCGCAGCTGCACCAGCATGCCGTGGAGGCATGGGGACACAAGTAGTCAACAAGATAGGAGGTTGGAAATCACATTGTTTCACAAGATGTATAAGACCAGAGCTAACATAAGGAATATCTTTTAACAAATAAGAGAAACCCTATAAATCAGCATATATCATGGGACATTCATTTGTGGGTAGGGCAGGAAAGTGGACTGAACAGTCAAGAAGCAAACTACCACATCCTGGTGTGAGCAGTCTATTCTGACCCAGAGTGTTTCCACAAAAATGGAACACACCTATCAGTAAATGGGATAGAATCATTCCATACAGGGATTTCAAACATACTAGCAACAAAGGTGTGCAAATAGTGCTTTAGTAGAGCAAGGGTATTTTGGGTGAACCTGAGTGGCCCTGGACCCACTCAGGTGTGGTGGCATAGGCCTGGAAGGAAGCTGCCAGCAAGAGGTAGAGTGCTCACCAGACAAGATGTAGGTCCCCCAACACATGGACCTGAGAGCCCACAATGGGGGCAGTTGGTGAGCCAAGGAGGGCCAGTTCCTGTTTCACGGTCCAAGTCCCCAAAAAGTTCAGAACTTCATAGTTCATTATCGCTGCACACCTGTTGATTTGTGACATAAACTCAGCAACCTTGTTTGGTTTATTATTGTTATGTTTAATAAAAGCCACAGACCTTTATTGCCAACACAAAAACAAAGAGTCTTCATAATTTTGTATGATGCGTAATGAATATTTTCAATGCTACACAGAGGCTAACGATTCCACAGCTTGTGGCCCTTTTAGTATCCACACCCACCAAGCTGCCTTGCAAGCGCATGGTCTTAAGCACGAACTGCCATTGATACTGTGGATGGAGGGAGGGGGATGGATGGATGGACTTGAAGAGGGGAGTCTGGAGACACTGGGTCTGGGGAGGCCATGTGAACAACTGTCACCGTGCGGAAGATTCCTCTGAAGTGTACATGGTGTTTATCAACTTGAGTGTTCCCACCCACCTAGCCCCTTTGGGAGCACACGGTCACAGGTGTGAACTGCCATTGATACTGGACGAATGGGCATGAGGTGAGTGCAAAAGGCCCTGAACACTGCTGACGGGACACAAACTTAGGATGATTGCAGGGCCAGGGTCTTGAAGAGGGCAGTCTGGAGACACTGGGCCTGGGGAGGCCATGTGAACAATGGTCACCGTGCAGAAGATCCCTTTTGAAGTGTACATGGTGTTTGGCAACATGAGAGTCCACACCCACCCAGCCCCCTTGCGAGCATACAGTCATAAGTGTGAACTGCCATTGATACTGGAGGGGGGATGGATGGCCATGAGATGATTGCAAAAGGCCACAAACACTGCTGAATGCAAACAAACTTACGTTGATTGCATGGGCGGAGTCTTGAAGAGTGGAGTCTGGAGGATCCCTTTGAGTTTTATGTGGTGTTTGGCACATTGACCGTTCCCACCCACCCACTACTGGAGGGGGGATGGATGAGGCGAGTGTTGCAACTATTCTTTCATGACCCTAATAGACAATTGAGAGTATTCAAGACTCACTGAAAAATTCTACTATTAGTATATTCTCATTTGTATTTTATTTAGTTTTGTGATGCTGATGGATGGCACAAACAAACATCAAATTGTATACTTGTGGTTGCAGCACAGTGTGTGAAAATCCCCTGTACTGTCCGCTGTGACTGGGGAATTTGGCGCGAATGGCTCGAACAACAAAGGCGGGTATTACTCGTCAAACGCGAAATCCAAGCCTCCCATAAAGCCACCATGTAAACGAATGGTAGGCCACCAGCCTGTATTACCCATAAACGAGAAACATAAACCTTTGAATGGAATTTACCAGATAAGTGTACCACCTTAGTCGAAAATACATCCGAAATTCGATGTCATAGTTGCCCTTATAAAAGTAACTTTCTGGAAAACTGTACTTGGGCTTCGAAGTATAGCTAGATTACAAAAGTGAACACCCATTCAAGCCAGAATGGTTTGGGTCATGGAGAAATATTGTTTATTAGTTGAAAGTGAAAGTGATGAACTCGGATTTGCAAAAAGCGAGATAAATTTATTCAATTTACATACTAAATTAATTCGTCAGTGATCGATCGAAGTTACGACAATGTAGGAGAACAACATGAAATGTTAGTCATCTCAGTGGTCAAAATTACATCTTATCAAGACTACACTTACTCGTTACTTGGATTGCAAGGGTGAACTGTTGTGCGAAGTTCGTGCATAGGCACCATCATAATCCTCAACACGGACCTTGTGAGGCAGGCTGCCCTGAAGTCATGCAGCTCGGTAACGCATAGCGGTGGTGTGTCGTCTTCGACTATGTAGGTCGAGCATCCAGAGTTTTTTTGGCAGCAGAAGTTCTCCACCTCAGTTGGCTCAACCTTGCAACGATTGCAGGTAC
The DNA here is from genome assembly GCF_040938575.1 of Ambystoma mexicanum. Classification (NCBI taxonomy): domain Eukaryota; kingdom Metazoa; phylum Chordata; class Amphibia; order Caudata; family Ambystomatidae; genus Ambystoma; species Ambystoma mexicanum. The sequence goes on from NC_090925.1 coordinate 638,399,460, forward strand.
ACCAGGTGGAAATGTCTACCATGCGACTAGGCTCAGGCTCATGCTTCGCTGAGCCATCTTCCTAACTATCGTCCAATTCCCCTTCTTAAATAAAACAGAAGTACCTCAATTCGGTTGGTGTAAGTACCTGTTTGCGGAGGTTCATACTAGGAAGATAGCTGAACAGAGCAGTAATGAGTCACCAGCGATCGACACTAAATACGAGGCTGGAATCATAGTCAATATTGTAGTAACTTCAGGTACAATTGGAAACTGTGGAGCAACAACTTTGTTAATGGCGTGCAAGTCAATAATGAAACGGAAATGAATCAAATTATCCCCTTTCTTATAAACTTGTAGAATCTGACTATTACACATGCTCCCTGCAATTTCCTCAATCACACCTATGTGTACAAAATCTGAAATAATACTCTTCAAAGCCTTTTCACCTTCAACCGAAATGTTATACTGCGGAAATTCTTCTCGCAATGGCATTAAACGTTCTATCTGTGGTAATGTGCCAACCCCTGCCAAATCAACCTTGGTTCACACAAACCTTGGTAGGAAAAATCTACTGAATAACAGTAAGACTTTGAGAAATATAAACACAGTTTTAAATGCACATTTAAATTCGAGTCTCTAATGCATCCCCTGAAAATGAACTGAATTATCTAATCTGTGCCACGTAGTATCATTCACTTCATCAGCCCCTCAAATTAGTAGATCATAATTACCTATATTAAGCTGGCGATATTCCCCGACTCAGCTTGGCAGTGTTGCAGGGTCATTCACAGCTAAGGTCGCTCGAGAATTCCAAGCCCTTCTAAAAATTGCCAACCCAGGAGAGACCCAAAACAAGCTTCTTATTGATATCACAAGTGTAGGCAGGAAATGTATATAAACATGAGGCACCAATAGGTCAAAATCTTGTGTAGCAACAAATATCACAAGATATGAACGAAGGCAGATTTTTGCAAAAATATATTTTTCGTTTGATTATTTTGATGTATGCTAAGAAGCAAGGACCACCAAAGAGTCCAGTTATTTAAAAAGACAATATATTACAACATACAACGATAATCAATTGAACACTGTATACAAAAACATTCAAATATTAGCAATAGTCAAAGTTCATTTAGGTGGTGTTAGTAAAACAAAGTGACTCCCAATAGCAGGCATTTGTTTATAATTTCGCACAAAGCCCCCATGGGGAAAGTGTCGACAGAAGTGACTCTGTTTCCAGCCTTATATACGTCAAACCGCAAAATGATATGTGTAAGCTTGTTGTCGCATGGACGTCCAGTCATCCAACTAAGGCTTTCGTCAGGACACCCATAAGACAACTGGTGTTTGATGTCATGTATTTCACAAGGAATGCTTTATATTAGCCAGTGTATCTAAACAGAAAAACACAAATATATCATTTTTTAAAAAAACCAACTCCATTACGGATGATCATTTAAAAATACTGCCTCATCTTTCTTAATATTTCCAACCATTTCACTCATTGTTGCATGTGCATCATAGATATATCGATATTCAATAATAGATATACCACTTGGTGTTATTTGGACCCGATTTGTTTGTCCTAATCTATTTTTATTCTTTAGTTCGGCTAATAGTAATTTCATTATATTCAAGTCCAAAAAATGGCTGATTATATACTCCAAACTGTGGAGCATACGTACGTTAATGTAATCCACAAAAAACAATACCTTATATGTGTATCTGTGTAGTGGTGATTTCTAACCATAATCATACCTTCATATTTCCTCAAAACCGACGCTCCAAGAAGTATGGGGGCGGTATCTATTTTTACTGCAACGGATGTGTCCATAGTGACAAAGGAATGCATCACATGTCAGCCGGCACTAGTGTATACAAGGGAATGGTGACCATATGTTTCAACTAGAGTAATTGTTATAATGGAAAACGAATGGTGGGAATTTACTCCTACCTTCACCTTCCTGCTAAACCTGTGGGGCTATGTGTTCCCAGATGTGTTTTTTCGTGGGTACACTTAGAAAATGCTTCTTGTTACTAAATTGGTATGGGAAGTTCTCTTGCCAAATGCTCTTATAATTCGAGCGTTCTGTGGAAATAAATTCAAAGAAACGACATATAGTGAAGCCGTATAATGAAAAACTCCCTAAGTGAGGCAATGATTATGTAACACAGACGCACTTACTTCTATTCAGGCGCGGTTGCAGCATTTCAAAATCCGTATGCAGGTACAAACAATCGCTACTCGATCACATGACCTGCCTTGTATTTCTAATACGCTGCGTATTGGCGTCATCGCGACAAGGTGTACGCGGTAAGTGATTGTGATCTAACATGGCGGCGATTGTTAAATGTCCGGAAGATTGGTTTCCCACTATACGGATTAGAATGTAAATAGCTCTATCCCAAAACAAGGTACAGTGAGATGGGGATATTTCAGTCTATTTTAAGAGAGGGGGACGCATTGTCTATATTGATGCCCTATTGGTTTAGTACAGGGGAGTTTTATTTGTGGACGAAAAGATTCCACTCTACATATAGATTTAATCCACATTTCACAGAGTGTAGTTTGTGGATCAATTTTTGTTCCAACTTTCGCAGTTTTAAGTCCCTATCTCCCCCACGGGGGTGTGCGTCCACGGTTTGTAACACATACCATAGTATGTCATTGTAAGAATGTTTCATTTTTTGGTAGTGTTCCACTAGCGGTTTGTCTTTTGTGCCATTTTTTATGCAGGACCGATGTTCTCCTATTCTGGTCCGCACAGTTTTTTTAGTTTTTCCGATGTATACAAGACCACATGGTCAAATTATACAATAAATGGCTCATTTTGTTGTGCAATCGGTGAAGGCATTTAGTTTCCAAACCACAGTTTTCAAATGAATAGTCTTAGTATTTTTGTTGAAATTACACATAAGACATTTACCACATTTATAGTGGCCCACAACTGGGGGGAGACTCCAGAGTGTCGATTGTGTGGGTGAGTTAGTGGGCAATCTAGGATATGTGTGTACCAGTTTGTCTCCAATGTTTTGTAACCGTCTGAAAGCAAAACGGGGGGGGGGGAGAATGGAAAAGGACTCAGTGTTAATCATCTTCCAATTCTTCAAGATGGTCTTTCTCAGGTCGTTACTCACAGGAGTGAATGATGTTACACAAGTTATTTTGTCCAGTTTGGTGCTATCTTGTTTGGTGAGGCAATCAATGCTCTGAGTATTGGCTGCCCTTTTATAGGATCTTCTGATGGTATGAGGGGCATATCCTCTTAATTTTATATTGTTTTTCAATACCTCACTATGAGTTTTGAAGTCTTGTTTCTCCGAACAGTTACGTCTGATACGTAAAAGTTGGCCAAAAGGTAAATTTTCTTTTAGTCATTGCGGATGAAAGCTACCAAAGTGGAGCAAGGTTTTTTTTATGTCGGTTTCTTGTATAGACTGGTGCCAATTCGATTATTTGGTCTGCGATATATCAACAGATCCAGAAAAGAAATGTTTGTGTTGTTAGCTTCACAAGTGAAGTTCAAGGACACCTCACACTGGTTCAACCAGATTTCAAAGGACTTTAATTCTTCCATTGTGCCTCACCAGATCATAAAGATATCATCAATTTAGCGATACCAAGCTCGGATATTATTTTCAAAAGGATTGGTATCGATATATATATATGATTTTTCTCGAAGTGATCCATATATAAGTTAGCCAGATCCGGGGCAAATGTTGCACCCATGCTGATACCATTCAGCTGTTGAAAAAAAGAATTCTCATGGATAAAGAAATGTTTTGTCAAGGCAATATGGATACATTCAACTATAAAAGCTGAGGGAGATTGTTTATCTGCCCGTGTTTAAAGCAGTTCTATCATAACCTTTACGCATTCCATCTGTGGTATGTTCGTGTAAAGAGATGTTATATCAAGTGTGACAAAATATCCTCGGAATAAATTGTGAGTGAATCCAACATTTTTATCATTGCAGTCAAGTCTTGTATAAATGATTTCATATCATTCACGAACGCTCTCAGGAACACATCGGCATATACTGACAGGGGTTCTAACAGTGAGCCAATGGCTGACACTATCGGTCGTGCCGGAGGGGTAGTCACATGCTTATGTATCTTGGACAAACAATAGAAGGCCGGGGTGACTGGATTTTTATTGGTCCGGAAAAGTTTTTCTTCATCATTGATCCACCCTTGATCTGCCGCATGTGTAACCAGGCTGACTATTACTTCCATGATTTTCGACGTCGGATCTGATGGAATGAGTTTGTACACTAAAGGGTCAGATAGTTGTTTATCCAACTCATTTTTATAGAGGTCAGAACCCCAAAGCACAATCCCTCCTCCTTTATCAGCCGGCTTTATTATGAAGAGGGGATTAGATTCCAAATTTTTCAAAGCTAGGTGTTCTGATTTAGATTATCTCAGCATTTGTTTTTATTAGCACATAGAAATTTCATTTCTCTTAAGATCTTATTTTCAAAAGCTAATATTTCCGGGGATACCATAGAGGATAATGGTGTAAAGTTGGAGAGAGGTTTTTTTCCCGATCTATTGTCCTTATCGGGTTCTGGGTCACTTTTGTCATGGAAGAAATATCTAAGTCTGATAATACAGAAAAAATTGCGCATTTCAACCTCTGTTTGAAAAGTGTCTGCTCTTGACACAGGAACAAAGGATAACCCTTTGGGCAGAACTTGTATTTCGTCTGGCAATAATGTATGTTTGCTCAGATTGAAGATGGGAGATACCAGGTTTGTGGCAGGATCCATTGCCGGGTGCGCATGGCATGGTTGCCCCACTGTCTGTTTCTTCCCCGTTTTCCCCAAATAGTCGAATTGGCACCAGTCTATACAAGAAACCAACACAAAAAAACACCTTGCTCCACTTTGGTAGCTTTCATCCGCAATCACTAAAAGAAAATGTACCTTTTGGCCAATTTTTACGTATCAGACGTAACTGTTCGGAGAAACAAGACTTCAAAACTCATAGTGAGGTATTGAAAAACAATATAAAATTAAGAGGATATGCCCCTCATACCATCAGAAGATCATATAAAAGGGCAGCCAATACTCAGAGCATTGATTGCCTCACCAAACAAGATAGCACCAAACTGGACAAAATAACTTGTGTAACATCATTCACTCCTGTGAGTAACAACCTGAGAAAGACCATCTTGAAGAATTGGAAGATGATTAATACCGAGTCCTTTTCCATTCTTCCCCTCCGTTTTGCTTTCAAATGGTTACAAAACATTGGAGACAAACTGGTACACACATATCCTAGATTGCCCACTAACTCACCCACACAATCGACACTCTGGAGTCCCCCCCAGTTGTGGGCCACTATAAATGTGGTAAAAGTCTTATGTGTAATTTCAACAAAAATACTAAGACTATTGATTTGAAAACTGTGGTTTGGAAACTAAATGCCTTCACCAATTGCACAACAAAATGGGCCATTTATTGTATAATTTGCCCATGTGGTCTTGTATATATCGGAAAAACTAAAAGAACTGTGCGGACCAGAATAGGAGAACATCGGTCCTGCATAAAAAATGGCACAAAAGACAAACCGCTAGTGGAACACTACCAAAAAATGAAACATTCTTACAATGACATACTATGGTATGTGTTACAAACCGTGGACGCACACCCCCGTGGGGGAGATAGGGACTTAAAACTACGAATGTTGGAACAAAAATGGATCCACAAACTGGACTCTGTGAAATGTGGATTAAATCTATATATAGAGTGGAATCTTTTTGTCCACAAATAAAATTCCCCTGTACTAAACCAATAGAGCATCAATATAGACAATCTGTTCCCCTCTCTTAAAATAGACTGAAATATCCCTATCTTATTGTACCTTGTTTTGGGAGAGAGCTATTTACATTCTAATCCCTATAGTGGGAAACCAATCTTCCGGACATTTAACAATGGCCGCCATGTTAGATCACAATCACTGCGTACACCTTGTCGCGATGACGCCAATACGCAGCGTATTAGAAATACAAGGCAGGTCATGTGATCGAGTAGCGATCGTTTGTACCTGCATACGGATTTTGAAACGATGCAACCGCGCCTGAATAGAAGTAAGTGCGTCCATGTTATATAATCATTGCCTCACTTAGGGAGTTTTTCATTATACGGCTTCACTATATGTCGTTTCTTTGAATTTATTTCCACAGGACGCTCGAATTATAAGAGCATTTGGCAAGAGAACTTCCCATACCAATTTGGTAAAAAGAAGCATTTTCTAAGTGTACTCGCAAAAAAACACATCTGGGAACACATAGCCCCAGGGGCTTAGCAGGAAGGTGAAGGTAGGAGTAAATACCCACCATTCGTTTTCCATTATAACAATTACGCTAGTTGAAACATATGGTCACCATTCCCTTGTATACACTGTTTCCAATGCAGCTCGATATGGTGCCGGCTGACATATGATGCATTCCTATGTCACTATGGACACATCCGTTGCAGTAAAAATAGATACCGCCCCCATACTTCTTGGAGCGTCGGTTTTGAGGAAATATGAAGGTATGATTATGGTTAGAAATCACCACTACACAGATACACATATAAGGTATTGTTTCTTGTGGATTAAATTAATGTATGTATGCTCCACAGTTTGGAGTATATAATCAGCCATTTTTTTTACTTGAATATAATGAAATTATTATTAGCCGAACTAAAGAAGAAAAATAGATTAGGACAAGCAAATCGGTTCCAAATAACACCAAGTGGTATATCTATTATTGAATATCGATATATCTATGATGCACATGTAACAATCAGTGAAATGGTTGGAAATTTTAAGAAAGATGAGGCAGTATTTTTAAATGATCATCCGTAATGGAGTTGTTTTTTAAAAAAATGATATATTTGTGTTTTTCTCTTTAGATACACTGGCTAATATAAAGCATTCCTTGTGCAATAAATGACATCAAACACAAGTTGTCTTTTGGGTGTCCTGACGAAAGCCTTAGTTGGATGACTAGACGTCCATGCGACAACAAGCTTACGCATATCATCTTGCGGTTTGACGTATATAAGACTGGAAACAGAGTCACTTCTGTCGACACTTTCCCCATGGGGGCTTTGTGCGAAATTATAAACAAATGCCTGCTATTGGGAGTCACTTTGTTTTACTAACACCACCTAAATGAACTTTGACAATTGCTAATATTTGAATGTTTTTGTATACAGTGTTCAATTGATTGTCATTTTATGTTGTGATATGTCTTTTTAAATAACTGGACTCTTTGGTGGTCCTTGATTCTTAGCATACATCAAAATAATCAAACGAAAAATATATTTTTGCAAAAATCTGCCTTCGTTCATATCTTGTGATATTTGTTGCTACACAAGATTTTGACCTATAGGTGCCTCATGTTTATCTAAATTTCCTGCCTACACTTGTGACATCAATAGGTAGCTTGTTTTGGGACACTCCTGTGCTGCTTATGTATTACAGACCACATCCCACAAGCCCCTAACAAAAAAGTGGTCTCCCTTTTGCTCATATAGCACTACCCCCAACCCAGGAGAGAGACAGCTTCAGCCTTAGTCAGTTTGCCAGTACCCAACCCAGTCTGCCCAGGTACCAGCACTTCTGCCTCCTTTGTCAGTCTGTGCAAGAATAGGAATTCCTCTCTAACCCTGCCTCAAACTCTTTGTCAGTCAAGAACTCCTCCCCTTGAACAGATCCACCCACTAAAACATTAGGCAATTTCCTCTGTGCCTCTCATTGTGCTAACTGCATTTCTGAATAGAACTTCTTACCTTTTTCTTGCGCTTCCTGCTCCAAGACAGTGATCTTTTTCAGCTTTCAACACGGACCCAGCTGCACGTTTAAATTCCCATTTTCAGAGATTCATGCATTTCGCTCAATCTGCATCCAGCTTATTTCATGCACTAATTTGCACTAAATGTTATGGGAATCTGTTACATGTTAAATGGGGTTGGGTTCATTAGTATATTAGGTTCACAATAGCATTACATTTTAGTGCAGTTCAGCCCATTAAGATAGCATCATGGAACAAAGTGATCATTTTCTATGATGTGCTCTGTGCGTTGGCATCTATTTAAATTCAGCATGAGTCCATACTCTTCAGTCCAGCAATGAGTATCACACCCTTGGCCCTAGTTAAAGTTCAAACACTCGCTAAAATGTGAATGCTGAAATGCAGAGTCTAGATGTTGAAATGCAGAACCTAGATGTTGCAGCAATTCATTTAATCTTGCTGAGATTGATCCAAAAAGTGACATTGAGTTGGGCAAAGAGGATAGCTCAGGGGCAACGTTCTTGTATTAGAAGAACACCACTGAGCAGTATGAGTTCAATACCCATGAAACGTGATATAAAAACTCAATTTAATTTTTAGTTCATGCCTATCTATCTGAGAAGGAATGGTCAATTTGCAAACAGAGCTGCTAAAGGGTTTTAGACGTAGAAGACTTTCCCTAGTCCCTCAGTAGGCAAATGTGATAACAGTAGGTGGCTTCCACATGCTCTGGCTGGTATGAGAGAGGAGCGAAAAAGTAAAGTAATGTGTGGAAGGTAGCAAGTCTCAGCATTAAGCAAACAGCCTCCATTCTCCAACACCATACTTACAAGCTTGTGTGTAGCTGTAAAGCCCATGGCCAGTGGCCAAGGCTAATCGTTCGTGCTAAGATTAAATCAGACTGGCAGGTTCCTTACACAGTGAAGGACTGGGAAAGACCCCATCTAAAAAACATTGTAGCAATTCATATATTTTACCTTTCTTTTGGGATGCTCCTGTGGCTTACAAGTGATTGTGCAATACAGAATGTTCAAGCTAAGGGGCAATTCTGCATCTAATATGTCTTACAAAAATGATAAATATTATACCACTAAGGTAGTGATTGGCACCTTATAAAAGCTTTCTAACATAACACAGCTGAGTTTAAATGAACACCAGAGTCGTATATCATGGGTTGCCTCATAAAACTCACCAACACATTTTTAAAAGTAATAAAAAAAGGAGTGTACGGTGGTGCAAGATGTAACACAGTTTTATTCAGGGCCCCAGGCGCCACTGAGACAGCAAATTCAAAAAGATTGCGAAACAGAACTGCATGAAAAGGTGATGTCACAGAACACCCCTACACTAAGAACTTTTATAGAAAACAAAATAATTATCATTTGTGATCATGTGATATAAAGCGTCTCCCCACACAAATTTTATTGCATCTTGTACTTTGAACCCATATAGAAAAGCATACATTGCAAGCAATGATTGAGTTCAGAGATCTTCCCACACCACCCTCAATTATACCCTGTGTTGTCCCAATCCACCTGCAATTCCCACAGTACAAAATGAAGTCATTGAAACATTTGAGGTGACCAGCAGAACTTTAATAATCTGCCCTGGTCAACTCATCCTGATTCACATGGGAACAGCTACCCACCACGTCACCATCAGAGCCTTGAACCATGGACATACTGCTGCACAAATGTTGCATATTGAGGACACTCTAACCCTTTTCCCTAGGAAAACGTTCTATGGGGCGATTTGAAACTGCTGTGGTTCTTGCTGACTCCATTAGAAAATGGCATTTCATAAATGATTTTCAATTATAAAATGGTCATGTATTCATTATTTGCTGTTGACATCGAAAAATAATAATCCTTGTGTCCTTCTCTTAACACTGGCTAGGGATCGCAGACTCTGCACTAATTTACCAGCTGCAACTGCCTTTGCAGCGAACAAAATGTTTGCACATGTTTAAAGCAGAAGCAAGCTTTTAGCGCCTATTTACTGCATTTCATTCTACCACTATGCATGATTATACTTATCTATGCCACATCATTTATGGATTTGTTTTATTAAGCCTCTAATTTCACATATACTGGAAAGAGCCCCCAACTTTTAAAGTGCTAATCTCGCAGCTGATAAGTGCGTTCCTTCATACCGCACTGAACTTGCATTTTTATTACAGTCTATTGAACCATGTATGAGTGAGGGTTTTTGTGTAGTTCATGCTGCACAAAATCACTTTTAGGTATTTCTTATTTTGGCAGCCAAAGAAAATATGATCCGTTAAGGAAAGTGATTTGCACAGGGTCACATAGTTTAGTTGAAGGAGGATGCCAGTCTGTGAGCCCTGCTTCTTTGTTTGCAGAGTTGCAAATTTGTTCACTTCACACTGCACATTTTCTTGCTGAATCTTTAGTTGTTCTCGGTAAAGGATAGACGATAGGCAAGGATAGCCCTTCTGTGTTCTTGCACAGTTGTTACAGTTTTATTTTGCCAGCATAAAATAGAATCTATGCAACCTATCAAATATAGGCATGCAATCTGGCGGGAGCATAAAAGCCTTGGTCAACCTAAATTGTATTTGCCATGCCTGTGTGACAAAATCCTCTGCCTGCTGCTTGGTATTTCAAACAGCAATGTGTCTTATTGATTTGGATAGTTTCAAACCAAGTTGCATACCGAAGATAAACGAAACATACAGTAAGTTATATCAACTGGTGCTTTTCACCTTTAGAAAATGGTTTAATTTTGTAACTCTATTTCTTTCATTTTGAGTTCTGCCCACCTCTAACCCACTGAACAATAATGGACACTGTTGCAATTACACCATAAACATCTTTCCAAAAAAAGACCCCTTAGTCCCTAAAAACATCAAAGTAGGTTAGACAGTGTACTCTGCCAAAAATGTGTCACACGTTAACAACAAAAGCTTAACTTCTGTCTATGAAACTTGCCATCCTGTGAATGGCTAAATGCAGCATATTGTAATTAATGAGTTCTGCATGTTTTCATGACACATTTTAAATCAACAGGCTTCATATAGGGAAGCAGTTTAGTCTGGGGAAGTGGGGAGTAGGTTTTACCAGGGAAAACATCCAGCAAACCCTGAATTCCTACCACTGGCCTCTTGCAGACAGGTACCACCCCTGTTAATACATCTCTCTCTCTCTCCCACCCTCTGTCTCAAATAGATAAAGTGTACCCCATGTGCAACAAAGCAAGCATCTGCGAAGTGGCAGATGAGGAAAATGGGAGGACTGAAAGCAACCCTCACCGTAAAATGGGGATGTATACGATTTCGCCGTGGCACAATTGCTCGCGGCCAAATTGACCGTGGTCAATTTGGCAGCGAAGCCTATTTTGCAGCGGCCAAATCCAGCCAAACTGAAACCCCCCCGCCCACCAGCATACATTTCCCCACCCACCCCCTACTTACCTTTTCGGCGTCCACTCACCTTCTGACCCTGCAGCGTCAGATCTGTTCCTCCTACGCGGGTCGGATCTGATGCCGCAGGGTCTGCTTTCCAGTTTTGTATCTTTTTTTTACACCCCCGCTACCCGCAAAGGCCATCACTACCAAACATGGGAAGCGGGGGACACACCAAAACCCCAGCTCCCCATGTTTGGTAGTCATTACCCAAATTGATCATTTCTAAACATTCAAATGGTACTGGCCAAATTCGGACAGATTTACCATACGATCAACTGGAAACAATTCATTTGGGTAATACCAAAGATGCATGGGGCCTGATTCATGGATTGGTTTGCACGTGCAAAGTGACTTTTCACTGGTGCAAAGTGACTTTGCACTGTACAAATACACTTTGCACTGCTCCATAAATCAGTGTGTTTGTTGGCAGTACAAAGTCACTTTGCACCAGTGAAAAGTCACGTTGCACCATGCAGAAATTGCCACGAATCAAGCCATGGTATTGGATATGGAAGGCAAGAACCTTTGGCTCAGAGAAAGGGCTGCTTGACATTTTAAGAACGCAGGAACCCATTTCACTTTCCTTAGTATGTTGGTTGGCAGGCTAAGACATGCCTCAAACCTCACTCTAACATGCTCAGGTGATGTGCTCTGTGGTCGCCCAGCTTTTGCCAGTAGTTTGTCATCGGGCCACCACTCTCCAGGTATTGAGGCAGCACCAGAACCTCTTTTTTGAGTGATGCTGCAACTCTACTTGTGGTTCTTTAAAATGGAATGAGAGCAGTAAAGATGAAAGGTGGGGTGTGGATTCCCCAAAGTGCCCCAAGAAGCTGGGTGCACCATCCCCTGGCAGAACGGGGGTGCAGCGGGTGCAGGAAGGAACGAGAAGCATGCAGACAGTGAATGAAATGGTGTTTGGGTGAGAGGTGAGAGGGTGGACAGTCCAATAACACTTCAATCTCGAATTTGTCATTAGCACTAGATCATACCTAGGGCACCTGAATCATCCCCACTAGTCGGAGAAGCCCTATTTAATATTCCCACTTTCATTAAGTTCACAAGGCAATGTACTGCCCAACTAGAGCAGTCCCATGTTTTGTTCCTCATCCATGAGTCATGCCGCCAATTATCTGAGTTTTCATCTCTTTTTGTGTATGTGATGAACGTCTAGGGTAGGGATCGGGTGGCAACAAAACTAAAGCTGCGTTGAAAGTGGATTCTCCATTTCTTGTTAAAAATAGAACATTGATGAGTGTGTGTATATACACATGTCTCAGGAGCTCAACTAATGCCAAGGTGTTTATGCCTTCAGCTAGCTGAGGCGTTTGTCAGATGACCTTTATGGAAGAGATTTCATACACCATGCTATGCATTAATCTACGCACACTATCTGGGTCATTTTGATGTAGTCTGCGGGTATCTCAGTTTGTATTCTAGTGATTTGTGAAAGAGGTCACTTTCGTGCCTTTTTTGCAAGGAGCTGCGGGATGGCGAGTAAAGACTGCCTTCTGTGGGCATTAAATGCACCTGCATGTGCTCCCGCCACTGCCAGAGTATCCAGTAGGCTAGGTGGGCACCAGCCTATGGGCCCCACTCCTTTTAGGGGTCCCAGGACAATGGATCAAAATAAAGCGGTGCAGAAAATGTATTAGGAGAACGTTTGCTACGGGGGCCCACACATTTCGACTGCCTATGGGTCTCCACGGGTAGGTATAATCCAGCATGGTCTCCCGCCTTGCAATGCAGGTGGAAATGCTGGCATGTGCTAGGAATTCTAGCTGTCTTTTGCATAGGGATTCATGTAAACTCCTTCTGCCATGCACGGACTTGGCGGACGACCCTTACCACGGTTTTTGCAAACCTGTGTAGATCAGCCCGAATGCAGAGTCTGCCCAGACTTCCATGAATGCAGAGTCTGCCCAGACTTCCATGAATGCAGAGTCTGCCCAGACTTCCATGCATAATTTACACCCATTCAAAAAAACTATTAAAAATGGAGATGAGTGCTTACACGCAAGTGTATGATATGAAGGGGTGTGATATTTTATTTATAGCGCGCCTATACACAAGTGTTTCAAGGCGCAACGAGGCATGAGATGGGAACAAGGGGGGGGACAAGACAATGATCCTACTATGCCCAGTGACATTGAGATCACGCAAGTGCAGGAAAGGGAAAAAGGGGAGAAGTGCTAGGGCAAGGGGAGGGGAAGAGGTGCAGGACAGAAGAGCGACAAAACACAAACAGAACGATGGAGTAAAAAACATATATATTTGAATAAATTAAATACATAAATAAGGAAGTGCGGCCAGCGAGTGGCAGTGCAGGGGTTAAATGCAGGCAGAAGGTAATTGAAAGTGCAGAGTAAGAGGACTATAGGGTAACAGATACAGTCACAAAGTGCAGTGTTGCAAGGCTGCAGTGCAGGTGTGCAACTGGGGGGGAGGGGCCTGGGCCGAGGTTCAGAGGGTAGCCAGGTAACCAGTGCAGTGACAGACAGGAGATCAGCAAGGAAGAGGAAGAGAGAAGGTAGAAGCAAAGATGAAGGTCTTCAGCAGCTTCGGAACCTGAGATGGTTCTGCTCAAGTTTCAGAGAGGCAGGGAGGCTGTTCCAGAGGGAGGTACCAGCTGAAGAGAGGGATCTGCCTCCAGCTTCTTGCTTGGAAAAGCGATTAACCCCCAAGGAGTTGGAGGTGGAAGCACAAAGAGCTTGTGTATGGAGATACTTCAGAAGAGAAAGCTGGAGCTATTTTGGTCCCAGGCCCCAGAAGGCCTTGTGGACAATGCAAAGGGTCTTGAATTTGATCCTTGCAGCCACTGGGAGCCAATGGAGAGATTTCAGTGCTGGAGAGATACGATATGATCCCTGGGCTTGAGGCCAAGGACAATTGTCACAACCCTGTTCTGTATGAGTTGGAGAGGACGTAGTGTGGAAGCAAGCAGATTTAAAAAGAGTCTGTTACAGTAGTCAAGCCTAGAGAGAACCAGAGCTCTAGAGACAGTGAGCTTCTGGGGAAAAGAGAGGAAGGGAAGAATTGTTACGTGTAAATATAAGCACTCCTTGTTGTACAGTCTATCCATTTTAAAATTGACCCTCGATGTCGCAACCAAATATATTATTTACTCATGACCACTGGACCACAGGACGAGAAATACAATGAGCATCTGGCTTGCCAACTGTAATGTACCTGAAAGCTTGCTAAGTGTGGTTTAACCCCTTAAGTGCTGAGGGCCTATATGTACGTCCTTAATTCCAATAAGAAATCAATCTAGGCTCCACCCACTCCCGCACTTAATTAAGGTTCCGTTCTGTCTTGGGCCAGATTTGCTCAGGCTGTTGAAAAGCTATGGCAAGTAGCTTCTTGGCAAATTAATCGAAAGCGGAGGTTAGAGTTCTTTCTACGTTATGCAACATGCTCCTTACGGTAGCTTGCACAGCATATCCCATGGTCTTAATGTTTTTCTGGTCCTTTGGCTTGCAAGACAAAAAAAACACATTTTTGGTTTGGCACTGCCCTAAATTGATGTGTGAGTTTGGTTTCTCAGACAGGAAAATAGCTTTAACAAGAAATCCTGTACATGCCTGGCTGACGGGGCAGGCCCATGCATGGGTGTCCTATTTTGGTAAATGAGATGGAGGTACAGTGCCAGTGAGCAGGTGTAGAGGGGGACAATTTGGCAGCAAGAGAGAAGGTGCTAATATATGGTTACATGAGGTATACACATATGTTACTATTCATAGCCTTTACAACTATGTGCAGGTGAAGGCAGGATTTGGAATTAGGCACGGGTGCCTTACTACACTAGATGCCAGAAATGGGGGGAGCGCATGATACATTTGCAGAAAAGCAGAAGCAATTTAGCGGGGCATTTTGCACACAGAGAGCCAGCCCACCTTGGGCCGGTGCATAAAGGTAGGAGAGGGTTGGGAGAGGTCGAAAATGGTGCACCTTGGCAAGTGGGGTAAACAAGTGGACTGAGAATCCCATGAGGAGGCAGAGACCTGGGGGAGCACTCTTTGAATGGAGGGATGTCTGTGTCACCCTGACTGGAGAGGGTCATCCCAGCCATGCATTTCTAGATATTTAGAAAACTGAGAGAGAAAGGATGCAGGTCATTAGTTAACAGGAATGTTATAGTCAGCCTTATTATTATTATTTTTTGTTAAGTAATGTTTATTAAGTATTAGGCGTTTTTTTATATAAGGGTTGGATGGTGGGCACTTTATAGCACTTCGTGTGTGTGTGTTACAATCTTGCTATTATACTTTTACATTTCTGTATTTTTAGAGGTTCATAGTGCTTTGTAGCAGCCCTAAGGCATCAGGTTGGAACGTTATGAAGCAGGGGACAAGGGAAAGAGGCTGCGGTAAACAGGGAGGATTAGTGTAGAGGCAAAGGTTGGACTTTGCAGGCTGCTGTCCATAGATGAATAGACTGGAAGAGGGAGGTGATTCATTTTTATGGAATGATGGCATTTACATCCTTTGTGATCTTTAAGAAATCTATTTAAATGAGACTGATATGGTTGATTTGGCAATCCCTTCGCATAGTGTCAAACTCATGTTTTATTTTCACTTAACACTGATTACAATCTATGGAAAAATAATAAAAATACAGATTGATTGTTAAGTGGGGCCTCAGCGCCAGGTATGCCAGAGCTACTGTAATTACTCTAAGCCAAACTCGATGATGAAGTAGACAAAATGCAAGGCAATGTTATCATCCAAATGAAGCAGGGACAGTATACACGCATTACAATCTTGAGACTCTCATCAAATTCATACAAAACAACACTTTAAGTACCTCTAATGTGTCATTTCTTGCATCATACATCATCACAATTTTACAAAACCTATAGGGAAAGGTGATTGGTTACGGGATATGGTTACATATGGATAATATAAGTGATACATTGGGCATATGATATCTGATGGCTCCTCCTGAGACCATCCCAATATTGGTAAAGGTAAAAGTGCATCACTTATAAGAAGACTAATTAGCTGGCATACTACATGGTGGGCGGCATGACACTAACGGATTTGATTTGTTGGCTTCTTGCTAACCAACCTTGGACATTTGACAGGTCATCCAGACATGCACCAGATGGGTACTACGGGGAGAGAGAACATGAACTGTTTTTTGTTCATTAAAGAAATTACAATCCCTCATTCCTAAATCCATGAGCTCAGCAATCTCTATGTTCTTGGCTTTCGTCTGTGTGTGCTTTTAGGGAGAACCACAGGTGTCCTATCTTCTGCTGGCATCTAATGAATAGCCAGTGTCTTCCAATTATGAGTCACATATGAGAGGACCATGTATGAAGTGGAATTACCTCTTATTTATTAGGATTTGACCTATTATTAATGTTTGTGCCATGTTTTCTGCTGCCTCTGGGCACTCTCTTGAGTTATTCTTCATGGGATCCATTTGGTTCGCTGTGCCGTGGCCTTGGGCTAACAAGGATCGTTTGTTCTCTACTAGGCTTGAATTAATTGGGTGTATCCTGCCTATGGCCCTCATTACGAGGTTGCCGGGAACCCCGTATTACTGTTACCGCCGCCTGGCATCCCGGTACATATCACAGGCGGCAGTGGTATGGTAAGTTCCCATTTCCATGGAGTCCTATGGGACTCCATGGAAATGGGAACCCTGAAACACTGGCACTGTTAGTAACGGTGCCGGTGCTTTAGTGAAAAACCTGCCGCTAGGAACCTGAACTACCAGCAGATCAGGCCTGACAGTTGTTCAGTGCCCCTACCGGTAGACACGAAGTAAGCTGTTCTGGAAAAGGTGGCGGTAACTTGTTTCCGGCACCTTTATTTCTGGACTGACTCACTTATAATGAGGCCCTATGTGCTGGGAATTACTATCTTGTGCCTTTGATCTGCCGTTTCCATCCATCCTATCTCCTTCTGGCCTTGGCACTCACTGCTAACTGCTTCTTGAGCTCTGCACAGCACTTTATTTCTGAGGATTCTGCCTTTTGAGTTCTGCAAAGGTCTCAAGGCTTTTGTCTATTTAAAACCATGCTGGGGCATCCATTCTAAAGAAGATGGCTTACCTACTACACGCTGGTTTCTATGTTAGTGAGCTATGTTCGTGTGTCGTTCGTCTTGCATTCAGCTTATACATTGGTTCTGTTCTGTTCTACATGTCTTGTGGTTACTGTGTTAATGTTTTTCATGTCTAAACGCATATTTGACCTAGTGCACTTGTTCTTCAAGTGGAGTGCCTATCTACTCTTCAGTCACTTGATACACACCTTTTCAAGCTCCCCACGACTTGTACCACACATCCAGCCTATTCTACTCTCTTATATCACACTATTTTCCGGGCAACTCTTTCCTGCAGACTGAGGTCCTGAAATCCCTTAGTGGGACACAATGCACCTTAACTCGGACAATGTTACATGCCTGAAGGCTACTATTGTGGCAAACTAGTGCCGTACAAACACCTAATAACAATTTGTATAATAATAATAATAATAATAATAAACAGATTGGATTGTTTTTCCATTTTTATTTTTCAATGAATTTTCTTTTCGATTGTTTTGTTGCAACATACTTAAAAAAGTATTAGATACTTTTGTATAATTCATCTTAATCCTGCTTGGATGTATCCCGAGGATACATATTGTTTCATGTGCCTGTTAATGGTTACTGTTGGTCTTCGAGTGAATGGGACAGTCCCTCTTGTTTTCATATTCATTCTTATTTTACCATAATCTCTACAGCCCAACATTTTGGAATACTTTTAAAAGTTGTACCAATTTCATTAAAAAAAACTGTTTGTTGTTTAATTAAGTTTTAGGTCAGCACTCTGAGTTTTGAATTCCTATGCATTGAGACTATTTTGCTGATAAAGCTTATTTTTAATTGTACACTTTTTTAACTTAAACAATATGACTAATACCACGGTTTCACCATTTGCATAAAGGCATTAAGCATGTGTCCTTCTTGCATACAGTTACTTGCCCTCTCAGTTATAATGAACTGGTCTTCATCGTTTCTTATTGCTCTCGTTCTCTTAGTATTAGCACCTGATGGTGTGCACGCTGGCAGACTTGGGCAATGTTATTTGGCTGCAGAATCCCAGGCGTCCAAGGGTTTTGCCGAAAATGAACTTGTGTTCTTGCTTTTCAATCCACAATATGGGATAGATTCAAATGCAACATTTAGATAGGTGCCCTTCACTGCGGCTTTCTTGAGTTGACCAAGTTTCAAGATAATGATCGTTCTTTCTTCATGCACCGTCTCCTCTAGCATGCAGGCAGACATACTGACCACTGATGGCCAGGCAGAGATTAACACATGTCTCCTCTAGCATGCAGACATACGTTCTGACCACCGATGGCCAGGCAGAGAGTAACACATGTCTCCTCTAGTATGCAGACAGATGTACTGACCTCCAATGGCCAGGCAGAGAGTAACACATGTCTCCTCTACCATGCAGACAGACGTACTCACCACCGATGGCCAGGCAGAGAGCAACACATGTCTCCTCTAGAATACAGGCAGACTTACTGACCACCGATGGCCAGGCAGAGAGAAACACATGTCTCCTATAGCATGCAGACAGACTTTCTAGCATTCAGATAGACTTACTGACCACTGATGGCCAGGCAGAGAGTAACACATGTCTCCTCTAGCATGCAGACAGACGTACTGACCACGATGGCCAGGCAGAGAGTAACACATGTCTCCTCTAGCATGCAGACAGATATACTGACCACCGATGGCCAGGCAGAGAGTAACACATGTCTCATCTAGTATGCAGACAGATGTACTGACCTACATTGGCCAGGCAGAGAGTAACACATGTCTCCTCTAGCATGCAGACAGATTTACTGACCACTGATGGCCAGGCAGAGATTAACACATGTCTCCTCTAGCATGCAGACAGACGTACTGACCACCGATGGCCAGGCAGAGAGTAACACATGTCTAATCTAGTATGCAGACAGATGTACTGACCTACATTGGCCAGGCAGAGAGTAACACATGTCTCCTCTAGCATGCAGACCGATTTACTGACCACTGATGGCCAGGCAGAGATTAACACATGTCTCCTCTAGCATGCAGACAGACTTACTCACCACCGATAGCCAGGCAGAGAGTAACACATGTCTCCTCTAGAATACAGGCAGACTTACTGACCACCGATGGCCAGGCAGAGAGTAACACATGTCTCCTATAGCATGCAGACAGACTTTCTAGCATTCAGATAGATTTACTGACCACCGATGGCCAGGCAGAGAGTAACACATGTCTCCTCTAGCATGTAGACAGACGTACTGACCACTGATGACCAGGCAGAGAGTAACACATGTCTCCTCTAGCGTGCAGACAGACTTACTGACCACTGATGGCCAGGCAGAGAGCGTAACACATCTCCTCTAGCATGCAGGCAGACTTACTGACCACGGATGGCCAGGCAGAGAGTAACACATGTCTCCTCAAGCATGCAGACAGACTTACTGACCACCGATGGCCAGGCAGAGAGTAACACATGTCTCCTCAAGCATGCAGACAGACTTACTGACCACCGATGGCCAGGCAGAGAGTAACACGTCTCCTCTAGCATGCAGACAGACTTACTGACCACTGATGGCCAGGCAGAGAGTAACACGTCTCCTCTAGCATGCAGACATACTTACTGACCACCGATGGCCAGTCAGAGAGTAACACATGCCACAGTCTTCTCCTCCAAGTTGCATTGCCTTAAAACAACATGACCATAAATCATCTGCCAGGAATAAGATTTACACGCATGTCCTTGTATTAAACTTTTCTCATTCTAAAATCTTAGCATCTGATATACTGTTAGATTTGTCATTATTGAATAATATGAAGGCTTAGCTCCTCGTTTGTCGATCAGTCAAATAGAATGCCAGCCCATTTCCGCCCATGTTGCTCCATCATGAATGTTTCATGGTCATTTAAGGCTTATGCAGTGTATCTAGTTAAGTGGATTGGCACCAATCTGCGTCTGCCAATTGTGCATGCACACGTGTCTACTCTTACATGTTGATGAAGATTGCTCGTTTCAGAATGCGGTTACAGCTGCCCTGCTTCCTCAGAATGTACAGGCGTGGATGCAGCCTGAGCCCACAGCTGCCTTCCCTAAGCCTTGTTACTTGCATGCTGCATAGCTGCTTGTGAGAATGGGTCTTCCATGCCTAATTATCTTCTCCCACAGTTAAAGCCAAGGTTGATACAGGTTTTTCTATTTGAAAACATATGGACCTGATTCACAGAAGCGTTTTCTAATGGTGCAATCCCATAGGAAACCGTTCTGTGAATCATTGTCTCATGAACTCTTGGATCAAACCCGGAGATCGCTGGGTTTCTGGCAAGAGATTCTGCTCCGGTGGAGATGCCTCGTGCATCCGGCACTTGTCATTAAGGAGCCGGATACCGGTGTGAATAGAACATCCCCATAAAATGTGGGGAGCAATACGTAATTGTGTGTGCGCCTGCCTTGGTGATGCAGTGCACTATTGTGAACACATGAACATGGGGGTGTGCTAATGCAGGAGGATTGAAGGCATGTTTCCATGCCACAATTAAAGGGACTACCATAAGTACTGTTAAAATGAGTTCCAAATGCTTGAAGTTAAAAGTATAAAGGACAGGTTACCTGAAGACCAGACCTTCTGAAGGCCCTACAACCTGATAATTCACAGTGACACCATAACCTGTAGCAAGGCTGACTAACAAAACCTTAGGTAGCTTACACAAAACAGTGCAAATACCCTGAGAGTTTCAACCCAAATAGACTTTTGAGATCTCCTCACCTGAGTAGCAGCATGGTACAAAAAAGAATTATAGAAAGATTAAATGACTTGAGTTCATTTATTTGTGGTCTGCTTGCCTTTTATGTCCATGACCCGGAAACAAATAACGGCATACTTGTTTGACGTGGACTGGTGAACTATTTTATGGGTGTAAACCAAAGGTAGCAGGCTTTAGAGAAATAGGTGCAAGTGGGCCTCATCATGAGTTGGGCGGTAGCCTTTAAATGCAGCGGTATCGGGGTTACCGCCACATTTAAAGGTCCGCCCAATCATGAGTATGGAGTGTTTACCCCCAACTGAGAGCTGGGGGTAAACACGCCAGAAAAATAATTATTATTGGCACAATTACTGCTCGATAATACCACCAGTGGTAATTGCGCTGAAAATTCCCCATTGGTCCAATGGACCCAATGAGGAATGGAGAATAACGTTTACCGCCCAACCCGTGCTCCTGCGGTATTACTGTCAGACGGGTGGGCGGTAACACAAATAAAGTTGGGCGGTATCCCATTTGGGATACCGCCCAACTCGTGATGAGGCCTAGTGTGTGATGTACATTTTAAAGCTATGCCATTAATTTAATTGACATCAGAGTCACCTCCACTGATGGCAGACCACTTACAAAGAACAATGGCTGCAGAAAAGGCTGTGGATGATGAAGTCCACAATGAATAAAATGCATCGCAGGCAGGGGTTGCGAAGGGCACCCTTTCCTTGAACATTAATTATGCATTAAGCACTGGGTTTGGTGGCAAGGCTGCTAGCCTGGGCCAAAGTGGGCCCGGGAGAAGTGAGAGCCCCTGCTATTGCTTAAAGACGTTAATAACCAAGCCCACAATCCCATTTATTTATTTATTTGTATACAGGAGGAACAATGTCACAAAAGAACGTACAATAGATGTGAAATCAGATTTGACGGGAAGCAATGAGCTTCTTATAATGAGGTGAGTTTGAGGGACATTGTGACCAGGTTGTGGAGGGGAATAAATGGAACAGTCCCTGGGAACAATACATAAGTGGACATACATAGGCTCTCATGACGAGCAAGGCGGTCTGGGAAGTACGGTACTGGTAAGCATGCCGGCACCGTACTGCCTGGACCACCATACTATGGGCTCTGCTCGCAGGAACCGTTTCACCCGCCAGGATTTTCCTGGCGGGTGTAACGGCACCCGTGAGCAGAGCACGTTGGATGCACCGGCACATGCAGAGTTGTGCCGGTGCATCTGACGTCCTCATCCCCATTCAGCCCTATGGGGCAGAATGGGGATGAGGAGGCCCTTGATTCCGGCACCCGAAAATGGGCAAATACCTGGTCCACCTAACTCGGCATGACCCGGTTCTTGCCCATTCACGGGTGCCAGAAAAAATGCAACTCTGGCGGAGTTAAGGACAACCAACATTGGACATTTTTAAATGAAGGTAGGCGGTACGGCCAGATGTGCTCAGGATGTGACCATGATGGGTGAAGTGCTAGAATGGGGGCAGAGCAAGTGAGAGAAAGAGGCAGGTCGAGGTGAGGGACATTTTGTAGCTAGCAGCCAGATGAGAGTTAGGTTAAGAGGGTAACTCAGAGGTGAGGCGGTAGGCTTTTAGTTTGCTTTTGAACAAATACATGTGGACTGTTTCTCGGATGTGTGGGGAAGAGAATTCTATGCAAGTGGAGCAACAAGAGAGAAAAAGCAGAAGCGAGAGGAAGTACAGGGAGGGCGAGGAGCAACCAGGGTAGTCGAGGAGGCAGAGCAGAGATTACAAGAAGGCTTATAGAGTTGGATAAAGGGGAATAGATACAGTGGTGAATTACTCTGTATAGATTTGTGAACCAGGAGAAGACAGTTTACATCTTGACCTGTTTTGCATCATCAGCCATCCAGCCTGGTGACGGTACAAGGAAGTAGGTGTGAAGTGAGGGAGTTCAAAGAGAGTCCTGGTCGTGAAGTAAATGATCTAATCGAGAAGACAAAATACATAGTTGGGGAGACCATAGAGGATGCTGGCACAGTAGTCCAGGTTAGAGAAGGCAAGAGTGGTTAAGAGATGCTTGGTTGTGTTGAAAGGAACGAGGTGCCTGATTTTCCTAATATTTAGGAGGTGAGGCAAGCTGCTGTTCCAGTTTTGGAGATGACAGAAGAGAAGGTGTGAGAAGGGTCATAGATGATGCTGAGGTTTCTAGCTGAAGAAGAGTAGGGGAGAGTGTCAGGTGGGAACTGGAAAGGCAGAGGAAGAGATGAGAGAGAGCTTTTGGGAGGGAAGAAGACTACCTCAGTTTTGGTAGAGCTTAACATCAGAGAGGGCAAAGCCATCCAATATTTAATGGCAGGGAGACAGTTGGAAATGTTGATAGAGAGATCAGAGGAGAGTCCATAAAAAGAGAAGAGGATGTGGCTGTTTTCTGTGAAGAGTTGGTATGGTAACCCAAAGGAGGAGATTAGTGCCCCAAGAGCAGAAGTGTAGAGTGTAAAGAGAAGCAGACCCAAGACGTAGCCTGTGGAACACCAACAGAGGAGTGAGTTGAGAGATGTTGTTGCTCCAGGAGAATGAGAATTGGTGAGATGCAAGTCAGGATTCAATCCAAGCAAGGGCTTGTTTGCAAATCCCAAGAAGAAATAGAGTATTAAGGAGATCAGAGTGATCGACAGTGTCATAGGTAGCAGACAGGTCAAGGAGAATTAGGGTAGAGGATAGGTTTGAGTGCTTATCAGAGTTGATGAAGTTGGACACATTCATGAGAACTGTTTTCATGGAGTGACCAGAGGGGAAACCTGCTTGTGGGGGTTCTGACAGGTTGTGGATGTCTAAGAAATGTGTAAGATCGTTGAACGCAGCCCTTTTGAGCACTTTAGAGTAGTGCAGAAGGAGAGACACATGGTGAAAGTTAGGGTAGGTTCGGGTCAGCCCCTTGCTTTTTTAGGAGAGGGATGACCGTGGCTGTTTTGAAAACAGAGGCAAATCAAGTGGAATCGAAGGACAGGTTTAAAAGCTCAACCAGGTGAGAGGTCACTATAGGGACAATAGGCTTGACTAGCTGAGGACCAAGAGGGTCTGAAGGGGCAAAAGAGCTGTTAGCCTTCATCAATAGAGATAGCACTTCATCAGTATTAGTGTGACTAAAGTGGGAGATGGAGGCAGAGGATGATGGTAGACTAGGTGGAGTGTAAAATGTAGAAGGAGGGAGTGTGAGGAAGGTCAGGAGAGAGTCTATAATTTTGGAAATTATTGCAGCTAGGTATTCAGCAATGTCAATAGCTGTGAGAGTGGAGTTGATAGTCATAGACTAAGGATGAGTGATGAGTGAGTTTAGGATGCCCTGTAGCCAGTGAGGATGGTTGGCATGAGAGTCAATGAGAGTTAGGTAGAATTCCCTTGTTCAGTCTTTCAAGAGTGGACTTGAGAGAGTTCAGGGCAGAGAGGTAGTCTTGCAGGTCCTCATGCGAGTGGGTATGCCTCCATTTGTGCAGCAGCAGATGCAAGTTTTGTGAAGAGAGTGCATGAATGGGGTGACTATGGTTGAGTATTCTGAGACTTAGGGGTGACAGCAAGCAGTTGGAAGTGAGAGGAGAATGAGTCATATAGTAGGGATTGGAAACTGGAGAAGGCAGTGTTGGTGGAAGAGGTATCTGGTGTGAAGGAGGAGAGTGAGAGCTGTATGTCGGATAATAGGTGAAGCAAGTGGTGAGGAAAGGTCAGAGGGTGGAAAGGAGATGGTGGTCGAAACAATTGAGTGACCAGATATGGATGCTGTGACTGTGGTATTAGTGGCTGGGAGAGAGGTGGAGATAAATAAGAGATCCAAAGAGTTACCCCCTGTGTGCGTAGGTAAGATATGGATAGAGTGGAGAGCATGATCACAAAGAAAAGACTGATGTTCAGAGTCCTGAGAAATGGTTGGAGAGGGAAGGTTAAAGTCACCTAAGAGAATGAGGTGATGTTCAGTGGAAGGAGAATGAAGGAGTTGCCCAAGATCATGATAGAATGGTCCAGCGGCACTAGGAGGGCGATAGATGGAGATGATGTGTACTGAGTAAGGCATGACAAATAGTAGAGATGTTGAATTCAAAAGAGGTAGGATAGGACATGGCATTGGAGATTTGTGAGGCATTGAGGTGGGAAGAGAGTCGGTGTCGGACGCCTCCACCTCTGTCAGTCAGTCGAGGAGCGTCAATGAAGAATGGTTTGGAGTTGTGTAGGGCTGGCAGAGTGGTAGTGTCAGATGAAGAAATCCAGGTTTCAGTGATAGCAAGAAGGTCTAGGGGAAGGAAGGCAGCTGGAGTGAACGTTGTGGGTGATAAAGGAGATTTTGTTGCATATACACTGAGCATCCCAGAGTGCAATGTTCAGTTGATGGGGTAGAAGAGTAGAGAACTTGAGCCACCAAGGAAGAGAGGCGAGGTGGGCTGGTGTTAGAGGAGATATGGTTAGCTCGTCGTCTTTAGTAGAATGAGGTGGAAGAGGAATGGAGTAGTGAGAGTTTTGAGCTGTGAGTTTATAATAGGGATAGGAAAGCAGGAAGTTGTAGCGTAATTGGAGAAAGTGTAGGGAGAGGTGAGTAGGAGGAGCAGCACGAGGAGCAGGAGTGAATGCATTTTTTTATTTATTTATTTATTTGCATTTATAAAGCGTGCACAAAGCCTGGGGGCATCGATTTGCTGTTACAAGGAGATTACTTAGTTACAACACAAAGCTATGCAGCTAGGTTACATTAGCCACTTGATAACATGTACAGTTCCATTACTAGGATAATTGGCTTGGTTACATTAGCTCATACCTGAGTTTAGAACTGAAGGATTAGTTACAGGTGTGATTGTGCAGCACAGGGTTACATGTTAAGCTGCATATCATGATACAATGAGAATGGGTACAGTTATTTGATTCAGAACACACAAAGTTCGAAGTCAATAGTATACAGTTGTTTGACATTCATTTGACATGTAGCGGTGGCTGGGTGGGCTTTAGAGTCAATATGTGTGAAGTTTTAAGCAGGGAGTGAGAACTAGGCACATGTAAGTGACTGCGTGGTGACTCTCAGCAGGGTACCAAATAAACAATACTGATCTCTGCATCTTACAGGTGTATGTGTGTGTGTGCACACGCATGTATTCCTCCCTGTCCTGCCGGACTGGGTAGCAACTTTGGTTCTATGGTTGAGCTTAGAATGACAGAAGCACGTGAGACACCAGCTTGTTAAAGACAAGAGATTGAGCACTGGTAGCTGAACCCTGCATTTCGGATATACATGCATCACTGTGACTAATACAAAGAGATGTTTAGTGATCTAAATAGCATCATCAAAACATTATAGATCATGCTGCACTAATAAAGCCTTAACGAACGAGTGATATGTCTTAATCGCAGAAAAACCACATACCCTTATACCCTAATGCAAAGCCAAGGGCCTTCAGCTGGGGAATGGTCAATGGCCCAAACGATAATGACCCCTCCTGAGATCTATAATGCTATCAGCACACATTGGGAATGGCAAAAGTAAGTGCTGAAGTTGTGGGTAGGGAAGAAAAAAATAGTAGCTTCATGGTGAGTAAAGTAAATACATAAAAGTTATTAGTGAATTAAATGTGCTTTATTTTGTTATATTTAAATAATGCTGTTTTTGTACATAATATGCATTTTCACTGTAATGTTGGTTGAACGGGAACAGCATTAGCATGAGCTGGCATGCAGTATTGTATGAGCAGTTTCTCTACATGAAAGTGAAAGCATTCTGCCATTATTTACCTTTCATTTTGGTTCTTACATTGGATGTTTCTTGTCACCTGATGGCACGGTGAAAAAAAGGTCCCCCTAGATAAGGAGTGTCATCTTGAAAGAACATTGCTGTTTCTTGAATGTAGAGAAATGCTTTCTGTATTTCCCTAATATGCTTCTGAAATCAGAATGTTTGGATTGTAGTAAACAACAGTAGTTATTGGCTGCATTCCAAGCCTTAATGATTCATTGAGGGGCGGTGATAATGACATCTATGCACTAATAACAACGCTTGGATGCAGAAATGTCCACAGGCACTTAGTTATGACACCATGACAGATGTAGAGCAGTTTGTGGGGGGTGAGTCGCAGTAGTCCGACAATAACTAGAGTAGATGATTTGCTGGCAAGGAGCTGATTTCTGGTAAGAACTTCTTTAGTGGAGAGAACTCTCCTTGTTTTCTCCTGTTTACTCTAAAAGGGCAATTCTGTAATTGGAAGGTTTTGTGTTCAGGAAAGTTTGAGCACAATGGGCCTCATTACAGGGTTGGTCGTAAATCTGCTGAAATTCCACCAAACGGATTTATCGTTACCGCCACTTGGTCCCGCGGGATGACTGCTGGATTACAAGTGGTGGTAGGCAGTGTTAGGACTCCATGGGGATTTCAGTGGATTTCTCCTGGAGGTTTTTCCTCCACCTTACCTCCAAACCTGTAGTTTGGTGGTGTGGTAATACAGCGGTAGTGCAGTGGTAACAACATTGCCACTGTATTACCCCCTTTTCTGGCCACACTGCCAAACTCATAATGAGGCCAATGTAACGTATTGTAGTGTAAAATGGTCTTGTTGAAGACACCTCTGTAATTCTGGTGGCCTTGTTGCTTGTGTGCTGGACTCTGATGGAAGCCTCCGTTTTAATGCATGATTACCTTGCTATCCTCTGCAAGGCCTGTACTTGGAAACAATGATTACCACTTAGCAACAGAGATCTATCAAAGAATTACACACCACAGCATAGCACTGGCAAGGAGGCATAATTCAAACCCTAAATACATTGACAACCAATTCTACTGAGTCATTTTATCATTTCCCATTCTATAAAGTCATTTTTGGCATTTTAATAGAAGTTAGCAACTATGTGAAACTGATCTTTTTTTTACATTAGTACCCGGTGTGGTTTATGATTTAATAAAACAAACACACCATTTGAGCCTGTACAAATGCTACGCTTGGGCCTGTAACTATGGGCACCAGAGGCATTACCTTATGCGAAAATGCCCCACAGGCTCAGCGCTTATTTCCTAATAAGTACATATTTTGCTAGAGCATTACATAGGGTTTCATTATGAGCTGGAAAAACAGGCCACTGGCTCCCAATAAAGGAAAGGATCGTATTCAAAGCCCTGACACTGACCCACAAGTGCATTAACTTCACTGCTCCTGCTTACCTTTCTCAAAGGATCCACCCTGTCTCCACCACCAGGCCAACCAGATCCCCGTACACCAACATGCTCTCTGTGCCACTAGTAAAAAGAGTAAAAGCGGGTGGATCCAGCTTCCCCTACCTCGCGCCCACCCTCTGGAATGCCCTACCTCCCACCATCCGTGGCGAGGACTCCCTCACCACCTTCCGCAAAACACTGAAAACTACCCTCTTCACATAAGGACCGACACATCAGCACGAATACTTATCATTTATGTTTGTAATTTACGCCCAAATGCAATATTTGTAACAACAGTATGATTTCCTGTACTACTCATAATGTGTCAACAATCACTATCATATGTACATGTAACTAAGTTATTGCAAGTAACAGCGCCTCAATGCCCCTGGGCTGCTTGCGCGCTATATAAATTTAAATAAATAAATAAATAAATAAATTAGAGCCTGTTTTTTTTCAGTGCACCTGATTTGAGTTTGTCAATTATGTAAGAGGATAATACATCAAGCATATGCATGGTGGTACTACCCCCAGAACCATGGTGGTTTTACAACCATCTTTATTACCACCTGCGGTAATACCTCCAATGGGAATGACCAAAACTCATAATCAGGCGAGATTCACCAGTTGCCATCAGTTGTAATGGTAAATCTGTTTAGTGGTACTAGCCCTTCCAATGCCACCACAACCGTAATGGCCCCTTTTAAAACCCCTGATGCTCTTGCATTGGGGTAATGGTGTTTTTCATAGTGCCTGTAACAGCTGCTACTGTAATTTTCTACCACACCGGTGGTTCAAGTGGGCGTTTGTGTCACAAGAAGTCCAGGGCAGAGCTGAATTAATTGTACTTGATAAACAAGCTTGGTTCCCATTTTATTGTGCAAAGTGTATGCGGGAAGTTGCATAGTGAGAACGCCTTCATGTAGTTTAATTAAACATGAGTATACTTGAGCATGATTTTGGGAAAGAACGTGGGGCATTAATACCTCATCATGAGGCCTCCAATGACTAAGATACTAAACAAGTATTGCTTGTGATGGCTGTCTATAATTGCCTTAGAGGAAGCTAGGGTGGTTGTGCAGGTGTGCTGCATGAGACTCCTGAATATTTGCTGAAGGTAAGTCTGAAACAGAACTGCAATTAAAGTACAGCTGACAGGTTGATGCACCCGAGCAGCTCTCTCTATTGCTCTCCACACTCTACCTCGCTTGTTTGTACAGATGCCCCTTCTCCCTACAGCTGCTCACAACCAGTATCCTCTGACTGCCTGTACGCTCAGCATGTAAACAGGCCTTCCCTGCTCTCCCAAATACCTAGATGAAGTCAGTTAAGTGGGTCTGTCTGCTTCTGCACCTCCTACTGCTCAGCCGCACCCCTATGCATCTGCTTTACTGTACACAAGAACGCCAGTGTAAACATCAATCTTCTTTATCTCTTCAGCACTTGTCAGCAATATGTTGGGCCCAAGTGATTTTATTATTATAATTATTATTATTTTTGTTTTTCCCCCTCGCTCCGCACTCTCCTTTTGTTCCCCACTCCATGCACTTCTCCCCCTCTACCCTGCACTTGCGTGTTCTCAATGTCACTGGGCCTAGTAAGATAGTTGTTTTTGTTCTCCCCTGTTCCCCTTCCCTTGCCTTGTCACGCTCTGAAACACTTGTGTATGAGCGCGATAGAAATAAAATATCAATATCAATATCAAAAGTGATCTCCAGACACAGCCTTCCGAGATGCTGTACATCATTTCACCCCTAGATGGCTCTTCTTATAGGGGTCCATGAACATGCACTTGCATGCCCTTGTCCTGGCCACACACAATTCACTCTGAGATGAAGGAGAGTCTGGCAAAAGACTTTCTTTGAAGCACACATGCTGTCCTCCTCCCATGGTTCTCTGTAACCCGTGTATACAGTAGATTGGGGACCAGGGTTGAGGCCTGGTGTACTTTCCATCTTTTGGGTCAACCCTTTAATCAGTTGCGCACTAGATTTCAAATTGTGCCACCAAAGTTATTTGGTCACCATATATTAACATTACTGAGTGGAGTGCATTTTATGGTTTTAGATTACTAATGTATTTATTATTTCTTGTTTTTATGAAGAGTACAGTGCACTGCAAAACTATAACAGTATGCATTATTCTATTTCTCATTGTCAGTGTGAAACTAAAATGTAGGCACCGCTCCCCGAATTCAAGTAAAAGAGTCTATACTAAGACAAACCTATTGCCAATTCCTTAAAACTAATTACAGAAAGTGTGTGGGATAGGGCATCGTGGGGTCAGCAGACACGTTTCAGTGCCAAGGACGAGTATGCTCGTCCTTTTTGCATAGACTTGCACAATAGCCTGGCAGTTAAGGGGTTATTAAACTGCTGTCTGACAAATGAAACAACACGAGCAGTGTTAAACTACAGGTGGGTTATTGTACATGCTTGTTCGAAATTCATGCTGCCAGTGGGAGGATACGGAGCGGCCTAGGAGTGGGCATCATGCATCTTGTGGCTGCACTGCAGAAGAAACTCACACAGCTGCATTTCATTTTCCCATTAGCTTTCTAGGACCACATGTCCCAGAATGCAAAAACACATCCTGTAGATGTCTGTGAAAACATACACCACTGCAGCCCTGCATCACAAGGGGCATCTCACCAATATAAAAGGCTATAGGGGGTAGTACTTTTAGATTCTGGATCCTAAAGTACCACTGAAGATGCTCTTCCTTCTCAAACAAATTCATTCCAAAGTGCTCAGTGCAAAGGCCTGCAGATTTCAGCTCACTCGGGCAATGAATGGTCCTTGGTGGAGCTGCACTACAATGCCTCCGCTGGGGAGGGTGATCCCCACACTGAAGGTGATTACCACCCATGACAAGGCAGCATCTCAAACAGAAAAAAGTAAGGCATTTGCCTGATAGAACTTAGGTCGTCAAGACAAGGGGCTTTGCAGCGCTTAACACAGAACGTGAAATTGCTACGCGCGTCTTTACTCAGGTTCAGTTCTGAACAAAGTATTTCCCAAGACCTGACCCGATACAATGGCACCATTCCCTAAATGCAACTCAGCAGATTCTACAAGAAGAAGTGGAGCATGCCAGGCGAAAGGTTCTCCTTCAGCAATAACCCAGTGTTGGGGAAGGATTTGCGCCCGGTAGGTTACTGCTCTCCACAGCTCTGCACAGTATGTCTCCTATTTTCAGAAATTATAGTTTCCATTTCCGTACTGGCATCAGAAGGGTGTCATACAGAGTACAGCCTGGTGTGTTCTTCTGATGAAAGCCCAACATATCAGCTCCTGTGACAAGTGTCTCATTCATTCTCTGTGGGTATTGGAAGGGTTTCATACCGTAATGGGGTACAGCACTGGCTGTTGTGTTCTAACAGTTAGTGGGGGCCTATGATAGTAAAATGTTGTATGTTTCTTTTCTTTAGCACCAACAACTCTTCCATTGCTGGAAGGAATCTTGGATGAGACATTGGGCCTCATTATAAGCTTGCCGGTCCCGTAACAACGGTACCTGTAAGCTTGCCGTTATCGTTGTTACCAGACCGGCAAACTACAAGTTCTGCTCGCGGTTGCCTTACCGCCCGCCAAGTCTGACCTGGTGGGGGTACCTGCACCTGAGAGCAGACCATGTCGGATGCACCGGCACCATTCACGAATGGTGCCGGTGCATCTGGCCTCCTCATTCCCATTGTGTCCAATGGTACTCAAATGGGAATGGGAAGTAATTATTACCGGCACCCGGCAATGGGGATTTACCGGGTCCGCCGGGGCTGGAATGCCCCGGTAAGTCCCCATTGCCAGGTGCCGGTAAATTCATGACTACCGCCGGAGTCCTAATGAGGCCCATTGCTACTGAATTACAGCATAGAGTGGATCAAGGGTCATGGGCCAGACCAGCCTGCACACAATTTCGGCAATGGGGTGCAGGTGAAAGGAGCAGATCTTGATGCTCAGTGAGTGAAGGGGTGACAGTCATACGAAGAAGGACTTTCAAGTGCCAGCCAAAAAGCTTGGTCACTGCAGGGTTGCTCCCGCCACCTGCACTCCTGAATGCCGAGGATTTGCGCAGAACTGTGGATCCAGAATCGCAGTTTGTGCCTCTTGAGGAGCAATGTGTGCCTTCTAAGGAGGATGGTGCAAAAGGAGCACGGGGGACTGGGATCTATGTACAAGGCTGGA
The DNA here is from genome assembly GCF_040938575.1 of Ambystoma mexicanum. Classification (NCBI taxonomy): domain Eukaryota; kingdom Metazoa; phylum Chordata; class Amphibia; order Caudata; family Ambystomatidae; genus Ambystoma; species Ambystoma mexicanum. The sequence continues at coordinate 638,431,779 of NC_090925.1, forward strand.
ATGCCTCTATGTTCACACCATCCCGCCAATATTCCAAGGCAGCTCCTACCTGCTACATTTCCAAATACCACCGAGGCGTAGACAGGGTAGGGCCTGAGCGTGCAAGGCCCACCCAAATCTGTAAATGTCCACTCAGCAGCACTGTGTGGGCATATACAGATGTTAATGTCACTTTGTTGGGCCCAACTACATCAGCTTCAGGCCCCACTTGTTAGACAATCCTGGCGTGCCGCTGGTACTGCCGCCTTGCACATTTCTTTAAGGAATTCCAGCAAACCCCACTTTGTCTGTTCTACCCACACAACCCCACTTGCCTTTACACATTCCTCTTCCTTGCCACCCACCCTTCCCTGCCACACTCTACATCTTTGTAGGGCCCATTTTGCCACCCGGACGTCTGTATGTTCTGGCCTAGCGGACTCGTAGTAGCGTTGCCGCACATGCTTCCATCGGCTTTCCTGCATACCAGCTTTTAATTGCTGGTATGAAGACTGAGTATGAGGAGCTGCCTCCTTTTACAACATATCATTAAAATCCCCAGCATAAAGTGCCGCAGCCATGATGTGTACCTGGGCTGTCCATGACTTGCCCATAAAAAGTACTGTCAGCAATCTTGGTAATTATGTCCTTTCACACCTTTAACAGTCATCATAATACCTCCATCCTCTCCTCAACACCCTACCCACCCAACCTTCAACCCTTATGGCACCTCTCTTGACAAGACACATAACAGTTATCCCATTGACAGCTTCAACCACACCACCGCAAGCCTGTCTTCTGCACATCGGCACCCCAGTAATCCCTTACTCCCCATGCAACCACTTGCCACACATGCTCCCTTGCAAATATTCCCATTGTGAGCCATTACCGTGCAGGATGACCACTTTATAAAGAATTTGGGTTATTTGACATTAACTGAAAAGTTTGCGGTTCATATCACTGTAACTAACATGACCATTATGGTCGAACAACCCATAGGGCCTCATCACGAGTTTGGCGGTAACCCTTAAAATCGGCGGTAATGCTATCAGCACCGATTTTAAGGGTCCATCGGATCATGAGTCCAAATACCGCCGGCGCCATTACAGCCGGCGCAAGTACAGCCGGCTGTACAAGCGTCGGTTGTAAAAGCGCCAGTAACCATTCGCGCTAAAACATTGCGATCACAAGTCCGGCGTAGGTGCAATTAGCGCCAGAAAAGCAGCGGACAATCTGCCGAAAATACCCCCAGCAAAAAGCTAGAGGTAAAAGAACACAGGCCACAGCAATAAGGGCCCAGGTGAACGCAATGCAAATCACAGGCCTACAAAGGACCCACCCATGCACAACACACCCTCCCCAACACCATTCCACCAGTAGGAGCAGGGAGGAGACAGCAATAAGGGCCCAAGTGAAAGCAATGCAAATCAGAGGACTACAAAGGACCCACACATGCACAACACACACTTCCAAACACCATGCCGCCATTTGGAGCCGGGACTCTTGATGTGGACTTCTACCTGCTGCGCCTGGAGCTACAGAAGCCTGCCAACCAGGCCAGGGCCCTGGGAGTGCAGGGGGTGGTGGGGATGAGGAGAAGGAGGAGGAGAGCAGCACCAGCAAGGCGGTCAGCCATCCCCAGGGATTGCCCAAGTCCCGAATGTAATAGCAGCCCTGGACTGCACACTTGTAGTACTCGTACCACCCCAGGCACATGAGGCAGCCTACAGAAACCGGAAACAGTACTATTCCCCACAAATGCACCACACATAAGTAGCCTGAGTAATGGCAATGTACATCCCACAAACCCTGTCCCCTGAATGGCCAATGAAATGCATTGAGAACAGTGCAGATTAGTGACAACCAGCAAATGCAACTGCAGCCGAAGGGAATGGCAATGACACATGAGGAGCCACTTCTCACATGCACAAGCAGATGGAAGGGCCCCTTTATCCAGTGACAAGTGAATGAGCACTGTCACATACTGAAACAGAGGCGTACCAAGTTGTGAGTACCTCATTGATTCAATGCTGCTCATAGCAGAACACACTCCACAATGTTATTGACCAAATGACAAGTATGGCAATATGACACTTGTGACTGAGCCCTGCACACCCATTGAACTTACCTTGTCCCCAGACCTGCTTTCTCTCCCCTGCAGGTGATTCTGGATATCCCCAGTACACATGGCTCATGACCCCTGTGTGTCATCCACACACTGCAGCGGAGAGGGCATGCAACCTTGCCCATGCTCGTACACAGATCTGCGCATTTGAGAGGGCATTTGGACTGCTGAAGGCTCGCTTCCGGTGCCTCGACCGCACGGGAGGGGCATTGATTTATGCACCAGAAAAAGTTGGAAAAATTGTACTGACATGTGCCATGCTGCACAACATCTGCTGTCGCAGGAATGTGCCACTGCCCCCCTGATGACGTGCCAGAAGGTGTCGCATGTGCACAAAGGGTTGGGCTGAGGGAGGGGAGGTTGGTCAGACAGGGATTGATTGATGTTTTTTTTTTAAACGGGTGACGGCTGCATTTAACACATGTCACTTCCACATTAAATAGTACTTTTTCACAATAACTACTGTCCATGCTTTTTGGTTTTTGAAATGTGATTTATTCTCAGTGTAACAATCTCCCCTCCCCCAGTGAACACCCAGCACACAATCCCCCCTCCCCCCAGTGACCACCCAGCACAGAATCCCTCCTCCCTCCAGTGAACACCCAGCACACAATCCCCCTCCCCCCAGTGAACACCCAGCACACAATACCCCCTCCCCCCAGTGTACTCCCCACAACAGTGCAGGTAGGTGCATGTTTGTTATCAGGGCACCCACGACAATGCCATTTCTGACTAGGATGGTCATGGACGCTTTCCTTAACCAGGCCCCTCTGGTGTGTGTGACCTCAGGTGGCGCATTGAACGGCGCCTAGGAGTCAGCTCAAGGGATCCCTCCGTGGGTGTGGTGGAGGTTGAAGGGACTGACCCGGCTGCCTGCATGTGCTGTCGGAGAAGGTTGTTCCCCTCCCTTGTCTGCTCAGCAAGTGCTGACACTGCCTCGCACAACTCCCTCACCCTTTGTCCAAACCCTGTCAGGGCTGTGGTGCATTGTTCTACCACTCTGCGTGTGCACGCATTGTCACGCGCTATGTACTTGCATCCATGGCGTATGGATGCACTGATAGCCTTGATGTGCCGGCTGTGCACCTTGGCCATAGATTCAACTTTGGCCTGTTTGGCCTCAATCATGTCCAGTCGGCCCATCGCTGCTGCCCCCGTGATGAAGGGTACCCCTGGTGTGGCAGGTGCGGGCCTGCCACTTGTGCGCTGTTGGGGGGGCCGCATGTGGACATGTTGCCGGTCGTCAGGGCTGCCATATGATGGCGTGTCCTTGTCTGGCTGTGGTGTGCAGACACGACGCACATGCACACGTGGGGTTTGTGCTTGCTGTGTGCCTGGCCCTGGGGTCCCCTGTGGTGTGACCATCCCTTCAGCGTCACTGCTTCCAAGTGAATGCAGACGTCCTGCCTGATGCGCACGTGGAGGTGTCACTTCCACGTCGGGATCCGATCCACAGGTGAGTCCCTCTGCATCGGGGCTATGCCTAGTGGCTTGGGGCGAGCTGGCCGTGGACTCCCTGCGGGCATGTGGGTGCTGCAGTGGTCTGGTAGGGCTGCGTTGTGGTGGAGTGGGAGGTGGCCTGCATCGGTTCCCTTCCGTGCAACCCCTTTGTGGGGTGGTGGTGCTGGTGGAGGCTCGCTTCCTCGGGTGCCGTGATGGTGTGGCCTCCTCCTCATCTCCTTCATCCCGTGGGGTTTGCCGTGTTCCTGTGGGGTACATAGGGTGTGGTTTGACTTCAAGGCAACCTACATTAGTATCATGCAGTTCATGCCATCAAGAGGGATTGAAGACAGTATCAATCATGCATTCAAATTGCTTTTTGTTCAGTCGCCATGTGGTGCTTGGTGTGAGTGTGGAGGTACACTGCATGGGAATGTTTGTGTGACAAGATTACATGTGGGGTTGGGGTGCACTGCGCTCAGGGTCCTAGAGGTGTATTCTTGCACACTCAAACTCTGCGTAGCTGTCCCATGGCTATGGATGTCTATACCCTGCCCCTTCTATTGATGCACTGCACCTGCAGGGTAGTCTAGGCAGCACTATGGTTCAATGGATCAAGGGGTCACTTATGGGTGTCTGCAGTGCCTCACAGGCATTTCTTCACATTCATTCACTCATGGTCTGCATTTGTGGTACTTTCAGTTGCATGCATTTGGGGTGGGACTCACCTGCAGTTGGATCAATACCAGTGCCTGCCTCCGCTCCACCAATTTCCTCGATGGTGCCGATGTCAATCAGGCACTCATCTTCTCCTCCCAAGGTGTGAGTTCGGGTGGGGGTGGTGGTGGCCCTCCTCCGGTGCCCCTGCTTGCACTCCTGTGCTGTGAGAGGATGCCGCGGACTCTCACACGCAGGTCGTTGAGGCGCTTGCGGCAATCCTCCCCATACCGGGGCACTGCAGTGGCCCTTTGGCTGATGTTGCACCAATTCTGTTCTCTGCGCTGGCCACTGGTTTTGTGCTGCTGCAGCTCTTCGTGATGGATCGTGGCCTCCTCCACCAGTACAGCCAGCTCCTGGTCGCTAAATTTGGGCTTTCTCACCCTGTCCAGGGCAGACTTGCCCCTAGTGCGCTCTTGTGACATGATTTGGTGTTCATTCGGGTGGATGGCTTCCAGGGGCTGTGATATCCAACGGATTGTGATTTCCAAGATGCCCGCCGCTTTGTTTCCCGTTCCGGCGGTGACGGGTTTCCCGCACACTAATAGCGCGCGCTCATTGCATGCGCTATTAGCGCAATGTGGCGGTTGCGCACATTGCGCCGGATTTACGGGTTCTACCCATTGCGCGCTATTTGCGCTACCGCCATGTCCCTCTGCGCGTGCACGAAAACTCGTGATCTGGCGGATTCTCCGCCGGGGGGCTTGGCGTTAGCGATATTTACGTTCAACAGGAAAACCGCTGCATTTCCGCTGAACTCGTGATGAGGCCCATAGTCTATAAATACACTCCCCCCCTTACTTACTTTTTGGTGGCACACCTCGCTGGGTGCTGCCGAATCCACAGGCTCCCTGTGACACCGTTCCCTTCACGTATGTGCTTGGGAACCAGAATTCCTTCCTTTTTAAAAAAGTTTATTCCCGTAAGCAGGGTCTCCCCTGCAACTCTCTTCCCATTCCGCAACCCCCCCCCCGTTCCCCTTGTTCGTTATAAGGGGTTTGTATGCCATATTTGTTCGAATTTTTAGGCTATACAAGATTTGTGTACAGCCTAGATTTGGTCAAATATGCCACATGGTTTTTTTCATTCCGTTTTTTGGTGTATTTCCCTTCATCATTAGCTACCCCAAACTTTCCCGGGCTGACATATTCTGCATACCGTTCAAACTCCTGATCGCTTTTTTACCAATATCAAGAATAGTTTAAAAAGTCAAGTTTGGTGAGTCTTTTAAAAAGTGTTCCTCCCTCTTAATGTGAGGACCACAATGATTGCATTTCACGGGCATCACACCCAGCACATGAAGGGCAAGATGAACTCATGTTTATGGATGCTTCACTGACACGTACAGCCAGTTGTGCTTGCACCCTCACCTGCTGCCCATCGCGTTAGTCAGTGTTTCTCACATATACCTTGGGCCAGAACACAATGGCCTCATTCCGAGTCTGGCGGTAACCCTGCCAGTGCGCCAGACACAGAATTAATTACTGGTGCCTGACTTCCGGGTGTCACCGGGATATTCCAAGTCCGGCGGTTCGGGAAGTCAGCATTTTGTTAATCCCCATATGCCCTATCGGACTCTATGGGAATGGGGGCACGGGAGCACCGGCACCGTTAAAAACGGTGCCGGTGATCCCGTGACAAGTCTGCCTACTGTGGCCGCTGTGCCCAGCAAGGTCAGACCTGTCGGGCACAGCAGCTACGGCAGGCAGACTTGTAGTTTGCCGGTCTGGAAACAACAGTCCCGGTAGGCTTACCGGCACCATTGTTTCCGGACCTGCAAGCTTATAATGAGGCCCAATGTCTCTCGCAGACACACCACTCCAGCTCCCAAACCCGAGCCACCCAGACAGAGGCAGACTGAGTTCCTCAGGTATCCCTTTGCTATATGTTTACTTATGCATTCATGGTGAATCAACATCTGCAAAGAAAACACAAAAATGTTTTGTATTTTGTTCAACTGGATAGTGGGGTAGAGTTTGCATACCATGGGGAAATGAAAATGTTAATGTTGATTGACATTACTAAACAATACTAAAAACAGTACATCAAAACTCTATGCAGGGCTACACTTACTGAATCAGGGCAGTAGGATATGTAAATACAACCCAGGGCTCGCCAGATGTTTTAAACAATCACTCCCATGCCCCCATCGCTTTGAATATACTGGGTAAGGCCGGTGGGAGTGGTTTTGCAAAACATTTGCACAGGATAACAGCTTAGCTTATCTGGATGTTTGCGGCTCTGGAACAGATGTGAAATTAAAAGGTTCTGGTTCATTGACACTACTAGCCATTAGAAGAGAGAGAGACGGGCAATTACAAGTCCTGTGCTGGCCTGTCGATACTAAGTTAGGGTTTGCTGCTCAGTAGGACACATGGAGCTAGATTACAGAACCTTTGCACCGGTACAAGAGCAACGTTGCATGGTATCAGCACCCTAGTGCCAAACCATTGGCGACACGTTACAAAACCTTTGCACCATCACAGGTGCACTTTTGCATGAGCTGAGCACTGGGGCAAAGATTGCCGATGGGCAAAAAACTATTCTTTCCATGCATTTTTGCACCAGCGGAAAGTTTTCCCTAGTGCTAATACGGAATGGGCCTCATTACGAGGTTGGAGGTAGCCGGCTACCTCCAAACTCGCATCCGGGTCCAGCACCCGTGAATGGGCAATTACCAGGCTATTCCCGCTTAGCCAGACCCGGTAATTGCCCATTTGCGGGTGCCGAGCCCGGTACATCCCCATTCCCATTTGAGCCCCATAGGGCTCAATGGCAAAGGGGAGGGTGGTAGCACTGGTACCGTTAATAACGGTACCAGTACTGCTATCATGTTCTGCTCGCGGGTGCTGGTACGGTCACCAGGTCTGACCTGGTGGCTGCAAGGGCACCTGCGAGCCGAACTCCTAGTATGGCGGTACGGTAGCAACGGTGCAGGTAGTGATACTGGCACCATTGTTGCCTTACCACCATACTTGCAATGAGGCCTAATGTCTTTGTCTTTGATTTATAAAGGAATGAGAACATGTTCTAGGGTCTCAACTACCTGCCCTATCTACAGGATATGGAAAGGTAAATGAACTTTATCACTTATACACTCATGCTAGCTTACACTTGCCCACACTGCCAATACGTGGTGCCACCAATCCCTCCTGATACAGAGGAGCAGAGACAAGAAGGAACGCCTCAAGCTCTTAATGGTACCTAGACCCTCAATGCATTTACAGTGCAGCTAGAGTGTAAGTCACAAGTAAAATGACAGTGGTAGACCACCAGAAAAGCACATTGTAACATTGGTGAAGAGCAAGGACGAATGAAAGTAGTCCTAGTGGGACCTGAATATACAACAGGATAGTGGAACCATCCCAAGACATCTTTCTTTAAATAAATGCAACTTTGAGGTGTCACTATTGGTGACACCTGTTTGCAGAAGGGCGACAGTATGTAGTTGAAGAGGCTCGCCAACCAGTATGGGCCTCCTGATTCACAGAGCGTTTTCCTATGGGATTGTGCCATTACAAAATGCTTCTGTGACTCATGCCCTATATGTTCTAAATGAGAAGGCACGGTCACGTGTGTCCAAATGGTTCCATTCAGATGATCCTTGGTTGAATTATTGATTGACTATTGTTTGTTTACTACTGATTGCATTGCCCAAATGAAGCATCCATGCATGAAACACACGTTGGCAAAAAAGTATTGGTTTAACACCAAACTACTGGTGATGCAATCACGAATGAAAAATATATGATATGTAATAATATTATCAATGTTATTGTTACTTAATAAGATATTCATTTATAATAAAATATTCGTAATAATAATAATAATAATAATAATAATAATAATAATAATAATAATAATAATAATAATACCTTGTATAGCGCCCTACTGCCATTTTCTTTGTTGGCTCTGTGGGAGAATTGGGTGGTTTATGAATGGGATAGTGGAAGTGGAAGATGCATAACATGTGGTGTTGATGAGTGCAAGTTGGAAGTATCTGGTGCTTGTGTGTTGGTGTGGTTCCATGGGATCGGCACAGTCGTTTCGGGTAAGCTGGTATTATCCTGACTGGGGAGAGTCCAAGGATGGAAAAGTGTACAGAGGGCCTCAGGTGGTGTTGCCTGCTGATGTGGGGGAGTTTGATAGAGCTGAAGAGCCATGGCATAGCGTGCTTGTCTTCCAATGGTGCGGATTAGGCCCATGATCACTATCAGTAGGGTGGGTGTGCATGTGGTCTATGATGAAAGGGTGAGATCATGCAGATAGGTCTGGTAGTGGGAGGGAAGAGGTAGATGCAAACGTAAATGCACAATACTATCTGGAGTACAATCTGGCCTAATGGCGAGGTAGGTTATTATTGGTTGTAATTGGTAGGTTCCCTTTGGGCTGCTCAAGGCCTGATCCTTGTAGAGTTCACTATGGTATGGGAACCAGTGGGGTGAAGGAGGGCTCCTGGCTGTTTCTATAGTTTGAAGATGTGCTCCATGAGAGGCCCATATGGCTAGTAGATCTATTGATTGGGCGGTTTAGACACGTGATCGTGCGGTGGAGTCAATTGAAGAACCAGTCTTGTATCTGCTTTCTGAAGGTTAGGTAGTCTTCCTTCATCTGTACAGGCGTTTTTGGCTATGGGATTCCAGGGTCTGGGTTAGGAGGGAGAAACTGAAGACTACATCTTTCTATAGGTGGTTAAAGTTAAAGCTGTCTATTTATATACTATTCATCATCCACCTGAAAATGAAGCTGTCTTCGGGGCTGTACTTACATGCCTCATGCGTACTAAAAATCCACTTCTTGTTTGTTCCCAATTTTAATTCACCATGTGGTGATTCTTCGTGTACCTATTTCATCTCATCAGAAAGATTTTGCAATTATTTCAGTTTTTGTTAGAATTGTATTTTTCCACTTATATCAAAAGGAATACACTAGACTGGGCTGTTGGAATATCCAACTGTGGCTTAACCCGTTGATTGGTCTGACCACTCAATTGTTTCCTTTAATTTTTAAGTGCAGTCAGTTAGTTACTATCACCAGGAGAAAAAAAAACATCAACTTTAAATGAAGACTTTTTATTTCTTAGGCATGAATCTCTTTCCCTGCAATTAGGGACCGTATCTGTTGTCATTGATGGTTCCTGTATGCTAATGACATGTTTACTCATTTCACTGCTGATATTTCTAAGGCTCTTGGCCCTATTTGTTTGTTTGTTCGTTTATTTATTTGTGTGGCGCACCTAACCCGGGGCTCTCTGTGTGCCTTTCACAAGGAGGTTACAAGTATACTTTCAGCTTGGTTACAGTAGATGCACAAATACAATACATACAATGAGAAATACAAAATAGGTGAGGAAATATATACAGGTAGGTACAGTTGCAAAGGAAAATAAATAGACAGTGAGATAGTGGTTACGAAGCAAAAGTTCAAAAGTCAGATATACTCGTAGGTCCAGAAGTGACTATCCCGTTGTATCATTAGTAAATAGCCACTTTATAGTGTTGGGCCTGAACATGAAGAAGGGGTGGTTGGCTCTCAGTGAAGGTGGCAAGGTGTTCCATGCTTGTGCTGCCTTAACAGGGAAGCTATTTCCCCCTGCTTTTTTTGTTTAAATCTAGGCACAACCAGGCAGGATAAATTGGCTGTCCTTGTAGGTCATGCTGTGGATTTTTTAGTGAATATCTCGGAGAGGTAGATAGGGGCTGCTTGGTTAAGTCGTTTATGCGCCAGTGATGAGGTTTTGAGCATAATTCTGTCCTTAGTAAAGAGCCATTTTGTTCTGTCTCATCAGGTGCGAGATGTGATCTCTCCTTGGTATGCCATGAGCTGCTCTAAGAGTATGATTTTGTAACATTTGGATTTTGTTGGTAATGTATTTGTTCGCCCCCAAGTACAAAGCATTACAATAATCCAACTTAGACAGGATAAGTGCTCTGGCTAGGATTGTTCAATTTTCTTTAGACAAGAATGGTTTGCAAGCTCTAATCAGCTTACAAGTATGAGCTGTAGATGATGCCATGACATTGGGGGTCATTACAAGGTAGGGGGTAACCATGCTGCTATTAGCGGCATGGCTACCCCCTTACCGGGTACCGGGCCCGGGTTCCTTGAATGATGAATCACCGGCCCATTCCGACTTTGGAGGGCCTGTTAATTCCTCATTCAAGGAACCCACTGGAATGGGGAAGGTGCTAACAACGGGCCTGTTAATAACAGGCCTGTTGGTAGCACCCTGGTCTGGTCGCGGGACCCACTAAGGATGCCTGGTTTTACCAGGCGGCCTTGGTGGGTCCCGTGCGCAGAACTGGTAATAAGGCAGTAAGGGGTTGACGGCTCCGGCACCTTTACCGGCTCCGTTAACTCCTTACCGCCTACCTCAGAATGCCCCCCATTGACTTGTTTGCTGAATGTGAAGGCAGAGTCGAGGTAAAAACCTAGAGTTTTTACTTCTTTGACCACTTTAATAGAGTTACCATCGATATCGAAGGAATTATAGTTCAAGCTCAATTTGTTAAGGTTGGATGTGGTTCCAAGTAATAGGAGCTCGGTCTTGTCATTATTCAGACATAGGCCATGTGCAGCCATCCATGCCTGGATAATGAGGTATATTTTGTTCACCAAGGCCAGGTCCTTGTCATACTCTCCTGTCAGAGATATGAGGATCTGGGTGTCATCTGCATAGTTGGTGTAGGTGACACCCAGATGATCCAGGTTATAAAACAATGGCTTTGTGAATATATTATACATAGTGGGAGGGACACAAGAACCTTGTGGCACACCACAGGTAATCGAGATTGGACCTGCAGCTGCTAGTAGGGAGAAGACTCTCATAGTCCTGTTGTTCAAAAGGATTTAATCCAGGTGATGGCGTCTTGTGAAAAGTATGCCGCCGCGGCCAGGTGTTTGCAGAGTACTTGATGATCCACCAGATCAAAGGGAGCTGAAAGATCAAGGAGCAGCAGCAAGGCTGTTTTTCCTTTATATTTCAGCTCATCGATCTGTGTTTTTAGGTCTATTAAGGCTGTCTCGGTACCATGACGTGGTCTAAAGCCAGATTGAGTGGCCCCTAAGAGGTGGTTAGATTCTAGGTACTCCTGTATTTGGATATAGGCCACTTTGTCAAGGATCTTGAGTAAAAATGGTACTGTGGTGATCGGCCTGTAGTTAGTGGGGATTGAAGGGTCCAGTGATTGTTTTTTCAGCAAAGGTAAGTCCCAAGACTCCTTTAAGTTACTAGGGACAGTACCAGATCTGAATGAGGAGTTAATTAATTTAGTTTGTTCAAAAGGATTTAATCCAGGTGATGGCGTCTTGTGAAAAGTATGCCGCCGCGGCCAGGTGTTTGCAGAGTACTTGATGATCCACCAGATCAAAGGGAGCTGAAAGATCAAGGAGCAGCAGCAAGGCTGTTTTTCCTTTATATTTCAGCTCATCGATCTGTGTTTTTAGGTCTATTAAGGCTGTCTCGGTACCATGACGTGGTCTAAAGCCAGATTGAGTGGCCCCTAAGAGGTGGTTAGATTCTAGGTACTCCTGTATTTGGATATAGGCCACTTTGTCAAGGATCTTGAGTAAAAATGGTACTGTGGTGATCGGCCTGTAGTTAGTGGGGATTGAAGGGTCCAGTGATTGTTTTTTCAGCAAAGGTAAGTCCCAAGACTCCTTTAAGTTACTAGGGACAGTACCAGATCTGAATGAGGAGTTAATTAATTTAGTTATAAATGGCCCCAGGTCTCTAGCAGCGTCTTTTATTATCTGTGCCGGACAACTGTCTCCTTGACACCTTGAAGGCTTGAGGGAGGAGATGATTTTTTCAACCTCATGAATCGAAACTTGAGAAAAACTGAAATGTTGATGAGATTTACTAGAAGAAATTGTGTCTGTGCTATGCTTACTTATGTTAGGTAGATTGGCTTTTTTGTTGGCAATCTTACTTTGGAGGAGAGAGATTTTATTCGCTAGGACGTTCTGGATATTCGTGCACCAGAGTTTGTCCTTCAGATTCTCATCTGACTGCGGAATGGGGGCTTCCATTTCCCTTAGGATGGTGAACAATTCCTTGGTACTTGAGCTGGCTTTATTAATCCTCTTGTTATATGAATCCTGTTTGGTGCATATTATTTCCTTTTTGTAGAAGGCACCCAGGCTGATCAAGTTAGTTTTGTTTTCCTCAGAAGGAAAGAGTTTCCACACGGGTACAAGTTTTCTTTTTTCTGTTCTCAGAGATTTTAGGTGGGAGGTGAACCATGAGTTCAAATGAGCTTTGGGTTTACTTTTCCACATCTTAAGTGGAGCAATAACGTCTAGTGTTTTAGTCATGGTGACGTTATAGGCATCTACTAGGTTATCTAGGCTAGTAGTGTTTGGCAGTGAATTAAGGGTGGGCATGATAAGTGGTATGAGCTTATCTGCAGTAATGTTCTTTTTATTCCTTGTGGGGAGGAGAGGTGCTAAAGGAATGACCTTAGACTTTGAGGTACTACCTGATATATTGAATGAGAGCAGGGCATTATCTGTCCAAGTTTGGGGCGTGATGGATGTGATGTTCAATGCACAATTACCGAGAGGTCTTCTTCGAAAGAGCCAATTGGTCCTGGAGGTCTATATATTAAGTGAATTATTAAAGTGCCAGAATTAGAGATTGGTAAATTAACTGTGAGTAGTTCACAGGAGCTCACAACCGAAGAAGTGGCTATTCTCATAGCTAACTCGGATTTGTAGATGAGAGCCATACCTCCACCTCTAGAGTTAGCTCTATCTGCTCTTTTTATTTTGTAGTTAGCAGGTACTGCTAGTAGGAGGGCCGGGCCTGCAGCCGCGTGAAGCCATGAAGCAAGGAAGTCGAGATTGTCTGTCGTAATGAGATCTGCTATTTCTGTAGCATGTGCCACTAAGGAGCAGGCGTTAATTAAATCGCCCTTAAGGTTAGGGTGGTAAATGTCATTTGTTGCAACATCAAGTTTATCCTGCCATATTTTGAGGTGTGATCCTGGCCTGGAAGTTAAGTCAGGGTTTCGTTTTTTACTGTTATAAGTTTTGGTTTTGCTGTTGTTACCCTTAACAGTGGGATTAGTTTTGCAGAGGGTATTGATCGGTGATCATGGAGTTTAGTCTGCCCGAAGTCTGGAATTTCTGGGTAAGGGAGAGCATGGTAGTTTAGCTTTGCTGATAGAGTGGTTACACTTTAAGATAGTGTGGGGCAAGGTAATGGATCCAATGCCACTGGCGTGTTTGGGAAGAGTAGGAAGGGTAATTTTGTTTGAGAAAAAAGGTTAGGTTAATGTACAAATTTCTGTGTCCTCGTTAACCATGGCGGTCCTGAGGTAGTTGATGTAATTTAGGATTGGTACATTCACCTGGGCGCCTGTGGCGAATGAGGCATACAGTAGCGTTACCAATAAAAGAATAGGTGTATGCATAATGCTAATGGTGAGCCACTTTCATTGACTTTAGAGCAGTAGATAATCTGGTAGTCCGCGACAGTAATGAGTTACAGTACCGCTGTAATGTGAAAGTGGCATGCGTAGTGGGCAATGGTGTTGCAGTCTCAAAAATGAAGATTGGTTTCAGAGTAAAGATAGGTAGTGGCAATTCAAGTTGAGTACTGACAGGGATTAGCACCTTTCAAAGGAAGTGAGCAGCACGTAATAAAAGTGGCACAGGAGCAAATCAGAGTCACTGCAGGGTAGATTTTGTAACGCAAAAACATAATGTGGTTAGTTGGACTGATAGTACGGTAGGAGGTAGTGGCCAGTTATTGTGAGATAAACAAGTAAACTAGTCGTAACAACCATAACAGGATCGGTATAAAAACAGTAAAACAAAAGAGGTGATGGCTGGAAAGTTTACAAAGAATCTTAACCTCTGGCATTGCTCTGGGCAGCCCTCCAGACCATCGTTCTTTGCGTGCCAAGCCATTACAGAAGGGGAAAAACCATATGCAAATCAGGCTTGGCCCCACCCCCAAAGGGGTAGTCCAGCCCGAACTGCTAGGTCACATCCCTTCTGCACGAGACCACAAGCATCCCCAGACATGTTTCAGCCTTGTTGGGCGTCATCAGTGAGGAGTAGCTTGGGTCTCTAGGCCCAGCAGGCACGGGACCCACGTCTGGGCATAGCCGTCCCACTCGGGGTGACAATAGAAAAACAAAAGAGGTGATGGCTGGAAGGTTTAGATAGAATCTTAACCTCTGGCATTGCTCTGGGCAGCCCTCCAGACCATCGTTCTTCGCGTGCCAAGCCATTACAGAAGGGGAAAAACCATATGCAAATCAGGCTTGGCCCCACCCCCAAAGGGGTAGTCCAGCCCGAACTGCTAGGTCACATTCCTTCTGCACAAGACCACAAGCATTCCCAGACATGTTTCAGCCTTGTTGGGCATCATTAGTGAGGAGTAGCTTGGGTTTCTAGGCCCAGCAGGCACGGGACCCACGTCTGGGCATACCCGTCCCACTCGGGGTGACAATAGTAAAACAAAAGAGGTGATGGCTGGAAGGTTTAGAATGAATCTTAACCTCTGATATTAGGTTTTGAGGTTGAAGCGCACTTTATGCCAGTGTCCAACAAGACTCGTTTTGCAGAGTTCTTCCAGGGGGTGACTTTTAGGAGAGCATAAAAAAACCTTTCACCAGCGGGTAAAATGCTCTTCTCACAAGTGAACTAGAGAGACCCTCTAGTTACATTTTCCATTCAATGAGGCATTGTATTTGGCCTCAGAAAGTTATGGAGTCGATAACGGCATGTACTTCAAATACCATCATTCTTTGCACTATAATTTATGGTGTGGTTGTTGATTTCTTAGATGTGGATTCACAGGTTTTAATAGTGAAACCTGAAATAGTCAATGAATGTGCCACTTGTCTGGGAGAGTTTTTTCAGTAGCTAATGCATCAACCTTCTTTTCAATGACAAATGGTCCTACAAACCAGCGAGCAAATGTGTTAAGAATCCTTGCATTTTTAGATATTTTGCCGATAACCATATTTTCTGTCCCACCTCATATCTAAGGGCCTGAGTCCTCTTGCTACCAGGGAACTTCTTATTTATTTTCTTTTTTTCCCTCAGGTGTATAACGACCTGATCTCAAATGTCCCTCAACACCTATGGGCATGTCTTTGCCTGGGTACTGTTGGAATTCTATAATACCTAATATCATCTTAGTATACGTGGCAGAAAAATGGCAAAGACTTATTTGATCTATGTATCAGATTGCTATATGCAAACTCTTCCAGAGTTACCCACTTTGACCAATTTTCAAGGCATTGTGTGACAAAATACCTCAAAACAATTGATCCATTGCCACAGTTATTCTTCCTATTAACTCATTTGTTTGTGGGTGATAACTGGAAGATTCATTGCAAGAAATGTCTAATCTATTACAAATTGCTAACCAAACTTTTTAAATGAATCCATATCGTCAAACTATTTCCTGGATACATGTCCAGGGTCTAGTGAAATATTCTTGAGGCTACCAAAATGTGCACATTTTGTGTGTGAGTCTACTACTAATAGGGTTGTGGTAAAACCTTCTCATACTGGTAATTCTACTATCAAACCATAGGTATCGACTGCTAGGGAATGTTTACTGTTGCAAGCGGACACAATTGTCCTGATGGTGCTGTTTTATTTTTTTCTTGCTTTAGCACAGTTAGACATTTTAATCTGCATATTTGGCCACCAGAAATGTCTCAGTATCAATTCTTTAGTAATTCTTATTCCTGGATCCGGCTAAGTGATTGTCATTGCTATATTGTAACTGTATAGGTCTTGTGCTATTCCTCCTTAAAATATCTTTTGCTTCAGAATTAAAATACCATCGGTTTGAGATGTATGGGACTTTTTCTCCTGCAAATACATTTCTGTTGGATATTGCCATAATTCGCCCCTTAAGACTTCAACCAATTTTCAGCTTTGTTGTTTGTGTATCATTGAGATTCTTTGACACTCTGAAAGTATTTTAGGCTCACTTTGTCCCCTGATATCTTCGCCAGATATTCGTGAAAATGCATCTGCTTATCTATGCCTTTTCTCAAGTTTATAGGAAATCTCACAGTGGAATCTAGAGAAAAACAGCAGCCACCTAGCATGTCACACTTCATCATCCCCAAGAACCCCAAAATATAGTGGTTAGTCCATATGTGAATTGGGCCAGTGTATCCTTCCAGATAGTAGCACTGTAACCCTATAAACCATCTGATAAAAACCCTAGACACTAAAACATTCTGGCACATGATTCGCACATATGGAGCAGGCCCTACGGCTGTGGAAATATGTGGTATTGCTGAAACAGTATGGGACGCTTTCATTGAAGAGACATATTGGGATAGGCAAGAGATCCTGGTTCATGACAACACAAGTCCATGATTGGTTCGGCTGAATGGCACCTCGTTAAAGGTGCAGATGTGGTGGAGATTATAAATAAGACCAATAACTACAGAGCGTTTGGACCAAATGGCTTGTGCAGTGTCATTATGAAGAATGATCCCAGGTATTATGGGGGGCTGGTGCAAATGGACCTCGAGTTAACACTGATAAGACCAAGAGTATGACTATTGGGAAAAGAGTTTATGGTAGCTCGGCATTCATCTTGAGATTGGGCCCTTCCCGCGTAGAGCAGATGAAGGACTATAAGTATTTGACGGGATAGTGATGGTAGGATAGCTCTGTGGCAACGCACAGGTCTTGGAAGCAAGACCACTCTGAGCAACACCGGTTCAAATCCCTTGTGCTTGAAACCGATCTCAGGATTAAGCACAATATAAATAAGGTTCTATGTCATTTCATCGACACCCATTTTTACCACAGGTGTTTTTTCGTGGAATTATTGCTGAAAAACCTTTCTAAATTTTGTTTTCATTATTTTTGGGGGGGTGCCCCTCAATCTCCATTTCATTTACCTATTTTTTTGTATTCCCGACCCCCCAACCCTTTATATGCCCTTTCCCACCCCACCCCACCAAAAATGTCCAAACTTTTTTTGGGCAAAAAGTCAGCCGAAAAACACCCGTTGTAAAAATGGGTGTCGAGGAAAGGACGGAGTAACATAAATAACCTGCACCTGCACTTGCATGATCTGAATGTACAAGGCCTAATAGGATTGTTTATCCCCCCACCACCCCGTTGCCTTGTTGCGCCTCGAGACACACGTGTATAGGTGCACAATAAATTACCAATAAAATAAATAAATAAAACAATTTGGGAATGAGAGCGAAATCTTCTTTTACTTGCCTAGCTGACATAGTTCCCTCTAAAACAGAGGTCTTCAAACTGTGGGGCACGCCCCACCACGGGGGCACAGCCGCATAACAGGGCTGGCGCGAGACCCCAACCTGAAATAATTTTTCTTTTTTTATAAAATGGGAAATGGGTAAGGGGCTCATAGGGGTGGACTAGGGCATAAAACTGTCTCAGGCACCAATGAAAAAGTGGCCCACAATTACAAATGGTAATTCATTCCTTTAGTCACAGACTGTTTGAATAGTACACAAAGGGGTGTTTTTTGTTAAAATGTAAGCATATAGTGATATTTAAAGAATATTTATTCAGCAACAATGGTAAAAACTACTAGCTGCATAGTGAAATAACTCATCAACCTGGCCGACTTTGGCCAAAAATGTGGCCCATTTTGCCCAAAAACTGGGCCATGCAAGCATTTTGCATTTTACGTTTGGGTATTGCCCTATTGCCCTATAGGCCAGTCCGAGCCTGGCCGCTCATCCATAATGGGTGAAGGGGCAGCAACCCAGTGGCCCCCTCACCCATTATGGAGGAGTCGAGGATCCAGCCCAGTGAAACACTGAGGACCCCCTCAGCTGCTTTTTCCAGCTGAGGGATTGATCCTGGGCTACCTGAACTGTCAAAGGAAAACACTGTTTCCCTTTGACAGTTCAGTTTCCCAGCTGCAAATGCTCACTGAGCCATGCAAGGCTGGGGCATTTTGTTTCACCAGCCTTGCATGGCTCATTGGAAATGCTGGTGGGGGAACTGCATGTCTGTTTGTGCGAGGGGGAGCGCCTGCGCCTCCTCGCACACACAGGCGGAGAAGCCTGTTCATGATGCAGTAGCTGGAGCGCTAGGGAGGAAACTTCAGGATTGGGGCAGAAGGTAACTTAATGTTCATTTATTTTATATTTAAATATGTCTATGGATGCGTGTTTGCTTGTGTTATGAGTGAGTGTATGGTGAGGGAATAGAGTGATTGCTGTGTGAATGTGAGTGTGTGTTTGTTTTGGTCCGTTGAGCTGATTTTGGCAAGTGGGGGTGGGGGGCATGGAGGGTTGTACAAGAAAGACATTTTAAAAATGCCTTTGTTGCACAATCCCCCTACCCACCTGCAAAAATCAGCTCTCCTTCTGAGGCGGCCAGTGGACAGGGATTGCATTTTTTACAGGACATCTATCAAAGATGTACAGTAATAAATATCATGCTTGACCCCTGGTCCCCCCAGCACTTTGCATACACACATAATCATGTTGATTGTGTTAATTACTGTGGGGCCCAGGGGACAGGAATGGTATCTTTTTACTGGACATCTCTCAAAAATGCCTGCATCAAGCATAGTTGAGAAGAGATCACCTGCTGAAAGGGTCAGTTTAAACTTAGGTCTGGTTGAATTGATACACTGTTTTACCTGCTCTTTATTTTATATTGCGATAGGTAGTAGAGCCCGTACCAATAACAATACCTCTGTTGGATTTTGCATTTGCACTTGATCTATTTGTCCATGCTGCCATTTTAGTTTAGTTAGTTTAGTTTAGTTGTACTCACACCTTACTCTGCACTTGCACTTCATTGTGAGTTTATGTTGTTAATGTAACACGTTTTGTATTTGTATTCCTTGCTGAGTCTTTGCAGGCATGGAAATAATTTGATGGATTTTAATTTGTATGTATTACATGATCTGCACCATGATGCCCCCGGGTTGTTTACACGCTATACCAATGAAATAAATAAATAAATACATGTGTATGGCGTTACGCCGATATAACGTATATGACTGACTGGCTACTTCTTCTTTTTAAACACACGTGCCCTGAAGTTGTTACACTGGCACAACATACGCCCAGTGCATCTTCCACTTTCCAAGCCTGTGTTGTCCGTTGACATATCCTCTTCATGCTTGCTCAGTAGATCTGTGAGGGTAGTGACTAATCTACCCATGGCTAAGACTTCATCCAGTGTATATTTCTGCACAGCCAGGCTCTCAGCATTGTTTTGGCAGTTTCATCTGCCAGACAAGTAATGGCTGTCACCTGGCTGTGTAGCTCATGTAGAATTGCTGGGTGAGCCTAATGCTGTATGTTCCATAATTTGCTGTTGCATGCACCCAGGTTTTGCATGTGCCTGTTGAGATCACCCATGAAACTGCACTGTTTATCTGCAGTACTAAAAAGTTGGCTATGCCTGTTGCCTGTTGGGGTAAAAGCCACAGGCGGTAATGTTATTGAAAAATATTTTTAGGATCCTCTGGTATTGTGAAACATTCTTGAATCACATGGATCTACATATTTGTGTATTACCTTTTTGTGGAATGAGTCCCCACCTGATATGAGTCCAGTACCACTTCTATTAGAGGATACAGTGCAGCAGGAACGGTGACATCTAGAGTGGATGAGGTACAGCACCGTATCTTCAAATGGAAGAAGAGCATAGTCACACCATTGCAGTAAGGACAAATTGCAAGACAACGTACATGGAGTCCTTGAAAAAAACGAGGACTTGGAGGGTTGCTTGAGAAGGAACAATTTTCACAAAATCGGGTTGACTAAAAATACATAGATGGTTGCCCCCTTTCGAGATCTTCATGGAGAAACTCTTAGTTCAGCTGCTTGAAGAACCTCTGTTCTCCAGACAACACATGCTTGAGAGGGTTTTGTGACGGGGCGGTTGTAAGAATGGGACACAAGGGTAGCATGTTGATTGGCAAAGACTGTTATTAATAACAAAAACTGGGGGTGGTTGGGTGAAATCCTAACTAACCCTACCTCTAAGAGGGGTTTCCCTGCCTCAACAAATCTACCTAATGAAACTGTCTGTGTCTGAATGTCCAAAGTAAAGTTTGCCGTCCTGTGCCCAAATCCTAATCTATCCAGCATAGGCTAAATTTAACATAAAGTGAAAAGGGAAATCTCTTTTGTCTGTCAAACTGCAGCCCAGCTTTAAAGTTCCAAATAAAGGTTCCAAGGGTGTAAAAAAAAGCAAACAAAACTTGCACAAGACTCACAGAGTTCCCCGTACTCTTTCCAAGCTTTATCCAAATAGTCTCTGTGTCGTTAATTGTCAAGAAAGGTCCTTATCTTTACTTGGCAGACGTGACTCCCAGGCCCTGCAACAAGGAAGAATAGCCTGGACACCTTTTCCAACTCGTCTTGAGGGTCCCAAACCCTGCGTGAGCAGACCAGGTACTGTGACGAAGAAGAGCAGCCTGGTTCTCTCTCCCAAGTTGTGCTGAGAGTACCAGCCCCTTTTTGAGCAGACCTGGCACCCAGGTACTGTGACAAGGAAGAAAAAGCGATGATCTTCCTCTCAATTGAGAGATGCCAAAACCTGTTCTCAGTAAACCCCCTTGGTCCACCCTCCTGCCAAGTAGGCTGCTCCAGGCTCTTATTCTCACAGTTCTCTCTCTTTGCTTACACCCACAGCCTTGGATTACTCTCCTGCCAAGGTCTCCGAGTGTCACTTGTACATGCAAGGTTACTTTTCGGGGTGCATTGCCCCAGTATGGGTCCCCGACCCCCTTCACTTATCTTTCTCTTTGTCTAACTTCTCTTAGTCTAACTTCTCTTTAGCCCACAGCCTCGGTTTACTCCCCTACCAGGGTCTGTGAGTACCACTGGTATATGCAGAGTTTATATTGCTCTTTATTACTGTTCGGGATATGCTTTCCCAATATGGGTTCCAGATCTCCTTCACTTGGTCACTCTGTCCCAGTGAAAATTCCTTCTGTACTTCGCTTTGGGCCTCATGCATCCTCTGGGTATCCCCAACCCTGGAATTAGCCACCCTAGTATGCGCAGGGTCTTGGCTGTCACCCTCTAGTTGTTCAGGTGTCTCCCAGGATCACTAGTGGCTTCTCTGGCACACTGTGGCCTTTCCCTGTCTTCCACAAATCTCTCTCCAGTTCTGCAGTGGTTTCTCTGCACTCCAGCAGCCTCAGTCTCCGGCGGGTATCTTTCCTTTTCCCTGGTCTGCCTTCTGCTTTGCGGGCCTTCCGTGAGTGGGCTTCACTCCAGGGCACTGTCTGCTTCTCTGCTCTGCTGGTCTGCGTGTAGCTTGCCAAGCTCTCAGCTTAAGCCGAGCCAGAAACAAAGACGCCCTTGTTCTCTTCCCTCTTTGCTTTTGAATGACAGCTGACCAATAGGATCATTCAAAAGACTAGAGCATGTGCGTTGGTTCTTGTCAGTGATCTTCATTACTCCTGGCCTCTTCCCCGTCCCAGTAGTTCTTACTTGGGATACACTGCAAAACTACATGGGGGCATTAGGTAGTGTGGAATTGGCAGGTTTTTGTTGGAAGATGAGAGTGTCAAATGGTTGCTGTGTTTTCCTAGAATCATCACTAATCTCAATGGAGTCCTCCCTCCCATGAGATCCTCCTACTGAGTACCACCCTGAGGGGGAATATCAGGTAGCAGCCTCACCTCCCTGGCCCAGTGGGAAGGGGCTTCCCCATTTAAAGCAGTGACGAAACCTTGGGATTCGTTGCAGTGTATGGTATATTGGGACCTAGGCCACCACCTGCAGCATTTCCATGTTCTGTTCAGATTAGATTCCTAAACTACAGGAATTGGGATATGACTCTGAGAGAGTGAATAGAGGTGATTTTTACCGAGAGGCTAAGTGTGCAGCAAGGCTGGATCAGAGATGAGGGTGGATGGTCCACGGAAGGCTA
Source organism: Ambystoma mexicanum (assembly GCF_040938575.1). Classification (NCBI taxonomy): domain Eukaryota; kingdom Metazoa; phylum Chordata; class Amphibia; order Caudata; family Ambystomatidae; genus Ambystoma; species Ambystoma mexicanum. The sequence continues at coordinate 638,453,926 of NC_090925.1, forward strand.
CTCACTCATGGATGAACAATTATAGTCCTGAAACTCTCAAAATCATCCCACGTATGTTCAGTTAGGCCTGCTCTATTGAACTGCATTAGGGAGGCTATGAAGTTCTTTAGAAGTGCGGAAAGGTACATAGGTTGCCGGTTGTAATTTACAAGTTAGCAAGGTTTCGGGTTTTGGGTGTCTTTGGGTGAGAGATGCTTCTATGTTATCTGAAGTGTGGAGTGGCCTCATCTCCTAGAATGTTAATGGTTTTGGATACAAAATTCCTGTAGAGACATAACCCAGCAGTAGTCTTTCATCGAGCAATGCATTTGGTGGGAGGAGTGTGACGAAATGACTACTGCTCTGCAGGAGTACAAGAATGAGAAATTGCTAAACTGCCTACTCAACCCCACAATGCCACAAAAAACAGACCCAATCATAAAGGTAAAGCAAGCACAATCTGAAAGTTATACCTCCTTTGCGTATTTTGGTTGCGCAGGCCGAGGGCAAGCTATATCTTCAGAAGGGGTGCAAATGGGTAACAATAGCAGAACAAACAATTTAAGTACAATAAAAGAATGCCTAAACAATTATTTATATAGATGAAAACGTTTAATTAAACAATAAAGTGCAATCAACTAATTACGAACAACTTTAAAAACCTGTACCTGTAAAAGAAAACACAAAAATACCACCTTTTGAGAAGGGGCCCCTGAGGTGATGAGCTGGCATATTCAGGCAATCAGATTGGGAAACAATGCCAATGTTCTTGGAAGGAAAAGGTAGAGAAGGGGAGGGGCTAAAAGCTCGTAATAATCCCAAAAGTATATGCTGGGTTCAGAGCCCCTTCAAAATACCTTATTCTCCTCTTTGGGATTTTCAGCTTCGAAGTGGGAGTCTGGGTGCTTTCGGTGCTGGGCTGGTGTCAAGTCGAGGTGTGGTAGTGCTCTTCGGAAGTGCAGCAGATGACATCTGGTCTGCGGTGCAGGAAGGCTTGGTGGCTTCGGCTGCAGAGAAGCAGAGACTGTCCTTCATCAGAGAGTGGTTTCGGCTGGCTCAACATGGCATCAGGGGACTGCAACGGCTTTGGCTTAGAGCTTGAAGAAACTGGTGACAAGGAGGCAGTGTTTAGTTGGGGGTGCTAGACGTCTCTGTGGTCTCAGATGATGAGGTTAGGGACCTTTGGTGTCAAATGAACTCAGAGATGTGTAGAGGATTGTGTGTCAAGTTCAAAGAGGACTCTGGCTGTTCCTGTGCAGAAATGCTGATGATGTTGGAGGTACCCAAATGGAGTTGATGCAGTTAAGCATATGAAGGGAGAGCTAGGGTCACTTCTATGGTTTTGTGGTTACTATGAGACCATGTCCTGGGCATCAGGGGCAAGGCTAGTCCCTCAGTTCTGCACTTCCACTCTAGGAAGTTGCCTGGCTTCTTCACCTCCAGTGCAGGGACCTGGTTCCAATGCCACAGCCAGCAGGGAGGCCTTGGTCCACAGCGGTTCACCCACACTGTTTCTTCAGGATGGTGAAGGGACAGAGCTCTGCTCTGCATTTAATGCCTTCTGTCTTCACCTCTATGCTAGAGTACTTTGGGATGGGCTGCACTCACTGCAGGGTTTTCACCGTGTATCCTTTTTCTTCTCATGATTGTCCAAAGATGAATCAAAGAATGAGGAGTGCCTCTCTCCTTTCAAAGGCAGAATGTCACCGTAGATTAGTCCAAAACAAGTTTGCTACAAGGGGGCCAATCCAGGTTGTTGTAACAAATGCCCTTTGCCTCATGACATCACACCCAGAGTACCTTGCCTACACTAAATGAAGCGAACAGTAAAAGGAAAAGAGCCCTTATTGAAACCAAGATTCCCTCAGCCCGCCTCTCCCTTCTGGATACTCTAACTCCACCCCTTTCCCTTGCCTATTGACTTCAAAGAGATTCCAGTGGCCAGCACTCTCGTGTGAGAGTGGCTTTGTTGTGGCAGTGCTACCTTGGAAGCACTGGTGTCCAGGAGACCTTCTGAGGGAAGTTCCCATGCACTGCGGTATAATGACTTTATGTAATGGCTTTAATCCAGGGAATATAATTCAGTTTTAATGATTTGTTCTGCAGAGAAATGTTGCCTGATCTAACACCCCCCTACCTCTGCAATCCAACCCCAAAATTGTTGGATAAGAAACAGGCTGTTGAATATTATTCTTGGGACATCATACACAATATTCCACACAAGTACAGGCAGCTTGTCTCTAGAAAGTATACGCAACCAGCCTGCTATTATCTCACTAATAGCGTATGTTCACAATACACACACACATACATTTCTTTGAAAGCAAGCCCAAATAATTATTCATAACAAGAATATACGATCTGTTCCCATATCAACTTTCAAATGATCACTGCATGTTGGCATCACATTTCAAGGAAAGCACAAACATTCTAATAACTTGCACTAGACAATTCACTACACCATCGACACGTGTTGGCACCACAGCGTTCACATACAGCAATCCTATTGTAGGATTGTTTGCACTTTAAATGTTGGACAATGTTGGTTCCTAGTTTGGAAACATATACAGGAATTCTTGGTAGGATATGTTTGACTACTTTCCCTACAGGTTTGGGTTCAGGAAAGAAGCCTTTTTGGAGAGCACAATAACTAAAGTAATTTAAACGGTCATTCAAGCATGAGCATATAGGTTTGAGATTTTAAAGGGATCAACACTTTATTTTAATTGGCATTAGGAGTCCACGTAAGTCAGAACCCTTTCTTTTATATGGAATGTTATTTAAAAAAATAAAATTGGTTATTAAATTGACAGTAGCAAGCGCTGGGAGCAGGGGGAAGCCATGCCTGATAAGGCTCTCTGGAGGCAGCACTTGCAGGCGCGGGGTGGCCCGGTCACTGCGCCCACCCACTGCTCGCCTTGACAGGCGCGAACAAAAAAAAGATTAAAAAAAGAACGAGTGATCTTCCCTGATATAATGTCCAAATAAGGGGTCAAGTAAAAAGGAGGTGGTATTATGACACTTCTGGGAATGCCTGATAAGGACAAAACCAACAGGGAAGTTCGCGCAGAGGTTCACTCACCTCCCCCAGCTCCAACGCAGCAAAACCCCTCACTCACTAAGGAGGACATGTTAGCTATGTTTGCAGTCTTGAAGTACGATCTCACACTGGAGATCAAATCTACAAAGGACGCTATGGTCAAGACAATGGCAGATATGAACTCACATCTACTTGGATTGGAATCAGGAGTGAGCGACGTGGAGAGCACAATCTGTGATCAAGCTCATGAACAAGCAGAACTCTTGAATAGAATGCTGGGGGTCGAGGAACAGCTGGACTTGCTCTGGGCCAAACAGGAAGACCTAGAATATAGGTAAAGGAGACATAATGTTTGCATCCAGGGGGGCGTGGGGGGTGCTTCACCAGGTACAAGATCAGGACATCTTAGAATATGTCGAGGATCTGTTCTGCACGCTGCTCAACCTCCCTGATACGGCAGGGATTGAACTGTATAGGACTCATAGAGTGTATTCCTCTGCTCAACAAAGGGGTAACTTATTACCCAATGTCCTGTCAAGAGTTCCTTACTTCCTGAAGAAAGAAGAAATCATGATTGGGGCACGGAAGAAGGGGCCATTGGAATTCTGAGGGGCAAAGATCTCTATATATCAAGACCTCTCACATAGAACCCTGGTGAACAGGAGAAAGCTGCAGGTCATCCATGCATGGCTCCGCTCTCATGGCATCCAATATCGCTGGGGATTCCCATGCAAATTATTGTTTGAATACCAGAAACAGCAATATGCCATTGATTCTGAGGAATAGATGGCCGAGCTCATGGAGGCCCCAGACCATGGCCTGGATGATGGAGAAGCGACTGAAGGTGCAGAGTCAAACCAGCACCGAGATGTGAGGAACCCTAGATGAAGGAAGACTTCGGGGCAGTCCATACCAGGCCTGGTAATGGGTCGCCCTTCGGGTGCACCAATTTGAAGACATGAGTAACCTTGCCAGGCTCTGACTAGTTGGTAGCTTCACTGGAGGCTGCCAATGCTGTGGGATGACTCACTGGAGGTTACCTTGCTGTAAAATATGATGTTAGTTATCACAGTTGGATATTGGGTGGATTTGGGTTGTCACGAAGGAACTGCGACCGCGGTTGGAATTGAACAACTGTGCTGTAATGTTGTTAACAGGGGAGGGAGGGGGGGCTGCAATTTTTATTGTTTTTTTGGTTATACAAATACATGGGGCAACTCAAAATGATGGGTTGGTTTTTTGGAATTCATACACATTTTGGGGGATTCGTTTTTCCCCTTTTTTGTTTTTCTTTGGTTTTTGTTATCCACTAGTGTTTCAGCACCATGTCTTGACAGCCATTCTGCGAATGGCTCCTATTGATGCTCAGTTGGATTGGGGGACGAGATCCTGGTCCAAAGCGATCCATGATGGCATCACCTGATGTTTCATGCCTGACCTTGAATGTTCAGGGTCTAAACTCTCCGGTAAAGCAGAGGGCAATACTGCATAGACTTTCTTCCTTGGAGGTAGATTTGGTGTTCTTACAAGAGGCCCACCTAATGAAAAAAGATGAGAAGTGTCTCATTACCAAATTACACCCACAAATATACTTCACAACTAGCGTCTCTAAGAAAAGGGGAGTGGCCATCATGGTTCACAAGGGCCTACCTTTGTGCAAAATAGAAGCTCTTTGGGATTCAAAGGGAAGATACTTGCTTCTCAAGGGTTGTTTACGGGAACGCACTTACAATGGGGGTACTGTACGTCCCTAATGAAAAACAGGCTGACTTCCTAAAGAAGTTCTCAGAGACTTCGGTGAGTTTCATGCAAGGGGACATTATTTTGGGAGGGGACCCGACTTTAAATAAAATGCTGGCACTCACTGGTAATGATAGAAGTAACCACTATGCCACAACGACTCTCCTGAGGGAATTGACTTTGATAGAAACATGGCGGTTTTTCCATCCCGGGCTGAGGGATTATAACTTTTACTCTGCAGTACAATGGGGGCTTCTCCAGGCTGGACATGTTTATGGTATCCAACACCCTAATCCAGCTAGTTACAGAAAATGAGATTCTCCAGACAGCACTCACTGACAATTCTCCTGTGACACTAAAACTGGACCTCTTTCAGGGCGAGCAGAGGCCGAAACCGATGTGGAGATTTAATGAGGCTATATTAACAGACATGGAAGCCAGGGTTCACAAAGAAGAAGCTATAACTAACTATTTTCAGGAAAATGCTACACAGGGTATGGACATACGAACTGTGTGGGATGCGGGGAAAGCAGTCTTCCGGGGAGTTATCATTGGGCAATCGGTTGCCTGGGGCAGAACCCAAAAAGTGCATTGAACCAATTTAGAGAAAGTAGTCCAAGATAAAGAGAGGGCACACATAGCGAAGAGGTTCAGGAGATCGCTGCGAGACTCTAGAGTAGCTAGGCAGGCCCTGGAAACTCACACAATGGGGAAGATGGCACAATCAATACTTAAGACGAAACAATACTATTACTCCGGGGGCAATAAGGCAAATAGGTTGTTGCCAACCAAGCTTAAGAAGGTGATAACTCGCAATTATATTGGTGCATTGAGGGATGAGGAAAGGAGGCAAATAATCACGGAAGTATGGAAACTGCAGATCATGGAAGACTATTTTCGTAAGGTATGCACCCCTCATCAGGGCAATCCTACTTAGGTCAGGGAATTTATTGAACAAGCACAACCCTCCCGAATCTCGGACAGCATAAGTGAAATGCTGGGGAATCCCATATCTGCCCTAGAAGTAGCTCAGGCCATTCGCTTGCTCCCAACGGGTAAAGCCCCTAGCCCAAATGGGTTTACTAACAGATTTTACAAGGCATTTGCGGGCCCCTTAATCCCACAAATCACTGTCCTATTTAATTCCTTCTCCAACTCCGGGAAAGTAGTGGACTCCATGGTGGAATCCACAACTACACTACTACTAAAATCGAGGAAAGACCCTGAGCTCTCCATCTCCTACCGCCCCATAGCCCTCCTGTAAACTGATGCTCAACTTTATAGAAAAATCTTAGCCTCTAGACTGGGGGAGGTCCTCCCACACCTCATTAATGAAGACCAAACAGGTTTTATTAAGAACAGAGGGGCTCATGATAATATTAGGTGGGTAGTGGACCTAATAGTCCTGGCCCTCAAATTTTCAGAGGGTCTGACACTCCTATCCTTGGATGCCCATTGGGCCTTTGCCAGCATGTCATGGGACTTCTTACAAGCGGTGCTGCCCGCATATGGGTCCGGCCCAGCATTTACGAAATGAATATTTGCCAATTTCTAAATTCCATCCACCAGAGTTAAAATGAATGCTATCAGCACAGCTCCAATTTCCCTGGGCAAAGGGACAAGACAAGGGTGCCCATTGTCCCCTTTAATTTTTGCATTGGCCTTAGAACCCCTAGCACAAATGATACGGAGCAACCCACACATGCTGGGGCCAGAACATGAGGGTAGTACACATAAAGTGCCACGATACGCGGATGACATTATATGCTTTCTACAGAGACCTCTCCAATCGATCCCGCCTTTACTAGATCTTCTTGAGAGCTTCTACGCAATGTCTGGCTTTCAGGTTAATCACCAGAAGCCAGTGGAGCTGACAATTAAGGAATCTCTGGATACCTGTCTAGCGCTACAATCGGCTTTACCTTTCCGATGAGCGGACAATGAAATTAAATACTTAGGGGTACACATTACTAAGTCATATAAAACCCTACTAGGAGCTAATACCCCCACTCTTTGGATGGAGACTAAGACACTCTGGAACGCTGGGAAATGCAGGAAATATCCTGGATGGGCAGGGTTAGTGCCATCGAATGACAGATCTACCGAGACTTCTATATCTCTTCCAACAACTGCCGGTCCTTATTCCTGAAAAGGACCTTCTGGATTTACAGAAAGCCATGGGCTAATTCATCTGGAAAGGGAAACCCCCTAGAATCTCACACTAGGTACTCTTGAGGTTGACGGGTCTGAGGGGAATGGGGGTCCCATCCATACGCCGTTACTTTCGAGCAGCACAGATCGCACCAATGTTGGAATGGGTGTTAGAGGATATGCACCCAAAGTAGAAAACAATAGAACAAGGCTGCTGCCGCCCGTCTCTGGCCCACCTGTCATTTCTACCAAAATCAGTCAGAAACGCTTTGCCCAAATCCACCCAAGCAACCCATATTACTTGGGATAAGGCTTGCAGACACCTGGGGATCAAGACGGATCTGGGGCCCTTATCGCCAGTACTACAGATCCCAACCTTTTCCCCAGGAATGGAGAGTGGGAATTTTGCAAATTGGGAATCATTTGGAACTCTGAGGCTCAGGGATATGTATAAAGATGGTCATTCCCTCACATTTATAGAATGCAAGACGAGGTTCATATTACTGGAAACTGACCGGTTGAAATACCTCCAAATTAGGCACTAGGTCTATAATGGCCGAGTAACTCAGGTGGGCACACGACTCCCCATAGGGATTGAATTACAAGTTGCAGAGGGGTTGTAATTTTGGAAAATTTCTAATGGCTACCGCTTGTTGGAAAAAGGCTTGGAAGAAGATAAACTCCCATATATGGTACGCTGGGAAAGGGAATTGGGGACAGGGATCACAACGGATTTGTGGCAGAAAATATGGACCCAAACCCAAAAAAGCTCAAGATGCACATTGTTCTGGGAATGCTCATCGAAAATATGCTCATCGTACATGACCCCACAAAAACTGCACGTGATTTTACCCGAATACTCAGACTGCTGTTGGTAAGGGTTTGGGCAATTGGGGGACCTCGTACACATGTGGTGGCATTACCCCATAATCCCAACATATCGCCAGGAAATTTGGTCGAGAATAAAAGAGATCACGGGGTGTCTGCTCCCTGTGTGTCCCCTCATTATGTAACTGCGGGATTTACCTTAGGATGGTTCCTTCCCAGCATCGGGCCCTGAAGCTGACCTTATAACACAGCTATTGTTGGCGGCCAAATTGAATCGCGCAAGATTTTGGAAAACAACGGAAGGGCCAATCTTGTCATACTGGTGGGTCAAAATATGGGAAATAATAGCGATAGAAAAGCTAACCGCACATATCACAGGGACCATGACTTGATTCACCAAAACCTGGGCCCCCTTTCCTTGAATTTGTGCAAGACAAGGAACACATGTTTTCAGGCCACAAATCCTTAAGTACGTGTTTCAAAATTAATGTATGTGATATAGGAGTAACACCTGCAGAAAGAGAAAGTAGTAGGAAGAGGTGAAACATATTTGAATTCTGTTTTAGGATGTGAGAAGACATTGGGACACTAGTGGAAACACTTATTATTATTGTTTTTTGTTCATTCATGTATTTTATTTATTATCGTTTGGGAACCTGGGAAAGAATTCAAGGTTATATATGAATGTTGTACAGCTGTTGGCTATGGCTATGTTTTCTCGAGACTTGCATAAAAAGACAAATTTGAAGGAAGAAAATAGATACTATCTTAGGATCTTAGGATTTACATGGGGGTCTGGCCATGTTAAGTAACCAGTGACTAAAGAAGCTGACGTTTGGCTTCTGACCCTTTTAACCTCAGAAACTGTGACACCCTATGAAATGTCGGTTTTGGAATGTAATTGGTTTAGTCTCACGTATTTTTAAGAGCATGACATATGGTCTGAATACCCAGAGATGTATCTGTTGAGATCAACACATTGATTGATTGCTGATTAATGATGGGCTGTTTTACCAAAAAGCTGATCTATGGAACATCTGCCTTGAGAACTGAGCTCTGAATAGACACAGGCCACCTTTACAAGACTTCAGCTTCACTGTTTTAAGTGATATGCATGCAAAAAACAATGCTCTTATTGTCATTTTCACTTAACCAGATCGTAGTAATGTATGCCGTAACAATATATTTAACTCCATCTGCATAATACATACTTGACAGCGACTTGTCATGTTCTCAAAGAATATTAGAATACACTTTATTGGTCATTTGTGTAACATGGATGCACAAATAAACATGACTTGCGTCAGACGTTTTTTTCTATTTAAAATACGTGTTTGGGTGACATTTAACATTATGGGGATGGACAGCCATGGACAATGCACCTTGTTTACTTAAATGCACTATATTTGCATTATATACACTTGACATTGGGAGGTGCCTTCCGACAGGAGAATCAAAGAGACAGCACCTTAGCTATTGTTCCACATAGCAGCTATGGAGACAGTCAGTCTAGACAGCAATGCATCAGTTCTATAATAACAGAGCCCTACTCACAGAGCTGACACTAGTGTTTTATCAAAATGCTCAGCATGTATAATCGTGTGCTATTAGCAATCAATGTGCCACAACCAGGGATGGCTTAAAGTTAAAGATTTACCTGCCACCAGATAGACTAAGATATACATTACTATCATTTAGATCAGAGGTGCAGAAATTAAAAAGCCACCACTGCCTGCAGGAACTGTATGTTGCATCAGCTATTGGGAATTCACATGTGACATTGCAACCTACTCTATGCCACGGCAGAGCTGGTGCTGCAGATGGTAGGAGACTGGTTACAACAAAGGCACATAAGTACTATCATTTTAAAATGCAGCATTGATGAAAGGGGGATCTGATTAGCAGATCTCTCTTTCAGAAACGGATGTTGACACATCATTCATGTTAATTAAAATCAAAAAAAGCTCTGGCTATCCGCCCTCGCCAGATGGCTATTCTGTCACAAGAAGATTATTGTTTTCTAGGACAATCTATGTATGATTAGCTATATCCAGGCTCCATATATGTGTCATAAAAGGCCTTTTACCCATTAAAATCTTGTAAGTACAACAGCATTTTTCTTTTCATGTGCATCTTTTACGCATCAGTTTAGAACAGAGGCCAGTGCAAAGGTCAGGTTACTTTACAGAAACCAGCATTGTGCATATTTATTTTCCTAGCATTTCAGGATCATATTATTAATACGATAGAAAATTGAGTTACAATTGAGAATAAACTTTTGTAACAAGTTGGCTCTTTTCAGTGAAAGCAAACCTGTATAACACAAAAGTATTATTCCGAATTCATGTGCTGTGTGCATTTACCATCAAGATGCATTTATATGTTGTGTTCGCAAACATGATTGTATAGGAGAAGGTTTACCACATATCTAATAAATTGGTTAATACCAGATATATTTGCTGAACAACTGTTTTGTTTCTAACAGGCCCTATTCATTTTCAAGTTTTTTCATGTTTTGGTTGCCTGTTGCATACTTTTTCCACTGTTACGGAGGCATATTATTTTTACTTGTAGAATTTTATTTACACTCTAATTATAGAAAACAGTGTGTAAAATACTCCTACATCATTACCTTATTTGGGGCACAATGAGGATTTATTTATTTATTTACTTGTATTTGTAAAGCGCACTAACAGCCATGGGCATCGAGGCACTGTTGCAGAAATTGTCTTGTTTGCACATATTTGTCTTAGTTATGTAGGTATACTTGGCTCATGGTTACAGTGAGCATGAACTTAAAATTGCATTGGTTGAGTATGGAGATCTTAGTACAGGAAAATGTTTTAGCTCTTGGTTACAGTGAGCGCGATATATTTCTCGTGTACAGAACAGCAGTAGGCTGATATGAGAAACAGCCACATTCATGGGGTGAGGACCTTAGGTGAACAGCAGGGTTTTGATTACTTTCCTAAAAGCAAGGTGCGATTCAACATTTCTGGCTTGGTGAGGGAGGGCATTCCAATGTGTTGCTGACAGTACTGGGAAGCTGGATCCTCCTGCTCACACGCTCTTAGTTTTAGGAACAGGGATTATGTTGGCATAGGCCATTCTGGTGGGTCTGGTGGGTACCTGCTTGACAACTCTTTGAGCCAGGTATAGGGGTGCACGGTTATTAACACATTTGTGTGTTAGGGTGAGGGCTTTAAAGACTATCCTCTCTTTAATTGGGAGCCAGTGAGCTTGCTTTCTGGTATCAGAAATGTGTTCCCTTTTGGAGATGCCAGTGGTTGCCCTAAGGGCGCTATTTTGGACTGTCTGCAGTTTGGAGAGGTTTTTGTTGGAAGTCCCTAGGAAGAGGGCATTACAGTAATCTAATCTGGATCCGATTATGGCTCTTGCAATGGTAAGACAATTTGTCTTCGAGAGATATGGTCTAGCAGCGTTGATTAGTTTGGAATGATAGGCAGAGGTCGAGGCAATGGCATGGACCTGCCTGTTCATAGAGCAGTCCGAGTCCAGGTAGAAACCCAGGGTCTTTACAGCTTGTGATACTGGGATTGACGAGTGGTCAATTGTAAAGGAACTGTATTGTTTGTCCATTTTCTTGAGTGTGGGCGGTGATCAGAAGCTCGGTTTTATCCCCATTGAGGCATAACCAGTTTTCTGCCATCCAAGTTTGGATTGTGGAATTGATGGACCCGAGGGTAGCTGAATTGGCTTCGTAGTCTCCTGTAAGGGGGATGAGGACCTGTGTGTCATCAGCATAGTTGGTATATATGATGCCCAAGGCATCCAGGATTTGGAACAGAGGCCTTGTAAACAGGTCATAGAGGGTGGGAGAAATGCAGGATCCCTGTGGTACTCCACATTTGATGAAGCTTCGGTGGGCACAGGCTGAGTCAGAAAATACTTTCATAACCCTTTCCTGAAGAAACAAGGTGATCCAAGCTATGGCTGTAATGGAGAAGTTAGCAGCAGTGGACAGGTGGTGACAGAGGGTATTGTGATCCACTAGTTCAAATGCTGCTGATAAATCAAGGATCAGAAGGAGAGCGGGTTTTGCGCGCGTCTCTCAGATCATCCATTTGATTTTTTAAGTCTAGGAGCGCCGTTTCGATGCCGTGCCCTGGACGGAATCCCGACTGCCTGGGGCCAAGCACATTGTTTGCCTCCAAGAACTTTTGGATTTGCAGGTAGGCTGCCTTGTCCAGAATTTATAGAAGGAAAGGGACTGTCGTAATGGGTCTATAGTTTCCCGGGACGGTTGGGTCAAGGGTAGGCTTTTTAAGGAGAGGGCGTACCCATGCTTTCTTAAGACTAGTGGGGACATGGCCAGATTGGAAGGAAGCGTTAATGAACGCTGTGAGGAAAGGTGCAAAGGGGAGGGCACAATCTTTAATAAGTTGATCTGGGCAGGCACCCACCTTGCAAGCGGATGGTTTAATTGAGTTTTTTTTTTTAGTTTTTTTTTTTTCGAATAGTGAATGTTATTTAAATGTCAAGAAACAATTCAATTAGTGCTGGGCACTATATGAGGATCTAATACAAATGATAGAAAAACAAGTTTAAAACAGAAATGTCGGACAAGCTAATTTTATAAATTCAAGCCACACAAAATGACATTTATAAAGCAGAGAATACTGGTAGATTTCATGGAGAATTGTGCATGCATACAATGACTGTAATCAACCTGATCTTGTGTCAGCATCTTATAGGAAAATAGTCTTCATTGCAAGTAGTAGAATATTGTTTCCTTTTAATTGAGTTGAGGAGAGTGATAACCTCTTGTTCGCTCATGTGTTTGAACTCAAATGATGGGGGGGTCAGTGCCAGCACTGGTCTGTGATTGTGATATCTGCTGATTAAGGGCTTTTTGATGGGCTAGGATTTTGTTCTGGAGCATGTTAAGCTTGTCCAGCATAGCCGTTTGAATTTTTTTGCACCAATCTTCATCCTTGTGGAGTGTCGGTGGGGGTAAGTGGGTGTTTCCAACCCCCTGAAAAATGGCAAAAATGGCCTTGGTGTCGGATTTTGCATTTGCTATCCTAGAGTTGAACGAGGAAGCTTCTGCTTTAATGATTGCCGTTTTATATTCTTTGGATATAGTCTTGAAGGTAGACTTAGTGTTGTCATTGGGGTTTGCTTTCCAATGGGAGAGCGCTATCCTCTTCTTGACCTTAAGGTCATATAGTTCTTTGGAGAACTAGGTGTTGGAATGCTTGGTCTGCTTAGCCTTTTACAAGGAAAGGGGGGGGCGATAGCATCAACCGCCTGAGAGATGACCGTTTTAAACACTTCAGCAAGAGTTTCTGGGTCACTGGAGCCGGGGGCCTGGAGGGCAGGTACTAACAGGTATGGTGTAAAGCCTTTCTTTAGTTAGTTGCCGGGTACTTCTTGCCATAGCTGCAGGTAGGGGGGTTTGTTTGAGTTGGCCCCTAGAGACCTTAATTTCAAACATGATAGAGTGGTGGTCAGACCAGGGAATAGGAGAAACGTAATTGACTCTAATGGAGCAGTTATGGTGAGCAACCCAGTCGAGGGTGCAGCCTTTGCTGTGGGTCGGTACTTTGATGGCCTAAGTGAACCGTAGAGCGGATAATGCTTTACTGAGGGAGGCTGCCTGGGTATCATTAGGGTCATTGAGGAAGCAAGGTCTACTTTACATCCATTCAACCTTAACTTGCAGTCAATGGTGTAGATTACTATAAATGGTCAATGGCAGCAGAGTCCTTGTTCAAGGGTGTGAGATTGTCACTACACCAATCACAGGGGTCACAGCTTTTTTCAGATCTTCAAGACTGCAATCAAAACATTCAAAACCTGACTCTCTAGAAAGTGAAGCGCTGTTTAAAAATAAACAAAAATGAAATAGTTACATTTGTAATTGAAATAGAAAATCAGCAAAACTCGTCCCTGTTGTGATAATCCAGTTAGGTACTTTTTGTAGCACTTCATGCATGGTTTGTCCAACTTCTAACCACTGTGATTATTATACCTCGGGCAATAGTTAGTTTGCCGACCTCTGAAGGATGTTAGCCGGAAAGATAACTCAGCGAGTTGAGTGCTTGCTGCTGTGGTTTGTGCGTGTTCTGCATGTCACAGGTTCGAATCCGGGCAAGGGCAACTTGGCCTTTCCTCCTTCTGAGGTCGATAGTTGAGTAACAACTTTCGCCGGGTGATATTTGTATGTAAATATGTTCTATGTACAGCACTTTGGCAAAAGCACTACATTAATAAGAAATTATTAACAATGTCCAGCCAATATTTGACCATGAGATTAAATATCGAATGTAGCATTGAGGCATTATCATTCTGCACTGTTGTACAATAACATTGGTATACCATTAGGTAATACTAGTTTCAGAAAATAGGACTTTTATTAAACATCAAAATACAATTGTGCCATCGAACCTCAAAACACACAATACAATTCATGTTTGCTTCACTGTGTAATTTGCCTGGTTTAACTATACACAGAAGGGATCAAAAATCCAGACCTTAGAGAAATAATGAAAGACGTATTGAGTCACTTATCACCCTGTATTATATTAACATCCCATTCTGCAAATTGATTTAGGAGGTTAACCAGCTGTAGAGTGGCTGAGAATTGGTATAGAAATAATTTGTTTTTCTAAGGCTGAATTACATCTAATTATGGTTTACTGAATTCCTGCAATGCAGAGCCTTTCTGATTGGAGTTAGCCTATGTATTTTGACTAGGCGCTATAAATGTTATATTAGTTCTATCTTTGAGGATCTTGCACTGCTGAGGCAATTAACTGTTCCTGTTCTATGCGGGTGGTTCTCCCACTGCTTTATCTGTGAGGCACTTTCTGGGCATGTTCTTTGTTACTGAAATTTGGATGGCTGAGGCCTCTGATGTTCCAGTTGAATGGGAGTGTAGCTTTTACTGCTGTGGTGAGGCCCTTAATTTACCTATTCGGTGTATGGGTACTTGACTAGCACATCCCATGCAGTTCCTTCTCTATGTAAGTGGAACTGTTGGGACCCACAATGTATCCGTTCCACGTGTGGTAATCTTGCATTGTTGAGACTCACAATGTTCTGTGCTATGTGAGGAAAGCTTGCACTACTACTGAGGTCCATGGTATGCATTTTCAATATTAGCAGTATAGGCAGTGATTCATGGAATCATTTGTGTGTAAAACTGGGATTTGCCTGCCACTCTGCCCTCAAAACCCTGTTTGACGAATAGGTAGTTGCAGGCAGAATGGCACGCACATCCCTGTTTTACACGCACCTGTTTTCTGCGTGGGAATCTTCTACCTTTGCTTCACAGCTTGCACTGATAGCCTCCTCTTGTTCTGCATGATTAAAGCTTGCATTGGGGTTTCCCTGATTCGCATTTTCTGTTTGTGTGGGGAAGCCTGCACGGTTCCTACTCAAGCTGACCTGCCTGTGTGAGCGAAGTGCTAAAAAGCTTTTAGTGCTGTTGCACCCATTCTTGACATGCAAGGGAAAGTCAGAGTGTTAGTGCTCATTTGTTCCATTCGGGAGAGGATGTTTGTGCCACTGCACTATGTGCTTTATCTGTTAATTGTGAGAAATAAACCTGCTTTTGTGCCACAATGCGAAAAGCTGCCGCATGATGATGATTTCCATACCATTTTAACTTTGCACATGTCGGCTGTGTTCAAGAGGAGAGAAATTCACTGACGGGCCCATAGGTCAGCACTCACCCTCTAGAACCTGTAAAACAAGATAGCTGCACCACATAAAGGATGTGGGGTGCAGGATTCACTTACTCCTACATGACTCAATAATGAGGAGTAGTTTGGCAAAGGGAAGTCTGTTTAATGACAAGTACATCAAACAGGGAAGCAGTTAGGAATCAGCATTGTTGCGACCACCCGTCTCGCTCCGACTTCCTCAAACTTCAGTTGAAGAGAACTTCTTATAGGCAATACTCGTCATCATTGACGTCTAATTCTACAAAACTCGACATGCAATATAATTGGTTAGGAAAGGTAACTTAAGTATAGGTGCTATATCTGTATATGATAATAGAGCATGCATATTGGATAATTCTTATCGGGTGGGCGTCTATGCCCCATCCCACTACATCACACGTGATAGACGTCATTACAAGTACGACGTCTCATTGGTTCTACGATATATAGGACTCTAGATAACTTGGTCCATTGTGATTGGGCAGGTTAAACCCCTAGACATAAATCCCCATATTAATTAGCAGCATGCAGAATGGACACCCAGGTGCCTGGTGTCCCAAGTTTAACCCTGCCTCCCTTCCATCAATCAGTATCTTAGGGCTATGTGCCGATTAGTTGGCTGGGTATGGCCTCGAAACTGTAGCCTCTTATCAGGAGAAGTTATGGCATTCTCGGGTCCTGGATGACATCAGGCGGTGGCACCTCTTCGCGCCTGGCTGGTCACGTGTTAGTTCACCATGAATCTGCTTCAGTTTGCAGCTTTTAGTGTATTTAATTCTGTTTATCTTGACCTTCATGGGCAGGCTGGTATGCTCTGAAGTTTGAGTCTTGTTAGCTGATGCTCTCCTCCCTTTCTCTGGTTGGCCTCGATTTCCTAGGCATGAGCCGCTCTTTGTTGAGTTTTGATTCCACTCCTTCTCTTACCTCTGGCTGGGTTACGAAACTTGGCCTGTCAGGCCTCTGGCAGCCTGGGTACATTTCTGCTTTTACAAAATGGAGTTGCACTTGTATAATGTGCCTTATTGAGGTAGATATATGGTTGGCGCTTGCCGCTCTATTCTTCTAATAAGCATTGCAAGCAGTATTGTTTTCTTTAGCTTCTTGCGTTCCAAGCCTATTTACACACGTTTCACTGGTCGGTTGCTTCCATCTTGTCTCGTAGCAACGTTTCCTCATGTTTTACCATTGTCTCTTCTCTGTGTCCATTACATTTATTTTCATAGCGACTCGCACTGGCGTGCTATCTTCGATGGCTGTTTTCGTTCATTCGCGAGTCTGTCCGTGCCCTTGTGTCATTTCCACTGGCCTTCCATTAAGGCTCTTTGAGTCTCTTCATGGACTGCCTGTAGGTACTCTTAGTTTCGTATCAGCGGCTGGTACGGCTGTCTGATTGGGTTCCGTGCTGCCCAGGGTTGTCAAGTTATGGACGCTTCAACAGGTATGGATCTTCTGATGTACACTGGGCAGAGCCCCAGTGTAGCTCTTTGTTAGTTCATTTGTTCCTCATACGTCACATACCTTGGTGAGTACTCTCCTGGTACCTCGAAATGAGGAGCAGGGGTGCAGGCCATGTCTGGGACCTCCTCTACACTCCCACCTCTGGTCGGTTCATCGACCACTTCTGCGATCTCTTTTGCATTTATTTCCTTTGATTCTTCAGTGTCATGTTCATCGTCTTCAGGGTTTGTTCATGATGGTGTGAATGTGTTAGTCTTCGGGGTCCATATTTTTACCACCCCTTTCAAACTCCCTGCTGTTTTCACATGCTCATCTTTGTTCCAGTTCATTAGCTGGCATTGTCCATTTTGGCTGCAGTAGATCAATTTTCCTTCATACCTTCTTCGTTTCTTAGGATACGTGAACTTTGTTCCTTCTGGCGCAAATTTGCTGGCCTTCACAAAGTCTCTTATTTCTTCATCAGTCAGGTCTCTGGGCTTCCACCCTTGCTCGACATCAACCATTATTTTCATCCCTATGGCTTTCTTCGCAGTTTTCTGGCACTGTGTGATGATTATCTTGACAAAACAGGATCCTAGCAATACCATTGCTAGTAGGGCTCCCAGAAACTTGAATATATCTTCCATCCATTGTGGGACCCACGAGAATAGGTCTCCAAACCAGCTGTCATCATCCACTTCATCACTTTCATTGATCATCTGTTTTTTCAGGTTTGTCAACATTCTTATAGCCTCTGTTAGGGTTCAGTTTTCTTCATCGTGTGATGGTACAGATGTGCAACATGATTCTCCGATTTTTGCACAAACACCTCCATCCATTGCTTTGATCATGTCAAGCACATATCTGTTTTGGAGGATCATCAGTCTGAATGCTCTCAGTTCTTCTTTGATAGCGTTAAATTCTTTTATAGTGGTATTGATGGTCTGCAATAACTCCCATCTGGTTATCTGTAACCATTTCGTATTTACTCCACTTTGGATGTGTGGCAAGAGCATCGTGGTGAACACTGTTGACGTGAGGCTGAACAGCCTGTGTTCGTATGGGATTGCATGGAATGCCTCTTCTGATTTGGTAGAAAAGTAATTTTCTCTCTTCATGCTGGAGACCAATTCCACAGACCTCCTTCACCTTAGATGAGCATCTATTTTCGGGAAACTGGCAAGTTCAGGTCATTCTTAGGGATCACCAGCGCGGGAACATGGACGTTCACTATCGTGCATATACCTCCCCAGTTTTTCGGCAGTCTTATGTATGCTTTGGATCTGCATGCCAAATAATGATCCATGATTACCGTGGTTCCTTGTGTCAATCCTGGGGCTTCAAAGATTAGCCCGCAGTTTACATTCTCTCCCATCTTCTTCGTGCGATTATTTATGAAGCATAGTTTTGGGCTTTCCAGTGGTACTATCCGCCTCTGTCTTCGACCCATGTTAGCAGCTTTACCAGTTTTGGCCATAGAGGTTTGCATAACCTCTGCAAATTCTCTATTGCTTCTCGGCAGGTTCCAAAGACCATCCAAGCTCGACAGATTACTACTCCTTCTTCCCATCCATCTGGGGAAACCACTCTTCCCAAATCTGCATTTGGCCTCTGTTCTTCCAAATTTGAGCATCTTCTGCAGTTTTTCCTTGAACGTTCAGTCTTGGGTTTATTTCCCATCTTATGCCTGATCCTTTGACGCCAGGGTTCTCGTACCTGATCACGTGATTCCTTGTGTGCGCCCTGTTTCTTGTTTTAATGTCCTGGGTGTAGCCATCTTCGTCCGGGTAATCTTTTTCGTTGGCCCATATCAACGTGGCGTCTCTTCCCATAAATGGTCCTCTGCTGTTGCACATTGCTACATGTGATATACAGTGTGCTGTGGGTACATCAATTTCTACAGCCAGGAAGATATTGGATTTTCCCATGCTATATGGTAGGAGTGCACAGACGAAGCATTCTCCTTCTGACTTCCTTCATCCTACTTCCTTCATGTGCTGGTACCACATGTTATTTCCGAGATGGGCTGTGCTGTCCAGGTAATCGTTAAGTTCATTGTTATATTCATATGGGCTTCTCTTGATTATCAGCATTCTTCTGTAGTTCGCTATCAGTATGTCTTTAAAAGCCACTGTGCTGCTTTTCCACTCTGTGCGTCTTGGTAGAGCAGGGCCCTTTGGCTGCATCGCTGTGGTAGGAAAAGGTTTTTCGTTTCTTTTCCTTTCCTCTTGTAATCTTCCATAGGGATTCTCTACCTGCCATTGGCTCACCAACTCCCCAACTCGTGCCTGTGTCGTAGATCTGGTGCTTGTTAGCAGTGTTCGAGCTGGCGTGCTTGTCGTTATAATCTCTGTAGTTCTATTTTTCAGCTCCTCGTGCAGTTTCTTTGCTCTGACTATAAATGGGAACAAATAATCTATGAGCATTCGTGTTTTCTCTCTGAGCTCCTTTGTGGCTACTTCTGTTCTTTCGAGGGATTTTGCTATGCCCTCTTTCATTGCTTTCTCACTTGGTTCTCCTCAGTCGCTTCCGCTCTTTTCTGGAACTGATTGTTCGGCAGGCAGGCTCCCCTTCTCTGCTGCCTTCGCTGGTGGCCCTGTAGCCATAGACACTTGCCCTTGTCTGTGTGCATTCTGTGTGTGGGTGCGTGCAGTGGTCAGTGCTGCGTTTTCATTCATTCTGTGCTGACCCTGTCTCCAGCTTTTCTCGTCATTCATTACCACAAATGTGTCTAAATCACTGCTAATTACATTTAATTTTAGTTCATTAATTTTACCATCAGGTTTTCTTGGGACTGGAAGGACTATATAGAGTCTGAGTGCTTTCGTAGGCCCCAGACGTTCATTATCTGGTGGGTGCACTGAGATTGGGACACTTCGTGCACCAATAAAGAAAGCAGTTCTGATTGTTAATGACAGAAAAACAATAATAATCACTATACAGATGCACATTATCGTTCGGGAAGACATTTTGCAACATTTTCTTCCAGGGAAGTGGGGGCGCCCTTCTGCTGGGGGTAAAACAAAGTTACTGTTCTGGGTCCCCATTTCAAATAAGTTCATATTCAGTTATTTATTCCTTCTCTTGCTCTTATCTTGTAGCTCAAGAGTTAATTACTATTAAAGTGGCGAGCGCTTTTCATGTGTCCCCCCTCTTGCGGGTGCTGTCGGTAATCTCTGGGTATGTAGTACAGTTCCTGTGGTAGACTATGGAAAAAGGGTTAGGCTAGCAACTTTGGTACATAACATTCAAAATACATATCTGTAGTAGGTAAGGTCGCAGTGCACTCCTCGAATTTGCTTTGGTCCTGAGGACATGCTGGAACCTGTTCAATGCGAAGGAACGAAAAGATGGAACTGCTAAAAATCACGCAACAGTAAAATGTTGTAAAAATAAAAATGAAAATGAAAGCGAACATGAAAAATAAAAAATAAAAATTAAAATTAAAATTAAAATAAGGAAAAGTAGAGGAAAAAGTACAAAGAAAAATAGGATGGTGTAGTTCTTGTCTTTGCTCTCCTTGATCTGTCCTGTGGCGGAAAATTGAAGAACTGTGTCTCTGCCTTGGGTTTGTTCCACGGCGAAAGATAAAGCACTGTCTCTCTGTCTCCTCGATATGTCCCACGGTGGAAAGTCTCACTGGAAACTCCTAAGGTATTCTCGCTGGAAGTTAGATAGCTCCACCTGGAGCATTATGCCGTGGAGGAGTGTACCCATGTGTGGGGCGTTGGCCAGATCTCTAAGGAAGGTGATGACGTCAACATCTGCAGGCCTCCCCACCATTTCCGGATAGTCTGTGAAAAGTCTAAGCAGGACGTTGTGCGCCACCTGGGTGTCTACGGTTGACAAGGACATTTGTCCTGTTTTGCTGGGTCCTGGTCATTAGCTTTTCTTTTGATTCTCGCAGTTTCTGCACCTTCCTGTTGTGTGGACTACCACAAGGTGATTTAGTTTAGTCCACAGCTGGTTCAACTGAGCTAGGTTTCTTTGGTCTCTGATGAAAGTGCGTGTGTCAGTTGTTCTCCTGACAAGTCCTGGGCATTTCTCGATTATTTGAAAGAACAAATTAAATGTGAGTTCATCAATGTGTATTGGCGGTGGAAGCATTTGTGTCCTCTTCGCTGTGCTCGGGTAGCTCGGCGAAGGCTTCCGTGATGACAGTCAGCAGTTGCCAAATTACCTTCTTGTTCGCAGGATCTTGAATAAAGTCTGTGACACTGGTTTCTCTCCCTATGAATGTCGGGTATGATATTATCACCAGTTGAAAATAGGTTAACACATCCCACTTGAGGCTTCTGCTGGGGGATACCATTAGGTCTGTGAGCAAAGTCTTGATACTAGTTGCTTCAGGATATTATGTTACGTTCTCCGCAATGCAGCTTATTTACAGTCTATTAGAGTTCTTGGTTCTTTGTACTACTTGAGCATGACGTGCTTTCAAAAGTTAGTTTTATCAATGTTGTTGTGGCTTTGGATGTGATTCTCTTTACCCTGCAGCTAGGATGCACAGAGTTTTCATTTTATGTCCTTTATTATCTTTCACTGGTTTGAGAAAATGTCTTGTTTAAAAGCCACAATTTAAAACTGAGTTCTTTTTGCCTTTATTTTGCTGCTCATGCGTCCTTCTTCCTCGTCATGGATCTTGTCTGCACATGCTGAGGTTCTTCCCCGTTGTCTGTGGTTCGTGGTTAGATGTAGCTTGGGGGCTCTCCCCTATATAAGGTTTAATGTCATTCAGGAAGAGCCATGCCCTTCTGCCCTGGACTTTGATGGTTGAAGGAGTGCAGTCCTCTACGATGAAAGGGCCATTGAATCGTGGGTCATCCCACTTTTTCCTTGTAAACTTCCTTATGAGAACAGTGTCACCAGGGAAGACGGGTGGCACACATAGACCTTGCGCGGAGTCTGTTTCAGCACATCCTGTTGTATTTTGTACAGTGCTGCACGCTTTTCTTCGTCGCTGCAGCTGGCCTGTAATGGCAGAGACGCTGGATGTCATACAGTTCAGGTAATCCTGCATCTCTGTCCCCAAGACCTCCTTAGTCAGCTGGGTATCACATCTAGCTCTATCTCGAGGGGTAAGAGGGGTCCTCATCCTTCTGCCTGTGACTATCTCGTGTGGCGTGAGATGATGGTCGGAGCCTGGTCGGTTCCGAAGTCCATACAATGCCAGTGGTAGACAGTGCAATCATCCCTTTTTTAATGTGAGCTTCAACTTGGCTATCCTCTCCTTTAACAGGCCATTGAGCCGCTCACATATTCCATTCCCCTCCGGGTGATACGCCGACGAGAACTTGTGATTTATACCAAGCAACAAGCTGATCTGTTCGAAAACTGCATTAACAAAGTGAGCCCCGTTGTCTGATCTCATTACCTCGCACACCCCCCATCTAGGGAACACTTCCGTCACTAGAAATATGGCAGCACAGGTAGCGTCTGGGTGTGTACAAGGACCTGCTTCTATCCATCTAGAGAATGGATACACCACCACAATTAAATACCTGTACCCATTGCACACTTGAATCATGTCGACGTAGTCGATATGCAAGTGCTGGAATGGGCCATTTGGCCGGGGGATAACTCCTCTCATTACTTTTAATGTGTGTCCAGCGGTGAATTGCTGGCAGATTATGCAGTTCACCATGAAGAAAGCAACATGCTCCACTAAATTCGGTGTAAACCAGTCTTCTGTGAGCGTTGCAGCAATATTTTCTTTAGACATGTGCATAGGGTAGTGTAGTTGTTCCAATGCTACCTTCACTAGGGTGACAGGCATTACTGGTTTACCAGTGCTGTCTTGTCTCCACAACCCGTCAGAGGCATTTAAGGAACACCCTTGACGCTTCCACAAATGTTTCTCCTCCTGAGGTGCCTCCCCTTGGAGTTCCATTAGCTGAGTCTGCCCCATGTTACTATAGGCCTCAGGTGTGGCTCGTGCTACCATCATCCACCATCATCCTCTCATGGGTACGTGCGACCTCCACGTCCATGATTGTTTCATTTTTGGACGCCATGAGCTTTGCTTCCGTGTCCGCTTCATGGTTTCCACGTTACACAAAATCAGTCCCCTTGGTGTGGGCGGCGCATTTCACGACCGCTATGCCCACTGGGAGCTGTAGTGCTTTTATCAACCTGTCCAACAAGGCTGCGTGTTGCACTGGCGTGCTGTCCGTTTGGAGGTAGCCCCTCCTTTGCCAGCGTGTTAAGCCTGCGTGCACGGTAGATGTCACATAGGCAGAGTCACTGTACACCGTTACTTCCTGGTCTGCATAATTCTCAATGGCGAGTATCAGCGCCAATAGTTCTGCAGCTTGCGCAGAATAGTGAGATGGTATTCGTGCACTGACGAGTACCTGGAAGTTTCCATTCGCTAGGTGTTTTATCAGTGGCGGCTGGTGAGTTTGAAAGCTGGTGGGGCGTAAATTTCCCCGGGCGAATATAGTAGCGAGCACGCGCAGTGCGCGAGCCCAACCCCCCGAAGAGGGATGCGGGGGGGTTCTCCTCCCGTGAAATTTTTGGAAAAATGGCCTACAAAATGTGCAATTTACTGTCCAAAAAACCCACCGAAATATGAAAAAAGCATTCGGTTTTACATATTAATACACTATTAATACACTATTCCTACGTGTGCAAGTGTGATGGTGTATTTTACAGCAGCTTGTATTGAGAATAGCTGGTACTATGGTGTAGGCATAAAGAAATTCATTATATAGTCAGTAATGATGGAAACATGTTTGTCATGTTGTTACTGGCATTCACATGCGTTCATCCTCTTACTAAGGTGGGATTTTAGGCATTTTCTGAAAGGGGGAAACTAAGCTAAAATATTACTTTAGTTTTTAACCACTTAATTAATGCGACATATTTGTCCTACCTCTAATGGCTGTCTACCTTGCTGAGTTGCCATTGCTTCAGTTGCTCAAAGTTGCAACACGTGGAATGCACAGGTCTCAGAAATAGCACATACATATTGCATGGAGAAAAATGCAACAGAAATAGTTTACTATGTTCAGTCCTTTATTATCAACCAACAACCAAAACATCAAAACATACTTCACATTTCTCACCGTTCTGTCATATAGATCACTGCAACCTTACAAAAAATCCTAACATATAGAAGGCCATTGAAACAAAGAATTCAAAGTAACCCACAAAATAACTGCAAATAGCTTGTTTGTAACAGAGCATTCACTGGTCAATCATTTTGAAAGTTTGCACACAAATTGTGCACGTCTATTTTTCAGAGAGGCAAATTTATCAATAGTCCGTGTATTGAAGTCAGGGATCTCTTGAATTAGTTGTTTTTCCATGGACAGCATGGCCAAAGCATTCAGACGATCCTCAGTCATTGTGTTTCTCAAGAATGTTTTAATTCGCTTCAGAGTGGAGAAACAGCACTCAGACTCAGCTGTTGTCATGGGTGTAGTAATCAGAATGTTTAATAACTGCATTGTGTCACTAAATGCTTCTTTGAGATTGTTTTCAATGAACAATTTTAATAAAGAAATTGCCCCACTTGAACTACAGAATTCTTGTCTCTCATAAACAATTGAAAGCTCAGTGCGCAGTCTTTCCTTTTTTAACATGGCGTACGCTTGGACAGTTGCATTCAGTGGGTCATTGGGAAAAGACTGTTCATGTGTTTGAAATAGGTCACTCTGCAACAATTTGGCCCCCTCCAAGTGGTTAGCAAATGCAAAGCGTTCTTGGGCTTGTGTAACTATAATATCACATACTTCTTTAGCCAAACGATTCAAAGTGTTCATATTTGCATTGCGACCTGAAAAAGTTGCCTCTGATGGAAATTTAGCTTCCAGATTGTCAGTGCTTTCTCGTACTCTGCCAATGCACTTGATAAAAGTTTCTGTAGCTTTCTGCACATACACAGAGTCAATGTCTCGCTTCTGAAGCTGGTAATATAAAATGTCAACATGGGGCATTATGTCATTGAACAAAAAAATGAAGAAAAGGAACTCCTTCTCTTTCAGAGTTCAAATGAATCCCTGGGCCTCATGCACAGTAACCCCCTCAAAATCAGTCCGTCTTTCAATAATTTTCTCAAAACATGTACGGAGTGCTTCCCTGTGCCGATATATGGCTTCCACTACCCGAATATGGCAGCTCCAGCTAGTGCGAGATGGTTTTGGAAGTCTGGAATGTGATACCTCATCTAGAACTGCGGTTCTTTTTGGAGAATGAGAAAAAAATGTACAGAAGCCAGAGATATCCAAAAAGAAAACTCGAGCTTGTGAGATTTTTGAAACAGCCTGTTCAATGATGACGTTAACCTGCTGTACATTGCAATGTACATAATGTGCATTTGGATACACTTCAGCTATTTTCTTTTGGACTCCACCAGGCACCCCCCTCATTACACTCGCACCATCATATGTTTGCGCAATTACTTTTTTTTGTGGCAATCTTTAGGGAATACTTTGTCCAATTTTTCCATTATGGCAGTAGCAATGGTCTGCGCACTAGAGTCTTTCAGATCAGAGAATCCATAAAACCTTTCAACAATTCTGTATCGTTCATCAATGTAGCGATAGACTAGCACAGATTGAGTCTTAGTGGAAATATCAGTTGTATCGTCTGCCTGAATAGCCACATAATCAGTGCATTTTAACTACTCTACAATGATCTCTCTGGTGACCGTGAGCATGCAGTCCAGCAGTTCATTCTGAATTGTTTTTGAAGTGCCCTTGAATACTGTTGCATTTTTTAAGTGTAGATACAAAATCCACCAGGCCTCTCAATACACCAGGATTTAAAGAGTCTTCAGTTTCATCATGGCCACGTAAAGCCAATTCAATATGAGATTTGCACGATTCATGTCTCTTGCTTTTTTCTGACAAATGCTTTAAGTCAGTGACTCTGGTTTTTGTCCAGGTCGTTTCACCTTCAAACAGCAGGCAAGTGAAGCAGAACAAAGACCGTTAGTAATGCTACCAGGGAGCCATGTCTTCTTTTTCTTTTCATACCGCACCATGGAAAATGTGCATGTGTAAGCCTTTCCCCTATCTTTTGCGGACTGTTCAATTTTTACATCTGGCCGATCAGGCCCCAGTCTTTTCACCTCCAGTTTTCCACTGTGTACGAGTCCGGAAAATGGTTTTGAGAGTAATTGGTCCACTGGATTCATTTTCAGCAACAGTGACACCTGTTAATAAGCAAAATGATTATGTACATGTATATGTAGATGGGATCATGTAGTCATTGTTAGGTATGCTCTTCAATAACACATAAGTATAATTAGTCGGTACTAGACACAGATAGCGTCTGCAATTATACACAACTCTGCTGTACTTATCATCGACCAGTACAGTTGAGTATAATTGCCGATGTTATCTATGCATGCATTAACACACATGCCCATTAGCAAATGTGACACCAGCCACACAGTACGTATTGCAGCTTGTTTGGCAACTGAGTACTTAAGGAAGAAATGAGGCAAGTTTCTTCTGTTAATACTGTTCTAAAAGAAACATTGTTTAGAATGTAGGGAGATTTTTCTGACTGCATGACACAACCCCAACCCCTCCCAAGCACTGTGGGAGCAATGGTGAAGATTAGAAAGAAGGTATTCTGATGTTTGAAAGACTGGGATTTTACAGCAGTAAATCAAATTACTGTATACCATTCACCTGGAAGATACCAGGACATCATGAGGTAAGTGGGAACCACAACCCAATCCTATCCTTCGAAAAACAGTTTCCAAATGGACAGGTTTGCTTCCGTTGAACCATACGCAGGCCTTTTTGCATTATATGTATGACTTTCCATTTTCAAATGTCACCCTCTCAGCTAGTCATAGATGCCATTCTGTAGTCTGTACTGTTCATCAGATTTTCCCCCTCCTCATTGACCCCACAAACATGGGCTTCTTTTAAAAAAAAATGTAAACAAGATAGCTGTGTGCCTTCTTTACTACAGATGAACCTAAACAGAGTTGGAGTGCCCTGAGCACCAAACCCTACAAAAGACTCATGCTAGCTCACCTCGTTCTGGAGAATGGTGACTGCAATGAACTCATTCGCAGGCTATGGGAAATCCAAATCCCGGAAGGTGCACTGTGGAGGTTGAAGTCCAATGTTTTTAGTTGCACAATTGCCCTGCACTGGTTGGATTTGTTCATGTAAGGTGTTGCTGATGGTCTGTAAAGAGAAAGCGAGAGACTGATCTGAGAATGGGCAACATAGGCTCAGAGCAGTATTAAAATGGTTTTCACACATGAAGGAGAGAGAGTTAACTGCTTGTAACACTGAAGCTGCACCAGAATAATCATTAGTACAATGTGTAAAGAAAGTACCAGCAACTACCACCATGTGCCAGTCATCAGTTGTATAATGCTGCAATATATACATTTTTGTAATGTTTTCATTCTGGGGCTTTAAAAGTGCGCTTTGCACAGCTCACATTACAAAATTAATTTGCGGCAGCCCTTCAGGCACCCGATCTCTAAGCACTCTGCGTGTCCTTCGCTGAAGTCCTGTTAAAAACAGCATTGGCAAAGCCACTGAGGTCCTTCCTGTTCAAAGACAAGCATTGACAAGGCCAAAATGTTTGGCTTCTGCATATGTTTTAAGCTTTTGCCAGGCACTCCTATTAGATGCCTGGGTACTTGATGGCAGTCTGATGTTTTAGACAACGACTCCCATGGCCCCTCGCCATCGCTTCTGATGACTTGGCCTAATGGAAGTTGTACTCCAAAACATCTGCAGTGCCAAAGGTTGCAGACCACTGTGGATAATAAGGTTAAAACATGCACGCCACTGGTTCCACAGCTCATGTCATTCCCACTGTATTTCATTCACTGCATGAAGGGGCGCCAGTGTTCATTGTGTGGTTCGTGCTCTATTTGGGAAAAGGGTTAGGATGGTGGGATGCAAAAAACCCACAGAAATGCTTTTTTCTGATAGTTTCCTCTTCAACCCCACAATGTAAATGAGGCCATTTCAGAGGTCAGGTAACAAAGATTATACTGTCAACTTAAGTCCTCATCACAATCAGAAGAATACATACGTAAGAGGACACTTGCGGAAACATGTGCCCAGAAGTACAACAGAGATGAGACTTTATGTTATACACGAGTACATTTTATGAATAAAATTACAATCATGTTTTATGATTTACTTATGTATTGTGCAATAAAATCCACAAACTTTTATTGCCAACACTAACCAGAGTTGCAGCCAATCATTAGAACAAACCCGCCTGGCCACCTCTTGCTCCTTCTCTTATGCCAATGCGAGAAACACCAATGAGGATGGGTTTCTCTGTTGGCTGGCTCAGGTGCCCGGGAAACATGAACATAAAAGAAACACTGCTACACTTCCTGTTGGTATGCCATGAATGCAAAAAGATCAAGAAGTCACAAATAAAGAAATGTGATGCGTGAGCGGAGAATCAGGAAGGCCAGAGGTGATAGCGAGAACAGGGGGCTTATTGAGTGAAGACCAAGGGCATTTTATTAAAGGAAGCAAAGAAACCAGAATCAAACCAAGTTTCAAGAATGCAAAGAGGAACTTAAGATACTGAGTTCAAATGGATTTGGAGCAGGTGAGGAGGTAGCTTATATAATCTTCACAAAGCCGTTCATACAGCGGCAGGATTGATGTGTGTCGTACAAACATTGCGCGTTAGGCATGCCTCATTATCAGTATCAACATGTGTGCGTGTGATTCTTTTTTAACTCGGCATCTTGAAGTATGCCTCCTGCACAGAGCCCCGTCACGTTCACAGACTTCATGGAAACTGTGAAGCCATACATTCTCACACACTGCAGTTCATACAAAGCACAGAAACTACCTCTATGTCCAGAGGAAGCTGAAAAGCATAGGACTCAACTCATGGACACGGAACATGGCTTTTAATTAAGCCTCAGTCGAGCGGAAGTCAGATGCAGCCGGCCGGGCCTCGGTGGTCACTCCAAAGACATTTTTTAAAAATTATATCTAAACTATATTTAAGCAATAATGACTTATAATGAGAGGGCATTCGCCGCGATAACGTCCATGCCTTAAGCCCCTGGCTGCTGGCCTGTTTTCAAGACAGGTATTTGTGTTTTTAAGGGGCGCGACTCACGCGAGGCCACACACTGGAACAATAATGGGCAAAACACACTTATTTCAAAACAGCCATGCCCACCACCACCAGGCAAGGGGCACCCCTCTCGCCTTACCCAACTTTGGGGCCATGGGTGAGTCCCTGCGTGCATTGCCCTGCACCAAAAACACGACTCCCATTTGTTTCTGGGGCACAGCACAATGCCAAACAATGGCCCTTGGGCCGGGCAGCCCAACTGTAAATAGCATGCACAATGCCGCCCTTCTCCTCGCCGCCGGCTGCAAGACCATCATTATCTCGGGTGGATAGCTCAGGGGCAACGTACTTCCTCTTGGAAGCAAGACGACTCTGAGCAACACAGGTACGATCCCCGGGTCCGCGCTTAGAAACCTCTGGGTATTAAGCACGTTATAAATAACCTTTCATATCATATATAACTGTCCACCTGTGGTGGTGTCGCCGCAATAAACTTCTCCAAATTCCTCCATTTCTGAAACCGCTCTGATGAACTGGAACGTACCGCCGCCTTTCAAACCCTGAGGAGACATCCTAACGCCCAATATCCAGGGGCACCCCCCTTTACAATAATAGGTTCAAGCTCTCACATTGCTTTACATCCGATGTTGTGCAAAGAAAGTTCTTAATCCAGCATTAAAATCCTAGAAATGCTATCATGGCTGGTAACTATAGTACGCTCAGGTGGTGCAATACATCACCTCCCAAAATTCTGTGTGCCTAAATCTGCGCTCCACGAGTCTCAATCCCCTGGCAGGACCAACTCAGCCCTTAATCCGACGGAGGTCCATACATTGAGTGTCATTATATGGGACGATATTAACACCTGTTATTACAGCGCCTGTTATTACAGCGCTTAGAAGCAGAGGGAGCCCGGTGAGAAAATATGAACACACATTATTGTTTTATAAACTTTCTCTTCCGATAACAGCGACACAATGAGGCGAGCCCACATGTGTGGGCTTTTCGTCCACACAACAAAGCTGAGCTACAATGTGCATGTGACAGTCTTAAAAAGTACAACCTTATCATAAGAGCGCCCTTCTGCAAACGGGGGCACTCCACTTGCACGCATTCAAACATTGGCCGTCAGAGTGCTTGCAAGGCACCTTCAGTGAAAGGGGGCCTGTATGGGAATGCGGCCGTTTAGTCTAGTGTAGAACGGGATGCCTGCGAATGCTGTAACCTTCTCCATCCTCCCCGGTTTTCTCATTTATGTGTGCGCCCTGACGGGGATGTTTTGTGTGATATGATAGGTTAAATAACCTGAGGTTTCTGAGCGCGGACCCGGGGATCGAATCTGTGTTGCTCCGTGTTGTCGCCTTGCTTCCAAAGCGAGCACGTTACCGCTGAGCTATCCTCCCGAGAGGCGCCTTATAAACCAAACCATCAATATAATGAAAATAATTAATGCGCAACTGATTGACTATTCGTAGAAGGCCAGGACACAGAAATCATCTGTGAGTCTTTGTATGTAGCGCATTGCGGTAGACCACTTGCGCTTCTAAGCGCTGCTTCAGAATTTTGACTGCTGAACAGATGGCATATTAAGCAGTGTTTGTCTTTAAGAAACTGCTTAAGGGATGTCAAGTTCGAGTTGTAAGATAGGCATTGCCACCTAATGAGAGATAGAATGTTATGGAACCTAAGAGCATGTGTCCAGGGTCACACCACATGATCCAGTTTGGTGGCTGGAATAGTGACTCAGGGCACCTACCACAGATGACTACCGCATCCCCTTTGCCTGTTATATCTAAAGGTACCTCTGGGTCCTCCGCAGCATTGGGGCATCTCCTGCAGGCTGCGCTGCCTTATACACCCACCGCCCGCCAGCACCCGTGCCCACTCACTGTGCGCGGCCTTCCTGCAAAGACTTTGCCCTTCTTGAGTAAGACCTCCTTGGCGTGCAGGTGGTTGTTCACGATCACCACGTAGAAGGAGCCCACCATCTTCAGGGAGTACAGGTTGCCGTACTTCTTCGGCAAGTCGCAGAAGTTGACACAAGGGAAGGCCCCAAGTTGCCTACACGGCCCCCCACAGTCAGCACTGAAAGACGTGTAGGCCCTGGCCTGCATGTCTTTCAGTGCTGACTGTAGGGGCCGTGTAACCGTGCTGTAACTTCCAAGATGTGACTCAGACCCGTCCCACGCCACTGCGCTTGCCTGACAAGAAGCTACAGCCTGACTAGGCCCAAAAATAGGAGGACAAGGGGGCACCATGCCCAGAGCCAAGAGAACAAGGGGATACCGAGGGGCCCAAACCACACGCGGCCACCCAAAACAGTGGGTAGGCGGGTACTAACTTTACTTACTGCAGCAGGCAAGGCAGGGCCCAAGCTGTCTCTGGTCTGGTCGTCTCTTCCGTCTGAGCAGGGGTAAGGTCCGGTCCTCGCTCGTCGCTCGTCGGGCAGAGAAAGAGAAAGAGAAGTGTGAAGGTGGCGCAGGCGCACGTACACAACCTGCGCCACCTGCATAGATACAGTAATGTCATTGGCTGTTTGCCAGCCAATGCAAGGTTTGTCATTGGCTGGAAAACAGCCAATGACATTAAGGTAGCTGGGTGGGGGAAGGAATGTTCACTGCGCTGTTTGCGCACATTTTATGCTGGCGCGGCCACCCCTCAAGCGGCCCGCCAGCCTACAAATGAAAGGGCCTTACGTAGAGTGCGTGGAGCTATAAGCTCCACGCACTCTACTATTGTAAAAATTAGTAGAAAACGGGACGCGCCCCGCTGTGGTAGCCGGCCCGACGCCCATAGAAACCATGGGCATCGCCGCATCGGGCCGGCTGCCACAGTGTTGTTGGCACAGCACCCCCGCGCTGTGGGAAATGCAGAAGAGATTCTTCTGAATCTTGCTCTGCTTTTTTCTTCTTTTCTTCTTTTTGGGGGGGGAGCGGCGCCCTGCCACCCTAATATAGCAGCCGCCACTGTGTTTTATCACGGCCATGCCTGTATATCTTTGTCTGTCTTCTTGATCGATTCTCGAAGAACCGTCAATGAACATGATTTCGCCACCTGCCAGGGCATTTTCCTTTACCCTGGGGATTTCATTATAGAATTCCTCATAATTTGCATAGTCATGTATAGGTTCTCCCTCTGTGTCTGGCTCAGCTATGTATGTAGCTGGGTTCACTGTTTTACATCGCACTATTTTGATCAATGGGTTAGAGATAATCACTTCATATGCGGATACTCTCTGAGATGTCAGCGTGCCCTTCGGTTTTTCTAATATGGCGAATAACGAGTGCTCAACGTACAATGTCATTGAGCACCCCATCACAATGGATGACGCCTTTTCAATGGTTAACGTGGCAGCAGCTAGATTTTGTTCACATGGGAACCCAAGTGAGGTTCGCTGCGCAAGCACTGCTGTCAAAAAAAAATCATTGGTGTGTGAGAAAAGGTAGAATTCCTCTGCATAATTAGGAATCCCTTGAATTGGGGCCTTACAAATCGCCCCCTTTAGTTCTGCAAACCCCTTTTCCATTGCCTCAGTCCATTCGATTTTTTCCCTTGTCGCCTGGGCCTTCTTTAGGGCCTGAAGCAAGGGCTTGGTATATGAGCTGTAGTCGAAGACCCATGCTCTGACATAATTGCACAGGCCTAAAAAGCTTTGCATTTGTTTTATTGTGAGCGGTTTAGCCGTGTTCATGATAGCTTCAGCCCTTTCAGGGGTTACCTTTTTCCCTTCGTTTCCCTTTCCCTCCTTGCTCAGCCAGTAGAGTCAATAGCTGGACAGAGTCGGGTCTGCATTGTTCCTCAGTGACGCTGCAGATCAGAATGTCATCTACGTACTGCAAAACAACACTGTCTACTGCAATATTGCTTAGGTCCATCTGCAGGACTCTGTTGAAAATGGATGGAGACTCACAGTACCCCTGTGGCAGCCTTGTGCTTTTCAGATGCATTTGCCTGGCGGTGCAACAGGATCGAGAAAAATGCATTTTTCAAGTCAATCACCGTGAAATATTTTACCTCAGTGGGTATGTTGCATAGAATTGTGGATGGATTAGGAACTAGAGGGAACTCGGCTTCAACTATATGGTTTAATGCTCTTAAATCTTGGATTAAACGCCAAGACCCTCCCTTTGATTTCTTGACAGGGTAAATCACTGTGTTGCAAGGTGATTCTGACATCACTAGGATGCCCTGCTCCATCATGGCGGAAATTGTCATTGCAATCCCTTCATCTGCCTCTGTGGACATGGGATATTGTCGCGCTCATGGTAAAATTGCTCCTGGTTTCAGTTTAATTTTCACTTCACCTGCCCCTTTCAGGAGGCCTACGTCATAGGGCCCTGTAGTCCATACTGTGACAGGCACTTGGGCCATG
This sequence comes from Ambystoma mexicanum, assembly GCF_040938575.1. Lineage (NCBI taxonomy): Eukaryota > Metazoa > Chordata > Amphibia > Caudata > Ambystomatidae > Ambystoma > Ambystoma mexicanum. Next base: position 638,487,206 of record NC_090925.1, read on the forward strand.
TCATCTTCGAAGTATTCTGGACGCATCCGTGCCAGCATCATTCTCTGTGGCACCTCCCGTTTGATCATTTTGACCCAAAATATGAGACTCACTTCCACCCTTGTCTCTTCTAGGTCAGGGTGTTCTTCAAACAGATCGCCATCAGTGACATCAGTCACTCGATACCCTTCTTCGATGGCGCCAATCGCACACCATTGTCTGCCTTCGTCATCATATCCTTCGACCAATACCACAATCCCTCGTACTGCGGCAGATTGTATCATTAAGGGAAATACTTGTCCCTCCTCTTCGTGCATAGGTGTTCTGGGTCTGAATAAAAACTCATCAGGTGTCCTCATAGTTATATCTGCAAGGCCTGGCAATCCCGCCATGAGCACCCGCACACTATATGCGAAGACTTCTGGCTCTAATGGTATAACTCTCATGGCTATATGTCCTGAGTATGCTATGATCATTTCGCACACGTTCGAATAATGCATTCCAGGAGTGGAGCATACTATACAATTCTTGGTAAACGAGATTGTCATATTCAACTTAGTCATTAAGTCCCGACCCAGGATGTTTACTGGGGTCTGACGTGAATATAATAAGGGTACATTCATTTCGTGCTCTCCCACAGAAACAGGGAGCGTGTCTGTAAAGGGAACTCTACTGTGAGCTCCCGTGAAACTCTGAGTATTTATGGCCACGCCGGACAAGGAAAATGTGCCTTCTCGTATGCACGAGCACGTCGCACCCATGTCAACTTAGAAGGAATATTCTTTATGTAACGCTCACCTGATTCCCACGGAGGCGCAGGTCTGGCTTCGAGTGCTGATGCTTCTTCAATGGTGAAGCGCAGGACTCTGAAGATGGACAGGAAGGGCCCTCTACTCTGGCTTCTCCGGCTCGCAGGAATATTCCCCTGTGCGTGAAAAGGGAGTATTACCTACTGACTGAGTTATGCTCAAGCCTCCCACTTTCTTCCAACCCTCCACGATACCCTTCCACGATTCCCCGTGAAGTCTCACCTTAAGGTCTGAAAGGACGAGCTATCCATCCTGCTTCTGACGCAGGGGCGGGTTGAACCCAGTTACTTCACTGGATTGAGGTTGGATGGGAGTTCAGGTAAGCTTGATTATACTGGTAAGGCGCTGTAAAAGTTCTGTTGCAAGTTCAAAAGTTCAAGCTTTAAATAATAATGTTCATTGTCTTTTTTCAGGTGATGAATGAAGATTCCTTTGGAGACTTCTTGCAACAAAGCGCTGATGTTGATGTCTTTTCCCCATAGGGGCCGGGGTTCGGAATGCCAGAAATATGGCGCCGACCCGAAGTGAAACGTGCAGTTCCAGTAAAGATCTGGTAAGTCCTAGATGAGCGCTCAGGTGATGTTTTTGCATTCGCTCATCTAATGTCTTTGGCCCTCATTACGACCCTGGCGGAAAGTGACTGACCGGACCGCCACAGCGTAAATAGCGTTTCCGCCATTGCACGATGGAGCAAAGTGCGGCCCATTCCGACCCATCGGGCACGAGCACCACGCCATGGCGGAAGTGCAAAGTCCGCGATGGCGGAAATGACCCCAAAACGGCCCACACCGCCGCCGTACGGCGCCCTAGGTGCAATACCGCCACCCATCATAGCGGACACCGCAGTGAGCGCCAACCGGAAAGTACGGTGACCGTAAATATACGGAAACGGAATTAAAAACATGGGCCCGGAACGGGAAACAACACCCCGTACACCTATAAAACCACAAAATACACACAACCACTAAAAACACCACCCTGAGACACATCCCAACCCGTCATCCACCCTAGTGAAACCAAGAAAAATGGGAAAAGTAGCGAAGAAAGCGTGCGACCGCAAGCGGCAGGTCCACTTCTCCCGTGAGGAACTCACCGTGCTTACAGAGACCCTCCAGGAGAATGCCGCCGCCGTCTTCTCCACGCAAATGACCAGGACGGCACTTGCGAACAAGAAGGCCATATGGGCCCTGGTGGCACAGCGGGTAAGTGCGGTGGGGACCGCACCCCGCAACCCACAGCAATGCAGGAAGCGGTGGGACGACCTGCGGATACGCGTCCGTAGCATACTGTCTGCCAACCGCAACATTGCCACAGCCACCGGGGGAGGATCGGAATCACCCATCAAGTTGACCCCCTGGGAAGAAATCTGTGCCTCCACCATTGGAATGGAGAGCATAGAGGGAGTCGGAGGGATGGAGAAAGGAGTGCAGACATCCGGAGAATCAGGTAGGTGGCCCAAATAAAACCATGCCAAATCCACAATGTCCAATCATGTGACTCACATGTGTCCACATAGCGCAACAGCAACACATGGCCAGGAGAACGTCCACACACATTGGCCTGATAGCGCACTTTAAAACTCACAATAAATACATAAATAAGTAAAAACCCCAAAAACACCCACTACACGTGCAGCAGGCACACCCTAACTGCAGGCTGCCAAACAACTGCACCCTCACTCCACACACAAATGAAAGCACCTCCAAGGCCCCGACCCAAATCACCCTCAGGTACCACCCCAATGCATGTGATACATTGCCATTCCAATTCCCACAGACCCATTAATAACGCTCGCCCTCCTTTACTCCACCACAGGGTCCGATCCAAACGACGAGCTCCAGGACACCCCTACCAGCACACCTGCAAAGAGGGCCAAGACCGACGGCCAAAGACCCTCCACCTCAGCTGCACGCATCAAGACACGGCAGCAGCACATATCAAGTGGCAGCACACAGGAGGGAACATCAACAGGCACCCCAGCAGCCAGCATGCCCACAACAGCACCACCACAGGTCCCCCCAATGGATGCCACAGAAGGTACTGCCTCTGGTGGCAGCAGCACCATAGGTGACACCCCATTAATGGCAGCATGCTCCGACACAGAAGACAGGGATGTCGAAGTCAGATCCATCCATGACCTGTCCCAATCCCCCTGTCTGTTCCATCCCGTACACCATGAGGATACCACGCAGGGGCACCCACAAGACGACGACTGGCCATCCCCCACAAGCCCTGTGGCAGGGCAACATGAGGCGAACAGCCCCTCTGTGACACCACCGCAAATGGCCATGGCCCAGCACAGGCAACAGTCCCTCGACCAGTTAATCGTGCAACAGCAGCAACTGGCCACGCTCCTCAAGGACCATGCCGATGGATGTGGGGGCACTAAGGCAGACATAGAAACATCAACTGAGACACTTAGGGCACAAATGGAGAGTAGCACCGAGAGCCTGAGAGTCCAAATGGAGAGTAGCACCGAGAGCCTGAGAGTCCAAATGGAGAGTAGCACCGAGAGCCTGAGAGTCCAAATGGAGAGAAGCACCGAGAGCCTGAGGGGGGAACTGCATGCGACATCCAAAGACGTATGTGCCGAACTTGCCGCAGTGCGCCGTGTGCTCACTGAGCTCTCACAAACCCTTAGGGACATGCATGGACGTGAGCAGGCAGAGACATCATCCGTTGCAAGTTCCGTCCAGGGCAGCCCCCAACGTAGATCTGGGAGGAACCTGCGCTCCACAGGCAGGGGTGCCCCTGATACCCGCAGAGGGGGCTTGCAATAACGACTGCCCACTGACAATGAGCATCTTTGGACACTGGTGTTCGGGGGGGAGGTAGGAGGGTGGAGGGGGTGTGTTGGGCTCACTTGGGTGGCGGGTCGATAGGGTGTTCAACATGATATCACATATGCCATAAACAATGCACGATCAAGCAATGAGATGTGTGGACAATGATCTTTGTGTACTAGGCCATCATAGGCGTACAGTCCATATTGTGCATGTACCAGACACACACAGTGCCACGAGTCCCGTGTCCATGTATCAGCCACCAGGCGTGAGTGCTAGAAGCATGCATCTATGAGATGCTGACGAATTTCACGGCCCTCCTGTGCCTCGCAGACTCCTTGAGGTGCTGCCACATCCCCACCCTCATCATGACCATCTTCAGGTGCTTGCAGTTCTGCGTCAGGGGGCATGGGCACATTTCTACGTACGCACATGTTGTGGAGCATGACACATGCCATCACCATCTTTGCAACCTTCTCATGGCGGTACAGGAGTGCCCCGCCAGACCTGCTGAGGCACCGGAAACGGGTCTTCAGTAGGCCGAATGCCTGTTCAATGACTACACGGGTACGTGAGTGGGCATGGTTGTAGTCCTCCTCATGCTGGTCCCGTGGGTTCCGGACTGGTGTGAGGAGCCATCTCTTCAGTGGATATCCGGCATCACCTGTATGTGGACGATAAACGAATTATGTGGAATGCCATTGCTACGTACGCACCCCCCCCCCTTCCTGCCAGGTCATTGCCGCATCACATACCCCACATCATCATGCATGAAATGAGACTCACCGAGTAGCCAGGATCTGTTCCCTGCGTGTCGCTCCATGTAGCGTGGTATTGTAGAGTTCCTCAAGACCATAGAATCATGGGTTGATCCAGGGAATCGGGCACAACAATGTGTAATGATCCTGTTGGAGTCACACACCATTTGTACATTCAGTGAATGAAATTGTTTTCGGTTGCGGTACTGGGCCTCCATGGCATGTGGGACGACCAATTCCACATGGGTGCAGTCGATGGCACCAATGCAACCCGGTATGCCGCCAAGTGCATGGAATCCCACTTTTGTGTTGGTTATTTCCTGCTCCGAGCGTGGTAGAGAGATGTAGTCGTCTGCGTGCTGCAGGAGGGCATCGAGCACTTGCAATAGTGTCCGTGAGAACAGTGGCTGAGAAATGCCATGCAACTGTCCGACTGTGTGCTGGTAGGTGCCTGTGGCCAGGAAGTGGAGTACAGACACCACCTTCAGTAGGGGTGGGATGGCGGTTGGGCTATCTATCATGCTGACAAGGTCAGCCTGTGTCATGTCCACAATGGCGGCTATGGTGTCCCGGTCCAAACGGTAGAGGGTGTGGATCTGCTCATCAGTGAGGTTGAACGGATGTGCTCGGAGGCGTGGGATTGCGGGCTGCCTGCGTGGTGGTAGTGGCTGTGCTGGCAGCCCTTGCTGGCCCTGCCTTGCCCTCCTCCTCCTCCTGCGTCTCCTCCGTGCGGCCGGTTGTAGTTGGTGTTCGTCTTCTTCTTGGAGTTGGAGTACTTGCAGTGCTATCAGGTCCCCCAGGGCCAACATCGCGAGTCCTGCCGGTAGCATTTCGGAGTGGGTGTGGTTGTGGGAGGAGACTGGGTGTGCAATTTATGTGTTTTCAGGCTGTATGGCCTCCACCTGTGGTGATTCATTCCACCTGTGCAAGCTGCTCTCCCCTTTGGGCGAGCACGTCCCGCACACAACGCTGCAATTCGAGGAATGGCATCTTGCTATTACAATCATGTATTAGTACCCGATGGCCGTGTAACATTGGTTGATATGTTCATTCGGCTATGGTCCCATTGTTTCACATGCATTCTTTGCAGTCGCGAACAGACTTGTGAAGGGTCAGTGGAACGTAGTACTCGAGTAACGGTGGACCCTCATGCATCACTGTACCGAGGTTCACCGACGGGCGGGGCCTCCCATTTGTGAGTGTAGGCAGTTGCCATATTCACACACAGCCGCACTAGATGGATTAATTTGTGATTTCAAGCGGCCACAGATGCCTTTTCGACGTGATGTTGCAAATGAGGAATTCGAAGGGCGGCGCTTTCGGTCTTCAGCTAGCGGCGAGGAGATGCCCACAGGTCTGACTGCAAATATAACGTTCTATTGTTCAGTGTCCTTGGGACAGGGGCCATGGTGAGGATGCAATGATTGATATGAATAGTTTGGGATGCGCAATAGCGAAGTGGATGATGAGGCCGGACGTTCCCAAATACATGTTACTTCACAACACTGGAATTACGGGCTGGGGCACAGTGGATTTTGCAGGCTGCATAACGCACAGACTCAATGGAATTCTCACATGTTATGTGAGTATGGAAACAGGCGTTATCATTACGGGATGAGGGAATGATGAATGGATGCATGGACAGATGATTTGATACGGTGTTTGCCATGTACAGGGCTTCTTGGAATCTGTCCGCCTCCCCTGCGCTATGTGATGCAGGGCTGCCATAGTGGGACCATCGTCTATCTGGCCTTGTTGAGCCCTCCCTGTCTCGACGCGCCTTCAGACACTTGTGTCCATGCACGTTACCAATCCCATCTGATGGATTCTGTTTTCACAGACGCATGCACAGGTACACTCGTTTGTGATGGTGTTTTCACCTCGATATGGATAGTTATGAGTCGCAAGTGGTTTTGGGGTGGTGATGATCCTTTGGAGTGGGCTAGCATGCATATGGCTGTGGATCTAGTGTGATCATTGAAGTGAGTTGTTCGAATGTAGTTCTGATGGCCATTCTATTCTTTTTCTTTTCTTTTGGTTGACAGGTATCTCCTCCCCTTTTGCCACTGCCATCTGTATGCCACTCCTGCAGATGGGTTTTACTCCCGACACCTGCTGCTTCGTGTTAATCAGTGGAGCAGCATTATGATCTTATGGGACGATCGCCAATGGGCCACATGCCCTTACGCAGTACTAGTGGCTCGGAGCAACATTTCGGCCTTTCAGCTGGACTAGTGCCTCCCTATTGGGACGGCCCTGCGGTTCTAGGCGCTTCCATGTTGCCTTTTCGTACGAGAATGTAGCCCCTGTGTACCATGTAGGAACAGGGCGTCACACAAGAAGTAGCTGGTCATTTCTTGCGGATGCAGCCCACAATGGTGAAATGTGTTTTGGAGTTCATGGCCTAATGGCTGTATGGGCTTGGTGAATTTGTTGTGCATTAAATTTCTATTCTGATATGGGCCGTGTAGCGTTCTTCTTTGCAAGTGATGTGGCATATTCCTATTTGGGGAGCGATGTATTGTGAGGAGATCTGCATTGGGTTCCAGCTTCGGAGTATAGTTGCGTGGTACTGTGCTGGGCGCGTTTGCCTACGAAGCCCAGTGAGGTCAGGGGTGAGGGCTGCCAATATGACTGTTTGAATGATGTCATGCTCAGGGGCGGGGGATTAGGTTTTGTGTAACAGATGCCGGTCAGCCAGGTGGATTGGTGGAATGATGTGATTATCGGAATATTGCTGGTCACAGGTGCCTGTGTTTGCGTGCGTTTCTTGGTGGGAGACTGAGGTCATGTCCATTGGTATAGCTTCTGTATTCGTGCCATCTGTGCCCTGCAGCTCCCATTGGCCCCTCTTGTGATTCTTATGTTCGTTGGCATGCATGGGTGACTTGTACATTTCACTGGTTGCATTGTGACTTCGTTGCACCTACGGGGAGTTGTACTATGTGGCCAGGGAGCGGTGTACAGGCACTCAGTGGGGCCGTTTACGGTTGATTCGCGATGCCGTACTTCTCACCATGGCGGAATGGTACTTTCCGCCGTGCTTGATGGCGTTAAGTACATGTCCGCTAGGGTCGGAATTCGCGTACCCTTGCGCCATGGTGCTAATTACGGTTTGGCATGGCGCGCGCGCGCGTACTTGGTGCAGTTAGCGTTGGCGTTCACTACGGTGTCGCTAATGGCATCGTACTTTACGGTGACGGGTCATAATCGCACCGAGCGCTATTCGATGGCGGTATTGCATTTCCGCCATCGTTTTTCGATTTCCGCCAGGGTCGTAATGAGGGCCTTTGTCTTTTTTCCCCATAGGGGCCGGGGTCCTGCTTCGAAGCAGCAAGACCCGAAATGAAATGGGAATGACCCAACAGGTAAGTCTTAGAAGGAAACTGGGCTTTTCCTATTCCCTTCCTTCTCTCACCTCTTATTCTTGTCTTTCTCTCTAGGCTCTGGGAAGTGGCTGTGTATCCGGATGATCGCTGCTGAAGATGGAGGAACCCAGGAAAGGTGAGTGAAATGCAGCGCTGCAGCGATCGTAACGAAATGCTTTTAAAAATTATGTCTTCCCTTTCAGGATCGTCGGTGATGTCTCCGTGGTGCAGCTTAGCTGGTAGGTCTCTTGTCTCCCTTTGCAGGTGACCCAGGATGCTGACAGGCGTGGCTGAAGTCCAGATGCAGAAGCTGACACGGTGAGCGTCCAGCTGCGAGGAGCAGAACAACGCGAAGCGTGAGTTGCTGATCGGGTGTGGTTTAAATAGCTTTGGAAGAAGTTCCAAGTGTGTATCCTTCCTCCGATCAGGTATGTATCCTTCCCCGACCACACCCGGGTGGAAAGTAGTCCCACAGGTAAAGTAGTTCCTATTCAGGCCTCAAGAGGGCCTCGATGTGGCAGCATGGTCTGCATCAGGTAAGTGCACATTAAAACACTTGAACACATGTCTAGCTTTATGAGCCTGGCACCTAAGGAGCCAGGACAGAGGTCCAACATGAGCCTGGCGCCTAAGGCGCCAGGACTGCGTCCAAAGGGCCCCAGCTTGGGCCCGCTGGCACTCCCCTGGGGGAAATGATGCCTGCCTCTGGGGTTGCTGGGTCGGACCTGGCTCCTTGGAGGTAGGCATCATGACAGTACCCCCCCTCAAGGCCCCTCCCAAGGTTCTTCCCTCCGGGGGTTTGGGCTTGTTTGGAAATCTCCGGTGAAACCTTTGTACTAATCGAGGTGCGTGGACATGGTTACTAGGCTCCCACGATCTCTCCTGAGGTCCATATCCCTTCCAGTCAACAAGATAGAAGAGTTTCGACTTTACCACCTTGGAGTCTAAAATGTCTTTAACTTTGAATTCTAATTCCCCTTCAATTTGAACTGGATCTGGAGGTTTGGACAATCGGGTTCCTGGTTGTACTGGCTTCAAAAGTGATGCATGAAAAACTGGATGAATACGCATGTTGGACGGTAGATCCAGTTTAAAGGCCACTGGGTTGATTATAGCTTTGATGGGATAAGGTCCTATGAATCTGGGATTGAAGGTTCGCGGGCCCTTGAGGGGTAAATGTTTTGTTGCTAGCCATACCTGGTCTCCTACTTGGTAAGGAGGAGTTTTACTTCGGTGCAAATCAGCGTTTTCTTTATACTTTTTCTTGGCTTGCTGTAAATGAGTTGCAGCTTCTTTGAAGGCTCGGGTTATTGTGGAATGCAGATGATTTACTGCGGGCATTTCCAGGGTCAGAGGTGGATCTAGATCAGAGGTCCGAGGATGGTGACCATACAAAGTATAAAAGGGGGTTTGTCCGGTTCCAGAATGCACTGAATTGTTGTATGCATATTCTGCGATCCAAAGGATGTCTTTCCAATTTAACTCGGATTGGTGTAACATGCACCGAAGATATTGCTCGAGAGTCTGATTGGTTCTCTCGGTTTGTCCGTCGGTCTGGGGGTGGTGGCTGGTGGATAACCGCACATCTATTTGTGCTAGTTGGCAACACTTCTTCCAAAAATGTGAGATAAATTGACTTCCACGATCCGAGACTAAAATGGAAGGGAAACCATGTATGCGAACTATATTCTCCAGGAATTCCTTGGCCAAGGTGGAAGCTGAAGGCAAACCCTTTAAAGGGATAAAGTGGGCCATTTTGGAGAATAGGTCCACAATTACAAGGATTGTGTTGTAACCAGCACAAGGAGGCAGATCTGTTATAAAGTCCATTGACAGTGTGTGCCATTGTGCCGGTGGAATATCCAAGGGTTGAAGTAGGCCGGCTGGCCTTTTCTTTTGAGCCTTGTTTTGGGCGCAAATTCCACAAGACAGTACAAAAGACTTTATGTCTTTTCTCCAAGAAGGCCACCAGAAGTGGCGTTTGATTTTTTCCTCCGTTTTAGCGATACCAGGGTGTCCTTCCATTAAAGATTCATGATGATGGGCAATAACAAGTTCTTGCAATTCTTTACTTGGCAGAAACAACCGCTCCTGGAAGTAGGGTAAGTCATCCTTAATGGTGTAATGAGGACCCTTTTGACTCCATTCCAGTAAGGTTGAAGAGTCTAGAAGTTGTTTTACTTGCGTTTGGATATCCTCAATAGATTGCAATGAAGTTAAGCCTAAGATTCTTTGCTCAGGTATGATGGGCACAGGTTCTAAGCTCGAATTAGGTTCTTCCATGCCAATCCGGGATAAGGCGTCTGCTTTTCCATTCTTGCAGCCAGGGCGATAAGTAATTACAAAATCAAATTCCGCAAAGAATAGAGCCCATCGGAGTTGTGAAGATTGAGCTTTGGCCGTCTTTAAATACTGTAAGTTTCTGTGATCAGTAATTACGGTGATGGTGTGTCTTGCACCGAGAAGGTAGTGACGCCAAGCCTTGAAAGCAGATTTGATGGCCAGTAACTCTTTATCGGTAATTGCGTAGTTGATTTCAGGAGGAGAACATTTTCTGGACCAAAAGGCCACTGGGTGTAGTTGGTTAGTTTTTGGGTCTCTTTGCGACAGGACAGCTCCCATGGCCGAACTGGAAGCATCGGTTTCCACTATGTACGGGAGATCTGGGTGCGTGTGCATCAATACAGGTGCAGAGGTGAATTTGGTTTTCAGGTCCTGGAAGGCTTGTTCGGCCTCAAGAGTCCATTCGAAGCGTTTGTTTTTCTTTAGAAGAGCGGTGATGGGTTGGACTGTTCGGGAAAATTCCGGGATGAATCTTCGATAGAAATTGGCAAAGCCGAGCATGCTCTGAACTCCCTTCACCGAGCTTGGAGATGGCCATTGGAGGATGGCGTCCACCTTTCGCGAGTCCATTCGGACTCCTTGAGGTGTCAGGATGAATTCGAGAAACTCAACTTCTGTGGTATGAAAAATGCATTTTTCGAGTTTTGCAAATAGTCTGTGCTGGCGCAGTTTCTCAAGAACTGCCCTAACATGTTTTCTGTGATCAGATTCTGAAGAAGAGTACACCAGGATGTCGTCAATGTAAACAATGACGCAGACATCGATAAGTTCCCGAAGAACATCATTCATAAAGTACTGAAAGGCGGCAGGTGCATTGCACAAACCAAAGGGCATCGCCTGATATTCGAAGAGCCCAAATTTGGTGCGGAATGCAGTCTTCCATTCGTCGCCTTCTTTTATGCGCACCAGGTGATAAGCTCCTCAGAGATCTAACTTAGTGTACACACAAGCGTCTTTCACCTGGTCGATAAGCTCAGGGATCAAGGGCAGAGGATAACGATTCTTAATCGTTATTTGATTTAGGGCGCAATAGTCTATACACGTTCTAAGGTCGCCTTCTTTTTTTGGCACGAAGAACAGAGCTGAAGAGACAGGAGACTTGGACGGGCGAATAAAACCATCGGCTAGGTACTGATCTAAATACTGACGCAAATGCAGGTTCTCAGGTTCCGTAAGAGCATAAATCCTACTACAAGGTAGTTGAGCATTGGGTACCAGATCGATCTGGCAATCATAAGACCGATGGGGAGGTAACGTGTTAGCCTGTTCTTTCTGAAAAACGTCTTGGAATTCTTGGTATTCTGACGGTAGCTGTACAGGGGTGGAAGTTGCTGTGGCTAGACCCATAGCTGGATTTCTTGGATAACAAGTTGGTTCACAATCAGGAACACTTATCTTTTTTGCTCGCCAGTCAATTCTGGGATTATGTGTTTCTAACCAAGGAATTCCAAGAATTACTTGAAATTGTAGGGCCTTGATCACATCAAACACGATTGCTTCCCGATGTCCATCCTGACCCACCAGTGTCACTTCAATAGTGGAATGCGTTACAGGCCCTGAGGCTATTTCGGTTCCATCTACTGTAGTAATGACATCTTGGGTTACTTTCGGGCGGAGAGGAAGCTTAATCCTGGAAGCCAATTCACGGTCTATGTAATTTCCAATAGCTCCACTGTCGATGTATGCTTTTATGGCATGCAACTGCTGAGGCTGTTTTGGGTACACGAGCACCATTGGCATGACGAAATGCGAGGTCAAAGAGTTCGTTTTCAAGCTCGGCAAGCGGACCCCTACGCTTGCCGGGCTAGGTCGTTTCCCGAATCAGGTGTCACTAATTCGTTATCAGTAGCTCCAACCACCTTCTTAAGTGGTTTAACTGGACAATTTCGAAGAAAGTGACCGGAAGTCCCGCAATACAGACAAAGTTGCATTTGCCGCCTTCTCTCTCGTTCTTTCTGCGTTAATGGTCCTTTAACACCACCGATTTGCATAGGTTCAGATACGTCGGTACTCTTGGAGGTAGCGTGGGTTTTGATCGGTGCTCGGTTTTCATACTTGAACCGATCTGCTTTTCTATTTTGAAGTCTGTGATCAAGTTGAACCACCAAGTCAATGTAGTCTGCGCAGACCTGGGGTGGGTTTACTATCTGAGCTAGAACATCCTTAAGCTCTCAGCGCAGGCCTCGATGAAACAATGTGATCCTTTTGCTTTCTGGCCATCCAGTTTCCACAACCAGCCTGTTAAAGGTGGCTATGTAGGATAGAAGATCCTGATTACCTTGTCGTAAGGATAGCAGTTCGTTATCAAGGTCCTGTCCTTGAGAGTGTCGAGCGAACAATCTTTCCATGCTGGCCTGGAAGCCCTGAAAATTCTGGAGAATGGGATCATCCTGATTTACCAATGGAATAGACCAATCGGCAGCACTGCCACTGAGGTAAGATAGTATAAAGGCTACCTTGGTCTGGTCGTTAGGGAAGGCTCCGGGTCTGCATAGAAAGTGTAAACGACATTGGTTCATAAAGACGGCATATTTCTTGGAATCCCCCGCAAAACGTTCAGGCGGGGCCAAAGGCATGTGTCCAGGTAGATTAATTTGTACCGGGTTACTCAAACCCATTGATGTGGAAATGTCTCCGGAATTAGGTAAAGGAATGTGCCCTGCCTGGGCCTGTAATAACCTTTTGGCTAGGTCATCAGTTCTTTCCTTAGATAAGATCAGTTCTCTTTTGAGAGCGTTAGTCTCCTGGCGGGCTGAGTGCACCTCTGCCCGTAATTCCCCCAAAAGCTGGGCCAGCTGGTCAGTCTCGGAAGTCTCCATAGCGCCCGGGTGGGAAATTGTGGGTAGGCTTCGCGTTCTGTAACGCTCACCTGATTCCCACTGAGGCGCAGGTCTGGCTTCGAGTGCTGATGCTTCTTCAATGGTGAAGCGCAGGACTCTGAAGATGGACAGGAAGGGCCCTCTACTCTGGCTTCTCCGGCTCGCAGGAATATTCCCCTGTGCGTGAAAAGGGAGTATTACCTACTGACTGAGTTATGCTCAAGCCTCCTGCTTTCTTCCAACCCTCCACGATACCCTTCCACGATTCCCCGTGAAGTCTCACCTTAGGGTCTGAAAGGACGAGCTATCCATCCTGCTTCTGACGCAGGGGCGCGTTGAACCCAGTTACTTCACTGGATTGAGGTTGGATGGGAGTTCAGGTAAGCTTGATTATACTGGTAAGGCGCTGTAAAAGTTCTGTTGCAAGTTCAAAAGTTCAAGCTTTAAATAATAATGTTCATTGTCTTTTTTCAGGTGATGAATGAAGATTCCTTTGGAGACTTCTTGCAACAAAGCGCTGATGTTGATGTCTTTTCCCCATAGGGGCCGGGGTTCGGAATGCCAGAAATATGGCGCCGACCCGAAGTGAAACGTGCAGTTCCAGTAAAGATCTGGTAAGTCCTAGATGAGCGCTCAGGTGATGTTTTTGCATTCGCTCATCTAATGTCTTTGTCTTTTTTCCCCATAGGGGCCGGGGTCCTGCTTGGAAGCAGCAAGACCCGAAATGAAATGGGAATGACCCAACAGGTAAGTCTTAGAAGGAAACTGGGCTTTTCCTATTCCCTTCCTTCTCTCACCTCTTATTCTTGTCTTTCTCTCTAGGCTCTGGGAAGTGGCTGTGTATCCGGATGATCGCTGCTGAAGATGGAGGAACCCAGGAAAGGTGAGTGAAATGCAGCGCTGCAGCGATCGTAACGAAATGCTTTTAAAAATGATGTTTTCCCTTTTAGGATCGTCGGTGATGTCTCCGTGGTGCAGATTAGCTGGTAGGTCTCTTGTCTCCCTTTGCAGGTGACCCAGGATGCTAACAGGCGTGGCTGAAGTCCAGATGCAGGAGCTGACACGGTGAGCGTCCAGCTGCGAGGAGCAGAACAACGCGAAGCGTGAGTTGCTGATCGGGTGTGGTTTAAATAGCTTTGGAAGAAGTTCCAAGTGTGTATCCTTCCTCCGATCAGGTATGTATCCTTCCCTGACCACACCCGGGTGGAAAGTAGTCCCACAGGTAAAGTAGTTCCTATTCAGGCCTCAAGAGGGCCTGGATGTGGCAGCATGGTCTGCATCAGGTAAGTGCACATTAAAACACTTGAACACATGTCTAGCTTTATGAGCCTGGCGCCTAAGGCGCCAGGACAGAGGTCCAACATGAGCCTGGCGCCTATGGCGCCAGGACTGCGTCCAAAGGGCCCCAGCTTGGGCCCGCTGGCACTCCCCTGGGGGAAATGATGCCTGCCTCTGGGGTTGCTGGGTCGGACCTGGCTCCTTGGAGGTAGGCATCATGACACTTTACCCCCTATGACGACATTCACCCTAGGTTCCCTATTAGGGTCTGGTGTAACTGATAGGATAGAACACATCAAAGTCCCCCGTGAGCTGTCCTATTTCATATATAAGTTCAGCCCACTGTATACTTGCTGATTTCCCCCATTCCCAGGGTTGACTCCACCTCCGGAGCTAGTGCCCTGTGACATTTGCGGTGGTGCCTGCTGGGATTGTCCCTGTGGTACGCTCCCCATGTGCGGGAGCTGAACCGCTTGCTGTGCACCCTGCTGCAAGCCTGATGCCTACTGCTGCACTGTGTGATTTTGCACACCGCCCTGTTGCGGGACGGCTGGCTGATTCACCATGCCTGCCCCCATCCCTTTTGCCACATGCCTTGGCTTCTGCACATGCGTGCCACATGTCCTGTCATTCCACACAGCCAACACAATGGCAGTGGTCGGGCCATCTGTCCATGTGGCGTAGCTGGACTGCCCATCTGCGCGTTCTGAAAGCCACTTTGATTATTCTGAAAGCCCCCTGGTGCCCTCGAAACCCACCCTGATTACTCTGCCATCCTCTTCCTCCAAAACCCCTTCCCCTCAGGTAAAATCCTGTGCTACCTTGGTTATTCTGGGATGGGTTAGCTACTGATTGCATGCTTGGTTCAGCTGGGCTTGTCAGCATGGCTCCCTCGAGAGCATACTTTGAGAGTTTCTGTTGCACCAGCTTTGCTTCCTCACCCTTACGAGTTGCCTCCTTCTTCCGGTTCTTTTCTTGCAGCAATCTGCAGTAGTGTGCAATTGTCAACTGTATTTCGGCCCATGGTTTAGCTTTTACTCCTACCAATTTTTTGAGCTGCTTCTGCACAGGTTCAGGCAACCCCTGACATAATATGTGATAGAATCCCGGGATATATTTCGTCCAGTACTCATGCATTTCGGGCACCCACGCAGCTTGGAAATTCTGGATATAAATCAACGGATCCTCTGACTCTTTCATTTTATGAGTCCTTATAGCTCCCATATCTGAAGTGTCTGGATATAGCGTTCGCAGCGCTTTCCACACTGCTGCTCTATAATTATTAAATGGCGCTCTGTCATGGGAGGTGTTGATTATGGTTACCCTAGGGTAGCCTGCCCGTTTCCATACATCGTCTGCTCTTTCACCAAGTATGGCGATTAGGAGGCCCTTAATGTCCCCTATAGCTAAGGTTACACCCCCCGTCATTTTCTCTAACTCATATATCCACTTCCCAGCTCCCGATGTCAGCATTGGAAGCTTGTTTTTTAGGTTCTCTCGGTCCATGTGTGGCCATGGAATATATTGTGGTCATGCTCCCCACTTTTCTAGCAGCGGGAATTGGAATGCGCAGTCTTCCTTTTCTTTCCCCATAGCTCTTCGGTCTATAGCTTGGGTGGCATTTCTGCCTTGTCGTCTCCCTGGCAGTGCCCTTAATCTATCTGCATAGGCAGGTGCTGATGCCCCCCTCTGACCATGGGGTGTTCCTTCATGTCGGCCGGACTGTGCGGCAGACTTTGGTGTCCTACTTGTGGACTCGCTAGTGTCTGACCATCGTACCCCTCGGTCCCCTGGGAGCCGTTTTTCGCACCGTCTCCCTTCCTCGTGTGCCACATGCTCCATTTCCCCACCGGAGTCAGATTCTGAATACTCCCAGTTTACACAACTCCTTGCATCTTCTTCATTCTTCCCAATCTCTATCCTGTCTAGGGACAGTCCCCTGCTCCCCCTACTTCGGGTGACATCCTCAGTGTGATATAGCTGAGTGCTCTCCAAGTGCTCATCTTCCCTTCCCCCATCGGATATCTGTTCTAGCCCACATCATCGTATATTTTATCAATCGTTTCCCTGATGCCTCTGGTGTCGAAGTCATCTTCAATATTTGTCCCACTTATACCTTGCACGCTCGCAGGAAAGAATTCTTCTATGTCTTCCCATTCTACAACAGGATTGTGTTTTTTAACTTCCCGCTCCAGATATTGAAGATCCCGTGCCCTCTGTCTGTGCTTTCGTTCGGTTTCCTCATCTACTTCCTTGCTTCTTCTCTAGCCTTGTCTTCTTCCCTCATCCTTTCGTTTCTACATTCCTTTGCCCTTCTGATTTCCTCCTCTTCTCTTCTCTTCGCTCTCTTCTCACGTACCCATTGCTCTTCTTCCATCCTTTGCTTAGTCTGTCTATACTGGTCGTAGGTTGCCTCTTGTTTGCGATCAAGCTGTTTCTCTTGCTCTTTGCGATATAGCTGTTCTCGCTTCAGCCTATCCTTCCTTCTTGTCCTTTCATCCCTTACTTCCATCTATTTTTCTCTCTCTCTCTCTCTCCTTTGCGTCTCATCAGATCTCTCTCTTGGCCTTATATCATCACTTCCTTTTCCATCCAACTTCAGCAATATCTAACCTCCCATCCATTCGTCTTTCGTGAATGCTATCTCATCAATTCTACCTTAATTTCCCTTTCGTTTACTTCCCTCTCTCTCCTTATGAGGAGGTGCACAACTCTGTGCCCGATCTTTTTCTTCATCTTCGCGTCTCTCCTTGTCCCTCGGGACCGCGAAGGCAAGATTGTTTTCCTGTTCCCTTCCCTTATTGTAGTCACTACTGTATGTAGGTAACTCATATGCGGGTTTGCTATACCCCGTGGCTGCCTTAAGTTCTCTTAGCGGGTAAAGACCCTCTGTCTTACTCCCTTCAATGACTGGCTCAGGCAGGGCTGGTGGTGCGGTAGGCATCTCACCCCCCTCCGTACATACATTTAGTGGTTTATAGTGATAATTTCGAAAACAATGTCGAAAGTCATTATTTCGAAAAAAAATGTCGAAAAAAAAATGTCGAATTTGTTTTTCAATACGTTTTTTTTCGAAATGGGGGGTTGGGGGGGTTCCCCCCTCAACCCCCCTTTTTTACATTTTTTTTTGTTTTACCCATTTCTTTTTACTCCCGGCTCCTGAGCCATTCGGGGAGTCATTCCAGCTGAGTACAGAGCACTTATCCTCTGGCGGTTATTATGTTGAGGGGTCGATCGAAGGATTCCCGTTGAACTGTTGCCTATATGGGCTTTCCTAAGGATTGACCATATGGTCTTCCACCTCCTACCATTCGGAGTAGCGAGCACCCACAGGCGTCATTTGAGATGCTAGAGAGTGCTCACTGTTATGTGCTATATGTCAACTGTAACTGGGTTACGTTAATATTTTCCTCCTGATGAATGTTCCACACTTGCTTTAGGAACAGAAACATGTCGAGATACCTCTCTGTATTGTAACCAGAGATCTAAAACTTACGACACATTGATTCTCACGAAAGTAGGGTACTATACAATCTGTTTAATAGGTACCCCCTTGTGCTCTCTCAACACACCGGTTTTGTAACTAGCCGAATTAGTTGGTCACGTAACTGCTGTTTTAGTTTGTTTTCTGATTTTTGGAATATTGTATGTTTTGTACTGTGGACCACTTCATTTAATTGGTTGTTTTAACTTCTATGATTCATCATTAAAATTATATTTTAATTGTGACTGGTCCCCTATGTGATAAATTGTTCTCCGCACCCCTGGCATCTACACTCTAGCTTTGTCTCTCTTTATATATACAACTCACCCCCCTCCGTACATACATTTAGTGGTTTATAGTGATAATTTCGAAAACAATGTCGAAAGTCATTATTTCGAAAAAAAATGTCGAAAAAAAAATGTCGAATTTGTTTTTCAATACGTTTTTTTTCGAAATGGGGGGTTTGGGGGGGTTCCCCCCTCAACCCCCCTTTTTTACATTTTTTTTTGTTTTACCCATTTTTTTTTTACTCCCGGACCCCAAAATAAATATATGATTTAAAAAAACGGAATTCGACATTTTTTTTTTCGACATTTCTTTTTCGACATTTTAGTCATTCGACATTATTTTTTCAAAATTATGACTGACCACCACATTTAGTATCCAGTCTGTGGGTGGTTCTTCCACCTTCGTCTCTTCAAACATCTTCCACAATTCTAGAACAGCAAGACATTTCTCTAGCTTCTTGCCTGTATATGTGGCATGTACAAAAGTCGTCATATATTGTAAGACGGCTTTAGATAGGGACCCATTCTGTGGCCAAGGCATAAACATCTTGTGGGTAGTAACCTTAACCCACTCTATGCTATACTTTTTTAGTTTAGGAACATGCTTAGGTAGTTGCATGCACAGATGCGCAAGTGGGATGACCTCCTCCATTTTCAATTCCGTTACCAACAATATTTATACAGTTTGTTATCCTTCTACTAGTATGAGCGAGCACCAGATAGGCAAGCTCCAATCCAATCTTTTCCGGCAAAACAATTTTACTATCAATTAACTCAAAACCATCAATTCATTGGCGATTCCCTCTCAGTTACAGAATCGCGTAAAACCAAATTTCATGTCGGACAATCAACGATACAGTTCTATTACATTTGAAGTACAACAGATCACATATGACAGACACTTAACAGACTAGACAGACACCAGCTGGTCATACATACACCTGCCTTCTGATCAATACCCCGTCATGGAGTTTAAACAAACTCCTTTGATGCGTCTTTAAACGTCACCGTAGTCTAATTGTCCCTTATTATATGGGCTATGAGTTCACGTTTTTTCTGACCGCTGTATTAAAGCGCAGGAACAAGGCAAATCCTTATTTTTTTTATCTCAAGTGCCCCCCTGGTAATCCTTCATTTTTATCTCAGGTATCCCCCTGGTACCCCTTGTTTTTCTCTCGGGTGTCCCCCGGTATCCACTCTTTATCTCTTATGCTCAAGTCATTACCCCCTATATATATATATATATATATATATACAGTCTTCTCTACTTCTGACTATTTACATTTTTTCTCCGCCACCCTCCGTTACCTTTTCCATGCTTGTTCTAATGCCTACAAGACATTTTCCAAAGTAACGAGTTTATTGTTTCACTTACCGATCGCATATTTTCCTCTCTGGAGCTTAGGAATCACTGCCCCTTCCTCTTCAGCCTCTTATGTTTTTTTTTTAGTCCGATTGCCTGCCCGTGGGAATGAGAAGGGTTATGCTTGGAAAGGCGGGTTCCTTTAGACCCACTGCAGATTTTTTTTTTATGGACTTACACTATCATTGTCCACGGGGAGCTTCTCAGCCTACTCAGCCAGAATGGCGAAAGGACTCATGATATTGCCGAAGGCACTGAGTTACTTCGTGCCATCGATTTGCAGGCGTCTTATAACTATATTAATCAATAATCCATAATCGATAATCAATGGCCGAAACCATCCTCACGCTACCAAGTGTTCAAGAGGAGAGAAATTCACTGACGGGCCCATAGGTCAGCGCTCACCCTCTAGAACCTGTAAGACAAAATAGCTGCACCACGTGAGGGATGGGGGTGCAGGATTCACTTACTCCAACACGACTCAATAATGAGGACTCAGTAGTTTGGCAAAGGGAAGTCCGTTTAATGACAAGTACATCAAACAGGGAAGCAGTTAGGAATCAGCATTGTAGTGACCACCCGTCTTGCTCTGACTTCCTCGAACTTCAGTTGAACAGCACTTCTTAAAGGCAATATTCGTCATCATTGACGTCTAATTCTACAAAACTCGACATGCAATATAATTAGTTAGGAAAGGTAACTTAAGTATAGGTGCTATATCTGTATATGATAATAGAGCATGCAGATTGGATAATTCTTATCGGGTGGGCGTCTATGCCCCATCCCACTACATCACACGTGATAGACGTCATTACAAGTACGATTTCTCATTGGTTCTATGATATATAGGACTCTAGATAACTTGGTCCATTGTGATTGGGCAGGTTACACCCCTAGACATAAATCCCCATTTTAATTAGCAGCATGCAGAATGGACACCCAGGTGCCTGGTGTCCCAAGTTTCACTCTGCCTCCCTTCCATCAATCAGTATCTTAGGGCTATGTGTCAATTATTTGGCTGGGTATGGCCTCGAAACTGTAGCCTCTTATCAGGAAAAGTTATGGCATCCTCGGGTCCTGGATGACATCAGGAGGTGGTACCTCTTTTCGCGCCTGGCTGGTCACGTGTTAGTTCACCATGAATCTGCTTCAGTTTCCAGCTTTTAGTGTATTTAATTCTGTTTCAGCCTCGCCACCTGCATGAGCCGCCCTTATCGTGACCTTCATAGGGAGGTTTGTATGCTCTGAAGTTTGAGTCTTGTTAGCTGACGCTCTCCTCCCTTTCTCTGGTTGACCTCGATTTCCTAGGCATGAGCCGCTCTTTGTTGAGTTTCGATTCCACGCCTTCTCTTGCCTCTGGCTGGGTTACGAAACTTGGCCTGTCAGGCCTCTGGCAGCCTGGGTACATTTCTGCTTTTACAAAATGGAGTTGCACTTGTATAATGTGCCTTATTGAGGTAGATATATGGTTGGCGCTTGCCACTCTATTCTTCTACTAAGCATTGCAAGCAGTATCGTTTTCTTTAGCTTCTTGCGTTCGAAGCCTATTTACACACGTTTAACTGGTCGCTTCCATCTTGTCTCGTAACAACATTTCCTCACGTTTTAACATCGTCTCTTCTCTGTGTCCATTACATTTATTTTCGTAGCGACTCGCACTGGCGTGCTATCTTCGATGGCTGTTTTCGTACATTCGCGAGTCTGTCCAGGCCCTTGTGTCATTTCCACTGGCCTTCCATTAAGGCTCTTTGGGTCTCTTCATGGACCGTCTGTAGGTACTCTTATTTTCGTATCAGCGGCTGGTACGGCTGTCTGATAGGGTACCGTGCTGCCCAGGGTTGTCTGGTTATGGGCGCTTCAACAGGTATGGATCTTCTGATGTACACTGGGCAGAGCCCCAGTGCAGCTCTTTGTTGGTTCATTTGTTCCTCATATGTCACATACCTTGGTGAGTACTCTTCTGGTACCTCGTAATGAGGGGCAGGGGTGCAGGCCATGTCTGGGACCTCCTCTACAGCTGGATGTCACATACTTTTTAGTCACTTGCAAACCAGAAGACTCATTTTTACTGCCTTGAAATCACATTTACTCTCAAAGTTTAAAAATAGGGAGTGAAATATTCCCACCTCAAAATCTTATCTGGAGTACGGGGTATATCACTCAGGTTTCAGAAAGGGATCTAGAGGGGGTGGTTATGGGGGGGTGGTTATGCTTAGAAAGTGGCTCCTTTTTCACACTCTAAATATCTATTTGGACAGATCTGGGAGATATATATTGGTCATTGAGAGCATAGGGAATACAGCTGCGTGTTTACATTCCTCCACCATTGTCCAGTACCTACTTATTGCATATTATTAGTAGAAGCAACTGGTGGTTGAGAATTTTGTGTATTCTCTTTTCACGGGTGGGGATTTCAATGACGGTATAAATCAGGAATAGGAGAGAGCTAGGCCTGGGGCACTGGTGTAAGGAAGGCATACTAAGTTATTTTCATTCATCCTGGCACCGTGTTGGGAAGATTTCTGAAGGGAAGCCAATCGAAAAGGGAAGGGATTCTCATGCTTTTCTGTGGTGCACTCTTGTATGTCTAGATTCAACTATTTAACTGCCCTCAGAAGGGCAAATACAAGGTTGATGAGGTCAGGTTCTTACCCCGGGACATCCCAGACCCCTCACCATTTCTGCTTATACTCGAGGGCATCTCTCCCAGACCCCAGCCCACATGGAGACAGAACAGGTTTTATTGACAAGAACAACAGATTGTTGAGCACTTAAAGCCTCAGGCAGAGAAATACTTTGAGCTAAATATTTCAGCAGTGCTCAGTAAAAACACTCTTAGGCAGGCGTGTAACAGTTTAGTAAGAGGGGAGTCTATCAGCTTCATTAAAGCTCAGAAACAGAAAGGACTGGTAGGAGTAATACGGAAGCAGGAGGAATACATTGCTTTAGAAGACACATAGGTTCTTGCCGGAGTACCTGAGGTCTTGCGGTAGCTCAGGAGATCTGCAGACTTAAACTTTTCGACAACGCAGCTCACATGGGATGGGTCAGGGAAGGCAGATTACATGAATATGGGAACAAGGTGTGAACAATCTTGGCATGGCTGGAGACATGGCAGCGCGGAAAGACTAGCTATATTGCAGCAACCATTGGAAATAATGGGACCAAAAGCACCACAAATGTATGAAAAACTAAACTTAAGAACTTGTAATACAGACAAAGGCAAATGCATTCAATTAATGCATAGTATGTAGGGAAACATGTGAATCCATCATAGTATTTAACACAGTTATATTGACTGCTCCTGAAAACTAGCTGGTTCTTCAAGGCCTGATACCCCAACCAGCTGAAGATGTTTTAGGACTAGGGCTATTACAGAAGTCGCAACCAGATGTTTTGGACTACATATTCCATCAGCCCTAGACAGCAAACTCAATGGTAAGGTATCATGGGAGTTGTAGTCCAAAACATCTGGAGAGCCAAATGTTGCAGATCCCTGGGCTATTGGATACAGATAGATACTTTTTTGTTTAGCTATTAGGTAGGATACATGCACTGGCTATCATCATAACGTGTTTGGAACTTTATTAGTGTTTTAAATGTTTGTCTCTTTTGTACATATTTTTACAGATACGGCCCTTACTACTGGAAGTTGTCCAAAATTAATTAGCCTTATTACGTTACATGTGGATCGGGTATCCTCATTTTTGCATTTCCTTGTTTCATAATAAAGCAATGAATCGCCAGATTGTTGTTTACAAAATTTAATTTGTTTGGATGATGCATGATTACATTATTGATAGAGATTTACGGTCTGCATGTATGACCTTGGGGTGAGCACACAGTACCAGGAATTCTCTCTTGGTTTATCTCTTGTCTTATGCTTTGCTGTCTTCATATCTTGGATAGTTTCTAACTGCAGCGCTCCATACACAACTAACACACATTCTTGAATTTATAGCGTTACACTCATTATCTACTGGTGCCCGCCTAATACCCCATCTTTTCATAAAGATGGATGGATAACTTATTGCTGGCCTAAGTTGGTGAGGAAGCTACTCCAGCAAATTGTCCCTTAAGGATAGAGGTAGAATCATTTTGATACCCGAGGATTATTGTTGTTTTGTCTTTTAATCGTGTTTTGTCACGTAATATCTTTCCTCCCTGCGACCATTCAAATCCAAAGTTCCTCTCTTCAATCGCTGTCCTTCTTGGCCGAAGCATGATCTTTACAATAGACCGTCTCCCGAAATATTTGTACTTGCTTCTAAATATTCCTTGTGAAATCCCTGAGGGAGTCTTTGGGAAAATCCAGGTGGCCCTGAGGAAATTGCTCTTGTAGGATACACTCCCTAGAATTGCCCTTGAAAAACTCACAAACTCAGTCTGGGAGTTTGGTATTGCATAACCTGCCATCCGGGTACAGAGTTGTGCCTTGAAGCTTATTGCAATCAAAGATTGGCCATTCAGGGCCAGGGGAGAAATGGTGATGAGCCTAGGACTGGGGCCTTTGGGGCAAAGAAACCCTGAATCTGTATTGCATTGCAATAAACTGCCACCAAGGCTCTGAAGGTTAGTAGGTCTTTAACATGGCAAGGGTCCATTAAAAGACTGGGATGGTCTGGAGAGGTTAGTATGCAGAACTTGTTATGGGAGGGAAGGAAGGCTGCCACTGGCCTAAACTCCAGAGGTTGAAGTGGACCTGGAGCTATTCGGTATCCTGCTCATGAAGGATATGGTTGCAGATAAAGCTTGTGAAAGCTTTGCTGATTTCCAACAGGAGTTTGCACTGCCACCTACTGATTTTTATACATATCTGCGACATATACATGCTCTGTTGTTTCGTCTTAATGTAGACTTTGATCACCCTGTACGGTCCCCAATCGAGAGCAATCTAACAGAGTAACAAATCTCTACTAAACCCATGTCCACAATATACAGCACACTAATGCCCTTTGGGCCGGTCCTCTAGACAGACTAGGAGCTCAATGGGTTAAGGATTCTGGGGCTTAGATGAGGAATGAAGGCATGAAATGTAATTACTTAGGGCTGTGGCTATTAGTTCCGGTTTTAGACTAGGACAGTTAAAGTGCTTTGGGCTTACTACTCAAGGATCAAGCTGGATTGGATGGGAAAGACAACGGATCAATAGAGCATCAGATGTGAGACAGAGAACGTCTCGTTTTACCACACAGGAACTCATTTTGAATTTTGGTGTAATGTGAATGGATGGCTTTTACTGCTTTCATTCACATAATGCCACATTTGTAATCATTTTTATGGCGGAGAACCGGGGCGGAACGTTATTTGTATTTCCACCACCTTCCTTCCTCTCTGCCGCGCAAATGCTCCAGCATTTGCACCGGCATTGATTTTCATGCTGGCACCAATTTTGGACATCCTATGCGGTCCACTGGATGTATGCACCCACATAAAACCGGCGGACCACACAGGGATCCATTATACACAGTGGCTGCCATGCACACCTGGCAGGCAGCATGTACAGTTACAATTAAACACTGCCTGACATGCTTGCATGCCGGGAAGCATTTTATTGTAACTGGGAACGCTGCTTACCATGCACACATGGCAAGCAGCATTCACAAGTGAAATCATGTATTTATTGAATTATTTATTGTTTGCTTGTTTTGCGCTTATACTATAAGAATATACTGTTTCAAAGCACTCACAGGCAGGGCGGCAGGGTGGGAAATACAATTAAAACACAATATGAAGAGCAGAAGGAGAAGAGGGGGAGGGACAAACCTATTATGCCTTGTGAGTATTCAGAACGTGCAAGTGCAGAAAGGAAGAAGGAAGCGGGGGTAAGTGCTAGGAAGTCCAAGCTCGCAGGTGAGACATGTGGGCGTAAGTGCTAGGAATTATTGAGTGCTACATGGCCTGCATGCCAGAATGTTGGGCAGCATTCAATTGTAATTGTAAATGCTGCCTGCTATTCAAGTATGGCATGCAGCATATAGAATTAAAAGTAAACGCTGCCTGGCATGCTCGCATTTACTCAGTTTGCATGGCAGAGCGCATTTCATGTCTGAGAATACGACAGACTATAATACTAAATGGAGCATGACACTGAACTCACGTCCTGGCCACTGAACAAATAGATCCACCCTAGTGGTTTATGCCAATTTGGTTATTGGCGGCGGCCATGTTGGAAACCCATTTGTTAGTATGGGAGAAGGGCTTGTATACAAAACCAGAGGCATGGGGCCGCAAAGTGTATTACAATACTGCTTTTTAACTGAAAGGTTTCACACGGATGTGACCATTCCTTTTTGTGATTTAAAAGATGGAATAGGACATATTGCAATCCTGTGTAGTACTGCAACGTATAGAGTTACTCAAACTGGACCGTCCTTTATCCCAGAAGTGTTTACCAGTGCAATTCTTCAATTAAATCAGTCAGGTGTGTTTTAAGACAATAAATCCACTGTGTTCGAACCTGTAAAGGATGTTTGTTTTAGAAAAGTTATGTTTGTCTAGTTTCAATGTGCCTATAATACACTATTCCACTTCACTGTCAGAGTGATTGTTGGCAACAAAGTGTTGCACTAACGGCACTGAAAGTGTCTTGTTGTACATTTTAGATCTATGTTCTGTGATTCCAGTGGACAAATTCTGGACAGAGAATATATAAACAACATTTCTGCTGTTGCAGTTAGTGATGTCGCTCAGTGTCCACCGGAAACAATTGTGGACAAACCTGTCCATTTTTGTTGTGAAACAGCATACAGAACAATTGCTGCACGTGAAGTGTCCCACAATTGGCGATCTCTGTAAGCTCCAGCACTCCGTGGTGGTGTTTTCAGTACTGCTGGTATTTGTTACATGCAGTCTGTAATGGACTAACATGTCCCTAATATTACTGCCTTGTTTCAAAGCAAACATGGGAGTGTTGTTGAAACAGCCAATGCATTTGATTAAGTTTCAGTGTTTCTTGATCAACTGATTGATCTAAGCAGTATGTCTTGAGAATATGGTGACACATACAAACCTCTTGCTGTTTGTGTCACTTTTAAGGGTTGCAACAACTGTTCCCTGTCTGTAAACCATGCTCTTTTTGCAGAGTGCTTTAATAACTTTTTATTTATTTATTTAGCATTTTTAAAGCGCTCACACAGCCCCTGGGCATTGAGGTGCTGTTACAGAAATTGTATGTTTTTTTAGTTGCGTAATTGTTTTCTTTTTGTCTTAGTTGCATATTTATAACATGCTTAAATACCCAGAGGTTTCTAAGCGCGGACCCGGGGATCAAACTTGTGTTGCTTCGTGTCGTCTTGCTTCCAAGGCGCTCACGTTGCCGCTGAGCTATCCTCCCAGGACAACCTCTTGCTAATAATCTACAGCTAAGTGTGTTGGCACACATCTGATAATCCTCTTTTAAGTGTGCAAATTTGCAAAATGTGTAAAAATTGACCATATGGAAGAGCGTCACGTAATGACTTGGGATGTTGGCTGCAGTATAATAAGACTGAATTGTGATCTGTTTCTTTGTGGTGGAATGTGGTATATAGCTGTCCTTCTCAGTGGCAAACCAATAAATCTAGAAATGGAACAACATCTTTATTAGAATCAAAAGTAAAGACCAAATTGTGGTTTCAATTGTTTAGCCACTAAATGAAAAACTCAAGATGTTTATTACTGCCCTTCCAAATGAAAAATATCTCATGAATATCTATTTTCCAATATCCAATGTGGGTCTTGAAAGGGTTATTGGAAAATATATACTGGTCTTCGAAGTTAGCCATATAAATGTTGACCAAGCTGGGGACAAATGACACACCCATGGCTGTTCCTTTCTTCTGAAGGAACCTGTTGTCACCAAAAGTAAAGAAGTTGTTGCACAGTGCTATTTAAAAGTTCCACTATGAATGCCATGGTAACCGTATGTGGGCTTGGACGTTCACCGTATCACAGCTAACCAAAATGTCTTCATCTGCTCCACAGACCAAACCCTCCAAAAGTCTGATCACATCTATGTAGTCTTTTAAATCGGATCTTGTTTGCATGGCCAATGGTTGCAGAAGTTCGGGGTCAGCCAAGAGTCGGTATTTGTTTGGAAGTACAGGCTGACTAGCTTTAGGAAAAGTTTAAGAGGAAGGTCACTGCAATATGCGTATCTTAACTGGAGATGCAAATGAGCAGGACTTAACTAAGGAACACTGATGACGCACCACTTCTGATACCAATTTGGGAAACTTGTAGCCAACTGGCCAGGGTTGATATGCAAGTGATTACTTACTGATCTCTTAGTCCAGTCATCAACCCTATTCTTTGTCCTTGGGTCACATGGCTCTTCAATTCCTCATAGGATCAAATGGTTCTGATGCCATCTTTCCCACTGTCATCTTCTTGTGGTCATTCAAACCATGCTTCATGATTGCAGGACCAGGGTTTGGGAGTCCCCTCTCAGCAACAGAAGAGAAGGGATTAGGGTACTCCATAACCATGAGGCTTGCAGTCACAGGCGATAGCATGGCCCTCTTACCTACTGCCACAAGATCTGTCTCATCTTTCCCCAAGTCCCTCCTCTCAGCCTCACTGACCCTAGATTTAGTGAAGTCAAAGCCCCAACCCCAGAAAATTACTTGCTTTCAAAAAGGGTACATCACCTTCTAAGAACACAAAATGACATACACGTTTTCAATTATTTCTTCGATCACCATATTCACTTATTGCAGGTGAATTTTAATAAACAGTTTGATGGAAAAAAATCTGTTCAAAAGTTAAGCATGCATCCCTAAATATTTCTTACAAAATAGGCCTCATGACAAGTTTAGCGGTGCAGGAAAAAAGTGGCAGTAATTCCGTTACTGAAACCTTTTTTAGTAGTAATAGAATTACTGCTGTTTTTCCTGCATCGCAAAATGTAGATTTTCTTTAGGAAAAGTGGCAGATTCACCTCCAGCTTCTTGCTGGAGGTGAATCCTACACTTTCCCTAAAAAATCTGTGGATTTACTGTGCAGTAATCCCACCGATAAATAAAACCACCAAAATATGAATGGTGAGTTACCACCAATTGCAATCCAGTGTCAACCCCATAGGACCAAGTGGCGGTAACGGTAATTGAGTCTAGCAGTAAATTCAGCAAAATTACCATTGAATTACTGTCAAACTCATAAGGAGGCCCTATGTGCGAAAAACAAACATACTACAAATCTGAAATCAGTCAGACAACTAAAGTTTCACAGGCCTGTAAGATCCAATATAAGCTGGGGACGTGGTTCACTGTAGATTGTCTGCTATTCGACTGTATCTCTGATGCTACAAGTGTGTCTTCAGCACTCTACAGTCAACCTATTATCATTCTTACATGTTGTATTAAGTCACCACCACCAAGGATTCCTTCTCTTCTCAATAAGTAGAACTCAGAAATGTATGCCTTGATAAAGTGCTATGCTTAGATTGAAACATGTCTCCATTTGTTTTCTTTATTCAATAAATGCTCTATTTATCAATCTAATTGAATATATATACAGAATCACTAGCCAGAAACTTTCTTTTTTTCATTATAGCATATTATTTTGGAACAGATATATTCTGCTTATTTGAGCTGCTATTCAAGATATATAGATTCAGATAAAAGAGAAACATTTCTGATCCTGCCATGATTTTTTTTTTTAAGTGTGACAGCCCTTGTTAAACCACAGCTGTCACAGTAGCATGTCCATCTCCCAAAGTAGAAATGCTTTATTTCTTTTAGTCATTTCACAGAAACTGGACTGTTAATGGCCTGTCTCGGTGAAATGAGCTTCCAGTAACCATGTGTGTGCTGGGAGCCTATCAAACATTAGTGTTGGGAGCACACTCCCAACACTAATGTATGAAAAGTGGCGGGACAGCACGTCTTTGCACCATTGTCCTGGACCCCCACAAAATGTGCAGGTCACCTTTGAGTATGCGGTGACCTGCCCATTTCTAAAAATATTGTAAATGAAAGGAGTACATTCGCTGAGCTTCTTTCATTTGCGCAATTTTTTGTGAATCTGCCCTAGGCTGTCTGGCACCAGTTGGTCATGCTAAAGGAAACAAATCCGATCTGCTGCGAGCAGACTGTCACCCCAAAAGATCTATAATGCCTAGCCAGAGTCGGGCAAGCAATGAGCACAGCGTATGGCATTACTATTACAATCAGGTGACCCATGCTATGGTGACGAGACGTCCAGGTATTTGCACCATCTGTCCCGGGGGACCCATTGGGTGGATACCATCCAGGTTTTTGGCCGGATAGCATGATTTTTCCATCGGTATTACAAAATCCGGGATGGTATCCACCCAATCCCCAAATCCTGGATGGGGTTTTTAAACTTAAAATATCCTCAGAACCCCAGCGCTGCAACATGACATGGGACAGGCCACCCACACAGAAGTAGGACTACAGTTTCACCCCCGAAGCTGTAGTCCTACTTCTATGTCAGTGGCCTTTCCCGGTTTTTTATTTTCAAAATCCGGTCGCCCTAACCCACGCCAACCCAAGAGAGCTGTGATACCACCTACAAGGGACATCCTGTCTGCAGACAGCAGACCAGTTTACATTACACAGATTCAATTTGGGATCCGATGGCGCTCCACGATTTATCACTATAAACTAACAACACTCAGGATGAACGGGACAATCCATCCAAGGCCTCCGACACCAGCAGGCTGCCGTGACCTGGATGTCTGTTTATGGAACAGGTCTTTTGTTTAATCTCAGTAGCCTGAGGGATCACACTGACGCAAAGCCGGCTCTGGGCGTTTTTTTACGGTGTATAATGTAAAGCGGGAAACCTGCTCTGTGTCTGGCCACGGCGTTCTTCCGGTGACAGGTGTGAGATGTGAACACTCGTGTGCTGGTGGCTGTTTGTTTGAGGTACAGCAGAGTTCACGGAGCGCGAATTGGAGTGCGCGCTTTATACCAGGGAACACGCCCACAAAATCACACCACATCAGACTGTAACCGAAGGCCCTCCAACCATATAAAGAATGCAGTGCCAAGTCAGATACGGAGGGCAGGGCTCTGTCCAGATATGACAATGTTTGCACTGACTCGCTGTTGGGTCCCCTGCATGCAATTTTCTTGCAAAGTAAATAGAATTTCTTACAAATGTAAATGACACCTGCAAACTATTCTTTTCAGATGGCATTTTACAAGGGGTACATATGTAACTCGCCTGCTTTTATCATGAGGTAGATGGAGCTCATTAGGTAGGAATGTATGTGTTTTTTACACGAGCAACAGGCAGGTGAATTCCATAATTCACTGTAAATGGTGCTGCCATGCCTAAATGATAGGCGATGTCACCATCACTTCACACCTCACTTTCGCACTCTAAGTGCATATGATGAGAATTGCTTGGCATGGGCCTGTTTGCGTGACAGGTCCCCTCCACATCATTTATGGGGATTTCGAATATGAGCCCCTCTTGTGTTCACAAACAGTGAATACAAGGGCTGGCCCCCCAGTACGAGAACCTTAGCCAAAAAGAAAACATTAAACCATAAAGTTCTGGACAGAAAATAGCGGGTAACTGTATTCAGAAAGCAATGGGAGAGCTGGAGTCCAAACAGAATTGTTCATTGTAAACCAGAAATCGGGCATCCTCTCACAGCCATTGGGCCTCATTACAAGGCGGGCGGAATGGGTTTAACGGCGCCGGTAATGGTGCCGGTGCCGGTAAACCCATTCCACCCTATTACGAGGTTCCCTTGCGGGACCCGCACAGAACGTCTGGTTAGACCAGACGTCCTTTGCGGGTCCCGGAAGGGGACCAAGGAGCTAATAACAGGCCCGTTATTAGGTCCATCCCCATTCCCATTGAGCCCTATGGGGGCTCGAATGGGAATGGGGAATGGGTTTTTGAATGGGGATTTACCGGGTCCTCCAAGGTTGGAATGACCCGGTAAGTCCCCATTTAGGGGACCCGGACACGATTTTGGAGGCAGGCATGGCGCTAATAGCACCATGGCTACCTCCAAACTCGTAATGAGGCCCATTGGCTCTATAAATCTTGGACATCTTCCACTAGTGAGTCTCTAACTGCCCTTCCCCCTCTATATCAGTTACATTACACATGTCTTCACAGTTGTAAATCGGCCAGGACTGGCCGGGTTTGAAATTCACCCTTGAGATAGAGTTTGTGCAGGGTCCGCTCTACCACGGGTATATTGACCCCTCCTCATCTGCTCCAGCTGTGCTGCCTCTACATGCGGCAGGGCCGTGGTGCATCCTTCATTGCACTCTCTCTGTTAATGGCCGGCTTCACCTGTGTATGCCGGTGCTTGGCTTTGCGGAAGTGGGTTTGGCCCTCCGAAGATGCCATCTTGCCGGCAGAGGATGCCTGTGAGATGATACTAAGGAGAGTGGTCAGATCTTCACTGGAAAAACCCAGACTTTCAGAGTGCAGTCACACTTTCACCGCATGGCAGGCTTTTAAGGGAAGGTGACGCCAGTGCATGAATTCCTGTTGAACCACTAAAAGTTCCTTCTCCACGACGGAATATTACATTTTGCAGTCTGCACGTGTTAGAGGCCGTCCTCTGCTATTTGTTTGAGGACAGCTCCTATGGCGGCATCAGAGGCGTCAGTCTCCACAATAAAGGTCTTTGTGATATCTGGATGGGGAGGCATGGGAGCAGACACAAAGCTGTTCTTGAGCGTCTGGAAGAAAATCTGAGCCCCTAGATTACAAGAGAAAAGTATTTTCCCGTTTAAGAGACCAGCAAGGAGTGTAGTAATGTGAGAAAAATGAGGCTCGACCCTCTGCGTGGAATCTACAATGTCAGGGATGATCAGAATGGGGCCTGTCCTTGAAAGTAATATGGTGGAGGAATCTGTAATCCAGACACAGTCTGAGCTCCACGAAATCATTTTTTAACACAAAAAACAAACAGAGATGCTCCCACAGGTGACTTGGATTCTCTTATGAGGTAATTCTTCAAAAAAATCCTCATAGAACTTCTCTTAAGGCTTTCTTTTAAGGTTCTGACAGAATGAACTTACAGCCAAAGGGAATTATTTCCTGCAGTATCATATCATCGGCACAATCAAATGCTCTGCTTGATGGTAGACCTTTAATTTCAAGGTCCAGAAAGACGTCTGTAAACTCAACATACTTGTCGGGAATGGTCACCAGAGCGGAAATCGTACCATTTATGTCCAAGTCGCCTAAACTGGGATCTTGCTGTAAGGTAGGTTGTTCCTGGAGACAGTGTTGCATACACTATTCCAAACCCAGAAACAATGTGCCCTCCAACTAGATGGCATAAGGGTTATGAAACCATAACCAAGGGAGTTCCAGGATAACTGGAAAATATATGGCACAGAGTACATCAAAGGAAATGATTTCCTTGTCTTCTTTACAATTTGAAATTACAGATCGAATATGTTTTCCATGACCAGTTCAGATGCTAGTGGTTGGCCATCCAGCACTTCAATAGGAAAGGCAGACTGTTTTTACATCCTGGAACATTTAAGCCAGGGACGTTGATTCATGAAAATGCCTGGGGGAGCGGAGGTAACATCACATCCTGATGACATCACAGGATGTGATGTCACATGGACTTTGACCTCGATGGCATCAGTTCCTCTTTACTTTAACCCTGATGTCATCATGGGAAGGGGTTTGCAGGGGTAAATAAAAGTGTATAAGTATACTATTTTTAAAATACCAAATAGGTACTAAAGCAGACTAGAATATTTTAGATACCAACCACATTTTAACAAGAGTGCTACCTTCATATGCCATGGACAAGGTCATGATAAGGTTAGACCAAACAGAATCAACAGGCCGAGGCCCCGCCATAGATATGCCACTTCAGCATTGTATGACCCTTTACTTCCATATTATGCCAATTATAGCTGCATGTCAGCTATTGCCATTATAGGTAAGTAGGGCCACTACATTGCCAGTTGCTGCAATATTACAGTATCCAAAATCCCAATAGATGCGAGTCACCAACAGTGCACAGAAGCAATAATGCTTTGATTCAAAATAATGATTTGTTATTTATATATCACTTTTGCCAGAACACTACACATAGCACATATTTACATACAATTATCATCCCAAATGAAGTTGTGCTAATTTATCAACCTCGGAAGAATGAAAGGCTGAGTTGTCCTTGCTGGAATTTGAACCTGCAGATCACACATAGATCAGAGCAACGAGTGCTCAACTTGCTGATCTATCCTGCTACCTTGCTATTAAAAATGCAATACCACAATAAGAAAACATGTCAAAACTGGCTGCACAATATAGGCAAGACACATAATAACATTTGTCATGTTTGCTGTAGCCTTAATGAAGCACTGTAAAAAAGGCCATGCCGCAGTAAGAAATACCGAGATGGGCTGCACATGCCATGTAATAACACTTATGATGCTTACTTCATTATATACGCCGAGAGATTATGCCATGACACAGTAAAAATGACTATACTGGCTGCACCCAAATGCCAATCTAGACAGGTAATAACTTAACATACTTACTTATTATAGAAGCCCAGTACAAATGTCATAACACAGTAAGAAATGACTAGACTGGCTGCAGTCCAGCCGCTAATGCATATCATGCCTGCTTTGACCATTATGTATGAGCGCATTCCTCTCCTGCCACACCCTTTCGACACAGCCCCTCTCCCTCCCATCCTCCTCCTCCAACCCCCAAAATCAGCTCCTCAGCTCAGCATTACCTCCATGTCCCTCTTCCTTGTCACAGTATTTATGTATACAGCAAGGCGCGTGATAGTCAAGTACAGGGACGAGGCAGAGTGGGACTAGGAGCAATGAAGATTATCAGTAAGTAATCCAGGCATTTAGCACAAGCATACACATTCACTTACTCATTTACACATGCACCCATTCACCATTCACTAACATACACACACACACCCATATAACATGCACTCATTCACACACATTCCATGATATATACACACACACGTACATTACATAAGATATATAAATACACACACTTAAAAAAATAAATGTCCAACCCTCCCCAAATCCATTGCTCCTCCTCTGTGGCATGCCTCTGGCTCCCATGCTCCAGCATGCACGCAAGGAACCAGTCTAGCGTAGGAGCCACAGGGTTGCATGTCCTGGGAGTGGGCCCTTGGATTTCAAAATGAAATAATTTCTCTTTAAAGTCCGAGTTACTTCAAACAGAAATAATTTCTTTTTGAAATCCGAGCCCTCCTACATAGCCAGGAGTTGCAAAGGCAGAGCCAGAGGTAACGCAGGGTTGCCTGTTGCGACCCCAAGCAATCCCCCAAATGACATCCCTGGTCAAAGCGATCTGCAAAAACTCCACATGGTCTATCTATGAAATGTCCAACAGACCCTGAATTGGCTAGAGCCAGGATGTTGCAGATGGAATGCCCTCCTCCCTCGCGTTAAGGGACCCTCAAGCAACAATAGGTTGGTGGGAGAGCGAGGTGGGCCTCCATGGAGCATAGGGCTGTATCAATGCTCCCACCAAGCACCCCCTTTGAGAGTGGGAAGAGAAGCAGATTCCCTTGAATAGCGCCGTGATACCTCCGGGTGTGGGTGCTATACAAATGTAATGAATAAAGAAATAAAAAGGGACCCATTAGTAAATACCAGCTTCAAAGGTTGATTTGCTTGTGTCCTGCACTTTTTACAAGACAAACATTACAACAGAAGAATAAAGACAGCTTTGTCTGGTTACAATCTTCAGTTTTCCACTCCTCCCATTGTACTTAATAGCATGCACGGTACCCAAGAGCATCAACATGATGACGGTACCTGTCCCCTGTATGCAAATAAACAGGCATCAAAGACCATTTCACAATGAAGGCCACAGCAAACATGATAAGTGTTATTACGTGTCTGGCCTACATTGTGAAGCCAGTTTTGATATGTTTTCCTATTGTAGTATTGCATTTTTTTAAAAAGGGAACATTGTTTCACAGACCTGGAAGAGTGGTGAAAACTACAACAATTCATCATGGACACACATCAAAGCAAAATGTGGGTGTGTGTAAGGGGCAGAATGATCATGTTCACTGTACTGTACCCTCTGCTCCCAAGGAGATGCAGGATAGCCTGGGTGTCCATGGCTGATGACACCTCTGTGGAATCATGTTAATCGCCGACAGCAATGCTGTAATGCTTCCCACTCCGAAACTCAGGACCCAATTGAGCATGCATTTAGGCTTCATATTAGGTGATTCAATAACACAGCTTTTGTTCTCATATACTGTCCAGAGAAGGTCTGCCTTGCTGTGGCCATGTGTTGCATGTTCTACAACATTGCCATCAGCTGTATGTGCCCATGTCTGATGAGGATGAAGGTGACCCTGGCTTGGACAATGGTGGCCATGACCATGCTAGGCAGCCACCAAGGTCTCAGCACCAACAGGAACACATGGGGCCTCATTACAGGTCGGGCGGTAACAATATTATTACAAAATAACAGTGGCGGTAAACCCGCTGCCACTGTTAAGTCCGGACCACCCGATCCCGAGTCCTGCAGGCGGGAGTTGATGTTCCCGCCAGGTCTGACCTGGCGGGTTTAACACCACCCGCCTGCAGGCGGACGTGGAAACACCGGCACCATCACAAGATGGTGCCGGTGTTTCCACTTCCCCATTCCCATGGAGTTCTATGGGACTCAAAGAGAATGGGGATTTACCGAATTCCGCCTCTGGAATTCCCAGGACACCAGGTTCATAATGCCCTGGTATTTCCGGGAGTCACGGAGGCGGAATGGTAATACGAGTCCGGCGGTAACCAGGCGGTTTTACCGCCTCGGTTACCGCCGGACTCGTAATGAGGCCCATAGACTTTTACTCTGGTAGAAAATCATCAACTACTTCCAACAGAGTTAAGTGCATCTCTGTGCACCGGATCATGGCCCTAAACCCTACTGCCTCCTTCACCTGTACCCCGATTCGGCCACACCAACAGCTGCATCAACAGCAGCCTGCTCCTGGTCCAGCTGGGCAACTTCCCGGGATACTTTCCCAGCTGCTCACAGCTCCAAGGCAATGCCTCTCTTCGCGTTTTGGCTTCCTCAAGCTTTTGCTGCACCTTCTCCAAGGGCAGATTCCCACTGGACAGGAGTAACCCCAACGAGGAACAGGCATGTAAAAGTTTCCCCTCGTTCCCCTTCACCTGTACCTGGGCAACCTGCATGGCTGACATGCTCTCATCTAGTTCTCCCAAGAAATGCCAGCCAGCGATACTGTGTCTATGGATGGAGGTGCAGAGAGGGGGACAGTTGATGCCTGTTCCTGGCAAAGGCCTGACCCCACTGTCCCTGCTGAAGGACAATGGTAGGTTTGGCTCCCCAGGAGTGGCGGTGTCTTCCACCACCAACAGAATGTCCACAGTCCACAGCATCTGTGTCTCTGGTTGAACCATAGTGACAATGGACCTCATTACGAGGTCCCCGGTCCAGAAAGAATGGCATAAAAATATCCAGTTATACCGGCACCAGCATTTTTACAGGACTGGGGAAACCTTAGTTTGCCGGGGGGTGTCTGATCTACCGGCAGGCTTGGCCTGTCGGTAGATCAGATAGATAAATGCTTTATTTCAGTTTCTCACCATTTACAAACAGAATAAAATACAATACAAAACATGGAAGCTTGCTGTGAGACCAGCCACAGTCGCGCTAAACGCTCCTAAATGTCAGGAGAAAAGTTCTCTCAATTAGGCTCATGAGATCTCGGTTGGTGATATTCAAATGTGATTTATAAGGATTTGCTGACACATGTTTCGACCTTAGAGGTCTTTCTCAAGGCAGGAAGGATATAACACATCCTTTTTACATCCTTTTTTCGTGGTGAAGTCGATTTTATTTGTAATAAATACATACAATGTCACGTATGAGCTCTGGTTTTATGTATTCATTTAGAAGTTCTATACACTAGTATAGTTTTTCAGATTATAAACGTAGAACTACACATTATAGCAAGGAAAGACAATAAAGCTGACAGGAGGAGGTACTTAAATTTCTTGTGAACAGTTTGAGGGCTCCAAAATACGGAATAATATGAACAAATATAAAGGATAATCCGGCAGCCGAAAGCGAAAGTTAGCCTCTTCTGGTGCACACGTATGTTTGGTGCCTTCATTTTTTGCATTTGAAAAAAATCCAAAAGGTATCTCTGACAAAACAAGCGCTTTTGGTCTTTCAATTTTGAGACAAACGGATGCCTGAACGGACCGAAAACGGTCAGGTTATCCCCGGGTTTCGCGTGATTCCATAGGAAATACCGAGGATGTTACAGCTCTCATTCCACACAGCATGGCCTCCACTTACCCGCATACCTGGCTCTGTTATTAGGCTTTCAATGTTGGCCTCCATTTCTTGAATAGAACTCTGGGAGGCAGTGCGCGCCAACCAGCTTGGGGACCAGTGTCTTATCAGGGCCATTTTTACAAATGCAAATTATTCATGTATTCAACACATTTCCAGGGTGTGGGGCGATTAAAGGTTGCTGCCAAGAAATAGAAAATCACTAAAGGAATGTATGTTCGGCAATCATGATCTGCATATGATTAGCATGTTGCTGCAATGCATTATGGGTATTAAGGTAGTCAGTGGCATCAGTGGCGGAATTAATGAAGGGTGTCCAGTCATCTGGTCGAAAAAAAACTTGTCGACTGCAATTTGGTCGACGCAATTTGGTCGAAAACCAAATGGTCGAATTTTTTTTTTATTTATATATTTATTTTTCGGGTTTTCGTTTTGTAAAAAAAGGGTTTTTTAGAGAAAAAAAGGGGGTTGGGGGGGGGACCCCCCCCCAAAAAAAAAAGGGTTAAAAAAAAAAAAAAAAATTCGACCATTTGGTTTTCGACCAAATTGGTTCGACCATTTGTCTGGTCGACCAATTTTTTTCGACCAAATGTCTGGTAACCTTTATGAAGGTATTGTGTATCCTTATAAGAAGTCTGCCATTGCAAACTTTGCAGTTTTTTTTAACGGTTGGGAGTTAAACTATCATGATGGATGCACCCTTCCTTCCTCTGAGGTGTTTCCTGGGCATCAAGTAAGATACTGATGGCTAGATAGAAGGAATAATTCCTCATAGTCCTCACTTTCATGAGTCCCATTGATCACTTATGTTTTATTACATGATTATGCTAGTCACCTTTCTACATTCCTTCATAATTTTCGTGACTTTTTTTCCGAAGTGCTTTGTGGACGGCCACATCCCCGCCCTGATTAAAGAGCATCACTGAATGCCCTACTTTAGTTCAATTGCAACGGTGAATATTTCTTATAAAGACTTTAGATTTAGTCCATATGTTTTTCTGTTTGAATTGGAAAGCCAGGACATTACTCTGTTCACCTGCATTGCTTATTTAATTGTAAAAGAAGATCAAGTGACTATCAAGACATGAAAGTAGACACTGGACATTCGTGTTATACTATAGATGTGACATATATCAGGTGGGTTAGACTATGGACGCACGTTCTGGTGAGACTGGCATGCTACCAATGGGCTGCTGAAGAACTGGAATTCAGGGCCTCATCAGGAGTGGGCGGAATCCGGGAGGTAAATGTGCCAGGATACTGCCCAACGCAAATAGCATTACCGGAGCTCGGTAGGGCCGGATCCCGAGTTGTGGTGGGGCGGTAAATCCCCATTTGTATTGGGTCCATTGGATCCAATGGGGCATTTTTGGCTAAATACCCCGGCGCTGATAACGCTGCAGTAATTGCGC
The DNA here is from genome assembly GCF_040938575.1 of Ambystoma mexicanum. Classification (NCBI taxonomy): domain Eukaryota; kingdom Metazoa; phylum Chordata; class Amphibia; order Caudata; family Ambystomatidae; genus Ambystoma; species Ambystoma mexicanum. Next base: position 638,526,177 of record NC_090925.1, read on the forward strand.
CAAAAATGGGTGGAAAGTCAGCAGATTTACCTAAATCTGCCAACTTTCTGTCCAACTCATAGTTGGGTGGAGGGGTAATGTGGCAGTAATAGCGTTACCGCTGCATGTTTAGCAATGCGCCCAACTTGTGATGACCCCCTAAGTGTTACCGATTGTGCTGTGTGCCCACTTTAGTTCATGAGAAATGATAGAGGGTCAACACGGGATTCATGTAACATGATCGGTGATACATACATTACTTCGACTTATTTAACCAGGGGTTACAAAAAAGTCAAGTTACAAGCTACTAGCCAAACAAAAAAGATCACCCACCCCCTCCGTTCTCCACATGCACAGACTCTACTAAGCAGAGCAAGTATAGTTTCATGGTGCCATTGTGCCCTTTTTGTGCAGGTTTCACTCCCTGTGAATTGGCGAGTGATTGCGCCTAATGCTTTCTCAAGCGCAAAAAAACCCTCCCACTTACTGAGGGGTGACTAGAAACATATTGGATTGGATCAATAATAGGAGAATATATTGAATATGTTGTATCATTGAGCATAACAGGGCTGGCCGGTTTGTAGCCTGGGTGCACGTGCCTTAGGCCACACACACACACATACACACACACACACACACACACACTCTCTCTGTCTCTCTCTCTCGCTCTCACACTCTGTCTCTCACTCTCTCTCTCTCTCTCTCTCTCTCTCTCTCCCTGTCTGTGTCCCTCGCTCTGTCTCTCTGTCTCTGTCTCTCTCTCTCTGTCCCTCTCTCTCTATGTCCCCCTCTCTCTCTCTCTCTCTCTCTCTCTCTCTTTTCTTTCTCTCTCTCTTTCTCTCTCTCTCACTCTCTCTGTCTCTCCCTCGCTCATTTCTTTATGGAGAGCCCTGCCAGTGCATGGGAGTTTCCTTTTATTCATGCTGATTTATATGCTAAACTTAACCAGGGATAGCTATGTATGCTTCAGGGATCCAGAAAAATATCGAGGAGGAAGGTGGAAGGCGGCTAGCAAGTGGTTTCAGGACAGGAGAATACAGGAATGTCTCATGGGGAAAGAGCGGTAGAACACAATACACTGGATGTTAAGGGGAGAGCAGACTTGTGGGGCCAGTGAAGTATTTGTCTACCCCATGTTCAAGGAGCAATGGGGTAGCCAACAGGAGAGTGGCAAGGGACGGGAGAGCAAATAGAAAGCATCACATGTAGATGAATGCACAGGTCACTAGTGTGTAGTTTCATGAGGCTGGGTTCAGGTCAGACGGTGTGCATGTCTTTTCTTTGATGGGAGAGAAGCATACCACTGGGAAGCTAAAACTGCCATCCCTGCCGTCCATAGTCCATACTTGCAGGATATGGTCCTGGATTAGGTCATTGTATCTGTGCTGTGAAGTAATAGAGAAAGCTGGTAGAGGTCATCCTTTTCCAAGAAGGACACTGATTTCACGGGAAGTACGCAGTAATAAGGGAATTATAGGGAGCTACGTACAGGCAGACCATCGCGTGGGTGTCTCTTGAGTAGAAAGGGGTGGTGATGTACAGCAGACAGTGGTCTGGCCGGCACTGGCAGTAGAATCAATCCTGGACAATGGTGTGCCTAGTTATGAGAATAGATAAACGTTTAAGGAAAGCATTGTCGCCACTAAGAAAAAGGTTTGAACTTTTAAGGACATGAATACAAAATAATTGCAAATGTTAATCACTGGTCAAGATAAATTCAACTTCCATGCAGTGATCAAACTGATGCAATGTGTGTTTTTAGGAAAGACCTGATCATTAGCATCACATTACTGTCACCCCTTTCTTCCTTCTCTAGTATAAACGTCCAAGCGTCTTCCTTCGTTTTACTCTTCCTTTTACTTTTAGGATTATTATTGTCACAAATGTATTATTTTTAAGAATACAATATATGATAATTTTGCATTGTATGCACACGCTTAAATTACATTGACATCACCAACCTCCGTTTGCAAATGTGTAACCAGCATACAAACAAGTTTATAAACATTGATACTACTCAAGGCATCGTAAGGATTAGGTAATGACGTCGATGTGGGAAGTCTTCTTATGTTTCCACACACAAATTTACCCATATGTATGACTTCTTTAACTTATGGAAATCCAGGACGAATGTACTTGCCATTAGCACTTAAGGGGTTAATAAGTGAATAAAACATTGGGTGTATGCATGCGAGTAACGTTATTTGGTGACAGATAATGGAGCGCTGTACAAGTGAGGGCAGCAGGATTAAATGAGGAGGGATGATATGGAAGGTGGTGGGCAAAGATTAAGTTTGGGGGTGGAAGTGGTTGACGCTTGGTGAGGTGTTCTTCAAGAGTAGAGTTTTTAGTTCTTTCTAGAAGGAGTGAGGAGACTTGTCTGTTGTTAGGTGGTTGTGGGTTACATATTTCTTGCGCTTAGCAGGAGTAACCCCAATACCCTCATCCTTGTAATTCTTGGATTCAGGTTTGGCAATGTAATAATGGACTTCTTGTGTTCTGCTGCCTTCCAATAATCTTGAGTTTTCAGTCAGCTGTGGTGGGAAGTTTGTTGTCACTAACTTGTAGGTTATGTAGCCTGCCTTAAAGTTGACACAGGCTTCTGGGTGCAGTCAATATTGCTCTTTGAAGATCAGTGTTATTTCTTTCCATGGATGATGAGGTGGCTGCAGAGTTGAAGATAGCTTTTAAAAGGACAAGAGTTGGGATTAAGAGGTATCCCTACAAAATATCCCCACCAAAAATATTGCTGTACATATTTCCGTTTGTTTAGCTAAAGGCAATTTTTTGGGGGGGGGATAATTTGTGGGAGCGTGGGTTGCGGGGGTGTCCCCCACGCATTTTAAAATAATGCGGGGGTCGAGGGGATGTCCATCGCAGGGTCCATGGGTCAATATTGCCGCAAAGATATGGCAATGTTTTTTGCAGAGATCGTTGAGAGACTTAGCGTTCGTCTGTTGATTTTCGTTGTAAACTCCCTGTTTTAGATAATTGTTAATAAAACAGTACTCTGCCATCTTCCTGAGTTGGTTCTGTTATTTGGATTCAGAATTATTCTGGTGTGATCATATGCAGGTTCCTAATGAGCCTTAAGCTCATGTGGTAGTGCTGCGGATGATTTAAAGATCCAAGCAAGTTTTGCTCCAGAATTTCAGACGATCAGACATCCTCTGCCATTAGCTGGAAGATCACAGACTTTCCTGTGGAGAGTGGCTGATAGCAATAAACTTGCAAGAAAAATTGAGATGGTAGGCAGGTCCCTCTTTGAAGGAATCCCTGCTTGGTTTCCACTGGCGCTCTGCGGGTGGAAGGCGAAGTGGTCATATAGAAGGAGGAGTCGATACCAAACACCTCGAGTCAATTAATGCACACAAGTAGACTTAGGGAAATGGCAATATAAGGGATGGGATTGTAATACTTTTAAGTAATGGGAAGTAGTGAATAGATAAAAGTAAATGCCTAAAAAGTAATCGTACTTCAAGGGAAGAGCAAGAAGACCTCTCACTCCCCAACGGGAGTATTGTAGAGAGAAATTGCATGGTCAGGATCGTGAAAGGTGACGTCTTAAACGCTTTATGGGGTAAAATATGTAAAGAGAGGGAGAAGTGTACCCCTTATTATAGGGGATTAATAATAGGAGAAGATGATCATGGGGGTCAATAATGTCTAGTGTGTGATTAGTTTAAATATTGTTTTTTGTGTAAAGTATTAAGGAATAATAGAACTGCGAAAGATTGTCAAACAACAGTGTTTGAACTTAAAGTATAGTTAGGTATTGGCGGCAATCAAAAGACAGATAGGTTAGTGAAACAAAGAAGGATTGAGCGACGATTGATGGTGCATGCTCTTATTTGTTGTTTTAAGAAAATAGAAAGTGGCAATTTGAGTTAAAATAAAAAACTTATTTAACAATCTGGTAAGTATTGACAGTCAATTGAGGCTTGTCATTATGGAGGAAACTCCTCTCATGCACCTTTGTAAAAGACTGCCAAAACATGAGCCCAAGCTCAAACATTACAGCACCGAATGTGTAAAGGGTACAGTGGATAACATGTTCATGCCATGGCCACAAGGGGGATTATTGTCAAAAGTAGTATTAACACACAAGACCACATATGTGCACTCTGCATACACAAGAAAGAAATTAGAGAAAAGACTGGCAATTTTAGAACTTTGGAAGATGTATCAAGAGGAGAAAAAGAATCCGCCAACGGAGGAGTGGATGCTTAATGAGCATAAGGGAGAGGGTGTCCAGCCCTCAGTTCCTCTTACCTTGCCCGAAAGCAAAAGCGGAAATCCAGAAGAGATAGGAATGTATCCTTTAAATGAATTGAAGGCAGCGGTGAGGTATAGTAACCCAACATATGAACCTCCTGAGTAGAGTAGTGACAACAGTCCAGAAGAGAGTAAAAGGAAGAAAGACGCTTGTAAGTTTATACTAGAGAAGGAAGAAAGGGGTGACAGGTCGAACTTATCAACAGATATAGATTGAGAAATCAAGCGATGGAAGGGAGAAAAGGACAGGGCTGATGAGGTAAAGCTTGTACAGAACAAATGGATGAGAGGATAGATACTACTCAAGTTAGATGGCAAAAGTATTGAGGAAGTTAGGCAAAGAGAGGATCAGGACAAACAAGAAAGGAAGGACAGAACATGAGAAAAGTAATTGAGAGGGGATGAACAAGTAAGGAAGAACAGGGAGCGACGGGAAAAGATATACAGAGCGGAACAAGAGAAAGATGAAAAACGGGCATAGGAACAAAGGAAGTATGACAATAGACCAAGGACAATAGAAGAAAGGGAAGGGAAGGAAAGGAAGAGAGAGGAGGAAGAAGCACAAACATTAAGGCACAAAAGGTTACAGAGAAGAAGAGGAACAAAGAGATGCGGTAAGGAGGGAAGAACAAACATAGGAGGAAGAAAAAGGTAGAAGAGATGCGAGAAAGCAAAGAAAAGTAGATGAAGAAATAGAGCGGAAAAGGAGATAGCGAGGCTTCGATGCCAGTCTCATCCGAAAGGAACAAATGAGGTCTAGCCCAGAAACACGATGGCAGCAGCTTCTAGAGTAGCGCTAGAAGAAGAAAGATATGATGAGGAAGGCATTAGAGAAAGAATTGATAAGGTCTATCAACAGTCATGACAAGATAGCGAGTATGAAACTCAAGGGAGCAGTAATCGGGCCCCAATATCGTGACCATGAGTTGAAAAAGAAAATATGCTCACTAGTGAACACCGAGCATTGTCCTTAAGTAGACTAGATTTAGACCGAGAGGAGGATGATAGTCAAACTAGTTGGAATCTGGAAATAACAGAGACGACAGAGAGTTAGGTTGTGAGGCAGATAGAGAAGGTGTTTGCATCCCCCTGAGGAACCAACAGATGGATAAAGAAGTAAGACGGTCAGATCGGGGAAATCCTAAAGAAAGAATGCCAGATTCCATTGCATATCCTCAGAGTCACCGCGGACGATCACATAGTGAGAAGAGAGAGTCTCTGCCATACGTAAGTAAGTTATGGTCACTAGCAGCACGAAGGCAAATAGGGATGATTATCCCCGCTATAAATAGACTAACAGTGGGATCCGAGTATGGGATGGGGTTCAGACAGTTCCCTCTTCTAGAAAAAGGGGGAGCGAGACCATAATACATTCCATGGCCACAGATGGATAAGGATAATTTGAAGTGCAAGCTCCCTATTTTGATTTCGGGGCTGGGAAATGGATGTATGAGTTGGAGAAAATGACAGGTGGAAATACGCTGGCCATAGGAGACAAAAAGGGTCTCTTGGCAGCCATTCTTGGGGAGAGGGCTGATGTCATATGGAGGAGAGTGCTGTAAGTGTGACTGCACAAAACACAGCGCACTATGGAGCGACATTCAATAAATGTAGGGCAGATGTTTGGAGGGCTCTCAGGGTGCAGTATACTGACACATTAGGTATGGGTGAGATTATGACACGAAAATTGAAGGAAGATGAAGACCCCCATTGCTTACATTCAGGATATTCAGGAGAAATGGCAGCTTGAAACTTGGGAGCCGTGGGAAAAGACAGTTGCATTATTTGATCATATTTTATGTCAAGGGTTACCAGAACCAGTGCAAAGACAGATGAATAAACAAGTGGGGATGGAAGTGAAGCCATGGGCTGATATACAGCTGAACATAGTATATCACTGCCGATTATTACAAGAAAAGAATTTAAAAAAAGGATGAAAATAGAAAAATTGGAAGCCAAATAAGTTCAGAAAGAATTGTCAAAATTTGCCATAGATGGGGCGGTGTTGACAAATGGAGAAGGAGTGGGACTGCAGGAAGCAATAGGTACATCGCAGGCGAATAATTCATACCAGATGGATCAAAGCGGGTATGGGTTTGCGGCATGGGGCGGAGGTATGGGTTTCACAGGAAGAGGAAGTGGATTTCACAATAATCAAGGTGAATTTCAAAACACTCATAATGAGAACCAGGGTGCTCAGAGACGATATAATCAATGCGGGTTTGCCATAGGGCCACCCCCAGTGTGTGGACTTGCGGAATGACAGGACATATTGGGCGCATATGTAAGAGCCAAGGCAACGTACAAAAGAGTCTGTTTTCTAGCGGGGGGACAACTTATCCACCGCCATATAGAACACAAAGCAGAGAATGATTCGCCCAGGTTCATACATCCTATCAGGCACAGGTGCTGCAAATACAGCAAGCGCAACAGCAGTGACAAGTGCAAATGCACCCACCATTAGGGAAATCGCAACAAGCACCTATGCAGACACAAGAATATGCAAATACAGGACAAGTATTGACAACTAGAGTAGGAGGTGTCACTGTGGTGGGAGGAAACCCTTTCACTGAGATGGGGATGAGCTTGTACCCTCAATAGGACAGCTCACAGGGTGACTTGATGTGTTCAGTACTATCTGTGAGACCAGACACCCAAGAGGAACCAAGGATCAATGAGACGATAGGGCAAATTCTTTTCTTTTCTTGTAGATACCGGGGCAACTCGTTTGTGTATACAGGAAGGAAAATACCCAATGTCAGGTATTGCCATGAATGCTGAAGGGTTCTCTGGAGCTACGAATTTAGTTCCTTTTACTGATAAATTACTGGTTTCCATAGCTGAATATGACATGTCTGTTCCTTTGTTATATTCATGGCAGACACCAGTTAACATTTTGGGAAGAGATTTAAGTACAAAACTTAACATGACCATTTCATTTACTGATCAAGGAATAGTATGCTCCACTCCCGGAATACACTATTTAAATTTTGGAGAGTACATACTGGCATTCACAGGGCAAGTAGCTCTGCGAGGCATCCCAGTAGATCTAGAAATCCTTTATATGGGTAAGCATTTTCTTAACATGGCTACATGGTTTGGTAGGGTAGATTGTGAGGATACCTGATGAATTTATGTTTAAACCACAAATACCTATGGATGAGGAAGATGGACAGACTATCCCTATAGAGTTGCTAGCAGCTATAGTTCGAGACGAGATAGCCACGCTTGAAGGGGTGGATGATGAAGGTAGATCATGGAGAAAAGTGATAGCTCTTGAGGAAGGGTACACATTGACTGACATAAGAGATGAAGATATGTTCAGAAACAAACATGTCGATGACGAAGTGGTGAGCATTACTTACAGGATAAGGATTGAGAAGAGAGAGATTCCACAGCGAATAGCGATAGTACAGCAACGACAAGTATTTTTTCAGGAAGATCTAGAAAAGGTGCCAAGTGTCCCATGGTCACAGCCCCCTATGACGTTGGCTCATTGAAAGGAACTGGGAAGGTTAAAATAAAACTCAAACTAGGAGAAACCTTACCCAGAGCAAAGCAGTGCCCCATGTCCAGAGAAACTTCCCCCATGTCCTGAGAAGCTGATGAAGGTATATTCCAAACAATTATAGCACTGATGAATAGGGGGATCCTGATACCATCGGAGTCATCGTGCAATACCGCAGTGTACCCGATTAAAAAATGTAAAGGGGGGTTGTGGAGATTCATCTAGGATTTGCGACCTCTTAACCTGAGTTTAATTTAGTTCCTAATCCTTCACCAATATTGTGCAGCATCCCAGATGAGGCTCAGTATTTCACAGTGATCAATTTTAAAAATGCATTTTTCTCGATCCTGCTGCACAAGGACACACAAGACCTGACTTCCTTTATGTTTAGACAAAAGAGAATGAAACATACTTGTTTTCCTCAAGGGTATTGTGAGTCCCCATCGATCTTTAAAACGGTCCTACAGATGGATCTAGGCAATATCGATCTTAAGAGTGCAGTGATACAGTACGTCGATGGCATATTGATTTGCAGCACCACAGAGGATGAGTGTAGCAGGACTCTATCCAACTAATGACTATTTTAGCAGGCAAAGGATATAAGGTGGAAAAGGAGAAATTACAGTATTGGCAGGAAGAGGTGCTATTCATAGGTGATTTAATTTTGCATGAAGGAAAGAAAGTGACACCTGAAAGGACTGAGTCAATTATGAAAAAACCAAAACCGAACACAGTAAGACAAATGCAGCAGTTTCTGGGTTTGTGCAGATATATTAGAGCGTGGCTGTTTAATTACAGCATGTACACAAATTCACTTCTGCAAGCATTAAAGAAAGTACAAGTTGGTTAGATAAAGATAGAATGGAATGAAAAATGGAGGAAGGGTTTGAGGAGTTAAAAAGAACAATTTGTATGGCTCCAGTTTTAGGGATTCCCAATTTTATTTATTTTCACAGACAAATGGGTCAGTAATGACAGCAGTGCTTACGCAAAGGACAACATTGGGGTGCAAACCTTTGGCATATTACAGTGGGATCTTATACCCACTTATGAGAGGACACTTCCCTTGCGAACAATCTATTGCGGGTGCCGCGTTTGCAATTGGGAAATCCACAAGTATTGACATGGGCTGTTCTATGACCCTTTACCTGGAGTATGCTCTATTTGCCATTCTAGAGAAACTCAAGGGCACATTAACATCCCAAAGAGCTTCAGCTTACGAGGTAATGATTTCTAATCCAATGATGAAAATTGTAAGATGTAAAATAGTAACCCAGCCACGTTTGTAGCTGAGCAAGTAGAAGAAGGTGATCATGTGCAAGACTGTGCAAACTATGCTGAATTCTATGATGATATACCCCATGTGAAAGAGAATGCTTTGGCGGGAGGGGAGATTCATTTATTGATGGTTCTTTGAAAATGTACCAAACTAGTGGGGAGAGGCATTCACGCTCCGCAGTAGTAAGACACAGATTAAATGGTGAATTTGAAGTAGTGGCAAGTGCAAGACTACCGTCTCACTTTTCAGCGCAAGCAGCAGAATTAGTAGCGCTTATTGCCATGCTTGAGAAACATGAAGGACAGGAAGTAATGGTGTACAGTGACTCCGCCTATGTGAAATTAACAGTACACACACGTGTACACAACAGTGCTGTCACGTTGGAAAAGGAGGGACTATCTCCAAGCAGATGGCTCTCCAGTACAGCAGGTGTCCTTATTAGACAGACTCATCAAGGCACTACAACTCCCAGTGGCCATAGCAGTCGTAAAATGCGCAGCACATACTATACAGACTTTATCTCTTGCGGAAACAAAGCCGCAGCCATAGAAGCCAAAAGAGTTGCATATTCCCTGGATATTTGAAGTATCGATACTTAGGATACTAAGGAGGGTTTAACTAGAACCATGTTCGTATGAGAAGGGTTTAATATGTCAGTCACACAACTAATAGAGATTCAGGGAAGAGCAAGTGCTATGGAAATGAAGGGGGGGTTCTTTATCCCCCACGGAAACATTAGGGTGGCAGGAAAGCACAGGAAAACCAGCAATGCCAACAGCATTATTGAAAGTCGCACTTGAGCATCTACATTACCCCGTACATATAACCAGAGAAAGTCTTGCTGCACTATTGCAGAAGACTCGTTTGTTCCCAATTTGTTGGAACACATTGCACAGTTCATGGTGAATTGCATTGTGTGTCAAATGTTTACTGCTGGGCATACACTAAGAGCAATTAGAGGAGTAATACCTCGACCGAATGGTCAGTTTCAGCATCTACATATTGACTATGTCGATATGCTGCAGACATGTAATGGCTATAGGTACCTATAAGTGGTGGTGTGTCCCTTTTTCAGGTGGATCGAATCTGGTCCATGTACACACCCTGATGCCACTTGCGCAGCAAAGTTTTTAGTGTGCAATGTTTTTCCAAGATGGGGTGTGTGCAAAGTACTACAATGTTATAATGGGCCGCATTTTGTCAATTAGTTATTGGAAAAGATAGGGCTTCTATTAAAGATTAAACACACATTTTCTTCTGCTTATCAACCGCAAACAAAATATGTGAAAGACTCAACGGCCTCCTCAAGGAAAGGATTGCCAAGAAAAAATTGACTTTAAAGAAGGGATGGCTATATTGCCTACCGCTAGCCTTACATGCTTTTCGGGAATGCCTCTAACACGTCCATCTAGGGTTAGGAGTAATGCCCAGAATGTAGCAAAAACTATAGGTGATGAAATGCATGATTATTTGACATGTATGACTACCAGTATTTCTTTCATTTCAGATCAAGTGAAACATCGAGGGGAGAGTTCTTAGAACATGGAAGAGAATGGTCCAGTGACCAATCCAAATGAACTATTCCACCACCAAAGTTGTATGTTGGAGATTTAATATTAATAAACAACTTCACTCGGCGGTGGCATGAAAGTAGGTTCAACGGCCCCTTCATAGTTGAGGAAGTCTCCCCTTCTGCAGTCAAGGTATAAGAAAGATGAGCGTTGCTGCATCCGAGTGATGTGAATATTTATAAAGGTGACACCCCACCCTCCAATGGTTGCAGACCTAGAAGCAAGGCAAGAAGAAAAATGGCTGCGTGTGTAGTCTCAATCGATGACCAAGAAGAAGGACAATAAAGCAGCAACGGATTAGTACATGCTTTTATTGGACTGGAATTCAATGGACACTCCTTATACATTTTAGCAGGACGTGCAAAGACTTGCAGAAGAATTCCAAAGGTTGAAATAAACTTTTAGAAATATATTGAAGAAAGGAATACGGCATTAATACTATGCCTAAACGTCAGGTTTTGATTAGAAATTGGAAAAGGAATCAGTATCCAGATTCATTTCATGGAGCATATTTGTTCTAAATTGATAAAATGCATGTCACCTGCCAACAGTATTATACATCAGCTTGTGGTTGCTATCTTTGTGTTTATCCTTCAGTCTTATCCTACTCTTGTTAGAAGAGACGTTGATATTCATACCTTTTTGAATGATCCCAAGAATGGTCCAGTAATAAGAAGACTATTGACAACGATTATTGAGCACATTGTACAATTGCAAATGCAAAATTGAACACGTACAGTAAAAAATGATTCCAGAAGAGGGTGATGTAGTTGTAAGGAGAGCATTAGTTCAGCATGCGTTAGGGCGGCACAACAAATGGTTCTCCAGACTTGTATGCATAATATACATGTGCATGTGTATTCTTTTTATTTTTCTGTATCTTACATTTAATAACCACTATTATACTAATGGTCCTGTTGATGAAAGGGCTCCTATGATTTTCCCTACAATGAGTATGAATGATGACAATTCATTTGATCTTTATGGATATGTTAGATGACACTAACGGGATATGGAGGAAGACAATCAGGGGATAAATACCTATATAAATAATTCAGCTCACCTGGGGAATAATATGTGATATCAACATATGTAAAAGGTCGGGGATAGAGCACCTGATGAGAATTTCTATGTCTGCTCTCTCATCCCTTATGCCATGAGAAAAGTAAAGACTTTCATTTCAAAAGGGGTGTCAGCGCACAATACAAAATGCCTCAGCCATCTTGCAGCATGTACCACTCGAGGATTATTCCAAGGGAATTGGGCCCCCTTGCAATGGAGCAAGAGACAGTCTTTCCCGTACCAGGATGATTATATCAAGACTACTCAAATGGAAAAGGAGCCTGAATGGACAGACAAGTTGCTTGTGTATCCTGCTGCAGGACAGGACAAGGTGATCATTGAAGAAATGAAGAGATGGAACTGCTCTGATATGACAGATAAAGCCTGGATGCTGGGAACAATGGCATCTGTTAATCTATGGATGAGTGTGCATGAGTAAAGGATGCGAAGATGGAATTATGTCCTGTGCAGCTCATCTGCTGAAGAAGGAGGCAGTACAAATAATTCAGAAGGTGAATAACGACTGTCTAAAATCATGGCCAAAATACTCCAAACTACTGACATGGGTGGAAGATGAAGCAGGCCCAGTGGCTGCAGTCTCATTGGTTAATGCGACAATGTGTTTCCAAGGTCATGGAAAGAACTACATCAGCAGAACAAAGGATGCAAGACTACCATTGATGTTCCAGGAATGAGAAAAGGGACAGCCGTTCTGATGGATCAAAATTGCGCCTGTGGATTAGGAGCATATATTAAATTACCCAGGAATTGGGGAGGAGTGTGTTCTTTGGTGTTTGTTCGTTTTCCAGCATTGGTGATTCCTCAAAGCGACCTGAACATTGATGAATTCCCAAAGGTAGATGACCACATGAGAAAAATAAGCTCTCTTGAACTCTGACAAATAAAAAATAGAGAACTATTTCTCATCTAAGTCAATAAAAGCTTATGAAGCCATTCCTGATGAACATAAATTGTTTAGTAAGACTGCCATGATAATGACATCTATACTCATGCCTGGACTTCAAACAGCAGTGAATGCCAAATGGCTACAAATCACCAGGTGGGAGCTTCTACAGACAATCAATGCTACTATAAAGGGATTCAATGCCATAAAAGAAGAGCTGAGGGCCATACGACTGATGACCCTCCAGAACAGATATGTTCTCGATATGATCACAGCTATGGAAGGAGGTGTTTGTGCAAAAATCGGGCCATCATGTTGCACAGTCACACCTTCTCACGATGGCGAAAGTGGGACCCTATCGTTGTTAACAGTCCTACACACAAAGATGAAGGAAGAGACAGATGGTATTGAAGACGAATGTTGGCTCACGTTCCTATTCTCATGGATTCCTCATTGGATTGTGAATTTATTCAAGTTTCTTGGTGCAATACTGGTACTTTGCAATGTAAGAAGACAACGAAGAAGGTGATAGGGATGAAGCTGATGGTTGATGCCAAGGAAGGGCCGGAAGCTAAGGAGTTAACTGATGATGTTGTCACCGATTACATAAAGGTCAGCATTGTGGCATCTGAAGAAGAAAAGTACTGGTATCCGAAGGGTAATAAGAAGTACATAGGACGATGGGTCTACCTCACTTCGAATGGAAAGTGTAGTTACATGACTTGGAGCGTGGATGAGCACATCAGATCAGCAGGCACCCTGAGATATGGACACCAAAGAAAAATATCTTCAGGAAAAAATGCAGGAAAACTAAGAATTTGGAGGATGTGGTCAAGAAATCAACCAGAGGGGAGAATGTAGAGGAGCAGCTGTGCCCATCTGCAGGAGACCCCGCCCCCATACCTCTCGTGTATTGGAAACGTGAGATTGTGCCGTGTCTAACACCAACCATAATACCAACACCACGGCGAGTGTTTGACAGAAGATACCCATTGAGCCAATCCTATCGAATGTACCCTCGACGTGATGATAACCTACAGGAGGAAAATCTGGAAGGAGTATGAAAGGAAGCCAACCAAATAATTAATGATGTCATAAAGAAGTGTACACGACGTCCCGAGATTTTGGCTGAAGATCATGTATGGATCTTGAAGAAACTAATTTTAAAGTAAAGAATCGAGTGAGCTTTTCAATATAATGAATGACGATTACACTTGCACGAAGTGCCGAAGAAAGACAGCCGTTCAATAAATGTACAGACGCTGAAACGCAAGGTAGATTAAGTCATCATAGCAGCTGGGTGTAAGTAGCAAATAGAATGCAGGTGAAGACGCCATTGTACAGAAACTGGACATTGGTATCATGAGTTTAGTAAGCTAGACCCATGAAGCAGGAATGGAAAACTATGTTGCAGTAAGAAAAGCGAGCTCGTGGAGCTGCGTGGCGAGGTTGCCTGGGCTGAATTAAGTGTCTAGGAAACAAGGTCAGCTATCTACAATGAAGAAGAACAAGTGTGCGGAGGATGAATCTTCTCACAGCAAGATGCAATCAAAGATACAGGAGATGCCAATTTTTTATTCATTTAGAGGATTTAAAAGATGCAAAATGGACCAGATCGTGGTCTCCTCTCACGTGAGCAAAGGATGGATATACAGTTGAACTTGAAGTAGCAGACATGATAAGCGAGTTCCTCCACTCCCATACACTCTCAAAGAGAAGGATACTTTACAATGCCAAGTACAAAGACAATTTCATGGCAGACGGCATGGGTGATGAGAGATGTTGGGTTGATAGGGTGGTGAGGTAGCTTCATGACCTACCTCCCTGCACCGGGGTCTTGGCTTACATGCTGCTAAGTGAACCGAATGTTCCAGACATGGCACAAGCGTGCCAACCAATTATATTAGTCCATATAACAAAGGACCTTATCGTTTGAAAACTAATGAGAAATGGTGTATCTAATGTTTCCAAAATTACATGTTTGTTAGAGGTAGGCATAAGTTGTCTACCTGATAATGAGCAGCCAATAACAATCGGAGCTCCTATAGAAAAATACACTTAGATGTTTCCCTTAACCAATCCCAACCTCGATAGGTTTTTTATTATTGCCACGTAATATGACATCACTCTGACGCATTATTGTTATAAAAAGTATGTTTTTTGCAGAGATCGTGGAGACACTGAACGTACCTCCGATGATGTTCATTGTTACCTCCCTGTGTTAGATAAATATTAATAAAACAGTACTTTTCCATCTTCCAGAGTTGGTTCCATTATTTGGATTCAGAATTATTCTGGTGTAATCCCATCCATTGCATATGCACGTTCCTAAAGGGCCTTAAGCTCACTTGGTCTCAAAGGAAGTGAAGTGATCAAGCAAGACCAACAAGCATGGTCCTTCACTGTCCATAATGTAAAGGGCATTCTCAGTGAGTGACTTGGTGCTAAATATTTGGTGGAACCTGGATTGGTAGTCACGTAGGATGTTACTATTGGATAATTTCTCACATAAGTGCAGAGGAATGTTTTTCTTGAGGGCTCAACAATGAAGGGTGGTTTGAGATGTGACATTAATGCAACTAAACCGTGTGGATAAAATGCAGGTCTTTTTAGTAGGGGCAGTAGCATATCTTAAAGGAAGAGGTCTTCAGTAAGCAGCACATTGGTGGTGTGGGCGAGTGGATATGGCTTTTACAGGTGAAGTGGGTGAATTCCAAAGTTACTACACGGTAGCTCTGAGAGAGTCAAGCTCCGAGTTATGATCTTGAAATTGGTCTGTTCCTGAATGTTGCAAGACGGGATAGTAGGTATGGCTGTGGTGCAAATGTAGTTCCCTATCACTCACTGGGTCCTATCATTATTGTCAGTAGCAAAGGTGTTGATGGCAATGCATCTTTTTGTTAATTGAGGTATGGTTGAGGATGGATACTTTGTTTAATGGTTTTGAAGCGTGGTTTGAGTTGGTTGGACACTTTGGTTATGGTCGGTATGTAATAGGGGGTTTTAGCAGAAGGGGTGGGCAATTCACAGCTAAGCATAAGGATGTTCATGTGGTGCAGTCTTTCTTCCATAGAGATTTTCTCTAGATCATGTTCGTAGTAGGTGTTGATCTTGCTTTGGATTAGTTCCTCCTAGTGCCAATGTGCCGATGTCTTGGCTCTTTTTGTTGGTTTCAGAGGAGTGTGGGTGTTGTCAGTGTCCACAGGCTCTTGTTTTTAGTACACATAGGTTTTGTTGGAGTGTGCTCATTGGAAGATTCATCTGGAAACTATTTCTACACCAGGTATATGGGGGGCATATTCTACACTTACCCAGATGCCATTTAAAAGCTGAAAGAACAATTAGTCAATTGGAAACTCATATGTAGAACTTGCCTATTACTCACACAGATTCTGGGAGCTGTTTTGATGTTCGTTCCACATCCGTGTCTGCCCCTCTGAAAATGTTTTGTTCTGCTGTTTGTCTTGCGGTGAGTGCTTCTTACACAAGTCCCAATGCCTGCTTGCTCCAATAGGCACTCTGTGAAGCTGAGCAATTGTGTTAGCTGTATTACCAGGTCTGTACATCTATACCCATCTTTTTCTGGCAGAAATGTTTCATGTTTACAGGGATCAGAGCACCTCTGAGAGCCAACATATTCCTTGTTTCGAGACCCCCTGTTTTGGTAAACAAAAGGCATGATGGTAATTTTGTTGAAAGTGCTAATTGTATAACGGAACCCACCAGCATTAGCACTTACGCACTGTTGATCTGGAGCATGCAATCGTTCACTTTCACAAAATGGAGTGCAAAAGAAAAGAGTAAATACAAGTGAAATCGCCTTTACTCTTTGCTTTTACTCTCTTTTCTGAAAAATGTAAATGCAGCATGCAAATTGCATTTTGCAAACGGCATTTACGATGGATTTTTATGGTATCCGCCTGCTTTTAGCTAAATGCAGGCAGAGTCCGTAGAAATCCATTTGTTGTATGCCTTCATTGAAATCTCATGCAGTCGTACAACGAGGTGGTTTTGCAGGGAGAGTAGAAATGAGGAGGAGAAGGAATCGTATTTCCCCTCTCGTCTTCCACTGCACCTGCAAAACGCCGTTAAAATCCCCCAGAGTGTAAGACCAAGACGTAAACTACTTATGCATTCGTTTACTGCCTTACTTTTCTGCTCTGCATGCATCGAAAATGAGCCCTTTGGAATTCTCTTCATATTAACCTCTGGCTGCTACCGTCTTGTTCTAAACAATGCACATTTCATGCAGGATGTGGGCAACTTTAGCACTCGCATGCTGTCGGGTCCCATGAATCCTACTCTTATAAAATGTAGGGTAAAAGAAGACAGTAAAAACTCCTTACTCTTTCCTTTTGTCTTGTGCCTGCGTGAAAATCACATGCATGTGTAGAATGAAGTGCACACACAAGACGGAGGTAGAACGCACGGCGGAGAAATACACGCTGCTCCTTGCACCTTCTGCGCCCTTTGTGCACACGAAACGGGGCTGCAGAGAAATATGCAGCTGTAAAAACGTTGCACCTTGCATTTTCCTCGGAATTTTCTGCTCCTTCCATTAGAAAATGGCCCTTTTATTATTTTAGAAGAATCTGTGAGCACATTTCTCTTTGTATTTGCATGTCTACATTCTTCCTTTTTGCCAAGTACTCGTTTTTTTGTTGTTGTTGGTATTGGACAGTTTTTTATTGTTATTCTCTTTTTTCAATGGAAACGTTTCTATTGCAAAGAGTTTTTATGCCCGAGACCTCTTACAAGCACTAAGAAAATGCTGACGATCCCCCATCCTATTCGCGCTCGCCATTGAGCCCATGGCGGACCATATCAGGGATAGGCACACCAACAAGGGCATTCGCCTGCAAGACACGCCGGAAATCATCTCCCTGTACGCTGATGACGTACTCTTATACATCAGGAACCCCTCCACACACCTAGATCCTATCATCCGGGACGTAACAAAAATAGGCACGTACTCAGGTTTCACCATAAACTTTTCGAAATCAGAAATGTTTCCCCTCACCAGTGCAACCCTACAGCCGACATGTGAATTCCCCCTGCGCTGGTCTCCAAGTGGCGTCTGATACCTTGGGGTACAAGTGTCACTGACCGTAGCTTCCCTACGGGCTGACAACTACGAGACAACGGCACAGCTTGTGGAATCCAAAATGCTCAAGTGGCGCAATCTCCCACTGTCCCTGGCGGGCAGATTATCCCTTATAAAAATGGTTGTGGTCCCCAAGGGTTGCCAGTCATTTGGTCGAAAACAATTGGTCGACTGGACAACTGGTCGAATCAATTTGGTCGAAAACCAAATGGTCGCATTTTTTTTTTTTTATTTTTCCCCCTTTTTTTTTTTTTTTTGGGGGGGTCCCCCACCAACACCTTTTTTTCTTTCTTTTTTTTTTTTCTACACGAAAATCCACAAAACACATATATAAATAATAAAAAAAAAATTCGATCATTTGGTTTTCGACCAAATGACGTCGACCAAATTGCAGTCGACCAGTTTGTAGTCGACTAAATGACTGGACACCGTCCCCAAGCTCCTCCACATTTTTGCTAATGTACCAATATGGCCCGGGAGGCAATATTTTAAGAAGCTCCGCTCTTCGTGTGCTCAATTCCTCTGGCACTCCGGTGCGATCCGTAAGAAGTGGCAGCTTATGACCTTACCATATGAGAATGAGGGTTTCACAGCCCCAGACTTCATTTTATACTGGAACACAGCACAGGCCCAACATGCCACTTACTGGTACACACACCTAAACCCACCACCTCACGCCAAATTAGAGAAACTTGCAGGTGAAGGAACCAACATCATGACCCTACTATTACACCGCACCTTCCAGACAGACGCCCCGTCAGACACCGTGGCCGCCATGATCAGAGCATGGAAGAATATTTTGCACCATGAACAAGGCCACTGCCCATACTATAAATGGCTCCCCATATGGCAATTCCATGGACTGGCCCCCACACACGACCAACACCTCTCACAACATTGGGAGGACCTGGGCTATCGAGCCCTGACTGATCTATACCCGGATGGCATATTTATCACACCCTAGACATGGCGACCCGCACACTCCAACTCAGCGCTTGAACTGCTACAGTACTTTAGGCTACGGGCGGCAGTACGAGCAATGTGGCCTACGCACCCGCACTAACCCCCAGACTCTCCCGAACTCCAATACATAGCAAACTCCGCTGGGTGCAGGGGCATAATATCCTCCCTATATAAAATGCAGCTAGCCAAACTTGGGGACATATTGCCAAAACCACGGGAAGCATGGGCTAGGGAGCTCGAAATGGAAATCACCGATGAGATGTGTGTACATACACGCAAGGTCTCCTTGAACGCCAGATTCCGCTGCATACAATACAAACTCCTTAACAGGCTCTATTACACACCGCACAGAGTAGCGAAATTTACACACAATCTGTCCCACACGTGTCAGAAATGTAAATTTGAAGTGGCAGATCATGTACATATGTTTTGGTCCTGTGCCGTGCTGGAGGCGTTCTGGACGGAAGTGACAAAGGCGCTTTCAGAGATAATTGGGTCCCAAGTGGGCCTGGACCCGCTAGCCTTGTTGTTCGGAATCTGGGCTGGGGAAAAAGAAAGGAAAATGTCAAAGTTTCTAAATGTAAGTGCCATTGTAGCCAAGAAATGCATATTGCAATGCTGGAAGCGCCGCACTCCCCCCACCTTCGAGATGTGGTTGAAAGCCCTCACCTGGGTAAAAATGTGCGAAGAGGATTATATCGGTTCCCTGCCTATCCCATCCCGCCCCAAAAATGTGTGGACAGAATTCTGCAGCTACCTGAATAGCAGAGACGAGGTGGAGTGGACCTCCACCCCTCCATCAAGCCTGCCCAACGTGCCATAGGAACTGAATATTCGGGCTCCCCCTGTGCCATCAATCCCCCCCCACCTCCCTCTGTGATGATCTGAACTGCTTAAGATGTAAGCCCTATGGGTGATACTGTGATGTTTGTCTCTGTCTGCGCAATCTGTGCTGTACCTGTTGTTACCTTCTGCCAATAAACAAAAGTTAAAAAAAAAAAAAAGAAAATGCTGATGAAACTCAATTAGCAGGGCGGAGCATAGCACAGGGGCAATGTGCTGGTCTTGGAAGCAAGACCACGCAGAGTAACAGGGGTTCGAATCCCAGGTTTGCGCTTGGAAACCAAAATCATGTACGGTTATACAAAACCGATTAAGTAAATAAGTAGGCCATGACCTCCTGATTCGTGTGGGTCCCCTGATTTATATCCTTAAGAAAGTATTAAACGAAAAGGCATTCCAGGAAAACTCCAGAGTCAAATGTATTTGTTTCTGCTAAAAATAACAGCCTCTAATATTTTCCATCGCACTTGAGAGCACTGACTTTTACAGAATACACTTTTACGTTTGTTGACTTTAACTCCATGTTCTTTTCATCCCCGGCTCTTAACAAACGAGTCATGGAAAAACATATTTCATTACTTGCAAAATGCTGTGAAAATAGAATATCATCACTTACTTGGGTCAGTCCAAGAATTCAATTGTGCATTTTTATTTTCATGATATTTTTAGAACTGTGATTTTAGCCTGTTAAAATTTGGTTTTTAGAGCAACTGCATTTTATTTACTGTTTAGATCGTTTTGGTGCTCTAGACTAAGGAACCTTTGAACCAGGACTTAGATGGTAGCAAGCTAGAGAATTACGACGTTTGTAAACAATAGATTTGTGCTTTAAAGTTCATGAGCTACTGCACGCGCACCTAGCACCAAAGAACTACAATCCCCAGAAGAATTGTAGTTCTTTGGCACTACTTACCCAGAAACCCAGCGCGAACGCACCGGCGCGCACGGGCAGGCACAGTCTGTTTCAGTCTGTGCAAGGAAGTGCAAGGGAGTGCCATACACGAGCGAGCGTAAGTTTCACTTTTCCATTGTTAATCCTCACACCACTAGGGCCTTTCCGTCCCATACCACCAATTAGTGTTAGTAGGAAGTAGAAGTGAACTAGGCTGTATACCTTTAACACCAGTCAAAAAGGGAAGGAAGGAAAAGGAAGAAAAATGGACCACAGCAATAGGCTGCAGAGCCTTAAAGTGGGGCTTCTCAATACTCGATCACTAAATAAACATGCCTACAACATCAATGACCTCATAAAGGAGAAAGACCTGGATATCTGTTGCATAACAGAAACCTGGCTAAAAGAACCAATCGGCCCCGTATGTGAAGCCGCGGTTCCAGAGGGGTACATTATGTACAACACTAATAGAGAGACGGGAATGGGAGGAGGGGTGGCCGATATAGCCCGAGAAACTTTGAAACTTTTTAAAGTGGACTTTCCGTGTATGGGCTGTGAGACTATCCATCTAAAATTAATCTATACACCAAATGATAGCCTAAATATTATAGTTATATACAGGCCCACCTCATTAGTCTCTGACTTTGAAAATTAAGTTACCTCTCAAGCCTCAAAACTTATATCCACTAACTCATCCACGCTGCTAGTTGGTGATCTGAACAGGTGGAGAGGAAATAAAGAGGATAAAGAGGCCATAATGTTGGAAAAAGCAATGAACAACATGGAATTTATTGTAGCCAACAATGAACCCACTACCCCCCAAGGAAACCAAATAGACTGGGTTCTTACTAATAACCTGAAAACAGTCAATGTGTTCACAGAACCATGTATATGGTCCGACCATTACTTAGTCACTCTTGAAGCACAAATGAAGAAACAGGCACCGTACCCTGAAAACCCTCACATTAAAACATGGAGCAGAAACTTTAAAAATCTTGGACCTGAGATCCTGAAATCATGTCTACAGAAAATCGCCGGGTCATTCGCAGAAAAGGACAATTGCGAGTGTATGCTGGGAAAATATAATAAACACATGCAGGAAATGATTGATGAAAACGCTCCTCTTAAACAAAAACTGGTTAGAAAAAATAGTAACCATCAAAAGTGGTACAGTGAAGAGCTAAGTAAGCTTAAGCAGGAAAAAAGAGCGAAAGAAAGGTTATGGCATCAACAGCCTACACCAGCGGACAAAGAACAGTGGGAAAATGCCAACCACAGTTATAGGAAAGGCATAAGGGAAGCCAAAAGAAACTATTATAACAAGGAAATAGATGGAGCAAATAATAAAACCAGAAAAATCTTTGAAATCCTTAAAGGCTTCGAAAAACCAATATCACTTTCCCGCCACACACTCCCACAAAAGAACAGTGTGATAAAGTCCAGGAAGCTTTCACAGCTAAGATCTCCAAGGCACGTAAAAACATCATCCTAGCCAGGAAATAAGGGGAGGCCATAACCCCACAAAACAAGATTAGCATTCCTGAAGGAAGAGAGAGCTCTGTTTTCCTCCCCATATCTGAGGAAGAACTTTGTGAAACCTTAGCCAAAATGAACCCCACTTCCTGTGCAGAGAATATCTTACAGTCTAAAATTATACTAGACAATAAAGAAATCTTTGCACCAGTATTGACAAGGATAATAAATGCCTCTTTCAGGGAAGGGATAGTCCCAAAAGAAATCAAGAAGGTAACAATAACCCCCTTAGTGAAAAAACAAGGGCTGGATCCAAAGGACCCGAGCAATCTAAGACCCATAACAAACTCTAACTTTATATTGAAGGTTTTAGATAAAATCGCCACTAACCAATTGCAAAAACATGTCAAAGACCAGAATTTATTACATGAACAGCAATCAGGTTTTCGAGCTGTACACAGCACCGAATCGGCGATGCTTGATCTTCAGACTCATATGTTAAATCTGATAGATAATGGTAACACCGGGATCCTTATGCTGTTAGACCTAAGTGCAGCTTTTGACATGGTTGACCATCAAATCCTGCAGGAGGCACTGGCAAGAATAGCCGGGTGTTCATCCAAAGCACTGGAGTGGCTAGCATCCTTTTTGAAGGATAGAAGCGCCAGGATTCATTGGGGTGACATCTTCTCGGAGGCAGCCCCAATCCTCTACGGCGTTCCTCAGGGTGCTAGCCTGTCTCCCTTATTATTCAACCTGTACATCAGAGGTTTATGTGAGCTTCTAGAACAAAACGGCGTGTTCTTTACGAACTACGCCGATGACACACAGCTTGTGTTTGAACTTAAAGGAGAGTATAGCATAGACAGTGCCAAAATATCAGAAGTGTACAATTTTATTGACAATTGGATGCAACGCCATTGGATGTGTCTTAATAACACCAAGACTGAGCTGATGATCTTTGGGACTCAACAAGCCAGATCTAGATTAGGGATAGAATATCAGGCATTCACTATTAAACAGGCCAAGATCTCAGTGATGCCGCAGGTCAAAACCCTGGGGATGATTGTGGAGGCCTCACTAGGATCAGAGGCACAGGTAAATTACCTGCAGAAAAATAATAACTATTATATGCGACTCATGAGAGCCATAAAACCATTTATAAACAAAGAGAATGCGGCTACCATAGCAAGAGCAGCCATACTGTCTCGTTTGGACTATGGCAATGCCCTACTGATTGGAGCCTCAAAAAGAGAACTTCAAAAGTGTCAGGTTATGGAAAACAACGCAGTTCGTAGCATTAAGAACCTAAAAAAAAGGGAGCATGTCACAGCAGGGAGAAGATCCCTACATTGGTTAAGAGTGGAAGAAAGAATCCTCTTCAAATCTATGGCCATAGTACACAGATGTGAATATGGAGAAGCCCCGAAGTACTTCAAAAAACAGTTTTCACTGTACATGCCCCAAAGGAGCCTCAGATCAGAGAACAAGGCTCTTCTGAAAGTCCCCAGAGCAAAGCGCGTGCATGGAGGGGGAAAATCCTTTCCAGTCATGGCCGCAATCTGCTGGAATAAATTACCACCAAACCTAAGTCAGGAAGAGAATTACTTAAGTTTTAGGAAACTACTGAAAACTCACCTCTTTAGGTGAAAACCAGTACAACACCCGCATGTCAGAATGGCTTTGAAACTTGTACTACTATGAACTAATTTGGATCTTGCCCCGCGCCCTGATGCCTGCGGGCGACCGGCGCGTTATAAACTAAAATACATACATACATACATACTTACTCTTTGGGCATCCCGTTTTTGGAGTGCTTAGGACTTCATGGGGATTTTTGGCAGATTTACCGCCGATGGAATAACTGGTAAATCCACTGATTTTTGGAGGTAATGTGGCAGATTTACCTCACGCTGGAGGTGCATCCGCCACTTTTCCTGATTTTATGAAGGATGCCTTTCCTCCTCTCATGACTGATAGGGTCTGCTGGCTGTCCCTCTAATATTGCCTCTTGCGCAAGGTTGAGACTCTTTGCCACAGATGATGTGGTGTTGGGGACCCGGTTCAGGCAGGGAGCATCATTGGCTAGCTCGAAAACGGAAATCTCACAGCAACAGTTTCTCCACAGAAAAATAAGAAATCTGACCTCGCAAGCCAAAATTGTGGATCGAAAATATGGCTGCGTCTCACTTCAATCGACAATAAACTTCTATAGAAACAAAGTCTTACTTACCATCACTTACGGAGCAGAAGCTTTACCTTATATCCCAAAATCAATATGGCCAACTCTGGAGAGTTTCTTCTGGAAATCCGTTCTAAATCGCCCAAAATCCACACCTCTCCCCCTAATCAGACAGGAATTGTCCCTGTGCTCCTTAGAGGCAATTTTGGAACGAAACACCATCATGCTCTACAGAACAATTGTGGACCCGTCCAGTCCAAGGATATTTACACTCATAAGGACGGAGATTGGAAATGGACACTGCTAAATGCTTAACTGTTGGCAAAAGGCCTGCAAAGACAAACTTGCGTCGATCGGGAGCTCGATTGATGAACTGATTATAAAGCTACACAATAAAATCTTACATCACACCTTCCGTCAGTAGCTAGAAACCGAAACGAAATCCAGCCTTTCTTGAAGAAACATCCAAGCAGACGATTTTGCTACACTCTACTAAGAGCAAGGCTGAACCTTTTGCCCTCCAATGAAATCCTGAGGATTAGAGGCCTCTCAACAACAAACAGCTGCAGATTTTATGACAACGTCTCTGAGACTGAATCAATATGCCACCTTCTTCTGTCGTGCCAAGGCACAAGTCGTTTTAGAGCTGCCTACTTAAAGGAGCACTTGGCCTCAACACAAATCCACGAGGAAGAGCTTTGGTGGACCAACCTGATCGGGAAAAGACCTCCTGGACAATTGCAACGGTCAAAATCCTAGAACAAATTTTTAATTCTGACAAAACGTCCACTTCTTCGTCTTCTGTTCCGTTTGTTTAAACAAAGAAAAGTGGACTTACAAGCCGTTTTTTAGAGCAAAGTAGTTTTAACTACCTTAAAACAAACTTGGATTCATTTTGTTTCACTACCTTCTTGTAAAAATTACTAATGTAATTAAATCTCATAATAAAAAAAACAAAAATAACGTTTGCTTTGTTATTAGAGGCTTTGCAATGTTTCGTTCGCATCCTATCTTCTTGGCACAATCAGTAAATGCATGTGGTTGGGAAATGACAGTCTGGGTGTTCGAACCTTCGCTGTGGTGGCAGAGATGTATGTGACAAAGGAGATAATGAGAAGCTGTTAAACTGTTTATCATCAATAAATATCACCTTAATTTATTGCGTCTCTGCATTGGTCACTCTCCTGTTCCTAAAACCCTCAGGACGGGGGACAGATTTCTGGGATGATCCTGGCAAAACCAGGACGTCTGGTCACCCTACTTTCTCTGCCTGGAACTCAGACCTGCAGTTCTGGAAAATCAGCCGGCCGAGCTGCCTTTGCCTTGGTGGGCTATAGGGGAGCTATGCAGCAAAGACTTTACTTAAGGAGACTTGTACCTTGTGAAAGTATCGATGTACTTACCAAAGCCCTTGGCAATGCTGCCTCTGAAAAGATTAGGTTCAGCTGATAACATTTCTGCAGTGTCCGCCAGGCCTTCCAACTCTGTCTGACTTTATGAAGTATGCCTTTGGTGAGTGATGGGGTCTGCTGGCTGTCCATCTAATATTGACTCTTGCACAAGGTTGAGACTCTTCACCAGAGGTGATGTGGTTTTGGGGACCCGGTCCTGGCAGGTGCAAAAGGCTCGGTTTATACCTTTCGTAAGATCCCTGCCACACTCAGAAAAGAAGACTGACGTGTCTTAGGTTGGAGACCAACCTCTCCGTCTTTCGCAAAAAGCTCAAAACGGAGCTTTTCAAGTAGACCACTTTCCAGACCTTCGGACCAGTTAACGACTAAACTCATGCGAATTGTCCCGTCTCATCACTGTTCGAATTTGCGTCTGTCCTTGTCTCCATGTAAGCGCCCAGAGGCCTGCGGGCAGTCGGCGCTATATAAATAAATTTTAAAAAAATCTGCTCCACTGAGGGTGTAACTGTAGTCATCCCAGGGAAGTTAGGGTTAGGGCGTTCAGCCTTCCTCTTGTTTCTTGTAGATGGATCTAACTTATTTTGGAAATACATACTGGTCTATGCAGCCACTAAATGGAGAGGAACACAATCAATAGGGTCATGGTGCGATATGGTCCTGGGACTAATCATAGGGGCCCCAACTGAATCTGGGAGGCCGTGTGAGCCCTCCCTTGAGAGAATTGTCATCACCTGTCTCATCATGTACCACTAGGGCAGTATCTCCATTATCCTCAACACTTCCCCTCCCCCAGAATAAAGGGGCGGAACAAATCACACGTCCCCAGGGCAAAGGAACTGGAGCCACTCTGGCTCTCTCAGCTTGGTTAATGATCTCCTCCTAGACAGAAGGTATGGATAGCTTCATCAGCTTCTCATTCATGGGTGGTGCTATGTCCCACCTTGCCCAGAGGTCGTTAGGCAGAGGTCCATTTCCTTCCCTTGCCAGCCGTGCTTTGTCTTGGTGGGGTCCTTACATGCAGATGGAGCAAACCATTCACTGCTGGCTGGACCACTCCACCCTCTGGGTATCTGCAACGTGGGAGGCCTAAGTAAACCTAGAGACCGCAATAGTGACATTTCAAGAAAGGTTTTATTAAAAGGCCTGTAACTTCTTATCAAATGCCTTGTCTACTTTCTCTGTGACAGAGGAGTCCACAAAGACCATCAATTCATTGCAACAGTCATCTGTCTCTTATAGGGACTTGTTGGCTATTATAGCTTCAACTTCTGAAGGAGTAGGATTTTGGAGGCCTTTGTCCCACTGTATCCATATTGCTTAATCATCAAGTGTAGGAAAATGGCCTCTAAAATCCAAAAGAGATGGCCTCTAGGAATTGCTCACCTCCAAAGTTTGGGCACCTTCATCCCCCTGCTGGATCCGTCCTTCCGGCGAGCTGTTGCCACTACCCTGGAAGAAGCGTGCTTCCTAGGAGACTATTATCCGCAATAAGGTTCTTTATTTTAATTAATCAAATGAGTGTCACCAGAGGCTTCCTCCAGCTAAACACTGTGGCATATCACTCACAGATTCAAACAGCGTGAATGCTGGCCCATGCACACTTCACCCAGAGCTCTGCTAGGCTGAAGCGTGCATACCAACACAATAAATCTTAATAAATGTATGGAAAAGAGGGAGAAGTCACTTATCTCATGGAATGCACATCATTAGGTAGAGACGAGGATTGCTCAGATGATGTCAGATAAACGGTGGGGGAATCTGAAGGGCTTAGTTATACAACTCACAGAGGACAAAAGTAAGAATTGTGTGACTCGTAGTTAGGGGAAGGATTTAGTGTTTTTTCTTTTTATTGGATCTTTGTACAGCTGGATAAAGATTGATAATACTGCATTAATTGCTGTTCCAGATTGTCAGATGAAGAGGATTTATTGTGGGAGCAGCCAAGCCTCTATCTTTTTTTCCTGAGTGACAATAGACATGGACATTTCTCACTATGACACCTTAAATTATTTATTTTACTCATGACCCCATAGTTACTTTTCTGTAGGGTGGGAGCACCTGTTGGAAGTACCGAAGGCGAGGAAGCCTGAGGTCCCTGTTGTCTTGGTCCTATTGATGGACTGTCACACTGTGGATCATAGTGTACTTCTGGAAGGAGAAGTCTTGGGCAATGCCTAAGAATCAATTATATTTTTTTCCTTGTTTCTAATCGCACTTTGTCCAAAAAGGTTAGATAATAGTTTTTGGGAGATGCGTGTGGTCTACCATAGCTCTGATCGCTCATATTTAACGTTTTACATCTAGTTTCTAGAGCAAGTTTTTTAGTTTGTAGAGGGCGTGGGAGAAGACATCTGTGGCCGCAAATGAGCCACCTAGGCATGGATGAATCGCAGCTGAGCGGCCATTAGCAGCGCTACAATGGATGTCCTAGCAGTGGAGCCTGAAATCTATCAATGTGTCCACTTTCCATGGCGAGATGATGCATTGAGTTCATCCTAAGCTCAGCAAAATAGGTAACGATATCAAAGTATCTGCATGATACTGGGAACTTGTCTGTAAGCACCAGGAACATTTGGGGCGGCTAAAGGAGGTTTATTCTTAAGCTCTCTGGTGCCACTGCATATGCCACCCAGAATCCAAAAGGCAAACAAGGAAATCACATTTTAGTTTTGAGGCGGGACGCTTAAGCTGTGCTCCGTAAAAAGTGGACGGGTTGAGTCATCTTACAACATAGCCCGTAAAGAGAATCTCAAAAAATATAAATGGCTGGAGTGACCAGGTTTCACAATATTGTAGTCAATGTAATACACATAGCAGAAAGATATCGCTGGCTGACAGACCATAATCACCTGCATAGCAGAGGTTTGTTTGGTAAATTCCAATCAGATTTGTGTTATCTCCAGACTCCTTCACTGCTATGTTCACTGCTATGTTATGGTCATTGGAGCCTCCTTAGGAGGAATTGAAATAGTTTACTACACTTTCGGGGGGGGGGTGAATTTGCTTTCTTTCTTCTGAGTACCTGATTTGTTTTAAATTCCAGCAAAATGTGGGGTAGATGCACACTCTTTCACTACTATAGTAGGGTTATTGGAGCCCCCTCGGGAGTAATTCAGATAATTGAAGCTTTTGGTGGAAAGTGTGTTGTTTTTTCTCCTGAGTACCGGGGTGTAGGTGGTGCACTAGTGATGATACATTCTGATGGGGGCACACTTGAAACCATATCGGGCACTGGGTGCACATATATTTTCACTGTGATATCTTCCTCTCATTTGCATCCAGTTTTCCTTTTATTTGCCTATTGTTCCCTTCTCTCTCCGCTATGCTGTTGCCTGACTCTATCCCACCTCATCACTTCTTCATTGTATCACTCATCTGTCCCTCTCATTATTTCTTCTGGGAGCAGCTGTTGGCACTGGAATTTGGTAACACATAATGTTCAGAGGTGTGTTGACTTCTGACTTTATTGCAGTTACTATATTTAAAGTAATAGCAACATTTACTAGAGTAACGTGAATTGAAAGTTGATAACACATTTAAAAGATAATTCCTGAAATAGAAGGATGGTAGATTGTCAATCGTCTCTCATTCTGTGAAGATAGAAGTTTGTTCCATTATTTACATTTCTAACTACTGAAATGGAGGCAAACAATATTAGGGTGAAGAGGAACACGTGCAATTAGCCATGTTTTATCATAATTATATCGTGTTTAAATTGTGTCCAACACTCGGTACATTTGATCAATTTACTCTTCATAGGGCACCCTTCTGAATGCCCTCCTGATTGTGGATGATGGAGCCATACAGATTGTGCATCTCCATCACCTGAATCCCGATCCATCTCTGCACGCAGTGGTAGATGCACCAAAGAGTCACTGCTCGCTGTAGCTAATGTCATGATCACCCGGGATCCATCTGGGTTTTCTGTGCCCCTCACTACATTTTGCAGTAGTCTAGAGCGATCACACACCACACACCTCTGCAATTGCAGCAGCCATGCTAAACATGGCCACTGCCATTGCACGGTTGGCCTTAATGGAGCGTGCTTTCTATTTCCTCACACAGGAACAGTATGCATAATCCAGAGGAGTCAAGTCAAAACGTGGGAATCAGAATGCTGATCCCTGTTTCCTGGCATTAGGAGTTTCCTAATGATGTGGAAACTCCATGCAGAGCTTCCGATGAAGAGTTTACCCAGTATTCCCACTCTGTGGGTAGTGCCTTTGCACCCTCATCCGAATAGAGAGGATGTAAGAAAAAAGCCCCCGAAAGCCTTTGTCCATGCGTTACGCCCTATCTCCTCTACTCCATGTCTTCTTATATAGCCTACTGGTCCTCCAAATCTACGTTGGGCTTCTTTGTTATCCGGTTGGTATTTGGTGGCCTTTCCTCTCAGTGGTCATCAATCCATCGGCTACTGTTTGGCAGTCCTCTGCTCTCCTGATTCTACGTGTAGGTTCTTTATTCTCTTTGTGGTGCTTCATGTCCACCTCCTGGTGGTGTTTGGTGGTTCTCCATCCCCAGGGCCCATGGTAGTGTTTGGCAGTTTTCTGCCTTTGTGGTTTGATTCGGCACTGTCTGTTCAAGTAATGGTATTGCGATACTCCATCTTCCTGGCAGTGTTTTCTTATCTCCCTCCTCCTGATGGTGCTTGTTGTCCCCTCTATGAGGTTGCAGTAAATCTCAGCAGTGTTAAATTAGATCTTGTTAATGTACTGCTTTGTTTTCATGAGGTGCTGTCTCTGCAATTACAGTAGTTGCATTTTGTTTTCAACCTGATGCTGCAGTTTAGATGTGTACAAAATGTATCTTGTCCCAAGAGCATAACTTGCTATTGGCAGACTCGGACTGGCCTTTTGGGCAATAGGCCCATGGCCGAACCAAAAATGCAACCTGCTAGTGCGAGCCCGTTTTCTTTGGTCACCTTTTTGGGCAAAATGGGCCAGTTTGATGAGTTACTTCGATGAACAATTTGCATCGCATTTTATTAAAAAACACTTCCTTGGGTACTATTCAAACAGTGTCACAAAATGAATGAATTGCCATTTGCAACTGTGGGCCATTTTTTCATTGGTGCCCGAGACAATTTTATGGCCTAGTCCGACCCTGGCTATTGGTTAGACCTTTCAGTAGACTGGTGGCAGAATTGCACATGTCTTTACAGTTTACCAGGGAGTTCAAATCATTGAGCTGCAGTCTGCTGATATAAAATAAAAGTCCCACTGCAAAAATGGTCTTTTGATTCCAGCTTTACAAAGCACAGAAAGCCCATGAGCTGCATGCAGAAGACTTACCTGAAGGAGCGAAAGTGTTACATTGTGCAAATGCTAAACCCAGTAAAAGCGAATGGTTACTGCAGTAAAAGTGTCAAATTGAAGTTCAGCCGGGTGGTCTTTGGAATCTGGTTAACATTTTTCTTTTCCTGCAGCTAGCATAAAATGGCTGTTTTCACAGTTTTCTTTTTTGGAAATACCAAGCAATGAAAGAAGTATTTTAATATGTGTCATTGCATGACCATTGCAATTCAATGGTGCTATGCAGAGCCCCAGCAGGCGAGTTTGTTGCAATCACTAGTACAGGTGTTCTGCAGCCCAGGTTGGATTCAGCCTGCTAACTCAAATCTCACAAACACAAAGATAATCCAGCTAGCACGCAGACCTTAATGAAGGCCAACTAAAGTGCATATCATAGGTAATGAAGACCAACTAAAATGCATATCATAGGTAATGAAGGCCCACTAAAGTGCATATCATAGGTAATGAAGGCCAACTAAAGTGCATATCATAGTTAATGAAGACCAACTAAAGTGCATATCATAGGTAATGAAGGCCAACTAAAGTGCATATCATAGTTAATGAAGGCCCACTAAAGTGCATATCATAGATTCGATGGCCCATGAAATAGATCACATTCACATGTAAGGGCATCTATTAAATTACAGGAAAAAACTCATTGAAAGCAGTGCGTTTAGTTTGTCGATCAAAACAGAAGACATCATACAAGGGAAAGAAAGAAGAGGAGTCAGGAATGTTGCACCACCTTGATGTTGGACCCCCATGACAGTAAATAAATGCACTGTTGTTGAGCTCAGTAGTTTGTCAGGGCTCACTTCTATGACGTTTTTGTACAGTGAGAAGTCTGAGTATTAAGCCTCTTAACCTCTTAAGGGCTGAGGACGAGTATGCTAGTGCAATTTGCATAGACTTGCATAGTAGCCCAGGAGTTAGGGAGCACCAGCAACCCCTGTAAGCCACCTGTTTGACTTAAGATTCTCGGAGGCATCAGAGGGATTTACTTGAAATAGGTGGTGTTTGAGGGGCCCTTCTTGACTGTCCATCATCTATGAGTGCTGCTGGCTTGTGAGGATCCATCCAGCGATCCGCAACCTCCAGGTTGCCAGATGTTTGGGACTTTGACTCCCAGGATCCCTTGCCATTGACTCTGCTGGCTAGTGCTCTAGTCCAAAACATCTGGAGTGCCAAAGATTGCAGACCCATGCTTCAGACAGTGTCAGTTCTGGTTCTGTGTTTGGGAGATGTCTGTGCCCGAGCTCGTGTCATATCTGACTGTAGGGTCATGTTGCTTGAAGACTGCGTGGCCATTGGTGGTTTGTGTGGCCATATTGGCTTTTTCATGGAGGTTGATGGTCTCCACAAGCGCTACTTTCTGAAATGCTGTGGGCAGCTATACAGGGGCCTTGGCAGCGGCGGAATGTCGGGATAAGCCCATTTGGGATTTTGTAACATATCATTAAATCATATCTAGAAAGAAATCTGCGGTTCGTAGGTTTGACACATTTCTTTGGGTGTCAATCTTAAAGTTGACATATTAAAGGTTGCACTCAGGTGATTTTCCCCCCTGTTATGACAACACTTACGGGAAAA
Organism: Ambystoma mexicanum; assembly: GCF_040938575.1. Lineage (NCBI taxonomy): Eukaryota > Metazoa > Chordata > Amphibia > Caudata > Ambystomatidae > Ambystoma > Ambystoma mexicanum. The sequence goes on from NC_090925.1 coordinate 638,558,508, forward strand.
CGTGAAGGGGTGAAACTGCAAATAGGTCTTCATAAAAAAGTAAATCATTCCAAATGAAACCTTGCCCATGTGCCGGATTAAACCCAGGGGCGGACTGGCCGATAGGGAACTCTGGAGATTTCCCGGTGGGCCTCCGCACGCTGGGCCTCTTTTGTGTGATATTTCCAAGTTTTCTCATAGGAAAAGCATTGAGCTTGCTGAAAATGTGTCATATGGGGCTACTTTGAAAATTATTTCCAGGGCCCCTTTTGGTCCCCAGTAATTATTTCCAGGGCCTCTTTTAGTTCCCAGTCCACCCCTGATTAAACCCTGTTGAGGCCCCTAGGCAGTCAAAATGTTGCCCCCCTCGCAAATTATCTCCTAATACGTTTTTAGATTCCTGCACCTCCTTATTTGGATCCATTGTCGTGGGGCCCTAAAAGGAGTGGGGCCCATAGGCCGGTGCCTATTTGCCTAATGGATAATCCGGCAACAAGAGGTTGTGTGTGGTGCAGGAGACGCTAAAGGCCCATAGGAGAAGCTCAATGTTTCACGAGGGGGTGTGCCGCCGAACGGCTGCTGAAACACGGGCGGGGCAGATACATGCCCAGCATCCTGCATGCTCTACGCTGGCCCGTGTGCCACTTAGAGCGTGCCAGGCAGTTGCGCGGACTATTATTTTCCACTAAAGAGCAGTCCAACCCAGGGACCTAGCCATACTATTGGAGGGTGGGAGGGTGAGACCCCCCCTACACCCTCGGTTAGCTACCATTGGATGGGTGGCCAGCACTACACCTGCTGCGGTGAGCCCTCCTGCGGGAAACAGCCGCAGAGGCATGGGGGATATCAAATGCACTTAGCATCATGCAACACAACATCACATTTTTGCACTGGTGCTAAATATTGAGCTAATGCTCGTAACCCCAATGTTTCCATGCCATTCTGCATGCACCAACACAGAGCAAAGCTGTCTTGCATTTTCCGTCTCTTCCTACGAACATAACCCATAAACCTTTCTTTCAGACCTGCCAGAGGACTTGGCTGTGGTGTTCTGTATTTACCCAAGCAACACAACATAACATTCTACTCCAGGAAAGGAAAAGTGAGTGCACAAACTGAATTTTGATTTTTTTCTTCATGAAATGGGGGCATTTAAAAACAGTGCTGCTTCCTATTTCCAATGTTATGTTATTTGTCTTTCATACTGCGCTCATCACCAACGTTGTGGTCATAAGGCGTCATGCCTTGTTCCTTCTGTGGACAATTGTGGCCCTGACCAGGGTGGCATCCAGACCCTGGTCTGTGAAAGACAGAATTTAGCTCCAGTCAGCGCTGGTCATTGAGCCGGATCTCGCCAGAATCCCAGATCAGGCATCAGATGTGTAGAGGATTTCGAGATCCGGCCAGAGTCAGCTCGCCCAAACCCCTGCTCTGCGCTGGGGAGGAAAAAAAGTGAAAAAAGTGCCCGCAAGCAAACTGTAATATCCTCTGGTGATCCCCATGCAAGAGGTCACAAGAGGAAGTTACAGTCCTCAGCCAACACGTGGTTTATTTATTTATGCAGTGTTTGTCGGACAAATGGACACAGATTATTTATGTATTCATGCAATGTTTGTAGGATGCCTGTATCTGACAAACATTGCATAAATAAATGTACAAGTATCCGACAAACATTGAATGAATAAATAGCACTATTAACATCACACACGATGCAGCCACCCAACTGCTTTCAGAGGGGAGCTGCAGGAGCTGTGCCGGTGGCGCTCAAGTGAAAAAAAAACGTTGCTTATGGCGACCAGAAATCACCCTGTTTGAATAGTACCCAAGGGGGAGTTTTTTTCTTTCTTTTTTTATAAAATGTGATGCAAATTGTGCATTTTAAAGAATATTTACTCAGCAACACTGGTCAAAACTATTATCCGCATAGTGAAGTAACTCATCACCAGTGCCATGGAAGTGGTTTAAAGTGGAATTGATATATAGATTGGAAAAGAAGCAACATGAAAGAAATAGTGCCGTTTTAAACTATTATTTTGGACATTTCTTTTGATTAGAGGTCAACTGCCAGCTCCGCCCCCTTAACCCTGCCTCCTTGGGCATGGACCCCCCCAAACACGACCCCCACCGTGGCCCTTGTGGGATCCCCCACCAATTTCTTTGTATTTCCACCACTGGTTCCAGTCAAAATCTGTATCTTCTATGTCACCCCAACAAAGCTACAGTAGTCCAAAAACCAGACTGCCTCATTTTTGCCTCAGCGAAAATATCTTTCTTTCCAATGCATTGGGGCAACGCCTGTTTGTGACATGCCCTTTACACAAGCAGTAAAGCTGGTGCTAAATGGAGTTGCTGAATTTTTAGCAGCTGTGTCACAGTTAGCTAGACAGGCCCAGGTCAGGAATATCTGTGTGGACATTAGCACACCCAAGGAGACCTCCCGGACGAGCGCTTTAAGCACAGTTCATGTGGAGGGGAAGACTAAGCCCACCTCCCCACAAGGCCCTAGATGTATGAAGAAAACCCCATTCGACCTATCGCTCTCCTTCATCTGAGCGGCCTAGGACAAACTAAGGGCTGGAAACTGCGCCCTCGCAAATATTTTTCCAACACAGTTTGTAATAAGGCAAGTGCAGGAAAGATAGCGCGGCCTAAACATTGCCTTATTAAGACTTCTTGGGAAGGAGAAGTCGTGGCCCTCCTGGGTCATGGAACAAGGCCTCAGCCTCCCAGTCCAAACAAAGGCCCACGTGCATATTTCACTTCACTTAGTAAATGTTAGCTCTCTAATTTTAGACACTTGTGTAGAGGGGAGTTTATTTGCGAGCAGTGCTGCGAGGAGTTCAGCGAGAGAGAGGGAGAGAGACTGGGCTGTCTGGAAAAGACGTACAAAGGAAGTAAAATACTGGCAGGGAAAGAGGGGAGGCCGACAGTGAAGACGGAGGGGGCACGGGGCAAAGACGCAGGCCCAGACTGCGAGAGGTGGCTGGAGGAATCGAGCACTCTGAAACGAGCAATGGCAACGCCAATAGTTTGGGCTTTGTGTAGGAATGGGATAGGCATCTGGTAAGCACAGATTTAATGACACTACCCGGCCATACTATTGCAAAAGCTGGAAAATTGAGTTATATAAAGGCAGAATAACATAACTTGATGGCAGTGCCTGGCAAATGCCTCTTTAATAGGCTTTATCTGTGGGCGTTTTAGCACGACTTCCGTGCAAAATGAGATATACATCAAGTGGCTAAAGGCACACTTGGTGAAGACATTTTTAGTACACCAGTAGCCATTTACAGCTGTAATTAAGCCATAACCTCGCTGTGCACTGCTTAGAAAAAAACACTGGCAGGCTAAAGCTTGGTGTTACTCTTTGGTACAGTGAGCACAAAGAGATCCCATGAGGGTGTGTCTTGGCCAGGGAGAGGCAATTGGGTGGGAATGGCCATAAGGATGAACATGGGCATGGGCAGTCAATGGGTGGGTAAATAACCAAACAAGACCCAGAATCTGTGTGTCCCTCCTCCCATGTCATTTCCACCCTACCGATACTCCAATGCAATAGTTTTGGCTTATAGGTGGCGCTTAAGTGCCACCTAATAGCTCAAGCTATAACTTCCCAAGTTCTCAAACTAAGTCAGAGTGATGAGGAAAGAAAGGGATAAAAAAAGAAAGAGGACCGGGGGGGGGGGCAGATGGGGAAAAGCAAGACAGGCTGTGAGGGAGGAACAGGAGCATAGAGCAGAGAATAAATGGGGTAAAAAGCAGGGGGATGACATAAGAATCCACATAAATTATACCAGCATAAAAATATGATGATGGGATAAATGCTGGAGAGGAAGTGGAGGAAAAATCATAAAATACGATCTGCGCTCCATTTCAGTTAGATAAATTAATGGAAATATGGCATGGAGTAAAAAAGTTTACTCCACACCATACCACAGAGGAGCCCCAGTGAGTGTAATAGGGGAAGTGTTTGTGGTGGGCTGATGTCATGGTCATCGGGCCAAAACGCAAACATTAAAGGGCCACATACACAGTGGGCCCGGATGGACACGGTCCTGGTGCCTTTGACGCCAGGATTATGAATAACAGTAAGCAAGAACATTTATTTGGGAAAAGAATGCTTTTATTATAGACATAGCACCTCATTTTGGGTGCAAAGTGCATTTAACATGGGAACTTCCATTCACTAAAGCAGCACCCCGTGTACTCTTTGGTGTGGCTGCTGCTATTAGGTTGCCTTGCACGTGCTGACTCTAGGAGTGGCAGGGTATGGCAAGCAAGCCAGGCCTAGTGGGCGTGCCCACGATCGAAGCTATTTAAGCTGCTCACGATCCCCGAGGCAGACACTTTGCGTTATTCTGCACTTCCATGCAACGTAACGCTCAACGCCTCCTGGGATTAGAACTACCTTTGGAAATCCTGCTTCCTGCCATCATATTTATCACCTGGGGAATCTGCTCTTACCTGTGCACATCTTTGTTCATACTGGCATTCGTCTTCAAATCTTCCGGAACGCTGACATCTTCTTCTTGGCATTGCAATTCATCTTCAAGTCTTCTGGAACGCTCACATCTTCATCTTGGCACCAAAGCACGACACACTCTGTACGCGTTAGCAGCACCTGCAAGTAAAAATGAAAGGCAATGTTAGACACTTAAAAATAAATTCAGTTTAAGGTTGTGCAACCACCGAACCTCGCGCTTTTCCTTAAACCATCACTTACCTTCTGTCAGACATTGCGGTTTCCTCCATCTTCCACCCGGCCCCGTTCTGCGCCCCACAGCTGCTTTTGGGACGCATTTCCACCTATTGGGAAGAAAACAGAAGAGAAACATTATTCAGGAATTAACAACAATATTGAGAGCAATAATACAAAGACATGAAACGAGAAGAGGCAAAGAGAAAACAGAAAGAGAAAGAGACAAGAGACATTGAGAGACACTTACTACCAACCAGGAGAAGCATAGTCGCAGCTGGACTGGCCTATCACTTACCGGGGACCAGATAAGGAACTAGGTCCATCGACAAGCGCCCCTGCCAGAAGTAGCAGGACAGAGAGCTTATCATCAATAATTAACAGGTGAGCCTTATGGGCCGGTACATGCCCACAGAAATCACACCTTGGGTAGATGGGTTTGAGAGGTACAATAGTCACAGATCAGCACACTCACATTCTCTCATATCCACGCAGGAGCAATGTCACCAATTGCCGCCGCTCACAGCTTATCCGCAGAGGGAGAGACCTGACGGGGGTGATCTAACTCTTGGGAGGGCTGCAACCGTGCCCCAAAGCCTCCGCAGAGACAAGGTGAGCGTAACAGAACGCAAAGCCTCTACGCCTGGGCATTATGGAAACTACAGAGACAGACCAATTGGCCCAATTACTGGGGGAATTACAGGCTGAAGTACATGCTTCAAGGCAGGAGACCAGTGCATTAAGGAGGGATCTTATTGTAACTCGAGAAAGAACTGACGACTTGGCAAGACAGATGCTACAGGCACTAGCAGGACAGGTGCCCTTGCCTGGGATAGCCCATTCTTCCACGCCACAGCAATCAACACTGGTTCAGGTGGTTCTTCCAGGGGCAGTGCCTCTAGCCCGCCTCCGAAGGCTTCATCGGCGATCCAAACAAGTTCGTCATATTCATGAACCAATGTCGCCTTCATTTCTTATGCAGACCACGAGCCTTTCCTAACGATCAAGCCAAAGTTCCATTCATACTCTCATATCTAGGAGGCAAAACAGCAGACTGGTCAATACCATTGGTAACTCAAGATGATCCTTTGCTTCGGAACTTTGGGAATTTTCAGCATGAGATGGAGACATTTTTGCCCAACATAGTCAAGGACAAGCTCTGGACAACTAATTGTTATCACTCAGACAGGGGAATCAAGATCTATTAACCTACATTGCAACCTTCAATCGTCTCATAGCCCAGACCAGACCAACTGGCCAGAAGAAAAGAGAACTACGCTCTTTTATCGAGGGTTACGTGGAGAACTTAAGGATGTGTTGGCTCAAGTTGTGAACTCACCTGAGGGGTGTGCAGACTACATAAACCTGATAGTGCAACTTGATCATAGGTTGCAGAATAGGAAAATGGATCGAGCCAGAACAGAGGGACAGTCAGTTTATGTGCAACCCTGTGAGAAACAGACCAAACCACATGAACAGTCGGAACCAATGCAAATCTATGGGTTATGGAGTCATTTTACCAAGGTGGAAAGAGAGAAAAGAAGACAGCAACAGCTCTGCTTATATTGTGGTAAAGCAGGTCACTTCCTCCGTTAATGCACGGTAAACCCACCCAAGAAAATAGTTGGAGCAACGGACAAAAACGACAAAGAAGAAGAAGTACAGTACTCTGGAAACTCCACTGCCCGGCAAGCGTAGGGGTCCACTTGTCGAGCGAGAAAAAGGAATCTGTGCAGACCTCACATCTAGTCCTTCCAGTACTTTTGGTGAATCACAAGCAACCGGTAATGATACATGCCTTGGAGGCATAAATTGACAGTGGAGCTGTGGGAAACTACATTGACCAAGATCGGGCTATCCGAATAGGCCTTCCTCTCCAACAAAAGCAGAAATAGGAAAACATCACTGCAGTGGATGGATCTCAGCTATCACCGGCCCGGTGACACAATACACAGAGAAAGTCAAGCTTCTGTTGCAGGACGGGCATCAAGATGACATTACCTTCGATCTCATCAGTGCTCCTCAGTTCCAGATGATATTGGGAATGCCTTGGCTGGAGACCCATAATCCTAGGCTCAAATGGCAAAAACGAGTCCCGACCTTTCCTCAAGACTGTGCCAACACCTGTTACAACAATGACGTTGTCAACCTGAAACCAAAGAAAGGAATCCTACTGGGCCTCACTGGCTCTTTACCACTTGAATACCTGGATTACCAAGATGTCTTCCAAAAAGAGCAAGCCAACGTTTTGCCCCCGCACAGACCCTATGATTGCCAAATAGATCTCGAGCCCGGATCCCAAATTACCTGCAGCTGGATTTACGCTCTAACAGAGCAGGAAAACCAACATCTTAGAACTTACCTGGATCGCTTCTGCCTTCTCTCTCCCTCTCCCCTGCTAAACCTGCTTAACTCCCCACTGAATTCTGCACTAAACCTGCATCTGGGCCACTCTCAGTGACCTCGGTCCAGGGCCCAGCCACTCTCCACTTGCACTGCCTCCCTGGCTCCCCCTGCACTGTGGGACTGTCACTGTATCCCTACAGCCCCCTTCCCAGCACTTGCTCTGCACTTACCTCGCACTTGCCACCAGCTGGCCCTTTTATTTATTATTTATTATTTTATTACGCTACTTACCTTGTACTGCACTTCCCCCCCACCTCCTCCCCCTGCACTTTCTCCTTTTCCCCTTACCTCTGCACTTGCGCGATCTGAATGACACCTGGCCTAGTAGGATCGTTTGTCTGTCTTCCCCTTGTTTCCCTCCCTCCCTGCCTCGTCGCGCCTTGAAACACTTGTGTATAGGCGCGTTACAAATACCATATCATATCATATCATATCATCAGTGTCTGGCAAACGGTTTCATCTGTCCATCCAAGTCCCCTGCTTCTTCGCCCCTCTTCTTCGTGCCTAAAAAGGAGGGGGACTTAAGGACCTGTATAGACTACAGAGCGATCAATCAGATCACAGTAAAAAACCGATACCCATTACCACTTATACCAGAGCTCCTGGATCAGGTGAAAGACGCTCAAATTTACAGAAAGCTGGATTTACGAAGGGCCTACCATCTTGTGAGAGTCAAAAAAGGAGACGAGTGGAAGGCGGCCTTCCGCATGAAGTATGGCCTCTTCGAATACCAGGTCATGCCCTTCAGGTTATGTAACGCCCCCGCAGCATTCCAATTCTTTATGAATGATGTGCTCCGTGAACTATTGGACATTTGCGCACTTGTCTACATAGATGACATCCCCATCTACTCAAATTCCAAGGAAGAACATGTCATCATGTCCGGGCAGTCTTAGAGAAGTTTCGACAACACCAGTTGTAAGTCAAGCTGGAAAAATGTTTCTTCCATGAGACCGAGGTCGAATTTCTTAGTTTCATGCTCATACCACAAGGCATACGTATGGACACACGAAAGGTGGATGCAATCCTCCAATGGCCTTCACCAACATCCACGAAAGGAGTACTAAGTGTGCATGGATTCGCTCATTCTATCATTGATTTATACCTGGGTTCTCATAAATTGGACAACCAATTACCTCCCTGCTAAGAAAGAACAAGAAATTCCATTGGTCCACAGAAGCTGAAGAAGCCTTTCGGAAGCTGAAACTAGCATTTACCTCAGCACAAGTTCTTCGACACCCTCGACCAGACCTGCCATACGTGGTTGAAACAGATGCTTCAAACATAGCAATGGGAGCGGTATTGTCCCAACAGGACCCAGAAACAGGACAGGTACATCCCATTGCATTCTGGTCCCGCATATTTTCTGCCCCCGAATTGAAGTACGCAATCACAGATAAGGAATTACTGGTAATTAAAGCAGCATTAAAGGCATGGAGACATTATCTTCTTGGGGCAAGACACACGGTCACCGTCATCACAGATCACCGTAACATACAATACTTGAAGACCGCCAAAGCACAATCCTCGCGTCAACTTTGTTGGGCTCTCTTTTTTGCAGAATACGACTTTATTATCACCTATAGACCTGGAGTACGAAATGGAAAGGCAGACGCACTATCACGCATGAGTGATGAAAAAGAGGCTTTTACAACATCCAATCCCATGGCCATCATTCCCCCCGATGAACAAATCCAAACCAAGATCGCCGCCACCACGTGTGTAGATAACTTAAAAACCAGTTTGCAATCCCAGATGAATCAGTGAACACAACGGGAATGGCTTTTGAAAGGAGACCGGTACACCATCGAAACAAAATCTACCATATTTTCAAGGACGCTTATATATCCAGGACAAGAAACTGCAAAATAAAATCATCACAAATTATCATGATTCATTAGTGGAAGGACATCCTGGAATAGCCAAAACTCAGGCTAAGATAAAGCAAAACTACTGGTGGCCAACTTGGAGAAAAGATATTGCCCAGTTTATTGCAACTTGTGGTGTCTGTGCACAACACAAGTCTCAGAAGCAAAACCCTGCTGGCTTACTAAGTCCCTTGATGGCACCACGAGCACCATGGCATACACTGTCAATGGACTTTATCACGGATCTTTCTCCCTGCAATGGTTACAACACCATCTTAGTCATTGTGGATTTATTCTCCAAAATGGACCATTTTATCCCTCTGAAGGGACTCCCAACTGTGTTGACTCTTGCTACTGTGTTTTTAGAACAAATTGTCCAGTTGCATGGATTTCCATCAATATTAGTATCTGATCATGGAACTCAATTTGTTTCTGCCTTTTGGAGAAGGTGTTGTACAATTGCCAAAATAGACCTACGGTTGTCCACAAGCCATCACCCTCAAACTGATGGGCAAAACAGAACAAACTAATAAGATGTTAGACCAGCATTTAAGGTGTATGTTACAGCACTCTGAGGACTCCTGGAAAAACATACTTTGGGTAGCCGAGTATGCATACAACTTTGTTCACACGAGTACTGGGCAAACTCCATTCTATACTGTGCACGGAAGACATCCACGGACATCAGTGTTTGATCCACTCAATACCTTGAAAATGCCTGCAATAAAAACCTTGCATAAAACCATCACTCAGGTTCTTGAGGAAGCAACAGAACATCTGACTAAGGCCAAATAAAGACAAAAACTGTTTGCTGATGGGCACCGAAAAAAAGCTCCTGATTACCAGATTGGAGATAAAGTCTGGTCAGCATCCAGATACATACCGTTGAAAGGACCAAGGGCCTTCTGCCACAGATACTTGGGCCCCTATACTATCAAAGCAATAATCAATCCTGCCGCCATGAAATTGGAGTTACCATCTCACATGAAGATTCACCCAGTATTTCATGTCTCTCTCCTCAAACCAATGAAACCTAATACATGGATTAGCCCTCCACCAGAGCCCGAAATACTAGATGGGGAACCGGAGTAGGAAGTCAAATCCATCCTGGACTCCAAGGTGGTTCGGTCCAAATTGTATTACCTTATAGACTGGAAAGGTTACAGACCTCAAGATCAAACATGGGAACCCAGTGAACACGTCCATGCTCCACGTTTAATTAGGCAGTTCCATCGCAATAATCCCACCAAACCAGTACTGGGAGGAGGACCACCCTTTAGAGGGGCCTTGAGGGGGAGTGTTGTCATGGTCATTGGGCCAAGAACGCAAACATTAAAGGGCCACATACACAGGAGGCCCGGATGGACACAGTCCTGGTGCCTTTGGCGCCAGACTCATGAATAACAGTAAGCAAGAACATTTATTTGGGACAAGAATGCTTTTATTATAAACATAGCACCTCATTTTGGGTGCAAAGTGCATTTAACTTGGGAAATTCCATTCACTAAAGCAGCACCATGTGTACTCTTGGTGTGGCTGCTGCTATTGGGTTGCTTTGCATGTGCTGACTCTCTAGGAGTGGCAGGGTGTGGCAGGCAAGCCAAGCCAGTGGGCGTGCCCATGATCGCAGCTATATAAGCTGCTCCGATCCCCGAGACACTCGCCTCGCGTTATTATGCACTTCCATGCAGCATAACGCTCACCTACTCCTGGGATTAGATTTACCTTTGGAAATCCTGCTTCCTGCCATCATACTTACCACCTGGGGAATCTGCTCTCACCTATGCGCGTCTTCGTTGATCTTGGCATTCTTCTTCAAATCTTTCGGATCGCCGACATCTTCTTCTTTGCATTGCAGTTCATCTTCAAGTCTTCCGGAACGCTGACATCTTCATCGTGGCACCTCAGCTAATCTTCACATCTCCCGGAATGCTGAAATCTTCAGTAAAAACGAAAGGCAAGGTTAGACACTTAAAGGAAATTCAGTATAAGGTCGCGCTGCCACCGAACCTTGCGCTTTTCCTTACACCATCACTTACCTGCTGTCGGACATTGCGGTTTCCTCCCTCTTCCAAGCTGCTTGTGGGAGGTATTTCCACCTATTAAGAAGAAAACAGAAGAGAAACATTATTCAGGAATTAACAACAATATTGAGAGCAATAATACAAGGACATAAAACGAGAAGAGGCAAAGAGAAAACAGAAAGGGAAAGAGACAACGGACATTGAGAGACACTTACTACCAACCAGGAGAAGCATAGTCGCAGCTGAACTGGACTATTACTTACCAGGGACCAGTGAAGGACCTAGGTCCCATCGACAAGCGCCCCTGCCAGAAGTAGCAGGACGGAGAGCTTATCATCAATAATTAACAGGTGAGCCTTATGGGCCGGTACATGCCCACAGAAATCACACCTTGGGTAGAAAGGTTAGAGAGGTACAATAGTCACAGATCAGTGAACTCATGTTTTCTCATATCCACGCAGGAGCAGTGTCACCAATTGCCGCCACTCACAGCTTATCCGCAGAGGGACGGACCTGACGGGGGTGATCTAACTCCTGGGAGGGCTGCAACCATGCCCCAACGGCTCTGCAGAGACCAGATGAGCTTAACAGCTGATTCCTTTCCACTGCCTTCAACAAGGAGTGTTGACCTTTCCCAGTAATAATACCAAAGAGGGAATTCCACCCAAATAGCGCAAGAACAAAATAGCAGCAGGCAGCGCTCCCTAAAACCACTTTGCCCATGCCATTCCACAGATTCCATCCTGCAGTTGACCTCAAACTTCCTCAATTATATGGAAGAGGCAGTGAGGCCCCACACAGTAGCTCTCAGAGGACATATGGCACGGAGAGCCTTCTTCAGCCAGTCCCTTGAGGAGCTTGTCGTGCTCACAGAGGGGACTGGAAAACACCAGGGAGGGGAAGTGATCATTAATTATCCCGCAAATGGGCAACGAGAGCCCACAAAGGGTCAGTCTTAGTCCAAATTCCAGTCTAGGCAGGAAACATCCTCCGCTGCCCACTTCTCTTGCACACTGTTTCATTTGAATACTGATTTTGTTGCACGTGACAGTAGTTAGGGAACCAAAGGAGTAACACTTTAAGCAGGCTGTCTTGTTGAGTCAGGGCCCCTGCACTTCAACCGTGCAAGCAAAACAACCAAAACACAAGGGATCTTATTTTCAATTGAGCCATAATGTCAACGGAAGACGTAAAAGGTTTGCCTAAGACTTGTAAGCCTTCCATTGATGCCACTGCTCATTTTCATTAATTTGTACTAGGTGGAGGAGCAACGGAATGCAGCTTGTGTTTCCTCCGCCTGACTTTCTCTCCGCCACACAAATGCTCCAGCTTGGATTTTCATACCGACACAAATGTTGGAGATCCCTGTGGAGTCCGCCAGCTTTATGCACAAGCATAAAGCAGACTGACCTCCTACGGATCCATTGTAACGGCAGACAGCTTTCACAATTACAAATAGACTCTCGCCGACATGTAAGCATGTCGGACAGCGTTTGTTTTTCATTCTGAATGCTGCTTACATTGTGTGCATGGTAAGCAGTGCTCACAAATAAAAAATAAACGGTCTCGGGATGCAAGCATGTCGAAGAGTGTTTAATTGTAATTGTGTGCGCCGCAAGCCTGGCAAGCATGTCAGCATGCTAGGCAGCATTTACTCACTTTGTGCTGTAGAGTGCAAAATGAAGGGCTAAAGGCAGCGTACACGCTTGTATGCCGCCTTTTGTCCTCTACATTTATACCCCATTCTGCAAATTACCAACATTTACCAGCAGTGATCTGATTACGTTAAAGTGTTTTTATTAGTTGTCTGTATTTTTGTTTGTTTAATCAAAGATCCTATTTTTATAGAAATTTGGTTGGAAATTCTTTTCTTTTGCTCCCACTATACAATTGTCATTTGGATTGCGAAAGGGGTATACCTGTCAGGCTTTGCCTGTTTCACCTTTGTTATTGGCATCACTGCTGGTCTAGCAAGAATATGGGGGTGGATTCAGTGGTTTTGCCACATGATACATGGCCTCATCACGACTTTGGCGGTAACCCTTAAATCCGGCGGTCGCGCTATTACCGCCGGATTTAAGGGTCCGCCAAATCAGGACTTTGGCGGGTTTCGGGGGGGAAACATGCATTGCTGGCAGCGGAAGCATCAGAATGGCCACTGGAAAGCATGCTGCTCGCTCAAAATCACCAGAAAATGTGCAGTGAAAACCTGAAAAATAGACGGCCATCCACATTTGCCTATATTAGTGAGCACAGGAGATCAATGCCAAAAACCACCATTGGGCTACCCACAAAGTAGCCTGAAGCCACTTGGATATAGCAATGCTGATTGCCAAAAGAAATACAGAGCTGTTTGGGAATCTGTTTCTTTATTGTCAAAAATTGCTAATATCATGGCTCACAAACCACCTAAAAAGATCCAATCTCCTTGTGGGTGGTCAACATCATTCTCCCGCATGAATCTACATAAATATAAGGTCCACAGAAGTGTATCTATATCTGAACAAAGTATACTTTGAGGATTGCTTGTGGGAAGAAAGCTGTCAAAATGGGTGCAATACCGGTACTCACCACTACCAGAAGCCGGCGTTTTAAAACCAATTCTTTGTAAAGTTGAACAGGGAACCCCAAACTATGCCAAAGAAAGACATGCTAAGGGGTAGAGACAATGTAAAACTATATTCTGAAATTATTTGAAGGAAGCAATTGTTTAATGTATATATTAAAAATGTGGGTTATATTGTAAGAAGAGACAATTTGTAGACATTGGTTGCAGAGTTAAAAAGTGTTCCCACACTGGGATCAAACAGATTCCACACATTTTGCCTGGACAAAAGAAGCTTCCTTCTGCCCTTGGCCAAGAGATTGACAGACTGGTGTGAACAGGAACTAGCCAAGGCACCCTGGCATGTTGCTCTCAGTCAAGACAATGGATTCTTTGGGATGAATAGAATATGCTGATTTGGATGTGACTGGTCAACAACTGCTCTGGGAGGGACAGGACATGTGACGTCTGAGGCAGCCAAGCTTCTGGGGGCGGAGACAAACCGTTGTGTGTATTGAATTGAAAGCAAATATATGTTTTATAAAATTGTGTATAACAACTTTGACCAAGCTGACAAAAATATGAAACTTTGGGATTCTTAAAATGGCAAATTCACTCACAGTTCAAGACTAAGCTGGACGCTGTGTGATGTTCTGAGACAAAACCCCGGAATTATTAATATTGTAGCTGCAGTGTTTTTGCTATGAACATAAGAACTTACAGTAATATGCCCAGAGACGAGCTGCATGCATGTGTAAAGGTTGGTGCAGAACCAACATTGGGAAACCCACCAAAAGCGCAAACAAGTTGTCATTTCTGAACCAAAGCTCTTAGGAATTTCTGAGTTGGACAATAATGTACCTTAAATAATTTGTGATGTGTATATGTATTATGAACAAGTTGTGCACCTTGGAAATATGTTTGTTATGAAAAAGAGATTTTCTATGTAAAAGCAGAGGGGAGGGATGTCAGCTAAGCCATAAACACAGCATCATGATGACACCTCATGACACGCTGATCCTTTCTCCAGCCAGAACCCAGAAAATTCTCTGACCTATCAAATCCTTAGGGGGTTGGGCATGTAGAATCAGCCTCCACACCCACTTTGAAAACACATCAAAAGAGACTATTTAGGACAGATAAGAGACACTCATTTTTTCCACTACTCACCGATTCCTGCGAAGCACTCTGCCGGACCAGATCCAGACAATATCCAGATAGAGACTCCAGATCTAGATCCAGAGACCAGAACTTAGAATCCAGACTCTAGAACCAAGCTCTAGAACCCTGAAGCAAAGGCCTAATTCACAAGCTGAATCCTTCTCAGCAGGCCTTCAGAATCTTTTGCAACCTGATTCTAACCCCTAAACATCCACAGGGCCTTACCAAACCATTCAACAGCTGGGCCGTGCTGTTTGCTTCTAGCTAAGAACCCTGTGCTAGAACCCAGATCCGGACCCAGAAAGCAGTGCTGTAATCCAAGACCCGTCAGATCCAGTTCAAGAGACCCAGACCGCCATGCAGTGCTGAACGCCTTACCCAGAGGGCCTGAGACCTGTCTGGTGGCGAGAGTGAAGCCAAACCCCTTGACCAGATCTTTGATGAGTCCCATCCCATTCCAAAGCTAGGAGTGAGTATCTAGTCTAGAACTGTCCATAACCAATCTCTTAGTTTAAAGTAATCCTCTTGCAACCATTTTAACCTGTCCAGAATTGCATTATAGAATCTTGTGTCCATCCTGTTGTTTGTTAATCTCTAAGGCGCATCTGTCATTTCTGACATCTTGACTTTATTTCTGCAAATCTACCTTCACAAAAACATCTGTAACTTTTGAACTGCAAGTCCTAGAAGCGAAATTCAACTGGCATTTTATAGCTAAGATCCTAAGCTTTCCAACAAACCCAAACGACATTCCAAATCATTATATTTCTTCCGTAATCGTGATTTACGCACACACAGAAAAAATTCTGCGAATTGCAATTTAGCTCCATTTCCCCACTTGTAAAAATAGCTGTTACTTGTTTGCAACTGCTGAATTTCATTTCCAATTTGATCATCATTCATGAATCATTGCTAGTGTTGACCTGAACCAATCTCAAGTAACTATCACTCATCCTGAATCTCTTTTAGTGAATTAAAATCAATTTAGCAGATTTTCCCATCCATTGCAATCACATTCAAAAGTGTTTTGACCTGTGTTTTAAAATCATACCTGTTTTCTCTAAGCTTGCTGGGGGGAACTGGAATTGAACTGCATTCTTGATTGGATTCCTGAAACCTGTGCGCCATCATTTCCTTCCACCTATTCATATTGCATAGGGAGTGAGCAGTCACAGGGGAAAAGTGACCATATTATCTTTTGATTGAAATCATATCAAGTCTATTTCTGTGTTGCATTCTTTCCCATTATTGCATTTCCTTGAATCACATAAAGTATTCTTTGCTACAGTATCCTTCATATCCATACTCCATAAGAGATTAAAGAGATTGTTACTTTTGTAATATTATCCATTGTTGATTACCGTCCATATTCATAAGTGTGCTATTCAAATATTATTTTGTTCACAAAACTGTGACATATATATTGTTTAATTATTCAAATAAACCTTTTAATTTGCAAAACAAACCTACTTCTTGGCTCAGTGAGGTCAGGGAGATCCAAAGAGAGGGGCGTTATATAAGGGTTCATCATCCAGATTTAAAGAATTTTTGACATAAAAATATATAAATAAGGGCTTGCATTGGGCATCCCATCCTAAGCATAGACTTAGTTAGATTGCTGGATTGAAGTCACTTACAGATTGGGGACTCAGTAGCCGCAGATTCTGGATTAGATCTACCACTTGTGCAGCTTAATACAGTGTGCTAACTGACAGGATACATAAATCCTGTTGGGCTACTACGCTATGTTACACTGTAAAAGCACCCCTCAAAAGGGAACACTCTAAGGAAACGGTCTGTTTTGCAAAATTAAATAATAAACTTCTGTAAGTTATATAGCATGCTCTCAGTACCCAGGGTAAAAAGGACCAGAGCAGGGGGCTCCAGTTTCCCGTACCTCGCTGCCGTACACTGGAACACCCTCCCTAGCTCCCTGCGCTCTGAACCCTCACTGACCGCCTTTCGGAAAACCCTGAAAACGACCCTGTTCATCTAACAATTACATGGCCTAGCCCTCATAATTGTATTGTATGATGTATTATGTGATATATCTGATCACAGGTCACTGCCTTACTGTAACCCAAGGCACAACCTGCTCACATTGTAACTAAGTCTTCCTTGCAAGTAACAGTGCCACAATGCCCCTGGGCTGCCTGCGCGCTATATAAATTTAATAAATAAATAAATAAATAAATAAATCAGGAAGGAAATCAGTTTCCAGAATGGCGACATTGGTGGATATCAAGATAGCTAGAGAACACATTTTGCATAAGTTGTTTGTGAGAGGTGAATTGACTGAGCAGGACCAGAATGTGTGGTTGCAGGCAATCACACAACAGGTGCCTGAAACTGGGTTAGATATCTGGAGAGATCAGGGTCCCTTACATGTGGCCTTGAGTGAAATATATATGGCCCCGAAGGCCAAGGATGAGCACAGCAAGATTGCCAGGGTAGCAACATATTTATATTTATATATGGGAGCCATACAGGCCAAATGTGCTGACGGCCAAGATCTGGCAAGCAGGCAATTTATGGCATTAGAGGAGGCCTAATCTGATCTGGAATCTTCTGAGCAGAAGCTGCAGAGGAACCAGGAGTCAGAAAACAAAAGTAGGCAGTATCTAATTAAAATAAAAGAGGACATGGGTATCCTGCAACAGGAAAGGGCAGACCAGGATACCAGAATTCTGGCCTGGCAGAAGGAGTATCAAGAAGGTTTGGACTCCCTACAGCAGAGCCAGAAAAAGCTGGAGCATCAGATAGATTTCAACAGGGCATGCACACAGCAGGTAGCCACCCTGCAAAGCCAATTGGAGAAAGAAAAAGAGGAGAGCAATAAATTGAATTTGAAAGACCCGGATACCCAGGCAGAGTTTGATGAGGAGCGCCAGAAAGCTGGTGCCCTTCAAAGGCAGAGAGACGACCTGGTGGCACAGAGGCAGGCTCTTGCTCAGGAAAGGGACACCTTAGGCCAGGAGGTGTGCCACTTAAAAGGGAAGCTGGAAGAAAATCACCTGTCCCTCCAGGGACTGGGTGATCTCCAAAAAGAGCATCAAAACTTGTTGGAGCCCACCAGGAGGGAGGACGATGCTCTGGCAAGAAAGGAGCAGGCCAGTAGGGACGGGGCTCAGGAGGTAACCCTCCAGCAGCAAAGACTGACCCAGTACTCCAGGACCAACCAGGAAGCACAGAGGGAAAATGAGGCTCACTGCCAGCACAATGATAGGCTCCAGCAACAGGTAGCCATGCTGGAGAGACTGATAGAGTCTAGTAAGGCCATGATTGAGGAACTGAAAGCACAGGCTCTGGCAGGGCAACAGGGAGCAGGGGCTGATAGGGATGAGGTTCACTGAGAAAGGGAAACACCTGAGCATAACCTCAGGAGCCCTAGTACCAGAGGCCTCCATCTCTCCCAGTCCCTGGACTCTGCCACCCCCATGTCCCCTGGTGCACATGAGCCCAGAGCCACGGGGATGGCAGATTACTATCCAGTCAGAAGTATGGGGCTCATAGGCCGGTACCTCCCAGGAATGGATGGGTGGGCATCCGGGTATGGCCACACAGGTACAGTGCAATTTAGTGGGGAACCCAGGGAGAGTAGGCCCACTAAGGGCATCCTGAAAACCTCTGCCCAGTTAGGTCAGTGGGGGAGGGGGCGCCCATCAAATCCTGGGAGCAAGGAGGAATCAGAAGACTCCTCTGAGCGTCCCAGGACACAGGAGACTAGGTCCCCACATTCTACCAGCCATTCCCAGGCTCGCAGATTCTGGGAAAACCTGGAAGATCAGACAGGCACCTCTGGGAGCAGTGCTTCGGAGTCAGAGGGTGAATGGACCAGGGTTACCCGAACCAAGAAGGCCAATAAGGCAAAAAAGAGCCTTGCTTAAGAACCCCTTAAAACAGATCAAAGCAATAAGGAGCGTCATCACTCCTTATCATAAGAACTCCAAGTATTCTGTTTGGGAACACTTGGAGCTGTTTGAGCAAATGATGGAGACTTTCCATTTGAAAGACAGCAGTAGCTGCATTCAGTACGTAAAATGGACATTCTCCCCAGAATACTCCAGTTTCTTTGCGGGGCTGGAGGACCAAAACCATACAAGATGGTCCACATATAGGGTGGCCATCTTAAAGCACTTTTCTGTTCACAGAAATCCCCAAGAGGCTCGCAAGGCAGCCTACAATTTACAATGTGGTGAGGATCAGGCCCCACAAGAATTTGTGCAGGAGTTGAAGCGTGCCTTTGCGCAGACTACCAAAAGGGTGCGCAGCGACAGTAAAGAATTTGTAAATACGTTTTTCCATGCCTTACCCAAATATATCATGACCCAGCTAGTGAGAGATTTTCATGAGAAAAGGTCACTAGACTGGGTCATTGAACAGGCCACCCGAATCTATGAGGTGCAGAAGCCCATAGAAAATAAAAATAATGCTCAGAAAAGCCCCAAACTGACCAGCACCCCTGCCGCTGCCAAGGTGGCAGAGGTAAAGGTTGCTCCCATTTTAGATTTGGAGATGGGGGGCCTAAAAACCTGCCTGCACCGAATAATTCCAAGCCCAGAAGGCCTTAGGGACAGTCAAAGACAGGGAGTCATGGAGGTAGTCCCACTAATGGGGTCCCTCACTCCCCTGACTAGATAAGTCCCCGCTACCCATCCTGGGTTATGTGTGGACTCCTACAGCCCAAGGGGGGGATCCAACCAAGCACCTAACCCAGGGAACTTCCCTCCTAGGAGGGCAGAAATTCATCAAATCCTGAGCACAACTTTTTCCCCAGGTATCCACAAAATTTCCAACCCCAAAATCATCCATCCTTCTTTCCCCACTTCCCTGAGTCCAGACCACCTAATACGGGAGAGGGGAGGCCAAGGGTGGAGGGATACCCAAATCTTCCCAACCCGGGGTACTACCAGAGAATGGATGGCTACCCTTCCCGGGAACAGTCCAGGGGATAAAGCAGAACCCTGTATCAGCTTGAGCGGGTTTCACAGCTTGAGCGCCAGGTCCAAAATATGGCACAGGATCTGGGTCGCATGCTGAGGGCTCAGCAGAACTCTCAGATGAGCATGCCAGCACAGAATGCCCCAAACTCTGGACCTGGTACTCCAGAACAATGACGGGGGCAGCACCCCGATAACTCACCGGTCCCCAGGAAGGAGGCACAAGGGGAAGGGGGGTGTAAAGCCTTGGAGGAAGCTTCCTTCACAACTTGTAAACAGCCCCTGGAAACCCAGGAATCGGAAACAAAACCCATCCTGGTGACTGCCTCCAAAAAGGGGGGGGCGGCCCAGAACCAGAACCAGGGGAACTCAAAACTTCTCCTATCTCTAGTTGCCAACTTTTTCTTTCAGATTCCCAAGATTCTCCACAGAATTCTGCCCAAATCTCTTCTCTCTCCATGTCCAAAACCAGAAAATTAGCCCACCAGTTGTCCAAAAATGTGCATTATCTGTGCCCCCTTGTGGTGAAGGAGGGAAGATACTATGCCCCGGTACAAGTACAGGGGCAGGGTACAATTTTGGCACTGGTGGACACTGGATCCCAAGCTACCCTTCTGTCCAAAAAGGCCTTCGATGAACTAAATTCAGGAAGTGGGGAGAATTACCAAATTCCTTTCACCTCTCTTCCCGGACAACTTCAGAACTTTGACGGGAAGGAAATTCCCGTTGAGGGGACTGCGGATTTGGACATTAAAATTGGGCAACATAAGGTGAAACACCCGGTCATAGTAGTGACTCCAGAGGGCACCCCTTGTTTACTATGGAATGACCTCCTGAGAAGGTTGTCACCCCTAATAGATTGTGTAAACAAGGTCCTCTGGACCCAGACTAGCCGACCCATAAAATTAAAACAGAGTGTCAACCATGTTAGTCTAAAGGGCACATGCCACATGGTTGAACAAAAATCTGACCAAGTAGAATTTCACTTCCAGAACAACCAAATTCCAGACGTGACAGTAAATGCAGTAGGACAACAAACTGGTGATGGGGGGTCCACTCTATTTCTGAAAATCAACCTTCCTTCCAGTTTAAGGTGGTATTCCACACTGGAAGGAAACACTCTGAAATTCTTTACCAATCCACAATCAGACATTCACACTCCTATAGTCCAGAAAGATGTGAAATCAGCTCAGAGCCTGGCTGATATTCAGCAAATTGGAGAGCAGTTGTTCATCCCTGTTCAGTTAAATGAAGAGAAGGACTCTGTTCTCGACCGAGTGTGTGTGAACAACGGTAAGAGCTTCATCAGCGAAGCCATGTTCCACCAACTCCCAAAAGATCCAGCCATTCCCACATTCAAACTGATAGACAAATGGGAAATGGACCTGGAAGCACCCAATTCCAAACATCTCCTGCCAAGCAGGTGTATGCTCAAAATCTCCATTGGCAATAAGAGCATAGCCCATAATTGTTGGGTCGTGCGAGACGTCACTGCCGCCTTTTACTTAGGCAGTGACATTCTCAATCGCTTTGCCATTAGTTTGGACCTAATAAACTTCAAAGCTTGGTCCCGATTAGCAGATAATCCCATGGGCTTTGATGATCCAGAGAAAGCATTTAGGTCAGCTCAATTGCTACCTTATGCAGTTGAAATTCAGATTGGAGAGGAAGTCACCATCCCAGAAAGGACCCGACAATTCTCCCTGGAAGTGAAAGTTAAAAGAGGACAGAAATTGAAAAATCCTGATGCTTATCTCCATCTAAATTCTTCTCTCCAACAGCAAGGTTGGGGGTAAACCCAACACCATAAGTCAATATAGAACATGACACCATTCCAATAGAGGTGGATAACAGCTACATAAAGAGTATTGCTCTAGCTGCAGGCACCATTATTGGAATGGCGGTTGATGACTGACATTTTTCCATTGATTTAGGAAATGAACTGTTAGGACCAATCCAGAAGGACTGTTTTGACAGTGACAGTGATGACAATACAACACCAGACAGGATCTTCACCCGGCTTCCTGGTGTACACTTCCTGCCCTTATGGTAAGGAAGATGTGACTTGTGACTTCAGGAGGGATGAGGTGATTTTCCAGGTCCATGCGGGCTGCCTTTCCCACCTGAACCCACCAGTCCAAATCAGCACTCTGACCAGGGACTTCTCCACCCAGCCGAAGGAAGCCGCTGAAATAGCGAAACGAGAAGTCTTTCCAGGCTTCAAGCACATGGTTGAAGAGAGAGTCAACCTAGCTGATGCCTATGTGACTCTGGAGCAGACGCAAAAGTTGAAACAAGTTTACTTGGATTTTCAAGATCTCTTTGCGGTGGACTCATATGACTGTGGTCGCACCGACATCCACACAACAACAATTCCCACAAACCCTGGCATGACTCCGGTGTTTGTGAAGCAATATCGCTTGCCTCTCGCATCCATGGAGTCGCTTACTGAAATAATTAAGAACCTTGAGTCCCGCGGGATATTCCGTCCAGTCCACAGCACCTTTAATAATAAACCGCTGCTGGGGATATTGAAGCCAAACGGCCAGTGGAGACTCTGCGCCGACCTTAGGGAGCTCAACAAACGGGTCCATACTTCCCGATGGCCTCTTCCCTACATTGACCAAGGGCTGGCCCAGATCCAGGGGTCACAGGTATTCACTGCAATAGACTTCACCAATAGATACTGGACTGTGCCTGTCAGTAAGGAGGACCAATACAAGCTGGCTTTTACCTTTGGGGCCAGCAGTACACATGGACTCGGACTCCCTTCGGATACCTCAACTCCGGTAATGAGTTCAACATTTTCCTACATAAGGCCATGACCGACCTGGGTGAGAGGGGTAACTTGGCTTATGTAGATGATGTCCTCATCAAAAGCTCAACTGTTGAGGAACACATAGCGGAGATCCGTTATGTTCTGACACAGTTGCGGGCCGCCGGAGCAAAACTTTCCTTTCAGAAAGCACAATGGTGTAGAACCCGTGTTAATTTCTTGGGGCATGAGATTACTCCTCAGGGTCTCTGTCCCCAGGAAAAGAATGTGGAAGCACTCCAGAAACTGAAAGACCCCACAACTCTGCGGGAACTAAGGAGCCTCCTTGGACTGACTAATTACAGCAGAAAGTTCATTGAGGGCTACGCAGAGAACACCAGACCCCTGATTCATCTCTTGAAGGGGGGGGTCAAGTGGGAATGGGGTCCAGAACAATCTGAGGCAGTAAAACAGCTCAAAAGAAGCCTCTCACAAGCGCCTTGCCTAGCCTACCCTGTCAGAAACAAGGAGTTCTTCTTGGAGACAGGGTTCTCTAATACATGCTTGACTGCAGTATTATATCAAAAGCATAACATGGTCAATAAAGTAATCTCCTATGCGAGTAAAACTTTATACTCAGTGGAGGAAAGATTGAACAATTTTGAGAAGGCACTCCTGGCAACGGTGTGGGCATTGAAGAATTACCGCCCATTTATCCAGGGGGAACACATCATAGTGGAGACGCCACACCAGCCTCTGCAATATCTCCAAAGTGACAGAATCCGGGCTGGAAATGTGAGTAATTCCCGAATTAATTCCTGGATTCTGTCAATGTAAGGCTTTCCTGTGGAGGTCAGATATGGCCAAAACAAGAAGAGTCCCCTCGCGAAAGATCTGGCTGACTTGCATGATTGTGCCAGAGAAAACTGTCTCGAGGACGAGAGTCTAAAAATCAAGGACAACATGGAGGCATACCTCAATTCCCCACACAAAGTTTTTGAAGAAGACAAGTGTGAGGGAATGCCCACTGTCTATGTGGATGGATGCTCTTACCATGTTGACAACAACGGGGAAAAAGAACTTGTGGCCGGCATAGATAATGCATGGGTGAATGAGTCCCCAGAACCCTTCACTGGGTAGAAGATTGGTCCCCGAAGTAGTCAAGTGGCAGAGTTGATGGCTGTGCATCAAGCCATCCTCACTGCTGTCCAACATCAACTCCACAAACTGGTCAGATTCGGATTATGTACGGAACGGGTTCATGGAGCACCTGGTTAACTGGAAAACCAGAGGCATGCTGTGTGCTAACAGCAAACCCTTGAAACATGGGAAATTAATCCAAAATATTGATGATCCGGTCACCTCGTATGGGATGACCATTTACTGGAAAAAGATCAAGGGTCAGGGATAAGTAAAGGGACCAGACAAAACTGGAATTTACTTAGCTGATCAGCTGGCCAAAACCGCGGCCATCCAAGGGGATCTATTAGAGATCAAGTCCCTGTTGGGGGAAATCCAGGTCACTGCTATCACTAGGTCCCAGACAAATGCTCACAATGATCTCTCAACTGCAAAATGGAGTAAGGAGACCCCAGATGCTGATTTTATTACAGCTCAGAAAGGGGATCCAATCATTGGTAAGTTTTACCAACACATTGAGGACCCTGAGAACTTTCCCCTGACGGATACCGATTACTTTGGGAAAGAGGACCTCAGAGTGTTGATGAAATGTCCAAAAATGTTCTGAATCCAAGACGGTTTGTTGGTAAGGAAATCCCAAGCTGGCCATGATCATTAGGTGGTTCCTACCTCATTCCGAAGCCTGATGTTAAGTCACGCCCATGATGCGGCCACAGCCAGTCATAGGGGGTTTCATACAACACTTGAGATCTTAAGAGAGGTTGCATACTGGCCACACCTGGGGCAGGACCTCGACCAATACTTGAAGGGGTGTCTTGTGTGTGAACAATTTCAGCCAACATCCCTCACACACCGTGCTCCTCTCCAAAAGAGGGGGATGACACTACCATGGTCAGATTTGCAAGTCGACTATATCGGGCCCGTGATTCGCTCCTCTAGGGGGAACAATTACATGTTGACGGTGACATGCTTGTTTACTAAATGGGTGGAATGTCTCCCAGCCCCAAACTGCAAGGCAGAAACAGCAGCTGCCCTGATGATCAACCACATCTTTTCGCCTTTTCGACTACCCCAATGGATTGAGTCAGACAGAGGTAGCCATTTCACCAGCGAAGTAATGACAAAGATGTGGGAGATACTTGGGATTAAAAGGAAGCTACATATTGCTTACCGGCTAGCCTCTAGTGGGGCAGTAGAACGTTACAACAAAACCATTGTGAGCATTTTAAAAATGTTTGTGGCAGATTCTGGGCCAAGTTGGGATATCGGATTACCTCTTGTCCTAATGGCCATCAGATCTACCTCTTCATCTGCAACTAAAATGTCACCGTTTGAGCTGATGACTGGACGCAGGATGGTACTTCCCCAGCATCTGCTTTACAGGACCCAAGAGCAGACATTGATCAATGCCTCCACAACTCATGAGTATGTTGAAAATTTAAGAAAACACCTTCAACATGCTTTTGCCTATGCTCAGTGAAATCTAGAAAGATCAGCCGATAGCATGAAGACCCACTATGACTTGAAGACTACCAGGAAAGAATACAATGTAGGAGACCGGGTCTATCTATACAATTTCCAAAGGAACCAGGCCAAACAGCGGAAATTTCTGCCTACCTGGAAGGGACCTTTTGAAATTGTAGACAAGAACTCACCAGTCGCCTAAAAGATCTGCATCCCCAAAGGCAGTTTGGCAGAAGGGGAAGATAAGTGGGTCCATATCAATCAGCTAAAGTGTTGCCGTCCCAGGCACACTCAGCAGCAACTGGAGGAGTCCTCTGGAACTCCAGAGGGGCCCAATCCAGATCAATAGAATTCCAACTCTAAAACTATTCCACACATAGTCTATAAAATACAATAATAAGAATGTAAATGTCTCCTGATTTACAAAATGTATCTGCCCGCCCCACTACATTAATAGTGTTGGGGAAATGTCTATGAATATGTTGTTGCCTTTTTGCTTTGTCATCCTAGGAGAGAGAAACCATGGAGACTGACCAAGGAGGACGACCCGGGGACCGGCAGCAAAGATCCAAGAAGACCGGGGTATTGCTCAATACTCCCATCAGGACTGGTGAGGAGAACCGATCGATCCACCTCTGATGGAGGAAAAGATGCTGAACTTTGCCATTTGTGGAATCCGGAGAGATGATGCGGACATCCCAGTCTTGCGAAGTTCCATCGATGAAAGCGCAACGGCCCTCGCAAGAGGGGGGCTTGTGGGATGTATTAACCCACTTATCCAAGCCCTGCAACATCACTGTGCATTGCTGGCAGCGGAAACATCAGAATGGCCACTGGAAAGCATGCTGCTCGCTCAAAATCACCAGAAAATGCGCAGTGAAAATCTGAAAAATAGGCAGCCATCCACTTTTGCCTATATTAGTGATCACAGGTGATCAATGCCAAAAACCACCATTGGGCTACCCACAAAGTAGCCTGAAACCACTGGAAATAGCAATGCTGAGTGCCAAAAGAAATACAGAGCTGTTTGGGAATCCGTTTCTTGACAACTGCTCTGGGAGGGACAGGACATGTGACCTCTGAGGCAGACAACCTTCTGGGGGCGGAGACAAACCATTGTGTCTATTGAATTGAAAGTAAATATAAGTTTTATAAAATTGCGAATAAAACATTTTACCAAGCTGACAAAATATGAAACTTTGGGATTCTTAAAATGACAAATTCACTCACAGTTCAAGACTAAACTGGACGCTGTGTGAGGTTCTGAGACAAAACCCCGGAATTATTAATATTGTAGCTGCAGTGTTTTTGCTATGAACATAAGAATTTACAGTAATATGCCCAAAGAGGAGCTACATGCATGTGTAAGAGCTGGTGCAGAACCAACATTGGGAAACCCACCAAAAGCGTGAACAAGTTGTCATTTCTGAACTAATGCTCTTAGGAAGATCAGAGTTGGACAAGAATGCAACTTAAATAATTTGTGATGTGTATATGTATTATGAACAAATTGTGCACCTTGGAAATATGTTTGTTATGAAAAAGAGATTTTCTATGTAAAAGCAGAGGGGAGGGATGTCAGCTAAGGTCATAAACACAGCATCATGATGACACCTCATGACACGCTGATCCTTTCTCCAGTCAGAACCCAGAAAATTCTCTGACCTATCAAATCCTTAGGGGGTTGGGCATGTAGAATCAGCCTCCACACCCAATGTGAAAACACATAAAAAGAGACTGTTTAGGACAGATAAGAGACACTCATTTTTTCCACTACTCACCGATTCCTGCGAAGCACTCTGCCGGACCAGATCCAGACAATATCCAGATAGAGACTCCAGATCTAGATTCAGAGACCAGAACTTAGAATCCAGACTCTAGAACCAAGCTCTAGAACCCTGAAACAAAGGCCTAATTCACAAGCTGAATCCTTCTCAGCAGGCCTTCAGAATCTTTTGCAACCTGATTCTAACCCCTAAACTTCCACGGGGCCTAACCAAACCGTTTAACAGCCGGGCCGTGCTGTTTGCTTCTAGCTAAGAACCCTGTGCTAGAACCCAGATCCAGACCCAGAAAGCTGTGCTGTAATCCAAGACCCATCAGATCCAGTTCAAGAGACCCAGACCACCGTGCAGTGCTGAACGCAGAACCCAGAGGGACTGAGACCTGTCCGGTGGCGAGAGTGAAGCCAAACCCCTTGAACAGATCTTTGACGAGGCCCATCCCATTCCAAAGCTAGGAGTGAGTATCTTGTCTAGAACTGTCCATAACCAATCTCTTAGTTTAATGTAATCCTCTTCCAACCGTTTTCACCTGTCCAGAACTGCATTATAGAATCTTGTGTCCATCCTGTTGTTGGTAAATCTCTAAGGCGCATCTGTCATTTCTGAAATCTTGACTTTATTTCTGCAAATCTACTTTCACAAAAACATCCATAACTTTTGAACCGCACGTCCTAGAAGCGAAATTCAACTGTCATTTTAAAGCTAAGATCCTAAGCTTTCCAACAAAGCAATGCATATAGTTTTTCCGTAATCGCGATTTACGCACACTGAAAGATTGTTTGCAACTGCTGAATTTCGTTTCCAATTTGATAATCATTCATGAATCATTGCTAGTGTTGACCTGAACCAATCTCAAGTAACTATCACTCATCCTGAATCTCTTTTAGTGAATTAAAATCAATTTAGCAGATTTTCCCATCCATTGCAATCACATTCAAAAGTGTTTTGACCTGTGTTTTAAAATCATACCTGTTTTCTCTAAGCTTGCTGGGGGGAACTGGAATTGAACTGCATTCTTGATTGTATTCCTGAAACCTGTGCGCCCTCATTTCCACCTATTCATATTGCATATGGGGGGAGTGAGCAGTGACAGGGTAAAAGTGACCATATTATCTTTTGATGGAAATCATATCAAGTCTATTTCTGTGTTGCATTCTTTCCCATTATTGCATTTCCTTGAATCACATAAAGTATTCTTTGCTACAGTATCGTTCATATCCATACTCCATAAGTGATTAAAGAGATTGTTACTTTTGTAAGATTATCCATTGTTGATTACCGTTCATATTCATAAGTGTGCTATTCAAATATTATTTTGTTCATAAAAGTGTGATATATATATATTGTTCAATTATTCAAATAAACCTTTTAATTTGCAAAACAAACCTACTTCCTGGCTCAGTGAGGTCGGGGAGATCCAAAGAGAGGGGTGTTATATAAGGGTTCATCATCCAGATTTAAAGAACTTTTGACATAAAAATATGTAAATAAGGGCTTCCATTGGGCATCCCATCCTAAGCATTGACTTAGTTGGACTGCTGGATTGAAGTCACTTACATTTTCCCTCCCTTTGTCATCTAACTGGGACAAGACAGCTCCAATTCCATTGTCGCAGGTTTCCATCTGGACGATAAAGGGCTTGCGGTTATCAGGCGCACCCAACAAAGGTGCCCTACACAGACTTTCTTTCAAGCCAACAAAGGCCCTCTGACAATCTTCTGTCCAATTTACCTTTTTTGGTTGTTTGGGTGAAGTCAGAGCTGTAGAGGGGCAGCTATGTTTCCATAGTCTGCAATGAAGTTGTGATAATACCCAGTGAGGCCCAAAAAGGCTCTGACCTGGGTTTGAGTAGTGGGAGTCTCCCAGTCATGTACATCCTGTACCTTACTGGGGAGAGGTTGGATTCAACCCCCTCCTACCTCATTACCAAGATAAGTGACTTTCCCCTGACCTATCTGGCACTTGGTGACCTTGATAGTGAGGTAAGCCCTTTTCAAGGCCTGCAATACCTTATCCCGATGAGTTAAATTCTCTTCCCAGGTGGAACTGTAGACAGCAATGTCGTCTAGGTAGGCCACAAAAAAGCCTCCAGCCCACTGAGCGCATGATTGACCAATCTCTGGAAGGTGTCAGGTGCATTTTTCAACCCAAAAGGCATGACTCTAAACTGGTAGAGCCCCTCAGGTGTTAAGAATGCAGTCTTTTCCTTAACATGGTTCGTCAGAGCTATTTGCCAAGAGCCTGTAGTAAGGTCAAAGGTGCTCACAAATTTGGCAGCACTTATGGTGTCCATGAGCTCGTCAACCCTGGGCAATGGGTGCGCGTTAGTTTTGGTGACGGCATTTACCCCTCTGTAGTCCACACAGAACCGCCAATCCTTGGTACCTACCTGGGAACTTGCCTTGGGGACAAGGACCACTGGACTAGACCAGGGACTGGTTGAGGGTTCAATAAAACCCAGATCCAATATCTTGGCGACCTCAGCCTGGATGTGACTCTTAACAGTGTCTGACACCCTGTAGCATCTGCTTTTGAAAGGCATGCTGTCACCAGTGTCAATTTCGTGCCTGCACCAAGGGGTGAGGCCTGTGTCAGTGAGGACAGAGGCACATACTGCTGGAGCAAAGCCTTGCAGGCCCTCTGCTGCTCTGGAGTCAGATCTGGAGAGAGATGCTCTCCCTCCCCTGAGCCATCCTGAGGGTTGCTATGCAGCAAATCAGGAAGGGCTCACTCTCATCCTCTTCTTGCTCTGAAGCTAGCAGGAGGCATGAGATTTCTGCCTGCCTATGGAAAGGCTTGAGCCTGTTGACGTGGAATACCCGAGGGGCTACCCCAGGGACTCCCATGTCAACCAGATAATTGACTTCGCTCATCTTGGAGATTATCCTGAAGGGTCCAGTCCATTTATCTGCCAAAGCTCAAGGTTTGGTAGGCTCCATCACAAGGATCTCAGGTCTGGAGTCCAATCCACTTGTGATGTTTTAAGGTCATGCCAGTATTTGTTCAATTCCTGGCTTGCCTTAAGGTTCGCTTTCACCTGACCCATCGTCTGTGTCATCCTCCATCTGAGGCCTAACACATAGTCCCCGACTTGATTGGCAGGTCCTGGAGGGGTGACTTCCAAACCATCTCTGATCAAGGCAAAGGGCCCCCTCACTGGATGGCCAAAGAGTCACTCAAAGGGACTGAAACCCACACCCTCTTGAGGTACCTCTCTGTAAGCGAACAGCAGGCATGGCATTGTCAGCCAGCCTGGCCAGCTTAAAGGGATCCTAAATGTTCTGGTCAGCAACATACGGAGGCAGCTCTTTTGAACAGGCTTCAGATAAATGCTAAAAAAACAAAAGGTGGGACGATTCAACAAAAGCTTTCACCTTGTGTCCATCAATCCACCCCATCATGTTCATATGTGCAGCACTCACCCAGTCAACCCAAGACACATTCTCCCTTGTCTTAAATTCCCTGAACCTTTTAAGGTATTGGGTAGGTGTCTTGCCAAACTTGGCAATCAAAGCAGACTTCATGCACTCATACTGACCCCTTTCTGCCCCACTCAGTTTCAGAATACAGTCATAACCAGTCTGAGGCACTCTGCTTAACAGCCCAATCTCTTTTATAAACATCGTGGATTCCACAAGCCATCTCAAACGCTTCAATGCATTGGAGGATATCAGAACCCTCTTCATACACACCAACCAAATCTTTCATAAACTTGGTGGCTGGGGACCTGACACTCTCAACTACTTTTGCTGAAGTCTCCACTCTAGCTCTCTCCAGCTGAATTGTCTGGTGCTCAGTGTCCCTATCTTTGAGTATCACTTGTTGTGCCAACTCCTCTTTCTTCAATTCAGCTTCTGTTGCCAATGTTTTATATTGAAAGGCTAACTGGTCCCGTTGTAGCTCCAATTTTAAAAGTTCAATCTTCAGGGCTTCTCCCTGAAGAGCAGTGCTGGGGTTCGGAAGAGAGGCAGCCGGAGTGGTGGCATTCCCAGACTCAGATTCAATAACAACCCCAGGGACAGGGTCCTCATTGGTTACATCCCCCTCTTCAAGAGCCTCACAATCATTCTGGTAGTCCACCAGGGCAGCTATCAGCTTAGCCCTAGACTTATCCTGAAAGTCTAACTCCTTGGCTTCACAAGCACTCTGGAGACCCCCACATGGACTCCTGGGCAGAGAACAATACAGAACACACATGAAAAAGGACTACAGAACAAGGACAGGGAGGCCCTATCCCTCCAATGCATTTCCAGCATCACAATGATGCTGTCATATCTACATTTCTCATTCTTGCTGGCCAAGAAACATAATCAGTTCTGAGTCAGTATTAGGTCCATGAGTACAAGTGTACATTTCACATGTCCTATTTTTCCCTGTTACCACCACTTGCTTCAGTCCAGTGGTCTGCAATGTTTGGCACTCCAGAGATCAACATCAGCCCTAGCCAACATGGTCAATGCTGAGGAACTGTGGGATTCATACTCCAAAACATCTGGAGAACCGCAGGTTGCAGAATGCTGCTTTAGTCATAAGGTGCACAGCATTCTTTCAATTCAAGCCGCAGTTTAATTATTTTGCTGTTCCTTTTCTCAAGGAAGAGTGAGTGCAGTTTTAGGATATAGGTTCCTGCCTGCTCTTAGACGTTTAAAGATCCTCTTTTTAACTCCTTAAGCACAGGATTTCAAGGATTTCCCGTGTAAAATAAGAAAAATATATTTGTCCATAGCAGCTAAGGGATTAAGAGGTCTGATAGTATTCTTGATGTACATTCTGTGACATGTATTACATTATCTATAATAAATATAAATATATTATCTATAACATATAAACAGGTTCACAGTTTATATGTTGAGTGATCAAATTCATTACTCAGCTCCATACTGACATTTCCTGGTGCTGTGTATTCCTTGTTCACAAAATGTACAGTTATTACATCTGAAGAATCCGCTTAGAAGTTGTTGGAGCCAAGTGTTAGTGGTTGGTGACACTGTATGAAACTTGGGAAACAGTAAGGTTGAAATAGTCAGAGATTTTTTTGTGAGTTTACAATTATATGGTTTCTATATGTTCATCTAAACCTGAACGCCAGTTTTTCCATAGTATTAGACACATTTCAAAATGTGTATGTTTGAAGGTTAGTAGGCGTCCAACTGCAGCTCTAACTGCATCATTTTTAGATGTGTGGGGAGGGGTGGTAATTCCCGACCCCCCACCCCAAGCGGTTTAGAATGAGGCAAAGGCCATGAAGTGCAATATAAGAGAGCAGGGGTGCTCCTAAAGTCCTTATGCAATCATATGCATCACAGGTCTAGAGCGCAAACATGAGGTAAGGAATAGGTTGTATCCCAGGCACTGACGAGAAAGGCCAGAGCCACAGATATCCATAAACCCTTCATTGCCTTAAAGGTTGCCAGGCTTCGTGCACTGGGAGGAATGTGCCCTGCAAGGCCACAGGAGGAGGGTTGAGCATTTTTGTATAATACAATCTCACGAGAAGGAGGGCATGGGCCTCCGCCCCCCACCAGTCCCAACTCTAAGTTATAACACACAAATGCCCTAGCGTTAAGCCCCCTGACTTCCAAGGTACCAGTCACCCTCAGACCACTGATCATAAAACAATTAGAACCCCGATCGATCAAGAAGGATCAGAAAGCAGGACTTCACTTCTGGGTCACTTCGTTTGTGCTGGGAGGTGCAGCGAGGCATACAATGATTGCCCAGAATGAGGGTGGGAGACCTTGGCGAGATGCCAGCCTGTCTGAGATCAAGCTAAGTTTGTGAGTTAGTATGACCTCAGCTTTTCCCTCGGGCTCCCGTCTGCTTGTAGCATGTGCACTGCTGCATAGATAGAAATGTATTATTTATTTTCCACATAATTGCCAATTAGCTGCCGTCTCATGCCCGATGACGACTGCAGAATCACCCATGTGGAAGAAGATGGACAGAAGGGGCTGGGATCAATGAGCTGACATCCCCTATGGAGCAGGAGGCCTATGTGTAGGGTCTCACCAACCAGCCACGCAGGTTTTTGCTGTATGTAATGATGTCACTGATGACACGATGTATAGTCTTAAAGGGCTGCTCATGCAGACTTTGGGAGAACTTTCAGCAGCAGCAGAGCTTTTTTCTGACACTCTCCTATTTTTTAGGAATAAAAGACTTGTTATCCTCACAGGAGGTGTCTTGGGTCTTTTTGCCTAGTGGGTTTTATTATTTCTGGTGTGAGCGTTGATGGGCATTCCAACATTTGGTGACCCCAATGTCATTTCAGCGAGCCCTGCAATCACAGAGGCTTCCAGGCTGCTTCTCTGAAGGAGCCATGCCCACCTGCACCGACCAGTTCCAGGCATGCAACCAGCAGAGGCGTGCAGAAGCCATTTTCACAAAATTCCTGTCTGCTTTTTGGAGCTGGGTGTGGCTACTGGGAGAGTGCAGGCCATTATTGGGAACCTGTGAAGGAGGAGCTCAGGTGAACACGCAGACATGAGTACACCGCTTGCCAGGGATAACAACGAGGGGTATGGTGTATGGGGTTGTGGTGTGTATGAGTGAAGGAGGAGTGTAGTAAGGCCACGTGACAAGATTAATAGCCTGATTCATGGAATTATTTGCGTCAAAAACGCAGATTTGCGCGCCTTTCTGCCCGAAAATCCCCATTCTTCAAACAGGGATTTTCGGGAAGAAAGGCGTGCAAATCTGCGTTTTTCACGCAAATAATTCCATGAATCAGGCTGTTAGTTTTGTTGTTTTTTTTTGGTAATTTAAGAGGATTTTACAGAGGAAAACAGGAGCATGGGAGCCTTTCAGAGTGAGGGGAAATGATGGTGCCATTTGTTTTGTTATAAGGAGGTAAAGGAAAAATAGGAGCTCAGTATAATTAGTGGGTTCAGATGAAGTAGTGGCTGTTGTTTAAGCCTGTTATTTTAGCGTATTATGATTTTCGTGGAGCAGGTTGAGGCCAGAGGTGGGCCGGTGTTGGTAGCTTGTTTTAGGAGTGGGTAGGGTGACGGTCTGTGTGTGTGTGTGTGTGTGTGTGTGTGTACATGTGGCTCGGGAGATGCAGAAGTGTTAACAGTGGATGACCGGGATGCGGGAACGGGGGACTGGTAGTGGCTTTGGTGATAAAAGTGTGCGCAGCGCATTATTGTAAATGTTGGGGCTTTGAGCATGCAAATTTGAATATGGGAGGGGATGCCATTGGAATATATGTATAATATGATACCCCTGTACAAAGACAAGATACAGAAGTACCATAAATAATGGTTGGTAGAGACACAAGGGGGATGCCCCTCTCCTGGCCAGGGCAGGGCACACACAACAGAGGGATATTTGCGTAACAAGCTTGTATTTAGCTGCTAAATATAATGGTAAACAACTTCAGACGAGAAGGGAGATATTAGACCTGTGGACGATGATAGAGGTTGTGGAGGACCCTGATGGAGGGGGGACACAGAACCCTAAAGGGGTGGCCCTAGATACAATGTCCATGACAACACAGGAGAACAAAGCTCCACTCTCACATACAGGGCTTTATCCACTCACCACTCGGCCAGCCACGGGATATATAAACCCCACCCCCCCTACAGATCAATGCTGAGTGCTATCCCGCCCCAGGATAGTATCGTTCACAAGAAGTTAGAAGAGGCATTGGAAGCTACGCGGGTAGAATTTGCTTGATTGAGGCTGACACAGGAGGGGGGCGGTAGAAGGGGGTTGGGTTGGATGAATGGAGAGCAGAAGACATTTTGTTTAGGTTAGATAGTACAGCCATAAAGGATGTGCAGATTGAGAAGGAGGGAGGTGGTGATGGGCGGGCGAGTGGGAAGTATGGAGTACGGGACAGTGAGGTCTGATAGGGGCATAGATCGAGAGCTGAATGAAGATGAATGGGACACTGTGGATGAGATGGAGGATGATGAGGCAGATGCGCAGCAGGCACCGGAGGTGATGCCACAGGTGGAAAGTTTCTGGGGACCAGAGTTAAGGAATAGGTTGGGTCGGGTAGAAGTGGCAAGGAAAAAGGGAAGTGCTGGATGAAAAGAAGGGAGCAGTACAGGTCCCCAGATGCCATTGTTACATAGAGGCCTAGGAAGGATGCATAATGTGCCCTGGGGGCAAATGGATAAGACTAACTTGGTCAAACTGTTCCCGCCCCAGGGCTGCCAAGCGGATCTATGCCTTTGAAAAGCAGACAACGGGCATCCCCTTAAGGGATATGAAAAGCTTACTTGTTACAATTGTGGGGGATCAGGCTGGAGATGTGTGGGTTAAGGCAGGGTATCCAGGAGTAAAGTTAGATAATGATGCACACAATGCACCCCTTAACAATGTCAGGGTGCAGGTGTGTGACGTGCTGCGGCGAACATACCCGACACACCAGACTTGCAGTCTATCTTGCACTATAACATTCTTCTCAAAGGAATTTTACCTTTTCTCACTTTCCCTCAGAGGCTCAATATGACGCAAGCCCTGGTTCCCTCTAGATTTGACTATTGCAATAGCCTCCTCCTGAACCTACCATCTTCCACTCTGCGACCCCTCCAGCTAATCCAGAATAGGTCAGTAAGACTTATCCTTGGCCTTAAACCCAGGGACCGCATCTCTACTGCACTAAAAAGTCTTCACTGGCTCACGGTTGCTGCACGGATTAAAGTCAAATCCCTCCGCATCATCCACAAGGCTGTCTGGGCACGGGGAACACACTATCTTCAACCTTATCTCGCTAAATACTCTCCCTCTAGACCACTTCGCTCCTCTAGCACCAACTCTATGTGTCTAAAGCATTTTGCTAAACAGAGGATGGGGGGTTGCTAAAATTCCACTGTGGGCTCCCTCCTTTGGCATAGCCTCCCCCTACCCCTGTGCCTTGAGCAGGATCTTCTAAAATTCCAGAAGCTCCTCAAGACTTTCCTCTTTTCCTCCTCCTTCCCTCTTTCTCTCCTCTGCTAATCCCACAGTTGCTGAATCAGTGTCCTGGCCCTTATGCATCCTCGGGGCCTTGACCTCCCCACCAATTCTTCCCAGCTCGTGTCTATCCACAGCACTTTGTATCTGCACACTCTCCGCTCTGGAAGCTCGCACTTACACCTCCCGCCGCCCAGGCCATGTAGCACTCATCATTCTTAGCACTTTATCTATGACTTCACCCACAAGTTCGGACTCCCCAGCACTTACCGCCTCTTCCCTCTCCTTCCTGCACTTGCATGTTCTGAATACTCACAAGGCATAGTATGTTCTTCCCTCTTCCCCCTCTGCTCTTAAATATTGTGTTGTAATGTACCTCCCACTGTTGCTCCTTCCCTGCCGTGTGTGTGCTTTGAAACAGTATTTTCTTATTTTATAAGCACCTAAGAAGTTAACAATAAAAAAAATAAAGTCTGCAAGCTGAGGAAGCAAAACTAGTACAGAAAAAGTTAGCAAAAATAGCAGTTGAAGGGGCGGTGTCATCAAATGCACAAACAGAGGTGGGAGAGCAGGCATTGGTGTCTCCAGATGTGAGAATAGCAGCATTGTAGCCAGGAGGAGGACAAGGACAGTGGGGAGGTGAACCTCAGTACCCCGACCCGGAGTGGCAGCAAGGAGGTCAGCAGCGCAGGAGGGGCGGGTTCAGAGGAGGAATAGGGGGATTTCCAGGTATGGGAACTCAGGGAGTTGGTATGGGACCCTTGCAAGTAGGAGCTGTGGGAAGTGGGTGCAGTTTGCAAGAGAGTGTAGGAGCAGACAGGGGGTGGGATGCAACCCACATAACAACTATTGCCCACCGCCTCAACCACAGGTACAGACCCCAAAGTCAACCTCCATACCCTATGAAATACATCAGGCCTACACTCAACTACCACCATGACCCCCAGGTGCTCAAGGCAGAACCCCCAGATGACTCAACCACTAATGCCCCAACAGAATACCATGTACGGAAAGTAGCATGTCAGCGAACAACGCAGTGCCCAATGGAACTGACATACCCTACCAAGGTGTGGTGCAGTGGGGAACAACCCTTTTACATTCCCTGGTTCCAACACATACCCTAACCAGGATAGCCCACAGAGAACTCTGGCGTGCCCAGTCCTGTCCATGACCGTCCACCTTGACGAAGAACATTGTAGCCAAAACAAGATTGCTGAACCCAACATCCTATGCTTGCAGCATTCGCAGTGGCTCACCTAGACAAACTATCCACTCATGCACAACAAGACTCCCACCCGATAAATACGGCATGAAATCCAGCAGCATTCGATGAAGTATTCACAATAAAGCTTACACCTCCTCCAACTACAACACCTGACTACTTGGACACCTGACTACTTGGACACCTAACTACTTGGACAGAGCCCCACTGTGCTTGATCCATACACATGTGCAAGCATGAATAGACTGAGACAGAACTATCAAGTACAAATAATTTAGGCTATGCAGCCTCCTGCCCTTGGTCTCTGTGTTTGGAGTGTTTCTCTGCTGCGTGACGCACTCAGGATTAGGCACTGCGCCCGATGCCCGGGCAGACAACCTAAGCAAGCAATTCTTTAGTAAAGGGAGTTGGAGTGTTAATCTTCTTACTTCACAACAATGTCATATAAGTGTTTAGTTATAAACACACACACAAGAAAGGGAAGTACTAATAACTGCACAGAATGTTACACAGGTGGGTGTGATGTGAGTAACTAAACCGAATGAAATTCGTACATTGAAGTAAGACTCGGTGGAGTAAGTAACCGTTGTACAGGAAAATGCTTGGTTTACAAGCAGAACGATTTCGTGCCAATTTTCACACAAAATAGTACATATTTTAAGGAGCGTCA
The DNA here is from genome assembly GCF_040938575.1 of Ambystoma mexicanum. Lineage (NCBI taxonomy): Eukaryota > Metazoa > Chordata > Amphibia > Caudata > Ambystomatidae > Ambystoma > Ambystoma mexicanum. Next base: position 638,596,066 of record NC_090925.1, read on the forward strand.
GTGCCAGCATGTGTTTCGCCCATACAACTTTTTTCAAGGCAACATTAGTGAATAAATAATTTCCTCAAAGAGCATAAGAATAGACTTTGTGAATGACAAATAATTCACGGCATAGTCTCCATCATTGAGTCACATGGACCATTTCCCTCCATATCAAACATCTGCGTAATCTGGTCTTGAAAATAAAAAATAAATACACACATAATGCACTCATCTATGCTGCCAAGTGTCCATTAGCATGCATGGGAGTCACCCAAGATGACCCACCATGTGATCCTTAAATGTGTTGCTCAAATCCCTTCAGTCCCCTTACCTGCACTTATGTCTGCTCTTACCTTGAACTTGCCACCATCAGGCTATTTTTATTTATTCGTATTTATTCTTCCTACATATATTGCACTGCACTTTCCCCTCTCCCTTCCCCTTGAACTCTTCCCTTTCTCCCTACCCTCGCACTTGCGCAATCTGAATGACACCTGGCCTAGTAGGATCGTTGTCTGTCTTCCACTGTTCTCCCCTCCCTTGCCTCGTTGCGCCTTGAAACACTTGTGTATAGGCGCGTTATAAATGCCATATCATATCATATCATATCATACCATTGAAAAGAAGTTGATGTCTACACAATGAAAATGAGCCAAGCTAAGATAGGCAGACGGTCAATATCTCAGTTAGGTGTTTGGAAAATTATCATAACTTATAAAAAAATTAATCTGATCAAACTGAAGGGATGTTCCTTAAACTCTGTTCTATATCCTCCTCCAACTACAACACGAACAATGACAGCATTATCATGGGCTCACCGGACAAACTATTGCCCCCCTGCGCAACAACACCCCCACCGGTCAAATACACCAGGGAAGCCAGCAGCATTCGCTGTGGCACACTGCAAAAAACCTCACCCGCCTTCGCCACTCAAACTGTTGCAGCAGAGAGACCGCAAATAAGGAGATCATGCCGTCCACACTGGACAATGGACGCTGCAGCCGAACTACATCAAAGCATATGGTATGTATACCTTTTAAGCCTTTTAAGCACGTCTGTGGACACATAACGCAGGAATGGCCAAACAACCATGCACCATTGAATGCAACTATGGCTATGCCCATCCGCTCTAGCAGCACACATAGAAACACCTGAGGTACCTCAACACCTCTGCCACTAGCATACAGCGACTAACAACGAAAAGAAAATTGGTATAGCTGGCCACATGTCGAATCTTCAAAGATAGCAGTCTATCGCATACCACCAACAGCGCCCACCAACGTGCCTGACCTTTGGGTTGTTTAGTGGAGCCTAGCCAGCCACATAAGTCCTAAGCCGACGAAAATGCACACAAGCATCTCTTGATCTAAAACCCTTAGAACCTCCGCATTGACTATGGTCACTGAGGGAGTTCCAAACACAAAGCACATTGAGGCCATACAAATGGGGAAAGAACGCTATATAAATAACCAAATACAATACAATGCAACACAATACAACTAGATGGATATGTTTTTGAACTCAGTAACAAGTCTAAATCCTGTCACATACTATCACCATTTGGCGGTAGATAATATGAATATGTAGAGTTGGGTAACAGTGAATATTTATCATTCGGTCTTCAGCACCAAGATAACCCATGTGGGGTTGGAGGCACAACTGTTAGGGTATATGAACTCTATGACTCCCTTCCTCCCCCAACTTACTGGTACCAGTTTGTTTCCTGGATGGGTGGTCCACGCATGTGAGCACTTTTCTTTTACTATATACACTGCCCTTTCAATATGTATAGCCATGTTAGACACAGACTCATCATTACTACCATCAACGTTGACTTTCAACTTTGGAATCCAATTTTGGACTAGATTGGACTATTACCTATATACGTTTCTATTGTTTTCCATGACGTTAAAGTTAATGCCCTGCCCCTGTCATGTGTCCCCAGCGAGTATGTACGAAGTGTATTATAGGTACTGAGAAGAGCCCTTTCAGATTAATGTTCTTCATGTCTGCTTTTGCCTTAGTCCAGCACAGGGTACTTGCATGGTATTATTGGGAGACTGGCATTGTAATTGTCATTTCCCTATGTTTTGGTCTTTGTGAATCTTTTAAGCTACCAATTTTTTTTATATCTTAATGCATTTAGCAGAGGGCAGTAGATCACTTGCTGGAGACAGTTTCATGATGGTTGTCAGTAACAGTATTTTTGTACATAAAGAAAAGTAATGTAATATTAACCAATAGGCATTTAAAAATGCAATGGTCTCCTAACACTGATATTTACTCAAATGCCTGGGTTTCCAGATCTTGCTCTCTGGTGGGAATACAGGATGTTGGGAGGAAACAGAGTTGGAGATAGTTAGAGCTTGAACCAGCAGAAGGGGGTGGGTAAGGAAGTCCAGTAAGGGGGAAGGAGAGTGTTTTTAAGGTTATGTGAACATAGACTAGATAGACTTCGCTAGTTGGAGCGAGAGCATGTGCAGAAAGTGAGCAGTGTAGGGTTGAAACGCTGCGCTATTTTAGATGTAGGTCCTTTTCAGCAGATCTGGCGCCAATGGTCAGGTACACTAAGAGGGAGTGTGGTAGGCTGTGTGGTGGGCTTCAAATGTGCTGAAGCGGGCCAATGTAGAATGGATGTGCTGAAGCTTTCCCAATACACCCACCAAAGGTAGACCCTGAGGTTCCCAAGGAATATGCAGCCCGGAAGTGACTGTGTAAGAAAGATGAACCGGGGAGACAGGTATAGGGACGAGGGAAAGTGGCTGGGCCGCCGGGCAACTGAAGTGCCACAACTACTTGCAGGGGTGGACTGGGAACCAAAAGGGGCCCTGGAAATAATAAAAAAGATTTCCACCCAAAAGCGTCCCAGGGTGCAGAGGCCTACAGGAAAATAAACAGATTCCCTATTGGCCAGTCCACACCTGTATACTTGGACACCTGACTACTTGGCCAGAGCCCCATGGTGCTTGATCCATGCACATGTGTACGCATGAATAGACTGAGACAGAACTATCAAGTTCAAATAATTTAGGCTATACAGCCTCCTGCCCTTGGTCTCTGTGTTTGAAGTGTTTCTCTGCTGCGTGACGCACTCAGGATTGGGCACTGCGCCCGATGCCCGGGCAGACAACCTAAGCAAGCAATTCCTTAGTAAAGGGAGTTGGAGTGTTAATCTTACATTACAACAATGTCAAATACGTGTTTAGTCATAAACACACACAAGAAAGGGAAGTACTAATAAATGCACACAATGGTACACGGGTGGGTGTGATGTGAGTAACTAAACAGAATGAAATTCTTACATTGAAGTAATACTCGATGGACTCAGAAGTAACCGTTGTACAGGAAAATACTTCTTTTACAAGCAGAAAGACTTAGTTCCAAGTTTCACACAAAATAGTACATATTTTAAGGAGTGTCAGTGCCAGCATGTGTTTCGCCCATACAGCATTTTCAAGGCAACATTAGTGAATAAATAATTTCCTTAAAGAGCATAAGAATAGACTTTGTGTATAACTATTAATGCACGGCATAGTCTCCATCATTGAGTCATATGGATCATTTCCCTCCACATCAAACATCTCGTAATCTGGTCTTGAAAATAAAAAAAAACAAATATACACATAATGCACTCATCTATGCTGCCAAGTGTCCATTAGCATGCATGGGAGTCACCCGAGATGGCCCACCATGTGATCATTAAATATGTTGCTAAATCCATTGGAAAGAAGTTGATGTCTGCACCAAGAAAATTAGCCAATCGAAGATATGCAGAGGGTGAATATCTCAATTAGGTGTTTGGAAAATTATCATTACTTGTAAAAAATGAATCTGACCAAACTGAAAGGATGTTCCTTGAACAGTGTTCTACATCCTGAGTCCTTTCCACAACTTTCCAACCAGCAAGGATTCTATTGCGTGAGGGATGTGGTCAAGCATGAGTATTGGGATCGATCACGCTTAAAAGCAGCTTGGGTGTGAAAAGGGCAGGCTGGCAACAAACGCAATTTAGGATTCTGTAGGATGCTAGTGTCAATGGTAAAGAATGAGCTTGGTTCTGCTTGGATACTGCTTCCATAACAGATGATTCTGAGGGTTTTTTCAACATAAAGACTACATTGTTGGAGAATGAATGAGATTATGAGATTGAAGCCCGTATTGAATATTGTCTTTTATTAGATGTGATGAATTGATATTATTAGTGTAAATGTTTTAAGAATGGAATCAAATCATGGATATTCATTCCTTGATTGGAGATAGATTGCGGCTATTGCATGTAAGTGTTGTCTGTGAATGGACCTCGACAATGGAATGGAACGAAAATGGCTGGGCCGCTAAAAAGGGAGGGGGCAATAAGTAGAGTGGGAGGAAAAGGTGACTAGGAAATATCTGAAGGCAGGTGAGCTGAAAGCCAGGAACCAATGCAGCAAGAAGCCAGAGAGGGTGGCCGCTGGCAAGGAACACATTCTTATTTGTATAAAGCGCTCCTAGGGAGTGGAAGAGAAATCGGACAAGGTATCCAAGGGTGGTACCACTGGGGTGGAAAAGAGAAGATGGGTAGAACTAACATGGGTAAAAGGGAAAGGAAGACTGGGACCTGGTTTGGGGTTGGGGGGTGTGAATGGTGCTGAAGGACAGGTTATAGATGGCAGTGAGGTATAATACAGGGACAGAAGAGAAGCACATTGATTAAACAAAATGGAGGGGAGAATAGGCCTGGTTGGGAAGTGGCAGCACATGCTATGCACATAGGGAAGGTGTGATGCAGTATGAGTCATAGCAGGTGGATGACATGGAGAGTGAGGAAAGGGAACAAAGAAACCAAAAGAGAAAGTTGTCAAAGGGGACTGACCTCCTTTGTGTGATGTGACAGGAATTGAGGAGAAGGAAGGAAAGTAAGTCATTTTGGAGTGTTGGTGGAGGGACAAGAAATATCCTGGGCCAGAATCCCTTTTTCCACGCAAAGAAGTCTGTTTTTGAACGGAATAGGTATTTACCATTGCTTGAGAAATTACCGAACCAGCGAGTTTGCCCCCACATAGAGCGATATATGCTTCAGCCCTAAGTCTGCGAAGGAACACATACAAGCAAATAACTTAATGTAAACAAGCATTCTTAGGTTATGTTAAGGTGTCTTATACTGTGCCCTGTTAACATTGGCATAGTCTCCAGGTGCTCCGTGGCTCTGTAGGAAAGAGGTTGGGGTGGGCTAGTGAGGGAAGAGGTGGGTTAATGAGGGAAGCGGGATAGGATAGAAGTTGTGCTCTTCTGTTGATGCGTGCGGAACCAGGATGAACTGGCGTCTTGGGCGAATCGGTTTTCCAAGGGAAATTTGACTGTGTGCACTGGCTTGTTGTATCCAGAGGGGTGAGGCCCAGTGTCAGATATTGTTTGTTGTTTGCAAATGTTTTCTGTGTTGGATGTGTGTTTTGTGCGTAATGTGGCTGGCCCATAGGGAGTGTGTGGTTCTTGGGAGGTATGCCGGAGAGGAAGAGGAGCAGGGGTGGTTAGTACTTTGGCTGCTCTCAATGTTTCTAAAGTACGACACCTTGGTTACCTTAACAATACTTCTGAGTTGTTATACCTAGGCTAACCATCACAGTTCAGTGGCTAATCTTCACAGTTCTAATTGCTGTACCTTGGCTGTGCTTGCGAGTTCTCTTATGTGCAATACATAGGCTCATTTCACAGCTCTTCTAGGTTGTACACATTGGCTACCCTCAAAAAACTTCTGAGGCAATATATTGGTTGTCCTCATATGTAATCTTAGTGCGATATATATGCTATCCTCATAAATCTATTGTGTGAAACACATGGGCTGGTCTTCACTATTCTTTTAGGTGCAACACATTAGCTACCCTCAATAACTTCTAAGTGCAATACATTGACTATCTCCATATTTTCATCTAAGTGCAGTGTATGTGCTATCCTCCTAAATCTATCATGTGCGATGTAAGGGATAGCCTCCATAATCCATCTAAGCGCAATACGCAGGCTAACCTTCACATTTCTTCTACATTGTGAATGTTAGCAATGGCACTCTTGGTTAGAATTAGGAAATTAGCCTCCGTTGCATCTAGATGGGATTGTGAATGTTAGCAATGGCACACTTGGTTAGAATTAGGAACATTAGCCGGCGTCGCATCTAGATGGGATTGTGAATGTTAGCAATGCCACACTTGGTTAGAATTAGGAACTTAAGCCTGCGTCGCATCTAGATGGGATTGTGAATGTTAGCAATGGGACACTTGGTTAGAATTAGGAACATTAGCCGGCGTCGCATCTAGATGGGATTGTGAATGTTAGCAATGCCACACTTGGTTAGAATTAGGAACTTAAACCTGCGTCGCATCTAGATGGGATTATGAATGTTAGCAATGCCACACTTGGTTAGAATTAGGAACTTAAGCCTGCGTCGCATCTAGATGGGATTATGAATGTTAGCAATGCCACACTTGGTTAGAATTAGGAACTTAAGCCTGCGTCGCATCTAGATGGGATTATGAATGTTAGCAATGCCACACTTGGTTAGAATTAGGAATTTAAGCCTGCGTCGCATCTAGATGGGATTGTGAATGTTAGCAATGGGACACTTGGTTAGAATTAGGAACATTAGCCGGCGTCGCATCTAGATGGGATTGTGAATGTTAGCAATGCCACACTTGGTTAGAATTAGGAATTTAAGCCTGCGTCGCATCTAGATGGGATTATGAATGTTAGCAATGCCACACTTGGTTAGAATTAGGAACTTAAGCCTGCGTCGCATCTAGATGGGATTGTGAATGTTAGCAATGCCACACTTGGTTAGAATTATGAACATTAGCCTGCGTCGCATCTAGATGGGATTGTGAATGTTAGCAATGCCACACTTGGTTAGAATTATAAACATTAGCCTGCGTTGCATCTAAATATTGTGAATGTTAGCAATGCCACACTTGGTTAGAATTAGGAATTTAAGCCTGCGTCGCATCTAGATGGGATTGTGAATGTTAGCAATGCCACACTTGGTTAGAATTAGGAACTTAAGCCTGCGTCGCATCTAGATGGGATTGTGAATGTTAGCAATGCCACACTTGGTTAGAATTATGAACATTAGCCTGCGTTGCATCTAAATATTGTGAATGTTAGCAATGCCACACTTGGTTAGAACTGTTCCCCATGCTTTTGCTATGTATCCATATCCCCCCTCCTGTCGCTGTAAGCCCAGCCCCCTGTATTTTTGTGTCCGTGTGTCGCTCTGTTCCCTGCCATCCTGTTCACGTGCCTGGTCTTGGGTGCTTTAAAGATAACCAACATATCACATCACTACGCTTACTCTCTGCTATACACCATCATTCAACTAGAACACAGCTATACCCCTGACTAATTCGGCCTAGCTGTTCACCTACGAATACGACCCCATGAACACTTCATCACCCTAATAAAGCAGCTAGCCGAGCACATTCCGGCCTAGTCACTCACATATGTGTCCTTCAGGCCTAACGCAGCCGGAGCCCAGTCTGGGTGTCCACCCACCAGACTGCATACCTCCAACTGATATCTTCAGCACCACACCTAATGCTAGGATGCAGCTAGCATCCGGCAATTACATCAGCTGCACCCATATCTGGTGCACTCACGCACCCTACGACACTATCTCTCTCTACTGACCAGAACTACGGTTCCCGAGGACGTTCAGCCTACCAGTGCTTTGAGGTCACACCAATGATATATAGAACGCTATATAAATGCCAAGTAACATAACATAACATAACATAACATAACATAACATAACACACATGTCATACCTAGGCTGACCTTCACAATTCATCTAAGTACAATACACAGGCTAGCCATCACAAGGATTCATTTGTCCTTGTGCTCTTCAAACGCCAAACAACAGGTCAGCGTTTGGAGAGCATGAGGACAACTGTATCCTTGTGATTCTACAAATAGAGGCAACTCTACATTAAAAAAAACATCCTTCCAGAGGGCAAATCAAAAGCTAATCTGCCTAAGACCATCTGTAATAAAGGATACCTTAAAAATAGTTGTTACATAATACCACCGGGTGACCCACTTGAAGGATAGTGGAGAAACACGTGTTGAGGTTATGGAAAACATTATTTTCTTTTCTGTTCGATAACATACTTAATTGGATTAAAACCCTTTTCATCACTCTACTGCCTCAAAGTGCATTTTAATGATTGACAGCTGACGCAACTTCCATATGCCCCCCTTTGTGTTACTATTTTGATGATTAGTATTGGGCCGACACAATACTGGGACATTATTGCTGAAAGCTACAAGCTCAAAAACTACAAAATTTTGAGATTCGCCAACAAGTTGACCTTTGCCTGCACCTTTTTCCCTAAGCACAATACATAGGCTAGCCTTCACAATTAATCTAAGCACAATACAAAGGCAAATACAAGAGTGCAGTGCAGGAGTAGATGGTAGTAATGTGGGAGTGGTTGGAGCAATGCCAACAGTTTGAGCTTTTGTTTCATCATGGGAAAGGCATTGCCCTAGTGGCATTAACTGCCCATTGATACTAGCAGCTGCAGATTTGGGTGAGTACCTGGGCATTCAACAGCAGAGCCTGGCAAATGTTTAAAACTTATACAAAAGTTGGTTTTGCCAATTCTTGTTTTAAACAGGATTTCAGTGAAGGACAAGCCCAGGGCTAATAAATCGAGTGGCTGAAGGCACACCTAGCTAAGAAATGTTATTACACCAGTAGTAGGTTTATAGCTACAATTAACTAATGAACTCTCAGAAGACTGCTTTGAAAAAACACTGGCACGCACTTCAACTGCAAAGTTTGATGCTAATGTGTGATTAAAGTGATCTCAAAGAGTTCCCATGAGAAGGTGTTTTGGGTGCCGAGGGAACTGGGTGGGAATGGCCCTAGGGATTAGCATGGGCATGGGTGGGTAAATAACCAAACATCATCTACAAGCTGTGTCCATCCTCATATGCCGTTTCTCTGTATCTGTACTCTAAAACAATAATTCTGGCGTGTACTTGGTTTAAGTGCCCCTAATGGCCAAACAAAAAATAAGCAGTCAATGCACCAATAGAACATAAGTGGATAAATGACAGTGGGTCAAATCAAAATAGCATATGTCTGTGTGCAGCAGGGGCGCCAGGTAAGTGTATGCTCTGGTGCCCGGGAGCGCAAGAGGAGAATCAGTATTGGACAGCCCTCACTTGTAGACCCCCATACTGTGTCTCTTCCGCCCTCTGACAATACAGTGTCACCTGACGGCCTGCTGGTGGTAGCCCTGCCTGAGCGTGTTGGGAATAATCCCTCCCCGCACAGCCCTCCTGTTGGTGGATAGGCCGAGAGGGGAGGGCTTTGGGACAAGCCTATAGTGCCGGAAGATGCTCCTGCTTGCAGCCAACATTTCCATTCCACATGTGGCCGCGCGTGGTGCAACCAGAAGTAGCAGCAGGTAGCTCTGCCTCCAACCAGACCCACACAGTACCAGGCTAGCCACAGCCAACAGCGTGGTGACTGCGACCCAGTCTAGGAACCCAGCAGCATGGCCCAGGTGACACATTTCTTGTTAGTTTCCTTTGATCTTTTTTCGGCTCTCTTTCCTCCTCTTGTCCCCCCTGCACCCTCCGCAGCCATATCTGCCACCTCTTTCGTTCTTTCTTTGTTTCTTTGTTTGTTTTTTTCATTTCTTTAATTTCTTTCCTTCTCTTTCTTTCTCCCCTATTCCACCAACGTTTTTTTGTTTTCAGACCTGAAGACACGCCCCTGCACGCTCACACCATAAAAAAATACAGCCCGCTAGGGAAAAAAAGGCCCAAGACATGCTTGCAAGGATTACAAGTATTTATTTCTACAAAATAGAAATGCATCAGAAAAGAACTGCCGTTGAACGTTCTGAGTTCCGTATGGACGTGCAACATGTTAAAAGCACAAAAGATGCCACTAATTATGCCATGAAATATAGTACAATTCTACAATACAGTTTGGAGGGGCCCTGTACGTGTAGGGCCTGTTCCATATGGCATGCCCATCCATTGGTCAGTCTTCAGCTGTCCATCTCTTTCCATATGATCACAGATGGGCTCATCATTCGAGGTGAAGTTGGCCTAACAATTAATTGGCTACTAAAACAAAAAATCAGGGGTAAAGTTGAGGGTACACGTGGGTGGACAGATTCCACCCACTTTTTTCAGAGGGGGCACACAGTACCCCCCAGCTAAAATCAGAAACATTGAAAGTCTTCATTGAATTTATGAATTTAAGCCAACCTCTGGGATTGAACTGTTTGTAGGCGGGACGCTTCACCATTGGACTTTATAACCTGATGAAAAATAACAAACAACTAAATGTGAAATGTCCCATTTCGGTACTGCAAGTTCCAGGAAAAACATGTGTATCAGATCTTGGAGTTTAAAACATGCACATCTGTTAACGTTTTCAAAAACACTATTAGAAGAAAATACCCTCTCTTGGTTTTGTGTATGTGTGTTGATTTTATGAAAGGCAAATGCCATTCATCCTGTGCAATTTGGGTGGTTATAAAAAGCCAATTTAATGAAATGGGCATATTTCACCTTAATATGCTAAATTCTGGTGATGTCACAACCGATTGTGTGTGTAGAGTCCCCCTCTACTATTTTTAGGACTTGACACCTGCAAACAATGTTATTTTATCGTTGTAACAAGTACCTGGAAGATACAAGGATGGGCTCGTGGGGAGAGCCTATGCCACACTAATTCACATGCTTCACTCACTCTCAAACAGATCACCAACTCCCAAGGTCCCCCACCTTCATTTTGGCTACAGTTTGTTGCCACCCTGCACCTCGCTGCACAAATCACATGACCCATTTGTGAAGGCGTGATAGCCTTGCCTTCTGATCTTAGTAATCGATCAAAGGGTGTAAAAGCTTTATGGTCAGTGGTCTGGGTTTGGATGGTCCTGTGGCATGCAGGGGTCTCAGGATAAAAGCATTGCAAAGCAGTATTTCTTGTGTGGGATCGTTGGGAGCATGAGGGCCTTGCTACTTTTCCGTAGGATTGTACTGCCAAGAAGAGATCTCCTTCCTTCCTTCCTTCTCGTGACCTTGCAGGGTGCATTTTTCCCATGGCATGAGAGCTTGAAACCTTTAGAACAAAGGAGGATCTCATAGATTCTGTGAGACCTGGCTGGGGTGGAGGTGGTGTTCGTGCTCATGCAAGGGATCCAATACTAACACACATGATGTTCGCTGCAGGTGGGCCTACATTCTAAGATGGCTGCCATTTGCCAAGATGACATTCACACCCACATCTACCATATAGCTTGTAATGCATGCACTAAGGTGATTGTGCATCCCCCCACCCTACAACTTGCTCCCTGGATGTGCTCTGTTAGAGTTTATTTCTCATTCGGTATCACCTAGGGGCGTGGGAAGACCCTCTCTCCTTCCCAACAGACCCAAACGGCCTCTGGCCTTTTCAGTCTTATCTTGCCCCCCTCCCTAGACCTCCGATTACATGATGGGGAGAAGGGGCAACTGGCTGCCCTCCTGCCCCATTAGCTCTTTAGCAAAGTGGGCATGTCCAGTCATAACTCACTTTGGCCCCTGGGTTTCTCAGTCTTGTTGCAGGAAATAAAACACTACTGGCTTTAAAATCATGCACATTAACTGCATGCAGTTATAGAGAAAACTCAACTATCTGTTAATATTAGCTCTACATTTTAATAATTCTGCTAACTTGTTCTCTTAAATTCTAGTAGGTACGATATGTGTGCACTTTAATGCTCTTTTGATAGATTTCATTCCACATGCATTTTATGTATTTTAACATTATGTGTACAGATGACTGTCATTTTATCATGACTTCATTTGCCTGTCTGCTTTGATGGCTAACAGAGAAATAAAGCACATGATGATGATGATGATGGTTATGCAGTTATGTAAGGAAAACAAGTAATGTGCAAAATGTGCACAATGCTTGGTAATCCTCGCATAAATGCATAACATAATGTAGTTGCTAGATCGGAACTGATGTTACTGCATAAAATGCTATTTGCTTAAAAGTCAGCGTAATCTTCATGCACATGACTTTAAATCCAATAGTATTTTATCTAGTCACTTCAATTCCTATCCAGAAAGTACATTGCGTTATGCAGTTATGCAAGGAATATAAAGCAGTGTGCAAAATTGCGACTGAGGGGAAATGTGATGCTGTCACTTCCTATGATGTCACTTCCCTAAATCTGGGCACACCCAGGGGTGTTGCTAGGTCTGGAAAAGACCCGGGGCTATGCTAATGTCAGAACAGGTGGGACTAGGGGCTAGCTAGCCATTTGGCTGTAGCTCCTGAGATTCTATCCGGGCTACAACCAAAAGACCAGGGGCTATAGCCCCTCAGCCCCCCCCAGCAACGCCTCTGGGCACACCCCCAGGACATTCATAAATTGTCTCCCCTGTTCTACAGTATTATAAAAGGTTGTAAAGTTGTAATGTTGTGAACTGACATCAGTAACTGTATTGGGGAGCCGTAAAGCAACAACAGGATCTCATGTCTCTACATGAAAGTAGGTCCTGGGGAATCAGAGAAAAGTGCACCCTGGGAACTACCTGAGTAAGTGCCAGGGGGTCTAACAAGGAGAGGCATGCCTCCAGGTAGAAGATTGCCGAGATGTGTGCACAGTGCCCGCTCTCCCTCCTCACTGACGAAGCAAGCGTAAAACATTAATGGACCCATTGCCACCGTAAAACTGCCCTTGAGAGATCTAAAACTGTCAAAAGGCTAAGTCTGGAGACACGCCCCCCACAATTGCCACCACAATCACATTTTGCCAAGCAAAACGGATACAGGCAAGCGCCGCACGGTGATCGACAAAAAAAGGGGGTGCACGCACCATGAGCAGATAGAGCAAAAAGAAGCGGCAAAGTAGTTGCAGCAATCAAAAGCATCCCTGCCACGAACGAGACACTATATGGACTGGCAAGGGAAGGGTCTGAAATAAGGGCACCATATCAGTCCTTAGGTGGGACTGTTGTGATGTGGGTAATCAGATAAAATAATGATTCATAGCTCGGTGTCGCTGTGGAGTGACTTACATGTCGTCCATCTTGGCTTGGATCTTTCTATTGTTGTGCTTTTACTAATAAAGCAACTAATAAATGGCAGCTATACTTTGTGATAGAGCCATCTTGGCATTCAGAGGGCCTCATTACAAGGAAGGCGGCCACGGAATGAACGGTTCCGTTAAGGGACTGGCACCGTTCATTTCGGGCCGCCACATTACGAGGTCTGCAGTGGGTTCCGCACTGGACGCCTGGCCAGACCAGACGTCCTTAGCGGGACCTGCTAGCAGACCAGGCTGCTAACAATGGGCACGTCATTAATGGGCCTGTTGTTAGCATTCTCCCCATTCCCATTGAGCCCTGAGTTGGCATGGCCCGGTAATTCCCTATTTCTCGAACCCGGACCCGGTACCCGGTTTGGGGGTAGCCATGCCGCTAAAAACGGCATGGCTAGCTCCAAACTCGTAAAGAGGCCCAGTCTTATTATTCACCAGATGCTTTTCCCCCCATGTCCACTTGATGGATTGTACAGTCCCTTTTAAGATCTGTTGATGTAACTATTTAAGCAAAGTACTCGAGCAGATGTAGGAAAGCATTTAAAAAGCAGATAACATCAAGTTCACTCTTTCACATTCCACACCACTGTAGAAATGACACTATCGTGGTTACCCAGTTCTTTGCTATTAAACAGACATTCCAGTCATAGTTGGTCAATTGACTAACAACACGTTTCTGTATTCAAGATTTAATACCAGAACGTATTGATTGCAGCAGCGAGTTCATTCTTTAAGCTTTCAGCTGTGCCCATACCTTCTTTATATAGCTCATGTGGGGTGATGTTTAAAGAGTTAGGGCCCGGTTCATGGAAATATTTGTGGGGAAAATAGGGGATTTGCGTGCAAATCCCTGTTCGGCAATTCCTGGAACCGCCTGCGCAGGACTTTCCTGGGACTTGCTTGGAGTTCGTGCAGACCTGTCTTGTCTCTGCGAGACGACGAGCGCCTTGTTTGAGACTCCACGAAGAGTGTAGGCTGGGCATTCGCATCGACCAAAATAGGGGGCAGAATATGCAGAATGAGGAAGAACACATGGAAATGTGGGTGTGTTGGGGGACGGTACACGGCAAAGCAATCGTGCGCCGATAGCAGTGCAAATATAACCATACTCATGGATTTCAAATCCTGGAACTCATACGTTGGCATGTGTAACGCTTCGAAGAGGCTGTGAGCGGTAGCCTGAATGAGCAGCTGGATAAGACAATGAATGCCGACCTCTGTCACATATGGATGGAGTAGCGTTGGCTGACCGATGCCGTGTACTGACTGGATTGGGAATGCTATCCAGGCCAGATTTGGATGGATTCACAAACGCCTGCTTGCCCCGCATACAGACAGGTTGGACAGAGGTGGCCAGGGCTGAACTGGGACAAGGTTATGAATGTGAGTGGGCATCATGTGTGTAAGGGACTGTGACTGTCGGCCAGTACCAGATCAGGATTGAGAAATGCAGAGATGCTTGCGCGCCCCACCTGGAGAGAATACGAAAGTTTAGCGCCTTGCAACCGGACAGCAATGGTGGAATATTGCAGGCCGCCCAATCACACTGTCTAAACCAGGTGCTGTCCTGCATAACATCATGTGCATATGTGCGCAGGCACATATATATGCCCCGGAACACCAGCGGAAAGGCAGACAGTCATGCAGGATTTCTATGCAGTGGCATGCTTCCCCTGTGTATTATGTGCCATAGACCAGGCATATGTCGTGCTATGGCCATCCCGATTGACATAGCACATCTACAGGAACAGAAAGCACTGGCACTCCATCAGTGTGCAGGTAGTGTGTGATGCCAAGGGAAATATCATGGACGTCTATGCTAATTTCTCAAGCAGCACACATGACAGCTACATCTTCCACATTTCACCTCTGCTCTGGGCCTATGTATCTGGAAAACATGGCAACGCATGGCTCATTGGTCAATATGAACGCTTATGCACATGCATGCACATCACACACTGTACAATATACCCAGCCAATAACAACCATGTTCATATTTACAGGGGACAGTGCCTACCCGCTGACTCATTTCATGATGGCACCCATCTGGAACCCCACAACACCAGCTGAGGTGAGGTGCAATACTGCACTCAGAGCATAATGGAGTGCACATTCAGAGTGCTAAAGTCATGGTTCCACTCCCTTGACAACTCCGGTGGGGTGCTGCTGTATGCACCACCAGTAGTCTTTAGAATCATTGTGGCTGCATGTGTCCTGCACAAAGTTGCTACACAGGGCAGTGTACCAGAGGATATGCAGGTGCAACACCGGCCGCACCCACAGGCATCACCCTTGCCCATGCCTGGCCAAAGGGCACGTGTAGAGATTGCACGCACACAGCTGGTGCAATCGTACTTCACATAAATACCAGCCCCTGTGGAGTACACACAGTGAAGCCACCTCCCAGGTGCCATTCAATGATGATTTGTGGCCTGTCCTCTGTGCCCACAATAACATCCTGAGAATGTGCCACTCGGAGTACAAAATTGTGTGCGTCCATTAGACATAAAACAACATGCCCAGGCAGAGGCCCCATAAAATACCTGCAAGTGGCAGTATACCACTACCATTTGTGAAGTATTTAGTGAAATCAAAATTGAGGATCAACAACTGTGCAAATGTCAAAAATGCATGAACAAGTACAAATATGATGCTACAGAAAAATGCATGAACAAGGCAACCATCAAATCTTAGTAACTAGCCATGCATGGACACCAGAATCAACAATTTCACCAATTCCTAGAAGCAAACCAAAATCTGATTAAAGACCTGTTGGTCTATGTGCACTACAGGCACAACCATATCCATGTTGCTGTGAGTTTGAAAGCAGGGGTGCAAGAATAAACATGTGACATACGTACTGGGAATAGGTATGCATTGCACCCCATATCAAAACAACAGAATAAGAGCCAATTTGTAAGAGCAAAAGTGTTTGACTCAAATAATGGTGCAATCACACATGAAAACAGCCTGTAACTCATGCCCTTAATCTGCATGGCAGTGCACAACTGAACCCCATCGGCATATCAGCTTAACACAACAGTCTCCATGTAGTACACCCAATAGCACACAGTCAAGGAACAAAGTCCCAGAGCACAGTCACATGTACAACAACTGGACTGAATGTAGACATCAAACCACACACGTGAGACCACAAGTAGGAAGGCATACTGCATATTTGATGCTAACAAACTAATGCAAGGACAGCCCTGGAGCCACAATGTGTGTCTCACACACACAATAAACTGGGTCAGTGGCCAAACCATTCCCTGGCAACCACTATGCTCACAATACACAGTCACATCAAAGCAGTCATGTTGCAACTGGAATAAAGTGCACTGCAAAAGAAATGCACATCTTACCTCATCCCATATGAGCCTGCATCATCAGGACTGTGCAGTCCACCAAACTCTCCCTCTATCTGTCTGGAAACGACTACACCCTCATGCTGTTTCCTGTGCATGCATAGAGCTGCTACTTCCTTCACAATTCCTGCATCCATCATTCTATGCCAAAATCATCTGTAGAGCAAAACAATTCAATGTGAGTGCCGGCAACACATCCATGCACCCAAACATGCACCAAAATGTGCCCCTCTGCGTGACATGCTCCAAATGCATACAGTAACTCACCAGCCACCCATCACCATGTGTCCTGGCACACATGAAGCCACCTCTGCCCACCTCACACCAATGCAACATGAACAACCCACGTAGTTACACCTTAACCACCCACAACCCCTAAACTGTGCCCCCCCCGGGTGGCGTGCAGTGAATGACCATGTTACACTTACCCATCATCATGCTGATGGTACCTTCCCAACACATGCATCTGGCCACCGTCTGCATGATACTGAGATGGCCCCCAAAAAGAGAACATTGAGAGGATGGAAAGCCAGGAGCCCCTTCATAGTATTGTCAATGCTATGATATGCCATCCCATCATCAACGTGGCAGGGTGACAATACAGTAAACACTGGCATTGGAGCCACTGATGCTCAGCCCAAGAAGACGTGAACCAAAAATCTCCCCAATTGCCCAGAAAACAGGATCTTGTGGAAGGCAGTACTTCACAGAGGCAGCTGTGAGACTGGAAGGCAGGTCACTGAGGCAACTGTAATGAAACACACAAGCAGACATGAGAAAGCAATGATAAACAGAGGCCAACAACAAACATAGGCAAAAGGGAGCATGCAACAGGAAAGTGCAAGGGAAGTCAGACTTTATCGGTAATTCATTGAATTGGGTGAAATGTGCATTGAACTGTAGTTAGCATTGAAATGTACCCAGCAGCTCTCAAAAAGCGTTATAATAAGTGATGGTACACCATGCATGGTACATGCTCACCATGGCAACCAACAAGGAATGGACAATCATGTGTGCCTGGTTACTGCGGAGTGCATTGCATCCCAACAATGTGCTGCAGTGCTGGTATGTGTGTGGATTTGTCTTGGGACAGCAATCCCATAAGGGGTAGAAGCACCAAGATTGAACTGCCTGGGTGGGTAGGAATTCCTATTAAAACAATCTTCCTACAGGAAGCCATGTGACAGCCAAGACACATATGTAAAGTGCAAGGAAACACTCACCACCACCACTTTAAAGACGTGCCACAGCGCACAAACAGCCAGGGCAGCCACCCTCATGACAACTCACCAACTAAGGCTGTATAGTGATACCTACCCCCAACTAGGATCTCGCAACCAGTGCCACCATGATCATCTGGAAAAAACAACATGCATACACAAACCGGCCTAACACCATATGTCACATGCACCCGCACCCAAGAAGCTGGACTCGTTCCCCCCAAACAAGTAAAATAAAAGCAACCCCACACAGTGCCAGACTCCATGCCTCAAAACAGAACACAAGTCATACCCTGAGTGCTCTGCATCCCACCTGCAAATACATTTGCAAATCGCAAAGACATGCTTTGCAACAACTTCAAGATACTGTCCATCCATGACAATTCATGTAGGGAACACAAAAGTAGGCATGCGCCACCCAGTGTACATGGATCACAGAGTGCAAGAACGAGAAAGGACACAGAGTGATGATTGATGAGCAGTGGAGAGAGTGAGAGGGACAGCAAAAAACATTGCAAGGAGGAGACTGTGTGGAGTGGAGATGAGGATGGACATGCCTGACACCACAGTGTGTGAGGGCAAAGAGAATCCACCCTACAGAAGAAGATGGGGATAGGAACACCTCTTCAAGTACCAACCTGGTTGGAGAGCGCAGAAGGGTCATAGATGGACAAGGACCACATGTAGTGGTACACGAAGGACACACGTGGCTGGCAGTGAAGGGTAGACTGGCAAAAAATGGGCACATGTGAAAGGTCAACCATCAGCTCAACATCAAAAGACCAATGTACGCTACACCCCTGCAAAGAAGTCACTCCAACCATATACCCAGATCCCACACCAATCAACATATACCCCGATACTACCATACTGCAAATGGACCTCCGGACAACATGCAGATCTTCCCTCATCCCACAATACACCACACACCCTGATTGCAACTGTCCCAGGAAGTGTGCATGGATTCCAGGGTGCATTTGCAACTCACACTGGGTGAACAGAAGAAGAGAAGTTGTAGGGAGTGGACGATCATACACCTGCATGGGTCCCAAATGCGGGCACGCAATGTTCACACACTGACAGTGGCAGATGACATGAAGAAGGAATCAAAACCAAAGAACATGCTACACACCCTTTTGCAGATAAGCAACAAAATCAAACACTGTAAGGAAAGTGTCCTCATTGTGTAAAACAGAACCAGTCAGTCACAGGAACACATGCATATATTTGTGTAACCCAACATGCATCAAGTGTGACAAACATGTCCTGTGGAGTCAATGCACACAAGAGGCCAGAAAGATAATCCATAGTCTACATTATGAAGCGCTGCAGTGGAGGATGAGGATACATGAGAATCAATGTGTGGAGGATACATGAGAATCAATGTTGGGGCACATGTTGAACCATAGCATGTCTGGGCAGGTCATGGAAATGTATAAGGAAGTGGATTGTGAAGTGGCACAGGTCAAAGAGAGAGGCATGCACAGGGAGTACCCCCGCAGGGCACAGAAGGAAACATGTGGACAGGAGAATTGAAAGGTTGGCAGTAAGGACACATCATCATGGTTGGTCATGCAGATGCACAGTGAATTCATGCCATCAGTCAGTACGTACATCCAGACTGAATGAAACACTGCCAATGGGTAAAGTGTGTATGGTGCTGTCATTTCACTTCCAATCATGGTGTCAATAATCCGAATGCATCCACACAAACAATGCACACGCATAGAAATGTAACTGCAAATACACACACATGCATGTGTACAGCCACACATCTGCCCAGACATTCCCCAAGACAAAATGTTAAGCGACCAGTATGTTAAGATGTGTACTGCATGCAAAAACCATGGTGACCAATAACACTGACACAACATGTGAGGAATCGCACATGTTTACCTGCTGGCTGAGCAGGCATGATGTGATTCCCTCATCACCTCCACCAGGAACTGTGCCTCCAAATTCACGAGAGGAGGGCCAGTGCCTGCCAGACGGCATGGGGACTCGCCATGTAAACGTGAGCAGGGTGGAACTGCCATGGAGAGCAGTCACTGCATGATTCTGTAGCACTGCAAAAACATGTGACAATGCAATACAACAGATGTATTTCACAATCATGTATAAGGCATACCTGTGTTAAGATTCACTTAACCCAATGCTACCTGCACATGCCCTCCTGTTTCCCACGATGCAACCATGGCAGTTGACCGCACTCTGCATGGCTGCTTGTCCACAACTGCATCCATCATGCTCTCAAGAGTGCAACTGCACATGTCAAGGGAGCCCAAAAAATGAATAAAATCCACCTTGGAAAGGGAAAGAAAAGCTCACATCCGGGCCAGGGGAATCGAATAAACCATCGAAAAGTATCCATGCAGAATCAAGTGGAACCAAAAAAATTAAAATAAACCCTGGCCATGGAAAATAAATTTTTAAAAAAGGTCCATCATGGACGGGGCGGGGAGGGGGGAGTGGTAGGGTGCTTGTCAATGTCCACATGAGTGGACCAACTATTTGACTAAAATGAAATTTAAAAAACCTCCATGGGCTCATGGACCTCACCGCAACGGTTGCCAAGGAGGCTGTTATGTGCTGGCACCCCCATCCTGCTGTTGATCTTCAGGAGGATGTGCTGTTGGAACCACACCACGCAGTGCCAAGGTCTGGTCTTCAATGGCCATGGCCAGACGTGACACAGTTGAATGCACCAGAACAGTGAGATTGGTGAGGGCATTTACCCACGGATGGCTGCAGAGTCTGTATGCGCTCTCACCGGTGATGCATTGAGTTGCTCATAAAGTGTCTGCCTGAAGGCATCCATCTCCTCATGGATCAGTGTCCTAGTGGCTGAGAGTTCCTCATTGATAGCGGTCCTCATGGCAAACATTTCACGCCTCAGGGCTTCATTGTATGCCTGAAGATCAGCCTTTCAGCCCCTATTGTTCCCCTCCATGGGCAGTATGTGGGAGCAGCATGAGGACCGCATGACCTGCAGCTGTTGCTCTACCCGGGCCGCTGGCGGGGTCATGGACTTGTCTATTTTATCCATCCCTTCAGATATTTTGTCCAACGCATTCCCATGTTGGAGGGCCGCACACAACATCTGCTGCTCCCACTATGTCTCCCCAGCTTGCACACATCCCCACCGTGTGCAGGGCCCATGGTGGTCAGGTGCAAGGTTCCATGCCCATTGCTGCAGTGCCCATGACTTTGGCTGCAGGTTTGTAACCCTTTCTTGGACATCAGCCCAAGGACCCGAATCCAAATCATGGGAGGGTGGCTTTGCAGCCATAACCACTGCAGACAGGGGGACAACCATTGACTGGCCTTGTGAAGACAGTTGCCCTGCCGCAGACTCACAGCCCCATCTGATCTGCCCATCAGGCCACTTACCTTTGCCCTCTTTGAGGTATGCACATCAGGTTCAGAATAAAAACCAGCAGAGTCAGAAGAGTCTGAAGAGTCTGCAGCATGACTCAGGATGGTCTGGAGCAACAGTGGTTTCTCACGGCCTACCACACCACGTCCCCCACTGGTGGTATGACACACCATTAACTCTGCCTCCTCCATTGCATCTGGTGCATCCTCACCTGCAGATCATCAGAGAAAGACATATTGATCCATGTACAAAGAGACAACAATGCACATATGATTCAAGAAACAAGAAATGGCAAGACACACACCCATCAGACATTGTGCATTCACACACTTGGTCCAGTAAGCAACCGATGCATGGCATTTGCTGACAAGTGACCCCACCCTGCTCATAATGTCCATGTCATCACTGGCACATTGATATTCAACAGTGGGGTAAATGCACAACGAGGGCCATTCAACTGTTAAGTTGCCACACATACCAGGTGAAAAGTAATGCACATGTGACATTTGAATGTTCAATGACATCACATGGCAACAGCCACACATCCATGTTCTCAGACAACACCATTGCCAACACATGACACACTGATCAGATCTGGGACAGGGAACTCGAGACAATGAGGACCTGCATGAAGGCGTGGAAAGGGAAGAAGCCCATGAGTCAGAAAGTGTGCCTTCTAGTCAAGGTCTGTGAAGTGCAGAAAAACTGAGAGTGGATTGAGTAATGTAAACGAGGTCCATTGATTCACAAGAGTGTCAGGTGAGTAGCCCCATGCAGTGGGGCCAAAGTGTGGGAGGGTAAGAGGGAGAATGCGTGACAATGATTAGGCTCTCAGTGTCAGTGGACTTGAGTCACTGTGTGTGTGGTCTGTGGACACTTATGCAATTACATTCTTGGAACACAGCAAGGTGCGTTGACAGACAGCTCAGATATGCATCGTGACAAGAAAACCCATAGGAGCATGTGACAAATGGAACATGCAACTCTGCATGGCATGGCGTGAAAGTAATTCTCCAGGACTCCCACTCCTTGTACCTGCTCAAGGAGGACAAATTGGCTCGTGGCCTCTTCATGCAGCATCATCTGCTCCTCCTCTGCTGGACCCCCTCCGGTTGCCAGTGCAGAGGACACGTTAACACTCAGATTGTGCTTGGTGCGACGGGTAAGATCATTCCAGTGCTTCTGAACCTGTTAAGTAGTGCACATCTCCACCCCTAAAGCGTTTATCTGGTCTGTGACACACTGACAATGCACCAAATGTTGTGCGGCTTTATGTGTGCTCCCCGCATACACGCACATGTCACAATGGTGATTGGTCATGTAGTCAATGAGGATCTGGAGCTCCTCATCGGTGAAGTTCTTCCTCTGCGGGCCAGTGTCCTGTGCCGTGTCTTGGGGTTGAGCCTGTTCCTGCTGTGTGGGGCGTCCCTTCCTGCCACGAGTGGCACAGGGTGTTGGTGCTCCCCCTGTTTGGTTGGAACCACGTTGGCATTCAGGTGATGGGCCACCTGTGGACTGGGGCCTGCTATATCCTCCTGGGGCTGGGGAAGATGTCTCCACACCACGTCCCTGACTCCCTGGGGCTGGGGCAGGTGTTCCATCACCACGTCCCCTACCCCGACCCCGCCTGCCACCTTTCCCTCTTAGGGCTTTTCCACTTATGTCCCAGGTGTAAGAGATGAATGGAAGGCACACAAAGTTATTGTCCTGGGCAAAATGAATAAGGGAACAGTCTATGTGATGTGCAATGTAGATTTGTAGTACAGCAAACCTCAATTGTACCCCAAAGTGGAAAAATATGCGGTACATGATACTCAGTGGCACGCAAAAACTGAAAAAGTGCATA
Organism: Ambystoma mexicanum; assembly: GCF_040938575.1. Classification (NCBI taxonomy): domain Eukaryota; kingdom Metazoa; phylum Chordata; class Amphibia; order Caudata; family Ambystomatidae; genus Ambystoma; species Ambystoma mexicanum. Next base: position 638,618,937 of record NC_090925.1, read on the forward strand.
TGCGACACCTAGAAAGTGTTGATAATGAAAAAAGAGGTATGTGATACGCAGTGGCACTCAAAAATACAAAAAGTGCATATGCTACACCCGGAAAGCTTCCGAAAATGAAAATAGAGGTATGCAATACACAGTGGCAACCACAAACAGAAAAATTGTATACACGATAGACTGCGCAGAGGCATAACCCCCAAAACCCCAAAAAAGCTGCAAGCTACCTGAAGGGAACGGACTGCATGGTACCCCAAAATATGTGTAAATGACACTACCCCATCTTTGTTCCTTCGCGATCACAGCCAGTGATGTGTTTCCACGTCTTTATGTATCCCTGTCACTGCTGTGAGCCATGTAGGCATGCTGCATGTAGCGCGTATCATGTAACGTATGTGATGAGGCCCTTTACTATGTTTTTGGCTGCCTTCGTAGTGAGACACGGAAAAGCCACTCTCCTGCCTCTGTGCCATTTTGCCTGCCTCCTGCTTCCTTGTTGTGAGTGCCTGTCTTCCCGCCATTGCCTATGCTCCTGTCTCCGGCCCTGTGACCACCTCAGCTGCTGTTCCGTACTCCCACCTCAGCATACCACCACCACTGCTCCATGGCCCATCTCCAGGACCATGTTACCCACCCACACCTGCCTCAGGGCTTGCCAAGTCCCACCATCTTGCTCAGACCAGAGTCGCAACCCCATGACAGTGAGGCAGAGGGCTGTGAACTTCAGCTCCAAGGAAGTTGGCATCCTGTGGAGAAATTGCTGGAGAACTGTGAATCCCCCTTCGACCCAGTGAAGCAACACGGCAAGGAAGGACGTCACCAGATCTGGGTGGACATAACTGCTGCCATCCACGTGTAGGGGATGGCAGTCTGCTGCTTTAAGACCATCCACAAGTGCTGGGATGACCTTAATTCCAGAACCCACAGCAATGCCCTGCACGCTCTTAAGTCTGATGTATCCGTGGAAGGGCACCGTTCTGGCAGGTGCATGCTCTTCATGACCAACATGCAGGTCCTGGCCAGGTTTTACCCGATGCTGCATGCCCAGATCTGTGAGTGGCAACAATGTCTGGAGTCTGCTGGGGAGTAGGCATGTGGTGCAATGCCTAATGGTGCATGTGTGTTGTGCATGTGCATGCATGTTTGTGTTGTTACCCGTGTGTTGGCTGCATGTGTTTTTCAGCATTCAACAACAGCATGCAGGGCATTGACAATGTACCCCCTGTGTGAGGTGTGACATCTGTGGATTTGCTATTTACAGCGTGTGTCGTAGAGTTGAGCCAACCGTGCACATTTTATGTCACTAGTGGCTGAAATGTGCTTGGATGACAAGTGTGCCAGATGAGTATGTGGTGCCCATGTCACGTGCATACATGATGTCCATGTTGTTGTACTGTGTACTGACATAGGCACTGTGTGACTATGCATCGCCAACGTTTGGAGGTGACATGTGCATTTGAATGTTTGGCATTGTTACGTTTCAGCATTGTTTTTGCCGGGACTCTGATGTGAATGTTCATGGCGATGCTTGCAAACTCAGAGTTAATGTGTGCATGCCGTGTGTATGCGCCTGGAGCTATGGCATGCCAACATGTGGCTGTGTTATTGAGGCATGAATGTGCTGCATGCATGCCAGATGGGTTGTGACAGACACATGTTGTTTGTTGTGATTGTGTGGAGAGGTGCCCATACAGGTGTATGCAGGGCCATGCTGGGTGCAGTGCAAATATGGTTGCTTACTGGTAGAGATGATTCCACTGTGTGTCTTGTCCACAATGTGTACATGGCAGCGGGACGGGTCATCACTGTTTCCATGCATTTTGTGTGTGTGCATCCCACCAATTTAGACCATGGCCACCCCTTTACCCCTGTGAAAAGTCTCCCATGGATGTGCATCGGGTATTTGCTTGTTTCATGTTCACTTTCCCATTGGTACATGTAATTCATATTGGTTTGTATCTATGCACTGCCACATTTTGCGGCCTTTACATGTGTATGTGTCATGACTGTGGTTTGCATCGTGCCTGGGTTGCTGTGTCTGGATGTCGATTGCATGTCCTTGTGAGGGGTGGTGGATGTTGTTGGTTGTGCCTTTGACAAATCATGTTCCTATGAATGTTTTTGCTGCAGCACCAGCTTCAACGCAGTACACTGATGTCGCTGTTCTGTGTCTCCTTTCCCACAATTGCTGCAGCTGATGAAGAGGGCAGAAGGGGTGCTGTGGAGAATGGATGCTGGGACCCTTCCACCAGACAAAGGCATAAGCCCCAGCCACTCCTCTACGAGAGCTCATCTTCGGGGATTGATGTGGCTGAGGTAGCGCCTGTACCATCGGGTGTGGCTGCTGGGGTAAGTTCATGGAGGTGAAGGGGACTCCTCAGCAGCGGTGGGACAGGGTGATGTCACACATGGACCATCCACGGAGGAAGACACCCTGGAGGCATCCAGGTGATGGAGGGGGCGGTGGAGGAGGTGCCCGTGGGAGCACAGCCCATGGGGTTAGTTTGGTGTGTCGAGGAGGGAGTGCATGCTGCAACCCTGTCCCATGGGCATGAAGCTGTGCAGGCCACCGTGGAGATGCCTGTGCAAAATTCTGTCCCTGAGCCATTTGATGCAGCAATGCACACCTTCTGGGATGCCTACAACCAGACCAGCATCCCATTACTGGCTGATATGTCCATCACAGAACATGTGCTACCCCTGCTGATGGGCCTGATGAGGTGCACGCACTAGAGGCATGCGTGATGTTGGCCAGGCTACTCATGACCTGCTTGTCAATCATCACAATGAGCTGTACAGCGTTGTTGCCTTTCTGGCAGCAGGACTGTTCACTGGTGGACTCCGTGGGCTGCTCACTGCTGTGACCTCCTCCTCTGCTTCCTCCTTTGTACACTAGTCGTACTCTGGAGTGCCTTCCGGGCCACATACAAGCACAGCCCCTTGTGCATCACTCCTACCCCCAACGCCCTTTCTGGTGGAGCTTGTATCCCTGCCTGAGGTGGAAGTCACAGGTACGGCAGCTGAGTTGGTCACTGTGGTCCTCATTACGAACCTGGCGGTAAGTGAAAAACGATGTCGGTAAAGGATTACCGGCATCGCTTACCACTAGGGCCGATTATGACCTGAGATAGCGCTATTAGCGGCACCGCAATCAACGGTGCCGTTAAAAGCGCCAAGGGCGCGGGCACGCGACTCCTATGCTGGAAATACCGCCATGGCGCTAAGTTGTGAACCTTACGAGTCACGCGGACATGGAAATAATGCCTTTGTGACGGCCGTAAAGTACCTTACCGCCATGGCGCTAATACCGCCATCGCGGACCAACCGTAAATGGCCATGTGCAGTGTTCCCAGCTGAAACAGGTGCACACATTCAGCACAGGTGGAGTCAATACAGACTGGGCAAGCACAAAAGGAGCACCCCTTCCCACACACAGTTACACTATGAATCCAACACTACTGGCAATGCAGGGGCTGCAGGACCTGATTGCAGTGGAAGTGCCACAACAACAACTACAAGAAGTACAACAACAGGCAGCACAGAGGAGACGCAGGAGGAGAAGGAGGGCAAGGCAGGGCCAGCATGCCCCACCAGCAGAGCCAGTGCCACCACGCAGGCAGCCCCCAATTCCATGCATCTGAGTCAGTCCATTCAACCTAACCGCTGACCAGATCCACACCCTGTACTCCCTGGACCGGGACACCATCACCACCATTGTGGAAATGATACATGACGACATAGTCAGCCTCATTGAAACACGCACCGCCATCCCACCCCTACTGAAGGTAGTGTCTGTGCTCCACTTCCTGGCCACAGGCACCTAGCAACACACATTGGGGCAACTGCATGGCATTTCACAACCATTATCCTCACGTACGCTGAACCAAGTGCCTGATGCCCTCCTCAAGCACACAGACAAACACATTTCCTTACCACGGTCTGCCCAGGAGATCTCAAACACCAAAGTGGGTTTCCATTTACTGGCCGGCATACCTGGTTGCATTGGCGCCATCGACTGCACCCATGTGGAATTGGTGGTCCCACATGCCATGGAGGTAGCAATCCGCAACCGTAAGCTATACCACATCAACGTGCAAATGGTATGTGACTCGAACACGATCATCACACAATGTTGTGCCCCATTCCCCAAATCAACCCATGATTCAATGGTCCCGCGGAACTCCTCGATTCCACGCTACATGGAGCGACATGCAGGGCAGAGATCCTGGCAACTCATTGAGTCGCATGTCAGGCTCATGGAAATGTGATGCGGGTAGGTGATTGAGGCATACATGCATACTTCACCTGGCTGAGATGGGAGGGGAGAGATGCATACTTCACCTAGCTGCGAGTGCCAGAGGGAATGGAGCAAGCACATACCCCAAAAGCAGCCCAGACTGGACCTGACACCTGACCACATAATCCAAGATGTAAGCAGCCCTACCATGCCAATGAAGCGGTGTCCCAACCATCCCACAGACATCTGCATGTGCACTGTACCAAATCAGACTGCATCCCCCTTAACAAAATGCAGCTACAAGCAACGACTATAGCCAATACACACCACAAAACACCATGAACTGAAAGGCCAGTCCCCCATCACTGCGTATAAAGGAGTCACATGAGGGTCAAATACATCAATACACCAGTACACTGACACAGATGCCCAACTACATTGCATGACACCATTTGTTGTGCGTAGTGAGAGCATCATGAGGCTGACATCAACGTTGCAAGGATGAAAGCATACGAATTACTGGACATCTGCAAGATCACAGAAACAACCGTCGTGGACTAACACAGTGCATGTGCACTCACAAGGAACTGGAACCCCCAGCGCTCACTAGTCGATGGCATGCAAAACAGTCCATAAGAGGCAGTGCCTTAAGTGGCACTACAAATCGAGCCGGGGCTCATTGAGGGGGCGAGGCCTACCAGCGGGGGCCTTGATGGCCCGTTAGGCCACGCCCCCTTGACGAGCCCCGGCTGAATGGGCTACTGGCACCCCTGCCAGGCAGCCTTTTGTAGAGATTAGCACCCTCTCCCCAATGGAGGAGAGGGTGCTGATCTCTGCATTTATTTTGTATAGGTTTGCCTGGCAGGGGACAGCGCCTCGCCTATTCAGCCTTAATGGTAGTGCTGCCCCTCGCCAGCTGGGGAGGGGCAGCGTCACCATCAAGGCTGAAAGGGTGAGGCCACTGGAAGCAGAGGCCTTTTTCCTAAAGACTGAAACTCCCGCGAATCCGCGGGAGCTTCAGTATTTAGAAAGCAAGACCTCTGCTTCCAGCGGCCTCACGTTTTCTCCATAATGGTGGCGCCGGCCCACGTGGATCACTTGATTAAAGGGATGCCTCGCAGGTGCAGCGCCACCATTGGGGCTGAAAGGCATTTTTTTCTGAAGCCTGAGGCTCTCGCACACGAGCGAGAGCTTCAGGCTGTAGAAAAAAATGTCTTTTCGTGTAGTTGCCGGGGCTGCCAGGGGAGATTAGTGGGCCCCGGCAGGGCCCCGCCTCAAAATGAAATTTCCGAGCCTGCCGGGGCCCAGCCCCAGCAGGCCCCGGCCCACTTAAAGCCCTGATAAGAGTAATACACACAAAGCACTCACATCATGTGACTCCATCCATGCATGGAAATGGGCTTGAGGTGAAGAAACAAATGCATGCCATGGTATCACTCAATTAGGTCAAACATGATGAGTTAACTTACACATACATTGTTGCCCACATGCAGGTGATGCAGGCTATCCTTTGAAGCGGTGGCTCCTTACCCCAGTCCGGAACCCACAGAACAGGCAGGAGGAGGACTATAATCATGCCCATACACGAACCTGTGTGGTGATTGAGCAGACATTTGGCCTCTTGAAGGCACGGTTTCGCTGCCTCAGCAGGTCTGGTGGGTCACTCCTGTACCGCCATGAGAAGGTGGCAAAGATTGTCATGGCATGTGTGATGCTACACAATATGTGCATCAGACGGAATGTGCCCCTGACGCAGAACAGCAACCACCTGACGAAGAAGATGAGGAGGGTGGGGATGGGGCAGCACCCCAGGGAGGACGCAATGCACAGGAGGGACGTGACATGCGTCGGACTCTGATCAACAAAATCTTCTAGCACACATGGATGGGGGGTGTCACATGGAGATGTCACTTGGGGCACTGGGTGTGTCTGGGACATGCACACTGCAGACTGTTCACCAATAAAACACACATACGCAATGAGCAATGTCCACACAAGTGATTTGTGCGTAACCAAAAAGTGTATTGAAATAGTAATTCTAAGTGAACACACCCACTCCCCCCTCCCGCCTCAACTCCCCACACACCAACTTCCCCCCTCAACTCCCCAACACACCCCCTCCCCCCTCAACTCCCCAACACACCCACTCCCCCTCCCTAATCAACTCCCCAAACATCCACTCCCCCTCCCCCTCAACTCCCCAACACAACCACTCCCCCTCCCCTCTCAACTCCCCAACACACCTACTCCCCCCTCCGCCCTCAACTCCCCATAACATGTTGTGGACGACTGTGCTCAAGTGCATCATGTGGCATCAGTACACGAGGCCGCGTCTATTGGCACCCCCCTCTCCCGGCACCCGGTGCACCCCTGTCTGTACGCCGCAGGTTCCTGCCCGATCTGCGGACGGGGCTGGTTCGGGTAGAACTGGCAGACGAGGAGGAACTGGGCTGCTCACATGGACGCAAGTCCCTCATTGTTTGGCCTAGCTCGGAAAGTACGTGCCGCACTGCGGCCAGTTCAGCACAAATGCCCTTAGAAGTGGACTCGATGGCAGCCTTTACAGTATCAGCACATTCGCGCATTTCCCCCTTGCGCTGGCGCATTCTGCGACATGCTGTGTCAACAAGGATGATAGTTGCTGTTGCCGCGTGATTATTTCCTGCATCGACTCCTGTGTTTTGTGGCCTGTGGCTGATGGTTCTGGCGTGTCCATTATGCTGCTCCCCTCCTGCACATCAGCTACTGGGCATGGAGTGGCCGGCCAAGAGTTTTCAGGAGATTGCCCCTGTATGCCATTGTCATGCTGCCTGCACGGGGACAGGTAGGGGGAATGCAGGGAGCCAGTGGGGGGACCCACAACAACATCTTCAACCCCTTCCTCATTGTCTGAGCTAGCTGCGGTGGCAGCAGTCTCACTGATGGTGCTGCTTCCTGCGGACCCAGTGCCTTCAGTGGACACCACTGGGCAGATGGTTGAAGTCGGTGGTGCCATAGTGCTTGACTTGCTGCACATCGGTGCCGTGGCCTGTGATGTGCTGTGGGATTTTTGCTGTTGTGGGGGTTTGCTTTTTCCACCTGAGGTGGAGGGACGGTGTTGTGGCTCTTCGGGCCTGGGCTTCTTGGCAGGTGTTGTGTCTGTGTCTTCATCGGCACTGTCCGAATGAGAGCCTGTGGTGGACCAAAGGAGGGAGAGGGTTAGTGATGGGTCTACGGACAATGAGCAGGCATTGTGATGGCTGCATTCATTTTGATTAGTAGATGGTGCACATTGGAGACAGTGACATACAGGTTGTCTCTCTCTTAGGTGGTAGAAGCATGGAGGCATGTGGGTGGCTACAGAAAGGGGGTGCATAATGCATGTGTACAAGGTGGAGGTCAGCACTGCCTGTAGGCAGTCTTGTGCTAATGTGTCGTGTGGACCCTGTTAGGCATCATTGCACTTCCCAAACATCTGGACATCATTGTGTTGAGTTTGGCATAGCTGGACTTAAGGCCCTGCCTGCGTCGCCTGATGTCGGGGCTCCTCTCTCCATATCTTCGACCCCCTCAATGCTCTCCGTGCCTATGGTTGCGGCACATATCTCCTTCCACGGCTGCAGTTTAATGGGCAACTCAGCTCCTCTGCCAGTCGCCATGCCCAGATTTCTATTGGCCGCCAGTATACTCCTGAAGCGGAGACGTAGATCGACCCACCTTTTTCTGCATTGTCTGGCATTGCGGGGTGTTGTGCCGACGGCACTGACCCTCTGAGCTACCATGGCCCATATGGCCTTCTTTCTCATCAGCACCGGTCTGGTCATCTCCGTGGAAAAGACAACATCGGCATGCTCCTGGAGGGTTTCGGCCAAGATATTTAACTCCTCCCTTGAAAAGTGCTCCTGCCGCAGCCGATCTCCAGTCTTTTTCAAAACTTTTGGCATCGTGATGTGGAATGGGTGTTGTAGAAGGTTTGTGGAGGTTGTGGGGGTCAGGTGTCCACTGGTTGAAGAGGATGGTAATGGATTGTGTTTTTAAAGATGGTCGCTGTGCTCTTTCCCGTTCCTGTGCGGTGACGCAACTTCCGGATCCGCTTATTTACGGTCGCCACTAATAGCGGTTCCCGCTAATTTCGGTTACCGCTACTAGCGGTGACCGCTAATGTCGATGGCTAGGGTGGTGGAGGTGCTATTTGCACGGCATACGATGCCGGTAAGTGGGGTTTTACGGCCTTAAGCGGCATGGCGGTGATTATATTACCAAATTAACAAGGGGGGTCTTGGGAGTCCCTCTGCCAGACATTAGTCCTGGTTACAAGAGACTTAACCAGAGTCTTTAGCTCACTATCTTTCACAGAGAAGAAATATCCCAAACATATCAGTCTTTGTCCTGCCCTGGGGCAGTCCAGCACCGAAATGCTAGGCAATTCTCCTCTGAACAATAGTACCAACAGAAACCCCAGACACGTGTTTCGGTCTGGTTGGACCTCATCAGTAGGGTGGATCTGTGGCTCTCTAAGAATAGTGAGCAAGGGGTCCACGTCTGGATTCCCCTAGTAACTTGGGGTGAGACCCAAAGTTACTTAAATATGCAAATTAACAAGAGGGGTCCTGGGAGTCCCTCTGCCAGACATTAGTCCTAGTTACAAGAGACTTACCCAGAGTCTTTAGCTCACTATCTTTCACAGAGAAGAAATATCCCAAACATATCAGTCTTTGTCCTGTCCTGGGGCAGTCCAGCACCGAAATGCTAGGCAAATCTCCTCTGAACAAGAGTACCAACAGAAACCCCAGAAATGTGTTTCGGTCTGGTTGGACCTCATCAGTGGGGTGGATCTGTGCCGCTCTAAGAATAGTAAGAAAGGGATCCACGTCTGGATTCCCCTAGTAACTTAGGGTGAGACCCAAAGTTACTTAAATATGCAAATTAACAAGGGGGGTCCTGGGAGTCCCTCTGCCAGGCATTAGTCCTGGTTATGAGAGACTTACCCAGAGTCTTTAGCTCACTATCTTTCACAGAGAAGAAATATCCCAAAAATATCAGTCTTTGTCCTGCCCTGGGGCAGTCCAGCACCGAAATGCTAGGCAATTCTCCTCTGAACAAGAGTACCAACAGAAACCCCAGACACGTGTTTCGGTCTGGCTGGACCTCATCAGTAGGGTGGATCTGTGCCTCTCTAAGAATAGTGAGCAAGGGGGCCACGTCTGGATTCCCCTAGTAACTTAGGGTGAGACCCAAAGTTACTTAAATATGCAAATTAACAAGGGGGGTCCTGGGAGTCCCTCTGCCAGACATTAGTCCTGGTTATGAGAGACTTATCCAGAGTCTTTAGCTCACTATCTTTCACAGAGAAGAAATATCCCAAACATATCAGTCTTTGTCCTGTCCTGGGGCAGTCCAGCACCGAAATGCTAGGCAATTCTCCTCTGAACAAGAGTACCAACAGAAACCCCAGACACGTGTTTCGGTCTGGTTGGACCTCATCAGTAGGGTGGATCTGTGCCGCTCTAGGAATAGTGAGCAAGGGGTCCACGTCTGGATTCCCCTAGTAACTTAAAGTGAGACCCAAAGTTACTTAAATATGCAAATTAACAAGGGGGGTCCTGGGAGTCCCTCTGCCAGACATTAGTCCTGTTATGAGAGACTTACCCGGAGTCTTTAGCTCACTATCTTTCACAGAGAAGAAATATCCCAAACATATCAGTCTTTGTCCTGCCCTGGGGCAGTCCAGCACCGAAATGCTAGGCAATTCTCCTCTGAACAAGAGTACCAACAGAAACCCCAGACACATGTTTCAGTCTGGTTGGCCCTCATCAGTAGGGTGGATCTGTGGCTCTCTAAGAATAGTGAGCAACGGGTCCATGTCTGGATTCCCCTAGTAACTTAGGGTGAGACCCAAAGTTACTTAAATATGCAAATTAACAAGGAGGGTCCTGGGAGTCCCTCTGCCAGACATTAGTCCTGGTTACGAGAGACTTACCCAGAGTCTTTAGCTCACTATCTTTCACAGAGAAGAAATATCCCAAATATATCAGTCTCTGTCCTGCCCTGGGGCAGTCCAGCACCGAAATGCTAGGCTCCTCCGCAGGTCGCCATGCCCCGATTTCTATTGGCCGCCAGTATACTCCTGACGCGGAGACTTAGATCGTCCCACCTTTTTCTGCATTGTCTGGCATTGTGGGGTGTTGTGCCGACGGCACTGACCCTCTGGGCTACCATGGCCCATATGGCCTTCTTTCTCATCAGCGCCGGTCTGGTCATCTCCGTGGAAAAGACAACATCGGCATGCTCTTGGAGGGTTTCGGCCAACATATTTAACTCCTCCCTTGAAAAGCGCTCCTGCCGCAGCCGATCTCCGGTCTTTTTCAAAACTTTTGGCATTGTGATGTGGAATGGGTGTTGTAGAAGGTTTGTGGAGGTTGTGGGGGTCAGGTGTCCACTGGTTGAAGAGGATGGTAATGGATTGTGTTTTTAAAGATGGCTGCTGTGCTCTTTCCAGTTCCTGTGCGGTGACGCAACTTCCGGATCCACTTATTTACAGTCGCCGCTAATAGCGGTTCCCGCTAATTTCGGTTACCGCTATTAGCGGTGACCGCTAATGTCGATGGCTACGGTGGCGGAGGTGCTATTTGCACAGCATACGATGCCGGTAAGTGGGGTTTTACGGCCTTTAGCGGCATGGCAGTGATTATATTACCGGCATGGCGCAATGCTCGTGCCTGAGAAGTCGTAATGTGCCGCTTTTAGCGGTCTCTGGCCAGCACGGACACGTTAATTGCGCCATGCGGGTAATGGCCGTTACTTACCACCAGGGTCGTAATGAGGCCCTGTGTCTACCCAGACACTGACAGTGGCACAGGCAATGGAGGGACAGCAGGCAACACAGAGCAGTGCAGGTGCCGTTCTCCCCCCAATGAAGATCATCAGGTCAGAAGACGTACCAAAGCAGCGTGTACAGGACACAGCAGCAGCAGATGGCAACTAGGAGGAGGAGGAATGCAGCAGGCAAGACCACCACAAGGTGGCAAATGACTACTTTGAGGCAGAAGGACCATGTGGCAGCGCTTAACGCTATGGCTTCCGTGTTCCGTAATTATGTGAGGCAGCTGCTGGCAGAGAGGCAGCCGGCACGTGAAGCACTGGTGATGGTGGCCAGGGCTGAGTTTGCGCTGCGTTGAGCGAGGAGGTGGGCTGCCATCCTGGAGGCAACTTGCAGGGTGGCGCAGGACTCTGAACTGCATATGCTTTCCACCCTGCAAGCCCTCCCGGAATCAAAGGGGGCCAACCTGATGGAGGAGGACGTGGCTTGTGACTCAGCCCTGGTCAACAGGTTGGGTAACATTGGGGATGAGGACTAGCTTGCTGCCTTTGTCCATAGTTATTTAGGTATAGATTTCATTTATTATTATTTATCTTTCGCCCCACACTTTGGTGACTTTCCATCTCTTTTTTTATGTATATAGTTATTTAGGTATCATATGATATGATATAATGTGGCATATATAATGCACCTGTAAACACGTGTTTCTAGGGGTGACACGACAAGGAGGGGGAAACAAAGGGAGGACAAAATAACGTTCTTACTAGGCCTTGTATCATTCAGATCATATAAGTGCAGGGAAGAGGATAAGTGCCATGGGGGAGAGGAAAGTGGAAGTGCAGTTAACTCACAAGTGTAGCCAGCGAGTGGCTCGTAAGTGCAGAGAGAAGGGCCTGTAGGGTTTCAGATACAGACCTTTAAGTTCTGGGGAGCCCGGAGGCAGTGTGAGGGCAACTGGTCATGCAGGAGCCTGGGCTTGAGTTCAGAGGGTGACCAGTGGACCAGTGCGCGGAGCAGTCAGGTGTGTAGAGGAGGTCCCAAATACAGCCCACACCCCAACAATCAACTTTGAAGTACCAGGAATGTTCACACCGAGATATGTGACATATGATAAGCAAATAAACCAGCAGAGAGCGGCAGTGGGGCTCTGCCCAGTACCTATCAGAAGAACTATGCCTATTCAAGTACCAGTACTGAGGAAACCATGGACAGTAAGGTACCCATTGAGAAAGCCATATCAACAAAGGAGACGAACCGAAGATCGATTGAGTATGTTGAGTGCAGTCCCTGAAGAAACCAAAAAGGACTTAATGGAAGACAAATGGTGACAGCACAAGAACCTAAACCTGACTCACATGTAGAAGAAATGACGACCAGAGAATGACATGAAGAGACGAAACGCCATGAACAAAGGATATTGCGAACCTAAACTGAAAAGACAATTTCAAAGTAAAAAGTTTTAGCAATGAGCATGGCGAAGATCCTCAACCAGTTTACATGTGTACATATGCTTGAAACTGCAAGAAAGCTTAGAGAATTGTGCGGCTGGCCATGCTTAGTAGAGGGATAGTGCGGCAAGCACCATATACATATCTACCTCAAATAAAGCACATTATATGAAGTATACTTCCACTTTGCACAAAAAGCAGAATTAACAAAAAGTACTAAGGCCATTCGAGAAAGCTTTCACATTCAACGAAATCAGGAGCAGAGCCGCAGAAAAGAAACTCAGCAGAGGCAACTCGTGCCTAGGGAACCAAGGTCGTATCCATCAAAATGAATGAGCAGTAGCTACAATTAACTGAAGCAAGGACCAGAATATAATGCTTTGAAGGGGCAAGATAAGAAGGTGAAGGAAGGTGGTGGGTGAACATAAAATGAAATACACGCATTGTTGAAGAAAAGGCAAATCCACGGTGTCTGAATCATGTGACCAGCCGAACGAACAGAAGAAAGACCCCCACACCTACGCATGGCTGTGAGCCAGGAGAAGGTCTGTATCTGAAACTTTTGGCAGAAGATGCAGTCTCGAGGCCAACCACGGCAAAATAATTGACACATAGCCACTAAAGTGATGATTGATTGAAGGAAGGCCAGGTGAGTTGAGGAGCATCCTGGACCTGGCCGACCATTCTGCGTGCTGCTAAGCAAAGTGAACAAGTATGCATGGGGTTGGTGCCAACCCAATCACAGTGGACCAAGTAATCTAGGGTCCTATAGTTAGTAGAACCAATGGGATTTCGTACTTTTAGTGATGTCTGCAGTAGTCATTTTTGAAGGAACGGCTTAGATGCCCACCTGACAGTGTTTTCCCAATCCCCTCACTCCGTTACCATATACAGATATAGTACCTATAGTAAAGTTACCTTTTCCAAACCAATAGAATTGCATGTCAACTTTTGGGTGTTAAATGTCAATGATGACAAGTTTTCACTATAAATGTTAGGATTTTTATGAAGTTTATTGGAGTCGAAGCGAGAAGGAAGATCGCACCATTGCTGATATTCATGACTCCCCGTTTTTTGTACTTGTCATTAAATGGACTCCCTTTGCCAAACCGTTGAGTTGTCCTTATTGATTGGTGTTGAAGTATATATCTGCACCCCCAGCCATCTCACGGGTGATGGCATCTTGTCTTAAAGTGCTTCTGAGCAAACTCCGACTCTATGGGCCGGTCGGGGGTCTCGGAGCACACTTGGTAGCAGAGGATGGTTATCAATTATCGATTAGAATAAGACAACCATTGACTATCGACATAAAGTAACTCTAGTTCCTCGACAAATAGAAGATATAACATTTTGTGGAAATATCGGGATTCGAGTTTGCAGTGATTGGTGCTCGCTCATATTGTTGGAATTGTTTAAGTCACGTAAAGCATTGACCAGTTATATATGAAGGGAAAGGGAACAGATTTAAGCGTGGAAGACATAACCTCATTAGCACACATGTGCAAACAGTTGCCCAAACTTGCACCTAAACTGAAAAAGTACAGTGCAGAATGGGTTTAAGGAACCGCCCACAAAACGTTTATGCCTTGGCCACAGGGCGGGTCATTATCTAAAGCAGTTTTGCAGCAACATATGACGACATACTTGCACACCACATAAACAGGGAAAAAGTTAGACAAATGCCTAGCTAGCCTAGAATTGTGGAAAATGTATCAACAAGACAAGGAAGAGGAATCACCATCATACTGGATACTTAATGTAGGCACAGAGCGGGGTGAGACGCCCTCAGCGCCACCTGCCCCATCTGAAACAAAGATTGAGAATGATAAGGACGAAGGGTTATACCCGTTGAGAGAATTGAAAGCAGCCACAGGGTATAGCATATGAGTCACCTACGCAAAGTAGTGACAAAAGTCCAGATAAAGATAGAGATAGAGATATCACCTCCAAAGTCCCGACAAGGAGAGACACGTTGACGAGAGAAGAGACCAGACACAGGCAAGGTCATCTCTTGACAAGGAGAGAGAAGGAAAAAGATGGAAAGGAAGCAAGGATAGAACTGATGAGATAGCACTGGCACAGAATGAATGGGTAAGAGGGCAGATTCTGTTGAAACTTGACGGCAAGGGCATTGATGACGCGAAACAAAAGGAGAAGTTAGACAATGTACAGAGGAAAGATAGGGAAAAAGACAAAGGATTGAGAGATGAAAGAATAAAGAAAAGAGATAGACAGAGACGAGAACAGTTATATTGTGAAGAGCAAGAAAGGCAACGCGATCGCAAACAGAAAGCAGCCACTGAACAAGGCAGACAGGAGTAGCGAAGGTTAGATGAAGAATAAAGGATACGAGAAAACAGAATAAAGAGAGAAAGGGATGAGGAGATCCGAAGGGCAACTGAACGTAGGGATGAAAACAAAAAGGAGGAAGATAGGGTCAGAGAGGAAGTGAGGACGCGCAAAGAGTTTGATGATGATATAGAACCTAAGCGAAGACAGAGAGTACGCGATCTTGAATAACTGGAAAGAGAGATTAAAAAACCTGAGCCAGTAGTAGATTGGGAGGACATAGAAGATTCTTTCCTGAGTACCATTCAGTACCAGGCACATCTAGAACAAATATCGAGGATGACTTCAACACGAGAAGCATCGGAGAAACAATCGATAGGATATATGATGAAATGGGGCTAGAACAAGTACCCCAAGGGGAGGAGGAAAACAAGCGCCTGGAGGGCACTCAGCTTTATGACACTGAGGATGTCTCCAGAAGCAGTGGGAATAGAGAACTTTCCCTAGATAGATTAGAAATAAGCAATAGCAAAGAGGATGCAAGAAGTTGCACAAGTTGGGGGCAGACAATGTCTGACACCGAAAGAGAGGAGCATGAAGAAACAGAGGAGGAAGAGAGAAGATGCGAAAGATGATTCTCAAGGGGAAAAGGAATAAGATGGTGAGACACTAGTGAGTCTGCACCGAGGGCATCAGAGTCAGCCACACAATCATACCGACACGAAGAAGTATCTCACAGCCAGAGAGGGATGTCTCCACCACCCTGTGTGAGCCGGCTAAGGACACTGCCAGGTAGGCGGCGATGCAGGAACATTACCCTTGCGACAGACAGGAGAACAATGAGAGAAGAGAGAGAGGGCTATGCATCTCAATTTCCGTTACTCGAGAAAGGTGGAGCAAGACCACAATATATTCCATGGATTGGGAAAACCTGAAAAACAAGCTTGCAATGTTAACGTCGGGAGCCAGGAAATGAATAATCGAGCTTGAAAACATGATGGGAGGGAACACATTAGCTATCAGGGATATCAAAGGTCTCTTAATCGCCATACTTGGTGATAGAGCAGACAATAAGTGGACATGGGCGGTTTACCCTGGTATGACCACAGTTAATACTGCACATGATGGAGCTCCATTTAACAATAGCAGAGCCGCGGCATGGAAAGCACTATGAGTGCTATACTCAGATACTTCCGATATGGGAGCTATCATGACATGGAAAATGAAGGAGTCAGAAAACCCAATAATTTACATACAGAATTTTCAAAACGCCTGGGTACTCGAGACTCGGGAATCTTGGGGGAAATCTGTACCCGTGTTCTACCATATATTGTGCCAAGGGCTGCCAGAATCATTACAGAAACAGCTCAAGAAATTGGTGGGAATCGAGGCCAAGCCATGGTCAGAAATACAGTTGACCATCACACACTATTGCAGACTGCTACAAGAAAAGAATCGCAAAAAAGAAGCTGCACGAAAGGGTGAAGAGGCAAAATTAGTATAGAAGAAATTGTCAAAATATGCTCTCAAAGGAGCCATGATAACTAACACAGCTGAGTCGAGCATGCCACAAGTCACTAATCCACAGCAGAATAATCAGGGCAATACTGTGTTTTACCCCAGGGGAAGAGCATTTTGAGGAAGAGGATGGCAGAGCAATCAGGGAGGTTTCCAGAATAATCAAGGGGGTTTTCAAAATATGCAAAATGGCAATCAAGATATGTCTAATGGGCAAGTGATCAGACCACCCCAGTATGTTGGTTGTGTGGGATGACAGGGCATTTAACGCACACATGCAGGAATCGAGCCATGATGCAGAACGGCCAAGCGATAGGAGCATGTGCGGCGAATCCACCTGCATTCTTACAGCAGGGAGTTGCACAAAATCGCACAGTGCAACAACAAATGCCAGGAGCACAACAAGGCTTACAGCCCCAGAATTCAGTGAGTTTTCCACAAGGACAGTCCCAACAGTCACCGATGCAACTGTCACAGACAGTGAGCACAGGGCAGATCGTGAACCCTGGTATGAGGAGTAACACCGGCCATTCGCCCAAGGTGGGAAAAAATTATATATGGACTAGGATAGCTCATTGGGAACCCTGATTTGTTGTATCCTATCAGTGACACCAGACCCTCACCGGGAACCAAGGGGGGATGCCATTATAGGGATAAGGAAGATTTCTTCTTAGTTGACACAGGTGCAACACGTTTGTGTATACGTGAGGGCAAGTTTTCCTTGTCCGGCAATGTTATAAATACTCAGAGTTTCACAAGAGCTACAAGTTGTGTTCCCTTTACAAATGCACTTCCTGTCTCTATAGGAGAATTTGAGATGAATGTGCCTCTAATATATTCACAACAAACCCCAGTAAACATTTTGGGTCGAGATCTAATGACAAAACTAAATATGATAATCTAGTTCACGAAGGAGGGCATAGTATGCTCAACTCCAGGAATGCACTATTCAAACGTATGCATACGCAGGACACACAGCCATGAGAGCCATTCCATTAGAGCCAGAAATATTCACATATGGAATGCGTGTGCTAATGGCAGGACTGCCAGGCCTTGCTGAGAAACCCATAAGGACCCCAGATGAATTTCTGTTCAGGCCAAGAATAACTATGCACGAGGAAAGGGGACAAGTATTTCCTTTAATGATACATACAGCTGCAATGCGATATTTTGATCGATGGTCATGATGATGAAGGCCGACAATGGTGCACAGTAATCACCATTGAAGAGGGGTATTGATTGACTGATGTCACTGATGACGATAGACGAAGGAGAAACAACAGTGGAGGTGAGCCTCAACTTTTGGGTGAAAATGATCAAAAGAGAAGTGCCTCAGAGGATGATATTAGCACAGAACCGCCCTGAAAATTTAGAGAGTGACATGGCACAGGTGCCATTCTCAGTGTGGACCACAGGACCCTATGACGTAGGTCAATTGAAAGTAGTCGAGGAAGTAAAGATTAAACTGAAGCCAGGTGCAATTCTACTGAAAGCACAACAATATCACATGTCCAGGGAGGCAGATGAAGGGATTTTTAAGACAATTTCAGCTATGGTGGAGCAAGGCATCTTAGTGACGTCAGAGTCGTCATGCAATACTGTGGTTTACCCTATCAAAAAATGAATAGGGGGGCATTAGAGGCTAATTCAAGATCTAAGGCTGATAAATTATATTGTTAAGGCTGAGTTCCCTTTAGTCCCGAACCCAGCTACAATTCTATGTAATATACCTGTTGAGGCAAAATATTTCACAGTGATTGACTTGAAAAATTCATTTTTCTCAATCCAGGTGCACCTTGACTCACAAGATCTGACATCATTCACATTCAGACAGATGCATCTGAAAAGCACAAGGCTACCCCAGGGGTGCTGTGAGTCTCCTTCTATCTTTAAGAGTCCTGCAGATGGACCTAAGCAATATTACATTAGAGAGTGTTGTCTTGCAATATGTAGACGACATATTAATTTGTAGCATGAAAAAGGAGCAATGCAGACACAATTCTGTTCATCTATTGACTATATTGGTTGAGAAAGGATATAAGGTTGACAAAGAGAAGTTACAGTATTGTCAACGAGAAGTACTATACATAGGTCAGCTGATCTCACAAGAGGGAAAAAGAGTTACCACAGAAAGAGCTGAAGCCATGCTTAACACAGCCAAGCCACATACGGTAAAGCAGATTCAGAGTTTCCTAGGCCTATGCAACTATGTCAGGGCATGGGTTTTTGACTACAGCTCCTACACCAAGCCATTGCTTCAGGCCCTAAAGAAGGCACAAGTAACGGAAGAAAAGATTGAATGGTCTAAGACCATGGAGGAAGGATTTTCTGAGTGCAAAAGAAGCATTTGCACGGCACCAGTTTTAGGAATCCCCAATTATGCAGAGGAATTTTACCTGTTCTCACACACGAATTGCAGCATTATGACGGCAGTTCTCACACAGAGAACCACACTGGGGTACAAGTCTTGGCATATTATAGTGTCAATTTGGACCCAGTAATGGGAGGTAATTTCCCTTGCGAACAAAGTTTGGCTGCCACAGCATTTGCAATCGAGAAGGCTACTACCATTGTGATGGGATGCTCCATGACGTTGTATGTCGAGTACTCGCTATTTGCTATTCTAGAGAAACCGAAAGGCACACTGACATCTCAGAGAGCTTCTGCTTATGAAGTGATCATATCGAATCCTTCGATTAAGATAGCCCGATGCAAGATAGTGAACCCAGCTATGTTTATAGCTGAGCCAGTCACTGAGGGACAGCCAATACATGACTGTGCAAATTATGAAGAATTCTATGATGAAATCCCCAGAGTGAAAGAAATGCTTTGGCAGAAGGAGAAAGTGTCTTCATTGACAGCTGAATCGATCAAACCGATGGGCAAAGATATACAGGTGTCGCTGTAATAAAACACACAGCAGATGGACAATTTCGAGTACTCCTTAGTGCACGAATACCATCTCATTATTCAGCACAAGATCAGAAATATTGGCATTGATACTCACGATTGAGAATCACACAGACCAGGAAGTAACAGTGTACAGTGACTCTGCCTATGTGACATCAACAGTGCACACAGGCCTAGCATGCTAGAAAAGGAGGGGCTACCTACGAGCGGACGACACGCCAGTACAGCATGCAGCCTTGTTAGACAAACTGATCAATGCACCACAGCTCCCAGTGGGCATAGCGGTCATGAAATGCGCTGCCCACACGAAAGGGGACAGATTTTATCTCACGCGGAAATCAAGCAGCGTATACGGAAGCCAAGCGTAATGCATCCAAGAGTGAGACGATCATGGAAGTGGAAGTCACTCACACAAATGTGAAAATGATGGTTGCATGGATTGCACCTGAAAGTTATAATAATCTGGGATAAACACAGTTAATGGAACTCCAACGGGAGGCACCGCAGGAGTAGAAAAATGTTTGGAAGCGGTGAGGGTGCTCTTTAAACTCCTCTGACAGCTTGTGGTGACAAGACAGCACTGGTAAACCAGTAATGCCTATAGCCCTGTTAAAATTAGTGCTGGAGCAGTTATATTACCCAGCACAAATGGCAAAAGAGAATCCAGCGGCAACGCTCGCAGAAGAGTGGTTCATACCAAACGTAGCGGAACATGTTGCACCTTTTCTGGTGAACTGTATAATTTGCCAACAGTTCACAGCTGGGCACACATTGAAGGTAATTAGAGGAGTTATCCCAAGGCCTAACAGACCTTTTCAACACTTGCATGTCGATTATGTCGATATGATTCAAGTATGTAACGGGTACAGATATTTAATTGTTGTGGTGTGTCCATTCTCTAGATGGGATAGAAGCAGGTCCCTGTATACACCCAGACTCTACCTGTGCAGCCACCTTTCTAGTGAGGGAGGTATTTCCCAGATGGGGGGATATGTGAAGTCATGAGATCAGATAACGGGACCCACTTTGTAAATGAAGTTTTCGAGCAGATTAGCTTGTTGCTTGGTATAAAGCACACATTCTCATCGGTGTATCATCTGCAAGGTAACGGAATATGCGAGAAGCTCAACGGCTTATTAAAGGAAAGGATGGCCAAGTTGAAGCTTACTCTATGAAAGGGATGGTTGCACTGCCTTCCTTTGGCATTGTATGCACTTCGGAATCAACCCGGTTCTGACCATCATCTTAAGCCACACGAAATATCCACAGCAATAAGAATGCGCACTCCACTGACACCCCGAGACAGAGCTAGATGTGATGCCCAGTCAACAGGAAAAATCGTGGGGTCTGAAATGCATAATTACTTGAATTGCATGATATCTTTACTGTAATTTCAGGCCAGCTGCAGCAACGACGAAAAGGGTGCAGGGCAGCACGGAACACAGAAGGAGATATTAATGAAAGCACAGTGTAAAGACCGGAGGGGGGGTCTGCACTTCCGCTCTCTATATGGTAGAGGTGAGGCACAGAGACCCCTGCCAAGATTCTCTATTATGGTAACGTAGTCGAGCAATCAAGGCCTAGCTTCTCGGGAGGTGATGCGAGCTGGTTCTTAAGTACAGTGTAGTCCCTGAACCCCCACGAAGGAATGTCCACACACTGTATCGGTTAAAACACAGTCTTTATATAATTAATATTCAAAGTCATATACACGATCACAAAAACTCACTTCGTACTCCGAAAATCGACAATGGTAAATATGTACAGTTCTAAAGTGGTACCACTAACGTTACTCGATCTTATTAAAGTGCATATGGCCAGAATGACACACAGATCAAAATAAAGAGGAAACCAGCAGTAGAGAGAGGAAGGGAAGCAGGATGGTTGAGCAATAGGCAGAATACTGGTAACTACCGTTAAACACATCTCTGTGTGGAGATCTATCCACCTGGGCAACCTGTAGAAGAAAAATACAAGCCCAGTCCATATATTGATCACCCTTAGACTTCCCAATAGTTCTGCAACCCCAAAGTACCTTGGTGTTTTAGCGTTCCGTGTCGGGGAAATCGACAACCCTTCTTGAGTGTCCTCCCTTTCAGGCAGGAGTCACGGGTCGTAGAACGTCCCACGGAGAGCAGGTCGAGCTACGACGTTGAAGTGGCTGCGTTGTTCCTAGCGGTGCTCGTTGACAGAGAAGCGTAAACATCCTGCAAGGAAGAGGCGAGCGGGGCACCTCGGTGTCCATAGTTCTGGACCGCAAAGAGTTGAAGAACTGTGGTCCAGCAAGGGCATTGAGTCGTCGGCGTCTCTGTGGTCTTTGGGTGGTGGGAAACCCACCGGTGGATGCTCCTCAGCGTGCCGACGGTCAGGCCTTCTCGAGCAGGATACAGCAGCGACGATGCGGACGAGAGCATCCTGGGATCACAGAAGTTTCTTAGTCAACGGGAGCACAGCGGCTCCGGTCGGCGACGGCGGTCGGCAACAGTGGTGGACCATGGTCCGGGCGCTTCTCTTTGGAGTTCCTCAGCAATCCCCGTATCGGGTCGGCAGCCTGTCGAAGGTCTGTCTATGAGGGAGCTTAGGCAGAGGTCAGCTGTGCACGATGGTCCCTCGTAGCTCGGGAAGAGGGCGCCTTACCAGGTCCTCTCTGGGTCATTTCTTGAAGCACAGCAGCTTTCAGATTGCGAAGGAGAGCAACAGCAATTCTTCTCGTCCAGCAGGGCTCAAGGTTAAGCTTCACTCCAGTTACTCGTCGTAGTGGACTTCAGCTTCTGAACACGATTCCTAGCAGTGAGAGGTCCCCAGATATACTGTTGATCTCCCATTCATTCCGCTGGGTTGCACTCAAGCATCCAATCATGACTATGTGCATTCATGCAGGCAGTCAACCAATCAGCTACACGAGGTATTCAGGCCATTCACTTCTCTCCAGACATTCACAACAAGTTATGTGTATTGGCACAAGTACTGAGCCATTCAACACTCCAAGCTACATTCATACCAGTTCCGGGCAGTGACACTCACCATAGCCTAAACAAGAAAACTGTATCCAGAACTAATAGACAAATCCAGTGGTCTGACAAGGAGAGACAATTGTTTAAGTTCTACAGCTCACAAACAGAATAAACAGGATCCAGACACAATATTATATAGAATTTGTATTAAAAGTTAACACATTTTTACAGATGATCCAGATGGGGGTCCAGAACAATACTCTAGACCTCCCGCAGGAGGAGACGGTCACACACACACTTGTGGTAACAAGCAAATCGAAATGCCGGAGACAGGGTAAGCAGAGTTTGAATGAAAAAAGGTTACTTACAACCACACGCATGCAAACATTGAATGCACATACACCAGGCCTAGTGTCAATGACTGCAGAACCACAATCCAAAGCATGGGAGAAGAAAAGACTGCCTACTATGGGAAATCTCACTACAAATAAAGTAAAGAGCCAAATGAAGGAAACAGACATCATGGAAAGACAAGACGAGTTGGAAAGAAAGCCAACAGAAACAGCTGTATCAGAAACTGTTAATCCAACAACTCAGAGAAAATCTCTGCATGAGCACAACTGATAGCAGACACATTATGGCCATTCATAGCCAGAGAAAGGAAAAGACTAGAGGAGTTGAAGAATAAACTCACAGAGACAACACTGCCAAGCATATATGTTCCAGTGAAAGGGACAATTACAAGTTCTACAGTACAGCCACATACTGAACCCAAGCCAGAGTGGATGCGGACATTTCTAACCAGAAAGAAAAAGACATGTGAGGACAAGGAAAGAACTGCAAGACTTCTATCTACTCAAATGGAACAGATGAGGAGGCCTGCACTATGGACCAGGATACCTGAGAATCCTCCAGTAAGAAAGAGCCATATAGATGCATTCAGGGATTTAGTTATAGCAAACTACATGAAAACCTTGAGGATCAAGAGAAGCATGCACGGAGACGACAGTGAACTAAACGATTACTTGGACAGCACAGCACATTTGGGAAACAACATTTGGTACCAACACATGAAGGAAGTTGGAAGATGAAGTTCAGAAGGGGAATGCTTTGTTTGTGCACTCCTACCGTACAGCATGGGGAAGTCCAAGATATTCATAGCTGTAGAAATGGATGACCAGACAGCACACTGTCTTTCACATGTAGCAATGTGCAAAACCGGAGGCCAGTTCATGGGTAGTGATGCCTCACTGAAATGGGTAACTGAAAAACTGATCCTGATGAAGATGATTATGTTCAAGACATAAAGACACGAAATAGAGTTCATACTAGGAATCATGTGATCAGGTACGAGAAACCTGGAGAGAAAGGAGCGGAAATCAGATGGGAAGTGAACAAGAAACTAAATGTGCAACGGAAGACTCAAGAAGAGGCTCAAAGTTGGAAGAGCAGAGGCCAAATGCAGATTTGGGCAACAGTGCTTTCACCAGATGGATGGGAAAAGGTGGTGGTGATTTGCAGGGCATGGACGGTCCTTGGAGCCTGCAAAGAAGCAATTGAGAATTCACAAAGACTATGTAAGCCCTTATGGCCAAGACTTGCAGAGTTATTAACATGGGTCGAAGACAGAGGAGGACACTTGCAGATAGTGCCACTGGAAAGCCCTAAACTATGCTTTAGGAATAACGGCACTAGAAAGATGGGAGAGAATCAGAACTGTGCACGAGTCTTTGATGCTCCAGGAAAGATTCAGGGTACTGCAGTAATTATGGATCATTATTGGGCATGTGGATCCAGAGCATGCATCAGACTGCCAAGAAACTTGGGAGGTATATGCACAATAGTGAATGTCCACGTTCCAGCATTGGTGATCCCGAAAAGTGACCTGAATATTGACAGTTTCCCAAAGCAGATGCTCACCTGAGGAAAAGGAGATCAGTGGAACTGCTAACTCGGATGAAGAGAGGGAATTACTTTTCTGACAAATCAGAAGAAGCTTTTCATGCAATCCCATATGAACACAGACTGTTTAGTCTCACCTCATTAGTGTTCACAACAATTTTCATGCCAAGATTCCAAGTTGGAGCAAATACTAAATGGTTGCAGATAACCAGATGGGAGTTACTGCAGACCATCAACACAACCATAAAAGGACTCAACGCGATCAAGGAGGAGTTAAGAGCAGTCCGACTGATGACTCTCCAGAATAGATATGTGCTTGACATGATCACAGCCATAGATGGAGGAGTATGTGCAAAAATCGGAGAATCATGTTGCACATTTATACCTTCTCATGATGAGGAAAATGGAACTCTAATAGAAGCCATACGTATGCTGACAAAACTGTAGAACCAGATGATTGATGAGACAGACGAAGTTGATGATGACAGTTGGTTTGGATCACTATTCTCATGGGTTCCACAAAGGATGGCAGATGCATTCAAGTTTCTAGGAGCCCTGTTAGCCACGATACTGCTAGGATTCTGTGTTATCAAGATAATAATCTCCCAATGTCAGAAAACTGCGAAAAAAGCCATAGGGATGAAGATCATGACTGATGTCGAACCAGGATGGAAGCCCAAAGACTTGACTGATGAAGAAATAAGAGATTTTGTGAAAGCCAGCCTTCATGCACCAGAAGGAACAAGGTTTCTATATCCCAAGAAGCATAGAAAGTATGTGGAAAGATGGATTTACTGCAGCCCAAATGGACAGTGTCAACTGATGACATTGAATAAAGACGAACACGTGAGAACAGCAGGAAGTCTAAAAGGAGTCATGAAAATATGGACTACAAAGAGACATTTCTTCAGACCATCATGTATAGACCCAGAAGATGAAGAAAGAAGGGACCCAGGTGATGAAGTGAAGGTGAATACAGAGGGTCCAAAGAAGGAGGTGAAAGTTGTCGATGAATCGCCCAGAGAGGGGAGGGTAGAGGAGGTCCCAAATACAGGCCGCACTCCAACCATCCATTTTGAAGTACCCTAACGTTCACACCGAGATATGTGTTGTATGATAAGCAAATAAACCAGCAATAAACTGCAGTGGGGCTCTGTCCAGTACCTATCAGAAGAACGATGCCTATTGAAGTGCCAGTATCGAGGAAACCATGGACAGTAAGGTACCCATTGAGAAAGCCATATCAACAAATGAGACGATCCGAAGATCGCCTCAGTACAGTCCCTGAAGAAACCAAAAAGGTCTTAATGGAAGATGAATGGTGACATCACAAGAACCTAAACCTGATGCACATGTAGAAGAAATGACGACCAGAGAATGACATAAAGAGACAAAACGCCATGAATAAAGGATATTGTGAACCTAAAGTGAAAAGACAATGTCAAAGTAAAACGTTTTAGCAATGAGCATGGCGAAGATACTCAACCAGTTTACATGTGTACATATGCTTGAATCTGCAAGAAAGCTAAGAGAATTGTGAAGCTTTCTATGCTTAGTAGAGGGATAATGCGCCCAACGCCCTATACATATCTAACTCAAATAAAGCACATTATATGAACTTTACTTCCACTTTGCACAAAAAGCAGAACTAATAAAAATGACTAAGGCCATTCGAGAAAGGTTTCACATTGAACGAAATCAGGAGCTGAGCGGCAGAAATGAAACTCAGCAGAGGCAACTCGTGCCTAGGGAACCAAGGTCGTATCCACCAAAATGAACGGGCAGTAGCTACAATTAACTGAAGCAAGGACCAGAATATACTGCTTTGAAGGGGCTAGATAAGAGGCGAAGGCAGGTGGTGGGTTAACATAAAATAAAATACACAATTGTTTCAGAAAAGGCAAATCCACAGTGTCTGAATCACGTGACCAGCCAATGAACAGAAGCAAGACCCCCACACCTACGCATGGCTGTGAGCCAGGAGAAGATATCTAGACAGAAGATGCAGTCTTGAGGCCAACCAGAGTGAAATAATTGACAGATAGCCACTAAAGTGATGATTGATTGGAGTAAGGCTGGGTGAGCTGAGGGGCGCCCTGCACCTGGCCGACCATTCTGCGTGCTGCTGCTAAGCAAAGTGAACAAGTATGCATGGGGTTGGTGCCAACCCAATCACAGTGGACCAAGTAATATAGGGTCCTATAGTTAGTAGAACCAATGGGATGTCGTACTTTTAGTGACATCTGCAGTAGTCATTTTTGAAGGAAAGGCTTAGATGCCCACCTGACAGTGTTTTCCAAATCCCCTTACTCCGTTATCATATACAGATATAGTACCTATAGTAAAGTTACCTTTTCCCAAACCAATAGAATTGCATGTAAACATTTGGGTGTTACACGTCAATGATGACAAGTTTTCAGTATAAATGTTAGGATTTTTATGAAGTTCGTTGGAGTTTAAGTGAGAAGGAAGATCGCACCATTGCTGATATTCATGACTCCCCGTTTTTTGTACTTGTCATTAAACGGACTGCCTTTGCCAAACCGTTGAGTTGTCCTTATTGATTGATGTTGAAGTATATATCTGCACCCTCATCCATTTTAGGGGTACTACTATCTTGTCTTAAAGTGCTTCTGAGCAAACTCCGACTCTATGGGCCGGTCTGGGGTCTCGGAGCATGGGTGAATCAGCAAGGGAGAGGAAGAGAGAAAGCGGAAACGAAAAGGAAGGTCTTGAGTTGCTTCCGGTATTGGAAGTGGTTTTGCTCAAGTTTGGTAGAGGCAGGGAGGGTGTTCCAGAGGGAGGCCCCAGCTGAGGAGATAGATCTGCCCCATCTCTTTTCTTGGAGAAACAACTCATCCTTAGAGAATTGGAGGTGGATGAGTGGAGAGCTTGAGAAGGAAGATGTTTTGGAAGAGAACGTTGTCCCAGGTCCCAGAAAGACTCGTGGACAAAGCAGAGGGTCTTGAAAAAGTTCCTTGTAGCCATGGGGAGCCAATCAAGAGATTTCAGAGCTGGAGAGATATGATTCCTGGGCTTGAGGCCATGGACAAGTCTTGCGGTCCTGTTCTGGATAAGTTATAATGGTTGAAGAGTAGAGGCTGTTGCAATAGTCCAGCCTAGAGAGGACCAGAGCTGGAGACAGTTAGCTTCTGTGGGAAAGTGAGAAAAGGAAGTGAACAGGATGGGCCCTAGCTGGCCCATAAGACTGTGGGTCTCCAAACAGCCCTTTAAGATAAGCAGCAGCACCATCGAGATAGAATGGGATGCAGATGCATACTCTTCCACCAAATAATAATGACAACTCAATAGTTTGGCAAAGGGAGTCCGTTTAATGACAAGTACAAAAAACAGGAAGTTCAATGAACATCAGCAACCTCTCAATCTTCCTTCTCACTTAAACTCCACTTAATTTCAGAAAAAACACAATATTTATATCAAAAACTCATTGTCACTGACGCACAATCTTATAAACCTATCATGCACCGTGATTGGTTATAGGCAGGTAACTTTAACGTAAGTACTATAACTGTATGTGGTAACGGGGAGAGAGGATTGGATAATCAATGTCAGGTGGGGCAACCAAACCCTTCTTTCAAAATGGCCACTATAAACATCATTAAAAGTACGAGTGGTTCTCCTCACTATAGGTCCCTAGATTACACTGTCCACTCTGATTGGGTTGGCATCAACCCCACTCATACGTTTCCACTTGTGCTTATCAGCATGCAGAATAGCCAGCCAGGGGCAGGGAGTTAGTCTGCACCCCAGCTTCCCTCCAATTATGTTACAATCATTTATCACCTCAGTGGTCATGTGTCAATTATTCCTTTGTATTTTGGCCATGAGTCTGCTCTTGGTCTGAGAAAATTAAGGAGTAAGGGTATGGAAGGGGTCCATGAATAGGTGTGAAAGTCTCATCCCTTCCTGCCTGCCTTGTCACGTGATTCAGACACCGTGAAATCGGCCTCTTCTTCATGCATTTTCATGTATTTGATTTCATTCTGCCAGTCATCTACCATCTGTGGCATATCTTGACCTTTCTGAACAGGATACTCTGGTCTTTTTCTCTTTAATTGAATCCACTGTTGGCCTATTCCAGCCTGATACGACCTTGGCTTCTTGGCATGGTTACCTTCAGCTGGGCTTCTCTCTGTCTTAATTCTCAATTTTTTTGCCGCAACACTCTTCTCTTGAGACCTTTAATAACCTTTGTTCAATTCTGCTCATGTGCGTAGTGGATTTGCACTCATCTATAAAGTGCTTTTGAGTTACATATATTTATAGTTGGCGCTTGCCACAATCTCTTTTACTACTAAGCATAAGCAAGCTTCACAATTTCTTTGCTTCTTGTGGTTTCTTGCACCTGTACACATTTAAACTAACTTAATATCTTCATCAAGCCTATGGCATCTTGACATCAACTGTTTTACCGTAGGCCCAAGATGTCACTTATCCATTGTATTTCATCTCCTTGTCAGTATTCTCAGGTCATTATATATTTTCTATGTGTGTCAGTCCTATTTCTCATGATGTCACCATTCATCTTCCTTTAGTATCTTCTTGGCTTCTTCGGGTATTACATTATGACAACTGTCATTTTGTCTTGCTTGTAGATATGGTTTTCTCAATGGGTACCTTACTGTCCAGGTTTTCTTAGGTGTCGGTAATTCAATAGGTGCTGTTATTTGGATATGCATTGGGAAGAGCCAAACTGCAGCTCTCTGCTAGTTTATCTGTTCTCCATACGTCACATATTTTGGCGTGAACATACCTGGCACTTCAAAGGGGGTGGCTGGAGTGCGGATGATACTTGGCACTTCCTCTTCACTCACCCCTCTGGGCGATTTATCGACTACTCTCACTTCTTTCTTTGCACTCTTTTTTCTGTCATCCTCTGGATCTAGACATCTGGGTCTGCAAAAATGTTCCTTTGGGGACCATATTTTTATGACTCCCTTCAAACATTCTCCTGTTCTTACGTGCTTGTCTTTGTTCCATGTCATTAGTTGACATTCTCCACCTGGATTGCAATAGATCCATTTTCCCACATATTTTCTGTGTTTCTTTGGATACTGAAACTTTGTTCATTCTGGTGCATAAATGCTGGCCTTCACAAAGTCTCTTATTTCTTCATCACTCAGGTCTTTGGGCTTCCATCCTGACTCGACGTCAATCATGACTTTCATCCCTATGGATTTATTTCGCAGTTTTCTGGCACTGAGAGATTATTAGCTTGATTATGCAGAATCCAAGCAATATTGTCACCAACAGGGGTCCTAGGAACTTGAATGCTTCTGCCATCCATTGTGAAACCCATGAAAACAGTGATCCAAACCAACTGTCATCATCAACTTTGTCAACTTCATCAATCATCTGGTTCTGTAGTTTTGTCGGCATATCTATGGTTTCTGTTAATGTTCCATTTTCATCATCGTGTGACGGTGTAAATGTGCAACATGATTCTCCGATTTTTGCACAAACACCTCCATCCATAGCTGTGATCATGTCTAGGACATATCTGCTCTGGAGCATCATTAGTCAAATTGTTCTTAACTCTTCTTTGATTGCATTAAATCCCTTTATGGTTGTGTTGATGGTCTGCGGTAAGTCCCATCTGGTTATATGCAACCATTTAGTATTTGCTCCAACCTGAACTCTTGGCATCAAGATCAAGGTGAATAATGAAGAAGTCTGACTGAATAGTCTATGCTCATATGGGATAGCATCAAAGGCTTCTATTAATTTGGCAGAGAAGTAGCTTTCTCTTTTCATCCTGGTTATCATTTCCACAGATCTCTTCTTCCTCATGTGAGCATCTCCTTTCGGGAAACTTTCAATATTCAGATCACTTTTTGGAATCACCAACTCTGGAACATGGACATTCACCAATGTACATATACCTCCCCAATTCTTCGGCAATCTGATATATGCTTTGGATCCACATGCCCAATAATGATCCATGATCACTGCAGTACCATATAACATTCCTGTGGCATCGAAGATGCACCCACAGTTCTGATTTTCTCCCATTTTTCTCATACCATTGTTTCTGAAGCACAGTTTGGAATTCTCCAATGGCACTATCTGCAAGGGTCCTTCTCTGTCCTCGACCCATGTTAGCAGTCTTGCAAGTCTTGGCCAGAATGGTTTACATATCATTTGTGCATTTTCAATTGTTTCTTTATATTATCCAATGATAATCCATGCTCTGCAGATTATTACTCCTTTCTCCCATCCGTCTGGTGAAAGCACTGTCCCCAGATTTGCATTTGACCTCTGTTCTTCCATATTCGAGCTTCTTCTGGAGATTTCCCTTTGACATTCAGCTTTTTGTATGTTTCTCTTCTGATCTCCGCTCCTTTAACTCCAGGCTTCTCATATCGGATCACAATGTTCTTTGTTTGGCCATTGTTTCTCGTCCTTATGTCCTGGACATAATCATCTTCATCTGGGGGGTCAGTTGCTTCAGTTGCCCACTTGAGTGAAACATCACTTCCCATGAACTGGCCTCTGGTCGTGCACATTGCTATATGTGACAGACAGTGTGCTGTCTGCACATCTGTTTCAACAGCCACGAAGATTTGTGACTTCGCCATGCTGTACAGGAGTGCACAGCCAAAGCATTCTTCTTCTGAAATTTGTCTTCCAACTTCCTTCATAACTTGGTACCATATGTTGTTTCCCAAGTGTGCTGTGCTGTCGAGGTAATCATTAAATTCGTTGTTGTCTTCTTGTGTACTTCTTCTAATTCTTAAGGTCTTCCTGTAGTTTGCTATAACCACATACTTAAACACATCCGTATAGCTTGTCCTTATGTTGGCTTATTTTTGTAGAAGTTTGCACAATTTGCTTCATCCTTTCAAAATCCAGGAAGAAGAGGTCTCTTATAACTTCTGCTTGTGTCTTCTTTGAAGGCACTGCCCTGATATCATGTCTCGCAGGATCAGGTGTGCTTGCAGGTGTTGTCTCTGTTTGCTTATTCTCTAAAGACTTTTGTCTCTTTAAAAGTTCACCTTTCTCCATTTGTCTCTCAACTTCTCTTGGTGTGGAACCTCTTATCTTTGGTTGTCCAAACTTCCCCCATTCTCTGGAATGTGATTGTGAACTTATTGACACTAGACAATGTGTGTATGTACTCATTATTTGTGTATGTGTACCTTTCATCAACTCCTTCTTGGGTTTACTTTGCCGACCCTTTAACCGGCGTTGCAATTCATTTGTTACCCCAAGTTTTGTGTGTGTGTCATTATTTATCACATCCATCTCAAGTTCAGTCACTCTATCATTCTTTCTAGGAACTGGAATGACTATGTAAGGTCTGGGTACTTTTGTAGGTTTCATGCGTATCTCATTAGGTGGGTGCACAGGAACCTGAACGCTTTGTGCATCAATGGAAAATGCAGTTCTAATCGTCAATGACAGTAGTATGATAATAAATACTATGCATGTGTAAATAATACATTTGTAGGTTAGTTTACAGCATTTGTTCCTCAGCCAATATGAATGTCTCTCCTCATGAGGGAGGACAACACTACTGTTCTGGTTTCCCATTTCAATCATCTATAGAAGCCAAACTGACTCTTTAATACATGCTAAATATTGCCACTTTGTCTGGATTCTGCTGTCTCTTGTCTCTGGAAACAGTTCTTTTTCTATAAAAGAAAATTCCAAATGAGGCAATAAATTTAGCAAATCCTAATTCACGTGTTCCATGTAAACCAGTTCCCAATCAATGCCTCTAATCTGTTTCACTCCAGACAACATGTTGGCTTTTTGTCAGAATAAACAAAAGTGAAGTCCTTGGCAACACCTTCATGATCTGTCCCTCAAAGGAAAGTTTACACTCTTCTCATATGATTCTGATGCTGACTAGAAAGTTCAACCGGCATCACGATTCTATGCAGGATTATACTCAAATCTGTAGTGTTTGTTGGGTCTCTGATGAAAGTGAGGACGTCAACATTGGCATGTCTCCCCACAAATTCTGGAAAGTCTTCAATCAAGTGAAAGAAATATGTTACTGGCTAGTCTGCTATTCTCTGGTGACAGGGATATTTGTCTTATCCTTGCTGTATTGTGGGTGCAAAAGAAACTGCTCAGCAATCGCTGTGAGTAGCCTCTTTATTGTCTTTTCGTTTTCAGGATCTTGAAGAAACTCTGTTATGCTCGTGATTCTTCCCACCAGCGACGGGTATGACCTCAATACTAGCTCGAAATAGATCAGAATGTCCTTGGCGAGGTCACTATTGCATGACACCATAAGTAAGTCCAAATAAGGCTTCTGTGTCGAAAGAGTCAGGATACTGTATTCTTTTCCAATTTATGTATCCTCGATCAAAATTTGGCATATCTTATTCTTATCAGAGAGCCTCATTCCAAAGTTCAAAGTCAACAAGCTATTTTGTGGCTTATATGCACAATTCTTCTTCTTCATCCTGCAAATAGGATG
Source organism: Ambystoma mexicanum (assembly GCF_040938575.1). Taxonomy (NCBI): domain Eukaryota; kingdom Metazoa; phylum Chordata; class Amphibia; order Caudata; family Ambystomatidae; genus Ambystoma; species Ambystoma mexicanum. The sequence continues at coordinate 638,651,434 of NC_090925.1, forward strand.
CACAGAGTGTCCGTTTTTTTATGTCCTTCATTCCCTTATTTTGCTCAAAGGAAGTGTCCAAATCCAAGCCATAACTTGCACAAAATGTTCTTTGTCACTGCTTTGCTAGTCATGCGTCTTTCTTCCTCGTCATGGATCTCGTCTGCGCGTGCTGTTGTTCTTCCCCGTTGTCTGTAGTCTCTACGCTTTGGGGTGCAGGCAGGCAGAGGGTCTTCTCTGATGTATGGCTTGATGTCACCCAGAAAGATCCAAGCTCTTCTTCTCTGTAGCTTGACTGCAGATGGTGTAAAGTCCTCCACTCTAAAGGGGCCGTTGGACCTTGGCTCTCCCCAGGGAATATTGGAGGAACACATAATTCTGGAACTTGGTCTGTTGCAGCATCTCCTTCTGTGTTCTGTACTGCCCTACACCCTTCTTGTCATCGCTACAGCTGTCCTGAAATTACAGTAAGACAAAATGTCATGAAATTCAAGTAATTTTGCATTTCTGATCCTATCACTTCTCCTGTTGGCTGAGCGTGACATCTAGCTCTATTTCGAGGTGTTAATGGCGTGTGCATCCTTCTGCCCGTTGTGAAAGCAAAAGAGAATATCGAGGCTGAGTACCCTTAAAAGGAAATACATCAAACGCGGGCTATAAAGATACACAGATCTTTATTCAAAGTAACTGAACAAAGTAACAGATAGCTAACAGGCCCTCAGTACAACACAGCGAATACCAGCCCTGTTCGGTGTGTGAAGTGAGTGGGACTGTACATCAGAATATTCATGCCTTTTATACAGTTTTGTAACATGATGTTCAGCCCCTCTGTACGTTAATAATTCCCAATCTAGGGTTCGTGCCAGGTTCACCTCTGACTCGCCCAGCTATATGCATATGGATCACCTTCAGTTTACATGTTCAACAAATCACAGTGGCAACAGTATATTCTCGGATCTAACATAGGCCTGAGTACATATTTTAATAAAATACAGTTCAACAAGTGTTCAGGTTTAGTATTTACACAACATTGTGCTTAATATAGGTTCATGGATTAGTATCGTTGGCACAGGTAATCCTCGATCTATAGGTCAACGAAGGACAAGGTCTCATTACATTACCCTAACATTTGGCCTGCGGGCAGTTTAAGCATTAACTCGTATGCAGAGCTCAAGACGGCCATTTTAAAAAACAGAGGAACACTGTCCACCATTTTAGAACACAGGGTGACTTTGGAGCGAGAATCAAAATGGCGGATGAACCTGAAATGGCAGCTTAATCGAACTAAGGTCAGAACCTTGAAGCGCGGATTTCATCGCAGAGCGACTGGGCTTAGGCCAATATATACAATAAAGAAGGCACAATATGATTTCCTGTTCGACAAACCCTCCTTTTGGCCTAAGCCAAGCGCTATACTATTTCTAGTCACTTTACAAGTAACTCCATGTCTCAATGTCCATACATCCTGAATCACTATCGGAGATGTCAATTGCCATCAGATCGGTTACTAATATTTCTTTCAGCACATATTCATTGGAGTTCTTCTCTGGGGCGTACGCCTTGTGTCCTAATGCACCCATCGCCTGTGCGCAACACCCCCCTAGCATCAAACATATACCAGGAAAACATTGTATACAACAACAAACAAACAACACAACTCCTAAAATGATCAGCAAGACTGAAAGTAGCTTGCAACCCCAAGATCGCAAAAAGTCCCAGAACCAAGCGCTAAGATCCCAGTTTCCCTCGGAACATGCACTTCTGAACTTAGGACATGCAGATTCTGTTTTGCCTTGAAGATAGTTGGGGAGGAATCTGGCATGAAAACATAGCAAGCGGACCCCACTAATTTACATACCCCTCCAGCCAGGATGACATCTAATGCCATCCGGTTCTGAAGTGCTACTAACCTTATTGCTTTCTGTTCTAGAGTCATATTATAGAGTGTGTCAGTGGTCCGGTTGATGGTTCTCTCCAGTACTCTCGCTAGTCTCCTGATATCCTCAGAGTTCATTATTTGTCCCCAAAATAGCACAAAGGACTTAGCTACATCGCCCAGAATCTGTGCTGAAGTGTCACCATCCTCGTCCTGCCGTGGACGAGCCTTAGAAACTTCTACGGTTCTGGCTATGAATGGTTCCATGTAATAATGTCACCACAAAAATATCGCCATGCAAAAATATCGCCAAAAAACGGCCTTTTTCTGTGGTGACATTATTACATGGAACATGCGGGGGACACCCCCGCAACCCCCAAACTTATTTTTTTGCCCCTGTCCCCATATATATGGTCACCCAACTAATATCGACACGACATTTTCGCAGCGATATTATTTACGGCGACCATATATATGGCGATATTATTACCTGATACCCTATGAATATCCTGGGTTACCGGATTCCTAAATAACAAGTTCCCTGCCAATCCCTGGGCAGCCATGGAAATGCTACATTACCGCAAAGTAGACAGGTTCACCTACATACAAAGGTCTGTCCTCACCAGTCAAATTCGCAACGTTGGCGCAACCTTTAAAATCACCCATTGACTGAGTGCCATTCCTCTGTATGCAGAAAGAAACCGAATCGGGGCTATGGTTAACAGTGTAAGAAGGAGGCGTGGCATCCTTATTGCCTATTGGAGCCATCTTGAAAGAGATCAAGGATTGAAAGGACGGGACAGTCTATCGGAAGGCCTAATAGAAGCAAGGTTAAGCTTACTCCTATTTGTAAAGAGCGAACATCCCAAGGGAGTCAGAACATGTTTTTCAAACTGATTCAAATTAGTCCCATCAAAGTTCCCTGAGATGCTATCATTCCAACGACCAAAGAATAGTGCTCTAAGAGAAGCATAGCATGCAGTTGTCAAAGGTAGAGGATGAATATACCAACCTAGCCCCTTATCCCAGTATTGCGGTAAATGTGAACAGACCCAACAATTAGATTTGTTAAAGATGGCATCTGTAGCATTCATAATGAGTAATAGGGCCTCATTACGACCCAGGCGGTAATCTGCCGTCATTACCGCCATGGCGTAATGAGCGTTTATGCCGTGGGCCGATGGCGTAAAGAGCGCCACATTACGACCCATCGCGCACGAGCATTACGCCATGGCAGTAATGCAATTAACGCCATGGCGGAAAAGGCCCCTACCGGCATCGTAGGGAGAGCAAGGTGCACTTCCGCCACCGTAAGTAGCGGCCACCGTAATTAACAGCCACCGTAATTAGCGGTGGCCGCAATTAGCGGTCACCGTAAAAAGCAGAACCGGAAATAGCATCATCGCGGTGGAACGGGGAACAGCACGTCGGCCATCTTTAAAAACACAATCCATTGCCATCCTCCCGAACAACACCAGATCCAAACCTGACACCTGTCCCAACCAATCACCCACCCATCCAACTACCCAAAAATGCCTAAAGTTGTTAAGAAGGCATGTGACCGCCAGCGCCAGGAAAGATTTAGCCGGGAGGAACTCTGCATGCTTGCGGAGACCCTGCAAGACAACACAGCTGTCGTTTTCTCGCCGGAAATGACCAGGCCAGCGATAGCAAAAAAGAAGGCCATCTGGGCCCTGGTGGCCGAGCGCGTCAGCGCGGTGGGAACTGTACCCCGCACCCCACAGCAGTGCAAGAAGCGCTGGGATGACCTTCGCATACGGGTCAGAGCTGTCATCTCTGCGAACCGCAACCTTGCCCTGGGTACCGGTGGAGGTTCGGAATCCCCACTAAAACTTCAACCGTGGGAGGAGATTTGTGCAACCACGATTGGCATGGAAGGCATTGAAGGCGTCGGAGGGATGGAAAGGGGAGTTCCGACATCAGGCGATGAAGGTAGGTGCCTCAAACAAGACATGCCATAGTCACTGCAGTCCATTCATGTGTAGCACAAGGTTGCCCTAGAGTGTAAATGCAACACATTAGCTCCACACTGCCCATAGCCACATGCGAGCACCACCCTGTATACACTGCTGGCACCCACATACCTGCATCCACATTCCACACAAAAAGGAGACAACCTGCATGGCCCTGCCTGAAATCTGCCTCATCTACTGACCAGAATCATGTCAATCATTGTCATTCCAAAGTCCGCAGACCCATCAATAACGCCCTCCCTCCTTTGCTCCACCACAGGCACAGATTCACACCCCGAGGACCAGGACACCCCTGCGACGAAGAGAGCCAAGAAGGCCAATAATACCATCCCCGCACCCTCAACCTCAGCTGCATTGAGGCAGACCCCACAACAAGCAGAATCCACTGCAAGCAAACCAGACGGCCCACCGGCAAGCACCCCTGTAGGCAGCAGGTCAGCAGCAGCAGCTCCACCTGTACCAACATTGCCTGCCACAGAAGGCAGACGGTCTGCGGCCACCAGCAACATGGGTGAAACAGCTGCAATTGCTGCATGTTCAGACTCTTACATTGAGGAGCACGAAGTCAGAAGCCCCACTGACCTTCTACATTCCCCCTGTTTGTCAAACAGCCCCCATGAGGATCACACACAGGGGCACACAGAGGAAGAGGAGTGGCCTTCTACCCCATGCCCAGTCCTCAGTCCACAGGAGGGGAGCAGCCCCTCCATCACACCACCAGCACTGGGCATGGCCCAGCAGGGGCAGCAGTCCCTCGAGGACATCATAGAACGGCAGCAACAACTGTCCACGATGCTGACTGAGCATGCCGCGGAATGTGTGGGGGCTAGGACAACCATTGAACAGGCCACGGAGACCCTAAGGGCCGAAGTAGCGCAGAGCACTGCCACCCTGAGGGATGCCATGCAGGCCATGTCTAGGGACATCTGTGGTGAACTTGCCGGGTTGCGACGTGCGCTCACTGAGCTCACCCACACCCTACAGGACGTGCATGCACGGGGGCAGGCAGGGTCATCCTCCGCTGCCAGTTCTGCACAGAGCAGGCCCGTCCGACGTTCCGGACGTAACCTGCGCTCCACAGCCAGGGGTGCCCCGGGGGCCGGGAGAGGGGGCTTGTAACAGCCTGTGGCGACTGTCACAGGCATCTGTTGACACTTACATGGGGTGTGTTGGGGTGTGCAGGGGGGAGGTGGGAGGGGGTGTGTTGGGGTGTGCAGGGGGGAGGTGGGAGGGGGTGTGTTGGGGTGTGCAGGGGGGACGTGGGAGGGGGTGTGTTGGGGTGTGCAGGGGGGGGTGGAGGCGGTGTGTTGGGGTGTGCAGAGGGGAGGGGGAAGGGAGTGTGTTGGGGTGTGCAGGGGGGAGGGGGAGGGGGTGTGTTGGGGTGTGCAGGGGAGAGGAGGTGTGTTGGGGTGTGCAGGGGGGAGGGGGGAGGGGCATGTTGGGGTGTGCAGGGGAGAGGGGGGAGGAGGGAGGGGTTGTGTCACGACGTTTTATGATTGAAATACACTTTTTGCTTTCCCGAAATGAAATGTGTGGACATTTTCATTGCATATGTGTGCTTTATTGGTGTACAGTCCACAGTGTGCATGTCCCAGAGACACACAGTGCCCCAAGTGCAGTCTCCATGTCTCCATGTGATACACACCAGCCGTGTGTGCTAGAAGCAGTGGTCGATGTTTGGCGCATTGCACGCCCCTCCTGTGCATCGCCTCCTCCATGGGGTGCCGCCCCATCTGCACCCTCCTCATCCTCATCGTCAGGTGGTTGCAGTTCTGCGTCAGGGGGCAGGGGCACATTCCGTCTGACGCACATATTGTGTAGCATGACACATGTCATGACGATCTTTGCCACCTTCTCACCTACTGAGGCATCGGAACCGTGCCTTCAATAGGCCGAATGTCTGCTCTATGACCACACGGGTACGTGTATGTGCACGGTTGAAGTCCTCCTCGTGCTGGTCCTGCGGGTTCCGGACTGGTGTAAGGAGCCACCTCTTCAGGGGATAGCCTGCATCACCTGAATGTAGGCGAGAATGTATGTGTCAGTCATGTCGTCTGATCAAGAACATGATGTGCCACCATGGCTTGCATCCAACTGTTACTTTGGCTCACTTCTACATGCACTAATTAATTCACACAATGCAACCAGTTTATGCTCATGGCTCCCATGGCCTGTTTTGCATGCCATCACCCAATGTATGCAGAGGGGTTGAGTGCATTGTGAGTGCCCATCCACTGTGTCCGTTCATGCCGTTTGGTTAGTTGGCCTGGCACATGTCCTGTGATGGCAATGCGCACATCATTGCAACATTGCTGTGGGCCTCATCATGACCCCAGTGAGCAATGCTGATGTAGACAGGGACATTTTAGGGGCCCTGCTGTCTGTGTAATGGTGTGTTGATGTTTCTGTCCGTCATGTGCCTCCTTCGTGGGCAGTTATGGGGGACAGGCCTATCGGTTGATGGTGTTTGGTGACGTGCATGTAGGTGCTTTTCATTGTTGACAATGTGGTCTGATTTGGTAGAATGCACTTGCAGATGGTTGTGTCATGGTTGGGACACAACCTCATTCACATGGTAGGGCTGCATACATTGGCTATTGGCTTTACTGGTGTTGGGTGGAGTATGGGTTGCTTCAGGGTATCCTCCGTCTCCATTCTCTCTGCTACTCACAGCCAGGTGGAGTATGCATCACCCCCCTCCCCTTCAGCCAGGTGGAGTATGCATCATTCCCCCCCCCTTTTCAGCCAGGTGGAGTATGCATCATTCCCCCCCTTTTCAGCCAGGTGGAGTATGCATCACCCCCCCTTTCAGCCAGGTGGAGTATGCATCATCCCCCCCCTTTCAGCCAGGTGGAGTATGCATCATTCCCCCCCTTTCAGCCAGGTGGAGTATGCATCATTCCCCCCCCTTTCAGCCAGGTGGAGTATGCATCATTCCCCCCCCCTTTCAGCCAGGTGGAGTATGCATCATTCCCCCCCCTTTCAGCCAGGTGGAGTATGCATCGGTACGTCATTCACCTGCCCACTTCCATGACATTGGACTCACCAAGTAGCCAGGATCTTGGGCCTGCATGTCGCACCATGTAGCGTGGTATTGTGGAGTTCCTCAGGACCATAGAATCATGGGTTGATCCGGGGAATCGGGCACAACAATGTGTGATGATCTTGTTGAAGTCACAGACCATTTGCACGTTGATTGAGTGGAACTGTTTCCGGTTGCGGTACGGTACCTCCATGGCACGTGGAACCACCGATTCCACATGGGTGCAGTCGATGGCACCAATGCAACCAGGTATGCTGGCTAGTGCATGGAAACCCACTTTGGTGTTTGGAATCTCCTGGGCAGTCTGTGGTAATGAGATGTGGTCGTCTGTGTGCTTGAGGAGGGCATCGAGCACTTGGATGAGTGTTTGTGAGAATAATGGTTGTGAAATGCCATGCAAGTGCCCCACTGTGTGCTGGTAGGTGCCTGTGGCCAGGAAGTGGAGTTCAGACACTACCTTCAGTAGGGGTGGGATGGCGGCTGGAGTTTCTATCATGCTGGCAATGTCGTGTGTCATGTCTACGATGGCGGTGATGGTGTCCCGGTCCAAACGGTACAGGGTGTGGATCTGCTCAGCAGTGAGGTTGAATGGATTGGCTCTGATGCGTGGGATTGGGGGCTGCCTGCGTGGTGGCACTGGCTGTGCTGGTGGGGCTTGCTGGGCCTGCCTTGCCCTCCTTCGCCTCCTGCGTCTCCTCTGTGCTGCCTGTTGTTGTTGTTGCTGTTGTAGCACTTGCATTGCTATCAGGTCCTCCAGCCCCAACATTGCTAGTCGTATTGGTATCATTGTGGAGTGTGACTGGGTGTGGGAGGGGGTGGGGTGTGCTCTTTTTGTACTTCCTGAGTCTGTATTGCCTTCACCTGTGCTGTTTCTGTGCACCTGCGGCAGCTGCATTCACTTTACATGGCCCTTTACGGTTGGTTCGCGATGGCGTAGTTAGCACCATGGCGGTAAGGTACTTAACGGGCTGGGTGATGGCGTTAGGTGCATGTCCGCTTGGGTCGGCATTCGCGTACCTTTCCGCCATGGCGCTAAGTACGGTGTGTGAGGTCGCGTGCGCGCGCCCTTGGCGCAGTTAGCGGCAGCGTTAACTACGATGCTGCTAATGGCATCGTAGTTAACGGTCACGGGTCATGATCGGACCTGGCGGAAAACGATGGTGGTAACCATTTACCGCCATCATTTTTCACTTAGCACCAGGGTCGTAATGAGGCCCATAGTGTATTATTATGATATCTCTGCCTGTGCTGAGAGTCTCTACGAGATAGAGTGTGCAGATGCACGAAAGGATTAGAAACAGTAGATACATTTTCAGTCGGTAACAAATTCTCAAGCTGATGTACTTCTTCTAGATACCAGAAACCTAAAACAATGACTATTATAAAATCGATTAACATTATCACAAGACAGCAGTATGTTTTCGGGGCCTACATCACGGATTGTCCATTTTCACAGCTGGTCACACGTTCTTTTATCAGTCCTGTACAAACGGGAGCGGTTGCAGGCATTGTAATCTTCAAACGAAAGCACCAATGTTAGTTTGCTGGCGACCTCCAGGACGAGCGTCTTATTAGTCCTTCCACAAACCCTAGCCAACAGAATCCCCTTTCAAACAATTAATCGGGCCAAAAAGGCATGCCCTTGATGACTTTTTTCTTCTCTGAGCGCACAGCCAAACCGTGCCGTAAGTCTATTTCCTTGAACGCAGATCGTACCTTGTGATCCCTGGTACTGATGATCCGTGAACAACGTGGAAGCTGTGAATCAGGAGTGGAATTGGATGCAAGATCCGGAACAGCTTCCGGAAAAAAAAACTGTTGGAGAGTGTGGAGGTAAAATCGCTGTTTCCCCAGGCCCCACAGGCTCATGGAGAATCCCCAACACACTCTCGATGCTGTTTACTGCTTCAGGATCGTTGGTTGCAGTACTGATGAGGGGTTCTGCTTCTTCTGTATCGTGTGGCACTGAGTGTGGAATCTTCTTGGTGTGTGTCGCATGCATCTAATTCTTCCGCCCGCACTGCAGGCAAGAACATCGCTCAAAGGACTTTACGAGGATCCAATCCCCAGGTCATATGATGTGACCGTGGGACCTCGTATCAGACAGGTAAAGCCTCTCACACCTGGTGATAAATCAAATACAAGTTTTTAGTCAACTGGCTACAGTAATCTGAAAGAAGTACATTTTCAACATCTCGCAAAGAACGACATTTTGGAACATTCCAAATATTAGCAGGCCTCCCCATAACCACCTCAAAGGGAAAGAGCCCAGTCTTAGTTTGAGGGGTTGTTCGCATTGATAACAACACGATCGGTAAGGCGTCCGGCCATTTTAGTTTGGTGCCGGCACACGTCTTAGCGAGCTTGTTTTTGATGATGCCATTGTGTCTTTCCACTAGCCCAGCACTCTGAGTGTGTCTGGCCGAATGGAACCGTTTATCGATCTGTAATCCCGCACATATCTGCAGAATTACAGCAGCGATAAAATGTGGACCATTGTCCGACCAGATGATTCTTGGTAGCCTGAAACTCAGGAAGTACTCTTTTAACATAGTCTTTGCAGTAGTCATGGCTGTAGCGTCTCTAACAGGAAAAGCCTCAACCCATTTGCTAAAAGCACAGATGACGACTAACACATACTTTAGATTATTGCAACGTTCCATCTCAATAAAATCAAAATAGATGACCTCAAAGGGAACAGAAGGTGGACCAAAACTACCCCTGGTGTTGATATGCCCTTTCCCACATTGTGCTGCAAACAAATCATACATTCCTGAACAAAGCGTTCAGCTACTTTAGAGATGTTACCATTTTCCCATACTTTTTCCAACATTTTAGTGATTTTACGAGCACATATGTGTGTGGGACCATGAGCCATAACAACCATCATCATAATGTACGCGTCGGGAAGTAGCAATTTCCCTTCAACTCTGTCCATCCAACACCCATCATCATCAAGTTTCCCCAAGCCCTCAACCCATTTCTTAGACTCTTCTAACGTGGCATCGGCTTGGATATCCCTTACAGGATCAATACCCTCATCCATAGTACAGGCATTTGTGGCCTCCCTTGAAGTATACATGTCTGAAGAGAGATCAGTGGCAGTCTGTTTAGCTATCTGATCAGCAAAAGCGTTCCCTTTTCCTACATCATCTACAATCTTCTAATGCGCTGCACATTTTATGATAGCTAGCTGAGTAAGGAGTGCAAGCACTGAGAGTAGCCATACTATCAAGGAGCCATGCTGGATTTTTGTACCATGTGAAGTCAAGAACCCTCTTTCGGACCAAAGTCTCCCAAAGTTGTGAACCACCCCAAAGGCATACTGACTGACAGTGTATATATTCACGGTAAGCCCTTCGGAAAGCTCACAAGCTCGGGTCAATGCTATAATCTCTGCGGCCTGCGCAGAGTTATACGTGATTCTCTTGGTTTCCATGACCGTGCTCGGTGGTGTAAAGGCAATCATGTGACCCTTCGTCACTGCAAGCAGTACCTTGCGGGAAAGGTAAGAGTTCAGCCGGATTAAGAACACAACACCTCTTAATTTGTATGTGTGGTGCAAACAAGATCAATTCATATCTTGTTAAACGTGCGGAAGGGAGGTGTTGCGTTTGAGTTCTGTTCAATAGAACATCCACAGAGTGAGTTACCAATAGGGTTAAAGGATGGCCTAGGACCATTCCCTCACTCTGTTTTACAGACGTAGCAGCAGGAGCGACAGATCGCAAACATCTTGGCAAAGCGCATGCTACAGGATGAAAGGCGGAAGATAAGTAGCCGCACAGCCTATTCTTCCCTCCATGTTCCTGCGTTAATACAGCCAAAGCACATCCATCACATTCATGCACAAACAACACAAAGGCCTTTTCATAATTTGGTGTGCCCAAAACCAGTGCCGAGCACAATGCAGCCTTGAGAAAATCAAATGCACGCTGGTGTTCCATGTTCCACGGCAATGGCGAAGAAATGCCCTTCTTCGTCAGAGCCAACATCAGCTTAATCACTAGTGAGAAGTTGGGGATCCACTGCCTATAGTAAGAAGCCATTCCTATCAAGGCTCTAACTTCCTTCTGTGTATTTGGGACAGACATGCCAGAAATGAGTTTTATCCGTTCAGGCGTCAACCTTCTTCCTTCCTTTGACAGGAGATAGCCTAAATAGGCGACCTCCTGACAACAATATTGACATTTTCTAAGCAAAGCTTTGTGTCCATGTTTAGCCAGGTGAATAAGTAACAACACAGTGCCCTCCTTACAAGCACTCTCTGAGTCAGCAGGTAAAAGCAAGTCATCAACATATTGAAGCAGTGTGCAAGTAGAGGGCAACTCAAGGGTATCGAGCTGCTCTTTCAAAGCCCTGCTATAAATAGTAGGACTTTCCGTGTAACCTTGCGGTGCATGGGTGAAGATAAACGAGTGCCCCCCTAAGGTGAACGCGAATAGGCATCTACTGTCCTAATGTATAGGAATACAACAGAAAGCGTTCTTTAGATCCACAACACTAAAGTGAGTAGCTGAAGCCAGGATCATAGTTAATATTGTCGTCACATCAGGCAGAATTGGAAATTGTGGGCCGACGATCTTATTGATGGCACGTGGATCAATTATGAAACGAAAAGGAATTGCATTATCGCCTTTCTTGTACACAGGCAAAATCGGACTGTTGCACAAACTACCTGCAATTTCCTCAATCACCCCTCGATGCACAAAATCGGAGACGATGCATTTCAAAGCTTGCTCACCATCAACCGAGATCTTATACTGTGAAATACGTGGCAGCTTTACTCCATGTTTCAAGACAATTTTAACAGGCTCAATTTGCAAAACACCCACATCATTGTCGTCAACTGCCCACAAACACTCCGGAACATCACTAAATTCTGGCGGCAAAGGTCTGGTCAAGAATTGAGAGACAGAAAGTTGCTGTGGTGGAATCGTCAAACGCACTCCATCAGAAGAACAATGAATTACCGCATTTAATTCCTTCAACAGATTCAACCCCAACAGATTCTCTCCACAATTCAAAGTCAAAAGGAATGGACAATGGTCCGTAAGGGACCCAAAGAAATAGGTACCGGCGAAGCAACCAGACATACAACTGGTGTGCCAGAAAACCCTACAGAAATGTTAGTTTGCCCTGACAGTGGAATGTTTGGAACCCGAGAATTATTAATGGAGCACTTCTGTGCCCCTGTATCTATGAAGAATAGATGTTTCCTATTGCCCACCATCATCTCAACATAGTGACCTTTCTGATTAACGGGATTAGGCGTTGGTTCCAAACCCTGCTTGGGGCAATCCTAACGAAACAGAATGTTGTCGAAAGGAAGTTCTTCAGAGAGGTAAGCGGCAGAAGAATGATCAAAAATGTTTCTAGTATCCACACCTGATGCCTGATTGTCCTGTGAAAAAGGTTGCTGTGAATCCTCTGAAAACTGACCTCTTGCAGGGCCCCCTACACCCGGGTGACCTCTGGATCATCTACCCATATTCCCAAATGTGTTATTTGACCTCTGTCGGAGGATCGGGCATTGTGCACGACAATGACCCTCTTGCCTACAAAAGGCACACTGGTTAATGTTTACAGGACCCAAGGGCTCATTATCTTCTGGAACATACTGACCTCTAAATTGTGAATTACCCCCTCTAGGGCCTCTAACAATTTGCTGCAATAATATTTTTGTCTTCAAATCACCTTTCCTTTTTTCAACTCTTTCCTTCTCATTATTGACACGATTCTCATAGTGCTGAGCCATGTGCAGTACTTCTGATTGAGCCTTCACTTGCCAATCGCTCTCAGAAGACATCATTTGCGACTGGATGTCAGGCAGCAATCCACGCACAAATTTCTCTACGAATAATCTTTTCCCAGACTCTGTGCCTAAGTCTTGTCCACTGAAATCTGAAAATGCCTGTTCGAACCGATTAAAGAACTCGGTAGAACCCTCAGACTTCCCTTGGACACAGGCTTTAAGTTTGTCCCAAATAATTCTTTTCTCAGGAATGATGGTTTTCAATTTTGCAACTATTCTGTCAGGTAAAGTTAGTATTACCTGAGGCGGTCTCTCACAAGCTGGCCTTTCTCTATCGACCAACCCTGGTGCATCGTCTATAGTTCTAATCTGTTTCCACAAGTCGACAGGCAGAAGTATGGGAAATAATAAATCAATATCACTCAACAGACTCTATTTCTTTGGAGAACCCTTTCAGATTCTTCCTAATGTCGGGAATAGACAGTTTGATAGTGTTCACTTCCTGTCTCGAGAACGGGACGTGAACAAACTGTGATAAATAGTGTGCAGGAATTTCTCGAGCAACTGTACCTGCTGCAGCATCAGCGGGAATCTCTACTTTTGCGACAAATGTCGGAAGAACCTCTCTCATAGGCAACTGAGAAGTTGGCAACTCCGAACACTTACTAAGCAACAGAGCCAAATTGAGCGCTAAAGCAAACGAAGAAGTGTCAAATGAAAAAGCTCTCTTGTAAATACTCATCCTGTAGGTATTCTACCATTACATATATCACTTTCCTCTGCATTTCTGGCGTATACTCACTATACGTGTCATATACTTCAACGGGAGTTATCAATGTGTCTGAAATCCATCTAATTGCGTCTTTCGTGCAAATTTGCGTTTCCTCAGTTACCGATTTACAACAAGGAAAAAACCATTTTAGTACGAACATAGTACCCAAACTATCTCCATCTTCATCTTCATTCTGTAACCTTTCCAGCTCCCTTCTATACTCAAGTACCCTCTCAACATGCTCTTGCACTTTCTCCGCAGTGTCTCTAAAGAACGCTAAAGTGTTCAGATACCTCAACCCTTGTGGGAGATCTGTATCATTTAACCAGTCCCACATTACACACAAATGAATCCCTAATCCTTCAATAAAAACGTTTTTCTCAGGAAAATTGTCTATGTTAGAGAGTGTGGCAAAACCATTAGCTTGATCACCCATCTCCTTGCAATGCTTAGCCCACACAGTTAACTCATGCTTTTTCTCTGGAGACACAGTATTGCGAGTCACGACCCTCGATACCGCTCCCCGATCCACTACAAGTGGTGTAGAACCACTTAGAAGAGGGACAGTAGGCAAGTTCAACGGAGGTGCTATCACTGGTACAACAGATAAAGGTGGAGAAGCAGGTGGAGGACCAGCGACAAAAGGAGGACCAACAACTGGAGGAAGAGGAACAACAGGAGGAGCAGGAGGAGCAGGAGGAGGAATAACAGTAGGAATAGGAACATACGGAGGTGGCGCAGTGGCACCAGGCCTTCGTTCATTTAACAATTTATCAATAAGTTTGTCAGAAACATGAAAGTCTTTAGAAGGATAGATTTTCTGGATACCAAGTGAGAAAGCCCTATCCATATTCCTAGCTGACTCAGGCTGTTTATTTTGGTCATACAACAACGCTTTTTCGGCGTTCGTCTTATGACGGCACGCATGTTTTTCCATACTCTTGAGCTGCTGTAAAGCTTCTTTCTTCCAATTTTGTAGTACATCAAATGCTGCAGGTCTAGCCTTTTTCTTCAATAATATAGATTCTAAGTATTCAATACGAGGGATTTCAAAATTAACATTGTAACATTGATTGGCCACTGAAGTTCGGAAGCATGTCTAGTTTGTCTGTGCCAAATATCATTAAATACTATACTACCAATGCCATGCTTACAGTACATAGTACAAGCCGGCAACTCCTCCTGTGGCAGACAATTTCCCATGTATATCAGAATACTGGTGTTACCTGGTCGATAATTGCACTTGCAAGTGTAATACGCCAAAACAAATTATCAGGATACTTAAGAATCGGGTCACGACTCACCTGATCAAATCCTAAGGCGGTCCGATAGGATTTCAAAATGTTCTAACAAAGTTTACCTCGTGTTTGGTGATTTCAGCAAATCTGCCCTCGATATGTGGACCCTCGTCAAGATGCCGACTCGGACCGCATGCTCACCGTCCAGGGATCGAGCCGTGCAGCGCTGCTGAGGTGTCACTTCTCATTCAAGAAAGGGGCCCCCATTACACTGTCCGATCCCAGGCCGATAACCTCGTCAACCTTCAACGAGCTGGCATCAATCTTGAGGGTCACTATTCGGGCGCCATCTGTGAAAGCAAAAGAGAATATCGAGGCTGAGTACCCTCAAAAGGAAATACACCAAACGCAGGCTATAAAGATCCACAGATCTTTATTCAAAGTAACTGAACAATTTTTAAAAGACAAAGTAACAGATAGCTATCAGGCCCTCAGTACAACACAGCAAATACCAGCCCTGTTCGGTGTGTGAAGTGAGTGGGACTGTACATCAGAATATTCGTGCCTTTTATACAGTTTTGTAACATGATGTTCAGCCCTTCTGTACGTTAATAATTCCCAATCTAGGATTTGTGCCAAGTTCACCTCTGACTCGCCCAGCTATATGCATGTGGATCACCTTCAGTTTACATGTTCAACAAATCACAGTGGCAACAGTATATTCTGAGATCTAACATAAGCCTGAGTACATATTTCAGTACAATACAGTTCAACAAGTGTTCACGTTTAGTATTTACACAACATTGTGCTTAATATATGTTCATGGATTAGTATCGTTGGCACAGGTAATCCTCGATCTCTAGGTCAACGAAGGACAAGGTCTCATTACAGGACCCTAACATTTGGCCTGCGGGCAGTTTAAGCATTAACTCGTATGCAGAGGTCAAGACGGCCATGTTACAAACAGAGGAACACTGTCCACCATTTTAGAACACAGGGTGACTTTGGAGCTAGAATCAAAATGGCGGATGAACCTAAAATGGCGGCTTAATGATCTATCAGAACCATGAAGCGCGGATTTCACCGCAGAGCGACTGAGTTTAGGCCAATATATACAATAAAGAAGGCACAATATGATTTTCCATTGGACACCGTCACGATTTTGTGCGGCGTGAGATGATGGTTAGAACCAGAGTGGAAGACAGTGCAGCCATCCTTTCTTCAGAGTAAGCTTCAACTTGGCTATCCTTTCCTTTAACAAGCCATTGAGCTTCTCACATATGCCATTTCCTTGAGGATGATACGCTGAAGAAAACTTGTGCTTTATACCAAGCAACAAGCTGATCTGTTCAAATACTGCATTAACAAAGTGAGGACCATTGTCTGACCTTATGACTTCACACACTGCCCATCTGGGAAACACCTCCCTCACCAAGAATTTGGCTGCACAGGAAGAGTCTGGGTGTGTACATGCACCTGCTTCTATCCATCTAGAGAATGGATACACCACAACAATTAGATACCTGTACCCGTTGCATACTTGAATCTTATCGGCATAATCGATATGCAAGTGGTGGAGGCCCATGAGGCCTTGGGATAACTCCTCTAATCACCCGTAGTGTATGCCCAGCTGTGAACTGCAGACAGGTTATACAGTTTACCATAAAAAATGCAATGCTTTCTGCCAAGTTTGGTATGAACCAGTCCTTGGCAGTTGTTGTTGCTAGATTCTCCTTTGTCATTTGCACTGGATAGTGTAACTTTTCAAGTGCTATTGTTAATAAGGTTATAGGTATCACTGGTTTAACAGTGCTGTCTTGTCACCACAAGCTCTCAGAGGGGTTTAAAGAACACCCTTGTCGCTTCCATAGGTTCTTCTCCTCCTGTGTTGCTTCTCTTTGGAGCTCCATTAACTGAGTTTTTGCCATATTTCTATAGCCTTCCGGCTCGCTTTGTGCAACAATCATTCTCTCATGTACATCAATTATTTCCACACTCATTATCATTTTGTCTTTGGTTGCCACATGCTTGGCTTCAGTGTCTGCTACTTGATTTCCACGTGAGATCAAATCTGTCCCTCTCGTGTGGGCGGAGCATTTCATGACCGATATGACCACTGGGAGTTGTGGTGCCTTAATCAGCCTGTCCAATAAGGCGGCGTGCTGCATTGGCGTGCCATCTGCTCGGAGGCAGCCCCTCCTTTTTCAGCGCACTAGGCCTGCATGCACTGTCGACGTCACATAGGCGGAGTTACTGTACACTGTTACTTCCTGGTCTCCGTGATTCTCGAGTGCGAGTATCAACGCCAATAATTCTGCAGCTTGTGCTGAATAATGTGAGGGTAATCGTGCACTAATGAGTACTCGAAATTCTCCATTTGCCATGTGTTTCATCACAGCAGCGCCTGTATATCTCTGTCCATCATTTTGATCGATCCTCAAAGAACCATCAACGAAGACGATGTCACCTTCACCTAATGCATTTTCTTTCACTCTGGGAATCTCATCATAGAATTCTTCATAGTTTGCGCAGTCATGTATTGGTGCTCCTTCAGTGACTGGCTCTGATATAAACACAGCTGGGTTCACTATTTTGCATCAAACTATTTTAATCGTTGGATTTGATATGACCACTTCAGAAGCTCTCAGAGATGTCAATGTGCCTTTTGGTTTCTCTAAAATGGCAAATAATGCGTGCTCAATGGACAATGTCATTGGACATCCCATCACAATGGTTGTAGCCTTTTTGTATTGCGAACTCTGCCGCAGCTAGACTTTGTTCACACGGGAAGTGACCCCTTATCACTGGGTCTAAATTCCCACTGTAGTATGCAAGGTGCTTGTACCCCAACGTGGTTTTATGTGTGTGTGTACTGCTGTCATAACACTTCTATTCGTGTGTGAAAACAGGTAGAATTCCTCTGCATAATTGAGAATCCCTAAAACTGGTGCCGTGCAAATGGCCTTTTTTAGTTCAACAAACCCTTCTTCCATGGTCTCGGTCCACACGATTTTTTCTTTCGTTGCCTGTGCTTTATTTAAGGCTTGTAACAAGGGCCTGGTATAGGAGCTGTAGGCAAAGACCCATGCCCTGACATAATTACATAATCATATAAAACTCTGCATTTGTTTTATCGTGTGTGGCTTGGCTGTTTATGAAATGGCTTCAGCTCTTTCAAGGGTAATCTTTTTCCCCTCATGTGAGATCAGCTGGCCTATGTAAAGCACTTCTTGTTGACAATACTGTAACTTCTCCTTGTCAACCTTATATCCTTTCCCAGCTAGTATAGTTAATAGCTGAATAGAATTGTGTCTGCACTTTTCCTCTGTTGTGCTGCAAATTAGAATGTCATCCACGTATTGCAAGACAACACTCTCCAATGCAATATTGCTTAAGATCATCTGCAGGACTCTGTTGAAAATCGAAGGAGACTCACAGTACCCTTGAGGCAGCCTTGTACTTTTCAGATGAACTTGTCGGAATGTAATCAATGTCAAATCTTGTGAGTCTTTGGGCAATGGGATTGAGAAAAATACATTTTCCAAGTCAATCACTGTGAAATACCTTGCCTCAACGGGTATCTTACATAGGATCATGGATGGTTAAGGGACTAAAGGGAACTTGGATTATAAGGCAAAGACCCTCCCTTTGGTTTTTTAATCGGATAAACTGAAGTTTTGCATGACGACTCTGACGTCACTTAGATGCCCTGCTCCATCATGGCAGAAATTGTCTTAAAAATCCCTTCATCTGCTTCCCTGGAAATGGGATACTGTCGTGCTTTTGGTAAAATTGCTCCTGGTTTCAATTTAATCATCACTTCTTCCTTTCAGTAATCCTGCATCATAAGGGCCATACTAAGATAGCACCTTTGCCATGTCGTCATCAAAATATTCAGGACGTTTTTGTGCAAGCATCATTCTCTGCGGCACCTCTCTTTTGATCATTTTCACCTAATAAATGAGATTAACCTCAACTGTCATCTCATCTCCACCTATTTGCTCTTCAAACAGATCATCATGAGTGAAGTCAGTCAATCTGTACCCCTCCCCAATGGCGATTACTGCGCACCATTGTCTGCCTTCATTATCACACCCATCAACCAACGCCATATCTCCTAGCACTATGGCTGCTAGTATTGTCAAGGGAAACACTCGTCCCTTTTCCTCATGCATAGGTATTCTTGGCCTGAACAGAAACTCATCTGGTGTTCTCATTGTTTTATCTGCAAGGCCTGGTAGCCATGACATTAATATACGCACTCCATATGCAAATATTTCTGGTTCCAATGGAATAGCTCTCATGGCCATTTGTCCTGCGTATGCTCTAATCATTTCGTACACGTTCAAATAATGCATTCCTGGAGTTGAGCATACTATGCCCTTTTCTGTGAACGAGATTGTCATATTTAACTTCGTCATTAGGTCTCGTCCCAATATATTCACTGGTATCTGCCTTGAATATAGCAGTGGCACGTTCATGTGACATTCTCCTATGGAATCTGGAAGTTCTTTCCTAAAAGGAACACAACTTGTTGCTCCTGTGAAGCCCTGAGTATTTATGGCATCGCCAGACAAAGAAAACCTGCCTTCACGTATAGATGAACGTGTTGCACCCGTGACAACTAAGAAAGCATATTCTTTATCCCCTATAAAGAAATCTACCCTTGATTCCTCGTGAGGGTTCAGTGTCACTGATAGGATGGAACACATCAGGTCTCCCAGTGAGCTGTCTTAGTCCATATATAATATTGTCCTATTCTGAGTGAACAGATTTCCCCGTCACTTGTGGCATCTCTTATTCTAGAATTCAGCATGTGCCCTGTACCTGTTGTTTGTGACAGTTGCATTGGTGACTGTTGAGACTGTTTCTGTGGATAATTTGTCACATTTTGTGGTTGCAAACTTTGCTGTACTCCCGGGGCTTGCTGCTGCACCGTGTGATTTTGCGCAACTCCATTTCCACCCTGCTGCGAGAACGCAAATAGATTCACCATCCCTCCTCTTGTGAATTGGTTGTTTTGCACCATTCCTTGACTTCTGCATGTGCGTGCTAGATGCCCTGTCATCCCACACGTTCAACATGTTGGTGGTGGTCTGATTATTTGCCCATTTTACATATCCTGGTTTCCGCTTTGCATATTTTGAAAACCTCCTTGATTGTTTTGAAAACCTCCCTCATTACTCTGCCATCCTCTTCCTCTTGGGTAAAGCCTGTTATTGCTTTGATCACACTGCCTTTGATTATTGATCTGCTGTGTATTAGATCCATCTGTGTTAGTTATCATTGCCTCCTCAATGGCATACTTAGTTAATTTTTTCTGCACTAATTTAGCCTCTTCATCTTCTCGTACAGCATCCTTTTTGCAATTCTACTCTTGCAGCAATCTGCAATAGTGTGCAATGGTCAACTGTATTTCAGACCATGGCTTAGCCTCAATCCCTACCAATATATTGAGCTGCTTCTGTACCTGTTCTGGCAGCCCATGGCATAATATATGGTAAAACACAGGTATATATTTCCCCCAAGATTCACAAGTTTCCAGCACCCAGGCATCTTGGAAATTCTGAATGTAAAGCAAAGGGTCATCTGACTCCTTCATCTTTCGTGTCATTATAGATCCCTTATCAGAAGTGTCCTGGTATAGTACTGAAAGCGCTTTCCATACCGCGATTCTGCAATTGTTAAACGGCGCTCCATCACGCGCAGTATTAACTGTGGTCACCCAAGGGTAGCCTGCACGTGTCCACATATCGTCAGCTCTATCACCAAGTATGGCGATAAAGACCCTTAATATCCCCTATAGCTAACGTGTTCCCTCCTGTCCTTTTTTCTAACTCATATATCCATTTTCCGGCTCCCATTGTCAACATTGAGAGCTTATTTTTCATGTTTTTTCTGTCTATGTGAGGCCAGGGTATATATTGTGGTCTCGTGCCTCCTTTTTCTAGTAAAGGGAATTGTGACACATGACACTGCTTTTCTTCTCTTGTCATTTTTCTGCCTACTAGTAATATTCCTGCAACGCCGTCTACCTGGCACTGTCCTTAGTCTGCTCACATACGGTGGTGGGGACACCCCCCCTGTGACCGTATGATACTCCTTCATGCCAATCTGATTGTATGGTTGACTCTGATGTCTTAGGTGCAGACCCACTAGAATCTGACCATCTTATTCCCTTATCCCTAGAGAAGTGTTTTTCGCATCTTCTCTCGTCTTCTCTTTCTTCACATTCTTCTCTCCGTCCGATATTGTCTGTGCCCAACTCATGCAACTTCTCTCATCCTCCTAATTTCTGGTTACAGACAGCCTATCTAATGACAGCTCTCTATTTCTGCTACTTCGGGAAGCATCCTCAGTATCGTAAAACTGAGTGCTCTCAAGACGCTCATCCTCTCCTTTCCCTTGGGATACCTTTTCTAGCCCCATCTCATCATATATTCTATCGATCTCTCTCTGATGCTTCTGGTGTTGAAGTGATCTTCGATATTTGCCCTAGACGTGCCTGGTAATGAATCGTACTCAGGAAATAATTCTTCTATGTCTTCCCAGTCTACCACTGGCTCAGGTTTTTTAACCTCTCTTTCCAGGTATTCGAGATCCCATGCTCTCTGTCTTCGCTTAAGTTCTATGTCATCATCAAACTCTCTACGCTTCCTTGATTCCTCTCTGACCCTATCTTCTTCTTGTTTCCTCGCATCTCTTCGTTCATTTGCCCTTTGCATTTCCTCATCCCTTTGTCTTTTTATTCTCTTCTCCTGTATCTTTTGTTGTTCTTCTTCTATTCTCCTTTGTTCTATTCTATCTCGATCATCATCTGTTCTCTGCTTCTGATCGCGTTTTCTTTGTTCTTCTGCCTTTTCCTGTTTTCTGACTTGCTCATCACAATATAACTGCTCTTGTTTCAGTCTATCCTTTTTCTTAGCCCCTTTGTCTCTTGATCGGTTTTCCTTTTCCTTCCTTTCTAATTCATCCCGTTCTCCTTTTTGTCTCATATACTCAATGCCTTTATCATCGAGTTTCAATAAAATCGGAACTCCCATCCATTCATTCTGTGTGAATGCCATCTCATCAGACCTATCCTAATCTCCTATCCATCTCTTTCCCTCTCTTCCTATATCTAGAGATGTACTTGCTTGTGTTTGGTCTCTTTTTTACTTTTCACGTCTCTCCTTGTCCTTCAGGACTTCGGAGGTAATATCTCTGTCTCTGGCCCTCATTACGACCCTGGCGGAAAGGGGAAAACGATGGCGGAAAAGCAATACCGCCATCGAAAAGCGCTCGGTGCGACTATGACCCGTCACCGCAAAGTACGAAGCCATTAGCGACACCGTAGTGAACGCCAACGCTAACTGCACTAAGCACGCGCGCGCGCACCATGCCAAACCGCAAACACCACCATGGTGCAACGGTACGCCAATTCCGACCCTAGCGGACATGTACCTAACGCCATCAGGCATGGCGGAATGGACCATCCCGCCATGGCGAGAAATACGGCATCGTGAACCAACCGTAAATGGCCCACTGAGTGCCTGTACTCCACTCCCTGGCCACATTGCACAACTCCTGGCAGGCGCAATGTACTCACACCATGCAACCAGTGAAATCTACAATTCACCCATGCATGCCAACGTAGAAATGCATGCAGGTGTTCAAAGCGCCCCGTGAGTGGGCATCCATGTACGGCATGTCACCATAGCCGTACTGATGCAGCACAGGCATGTGAAGGTACAAGACATCAAAATGGAAATCAAGAACACATGACACAAAACAACAGTAGTCCCCCATCGCTTGCCACCAGCGCAAGGCAACATCCAAAACAGCATCCTGAGGGGGATTGCACCAGCCCTGTACTCTTGCCAGTAAACAAACCAACCATCAGCAGAAGCATGTACCACACAAGTTGGCAGAGTGACTGAGCAGCCAGGCACATCCCAAGAGGGGCCGATGGGAGCTGCAGGGCACAGATGGCATCAATACAGAAGCTATTCCAATGGACATGACCCCAGTCCCCCTCCAACAAACGCACGCAAACACAGGCACCTGTGACCAGCCACATTCTGAACATCCCATCATACCATCAATCGACCTGGCTGACAGGCACCAGTCGGCCAAAAGCCAATCCCCCGCCCCTGAACAGCACATCATGTAAACAGTCACAATGGCAGCCCCTATCCGTGACCACACTGTGCTACGTAGGCAAAAGCGGCCAGTACTGTACCACACAACTCAACTCAGAAGGCGGAACACAATGCAGATCATCTCGCAATACATACCGCCACAAATCGAAAATCGCCACATCACCTGCAAAGAATAACGCAACACGCCAAATATCGGAATACAATTTAAATGCACATCCAAATGACAAAGGCCTCACAGCAATTTGTAAAATAACACCAAAACATCCATCATCACCGAGGGCTGCATCTGCAATAATTGACCAGCTTCCACTTGTGTGACGCCCTGTACCATCATGGCACACAGGGCCAACATCAACGTTCCAAAAGGCAACATGGAAGCGGCAAGAACCGCAGGTCCGTCCCATGAGGCAGGCACTAGTCCAGCTGAAAGGCCGAAATGTTGCACCTAGCCACCAGAACAGCGTAAGGGCATGTGGCCCATTGGCGATCGTCCCATAAGATCGTAATGGTGCTCCACTGATTCACCCGAAGCTGCAGGTGTCGAGAGTAAAATCCATCTGGAGGAGTGGCGTACAGATGGCATCTGCAATAGGGCAGGAGATACCTGTCACCAAAATGAAACACAAATTAACCGATTGCACTACAGGACACATGATGCATCACTATCTTCATTCAACACACCAAATCCACACCCATATGCATGCTAGCCCACTCCAAAGGAATATACACACCCCTAAATCAGTATCGATACATAACGAAACCAATCGAGGTTAATACACCATTGGCAACGTCGGTTACTGTGCATGCGTCCGTCAAGATAGAACCCATGACATGGGATTAGTAACGTGCCTAGACACAAGTGTATGAAGGCGCGTCGAGACAGGGAGGATCCGACAAGGGCAGATAGACGTAAGTCCCACTATGGCAGCCTTGCATCACATAGCGCAGGGGAAGGGGATTGAATCAAAAAACACATGTACATGGCAGACCCTAAATGGAATCATCTGTCCATGCATCCATTCATCATTCCCTCATCCCGCAATGAAAACGCATGAACATTCACTCACATAATATGTGAAACTTCCATCGCGTCTGTGCGTAATGCAGTCTGCAAAAACCACTGTGCTCCTGGCCGGATCTGTAGTGTCGTGAAGCTAGATGGACTTGGGAACGTCCTGCCTTATCGTCCACTACGCTATTGCGCATCCCATTCAATTCATGTCATTCATTGCTTGCTCGTTATGGGCCCTGTCCCAAGGACATTCAACAATAGAACGTTACATTTCCAGGCAGACCTGTGGGCGTCTCCTCACCGCTACTTCGCAACCAAAAATCCTGGCCTTCGAATTCCTCACTTGCAACATTACGTCGAAAAGGCTTCTGTGAACGCTTGCATTCACAATTACATCAATGTAGTGCGGCTGTGTGTCATAATGCTAACTGGCTGCAATCACAAATGGGACGCCACGCCCGTCGGTGAAGTACGATACTGTGCTGCATGAGGGTCGGCCATCGATCGAGCCCTACATACCACTGACTCTTCACAGGTATGTAAGCGGCTGCAATCATAGCATGTGTAACAATGGGAGCATAGCATGAAAATCAGTCAAAGTACATCACACTGCCATCGGGATTTGATACATGATTCCAATCCCAAGATGCCATGCGGCCAAATGCAGCCTTACGTGCGGGACGTGCTCGGCCAGAAGGGATTGCATCCGCCACAGATTCATTCAATCAGCACAGGTGGAGGCCATACAGGCCGACAGCACATATATAGCAGACCCAAACCCCTCCCACAACCACTCCCACTCCAAAATGCTACCGGCAGGACTAGCGATGTTGGGCCTGGGGCACCAGATAGCACTGCAAGTGCTACAACTACAAGAAGACGACGAACAACAACAGGTACAACAACCGGGCGCACAGGGGAGACGGAGGAGAAGGAGGAGGAGGAGGGCAAGGCAGGGTCAGCAAGGCCCACAAGCACTGCCACTACCAACACGCAGGCGGCCCGCAATCCCACGCCTCCGAGCTGATCCGTTCAACCTCACTGCTGAGCAGATCCACACCCTCTACCGTTTGGACCGGGACACCATAATCGCCATTGTGGACATGACACATGCTGACCTCGTGAGCATGATAGATAGCCCAACCGCCATCCCACCCCTACTGAAGGTGGTGTCTGTACTCCACTTCCTGGCCACAGGCACCTACCAGCACACAGTGGGACAGTTGCATGGCATTTCACAGCCACTGTTCTCACGGACACTCTCCCAAGTGCACGATGCCCTCCTGAAGCACGCCGACGACCACATCACACTACCACGCACGTACCAGGAGATTACCAACGCAAAGGTGGGATTCCATGCACTTGGCGGCATCCCGGGTTGCATTGGTGCCATCGACTGCACCCATGTTGAATTGGTTGTCCCACATGCCATGGAGGTCCAGTACCGCAACCGGAAACAATTTCATTCAATCAATGTGCAAATGGTGTGTGACTCCAACAAGATCTTTACGCATTGTTGTGCCAGATTTCCAGGATCTACCCATGATTCTATGGTCCTGAGGAACACAAGAATACCACGCTACATGGAGCGACACGCAGGGCACAGATCCTGGCTACTCGGTGAGTCTCATTCCATGCATGACATCGTGGCCCATTTGATGCGTCAATGACCTTGCAGGAGGGGGGGGGGGCTACTTAGCACTATCATTCCACTGACACCCTTTATTCGTCCCATACAGGTGATGCCGGGTATCCACTGAAGAGATGGCTCCTTACACCAATCCGGAACCCACAGAACCAGCATGAGGAGGACTACAACCATGCCCACTCACGTAGCCGTGTGGTCATTGAACAGGCATTCGGCCTACTGAAGGCTCGTTTCCGCAGCCTCAGCAGGTCTGGCGGGGCACTCATGTACAGCCATGAGAGGGTTTCTAAGATGGTCATGGCATGTGTCATGCTGCACAACATGTGCATACGTAGGAATGTGCCCATGCCCCCTGACGCTGTACTGCATGCACCTGAAGATGATGATGATGAGGGTGGGGATGTGGAGGCACCCCAAGGAGTCCATGAGGCACAGGATGCACGTGCAATCCGACAGAGCATCATAGATGCATGCTTCTAGCAACCACGCATGGTGCCTATTACACGGAAAGGGGACCTGTGGCACTGTGTGTGTGTAGTACAGGCACATAGTGGACTGTACGCCTATGAAGGCCTCGTACGCAAATATCAATGTCCACACATGTCATTGGATGATAATGAAGTGCTGTATTGTTAATGTGATTTGATTCATACACCCTATGGACCCGCCACCCAGTGAAGCCCAACACACCCCCTCCACCCTACTTCCTCCCCCCCCAACACCAGTGTCCAAATATGCATGCTGCCCGTGGGTAGACGCTATTGCAAGCCCCCTCTACGGGTATCAGGGGCACCCCTGCCCGTGGAGCGCAGGTTCCTGCCAGATCTGCGTTGGGGGCTGCCCTGGACGGAACTTGCCACGGATGACGTCTCTGCCTGCTCGCGTCCATGCATGTCTCTGAGGGTTTGTGAGAGCTCCGAGAGCACACGGCGCACAGCAGCAAGTTCAGCACAAACGTCTTTGGACGTCGCATTCAGTTCCCCCCTCAGGCTCTCGGTGCTTTTCTCCATTTGTGCTCTCAGGCTCTCGGTGCTTCTCTCCATTTGTGCTCTCAGGCTCTCGGTGCTTCTCTCCATTTCTCCCCTGAGGCTCTCACTACTTTTCTCTATTTGTGCCCTGAGTGTCTCGGTGGATGTTTCCATGGCTGCCCTGGAACCCCCGCATTCATTCGCATGGTCCTTGAGTAGCGTGGACACTTCCTGCTGTTGCTCGATCAGCAGGTCGAGGGACTGTTGCCTCTGCTGGGCCATGGACATTTGCGGTGGTGTGACAGGGGGGCTGCTCAACACATGTTGCCTTGGCACAGGACTTGTGGGGGTTGGCCAGTCGTCGTCTTCTGGGTGCCCCTGCGTGGTTTCGTCATGGTGTAGGGGATGGGACATGCAGGGGGATTGGGAAAGGTCATGGATGGTACCTACGTCGCCAGCACTGTTTTCCGTGTCGGAGCATGCTGGCATGACAGCTGTGTCACCTATGGTGCTGCTACCACCAGAGGCAGTGCCATCAGATACGTTCTTTGGGGGGACCTGTGGTGCTGGGGTTGTGGACTTGCTGGCTGCTGGGGTGCCTGTTGCAGTCCCCTCCAGTGTGCTGGCACTTGATTCCTGCTGCTGCCGTGTCTTGATCCTTGCACCTGAGGTGGAGGCTCTTGGGACGTTGGTCCTGGCCCTCTTTGCAGGCGTGCTGGTAGGGGTGTCCTGCAGCTCGTCGTTGGTATCGGACCCTGTGGTGGAGTAAAGAGGGGCGAGCGTTAGTTATGGGTCTGTCGGATTTGGAATGGCAACGTATCAAATGCATTGGGGTGGTACATGAGGCTGATATGGGACTGGGCCTTGGAGGTGGTCTCATTTTCGTGTGGATTGAGGATGCATTCATTTGGCTGCCTGCAGTTAGGGGGTGCATGCTGCACATGTAGGGGTTGTTTATGGCATCTTGATTAATTTGTTTATTCATTCTGACTTTTAGAGGGCGCTGTCAGGGCAAAGTATGTATTGCACTATGGGGTCACATGGTACTGCACATGTTCGTGGTTTGTGGATTTCGCATTGTTTCTCTTGGCCAACCTACCTGATTCTCCGGATGTCGGCACTCCTTTCTCCATCCCTCCGACTCCCTCTATGCTCTCCATTCCTATGGTGGAGGCGCAGATCTCCTCCCAGGGGGTCAACTTGATGGGCGACTCTGATCCCCCCCCGGTAGCTGTGGCGATGTTCCTGTTCGCAGAAAGTATGCTGCGTACGCGGATCCGCAGGTCGTCCCACCGCTTGCGACATTGCTGTGGCGTGCGGGGTGTTGTCCCCACCGCACTTACGCGCTGTGCCACAAGGGCCCATATGGCCTTCTTGTTGGCAAGGGCCGTCCTGGTCATTTGACTGGAGAAGACGACGGCGGCATTTTCCTGCAGGGTCTCGGTCAGCACGGTCAGTTCCTCTCGGGAGAAGTGGACCTGCCGCTTGCGATCACACGCTTTCTTGGCTACCTTTCCCATATTTATTTTTTTAACTGGGGTTGCTAACGGGTTGGGATGTGTGTCAGGGTCGGATTTTTAATGGTTGTGTTGGGATTCGGATTTTATAGTTGTGCGGCGTGCTGTTTCCCGTTCCGGCCACATGCTTTTACTTCCGTTTCCGTATATTTACGGTGCCCGTAATTTGCGGTGCCCGCTCATTACGGTGCCCGCTCATTACGGTGACCGCTAAGATGGGTGGCGGTATTGCACCTGGTGCAGCGTACGGCGGCGGTAAGGGCCGTTTTGGGGTCATTTCCGCCATCGCAGCCTTTCGGATTCCGCCATGGCGTAATGCTCGTGCCCGATGGGTCGTAATTAGCCGCACTTTGCTCCTTCGTGCAATGGCGGAAACGCTATTTACGCTGTTGCGGTCCGGTCAGTCAATTTCCGCAAGGGTCGTAATGAGGGCCTCTGTCTTTTTTCTGCGCTTTCATCACTACTTTGCATGGTAGACTCATATGCCGGGTTGCTATATCCCGTGGCTGCTTTAAGTTCCCTCAACGGGTATAATCCTTTGTCTTTACTAGCTTTGCTTTTTCGCTTCAAACAGGGCAGGTGGCGCAGAAGGCTCCTTAACCCCCTCTGTGCATATATTCAGTATCCAATTCACAGGTGGATCCTCCTCCTTTTCCTCTTGGTACATCTTCCAAAGTTCTAAACTAGCCAGGCGT
The DNA here is from genome assembly GCF_040938575.1 of Ambystoma mexicanum. NCBI lineage: Eukaryota > Metazoa > Chordata > Amphibia > Caudata > Ambystomatidae > Ambystoma > Ambystoma mexicanum. The sequence goes on from NC_090925.1 coordinate 638,680,072, forward strand.
TTGTCTTACTTTTTTCCCGTGTACGTGGCGTGCAAATATGTCGTCATGTGCTGCAGGACCATTTTAGAAAGCGATCCGCCTTGTGGCCATGGCATAAACATTTTGTTTGCGGTTCCTTTAAATCATTCTGCACTGCACTGTTTAAGCTTAGGTGCATGCTTTGGCAGCTGTTTGCATATGTGTATCAATGGGGTAATGTCTTCCATGCTTAATCTGTTTATCCTCTCCCCTACATAACACTTTGTTATGCTTTACGTTTCACAAACAAGATCAACAATATGAGCGAGCAACAATCGTCGCAAGCTCCAATCCCGTTTTTTCAACAATAATTTCACTTTTACTTTTGTTAATTAAAACCATCAATACATGTCATACAACATCATATTATTACAATCGTGCAATTTTCATGCTATTTAAAAAAAAGTTTTTTACCTTATGTTGTCATATCTCTACTAAAACACATAAAACAGACAGACAGAATCCATCCGGCTACACTAATATCATGCCATCTATTTCCTCAGATGCATTCTGCCCCTAGTTTATATTCTGACATGGAATTTAAGCCATTTCTTTCCGATCGTCTTTAATCGATCTGGTCGTCTACGTCATCCTATCAATTCAGGATCTTAAATGAAGGCCTCTGCTAGCGCTCTTTAAAGCCTTGGAACTTGTGCGTATACTCTTATCTCGGTCACTCATGATATCTCTCTCTATTGCTCGGCCACCCTCGAGTCAATATTTTCCCCTTATATATACATTATACTCTTACTCTGACGTTATTTTTTCCCACCTCCCTCCGTTACCTTCCCTTTACTTGTTTTAAGGCATGCTACTTTTTTGCCAAAGCATTCAGTCTTTTTCACTCACCGTTGGCATATTTTTCCTCTCCGGAGGCTCGTGGTCACAGCCTTCCTTACTGCCTTTCTGTGCTGCTCATCTGATCCGCTGCTCGTAGACGTGGGAACGGGTTCTTGGGGGAAAGCAAAGGTCCCTTCACACCTAACCTGCAGGGTTTTTCAATTAAACTAACCTCTATCTACGGGGAGCTTCTCATTCTTTCAGCCAGATGGCAAAGGTCTTGTCATATTGCCGAGGACCCTAAGTTACTTATGTCAATGGTCAGTGGGTGTCTTATCTAATCTTAACCATCTAATCTCTGCTACCAAGTGAACTGGATGGACCCCAGCCGGCCCATAAGACTGGGGGTCTCCAAACAGCCCTTTAAGATGAGCAGCATCACCCTCAAGATAGATGGGCATGCAGATTCGTACTCTTGCACCAAATAATAATGACAACTCAATAGTTTGGCAAAGGGAGTCCATTTAATGACAAGTACAAAAAGCCGGGGGGTCAATGAACATCAACAACCGCTCCATCTTCATTCTCACTTAAACTCCACTTAATTTTAGAAAACGCAAATATTTATATCAAAAACTCATCATCACTGACGCGCAATCTTACAAACCTATCATGCAACGTGATTGGTTATAGGAGGGTAACTTTAACAAAGATACTATGACTGTATATGGTAACGGGGAGTGGGGACTGGATACTCAATGTCAGGTGGGGCAACTAAACCCTTCCTTCAAAATGGCCCCTATAAACGTCACTAAAAGAACAACATCTCATTGGTTCTCCTCACTTTAGGGCCGTAGATTACACATTCCACTCTGATTTGGATGGCATCAACCCCACTCATACTTTTCCACTTGCGCTTAGCAGCATGCAGAATAGCCAGCCAGGGAGTTATTCTGCAGCCCAGCTTCCCTCCAATTATGTTACAATCATTAATCACATCAGTGATCATGTGTCAATTATTTCTTTTTAGTTTGGCCTCGAGTCTGCTCTTGGTCTGAGAAAATTAAGGAGTAAGGGTATGGCAGGGGTCCATGAGTAGGTGTGAAAGTCTCATTCCTTCCTGCCTGCCTTGTCACGTGATTCAGACACCGTGAAATCAGCATTTTTCTTCATGTATTTTCATGTATTTGATTTAATTCTGCCAGTCTTCTACCATCTGTGGCTTATCTTGACCTTTCTGAACAGGAATCTCTGTTCTTTTTCTGTTTAATTGTATCCACTGTTGGCCTATTCCAGCCCGATACGACCTTGGCTTCATGGCATGGTTACCTTGAGCTGGGTTTCTTTCTGTCTTAATTCTCTATTTGTTTGCTGCAGCACTCTTCTCTTGAGACCTTTAGTAACCTTTGTTCAATTCTGCTCATGTGCGTAGTGGATTTGCACTCATCTATAAAGTGATTTTGAGGTGTATATATATATGTATAGTTGGCGCTTGACGCAATCTCTTTTACTACTAAGCATTAGCAAGCTTAACGATTTTTTTGCTTCTTGCAGTTTCTTGCACCTGTACACATTTAAACTAACATAATATCTTCATCGTGCATATGGCATAGGTTTCTTTAGCTTGACATCAACTGTTTCAAATTAGGCTCAAGATGTCACTTATCCATGGTATTTCGTTTCCTTGTCAATATTCTCAGGGCATTATATCTTCTATATGTGCGTCAGTCCGATTTCTCATGATGTCACCATTCATCTTCCTTTAGTATCTTCTTGGCTTCTTCGGGTATTACATTCTGACAACCGTCATTTTGTCTTGCTTGTAGATATGGTTTTTTCAATGGGTACCTTACTGTCCAGATTTTCTTAGGTTTCGGTACTTCAATAGGTGCTGTTATTCTGATAGGCACTGGGCAGAGCCCAACTGCGGCTCTCTGCTGGTTTATCTGTTCTCCATATGTCACATATTTTGGCATGAACGTACCTGGAACTTCAAAGGGGGGGGGGCTGGAGTGTGGATGATACTTGGCACTTCCTCTTCAGAATAATACCTCCAAGGAGGTGCAACTGATAGTTTGACTTCTTAGAGATTTCAGAGATGTGAGGAGAGAAGGGGAGGGTAGAGTAGAAGATGACAGCAAGGTTCCTAGCCTCACAGGAAGGAGCAGGAAGAGGGCCCAGAGTGGGCGGCCAGAGAGAGAGAGGAAAGGCTGGAGCAGATGTCCCAATGAGGAGGACCTCAGTCTTACTAGCATTAAAGCAGAGATTATTGGTGGCACACCATTCCACAATTGCAGCCAGGCAGTCTGGTATGAGAGAAGAAGCAGAGGTGGCTGAGGGGAGCCTGGAAGAGAACTGAGTGTCATCTACATAACATTGAACATTGGAGCAGAAATTAGTGATGCAGCAGGCAAGAGGTGCCAGGTAGTGGTTTAAGAGTTAGGAAGAGAGGTTAGATCCCTAGGGAACAGCACAAGTAGAGAGAGAGATAGACGAGAGGAAAGACCCCACTTGGACCTGAGAGGGTCGGTCGGTGAGAAAGGCCAGGACCTGATCAATAATACCAAGGTTGTTGTGTAGGCGATTGAGCAGGATGGCATGGTTGACTGTGTCAAAAGCAGATGATAGATCAAGGAAAATGAGTACAGAAGGGAGAATAGAGTCAAGATATAGGGCTCCTTTAATTTTTCATCATTTGCCGTGGACTGCTTGGACCTTCCTTCCCTGATTTAGTTGTATACAGTTATGCTTAATACAGGTTGTATATGCTTCAATTCCACGCTTCATGCTGTTCATTTGTGTGTCTGCAACTTTCATTGTTGACATTTCATACAGTGCATCTCACTGTTGCAGGTCATGTGTATTGTGGCATGCCTTTGTGTGATGTTGCTGTGATGGTTGTGGCCGGAGGTTTGCACATGTGCTTGACATGTGAGGGTGGGTCCATCAGAAAACTGGAGGTTCCACTGGTTGTTTTGAATTACATGTACATGTGCAGCTTCGCTGTGTGTTTGGCATCAGTGTGGTTGGGGAGGAGGGTTCTGGTGTGTGTGAGATGATGTACATCCAGGTATGGTTGCATTGATGTGTGTGTGTGTTTCATATTTATTTTTTCTTTGACTCTGATAGTGGATGTAATGCCACCTGTTCCTGTGTGTTTGCACATTTTCACAATGTTTTAATTTCAAGGCAACTGTTGTTCATGTTTCCCCTTTGCACATGCTTGAAATTGTGTATGTGACAACACTCTGTTCACTGCATTGTGTATTTCACATTGCGGTTGCTGCAATGGGAGGTGGTCTCACTGTGGATGGGTGGCCTGGTCACGTCACTTGCACATTGGTGGTTTATCATTGTTGTGTCACTCCCATGTCATGCGCACACCCCCACCAGCATGTGCAGTCACACACTGACTGCTTTCATGTCTTGCACTACCTCTGACCCTGGAATGCTGTTTTGACCCATATTTGCTCATTCTATGTGGCAGCACACATTTCCTGTCTCAGTGGGTCATGCACTCTCTGACTGCTCTCTCATCACCCATGCATGAGCCGGTCATGTTGTGGTCCCTGACAGGGACTTTGCCATCCCTTCCATCCGGATCACTTATGCTCAGGCTGTAACATGCTAGGTCAATATTTGTTGATGTAGGCAATGTTTCAATGGGTTTACTTTCGTCCTGAGGTCACATTTGTTTGCTGTGCTTTAGTGCATTTGCAGTGACCCATGGCCAACATGCACATGCCACGTTGCATTGCATTCACTTGTCACATGTGCATGGCATGGCCACATGGCCACAGTGTTGTTGGTGCAATATAGTGCTGACTGGCTGGGGTGCTGCAGATTCAGGTTTTCCAGGGAGTGACAGCAGATGTTGGTTTGGTGCGCCCTGTTAATCGTGTTGGCGGTGGACATGCTGGGGCTCATCTTCATGGTGAAGGCAGACCACAGAGGTTCAGGTGAGTTGCAGCCATGCATTGTACTTGTTGTGTGCGAGACTGTCAGGGGGTTGGCTGGGGTAGTGTCAGAGGTGAGGGGGGCTAATGGGTGGTGTCTGGACTTGAGGGGGATACCTGAGGGGAGTGTCGGAGGAGAGGGCAGTGTGGGGAGGGGAGTGTACCGTCAGGGGGCTGGCTGGGGTAGTGTCGGAGGTGAGGACAGTGTGGGTAGGGGAGGCTACTGTCAAGGGGCTGGCTGGGGTAGTGTTGGAGGTGCGGGGGGCAGATGAGGGGTGTCTGGACTTGAGGGGCTGCCTTGGGGTAGTGTTGGAGGTGACAGCAGTGTGGGGAGGGGAGTATACTGTCAAGGAGATGGCTGAGGTAGTGTCATGGGTGATGGGGGCTGGTGGGTGGTGTCGGGCCTTGATGGGACTGCCTGGGGGGAGTGTCGGAGGCTGGCTGGGGTAGTGTCAGGGTGAGGGGGGGTGGTATCTGAACTTGAGGGGGGTGCCCGGGGTAGTGTTTGAGGTGAGAGGGGCTGGTGGGTGGTGTCCGGACTTGAAGGGGCTGCCTAGGGTAGTGTCGGAGGTGAGGAGGGCTGGTGGTTGGTGTCTGGGCTTGAGAGGGTTGATGTGCAGTAGGGATATATGCCAGCATATTGGGTGCCTGGGGTGTAGTGAGATGGACTCGCAGTTCTGCAGAAGTGGTGCCTTGATTCACGTGGGATCCCACACAATATTCATACGGTGTACAGCCTAGACATATGAGGAAGCTCTTGCGTTTTCGCAGGTGGTTCCGCATTAACTTATATGGAAGACTGCGCATTTTCACAGCAGTGCTGCCTTGATTTAGGAGGAAGGCCGCTCGCTTTCATAGGGGTGCAGCCCCAATTTATGAGGGAGCTCTCACATTTCTGCAGGGATGTAGCCTCGACTTACATGAAAGGCCACGCACTTTCGCAGGGGTGCAGCCTCAACTTACGAGGGAGCTCTTGTGGTTTCACAGGAGTGCTGCATTGACATACGAGGGAGACTGCATGTTTTCGCAGGGGTGCTAGATGGTGTATCAGGGCTGGACGCGGAGGTTTGTGGCGGGAATAATGCGCTCTTTTCCATGAATCAGACCCTAAATGTTCAATGGACTACTTGGCTTTCCATGACAACTAAAGCCTATGGATGCTTCCAATGACTGTCCATCCAGACCAGAGGTCGCCAAACAGTCGATCCGAGCTACCAGTAGTTAGCCTCTTCAGTCGCCCGCGCTGGAGATTCTGAAAAATAAACACCATCTAAATTACATCTGGTGTGTAGAACCCTGGTCCTCCCCACTTGCAGGTGAGAAGCTTGCCTGTTGTGCCACTGGAGCTGCTTATGAATTCACTGACAGATGTCAGAATCACATTCTGCTACTGTGGCCGCCTGTAGTACCACAGATGGCCTTGTGCGCCCCCTCGACACTGTGTTGATTGAGCGAGCTCGCTCTTGTTTGCAGAGATGTCCGAGGGGCTGGGGCAGGATCAGTTTGAGCCACACAGTGTCAGCTAGATGGTATCCATTAAGGACGAGACATCTAGATTTACAAGGTTTACAAGTCATGCTGCGAAAGATTGCCGTGGCCGCGGCTTCTAAGCCGGCAGTGGAGATCAAGCAAAATGGTGAGAATTTCTACATAAAAACCTCCACAACTGTCCACACTACCGAAATTAACTTCAAAGTCGACCAGGAATTTGAGGAACAGACTGTGGATGGCAGGCCCTGCAAGGTAAATAGACGTCATCTTCTGCTCCATTTATGCATCAGAAAAACAAGCCTGCTTGCCACCATACCCCCTGACCCGAACATGAAGCGGCAAGACTAGTTGGTGGCACGGAATCCCTCTTGAATCCTGTGCCCCTGTGAATGTTTTGTGATTCCAGGGAGCTAATATGACCCTCAAAACTCTGAGGAAGGTTCTGGGCTCTATAAGATGGCCCTCCTTCCTATAACTCCCTCATCGAAAATGCCAAGCGGGCGTACCACACTCTTATAAAGGTTTTGTCTGGTGTGCATCAAGCTCAAGTCAGTCACTTATTTTCTGCATTCATACCCTAGGAAATCACATGTGCATCACATTGAAGACACGCTCTGTGATTGTATACTTGCTCACCCAAATAGTTGTGTGTATCACACTTAAGCAGGTCACTGTGATTTTCTGCACCTGTATCCTAAATCCAGACAATGTGATTTTCTGCTTCCACAGACCAAAAACACCACATGGGTATCGCATGCAAGTGACCCACTGGGACTCTGTTCTCGTCGACTCATAAAAGTCAAATGTGTGAATTACACTCAAGACAGTAGCTGATTTTCTACTCCCATGCCCAAAAAAGTAATACCTGTTTATCAATCCAACCAAACACTATGATTTTCTGCTCCCACGCTCCCAAACAATTATTGCTTTATACTCAACCTAATCATTGTGCTCTTTGCATCTCACATTCATATCCTGTGCACCACTGCATGCAAGTGCCCTGATTCATAGAGGGAACTCTGCACAGGAATTGGCTTGGTAAAATTGTGAAATTCTGTTCCGCCAGCCGCGTAAGCAAAATCGGTAAGATTTCGATTTGTTTCTCCACAATCCACCGTTCCACCACCACTGCATCTCAAAAAGAGCATCACCACGTTTGTTGTACCATCTCATGAACTGAAACAAGCTTTGCAAAGTTTCTCATGCAGCTCTGTGTACCTAGCATAGAACGAAATGAGCAGCACAACGTTTCTCGTGCCACTTGGCGAACCAAGCACAAATCTAAAAGAGCGGCACAAAGTTTCTTGTGACGCTGTGCGAACCTAACACAAACTGAAAAGAGCAGCAAAATGTTTCTCATGCCGCTCCGTGAGCCCAGCATGAATTGAAAAGAACAGAATGGTGGGGGTCACTCCCTCACCACATGGATTAAAGAGGTGGCATATGTTAGAAGATGTGAGGGCTTTGAGGATGCAAACATTGGATGGCTGGCTTCTCAGGTTGCTTGGACTTCAGCTCCACTGCTGGGTACAAAACATGTAAACTAGTGTGCCAGCAATAACTTTATATTGGAATTTGCAGATGGAAAGGAGATTGGGTGAAGTGTATCGGATGATCCCCCCAGACCTATAAGGTAGGTCTCGATGGTTGAAATATTTGGGGGACGCTTTACAGAGTTGTTTCAGTAGCAGGCACATGATATTGAGTTTCAGATAACCAGTTGAGAGAAGGCCTGGTAGCAGTGACATGTTCACCTCTCTTAAGGCTGTGATTAACCAGTTTGACAAGCATATAACATCTTTATAAATATAACCTGTGATAAAACACAGAGGGGCACACAAATAACAGAGTATGTGTGGTGTCTGACAAAAAAAGCATTTCAAAGAAAACTAGTGAACGCAAGCAGCATTTTTCAGTTTGGAAATTACTTTCCGTTTTTTTAATGGAAGTGTGAAATGCGCGTTTGGAAAACAATAGTGTGCCCAGCATGTAGAGAACCTGCATAACACGCAAAGGAAGGGGCACATAAATTATAGGATATTTGTGTGGTAGTCCAACAAATATCTGTCTTTTTATGAGACAGCTACTAATAAATAATAATGCAACAAAGAGGTTTATGAAGTTCTTAATATAATCATGAAGGCATATGTTATTCCATCTATTTATAGAGGGGAAATAATCAGGCCCAAAAAATATTGGTAAAGATTCTGAGGTTTATAAATATCCCCATCCCGATATCGCCCGCTGGTAGCTCTCCACTGTTGGCCTCCACTACAATTAGCTCTAGCTAACGTAAAGGTTGGAGACCCCTGATCCAGACACTGCATGCGTGTGAGTCTTGTGAGTATTCTGCCTTAAGGTATAGTGCCAGACCACCTATCACATTCCAAAGACACATATTTGCCCATATTATATAGGGGAATGAAACATGCACGTCCTTTGAGGTCCTCTCCTGCCACTTCCCGCTCTCACCGATGAACACAGTGACCTTCCATCTCATCGACAGATCACCCAAACCCAACACTGCCTTCATCAGAGACTTCACTGACCTGGTCACCATGATGTCCCTCATGCACGCCAACAACACCTTCCAGGTGACTTCAGCCTCCCAAACAACAAGGCCACCAACCCAATGAAGGAAGCTCTCCTCTGCCTTCTGGATACCATCAGCCTCACACAGCACACAAAAGGCCCAACACACAGGAAAGGCAGCATCCTCGACCTAATCATCACTGCACTGTCTTCCCTCCACTACAGCCCTCCTCTCCCGCTAAACTGGTCTAACCACCTACCCGTGCCTTTCAACATCCTGCACACCACCTCAGTCAAGCACTCCCAGCAGAAATCCATCAGACAAAGCTACACGCCCTTCAAGAACTTCCCGGTGGATGCCCTCACGGTAGACCTTGCAACCTCCACCTGACATGGACCGAACGCTCCCAACCAAACTGTGACTCTATAATGGAAGCACTCAACAACACCTTCTTAGCCTCCATCGTCCGACAAATGCCTCTGAAACAACGCACATGAAAACTGAAACCATTAGCACACTGGTACATGCAAGAATTCAACCTCAGCAAACGTGTAATCAGGAAACAAGAGATTGCCACTTCAGCACCGCATCCAACATGGTGCTCCTCAAGGAACTCTGAGCAACCCGCTGACAACTAATCAACACAGCCAAGGCTTCCTACTATCAGAACACCATAGTCGAAGCTGACAACAAAAGCAGAGTGCTCATCAAATCGGTCAAGTATTGCTTCAACCTGCTACCCGTCCCTGTCATACCACACTCCATCGAAAAATCCATTGCCATCAACACCTTCTTCAATGACAAATTCAGCAAGATTCACCAGGGAAACTTCCAAAAAAAGACTGTATTTAAAATCCTGAATGGGAGATTTGGCTGAGAAGTTTGACTAATTCCCCATTCGGTGGCAAGGGCTGCAGGGGCAGCAGGGGTGACCCCTGCACCCTTGTTTACTATACTGTCAGTGAGAGTTGCAGGGGTATCCCCTGCAGCCATTCCCGTAAAGCTTTTAAAAAAGTTTTAAAAAAAGGAAAGGACCCTGTTGCGCCGGTTCCCGATCACAGAAGTGAAAGGGAACAGGCATAGTAGGATCACATTGAGTCGTAGCACACAGCAAAGTGTGCTGCTGCGAGGTAAGTAAGGGGGGGGGTCGTGTATTTATTTTGGGTTGTTTTACCTTGAAAAAACATATTTTTGGTCAAAACCGTGACAGTCTTTTCAGCCGTGAGTTTTTCCGTGACAGTAAAACAACCCAAATCCATTTGTCTGCACATAGACAAAAACTCTGCTTTCACAGACCCACTTCAAATCCCCCCTCACAAAATTTGACACAGGGTCTGGTAGAAACCCTGGCCACCCTCACAATATACAGAAGACACCTTCCCAGCATCCATCCTCAAGACCTTCCCTTCAGAAGCTCTCCTACCCTACCTGGAGATCATTAACAGCTCCTATCTCAAGGCACCTTCCAAGATCCTGACAACCTAGGTAACTATTGCCTTATCACCCATCTTCCCTTCCTAGGTAAGATCCTCGAGAAAGCGGTAGCCGCAGAAATGCAGCAACACATCAGCACCAACAATCTCCTCTAAACCTACAATCCGTGTTCAGACCCAGATGCAGCACAGAGACAGCAACCATACATGTGGTCGACGACGCCATCAACATCGCCCTCAACATCCTTGACGGCGGCCACCCCTGCTTCCTGGTTCTACTCAACCTCTCGGCCACTTTTGACACACAGTAGACCACCAGGCGCTTACAGACACCCTACATCAGGGCATGGGGATAGTCAACCTTGTCCTACACTGGTTCAAGTCCTACCTCGCCAAACCACCCCCAGGTTGTTCAGATGGACTCCTCTAGGTTGCTGATGCTACCCATCATCTGTGGAGTCCTGCAGGGTTCCATCCTCTCCCCACCCAGTGATCTTCAATCTATACATAGAGTTGCTGGGAGCCCCTGCTAGCCACACACAACATCCACATCCACCAATATGCCGACAACACACAGCTATACCTCAAGATCTACTCCATCAAGGACATCCATAGGTTCAAAAACTGTCTCTTGCTGATCCAGTCTTGGATGTCCAGTGCATACTTGAAGCTCAACCCCTCCAAAAGCGAATTCCTACTCCTCACCAACAACAGAGAACACCCAGACATACAGACCTGGATATCAACCACGAATGAACTCTGAGGGTTTCACACCTGAACTCAGCTTCTGCGCCAGGTCCCTTGGGTTCCACATCGACAAACACTTCTCCTTCAGGGCACGCATAGCTAAGAAAACTCAGACAACTTGGTATCAGCACTCCCTCCTGTGGAAAACCAAGCCCTTCCTGCCTCCGGACAGCTTTAGATCACCATTCAAACTCTGGTCCTATTCCCACCAGGATGGGGGCAATGCACTCTTCAAAGGCCTCATGTCCTCCCTCCCTTTTGCCCATGATAAGTGTCCTACATGGGGCTGCGTGCCTCATCAAGGGTCTACGCAGATACGGCCACCTCACTACAGCCCTCATCAGCCTTCACTGGCTCCCACTGCACGCTCGAATCACCATGAAGTCTTGCTGCATCCTCTATAAGGGAGTCACCCTCAAGTCACCCAGCTATCTTGCAAAGAAACTCAGCATCTCCGATGGACAATGCACCACCAGAAGCCAGAACATGTGTAGACTTAAAATCCGATGCTGCAAAAAAGAATGGACCAGAAAACAAGCCTAAACTCCCTACGCCCCAAGACTATGGGACCATCTCCCCATCAGCATCAGACTCACCCAGAGGATCCTACAATTCAGAAAAAACCTCAAGACCCTCTTCTTCAAGGAATCTCTCCTCCTCAACACTTAGGCCATCACGTTGCCCCCCACACCACCTAACTCGCTAGACACCACCCCCCTTCTTGGACACCTTTGTAAAGCACACCGTTATGTATTTGTATTGTTGTATATCTCTGTAAAGCGCTCCATTGGCTCTCGAAGCTAGGTCTGCGCTCAATAAATACCATAATACTAATAATAAAACAAGTTGATGTAGAAAAACTGAAAACACATTGCCTGATTGGTGGCATCTACCATCAAACCAAAGTATTATCTTTAAAAAAAATTATTACTGCTATGCCTGATCTCCCTGGGCCGCTGATGTGCTAGGTGCCAAAATCCCTATGTTCTTAGTTTCCAGGGTTTCCACAAGGAGCCCCGTCTTCCATCTCCATTGCGGCCATCTTGGAACCGTTTTTTGCATGGCGTCAAGTTCATTCATATAACAGACCCTGCTATCAGCACCCTGGGTTACCTCTTTAGGAACCCAGGGTGCAAATGATGTTAGTAATCTGTTCCATGGGCTAGACCGGGGATAACGTCCCGGTGCCTTCGGTCAACGCCCCTGCTTCGCTCGGGCCTTTAACTTGGGCTGCCGGGCCGTTATCCACCCAGTATAGCCTGTGGAACTGGTTACTAACCCCATATTATTATCATAAGTATTATTGTTGCTGTTACTATTATTATTGTTTTATTATTATTAGTATTATTATCATTAATATTATAATGCAGTGTCAACCGTGTTACCTGGAGACTATCATACATGTCTCCCAGAGATGGAGGAACAGTGAACTACATCTCATCTAATGCAGGGTTCCATTACTGTAACACTTAACATGCAGGCTTGTTAATGGCGTCACGGGACACTGCTGTGCATCTGACAGGCAGAAGGGTAAAGAGAGATTATGTGTAACACCCACAGCAGTTTTTAGAGGATATCTCAGGGGCAACATGCTCACCTTGGAAGCAAGAAAACACAATAGCAGGTTCGATTCCTGGGTCAGCTCTTAGAAATCTCTGGGTATTAAACACGTTATAAAAAAACAATTACAATTACACTCTCTGAATTGACTTCTGGATCTTAGCAGGCTACTGCAAACTGGCCTGCTTTACCCAAAAAGTGCTTTGTTAGCTACCTCTGTGTGCGTAAACCTGTTACAAATACTGTATGATCCTACACGGACTCTAAGGTCATATCTCACGCTTACCTACAAAGGGGTCTTGGTTAAAAGTTCCCTTTCTCATTCATTGCCAATGGTCTGGAACAAACTCTGGCAGGTTTGATCTTTGGAAAGGATTGGCAATTCACAAGGGCAGTGAGGCAGGTTCTTGATGGTCTCAGCGTTAGTGCACCTAGCACCGAACCCCCCTCTTTCAATTTGGGAAATGGTCAAGCTCCTAAGTCATTACTATACAAATACCTTCAGTCATTTTCCTTGTACCACTTGTGACAAGCACACATTCTGTCTCAACAATAAAAAGATTGCAATTGAGCTTTCGAAGAGGAAGCCAGCTGTTAAGTAAAAGGTTGGTTTTTGATTTGAGAACTGCCTGTTCTAAGTGAATTCTAATCCCAAAGCAACGCTTGGAAGATGGAGGAATCAGGCATAAAGCAGTATGTAAGAACAAAAATTATTGGTATTTTTACACAGTCCCACACTCTTGTGGGCATCTGGGTCTTTGAATCAGGCCTCCTCCATCTCAGTACATGTGGCGGCGGCCTCAGCATCTTATTCAATGGGGGTTTCTCTTGTCATCACAAATTAGCTCAAAGCAAAGACTGTATCATATCTACAAATTACAGCTGGTTGAACATTCTGCAACAAGGGCTTTTTAGAGGCCTTTTCTCTGCATCCCACTCTCAAGACTCTCCAATGGCCTCCCAGTCGCAAGACTCTTTGATGGCATCCCACCCGCAAGAATCTCCTAAGGCCTCCCTTCCCCATTTTTCAGCACGGGGCAAGATGGCACGTTCAAGCTTCGCACACACTCTGGCTTCTCTGCCACAAGGATACAGTTAAAAACATAGGTATCGGGGCCTGCTGCCAAAGCATCTTTTCCAATAACAGTGTCTTACTGCAGAGGGCCTGTCATAACAAACAATTATCAAAGTTCCACTCTTATCAGAATCTTCACATACACAGGTTTTCGCTTCCAGATTTCATCATGGGTCTCCCTCCTTCAGACTTGGACTCCCTTTTTACCACAATGTTTACACTTGGTCTACCTCGTTCAGTCTCGGACCATGGATCACCCTTGTTCGGGCTCAGATCATGGATCTCCCTCGTTTGGGCTCAAACCATGTAATCTCACTTTCTACGGTTTCCTCTTGATACCAAAATCGAAGACTTTTGAATGGGACTTTTGAATGTCCCATTGTGCAAAAGCCGCTGTTTTCGGATCATACCGATCGTTTGAAAGTCACGTTTGGACCACAGCACTGCGAGTCAGCACGGACTCTTGCTGTGGGTTTTTCGTTCCCTGGAGGGGGCGGAGCCAACTGGTGGACACGTGACTCATCACCTGACCAGAAGTTCCTTTAAAACGCGCCCGCATTTAGTTGAGCGGCGCGTTTTTCCCATTGTGCAAAAGCAGCTGTTTTCGGATCATACCGATCGTTTGAAAGTCACGTTTGGACCACAGCACTGCGAGTCAGCACAGACTCTTGCTGTGGGTTTTTCGTTCCCTGGAGGGGGCGGAGCCAACTGGTGGACACGTGACTCATCACCTGACCAGAAGTTCCTTTAAAACGCGCCCGCATTTAGCTGAGCGGTGCGTTTTTCCCATTGTGCAAAAGCAGCTGTTTTCGGATCATACCGATCGTTTGAAAGTCACGTTTGGACCACAGCACTGCGAGTCAGCACGGACTCTTGCTGTGGGTTTTTCGTTCCCTGGAGGGGGCGGAGCCAACTGGTGGACACGTGACTCATCACCTGACCAGAAGTTCCTTTAAAACGCACCCGCAATCACCCTTGCGGTGTTAAGCCCGGCAGTGACAAGGCCGCTAACTGTGCTGTTGTGCAGCTGTTTGGCGCTGAGGTGTAAGTGCTGAATCCGGTAAAAATCGAGTCCCTTAGTGAAGATCCTAATGGTCTCAATACGGTCTGCTGTCATTTAGTAAGTCTGTCCTTGGACTCATGGAATTAGTGTATTAAGTCATTTAAGGAATTCTGGTTTTAGCGCAATTGTGCCTGGTTCTGAAATTATTATTTGGTTGTGGTTTTTTTGTATATATTAGTTATTTACAGGTGGCAGGATTATGCAGGCAAGATTTCCCACGTTGACAATGGGGATGCCTCCAGTTATGCATCTTGGGTGTCATAAGGGTCCTCTTAATTCTTTGTTATCTAAACCCAAACATAATGTAAATAATAAAATCGGCCCTCTTCGCTGTTCGACTCCAGTCGGTGCCCGCAGTCGGAACAGCATGAAAGCTGGTCCTAGAAGGCCGCCACTACCGGACATTAGGGTCTTCTGTAAAGACAAACATGCAATCTCTGCTCCTATTGATATGAGAGCTTCTGCCATTTCACAAGTGTGCTCTACCCCTGGTCCTGACGTAAAGGGTGCGATCTGCCCGCCTCTTTCAAAAAAAGTGACTTCCATAGATGGCGTTTACTCAGTGCACACCAGTATTACACCTTGTGAAAACTCCTCATCTCGTGTATCCTTATCCGATAGTATGATACTTCATAACTTACCACTGACTGCTCCCGTTGGAACAAAGGCTGATACGCCTACTTGTGTGACCAATGATGCTGTAGTGGTTACTTTAGATATGGATCCCGCGAGCCTCTCTCAACAATTGCTACCCGAGAGAGCCATGTTGAATTTGTCGCAGTCTCCTGTTATGTTCTCTGACCATAATTCCGAGTGTTCGGAAATTGAAGACTCATATCATGCACCGACTCCACGTCGAATTCCTATGCCAGCAGTAGTAACTGGTAAAGTGGAGGCGTTAGTGGATTCGGGAAACTTGGTGGCACTTACTCTATCGGCAATGCATGTCTCCCTTCAATCCTTGTCCAGACTTTTTGATTCAGTAATCTCTAAGATGGGTGATCATTCGTGTAAACTAGATCAAATTCTAACATGGCAAGAGAGTGTTTCCATGCATTTTCAGCAAAAGAAAAAAAAAACTCATCCTTTGCTCCAACTGACACTAGTGATAAGCCGGTTGTCACTAAAGTATCTTTAGGTTCTCAAACTTCTTTTGAAGCATCTTCAGGACCTGGGGTAAACAATGGTGCCACGTCTGTGGCAAATTTACCTACATCGTCAGCAGTGCCTTGTATTACAGGTATTATTGTGGATTCCATGGTTCAAGCAAATTTGAGTCCAGCTGATCCAATGGTCTCCATACCCTGTACCAGTGCTAAAGGTGACCCAAGTGTGCCTTATACCATCTTTATCCCTAAAATACTCAAGACTGGTGCAAAATCGATTCAAACTCCCTAGTGTAAAAAATCCAAAAACCTTCCAGCCGTTAAGAAAAATGATACAGCCCAAACAAAGAGCTTTCTCTGTCGTGTCGCACTACCTAAAATAAGTGCGCTCATTGCATCATCGGCAGTTGCAAAAAAATACCATCAAATGGCCTTGATACGCACTCCCGTTTCCACTCTACAAGAACTAAGCACTATACCTGCGCACGCCCCACTCGATGCATTGGTTGAACTAGCAGAAGACATGGACTGTCAAGCCGTGACTGTCACTTCCATGCCCACATCCATGCCTAGTGCTGATGATGCCTCAAGTGGTTTAGCTGCGAGCCTGCCTTTGGATTTCCATCGACAGGAGATTCGTCGTGCTGTTGATGCATATATGTCTGGCCAGATTGGTATGGCAAAAAAAATCGCCACGCAACCTGAGGCTCTGTCATTTAAGAATCACTTAAGTACAATCAATCCAACTTTACCCAATTTTGGTGTGAGTTTAACTAAAGTAGTTACCCCCACATTATGCCCACTGGTATCAGGTGTAAAATCGATGGCGCAAACTGACCTACGGGGTACTACTAGTGCTGTAGGACGGTCACTCCTAGCTGAAATTGCCCCCAAACTTTTTGATCTGTTACAGGCTGCTTGCCAAAAAGAGTCTAAGTCCAGTGTAGTGCCTGCAATGGCTCTAAGAAATAGAGGCTCAGAGCCTGTGGCCTATAAACCTGCAACCAAGCTTATGGCCAAGCGTCCTGCTAATTTTAGTTTATTGCTCAGTTGTAGGCCACACCCGAGTCCTCAATATGTCCTAAATCGTAACTCTACCCTGAGCATCTTTTCTGATGTGCCATCTCTAGAAGATATTAGCTCGTACGACTTGGCTTTGGTTGACTTTTGTAACATTTCGAAAACGAATGTTGTGCGAATTTGGATGGATTCACGTATCGTCCAGAACGCTATCTGGGTGGCCCAAAAACAATTGTATGAGCTAGGATTTGAGGTATCCTTGGAAGCTACTGACCTAGGTGCTCCAAATCAACAGCAATTAGTTCCCCATGTCATCCACAAAAATTTTGCTCATGAGCTGCAAGGTGAAAACCTTTGTCAGATTCCCTTAAAACAGCATTAGCTAGGTCAAGCTGCTGAACTATGTAATTTTTCTATCATCAGTTGGAATACGAGGGGTCACTCTAAACTCGTGAATAATGATCTTAGTTCTCTAGCCAATTATAAGCTAGTTCTACTTCAGGAAACTTGGTTGACTACTGATCCCATTTGGGATGCTCATGATGTGATCTCTCTAGCGGCCAATAAAGGTGTGAGTGGCAGACCATGTGGTGGGCTCCTAACTGCAATACAGGCAGATAATAACGCTAGTATTTATCCGTGGGCCTCACCTAATGCCTTTATTCAAATGACAAGACTTAAACTATCCACAACATTATATGCCATTATTAACCTTTATTGGAATCCAGCAGGGATTACGGTTGAATGCTTCTTGAAGGCCTTAAATGATATGTTGACCGTAATCCTATTGGATGGATCGTTTCAAAAATGTTTGATTGCAGGAGACTTTAATTTGGATTGCATTAACTCAACTAAACAAAGTAAATCCATTCGTATAAAACAATGGGAACAATTTAGTAAACATCATAACCTCACAAGGCTGAACGGAGCTTTCTATTCCGACATCCCTACATCTTCAACATGGTCCCGGGGCGCTTCAGCATCTATTATTGATTATATGTATACGAATGTGTCCCTGTTCCATGATGTTGTGGATTTCAAAATTGTGCATTCGGAGCTGAGCGACCATAAACAACTTACAGCTGTCTGGCAGTATAGTAGCAGTTGCAATATACTTAGAGACAGAATGTTGCAAAGTCAATTTTGTGTGAACAATGCTGGTAATAGACTGCGATGGACTGAGAAGTCAGTTGAGGTCTTTCATTTTTACTTGACACAGGCAGTAGCTGCTACATCTCTTACTGCTGACTCCCCAAATGTCTGCTACTCTGATATGCTACAAGTGTTTCGGTCCCATGTCCCTAGTTTCTCATCAAAACATTCTATCTGTGCTCAATTTTCGCACGTCTTTGACTTAGAAATTAGAGATTACAAGCGTCTTTTCAGACAGCAGAAGAGAAATGCATTGAAGCTTCCAGCTAATATCCGTAATAAACATCTCTCCAACCTTAAAACAAAGTATAGAAATTGGGTGAAGGCAAGGCGTGCGAAACTTTACCACACTGATAGTCAGCTACTTTTGGCTGCTGTCCAAGGTAAGAATATCTCTACAACCTGGTCTTATCTTAATCAAGTTACCTCGGGCTTTCAAACAATAATTCAAGCAAATGAAGTCTCAGAGCATGCCTGGATTGCTTATTTCTCCAATCTTTATAAATTACCTGATAAGGATGTATGTCTGGATAGCTCTCATTCTTTTCCTAAATTTCATCTAGAATTTGATCTGGAAGATATTCTTTTATATATCAAGAAAGCGAGCAATTCAGGCGCATGCGGTCCAGATGGCTTGTCCAACAAGATGTTCAAAGCCTATCCACAAGTGTGGAGTCGTATTTTGTATACCATCTTCAGTCTGATCTTGAAGTCTCAAAAATTACCGTCGTCCTGGACTCATTCTATCATTGTTCCTATTTATAAAAAAGGAGATAGGAAAGAGCCGTGCAGTTATCGACCTATTGCACTTCTAGATGCGCCAGGAAAAATATTTTCTCGACTGATTTTAAGAGACTTCAAAAAGTGGACCTCGCAGGTTCAACTTAATGACCCATTTCAATCAGGCTTTGTGACTGGCTTAGGTACCATCCCTAACATCATTACGCTACAAATGCTCCTCTCGGATTACGCAGCCCAAAGGCAGACTTTGTATCTGGCCTTTGTTGATTTCCAGGTTGCGTTTGACTCAATTGATCGATCACTTCTACAGCATAAGCTGATTAAGCATAATTGTCCTTCTTCTCTATTATCTCTAATCAATCTATTACACTCCAACACTACCATGCAGGTTCGACTTAATTTGCGTGGTGATTTGACTTCAACATTTCGAACATTTAGAGGGCTAAATCAAGGTTGTATTTTGGCGTCATCCATTTTTAATTTCTTCATTTACGACTTGGGCGTAACTTTGAGTCAAATTGTGAGCGACTCACCTCGATTAGGCCGGCATAATGTTCCTTATTTATTCTATGCCGATGACTTGATTCTTTTCTCAAAAACCCATACAGGTCTGCAGAAACTTTTGCATAGCCTTGAAATATATGTAGACACGAATCATTTGACAATTAATACTAAGAAAAGCCAAATAATTGTTTGTAAGAGGCATGAAAAGTGTAAAGTTAAACCCTTCTGTTGGCGATTACACAATGTTCCATTAGAACAGGTATCCAACTATAAGTATTTGGGCACCTATATAGTGGATACCTTACCAAGTATTGACCCTGACATAGAGATCCTGGGCAAATTACGGTCCTTAATTGCGCAAGCAAAGATACTTATGGCCAAATTTGGCAAATTCACGTGTAAACATATTCTCACCTTCTTTCTTCAGAAGGTGATGCCAATCTTGACCTATGGGTCTGAGGCTCGTAGTCCTAAATCTGTGGAGTGGTGGGATAGAATTGAATCCTTGTTCTGGAAACAAGTACTACATCTGCCCGCTTGCACACCTTTACCATTGATTCGATTTGAATTGGGATCTCTTTCAATGTTTTCATTCGTAATTTGGAAATACTGTGCCTTTTTCCGTAAATGTCTATTGTCCTTAGAGCGATCAGACATTTTGGGAAAGGTGGCCTGTCATCTTTTAGAACAAAATCAGGCCTTTTCAAAACAATGGTGTACTTTTACTATGAATGCAATGTCTGATGCCTCAGTTGATTTGGAGTTACTTTTGAACAATGAAGCTCGTGCCAAAATGAAAATTCAACAACACGATTGGATTCTGACCCAAAATAAATGCCTCAACTACAAGGATTTTGATCGAGCGCTATTTGGGCACAAGCAATGTAGAACAATGTCTGACTACTTGGCCAAATTTCCTTGCTCAAAGACTCGTCAGAAGTTTCTCCGTTTTCGGCTGAATCTTTGGCCGACATTAGATGTTCAGGCACGAAGAAATCAAATTATGCAATCAGAAAATGTATGTCGCTTTTGTAAG
This sequence comes from Ambystoma mexicanum, assembly GCF_040938575.1. Lineage (NCBI taxonomy): Eukaryota > Metazoa > Chordata > Amphibia > Caudata > Ambystomatidae > Ambystoma > Ambystoma mexicanum. The sequence goes on from NC_090925.1 coordinate 638,700,287, forward strand.
GTTATTGACAAAAGAGAAACGCTGGAGCATTGTTTAGTGTTTTGTACAAACTTAGCCACTATTCGACAAAAATGCTTTGGAAATTTCTTCGAAGACCAAAATGCACATATTAATAAGAACTTATGGCATTGTATCTTTTCAGCAACTGCCCTAAGGACCAAAATAGCAATTGTGCGATTTTTGGATGAAATATTCAGTTTACACCCATAGTTAGCGTGATTGTGAGGCACTAAATTTTGAAATTTTAACTTAGTGAATGAACAAACTGTAAATCTTTCATGAATTGTAGTGTTTTGATACTGGGATACTTTTTGATATTTGAAAGGTTGATTTTATTAACCATATAAATTAAAAAAAAAAATGTGCAATGGGTTTTGCATGAACCATCACAGGACCACTTCGATTCACTTTACACAATGTTCTGATCAATCTTCTACTTTCGTTTCTACCACTTCTTGCCAGAATACCTTAGAGAGACCTTCGATTGAGCACATTCATGGTGCCGGACCACTTTGTCAATGGTATTGTAGCTTTCCTTCTCAAGTTCAACATTCATCAGCTGTTTAGCTTTACTCGTGTCTTTCATCAAACACGTTTAACAATGTTAATTCCTGTGCTCGTTATACAATGTTTCTGCTTGCAACCTTGACTTCAACACAGACTGGTCTTGCATTGATCTCCCAACTCACCAGCTGTGTTGATCTCTCTGGCACTTCTTTGTTCTTGAAGCCAAGGATGATTCCATGGCAGCTGCTGCACCTCTCCACCTTTAGTTGGTTATGCGGGAGGGCCTCCAGTATCTCCAACACACAATGCTGGATTCTTCAGTCTGGTGTCCTGGCCTTATGCTTTCTGACTTTAAGGTTTCTTGAAAGAAATGGTTTCGTACCAAAAAGGTCAAGGGTATCCTTGTGAACCCTTCTTGTCTTTCTCCCCTCACTCAGAGTGTGCTCTCGTGCTCTGCCTTTTATCCATGTGGGGAGGTTTAATGGAAGTCAGGTGTGAGTGATTGTCAGTAATTGCCTGACTTCGACTGACCATAGTAGTGAGATATGTAAGGTACACTGCGCGGGTGTGAGTCTGTTTTCTCCCAGAGTGGGCTGTCTGTATGGAAGTGTTTGTGAAGGGAAAGCAGGGGGCGTACATTTCCCATGTTTCCTACCTGGTAGGATGGGATAAAGGTGTTACAGGGGGAGGGATATCACGTTTCGCCATCCAGTGTCCCTCTCCCACTCCCCGAAGACTCCTCACTCAGGTGATCCTCCCGCACGGGTCCACCCCCATGGTCTGGATCCAAAGACGATGGCGGTGTCCTGACCACCTGATAGAGGGGACTAGTGGGTGAGACACCTTCTGGTTTTTCACATTACCTACAGAACCTTTCTATCTTAAGTGTTTTATATACCACCTACGGCCTGCAAGGTATCGTAGTGCTACTCAAAGGGGCAGGATAACCGTAGCTGCTTTATTGGAAAAGAAAGGGTTTAAGTCTGTGAGTAAAGGAGAGGGGCTGATCTGTGGTTCGTAGTTCTTTATGGAGAGTGTTCTAGAGCCCGGCAGCTTGGACTTGAAAAGAATGCCCAATCACCCTTGAGCGATTAAATCTGATGGTGGAGAGTGAAGAGTTGCAGAGAGATCTAAGTTTACACAGTGGCAATAAAACTGGAATTTGTGTTGCCAGTTTTTTGGTCCTATGTCGGCTAAGTATTTAAATAAAAAGGTTAACGCTTTAACCTTGACTCTAGCTGGGACAGGTAAAGGTAGTTTGCATAGGACAGGCAATATGTGTGCTCTACAAGGTGTATGAGTTACCATTATGGCCGCCGTATTTTGGACTATCAGTACACGGTCTGGCATGTATTGTGGTGTTCCCAGCATTAATGCATTCCCATAGTCGATCTTAGAGCTGATCATTGCTTGTGCTATCAATGATGCACACTGTTCTAAAATAAATAGTCTGATTTGTCTTCGTATCATCAGGTGGTAGTTACAAGAATCCAATCAACGTTCACTATTTTAGGAAGTGTTTGCTATTAATTCAAAGCCATTGTTAGGTCCACTTGTAGCGGGTGTTAAGATGGATTTCTGAACTCAGACCTGGTGGGCAGAGGTTCATAAGGCCAGCTTAGTTTCTTGGAACAGGCTAATCTTCTGGACAAGCCAGACAAATCAAGGGAGCATTGGCGGTGGTCAAGACTAGGTCTCAGGAGGGGTGAGGGTGACGGAAAGACCTCAATGAGCATGCACAGTAAAGGACACTACAAATTACTCCCAGTCATGTGTATATATATTAAAAATACATGTACATTTATTCAAGGCCGTTGAACTCAAACACAAAGCAATTATGCACAGTAATACATCAAAACAATACAACACTACTATAACACATATCTACAATACCAAGTTGCCTAAAGGGTTGAAGCACAGAATGGGTCCACAACCTAAAAGGAATGGAAGCAAGCAGTGCAAACAGTCTTTAGGCAGTTCTTCATCAATCAATTCCTAACTGAGAGGCAGTCCAGTCCATACGAATAGTGGAACCTAATGCTCAAACGTACTTTCAAATGCTGGTGTACGCGATAGTGCAGACGGGCAAAAACGGGGTCTCTTGCAGAGGCTGTAGAAGCTCAGAATTGTGGGTGAGACGATGAAGAACAAGTTCCCTCTATTCGTGGAGGGTCTCCCCAAAAGGGCAGAACAGGTTCCAGGAGTTGGGAAAAGGACGGTAGCACAGGCTACCTGTGGAAAGGTGTGTGGCCCTCAGGGTACACTTGTGTGTAAAAGTGGATGGATGCGCTAGGGGCCAGCAGTAAGGGTTTTATGTACTCACTGACCACTGGCACACTCCGGACCAAACTTTGGCAGTTGAGTTCACTTCGGTTGCATGTCAAATGTGGCAGTTGTGTGGCTCTGCGGCTTTCCGCTGCAAAGTTATAGCGATGATTCAGGCCAGTTTCAAGGTAGCAGGCTTCAGGGCACAGAGGGGCACAGCAGCAAGGCACCTGCAATGTTCATCACCACGGCTGGGTGACAAGGAAACCATGTGTACTCCGGTTCGGGCGCTCTCTCTTTATTTCAGACCTGGGAATGCCAAGTGTATAAAATTCAGTGTGAGAGTACCTGAACAAGAGCTTGCGATGTACCAAGTTTCAAGTGTCAACTCAAAACAGTGGCGGTTTCAGAGCAAATGTCCTGCGCAAGCTGGTCAGTTCGCTGGTTGGCCCAGGAACACTTCTGAAGAGGCGTACTTGCAGCTTTAGATGAAGGTGCCATGAATATTTGGTCCCACTATTCAAATGGGTCAAAGCGCCTTTGCAGACCTTCCGGGCCGATCCGATGCAGAGGGGTCCAGCGGGACATCAGCGGGCTCAGAGTGCCAAATCTACCAGCGGGTTACCAGCGGTTTGTCGACTCAGCTTCTTAGTTTCAGGATGCTTGGATCCTATCCTAGGTTCAGTGAGAACTCAAGAGATCAACCTGGTGTGGGTATTTGGGGGCCTTCTCTTATCTTGTAACGCTCACCTGATTCCCACGGAGGCGCTGGTCCCGGCTGAACTGTTATAGTCTCTTCAATTGAGAAGCGTAGAGCTCGGATGACTCTCTGGACTGGGCTTCCTCTTATTGACCGTCTGGCTTGCAGGGTAAGGTTTCTGCAGGCGGAAGAAAAAAGGGTTAATGACCGTTTGGCTGGACTTCCTCCCAGTTACGTCACTGGAGGTCCTCAAAGTCTTTTGTGGCCTTAGAAGTTGCACAGGTGCTGAGATGCCAAAAGGTGATGCCGCCGTTACTGCACGAGCGGATGCCAGTTGGTATAAAGAGTTTATAGTCTTGAAGAGATGGGCACCTTTAATGAAGTCTTTGCATTGTCTTTTTCAGGTGCCTGGATGCTGAGGGCGTGGTCACTGAGAGCGCGACACGTGCGGTTGTACGTAGGTATGGGAATTTCAATGACACCTCAATAATATCCCTTGTTTTCTGTTTTCAGGTCTTGAGATGTTGCGGGCGTTGTTCGTCCGTTGCCGTTGCACGTGCGAAGTACGTGAGTATAATGATCTGTGACCTTATTATAGCACCTCTAACAATGTTCTTTTCTTATTTGCAGGTGTCGGGACCTTGCGGGCGTTTTCTCAGTCGCGGATGCACGTGGGGAAACACGTAAGTGTTAGGCTTTCTTGCAGTCTTTAATGGCACTTAAATAATGTCTTTTCTTGTTTTCAGATGCCGGGCTGCTGCGGTTGAAGAGATCGTAATACGCGCACAAAAGCAGGTAAGAAAAGTAAATGCAGCCGCCTTCACCCGATTCCTACTTAACAATGTTCTTTGTCTTTACAGGTGCCGTTAGGCTGCTGAAGAGAAGGCCGCGAAGAATCTGTGAAAGCACAGATGGATCAGGTAAGCGAGCGCGGCTGCGAAAGTGTTGCAACTTGCTAACCTTATGTTTCTTTTGCTTGCAGGTTCTGCCGGTGTCTGGATTCCTGGATGGTAAGTATAGTTCTCGTGTCTTTCTTCCACAGGTTTCTGAGCTGAAGCTATAGATGTCACTGGAATGCTGGAGCTGACTCGGTGAGCGTCCTGCTGCAGATGCAGAATAACGCGAAGCACGTTTTCCCAATCGGGTGTGGTTTAAATAGTGTTGGAGTGATTGGGTGTCTTCTTCCTCAGCCTCGCCCAGGTAAAAGAGTTCCTGTGTTCCAGAGCTAAGGAGTGGCACCAGCCCCACCCAGGTAAGAAAGTAGTCCCAGTTCAGGGAATAGTTCCTCCCAGCAGAAGGCTGGGGACTTCATCCTGCCAGCATTTGCAAAGGTGAGTATGCAGCATGGTCTGCTACAGGTAGGTCCACCCAAGCACCTTTGCAAGAATTATGAGCCAGGCGCCCCTGGCGCCGGGACTGAGGTTCCTTATGAGCCTGGCGCCGGAGGCGCCAGGACATGGTCCAACGGGCCCCAATAGGGGTTTGCTGGAGCCGGGGACTAGGGTCGTGAGCCTGCTTCCGGGGATGCTGGGCTTGACTTGGCTTCTCGGGAGCAGTGCTCATGACAGCGTCAAAACGAAGAGGACCCAGTGGGAGATTTGCTCACATACAGGCACACCAGACGTGGACCAATCACGGACCACGGTGGTCCTAGTCATTCCCAGCACACGAGACTCTCTGACACCCAGGATGTGCATTGGAACTAGACAGACCAGCCCACATCCTGGAGGCACACACAAGGCATGCAGAAGCACGCAAAAGCTTGGCATTTCGCAGGAGAATACATGCCCAAATAAGGACTGACCCGGGTCAGCTCGACATGGGGAAGGCAAAGGGGCAAGATGGCCAAAGGACAGGAGAAAGAACCTTGTGGCATGGCCGTTTTGGATCCAGGCCACCTTCCTTTGCCAACCGTGGTAAACGCAGTTTGCACGACAAGAAAGGGTTAAAAATAAGTGAAAAGATAAGCTGCCACCAGCCCCATCTAAGGCACATCTGCACTTCTCCTAAAAAATCCTTTAAGGGCATCTAGAGCCTTTGGAAACGAAAGGAAGTCCCAAGCACACTGTACTTTAAAGTACATTGTGCACTTCTGACATGTTGCAGAAAGTTGCAACATTGGAAAGGACTAAGGGAAACAAAGTCTCCCAGTACTGACTGGCTTTAAGGGCATGTCAGTTTCCCATAATAAATGAGCAAAAGCCCAGTGGGGTGCAGCTGAAGGCTGCGGGGAAAATTACACATAAATGGCAAACGTTCCTAACGGGGGAAAAAGTACTGGTGTGTTTGTGATTTCTTCGCCTACCCTGGATGAATATGCTTAAATTGAGGTTAAGGCACACCTAATAAACAGCATCCATAGTAACTAAATCAATCATATAACTGATATTCGCTATGTGTGCCTGAAAAAAAAAGGTAATGGCTCATAGTTAATTTGGTACAAAACCTAATTTAATTTACAGAGTGATTAAGAACAAAAACATGTGTGTTAGTACACTACTTCATAGTGAATCGGGATTTCATAATCTAATTGTAAATCTCCGAAAGATCATAGATCGTTGGTTAGTTGCAAAACAGCAAAAATACAATTATTACCCAATTATAAAAGGGACTGTCCAGTCAAGGTTGCATCAAAAAGATCTACTTTATTTAAATCACAACAGACGGTTCCAGCAACACCTCAAAATACAACCTACCCTGTATTGGAATGCAGAGGATTGAGTTTCATAAAAGGAAATGGGATACACTCTGAATACTGAAAGGAGGGCAGTCGGTATAGTTAATAATTACAACAGCTTAACGTTAATTGGCTTCAGCACAAAGGAAGCAATGGATCTTAATATGTCTCTTGGGGACTTCTTGGAAGCACCAGTGGGACAGAACCACAATGTACCTTGTGCTGTAGATGGTTTTGGCGCTCGACAGAGTTGAGGTGGCTTCAGGGTGCTTTGGAGGCTTCTATGACAGAGTTCGAGATGGGAGTCACTTCGGGTATCAGATGACATGACTGTTCGGCAAGCAAAGCTGGACAAACAGTTGCAGGCTGTCCTACATGGCTGCTCAGGGTTAGGAATCATTGTCTCAGTGCTGATAGGCGGTTCTGAAGCACTGGTTGCGATATCTCAAATGTCTTTAAGCGATGCCGGCTTGACAATGATCAGCATTGGCGTTGGTTGCAGATCGAGGTACTCGACTGGCTCAAAAACGTCCTTTAAGGCGGACGTCGGTAGAGGCTCGTCCAGGTACATCTCCCAGCTTCTTCAATGGGCTTGTATCGTCCTTTAAGGCAGATGGCCCAAAGCTGAGGAGTGTTTTGCAGGTAGCTGTCTTGTCCTTGGTTGTATGTTCAGACACCTGCTGGCCCTCCAGAAAGCTTACTTCAGAACCTAGCAGGGCATGCTGTGTGCTGGCTGGGTATGGGTTCTGGAGCTGCTGGATGGTTTCTCCCTTAGTTCCCTGGCAGGTGTAGGGGAGGGATCTTGCTTCCCTCTTTGGATATCCTGGCCTTCATTCACTGGCAGAAGCTGTAAGGCAGACTGTACCTTCAGCCAGTGTACAATGATGAGTTCCTCTTACTTCTTGTGAAGTCTTCAGATAATCTGCCAAAAGACGGTCTCAGCCGTCTTTTGAAGCCATATGAGTCACAGTGATTTGTGGAGTCTAAGCCTACCTTAATTAAATAATCATGGGGTCCCTACCAGCAATCTCCTGTATGCGTAAGTTCATAACCAGAATGCTTTGGAACAGGACAGATAAAGGGGTGAATACCTGTGATACTAAGTCCCACCCATCTTTCTGTCTGTTGTTGATCAAAGAGTCTCTCTGGTTGTTGGATCTCTCTATGGTTCCTGATTAAAATGGCAGGTTTCCCTTGAAGCGCCACAAGACCAGCCTCTTGCTCCTGCAAACACATTGTTGTACCTTATGAATGGTATCCCCCCTAGCAGAGTGACTTACTGTACACAGCAGTGCCAGACATGACAGCTCACTGTCGTTGATACTGAGGGTGGAAATTGGCTTTAGATTGGCACAGTTACACATGAAAGGTTGTTGGGTTTCCTGTCACCTTTGTTAACCTCTGCATGTGAGCCTGTTTGAAGTACCCTCTAATTGGTATGTTAATCACTGCCACCAACTGCAGGGCCTAACAAAAGAACAGGGTGTATCCATGGAGCATTTGTTAGTTAATGGGTTGGCCGTGGATGGGGGACGGCAGTGGTCCCATACTCCTTCTTGAATGACCGGTAGTACCCGGTGAGAGCTAGTAAAGGCTCTCACCTGTGTCTGTGTGGTGGGGATGTTCCAATCCTTCACAGACTGTACTTTAGCTTCCAGAGGTTGTTACTTACCTCCACCAACTAGATGTCCTAGGTAAGTCACTGTGTCCTCCGCTATCTGGCACTTTGTAAACTTAATAGTGAGAGCTGCATTCTGCAGCACCTGAAGCACTTGTTTCAGGTGGAATAAGTGATCCTCCCAGGTGTGGCTGAACACAGCAATGTCATCTAGACCTCACTGAAGTTTTCCAGTCCGGACAAAACCTTGTTAACCATCCTTTGAAAAGTGACAGGGACATTCTTCAATCCGAAGGGCATTACAGTGAACTGATAATCTGGGGTTGAGAATGCTGAACTCTCTCTTGCTCCATCAGTCAAGTCGACCTGCCAGGGCTCTGCCGTGAGGTCAAAGGTACTCATGAACTTGGCAGCACCAAGCTTGTCAATGAGCTCATCTGCCCGAGCATTGGGGTGAGCATCTGTCTTCATGACAAAATTGAGCCCTCTGTAGCCCACACAAAAGCAGACTTCAGTCTTTCCGCCACTAGTCTTTTAGGGACCAGTACCACTGGGTTAGCCCAGGGGCTGTGGGATGGCTCTATCACGGACAACCTGTTGGAAACATTCTCCTTGACGGTGTCCCTTACCTTAATGGACATCTGGTAAATCCTGCTCTTCCCCAGCTTACTTTCTCCAGTGTCTAGATCAGGGGTGACCAATCTGCGTGAACTGGAGTCAGCAAAAACAGACCCTCAAACTGTCCCAGGAAATAGGGACAGTATGTCAGTTGCTGTTCTGACAGCTCCATTGCAAGGTTAACACCTTTATTTGAACCATCGGTAGCTTCGGTGTGCAGGAGGTCTTAGGTGGGGATCGGTCTCCTCCTCAGACTCGCCATCTGTCACTAACGCCATGACCAAGTCATCCCGGCTATAATGGGGTTTTAGCCGGTTGACGTGAAAGACTCTGCACATCTGTTTAGGTCCTTTCTTTTCAGTGAGATTATTTACCTCACTGATTTGTTCATTCATACAGTAAGGCCCAGCCCACTTGTCCTGAAGGGCACTGGGTTTGACAGGTTCCATAATCAACACCCACTGGCCTGGAGAATAGACTTTCACTGTGGCCTTCTGGCTGTGCCAGTGCTTCTTCAGTTCCTGACTGGCTTTTAGATTCTTTGTGGATGGTTCCATGGTCTTTGTCATTCAAGACTGAAGGCCAAGTACATTGTCCACCGCATCTTGTGTGGGGGATGAGGTGTTACCCTCCCATCCCTCTCCCACTAGACAGAGGGGACATCGTACAGGGTGTCCAAACAGAAGCTCAAAGGGGATAAAACCTGTTCCTTTCTGTGGCACCTCCCTCTAGTAGAAATGAAGGCATGGCAGGAGAATATCCTATTTTCTCCTGAGGTGTTCTTCCAAGCCACCTACCATGCCTATCAGCATCTTGTTGAACCACACAATAAGCATGTTTGTTTGTGGATGGAAGGGTGTAGAGAACCGGTAGTTGACTCCACACACTTCCCACATGGCCTTCATATACGCTGACATGAAGTTTGTTCTCCTGTCAGAAATAGCTTCCTTGGGGAAGCCAACATGGGAGAATATCCCATTTAGAGCCTTTGCAACCACATTTCGTTGATGCTCCTCAGGGTATCTAGTGGTGTGGTCTACCACCAGCAAGATGCATCTGTTGCCTTAACTGGTGTGGGGATCCAAAGGACCCACAATGTCCATGCATATAATCTCGAAAGGCCGCCCAATCACGGGTAGTGGAATTAGGGGGCCTTTGTGGCACTGCCTGACATGCTAGATGACTGACAAGTCAAGCAGGATTGCAAATTCCTTGACTTTTGTGCCAAACTGGGGCCAGTGAAAGTATGCAGAAAACCGGTCTGATCTGGGCCCACAGCTGCTGCAAACTCATCCAGTGTGGGCATGCCATTGAGATCTGAACTCACCTCGTCCTCCATCTCGGGTTCCTACACTGCGCTAGGCAACTCTGAAGTCACTGAGTCCCCTGCTACCAAAGTAGGGTCCTCACAATCCCTCTGGAAGCACTCAAGGCCCTAAGGCACTGCGAACCTTCAATCTGGCAGCCTCTTTTTCCTTCGGTATTGTAGCCACCCTGAATATCTTTGGGTACGGAAGATCATTAACCAACAGACATGGGACAGGGAATGAGTCTTTCGACACTTCATGGCGATGGGTCGTTTTACCTTGTCAGGTGAACTCTACTATTGCCAAGGGGCACATACTCTGTCCATCAATCCCACTGACCGTACGACATATAATAGTAATATACTATCCTGACTTCACCCACTGCTGTGTGACAGCCATGAGGCTAGCCGGGGTGTCTCTGACCACAAGAGTTTTGTGTCCATTGATATACACATGTTCTAAGAGCAGTTGAGTATTATTGGGAACTGGGGTCTCTTCTGGATAACCAGAACCAATCCACATTCAGCCACACCTTGGCCTAGTGGGAAGTCCTCCTCTAGGAGGCACACATTAATGATGAGTCAATTAATTCCATGAGACCAACATTCACTGTGCCTTGCTTGGGTAAGCCCTTGCAAGCAGAATCCCCTTTCCTATGGCAGAGCTGCTTACACATCAAACAACCTTTCGGTTGTGAGAACGGAGGTGTCCCAGAGTTAGGGATTCCTGCATTTGCTTTTCAAGATGCACAGCTGAACTAGAGTTGTGGGATTTCCTGTCATGCTTTTGGGGACCTGACTTCAAAGATGAGTGGGTCAGAACGTTGTCCCATCCATGTTACCTTTTTTGTCCGAATATTTCTCTTCTGGTTTGGGTGTGCTTGGTGGAGCCTCTCTCTGGACTTGAGTACTGACAAACCTGTCGGAAGCTTTTGCAAGCTCCCTAGTGTCCTTAATAGTCTTGTCCATAAGATGCTGGTGTAGTGGTCAACTTCACAATTCTTCAGTACATGCTCGCACACAATCAAACTGTACATCCCTTTAAATGTGTCAACATTGTTACTAGACACCCACCCACTCAGATAGTTCAATGACAAGTGTGTGAACGATTTAAATGTCTGCCCACTTTTCTTTCTGAGTTCTCTGAAGCGCTTGAGATACTGCTTCGCGGTTTTACAGAACTTCCCGAGAAGGGCCACCTTCATGCTCCCATAAATGGGCCTTTCTTCAGGAGTTAACTGAAGAATTGCAATTGCATCAGTCCCCTGGGTCGGGCAAGCGACTCATCAGGGCTGTGCCCCACAGTACCTCCTCCACCCCCTGCAGCTGAAAAGCAAGCTCAAGTGCTTCAAACCAATCATAAATATCCTTCCCCACTTCATAAACCTGCACTAAATCTTTGGGATTGTGGCGCCCAGGCCTATCCCGGGAACCACTACTTGAGCCGCTACTGCTGCCCTGGCTAGCGGAGGATCTGTTGTCCTCCTTCTCTTTGAGTGCCAGCCTGCCCCACCACTACATCGTTAAAACCCAGAATGGGGGGCTTGGGGTGCGGTGTATTTGCTTTAAATGTACATTGTTTTGTTATTAGTTTGTACTTGATGTTTTTACTTTGATGATTTGTTTATGTTGATTGGATTCTCTCTTTATGAATTTTGTATCTGAATAAACGAAGAAGAAAAAGATAAAAAATAATAATAACAGCCAGAATATTTACTGGGCCACTTAGAGGCTGTTGTGAGGCCTGGGACCTGCGGGGTGCCGCACTAGCTCCTGACACTCTGGAGTGTTTAGAAACCACACTTGCCCCCTGTAGGGATGGTTGGCAAGAAACAATACTCTTGCTGCCTTCCTCGTCATCTTCTACTACACCTCCTGGAAGGTCTCCTTCATTCGGGTACACAGGGCCTAGCCCGTCCCGTGGGGTCTTCTACCTAGCCACCCTCGCTTCTACCCAAGCTTGTAGGCTGGCCAGCAACTCTGGTTTATTAATCCTGATGCTGTGGGGAAGTCCCCTCTCTTGACATAGGACACGCAGGACATCCTTGCTCATGCCGTTCACAGTCTCTATGTCAAGATCCATGATTATTAACAATTGCCTAGCAGTATATAAATGTTGCATGCAACAGTACTTTTATTGTTGAGTGACTAAGCTGTGTGCAAGGATCCAACTAGATCCCAAAGCCTGCCACCAATGTGACAAATCAACTTCCCGGGTACCAGTGGTACAGATGTGAATATCGGTTTCTAGACCATCAATCATCCCCACACCTCTAATGCACCAGAAGGGATCTGAACAGATTGAAATAACAAGCAAATTATAAACCTCCTTGTCCAATTTTGGTAACATGGATGGAACAGCAGGCTAATCTCCGAAAGGTTGTTGGTCGTTGGTTAGTTGCAACATAGCGAAAATACAACTATTACCAAATGATAAAAGGGACTGTCCAGTCAACATTGTATCAAAATTATCTACTTTATATCACAACAGACAGTTCTAGCAGCACTATGAAATACAACCCACCCTATAAAGGAATGCAGTGGACAAACAGTTTCAAAGAAGGAAAAGGTATGCATGCTGGATACTGACAGGAGAGTAGCTTCGAAATTACTTGTGCTCAGTGGCTGTATGTGTTTTTCATCTGCCTTGTTAAATTCGAATTTGCCTGTGCCCAGTGGCTACATTTGCTTTCATCTGTCCAGCTTTTCCTGTCTTGTTCCGTCTCTGCTGTGTACTCCTGAGTCTCCCCTCCCGCCCCTCCTGTCTCCTCTTTCCCCCTCTTCCTCCTCTCCCATGGTGCTCTCAGTTCAAAAAGGATATCCTTGTCTCCAACCCAGGCCTCCCTATCGCTGATACATACACCAGCGCTGCCTCCAGACAGACTCTCTCTGACATCCTCTTTGTCGTTCCTTCGCCAGACCTGTAGACTCTTCATATGGTCGCTGTGCTCTCTCCTTTCTCTTCCTCCCCCATTAATGATCGAACCCATTCGGAGGCCCTCCTGGCTTCCTTTCATTCCTCTAAGGCTGTGGTCTTGAAACGTTTTTGGCCTGGGCCCCCCCTGAGCAAAATTTGGGCAGGCCGGGCCCCCCAAAATACCAAATGGACAGTATGTACAAATGGCTATGAACGTTTGTGCGCCATCACCGCACCCTACTCCCAGTATAGTCCATGGGCTCCCCCACCAGTATAGTCGCTGGGCTCCCTCATCCCACTCCTACCCAGTCCCTGGGCTCTCCCAACCCCATCACAAACTCTGGGCTCTCCCAGCCCTTCTCCCACCATTATCCAGTGCTCCCGCCCATCCTGCTCGCATCACAGGTCCTGGGCTCCTCCCACCCAGTTCCCAACACAGTCCGAGGGCCAGTGAGAGATGGTGAATTTTTGAAGTGGAGGGCCATAAATATTTCCCCCCATAAATGTCATAGCGACCGAGCGCAGAGAGGGAGCCCAAACCAATCAAGTCGGGTTCGGGGGGTTTGAATAATGGGTTAAAAAAATGCATTTTAGAGCATACTTAAAAAAAAAATGGCTAAAAAGCCAAACAGTTTGCAATTGGCGCTGGGGGGCCAAGGGGGAAAGCATGGAATTTTTGACTGGACATCTATGATAGATTAAAAAAAATACCATCCCTGGACTCCACAGCACCTCAGAAGGAGAGCTGATTTTGGCAGGTGGGTAGGGGGATTGGGCAACAAAGGCATTTTTAAAATGCCTTTGTTGTACAACCCTCCTTCCCCCATCTACTCCCCACTCGCCAAAACCAGCTCAACGGACAAAACACACACACACACATCTTCACACAGCAATCACTTTATCATTCATACAAGCACCCATCCCCATACGCTCACTCATAACACAAGCATACACGCATCCATACACATATTTAAATAAAAAATAAATTAACATAAACGTACCTTCTGCAGGGACCTGAAATGCCCCACTCCAGGTTTTTCTGTCCGTATGTGCAAAGAGGCGCAGAAGCTCCCCCTCGTACAAACAGACATGCAGTGCCACAGCCAGCATTTCCAGTGAGCTATGCATAGGTGGCAAAGCAAAACACCCCCAGCCTTGCATGGCTCAGTGAGCATGTGCGGATGGGGAACTGAACTGCCAAAGCGAAATAGTGTTTCCCTTTGACAGTTCAGCCAGACAAGGAGCGCTCCCTCAACTGGAAAAAGCAGCTGAGGGAATGCTCAGTGTTTCACTGGGCTGGCTCCTCAGCTCCTCCATAATGGGTGAGGGGGCGACTGGGTGGACGCCCCCTCGCCCATTATGGATGAGCTGCCAGGCTCAGACTAGCCTATAGAGCACTGCCGAAGCAAAAATGCAAAATGCTAATGTAGGCCAGTCAAAAAGGGGCACTTTTTTTAGCCAATGTGGGCTAGTTTGATGAGTTACTTCACTATGCATCTAGTAGTTTTGACCATGGTTGCTGAATAAACAGTCTTTAAATATCACAATTTGCTTACATTTTAACAAAAAGCACCCCCTTGGATATTATTCAAACAGACTTTGCCTAAAGGAATAAATATCAATTTGAAACAGTGGGCCACTTTTTCATTGGTGCCTGCGACAGTTTTATGGCCCAGTCTGACAATGTAAGCCGCCCCTGCCCATATCCTCAATCTAAAATATATATATATATATATCTTTTTTTTGTTTTACTTTTCATGGTGGGCTCTCGTGCCCCCCCCCGGGATGCGGCTGTGCCCCCCTGGGGGGGCGCGCCCCACAGTTTGAAGACCTCTGCTCTAAGGTCATCATCAACATTTACCTCAATGGCACCGTCTTGGTCAAAGGCCCTAAGGCCAACCTCCTCCTCTTTGATAGACGCTTCCCGTGCCTTATCAATTTCCTCTCTTCTCCTGCTATCCCCTCTCTCCCTTCTATGTCTACCTTGCCTCCACCCTCTGCTACTACTCTGCCGCCCTCTTCCTCCGCCTCGGCTATCTTGCCCTCTCATCTTACCATCTCTGCACTCCCTCAGACTCCTTCTACACCTCCACGGGCAGTACCTATGATTTGTACCCCTCCACGGAAGGTTCCTAAGGATGGCAACCTTCTCCACCTTGCCACTCTTAACTCTTGTTCAGCCGTCAAACACTCCTCTGAAATCTACCGTCTCCTGGCAGAATTTGACCTTAAAGTCCTTGGTCACACTGAGACATGGTTCACAGCCAGTTCTGTCACGAGCTTTCTCACTCTCCCTTCTGACGGCTACAAGATCCTCTCCCGCTCAGATCCAACAGTTCCAGTGGGGGTTTACCCTTGATCTTCCCGGAGTGGATTCCTGCCTCTATCATTCCTATGCAGGCCTAGTCCTCCTTTGAATGCCTGGTCTGTAGGCTTCTTTCCCTTCTGGCCACTCTCTCACAGTGGCTACTATCTACCAGACACCTGGTCAGATCTCCTCCTTCCTCTCAGAGTGTCGGACCTCTCTTCCTCACTCCTGGCCTCAACCACTCAACTACTCCTCCTTCCACTCAACTCCTCCTCCTTGGAGATGTCAACATCCATCTGGAGGCCTCCTGTCCCACCACTGAACTCTTTTGCAACCTCTGCGACTCTCTCTCTCTCGATTCTTCCCTCTGGCCAACTCACTCTGCAGGGCACACGCTCGATTTTATGATTTCTTCATACCTCCCCCTCTCTATCCCTCTCACCACTCCTCTCTCCTGGAGTGACCACTTTCACTTCTCCTCGCATCTCTCCCTCTCTAACCCCCAACCCCACACTGCCACCCACCTTCTCAGTCATTCGATCCATGAAGCGTGTGTCAGTTGGGGCTTTTACCGCCTCCTTGCCGCCTTCTTCTCTCCCCCTCCTGCTCCCTGGGCTGACTCACACCCTGACACAGCCCTTTTCATGCTCCATGCTGCTATCTCTGATTCTCTCCATGCACTTGCCCCTGTCATGAGGATCCGCATGAAGCCTAAAGCCAAGTGCAACTCCTGGTACGACTCAGATCTCGTCACCCTTAAACGCAAGTGCAGGGTGGCTGAGAGGAAATGGTTGGCATGTTATACATCCTATGACAAAAAGGCCTACCACCTCCTCTAAAGTCAATACCGACTTTCTGTCCTCACTAAGAAGAGAGCACACATCCAAGCCTGCATTTCTGCGGCATCTAACCACTCTGCCAAACTCTTTAAAATCTGCAAGTAGCTGGCCAATCCTTCTGCACTATCTCCCTCTCCTATCCCTTCCCAGGCCCTCTGTCTGGCCCTAGCTTCTCACTTCATCTCTAAAACCCAGGACATCCTGTCCACCCTCTCAGTGTCTCCTGCTTGTCCCTCCAGTCTCTCCTCTTCCTCCTGCCCCACAGCAGCCAACCCCCATCTCTTCTTTGCCTTCTCTCTCTTCGCCCCTGGCAAGGTTTCTTGACAAGTCCGATCTATGAAAACCTCATCAAAACAGGATCTTCCCTGTCCTTCCAAAACCATCAAGGACCACATTGACAACCTCGCTCCAGCCCTGGCTGACTTCTGCAACCACTCCTTCACCTCCGGACCCTGCCTATCTCCCCTGAAGCACTCTCTTGTGCACCCTCTTCTCAAGAAACCCCCAGCTGACCTCTCCCTTACAGCTAACTATTGCCCAATCTCTATCACTCCTTTTCTGGGCAAACTCCTGGAAAAGCTGGTCATCTCCCAGCTTAATCTTCACATGGAATCTGTTGGTTGTCTCCAAAACAATCAGTCTGGCTTCAGAGCAGCCAGAAGCATGGAAACTGCTTCCCTGAACATTCATGAAGACCTTTTCTCTAACCTTGATTCTAATCTCCCCTCTGTCCTCATCCTACTTGATCTCTCTTCTGCCTTTGACACAGTCAACCATGCTATCCTACTCAACTGGCTCTGTGATAACTTGGGTATAACTGATCAGAACTTGGGTCATTCCTCTCTTCTATCTCGCTCTCCACTTTCGGTGTTCCCCAGGGGTCTAACCTCTCTCCCTGATTGTTTAACCAATACCTGGACCCCTCACCCACTGCATTGCTGCTCTATACCCCAACTTCCAGTGCAATGCGGATGACACCCAGCTCGTTTTCAGGCTCCCCTCTGCCGCCTCCTCTCCTTCTCTCATCCCGGATTGTCTGTCTACAATCCAGGAGTGGTGCGCCGCCAATGATCTCTACCTGAATGCCAGCAAGATGGAGGTCCTCCTCATCGGCACACCTGTACCCCTCTTTCCCGCCAACCTCTGGCTGGCCTCCCTTGGCCCACCTCCTGCTCCCACCTGTGAGGCTAAGAACCTTGGGTTAGCTTCAACCTCTCACTCTCCTTCTGTCCTCATATTTCTGATGTCTCTAAGAAGTCAAATGATCAACTGTACCTCCTCCGAGGTATTCTTCCTTTTCTCTCCTTCCCCCAGAGGCTTACTGTATCTAGAGGTCTGGGTCTCTCTAGGCTTCACTACTGTACTTTGTAAATCCTCCTGCCTCTAATCTCCCTCCTCTGCAACAACTCCAGAACAGGACTGCAAAACTTGTCCTTGGCCTCAAGCCCAGGGATCGTATCTCTCCAGCAGTGAAATCTCTCTATTGGCTCCCGGTGGCTGCAAGGATCAAGTTCAAGACCCTTTGCATTGTCCACAAGGCCTTCTGTGGCCTGGGACCAAAATATCTCCAGCTTTTTCTTCTGGAGTATCTTCCTACTCAAGCTCTTTGCTCCTCCACCTCCAACTCCTTGAGGGTCAGTCGCGTTTCCAAGCAAAGATTTGGGGGCAGATCTCTCTCTTTGGCTGGCACCTCCTTCTGGAACAGCCTCCCTGCCTCTCTGAAACTTGAGGAGAACCATCTCCGGTTCCACAAGCAGCTCAAGACTTTTCTCTTTGCCTTCTCTCTTCCGCTACCTTGCTGATCTCCTGTCTGATACTGCACTGGTTACCAGGCTACCCTCTGAACCACAGGCCCAGGCCCCTGCCCTTCCAGTTGCACACCTGCACTACCTCCTGGAAACCCTATGCTTGGGGTTATTTCTGCAACCCTACAACCCCCCTACCTGCATTTATCTAATAATTGTTATTTCTGCACTTAATCTCTGCACTGCACCTGCTGTCCGCACTTCTTGTTTTCGATGTTTAATTCTATGTCTTGCACTTGCTCCTCCTCCCCTTCCCCCTGGAACTTCCCACCTTCCTTCTCCCCTGCACTTGTGCAATCTCAATGTCACTGGGGCTAGTAAGATTGTTGTCTAGCCCGCCCTTGTTCCCCTCCCCTGCCTAGTCATGCCTTGAAACACTTGTGTATAGGCGCTTTATAAATAAAATATCATATCATCATATATAGTCAGTATGGTTGATAATCACAACAGTTCCTGGTTACTTGGCTTCAGCAAAAAGAGAGCAATATGTCTCTAGGGGCCTTCTGGGAAGGACCAGGGGGACCGAACCACAATGTACCTTGTGCTGTAGATGTGCTTGGTGCTCGACGGGGTCAAGTCAGCTTTAGGGCGCTTTGCAGGCTTCTGTGACAGAGTTCGAGATGGGAGTCGCTGCGGCACGATGGGTCATCGAGCGAAGCTGGAAAAACGGCTGCAGGCTGGCCTACACGGCAGCTCAGGGTCAGGAATCGTTGTCTCAGTGTTGATTGGATTTTCTGAAGCACTGGTCACGAAGTCTTGGATGTCTTTAAGCGACGATGGCTTGACAACAGTCAGCATTGCCATCGGTTGCCGATCGAGGAACTGGACTTGCTTGAAAATGTCCTGTAAGGCAGACATCAGTAAATGTTTGTCAAGGCACTTCTCCCAGCTTCATCAATGGCCGTGTGTCATCCTTTAAGGTAGACGTCCCAAAGCTTAAGAGTGTGTTGCAGGCAGCTGCCTTGTCCTTGGTTGTAGGTTCAGAGACCTTTTGGCACTCCCTATCCAGGAAGCTTGCTGCAGAGTCAACAGGGCACGCTGTGTGCTGGCTGGGTACTGGTTCTGGAGCTTCTGGGGGGTCCTCTGAGTTCTGCTTTTCACTCTGTTCCCTTGGAAAAGTTTAGGGGATGGATTTGTCTTCCATCTTAAAATATCCTGGCCTTGCTTCAGCCTTGTGAAGTCTTCAGATGATCTGCTAAAAGAGGGGCTCAACCATCTTTTAAAGCCAAGTGGGCCACAGTGATTGGTGTAGGCTAAACCCTTAATGAACCAATCCTGTGGTCCCTACTGAACCCTTAAGGTAACACATTTTATGATGGATGGGATGGAGAATAACTCTCACACCAAACAAGAAGACTGACTCAGGAAGTTGGCAAAAACATCTGTTTTAATATCAGTTATCTAAAACAGGGAGTACAACGAAAATCAACACAGCACGATCTCAATGCATTTCATAAAAAATTACACTTTTATAGCAAACTGTTGTCATATGTGATGGCACACTACGTGGCAAACTAAGAAACACTATGGGGGATTGTGGTTGGCTCAAGGGGAACATCTAAGTATACTTTCTATATGGGATAGGATGGTGGTTGGGTCTCTATTGGCAGGTGGGCAACTCATGCCCTCCCTCAGTGCAAGTCATCTTCACCAGTTATTAGAAACACGACACATCATTGGCTCTCAAACTATAGGGCCCTTGATTATATGGCCTTCTACAATTGGTTGGCATGCTTGTGCCCTTCTGGAGCACTTAATTCTCTAGCAGCATGAAAGCTGGTACCACAGGTGCTGGTGGGCGAACATGACCATACCTCCCCACCCAATTAGCCCATCATCTCTCATCACGCATGCCGTCTGCCATTTAAATTGTCTTTGAACTTGGCCTTGTAGTAGGTTCTCATTTCTGGGAATATAAGGGAGTGTGAGCACATTCTTATCAAGGATCAGGCTTGCATGCCCACATCTATTTTCATCTTGGACTCACGTGATCAGAGACTGTGAATTGACCCATTTTATAGTATTTAATTGTCTTGAATAAAGAACTTGGCTCTCATGATGTTATCTCTTTGCGACTTAACAAGGAATGCCTTGGCTTCTTGCGCTTGCCTGTTCGTTGAGAACTGATAACCAGTTTTGGCTGCTCTTGGCCTTTGACACAAAGCCAAGCAGTCTTCTTTTGGTCCATCTTCGAGCTTTGTCTTATTTTCTGGCGCGACACACACATAGACATCAATCCTCCTTTCTCCACTGATTGAGCTTACTAAACTTATGACATTGAATGTTCAGAGATATATATATATATATATATTCACTACAAAAGAAACTTTGTTACGGGGATGTTATGGTTAAGTTGTCGTACCAAAAACCTGTGCACTTCACTAAAAAAACTTTTCCAGCCTGCCATTACGGTTCACAATATAACCTAAAAACCCCTGAATATCACCAGTTATGGTAGGCTAAGCACCCACTTCTGCCATTAGCACTGTGCACTACTACCACTACCACCCAGAACATGAAAGATACCATCACAAATGTCATTGATGACATCACTGACGATATCACACGTTTCGCCCCTTTGTTTTTCTTCACTGCCATATATATATATATATATATATATATATATATATATATATATATATATATATATATATATATATATATATATATATATATATATATATATTCAGTGAAAAGTCTTTGTTACTGGGTCGTTATAGTTCACAGTAAAACCGAAAAACACTTGACAATCCCTAAATATGGGACGCTAAACAACCATAACTCGCGCCACCTACGTGCATTGCTAATACTAACACCCAGAACATCAAAGATGACATCAGAAAGAAAGTTTGCAGCACAATACAAGCAAGAGTGCATACTGCCGTCTCTGGATCATTAACCCCCATTCCTCCCCAAAAAATGGGGGATGAATGCCATTAGCAATCGATATTTTACAGCAGTTCCTGGTGGACATGGCGACTTCAATGCAATGTTTTGTCTCTTCCAGTAATGTCAGTACCCACCTCCCTGACATTGTGGCCACTAACCATACCTAGAGCCTACCCCTCAGAGACGGAAGCTGTACCGTTGATTTGTTATGTACATGACGACACTTGTCAAATATCAAAACACTACCACATGCACAACACGAACCTTTCGGTCATTGGCAATGACCTGTACATACATGTGTTTTACATACAGTAATTTTTTTTTGTAAAAATATGCGTACAAAACGCAAACGAGTAGTCTTCTTACGTCTGCACAAAATCCCAACAAACTCTGTGATGTCAAGCACAATCACGTCAGAAATACTGCAAGCAACACCATTACCACTCACCTCTCGACACATAATTTCGTAAGTGGCACAGGTCAAAAGGTGTGAAAATATGTGTATTGGGAGGGTGTAACCATGTATTATTTTACAAACATTTCTATACAGCAAACACTTTCAGTGCACCTTACCTCATTTTTCCTCTTTTAGAAAGAAAGATACCAATCATTCTGACCTAATGTTGGTTAATGGGCCATCTGGGTGACAGAAATTGGCCTGACGGCACTAAAGCATATGAGATGGGCCTGACCCTCCCGTAACCAAAGCAAGTGGTATGCAATACCTTTTTCCATAACTTTCCTTGGGAGCGTAAACAAATGCGTCCATAAGGATTTACATGCCATGATGCATCACCTACAAAAGAACACATTACGACCTGGAACGTAGCACACCACATTTTGAAATAGGAGAGTAAATTTGTAAAAAAAAACACTAACATTTAAGAATCAGTAAAGTAGTTTTATTACACAATAAACTGTGCGAAATCATCGGCCAATGCCATTAGTAAAGTAGTTTTATTTCAAAATAAACTGTGCAAAATTATCGCCCTATTCACATTTCCATAGAAATAGTAAGTTTGCCTCTTTGGTTGAAAATGAAAATGTTAATGGTGATGCCCACGTTGTTGTTTTCCCACACAGAAAGTATGCATTGTCGGCACAGTAGTCGTTTTCCTCGCACATTGATTTGCAAGACGACGTCAATCGCTGTGATCTACACCACCAGAAAGGTTGGAATGTTAGTCCTTATGGCGACAGCAGAGTAAGGAAATAGAGGTCTGACACGGTCATCCCACTGAATTATACCGCACAGACAACCAGTGACAAACAGTTGCATTTGACGGTTAAAAAAGCTGTCACTCGGCAGCTGCAATCCGTGACAATCACAATAAGGAAGTAGCTGAGGGGGAATGGGGAAATAAAACATGTGTCAATACGCAACCTTTGGACAAACCAAAGTTGTAATACATAACATTTTCAGTAAAAATGTATTTAATAGGAGGAAATGTAGTGGGACCTACAGACGGAGACAATATGCAATCCCCATAAAGGGGAAAAATATGCCAACGGTACAGAGGTACAGAAAGGTGCTAAGTCATTATTAGCACGCCACATTTTGAAATAGGAGAGTACATTTGTAAAAAAAACACCAACATTTAAGAATCAGTAAAGTAGTTTTAATACACAATAAACTGTGCGAAATCATTGCCCAATGCAACTAGTGAAGTGGTTTTATTTCACAATAAACTGTGCGAAATTATCGACCTATTCACATTTCCATAGAAATAGTAAGTTTGTCTCTTTGGTCGACAATGAAAATGTTAATGGTGCTGGCCACGTTGTGTAGCTGAGGGGGAAAGAGGAAACAAAACATGTGTCAATGCGCAACCTTTGGACAAACCAAAGTTGTAATACATAATATTTTCAGTAAAAATTAATTTAATAGGAGGAAATGTAGTGTGACCCTACAGACGGAGACAATATGCAAACCCCATAAAGAGGAAAAAAATGTCTACGGTACAGAAAGGTGCTATGTCATTTTTAATAATACTAATTTTCTTTGGAAGTAGCTGAGCGGGAAAGGGGAAATAAGATGTGTATCAATACGCAACCTCTGCACAAACCAAAGTTGTAACACATACCATTTTGACTAAATATTAATTTAATTTGGGGAAATATAGTGGCACCCAACAAACGGCGACAATGTGCAATCTCCATAATGGGAAAAGAAAATTCAACGGCACAGACACCTTGTAATTCAATAGCAATAATACACTTTTGCTTTTCGAAATTAAAAATGTAAAGCCAGTTCGGTATACAGGCATCAAAAATAAACGTACATAATGTGGACTGCCTCCATAGCCTTCGGAACAGTCAGACAGTAGGGTATTTGGAAGAGTGCCTCTTTGGGAACCGATATTTCATGGTCCTTACAAACGTTTTTGAAGCATAACCTCATCAAACTATATGTTTTTCAAACTGTTACTCCCTGCATTCTTTTCTGCTTTTTCCTGGTAGCTCAAGGTCAAAAAACAAGTAACCCTTGTGGGTGCCGACAAATATGTGGCCATACTGAGCTCGACTGAAAAGAGAAAATCAAGTGACCTTCACTTCATGAGAACCGTTACTCCGTACACGTGAAGAAGTGCTGTGTGTACGAAACAGTGCAGGTGGCTGCCTCAGATTCCAAACTGTAGGACGCCAGTCTGACCGCAGTAATGTTATTTATGTATTGTAACATGGACGCAGTGAGTTCATGTCGTACAATGAGTAGCAAGTCCCACTGTACCGTATGACACTGGTAACAAGAATACATCAATGTTTGACTTTCTACTGCCACATCTCATTAACGCTCACCTTTCGAAACAGTGTTCCATAAGTGTAACAAGTGCATTGGTGTCTTCATCGTTTATGTATGTTAGCGGCGATGTCCGCGTACAACTGAAAATGAAGTAAACATGGCGGCCGTATCGAAAGATTATGACGCACTTCACGCTGTGGCACAACCAATCGGTGAAAGCGCAACATGGTCGCGGGCAGCATGCCACGGAATAGCCAATTGAAATCTTCTCCACGGAGCGAACAGGGAAGTGTGACCGCGGGCAGCCATAGGTATCACTAATTTTTAGAGACATACTTTTTGATTGTTTTTAAGGAAACTACTGGACGGATTGTCACACAATTTATAAAAGCACACTTTCGCGACCAAGCCCCTGCCCCTGCCACAAATTTGGTGTGCAAAGTTTTCCCCCATTCAGTCTATGGGAAAAAAAGACATTTTGGGACCCCCCCTATAACTTTGCCCCCACTGGACCAAACATCACCAAACCTTGCAAAACAAATTCAGAGTGCCCATACACTTTTTTATTTGCAAAGTTTGGTGAGGATTCATCCAGGGGTAGTGGAGTTATAGGCTGCCCAAAAAAGTGCTCTTCCTATGGAAACAGCAACTTAACCATGACAGCACGGCCACTACTGTGGCCGTGTAATATATACATATATATATATATATATACATGTATATATATATATACATGTATATATATATATATATATATATATGTATATATATATATATGTGTATATATATATATATATATATATATATATATATATATATATATATATATATATATATTGGCGGCGCTGCCTGCAGTCTATTTACTACGTATAGCCAGCCTTTATGATCACTTAGTCTACTTGAGTTACGGCATCACTAATGACTTGCATTTTCTGCAGTTCTTTTTCACACGTGCAATCTTCTTCTGCACATGAAAGTCTTCTCAATTCTTTACTTTGCCATCAGATTCTATATCGTCTATGCATTCTATTTTCTGGTCATCATTCTTAGTGCGTCACACTCATTTCTCGTGACGACACCAGTTTCTTCTTTTCACGTCTTCACACTTCTTCTGGCATCTCCTTCAGGAGACTGTTATCCTTTCGGGGATACATCATGTAGGGCTTTCTCAGTGGACACTCTGTCTCAAAGGCTTTTCGTGAAATAGGTACTATTACTGGTGTTGCACATGTTGCAACTTCCGGTTTCCAACTTTTAGGAAGAATAGGGGCGGGACTTCCTGCAGAGGCATTCAGCTGCTCCTCTACACTACCAACAATCTACTGTATATGTGAGGTCATAACCAGAGTGTTTTGCAACAGGAAAGGTAAAAGGGTGAAAACATGTGATACTTAGTCCCACCCATGTTCCTGTTAACTGTTGATCAAAGAGTCTCTCTGGTTAATGGATCTCTCTATGGTTCCTGATTAAAGCGGCAGGTCTCCCTTGAAGCTGCTGCGAGACTAGACTCTCTTGCTCTTGCAAACCACATTCATGTACCTTATTAATGGGGTCCCCCCTAGCGGGGTGGCTTACTGTACAAATGTCATACCATCTTCAAGAAGGATTCCCTGGCAGTTATGGAGCCGATGATTCTTCGCCGCCATTAGAATGTTCCACTTTCTTTGTTACTTCCTGTTGTTTCACTCTAGTCTTTCTGTCCTCCGGTTTCTTGCTTCCGTATTTAACAACGCCCTTTTTTCTTGGCTGGCGCGTTGCAACTCTTTTGCATTACGCTCCGGTACCCGTTCTGTGCTTTCCACTGGCTTTGCCAAGTATCGTTGTTTACCGGTCTCAGCCTGGTACCTTTTTCTTCCCTGTCATATTTATTGTTCAATTGTAGCCCTCTGGTGCGTGCTCCTCCTTTCTAGTCTTTCCTTTCCTTCTCGCTTTCTTTCTCCATTTACCTACGCTCCCAGCCAAGTCTATCATCTTTCTTACGCCTCCTCTGCCCCTCCCACTTTTACTCTCTGCCTCTCGCTTTCGGCAGTATCTCGGCTTTCCGTCTCTTACCTATTCTTCTTTCTTCCTTTTGTGTCCGCTACCTCTGGCTGCCTTCATTTGCCCCATAGAGATCCTGGTTCCCCTGTCCATGGGATTCCAGCCTTGCCAGAATTCTACACAGTCCGCTTTCGACTCCTCGCATCACGTGACCAGGAGTCCTATTGCCAGTTCCATCAACCTACCTGGAGTTAAACTTACCTGGAGTTTCTGCACATCTACTCTGCAATCAAGACCCAACATCCTTGAGAGGTTTTTTTTAAGCTTCTGCTTTTTTCCTCTCTACTCAGTCTCTTCGGGAAGGGGCCCTTTGCTTTCCTGTTCTATCAGGGGGGCAGGGTGGCTTCTAACCGCGGAAGGCCATACCTCTTCACAAAAAAAAGGCTACGAGGAGAAAGGGATGAAGACCCAAGTCCTCAACAGAAGATTCAGGTGAGGAGGAATGGGCTCAGGAAAAAAGCAGTTCTGATTCTGAGAAGTCTTGTGTTAAGTTTGATAACACAGCAGTACCAGACATGACAGCTCGCTGCCATTGATATTGAGGGTGGGAACTGGCTTGAGGTTGACAAAGTTACATATAAAAGGTTGTTGGGTTTCCTGTCTCCTTTGGTAGCCTCTGCAGCCAGGCCCCATGTGGGCCTGTTCGAACTACCCTCTAATTGGTATGCTAATCGCTGCCACCAGCTGCAGGGCCTAACAAAAGATCTGGGCATATCCATGGAGCCTTTGTTAGTTAATCAGACTGGCCATGGCAGCGGGAAGGTTGGCCATCCCCCATCCTGTAGATGACACAGTGCACTCCTGGCTGTTACATTCCAACTAAATATGACAGGGTGGACTGTGCCTGCAGGCTGTGTCCACCCAGAGTACACGGGTCTCTGTGTTTGTCGTGGTGTGAGCAGAGGAAAATGTATGTGGATTAGCCCCACACATTTTCCTGAGGTTGGTCTACCATCATTCCATTTAATTAAACATTTCAAAAAGCCCAGGCGAGCGCACACCCACCAAGCGGATGGTCGAATTCCTCACACTGGACATAAATATGGTATGGTCCAGGGTATCCAAAGTGGCAGATAAATCAAGTAGCATAACAAGGCCCACTGGGGCGGGTCATGATCTTAAGTAGTTGATCCTTGACTTCGATCAAAGCTGTCGCAGTACTCCTGCCAGGAAGAAAACCTGATTGACAATAACCCAGCAGTGGTTATTGTTCCAGCTGCTCCTGAAGTTGAATGGTAACTGCGTTTTTGAGGATTTTAAGAGATATAGGTTATTACAGCTAGAATGGCAGTTTTTTGTAACTTTAAGGTTCATTAGTACCCAGCAAGTGTCAATGAGCTTGAAAGACAAGCAGTGATGTGTTCTTCGGCAAGCAACCTAGATGCAAACTGAGCAATTGTGGGCACTAGGTCAGCTATGCAATGTTTGATGATGATGGATAGGCTTGGGTGCCTGGGAAAAGCGGTGTGGTTGATTGACTAGTTTAGTTATTTGCTCAATGATTGTTGGCGAGAACTTGGAATCAGCAATATTAGTATTTGCTGTGTAGAGATTTATGAAACTATTGTTAGAGTCTACATTTCCATTGCCTTCCTTTCCTGATATCGTGCTTTTGATATGATCAGTTTTAGCGTGGGAACATTCAGGCGATGCAGAAAAAGGTAGTGCTTGTTGCATTTGGTGTACTAAACTGTTGCAAGATTTGAAAAAGCTTTTTGGGATCTGATTCTGCTGTTTCAATCTGATTTGCAAAGTAAGTACACTTTGCTTCAAGCATGGCATGCTGATTTTAGGCACTTTGTTTTTTCACGGCGCAGATTTTACCCAGAGGGATCTATTCACTGCTGCCTTTTCAACGATCTAATATGGCCTTTGATTTCCATCACTTTCTTATTTTACCTTCTGTTTTGCTTGGGACTGCATTTAAAATGTCTATGACATTGATGCACAATGTTTCTAATTAGTGCGTTGAGTGCAGAGTTAGAGCAATAAAGCAGGCCATCCAGCGGTAGAGATTTGGTGATGGACATCACACCTTGTTGCCAATTTAGACATATTCTTTGGTCCAATATCGTGGGTCCCTAAACCAAATTGTTTTTGTGTAGTTGTTTGGAGGACTGGTTAGGGTGAAGTGAAAGTGGCTTGTCCATTGGGATAAGCGGTATGTAATGTTGGACACTTCTCGGTTTCTCTGGAATATACCATTGATCAGTTGGCCTTTTTGGTGAGTTGGCTGCCCAATAACTTGCTGAAATGGTAATGCTGACATCTTGCCCAGAAATGAGAGGAAGCCGGGTCTGCTGCTTATTTCAAGCCTAAATTGAAGTCTCATTGGAAGTACAACATCATGTCAATGTATATGTAATTTCAGTTTTTTGTGTTTTTAGAAGCTATTTAAACAGTGTAGCAAGGTTGACTTTGCAAGCAGAGGCGTTGCTGGGGGTGTGGGGAACTGAGGGGGATATACCTCCTTATCTTTTAGGTGTAGTCCCGGATAGAAGCTCAGGGGATACAACCAAAAGGCTAGCTAGCCCCGAGTCCCGACAGTTCCGACATCAGCGTAGCCCCCGGTCTTTTACAAACCTAGCAACACCCCTGTTGACAAGGAATCATTTTGCACAGAGAACATCACAACCCAGAACATTACGGTTCTTTTCTATGGTTAGGGAAGATGTATGTATGATGGAGACTCACCCCCAAATTAGCAAACACTGCTCCGCCATATCCCTTGACTCGAAAACAAATCTGCATTGGAAGTTGCCCCCTACCGTCACGAAGGTCCCTCCTTTGCCACATGCTTCTGCAGGGCCAGAGGCCCTGGAGATCTCTTCCCTGTGTGTGTACACCAATCAAAGCCCCAACCCTTGCAAACAGCACCCATGCAGCCAGGACCCCCTGCTCTACACACTGGCGCGCGGCCATGAGTCCGCCATTGCCTCCACGCGCACCATATATGCACATTCCAAACCTTATGTAATGCGGCTCCTTTACCGTTGCTTGTCACGAGGTAGATGTTTGAAAGACTGGAGAGTTGTAGAGTAGGAGACTCTTATAAGATCAGAGGACCAACGTTGCTGAAGATCCGATGTAGCATAAGCCGATTCGTTGGGAGACATGCAGCGGGAATAGCCATTGTTCGCAGGGCTAGGGTTTTAACAGCAGGGAATTTTGGGTACAGATAGATGGACACGTTATAATGCCTGAACGAAATGTGTTGGGACGGAATCTATTTTTACCAAAAATCGAAATTAACTTTTTTAACTTTGTTTAATGCAGGGGAAGACCACCCCAGCAGCGTTCAATTACCCCTTCCTGCCCTAACTTTTACCCTTACCCCACTCCACACCTATTATGCACTACACATATACCACATATGGTATACCCTTTTCGGTCAAATAGATTTGGTCACTTCTCCTTAGGTAAAATTGCATTCGGTTAAATCTGCGGTATCAGGCTACTTTTACATATGTGTATTCACGTATGTGGATATATAAGGCGCCTTTCTTCAAAGCCCTGTAAAATAAACTAAATCAATGGTAACAGGTTCATGATGTTAGCAGTGAGCAATCAACATGCAGCTGGATGCGAGTGTTGAGGAGACGGAACGAGGCGAGGCCAGGGTGGGCATAGTCCGGCCGTTCCACAGTTTAGGAGCAAGAAGAGAGAATGAACAGAAACCGGGCTGAGCCCAGGGAGGATGGGGACCAGCCAAAGGGAAAAGGGAGAAGGAAGGCATCGTGTAAATGGGAGAATTGACAGAAATAAGGGAGGAGAGAGAAGAGGCACAAGCACAGGACGGAGAGGAGGGAGAGCACGGAGGGAGAAGTCCGGGAAGACGAATAACAGAGCTGAAGGCCGACGGGAGAAGGGCGCCAGCATATGCCGGAAGAGCCAAGAGGAGGGGAGAGCAATCGCAAGAGATTGGAACGGAGTAAATGAGATCTTACGGATATTGTTAGGGTGACCAGATTTTCAGAATAAAAAAAGGGACCGCCACAAACATAAAAGCAGGACAACCCCACCAGCCTTCGATCGCTGGTGGGATTCCAAAGCAAATGATTTCCATTTCCAGCCTCTGCTCCTGGGTATAAAGTGTGTGGATTTGGCTGTGGCTGTAAGCATGTTACAAACAAAGGAGTGTTTGCTCGGATTGCCTGGTTCAGCGTCCGATCTGTCCTTGTGGCACAATGAGGAAATGCATAAAGGTGGTGAATCGAGCCCATCGAGAGATGGCTGCCATCTCGGCTAAGAGAAGTCACGTGGGGGTAGACTGGCCCAAAGGGAAATCTGGAGATTTCCCAGTAGGCCTCTGCACCCTGGACCTCTTTTGGGTGGCATTTCCAAATGTTCTCATAGGAAAAGTGTTGGAAGTGTAATATTGGGCCGCTGTGACAAAACATTCCAGGGTCTCTTTTGGTTCCCAGTGCACCCCTGGTGTCAAATTGTGAAAGTATCACAATGTGCTTTTGGATTGTAATTGTAATCCTGAAATCTTGTCAGTTAGGAAGATGTAATCTCCCCCTGCAGTCACGGTTAGCATTCTGCACGTGGCCACCCTCCCTTTTCCCAAAACCAGAAGGGATGTTTAAATTTAAAAAAACCCTTGGGGGCAGAGGACCCTATTCCGGGACAGTGCCTACAAAACCAGGATGGCCAGCCCCCTGTTGTGGAGCTGACCGCAACAGGGACGACCAATCTGGTGGAGATGGCCTTAGGAGCAGGTGTGGGGAATGAGCAGTCCGTTCGGGAGATGGCTTCCGGATCAGGGAGACCCCGGAAGATCCGAAGTCACGAAGCAATTGCACCCACGAAAAGCACATGGCCGGCTCACTTCTGCAACCTTTTTGAACTTGCCCCATACCGCATTGGGGACATTTACCCTAAACCCCAAACAGCGCCGCCTATGGGCACTAGAACGCATTGAGCATGTCCGCAACCTGCGGATGCCTCTGGAAGTCTGCGGGGCCTGGCTTGGGTGGAGGCAGTCATATAACGGACAGAAAATGACCGAATTTTGCAGACACTCCTGGAAAATAGTCCCATTTCCCCGGGAGGCCACAAAAAGGGTGGCGGCCGGGAGCTCAGTTTGGTCTGTGCCAGTTGCAGACCCTGACTTCCCCAATGTTGGGAGTTATTTGTCTCGAATGTTTCCTAGTTGTGTGTGGGTGGGGGGGGGGGCTACGCAGGGGCAGGAGAGCGCGAAACCTTGCGTGCCGTATTAAGAGCATCTCTTGCGCTCGAGCGCTCTCGGTCCGGTCACTGGTGGCGAAGAATTCGCTCCTTGCACGGTCCCATTCTCAGGCCTCTGCGTGTTCCCAGATGGTGGGGGGGCGGGGCCGAGGAAATGATGTGCAGCGCTCGACATGTCCCCTCTCCATCCCATGCATCCTCAGTAACTGGAAGCAATCATAGACCCCAATCCCCGCACCGCAACCCCCACTTTCTCCTCACTGCTTAATGGCGTCGGCTGAACACAAGGGGTGAGCCCCCCCCCTCCACCCACGTATTAAACAGCTTGTATCTGGAGCTCCCTTCAGAGTGCGTACTGAAAACGCTGAGTGTCATGATGATGGGAATAGAGGGGTCTGGCGCTCCCCCCACTCCCCGCCCCCACTCCCCACTCTCTCCCTCAGATTTTAACAGCTTCCACATGGAGGGCTGGAATCCCAGGCCGAGCCGCCAGCATTGTCTGAAATCTCCAAATTTAGAAGAAATATGAAAACCGTCGAGCTCCCCTTCCTTAGGGGGTAAGGCCCACTTCGGGCTGAACTTGTCGCAGGTCAAGTCGAGGAGGGGCTCCATCACGTGACCCGGCCCTTGGCGCCTCGGCCAATGGCGCGCCCAGGAGGCTTTGACAGATGGGCCTGGCCTCCTTTCCTTCAGCTCATATAAGGTAAAACAAAAAGAATTCTCCCCACAGCTTCGGAGCATCGCCCCTGGAACAGGGTCCAGAGAGGGAGGGCCGCGCCCCGTCACCCTTCGACGTCCAGCGCACGCGGTTTTAAAAACCCCCGCGGGTTCGCTCGAAGACTCCCAGTTGAGGCCCATGTTTGAGACTACGAGGTGGTACTGTTCTGGAGGCCTAGTTGAAAAAAATGCGCGGAACCGGAGAGGGCTCCAAGAATACATCAGGTATGTACGACATGGTCAATGGATACTAGGAAACTGCCTCTTCAACATGTGGCTCAATGTACAGGCCCCCCTTAATATATTCAGGTATTACTTGCGCTCACTTTAGACCCACAAATGTTGTCAGTGTGTGCTACATAGCTAAGAGAGCTGTACAGAGAAATACGGTGATGCGCCCAGGATCACAATATTTGGTTTGATAGGGCAACCTGATTTGGACCACACAGCTCCTGCCTCGACACTACCTACTAAATGACATCCCTATTACAAGGTGACTGTGTTTGAAACCTACACAATAATCTAGGCGGGCGCGGCGAGGGCCACGCGAGCGGGAAAGGTTAGGTAATCGTGTGATGCGCCGAGCCTTCCATCGCTAAAGCACAACTTGACATTGAGGAGCCCTCAAGTGTGGGTCCGGCTAAGATAGGTGCACTCTCATTGCTTACTGGAGCGGAACGCCCGCTGGGATAATGCACCTGCTGCAGAGAGCCGAGTGTACTCTGAAGAGTGCACGTTTGAATCTCTGGCGGGGAACCAAGCATCTCAGCCTTCAGGGGTCGTTAAAAGAAACACCAACCACTGAGGTGGGCGAAAGAGGCAACCTGGCTGTGTGTTAGCATTTCCCCAGAGTCGCAAACCAGCCAGCAAGTATTTTTAAAACCAACAATATTCATTTAGTGCACATGATAACCTCTTTGCTGATGACAGAGTACTTGGTTACTTGTTCGCAATGCACACGACGGGGCAGCACTGTGCCCAAGAGGCTTGCCACCTGTGACGGCTTCCTTAATAGTATTAATAATGATCTTTTTTTACAGAGCACGTAACAGACTGGGCTATCCCTTGGTGCCTAATTGGCAGGGGGTATGGACCAGCTCAAGGGATAAAGCATATCGCACCAGCACAAGCTTGAAAGCCTGCAGCGTTGGAACCTGTGACCAAGAGGTTACATGCAGATCTCAGCCGGAGGCGCGCAACCCACTGAGATTTCTTACCTCTTTATTTGATCCCTAATTCAGTAATCCAGTCATGTCGTGCGTAAGCGATCACTCGCATGGCACCAGATCCCCCAGGTTCGCGTGCAGGGGCGCACATGGGGTGTGTTCGGCGGGCTCTGGGCAGAAGAAAGTCACGCACACTTCTCGATTTCAAGCCCCTGGGCTTCAATGTTTCCGAGGCTTGTCTGGGGCACCCGGGAGCATGCACAGCAAGGTGGCCCTCGACAGTTTTCTGTGTTTGTGACTATCCCATGAACACAATGCTGGCAGCCACACTCCTAAAGCAGGCAAAACCCCAAGATCTGCATTTACGGGAGGCTGGGTACTTTCTCATTCATGCGCCCGAGGCCTGAATGCCACCCGCGGCCCTGAGAGGGTGACAGTAGACATTGGACATTGTCACTTGGCACTAGGATAAATACACCTACAGACTGAAGGAGGGGTCATGATCTGCGGATAATGACCCCATCCCAAGTGGCGGAGGGTAAGGGCCATTGTCCCAAGTGATGAGGAACTCTCTGGCAGTCTTTAAGACTCTTAGCACATGATGTAATACGTTATTTGAAATGCGCTTAATTTAATACCTGGGGGTTTCTAAGCGCGGGCCCGGGGATCAAACGTGTGTTGCTCCGCGTTGCCTTGCTTCCAAGGCGAGCGCGTTGCCCCTGAGCTATCCTCCTGAGATCCTGGGAGCTGTGCAACTGAAAACAAAAGTTGATGATTTTAGGCTGCTGCTCAAGTGAGAATGTTTGCAATAAGAACTACACTAGAGACTAGAGACAGCATTCTGAGAATTCTGATTGGCTCAGAAGAGGTAAACGATACTTTATAGACCCAGCCCTGAAGGCCAAACCGGGAATTAAGGTCCCCGAAGACCGAGTCTTTTTTGGAGGGGGCGTGTGTGTGTGTATTTGCGTATGTACACCCCTGCGTATGGTATGTGCGCGCGCATTGCCTGTGCTTAATGCTTGTGTTAGGTTTTGAAGCAGTTTAGGACCTTAAACTCTCTGTTGAGCAACAGTGCAGTTTGACCCTGTAATTTGGGGAACTGTTCCCCACCGTTAAATCACAGGGAAGATATCGGCGTGCAAACACATATCCTCTGTGTGTAGACTAGTTCAACGGTGGGGATTGGCTTATGAGAGAAACAACGAGGATATTAATTCAATGGTACTAACTTCACATGATAATGATGCCCCTGGCCTGTGTCGCGCGCCTTCTTGAGATCCACACACATCCTGCTTGTTTTTCCTGTACCCCACGCGGGAGAGGGTTCTTATGGGAGAACTGGAGGGTCTGTGCTGGGAAGTCTGGGGCTTCGCCCCTTGTCACCGACACTGCATACTTGGTTATTTCCAAGGCGGTCTTTGAGACCTACCACGAGGAGAGCCGACAGGCCCGGTTATTGATAGGTCACTTGACTCCGTTTTGGTGTGGTGCTCATCGGACGTGTGAGGGGACATGGGGCGGCTGTATTATTTGATACGCTGCAGGACCCGCTATAGGTACCTGTGAACTTGGAGTGTCTCCCCTGGTAGTGTTTTCTTCATGTGAGCCATTTTATAGTGGCCATTTATTTCATAGAACCTGCGTGTATTACATTTCCACATGTCTTGCACATGTTTTGTCAATGATGGACGCCCCTGTGAAGGGGACGGCGTCCTGATTTCGACGTGTGTCCCTTTTTGCATGGTTTGTTCTAGAACCTGAACTCCTTATGTGTCCTTTATGCAAACTCCTACATTATGTGTCCCCTTTCTGTGATCTGAGGCCTTCAGTGGGTTTTCTTAACAGTAAGTTCTATATGTGTTTCCTCTCTGTTACAAAAGCATGTGTGTCTCCTTTGCATGATTTGTATGTCTCTCTTGCCTGCGGGAAGACCCCCTGTGTGCATTGCCTACCTTTGAACGTAGCCTCAGCAGCGCCTTTACATAACGTGCGCCCATTTTCTTACGCTTGCCTTCCATATCATCACCAAGGGTCTCTTAATAACAAAACACGCCCTTATATGTCACCTGCTTTCAATATTAGCCATTCTGTCACCTATGATATAGGCCACTCTATATATCGCCTTTCTTCGATATTAGTCTGTGTCTCCTTACTATAATATTAGCCTTTACATAGGCCCCCCCCGCCTTAAATATAGCCCACGTGTCTCTTCTCTACGATATGGCGCCTTACTTTAATATTAGCCCTTATATGTCACTTCGTTTTGATACTATGATGTATGTGTCGCCTCCCTTTGGTATTAGCCACTGTGTCCAATGGCTATGATGTATATGTCGCCTCCCTTTGGCATTAGCCACTGTGTCCAATGGCTATGATGTATATGCCGCCTCCCTTTGGTATTAGCCACTGTGTACAATGGCTATGATGTATGTGTCGCCTCCCTTTGGTATTAGCCACTGTGTCCAATGGCTATGATGTATGTGTCGCCTCCCTTTGGTATTAGCCACTGTGTCCAATGGCTATGATGTATATGTCGCCTCCCTTTGGCATTAGCCACTGTGTCCAATGGCTATGATGTATATGCCGCCTCCCTTTGGCATTAGCCACTGTGTACAATGGCTGTGATGTATATGCCGCCTCCCTTTGGTATTAGCCACTGTGTCCAATGGCTATGATGTATATGTCGCCTCCCTTTGGCATTAGCCACTGTGTCCAATGGCTGTGATGTATATGTCGCCTCCCTTTGGCATTAGCCACTGTGTACAATGGCTATGATGTATGTGTCGCCTGCCTTTGGCATTAGCCACTGTGTACAATGGCTGTGATGTATGTGTCGCCTCCCTTTGGCATTAGCCACTGTGTCGAATGGCTATGATGTATATGTCGCCTCCCTTTGGTATTAGCCACTGTGTCCAATGGCTATGATGTATATGTCACCTCCCTTTGGTATTAGCCACTGTGTACAATGGCTGTGATGTATATGCCGCCTCCCTTTGGTATTAGCCACTGTGTCCAATGGCTATGATGTATATGTCGCCTCCCTTTGGTATTAGCCACTGTGTCCAATGGCTGTGATGTATATGTCGCCTCCCTTTGGTATTAGCCACTGTGTGCAATGGCTATGATGTATATGTCGCCTCCCTTTGGTATTAGCCACTGTGTGCAATGGCTGTGATGTATATGTCACCTCCCTTTGGTATTAGCCACTGTGTCCAATGGCTATGATGTATATGTCGCCTCCCTTTGGTATTAGCCACTGTGTACAATGGCTGTGATGTATATGCCGCCTCCCTTTGGTATTAGCCACTGTGTCCAATGGCTATGATGTATATGTCGCCTCCCTTTGGTATTAGCCACTGTGTCGAATGGCTGTGATGTATATGTCACCTCCCTTTGGTATTAGCCACTGTGTCCAATGGCTATGATGTATATGTCACCTCCCTTTGGTATTAGCCACTGTGTGCAATGGCTGTGATGTATATGTCACCTCCCTTTGGTATTAGCCACTGTGTCCAATGGCTGTGATGTATATGCCGCCTCCCTTTGGTATTAGCCACTGTGTCCAATGGCTATGATGTATATGCCGCCTCCCTTTGGTATTAGCCACTGTGTCCAATGGCTATGATGTATATGCCGCCTCCCTTTGGTATTAGCCACGGTGTCCAATGGCTATGATGTATATGTCACCTCCCTTTGGTATTAGCCACTGTGTCCAATGGCTGTGATGTATATGCCGCCTCCCTTTGGTATTAGCCACTGTGTCCAATGGCTGTGATGTATATGTCGCCTCCCTTTGGTATTAGCCACTGTGTCGAATGGCTGTGATGTATATGTCACCTCCCTTTGGTATTAGCCACTGTGTCCAATGGCTATGATGTATATGTCACCTCCCTTTGGTATTAGCCACTGTGTGCAATGGCTGTGATGTATATGTCACCTCCCTTTGGTATTAGCCACTGTGTACAATGGCTGTGATGTATATGTCACCTCCCTTTGGTATTAGCCACTGTGTCCAATGGCTATGGTGTATATGTCACCTCCCTTTGGTATTAGCCACTGTGTCCAATGGCTGTGATGTATATGTCGCCTCCCTTTGGTATTAGCCACTGTGTCCAATGGCTATGATGTATGTGTCACCTCCCTTTGGTATTAGCCACTGTGTCCAATGGCTGTGATGTATATGTCACCTCCCTTTGGTATTAGCCACTGTGTCCAATGGCTGTGATGTATATGTCGCCTCCCTTTGGTATTAGCCACTGTGTCCAATGGCTATGATGTATATGTCACCTCCCTTTGGTATTAGCCACTGTGTTCAATGGCTGTGATGTATATGTCACCTCCCTTTGGTATTAGCCACTGTGTCCAATGGCTATGGTGTATATGTCACCTCCCTTTGGTATTAGCCACTGTGTCCAATGGCTATGGTGTATATGCCGCCTCCCTTTGGTATTAGCCACTGTGTCCAATGGCTGTGATGTATATGTCGCCTGCCTTGGATAGCAGTCCCTGTGACTCTTGATCATGACACACGCCTCTGCATAGATTGCCTGTCTTTGGCATTGGCCGAGCCCCCTTACTATGATATCCCCATGTATGCACTGACTGCCTTTGATATCAACCCCAATGCCTCATGGCTATTATATTATCCATATATGTCGCTGGGCTTCGTAGTTAGCCTCCGTGTCTACGCTGTATCTGCTGCCAGCATTCGATGTTACCCCCATCCCCCATCTCCCTTCTATGCAATGAGCCCCATGTATGCACTGTCCACACTATGATGTTACCCCAGCATATGTTGCCTATTAGTGCCTGCATCCCCTATTGGAATAAAGGACCTTCGTGTGGCTTCTGTATTCCATACGAGTCCCTATGTCTCCTTCATTGGGAATCCGTCGGGGGAAATGGCGCTCCGCCTTCGATGTTAGCCACTGCATCCCTACTGAGATGTAAGCTGTGTGCATTCAGGACAGCCTCGACGACAGCCATTTTTAAATAAATCAGAGCTATTTAGGTCTTTTTATCCTTCCTGCCATCGTCTTTAATTATATGTCGCCCTTGTCTAATTGTAAGCGCTCTGATGCCTGCAGGCTTCGGCGCTATAAAAGCATATAAATAAATAAATACACGTCGCCTCGCTTTGACACTCGTGTGTGCATTCATGCACTCATCAAAACTACTCTCTAGGGCCTGATTCATAGAATGTTTATCTCGGTGCAAAGTGGCTTTTCACTGCCAGCAAACACCCTGGTTCCCGGAGCAGTGAAAATTGTATTTTTGCAGTGCAGAGTGACTTTGCACCGACTTTGCACTGGAGCAAAGCCACCTTGTACTGAAAAAATAAACTTTGCACCACTCTGTGAATCAGGGTGTTTTCTGGCAGTGAAAAGCCACTTTGCACCAGTGCAAAGTCACTTTGCACCGCGTTACTGGTTTCATGAATCCACCCTGTCTCCACCACCAGGCCAACCAGATCCCCGTACACCAACATGCTCTCTGTGCCACTAGTGAAAAGAGTAAAAGCGGGTGGGTCCAGCTTCCCCTACCTCGCGCCCACCCTCTGGAATGCCCTACCTCCCACCATCCGTGGCGAGGACTCCCTCACCACCTTCTGCAAAACACTGAAAACTACCCTCTTCACATAAGGACCTACACATCAGCACAAATACTTATCATTTAGGTTTGTAATTATAGCCCAAATGCTATATTTGTAACAACAGTATGATTTCCTGTACTACTCATAATGTGTCAACAATCGCTATCATATGTACCATGTAACTAAGTTATTGCAAGTAACAGCGCCTCAATGCCCCCGGGCTGCTTGCGCGCTATATAAATTTAAATAAATAAATAAATAAATAAATGAATCATGGCCCTGAGTGGCACCGCCCAATGATATAACTCCCTGCACATGGCACGTGCTTCCCATGCGTTTCCTTACTATCTCTGTATCAGCTGCCTGTTATCACATTTACCAGAATATACATTTCGGTGGTCTTTGGCATCAGCCAGTGTGTCATTCACATGGTATTAACATCTGCATAAATCATCTGATTTCCGTATTGGCCCCTCGGACCTTTTTTTGTGTATATTTGCACAATAGATATCACCACTGCTTCTATCTTTAAAGTGTGCGTTGTGAAGTAGTGTTGCAATGTGAGTTAAGGCTCCAGTTGCACAGCGATGGCGTGTGCTTCGGTTAGTGAAATGATATTGGCATTGCCAACACTTGCGGACTTCGCTCTTTGAGATTGTAGCAGCAAGCTGGCATTAGCCTTAATGTTCGAGGTCCCAGCCCTTGTAGACTTCACCCTTTTCAAGGTTAACTTAACTCTTATGAAAAATGCTTTTGTGTCCACTGATTTCTTCTTTTGTTATGTTTCGTGTCTTTGTGTGTCTATTCGTGTGCATTTATTGTTGTATGTGCATTTTGTTCTACTTGTGCGTTGGTTTTTTGTTTGTTTTTCCAAATCCATGTGTATTTGCCGTGCGAGTTGTCTGGGCTCACGTGCATCCCATGCTTACTGTATGTTCATGGCATATTGTGTGCATGGATACATTGGAGAAATGTGTTGCCAAATATATTTTGTTTTCGTTTGAGGGTTCTATGAAAACCCCAATGCAAAAAGACCTTATGTCCAACACTATTTTTTTTGGCAACGCCCTTGTCAAAAAAAAATAGTCTGTGTTTGGATGCGTCCCGGTCCGTTTGCTGCCAAATCTGCCCCACTTACATGGACGAGGGCAAAGGTTACAGCGGAAAACATCTTCTCATTTTGCAGTGTAAAGTGTTATATAACCTTACACATGTACATACATGTCTATGTATAAAGCTATGAGTGTGGTGCTATCGTAATGTGATTCCCAGCACAGTCTCCAACTATGAAAAAAAACGAGTCCCCTACACATGTGTGCCCATCACACCGTAGGAGTGGATTGCTGCCCTGCTCCGAGCTCTGATTAGCAAACCATTTGCGGCATTGATTACCATATCAGGTGTGGGCACTCATTCATACTCCATTCTTTGCCCTAAGGCCTTTCCTTGCGCTGGATGCCATTCTACACACATATCCTACCCACGGCTGATCACCATCCAATGCCGGCATCTGGTTCACACCTAGTACCAGTTCCTGATTCCCATTGCCTTGTCAGCCTGGTTCGCCATCTCATCTCCAGGATTGGTCACCGCTTCACAAACACGTTACTCCTGGTACCTTTTACATCTAATTTACAACATTCATGCGCGTCCCATTCCTGGCGCTGCTTCTTCTCTCAGTCTTCTCAGGCCAAGCACTGAATCCCATGATCCCATATCATTTGCAACACTCATTCCCAGCACATACTTCATTCCAACTCCTTTCCTTTTTTCCTAATCCTAAATTGCCCTTCATTTTCTTCTCATGTTTCGGTCAAACACACAGTTATTAAGCCAGGAATTCTCTTTTCCATCATTGGATCAATCAGATTGCCCATTCTGCGTCTATTCTATTCCCACTCCATCCCCAGCTCTAGATCTGTCCAAATCCCAACACTGATTCCCACCTCATCCATAGCTCTTTATCTGTCCAATTTCCAAAACTAAATCCCACCTCATTCCCAGCTCTGATTCTGTCCAAATCACAACACTGATTCCCACCTCATTCATAGCCCTTTATCTGTCCAATTTCCAAAACTAAATCCCATCTCATTCCTAGCTCTGAATTTGTCAAATTCCCAACACTGATTCCCACCTCGTCCCTAGCCCTGTATCTGTCCAATTTCCAAAACTAAATCCCACCTTATTCCTAGCTCTGAATTTGTCAAATTCCCAACACTGATTCCCATCTCATCCATAGCCCTTTAGCTGTCCAATTTCCAAAACGAAATCCCACCTCATTCCCAGCTCTGATTCTGTCCAAATCCCAACACTGATTCCCACCTCGTCACTAGCCCTGTATCTGTCCAATTTCCAAAACTAAATGCCACTTCATTCCTAACTCTGAATCTGTCCAATTCCCAACAATCTTGCCCACCTCATCCCCTAGCCCTATATCTGTCCAAATTCCAAACCTCAATCCCGTTGTATTCCAACTTCGGAATCTGTCCACGTCCCAACAACCATAGCCACCTCACCCCTAGCACTGTATCCATCCAAATTACAAAAGTAAATCCCACCTCATTCCCAGCTCTAAATCTGTCAATTTTCCAGCGAAGAATATTTCCTCATCCCTGGCTCTATATCTGTCCAATTTCCTCACTAGTCCTGACCATCCACCTGATGCAGTCTTCCTGTGCCCCGCATCACCCTTTTCCCAAGTTCCACTTTTGTGCCTGTCACTATGCAGCAGACCCCTTCCGAGTGTTGCTAATATACTCTTGGAAAGGTGGAAGCAGTCACTAAGCCTCAGCACGTAAAAAGGGGTAGGCAATCACTGTGCTCCTGGCCGCTCTGCTCTTCACTGTGCCGTGCTGGGCACTCTATGCTGTCACCCGGCTCCTGCTAATGGCCAATGGTCTTAGTGACCCCCACTATGGGCCAACCCATCTGGTAATAGCTCTACACCGACCTTGAAGGCCTTTGCTTCCCTTGGGCCTATCAGCCTGGGGTGGTGTTATTACCCTCCATGTCCGTCCAGTGAGGCAGCCTCTTACGCTTCATTAGCATAGCCTATACTAACGATGCCCGTTAAAGTATTCGTTGAGTACCTCAGAGACACTCCTCTTTTACTGACTGTCCATAGGCTACATTCAGGAACTGGCAAAATATGTGGTCATCTCAAATGCATATTAATCAGCCTCACGCTGTGTACTCTTGTGCTATGCAATGTAGATCAGAGGACGAATCAGCACAATAAGTGAAACAGACATTACTGAAGTGATCAACAGTAACATTTCATAGGACATGTGTTTTGGGTTGTGACATTCCATTGTCACGCCTCTGCATGGTTCGTATTGTTTAATGCTCCTTGCTTAATCCTCTGGATTCACACCTATACTTATATGAACACTTAGCTTTGGGTCTTATGTAGAGCACTCGCCCCTTGGTGGCAGTGAACCCCATAAAATCTTTCTTCTATCCCAACCCTGGAGCCGCCTCCTGGCATCTAGGCTGGGGGCATTCCTGTCAGAAGGCCCAGTGCTGAGACTCACCCTCACCTGCAGGGGCACGTAGTCCACCCTGGCAAACTAACTATTTAAGTACGCCTGTGGGCTTCTGTGGTGGGGGACAGTTTTTGCGGGATTCTGCGACCCCCTCGGCATAGCTCCCTCTCACACACCGGAGCAAGTAACCCACTAGCCCCCGTTGCCCTTTACGCCTTTGACACTCTGGCACCCTGAAATCGTCTTGGTGTTTCCTTTAGTTTTAAAATCTCGATGTAGCAGAAGCAATTTTTCTCACTCCCAAACTTCCCTTTTAAAGCGGACCCTCGGATTTAGGAAGATGTTTTAGGTGGCAAGTGCTCTTTGAATCTAACCTACAACATAACATATTTCCCAACCCATTCTAGTGCTTCTGTAATGATAATCCAGAGTCATTCATTTTACTCCCATTTTAGTTCTTCTGTCATGGTAATCCAGAGTCATTCACCTTAAACCAATTCTAGTACTTCTGAAATGGTAATTCAGAGTCATTCACCTTACTCCCATTCTAGTGCTTCTGTATGGTAATCCAGAGTCATTCACCTTGAACCCATTCTAGTGCTTCTGTAATGGTAATCCAGAGTCATTTACCTTAAACCCAGTCTAGTGCTTCTGTAATGATGATCTAGAGTCATTCACTTTACTCCCATTCTAGTGCTTCTGCAATGGTAATCCAGGGTCATTCACCCTACTCCCATTCTAGTGATTCTGTAGCAGGAATTCAGAGGCATTCACCTTTCACCCATTCTGGTGTAATGTAATAGTAATTTCGAGTCATTCACCCTAGACCAATTCTAGTGTTTCTGTAATGGTAATTCAGAGTCATTCACCTTAAATCCATTCTAGTCCTTCTGTAGCAGTAATTCAGTCATTCACCTTAAACGAATTCCAATACTTCAGTAATTTTAATTCAGAGCCATTCAGTTTACATCAATTGTAGTGTTTCTATAGCGATAATTCAGAGTCATTCCCCGTGCACACATTCTAGTGCCTCTGTGCCGTACACTTTTCTCCCGAAAACCTTTTTTCGTCACAGGAAGCAGATAAGTAGGTTTCCTTAATGTCTTTGTCTGTGGGGCAGTGTGGGAGTCTCGAGTCCCTCAAAGTCACGCCGTGAGCACATTCTGGATTTATGATTTGGTCTGTGTCAGCAAAACTCAGGTGTGTCTCTCAGTAGGCGGTGCAGTGCCTCGTGTGCATCTCAGAGTATATGGTATTGTTTGCTAGGCTTGTCTCAGAGTCTGGCCCAGGGCTGTCCCGTGTAGGCAGTGCTATAGTCCAGGTGTTTCTCAGCGGGCACAGTGTGATGCCTCTGTTGTGTCACATAGTGAAAGGTGCACTGCCCCAAGTGCACCTTTGAGTTCATTTGTTGCTCAGAATAAATAGTGAGAAAAGCCGGGTATGTCTCAGCATATATGGTATCATGGTCCAGGTGTGCCTAAGAGTATGTGGTGTGATACCCTAAGTGGGATGCCATTTCAGCCTGCAGCATTTAGTGTGCCATGAGATGTAGCTTCAGGGCCAGGCGGGATAGAAATAAGCGTTTGTCAGGTTGGTGACAGCGAT
Organism: Ambystoma mexicanum; assembly: GCF_040938575.1. Classification (NCBI taxonomy): domain Eukaryota; kingdom Metazoa; phylum Chordata; class Amphibia; order Caudata; family Ambystomatidae; genus Ambystoma; species Ambystoma mexicanum. The sequence continues at coordinate 638,743,278 of NC_090925.1, forward strand.
GGAGAAAAGGGGGGAATGATGGAGGGACTAACAGAGGGTTCAGGGTGCACCTCATCTCCTGAAACAACAATCAAAAAAGCAATTGCATCACACACCTCCTGGCACTTGAACCCAGGACTCAGGGGAGAAAAGCACAAGTCCTCAGAAATCAGACTGACATACTGGCACGGCATAAAATAGTGCCCATGTTATCACACCCACTGAATAAAATAAATCCAGATGTTCTCCAAGTGCCTGGTGCATTACCCTGTTCCATTTTCTACTGTTTGGTTTAATGCTAATGCCCCACAGGTCTCTCAGAGTACATGGTGCAGGGTTCAACATTAAGATTCGATGAGCAGGAGCTAAAACCAGCTCCCTGGTGTCAGGCATCCCCCAGCCAACAGGAGCAGCCACTGGGGAACCAGGAGAGAGTACACAGTCCACCGCAAATCTGACTTCCATAAGTCAGGCCAACTTTAAATGTTTGCCCATTATTTATGATCCTTTATGTTTAGATGTGTATTTGAAATGTCCTAATCCAAACGCTCAATCACTGAAAGTTAATGTGACACATGCATGTTTGTAAGGTTCCAGTTGACCTGGGGAGCCAAAAATATGTAGCTTCTGGTATGAAGCAAACCAGGTCTGCTACACCAGAAGCAGGAGCTAAATAGCTCCCCGATCCCAGCAATTTTGAACCCTGTGGGAAGCGTGCCTTCCAATATAAAAATGCACTGCCCCAAGTGTGTGGTCAGGAGATGGTATATTGGTATATTGATCCAATTGTGCCTCCAAATACATAGTACAATGCTTATTTGCAACCTGTTCTAGGTCCCATAGTAATCCCTTCATGCGCCCTGTGGTTTCCCTTGCTGGGATTGTATGGGGGATGCTGTGGGCTCATAGTAATTGGGTGGTGCTAGAACCGTTGGACCGGACGGCTTTCATATAATATTTAATGGGATAGAGAGTTTTTACTGCAGTAGATTTCATCAAGGTTGAAATCATTTATTTTTTTACAATGGATTTGGCAGAAAATATTTGTGGGCGGTGGGTTTGGGTGTATAAACCACAGATCCGTCTCACCGTCTTGGATTTGCTAGGCCTCTACCCACTTCTTGCCCCTCTCTACTTCCAGCAGACAAGGCTCTCTGGGTATGACACGAGCAGATGAAGGACATTTTTACAGCAATCTAGTTTTGACCCTTGACAACAGGTTTTCTCTGGAGCAATCCGCTGTAGAATTTTCTCTATATAAGGGGGAGACCCTCTCCTTAGTTGATTCTGCTTTGGAACACTTTTGAAGAAGGATTCACTGGACCTTGATTGGGGGTACAGCATCTGACTGGTTACCATCTTCTTCAAGCTCCCAGCCAATAGACTGACACCATGTTTATCCAGCTGAGCCTGCTCACATCTGAAAGCCAGTTTCTGCTTCTCTGCACCAAGGCCGCTGACTCCTTTGGCCTGCTGTCCCAAGTGTCTTCGACCCACAAGCTTTCGCTGCTGCCAAACAGCACTGCATAGTTGGAACCGGTCACCGCTGCTACTCGTCTTGACCCTGACTGGGCGCCGAAAGCACCCAGACTCCAAAAAGCGTGGGTTGACACTGTTGAGCCCCAAAGATAAGAATGTAACATATTTGAAGAGGCCCTGTCTCCCTCTCCGCTTGCAAGGAGTTTAGCAACTTTTAAGCCTCCCCTTCTCAACCCTTTGAGGGACATTGTCATAAACTTGGACAATTGCCGCAGAAATTCTTGCCTGAGCAACCCCTGTATACAAACCCAGAGGGCACCCCTATTCTAGAGTCACCTTTGTCTGTATTTCCCTTACAGGTGTGTCAGTATTGTTTTTGTTTTGTGTATTTTTGTTGCTTCAATTAAAGATTCCATTTTAGTTGAACATTCTTTTATTTTGGTACCCCTGTACTGTTTTTGTTTGCCTTGCTTCTGTGCCAGTTCACACCTCTCCTGAAGATTGTAGCCTGCCCTCTGCCCACTTTACCATAAGTGGCAAAGGATGTATACCTGTCGGTTTGTGCCTGTTTCACCTTTATGATTGGGGTCACTGCAGGCCAAATAAACACATATTCATGCACTGCCGACATTTTTTCTCTGAGGCTCCGATATGACCTAAAGGCTCCAACATAGAAGTGTTTGCAGGGCATTGAACTAGGCTGGGGTGAGTTTGCACCCCTTATTCGTCCCCCTTTAAGCATGACCCATGAACCCCCACTACGTGCCGCACACGGCCTGCGTGCAACATAATTAGCCAATAAAGGCAGGGGCATATTGAATATTCAGTGTCTGATGTGCCCGCCCCGTCACCATGTGCCCTCTGCAGCCATGTGCCCGGTGCGCTCAGCACCGCGCTGCACATCCTGAGTTTCCCAGCAGCCTCAGCGGGGACTCAGGCCGTCTAGACGCACGGCTCTGCCCCCGCCTCCCCTGCCCCCACGCCCACGCCTCCCCATGCACAGGGCTGTCTGGGAGTGATTAAGAGTTTTGTTTTGAACTCCGGCTGTGTTCAGGGAGAGCTCTACGTTTCCTGCCATGTGGTAGGCTTCCAGGACGGCTCTGGCCCCCACTCTGGCCTGTCCCTCGGTGCTAGAACAGTCATATTTATAGATCACATAGATGGAATGCAGCAGAAAAGGGGATTTACTGGAGGAACGGGAGCCGCAGAAGGGGCTTGCCCCCCCCCATGCCCCACTAAGCAGAAGAAGAAAATTGTCCCTCGTGATAAAGCGTGAGTGAACTTTGACGTGTGAGGGAGAGTGTAAGTACCCAGTTGAATGAGTGTGGCGGATGGTTAGTGCCTGAGGGACAGAGGACGTAACGTAATTTCATACAAAACCTAAATTGCAGGTAGGAGACCCCCCACATTAGCACTCAGTGCCTTAAGTGTACTGGAAAATGAGCCGGGACTCATCAAGGAGGCGTGGACTTTCAGAGGAGGGGGTCGCCTGCCTGCTCGTTAGGCCATGCCCCTTGACAAGCCCCAGCTAAATGGGCTACAGGCACCCCCGCTAGGCAGCCTTTTGTAGAGAAGAGCCTCGCCTTTTCAGCATTAATGGTGCCGCTGCCCCTCGCCAGCTAGGGAGGGGCAGCGTCACCATTAAGGCTATAAAGGTGAGGCTGCTGGAAGCTGAGGCCTTTTTTTTTACTAAAGCCTGAAAGTCCCACGAATGAGCAGGAGCTTCAGGATTTAGCAAAAAAAGGCCTCTTCTAGCAGTGGTCTCACCTTCCTCTCCATAATGGTGCTGCCGGCCCACCTGCATCTCTTGCTTGAATGGATACCTCGCAGGTGCGGTGCCACCATTATGGATTAAAGGCATTTTTTTCGGAATCTTGAAGCTCTCGCACATGGACAAGAACTTCAGGCTTTACAAAAAAAGTCGAGAAGTTAGTGAGCCCTGGCAGGGCCCTGCCTCAGAATGAGACTTTTGAGCCTTACGGGGCTCGGCCCAGGCTAGCCCCGGCTCACTTATGGCCCTGTTAGCACTTATGTGCTGTTGGCTCCCTGCAGGGTTCGCAAGAGGGGTGGACGAGAAAGGAGTAAAACGAGGCACACTCGGGTTTACTATTCCGTTTTCTACTACATCTCGTGTTAAAATAAACTCTGCCTGGAAATGTGCTTTGCGGGTAGCACCTACTAATGGATTCTTATGAAATCCACCTAGTCTTGCCAAATTCGTTATTTTTCTCTTTCATTTTCCTTTCCGTGTTGTGAAAAATGTAAACGCCACCAGCAAATACGCTTCTCAGGAAGCTTTTACTAATGGAGTCCTATGAAATCTGCCTGGAGTAGACCAGGTGTAAAACCGAAGCGGATTCCATTGGAATCCAGAAAACCTGCTAACAAGATGTAGGCAGGGATGGACTGAGAAGCAAATGACGGTCAGGATATAATGTTCAGAGTGGCCCCATATTACACACTTTCAGCAAGCCCAACCATTTTCCTATGAGAAAATGTGGAAATACAATAGTTTACCACACAAAGGAGGCCCAGGGTGTAGAGGCCCACCAGGAAATCTCCAGAGTTCTCTTTAGGCCAGTCCAGCCCTGGATGAAGGAGGAATGTTCAAAGGAGATCTTATGTCCGTTGCGTGCCCCTGCCCACCCTGTCATGCCCCCAAAATGGGGCAGAGCGGGAAATGGAGGAGTAAGAGCATTACGTCTTGCTCTTACACTTGTTTCCCACTTCACCCCATTTCCACATTAATTTGCTAGGTGTGTTGTTGAGTCGATTTTCCTGTAAGGATGGTGAGACTTTTCAAGTATTATACTTTTTCTTTTTCAATCACTGACTTCAATTGCACAAATTGAATTATTACTTCTGAAGTAAGGTGGAGTGGCCTAAAATAATGCACTCTCTGATCAAATGTAAAATCAGAATTGCAAAAGCTCCAAGTTATTATAAAAATGTCTACCCAGTTGCAAAATATGAATCTACTAAGCATCCACATGAAAGAAAGAAAGAAAGAAAGAAAGAAAGAAAGAAAGAAAGAAAGAAAGAAAGAACGAAAGAAAAAAGAAAGAAAAAAGAAAGAAAGAAAGAAAGAAAGAAAGAAAGAAAGAAAGAAAAGAAGGCAAAGAAAGACAGCAAATGAAAGAAAGAAAGAAAGGCAAAGAAAGAGAGCAAATGAAAGATTAAAAGAATGCAAGAATGAAGGAAAGAACGAAAGAGAGAGAGAAAGGGAGAGAGAAAGGAAGAGGGAAAGGAATAAGAAAGAAAATGAAAGAGCAAAATAATGATATACAGAGCAAAAGAAAGAAAGGCAGAGAAGAAGATAAACAGACTGGGCGAAAGAGACAGAAAATAAAAAGAAGCAAACAGAAAAAAAAAGAAAAGAAAGCTTGAAGGGAAGAAAGAAAAGAATTCACAACAAAAGAATGCACAATTCAACAAAAGAAGAAGTAACTCGAAGAAATAATTTCAGTAGCTATGAAAAAGAGAACGTAGTTGAAAAACGATTCAAGAAAAGATTGGGCCTGAGAAAGGAAGATGGGACCTTGTCAAAGAGACATAGGCCATCATTACGATACTGGTGCTAAACCATGGCGCTATTAACACCATGGTTGGTGCCGGTATCGTAACGAGTCCGCCAATGTTCAATGGGGAATTACCACCCCATTCCAAGGTTGGCGGGGCGGTAATTTCCCATTGAACATTGGCCTTTCCCCATTCCCATTTTTGCCCCATAGGGCTCAATGGGACTGGGGAAGGCGGTAAGTACGGTACCACAAATTGCGGTACCGTACTTACCTCGAGAGTCCCTTTGCGGGTCCCTACTTTAACGGCTGGTCTAGACCAGACGTTCAGGTCGGGTCTTGCAAAGGGACCTCATAGTAAGACGCTAAGTGGTTAACGGCGCCGCAGCCTTTTTACGGCACCGTTAACCACTTAGCGCCAGGGTCGTAATGAGGCCCATAGACAAATAATATGAAAGAAAAGGTAGGATGATGGGAAAGTGGGAGAACTATATGGAATCAGTGTGTAAAGTAAGTTAAGTGTAGTAAGTTGAAAAGAAGAAGCTGGAATACAGGAACTAAACGTGCTTTTCTAAGTGTCTGTATCGTGTTCCAACAAGAGCAGGAGAGGGGGCGAACTACAAATTAAAATAAAACAGATGTCGGCAGAGGTGCAGCCGAGCCAGCAAATTCCAGAGCGATCGAGTCAAAAACAGGAAAGCGCATGGATTCAGGATGGAAAGAAATGGCAGTTTTGGCCAGAGGACGACAAGCACGGCTGTGCCAAAGAGACTCCGAAATTGTGTATGATTTTACTTCCTGCAAAAAGGGACTTTGAGCCAGAGCTTGAGAGTGGTCGTTTGACTGGCCCGGTACTTCATTGTCGAAACATCCCACGCCTCATGGCCTTCATCATTATCATCACAAAAGGTTACTCCCCAATTATGGCCTTTCCCATCATTGTCATCCAAGATCTCCCTCCATATGGTGCCTTGATCATCATCACACAAGACTAAACCCTCGATGATCCTCATTACTGTTGAACACAACCATTCATACCTAGAGTCTTTATCATCACACCGTCCCAACTCAGTATCCTTTTTAACAGCAGAAGACACCACCCTCCATGACCTTCAACATCACACAACACCAGCACCAGGTCCTTCATCATTACCATCACAAAAGTTATTCTCCAAATACGGCATTCCCTATCATTATCACCCAAGCTCACCTACCATATTGTTCCTTCATCATCATCACACAAGACTACCCTCAATGATCCTAATCACTGTTGATCAAAATCATCCATACCTAGAGCCTTTATTATGGTCCCACAGTCCCAACTCAGCATCCTTTTTAACTGCCTAAGACTCCACACTCCATAACCTTCAACATCACGCATCCCCAGCCCCAGCAGCAGGGCCTTTTTGTAGTCCCTTTCTTTAGGAGCCGCACTTCTTAACCTTCATAATCACACAGGACCATGCGCATGGTCTTCAATATCACTGAGCATGAGCATCCCCAGCAAAGACCTTCTATATCATCATTCAAGACCATCAAGACCAGTACCATTAATGAACAATACCTCTTATGCTTCGTGTTCATTCTTAAGGCCTTAAGGCCACCGCACAACCACCCATCACCTTTGTCATCTGTGCCAAGACATTCAGCCTTGTTTAAAAGGTTGAGCGTAAAATGAAAGAATAAAATTGAGTTCACTGCGCTTCAACCTTACGTTTTCCCCTCTTCCTTGTGAATGATGAAGATTGAATCCAGGAAACCTGACAGTGCATACGTGAACATCTTGGTGATCTGCTGCATGCAATGCACTTTTACACTGCAGGCCTTAGAAAATGATCTCCTAAAAAAATGCAAATTGCATGGAGAGGACCCAGTGGTGGCCCTCTCAGGCCAAAGATGCTTGTCTCCAATTTGTTAAAACAGCCCCTTTCCTTGTTTTCAACATTTATTTTAAACACTCCTTATTCCCGGAATCAAGGAGTTAGTAAAACATTTAGAGCACCCTAATGCATGAAATGTTCTAACCAGCACAAGACAACCAGGCATCTCTGTGTATTGCCCTACTTATCTTGGCTCAGAGAATTGTTTCACACAACCACCTTCTGAATAAAATGTGCAAGTATGTATGCATTATTATGTCACTGTTTTCATGTCAACTTAGCCACATTGCAGATTAGCTAGGACAAAATCAGATTCATGTGGTTCAGGCATTTACTGTGTAGTACACAAAGAAAGAGGGGCTTTGGAACGCTATTGGCCTTTCTCAACGGTCTGTGACTTGTCAGGGAAAGGGGCCATTGGCTTTCTACATTTCACACTGGTGTCTGTCGGGCTGGGCCTTAAGTGCTTTATTGGAAATAATAGTGCATAGTTCCACTGGAGTTAACTTTCTATATTTCTTACACACGCAAAAAAGGTTTTCCGTTCCCTGTCCCTCCCTTGCCCTGTGTCTTCCCCCTTAAAGGGGCCGTTGTGAGTTCAGTCCACAACATCTCCACCCCACTTATCATGATGCTTCTCGGGTTCACATTTGCTCGATAAGCCGTGAGGGTTTCCGAATGACCCGATGGGGCCTTCGGGGAGTCTCGAGTCTCTCCTGATCCCCCTTCACCAGCCTGTGCCAAGTTGTTTGCTGACAATCTCTCTTCAGATATTCTGTTCATTGTCTTTACCAGTTCTTCATCTCCTCTTGGTGGTTCCATGGTTTCAGGATCCGATACATGCAGTCTGCGGAAGAAGGAGGCGTTACGGGTTATATTGCGCCCGTCCCTTGCCGCAGTCATGGGCCCCTTGACTTCCGTTACTTGAAAAGGTTCAGGATCGTACCTAGTGTCGGTCTTCCGCTGTTGTCTCTGGCAGACCAGAATCTGTTCTCCCATGGGTAGCAGTAGCTCCCTCCCCTTCGTTGTCCACCCATATCTTCGCTTTCCTCTTCCTTTCTGTTTCACGCTCCCGGATCTCTCTGTCCTGTTCCTCCGTGTAGTCTTCAAACTGCAGCAGGCAAGTTTGGGTTTGTATCTGATCATAATCTCTGTCAGGGTCTTCCCTCTGTCCTCTTGGGGTGTGCTTGGATAGCTTCTTAGCATCTGGCACAGGGCTTGTGGAAATGGCACTCGATCGATGAGTGCTTTCTGCCGGATTCTCTTGATGATGGACATAAACCGCTCCACCATCCCGTTCGCTTGGGGCCAGAGTGGTGTACTCTTCTGGTGCTAGAATCCCCAGTGTGCTGCAAACTTCCTGAAGTCATAGCTGTTTTCACAATGTTCGTTACACCCCACTCACTAAATAGTTTGTCTAGGCCACACACCACGCTATGGAACACCATGGACTGTACTAGCTTCACCACTGGGAACTGTGAATATTCATCCATGGCCACTAGTTGGTGTCCCCCTTCTTCCAAGGGCCCATTGAAGTCTATTGCTACCTTTGCCAATTGCCATGGGCCCTTTGGAAGTGTCACGATCTGTGGAGGGCACAGGGCTGTGTTTGATGCAGCATTCTGGCATTCTTGACAATGCGTTAGTATGTCATCCACCACTGCGGCCACGGAGGGGAACCACACTTGATTTTGCAATACCTTTTTTGTGTTGGATAGCCCCCTATGGCCCTCGTGGCCTAGGTTAACTGCTGTCTTTCTCAGTGCTTTTGGTACTACCAGATGAATTCCTCTCAAGAGAATTCCTTGCTCAGTTGTGGCCAGCTCATCTTGTACTTTGGCCATGTTCTCAATCTCCTTAATGTCCTCCTCTTCACTTGTGCAGTTCTTGTCTGTGGTTCCTCCACTTGTTTGCGTTGGTGAGCTGAACTATGGCTGTGATGGTGGCGTCCAGTCTGCTCTTGCCAATGAATGTTGCCAGGGTGAGCGTCAAGGGCAGCACGTTCTCCGACAGGTGTTGAATGTAATATTCTGCCTCTCCCTCTCAGATGTCTTTCGCTGGAACTTCCGTATGTCTTGATAGGTAGTCTGTTGGATTTACCCCCTCCCCCGGTTTGTGAACAATGTGGTAGTCGTACTCTTGTAGTCTGATGCCCCACCTCTCTATGCACAGTTGTATCCTGGTCTTCGCGTTCCCGAACAGGGAAAGGAGTGCTTGATGGTCAGTGACAAGGGTGAATCGGCAACCAATGACAAAGTGGTGAAATTTCCCGCAAGCTCATACTGCTGCCAAGGTTTCCCTTTTGGCTTGCGAGTATGCCTTATCATTGGCCGATAGGGCTCTGCTTGCGTAGGCAATGATGTGTTGTCCGGGCCTTTCCACGGATTCACTCTGGGCCAAGATCGCTCCCAGCGTCCGCTGTAATTTCTGTTTCCAACGTGTGGTCAAGGAAGGCTAGTCTGCAGCTGGCGACTAGTTCAACCCAATTCAAACAGCACTTCTTTCTTGAGCAAGTTCCCAAGTGGGTCTGTAAGCATGGCATAGTTGAGGAGGTACAGGGCACAGTACGCCGCAATCCCCAGGAATTACCTGAGCTCGAAGACACCTGCTGGTGGGGCCAAATTCCCTATCACACTTATCTCTCCTGGGTCAGCCGTCTTTCCCTTATCTGAGAATGTGTGCTCACAGAATCTCAGGCTGGACTTGTTGATGTCGCACTTGGCCCTGTTAAGGGTGAGGCCCACAGCTTGTAGGATCTCACATACCTGCAGCAGCGCCTTGTCATGTTGGTCTTGGGACATGCCAAACACCAAGATATCATCGCTGTAGTTGAAGGCGGCCATCACTGGTGGAATTAGTCCGCGGATTGTTTCTTGGAATATTTCCACCGCAAACGATATTCCAAATTTTAGTCGCTTGCAGTGGAAAAACTCTCATGCATCGCAAAGGTTGTAATGGGCGTGGAGTCAGGTTGGATAACCGCTGGTGATAACCCTGGTTGAGGATGAGCTTTTAGAATCGCACTGCCTGGTTCAACCTAATGATCATGTGCTCTATACTTGGACTGGGGCGTCTTTCCCTTTGGATTGCAGTCTTTGGAATGCACATGTCCACGCAGAGTCGCAGACATCTGTTATCCTTTAGCACCACCAGCGCTGATACCCATGGCATCGGGCCGCTCACTCAACAATGTAATTGTCGAGAAGTAGCTGCAACTCTGTGGACACTTATGCTTGCAGGTGGAATCATACCTTGTGTGGGTGTTGTGGCTGGGGAGTCACTGTCGGGCCCACATGCACTGTTATTACTGAATCCTTGAGTATGCCCACCCCTTCACACAGTGCCAGAAATGTTGTTTTTATGCACTGAATTGTCATTTTGTGTTCTGTTATCCTGTTCACTATCCCTCTCCCCCACCGGGAGCCCCTTCACCACTTCCGACTGGTCATAGTGGATGTCAATGAGGACAAGGGGCCTTGCAGTGCAGTGCTCAGTAGACATCTGCCGGTGGTGCGACTCTGTATGACATGTATAGTTGCAGATACTATGTGCCCTTTGTGATGCAGATCACATCAGAACTGTCCTGTCGACGGGTGACGGGTGTGCAGCACCCCATCGGAATATTCTCGCCTGGGAGGGAGTCAGTGGGTAGACGTTTCCATTCATCACTTTGACGGTGGCTCTGATAATTGAGCCCCACTATCTGTATGGTTACTCTTGGGGCTGTGCCATCATCCGCTTCTGCGCTTATTAGTCGCACGTACTCCCTGCTGTATCTATCAATGTGGACTTAGTCGTCCTGGACATATGCAGCCTCTTCTTGCTCCATCAGTGGGTTCTCATATGGGCCTCTCATATATCCTGTGTCATAAGTGTTGTGGTGACGTGTATATGGCAGTATGGGGTTTTGCAGGTACTCTTGCACCGTGTGGTATTGTTATGGCATCTACAGGTTGAGGTCTTCCATTGCTCTGATGATTCTGGTCTAGGTATAGAGTGGTGGTATGGGCCTCCCTGGCGGTGGTCTCTGGACAGTCTGCTCAGGATGCATTCTGGTGGTAAATCCCTGGGTTGGTTCCTGGCACCATGCATGTCCTCCTGGCATGGGGTTCTTGTAATTCGGGAGGGTCGTTTTCCTTTCCTTGCACATTGCTGAAGTGGTTTTCCTAGCCACAGCTCATACACATCTGCCCTAGTGCTGGGCACTCTCCTCAATGGGGAAGTTCCAATCTACCTATGCAGCATTGTCTTTCTCCTTGATATCTTTGATACAGACCGCATTGTCCTACCTGGACCACATTAGCTCCTGAAACCCAGTGTTGGCGCCGTTTGTATTGCAGCCAGGCTCTCCACCTTATTGGGGGTCTCCATGGTGGCGGCTTGAGCATCCACCATCTCGTAGATCCTGTCCAGATCCAGGATTTCTTGCAGCGACAAAGGTTTTTTCAAAAGGTTTTTCCGAAATATTGATGAAGCGCATCCCTCTAATATTCGGAGTCAATTGACCTCATCCTCTGAGTAGTTTGCAAAGACACAATGTGCAATTTCTTTTTGGAGTCTAACTACAAACTCCCCTATTGTCTCGTGGGGCAGTTGGGTGCATTGATTGAAAAAGTACCTTTCATAATCTCGATTGGACAGCACTACTAGATTTCTCTTCTCTGTTGCTGTCAGCATCGTATAGGCTGTTCCCTCTTGTGGAGGGGATTATCTTTATGGTGCTATTATTTATTTCCCTGCCAGGTTAGTAAATATGTCCGCTATGTTGGGTGAGCCTTGTTCACCCACTGCCTTTATAAAGTTATCAAATTCCTCCATCCATTCCTCCCACCGTTGCCATTGGTCGTAATGAAAAGGGACTTGGCCTCCTTAAGAGTGTTGCTCTTGATGACATATTTGCCATGATACCAGCTTGTGCCCATGCCCCCGCCTGCACCCCAGGGTCTGTGGCTGCTTGGGCATTGTCCACCATCTTGACTAATGGGTGTCCTCTGTCAGCTCTCTTGGCGGACGTCTCTTTTGTTTGCTGTCACTTCCTTTCCCTCAACCCCCCTCACCTGTTACCAATGGGAGCTTTGCACGTTTCTGGTTGTTGGCTGCTTCCTCTGAGGGTGGCGTATCTGCTATCCCCACTGCGGTGTTTATGATGTTGGACTCCTTTATAGGGCCAGGATCAGTGTGCCCGGTGCTGTCTCTTTTGGCATCTATACTGATATCCCGCTGGTCGCAGGGGCTTACTCCCTTCGTGTCAACTTCCTGTGTGGGCCATACCCCTGTTTTGGCACTGTTTGTCCTTTCCAATGAGTTACCAGCCCCCTCCTCAGGCCACCTTCTCTCCTTTTATGTGTTCTTGTCTCTGCTCTGTTCCCATTGTTCTCGCTTCTGGCCTTCCATTCTTTCCCAACCCACTCCCAGGGCCTGACACTGTCAAGACCATATAGCGGTGTGCTGTGCCTATTATCCTTTATTACTCGCTGGTTTCTTTTCTTCTTTTTTTATTTTGAAGTTTGACGCATCCCACGACGACAGGGTGTGCTTTTCTTTGCTGCGTGCCCCTCCGCAGAACCTTTTACATTCCAGCGGGGGTCCGGTCCTTCTCGAAGGCGCTGGGGCTTACGTTAGCGTGTCGCAAGACGTTGCTAGGTACTGGCGCATCACCCGCCGCTCCTCACCTCGCTGTTGGTCCCACCGGGGTTGCTCCTCCTCAGCTCCCCGTTCTCCGGAGCACCTGTGGCAATGCCCAGATGCGGCAACCGGCCCATGTGGCTGGCTGCAGCCCGATCGCTTCCTCAGCCCAGCGTACTGCCAGGATGACAGGCTTAGCGGTGTTCTCCGACATGGGCCGCCTCGTCGCCAGTTGTTGGGGCTGAGCCCTGAGTTCTTTATTGGACATAATAGTGCAGAGCTCCACTGGAGTTAACTTTCTTTATTCCTTACATACGCAAAACTGGTTTCCCGTCCCCTGGCCTTCCCCTTCCTCCCTGCTCCCTTGTCCTGTGTCTTCCCCCTTAAAGGGGCTGTTGCGACTTCTGTCCACAACAGTGGCCGCCCCAGCCCAGACTTTTTCACTCTGTGGCTTCTAAAATAAACTCCCACCCAGGTGAAAATCTGAAATAAGTGGAAAATTTGGCCACAAGCAAATGAGAAATGATTTCAACATGCAAGTATTTGGAACAGCTCAGTGATGGAAATGGAAAAAAAAATTTATTGGGGGAAATGTCACCTCTTTGGAGGGATGGGGCAGTGGGACGGAGGAGGCGGGCCCAGCGGCGTGGCCCCCAACCAGGTTGCAAAACAGTATCTCTACATAGAACCCAATCGTAGTGATTTTCATAAACGCAAAGAGCATCATGGGAACATCATAATATCCACAATTTTAAATGTTAAACATGTCTTATAGTGATTCAGTAAGAAGCCCTTTTAAGCAAATAATGGACTCTTCTGTTTTGATTGGTCACAATATTCACCCTAATAAAGAGATGTCTGTAAATTGCAGGATATATATATACCAATTTTGACAGCTAGAGCACTTTATGAGGGACGGACTTTGGAATGTTTTACCTACAGTGTTGAGTCTTCGGAAAGCTTGTTGAAAAACGAGTTACTCCTGCGTGCAATGTAACGAGCAGACTGCTTTCAGGTAGTGCTCACGTGGCCTGCTCGTGGCCCTGGGTGAGTCATGTGGTGACCCCTGGGTCTGTGGGATGGAGTGGCGCTCTGGCAAGACATTTTTTGCCGGAGCGTCAGCTTTGGGATGCAAAGAGCAATCGGGTGGTCACATGACTCTTTGCGACCAATCTCTGCATTCCGTCTTATGGGCGTTAGCCTCTTTAGGAAATATACACTTCTTACGCAATTGCGTCTGCTTCCCTCACTCCACACGAACGCGTGGACCTGCGTGTCTTTAGATGGGAGGGGGCTGGAGGGCTTTAGCACCCAAAACTCAGCAACTGACTCAGACTGGCCTACAGGGCAATAGGCCCATGGGCGAACCAAATACGCAAAATGCTGGTGTGGGCCAGTTTTTTGGGTCAAAGTGGGCCACTTTTTTGACCAATTTGGGCCAGTTGAGTTACTTCAACTAAGGGCTAGTAGTTTTGACCATTGTTACTGAATAAATCTTTTTTTAATGCACAATTTACATACATTGTATCCAAAAACTCTGCCCTTGGATAATATTCAAACAGTGTCAGAAAAGGAATGAATTGCCATTTGCAACTGTGGGCCACTTTTTCATTGGTGCCGAGACAATTATATGGCCCAGTCTGGCCCTGCTCTGCAAGGATTTAATCCCAGCAGGCTAATATTATCTCAAATCCTTTCGCACCAAGGGGACTGACTTCCGATCTACTTTCCCAGCCTATGGGGGTGGGGGAGCTAGATGTGGAGGCCGATCTGCACAGGAAACGCCGAGGGCCTTCCAGATGTTTGCAGCTGTAATGTACCAAAAGTACATGAGTATGGGGGAGAGTGGGGGGATGTGTTGCAGGAATGCAGCAACTCTCAGAGAACTTCAGCTCTCAAAATTAGGCAGAGTTCCCATTCTCACCACACAGGCAGGCCGCTACAAGTCACACATCTCACTGGGCGCCACCCCCCCCCTCCCCGCGGGCGCCTGAGGCATAGTTCTCAAGTTTCCCATCCTCATGTGAGGAAGTCACCCAGTCCTGTTTTTCTTGGAAATCTGGGATTCTTAGTACTAAATTTAAAAAGGAAAAGACAAAACTACAAGTTCCAGAACTCCAAGAAAAATACAGGTGGGACTGCCTTGCTCACGGTTGAGACTGGGGTACTTGTGAGGCGTGACAAAAGCTGAGGGAAGGCGTCATATCAGACGCAGGGCGCCTTTACAGATGGAGTAGTTATCTGTTGATGTATTTCCAGTGTTTTTTTTAACAATACAACGTGTCATTGTGTTCAACATCAGGGCACTTTGCTGTAGTCAAACATGTCCACCGTGTCACTGAGATAGAAAGGGTACTGTAGAAAGTGTCCTTCTTAAACATAATGTTCTCACATCAGGCAGTGCAAAATCCCAGCGTGCATGTTGCCACTGGCACCAGCCCACCGGAAGTCTGTTGTGTGATCCCAGAAGGAAGAGGGGGGCTTTTCACAGAGCTCACCTCTTTTGGCCTTCTCCAGAGCCCGCACTCAACCTGAGTGACCAGATATTCAATACGAAAAACCGGGACGGCCAACAACATAAAAGAAGGACAACCACCCTCACAACCCGTCCCCCAACCCGGCATTTCCGCCTTACCCTCCAAACCGTCCCCATACCCTTCCGCCTCCATCGCACAGTATTTCTTTACATGTAACAGGCCCGGCTGTCCAGTCATTTAGCAACTGGTCTGGGGGCACAATCAGATAACGTATGTGGCTGGCACCTGTAAACTTAGGGGTTCAAGCCCCTCCTGCCGTGCACAATTCTGAAAGTAGTGTATTGTTCGTGTACTTTATAATTGTTGCCTACCCCTCCTTTACCCAAAACCGGGACAGGGTTTCTAAATTTAAAGCATTTCTCGGGACAGGGGACGTAGAGCTAAATTCCAGGACTGTCCTGGCAAAACCGGTCACCTTACCTCCTCCCTAACATCTCACTCTGCCACATACTCCTCGCCCTTCACCTTGTGATCAATGCATGTTTTGCCCACGGTTAGTTCCCACCCTGCAAAGTCTGCCGTTTGAATGTTTGATTATCCAATGCCAAAGTGCAGGTGAAACTTAACATGTGCCAAGGCCAAAATATTATGTTGGGGCAGCCGGTCGCAGGCACATTGAGGGCAAGGGTTGGACTGTCCAAGGCAGATGTGCATTTTACACTTACCAGTCAACAGAGGAGCATGCTATTTGACTGTTCAGATGAGACACAAGCAGTGAAATGGGGTGGAGTAGCGCCTTGAAGACTCCGGTGATTTAATGCGCTATACAAGTGTGACGATGATGATGAGTGGTACATCAAGGAATAAAAGCAAGGCATAATGCGTTTAGGCCCTCGTTTACCTCCCTGCCCCATTTTCCTGCAATGTCAAGACGAAGGCCAAATGCAAACAAAAACTCCTTACTGACCTGCTAAACACTGCAGCAAGATACTCCCCTGTAGATGGCAGCCAGAGCAGGCGCTGCACCCCAGCAATGACCTTCTCCTTGGTTGTTGCCTCTGTGTTGGTGCTGCTGGCTCCTTCATGCCAGTCCTGTTGTTACCCTCTTTGTGCGAGTTGCCCTTATGGTTTACGGATGGCACTGCAGGACCAATCCCTGACATGTGCCCACGCGTGTTACAATGGCTGCTCGGCCGCTGCCGACACTGCCGATTCTTACAATAGCAGAGCAAAGTCAATATTGGATTGAGTGATGTCACAATGTGTGATATGTTCCCTTCTACCACTCCATTCAGATAGAATGTGTGTTTGTATGTTGTATTATTTGCACAAACGCGTATCGACTCTCCTTCACTTTGTGTTTAAAGCGTTTGTGTAAGTGATACCACAATGTACGCAAGGTTCCCTTCTACAGTCACGTGTGGCTAGAATGTTTGATTGCATGATGTTACAATGCACGCAAGTATACATTGTCCCATTTGCTGTGCATTTAGAATGTTTGGTAGAGTGATGTCACAATGTGTGTGAGGTTCCCTTGTACAGTCCCCATGCAGCTAGAATGTTTGATTGTATGATGGTCCAATGCACACAAGTATACTCTGTCCCCTTAGCTGTGCATTTAGAATGTTTGATTGTGTGATGTCAAAATGCGTGTGAGGTTCCCTTGTACAGTCCCCATGCAGCTAGAATGTTTGATTGTATGCTGTTACAATGCACACAAGTATACCTTGTTGCCTTTGCTGTGCATTTAGAATGCGTGATCGAGTGATGTTACAATGCGTGTGAGGTTCCCTTGCACAGTCCCCATGCAGCTGGACTGTTTGATCGTATGATGTTACAGTGCACACAAGTATACTTTTGTCCCTTAGTTGTGCTTTAGAATGTTTGATTGAGTGATGTTGCAATGTGTGTGAGGTTCCCTTGCACAGTCCCCATGCAGCTACAATGTTTGATTGTATGATGTTACAATGCCCACAGGTATACCTTGTCCCCTTTGCTGTGCATTTAGAATGTTTGATTGAGTGAAGTCACAATGCGTGTGTGGTTCCCTTGTACAGTCCCCATGCAGCTAGAATGTTTGATTGTATGATGGTCCAATGCACAAAGTATAGTCTGTCCCCTTAGCTGTGCATTTAGAATGCGTGATCGAGTGATGTTACAATACGTGTGAGGTTCCCTTGTACAGTCCCCATGCAGCTGGACTGTTTGATTGTATGATGGTCCAATGCACAAAGTATAGTCTGTCCCCTTAGCTGTGCATTTAGAATGCGTGATCGAGTGATGTTACAATACGTGTGAGGTTCCCTTGTACAGTCCCCATGCAGCTGGACTGTTTGATTGTATGATGTTACAGTGCACACAAGTATACTTTTTCCCTGAGTTGTGCTTTAGAATGTTTGATTGAGTGATGTCGCAATGTGTGTGAGGTTCCCTTGCACAGTCCCCATGCAGCTGCAATGTTTGATTGTATGATGTTACAATGCCCACAGGTATACCTTGTCCCCTTTGCTGTGCATTTAGAATGTTTGATTGGGTGATGTCACAATGTGTGCTACGCTGATGATACCATAATCAAGGATCACAGCCCAATAGGATTACAAAGATGCTTTAGAGGAATATGCCAAAAAAAATCACATACAAATGAATGAATCAAAAACCAAAATATTAATATTTGGTAACAAAACTAAAATTGGCATACCTGCCAGGGACATAAATGGTACCAAATTGGAGGTTGCGGACACCTATACATACCTGGGTGTACCTATTAAGAATGCTCCCTGCAATGATTTTTATTGCACCAACCTTTGATTACAGGTCTTAAAAAAAGTGTCTCGTACGTAGGAGCATTGTGTACAAGAAAGGTGGCAATAACATTGAGGGACTGCTAAAGGGCTGTACTAGAAGCATTACTCCTAGCACTGTCTATGGTCTCTCAACAATTCCAGAAAATAAATTCCAGCAAATAGATGAATTGGAGGAAAACATTTGACGTACTATTTTAAATGTTCCAAAGATGGTTCCTGTGGCGGCACTCCATATGGACCTTGGCATCAATTGAAATTACACGTATGATACAAAAATGTGCTCTTTACCATTGTGTTGACACCTATGGAAGAAAAATCCATTTATGGCCTCTTGGCAGAACAATATAATTCAAATAGTAATAATTTAATTTTAGCTAATTTGAAAGACACCGTCAAGATATTTCTTGAAAAACTTCATATGGATTTGGAAGAGACATTATCTAATTCTAACAGAATGATCAATATCAAAGGATAGCTAAACAATATGACCGCTGTGTAGGAAGAATTAACTCAGCATGTCCCCATAAGAGTGAATGCAAATCAAGCTTTTATGAAACTTCAATTGGGTCCAAAATAACCCGGATTAATAATGAAGAGGTGCACATAAAGAGGTGCACTACTGTTAGTGTGAAACTGGTTATCCTTATAAAAAAAGTACCACAAAAGTATTCTTAATAATAAAAAAAGACATTTTAAAGAACTTAAACGTAACAACTGTACTGTGCTTGTTTTCTGAAGAGTGAAGTGCGGTCCAGATCTATGTATTTTGAAAAATAAATCAGTTTAGAGGTTAATGTTGCCTTATTTATACTGGGGGTCCAACAGACCCTACAGCTCACCTCAGCACCACTTCTTTAGCACATAATTATTTCCATCATAGAGGGGATACTTTATAATTCGGGTGGCACCCCTCACAGAACCTAATGCACCCTCCACTCATGTGTGTGTACTTTCAAAAGTGTGCTTGCAAATGTGAAACAGGCGCATACGTGGGAATGGGAAAACCATTGCAATGAATGCATCAATAGGCAGGATCTGCAATGCACCAATGAAAGGCGTGCAAGAAAAAGGAACACATCTAAAATGAGTAACTTTACGACACACAGTTCACTCCACAGGGTGGGTACAACTACTACAAGGTCATAAAGGTTCCGAGACCCAGTAGGTGTAGAGCAAGCTCCGACTCTGCCCTATCCGGGGAGAGGCTCTCAGAGGAGGGCGTGGTGTCTCCAGAAGACCTCTGACATCTCGGCAGGGGTTCACCCATGCATGTCTAGGAAGGGGGCCAAGAGATTTCTTAACATGTCAGAGTCTCCCCTTTATTTGTAAGTAGCGTGTTCTAAAATTGAAAGAGCAAGTAGCTCATTGGGCCTATCATCTATGTTCTGGCGGGTAGGAGACTTCCTGTTCCCCGGTAGCCTTTTCTTTGCAAAGATGCCATCACTGAAGAGGTCAACTTTCATTGGTTTGGCCATTTCCCAAAGAGCATGATCATCTCCAAGTACAAAGATAGACTGTTTTATCTGTAGGTCCACCTAAAATGGCAGGTTGGTTCTTTCTACAAAGCCATTCCAGATTCCAGGGATATTGCATCCCAGCCCCAAATATATCAGATGGACAATAGTTCCCCCACAGTTGGTTCACCTCCACCACTCCTCATTCCTCATGAAGTTCCTCATGTCCCGCTGGATCGGCGACCATCGCACCCTGTTCAGCACTTTGATTCGGCTGAGTCTCCTACTCCAGCCATGTGAGGTGAATACTACTGCAACGCCATTTCCAGGCCTCCAGCTCTAATTCGTCTCCCAATTCCTGTTAACAGGCCTGCGCTAGGTCCAGAGGATCGGATAAGCACACTTCAAGCAGTGTATGCGTATTCCATGCTCCCCTACTGCTTGAAATCATAACATCATACTGCTCCTGGTACGAAGTGTTTTTCTTTACGTTTTGGTCTATATGTTTTGTTATCAGGCCCGGCTGAAGATGTGTGGGGCCCGTTTCAACATGATGGTTGCCCCCCTCCCCGCCCCACTTGCTTAGAGCGAAATGCAGTCTGGGCACCCGTGGGGGCATACATTATAATACAGATAAAGATAAGGTTAATAGCCACCAATTATCACAAGAAGGTACACCAGCAGGGAGCAGAAACACCAAATGTCCGCTGAATATCTATTAATCCTTCTTTGTAAGCAAGAGGCTGGCGTGGAGGAACACCTGTTGAAAGGCAACACTGTGATAACACTTCTCATTTCCCCAATGGAAGTGACGGCCGGACAGGCTACAGCAAACACAGTTTGTAAGGCCAGAGCTGGAAAGCTCACACTGTAAGCCACAGAACACAAGCAATACATAAAGGAATATATTGCTGTGTTGTGCACCTGCTGGCTCGCAATATGGGCCCCCTCTGAGGCTCGAGGCCCCTTTCATTTGAAAAGGTTAAAAGGTCTTGACACCGTCCGTGTTTGTTATTAAATATTTCAGTTGGGCTCCTTTTGCTTATTTATTTTCAGAAAATGCTGTTTCTACTTCTCAATTTGTATTGTAGTATGTTTCTTTTTTGTGGAGTTATTTAACTGATAACAATCTGCTGAGCAGTCTGTTCCCTGTAAATAATGGCCCACCTGCTTGGGTTAAGGGCGCCAGTGCACCAATGGCCCTTAACACAGACTGCACAGCGCAGTTACTCACAGAGATGGACATTTAATAGAGGCTGTGAGCAGGGCAGTTTCAAGACAATATTGCACCCGGGGTGAAACCCCAGAATGTGCCCCCTGCCCGCATTGCTCCTCTACTGCTACCCGCACTGCACGCCCTCTCCAAACTCATGGATGATTGCAATTTAAATACCATTTTTATTGATTTGTACTTAAAATTAATAAATAGTCAACGTATACAACAATATCACAAATAGGAATTGATTTCAATAACCCATGTTTATGGTCATTGTCTAAATGAAGGGCCCTCTCCTGGATGTTGCTGCCACAAAGGCGTCTATTGATTTGGCGTGATCTATTTTTCCAAAATGTTCTCGCTCAATTGAAAGAGTAGCTTGTATGTTAACCTATCAAATGATGGTAACTTGGACATGCAATTGCAACACTAGGTCAGTTGTGGGGGTACATGGACATGTCATCTCAATACCTACCGCTGCAACATAGAAAAGGTTATCTCTATACACAAGCCAAATCTGTTGGCTTTGTTAATGCATGTTTTCTACTTTTGCACGTACACTTTTTTAACTGA
Organism: Ambystoma mexicanum; assembly: GCF_040938575.1. Taxonomy (NCBI): domain Eukaryota; kingdom Metazoa; phylum Chordata; class Amphibia; order Caudata; family Ambystomatidae; genus Ambystoma; species Ambystoma mexicanum. Next base: position 638,764,283 of record NC_090925.1, read on the forward strand.
AAATAACACACACACACATACACGGGGGGCGATATTGCTCCTGGACACATAAAACCAAAGGAACTAATCCCCTTAAGCATATTCCCACCAGCCTCAAACCTTCCATTATTCCAACTCCTGACCTCTTTGCTAAAACTTAAACTTCAGCAACAAACATAATAGGTACCAGTATTGCTCCCCCCACCCACCCAATTTACTCAAACTTTTTTGTTTGTACCGTCTAGTAGACAGCATAGTTTGGCAAGGTAACTCCAGTTCATCTGAACATGAGTTCCCCAGTCCTGGTATTTGATGTAACAGATCAATGGATTCTGGGAGTAGAAGTATTGTTTTGTTTCAACTCTGATTACAAAACAATGATTCTCAAAAGAAACCCCAGTGGTATTCGGGTGGCATGGAGTCACTGATTTGATCTCACTAAAATATCTCTCAAACAGGAAAGTGAACCACTTCACCTGCTACAAGGACATTAATGAATGCCAGTGCTTCCCCTCCTCATATTATGCCTTACGTTAGCCATTTACTTCACGTGGGTGGGCAGCGTCTGGTAGTGTGGGTGTTTTTTTTTTTTTTTTTTAATGGGCTCTTGTACGGGGAAATGTCATTTGAAGTAAATTAATATGGCATTAATTTACAGTGTGGCGCTTGGAAAAGAAGCAGCATGAAAGAAATTGCACCATTTTATAACTATTATTTTGAACATTTCCTTTGCTCTGAGTTCATCTGCCAGATGAACTCTGCCTCCTCGGAAAATCTGCCCCCCTCCTCCAAACTCCGTCTCCACCACGGCCCTTGTGAGATCCCCCTTCACATTTTTCCCATTTCCACCACTGGATAGGCCTCGGCCTAGGATCATAGTGTGTAACAGAGTTAGTAAAAATCTTGAAACTGGGGCCTTTTGGATACACATGAAATAGCTCAAACGTCTTCATTTAACCACAGAACAAAGGCCACGGCGTGAGTTACGGCCCTTGGTAATATCACAGAGCAGCATCAGGTTTTGGTGACATCTCAGGGCAGCAGTGGACGGTGGGGTGGGGGAATGCTTTAGAATCCCATCTTCGTGAGACTGAGTTGGCGTCAGGGCCTCTCAACTTTTTCATTCGAAACGCGCCCTTAGGCTCCAAGCGGCCCCGGTCTTACGACAAAGCAACATATTTCTTTAATTCATGACATCAAATTTGCAGGCTGCCTTGCTGCCAGCTGCGCACGTTATTGTGTGCCTTTGCTGGCAGACAGCATGTTGGTCACACCACATTGCCTTTTACTTTTTTACTTCAATTTCGTGTGTGTTCGCACCTTAGTGACAAAGAACAATTACTAGCTTTTCAGCGAACATTTAGCATTTCAGCTCCCCAGTGGCTGCCTGCCACAATAATCTACAGCTATGCAAATCCTCGCTGCATTCCTTTGTAGCCATTATTATTTATGGATTATTTATAAATGGAGTTTACCCGAACTGTGGGTTAATAGGGGGGCAAACATCAAATTGAAATGGCCCCCCACGAGCCCTGACAAATCTTCAGATGGTCCTGTCCTGAGGACTGCTCCTCCAAAACTGGGTTGAGCTTCGGAAAGAGACCCGCAGGCCGCGGCACACATGGGACTGATGCTGAGGCCTAGCTCGCTTCTATCCCCACCCTACCCAAACCTCCACCTTCCCACAAATGGCACGCAGTTCTGCCCCCGCGGTCTGCAGGGGGTCGGGGGCGGCCCATGATGTTGGACACGGCTCCAGGCCCCGTTGGGAATTCTCCGAGAAATCTATGTGTGCTGATCAGGAATGCCGCCTGTAAACGGAACAGCAGGGCCCGTGTCAGAGGCCGGGATCGCACGCCCCGCGCTTCCTGTGGGAGTGTTGGGTTGTGGGAAGGACACGATCGGGGTCCTGAGAACACGGATCTCAGGCGAAAGAGGATCTAAGACAGCACGTTTTCTTTTTGCGATGGAGTCGAGGGCAGCAGGGGGACAGGGCAGCAACCCTCAATGGAAGTCACAGTAACCCTGGCCCTCGAGTGCAGTGCTGAATGGAAGTCAGCTGTCAGAGCAGCTGTCCTTGGTCCCAGTTCCTCTCAAGATGGATGAGAGTACAGTGGTTCAAGTAACGTGGACGAGAGGGCAGCAGCCGTTGGCCCCAGGCCGTTGTAAGGTGGACAAGAACACAGCAGTCCTTTGCTTCCGGAGTTCACCTGCACCCCTACTCATGATGTATGTGGGTGCAGCAGTCCTTGCTCCCAGGGGCTCATAAGAGGGGTGAGAGTGCTGTGGTCCTTGTTCATAGAGCCTCGTAAAATGGATGAGAGTGCAGCGGTCCTTGCTCCCAAGTTCTCGTAAAATGGATGAGAGTGCAGCGGTTCTTGCTCGCAGTTTCTCGTATGATGCTTGAGAGTGCAGCACTCCTTGCCCCGAACTTCTCATAACATGTGCAAGAGTGCAGCGGTCCGTGCTCCCAAGTCCTTGTAAAATGGATGAGAGTGCAGCGGTCCTTGCTCGCAGTTTCTCGTATGATGCTTGAGAGTGCATCACTCCTTGCCCCGAACTTCTCATAACATGTGCAAGAGTGCAGCGGTCCTTGCTCCCAAGTCCTTGTACAATGGACGATAGTGCATTGGCCCTTGCTCCCGGGTCCTCGTAAAATGGATAAGAGTGCAGCACTCCTTGCTCCAAACTTCTCATAACATGTGCAAGAGTGCAGCGGTCCTTGCTCCATGTCCTCGTAAAATGGACGCAAGTGCAGCAGCCCTTGCTGCCATGTCCTCGTAAGATGAATGCTAGAGCAGCGAACCTTTCTTCCAACTCCGCGTATGATGGACGAGATTGCCGCATTACGCGCTCCAGGTGCATGTAGGGTCTGAGGCCCTGGAGAGATGCGGCTCGTGTGCACGCATTTCATCCCCAGCCACACAAGGAAGGACTTTTCTTTCTCTGGTGGGCTCAAACCTGCCTAGGTTTGAAAATCAAGAACCCTAAGGTTTATGCCCCGCCCATAGCCACACAAGACTCCGCCCACATGCCACGCCCACATGTTAATAGGAAGTAAAATTAAATGTTGAATATATGTGCGAATTAAATAAAACAAAGCAACTGCATTATATACAACCAATATGCAAATACTAACATAATGTAACGTTAAGAGTGTGGCTAGTGGACAAATCTCTCTGCTAATGGCACATGCAAACGTTTCCTTGAACGGGTGGCAAACTCGACACATACATTTGCACATATTAGCAAAGTTAATGTCTTTACTCGTCCTGTGGCCTCGTGCAAATGCGGGTGGAAGTGTTTAGGGAAAAAAACACCATGACTTTAATAGGTTTTGAGGAGAACAACATCTATAAACGCTGACTGTCCCAGGAGGATAGCTCAGCGGCAGCGTGCGCGTCTTGGAAGCAAAACGACACGAAGCAACAACAGGTTCGATCCCCGGGTTTGCGCTTAGAAATCTCTGGGTGTTTAAGCGCATTATAAATACGTAACTAAGACAAAAAAAAACACAACTAAGAAAAACAAACAATTCATCTGACAGCGCCTCGATGCCTGCTTTATAAATGTAAAATAAAAAATAAATAAACTGTATATTATTAATGAATTGTATTAGTCAGCTAATGTCCAGACATATAGACACCCTGTTTTATTGCTATTAAATGAGAACAGCTCCATACATTCAGCATCTGTGGGGAAAGCCCCCCCTGCGAGTGGCAATGAGCTGTAATTTCATTGCATCTGTAATAATAGCGATATTAATAGACAGGGGGTGTCTGCTTACGCAACGCACCTGGGATGCTTTCTGCATTTGCGTTTATTTTTTGTTTTTTCTACTTTCGCCTTTCGTAAGTGCAGCAGAGCCGTGATGGTGGCGGTTTAGCACGTAAACTGCAAGTGCAGCCGTTTCCAAATGACAACACGTCAGGAGGGGCTGTGCCCCTAAGCCCAGGCGGAGTATGCAGATGGCAAGGGCACAGCACTCGCCCATGCCATTGCCCTCCCTCCGCCCCCCACGAAAGATCATTGCAGACTTGATGAGCTATCTTCCCTCCTGTGCTAAGCCCATGCAGGCTCTCTTCCTGGCTTTCCACAAATGCCGCTGCGACACAGTGACAAACTCCACTGACTGCGCCGCAACGGAGACGCAGCGACTCTCTGCCAGTCTCTCGGGAAACCCGGACACTCCACGCTCTTCCCCAGAGACCCGGAGAAGAGCGTGCAAACCCTGAGTCTCCGGGCAAAACCCGGAGTTTAGGCAGGCACGGGTGGGCTACGCCTTGCAGTTCGCAACTATGCCAACCCTGTGGAATGCATCAGGCTAATACATGCAATCCTTGGGGTGGTACGACCCTCTGTATGGTGCACATGGCATGTGAACGAGGTTCCTCAGCTAGACAAGCCTTTCAGAGGCAACAGCCTATGGGCAAATCCCAGAACATCCCTAAAGCCCAGTCCACCTGCTATCTATCGCCCAGTACTGGAAATGGAAAACATTTAGTGGGGGAACACTCTCATCCTTGGAGGGGTGGGCTGTGGGGATATGCGGGCGGGGCCTAGGGGTGTGGTCCCTGGCCAGGTTATGCAATAGAGTATCTCCCAATCCTGGTGATTTGCATAAAAGCAAAAAGCATTATGGGAACATAAGAATGTCCACACTTTTACATTTCAAACATGTCTTATAGTGATTCAGTAAGAAACCCTTTTGAGCGAATAATGGAAGTTGGGCTCTGCAATTTTGATTGGTCACACTACTCATCCTAATAATAAAATGTCTATACATTGCAGGACATATAGATCAGTTTGGACAGAGGGTTAACTATGTGAGGCTTTGGTTGGCTCTGTATTTTTTTTTCCTATGCCGGTTTCAGGACATACCACGCTGGGAGTATCCTGTTCGGAAGCCAAGTTATCACATGCACAAGCAACCTGCACTCTGTGAGTGTCGTGGGCAAGCTGCTGTCGCGCAAGACTTATCTCGCCGGAGCGCTGCTCTGTTTCGTTCCGGCCCATATCCTGCGCTGCTATCGCCAGATGTTTAGAGATCCAATCCCAATGAAGTCACCAAGTCTTGTCAGAAAGTGCCTGTGATGGCAGGAGGAGTGCTGTGCCACAATGGGGGTGACCTGGAGCCCATGCAGAGCACTGTTAGGGCCATAGCAGATCTGCTCAGAGGCGCCATCTTTAGCTATGTTGACCTTTTTAGGTTGCCTGTCTCTCGTTTGTTTTGGTTTTTTATATGGTGCTAACATGCTTCGTTGTGGCTACTTCCGAGTGCTTTGTGACACCTCTGCCAGACGCAATCTTGACCGTGAAGTTGGCCCAATATATCATAGCCAGGCTTTTTACTATCTCACAAAGGTGAAATCACTGACTTTCTTTGGTAATGAGCTCCCTTGCGCACCATTGCTATCGAAATGTAAACCACATCCTACTGACTAGTTCCTATCATGGCAAAACATTTCTGTGATCGTTGACCATATGTGAGAGATGTCCGGGTATACTCGACAAACCCATTCTTAAGATGACCATGCCATCAGATCGTGGCATCGAATATCGGGTGTTCCTCCATTAAAAGGGCTATGCCCACAACTTCACCATGGGTTGGCATCCCCAAGGTGCCGTGTGCAGTGAAGATATTTGCTGCTCTACATGATCCCCCATTTACATAAGGGATCCCCGCATTAGTCCCCACAACGCCATATCTGTGTGGAACCTGCAGGTCACATGCAATGGTCGAAGTGGGCAGCAGCGGTTGGGAGCGGTGCTTCTCTACCTTTTTTTAAATTCAGTTTTACTGTTCCTATACTTTTATTTTAAAAATAAACCATTCCAGAACGCTTCCGTTTTAAAATAAAATTGTAGGAAGAAGTTGAAACTTGCACTTTCAGGGCACTATGTGTTTGGGGGTTTGTATTGTGCGTGGGAGGGAGTGTGGCGATGGGGTTTGTGGGGAGCGGGGGCGGGCCAGTCGGGAACATAGTTCCACTACTTCTTTTTTCGTACACTTCGACCAGTGGTCACCTGTGCGTGTCACAGCATGGCAGTGTGTTATGGCTCACCTTCACTTGAGGCTTGTGTGCCCGGGAGTTGCTGTCGCCTACCTCGCGGCTTTGTCTCTTTGGTCTCAGGCTCTGCTGGTTGGAGAGTCTTCACCAGCACAGCATGTGGCACCAACATTCAGCGAGAATGTTCTCCTTTGTGGCCACACAGCTACCGCCTGTCATGATTTCAAGATCGATAACCAGCGCCAAGGGACCACACAATATGGCGCGGTACAAGAACCTTTAACATAACATGAGTTGACTTGAGTTGGGTCATTGAAGCACCAGTTATTACAAGCAGAGACAGCTGTCTTTGTAGTGTGTAATACATGATGTTAAGTTAAGTTAAAGGTTCTTGTACTGCGCACTGTTGCCCCCTGCGTGGTCTCTTGGTACTCTGTGATATCTGCAATGCAAGGAAGGTGGCGGGTTTGTTAGTGGGATTGAGCGGGAGAAAGAGCAAGAGAGCTTTGATGTGCTGTTGGCAGCTTCGGTTCTGAGAAACCGGTCACTGGGCGTTGGTGCGTGTTCGGTCGGTAGCCGTCATGTGGTGTTGAGGACTGAGGTGAGATTCTGTATGGTTTGGTTTAATCTGCCGGCCCCTATGCCCATTCTAGGTGGCTTTTCCCGCCATCCTCAGCATGGGAAGTGGTCGGTCCTTGGTGGGTGGTGGGGGTGTAGTACATAGAAAGTATGCTTCCTGAGCGTCCCGAGACCTGGTCCTCGTTGCCTTGGTATTATAATGCATCCCAGAGAAAGCCACAAATCCATCGCCCTCGGCCCATGGCCCGGTGCCAGCTCCCGGTCTGAGGCTTGTGGGCCAGGAATCTGGGATATGCCCATAAAAGGCTGGATTTTCTCTTCGTGCTCCTGGGATCATGGAAAAAAAAGCTATATTTACATGACAGTCGCTGGGCCTTCAGCGGACATTGATGAAAGGGCGATAGGAGGGATGCTTCGGGTATTCCTTTCAACACATGACCTCTTTCCCGCTCCCAGAACTGGATAGTTGAAAAAGCAAAGTATGTGGTTGCAAAATAAGGCTCCCAATAAAATGCAGGATGGATTTTCTGGCAGAACCGGCTAAGAACATTACATACGACAGATCTAATTGCATATGACAAAAAGGACATTCGTGCCATACTCTGAATAAAAGCACCGTTTTAGTCTTCTCTCTCCCTCTCTCTTTCTGTCTCCAGCTCTGTCTCTCACGCTTACCCTGACTCTTCTCCCTCTCTCTCCCTCTCTCTTTCTATCTCCATCTATCTCTCCCACTCGTTCTAACTTCATCTCTTCATCTTTCCCTCTCTCCTATATCTCCATCCCTCATTCTCTGTCTCTCTCTCCCTGACTCTTCTCACTCTCTCTCTCTCTCTCTCTCTCTCTCCCGCTCTGTTTCTATCTCCATCTCTCTCACTGTCTCTTTCTCTGTTTCTCCCGGCCTCTCTCTTTTCTCTCTCTCTTTCTTTCTCCATCTCTCTCGCCCTCTTTCTCTCTCTCTATGTCAGACTCTCTCGTTTCCCTCTCTCCCTCGCTATCTCTATCTCACTCTGTCTGTTTCTCCCTCATCTCCCTCCCTCTCTCTCTTTCTATCTTCATCTCACCTCTCTCTATCTCTCTCCCTTCTTCTGCATCCAAGTTCAAATTGACTTTATTGGTACGACTATTTATAAAAGGGTCGTCAACATGATTATTCTCTAGGGTTGGGAGAAAAGGGTTCCATGTGATAATATCGCCACAAAAATATCGCCATACAAAAATTTCGCCTTTATTTTGCGGCGATATTACCCCATGGAACCTGCGGGGGACACCCCCGCAACCCCCATATATTTTAAAAGGGAGCGGGGGACAACCCTGCAACCCCCCCATCCATTTACCCCATAAATTATCCCCACCAAAAATATCACCTATGGCCGTTCCCGACGACCATATGTACGGTGATATTTTTGGTGGGGATAATATTACCTGATACCGAGAAAAGGATACATGTTGCTCACAAATGTTGATTTGCGTTTAAAATCTAACATAATGCAATGTGATAGGCATGCATATTGCGCCCCTTCTCATCACCGCAGGACTCTAGACCGTGGAGACTTGGCTCAGTATATTTTGTGTTATTATGCACACCCCTGGGAGCGGTGGCAAGAAGAAAGTGGGAGTAGGAAGCACATTCTAGACACACTAGGAGGGTGGTAAGGAAAGGGTTCTATGTCATATTTCCGCATTATAAAGCCCAAGCACAAAAAGACCGATTTTTTTTAGCTGTTTTTGGGGTAGCTTTAAAATGCAGAAATATTACATACTGCCCCCCTCCCTACCCCCCCACACCTCTCCCGTACATTCTCTCGTTAATCGCATGGTTAAACCCCACCCACCCCCCGGAGCTCCCGTTTCCTCTGCCAGGCCCTGCGCGCACTCGTGTGCGGCAGGGGCGCGACATTTCGATTTAGAAAGCCTGTTCCGTGCGGTCACAGAGCGGTCTTTCCAAATTAGTCTTTTTGTTTTTGTGTGTGCTCGCGCGTGGGTGTGTGTGTATTTCAGGTTGGGTGCATTGGAATTAGCTTCTCCTGTCCAATCAACAACAATTTGCAATTTCACCAGAATCAGAATTCAGTTTTCACCCGACAGTTAATGGTGAATAATTAATCATCTCTTTTTAAACAAATCAAATAGTTTTGTTTTTGCCTACAACCAAGAGACAGCAAAGGTTCACATGATGACTTCCCTTCCTTCTTGTGCAAGCCTGCCTAGAGGTAACCTAGGTACCGTGGCTCACCCGCACATAGTTAGAGTGCCCATAGAGTTGGCATTACATATTCTGAGCGTGGCCTGTTGGCGGGACACCGCCTGCTCTGCACTGCAATTTCTGTTATCCTTCATTATTCTCCCGCCTGGAAAAGGACTGCAAAATCTAGCAACGGCCATCATGTTTTAGGATAACAAATCTCCTGGGTATCGGGCATCAGCTAGCAGGCAGGAGCGACCCCTAGAGAACCAGAGTTAATACACCGCATGTCACAAATCTCCTGGGTATCGGGCATCAGCTAGCAGGCAGGAGCGACCCCTAGAGAACCAGGAGTTAATACACTGCGTGACACAAATCTCCTGAGTATCGGGCATCAGCTAGCAGGCAGGAACGACCCCTAGAGAACCAGAGTTAATACACCGCGTGAAACACATCTCCTGCATATCGGGCATCAGCTAGCAGGCAGGAGCGACCCCTAGAGAACCAGGAGTTAATACACTGCGTGACACAAATCTCCTGGGTATCGGGCATCAGCTAGCAGGCAGGAGCGACCCTAGAGAACCAGGAGTTAATACACTGCGTGACACAAATCTCCTGGGTATCGGGCATCAGCTAGCAGGCAGGAGCGACTCCTAGAGAACCAGAGTAATACACCGCGTGAAACACATCTCCTGCGTATCGGGCATCAGCTAGCAGGCAGGAGCGACCCCTAGAGAACCAGAGTTAATACACCGCGTGACACAAATCTCCTGGGTATCGGCCATCAGCTAGCAAGCAGGAGTGACCCCTAGAGAACCAGGAGTTAATACACCACGTGACACAAATCTCCTGGGTATCGGCCATCAGCTAGCAGGCAGGAGCGACCCCTAGAGAACCAGAGTTAATACACCACGTGTCACAAATCTCCTGGGTATCGGGCATCAGCTAGCAGGCAGGAGTGACCCCTAGAGAACAAGGAGTTAGTACACGGCGTGACACAAATCTAACGTTTAGCTGAGATAGAAACCTGATCTTTTTGCCCATCATATAAACAATCCATGATGCTTTACATGTCTTCTATCTGCCTCTAGTGCTTCTATAAAGGCATTCCCAAATACATAAAGTTAATGTCACATATGCATGTTTGTATGGCACCAAATGATCTCAGGAGCCAAACGTAGCTCCTGGTAGCTGCTGGTGTCAAGCTAACCAGGCACTCCGAGGCTAGAAGCAGGAGCTCAATAGCTCCCAGCAATCTGGAACCCTGTATCACATTCCATGCTGTCCCCCAATGTTCATGGTTAACCACGGAAAACCGACCGGAAATAACCAGTATGTTTGACAGTATTCACTAATGGATGCAACTCAGCTGACTGAACAGCAATCAAGCTATTGGTACTGGCTTCCGCGAAAGCACTCGCATCGGCTAAACAGGAATATAGGTACTTCAAAATGGCCGAGTTTGATATTCCCTATACCAATCAGGCTACTTCTCTGGGCGTGCCACTGGACTCAACGCTACGTACGGTGCATGGTCAGATCCACAACCTATTAACGGAAGATACTTCACCGGATTAGAATGTATCTGTCATCAAAATGATTGTGCACTAAAGCAGACACCATGTTGGGGCCCCACTGAAATATCAATGCGCTGTGCTTTTCCCCTGAGCCCCAACCTCCCAAAAGTTCTAAGCCGCCTTCAGGTCTTGCTGACTTCTGCCTCGAGCATGAACGCATCGCTATGCAGTCTTTATGATGAATCCTTTATGCAGACATCATTTTATATCAAAACTTTTATAACGAAAACACATATTGAGAATATATGTGTGGGGTAAAGGGATAAATCTTTTCGAAAACGGTGGGGGTGGGTTTTTAGGGTTGGGAAACGGGTTTGGGAAATTAAAAAATAAAATCACTGCGTTTTTTCGTTATAAAAGTTTCGGTATAAAAGAATTCAATATAAAAGTGTTCGTTATAAAGACATGTAACTGAAAACATCTCGCTGGTTTGTGAAGACTCAACTGGCTGCCCATAAAATCCACAGAAACATTCAAGGCCTTCACTCTGACTCACAGGGCCTTATATGGCGAGGCTGCCTGGTGTCTCACTAACAACTTAAGCCTGCACACTCCAGGCGCTGTTCCTCTGACTTGGCACAGACATCTTGTGGCCATCCCGCAGCGCGGGCGAGGAAAGCTGTGGGGCTGTCATTGTTAGGGCCGAATTCCATGTTTGGAGCTCGTTTGCCTGGCGAGGACCGTGCCCTTTCTCTTTATGCTGAAATCCGTGTTTTTCGACCAATTCTTTCTCCGAGACCGGTTTAACCTCAAGCCTGACTTAGACGGTGACTCGGTTATATTGTGCAAATCATTAAGAGTGATTACGACTCCTAAGGCAGGGGTACCCCAACTGTACCCTTAGTCTCCCAGAGAGAGTACCCTCCATCTTTTAACCATGTGGATAGGTTGGTTTGGGCTTTTTCCTGTTCATCATAGTTCCAATAGGTGGGCTCCTGTCTACCTAGCTGGGTCCTTTTGCAACCCCTCATAATGGATGTTGTCGTTGTTGCCTTGCAGACCTGAGGGGTAACATGTCCATCCTTTGTCCCTCTCTGTGTCTGTGAGAGGAGGTCACCCACTTTGCCCACGGAATATGTGTGTCCCAAGACCAGGGGCTGTAGTCAGCCTGGAACCAGTTCTGACTAGCACATGCAGATGCCCGTCTGGGACAGTGCACATTCATTTCTTTATGTCACCGTTCCAGAATGCATGGGCGTGCCTGGAGGTATGGTCTCCTATTGGCTGACCATCCCTTTGTTTGAATCATGCTTGGTGTATGATTGGGTGCAGTATTCACTCATTGGCTACTGAGGGGGATACAATCAGACCCCTTTGCCCACTCACCTTGTTCACAGCTGTATTGCTAAACCGGCACTCTGGAAAACATGCTGCTCGAGAAAGGACCAGAACTCTGCAGCAGCACTCTTTGACGTCCTGAAGAATCTGCAACGCAGGTGGGCCAATCTACTAAAAAGGCCAGGAGGAGCCCACCGCAGCACTTCTTTGCCATGATCTGGCGGGGCACATGGATCACAGCTTCTGCTCAAAGGCCCCGTCTCAATGAAACCCCTGACCGTGCCGGCATCGTAGGACCCAGAGGAGGGTGCCCGTTCACTGCGCGGAGCCTGAAGACTCCAAGATAAATTAATCCCAGAATCCTCACCAAGGCCAAGCACTTTGATTGCGCCCCCTTACCTGGAAAGTTCTAGTGATTGTGCTGCCACAAATCCTGTGGCCACACCACTGAACTCACCTTCCGGATCCTTCCTCTGTGGTGAGTTCTTCTACTGTTCTCACACAACGGCTCTTTCCTGGAGTCTCCCCAGCCACACCCTGTGCCTGGGGACGACGTGGGAACCCTGCATCACCAGCAACCACCAACTGCAGCTGCCTTGCATTTCTGCTCCTCTGGCTCCAACCCCTGACAAATCAAGAGTCATCATGCTTCTCAAGGGTCTGGGGGTCCCATGTGCATTGGTGTGGTGTGGCTGGCATCTACAGTGGTCTCTTAACATCCTGTGAAGCAACCACCCCTGGAAACCACCAAACGCATCCTGCAGGACCGCTTACCTGGTCCCAGGATACTGTTCTCCTGACCTGCTGGCGGGCATTTTCTTAGTTTCTTTCTTCATGTTATTCATGGGGCTTTTATTCATTTTCAGAAATTCTTGAGTGTCTCCTAATTGAATTCAAGGAACTGCTCCTTGGGGGCACCATTGCCCTGAGGTAGCTCTCTCCTATCAAAACCTGCCCGTATTCGCAATACTGCTCCTTGTCCCTTGTGAACTTGCCTGCCTGCCTGCCTGAGCCGAAACACGTTTTCCCTACATTTTACAGCAGTTTTTTTTTTTTTTTTCTATCCGGAAAGTACTTTGACACTGAAATAACTCTAGTTTAAAATCGATACTTACGGATATATTTGCAAACTCTCTGTCTTGTAAAGTTTTACTTACTTGTTAGTGTACTGTTTTTCTCATTGCCTTTTCTTAACATAAAGATTATATTTTGTATATAATCGTATTATGCAGAGCTTCCCTTTGCTCTTAACGAAAAGTGTGTACTGTACCTGTCAATCAGCCCATTGCCCATCTTGGGAGTTAGGCTTGGGCTCCTCTTGGAGAGCCTCTTGAGCCTCTTGTGCCTGCGGGATTCGCCAGCAGTACCTGAGTCAGAAATATATACCTGAGGAGCCTGCCCACAGCTTTAGGGAACACTGTACCTGTCAATCAGCCCATTGCCCATCTTGGGAGTTAGGCTTGGGCTCCTCTTGGAGAGCCTCTTGAGCCTCTTGAGCCTGCGGGAGTCGCCAGCAGTACCTGAGTCAGAAAGATATACCTGAGGAGCCTGCCCACAGCTTTAGGGAACACTTTACCTGTCAATCAGCCCATTCCCCCTCTTGGGAGTTAGGCTTGGGCTCCTCTTGGAGAGCCTGCTGAGCCTGTTGAGCCTGCAGGAGTCGCCAGCAGTACCAGAGTCAGGAAGATATACCTGAGGTGCCTGCCCACAGGGCTTTAGGGAACACTTTACCTGTCAATCAGCCCATTCCCCCTCTTGGGAGTTAGGCTTGGGCTCCTTTTGGAGAGCCTGCTGAGCCTGTTGAGCCTGCGGGAGTCACCAGCAGTACCTGATTCAGGAAGATATACCTGAGGTGCCTGCCCACAGGGCTTTAGGGAACACTTTACCTGTCAATCAGCCCATTCCCCCTCTTGGGAGTTAGGCTTGGGCTCCTCTTGGAGAGCCTGCTGAGCCTGTTGAGCCAGCAGGAGTCGCCATCAGTAACAGAGTCAGGAAGATATACCCGAGGAGCCTGCCCACAGGGCTTCAGGGAACACTGTACCTGTCAATCAGCCCATTCCCCCTCTTGGGAGTTAGGCTTGGGCTCCTTTTGGAGAGCCTGTTGAGCCTGTGGGAGTCGCCAGCAGTACCTGAGTCAGGAAGATCTACCTGAGGAGCCTGCCCACAGGGCTTTAGGGAACGCCTGCGTAACTGTCATTCTAGATCTTTGCTGCCAAACTTTGCAAGGCTTTAGCGGAGGAGGGGTAACTAATGCAACCGTTCTTGGGCTGCAGACACCATTTTTCTTAGACCCTACCGGATTCCATTGCCAACGCTTGGGTAGCCATATGGTTGATCGTGCTAAAGAAATGTTTAAAATAAGTCAGTGGCCTGGCTGTGCATCGGCATACACATGCGCACCCAGCCTTTGGGAATGGAGCCTCATCTAGATAAATGGCAGCCATACATGGCCGTGCGTGGCCACGCTTGCCGCTGTGAGACTGCCTGGTTCTCAGCCTCGATCCTTCATGCCTCTCTTCCGGTCTCTTTCCATGTGTGCTCCCCCTTGTGCTCCCTCCCCCCTGTGCTCCTTCCCATGGGTTTCCATTTGCTGTGCTTTTCCTCCGGAGGTACCTGTCCTCTGCATCCTTTACCCTGTGCAACCTTGCACACAGAAGCACATCACCATACAGAGCTCAAAGCTATTGGCTTTGTCAATACTTTCCATTTCACCCTGTGCTCCCCTACGGGTTATGCGGGCATGAAAGGCTTCTTCTTGTGCCCTGAGTGTGGCTTCCTCGTGTCGTGGTGCTGAATTATTAGATATTCGTGGCTGGGCACAGTCTTGAAGTCTGGAAGGTAATGTGATAGGCCTAACTGAGTTCCTTCTAACATCCGCTCTGTGTTACTCTGACCACCTTCATAAACTGGGGTAGTTGTGTCTGACCCTGGCTGGTGATGTGGTGGTCCTGGCTGGTGATGTGGTGGCCCTGGCTGGTGATGTGGTTTGTGGTCCTGGCTGGTGATGTGCTGGCCCTGGCTGGTGATGTGGTGGTCCTGGCTGGTGATGTGGTGGCCCTGGCTGGTGATGTGGTTTGTGGTCCTGGCTGGTGATGTGGTGGCCCTGGCTGGTGATGTGGTGGCCCTGGCTGGTGATGTGGTTGGTGGTCCTGGCTGGTGATGTGGTGGCCCTGGCTGGTGATGTGGTTGGTGGTCTTGGCTGGTGATGTGGTGGCCCTGGCTGGTGATGTACTTGGTGCTCCTGGCTTATGATGTGGTGGCCCTGGCTGGTGATGTGGTGGTCCTGGCTGGTGATGTGGTGGCCCTGGCTGGTGATGTGGTGGCCCCGGCTGGTGATGTGGTGGCCCCGGCTGGTGATGTGATGGCCCTGGCTGGTGATGTGGTGGTCCTGGCTGGTGAGGTGGTGGTCCTGGCTGGTGATGTGTTGGCCCTGGCTGGTGATGTGGTGGTCCTGGCTGGTGATGTGGTGGTCCTGGCTGGTGATGTGATTGGTGGTCCTGGCTGGTGAAGTGGTGGCCCTGGCTGGTGATGTGGTGGCCCTGGCTGGTGATGTGGTTGGTGGTCCTGGCTGGTGATGTGGTGGCCCTGGCTGGTGATGTGCTTGGTGCTCCTGGCTGGTGATGTGGTGGCCCTGGCTGGTGATGTGGTGGTCCCGGCTGGTGATGTGGTGTCCCTGGCTGGTGATGTGGTGGTCCTGGCTGGTGATGTGGTGGCCCTGGCTGGTGATGTGGTTGGTGGTCCTGGCTGGCGATGTGGTGGCCCTGGCTGGTGATGTGCTTGGTGCTCCTGGCTGGTGATGTGGTGGCCCTGGCTGGTGATGTGGTGGTCCCGGCTGGTGATGTGGTGTCCCTGGCTGGTGATTTGGTGGTCCCGGCTGGTGATGTGGTGGCCCTGGCTGGTGATGTGATGGTTCCGGCTGGTGAGGTGGTAGTCCTGGCTGGTGATGTGGTGGCCCTGGCTGGTAATGTGGTGGTCCTGGCTGGTGGTGTGGTGGCCCTGGCTGGTGGTGTGGTGGTCCTGGCTGGTGATGTGGTGGTCCTGGCTGGTAATGTGGTGGCCCTGGCTGGTGATGTGGTGGTCCTGGCTGGTGATGTGATGGCCCTGGCTGGTGATGTGGTTGGTAGTCCTGGCTGGTGATGTGGTGGCGCTGGCTGGTGATGTGCTTGGTGGTCCTGGCTGGTGATGTGGTGGCCCTGGCTGGTAATGTGGTGGTCCCGGCTGGTGATGTGGTGGCCCTGGCTGGTGAAGTGGTGGACCTGGCTAGTGATGTGGTGGCCCTGGCTGGCAATGCCTTCGTATCCTAACATTTTGGTATCATCTCAGTTAGTCTATTGGGGAGAAAATTTGATTGGTTCATATTCAAATATTTCAATTTTAAAAGATCTCTTTTAATTGATAAATCTATGTATGTAGAATGCCTACACAGACATATTGAGTTATAGATAGGGTGTGGGCCAACAGGCCACGCTAGCGTTCCCATTCCCCTGCCTATACTCTTGTTTAGTCTCCAGTATTACCCTCACAGCTATAGATATATCGCGTGTCCCTATTGAATGAATGTGCCATGTGTGACCTTCATTCACTGGCTGTTCTCTGAGTATCAGCTGATGTTACCCCAAACTGTCCTGGCCACCCGTTCAGACGCCCTCTTGCCAGAAGCGGGCCTTTACTTCCGCTAGGGATGTAGCTATCTCTAGCATAGTTCCTCTCTAGCGCCTCAGTATGTACTCAATGAGGCGCTGGAGTCTGCCTCACGGGACTTGTGATTAATGATAGGGACACTTTGCAGCATTACAGCAATGGCTAGCTGGAGTTTGGGGCGGGGGCCTAGAGCACCCCCCTCCACTCCCCCACAGCTCCCTCTTTGGAACTGTTTTCTAAGGTCACTGAAGCTGTTAAACTTACCCATTCCTGTTCACCCATCGCGAGATTTCCGGCAGTCTTTTTTTTTTATTCTGGGCAGTGGTTAGAGTGAGATGAGTAATTGGGCGAGGGACTGTAACCAGGGCCTGTGACCTAACTGATGGATATGGCATGTAGAGTGCTGGGCATGTCCTAAAGCGGGCAGATTGCTTAGGCCCCAAACATCACATGATGAGAATCTGCATACGTGTTATTTTGGGTCACTCGTGTTTCCCATCCAGTCTGCATCTTACAACTACACCTCTCCCCGGCATATTTGTAAATAAATCCCCATTTGGAAAAAAAATCACTCTCACTCAATATACAACTATTTTAGTCAGTAAAATGACCTAATTCTGGGGTTGAAGGACACATTTATCAGTACGAGCTCTTCCTACATTTGCATAAAATCACAGAGCATTCTGGGTACAAAAGACTGAGCATGTAATTTTACACTTGACAAATCTGTTATGAAAAGGATTCCAGCATGCAACCCCTGCAAGCGTATAATGCACACTGGGCTTCGTACTGATTTTATTTGTTACAAAAACTCACCCTAACATTCAAACGTTTGCAAACCATGACCATATTTACCCATTTGATCAGCATCAACATTTGTATGTGAGGCTTGGAGTGTCCTGTGTGAAGGAAAAACTACTTCTCCTTTCCCTAAATGTCATTCTTTGACCTACAGGGTCGTTCATTTGCACTTTCGCATGATAACATCCCTAAATGTGTTCATAAAATCACTTCATGATGGTAATCAATGGGGAACTCAGCCCCGGCCCACTTAATGCCCCTTCTTCTGAACAATCGGTATGAGACTTCAGACTATGTCTCCAGACACTGATGCAACAATTCAGATGAGGATTCTCGAATACGTCCTATGAGGAAGATGATTCTTAAGCAGTTTTAGGTTTTTACACAATACACCATTAATGTTCTGATATACGAGGAGGCGCCCACCCCCCTTAATAGTGAGATGGTTAAGCCTTTGTCGATCATAAAAAGCCAAAGCCCAAAACAGGATCCAATGGATCTGATCTGAGGATGGATTCTCAGGTGAGCCTTGAACTCCCACCAGAACTTGTCATCGCTGCTGCCATCATCCTTGTCATTTTCGGATTGGGTGCTTGTCTCCACCATCCACCACTACCCACCAAAGCCTGGAACCAGTTTCCTGTGAAAAGCTAAAAGACAGTCAACGGGCTTCAGAATGAGGCACGTCACAGGCAGGAAACCCTTCCAATAGCGTCGTACTTTGGAGGGGGCCAGCTTTGTGTAGCACAATGAAGCCCCAGAGAGTCCTTGAACTCTATATCGCCTGGTGACTGGAGGGTATTACTATTTATCAAAGCAAAAACAAAGAGGTGATGGCTGGAAGGTTTAGAATGAATCTTAACCTCTGGCAATGCTCTGGGCAACCCTCCAGGCCACCGTTCTTCGCCTGCCAAGCCATTACAGAAGGGGAAAGACCATATGCAAATCAGGCTTGGCCCCACCCCAAAAGGGGAAGTCCAACCCGGACTGCTAGGCCACATCCCTTCTGCACGAGACCACAAGCGAGACCACAAGCATCCCCAAACATGTTTCGCCCTTGTTGGGGCTCATCAGTGAAGAGTAGCTTGGGTCTCTAGGCCCAGCAGGCACGGGACCCATGTCTGGGTATACCCGTCCCACTCGGGGTGACAAAGCCAAAACAAAGAGGTGATGGCTGGAAGGTTTAGAATGAATCTTAACCTCTGGCAATGCTCTGGGCAACCCTCCAGGCCACCGTTCTTCGCCTGCCAAGCCATTACAGAAGGGGAAAGACATATGCAAATCAGGCTTGGCCCCACCCCAAAAGGGGAAGTCCAGCCCGAACTGCTAGGCCACATCCCTTCTGCACGAGACCACAAGCATCCCCAAACATGTTTCGCCCTTGTTGGGGCTCATCAGTGAAGAGTAGCTTGGGTCTCTAGGCCCAGCAGGCACGGGACCCACGTCTGGGCATACTCTTCCCACTCGGGGTGACAAAGCAAAAACAAAGAGGTGATGGCTGGAAGGTTTAGAATGAATCTTAACCTCTGGCAATGCTCTGGGCAACCCTCCAGACCACCGTTCTTCGCCTGCCAAGCCATTACAGAAGGGGAAAGACCACATGCAAATCAGGCTTGGCCTCACCCCAAAAGGGGCAGTCCAGCCCGAACTGCTAGGCCACATCCCTTCTGCAGTTCGGGCTGGACTGACCCTTTTGGGGTGGGACCAAGCCTGATTTGCATATAGTTTTTCCCCTTCTGTGATGGCTTGCAGGTGAGGAACGATGGTCTGGAAGGTTGCCCAGAGCAACGCTGGTGGTTAGGATTCAGTCTTGACCTTCCAGCCGTCACCTCTTTGTTTTTGCTGGGTATTACTATTTATCAGACATTTATTTTGGTCGGGGTGGTTTTCACCCTTTTCGTATAGTACCACATATTATCTTGCTGCCAATTAGCGCTTCCAATGGTGACATATAGGCTTCTGCTCATTGGAGTCCTATTTACCATCCGTTAGGCGCCTGCTCCCATAGGTGGGCAGGATCAAGTGTGATTTAAGCCTTCTTTGGGATATCAGGAAGTCTGAGGTTTAGAGAGTGGATGCACAGAGGGGTGACCCATGGTTGTGAAGGGAACTCTCCCAAACGTCTTGTATTTAGCACTTTAGGGAGATCACACGATCAGGGGATCAAGCCTTGAACTGCACAAATCTTGGCTGGGTATCCAGGTAATCTTCTGCGAAAATCCTGTGGGCTACAGACACAGGTTTTGAATTGGTAATGTTGCGTAGTGGTCGAATCGGAGCAAATCAAAGATGGCACGGGACTCTTGGAACTCGCCAATGGCCTTGGACTGGAGGCCAGTTTGAAGTGTGTTACAATATTCCAAAGGAGGGGTGGCTACCACAAGGAGCATGGTGATTTGGGGGAATTGTCACTAGCAGAAGGACACCTGTTGCAGTTGCAGGTTGGAGACATAAGTGACCTGGGGCGTGGAGATGCACCAAGGTCGGATTGGCCCCTCCGAAATTGCCTCTGGGGTGTGGGGGCCGGTTTGTGGCCACGCCTGGGCCGGTTTGGAGAAAAAAAATAGAAAAAAATATATATTTCTTTTTCAATTTTCTTTTTCTTTCAAAAAGCATTTCATCCTTCTTAGGTCGATAAATTAGTACCAACACGGGTTGGGTGACATTGTATGCATATTTGTTCTATAAAAAAGAGCTTAAGCATAAGTGCTATACAATAACATATTATCATTTGGCCTTGGACATCTGTTTGGATTCACAGTAATTTGACAATATAGATCTATACACACAGATATTAATGATATATATAGTGATCCATTCTTGTATGAAATGTATATTACATTAGTGAAATCATAACTATATTTTTCTTAGCGTACTTAGGAACAATGCCATTTGAGGCCACTTCCTGTTTTGTCAAGGGGTGAAAGGTCGTGTTTCATCGCTTCCCGGGATGTCACTTTGGGGTGGGGTCAAATTACATCACTTCTGGTGATGTCATTAGAGGTCAAGGGTCGTGAGGCGAGGGGTGGGCCACTTTTTTGAGCCAAGGGGTGGGCCACTTTTCTTTGGGTGACATGGCCTATTTCTTGTCCCAGTCCGACCCTGCACCCAGGCACAACCAATATCCCAAGGTTTTGCCGTTCGTTTCCAAGTTCCTGAGCGGCACACACCATGTCAGCCCGCTGAACAGCAGGGCAAGTGGGTCTGGGGGGCCCAAAAGTAGGATCTCAGTCTTAGAAAGAGGTAGACAGGTGTTGCTGAGGTGTACACCAACATACCTCTCAACTCACACCATTTTGGCGCAAGTCACCCACCCAGTTATCAGGTTGCTCACCCGCCAAGCCCCTTACATGTCCCTACAGTTCGAAGGGCTCTCATCCCCCCAAAACAATATCAGGTGTTTTCCCCCACCCTGGGCACACAATCAGTTTCTAAGCCAGCACCACAGCCGTTCATTCAAGGTGCAGTTGGGTGGCATGGGACCAAATGACTTACACTTGAGTGTGGAGAAGATTCTCTACAGGAGGATGGACTGGCGACTGGCACCAGCCTTCGCCCCAGGCCGATTGGCCGATCAGAGATGCTGGCCTCACAAGAAATCTGCAGGTTTTTAGGTTTCTTCTCATGATTGACCTCGGCTGAGCGAGCATTTCCGGGTCAGCTTTTACCAGGGTACACCCCATATCATTTCACTCTGCTGTATAGGCATGCAAAGGTTTTTGCTCTGGTGCCATGATACCTCTTACGCGTCCCTCTATCGTACTCTGAGTGTGAGTGACTACTCGCCAGCCCACTGGCGTTCAAAGAGTCTTGTTGCCTTTACTGGGGTTTGACTGGTTTTCCCCCCAGCCTGATCGGCCTTTTCGAAGTCCCAGCCCTGACACAAAATCCGAGGTTGGAGTGGTCTGCTTCGTTTTCTTAGAAAAACACATTCATCATGGTTTATCCCCAGGAGCACTGTAAAAAAATATTTTGGCATCTTACACCCTGCCGGTAATGTAAATATTTAAACCGGATTAGAAAACAGAGGCCGGGTTATTGCGGCAATCTATGGTGGCTCCGCGTCTGGGAGAAGACGCAGGCGGAACCGGCAGCCGGATATAGACCGCCCCTGCACCCTCGTGCTTCCGATCACGTGTGGCCGCAGAAACCAAGAAGCAACTGGCTCAAGATCACAAGTCATGCCCGCCAAGATATGGACACCAAAAGAAGCTACACCTGGAACTGCGCAGGCTCGGACTAGCCTATAGGTCAAAAGGGCAATGCGTGAACCAAAAACGCAAAATGCTTGTGTGGGACAGATTTTTGGCCAATATGGGCCCGTTTGATGAGTTACTTCACTCTGCAGTTAGTAGTTTTGACCAGCGTTGCTGAATACACATTCTTTAAAATGCACAATTTGCATCAAGTTTAAAAAAAAAAAAAAACTCCCCCTTGGCTCCTATTCAAACAGTGTCACAAAAGGAATGAATTGCCATTTGCAACTGTGGGCCACTTTTTTATTGGTGCCCGAGACAATTTTATGCCCAGTCAGATCCTGGAACTGGGTATAATGATCCCTTCCCGCATTGTGGTCCGAGGTAAGGTGGTGACATTTTTAGGAACATTTAGCAAAACTGCATGTTTTTAAACTAACCGCAATTCAACCAAAACATTTCACCACCCAACCACCAAATGCCACCAAAAAATGCACGGTATGCTACCATACTCCCAACTTAAACCTACAATAATGTGCCATTTCGTTCATGCGTTTTGGCAAAGTATTAGCGGTCTGTACTGTAGGAATTAAACAGCCTTTTACAGTAGGATTTGGTAATCTTCGATGGGATTTTTTGGGAAATGTACTGGCAAATTGCATCAGTGCCACAGGTTCAACTCACTGAGGTCGGAGGAGCCTCTCCAATGATATTTATGGTAATATAGTGGAAGATTGTGTACTTTCAAGGCATCAGTAACATTGGTGGTGAATGATAGCACATCATTGCTAGTTTTCGTTATAAGCAAGAAGCCGAACATTGCAAGCTACCGTTATGTCCCGTTAAAACAGAATAAACACTACCATTATAAACACCATCACACTGTCAGTTTCCACTTTACATTAAAACCAGGTAGCCTACCATTGCTACTTCCCATCATGCCCAGCTAGCACAGCATGGTCAGAATCCCCTCTGTCCAGTTAAAACATTTTGCATATTAAACTCTCCCTATTCTGATTTCCTTGTACACAGTTTGCACAGGATGGTCAGATTCAACAATGCTCTGTTACGGAGCAATGTGCGATTCCATCATGCCCCAGCTTGGCAGAGTATGGTCAAATTCCATTATGCCCAGTCAGCACAGTGATGCCTGTTTCCACCATGCACCAGTTCGCACATTCCACGGCACCTGTACCACCAGGTATTGCAATAACAAGGTATTCCAGGCTACCTCTGCCAAGATGGGTTGCAATATCAATGCATTTCCCATTCTGAATCCACAAGGCAACACTGCTGAGGCATATAGAGTCCTTATGCCAAAGCCATGCCCCATCGTAGGTTTCTATGTAAGTATGTTTCTATGTATGTATGTCTGGGGTTTATAAAGCATCAAACTTGCTAAGAAGCAAAGGAGTGCTGTACATAGAGGATAACAAGAAGGGTCAGGGTTGCCTCAGAGCTGGGACAGGAAAGCGAATAACAGAAAGTAGGGAGCTCTGGAGGGGGAGAAGTAGATTTGCGTGGAGTCGCCAATGATTGGCTAGATCTTCTCTAAAGAGTAGGCTCTTCAGGTACCTTCTCAAATGTAGGATGAATATGGGCCGTACAACATCATGGGCCTCATTACGAGGTGGGTGGTAAGGGTTAATGGTCACCGGTAAGGAGACCAGTGCCGTTAAACCCTTACCGCCCTATTCCAAGGTCCCTTAGCGGGTCCCACCAGGAACGGCTGGTCTGACCAGCCGTTCTTTACGGAACCCGTTAAGGGACCTTGGAGCTAATTGCGGGCCCGTTATTAGCGCCTTCCCCATTCCCACTGAGCCCTATGGGGGCTCAAATGGGAATGGGGAATGGCATTTGGAATGGGGACTTACCGGGTCTGCCTAGGTCAGAATGTCCCGGTAAGTTCCCATTCCGCCAGACTGGACCCGGACCCAGACCCGGGTTCGGAGGCAGCCATGGCGCTAATAGCGCCATTGCTGCCTCCAAACTCGTAATGAAGCCCCATATGTTGGTAACTTGTTTCAGAGACAGAGTGCAGATCTGTAAGAGTGACCATGTAATATGCCCTTAGATGTTATAGTTCTTATATTTCACTCAGAGCCACCACCACTTCAGGGGCTGTTTCCCTGCATAGGTTCCCAGGAGAACTCAAGCCTGAATCCTATGATAGCCCACTAGAGCATGAAATAGGCCACGTGGCCGCAAGCATTTCAGACATGAGCAATGGAAAAATCAGGACCAAGACAGGAGTGTCTCAAAGAGGCTTACCATGAACCCTTAAAAGTAACCTTGACTC
Organism: Ambystoma mexicanum; assembly: GCF_040938575.1. Lineage (NCBI taxonomy): Eukaryota > Metazoa > Chordata > Amphibia > Caudata > Ambystomatidae > Ambystoma > Ambystoma mexicanum. Next base: position 638,787,826 of record NC_090925.1, read on the forward strand.
ACAATTGGGTAGCATGGACCAATTTGAGGCATAATGAACATGCATTAGCTACTTGCCACTCAACATTTGATCAAATATAATAAGAACAGGATAAGAAGAATACATTGAAATATATCAAAACATATATAAAATCTAATGGCATGAAAACATTATTTGTGGGGATATGTCTCAAAACGATTTCTGTCAAAGTCAAAACGAGGCCCACACAGGGGGTGGTATGCGAACCAAAAGAGGCCCCGGAAATCATTTTGGAAGTGGCCCCATATTACACATTTTCAGCAAACCCAACCCTTTTCCTATGAGAACATTTGAAAATAAAATAGGTAACCAAACAAATGAGGCCCATGGTGCAGAGGCATAGGGTGCAGAGGCCTACTGGGAAATCTCCAGAGTTCCCTTTAGGCCAGTCGAGCCCTTCTTCACACAGGATTAAAGTATAATTAAAAAAGAAATCCGGATGTCCCTGATTATACACGAGAGGGCGCCAGTGCTCCATGTTGCATCACCTAGGCCGAGTGAACGGCAGAGAAATCAAGACAGGCTGATTGATCCCAGTTTAGAGGTTGGGTAATTAAATCTGCTTCCTTTTAAGGGCGGGCAGGAAGGTAGATCCAAATGCAAGACTCTGGGTAAACCCACACAGAGTTGTATTCATCCTCTCATGGAAGCAGTCACATGGCTCAGGGCACATGACTAAGCCAGGCGGAATGGGCAAGTGCCACCCTGAATACCCATTCACTTACACTGCAACAGGTGAGTAGCAATGGCACATTTACACATCTAAAAGCCTACTGGTTTGTTCTGAATTTCGTCCCAGTTAGGGTGTAAAATAGAACCCGCTGGTATTTCCCATTCTTGACCCATTTGAAGCCAGGCTGGGGCTACCGAGTTCCATGGTTATGCTGTCCAGGACAGACTGTGGCCACTTGGGCACTTCCTGTTTGGAGGGAGGTTGAGGGAGCAGGAGATCCCCTGCCCTTTTGGTGTCTTTGTTGTAGTTCTTCACTGCTTCCCTTTAATGGTCCTGCCAACTTATTATTATTATTATTATTGTATTTATTGAGCGCAGACCTAGCTGCGAGAAGCAACTGAGCGCTTTACAGAGGTATACAACAATAGAGATGCATAATGGAGCGCTTTTCAGAAGTAATAACAGAACAGAATGCAGCGGTGGTAGGATACAGAGGGGCACAGAGGAGGGGTACAGCTGTACCGGATGGCGGGAAGGAGAGAGGCGGGTCGTGTCCCGCTAGTCAGGTGGCACGCGGGCGACGTGATGGACTAGGTGTTGAGGAGGAGAGGCTCCTTGAAGAGGTGGGTCTTGAGTTCCTTTCTGAATTGGAGTGTGGGGGCGAGTGTGATGCTGACAGGGGAGGAGGTTCCATAGTGTTGGGGCGTTGGCAGAGAAGGCTTGTTTTCTGGTCCTTTCCTTTATGCAGCGGTGGGTTTGAAGTCTGCAGCTTCTTCTTTTGCCACCGTTGCGGGGGCTGGGTTGTTCCTGGTGTTTGCCCCTCAGTCTTTGATGGCTTCATCCGTTTTGGATTTACTGGCACCAGATACCTTGCAGTAGTCATCGCACTTACATCCATCCCCCCACCTGTCTGGATTTACCCGCTTCTGGCATCCCTGGAGATCCTCGGCACTTTGAAAGCACGGCAGGGTTCTTTTACTCCGTGGGCACTTGGATATTAGTCCTCAGTAATGACACCGGTATCCATAAGGTGAAGCCTTCACTGGGTTACTCTTCCTTCCCTGGCTACCGTTCCTTCTTAGGACAATAGCACTTTGTGAGGCTGGGGGTATTGTCGTGGGCTGGTCCAATTGTTGGTCTTTGTTATGCTGTAACAGTAAGTACTGAGACAAGGAAGAGAGACCTGCAGGTAATGCTCTGATTACTTCCCGGTCATTTTCTTTTCTTCTAGTCCTCCTCTTCCTCGTCACAGTAGTTATGCCTCTCCCTAAGATCATCCTAGTTTGTTTCGTATGGACAGGAGGATTCTGGGACATGTCAGTGCTTGATGCCCTGGATGAGAGGGTGACCGGTTATAAAACGATCTTAGAAATGATAGGATTTTTGCGAAAGGGTTCTGTTGGAAGCCAGATGGACTTCCTGAGGGGAGGAGCAGCAGTGGGCGTACTGAAGATTCCCAGTAAGTATTCGGAGCGTTAACCTTCAAGACAATGATACCGAGCGCTGCAGGGAGCTAACACGAAGACCTGAATTAACATTATTGACCCTAAGCATGTACCACGTGTGTCTTACACATGTTTTGTGAAGCACACTTAACTGCAGGTTGTACATGAGCTACGTGTGCAAGATTTAACATTCAGGGCTGCCTTCCCTGACACTCCCAAATCCATTACCAGTTTCTGTGATGCTCTATTGACACAGGATTATTTCATGAATGTGCGGTCATGTCCTAGCAGGTTTAATGCGAGACAATGTGTGTACAAACATGTGAAGTTTCTGGAGCACGTCCAGGTGTTCTTTGAGGGCATGCCGTTTATGCAAGGATTCAAATTGTGTTGAAACGCAAAAGCATATCTATGCTTCATGGGTCTACATTTTGTGCACAGTGAAAGTTTGTGGCCTACTTGTAGTGTCCCCGGGGGTAGGTTACTCGATATCTCACACAGCCTGCTACGCGCTCTAGCCACAAAAGGGAGACGGAGGCGGGAGCTTGTAGTCAACACGTCTTTATTCAAAGATCACCCAAACCGGAACTAACTTCTCTCTTTCATGCCCCTCCTCTTCCCTTTGCCCTGTGTCCCTCCCCACATGACATAAGTGAGTGACGACACCACACCCCCGATACTAAACATAAAGTCCTTTGTTCAAGACATTACTTCAATGAGTGGGTGAGGTTTCTTTCTTGTTCTTTGGGATCGCTGACTGGTTTCCTCAGACAGCCCTGGTGACATCCAGGGTAGGCTTTCAGTGCTGGAGTCCTCTTCATCTCCCTCGTAGGACACATCACTTTCAGAAAAGTAAACTGGTGAGATGTGCGGATCAGCAGCTGGTACGATTCCGGGCATCCGCTTGAAGTGTGAGGAGTTTCTTGTTGTGGTCTTTCTATCGCCCTCAGTGGTGATGAAGGATCCTTTTATATGTACTATGGTGAGCGGTTCCTCATTGAATGCAGCCATGTTCTTGCGACCTTGGGGTTGCTTCACGACGACCACATCCCCTGGTTCTAGGTTGTTTTCTTCAGCTTGCCTTCTTCCATCTGCTGCTTTCTTCATGTCCATTTTCCTTGAGGTATCTTGTTGTCGCATTTCAGAATCACCCTTATATCTGTCATCTTCTGACGCGATGTGGGGGAGTCGAGTTCTTATGCTTCTTTCGAACATCACCTCTGAAGGTGTCTTTCCCGTGGTGCTGTTTGGGGTATTACAGTAGTCATGCATCAGTTGACACAGCAACTTCTCCACAGGCTCTCCTGTGAGCCGAGCTATTTGAGTTGTGTGCTTGATGTTGCTCATGAACCTCTCTACAGTGCCATTTGCCTGGGGCCATAGGGGTGTTATTTCGCGATGTCGAAAACCCATGTATTCTGCAAAGGTTTTGAAATCTTGTCCCGTGAAGGGAGGCCCGTTGTCTGTTTTCACAACTTTGGGGATGCCATAGGTGGCAAACATTCTGTCCAATGCGGGAATTGCATGATACGCTGCTGTGGGCGGTACGACCTGTAAGTCTGGGAATCTTGAGTATTCATCGACCACTACAAGGATGTGTTCACCTCCTTCAAGTGGTCCGAAATAATCCACGGCGACTTCCTCCCATGCTCCCTTTGGTAGTTCGGTTATGCATAGGGGTTCGGGTCTGGTGTGCGGGTTTTTTAACCGCACAAGTGGGGCAGTTCTTGAGCAGTTCTTCCACACGGTCGTCGAGATGAGGGAACCATAGCTTTTGCCTCAGCATTCTTTTTGTGGACACTATTCCTCTGTGCCCTTCATGTGCCAGCTCGAGGACCTTTTGCCGTAAGCTGTGTGGAATTACCAGTTTCGTGCCTTTTAGTAGCAACCCTTTGTCTGATTTGGCAAGTTCTTCTTTGACGGCCAACAGGCACGTGATGTCCAGTTTAGCGTCCTTCTCCACAATTTCTTTGAATTTAGCTTGCTTTCAGCGCCCTGTCTCCAGGCATCTCATGATGATCTGTAGACCTTGATCTGCATTTGACTCCTGGGCTATTTGTTCTGCATTGAGGCCTCGTGGAGTGTTGCCCTGGATCACAAATCTGATGTAATAGTCCGCTATGGACGGGTCTGCCGTGCACTCCTCGATTGGGTGCCACGAGAGGAAATCTGCTGAATTCGTCTCCTTTCCTGGCCTGTGAATTATGCTGAATTGCTAGTCTTGTAACCTTAATGCTCACCGTACTATCCTTGGTGGCATTTTTGCTTGTGGGTTTCCTTAGATGAACAGTAATGCCTGGTGGTCTCTGATGACCGTGAACGGTTTCCCGTAAACGAATAGGTGAAAATATTCGCAGGCCCATACTACTGCAAGCCCCTCCTTTTCAGCCTGTGAGTAAACCTGTTCAGTTTTTGATAGACTCCGGCTTACGTATGACACAATGTGTTTTGCGTGTCCTTCTCGCTCATCCAGTTGGGTCAAGATGGCCCCAAGGCGGACTGGGCTTGCGTCCACGATTAGTTCTGTGTGTCTTCTGGGGTCCAAGTAGGCCATGTTCTTGGCATCCGCAATTCTATTCTTAGCTGAAACGCCTCTTGGCATTTGTCAGACCATTTGAATTCTGAGTCAAGCTTGGTGAGTGCTCTGAGGGGCTCACTGACTGATGCAACGTCCTTAATGTATCGCGTGCAATAGCTTGAGATCTGAGGTCATTGATAGAGTTAGGTGGTTCTGTGCCTGTGAGGGCACTAACCTTTTCGGGTTCAGGTGTCATTCCTCTTTCGGAGAAGGTGTGACCAAATAAACACAGTGTTTTCTTTCGGAATTCGTATTTCTCTTTGTTGAAGGCAAGTTGGGCTTCTTCCAGAGCCATGCACACTTGCATGAGCATGTCATCATGATGTTCCTGCGTATGACTGACCAAATACTAGGATGTCATCACTGTAGTTCAGACAGTTTGGCACATGCTTGATCACATTGTGGATCTCTGACTGAAAAATCTCTGCTGCAGACAAGACTCTGAAGCTGAGCCGTTTCTATCTGTATAGGCCTAGATGAGTAGCAAAAGTGGTGATGTATCTGGACCTTTTGCTGAGTTCCAATTGGTGATACCCTTTGTTGAGGTCCAGTTTCTAGAAGATTGTGGTCCCATTTAGTAGATGCACCAACTCAGCGATTTGTGGAGCTTGGTGTCGCTCCCTCGGGATGGCTTTATTTGGTCATCGCATGTCCACACATATGCGGATGTTGGAGGAGTCTGTTTTGGGACACCCATGGTGTGGGTCCTTCTTCCGGCTCGATGATGTTTGCCTCTAGGAGCTTGGTTAGTTCATTTTCCACCTGTTTCTGTATGTTGATGGGGATTCCTCTGTAGTGCTGTGCCACTGGAGGGATGTTGGCGTCAATATGTAACTCGATTTGCCTGCCTTTCAACTTTCCTAGACCCTTGAACAGTGCTGGGAATACCTGATCAATGCTTACGGTAGGGTCCAGGTATTTGTGTACCATAAGTCTGTACAGGACATGGATCAGGCCCATTTCAATGGCCGCTTTGTAGCTGAGGATGCATCCACTGTCAGTTGCTTCCAGGACATGCATGGGTATGTCTCGTGCATGGTCTTTGTACCTGCATGATGCTATGAAGAAACCTTTACAGGCTAAAGCCATCTTGGAGCCGTAGGGGAATATGAGCGTTCTGGCAGGTTGTCGGCGGGGTGCCTGGGGTATGCTGTTGTACACCTCTTCACTCACGTTAACAGTGGCCACAGTGTCCAGCAGAAATTCAGCTGCTGTCTCATTGACTTGAATCATCAGGATCGGGCAGTTGTGTTCCCTAAGGTGTACAGGTATCCCAGTTTCCCTGGTTCACCCTTGGGTCTTTCACTTAGTCTGGTGTTGTCTTCCGAGGATACACTCGATGCTCTGTCAGATTGTGATTGTTCTACTAGGTATCTGATGTATCTTCGAGGTCTCCTTCTTTGTCTGGATGTCGTGGACTTGTCTCTCCAGTCATTTGAGGTCCTCTCCCATCTCTTGTCTGACTGGTCTTCTCGATATTTGCGACTTGTGGGGTCATTCTGGTGGTTTATCATGCTGAATGGGCTGAGTTGACTCTGCTCCTTGTCTGGTGCTAGTCGTCCATTTCTCCCAACTCCAGGCATCTTGCTGCGAAATATGAGGCAGACCGCCTTGTAGTGATTTTCGCAGCACAGGTGGAGCACACTGCCCCATGGCAGGGCATTGTCTTTCATGCAGGTATGCGTGACCGCATCTGTAGCAGAATGGGTCACTGTTGCCCTTCGAGGCACTTTCGAGCCTGTGTAGACTCTCGTGTTTCCCGTGAGTGATCTTGATGTCGTCGAGTCCTTCAACTTGTGATGCTAATGCTGCGTCTGAACATGCTATGTATTGTATCTCCTCCAAATTTCGTGGTTTTTGTAGTAGTCGTCTCCTGAAGTCAGCGCTCTCACATCCGAATATGATCTGTGAGCGGAGTGCTTTTTCATTGGAGTACGTATTAAAGTCGCAATATTTCATTTTTACTCTCAGTCTCATCACGATTGCGTCCATGGTTTCACCCTTGATTTGTTTGGTGGTGTGAAAAATGTGTCTTTCATAGTCCACATTGGTGTGTAGTGTGAAGTATGGTGAGTGAGGGTTGTCTTCAGTTTAATGTAAGTGTCTGTGTCGCATTCTGGAATTTCGTCCAGTATGTCTCTTACATTTGAGCCTATGGCATGGGTCAGTAGGCTGTTTTTTTTCATCGTCAAGTGTGCCAACTGCTCTGAGGCACACCTCGAAATCCCTCACCCACCTCTTTCACCATGATCCCAGAGTGCTGGTGTCACTTAGGTCAAAGTTGGAAGGCAGCTGAGCTAATAAGCTGTCTGACATTCTTGTAGGCAGCCCACGGGCAGGTGTTATCTGTACCGTTAGTGAATCATCCCCCGACATTGTGAGTGGCTTTTTACACTTGGTGGTGGTCAAACTCACTGTTTGGGCTTAAAGTTCTGTCTTTAGTGCGTGTGCTACGTTATCATTGCGCTCCCTGCATGTTTAAATATGCGCTGTCCTCCTACCTTGAGGAACATCTGCGTTCCCACCTGCAGATGATGGGCCGCTCACTCGAAGGGCGGGGCTTTTTCCCGCCACACGCGAAAAAAAATGTGTGCCGCCTTTGCACAGCTTTTCACCTTTGTCATAGGCGGGAGATAGAACTCTCACACCGCCCAGATTTTACCCAGTTCTTGGTCCGGAACCGCTTTGCCTTGGGCGGCGTTAAAAGTTCTATGAGCAGGAGAAGACGGTCTCACACTGCCCAGGGTGCCCACTTCGGTATGGAGCACTGCACCGTTGCCGTTGGCAGGAGATTTTCTCAATAACGCCCAGACCGCGTTGTTATAGCGGGGAGCCTACGAACTTCACCCGCTGGCATTTTCACCGTTTCCGTCGGCGGGGAGTTTGTGCTCCTCAACCCGCCCCGAATGCTATGCGAGGTGTGTGTGGCCAGCTGCTGGCAGAGAGCTGCAGAGTTCCACCCGCCTTTTCTTCCGTCCGTCTTCCGGATCGAGAGACTGCCCGTGGCTCGAGCAGCGACCGTGTCCATCCGCGAGCGCAGGCATCCAGAAAGGGAAGATGCTGGTTTTGCGGGGAAGTGCGTCCCACTTCGTCGCCAATGTAGTGTCCCCGGGGGCAGGTTACTCAATATCTCACAAAGCTTGCTACGCGCTCTAACCACAAAAGGGAGATGGAGGTGGGAGCTCATAGTCAACATGTCTTTATTCAAAGATAACTGAAACCGGAACTAACTTCTCTCTTTCATGCCCCTCCTCTTCCCTTTGCCTCGTGTCCCTCCCCACGTGACATGAGCGAGTGATGACACCACACTACTGATGCTTTTTGAAATTGCTTAATGTGAGGCAAGCAGGCATCCTGGATTCCAGCCTTAGGGAATTATTGCAGACGTGTTTTATTCTCGTAGACATTAAATGATTTGAATTGTAGATTATTTCATTGATTTGTCTAAGGGTTTACACATGTGTGGTTGGTAATTGTGAAAGGTTTGTTACAAACCGAGGCCCAATATATATAAAAACGTGTTTTTTTATCCTAACAGGCGCTGGCTCAAGAAGGAGGGGCAGAAAGAAAAGGACTAGAGTGAGGACCGAAACCAAGCAACACAGACTTCAAAACGAAGAAACGTACAACCTGGAGGTGCAGCCTGCCCACAGTCACTTCCGGATTCACCAGCGGACCCCAGGAGTGTCTGACACAAAGCAAGGCAGACAGATTGTCAAAAAAACAGACTGACAGGACAGGCAGTAAAACGCGAGAGATATTAACACAGGACGATAGGGAACAAGGAAGACGCTCAGGCAGAAGGACCGGAAGGGGCGGGTAGATATGCAAGTTGACAGACAGGTAAGCACCCGGACAGTTTGAGATACAGATGAACAGGGAGATAGAGATGCCTACTACTGACAGACAGACGGGTCAACATCATACAAGACAGTCAGACTGCAAAGATTAACGGAGACAGACTGCAAATGGTTACAAACGCACACCACAATCACACAATGCTGGCCCTCATTAGTTACAGCATGACCAGGAAGATGATGATTTCGATGGCACAAGCACACCTGTGACCCCTGCATGCACTTGTCCTGCTTCACTGTACGCCCGCCTGTGCAAGGCCAGGGCTGCACAATGTTCTAAGGCACGTGCTTCACTGGGACTTCAATGCGCTCACACCCATTCAACGCGCCCGACAGGTGGGTTACAGGCGGCTCTTCTGGCCTCCCTTGCGCCGTGAAGCCTTCACCACAATCTTTGTTTCTTCCACAGGGGATGGGGGGTGGGGAGGGGGTCAGCTATGGATCTACCGGCGGACATTTAGATGCAGCGCTCTCCTCTAGGGTTCAGTCCCCGGTGCCTTCTGGCCCAAGGTGCAGTGCTGCATCTCTGGTCAGTTGTGAGTCTGAGATGAAGCACTGTAGCTCGGGAAGGGGGGAAGTCTGCGGCCTCGAAGACAAAGAAGAAGAAGGAGGAGGTGGAGGTGGTGGCCACGAACAAGTCCTTGGAAAAACTGGTGCACCTCACACACCGATCTGCCAAACTCCCACAGAATCACCAGCAATGTGTTGATTCCAACAGTGTTGTACTTCTTGTGGTTGTAATTGTTGAACAACTTTACCAATATTTTCTTTTGCCTGTAAAAGGAGGTAAAATCAGAGTTATTTGGAGGGACATGCGAGCTGTAGTGCTACCATGGAGTTCAAGCAAGACAGCACTAAACAAACACATCAGTTGAGTGGAAATGGTTGCTCTAATGTGGCAGGTCAAAAAACATGCTCTATCCTGGGTTCTCACTTTTAACACATTAAAACATCCCATGAACATACCACTAGACTCATAGCCCACCCCACTCCCCTGCCTTGTTACTGCTGCCTGGCCTTGCCAGCCCATCTGCCAGGCAGTCAAAATTGTCCCTCCCTAAACTTCACCAAAACTGCGCAGCACTCTCTAACTTTCACCAACTAAAAGTCAACTTGTAATTCCGGTTATAAACTCAGGCAACTCTACTGACCCACCAGTCCAACAACAAAGACAGTTGCAGCACATATTTCATAACCTCTAAAGACCCCCAACCTGTCACAAAAAAGTCTGTCCTATTGCAAAGCATGATTAAAGTTAAAGTAAGAATGAGTGGGCAGGCTGAAATCTCCAGGAAAAAATGGTGTCTTCCTCCAGCACATTCCCTACTTCATACCATGCCCCAACAACCCCCGTTGGCCCTCAGCCAATTTCCGGGCTGACGCTTTGGCTAACCCACTCCTTCAAATGCCCGTGCTGGGGGCGTGGGGATGGGACCGACTGTCGGCTGCGTCCATCCAGGATCTCTTTCTACATTAGAAAAAGGTGGAACAATGGCAAGGGGGAAAAGGCATAAACGTGGCACATGTCAGACCTGCATGGCAAACCCAGTTAAAATGGCTAAATGGGCAGAGCCTGGTGGTGTGGGCATTGCTAGGTGGGAGGGGGCTGATGGGGCTATAGCTATGGGTCTTTTGGTTATATCCGGATAGAAGCTCAGGGGCTACAACCAAAGGCCGAGCACTGACATTAGCCTAGCCCCTGATCTTTTCCAGACCTAGCAACACCCCTCCCTGGGTATGGCAGCAAAGGGTGTGGGTATGACTAACGAGCAAATGTTAGCTGCACTCCCACTATTCCAACTGTTGAAGGCAGTCAAACGGCAGAGAGTCCACCCGTTAAAAACAGTAAACCTTTTGGCAAATAGAAGACACGGTTGCAATGTGTCCATCACTTGGATGTAGCGTGCAGATTGGGAGCTGCCTAACACAAGTTTGTTTCCCCTCTTTCTTCACTCGCCTTTACATGGAAAGCCTGTGACCCGACCTTCCCTTCAGCTTACCGCAAGTAGCACACTGGAGCCGCAGGGCTCCAGCCCCCCAAAAAATAGTTGGGGGGCTTGGACGTATGAACTGGGAAGTGATGTCACAGTAAGTGAAAGTAAATTGAAAGAAATGTGCATATTTCACTTTTGGATATCTTTCCCATCTCAAGAAAGAGCACAGAGCAAATAAGTATTTGCTAAGCGGACAGATTTTCTTAAAAGTATTGCTGCCCAAGTCGAAAATAAGCGCCAATATTGTATGGCTTAGAATATGCAGCAAACTATGCCTTGTCCAGCAGAATGTCGATATGTTATATTTCACTACGAAGGGTGACAGGTTAGTGTGGTGTTGTGGCTTACATTTCTGGGTTTGCAACGGCGTGTACTTGGGTTCGAATCCCGGCCTCGGCTCCTCTTGTAATTTCTTTCCCTAACAAATGAGTGAACAGTGTCCACCTGCGTGATCTGACTTGGGATTCTTGAATATCCTCTGAGAATGTTCTGACTTCAGATGACGCACTCTCGTTAAATTAGCAGCCATTTGTTGCAAAAAAATGTAACAGTTCATTAGTTTTCAGGAAATACAATTTGATTTTCTAATATCTTCTATTGGCTGAGCCTATGTTGGACATCCCAGTTTTAGCCACACACTCTTTCACAAATTTATCGTTGCATGTACTAGGTGTTGTTTGGATATGTGTCCACCTATGGCCAGTTCCTGCCCCTCCCGCACAAAACACCCGCTCATGAGAACTCTTTGAGCTCACTTTAATCAAGCCTTACCATCCGGCTTTGCATTCAAAGTGCCTGCCAGGGTTTGTTCAAAGCAGTCTTCTGAGAGTTATTGACTTCCTTCGGTTTGTTAACCTGCTTCTGGTGGTATAAAAATGTCTCACTAGGCCGACTTCAGCCCCTCGATTTATAAGCACTCTGTGTGTCCTTCACTGAAGTCTTATTAAAACCAAGTATTGGTAAATCCACTGAGGTCCTTTATAAAACAAGCATTGGCAAAGCCAACATTTTTGCTTGTGCATAAGTTGTAAGCTTTCAGCAGGCACTGCTATTAGATGCCCAGGTACTCGCACCATTTTGCACCTGCTAACAACAATGGGTAGTTAATACCATTAAGGCGATGCGTGGCAAGTGCTGTTCCCATACCTACAGAAAAGTCCAAACGGTTGGCATTGCCAGTACTTGTTTCATTTCCCATACTTTATGTGTAGACTTTGTTTATTTTTTGCTTATGTAGCACTCATGCCTTTACAATCACTTCAAAGCGCATGGGAAGTGGAAAGGAGCAAAGACAGGAGATGGCGAGCAATAAGGAAGCATGAAGGAAAGTGCAGATCCAGAACATGGGGTAAAAGCAAAGGCTTCAGCAAGACAGCAAGGCAAGATGGCGGCAGGGCCTAGCTTGAAACTCAAGTTAAGCTTGAGTCAGCCACTCGGCTTGTCCACCTCTGACTCACACTTTACACCCCTATCACATCTTGATCACCACACATGTGCTCTGATTCTGAAGAACCGTTTTGCTATACAGTTGACTGAAATATCTCCTCATCCCAGGGACCTCCTCTTTCTAAGCCCTGTTACTATTACCCAGTGTACTGGTACACAACATCTGAACCGCCGAAAGATGAACGGCTGAGTCAGCCTTACCGGGATTCAGACCTGTGATTGCGCAGCCTGCGCCGCCATCTTCTCGGCGGATATGCAGATGTCTGAGGCAAGCAGTTAACTCGCTGAGCTATATTACCAGTTGCTCTGAGGGGATGTGGTGCGAGACCGACCCTGGAATGGAATGTTTCTCATTGATTACCTTAGTGAGTGTGCTCTCCCTCATAATCAAAGCTGATTATTGCGTATAAACTGCAGTACAAATTATACACATTCTACAGGATCATGAACACATCCCTCCTCTTCAGTCCTCTACCAAACAAGGGCACCTTCAAACCTTCATATCAAGGTGTGGGGAAATACTGAGGGGGTGCATACACAACTGTACAGATTGGGGGGCCTTGAAATAACTGAAGTCGAAAAGGGGGTGTTTACAAGTGAGGCTTTGCAGGTCCTTATCTTCTGCACTGGCCTTGCTTCTGAGGTGCAATCCCTTGATACAGGACCTGATGGTATCATCTGGTGTGTAGATTGTCATGGGCCATGCAGTGTAATGCTGATCACAGAAGCCACCCTCCTTGGAATGTTACCAATCACATGTATTACCGATTGATGTACTGCTCCATCATGGCGCCCTGTTTTGCCCTGCCTCTCCTTAACACCTGCTACTTTCACTGCACATTGTGTCATTACGCCCATGTTTGATGTCTCGGATACAAAGATGGCCCCTACTAACCTTGTGCAATCTCCCGCAGTAAACTTAGATCATAGCTCGCCACACCACCTCAAATCAAACACAGCGACCAGACCCTCCCCAAGTACAGACCAGACATACACCAAAACATGGCCACACTTGAAACTAAGACCCCCCCCCACTAGCCGCCCACAGTACAAGAACACTCAAACCCACCACAATAGACATTGGCCTCAGAATACACCCAGGCCACATCTTAATGGACTATAAACTTAAATAACCCTACAATGTCTCTTTATTTCATGTTTCCCATTTTGAGAATAATTTGTTGCCCATTTTAGAGAATGGGAGTTTTCACCAGCCACATCCACCCCCCAGGCCCTCCCCCACCCCTCCATTCTGTCCCTGGCCCTTTTCGTCCCTTCTTTTATGGCCCTTGCGGGCTTACACCAATATGTCTCCCTTCCCTGTATTTTTTTTCTGAATGGTGGGGTCCAAACGTTGGGTTCTCCATGGATTTTTGAAACCTGTGACTGAACATGCCATAACACGCCTTGACGCTTGCACACATATAGTGTCATTTGTTTACGACCTGTACACATCAACAGAACACCAAGCACCCCTGAACTTCCTCTTCTGCTCATACTAAGCATTCCCTGCACGAGTGCCGCGAGATCATGAAAATGCCAACAGCTGCACTATATAACCCACAATCCCAAGTCCTAGCAATGTGCAATTTCTTGAGCACGTTACGGTGGAGGGAGTTATGTAGTTTGACAAATCCATGATTGGGCGCCTGATGAGAAACTGATGGTATGGAAATATCCCCCTGTGCAAGAATTGCGAGCTACAGAACCCACTGTCATTCTCCAAAGACAGCGCCAAGAAGACCCCTCAATCCACTGGGCCGAGAACTCTGACCTTGTCCTCAAGGTCCAGTTTTCCCAGGAATCCCTTGTGTGCTGGGATGGGGATTCCTGGAAATACTGTTCTTGGGGTCAAGGCTTGGCAACCGGAAGGGTCCTTGGCTTGTTTCTTCACCCTTCATGCCAACCTTGCGGACCCTGCTCTACCCGCCTTCTATTGCAATGTCTGCTATGTGCATTGGGAATGCTTCTTGGAATGTTTACGCCAATTATGGTAATAATGTATTTGTTTAAGTATATGTTACTTTAACTTAATAAAGCTGTGTTTACAAGTTAGATGCACACTGCAGAGATGGCAACTTTCTCATGTCATCAGAGGTATTGCGATCCAGTCGTGGATTTTGCACCAAGAGCACTTGCATGCTGGAACTTGTAGGCCCACGCTCATCAAACAAAAAACAACATTATTGGGCTCAGCATCCTGTGTGCCCTGCTGATTTAGGGCAGGGTAAACATACTTTCAATTTCCTGGATAATAGCCACCTATTTTTGTGAATAGATGTAGATGATGGCCATCACTACATCATCCTTTTCTACATATGTGCTTTGAGATCATATGAATGGTATACAAATGTGCTATACAAATGCCCAATAACATAACATTACATATGTTTATGCATACATCAATTGCTTTACATTTTCCGAAGTTAGATTAATTGAAATAGAATGCACTGTGTGCCATAGAAAGTGACTGCAAACTGCCATTATGCAATGCAGGTATATACTTTTATGAGCCCCGAGGAAGCACCATACAGCGTGAAACACATATTGCCTGGATTAAAGTGATTCATTGAATTTTGATTAATTTTGCAGTTGAAAATAAAATAAACTTGATTCAATGTTTTTCCGTGCATTTCAATTTGAAGCAAGCACTTTTCTAGCTGCAGGAAGAGCAGCGCTGGATCAGTCATGCAGGTAATTTAGCAGCTTTTCTCGTCTTTCCATCTCTTATTCTAGCGCACAAATTTGGCATTGTAAAAATATGTTTTGTTGTACTTTTTATTTACTGTCAAAAATAAACATTGTCCCTGCACGAACACGCACTGCCGTTTCAGTCCTTCCTGTGGTCAAACATGTGTACCCCAAGGACGTCATTTAACCAACATGCCTGGGGGGGTGGAAGTGACATCACATGACCCTTGACCCCCTGATGACATCACAGGAAGTGATGCAATTTGACCCCCTCTTCCTAAATGACATCACAGAAAGTGATGGCTAACGACCTTCAGATTTTCTAGATGCATTTAGCACTTGTGTTTCCAGGTGCTTTCATTTCAGCTATATATAAGAACCGAGGCATGATTTGTCCACGATTACACATTTGGAGAATGCCATTTTCCAGATTCGAGGTGGGTTCTATATGTAAAACATACATAATGCAGTATTTCTAACAGGATAACCGAAATCTGTAATGCAGGCTACAGCTAGTGTATGAAACATCTATAGATCAATGGACACAGAAGTATGTGTTATCTGTGCGTTGCTGTGTTAAAGAAGCCAACAAAGCACTGACCTGTCGAGGCGTGCGCTGATGTTTAACCAGGAGAAAAATGCTGTACGAGCAAGGCCTGAACATTAAATCATTGACCAGGATTTAGTATTAACAAAATTCCCTGGTAATAAATGTTCGATTCAGCTACTACTACGATAGAAGAAACCTATTAGACTGGTCTGCGTGCACAAAGGGGGGTGCACCTGATAATGTTATCTTTGCTGGAGTATAATATCTGGGAAAGTTTCTTTCAATATACCCAATAACCCCCCGCCCCATAGTTTTTATTATCTTAAGTGTAATACTGGGTGCTAGAGGACTTTTAAAAAAAACACCATTTAATGTAATATTATTGCTGCACACATAAATTCATAGCACAATTATTTAAAATTGAAAACACCCACGAGTTGCCTCTCACCCGGGAACTCACTGGCAGACTTCAAGGCGCACACTGCACACATGCCTTTTGTCAGACCCAGTGGTGGCTAATGGCGTAGCACAAAATTTGGCAGCTCCCCTGCGAGACATGCTGTGTGCCCCCTCCCCCCAAGCTCCATAACAAAGCACAGGGCTCGCCACAACCCGGGCCGGTCAGGACCACCACGTGTGCAGAATGTCCATGATGATTATGCCACTGCAGGGGAATGCACTACTGCAAGTGAAAGAAGTAAATACGTTTTTCAATCAAAGATTACATCTTTAACGTAACATAGAGAGAAGGGGCAGTGCCTGGTCCACAAATATAGCAGCCACCAGTGGTGGCTGGTGAGTTTTTTTTTTTTGGAGGGTGTAAACATTTGCCACAAGTATGTGATTGCAACTGAGCAAATTCTCAGGGCCTTGCACACAAATGCATCCCCTTTCAACCACCAGTCATTCACCCATACATCTCTCGCACTCACTCACACTGGATTCACCACACAGGCACACACCAAACCGCACCCAGAACAGTCAAACACACACTACCACATGTATGCTCCTTCACCCACCAGTCACTCATTCACACCTTTTCTTACATGCACTCATTGCATTCTCTACACAGGCACACTCCCACCCACCCAGAACATTCAAAAACACACCATCACATTCATACTCATTCATCCACCAGTCACTCACACACACACATTCTCTTACATCCACTCATTGCATTCTCTACACAGGCATACACCCCTCCACTCATTGCATTTGCTACACAGGCAGACGCCCAACCACCCAGAACATTCAAAAATACACATTACATCAAATCACTTCTCATTCACCCACCAGTCACTCACAACTTCTCTTACATCCACTCATTGCATTCTCTACACAGGCACACACCTACCCACCCAGAACATTCAAAAACACACATCACATCACTTCTCATTCACCCACCAGTCAATCACACTTTCTCTTGCATCCACTCATTGCATTCTATACACAGGCACACACCTACCCATCCAGAACATTCAGAAACACACATCACATCACTTCGCATTCACCCACCAGTCAATCACACTTTCTCTTGCATCCACTCATTGCATTCTATACACAGGCACACACCTACCCACCCAGAACATTCAAAAACACACATCACATCACTTCTCATTCACCCACCAGTCAATCACACTTTCTCTTGCATCCACTCATTGCATTCTATACACAGGCACACACCCACCCACCCAGAACATTCACAAACACACATCACATCACACCACTTCTCATTCACCCACTAGTCACTCACACCTTCTCTTACAGTCACTCATTTATGTATTTAGAAATTCAAGAAAATCACAAACTTTTAATATATGGGGCAGCAATCACCAATGTGGTGACAACAACAAATAGGAAGGTAGGCAATGCACTTAATTAAACCCTTTAGCAACACAGATAGAAAACACCAGGGAATGGAAACACTTTTGGATTTACGGAAAGATAGCACTCAAGTTAGGATTTCCCCCTTCAGAATTCCCTCAACCCACAAATAATCACTTCTGAATGGATCTAAAGAAGCAGCAGGTAATCAGGAATAAGGAATAGGAAACAAAATTCGAATCCAACCTTCCCTCCTCAAATGAGAATGAAAAATGTATTGGAAACCCTTGCAATGTTAAAATGACACTTGGAAATGGCTGTACAAAACAATGAATGTGTGCAAAATCCTTAAATAAGCACAATTCCTTACGGGAGCAACACTGGAAAGATACTAGCAATCATAAGCAATAGATTGAGAAAAAGCATACAATTTAGAAATTGAATGGAAAGTTTAAAATAATTTATAATCGAAATCACACGTGTAAAACCTTTCAAAAATGCCAATTTCCGCCTGAAATTAACCAGACGGTTTTTGATAAAAACGGGTGAAATTCACTGATTAGTTGGTTTGTAGCTATAGCTCTTAGGTACAATCTGGAAGTGAAATTAGGTTTCTATCTGGAAAATTGAGTGAGTTATGCAATATCTAGTGAGGTACGTTTTTGAGAAAATGAAGGCGCGAAAAGGCAAAGAAATCAGTTTTGGCAAGGAACAGTTTTACTCTACGCAAGAGCATTCGGCTAGACTACCAGATTGAGACACAGTAAGTTCCAGAGTTGATCCGCGGAATCAACCCTAGTTCCCCAGTGCCCGCCCTGGCGGAACCAGTCTGATCACTCGAAATAGGATTGATAGTTTAGGATTTACACAAAACAGAATTACTAAAAAGAGCTGGCACTATCACAATAAATCAAGGACAGGGTGGCAAGAATGATTTTGACAGTATTACAAGTTATCAGGATAAGTATAGGATGACTTAGAGATGGATAGAGACAAAGCAGGATATGTAGACAATGGATTTCTATGGGGTAGGGATGATACTTACAGTCCTCTTTATTTTAGGATATTGGACCGTCAAGGGTTCTGGTCAATACATGACAATGCGCATGGCAAGACAGCTGGGCAGTTCGGTCCCCGGAGGGCACTGGACTGGCACTGGACTGGAACCTCTGGTAACTGGATACTAAGAATCAGCTAGATGGCAGGTTTGCAGCAGGCATGCATTTTGTGAGCAGCAACCTAGGTTAATTCAGGATGCTTCCTAAAACACCACAGCTTCCCTTAGTTATTGGGATTTTTTGAATTGCGGCCTAGCTGAAGCAGGATCAGCAAGGTTTTGGCCTTGTGGTTGGGATCTGGAGTCTAGATGAATAATGTAAGATGAAGACAGGAACAGGACAGGACGCTGGGCAGGAAATTAGGAACCGGTCAGGAATCAGAGTGTCTTGTGTGTTGTCAGGGGCTCTTATTTATAATGTCAGGTGACATCATCACAGTATATGACAGGGGCAGGCTTTACTACACACACCTATAACAATAGGATTGGGCAAGAGTAGAGAAGTCTCCGCCTAGTTTTTCGCTGGTTGGATCTCAGAAAAATGATGTCATTTTTATGGGGTGATTTTTACAGTGTCCAGAAACCTCCCATAGTTACTGGCACTAAAATCTAATTTTGCCACAAACACATATTTACACAATTGCAACCTTATATTAAATCAGATACACAGGTTACATATTTTCTTCCTCACATTTAAATCCAAAACCCCAGTCTGTGAGGCTTGGTTTCGCCCCTCTGACAGTTTTTCGCGCTTTTGAATGGGATTCATATTACTCAAAATTCTGCAACTTTATACATGGGTGGGGATTGCCATGAGGAATGTATGTACCAAAATGTAGGTCAGCAATATTAATATTTTTCTTGTAAATACAGCCCCCACTTTTACTTTTACACTGTAAAAATTCCACATGTTTACCAATTTTGGCAACTGAGTTTTAAGTCTTTTTAAAGTTCTTTATAAAATAGTCTTTACAACAAATGGGAGTCACTGCTTGTCATTTTTTCTTTGCTGCTGACATCTCCTTTCAAGCAGGATGAGGGTTTTCCTCAGCCTGATAGAAGTTATATGGTCTCTCACACCTCCGGCTTCCTTTGCTGGGAACAGCATTATCCCAGCCTGGAGCACAGATGAATTTCTGACGAGCTTGTGAATTTTCTTTGTCCTGGAAGTTTATGGTGTGCCTCCCTTCCTAGAGGAAGTTACAGGGCAGGCACTTGAATAACTGTTTTTTCTTGGTAGCTGCAAACTCACCCTATTTGTTTTAATCTTTATTTTCTCATTCTGAGTCTTGAATTAAAACCTGTGAAATAGAAATAGCCTATGTCTGTATTTACCACCAGCCACAAACCTCTTCAACATTGCTGGGTAATGGCAGGCTTTCCTGTAACAGTTTACATTTTAAATGCACATTTTCCTACTTCAGTTTTGCAAAAGCCCATTTTACACGTGTTTAAAACTGCTAGCCTTTCTTTCATTAAATTTGGTTTGGCAGCCCCATCTGCCTTTGCAATACTGCCTTGCAGCCAAAGTAATTTTCCTAGGAGCATGAGTTTTATCTGAACACTGATACATGAAACTGACCAGGCTCAGATAGTTAAAGTTCTTTTGAAGACAGCTGGTGTTTGATACATTGTGGAGAAATACATGTGGTTTCCTGTGCGAGTAAAATAAAGATCCTTGTTGATTTCTTTCCAAGCTAAAATGACTGGGCCTGTCATTCATGAACTAGGCCTAGTTTTGCTAAAGCACAATGGCTTCTCCTGGGCATGGCAGGACCTTTTCAATTGCAGCAGTTTCATAGTAAATGGATGGATTTAGCCTCAAAACAGCATTTTTAAAGGGTGAAAAAAGGTTTCATTCTGAAAAGGAATTTTGGGGTTTTCAGCAAGGCAATGCTGCCTATTTACCTAATTCCATGTTAAATGTGGCAGAGCACACTGGCACATTCTTGAAGTGTGTACCCTGTTCCACCCTGCCTGAAATGTGTGTGGTAGGGTGTTGCAGACAATTTTTTGGATGGTTGTTGTAAAAGCGCAATTTTGAGATCCTGGCGTGCACAGGAACCAGCGCAGCCATTTTGCTGTTTCTTGCACCAATGCAGCAAAGTGATGGGGTAAAGCACAGCTTAGTGGGTCAATATATCCCACACACCCACCCAGAACATTCAAAAACACACATCACATCACACCACTTCTCATTCACCCACCAGTCACTCACACCTTCTCTTACATCCACTCTTTGAATTCTCTACACAGGCACACACCCACCCACCCAGGACATTCAAAAACACACTTCATTTCACTTCTCATTTACACACTAGTCACTAACACCTTCTCTTACAGTCACTCATTGCATTCTCTACACAGGCAGGCACCCATCCACCCAGAACACTTAAAAACACACATCACTTCACTTCGCATTCACCAACCAGTCACTCACACTTTCTATTACATCCACTCATTACATTCTCTGCGCACAGGCACACACCCGCCGACCCAGAACATTCAAAAACTTGCATCACATCACTTCTCATTCACCCACCACTCACTCACACTTTCTATTGCATCCACTTATTGCTTTCTATTCAAAGGCACATGCCCACCCACTCAGAACATTCAAAAACACACATCACATCACACCACTTCTCATTCAACCACCAGTCACTCACACCTTCTCTTACATCTACTCTTTGCATTCTCCACACAGGCACACACCCACCCACCGAGAACACTCAAAAACACACATAACATCACTTCTCATTCACCTACCAGTCACTAACACCTTCTCTTACATTCACACATTGCATTCTCTACACTGGCACACACCCACTCACCCTCCCAGAACATTCAAAAACATACATCATATCACATCTCATTCACCCACCAGTCACTAACACCTTCCCTTACATTCACTCATTGCATTCTCTACAAAGGCACACACCCTCTCACCCTCCCAGAACATTCAAAAACACACATCATATCACATCTCATTTCCCCACCAGTCACTAACACCTTCCCTTACATTCACTCATTGCATTCTTTACACAGGCACACACCCACCCAAAACATTCAAAAACACACATCACATCACTTCTCATTCACCCACCATTCACATGCATACATCTGACACACACTTCACACATGCAAAACACAAATCATATTACAAAAAAAAAACTTCTTACCTTTTTCTTACAGCTTCGGTCCATCCTTCCAGGCCCCCTCAGCTCCTCTTTGCTGCTCACAAACAGGATCCAGGAAGATACTTCCTAGTTCCTGTATCTGAACTGCA
This sequence comes from Ambystoma mexicanum, assembly GCF_040938575.1. NCBI lineage: Eukaryota > Metazoa > Chordata > Amphibia > Caudata > Ambystomatidae > Ambystoma > Ambystoma mexicanum. The sequence continues at coordinate 638,809,248 of NC_090925.1, forward strand.
AGGAAGTCGAGGGAGAAGGGGTTGGAGATGAACGCGGCATGTGACATGTGCCTCATGTCATGGTCAGCTCAAACCCCAAATGAGTGCCTCTCCGGCCCAGCCTTCATCCTGATGGGTGAGGACTGGGCCGGGGATCCACCAGACCAGGTGTGGCAGGTCCTCCTGCATGGCAGAGGGTCCGCTACACCAGGAGTACCCATTGTTTTTGTTGTAAGGAAGTCCCCAGGGGTTGCAACTGTGGCCCCCAGGTGTCGCAGTTATTGTTGTTATTGTTATTGTTATTGTTATTTTGCATTTATATAGTGCCTTATATACCATTGGAATGGTCTGAAGGTGCTGGTAGGTTGAACGCTCTTGGGAACCGAAGTTAAGATCAGTAGAGAGGTTAGAGAGAGTCAAAAGGTGCGTGTGAGCACCGGGTATGTGTGCAGCTCGTGTGGTATCCGTGTAATGGCTGCATTCTAGCGGTGGGTGTGATGGTTGAGAGGTCAGGAGTATGTGTTCATTCTGGCAGGGGTTATCCAGACCGGATGTGGCTGCGTTAGGCCTGAGGAGGATGCCTGGCTTGGGGTGTGTAACCAGCAGTGATTACTTAGAATTATGTGGAGTGAGCGGCTAATTTTGGTATGGGAACAGATATACCGAATGGTGTCATAGTATCTCTGTGTTCTAGTTGAGTGGTGATGTAAGGAGAGAGTAAGCGTGGTGGTGAGATATGATGGGTTATATGCCCTTTCAGACATTCACTGTATTCCATACCATACTATATACGTCGTACAAATTCCATGTGCTTCGGTCCATTGCATGCACTCCATGCAGACCATGCTGCTCCATACATTCCGGTCCGCTCCACGCATTCCGGTTTGTCGTGTGCGTTCGAGACTGCTGCGCCCACTCCAGTTCACCGTGCGCATTCCAGTCATGATGGGTTATATGCTCTTTCAAGCATTCTCTGCATTCCAGACCATACTATATACGTCACACAATTCAATGTGCTCAGTCCGTTCCATACCCTCCTATCCACTCTTGACTGCCCCCCGCGTGCATTCTTGTCTGCCTTACGCATGTGCTCCTGTCTGTCTCATGCATGCACACCTGTTTGCCTCACATATGCATTCCTGTCTGCTTCATGCATGTGATCCTGGATGGCCCATGCTCTACGCATTCGGCAGCTCTGTGTATTCATCCATTCTGCGCACTCATCAGTATTGGCTGCAATCTGCGCTTGTTCGTTCTACGTACTCGGCCGCTGGTGGCACACAAATTATGTCCCTGGTGTAACCCCCTTGATAATTGCGTGACAATGCCAGTCTTTCCATCGTCCTCTGAGCAAGTCTTTCTTTTCTCTTGGAAATTGGACCTTTGGAATGTCAGTGTGAGTCTCTGTTTGGGGGGTTGCATTAGCCAGAGTCCAGCAGCCTGGATAATCCCAGCTGTTCTTCTCAGTGGCTGGGATCTGGGGCAGAGCTGGTCAATGGGCCGGCCCTTGCCAGGTCTGAGATTTGGCATCAGATGTCTCCCCGGATCTCGGACCCTGCCTGTCTCAGCCCTGGCAAGGCTTTACCAAGCCCCAGTGCTTTAAGTGGGATGCTAAATCGAGGGGAGCTCTTGTTAGAGATTGTGACCTAAGTATGTGTGTACTTAGGCCATGCCCTTAACGAAAGCTCCCCCTTGCCTAAAGGGGGGAGCTGTTAAAAGCAGTGGAGCTGGGGCACACTGGCATTATTACCTTTTAAACAAAAGAAGGGGTGAGGCACACCAAAAGTGTGACACCAGTGTGCCCCAGCTCTCAGACACAGCAGGCAGCCCTTTCATTCTTGGAGCTGCATGGTTAAAAACCACGGGTTCCATGGACAAAAAACCTCTGCAGCTGTGACTGGAAACTCTGAGGGGATGAAGATCCTAAGGATAATTCGTGGACAGGGGGAGGGGGTGGGGGGGGATGAATGGCAAGGATTGGGGAAAGGGCGAAGGGGGGATTCCAAATGTTGAGCGTTGTATCTTAAAAATGCTAAGAAAAATCAATTTGAAAAAAAACACGGGTTCCTTCAGTGAAAGGTTTGTCTGCCGTGTGGTTAAAGGGGTTTCATGCTGCCTGATGATTCTTTACTCAGAAACAATAGGAGAGCCGGGCCCCCTGGCCCACCTCCTGTTTCTACAGTCATCAGGCAGCCGTGTAGCTGAAGACATGGTTACACAGGCTGTCTGCAGGTGTCAGTACTGCAGTTAAGAATAAAGAAAAGGTGATGCCTTTTCTTTTTATTCGAATCAGAAGTGCTGTCACCTGCAGACAGCCTGTGTAACCGTGCAAACCTTTGGTTACACAGGCTGCCTGAAGTGCCGGCGTGGATGGGGCTAGTTTGGCCCAGTCCTGGCTCAGAAGCCCTTTCTGGAGACTGCATGGGCTCCGCCCAGGCCCACTTAAAGCCTGGTTGAGCCCCCAGCTTTGCAGAGGGAAGCTGGGGGCTTGGTGATCTGATCTGCTCTGTGCTCCTTTCCTCAGCTGTCATTTGCGCATTTGCAGGGTGTGTTAGTTTAGCCTTTTTCTTTCTTCTGACCTGAAAGTGACACCACAGGAATCAATGGGCCATGGATATCACTGGGGTGGGGTCCATGGATGTGAAAAGCAGGCTATCTACATGCTGGGCACACTATTGGTTTCCAAATGTGCATCTTACACTTCATAGAAAAAAAGTCGCTTCTAAACTAATAAATACAGCTAAAACCTGCATTAAGTAGTTTTCTTTGAAATTGGGGTTGCACGGGAGTCCCCCGGGGTTGCAACTGTGGCCCCTAGGGGTCGCAATTGCAACCCCTGACGACCCCCAAATGATGTCCCTGGTGTACCCTCAGAAGTAGCACCTCTTGGGGCACTTGATGTCATCGTATTCATTCATAAGGATTATTTGGGAGGAATTGTATCCATTTCTGGGAGATTTCGGGTCATTATCAGCTGCAGGGACACTGCTGGCCTGTCTGGGAAACACTCTTAACATCAGGGGCCCTCAATACCTACAATCGGTTCCTCATCTACCCTTCCTTTGTGATATGTGAAGTAGTAATCCCTTCCACGCCTTTGTTGCTCGGTCTCTAAGGGCCTAATTCACAGAACATTTAGCGCAGTGCAAAGTGACTTTGCACTGCCAACAAACACATTGAACAGTGCCTGATTCACAAAGCGGTGCAAAGTGTATTTTTGCAGTGCAAAGTTACTTTGCACTGCAAAAGAACTCTTTGCACCATGAATTAGACCCATTTAGCACGGTGCAGTGCCTATGTTTCAATGTAAGATAGGTTTTGGTGCCTGGTATTAAATGCCAGTCGTAGTGCGGGTGCCAATCAAGGCTTACCACGTAAGGGGCTTGGCTCATACTGTTTATTTGGGTGCAGTATGGAGTGTGAGGTTCTTGGAAAGCTCCCAGAAAGGGTGGTTTCTGGTCTAAGCTCAAGATAGTAAGGGAACAAAAAAAAGAGAAAAAATATAGTAAGGGACACGTTTCCTGCAAATCTTTCAGTGTCCTCCTGCTACAAAGAGTGAGCAATAGTTCTGGGAAGGTACACCTGCCTCTCTTTGGTAGCAGGCAGTGGGTGAAGGTACACTGAAGTCATGCAAGGTGCACACTTCTTAAACCATGCCTGGAAGTCCAGCAGAACTGCCTCAGCTGCAAGAAGAACCAGAAGAAAGCAGTGTCCTCTGCACCTCTGCACTCAAAAACAGTTCAAGGCAGTGGCGTCACCAGGGGTGGTGACACCCAGTGTGGTAACTCATGGTGTCACCCCCTCCCGATGCAGGTGAAGGGGTGGTGACACCATGAGTTACGGTATCAGGTGTCATGCACACTTCATGAACCGCCTCTACGGAGCCTGCCGACCACGGCTGCTACATTTCATTAGCAGGTTAGCACGTTTCACTGTCGGGCTGGTGCCGCTGAGTGAAGTAAACTTCCCCGTCCAGCCCATCACTGTGGCTTCACTAGGTTGTGGGGAGGCATACTCGGCGCCCCTGGTGTAAACCCCTGTGAGAGGTGTCATCCGGTGCAGTCTGCACCCTCTGCACCCCCCTAGTGAAGCCACTGAACAGTTGTCCAGACCATTGAAACCTCAAACAGTGCCTGGACCCCGGAATCTAAGCAGGAAGCCCAAGACCTTTCGCCAGACAGGCGTCCACAACAGTAGAGCTTCCCCTTACACTGACAGACAGCATCATAACACATTGCACCACGAATTGGAAAACTATTCTTAAAAGGCTGCAAAGCAACTAAAAAAATTGAATAATTAACACATGTATGAATTAACAAGAAGCACAGATAGAAATGGCAAAGAATAAACAATACAGGTTCATTAAAAATCAAGTTAAATTAGAGGTATACTTTGATTAAGCTAAAACCGAGTGAGGAAAAATAACTCAACTCAGAGGCATAGAACGGTACATTCAGTCACTACACACATCACACTTGAGGGACAGGTCGGTGATGGAACATGGGATGGGGTGTCAGCTATGGAACATGGGATGGGGTGTTATCAATGGAACATGGGGTGGGGTGTCAGTGATGGACCATGGGGTGTCAGCAATGGAACATGGGGTGGGGTGTTAGTGATGGAACGTGGGGTGTCAGCGATGGCACATGGGATGGCGTGTCAGTGATGGAACATGGGATGAGGTTCTGGGGTTAGGGAACAATAATTGGATGAATCATACATGAATATTGGTGTAAATGGGCAGGCCGATCGCAGGGTTTAGTGCAAATTAGACAGTCACATTGATCTGCATCGACCCCAGCAGCAGGAGAATTATGGATTTTTAGAGAAATCACGCTCTGAACCTTGGTTGTTATTGGTTGCAAGACCCCTTAGAGCTTTTGGAATGTCTCTGGCTCTGTTTCCCCCAAGGTATCTCCTTGCCTGTATTATGGGGTTTCTGTGCCATTCAGCTTACAAGCGCAGAGGAGAACCAAGAGCTTTTTCCAAGTAACTCAGTGGGGCTCCTAAACTCTGCACCAGTGCTGCGCGGGCCGGCCAGCTGCGGTCATACACTGTGTCCCCTCAACTCTCGCAGAAGCACCTCCGCATGCAGGACAGCAGCTGGGGTGTTTGTGCAATAGAAGTGCCAACCTCTTCATCGTTTTCGGCTGTGTGGGTAGGTGGAGACTGGATCTCTGTAGTCCAAGTAGGCTGTCAATGTTTCCGAATGCTGCAACAAGTGCCCCTTTTGGGAGTCTGAGCAGAGAGTCTGGCGTGGAAGCTCCTATGACTCCAAAGAAAGGTTCTTCAACTCTGAGACAGAGTTCTACCTCGTATCCCACAAAGATCCAACAAGAACCCCGGCTACAAGCAAGCCTCTCACATGCAAAAAGGGGCAAAATAGGGGCTTCCCCGAATATTTCTACTCTACCTGGCGTTACTCCGAGAGATAATGATTTGTTGTCTAAGCTTTGGGCATCCCAACTGAATGGAGAGTGAAGACTAGCTTCCAAGGACACTTTCACAAATCACATTCCCATTCCGCCTCAGTCTTACAGGTAAATCAGTGCAAGGGACTTGAGCAAAGACTACGGCCACTGGAGGCCTCTTGGGTACCTTATGTTATGTTATATTATGTTGAAGGTATTTATATAGTGCACCGTCACCAACGGAATTGGTCCCCAGGTGCTCTGGCGGATCTGTAAACAGGAAGAAGGGTGGGTAGGGTTAGTCGGGAGGAGGGGAGTAGGTGAGTGGGAGAAGTGATGTGCTGTTGGCAGCTTCAGCTCAATATATACCTAGTGCTGGGGTTTGGTGCAAGTATCGGATCCGGCAAGACCTTGTGTGCTGTGGGTGTTGTTTATGTGTTTTTGCTGTGGTGTGGTAAAGTGCGTGCGGATTGCTGGGAGAGAAATGGTTGTGTGACTTTTGTGTGGGTTAAGTATGCAGAAAGTCGAGGGTTGGGTTAGTGCGGTCTGTATCCTGATGCCAGGTTTCATGTCAGGTACTTCTGGTCCCGTGCAGGCTGTATCCCTGTGGGTGGGGTTGTTGCAGGTTCCTTATGGGCCGTATCACTGTGCTGGTGCTGCGCTGATACAGTTTTATCGTAGTGAGTATTGTACGGAGTGCTTACCATCTCCTACCATGGAGCGATAGGTGTGTCTGAGCCTTTTCTTCGGGTGTGGAACTGGGTTGGTAATATCTATTCTCTTGTTGTCTAATGTGGCCCTGGTTGGTTGAGGCTTTGAATGGTTCAGGGTCGGATTACGGTTGAGGGTGCACCCTAGTGAATCTGTCTAGGTCAGCCTGTGTATTCAGTTGTTAGTTTCCTCCTATCATGACTATCTTTAGTTGGTTCTTTGGTTTCTGTGGGGTGACTTCCTTGGGTTATTGTTTAGTTGTAGTTACTGTGTGATTGTGCCTTGTGTATCCGCTGTATCTTTGTGGACATTGTGTAGTGTGGGTGCTTATTCTGTTTCTCACCCTCTGTATTGGTGCTAATGGTGCGGGGTTTCCTGTTCCCTTGCTATCTGCCGTGATTAGGTCTGTTGTGGGTGGTTATAGTTGGGGTCATGGTTCTGTTGATGAGTCGTCCGGGTGTTACCGTCCTTTGTATTGCTATGTAGTCGGTCTCTGGTCCTAGTACGCTGTCCCCCGATAAGCCGTTTGGTATGTCGTGGGATATTTTCCATTGATTGCTTGGTGTGGATCAGGGTCTGTCTCTTCATTCATCAATGTTTTAGTTGTGTGTGTGTCCCTGTGCCCGAGCTTTCTAGTTATGATGTGAAGAGCCAGGTTTTGAGTAGTTTCCGGAATAGTAGGTGGTTTCTTGTATTACGGATGTACTTCGGGAGGTCGTTCCAGGTTTTCAGTGCTTGGTGGGAGAAGGAGGATCCTCCACGTTTTTTTGTTGTTGTAGGGTTTCGGTTCCAGGCAGCTGTCAATGCTTGAGCTGAGCGTTCTTGTTGGTTGATGTAGACGCAGTTTGTCTCTCAGGAACTCAGCGCCTTGGTTGTGTATTGCTCTATGCGTGATGCACATTGTTTTGAATTTCATTCATTGTTTTATTGGTAGCCAATGTAGTGTTTTCAGGCCTGGTTTGGTGTGCTCTCTTCGGGGTAGTTTCATAAGCAGTCTAGCTGCCACATTTTGTATGCGTTGTAGTTTTTTTTAAGTCGTTCAGGCATGCCTAAGTATAGGCTGTTGGCGTAGTCTACTCTTGACATGACGAGGGCGATGATGGTGGTTGTTTTGTCGGTGAACGATAGGAATGGTAAGATCATCTTTGCCCCTCTTGAGGAGAGTGTTTACTTGTGGCTCTAGCGTGAGATTATTGTCCCTGGATAACCCCCAGGTTTTTTACAATCGGCGATGGTGTTAGGGTTGTCCCGAGTTCCCTTGGCCAAGATATTAAATGGTTTTCTCCTCCATTTTTTGTGACGATCATTACTTCTGTTTTGCCTGGGTTGATTTTGAGGCAGTTGGAGTTTATTCAGTTGAATACATCGCGAAGGCAGTTTACTAGTGTTGAGTTTATTTCCAGGTTGTCTTGTATTTTGAAGATTATTTGTGTATATTTGCTACCACAAAGCCACAAGAAGATACACAAAAGTGCTTCATGAAAACACAAGATTGGGCTAGTTAGAAACTTCCCCCATCAGATCAGCCCCACTCAAGATTCAAACGGAGAAAAGTAAATGTCAGGCCAGGAAGACATGAGAAGGTCCCGGACTGGCATTTCAGTCGAGCCTGAAATCTTGACAGATAGCTCCCATTTCACAAACACCTCCCCCGGATGATCAGTGAACTAAATGAAAACATGTAAAGGGGGATCCCACAAAGGGTGGAGTTCCGAGGGGGCGGTGCTGGCAGTTGAGCTGCACTCAAACAAAATGCTCAAAATAATAGTTTAAAAATGGTTGCATTTCTTTTGTGCTCCACACTGTGAATCACTTCCACTTTAAATCACTTCAATGGCATTGGTGCATCCAAAATATGGTTTGTAATGCAGTTATTTTTAGTACACTAAGGGATCCATAAACACGTTCTGCAGTAGCAGGCTACCACTGTAGCTCAGCAGGTTGAGAGACCGTTGCAGAGATGTTATGTATTAAAAATGTGTTGCTAATCATATGACTTTTTGCAATTCCTTATAAAATCAAGTGCTATAAAAGGTATTTGGCCAGGGGATGTGTTGGGCTGGTCACTTGCTTATATTCAGAGCGGTGTTTGGGCTATTTCTGCCCCTGTAGTGATAATCAAAAGTTGGCACCCATGAAACCACAGTTTAATTTCCTAGACACTGCTGCCAGAGCAACAGAAGCATTTATTTGTGATTAAGTAGTTTGACAAGCATATAACATGTTTATATATATAACCTGTCATAAAACACAAAGGAAGGGGCACACAAATTACAGGATATGTGTGTGGTAATCCGACAAAAAAAGAAATACATTTCAAAGAAAACGAATTAATGCAGGTTTAAGCAGCATTTTTGAGTTTGGAAACATGTGTACCTCAAGATAGGATGTGTGGCCTGGGACAGGAAGTGCCCCCCCTTAAGAGATAAAGTGCAAACCCTGGGAGGAGTGTGACTTAAGGAAGATGTTTCAGCCCTGGGAGTGGAAGTCTAACTCCTGAGCGGGGGTTGAGGGCAGTGTCCTCGGGGCAGAGTTAGTTGAGGCATTCTGGACATGGAAGTGTGAACCATAGGAGATGGTTTATGCCAGACTAATTGAAAGAGCAAGAGCCTTGGAAATGAAATGTGAACCCCTGACCTTTGGAAAAAGGGGCTTGGACCGTAAGGAAAGGAAGTACATCTATTTTAGGACAATCTCGTATCTTCTCCTGACTTAGTTCTCAGTATTCCTCCTCCTCAGTCATCTTCCCAATACTTAGCAACCAGGCCACAGCACCGAGTTTCCCTTGTGTTGCTTTGATTTCGGTAGAAGCGGGAAGGTATGAGAAGAATGAATAATTATAATGCGTAAGGATGATCATTCCTTTTTTTTATTTCCTTCTTTCCTTAGTTCTGTCTTTCTTTCTTTCTTTGTTTCTTTCTTTCTTTCTTTCTTTTTTTTTATTTTTCCAATTCTTTCTAATGGCATTGCTTTTATGAAATGTTGATGTACTTGTTTGTGTTAAGATCAAAAATTGTAAAAATAAAATGGAAGATCATTCCTTATACATCATCACAATTTCTAATTCCCATCCCTCATTCCTTTATTCCTCCTCCTCAGACATCACCCCTACCCTTCTGCACACCTCAATGCAACAGAACAATCACAGGCAGATGTGACCTGGTTGCTTTGTATAGATTGTAAAACCCAGTTTCTTCGGTGGACCACATTGTGTGATCCTGGTCAACTCAATCGGTCGCCTAGTTGTCAAATTGTGAACCCCAAGCAGGGTCAGACTGGCGAGGAATAAGCATTAGGAATGATGCCTGATGTGTTAGGTTTAAGGAGAAATAGGGATGACTGATGGCTGAGGAGGATTAATAAGGAATTTGGAGACAGAATAAGGATGATGTGCAGGGAGTGAGGAGGATTAATGATAAATGCCTTAATTATACATTGCAAGGCAAATGGGGGATCAGACCGAGAGGAACAGTGGAAAAGATGATTATGAAGAGAGAGGTATGAAGAGTTGGATGGGTGGGCCGGGGGAGGGTTATGGGGGGAGGTTGGTGACTGATGGCTGTTGGGGATCACTAGAAAATGAGGATGAATTAGGGTGTTTCATGAGGACACTGATTTGAGGAGTAAGGAGGACGGATGACTGAGGGGGATGAATAGGAAATAGGGAATATGGATGATGTGTGATGAAAAAGGTACGAGGAGTAAGGAGGATAACTGATGACTGATGAAAGAAATAGGAAATGAGGGATTAATAAGGAATAAGGATGATGCATGCGGAAATCAGTATGAGAAGTTGAGACTATGACTGACGACTGAGTGGCATACATAAGAAATTAAGAGAATAAGGATGATGTGTCAGAAAGCGGTGGGAATGGTAAGGAGGGTGGCTGGTGGCTTTTGGGGGATGAATAGCTACTCAGGAGGCATAAGTATGGCAGGTCAGTTGCATGGAGGATGAATGATATGTCCAAAAATGGCCCACTACCAGTTGTACCTCCCCAGAGGTATTCTTCCTTTCCTTAATTTCCCCCGGAAGCTCACCGTCTCCAGAGTCATGGTTCACTCTAGGCTTGCCAACTGCAACAGCCTCTTTCTATATATGCCAGCCCCTACTCTCCGCCCTCTGCAACTAATCCAGAACAGGACTGCGAGACTTGTCCTTGGTCTCAAGCCCAGAGAGACCGAATCTCTCGATCCCTGAAATCTCTCCACTGGCTCCCGGTGGCTGCAAGGATCAAGTTCAAGACCCTCTGTATTGTCCACAAGGCTTTGTGCACCAGAGCCCGCCCTACATCCAGCTCTCTCTTCCAAAACACCTTCCTTCTCGAGCCCTTGGCTCAGCCACCTCTAACTCTCTGGGGGGGCAGACGCTTCTCCAGGAAAAGAGTGGGGGTTAGATATCTCTCCTCTGCAGGTGCCTCCCTCTGGAATGGCCTCCCTGCCCCTCTCATACTTTAGCCAGCCCACCTGAAGTTCCGGAAGCACCTGAACACCTTCTTTTTCGCCTCTGCATTCTTTCTCTGTCTCCCCTGCTGACCTACCTGTCTGCTACGCTGACTGGTGGCCTGTCTACCTTTAGAGTCTTACAGGGTACCAGGCTTCTCCATGACCAGTCATCCCTGGACTGCCTCCGGGCCCACCACGCACTTAGGGGCTGTAACTGTAACATTACATCCCCTGCCTCCTTGCACTTATTCTGGGCCGTGCTCCCCTGACTGCACTTACTCAGAACAATGCTGCCCTGATTGCACTTCCCCTTTCCCTCTCCCTGGCACTCCTTCTCCCACCCTCATGCCCTTGCGTTGGCACTTGCACGATCTGAATGACAGAAGCCCGAGTAAGATCTTTTTCGTTGTCCTCCCTCTGTCTTTCCTCCCTTGTCTTGTTGCACCTAGAAACACTTGTCTACAGGCGGGTTATAAATGACATCATATCATAGCATAATATGTGATAAGTGAGTAGAAGCCGTGAGGAGGAGGAAAGGGTGAAGAAGAGTGAAAAGTGAGAGCTTATAAATAGGGAGAATGATTTAGTAGCAAGAAGGACTTGTGAGTGCGTCAGGAGGTAGCATGAGCAAAAGAAAAGAGGATGTTCTAAAATGAATGATTTGTGCCTGTTCACAATGTTGGACGTATGACAATTGGTAGAGGGAGTGTAATCTTCCCGGGAAAAGAAGTGTGGCCTTTAGAGGAGAAGTGTGAACCTGGAGGAGAGTATGTGACCTCTCTGGCAAAGGAAGGGTGACATCTGGGAAATGTAGTTTGACCCCAAAGGAGGAATACTTCCTCTGGTCTAAGGAAGTGTGACACCTTGGAAGAGAATGTTTGGCGCACTCAAGGGATTGATGAATGCAACCCATTAGAGAGAGAGTGAGGGTAACATGTTTGTTTATCGCGATCCATTCCCGCATGTGCACTTTCTTTGAGCTCGGTTTGGTTTAACGACTATATATTACATGGCCACGGTAGTGGCCATGTAGTTATGGTTAAGTTGCTGTTTCCATAGGAAGAGCACTTTTTGGGTGGCTTATAACTTCGCTCCCCCTGGACGAATCCACACCAAACTTTGCAAAAAAAAGTATATGGCCCACTCTGAATTTGTTTGCAAAGGCTGGTGAGGTTTGGTCCGGGGGGGCAAAGTTATAGGGGGGGTCCCAACATTTTATTTTTCCCATAGACTGAAATGTTAAAAAAAACTTTGATCATGCCTACAGCTCAAACCGCTTGCTGGATTTTCACCAAATTTGGACCAGGAGCAGTGGCTTGGTCCCGAAAGCGTGCTTTTGCAAATTTGGTGAAAATCCGTCAAGTAGTTTTTAAAAAAATGACCAAAAGGTAGGTCAGAAAAAATGTGTGATATCTGTGTCCGCTATGCGGACACACTTCCCTGTTCGCTCCACGGACAGGACGGGGATTGGGCAAGCGGCTTGCGTGATGTCCGTGGACATCTGACGTGCCCTCTCATTGGCTGCAGTGAAGCGTGCAGTGCGTCGTATTTTGAGAGACGCCCGCCATCTTTGTTTATCGTTTGAGGAGTGGGATCTGCCGCCTCCATAGTAAGCTCAGGCCCTGTGTCTTCGTCCCATTCCCCCCACCCCCGCTCATGCCCTGTGTCTCCCTTCTTTCCCCCACCACCCCCCGCTCATGCCCCGTGTCTCCCCTGTTCCCCCCACCCCCCGCTCATGCCCCGTGTCTCCCTTCTTTTCCCCCCACCCTCCGCTCATGCCCCGTGTCTCCCTTCTCCCCCCCACCCCCGCTCATGCCCCGTGTTTCCCTTCTTTCCCCCCACCCCCGCTCATGCCCCGTGTCTCCCTTCTCCCCCAACCCACCTCTCATGCCCCGTGTGCCCCTTCTCCCCCACCCTCTGCTCATGCCCCATGTCTCCCTTCTTTCCCCCCACCCCCGCTCATGCCCCGTGTCTCCCTCCTGTATCACCCACCACCCGCTCATGCCCTGTGTCTCCCTCCTGTCCCCCCAACCACCCGCTCATGCCCCGTGTCTCCCCTGTTCACCCCCATCCCCCGCTCATGCCCCGTGTCTCCCCTGTTCCCCCCCACCCCCCGCTCATGCCCCGTGTCTCCCTTCTCCCCCCAACCCCCGCTCATGCCCCATGTCTGCCCTGTTCCCCCCACCCCCGCTCATGCCCCGTGTCTCCCTCCTGTACCCCCCACGCCCCGCTCATGCCCCATGTCTCCCTCGTGTTCCCCCACCCCCGCTCATGCCCCGTGTTACCCCCCACCCCCGCTCATACCCCGTATCTGCCCTGTTCCCCCCACCCCCTGCTCATGCCCCGTGTCTCCCTCGTGTTACCCCCCATCCCCCGTTCATGCCCCGTGTCTCCCTCCTGTTCCCCCACCCCCCGCTCATGCCCTGTGTCTCCCTCGTGTACCCCCCACCTCCCGCTCATGCCCGTGTCTCTCTCCCTCATGTACTCCCCCACCCCCCACTCATGCCCCGTGTCCCCCCACCCACCGCTCATGCCCCGTGTCCCCCCACCCCCCGCTCATGCTGCGTGTCTGCCCTGTTCCCCCCACCCCCCGCTCATGCCCGTGTCTCCGGCGTGTTACCCCCACCCCCGCTCATGCCCCATGTCTCCCTCATGTTCCCCCCAACCCCGCTCATGCCCCGTGTCTCCCCTGTTCACCCCCACCCCCTGCTCATGCTCCGTGTCTCCCTCTTGTTACCCCCCCACCACCCGCTCATGCCCCGTGTCTCCCCTGTTCACCCCCACCCCCCGCTCATGCCCCGTGTCTCTCCTGTTCCCCCCCACCCCCGCTCATGCCCTGTGTCTCCCTCCTGTTCCCCACCCCCTGCTCATGCCCTGTGTCTCCCTCGTGTACCCCCACCTCCTGCTCATGCCCCGTTTCTCTCTCCCTCGTGTACTCCCCCACCCCCCGCTCATGCCCCGTGTCCCCCCACGCCCCGCTCATGCCCTGTGTCCTCCCACCCCCCGCTCATGCCGCGTGTCTGCCCTGTTCCCCCACCCCCCGCTCATTCCCGTGTCTCCGTCGTGTTACCCCCCACCCCCGCTCATGCCCCGTGTCTCCCTCGTGTTCCCCCCACCCCTGCTCATGCCCCGTGTCTCCCTTGTTCACCCCCACCCCCTGCTCATGCTCCGTGTCTGTCTCCCTCCTTTTTCCCCCACCCCCGGCTCATGGCCCGTGTTTCCCCTGTTCACTCCCACCCCCCGCTCATGCCCTGTGTCTCCCTTCTTTCCCCCCACCCCCCGCTCATGCCCCGTGTCTCCCTTCTTTACACCCCACCCCATGCTCATGCCCCGTGTCTCCCTTGTTTCCCCTCCCACCCGCTCATGCCCCGTGTCTCCCTTCTTTCCCCCGCCCCCCGCGACTCCCTTCTTTCCACCCTCCCACCCCCGCTCATGCCCCGTGTCTCCCTTCTTTCCCACCTCACCCCCGCTCATGCCCCATGTCTCCCTTCTTTCGCCCCCCACCCACCGCTCATGCCCCGTGTCTCCCTTCTTTCCCATCACCCCCTGCTCATGCCCCGTGTCTCCCTTCTTTCCCCCGCTCATGCCCCGTGTCTCCCTTCTTTCCCCCCCACCCCCCGCTCATGCCCCGTGTCTGCCTTCTTTCCCCCCACCCCCCGCTCATGCCCTGTGTCTCCCTTCTTTCCCCCAACCCCTGCTCATGCCCCGTGTCTCCCTTCTTTCCCCCCCACCGCCCGCTCATGCCCCGTGTCTCCCTTCTTTGGCCTCCCAGCCCCCGCTCATGCCCCGTGTCTCCCGTCTTTCCCTCCCACCCCCAGCTCATGCCCTGTGTCTCCCTTCTTTCCCCCGCTCATGCCCTGTGTCTCCCTTCTTTCCCTCCCCACCCCCGCTCATGCACCGTGTCCCCCTTCTTTCCCCCACCCCCCGCTCATGCCCCGTGTCTCCCTTCTTTCCCCCTCACCCCCCGCTCATGCCCTGTGTCTCCCTTCTCCCCCCACCCCCGCTCATGACCCGTGTCTCCCTTATTCCCCCACCCCCCTTCTTGCCCCGTGTCTCCCTTCTTCCCCCCCACCCCCGCTCATGCCCCGTGTCTCCCTTCTTCACCCCGCTCATGCCCTGTGTCTCCCTTCTTTCCCCCCCCACCCCCTGCTCATGCCCTGTGTCTCCCTTCTTTCCCACCTCACCCCCGCTCATGCCCCGTGTCTCCCTTCTTCCCCCCCACCCCCCGCTCATGCCCCGTGTCTCCCTTCTTTCCCCCCACCCACCGCTCATGCCCCGTGTCTCCCTTCTTCCCCCCAACCCCTGCTCATGCCCCGTGTCTCCCTTCTTTCCCCCACACTCCCCGCTCATGCCCCGTGTCTCCCTTCTTTCCCCCCCACCTCCCGCTCATGTCCCGTATCTCCCTTCTTCCCCCCACCCCCCGCTCATGCCCCGTGTCTCCCTTCTTTCCCCCTACCCCCCGCTCATGCCCCGTGTCTCCCTTCTTTCCCCCACCCCCTGCTCATGCCCCATGTCTCCCTTGTTTCCCCCGCTTATGCCTGTGTCTCCCTTCTTTCCCCCCCACCCCCCACTCATGCCCCGTGTCTCCCTTCTTTCCCCCCCACCCCCCGCTCATGCTCTATGTCTCCCTTCTTTCCCCCCCACCCCCTGCTCATGCCCCGTGTCTCCCTTCTTCCCCCCACCCCCCGCTCATGCCCCGTGTCTCCCTTCTTTGCCCCCCACCCCCTGCTCATGCCCCATGCCATTCATGCCCCGTGTCTCACTCCTGTACCCCCACCCCCGCTCATACCCCGTGTCTCCCTTCTTGACCCCCCACCCCCCGCTCATGCCCCGTGTCTCCCTTCTTCCCTCCCCACCCCCCGCTCATGCCCCGTGTCTCCCTTCTTTCTCCCCCACCCCCCGCTCATGCCCTGTGTCTCCCTTCTTTCCCCCGCTCATGCCCTGTGTCTCCCTTCTTTCCCTCCCCACCCCCGCTCATGCACCGTGTCTCCCTTCTTTCCCCCACCCCCCGCTCATGCCCCGTGTCTCTCTTCTTTCCCCCTCACCCCCCGCTCATGCCCCGTGTCTCCCTTCTTCCCCCCACCCCCCGCTCATGACCCGTGTCTCCCTTCTTCCCCCACCCCCCTTCTTGCCCCGTGTCTCCCTTCTTCCCCCCCACCCCCCGCTCATGCCCCGTGTCTCCCTTCTTCACCCCGCTCATGCCCTGTGTCTCCCTTCTTACCCCCCACCCCCCGCTCATGCCCTGTGTCTCCCTTCTTTCCCACCTCACCCCCGCTCATGCCCCGTGTCTCCCTTCTTCCGCCCCCACCCTCCGCTCATGCCCCGTGTCTCCCTTCTTTCCCCCCCACCCCCTGCTCATGCCCCGTGTCTCCCTTCTTTCCCCCACCCCCCGCTCATGCCCCGTGTCTCCCTTCTTCCCCCCAACCCCCGCTCATGCCCCGTGACTCCCTTCTTTCCCCCACACCCCCGCTCATGCCCCGTGTCTCCCTTCTTTCCCCCCCACCTCCCGCTCATGCCCCGTGTCTCCCTTCTTCCCCCCACCCTCCGCTCATGCCCCGTGTCTCCCTTCTTTCCCCCTACCCCCCGCTCATGCCCCGTGTCTCCCTTCTTTCCCCCACCCCCTGCTCATGCCCCATGTCTCCCTTGTTTCCCCCGCTTATGCCTGTGTCTCCCTTCTTTCCCCCCACCCCCCACTCATGCCCCGTGTCTCCCTTCTTTCCCCCACCCCCTGCTCATGCCCTATGTCTCCCTTGTTTCCCCCCCACCCCCTGCTCATGCCCCGTGTCTCCCTTCTTCCCCCCACCCCCTGCTTATGCCCTGTGTCTCCCTTCTTTGCCCCCCCACCCCCTGCTCATGCCCCGTGTCTCCCTTCTTCCCCCCCATTCCCCGCTCATGCCCCGTGTCTCGCTTCTTCCCCCCACCCCCGCTCATGCCCCGTGTCTCCCTTCTTTCCACCCCACACCCCCTGCTCATGCCCGTGTCTCCCTTCTTTCCCCCCAACCCCCGCTCATGCCCCGTGTCTCCCTTCTTCCCTCCCCACCCCCCGCTCATGCCCCATATCTCCCTTTTTTCCCCCCACTCATGCCCCGTGTCTCCCCGCTCATGCCCCGTGTCTCCCTTCTTTCCCCCAACCCCTGCTCATGCCCCGTGTCTCCCTTCTTTTCCCCCACCCCCACTCATGCCCCGTGTCTCCCTTCTTTCCCCCCACCCCCCGCTCATGCCCCGTGTCTCCCTTCTTTCCCCCCCACCCCGCTTATGCCCCGTGTCTCCCTTCTCCTCCCCACCCCCTGCTCATGCCCGGTGTCTCCCTTCTTCCCCCCACCTCCCGCTCATGCCCTGTGTCTCCCTTCTTCCCCCGCTCATGCCCCGTGTCTCCCTTCTTCCCCCCCACTCCCCGCTCATGCCCCGTGTCTGCCCTGTTCCCCCTACCCCCATTCATTCCCCGTGTCTCACTCCTGTACCCCCACCCCCGCTCATGCCCCGTGTCTCCCTCCTGTACCCCCCATCCCCTGCTCATGCCCTGTGTCTCCCTCCTGTACCCCCACCCCCCGCTCATGCCCCGTGTCTCCCTCCTGTACCCCGCACCCCCAGCTCATGCCCCGTGTCTCCCTCCTGTACCCCCCACCCTCCACTCATGCCACGTGTCTCCCTCCTGTCCCCCCACCCCCTGCTCATGCCCCGTGTCTGTCTCCCTCCTTGTCCCCCCACCACCCACTCATGCCCCGTGTCTCCCTTCTTCGCCCCCTACCCCCCGGCTCATGCCCCGTGTCTGCCCTGTTCCCCCCACCACCCGCTTATGCCCCGTGTATCCCTCCTGTACCCCACACCCCACCCGCTCATGCCACGTGCCTCCCTCGTGTTACCCCCGCCCCCGCTCATGCACCGTATCTCCCTCATGTTCCCCCCGTTCATGCCCCGTGTCTCCCTCATGTTACCCCCACCCCCGCTCATACCCTATGTCTGCCCTGTTCCCCCCACCCCCGCTCATGCCCCGTGTCTCTCCCCTGTTCCCACCACCCCCCGCTCATGCCCCGTGTCTCCCTCCTGTTCCCCCCACCCCACTCTCATGCCCCGTGTCTCCCCTGTTCCCCCCACCCCCCGCTCATGCCCTGTCTCTCCCATGTTCATCCCACCCCTGCTCATGCCCTGTGTCTCTCCCCTGTTCACCCCACCCCCGCTCATGCCCCGTGTCTCTCTCCTGTACCCCCCACCCCCGCTCATGCCCTGTTTCTCCCCTGTTCCCCTCCACCCCTGCTCATGCCCCGTGTCTCCCTCCCGTTCCCCCCACCCCCTGCTCATGCCCCGTTTCTCCCCTGTTCCCCCCACCCCTGCTCATGCCCCGTGTCTCCCTCCTGTTCCCCCACCCCCGCTCATGTTCCGTGTCTCCCTCCTTTTCCACCCCACCCCCCGCTCATGCCCTGTGTCTCCCTCCTGTCCCTCCCACCCCCGGCTCATGCCCCGTGTCTGCCCTGTTCCTCCCCACCCCCGCTCATGCCCCGTGTCTCCCTCCTTATCCCCCCACCCCCGCTCATGCCCCGTGTCTCCCTCGTGTACCCCCCACCCCCTGCTCATGCCCCATGTCTCCCTCGTGTACGCCCCCACCCCCCGCTCATGCCCCGTGTCGCCCTCCTGTCCCCCCCACCCCCGCTCATGCCCCGTGTCTCTTTCCTGTTCCCCCCACCCCCTGCTCATGCCCGTATCTTCCTCCTGTTTCCCCCCACTCAAGCCCCGTGTCTTCCTCTTGGCCCCCCCTCCTATGATGCCCCTTGTTGACCTCTTGTTCCCCCATCCCCCGCTGATGCCCTGTTGTGTTCTCTTTATACACTCCGCCTTCCCTTTCCATGGTGGCCATCTTGGTAAAAGATTTTCCTTCCTACACCGGGATGCTGCAGGCGTCCCGGTTTGGGAAGAAAAATCCTTTTTTTACCGCCTGGGGGTTCCCACTTTGAGGACCTAGGATGCTAGTGGTCTTCATCTATTGAAAAGGACGTTATGGTTACGTTGCACTAACAAAAACCTGTGAAATTCAGTAAAACAAAAATGTGTTAAAGGGACGTTATGTTTAAGTTGCACTAATAAAAACCTATGAAATTCAATGAAAACACTTTGTTAAAGGGACATTATGGTTAAGTTGCACTAATAAAAACCTATGAAATTCAGTGAAAAAACTTTGTTAAAGGGACATTATGGTTAAGTTGCGCTACTAAAAACCTATGAAATTCAGTGAAAAAACATTGTTAAAGGGATGTTATGGTTCCAAGTAAAATGGAAAAACCCTTGAAATACGCTAGTTATGGTAAGCTAAGCAACCATAACTCGCTCCACCACCGTGCACTGCTAAGACTAACACCCAGGACATCAAAGATGACATCACAAATATCATTGATGACATCACTGATGACATCACATTTCTAGCCCCTTCTTTTTTGTTCACTGCCATATCTAGGCCAGGTGGGTTTATTTACTGACAGTCAGAAACTATTACATTTATAGATATTGCTATTCTCACATGTTCTTACACTACTTTCCTTAGAATGTAATCGCATCTTATGATTTAAATATATAAGGGTAGAAGCAGGCCTTAAACACAGCAATCATTTTTGTGCGTGAATACAATCATGTAGATTATACACATTTGCTAATGGTACTGCCTCTTGTTTGCTTACTTTACTCTCCATATATAAAACCCCCATATTTGTATGCATTGTAGTCTATTTATGTTTTGTGTGTATTAGTAGAAATATGTAGTAAGTGATGCATTATTAGCTATTTAGTACATGTTTCACAGTCCAGAAAAGTCTGATACAGAAGCATTTACCGTTTTATTATACAACTTTGGAAAATTACAAATATAGCACCTCTGTGGTGTATGCTGCAGCCAATACCTACATTTCTGTATGAGTATGTTATTGTACTAGAAAGAACACTATATATATATAATAAACAAAAATAATCAGGATGGGGAGATCCAAAACAGAGACACAGAGGTGCTAGGCGTGTGTGTTTATTCTATAATCACACAGGAAGAGGTAAGTATCTGTACAATTTATTTTACATTACTTCCGATAAGCACGAAAGGTGGTATAGAGAAGACGGACAGGGTTGGTTATGCAGTGGTGACACAGGTGGGTGCAAACCTCTGGAGTGTAGAGGTCAGCATTACATTGAGATGCATATTGCCTCGTATATCGAGGGGGTATAAGGACCCGCTGTTGAACATAAACACAAAGAGCACACAATAATCTTGAAAGTAAACAGGTACAAGTAGTGATGCTGTTGTGATGAGTAGTTCGACACAGGGAGTGACACAGGGTGTGTTTCGGCCTAAGAAAGTGGCTTTGGAAGTAGCCGTCTTTATGCTGGCCTTCGTCAGGAAAAGGGCACCAGTAGTGGTGCTGTCCGTGGTGTCTGTGGGTGAAACAAAGCTATTAGGATCTCGGGTAGTTGTTCAATAAGTACTCAAAGTATTAAATACGGGCCAAATTAATGCCCAAAAGATACCCCATACGGAGTATCTTAAAAAACAGCTTACCTGCCGCCGGAGGGGAGCAGGTGGGTGCTGTCGGGTGAGCCGCGAAGAGTGCAGGCGGACCGGTGCTGGGTGTGGCACCAGGTGGAGGGCTGTGAATGCCTACGAGCCTACGTGGTCATGAGTATCACGAAGCAGGAGTGGGGCATAACTTGACCCAAGTCTGGAATGAAAATTCAAAGGTATAGGTAACCTGAGGGAGTAAAGTGTTCCAGGAAACCAGGGCTATCCCGCGTGAGAGTAGGGGGACTTACTGTAGTCTGGGTGGTACGCTGCCGTGCTGGACGTAGACTGGTGGGAGCCGGATGAGTCGGACACCAAGGTGCCGTGGTTGATTGTATAAATGGCCGCCCGTGGCTAGAGACAAACGAATGGGATCCCGCGGTCCAAGAGCGGCAGTCTGCTTGGGCCAATCAAACGGCAGTGCGCCGTGTTCCAATGGAAAGGCGGTACTACGTGTGTGGTGTTGGGTAATGTAGTCCGATAAGGGCAGAAGGGACTTCTGTTAAAGGGAGCTCGCACGATAAGGCGGGCAGGTCACATGGAGGCCGACCAAGTGGATGGATAGTTACGCTGCCCACTGTGGGTGATTCAATACAAAGGGTTCTGGTGTGTAATAATCAACAAATCATCATAAGGTGAAAAAACAACGATGTCTCGAGTGTGCACAGAGAAGATGGTGACAGTGCACAAAGCATTTACACGGTAGAAAAACATAGATGTCTAATGTACATATTAAGATCAATCTAGTGGAGTGGACACTGGTACGTTACCAGAGAGAGGATGTTGGTGACTCATAGCTGGTGGCAATTTATGTTCTAAAAATGTTTCCATTCAACGGTTATATTGAGGCCGTCTTGGACGGAGTTCAATTTGTGGACCCATCTTTGCTCGAGTCTGGTAAGGGCAATGTTGATGTCGCCTCCTCGTCTCTGAGGCTGAAGTTGTTGAATCACGGTCCACGTGAATTGTTCATGGGTATGTTTTTTCTGGCTGAAGTGTTCGACCAGAGGTTTGTCCTCTACTTTGTTTTTGATGCAGGATCTGTGTTCGTTGATCCTTTGTTTGACTGGTCTAATGGTTTTGCCGACGTAGATCAGGTCACAGGGACACTTGATAGCGTAGATCACATGTTTGCTTTCGCAGTTGGTGTGGCTGTTCTGTTTCCATATTAGGTTCTTATGGATGAACGTTTTGCTGTTCGTGGTGAAGCGGCAGGCGACGCAATGTCCACAGCTAAAGTGCCCCACCACTGGTGGGAGATTCCACAGCGTGGTGACTGGTTTGGTAGGTTCTAGGAAGGTGTGGACCAGGGAGTCTCTAAGGTTTCTGTTTTTCTTGAAGGCGAACAGTGGTTTCTTCGCCAGGGTTCCTTCATTTTTTACCAGATGCCAGTGTTTCTTGATGGTATTTTTGATGAGGTTACTGACTGGGTTGTACGTAGTGACGCAGACAGTTCTATCATTAGAGTGTCTTTCTTTGGTAGTTAGGCAGAGGGAGCGGTCGGTGTTGGCCGCTCTTTTCTTGGCCGTCTTAATGGACTTCCTGGGATATCCCCTCTCTCCAAGACGTGTTTGCAGTTGTTGTGCATGGTAGTTGAATTTTTCTTTGTCAGAACAATTTCTCCGGATGCGTAGAAACTGACCGTAGGGGAGATTGTATTTTAAACCTTGTGGATGGTAACTGGTGAAGTGGAGAAGGGTGTTCCTGTCGGTAGGTTTTCTGAAGAGTTCCGTCTTCAGCGCATCTCCGGACCGATAGATGTGTAGGTCGAGAAAGATGATCTCTTGGTGGTCCCATTCAATGGTGAACTTGATGTAATCGTTCCGTGCATTAAGCCATTGGTGGAAAGCAAGTAATTCCTCAGAGCTTCCTTCCCAGATGAGTAAAATGTCATCGATGTATCGGCGCCAGACCTTGATGTTATGTCTGTGCGGATTGTTGTCAGAGTAGACATGATCTTCTTCGTATTGAGCCATGTAAAGATTGGCGACGTCCGGGGCAAAAGTGGCGCCCATACTCACTCCTTTTATTTGCTGGTACATTTGATGGCCGAATAGAAAGAAATTCTCACCCATGGCGATCCGGATGCACTCCACCAAGAAGTTAGTTGGTATGGTTGAGGTGTTCGCTCGTTTTTCAAGGCAAGTTGCCAGAGCTTGTAGGCCCTCAGTTTGTGGGATGGAGGTGTACAATGCCTCAACGTCCATGGTGACCAAAATGGACTGGGCAGTCAAATGTATGGAGTCCAAAATCTTGATGGTTTCAGTGCTGTCTTTTAGGTAAGAAGCCATCTTACCTACGAAAGGCTTCATAAAAAAGTCTGTGTATAAAGAGAGAGGTTCCAGCAATGAACCACAGGCGGAGACAATGGGTCTGCCCGGTGGTTTGGTGGGGTGCTTGTGAATTTTGGGTAGAATATAGAAGGCCGGAGTCCTCGGGTGGGTTTTGTTGAGAAAAATTCTTTCTTCTTGACAGATCCACCCCTGATCTTCGGCATGCTTCGTAAGGTTGACGATCTCTTCTTGCAGCCGTGGTGTGGGGTCCCTGTTGAGCATTTTGTATGAGGTTCTGTCGCTGAGGAGTCGCAAGCATTCCTGATTATAGTCTGTGGTGTTCATGATCACAATGCCGCCTCCTTTGTCTGCTGGTTTTATAGTGATAGTGTTATCCAGGTGGAGGTCCTTCAAGGACTGTCGCTCCGTTGGTAGCAGGTTGTCTTGATAGAAGTTTTTTTGTTTTATCCCGTCGGTGATTGTTTTCATGACGATTTTCTCAAACGTCTCAAATTCACAAGGGATCGTGTGTGGGGGTGGTGAAAAGGTGGATTTGGGTTTGAAGCCCGTGATATTGTCTTTACTCCTCTCTGGTCTCTGGTTGATGGAATCTTGTTTATGGGGTACGTGTATCTCGAAAAAATATTTCAACCTGAGGGTCCGGAAAAACCTTCTAAGTTCTGCTTCCGTGTTAAAGGGGTCTGCTTTGGTAGCTGGAACAAAGGAAAGGCCCCTCTCGAGGAGCGACTGTTCAGATTGAGCTAATGGCCTGGAGGACAAGTTGAAGATGGGAATAGTCTCTAGGGCTGGTTCGAGTACCACTGGCGTGTCCTCATGTATTGTCCGGTTTGTTGAGTGCGCCTTCTCGGGCGGCCCCGTTGGCCCCCTCTCTGAAAAAACGGATGTTGTGGTGGTTGATTTTGATTGCCGTTGATACCGGGGGAGCCTGGGGTGCTCCCGCCTGTAGAACCCGAGCTACCTGAAAAGTTGACTACCCGGTTCCGTCTATTGTAGTTAGTTTTCTGTTGTTGCTGGAGTTCCTCGTAGTATGTTTCTTTGAGGTAGGGATACGTTTTCTCCTCTGCGTAGTTGTTAAGATCTTTCCTGAATTTCTGTACCTTGCGTTCCACTGTTAGTTGGTTGAATTTAATCACTTCTTCTTCTAATTTTTGTAGTTTTTGTTGTGCGTCACTGATGGTTCTGTCATCTGTGAATTTCTTTTCAAGGGTCGCAAGGGCTTCTCCCTGTTTTTTACATTCTTCCTGGGCCGTGTCGATTATAAGGATTATCCAGTCGCGGCTACATTTGTTGCCCACGCCGCTAAAGTTCACTTTAAATTTCGGATTGTCAGTGAACACCCTGGGGATGTTCTTTACTTGTAGACCTTCGGGAATGATTCCCGCTTTTAGGTATTCTAGCATGAAGGTACCATGCATCTCTGTTCTTACGAGTTTTTTCTTTTTCTGAAAAATGGTATCTAATTCATCTCTGTTGGCGCCTTGGGCGATGGGTCCGCCTTCAGAGCCTAGAGTGGTGGTTGTGCCCAGTAATTTTCGAAAATATTCATCGGTGTAAGACACAATATTGACTTTGTCCATGTTTGTTGGAGATAGGAGGATGTCAGAATGATTGCTCCTATGTTTGATGAGTAGCCCTTCAACCGCGGGTTGCGCTCAATATATTTAAATCTTAAGGGCACCTGGCTAGGTCCCGATTTACCCAGGTGGGTATACGTATAATAAACAAAAATAATCAGGATGGGGAGATCCAAAACAGAGACACAGAGGTGCTAGGCGTGTGTGTTTATTCTATAATCACACAGGAAGAGGTAAGTATCTGTACAATTTATTTTACATTACTTCCGATAAGCACGAAAGGTGGTATAGAGAAGACGGACAGGGTTGGTTATGCAGTGGTGACACAGGTGGGTGCAAACCTCTGGAGTGTAGAGGTCAGCATTACATTGAGATGCATATTGCCTCGTATATCGAGGGGGTATAAGGACCCGCTGTTGAACATAAACACAAAGAGCACACAATAATCTTGAAAGTAAACAGGTACAAGTAGTGATGCTGTTGTGATGAGTAGTTCGACACAGGGAGTGACACAGGGTGTGTTTCGGCCTAAGAAAGTGGCTTTGGAAGTAGCCGTCTTTATGCTGGCCTTCGTCAGGAAAAGGGCACCAGTAGTGGTGCTGTCCGTGGTGTCTGTGGGTGAAACAAAGCTATTAGGATCTCGGGTAGTTGTTCAATAAGTACTCAAAGTATTAAATACGGGCCAAATTAATGCCCAAAAGATACCCCATACGGAGTATCTTAAAAAACAGCTTACCTGCCGCCGGAGGGGAGCAGGTGGGTGCTGTCGGGTGAGCCGCGAAGAGTGCAGGCGGACCGGTGCTGGGTGTGGCACCAGGTGGAGGGCTGTGAATGCCTACGAGCCTACGTGGTCATGAGTATCACGAAGCAGGAGTGGGGCATAACTTGACCCAAGTCTGGAATGAAAATTCAAAGGTATAGGTAACCTGAGGGAGTAAAGTGTTCCAGGAAACCAGGGCTATCCCGCGTGAGAGTAGGGGGACTTACTGTAGTCTGGGTGGTACGCTGCCGTGCTGGACGTAGACTGGTGGGAGCCGGATGAGTCGGACACCAAGGTGCCGTGGTTGATTGTATAAATGGCCGCCCGTGGCTAGAGACAAACGAATGGGATCCCGCGGTCCAAGAGCGGCAGTCTGCTTGGGCCAATCAAACGGCAGTGCGCCGTGTTCCAATGGAAAGGCGGTACTACGTGTGTGGTGTTGGGTAATGTAGTCCGATAAGGGCAGAAGGGACTTCTGTTAAAGGGAGCTCGCACGATAAGGCGGGCAGGTCACATGGAGGCCGACCAAGTGGATGGATAGTTACGCTGCCCACTGTGGGTAGAAAAACATAGATGTCTAATGTACATATTAAGATTTTAATATGTACATTAGACATCTATGTTTTTCTACCGTGTAAATGCTTTGTGCACTGTCACCATCTTCTCTGTGCACACTCGAGACATCGTTGTTTTTTCACCTTATGATGATTTGTTGATTATTACACACCAGAACCCTTTGTATTGAATCACCCACAGTGGGCAGCGTAACTATCCATCCACTTGGTCGGCCTCCATGTGACCTGCCCGCCTTATCGTGCGAGCTCCCTTTAACAGAAGTCCCTTCTGCCCTTATCGGACTACATTACCCAACACCACACACGTAGTACCGCCTTTCCATTGGAACACGGCGCACTGCCGTTTGATTGGCCCAAGCAGACTGCCGCTCTTGGACCGCGGGATCCCATTCGTTTGTCTCTAGCCACGGGCGGCCATTTATACAATCAACCACGGCACCTTGGTGTCCGACTCATCCGGCTCCCACCAGTCTACGTCCAGCACGGCAGCGTACCACCCAGACTACAGTAAGTCCCCCTACTCTCACGCGGGATAGCCCTGGTTTCCTGGAACACTTTACTCCCTCAGGTTACCTATACCTTTGAATTTTCATTCCAGACTTGGGTCAAGTTATGCCCCACTCCTGCTTCGTGATACTCATGACCACGTAGGCTCGTAGGCATTCACAGCCCTCCACCTGGTGCCACACCCAGCACCGGTCCGCCTGCACTCTTCGCGGCTCACCCGACAGCACCCACCTGCTCCCCTCCGGCGGCAGGTAAGCTGTTTTTTAAGATACTCCGTATGGGGTATCTTTTGGGCATTAATTTGGCCCGTATTTAATACTTTGAGTACTTATTGAACAACTACCCGAGATCCTAATAGCTTTGTTTCACCCACAGACACCACGGACAGCACCACTACTGGTGCCCTTTTCCTGACGAAGGCCAGCATAAAGACGGCTACTTCCAAAGCCACTTTCTTAGGCCGAAACACACCCTGTGTCACTCCCTGTGTCGAACTACTCATCACAACAGCATCACTACTTGTACCTGTTTACTTTCAAGATTATTGTGTGCTCTTTGTGTTTATGTTCAACAGCGGGTCCTTATACCCCCTCGATATACGAGGCAATATGCATCTCAATGTAATGCTGACCTCTACACTCCAGAGGTTTGCACCCACCTGTGTCACCACTGCATAACCAACCCTGTCCGTCTTCTCTATACCACCTTTCGTGCTTATCGGAAGTAATGTAAAATAAATTGTACAGATACTTACCTCTTCCTGTGTGATTATAGAATAAACACACACGCCTAGCACCTCTGTGTCTCTGTTTTGGATCTCCCCATCCTGATTATTTTTGTTTATTATACGTATACCCACCTGGGTAAATCGGGACCTAGCCAGGTGCCCTTAAGATTTAAATATCTAGAAAGAACACTGCAATGGAATGTTCTTTAGAACGCTAAATTGCGTGATGAAGTATGTAATTTATTACACATCTCCCGATAATCCCTGATACTTTTTTGCCAACATTCCATTCACAAACCCTTGTATGAAAAGTAAATGCACATGTGATGTCATCAGTGATGTCATCAATGATATTTGTGATGTCATCTTTGGTGTCCTGGGTGTTAGTCTTAGCAGTGCACGGTGGTGGCGCGAGTTATGGTTGCTTAGCTTACCATAACTGACAAATTTCAAGGGTTTTTCGGTTTTACTTGGAACCATAACGTCCCTTTAACAAAGTTTTTTCACTGAATTTCATAGGTCTTTAGTAGCGCAACTTAACCATAACGTCCCTTTAACAAAGTTTTTTCACTGAATATATATATGTATATATATATATGTTAATGTGTGTGGAGTAGGTGGCTGCAGTGGGAGCTGAGGGGGTGGGTGTGTGGACTAGAGGGCGAGACCCCCCCATTAAAATAATCAGTCAAAAGTAAAACGATGAACGTGTACACAAGGAACTAGAAGGGGAGGAATAAATGTAGAGCCACAGTGTGACCCTTAAGAATTTAACAACTTCTTCAAGAACAGTTGTGCTCATGGAAGGGATCACGGGAAGAGGAAGTTTGCCCCTGGCAAACAATGTGTTAGTCCAGGGAGACAGGATGGACATGAGAAGGTCCCGGACTGGCATTTCAGTCAAGCCTGAAATCTTGACAGATAGCTCCCATTTCACAAACAACTCCCCAGGATGATCAGTGAACGAAATGGAAAAAATGTAAAGGGGGATCCCACAAAGGGTGGAGTTCCGAGGGGGTGGGGGCAGGCAGTTGAGCTGCGCTCAAAGGAAATGCTCAAAATAATAGTTTCTAAATGGCTCCATTTCTTTTGTGCTCCACACTGTGAATCACTTTCACTTTAAATCACTTCCATGGCATTGGTGCACCCAAAATACGGTTGGTAATGCAGCGATTTTTAGTACACTAAGGTATCCAAAAACAAGTTCTGCAGTAGCAGGCTACCAGGGTAGCTCAGCAGGTTGATAGACCGTTGCTGAGATGTTATGTATTAAAAATGTGTTGTTAATCATATGACTTTTTGCAATTGCTTATAAAATCAAGTGCTATAAAAGGTATTTGGCCAGGGGATGTGTTGGGCTGGTCACTTGCTTATATTCAGAGCAGAGGTTGGGCTATTTCTTCCCCTGTAGCGATAATCAAAAGCTGGCACCCATGAACCCACAGTTTAATTTCCTAGACAGTGCTGCCAGAGCAACAGAAGCATTTATTTGTGATTAAGTAGTTTGACAAGGTGTCCAGTCAACTCGTCGAAAAAAACTGGTCGACTGCAATTTGGTCGACGCAATTTGGTCGAAAACCATTTCGTCGAAATTTTTTTTTTATTTATATATTTATTTTTGGGTTTTCGTTTTGTTAAAAAAATGGGTTTTTAGAGAAAAAAAGGGGGTTGGGGGGGGACCCCCCCAAAAAAAAAAAAAAAAAGGGTTAAAATAGAAAAAAAAAAAAATTCGACGAAATGGTTTTCGACCAATTTGATTCGACCATTTGTCTGGTCGACCAATTTTTTTCGACGAATTCACTGCCAACCGTTTGACAAACATATAACATATTTATAAATATAACCTGTGATAAAACACAAAGGAAGGGGCACACAAATTACAGTATATCTGTGTGGTAATCCAACAGAGAACATTTGGCGCACTCAAGGGATTGATGAATGCAACCCATTAGAGAGAGAGAGTGAGGGTATCACGTTTGTTTATCGTGATCCATTCCCGCGTGTGCACTTTCTTTGTGCTCGGTTTGGTTTAATGACTAATTTTATATATTATATATTCATTAACGACTACTATTTATATATATATATATATTCAGTGAAAAAAACTTTGTTAAAGGGACGTTATGGTTAAGTTGCGCTACTAAAAACCTATGAAATTCAGTGAAAAAACTTAGTTAAAGGGACATTATGGTTCCAAGTAAAACCGAAAAACCCTTGAAATTCGCCAGTTATGGTAAGCTAAGCAACCATAACTCGCGCCACCACCGTGCACTGCTAAGACTAACACCCAGGACATCAAAGATGACATCACAAATGTCATTGATGGCATCACTGATGACATCACATGTCTGGCTCACTATTTTTTCTTTTGCTGACATATCTAGGCCACATGGTTTTCTTCAGTAACAGTCAGAAACTAAGAATTTTATTTTATTTGTAGACATATCCTTCTAGTAGGTTCTTACAGTAATTCCCTTAGCGTACAGTCACATCATATGAAACATATACATATGGGAAAACACAAGCTTGAAAGACAGCAATCCTTTTTGTGCATAAAGATAATCACTAGACTTATGAGCACTTTCTGATAGTTTTTTTTATTTTTTTTTATGGCTGTACTTTCCCTGTATATGGTCATATTTGTATACATTGTACTCACACTACTTTCCTTAGGGTCCAATCACATCAAGTGATACATATACATAGGGTAAATAGCAGCTTTGAAACAGAGCAATCATTTATTTGCATAAAACTAATCAGTTAAGTTATGAATTGTTTCTGCTACTACTTGTGCTTTTTTGCTAACTTCACTTTCCCTGTATATACCCATATTGGTATGTGTTCTTGTGTCTTTGTGTTTTGTCTATAGTAATGCAATTATGTAATACATGGGTTTTATTAGCTACTTATTACATATTTCACAGTACACAAAAATCTATTAAGAAAACAATTATCATTTCATTATTCAACATATTAACATTACGAATATCATACCTTCATCTTGTACGCTGCACACAATGTTATGTTTCTGTATGAGTAGCTTAGTATACTAGATAGAACCCCATAATAGGATGCTATTTATATCAATGCATCGTTCAATGCACTTATTAGGGTATATTTCTTGCAATGATTCTTGACACTTTTTTCGCAACATATTAAGAATCCCTTCTACACATATTTCATGAGAAGTACATACACATGTGATGTCATCAGTGATGTCATCAATGACATTTGTGATGTCATCTTTGATGTCCTGGGTGTTAGTCTTAGCAGTGCACGGTGGTGGCGCGAGTTATGGTTGCTTAGCTTACCATAACTGGCGAATTTCAAGGGTTTTTCGGTTTTACTTGGAACCATAACGTCCCTTTAACAAAGTTTTTTCACTGAATTTCATAGGTTTTTAGTAACGCAACTTAACCATAACGTCCCTTTAACAAAGTTTTTTTCACTGAATTTCATAGGTTTTTAGTAGCGCAACTTAACCATAACGTCCCTTTAACAAAGTTTTATCACTGAATTTCATAGTTTTTTAGTAGCACAACTTAACAATAATGACTTTGACTTTATATACATGTCATATGGAACTGACTAGATCTCTTCTTATGAACTTGATGTCCGCGAACTTATTTAATGTTCACAGACATGTTCGGAGAACAGTACCACTACCTAAAAACTGTGGGGGGGGGTGGTGGGGTATGTTTGATTGTTATATCATAATATAGGAACATTTAACAAATTCAAAAAGCAGCACACAAACACATTATATATAGTAATACATAAGAAATATAACCCATATGTAACACACTAACTATTCATTTAAATACAATATGTTCTGAAATGGAATATACCACAAGAAGATAAATTGGCTTCCAACATAATTACCTCACAGACACAACAGAACTGAGAACAAGACCAGACCCACTGAATACATAGTACTTATCTTACCAGAAATAGTAAGTGTACTTCATTTTACCCATATATTTATAAACTTTCTATATTAGATTAAAAAATATATTATCTTTTTTTTTTCTCACAGAAATGTCTAGTACTCTGGAATGGCTAGAGGACAATTTCCCACATGAAGAAATGTCACAAGATAGTGAAACTAATGGTAAACACTTTATAATATAAATCATTTATTTATTATTTATTTTATATACATTTAACATATATATAATTTTTTGTACAGACCATACCAGAATAGAAAAAACTTCAGAAAACCCTGTTATGGATAACAGTCTTCACAATATAGAAGAAAAAATGGATGTATTGTTGGCTAATTTTAATCATTTAAAAACTTTTGTAGAAAATCATTTCAAACCAAAAACCTCGTACCATTGCCCCACATGTACTTGTCCCTCCTCACCATATCCCAGTCAATTATCCCCAAACCCTCTCCATAATCCAAAACGTTTTGATGAGATTTCCATCCCTTCTTCACCTAATACCAATCATGTTGAAACCCCAAATTCTCCTGTTTTTGTTTCTGTTTCTGCCTCACCTTCTCTGTCATAAATTATTAATATATGTTAAATAAACTTTAATTTTTATATTGTATTGTGAATAGTTTCCGTTTTTCTTTTTTAAAAACAATAATAGTGTCCGCGGACAGTGCGAGTGTTCTGAAAAGTTCATACATAAACGAAAATGGAGGTGTCCTGAAGAACACCACACCTGTTCGTACTGTTCGCTAGCAAGTTGAAACTGTTCTAAGAACACACGTGGTGTCCTGAAATGTTTGTAAAGAAACAAAAATTAAAGTGTTCTAAAGAACACTGTATCTGTCCGTAATGATCGCTATCAACTTAAAACTGTCCTAAGAACACAATTGGTGTCCTGAAATGTTCGTAAATAAACGAAAATGATGTGTCCTGAACAACAGTACAACTGTTTGTAGTGTTCGCTAGCAACATGAAACTGTACTAAGAACACACGCGGTGTCCTGAATTGTTCGTAAATAAACAAAAATTAAAGTGTCCTAAAGAACACTATACCTGTCCGGTACGGTTCGCTAGCAAGTTCAAACTGTTCTAAGAACGCTATTGGTGTCCTGAAATGTTCGTACGTAAACGAAAATGGAGGTGTCCTGAAGAACACTATACCTGTTCGTAGTGTTCGCTACCCAATTGAAACTGTTCTAAGAACACAATTGGTGTCCTGAAATGTTCGTACATAAACTAAATTACACATGTCCTGAAGAACACTATATCTGTCCTTACTGTTTGCTACCAAGTTTAAACTGTTCTAAGAACACACGCGGTGTCCTGAAATGTTTGTTTCACGTGTGACGCACTTTTAATTACTTCCGAACCCGAACAGTGTCCGTAGGACATCAATGCGCATGCGCTAACCAATCTCCGTGCACTTGGTGTCCTGCGGACAGGTGCTTCCTTCGCGGACTAGTTCACAAACGGATCATATGACCGCGCCCACGCTCATCGTGTGTCCTGAAATGCGGACACTGTTCGTGCCCCCGAACAATTTAAAAGTACATTTTCAGTTAATCCATAATATTTTTCAATAAAATCTCACGATGGCACAAGTCCCACATAGCAATCTTGAGTTTCTATATACCTTTTGAAACTTTCCGATCCTTTTTTTGTGTTCGATGTGTCCGCGGACAGTGCGCATGTCCGCGGACCGTGCACAAGCACCCCTATAAAAGACCACGCCCAAGAGCTTATTCCCATTGTGTTTCTGGCTATTCTTCAGAACACAGTGATTTTTGCTGCCACCTGCAGACTACACCATCATCGAGATGGCATCCTTGGCTGCTGAACTGCCACTTGGTGCTGCACCTGCTTCAGCACCACCCCCACCCCCTCCACCACCACCACCTCCCCAAGGGCCTGAAGAGGGGAACAGGAGTGAGGATGCGGAGGAGGAAGAAGAGGATGATGAGAATGAGGTAGAGGAAATCCCTACTACCCACACTAGGCGTGAGTCTTGGGTGTGGCGGTTCCTAATGCTCGTGCGAACTGTGTTACCTACAATGAGTGCAAAATGATACTCAGTCGCGGGAA
This sequence comes from Ambystoma mexicanum, assembly GCF_040938575.1. Classification (NCBI taxonomy): domain Eukaryota; kingdom Metazoa; phylum Chordata; class Amphibia; order Caudata; family Ambystomatidae; genus Ambystoma; species Ambystoma mexicanum. The sequence continues at coordinate 638,841,787 of NC_090925.1, forward strand.
GCACGGTAAGTAAAGCTTTGGGACCACTACTATGAAGCGACACCTGAGGTCATTTCACTCTGGGGCTATTCGCAGGGTTGTACCTTGCGAAGAACGTAGCAGGTTGATTTCCTCTACTTCATCCTCTGTTTCTGATCCTGTCACCACAAGGACCACCTCTGTGGGACAGCGTCTTTCTCAAGCTGCCTCACAGGCCATACAGAATGCTGATGACCCTTACCTTTCGAGGGTCACAGTTGTATGTATGTACTGTGACACAGTACTCTGCAGGGGGGAGCGATTTCGGAGTGCTTTTGAGACTATCGTCTCAGAGCACGAGAAGACCTGCTCACTACCCAAATAAAACCCACTCTACATCTTCCTCTCTCATCTTGCCCTTTCTTATCCCTGTGGTTGGTGTCCCCCCTTTACCCTCCTTTACCCTCCTCTCCTAGTGTGTCGTGTCTGAAAAACCAAAAAAAATACAAAATTACAAAAATAAAAAAAAAATAAGGCTCTTTTCAGATCCGCCTTTCCCAGTTAAAAAATAGAAGTGAAAATAAATGAAGCAGGGCTCTTTGTATTTTTTAGAAGTCCGCAGACAGTTCACGAACATTAAAAAAATTGGGTTGCTACTCCATCACAAACATTGTAATTTTCTTTGGAAAGAAGCGGTGGCTCTGAAAAGAGCCTTTGGGTGGTGTTTGTAAGTCAAAAATTGTAAATGCTTAACATCTACTTCAAAATCGTTGTTGTAATTCCAAAAAAGGGCGCAATGCATTTTGTACATTTCTCAGAAAAATCTGATTGCCAGCATAAGTAAGATGGACTCCATCTCCGCGAAAAATGTATGTACTACAAAACATAATATTTTCATTGTGAAAAGAAGACATGCCAAAATCTCTTAGAAAGCCACAAACAGCCTTATTAACATCGCGCCTTGCTTTTTCCATTTGTGGACCGAATGAAGAAGAACGAAGCAACATTTGTCTCTGCGCAATCCGTGAAAATATCACTTGAGAATTAGGAAACATGTCCATAACCTTCCTAAGTCCTTCTTTCATAGCAAATTGCAAAAAAATTCCAGTCACATGTCCTAAACTGTTCCCTCCACAATGAATTACAATTATGTCTGGATGTTGCTCTGTCTCCAAAGTAGCACAGAGAGGTAGCAAGTCCAACCACTTCATTCCACGTACTCCATGCCAGTGTACTTCCACATGTGGGAATCCAAGATCTACAGCTACTCCACAGCTTTCTGCATGCACCTTCAACCAATGTATCCACGAATCTCCTAAAATCCAAACAATCTGTTTTCTGAAACACACAGCCATAGCTATCTTTTGTTCTCTCAGCAAAAAGAGTATCTGAGAAAATCTCTCCTGGCACAACACACCCACCAAACTTTCCTGACCAATCCCTTTCAGTGCTTATTCTCATTTGCATGACTTCTGAACCCAAAAATCCCCGGATGTAACTCCCGATGTCCGCGAACTACCGCCATGTCTGCGGACATATCGTAACATGAACAGCCCTTCTACCATTTCCACTACACTCTCTCTGCCATTCCCTCATTGGATGTACCTCAAAAATCACATGACCATGCACCAATCACATTCAAGACCTCTACATCTAACTGCATCATCATAGATCAGCACTGCAAATGTACTCTGAATCTCTCTGAGTACAAGTGTCATATCATTGGCAAGCAGCATCTACCAGAAATACTGTACAAGTCTTCAAGATTTCTACTTGCAGCTCCATGCATATCCATATGCATGAACACAAACTTCAGGTATGCATATTTTCTGTATAGTAGATGAACACATTTTCAAACAGACTTTTACCTTGTAAAATCTGTAAAATGAATTTATTGTACTTTTTTCAATTTCCTAAAATCAACTATCACTTATAAACCTTTATACTTTTTACTTTCTTTATACACACACACTCAAATCATGTTAAACTAACATTTTTAAATGGAATATATAGACTACTAATATTCAAACAAAATTGCATGCAAACACAATCTATGTTTAAACCTTTATAAAAATACTTATACAATTTCATATTTTTTGTTTTTATTTATTTATTTACTTAATTACTTTAAATTAGACATGACATTGAGGCGCTATTACCTAGAACAGTTTACTTACAGAAATAGTGGTATTCACTAATATATTATAAATTTCACAAGACATAGTAAAGATATTTTTTTTTTGCTACAGTTAGTCATTCAATACAATTTGTTAATTAAGAACATATCATATGTACTGAACTGATGCAATGTATCTTATGTAAATAAATTAGTTTAATGGTTTTACAGAAGGCACTGAGGATTTCAATTAAAAAAATCAATATCTAAATTAAAAACAGTGCTGTATACAAACAAAGTTACTAATTTGAAGCTTTTACAATTGCAGTGAAGACCAGTTTCCTGAAAAGAAGCAGCCGAATTCGAAGAAGAAAGAAAAACTAAGAAGTTACCTGTTAATTTAAAAAAAAGTAAGTAAAATATCACCATAATATTTGTATTATTAATCAAATATACTATAACATTAATACGAGCTATTTCGGTTTCTAAAAATAGAGATTTTGTACCATTTTGTCCAAAAATTTCCATGTCTTAAACAACGATTTGCAGCCAGAATGGCCCACAAATTTCTATTTTTGGACACACAAATTACCCAACTGAACCACTACAATTTTCATATTATAGAACAAACAACTGTTTTAATTGTATACATTAGATTTACTATTTGTACTTTTCCACACCACTAGCTTATTTTTTTTTTGTCATCTGAACCCCAGTCAAGTCCGTAGAAAGCAACGCAAAAGTAGAGCAAATGAAAATAAAGGTGTCCAACATAAGCATCCATCTCTAGCAGAATTTGTAAAAAAAAAGTTGAAACAAAACAGCTAATACAATCATTTAGTGAAACACAAGAAGTTTCAAGTACAACAACTTCGCTTCCTCTATCAAAATGTAAAACAAACCAAAAAACAATTAACAGAAAATCTGCTATCAGTACAGATAAAACTACTTCTTCAAATTTTAATATAGTGCAAAGTAAGCATACCAAGAAAAGTATTTTAGCCAAAATATACGTCACAAAGTCAAAATCTTATAAAAACAGGAGAGAAATCAGGTTCAAAGCTTAAAACCTATCGTAGGAAATTAATCTTAGAAGCATTGATGGACAGTGCAATTCCTCTCAAAAGAAATGTATTTATTTTACTGTTAAACAAAATGAAACCACTAACAAAACTAATAACTAAATTACAAAAAAGACTTCTCAATAAGCGAAATATCAACAGAAAGAACTTCTTAAGTATCAGCGGAGGTGAATGGAATCACACTACAAGCACAGAACCATATTTTAATGAAGAAGCGTACAAACAAAAGCAAACTAATACAATTGCCATACATAGCAGTGGTCGAGGTTATGAAAAAGTGAATAATACCATAATGGAACAAGAAGTACTTCTTACAAAAATATACCCTGAAAACTTAGAATTACCCCTCCATTCAACTGAATCAGAACGTCTAGTGTACAAATGGCCATGCACGTCAATGTGTAACATTCCCAAACAATGTTTCAAATCTTTACGCCAATTCCTCAATAAATATGTAAAAAGCAAAGACAAAATCAAAATTAAATTACTGCAAAATATAGATACCTGTCCAGTGCGCAAGTACACAGGACTACAAGGACATTCATTGCCCTGCATTACAGGACCTACTTGTAAAACCACTTTCCATGATATCAAAAGGATATCAACACATCATTCAACTATAAGAAATCTAGTCTATAAACTGTACTATGCTAAAAGTCCTGCTTTAGCATTAGCAAAGTTAAATAACATCCTTCTACATGGTACAGCAAAAGACCTACTTGAAGAAATTCACTATATCCAGAAAAAATATTTTGGAAGTGAAAGCCATTTACAGAATGAAATAGCTTTAAACCAATTAAGCAACAATTCTACACATGGCAACCTTTTGCTAAACACATACAAAAAAGAAATACTAAAATTTAAAAGTACATCAGCTGAAGTACCAAACCATGTATGTGTATGTTGCCGTAGAATTCTTTATAAAAGTAACACAAGAACTGTGGACCTATCATACAAAATAGAAGACAATGAAGATTCTAAATGGTTTGAATTAGCTCTCTACCTTGTAGCAGAAAACAAATATGAAATAACTGAGCCCTTAATACTTTGCAGTTATTGCACTACAAAACTTGACAACAACCAAACTCCTTCACGTTCAATCACAAATAATTTGGAATTATACCCAGTACCAAAACCTCTACAACAACTTAATTTATATTAGAGGATCATAATTCAAACAGTACACCCATTTCAAGCAATAATACGCCTTCAACCAAAAACAGCAAAATTACCTCCCTCTGAATTGGTAAAAGGCATTCGTGGAAAAGTAGTTTATTAACCATTAAATCTAAAAGAAAATGTGCATACTCTAGGAGTGCAACGTCCAATGCAGCAATCTTTAATTATATTAGTAAATGGAGTACCTACAAAAGACAAAAAAATATGGCAACAGCTGGTAGATTTATATAAAGTTAGACAAGCCTTCCAATATCTTAAAGAGAATCATGAATATTACAAAGAAATTAATATTGAAGAAAACTTAAAAGATACAACTGAAATAATTCAAGAAACACAAGAAGCTGGTCAATTTGAGCTACTAGATCCTGCTACAATATCAAATACTTTAGACCATTATACAATTCATCCTTTGCACTGTAATGACACCGTACAAGATGTACTGGAAACTTACCAAATGTGTCAAACAAAAGGATCGCCAATCAGTATATGGGAAAAAAGTATAGAAGCACGTGCTTTTCCTCTACTCTTTCCTACTGGCAAAGGAGGAAGGTATGATGATAGACCTATTCAAATATCAGCTTCAGAATACCGCTCATTACGGATGTATTCTGAAGTTCCCAGATTTAGACAAAATGTGGAATACATATTCCACCTACTATTTGAAAGTGAACTAGCAACTTTATGTTACGGAGTTGCACACATATTAAAATCAGGATCACACTTTCAAAATATGCCAGCTACACAATTATTAGAGAAAGTGCAACAAAAGGATGAGGTTTTACAATCAAATATTACAAATCTATTAGCAAATATGCGTGGTACTAAAGAGTACTGGTTTCGACGACATGGAGATGTACGTTGTATGATCAGAAACCTTGGCCCACCCACTTGGTTTGTTACATTAAGTTGTGCAGAATATGCATGGGAAGATTTACATGATTTCCTACGCATATCAAATAAAAACAAAACAAACATAGATATTCTAACACCTGGAGAACTTTGTTCTTTGGATCCTGTTAATGTTTCAAGATATTTTCACCATCGCTTCATTGCTATGCTACATTTTATTTGTAATAAAACTGTTCCTCCCCTTGGAGAAGTGCAACACTTCTTTTGGAGAAAAGAATACCAAGCCAGAGGAGCACCACATTTCCACATGCTTTTATGGATTAAAGATGCTCCTAAATTTGGTCAAGACAGTGATGCCACTGTTTTACAGTTTATTGAAAAATATGTCACTTGTGAAATTCCATCAGAAGCCACAAATAGTGATCTTCGTGCACATATTTTACAATTTCAAAGACACAAATGTGGAAAATATTGTCGTCGCAAATACAAAAACAAAGGCAAATACTACACCAAATGCCGATTTGGTTTCCCTAGACCAGTTACAAATACAGGTCAAGTAAACAACCTCATGTCTTCAGTTAGACATAGTGTTAAAGGTAAGTCACCTAAATATACATATTACATAAAAAGAAAAGAAGAAGAAAAATATATCAATGATTATAATGCAATCATTGCCCACTTATGGAATGCAAACATAGATGTGCAGTACATTGCAGACAATTCTACTGCAGTTGCACGATATGTCACAGCATACTTAACTAAAGCAGAAAAGACAGAGCTCCAAGACCTCTGGAATGACCTGTCATCAGATAAAACAGTATCTCAGAAATTATATAGCTTGGGCATAAAAATGCTCACCCATAGAGAATGTGGATCTTATGAAGCAGCTGATCGTTTAACTGGTACTTCATTGTATGGTAAATCTGAAAATATAGTATGGCTAAGTCTTGGTCCAGGTAAATCTAGAAAAAGAGTTCTAAAATCATATGAAGATATAGAAACAATAGCCAAACATGATCCCAACAGCCAAGACATTTTAAAAAACAATTTATTGGACACATACTACCCAAACAGAAGTAATACTTTGGAAAACATGTGTCTATACCAAATAGCCCAACACTACACATACAAAAATAATATGAAACCTGATGAAAAAAAAAGATAAATATAGAGTGACAGACTGTGAAGGCAGCTTAGTTAAACTCACTAAACCAAATTTAATTAATCATATCAAATTGTCATTGAAGACTCCTCAACATAAAGAAGTATATTACATGTCCCTGCTACAACTCTTCAAACCATGGAGAAAAGAAGAACAATTATTAGATAACTATGACTCATATGAGGATGCTTTCAAAGCAAATGAAAGCACTATAACTGATGTAAACTTTACACAGTACAAAAAATGTTGCACAATGAACAGCAACATGAAGAAGAACTCCAAGCCCAACTAGATAAGGATACTCCTGACAGTAGTCAACCTTCTGTAACAGGAAGCCAATAACCACTGGGAGAACCACTAATAACAAATGAGGCAGAATTAGCTATGATAGAAGTAGAAAACACCATGTGTCAGTATGAAGATAAGGAAGACTTAACTATACTACAATCAAAACTAAACAATGAGCAAAATAGCATTTTTCAAGAAGTAACAAAACAAATTGCATATGGTGTAAAACAGGAAAATAAAGAATGTTCCTGCCATAATTATAAACTTATACTACTGTACGTCAGTGGTGAAGCTGGTTCTGGCAAAACATTCCTAATCAAAATCATTAGTAAGTTCCTTCCACAATTGACAAACAACAAACTGTCAGCTGTTGTCACTGCCCCCACAGGTTTAGCTGCCTACAACATAGGTGGTGTTCCATTACACCGATTACTACTATTACCAGTAGAACACCAGAACAAATTAGACTATTACAAACTTTCTGCAGAAGCTCCAATGGAATTACACAGAGTATTAAAACAAATGAAAATGCTACTAATAGATGAAGTGAGCATGGTCTCCAACCTGATGTTAGCTTTGATTCACCTCAGATTACAAGAAGTACTCAAAACAGACTATGAAGAGCTCTTTGCAGGAAAACACATTATTGTTTTTGGAGATCTGCTTCAATTAACACAAGTAAAAGGTGAACCTATTTTTAAAACATTAGGGCACAAACTCTGCCATAAAACTGTTGGCAGGATTGGAAATGTCAACCTTTGGCAACATTTCTAATACAGAGAATTAACAGAAAACATGCGCCAATCTGCAGATCTAACTTATGCCAACATTTTAAAAAGTTTGAGAGTTGGTATACTTTCTAAAGAAGCAGAAGCAACATTGAAAACCCGGCACATTAATGCACTTTATGGCGATAATGCATGTGCTACAGATGTTATGGAACAATTAGCCCACAAAAATGTCAATTGTATGGCCTTAATGCCAACTCTTGCAAGCTGTCTCAAATTCAATGAAATAATGTTAAGTAAAGAAATGCAACCAATAATGGAAATTAGCGCCACAGACAAACTAGATGTACATGGTATGACACTACCCATGTGTGACCAAGCCACAACAAGACTAAATAATTTAGAAAAATCAATCTCAAACACAGCTGGCTTAGAAAAGATGTTAAAATTATCCTTAAATTGCAGAGCAATGCTTAAATGTAACCTTGACGTGGACTAGTACAGTTGTGGGCTTTCAAACATACCCACGTGACAACAAAATTCCGTTTGTCAATATACTCTTTGACAAACTTTCAGAAGTAACACGGATAGGACGCTCAACAGCTAGATTCCTTCTCTTCAAAGATATGTATGTACGCAGAGAACAATTTTCTCTAACTCTTGCATACGCAGTCACGATTCATAAATCACAAGGTCTTACCCTAGACAAAGCAATGATAGATATTGGTAACAGAGTCTTTAAAGAAGGCATGAGCTACGTAGCACTATCACGCTTACGTACACTTGACGGTCTATTTCTAATCAACTTTGATGCAAGTAAAGTAAACGCTGATATTCCTTGCATTTTAGAATATAATAGACTTCGCTCACTATACACTCCCCATCTAAACACATATTCTGTTCCACAAAAACTAAAACGTTGTAAAAGAAAACTAAATCAAACAGAAATGCAACAGGACGTCACTGCAAATCCTCCAAAGAGAGTAAAAGAAACTAATACTTCATCAAGTACCACAAACAAAAAAGAATCAATTAGAGAAAGTAAACCAGGTACTTCTTTAAAGAAGGAAGACAAACTCCAAAAAAAGCAGTTAGATACAGAACTACCTGGACCATTTAAATTCTCAAATATAGTTGGTGTAAGTTGCTATGCAAATGTAGCAATGAATATTCTATTTCAATTACCACCAATTGTTGACAACATTTACTTACACAGTACAGACGCATTGTGTTGGCAAATGTTAGTACTTCACAGAAATGCAGCAAACAATCCTGACAACACATATAGTGTTTTTGGAATAAGACGACAATTGGACTACTGTGCTGGAATGGTGAAATTCACTATAAACTCACAGGAAGATCCACAAGAATTTCTAATGTACTTACTACAAGTACTGGAAAACAAAAACATACCTATAAATGAAATCTCTCAGATTTCATACATGTGGAAACATACATGCACTCTCTGCAACAATGTGACACAAGAAGAAATCCCCAATGAACGCTTCATATATATATCAATACCAAATTGTGAATCCATTCCATTTCAGCAACTTGTACAAAATGCAAACCATGGTAGATTATGCTCTACCTGCAATTCAGATAATCGCTCCACGTTAGTAATACAAACACATAGTAAATACGTAATACTAATGCTTCTACGTTACAATGCAGATGGTACCAAAAACAACTGCAAGCTGACTGGATTCACACATGGTCAAATATCACTTGGTAAGAAAACCTTCACAACAATAGGTATAATCTACCACGCAGGAGCCACAACCAATTCAGGGCACTACACTGCATATATAAAAAAGAAATGTGGATGGTTTGAATGTAATGATAGTACCATTACTCTAAAGCAGAGATTACCAGCAAATCTTACAAATGCTTATTTGATGTTCTTAAAACCAAAATTTGATAAATAAACTGTATTTAAACCTTTAAGTAAATTTATGTTAAAAAAATATAAACTGTCAGAATACTCCAAAAGCTATCTAACAGCTCAAAGATTCTACAACAACTAATCAGATAAATGAATACCACTAAATTAGGCCAAAAAATACACAGTTAGAATACGCCAATTGGTATCTAACTGTCTCAAAATTTAACACTATCCAAATAGATAAATCAAAACCACTAAAATATATAAAAAAAAAAATAGACAGTTAGAATACGCCAATTGGTATCTAACTGCTCCAAAATTTTATAATATCAAAACAAATGAAGAATCTGTTACTGCTCCAAAAAAAATACAACAAAGCAAAGTATAAAGCATTAGCCAGAAACAACAAGTGAACACTGAAAACAAACAAACAAATAAACTGTAGCATAACAGAAAAAGGTTTTTTTTTTAATCCAACATGGATTTTCTCCCACAGACCCAATGATTTTAGCAACAAATACAGAAACTGAGCAAATTGCACAGTACTCTGATTTGTACTCTACTAAATATGAGGGTCGAAAAAAATAAAAGTATATTGCTAATACAATGTAATAAGTCATTACAAAAAACTAATACTAACATGCTATTTTCTTTTATCACAGAAATGAAGAAGAAAAACATGGACTCCCATTACTAGACCAAACAGTAAGTATACAATAGTAAGGACAACCATAGCAGCATATCACATCCATAGTATCTAATACCTTTGTTCCTTATACATTTGTTTTTCACCCAAAGTTATAAGCAAATATGAATGTGATATGCTGCGGTGGTTGTTGCCAGGGCATAGAGTCTTGGGTGCATGGCCAAATGGCCATGCACCCAAGACTCTATGCCCTGGCAACAACCACCGCAGCATATCACATCCATAGAGTCAAACATTTCAACTATGATCTATGGGAAATTTTTAATGTCCGCGAACAATGTGAGTGTTCTTAGAACACTTTGAACTTGCCAGCGAACAATACAGACACAGTTTTCAGGAAGCCCCCTACGAACATTTCAGAACAACGCGATAGTTCTTAGAACACTTTCAACTTAACAACGAACAATACGGAGAGCGTCCTAAGGACACCCCCTACGAACATTCCAGGACACCGGGAGTGTTCTCAAAAACGTCTTCAGAACACCCCCATTTTGTTTATTTGCGAACATTTCAGGACACCGCGGGTGTTCTTAGAACACATTCAACTTGACAGAGAACAATACGGACAGCGTCCTCAGGACACCCCCTACGAACACTCCCCGGACACCGCGAGTGTTCTTAGAAGCGTCTTCAGAACACCACCATCTTGTTTATTTGCGAACATTTCAGGACACCGCGAGTGTTCTTAGGACACATTCAACTTGACAGAGAACAATACGGACAGCGTCCTCAGGACACCCCCTACTAACATTCCAGGACACCGGGAGTGTTCTTAGAAGCTTCTTCAGAACACCACCATCTTGTTTATTTGCGAACATTTCAGGACACCGCGAGTGTTCTTAGGACACATTCAACTTGACAGAGAACAATACGGACAGCGTCCTCAGGACACCCCCTACGAACACTCCCCGGACACCGCGAGTGTTCTTAGAAGCGTCTTCAGAACACCACCATCTTGTTTATTTGCGAACATTTCAGGACACCGCGAGTGTTCTTAGGACACATTCAACTTGACAGAGAACAATACGGACAGCGTCCTCAGGAAACCCCCTACGAACACTCCCCGGACACCGCAAGTGTTCTTAGAAGCGTCTTCAGAACACCCCCATTTTGTTTATTTGCGAACATTTCAGGACACCATGGGTGTTCTTAGAACACATTCAACTTGACAGAGAACAATACAGACAGTGTCCTCAGGACATCCCGTACGTACATTCCAGGACACCGGGAGTGTTCTTAGAAGCGTCTTCAGAACACCACCATCTTGTTTATTTGCAAACATTTCAGGACACCACGAGTGTTCTTAGGACACATTCAACTTGACAGAGAACAATACGGACAGCGTCCTCAGGACACCCCCTACGAACACTCCCCGGACACCGCGAGTGTTCTTAGAAGCGTCTTCAGAACACCCCCATTTTGTTTATTTGCGAACATTTCAGGACACCGCGAGTGTTCTTAGGACACATTCAACTTGACAGAGAACAATATGGACAGCGTCCTCAGGACACCCCCTACGAACACTCCCCGGACACCGCGAGTGTTCTTAGAAGCGTCTTCAGAACACCCCCATTTTGTTTATTTGCGAACATTTCGGGACACCTCGGGTGTTCTTAGAACACATTCAACTTGACAGAGAACAATACGGACAGCGTCCTCAGGACACCAACTTTGCTTGCCAACAAAACGGACACATATTGAGTCCTTAGAACACCCCCTAGTCAGTTTATTTAGAACATTTCAGAACAACCGTGATGTCCGCAAACAAATCGAACACAAAAAGAACATCTAACACATTAAAAACACAACTTTCATCCTATCTCATACACTCCCACCCTCCCCAAACACTCCTACACACCAACACACTCTACAAAATACACATTTTGAACAAAGTTTCACCGCGCTGTCCGCGGACGTCCGCAAATTCAAGATGGCGGGCGCTACCGAAAAATCTGACGCGCTTCACGCTCCACGCCGTCCAATCAGCGAACACGTTGCATGTCCGCGAACAAGACGATTGGCCAATCAGGACACTGTCCGCGGAGCGAACAGGGAAGTGTGTCCGCGAACCGAACACAGATATCACTAATTTTTTTTTACCTACTTTTTGGTCATTTAAAAAAAAAACTACTGGACGGATTTTCACCAAATTTGCAAAAGCACGCTTTCGGGACCAAGCCGCTGCTCCTGGTCCAAATTTGGTGGAAATCCTTCAGCGGTTTGGGCTGTAGGCACGAGCAAATTTTTTTGCCCATTCAGTCTATGGGAAAAAAAAAGTTTTGGGACCCCCCCTATAACTTTGCCCCCCCTGGACGAATCCTCACCAAACCTTGCAGAAAAATGCAGAGTGACCCAAATACTTTTTTTGCAAAGTTTGGTGAGGATCCGTCCAGGGAGAGCGAAGTTATAAGCCACCCAAAAAGTGCTCTTCCTATGGAAACAGCAACTTAACCATAACTACATGGCCACTACCGTGGCCATGTAATATATATATATATATATATTCACTAAAACAAAAACTTTGATAAGGGGACGTTATGGTTAAGTTGCCCTACCAAAAACCTGTGCACTTCACAAAAAAAACTTTTCAAACGTGCCATTATGGTTCAAAGTAAAACCGAAAAACCCCTGAAATACGCCAGTTATGGTAGGCTAAGCGACCATAACTGCCGTATCACTGTCCTCTGCTAACAGTAACACCAGGACATGAAAGATGGCATCACAAATGTCACTAATGACATCACTGATGACATCACATAGTATGGTAAACTAAGCAACCATAACTCGCGCCACCACCGTGCCCTGCTACGACTAACACCCAGGAAATCAAAGATGACATCACAAATGTCATTGATGACATCACTGATGACATCACATGTCTAGCTCCCTCTTTTTTTTGTTCACTGACATATCTAAGCCAGGTGGCTTTCTTCACTGTCAGTCAGGAATTAAAAAAGTAAAAAGTACTCTATTTGTAGACCTTACCCTTTATGTTCTTACAATACTTTCCTTACGGTACAGTTACATCATATGATACATATGCACGGGAGAAGAAGGAATCCTGAAACACAAGAATCTTTTCTGTGCATGAAGTTAATTAGTTTGGTTATGAACACTTTCTGGTAATACTGCAGTTTTGTTTGCTTACTTTACGTTTCCTGTATATGCTTCTATTTGCATTCATTGGGGTCTCTTTATGTTTTGTGTGTAATAGTACAATTATGCAGTAAGGGAAGCATTCACAGATATTTATGTTTCACAGAATGCAAAATTCTGTAATGGAAGCATTTATCAATTTAGTATCCAACATGGGAAGATTTCGAATATTGCACCTTGATGGCGCATGCTGCAGACAATGCCTACGTTTGTGCGTTCATGTACTGAAAGAACTCAGTAATGCAATAGAATTTTTTTGCAATGCATTGCTCAAGGAACTATTTGGCATATGAAACTTCTTCAATGATCTGTGATACGTTTCTGCCAATATTGTAATGAAAATCCCTTGTGAAGGCTGTGCATGAAAACTAAATGCACATATGATGTCATCAGTGATGTCATCAATGACATTTGTGATGTCATCTTTGATTTCCTGGGTGTTAGTATGGGGTGAGTTATGGTTGCTTAGCTTACCCTAACATGTGATGTCATCAGTGATGTCATTAATGACATTTGGGATGCCATCTTTCATGTCCCGGGTGTTAGTGTTAGCAGAGGACAGTGGTGCGGGCAGTTATGATCGCTTAGCTTACCATAACTGGCGAATTTCAGGGGTTTTTCGGTTTTACTTTGAACCATAATGGCACGTTTGAAAAGTTTTTTTTGTGAAGTGCACAGGTTTTTGGTAGGGCAACATAACCATAATGTCCCCTTAACAAAGTTTTTTTTTAGTGAATTTTATGGGTTTTTAGTAGGGCAACTTAACCATAATGTCCCTTTAACAAAGGTTTTTTTTAACTGAATTTCACAGGTTTTCAGCAGAGCGAATTAACCACCGTCCGTCTTGCAAAGTTTTTTTTCTGAAGATGATCGGTTTACAGTAGTGCCACGTAACCATAATGTAAAGCAATTTCTGATTTATTTAAACACCTTGCGGAGAATACCACTTGACAATATGCTGGTGTACAGCACGGTAACGTGTCCCAGAATCCATAAACACTTAACAGTAAGATGTTTGTGTTGTGGACAATGTGGAAACAGGTTTCATATTGATATAGGAACGTCCACCTGCAACATGTGCCTTGCACAGCGCCATGAGAGCAAATAAATGAGAGCAAATAAATAAGAGCAAAAAAATTAGAGCAAAAAAATATGGTGGAAGGCACAACGGTGTCAAAAAGTGTGTACTTAGGTCATTCAACTAGTGTGTGGTTCTTAAACTTTAAGCAGTTCATACAAAATTTCAGGTGCAGTAGGGAGAATCTCGAAGCCACTCGAGATTCAAAAAACGAAACACCAGACACACACCACCCGTTGCCAGCAGGTAACCCTGTGCTGCACTCCTAATGGGACCAAAGTCCCCGTAGTTATTTATAGTGTCTCATGAGACCAATACCACTCCAGCCAGGAGAAGCTTTGAGTCACGAGGGACCATAATCTGAATTAACTTACGCTGTAAACAGTATTCGATATTGTCGTAAATATTATTTAGATCAAGAAGGTATATGGAGCATCTGTCTATCTGCTCGTCTATAGAGAAGCACCACAAAACTGAGACAGAGCAGTTTTCTTTAAAGACAGATATAAGTGTTTTTATATATAGGCTAATCAATTCAACCAAAAATGCGTTCAAATTTACAGCCAAGCTATTTAATTATAAGTGTGGAAGTCTTTCACTACAAAAATAGTAGTACATTGACAATATTCTGAAATAATGACAGTATTCTGAGCTGAATAGCAATCCTCAGAAGCACCCAAACGTACTCAGAAGATTATTCATAAAGTAACACATTCACTTAAACAAGGAATTCATATGTGGCTAAATATAACAGAGTCACCACATTAACTCAATTGTCCATCTGGGCAGTATAATTCTTTCTGCTCAGAGTCTCCTAAACACAACCATGTGTGCCGACGCGTTTCGGATTACACAACAATCCTTCTTCAGGGCGGGGTGTGTTCTAGTTTCAAATAATGTTCATTGGTTCCTACAGAGGGAAAGGATAACCTAATTAGATCTCTATGTCAGACAGACGATTACATGAGTAACTCTCTAGGGAAAAGTAAGACTAACCTCATTCCTGTGTATGTAGCAAAGACCGGAGTCAACCTGTGTGTTAAAAAATGTGCAATGAGCGCATTGTAAAGATCTGTTCTCAAACATGATTCATCTATTTTAAACAAGTCCAGTTAGAGTTAAGTGTACTCACCCAGCGCCAACATGTATTGGTCGTTATCCATTAACAATTTAGTGCACATTGCATACATTCAGCAAAAGTTTTAGTTATCTGAAAATGACATCAGCTAAGGCCATCCGTCCTCCCCGAAAAACAACAGCACTACTGTAATGAAGGAGCATGATAAACACTGCCCCAACCTTAGAAATAACAAACACACAATATTTTTGCACCGGCCACCCACTCCCCCATATCACTGTTTGATACGTCTTTCCTAATTTCTGTTCGCAAATGGCCTTATTAGCTGTCCTACCAAAAAAGAAAGCCATCCGTTAACAACGTAAATGTTGCGTTAAGAACCACCTTTCACAGTACAGGACATAAACGCAATAAGATTTGACAATAATAGTATAGATGTGCAAAGCATTAGCGTGTGCCACAGAAAAATGGGATTTCTGGTTAAACAAAATCCTTTTTCAAGATGGCCAAGATCGAAAGGAAAGGCGGTTGTTCCATACATAGCCCCTCTTCGCTTTCCATGACAGCAAGGAAAAAGCAACAGTATGTACCGTGACGCAGAATCTTTAAATAAACATACAGCGACGTGTAACGTGGTACATTACATGTCGAAATGATACACATGATTTTAAAAGAAAACGGGTACATTTTAGAATTTGGAAAGTACTTTTATTTAACAAACAACTTTCAGAGATGAACGGACTAATTGCATTTGCAAATAATTTGTAGCAATGACTCCAAGGGCCAACATTGAAAATGTTCATGGAGAGACACATTCAGTTCATTTCGCATACGCAAAGTATGCGTTTCTGTTGAAGCACTCCATTTGCTTGCACAGGTATTTCCAACACGGTGGCATCACTGTTGCTTTACACCAGCAGTTGCATCTGGCGTGGAAAGAAGCTGTCACTCGGCATCTGAAAACCGTGGCATGCACAGTACGGAAAAATGTGGCTAGGCGGAAAACGTAAGAGAAAATCTGTATCAATACCCAACCTTTAGGAAAAATTTCCAAAACAGACACAAAGATTGTGGAAAATACTACACAAATGTAAGTGGCCAAACATGACATTTTACATACGTATTAGAGTTCACCATGGGGACATATAATGACACCCTACAAACGCAGATAAACAGCACTCGCCGTAAGGGTTAAAAAAAGGACAACTACACAGTGTCATGGTAATTCAGTTATGGATGCAGCATGAATGGAAAAGCAAGAAAAAATTACATGAAATAATGTTACACAAGACCAAAAGAATGTGCAAACTGATACATAAAGCTATGTGGGCAAGCATAACATTTCAAAGAAAAAGAAATAACGTTCACCAACGGTGACTCTAGTCGTAGTTTGCAAACGCAAACAATGTACACTCTCTGGTATTGGAGGAAAATTACAACTCCGCAAAAATAGAATACTTCAGTTATATTGTCACAATTAGTATACAGTCGTCAACATTAAACTTACATCATCTTCACAGCCTCCATTATTTTTGGCAAAGTCAGACAGCAAACTGTTTGCATCAAATAATATTGGTGAACTGATATTTCATGTTCCTTACAAGCGTTTTGAAACTATAACCTTATCAAAAAGTATTTTTTTCTAAGCTTTGATTCCTTGCGCAGCTTTTAAAGATTCACTTTCGCTCAAGGTCAAAAAACAATAGCCCCTTATGAATTCACTTGAATGCGTGGGCCTACTGAGCTTGCAACCAAAAAAGCAAATGAACTGACCTTCACTCAGAAGGCACATACATTCTCACTTTGCAACAATATATGAAAATCCCCATCAAAGACTCCAGGTGGCCGCCTCAGATTTCAAAACATAGGACGCCAGTCCGACGTCAATATTAATCTGAAAACATTACAACACAGACGCAGGCATTGCTCGCCGTACATTGAGCACCAACTTCCACTTTACCATATGAATTTGGCGGCAGGAAACCTGCCCACAACCAACATGCACCCAAGACTGCAGGCCCTCCCCACAACCACCTGAGTGATGTGCGGTATTATGGGTGTATCTATAAGTGTGGTATGCTTCAGTGGTTGTGGCCAGGGGCTACACTCCTAGCTGTATGTCCCCAGATATTACAATGTATGGGTGTGCAGTGGCTTATACCTCCAGTGCCCAAGACTCTACACAATCCCCACAACCATCTGATCGATAAGCAATACTACAGGTGTATCCATTGCTGTGACATGCTGCGGTGGTTGTGGCCAGGGCGTATATTCTTGGAAGTATGGCCTTCGGCCTACGGCCTACGGCCATGCATACAAGACTCTACGCCCTGGCGAACACTGCAGCATGTCAGACCCATGGTGGCGTACAAATGAATAGCACACTCATAGGGAAAAAAATAATTTTATTACAGCATGTACTCAATTTCAATTTTCGCTAACACCACGCGTGACCTTAGAACAGTTTCAAGTTGCCTGCGCACAGCACGGACTGAAATACTACCCTCATGAGACCCCTGATTTTCTGTACTTACAAACATCCCAAACAAGGCGGGCATAGGGAATACATCATTAACACCTACTGCCTGAACAAATACAGTTTTTCACATATCTCTTACTGTCTGAACCTCCCCAAGCACTCTGACACAGCAAAATAGTTTTCGAAATAGCATGTTGCCGCTGGTGGCCGCTGCGCTGTGGGCGGATCCAAGATGTCGGGCGCATCCAAACAATCTGACGCAGAACACGTCTCACTGCAACCAATTGGCAGAGACGTCGCGTTTCCGCGATCATGCCGACAGCCCCTTAGCCAATCGGTATCTTGTCCGCGAAGCGAACAGGGAAGTGTGTCCGCGGAGCGGACGTAGATATCACTAATTGTTTTGCTTTATGTTTTGGTCATTTAAAAAGAAACTACTGGACAGATTTACACCAAATTAACAAAAGCACACTTTCGGGACCAAGATGCCGCTTCTGCTGCAAATTTGGTGAAAATCCATCCAGTGGTTTGGGCTGCAGTCGTGCGCAAAGTTTTCTCCCATTATGTCTATGGGAAAAAAAGACATTTTGGGACCCCACCTGGACCAAACCTCACCAAACTTTGCAAAAACAATCAGAGAGGCCCATATACCTTTTTTGCAGAGTTTTTGGCGAGGATTTGTCCAGGGGGAGCGGAGTTATAGGCCACCCAAAAAGGGCTCTTCCTATGGAAACAGCAACTTAACCATAACTACACGGCCACTACCGTGGCCATGTAATATATATATGGTAATGTGTGTGGGGTATTGGGCTGCAGTGGGAGCTGAGGGGGTGGGTGTGTGGACTAGAGGGTGAGACCCCCATTAAAAAAAATCAGTCAAAAGTAGAACGATGAAAGTGTACACAAACACAAGAAGGGGAGGAATAAATGTAGAGCCACAGTGTTGTGAAAACATAAAAATTAATATGAGGCTGGGAAGCCCAAAAGAAACGCACCAACACAGGTTACAAAGGACATACAAGTGCTTTATTTAAAAGCTACAACAGTTACCAAAGTCAATTGACAAACGGATAGCTATTCGACTCTCAGAGTAATGTAACGAACTTCAACGAGGGTTTGATGCATTAGTAGAGAGACCGTAAATTGGAATACTTGGGTCTTTTATATGATTTGTCCAGCCCTTGGCCAACCCTCTCGCGGGTTAACCATTTCTTGGGATCAGGCCCAGGGTTCCTTGCCAGGTCAATCCTATAATTTATACATTTTGATCAGTTTCGCTGATATAGTTGTACATTTACACATGGGTCAGCAATAGGACAAGGTCTCAGGTTGCGACCCCAGCAAGTGGCCTGCAGGCATATCAATTATTCGTGTGTACGGAGGTCACAACGGCCAGAATCTCACTCAGAATGTCATTCAGCCTCCATTTTGATGTTCAGGGTGACTTCCACATTACAAGAGAACCTAAAATGGCGGCTAAATCCAAGATGGCGACTTACATTACTTTCTCTAAGGTCAAGACCTTGCCGCGGAGTCTGTTTGCATGATATTTTAGACAACTTGGTGTAGGCCAATACACATATAATTACTGCGATAGGAGGCATAATATTATTTCGATTCCGACAGACCCTCCTTTTGGCCTATGCCAAGTGCTAATATAATTTCTAATACTTTTGCAAATAACTCCATGCATTGTCATCCATACATCCCGAATCATTGTCTGTAATGTCTATAGCCATTAGGTCGTTCATCAGAACCTCTTGTAACACTAACTCTTTAGATGCTGTATCTGGGGCATACATTCTGTGCCCTACTGTGCTCACTGCTTGAGCACAACATCCCCCTAGCATTACACATTTACTCGGTAGACATTGAAAACAGCAACAAAGGAATAACAGGATCCCCAAAATAATCAGAATAACAGAAAGCACCTTCCAACCCCAAGATCATAAAGAATCCCAAAACCAGGTGCTAATATTCCAATCTCCTACAGGAACATGCACTTCAGAACTAAGGATATGCAAGTTCTGTATTGCTTTAAAAATTGTCGGTGAGGAATCTGGTACGAAAACACAAAAAGCGGACCCCACCAATTTGCATACTCCACCTCGTTCTGCCAAAATGACATCTAATGCCATCCGATTTTGGAGTGTTACCAATCTTATTGCTTTTTGTTCTAGTGTCATATTGTAGAGTATGTCCGTGGTCCGGTTGATCGTTCTCTCCAGTACCCTTGCTAATCCCTAATGTTCTCAGAGTTCGCTATCTGTCCCCAAAAGGGCACAACTGATTTTGCTCCCAATACTTGCCCAGGGGTATCTCTGTTCTCGTCCCGCCGTGGGCGAGCCTTAGAAACCTCCAATGTACTAGCTACAAATATCCCAGGTAACATGATTCCTAAATAACAGGTTCCCTGCCAATCCTTGGGCAACCAGGGAAATGCTGTACTACCACAAACAAAATAGACAGGCCCCCCTACATACAGAGGCCTGTTTTCTCCAGTCAAATTTACAATGTTCATACAACCTTCAAAATCTCCCATTGGCCGAGTGCCATTTCTTTGTACCCAAAAGGGGACTGAATCAGGGCTATGATTTATAGAGTAGGAAGGAGGCACGGCGTCCTTATTGCCTATCGGAGCCATTTTAAAGGAAATTAGAGTTTGAAAGGGAAGAGATAGTTTATCAGACGGCCTAATAGAAGCAACATTAGGTTTACTTCTATTTGCAAAAAGCGAGCATCCCAGGGGAGTTAATTCACGTTTCTCAAAATCGTTCAAATTAGTTCCGTCAAAGTTCCCTGAGATGCTATCATTCCAACGGCCAAAGAATAGTGCTCTAAGAGAGGCATAACAAGCAGTCGTTAAAGGTAAAGGATGAATATACCATCCTAGCCCCTTGTTCCCATGTTGCGGTAAATGAGTGCAAATCCAAATGTGATACTTTCGTCTATGTTGGGAGTCTCTAGGGGACAGAGTGTGAAGGTGTACAGAGGGAGTCAAAGCAGTAGGTACAATCTCAATTGGCAGTAGATGTTTTAGAGGGTAAATTTCTTCAAAGTACCAAAGTCCTACAGCAGTAATTGCACAAATACCAATTATCATTAACAAAACACAGCAATACGTTTTCGGGGCCCAGGCACATTGTTCATTGTCTGAGTTGGTCACCCCCCTATTCACAAGTCTAGTGCGGGGAGCAGCGGTGGAGGTGGCAGGCATTGCAGTTTCTCAATCGACGACCCCAATGTTCGTTGCTGGCGACACTACGGTCGCGCGACTTTTTAGTCCTTCCCAACCCTAGCCAGCAGAATCCCTTTTTTTTCTCCTTTTGTTCAACAGGAACTTTCTTATACAAAAGAAAACTTTCAATCACTTCTCCTTCCCAAATGCACGAAAAGACCCGTGCCGTAGTTCTATTTTCTTCGTCGAAGGTTGTACCTGGTGGTACCCAAAACTGTTTGATCCGAAAATAAGGTGTCGTCACTTCCTGAGGGAAGCGGCGTATCGGAGGCGACGGAAGTCGCAGAACTTGAAACAGTGTTTTCCGGAAGTGATTTTTCAAAAGAGTGCGGAGATGAAATGGACTGTTCCCCAAGCTCCACGGGCTCAGAGAAATTCTCCGACGCACTCACAGCGCTGTTTGCTACTCCAAGATCAGAGATTGTAGCATCAGCGAGGGGTTCTGCTTCTTCTGTAACGTGTGGCGTCGGGTGAGGAAGTTTCTTGACATGCGTCGCATGGATCCAGTGTTTTTTCCCAGCCACCCAAACTGCTGTCCGGGTGACCAACAGCACCTGGTAGGGTCCCTTCCAGCGAGGAGCGAGACAGGAAGACCTTTCATAGGCCTTCACCAGGACCCAACTTCCAGGCTGAATATCGTGTCCTGGGCCCGTGAACCGTACAGGTAAAGCTGAGTAAACCTGATGATAAATGAAATACAGGTTTTTAGTCAACTGGTTGCAGTAGTCTACAAGCAATACATTTTCCACCTCCTTCAGGGCTTTAGGCTTTGGAAGACCCCAAATGTTAGCAGGTCTCCCCATCACTACCTCAAATGGAGAAAGCCCAGTCTTAGTTTGAGGTGTGGTACGCATAGCTAATAATACAATAGGTAAGGCATCTGGCCATTTCAGTTTGGTATCGGCACATGTTTTTGCAAGTTTATTCTTTAAGATACCATTATGTCTTTCTACCAACCCAGCACTTTGAGGGTGTCTGGCTGAGTGAAATCGTTTCTCAATATGTAACGCTGTGCATATCTGCAAAATTACTGCTGCAATAAAATGGGGACCATTGTCTGACCAAATTACCCTTGGGAGCCCAAATCGAGGAAAGAATTCTTTTACCATAGTCTTTGCAGTGGTCATGGCAGTAGCATCTTTAACGGGGAAAGCCTCGACCCATTTACTAAAAGCACAAATAATTACAAGAACATATCTTAGATTGTTACACCGTTCCATCTCAATAAAATCAAAGTGGCTGACCTCGAAGGGAACAGAAGGGGGCCCAAAGCTTCCCCTTGGAGTTACTGTCCCCTTCCCCACATTGTGCTGTAAGCAAATCATACAGTTTTGGACGTAACGTCGTGCAGTCTCCCGAATTTTGTTATTCACCCAAACTTGTTCTAACATTCTCGTGATCTGCTGAGCACACACATGTGTAGGACCGTGTGCCATCGTAACCATTGCCAGTACATATGAATCAGGGAGCAACCATTTTCCTTCAGATGTATCCACCCAACACCCATCATCATCTAGTTTCCCCATTCCTTCGGCCCACCTTTTAGACTCTTCTATTGTGGCATCAGTTTGGATATCTCGCACAGACCCATTACCTTCATCCATTACATAGGCATCTTTCGTTACCCTTAGAGCATACATGTCCGTGCTAAGGTCTGTGGCCGTTTGCCTGGCTATCAGGTCAGCGAAAGCGTTCCCTTTTCCCATATCATCTATAACCTTACGATGTGCTGCATATTTCATGATCGCTAACTGACTAGGGAGCAAGAGTGCCGAGAGCAATTGCACTATCAGGGGGCCATGCTGAATCTTGGTCCCATGTGAGGTCAGGAACCCTCTTTCCGACCAGAGCCTCCCGAAGTTGTGAGCCACCCCAAAGGCGTACTGGGGTGCGCGTAGTTATACGAAATTCTCTTAGTTTCAACAACTGTACTCAACGTAGTAACTGCGTAAGCAGCTGTAGATGTACCATCTGAAAGTTTGAAGCAGGAGCCATCACAAAACAGCTCCCCTTCTGCATTGTCCAAAGGAGTATCTATAAGATCTATCCTGCCCTTCGTTTCTTGCTCAGTGGTATACAGGCAGTAATGTAATTCTTCGTCACCGCAAACAGTGTTTTGCGGGAAAGGTAAGAGTTCAGCCGGATTAAGAACACAACACCACTTAATTTGAATGTGAGGGGCAAACAGAATTAATTCATACCTTGTTAGCCGTGCAGAGGTGAGGTGTTGCGTTTGGGTTTTGTTCAATATGATATCTCCAGAGTGAGGTACCATCAAAATCAAATCATGGCCTAGGACCATTCCCTCACTCTGTCTTACAGACGCGGCAGCAGCAGTGACAGCTCGCAAACATCTTGGCAAAGCGCATGCGACAGGATCAAGGGCGGAGGAGTAGTAGCCGCACGGCCTATTCTTCCCTCCGTGTTCTTGTGTTAACACAGCCAAAGCACATCCATCACATTCATGCACAAACAACACAAAGGCCTTGTCATAATTTGGAGTACCCAGAACCGGTGCAGAGCATAACGCGGTTTTGAGAAGCTCAAATGATCGTTGATGTTCCGATTTCCATGGCAGTGGCAGAGAAATGCCCTTCTTCGTCAAAGCCAACATCGGTTTTATCACTAGTGAAAAGTTCGGGATCCACAACCTACAGTAAGAAGCCATACCTATTAAGGCTCTGACGTCCTTCTGTGTATTTGGAACAGACAAGCCAGAAATGTGTTTTATTCTTTCAGGTGTCAATCTTCTCCCCTCCTTTGACAGGAGGTAGCCTAAATAGGCGACCTCCTGACAACAATATTGACATTTTTTGAGCGAAGCTTTATGACCATTTTTAGCTAGATGAACAAGCAACAGTACAGTGCCTTCTTTACAAGCACTTTCAGAATCTGCAGCCAAAAGCAAATCATCGACATACTGAAGCAGTGTACAAGTAGGTGGCAATTCAAGGGTGTCGAGCTGCTCTTTCAAAGCTCTACTATAAATGTTTGGACTTTCAGTATACCCTTGAGGTGCCCGAGTAAATGTAAATGAACGTCCCCCCAAGGTGAACGCAAACAAATATCTACTCTCCTCATGTATAGGAATGCTAAAGAAAGCATTTTTTAAATCCAGAACGCTGAAGTGCATAGCCGCAGCAGGGATCATTGTCAATATCGTTGTTACATCAGGCACAATTGGAAATTGTGGGGCGACAACTCTGTTAATAGCACGAAGATCAATTATGAACCGGTATGGGATTGCATTGTCGCCTTTCTTGTATAGAGGCAAAATCTGACTGTTACATAAACTACCTGCAATCTCCTCGACCACCCCACGATGCACAAAATCGGAGACAATGCATTTCAAAGCACGCTCGCCCTCAACTGATATTTTATACTGCGGAATGCGTGGTAATTTAATTCCATGTTTCAAAACTATTTTAACGGGCTCAATCTGTAGTACCCCGACATCATTGTCGTCAACCGCCCATAAACATTCCGGGACAACGCTAAACTCAGGAGGCAATGGTCGAATCAGAAACTGAGAATTGGGAAGTTGCTGTGGTGAAACCGTCATTCGTACTCCATCAGAGGAACAATGAATTACTGCATTCAATTTCTTTAACAAATTCAACCCCAGCATATTCTCTCCACAGTCGAAGTCAGAAGAAAAGGACAATGGTCCGTAAAGGGACCCAAAGAAGCAGACACCGGCGAAGAAACCGGACAGACAATTGATATACCAGAAAACCCTACAGAAACATTTGTTTGCCCTGACAGTGGAATGTTTGGAACCCGGGAATGATCAATGGAGCACTTCTGTGCTCCGGTGTCTATCAAAAACTGGTGTTTCCTATTCCCCACTAATAATTCAACGTAGGGGCCTCTCTGATTAACAGGAATAGGTGAAGGTTCCAAACCCTGCTTTGGGCAGTCCTAATGAAATAGAGTATCATCGGAAGGAAGCTCTTCAGAAAGGTAGGAGCAGAAGGGTGATCAAATATGTTTCTCGAGTCCACACTCGAGGTCTGATTTTCCCGTGAAAAAGGTTGCTGAGGATCTTGCAAAAACTGACCTCTATCAGGGCCCCCTGCTCCAGGGCGGCCTCTAGGTCGTCTACCCATACTCCCAAACGCACTGTTTGACCTTTGTCGAAGGACGGGGCACTGTGCTCGCCAATGACCTTCCTGGCGGCAATAAGCACATTGATTAATATTCACAGAACCCAAAGGAGCGTTTCCTGTCGGGACATATTGACCTCTGGTCTGTGTCGTGCCTGCTCTGGGGTATATAACAATTTGTTGTAATAATACTTTAGTTTTCAAATCTCCTTTCCTCTTCTCTATTTTCTCCTTCTCATTATTAACACGGTTCTCATAATACTGAGCCATGTGCAAAACTTCAGATTGAGATTTTGCCTGCCAAGCGCTCTCAGAGGACATAATCTGTGACTGGATGTCAGGCAACAATCCGCGTACAAATTTGTCCACAAACAACCTTCTCCCAGACTCTGTACCCAAGTCCTGCCCACTGAAGTCAGAAAATACCTGCTCGAATCTATTAAAGAATTCGGTGGCGCCTTCAGTTTTCCCTTGAACACAGGCCGTAAGCTTGTCCCAAATAATTATTTTCTCTGGAATTATAGTTTTTAATTTTGCGACAATTCTATCAGGCAAAGTAAGTATTACCTGAGGTGGTTTCTCACCAGCTGGTCTTTCCCCATCAACCCTAATCATATTAGCCCACGTATCTCCCAACCCTGGCACATCGTCTATTGTCCGAACCTGCTTCCATACATCCACGGGTAGGAGTACAGGGAATAGCAAGTCAATATCACTTAAGGTGAACACAGAGGATTGCAAGACGGACTCTATCTCTTTGTAAAACCCTGTCGGGTTTTTCCTGATATCGGGAACTGATTGTTTAATAGTGTTCACTTCCTGTCGTGAAAACGGGACGTGAACGAATTGTGATACATAATGCACAGGGATATCCACAGCGGGTGCACCAGTCCCAGCGTTAGCGGGAATCTCAACCTTTGGGACAAATGTCGGAGGAACCTCTCTCATAGGCAACTGAGATATAGGTACCTCCGACCGTTTACTAAGCAACAGAGCCAGGTCGAGCGCTAAGGCAGTCGAAGAAGTGTCGGGCGAAAAAGCCCTTTTACAAATTCCCAACAACTCTATAGGGCAACTAACCTTCTTCCTTACACATTCTTGTTGCAGGCACTGTACCATTACCTGAATTACCTTCCTTTGCATTTCTACTGCATACTGACTATACGTGTCATATACTTCATCTGGCGGAATCGATGAATCCGAGATCCATCGAATCGCATCTTTGGTACAAATTCGTACTTCCTCAAGTGCCGATCTACGACACGGAAGGAACCGTTTCTGTACATACATAGTATCGTCTTCATCATCCTCATCTCGTGACTTTTCAAAGTCCCTCCTATACTCAAACAATCTTTCGACATGACCATGTACTTTCTTCTCTGTGTCCCTCGAAAGTGCCAGAGCATTTAGATCCCTTACCCCTTGTGGAAGATCTGAATTTTGTAATCTACCCCACATTACACATAAATGAGTCCCCAAACCTTCGATAAAAACATTTTTCTCTGGAAAACTGTTCAAATTAGATAATGTGGAAAAAACATTAACTTGATCACCTTTCTCCATACAGTGCTTAGCCCATGCAAACAATTCCCGTTTCTTATCTGCAGAAACAGTATTACGAGTGACAATCTTTGACCCCGCACCTTGACCACTCGGGAGCGTAGGTGCAGGTTAATTGAATAAGGGTGCAACTATCGGCGCAAGAGGAAGGGGCGGTGCGATAGGTGGAGGAACAACAGCTAGAGGAATAGGAACACTAGGTTGTACAGGGGGAACAGGAATAACAGCAGGGACAACAGCAGGAATGGGCAGAGCACCTAGGAGAGGATCATACGGAGGTGGCACAGAGGCACCAGGCCTGCGTTTGTTTAACAATTTTTCAATAAATTCTTCAGAAACATGGAAATCTTTAGAGGGATAAATTTTCTGGATTCCGAGTGAAAAAGCCCTATCCATATTTTTAACTGACTCTGAATGTTTTTCCTTATCATATAACAACGCTTTTTCGGCATTTGTTTTATGGCGGCGTGCATGTTTATCCCTACTTTTAAGCTGCTGCAATGCTTCTTTTTTCCAATTCTGCAAAACATCAAAGGCTGCAGGTGTAGCCTTCGTTTTTAGCAAGACCAATTCTAGTTATTCAATACGGGGATCTCAAAACTGCCATTGATTGGCCACTGAAATTCAGAGGCATGTCTGGTCTGTCTGTGTCAAGTATCATTAAATACTATACTTCCAATGCCATACTTACAGTACATAGTACATGCCGGCGACCCCTCCTGTGGTGCCGGGCGGCCAAATTCCAAAGATTGTCGATCGCTGCGGAACAGAGCCCTAAAGCAGCTAGACAATTTCCCAGGCATTTCACAAAAAATTGGTGTTACCTGGTCAATAATTGTGTCTGCAGATACAATACGCCAAATTCAAATTGTCAGGGTTAAATTAAGAGCCGGGTCACGACTGCACCTGACCAAACCTAAGGAAGACCGTACGGTTTATCAAAGAACTTACCTAACGAATTTTACCTTGTGTTTGGTGGTTTCGACAAATCTGCCCGCCTCAAAAAATGGACCCTCGTCAAGATGCCGTGTCAGACCACACGACTATCGTCCAAGGATCGGATCGTGCAGCGCTGCCGAGGTATCGCGTCTCGTTCGGTCGGGCCCGCAGTATCACACCGTCCGATCCCGGTCCGATAGTCTGCGTCAACCTTCAATGATCCGGCATCAACCTTGAGGGTCCCTATTCGGGCGCCAACTGTGAAAACATAAAAATTAATATGAGGCTGGGAAGCCCAAAAGAAACGCACCAACACAGGTTACAAAGGACATACAAGTGCTTTATTTAAAAGCTACAACAGTTACAAAAGTCAATTGACAAACGGATAGCTATTCGGCTCTCAGAGTAATGTTACAAACTTCAACGAGGGTTCGATGCATTAGTAGAGAGACCGTACATTGAATAATACTTGGGTCTTTTATATGATTTGTCCAGCCCTTGGCTAACCCTCTCGCGGGTTAACCATTTCTTGGGATCAGGCCTAGCGTTCCTTGCCAGGTCAATCCTATAATTTATACATTTTGATCAGTTTCGCTGATATAGTTGTACATTTACACATGGGTCAGCAAAAGGACAAGGTCTCAGGTCGCGACCCCAGCAAGTGGCCTGCAGGCATATCAATTATTCGTGTGTACGGAGGTCACAACGGCCAGAATCTCACTCAGAATGTCATTCAGCCTCCATTTTGATGTTCAGGGTGACTTCCACATTACAAGAGAACCTAAAATGGTGGCTAAATCCAAGATGGCGACTTACATTACTTTCTCTAAGGTCAAGACCTTGCCGCGGAGTCTATTCGCATGATATTTTAGAAAACTTGGCGTAGGCCAATACACATATAATTACTGTGATAGGAGGCATAATATTATTTCGATTCCGACAGTGTGACCCTTAAGAATTTAACAACTTCTTCAAGAACAGTTGTGCTCATGGAAGGGATCACGGGAAGAGGAAGTTTGCCCCTGACAAACATTGTGTTAGTCCAAGGAGACATGATGGACACCTGAGAGGAGAAATATAACACCGTAGAAAAGGCACTGTGACACGACCAGACCAAGTCTGTCCTGTGTGTAGAGCATCCGGCGCAGCATGACCTGGAAGAGGAAGCAGCACCGCCAGTCCACGAGAGAACTACACAGAACACTGGGGATGTCTGACCGCAGGAAGAGGCAGCGTGACATCCTAGTCCACACAACAGAGACAGTGTCAATTCAGGGAGCAACCTAGGAATCACGACCATGCTTCCAGAGGTAGTGTTGCCGCAGCACAGGTAGTGGGACCCTCTAGGAGAATGGGGTACGCACTTGCCAGAGGAAGCGTGCTGCACTGAGAAGGGGAAGTGTGAGCCATGGGAGGAGAATGGTGCCATGGGAGGTGAAAAAGTGTGACTAACTTTTGGAAATCAAGTATGTGTGTGCACCGGGTTAAATGATGTCTTACCACTTGGGAGAAGAAATGTAATTTCTGAGAAAGGATGTGTACCCACTTCAAGGAAAGTGTATGTGGTGGAAGTGCGACCCGCTGTGAGAGTGGAGACAGAGTGTGCACCGTACCTGGGGAAAGGTAGTGTGAAGCTCACTGCGGCAAGAGTGTCATTGTTGCCTGGAAGATGGAGTGTGCATCATTAGGAGAGAAAGTGTGACCCCCTTTGGAAAAGGACTGCAAACACTTTGCAGGGAATTCTTGTGCCCAACCTGAGAAAGGACCTCTTTGCAACATTAAATGTGATCGTCTGATAGGAAGAGTGGCACTGTGTGGCGAAGACGTGTGACCTCCAAGGGAGGCAACTGTGACCCTTTGCAAACGGTTGTGAATAATGACCGTGGGGACAAGGGTACTCCTGAGGAAAAGATGAGTGATGCTGCGCCTGAAGCAGTAGGCGGAGCATCTGGGAGAGGGTGGATGTGCCCTGTACCTGAAAAGTAAGAGAAAGGTTAACCCATGCCACACGAGGTTCCACCTCTGGCTTTTGTTGGCACAAGGAAGACGTATTAGGCAAAAGAAGCCTAGGAACATCATTTGGTGGTCACTAGGGGTTGCACCTGTGACCCCGATGTCACCCTTGCTACCCCTGTCACCCTTGCTACCCCTGTTGTCTCCCTTGCTCCCTTGGTACCCCTACAAAATTTAAGCTCCTGGGCTGTGGACAGCGCCATGTGCCTCTTTGTTTCTAGAGTGACTGGCTTTCTTCTCCAGGGCTCTTAAAAAAACAGGGGGTTTCACAAGTGTAACACTTTGGGCAGTGACCCTAAATAAGAAAGAATAGGAATAACAAATATTTTATTTTCTGGAATTCTATACAATCATTGCTAGACTCATTAAAGGTTTATTTCAGGCCCACTTCAGCGGGTGTGTCACTGATTTAGTCTGTTCTTAAACACCTCAAATTCACAATTCTGGCAAAAACCTCAAAAAAGCATTTAGAGTAGAATAAGCATCCATTTTGGACCATGTAGTTTGCTTTTCGCACTTATGGCATGTTTTTTTCTGCCGTTGTCTCTGTTACGATCATCCTTGGTCACATGACAAAATCCCTTTGCCTAAAAGCTTGTGCACGGTGTAGACATTTTTGACCATAGCACATAAAGTGTCCCTTGATTTCAATGTGCCACAATTTATGCTTTGTTGTAATGTGTCTATCTTTCCCATCTCCCTGGCATGCTGTTCAGGATGTTTGTTTGCATGGATGAGGTAACGAGTGCCCAGAGTACGGATGCCATGTGAGTGCGTTTTCCCTGTGCTACTCTAAATTCTTTAATACACAGTTATGAACCCTCACAATGGTATGTACTTTGCCAGCCTCTGATGTCACTTCCACTAACCCTGGCAGTTTGGTGAAATGACGTCCCTGAATAAGCCCCACCTCCTACATCCCCACTGGGAACATGTTTGTTAGCATGGATGCTGCAGTGTGACCATGGCGATGGCAGGTGCCCTAGCCTTTCAAGAAAACCTATAATCCGGATGGGGGGTGTATGTCCTTCCTGGAAGATGAGCTGTGACCTGTCATCCATTCTCCATGACTTTTTCTCATGTGGGGGCTGGCTGTGTTACACCACCCTAGGGACAGTCTTTTACAATACCATATATTATGGGTGTAATCTCTTTAAAAAAAAACAAATCAGTATGAGCGATACAGGTGCCAGCAACCCAATACTTATTACTTACTTGTTGTCTGTCTGAATGTCGTGGTTGCTTTTCGTGATGTCATGAAATACGCTGTTTCCTCTTCTAACAATGTACCTCAACAATAGAGTGCTCTCCCATCACCATCTCACTTCCCAACCACTCACCATGTCAAAACCCCAGGCCACGACCCTCGCCTCCCTACCTCCACTTTTCCCACATACCACTGTGGTCACCCTCGCCTGTACACTATCAATATATTCCCTTAAAATGAGAGCGGAAGTCAATGAATAGAAAATAAAGGACAGAGTTCATTGTCTTGAATTCCACCTGCGGTATTCCAGATAAAAACCACTATCGCTAGCATTGGTACAGTGCGCATGCTGCAACTGTGCACATTTTTAGGAATACCACTGGAGGTAATTACCTCTGGTTGAATTCTGCCTAATAAAATATGCCCAAGCTGTGATGAGGTGTTTAGTGTTTTTTTAGACATGACACAAACCCAGAGCAAAAAAGCCTTAAATGAAAGTCCAACACTCTGAATATGATTGAATTCAAGTAGGTCAGGTTGTGAGCGCCCATGTATTTTTCATTTCTCGTGAACTATTTACCTACTGCAGCTCTAATTGATATAAAATAAAGGCCGTAATCACAATGTAACCCCCGGGCCAAAAGGAGGCCTTAAAGATAGGGGGTTATGGAAAAGTATATAAATAAATATATAAAGAAAGACAAGACACAAGGGGCCTCATTACAACTAGTGCGGAATGGGTTTAACGGCGCCGGTAATGGTGCCGGCGCCGTTAAACCCACTCCGCACTATTACAAGGTTCCCATCGCGGGACCTGGATCGAACGTCTGGTAAAACCAGGCGTGCTTTCCGGGTCCCGCGAGGGGAAGAAGGAGGTAACAACGGGCCAGTTGTAATCTGCCCGTTTTTACCTCCATCCCCATTTCCATTGAGCCCTTTGGATCAATGTCGGAATGACCCGGTAAGTCCTCATTGCAGGTACCCGGTAAATGGGCCCGGTTTGGTGGCAGCCATGGAGCTAATCGCTCCATGGCTACCGCCAAACTCGTAATGAGGCCCGAGTTTAGAAGCTTTTGTTAAATGAGTATGTGCTTAACAGGAACTTACCTGACTGTACCACGCTGCCCACCATGGGGCACACATGGAACCTTGAGACTGATGGACAATGGGCACGCCTCGCCTCCGGTCCTCACCTGCCAGGGACATGGACTTACCTGAAGAGGGGGACAATTAAAAAGTGACAGTTGAAAGAAGGGGAGCCAGTAGAAAGGCAGAGAAACAAAAGTAGAGTCTAAAAAGGAGAGAAAGAAAGGAAAGAACTGTGTTCCCTGGGGGCTCGCTGCCCCGAGAGCCCTCCCAGGACCTCCTGAAGGGCTCGAGCCGGAATGCGTCTGCCAGCTGCAGCCTGGCATGAAAACAAGCCCAGGCCTTGTGTGAGGTGCAGCCTGGGTGAAGGAATACGCCCGTGCCCGGCGCTGCAATGTTCTATGCGGCCGGGGCTGAACACAGAGCGGGACGGCTTGCCACTGACTCCACCCAGGTGGACTGGCCAGGAAAAAGCAGCCCAACAAGGACCTCACTGAGGCACCACCACGGAGGAAAGAAATCAAAGGGCTCCCAAAGCCTTGTATGAACTCAGGGCTCCCAATTTGGGGATTTGGGGTTTCCAAAGCCCAGTTAGTGAGAACACCACTACCACGGAGGAAACAAGGGCTCCTAAAGCCCATTTACTGAGAACACCACCGCCAAGGAGGAAATAAAGGCACTCAAAGCACTTTTAAGGCAAAGGGATCCCAAAGCTCATAGAGGCACATCCAACATACACATGGCAGCCGCGCGCAGCAGAGCGGGGCAGACATGGGAGCACTGATAAAAGCAAGACTGACCTAGGACAAAGGACAAACAAGGTACTGCAATGTGGGGCCATGATATGTGACTACGGTGACAGAAAAGAGGAGATGTTTCTGTTTAGAGCGGACTGCAGCTGCTAAAAGGTTTGTGGTGGAATCAAGCAGGGAATGGGTAGATGTGAAGTGGGAGGATAGAGATGAAAGTAGGATGCTCACATGAGGTGGGTATAGGAGCTTGCCCAAAGTTAATTTTCTGATGGGTTTGCGCAAAGAGTAGCTCTTACTCGGATAAATGCTATTTAAAACAATGAAGGAAAGAAGGATTTGAATTGGAGCAAATGTGGCTATCATGAAAG
Source organism: Ambystoma mexicanum (assembly GCF_040938575.1). Classification (NCBI taxonomy): domain Eukaryota; kingdom Metazoa; phylum Chordata; class Amphibia; order Caudata; family Ambystomatidae; genus Ambystoma; species Ambystoma mexicanum. The sequence goes on from NC_090925.1 coordinate 638,874,800, forward strand.
TGAATGTGTTTACTGCTTCATGGGTTGACAATGTTTTATATAAAAGCACGTAAGGGTATCAAAACTCCCCTTCTGGTGTACTGTGCATTAGTTAGATTAGGAACTCAGAATTTTGGTCATCTCCTGAATTATATAAACACAAACAGGCAACTTGTGATTTAGAAATGTCCAACAAAATACATTTTATTCCATAATACAAAAATGTAAATCACATACAAATCATCACAATTGTAAAAACCATAATAAAAATGCAATTTAGGAGTGTCCAAACTACTAGCTAATAACATCAAAGGAGACCCTAGAATCTAAAACAGAACTTTTGAACTGATTGCCTATTTCTCTGTCTATATAAATGTCAAAATCAGAGATACACCTGATATTTCGATATTGATATAACACAACGTGATCATAATCCCGCCTATACCCAACATGTTTCTGTCATAAACACGCTATGCTTGACATTCTTCAGGGGTACTGAAACACAATTGTATCTCCTCAACATCTTTTCCCCATACACATGGAAAACACATATGGGGACATGGTTTCTTCTACCATATTCTTCACACGTATTCACAGACTCTCACAATCTTCAACGCTTTAATAGCAAACACTACAAGACAAAACCAATATGCACACAGTTACACATCAGCACAACTGTACACCACTGGGTTCAAATTTCCAACAGTCAGAACAAATGTGTCATTCCTAACCACACCTATTAACATGAACTATACCTGTAATCTCTCAACATTCAGGATAGTGAAAACGTGCCTACTCCAAAGTCGGGGTCATCTAAATTATACACCATTATACATATCTCTGTAAATAAACACAAGGAAACACCTCATTAAATACTGTCCTTCACTAATCAAGAGCATTTGTCATGGACATGTCCAGCTGTCAATATCCACTCCACAACACACCATGCGGTCAAAGTACCCTTCACCTCTGCACCACAGGCGGTGGCCATTCTAGCACCACCCTCAATATTCACCTATTACTGTTGACAGAAGTGCCAACACCAGACCATCTCCAGGGTCACCAGCGGTGGCACTCTCCAGTCTCAGCACAACTTGTCAACCTGATGAGCACACCCGATCGCCTCTTGTCACAAACTCGACTCACTAGTGAGCACCCAAATGCTAGGTCAGTAGCCACATCAACTCGTTTGGCAGATCCCAATGGCTCATCATGTTATTCACTATGTCCAAAGATACCTATAATAAAATGATGATGAAACACATGTCACTCGCCAAACCACAATTATACCATTCCTTTATGTTACAATCTCACGAAAATAAACGCCATTCAATAGGCGCCCTCTTCCTTATGACGCGGGATAAACCCAATCCTCTCTGCTGCATAGATATGCACCCCTGGCTCCCGCTCTCAGCTTCCGCTTTCCAAAGGTCAGTGAGGCTCTTGCTCACTTATCCCACTCCACACATATGTACTAAAACAAGGCAAAGCTCTCCAGACAGTAAGAGCTCCTGTTCCAGCTCAGCACCTCCTTCCCTCTAAACCCCGGGTGCCGCCAGTGCGATGGGGCAGGGCAAGTTCAGTGACAAATTGAAAGTAAAAAATAAAGAGCATGAGTGGGACGTGAAGGGAACGGAATGGGAGAGGTGGGTGGAGAAGAGAAGGGCAGAAACTAAAGGAAGGAAAGGGAAAGGGAAGGAGGAGTTGAGAAACCAGATGCAACCCACCATAGTGTAAGTTGGAGTCTGACTGAGATGTTAATATATCAAAGCAGCGCCCGCTCAAGATCACAGAGCGACACAAAGTTTACATGATTTCTCAAACAGTTTAAAGGTAAGTGTTCTATTACTGTCACCCTGAAAGTCAAATGACTACCCAAGGACAGAGTAGCCGGTAGAAGTTACTTCTGGGGCTGGGGTCCAAAATACCTTCAGCTATCCCTCTGTAAATACCTTCCCTCCAGAGCTCTTTGCTCCTCCACCTCTAACTCCCTCAGGGTCAGTCGTTTTTCAAAGAAACAAGCTGGGGGTAGATCTCTGTCTTCGGCTGGGGCCTTCCTCTGAAACAGCCTCTCTGCCATTCTGAAACATGAGGAGAACCATCTCCGGTTCCAGAATAAAGACCTTCCTCTTTGCTCTGCCTTCGCTCCTCCTCTCCCCTGCTGATCTGTTCTGTCTCTGCATCGTGCACCTGGTTACCCTCTGACTTTTGGGCCCAGGTACCTGCTCACCCCACCACCCACCCGCACTGCCTCCTGCCAATCCCTTGCACTGGGGTCTGTATTGGTAACCATACAGCACCCCCTTTTTTCTGCACTTATCAGACACACCCTGTCTGTTGCCTTAAACCTAGCACTTGCCACTTGCTGGCTGCACTTCCACAGTTTTTTTGTTTTTTTATTATTTTATTTATTTATTTATTTATTTATTTATTTATTTATTTATTATTTGTATTCCTTTGATCAGCACTTTCCACCTACCCCCCTCCCATGCACTTTCTCCTTTCCATTCTCACATGCATTTGCGTGTTCTCAATGTCAATGAGCCTAGTAAGATCGTTGTTTTGTTCTCCCCTGTTCCCTTCCCTTGCCTCGTCGTGCTCTAAAACACATATGTACAAGCGCGATACAAATAAAATATCAATATCAAGTATGGAACGATTGCTGTGTAATTTATTTCTCTTTTCTCAATGGTTTCAAACCCAAACTTCCCAGGTATCACAATATTCAATTGAATTACGTAGATACCTAAAATGAAACTTGCAAGAAATATTACGTAATACCAGAAATGCAAGATGGGTATGTGTGGATATTAGTATAATGTCAGCTTGTGGTTCTGCTTATTAGATGGCCAATGCCCTGGACCTTCAGTCTCCTGTTCCAGCATTTCACCAGAGCCTAGGGCCTCCCTCTCACCCAGGCCCAGAAAGGCCCCTCTGCAAAAGGAAGTCTCTGGTGTCTAAAGACCTCCACTGAGGAGTTTGTCCACTTATCAAATTGTTACAAAACAGGCCCGATCATTTATGTTAAACTAGATGGTATGTCCAGGAAGCCCCGAGAAGGGGACAGTGTAGAGTATACATCCTATTAACCAGTGATTAATTTGTAAATAAATAAGTGCCATAGAGCTCAGATATTTTCTAGCACACCTGTGTCACGCCAGGCCATCACACTTGCTGCCCACTGCTGCCCTCGCCCAATACCATTCCCCAGAATGCCAACATATTTGAAGTTGCAGCGGGAGCATTCACTGCATAACTGCAGTGTGCACCAAGCAGCTTAACAGAACAAAGGGGGTGTATCTTTACATGAGAAACTAAACGTTTATCGCTTCTATAAACGCGTCTTTAAACCCATCCTCCTCAATATAAATTCCTTCTGATTCTATAGGTGTCAAGGGCACCTTTTGACCACATATCCAAAGAAAACAAGAGCAAATCTGCCTTCCTCTTTGGAAAAGTGATGGACAAATGCATAAAAAAGGATGACTGAACTGATGAGTTGATCTATGAAACACCTCAGCAAGATCTTCTATAGGGCGACACTTAATACACGCACGCCTCTTTGGCTGTGTCCTTTTCCCTGACCGTGCCCCTCTGGGGGAGATGTTGATGGGTAATTGTTCTCTCTGAGCTGGCTCTCCCCTGCCTCACTAACATCACTGGAGCCTGTAAGGCACTGATCATTGTCAAGTGACACTGTATATTTAAAACTCAGTGAGTTGGTGTCCAGCTGCACACCTACATATTGGTATACCCATACTGGCTGCATACCAATAATTATAATTCTAAATAACCAGTCTCGGGAGGATAGCTCAGGGGCAGCACGCTCGCCTTGGAAGGAAAACGATCCAGAACAACACAGGTTCGATCCCTGGTTCGTGCTTAGAAACCTCTGGGTATTAAGTGCATTATTAATAACCAATTATAATTACCAGAAGGGGAAGCTTAACAAAGTCCTGCATGGTCTGCTGAGTGCCCCTGCCTGCAAAGCTAACGTCAATCTTTCACACATGCATGGTCGTGCCACTTCTATCCAATTAACTAGGGTGCTGCACTTGGTTCTGTGTCTAACTTGCTGCTGCACAAGCCACACCATGCGTATGCAAGTCATTACAGTAGCACCACCAAAACATTGTAGGCTGACCAGAGCAGTGTACTGACATTACCAGCACGAGCAACTACCAGCTAATTGTTATTAATACAACTGGATAACTAGCCTAGCAGCACATGTATTCTTCACAATGGTGTTGCTTGTTGTTTGAATAAGAGTAAAACAAATATGTGCTTAAACACCACATCATCATCTGGAATGAAAAGTCCTGTGCTAATCCTGCCACTCAGTCCTGCAAACGCCCCCAGAAATTAAGCACTGCTAATACAATAATAGAGGAAGGGGACTTCCACTCCATAATTACAGCTAATTGAAAATGTGACTGAACCCACCAGCCCCACCCCTCAGAGCAAAAGTACGGCAGACAACAGGACAGTGCTTTCTGAATGTTCTTCGTGCTGCCTGAGGAGGAGAACTTCTGTGGTACTGATAGGTTAAATTAAACTATCCATTAATAGGCACAGACCTCCCACTTCTAGACAACACACACACACACCAAGGGCCCAACTAGACTGAAGCTTTGTGAGGGGCTAATGCATACAATTTTGGGTGGGGGGGCACACTTAATTATATGGGCCCCCTTCCTGTTCTGCCAAAAGAAGGTCTGCAGAAATCAGGGCCAAATGAGCAGCACATTACCCAAAAACATGGTACAATTTCAGGATAAAATGCACGTTTAATTACTCCTGTTAGCACAGTAATGCTGATGTGGTTCTGGTGGTGTGTTGTTGGCTTTGTCAGTTGCTAGGTCATGGTGCATGTCTAGCTGCTCTGTACCACAATCGTATGTAAGCCTGGGTGGCGCTACCGTTGGAGTGTCTTTGAGGTGTCAGTGGGCATAGCATCACTTAGCCTGGCATCACATAATATTGCATAACAAGGCATACAAGTTGGAAACAAATGTCTTGCCTGGATATAAACGAATAAATGTCACCAAAGGTAATGTTTCCAAAGTGAAACAAGGTTTTTTCCAGTTGTTATTGGGTGGTCTGTTGGGCAAGGTATTGTAACAGTAAAAACTATTAAAAGCACTCTACCCTAGCCAGCAACACAACTCTTGCACTGAACCAACACAGGTTACACTATCAAACATACACCACCCAGAGATACATATAAACACAAGATTCCCATACACTCGTTACTAGCCGACCACAGATATACCAAAACAACTATGCCCCTATCTGAGTGACACTGCAGACAACCATACCAACAACTTGCATAAGCAATATGTAGGACACTTTAAAGGAATAGTGCACTCAAAAATATTATTGTCTCAAAAGATGTGCAATAATGAAAAACATGCATTAAACATAATTTGAATGAACGTTCCGATGTAAACTTTTCAGCAAATGAGGCTCAAAGCGTTTACATGGGAGCATCCATTTTGCCATTTCAGGCAGCCTCTTCAGCTCTTTTTAAGCTCTGCCCTGGCGGCACTAAACAAGCAGCAAAAGCCCCCTAATGGGAGCTTTTGCTTACTTCAGCCAGAGCAGAGCTGTACATGAGCTTGGGAGGCTGCCTTCACTTTCATTTTACATTTTCAGTACTCCCCAAGCCCAGGGAAGCACAGAAAACATAAAATGAAAGAAAAAAGCAAAGGCGCAGCAATTATAAATACAACGTTGTTGTATTTCTGATTGCCAGGGTCGGAAAACCACGGCAATCACAAATACAACAACGTTGTATTTCTGACTGTGGTGGCTTTCGCTTTGAGTCTCCCGGGTCGGGGGAGTGCAGGAGACTCCAAGCGAAAGCCGCCACAGTCAGAAATACAACATTGTTGTATTTGTAAATGCTGCAGTTTTCTTTCTACGAATACCGTAGCATTTACTAATACAACAACGATGGATTTCTGACTGCAGTGGCTTTCGCTTTGAGTCTCCTGGGCTCCCCTGACTGCGGCGGGTTCAGCTTCGAGTCTCCTTGGCTCCCCCGGGTCGGGGGAGCCCAGGAAACTCAAAGTGAAAGCCGCCGCAGTCAGAAATACAATGTTGTTGTATTTCTAAATGCTGCGGTTTTCTTTCTATGTTTCTCAGGCTCTGGAAACGTAGAAAGAAAACCGCAGCATTTTTAAATACAACAATGTTGTATTTAGGTTTGCTGTGGCTTCAGCTTGGAGTCTCCTGGGCTCCCCCGACCAGGAGGAGCCCAGGAGACTCAAAGCTGAAGCCGCAACAGTCAGAAATACAATGTTGTTGTATTTGTAAATGCTGCGGTTTTCTTTCTACATTTCTCGGGCTCTTGGAAACGTAGAAAGAAAACTGCAGCATATTTAAATACAACAGGTCAAGGGAGCCCAGGAGACTCAAAGCTGAAGCCACAGCAAACCTAAATACAAGGTTGTTGTATTTGTAAATGCTGCAGTTTTATTTCTACGTTTCTCGGGCTCTGGGAAATGTAGAAAGAAAACCGCAGCCTATTTAAATACAACAACATTGTATTTTTGTTTGCTGTGGCTTCAGCTTTGAGTCCCCTGGGCTCCCCTGACCTGAGTCGGGGGAGCCCAGGAGACTCAAAGCTGAAGCCACAGAAAACATAAATACAACGTTATAAATGTTGCGATTTTCTAGTTAGAAATAAAACCGCAGCATTTATTTTGTAGTGCTTAAAAAAAAAAGGAAATTTAAACACTTACCAGCAGCAGCTTGTGTTAATCTCTGCTCTCCAGCAATAATGAAGCAACAGCCACCTGCTGGTAGCTTTTGTTTATTACAGCTGGCTGGCTTTTGCATCATTAGTGCCGCAAGGGCAGAAATTAACACAAGCCCAGGAGGCTCATCCATTTCACAAAATGGATGCCACCTAGTGCTTTAAATCTGTGACTTTGAACCTCATTTGCTCAAAAGTTTACAAAGGGACTTTCTTAATGAATCTTTTTTTATATATATTTTTGATGAAGGACCATCTTTTGAGCCAATAAAACCTTTGATGGCACTATTCATTTAACCACTGTTCCAGACAAAACTCACAAAATATGTAAACCTCACATACTGCAGAGTCCTATCTTTTCAGATCTGCACACATTGACATGGCAGCCAAGCACCCTTGCCTTGCTCCCCCTGTTCCTATGTTGATCCCCTGCCTCATCTCTTGTAGACCCTGAAGCGCCAATAAACCTTGAAGAGTGCAGAAATTGTGTTCAACATGACTCAATAACACAACATAGCAGAGCATAGCAAAGAGGTTCACTCATGTTCCTTTGGGGCAATACTCTGTACTTCGGTGACTGGCCGAAACAGGGGAGGGAATTAATGTTGGTTCTGATACACTCATTCTGCTATACTAGAATCTCTAGTGCACTGAATGGCTAGTGGGAATCATATGAAATGGGACTCACAAGGGCTGTGGAACAATACAACAATTATAGGAGATGATCTCAGGGGCCACTAACAGAGGAGCATGAGGGGGTACCATTTTGTCCCTAAAATCATTGAATATGCCCCATTGTATGGTAGAATTAACTTCCAAGCACTCCAGTTTTAGTAGTTAAGTCAGGGTGAGAATAGATTATTTGATCAGGGTCACACACGTTAAGCAGTAAACTCAGGATTTTAACCCACTCTGCAATGTAGGCACTTGATCACATGTCTTTGGAGTTCAACTTGGTACACATATTTACGTTTTGGCTTTCAAGGACTACAATAATACTGTTTTATATGGTTTACTTGCAAAATATAAATATCACCGAGTAAAGCAACCAGACAATATGTAAATCCTTATAGCAGCATTGTGCAGCCTTTGGCTCTCCAGGGGCCAGGTTACAGAAGCTTTGCAATGGTGCAAGTGCAAAGTTTGCACAATATTAGCACTAGGGCAACGTTTGCCCTATTTCTAAAAACACTGGGACATATTAGAAAACCATTGCACCCTGACAAGTGCATTTTGACATGTTATAAGCATTAGGGCAAACATTGCCTTAGTGCAAAAAAGATACATTTTCATTGTATTTTTGCACTAGGGCAAAGTTTGCCCTAGTACTAATATGAAATGGTATTAGCACTAGAGTAAACTTTGCCCTGCTGCAAATATGCATTGAAAATGTATCTTTTTTCCTTGGTGCTTATACCATACCAAACTGCACTTGACATGGTACAATGTTTTTTTTTAAATATTTCTAAGAGTTAATACTGTTTAGCTATACAACTTTGCACTTGCACCAGGGCAAGGTTTCTGTAATCTGGCCCCAGATGTGTTGTCATACAATTAGCATAAGCCCTGGCCAGCATAGGTAATGGTGAGAGATAATGGGAGTTGCAGTCCAAAACACCTGGAGAGTCAAAGGTTGCAGACCTCTTCTTTATATTTATTAATAGAAATCAAAGGAAAGAAACGTGTTTTTGACACAAAAACACAACAAAATGTAACATTTGTAACAGATCGGAAGACATGGATGCTTTACAATTGGGTGAGAGAATTTGACTTGAAGACCAGATGTTGCAGGGGAAAGTGGACACATAAACCAGGGGCGAGGACAGGACAGAAGAAAATAGGAACGGGATGGTGGAGGAAGAGCTAAATTAAGATTGGAGGGGTGACGGCAAAGTGCTGTAGGGTTGTCCGTGGGGCGAGGGATAGAGGGAAGCAGGACGATAGAGTAATGTAGAGTGCTAGGAAACAGGTTCTTCAGAAAGAAGGAGAGCTTTGAGGTTGGATTTAAATAGTGGTAGAGTTGGAGTATACAGGGCTCTAGTAATGGCAATCAGGTGAACCGAGGATGATCGAAACGACTGAGGGTGAGAGCCGGGAGTGAGATGAGCAGTTAGGTAGGGTGGGGCAAGTCCATGGATAGTTTTGAAGATGATCAGAAGAGTTGTATAATTAGCTCTTTGTTGCATAGATAGCCAGCCAATCTAGCGAAGGGCAGAGGAGGGGGAGGTAAAGCGAAAAAGGTTGAAAAGTGTGCAGACCACGAAGTTGAAGGCTTTGTCTAGAGGTGGAAAAGCATAGTTGGGAAGGCTATAGAGGAGAGTAGCACAGTAGTCAGATCTAGAAAGGACTAAGGAGTAGATTAGTTGTTTAGCAGTATTGAAAGGAAGAAAATTACAGATTTTCCTGATATTGAGGGGGTTGAGTCGGGCTGCAGTGGCAGATTTCAAGATGGAGAGACTGAAGTTGTGAGATGGGCCAAGATGACACCTAGGTTATGAGTGGAATCAGAGTAAGGAAGATAGTCAGGAAAGAAGAGAACAAGAGGGGGAGAGGAAGGGATAGTATGTGTGGCTGCAAAGCAGAGAACTTCAGTCTTAACGAGTTGAGCATGAGCGTGTGAAAAGTCATCCAATATTTGATGGCAAAGAGACAGTTTGAAATGGTTAATAACAGCACGTCGGACAAGAAATAGGAACGGGAAGGAGAACATCTGAGTGTCATGGTGAAGAGTTGATAGAAGCCATAAGAGAAGATCAGGGGGCCAAGAGCTCAGGTATAGAGAATCAAGAAAAGTGAACAAACGAGTAGAAACATTATAACACAAAAGAATACCATTGTAGCGTTGTTTTGCATATTCTGAATGGAAAACTATAAGTCTCAGAATGCAAATAATGTGAGTTTAAAAATCTCCAGTTTTACACACCTTTAGTTTCATCACTTTAAGACTCCAACTAAAAGAAAGGGTGTAAGGAGGTTATCGGGTTTGGAGATTGCTTGTGACAAACTTCCAGCATGCTGTTACGCATGAAGTTAAGAACATTTGAGTATCCTTATAAAAGCAAACCCTTTTTTGCATTTGAAAAGCTAGTAGACATCATGGCTATAAACTAATCTTGAAATGGAACCTACGTTTTGTTACTTTAATTGTCTTGGAAGCAGACACAGATTTGGCAGGTAATGAGATCTGTGTCCCATTACAGTGCAAATTTCCTGAACTCTCACGCCTATGACACACGGAGCTGATTGGAGTTTGGAGATTGCTTGTGACAAACTTCCAGCATGCTGTTACGCATGAAGTTAAGAACATTTGAGTATCCTTATAAAAGCAAACCCTTTTTTGCATTTGAAAAGCTAGTAGACATCATGGCTATAAACTAATCTTGAAATGGAACCTACGTTTTGTTACTTTAATTGTCTTGGAAGCAGACACAGATTTGGCAGGTAATGAGATCTGTGTCCCATTACAGTGCACATTTCCTGAACTCTCACGCCTATGACACACGGAGCTGATAACAAAAGAAATGCTTTGCAAATTGCGAGGCAATTGTTAACGACGTGGCTGCGCAGCCCCAGACCCTCTTTGCCATCTGCTTTTTGTCCAGCCCATGACAGCTTTGAAAGAGAGCAGATGATTCCAGAAATGGCACAGAATGTATCCTAATTAGCTCAGTGGTGTTGCACAACACACACGCACGCTCTAGAGAGGGACACAGAGACAAACATGCATCCCACTAAAGCAGAGCGTTGCATTAATGAAAGGTTGCAAGGCACTTTAAGTGATGCCATTTATCAAGGGCTTTAAGTGGGCTGGGGCTATCCGGGGCAGAGTTACATCACTGTGTTTTGTGATGTCAGGAGCTCAGTGAAATGGAATTGTAGCTCAAGGGCTTTAAGTGGGCTGGGGCTAGCCAGGGCACGGTTACATCACTGTGTTTTGTGATTCAAGAGTTCAGTGAAATGGAATTGTGGCTGAAGCTTAGAGGAGTTCCAGGGAGTTAGAAGTATACTGGAAACGAGAGCCACAGTCAAACTTGTACTCCTGAATACATCTCCCATCTGAACTTCTTGTGTCTGAAGTCATCATTGGAGTGGTGTCACTTCACAAAACCTGACAGGGGGTCGACAACAGAACAATAAAAAAGAAAAGTTGTTTTTTTTTCCAAAGCCTGAAGCTCTTGGGCACACCTTTCATTAGAGATGCAGGGATCATCACCGTTGCACGGCAGTTGAGAGTGTGATGATCCCTGCATCTCCCGTGAAAGGGGTGCCTGGAAGGGGGTCAGCAAAGCAATTAAAAGACAGACAACAATTACCTGACCTGAATGCATTGCTGCCTATTAGGCCACGGCCTTTTGCAAAATCAAGCAGGGGCTCTTACAGGGGTGTGGCCTAACAGGAAACATTCAGGTAAGGTAAATGTTGCCTCAATAGTGGCACCGACCCCCTGCCAGGGCACGTCACCTAAGAAGCCCAGCTCGAGTTGCAGGCCATTTAAGGCACAGCATTTATCCTCCCGCACAGAGGCGTTGCTAGGCGCGGGCTGAGTGGGTATAGCCCCGGGTCTTTTGGTTGTAGCCCCGGATAGAAGCTCAGGGGTTAGAACCAAAAAGGCTATCTAGCCCCGAATCCCGACAGTCCCAAAATTAGCATAGCCCCGGATCTTTTCCAGACCTAGTAACACCCCTGCTCCAGCAGCTCCTCGGGTCTGTTGATATGCTGAAGAGAGAGTAACTTAAAGCAAATTTAGAAAACAAGTGTGCTATTTGACGCAAGGTAGAACTGGAAGGTGTCTTTGAGATGAGCATCTGGGTCTCCAGCGTAAGGGGGTTTGGGGAGGAGGGCTTGTGCGGGTGGCCAGAATAAGACGGATTGGTGCCAGGCGAGACAGCCATCTTGTAAACATTCTAAAGGCTGGACTGTCATCTAGTGTCTAATAGATGAAACACAGTTTGTATAGCTGTTGAAGTGAGCAATATCGGCAGGGAATCTCCATAGCCGCTCGTATTATAATGGAAAGAATTAAACATAACGTTGGAGTGAAAATCCAACAGAGTTCTCTTTATGTTCTGCTTTTTCTTTCCATCAGTGTCAAAAAGCAAATATTATAATTCCAAATCTCTACGGCCAATATATTGATTTATAGATGGCTGATAGTGGCATCAAGTGGGGAAAAGGAGAACCTCCGTTAATTCTCTTTTTTATTTATTTAGGCATGTTAGGAAATCATATCGGGGAAGCCTAGAGTGGCCAACCGTCCCTTATTTTGCAAGGCTGTCCAAATTTAAAGGGCATTGTCCTACGTCACTCAAACCGTCTGTCCATGAGAGAGCTAAGTCCAGATATGCTTCTCTGCAATAGGATGAGCTGGCCACAGCCTTCCCAATGCTTTGACCTGAGAATTTTACATGTGACATTTCAAGCACATGGCAGCACAGCAACTCTCCCTGAGGTTTTGCTTTGTGACAGCAGAGCATTGCAAAGGAAGCAATTAGTGGTTGAAGGTCAAGGCACAGCAATGAGCACTCTCCTGGGAGGGTCTGCTGTCCCTTAAGAGATGCAACTGGTGGGTGACAAGAAGGGTGCATAATGCTGCATGCTGTGTGAAAAAATGAACTTACAGCGCATTACATTTTCTTTTACTAAGTGTCTTGAAGTCTTAAAATAAAGTTTGAAAACCCAAAGGAGATTTGTTTTGTCTCCCAATACATTGCATGATGCTGCAGTAACCATCCATTCAGGATGGGGCACATAAAGCAATTAGAATAGAGTTGTTGCTCGACTTTGTTCTCTAACAATAAATATATTCTCATGTGATTTGTGTACTTTGCACCACTAAATACGAATTATTATTGAAACTCAAGCCTTAACAAATACTTATATGAACTGAAGCTGGGAAGACATGTGGTCAGGGGATTCATAATTACTTGCTGTGGTGAGTCTGTAATGGCTTGCCATCCGTGTTAAGGACCTGAGCAAAGTTAGGGCCCCTCAATATGGGTGATTGTACTATTACCTGAACCACCTCAATGGGTAATAATGCCCTCAATACCTTTCACATTTCGGTGGGTGAACTAAAGGCTGTGTTTAAGAAAAGAAAGAAAGAAACCTTGTAATGTCACGTTGATCTCTTACACTCTGATCTCTATGTCGATGACTGTATGTAATCAACACTGAAAAGGTGCTTCTCAAGATCAAAGCATCAGGTAAGCTAGACATCTTGTTTTGATATATCAAAAAGTTTTTAGCACTAGCATCAGGGGATTGTGGGTGCTAAAGAGTGCGTGGTCAGAGGGTTTCTGGGGGCATGAGATAGAACACAGCATGGGGCATACAGCACTCATGCTGCTTGGAGTGCACGATTTCAAATATGGCCCTCGTTCCAAGCTTCCTAATTGGCCAGATCCCTCACCCATGGTGCTAATTCTCGATACACGTGCTAGTTGCAGGGACATTTACGCAACCAACAACTAATGTTTAGAATTCCTGGAGGATTAACTTTAGACCTTGTGATGTTGTGAAAATTGATGCCTTTGAATTGGATAGTGGCAAAAACTGTTACTAAAGGACTTTCGATACTCCTTAGTTCATAAAATAACCTTCTCAAGATTGCAACTTTATTTAGTAAAAGGCATCTATTTGGCTACAGCTGAATATTTGGCCAACTATTCAGTATCAGGTTCATTACTGTAGTTTCTATTAAGGCCAGCATTATTTATTGGCCTCCCACAAGATGGAATCTAGCGCTGTAAAAAAAACCTCAAATAGAAAATGGAAAATCTGATAATGACACTATAAAACAATGTATATACTGGTTACTGTAAAAACAGATGAATGAAATTGATCGCGTTTCTTGTTAACACACGAGCTTCTCCTGGTATTCGGATATCCCTCCCCCTTGTTCAGTGCTGTTTTAATGTTCTTCACTCCTGTCATTTCTGTTTTCTTCTCAACTGTGAATGCAATCCCTAGAGTCTAATGTGACATCATTAAATCCTCACTAAACCTTAGTTCTTCAACATGTATTTCTAATGCAATGCAGGGGTTGACACTTAGAAATTCTGTTGAGATCACAAACGTTAACCCATGCACATTTTAGAGCATTGTGTTGCACATCTTGAACTCTTAAGGCATTGCATTATAAATGTTGAACTATTAACCACTTTGCGTTACAGATATTGAACTCTTACCACATTGCATTATGTATGTTGAGTTTCTTGTGGCATTACATTATACATATTGAACAAATAAATGCACTGTGTTACACACGTTTAACTCTTACAGCATTATATAACCCACAATAACTGTAATTGCATTGTGTTACACATGTTGAGCTTTTACCACTTTGTGTTATACATGTTGAACTTTTAGTTAAGATGGATTTTTGAACTCTGACCTGGTGGGCAGAGGTTCAGGAGGCCAGCCTAGCTTCTTGAAACAGGATAATCTTCTGGACAAGCCAGACCAGTCAAGGTAGCATTGGCGTGGGTAAAGACTAGGCCTCAGGAGGGGTGAGGGTGACTGAAAGACCTTAATGAGCACACAGAGTAAAGGACACTACAAATCACTCCCAGTCAGGTGTATATATATATATATATATATATATATATATTTAAAATACAGATACATTTATTCAAAGCTTTTGAGTTTCAACACACAGTAATTATAAACAGTTGTACCTTTAAGCCAATACAATCCTACTACATACATATATACAATATCAAATCGCTTAAAGGGTTAAAAAGCAAAGGATGGGTCCACAATTTAAAAGGGGAGGAAGCAAACAGTTTTTAGGCAGTTCTTTACCAATCAATCCCTAACTGAGTGGCAGTCCAGTCCCTATGAAGAGTGGAGCCTAGTGCTCAAAAGTACTCTTAAATGCTGGTGCATGCAATATTGCAGAAGGGGGAAAACGGGGTCTCTCGCAGGGGCTGTAGCAGCTCAAAAAGGTGAGTGAGGTGATGAAGAACGATTTCCCACTATTCGTGGAGGGTCTCCCCCAAAAGGGCAGAACAGGTTCCAGGAGTTGGGAATGGGACGGTAGCAAAGGTTACGTGTGTAAAGGTGAGTGGCCCTCAGGGGACACTTGTGCGCAAAAGTGGATGTATGCACTAGGGGCCACCGGAAAGGGTTGCAAGTACTCACCGACCCCGGGCGCACTCCGGATCAAACTTCGCCAGTCGAGTACACTTCGTTGCAGGTTCAAATGCGGCAGTTGTGTGACTCTGCGGCTTTCAGTGACGATGTTACAGTGATGATTCCCAAATGAGATTGAGACGATTTCTCAGCTCCTAGTGAATGGATCAGGCCAGTTTCATTGCAGCAGGCTTCAGGGCACAAAGGGGCACAGCAGCAAGGCACCTGCGAAGTTTGTTACCACGGCTGGGCAACAAGGTACCTGCGTGTTCTCCGGTTCAGGCGCCCTCTCTTGATTCCAGTCCTGGGAATGCCAAGTGTACGAAATTCAGTGTGAGAGTGTTGTGAATATAGAGCTTGCGATGTACCAAGTTTCTAGTGTCTTCTCGAAATGGCGGCGGTGTCAGAGCAAAGGTCCCGCGCAAGCTGGTCAGTGCACTGGTTGGCCCAGGGACACTTCCGAGAAGACTTACTTACAGGGATTGATGAAGGTGCAGAGAGGAGCTGGTCCCACTATTCCAATGGGTTGAAGTGTCTTCGCAGACCTTCTAGTGTGATCAGATGCAGAGGGGTCCAGCGGGACAACAGCGGGCTCTGGGTGCCAAACCTTCCAGTGGGACATCAGTGGTTCCTCGGCTCGGCTTCTTAGTTTCAGGATACTTGGATCCTATCCTAGGTTCAGTGAGAACTCAAGAGATTGACCTGATGTGAGTGTTTGGGGCCTTCTCTTATCCAGAATCTCCTTCGCGCCAAAATGAAGAGGAACCGATGGGAGATCTGCTCACATACAGGCACACCAGACGTTGACCAATCACTGACCATGGTGGTCCCAGTCATTCACAGCACACCAGACTCTCTGGCACCCAGGATGTGTATTGGAACCAGACAGTCCAGCCCACATCTTGGAAGCACACACACAAGACATGCAGAAGCCGCAAAAGCTTGGTGTTTCATGGGAGAATGCATGCCCAAATAAGGACTGACCTTGGTCGGCTCGACCTGTGGAAGGCAAAGGGGCAGGATGGCCAAAGGACAGAACAAAGAACCTCGTGGCATGGCCATTTTGGATCCAGGCCGCCTTCTTGTGCCAACCGCGGTAAACACGGTTTGCATGGCAAGAAAGAGTTAAAAATACGCAAACAGATAAACTGCCACCAGCCCTGTCCAAGCACATCTGCACTTCACCTGAAAAATCCTTTGAGGGAGTCTCGGGGCTTTGGAAATGAAAGGAAGACCCAATCACACTGTACTGTAAGGTACATTGTGCACTTGTAACATGTTGCAGAAAAGTTGCAACATTGGAAAGGACTAAGGGAAACAAAGTCTCCCGGTACTTACTGTCTTTATGGGCATTGCAGTTTCCCCATAATAAAGGGAGCGAAAGCCCAGTGGAGTGCGGCTGAAGGCTGTGCCTGACTGGCAAAGTCAGAATATGGTGTTTAAACAGCAACATAAAGTTGTGGGGGGGTTACACAACTGGAGGGAAAATTTCACATGAATGGGAATCTTCCCTAACACTCGCCCCTCCCAGACCAAGGAAAGGGGAAATTAATCCACCCCTGGATGAGTCTCATGTTCAGGTCGGTTAAACATTCTGGACAACCCATCAGCATTGCTATGTTGGACACCTGGCCTATGCTCAATTGTGAAGTCAAAACCTTGCAGGTTTATGGACTACCTGAGCAACTTTGGATTCTTTCCCTTAATGTTCATTAGCCACTTTAAGGGCTTATGGTCAGTTTGCACAGTGAAGTGGGTCCAATAGACGTAGGGCCTCAGCTTCCTTAGGGCCCCCACAATAGAGAAACGTTCTTTCTCTACTGTGGACCATCTGAGCTCTCTTTCCCTAAGCTGGCAACTAATTAATCCAATAGGGTGTTCCTTACCCTTCTCATCTAATTGTGATAGTACAGCTCCTATATCAGTGTCAGAGGCATCTGTCTGCACAATAAAAGGTATTTGCTAATCAGGGGCCCTGAGAACAGGGGCCTGGCACAAGGAGCCTTTCAAGCCTTTAAAGGCCTTCCCAACTCTTCATACCAAGATACCTTCTTGGGTTTCTTAGGAGTTGCGAGAGCAGACAGAGGGGCAGCTATGGTGTCATAGTCTGCCATGACATTTCGGTAGTGCCCTGTGAGTCCTAAAAAGGCTCTCACCTGGGTTTGTGTAGTGGGGGTAGGCCAGTCTTGTACTGCTTGTTCTTTACTGGGTAGAAGCTGTATCCTCCCTTCACCTACTTCATGCCTAAGGTAGACCACTGAACCTTGTCCAATCTGACACTTACTGGCATTTATGGTCAAATGGGCCTTGTGAAGAGCCTGCAACACTATTCTAAGGTGTTTCACATGATCCTCCCAGGTGACACTGAAAACTGCTATATCATCCAGATATGCAAGACAGAATTCATCCAACCCCTTAAGGACATGATTCACAAGCCTCTGAAAAGTGGTAGATGCATTCTTCAATTGAAAAAGCCCTTACCCTGAACTGATAAAGGCCCTCTGGTGTTGAGAAAGCTGTCTTCTCCGTGGCATGTTCTGCAAGAGCTATTTGCCAATAGCCTGCAGTGAGGTCAAGTGTGCTGAGGTATTTGGAGGAACCGAAAGTATCCACCAGCTCATCTGTTCTAGGCAACGGGTGTGCATCTGTCTTGGTGACAGCATGCAGAGCCCTGTAATCCACACAGAAGCTCAGCTCCGAGGTACCTGCCTTTGAAACCAAAACCACAGGGCTGGATCAAGGACTACTGGAGGATTCAATCACTCCAAGATATAACACGCTCCTAACTCATTCCGGGTCAATCGTTTTTCAAAGAAATGAGCTGGGGGTAGATCTCTATCTTTGGCTGGGGCCTCCCTCTGGAACAGCCTCCCTGCCAATCTAAAACTTGAGAAGAACCATCTCCAGTTCCGGAAGAACCTTAAGACCTTGCTCTTTGCTTCCGCCTTCGCTTCCCCTCTCCCCTGCTGATCTGCTCTCTCTTGGCACTGTGCACCTGGACACCCTATGTCCCCTGGGCCCAGGTACCTGCTCACCCTGCCACCCTCCTGCACTGCCTCTTGGCCACTCCTTGCACTCGGGACTGTATCTGTACCCTTACAGCCCCCCATTTTTCTTCTTTTTCTGCACTTATACTTACCCAGTCTGCTGCCTTAAACACAACACTTGCCACTTGCTGGTTGCACTACCACTGTTTATTGCCTCCATTTTCTATTTATTTGTATTTATTATTATTTATCTGCTCTCCTCTGCTACGCACTTTCCACTCTCCCCCTTCCATGCACTTTTTCTCTTTTCCCATTCCCATGCACTTGCGCATTCTCAATGTCACTATGCCTAGTAAGATCATTGTTGTTGTGTTGTGTTCTCCCCTGTTCCCCTCCCTTGCCTATTCGCACTCGGAAACACTTGTGTACGAGCGCGATACAAATAAAATATCATATCATAACATTGTGTGGACCTCTGTCTTAATGAAAAATCTTACTTTGTTTGACATTCTGTATCCCCTACTTTTAGTAGGTACACTATCTCCTGTGTCACTATCATGTTTGCACCAAGGTGTCAAACCAGGAGCTTGTGAAAACAAGGGGGAGAACTGCCAATGCAAACCTCTCACCTCCTCTTGCTGGTCAGAAGTCAGATGAGGAGCCACTTGGACACCCTCAATGAGGCTATATAAAGGACTGCCCTGGAACAGGTCAGGGAGAAGTTCTGACTGCTCAACATCTGAAGCCAACAGAAGTGCAGCTATTTCAACTCTTGGGATGAAAATCTTCAGCCTATTTACATGGAACGCTTTTGGAGCCTGTCCAGCCCTTCCAACGTCCACTAAATAGTTGACCTCACCCAGTGACTCCACCACTGTGTAAGGGCCTGACCATTTGTCCTGCATAGCTGTAGCCCATATAGGATTTGTGATCAGGAGTTGCTGACCTGGTGTGAAGCTGATGAGGGCAGATTTCTGGTCATATCAATGTATCACCAGAGCTTGCCCAGCCTTCAGCTTCTCATTAGCCAGACCAATCAGGAGTACTATTATTTTTCAGAGTCCTAGCACATAGTCTACTGCATTGGTTGTGATGGAGGGAGTGGGAATCTCCAACCCCTTGTTGACTATTGCTAAGGGTCCCCTTACAGGGTGTACAAAAAGAAACTCAAAGGGGCTGAAGCCTACACCCTCCTCAGGTACCTCTCTGTAGGCAAACAGTTAACATGGTAATAGAAGATCCAATTTCGCTCTTTGGGGCTTTTCCAGAGCCCCAATCATGCTATTAAGTGTCCTGGTAAACCGCTTAACTAGACCATTGGTTTGTGGGTGGTATGCAGATGAAAACCTATAGGTAACTCCACATTCCTTCCACATGTCCTGCATATACTTTGACATAAAGTTGCTGTCCCTATCAGACACAACTTCCTTTGGGAAGCTAACACTAGTAAATATGCCAAGTAAAGCTTTTGCAACTGACTTGGCAGTCACATTCTTTAATGGGATGACCTCAGGAAACCTGGTGGCATGGTCGACCAGCACAAGGATAAACCTTTTGCCTGAGGATTTTTGGGGTTCAAGGGGACCAACAATGTCAATCCCTATCCTATCAAATGGTACCCCGACAACTGGAAGTGGTACCAATGGAGCTTGGATTGTTGTGTCACCCTTCCCAGATAACTGGCAGGTGGCACAACTCCTGCAGTGACTTTCTACTTGCACCCTCTTCTTGGGCCAGTACAAGTGCATGGATAAACTTTGCTTGGTTCTCTTGATTACAAGGTGACCAGCAAGTGGGACTTCATGCGCCCACTGCAAGAGGAAGGGTGTTAGAGCAAGGGGAACCACCAACTTCCTATGGTCTCCTTCTGTAGACTCTGTGGGCTCACCGTAGAGGAGCCCACCTTCCCAATAAATCCTGTGCTTCGCGGGAGGTTCACCCTCAAGGTTGGAGCAGGCCTGTCTCCTTAGGCCTTCCAAAAATGGGTACTCACGTTGGCCCTTACTGAACTCAACCCTGTCAGTACCACCTTCCACTAACACACTATGTAGTTCAGGATGGTCATGGGGATTGAGGATTTCAGGCAACTCCTCTTACTCATCAGGTTCAGCTGTTTGACCACCTATCTCCACCTCAGTGATAGGTGAGTTAGGGGGAATATTCTCTTTCCTGTCTTTTTTGATTGCTTCAGCCTTGTGTTTCCCCATTGGCTTGGGTTGGGCATTGGTCTTGGCCAGTGCAGCCCTTGTTTGTGACCTTGTGTATGGTCTCTCTGCTGTGTCACCCACAAGCCCTAAAGCTCAGAGATCATTCCCCAGCAGGACCTTTCCTGGGACTTGCCTCTGAATGCTCACTGGAATCCTGACCACTGTACCATTAATAGTAAGATTTACAGGCATTACTGGGAACTTGAGAGGGGGACCATCATCTACCTTAGTGGGTACCAAAGGAGCTCTGGCAACTTCCTCTGGGTCTACCAAGGTATAATCCACTACAGTTCGGCTGGCCCCACTTTCTCTAAGGGCATGAGTGTCAACTCTATTGATCAGCACACTGGGCTTCATTATGACCCTGCCGGTCCGGTAACAACGGCACCGGTAGGCTTACTGGCACCGTTGTTACCGGACTGGCAGAGTACATGTTTGTGGGCCGGATGACGTCCTCCCTGACAGGTTTGACCGTTGGGCAGAATGTTACCTGCCCGAAGACTTTGACAGTAGCACCAGCACCCTTATGAAAGGTGCCGGTGCTACCATCCTCCCCATTTCCATTGAGTCCTATGGGACTCAAATGGGAATGGGTAGTTACTTTTTCCAGTGCCTGGCTTCTGGGACCACCAGGGATGTAATGCCCCGGTGATTGGCCATTGCCAGGCACATGAAAAAAATACACAACTCCGGCAGCAGCCTGCCGTTTTTACTGCCACGGCTACCGCCAGAGTTGTAATGAGGCCCACTGTCTTTAAAATAGTGCTTGGTGTTATCTGGAATTCTAGCATAAGCCTCTGAGACTTTAGGCTCCCAGGAACCTAGGGAAACTAGGACAACCTCAGATTCTATCCCAATGGGGAAGGAGTCTGAGGAGAAGGATGCCCCTGTGATCCCTTCTTCCGCATAGGATGGGAAGGCCAGAATCACAGAGTGAACCCCCAAGGTTTTGACCTTACATCTGGGGTCCCCCTTCACATGGTCACTTGCTCCACAAGCCACACAAGATCCACTATGTCTTGGGGCATAGGGAGGCTTCCTGTAACCAGAGTTCTGCTTGCATGGATACCTTCCACTACCCTGTGCATTCTCCTGTGACTTACCCTTACATTTCTTTTTCTGGCTCTTTTGGGAGTAAGTTTTATCAGATCCCCCACCCTCATTATCTTCAGACCTTTTCCCCTCCTGCTTGCCAGGATGAGTCTTGGCCTTATGGGACACTCTATGTGACACCCACAGATATGCTGCTATGGCCTGCTTCTTAGGATATAACTTCTTTGAATCTGCCAAGTGATGCTCAAGCTCAGTGGAACATGATGCAAAAATATGTTCAAGCATAACAAGACATATCATACCCTCAGAGGCGGAGACCTTATAGCCTTCAACTCAACCAGTCAAGTTCTTTAAAGAATCAGTCACAGAAGACACCCAAGTAATACCTTCTTTCTTTGTGTACTCTCGAAACCTCTTCAAGCATTGGGCAGGAGTCTTCCCAAACTTTGAGATGAGAGTTTGCTTCAAGGTTGCCAAATCTACTCTTTCTGCTTTTGACATCTCCATAATAGCACTGCAACCAGAATGGGGTAGTTTGCTGAGAAAACATGCAATTTTATCAGCATTTACACATTTTGTAACTTTCCATGTATACTCAAATGCATTCAGCCAGTCCATAATGTCATTCTTCTCATCATACATACTGAGCAGCTCTTTAGGAAATCTTGGATGAGAGGAGGACCCAGACCCATGTCCAGATCTCTTGGATCCATTTGAAACTTGAAGCTTGGTTGGTTCCAACTGCTGATCCCTGTCCTTTTGTTTTTCTGCCTACACTATCTTCAGTTTAGCCATGTGAAAGTCAAGCTCACTCTGCTTAAACAGCAGCTCCTGTTTCTTGAATTCCAACATGGCATCACCATCAGAGCTGGCAGAGGAAATTGGGGGCATTACATCATCCTTGTCATCATGGGCACCACAGATGAGGGCAGCGACAGAACTGTCAGTTCTGTAAGTGGGAGGAGCACCACCTCCTTCTGCACTCTCATCTGAAACAATAGCTTCGAGTTGAGACTATTGCCAGCCCATGATCCCCACATTATACATAACTGAATCCCTAAACCTTCACTAAAAACATTTTTCTCAGGAAAAGTATCTGTATTACAAAGTGTGGCAAAAACGCTAGCTTGATCATCCTTCTCCATACAATGCTTAGCCCATGCAATTAACTCACGTTTCTTCTCCGGAGGTACAGTATTGCGAGTGACAACTTTTGTTCCTGTACTTCGATCGATTACAAGCGGCTCAGGACCACTTGGAAGAGAGGGAGCAGGCAAATTTGATGGAGGTACTATAACTGATGCGATAAAAAGAGGCGGAGGAGCAGGTGGAGGGACAAAAACCGGAGGAATAGGAACAACAGGTTGAGCAGGAAGAGCCGGAATAACAGCAGGAAGAGGTACAACTGTGGGAAGAGGAACATACGGAGGTGGCGCAGAGGCACCAGGCCTTCGTTCATTTAATATTTTGTCAATAAACTCATCAGAAATATGAAGATCTTTAGAAGGATTGATTTTCTGAATTCCAAGTGAGAAAGCCCTATCCATATTTTTAGTCGCCTCAGACTATTTGTTTTGGTCATATAACAATGCTTTTTCAGCGTTCGTTTTATGACGACGTGCATGTTTCTCTCTACCTTTAAGTTGTTGCAATGCTTCTTTTTTCCAATTCTGCAAAACATCAAATGCTGCAGGCCTAGCCTTTTTCTTTAACAAGACTGACTCCAAATATTCAATACGAGGGATCTCAAAACTACCATTGATTGGCCACAGAAGTTCGGAGGCATGTCTGGTTTGTCTGTGCCAAATATCATTAAATACTATACTTCCAATGCCATACTTACAGTACATAGTACATGCCGGCGACCCCTCCTGTGGTGCGGGACGGCTAAATTCCAAAGATTGTCTATCACTGCGGAATAATGCCCTAAAGCAGGTAGACAATTTCCCAGGCATTTCTCAAATTCTTGGTGTTACCTGGTCAATAATTGTGTCTGCAGATACAATGTGCCAAAATTCAAATTGTCAGGGTTAAATTAAGAATCGGGTCACGACTCACCTGACAAAACCTAAGGAGGACCGATCGGTACTTCTAAGAATCTTACTTAACTAATCTTACCTCGTGTATGGTGATTTTGGAAAATCTGCCCGCCTCGATAAGTGGACCTTCCTCAAGATGCCGTCTCGGACCACACGCTTATCGTCCAAGGATCGGGTCGTGCAGCGCTGTTGAGGTGTCGCGTCTCGTTCAGGGGGCCCCTTATGTCACACCGTCCGATCCCGGTCCGATAGCGTGTGTCAACCTTCAACAATCTGGGAGGCGGGGCTGTCGTGCAACAAGATGGCCGCCTAAGAGTGGAGCTCCTCTCCGGCGTATTATCCTTCTTGTATTATATCCTGTATCTGCCTTCATCCGTGCCACTGGACCAGTTGATTCGACCAGTGTACCTATCCTGCACCCATCGGAAGAAACAACGGGTGAAATCGGACCCTGCCCGCCCAGATACGGACGGGGTGGCAGGCGGGGCTCTCTGGGCTGCTCCTCAGCTCCGGAGTAACCTACGCGAGGGCCACGGCACTGGGTGGAGCATGGGCCCTGCATTGGGCGGGTCCGGCCCCACGGACGGAACGGACTGCCTCGAACGCCACCAATTGGAATCGACATTCGCTCAACGAGGACGGTGTCCTGTCTGGTAGGAGAGGTGCCTTGGGACCTAAGCTGCATGCGCCCTGCCCCATCCCCTTGCTTGAAATACCTGTATTCTCCTGCACGGCCCTGGGCGGTCCTGGTCAGGCAACCCCCACTGACCTCAAAACACCATCATAAAGAAGGGGGGAACGCAACGGAAAGTATATGGGCCGTCACTGACGGTAATCCAGTGGCCTACCTGTGAGCGGGCCTCGTGGTACGGGCGCACGTGGGAGGCAGAGAGGGACACCGTGAACAACCCTGCTTGGTATCTGCGCGTGGGTCTCCAAAGGCAAGCTCCTTTTGAATCAGAGGCGGTCCGTCCCCGTGGCCGACAGGTATCACACCGCGGCTCCGAGACCAACTGCCGCAGCGGGCCCACTCGCAGCCCGGGGCGAACCATCCCCGAGGGGCCATCCACGATCCTCTCTACAACGGATATTGTTATTGGGCACCCGTGTGATGCCTGGAAAAAACGCACTCAAGGGCAGGAAGACCGGCCGATGGATTCTGTCACGAGCTCACAAGCAACCGCAGAGACCTCGGACCCTTCGACAGCGTCTGACCACCCACACACAGAAGACTCCAAGTTCGACCATTTTCTGACGACGGTTCAGAACGGATTCCTTGTGATAAATGTGAAGCTGGACGATATTGTCTCCACGATAGGCTCCCTTAAAGCCAGAGTAGATAAGGAAAGTGCCAAAATCACTGATGCCGAAAACAGGATAAGTGCGAACGAAGACTCGACCCATCAAAACACTCAAGACATTGCTGGCTTGAAAAGTGAAATGAATAAACTGTGTGATAAGTGTGATGATCTGGAGTTGAGGTCGAGAAGAAACAATATACGCATTGTCGGCTTAACAGAATCCTTTTGCAAAGGCCTGATGGAGACCCATATCGAAGCCCTTTTAAGGTCCCTCCTAGGTGATGACTCCTTCTCCTCACAATTTTTGGTTGAACGGGCACATCGCACCCTGGCTCCACCGCCCAAACGGGGCCCCCCCCCGCACGATAGTGGCAAAACTTCTAAATTATAGAGACAGAGACGCGGTTCTGAGGCTGGCAAGGGAGAAGGGCCCTTTGAGACACGGAAACGACAACATACACATATATCCGGATTTCTCGGCGGGAGTCCAAACCCAGCGACGTTCCTATGAATTCATCAAACGGCAACTGCGGGTGAGACAGGTCCCATATGCGCTGTTGTTTCCAGCAAAGTTAGGGATATAACATGGCAGACGTGCACACTTCTTTGATTCTCCGGCAGCTGCGTTGGCCTACGTGGAATCTGCTATTCCCTTAGCCCCTGGTAGGAACAATCCTGATCAAAATATCCTTCATCAGCCAGTATAGCAATCTACGTGGCATATTGGCCGACCGCAGCTATGTACTTCTGTCTACCTACAACAAATCGTCTACCCTTGTTTCACCAAAGACAGGCAGGATTTTTCTTTTACTCATGCTTCTTCAACATTCAAGGACAGTCCGATGAGACGCGCTCGGCTACGAAGGTGGTGTTGCAGCACTCGCCCCCCTCCATGAGTGAAACCACAGGGATTTGAATGGGGTTCATCATCAAGTTGGGTCAGATGGTGTGGGTGGGAACCGGGAACTTGGGTATGTTTAACCAGCCAGAGGTATGGTCGAAAGCCCCAGTTGGGCAAGTTGCGAAACTTTTTATTGTTGTGTTTAATGTTAAAAATGCGGTCACAAGTCATACGCTGATTCCCCCAAATTGTCATCCTGCTCTCCCAAGATTGTCTCTACACCTAATGACATGGCACACAAACCCCACACTTCCAGCGGATTGTCGCTTAAACTGCTAACCTGGAACATCCGGGGTCTGAACAATAGAGCAAAATCCAGTAAGGTGGGGGCATACATCAACAGGCACCGTCCGCATGTGGTAATGCTTCAGGAGACCCACGCTCTCCGTGAGACTAACGAGAAGATCTTGAAACAATGGGGCAACAACAGGTATTACACTGAATACTCCTCACAGAGCAGGGGTGTCCTCACACTAATACACCCATCGCTGGGGTTCGTCCCCGAAAAGAGCAAATCCGACCCGTTGGGTAGATATGTGCTGGTATGGGGCACAGTGGCTGGGGAGAGATGGGTGTTGGTCAACTCCTATAGCCCAAACACGGACGACCCCGAATTTTATGCCCACCTCCTCACCGAAATCGACACAACAACTGACACATGGGTGCTGTGGGGTGGGGACTTTAATCCTATCTATCCTAGATGTGCTATTGGACAGGTCCTCCAGCCGACAAAGGTCACTCACCAGATCCGCCAACATCATCCATCAGGCCCTACACGACAGGGCGCTGACCGATGCCTGGAGAGGGGTACACCCCACAGACCGTCAATACACTTTCTACTTGTCGGCCCATGACTCTGAATCCAGGATAGACTGCTGGTTCATATCTGTTCCCCTGCTGAGCTCCGTGGTGGGGCTGTGAAATCCTCCCCCGCACGTTTTCTGATCATTCCCCAGTTACGCTCGAGATATCGCTCCAGAACGTTAAGCGTCCTTCCCCATGCTGGAGAATGCCTCCAAACATCCTGAAGAACCCCAATGTGGTTGAATCGTTGCAAACCGAGATGGAGGAGTTCTTTCAACTGAACACGGGGTCGGTGGGGGACTGGGCTACGGTGTGGGAAACGTTTAAGGTCTGGGTGAGGGGTAATCTTATATCCAAAACCACTGGTCTCCTAAAGAGTGTCAGAGCCAACCTTAGTAAGGCCGAAGTACTCCTGAAAACCCTTGAAAACAACTATAGTGTAACACATGACAAGAGCATATTGGCTGACATTAATGCACAGCTCCTTAGTTTTAATGAGCTGGCAATGCAGGAACTACAATACATGTCCACTCCAACCAGGGCCCGCAGATATGGTGAAGGAAATAGAGCAGGACACCACTTAGCACGCATATTACGAAATGAGCAGCATCATGCCCCCATTGCAAGTATAATGACAGACAGTGGCGACCCTGTGCACACAGATGAAGAAATCAATGCCGAATTTACTAAATATTACACCAGCTTATACGCAAATCATGATACACTGAGTCTTGTAGACATAGCAACATACTTGAACGAGATAGATCTCCCTACCCTCTCACCTGAGGACAATGTTGTCCTTGAACAAGAAATAACCAAGGAGGAAATCGCTAAGGCAATTAAGGCACTGGCAGCTGGAAAAACCCCAGGACCCGATGGCCTAAGCTCGGACCTCTATAAAACATTCACAACAATACTATCCCCTAGTATCGGTCCGCCCTACTCATGTATGGGAGGAGGCCTTGAGCTCCGGCTCCCTCCCAGATTCCATGACCGACGCAGTTATAACGGTCTTATTGAAACCTAGACGTCCGGCCCATGACCGATCGTCCTATCGTCCACTCTCCCTAATAAATACAGATGCCAAAATATACACGAAAGTGTTCGCAAATAGACTTCTCCCTAAAATGACCTCCCTAATACAACCTGATCAATGTGGCTTCATCCCTACGAGATCCACTGCCCTGAACCTGCGTAGACTGTTTGGAATTATGGCCCAGATCAAGCCTGACGCGCAGGCAGTGGCCATCTCGCTGGACACCGAGAAGGCATTCGACTCTGTCTCATTGGCATACATGTTCGAGGTCCTCAAAAAATTTGGCTTCGGCCCATACTTCACACACTGCGTCAGGCTGCTCTACACCTCTCCCAAGGCTAGGGTCTTAACAAACCGCACCCTCTCCTCCCACTTTGCCCTACATCGGGGCACCAGACAGGGTTGCACCTTCTCCCCCATCCTGTTCGCACTCACCATCGAACCAATGGCGGCTGCGAGCAGAAGAGAACAAGAATTAAGGGGCATCAAGCTGGCCGGTAGCTACCAATCTATCTCACTATAGGCAGACGATGCCCTGTTGTATATACGTAAACCGGAACACAACTTAGAACCCATATTGTCAGTAATACAAGACTTCACCCTTCATTCAGGGTACAAAATCAACACAGCCAAATCTGAAATCTTCCCACTGACACAGTCCACCCCCTGCCCTCCACGCACACATGGTCTGCGATGGTCCCCGGATTATATCAGATATTTGGGGATCCTGGTATCTAGAGACAAACAATCACTGTATATAGATAATTACGAATCTACTTTACAGGGATCCACACCAAACTCCAGATCTGGACCAAGTTGCCCATATCACTGGCTGGTCGGATAGCTGTGCTCAAAATGGTGATCCTCCCCAAACTCCTATACATCTTTAATAACGTCCCGATATGGCCAGGCAGATCCTTTTTTGAAAACCTGCGGTCCCTGTCAACCACCTTCATCTGGAATGGCGGAGCTAACAGGCTCAAATGGGAAAAACTAGTGGAACCCTACGACACGGGTGGCTTTGCTGCGCCCGACTACGAGCTGTACTATCTTGTGTCTCAGGCCCATTACACCAAATATTGGCAGAACCCCACAACCGAAGTACCTCATGTCCCCATTGAACGGCACTCGGTCCGCCCTACGGACTTGAGATCTATTATTTTTGCGACATCTTATAGAGACGACTGTAAATTTGATCCAGTAGCTTGCTCGATCGCAGCCTCGGACGCAATTGGCAAGCGCCTCAACATCGATACCCACTGTGACTCCCAAGCTCCATTGTGGAACTTTCCGGGCATCGCCCCCTCGTATGACCCAGGTATACAGAAAGCTTGGATCCCGAATTACGACATCACAATGAAGGCTATGTTCCCCAACGGAAGCTTCGTTACCCCCGAAGACTTCGCTGACACAGTGGGGAGTGGCCAACTTGTCACGTTACAATATCATCGTATTAAAGCGGCGTTCAAGAAAAGCTGGCCATCATTCCCAACTGAGCCACCCGAACACCCCTGTTACCAGGCACTTCACTCACAGCCTCATATAGGCGTCTCCATACTGTACAACATAGTCCAAGCACGTACGAAGTCCTCCAATAATATAAAGTCCACCTGGGAAGAGGACATGGGCACAACAATAGAGGAAGGAACATGGGCCAGGTACTGCCTTCTTACAAAGAAGGTCTCCCTCAATGCGGGGCTCAGACTCATTCAATTCAAAATGCTCAATAAACTACACTACACCCCTGTCAAGATGACTAAAATCAAGAAGTCTACAAACACGAACTGTCCTAAATGCAATAACCCTCAAGCAGACTCATACCATATGTACTGGGCCTGCCCTGAAATAATGGGATTCTGGAAGACAGTAGCTAATATACTGGAAGACATTACGCAAATCCCCGCACAACTTACCCCCAAGAAATACCGGTTTGGCGACATCGGAAAATTCCCAGAAAAAACTAGGAGGCTATTCAACGTCACGTGTGTGGTGGCTAAAAAATGTATTTTGCTGAAATGGAAGACTCCCCACGCCCCCTGTGCAGAGCAATTCTTAAAATCACTGGCATACGTGCACGAATGTGAAGAAACGTACATAGGCCTGGTCCCCTCTCCGTGCAGACCCAAAGACATTTGGTCAGTGTTCAGGGCTTACCTCCGCATCACCCCACCTAATTCGGAAGAGGAGGATATAGACTGAATTGTGTGCCTTAACTCCGGCAACAAACGTTTAATGTTATAAACTGTGTTGATGTTTTATATAGAAATATGTATGGGAGAAGACGAAGTGTATTATATATATATCCATTGCCACGGAGTGATTCATGTGTGTGTATTGTGATTTGCAACTGAAAAATAAAGTTTAAAAAAAAAAACCTTTAACAATCTGTCATCAATCTTGAGGGTCCCTATTCGGGCGCTAACTGTGAAAAAGAAAAAGAATATCGAGGCTGAGTACCCCAAAAGGAAATGCACCTAACACTGGTTACAAAGGAACATACAAAGTACTTTATTTTATACTGAATCCAGTTACAAAAACAGAGTAAACTTGGATAGCTATCGGCCCTCAGTACAACACAACAAACTCCAGCGTGGTTCAGTGTGTTCAGTGAGAGACCCTGTACATTAGAATGCATTCGCTTTTTATACATTTTAGTGGGCGTGATGCCCAGCCCCAACTTCGGGTAAATATTCCTTTTAATACATCACCGATCTAGGTTTGTGCCAAGTCTCAAATAACCGCATATAACTGGTTTGCCTTTAATACATGTATCAACAAGCGTATGCAATAACTGTGTATTCTAAAGTTTTCCATGCAGGCTTTCTTAAACATTAATACAATGTAGTTAAACAGATGTTCTTCGTTCATTATTTGAATACATTTTCTCAACATATGCTTGTGGACTAGTTTTCATTGTACGAGTAATCCTTCTACACATAGGTCAGTGAAGGACAAGGTCTCAGTTCATGACCTCAACAAGTGGCCTGCAGGCAAATTACATATTAGCTATGTACAGAGGTCAAGACGGCCATGTTGTATTCTGGAATGACATCGTCCACCATTTTCGCTCACAGGGTTACTTTTACACAACGAATCCTAAAATGGCGGCTTGACCTAAAATGGCGGCCTACATGGATTTAAGGTCAGGACCTTGCAACACAGATTTCTTTCGCAAGCAACTTTTGAGCAGCTTGGCGTAGGCCAATATTAAAAATATTTATTACAATAGGAGGCACGGTATACTTTCTATTTCGACAGTGTCCCCACCCCATACATGACTATTGCCCAACCTCCCACCACAACTGGTTAATTTGGAAGCCATGATCCACCCCCATTTTGCCCAGGGACACCGATTCTTTATGGTAGCACTCCCTGCATGACGCCCAGGGTCTATCCCAGATATATATATTTGGGGCATGAGCAGAATATTGGTAGATGATTTTATTCTATTGATTTTGAGTACTGTTAAGTTATGCATTTGCACTTCCTTTCCCTCTCTCTCTCTCTTGTTTGTTCCATAGTTACCCATTCTCACACGGTTTTATGCTTTTCTTCTTTAGAAAACTATCTGTAATCTCCTGATGAAGACGTAACACAAACAACGTTAATACGTCAAAACAGGTAGAGAAATCTGGGATGGGGCCGCTTGTGAAGACCTTTTTGGCCCATCCCAATTGTTGACCACCTACAAAACTCACTGTGGTTATGCACAAAAATCTTTTTGTATAATAATTGAATTGTTGATGAATTGATATTTATTTGTTATAGGTTTTTATCTTGTACCTATTGATGTTTTGCATGAGTGGGTTGATGTATTCTGTATGGATGTGGATGAATGCCTGAATGATTTAATAGTATGATTTTTATGGAACTCATGTGATTTTAAATCTTGTCCTGCTATGTTAAATAATTGCCTGATTGCAGATTAAATTGTGATTGAACTCACACAGTAAAATATTAATAAAACCCTTTATACTGTACTTTCAAATTGTACCCTCTGGATTTTCTTTCCGAGATTAACTGTTATGCTAATGCCCTAATCTAGAGTGTGGGGTTCCCTGTGCCTTTCAGATACACGTTTGGTCCCAAGACGTACATCCACACAGCTCTCTCGCCTCGCCCACCATTT
Organism: Ambystoma mexicanum; assembly: GCF_040938575.1. Taxonomy (NCBI): domain Eukaryota; kingdom Metazoa; phylum Chordata; class Amphibia; order Caudata; family Ambystomatidae; genus Ambystoma; species Ambystoma mexicanum. Next base: position 638,906,129 of record NC_090925.1, read on the forward strand.
TACATCCACTCGCCCCATTCTATCTGAAATTAGGAAATGAAGGTGTTCTCTTTCAGTCATAACATTTCATTATTTCCCCAAATTAGTATTGAAGGCAAGGTGGGGTACTTTCAATAACACGTGCTAATGTCCATTTTGCAATATCATCTGACTTCAATGAGACCTATAACAGAAGGATCCTAGGTCCACTCCAGGCTAGGCTATTCTAATTTGCTTACTCTCGTCCCCCTCTGAATTCTCAATCCCATCGTCCAAATCTCCAAAACTCTCCAAAGCGCTGCCAGATTCCTGATTCTAAGAAAAGTTGTCCCGGATTTGCATCATGACTTTGCCTGAGAAGGTCACATTTGAGATAATTTGTATTCCCCGTCGGGTCCCCCAGCTGGATGTCCGACTAATCTCTCAGGTGTCATATGGTCCTACATCCTTAGCAGATCTATATGATCAGCCACCAAAAATCATTGTGTGATTCCACCTTTTTGCAGGGTCACTCTAAGAGAAAGACTGTTTTTGGAAAGGGGTGCTTTTAAAAGCCTGTAGGTATGAAGGGAGGTGCACTAACTGGTATTTCAATGTGTTCAATATTTGTAAACTACAACATAGTTTTTTAAATTATTTCTGGTGCCTATGGGTATAGTCCACAGGCCTATGGAGAGTCAAAAACACAAACCCACATAAAGGGCCTGTTGACCTCAACAGGTAACCCGCATACACTCTAAACAGAAAAAATCCTTCCCCTAATTACTTATGTCGCCTGCACATGTAAAATACATACAAATTGCAAGAGACAAATTCACAATACTTTAAAATCATTTTTAACAAAGAATTCAAAAAAGTAGTCAAAACAGTAAATTATATGACATTTACACAAATGGTATAAAAGAAGAAGAGAAGGGAGTTACCAACTCGCCCCAAAACCAAGGTATTGATTAATTTTAGATCCAGACTACCACCTGGATACTTTACACGTACAAAGCAGACAAAAGTATAGACAACCTGTCACTTGTCAATGACAATTGCTACAGGTTATTAAGCTACTCTCGGCTCAAATTGATTTTATCTAATTGCCAACGCGTTTCGGATACAGAAATATATCCATCTTCAGGGCTTTGAGCTGTGTTTCTCAGTTACAAAACGTACACAAATGTTCATCTGTTCACCTATAATGTACAATGCTACATAGTTATCTTCTGCAATTCACCCATTACTTTCCACATTCTATTCTACATGCACGTCAAAAGTGACTAACCTCCAGAAATCCTTGGATTGCTGAAGTCTACACTGTGAATAAATAACCTCAGTTACTATCTAGGTGATTGATAAGAAAAGTGAATGTGTGTAGCAAACAAGCAGTGAGCATTCCATGGCACTCACCAAGCTTCACACCATCCAGTCTCGCTGGGTTTTCCATCAGTTCTATGATTTCACGTAGGAATGAGTACTACAAAAAGCAGAAAGCAAACAATACAGCTAGTTAGACAAGCCGCTGAATGCATCCTTAGGTACACAAGTACCACTCGAAATGGAGCGGACTCGAGCAAGTAGTTTCTATGGCAATATCCGCCCAAGGATTCAAGTAAACGGGGTCATGCAAGCCTTCTCCGTAGGATTGTACATAAGTTTGGGTGGAAAGCCCACTGCTACTATCATCGCTGCATGTTGTGTTTTACTTTTACACTTACTTGTTTGGTAGCTCACACACGGACCGTGCTTTTAAAACCCTGCCAGACATAGTGCCTTACGAAAAACTGCAATATGCTGCTCCAAAAGCTTTTTCAACTGTATTTATTCTGCTGAGCTCATAGTCACCCCCAGATCTGTGCCAAGGGGTGGTTGATTGCATTCTCAGCACTGTACTAAGGCGCTCTCGCTCACTGGCTCACGCATTCATTGTTTCGAAGTAGAGGGACTGTTTTGAGATAGTAAACAGACTCGGCAGAGAACATCCAATGTCAAATTTTTATGCAAGGCCAGCTCACCTTAAAATAATTTTTTGTTTTATATTTAGCACCAATGGATTTTTTTTGTTAGACTCTGTTGGACTGTGTAGTTTTTTTTTTAGAGTTTGCTGAAGGCATTTGGGCTCTAAAGTCCTTGTTAAATGTATTGTATAAATGCACATGTGTAGCTCTGTAGTCACAGTCCACACTCCCATTCTTCTTCACTTTCTGCCACTGATCTTGCCGACTATTTTACTTCTAAAGTGTCCAACCTTCGTGCTTTCTTTTCGTCTTCATCTCCATCTGTTGCTCCCCCTCCTGTTCTCTTCATTCACCCCCACACCTTTTTGGTCTTATCCCCTCTTACTGACTCTGATACCGCCTCCTTCCTTGCTCGTGCCCATCCTACTACATCCCCTTCTGACCCTATTCTATCTACTCTCTGCCCTTGGTTTATCCTCAAATCCTGTCTTATTTTACTACTCTTATCAACCTCTCTCTTTATTCGTCTGTCTTTCCTGAATCATTTAATCATGTAACTGTTTTCCCTATCCTAAATTAACCTTCACTTGACCCTTATGTTCCTGCTAATTTCCGCCATATGTCTCTGCCTTCTTTCCTGTCTCATCCTATCCTCATCTTCATTCCCTTCTTCCCCACCTGAATCTGGTTTGAGACTTGCTTACTCTACACAAACTGCCCTCTTACATGTTTCAGATGTTATTCGTTCTGCACTGCACAATAAGCTGTCTTCTATTTTAATTCTGCTTGATCTACCATCATCCTTTGATACCGTGGCTCACCCTACTTTACTATCCTCTCTCTCCTCATTTAGTATTTCTTGCTCCTCTCTTGCTTGGTTTACATCTTATCCAGGGGAGTTGCTAGGTCTGGAAAAGACCCGGGGCTAAGCTGATGTCGGAACTGTTGGGACTGGGGGCTAGCTAGTCTTTTGGCTGTGGCTCCTGAGATTCTATCCGGGGCTACAACCAAAAGATCAGGGGCTATAGCCCCCTTAGCCCCCCCTAGCAACGCCCCTGATCTTATCTATCTGGACGACATTACGCAGTATCTTGGGATGGCCAGGTTTCTCCTCCACTCTCACTTCTTTCTGGGGACCCCCAAGGCTCTGTCCTTGGTCCTATTCTGTTTTCATTGTACACTATTCCTCTCTCTTCCCTTATCTCGCCCTTTAATCTCTCCTGTCACTTTTACGCTGACTCTCAAATCTTTTTTTGCCTTTCTGGAGTTCTCCGATTCTCTTCACTCTCAAGTTTCTGCCTGTCTCTCTCCACCCAAACCTGGATGGCCTCCCACTTTCTTCATCTTAACCTGTCTAAAAATGAAAGTCTTGTTTTCCTCCTTCTCCTGCCCATCTTCTCCTCCATCTATTCTTTCCTTTACCCCCTCCTCATATGCCTTTTTCCTATTCTGCCAGGAATCGTGGTGTTCTTTTTAATTCCTCCCTTTCTTTCTCCTCTCACATATCTCTTACTGCGCATAACTACCTCTTTCTTCTTTACAATCTTTGTTGTGCTCGTCCTTTTCTTTCCATTCACGCCACTAAATTTCTTATTTCTGCCTTAATTTGTTCCTGTATCGAATATTGTTTCACTCTTTTGATTGGACTTCCTGCATCTCGTCTTACTCCTCTTTGCTCTATTTATAACTCTGCTATCCCCTTACTTTTTGGTGTATCCCCCATTCTTCGATCTCCTCCTCACTTTTAACAGCCTCTATTCTACCATTTGAATCTAGTCTTTTGTTTCATTTCCTCTCTATTGTTTTTAAATGCCCCCATGGTCTTGCCCTTCCTATCTTGCTTCTCTTGGTTGCATTCACTCTTCTGCTCGAGCTCTCCCTCCCAGTCTACTTTCCGTCTTGCTGTCCCTAAACCCCATTGTGCTTCTTTGCGTTTTCGACAATTCTCTCAACCTGCTCCATTTCCCTGGAATTCCCTTTCTATTACTATCCGTTCTTCTTCTATCTATCAAATCTTCCGTACTTGTCCAAAGGCCAATTTTTTTGTCTTTACCTTCTGCTTCAAAATCACAAGACGTTTTTTGTGCTATAACTTGCTTTCTTAAATGTAACTCCCTTTCCTTTAGTAAAGGCGCATTGACGCAAGCGCGTTATAAGTTCAATAAATACAAATTCAAAATGCAGTCCAGGGAAAGCGCAGTCAGTGTGCAACACTCTGCCCATTCCGAAAGGAACCTTCACCTTGGAACACACCTCCTCAAGCCCGTGATATGTAGAGATCAATGGGAAATGTTGAGGAAAGATCAGATGCCATTAGACAGAAATCTAAACTTTGGTCTCAACAAGTGCACTCTGGGAATGCCCTCTACTCATGGGTTGGCAAATAAAAAATGTAAGCTAGTGCTAAATGCTGGAGCTTGCATGGTGTGACACTTGGAGCACTTCACCCCAATCTCAAATCTCACCCCTTTGAGGGATAAAGGCACTTGGCTAGTGCTGCCCACAGTAGATCATGCAATAATCCCCTTTACCGCCTTTGAGCACATTGCACCCTCCCCTCTGTAGCTGCACAGGCTATCAGTGGTTTGGTTTACCTAAAGACATATCAAGTCTATGCAGCATGAGCCATGTGTATATGCAACCGAGCCACCAGCCCTGCACCTCAACTCTTGGCAGCGGAGCCGTCCTGATTGTGGCTCTCAAAGTCTGAAATATCCTGCCCTTGAAAATGTACCCCTTAAAGAGAAAATGTCCTGCGCTGCTCCAAACCGCAGTAAGTGTCAACTCCCTCATCTTGCTTTTCCGTGAACACATTCCTTTCATCCATGGGATCCCTGAGCCTTCAGGTCATACATGTATGGCTTCCAAGTCAGGACGGATTCACCTACATTAATTGTGGGTGTAGACTGGTTATGTGAATAGCTGGAGCTATGAACTCGAGGTGATTAAGTCCTGTCTAATTGAATTGGGAAGTCTACATTATCCATCATTGTGTCTGGATCTGGGGGTGAGGTATAGAGTATTGAATGGTAAAGCAAGACTACTGGACGCCTCAATTACACACCCATCAGGCACGAGGCATGGGACCTCCTGAGGAGAGACGCAGGTGCAAGGCCTTCTATCCCATTCAGCAAGCTTAAAGATGCCCAGTAAAATGGTGTCTTGATGACAAGGAACATAATAAATACTCGATAAAGTTTTCAGCCCAACAGGATGCCCCCGGTAAAAATGGTACACCCAGAAAACACAATATCAATTCAAGCAATGTAATGGGCAAAACCCAAGGGAGACGACAACTAGACTACATGTAGTCAGTCGGACAAATTCAGAGGGCAAATCTCAACATGGTCCATACCAAACCTAGAATCACTAAGAAGCCACAAAGATCGAATAATGTAATATTCTGATAATATGGCAACATATGGTCTGAGAGTGTAGTTACTGCACAGCTCATGTTTCTTGTACAGATGGCTGCATGTGTCATATTTCTGTCACCACATAAGGGTATGACACCCTTGTTGCTTACATAGTGCGTTGTGCCACAGTAAAGCCACCTCAGGGCCCTGAGGGTAGAGAATAGGAAGAGGGGATTTGAGGCGTGAGCCTAAACATCTAAGTATCAGTGTGTCCCAAGTTCTACACTCGAAGGCCACAAATAGCCAAGCCTATTGTAGGCATTTGTGAGTGACCCTTGAAAACTTCCATGCAGGTTGGTCTTCATTATGTAGGGCCCCTGATGAGAAAACACACAGGTTGCTGTCTGGGCAGGCATTGCTGGAACAATCTTTTACATGCAAATCCTTTCTAACCATTTACCTGAGCTGCAGTTACCTAGTTTGGTTAACAGGTTACAGTAGGTCGACCCCAGATGGCTGGGGGAAAATAGGTCAGTTCACCAGACAACCTGCTCTCCACACAGCACTGAAATGGTCCAGCAATATTGCTGAAAATGAGAGAGGAAGAGAGAATGAAGTAAAGGCAGCCGATAGAGGACCAAAATCCATGTGCCGAAATGACTTGGCTAGCATCATAAAATATACAGGGGGCAGTTTGGGTATACTCCACTGAATCACTGGAAAGTACACATTGTGTGTGTGCCCGCATTTCCAAGCTGGCTTGGAATGGGCAAGGAACAGGTGAGTCTTTAGAACCAAAGTGTAGAAAATAGGATTGAAGGACAAATGAATGTGCTCCAAAATGGACTCTGAGGCAAGACAATAGTGAAATGGGCAACTGATACACTTGAAAACGTTTTAAAAGAAAAAGCATGACTGGGATTGCACTAAAGATGGCCATGCTGATGAATTTTCCCTTCTTGGCCAGAAGCTCCTTGGTTATCAGATTAATGGCCTCGATAAGCAGGCTTGGAACAACAATAGCCATAGCCACCAAGCCTAATTCGGCCCCTCCTAATTCCCCTGAAAGGTACCCTTCCAGGTCATCATTCTAGGCATGGAGGGGCTTCGTGCAGGCCAAATTCCAATATTGCAGTGATTTAAGTCCATTAAACATAACATTAACCCCTCTCTAGCACCTTCGACTTCCAGAATCCTTGAGCTCGGCGGCCCACATATCACCTCTTGAGGGCATTTGCCTCCGTATGTCAGGTCGGTATGGGAAGAGGAGGTTATTGAGTTCAGTACCTTCCCTTTGAACTCTGGATTAGTGGTGATCCTTTGGCCGAGTGCTATGGAGTCTCGGTTGGCATAGGATAGCCGGCCTCTGGGCCGGTGTGTAGAGCTGTAAGTCCCGAGACTCAAGTGCGGACAGAGGAGGGACACCTCTCTCGGACCAATATCCATTAAAAATTATGGAACTCTTAAATACAACTGTTCTGCAGTAACTACTGGATGGAATTTATTACTTCAGTTTTCTGCTAACAAGAGTCAATTATCAAGTCAATTCAATAAAACTTTATTCCAGTGTCAGCCATAAAAGTGTAAAACAAAGTATAAAACAAGCACTATAAATGCACAAGTATGTATAGGTTGAACCAATTATTCATTAAAACATAATATAATTAATGCAAACTATTCATAAATGAATCCCCCTGTGCCCGTCAGGCCGGGGATCTTCCACACTAGTCATGGCAAATTCAGCGTTTCAGGATCATGGAAAAATACAATTATTGAATCTTTTATGGACAAATATTCAGCAAAATAAAGTGCAAAGGCAAGGTGCCATTTCATCCAACCTATCCACTCATGTTACTAAGGGAATCACATTTGCTGGAATAATGTAGTTATAGCATTATGTAAATATGTTCCCCTAACATCAACAGAGACCTGTAAATGGTTGTTATACCTGGTTGCCCTCAAGGTATTTGGCTCTCATGTTCCACGCCCTATACAGGTATGCAGATGTAGTCCAGGTCACTAAATCGCATTCGGTAGATTTGCTTAAAGCCAATGCGTCACTAATCGGGCGAATAGAGCACAAATGAAGTAATGGTTTAAGATAACGTGCCCTTACTCCGCTATGCATTGGACAAATAAAAAGAAAATGTACGATGTCTCCTCTAGAGGTCAAGCAAATGGTACAGATATTGGTGCAACTCAAACCCCAAGCTAGTTGACGGCTGAATAATGGCAGGGTTGCTAGTCGGAACTTGAGATACATAATTCCTGGTCCCCATTCCTTAGGGTCAAAGGAGGTTTCTCAGAATCACATTGAGGAGAAGATCACTTTGACTTCCAGATTCTTCACTCCCGTCTACATTCAACTCCAAGGTTATTCACAACTGTCCTAGAACCCTTGGTAGCCATGTTCCAAGTGCAGGGAATCTGTCTTCACCTCCTACCTGGAAGATTGGCTGATCCAGACCTTTTCACCAGCTACTTCATGACTATAGTATGCCACCTGCTGCAGAGATTCAGTTAGTTTCAACAATAGGTAGGGGAGGATATCCTTTGCTTCCCTCAGGGCTGCTAAACTTCAGAAGAGACTCTCGGATCTGTTAAGGGAGGACAATGCCTCAGCTCACCAATGGTTGACAGTTCAGGGGGAGATGGCAGTGTCAGTCTTCATGGTTCGCTGGGTCAGTCACCAAATGAGGCTACTAGTGCTCCATCTGCTGTCCCACTGAGATGTTGCTTCGATGGACTACCCCAGGAGGATCAGGATGTCCTCCCATATCAGGGAGATATAGCTTAGTGGATCGAAGAGAGTGACCTTCATCGGAATTTTCTCTGGATTTCCCCAGATACACAGAATGGATGCCGGTCAGCTGGGGTGGGGAGACACTCTGAGAGTTTACTCCATCCAAGGGAAATGGACAGGGGAGAGGTCCTCAAATTGGAGAAACCTTTCTGCCATAATGAGGGCTCTGCTTGTTCTGTCTTCACAGCACAGAGAGAAGGTGATGATTCTGGTGGGCACAGACAATCAGATTCTTCACTCCCGTCTACATTCAACTCCAAGGTTATTCACAACTGTCCTAGAACCCTTGGTAGCCATGTTCCAAGTGCAGGGAATCTGTCTTCACCTCCTACCTGGAAGATTGGCTGATCCAGACCTTTTCACCAGCTACTTCATGACTATAGTATGCCACCTGCTGCAGAGATTCAGTTAGTTTCAACAATAGGTAGGGGAGGATATCCTTTGCTTCCCTCAGGGCTGCTAAACTTCAGAAGAGACTCTCGGATCTGTTAAGGGAGGACAATGCCTCAGCTCACCAATGGTTGACAGTTCAGGGGGAGATGGCAGTGTCAGTCTTCATGGTTCGCTGGGTCAGTCACCAAATGAGGCTACTAGTGCTCCATCTGCTGTCCCACTGAGATGTTGCTTCGATGGACTACCCCAGGAGGATCAGGATGTCCTCCCATATCAGGGAGATATAGCTTAGTGGATCGAAGAGAGTGACCTTCATCGGAATTTTCTCTGGATTTCCCCAGATACACAGAATGGATGGCGGTCAGCTGGGGTGGGGAGCCACTCTGAGAGTTTACTCCATCCAAGGGAAATGGACAGGGGAGAGGTCCTCAAATTGGAGAAACCTTTCTGCCATAATGAGGGCTCTGCTTGTTCTGTCTTCACAGCACAGAGAGAAGGTGATGATTCTGGTGGGCACAGACAATCAGGTCGTGAAGGTTTTTTTCAATTGGTAGGGTCTCGCTGCTTGACGACCGAGGCCAGAGTTCTCTCCCTTCAGGATTCCTATATCTCAGGGTGCGGAGAATTCCAGTGCAGAAACTTTGGGAAGGGTCCTTCTCTCCTCGGTAAGGTATTCCTTAAGAATTCCAACATTCATAATAATCTTCATTGTGGACCTGTTTGGTAACCAGTCGTTTTACCGAAAATAAAACAGATTGGTAAATTTCACCGAAAGTCAAAAACTGAAAAATACCAAAAATTGTAATTAAATATATATATGTGGTAGTGGGGTTAAAATTGGTGGGGATGGGGTTGGGCGTGGCGTTAAAAGGGTAGAAAAACAGGGGACTTGGGGTTACCCCTCAAATTAAAAAAAAAAACAATTCAGTATTATTTTGGTATTTTGGCCACTCTGAAATTTACCACTCACATATAACCACCTGTTTTCCTCCAGCCAGAAAGCTCGTCTCTCTGAAGCAATGTCGAGGTCCTGGGATCCACATTTTCATTGCGTACAGACTCCCCCTAAACCCTTTGCCCATTGTCTATTCTCTTTGAATTTCCTCCTTTCCTCTCATTCAGAATTTAATTCTCTTAGCAATAAGGGAGACGGTCCGGATGAATTCAGTGGCTCACTTCTGGTGAGAAACCCCTGGTTTCCACTACTGCTTCACTTTGCCTTGTGGTCCCCTGCCCTCTCGCTAGATCGGTCCCCTCTGTGGTGGTCTCCTCTTCCATCTCCCACCCTGTCCTGCCTTCGCTGGATGGCCTGGTTGTTGAACAGTTAGGGCTGGACAGGGAGGGTCTTTCCCCTGACCTTGACCTGGTAGTACAAGGTTGCAGACACCCATCTACCCATGCTGCTTGAACTAGGCACTAATGCTTCTTTGCCTCCTGGCGTCTCAAATCCAACATCACCCCCCTTTACTGCCCCTCTTGTCAGGTGTTAAACTTTGTCTACGAATGAACTTGGAAAGCCTGGTAAACTTTATAGTGAAGGCTGAGCTAGCCACAGTGGAAGCATGGTGTGCAGTGATTATTATCGGATATAAAATAACTAATGAAATTACAACGTATACAAAAACAACAAAAATTAAAATAACGAATTTCGGAAAAAATAAGAAATGGGGTTCGGAGTGGGAATAGTGGTTTTGTGGGTTGGGGAAACGTATTAGTAAAAAAATAAAGGGGTGTTTGCGGGACCCCCCCAAAAAAAAACAACAAAAAAGAAATTCATTATTTTGGTATTAGTTGTTTTGTAGTCGTTGAAATTTCATTAGTTGTTTTGGGATTCGATGAAATCACAGGTAACCTGGAAACATTGCACCATCATTTTAAATGTGGCAGACCTGGAGATGGAGATGGAGATGTACAAGAGAGGCCTCATACTTGTATGCCTCCATTCCCCCTCTAACTCCTAGTACTGATGTTGGAAGGTGGAAGAGGGTCACAGAGATAAGATCTCTGCTGTGCTTCTCTCCTCCGTCTTGTCAGTGCGTTTCATTTTAAACCTGCGCAGCATTTTCATGCAGGCGTAAAGTGAATGGATTCCAAAGGAATCTGCCTCCGTTTTGCACCTGATGAAGAACAGGAAGATTGCATAGGAATCCGTTAGTAAACTTTGGGGGTCATTACGAGTGCGGCGGTAAGGGGTTAACCGCGCCGGTAAGGATCCCGGTGCCGTTAACCCCTTACCGCCGCATTACGAGGTCCCTTAGCGGGAGCCGCTAAGGGACCAGGGAGCTAATAACGGGCCCGTTTTTAACAGGCCCGTTATTCGTTCCCTCCCCATTCCCATTGAACCCTATGGGGGCTCGAATGGGGATGGGTATTTTGAATGGGGACTTACCGGGCCCTCCAAGGTTGGAATGACCAGGTAAGTCCCCATTCAAGGAACCTGGACACGAGTTTGGAGGCAGCCATGGCGCTAATAGCACCATGGCTGCCTCCAAACTCTTAATGAGGCCCTTTGTCTGAAAAGCATCTTTTGCAGGCAGTGTTTACTTTTTTACAAGACGGAGGGGAAAATGAAAGAGTAAACGCGAGTTCATTCTGCTTTACTCTTTCCTTTTCCCCTCTGACATATGAATGTTTATAATTGCATCAAGGGTACCCCCCAACAGCACTTAAGTGGTAACATTGGTGGTACACTGCATGCAATTAACATTTTTACAAAATTATCTTTTTTTGGGGTTTCATCGGTTCCCCTCACCCCCGTTGAGGACTTGGGTGCATGCCTCCTTCGAGGTACAGAGTTTTCTCCCGCGGATGGCATTTCCCCGCCCCACAGGGGACATGCCTGCGGTTCTTCAGGCTTTTATTGCTCCTCCCATTGAGCCCATTTAGGATCAGTATTATCTCATAAAATAGCATGCACACTGGGTGAAATATTGTGTTTCTCATGAATTTTTATAAACTAAATATGAATTTAATTTATATTGATTGATTGATTTTTTATTTGTATCACGCTCATACACAAGTGTTTCAGAGTGCGACCAGGCAGGGAAAGGGAACAGGGGAGAACAAAAACAACAATCTTACTAGGCCCAGTGACATTGAGAACGTGCAAGTGCAGGGTAGGGGGAAAAGGGGGAGAAGTGCATGGAAGGGGGATCAAAAGGAGAGTGCGGAGCAAGAAGGAAAAAAAAATAATAATAATAATAATAATAAAATAATAAATAAAAAGACAACAAACAATGGGAGTGCAGCCAGCAAGTGGCAAGTGCTGGGTTTATGGCAGCAGGCCGTGTAGGTCTGAAAGTGCAGGAAGAAAATGGGAGGGCTGTATGGGTACAGATACAGACCCCAGTGTAGGAGCTGGCCCGGAGGCAGTGCGTGAGGGTGGCAAGATGAGCAGGTACCTGGGCCCAGAGGACAGACGGTGGCCAGGTGCATGGTGCCGAGGGAGAGCAGAATTAACAGGGGAGAGAGGAGGAGAAGGCAGAAGCAAAGAGGAAGGTTTTGTGGTGCTTCCGGAACCTGAGATGGTTCTCCTCAAATTTTAGAGTGGCAGGGAAGCTGTTCCAGAGGGAGGTCCCTGCCGAAGACAGAGATCTACCCCCAGCTCGTTTCTTTGAGAAATGACTGACCCTGAGGGAGTTAGAGGTAGAGGAGCGGAGTGCTCGAGATGGGAGGTATTTGCGGAGGGATAGCTGAAGGTATGTTGGACCCATGCCCCAGAAAGCCTTGTGGACAATGCAGAGGGTTTTGAATTTAATCCTTGCATCCACAGGGAGCCAATGGAGAGATTTCAGAGGTGGAGAGATACGATCCCAGGGCTTGAGGCCAAGGACAAGTCTCGCAGTCCTGTTCTGGATAAGTTGTAAAGGGCGGAGAGTAGAGGCAGGTAGATTAAGAAAGAGGCTGTTGCAATAGTCCATCTTAGAGAGAACCAGAGCATATAATAAGTATCTGCCTTGATGAAGACCTGTGTGGGTCGAAACACGTGTTGGCTGTAGGTTATATAATCACTGATCCAAATAAAATGGAAGATTGAAGACGAGATATAGTATTGGAGCATATGTTGTTCTGTTAACAGTTTTGTTTATCTGCTTGGACCCCATTAGTTTCACTATATTCCCCAAGACTGAGCATGCACAGGATTGACATAGGTAACATTGTTCTTATCTCTCAACAAAGTGGCTTTTTCTGGTTTGTTTCCAAGGCTTCGGCTCACAGGCTGGAGGTTTGAGGTCTGTGGTTTGAGACTAAGGACCTGGTGCACCAGCGTCCATCCCACTTTAAACACAATATTATTTCAGATGTTCGCCTTCACAAGGATCGGGTCCTTCCAGTTTTCCAGGGATTTCTAGTGCAGCTCTTCCCCAGCCTCTTGATGTTGGTAGAGTGGGAACACTATACCTGGACAGGACTTCAGGCTGTAATGCTCACCTAGTATCCACGGGGATGTCACTCAGCCTGTTCTGACCTTCTACGACCTCGAACCCTTCCCTGGAGGCTATTCGACTGGAGACTGGGCCTGAAACACAGGATTGGTAGAGTTTAACTCCCTATTGTCTCTGTGTGCTTGAACCCTTTCTTCCCCGGGGTCCAACCCTTTCCTTTGATCCACAGCTCACCTTGTTTTCTTGGATAGTGTGCTCTCCATCCTGACTTCAGCGCAGGGGCACGTTGATTGATGCGGACTCGTTGCTGCATAGTTACTTCACTGGCAAGAGTCTGACAGGTAAGTATAATGAGTCTTTTGAACAGGTCTCTAACTTCGTTCCTTTCCTTCCTTAGATGATGGCTGGCGTCCGGGGATGGCGGCTTGCTGCTGAGATGAGTAGCGCTGAAGGTGAGTGAGAGCGCGATGCGCGATGCACCCCTTTCGTATTTGCATTGAACTGAGTTCATTTTCTGTGTCTTTTAGGTGCCGCAACGTTTTTAGCGTGGATGCCGGTTATGAAGAACAAATGCGGTGGGTAAGCCCGGTGTGCGGCGCCTCTAGATGTTTCCACGCTAACGTGAAGTGTCTTTTCCCTCTTGCAGATGGATGAGAAGTTCCGGAGACAGAGTTCCCCCAGAGCGGCTGGGATTCAGGTAAGCGTTTGAAGCTCGTACAGTATTTAAAAATAAGCAGAGATTTGCAGAATGCTTAGTAATGCCCTTTTTCTGTTCTTTTCCCTTCTCCTTAGGAAGCGGCGTGCTGGGATGGGAATGACACCACCGAAGATGCCCGCAGAACAGAAGGAGCGATGACTGATGGGCAGAAGCGCCGCAAGGTAAGGCTGTTCCTAACGGTGTTCTTGTTCTTGCAGGAGCTGAGCGCAGAAGAAAGATGCAGGCCTACTGGAGACCGATCCGAACACAGTGAGTGTCACGCTGCAGGTGCAGAAAATGCAAAGCATGTTTCTCAGCCTGGGTGTGGCTTAAATAGTCTCTGGGTATGCCAGGTGCATCTGGGCTGAACCACACCCAAAAGACTAGACCGCACATGCAGTTCTGGGAACCGAAATATGTGGGGGCATCCATCTTGTCCCCATCAATGCACTACAAGTCCAATGCCCAATGTTATCCTATGGGAGTGAGTGAGTCTGGTGCCACAAGCGCCAAGTCTGACTCCAAGTGGGTCTTTGGAGGGATAGAGAGGCTCTTGAAGGCCATGTAGGTGATCATGGCCTGGCTCCAGTCTGACATCTTGGAGGGCTGGGGACATGAGGGGCAGGAATCATGAAAGCACTCCCCCCAAGGCCCCTCTCAAGGTGGCTCTTCTGTCTGGTCCTGGTTTGGTTGGATGGTTTTGATGAAATCGTCTAAGCAAGCGAGGTGCATGGATGTACTCACAAGGCTCCCATGTCCTGTCTTGTGGACCATACCCCTTCCAGTCTACTAAGTAGTATAATTTGGATCTGACGTACTTTGAATCTAGGATGTCCTTGACTTCGAATTCTGGCTCCCCGGCGACTACTACTGGCTGCGGTGGTGTTGCTACCCGGGTCCCAGGTTGAACAGGTTTAAGGAGAGACATGTGGAACACAGGATGAATTTGCATGTTTGATGGCAAAGCTAGTCTGACCGCCACAGGATTTATCACAGAGGTGACGGTGAATGGACCCAGGTATCTTGGATGGAAAGTTCGGGCTCCTTTAATGGACACGTGTTTAGACGCCAGCCAGACTTTGTCTCCCACTTAGTAGTTGGGGGCCTTTGCTCGGTGTTGATCAGCAAACTTCTTTTGGCGATTCTTAGCTTGAAGTAGGTGTTCAGCTGCCCTTTTAAAGGTTTGAGAAATGGCTGTGTGCAAGGTTTTGACTGCTGGCATTTCCAGGGTTGTAGGAACGTCCAACTCAGAAGTATGTGGGTGCCTGCCATACATGGTATAAAAGGGTGTCTGCCCAGTGCTGGTGTGTAGGGAATTATTATAAGCATATTCAGCTATCCATAATAGGTCAAACCAGCTTCCTTCAGCTTGGTGTAACATGCAACGCAGATACTGCTCGAGCGTCTGATTTGTCCTCTCAGTTTGACCATTCGTTTGGGGATGGTGACTGGTGGATAGCCGGATGTCGATCTGGGCCATAGAGCAGCATTTTCTCCAGAAGTTAGATACAAATTGAGTACCTCGGTCTGAGACCAAAACTGAAGGAAACCCATGGAGCCGTACGATGCCTTCAATAAATACCTTTGCCAGAGTGGAAGCATTTGGGAGCCCCTTAAGAGGAATGAAATGTGTACATTTTTGAAAATAGGTGCACAACCACAAGAATAGTGTTAAACACTTGACTGGGTGGTAAGTCAGTAATAAAATCGAGGGAAAACGTGTGCCAGGGTGCTGGTGGGATTTCCAATGGTTGTAATAGCCCAGCCGGTTTCTGCTTGGATGACTTGTTTTGAGCACACACTCCACAAGATAGGATGAATTGGATAATGTCTTTACGCCATGTGGGCCACCAATAATTTTGTTTTACCTTGGCTAGGGTTTTAGCGATTCCGCGGTGGCCCTCGATCAAGGAATCATGATAACCGGACATGACTTGTTCTCGTAGTTCTTGGTTTGGTAAGAATAAACGATTCCTAAACTAGGGCAACTGATCTTTTATCATTTAATGTTCTCCTTGTGCACCCCACGCTTGTAATTGCTCCGGACTCATTAAGTTTTGGATTTCTTCATGTAATTCTTTCTGAGTTATGGTTGCTGTGATTCCTAGGAGCTTGTCACTCGGGATGATTGCTATTGGGTCAGGGGTCTGATACCCTTGCTCTTCCACCCCCATACGGGCCTTCCCGTTTCTCCCCACTTGTCGAAATGTAATCACGTAGTCATATTCAGCAAAAAAAAGAGCCCAACGTAGTTGTCGTGAGGATTGGGCCTTTGCCGTTTTTAGGTACTGGAGGTTCCGGTGGTCAGTTATTATGGTGATTGTGTGTCTGGTGCCCAAGAGGTAGTGCCGCCATGCCTTAAAGGCTGACTTAATGGCCAGGAGTTCTTTGTCTATGATAGCGTAATTGAGTTCAGGGGTGTGAATTTATGCGACCAGAAGGCAACAGGGTGTAACTGGCCCGTTTCGGGGTCCTTTTGTGAAAGGACGGCTCCCATAGCCATGCTTGAGGCGTCCGTTTCCACCAGGTATGGGAGATCAGGGTGAGGGTGGCGTAAGATTGGGGCAGATGTGAATCTTGCTTTGAGTTCCTGGAAAGCCTCCTCGGATTCTGTGGTCCACTGGAACTTTTTGTTTCTTTTCCTTAGTAATGACGTGATGGGATGCACGATTTGCAAAAATCCTGGGATGAACCGGCGCTAGAAGTTTGCAAAACCCAGCATACTTTGAACACCCTTGCCTTGAATGAATTTGGGGATGACCAGTTCAGGATAGCATCTACCTTGTGTACATCCATTCGGATTCCATTTGGGCTGAGAATAAAGCCCAGGAATTCCACCTTGGAGACGTGGAATGAGCACTTTTCGAGCTTGGCGTAGAGCTGGTGTTGACGGAGTTTCTCCAATACGGATCGGACGTGTTTAACATGGTCCTGCTTTGATGCGGAATATACTAGGATATCGTCAATGTACACTAGAGCACAGACATCAATCAATTCCCGTAGAACATCGTTCATGAAGTATTGAAATGCAGCAGGCGAATTGCAAAGGCCAAAGGGCATTACTTGATATATTCGTACAAGCCGTATTTGGTGCAAAAAGCAGTTTTCCATTCGTCTCCCTGTTTTACGCGAACAAGGTGATATGCCCTCCACAGGTCTAGCTTTGTGTAGATTTGGGCCTCTTTGACTTGATCAAGTAATTCAGGG
Organism: Ambystoma mexicanum; assembly: GCF_040938575.1. NCBI lineage: Eukaryota > Metazoa > Chordata > Amphibia > Caudata > Ambystomatidae > Ambystoma > Ambystoma mexicanum. Next base: position 638,922,892 of record NC_090925.1, read on the forward strand.
ATCAGTGGCAGGGGGTAGCGATTTTTTATGGTAATCTGGTTCAGTGCGCGATGGTCGATGCACGTTCTCAAGTCCCCCTCCTTTTTCAGTATGAAGAATAGAGGACTGGCTGCTGGAGACTTCGAGGGACAGATGAACCCGTTGGCCAGGTATTGGTCAAGATAGGCCTTCAGGTGCTGGTTTTCTGGTTCTGTGAGTGCGTAAATTCGGCCACAAGGGATTTGAGCACTGGGTATCAAGTTGATTTGGCAATCGTATGGTCTATGCAGTGGTAGGGTTTTAGCCTGTTCTTTCTGAAAGACATCTTGAAAGTCCGGGTATTCACTTGGTAGGGTGCCGATTGCTACAGTCGCAAGCGTGGAGGTTCTGGTGTCTATTGGTTGTTTTTCTTGGCGATAACACGTGTCGGCGCAAGTCTCGGGAAAGGCCAATTCTTTTGCTCGCCAATCGATTCGAGGATTGTGAGCTACCAACCATGGCATTCCCAAAATCAACCGGAACTGTTGTGCCTTAATGAGGTCGAAAACAATAGATTCTTGGTGTCCATCCTGGCACAGAAGGGTTAAAGCTGCAGTGCATTGGGATAATGGACCAGAAGCTATTTCTGTGCCATTGACTGTGGTAACAGTGTCAGTGGTTGATTTAGGGTGTAATGGAAGCCCCATCTTTGCCGCAAGATCCTGGTCAATGTAATTCCCAACGGCTCCACTGTCTATGTACGCTCTTACTGCGTGCATCCAAGATGGTTGTTGGTGATTCATCAAGACCACAGATAGTGCAAAATGGAAGGTCTGTAGTTCACTTTCTTTGCTCGACAAGTGGACCCCTACACTTGCCGGGCTGGGGAGTTTTCCGATTCCTTGATGGTATCTTCCTTGTCCGTGGCCACTACCGTCCTCCTTGGTGGCTTCACAGGGCACTCTTTAAGGAAATGGCCTGACCTTCCACAGTACAGACATAACTGCTGTTGTCTCTTTTTATCCCTTTCTGCTTTAGTCAAGGGGGATCTGACCCCCCCGATTTGCATTGGTTCTCCTGAACCTTCCGTTGTTCGGGCAGTGTTGTCCTTTGAACGCACATACATATAGGGCGAGGGTCCGGTCTGATTCGATCTGCTCTTCGGTCCTGCTACCTATGATCCAGTTGAACAGCAAGGTCAATGAATTCTGAGCAGTCTTTCGGGGGGTTCACTACTTGTGCGAGAACATCCTTGAGCTCCCCCCGCAACCCCTGATGAAATAAATTGCTTCTCTTCTACAATGGCCATTCTGCTTCAACTACGAGTCTATTGAACGTGGCTATGTATGTTAATAGGTCTTGATTCCCTTGGCGTAGGGACAGAAGTTCATTGTCTAATGCCTGCCCATGAGTACGACGGGCGAACAGCTTTTCCATCTCCTGCTGAAAGCCCCTCGTCATGCAGCAAAGGATCGTCTTGGGCCACAAAGGGTACAGACCAGTCCGCGACGCTACCACTCAGATAGAATAGCACAAAAGCAACCCGTGATTGGTCATTCGGAAAGGCGCCTGGCCTACAAAGGAAGTGCAGGCGGCACTGGTTCATGAATGTTGCAAACCACTTGGGATCCCCCGTAAATCATTCGGGCGGGGCCAATGGAACTGCCCCAGGAAGGGTTATCTGAACGGTATTGGCTGATGGCGCTGGCATCGAAGGCACGCTTCCCGGCAATGGTGCATGCCCTGCTTGTGACTGGAGAAGTTGCTGGCTTAAATCATCAGTGCGTTCTTTGGCTACTATCAGCTCTCTCCTCAGGGTGTTGGTCTCCTGCCTGGCTGCATGTACTTCGGAACGTAGCTGCCCCAACATGTGGGCTAACTGGTCGGTTTCTGACGTTTCCATGATGCCCAGGTGGATTTTGATGTGAGGCTTTGCATTCTGTAACACTCACCTGGTATCCACGGGGACGTCACTCAGCCTGTTTTGGCCTCTTACGACCACGAACCCTTCCCTGGAGGCTATTCGACTGGAGACTGGGCCTGAAACACAGGATTGGTAGAGTTTAACTCCCTATTGTCTCTGTGTGCTTGAACCCCTTCTTCCCCGGGGTCCAACCCTTCCCTTTGATCCACAGCTCACCTTGTTTTCTTGGATAGTGTGCTCTCTGTCCTGCCTTCAGCACAGGGGCGCGTTGATTGATGTGGGCTCATTGCTGCCTAGTTACTTCACTGGCAAGAGTGCGACAGGTAAGTTTAATGAGTCTTTTGAACAGTTCTCTAACTTCGTTCCTTTCCTTCCTTAGATTATGGCCGGCGTCCGGGGATGGCGGCGTGCTGCTGAGATGAGTAGCGATGAAGGTGAGTGAGAGCGTGATGCGCGATGCACCCCTTTCGTATTTGCATTGAATTGAGTTCATTTTCTGTGTCTTTTAGGTGGCGCGACGTTTTAAGCGTGGATGCCGGTTATGAAGAACAAATGCGGTGGGTAAGCGCGGTATGCGGCGCCTCTAGATGTTTCCACGCTAACGTGGAGTGTCTTTTCCATCTTGCAGATGGATGAGAAGCTCCGGAGACAGAGTTCCCCCAGAGCAGCTGGGATTCAGGTAAGTGTTTGAAGCTCGTACAGTATTTAAAAATAAGCAAAGATTTGCAGAATGCTTACTAATGCCTTTTTTCTGTTCTTTTCCCTTCTCCTTAGGAAGCGGCATGCCGGGATGGGAATGACACCACCGAAGATGCCCGCAGAACAGAAGGAGCGATGACTGATGGGCAGAAGCGCCGCAAGGTAAGGCTGTTCCTAACGGTGTTCTTGTTCTTGCAGGAGCTGAGCGCAGAAGAAAGATGCAGGCCTACTGGAGACCGATCCGAACACGGTGAATGTCACGCTGCAGGTGCAGAAAACGCAAAGCATGTTTCTCAGCCTGGGTGTGGCTTAAATAGTCTCTGGGTATCCCAGGTGCCTCTGGGCTGAACCACACCCAAAAGACTAAACCGCACATGCAGTTCTGGGAACCGAAATATGTGGGGGCATCCATCTTGTCTCCATCAATGCACTACAAGTCCAATCCCCAATGTTATCCTATGGGAGTGAGTGAGTCTGGTGCCACAAGCGCCAATTCTGACTCCAAGTGGGTCTTTGGAGGGATGGAGAGGCCCTTGAAGGCCATGTAGGTGATTGTGGCCTGGCTGCAGCCTGACATCTTGGAGGGCTGGGGACATGAGGGGCAGGAATCATGACACAGGCGTTTGACAGTGTGAGGAGCAGTTTTTCACCTTCTGCCCAGATTGGTCTGGTCGATGGCCAACAAAGGTGACCCTAAGGAGGTGGATTCGGACAATCACCGTCATGGCATGCGAGATGTCTGGTCTTGACTAACGCTATGTTTGCTTCCTGGGTGGTCTTCAAGGATGTCCCAATGGGGGAATATTTGCATGGGGGACACATGTGGGTTCATGGCGCTGTCTTGCATCAACGACTGATGCGCACATTCGGTTTGGCTTATTTCCACTGCATCTGGGTATAAGCCCTGTATTATTGTGCAATTTCCTTTCCTCGTTCGATAATGGCTGGAACGAAGAAGGGGGCAAGGAGGTAATGCCAAAATCACTTACCTGCAATTCCATTACTCTGAGTCCTACACTTCTTTGCCTAGACCTAGTTCCACTCCCACCCTCCCTGGGAGGTAATTGTTGATAGGTATGTTGCTGGAATATGGATAGGACGATCCAGAGGCGTTGCTAGGGCGGCTGAGGGGGCTATAGCCCCGGGTCTTTTGTTTGAAGCCCCAGACAGAAGCTCTGGGGCTACAACCGAAAGGCTAGCTAGCCCCGAGTCCCAACAGTCCTGACATTAGCGTAGCCCAGGATCTCTTCCAGACCTAGCAACACCCCTGGGATCAATGCCTGTAAGAAGCCCTTATACTCTCCACTCGTTAGACGAAATGTTAGAGGTCACCCACGGGAAGGGGGATTCCTGTTGAAAGAAAAAAAAGACCTTTGCCTGTCTGTGGAGGTATGGAGGCCTCATTCGGTAAGAGCTGGGACGCGGGATGTACTCAGACGCCAGCCAAAGGGGTTTGCAACCAGCGGCTCCCCGTATGTTTTCGACCATGACGCCTCACCGTTGACTAAGCTGTTACGGCTGAAGGTAACTGTAGTCCAGAATATCTGTCGAGCCAAAGGTTGTAGACCCTTTGGACTACAGTAATTGTTCTTGGCATTAGCTCTTCTCTCTCGGCCGGCTATAGTAAAGCAGGCAAGGCCATCCTTGGCTGATTAAGAAGACTAGTCTGCCCTCATGTGGCCAAATACTGTAATACGATATCAAGGTCAAACGGGAGCCTCATACTCTGGCCAATGAAATGCAGAGTTTTGAGAGGCAAGTGCTTTGTATCCTATTGGTTTACCCTTTCTCGCTTCTCTGGCCAGTGAGGTCAGTGTATGTTAATTATACCAGTGCATTTCTGACATTAGAGCGCCATCAATATGTCTCTCTCGTGCTCGCGCCGCAATGTGCTGTTTATAACATGACCCGGTGACATCACAATGTTCTGCTTGTTTACCTAACGCTTCTTGACTCTCTCCTGACAGATAGGAGCTCCGTTGACTCTGAAGAATATTAGTGAAGAATCTTTTTCACTAATTACGCGAACGACTTTCAGCTGACCATGGAAATTAGTGGGATCTACAAAGAGGACCAAATGAAGCTCAAAAACATACACCAGCTTATTAAGAACTGGATGTCCACAAACTGGCTGTGTTTGCATGCAGGGAAGACCGAGCTAATGATGTATGGCTCCAAACAAGCCAGGGGGAGGTCTCGGTGAGGCTTATGCAAGCTTCTCAATCGAGGGCAATCAGATTGTAGTAGCGACAAAGGTCAAGACCCTTGGCGTTTACATAGAGGCCAAGTTAAACGCTGATGCACATGTATAGTCGATTGTAAAAAACACTGCTATCTCCGAGTTTTAAGATTAGTCAGTCCAATGATCACTAAAGAGAATTGTGCCAAGCTGGCTCGGGCTGTAATTCTCTCGCGTCTGGACTACTGCAACTCCCTTTTGGGAGGAGCCAGTAAAAATGCCACACAAAACTTCAGAAAATTCAGAGTGCAGCTGTGCGTATTGTTCATAAATTGATGAGGAAAGACCCAGCATCCTCAGCTCGGAAAGAGTTACACTGATTAGCTGCAGCAGCCAGAGTTTCGTTCAAGATATTGACTCTTGCTCACAAATGCGTGCTGGGGATAGCTCCCCAGTACCCTAGAGATTACGCTGGTTATATACCAACCTACTAGAGATGTGCGATCAGCCAAAGCACACCTTCTTAGAGTTGATCGTATAAAAAGAGCCCAGGGAAGAGGTTGTTCCTTTCCGGTCTTGGCTGCACGAGCTTGGAATGAATTGCCCGAACCACTACGAAAAGAGGGAAACCACGCTGTCCTTAGGAAACTCTTAAAAACATGATTATTCATGTAATGTCTGGACCCTCTGAGTGCCCTTTCACTCTCTCTGTTCTATCCGCTCAGATCCTGGACACCCTAGGATTTTGGCACCATATTAATAATATAACATAACATAACATACCATTAGGCAATATGACCTGAGGAGGGGGGCATTACTGGTCGGGTAATAACCCCGGGGCCATTACCCAACTGGTAATGTCCCCCCTCCGAGGGTCATATTCCCATTAGTACCCCAGCACGTCATACCGGAGACTAATTGCAATTTTTCACGAGGCGAGAAGCGGCGCTGCAACGGTTTCTCAAATCGAGAAAAAAAAAGCAACATAAATGACTGCCGGGGATCTCTCCCTTTCCATTTAAACCAATGCTGAAAAAAAAGTAAGCAAAACAAATGGCCGCCATGGAACGGGTGAAGGGACTCCACATAATATCTTTTCCCTTTCCATGGTGGCCAGTCGCGGAAAGCACCCCGGATGCCGGAAAGGCTCTCAGCCTTCTCAGGCAGGAAAGGCCCGGGCGTTTTCCAAGCTCATTGACCCTCGCTGCGTACTAATTGAGTATAATCACTTGTCTCTCTCTCTCTCTCTCTCTCTCTCTCTCTCTCTCTCTCTCTCTTTCTCTCTCTCTCTCTCTCTCCTCTTTCACTACTTACTGTACTTCCTTCACTTCTTCATCTCAATTCCTCACCTTATGATCTTGCTGAGATCACTCTTAGCCTCCTTTTTACATTCCTGAACTGCCACCCTTTCTCCCACCCTCTCCATTCTTGGCCTAAGTAGTTGTCACTTTCAAGTTTGGTGCATCTCGCCGCTCTGCCTTCCTGCACGACATCCTCCTGCCCTCCTGCAATTCCGCCTCTTTTTCTACTAACAGCTCTGAGATCCCTGCTTCTCTTCTTCCCTCTCTTATGCAGCGCCATCCTCTTCTTTTTACGATCTTCATTCTTGACCTCCCTTACCACTCCCCCAACGTTCTCCACGCCCCCCACACTTTGAAGGATATAATGGCAGTAAAATAAGAGTGCATGTGTGGTAAAAATGAGAATTACACATGCAGTAAAACAATTACTAGACAACGTAATTTATGAGTATGCTGCATGTGCTAGCAGACATTTTTCCAAAGCACTGGAAATCAACTCACTTTGATGATAGCCATCCAGGCAACTTTCTAGGAGCAGGTGGAAGAGACAAGGCTGGAGGCCAGGTTGCAAATCAGGGACTAGGAGCTGAACGCCTGGGAAAATGAGATGGTCAAGGGGTCACCAAGACGGTTTGGCCATCAAACGACCAAAAATATTCCCTACGAGCAGGCCTCACAATGGCAGACATTCAGTGGAACCACAACCATGGGAGTAATGTTAGGTGGGGACGAGGGTGTTTGTCCCCTCCATATTTCGTGGCACACCATTGTGTGGCCCTCATTTGGCACGGGCCCCTTTCCTTTAGATGTTATGCCCCCCCACCCCAACATTTCCAACAAAGTTACTCCATTGACCGCAACAAGAGGCATATGACGGGTATAGTGCAGAACCTCGCCAGCAGACCCTGGCCACTGGAGGCAGCAATGTGCGAGTTATGGCAGTTGATGGCACACATGCACAAGGCATAGGAGCTACGAGGGCTTTAGAAGCCAGGATGTCAGACAGCAGCATCCACAGGTGGAGATGAGAGCATGTACATCAGAAGTGAATTTCACTCTGGTGCACACATGACCACATGCATGTGACAAGAAATATACCTGTCTTGGCATGCACTGGGCGGGGATGCAGCAGTACAGGCCCATTACGATAAACATGTAGGTTGTCCAAAATGTGCTCTATGACTTGACTATAACAGAGGCCGCAACAGATGATCGCACCATGCAATGGTGCAAGGTGCCTAACGTGAACATTGAGGACCTTAAGAAACCTCTGGCCATCCGTGCATTGCGTGCGATTTCAGTAAAGTAGCTCCAAGTGCGACTGACCTTACAGGAAACCCTATTAATTTGTACACAGTGACGGTCTGCATCCTATGCATGGGCTGTGGCATCCGCACAGTAGAAAGATGATGGGAAGAGGACTAGGATGACTTTGAGGTTGCGATACTTGTACCCGTGTCAAACCTGTGGTCTCCACCACTGAACCCATCACCACTGCTGTGCCACTTAGCCCTTCCAGCCTTGGCAAGTGCCACAGTATTGGCATAGTTGACCTAATGCCAACTTGACCTACTCCCATTTGACTACGTCTTTTTGACCTAATTCGGTAGGTCAAATGGCACACTTTAATAAAAAAAATTGTTGCGGGGTGCGGTAAGGGAATAGGTTGAGGTGGGGTGAAGTCAGGGAGTGTGGGGGTCTCCCTCCTCAGTACAGGGGCTGCAGGGGGTATCCCTCTGCAGTAGGTACATTAGGTCAAACAAATTAGGTCAAATGAGCAGTAGGTCACATTTTTTAGGTCAAACAACCCAAATCCAGTGCCGCCACTGCCACCGCCAGTTGTCGTGCAGTGCAGTTCTGCTGGCTGCCATCACACAGCAGTGCCAAGGTGCCCAGTAGTGCTGCCAGGGTGATCACCCAATCTGAATGTGTTGCTACCTCTAGCCACAAAATGTTAGGCGGGGCTGAAGACATTTGGTGGCAGCTGCCACCGAGAGGGGCAGTTTAGTGGGGGGTTGGCAGGCCTGGGGCCTAGGGGGAAAAACCCATGTTTCCTGCAACAGCAAGTGCCTGGGTGGCCCTCTAGGACATGGATGACGATGAGCTAGGCACACCTGAGGAGTCAGCCATGCAGCACCGCATGGCATGGGGTGGGTGATATCTGCATTCAGAAGGACCAGGCCACTCCACAGACTGCTGCAGGGAGGTATGGGCATAGGATGGCATGAATCCGGGAAATGGAGGTTTGCCATGTCTTCTCTATTGCATGTGTGCCCTTCTCCAGGGCCCAGTGCACGGATGCAATCGCCTAGGACCTCGAGACTCTTTCAGGCATGAGTGTGTTGTACTGGTTTTATTCATTGAATTCTGGGGCTTGTAGATTTGTTTTTTCCAATTAAAGGCAAGATTGCAATGCCCCACTCACAGATGACATGCAACAACTGGAAAGCTCTGTTAATTTCAGTGCGCAAATACTGGGTCGCAGCGCCCCCACTGGACAAAGGTATTCAGGTGCAGCAAAATCCAACAAAAGAGAGATACATTGGCGGTCTTTTCTCATCAGTGGCTTAACGCAAAATGTGGGACCACACAGAAGGATCTGGTGAGGGATCCCTGATGTTCCCAGCTCGTAGAGACATGCACAGGCCATGAAGTGATCTTGATGGACTCCTATATTTGTCTGTATCAGTGTCTGTTAAGCCTCTGCGAGTTTGCATGTCACCAGACATCAATTTCCTGCCATGCCTTCCTACACTACAGAGACAGCATTCATTTTCCACGGAGCAAGTACAGAGTCGCAAAAATGACAAAGGTCCAGGTAAAAGTCTTTTGATTAAATATGGTTTTTGATTGACCAGACAACTCTGACACAAGGGAAAAGGGAAGGCAATTGCACAGAAGGCCACACTGTTCTTTGATGCACAAGGGAGAGCCCTGGGATGCTGCTACTGAAATACCCTGACCTTACAGAGCACAAAAACACATCCTAACCAACATACCACTTTTGGGATATTGCCACGGTCCCCACCCATGCAGAAAGTGACCATCATAGGGCTGACTGCAGGGATGTGGTCTCACTTGGCTAAATCTGGAAATTGCAATTCAGTGGTTAATGGTAGGCAGGTCAATCTGCACACTTTTGCAGATCCGGGGAAGCCCCTTTCTATGCCCCATTCTGTATCTTTCTCACAGAGATGAGGATGCACGCTACGAGGAAACGGCCATCTATGTGGGTGTGCAAGGCTGAGCTTTTTTGATTTTTACTATGTACAATCGTGTTGGCTTCTCCCTGTCAGAAAGTGAGCTCTGCTAATCAGGCCTCACTTTCTAAACTTCCATGTTGAAAAGGTATAGCACACATACATACTCTTTTCTGCACTCTTTCTATTCACATCCCAGCAACTGCCATTTAGTTTGGAAACACCCCAGAGTGCCATGTTCATTCCAGAAACACCCCAAACTATTACAATAGCCATGGGGTGCCCTTAACAGTGGATGCCATTATTCAAATTAAATATTATCAATTGAACCTTGGCCAACAAACTACACACAAGCACCAATAGACAAGCAACAGAAATAGACAGCGAGGGAGTAGGCAACTGCTAATCTACAGCACCAGTACAAGAGATGGGGGGGGGGGACAGACATACCCTGTCCCATTACAATAAGCTCAAATACAACATAGCTGGGAATGCGCCACAAATTCACTCATAACAATTAGATGGACCATTAAGGATCATGCCTACCTACAGGACAACTGGATACATAGAACAAGATCTGTAAGAACTAGGATATATAACCCACTAACCCTATGCGCAAACCTCTGCTTACTTAATTCACCCAGAAATCCACTCAACCATCTTCTCGCTTAGCAAACCGAACGCACTTCACCACACCGCAACAACAAACAAACAACACATAATCCGCACCAACAGCACATGAGGTCTCGCATTGGTCCGATGTTCACACCAAAGCTAAGCGTACGGTGAAAACCGAACTGAAGCTGCCAAAAGCACACCACTTCTATCACTTTTCTACTCCCTCTTCACCCGACTAACCGACCCCGCCTTCTTGTTTGCAGATCCACCTGAGCGCCTGGGGACCAATTCCATCAGTGACGGTGCGCTATATAAATACCTTTAACATTAACATATTAAGGCCTGGCGGCTGTTCTTTGGTAAAAACCAAATATCTAACAATATCTGGTTTGTTACTGTGCTGGTTGAGAAAATAGAGTTATAATTGCAACAACACATCTAATGCCCTTTTTCTTATCAGCTGGCTTTCAGTGACTCCTACAACTGACAGAACTGTTGTGTATTGTTGTCTGGTGCTGGAGTTCATCCACAAGAGGTTGCTTGGCCCAGCCCTGGAGGCTCCCTTTGTGTTCTGCTGGGAAAGCTTGACACCTTCCCAGAGGAACCAACCATAACCCCAGTGGGTAGGGTGGGAGGAAGTGCTTCAATAAAAGCTCTACTTGCACAATGGGGAAGTCACACCAGGGGAATAATGACTGGAGGCTCTTTTGTCAGGCAGACATGGGTGTGTGGGTATAGTAGAACTCCTGTCCCAAGAAAAAAGGAATTGTTTAGTCCCCCCTCCTTCCTGCGTTCCTTCCCAACTTCCTGCAGGCAGGGCACTCTTGGAGCTGACATCAAAACTCTTGTTTCAACAGCTAAGATTGCTTACATGCCCTTGCCTTCTGACCCAAATTACCCCTTTCATCAAAAAGTCTGCATAGTCTCTGTATTTCTTTACAAGGATGGGTTGTTAGTGTTTTTAAATTCATGTTTACATTTTTAGTTTAATTACTCTTCTATTTCTTATAGAACCGTGATCAGATATTTATTTTATTTTAATACCACACTACTACTCGAGTTTTGGCTGCTTCCTTGCTTGCTCACCCTCATCTTGAATCCTGCCCTCTCTCTGCACATTCTACCTCAAGGAGACAAAAGAGGTGTACCATTCATGTTGCGCCAATTTCAACGTATTGATGGCGATCAGTGCTGGTTTCGTAGTAGTGTGGGGATGTGTAGGAGTTTCGAAATTACTATCCATCCCTGTACTCTTGCAGAGCATTAGCCGTTTGGTCGTCAAATACATTGGAAGAGCCACAGATGGATAGTCTTGTGCTTCAAAAGCTAAAGGAGACAATTACTTTTCTGTTTACTGATCACTGGAGCTTAGGAAAGGGGTGACTGCGTGTGCGTGTGTATATATACATATCGTTGTGTAGATATGGGTGCATCATCCCTGCCTTCAATAAAGTGCACGGGGGTAAGTACTCCCTTTTCCCCTTGTGAGTCTTTTTATACAGGATACCTAGGGCTTCAACCATACCTACCAACCTTCCTTATTTACATGGTTTTGTTGTTGCCGCCAGTGAATCCATAGGGGAGACCCCAGATCCCATGTATGATCACAGGCTGCTCCCCCGGATTTTAATCATTTTCCACAACAAGGCATAGGCATCTGGGTGGGTCCCGGGATCCCATGCCATTTTCCACTCAAGGGAGAGTATATACTCAGATCACAGCCATGCATGCACACCTGGTGGTGATCATTAATGGGGCAATCATGTGTAAACATGGCAATCGGCCTTTCAGGGATCCCCATGGACTCTACCTGCTTTGTCATGCTGCAAAAAAAAGCAGTCAAAATCCTTAGGGAAACCAGCCCACTCAAAATCTGATGCAAGTGCATTTTCCGCTCTCTCGGAGTACACTAATACAAAATGGCCGACAGGCTGCGAGCCATGTAGAGACCTTGTCTTTGCCTGTTTCTTCTCCTCCGAATCCATTTTTCAGCCTGATCGAAATGGGCCTGTTCGGAGAGAGGTTCCAACATTTTTTAAAGAAAAATGGTTGCAACATTTTCACTTTTCTTTTCCCCCTTCTGAAACATCCCTGGTATAAAGGAGTAAATGTATTTCTCCCACTTTCTACTACTACCAGAGCACGGGTTGGGGGTCGCGTGAGAGGACCGTGGCACCCTATTATTTCTAGAGAGGGGACGCCATTCACTTTAGAGCAACTGAGCCTGGAGGAAAAGAGTTACTCATCTAGATGTGAGCTGGAGGAGCTGGCACTCACAGCAGGGTCTAATGCAGGGCTGCAGTTACTAATCTTGTCCCTGTCTGTTTTGAGGCACGTTTGTTATCTGCACATCATATATTATCCCGGATTTACAACAACACAGCATGGAATTGGAAATGCATTTCACAAATGTTCTTCTCTGGTGTCTAAGATCCTTCCGATGAGTGTTAATAGTTGGGTCATTAAGGACGAGATGAGCAATTTTGCACCTCACTGTCAGAACGCAACTCTGGCAGCAGCTAGCTGCGGCTCCATAGACACCTGTGTGCAAGGATACATCGACTTAACATGCACAGCAAGCTTTTCAGAGCTGTTTCGTGTCCATGACCAGAGCCGGCCTTAGGGGGGGGAGAGCCATGCGACCGCCTGGAGTGCCACGCCCCCCAAGGCGCCATTAGCCCCAGCCACGCCAGCTCGGGGGAGTCTTTCAAGGGCTCCCCCGAGCTGGCGTTGTGGGAGAAGGCGCAGCAGGCGGCCTTTTACTGTAAAATGTGCCTGCGGCGGTGGGTGCATTTAAATGTGCCCCTCTGCCGCAGGCACTTTTCATAAGAAAAGGCACCATTAGCCCCACAGCACGCCAGCTCGGGGGAGTCTTTCAAGGGCTCCCCCGAGTTGGCGTAGTGGCAGAAGGCGTGGCAGGCACCTCATTGTCATTGAATAAACCCGCGGCGGTGGTCTCATTCAATGACAATGGGGTGCTAACACGCCCTATTTAAAGTACAGATTTGAAAAACCGTGGATTTGATAAGGTTAAACTGTGCGCTCTTGACCACCTCTTAACTCTGTGAGCAATAAAGAAAGATTCACTTTAGCTGGCAGCAAAGTCACCACACCCTCCAGCTCATCCACTAAGAGCTGGTATAGTTGAACAAACAGGCTTATGGGTTGTGGGTGGGGACCTGTGACACTTCAGTTAAATGTTGTTGAAGAAAAAAGGAGCCTTAGCCAATGAGTAGTTTGCATGGGCTAAAAGAAAGCCCAATTCATTTATTAACCAATTTTCATTTCTCTTTCTCTAGATATACTGAAAAAAGGATATGCCTTCTCCATGACTCTCAATCTTCGGGATAAGGTTCGTGACGGCGAAGAAAACAGCTAAGTTCTTTGTGGCTTTAATCTTTTATAGTTTGTTCATTCTTTGTTCATTCTCCTTTACTGACTATGTTTCTCTCTTCAGTCTCTTTCAAGGACTTTATAACAGTTCTTATTCTGCTTCTCTGTACTCTGTGTAAAGACTGGTAGGGGGTGTCTGTACTTTCACTCTCTATACGGTAGAGGAGAGGCACAGAGGACCCCAGCCAAGATTCTCTATTATTGGTACGTGGTCAAGCAATCAAGGCCTAGCTTCTCAGGAGGTGATGCAGGCTGGTTCTTAAGTACAGTGTGGTCCCCGAACCCCCACAAAGGAATGTCCACACACTGTATTACTGAAAACACAGTCTTTACATAATTAACATTCAAGGGTATGTACACGATCACAATAACGCACTTTGTACTCGGAAGTCAATAATGATTAATATATACAATTCTAAAGTGGTACCACTAATGTTATTGAATCTCATTAAAGTGCATCAACTGTACGGTTAAAATGTCACACAGATTAATAACGAGGAAACCAGCAATAGAGATAGGCAGGAACGTAAGGTGGTTGAAACAGTAGGCAGAATGCTGGCCCCGTTAGTCTGCCATGAAATTTCGATAATACCTGGTGAGGCCCAAAAAGGCTCTCACCTGGGTTTGAGTAGTGGGAGTCTCCCAGTCCTGTACATCCTGTACTTTACTGGGGAGAGGTTGGATTTGACCCCCTCCTACCTCATGACCAAGATACGGGACTTTCCCCTGAGCTATCTGGCACTTGGTGGCCTTGATAGTGAGGTTAGCCCTCTTTAAGGCCTGCAACACTCTACCCAGATGTGTCAAGTGCTTTTCCAAAGTGGAACTGTAGACGGCAATGTCGTCTAAATAAGCCACACAAAAGGCTTCCAGCCCACTGAGAGCATGATTGACCAATCTCTGGAAGGTGGCAGGGCCATTCTTCAACCCAAAAGGCATGACCCTAAACTGGTAGAGTCCCTCTGGTGTTGAGAACGCCGTCTTTTCCTTGGCATGGTCAGTCAGAGCTATTTGCCAATAGCCTGAAGTGAGGTCAAAGGTGCTCACAAATTTGGCAGCGCCTATGGTGTCCACAAGCTCATCAGCCCTGGGCAATGGGTGCGTGTCAGTTTTGGTGACGGCATTGACTCCTCGGTAGTCCACACAAAACCTCGAATCCTTGGTACCTGCCTAGGAACTTGCCTTGGGGACAAGGAACATGGGACTGGACCAGGGACTGGTTGAGGGTTCAATAACACCCAGATCAAACATCTTGGCGACCTCAGCCTGGATGTGGTTCTTAACCGTATCTGACATTCGGTAGCTCCTGCTCTTGACAGGCACGCTGTCAACAGTGTCAATCTCGTACTTACACCACGGTGTAAGGCCTGGCGTCAGCACAAACAGAGAGGCATACTGCTGGAGCAAAGTTCTGCAGACCCTCTGCTGCTCGGTTGTCAAATCTGGAGAGAGCTGCACTCCCTCCACTGAGCCATCCTGAGGGTTGCTATGCAGCAAATCAGGAAGGGGCTCACTCTCAACCTCTTCTTGCTCTGAAGCTAGCAAGAGACATGAGACTTTTGCTTGCCTGTGGAAAGGCTTGAGCCTATTGACATGGAATACCTGAGGGGCTACCCCTGGGATTCCCATGTCAACCAGATATTTGACCTCGCCCATGTTGGAGATTATCCTGAAGGGTCCAGTCCATTTATCTGCCAATGCCCGAGGCTTGGTAGGCTCCATCACGAGGACCTCCTGTCCCGGAATCCAATCCACTTGCGATGCTATAAGGTCATGCTAGTAGTTGTTCAATTCCTGGCTGGCCTTGAGATTCGCCGTGGCTTGACCCATCATCTGTGTCATCCTCCGCCTGAGGCCTAACACATAGTCCCCCACTTGTTTGGTGGGACCGGGAGGGGTGGCTTCCAAACCTTCTCTGATCAAGGAGAGGGGCCCCCTCACGGGATGTCCAAAGAGTAACTCAAAAGGGCTAAAAACAACGCCTTCTTGAGGTACCTCTCTGTAAGCAAACAGCAGGCATGGCAGGGGGAGATCCCATTTCCTCCTTAGGGGCTCTTCCAAAGCACCTAGCATGCCCTTGAGAGTTTTATTAAATCTCTCAACCAGACCATTGGTCTGGGGGTGGTAAGAAGTGGAGAACTTGTAGGTTACCCCGCACTCTTTCCACATGGTTTTCATGTAACTAGACATGAAGTTGGATCCTCGGTCAGAGACAACCTCCTTGGGGAATCCAACATGGGTGAAAATGCCCAGGAGGGCCCAGGCAACCACCCTGGCAGTAACAGTCTGAAGGGGTATAGCCTCAGGGTAGCTGGTGGCATGATCTACCAAAACCAGGATGAACCGATGTCCACCTGACGTGGGAGGGTCAAGTGGACCGACGATATCGATGCCCACCCTCTAAAACGGTGTGCCAACCACTGGCAATGGCTGCAGTGGGGCGATGACACTGCCTCCAGTTTTGCAAGACAACTGACAAGTTGGGCAGGTCCTGCAGTGGGAGTCCACTTCTACTCCCATCCGAGGCCAGTAGAAATGGGCAGAGAGCCTCTGCTTAGTCTTCTTGGTACCAAGATGATCAGTCAAGGGCACCTCATGTGACAACTGCAGTAGGAAGGGCCTATAAACCTGGGGTACCACCAACCTCTTGAGGGCACCAGGTTCAGGCTTAGTGGGCTCACTAGGAGCTCACCCTCCCAATAAATCCGGAATGTCCTAGGCACTTCTCCTCGTGCCTGGGACAGGGCCTGTTTCCTCAGACCATCGAGAGAGGGACACTCTCTCTGTCCTTTACAGAAGTCTGCCCGGGAGGGTCCCCCTTCAGCTAACAAGCATTGAAGATCGGGATGATCCTCCGGGTTGAGAACCTCTCCCACAGGAGAGTCTTCTGGCTCTTCTCCCACAGGAGTTGAGACGGGGTTTACCACTGGACCCAGCCCGTCCGGAGCATGGATCCCAATGGGTGCAGTTGGAACAGCAGGAAGAGAAGGAGGTCCCTCCACAGAGGTGGCCTTCTTGCTCTTCCTTCGTCTTGCCTTAGGCCGCGACTTCGGCTCGGGTACCTGACTCACAGCCAGACCCAGTGTTACCTGTGAGCTAGTGACCGCAGCAGCAGTCATGTGAAGACCATCCGTGATCAACCCCAACTCTACTAGATCGTTACCTAACAGAATGTTAGCAGGGACATTGTCCTGAACCAGGACAGGAAGCTTTGCTGTCTTGTCTCTAATTACGAGTGTGACTTGGGCTACAGGCGATAATTTGTGAGGCCCACCAGCTAACCTGGGGGTTCTCAGAGGAGCATCTACATAGTCCTCTGGCTTGAGCAGGGTCCTGTCCACCACTGTCATGCTTGCCCCATTGTCTCCAAACCAGTAAAAGGCTAGCCATTCAGGAGGACACTTCTCAAAATTCTACGGGTGTTCTGTGGGTTAGTCGCCAGTACTTCCGCGTACTGGTCCCAGGCCCCAAGGGACACTAAGGAAATCACTACGGGAGCACCAAAAGTGATCCCTGTAGAGGAGGGGAGGACAGTGGCCTCCACCTCAGACATGGGGTAAGGGTAGGTCAGGCTGACAGCCTGTACTCCGAGTGCCTTACCTTTACACTTGGAGTCACCCCTTTTGTGATCCAGAGCCCCACAGTCCCAACAAGTGCCGGGAGTGCGGGGTACGGTACTGGAACCACCGTGAGCCTGTTTTGCAGCAGGTGGACCACTACTCTTATTCCCACCCACAGATGACTTATCCCCATTAGAGTTTTGGGTCTTAGGAGAGGAGGGTTTAGGTTTATTCGACTGTGACTGCTTTTGGGACTCCTCAGCTTTCTGAGAGGCCCCCTTTTCTTTGTCCTTGTCCTTCCCACTGGAGTCCTTAGGGGACACCCGGTGGGAGACCAACTTGTCAGCCAACCTAGCCAGCTTAAAGGGATCCAAAATGTTCTGGTCAGCAACATACTGATGCAGCTCTGGTGAACAGGCTTCCGAAAAATGCTCAAAAAACAACAGGTGGGATAATTCAACAAAAGTTTTCACCTTGTAACCATTAATCCACCCCATCATATTCATGTGCGCAGCACTCACCCAGTCAACCCAAGACACATTCTCTCTTTTCTTAAAATCAAATCCCTGAACCTTTTAAGGTATTGGGTAGGCGTCTTGCCAAACTTGGCAATCAAAGCAGATTTCATACACTCATACTGACCCCTTTCTTCCACACTCAGCTTCAGAATGCAGTCATATCCAGTTTGAGGCACTCTGCTTAGCAAACACTTAGCCCAATCTCTTTTGTCAACATCATGAATTGCAAAAGCCATTTCAAACGCTTCAATCCATTGGAGGATATCAGAACCCTCCCAAAACACACCAACCAAATCCTTCATAAATTTAGTTGCCGGGGACCTAACACTCTCACTGGGTTTCGCTGAAGTCTCCACTCAAGCTTTCTCTAGCTGGATTCTCTGACATTCAGTGTCCTTGTCTTTGAGTTCAAGATCCCTATTCTTGAGCTCCACTTTTTGAGCCAACTCCTCCTTCTTAAGCTCAGCATCTATTTCCATCTTGCGATATTCAAAGGCCAATTGCATCCTTAATAACTCAAGCTCCAAGGTATTGCTGAGGTTCGGAACAGAGGCAGCAGGAATGGTGGCATTCCCAGAAACAGATTCAGTAGGAGCCCCAGGGGCAGAGTCCTCATTGGTTGCATTCCCCCCCTCACCAAGAGTTTCACCATCGGTCTGGAAGTCCACCAGGGCAGCTATCAGCTCAGCCCTAGACTTATCCACAAAGTCTAACTCTCTGGCTTCACAAGCACTCTGGAGAGCCTCTAAGATCATCCGAGTCAATTTACCATTCGCAATAGACTCCATTGCTTGTAATGCAGTTATTTTGTACACACCCAAACCTTAATCTAATAAAGTGCAGATATTTTGTAAGTGGCACGGTTATACACTGATTCTTAAAACCATAAGCATCCCACCGCTGCCACCAGTGTAAAGACTGGTAGGGGGTGTCTGTACTTCCGCTCTCTATATGGTAGAGGAGAGGGACAGAGGACCCCAGCCAAGATTCTCTATTATTGGTACGTGGTCGAGCAATCAAGGCCTAGCTTCTCAGGAGGTGATGCAGGCTGGTTCTTAAGTACAGTGTAGTCCCCGAACCCCCACAAAGGAATGTCCACACACTGTATTACTGAAAACACAGTCTTTACATAATTAATATTCAAGGGTATGTACACGATCACAATAACGCACTTTGTACTCGGAAGTCAGAAATGATAAATATATACAATTCTAAAGTGGTACCACTAATGTTATTGAATCTCATTAAAGTGCATCAACTGTACGGTTAAAATGTCACACAGATTAATAACGAGGAAACCAGCAATAGAGATAGGCAGGAACGTAAGGTGGCTGAAACAGTAGGCAGAATGCTGGCCCCGTTACCTAGACACAGTTCTTTGTGGAGATCCACCCACCTGGGCAACCTGTAAATAAAGATATATAGCACAAGCCCAGTCCATATGTTCGATAGTCTTACTTCCTCCTATTAAGGTTTTACCCCCCCAATGTACCTGGTGGAGTAGAGGTCTCTGACGATGCGTCGACCGATCCTTCTTGAGTGACTCCCTTTCAGGCGGGAGCCACGGATCGTCGAGAGGTGTCGAGGACCTCGGCGTTTGGTGTCGGGGAATCGACGGCCTTTCTTGAGTGCCCTCCCTTTAAGGCGGGAGTCACGGTTCGTCGAACTTCCGACAGTGAACAGGTTGAACTACGGCAGTGAAGTGGCAGCTGCGTTCCTAGCGGTGCTCGTCGACGACAGAGCGTTGGTGTCCTGCAAGGAAGAGGCGTGCGGGGCACCTCGGTGACGATAGTTCTGGACCGTAAAGAGATGATGAAGAACTGTGGCCCAGCAGGGGTGTCGAGTCGTCGGCGTCTCTGTGGTCTTTAGGTGGCGAGAAGCCCACCGGTGGACGCTCCTCGGCGCGTCGACGGTCGGGCCTTCTTCAGCGGGAGACAAGCGGATGACGATGCAGGCGAGAGCATCCGATGATCAATTGAAGTTCTTAGGCAAACGGGAGCACAGCGGCTCCCGTCGGCGACGGCGGTCATCAACAGTGGCGGACAACAGTCCGAGTGCTTCTCCTTGGAGTTCCGCAGCAGTCCCCGTATCGGGTCGGCAGCCTGTCGAAGGTCTGTCTACCAGGGAGCGTTGGCAAAGATCAGCTGTGCACAATGGTCCCTCGTAGCTCGGGAAGAGGGTGCCTTACCAGGTCCTCTCTGGGTCAGTCCTTGGAGGCACAGCAGTTTTCAGATTGTGAAGGAAGCAACAGCAATTCTTCTCGTCCAGCAGGGCTTCAAGGTCAAGCGTCAGTTACTCCAGTTACTCGTCGTAGTGGACTTCAGCTTCTGAACACCATTCCTAGCAGTGAGAGGTCCCCAGTTATACTATTGATCTCCCATTCATTCCACTGGGTCACACTCAAGCATCCAATCACGACTACAGGCATTCATGCAGGCAGGCAGCCAATCAGGCACACGAGGTATTCAGGCCATTCACTTCTCTCCAGACACTCACAACAAGTTATGTGTATTGGGACAAGTACCGAGCCATTCAACACTCCAAGCTGCATTCATACCGGTTTCGGGCAGGGTTGTCTCAGTCATTGTGTCAACCACCAGATACTAGACACCCACAACACAGAATGCATATTCGTCACACACTCTATTCACCCAGGTCCCACCCACAGGAGGTACCCACAACATACATCACCGGGAAGGCTCCAGCTAGTCTGGCCAGGCCTTCACAACAACACCATATATGGCATTTCCACCCAACAGCCAGTCAGGGGGCAGGGACAGAGTCAGGGCTTACCAGGACAGGAAAACAAGGTAATGGGTACTAGAAAGCAAGAGGCCACAGGGGCCATCTTGTTTTCCATCAGGAATCAACTGATCCCAATGGCAGGGCCGGGGTATTCCAAAATGGAGGATACTCCGCGCACCTGTCAAGTTCAGCATGGAGCTGCCACCAGCCCATACCCTGATCTGCGGGCCACCCACAGGTGCCCAAAAACATACACTAGGGGCACAGGGTTGTACCCCCACCCATGGGTGCCATAAGGGTATCCCACGGGTCCGTTCACCAAACCAAAAGAATGAGAGCTGCACCGCCAGGAGTCCCACCTGAACTCCAGCGCAGAAAACACGACAGAACACACGATAAAAAGCAGTAAAGGACAAGGATACAGAGGCCGTGTCCCTCCGATGCATTTCCAGCATCACACTCTGCTGCTTCAATTTTGTTTTTCTCCTCCACTTGCAGATACATTGCAGATATGCAGATATTTGACCCATTCTATTTGTTCCATTGGGCCCAGCACCTCGGGTGGCATTTTCCACGTTATTCACTTTGTTGCTTTCCCTGTTCTCTCTGCACTGGACAATTCTTATAACTCATATTAAGAGGAATGGACAACATTAATTGGTATAATCAGTCCTTGTGTATTATAATCAAACCCGTTCACTCTGAGTCAGTCCATTTGGGACTGTGTGATCTGTGTGTCTGATTCATGATGCTTACAGTTCATGTATAAAACATTTTTCACATATATATATATATATATATATATTTTTTTTTTTTTTTTCTTGAAATCTTCTATGGCTTTGACCTTGGATCTCTTTTTTTTAAACTGCCTCTCCTGCAATTGGTATGTGGTATTTGTTCTACTTATTGTTATTGATCACCTATGTGAAATTTATTTTATTATGTTTTTATTTCATTTCTCTTTGGAATTTGACAACTATTTGTCATCTTCTTTATTTTGTCATGTTCATTTGTGTTGTACTATTATGTTTTTATTTCATTTTTCTTTGGAATTTGACAACTATTTGTTTGGTTGTTTATTTGCTAAGTTGATTTGTGTTTTACCATGATGTGAAAAATACTTGTATTGTGGGACTTATAGAGCCTTGAGAACGACCCATAGGTCGAAACGTGTCGGCTGTCCAGACTATGAATAAAATCTCCTCTTCTTTAATACCATGTGATTTGAAGAGATCTGTCAATCAAGACATATACGCACATAAAAACTTTTGGACTGTTTATATTATGGATTGTGTTATCAAGAGCGCATGGTCCCCACCCACGCCCTATTTAAACTCCTCGCCGCAGCGAGGATGTTAAAATAAATGTAAAAAAATACAAATAAAAAGTGGCCCGTCCTGGCCCGCCCCCTTCCTCCCCACCCCCTGTTAACCAGGGGCATGCGGTGGGCGAGGGGGGGCGCCAATTCTCCCAGGACGCTGCTGCCCTTAAGGCCGGCCCTGTCCATGACATCTGCTTGTTTGAACGTTAAAAAACATATTTGTTCTGTTAAAATCCAAATTTGATCTCCTCGTGCATGGTAACAAACATAATGCCTGTCGCAAATATTGACTAAAAGCTGGTGCCTATATCACAGGCTCTTTTGAAATGTGCCTTTACTTGCAAGAGTGTTAATAGATATTGCAAGTTGTCCATTGTTATGTTTTGTTTTTGGGCATTTGTAAACCACCTTTTTTACCACTGGTAAGATCTCAAAGCGCTGTGGAATGAACACCCTTGAGGACAGTAGTCCTGCTCAGTGGAGAGAGAAGGGTAGTAAATGGTGTTTGGTGCACTCAGTATGTGCGCAGCCACAGCGTTTTACGTGGTGTGTAGCTGCATTCGAATGCTAGGCGTGGTGCAGTGGTTGTGTGAGATCAATAGAATATGCGCAGTAAGGGGGAATTGACATGGTTAGCTGCATTCTAGCAGTGGTGGAGCTTGTGTATGAGAGTATGTGTTGAGTTAGGCAAATTGTTTCTGGGGGTATAGCTGTGTTCTAAAGACTATTGAAGTTTTCATGGAGGTACATAGGTCTGTGTGCAGCTAGGCTAATTGATCAAGGGGTATAGCTGCATTCTTTTGTTTGTTGGTGTAGAGGAGAGAATTAGCATATTGGTGTGTGTGAGTGTCTGTGCGGAATGGAGGCAGTCCCCTGTTCCTGATTACTTTCCAGTGCCTGCTGAGGTGACCATATCTCCCTATTTTAGAGGTTTGGTGCTTTAGTTCTCTGAGTGACATTCCCAGTCTAGTGTGGAGTTTGTCCTGGTTACCAGAGTCGAGCGTGTCATTCCCTGCTTGGCAGTGTCATCGGTGTTGAGTTGCCCGATTCCAAACCTTTACTGTGCTAAGAGATTACATGGTCATCTCTGTGTCTTGTTGAGTCTACAACTGTTTATTGGATAACACCTTCTAAGTGTGCAGTTACATCCAGTTCTGTTCTGTCGGACTTACAACTACATCTTAGATATGATGACTGGTGCTCAGTGAACCCAAAGGTCCAGCAACCGACCTGGGCCGTGTTGTTGGTGCTGTGTCTGACTGGCATTATTACGTGCAGTGTGTACTTTCAGCAAGTCCCCGTTTTAAATCCCACATCACTATGCTTCCTTGCACTTGTAGTCCTACATTTAAAAAGGTGAAATAACACAAATGGTTAAAAGAATTCAAAATGGCCTGGGCAAAAAACAGGATGTGAAGAAGAGTTCACGTGTGAGCTCTTCGTTCTGTAAATCTAAAAAAATAAAGAAAAACGTGCAAGTGATCAAGAAGTAACGTCAAGTGAAAAATGAGGGTCATACTCTATTGGGCCTCAGCTTTTGCGACTGAGCAGTTACTTTGCAGGCAGAACACTAGAGCTGGCAGAAGAGAAAACATGGCCTACTGCCAATCTAGAGAACTTATCCCATGGTCAGTGGTCGAAGTGTACGAAAAGAAGTAGTGGAGCTATGTTCCCTACTGGTCTGCACCGCTCCCCTCAAACCCCATCACCGCGCCCCCTCCCATGCACAATATAAACCCCCAAATGCATGCACCTGCAGTTTAAGGGAATGTTCAGTGCACTGCACTGAAAGTGCACGTTTCAACTGATTCCTACACTTTTATTTTAAAACGGAACCGTTCTGGAACGGTTTCTTTTTAAAATAAAAGTATAGGAACGGTAAAACTTCATTAAAAGAAGTAGAGAAGCACTGCTGCTGACTGCTCCCGCCCTCTGCCCATGGTACACCCCCACTTACTAAGAGGGCCCTGCTGCTACCTCCTGGATGTGACATCTTCCGGTTTGTTGTTTCCAAACCCCAGATTTACGAGGCCTCCGGGGCACTTTGGCCACCCCGGTGGCCTTGAATTTTAATGAGCCCCCCACCCCTTCAGCACGGTGAGGCTGCGGTGGTGCCCGCGGCCTCACCGCAGTAGTATTGACGTTGGTCGGGCCACTGGTGCAAAGCCGGTGGCTCGACATTGCCCCAGACTCACAAGGCCGCTGGGGCACTTTGCATACCCCAGCAGCCTCGCATTTGAATGAGCCCCCCTGCCCTTTCAGCACGGTGAGGCCGCGGGGGTGCCCTGCACTCCTGCGGCCTCACCGCAATAATATTGATGGTGGTCGGGCCACCGGTGCAAAGCTGGTGGCCCAACATTGATATGCAATGGGGGGCCTCTCCTGCAGGACCGGCCCCCAGACTCACGAGGCCGCCGGGGCACTTTGCACACCCCGATGGCCTCGAATTTGAATGAGCCCCCCTCACCCCTTCAGCACGGTGAGGCCGCGGGGGTGCCCTGCACTCCCACTGCCTCACCGCAATAATATTGATGGTGGTCGGGCCACCGGTGCAAAGCCGGTGGCCTGACATTGATATGCAATGGGGGTCTGCTCCTGTAGGAGCAGCCCCCAGTCTCACAAGGCCGCCGGATGAACTCTCACTCCCTGCTGATTTCTGACTTCCCCCTGCTGAATGTTCTCTTCCCCCTCCTGATGTCTTTCTTCTGTCTCCTCCTGCCGATTTCCCTCTTCCCCTGCTGAATGATCTCACCCCTTGCTGGTTTATCTCTACCTCTTCTAATTTCTCACTTACCTCTGCGGATTTCTCCCTTCCCCATGCTGATTTCTCCCCCCCCGTCCACGCCAAGTTTTCTCTTCCCACTGCTGAGTTCTCTCTTCCCACTGCTGAGTTCTCTCTTCCCACTGCTGAGTTCTCTGCTCTCCCCCACCTGCTGAGTTCTCTCTTCCCACCTGCAGAGTTCTCTCTTCCCACTGCTGAGTTCTCCCCCCACCTCCCGTCGAATGTTCTCCCCCACCTGCTGAGTTCTCTCTTCCCACTGCTGAGTTCTCTCTTCCCACTGCTGAGTTCTCCACCCTCTTCCCGCCAAATGCTCTCCCCAACCTGCAGGGTCCTCTCTTCCCATGCTGGTTTGTCTCTGTTTCTGGAGTTGAAATGCTGTTTATTATGCCCTAGAACATGTTTGCCTAAAAAAACAACTATTCGGCTAATTTTTCGGCTTCGGCCGAATAGTTGGACCAACTATTCGGTATGCGGCTGAATAGTAAATTGACTATTCGGTACACCCCTAATCACTATGCTCTGGTCTGATGTCTCTTCTAGCTCTTCAATGTTCAGTGATGTATGCAGACATCCTTCCACCATGTCAGCGCAAGGGTACATTCAATAAGTGCATAGCGCCTCTTGTATCTTCAATCCGGTATTGGGACGATACCTGGTGTCACACACAGTGCTCTCTTGCTACTGTTGCAGAATGACAGAGGTGAGGGGAGGGCACTAGACATGACGTGTATGACTGCCTCTCTACACTGGAGTCCCCAGTGTGGGCTGAAAGGAGGACACGCTGTGAGCTACGGCAGTGTCCCAGTGCTGTCAGGAGCAGTCCTGACAACCGTCAGAGTACCCAGCAAAGTCCATGCAAGCTGCTGGAGAGCCTGGGGTTGGTGTGGATGGAGAAAGGCAAAGTTACTTCCTGCCTGGGGGGAGAAGATGCGGCACAGCCTCCACCACCGCCTTAATGTCAGTGAATTACTCCTGCCTGGGGGAAAGAGGAAGGGGCGCGGCCCCTGCCACTGCAGTTCCCTTGGGGGGTGAGGGGTGAGAAATGCAGCACAGCCGCTGCAGTGTCTCAACTGACTCCAGCCTGAGGGAGCCCCAAATGGCGCTGCATGCACTGCTGCCACAGTAATGTGAGGAACTCCCACCAGAGGGAGGAAAGAGAAGAAGACATGGTATCCACTGCCACAAAGCTCCTGTCTGGGGGGGGAGAGCCCATGGCGCAGCCCTGACATGCTGCCGGCAGCGCCTTCCACCCCTCAGAGAGCCCTGGAAAGTTCAGTCCAGTCTGGCACCCTGGGGTGATCTCGCCAACAAGAAGTGAACTCCCCAAATAAACGGCCCTTGCGCTGCAGAGGTGTCCCCCGACATCACCTGGTGCGGCTTTGCCCTACAGGCGTGCAGCTAGGAGATTCTCCGGTTTGAACCAATAAAGTGCTATTTCCCAAAAGTGTTTGACCCAATGTCCCACGTGAACTGAGATGTACTTTTGAAGCTGTGTGCCGGCATATGGGTGGCACGCTTAAAGTGGACACAGTGAGTGTCGGGCTGAAACTGTGGTCCTGCGTACTACCTGTAGGCTTAAAATGGGCTCAGTAAAAAGGGGCTTCATTGTTGTTCCCCACTCACCCCTTGGACTGTGACGTACATTCAAATGTCGTGGTACTGCACGTCTTGTGTGCTCAAAATGAATTCAGTAGAGGTGCAGGTCATTGTTGTCCCACATCCGCTGGACTAATTAAGTGTTTTCATGTGTGTAATGTCCAATGCCACACGGGCTGAATTTTAAATGTATGTAACAGTGTTGTATGTGGAAGCCCCAGTGCTTCCCCCTGCCCCCCCTCCCCCTAAGGGCTGATTGATGAAGTGTACAGTGATTAAGCTATGTAACGTTGATTAGTAATGTTGTTCTGATCCTTTACCCTTGGCATGGGATGTTGTGACTTCAAGCCCCTCCCAAGGCTCATGCGGTGTCACTTGTTGGTGACATCTGGTACACCATGTGATGGTCCCAATAAAAGGGGTGCATGGCTTCCCATGCGCCAATTATCAACTGAACTCAATGGCTCCTTGGTCACAATCATTGCGGCATGCAAGTGGGTGCCCGGCTCCATAACAAACAGCATTCTCATTGATGCTGAAAGTAACATGCATGTGGGGACTGGAAAGGCTATGGCCTTGTTTTATTTAGAATGCAGCCATTTTAGGGCAATTAGTGTACAGGTCATTCTGTGAAAACAAAATCAAAATATCGAGGCTGAGTACCCCAAAAGGATATACACCTAACACGGGTTACAAAGGAACATACAAAGATCTTTATTTTATACTGAACAGTTTTCCAAGAAAAGTAACAAATAGCTATCGGCCCTCAGTACAACACAACGAACTCCAGCGTGGTTCAGTGTGCTTAGTGAGAGACGCTGTACATTAGAATTTGTTGCTCTTTTATACCATCTGCGAACATGATGCCCAACCCTACTTCGGGTTAATATTCATCTAATACATTACTGATCTAGGGTTCATGCCGGGTTCATACCACTATATGCATAGGGATTGCCTTTAATACATTCGCCAACAAGCCTACATGGTAACAGTGGGCCTCATTCCGAGTACGGCGCTAACCAATGGCGCTATTAACGCCTTGGTTGACGCCGTACCCGGACCGGAAGCGCCTTGGTGGATGGCGGAATTACCGCCCCATTCCAAGGTTGGCGGGGCGGTAATTCCCCATTCACCAAGGCTCTTCCCCATTCCCAAATGAGCCCCAATAGGGCTCAATGGGAATGGGGAAGATGCAAATAACGGTGACCGTTCATTACGGTCACCGTTATTGGCTTGGAGGCCCCTTTGCGCCCTCGACTTTAACACCTGCTCAAAGCAGGCGTTAAGGGCGAGGGCGCAAATGGAACTCAGAGTATGGCGGTAAGGGATCACCGCCACCGGTCTCGTTACCGGTGGCCGCTATCCCTTACCACCATACTCGGAATGAGGCCCAGTGTATTTTAGGATTTCTCATAAAGGTCTTCTCAAACATTAATACAATGTAGTTAAACAAGTGTTCTTAGTTCAGTATTTGGATACATTGTTCTTAACATATGCTTGTGGATTAGTTTCATTGCACAAGTAATCCTTTACACACAAGTCAGCGAAGGACAAGATCTCCGTTCACGACCCCAACAAGTGGCCTGCAGGCAAGTTACATATTAATTACACACAGAGGTCAAGACGGCCATGTTGTATTTCGGAATTACATCGTCCACCATTTTAACTCATAGGGTGACTTTACAGAGAGAACCTAAAATGGCGGATTGACCTAAAATGGCGGCTTACATTGATTCTAAGGTCAGGACCTTGCAACACAGATTTCTTCGCAAGTGGCTTACAAGCAGTTTAGCGTAGGCCAATATACATATATTCGTTGCAATAGGAGGTACGATATAATTTCCCGTTTGACAAACCCTCCTTTTGGCCTATGCCAAGTGCTAAACTACTTCGGATCTCCTTGCAAATAACTCCATGCATCATCGTCCATGCACCCTGAATCGCTGTCAGAAATATCTATTGCCATCAGATCATTCGCTAAAATTTCCTTTAACACGTATTCCTTGGAGGTTTTATCCGGGGCATACACTTTATGTCCTATCGTACCTATCGCTTGTGCGCAACATCACCCTAGCATTGAACATATACTAGGTAGACACTGGATACAACAAAGGAACAACAGAATTCCCAAAATGATCAGTAAGACCGAAAGTACCTTCCAAACGCAAGATCGCAAGAAGTCCCAGAACCAAGCGCTGAGATCCCAGTTTCCCTCAGGAACATGCACTTCTGAACTAAGGACGTGCAGATTCTGTATTGCCTTGAAGATAGTTGGGGAGGAATCTGGCACGAAAACACAGCAAGCGGACCCCACTAATTTACACACTCCACCACGTTCAGCCAGAATGACATCTAATGGCATCCGGTTCTGAAGCGCTACTAGTCTTACCGCTTTCTGTTCTAATGTCATATTATAGAGTATGTCCGTGGTCCGGTTGATGGTTCTCTCCAGTACTCTCGCTAGTCTTCTGATATCTTCGGAATTCGCTATCTGTCCCCAAAACGGCACAAATGATTTTGCTACATCTCCCAAAACCTGTGCTGGAGTGTCACCATTCTCGTCCTGCCGTGGATGAGCCTTTGCAACCTCTACTGTACTAGCTATAAATACCCCAGGTAACAGGATCCCTAAATAACAGGTTCCCTGCCAATCCCGGGGCAACCATGGAAATGCTACATTACCGCAAACAAAGTAGACAGGTTCGCCTACATACAAAGGTCTGTCTTCCCCAGTCAAATTTGCAACGTTGGCACAACCTCTAAAATCTCCCATTGACTGAGTACCATTCCTCTGTATGCAAAAAAGGAATTGAATTGGGGGCTATGGTTAACAGTGTAAGAAGGAGGCATGACATCCTTATTGCCTATCGGAGCCATCTTAAAGGAAATCAAAGATTGGAGAGGACGAAACAGTCTGTCAGAAGGCCTAATAGAAGCAACGTTGAGCTTACTCCTATTTGCGAAAAGCGAGCATCCCGTGGGAGTCAGAACACGTTTCTCAAAGCTATTCAAATTAGTACCATCAAAGTTCCCTGAGATGCTATCGTTCCAACGGCCAAAGACCAGTGCTCTAAGAGAAGCATAACAAGCAGTTGTCAAAGGTAACGGATGAATATACCAACCTAGCCCCTTATTCCTGTGTTGCGGTAAATGTGAGCAGACCCAAGAGTTGGACTTATTAAAAATGGCATGCGTGGCATTCATGATAAGTAGCAGAGTATTATTGTGGTACCTTTGTCTATGCTAGAAGTCCCTAGGGGACAGAGTATGCAAATGTACGAAGGGAGTAGGAACAGTAGGTACATTTTCAGTCGGTAACAAGGACTCTAAAGGATGAGTTTCCTCGAGGTACCATAAGCCTAAGACAGTGGGCCTCATTACACAGAAGGCGGTAAGGGTTAATGGTCACCGGTAAGGGTACCAGTGACCTTTAACCCTTACCGCCTTACTACGAGGTCCCTTTGCGGGACCCGACCTTAACGGCTGGTGTAGACCAGCCGCTAAAGTTGGGACCCGCAAAGGGACCTTGGTGCTAATTACGGTACCGCAATTTGCGGTACCGTAATTAGCTCCTTCCTCATTCCTATTATGCCCTATGGGGCAAAAATGGGAATGGGGAAGGGCCATGGAGAAAGGGGGAATTACCGCCCCGCCAACCTTGGAATGGGGTGGTAATTCCCCTTTCCTCAATGGTGGTACCGGTATGGTACCGGCGGCAACCATGGTGCTAATAGCACCATGGCTCACCTACCATGTAATGAGGCCCAGTGACTATTATAAAACCAAATAGTATAATAAGAACACAGCAATACGTTTTCCGGGCCCACGTACTTTGTCCATTATCCCGGTTGGTCACACAATCATTTACAAGTCCCATACGAGCTGTAGCGGTGGCAGGCATTGTAGTCTTCAAACGGAAACCCCCAATGTTCGTTGCTGGCGACCTCCCGGCCGCGCGACCTCTTAGTCCTTCCACAACCCTCACCAACAGAATCCCCTTTCTCAAATTTGGGCAAAAACAAGCCCTCAATGATCCTTTCCTTCTCCGAATGTACAGCTGAACCGTGCCGTAAGTCTATCAGATGCACAGCAAAACCGTGCCATAAGTCTATCTTCTTGGACGCAAATTGTACCTTGCTTTTCCCGGTACTGATTGATCCGGAAACAATGTGTCATCACTTCCCTTTGGAAGCAACGTATCAAGAGCAAGTGAAGATGCCGAATTTGAAACAACAATTTCCGGAAGCAAAACATTTGGAGAGTGTGGAGACAAAATGGAAGGTTTCCCAAGCCTCACGGGCTCAGAAAGATTCTCCGATACACTCTCAGCGCTATTTACTGCTTTGGGATCATTGGTTGCAGCATTAGCGAGGGGTTCTGTTTCTTCTGTATCGTGTGGCACTGGGGGAGGAAGTTTCTTGACGTGTGACACGTGGATCCAGTTCTTTCTGCCAGAAACCCGCACCGTCGTCTGTGTGACCAACAGGACCTGGAATGGGCCCCGCCAGCGAGGTGCAAGGCAGGAAGAGCTTTCAAATGCCTTGATGAGCACCCAGCTCCCAGGCCGTATGCTGTGGCCCAGGCCCTCGTATCGCACAGGTAAAGCCTCTCGCACCTGGTGATAAATCAAATACAGGTTTTTAGTCAACTGGCTGCAATAATCTGAAAGTAATACATTTTCAACATTTCTCAAAGATCTACATTTAGGAAGGTTCCAGATATTGACAGGTCTCCCCATTACCACCTCAAACGGAGAGAGCCCAGTCTTAGTTTGAGGGGTTGCACGCCTGGCTAATAACACGATCGGTAAGGCGTCCGGCCGTTTTAATTTAGTGCCGGCACAAGTGTTAGCGAGCTTGTTCTTGATGATACCATTGTGTCTTTCTACTAGTCCGGCGCTCCGAGCGTGTCTGGTCGAGTGGATCTGTTTGTCGATCTGTAACGCTGCACATATCTGCAGAATTACAACAGCGACAAAATGTGGACCATTGTCCAACCAGATGACTCTTGATAGCCCGAACCGCGGGAAGTATTCTTTTAACATGGTTTTCGCAGTAGTCATGGCTGTAGCATCTTTGACAGGGAAAGCCTCAACACATTTACTAAAAGCACAGATGACCACTAATACGTACTTCATATTGTTGCACCGTTCCATTTCAATAAAGTCGAAATGGATGACTTCGAAGGGGACAGAGAGTGGCCCAAAACTTCCCCTTGGAGTTCCTGTCCCCTTTCCCACATTATGTTGTAGGCAAATCATGCAGTCCTGAACATAGCGCTCGGCAATTTTCGAAATTTTGTCAATTTCCCAAACTTTCTCTACCATTTTTCGTAATTTTCTGGGCACATATATGCATAGGACCATGGGTTATGATGACCATCAGCATTACATAAGCATCAGGGAGTAGCCAGTTCCCTTCAACTACGTCCACCCAACACCCGTCATCATCGAGTTTCCCCAAGCCTTCAGCCCACCTCTTGGATTCTTCTAACGTGGCATCAGCTTGGATATCCCGTACAGACCCAACACCCTCGTCCATTGCATAGGCATTTACAGTCTCCCTTGAAACATACATCTCCGTAAAGAGATTGGTAGCAGTTTGCCTAGCTATCTGATCAGCGAAAGCATTCCCTTTCCCTATGTCATCTGTAATCTTTCGATGTACTGCACATTTTATGACGACTAACTGAGTAGGGAGCGCAAGCGCTGAGAGCCATTGTACTATTAGGGAGCCATGTTGGATTTTGGTGCCATGTGAAGTTAAGAACCCTCTCTCTGACCAAAGTCTCCCAAAGTTGTGAACCACCCCAAAGGCATACTGACTATCAGTATATATGTTTACTGTGAGCCCTTCGGAAAGTTCACAAGCTCGGGTCAATGCTATAATGTCTGCGGCCTGCGCAGAGTTATTCATGATTCTCTTGGTTTCCACGACCGTGCTTAATGTGGTGATTGCATAAGCAGCTGTGGATGTACCATCCGGAAGTTTGAAGCAGGAGCCATCACAAAACAGCTCTCCTTGCGGATTATTCAAAGGAGTGTCTTTTAAATCAATTCTACCCCTTGTCTCTTGTTCGGTAGTATACACACAGTCATGTGACTCTTCATTGCCGCAAGCAATACCTTGCGGGAAAGGTAGGAGTTCAGCCGGATTAAGAACACAACACCTCTTAATTTGGATGTGAGGAGCAAACAAGATCAATTCATATCTCGTCAACCGTGCGGAAGTGAGGTGTTACGTTTGGGTTCGGTTCAGTAGAACATCTACAGAGTGAGGCACCATCAGGGTTAGATCATGGCCTAGGACCATTCTCTCACTCTGTTTTACAGATGCAGCAGCGACAGCTCGCAAACATCTTGGCAAAGCGCATGCTACAGGATCAAGGGCGGAAGAAAAGTAACCGCACGGCCTATTCTTCCCTCCATGTTCCTGCGTTAATACAGCCAAAGCACATCCATCGCATTCATGCACAAACAACATAAAGGGCCTCATTACACGGAATGCGGTGAGCCATGGCGCTATTAGCGCCATGGCTCATGCCGGTAAAATACCGGCACCGCCTTGGCGGAAAGGGGATTTACTGCCCCATTCCAAGGTTGGTGGGGCGGTAAATCCCCCTTCCGCCATTGCCCTTCCCCATTCCCATTTCTGCCCCATAGGGCTCTATGGGAATGGGGAAGGCGCTAATTACGGCACCGCAATTTTGCGGTGCCGTAATTAGCTCCGAGGTCCCTTAGCGGGTTGGTTTTTAACGCCTGCAAAAAGCAGGCGTTAAAGCACCAACCCGCTAAGGGACCTCGTAGTAAGGCGGTAATGGTTAACGGTCACCGCTACCATTAACGGTGGCCGTTAACCATTACGGCCTTCCGTGTAATGAGGCCCAAAGGCTTTTTCATAGTTTGGTGTGCCCAAAACTGGTGCCGAGCATAAAGCAGTCTTGAGCAAGTCAAACGATTGCTGGTGTTCCACATTCCACGGCAATGGCAAAGAAATGCCCTTCTTTGTCAAAGCCAACATCGGTTTGATCACTAGTGAAAAATTTGGGATCCACAACCTACAGTAAGAAGCCATTCCTATCAAGGCTCTAACGTACTTCTGTGTATTTGGGACAGACATGCCATAAATGTGTTTTATTCTTTCAGGTGTCAATCTTCTTCCCTCCTTTGACAGGAGATAGCCTAAATAGGTGACCTCCTGGCAACAATATTGAAACTTTTTAAGCGAAGCTTTGTGACCATGTTTAGCTAGATGAATAAGCAACAACACAGTGCCCTCCTTACAGGCGCACTCAGAGTCAGCAGCTAAAAGCAGGTCATCACCATACTGAAGCAATTTGCAAGTAGAGGGCAGTTCAAGGGTATCAAGCTGTTCTTTCAAAGCCTTACTGTAGATGCTAGGACTCTCTGTGTAACCTTGAGGTGCACGAGTAAATGTGAATGAGCGTCCCCCTAAGGTGAACGCGAACAAGTATATACTATCCTTGTGTATAGGAATACTAAAGAAAGCATTCTTCAGGTCCACAACACTAAAGTAAGTAGCTGTAGCTGGAATCATTGTCAATATTGTCGTCACATCAGGCACAATTGGAAATTGCGGAGGGATGACTTTATTAATGGCACGTAAATCAATTATGAAATGGAATGGAATTGCATTATCGCCTTTCTTGTACATGGGTAAAATCGGACTATTGCACAAACGTCCTGAAATTTCCTCAATCACCCCGTGATGCACAAAATCGGAAACAATGCACTTCAAAGCCTGCTCGCCCTCAACTGAAATCTTATACTGGGGAATGCGTGGCAGCTCAATTCCATGTTTCAAGACTATTTTAACAGGCTCAATCTGCAAAACACCGACATCATTGTTGTCAACAGCCCATAAGCACTCTAGTACATCACTGAATTCTGGCAGCAAAGGTCTAGTTAAGAATTGAAAGACAGAAAGTTGCTGTGGTGAAATCGTCATGCGCACTCCATCGGAAGAACAATACATTATTGCATTTAATTCTTTCAATAGATTTAAACCCAGCAAATTCTCTCCACAATTTGAAGTCAAAAGGAATGGACAGTGGTCCGTAAAGGGACCCAAAGAAATAGGTACCGGAGAAGAAACTGGACAAACAACTGGTGTGCCAGAAAACCCTACAGAAACATTAGTTTGCCCTGACAGTGGAATGCTTGGAACCCGTGAATGATCAATGGAACACTTCTGTGCTCCAGTATCTATCAAAAACTGATGTTTCCTATTTCCTACTACCATTTCAACATAGGGACCTTTCTGATTGACGGGAACAGGTGTAGGTTCCAAACCCTGCTCCGGACAATCCTAACGAAACAGCATATCATCAAAAGGAAGCTCTTCAGATAGATATGCAGCAGAAGGATGATCAAATATGTTCCTAGTATCCACACTTGGAGTCTGATTATCCTGTGAGAAAGGTTGCTGAGGATCCTGTGCAAACTGACCTCTACCAGGTCCCCCTATACCAAGGCAACCTCTGGATCGTCTACCCATATTCCCAAATGTGTTATTTAACCTATGTCGAAGGACGGGGCATTGTGCACGCCAATGACCCTCTTGTCGACAATAGGCACACTGGTTAATGTTCACAGGACCCAAGGGCACATTCCCTTGAGGAACATACTGACCTCTAATCTGCAAACTGCCGCATCTGGGGCCTCTAACAATTTGCTGCAATAATACTTTAGTCTTTAAATCACCTTTTCGTTTTTCAACTCTATCTTTTTCATTGTTGACACGATTCTCGTAGTACTAAGAAAAGTGCAGTACTTCTAATTGGGACTTCGCCTGCCAAGCGCTCTCAGAAGACATAATTTGTGACTGTATGTCGGGCAGCAATCCACGCACAAATTTGTCTACAAATAATCTTTTCCCATGTAGACTAAATTACAAGAAATACACGGCGAGGCTACACGCAGGGGGCGATAAGCCGGGCAGATTGCTGGCCTGGCTGTATAAGAGTGAGACCCCCCGCACAGTGATCAGTGAGATAAGGGATGAGGAAGGTCGCATCTGTAATACCCAGGAGGGGGTAAACGAGGAGTTCCTCAAGTTTTACAGACACTTATATGAGGACGCAGGGGAAGATAGGAGCCAAGACATACTGGACACGTTAGAGGACATAGAGCTGCCCACCCTGGACGACCTCGAACGCGCGGAATTGGACGCCCCTATCACCTCAGAAGAGCTGGAGGTGGCGATCCAACATTTGCCCACGTGTAAGGCACCCGGGACGGACGGGTTGCCTAGCGAGTTTTACAAGACATACAAACAGGAGCTGCTTCAGCCACTGCTTGCTATGTTCAACGAGGCCTATGAGCAGGGGGAACTGCCATTGTCCCTTCGCAAGGCGATGATCATCCCACTCCTAAAACCAGGCAAGCCGGCCGCGGAGTGTGGGTCTTACAGACCCTTGTCCATGCTGAATCAGGACAGCAAAATACTTACGGCAGTGCTGGCCAATAGGCTGAAGAGGGTGATCGGTAAGCTGATACACCCAGACCAGACAGGATATGTTCCCGGCAGGAACATCACAGATAACCACAGGAGGCTACACCACATCATTGACCACACAGAGGAAGATACGGGTGAGCTGGCCATCGTGTCGCTAGACACGGTCAAAGCCTTTGACTCGGTGCGATGGCCGTGGTTGAAAGTAGCCCTGAGGGGATACGGAATGAGACCTGGGTATATCAGGTGGGTTCAGTTGTTATACAGCACCCCGGTGGCGAGAGTTAAAACAGGATCCATAATCTCAGATACTTGGCAACTCAGCAGGGGGACCAGACAGGGATGCCCCCGGTCGCCCATGCTATACATTCTGGCATTAGAGCCGCTGGCAATATGTCTGAGGCAACAATACGGGGAGGTGGGGATTAGTACAGTAAGTGGTAGACACCTGGTATCGCTGTACGCAGATGACATGCTGCTTTATCTGCGCTATCCGGAGGAGAACTTGCAGTATGTGCTAGAGGTGATGGACCGATATGCCACCCTCTCGGGTATATCGGTGAACCCTAGGAAGTCTAGTCTGTTCCCCTTGGGTAGATACAAGAATGTCCCGTTACAGGGGCTGCCTAGCCTGCCGATATCATGGCAGACTGAGACATTTAGGTATTTGGCAGTAAATATTTACCACAGGATCGAGGCGGAGCACCAACATAATACAAAGAAAGCAATAGAGGGGGTCAAGAACAGCATGGTGTTTTGGTCCAGATTGCCCCTGACCATGATGGGGAGAGCGGCCTTGCTTAAGATGGTGGTCCTGCCCAGACTCCTGCACTTCTTTGTGAATGTCCCGTTTTTGATTCCCAGGAGCCCATTTGTGAGACTTCATAGCGTGTGCAGGGGCTTCATATCGGGTAACTCCAGGAACAGAGTGGCCCTGTGGAAACTCCAGAACCCATGTGACATGGGGGGCATAGGCCTGCCAAATTTTGAGCTTTATTATCTGGCGGGGCAGCTGCTGTATGTGGCCAGGTGGCTGTTGACTGAAGACTCTGCGCAAGCCAGGCTTCTGCGGGAAGGCTCGGCCCCATACTTTTTGAATGAAGTGGTGTGGTTACAAAAGAACAAACTGGTGGGAAGAGGGCGGCTGTTGAAGCTGGGCTGGGAGGTTTGGTGCAGAATGTGGAGAATGATGGGTGACATAAAGCCGTTCTCTCAGCAGGCCCCGCTAGTGGTACTATGCGAGAACGACTCACAACTGTTCAAAGCGGTCCGTAGATATTGGGAACCGGTGGGCCTGGCCACCCTTGGGGACATATAGCAGGAAGGTGAGGCATTGGAATTTCAGAGGTTGCAAGAAGAGACAGGGGTGCATAGAGGCAAGTATATAACCTACGCTAGGCTCATGAAACGGGTAAGGGAGAGATGGCCGGAGACAGTGCTAGCGGAGGACCCTGATGCCTCCCTGGAAATAATGTATGATGTATCGGAGGGCGGGCATGAGATATCTAGAATATACGAGCTTCTAAGAGCAAAGGTAGGGAAGGAGCTGCTTCAATTGAGGCAGGACTGGGAGGAGGAAGTAGGAGGACCCATGACAGATGGGCAATGGGAGAGAGCCCAAAGGTACCATAAAAAGGTATCCCGGAATGCGAGACTCCAACAACTCCAATTGTATGTCACTCACAGGGCTTATTTGACTCCTGGGAAAATTGCAAGGTTTGGAGGCTCGGCTATGCAGAAATGCCCCAGGTGTGGGGAGGTGGAAGCAGGGCTGCTACACATGTTCTGGACTTGCCCGGAGGTGCACAGATTTTGGGACGAGATTAAAACTAAATTGGCTGGTGGGTGAGTGGAGCTGGATGTGGGATCAGCTTGGCCATGCATGCTCGGAATTTTTCCCAGGCCATGGGATTTAAAGCACATAAGCAAAATGAAGGACTTAGCCTACATCCTGGCCAAGCGCTGGATCGCAATGGGTTGGAAGGCGGCCCACAGACCCAAGGTGGAGCTATGGTGGACGGACCTCCTCAGATGGGCGGAGGCGGAATCCGTAGTTTGGTTTGAAGCGGTTACTAGGGGGGGAGAGGAGGAAGTAGGGCCTTTGTTGGCCTGGCGGCAATTGGTGACCTCTATGGCAAACCCTCACCGAGACAATAGTGAATCAGAGGACTCTGATGAGTGCACAGGCACTGCGATACCTGATAATGCTCCCATAGATGACATGAGTGAGCCGGCTCTAGTTTGTGGGGTGGGAGGGGGGAGGCCGGAGAATTATACTGTATAATGTGATGGTTTGATGCTGATTATGTACGTCCTAAACAGTTGTAATGTGTGTTATTTTGGTTGGTTTTATTGAAAATAAAAAATAAAAAATAATAATCTTTTCCCAGACTCAGTGCCTAAGTCTTGTCCGCTGAAATCCGAGAATACCTGTTCAAACCGATTAAAGAACTCGGTAGCACCCTTAGACTTCCCTTGGACACATGCTGTTAGTTTGTCCCAAATAATTATTTTCTCAGGAATTATGGTTTTCAATTTTGCAATAATTCGATCAGGCAAAGTTAGTATCACTTGGGGCGGTCTTTCACCAGCTGGCCTTTCTCCATCGAATCTAGTAATGTTCGCCCATGTATGTCCCAACCCTGGTACGTCGTCTATAGTCCTAACTTGTTTCCACAAATCTACAGGCAGGAGTACAGGAAATAACAAATCAATATTGTTTTGATTTAATAGGGTGAATACTGAGGACTGCAAGACGGACTCTATTTCTTTATAGATACCTGTCGGATTTTTCCTAATATCAGGAATAGATTGTCTAATAGTATTCACTTCCTGTCTTGAGAACGGGACGTGAACAAACTGCGATACATAATGTGCAGGAATGTTCACAGCGACTGTACCCACCACAGCAACTGCCACAATCTCAACCTTCGGGACAAATGTCAGAGGAACCTCTCTCATAGGCAACTGAGAAGTAGGTAACTCCGAACGCTTACTAAGCAACAGAGCTAAGTCGAGAGCTAAAGCAGTCGAAGAAGTGTCAAATGAGCAC
Source organism: Ambystoma mexicanum (assembly GCF_040938575.1). Taxonomy (NCBI): domain Eukaryota; kingdom Metazoa; phylum Chordata; class Amphibia; order Caudata; family Ambystomatidae; genus Ambystoma; species Ambystoma mexicanum. The sequence goes on from NC_090925.1 coordinate 638,961,211, forward strand.
CACACACCAGGGTAATAATAAGCAGCGCTCAGAACCTGAGGGTTCGTAGCGCTATATAAATGCCAAATTATTATTATTATTATTATTAAAAAGCTCTCTTATAAATACTCATTAACTTTGTGGGACAACTAATGTTTTTCTTTACACAATCATCCTGTAGGTACTCTATCAATACCTCTATCACTTTCCTCTGCATTTCTGGCGTATGCTGGCTGTATGTGTCATATACCTCAACTGGAGTTATTGACATATCTGAAATCCATCTAAGCGCGTCTTTCGTACAAATTCGTGCTTCCTCAGATATCGATTTACGACATGGAAGGAACAGTTTCTGTACATACATACTTTCCCCCTCGTTATCCTCATTCTGTAACCTTTCCAACTCCTTTCTATACTCAAATAACCTCTCGACATGCTCATTAACTTTCTCCACAGTGTCTCTTGAAAACGCTAAAGTGTTTAGATCCCTTAACTCTTGCGGGAGATCTGTATTATTTAATTTGCCCCACATGACACATAAATGAATCCCTAAACCTTCAATAAAAACATTTTCCTCAGGAAAATTATCCATATTAAAAAGTGTGGCAAAAACATTAGCTTGATCATCTCTCTCCATACAATGCTTAGCCCATGCAATCAAATCCCGTTTATTCTCTGGCGGTACAGTATTGCGGGTGACAACCCTTGACCCCGCACCCTGATCGGCTACAAGCGGCACAAGACCACTTGGAAGAGGGGGAGCATGCAAATTCAATGGAGGTACTGTTACTGTGCAATAGGGAGGGGTGGAGGAATAGGTGGAGGAACAGTAACTGGAGGAAGAGGAACATTAGGAGGAGCAGGAACAACAGGAAGAGGCAAAGCAGCAGGAAGAGGAACATACGTAGGTGGCGCAGAGGCACCAGGCCTTCTTTCATTTAACAATTTGTCAAGGGAAGAGGGGGAGCAGGCAAATTCAATGGAGGTATTGTTACTGTGCAATAGGGAGGGGTGGAGGAATAGGTGGAGGAACAGTAACTGGAGGAAGAGGAACATTAGGAGGAGCAGGAACAACAGGAAGAGGCAAAGCAGCAGGAAGAGGAACATACGTAGGTGGCACAGAGGCACCAGGCCTTCTTTCATTTAACAATTTGTCGATGAATTCGTCGGAAACATGAAGGTCTTTAGAAGGATACATTTTCTGAATTTCAAGTGAGAAAGCCCTATCCATATTCCTAGTTGACTCCGAATGTTTATCTTGGTCAAATAATAATGTTTTTTCAGTGTTCGTCTTATGACGGCGCGCATGTTTTTCTCTACTCTTAAGTTGCTGCAACGCTTAATTTTTCCAATTCTGCAAAACATCGAATGCTGCAGGTCTAGCCTGTTTCTTTAATAGAATTGACTCTAAATACTCAATACGAGGGATTTCAAAACGACCATTGGTTGGCCACTGAAGTTCGGAGGCATGTCTAGTTTGTCTGTGCCAAATATCATTAAACACTATACTTCCAATGCCATGCTTACAATACAAAGTACACGCTGGCGACCCCTCCTGTGGTGCTGGACGGCTAAATTCCAAAGATTGTCTATCGCTGCGGAATAACGCCCTGAAGTAGGTAGACAATTTCACATGCATATCAAATTATTGGTGTTACCTGGTCAATAATTGTGTCTGCAGATACAATAAGCCAAAATCAAATTATCAGGATATTTAAGAATCGGGTCATGACTCACCTGATCAGTCCGAAGGAGGTCCGATCGGATTACAAATAATCTTCCCTAACTAATCTTACTTCGTGTTTGGTGATTTCGGCAAATCTGCCCACCACGATAAGTGGACCCTCGTCAAGATGCCGTCTCGGACCACAAGCTAATCATCCAGGGATCGGGTCATGCAGCGCTGCTCAGGTGTCGCGTCTCGTTCAGAAGGGGCCCCTTATTTTGTCACAACATCCGATCCCGGTCCGATAGCATGCGTCAACCTTGGACAATCCAGCATCAATCTTGAGGATCCCTATTCGGGCGCCAACTGTGAAAACAAAATCAAAATATCGAGGCTGAGTACCCCAAAAGGAAATACACCGAACACAGATTATAAAGGAACATGCAAAGATCTTTATTTTATACTGAACAGTTTTCCAAGAAAAGTAACAGATAGCTATCGGCCCTCAGTACAACACAACGAACTCCAGCGTGGTTCAGTGTGCTTAGTGAGAGACGCTGTGCATTAGAATTTGTTGCTCTTTTATACCATCTGTGAACATGATGTCCAACCCTACTTCGGGTTAATATTCCTCTAATACATTACTGATCTAGGGTTCATGCCGGGTTCATACCACTATATGCATAGGGACTGCCTTTCATACATTCGCCAACAAGCCTACATGGTAACAGTGTATTTTAGGATTTCTCATAAAGGTTTTCTCAAACATTAATACAATGTAGTTAAACAAGTGTTCTTAGTTCAGTATTTGGATACATTGTTCTTAACATATGCTCGTGGATTAGTTTCATTGCACGAGTAATCCTTTACACACAAGTCAGCGAAGGACAAGGTCTCAGTTCACGACCCCAACAAGTGGCCTGCCGGCAAGTTACATATTAATTACACACAGAGGTCAAGACGGCCATGTTGTATTTCGGAATGACATCGTCCACCATTTTAACTCACAGGGTGACTTTGCAGAGAGAACCTAAAATGGCGGATTGACCTAAAATGGCAGCTTGCATTGATTCTAAGGTCAGGACCTTGCAACACGGATTTCTTTGCAAGTGGCTTACAAGCATCTTGGCGTAAGGCAATATACATATATTCGTTGCAATAGGAGGTACAATATAATTTCCCATTTGACAATTCTAGGTGCCCTTCCTACAGATGGGCGGATCCCAAATTCAAGTGTGCCTAGGGAAAGGAAGGGAATTCCTGGGCAGTGCCTCTCCCACATGGCTGACAACTTAACACACAAACAACAAACCCACACCAGTAGCGGCACCAGAATGTTCAGAAGGCCCAGTGTCTGACCACCTTTTACCAACTACTCCAACACTACTACCCCTCAGAACCTAGGCTGGCAAAATGGAATGCATTTTGGTATTTTGTTAAACACATAGAAGCCACCAGAAGAGGCATGAAGCCAGGAGAATTGTAAATGTGTAAAATATCTAAACAGAACACCTAATATATCATGAGAAGATGAAGCCTAGTGGTTTCGTTCAGAGGTATGTACCCTTACGGATGAGCACGGAGAGATGTGATCTCAGCTTTACTTTCAGGAGCATGTGACCCAGTGGTTGGGCATGGAGAGATGTGACCTAGTGTGTATGCTCTTGGGTGAGTGGCCTGATGGCTAAGCACAGGCAGGTGTGGCCTAGTGTATACGTTCTTGGGCGAGTGGCCTGCTGGCTAAGCACAGGGAGATGTGGCCTAGTGGGTACGCTCTTGGGCCAGTGGCCTGGTGGTTAAGCACACGGAGTTGTGGCCTAGTGTGTATGCTGTTGGGTGAGTGGCCTGGTGGCTAAGCACAGGGAGATGTGGCCTAGTGTGTATGTTCTTAGACGAATGGCCTGCTGGATAAGCACAGGGAGATGTGGTCTAGTGGTTGAGCACACAGAGATGCAGAGTATTGTGTACATTCAGGAATATACATCCTACTGGCCCAGCAGAGGAGATGTGGATAAGGGGATACATTTTTGAGCCGGTGGCAAAGTGATTAATCACGCGGAGATGGGAAGCATTGGTTTCATTTATAGAATGTGGTGACTAATGACTAGGCCTGAGGAGATGTGAACCAGTGCTTACATTTTGGAGCATGTGGCATAGTGGTTAAGCAGGAAGAGATGTGGTTACACTTGGAGGCACATGGTTTAGTGGTTGAGCACAGGGAGATCGGAGATGTGACTTAGTGCTAACATTCCGGCACATCAGTCCTGGTGGTTGCATTCCTGGGAGATGTGGATTAGTGGTTATACTTAGGGGAGGGCGGCCTAGTAGTTAAGCATGAAGAATTGTGGCCTAGTGGTACTATTTGGGAATAGGTAATCGTGTGGTTGAGCACTAGGAGATGGGACCAGGTGGTTACACTCAGGAGCAGGTGGCCTAGAAGCTAAGCGCTGCCTTTCTGCCTGTCTTCCTATCAGAATTGATCTGACTCCTATCTATAAATCAAGCTGTCTGTCTGTCTTACAGCCATGTCTATCTTTCGATCTTTATGGCACAGCTGATCCCCAACCCCACTACAACAGCTTCTGATCTCCCCATGAAACCACAGATATCCTCTAATTCCAATGACACACCAGCATCCCACTCCTACGAGGAGAAGCAGGGGTCTCAGAGACACCACTGGCCACCACCAGACAAGCATCATTTATTCAGATGCATGCACAGATCTACGCCAATTCATTGAAACTACAGTTCCACAATTTCAGATTCACAAATTCAAACTTGTTTTAAATATTTTTGTCCTTCTTTTTTAAATGGGGTTCCCCTCATACCTACCATTGACTCGTGGCTCCAAACCACACAACATACTCTAACCCTTGTTCACTTCTAATATTTGTGTGCGATTTTCGTTTTTTGTTACAAATTTCATTTTGGGAATGAGGGAGATGTTTCGCCTTTCCTTTTACTTAGTTTTCATTTAAACTCCTAACTACACACACACATATATATATATAATCTTGACAAACCTCGGCTCTAAATTTATGGGGAAGACTATTAGGTCTCTGACCCCTATTCTAGACCTACCACTCATTAACCTGGACCGGAATGTGAGGCGGTGGCCTGTCTGACTTCTGGCCCCATGGCCGGTCTTCCCCCATCCCTCAGACATACCTTGACTCCTCATGAAGATTTTGTGATCACACAAGAGGATCATCAATGCCACAAAATCATGTAAAGACAGAGGTGCCCTTTACAAGCCCCACGTAACATAGCAACGCCTTGTCCTTCAAAGGCTATGGAAACAGATCACAGCGCTAACTGTTTACGTCTGACGAGGGCAGCTCTTGTGAAATAAAATCCTACCAAACCTTCTGCACCCCTCCCCCACTGAGGAAATTGGGGGGGTTACATGTCCCCTCTTCCCTGTTCCTCACCCCTGGACACTTTGGTCCAGGGTTGTCCTTTCATTTAACAAACACATCACATACATTCTGGGAGTTGTGATCTGGTTAGCATCCATTAGTATGAGACCAAAGGACCAGATTGCTGTGGTTGGTTAAAGAAAGGGAGGTACATCAAAAATGGCGGGCAGGCAACATAGAGATATGATATGATATTTATAACGCGCCTGTATACAAGTGTTTTCTAGACGCCACAAGACAAAGGTGGGGAAACAGAGGGAAGACAAGACAAATGATCCTACTAGGCCTTGTGACATGTGGATATTGCAAGTGTGACAAGAAGTGCAGGGGGAATGGAGGTTGGAAGAGCAGGGGAAGCATAAGGGGGAGTGCGATCAGGTCAGCAAGGCTCTGAGTAAGTGGGGTCAGGGCAGCGTGGCTCTGTGTAAGTGGAAGGAGACAGGGGGGATGTAGGGGTAACAGTTAGAGCCCCTAAGTGCACGGTAAGCCCGGACGCAGTCCATGGAAGACTGGTCATAGAGGAGCCTGGTACCAGTGAGACTCTCTGGGTCCCAAGCAAGTTGGCGAAGTTGAGAAGGCAGAGGAGAAAAGGAGGGTCTTGAACTGTTTCCCGGAACTTTAGGAGGTCCGACTCAAGTTTGTGAGGGGCTTGGAGGCCGTTCCAGAGGGAGGCACATGCAGAGGAGATGGATCTACCCCCCACTCTCTGCTTGGTGAAGCGTCTTCCCCTCAGAGAGTTAGAGATAGCTCAGTGAAGGGTTCTAGAATAAAGGTATTTAGACAGAGAGAGTTGGATATAGTGAGGGTCCCAGCCTCAGAAAGCCTTGTGGACGATGCAGAGGGTCTTGAAGACATTTGGCAACCCTGGCATGAGGTGGCAGTAGTCAAAAAGATGGTGTTATCAATCCGGAGGAATAGATAATGGGAGGAAAACGATTGTCAGATTAGAGGGCTATCCCCCAAAATACCTACAACCGGACCTGGCTTTAGCTGTGAATGTACCCTGAATCTTATTTCCACTTTCAGCTCCCTACTCTCACACATAACTTATTTCCTCCCACCAGGGGTGGACTGGCCTATAGGGAATTTCCTGGTGGCCTCCACACCATGGGCCTCTTTTGTGTGGTAACCTATTTTATTTGCAAACGTTCTCATGAGAAAAGGGCTGGGCTTGCTGAAAATGTGCAATATGGGCCCACTTTGAAGATTATTTCAAGGGCCTCTTTTGGTTCCCAGTCCGCACCTGCCTCCCACTGGCTCTCTGATGCGGCTATGATCCATGCTTCCGTGCCTTACAAAACACCTATAAAAATAAATAACTATAGGGATTTTGTTGATAGTCACGGGAAATTGCACAAGAGGGAAACATTTTCAATTAAGAGGCGTAACATTTCTGATCAATAACTAGTCAAATCTGCAAACGCCAAGATCAAGGTTAAGAATAGTTTGAATTTACTGTTGACCCAATCAATATAAATGCTGCCCTCAACTTCTGACTTCTCTCCCTGCAAGGGGCACGTTATCCATCACGTGATCTCCTGTCTCTTTCTGTATGTTTAAATTATAAATACAATAAAGTCCAACCGACTACAAGTCAAACCGTAGCTCACACTACATTGCTGTTTCACAGCATTCACTTGAATTGATATACGTTCCATAATATGTATAATCATATGTGTGTCTGTGTGCGCGTGTGGGCGCGCGTGGTGTGTGTAAAAAGAACTGGTTGTGGATGTTTTCGGTAGGTTAAAAATGTATTGCTTACATGAAATAGAACTTTTATTGTGATTGTATTTATTATTCCTCTCTATTACATTTTACATAATACAGTAGAAGAATAACAACAGATCATATGCACAACACAGCACAACATCTTTGCCATGAGAATGAAGCTACCTTTAACCACAAAAGTCGATATGTAGCTTCCCAGAAAATTTAACATACTCCAACCCTGTTTATTTAATAGTATACCTCCACTGCGCCCATCCACACACCATTCAGAAATGGCTGACTAATAGGGTCTCGGCCACCAAACTCTGATGGCTGAAATTCACACAGGCGTAATAGCACCTCCCAATTTCCCCAAATTTGGACTCCGGTCCCTCCGAGGGCATTCAAGCAACAACTCGTTGGGACTATAATTAGGGTTAAAGGCGCTATACAAATGTCAAAATGAATGAGTGAATATGTGACCAGATCCTTAGTCTTTTTTTGTTTGAAGATGCACAGAAGTGTTACTAGTAAAAGGAAATGATGGCCTACTAGATATTGATTGCTTTGACTACCTGTATAGATTCGCTCAGAGACTAGACTTTAACTATCGGAAGAGTCTGCAGGTGAACACAAAAAGTCAGCATGGTTATATGTGATCTTACAGACCACAAAAACAGAGTGGTACATAACAGAGCGGACAAAACTTTGAAAAACACAGAATATTTTTTATTTTTTTATTTGGGTCCCCACCCCAAGCCCCATTCTTTCCACCCTTTTAAAGCCACCTCAACCCCTTCCAGACCCATTTTAACTCCTTACCCCACTACCCTTTATCTATTTATTTAATCTTTTCAGTGTTTTCCGGTGATATAGTCCACTCTGTTATGTACCAAACTGGTTTGTTTGCATTAAAATGACTGGATACCACCGGGCATGGCCGTGAGCCCTTGCAGCATATGGAAGTACGGTAGACTCAGGGGACCACCACCAGAGACATCTTCGTGGGAGGGTAAGTCCCCCAGATCCCCACTTAGAGGGGGGCCCACACATGGCGGCCAGCTTCAAAGAAGTCATTGGGCCTCATTACAAGTACTCCGGTCCGGAATTAACACTGCCGGTAAAACCATACCGGCACCATTTCCATGTCCGCCCAATCATGACCCGCGGCCCCGTAATAGCACCACCCTCAACCGCCACCGCGGAAATAGGGGTCCCGTTAAGTCCGTCTGCACGGAAACACCTCCGTTACCGTCAACACGAAACACCCTGAGCATCACAACTAGAGCGGACACGGAAATACCGGGGAAAAAATGGCGTAAATACCGTGATCACGGTGGCGGAACCGCTGCCACCGCGAACATGGCGTTATACACTTCCTGCTGAACTGAATCAGGGCACAGGTGCACCAAATCAGCCCAGCTCGACCTAGCAGGCCACTGGGAGCCCACAAAAGGGCCACACCCAGCCCAACACAACATAACATAGAACCATGCAGGCAGCAGGTCTAGTAGCACTGGGACTGGGCCTACTCAACCAACAGGCAGCACTGCACATGGTGGTAGTAATGGCGCAGAGGAGGAGGCGTAGGCGGAGGAGGCACAGGCGGCAACCAGCAAACCCTGCAGCTATGGCAAACCCCATTGCCCAGCCAGCCCGACCCCACCGCCAACCACCAATACCACGCATCAGGGCCTCACCCTGGAACCTCACCCCAGGACAGATCCACCCACTATACCGGCTGGACCGTGCAACAATCCTGCACATCACCGCCATGATTGAGGACAACATCAGCAGCCAAATTGACACCCCCACCGCCACCCCTCCCCTCCTGAAGGTTGTCTCAGTACTGCATTTCCTTGGCACTGGCACCTATCAACACACGGTTGGTGAGCTGCACGGCATATCACAACCCTGTTTCTCAAAAATCCTGGTACAGGTACTGGATGCCCTGTTGCGCCATGTGTCGGAACACATAGCCCTACCCCGCACCCTGCCCGAGGTCATTGCCACCAAGTTGGCCTTCCATGCCATAGCAGGCATGCCAAATTGCATAGGCGCAGTTGACTGCACCCAAGTTGAGCTGACAGTACCACGTGCAATTGAGGCGGTGTTCCGCAATAGGAAACAGTATCACTCTTTGAATGTCCAGATGGTTTGTGATGCCATGCAACTGATTACACACTGCTGCGCACCTTTCCCCGGATCATCACATGACTCAATGGTACTGCGGAATTCCACGTTGCCACGGTACATGGAACGCTATGCCGGACAAAGCACATGGCTATTAGGTGAATACAGCTGACAATGCTACAACCCTGTCGAAGTGGTGTGTGTGTGTCCAGGCCAATGAGCATTGTGAGTGTGCCGCTGTGACCGCACATGCATCACCCCCCTTCCATCTACCAAATACACAGCCGATGCCAAACATCATGAAGGAAGACATGACAGGGCACCACAATGTGCCCGTGCACACGCTGGCACAGCCAATCCCGTCACTGTCCCATGAACCTTGTGCCACTGCAGACACCCACCCTCAATTGAAACACTGCCTCAAAAGGCACGAGAGGCGTGTAAATGAGACGTGTATTTACTACTTCCGTACAGTGAAGTCATTCTGCCATGTGTGGACAGCACTGCACCGTGACATGCACACAAACAAATGTTACCCGCAGGGCACAGTAAACATGCAAGTTAATGTGTAGGCCCATATCCAGTCAGCGACATACATCGTGATGCCCAAAACATACCTCCATACACTGCATGGTACATATGCATGAATGAATGATGACACAAGAATGCACAGCAGCAGATGAGGACATGATGCCACAAACACTGACATGCTCCCCCATCTACATCCCATGTAGGTGATGTGGGATATGCACTCACGCCATGGATGATGACACCTGTACGGAGACCAAGGAACAGGCATGAAGAGGCATACAATAGGGCACATATCCGCACGCGTGGAATGATTGAGAGGACATTTGGACTGCTGAAGGCCCGTTTCCTCTGTCTAAGCAGATCTGGAGGATCACTGCTGTACAGCCCAGTGAAGACGGGTAAAATCACGCTCGTCTGTGCCATGCTGCACAATATATGCCTGCGCAGGAACATCCCAATGCCACCAGACGCAGATGAGGAAGATGGGGATGGGGATGGAGATGGGGTTGGGGATGGAGATGAGGATGGGATGGCTCCGCCTCCCCCTGGGGGTCCACATGATGGCCAGAGAGCATGGGATGCCCTGATTCGCATTTACTTTTGAGTCACAGCACATTCACAGAAATGCACGAACACGGTGACGACAATGAATTAATAGTTGCACTGCAAAAGAAATGATCAATGTCCACACATGTATGTCTTGATTGGAAATGGTGATGTATTGATGTAATAACAACAGGGAAGGAGGTGCATTGGTTAGGGAAGCTGTACACCCGGGGCCACCGACCACCCAAGCGTGCCCACCTCCACCCAGGACCCATTGTTCAAACCCCCAAAACTACCTACCCCACCACCCAAACGTGCCCACCCCTCTCACACCCTTGTAGTCCACATGTGTCCTGCACTACCCCACACACATGCCATCACTTCCGTGTGCGCTTCTGTGATGTGCAACCTTGCCCGAGGGACACGTTAGCCTACTCGAGCGCCTCCTTGGACTGGCAGTAGGGGAGCTGGATGGGGTGGTTGAGTTTGATTTCACAGAATCTGGGATTGAGGGCATCCGTGCCAGATTTGCCTGTTGGCCAACCAACATGGCCTCTACAATCCTGGAGGTGTGGTCGTGGCCCTCCCGCACATGGCGTGCAAGGGTTACTATAGTGCTCGCAAAGCGTCCGAAGGACCTCGACAGGCGACGCACTGAGGCGCTGTAGCTCTCCCTCTGCAGCCTGGATTCCTCTAGCTGCCTCTCCACCAGCTGGGTGAGGGTAGCCTGCTGGTCCTCCATCCGCTGCATGCGGGCATTCAGTTCGGCCATGGATGGGGTGGGCAACCTCAATGGACTCCCCAGTGATGTGGGGCTGAACCCCAGCTCATGGAAGGAGCCCAGGTCTTCAAATGTGGGCATCTCCCCCTGTGGGCCCGTTTCCGAGTGCTCTTGCGGGGCACTGTTATCACTGCAGGCCGCCCCCTCTGCAGTGCTGCTGCCTTCGGTGTTGTGTTGGGTGGCCATGATAGGTCCCCGTGGCACCTGTCTAGACTCAGGCAGTGTGGAGACGGTGGGGACGTCGGTGGTGGTGATGGGCGGCACATCTGTAGTGGCTGGTAATGTGGCCAGAGGTGCAGAACTGCCGGCAGCATCCTCCTGTGTGGTGGCGGTGGCTTGTGTACTTGCCGGTGCAGATTGGCTGGCCTCTTGTGCAGTATCACTGTCACTTAAAACGGCTGTGGGGATACAAAGGGCATGAAATTAGTGTTGTTGTCCTGGCAGATGGGTGCATCACATGCGTCATTAAGATTGTACATTCAATAGTGTTAGTCACATGCATCTGATTGCTGGTGTATGCATTCTGTGATATTGGTTGCCATGCGGATCATGATGGGTCCTTTGGCCCACACATGCACTGCCTGGGGGGGAGGGTTGTTAATGGGTCCTTTGGCCCACACATGCACTGCCTGGGGGGGGGGGTTGTTAATGGGTCCTTTGGCCCACACATGCACTGCCTGGGGGGGGAGGGGGTTGTTAATGGGTCCTTTGGCCCACACATGCACTGCCTGGGTGGGGGGGGTTGTTAATGGGTCCTTTGGCCCAGTACTCACAACTGCATATTTACATGTGGCATTCATGTTTGGGCACTTACCGGCATCTGCAGGTGGGCTCACTCCTGCCTCAGCCTCCCCGATCCCATGGATTCCCTCTAGGTGGAGGACGCTGCTGCAACGCTCCTCCCATGCTTGCAGCCTCAGTGGGGAAGGGGGTCCTCCGCCTGTCCCACTGCTGCGTTGGCGGTGCGTGGAAATGAGGTTGCGTACCCTCAGCCTCCGGTCGTCCCACCGCTTGTGGCAGTCCTTCACGCTCCTCACTGCCACGCCCACAGCGGTGCACTTGTGTGCAGCTTCGGCCCACACCTCCTTCCTCCGCTGCTGTGTGGCACGCCGTTGGTCGGCGCTGAACAGCATCTCCGCATTGTCCATGATGTGCTCCACCAATACGGTTAGCTCTGCATCGCTGAAGCGCTGTTTGCGTTGCCTCTGAGCAGGAATCCTGGCAGACATGCTGGTGGTCCCTTTTGGCTTCTCAGAGTTAGGATTGTGCTGGCTCTGGATGGCAATGGATTGTGCTTTTATATGATGGCCGCCTCTCTGTTTCCTGTTTTGGCAATCATGGTATTTCCGGTTCCGTGTCCGTGGCGGCGGAGGCGGAAACGGGTTTTGCGACACTTGTGGCTGCGTTATTTCCATTTCCGTGGGGTTTTCCATGACGGCGGTAACAACGTTTCCAAGTCCGTGTGGTGCGCGCGACCCACAGCGTGTAATCGGACGGTTTTTCTGCAATCTTGCGGACACGGAAACGTTTTTACCGCCGTCGCGGATTTTGCACGGTCCCGGACTGGCAGGTTGTAATGAGGCCCACTGTCCATTATTTTCAAACATGTCGTGATGTTTCATGGTACTCTGCTAGAGTTCTAAACCTGCTGCCTGCATGTGGTTTGCAACTACATTTTTTTCTGATCAATTAACCCTGTAAAGTTTCACAGTAGAAAATACAGTGGGATTGATTCTCAATTTCTTTTTGTTGTAAGTGATGAGATGCGCTAACGCATCTCATCACTTGCACTGAAAGAAGGTGCACCCAATGCATGAAGGGCATATGAATGTGTGCATCTTGGATGCTCACAGTCAGATGCGCTTTTTCACACCCTTTGTTCATTGACGTAAGTAAGGGGGCCTCTCTGCACATTTCACTGCACATCCCAAAACCACAAATAGGATGTGCTTGCTAATGTGTAAAAAGCTATTCCATTCTGCATGTTTGGACGAGGCACAGGGAAAAGCCAAGTGCGTGATAAATTCCTTTCTGAACCTTTCATGTATTTTCTTTGAAGTGGGAGAGCAATGGTGGGCCTGTCATGTGGATGCTGGGAACCCGTAATACATTAATGTTAGGAGCATGTTCCTAACACCCACCCCATAATTGCACAAGTCAACTTTGACAACAAGGTTACCTGCATATTTTTTAAACAAGCGCCAATGAAATAAGCGCATCCCCTGCACTTGTTTCATTTCCTCCCAGTTCTGAGAATCTTCCCCAGTTTGTTAGTTCACTATAGCACAACTCCTATAGCATTCTCACCCTTCTGTGAGGAATACATTGATCACGTGCAGTCCTGAAATTTGAAATACATATTGATACTTTGAATGCCAGTATTTTTCAGAAGATCACTCAGTGTGTTAAACACTCATTACAGAGATTTACAGTCATATGCCAGACCACAGTACCAAATTCCAGAAAGGTAGACTCTGCCTTTCCTATGTCTGAGGTTGATAACCTTGTGTGTATACATATATATTTAAAGAAATATATGGTTACAAGAAAAACCAAAAACCCCCAGAAATTCACCAGTTATGGTAAACTCAGGACCATAACTTGTGCCACCACCGTGCACTGCTAAGACTAACACCCAGGACATCAAAAATGACATCACAAATGTTGTTGATGGCATCACTGATGACATCACATGTGAAATTTATTTTGAAGAAAAGTCCCTACAAGGGGTTGTGTTTACAATGTTGGTAACAAGATGTCAGGGGTGATTGTGTAATGTTAAAAATGTAATAACTAGCTAACAATTCAAGACTTACTACACACTTGTGCTAGTACAAACAATACATATGAAGACCCACAATGCATACACATCAGAGGCACATTGTTAAGTGACTCCAATCAAGCACTCCCACTAAGTCAGTGCCTTGTCTGGGATTGCTCAAAAGAAGCCCTTATTTATATATTTTTATAGCAAGTTATACCCTGGATGATAAACCCTTGTATAACACCCCTCTCTATGAATCCCCCTGATCTCACTGAGCCAAGAAGTAGGTTTGTTTTGCAATTTAAAATATTTATTGGAAAAATGAAACAATATATATATATATATATCACACTTTTATAATAAATTAATATTTGAAAGCACCCTTATGAATACAATGTTGATCAACAATAGATAATCTGACACTAGCACACTTCTTTACAATCAATGAGGAGTTAGTATAGGAAGGATAAGGTAGCAGAAAATACTTTTATGGTTTCAAGGAAAAGCAATGAGGGAAAAATGCAGCACAGAAATAAACTTGATATGATTTCAACAAAAGATAATATGATCACTTTTTCTTTGACAATTCCCCCCCCCCTATGCAAGATAAGGAGATGGAAGGGGAGCACACAATTCTCAGGAATACAAAATGCAATACAAATTTCCAGTTCCCCCCAGCGAGTTTAGAGGAAAACAGGTATGATTTTAAAGCAGGCAAGATTCTTTTAAATGTGGTGGCAATGAAGTGAAAAATATGCTGAAAATGCTTTTAATTCCCTCTAGAGGTTCAGGGTGAGTGAGGGATACTTTAAATCAGTTCAGGTCAGCCCTACCAATGATTCAGGGATGGTTATCAGATTGAAAACGGGATTCAGTAATGGAAGCAAAAGACAGATATTTTTACACGTGGTTGAAATGAAGCAAACTGTCAATTCGCTGCACTTTTTTCTGAGTGCGTCGATCGCGATTACGGAGAAACTATAAGGAGTAGCAAGTCGGTTTTTGGCTTGTTGGAAAGCTTAGAATCTTAGCTTTCAGATGAAACCACGTTCCTAGCACACGGTTCAAAATATATACGGACAATTTAATGAAGGTAGATTCTCAAAATAAAAGTAAAGCTCAGAATGACAGATGGCAGTTTTGCAGAATGGAAACACGATTTCTTATGATGCAGTTCTAAATAGGTTAAAATAGTTTGAATTAGATTATTTTAAACTAAGAGATTGGTTTTGCACAGTTCTGGCTGAGTACTCACACTATGAATTTGAAATAGGCCGTCAGGGTCTGGTCAGCAGGTTTGGACTGGACTCTGGGTGGTTTCTGGTACTGGTTCTCTGGTTCTGGATCTCTGGTTCTGGTCTGGTCTGTGGTTCTGCTGTCGGCACTTCACAGCGGTCTGTTCTGTGGTTCTGCTGGTCTGGATCAAGTGGATTCTGGATACAGCACTGCTTTCTGGGTCTGCTACCGGTTCTGGCAAATGTTTTTGGCAAAGAATCCAACAGCTCGGCTGTAGAATAGTTTGGTTGGATTGCTGGATTCTGAAGGCCTGCTGAGAGGAGTTCTCAGCGTGTGGGTTAGGCCTTTGCTTTAAGTTCTGTAGTCTATCTGGAGTCTAAGTTCTGGATGTTCCTTCTAGATGTTGTGTGGTCCAGCAAAATGCTTCGCAAGAAAATGGAAAATGAATGTCTTGCCTGTCCAAGCAGTCTCTTTTTATGTGTTCTGCAAGTGGGTGTGTGCGTGGGCATAACTAAGCCTGCCCCTCACAACTTATCATTGGCCAAGTCCTCCTCTCTCCCTTGATTGGGGAACTGGGTTGTGAGTCATCCAGTGTCATCTTTTATGGCATACAGAAAGAACACTCCCCTTTGGTTTCACTTGGAAAATCAATTTTCATAACTAAACATATTTCTCAGATACACAGTTTGTTGAAATTACATGTATACATTGCAGATGGATTAAGGTACATTCTTGCCCAACTCTGATCTTTCTAAGATCTTGGGTCCAAAAATGGCAACATTTTGTGCTTTTTAGTGACTTTCACCATATTGGTTTTTCCTCAAAATTTACACAGACCTGCACCCCTTCCCTGAGCATATTAGTGGAAATTACTATGTCTCTATCCTAAACACAGTGTCTGCAATATTAATGAATAGCGGGGTTCGGTCCCAGAACACTGCACAAAGTGGAGTTTGGTCTCAGATCATGAGGGCATTTTCCATATTGAGGACCCCCAAATTGTACATTTCTGTGAGCTTAATACAATATTTTATAAGCAATTTAACTTAAACATATATTTGCTGCAATATGAATCCACAATCCAGTCTGGCTCGCCCCCAGAAGCTTGGTGAGTCAGAGATCACAGGCCTCTCCTTCTTGGCAGGGCAGCTGTTGCCAGCTGCACCCTAATCTGCATTTCTATTCAATTGAAAGGGTCTATTGTATTGTGTCCTGCAAGCTGCGGGGGAAACTCCTCCCTTTCAATCAACAGGGCCATGTGATATCTTGGGCTGTTGTGTGTGTCTCTGAGGTGTTAATGGTTCTCAAGAAAAGCAAGTCTTTTGAACTTTTAATTGCATAAGACCCCCTTCTGTTCACTGCACAGTTCTGCAAGACAGCTATCCTGTCAGGATTTATAGAGCGCCAGCGCCGGTCAGTGTCCAATGCCGGTACTGCACCTATTTTTGACAGCTGTCTTGAATTAATACATTTCAAAAAGAAAGGATTTTACTTGATAGTATATGATCCTTGCTTGACATGGCATTGATGTGGATCTGCAGTAGAGTAAAGTAAAACACTGAACCATAGTTGGATTTTTGTTTGGTGGTTTCGGGCCCATGATCTTAGCAATTTTTGATAATAATAAAAACGGATTTTGAACAGAACCATCTTTCTTTGCACTTGTGGGTGGCAGGTCAGGGGACCATTTTGATGTGCGCAAAACTGCGCGGTTCTCCTGGATTTTGGCGCAAATGTGGGCTTTTCCACATCCTGGATTTTCTAAACCCACAGCACCAAATGTTGCAGCATAATAGTTCAAACGTGGGTCAAGACACCCAACAACATACAGGGAAACTCAAGTAAGGAAGAAAGGAACAGCATCATCCGAAAATGTTAATAGCATTAAAATGTATCTTCATGTATACAAATGAATTGTGTGTTTGAGGCCTGCCTATTGCCCCATGTAGTGCACCATGAGCTGAGACCAAACCCAAGGAAAATAATTTAAAAACATATGACAAGGTTAACGTCTAGATATACAGCACCTTTTGAATTTTAATATTCTGACAGTCAGTGAACAAAACCACCTGGCCTAGATATGTCAGTGAAAAAAAACAAGTGGTTGGCACTGTCCGGAAGGTCCTACAATGTTTGTTTGTGCCAACAGAGACAGTACCCTTGTGGTGGAAACAGAGCTTGTATTCTTCTTCCTTGTGCACTTGCACCAGCTTTTCCATTGTTGCAATCCACGTTAGCTTTGTGATATGCTCTGTCCAGATTTGTCCACAGAAGTTGACCACTCGTGCTATTCTGTTCTTGTTGTATGTTACCAGTCCTTCTGTCAAGCAAGGTAGTGTGCTGTCCTGCCAATTATTATTGACATATTTCCGCCCCTTCACCATCAGATAAGGTAACTCCACACACTTGATGTTTCTTTATCGTCTGGACACTTTTCGAAATCTAGCCCCACCATTTGCATTTTCACACTGAGTGCCAGGCATGTTACATTTGTTCTGCATAGCGCAAGATGAACCAGGCATTGTGCCACTATAATTGGCACTGCTTGTGGCACTAACACCTTGGGAGCCCCTGATGAGTGTGGAATGAGCAAACACACACAACAGCTTCCATTTACAGCCTTTCTCCCCATACCACTCTTATCAGAGTACCAGGAATTAGAGAATTCAGGGTGATGATTATCCTCAATCACATCAAAGCCCAACCCTTGATACATGTCATACTCTCATTGTACTTCTCTTTTCATTATTCTGTACTCATTCTCAAGGATAGTTGCTTTAGTAATACTATCAGAAATACCATTGTACCTTTCAATGGTGGTGTACAGTCCCTTGCCTATTGTAAACCCTTCATTCTTCTTTCTTTACAGACGAAACTTGCAAATTAGAATCATCGAAGACATTTCCGTTACTTTTGGTTTTCACATTAGTACTAATATATGTGACTTCACTTGTATTATTGACATTTATATATATCGTTCCATTTGGGTGATATACAATTCTACATCCTCCATTCCCCCCTTTATAGGACCCCCTCCTATAAGCCCCTGTCCCAATACACAGCACATAATGCTAGCAATATCACACACAATCCTCCAGCAAGTGCTAACCACCAAAAATAGACATATCTCCATAATCTTTCTTTTGTGTCTTTAGGCATTGGGTCGCTACTTAACAAACCTATGCGCATGAGTTGCGTCCATCTGCTTTTCACCTGCATAGAAGCACAGACGGATATGACAACCAAAAAGGGAGGAACGTGAAAGACGTACATTGTACAAAACCACAAGAGACTAAAGGAAACACAGGGGAGAGAGAGAGAGAAAGGGGGAGGGACAGAGAGAGAGAGGGGGGGCGAGAGAGAGAGAGAAAGAGAGAGAGAGAGTGAGAGTTCCTAAAAGAGTAAAAGTATGCAGCTAACAGCTGAACATTGGCCTACCACTTAAGCATGCCTCCACACCCATATCTCCTTTGGGCAGGCCGGTAAATTGCTCAGGGTACAAGTACTTTTCCCCCTGTTTTTAAGACAACTGATGCACCACTGTACTTTCTGGAGGTGCCCTACGAACCTCAGGGAGGTGGACCCAGTAATGCAACTCCTACACTTTAACCACAAGGGGAGTGCAAAACATTACCTCGTATGGTCCCTGGAACCAGGAATTGTTCCAGTGGCACATAAAGTTGCAGACGTAGATGTAATGCCCTGACAGCAGTGGTCTGGCTGTTATATGCTCAGGATGTGTCCCCATTGTCTGTGCAGCATCGGGCATCTCTGTAGTCACGGTTCTGGGAATCTGTCGGGAGACATATTTAATGACCCTAGTTAGTGTTGTCAAATAATCAAAGGAATTCCTCTCCTAACACCGCTGCAGCCCTATGTGCATCAGAAACCCTTCCCACAGGTGACACAGGGATACACATGGGCTGACCAGGTACCAACTCATGAGGCGACAGGTGATGGTCTTTGCTTGGCTGCATGCATAAACTGAAAAGGACCAGGGACAGACAGTACACCCAGTTATTCTTCAATGTGTTGCACAGTTTGGACAACTTGCTCTTAATGAGGCCATTTATTATCTCCACAATGCCATTGGCCTGTGGGTGATAAATCAAAAACATCTGATGTTTGATACCAAATAGTGCTGTATCATTCTGGAATAAAGCATTGATGAAATGTGTGCCATTGTCTGATCTCAAAACCTCGCCCACACCCCAGCACATGAATACTTCCTGCACCAGAAACCTTGCAGCACACGGCATCTGGGTGCACACATGGCCCTGCTTCCACCCAAGTGAGAAGGGACAGACCACCACAATGAGGTGCCTCGATCCATTACAACACTCCCCCATATCAGCGTAGTCTATGTTTAACTCATGGAATGGCCCAACAGGTCGGGGCAATGTGCCTCGTAATGTCTGTAGTGTCATTCCTGTGCTAAAACCTTGACATGTGGTAGAATAAACGAACATATCAGTGGTGCTTGTCTAGATATTTGGTGTCAACCAATCCTCCTGTATGTCTGCAGCTATGTGTTGTTTCGAACTATGAGATGCGTAGTGCAATTGTTCAAATGCTACCACTAGCAATTCCCAGGGCATCACTGTCTTCCAAGAGCTCTCCTGACTCCACAATAGATCTGTTGGAGACTGCTTACATCCTCTCCGTAACCACAACTCCTTCTCCCACTCAGGCGCCCTTCATTGAAGCTCAATAATCTGGGAGATGGGCAATGCTGTATAAGGCACTGGATACTCGTCTGTTGGTGGGGCACTCACAACATACTCAGTGGATTTTTCACTTGACTGATACGCTGCCATTGTGGCTGCCACATCGCTGGCCCCATTCCCACTTGCAATTTAGTCGGTCCCATTAGTATGGGTGGGGCACTTGAAGACCACCACAATAGATGGCTGGGATAATGCTCTGCATCCCTAACAGCTCAGGATGCTGTACTGAAGATCCATCCGCCCTCCTGAAGCCCCTCCTCTTCCAATGGGAGACACCCGTGTGTACCGTTGTTGTAACGTACACTGAAATGGAATATATCGTAACATGACACCTTTGCGATGCTCTCAGTGCTTCGATGAGCACCACAAGTTCTGCCGCTTGTGTGGAATAATGTGTAGGCAACCTTTCAGAAACACCATCTTGTACTCTCCTCAAGCCATACCACTGCTGCCCCTTCCACCTCTGCCCATCCTCCTGGTCAATTATGATGACCCATCAAAGGAAAGTACCATGCTCTCTATCAATGCACGATCCCTTGCTTTTGGAATGTCATCCTCCTCCCTCTCGTTTGTGGCGCTCTTGTGTACTGTCAAGTCCTCTGCCATAGGCATGTCTGTTAAAAAGGTGGCAGGATTCACTGCTTTACACCTAAGCGTGTGAATGTGAGGTTTCGGGATGATGATATCACATGCCGAGGACCTTTGCATATTCAGGGTGGACTTCGACCATTCTAAAATAGTGAACAGAGAATGTTCTACATACAACGTTACTGAACACCCCATTGCGATCGCAGAGCTTTTTTCTATAGCAAGGTCAGCAGCTGCTAATGCTATTCGCACGCGAACTGCCCTTGCATCACTGCATCCACCTTACCACTATAATAGGCAGTGGCTTATGTCCTATAGTGCTCTTCTGTGTCAATACTGCGGTCAGAAGCTGACCATCAGAATGTGAAAACAAACAGAATTCCTGTGTACAGTATGGGTGGCGAACTTATAACTTCCTTAAAATCATCAAATTGCCTAATCATTTCTGCCGTCCACAATAACCTGTTGTCCTTTGTTTTCTGTGCCTCCTTTAGGGCCTGCAAAAGTGGTGAAGAGGGAAAATCGAGATCAAACCCCTGCCCCCTCGCCCGAGGCGCATAAACAGAAAGAACAGCAGGAAGAATAAGGAGCGCACTTATCATTTGAACCAGGCCCCAGCGCACCCATGGGTGACAAATATGCTGAAAGACACCCACTTCACCAGCATTGCAACCTACATGCTACATTAGCCTCAATGCAGCAATACCAGAATCTACAAAACACAAGAATCCCTGTTTAAAGGCTTGCAGATGCTTATATGAATTAACCTGATCTAATTGCACAGTGTATAGCCATTTTTCAGGAGAATTACAGCCAAGTGCATTTGTCTCACTGAACACCAGCCGCAGTGGGGATTCGTGCTGACTTCAGCAATGATCCCCACAAACCCAGCAGCAGCCAAGGTCTTACAGTAAGATAAGATTCCTTTCCTTGAACGACAGTGAATAAAAGACATTTTCGCAAAGACCCACACATCATTTGAAATATAATTGTAACAAGAATGGCTCAGCTCTGGCCAATGAATGCTGAGAGCCCAGGGGCGAAAAGCCTGTCCAAGCAAAAACTGATGGGAACAAGTTCATAATGCAACAATTTTAGTATTAGGTAATGGGGGTGGCGCAGTTAAAACCAGCCCACTGACGCAAAAGTTCTAATGTCCAATGATTAGGCTTCCTATAAGGGCCCCATGGGTAACCTATCACTTAGCAGCCAATAGCTGGATGAGATAGGTTTCTGGGAGCTGGTCCAACTATGTGATGTCAGCCTGCAGTGTGTTACAAAGCTGGCTTGCAATCCAGCCCCGGGGAGACGGCGCCTGGATTTTCGCTGTGCACGAAGCTCTCTTTGTGTTTTTTTGCTGCCCAGAAATAAACGCAGTTTGGAACATGTTGCTTCCTGCTTGGGACTCTGCTGCATTACTTTGGCAAAATGGGAGGTGTTGGGGTCTCCCATAGCTGGGACCGACCCCCAGAAGCCCTGGTGGGGGTCCAACTTCTCCCCAACAAGTTGGTGCCCTCAGTGAGGCTCATTGTAAGAATAGGCATTGCCTGCACAAGCCCTGCATTGAAC
The DNA here is from genome assembly GCF_040938575.1 of Ambystoma mexicanum. NCBI lineage: Eukaryota > Metazoa > Chordata > Amphibia > Caudata > Ambystomatidae > Ambystoma > Ambystoma mexicanum. Next base: position 638,982,860 of record NC_090925.1, read on the forward strand.
TGCCCTCCCTGCCGCCGACCTAAAGAAGCTGTGGGGCCCTCGCCTGCACCTGAAGACCACCGGAAGACGCATTTACCGGGTAAAGGCCTCGGGGGCCACTTGGAAATACCCCGCTTAAGGGCAGATGAGAGCCTGCAGAAGAAGGGGTCCGGTGAAGCGCCTTGATGGGGAGTCCGGTAGCGGAGCAAGTGTCAGTGCAACATAGGAAATGTAAGTACAAGTTCAAGCAACCAGCAACATGGGCTTTGAGGGGAGGGTGTAATTGTGTGGGGTAACAATGGGCAATTGTTTTAAGTATTAAGAAGCTCTCTGTGTGTTTTTTTGCTGCCCAGAAATAAACGCAGTTTGGAACATGTTGCTGCCTGCTTGGGACTCTGCTGCATTTCTTTGGGCAAAATGGGAGGTGTTGGGGTCTCCCATAACTGGGACCGACCCCCAGAAGCCCTGGTGGGGGTCCAACTTCTTCCCAACAATGACCTGGTATATGCCGCATAATCAAGGATCGAGGATCCAGGCCCTGCAGTAATTGCACAGACCCAGGAACTTCTGAATCTCCTTAACTGAGGCAGGTCTCGGGATGGCAAGTACCGATGCTGCCCGGTCAGGTAGTATCCTCTTTCCATTCACTGCTATAAACGGCCCAAAATAAATGACTTCCTGCTGGCAATGTTGCAATTTGGCCTTGTCAACCTTGTATCCTTTACAAACTAGTAATTTTAACAATGCAACCGAGTCTCTTCGACAATGTTGTTCATTGTCGCTACACACTAGCAGATCGTCTATGTGCTGGATAATCATAATCGGCACCGGAATATTCCCTAAATCAGTGTCCAGTTTTCTGTTAAATATGCTCAGGCTCTCACAATACCCTTTGGGTAATCTTGTATGCTCGAACCTCATCTGACCCTGCATAAAAGCTGTAAAGTACCTCGACTCTGGATGGAGTGGAATCAAGAAAATGCATTTTTCAAATACACCAAAGTGAAATATGTAGCCTGCTTGGGGATGCTGCATAAAATCGTTGCAGGATTTGGAACCACTGGAAACTCTTTCTGTGCCAAATCATTTAGGGGGCGCAAGTTTTGGATCATTCTCCAATTGCTCCCCATCGATTTTTTAACCGGGTATATCACCGTATTTCCAGGGGACGTAGCTGACACGATAATGGCCTTGTCGAGGAGAGCATGTATGGTCTTTCTAATGCCTTCCTCCTCCTCTCTTGTCAGTGGATATTGCCTTACCCGGGGTAGCACTGTGCCTTGTTTTAGGGTTATACGCACAGGTGTTACATCTTTCAACAACCCTACATCATGTGGATTCGTAGTCCACAACTGCAGGGGCACATGCTGTAAATCTCCTTAGAAAAATGGGGATGGAGTTACTACTGCCATTAAGGGTCTCTGCACTTTATGTTACTGTACCATTATGTGAAAAGGGATGCACATTTCCAGTATTATTTCCCCCTCTTTGTCATTATTCTAGAATAATTCATCATCTGTCACCTCCTTTAGTTGCACTGTTGGGTCTACATTGCTTGTCAATCTGGGGCACCGCCGTTACAAGTACTTTAATGCCATAGATGAACATGTCTGGGTCTACAGTAATCCCACAGACCACCACTTCTCTTGTTATTGTGTGGATAATCAGCATCGTCCTTACAGCACATTTCCCAGGCGTGGAACACGCTACTCCATGTTCTTTGAAGGATTTGGTCACATTTAACTTGCTGAGTAGGTGAGCTAGACATCGCAGACCGTATCACTACAAACGACTTACACTTCCTTGCCATAACTGAAACATGGCTACACCAAGCAGCAGCCCCGGCTCTCTCACTGGCTATCCCAGCTGGCTACTCAATCACTAGAAATGACAGGGTTTCAGGCAAAGGAGGCAGAGTAGCCTTCATTGCAAAAACCTCTTTAGGCCTCAGAGCAACACAATCAGTCAGCCTACCATCCGCTGAACTACACTCAGTTAAGATCCCACGCTCAGCTTCTCAAACCATCCTCACACCTCTAATCTATAGGCCACCTGGCCTCATCTCCTCCTTTGAGGAAGACCTATCTGGACTCCTTACGAATAATACCAAACCATTCTCTCAAATCATCTTGCTTGGGGACCTCAACCTAGGTCTGGGTGATCCTAAAGACGCAAACGCCCTTTCTCTGGAAAACACCTTATCCCACCTAGGCTTCAAACATAATATCACAGACCCAACCCATAACAAAGGAAGAACCCTGGATTGGCTTGCTGATAACAACTGCACTATCTCCATCCTAAAAAACAAACCTATTGCTTGCTCTGACCACCATGCCATCTTCTTCTCTTTCCAAAGTAATGTCAATCCTAACGCCACCCCAGTCCTTGCTCCACAAACCCTCACCAGGAACAACAGCAATATAACAATGCAAAACCTCCACCCACTAATCCAGGACATCCTCAACCCTACATTCTGCACTGACCGAGATCCAAACAAACTGGCCGTCCTCTATAATGAAACGCTGAAGGCAGCAATTGATAATATTGCCCCTCTCAAACTCACAAAAGCTAAGCCTATTGCCCATCTTAATAAATGGTTCACTCCTGAACTGAAACTCCTTCGGAACGCCAAACGAACAGCGGAATCTGTATGGAGAAAAACACCCAACTCCTCCAACAAAGCTCTCCTCTCAGCAGCTGCTTCCACCTATATGGAGACCTATGACCTCACAATTCTCAATGCTAAATCCAGAAAAAAAGAACTCTTTAATATCCTTAGGGAACCTGAGTTTCCAGCCACCCCCACAGAATCATGCGTGAAAGATGCAGACTGGTGTGAATAAATTCAAAAAGCTCTTGCAGATAAAATAGCCTTGCTACAGTCTAGAATTGAGCACAAAAAGAACTCTCTGGCTCAAAACCCTAACCGTGCTCCTCCCCCTACTCCCAAGACTCCGACCTGTCCCCCCTTTTCCTTCTCACCGGTTTCTACCTTAGAAGTAGAAAACATTATCAAAGGTCTTAAACCGTCCAGATGTCAAGGGGACCTATGCCCTGCTACAACTATCCAAGAAGGTGCCAATGAACTGGACCCCTTCATTACAGCCCTAATCAACTCCTCCTTAAAATGAGCTCAGTACCTAGCAGCCTCAAGGAGGCATGGGTAATGCCCCTTCTAAAAGAAAACATGCTGGACCCAAACAACCCCACAAACTACAGACCAATTACTACTGTCCCCTACATCCTTAAGATTTTAGAAAGAGTAGCTTATCTACAAATCCAAAGTCACTTGGAAAATAACAACCTCTTGGGGCTCAGACAATCAGGTTTCCGGCCTAGACACGGCACAGAAACGGCCCTTCTGGACCTCAAAATCCAGATGGACAAAGCAAAGGACAATGGCAAACTAGCCATTCTTCTGCTGCTTGACATCTCGGCAGCGATCAATCTCATCGACCACCAGATCCTCGCTGAGCATCTGAGTTCTGCAGTCGCCTTCTCTAGTGAGGCCACAACCTGGATACAATCCTTCCTCTCTAACTGGACCACAAGGGTCTTCTCTCCTATGGCCTAAGCTAACCCTATCCCTGTCTAGTGTGGAGTCCCGCAAGGCTCTTGCATTTCACCCACCCAAAACAATGGGCCTCATTACAACCCAGGCGGTAAGTTCCCTACTTTACCACCATGGTGTAAACTCTGTTTACACCATGGTGGATGGCGGATTTACCGCCCCATTCCAAGGTGAGTGGGGCGGTAAATCCCCATTCCCCATTTACCCTTCCCCATTCCCATTTTTGCCCCATAGGGCATAATGGGAGTGGGGAAGGCGCTAATTATGGCACCGTAAATTACGGTGCCGTAATTAGCACCAAGGCGGGTTAGCGCCTTGCATTTTAACGCCTGCTAAAAGCAGGCGTTAAAATGATAATCAGGCGTTAAGGGTTAACGGCGCCGACGGCGCCGTTAAACCCTTAACGCCTGGGTTGTAATGAGGCCCAATATCTTTACAAAGCTCCTGTTCGACCGCCTTGACAATCTGGGTATCACCTGTACAAACTATGCTGATGACACCCAGATACTCATTACGTTGTCAGGATGCTACGAAAAGGATTCCAAATTGATTAACGAACTATACCTACAAATCCAAGCATGGATGGCCAAACACAGCCTCTGCCTCAATGATAAGAAAACTGAGCTTCTTCTCATCGGCACCCATTCTCGCCTTAACAATATTGAACTGCGCTATGCCTCCATTAACATTGATGGAAACCTGATCAGAGTGGCTAAAGAGATCAAAACACTTGGGGTATACCTGGACTCTACCCTCTCCTTAAAAAAACAAGTGAACGCCACATCCTCTACCTCAGCCTACACAAACAAGCTTATCAATGCTTGCAAAGCCTTCCTTTCACCGTCGAGCTGCATTACCCTAGCCAGAGTATTATCCAAAATTGTCTATTGTAACACCCTCTTCCTAGGAACCTCAGAGCGTAATTTAAACAAACTCCAGGTGCTGCAGAACTACACCCTCGGAGCGGCACTAAGCATTTCGCGGCATGCCCACCTATCAAGCTTCAGATAGGATGCCCATTGGCTCCCAGTACGGGACAGAATCACCCTAAGATCACTCATCACCATCCACAAGTGTCTTTCCAACACTGCCCCAAGTACTTGGCTGACAAATTCAACCTATGGCTATCAACCAGACCTACCAGGTCAATGTACACGCATTGTCCCACTACCCCTAAATTCAACTTGAAAAAGTGGGTGGCTCCAGCTTCCCTACACTAGCAGCCAAACAATGGAATGCTATGTCTCTATCCTTAAGAATGGAACCATCGTTCTGGACATTCAAAGCCTGGCTTGCCAGCAAGAAATGTGCACGTCTGATAATTTTTGACAGACTTGTTCTGTACCTCAAATAGAAGAATAATAGTGACTGGTTCTACGGCCCCCCAGTCTCTGCTCTCCATTTCTCCTGCATTTTGAGAATAAATCCATATGGATCCTTATCATCACCCATGGTATGTTGCATTAAAGACTGTAGATCAGGAGTGTTCGGAAATGCCCTCCGTAATGCATCCATTTGGGGCCAAGGTACCCCTTATGTATAAGGGGCATCTACATCTTGGCTCTACTTCCCATACACATCCTCATAAAACCTCTTCTTTTCACCAATGCCATCCGACCAGCTCTGTTCCTTATCCTGCTTCCTGCCCATATACCTTCAAATTGGGGGGTATTTTCAGCTGCCTCTTCATCCCTCCCTTCATCTTCACTCGGGTCCTCTGTGAATGTGCGAGCATCCCATCCCTCCACATTTCCTCCCAGCACTGTAGCTTCCTCCCCCAAGACGATCCACCAACCTGGGCTGTTTTCCTTCTCAACCCCTACATGTTTATACCCTCAACGTCCATCCTCAGCAAAATTTCCCCTGACTTCCACTCTCCCACTCCTGTTCTTAGTGCATTTACGTAGTAGCAATTACCCTGGAGATGGATGGGGATGCAAAAGTTACTCAACATCAATAAAAAAATCACTCAGTTAGTTGGTAAAACTATTTTATTTTCAATTGTATAAAACAGGGAGCATAACGCACCCTCAACAAATTCGCTCGATCCTCTTACTCAACGAAATTCATAAAAAACTGTAGTTTTATATTCAAAACTTGTCATCATTGACGTTGACCTGCGTCACTACCAACATCATGCTACATGGCAAACTACAGAACCTATTACTAACTATGATAGGCTCTGAGCGAACATCTACATATACGATCTATACTAGTATGGGATAGTAAGTGAAAGTGAGGTTTCTTAACATCAGGTGGGACAACTAGGACCTCCCCTCAAAAATGGCCACTATAAATGCCACTAAATACATGACATCCCATTGGCTACACAAACTATAGGACCCTTAATTACGCGGTCCCCTACAATTGGTTAGCACTGTAACCTTTGTCAGTACTTTTCCACCTATTTCTAGCAGCACGCAGATCGGACTTCCAGGTCATAGGGAGCTCGTCTTACCCCAGCTTCCCACCAATTAGCATATCAATCTATCATCGCCTCAGTGGTCAGCGTAGTCAATTAGGCTTTGAAGCTCGGCCTTGAGTTTGTTCTGTACTGTGGAGAATCAGGGGAGTGAAGGCACGCTCTGCCCTCATGCGTAGGTGTTAACATCTTGCTCGTCCAACTTCATCCTTCCATGTGACTGTAGACCATGGTTTCGAGCTCTTACTGTCTTTAAAAAACATTTTTTTAATAGACCTCTGACGTCTTTCGTGTGTTGTTCATGCCTTCGGAACAGGAGCTGTTCTTTCACACGATTTTGTATCCACAGCTAGTTAACTTCATCCTGATAAAACCATGGCTTCTTGGCTTGACTTCATGGTTCATTCAGCCTCGTCCTTCCGAGATTCACTTTTAATTCATGTGTTTTCTTACTGCGCCACCCTGAAGATGAGGCCTGCCATTCTTCGTCCAACTCTGCTATAACACGTAGTGGAAACATCCATTGTTTATCCTGAATGTACATATGTATACAATGGCACTGCCACAATCTATTCACTATAAAGCCAGCCTTAAGAATACTTTTTCAGCTTGCATTTCTTTTTCATCTGTACACGTGTAAACTAACTGGATTTCTTCATCCGTTTTATGGCATAATCTTCTTCACCCTGATCCGATGTCACTTATCCTTGATACTTTATTGATGCCTTATAGAATATCTGCATTCTCTAGTCTCTGCATCTTTTCTAGTTACGTCAACTCTGCTCTGTGTGACGTTACCATTCATCTTGTCCATTCATTTGCTCTGCTTCTTCTGGGATTTCATTCAAACGGCCATCATATTTTCTTGTATGCTGGTACGGTTTTCTCAATGGGAACCTTGCTTCCAGGATTCTCTTAGGTATCAGTATTTTCACTGGTACCGCACATGTCTCACATCTTGGCTCCCAACATAGAGGCATTGCAGGTGAGGTGGGGGTACTTGGCTCCTCCTCTACACTCCCCACCCCTCTGGGCAATTTATCGACCACTCTCTCATCTTCCTTCACATCCATACATCTTGGTCTGAAGAAAAGCTTCTTTGGTATCCATATCTTTATGACTCCCTTCAAGCATCCTGCTGCTTTCACGTGCTCATCCTTGTTCCACGTCATGAGACTGCACTGTCCATTTGGACTGTAATAGATCCATCTGCCCACATACTTCTTATGATTCTTTGGATACAGGAACTTTGTTCCTTCAGGTGCATGGATACTGGCCTTCACAAAGTCTCTGATTTGTTTGTCTGTCAGGTCTTTGGCTTTCCATCCTGTTTCAACATCAATCATGGTTTTCGTCGCTATGGCTTTCTTGGCTGTTTTCTTACATTGGGAGATTATTATCTTGATCACACAGAATCCAAGCAATATCATTAGTATCAGGGTTCCAATGAATTTAAAAATGTCTGCCATCGATTGTGAAACCCAAGAGAAGAGTGATCCAGAGTTAGTGGCACTCATAGTCGCGCTCGAGAATCATGCAGACCAGGAAGTAACAGTGTACAGTGATCTGCCGATGTGATGTCGACAGTGCACGCAGGATTAGCACATTGGAAAAGGAGGGCATATCTCAGAGTGGATGGCATTCCAGTTCAACACGCTGCCTTATTGGACTGGCTTATCAGGCAACTACAACTTCCAGTAGCCATCGCAGTCATTAGATGCGCAGCTCATACTAAGAAATTAGATTTTACCTCACTTGGAAATCAGGCAGCAGATGATGAAGCCAAGAGAGCTGCATGTTTAGAAAATATAATGTCTTTTGATAAGCCTAAGGAGAATGAAGAAATGGTGGTTATGACGAGTGTGTCTGACCCATATAGTAATCTTTCGAAGACACCATTAATAGAGATTCAGGGAGAAGCACCCCAAGATGAGAAGGATCTGTGGACGCGAAGAGGGTGTTCTTTAAACCCCTCTGAAGCATTGCGGCGACAAGACAGCACTGGTAAACCGGTGTTGCCTCTAGCTTAATAAGGGTGGCTCTGAGACAGCTACACTACCCTGCGGACACAACTAGAGAAAACCTTGCTGCAACTATTGCAGAGGAATGGGTTGTAGCAAATTGATTAGAACATGTTGCATTCTTTGTAGTGAATTGCATCATTTGCCAAAAGTTCACTGCTGGGCACACACTGGACACATTTAGGGGAGTTATTCTGCGACCTACTGGCCCTTTTCAGCATTTGCATGTCGATTATGTCGACATGCTGCAAGTATGTAATGGATATAGATACATGATTGTAGGAGCCTGTCACTTTTCACGATGGATTGAAGCTGGTCTATGCACGCATCCAGCCTTTATCTGTGCAGCAAAATTCTTAGTGGGAGAAGTATTTCCTAGATGGGGAATACGTGAAGTATTAAGATCAGATAATGGTCCTCATTTTGTGAATCAGACTTTTGAACAGATTGGCTTGTTGCTTGGTATAAAGCACAAGTTTTCTTTGGCTTATCATCCACAAGGGAATGGGATCTGTGAGAGACTCAACGGTTTGATTAAAGAAATAATAGCCAAATTGATTACCTTGAAGAAAGTGTGGTTGCATGGCCTACCACTGGCATTGTATGCATTGAGGAACCAACCAGGTTCAGACCACCATCTCACCCCCCACAAAATAGTGACAGGGAGACGAATGAGGACACCCCTCATGCCTCCATCCTGAGTTAGAAGTGATGCCCAGCCAATGTCAGAACTGTTAGAAATGGAATTACGTAATTATCTTACGTGTATGATCTCAAGTATCTCTGTCATTTCAGGTCAGCTACAGCAAAGAGGGTGTGGGGCAGCACAGAACACAGAATGAGATGCTTCAACAAGTGGACCTAAAGAACTATATGTTCCTAAAATGTTCCCCGGAGATGGCATCTTAATTCGCAACCATACAAGGAAGAAGTGGGACCAGGCCCGCGTTAATGGTGCTTTTAGTGTGGAAGATGTCACGCTGTCTGCAGTCAGAGTGCAGGGCAGACACGCTTGGACTTTTCTAGGTAACGTAAAGATTATGCTGGAGAAACCCCTCTGCCCCCACCCCCATCGGAAGCAAGCATCAGGGAAGAACCTCAGAACATGCAGACAAGGTCTATGACGAGGAAAAAGGACACAGAAGCTGTGTAAAGACAAAGAGTTCATTGGGCTTTGGCTTGTTTCGGGACACTCTTTTCAGTCACTTATAAAATAGTTAAGGGAAGTTGATTCAAAAACTGTGCAGTAATTTCAGGGTTAATGGAAGATATTTGTTCATGAGCCACAGGAGTTTGTGACATTGGACTGAGGCATGCTTAAGCCTTGATAAGAAGAAAATATGCCATATCTTGAGGTGTTTTCTACAATTGGAAGAGGGTACAGTACCCTGATTCATTTCTCAAAGAGTTCTTGTTTGGATTTACTTATGGTGATGCCTGATGACAACATTAGACAGATCATTTTCGGTTATTTTGAGTTTCTATTGTGCACACACCATTCGATTGTGAGAACTACTAGTATACCTGTTTTCTTGCAAGATCCTAATAATAGCCCAGTTGTAAGACGATTGCTTATAATTCTGCAGCTTCCTGAGTATAGTGGGAAAAATACAAATGCCCCTATCAGCTGATCATGCACATAGCCTGGTCAGTTTTGTCTTCTATTACCTGGTTGAAGAGGGTCCACAACTTGTCGGAAGACACACTGATGTGCGCACATTTCTAAGGGATCCGAGAAACAATGCAGCATTAAATGAGATTCTGAGAGACATCATACTCCAAATAAACACTTACTCGGCGAGAGCTCTGAGATCTGAATGAGGTTTTTTTCTTCGAGGGACAGATTGAGGAATTGCTCACTTAAAAGAACTTTTGTTTCATGCTGAAAGAAGATCATCATGTCATCCAGTGAATGGCCGATTTGAGGAGTTCACTGGGATGTTGTGTTCATTGTCCAATAAGCAGTCGGTTGTCCATGGAAGGGTGTCGAGTGAGATCAGCAGTTTCTGAAGCAGTGCATCATGGTGTTACATTAAAGTTTATTTTTTCCTTCCTTAGGCAATAAAATGGGAAGTATTAGTAGCAACATTATCATGCCAGATCCAGAGAGACGTCCACGTTGTGTAAAAAACTGATGCTGCACCCTGACATACCTCTGTGTTATTTATGCTTGCATCTTGTTCATAATAATATTGCTCTCACTCACTGTTGCGAACTTCCTATTACTTATACCTAAATGGAGCAAAAACTCATCAGAATCATCCTGAGCAGAAGGAAGTTATAAACGTGACAACTACTAGGCAAACAGGACCCTATGTAGTTATCCCCGTTCCAAAAAATAATGAGGAATCACCTAAGTCTGAGGTAAATGTTACTGACAGTCAGTCACATGTTAAAGGCGTCTTAGAGGTTATTTTTGGATGACAGAAACAGGCTTACAAGGGAGACAAAAAAAATGGATGTTGAAAAATGAACCTACTCAGTTAAACCATGCAACTACACCTAGTCCACTGATGAGTGTTCCTAAGATTGTTCCAGTTAGAATGAGTTATGCTGACATGTTGTATGAGATAATCATGGCAGATCATGAGAGACAAATAAGACATAAAAGAGATACCGGGGTGGATGACTTTGAGCTAAATGATTACCTGGATAATGCAGCACATTTGGGAAACAGCATATTATATCAACATATGAGGGAAGTGGGAAGAAGAACATCTAAGGAGGAATGCTTTGTATGTGCACACCTGCCTTATAGTATGGGGAAGTCCAAGATCTTCATAGCTATTGAAATAGACATCCAGACTGCACATTGTCTTTCACACATAGCACTTTGCAGAACCAGAGGCCAGTTCATGGGTCAAGATGCTTATCTCAAATGGGCAACTGAATGGACAGATCCAGAAGAAGCTGGCTATATCCAAGATACGCAGACAAGAAACAGAGCTCACACAAAGAATCATGTGATCAGAAAAGAGAAGCCTGGAGTGAAAGGAGCTGGAATCAGATGGGAAGTAAACAAAAAACTGGAGAGTCCAGGAAAATCCGCAGAAGAAATCCATATATGGAAGAACAGAGGTCGAATGCATATCTAGGGATCAGTGCTATCACCAGACGGATGGGAAGAAGGAGTGGTGACCTGCAAAGCCTGGGTGGTTATTGGTTGTTATAAACCTGCCATTGACATTGTACAGAATGGATGCAAGCCACTATTGCCAAGACTTGCTAAGCTACTGACTTGGGTTGAAGACAGGGGAGGACCTTGCAGATAGTACCTTTGGAAAGTGCAAAGCTGTGCTTCACAAATAATGGCCCAAGAAAAGTTGGAGAGAATCAGAACTGTGGTTGAATCTTTGATGTATCAGGAATGATACATGGGACAGCAGTGATCATGGATCATTATTGGGCTTGTGGATCCAGAACTTACATGAGGCTACCCAAGGATTGGGGAGGATGATTCTCACTAGTGAATGTTCATGTGTCAGCACTGGTGATTCCAAAACATGACTTAAACCTTGACAATTTCTCGAAAGCAGAGGCTCACCTGAGGAAGGAGAGATCTTTGGAGCTGATAAGAAGAATGAAGTGAGAGAACTACTTCTCAGCAAAATCTATCGAAGCTTTTCTCATAAGGGTCTGTAGTCCATAATCAGACTGGCACTTTTGCCATGTCTTCCTCAAAATATTCAGGATGCTTTTGTACTAGCATCATTCTCTGGGGAACCTCACATTTAATGGCTCGTACCCAATAACTAATGCTCATCTCAAATATTATTTCATTATCTGATGGATGATCTCCAAACATGTCCTCATCAGTGACGTCAGTCAATCTGTAACCTTCCCAAATGGTGATCACTGTGCAACACTAGCATATCCTGTTCTGGACCAAACGTCATCAGCTCTCTATCCAAGAATGGCAATCAGGAGACCTTTAATGTCCCCTATAGCCAAGGTATTCCCTCCTGTCATCTTTTCCAATTCATGTATCCATTTCCTAGCGGCAGAAGTTAAACTAAGAAGTTTACACCTCAAATGATCCTTGTCCATCTGGGGCCAAGGTATATACTGTGGTCTAGCTCCCCCTTTCTCTAGCAAGGGAAACTGCGAAATCCCAAACTTACTCTCATGTCCCATTGTCTGTCTATTCAAGGCAGAGACCATTTTTCTGCACCGCCTTCTTCTTTGTAGCGACCTTAATCTGCTCACATAAGGTGGCAATTCCCCCCTCTCACCATAAGGTTGCTCTTTAGGTTGATCTGACTGCATCAATGATTTTGACCTCCTAGGTACATGTGCGTCTAAATCTGACCATCTCACTTCCTTATCCATTGAAAAGCAACCCTGGGGACCACATACGTCATCCCTCTCTTCAATACGAAAGGTGTCTCTGTCTTCATCCGACATTTCCTGTGCCCAACTCGTATAAATTCGCTCCTCCTCATCTCTGTGTAGAGTGAGTCTATCTAAAGACAACTCCTCGGGGGGGGCCTCATGCTACATGAGACTCCCTCTGTATCGTATAGCTGTGTACTCTCAAGTCGATAATTTTTTCCCTTCCCCGTCAATTATTTCTGGGCTTTCACTTCATAATAAACTTTACTGATCACTTTCCCAATGCTCCTGGAGTCAAACTTGTCCTCTAGATTTACTGTAGATGGGCCAGGTAATGACTCATATTCCAGGAAGAACTCCTCTATGTCCTCTGATGCTACATCTGGTTCGGGATCCCTTACCTCCTTCGCCAGGTGATCGAGATCGCGTGCTCTCTGTCTTCGTTTTCGTTCTATGCCATCATCAAGCTCTCTGCGCTTTCTTGCTTCCTCCCTTACCCTGTCTTCCTCCATTTTCTTCATATCTCTTCTCTCGTTTGCCGTCGTATCCCCTCATCCCTTCGTCTTTGCATTCTCTTATCCCTTAACTTCTGTTCTTCATCTTCTATTCTTTTCCTTTCTAACTTTTCTGTCTCATCGATTGCCCTTTCTCTATTATGTCGCTCTCTTTGCTCCTCTGCTCTTTCCTGATTCTTCAACTATTCATCTTGATATAGCGCTCATCTGTCTATCTTTTCTTTTTAACTCTTCTTCTTTTGATCATTCCTCCCTTTCCTTATCCTATTTATCTTGCACATCTTGATCTTCCCTTTGTCTTACATCCTCGAGATCTTTACCATCGAGTTCGAGCAAAATCTGTCCACCCAGCCATTCGTTCTGTAGAAGTGCTAACTCATCAGCTTTATCTCTTTCTCCCTTCCATCTCTTTATTTCTCTTCCTATATCGAAAGATGTGCTTGCTCGATCACTTCTCTCCTCGCCTCGGCTCTCCTTGTTCTTTGGGACTTTAGGAATTACATCTTTCTCAGTATTTTTCTCCGGGCCCTCGTCACTGCTTTACACAGTCAACTCATATGCTGGGTTACTATAACCCGTTGCTGCCTTAAGCTCCCTCAATGGGTATAACCCATCGTCCATTCGCTGTCTATTTTTCTGATGGGGCGGGCGAGCAGAAGGCTCCTTGCCTCCCTCTTTGCATATATTAAGGATTCAATCTGTAGAAGGCGGCTCTTCTCTTTCCTCCTGGTACATTTTCCAAAGTTCTAAGCTCGCTAGTCACTTGTCTAGCATTTTTCCAGTGTACGTTGCATGAAAATATGTCGTCATGTGCTGCAGGACTACCTTCGATAGTGATCCTCCTTGCGGCCATGGCATAAACATTTTTATCTGCAGTTCCCTGAACCCATTCTGCACTATACTGTCATGTGTGCATGTTTCAGCAACTGCTTGCAGAGATGCATACGTGGAATAACATCCTCAATTTTTCATTTGTCACTCTAGACTATCAATGCTCGTTTTTTTTTTCACAGATTTGAAAAAAAATACCTTTCAGAAAAATAATATAATATGAGCGTGCACCAATTGTCACAGGCTCCAATCCCTCTAAATAACATTGTTTACTCTAATCTTGCTAAAGAAAACACCATCAACTCAAATTTAAACAATCACTTAAATTCTCCAACCTCACGTTTCTCCTTTAACCAATTTCTTTAAACTACGATGTCATCACCAATACATAAAACGAACAGACACACTCGACCAGTCACATATATCTCTTACAATCTTCTCCTTAAGACTCGTCTTACCCTCTAATCAATACCCCATACAGAGTTTAAATCAACCTCTTTAAGTCTGTCTTTAGCCAGAACTTGTCGTCTGTGCTTCCACTATGAGACTTTAGGTTTAAGATTTTTTCTAATCCGTTCTTTGAAACGCAGGAACAGGGTGTATCCTCTTTTCGTGGCACTCTCTCCTCACGATACCTCTATTCCTTGTCCTTACACAAGTCAATTTCTATTCACTATTTAACACTCGGATTCTCAAGTTATATTTACCCCACCTCCCTCCGTTACACTTTTTTCCCTTATCACTTCTCGTCACTTATAACACATACATCATTTTACCAATTCGCTCAGTTCTTACTCACCATTCTCATGTTCATCTTCCGACTCTCGGGATCATACGCCTCTTTTACCGCCTCTCCAACTTCCCATTAGTTCAGCTTCTCGTAGGCCGTGGGAGGGGATTCTGTTTGAAACCAGAGAGACCCTACTTGCAAGATTTTACAATTTAAACTAACCACTATCTACGGGGAGCTTCATGTCTTGTTAGCCGAATGGCAGAGGTCGTGCAATATTGCTGGGTCTCCAAAGTTTACTTTTGTCGATGGATTTTAAACCATCCTCTCCGCTACCAAGTGAACTTAATAACCCCAGCCCTTTAAGATGAGTAGCAATTACCCTGAGATGGATGCAGAAGTTACTCAACATCATTAATCAAAATGACTCAGTTAGTTGGTAAAAAGGATAACTGTTTTATTGTATAAAACAGAGAGCATAACGAACATCAACGAATTCGCTCGATCCTCTTACTCAACGAAATTCATAAAAAACTGTACTTTTATATTAAAAACTTGTCATCATTGACGTTGACCTGCGTCACTACCAGCGTCATCCTATGTGGCAAACTACAGAACCTATTACTAACTATGATAGGCTCTGAGCGAACATCTACATATACGATCTATACTAGTATGGGATAGTAAGTGAAAGTGATAGGTTTCTTAACATCAGGTGGGACAACTAAGACCTTCCCTCAAAAATGGCCACTATGAACGTCACTAAATATATGACGTCCCATTGGCTACACAAACTATAGAACCCTTAATTATGCGGGCCCCTACAATTGATTGGCACTCCAACCTTCGTCAGTACTTTCCCACCTACGTCAAGCAGCATGCGGATCGGACTTCCAGGTGCTTGGGAGCTCGACTTACCCCAGCTTCCTACCAATTAGCATATCATTCTATCATCACTTCAGTGGTCAGCGTAGTCAATTAGGCTTTGAAGCTCGACCTTGAGTTTGTTCTGTACTGTGGAGAATCAGGGGAGTGAAGGCACTCTCTGCCCTCATGCGTAGGTGTGAACATCTTGCTCGTCCAGCTTCATCCTTCCACGTGACTGTAGACCATGGTTTCGAGCTCTTACTCGCTTTAAAATTCTATTTTCAATAGACCTCTGACGTCTTTCGTGTGTTGTTCATGCCTTCTGAACAAAAGCTGTTCTTTCACATGATTTTGTATCCACTGCTAGTTAACTTCATGCTGATAAGACCTTGGCTTCTTGGCTTGACTTTATGGTTCATTCAGCCTCATCTTTCTGAGATTCACTTTTAATTCATGTGTTTTCTTACTGCGCCACACTGAAGATGAGGCCTTCCATTTTTAGTCCAACTCTGCTAAACACGTAGTCGTAACATCCATTGTTTATCCTTAATGCATATATGTATATAATGGCACATGCCAAAATCTATTCACTATAAAGCTAGCCTTAAACTAACTGGATTTGTTCATCCGTTTTATGGCATAAGGTTCTTCACCTTGATCCCAAGATGTCACTTATCCTTGATACTTTCTTGATGCCTTATAGAATATCAGCATTCTCTAGTCTCTGCATTTGTTCAAGTTACGTCAAATCTGCTCTGTGTGACGTTACCATTTGTCTTGTCCATTCATTTGCTCTGCTTCTTGCAGGATTTAATTTAAACTGCCATCATATTTCCTTGTATGCAGGTACGGTTTTCTCAATGGGAACCTTGTTTTCAAGATTCTCTTAGGTATCAGTATTTTCACTGCTACCGCACATGCCTCACATCCTGGCTCCCAACATATAGGCAATACAGGTGAGGTGGTTCAGGTGGGGGTACTTGGCTCCTCCTCTACAGTCCCTTCCTGTTTCTGGGAATGTCTATAATCTCTGTAGTTCTGCCAGAAAACCTGTCAAGCTGTCCTGAAACTCCCTAGACCTGTAATCTGTCGATACTGGGGCTTCAGGTGGGTGGATATACTGAGGTGGGGCAGCGGTAGCCTGTAATTTTGCTGTCAGTGCAGGGGACTCTACTGCCGTGGGAGGGGTCCCTATCACAGTGGTTACATAGCTTGGATTAGTGTGTCCTTCTGCGGGATATGGTGTCAAGGGATATAATCCCTTGGTCCCTACCTGGGCCCCACCTTCTCCTTCATCCCTTCCCGCACTTCTCACTTCTCTGTCTCTGCGCCTCCGCTCCATTACCTTGATCCTCTGTATCTTCTGTTACTGCTTCTCCTTATACTTCGCCACTAAAGATGAGGATATGTGTTCCAAAATGCTCTTATGCAAGCCCTGTCCTGGCCATGGGCAGGGCTTCCCCCTCCTCCTGTCTCTGCAACCCACTGCTTATGATAATTTTCCACCCTGTCACGGTATAGTGGCAGGGCCTTATACAAGTGCTCTATTGGTGATCCTCCCCCATGCTAGTGATGTCTATCCCTTACCAACACAGCAAAGCCCCTTTCATATGCCACGCACTGCTGCTTACCTATAACAACAAAAGCAAAAGTATCAACCCCTGCCCTGCTCTCTCACCCTACCATACACACAAGCAGCTCCAAGAAATCAGAAAACACCATGCCACACTGCGACTCACACAATTACCACCCATTCTAGGACCTGCTTCTTCACCCACAAAACACTATTACAACTAACTAAACCAACGTGCTATGCTAACAACCGCTAATTGTTCCAGACCTACTACTTATATGAGACCACTACTTTGTATTTCCAAAACCTCTATTAAATATTATTCTACTTTGTGGTACCACCTTCTCTCCTCTTCCGAGGAGGTGATCCCTGCTTTACCTTTGCCTTACCTTATAATGCCTTACCTTATAATACCGACCCAATCAACTAACAATACAAACTTTCACCAGCAATAACCCTAACCTCATCCATGTCACATCAATGACCTCGCTCTCCACATTCTCACACCGTTCACACTTTCCAACGCATCCGTCCCCTACTTGTTATCTCTTATAAGAGTTTACTCAAATGTGCGTGTTCACCCGAACTCCTCTGTCATAAAGTTCCAACACCAGCCTGCACTCTCCTCAGAGTCCTGCCCCACCTCAAAAAACAGAGAGGACTTTTCTTAAAGTGCAGCCTACTAGAACATTTGTAACACATGCTTTTTCTAGGCCGGTCACTGTATTTGGCCGCGGTTCCTGGAGAAGTGGCCTGGACGCCTCCGGATGTACGCTGGGCGCTTGGATCACATTGGGGTCACCAATTGAAAGCAAGCCTCTGAACTCTCATACCAGAGAAAATGCAACCCACTAGGGAAGAAAGGCCCAAGTCGATCTTGTAAGTATAACAAGTTTTAATCTCATGCACAGATGAGAGCAACAGCAAAGAACTCTGCTGCCAAGAACATTCTGCCTAAAAGAAGTAATGGCAGAAACATTTAACACAAAAACATTGTCATAATGACGCAATACATATAATACACACCCGCGGAGTTGATTAGATGGACCCTACACAGGTGCTGCCCTTATCCATATGGGAAGGCAGCTTATTGGTCCCAGCCCAGTCCGTCCGTCTTCCATCACTTGGGAGCTGCAGGGCTCAGCTTCTTCCTGCGTTGAAGGCCAGACAACAAATTAATTATGCTCCTACTATATAGCTAGTTTATCACTCACACTGTACACTTGGCAGGCTTCAAAACAGATACACAGGAGGTTCTGGGGCACTCTAACCTTTACCTAGACATTTCACTCACTCCCTAAGTGCCATCCGACTCTAAGGTTTGCACCCTCATTTTGAACCATAATTTATCCCTCCCAGCACCTCGCAATACAAATCCCACGATTGCCGCTGCAACGATACATCCTGTCCATCTTCTTTGAACATTTCAGGACTTGTTACTTTGGGGTTGATGGTCAAAGGGCTCCTGGTGTCATGGAATGTGGGGATCTTAGGTTTTAGTCACTTATATGGGCGATAACTTGTGGTCAATCGGGAATGGGCCGGGGGTCGTGCTTTGGCCAAAGTGAGATAACATGCCCACAAGGTGCAGGCCTATGATCGCAGCCTTGTAGGGCACATTCCTCTTGGATGAAAGACACATCTTCGCAACACTTTCAAGAACAATGAACAAACAGTGTGGCGGGTGGGGGTGTGAACTGTCTTCATGGGAGCTTGGGCATGTCTGGAGATTTCCGTTGCCTCATGGATTTGGGCCTAGTGCATGCAATGCCGCCTTTACTGTGCTTACTGCGCAAGCCTTCGCTTCTACTTAGGAATATTAATATCTACACAAAATAGCGATGTCGCCCGCAACTTGGGCCGCACCATATGAATATGCTATAATTGATGATGTTAGCATGGGGTCCTACTGGATGGAAAAGCACCCCTTTCACTGACTCCCTCCCCATTGTTCATGACAGTGCCTCGAATGCTTCTCACCTTACTTTAAGGCGGCTGTCTGTGGGGGGTGGTGGGATGTCCCCTTCCCAACAATTTGCATACATAAAGATGACCCTTAATGTTATTGACATTTTTTGGTGATTTCTTTTCTTTCTTCCTTACTTTAGTTTACCTGTATGTGCCTCTGATCTGTATACATTTTGGGTCTTCATGTGGATTGTTTGTACTAACACAAGTGTGCAGTAAGTCTTGAATTGTTAGCTATGTATTGCATATTTAACATTACTCAAAACTCTGATAAAGTAGCATTCATTATTTTACTATCCAAAATTTCCACATTAAAAATATTGTACTTCTATGGTGCATGCTGCAGTCCTGCTTATGTGTATGTATGATTATGTTCCTACCTTAACAACAACACTCCAATATAATGTTTTGTTTAGATGAGTACATTGTTTAATACATTACGTAGTTCATTGTAGGTCTTCCAATCACCCCTGACATCTTGTTACAAACACTATAAACACAAACCCTCATATCGACTTTTCATCAAAAAGAATTTCATATGTGATGTCATCAGCGATGTCATCAATGATATTTGTGATGTCATCTTTGATGTCCTGGGTGTTAGGCTTAGCAGTGCACATTGGTGCGCAAGTTAGGTTTGCTTCGGTTACCATAAATGGCAAATTTCTGGGGGTTTTCAATTTTACTTGTAACCATAACATTCCTTTAACAAAGTTCTTTCACTGAATGTCTTAGGTTTTTGTTAGTGCAACTTAACCATAACGTACCTTTAACAACATTTTTTCACTGAAATTCACAGTGCACCCCAATTTAATACAACTTTCTAATATTGTACTTACCCCAAATATAGCAGCATTTTTGGCTGATGTACAAAGTTTGAAAGTAAAGAAATGAGCCATTAGCGACCACCTAGCAGCATTTTTGTAACACTACTATACACTTTTCACAACTTCTTCCACAGTTTTTGTGTTCGCCGTCGTTTGCAAATGCCTGATGTCATTGCAGACTTTCAGGACAGTGTGAAGTGACCACACGCCTGAACGCAGCATGATGTGTCCTACGAATGGGTCTGTGCTTCGCGAATGGGTCTGTGCTTCACTAACAGTTTGAAACTGCATTTTTAGCTGATCTAGGAAGTTTCAAGCAAAATATTTACCTTTGCACAGCATCTACACATATTGTTACGTATTATACATTTGCAATGTAGGACAGATCTTGCAAGAATATTAGCACAACTGCTATTTATCTTCGGAAAAGGCATCAGCTATTGCCATCCCTCCTCCTCAGGAGCCACCACCACCACCAGCTGGAGGGCCCAGACAACAGAGAAAGCATAATAATGCAGATACCAATCAAAAGGACCAGGAAGATGAGGTAGAGGAAATGCCTACCTCTAGTATTCAGAGAGAATCACGGGTGTGGCGGTTTTTACCACCATTGGGGGTGTACCAAAGGATAAGGGTACCAAGGTGAGTGCAACAGTCGCAGACATCCTGGGCACTACTCCTACAGAACCACCTCCATGTGCCGCCACACCAAATCCAACCACCGTAATGCTCTCAGAAAGGCTGTTCCATTTTCAGGAAGTAGTGGGCTTTCTTCCTCTACCTCATATTTCTCTGCGAATACTGCAACCACACAAACTACTCCTGCGGAGATGAAAATCCCACCAGCTACCTTGCAAGCCATACAAGAGGCTGTTGATCCATATCTTTCCAAGACAACAGTACTCTGTGTATACTGCAACACACCACTCTGCTCAGGGGAGCAATTTCGAAGTGCTTTCCAGGCTCTAATCAAGGAGCATGAGAAACAATGCCCCTTACCTTGGATTTAACGCACGGGAAACATCTTCCTCGTCCACCTGCTCCTCCATATCTGTGGTTGATGTCCCTTCCCTTACTTACATCCACCACCTTATTTCCTAACCTCTCTTGCAAAAAAAAAAGAATAAGAAAATACAAAAGCAAAAAACACAAAAAAAGGTTTCTTTTGGAACCACCTTTCACAGTTGAAAAATAGAAGTAAAAAAATAAGCTTATAGACTCCATCTACTTTACATTTTTCAGTAAAGTAACTAGACTCAATAAGATTCTCCAACATTCACATTAGCATTTTATACTATGCTAAAGGAAATAATTGAAAATTGTATACTAGAGAAAAAGAAAAAAGCATAGACACAATTTTCTGTCCCAAACACTTTTTCTCTAGCATGGACCTTCATGACTATCTGCGGTCTCCACACTCCCCTATCCACGTCAGGCATCATTAAAAATCCCGGATTGCATGTGCACACTATTGCAAAACACAGCCTTTTCACCCTTTTTACTGTTTTGTGTGTAACACTCCCTCATTGCCTGCTTACAAACAGTCACACATATATCCACCAATCAGTTAAAAGAAAACCCTACATATAACGCTATCAACATATTAAATTTCCACACACCAACTGCCACTTAAAATATTCTACAAATCTTTGCATATGCATTTCCCTTGCTTGTTCAGAAAACTTGTAAACACTGCTGCTATAAATGCACATATGCTTTGTGCAGTAAAATAAGTGCATGAATGAAAAGAGGATTAGGGATTACCAAGTGCTGATAGGAGCCCAGAAGAAAGCGGCAAAATATGCTAAGGTGGGACACCACTAGCTACCTGCTGTGCCAGAGGAATCCCAAGGTATGGTACACAGCTGCCAGGTGGTAGACCCGTAAGGGCAGTGCTGAAGGGTGAGTGAGGATGTACTGGTGTCGACTATATATAGGGCCTGGGAACTGTGAGGTTCATGAGGGTCCAGGCCACCAGTCTTAGTGGCAGTGGTATGAGTTAGCACAGAAGGGATTAAGTAAAACAGGAACACAAAGCAGAGTTTTCAGAAGTTTCCGGAATTTAAGGAAGTCCAGCTCAAGTATAAGAGAAGCAGGAAGACTGTTCCAAGCAGAAGCACTGGCCGAAGAGACAGGCATGCCTCCCGCTCTCTGTTTCAAAAAGCATTTGACAAGCAGAGTATTGGAGTTACAGCAGCGGAGGGCTCTAGCAGGGCACTATTTAGGGAAACAAAGTTCAACATGTTGTAGTCCCAAGCCCCAGAAAGCCCTGTCAATCATACAAAGGATCTCGAATCTCATCCTTGCAATTAGCAAAAGCCAAAGTACACATTTTAGGAATACAGCAATACGATCCCTGGGCTTGAGACAAAGGATAATAATAATAATTTGGCACTTATATAGCGCTACGAACCCTCAGGTATCTGATTGCTGCTTATTATTACCCACGCTGTGTGGTGCTCATTTATCGACCTCGGAAGGATGAAAGGCTGAGTTTGGCCCCGCCGGGATTCAAACCTGCGTTAGCAGGCTCTGCACAGATGTCAAAGCGAGCACTCTACTCGCTGTGCCTCTTGACCAGCTGTGGATAAATCTTGCAGCCCTATTCTAGATTAGCCAAAATTAGCATAAACAACAAAGGGGGAGGTTAAAGGAGAGGCTGCTGCAGAAGTCCAGCCTACTTAGGATCAGGGATCTACAGACCTTTATCTTCTGGGGGGAGGTGAGGGACGGTACAATGCCTGCAAAAAGGTCAAGCTAAAAGCATGGGCTTTCTTTACAAGCTCAAAAATGTAAGGAGTAAAGGAGAGAGAGGACTTAAAGATAAACCCAAGGTTTTTGGCCTCACATGATGGTGAGAGTAGGAGCCCAAAGATAGGTACAATGCAGATGGTATCAAATAAATCGGTAAGCTCACTAGCTTTACATATGGCCAAGTATCTCTTCGCAAAAAAACCTTTACAAACGTAGGCCTAATATACCACACTGGTGCCACTATACTGCAGATGTCAAAAAAAGAAGTGGTTGGTTTGAATGTAACAATACATCCATTACTCCAAAACATAGGTTACCTGCCAATCTAACAAATGCCTACTTCATATTCCTTCAACCCAAATTTACCCACTAATCTGTAGCACAATATACAGAGTAGCACACATTAATGTTGTACCAAACATAGTACATAGAATATACTGTTTATGAGGGTCAAAAAAGTACATGTAAATGTAAGTTTGCAATTAAAGCTTTGAAACTATCCTCTTTAACAAATTATACTGTTTTTCTTTTTCACAGAAAAATAACCAGATATTCCAGATTTATTGCTGTATGCAACTAAGTAACCATACCAAGTATAAACAAATACTTATTCCATAAGCACTATCCTGAATTTTACTACAATGATAAATGTCATATACACTCCAATTCTATCATTTCACCATATTACACATAATATATACTCCCACAACATTACCTATAATTACTATACACATATTACTATAGTGCAAGTGTCCAGTGGCCACACCCACACCATATAGCAAGTACGTAGTATACACCTTCACGTAACAAAATCACCCTGAACCCCCTGCCATCCAAATGATGTCCGCGGACACCAAACGTGATTGCGGACTCGACACCAGCTCCACTCCTTTTTTCACCTATAAAAACAGGTCAATATCATCTTTATTCCACTCCCCTACTCTTTCCACGCCCTCTTTCAGCCATCAAATAACCCCAAGCGTGTTTTCCAAACTGTCCATTCACATCGCTGTCTGCGAACTGGGTGGCACCCGCAGCCACTTTTTTCACCTAGAAAAACAGCCCCATATCATAAGTATTCCACACTTCACCCTTTCCATCTCCTCTTTTGACCACCAAATAACCCCAAATGTGTTTCCCATACTTTTCCCCACTGCACTACCTACGGACACCAGCTGCTGTCTGCGGATCCAACATGGCGACTGTTTCCAAAATATGATGCACCTCACACTTTTCACCATTCAACCAGCGGGTGGGTCCGATGTCCGTGGACATCACACCATCCTACCCCGATTGGTCGAGGGGACTGTCCGTGGACCAAATACAGAAGCGAGTCCACAGTCTGGACCCAGATATCACATATTTCTTTCACCTACTTTTTGCAGTTTTTTTATAAAGTGCTGTACAGATTTATACCAAATTTACAAAAACACGCATTCAGGAGCAAAGCTGCACCTCCTCGAGCAAATTTGGTGAAAATCCATCCAGTGGTTTGGGCTGTAGCTGTGGGCAAATTGTTTTCCCATTGCGTCTATGAGGATTTACAAACATTTTGGGACCCCCTTCTATACCTTTGCCCCCCTTGACGAAACTGTACCAAACGTTGCAAAATCATTCTGAGGGGGCCATATGCTGAAAGGTTTGGTGAGGATTCATCTGGGAAGGGGTCTGGGGGGGATACAGTAATAAGCCCCACAAAAAGTGCTCTTCCTATGGGTTGAGCAACTTAACATAACTTGAGGGCTGCTACCGCAGCCCCTGTAATACTTTTGTTGTAGTAACACCCACTACACTACAAAACAATGTACCTCATTTGACAGTGCTCGCTATAAAAAATAACATAGCATCAGTGTGATTCAGGTCTAGAGCTTGATTCCTCCAAATAGGGGTTGTAAAAACTGGCAGCCACCCCAATAAAGAGTATGATGTGTTAGTCGGGAAAGGTGATTAGGTAGTGAAATTAAAGAGTGTGAAACCAAAGTGTTGGAGACTCATATCCTGGCTTTGCCGGCATATTATAGTGATCCTGGACAAATCCGCTAATCTCGCTCTATATAGTACTCTGCTACCTTTCGTGAGAAGGCTTGCTTTCTTACATACTGGTGCCATTGTTTATCCCATTTCTCGATCTTTCTTTTTATTTCGGCCATTTGAGTGAAGGGATCATATACAGAAGAGAGCTGAACACATGTCACCGGCCTCTGGCAAGAATATGTTCTGGTGTGCTTAAGTTGCACAAGAAGTTGGTTGCTTTCTCATACAATTTCAAAGGTATTTCTGCACATTATAAATAGCAGTCAACACATCTATGTGTGGGGTGTATTTAATGCTTTAAAATGCAACAGAAAAAACTGAACAAATATTTTAAACTCACACCAATTGATATTCTGGTACTTTTATACTTACCTTGATGATGGCGAACAAGAAGCAGAAATCATTCACGCTTCTCATAAAATGCTTGTATAAAGTTTTGATTTTAAATATTGTCAATTCGGATTATTATGTGATTTGTGTACTCTCCAAGTCCATTCTACAAAAACGGTATTATTTTAGTTTATGAAAGCCAAACATTCACAAATAATTGCACATTGCTCTATAATAAGAACTGTGAAACAATGAGCAAAGTGCAGAAATTGCAGATTTACTAAAATCCCAGCTTCACCTATTAACCAACATGTGGGAGCCCGGGCAATTCATTTAATCTTGTTGTGCCTAACCTGTCAACATTTCCATTCGCTAAAACTGTTGGGTTGTCAGTCCCTAAAAGTGATTTAGTTCTGTGGGTCTGCTCTTACAGTAAGTGTCACTTGAGGTTTTAACTAGATATAGTGTTGCTTCATATAGAATAATCATGGCCTTGATATATTGCACATCACAAAGTCATTATTTTTTTGCTGACTACTATCAATACAATAGCTCTCTTCTAATCCCAGTCTATGTAAGCATACATGCACCTTTCTGGTAGCTTCTATTTTATAGCCACTATCTCTTCCATGCAATGGTACGTGTACCTTCCCCATTGCTTTCAATCTGTCTGCATGCTTGATCACTTCTACATTCTGCTAATGGGAGTTAGCTGTCTATGCTAGGTTATAGCAACCTCTTTAATACGGCTACTGATCTGTGTCCTGCATCTAAAACAACACGCTGCTCATGGCTGCTAATTGTAGTTGTGCCTATTAGGTGGCAATAAGCACCACCTATAAGCCAAAACTATTGTATTGGAGTAAAGCAAGTAGCGAGATAAGATGTGAGGAGGGACACCCAGCCTGTGTCTCTTTGAGCTAGCTTAACCAAGCTGTAACATCAAACTTTAGCCTAACCTTGTTCTTTCTAAACTGTCTATTGATAGTTAATGGCTTAATTGCATTTGTAAAAGTGTTATTGGTGCAATAAACATGTCTTTACATAGTGGTACTTCAGCCACTTGATTTATAGGCAGTAGGCATGTCCTTGCAGCAAAGGCCTGTTAAAAACAAGCATTGGCAAAGGCAACAGTTTAGGTCTGTATATCACTATTTGATAGGCCTTATCCAGGAACCGTTATCATGGGGTCAGGTACTTTCTACATTTTCCAGCAATTGCCATTTATGGCCAGATGGTACCATTATGCCTACACAAAGCCAAATGTTTCCCTTGAAATGCCAGTCTGTAGAGTAAGGGTACTGGAAGGGAGTACACATGCATATTATAATATATTATATTATATTTTGATAGCTGTGTGGTAGCATATCAAGAGATGGGTTGTGGGAGCACGACCAGAGATTCTGAATCCCTTCATTTTTTTTTATTCAGGCGAGGGGCTGGGGGGGCATAGGGAGGGGACTTAAAGGAGTCCTTAAGATGGCCCCGTGCCCACTGGGAAATTTCTCAGACGTCCAGTATTCAAACTAAGTAACCTCTCTGCACTCATATACTCATATGAACCTTAAAAAGTACAACCAGATATTTTTTTTTAAAAAGGTAAGGCAATTCAAAGGTGGGATTTTCTCAAGCCACGTGTTCAAAAAACAAATCCAATCCTGAGATGTAATTTAATATCGGACGAAAATGCACTCGCTACGGAGCAACAAGGGAGTCAAAATTGTATTCTGCGTTCTCCGTCAATTATAAAATCAAGGATCTGAAACCTGTATTAGTGGTGGCTGGTATGTAAGGGTGGAGGGCACTGGCCCCTTGCTTTCTGTGCTATGTGAAAAGACATCAGTTTTGAATCAAATTCAAAACTTACATTTATCACCTAGAACGAGTGACCAGGGCTGCTGCCTGCTGCAGACAGGCAGTCAGCCGCCATGGAGCAGAGGCACAGCCTGCGTCAGGAACATCTATTTGTTTTGAAAATAGAGCGCTCTGGGCAACACAGAGATGCCACAATTGTTTAGCTTAAGAGTCTGGTGGGGCGTCAGAGGTCTGTTCTAGCCGCCTCTGTTTGAATGTGCACAAACAGCACATCAACTATATAGTGGCAGCAGACACGAGACAGTAAACTACTAAGGAACCAGGGCTGTACCGTGCCAACCAGGCCAGCATGTGGTATGGGAGTATAGAGCCCACGTCGTGCCGGCAATGAGCTGTTAATTCAAGAAAACTGGTATCATAGGGAAAGCCAGCATGAGCGTGTAATTATGTGGGAATCATTTTATATATTGACTCCCTGGCTCCTGCTCTGGCCGACTTCTGCAACCACTCCTTCACTACTGGAGTCTTCCCTTCCCCCCTGATGCACTCCCTTGTACACTCTTCTTAAGAAACCCTTTGCCAACCCGTCCTGCCTGGCTAACTATCGCCCAATCTCCATCACTCCATTCATGGGCAAACCTTTGGAAAAGCTGGCCATCTCCCAGCTCAATCTCCACAATGAATCTGTTGGCTTTCTCCATGATCATCAGTCTGGCTTCAGAGGTGCCAGAAGCATGGAAACTGCTTTCCTGAACATCTCTCCAACCTTGATTCCAACACCCACTGCGTCCTCATCTTACTTGATCTCTCTTCTGCCTTTGGCACGATCAACCATGCCAACCTGCTCAACCATCTCCATGATAACCTAGGGATCACTGGTCAGGCCCTAAGGTGGCTGACTTCTTTCCTCTCTGATCGACCCTCCCAGTTTCAACTTGGGTCCTTCCTCTCCTCTATCTTTATCTCTACCTGTGGTGTTCCCCAAGGGTCTAACCTCTCTACCTGGCTTTTCAACCAATACCTGGCACTTCTTGCCCACCGCATTGCTGCGCTCTGCCCCAACTTCCAGTGCTATGTGGATGACTCTCACCTCATTTTCAGGCTACCCTCAGCCACCTCTTCACCCTCTCTCATCTCTGACTGTCTGTCTGCCATCCGGGAGTGGTGTGCCTCCCATGATCTCTGCCTTAATGCCAGTAAGGCCGACATTCTCCTCATTAGCACAACCACTCCCTCCTTTCCTGTCACTCTCTAGCCGGCCTCTCTTGGCCCTCTTCCTGCTCCCACCTGTGAGGCTAAAACCTTGGGGCCATCTTCGACTCCACACTCTCCTTGTCTCCTCACATCTCTGATGTCTCTAAGAAGTCACACTATCAGCTGCACCTCCTCAGAGGTATTCTTCCTTTCCACTCCCTCCCCTAGAAGCTCACCGTCTCCAGAGCTCTGCTTCTCTCTAGGTTGGACTATTGCAACAGCCTCTTTCTAAATCTGCCTGCTTCTACTCTCCACCCTCTGCAACTCATCCAGAACAGGACTGCGAGTCTTGTCCTTGGCCTCAAGCCCAGGGATCGTATCTCTCAAGGACTGAAATCTCTACACTGGCTCCCAGTGGCTACGAGGATTAAGTTTGGAACCCTCAGCATTGTCCACAAGACCTTCTGGGGTCTGGGGCCTCAATACCTTCAAATCTCTCTACCCAAATATCTTCCTTCTCAAGCTCTTCGCTCATCTGCCTCCAACTCCCTCAGGGCCAGTCACTTCTCCAAGCAACGAGTTGGTGTTAGATCTCCTTCTTCGGCTGGGGCCTCCCTCTGGTACAGCCTCCCTGCCTCCCTGAAACTTGAGGAGAATCATCTCCAGTTCTGGAAGCACCTCAAAACCTTCCTCTTTGCTTCTGCCTTTTCTCCTCCTCTCCCCTGCTGACTTCCTGACTGAAACTTAAACTGCCCTGGTTACCTGGCCACCCTCTGATCTCGGGCCCAGGTTCCCTCCCGACCAGTCGCTCACCTGCTCTGCCTTCCTGGCAACCCCTGCTCTTGGGGATTGTTTTCTGTATCCCTACAGTCCCAGTACCTGCACTTGACACATGTTGTCTGGACTTACCCTTGCTCTGGCCACCTGTTGGCCATACTTTTACTTATTGTTATTTATTATTTTATCCCATGTACAGCACTGTCCCCGTCCCTTGCCCCCCTGCACTCTCCCACTTCCCCCTTCCCATGCACTTGCACAATCTGAATGACACCTGGCCTAATAGGATCATTGTCTGTCTGCCCTCTGTTCCCCCTCCCTTGCCTCGTCGCACCTTGAAACACTTCTGTACAGGCGCGTTATAAATGCCATATCATATCATATCATATAATATTAGTGCAGCTGTATTCTTTTTTATTTTTTACAATGGAATTACTAGCATTATGGGTAAAGCCAATATGAGTATTTGTAAGTGGGGATACAGACATATATTGGCACAGCCAGCATGGGCATGTTTCTTACAGTCACATTACTGCCATTATGGGTAAAGCCAGCATGAGTGTTCTTACGTGGGCATACAGACATATATTGGCACAGCCAGCATGGACAAGCCTACTTACGGTGGCTTTAGTGCATTATGGGTAAAGTCAACATGAATGTGAAAATACTGGCCTTATGGGCATAGTCAAAATAAGAGTTTTGAATTGGGGATACAAGCATATATTGGTGCAGCCAGCATGGGCATATTTCTTGTAGTAGCATTACTGGCCTTATGCATAAAGCCAACATGAGTGTGGGGGCTGCCATATATTGACACAGCCAGCTTGGATATGGTTTCTTACATTGGCATTTCTGACAATATAGCTCACAGCAAGCATGAAAATGTCTTCTTACACTGACAGAATACTGGCACCTATTCTGGACAAAGATATCATGAAATTGCTCTTTTGTAGTGTTGGTGACCTGCGTCTATTGGAATTTCTCATGTTTTAACCTACAAACCAAATGTAAATTGTATAACTTTTCATCCAATTTTTTACAAAACGTGTGTTTTAAAATGCCACCTCAATTGCTTTTTTTTTTTTAATTCCCCTGCCACTTGAGCTGGGGCTCCCTCAATATGCGCATGCACATTGTTGTTAAATGTGTATGTGCCCCATGAAAAAATACACCACCCACCTCTAACATTTGTTAATGCTTTGCCTATTTATTAATTACGAACAAATTGAAGGGGTCAACAGCAACCGTGACAAATTAGTATTTTTCAAAGTAGAGGCACTTTTGCATGATTATTCGAGACCCCTGATCATATTATCTCATTAAAAGGGAAAGCAAATATTCTTTGTGAAGTAAATATAATGCCACATATGTTTTGACGTGATTACAGCAAATGAATATGAATAGCCAAAATTACAAATTAATGATTATCGTGCAACGGTACTAGAACTTCATTAGAAACAAATATCCCTTGTTAGGACCCCCCAAAAAAGAATGTATTATCACATGGAAATAGACTTAATTGGCATGACAAGTTAAACAATTGATGCCCAGGTTATTACATGACAAAAAAAGTTTCCTTTCTAATACATTTTAGCTTACAGTGGGCGTCTGGGGAAGGCAAAATAAGCTAATGAGAGGGTCCCTGGAATGGCCCTCCTCACCCTCATGAACATAACAGCCCGAAGGGTCAAAAACGCACAAAGTCACTCACTATTCGGCCAGGCACCAGTAGGGCCAGTGACTGATGCGTATGCAGAAAGATATTCTCTCAGACAGCCATTCAAGCCTTATCCAGTGAATGTCTTTGTGGATACAATTGCTTCAACATTGGTCATGGACCCAAATGCCTTGATGGATAATGTTGACTAATGCTGAGAAACCACTGTGCTGATGTCATTAGTGACAACACGACATAGCCACGTTAGTCATGAAGTACACTCGCAACGTGCACAACGTTACACAACCACACACTGATATACACGCAGAACATGCCTATGCAGTTCTATAGATAGAGGACAGATACATATACATACTGTCGAAAGCTTTTATTATTTTTCTCATTAACTATGTGCAAAACCGCTGAATGCAAGGCAACAAAGAGAGGCAGAGCAAGCTTGCAGATGCTTATGGCAACTAACCCTATGGAACTACAGCACCACATAAGGAGCCTGGCAGGACCAACTACGACTAACCCTTAGGAAACATAGCATGATATAGATGTGTAGAAATCATAGTATAAGTAGAACGAGGATCACATGAGGCCACGCGCCACAGGATGAGAGACGAGGGAAAGCAGAACCAGGCTGCATAGAACAGGAAGGCCAGGGCTCCCAGCCAAGGTCAGAGACAAGCAGCTCATTCCAGACCTAAAATGACAAGAGACCATCTGCTGAAAAACAGAATAAATCCTCATAAATTGCAGACGAGAAGAGTTCGATTTCGCGGCCCTCGACCACGTGATGCGGCCGAGCTAGACAATGGTTATTCGCCCGCGGTGGGAAAATGAACAGTTCCCAGCACCACAGACATGAAGTGAAACATGAACAAGTTAATAATGTTGCAATGTATAGAGCACTCTCACAGGCAAATCTGGTACTGCTACCAGATACACTGGGAACACATAGTCATTCCCATCCACTTGAAGAGGTGCAGAGAGTGCTGAGAACAAAGCTGGGTCCCAGACGTGGGGAGATCAGTTCCAGCCAATCAGGGGACAGAAACCCAGGGTTGGATGGTAGAGGGAAGGGCCAATGGTAATCTTGAGACCCTACAACAATGTAATAGATTGTTTCTTGGAGAAGGGGCAGGCCAACCACCTGACATGAGAGGGCCTATTAACTAAGATCCATAGGGGCAATCTATACTGCTCACCCAACCAGAAAGTGGGATAGGTTTTTCGGGGAAGAGCCCATGTTTTGACAACAGTTTGCAACAAAAAGTCTTGACACAGGTATGGAAGCAGTGACTCTTGAGATTTTTGAATGTCTGGTATGATCCCTGTTGGTTTTTGTAATAAACAACAGTCTAACTTGCCCTTGACTGAGTCCTCCGTTTGTTCTGGGGGAAGGGTTGTTGGGCCATGGAAGCTGAACGGGAAAGCTTGTAGTAACCCACAGACCTCTGGCATACCAAATCACACCAACAAAGGGTATTCCTGCTTCACAAAACAGTCACCTTGTCTGTGATTTGCATGGTTGCCCCTTCGCTGCCGCTGCAGTGATGCAAACACTCCTAATGCCAGCAGGGGTCAGCAGAGAGCTATGGCTGCTCTGCACTCCCCATTTCCTCCACTCTCTGCATGCAGCATCCACAGGCCCACAGTCGCATCTCCAGCTCTGGTACCAGACAGTGAAAGGATGTAGTCCAGCCTGCGCTGACTCATCGGGAAGCAATACAGGAAATCTCGCAGCCTGCTGCTGCTGACACGGGGCTACATCATCATTCGCTCCCCTTATTCCGACGGAGGTCGCTGCTGTGCCCAAGAGCACATACAGCCTGACAGTAGCTGCCTTCTGTCAAGACGGGCCAGTAATACTAATATGCAGTTTTATGTATTGTTTCATGACAGATTACCGGATTTTAAGCACTGTAATTAGAATTAGTTGGTTGAAGTTGGAAGAATTAAGATCATAGTCGGCCTAAGGCCTGGCCTGTCCATCCTATGCTGTTTAAAGTGTATCAGCTTTGCTAGTAAGGGAGGACACTGCCTCATTCTCTTTTAAAATAGACAGCCTCTGAAAAACACAGTGCTGCATGACTGAAGGTGCTTCAACCTTGCTGGCACGTGCGGATATAGTAGTCCTCCTGTAAAGTGGCGATACGGTAGACCCCACAAAAACGCACAGCAGACCGGATGAGGCCAGATTCCATGCCCATCTCCCACTGAAAGCAGCAGAAGTGGGCAAAATAACTCCATTCCTCCACGGGCCCTTCCTAGCTTCGAAAAGAAGGCCTGGCTCAAAATATGTGCCTGCATTCCAGCAGGCGCACAGCAGGTGCTGCCCGAAGAGTGTGCTTGGAAATTCCTATGCAAAGTCTACACAAATGCCAAATCTCTTGGCTATGTCAGTGCCTGTTATTTATTTCCTGTGAGTGAACGAAGGGCAGAACTGATCAGAGACTTTGCTTCTGCCTTACCCAAACTCAAAATGTAACACCATATTTTTACAGGGAGACATGAAAGGAATAACCGAAAATGCCTTCTCTAGCAAGTGCGTGGAAGCCCAAGCATAAAGAAACACTGGAAAACACGAGTACATGTCTTCAAAAAGGTTTAGGGCAGACACAAGATAGTGATACTTCGGAGAAATGAAGAGGTAAAGCTGGGGACCAAGCAGCGTCTGTCCTTCACAGGTAGGCAGCCAGTAATAAGCAGAGAGGGAAGGACTTGCTGACCTTTGCCAGATTTGCATGCATGTTTTTTTTGTATAATATCAGGGCGCGGAGAGTTCTGATGTATGGGCGGATGTGCAGCGGGAACGCCCATCTTTCCCGGCTGCCTCCTGACTCTGCACAGTGATTGACGTCGCTGCGCCCACATATCATGTGGCTAGTGTCACCCTGAGTGAGGCAGATGCATAAACAGGCGCTTCATGCCGGCCTCGCCCTACGCCTCCTTCCTGAGCCCTCCCCCCCAGCAGCGGCTGCCTCCTCAGCTCTCTTCGCTGCCTCCCGCTGACCTCTCGGTTCACATTCCAACCCCCTACAGACTCACGCGCATTCCCCAAGCTTGTCCTCACACGAGTGGCAAGGAGGAGCGGCCGGGTGGCTGCGCTGGTGCTTAATCAAGACCTCTAAATGCGTGTGAGCAACGCCGGCCCTGATACGGGGCTGTTCAAATATCAGGAACATTGCTTTGAGAGGAGTAAGACTTAGGGGCTGGGGGTGGGCATACCGAGTCACAAAACAACATTTGGGTGCGGGGCCTGAAAAATGCCTGGCGCACCCTAGGAATCGTAGGTGAGTAGCTGAGGAGCCCTTGAGAGATGCATGGCGGATGATGCAACTAACAAACGAGTGGCCTAGCAGACGAGTGGCCTAACAGACGAGTGGCCTAGCAGACGAGTGGCGACGAGTGGCCTAACAGACGAGTGGCCTAGCAGACGAGTGGCCTAACAGACGAGTGGCCTAGCAGACGAGTGGCGACGAGTGGCCTAACAGACGAGTGGCCTAGCAGACGAGTGGCCTAACAGACGAGTGGCCTAGCAGACGAGTGGCCTAGCAGACGAGTGGCCTAGCAGACGAGTGGCGACGAGTGGCCTAACAGACGAGTGGCCTAGCAGACGAGTGGCCTAACAGACGAGTGGCCTAGCAGACGAGTGGCGACGAGTGGCCTAACAGACGAGTGGCCTAGCAGACGAGTGGCCTAACAGACGAGTGGCCTAGCAGACGAGTGGCCTAGCAGACGAGTGGCCTAGCAGACGAGTGGCGACGAGTGGCCTAACAAACGCATTCAAGTTGGCATGCCTAGATTTAAGGAGCCAAATCGATTTTAAGGTGTTTTAGAAGTGATCTAATTAACCAGCAGTCAAAAAAATTACCGAATATAAAAAAAAATTCAATTCTAAAAGCTAAATCAAATCAAATCACAATTCACCAATGCGGGAAATCACTCAGTTCATTGGTAGGGAATTTGTGATTCTTATCCAGGACATTTGATTGCCTCATTCTAGCAGCAAGACTTTGATAGAGTCTGTTTGTTTGTTTGTTTTATTTATTTATATAGCGCTCCAGACCCAGAGGTAAAAGGGCGCTTCGGGAAACGGTTACATAGTACATTATATACAGTTTACATTTATACAGTTTACAGGTAAAGAGCACAATTAAAGTATAGGCAGTATCGTCAGACATAGGAGAGAGAAGATGGTAAATGCTAGTTTTTGTCCAGTCGCCATCCAATAGCCTGTTTCCTAAAAGACTGAGAGGACTCGATAGATTTGATGTCGAGAGGTAGGGTGTTCCAGAGTTGGGAGGCAAGGACTGTGAAGTTGGATCCTCCAGCTCTTTTTAAGGTGAATCTGGGCACTGTTGGCTCTTTCGCTCATCAGCTTCTCATTGACGTTTAGTGCTCAAGGAAATCAGGTCGGCCAGAGTCGACTCGGCAGGGACCCCAGCTCGAGGTAATGGATGTACTCCTACAATAGCTGAGCCCGGAGAAACACAGAGCGCTCAGAGCCCTGGATAGGAATGATTATAAATCAAAAGCATTCTCTGTCCATCTCTCTCTCTCTCTCTCTCTCTCTCTCTCTCTCTCTCTCTCTCTCTCTCTCTCTCTCTCTCTCTCTTTCTCACACACACACACTCTCTCGCACATTCATAAACTCTCACACACACTCTTTCTTTCACACTCTTTCTGTCTCTTTACTTTCTCCTCATATTTTCACAAGTGTGAGAGGGGGAGAGAGAGAAAAAGAGACTGGTGGGGCTACTTAATGGGTCCCTGTTATGTATTTATTATATTACCTGTTAACCTGGTCTAGGCTTCTGATTGGTGTAAATCCCTACGTGGAATGGTGTGCAATAGGAATGACCAAAGAAGTGCTATGAGTGTGTGTAGTGGAATATAGGAAATTTGGCTTATGATACAGAGGAGGTTGACATTGAATTTGTTCTAGCAAATGATTTATGATGGCATGAAAATAATGGAGAGAAAGCAGGACCGAGAACTTTGGTGCCTCCTTTGTGTGACATGAAAAGGAAATGCATTTTCCATTCGCAAGTTTCCGGCATGACAGCCAACAGAACTCCTAATAACACTCCCAACAGACATCCAACAGCAGACCCTACACCTCTACAGCCAACTTACAATTGACAAGTCCCATCCAATGCATTCTGGCATCATGGGCACACAGGGCTCCCCTCTGAATACAAATGCATCTTTCATCTAGCAGAGAACAACTGGAAACAGACCCATATGAGGGACTCAGGGTACTTTCGGTCCACACACTCTAAAACAACTGCAAACCAAGCTTACATTTTCCCTCTCTTCCCACCAACACTAACCATCCCCTCCTTTTCAGATCCACCAGAGCAAGTCTATGCTATAATGTTGTTATGCTCTTCAGTAGAGCAACCACGAAAAATCACTGGAGCTGTTAAGCACAGTGTTCAGAGAAGTGAAAGGCTGACAGCCCGAAAACCAGGGAATAAAAATCCAACAACAAAAAATTCACGGCACCTCTTTGCAAGGGAAAACAAGGTTTATTATACGCGAAAGGGGTCTCAGACGGTCCTGTAGAACCAAACGAGCACAGCTCACCTTATCTCTAGACGTTACATATTTTATATTGGAGAAACCGCAAATTAACAATACTATGCATAATAATGCTTACAGCATATTCCCACCACCCCCATTGGCTACCACCTTTAGAACCTGCTAATCCCTCTATAGTCTCTTGAACGATTGGCCACCTCTACACTACATCCATTCCCCTAGACGTGTCGTCCCCTATATTGTCACTGTCGAACCCGGGTATATGAATGGTGGGTTCTTATCAATAGGTTTGTAAATCTGAGACCATCACGTGATGTGCACCCTCCTGCTCCAGACGTGATCAAAGAAACTTGGCAAGGCCAACCTGCTTTTGATGAGACACTAGGCTTCCTTGTTAACCCAAACATCGGGGCACACACCAGCTGCAACCCCGACCTTGTACTAAATTTATTGGCATCACCTCCACTCCTTCTGTCCCAAATCACAAGACGTTCCAGACACAGCTCCCTCTTATCTCTTCCCAACTCCAGGTGCAGAGGGATGATGTGACCAGGGCACTGCTCTTGAGTCTGAACTTCGAGGATTTGTTTGCTTAAGTTGTGTGTCTAGGTGTAATTCATATGGAGTGCCCACCCTAGGGTGAGGGCAATATTGCTCTAAATCTTTGCTTGGATCATTAGCATCACAGAGCCTCGTGCCCTATTCACATGAATTTGTACCTTCAAAAGGCGCATCCCTTCCTACTCTTTTACCAACCAGCTATCCGTTCCCATCACGTTCAGGCCGCTCAGCTGGATAAAATTAGTGCTTATCTGCGCACCACAGGTGCCTCTGACCTCGACTTCTCTCCTGGGGAACGAAAAAAGGGATTTGTTTTGGGAGCTGAACTACCAAAGCCGCAGCTCCACACCAAGGCATGTGTTCTCTTCTGTTCATCGTGCACTACGCCTTAACATCAAAAATGGTGACACTTCTGCCAAATTAATACACTGACCTCGCTTCTACCACACTACCTTGCTGACTCCATCTTGTGCTTATTTCTTTCATGCTATCCTATATCACTAAGGTATATCAAATAAACACCAGGCCTAGAATACTGCTCTATCTATGACCTCTTCAACCACAACATTTATTTATTTATTGTGCATTTGTAAGGCGATTATACATCAAGTAAATTGGGTTTCAAAGCGTCCACAGGTCAAGGGGGAGGGAACATGGGAATGAAAGGCAAAGATAGGAACAATGGAGAAAGAGAAAGGCCGTCCTACTTGGTCTTGTGAACATTCAAAGCGTGCAAGTGCAGGGAGAGAGAAGGGGTGAGGGAGGAGGGGTAAGTGCTAGGAGTACCACAGAGGGAATTGCTAGGGAGTAAGTTGCTAGCAGCTAAGTGCCTGGCAGAGATAACTTGGTAAGAGTGGTCAACTGCCAGAAATAAGTGCAGGCCTGTGAAATAGCAAAGGCCAGTGGGCGGAGGCTGAAGGCGATAGGGGTGGGGGGACACAACTCAGAAGGACACATAAGGGCCCTGGTCAACATTCACATTAACTGTGGGGTTTTGCAAGAGAGGGAGAGGGGGAAGGAAGAGGAGAAAAGGAACATCTTGAGGAGCCTCTGGAATTAGATGAGATTCGGCTCAAGATGGAGAGGCAGGGGAGGCTGTTCCAGAGGAGAGAGCCAGCCAAGGAAAGAGATCAGCCACCAGCTACCTGTTTAGCGAAGTGCTTGACACACAGAGAATTGGCACCGGAGGAATGTAAAGATCTGGAGGGAGAGTTTTTTTGAGAGAGCCAGTTGTAGATAGAGTGGTCCCCAGCCCCAGACAGCCTTATAGATGTTGCAGAGGGATTTGAATTTGATCCTTCCAGCAACCGGGAGCCAGTGGAGAGATTTTAGAGCTGGAGAGATGCAGTGCCTGGGCTTGAGGGCAAGGATAAGCCTTGCAGCTCTATTCTGAGTAAGCTGTGTTATGTAATCATAGAGAGGAGGAAGTTAGATTAAGGAAGAGCCTGTTGCAGTAGTCCAGCCTAGAGAGTACCAGAGCTCTGGAGACATTGAGCCTCTGGGGGAAAGTGGGGAAAAGAAGGATTCCCTTGAGGAGGAAGAGTTGAAAGTGGCCCTTCTTTGCAAGATCCTGAATGTGAGGGAGGAAGGAGTGAGAGGAGTCGAAGATGACTCGAAGGTTTTTGGCTTCAGATGAAGGAGAAGGGGGAGAGCCCACAGAGGGTGGCCAGAGTGAAGGGAAGAAAGAGGGAGCAGGAGTCCCAATGGGAAGGATCTCAGTCTCGCTGGTGTTGAGACAGAGATCCTTGGAGGCACACGAGGGCTGGATGGCAGATAGGCAGTCAGGAATAATGGAGGAAGAAAGGAGAGGATCAGAGGGAAGTTTGAAGAAGGGTTGTGTGTCATTTGCATAGCACTGGAAGTAAAGGGAGAAAGTGGAGATTTGATGTGGAAGCGGAGCGAGATAGATGTTAAAGAGCCAGGGAGAAGGGTTGGAGCCACAAGTGGAGATGGAGGTGGGAGAGGAGAAGGAGCACAGGATAACCTAGGAGGGACGGTCATTCAGGAAGGAGGTCAGTCAGTCCAGGGCCTCCCTGAGATAACAAGGGTATCGTGGAACCATTTTATGAGGATGGAATGGTTGACTGTGTCAAATGCAGAGGAGAGATCAAGTAGAATGAGAACAGATTAAGAGTTAGAATGAAGAGATGCAAGCAGTTCTTTACAGGCGTTCAGGAGAGCAGTTTCTGTGCTTCTGGGTGCTCAGAATCCAGATTGATGGTTGTGTAGGCAACCAACAAGCTCAGTGTGCTGGGTCAGTTGGGGGAAGGCCATCTTCTCCAAGAGTTTCCCAAGCAAGGGGGTGATAGTGATGGGGCAGTAGTTAGCCAGATACGAGTGGTCAGCGTAAGGCTTTTTCAGGAGGGGCGCTCAAGAGAGTGCATGAGGGAGTAGGGGAAAGATCCAGTAGCAAAAGAGTGATTGCAGAAATCAGCAAGTGCAGCGGCAAGAAAACCAACATTGTCCCTAATAGTTTTGGAACAACAGGTGGAGACCTATTTGGACGAGACTTTCATAGAGTGGATAGAGTGGACAACTCTAGTGACCTCTTCTGTGATAGGAGAGAAGGAGGAAAGAAAGGCGGGGGGAGGCCATAGATGGCGCTGGGATGGAGGAGAGGGGTAAAAGAGAAGAGAGGGTGCTCAGGATGGCCAGAGTTTTTGCAGTGAAGTGTTTGGTCAATGCATTGCAGAGGGTCTGAGAGGGAAGAGGAGAGGTGGAGACTGCAGAAGGATTGGCTAGTTCCTTAGAGATTTGAAAGAGTTCAGCTGTGTTGTTGAATGCACCATAGATGCGAGTCTGGTGGATGCGAAGGCAGCAGCTGAGACTTGTTTCATCGGGCGGATGTCCATAAACAAGGTTATCAGGGGTGTGGGAGGTTCGGTCAGATGACAGAGAGTACCTAGGTGAGAGGAGAGAGTGGTCTGACCAGGAGAGTGGGGTGGTGAGCGGGGCGGAGAGCAGGAGATCAGTGTGGATCAAGGCATCAAGAGTGTGTCCAGCCGAGTGGGTAGGACCAGAGGGGCGGACGGAGAGGGAGAGTGAGGTGCAGAGGCCACAGAAGAGAGTGGATGCCGTAATTGAGGAGTCAGGGTGAATGTTAAAGTCACCCAGGAGAAGGAGTTT
Organism: Ambystoma mexicanum; assembly: GCF_040938575.1. Lineage (NCBI taxonomy): Eukaryota > Metazoa > Chordata > Amphibia > Caudata > Ambystomatidae > Ambystoma > Ambystoma mexicanum. Next base: position 639,022,300 of record NC_090925.1, read on the forward strand.
AGAGGTGGATGTGAGAAGAGAGGAGGAGAAATTAAACCATTTTGAGAGGAACAGGGGGATGAGCCAGGTGGCCTGTAGATAATGGCAATGGTCAGGGAGGAAGTGGGAGAGATGACCACCTTGGGGACCAGGGTCTCGAAGGAGGAGTAAGGCTGAGTGGGTATGAGGGAAGAAGGGACCAACTCACGGAAGATCAAGGCAACCCCGCCACCAGCATGGTTAGGGCAAGGATTGGAGATGATCTTATGGCCACCAGGGAGAAGGGTGAAAAGCAGTGACCGTGATTCCAAGGAGACGACCCAAAGGTGAGGACATGTGTGTGTGTCCAGCTCCGTCTGTCGAAACCTATAAAAATAGACAAGGCTTGAATAGCTGCAATGATGAGCCGCATCACTAATAGATATATACAACATGCTTCCCAGACCTTCTAAAACTGCAGGCACACTGTGAGGATCCAACCGATACGAAGCAGAAAGGTCACCCGGGACGTTGGTGCTGGCTCCCTGGCAGAGATCTCAGAGCGACAGAGAGGACTACTGGGGATGTACCATCTAAATCCCGGAGCAGGACAGGCTCGAAGACTACAAATGGGCACAGTCTGATGCTCGCCCGGTAGTGGGAATCCCCAGAGGTCCGACTGGTTTTCAAGCAACCAGGGTGGACCTTGTCTACCGGTTCATAGCAAAGCAGCCGACGATGACTCATCCCTCGCAAAGGACCCAGGGAGAATCCCTCTTCGGGGTTCACCGCGATAGTACAGCAGCCCCTAGCCCCATTGTGGGTAACAAGACTAGGACTTCATGTTGGTGTAGTTGCTGTGAATGCCACTCCAGTCGAGGTGCAACGAAACACTGGCTCAAAGACACCCAAAACCAACGGGGGTGCCTGAATGGGGACCTTCATGAGAACTGGAAATTGCACCATTCAGTGTTGGGCTTCCAGCTTTGGGGTCCCACTCACAAGTTGCACTAGACTAATGTCGGATACTTCTGGTGGGGGCACAGTACGCCATTCTAAAGACAAGCCTAGGTGCTCTGAAACTACGAAAGGGGTGATGTGGAGCAGAATAAAACCATAGTAACAGAACATAAAGCACTCTAGCATATCCAGTTAGTGCCTTTTTTGTGAGTGGTCTTTTTATTGTTTTTAGGGGTTTCGGCTCCTCCGTCTGCTTCTGGAAAGAAGGTGCAGTTCTTTTATATGCAGATAAGGGGTGTGGGTTAAATGTACTTTCTGCAAATCTCGTTCTGAGAGGAGTCTAGATATGCGGCACAAACACCTGCCATCAAATGCAAAGGTCTACATCTGAATCAGGGGAAGTTAGCTTTGACAGTGATGATACTAGGGTACAGAGACATAAGTGATGTAATGTAAGGGATCTTGTACAGTACCCTTCTGCCACTGTTGGTGGCCTCTCTGCACATGGCTCTGCCAGAAAAAAGAGGTTGAGTTAATTAGATGGACAGTGGGAGAGGCAGATGGGAAATATGTGGTGTTGATGGGTGCTGATCGCAAGTACCCAGTTCCTGAGTGTTAATCTGCTTTCTGTGGGCTTTGCAGAGAATCTTGGAGTTACCTATAAGGAGGAGCTGAAGATCTGACAGAATAGAGTTTTTTGTGTGGAATACATCACTTTTGCTGAATACGTTTTGCCTCTTTTATTGGCGTTCTGTTTTTACCACAAACCTACAGATGGTAGGTTGGGGTAAGGTGTATAGTGGGGTGGGGTGCGGAGTGGAGAACGATTTGCGGGCGTCTGCCCCCACTGCTTGTGTTAAAATAAAATGAGAAAGGCGGCATAAAAAACAAGCAAAGTTGCCATTTGGCTAAACAATGTGGCAATGGTTCCCCTCCCTTTGTGTCTGATTAGCTGCTGGTGTGGAGAGTGTGATAGGGTTAAAGAGGAGAGCTTAGTCATGGCTCGGTAGTGTTGACATGCTACTGGCTAGGCCTCCTATCACCCTCTGTGGGGCGGTGTATTGGAAGGTGGTAGGATATCTTAGATGGGAGTTGGATAGTCAAGGTAAGGAAGGAGAAGCCATTAAAAGGCAAAACAACCTGCAACCCTGCACTCCTCCCCCTGGCCATTTCTAGACAGGTCAATTTCTCTAGCTACTAACACCACCTCTCTCTCGATCTCTCTCTCTGTTCCTGTTTCAAGTAGATTTATTGTACCCGATGGGGAAAAAAGCAAGTATCTGGGAGTTGGAAGATTAGGGAAAGGGTTGGTGTGGGAACTCAGATATTACAGTGAGCTACCTGCTAAGAGTTATGGGAGGAAAGAACCAAAGGTTCAATGGAAGGGCAGCTTGACATTTGAGGACTACAGTTACCCACTTCACCACCTTAGTATATTTGTTAGAAGATAATAGTTGCCTCAAGCCTCATTCTAACATGTTAGGTTTAATGCTCAGTGGCCTGCTGGGATGTCTGCCCATCAAGGCAGAGCAAGGCGTTTGTCAAGCATTCATCAGATATTAGTCAGGTCAGGAGCCAAAATTGCTGCACCTTTCGGTAAGCGGTCTACCCTGCTGTCATTGGTCGGGGTAGGGACTAGAATGCCTGATCCTTTTCTCCAGAGGTCTACCTTGCTGTCTCCCATAAGCCCAAACTCTTCTCGCACAGTCCAAAATGAAATCCCACTATCCCCAACCCCACTGCAACCAATAGCCACAGCTCGCCAGGTTTTGGCATGGCATCAGATCTCTTGAATCAGTGTGATGATGCAACCCTGCTGGGGGTTCTTCACAATGAAATGAGGAGCAGAAAAGTGTAGAAGGTGGACAGTGGATTCCTCAAGAAATGTGCAGCAACCTGGCCTACAAATGTGGACAGGGGTGTAATGGCTGCAGGATGGTGAAAAGCAGTGTGTTGCATGCAGGGTTTCTTGGAGGTATGATGGACTTTCCAATAAGACTGTAATCTCCAGTTGGCAATCTCTGTGGCACATTTCTAGCTAAGGATCTCAGAGTGATGTCCTTACTTGTGCCACAGCTAAATGCTGGAACCAGGGGAAAACAAGCCATATTTAATCATCCAGAATTTAAGGGCTGGCCTTCCAAGGGTGGGATGGGGCTGTCTGGGATTAACATCTGTAAATGGTTTGATATTTTCTCCACAGTGGTTTCCTTGAGCCAAGGAAGATACCCCTCACCCATTAGTAGCTATTTACATCTCAGAATAGAGGAGGGAGCACAGTGGCTATCGGGCTGTCTCTCTGAAGTATGTGAGGTGGGTGTCTGAATTGTGCTCTTGCATTTACATCTTTACACAAGTTGGTAAGATGTCTGAAGTAAATGTTTATAGAAGGCGCCACACTCGCTTCTAAACACTGCAGCTGTTCTGAGTGCCCCCTGTGACCACATAATCAATCGTACATTGCCCTCCCTTTGTATTATGCTAAACCGGGTGAGAAATGTAAGTAGGGGATGTGCGACACAGAGAAGAATTGTGTATGTTCCTGAAAATGTAGCAAACTTGCATCTGCCAGGATAGGCTCAGCCAGTTTTTAAATGCCTGGACTACTGTGCATGCTGGGTCTTGAGTTGTAGAATGCTGTCTTTAAGATCTCCTTTAGTCTACCATGCCCAGTTTATAGATCTATATACATTTGCACACACATAACAAAAAGAAGAATCTGTATGTCCCTGATAATTAATCAAAATGGCATCTGTGTGGAAAGGATCTGCCATTTTGTATATGCCTAGGATATTCTGTAAGACCATTGATGTTTAGAACCTAAAAAGGGGCTATGAATAATTTAATAATAATCGTGTGAAATTATTGTCTCTGACTACAAAGTCATCTTGTTGGTCGTTGTTATGAAAACGTACAATTCCTGGATATTTCTGCAATCACTAATGTCCCAAGTAAGAAATGAACAGATGCACAAGGTTCTCACCTGAGGTTTAAATGAAGGATACAAGCTGGTAACGGTGGTCGAGTGGTCTGGCCGGACGGAGAGGTTTCATACCAATCCAGAAGTAAATAGGAATCCCCCCGATGACCTCCAGGTGCCCTGGCTAAGAGCTTGGTCACCGGAAGGATCTCAGGGAAACCCTCATGTGTGAAAAAACCCTGGGGAGCTGCTAGAGTGCGTGGACTCCTTGAGATGTCCCAGTGCTGGAGATTAGTCTATTCCGGGAGTTCGATGTGGTTCTAGAGGTTCTGGTCCTGTCCTGAGTTGTCAGAATGACTGTTAAGTATAAAGAGGAAAGACAGAACAATTAACTCGAGAAACTTGGTAATGGTATAAATGGTATATTAAGCCCGGAAGTCTCACCAAAGTATAGGATAGTAGTGAGATGTAGAACGGAGCGAGACGGAAGTCTTGGTTGAGACAGGAGTACTGAACGAAGGAGGGTATCGAGAAATAGTCAGTTACTAATAGTCTAGGATTAATATGAAAAAATAGACAAAACCCATGATGAGTGTTTGTATATGATTATCTACCCAATTGCGGAATGGACCTGGTCTAAAGAGGGAGAGTTCTGAAGATCTTGTTGTGCAATCCAAGCTTGTGCCTGACCAACAATTTCTAAAGTGGAACAGAATTCAAGAATTAAACCCAATAGAAAGAAAACCCGCCATTAATGAAACAAGAAAGGGTAACTGCCTACCCGAATAGAACCTTGAGGGGATAACAATCCGTAAGCGAGATGGGCAGAGCTTAAGTGCTTCCGGCTCGAGCAGCTTCAGTGGCTTCAGCCGACTAATATAAACCGCAGGAAGGTTGGAGTCCTAAACCAAAGAAACAATTATGCCGATATTGCAGGAAAGAACAGAAAATGAGGAACGAACAGTAAGTAAGTCTATGTATCAAGGTATCAAGAAGTAGAAATCCCTAACACGAACTTACGCAGCGGTTGCGGGCTCCTATGAGAGTATCAACACGTCTTCTTCCTGGTTCTGCATGCTGATATGCCGAGGAGGAAGCGATCCGGGAGTACAGCGTTGCATTCTGCGGGTGAACAACTAGACCGCTGCTGGTACTGCAGTGGGTGAAAAGCACTTCCGTATTAGACACCATAATGGAAGACGGCGATACCGCAGGATTTTGAGGGAGAATCGTTACAGTCAGAAGCTTGTGGTTTTTTGTTCTTGTATCTATTTTGCACAAAAGCACTGGCACGTTACAAGATTGCATTATATAACCATTTATTGCACCTGAAGTGAAGTGATTTTAAAACCTAATCAGAGGTCATGAACAACTAAGTTTGAATGACTGTATTGCCTCTGACTACTAAATTGCTTTGTTGGTCAGAAGCCTGCAGCGTTTTTCTGGTATCTGTTTTGCACAGAAGCACTGACTGACACTTAACAAGATTGTCCTATATGAAAGCACGTTTGCACTTCATTCAATGTTCACTTTTTATATGCCATGGATCATTAATGTGAACCATGTTTGGTTTCAAGTTATGCTTTTAATCAAGGGAGTTTTGTCCTATTAATTAATAAAACTGTTGTGATATACATATATAGTAAGAGAACATTGCTTTTAAGAACTTATTTGGGCTACCCTGCCCAGTGTACACGCATATATACACATACATGCTTCTTCTTTGTGTTGTTTGTGTGTAACGTAAAGAAAGACGTGACCCAAAAGCTGTATGATAAAAATAATCCCAAAAGGCAAAAAAAACTGCACCTCTTGCAAGGGAAAACAAGGTTTATTATATGCAAAGGTCTCAGATGATCTTGTAGAACCGTACTGGCATGGAGCTCGCCACGCCCAAAGAAGTTACAGGTTATATAGCGGAAAACAGCATATTAGCATACATAGGTAACAAAGACATCCCACCACCCTCATTGGCCATCACCTATATAACATGCCATATATTGCCTGGACCAATTGGCCGCAGCTTTTCTAAGCCCATTCCCCTATGCACACGGTCCACTTCATCGTCACTATTGAATCCCAATACATGATTAGCTAACAGGTATATTGATACATGAATCAGTCTCGACTGCCCCGTGATGTGCACCCCTCCGAGCCATGCACGTTCAAAGTGAGACTGGCGAGGCCAACTCTGCTGCGATATGACAAAAGGCCTTCTCCTTACACCAGACACCGCAGTGCACACAAGCAGCACCTTCGACCTAGGACTAAATTTACTTGGCATCACCTCTACAACTCCTCATATGCCAAATCATGGAACCTTCCAGATGCAGCTCCCCCCTGATCTCCTTCATACCCCAGGTGCCCAGTAAGGACATCACCAGGGCACCACTATTAAGTCCTAATTTTTTCCCGGCATTTAATTGCTTTGGTTAGGCATTTGGCCTGTAGTTCAAATGGGATGACTGCTCCTAGGGTGGGGGTGGTAGTGCTCTAAGTCTTCTACTGCCCTATTGGCATCACAAAACGTTGTGCCCTGTTGTTATGAAGATGAATTTGTCCTTCAAAGGGTGTATACCTTCCTACTCTCTCTATATGTATAATTCCATTCTCTGTGCCTTTAAACTCTGCAGCCGGATACAATGAGCATTTATCTGTGAAGTGCGGGTGCCCCTGACCTCGGCTACTCCCTTGGGGGATGGAAAGAGGATTTGTCTAGGGCCTGAGCTAAACTGAGCCGCAGCTCCACACCAGAGCCTTGATTGTGTTCTGTGCTAAGCCATGAAATCCAATATGGCAGCATCTTGTCATTTCGAAGCGTTGACCTTGCTCTTATCACAACGCCTTTCTTACTCCATCTTCCACCCACTTCAGCTCCCTTCTCACACCTCATTGGAAACATAACTTTGTGTATAACATCTAAACACTGGGCCTATAACACACTGTCCTATCTAAACCCTCTGCAACAGCAACATTAAAACATATGTTGCTCATTCTGTGTTGCTAGATGGTGTATATATTAGGTGTCAAAACTAACTACCAGTGATACAAGCGCCTTCTGCCATGCACAACTCAAACTGCTCACGCTGTGGCACTCACTAATGGGTTTTTTTCAGGGTAAACGTTCTTGCCTGGCTGAGACACTGTACCTGCATTCTAACATGTATCCCAACAGTAAGTCCCTTAAAATTGAGAAAGACAGAATCTTTGTGGATAGGGTCAGCCATTTTGTAACTTCCTGGGTCTATGATTGTAAAATGCTGCTTGTCGGCACTCCTTTAATCTACCCTGTACAGACACACACATATCTCTGCACACACCCACACATACATAACACACGCAAGCACATGTATACATACAAGCGCACACACACAGATGTACACATGCATACACGTATATATTTCACTTTTCTTACTGTGTCACCCACCACCAACGTGGCCCAAAAGTGCCTAGGCTATTTGCCTTACGATATAGCTTCCACAGGGAGGAAGATAGTGCCACCCCCAGATCTCTCACAGCGTATCACTACCCACACTTACAGCATGTAATAGTATTACCATACCGACGCACCCCCTTAGGACTCTCAATGCACCTCTGTCACACTTACATCATGTGATAAGTGATAAGAAAAGACTGGAGTTGAGGTAGCAATTGTTTGTATTGCAAGAGAAGCAACTGAATATTTTGAGCTAGTCTTCAAGAGAAGTCTGTTTAGAGCCTACCTCCACAAACTGCTGAGGATATGTGGCACACATGTAAAGTTTCACTTTGGCATTACTTGAAATACAGTCACGAAATTCCAGAGGGGAACCTATGGGGTATTCTCACATGAAGGAGTATTGTGGCATTTAGAATGCAATGTTTTAATTTATTTTGGCGTTACAGAGCAATAGGGATTACGCCTCCACACTGAACCCGTCTGTGAGCTGGGGAAGGGATCAGTTGTTAGCTGGGGATGGGATCAGTCATGAGCTGGGGAAGTGATCAGTCGCAAGCTGGGGAAGGGATCAGCCGTGAGCTGGGGAAGTGATCAGACGTGAGCTGGGGAAGGGATCAGTCATGAGCTGGGGAAAGGATCAGTCGTGAGATGGGGATGGGATCAGTCGTGAGCTGGGAAGGGCTAAGTCATTAGCTGGCGAAGGGATAAGTTATCAGCTGAGGAAGGGATCAGTCATGTGCTGGGGATGGGATCAGTCGTGAGCTGGGGAAGTGATCAGTCATGAGCTGGGGAAGGGATCAGTAATGAGCTGGGGAAAGGATGAGTCATGAGATGGGGAAGGGATCAGTCATGAGCTGGGGAACAGATAAGTGGTGAGCTGGGGAAGGGATCAGTGGTGAGCTGGGGAAGGGATCAGTCGTCATCTGGGGAAGAGATTAGTCATGAGCTGGGAAATGGATCAGTCATAGGCTGGGGAAATAGATCATTCATGAACTGGGGAAGGGACCAGTTATTAGCTGGGGAAGGGATCAGTCTTGAGCTGCGGAAGGGATCAGTCGTGAGCTTGGGAAGGAATCAGGCTTGATAAAACAGAGTTGTTGTTGATCATAGCATCCAAATAGAGGAAGGGGAAGCTCAGGATGTTCCGAGAGCATGTGGTCTGTGGCAGGCATTTCCTCCAGCAGTGGGTGAGGCTTCTGCTGGCCTTCTCATTTTATGAACTTGGCTAAGCCATTGATGGGGTGGGCCATTTTTGTTAGCAGGCTGTACAGACCCGCTGGGCAGGATGGACCACTTCTTTGGGGGGAGTGACCAGGAATGTCATTTGGAGGTTGCCAGGGGTAGCAGCTGTGACCCCGGTCTCCCGCTCTGCTATCGCTAGACCTCTTCTTGCAACCCTTGGGCATCTGGACAAAGAGGCAGCGTCAAGAGCAGGTATTTATGTTGTACCTGAAAAAGGTGGTTATAAATGCAGCTAAATGTTTCACAGCTTTTTTCACCTGGAAGCTCAATCTCATTATCTGGAGAAATAACATGGATGCAGGAAAAACCATGAAGCCACCATCACTAACAGGCTGGCAGCCCATTAGTGAAGAATGCCTGAATGGTTGGGTTCAGAGGCGGGGCTGTCTGTGCTGTTCATACCCAGTACTGTAGCAACAGGAAGAGTATGAGGGCTAGGCCTAGCTAACTGGGAATGGGTAAGAGCAGCCTGCAGTACTCAGTGACAGCACAGCATGAATGCAAATCTCATCAGTGTTTATCGCTGTCTGCTTTGCACATCCAGTGAGCAACTGAGCCTCTGATGAGAGGGGTGTGCCGCAGTGGCCTCTGCCACCAGTCCTGCCTGGGCACTGTGTGGCCTGACCCAGATCTGCCAGAACTGCATCACAGGCACACTGTAGATAGACGCAAGGTGAGATAATTAATTTGCATGAGGTTGCCCTCTGCCTTTGAAGTAAACCATCTGTTGCTTCCTCAGGCAAAACCTATATATATTTGGAAGCCTAGCACAGGGGTAACAGACTTGCTATGGGAACAAGAGGATGCAGTACAACATGGGTTCAGTTCCTGTTCCAGTGCTCAGAAGCTGGAGGAGGCTGGCATTTAGCAAGATATAAAGGACCAAAGAAAATAATAAAATTAGCCTTTTCTAGGGGTGATGTCATGGAGCTGTAGCTGCTGTTTACATTTGAAAGTAAAAATAAATTGCAATTACTGGGACCAGCAACACACCCATCCGCTCTATCACCCATCTAACAAAACAAACCTGTGGGTTACTTACCAAATAAGCAAAACAGAAAGGTGATGGCTGGAAGGTTTCAAATCATTCAAAACCACTGAGGACTGGCAACATTTGTCCTGGGGGGAGCAATTACTATTTTCTGGCCCATGGTGCAGAAGCCCAAGCTTGCAGGACAACTGAACTCAATACCAACCTCTTCATCACCTACACATTCACAAGTAGATATAGTAGACATTATTGACTTTGGTTCCCTTTTATGCAATAAGGGATTATAATATGTAAAATGTAAGAGTTTGTGTTGTGTTTAGACTAATTAATGTAAGAAAACAATGAAAAGTTAAAACTGAAAGCGCTGAAGTAAGAGGTTCCTAACCAAAATATTGATGTCAATCCAGGGGGTGAAATAAATAAATAAGTAAATAAAAAATGATGAATGAATGAATGGATATTCAAGCAAAGAAAACACAAGTTGATAGAAGGTGTAAATAAAGGAACAACAAAATAACATTGTAAGACAAGGGTGATGGGCGAAGGTGTGGTTAAAATATTCTAAATTTCAAAAAATGAGCAGCAGTGGATGGTGCTTCTTTAAATTGATCAGTGTAGTATATTTGATTTAAAAAATTAAATGTGATTAATGAAAGGCCAAGAAGGTATGGATGGCCATGATTGATCTAACAGTGTCAGAGAACTTTTAGTAGAATTGCACAAAAGAATATATGAGATTAAGTAACAAGAACATTGTTTGTGTTTATATGAAGATGTTGATTTATGTATTACAGATGAAATAAATTGTCAATTTTGGAGCACGGGAAGAATGGCTATATGGCCTTAGTGGAGTATAGCGATATAATGGGAAGAAACACTATGACAAAAGTAAGTATTAGAGGACACGTAGAGAAGCAAAAGGTAAATAACAGTTGACAGAGTAAGTGTGTGAATAACCTTATTGATCATTATTGGGAGTAATAAGACCCAGGTGAGTACAGAAAAAAGGTAGTAAGGGATACAGTCTTTTTAAATAGGTAGCATTTTTCCCCACGCACAGTGTAAGCAGGTGTGAGCACAGAATTGTACATATATGCGAGTATGGCCATACCGATTGAATGAGAATGAAGAAGACTTTTGGTTAAAATGTGAAGTAGCCTTTTGTAATCCTGACGATGAGGAATGTCAAATAGGTACACTTGGCAAATGCCTGAAGCTTTGAGGATAGGCAAAACAGGGTATGCCTATATGCCACACTTGCATGCACTTAATAGGATCAGTGCTTATTTCCAAATACCACGGGTAGGTAAGATTGTATTTATTTTTTAACAATTTTTATTAACTTTTACAACATCCAATCAACATATAAACAAATTTACCGGTATATATTATGCATTTTCAGGTATCTCGTGTCATTACAAGCCATAACCGCTGTTTACCCGTTACCCTCTGCCAACTTGAGCTTACTCCATTTCACTTTCCGTCGTTATGTCCTCTAAGTATATTCCCTCTTCCGTGTTTTGGGAGGTATCATATTCACTTGGGCATACTTGGGTGGACCCGGACAATGTGGCCACTAAATGTCTCCAGGCCGCCAATGTATCTGCCTCTTCCTCCCCCGCTCTATTGGCTGCTTCGGTCCATACTGCCATTTCCGTTTCAGCTCATTGCTTGAGATCATTCCACCAAGCCTCTATCTTTGGCCTGTTACATGCTTTCCAGCCCATTGCAATCTTGTATTTGGCAAGCATGTAAGCCAGGTCTTTAAGTTTACTCACATGCTTTAGCTTGCATGGTCTAGGGAAACCCCCACCATACATGCCCATACCGATTCCACACCTAACATGATCCCCTTCTCTGTCAGGCATTGGGCTACTTCTTTCCAAAATTTACCAATTTCCAAGCATGCCCAGAACATATGTGTCATCCCAGCATTCTCCGCACTTGGGGCATGTTTGTATTTCTGTACTCTTGAATCGGGCCATCCTCTAGGGGGGTCATGTATGCTCTGTGAATCACGTATAGCTGGATTTGTTACAGCCTTGCATTCCTGGACACCTTTTTATGGTACCTCTGAGCCCTCTCCCACAGCCCATCATTCATACTTTCTCCCACTTCCTCTTCCCAATCCCGTCTTAGCTGGGTCACTTCCTTCCCCACCCTGGTCATCAACAGTTTGTAGATTCGGGAAACCTCATGTCCTCCCTCTGCGATGTCATAAATTGTTTCTATAGCCGTATGGGGTTGGTCTTCCAGCACTATTTTAGACCATGTTTCCTTCACCCGTTTCACCAGTCTGGTGTATGTAATATATTACCCTAGATGTAGACCCATTTCCTCTACCATTGCGTTAAATTCCAATATCTTCCCATCTTGATATATGTCTCCCTTTGTTGCAATACCCACCGGTTCCCAGTGCTTGCGTATCATATTCCTCAATTGCACATCCCCTTTCGTCAGTGCTACTAGCGGTACTTGCGGGGAGCACAGAGTCTGGTTCTTCATGGCCTGGCAAGCCTTCCTCCACATTTGCCATCCCAGTTCCAACATTCTCGGACAGCACTTTAGCTCTGATTTATTCAGCCATATCCATTCTTTCAAGAAAAACAGAGCACATTCTGACCTCAACAGTCTGGACTCTGATGTTGAGTCTTCTGTTAGGCACCTGGCCACATATTGTAGCTGGCTGGCCCAATAATAGATCTCAAAATTGGGATGTTTTATGCCTCCTTTGTCGTACGTATTCTGTAGTTTCCACAGGGCTATTTTGTTCCTGGTGTTGTGCCAGATGAAGCCTCTACACATGCTCTGGAGTTTAATAAAGAATCGCTTAGATATCATGTAAGGTATATTACCAAAAAAGTGTATCACCCTCAGTAGCACCATCATTTTCAACAATGCCACTCTCCCTAGCATGACTAGAGGAAGCTTAGCCAAGAATCTCATACTATTCTCAATGTTCGTTACCGCCTTCTCTTTCTCTGTGTTATGTTTGTGGTCGTCCTCCACCGCATGATAGATATCTATCCCCAGGTATCTAAAGGTTTTGGTCTCCCAGGGTATGTGTAGAATGGGTAGATGTTCCTGTGGAATCCCTTTATATCTCCCCAGGGGGAATATACATGATTTTCTAGGGTTCACTGCAATGACAGGGAGCGACGCAAATCGCTCCAATACTTCTAGGATGTACTGTAGGTTTTCCTCCGGGTATCTCAAGTATAGCAACATATCATCCGCATACAATGATATTAGGTGTGACCCTCCTTTCGTAAAAATCCCCACATCCTCATACTGTTGTCTTAGGTATATCGCTAGGGGTTCCAGTGCAAGAATATGCAGCATCAGGGACCATGGGCACCCCTGTCTAGTACCTCTGCTAAATTGCCATCTTTCTGAAATGACCACTCCCGTCTTCACCCTGGCTAGTGGTGAGCTGTATAATAGTTTCACCCACCTCAGATACTTGGGCCCTATTCCATATTCCTGTAAGGCAGCTGTCAGCCAGAGCCATTTAACGGAATCAAAGGCCTTCACCGCAGCCAGTGAGACAATTGCGACTTCCTGCGCATCTCCTTCTGTTTGCTCTATGACCCGGTGGAGCCGTCTGAGGTTGTCGGATATGTTCCTGTTTGGGACCTATCCATTCCGATCAGGATGTATAAGTTTCCTTATGACCTGTCTCAGTCGCTCTGCCAACACGGCCGTGAGTATCTTGCTGTCCTGGTTCAGCATAGATAGCGGTCTATACGACCCGCAGTCCGTGCTCGGCTTATTGGGTTTAAGAATCTGAATGATTATCGCCTCTCTTAGGGATTCTGGCAATATTCCTGTGTCAAACACTTCATTTAGCATAGCCAGTAGCGGAGGAAGCACTTCCGTCTTATATGTTTTATAGAACTCGCTAGGGAGTCCGTCCACCCCCGGGGCCTTGCAAGTGGGTAATTCCTCAATCACTGCCTATAATTCCTCCAAAGTGATTGGGGCATCTAAGTTCTCCCTCTCCTCATCACTCAATTTGGGTAGGCCAATGTCCTCTAGTGTTTCCACTATTTCACCCCATTCACCTCCATCTTTGTCTCCGTACATTGTCTATAGAACTCGAGGAACCCTTAATTCACTCCATCCTGGGTATCAAGTATCTGTCCTTCTAACCCTTGTATCGCTCTAATCATTGGTCTTGGTGTCTCACTCTTATACAGCCAAGCTTACAACCTCCCTGGCTTATCCCCGCCAGCGTGCTGCCTTTCTATGTATTTACTATAATTTAAGTTACATAGCCTTTCCCAGTGCACTTCGCATTCTTGCCGTAATTGGTTTATAGTGTCGGCCTCTCCTAGGGGGTCATCCCCTCTGCGCATGACTGCCTCTAGTTTTTCCTCTGCCTTCTTCAGTTCTTGCAAAAACCCTCCTTGCAGCCCTTTGGATTTTGCTATCGCTGATCCCCTCACCACCACCTTAAATGCTTCCCATAGGGTGCCGGCTGATTTTACGCTTCCAGTATTGTTTTTGAAATATTCTACAATATCCTTCCTCAGGTCTCCTCTAAATACTGTATCTTTCAATGCTTCAGCTCTCAGTCGCCATGTTGGAATCCCGGCTCTAGGGGCCTGATATCGCCATGTTAAGATCAGTGGTGAGTGGTCTGAAAGGACCCTCACTTTATATTCAGTCTGGACTATCTCCCCTATCACCTCCGGGGAGGCGAACATATAATCTAACCATGTGTACAAGTTATGTGGGGCCGAATAATGCGAGTAATGTCTATCATTTGGGTGATATAGCCTCCATATGTCTTCTAGCTTAAGGTCCCTCAACAGGGTCTTTAGAATTGTGGCTGCAGGAGTAGGTTTGTCTAGCTTCTCATCTGACCTGTCAACCCTGGGATCCAGCGTGCAGTTAAAGTCGCCTCCCCATATGACCACATTCCCAGGTACGGGCTTATTTTACTAGATAAGGTCTTGAAGTAGGCTATATTATCTTGGTTTGGGGCATATGTGTTAATAATACACACTTCCCTATTTTCTATCAGTCCCTGTACCGCTATCATCCTTCCATCCAGCTCTCCCGTAGATTGTAACAACTGAAAGGGGACATGCAGTGCTACCCAGGTGATTACCCCTCTGGCATATGCCGAATACGTTGCCCCCACCGTGGTACCCTTCCATTTTTTCCTAATCACCTCTTGTTTTTCCTTCGTTGAGTGGGTTTCTTGTAGTAGGGTGATATCTATTTTCTGCCTCCTTAGGTACATCATGATCTTATTTCTACATTCCAGGTAACTATCTTAAGGTCCCCCATCATTCATCCATACCCAGTCCCGTCACTATTCCCTTTGTCCACTGTATTTTGTACTGCAGCGCATGGATGTAAACTTGTCCCCTAATTAAAATCACAGCACACCCTCCAGTTCCCTTCCCACCCTCCTCCCTTCCCATTCCCAACTGTAACCCCAACTGTTGCCCTCCATCCTCCCCCCTTTCAACTTCCCCAAACGGTTTCCCAGCTCCATGCCTGGATCTCAGGCTACCCTGCATCTAGCCCTTTTCTCAGTATAACCGGTACTCGGTACTCTGCAGGGGGATACTACTCTTGAGTATCCCAACTAAACTACCTCTAGGGGGTTGGTAGTGCGTCTCCTGGTATTACCTCCTGCTTTGTGCTGACAGCTTATCATGAAGTATGCTCCATACTCTGAACCATCAGTCCCACGTGCAATCCATTATAATCTAGTCCCAATGTCGATATGTGTGACGTGCTTGTCACTCCCTGCATCCGTCTGATGTCTCCATGCAACGTCTTAAAGGCTCCAGTTCACATTTCTGTTTCACTCCCTTTCTGATCTGCCACCCCCTTTGGGCAATTCCTCAAATCCAGCCATGTCGCCACTTCCTCTGGTTAGTCGAAGAATAGGGATTTGTTCTTTAGGAGCACCTTCATTTTTGCCGGGTATAGCAGCATGTATCTATATCCTGCCTCTCGCATTCTCCTCTTCACTGCCACATAATTCAGGTGTTGCCTCTGTACCACGAGTGTGTAGTCCGGTTATATTGTGGCAGTTGTTGATGCTCTGCTTATTGTTCCTCCCTTCTGGAAGTGGTCCAGGACTTGCTCTCTGTCCTTGTAGTTCAATATTTTTGCAATAATCAGTGGAGGTGGGGCGCCTGGTGGCGGTTTTCTTATAAGGGCTCTGTGCAGTCTTTCCACTGCAGGCCCTTGGCTCAGCGCTCCACACATTATCTCATGCAGCAACATGTTCTCGATGTAGTTCATCGGGTCCGATCCCTCTTCCCCTTCGGGAAGCCCCACAATGCGCACGTTGTTTCTGCAAGCCCGTCCTTCTGCTTCATCACTCTATTTTCAAGGTTCTGCACCTGTTGTTGCAGCACATGGTCTTACAGGAACTTGTATTGTCTTTCACTTCTTTTTCCAGGGTTCCTGTGCGCTCCGCCAGTGCACACACATCTTGCCGCAGCAGATTTACATCGATACTCACAGCGTCAATTTTAGACTCCAGAGCAGACCTTAGGTCTGAGATGGCTGTGTCCATCCTACTTCCCATCGTTATTTTCAGTTCTGCTATGGTGTCCAGTATCTGTTGGCTGTTGGGTGCCGTCCTGTCATGTTCTTTAGAACTTTGTTCCTTCCCACCGGCTCCTTCGGTGACTTCTGGTGGTTTATTATACTCCTCGATGGTGGGTTGTTTTCCTTTGGTTTTGGGCAACTTGGACACCATATTTCTTTTGTGGGTGAGCTACCAGTGAGAAATGTCTTGACCTCAGCTTGTCTTGCAGGGCCCTTTGGTTTGTTTCCTAGGTATACCGCCAAGCTTGTTCGCTGCTTCTCCAGTATTGTGTCCACCACCGTCCCGTTCCAAATCAAAGTGTGTCCGGGGGCATGCTAGCACCAGTTTGTTAGGAGTGTAGTTCCAGTGTCCATCCCCTTATAGGCAGGGTAGTTGTCCCCTATCGTCTCAGGGAGCCAGCTTATATTGATGTGGGATCCCACAGTGCACAATGTGTTTGCGACCACCAGGCCAATGGCCGTCGCCGATGCTCTATTTGGTTGTTCCCACACTGGGTTCTCTAATATCTCCCAGTCTCCTGATGCAGCAGTTGTCAGCCTCTAGTGTGTGGGGTGCCTCCCTGCAAACATTCTATTACCAACAAGAATGGCTTCTGGCAGGCTCCTCCCAATCCTCTTTTGGGTCACTTGCACTCCAGCCAGTGATTTCTATTGTGTGCACATTTATTCTCCACCCTTAGTCAGCTCTTCACTTATTTTACGCAGTGTGATGACACTGCTCGAATGTCAGCAATCACTGGTGGTCACTTGCAGTGTTATGGTTGTGTCTGGTGACTCCGTCCATTGGTGGGGTGCTTCTTAGCTTGCCCGCTCGCACAGTGTCCCACTGCTTGGGTCCTCTTGTAGCAGCGGGTGGGCGCAGCTTCCTCACCGCGCCCACTGTCCTGTACCAAAAGGGCTCTGCTGGCTCTTACTGCTTGGCTCATGCGTGCCGTATCCGCACCTCATTCACTCCTGTTCGGGGGTTCTATTTTGTTATTTCACCGCAATGTGCCCGACTGGCGCTGCATAGCTCCATGAGCATCTCTGCTCCGAATCGGATTGCGGCTCACTGTTCGGGCACCCGATCCCTCCTTGCCTGACGTTCCCCTTTGTTCTCAGGCGGCGGCCATCTTTTCTCTCTTGCGGCACCCAAGTCCTTAATGTCCTTCTCGGCACCTATTCAATGCCGGTGGGGACTTTGCAAAATGCCCCATGTTCGGACGTTAGAGTGTCTTATCTTTGCTGATGTTCCCGGCTAGCGCTGCGCAGCTGCTTGAGCACTTTCACCGCAGATCAGATAGCAGCGCACTCGAACCGTCCCTGTCCATTGTTCTTCTTTGTTGTCAGGAGGCGGCCATCTTTTCCTTCATGGTGGTCGGGACCTTCAATTCTTCTTCGGCTCCTATCTCCAATGCAGTTGCACGCCTGCACTTCACCATGTGTCATCATATGCCGCAGGGTTTCATATACATGAGCCTTCAATTACAGTTCTCTAGCAGCGTTTTACACACCGTTTTGCCCAGGATTATGTCCGGATCTGCAGGAGCCTCAGGAAGGACGCGTCTGCCTACATGCCTCCTTAGCCACACCCCCTCTGGGTAGGTAAGATTAGTGCAGAAACGGCAACAACAAATGTTCATTATGGGCCTCATTCTGAGATTGGAGGTAGCCATGGCGCTATTTGCGCCATGGCTGCCTCCAATACCGGGACCGGCACCGGTCTTGTTCAATGGGGACTGACCGTGCAGTCCGACCCTGGCGGGACCGGTAAATCCCCATTGAACAAACCATTCCCCATTCCCATTTGAGCCCCCATGGGCTCAATGGGAATGGGGATGGCACTAATAATGGGCTCGCGACTTGCAAGCCCGTTATTAGCGCCCTGGTCCTTTAGCGGGACCAGTAAGGGACGTGTGGTCAGACCACACGTTCCTTACAGTCCCGCCAAAGGACCTTGGAATAGGGCGGTAAGGGATTACCGGCACCGGTCTCCTTACCGGTGCCCGGTATCCCTTACCGCCCAAGTCGTAATGACCCCCTATGTCTCAACAGAATAAATACAGCAAAGAAAGAAGAGACTGCGGTCCCACGCCATCAGGAGGAGGACTTTAAAAGTACAGAGAACATTTTCAGTATAGCAGAAGAGATTAAAAACAGGCCTGTCACTACAGTTATGACAATTCAAAAGAGACTAAAAGTGCACCATCATTTTATTTTTCAGGAAATCAACCCTGCATTTTATTGGGCTGAGGATACCAAGAGATGCCCCCAGCCACATCATGTTAAAGGAAAAACACAGGCCTATTTTAAGGAAATAACTGGTCACTTTTCCATCTTATCCTCACTTTGCCTCTATTTTGATTTCTACAGGGAGTAACAAACCATATAAGCTATGGATACGGCAAGAAGAAAGAAGCGGAACGGCATGGTCTCCTTCTTTTTGATAAAAATAATAAAAGACAAACAACATAACAAATTCAAAACCTTTTTTAAAGGACGTGCGGATGGAAGACGAATAAGATGTATGTATGTGTATTAACATTGAAACAGAAAAATAAATACAAATTCATTAAAATATGATCCAAATGAGTGGGAATGAGTAGGGCCAGAGATGATGCATGTATGAGCATTCATTCCGGCATCCAAACCTTCGCATTAGCGGTTACCGCTAACAGCGGTGACCACTAATAAGCGGAACCGGAAGTAGCGTCATCGCAAAGAAACGGGAAAGAGCACGGTAGCCATCTTTAAAAACAATCCATTGCCATCCACCACAACCAGAAGTCATCTGACCTCACTACCTTTTGCATTTAACCATGCCAAAAGTTGTGAAGAAAATGGGAGATCGCCAGCGCAAGGAGCGCTTCTACAGAGAGGAGCTGACAATGCTAGCTGAGACACTGCAGGAGCATACAGATGAGGTCTTTGCAAATGAGATGTCCCGTCCAGCACTGCAGCGGAAAAAGCAGATTTGGGCAGAGGTCAGCCAGAAAGTCAGCGCCGTTGGCACCACACCCTGCACACCAAAAGAATGCCGTAAGCGCTGGGATGACCTGCGTTTACGCGTACGCAGGATACGCTATGTAAACCGCAACATGGGGATGGCGACAGGTGGAGGTGGGGAGTCCCCCATCACATTACAACCATGGGAGAAGATATGCGTCACCACCATAGGGGCAGAGTCAATTCACAGAGTCGGGGACATGGAGCGAGGAGCACCGTCATCGGCCGATGCAGGTAGGTGTCCCAAATGATACAATGCTAATACCACCACGATGATGTCCACCTGAACTGACAGTGCAATGATGTAGAGCAGGGTCCACCAGACACATGAGTACAAGACTGCCTACAGGCAGTGCAAAGCATCACCTTGTCCACATGCTGAATGCACCCCATATGTGTAAGGCCACACGCCTCTATGCATCACCCACCCAAAAGGCCAGCAACCCGTATGTCACTCCCCCAATGTCAATCATCTGCCATTCCACATGGATGCAGCCACCCCAATGCATGCCTGTAGACCCATCATTAACCATCTCCCTCTATTGGTCCCCCACAGGCACGCAATCAGACAGTGGGGATGAGGACAGCAGGGAGGAAGATGGAACACCACGTAAGAAGGCCAGGACCGAGGATGGACAACCCCGCCCCTCCACTACAAGGGGTCATAGGCCAACCGGCAGCACATCAGAAGGCCAAGACAACACCACATGCCAGAGCACCAATGTGCTCTACCGCCCCCACTGCAGTGCCCAGAACAGCCACCAGCACCCAAGTGGCAGTGGTAGAAGGGACTGCATCGGCTGCAAGCAGCACAGTGGACGAGACAGCTGCCACAGCAGCAGTCTCTGATGATGAGGAAGAGGATCAGCTGCATGTTGTAACTCCCACCACAGGCCCCCTGCATTCCCCACAACTGTCACCATGCAGCATGCGCGACACCAGCATGCACGGGCAGTCTCCGGATCAATCATGGCCTGCAACTCCCAGCACCACACCAACTGTGCCCGAGGAACAATATGTATTTGAAACCCCTCAAAGATCCACTGCAACCCCAACCACCCAAGAGGGGATCCAGGACATTCAGAGGTGCCAGCAGGAGCTCACTGGCCTGTTGACACAGCACATAACTGAATGTGGGGGTGTAAGGGATGACATCCGGGAATGTGCTGCGTCTTTGAAATCAGCCATTGAGTCATCCTCTAAGGACATTTGTGCCGAATTGGCAGTGGTGCGGCACGTCCTCAGTGAGATGGTGGCAGCGATGCAGGCCATGCGTCCAACAAAGTCATCTGAACAACCAGGTACATCATCAACTTCTAGTTCAACCAGGACCAGCCTCGTGCGGAGGTCTGGCAGGAACCTGCAGAGTTCGGACAGGGGGCACCTGGTGCTGCAAGAGGGGGAGGCCAGTAGGCACAGCCATGCGACCACTGGTGCAGCCTACTGCACACCATGGGGGAGAGTTGAGGGGGGAGGGGTGAGAGGGTGTGTGGGGGAGTTGAAAGGGGAGGGGAGAGAGGGTGTGTGGGGGAGTTGAGGGGGCAGGGGGGAGAGGGTGTGTGGGAGAGTTGAGGGGAGGAGGGAGAGGGTGTGTGGGGGAGTTGAGGGGGGAGGGAGGAGAGGGTGTCTGGGGGAGTTGAGGGGGGAGAGGGTGTGTGGGGTGGAGGGCTTGTTCACTTTGTCATAAATCTTCAATACACATTTTGGTAACTCATAATTCACATGTGTGGACATTGCTTATTGCAAACGTGTGCTTTATTGCTGAACAGTCTACAGTGTCCATGTCCCTGACACACCCAGTGCCCCGAGTGCCATCTCCATGTCACACTCCCCGTCCATGAGTGCTAGAAACATTGGTTGATCAGAGTCTGCTCATGTCACGTCCCTCCTGTGCATCGCTGCCTCCCTGAGGTGCTGCCCCATCCCCACCCTCCTCATCCTCATCGTCAGGGGGTTGCAGTACAGCGTCAGGGGGTGGGGGCACATTCCGTCTGATGCACATATTATGTAGCATGACACATGCCATGACGATCTTTTCCACCTTCTCACGGTGGTACAGGAGTGCCCCACCAGAACTGCTAAGGCAGCAAAACCGTGCCTTCAAGAGGCCAAATGTCTGCTCAATCACCACACGGGTACGTGTATGTGCACGATTATAGTTCTCCTCGTTCCTGTTCTGTGGGTTGCGGACTGGGGTAAGGAGCCACCTCTTCAAGGGATAGCCTGCATCACCTGCATGTGGGCAACAATGTATATGTGTAAGTCATTACATCATATGGGACTTCATTAAGTGACACCATAGAATAGATTAATTTGTTCATTTCAACCCCATTTCCATGCATGAATGGAGACACACGATGTGACTGCCATGTGTGTATTCCTCTAATGGACTGGTGTGCTTGCCATCAACTAGTGGGCTCAGGGGGGTCCAGTTTCTTGTGAGTGCTCATGCATTGTGTTAGTCCACGGCGGTTGTTTCTGTGATCTGGCAGATGTCCAGTGATGTGTATGCTTTTATCCTGGCACCGTTGATGTCGGCCTCATGATGGTCTCACTATGCACAACAAATGGTGTCATGCAATTCAGTTGGGCCTCTGTGTCAGTGTAGTGGTGTATGATGTATTTGACCCTCATGTGACTACTCCTTTGTACGCAGTAATGGGAGACTGTCCTTTCAGTTGATGGTGTTTGGTGCTGTGTATTGGCCATAGTCATTGCTTGTAGCTGCATTGTGTTGAAGGGGATGCAATCTGATTTGGTACAGTGCACATGCAGATGGCTGTGGAATGGTTGTGACACTGCTTCATTTACATGGTAGGACTGCTTACATCTTGCATTATGTGGTCAGGTGTCAGGTCCAGTCTGGGCTGCTTTGGGGTATGAGCATGGTCCATTCCCTCTGGCACTCGCAGCCAGGTGAAGTATGCATTCCCCCCCCATCTCAGCCAGGTGAAGTATGCATCTCCCCCCATCTCAGCCAGGACAAGTATGCATCTCCTGCCCCCCCATCTCAGCCAGGTAAAGTATGCATCTCCCCCCCCCATCTCAGCCAGGTGAAGTATGCATCTCTCCCCCCCCATCTCAGCCAGGTGAAGTATGCATCTCTCCCCCCCCATCTCAGCAAGGTGAAGTATGCATCTCCCCCCCCCCCATCTCAGCCAGGCGAAGTATGCATATGTACCCCAATCACCTACTCACATCACATTTCCATGGGTCTCATATGCGACTCAGCGAGAAGCCAGGATCTCTGCCCTGCATGTCGCTCCATGTAGCCTGGTATCGTGGAGTTCCGCAGGACCATTGAATCATGAGTTGATCCGGGGAATCGGGGACAACAATGTGTGATGATCCTGTTTGAGTCACATACCCTTTGCACGTTGATTGAGTGGTATATCTTACGGTTGCGGTACGCTACCTCGATGGCATGTGGGACCACCAATTCCACATGGGTGCAGTCGATGGCGCCAATGCAACCAGGGATGCCGGCCAGTGAATGGAAACCTACTTTGGTGTTTGAGATCTCCTTGGCAGACCGTGGTAAGGAAATGTGGTCGTTTGTGTGCTTGAGGAGGGCATCAAGCACTTGGTTCAGCGTACATGAGAATAATGGTTGTGAAATGCCATGCATGTGCCCCACTGTGTGCTGGTAGGTGCCTGTGGCCAGGAAGTGGAGCACAGACACTACCTTCAGTAGGGGTGGGGTGGCGGTGCGTGTTTCAATCAGGCGGACAATGTCGTCATGTATCATGTCCACAATGGTGGTGATGGTGTCCCGGTCCAGACGGTACAGGGTGTGGATCTGCTCAGGGGTTAGGTTGAATGGACTGGCTCTGATGGGTGGGATTGGGGGCTGCCTGCGTGGTGCCACTGGCTGCACTGGTGGGGCATGCTGGCCCTGCCTTGCCCTTGTTCTCCTCCTGCATCTCCTCTGTGCTGCCTGTTGTTGTTGTTGTTGTTGTTGTTGTAGTAGCACTTCCACTGCAATCAAGTCCTCCAGCATCTGCATTGCTAGTAGTATTGGAATCATTGTGGAGTGTGACTGGGTGTGGGACGGGGTGGGGTGTGCTCCTTTTGTGCTGACCAAGTCTGTATTGCCTCCACCTGTGCTGATTGTGTGCACCTGTGGCAGTTGGAAACACTGCACATGGCCGTTTACGGGTGGTCCGCGATGCCGGTATTTGCACCATGGCGGTAAGGTACTTTACAGCCTTCACTAAGGCGTTAATTGCATGTCTGCGTGACTCGTAATGTTCCCCTGTTTGCTCCATGCCGGTATTTGCGGCATGGGTGGTCACGTACCCGCGCACTTGGCGCTTTTAGCGGCACCGTTAATTACGGTGCCGCTAATATCGGTTTATCAGGTCATAATCGGCCAGAGCGGTAAGCAATGCCGGTAATCCTTTACCGGCATCGTTATTCACTTACTGCCCGGGTCGTAATGAGGCCCATAGTGATTTAATTGAGCATTTTTTAAATATTCATATTTTGTGTACAAAGGTTGTAAATGAGCCAGGGCTGACTCACACCCTTATGGAAATGTAGCCTTGAACCAGAACTCATTGAACTGACACACATATAATGCTTGTGTTTTTTTAGTAGGGAAGCTAACCCGTAGGTCCAAATGACAAACACCAGTTGAAGAAATTGACAACTGACCAGGTTTTGAGAACAGCCATTTTTCATGGTATTTGTGCATGTTTTGTTGAAGTCAGTTACTAGAGAAGCACTTCATTAAATTATATGACATTGTGGGCTAGTTAAGCCCCTGGTTGTTTAAGTTAAGGAAAGGTATACATTTTAAAAGATTGTTGTTTTGCCAAGGAATTTGCCAAGGAACTATATGTGACTAAACCATATTGTGGGTTTACTGTTTTACACTAGAAGTTGTCCCCCGTCATTGCACATATGTGAACTAAGGAGGTTCCATTAGGTCACTTTTTTAAATAACACAAGCCACTTCCCATTTTAAGGAGTGTGCTAGTTATTTTGGAGTTAATGTTAGATACCTTCTCTGTTAGGCACACGCTAGAGTACCCCCGATTTGTTAATCCCATTTTAAAGCAATATAGGCATTTTTTATTAGTGATAAATGGGACATTTTGAAAGAGTATATACCATAAAGCATGCATGGGCCAGTTACACAGATGAGGAAAAGGCAATGGAAAGAAACCATTTTTAAAAAATCTCGACACAGTAATGGAAAATAATAAGGGGGAATAGGAAAGGTGCTTTGCTAAAAGGTTTCAGTGCGCTACCAAAGGGAAGAGCAGATGCACACAGTTTATTTTAATAGAATTTGAAACAGAAGGCAAGGAAGTATTTCAGCAGAGGGAAATGGGAAAGTGATTATAGAAGGGGAGAAGGAGAATGAGAAAGGGACACAAAATGATTAGGAGAGCAAAAGTAATTCATAGATTACAAATGAAAGCACAGGCGAGTGCTATAAGTAACCAGAACAGTGAGAACATACATTGGTAATTAAGGGCAGAGCGGGGAGGAATGAGATAAAAATACAGAGTCATAAGGATATTACACATGCAGACTCAAGCATATACACCAATGCCACAGCAAATTAGACAAGCTTTGAGAGGGGGGACAGTATCTCTCCCACTGAAAAGCACAGATGCATTAAAATAAATAAATAAGCCTAAAATCACCACAATTTGTGAAAAATTCTCTGAGAATAAAAATGTCATTATAAGTGTAAATTACATTAAAAAGTAGGTTAGCACAATAGTAAATTATACCAGATTAAGCACAGTGAATATTTATGGGGAATAGCAAGAATTAAGGAGATAAAACAGCCTTTTCAGCAACAATATTAAAAGTGTTACACACAATATAGATTTTTAAAAAAGCATGATTTAATTAACTGCTGTATTGAGGAGAGTTCTCAGTAAATAACTAAGGAGAAAGCATGCACTAGTTTAGGGATTAGTTATGAAGAGACACAAGAAATCACACTAGGGGCCTCATTACACGGTATGCGGTAAGGGATTACGGGCACCGGTAAGGGCACCAGTGCCGGTAATCCCTTACCGCCCTACTACGAGGTCCCTTAGTGGGTCCCTTCCTTAACGCCTGGTTTTTCCAGGCGTTAAGGAAGGGACCCGTTGAGGGACTTCAGAGCTAATAACGGGCCCGCTACTAGCGGGCCCATTATTAGCTCCTTCCCCATTCCCATTGAGCCCTATGGGGGCTCAAACGGGAATGGGGAATGGTTCCCAGAATGGGGACTTACCGGTCCCACCAGGGTCGGAATGACCTGGTAAGTCCCCATTCCAGGAACACAGACCCGGACCCGGAATGCGGTAAGGGGGTAGCCATGGCGCTAATAGCGCCATGGTTACCGCCTACCGTGTAATGAGGGACTAGGTCTTAAGGCCTGAACATGTAAAGGAGTGTGCCATTAGGTTAAAGGAGTACTTTTTATAGAGCACAAACCCTGATTAGTATGATTTTCAAGAATAAGGTTTGCATTATTTAGATTTTTGCAGGGTTTGTTAAAATGGAACATATTCATGAATAAGTACAAGCAGGCTCGGAGCTGACAAGGAAAAACAAGGAAGGCTTGGCACAATTATTGAGCATGATATGGATTACTATTATGCATGATGAATTGATTTATTGGGAGAAGTAGAGAGAAATACAATTAGGAGATGTGAAAAGGGAAGACATTTTTCATGAGATTGGGGAAAAAAAGAGATAATTAGGTTATAGTCCCTGTCACAATATGCTTTTAAGGAGACGGGACATGACACACATACACACATACACACATGCACAAACATGAACACACACGCCCACACACATGCACAGACACACACACCAAGCCATGCACACACATGCACATGCACACGCACACACACGCACACATGAACACATGTACACATGCACACACATGCACAGACACACACATGCACTGACACACACACACACACCTACATACACTCACACATAAAAACACATTTAGGTAGTCAGAGAAGGAATTCAATACTGCAATGAGAACACACACACATATAGGATGCTTTCACTTTACATTGGGAATACCAGTTAAGATCATTATGTCTTTCTATAATACGATATAAGAGTAGCTGGATTTTTGGAGAATATAAATTGAAAAGGGATACCTTGAATTTACAGGCTCAAAAAGAGACAGGAAGGGTATACACTATAAAGCTTCATATACGAATGGTAAGGATTCCTACTGGCAAGGCCAGGTAGGAGAGTGTGCATTCAATTCCCAGAAGGGGCAAAGAAAAGAGAAGACAATACATCCACTAAGACAGTGGACGAAATATGTACATAGGGGAACAAAATAGTACACACATGTAAGGGATTATAATATGTATAATAGAAGAGTTTGTGTTGTGTTTAGACTAATTTATATAAGATAACAATAAACAGTTAAAACGAAAAGCGCTGAAGTAAGAAGATCCTAACCAAAAGATTGACGTCAATCCAGGAAGTGAAATAAATAAATAAGTAAATAAAAAATGATGAATGAACGAATGGATATTAAAGCAACAGAAAACACAAGTTGATAAAAGGTGTAAATAAAGGCAGAAAAGATATACATATATATCTTAGATTAGGAGAATACAATATGGTTGAGGACACTGTTGATTCTTTTGACATATCTTTAATGATACCCCCCATGTTGAGATAGAGCATTACATTTAGGGGATGACTGATATAGGGATCAATAGGTACACTGCAATTGGGTGAGTGTGGACACTGTGTGTAGTGGTCGAATATTGAACACTGGTCAAATATTGACCAGAGGGGGGCAATGTATAGGGGTGCCTACCGCTCCCCCCTCAACTGAGTACAGATAACATGATAGGCAGATCAAATGGTTCTAGCATTGCAGAAATCAGGATTATAGTGCCTTTATTTAAGGTAAAAAGTACATATGGCACTGTGCATATTTGGGTTAGGATGACCCAGGAAATTAAGGGTGCTTTAAATATCACACACATACCATATGTGTATAAAGATATATTATGAATAGGGGATACAAAGTGAGAGATGCCTAAATAAATAAATAATAGCTCTCTGAAGAATAAATACAGTGTCAGACAAAGATATATTTCAAAGTGTTTTCCAGGTGTGAGAGACTAGGGGGGGTCATTACTAGTTTGGAGGTAGCCATTAGCGCCATGGCTGCCTCCAAACCCGGGTCCGGGTCCGGTCTGGCTGAATGGGGATTTACCCGGTAATTCCAACCTTGGAGGACCCGGTAAGTCCCCATTCAGTAAACCATTCCCCATTCCCATTGGAGCCTCTATCGGGCCAGACCAGCTGCTCCTGCTGTGACCTGCTAAGGGGCCTCAGAATAGGGCGATAAGGGTTTACCGGCACCGGCATCCTTACCAGTGCCCGTAAACCCTTACCGCACAAATCAGAATGACCCCCCATGACTCATGTCAAGAGTTTTCAGATAAGCAACAGAGGCTGGTACATTGGAGATAGTGTTTGGCAGCATCTTGCATTGAAGTAATTTGGTTTGTGAGGTTAAAATTGGAACTTGCAAGACAAAGCAGACAACATTAATGATGAAGCCAGATAAAGCAAGGGAAAGTTGGATACATTTATCTATGTTCTTAATGAGGAGGGCCTAATGTGTCACGAGTGTTGGGAACCAGCGTATTATCCTCTAAATCTGATAATTCAATGTCCACCTCCCCTTTCTCCTCACCTGTCTCTTCCGGAACGGGGTTTCGTCTGGAGGTCTTGGTCTGGGGCTTCTTTTTCTTTGTGAAGAGGAACGGCCGTCCGCGGGAAGAAGCCACCCTGATCCCCTGATAAACAGGGAAGCAGCCGGCCCCCTTCCCGCAGAAACCAGAATGAGAGGAAAAAAGCAGCCGCTTAAAAAAAACCTCTCTACGGATGTAGTTGGTACCAATGCTGAGCAGGATAATCAAGGTAAGTCTTTCTCGGTGCAGCAGTAGGCTGGAGAATCCGGTGAAGCTGATCAAGGAGCAGTGCGAGAGACCGGAGTGGAGAAACCGCCAAGAATCAGGAACGGGAGAAAGGAAGGAGAGGAGAGAAGTGGAGCGAAAGGATACCGCGATAGAGGTTGTGTGAATGGCAACTGGAGTAAGGTAAGGAAAACAAAGTAGCACGACAACAAGGCATAGGAAACAAAGTTGCAACGCACAGAGCCCAGGGGAGGGTGTGGTTAAATACAGGAACAAGAGAAAAAGACTAGACCGTCAAACCAGGAAGTGAAGAGAAAAAACACGGAACATTCTAATGGCGCCGCCAACGCCAAGCCTTCCATAACCGCCAGCGACCACCAAAAAACGGTGGCATGACAGTATGCCCCCTCCCAAGGGACACCCCCCCCGGCTTCCCCGGGAACAGACGGTGAAACCGCTGAATCAACGCTGGAGCGTGAACATGAGACACCGGTTCCCAGGAGTCCTCCGAGTGTGGATACCCTTTCCAGTGGATGAGATACTCCAAGCGACCCCGCCGATAGCGGGAGTCACGAACGGAGGCCACCTCATACTCATCGGAAGGAACCGCCTTGGGGACCGGGTCCTGTGGCAAAGGGCGATGGTAGGGATCACCCTTACATTCCCTCAGGAGAGAGGAATGGAATACGGGATGGAGACGGTGCATGTGTTTAGGCAACTGAAGGCGGAAGGCCACGGGGTTGATCTGGTGTAGTATAGGGAAAGGACCCAGGAACCGGGGAGACAGTTTAGAGGGGCGAAGCCAGCGAGGCAGAAACCTAGTAGACAACCAGACCTTGGTGCCCCTTTGCCAAGCTGGAACGGGCTGGCGCTTAAGATTGCAGTATGATCGATACCGAAGACTGCTCGCCCGCAAACTTCCCGTGGCAGACTTGTGAGCCTCTGAGATACTGGTAAGTAAGGCATCCACAGATGGAGTGGTAGAAGGAGGGAAGGAGAGAGAAGGAATAAAGCTGGGATGGAAACCATAGGAACAAAAAAAAGGACTGAGACCAGTGGCACTGTGCTCGGCATTGTTATAGGCAAATTCTGCGGTGACCAGCAGACTAACCCAATTATCTTGTTGGGCGTTTGTGAAGCATCGAAGATACTGCTCCAGCGTGGCATTGGTTCTTTCAGTCTGCCCGTTAGTCTGAGGGTGGAAACCAGATGATAAGGCCCGTTCCATTCCCAGTCTCTCACAAAGCTCCTTCCAGAACCTTGAAGTATACTGTGAACCTCTGTCAGAAATAATCTTGTCCGGAGTACCATGTAAGCGAAATATTTCTCTGGCAAATACAGCCGCCATCTCAGCGGCCGTGGGAAGACCAGCCAAGGGAGTGAAATGTGCCATCTTAGTGAAGCAGTCGACAGTTACCATGATGCATGAACAACCTTCCGAAGGTGGCAGATCCACAATAAAATCCGTGGAAATAATGCTCCAGGGTCTCTTGGGAAGGTCCTGTTGTTGGAGAAAACCAATCGACTTTTGAGTGCAATGTTTGGATCGGCAGCATACCGGACATGACTTGACGTAGGTTGAAACATCTTTGGCCATACCGGTCCACCAGAACTTACGATGAAGCAATTCCAAAGTGTTCTTAACACCTCTGTGTCCTGCCGTTGGATCATCGTGGCACCACCTTAAAGCCGATTGACGGGTGAATCTGTCTGGCAGAAATAATCGCTGTTGCTTGAAACATAAACCATCTTTAAGGGATAGATCCTTTGAGAGAGGAGAGGTGGACCGCGTGGCCTTGCGGACTCTTTCTAAGAAAGACTCCACTAAACAGATTACTTTGACTTCAGGAAGCATGAGACTGGGAAATTCTTTCTGAGACATGTCTGAATAAGGCCTTCTAGAAAGAGCATCAGCCAGTATGTTCTTGGAACCTGGTAAGTAGGTCAATGTGAAATCATATTGGGAGAAAAAATGCGCCCAACGAGCCTGACGGGAGTTGACACATTCCATCTTTTGCAGTACTTTAAGATTCTTGTGGTCAGTTCTGATTTCAAAGGGATGGTTAGCCCCTTGTAGAAGATGTCTCCATTCTTCGCATGCAGATTTCATGGCCAGGAGTTCTTTTTCTATCACTGAATAGTGTGTCTGACTGTCATTCAGTGTATTGGACATGTAGGCAACCGGATGTTCCAAACCTTCATGTTCCTGTAGAAGGGCTGCACCTATCGCCGCAGAGGAGGCATCAGTCTCCACAATGAATCTTAGATGCTGATCTGGTTGATGAAGTACCGGGGCAGAGCAGAATTCCTCCTTAAGTCGTTGGAAAGCTCGGTTTGCCTCAGAAGACCAGATAAAAAAGCATTGAAGACTTTTTTAACAGCTTTGTAATGGGAAGTACTCGATCCGAGAAACCTTGGATGAATTTGCGATAAAAATTGGCTAGCCCTAGAAATCTTTGGACTTCTTTGATGGAATGGGGTGTTGGCCATTGCAATATGGCGTCGATCTTAGCGGGATCCATGCGGATTCCTTCCGAAGACAGAATAAAGCCAAGATAGTTGACCTCGGATGCTTGGAAAATGCACTTATCACCATTGGCTTTTAGTAGATTGTCTTGCAGTCTTTGAAGGACTTGTTGGAGGTGATCCGAATGGAGTTGGGCGTCTTTTGAATAGACCAGTATGTCGTCAAGATAGACGACGGCACAATGAAAAAGTAGATCAGAAAAGATACGATCCATGAATCTTTTAAATATTGCTGGAGCGTTGACTAGGCCAAAAGGCATGACACAATATTTGTAGTGTCCGAAGGGAGTGCGAAAAGCAGTCTTCTATTCATCACCGGATCGTATCCGCAAAAGGTGGTAGGCTCTTCTTAAATCGATTTTAGAAAAGATCTTTGCTCCTTGTACTGCTTCCAGAATGTCTCCAATCAGTGGCATGGGATACCTATCCCTAAGCGTGACTTGGTTTAGGCCCCTATAATCGATGCAAGGACGAAGCTCATTGGAACCCTTCTTTGGAACAAAAAAAAGTGAAGCCCCTGCAGGGGAGAATGAAGGTCGGATCAGGCCATGATGTGAATTAGAATCCAGATATTCCTTGAGAGCCTTCTTTTCCTTGGGGGAAAGGGAAAACATTCGTCCAAAAGGAACAACAGCATTGTGTTGGAGAATGATCTGACAATCCTCTGGTCTATGAGGAGGTAACTCCTGCGGGCCTTCGTCCGTAAACACCTCTTGGTAGCCGAGATATTCTTTAGGGATGCTGTTTACCTTCAACATATCTAAACTGGAGGTTATATCTGGTAAAATGTGGACAGAAGTATGCAGGGTCTGTGAAGAACATGACTGACGACAAAAAGTTGAGGTAAATGACAATTGGTTCTTTGTCCAATCAATGGTCGGGTTATGCTTCCGAAGCCAAGAGACCCCCAGGATTACTGGAAAATGAGCTGCTCGGATGAGGTCGAATTGAATGGTTTCGTTGTGATGTAGGATCTTCATCTGCATCGGAGGTGTGGTATGGGTGATTAGACCCGAGCTGAGGGGTCTACCATCTACACCTTCCACCTTTTGGTCCTCGTCTTTCTGCAAACGGCGAATGCCGACCTTTTCCGCCCAAACCAAGTCCATAAAGCAACCAGCAGCGCCGCAGTCCAATAGTGCCAGAACCTCATAGGACTGCTGAGAGATACATAACTCTACTCCGACTACCATGAGACGGTTGTCTTCTGTTGTAAGCATGGGTGTGACTGATAAAGAAACAAAGGGACCAGGAAATCCCCCTCGGTAACTCGTCCCTACTAGCTCCGAGGAATGGCGTTTCCCGAACGTCTTGGCGGTACATTAGGACAATCTCTAAGAACATGTTGGTTAGATCCACAATACATACACAGGTTGTTCTCCCTGCGTCTTCTTCTTTCTTCCGAGGTGAGTGGTCCTCGAGTAGTCCCAATTTGCATTGGCTCCTCTTTCGACGTACAGGTAGGAGGAGAGGTAATCCCAGGATCAGGAGTAGCAGGAAATGCACGCTGTTTTCTACGTTCAGACCGCCGTTCTGAGAGACGGAAATCCAGCTGTACCACTGTAGATCACAAGTCGGTTAAAGTAGCTGGTCTGGTTACCCTTGCTAATTCATCCTTAAGGTCTTCCCTCAATCCTCGGCGAAAAATGGTGTACTGAGCGTTCTCTTGCCAGCCTGCGTCTGCAGCCACCCGTTTAAAGCGGGAGATGTAGGACAGAAGATCGGAACTTCCCTGTCGAATATCCAGTAACTGTTCACTGGCGACTACCGCAGACCTCTTGCCTTTCAAAGGCCAATTTGAACTGGGCGGTGAACCCGGCATAATCGTGTAGTAACAGGCTGGCACCGGTCACAAGCGGAGTAGCCCAGGAAAGAGCGTTACCCGTAAGATTAGATATCAGAAACCCTATGCGGGCTGCATCTGAGGCATATGTCTGAGGTCTGCAGGTGAAATAAATTATGCAAGCCTCCATGAATTCTTTAAATCCAGTAGGTGAACCGTCATATTTACCGCAAGGTAAGGGCATGGGAGGCAGATCACTCCGGGACTGTTCGAAGTGGTCGACTCGCTGTCTTAGAGCAGCGTTTTCGGCTTTCACAGCCTGTAATTCTAAAGTCACATTCTGCATTGCTGTGAGCAGCTCTTGGACCTGTTCCGGAATAGACATTGTAATCTCTTTCTGGCGTTGCAAACTGTCACGAGTGTTGGGAACCAGCGTATTATCCTCTAAATCTGATAATTCAATGTCCACCTCCCCTTTCTCCTCACCTGTCTCTTCCGGAACGGGGTTTCGTCTGGAGGTCTTGGTCTGGGGCTTCTTTTTCTTTGTGAAGAGGAACGGCAGTCCGCGGGAAGAAGCCACCCTGATCCCCTGATAAACAGGGAAGCAGCCGGCCCCCTTCCCGCAGAAACCAGAATGAGAGGAAAAAAGCAGCCGCTTAAAAAAAACCTCTCTACGGATGTAGTTGGTACCAATGCTGAGCAGGAAGAGATGACTGAGATCCCGGGAATGCAGGAAAAACCGGAGCAGGATAATCAAGGTAAGTCTTTCTCGGTGCAGCAGTAGGCTGGAGAATCCGGTGAAGCTGATCAAGGAGCAGTGCGAGAGACCGGAGTGGAGAAACCGCCAAGAATCAGGAACGGGAGAAAGGAAGGAGAGGAGAGAAGTGGAGCGAAAGGATACCGCGATAGAGGTCGCAGTGAATGGCAACTGGAGTAAGGTAAGGAAAACAAAGTAGCACGACAACAAGGCATAGGAAACAAAGTTGCAACGCACAGAGCCCAGGGGAGGGCGTGGTTAAATACAGGAACAAGAGAAAAAGACTAAACCGTCAAACCAGGAAGTGAAGAGAAAAAACAAGGAACATTCTAATGGCGCCGCCAACGCCAAGCCTTCCATAACCACCAGCGACCACCAAAAAACGGCGGCATGACATAATGTGCTTCAAGCAGACCATTTTGAGAGACCAGCTGTATTATTTGGCACCATATAATAGAGTTAATATATTTTTCCAACAGTATAAGGCACTAACTAACTTGGCAGGGCCTCAAAAATCAGATAAAGAGTAGACATTGATGTGACAAAGGTGTTTTTGGCAGAAGTTGAGAACTGTCATAAATGTGTCTAAAATAAGATTATCAGTTTTGTGTGTCAGAGAAAATTGTATATGCCAGCTATAACTAATGTGTGCTCGGTGTACCCCAGACCATAAAAGCAGGGGAAAGGCAACATGTCTTTGGGTGTGTGCATAGCATGGCTTGCAACTACAGCTAATAATGAGGCTGAGAACCTCCCAGACACCTGATTTTCCACTGCTCCACATGTCCACTGTTGGGATCTGGGCTGTTTGACCGAAGTGTAATTATTTGTGGCAGAATTGACCGTAGCCAATTTTGCTGCGAATCGATTTGCATTTCTGCCAAACAACCCAAAATGTACCTTTCACCACCGCTTACCCCCTCCCCAACTTACCTGCTTGCTAGCCGCCGCTTCCCCTGAAACCCTGCAGCGTTGGATCCGTCCCTCCAATGCCGGTCAGATCCCATGCTGCATGGTCCCTTTTTCTTTTTTTGCTTTTTCCAGTCCCCTGTCTCCAACTTTGAGGAAGCGGGGGACACTCTAGCAACCCCAAGCCCAGAACTGGGGAGTGGGGGATACCCCCTTAAGCCCCCCTCGACAAGTTCAGTATTTTTAAAAATCGATCGAACAGTACTTTAGGTGCTACCCAGTTTGACTGATAAAAATCGATCGAATGGTAAAATTTGACTGATTTTGGCCAGTACTGTCCTGATGAAGGCCTGCCCACACAGCTGCATCTTA
This sequence comes from Ambystoma mexicanum, assembly GCF_040938575.1. Lineage (NCBI taxonomy): Eukaryota > Metazoa > Chordata > Amphibia > Caudata > Ambystomatidae > Ambystoma > Ambystoma mexicanum. The sequence continues at coordinate 639,056,648 of NC_090925.1, forward strand.
CAGCTTTTTCTCTAGGCCGAAACACTGTTGTGTCGACGATCATACCAGCTGAACAATGCACAGTTCAAGTATTGTTGTTTGTTTGTTTTTCTCAAAATGTCCATGAAACTATGTTTATGTTCATTCTATAACTGCACAATTGAATAAACCATTCCTTGATAAATGTTATTAAATACATTCAGTTCAGCAATTCTATACTCATGACAGTGAAATGTGTTCATATGTAGGATTGGTGTGACCTCTCAACCTGAATTTTCCTTTTTGTTCACTAACATTCCCTTGCCTGCCACAGCTCCCCCACCACCCATGCCGGGTCAATATCATAATCTCCCTAACCCCAAAGTGTCTGCTGCTGCAAGGGGTAAGGCATCAGAGGGAGACAATACATATCCACAGAAGCAGTTAGTAGATGCACTAAGAAAGGTGGAGGGTGAATTGGTCTGATTAAAGATAGAAAGGAGAGATGGACAACAGACTTCTGTAGGGACAGACAAATGGAGAGCGGGGGATATTTTGTTTTGGATTGATAGTACAGCCATCAAGGATGTGCACAAAGAAAAGGAAAGAGAGAAAGGCAGAGTCAAGAGGAGAGTATGGGGTATGGTACGGTACGGTCAGATTATGAATAGGAGGGAGAAGAGGAGTGGGACACTGTAGATGAGTTAGAAAAGGAGGAGAAGCCACCTGTGATTTCCCTATGTGTAGAAAGTGTGTGGGGACCTAGGTTACGGAATAGGTACAGGCTTATGGAAACAGCTAAAAGATTTGTGGTGGGAAGATTGAAGTTGGGGAAAGGGATAGGAACATAGTTCCACTATTACACAAGGGACCGGGGAGAGCACAGTATATACCATGGACAGACAGTGTTAAAAATAACCTCATAAAGGCACTCCTGCCTCTCACTGCTGGAGCGGGCAAGTGGATATACACCTTTGAGAAACAAACAGCCGGTAATACTTTGGCTGTAGGGGATTTGAAAAGCTTCTTCATGTCGATACTGGGAGATAAGGCTGATGACATATGGGTTAGAGCTGGGTATCCGGGTATGATGCCGGGTGAAGTTAGTCACAAGGGAGTGCATTTCAATGATATTAGGTCACAAGTGTGGGTGGCGTTATGCGTACATATCCAGATAGGCCTGATCTCCAGTCAATCAAGCATAGGGCGATGCAAGAAGAGGAGGATCCTGCCCAATATATACTAAGTATACAAGATATGTGGAGGGCAGAAACGGGAAACTCTTGGGACCGAGCGATTCAAATTTTCTATTTCTTAGTTAATAGAGGCCTTCCCAAGGAAGTACAGAAGGTGATTGATAAGATAGTGGGTATTGAGGTGAAGGTTTGGCGGAAATTCAGTCTATTGTTGTTCATCATTGTAAATGGTTGAAAGAAAAGGAAAAGGAAGTGACACAGTGAGGAGGTGAAAAAAAATTGGGCAGGTGTCTATCCACCCCAGTACCAACGAGGGGTCTCCGAGGGGGATTCCAGTGGCAGTCCCGGGGAGGATAGCTCAGAAGCAACGCGCGTGCCTTGGAAGCAAAATGACACGTAGCAACACAGGTTCGATCCCCGGGTCCGCGCTTAGAAACTTGTAGGTGTTTAAGCGCATTATAAATGCGCAACTAAGACAAAACCAATTAAGCAACCAAAAAACAAAAAAAAAATACAAAACAATTCCTGTAACAGCGCCTCGATGCCTGCGGGCGGTCTGAGCGCTTTAAAAATGTAAAAAAATAAAATAAATAGAGGAGGATTTTCAGGACCCAGAGGGAGATGAGGGGCGTTTGGAGTGATGAGGCCTCAGTGAGGAGGAGCAAGTCAATGTTGGACATGTGGAAGAATGGTCATTTTTCAAGGGAATGTAGAAGTAGGCAATCATTTGCCTATCCTCAACAGCAGACGTATGCTTATCTCCAGGGAGGCCCAGCTTCATACCCCCAGTCATATAGACAGCCTCCCCAGCAATTCCTTATGGTGCACCATTGCCAGAAGCCACACCTGCTCCTCCACCATCCTTTCCACAGTTTCCAGCTCCAGGCTCCAGTATTGTGCCACTGTATGTAGTGCATCAAGGGCAACAGCAGGGTCCCCAAATACCAAACAACAATGCTGTTCTGAATGGCACAGTGACGCATTATCGGGGGGCAACACGGGTTGGAGGGAACCCATTTGTCTTCCCCAGAGCAAACATTTATCCAGATTAAGACAGCCCACAGAGAGCCTTAGCATGCCCAGTCCAATCAGTAACTGCTGAACCAGAAGAGGAACCCTTGGTGGGTGTGGATATATAAATCATTCATTTCTATGGTGAACACCGGTGTGACCAAATCATGCATTATTGTGGCAGGATTCCCTTTATCTGGCGAGGTCATGGATATGCAGGGCTTTTCTGGGGCAATTCAATTGGCTCCTTTTATGAAGAAGTTACCCATTAAGGTAAGGGGCAGAGAGGTGTGGGCCCTCTTGTTGCACTCCATTGTGACCATGATTAATTTGTTGGGAAGGGACATTTTGAGTAAGCTCTACATGACTATCTCGTTCACTAAAAGAGGTGTGGTATGTTTGACACCTGGTACGTGCACCGTGAGGGTAATGTTGACCTTACATGCATTGGGCATTGAATCTGCAGCAAGAGGAATACCAGTGGCCCCTGATCTGTTTCTGTACGGAATTACAATACTACTCAATGCAGTGCCACAAGTGGCTAACAAATATTGGCGAGTACCTTCTGAATTCTTGTTTAGGCCTGCTCAACCCCAGGAAGTAGTTGTAGGAGCAAACATTGTACTTGATATAGGAGTCCTAGTGTCAGAGGATAGGATTGTTTTAATAGCAGTTGATTCTGATAAAGATAAGTGGTTCACAGTTTTGTGTATTGACCCTACGATACCAATGAAACATCTTTCATCTGAGGATCTTTTCGAGAATAAAGAAAATGAGGGGGAAATAATATTGGACGTATGTGTCGTTAGTGAGAATATGATACAATACCCACACGTGGCTTGTTACATGTTGTTGGCAGGGACCACTCCCTCCTTTGCTTCAGAAGATTTGTCTCATGTATCTGATAAGTTGTTGATGAATAATCTGCATGATGTAGGACTCTTATGGAGCATTGCACCAATACGTATCACCTTAAAACCTGGTGCTGTGTTGCCCTGAGTGAAGCAATATCCCTTGTCAAGGGCGGCGGAGGAAAGAATGTATGACACTATCATGGCCCTTTTGCATCAAGGCATTTTAGTGCCATTTAATTTGTCTTCTAATACAGCTATTGACCTCATGGAGAAATCAAAGGGAGCTAGTTGGAGGATGATTCAGGATTCAGGCCCCCTCAATTATGTTTTACAAGCAGTGGTTCCAGTGGTTTTAAACCCTTCAACCATATTATGTAAAATACCTGTTGAAGTGACCCACTTTACTGTGGTGGATTTGAAAAATGCCTTTTTCTCAGTGCCCTTTCAATCAGGTTTGTAATACGTCAAAGCATGTATGTTTGCTGGGAGCTGATTCCAACATACTAAGCATCCTCAGGGGTACTCCAAGTCTCCAAGTATCTTTAATCGAGTGTTCCATGAGGATCTAGGAAACATTGTTTTTCCAAGTATCATAATTTACAATGTGAATGATCCGTTGGTGTGCATTTCCAGTGAATATCAGTGCAAAGTGGACTCTATTGCTTTGTGGCAGTTGTTGGCTGACAAAGGGTATTAGGTAGACAGACCAAAATTACAGTACTGTCGGCCTGAGGTGTTATACTTGGGTCAACTGATTTCGGTGAACGGTAAAAGAGTGACTCCAGAACGTGAAGCACCAGTGCGCAGTACCCCCCTCAGCCATTGGCGGTTAAGGACATGCAGACATTTCTTGGGCTGTGCAATTATTGTAGAGCATGGAGTTTTGATTACACCTCATACACCACCAAAACACTGCTCGAAGCCCTTAAAGAAGCAAAATGAATGGAAACACTTTTATTTGGACTGATGAAATGGTTACAAAATTCCAGGAGCTGAAAGATGCGATTTCCACTGCTACTGTGTTGGCCACACCTGATTATCCCAAGGAGTTTTATTGTTTTCACATTCTAATGGTTATATGATGACTGCTGTGTTGACATAGCACAGCACAATGGGTCATACACCCTTGGCCTATTACAGTGGCATGTTAGATTCTGTCATGAAACGACAGTTCCCGTGCAAACAGGCCTTGGCTGCTGCTACCTTTGCTATTGAGAAATCTTCAACTATTGTCATGGGGTACTCATTGACACTGTATGTGGAGCACACTGTTTTTGTGGTAATAGTGAGTTCCAAATCTACATTGACCATGCAAAGGGCTTCCGCATATGAAGTGACGCTCTCAAGTCCATCCATTCACATTGGTATTTGGAAAAAAGTTAATCCAGCCACTTTTCTGACTGAACCCATCACTGAAGATGATGAGGTGCCTGACTGTGTTAACGTCCATAGGATGCCATTCCTAAGGCACGTGACTATGCTTTAGATAATGGAGAAGTGTTTTTCATTGAAGGTTTCTCAACTATTGACCAGGAGACAGGCCAGAAACATACTGGGGCAGCATTAGTGCACCTAGTTGATGGGAAATAGGAGGTTTTACTGCAGCAGTGGCTACCAGGTCATTATTCAGCACAGGCAGCAGAATTGATCACTCTTATTGAAGCACTTGAGGCAGCACAGAGGTGCCGAGTAACAATATATACTGATTCGGCTTAAGTTACGACAACTGTCCATTCAGGGTTGTCGAGATGGATGAGAAGAGGATTTTGTAGAGCAGATGAGTCTCCGGTGCAGCATGCAGCCTTGTTGAATCAGTTGATCCATGTTCTTTCGCAGCCTATGCTTGTCGCAGTCGACAGGTGCTCTGCTCACACAAGTGGTGTGGACTTAATTTCCCTCGGGCACAAAGCAGCAGACATGGCAGAGAAACAGGCTCTGTATTGGCCAATACCAGACAGTCCTGAGCATCCAGTGTTTATAAACATGTAGTTACAGTTGCAGGTTCCATATATACAGCAAAATATTGAGATACAAAGCCAGGTGCCACAAAGCGAGAAGTTGGTGTGGCAGAAAAGAGGATGTGTGCAATCTCCAACTGATTTAATGTGGAGACAAACATGTACGGGAAAGGTGGAATTGCCCCAACCTTTGACTTTGGTGGCATGTGACCAACTTCATTACCCCGCCCACATGTCCAAACAGCATATTACCAGGGACATACAAGAGGACTGGTATGTGCCCAATATCCAGGATTTATTGTTTATATTCACATCCAAATGTACAGTCTACCAGACATAGAGCACAGGGCAAACAGTGAAAATTTGGGTTATTTGCCACATCCAATTGACACATTCTGTGACGTTCACAATGACTTTGCTGATATGTGTGAGAGATCTAATTCCTTCTGTTACCTCACAGTTCTAGTGTGCCCTTTTTCCTGTTGGATTGAGGCTGGTTCAAGTGCACATTGCGATGCCAAGTTGGCCACTAAGTTTTTGGAGAGAGAAGTGTTTCCCCGATGGGGAGTGTTCTAGATGCTTAAAAGTAACAATGGCACCCACTTGTTCATTGAGCTGTTCAAGGAGATTGCAGCTCTTTGGGAATAAAGAACAAGTTGTGCTCCTTTTATCAACCTCAAGCTAACCGTATTGTAGAAAGGATGAATGGGTTTCTTAAAAATAAGTCGTCCAAACTTTGTGCTACACTGAACAGTAACTAGGTGAACTGTCTCCCTTTGGCCTTGTTCAGCTTGATGACCCATCCCTGTAAGGATTATCGCCTCTCCCCACATGAAATAGTGATGGGGAGATGCATGCACATGCCATTTGTGGTGCGTAGTGCATTTGATGCTCATAGGGCTTCATCAATTTCCTGGGATGAGTTCCATTTATATTTGACTCAGTTAAAAAAGTGTATTAAATACCTTTCTCAACAGATTGCTCCACGTCAGTTAGAAGAAGGCGACAACATCGCTGCACCAGAATCTGCAAGTTCGCCATCACCGCAATTGTTCCCTGGCGATGTTAAAAATGCTTTTTGTCCATGGAGTGTGCCTCGTTATAATGCTCCTTATACATTAGTGTATGCTACTCCCCTTGCTGTTAAAGTAAAAGAGCTGCAATATTGGGTGCATTTGTCTGATGTCAGGAAGACACCACAAACTCTGCCTACAACAATAGGTATTTTATCAGAATGTTTTTAATTCAGTGATCTCAGCAGGTGATTTTCTGGTCGAAAAAAGTAATAATTGTTGCATTTTATCATTAGTTCGTATTTTTGCTTTTGTATTTTTGGAAAGTTTTGTTGTTTTTTAAGGTTTGTCACAACCATAGCCCTGGCATTCGGGGCCTCTGGGTCACATCACAGTGTTCCTGCGTGGCCCCAAGGGCCCAATCATGCTCCCAAAGACTCTCTTGGAGTCAGTCCTGGCACCTTTAGCACCAGGCTCATATTGCAGAAAGAGAGGCTGCAGTTTTCAATGGCAATAGTACAACATGGATGTCCCCACATGGTTCAGTTCCAGAACTGAACCATGTGGTCTAGCTCTTTGGGTGTGGTCAGGACTGAAGGCACCTGGGATACCTGCAGACTATATAAGAGCTGAGCTGCAGAACACACTTCACGTTGCTCTGCACTCACAGCGTGACGTTCACCATGGTCTGTTCTCTGCATTCCGGGCCTGCACTATGGAAAGAAGAAGAAGAACATCATTATTCATCCTTATCTGCTAGTACTTCAGCTCCTGTTGTTCACTCCAGTGTCCTGAACCTCCAGCATCTTGGCGGATGCTCCCTCCTGGAAATCAACCTGGTGAAGAAAGAAACAGAAAGACGGCATTAGTAAGTGTTCGCATTTCATGTTTAAACAACAATTCAGAAGCACGCTTACCTGAGCGGAATTCGCTGTTGGCTTATTCTCATCTCTGCCTTCCATCAACCTGCTGCAGACTTACTCGACGGTGATTCGGACAAAATCCACCCGTCACTCTGCATCCTTTCAGCAGCTACCATCCGGAACATCAAGATGACCTGTAAAGAAGAATAAGACAGGTTAGCACATCATAAACGCGCACATAGCGCCGCGCTCCGTGCATTCACCTACCATCTCAAGCACAGCCCAAGCCAGCTCGGCGACTTCACCATTCCTCCCGCACCTAAGGGAGATGAAAAGACATTAACAGGGGCAATAACAAGTACGGACAAACAATCAAAAACAAAAGACTTACTTGAAGAACTGAGTTGCAGCAGGTCTGGACTCACGGGCCCACGCCAGTGAAGCAACTCGACGGCAAAGTGCTCCGCCAAACGCACACCTACACAGAACTGCAGGACAGAGAGCGCACAACACATCAAAATCCAAGGTGAGGAAGGCTCTACGGGGATCAGTGGGTTCACGAGGGAGGTGGGCCCAGAGAGGAGGAGAAGGTGGGCTAAATCCAAACTCCTGTATTCCAGATCAGATCCTTGGCAGAACGAGAACCCAGGGGGAGGAGGATCCAGGTCGAAGGCAGTCCAACCAGATTGCGTGGCGTCCCTGTGGATGCCAGGTGAGTGTTACAGGTGTGTGTGATTTTTCTAACAATGTCTATGATGTATTTTCAAAGTTCTAAATTTTTTGGTAGTACAGTATTAAGAAGTTTTGTTCTGGTTCTACTCATGTGTGGTTTTGTGTTTGGTTTATTTGTATACGTTTCCAGTGAGTTTATATGGTTAGGACATATCATGGGGGTAAAGTGTAGTACAAGTGGATGCAAAAATAATACATTTCCTGATACAAATAATCAATTTTTGGGAACGTTTTTGAGGCCACAACACCAAGTGATGAGTACATAACCACAGTAGGGAATTTTAAAAGGATGAGGATAAAATATACTGTAATATGGGGCTTTAAAATGCAGGTTAGAAGGGGTTTAGATGAAGAAAACAAGCACAATCAGTATAAAGGTGTAGTGTTTGATACAATGTCTGATGTGCACCACCCAGAATTTAAGAACATGTGGTGCAACCATATGAACTCGGTAGGGAAAGAGAGGTATATCTGGAGTTGTTGTGACTGCTCCCTCATCCCCCACGCGTCTCGGGCACCCAAAACATTAATACCCCAAGAAATGTTGCCCGTAGAGGTCCAGTGTTTGGTGCAGTTAGCACACAGTCAGGTCCGCAGTCCGTTCCAATGGCACAAGGTACAAGTTGGACTAATGTACAAAGATGGCGAGAAGTGCGCAAAAGATGACAGTGCCTCCAATGTAAGCCACGGCCCATGTTAAAATTGGGCAGAGTGTTGTCCTTGTCAAACAGATGGGAGAAGGCAGTGGTGAGCTGTGCAGCAGAGGGTTTGGCTGGGCTTCGAGAAGAGGTTTTATGGAACATGAATAAGAACTGTTTCACAATCTGGACTGCATAGATACCCAAACTAATATGGATTGAAGCACATGAAACTCCAGTAAAAGTGCAACCAGTAGGTGAATATCAGTTTTGTTTTCGAGGGCATGAAACTGTTCCAGAAGGCACTAAGTGCAAGAAGACAATGTTTATTCCAGATATTGCAAAAGGAACATCGGCACGGATGGACATGTACTGGGTATGTGGCCAACAAGCATACCTTCATCTTCCACCTTCCTGGATAGGCACGTGTGCATTAACAACATTACATTTAGCCATGTTGATGATGCCTGACGCACACTTGATTGATTGATAGGTTATTTATAAAGCGCCTATACACAAGTTTTTCATGGCGCAACCAGGCAGGGAGGGGAAAACAGGACAAGCGATCTTACTAGGCCAAGTATCAATTACATTGTGGAAGTGCACAGACAAGAAGATCAGGGGAGGGCAAGGGGAGAAGTGCACACAGTGCAACAGTGCCTTGGGTTAAGAGCAAGGAAGGCAGGGTCTCCAAGGGAAACATGCCCCAAAAGTGCAAGGAAGGCCAGGTGGCAGCGCAGGAGGGCCAGAATGCAAATGCTAGGGACTGGGCAGGGGGGTCAGTGTCCTATACAACTCAGTGGAGCACCATGCAGCCAGTCAACTTAACTGAGAAGGAGGAAGGAAAGTATAGAAGAGGGAAGGCTGAGAGAAATGAGGTGGTGAAAGGTTAGAAGGGGAGAGACAGAGAGAAGGAAGCAGAGAAAAGGAAGGTCTTGAGGAGATTCCAGAACCTAAAGAGGTCCAGCTAAAGGTGGAGAGTGGCAGGGAGACCATTGCAGGAGAAGGCACCTGCAGAGGAAAGAGATCTACCACCCAATCTCTGCTTGGAGAAGCAACTCACCCTGGGAGAATTAGAAGTAGACGAGTGGAGGGCTTGGGAGTGAAGGGAATGCTGGAGATAGTACGGCCTCAGCCGCAGGAGGCCTTGTGGACAATGCAGATGTTCTTGAACTTGATCCTTGCAGCCACGGGGAGCCAGTGGAGGGAATTCAGAGCCAGAGAGATGCGGTTCCTAGGTATGAGGCCAAGGATAAGTCTTACAGTGCGTTTTTGAATGGATTGCAGCGAGCGGAGGGTACAGTTAGGTAGATTGAGAAAGAGGCTATTGCAATAGTGAAGCCAAGAGAGAGCCAGGGCTCTCGACACAGTGAGATTCTGGGGGAAGTTGAGAAAAGGTAGAATACCTCTGGGGAGGTGTAATTGGAAATGGGACTTTTTGGAGGTGTCTGTGATGTGTGGAGAGAAGGAGAGAGTGGAGTTGAAGATGATTCTGTCGCTTTTTGGGAATGAGGGCACAGGGCCAAGGGAGGCCAGCCAGAGTGAAAGGGGAAAAGCTGGAGCAGGGGTCCCTATGAGAAGGCTCTCAGTCTTACTGGCATTAAGGCAGTGATCATTAGAGGTGCACCATACCTGAATAGTAGAAATACAGTCAGGGATGAGCGAGGAGGAGGAGAAGGCTGAGGGTAGCCTGAAAGAGAGCTGCATGTCATCTGCATAACATTGACAGTTAGAGGAAAAGGTAGGGATCAGGCGGGCCAATGGAGCCAGATAAACATTGAAAAATCAGGGTGAGGGGATAGATCCATGGGGAACACACCACATGTTGAGATGGAGGGGAGGAAGGACCCAAGTTCAACCTGGGAAGGTCGGTTCAAGAGGAAAGAGGATAGCCATGCCAGAGCCTGATTTGTGATGTCCAGGGTAACTCGGAGACGGGTGATCAGGATGCTGTGGTTCACTATGTCAAAAGCAGAAGAAAGGTCGAGGAGGATGAGGACACAGGAAGATTTAGAGTCAAGGTTAGAGAGCACATCTTCGGGTGTACAGGAGAGCCAGACTGATGGTCGTAGAGACAACCAACAGATTCAGTGTGGAGGGTTAGCTGCCCAGGAAATGAGTGATAGAAATTGGGTGATAGTTTGCCGGGGTGGAGGGGTCAGCAGAAGGCTTTATAATCAGGGGAGACACAAGGGAGTGCTTGAGAGGAGAGGGGGGTGAAAACTCCCTTGGCAAAGGAATGGTTGTAGAGAACGGCCAAGGCTGGAGCGAGAGAGTCAATGTTGTCCTTAAAGGTTCTGGAGGGGCAGGGAGACACCTATTTGGATGAGACTTTCATAGACCAGACTTGTCTGGAAACCTCATCTGGTGTGACAGGAGAGAGGGAGGAGAGGAGATAGGGAGAAGGGGCAGCCAAGGAGGGCCTGAAAGAGGTAGAGGAGGGGGAGCAGTTAAGACTGAGGACTGGATGTCCTGAATTTTTGTGGTGAAATGCCTGAGCAGAGGGCTGGGTGGGTGTGTGTCGAGGAAGATACTGCTGTAGGATTGGCCAGCTCCTTGCCTATTTGGGAAGGTTGGCCGTGTTGTTCGATGTCTCAGAGATGCTGGATTGAACGTAGACTCTTTTTTTAGAGACGATGGAGAGTCTATATTGCCTTTGAAGTAGGCAGCAGGCCAGTTTGTCAGATGGTGAACCTGAAGCTCGCCATTTCCATTCAGCTGCTCTGCATTTGTGTTTCGGGACGGCCAAGTCAGAGTCGTACCAAGAAGTGCACTTTTTGGCAGGCTTCAGGTGGATCCTCATGACAGGGGCAAGGATGTCAAGAGTGTTAGGGATGAAAAGGTGAACGTTGGAAAGGGCTATGTCAGGATGGGAGTCAGCCGCAGGAGTAGGTGGAGGTAAAGGCTACCACTGACACTCTCTTCATGGGTCGGATTACCATGAAGGAGGGTGGCATTGCTGGGTGGGACATTTCTTGGGGAAAAGGAAGCTTCAAGTGAGAAGAGAGAAGAAAGTGATCAGTCCAAGAGAGAGGATTAGATCGGGGATATGGAAAGGGTGAGAGAGTTGCGGAAGTAACTCCTGAGGAGTAAGGAGAGTCCAGGTGGATGCTGAGATCCCCAAGGAGGAGAAGCTGGGAGGTAGAGGAGAGGAGGGAAGAAGTGAGGACAGCCCATTCAGAGAGGAAGAGGGCGGCCTGGCCAGTTGGCCTGCAGTAGGTGACCAGGGTCAGAGAGGAGCCAGCAAAACAGAGAGCCTGCAGACCAGGCATTCAAAGGAGGAGTAGGCTTGAGTGGGAATGATGGAGACACGAGACAGGGGTCCCCACCGGAAGTGGCAGAGGAGCCTGGGGTAGACCGAGGTGGAGGCAGAGGAGCCAAGGAAGAGGTGGATGGCAGAGGAGCTAGAGAGGTGGTGGCCAAGGGAGGTGAGGTTTCCAAGAGAGAGGCATCTGGCTAGGGAGCCAGAGTGATAGAGGACGAGGGAGACAAGGGAGCCAGTAGAGCCAAAGCTGGCAAGGGAGTCAGAGTAGTGGAGGGAGGGAGTAGAAAGGGATTCAAAGAGGTAGATGGCAAGGGAGACAGAGTAGAAGAGGGTGGGGATGACAAGGGTGGCAGAGTAGAGTTGGGAGGGGGTGGCAAGGGTACCATGGAGGTTGGTGGCAAGGTAGCCATAGTAGCAGAGGGAGGGCTTGGGAAGGGAGCCAGAGTAGTAGAGGGGGTGGCAAGGGAGCCAGGGGGGAAGATGGTAAGGGAGCCAGTGTGGAGGTAGCCAGGTGGACAAAGGAGAACGAGGGGCCAGCGCCGAGGTAACCGGATGGTAGAAGGAAGAAAGTTGATGAGGCGAGAGCGGCACCTATCGACAAGTAGAAGGTTGGGCTGAGGCCCTTATACCAGGATTGTACCATTGAGATAGATATTAATGATGACTCTGGAGGTAGGGAAGGAGGCTAAGGGCACCTCCCAACGTGTGCCAACATTAATGGGTGAGAAGGAATAAGGAGAGAGCAGAGCAACCATATGAAGGTTTCAGAGATTGGGGAAGGAACAAAAAAGAGGATGTTGCTGAGGGTCTCTCTGGCAGATGCAATGACATGGGTGTCAGTGATGGGAAGGTCTGGTTTGGATACCAGAGTGTCCTTCTTAAACTTCTTCCTACCAGACTTAGTGAGAGGAGGAGGATAGGAGATAGAGACACAATTAGAGAAGATGGGGGAATAGAGAGAACCATAGTGGGTGTGATGGGGAGGGGAGGAGGCACTTCACAAGGCTGAGCAACTGAGGGCAAGGGAATGGTACAATGGGAGGTGAAGGGAGAAGAGAGAACACAGGGATATGCCAGTAAAGGGAACAGCCTAAGAACAGTAGGTTACAGTAGGGTCCCAACTTCTACAACAGAGTGCAGAGAACAATCAGCACAGCCAGAGGCAATGAGTACTAGCAGTGGGAGCCAGCTCAGAGCACCATGGGAAGGAGAGCTGAAAGCCTAAGTGGGGGAACCTAGCGAAGAGAAGCAAGGCCTAATGGAAAAAGCAAATCATGAAAACAGAGCCGTAGCCCAATACAAACTGTTGGGGAAAGTAGTTCCAGGGGTCCACAAGTGTTCACCTAGAAGAAAAAAGCAGGAGATGCGAGAGAAGTGCAAGAAAACAGTAGTGGTAATGAAGAAACAGAGTACGGCTACCCTGGTGAAAGAGCAGCCTAGTTGATGCGTGGGACACAGTGCAAGGTAAGAAAGTGTACTGGATAGGAACATACGCGCAAGGTAAAGCAGTTTAGTCGGATGCAGTAATGGCTGCACCTGTTGCCTGCACCTTTCCTACCTTTATGGCTGCTGCTGGTCGATGGCTGTGCTGCATGGCCGCACTCTTCGATTCTGTGTCCCTGACATATAGTCAGGCAGCGTCTCCTGCGTACCTGCATTGCTCAACAGTTAGGCCTTGTACTGCGAGGGCTTTGCCGCAGAGGGTCTGTTCCTTGGTTCTTAAAGGCTTGCAAGCATGGAAGTTGCATTGTGTGCTACACATCATGGGGCAGCATCTCCTGTGTACCTGAGTCACTCAACACGGCGGCCTTGTCCTGTGAGGGCTTTGCCACAGAGGGTCCAATTCTTGGTTCTTAAAAACTCTGAAGCATGGAAGTTGCATTGTGTGCTAATTATCATTGTGCAGTGTCTCCTGCATATCTGCATCGCTCAACAAAGCGGCCTATCCTGCAAAGGCTTTGCCACAGATGGTCCGATGCTTGGTTCTTAAAGACTCAGAAGTGTGGAAGTTGTGTTGGATGCTACGTATTGTAGGGCACAGTTTCCTGCATACCTGAGTCGCTCAACACTGCAACCTTGTCCTGTGAGGGCTTTCCCACATAGGGTCCGATCATTGGTTCTTAAATGCCCGGAAGCGTGGAAGTTGAGTTGCGTGCTATCTATCATCGGGCAGCGTCTCCTGCATACCTGCATCACACAACACCGTGGCCTTGTCCTGCCAGGGCTTTGCTGCAAAGGATCTGATTCTTGGTTCTTAAAGGCTCTGAAGTGTGGAAGTTGCGTTGCGTGCTACGTATCGTCAGGCAGTGTCTCCTGCGTACCTGCACCTCTAAACACCGTGGCTTTGTCCCGCGAGGGCTTTAGCAATAGCTTCGAAGCAAGGGGTGTCCTAATCTATCCCAGCCTCCATCCAACCCCCGAAATGAGGAAGAAGAAGCGGTCAGTGAAGTTGAGAAGGAAGAGATCGAATTATTTGTCGGAAGAATCATCCAAACTGCTCAAAGCAATTACAGACAAATATCCGCTGTACACCAAGCCCGAGGTGTTTTTTTGCATCTCTCTTAACACCGGGGAACCATGCTGCAGTGATCGCAAAATGGTTGCAGATTGTTCGGTTGGAAGAGATCCAGTTGGCGAATGACACCGAACAAGACCTAAATGCCATTAAGTGTGAGCTGAGAGCGATCCGGTTGAAGACGCTTCAAAATCAGTATGTTTTGGATCCCCTGACGGCGATGGAAGTGGGCACGTGCAAGAAGATAGGTTTGTCTTGCTGTATGTACATACCACCAAATGATGCAGAGAATGGGCCCCTGCACACATCATAGGGGCCCTATACAAGTTAAAGACTGGTTTCATACGTTGTTTTTATGGGTGCCAACCTGACATGGGGCACTGGTGAAGATACTAGCTCCGATCATGGTGTTCATGTGGGTGTTATTTTGCATGTGCCAGATGATGCTTCAATATTGTGCCAAGACTATTCTGCACAGTGCAAGAAAGATTCAGAATAGTCTGGGTTGTAACCTCTTCGAGCTGCGTACCTAAACTTCTTCAAACAAACTATTGTGATGGCCGATCTGCATGCACCAGTCATGGAAATGCGGTCCTAACCCTTAACCATTGTCAAAAACCCAAAGAGGTTAATTCAGTGTTACTCGGATCAAGCTGTCATAATTCTAGTGTGATTAGAAATATCCCAATAGGGGAATACATTAAGGCACAAAGAAATTGTAAGGAAACAAAATAGTTGTGACTGAATGTCGGATTTTGGATGTCAGATTTGGAGAGTGGGGTTACACTAGAGAGGCTTTGTTGAAAGCCAAAGAGAAAAGTTTGAACATGAAACAGAGAGATTTGTTACAACCAAAATTGTTGAAGCACAATAATTTGAAAACAGTGAGAATGGTAACGAGATATTCTGAGGATAATCGCCAACTGTTTAAGTTGTTATCTAAACATTGGGGAATATTGTTACTGAATAAGTATTTGCAAATATATATTAATAATAAACCAGATCTATTTTTCACGAAAGCCCCTATGCTGAAAGGTGAGTTAAGCCCCCCTTTCTCAAAACCGTTGATGAACCAGCAACATGGTAAAGGAACAATATTTTTGTTTTTTTTTAATGTGCAACATGCAAAATGTACAAACACAAACAGAAATGTAAAATAATCACGGTCAACATTAAGGGTGAAATGAAAATCACAGAATGTATCAATTGTAAAACTAAATATGTGGTATATACAATAATCTGTATCTGTGGCCTATGTTATATAGGTAGTATGATTCGGGAACTGAGAATATGGATCAGTGAACATATTGCAGCACTCAACAAAGAAGATCCTAGATTACCTTTATCTGTGAATTTGCTTAAATATCATCAAATGGACAATAAGGCAGATATCAAATTCACAGGATTGCTGACTGTAAGGAAAGAACACAGAGTGAGTGACAGGGAAAAGAAGCTAAGAAGAGCTCAAGCCATATTGATTTGCAAATATAGAACAGTGTCACAAGAGTTGAACACCGAGCATGAAATGAGCTAATTTCTTTGATGTGTTGAATCAAATTGTTGAATAAATTCATTGAATTATGAGAGATGTGAAAAATATTGGTTTAATATAAATGTACAATATGGTTACAATCACATTGAAGTTTAAATTAAATTATATATTTGTTAAAGTTGGAGGTGGCTGCCCGTCACGGATGATCACTATTGGGGAACCGGTCTGTGACCACTTTTCTTGCAATTAAATAATTCTCAATTAGTGTCAACATTGGATTGGCACGCATTCAAAGATTAGCTCGGTTGTAAGGAATATACATTGTTTAGGAGTTGTGTAATGAAGTGAGAGCCCAAGGGGAAGTCTAACTGGGCTGTTGAGGGAAATTGTGGTGAATCTAAGATGCTGCTGAAGCATAATGTTGTTTAAAAGTGAAAAGCGTAATTACTTTGTCGCACCGGGGTGCCAAATTGTTTATTTTTGCAGTGAAAAATGGAGGAATGGTTACTGGTAGAAGGGCAAGCAATTAGCTACCTGTTATTTTCGCAGAACACTGCATGTCTCCTACTAGGAATTCTAGAGGTTGACGCCTTCCAGGTAAGTGTGATTGGAGGATTACTGAAGGATAGCCTGAGTATATAGCATTTTAGTTTAAATTCAAAATCATAGATACATTGTTCCAATAGGACAAATTCTTCGTATTATCTATATGTCATGACAGGAACAGAGAGATAGAGCAAAGCATCAATAACTCTCATAATACCATAGAGGTAAGATGAGAAATTATGGTTTTATTGGTTGTTTATGGCTAACATGGATAACATAAATGGTTATTGAGTACCTTTTTTGGGCTGGTTATAGGGTGAAGTCGGTAAAGCCATTTGGCTTTGTGATCTATTTCAGGTTGTATTTTGAGATATTCATGAAAGAAGCCACAGAGAATCCAAGTATGCTCATATTAATAGGACAGGAACAGAGTGATAGAGGAAATCATCAATACCTCTTATATTGGAATAGAGGTAAGAACAGAGATTAAGGTTATACTGGTTGTTTTTGGTCAACACGGGCAATACAAATGGTTATTTAGTACATGTTTTGGGCTGATTATAGGATGAAGATGATATAGCCACTTGGCTTTGTGATCTATTTCAGGTTGTATTTTGAGACATTCACAAAAGAAGTTAACGTAAACACGAGTATGCTCATATAAAGAAGATAGACAAGGTGTGTATTATTATTAAGGGACAAATAGCATGCTTTTATAGCACATGATAATGGGTATGATTGAGAATTGCACATTGACAAAGAGTAAACAAGAATATGAGAAAGGCCAAAGATGTATATATCCACACAGTGTAATGGTTCGATAAACCAGTTTTATAGTAAGATATTGTGTGGTATATTAAGAGCACGGCATAAGGTTGTTGTGGGTCCCAGTTCCCCATAGGTGTTCACACATGACTGGTGCTGGGTACCATGCTGGTATATAAGGATGAATAATTTATTGTAATTATTGTTTTTGTGTCTTTTCCTTTTTCCCTTTCTATTTCCCATTACTGCAAATCTTACTGGGACTTAACATTATGTGTGTGCAAAATGTTATTGGGTGGATATGATTGTACAATTGGAATATATATTCTATGGGGTAATGTATGTGTTTCTGATCTCCTTGATATATTGTTGTATGAATCATTGTTTTTTTGTTGTTTCACCAAAAATTGTAATTTTGATTTATGACATTTATGACAAAATATTTCTATCCTTTACAATGAATGGTATAGTAATGCCCTGAAGATGACCTGAATGGAAGGGTCAAAACACGTGTTGGGAGCATACCAGAATAAAATCATTAATAAGATATTTATGATTGTAGAAATAATTTTGTAGTTGTGTCAAACTCTTTATACTAAGATGGTTTGGTTAGTGTTGATCATACAGTAAATATTTGAGGTGATTCGTGCACATGGCTGATGGATATTATCTTCATGTGCAAGAATGATGGTTACTAGTGGGGCAGGAATGGCGCTCCCAGACCCAAAAGATGGGCAAGCTCAAACTGGGGATCCAAATAAACCTTGAATGGTCAGGATTGAACAATCTATCTTCCCCACAGGGACATTAACTTCACCCCCACCAGATCCAAAAAACTACAACGCTCACTGGGTGGACTTAGCGGGTGATGAGGACTGCACATACCATACGTGTACCCCAGAGATGTATGCACAAGAGGGGGGCAGTTTGTGTCCCGTGTGTAGGGCATGGGTCCCTAAGGATGAAGCGGATAGAGAGAGAGAAAGGGAGAAGTTAGTTTATGGAGGGTTACCTAAAGGCAGGAATGTTGAGATGCATGTTCAGATTACCGCCCCTCTTAGATGATTCAGATTGTGGAAAATGTATTAAAACATGGATAATGTGTAAAGGGTGGTGTAGGGGAGTGCTTTATGGAGTGGGAAGTTATATATGGAGGAACTAACCATGTGCTTTGCGATAGAGTTATGAAGAATATATTTCACATGCACAGTAGCAATAACGTGAGTTAGTTCTGCATTTAAGAGTAGGCCTGAATCCTTGCAGGCTGTGTTGGAGACATAGATCAACGAGGCCTCATCTCTTGCCTGATCATGACATTATGATTCCCAGGCACAGCGAGGAACACGCACGCACACCCACATATAAATGCATCTAGTCAGGTCTTTGAACAATTAGGCAGGAATGCACGCAGCCAAACAGGCAAAGGGCTACGGCCCAGTACGAAGGCCCTACTCATGGGAGCCAAGGCAGAGGTCTTGGGTTGCCAAAACAAGAACTAAAGATTTAGGACACTAGCACCCCCCAGAACGGTGGTCACTCTATTTGAACTACCAGATCTGCAGGAATATGAGTCTTAAATCCTTCAGTAATTGGATTGATTAGTGGAACACCAGGCGTACCTCTTGGGAGGGGAACTGATACATGGTGAGCAGTGAGCAACATGATCTGTGATTTGTGCCAGGGAGAGCCAAGAGTGATGCTCATACAGTGGGGTGGAATGATGGGGGCACCGGCGTATCTGGGATGAGAATGGGATTACTTTGTTCAAAAGGACCGGGCTGGCCTCAATGCTCAATGTTATCTGCCGAGTTCATATTGATGACCTGGTGCACATCACATGGTTAGGAGTAAAGGGGTAGTGCCATTCGAGTCTAATTGATTGCCTTGTAGCGCATCAAGAAGGGAGAGGTGGTTATCCACATATGATAAAAATGGAGGCAAAGATAACACAACCAATTGGAAGATGGCCTATATGAAATTATTAGCATGTATTTAGGTGGCAGCCACTGAGGGTGGGGAGTGAACACTGTATAGTGAGTGTGTCATAAATGATGAGTTGTACGTTCATAAAATAGCCACCATTTTGGAGGAGGTCTGAGCTCCGTGGCAGAGGATCTGTAATACCCTGTCGCCCATTACTTCTTGCATACAAAATAAAGCTCTTGTTATTCTCAGAAAGGGTCCACATAGTCTTTTTCACTAGTGGCTTGTATTTTCTCCATCTGGTTGCCAGAGTGTTGCTCTACACCACTCATGATGAGAAGCCTGTGATAGTTTGTGTACTGCACCCTGCACATTGGTCCACTCACTGGGTCAATTGATCAATGGGTGGGCTGCAAAGAAAATACACCTTGGCCCTCGATAACATCTCATAAAAGTCTAATGTCTGGTGAACCAGCCAATTCCCTCAGAATGCTGAAAGGGTTGCCATTGTGCAGTTGGCTAGAAGGCTATCCACCAACCAAGCTGTGCACAGAGCCTCCTACCCACATTTGGGATTTATTACAAAACCCTACATCTGACTATACCCTTACCAAGGCCAGATTCCCACTCTGGTAATAACTGATCTCTCATATACCTCTCATAGAGGTAGGGTACACCCTACCTCGCCACATATGCACTGCATCCTCCATCACAACTTTCATAAAGATCCTCAAAACATACCTGTTTTCCCACACATAACCCTGCCCTCCTCTGCTGCTATCCCTTGTCTATCCTAATCTTCCTATCCTTTCCTGAAAACATTTTGTAGCTTCTTTTTTTTCAACTCCCACCTTTTCAATATTTGAACCATGCAAGGCACTCCGAGAACATCTGGGTTGGGCCAGTGCTAAATAAAAAGTAAAATAAATAAATTCAGCGCTTGCGGATGCCCAATGCTAGCCTTTTGATTATTGGTTTACATGGATCAAAGGCAGAGTTGACCTGCCATTTTGGTACCTGTTAATGACAGGTTGCACCCAGATCACTTTCGTACGAGCCGTAACACACCAAGCTAAAAAGTCTATGAATAGTTGCATTACAAAGACTGTGAGTGCTTGCTTTCTGGACAGACCTGATGTTTTCTTATGCGGTCCATAAAATGTATGTATGACTTATGAGTTGAGAAAATATGCCCTTTCAAAGACTGACTAGTTCTGGGCTTGATTAATGGGAGGGATGCCCCTATTGTTGGGCCCTGGGAAAGATACATATGTAACATAGAATGGCCTAACATAGCAATTCATATACACCTCTGTGTGCATTAGTTTTATACATTCTTGACACTAATGTCATAGTGTATCTGTGTCACCAGGTGACCTGGAAACTCAGCAGCGGCGTGTCTTCTCTTCACCTCCTTGGAGCCACTGGAGACCTGGCTGCCCACAAAGGAAGCCTCTTGGTTCTTAAGTATCTCTTCCTTAAAAGAAAAGAAAAAAACACTATCTCAACGTCTCATTTCTAATGGGCATCAAGGTAAGCTGTGGGGTAAAATATAGCCCCTGAATGCTAGAACTAAAGAGGTTAGGCCCGTGTTTAAGAGTGAAGTTGACTGGTGCTATCCATTGGAAAATGCAGGCGAGTCCCAAAACACTGCTGTTTTCTGACTTAAGGCCTAAAAACGGTCCTCTTTCAACTTTACCAAAATGAACAGGGCTCGAGTGAAGCAAAATGTGCCTGAAAACTTAAAAAGTGCTCAATGTGCCCAATGCATGACAAAAGACATATGTGGCTGAAAATGCTGTTTTACTAAATACATGGAAAGCTACACTTTCTAGTTAAAGAGACAGATAGCCGTGTGTACATTATCTTCAATGCAGCACAATACTGTGGTCCAGGAATCTAAAGTGAAGCCAAGCACTGTGAATTTGCCATGAATAAAATCACTTTTCAACATAAAAATGACATAATGCAAAAGAAGAGGCCTATCCGTGGTAGAAGTGAACACTGGTACTCTCTGTTAACTGGACTATTTGCTGAAATTCTGAATGTACCTCAGGGTTAATATTGTGGAAGCAAAAACTACATGTTATGAACAACAGGTTTAAATGTCATTTAATATACAAATGTTTAAAAATCATTCCATGCAAAATGCCAAAAGGTAAGCACAGTCAGTTGATTCACGGCTGTATTTTCAAAAGTAGGGGTGCAGCTAAGCATTTCTACTGAACTGGAACTTTAACCTCAAAGAACTTTCCTATGCCTGTCCTGGAGAGAGAGGTCTGGTTGTGAACAATAAATCAGGGTCATTGCTTAAAAACACAAAGAAATGCATAGCCAGAGATGTGAATCACGTAGAAATAGATAAGGCTGGCTCAAGAGAAGTGACATCGGGTCAGGTCTGCCCATAAAACGTGCATTGAGCATGAAGCAGAGTCCTTTTGAAGCTCTTCAGGAGAGCTAAAATCAACATGGCCCAAAAGCCACATGCCATCTTAGTGCATTTGGGTATCGAACCGTAAGAAAAAGTGGGACTAGGAAAGTAAGTGAGGCCCGTGAGGCAGGGGTTAAATTAGTAGAAAAATACATTTTATTGCATAAAAAGGGCATTGTATATGCCACAAGGATCATTCCAGAATTGTATTAAAGGTGACAGAAATCTCTTTTGAGCCACGCTAAAATGATTTTTGTGTGATAAACATAACAGAAGTTATGAAGAAAAATTTGATTTGGGCCTTCCTATGATTCCGAGAGATTTGAAAGTTGGTGTGAGTGTGAAGGCCCAAATTAACGCTTGTGAGATGGAGTGTCATGGTTTTCACTAGTATGGTCTATGAAGAAATCACGAAAAAACAATAACTCTGCTCAGGAAGGGTGTGCCGAGGTATAATTAGTATGGTTTGATTCACCGTCAAATATAGAACTTGTGCATATATAATATCATCATGGGGTTATGTGAAAGACCCAGCGAGTTATTACAGTATGAGATTTTTCAGAACAAAAGATGCAGGAATTCTTGTCAATTTGAGATGATGTATCTATTCCCCTCCCTTAGCCTACATCATGCATATCTCTCAGCTCCTGTCCTATCAGCAGGCAGGGGGTGTGGTGTGGGAGGTGAATGGAATAAGGTAGCCAATCCAGCACGCAGGAATCATGACAAGCTTGTGATGTCACTAGCCCTATAATACAACCAGTTTGCATCAGAACTGGGCATTTTGTGAATTATTCTCTGAGAAAGCTGCAGCTGGATTCTTGCGAGGAACAACTAGCAGAGAGGCCTCAGTCCTTGCATTGGAGACAGTGGCTGGGACATAAGAGAAGCTAGCTGGTGACCCAAACAAGAGGAGCAGAGTCTGGGAGCAGGAGAAAATCCCTGACTGAAAGCCCTTGACCAGACCTGTGCTGTCCTCAGAGGAGCCCTGCTGTTTTCCCTGACCAAAGTCTCCCATGTAAGTAAATATCCCAAAGCCATCAATTCAGTGCTTTAATTCCTTGCCATTGGTAGGTCAAGGAGGGGGTGAAATGGGGTAGGCCCTTTGCACAGTTTATTAAATCTAAATCATACTTATTTCCCCATTAGAAAACCAGCCCTCTGTTGAAATTGCATTGTGTTGGGAGCAGCGGTCCTCTAACCTTTCCATTAAAGTGTGGGGAGGGGGAAAATGTGTAGATCCTTAGCACATTTGATTAAAGTAAATCAATTAATTCCCACATAAAAAATCATGGGATGAGGATTGTTAGAATTTGAAGCGAACAGTAAGTAGCTCATGCCCAGTGTGTTACAACTTGTATAGCCCATAAAGACTTGGTTGACTGTTTCTGAAATCCTTGACTTCTACATAGAAGGGTGAGGGTCCATAATCCCAAAAAGAAGTAATCCATAAAACGCCACTGATCAAGTCAGTGTGGAGGGTGTAAAATTAAATTACACATTCCTTTTAAACCAGAATTACAAAGTATTGTATCGTATCTGCATGCGCAGTGCAAAACACATTTTTTCTTTTGTTCACATTTTTCGACGGCCTCAAACTATCAATCTCTGCCTCTTATTTTCAAGTGTTGAAAAATTATTTTTATTTGAGTTCCTTTTTCCCCACCTTGCCTTTTAAATAATAAGCCTAAAACGATTTGTTCCCACTGATTTCCTTTCCCAAACAGTGTGCTTTTAAAATCAGCAGCAAAACAATGTTTCCTTTGTGTCCTTACTCCCTGCATCTTGCCTTTCAATCAAAGGGGCCATGTTAAATTGAAGCCTGGAGGGTGGGGGTTACTGGTAGAAAAGTATTGTTTCAAATTAAGTCAGTTCTGTGGATTTCGTTTTGTATTGTGAATGTTTTTCATTGGATGAATCCAAATTCAATTTGGTGTGAGTTGTCATTGCATATTTCAGAATTTCACCTGTGAGGTTTTATATAACCAAGTCATAAATTGTGATTTTGGCTGTTTCCACAGTATTGGTGGCTGATGTTATAGTCTGCTTGTCACATCTTGATTCAATAAATAAATTAATATACATTTACTACACACCAGCCTGGTTTCTAGTTCATTGTGACACAGGGTATGTGCTCGGGTTGGGTGTGTGACGGGTTGGAGGCCTCACCAAAGTGAACCTAAAATAAAAATAAACAGTGCTTTGTTGTGCACCACCTAATTTAGCGGGAAAGGAACTCCCTGGGTTGAGTGTGACCGCATAATAAACCGTGACAAAACACAGACTTTGAAAACTGATTTCATGAAAGGTAAAGAGCAGAAGTGATTCTATACAAATTTCTAAATGTATAAAGTGCCATTATGTAGTTCTTCACACTGTTCAGTTTGTTTTAATGTAGTTTCTTCTCGGTTGAGAGAGAGGTTACCTTTAAACCGAGCAACTTGTGTTGGTCAAATAAAATGTATTCTCACACTTGCGAAAAGGTGTTTTCCAAAATATGTCTGTGAGATACTGCCCTCCAATCAGAGTCGCTGAGGATGGCTGGTGATAGGGAGACACCCTTGTGTTTAGGTAGAGTACATGCCTCTAACAGTGCCACAGCAAAAGCACAGCTGAGTGATAGGCAAGCCCAGAACTATATAGCACATAATGGCCTAACATAGCAATTCATATGCACGTCTGTGCGCATTACTTTTTTACATTCTTGACACTAAATGTCTAATTATTTCAAGCAGTCTTTTAAGAACCAACAAGTTACATGTCAATTGCAGGCATATTTATCACCCACACATCGGGCCTCATTACACGGATGGTGCTAATGGATTGCCGGCACCGGTAAGGGCACCAGTGCCGGTAATCCCTTAGTGCCATACTACGAAGTCCCTCAGCGGGTCCCGTCCTTAACGTGTGGCCAGACCACACGTTAAGAAAGGGACCCGCTGAGGGACTTCAGGGCAAATAACGGTACCGCTAATAGCCGTACCGTTATTTGCTCCTTCCCCATTCTCATTGAGCCCTATGGGGGCTCAAATGGGAATGGGGAAGGGCCTTGGTGAATGGGGAATTACCGCTGCGCCAACCTTGGAATGGGGTGGTAATTCCCCCATTCACCAAGGCGGAATCGGTAAAATACCGGCGGCAACCATGGCGCTAATAGCGCCATGGTTACCGCCGTCCGTGTAATGAGGCCCATCATGTTTTCATTTTTCAAACCATATTTATCTTTTTTGATGGTTTCACATTTTCTGATTACACTTACCAGATTCTTTCAGTGGCCAGCTCTTCTTTTTTTAGACAACATCGTGCAACAAAGAGATACAGAGCATCTGGAGGAAGCTTGGATATTTATTGAAGAATTTAATTCACTTGACTGTCAGGTATATGAGGAATGGCAAACATATGGCCATGGAGATCGCTGCAGTGCCTTTCAAGAAGCGATGGTGGTTTTTGGTGAACTCATTAAAAGTGAATCTGCCATTTTGTTTGCCATTTTCATCAGTAATCACAGTGAAAGCATTGGCGGGTAATAGTTTGAGTCGTCAGGGCCATGATGGGCAAAGTAGATATGGATATCAAACCAAACATTATATTGCAGAGTATCTCGCAAGTTCAGGTTGAAAATGCCATAAGCATGCAAGTTTGAAAGGTCCATGTGAGAAATTGCAGTTTTGTGAACAGCAAGGTCTTTACCAGACCATCCTAGCCATTTTATAATGCTTACAAGCACATTATTTGCACTTAGAAAATCCTGGTTGGGCATTATTTTGACATTGCAACTAAAAGGTGGATTATTCAGACGTTGATTAATGGCAGACCCTAGAGAAATTAGGCTTTGGGGCTGATATTCAGTGACTGACACAGTTCGTACTTCAGCATAAACTTGCCAAAGAAGTTTGGCTAAAGAAGGAATACTTTCATTTTCAAATATTTGTGAATAGCCTTTTTCAAGTAGCCAGCCTTTAAAAGTGTTGACTGCCCATTTGGTGGCAAACTGTGTTTTTGCCTAAGCCTTATTCAGTACAATTGCATCTAAATCAGTGCTGCCCACAGTAGCATGTCTTTTTCGTGGGTTTGACACACTAGTAGAAATGGAAGAAGTACTGGGCGGTATGTTTGTGCGTAGTCTGTCTTCCATTTCTGGGCATGGATCTTCAAGCCACGTCTCTAATGTTTGTGTGCCAAGGAGATTGAGGTTGATGGCAGCGGGTGAGAAATGCAGTAGGAGTGATCAATAATGTTATGCTGGGCTTCCTGAGCCATGGCAAATGTTTTTGCAGTTTTCCCAAGTGTGGATGAGGACGAAAAAGTTTGGATGAGAAAAAGCATTATGTGGGCTGAAGAGAGTGATGGATTGCAGCAGATAGGAAAGGCGAGGCAGGGAAGGGGAAGGAAGGTTAGGAAGAGGACTGCGCTACAAGGGATTCCTGCTGTGGTAATGTCCGCATTTGCTCCAAAGGTGTGCACTTTTAGATTGCAAGTGGTGCATGCAAGGTACTATTGCTTATTATTCAAACCGTCACTATCCAAAGGTCATATATTGGACAGAATCCAAAGTACAGTGTGAAATGGCAAGTGCTAATTCAAAAAAGGAATTAAATTCCTTCTAATTTGTTGGTTGGCCCTGGAACATCAGCTATTCCTGTACCATGGACCCTATCATTTACAGGAACAAGTGGTGTTATAGGCCATTCATTAGTAATTAGTCAAGGAACCCATTCATGTCGCTGAACACTAGCTGTAGGTTGAAAAACAGGTACTGAAAATAGCAGATTTCCAAAATTCCTGCCTTCCCTGAACGTTTTGGCCTAACAAACTGGTCTGCCTTCCTCTGGACCAAGAATAGGTGTACCCTGTTGGAAAAAAATGAAGACTAAATTATTGGGTTTGTTAATGCTGCTTGAACAAGAACAGACTGCAAAACTGCTGCTCGTGGCAGCCCAAACGATTTCTTACCTTCAGTTGAAACACCCTCTCAATCTCAGTACGGATGGGGGAAGACAGTAAATGGAGCATTGCAAGGACGGGTTGTGAAAACCCTTGCATAAATGATCTGTACATACAAGTGTGGCAGATATGTTACAGACATATGGCCATCACTGATCCACGTAACAGTGCCTATCCCTAACATACCTAGATGTCACAGTTTTAAGAAAATTTGCTGAACGCAGAGTTTCTGGGAGTAGATGGGACCTGGGGTATTGTGAGATCCTAATTGTAACGGGGAGACCTAATGTGAACACAGTGTGACGCTAGGAAGTTCATCCAACCATGCAATGAGATTAATCAATTCCAATGCACAATCCTCTACAGGATGAGAAATGTCCTTTGGGTAGCTGGTGTGTGTGGTCTGAATCCAGCTTTCTTTGCTCAATACGCAGCAGGCAAAAGACAGCTGCGGGGAGTGCACATCACCTATCTCAGATGTAGGGGAATAAAGATGCAGAGGGGGTTATATCTCAGCTATTAATGATGTAGTCTTTTTTATTTCACAGCAGTGTGCCTATGTCCGCACACCGAGTAAGAAACCAAACACAAATCTCTATAGCGCGATAGTACGTTTGTGGGGCCAAATTGAGTTACAACATCGGTACCAATACCACCATCACTAATGCACTATTATATAAAAAAGCATGGTGGATACACAAAATCCAGGCTCAGAGTAGAGGCCTAAATTACCTCATGCCCCTGTATGTTTAAGAGAAATTAGGGAGCCAGAGAGCCACCTTTCACTCATTTCACAAACACAAGAGGAGACTGAATATTCGAGCTCCATGCATCCCCTGGTTGGAGCTTAATAATAATGAAAATGTTATGCCTTTTCACTTGCATGTGTTCCTGTGCTTTGAATGTGCAGCATGTTCCTGGCAGTGCCAGGACATGAGGTGGTTAACTGTCTCCAATCCCCAAGAGAAGACAGAACCTCAGGTTTCACATATCCCTCTGAGGGCAATATACAAAACTCAATGTGCCCTTTGTTCCTGGGAGCGGCTGGATTTTTTTATTGATTTTTGTCCCCCCTGCAGGGAGAGGAGGCTCCACATTTTAGCCAAGGCTCTGAATTGTAACTAGGACTCCACATTTCTACAAGGATAAAACTGACCCCATTGTAAGAAAGGTTGTGAGACCCATTTGTGAGACTCAGATTTGATCTAGTAGATGTCATTATTGTGAATGCATAAAGCACATGCCAGCTAAAAGGTGAATTCCAATTTGATACTGCATATTTTTTCTCCATATCACAGTTATGGACTGAGTTGCATTAAAGCATAAAAACTAACAATTTCTAATCCCCATCCCCTAACCTCTAACATATCCCCTATTAACATTCAGGGAAGATTAGTCCATGACTCTTGTGTGCAAACTTTGGTGCAGGTTGATAAACTGAATGTGAAGGAATTTGAGCTGTGCAAGGTTAATTAGAAATGTAAGAAAATAAACGGGGAAGAATTAGATTTGTGGCAAATACGTGACAAGATATGAGTTAAGCGAGGTGATCTGTGCAAAGTAGGCCCATTGTTCATTTTGCAGAACAGGAAAGCAGCGACGAAGAAATGTAACACTCTGATCCGTTTGCTGGCTTTCTGAAAGCCAGGCTAATCATGTGTTTCTGTGGATGTTTTTAGAGAGTTGGCTGATTGTTAAAGCGAGGTGATTTTTGATGGATACACAACATCACTTTTGGAGGCGGTATTTCATTACATTATATGTATGCCAGATATACATTATGGGAGGTCTTGGACAGAGAGTTTAAGTAGCATTGCAGGAGATGCTCTCTCGCTCTCTCTCTCTCTCTCTCTCTCTCTCTCTATCTCTCTCGCTCTCTCTCTCTCTCTGTATCTCTATCTCTCTCTCTCTCTTTCTGGCTGGTGCATCCTCTCACAAGACTGTCTCTTGCTCGAGCACTCATCATCCCTGGGGGGAACTGTGCAGCAGTTGTAGGCAGGCTGGGGGAAACACTTTGCGGACTGCTTCCAGGCTCAGAGGGGAGTGAGGCAGATAAGGGCCAGATAGAGGGAGGTTGCTTGCAGTCTGTGGGCTCACAAATTCAAACTTCATTCTTGGTGAGTGCCTGGTGAGGTGTGAGCTAAATGAATGATTGGTTACAAGGATGTGTTACATGCAAGTGTAGGTTGGCAAATTTTCTGATTCATTTTTAGGTGCTGCACAGAGCAATTGCTATATTTCGAAAGGTCTTTGTAAAGTGTTAGTGACAGACACAGCTTAGAAGGGTGTGTCTGCATTCTGAAACATGGACAGTTCTATAA
The DNA here is from genome assembly GCF_040938575.1 of Ambystoma mexicanum. NCBI lineage: Eukaryota > Metazoa > Chordata > Amphibia > Caudata > Ambystomatidae > Ambystoma > Ambystoma mexicanum. Next base: position 639,085,073 of record NC_090925.1, read on the forward strand.
TTTTTTTTTTCCATTTATGCAACAAGCTTCAAGTGTCCTAAAACACAAGAGTGTTCCTGAACAGAATAAAGTAATGATGTTATTTAAATAGCTAACAGTACTTACTCAACTGGTAGCCTGAACTGAACAAAACATATAATTATTCATATACATTTTCAGTATCTCACCAATTTAATGATACTTCAACTAAGGAGTAAACACAAGAAATATGAAAACAATTATTTTTTTTTTGTTATCCATAAGAAGGGTCAATTTGACAAATAAATAGTTGTTAATAAAGGCAAAATAACGCAGATCAACATATATAATTCAGACTACAAGATAGAACCTAATTCTTTCAGTAGTAGAATAGGAAGGGACAGGATCATACATGAACTAAGAGAAGAGAGAGGAATAGGAGTACAATTATGACACCACATCATGTGGTATACAAACAATACATTAATTACATATAAAAGTTCAACAATACTAGATACAAATGAACATTCATGGAGTAACAAACAAATACAAGTTGTTTTAATTTTTCAAAAAATTCAAAAGAGAATTATATAACAAATATGAGTTAGGCTATCACTGACTAGCCCTTACTGTCTAAAGGATAAAGTATATCCACAAGTTCACAGAAAATCTCTTTATCAGGAGGAACAAATTGAATGCAAAAAATTATCTAAGCAGACAGTGAAGACTGTGCCTTGAGCCTGATTCCGGCAAGGAAGCAACAACATTAACAAAATCACCTCAATGGGGATTTGTAAGGCTACTATATACAGTTGCTTTAGTTTAACAACAAGATCAAAAATGATGTCACAGACTGAAATAGTATATTAGCAACCTCAAAGGTTATATCACAGGCTGAAAGTGGTTTACTACGCCTTCCGCTAGTAAGCATGTAAAGCCACGAAGACTTTACTTTAAACAGGTGCCGAGGCACCTGTAGTCGTAGCGTGGGACTGGGTAGTGTTTCGGTGGTATAATAACAGATGAAGACCACCTTCTTCAGGTACTGAGATTGTCAAGTTCAGCCCCTATAAAAGCAAAAAAATGCAATGTCCACCAGGAGTGGTAGTCATAAGGGACATATAGAAATATTACAGGTCTTTCTAGATTGGGAGATAAAGAAAGGTAGATTCCAGTTTTTAGTGAGAGACATCAGGCCCATGCCCCCCTGCTACTGGCATATGGTGACTCCATCGATAAAGGTTAAAATATTAGGTAACCCTAATACTCCAAGAAACCCCTCGTGAAGAGGTGGAAAATAAGTGCCATTTAAAAGAAAATTATAGTGAAAAAACTGTGAATCAAAGAGTCTTGTCTTCAGTGACATGCACAAAGAACCAAACAGAGCCTGATGGAAAAAACAATATATGTCAGCAGGTGTTATAAGAAAACTGCATTACATCCCAATAGAAAGAAAGAGAATCCCAGCACCTCCATGTGTGTAAAATAAAATGAAATAAATTAAAATGGAAAAAAAAATTAATTATAAAACCATACCTAAAGCGGCATATGAAGTGCCTGCATAAAAATCGTGTCGCAGTCAGTATAATGCGACATTATAAGTAACAGAATGAGGGCTGTCCACTCTCAAGTGTGCAGGCATATCTGTAAGAAATCAAAAAATACGAACGAGATTTCAAAGCTCTGCCATAAATTGCAAATATGAGCCAAACTCGTGTGGGGTGCATTAGGACTAACCTATGTTTGTCTGCAAGAAGCGCATTGTATAGATCCAACGCCGAGGGAGCCAGGGACCAGGTTATTTAACAGGTTCCATTGCGCCGTAACAACAAATAATGTAAACAGATGCGTCGTGGCTGAAAAAACAGACGCGGATGTTTAAGAAGATCTACCGGCTACACCTAATTGTATATTGGGAGGTTAACAGAAAAAAACGTACTTCTAAAGATACCTCTAGGTGTAATTAAATGCCCGCCGGGCTGACAGCTAAGCGTCGGTCCAGAGACGCCGAGTGGATACTCTATTTACTCTTCCGGAGGTGTGGTTTCAACTTAGGAAATGCATAAATATAGAGAGAGGACTGGAAACCTCCAATACTCTACCTCTTCAAGTGAGACAGAAGCTTACACATTGCCAAGACTTGTGATAAGTTCAAGGTCAGCTTTAAGAGAACTCTGGGCATTTACCAAAAAGAGAGGATTTGTAGCTGGTTATGAGAAAAGACATTTTACTGTGAAGGAATCTTTCATTAGAAACCTTTAACTCATTTATCACGAGACAACAACTGTAGATGAAATGCATTTCTGAACGTGTCATTTTCGTTTTTTGAGAAAAAAATGTAAAATGCTATGAAAGAACACTGTGCTGTATTTGCTTTGTTTTTTGATATTCTGTATAATTCTAATCTTACATAAAGAACAGAAGTGAGAAAGTTGAATTTATCTCAGAATGCTTATTATGTGTCCTGATCTTTTGTGGTAACAAAGACAGCCGTGAAAAACAAATGGTAAACTCACTTTACCAGAGGCGATAATTCACTTTATCACATATCATAAAATACAAAGCAAAGTTGATCACTGTGAATTGGGTTCTTCTCGGGGCATTGTATTAATGACAATATTTTGTTACATGGTAAGTGTATTCTGAGATACCGCCAAAAGGGCATATTGTAGTATTGTAAATAAAATACTGCAAGGACATGACATTACGATCTAGAGTGTACTAAGTCCAGCCTTGGCTAACAGTTAGTGACTCCGGTATAAGAACAATCATCAGGCAGTTCCCTATATTTAGATTTACCACCATTTAACAAAATACCCCAACACGCTAACCAAAAATACCACCAAAATACTGCCTACACCCTACAGTTGCAACAGCACGCAAATAAACATGAAAAAACAGAGGCATTTACACAAAGTGATAGTGCCAGATGTCCACTTGTGTCCTCTTGAATCAGGGATTGCAATTACTGCTGCATATGAAGCCCGTTATTGCGTGTATATTTTGTGCACTGTCACAACATCACTCAGTGTACTCAATTTTCCTCCCAATGGTACGGGGAGCACAAAAAATACCTCACAGGAACTGCAATATTTTGTTTTTTTTCCATCCTATGGTGCATTCTCCAACATGTCAGCTGCTTTCATGGCACAGCACCCAAGGCACACCCCCCTTGGGCTAAGAGTCACGGATGTGGTCACACAGGGTATTGACATATACGCCTAGAGTTGCTGCCAAACATGCTAATATGGCTCCCGCACCCTTGTAAATCAATCTGGCCCCACGGATGTACTCCCGTGCTGTAGAGATTTGTGTTTGGTTTCTTACTCACTGTGCGCACATAGGCACACTGTTTTGAAATAGCGCAGATTGTGGCCTTCATAGCTGAGATATAACCCCCTCTGCATCTTTATTCCCCTACAGCTGGGATAGGTGAGGTGCACTCCCCCTGGCTGTCATTTCCCCCCTGGGTATTGAGTGAAGAAAGCTGGATTCAGTCCACACGTCACCTACCCAAGGTACATTTCTCATCCTCTAGAGGATTGAGCATTATTTTATATTTTATTTTTCGCATTTATAAAGCGCACATGCAGCCCGGGGGCATCGAGGCGCTGTTACATAGATAGCAACTTAGTTACAGGGATCTTACATAATGTGCTTGCATATTGAGACATTACAGAGTAAAGGTACAGCGGACCGGTTCAGACAAATGTCCATGTTTGGATTGCTTTTTCGAAAAGCGAGGTGTGATGGTTCTGCTCTGAGAGTGAGCGGCAGGGAGTTCTGTTGCCTAGAAGCAATGAATGGGAAGTTTGCACTGCCCGGTCTGGCTCATTTCACTTCCGGAACTATAAGTCGTTGGCATAGGGTGTTCTAGTGTGTCTGGAAGCAAGGAATCTGTTTGGCATTGGAAATGATTCTGCTGATTGCATGGTTGGGTGCACTTCCTAGCCTCACGCTGTGTCCCCATTGTGTCTCCACGTTACAATTTGGATATCACAATACCACAGGTCCCATCTACTCCCAGAAACTCTGCATCCAGCAAGTTTTTTGAATACTGCAACATCCAGGTATGTTAAGGATAGGCACTGTTACGTGGATCAGTGAGCCACATGTCTAACATATCTGACACACAGTATTGGCACACTTGTATGTTACAGATCATTTACGCAGGGGTTTCCACAACCCCGCAGTGCAAGACTGCATTTACCTTCTTCACCCCCGCCTTACTGAGATTGAGAGTGTGTTTAAACTTAAGGTCAGTAATCATTTGGGCTGCCACAAGCAGCAGTTTTTGTCATCTGTTTGTGTTTAAGCAGAATGAACAAACCCAGTAATTTAGTCTTCAGTGTTGTTCAACAAGGTACGCCTATTCTTGGTTCAGAGGAAGGCAGACCAGTTTGTTAAGCCGAAACGTCCACAAAAGGCAGGACTTTAGGAACTCTGCCATTTCCAGTACCTGTTTTTCAACCTTCAGCTAGTGCTCAGCGACGTGGACCGTGAATGGGTCCCTTGACTGATTGCTATTGAATGGGCTATGGCACCACTTGGTCCCGTAAAGGATATGGTCCATGGTACAGGAATAGCTGATGAATGGTTCCAGGGCCAACTATCAAATTAGGAGGAATTTAATTCTTTCTGTGAATTAGCACTTGCCATTCTGCCGGGTACTTTGAATTCTGTACAATGACCTTTGGATAGTGACAGTTTGAATAATAAGGATTAGGCACACCCCAACTAATTAGAGCCCTTCCTTAGATTGCGATTTGTCCACGTTGTGATTTAAATTGTTTGTTTTGCACATTGTTTGAATGTATTTGTCGTGAATATCTACGTATCTGCTGTAACACTGTACTAGTACATGTTTTTTCTTTGAAATAATCGGTATAGGTTCATTTATTTTATGAAGCACCACAAGCCGCAATTAAAAGGTTATAAAAATGTCATCAGGAAATGTGAAAACATCAGAACAGAAACTTTGATAAATATGGTTTGAAAAATGTACAAATTTTGTGTGTATGATAAATGCTCCCACAATTGACATGTAACTGGTCTTTCCTTAAAAGACTGCTTGAAATAATGAGACATTTTGGCAGTAATTCATGGAATAAATGTGCACCGAAATTTGTGGTGCAAGCTGGTGCAAGCGTGAAAAAGCAAGCACACGTGTGCAAATTGCATGCGTGCAATTCATGGAAGGACCTGCACCTGTTTTTTTCCAGGATGTGCGCCAAATCCGATCGTGATGCACACGGGCGCAAACGTCACTGCGACATCCCGAACACTGTGGACAACGTGCACAGCGAAAGTGCACAACGTGTAGCGCACACACCAAAAATGGGGCGGAACATGCAGAATTGGGAAGAACGCGTATAAATGAGGGCGTAACTGGGGAAGTACCTCTGGGAAACACACGCAACGCCCACACGCTAGTGAACAACACGTATTCATGGAATCGAATAGGGAAAATCCACGCAAGTCAAAACACGCGCACATGCACAAATACGTCCACCACACAAAAGCAGGCGGAAGCGCCCCCGTGCAGCAAAAAAGTGCACGCAAACAACAAACAAGCATATACAGCTACGATGAATGTCCCATTCCTCACAGCAGTGATCGTGGGACACCGCAGGAGGAGGAGAATAGCCAGGCCCTGCATTTTTTTTTTACCAGGACCAGCCTTTTTGTGAGGCCTGATGACCAGGTCTATGGCAGGTATAGGAATCCACCTCATATCATCCTAGACCTGGTCACTGAGTGGGAGATTGAACTCACATCACCCACCCTGTGCTCCCAAGCACTGAGACCCTTGGAGAAGGTGCTCAGTGTACTGCATTTTTTGGCCACTGGGTCATTACAGCAGACAACTGCCATAGAGGGGGGTGTCTCACAGCCCACGCAGTCACGTTGCCTACACCAGGTGTTGGCAATCATCACTGTGTGTCCTTTAGTCCGTAGGCACATATACATGCCCAGAACATCCGCAGAAAGGCAGGCCGTGGTCCTGGACTTCTGCAGGGTGGCACACTTCCCCAAAGTGCTTGGTGCCAGAGATTGCACACATGTGGCCCTACGTCCACCTAGGTCCACTGAAAACATCTACCACAACCGCAGGCACTGGCATTCCATGAACGTGCAGGTTGTCTGCAATGCCAAGGGAATCATCATCTCTGTCTATGCAAACTATCCAGGGTCCACCCATGACAGCTTCATATACAGAATGTCCACCCTGATCCGGGCCCTGGAAGCTGGGAAGCATGGCGACACATGGCTCATAGGTTAGTACAAATGCCTGTGCACATGCATGCATGTCACACACAGACAAATACTGGGGATACAAAAGTTAGTAAGGTTTTGCCCATGTTGTAGCAAGATGAATCCTGTAGAGCCCCAGAGCAGAAAAGGCTGATTGCGTGCGACTAGGCAGGTTTGCAAAGTTTGTTTTCTTGTTAATCAGATGTCAAATTCGAAGAAGAAGGGAAGGGCAGAGGGTGGTAAAGGCCTGACACGACAGATAGAAAATAGTCATGAACAGCAGAAGTGAATTCCTGAAGAGTGCCCCTGAGATGCAGAGAAGGGCGTAATGACTGTGCAGTTTTAGGCTTATCAGCTCACCCCAGGAGTGTGTTTACGAGGAACTCTTCTGCACAAAGGAGGGATAGGGGAGGAAGATTACGTGACTAATTGCTATGCTTATGTAAACTCCTTCTTTGTGCACGTGCTAGAGATTGGAACCAATGATATTTGAAAATGTATATAAACCATGCAGACCTAATGCTTATCAGCTCACTCCTGCGCAGTCTTTTGAATGTGCAGGAAGTCATGCCCATTTGCGAATGCTGAAATTGAAGAAATGGATGACTTGGCCAACCGTCTGAGTCTTTTTTGGAGTGGGGTCCCCTTTGACAGAAGTGGGGTGAGCGAAAGTGTACCCCCATTTACTGGCGACCATGAAGGGACCCAAAGGTGTGGCAGCCCTTCACTGGGTGAGGCCTTCCAGGGCGAGGCTGGAGGAGTAATGGTATTGGGGCCCAACGAATGAAGAAGCACCATTGATTGCACAAACGCGTTACCCTTCCTCCGCCAGCCCCGCCGTATGACAGGACAGCAGGCTGCCGCCCTTTGGGTCCAGCAGACTTCAAGGCGAAGACCCCACAAGAGGTGAGTGCAGGTAGGAGAAACGGTTGGTAAGGCCGTTGGGACAAGAGTATCAGTTTTATGGTACGTATTAATGATGAGGTCTGTTGTGAAGACTGAAAGGAAGGATGGATGTTTGATGTAAAGGACCGGTCCAGATGTAGAAGTTACAAGTGAAACAAAAGTCATGGGGAATTTGCTGTTAAGTTTAAGGATTTCAATCAGGTAACACGCCTTTTATTTTGTATTTGTATTTTGTTTATTCATATAGTGCGCCTGGCCAAAGGCATCTGGGCGCATGTCATAAGATACATGTTATGGAAAGGTAGTTTACATACATGCCATAAATGAAAGTACATTGCAGTGAGGTAGGTCTACAGGCATATGAAGGTGAAAGTACAGAAAGTTATGTACAGGCATGATAGGTATTGTACAGGTACCGTGATATGTGAGTAGGCTAATGATACAATGACGTTTATCAGTTACATACAAGTGGATCCAAGGTAAAGTCCCAATGCGGTTCAGTCATAAGAAGCCACAGGGTACAGTGACAGGATGTCTCAAATGTGTACCTTGTCTCAAATGTGTGAAAACTTGGTCTCAGCTTAGTATGTAGCGCACAACTGAGATGCCTTTCTCTTTATTTTTAAGCAGATTCAATTTGAGATGGTACACAACTCGTATTACACCGCTTTTTCAAATACCCCGGGTCGCAACGGACCATGAACCAGGCTGGTTGCTGAAAAAAAAAACAATATGTATTTATAAAAAAATAAATAATAATTCAACGAAATCATGCCGTTTTTATGTGGGGCAGCAATCACCAATGGGGTGATATTTACAATGAAAATGGAAGCAATGCACTTAATTGACCTTCTCCTGGAACATATATGAAGCACAAGTGAATAGGAGCACTTTTTGAATTAGGATAGATAGCACCCAAGTTAAGGTTCCCTCCTGCAATGTTCCTTCAACCCACAAGTAATCAAATTCTGAGAGGATAGAAAGAAGCAGCAGGTAGCCAGGAATAGGACGCACTAAACAGAATCAAAATCCAACCTTCCCTCATACAATAAGAGGCAAAACCCTTTGCAAAGGTCTGAAATGGCACTCGAATTTTACAAATAATTACTTAATGTGTGGTCAAAATTATGATATACATATGTTTTATCACAATAGGAGGTATGGTGTATCACTGGCAACGTCAAGGCAAGGATCAGCAAAAGGCATACAATTTGAAAACAAGTAGAAAGTTTAGAACATGCTGCAGTCAAATGACACGTTGGAAAACTGGCAATTTACCTAATTCCTGTTTAAAAATGACACAAACGAATTTGAGGAAAACGGGTGAAATACTTGAATTCTTAATGTGGTTTTTGGGCTCGGGATAGATGTACATCGCAGGGATGGTATAGAGGTGGAAATAGATCTCTAGCTGGTGGTTTGAGGGAGATTTGGAAGGTGGAGTGAGGTTCGTTTGGGGGAGGGTGTAGCAGTAAAGAAGAGAGGGTCAGTTTTAAGGTGAAGGACGGGTTTTACTTGGATTGGATTTGGTGGCTGGGTGGGCAGGGGCACCACCTGTGAATATCAGGGTGCGCTGCAGTTGTGGCCCTTCGTGCGGTCTGTTCCTTTTTCTTTGGGGAGAATTGATTTGTTTGGTCAAAATATCGTTAATGACTTATGATTTATGCAGAACAAATGGAAAATAGAAAAGTGGTCCTGGCGCTGGGAGATTCAGTGGCAGGGTCGGCAGAGAATTCTAGCAGTTTCAGAGGGTTTCCGGGGTGGGGATGGGATTGTTTGGAGAAGTGGAACAGGGACACACGATCAGGATGGGGTAAACTGTGTGTTGTGGGATGTGGGATGCTCGCAGTCTACTCTTGGGGTTTGGGAATTATGGAGCAGTCAGCAGGGTTTGGTCACTGCACTGCTCGGGTCGCCGGGTGGCGGACTCTCTTGGTGGAGAGGCGGCTGGTCAATTCGGGACACTGGAGGGCACAGGTAGTGGACAAGCCGGTCTGATCTCAGGATGCTAAGGTACCACAGCCTGCCCCCCCCCCTTTCTTTTAATGGGATTTTTTTTTGTGGGAATTTCTTAAACTAGGCCTTTGCTGGAGTGGAGTCAGCTATGCTTTGGCCTAGTAGTGAAGTCTGGTCAGCTTTGTTGTTGCTGTAGTAAGCTTATTTTACACAACAAGGGTCTGTACAAGGGAAATGTCTTCATGAAATTGACATGTGCACAGAAAGCTATGACTTTCTTTCAAGCAGTGATTTTTTACATTTTGTAGCACAATTTAAGCGTTTCTCATGTAGCTGAAGGAAAGCCTTTGTTGATCTTCTCAGGTTTGGCTGGCACAGTCTGTCTTTCAGGAATAAGGCTCTTTTCTGATGGAGCACAGTGTGAATATGGCTGGGCATGACATGGATTTTATAAAGGTGGTGTGATGAAGGACAGGGACAAATGGCACCAGAGCGGCATTATTTTGACTGAAATATTCCCTTTTTTTAAATGGGAACTTTGAGCTTGCAGTGGAGCGGCGCTGTGTTTTTTTCGCTCCCCTTCTTTTGTACATGTAAGGACACCATGGCAAGCCTTTTCAATGTGCCCCCCTTGTTTCATCTTGCCCAATATGCGCTTGGCCAGGTGGTGCAGCCGTTTTTGTCATTGCAAAACGCCGTTTTGGGGTGAGGCAATGGTGCTTACAGGAGCCAGCGAAGCCATTTTGCTGGTTCTGCTGAAGTGCAGCTTGGTGATGTGAGGAAGAACTGCTGAGTGGGTAAATGCTACCAACAGGGACATCCTCGGTCCAGTACATAGATGATATATGGGAAGCAACTGTTATGGTACTGTTTCACCTGGTAAAACATAATCACAAAGTGCCCTTAGCAAAAATGCAATATGTACATCGACGAGTTGACTATTTGGGCTATGTTTGGTCAAAAGAAGGGCGGTCATTGTCAACAGACCGAGTAGCGTTGATTCAGGCTATGCCGATTCCCAGAACATGAAAGGTGTTGGGAATGTTGTCATATTGTAGGCACTAGGGTACCAGAGTTCTCAGTAATAGCTAAACCACTGTTAAAAACATTGAAGGATGAGAAACACCACGTACCCTTCGAATGGAACAAAGAGATGGAAGAAGGGTACGTGGCGTTGAAGAGCGCCTTGTGTAACGCACCAGATCTGGGGCCACCCGATTATGGGAAAATGTTTTATTTATTTATGGATGAGGTGAATGGGTGTTCTGTGTCTGTATTAACCCAAGAACAAAGTGGGAGGAAAATTCCATGTGCCTACTTCTCAACTGGATTGGATGCGGTTGCCCGAGGATTACTGCCATGTATGAGGGCGGTGGCAGCGGCACTTGGACAATATATGTGTGAAACTGAAGGAGGGGAATTGGGAGTGGGGGAGCAGGTAGTAAGAATCCAGGAAGATGCAACAGAGGAAGAAAGGAAAACCTGGCACTCGGATGAAAATATAAGACAACTGGAGAGTGGGGCATGGGTAAATGTGAACACAAGGAGTTGGTTGTTACCAGATGCATACCTCCCTGTTGTGGTAACCGTGGCACATGGACCAACACATGTAAATGCTAGAACACTGAAAGTGTGCTAAAAACTGTCTGGGAGAACAACATAATTGGTCCCTATTGCAGGCAATGGGCAAAGCAGTGCAAAATCTGTATAATGTACAATGTTGGAAAGGGTGTGCCGGCCCCAGCAGGGCACTGTAAACTGCCCAAACAACCCTTTGAAGTGGTGTATATGGGTTTTATACATCTGGAACCTGTAAACAAGTTTGCTTACTGCTTGGTAATGCAATGTGGTTATTCAGGAGGGGTGCCTCCACTGCAAAGTGTATATTGAACCATTGGGTACCGCTGTATACGGTCCGCACCTATCTATGGTCAGAAAATGGGTCGCATTTCACAGCCAAGTTGGTGGAAAAGGTATGCAAGGCACTGGGGATTGATCAAAGATTCTATGCCATGTTTCACCCCCAGTCAGCAGGAATTATTGAATACATAAAATATTTAAGAACAAATGTGTAAAGGTATGTGCAGAAACAGGTTTGAAGTGGCCTGATGCCTTGCCCCTGGCATTGCTGAGCATGAGAGCTGCGCCCAAACGCACCCATGGACTGAACACCCAAAATGATTGTCTGAACAAACCTGGCCAGTGTTGCAACAATATTGTATTGCATTGACTAACAGGCTTCTTTCTATACATACGCAGGTGAAAAATACGGCCCCAGTACCACCAATTGGGCCAGGCCATGATGTGAAACCCAGGGACTGGGTTGTAATTAAAGCCTTTGACAGAACTAGCGGCCTACAGCCATGGTGGAAAGGACCCTACCAGGTGTTGCTGACAAAGCAGACAGCACTGAAAGTTGACGGCAAACCACACTGGTACCATGCAAGTCATGTGAAGAAAGCTGCTGCTATAGAACCATTGCAATCAACCGGGGTACAAACGAGCCTGTTGGAATCATCCCAGACCCCTCTCCAAATGGATGTCCTCAGGTACAACCTGAGTTCATGGAAAGTATATGTGCCAGGCAACGAGTAAGGACTGTGAATTGAGCATTGATTGTTAGAGAGACACTAACTCTTTTGTCGGTCAGAGCAGTGCACAGCCTTGCTGAAGACAACGAGCAGTTGCTTGAAGGGCCTCCGGCGTCCCTCCTGGACAAGGCACAACAAGGCGTGGGACAGATCGGAGAAAGGGCCGCTGGTGCGCCCTGTACTTTTAGGGTACAAAGACACTGGAGCTTTAAATAGGGTTGGGAACGTAAGCTGTAAGAGTGAGAGGCTGCTCACTAGGGTAGAACGCTAGGCGCTAGGACCCAGCCAAGCCACGGAACTTAACCTGCAAGTGTCAGCATAAGCTCAGGTAAGGTGGCAGAAGCAATAAGTGAGATGGAACTGCAGGATTTAGCTCTGCCTGTCCACCCACAAGGATGGATGAAGGTGGAAAATATGGGTGTACAAGGAAGGAAAAGACTGTTTTATGTATGGCAGGTGTCTTGGTGGTAACAGGGCTTGGTGTATTTTTTATGGTATCTGGAACACCCTTCAATGTATGAATTTAAGAATATGTTTCCCATGGCAAACTCCTCAAATGATACCAATATCAATTATGTATATAGTCGAGACAGGCATGAGCATGAAGGTCATGAATATGAAGAGTATAGTGGGAATGCACATATATACGCTTAATGAATGCAACACAGAAGGCGTTGAATTTGTCAAATTGTTGGATATGTAGTCATGTTCCCCGCCATGCAGGAGATGGAATACCTATGCATGCTTTTGCGGTACCAGAAGTTGACAGGTGTATTTTGCTTTGGATGAGGGTTCTCTCACTAGAAAAGTATATGCCAAATACTTCCAGGTGCTTTACAATGGAATGGTCAGACATATCAGCAGGTATAGTTCATAATATGAAACATGAGGTTGTAACCTACTCTTTAAGAGACCTTGTAGGTCAGGCAAGGGTAGGGAAATTACCTCCACCCCCCTTGATGGTGACCAGAGAGTACTCAAGGAAGAATATTTGTTTCAAGGGAATGAAAGGAGAAACTATTTTGGGATGTAGTATAATATACGCTCTTTCTAGGTATAGTAGGGGTATAGGTGAGATTGAAGGGTACGCTTCTGTTTGTAATAAAAAGGTTTTATTTATGGCTTCCCAGGAACTTTTCGGGAACATGTTATTTTGCCAGGATAATACCTGCTGCTATGATCTATTCCCCAAAAGAAATGTATGCTAAGCACAGGTATAAGAGAGAGATAAGGAAAGGGCTTGACCAATCAGACACTGATCTGGATATATTTATTGACATAGTAAAGGCAATGACACTCCCTGTAGGAATATTCCTCAACTCCCAAGAGTTACGCAGACTAAGTAGAGCAGTGGAGACCACGATTAGTGAAACAGCTGATATACTCACTAATATCACATATGAAATGAAGGCCATGCGGTTAGTTGCATTACAGAATAGGTATGTGTTGGATGTGTTGACAGCAAAAAGGGGCAGAGTTTTGTACTTTGGTGGGTTCCCAATGTTGCATGTATATTCCCGATGCAAGTGAGGGAGTGTTGTCCGGGATATCCAGGTTACATAAGATAACCGAGACAATCCACTATGAGGAGGGGGTCGGAGATAGTTGGTGGGTGAAGTTACTGAAAGATCTTGGCTGGAAGTTGCTAACCCCAATACTGGTAGTGATAGGATTAGCCCTGGTTTGCTGCCTGTGCATACAATGTTCTCCAATGCTTATTGGAGGTTGTATGGATTGCTGTAGCAGGACAGCCCACAAGGTACAGGATACCCCCTCTCATCAGGAAAAGGAGCATTTGCGGATAATGTGGTTGAAGGAAATGGAGGATTTGAATAAGATTGAAGTATAATCTTGCTCAACATGAGCAAAAGGGGCAAATTGGGGATACAAAAATTAGTAAGGTTTTGTCCATGTTGTAGCAAGATGAATCCTGTAGAGCCTCAGAGCAGAAAAGGGTGATTCCGTGCGACTAGGCAGTGTTGCAAAGTTTGTTTTCTTGTTAAACAGATGTCAAATTCCAAGAAGAAGGGAAGGTCAGAGGGTGGTAAAGGCCTGACACGACAGATACAAAATAGTCATGAACAGCAGAAGGGAATTCCTGAAGAGAGCCCCTGAGATGCAGAGAAGGGCGTAATGACTGTGCAGTTTTAGGCTTATCAGCTCACCCCAGGAGTGTGTTTACGAGGAACTCTCTGCACAAAGGAGGGGTGGGGGGGAGGAAGATTACGTGACTAACTGCTATGCTTATGTAAACTCCTTCTTTGTGCACGTGCTAGAGATTGGAACCAATGATATTTGAAAATGTATATAAACTATCCAGACCTAATGCTTATCAGCTCACTCCTGCGCGGTCTTTTGAATGTGCAGGAAGTCATGCCCATTCGCGAATGCTGAAATTGAATAAATGGATGACTTGACCAACCGTCTGAGTCTTTTTTGGAGTGGGGTCCCCTTTGACAGAAGTGGGGTGAGCGAAAGTGTACCCCCAATACACAAACCGAACTAATGACAACCATCATCACCTCCCCAGAGGACAGTGCCTACCCTCTGAACACCCACATGATGACACTAATACGGAACCCCACCACACCCCCAAGTTAAGATACAACGCAGCCCATATTGCAACCAGGGCCATAGTGGAGCGCACATTCAGAGTGCTCAAATCACACCTACGCTCCCTTGACTGCTCTGGCGGCCAGCTACTATATGCACCCCCAGTAGTGTGCAGGATCATTGTGGCAGCATGTGCCCTGCACAATGTCGCAACACAGCGGGGCGTACCGGTGGACAGGGTGGAGCCCCCACATCCACAACCCCATGCACAGGCGCTGCTCATGGGAGGGGAAAGGGTACGTGGCGAGGCAGCCCGGACCCAGCTTGTGGCCACATTTTACACCTAAATTCTCAGCCCTGCCGAGTGCACACAGGCCTGGCACATACCAGGTGACAATTGATGATGACAAAGAGGCAGTCAACTGTCACAACCTTAACACCCTGAGAATGTTTTCTCGGAGGTGCTACACTGTGTGCATCCCTAGCTACTTAAACATAACCAAAAGGAACACATGCAAGGTGCATATCCCACCACCCCCCTGCAAAACAGGCCATGTAAATCACTGGTATGTCACCCAAACCCTCCCAACACCCATGACCCCTGTCCTCCATGCCATGCCATAGCATGCAACAGCTGAACAGCCAACCAAATGCACAACACATGACACAATCGTCATTAAGTGCAACGTGAGAAATGTAAACAGGCATGAGACATTCACACCTGCCATGGGACCTGATGAACTCACTTGGCAAAAATCTCCCACACATACAAAGGGTGTCATTATGAGTATGGCGGTACGCCATAGACGGTGCCGGTACGTCACTGGCACCGTCCATACCGTACCACCATATTACGAGTAACCCTGGTGGGTGGCGGGCTGTGTCGTGGTGGCCACAGCTGCACCTGCAGCTACCACTACCGGTGGACCCGTGTCAGCCCATGTTACTTACTGTCGGGTCGCAAGGGTTCCAGGGTCGGATGCAACAGCAGCATCACCTGGAGCCGCAGGCAGTGGTGGCATGGCTGCACCAGTATGTGGCTGAACATCCTGCCCCTGTGGTGCACCCCTGCCTCTTCCCGCTCTACGGCCACCCTGGCCACCCTGGACTCCATGTACTGCCAACACTGGCAGGACACCCAGCTGAGCCTCCCATTACCTTTGGTGGCCTCGCAACCTTGGCACGGATGTAACAATGCTAATGGGAGCTGCACTGAACAGTTGTCCTGGTCAATTGGGTTGAAGGGGCAGGGTAAGTGATGGTAGATTCACCCCTGTGCTCCTGCAAGGCTTCCTGTGGACCCTGGGGATAAATGACATTCACTCAACGCTCAGGCACCCAAAACTACAAGAAAAACGTATACGTAACCCCTGTAGCCCATGTTTGTGTAAAAAAAACTCACGCAGTACGCTGTGGCACAGAGGAACACAAAAAAGCATATGCAATTAACACGCAGGCTACTATGACCTCAATGAATGGGGTATGTGACAAAGAGGGGCACCCACAGTGGGAAAAATAGCGTACAATAGCGTGCGTGACTCACCGTCTGCATAGGCACTGTAACGGCTGTGAAGTAATCGCGTGTGAACCCCAAAGTAGGAAAAACACATGCGTTGGTCTCCACTGAAAGCATGTACAGCGTGCTGCAGACCTGTGCAGACCATTAGCATGTGCAGAAAGAAATGCCTGCGCGCGTTACATCACTTACGCACTTACATGCTAAGGCCCTTTCCTCGAATTACACGCTGACGTGCTGTTTTGACACATGCCAATTCACTCTGCATCAAGCTGGCCACGCAATAACACACGGAAGACCACGCTCCTGCCCAGAAGGGTATTTTTCTGCCCCCCAAAACCCCGGGGAGCCTCCTACAAGCCATCTGCTACTGCCTGCCTGCTGCCAACAGTGCCCTGCCATTTGGTGCCTGCACTTCAGCCATCTGCAGGAGTCCAGTTGCTGTGACCACCCGTGCTGGAACAGAAGACTCCCAACTGGTATCCCATCGCTCCACAGCCCAGCCACAGGACCCAGTTGCCCATCCACTCCTGCCTCGGGGGTTGCCATGTCCGACACAACACCATCCGGCACCAGTGGCAACCCCCCAGCAGGGAGGCAGAGGGCTGCCAGCTTCAGTGCTAATGAAGTTGGTATCCTGGTGGAGCAAGTTCTGGGGCATTATGATGCCCTCTTCACACTATCGCGTGCCGACAAGGATGGACGGAAGAGGATCTGGAAGGACATAGTGGGTGCCATCAACACGGAGGGGGTGGCACCCCGCGACATCAAACACGTCCAGAAGGGCTAGGAGGACTACAAGTCCAGGACCCTCGAGAAGGCCTGGCGCCTCTTGGACGTAGCGGATGCAGTGGGGCGCTGGGTCCACCTTAGCACCCAGCAGATGAGGGTCGTGGAGCGCATTCGCCCAGTGCTTCATCACCAGATCCTCAGGATGCAGGCCCGTCTGGAGTCGAGCGGTAAGTGCCCATGCATTCCCGTTTTAAACAGTACATGTTGCAGTGTGCTGGTAGTTAGCTACTTGGCTGTATGTGTGACATGGGTCATGTATGGATGTGTGTGTGCAGGGACATGATGGTGCAGCATGTGAGTCCAGTCAGGCGTAACCCACATGGATGGTGTATGCAGGCCTCCAGATAAGGGCGTACCAGGCCTTTTTACGCATGAAAATCTTGTAAATACGACAGCTTTATTATTTTCCTGTGTACATTTACACACAGGTTTAGAGCAGAGGGCAGTGTAAAGGTCAGGTTACCTGACAGAAACCAGAAGGCTTCTTTTGATTTTTATCTACATGGATGTAATTGCAAGCCACTTCTGAAACAGAATGTATTTCTCTGAAGTCTTTCAAAAAAAGAAACTGCACACTGGATTAAAAGAAATAGTTTCTTTCCGTTCAGCTTCAGAAGCACTGTGCATATTTTCCTCGAAGTTTAGGATTGTATAATGAATAAGATGGAAAAAAGGTTGCAATTGAGAATTAATATTTTGTAGCAAATTATGCTTTAACGGTGAGAGCAAACCATGCACAATTGTATTTTTCAGAGTTCCGGTGCTACGGGCATAATCATGCAAAGGCAGATCATTTTAAAAGAAGTGTGTTAAATGATGACTATGCACAGTATAGTTTACATCCATTCAACATTGCAGTCAATGGGGTACATTACTATAAATGGTCAGTGGCAGCAGAGTCTTTGCTCAAGGGTGAGTGATTGTCATTACACCAATCACAGGTGTTCTAGCCTCTCAAATGTTCAAGACTTCAATTAAAACATCCAAAACCTGACACTCCAGGAAGTGCAAGTGTTGTTCAAAAACAAAGGAAAGTTACATTGGTAATTGAAATAGAAACTCAGCAAAACCTTTCCCTGTGATAATCCAGATAAGTTTTTAACTTTACATAGAGCTTCATGACTGGTTCGTCCAACATCTAGGTACTGTGATTATTATACCTCAGTCGATACTCAGTTAACCAACCTCTGAAGGACGTTAGCCAATAAGATAACTCAGCCGGTTGAGTACTCGTTGCTACAATCTGTGCATTATCTGTAGGTTGCAGGTTCGTAACCCGGCAAGGCCAACTCAGCCTTTCATCATTTTGAGGTAAATAAAGGAGTACCAAATTTGGGTTGGTGATAATTGTGATAAATATATTCTATGTACAGGGCTTTGCCAAAAGCGCTATATAAATAGCCACTTGACCATTAGATTAGATGTAGAATTTAGCATGGAGTCCGTGCCTCTCTGCACTGTTGTACCATAACATTGGCATACCATTAGGTAGTAATAACTCCAGGAAATGAGGACTTTCATTAAACATCAAAAGACAATTCTGCTATCGAACCTCAAAACACACAATACAATACAATGCAATTCATGTTTGGTTTACTATGTAATTGGCTAGGTTTTTTGATTTCAACATTTAAATATATACAGGAGAGATCAAATGGCTAGAAATAATGAAAGCTGTATTCTGTCACAATGCAGAAAGCTGCCGCATAGAAATGATTTCCATTTAGTTTTTGCACACATCGGCTGGATATCACATATATTTTACTCTCTTGCAAAAGAGAAAAGTAATTTTTACTCTCTTAAAATCACTTTTACTCTCAAAGTTTAAAAATAGGGAGTAAAATACTCCCACCTCAAAATCTTATCTGGAGCACTGGGTGTATGTGTTACAATGCATCATGCGGAACAGCATGCGCAATGCACACATGTATGCATGCCTGTGTCTGTACTTGGACATGTTTTGGGTGTGAGAGATGGGTGCTGCTGTCATGGACATGCATGGTGTTTAAGTCCGTGTGTCTGAGTAGTGTGTGAGTGACTGGTCAACACCATGCATGCATGACACATGTCCATGACGATGTGTTCATTCACTGATACAGCCTAGTCATCCTTGTGTCCACTGTGTCTGGGGGTTTACGGGGCCAGATGCATGACTCTCCGGTGATGTGTGGGCATGTGATCAGCATGTCCCATGATGCATGTGAGTTTCAGCCCACCATTGGATGTTTCTACGGTTCCTTGGACATGGATGCAAATGTTTGTTGTATGTGCCATGCCTGTTCCTGCATGTGTGTTGCCTGCACAGACCCATGTGTTGTGGAGGGACATGATGGAAATGACGTTTGACAGTGCCACTCATGTGCTATTGCTTTCTGTCTAGGGTGATATTGTACAGTACCCTGATGCTTGTGTTCAATGTCTCCCTTTACACAGCGGCGAGTGAAGAAGAGGGCGGAGACGGCGCTGTGGAGGAAAGCGGCAGGAATGCCTCCACCGGACGGCGACGCAAGGCCCAGTCACCCTCCCAGGAAATTCCATAATCCGGGAGCGAGGGGACTGGTGCCGCGTCCGCCAATACGGCTGCAGCGGAAGGGGCGGGTGAGCCCCCACAGGGGCTTGCGATGGCGGAAGACAGTGCGGAGGCATCCAGGTTGGTGGTGTGTATGGAGAAGGAGGAGGCTGCTTCAGAGCCGCACATGGGGCCTGGTGCGGGTGGTACCACTGATACAAGTGGTGCAGTCCAGGGGCAGGGGCAGAAGGCAGCACAGGTCGCCACAGAGGGGCCTGTACATCTCACTGTCCCTGAAACTCTGACTGCATCACCATGCACCAGCAGGGATGCCCTGTCCCAGGCCCGTACGCAGGTAGGGGGTAGGTCCACGTCATCTGGCACTCCTCTACCTGTGGATGCTGGGACCCGTGACAGGATTGAGTCCATCCTGATTGGTGTCGCGTTGCGCATATGTGACATTTGTGATGAAGTGCGTGCTTCCTGGGGGACCACGCACGTCACCACGAAGAGATGTGTGGCAACGTGGCCCAGTTGGGAGGGATCATGGTCAGGGATTTCCTCCATGTGTCGGCCAGTCTTGCAGCCCTCTCCTCCTCTGCGCACACTATACGCCAGTTGTTCTCCGTGTCGTCTTCCGGCCCAGATGCCACAAGGCCCCCTGTGGATCTGCCCCAACCGACGCAGCCAGCCTGGTGGAGATCCCATCCCTGCCACAGTCGGGAGTCGTAGGTCCAGCAGGGGTGGCCACCCCACCAATTGGACCCCAGCAGATGGAGGAAGTGCCGGCATCATCGGGCAGGGCACGTGCACGACGGCGCCGGGGGATTCCATCGGCCCGGAGGCCGTCGTGGTGGCAGAGGCAGTTGCGTCGGAAGCAGCAGCAGGCTCAGCGTGGGAGGCATCATGGCTCGGGCCATCAACACCCCGGCGGCAGGAATCGGCCGAGGGGCAGGAGGTCCCTGGACTTGGAGTGTCTTCCTTGTGGCAGTGGTTGGGCCAGCAAATAGATGCAGAGAGGTGGCGGGCGGAGAGGACATGGCTCAGGATGGTCAGGGCGGAGAACTCCATGCACCGGGCTTTGAGGAGGGCGGAGGACCTTGAAGAAACTTGCAGGGAGTTGCGGGATTCCATGGCTGCATCCATGCGAGACCTCGAAGCCAGGGAACAGGCCCGCCTCTGGAACATCGATGTGGAGTTTGTTGATGCCCTGGCCCGAAGCATCGCTAAATGAGCCATGGGACTGGCCTGCCACCTTTTTAAATAGTTATGTAGGTGTAGGTTTCCTTTCTTTTTGATTTTTCTCTGGGGCGCATGGACTATGCCCACCTTTTTGTAAATAGTTATTTATTAGGTAGGTTTTTGGTTAGGTTTCCTTTGGGTTGTTGGGCTCATGGACCCTTGAATATTCATTTGTATATAATTATGGACCTGCATTTACTTTACTTTTTGACCCATGGAGTCGGGGCCTGCTGGCAAGTGCCCGTCACTGGGGGTGGGGACATGTGTTGGGGCTCACATGTGCATGCTGCATGCGGGGCATGCCCAGGAGTGATGCGGGGCATGCCCAGGTGTGTAGGGTGGTCCGTTGTGGTGTGGGCTGCCTGGGGGGCATGGGGAGGGCACACCCGGGAGGGCCCGCACTGCCAATTGGTGTGTAAAGCACACTCGCATACCCCGGAATCCACATACCCCGCTCGCGCAAGGCCAATCGCATGTAAAACTACCTGCGCACCGCTCGGAATATGCGTACCCAGGCCAATCGCGTGTAAAACTCCCTGCGCACCCCTCAAAATACACGTACCCTGCTCGCACCAGGCCAATGGCATGTAAAGCGCACTTGCGTATCCCCATATTCGCGCACCCGTGTGGTGAGGAGCCATATGTACCCCCTTGCAGGCAGCCACACCAGAGGGGAGCCACCTACAAACCTGGACATGCCCCGCAGGCAGCCCATCCACCCTCCCCATACCCCACAGGCAGCCCACACCACAGGGGGGATTTTCTCCCCGCAATTTCGCTGGCGCGAGATGGGTATGCGTATTCTGAGGGGTGCGCAGGGAGTTTTACACACGATTTTGCTGGCGCGAGTGGGGTACGTGTATTCCGAGGGGTGCGCGGGGAGTTTTACATGCGATTTTGCTGGCACGAGTGGGGTACGCGTCTTCTAAGGGGTGTGCAGGGAGTTTTACACGCGATTTCGCTGGTGCGAGCGGGGTACGTTTATTCCGAGGGGTGCACAGGGAGTTTTATACGTGATTCCGCTGGCGCGAGCGGGGTGCGCATATTCCGAGGGGTGCATGGGGAGTTTTACACGTGATTGCGCTGGCACGAGCAGGGTACCCGTATTCCGAGGGGTGCGCGGGGAGTTTTACACGTTGGCACGAGCGGGATACGCGTTTTCCGAGGGGTGCATGGGGAGTTTTACATGTGATTTCGCTGGCGCGAGCGGGGTACGTGTATTCCGAGGGGTGCACAGGGAGTTTTACACACGATTTCGCTAGCGCGTGAGGGCTGAGTGGCGTTTTTAGCGCGTTTTCGTGGTTGAGGGGCTCTATGCTGGTCTACTGGCCTTTGCGCCATGTAGGGGATTTGTGCGATGTTTTTGGCACACAGGGCGGGGTTGGGGCGTAACTGGCGCTGCTGCAGGGTCGCTGCGCCACTCTGCGTCACGGCTGGTTATGGATGTAAATATCCATGAATACTCTGTGCGTGTAAATGGGTTTTGGCGCAAGCAGCTAGCGCATGCTGGCGCACGCTCCCTCTCTGCGCTGCCCATTTGTGCTGCTTCTGCGCTAAATTCTATGAATTACCCCCTTAGTGTCAAGAATGTAAAAAAGTAATGCACACAGAAGTGCATTTGAATTGCTATGTTAGCCATTCTGTGTTATATTGTTCTGGGCTTGCCTATCACTCAGCTGTGCTTTCGCTCTGGCACTGTTAGAGGCCTCATCACGACTTGGGCGGTAACGGTAACGCTATTAGCGCGGGTGGTATTAGCCCTACCGCCGAACTCCCCGGCGCTAATAGCGCCGGATCACGAGTTTGGCGGTAATGTAAGTCCCCATTCCCCACTGAGCCCATTCGGGAATGCCCCATTCCCCATTGGGCTCAATGGGGAATCTTCGAGCTAATACCGCCAGCGGATTTCCCGCCGGCTGTAATAGCGCAAATTTTCGGCGGATTTCCCCCCAGCTCAGAACTGGGGTGAAATCCGCCGAAGCCCTGATTCGGCGGACGCTTAAATCCGGTGGTAATAGCGCTACCGCCGGATTTAAGGGTTACCGCCGAAGTCGTGATGAGGCCCATGTACTCTACCTAAACACGAGGGTGTCCACTCCCCCTATCGCCTGCCAACCTCAGTGACACGGGTTGGAAGCCAGTATCTCACGGACATTTTTGGGGAAACACCTTTTTCCATGTGAGAATACTTTTCATTGGACCAACACAAGATGCTCCGTTAAAAGGTAACCTCCGTCTCAAATGAGAAGAAACTACATTAAAAGAAACTGAACAGTGTGAAGAACTACATTATTGCGCTTTATACATTTTGAAATTTGTATAGTATCACTGCTGCCCTTTGATCAGTTTTCAAAGTCTGTGCTTACCTTGCTGCACATTAGAAATGAGACGTTGTGACAGTGTATTTTTTTTCCTTTTTTTTTTAAGGAAGAGCTACTTAAGAGCCAAGAGGCTTCATTTGTGGGCGCCAAGGAGGTGAAGAGATGACGCGCCGCCGCTGGGTTTCCAGGTCGCCTGGTGACGCAGATACACTATGCATGAGCGTGCCTCCTCAGCTCGGGCAGGTCTGGGCAGCAGCAGGCACGTGGGCGGATGAAGCCGGGGAGAGGAGATGTGCCAGGGCGTGGCCGGCTTGTGTCTGTCTCGCTTGATCTCCACCGTAACCCTCGCTCCTTCACCTCCGAGCTCTGGAAAAATGAGAAACGGCTAAGTAATTGGTATGGTTGGGAAAGAGTCATTAACACGACAGAGTGGCAAACAAAAAATGCAACCGCTTGGTGAATGAGAAGAAAGAAAAGAGTGTGGGGGAATGGAATATAACGTATGTTCTTTTCTTGGGGGACATTTCATACCTTTGATCTACGACCTGATCCCACCCGCAGCGCTTTGCTAATAGCAGAGGGGGATTTAATGGCTTCCCTGTCTTGGCAAGTTACAGATGCATTTTGGGAAAATGACAACTCATTTGGGGGATTTTCATATTGCAGGAGTTATGAGGGAGCACTGGGGGTGCGGTGAGTAAATTGGAGGGTTACAGGAGAGTTTTAGCTCTCCTCTAAAAGTTTGAAGCAAGTTTTGGTTGAGTGGGTAGGGTACTCCAGAGGATGAGTGCCTACACCAACAAGGTCTTCTTGTCTTTCTCTTGATGGCTTTTTGGGTCTCTGGTAGCCATGTGTCGCTCCTGAGGGTGGTGGGGGGACTGCCGGTTTGCCAGATTACTGGGTTTCGTAGACCATGCGCAAGGATCTGAACTGGCTGTGAATCAGAACAGGTAGCCAGTGATGGCCTTGAAGCATAGGGCTAATGTGGGCCAATTTGTGGAGATACTGTTGCAGTATGAAAAACTGCCTTATGGTGGCAAGGGTGGGATTCCAAGGCTGCTGAGGTGCACATTGCACTGTGGATGTCGGAAAGACTGTGGGCATGCATTGTATCAGGGGCGCCAAGTACGGGGGGCTCTGGGGCCCAAGCCCCCTCCCCCGGCAAAATCAAGTCGGGGCTGAGCCCCCCCCCCCCCCCCCCCGGCCGGAGAGAAGTGATGCAGCATTGATGGCCCTTTCCATTGATATTGCATCACTTCTCTCCAACCGGGTAAAAGCGCAAGAATGTTGGATTAAGCCAGGTCCTTTTGTTTAAGGGGAACGGCGTGCTCGCTGCTACAGTGCACAGCAAAGCAGTATCATGCAAGGGAGTTTCTAACCACTCTGGGAGGGATTTTAAAACGAATGCTCTGATTAGCAGATTATGATAACCACAAAAAGAATGGTCTACCTAATATTTTATTTAGTTATGTCTTCTGGACTCCTGGCTTCGCTTATGTCCCTGATTTATTTTAATCAGCCGAAATCAAAGCTTTTCAGGCAACCGCTTAAAAATGCCTGTCTTCTGTGGACCAGACTTTGAGAGTCTGCGATTACAACATGGCCCAGTCACAAACAGCAACAGCTCAGTACGGGTGCGTTTATCAATGCATATTTTGTACATATGACTTTTAGACCAGTGTGCACACCAATGTATTGACAGAAAGGTGCACGCCTGTGTGAGCTCCCTGGGATTCAAACCCGCATTGAGTGCTTAACTCAATTGTTGTCTTGATAGTTGTGTTGCACCTTTTTGTTCACTTATTTATTTATTTGTGTTACAAATATTGGTCTAATAATGGCAAGAAATCAATTTGGCGCTGAAATTAGGCTTTCCTTTTCCGCATTTTGAACTTTAAAATGTGTGCAATGTTTTTCTTTTCCTGTGAAAAGAAAATCGCCCCACTGTGCGTTTAAAATTGTCAGCCATTTTGAAAGCCAAGCCAGCCAAGATGTGTTTATCCAGAACCCAGACGAATGAGTTATCTATGCATGTATAGTTATTACTAGTCTTCATTTACGGACCTCCCATCGCACCCTCACTCAAAAATGTTATTCTTTAAAATATTGATCATAATGAAAAATATATGTTAACATATTTTTGAAGTTCCTATGACAAATAATCTGCAAACTGTGCCTCCAAGCAGGGGTGGACTGGGAAACAAAAGTTCAAAGTGGCGCCATATCACACATTTTCAACAAGCCCCACCCTTTTCCTATGGGAAAATTTGGAAATGCAAAACAAAAGAGGTCCAGAGTGCTGAGGCCTACTGGGAAATCTTCAGAGTTCCCTTGTGGCAAATCAACTTCCGGGGCACCAGTGGTCCAGGGATGAATATCGGTTTCTAATAATCAATCAGCCCCACACCTCTAGTAAACCAGAATGGATCCAAACAGATTGGAAACACAAGTATATTATACACCTCCCTGTCCAATTTAGGTAACGTGGACTGAATGGCAGGCTTATCTCTGCAAGGTCGCAGATCGTTGCTTAGTTGAAACACAGCGAAAATACAATTATTGCCCAATGATAAAAGGGACTGTAGAGGGAGAGGAAGGAGGAAGTGGAGAGGGAGAGAGAGAGGGAGAGGGATGAGGAGAAAGGGGAGAGGGAGAGGAACAGGGAGGGGGACAGGGAGCAGGAGGGTGAGGGAGAGGGAGGGGGGAGGGAGAGGGGGAGAGAGAGAAAGAGGGATGGGGAGAGAGGGAGAGAGGGGTGAGGGAGGAGGATATGGAGAGAGGGAGAGGGAGGGGGTAGAGGGAGAGGAAGGAGGAAGTGGAGGGGGAGGGGGATGAGGAGAAAGGGGAGAGGGAAGAGGGGGAGAGGAACAGGAAGGGGGAAAGGGAGCGGGAGGGGAAAGGGAGAGGGAGAGAGAGGGGAGAGGGAGGGGGAGAGAGGGGTGAGGGAGGGGGAGATGAGAGAGGGAGACAGAGGGGTAGAGGGAGAGGAAGGAGGAAGTGGAGAGCGAGAGAGAGAGGTAGGGGGAGAGGGATGAGGTGAAAGGGGAGAGGGAAGAGTGAGGGGGAGGGGGAGGGGGGAGAGGAACAGGAAGGGGGAAAGGGAACGGGAGGGTGAAGGAGAGGGAGGTAGGAGGGAGAGGGGAAGGGAGAAAGAGAGGAGAGGACGAGGGAGAGGGAAGGGGAGATGGAGAGAGGGAGAGGGAAATGAAGAGGGAGGGGGAGGGAGAGAGAGAGAGGCTTGCATGGCGCATCTCGACCTGCTTCTGGGCATACCTCCATGCCCTTTGTGGTGCTGGGCACAGGCTGCTGTTCAGTCTGTTGTTTGGGACAGGGAGTTGTTCAGTCTGTTACTGGGCAAAATGTTGCTCAATCTGGTGCTGGCAGAAGGTGTTGTTACACCAAGTAATGGCACAGGGTGTTTCCAACATGGAGTTGGGCACAGTGAGTTGGCCAATCTCCTGTTGGGCCCACGGCGTGGCTCAGTTTGGAACTAGGCCAGGGTGACCGCCAATCTAATTCTGCAAACATTTGGGGCTTTCCCAAAGACCCTGTTGACGAGAAGAGGAAATTGCTGACGGGCCTATTGGTCAGTACTCACCCTCGAAAACTAGTAATGCATAATAGCTGCACCATGTGAGGACAGAGTGCAGGATTCACATACTCCAGCAAGATTCAATAATCAGGACTCAGTAAATTGGCAAAGGGAAGTCCGTTTAATGATACATAAATCAGCAGATGGAAATCAGCAGCATCACGAACACCTGCCTCACCCCGACTTGCCCGAACTTTAGTCAAACAGCCTCTTTTATGTGCAAAATCTGTCATCATTGACGTCTAATTCTACAAAAAATCATCATGCAATATAATTGGTTGGGAAAGGTAACTTAAGTATAGGTGCTATATCTGTATATGGAAATAACGCAAGTGGATTGGATAACTCTTATCGGGTGGGCGTCTACGCCCTTCCCTCTACAACACACGTGATTGATGTCACTACACGTACGAAGTCTCATTGGTTACAGTGTCTATAGGACCCTAGATTACATGGTCCCTTGTGATTGGGCAAGTTACACCCCTAAACATAAATCTCCATTTTAATTAGCAGCATGCAGGGTAGACACCCAGGTGCCTAGTGTCCCAAGATTAGTTGGCTGGGTATGGCCTCGGATCTGTATTCTCTTATAAGGAAAAGTTATGGCACCCTCAGGTTCTGGATGACATCAGGCGGTGGTACATCTTGGCGCCTGTCTGGTCATGTGCTGTCCACCGTGAATCTGCTTCAGTTTCCAACCTTTTGTGCATTTAATTCTGTGTGTGCTTGGTGACCTGCTTCGCCTCCCTTATCTTGACCTTCACGGGCGGGCTGGTATGCTCTGAAGCTGGAGCCTCGTTGGCTCATGCTCACCTCCCCTTCTCTGGTTGACCGCGATTTCCCTGGCGTGAGCCTCTCTTTGTTAAGTTTCGATCCCGCTCCTTTCCTCAGCTTGGACCTGGATATGAAACTTGGCCAGTCAGGCCTTGGCTGCCTGAGTGTACTTCTGTTTTTACAAAATGGAGTTGCACGTGTACATTGTGCTGTGTTGAGGTAGATATATGGTTGGCGCTTGCCGCTCTATTCTTCTACTGAGCATTGCAGGCAGTATCGATTTCTTAGCATCTTGCATTTCAAGCTTATTTACATACGTTCAACAGGGTGGTTGCTTCCATCTCGTCTCGTGGCACCATTCCCTTATATTTTAACAGTGTATCTACCCTGTATCCGTTATAATTACCCTTGTAGTTACTAGTACTGACATGCGTGCTATCAGTAACCAATTCTGTTTGTTCTCGGGGCTGTTCGGGCCCTTGGTTTGTTTCCATTGGCTTTCCATTAAGGCTTTAGGGGTCTCCTCGTGGACCGTATGTAGGTATTCCTCATTTTGTATCAGTGGCTGGTATGGCTGTCTGATAGGGTACCGTGCTGCCCAGGGTAGTCGCATTATGGCTGCTTCAACCGGTACTGATCTCCTAACGTACAAGGGGCAGAGTCCCAGTGCGGCTCTCTGTTGGTTCATTTGCTCCTCATACATCATGTACCACGGCGAGTACCTTACTGGCAACTCGCAATGGGGGCAGGGGTGCAGGTCATATCTGGGACCTCCTCTACACTCCCCCCTCTGGTCTGTTCATCGACCACTCCTACTTCCTCCTTTATATTCATTTTCTTTGATTCCTCAGATTCTTGCTCATCGTCTCCTGGGTTTACACAAGAAGGCGTGAAAGTATGCAATTTTGGTGTCCATATCTTTATCACCCCTTTCAAGCTTCCTGCTGTTCTCACATGCTCATTTTTGTTCCAGGTCATCAACTGTCATTGTCCATTTGGACTGCAGTAAATCCATTTGCCTTCGTACCTTCTTGGTTTCTTGGGATAAGTCAATTTTGTTTCTTCTGGTGCAAATTCACTGGCATTCACAAAGTCCTTTATCTCCTCATCTGTCAGGTCTCTGGGCTTCCAGCCTGGCTCGACATCGACCATAATTTTCATCCAAATGGCCTTCTTTGCTGTTTTCTGGCACTGTGTGATGATTATATTGATAACACAGACTCCTAGGAGCACCATTGCTAGCAAAGCTCCCAGAAACTTGAATATATCTGCCATCCATTGCGGGACCCATGAGTATAGGTTCCCAAACCAGCTGCCGTCGTCCACTTCATCTATCTCATCGGTCATCTGGTTTTTCAGGGTTGTTAACACGTCTATGGCCTCTGTGAGGGTTCCATTTTCTTCGTCGTGTGATGGTATAAATGTGCAACATGATTCTCCAATTTTTGCGAAACACCTCCATCCATTGCGGTGATCATGTCAAGCACATATCTGTTCTGGAAGGTCATCAGTCTGACTGCTCTCAGTTCTTCCTTGATTGCGTTGAACCCTTTTATGGTGGTATTGATGGTCTGCAGTAACTCCCATCTCGTTATCTGCAACCACTGGTATTTGCACCAACCTGGATGTGCGGCAAAAGTATTGTTGTAAATACGGATGAAGTTAGGCTAAACAGCCTGTGTTCGTAGGGAATGGCATAAAATGCGTCCTCTGATTTGGCGGAGAAGTAATTCTCTCTCTTCATCCTTGACATTAGTTCCACAGACCTCCTTTTCCTCAGGTGAGCGTCTGCTTTCGGGAAACTGTCCAAATTCAGTTCATTTTTTGGGATCACTAGTGCAGGAACGTGGACGTTCACCAGTGTGCATATGCCTCCCCAGTTCCTTGGTAGTCATATGTAGGCTTTGGATCCACGTGCCCAATAGTGGTCCATCAAAACTGTGGTCCCTTGCGACATCCCTGGGGCTTCGTATATTCACCTGCAGTTTTGATTCTCCGCCATTTTCCTTGTGCCATTACTTCTAAAGCACAGTTTCGGGTTTTCCAGCGGTACTATTTGCAGGGGGCCTCCTCTGTCTTCGACCCACGTTAACAGCTTTAACAATTTTCGCCAGAGTGGTTTACATAGTCTTTGAGAGTTTTCTATGGCTTCTTGGCAGGCTCCAAGGACCATCCAAGCTCGGCAGATTACAACTCCGTCTTCCCAACCGTCGGGGGAAACTACTGATCCCCAGATCTGCATTTGGCCTCGGTTTTTCCATATTTGGGCTTCTTCTGCCGTTTTCCCTTGGACTTTCAGTCTTGAGTTTATTTCCCACCTTATTCTTGATCCTTTGACGTCAGGGTTGTCCTACCTAATCACATGATTCTTGGTGTGCGCCCTGTTTCTTGTTTTGATGTCCTGGACATATCCGTCTTCATCGGGGTAGTCCTTTTCGTTGGCCCATATCAACGAGGCGTCTCTCCCCATGAATTGTCCTCTTGTGTTGCACATTGCCACATGTGACATGCAGTGTGCTGTGGGGACGTCTATTTCTACAGCCACAAAGATTTTGGACTTTCCCAGGCTGTACGGCAGGAGTGCACAGACGAAACATTCTCCTTCTGATTGTCTTCATTCAACTTCCTTCATGTGCTGGTACCATATGTTATTTCCAAGATGGGCCGTGCTGTCCAAGTAATCGTTTAACTCATTATCGGTTTCATATGGACTTCTATTGATCCTTAGTGTTTTTCTGTAGTTGGCTATCTCTATGTCTCTGAATGCGTCTGTTCTGCTCTTTCGTTCAGGCAGACTCTCGGGTGTTATCCTTGGAGGGGCAGGTTTCATTTCCTGCCCTGCAGTAATAGGGGGAGGTTTTACGCTTCTTTTCCTTCCCCCCTGCATTCTTTTGTAGACCTCTTCCCACCACATTTGACTTACCATCCTTCCAACACGTGGCTGTGTCGTAGGCTCGGTAGTTACTTCTGGCAATGGAGCTGACGTACTCATTATCACAGTTGTGGTGGTTGTCTTGCTCAGCTCCTCATGCAGCTTCTTTGCTCTAAGTGTGAGTGGAAACTCATACTCAACTACTGCATGTGTTTTCTCAGGGAGTTCTTTCATTGCTTCCTCTGTTCTATTGAGGGATTTTGCTCTTTCACTTTGGTTCGGTTTCTCACGTTGCTCCCTGCTTTCTGGAGCTGCTTGTTCCACAGGTGATTTCTCTCTTTCAGTTGGTTTGGCCTGCGGTTTCGTAGCCATTGACACTTGCCCTTGTTCGTGTCCACTCAGTGTATGGGTGCGTGCCGTGGACAGTGCTATGTTATCATTCATTCCGTGCTGACCCTGTCTCCAGCCTTTCTCACCATTCATTACTTCAAGTGTATACTTATGACTGCTAATTACATTCAACTGTAAATCGTTTGCTTTATCATCAGTTTTTCTTGGAACAGGGATGACAATATAAGGTCTGGGTGCTTTTGTGGGCCCCAGATGTTCATTACCTGGTGGATGCACAGACATTGGGACGCTTCGAGCACCAATAAAAAATGCAGCTCTCATAGTTAACAATACAAATACTACAATAATCACAATGCATATACATATGACGGCCTTGAAGGACAGCTTGCATCATCTCCTTCCAGGGAACCGGGGGTGCCCTTTGCTGGCGGTACGACCAGGTTACTGTTTTGGGCCCCCCTTTCAACCAGGTCCATAGTCAATAGTTTATTTTTCTCCTTATTCTGATCTCGTCACTCAAAGGTTCAGTAAACACTAAAGTGACAAGTGCAGTTCAGTGTCCCCCCTCTTGCAGTGATGATGATAATAGTCTCTGAGTATGGAGTACAGTTCCTTTGCTAGGCTATGGAAAAAGGTTAGACTATCGTTTTCAGCACATCATAATTATCCTGTATTTGTATGGCCAACGTATTCCCAGGGCACTCTTCCAACTTGCCTTGGCCCTGGGGGCATACAAGAATTTGTTCGCAGTGACACCATGAAAGGATGGATTCGTTACACATCACGCAAAAACAAAATATTGAACAAATAAAAATAAAAATAAAAATAAAAGTGAACATGAGAATGTAGGAAAAAATAAGAAAAAGGTTGAAAAAGGCAAACACGGCAGTGAAGTTCATGTCTCTGTTCCTTTCACTTGGTCTTTCGAGGTCTCACAGGAATCTCCTTAGGAATTCTCGCTGGAAGTTGGACTGCTCCACTTGGAGCATGATGCCATGGAGAAGAATCTTCATGTGTGGGAAATTGACTGGATCTCTAAGGAAGGTTGCAACATCGACATCAGCAGGCCTTCCCACCATTTCTGGGTAGTCTGTGACTAGCCTGATCAGGACGTTGTGGGCTAGCTGACTGTCTGCAGGGGACAGGGACATTTGCTTTGTTTTGCTGGGTCCTGACCACAAGTCTTTTTGTTGTCGTGAACAAGTCTTGCACTTTCCTGCTGCGTGGTCTGCTACCACATTGTTCAGTTTATTCTATATTTGATTCAGGATGTGATTATTTCGGGGATCTCTGATGTAAGTCAGGGTCTCTGTGGTCCTCCCGACAAGTTCTGGGCACTCCTCAATGATTCGAAAGAATAAAATGTAGGTAACTTCGTCAATAACTGCTTGAGGCGGGAGCATTAGTCTTTTGTTCACTGTGCTCGGGCAACTCGGCGAAGACCTCTGCGATGACAGTCAGTAGTTGCATGATTACCTTCCTATTTTCTGGATCTTGAATATATTCTGTGACACTTGTTTCTCTCCCTATGAGTGACGGATAGGACAGTACTACTAGCTGAAAATAGGTGAGCACATCCCACTTGGGACTTCTGCTGGAGTGAACCATATGTCTGTGAACAAAGTCTTGATACTGGATGCTTCAGGATACCATTTTTAGTTTACAAGAGTGTCCTGTTTTTACAGTTCATCAGAGTCTGAGAGTTCGTGTTCAATGCTTTGTGGCTCAACGTGATCAAGCTACTAGTGTCATGGCAGGTTGAAAGTATGTTATTTTTTCCTTTACCCTGCGAGTTCAGCTGCACTTTGCGTTTGTTTGAAGGTCTTGTACTTCATTCAGTGCCTCGATAGAAGTTCAGTGTACAGCCACAATTTTCACAGCGAGTTCCTTAGTTTATGTGTTCTGCTTGTGCGTCCTTCTTCCTTGCCATAGATCTTGTCTGCATGTGCTGCGGTCCTTCCCCATTGGCTGTGGATTCCTCGGCAGTAGATTCAGTAGGAGTGCTCTCTCCTATAAAGGGTTTTATGTTGTTCAGGAAGATCCAGGCTCTTCTGCCCACAAGCTTGACAGCGGACGGGGTGCAGTCCTCTACGATGAAGGGGCTGTTAAACCTCAGCTCGTCCCATTTCTTTCTCTTAAAGTTTTTTACCAGAACTCTGTCTCCAGGGAAGACAAGGGGTGCGCCAAGGTTGAGAGCTGCGCCTGCATCAGCACTATCTGCAGTGGTTCGTGCTGTGCTGTCCCCTTTCCGCCGTCGCTGCAGCTGGCCTGAAATGACAGTGGCGCTGGATGTGAGACAGTCCAGGTAAGCTTTCATCTCTTCTCCCAGAACCTCCCCAGTTGACTGGGCATCATATCTAGCTCTGTCTCGGGGGTAAGGGGAGTCCTCATCCTTCTCCCAGTAACTATTTCGTGCGGCGTGAGATGATGGTCGGAGCCTGGTTGGTTCCGAAGTGCATACAATGCCAGTGGTAGGCAGTGCATCCATCCCTTTCTTAATGTGAGCTTCAACTTGGCTATCCTCTCCTTAAGCAAGACATTGAATCGCTCACATATCCCATTTCCCTCTGATGCTACGCCGACAAGAACTTGTGCTTTATACCAAGCAACAAGCTTATCTGTTCGAACACTGCATTCACAAAATGAGGCCCATTGTCTGATCTCATAACCTCACACACCCCCCATCTAGGGAAGACCTCCCTCACCAAGAATTTAGCAGCACAGGTGGCATCGGGGTGTGTACAGGGACTTGCTTCCACCCATCTGGAAAAGGGACACACCACCACAATTAAATGCCTGTACCCATTACACACCTGAATCATATCGACATAATCGATATGCAGGTGCTGGAAAAGTTCACTTGGTCTGGGGATGACTCCTCTCACTACTTTTAATGTGTGCCCAGAGGTGAATTGTTGGCAGACAATGCAATTTACCATAAAGAATGCAACATGCTCTGCTAAATTCGGTGTAAACCAGTCTTCGGCAAGCGTTGCGGCAAGATTTTCTCTTGTCATGTGAATGGGGTAATGAAGCTGTTCTAGCGCTACTTTTAGAAGGGCGACAGGCATTACTGGTTTACCAGTGCTGTCTTGCATCCACAATCCATCTGCGGGGTTTAAAGAACACCCTGGACGCTTCCACAGATTTTTCTCCTCCTGAGGTGCCCCCCCCTGGAGCTCCATTAACTGAGACTGCCCCATATCACTATAGGCTTCTGGTGTGGCTCGCGCCACCACATTACGTTCATGGGTACGTGCCACATCCACGTCCATGATTATTTCAGCTTTGGATGCCATGCGCTTGGCTTCCGTGTCCGCTTCACGGTTTCCACGTGACACAAAATCTGTCCCTTTGGTATGAGCGGCGCATTCTACGACCGCTATGCCCACTGGGAGGTGTAATGCTTTTATCAGCCTGTCCAGTAAGGCCGCGTGCTGCACTGGCGTGCCGTCCGCTCAGAGGTAGCCCCTCCTTTTCCAGCACGCTAGTCCTGCGTGCACTGTAGACGTCACATAGGCGGAGTCACTGTACACTGTTACTTCCTGGTCCGCGTGATTCTCAATGGCGAGTATCAATGGCACTAATTCTGCGGCCTGTGATGAATTATGAGATGGTATTCGTGCACTGACAAGTACTTGGAACTCTCCATTCGCCATGTGTTTGATCACGGCCACGCCTGTATACCTTTGCCCGTCCTCATGGTCAATTCTCGATGACCCGTCAATAAAGACGATCTCTCCACTTGGCAGGGCATTTTCCTTGACCCTGGGGATCTCATCATAGTATTCTTCATAGTTCGCACGGTCATGCACAGGTTCTCCCTCTGTGACTGGCTCAGCAACAAACATAGCAGGGTTCACCGTTTTGCATCGCACTATTTTGATCAATGGATTGGAGATAATCACCTCATAGGCTGATGCTCTCTGAGAAATCAGCGTGCCCTTTGGCTTCTCTAGTATGGCAAATAATGAGTGCTCAACATATAATGTCATGGAGCACCCCATCACAATGGATGACACCTTTTCAATGGCGAACTCAGCGGCAGCTAAATTTTGTTCACACAGGAAGTGGCCTTTCATGACCGGGTCCAAAACTTCCACTGTAATATGCTAGGGGTTTATATCCCAGTGAGGTTAGCTGTGCGAGTACTGTTGTCATAAAATCATTAGTATGAGAAAACAGAATTCATCAGCATAATTAGGAATCCCGAGGACTGGGGCCTTACAAATTGCCCCCTTGAGTTCTGTAAACCCTTTCTCCATCGCTTCATTCCATTCAATTGCTTCTCTCGTGCCCTGGGCCGTTTTAAGGGCCTGCAACAAGGGCTTGGTATACCAGCTGTAGTCAAAGATCCATGTTCTGACATAGTTGCACAGGCCTAGGAAGCTTTGCATTTGCTTTACTGTGCGCGGCTTGGCCATGTTCATGATAGCCTCAGCCCTTTCTGGGGTTACCTTTTTCCCCTCATGTGAGATCAGTTGCCCTATGTACAGCACCTCCTGTTGGCAGTATTGCAACTTGTCTTTGTCCACGTTGTATCCTTCTCAGCCAATATAGTCAATAGCTGGACAGAGTCGTGTCAGCATTGCTCTTCAGTGATGCTGCAGATTAGAATGTCATCTACATAATGCAAAACATCACTGTCCAATGCAATATTTCTTATTCCATTTGCAGGACTCTGTTGAAAATAGATGGAGACTCGCAATACCCCTGTGGCAGCCTTGTACTTTTCAGGTGCATTTGTCTGAAAGTAAATGACGTCAGGTCTTGTGAGTCATGGTGTAATGGAATAGAGAAGAATGCATTCTTCAAATCGATCACCATGAAGTATCTCGCTTCAGTGGGTATATTGCACAAAATTATGGATGGATTAGGGACTAGAGGGAACTTGGCTTCGACTATGTCGTTCAATGCTCGTAAATCCTGGATTAAATGCCAGGACCCTCCCTTGGATTTCTTGACAGGGTAAATCACAGTGTTGCATGGTGATTCTGACGTCACCAAGATGCCCTGTTCCATCATGGCAGAGATTGTCTTTGCAATCCCTTCATCTGCTTGCCTGGACATGGGTTACTGTCGTGCCCGTGGCAGAATTGCTCCTGGTTTCAATTAAATGTTTACTTCACCGGCTCCCCTCAGGAGACCTACATCATAGGGCCCTGTAGTCCATACCTTGGCTGGCACTAGGGCCATATTGTCATCGAAATATTCCGGGCGTACCAGCGCTAACATCATCCTCTGCGGCACCTCCTGCTTGATAATTTTGACCCAAAATATGAGACTCACTCCCACCTGTGTCTCTTCTAGGTCAGGGTGTTCTTCGAACAGATCATCATCGGTGACGTCAGTCACTCGATACCCTTCTTCGATGGTGACAATCGCACACCAAGGTCTGCCCTCGTCGTTACATCCTTTAACTAATAGTACCTTTCCTCGCACCGCGGCAGATTGTATCATTAAGGGAAA
The DNA here is from genome assembly GCF_040938575.1 of Ambystoma mexicanum. Lineage (NCBI taxonomy): Eukaryota > Metazoa > Chordata > Amphibia > Caudata > Ambystomatidae > Ambystoma > Ambystoma mexicanum. The sequence goes on from NC_090925.1 coordinate 639,120,730, forward strand.
TACCTGTCCCTCCTCTTCGTGCATGGGTATTCTTGGCCTGAATAGAAACTCATCCGGGGTTCTCATAGCTTTGTCTGCGAGGCCTGGCAGTCCCGCCATAAGCACTCGCATGCCATATGCGAACACTTCTGGTTCCAGTGGTATAGCTCTCATGGCTGCACGTCCAGAATATGCTCTGATTATTTCGCACACTTTGAATAATGCATTCCTGGAGTGGAGCATACTATGCCATCCTCAGTGAACGAGATGGTCATATTCAACTTTGTCATCAAGTCCCGACCCATGATATTCACCGGGGGCTGACGAGAATACAATAAGGGTACAGTCATGTCACACTCTCCCACTGAGACTGGGAGTGCATCAGTAAAGAGAACTCTGCTATGAGCTCCAGTAAAACTCTGGGTATCTATGGCCTCGCCGGACAAGGAGAACTTTCCTTCTCATATGCACGAGTGCGTTGCACCCGTGTCAATTAAGAAGGAATATTCCTTCCCCCCCTATGGTGACATTTACCCTAGCCTCCCTGTTAGGATCTGGTGTCACTGATAGGATAGAGCACATCGGGGTTCCCTGTGAGCCATCCTATTTCATATATAGGTTCGGTCCACTGTATACCTGTGGGTTTTCCCCACCAGAATTAGTGCCCTGATCCACTTGCGGCAGTGTCTGCTGGGGTTGTCCCTGTGTTGCATTCCCCATGTTCAGTGGCTGGACCATTTGCTGTGTACCTTGCTGCAAGCCAACCGCCTGCTGCTGCATGGTATAGTTTTGTGCACTGCCCTGTTGTGGGGTAGCAGGTTGATTCACCATGCCTGCCCCCAACCCTTGGTTGATCTGCCACATGCTTTGGCTTCTGCACATGCGCGCCACGTGTCCTGTTACTCCACACAACCAACACACTGGCGGCGGTCGGGCCATCTGTCCATCTGGCATAGTCGGACTGACCATCAGTGCGTTCTGGATACCATTTTGAACATTCTGTAAACCTCCTTGGTTACCTCTAAATCCTCCCTGATTGCTCTGCCATCCTCTTCCTCCAAATCCCCTTGCATCTTTCTTCCGATTCTTTTCTTGCAACAGTCTACAATAATGGGCATTTGTCAACTGAATTTCGGCCCACGGTTTAGCTTCTATTCTTAACAATTTTTTTAGCTGTTTCCACCGGTTCTGGTAACCCTTGGCACGATATATGATAGAATACAGGGATAGATTTCATCCAAGATTCATGCGTTTCAAGCACCCACGCGTCTTGGAAATTCTGGATATAAAGCAAAGGATCCTCTGACGCCTTAATTTTTCAAGTCATTATAGCTCCCATATCAGATGTGTCTGGATATAGCGTATGCAGCGCTTTCCACACTTACTTGCTCTACAGTTGTTAAATGGTGCCCCGTCATGAGAAGTGTTAGTTAGGGTAACCCTGGGGTATCCTGCCCTTTTCCACATGTTGTTTGCTCTTTCACCAAGTATAGCAATTAGAAGACCCTTGATGAACCCTATGGCTAGAGTGATGCCCTCCGTCATTTTCTCTAGCTCATGTATCCACTTTCCGGCTCTCGAGGTCAGCATTGGAAGCTTATTTTTAAGATTCACTCAGTCCATGTGTGGCCATGGAATATATTGTGGTCTTGCTCCCCCCTTTTCTAGCAGTGGGAATTGGAATGTGCAATCCTCCTTTTCCTTCTCTATACCTCCTCAGTCTCTTGCCGGGGCGGCATTCCCACCTTTCCTTCTACCTGGCAATGCCCTTAACCCATCTGTGTAGGCAGGTGCCGACGCTCCCCTCTGACCGTGGGGTGTCTCTTCATGTCGGCTAGACTGTCCAGCGGACTTCGGTGTCCTATCTATGGACCCGCTAGCATCTGACCATCGTATCTCTCGTTTCCCTGGGAGTCGCTTTTCGCACCGCCTCCCTTCATCATACGCCACTTCCTCCGCTTCCCCATCGGAGTCTGATTCCGAGTACTCCCAATTTACACAACTTCTCGCATCAGCTTCATTCTGTCCAACTTCTAGTCTATCTAGGGAACATCCCCTACTCCCACTACTTTGGGTGACATCCTCAGTGTCACATAGCTGAGTGCTCTCTAAGGGCTCATCTTCCCTTCCCTCTTGGGAGATTCGTTCCAGTCCCATCTCATCATATATTTTGTCAATCGCTTCCCCAATGCTTCTGGTGTCGAAGTCATCATCAATAACTTTCCTGCTTGTACCTGGTACCGCATCGCGTGCAGGGAAGAACTCTTCTATGTCTTCCCAGTCTACAACAGGATTGGGTTTTTTCACTTCCCGTTGCAAATATTCTAAATCTTGCGCCCTTTGTCTGCATTTACGCTCTGTTTCCTCATCCATTTCTCTTCGCTTCTTCGCTTCTTCGCTTCCTTTCTAGCCTTATCAACTTCCCTCATCCGTTCATCTCTACGTTCCTTTGTGCTTCTACTTTCCTAGTCTTCTCGTTTTTTTACCTTTCTTTCGTGCACTCTCTTCTCTTCCTCTAACCTTAGCATGTTCTGCCTGTACTTTTCATAGGCTGCATATTGCGTGCGACTGAGCTGTATACCTTGCTCTTTGCGATATAGTTGTTCTCACCTCAACCTATCATTCTTTCTTGCCCTCTCGTTTCTTATGTCCACTTCTTTCTCCCTTTCCTTTCTTTGCGCCTCTTCAGACCATTCACTCGGCCTTGCACCATCACTTCCTTTTCCATCTAACTTCAACAGTATCTGCCCTCCCATCCATTCGTCCTTTGTAAATGTTAACTCATCGGTTCCTTTCCCCTTCTTTCCCTCTCTCTCTCTCTATCGAGAGGTGCACTCGTTTGTGCCTGGTCCTTCCTTTCCTCACCTCGCCTCTCTTTTTCCCATGGGACTGTGGAGATCGAGTCAATTTCCTGTTCCTTCTCTTTCGTCTCGTCACTGCTACATGCAGGTGACTCATATGCAGGGTTGCTATAACCTTTGGCTGCCTTAAGTTCTCTTAGTAGGTACAGACCCTCCGACTTACTTCCCTCAACAGCTGGTTCCAGCGGGGCAGGTGGCACGGTAGGCGTCTCACCCCCCTCCGTACATACATTTAATATCCAGTCTGCGGGGGGTTCTTCTTCCTTTACTTGTTCAAACATTTTCCAAAGGTCGAGAACAGCAAGGCGTTTTTCGAGCTTCTTCCCGCTATATGTGGCATGTAAGAAGGTGGTAATGTGCTATAAAACAGCCTTAGACAATGACCCATTTTGGGGCCACGGCATAAACATTTTATTTGCGGTGCCCTTAACCCACTCCTGGCTATATTTCTTCAATTCTGTTGCGTGCTTTGGCAACTGCTTGCACAAATGTGCAAGTGGGGTAACTTCTCCCATTCTTAATTTTGTCACCAACAATGTTCATACAGTTTTTCAACTTTATGCTATTATGAGCAAGCACCACATACGCGAGCTCCAATCCAATTTTCCCGCAAACTTTTATACCAACAGTTTTACTCAAAACACATCAATTCAGTGGTGATTCCCTCTCATTTACAGTATTGCGTAAAGCAAAAATACATTACCATCAATTAATAACACAATAATTCCACATTCAGCATACACAGGACATATAGGACATACGCTTGACAGACTAGACAGACACCAGCTTCTAATTATTAACCCGTCATGGGATTGGAACAAACCCCATTCTTACGTCTTTAAACGTAAGCATAGCCTAATGTCCCCCCTCTGTGGGCTCTGGGTTCACGTTCCTTCTGACCACTCCCTAAAGCGCAGGAATAAGGCGAATTTTTACAGTTTTATCTCGGGTGCCCCCCGGTATTCCTTACAGTTTTTTCTCGGGTGCCCCTCCGGTATTCCTTACAGTTTTTTTCTCGGGTGCCCCCCGGTATTCCTTACAGTTTTTTTACGGTATTTTTCCCAATTACTTCAGGTGCCCGGGTTCTTACCCTCTATATCTCTACAGTCTTTCCTACTTTTAACTGTAATAAGCTTCTCCGCCACCCTCTGTTACCTTTCCCCTTCTTACTCTAAGGCCTATAAGACCTTTGCCAGGATAACGAGTTTCGTTGTTTTCACTCACCGATCGCCTCTTTTCCTCTCTGGAACTTCAGGATCACTGCCCCTTCCTCTTCCTACTTTTATGGTTCTCGTCCGATCCGCTGCCCGTTGGAATGAGAAGGGTTATGCTTGGAAAGGCGGGTTCCTTCAGACCCACTGCTGATTTTTTGGGAATAATTACACTATCATTGTCCATGGGGAGCTTCTCAGCCTACTCAGCCGGAATAGCGAAAGGACTCGTGATGTAACCAAAGGCCCAGAGTTACTTTGTGCCGTCAGTCTAAAGGTGTCTTACATTATATCAATCGATAATCTATAGTCGATGGCCGAAACCATCCTCACGCTACCAAGTGTTGATGAGAAGAGGAAATTACTGACGGGCCCATTGGTCAGAACCTACCCTCGAAAACTACTAATGCATGATAGCTGCACCATGTGAGGACAGAGTGCAGGATTCACATACTCCAGCAAGATTCAATAATCAGGACTCAGTAAATTGGCAAAGGGAAGTCTGTTTAATGATACATACATCAGCAGATGGAAATCAGATGGAAATCAGCAGCATCACGAACACCTGCCTCACACGGGCTTCCCCGAACTTTAGTCAAACAGCCTCTTTTATGGGCAAAATTCGTCATCATTGACGTCTAATTCTACAAAAAATCATCATGCAATATAATTGGTTGGGAAAGGTAACTTAAGTATAGGTGCTATATCTGTATATGGAAATAACGCAAGTGGATTGGATAACTCTTCTCGGGTGGGCGTCTACGCGCTTCCCTCTACAACACACGTGATTGACGTCACTACACGTACGACGTCTCATTGGTTACAGTGTCTAAAGGACCCTAGGTTACATGGTCCCTTGTGATTGGGCAAGTTACACCCCTAAACATAAATCTCCATTTTAATTAGCAGCATGCAGGGTAGACACCCAGGTGCCTAGTGTCCCAAGATTCACGCTTCCTCCCTTCCATCAATCAGTGTTTTAGGGCTATGTGTCAATTAGTTGGCTGGGTATGGCCTCGGATCTGTAGTCTCTTATCAGGAAAAGTTATGGCACCCTCGGGTTCTGGATGACATCTGGATGACATCAGGCAGTGGTACATCTTCGCGCCTGTCTGATCACGTGCTGGTCCACCGTGATCCTGCTTCAGTTTCCAACCTTTTGTGCATTTAATTCTGTGTGCGCTTGGCCACCTGCATGGGCCTCCCTTATCTTGACCTTCACGGGCGGGCTGGTATGCTCTGAAGCTGGAGCCTCGTGGGCTCATGCTCACCTCCCCTTCTCTGATTGACCTCGATTTCCCCGGCGTGAGCCTCTCTTTGTTAAGTTTCGATCCCGCTCCTTTCTTCAGCTTGGACCTGGATATGAAAATTGGCCAGTCAGGCCTTGGCCGCCTGAGTGTACTTCTGCTTTTACAAAATGGAGTTGCATGTGTACATTGTGCTGTGTTTAGGTAGATATATGGTTGGCGCTTGCCGCTCTATTCTTCTACTAAGCATTGCAGGCAATATCGATTTCTTAGCATCTTGCATTTCAAGTTTATTTACACACGTTCAACAGGGTGGTTGCTTCCATCTCGTCTCGTGGCACCATTCCCTTATATTTTAACAGTGTCTCTCCCCTGTATCCGTTATAATTATCCTTGCAGTTACTAGTACTGACATACTTGCTATCAGTAGCCAATTCTGTTTGTTCTCTGGGCTGTTCAGGCCCTTGGTTTATTTCCATTGGCTTTCCATTAAGGCTTTAGGGGTCTCCTCGTGGACCGTATGTAGGCATTCCTCATTTCGTATCAGTGGCTGGTATGGCTGTCTGATAGGGTACCGTGTGGCCCCGGGTTGTCTCGTTATGGCTGCTTCAACCGGTACTGATCTCCTTACGTACAGGGGGCAGAGTCCCAGTGCGGCTCTCTGTTGGTTCATTTGCTCCTCATACATCACGTACCACGGCGAGTACCTTACTGGCAACTCGCAATGGGGCGCAGGGGTGCATGTCATATCTGGGACCTCCTCTACAACCCCAAATACAAACGTAAGGTGTAAAAGCCGGGTGTGTTTACTTTCACCCTCCCGGGCATTTTACAGCCATTTGGAGGCCGAGAAAGAGCATGAAACGGAATTAACATTTGCGCTGAGCATTCCCCGTTCACCCTTCAAGGGCACATGCTGAGCAGGGTGGTTTATATTACTCGTGGATGAGAGAGATATAAGTGAAATACTCATCTATGAATAATATCAAAGTTATGTCACTTTAATAGCATTTCCCTCGCTTGTGGAGTGCTGGAAAGTCTTGCCTGCTGCTGGCCAGCTGCCTCTCTATGTAGCGTCTTCATACGAGATAATTGCAATCTTTTGCACACCCGGGAAGTGGTGGTGGCCTGGCAGGGTATGATTAAGATGAAAAGAATATGTAGATCAGGTCTATGAAGTAAGTCCTTTGAAACTTTAAGGCACCTATGCAGAGTCTGTTTAAGATATTAAATGAGTCCTATGAAATTAAATGTATTTGTGTTTGTATTATCTTGTATGTATTGTAGATATGTATTTAAATGTAATGTGTTCTTTTAATTTATTTCTGAAATGAGTGCAAGCCCGGGGTGCATGTCAGTTCTGTTAGGTGGGCCATGGTAAGGGGGTGGGTGGGAATGTTTGGCGATAGCATGGGTGCAAGCCCGGGGTGCATGTCAGTCCTGTTCGGTGGGCCAATTGTTAGGGGATGGGTTGGAATGTTTTCTGATAGCATGGGTGCAAGCCCGGGGTGCATGCCAGTCCTGTTCGGTGGGCCAATTGTTAGGGGGTGGGTCGGAATGTTTTCTGATAGCATGGGTGCAAGCCCGGGGTGCATGCCAGTCCTGTGAGGTGGGCCATGGTTAGGGGGTGGGCGGGAATGTTTTCTAATAGCATGGGTGCAAGCCCGGGGTGCATGTCAGTCCTGTTAGGTGGCGCATGGTTAAGGGGGTGGGTGGGAATGTTTTCTGATAGCATGGGTGCAAGGTGCATGTCAGTCCTGTTAGGTGGGCCATGGTTAGGGGGTGGGCGGGAATGTTTGGCGATAGCATGGGTGCAAGCCCGGGGTGCATGTCAGTCTTGTTAGGTGGCCCATGGTTAGGGGGTGGGCGGGAATGTTTTCTAATAGCATGGGTGCAAGCCCGGGGTGCATGTCAGTCCTGTTAGGTGGCCCATGGTTAAGGGAGTGGGCGCAAATGTTTTTTGATAGCATGGGTGCAAGCCCGGGGTGCATGTCAGTCCTGCTAGGTGGGCGATGGTAAGGGGGTGGGCGGGAATGTTTGGCGATAGCATGGGTGCAAGCCCGGGGTGGAGTAGGGGCAGTGATGGCTTACCGGAATGCAACTCGAAGGCTTAAATCTCCTTCTTACTTGACTTTAGTATATGCAGTACATGCTAGCCAATGTTTCCACTGTTCTGCGCTACACGCGCCCCCACCCCCACGCACCGTTGCATGAAGTTGGCGACTACATGCAAATTTGCGGTCATATAACTGCCAGTGATATCACTTCCTGTACTTGGGCCCTCCCCCCCGGGAAATTCATAAGTCGGCTCCCCTGCATTGTAGAATAAAGTTGCCAGTGACTCTCCTACAACTTAACCAAGGAAGGGGATATATGGGGGGATCCGGGCTGCAATTGGCAGCGTTGAGGTTTAGGTGGGATTTCTTAATATGGAGAAGGAGTGGCCTTGATTTTATGAAGAAAGGGAAAGCGACTTCATGTAGGGAGGGTTTGGAGATGATGAGGAGAGAATATTGTCATCACCTTTAAGAATTGTGTGGCGGGAACTGATGCGATCAGAAAATGCTCATAAGAGGCTGTTGTAGTGTGGTTTGAAATGGCAACAGCATGGCACATAGCATTACTTTTGATGAACAAACAATTGGGTAATTTGGTTGTATTATTTTGATTGGATGAGGGTTTATGATGGCTGGAGAGCATTGATGCAGTGTTTGGCCAGTTAAGAGACAGCTTTGATTTAATTGTTGTCCTTAGGTCCTGAGTGCTTTGCGTGCATTATTTTTTTAGGGCATTCAGGTTCAGGGTTCCAGTTGGAGTCTATTTATCAAATTTGAGCTCAGTCCATTAACTAGACCACAAACTTAGGAAACTATGCAGCATAATAACTGAAACAAATGTAAGAAGAATTATTTTTTTGTGGGGACACAACAGGCCTCTTCTGTGTTTTTCCATGTTTCAGGGGGTGGAGGCAGCATGTGCCAGAAAACAATGTTCATAGTCAAAGCTGTGCACCCTCGTGGGGCACACCTACGGGGCTAGCATGGGAAGGGCAGTGTTCATAGATGCATAGTGGGGAGGGAGTGGGCAGTGCAAGCTACAGAAGGGCTTGGGAGTGGGCGGGTAGATGGGGGAGTCGACAGAGGTAAAGAGGAGTGTACTGGACAGGGAGCGAGTGCAAAGGAATGGGGCCTGGGTAGGGCTAATGCAACAAGGGTGGAGTCAATCCATGAATGTGCCAGCAGAGGCAACCAATCAACATAAAGAAAAGGGGCTGAAAGCAGATTATCAATTTTTAAGGACCAGGGAAAATACGATCACATCGGAACCCACAAGAAATGAAAGAACAGGGGAGAACATTGGAGGCAGGTCTCAGGGGTCACCATGTGTCACTCAAAAATAGAAAAGTATGCAATCTGAAGACCTGAGAAGGCTCTAAAGAAATTTGGTGGAGAGGAAATGAACTAAGATTATGTTTACACTTGCTGAGGTCAATACGACATCAGCAGAGGCGACGTTGGGGGGAATTTGGGAGGGAGGGTGCTAAAGCCGTAGGTCTTTTGGTTGTAGACCCGGATAGAAGCTCATGTGCTACAACCAAAAGGCTATAGCTAGCCCCGAGTCCCGCCAGTCCCGACATCAGCATAGCCCCAGATCTTTTCCAGACCGAGCAACTCCCTCACCAGACTCGGACTGGACTATAGGACAATAGGCCAATGCCCGAACCAAACATGCAAAATGCTAGTGTGGGCCAGTTTTTTGGGTCGAAGTGGGCCAATTTGATAAGCTACTTCACAATGCGGCTAGTTGTTTGACCCAAGTTACTGAATGAATATTCTAAAGTGCACAATTTGCAACCCTCATCACCTTGGGCACTACTGAAGCAGTCTGTCACAAAAGCAATGAATTGCCATTTGCAACGGTGGGCCCCTTTTTCATTGGTGCCCGAGACAATGTTATGGCCCAGTCCGACCCTGTCCCTCACCTCAGTGGAGCACAGGGTCTTCTGTAATCCATGCAGTGGACTGTTAGCTATTTTTGTGTGCAGTGTGCGTAAGTGTAATTTAAGGTGCTAAGCATCCTGTTGCATTGACAAGGGGGGTGTCAGTGGTGCTTGAACTATCGAGGGAAAAATCATTGACGATTCTTGTTAAGACTCCTAAGGGAGTTTCTTGAAAAATCAGGTGGCGATGGCGGAGGTCTTGGGACTTCTGCTGAGGGGAGAAAAAATATGTATGTCTGAGAGGAGATTAATCATACAGGATGGTGCCCTGTGAATGCATGGGCGAGGTTGAGTGAGGTGGTCACCATTATTTCCCCAGGGACCAACCTGCCATTCTGACCATAATAAAGCTGTGCTCATGCCCATCGCTGTCGGTTGGCACGGGATGCGCAACAACTTGTTTCATGAACAAATGAACCTGCCGAATTAATTTTTTGGTGGAACTACAAACGTTATGCAAGTTATGCATAGCATAAAATGAGCTGCATGCCCGGGTCAGAAATGACTGGGAGCATGTAGCTTCAACACATGGGTTCCTCTGATGTGTATATACGTTTTGAAAGCAGCACATTCCACCGTACAGGATCCCAAGTGCCCTGTGCCACGTGTAAATAAGCCTGTCTTGCCCTTTAGGCTCACATAATATTGCTTTCTGGTACTTGTAAATTTTCATTTACAAGAAACTCTACAAGAATGCAGAATGGCATGTGCTGAACAATTCCCGGACTGACAGAACAAGTTCCCAGGGCTCTGGTTCAGCGTATTTTTACAAAAGTGTGCAGGAAGCAGCTGGGTCAGAACACTGGGTGGTAGTTTGTCTGCATTCCTGGTTTGAAGGCGTACACATTCAGCAGTTGTTTTGGATGAATATCACTACTGTTTGACAGACGAGAAAAGAGGCACTTGTATATGCATATTTGCACGTATGAATTTACGTACTGCAGACAGCACGTTGTACAAAAGGGGGGCACAGAACGTGAACGACCGGGAGAAGCTGGATCTACGTTAAAAAACGAATCCCAGAAGCTCGAGTTACAAAATTGCGAAGCCGATTCGTTCACATTTGGGATTTTCTTCATTTGTCCCCCGCTTTACATTTAATGTATGTAGGGGCACCCCAGTAATCCCTGAAGCCCATAATGCCGAACTGGGTGAGCGGGGACCCCCCCCCCCCGCACCTCACCTACTTTGGCAGCCTTGGGAGACGAGGCCCACCGAGCAAATGGCTTAGACAGGGTAGGGCCCGTGTGGGAAAAGCCCACCCAAAATCTGTAAATGACCCCTCAGCAGAACTGTGTGGCCTTTACAGATGGCAATATTACTGCGGTGGGCCCAACTGCATTAGTTTCGGGCCCCACTTGTTAGACAATCCTGGCTACGACTCTGCGACCAAGTAGGTTCAGCCCACAGAGCTAAGCTTATAGACATATAGATCTCCAGAAATCTTTGTGGGACCGGATGCTTGTGTTTGAATGCTGCCTTGGGCAGTGGACTCGGCAGTTATTCGAAGGATCCAAAGAGACTGAAAAAGACAATGAGAAACAATGAGAAAGAGGGATAGGATGATGGCGAGGCTGAGGGGGGAAAAGGCAGCTAGGGAGCAAGAGAGGGCGAGCGAGACGAGTCAGAGAGAGAGAGAGAGAGTGACAGCGTCAAGAGGTGGCAAACAGCATTAAGAAAGAGAGCTCACAAGTAAGACAGAGACAACGAGACAGTAAGAGAGACCACGAGAAAGTACAATAGTTTGTGTGTAGAGACAAGTAGTTACACTGTACACAGCAGGGTAAATAACCTAAAATGATGTCCGTAAATGGGTCCTATGCAGAGGCGTTGCTAGGGAGCAGGGGAGGGGCTAAGGGGGCTATAGCCCCTGGTCTTTTGGTTGTTGCCCCGGATAGAATCTCAGGAGCTACAACCAAAAGGCTAGCTAGCCCCAAGTCCAGACAGTTCCATAGCGTAGGCCTGGGTCTTTTCCAGACCTGGCAATACCCCTGGTCCTATGTAATGTGACTGTACATGAGATCTTAAAAAAAGGTTTATTGCGTGACCAGCGTAGACGATGACGTAAAAGTAGCGTGATATGGATGCTCGGGCACCCCTAATGTGCAACCACGTCCCCCAGCGACACATTGGCTGGGACAGAAGTCATTCTCACTTGGTCCTTGCAAATAGACACTTCATATTTAAACACGGTTATTTCTAAGGATGTTAGAGAATGCAGGCTTTGTGGATAGAAAAAAATAGTACACATCAATAAAAAAATAAATAAATAAATAAATAAAACAGAACTACTTCCTTTGATGTCAGGCCCCACAACTGTTTATTTCCTTTCATGTTCCCTTTGCACAAATTCAACGGTTTATGCCCTTGTGCTGTTCGATAGTCCACTCTATAGGGAGGGGTGTGGAGGAGGGGCAGAGGAGGGTGGGATTCGGTTCGGGGGTTCACACACACACACTTCCTGCTTCGGAGCTAAATGGGGGGTGCAAGGCAGCCGGTTTCCGGCTCTGCCCGCGCGCTGCAGGCCACGCGCCTCGCTTTTGAATCGGAGCGGGGTGAGTTATATCTTCGTGCCTGTTGTTTTATGTTCCACGGGGCGGAACATGGCGGCAGAACACGGATTCAGGAATTACCAGCCAACAGGAGCGAATCCGGGATTTACCGCAGGCCGGCTATTGTGTTGCTTCACCACGTGTAAACCAATTAGCGTGTGTTGTCACTTTTCAGAGCCTCTATAAACACAGCTTGAACAGAAGACTTGGTATTGCTTGTAAAGGGTGGCACACAACACACACTTAAAGCAAAGATCATGGTTCATTGGGTTTCTGTCAAGCCACATAAGATAGACTGTGGCCTCCCCTGTTATAAAATCCACCATCCAACAGACTTCTAGCATGTTGTATCCATTTCTCTATGTAGAACTCACAACTCAGTGATCGAGGCTTTCATACAAAGAAGGCGTTCCTGTGCCTGTCTTGTGATTTTGGGAACGAGACCTGTGTTACTGGTGACGGCTTACATACTAAAAAAATGTAAAGTTTGCACGTGCACAACTGAGGCCAATCCACAAAAGAAATAGCAGGAGGCAAACTTGCAGATGCTTGCCTTGCACGGTGCATGCGCACAAGGTGGAATGGCCAATAGGGAACTCTGGAGTTTTCCCTGTAGGCCTCTGCAACTTGGGCCTCTTTTGTGTTGTAACCTATTTTATTTCCAAATGTTCTCTTTGGAAAAGGCTTGGGCTTGCTGAAAATGTGTAATATAGGGTCAATTTGAAAATTATTTCCAGGGCCTCCTTTGGTTCACAATCCATCTGTGCATGCGCAAATTGCAACGCATGAGCGCAGGTTGCTCGTGCATCTATGTGTGGTTGGATGGGCAGGAGGGAGTGGGCCTTCCCTTTCTTACAGCCTGTGATACCTGGAGGAGTCATCGTGGGCAGGCAATGTAAATTAGCGCCACTTCTATACCCAACCTTGAGCGTGATGATTTACAAACAAGAAGCAACGCCATCCTTTTTCTCGCAGGTCACAATGCATCCCTGTCGCAACCTGGGATACATTTTGTTTTGTGACATAACTCGTAAATCCTTAAGGCCACAACTTGTGGGAACTTGCACACTGTTCCAAAAAGAGAACTAGGAAGATTTCCTAATTCGTGGTTCGCTCAGGGTGTGCTCTTCCAGAAAAGCTGCACGTGTTTTCTATTGGCTGTTTACAGTATTTTGCAAGAAAGTTACAAAACCAACCGTCAATCACTTTTGTAAAAACCAGTTCCAGATCTTTAATCTTTTCAAAAAGCAGAATGCATATCCAAATAATCGTCATGGCAATGTGAGCCAATGCATTTCAGAATTGATTCCGTCATCAGGGCTAAACGCCATACAGCTTGAATTCAGTAAAATGTACAATTAACATCATATCCCAAAACATCTCTAATAAAGAGTAAATACAAGCAATGATTTCCAAATAATGAGGTACAGGTACACTGATGCCAATGTATATAAGTACACACCAATGTGATTGTTAATTCTGCAAACCGAACAGGGATTGTGAAATTCTAAAAAACAAACAAAAAGTAAAATCAGGCAGGTCAGGAAATATAGGGAAATGTATTCCCACTGTAATTAACAAACTGTACCAAGATGGAATAATGTTGTTTACCTGGTAGCTTCCTAAAACAGGGATCTATGTAGGAAATAATAGAGCTATGTTAGGAAAATTGTGCAGTAACAAATCTATGCTGGAAACAGCTAAGCTGAAATAATGTTACCTGGAACTTCATGGCGGCATATTTACCATTTGGAAGCGACCCTGTATCTTCAAGGTAAAAGGTAAGTGTGTAAGTTAAAGATAATAAGGATATTGGGTTGCTGGGTCCACAGATAAATGTGGGAAGAAATATAAAAAGTATCACCAACCGCTCGTCAGGACGCATGCAGCGATGTGGAGAACAGGTTGCTGGGATCTGGCGGGTCATTATGGAAAGAGCTCTAAATGTGGATGATGGCTGGCATTGCTAGGTGGTGCATCGTAAAGCGCCCAAGGACGCCTGACGTTGTTTGCCTCGCGTCCCGTGTCTCCTAGTTCTATTTTTGGAATTTCTCATACATAGGTGCCTATGCCTTAGTGTTATGCCTGAAACAACACTTTATGAATCTGAACGCAAGTACTACGCAATAAGATAAAGCAAGTGGTGCCCACGCTCATCTCTCCATAACTTGTACACTGTTCACATAAGATTCTTCTGTGGTTGAGTTGGGTTGAGGGTGGGTCGGGTGGAGTCACCACAGTTGGGGCTCCAGCCAACCTTTTGCATGCAAGCAACCAAGGGTGCAGTACTGGTGGGAGGGATGAATAATGAATATGCTATGAAAGGGGGACAGCCAGTGCCCGACTCCCAAAGGTGAAATGTGTCCAAATAGTTATAAATGAGTAGTAGTTTGTAGTCATTTTACTGTTATGATATTATTATAAATGAAAGTAACAGGCAGACCCGTGTGCATTATGTGATCAGAAGGATTGCAGACGTTAATCACTGTTATGGGTATGTCATATTTAAAAAAGTGTTTTCATTATTGTGTTCCCAAAATGCTCTTTGATTTTATGAAAAGCAGCAAGTCGCAAAAATAGGTGCTTTTCTCACGGGTGCTCACATGGTTGAAACACCACCCTGTATTTCCACAATCTGTGTCTTATTAAAACTTTCACTCACAATCATCATCACCACAATCTTCTCTTTCACATCAGGCGTATCAAAGGTCATTATGTCTAATGAATATGCAACTCTTTTTGCCTCTTCGTCTGCGGCTTGATTTCCGCACAAGTTAAAGTCTGTTCTCTTAGTGTGTGCTGCACACTTAACTATTGCAATGGCTACTGCGAGCTGTAGTGCCTTAATGAGCCTATCCAATAGGGCGGCGTGTTGCACTGGAGTGCCTTCTGCTCGGAGGTAGCCCCTCCTTTTCCAGCGTGCCAATCCTGCATGCACAGTCGGTGTAACATAGGCAGAGTCACTATGCACCGTCACTTCCTGGTCTGCATGTTTCTCGAGCGCGACAATAAGCGGCACCAATTCTGGAGCCTGTGCTGAGAAATGAGATGGTAGTCTTGCACTCATCATTACTTCAAACTCCCTGTTAGCCTTATGCTTTACTACAGCAGCACCTGTATATCGTTGTCCATCAGTTTGATCAATTCTCAAGGACCCATCAGTAAAAACAATTTCTCCTGCAGCAATGGCATTTTCTTTCACCCTCGGGATATCATCATAGAACTCTTCATAATTCGAGCAATCATGCACTTGCTCGCCATCTGCCAATGGTTCAGTGACAAACATGGCAGGGTTCACCGTTTTACATCTGACTATTTTGATTGTCAGATTTGATGTTAACACTGGGGGAAATCTAGAGCACCATGGAGGGTGCAAGAGGAAAGTTGGAGAAAGTGTGAGAGAGAGAGAGAGAGAGAGAGAGAGGGAGAGAGAGAATCACAGCCCAGCGCAACGCAAGATGCATAGAAAAAGGAGGGTGGTCACACAGTAGGGAACATAACAAGAAGAAGCAAGGCAGGTGAACAACACAGTACCGTCAGATGATCAATGTCGACCTGCACGTCAGACATTCGTTCAGGAAAGAGGAATACAAATAGTGTGCCATTGACGTACTACGAAGGCTTTAGCACCAAAGAAGGACTAACGGGACATGGCACATACAGCATGTAGAGGAATATGCTCCAAAACCACCCAGTTAGACGGTTTACAGATCCTTATTTAAAGAACACAGATCTTCTTATGACAATTGAATGGTTGTCTACAGAGAAGACACGTCTACTTGACCGAAGAATGGTTGAATAAGTAACATTCTTATGAGGTCAAGAAGATCTATGTGCCATGGAACCTTTCAAGATAAGAAAGAACGTTTCAATTTTTTAATCTGCTTAGTCAAGTCCCCCCTGAAGAAGTTCTCGTAAAAGTTAGAATTGTGAAGATATGAACGAAACATGTTGGGTTTGGTTACTCTGCAAAGTAAACAGCGTATTGAACATTTGCAAAATAGCAATATTAGAACCTAACTGGGTTAGCCAGTAGGATTCACTAAACAAGATCAACTAATGATGCTAGCGAGTAACCCTTGAAATAAGGGATTCGTTTACATACACCTGAAGCCTGCGGTGGGGAAGGGCATGGTGTTTGGTGGGTTCCTGGACCCCTCCTGGGTCTTTGCTCACTGATTGCCTGGAGGCCACGCCCCTCAGCGTCTTTGCGCCCTCACCAGCCCGCAGTGGTGAAGCCCGCGGCGGGGGAAGGGCACGGTGTTTGGTGCCGCGTGGTGTTCGGCGCAGGGGGGAGTTTGGTGCTCCTGGAGCCTAAGGACCTTTCCAGGCTAAATCCACGGCGGATTGACATTGAGCTGACACGGATATTGAGGTGAGCACTTGAGGAGGCCTGTGAAGGAGGCGTGTGGTGGACCCTCCTGCAAGGTGGGGGGACTTTAAACCTTTCGGCAAATGGCCATGGAGCACCCAATCACCGACCCCACCATACCTTTTCCTCTGCTCCTCTTCTGTTCTGAAATCGTCACTCACAATATTCCCATGCACAAACTTTGCGCAAGACATTGACAGTAAGGAGACAGTGCCCACAGGGGCCCTTGGCTGTCTCAACTGACACCTCCCTGCAGGCCACAGACCATTACTAATCAGCCCACGTCCATGCTAGGCACTGCAGTATTGCCTCTTAACCCGCCCAGACCCATGGCCCAGCAGCCCCAGGAGAGCCTAGGAACTCTGGGAGGGGCGGTTAGCGCCCAGGGCATGAAGTGCGCGTGGAATACCAATCAAGGTGGGCTATCTAATTTGTTCCCGGTTGCCAGCGCATTTGTCGCAGTTGCTGGCTGCCTTTCAGAGACAAATCTCTCCCTGACCCAAAGCACAGATCCAGTCCTGACTTCAATCATTGATCCTCCCACCTACGGTATCCAGCTCGCCACCCACCTTACGCCCGCGTTACCTGTTTTGGCTACAGGGGATAGACTGACACAAAGTGTTCACAGTGCCCAAAGGAGTAAACCACCTCTAAACTACCACAGCAGCTCGTGGAGTGATGTCCCCTGGTCCACAAGCTCAGGGGCTAGCCCGTCCGTCTCTTCTAGTCCACCCCGGAAGGACGAGGTCTTCAAATCGCCAAACGTTCCCAGTAACTCTGATACCTACCTGTCATCTGATCGACCCACAGAGGAGGCGCAATTATCCAGGGGTTGTGGGTGCAAGCAAGTGCTGGCAGAATTGGCCACTATCAAGGAACTGTTGCTTTCTCTGCTAGAGGCCCAAAGGAAGGGAGGTGGAGCTGTACAGGAGGAACCCATGGTCATCACCTCAGCTGCCAAAGGGCACAAGAATCCATCTCGGGAACGTTTATCCATTCAGGGCCCATTGTTATCAGCTGTCGTTAATGGGTTTGCAGCCCGTCATAATCTGGTTCAAGGGGTAGTTCCCCCCATCCATCGAGGCTGCGACCCCAACCTCAACTATAGGGAAAATAGTAGGGTCTCTGAATCCAAGAGAATAACTCTGGCCTCGGTGGCTCAGACCCCTTCCATCATTGGTACTGACTGCTCCAGAGGGTATGAAGCCAAAGTCCAAGGCTCGGGGAAGTCTGGGGGCCAGTAAAAGTCTTGCGAACAAGGAAAGCTCAAGCGCCCCATAGTCTATCTTCAGGGGGTACCCAAACTGGCATCAAAGAAGATGGAGCCTAGAGACTCTCTACTCAACAAATGTTTATTTTGGTTGAACACTTCAGGAGGGTGTCACTCTGTACCTAGAGAATCCTTGGCTGGGTGCTGTAGAATGCCAAGTATGGGTAATAATTCCTGTGACAGCATTAAACTGACCTTTTGGGATTACAGAACAGTTATCAGGGTGTTGGGAGGCTGTGGTCGGGTGGGCCAATTGCCCATGAGTGGGATCTCAATCAGCCTGCACCCCTTGTTCAGTTCTGATGCCCCATCCAGCACTGCCATAGCCAAGACACCACTAACAGGGGCGAATCTCACATCTTTGGGTCAACAGCAAATGGGGGCAAAAAAGACGAGCCCCATAGTGGATAGACCACTGCAAAGGGTGAATTCTGGATGGAATAGGGGCCTCATGGATGTTTCTTCTTTTCCCCATTAGTAACTTTTGATCTATTGTAGCACGTTTTGGATTATGGTTTGTAATAGTTTTTTTTTGTGATGTTTTCTTTTTTCTTGTGTTTGATGGATTTTTGAAATCTGAATAAAATTGTTTGACTGACATACACCTGACAGCAGGATTAAGGTCTTGTACAAATACAAATCTGCAATTGTAAGATTTTTAGAAATTGAATTACATGGAAGTTGGAATTGCACTTTATATAACTTTTTTGCACTAACAATGATGATTGAATTGCTGCTTTTCTTAATTGTTTTAAGTAATTGTATGTTTTTTTAACAAAAATATTGTCTTATTGACTTAATAAAATTGGGTTATTTTAACATAGTGTTATTGGATATACTCATACAGTCCTATATTTGTTGAGTGATTGTAGCACTAGGTTTTGTCGACCAGAGGGTATTACAATACATATGCACATGAGATTTCTTTAGTTGAGAAACATACATTAGTCATCAAATGGGGATGAATCTCTAGTCCTTTAAATTAACCCCATTGTCTTTCCGTGTGCTATGTCACACAACACAGTACCAACAGTAACCACAGTGGAGTGGGAACCTAGAGAATGGGACAGAGCCTAGTTTAACAACAGAGACACAGTAACTAACCGTAACCACCATGGAGTGGGAACCTAGAGAGTGGGAGAGAGCCTAGTGGACACATCAAACACAGTTACCAATAGATACCAACACTGGAACAGGAACTTAGAAGGGGAAAAACAGAAACAGAGAGCACAACATTTAACCAACAGTGACCAGAGAGGTGGGATACCTAGAGGGTGAAAATGGACCTAGAACACAGTAGTTAGCTGTGAGGAGGCATAGCAGCCTCAGGACACAGCAGGAACTCACAACACACAAAGTACAGCTAACAGCAAGAGTGGAAATCCCTTGGTTGCACAGAGACAGAGCAACATTAAGCCAGACGGTTAATAGAAGTCCGCGCAAGCCAGGGCAGTTTAGTACAGAGCAGTAGTGGCTGCTCCCACTGCCCACACCTTTCTCACCATTTGGTCATTACTGGTCGACGACTGCACAGTGTACTCGCACTTTGCGCCACTACCACTTTGTTGCCGAACACTTGTGACACACAACACTAAGGTCTTGTCCTGCGCAGGCTTTGCCGCAGAGGGTCCAATCCTTGGTTCTTAAAGGAGATGCTGCGTGGATCTAGTGTAACGCGCAACGTATCAGACGGCCAGCGTCTGCTGCAGACCTGTGGCACACAAAACCGCAGCCTTGTCCTGCGCTGGCTTTTCTGCAGAGGGTACGATCCTCGGTTCTTAATGATACGCTCTGTGAACGTAGCGCAAGGTGTGACGTATCAGATGGCCAGCATCTCCTGCGGACGTACGACGCACAGCACTGCGGCATTGTCCTGCACAGGCTTTGCCGAAGAGTGTCGGATCCTCGGTTCTTAAAGGATACGCTGAGTGGACGTAGCGTAACACGTGACATATCAGATGGCCAGCATATCCTGCAGGCTTGCGACACACAACACTGAGGCATTGTCCTGCGAGGGATTTGCTGCAGAGGGCCTGATCCTTGTTTCTTAAAGGATACGCTTTGTGGATGTAGCGCAAAGTGCGTTGTATTAGACTGTGAGATTTTCGACCATCCGCAAAGGGAAAGCGCGCTCGCCTGGGCTTCTGGATTTTTTATTTATTTAAAAGAATGAATGATGGAAGATCAACCTTCAGAAAATATGTGGGGCCATTCCCACACATATTTTCCACGCCCACCGCACAGCAGAAAAATAGTCATGTACTCTGGCAGGACACAGCTAACCAGCGCCGCCCTCCCCTGTCATGTGTAGCTAATACCTGACAGGTGTGGGTACATCAAAAGCCTCTTGCCAGGGGCAGCCTGATTAACATTTCAAGGCCCCATGGATCACCATCCCCATTGTTACACCTTGCTGGTGGCAGTAAATACTGAAGAATGTTAATTAGCAGGCCTCAGGGAAGGCCTGGGTGCAGGAAGTAACAATGGAGACTAGAGACCAACACCTCTTTGTAATGCAATGCGTCAACTTGGTACTAACACCCCTCATTGGTATGAAAGTGCAGTGAATTCCCTGTCTGGAACCACTCCTTTGAGAGCAGGGAAGTATGTGAATTGTAGAGACGAAAGTATGCCTGCAACCCCCTACTTCAAAGGAGGCCCATGTTGTGACCAAGAGCTGCATAGGGCTCAGTTAATTATGGAGACACATTGATGTACAGCAGACAGGAAGATGGCTGGGACTTAGAAGTATATGTTGTCATCCTTCCCCTGTCTGTTGCCAAGTGCTCCGATTCTGACCTGAAGCATCACTGAAGATTGTTGTTGGGGACTCGGGACTGGTTCATTAAGGTGGGCTTATCCTGCAGCAATCACTTTGGCCCGTTTGGCTTTAAATGAGGGCTGAGCCCCACACTGCTGAGATCCTCTGAAGACTTCGAAAGAAGAAGAAGGACTCATTTGGATCCGAGCTGAAGGTACAGTCTACCTTACATCAGTGAAGGATGGCCAGGAGTTCCAAGAGGGAAGCAAGATCCCTCCCCTAAACATCTTCCAGGGAACAGAGGGAGATACCAGACTCAGAGAACCTGTCCAGCAGCTGCAGAACCCTTACCCAGCCAGCACACAGCGTGCCCTGCCAGGTTCTGACAGCAAGTGTCCTAGGTGGGAAGTGCCGGAGAGTCTCTGGACAAAGGACAACTACCCTCCTGTCAGCATCCAGAGTGCATCCCTTTCCTTTGTGAAACTGTCTGTCCTCTGTGTTCTTTTACAATGTTGTTGTAATTGTAGTGTGCTAGAACTGTCTGTTGTAGTAATAATAAAGTAGATATTTTTATACAACCTTGACTGGACAGTCCCTTTTTATCAATGGGTAATAATAGAATTTTCACTGTGTTGCAACTAACCAACGATCCACAACCTTGCAGACATAAGCCCGCCATTCCGTCCACGTTACCAACATTGGACAAGGAGGTCTTATAATTTACTTGTATTCCAATCTGTTTGGATCCCTTCTGGTGTACTATAGGTGTGAGGTTGATTGATGGTTTACAAACCGATATTCATCCGTGGACCACTGGTGCCCTGGAAGTTGATTTGCCACACAGACGGCCAGCGTCTCCTGTGGACCTGCGGCATACAACACTGCAGCCTTGTCCTGCGCAGGCTTTGCCGCAGAGAGTTCTTAAAGGATATGCTGGGTGGACGTAGGGCAACGCGGGATGAATCAGCCGGCCATTGTCTCCTGCCGACCTGCGGCACACAACACTGCAGCCTTGTACGCGTGGGCTATGACAAATTCGGTCTCGTTGGTCACATAATTGTTCCACCTACGTACACCAGACTACACCTCAACACCTCTGCCATTAGTATGAAGCAAAGAGTTATGACAAATTCAAGCCAGCTGGACACATATAATGTCTTTTTCACTCACACTTTATACTGACCTCTTTCTCAGCACCCATTCACATACTTGAACTTGTGGGATGCTTTTTATCAGAGACCGGCAAGCCCTCCTATGCCTTACAATGGGCAAATGTGCACACTCATTCTAATTCTACTCCAAAGCTCTGGGATTTGGTCCACGAGGGTGTACCCACCACTGGCATATAGAAACTATAATAATGTTAAAAGCCACTATATAAATGACATCTACAATACAATAATTGAAAGTGTGCATGCAAATATGTTGTGTGCGTGCATGTTGGTCCTCATGTATGATACCTGCGTGTGAATATATGTATTTTATCTATATCGGTATCTGCATTTGTGTGCATGTATGTTTTGCGCATGTATGCATGTGTGTAGGTTTCCTCTGTGTGAATGTGTGCCTGTAGTTTCATCTATGTGCATGCACATTAAGAGCACAGGACATATTCGGCCTCATCAGGGGTTGGACGGAGCAGCAAATTTTTGGTGCTAACACTATTACTGCTGTGTTACCGCACCACTGAATCCCGAGTTTGTGGGGAAAGCTGGAGATTTACCTCCAGCTCTAAGCTGAAGGTAAATCTCCAGCTTTCCACCTGTTTTCGGCACTATTACTGCTGGTACTATTACCGCCGGCGGTAATAGCGCTGAAAATCCCTAACGAGTCCTATGGTTCTCAAAAAAATGTGGAATTACTGCCATATCACTACTAGGGATCCATTGCTAATAGTGCCAGACCGAGTAGTGGTAACGCTATTTGGGTGGGCAGTATCCCGGCGCAATTACCACCGGGATGTCACCCAACTCATGATGAGTCCCATTGTCTTTGTCTTCAACAGATTTCCATTTGCTGCTCAATCTTGATGCCTCCCCAGGATGGGCCGAAGGGGGGGGGTTGCACTCTGCCAGAAATTGGGGTACACGGTCACCATGGCAGGGATTTTCCACTGCGCCGTGCCAGCTCAACTTGTTCTGCCTTTAACAAAGTGATGTTGAGGCACGGTTAGTGAGGCTACACAACAGTTTGGTATATACCACATTTCTCTTGACATTTTTCAACTGGTCATTATGGGCCTCATTCCGAGTTGGGCGGTAAGGGTTAACGGTCACCGGTAAGGAGACGGGTGCCGTTAAACCCTTACTGCCCAATTCCGAGGTCCCTTAGCGGGACCCGCAAAGGCCATGTGGTCTGACCACACGTCCTTTGCGGGTCCCGCTAAGGGACCAGGGCGCTAATAACGGGCCCGTAATTTACAGGCCCGTAAATAGCGCCTTCCCCATTCCCATTGAGCCCTGTGGGGGCTCAATGGGAATGGGGAATGGTTGGTTGAATGGGGACTTACTGGGTCCGCACAGGTCGGAATGTCCCGGTAAGTCCCCATTCACCAAGACCGGACACGGACCCGGGTTTGGAGGCAGCCATGGCGCAAAGTGCGCCATGGCTGCCTCCAAACTCGGAATGAGGCCCAATGTCTTTCATGTGCCATGGCGCACCCCAAAAAATAACATCAATTCTAAGCACACACTCTCTAGGCATCACCAAGGCCCTTGCCGCCTAACACCGACCAGGGTGTTGCTCATTCCACTGCTGTACTTGTTAGAACCCCCAGGGTTGTGGTAGATGGAGGAACTGGTGCTTCCCAACCCAGTTGGGCCCCCTCAGGACATTGGTCCTTCATAGTATAGGCTGCCTGCCACATAGAGAGTTCCTCTAGTTTTCCATCACCAGCCGCCTTCTTCCCACCCAAACCTGCATTCAGCAGGACAGTTCTGAGGTGCAGGAGGATTCCATGAGGCTTCTCGTTGCATTGCACCAATATTCTCAATGGAATGATATAATAAAAGCCATTTCTAATCGTCCTGCAAACTTTACGGAAGTGGCCCACCGTAGCCACTGGGCTCACAAGACACCCGAGCAGGAGTCATCACAATTATAAGACATGTCTTGCTTTAAATCACACTCAGTGCGGGCTCCCCTACCCTTATTGCAGATCCCTTAACAGTACCCCGGATCCAGCCTGCCAACAACACAGTACACTACTCATTTCTTAGGAGACTGGCAAAGCAGTTGTAAATCAACACAGTACACAGTTTCCTTCTAATCTGCCCAGAGACAGTCGCAGCCTGGTCCTCCCAAATACGAGCACTCCCACTTCTCTCTCTCTCGATCGGGCCCTCGATGCCCACATCTGTATTATGCACAGGCCATTGACCAGCCACGGAGACCTCTGCCTACTCAGCAGGGCAGAGTTAGTACTTGAGCAGACAGCTTTGCAGAACTCAGTGTGCAGCATGTACGTATTGCCACACGGAACCAAACATTAGGTAACAAATTAACAATCACCTATTTACGTTTTTTTATTGCTGTGATGCACTCTGAGGTGTAATTACTAGTTATTCAAATGCCCCCGCGTAACTTCCTGTGTAATTCTAACAATCACGCATCTTTACCTTAAAAGCAAGGTGCATGCCATTAAAGCAGGTTCTGGGTTACCAGGAGCAGGGTCACGATGAAACCAGAGCATGAACTCTGTATGCAGGTTTCCTAGCGGGCACGATGAAGTATGCCTTAGTGTCCCTGTAAACAACACTAGTGCTGGAAATGGAAAACATTTACTGAGGGAACCCTGTTATCCTTGAAGGGACGGTGCGGGGAGGAGGGGGCGGGGCCGTTGGGGGTGCCACCAACCAGGCCAGATCATTCAATACAGTATGTCGTCATAGAACCCAATCCTGGCGACTTGCATAAAAGCAAAGAGCATTATGGGAACATAAATATTTGCACAATTTTACATTTGAAACATGTCTTATATGATTCATTAGTAACCAGCGACAGACAATCAGATTGTTACATGCAATCTGATTGGCCCTCACCGGGGCTTTACCCGACCGGGAATCCCACTCCTGACGTTCCTTTCCTTTGTCCCGGGCAGTGGGTGTGGCAGCCCCTCAGCCAATGATGAGGCTCGGAACGGGGTAATCCCTGTTCCGAGACAATATACGGCTGGAGGCTGCCATCCTCCCCTGCCGGGGATTCAGGTAAGTGTTTTCTACCTCCCTCTGCCTACCCTCCCAACCCCACTCACATACCTCTCAACTCAGATGCTTTTGGTGGGGGTCACCCGCCCTGAAAGCAGCTCTCTCACCCACCAAACTCTCTACCCTTCCATATAAATGAATGGGCGTTCCCCTGCCTAAAGCAAAATCGGGTGTTTTCACACGCCATGGGGTGACAAAACGTTGAAAGCTATGCACTCACCTACTTTTTGGTCCTTTTTCGGGAGCGAACGTGCTGGGAACACTTCTATCCCCAGCACGTACGCTCCAGATCGCTTACAAGCTGTCATGGAAAGGAAGAAGGGACTACATTTACTCCCTTCTAACCTTTCCATGGAGCCCATTGTTTTTGTTTACATTTTTACTATTTTATGAAATGCTGCCATTGAAAGGGAAAACGGACTCTGTTTTCCCTTCCCCAGAGGGCATTTTTTAAAACTTTTTTTCTGTTCCAAAACACTGCAGCAGTACGGAACAGAAAAACAAAGCTCTTTTCATCCCGGTCTTGCACGCCGGGGTACTAATAGCAATAAGCCCTCGCCGCTGGGTCATTACCGAGTCTGGTAAAGCCACGGTGTCTTTGTTAAGGCCCTCGCTTTACTCGGGCCTGTAACTATGGGCCCCGGGGCTTTACCTGACTCAGTAATGCCCCCGCGGTGCGGGGTTTATTGCTTAAGTAGGAAACACTTTTGAACGATAATGGAAGTTGGTCTCTGCAGTTTTGATTGGACATAATACTTACCCTAACAAAAAGAATTCTGTACATGGCACGACATATATATCAGTTTTAACAGCTGCAACAGCTATGTGAGGCTTTGGCTGTTTCTATATACAGTTTCACGTGTTCTACTGAAAGTGACTGCTTGTTGGAACATGGGTTGCTCTTGCATGTGATAACCCGGCTTCAGGACAGGTCTTGCTTGGGAGTATCCTGTTCTAAAGCTGAGTTATCACACGCACGAGCAAGACAGCGCAGCCCGTAGAGATAATCTATCGCACATAGCGGCTTCTGCAGTTTTCAGATTCTCTGATTTGGCTTGAGTTAAAGTTCAAACGTCATGTTAAAACGAACAAGTTATGTTAGATTGTATTCATTCATGTTTTCTTATTTTGTGTTATAGGGCAGCTATTCCAGATATATCTTCTTGGCAGCACCAACATACCGAAGGCTAGATGGTTGTCCATAACCCTGTCTGAGATGGTCAAGTTCTTCCACATGTTGACTGTATGTACAGAACAGGATTTAACACTGGATCTGTCTTTTTAACCACATAATGTGCAACAGGAGTGCAGAGGATGATGGAAGGGTGCTTTACAGTATGCACCTAGCAAGCTTCTCCCCAAGGAATGGTGATTCCAGCTCGTACAACAACCTGTGCACGATGCACAGTGGCTTGAAGAGAATCCACTGCTCGACCAGAAGCCACAAAAGCAAAGAGAAGGTGATGATATGGTCATAATGATAATGATTTATTATTGTAATTGATTTGCAACCTCACAATTGGCTCTAAAATAGCGTAGCTCCTGTCCCACTCCCTTGCATCCACGTCCAGTCCCGTCAACCGGCCGCCCGTTCTTCTCCTCCTTCTCTCCTATCGCCCACCCTGATTTTCTAAAACTACTAGCTAGCAGTCATTCCTCAGAATCCCCGGAGAACCCAGCTCTCCTTATCTTCTAAAAGAAATCCTCTCCTCAACCTGAGCCAGCAGCATCGCAGGATCGATCATTAATACATCCCTCACTTCAGGCACTTTCTCAGCAGATTTCAAGACATCCCATATCAAACCCCTGCTAAAGAAACCACTCTTGACCACCTTCAATCGGCCATCTGCAGGCCTATCTCAAACAAATGTTTCATAGCCAAACGAATTGACCGCATAGCCTACACCCAGCTATGCCTTTACACAGAAACGAACCACCTCCTCGACTCCGCCCAATCCGGTTTCTGACCCCTATGAGCAACTGAATCATGCGTAGTCTCCATCAGGGATGATCTTAAAAGAACCTCAGACTCAGAAGGTTGTGCTGCACTAATCCTTCTTGACCTCTCAGTGGCCTTCGACACCATTGACCAGTGCACCTTCACAGGCAGACTCCACTTCCTCAGCATCAGGGATACAGCATTGAATTATCTCCTCCTTCCTCTCCAACAGATCTCAAATAATGCATACATTCCTCCCTTCTCCTCGACACTAAGTCCTATCAGCAACTGAGTACCGCAGGGCACCTCTCTCTCACTCCTGCTCTTTTACCTCTACCTGAGCCCCCTCACAACTATCTTCCGCTCACATGGCCTGTCTTGCTACAACTGTGCATATGACACCCAAATCATCTTCAGGATCCCAAAGGACCCTTCCAACTACTCACGACCTTGCTTCTTGCCTCACAGAAATCGACCACTGGATGATGGCTAACCGCTTACTTCTCAACCCTGGAAAATCTGAAATCATGATCTGAAGGAAGACTGCTCTCTTCCCCCAACCCACCCATTGACCAGCCTCCCTAAGCCCTCCCCCATCTACCTCCAACACAGTAAAGAACCTTGGATGCACCATGGCCACAGATCTGACACTATCTCATCACATCAACTCAGTGGCAAAATCCTGCTATATACACCTAGGCATACTCTGACGCATCTTCCCCTATCTGACCTTCCACCCAGAATTGCTTCAATCACGGACATTGTCCTCTCCTGCCTAGACTATGCTAACACCATATACCTGGGCGCCCCTGCATCTCAACTTGATAAACTCCAATGGGTCCAAAACACTTCTGCAAAGCTCCTTCTTGCCATAAGCCCCAGAGAACACACCACACTCGCCCGCCGTGTACTTCTCTGGATACCGATTGGGCGTCGGTCCACCTTTAAGGCTATGTGCATTACCCACCATGCTCTGCACAACACTGTCCCAGAATATCTACAACACAAGCTCCCCCCTCCTACAGGCCCAAAAGAAACCTGAGATCAGATACAGCTCTCCTCCTTGTCATCTCATTTGCCAAATCGACCAGAAAAGAGGGATCCTCCTTCTCTGTCCAAGCACCCACCATATGGAACTCTAAGCCTTCTAGCATCTGCCGCATTGAGGATCACTTCACCTTCCGGATGGCACTCAAGACCCGGCTCTTCCCTTCTGCATCTTGAAAGACCTTGCTTACCTCATGGGCGAACTATCACCCCAGACAGGCAGGCGGGGACTTCAATGTGTCATGTAAGGAGACAACAAGACAGTAGCAAGCGCATACTGAAAGGATACTAGTTTGTCCATATGATATGATCTGCATTCATTCATTAGAAATACATATCACCCATGAATCCCTGCTATGTATCACACTCCATCTCAATGGAAGATAGCCATGAGCCCCAGAGAACACACCACACCCGCCCTCCGTGTCCTTCTCTGGATACTGATTGGGCATCGGTCCACCTTCAAGGCTATGTGTATTACCCACCATGGTCTGCACGACACTGTTCCAGAATATCTACAACACAAGCTCCCCCCCCTCCTACAGGCCCAAAAGAAACCTGAGATCAGACACAGCTCTCCTCCTTGTCATCTCATTTGCCAAACCGACCAGAAAAGGGGGATCCTCCTTCTCCATCCAAGCACCCGCCACATGGAACTCTAAGCCTTCTAGCATCCACCGCATTGAGGATCACTTCACCTTCCGGATGGCACTCAAGACCTGGCTCTTCCCTTCTGCATCTTGACAGACCTAGCTTACCTCAAGGGCGAACTATCACCCCAGACTGGCAGGCGGGGATTTCGATGCGTCATGTTAGGAGACAACAAGACAGTAGCGAGCGCATACAGAAAGGATACCAGTCTGTCCACATGATATGATCTGCATTCACTCATCACAAATACGTATCACCCATGAATACCTGCTACGTATCACACTCCTTCTCAATGGAAGATAGCCGTATCTCTCCCGGTGCACGGCCACTCACCTGCATCGGGAGGATAGCTCAGGGGCAACATGCTCGCCTTCGAAGCAAGATGACAATGGAACGACACAGGTTTGATCCCAGGGTCCGCATGTAAAAACCTCTGTGTATTAAGCGCCTTATAAATAACCTATCCTATCATATAATATCTGCAATAATTCAGTACTCTAACTCACATCGCACATCACCTCTGCCACTAGAATTCAGCTAAGTCCCACGAATATATTTGGTGTAGCTGGGCACATAGTCAGTCTCCCTGACTCGCATACTCTCCATACAGCCCATCAAAGCACCCAACCACTAGCCAGATCTCCATGGGTCACTAGCAGGGACTTAGCCGCCCCTGCCTACCTTCGTACTGGCTAAAATGCACACAAACATTCTAAAATCCTCATATATATTCTCATATTTTGGACTTCGGTCCTCCACGGCGCTTTGTGCCCATACCAATGACACAAGGTGCTATACAAATGCAATATAACATAACATTTAGATAGCACTTTTACCAAAGAGCTTCACATTGAAATGTTACATACAATTATCACCCAACCGAAGTTGGTACTCATTATAGACTTTGTCAATCAGTCCTCCCCGGTTCTTAACCACTGTGGCCGGTCTGCATAAACCACCATTTAAAGGAGATCTGAAGTGGGCATGCATTCATGTTCACACTTCCTAATGTGGTTATTTTTCAGGCACTTTATTGTCATCCAATATTAACTAAGTAGCAAGTCTTGGAAAGTGGACTAATGATGTTCCACTACAGTCAAGTTGTGTCTCATTAGCTTAGTTTATGAAGGGAATGCTTCTGAATATATTTAAGCTAGTTAAATGGGAAGAGATAGAAAAGGAAAAGCAGAGGTGGAAGAGCAAGAAGAATTTTCAACGCGTATTGTTTTTTTAGCAAAGAGTTCATATATTCTCGGGCTTGGTTGCACAGGCCCACAAAGAGCAATCTTTGCAGGAGGTTTGTTTGATCAATAGTGTCAAATATCACAAATAGACCTAACAAAATTAGGGCCCCATCACCACCATATTTCGTTCTCTCCCTCTCTCCATATATGTAACTTGCATTTCATAATTCGCTCCTTTGATCACCTTGAAGAAAGTAGTACCAAATATAGCAGGGCTACTCATATTGTGGCACATTTAAATGAGCTCAATAAATTTAACTTCTTCATCATTGAACATATCTTTCCTCTTCCAAACAATTGAGAGAGGATTACATCACCAAAACAACAAGAAACGTTTTGGATACATTAGCTGCAAACTTTGACTCCATATGGAATGAATGAATGGCTTGCTTTCTCCAGTTTCATTTAGAAATGATCTATTCTGGACATTTCTTAGGAGAGCTGTAAATGTGGTATTCAGGATATCTTTAACAAATGTATGCTGTGGTTTGACATTTTTTTATTTTTTACTGCCTAAATATATTTTGGGAGACAGCTAGAGGATGCAGCCATGAAGGTCTCCTGAAGTTTAGCTCTGATGCCCTCTCTGAGATTAATGGTGCAGATTGAAGTTTATACCCCCAAGCTATGCTGACAACCGGGCTGATGTAGTGGCAGGCCATGAAGCGAAGTTAAGAACCCGGTGGCAGCACCCATTGCAGTGGGGAAGTGGTTGAAGGACTGCAGCAACATGGCCAGAGTGACATCGGGGCCTAAGAGTGTGGCTGCAGTAGGAGTTGACACGAGAATGTGGAAGTGAGTCCGCTGGGTTGGATGAGGAGGAGCCAGCATCAGTCGTGCAATGAGAGTGCACATAGCCGGGCTGCTGTACACGGCTGGAGGACTTTGCAGCGACCCACTGGAAGTAGCCCGGCTGTGCTAGGTGATGTGGAGGGAAGCGACTCGGCTCAGGGATCGGTGTGCTAGTGGAAGTGGCTGTGGACGGCCTATCACGGAGAAGAGAACGCAACGGCCCGTGCGTTATACACACGTAGCTAGCAGAGGTTTCCGCCTGTTAGGCACCTGGTGCCTGTCCCATGAGGATCATCCCTCTTTCCGTTGCCCTAATGTGTCAGAGTAACGCTCACAGACTAGACACAGCCCATCTTACTACTATAGGACATCATGAACCCAATGCAGGCACTTAATTAGAAAAAATAAATTCAATTTTAATATTTGTGTGGATAAAAGCAGGGGCGACAAATGCCCTACAAACAACATGACACAATTAAACAATTGAACAAGACATAGTTTGTTAAAAAAACTTTGTTTCACTATGACTAAACAAGGTACAAAAGTACTCATGAAACACGGGGGTGCAAACAGACACAAAATGCTTTGTTTGTATGTGAATCCCACAGTTAAATCATGAGGGTATTACAGATAGATGTCGACATGTTTCGGCCAGTTTTTTGTTTCAGACACTATCTCTAGTGCACTAGATCTCTCTTTTCTTAGGCCATCTTCAGGACGCGATTCCTTCAAAAGATCAACAAAGACTTTATACCCCAGAGTTGATCAGCATAACCACTTTCCCACTCTGATGGCAAGTGACTGAAATGCAAGAAGAGGGATAATGATTGCCCTAGTTCAAGTGGGTGGTTTAAACACACACTGTGCGTTTTTACGCGCTGTCTCCCATGCTCAGTATCAGGAAGCTATAAATCCATTAGCAGTCCAGGGAAATGCAAAAATCATTTAACTGTGGGATTCATATACAAACAAAGCATTTTGTGTCTATTTGCACCCCCGTGTTCCATGAGTACTTTTGTACCTTGTTTAGTCATAGTGAAACAAAGTTTTTTTAACAAACTATGGCCCTCATTACGACCCTGGCGGAGAGGGGTATACGCCAGCGTAATGCATGGCGTACCTCTCCGCCAGATTAAGACTTTCCGTAGCGCCATGGGGATTTTTCCGCCCGGATTTTCCGGGCGGAAAAATCCATGGCGCTACGGGACCTCTTGTTAATTACGCCACCGTATTCTACGGTGGCGTAATTAACGCCTTCCCCACTCCCATTATACCCTATGGGGCAAAAATGGGAATGGGGAAGGGTAAATGGGGATTGGGGACTTACCGCCCCGCCAAGGTCGGAATGGGGTGGTAAGTCCGCCAACCCCCATGGCGGAGTTGGCAGCTCTGCGCCATGGTCCATGGTGCAAATTGCACCATGGACCTCCGCCAGGGTCGTAATGAGGCCCTATGTCTTGTTCAATTGTTTAATTGTGTCATGTTGTTTGTAGGGCATTTGTCGCCCCCTGCTTTTATCCACACAAATATTAAAAGTGAATTTTTCTAATTAAATGCCTGCATTCGGGTTCATGATGTCCTATAGTAGTAAGATGGGCTGTGTCTAGTCTGTGAGCGTTACGCTGACACATTAGGGCAACGGAAAGAGGGGTAATCAGACTCACTCTCTGTTATTTCTTCTTTGAATGAATTCCCTTTGAGTTCTGATCCCCTGAGAAAAAATGTTTGGGAATTTACCTGGTTTAAGTAATCACCATGAGGATCATCTACAGAGAGCAGAAGATTGAAGATACAAGCTCGGGGGTTGAAGTGTGTTGCAGAGGATAGTTGCCTAGGAGTGTGGCTGCTAATACTGTTCTCTCACGGAGGTACCTTAACGTGCATTTGACTGGTGGTAGAAGGGGCTGTTTACTTGTCTCCAAACTATAGTTGCCAGCTGGTCGTGGTTATTGAGATCTGCAGGGAGTGAACTGGAAGTACAAGAAGGGCAGGGTGTTTTGGCATTGCAGTGCTTTTGTAGGACTCAGTGCAGGAGGCTCGGGGCCAAAACATTGCGCAGGCGGAAAAGGAGAAGAGTGACCTGCTTGAAGTTGCTGCAAAGGAGGATATACAAGGATATGCAAGGATATACAAGGAATCCTGTGGGAAATAAAGGCCCTGTTCGGGGACATACAGTCATCAATCACATATTTAAGGTTTAAAATGGATTTCCTGGAAAATAGAATGAAAGGCTTGGAGAACAATCATCTCAGCAGGGACTTGTTGGAGATGTGATATGATGAGCGCTTGCTGGATCTGGGGAACAGAGAAGAAGAGGCCTGTTTAAGAATGGATGATCTAGAAAACAGAGAGCAGAGAAATAGTCTGTGCATAATTGGTCGTAATGACCAAAAGGGGGAAAATGCAGCAGATCTGGAGAGGAAGGTTAAAGAGGTTATCACCATGCTCTTCATCAGAGACAATGGAAAGGAGGCCATCTTGGACATGGCGCATAGGGCCGGAGGAGGGGGGAAAGGTCCCAGGTCAGTGGTGGCCCGCTTTCACTCCTATGCGGATAGGATGGCAGTCCTGGACAAAGTGAGGCGATGTCCCGAGTGGCAGTATGAAGCGGAGCAGATTAGCATATACCAGGATTTGTTGGGTTTTACACTGGCAAGGAGGAGGGACTGCAGACCTCTTACTGCTTGGTTGAATGAGAACATTAGATACAGATGGGCTTTTCCGCTTATCTTCCCAGTCGAGGAAGTGGATTACAGGATCACAACTGGAGCAGAATCGTTGCAGGCCATCCAACAATACTTGGAAGAGAAGAAAGAGGTGGTGACCGGACAGTATGAGACTGGATCAGAGCAAGGGGAAGACTCCGTTAGGGGGCATCCCCCCGAGGAAATGGGTTCCTAGAGGTAGAAAGTTCCTCAGACTCGGGACACCTTCCCCTTTGAACAGAATCTTAGGGCAGTGGGGGAGTTCTGTTCAGAAGTTTCAGCTCTTTATGACAGATTGTTTATTGACAAGTATTTGGGCGGATTTACAGTGTTAAGCAGAGTATTGGGGAGAGAGGCTTACTCTAGTGGCCCAGTGTTCACCTGGGTGACTTGGGGTGGGGAGTTGGGAAAGAGGGGCTAAGGGGAGGAAGATGGGGATAGCATGGAGAGTTGAGGGGAATTGGGAGTGCTGTGCATGGGATGGGTGACTGGGGAGTGAGAGAGGCTGCTAGGTTCACAGGAATTGTAGAAACGTCAAGGAGGAGTGTTATCAATTTACAATGCCAGGGATTGAGCAAGGGCGGTGGGGGAGTTTGGATTTAATCAAGGTGGGTACCCTTAATGTTAAGGGTCTAAACTTAAACCCCCAATGAAATGATCATTGGTGGGATGGGAATTCAAGACTTGTCATCAGTGAGGAAAGGCGCATCACCTGCGCACAAGTAGGGGGAGTTCTATTGGGCATCGGGGAGGCAAAAAAGGTGTGTGTGGGTGTTCTATTGTGCAAGAGGCTCAGAATAGCTAAACCGTAAGTGTTTAGGGCAATGCAAGGAAGAGTACTGGTGATTTCTGGACAGGTGGGTGGGTGTGACATGACGGTGGCTACTATATATGTTCTGACTCAGGGGCAGGTGGATTTCTACGCAGAGGCTTTGGATATGGTTCTGAAGGAAACACTGGGGACTCTGTTGTTGGGGGGAGACTTTAATATGTGGGTAGATCCAGATGTGTATAGAAAGGGGATGTAGGCAGGGGACTCCCGGAGTGTATCGCAAAGTAGGAATATTCTGGGCAGAATGTTCGTCACAGGGGCAGGGTGAAGAATGCCGATGGAAGCATCAGAATATTGGGGATACACTTTTCTCCCGCATTCCCATGGGACATACACTCTAATTGATTATTTGTGTGTGCCCTAGAGAGAGTTTGAGTGGGGTAAAGTCTTGCAAGGTTGTTCCGATTGGTTGGTCGGACCATAACATGGTTGTGGCAGATGTTCATGAGGGTCTGAAAGTTCGGGACATGCAATGGAGGTGTAATGACTCTTTTTGTAGGGATGTGGTTTTCGAACGGGGGTTGCAGGGTTGTATAGAGGAATATTTTGAGATCAACGAAAAGGAGGAAGTGGAAATGTGTACATTTGGTAGGCGGTGAAGGCGACATGGAGGGGGTTGTTAATAAGGGAGGGAGAAAAGAGAAAGAGAGAGGGCTCTTAAGGAGGGACAAGTTGTGGACGGGAATTGAGCACCTGGAAAGGAAAATACATGCCCCAAATCATTTGGGTGATGATCTCCTGGCAGAAATGAAGGGGAAAAGGATGAAGCTCAAGGAATTAGGGATGGGTGATGTAGTCATAAAATTGCAGTTTTTTAAGCAAATATTCTATGAGAAGGGGGATAAAGTCGACTTGTTGTTGGTAGCAAGGCTCAGGACTGAGAGGACAGAACGATGGGTGAAGGGACTAGAGACACCCGAGTGCACTTTGTGTACTGACCCAGGGGATATCTCGCAGGGATTTGCGGAATTCTACGAGCTCTAGCTCAGGGAGAGAGGTGGACATGGGAATGGTGGGGCAGTATCTGGGGGATAGTGCCCTTGCTCGAGTGAGCCCGGTGGAGATCAAAGTTCTAGTGGCCCCTTTTAGTCAGAAGGATATTCAGGCACCTCTATTTAGGATGCCCGCAGCAAAGGCCCCGGGGAGGATGGCTTTTCTATCAGATTCTACAAAAGATTTGCATCATTGATCGCCCATTTCTTGGCAGAATTATTCAATGTTGTACTGGAGACAGGTAGAGCTCCCATCTCTCTTAGACACGCTTTGATTGCAGTCATCCCTGAAGTGGGAAAAGGCATTTAGAAATATGCCTCATACAGACCTATATCGTTGCTCAATGTGGACGCTAAAACTTCTGCGAGAATGCTGGTGTCTAGGTTTGAGGCGGTGCTGGCACAATTGGTTCATCTGGACCAGGTTGGGTTAATCCCGGGGAGGCCAGGTGCAGGCACCATGCACAAGACTTTAAATCTAATGGACATGAGTAAGAGTAAGGGTGGTAATCCGGTACCACTGGCCTTAGATGCGGAGAAGGCATTTGACAGAGTGTGGTGGGACTTAATGTTCGCAGTTTGGGAAAAATGTGGGTTTGTTGACAAACTGGTTAAAAGGATTAGGGCAATTTACAGTGGTCCGACGGCTAGAGTAGCCATTAATGGGAGGCTTTCAAGAAGGTTCCCCATGTTTAGGGGCATGAGGAAAGGTTGTCTGCATTCCACGCTGCTATTTGCCCTCACTTTGCAACCATTGGCAGAAAAGATAAGAGATGAGCGGTGTACAGACAGGTGACAAAGAGTTTAAGCTAGGGATGCACGTGGATGATGTACTGTTACATTTTACAGACCCTGGGGTGTCGGTCCCAGCAATGTAGGAAATAATAGAAGAATACAGGGGGTTTTCCAGGTTCAGAATTAATAAGGAGAAGTCATTTCTTTTTCAATTTGGGAATAACTCAGAAAGGGATATAGGGTTGTTGGCCAACTTGGGGTTGGAAGTTCGACAGGGAAGTTTAACATATCTCAGCGTAAATGTGGCTTCGACATAAGACGAGCTATTTAATATACATTTCCCCCCGCTATTTGAGTCACTCAACAGGGAAATGGATCTCTGGGGTAGATTAACTCTCTCCTAGATGGGGCATCTCAGCGCATTCAAGATTAATGTTCTTACCAGGGTTTTATATTTGTTTCAGATGCTGCAATCAGGATACCAGAGCAGGAGCATAGGGAAATGAGAGGTAGGATGCTGCATCTTTCGTGGCAGGGAAAGAAGGGGAGGATCACAGTATAGTATGCTTATTCTGCCAAAGAGCAAGAGAGGGGTTGGTCTGCCGGACTTGGGTATTTACTATAGAGAGTCATAGTTCAGGGCGCTGGTCCCACACCTGAGCATAGATTCCCAAAAACAATGGTTTTATTTGGATTTTTTTTTATTGCGGACGGTCACGGCGGGGGAGTGGCTATGGGTTCTGTGGGGCAAGCTTCCTAGAAAAGATCAGAGAGCATGGGATTCTCGGGGTTCTGTGGGATGGGATATTTGGAGACAACATCCGGGAACGCAAGGGGTGACAACATTGCCTTCACTACCAAGTCATTTGTGGGCACCCCCTCTGAGGAACGAGCTACTAGACCCCTTGAGATTTCAGGCCTGGTGCAAGGCGGGATTGGAGAGGGTATAGTTAAGCAGTCAGTCTTTTTTTTTTAACTAATAGTTTAAGGGAGTGGTGACAGCATAAAAGTGGGGAGCAAAGCTACAATGGGAGTTAACACAAATAGATAAAATACTGGACTACGAGCCGGGAGAATAAGGG
Source organism: Ambystoma mexicanum (assembly GCF_040938575.1). NCBI lineage: Eukaryota > Metazoa > Chordata > Amphibia > Caudata > Ambystomatidae > Ambystoma > Ambystoma mexicanum. The sequence continues at coordinate 639,157,207 of NC_090925.1, forward strand.
ATTGATTTCCCCTCAAGATGAGGCCTTGTTGATGGTAGCGGGAACTACCACGGAATGTGTTTAGGCCAAATGGGAGAGGTATATGGGGAAGGATATAGATGCGGACCTGTGGGGTGCAATGTGTAGGGAAGCATTTAAGGAGTCCATAGCATGTCATTACAGAAGTATAGGATAACGCTCCTTCATAGGGGGCAGAATGATCCAATGAGGCTGTCCAAGATGTTCCCTGCAGTGGACCCATGGTGTTGGCATAGATGTGGGCAAAGGGAATCATACTGGCATATGTGCAGGCCTTCTGGAAATATGTGTTGTGCTGAATAAAGGTGGTTGAAGTGGTTTGAGTAGCATCTTGATATAATTCTGGTGTTGTTTGGACTTGAGGAAGAGGATGGGTTTTGTTGACCGCTTCTGCACATGGTTAATTTTCTACTGCTGGCCGCCAGGGCTTGTTTAATGATTGGATGGAATAGGAAAAGTCTACCTACTGAGAAGGAGTGGGTGAGTATGGCAAGGGAGTTATATATAATGAAAAACATCACAGCCACTCTACAGGATGTTCATTCTTCTAGGGAGGGGGAAAGGAAGAGCTTTTTGCAAAAGTAGAGTGGGAGGGGTTCGATCAGAGAAGCGGTCATTGATTGCGGCCATGGTTCAAAGGGGGGATGGTACTCTCTCCTTAGGGGTGTTTTTCTAATTAGGAATGTGGGGTACAAGCATTGTCAATGGAATGTGTATTGTTTCGATAGAGACTCGACTTAAGGAAACTGATGGCCTTTCTATCGTTCTACTGTGCATAGTGGCACGTGCACTCAGGGAAGGTCGTAGGTGTGGTGGTGGAGGGAGATGAGTAGCAGTACAATTGTGGTTAATTTTTTGAGTGGTCACAAAAGTATGTTATGTTGTACTGTATTTAGAAAAACTGATGAAGAATTTAAAAACTATATATATATATAGATAGATATATATAAATATATATTTCCCAGTTAAGAAGGCAATGAAGCCTCTGTTCTTTGAAGCCTCTGTTCTTTGAAGCTGCACTCCCATCAAAATGGATGTCACCAATTAGCGGCATAAATTGCCGAAAAGTAAGAAAGTTGGGAAACACCCAGAAAAAACTGCCCAACGAAGTCGTAGAAGATAAAAAGCTTTATTAGGTAATGCAGTTTAAAAAATGCTTTCCCAATTGTATCCGTGCCAGAGAGGCTGACTGACGTGTTTCGCCACACTCCTGTGGCTTGCTCACAGTAACCCCTCCCTGTGTTGGGAGCCCATTTAAACACATGCGTGTATTGACAAACAGTGAAAATCTGACTTATGCTGGTTGCTATTGTTTCTGTCGGCCATTTTTGAAAGGACTCATGTATCTCACAGAGTATATGGGCATGGTATTTTCTGCTTGATTCAAATGTATTCAGTACGTGCAATTGCTAATACATTTCTCCAATATGTTTTTTAGACAATATTGCATACATCTTTACCAGTAATTGGTGAGAATGCCCATATTTCCAACTGCGTATGTTGGTCATAGATCGTACATGTGTGTATCTATGGTGGCCCAGTGCTCTAAAATGGATATTATGGCACCATATTGTTTAGACTTCATCAGGAAGAAATTATGTCCAACTCTTCCTGACTAGGAACATATCATAGATCAGTTGCATAGAAACAAAATACTAAAGTGCAAAAGCATAGTGCATGACTGGACTAGATCCTTCATAAATTTATATGTATGTGCCTCCATTTTATATTCCGGTAAGAGTGTATTGTGCTAAGATGTTGGTAATTAATCAATATCTACTCGATAAATACATTTAATAAAGGTCAGGTACCAGTACATAGTGTAAAGATTTGCAGCATTTTCATATAACTATTTATATATGCATCCATCATGTAATAAAGTGCAAGTGCATTACATAACGGAGATAAGAATGAATATCTAGAACATATACATATTCAATGGTAAAGTGCTAATACAATCTATAAAACAGATCACCACTATGATGGTAACTATTCAATATATATAGGCCTAATTGCACAATCTGCAAGAAAGTGACAGGGTGCTCACTGATTACAAAATTACGAAGCCCTATGGAGAACCTTCGTATATTCACACATGGTATTAAGAGTCCTTCCTTCATCTCTTGGTTTTGTAGCCAACATCTTATTATGTCGCATATTTCGCCACAAGTCAAAAAAAATATTAATATTGGTGTGTGTCACCGAATTATATTAAAAGTGAAAAATAACCAAGGACTTTCAGCAAGAAATGTCAAACAAAGGAAGAAAAGGAAAAGGAAAAGGAGAAGAGCAAGATCAAATCAAAGAAAAAAGAGAGAGGAAAGAGAGGGGTACAGAAGGAAAAGATATAGACCACCTAACTCCCTAGAAAATTATACAATTCTTCATCAGCATTGTGGCCTGTCAGATTTTATTTTCAAAATCAATTATATATTTTGTTTCTTCTTGTCGCAACAATTTTTCACTGTTGCCTCCTCTCGGGCCGGTTACAACTTTGTAGATGCCGAAAAATGTAAGAGTTTTGGGGTCATCATTGTGAAACTCTGAAAACTGTTTGGCAATGGGATATGTATGGTCCTTGCTGACAATAGCTTATGTGTTGCAAAATGTGCACTTTCAATTTGCATTTGGTACTGCCCACATACCACTTAAGGCATGGGCACATCAGGACATAGACTACTAACTCAGACTCACATGAAATGTTGCCCTTAATTTGCATGGTTATCTTTAGGATAGGAAGGGTATAGCTGCTACAACTAAAAGCATATTTACACATTTTGCATTTGCTGCACTTAAAAAAGCCATCCCGTCCCCCTGAGAGACAATTGTTGCCTTTGTAGATGTTATCCGAGACCATGTAACTTTGCACTACTAAATCTTTGATGGACACGCTCTTTCGAAAAGTTATGTCGGGGCGTTCTTGTAATAAGTTGCCTAGATCTTTGTCCACCTTTAGAACGTTCCAGTATTTGTTGATGATATTCTTTATAATAGGTGCATGGCTTCCAAAAGTTAGAATCAGTCTGGTAGTGTTCTCTTCTGTTGTGTTCCTGGAGTTAGATTTTGATATTGTCAACAGGTCCTGTCTATTCATGTCACAGACTTTGAGATAAGATCTTTCGATGATTTTATTTGGGTACTGTTGTTGTAAGAAGTTGTGGGCTGTAGTTTGGCCCGTTAGATCGAAGTTGTTAATATTGCTACAATTCCGCCTGATGCGAATAAATTCGCCGCATGGGATACTCCACAGGAAGCTTTTTGGGTGTGCACTATTTGCATGGAGAGAAACATTAGCACGTGTAATTTTCCTATGCAGCTCGTACCCAATCTTTTGTCCCACAATGTTGACCTTCACATTAAGGAATACAATAGAGTTTGCACTGTGTTGTTCTGTGAATTGTAAATTTAAGTTGTTGACATTAAGAAGTTTAACAAATTCACCCCAGGATTGTGCTGTACCATTCCAAATGATAAATAAATCATCGATATAGCGTAGCCATAGTATTATTTTCTGTGTAAAGATCTCATTTACTTCTGTCCATACCACTGATTTTTCCCAGTTACCCATCATTAGGTTCGCGCAAGTTGGCGCAAACATGGTACCCATGGAAGTGCCTTGGATTTGACGAAAAATCTCATAATTAAAAATAGAAACATTGTTCTCTAGACAGAGTCTCACCATTTCAAGGATCATGGTCGAATATTCAAGGTAGTTCAGGGATCGGGTATTCAAAAAGATTTCACAAGCCTTTATACCATCCTCATGTTGGATTGATGTATACAGTGACACCACATCCATGGTGCCAATAAATATGTTGGTTCCCATCGCAAGTCATCGATTTTACATAAAAAAATCTGTAGTGTCTCTTATATAGGATGGTAACGTGGAGACAAAGGTACAGAACACTTTGTCTGCAAATCTGGACATATTTTCAAGAAGTGAGCTGCACAGCGTGACAATGTGTCTTCCTGGAGGTCTAATGGGGTTCTTGTGAACTTTCGGGAATTAAATATATTGTAGGAGTCACTGAATGTTTTGTGAATAGAAATTTCACCATTTCTTCCTCCAAAATACCTGCGTTCTGCCATTTAGTTAAAAAGTCCCAAATTTTGCTTTTTTTTTTTTTGTAAGTCTTTCGTAACACTTCACAACATTGAGCTGTCGATATGCTTCTTTCACATAGTCCAACTTGTTCATTAGGACTATGTTACAGCCTTTATACGCAGGTTTTATTATATATTTATCCATTTTGCATATGCCTGATAGAGCCTTCTGTTGTTTCCAAGATAGGTCATTTCCTCTAAAAAATTGAGGCACACTGTTGGTTCTTCATCTTCATTTTCCGTAATATCTGATTCGGAAGTAGAGGCTGTTGACTCTTGGTTTGCTTCATTTTCAGAGCCTGATGGTACCACTATCACTTTTACCTTTTGTGTCATGTGGTCAAAGCATTGTGCAAAGGTGTATACTCAACCCTGTTCATAGTCACCTTTGTCTCTTTCGCTGTTTTCTCAGTTTGATGTCTTCTTCGTATGTTTTTAGCCCGCTTTCAATGTTAGTTTGGAGTTTTTTCCCTTCTTTACCCTCTTTAATACTCTTCAAGTTCCCATATCTGTACAAGGATTTTGGTATGGTCACTTCCAGCATACTTGACTAGGATGAGTAAGAAAGTATTTGTATGTATATATTAATATTACAGGGCCTGCTTTAGCGGCTCTATAGTTATGGTTAAGTTGCTCAACCCATAGCAAGAGCACTTTCTGGGTGGCTTATAACCCAAATGGACGAATCCTCACCAAACTTTGAAAAAAGGATATGCCCTCCCTCCCCCTCAGAATGGTTCTGGATGAATTTTCACCAAATTTGTGCCACAAGCACCGACTTGGTCCCGAAAGCATGTTTTTATACATTTGGTGTAAATCCGTCCAGTCATTTTTTTTTTAAAACAGCTAAAATGTAGGTCAAGGAAAATTAGTGATATCTGGGTCTGGTCCATGGACTCACTACCCTATTCGCGGACATCGGACGCGCCTGCTGATTGGATGGTGAAAAACATGAGCTGTGTCAGATATTTTGAAATGGTCACCATGTTGGATTCGCTGACAGCTGCCGTTGTCCACAGACATCGCAGTAAAAACATATTAAAAAACACAACATTGCACTTGTCAATCTAATGAAACAATATCTGTGGAGGTGCAGGGTGATGAGGATGGAATCAGATATGGCCATAAAAAAAACATAATGGGAGATCCACCAGGGGGTGCAGAGATGCACTGACGCATCTGCACTGGTCTCCTCCACAGGGCGCTGTTAGAGGGACTTGAGCCCCCCCTCACCCCCAGGAGTGAGGCGCCGACCCCCCCCCCGCAGCCTGCGGACATCTCAGGGCCCCCGAGCGCCCCAACTCCGGTCATCCGACACAGAGATTTCGCTGAGTTCTGGCGCTTGGAGAGTGGAGGGAGAGGGAGCCCCACCTTCTCCTGCGCCGCGGCTCCGCGAGAAGTAACAGAGAGCCGCAGCTGAGCTGGGGCCCAGGGGAGCGACATCCCGCCACATTGGTCGCCACCGCGGCTGATCCTGCATTTCCTGGGAATCCACGCTGGGACACTTAATACCACGGGCGGTCAGCGGCTCTGCATCGGGAAGGAGAGCGAGCCCTGCCTCCCCGGACGGCGGCTGCAAACCAGGCAGAGGGGAGCTGTGGCCTGTGTGAGGCCCACGTCGGTGCCGCTCGGCGCGGAGGAGCGCCCCCCCCCTGTGGGCGGCTTCCGGGTCCATTGACGCCCGGGTGAGGACATATAGTGTTTTAGGCTGACTTTTTTCTTCTGGGATCGTAAACTGGGGGCGCGAGCTGGGCCCTACGACTTGGACTCCCCCACAGAACACGGGAGGCCTGGGGAGCTGGCGTAAGAGCATACGCAGTGGGCGCAGATTGCACCATTATAACTATTGACCTCCTCTCGGCCTGCAGGGCCATTTTTCAGCAGAGGACCCTGGGAGCACAGGCCCCCACGGGTGGAGCGGGAGAACGGGAGCCCCCCCCCGGGGAAGGGGGGCCAGCGGCAGTCTCTCTGTCCCCTCCCCATCAGGCTTCCCCTGATTCCAGCGCTGACCAGGAGAGGTGAACCGGACTCCGGGGACCCCATACGGCACGAGGGTGCCCCAAATCATGCATCAACATCCAGGGCAGAGGGGGTCGACTTGGGGCTACCTACCGCGCCTGCTGCTGGGCCCCACTACAGTGTCCACCATCAGGAGAATATTTCAAGCAGAGGTATCCTGACAGAAAGCGGGGACAGAGAGCGATAGACCCTTGCAAGCCGCGGCCTGGAGATTTGATTCGAGCAACCTCCCGCCTCAACTGTGAGCACAAAGTTTAGGCCTTATACAGTGAAGACCCCTGGTTGCCCCCCCGTGGAGTTGCATGGTGGCCCAGTGACGCAGCCCACTTGGTCTGAGACTTTCAGGAGGAGACCTAGTGGAGATGGTAGGGGTGAGCCTATGAACTGGAAGGAATCCCGGCAGAGATTTCCACGTCGGATCCCAAGCCCGCCAACCAGCCCCGAGATGGCAGTCCCGACTCACCAGGAATTGTCTGATACTAGTACAGTCACTAAAGGTATGGCAGCCCTTTTGGAGGAAATAAGAGGCTTCAGAGCGGACATAGAGGTACGGCTGGACACCCTGGATAAAAAAGTGGACAATATAGATGACAGGGTCCAAATGCTCGAAAACAACACAGCCTCAAACGAGATTTTTGAGACTCAATTTGACATGCGCTTATCAGAGCTCGAGAGGAGAGAAGAGAAATGCTCCCTAAAGCTTGATGACTTGGAGAATAGGGAACGCCGCTGTAATCTGCGCTTTTTTGGCTTTCCGGAGCGGGACGGTGAAACGCAAATGGACATTATCAAAGCTGTAGATGCGGTGGTGGGAACTCTTTTTGAAGGTGCAAATACGAATGAACCCACTATTGATAGAGCCCACAGAGCGGGTGCGGCTAACAGAGGCCCCAGATCCATTCTCGTACGATTCCATTTTTTCCGGAGAAAAGCAAAATCCTGGAACTGGCACGTAAGAAGGGTCCGGTGGACTGGGAGGGGGCCCCGATTTCGGTGTATCAGGATTTGTCCGCCTTCACCCTGGCAAGACGTCGACTGTGCTCGCCGCTAACGAAAATGCTCCAGGCCAAGGGGGTTCGATACAGATGGGGATACCCATTTTCACTTTCTTTCGAACTGGAGGGATACAAATATGCCCTGGTCACGGAGGATGATATTCGTAGGGTGTCGGGAGAGCTCCTAGATGAACCAAACGTGGAGGTCGGAGAGCAAGAGAGTGTAAGAGAACCGGTTGGCCTGGGGGGGACAAAGGCTCCTCAGGAGAGACGTAAAGTCCGAGGCCACAGGAAGTTTAGAAGAGTGGTTCCGACATCCCCTGGTCAACCTGACACTTGAGGAACCACAGGACGCTTCACGGTCAAGTTTGCACTTTATTCCGAAAGGGGGAGCGCTGTAAATGTTTACAATCTAAATGCAAGAGTGGGGTGGGGGGCTCAAGTTGTTGGTATTTGAAGAGTTCAAGAGCCCGGAGGGGGGAGACATTGGTGGCCTGGCTCAGCGACAGGATGAAGCCGCTGGTTTACCAGGCGTTCAGGGGGGAAGGGGGAGGGGGGAGGAAAAAGTTAGGGTTTGTTCAATGGGGTTTAAGCTGGGGCAAGCCAAGTCTTCTGTTTTGTTACGTAACTACAGTTCTGTCTTTTGAATATAGCAGGGGGCAGAAATATTGCAGGAGCTCTGAAATTAGTTGCTTTGTGGAGGGAGACATGAGCTTTCACCATCGCTATAATGGATGACTCATTACAATTTTTGACAGTGGGCTCGTTAAATGTACGGGGGCTTAATTGTCCCACAAAAAGGTCGCTGCTGGTGAGGGAATTCTCAAGGCTCCGGCTCCACTTCCTATTTGTGCAAGAAACGCACTGGGTTAGGGGCAAGGAACCGAAGCTGAGGGCTAAAACTATTGAACAGACGCATGCAGCGTCCTTTTTGGCTAAGAAACGTGGAGTTGCACTGCTGGTCTCTCCTGGGGCCCATTTTGTACTCAAAACTCAGAGGGCAGACCCGGAAGGGCGATATATCATGGTCAAGGGGGAGGTGAGGGGTCGGCTGTTTACCTTGGTTTGTGTATATGCTCCAAATGAGGGGCAAGATAGCTTCTGGGTGGGGATGAGAGAGAAAATTATAGCTTTTCCTGAGGGTACTTTATTGGTTGGTGGGGATTTTAACATGGTTCTCAGCCCTGAACGGGACAGGAGGTCGCCCATCCCGTGTCCTAATCAGCGACTCCATAAAAAACTGGCTGAGGCTTTTAGTTAACGAAGAGCTCGGTTTGAGCGATACACACCACAGTAAGCAAGGCCATGACCCCGACTTTAGATTTTTCTCAAAAACTCACGCTACATTTTCCCATATTGATTATATTCTAGTGGATTCAATGCTCCGGGGAGAGGTCACAGACTCGGGGGTAGAGGTTGTCCCTTGGACGGACCATGGCCCTCATTACAACTCAGGCGGTAAGGGGTTTACGGCACCGTAAACAGCGCCGACCCTTACCGCCTGAGTACGAGGTCCCTTAGCGCCATGGCGGACTTAACACCTGCTTTTAGCAGGTGTTAAAATCCATGGCGCTAAGGGACCATGGAGTTAATTACGCCACCGTAATTTACGGTGGCGTAATTAACGCCTTCCCCACTCCCATTATGCCCTATGGGGCAAAAATGGGAATGGGGAAGGGTAAATGGGGATTGGGGACTTACCGCCCCGCCAAGGTCGGAATGGGGCGGTAAGTCCGCCAACCACCATGGCGTAAACGTAGTTTACGCCATGGTGGTAAAGTCACGGCCCAGGCGGTAACTTACCGCCTGGGTCGTAATGAGGGCCCATGACTTGGTTAGAATAAAAATGGGTATCCCTCCGGCCCCGTCACCTGGCTCCCTATGGAGGTGTAACGATCTCCTACTGCATGACAAAGAAGTACGCCAATCCCTCCTAACAGATATTACAGAATACTTCTCTATAAATGATAATGTGAGGTCGGGGTCAAGGGAGTCTGGGAGGCATTCAAGGCAACCATTAGGGGCATTCTCATTGAAACATGTTCGAGGAAAAAGTGGGAGAGGGGCCATGAGGAGAAACTATTGAAGGAAAAGATAGAGGCCATCCAACCGGGAGGGAAATTAAAAACGCAAAGGTTCCCGGGAAAGTGGGAGGTGCTTCAAAGGTTGCGCTCAAAGTTGGCAGATCTCCAGGTGGGTCAAACAGAAAGAAAACTGTCCTTTCTGAAACAGAAGTACATGGAAAAAGGGGAAAAAGCGGATAAGATATTAGCTTGGAGGCTTCGCAAACTCAGAAACAGTAGAAGGGTGAATTCCATCCGCTCTCCGGGAGGGGAATCGACAGTTAGAGATAGTAAAATAGCTGAACAGTTTTGGCTGTATTATGAGCACCTGTACTGCTCAGAGTACGCAGGAGATGGAACCGAGATTGACAACTTCCTGGATTTGCTCCCGATTCCCGGTCTCTCTCCCGAAAAAGCAAGTACATTAGAACTCCCCGTAACCTCAGAGGAGCTAATAGACACCATATCCTCCTTGAAAAGTGGTACAGCCCCAAGGAATGATGGGTTCACAGACAAGTTCTACAAGACCTACCGGTCAACGTTGGCCCCGTTTATGGCTAAGATGTTTTATTCGGCTCTAGATCAGGGCAGCCTTCCACCCTCTATGATGTCAGCACTGATAGTAGTGCTCCCCAAAGAAGGGAAGTATCCCTCCCAGTGTCAATCATATCGACCTATATCCCTTCTTAACGTGGATGTTAAAATCCTGGCTAAACTTCTGGCGAACAGATTGGCGAAGCTCCTCCCCTCCTTAATACATGGAGATCAGGTAGGCTTCATTCCGGGACGCCAGGGTTCGGATAATATAAGGAAGACCCTAGACCTCATGCACGAGGCTTCAAGGCAGGTGGTGGAGGGCTACTTGCTGGCATTGGACTCTGAAAAGGCCTTCGACCGTGTCGAATCGCCTTATTTGGGTAGAGTTCTTCAGAAAATGGGCTTGGGGGGAACATATTTGTGGGTGGGTCTCAGCACTATATAATGGTCCCATAGCAAGAGTTTTGGTCAATGGTGGCACATCGGAACCCCTGGCATTGTCCAGAGGAACCCGGCAGGGCTGCCCCCTTTCGCCCCTTCTATATGCTCTGGCAATGGAGCCCCTGGCCATAGCGATTAGAGCGGACCAGGAAATCTCAGGGATACGCTGTGAGGATTGCGACTTTAAACTCTCCCTATTTGCTGACGATATCTTGGGCTACCTGACCAACCTCCAGGTTTCACTACCCAGACTGTTTGAGCTTATAAACTATTATGGTGCATTTTCGGGACTTAAGATAAACGCGTCCAAGTCTAGCATTATGCCTATGGGTCTGGGGGACCACGACATTGGGAATAGCTCTGAAATATTGGGGGTAAGAATAGAACGAGTGTCCACTAGATATCTGGGCACCTGCATTCCTAGGGACCTTTCGCTACTATATCAGCGTAACTTCCCCGAAATTTTGGCCAAGATTAGCAATGATCTCAAACAATGGGCACCACTTACACTCTCCTGGTTTGGGCGTATGGTCACGGTTAAAATGAACGTCTTGCCTCGCCTACTGTATCTCTTCGCGGCCCTCCCCGTGGTGATCCCTGACGCCTTTTTTGAGGTTTTACAATCCCGAGTCCTTCAGTTTATATGGGAGGAGAGCAAGAGTCAAGTTCTCCACCTTGACCCTTCCGAAATCTCATGGTGGATTCGGCCTCCCTGACTTTAGGCTATACTATAAAGCAGCTCAGCTCCAGGTGATGATGGAACACATGCGGGAAGATATGAGGACATATTGGATATATATCGAAGATATCCACACCCACCCGAAAAAAGTCAGAGGCCTGCTATGGGCCTCCCCTAAAGCCCTCCCCTCCCACCTCAGAACACACCCTACATTAGCAGCCCTATGGGCAGCCTGGAAACCGAATAAAGATAACAAAGTACTGTCATCTTGGCCGTCCCCCTTAATGACACTTTGGGGCCCCCCTGTCAATCTAGACACCAGAGGCTTCCGAGATACCCAGGCATGGTCAGACATGGGTTTGGAGAAGATTTCCCAACTATCCCGCGAAGAGGGCTTCATAGACTATGACCAACTGTGTGAGGCATTGGGTGACAAACCACCCTTGATCTTTGAGTATCTATGCTTAAAGGGAATTCTGACTCACCCTCGGTGGGCTGACAACCTTAAACACCCCCTCACCCCCTTTGAAGATGTAATAGCTAAAAGTGTCTCTCGGAAGGGCTCTCTATCTAAGTTTTACAGTGCACTGATAACGGCTAACTTGGAGGGCAGACAACCCTTCAAACAAATTTGGGAGGAAAGGCTGGGTATGACGTTGGATGACCACACATGGAGGGCAATATTCAAGTCTATATTCACGGGTTCTCTGTATACTGCCGCCATGGAGCACAGCTTCAAGATTCTCCCTTCCTGGCATCGCCCCCCGGCTACCCTGTCCAGAATGTTTGTAGAGGTATCCCCCTTCTGTCCGAGGTTATGTCTCCAAAGGGGCACGTGGTTCCATATGTGGTGGGGATGTCCGGTTATTCAGGTATACAGGTCGGAACTGCTCAGCTGGATAAAGGACATAGAGGGGTTCTGCCCATCCCTAATCCCCCTGGAAATTCTCCTGGGTACCCCCATGCCGGAGACGGAACAGAACGCATTCCTGAGGGCCATTGGGGCCATGTTGAGGGCAGGGAGGTTAGCGCTGGCCCAAAAGTGGAAAAGTGCTCTAGCACCATCCAAGGAGGAATGGCTTTGTAAATTAAGGTTGATTTTCACCTATGAAAAGCTTACAGCAGTGAAAAATGACACAGTATCGGAATTTACGCAGGAATGGACTACGGTGCTCCTTCATGATGACTGTGTTTCGATGCGTCTGTAAAAAAATGCTTTATTACGTATTTCATGTAACCACCTCAGCACTAGCCCCAGAGTTAGAGTTTGGCCCTCAGTCTGCCTTGAATCAAGCAGATCCCACGATGTCAAAGTTTATAACAATGTACATAGCGATGTTTGAATGTGCTCTCGGCAACTTCTATAACCTGCAAAACCTCAAGACTTGGTATGGAGCAAAGTTGGGGGGGTGGGAAGGGAGGGGGGAGGGGGGATGGGATTAAAAGATAAAAAAGTTGACATTTTTGTTTGTTGGCTATATGGCATGCGGGGATTGCCGACGCACCCTACCTTGTATGTATACTGTCAATAAAAAACAAATTTTAAAAAGAAAAAACATAATGGGTGTTTTTCATTTTCGAAGTCCACAAACGGATGTTCGGGGGCAGCCGTGTGATGTACGCGGGCATCCATACATATTTCTGCTTTACAGGGTTGGTGAAAAGCAGTTTTTGGATGGCCTATAACTTTGGCGCCACTGAATACAACTGCAATATCATGGTTGACCTGACCCCGAACGGTTCTGCAAAGTTTGGTGTTGTTTCGCCAAGAGGAAGCAAAATTAGAGGGGGATCCCAAAATATTTGAAAGGCTTATAAATTTGGTACCGTTTTGATAAATCTGCCCAAAGGTTTGCAAAACGATTTTAGACCGAGATTTGAATGTTGCTGCAAAGTTTGGTTGGATTTTGTCAAGAGGGGGCAAAATAAGAGGGGGGTTTCAATATTTTTAGATGGCTTATAACTTTGTTGCCGTTTGATGAATGTGGTCAGAGATTTTCAGAAAGATTATAGACCCAACCGTGAATGTTTGTGCAAAGTCTGAATGGATTTTGTCAAGTGGGTGCTAAGTTATATGAATATTTTATGTACGTAGATTTTGACACTTTTCAAAAAATAAAACATGGATGGATTTGCAGGAAACCCGTGCAAGGAGCATTGAGAAGGACCTGAAAGCATGGTTTTGCAAGTGAGCCCGTGTTTTATTTTTTGTGAAAAGTATCATAATGTAGGTTCAAAAAATATTGATGTACCTTTGGTGACTGAGGTATAGTCTGTGACCATGGGCATTGGCCAGATTGTCCGAATGTTGGCATGCGATGTGTTGACTAGACTCTTGCCTAACACATGTTGATGCCAACATGTGATTTTGAAAATAAGCATTTCTTTCATGTTTGTATTGTTTATTTATTTGTAGTCTGTAAACAGAATATACTGTGTATTGATCCATAATTTCATGCATTGATGCACAGAGCATGGTGCCGTTCTTTTCCGTACTCGCACCTTCTCTCTTAAACACTCTTCCCTTCAGCTGCGTGAAACGATTCATCATCTTGGTTTCCGCAAAGCTCTTGCTTCTCTCTGCTCTCCTGAGGACCTTTCCACCTGTCTGCCATAGCGCCTAGATGCCTCTGGGCTGTAGTTAGCACTTTACAAGTATAATTAGATACATACATACTTTATGTGCATGGCATCATCACGCTGATCTGAGTTGGCAATGCTCTTGGCATCTGTGCGCTGATGTAATATTGCAAAATAAAGCACTAAAATCATGTTCACTTAAGAGCAACCACACTTGTAGAGGAATAACCAGATATTGTACACACCCTGGGAGCCAGCAAACTGCCACATAAGTATTATTAGATATTAAAATGTTATTAATTTGCTTTGGGAGCTGTCCCTTACTGAGACTCTACAAGTTATTTTCCTCTCCCACGTTTTAAAGATTCTGATGATTCTTAAATTTAGCAGGTTATGCTGGATGGGTTCTTTATGAAGAATACATGATCATTCTTGTAACGTTGTAAGCCACTGTTATTTTTTGACCCGCAATGCTACTTTTATGAGTGATTGATTGAATTATGTTTAACTTAAATACTGACGTTGAGTCTTTTTTCATGTTCTTTCTTTTCAGTGCTTTGTAAAGAGCGGCTCCTGAAACATCTCCCACATCCTAAACACGTGATATAGCTCCACGTTTACAAAATATGACCAACGTTGTTAATAATGAATCATAATTTGAATTCACGACTGACATTTTTTAATTGACTTTGACTGTAAGAGTGCAGACCAGGTCAAGGAATCGAGTAATCTAGAATATTTTAATGCAATCGTCTTTACAGGAGGATAGCTCAGCTCATCACTCCTAATGACAGAGTATGACACTCTCCTGACTCTCAACTTTAAACTCCACCACTTCTCCTAGAGTCCAGCAGAGGCGTAGCCTGAATTGTCTAACAAGTGGGGCCCGAAGCTAATGTAGTTGGGCCCACCGCAGTGAAATTTACATCTGTAAATGCCCACACAGCACTACTGAGTGGGCATTTACAGATTTTGGTTGGGCTTTGCCCGCTCAGGCCCTACCCTGTCTACGCCTTTCTTGCTTTCATAAATTCCATGTTGGTGCTGTATTTCGCACTGGCCATAATAGTAGAAGTTCCAAAGGAAAGGTTTTCATTAACAGTGATTCAAAAAACAGGAGATCATCTATGATGAAGTAGACATTTTTTTTTTAATTCTTAATTCTTCAAAAGAGCATCCTCCATACGTCTTCACTACTCGAATGCAGCTTCTTCAGGAGGATTTAAAGTATACATTCTCAGAGTGTTCTCTTTTGTGTACATTACATCAACAAAAACGGAGGTGTACTTTGCTTGTGCCTTTTTGGTCTCAGCCCCGCAGTGAGAAACCAAGGCATCCCGCCGCCTGCGCCACACATGACGCATTCTATTGAACAAGAAAAATGCAAAAATAAAGCACACCTCAGACCGTTCTATTTAACGGATTGTATGCCTATGAAAAAGTTTCTAATTCCTCTGGAATAGGTGGCCATGGACTTAGGCCTGACATTAATTTGGATATGGTCCTACATGACTAACTATGTTCAAGATATCCGAATTGGCCGCTCATGTCCTACAACCCAATACTAAGCCTGTGGTAGCCCACATGATTGGCACTATACTGCTTCTGTTGAACAAATGCATGTGCTAATTGTAGAAGTCACTGTGACAGAGTACAACCTGCGTGGGTGTGCAAGCCAGAGACTTTTTGATTGTTGTTTAAAAGTGCCAGGCTATTACACAATCAGAGGCGTTCCTGGGGAGGGGGTGGGGGGTGAGGGGGCTATAGCCCCGGGTCTTTTGGTTGTAGCCCCGGAGAGAAGCTCAGGGAATACAACCAAAAGGCTATAGCTAGCCCCGAATCCCGCCAGTCCCGACATTAGAGTAGCCCCTGATCTTTTCCAGACCTACCAACACCCCTGTATGCAAGTCTATGCAAGAGCATACTCGTCCTTGGCACTTAAGGGGTTCATACAAAATGCTGCTAACCAGGCCTCACTTTCCAGATGCTACATGCCAAAAAGTGTAGAACATATTTCCTCTCATGAGTCAAATTACACATAACTCTGCATCCCACAGGTCTGATGGCAGATTGTTGGTGTAATGTCAATCTAAAGCCATATCTGGTTTGATATAGTGGCCTGCGGGGGATACAGTTATAACTACCAAACCCCACAAGATGTCATTTTTATTGTCGAATGGTTTCCAGTGAGGACTGCAACTGTCAGAGCTTTTGTGCACTGTTCTGCAACCGTTAAAGCTTTCGTTTATTGCTCGAGGCTGAGTTCACCCACAACAAACTGTTGGTGCCAGGCTTGTAGTCCTACTTCAGGCATGTAAAGTGACATTAGAGTGGGGATTTGCAGAGGTTCTGATCCCAGAGGAAGGGTCCAGACATCTTGAAAATGATTGGGCCACTCTTATGTCCTGTGCTCTTCCCAATCTCCTGCAGATAAGGCACTACGAGAGCTGACATCAGAATGCAAAACTCTTGTTACAACAGAAAGGATTGCCCATTAACCGATGCAATGGACCAATCTGCTGTGGCAAACTGAGTATATAAAATGGTGGGATTCCCCTTAAAGGCGTAGTTCGCTCAGATATTGTATTGGCCCAATCGATCTGGCATGAATTTGTGAGGATACATCGATCGATCTGAAAAAGAATTCCAAGGAATCTTACCTTAGTTTTTCTCACTTTTACACATGCGAAAATGTCGGGTCGGGTTCCGCCACCTTGTGCTAATCTTATCCGTTGATCCATCGCCCTAGGTTCAAGTACCCTTGTGGCAGTAATTGAGATCACCAGCCCCGTAATCTTACATCACTAGACGCTCACACCCTTTTTCACAACGCCAATGCTCATCTCATGTCAATGCCCTCTGTGTGCAATCTATTGACGTGTCGTCATGGAAATGCCAAGATGACTCTTTCCCCGACAAGTGTAAACAAACCCTTAGTGATCACACAACCTTGGAGTTACTTTTTCTTTCATGTCAGTGAATTTCATTGCGAGCCTCCATGACTTGTTTCTACTCTGTTCAGCTATCTTCCAAGTACGACGGAATCAGAACTGGTACTTACACTGCCTAAAATGAATTAACTCAGTATTCGCTTTTTATTTAATCATTTCTTATTTTATGTACAAATGCCTTTCTTCAAACCTTATTTAAGTTCCACTATAACATGGCATGTTCTTTACATGTGTCCCTGCGAACTTTCAAACTTTGATCCTATTAATCTTGTCTTTGTATAATGGGTTTTTCTAACATGGCTGTTTCTTCCCTTGCCTTTCTTTAACATTGAAGTTTAATATAAAACCTAATTTCGTTACTGTATGCAAACAAAACATTTCTATTTATCTCACTGTTGATTTGGTACTTCTTGAATATTCAGGAACTATCTGATATGATATGATATGGCATTTATAACGCGCCTATACACAAGTGCTTTAAGGCGCGATGAGGCAAGGGAGGGGGTACAGAGACAGCGATCTGACTAGGCCAGGTGACATTGAGATCATGAAGGCGAGAAGTACGGGGGAAAGGTGGAGTGGGCAGTGCAGTGCATAAGATAACCGTAAAAAATAAACAAAGATAAATAAATTAATTAAAAAAATAAAGACAATAAATAAAAAGTGCGGCTAGCTGGTAGCAAGTACAGGGGTAACAGAAGACATACAGGTGTCAAGTGCTGATAGGGGGCTCTAGGGATAAACAAACAGTCCCCAAGTTCAAGGGTTGCCACGGGGCAGTGCAGGTGTGCAACTGGCGGGGTGGAGACCTGGGCCAGAGATCAGAGAGTAGCCAGGTAAACCAGTGCAGTTTCAACAAGGAGATCAGCAGGGCAGCAGAGGAGAGAAAACAGAAGCAAAGAGGAATGTCTTGAGGTGCTTCCGGAACCGGAGAGGGATCTCCTCAAGTTTCAGGGAGGCAAGGAGGCTGTTCCAGAGGGAGGCCCCAGCAAATGAAAGAGATCTACCACCAACTCGTTCCTTGGAGAAGCGACTGACCCTGGGGGAGTTGGAGGCGGATGAGCGAAAAGCTTGAGAAGGGAGATATTTAGGAAGAGAGAGAGTTGAAGGTATTGAGGCACCAGGCCCAGAAGGCCTTTTGGACAATGCAGAGGGTTTTGAACGTAATCCTCGCTGCCACTGGGAGCCAGTGCAGAGATTTCAGTCCTGGAGAGATACGATCCCTGGGCTTGAGGCCAAGTCTCGCAGTCCTGTTTTGGATGAGTTGCAGAGGGCGGAGAGTAGAGGCAGGCAGATTTAGAAATAGGCTGTTGCAGTAGTCCCGCCTAGATAGAACCAGAGTTCTGGAGACATTGAGCTTCTAGGGGAAGGAGAGGAAAGGAAGAATATCTGTGAGGAGGTGTGACATCTTAGAGATGTCGGGGATGTGAGGAGAGAAGGAGAGTGTGGAGTCAAAGATGACCCCAAGGTTTTTAGTCTCACAGTTGCGAGTAGGAGCTGGGCCAAGAGAGGCCTCTTCAGAGAGTGACAGGAAAGAAGGGAGCAGGTGTGCTGATGAGGAGAATCTCGGTCTTACTGGCATTAAGGCAGATATCATTGGTTGCACACCACTCTTGGATAGCAGACAGACAGTCAGAGATGAGAGATGGAGAAGAGGTGGTGGAAGGGAGCCTGAAAATGAGTTGAGTGTCATCCGCATAGCACTGAAAGTTGGGGCAGAGAGCGACAATGCGGTGGGCAAGAAGTGCCATGTATTGGTTGAACAACCAGGGAGAGAGGTTAATCCCCTGGGGAACACCACAGGTAGAGATAGAGATAGAGGACAGAAAGGACCCAAGTTGCACCTGGCAGGGTCAATCGGAGAGGAAGGATGTCAGCCAAGCCGGGCCCGGATCGGTGATACCCAGGTTATCACAGAGACGGTTGAGCAGGATGTCATGGTTGACCATGTCAAAGGCAGAAGAGACATCAAGTAAGATGAGAACACAGCGGGTGTTGGAATAAAGGTTGGAGAGCAGGTCTTCATGGATGTTCAGGAGAGCAGTTTGCATGCTTTTTGCAGCTCTGAAGCCAGACTGATGGTCATGGAGACAACCAAAAGATTCAGTGTGAAGATTAAATTGGGAGATGGCCAGCTTTTCCAGGAGTTTGCCCAGAAAAGGAGTGATGGAGATTGGGCAATAGTTAGCCGGGCAGGAAAGGTCAGCAGAGGGTTTCTTAAGAAGAGGGTGCACAAGGGAGTGCTTCAGGGGGGAAGGGAAGACTCCAGTGGCGAAGGAGTGGTTGTAGAAGTCAGCCAGAGTAGGAGCCAGGGTGTCAATGTGGTCCTTGATGGTTTTGGAGGAACAGGGGTGAACCTGTTTTGACAAGACTTTCATAGATCAGACTTGTCTGGAAATCTCGTCTGGGGAGAACAGGGTAAAGGCAGAAAACGAGGAAGAAGAGGTAGCTGAAGAAGGGCCAGAGGAAGAGCAGGGAGTAGACAGAGGAGGGGGAGAGGAAGATAGAGCAGACAGGTTGTTCTGAGTTTTAGGGCTGAAATGAGAAGCCTAGGCCGTTCAGAGGACCTGGGAGGTGATAGGAGAGGTAGAGACTGCTGCAGGATTGGCCAGATTTTAAAGAGTTCAGCCGAGAGACATGGGCTTGGATGTGTGCTCTCTTCTTGGTGTGGGCAGAGAGCCAGTATTGCCTTGGAGCAGATGGCAGGCCAGTTTGTCAGAGGATGTACCAGAAGTCCGTAATTTCCTCTCACCCACCCTGCACTTGCGTGTAAAGGGGCGAGGTCAGAGTCATACCAAGAATTTCACTTGGCTTTGTGCTTCAAGCGGATCCTCATGACAGGGGCAAGAACATCAAGAGTATTATATATAGCATAGTGGAGCATGGAGAGGGCTGTGTCAGGGTGTGAGTCAGCCGAAGGGGGACGAGGAGGGGAGATAGTGGCAGCGAAAGCCTCAACTGACGCGCGCTTCATGGGTCGGATAACCAAGAAGATAGGTGGCAATGCTGGAGTTGGCTTGGGCTGAGGGGTGGAGAGGGAGAGCTGGGAGGAAAGGAGAAAGTGATCACTCCAGGAGAGAGGAGCGGTGAGAGGGATAGAAAGGGGAAGGTCTGAAGGGATCAGAACATCCAGGGTGTGCCCTGCAGAGTGAGTCGGGCCAGAGGGGAGAATAGAGAGTGTGAGAGAATCGCAGAGGTCGCCAAAGAGTCCAGAGGAAGGACAGGAAGCATCCAGGTGGATTTTAAAGTCTCCAAGGAGGAGTTGAGTGCTTAAGGGCAGGAGGCAAGAGGAGAGGTTCACCCACTCACGGAGGAAGGAGGAGATCTTACCAGGTGGCCAATAGATGGTAGCCATAGTAAGGGAATGGCCAGGAAAGAGATAGAGCCTGCAGACGAGGCATTCGAAAGATGAGTAGGCCTGCGTAGGAATGACAGAGGCAGGAATCCACTCAGGGAAGATCAGGGCTACACCCCCTCCAGAACGGTTGGAGCTGAGCACAGAGAGGATCCTGTAGCCATCAGGGAGGAGAGTTTCAAAGCTCGAGACAGAGCTGGCCATGAACCATGTCTCAGTGAGACCAAGGACATTGAGATCAAGTTCCTCCTGTAGGCGGTAGATTTCAGACAAGTGTTTTGACAGCTGAGCAAGAGTTTAGAGTGGCAATATAGAGAAGGTTGCCATCCTTGAAAGACTTCCGGGGGTGGGGGGTACAAATCAGAGGTACACCCTGTGGAGGTCTAGAAGGGCCTAGAAGAGGAAGGAGGAGAGGGCAATGTAGCCAAGGAGGAGACAGCAGGGGGTGCAAGGAAGCCGAGGAAGGGAGAGAGGGGACAGCAGGAGAAGAAAGAAAATTAATGAGGCGTGGGAAGCATCTATCAAAGAGGAGAAGGTTGGCCTGAGGGCCTTGTATCAAGATGGTGCCATTCAAGTAAACATTAATGATGACCTTAGAGGAGAGGGAGGAGGACAGGGGGCCTCCCACTGGGTACCACCATTAAAAGGAGAAGAGGAGAAAGGAGAGAGCACAGAGACCATATGTAGAGTCCATAGGTCTGGCGAGAGAACTACAAAGAGGATGTCTGTGAGGGTTTGCGTGGAGGAGGCACTGGTATAGGTATCTGCCATAGGGAGCCCTGAGTTGGAGACCAGGATGTCCCTTTTAAACTTCTTCCTACCAGATTTAGTGAGGAGAGCAAGATAGTCGATAGAGAAGTAGTTAGAAAAGATAGGAGAGACAGAGAGCACCACAGAGTAGGCAGGGAGAGGAGAGAAGAGGAAAGGTGTGGGAGGGGGCGGGGGTAGGGAGACCACTAGGGAAGGACACAGGACAGGGTGCAAGCAGGCAAGACAGAGGGAGACGAGACAAATAAACAATTGAACAAGACGACAGGAGCTTAGATAGTGGTAGAAAAGTTTGCTAGATGTATGCTATTCTAGGAGGCAAAACCACAGAACGGTACAATTTTCTCACTGCATTTTAAATACCGAAGAAAACACACCTAAGTCTGAGAGTCCTTTATAGTGGGGGGAAAAGGCGCAGGTTTCCAATGCTATTTTACATACTGTCACAGTGCAATTTTAAATACTTTCACAATGCAATTTTAAATACTATCACAGTGCAATTTTTAAATACCGGAGACAGACACATCTAAGTCTGAGAGTCTGCTATGGGAACAATTCAGCCCTAGCTGTATGAGCCCAAATGTTCAGCAGAGAAAATCCTTGAAAGAGAAAGAAGCAGGGATGATGGGGCATCAGATTAAAGTTGTGACGATCAGTCACCAGAACCTGAACCCAGTCGCATGTAAGATGTTTCCACATGGTGTACCTACCATCATTGTGAGGTCATGCCAACTGTGTTGGAGAACTGCTGCTGCAAAGAAAACTCGGGCTGCTTGGCCTACATTGCCGAAGAAGACACACCATCGCTATGTGTTACCCAGCTGCATGACATCAGCTGCCTTACAAGATCCGTGTTGCGAATGATGATGGTCCTTATGCACGAACTTCGAGCTACAGTTGCCAGCATAATACAAGTAACAAGTAACATAAATGTTGTATGTTTTACAACTGAGACTGCTAACATGTTGTTCCCCTACATCATTATAAATTCAATACATCACTGATGAAAGACATGTACTGTAACTTTAATGCATTTCTCTTTATCACCTCAGAGTATTCATCATTAGATTTAACGTCTGAAAAATTACATTTCTTTTACTTGGAAGTCAAAAACAAGATTTCCCTATCTCACAAACTTTTTTTGCTGGAACAGGCATTCATGTTCCTAATTGATCCCTACTTGAAATGTGTCTTAGCTTTCTGGGCTTTGATGACACAGAGAATTATAATATTGGTGGATTTAATCATTTATTTTTTCAAAATCTCGTCTTGACATATGTTCAATGGATTCATAATGATTTGATTTGGGTGTTGGTTCTGAACTAATAATGGATGTTATGTTGCCATCCCTTCACTCGTTACGGACTTCACTACCCCTACCTGACACGCCACCCCTTTCATTTGTCCACATTGCCCATGGAGTAATTTCTTGTAAATATCCCCCTTCCATTACCCTGGTTGACATGTACATGCAAGATCACATTTATTTGCCACTAATGCCATGCAAGACATGAGAAGAGGTTGTGGTCGGGAAGTTGTTGGCAACTGTAGCTATGGGGTCTGGTCATGGACAACAGAGTGAAAGACGCTGAGTGGACTTGACATTTAATTTGCAGACATATTGCACTCTCTTGTAAAGTTTGCTGCATATTTCAATTCATGCAAGCAGAGGTAACTGCGTGGGGTGTCATCCATGGATATGGTGATGGAGAGGGACTATGTCTGACCAGTAATATCTATGTGTGTTGTACATGGAGCAGAAGAGCTTTCCTTTGAAAGACTTACATTTTTCAGAAAGGGGTGAAAAGGATGGCCTCTCAGATGTGGACCATCCTCACAGCCTTTCACAGGAAAAGCTTTAAGGGGACAATATTTTCTATTATGTGCATATAATATTATCATTAATGGTACTATTATAATAATATGTAATACCTGACTATTACATCCTTCTGAGAGTCTCATTGACCTGTGCACAAAAGTGAGTACCACAATCTACCATAATTGTATTATTCATGGTTATTACTGCTGTGCTACCAAACTATTTATTTGTAATGAACTCACAATAGTTCAAGAATCTCAGCAGAAAGTTGGAGCAGCAGACATGCAGAATAAAAGCAAGCAAAAAGCATTTTAAGATATGGAGTCTAACTTCGTTGGTAAGTAGGAATCATGCGAAGTGGATTGCAGATTGCAATAGACCAAAGGTGTGTGTGCCACAGTATTAGTCAATATTGAAAAAACAGGTGAAAGAATATGCATTTTAAATGCAGACTTTGCCAACGTGCACTGTGAGCTGGCGCCTGTGGCCTTTGGTCATTTTCATTTTACTGTGGAGACCCACATGTGGAGGACACCCAGATGCGGATGCATCAATAAAGAAATCAAGATGATTACTGGAATAGATCTACACAGAAGCCAATACATCTTCAAAAATGGAACGCATTCTAGGCATGCTGGAATTTTAGTGATGTCATATTTATTTTTATTGTCGGTCATTGCACGCATGTGTGGCCCTAGGTGCAACAGTCCACGCAGCTTGTTGTGAAATGGCCCCCCCCCCATTCTGTTCACCCATGTTGTCTCTATATATTCACCCACCGCTTTTCATCCATATATAGCGATGCATCTGTATTTCATGCTGTAACCATGTCAAATAGTAAAACATACTTATCAGGTGTTGGGAACTAGGTGCATCGAGCAACATTGCAATAGGTTGCCTAGTCCCAATGGTGAAATAATTTAACCAATGGACAGAATTTCCAAAGTTGTCCTATTGGGGTCAAGGTGCAAAAGTCTGTTTTCATGATGTCTATTCAAATTCTGCTTTTTAGAAAAAAGCTGGCCCACTTTGACCCACAAAAGTGGCCCACGCTATAATTTTGCATGTTTGGGTTGGGTCCTGAGCTATGGCCGTATAAGGCGCATCTGTGAAAGAATCTGTAAATGGTGTGGGACCAGATGCCTTGATCCTGTTAATGGAAGTACAAATGTGGCTATGTGGAATAGTTCAGTGTGTTTCACTGCACAGCTTGCCATTAAAAACAGTTAATAATATTGTTCATTTTTGTGGCATGTGGTCCCTAAAACGAAACCAACCCGTGGCTCGCGGTGAACACAGAATAAAAGGTCTCATTATTATTTGTCCTTGAAACAACCATACTAACAATTTGAAGGACACATGGCCCTCCTAACGGGCTTGCCGGTAAAACCTGCCCGTAGGCGGTTGATTACCGGCAACCCTGTAACACCATTACTGCCGTCTGACATCCCGGTGCTACCAGGATATCACAGGCAGCAGCAGTACAGTTATTCCCGATTCCCATGGAGTCCTACAGGACTCCATTGGAATGGGAAACCTGAAGCACCAGCACCGTTAGTAACGGTGCTGCTGCTTAAGTGAAAAGCTTGCCGGTAGGGGCCTGAACTCCCGACAGGTCATGCCTGCCAGAGGTACCGAGCCCCTAACTGCAGACTCATGGTTTGGCGGTCCGGAAAGGGTGCCGGTACATTGCTACCAGCACCTTTATTTCCAGACCACCAACCTTATAATGAGGCCCAATGGGTCGAATATACACAAAGAATTGATGACAATTCACTATATTGCAAGTGGACATAGGAAAGTTAAGATTCTATTACTGAGATCTGTCTTTCGAAGCAGTTGGTCATCCTTCACTTAGTGAGAATGTAAACTCAGGACATAATGTAAGCATATCTTTACATAATAGGCCTGGGACAACACTACCTGCAGCTCTCCCTCACTAAATACTCTCCTCCCAGATCCCTTCGATCCTCTGGCACCAACTCTCTGCTGATCAAACGTTTCTCCAAGCAGATGACTGGGGGCAGATCTCTCTGCTCAGCTGGCTCCCTCCTATGGAGCAGTCTCCTTCTCTCTCTCCACCATGAACCAGACCACCTCTAGTTCTGCAAACAACTCAAGACCTTTTTCCTCTCCTACTCCTTCCCTCTCCCCCTCCCATGCTAACCTTACCCTCTTTTGCCGAGATTGGCGGCCCAGTCCCTCAAGAGTCTGATTGGGTGCAGGCCTTCTGCCCTGTGGCCACCAGCACCCCCCTTACACTGCCCGTTGGGCCCACACCCGCTTGTCGGGTGGTTCTGTCTAGTTGCCACCAGCACCACCCACCTTTGGGTAGATTGTCTCCATCCTACACTTAGCTGTTGGGCGGTTGACTTCTGTCTTCACTTGGGACATTTCCTCCCATGCACTTACCTGCTGCCCACCCTCAACAGAAACTCTTGCACTTTTTCCCCCGTGGGGGACCCTAATAGCACTTAAATCTCCCCCACCCCCTTTTCTCTCTCACTGCAATTGCACGCTCTGAATGTCACAAGGCCTAGTAGGACCGCTGTTTGCTTTATTATTTATTCATTGTCTTTTCTAATGTTTATTCACTACTTTGTTCCCCTCCCTTTTGCCTTGTGGCACTTTCAAACACTGTCTTGTACAAGCATCTTAAAAATAACCAACAAATACATAAATACATATTTTACATAGTTCTATTCTACCGATGTGCACTTGTCATGGGTTCAATCTTCCAGTTGATGGCTTCTTCAACAGTAATTGGACAATAATCATCAACGACGCATCTGTGATAACCATTATCTGGGATGATCGCCAGACACCAATCTGTCCTTTCACAGTTGCAGTAATAAGGAGAAACATGGCAGCCAATAGGGTCTGAAAACATGCAGATGGGAAAGTGTTGCATTTGAAAGGGAAACCACTCCTTTCTTCTCACTTACGCAATGGCATGGGTGTCGATAAAACATTGGTGATGGAACATAAGACTTTCTCTCAAGAATGTGAAGATTGGGATTAATCAATTGATGAATGGAATCAGCATTATAAGATCACTGTTCACAGTTATACAACAAATGTAAAACTTGTGATGTTTGCTCGCTATAACCTATATTGGCAAAAGTTATACATGTTTTCATAAACATAATCTCCTCTTTTGAGCATTAGGTCAAAAATAAATTACTTGTTACGTTCCCGACTATTGTTGTTTTCTTCTAAATATACGTTTTTGAATCCTTTTTGTGAAAACAAACAAAGTTTTCATGTTTTGTGTGGATGTGTGTGTTTATGTTCCTGTTTCTGCATTAGGTAACTTTATGACGTGAGTGATGTTTGGCTACGCTGTCCCCCGAACATCATTAAAATAGGTGGGGCATATTGTTCTGACTAGTGATGTCAGCTTAAGGGGCGGGTGATCTAAGTTACTGCTGTGAGGGCACTTGAACTTAGGGCAATGGATCAACTGATAAGATTAGCACAAGATGGCGGTAGCCGACCCATCTTTTTCGCATGTCTAAAAGTGATAAAAACTAAGGTAAGATGCATTGGGCAATTTTTAAAGATTGATCTATGCATTCTCAAAATTGCATGCCGGATCGATTGGGCCCATAAAACCTCTGAGCGAAGTACCTCTTTAACTAAATCATCTTTGGAATGAGAAAAAAAAAGGATTTTCGCAAGAACGTTATTGAGTTATCAGTCTTTGCAAAGTTTCTTGCCATTGGGGTGAAGGAAAGGAGTTCCTAGGACAGAACAAGAATTTCCTCCATGCACTTATGGAGATCATTGGGATTGTCCTGCTGCTGGACAAGGCAGTGGCATACCTGCAGGAGTTCCCTCACATCCTTGCTGGCTGGGAAGGGCATAAGAAGGACTCTCCTTATCCTCTGAGGCCTGGGGCAGGATTCCACAGCAAACAAGGATGACAAGGAGCTGTTTGGGAGTTGTTTACCAATTATAACCACTTTTGGGTTGATTCAAATGCTCTGAAGTCCTTTTCAAGCTGCTACCTAATGGAGCTGCCTATGGCATTCTACAATTTGTGGACCACTTTGATCCACTTCGAGCCATCAACGCAAAATTGTCTGCCTATTTCCATTTTCTTCGATCTGAAAAGCCATTGTTGGTGTTGAACTGCACCACGTCGTTGGACGCAGTTGAGACAGCTTGCCTCTATAGGTGAATCACCTTGTCGAGACACTTTCCAGCCATTGAACAGAGAGGATGTACCATCACCTGTTCCCAAGCTTCCTTCAAGCCTTGTGCCAATTGCTGCTTGCTGAAGTGCCCCATGTCGGCCTCCTATCAAACCAGCTCAGCCAACTCAACACCGAATTAAGCCCAGCAAAAAGCAGCTAGAAGCCTGCCAAGAAGCTGTCAAGTCCCCAGAAGAATATTTATAGGTAGATACTATTCTGTCCCGCTGGCCTGGTTGTAAGGCCTCTACTGTAATTTAAAACCACACTTCTCACTTTTCAAAGAGATATGCTTAAACATGAACATTGATGCAAAGACAAATGCTTGCATACCCTGTCTTAAGACCCAGAGTGCCCCTTCCAACCAAGGATTAGCATATTCTGTGCATTTCATTACAGGGATGTTTTGTTAGTGTTTTTTATCAGTTTGTCCTTTTTGTTTGGATAAAGGCTTTTATGTTCACAGAAACTTAAAAGGACGTTTGTTTAATTTTGGTACCACAGGACTATTGCTGTTTTGGATGCTACCTTGCCGGCTCACGCTGTTCTTGAAGAGTATAGCCTGCCCTCAACCCACGGTGCCTTAAAGAGATGAAGGAGGTCTACCATTCATGTTGTGCCTGTTTCACCTTTATGATTGGGTCACTGCTGGTTTAGTAATAATTTGGGGATGAATATGAGTTTCGAAACAACTACCACTCCCTATACTCCTGCCAAGCAGTAGTAATTTTTCCATAGTCACCAGCTCTCACCACCTTCAATTCCAGGTGTCTGCTGATGATACACAGTTTCAGTAGGACGAGGAAACAAACCAAAAGAGTGAACATGATTCAGAACCTTCCTAAAACCCATTCCCTGCTGGATCAAAGACATTTCCCTTGGCTTCAACGGCTTTAACACTTTAACCATTCAACTCATCATTCCAGAAATTGACAAGAACACTGCACCACTGTGCAGAAGGTGGGAAATGTGGGGATGTGGTTCTATCACTTCTCACCGAATTTCGGCACGCCTCCATTGTCACAAGAGGTCTGCATTTTCTGAAGCACAAAAAGGGCTGCTAAGCTCTAGAAGGTAACTTTCTCATGAGAGAAGCAAAATTAAATTGGTCCAAATGTAGTGGATCTAATGTCACTGGACCCTACAACCTGCAGGTTGTTTGCGGTTCGAAGAAGCAGGCAGTTAACCCACCAAGTTTACATACCAGTTAGCTGAGTGAGGAGAGGGTTGAGGGATGCCAGATGATCATGCAGTGCTGCTAGGCCCTGAATGAGGAGGAGGATTAGACACTACATGCATCCAGGCCATATGGGAGCGCTGGTGTATTAATTACTTGACCGCGTCTTTTGGATCCTGCTGAGCTCTGTAATGGCTACACATGGTCTGAACTGAATTGAATGTCTGGTGTGGCAGAATCGCTTTGTGCAAGGATTGTGACCGCTGAGGGCCAGAACAGACCCCTGAGCTGCTGTTCTTCCTACGCACGCCCGGCTGGCAGATCAGTGTGTAGTGGACACACCAAATCAGGCTCATGAGATGGTGAAGGGACAACAGCAGAGGCTGGACCACTTCATAGGTAGCAGAGGAAAGCAGACCAAGACAACACAACAGCCACAAGGACTTAATTGCTGCTGGAGCAGCTCATGGACACAACACAAGAATCCCGATCTTCATTGGAGAATAAAATACAGTCTGTGGTAGTGGAAGTATCACTGGTCAGAGGGGACTTAAAGAAATTGAATGAGCTTGTTACTGAGGTGGAACAACATGTGGGGGAACCAGAGGATACTCTGACTGCTCTACAGGTCAGAGGTAATTCGCAGGCAGCGGCAAGCCAGTCCTTGAAAGAAAGAGCAGAGGATGCTGAGGGTGGCTCCAGGCAGTGCAATGTACGTATTCTTGGAATTGCTGAAGGGAAGCAGGGACACAGTACTATACCTTGAAAACTCATTGTGGAAGCAATGTGCGTTAAAGGGCTGTCAAAATGGTTTACCATGTAGAGATCACATAGAGTTCCTGGTAGAAGACCACCAGTGGGAGCTCCCCCTCGAGCGATAGTCCCCAAATTTCTTAACTTTAGTGATAAGGAAGCTGTGGTTCAGGATGCTAGATGGTGATCTGTGTATGCGGTTGGTAGCTCCAGGATACTCATTTTCCCAGACTTCCCCCATGAGGTGCAGAGGCGGCGATAGATATACGATGTGGTTAAAAGAAAGTTGAGAGACCTAAACTTCTAATACATGGTGTTCTATCCAGCCAGGCAAAACGATTCCTAACTTTTTTAACAACCCTTAGGAAGTCTGGAATTCATTGGAATTGGTTGGAAACCGTAGGTGACTCCAACATTGACAGCAGGTGAGGGGGAAGTGTTTTGCAAGCATCTGGAAGGGGTGGCGGGCACAGAGTGTCAGCTGTGGCGCCAGGGATGGAGTGGACTGGCAGAGTCCTTGTGAGCCAGGATGGCACCTTGGCTTTGCAGGAGGAGGACACTAGTGGCTGAACAAGTGTGGCACACAAAAGACGCTGATCTGGTGGATACAGTTGTCTGATACAATGGAGCATTGCCTTTTACGTCTGTGCCACTCACTGTAGCCTCAGCATGCTGGAGTGAATGGGGGGTCCTTACTACATGGAACATTTGCTTTACTGTCATGGGATTTTGTCTGCCATTGCGCCACTGCTGGTGTGTACTGGGGTATGTGGGGATCTGGTAATGCGGGGGCTAAGGGGAGGGCCTGTATGGTGGGATGAGCAGGTTGGCTTTGCGCCACTGGGGTCCAGGATCATCCCTTTCTTTCTTTGTTTTTCATTTTCTTTAGGCCTGGACCCCACCTCCTTGTGTATTCTTTCTCTCTGACGCTTGGTGGCTCGCCTGTTGGCCCACCTTGGTTATGAGGATGGATCTATTTACCACGGGACGTGTTGGGCCTGTTGCCCGCTTTGCTGGAGCTGGGAGATTGCGTCTGAGGATTGGGGTGGCAGATGCGGGCTAAGGGGAAGGGGATACTTGTTGGCTGGTCTGATCATTGGAGAGGTGTTGTTTGTGCATTGGAAAAATGGATGTGGCTGGTAGTTTAGGGGAACTGCGAACGATTTTTCAGAGATCACTGTATGACAAAACTGAATATAGTTAGTTGGAAAGTACGTGGAATTAAAAATGTGGTCAAAAGGAGTAGGATACACTCTTACCTGGTTAGGTTCAAAGTTGGCATAGCTATCCTACACGAGATGCACCTCACGGGGGCTGACCTGGATAAGCTTAGGGGGAGGTAGTCGGTGTAAAGATACCTGTGGGGGGTGTCTGTACTTCCGCTCTCTATATGGTAGAGGAGAGGCACAGCGGACCCCAGCCAAGATTCTCTATAAGGTAGCAATGGATGAGCATTCAAGGCCTAGCTTCTCAGGAGGTGATGCGGGCTGGTTCTTAAGGACAGTGTAGTCCCCGAACCCCCACAAAGGAATGTCCACACACTGTATTACTGAAAACACATTTTTTATATAATTAATATTCAAAGGTATGTACACAATAACACACTTTGTACTCGGAAGTCAACAATGATAAATATTTACAATCCTAAAGTGGTACCACCAATGTTATCAAATCTCATTAAAGTGCATCAACTGTATGGTTAAAACGTCACACAGATCAATAACAAGGACACCAGCAATAGAGATAGGAAGGAACGCAAGAGGGTTGAAACAATGGGCAGAATACTGGCCCCTACCAATAGACACAGTTCTGTGTGGAGATCCCCCCCACCTGGGCAACCTGTAAAATAAAGATATATAGCACAAGCCCAGTCCATATATTGTTCAATAGTCTTATTTCCTCCTATAATGTTTTACCCCCCCAATGTACCTGGTGGAGTAGAGTTCTTCGAAGACGTGTCGAACGATCCTTCTTGAGTGACTCCCTTTAAAGCAGGAGCCACGGATTGTCGAGAGGCGTCAAAGATGGTGAACTTGGTGTCGACGGCGGCAATGAGAAGTTCAAGGGTGCCGAGGCCACGACGTCGATCCAGGCGGTGCTCGTCATCGACGTCCTGCGAGGATGAGGTGTGCGGGGCACCTCGGCGATGAATTGTTCAGGACCGCAAAGAGTTTCAGAAGAACTGTCGCCCAACAAGGGTGTCCAGTCATCAAAGTCTTTGTGGCATTCAGGTGGCAGGAAACCCACCGGCGGATTCTCCTGGGCGCGTTGGTCATCCTCAACTTTCTCCGGCGGGAGAAAGCAGTCGACGTTGCGGACAAGGGAGTCCTTCGATTCAAATGTTCTTAGGCAAAGGAGCGGGCGGCTCCGGTCGTCGGCGGCACAGCATCAAGTGGTCCCCACGGCTGGGCAACACAACTTCGATGGGCCTCCAGCGGTTACATAAACCTGCGAACCCTGGTCGACGGCAATAGACTTCGACAGCGGCGAAGTCCGGGTGCTATGCTTCGTTCTCCTCAGCGGTCCCGTCTCGGGTCGGTAGCCTTTCGAGGGTCTGACTTCCAGGGAGATTCGGCAAAGGTTAGCAGTGCTTGATGGTCCCTCGGAGCACGGGAAGAGGGCGCCTTACCAGGTCCTCTCTCGGATCAGTCCTTGACGTATTCGGCAGCTTTCAGATCAGGACGAAGCAAATGCAGCAGCAAGTCTTCTTCTTCCAGCTGGGCATCGAGGATCAGCAGTTTCAGTTACTCTTCAAGTGTAGACACAGCTTCTGAAGAGTTTCCAGTGTTGAGAGGTCCTCAGATATACTATCCTGTCTCTCATCCACACTGCTGGGTCACACGCAGCTGCCAATCATACAGAAGGGCATTCATGCAGTCAGTCAGCCAATCAGGCACACAGTGCATTCAGGCCATCCTCCTCCCTCTCAGACACTCACAACAAGGAATGTGGTTTGGGACAAGTACCCAGCCATTCAACACTACACACTGCATTCAGGCCAGTTTCGTGGCAGGGCTGTCTCAGTCTTTGTCTCTCATACCAGAAACCAGACAGCCACAACAAGAAGGGCATATGGTCACACACTCCATTCACCATAGGTCCCACCCACAGGGTGTACCCACAACATACAGTCACTGGGAAGGCTCCAGCCAGTCTGGACTGGACTTCACAAGAACACCATATATGGAACTTCCACCCAACAGCCAGTCAGGGGGAAGGGACAGAGTCAGGGCTTCCCAGGAGTTTGGGAAAACAAGGTAACCGGCAATAGAAAGCAAGAGGCCACAGGGGCCATCTTGTTTTCTATCAGGAATCAACTCATTCCAGTGGCAGGGCCTGGGTATCCCAAAATGGAGGATACTCAGAGCACCTGTCAAATTCAGCATGGAGCTGCCATCAGCCCACACCCTGCTCTGTGGGCCACCCACAGGTGCCCAAAAACATACACTAGGGGCACAGGGTTGTACCCCCACCCATGAGTGCCGTAAGGGTATCCCATGGGTCTGTTCTCCAAACCAAAAGAGAGAGAGCTGCACCGCCAGGCGTCCCACATGAACACCTGCACAGAAAACATGACAGAACACACGATAAAAAGGCAGTAAAGGACAAGGATATGGAGGCCCTGTCCCACCGATGCATTTCCAGCATCACAGTCGGCACCTCCTTCTCCTCACTGATGAGACCCAACAAGGCCGAAAACACATGACTGGGGTTGCTGTTGGTACTTTTGTTCAAAGGAGACTTGCCTAGTATTTCAGTGCTAGACTGCCCAGGTGGGTGGGATCAGGCTGATATGCACATGGATATTGCTCCTCTGTGAAAGGTACAGTGAGATAAAACATGGTTGTAGTCTCCCCCGAGTGGGAACTAACCCTTAGAACAGGTTATTTGGCTGTGTATTCGTTCTCGGTAGAGGGGCTTCCAGACCTCTTACATACAAATTATTCAATTGGTACGCCTTCTGTATGAAGGGTCTACATCTAGAGTGGTTGCCAAAAAACTGGTATCTAACCCCTAGCGAGTGTTCAGAGAGACATGCCAAGGCTGCCTACTGTCACCAAGGATTTTTGCCCTGGAGATAGAGCCACAGGCAACGGTGATATTCAGAAGATACTAGGCGGCTGTACTGCATACGGGCAGATAGTCACATTGAATTTCACTGCATGCGGATGATATTCTACTGTACGTGCATGACCCTGTAGGGAACCTGCCGCAGATGAGAGTGATTCTGAGAATTTGGTACATTGTCAGGACTGGTCGTCAAGCACTCTAAATCCACCATTTATACACTGCCAGGGGCGATTGCTGGAAACTTGGCGCATATGGGAATGGAAACTCCGGCCAGCGGCTTTAAGTACTTTGGAATTGATGTCAGCACTAATTGGGACTGGGTGTTTCAGCAGAACGTGGTGCACAGTCTTGTAGTATTTGGCAGACAGGCTGAGTTTTGTATGAAATTCCCTCTGTCTGCTCTGGGACGGATACCAGTTGTGAAAATGATAGCACGGCCAAAACTGTTGTATGAATTTCAGGTAATGCTGATGCTTGTTTCTAATGGGTATTTCTGCCGGCTTCATGTGATGCTAGGAAAGTTTATCTGGAAGGATGGAAGTTTGAGAACTGCCTACCGGAAGTGGTGGAATAAGTGCACCCGACTTCAATACCTACTATTGGCCCACTAGGTTATAGCATCGGGCGGGTTGGTTTTTGCACCCACATGAGGATGCCAGTATTAAATTCAACATGTGCAAATCAACGCAGCTTTTAGAACTACTGTGAGCCAGAGAGACGGGAACTCAAGGTGATTCCCTCACCGGTGGCCATGACAATACGGGTATGGTGGCGGGCAACAAGACCTCCAGGTCAGAAGTTCACATTCTTGCCTGATATTAACCTGTCAAGGAGTAGATTGGGGGTACGCCCCAACCTGTAAAATGGATTCAGTTGTGTTTCTGATAGGTCGGGCGGTCATATGAGGGACATACTGTGAGGAATCAACTTCTGGAGCACCGGTATTCCAGGGATGAATATCGGTTTCTAAACCATCAATCAACCCGACACGTCTAGTACACCAGAAGGGATCCAAGCAGATTGGAGTACAAGTGATTTATAAGACCTCCTTGTCTAATTTTTGGTAACGTGGACAGAATGGCAGGCTTATCTCTGCAAGGTCGTGGATCGTTGGTTAGTTGCAACACAGCGAAAATACAATTATTACCCAATTATAAAAGGGACTGTCCAGTCAAGGTTGTATAAAAATATCTACTTTATTATTACTACAACAGACAGTTCTAGCACACTACAAAATACAACCCACCCTGTAAAGGAACACAGAGGACAGACAGATTCATGAAGGAAAGGGATGCACTCTAGATACTGACAGGAGGGTAATTCGTAAAGCAATCAGTATTACTGTTCATGGTTATTTGGTTCCAGCATCGAGGGGGGAAAAGGGTCATAACTGGCTATGGGAGCCTTCGGAGAAGGATCAGTGGGGCAGAACCACATTGTACCTGGTGCTGAAGAAGTTCTTGGTGCTCGACAGCATTGCGGTGGTTCCAGGGTGCTTTGCAGACCTTGAGAGAGAGTTAGTGGAGGGAAACAGCTGCAGTTCTCAGGCGGCCGGCAGTTCGGCAAGCAAGGCTGGATGGACGTCTGCAGGTTGTCCGGCGCGGTGGCTCGGGCCAAGCATCATTGTCTCTGTGCTGGTTGGCGGATCTGGAATTCTGCTTGAGGCGTCTCGGATGGCTCTAGTGACTGCGGCATGACAACAGTCAGCAGTGCAGCAGGATGGGGTTTGAGGACTCGACTGTCTCAAAAATGTCCTTAAATGATTTACGCTGGTTGATGCTTGTGTGGCACTCCTCCTAGCTTCTTCGCAGGGCATGTTTCATCCTTTCAAAGTGGATGTTAAGATGGATTTCTGAATCTGACCTGGTGGGCAGAGGTTCAGAAGGCCAGCATAGTTTCCAGGAACAGGGTAACCTTCTGGACAAGCCATACCAATGCAAGGTAGCATTGGCGGCGGTCAAGACTAGGTCTCAGGAGGGGTGAGGGTGACTGAAAGACCTCAATGAGCACACAGAGTAAAGGACACTACAAATCACTCCCAGTCAGGTGTATATATATTAAAAATACATGTACATTTATTCAAGGCCTTTCAACTTCAACACTAAGTAATTATTTAACAGTAATACATTAAACCAATACAACACTACTATAACACATATATACAATACCAAGTGGCCTAAAGGGTTAAAAGCACAGCATGGGTCCACAACCTAAAAGGGAAGGAAACAAGCAGTGCAAATAGTCTTTAGGCAGTTCTTCATAAAATGAACCATGACTGAGAGGCAGTCCAGTCCCTACGAAGAGAGGAGTCTAGCGCTCAATGTACTTTCAAATTCTGGTGCACGCGATAGTGCAGAAGGGCGACGGCAGGGTCCCTTGCAGGCAGGGGCGTTGCTAGGGGGGGGCTAAGGGGGCTATAGCCCCTGATCTTTTGGTTGTAGCCCCGGATAGAATCTCAGGAGCTACAGCCAAAAGACTAGCTAGCCCCCAGTTTCAGCAGTTTCAACATCAGTGTAGCCCCGGGTCTTTTCCAGACCTAGCAACTCCCCTGCTTGCAGGGACTGTAGCAGCTCAGGAAGGTGGGTGACATAATGAAGAATAGGTTCCCACTATCGTGGAGGGTCTCCCCAAGAGGGCAGAACAGTTTCCAGGAGTTGGGAATGGGGCGGTAGCACAGGCTACCTGTAGAAAGGTGAGTGGCCCTCAGGGGACACTTGTGCGTAAAAGTGGATGGATGCGGTAGGGGCCACCGTTAAGGGTTGCAGGTACTCACCAACCCCCGTCGCCTTCTGGAACAAACTTCAGCAGTCGAGTCCTCTTTCGTTGGAGGTTCAAATGCAGCAGTTGTGCGGTGCTGCGGCTTTCAGCAGCGAAGTTACAGCGATGATTCCCTGATGGGACAGTAGCGATTTCTCTGCTCCTGGTGGATGGATCAGGCCAATTTCACTGTAGCAGGATTCAGGGCACATAGGGGCACAGCAACAAGGCACCTGCAAAGTTCATCACCATAGCTGGGCAACACAGTAACCAAATGTATTGCTGTTCGGGCGCACTCTCTTTTTTCCAGACCTGGGAATGCCAAGTGTACGAAATTCGGTGTGAGAGTTCTGTGAACATAGGGCTTGCAATCTATCAAGTTTCAAGGGTCTCCTCAAACTGGTGGTGATGTCAGAGCAAAGATACTGCGAAAGCTGGTCAGCCCACTGGTTGGCCCAGGGACACTTCCGAGAAGGCTTGCTTGCAATGTTTGATGAAGGTGCCGAGTATAGTTGGTCCCACTATTCCAATGGGTCAAAGCATCTCTGCAGACCTTCTAGTTCGATCAGATGTAGAGGGGTCCAGCGGGACAACAGCGGGCTCAGGGTGCCAAACCTTCCAGCGGGTCGCCAGCGGTTCCTCCACTCGGCTTCTTAGTTTCAGGATACTTGGATCCTATCCTAGGTTCAGTGAGAACTCAAGAGATCGACCTGGTGTGGGTGTTTTGGGCCTTCTCTTATCCAGAATCTCCTTTGTGCCAAAACGTAAAGGACCCAATGAGATATCTGCTCACATAAAGGCACACCAGACGTGGACCAATTACGGACCATGGTGGTCACAGTCATTCACAGCAAACCAGACTCTTTGGCACCCAGGGTGTGTATTGGAACTAGACAGTCCAGCCCACACCCTGGAAGCACACACACAATGCATGCAGAAGCACGCAAAAGCTTGGCGGTTCGTGGGAGAATGCATGCCCGAATAAGGACTGACCCGGGTTGGCTCGACCTGGGGAAGGCAAAGGGGCAAGATGGCCAAAGGACAGGATAAAGATCCTCGTGGCATGACCATTTTGGAGCCAGGCCACCTTCCTGTGCCAATCGCGGTAAACGCAGTTTGCATGGCAAGAAAGGGTTCAAAATATACGAAAAGATAAGCTGCCACCAGCCCTGTCCAAGGTACATCTGCACTTCTCCTAAAACATCCTTTAAGGAAAGGAAAGGAAAGGAAGACTCAAGCGCAAGATACATTGTGCACTTGTAACATGTTGCAGAAAAGTTGCAACATTGGAAAGGACTAAGGGAAACAAAGTCTCCCACACACAAATGGGAATCTTTCCTAACAGTGGACGGCCCATAGCTCAGGAGAGTGTTTGCAGGCAACAGCCTTATCCTTAGTTCAGACACTCTGTGGCACTTCCCACCTAGCAAGCTTGCTGGCAGAACCTAGCAGGGCACGCTGTGTGCTGGCTGGGTACCGGTTCTGGAGATGCTGGACAGGTCCTCTGAGTCCAGTATCTCCCTCTTTTCCCTGAGAGATGTTTAGCGCAGGGATTTTGCTTCCCTCTTGAAACACCTATACTTCCTTCACTGGCAGAAAATGTAAGGTAGACTGTACCTTCAAGCCCAGGTCCAAATGTGTCCTTCTTCTTACTCCTTTCGAAGTCGTCGGATGATCTTTCAAGTGAGGGGTTCAGCCCTCTCTTAAAGCCAAATGGGCCCCAGTGATTGGTGCATGCTAGCCCACGTTAATGAACCAATCCTGGGTCCCCACCAACAGTATTCTGTTATGCATGATGGCAGAACCAGAGTGCTCTGCAACAGGACAGACAAGGGGTGACAACACATACCTAATTCCACCCATCTTCCTGCCTGTTGTAGATCAAAGTATCTCTCTGGTTAACTTAGTCCTCTGTGACTCTTGATTAAAGCGCATGTCTCCCTTGAAGTTTGTGATGGGAGCAGACTTCCTTTATCCCCCAAATCACATCCTTTGTCCCTCTGAAAGGTGTCTGCTCCGCATGGACACCTGCGGTAACTGATGGACCCAGACATGCCATTCACTGCCTTTCATACAGAGAGGTGGAAACTAGCTTCAAGTTGACACATTGCATACCAAATGGGTGTTAGTTCTGCCTTCCTGTTGTCTGTTTGGCAACCAAGCCTCTCCTCTAGGCTTGCCTCAATTATTCCTCTGAACTGCCACCAGCCAGATCAGACAAAAGGAATGCAGATCCATGGAGCCTTTGATATTTAAATTATGATGCCCGTGGCTCAAGGAAGGTGTGACTTCCCCCTTCCTGGGATGCTTTGATGTACTCGTGGCTGTCACATTCCAGCTGTATATGCTAGGGGAAGATGGCGCCTGTAGGATGTGTCTTCCCAGAGTACACGTGACTATGCGTTTCGTGCGGGAGCCAGATGAAATGTGTGTGGGATGGCCTCACACATTTCTCAGGGGTTGATCTCCCATCATTCATCTTAATTTATCAAAAAATCAAAAAGCACAGGTGAGCTCACACTCCCCATGCGGATGGTTGAATTCCTCACGCATACATAGTGAAGATGCAGCGCTTTCATATTGCAAACTTCATGCTCAAGACACTGACACACAGATTCATTTTCTGGTGTGTGCTAAATTCATGACCAATATTGGAAACCTAGGGGAGGGGTTCCCTACAAGACTTTTAGTACATGGGATTAATAACACGCTGCTGGGACTGACGGGGATTGTAGGCGGATGACTGGGATTTATGCCGCCATGGATGGGTCGACAACAGATGGAGGGGTCAAAGCACAGACTGAATGGGTGAGCGATCTGGGGCAACCGATAACTGATAGTGAGTGGGACAAGGTATTACTACACAAAAACAGGTAACAAGAAGCACTAGACAACAATGGATACAGTATAAATGTATTATAAGAGCGTACATCACCCCAATCACGGTTAAGAAAATGGGGCCGGGTGCTGGCCCAGATCGTTGGTGTTGCAAGAGCAAAGTTGGGAAATGTTTCCATATGTGGAGGACTTGCGACAACGTTGGGACTTTTTGGAATCAAATGAGGGAGAAATTAGGCGAGCTTACTGGAACTCTGATCCAGGCGACACCCAAAATATGCCTGCTGGGCCTAGTATGTCAGAGGAAAGGAAAAAGGTATAGAGTGATCAATAGGGTTCTGTCCTTGGGACTCATTTCGGCTAAGAGATGGAGTGCCATGGCCTGGAAGGCCCCAGGTAGGCCAGTGCTAGACAGTTGGCTTTAGATTTATTTTTAATATATGAAAGCAGAGATGGGCATTACAGTAAGTCTAGGCGGGAAAGTATCTGCAGAGGGTCACTACAGTGTATGGCATGAGGAATGGGATCTATTGCAGACTCCCTCCGATTTGAGACAGCTGTGAGAGAGATATGATTGTCTCTATGAAGGGGAAACAGACTAGTTGCTAGAAAACGGATGGTATGCATTGAGATTGACATAGCTATAGGGCCGGAGAGTGAGAATGGTATATGATGCTTGCCTAGTCTTGTATTGAACATGTGTACCGGTTATGCCCCTGAATAAGGAAATTATGGTACTATGACCCGAATGCACCGTTATATGTCAATGATCATGAATAAATGTAATATGCTATGTTTTCCTTTTTTCCTTTGTTTAATCATTGGAACGTTACTGCAAAGATAAACCAATAAAAATAAGTGTATAAATAAATAGGTGCAAAGAGAGAGCAGCAGATTAAGGCTGGGTGAGCGTTCATGCGGAGTATCCAAGTCAGTGGCCCTCATACAAGTTTAGCAGTGTGGGAAAAAAGTGGCAGTAATTCCGTTACTGACACTTTTCCTGCACCGCCAACTACAAGTTTGCCAGTGGGGGTTGACTGATTTACCTCCAGCCAGCCATTACTATACTACATTAACCACCCCGCCACTCTCATTACCAAATATCCTACTCCCCAAGCAGGCAGCCTAATTGTTGTTGATCAGCCATAGTCAGCATTTACCCCACTTGTATAAGGTAGCCTTCTGATTCTAGCCTCAATGTGTAAGATTACCGTACTTTGCATCAAGCCAATTGGGTTAGTCAGCCACAGTTTACATTTGCGCAGTTATGGATGGGGTAGAATTGTGAATATTAGCCTGTGTCACATATAGACAAAATTGTGAATATTGACTTGTGTCACATCTAGACAGAATTGTGAAGATTAGCCTGTGTCACATCCAGACAGAATTGCGAATATTGGCTTGTTTCACATCCAGACATAATTGTGAATATTAGCCTGTCACATCTAGAGAGAATTGCGAAGATTAGCCTGTGCCACATCTAGACAGAACTTTGAATATTCGCTTGTGTCACATCCAGACAGAATTGTGAGGATTAGCCTGTGCCACATCTAGACAGAATTGTCAATATTAGCTTGTGTCACATCCAGACAGAATTGTCAAGAGCAGCCTTGAGCAGAGGCGTTGCTAGCGGGTGGCTAAGGGGGCTTAAGCCCCAGGCCTTTTGGTTGTAGCCCCGGATAGAAGCTCAGGGACTACAACCAAAAGGCTAGTTAGCCCCGAGTTCCGCCAGTCCTGACATTAGCTTAGCCCCTGATCTTTTCCAGACCTAGCAACAACCCTGGCCTTGAGTCACATCTGGACAGCATTTTGAAGATTAGCATGCCTCACATCTAGATGGATTTGTGGATATCAGCATGCGCCCCATCTAGATAGTGATGCCACTAACTAAACCTACTAATAAAAAAAATACACCCCTCTGCATCACCTCTCAAACTCTAAACTAAACACAACCATACATCTAACCACAACAAGCCACACGCAAGTCACTACACCGCAACAACAAAACAAACTACACATAGCCTCGCACAACAGCACATGAAGGCTACCAACTGAAAAACCCACCTAAATCAAACTGAAGCTGCCACCACATATCAGCTCTCTTGCTCTTTTCTCCTGCTCAGTCCTACTAACTTACTCTATCTTGCTTTACAGATCCACCAAAGCGCCAGGGGACCACGCCGGTGGTGACAGTGCACAGTTTAAATA
The DNA here is from genome assembly GCF_040938575.1 of Ambystoma mexicanum. Taxonomy (NCBI): domain Eukaryota; kingdom Metazoa; phylum Chordata; class Amphibia; order Caudata; family Ambystomatidae; genus Ambystoma; species Ambystoma mexicanum. Next base: position 639,197,536 of record NC_090925.1, read on the forward strand.
TCCTTTAACACAACATAAGCTGAAGCAGACACCTTGCTCCACACAACACTGCCGTGTTCTCACTTCTCTCCCACAGCGAAGCTCGAGGACCATTCCCAGACAGCTATTCAGGGGCACACTAGGGGGTTGCACAAGAGGGGCAGTGGCATGCCAAGCTCTACCGAGCAAGAGGGGCAAGGTGCCGCCGCACAGGCTCTTTTGAGAGCCTGACGGGACTTTTGTCAGTGGGACACCTCTCCCGTTTGGCACCTAAATGAGGGTGCCCAGCAGAAAGGTGTCCTGCTGGGAGGACAATGTGTGCTAAGCAATTCATGCTCAGCACAGTCATTGTCCTAGCAGCAGGACACCTCACCATTTCTTAATGAGAGAGATGCCCCTCTGCCAGGAGAATGTCCCAAGAAGCTCTGGGGGCAGCAGAGGGGCTCTCACGTTGCACTGTGTTAACAGAGCATTTCACTGTGAGTCTTTAGGCTCTGATGGGAGGGAGGGGGGACTATTAGCAGGGACTTTTGTCCTTTCAGAAATGGGAATGGGGGGTGATCAGAAGTGAGAAGGGTGCATAATGCGGCATGATTTATAAAATAATGACTATGGGACTCATTACGACCCAGGCGGTAAGTTACCGCCTGGGTCGTACCCTTACCACCATGGTGTAAACTATGTTTACACCATGGTGGATGGCGGATTTACCGCCCCATTTCAAGGTGAGTGGGGCGGTAAATCCCCATTTCCCATTTACCCTTCCCCATTCCCATTTTTGCCCCATAGGGCTTAATGGGAGTGGGGAAGGCACTAATTACGCCACCGTAAATTACGGTGGCGTAATTAGCACCATGGTCCCTTAGCGCCATGGATTTTAACGCCTGCAAAAAGCAGGCATTAAACTCACCATGGCGCAAAGGGACCTCGGAATCAGGCGTTAAGGGTCGGCACCGTTTACGGCGCCGTTAACCCCTTAACGCCTGACTCGTAATGAGGCCCTATGGCTTTAAAACACAAGGGGGATTTGTTAGGCTTACATTAATCTGCATGATGCTGTTGTGACTTTGCATGAAAGATGGGGAGCATAAAGCTGAAGCCCTCCTCTTATTGCTCAATATATTTCTATGATGATGTATATAGTGTAAAGTTAATTATGAAAGGGTAGTTTTTTATGTAATGTGCTTTGCTTCCAAGGCATTGCTATGAATAAAGTATTATTTAAGAACATGAAATGCAAAGGGAAACCTTAATAAATATCTATATCAACTAAACCTCTGAAGATGCGCTCAGTTGCTTAAATTGTCCACACCCTTGTTTCACCATTTAACTAAAGTGTGTGATCCTGGGCAGATCATTTAATCACTTGTCTTATCTGCAGCTCTGTGATTCACTTCATATCTTATGTTAACATATCATGCTGTTATTAGAATCCTGACTATGGAGTTGCTCCATGTAAAACAATAGTGCAATTTAGGTATTTTGCACCACAAAGATATTTGCCACTTGGCTTGCTTATGGCAACTTATTCTAAAGTCGCTTCCATGGGGCCTCCAAGTATCAAAGACTGATGATGCTGCTTGCGATGTCGTGTTTTGTGATGTGATTTCTGTTGGTGCAATCCATATGCAAATTGGGAGGTTTTTATGTATTTTGCCCCAGAGCGCCTGGACAGAACTCTAATATATGGTTTCCTGCATCTGTAATGATTCTGCAGTTTTATTTTATTTTTGTTATGTGTTAAAATGCCATCTACCACTAATGCCATCAAAAAAGTAGATTGGGGCAGGTGTGGGATGTTTGTGGGAGCGAAGTAGAATTGCGGGCACTACATTTTGGGGGAAAGTAGCAGGACTTTTTTCGTGGCTCGTCCCCCGCACCCTTCCCCCAAAGAGGGGGCAAAGGTATTGAGACACATCACAGTCACCAAAGTGAGCTCTTGGTGTTATCTTATCCAGCTGTGACCTTGTGTTTGACTCTGCCTCAGGCCTGCCAGCCATTTGGAGGGCCCCCAGTCTGCTTAAATGACAGTGCGCTGCCTCTGCATTATACAATGCTTTAATTTAGTGATGCTATTGTTCAACAATATCCCACTCAGGTCTATTGTCTGTCTGTTTATGTGGCATAACGAAAAAACGGAATCATATAATTTAACCGACAACGGAAAGATTATTCAGCACAACTGGAATGTTCCAACTGTTGCCTGTACGAAACACAGGCATCAATGCAGTGCCTCGCCCGCTTCAAAACGAGGCTGTCGTGTGCGGCCGAGATGCAGATAACCGAAGCCGGATCCAGCTTGCTGTGGTACATCAGGCGGCGGGCACAGGCAGGCACTGAGTGAGCCTCCCTGCCCCGCGGCGGGTGAGCTGACATGGCGGCGGGGCTGCTTCGTTTCCTGGGAACCCGCTTGGCAGGTAATACCTGAGGCCCTGACCGGCGCCAAAACTAGGAGCGGCCAGCGCTGGCTCACCTGAGATTGAAACAAGAGCTGAGTAAGCACAAAGCAGAGGGTGCGGCTGCTACCTGAGCAGGCTCTCCGCGCGCACCGTCCACTCCATCTCGCTCTTTCACCCTTAAAGGGCCAGGACACGTTTTCCCAGTAGCTGCAGGAGCGAGGGATAGTCCAGGATTATTCAGCAACACTCTGTCACCAGGGAAAGCAAAAACACCCCTGCCTGCCTCAGCCACTGCACAACAGGGCGCGTAGTGACAGCAGCAGAGGCAGTCACTAAATAACACGGTGTGTGTTGACATTTGCTCAGACTCTGAAAACAAAAACACGACGGATGAGATTATCACAAGACAGGGCGGCGCATGACGAAATTGGCTAAGACACCACAATGCGTGGCCCCATCAATTAGACAAGACCATGGCATCACAACTGAGCACACAATGACATCAAGCAAACCGGTTGAGGGCCATTGGGAGGGATGTTGGGCCTGGAGCAGAGATCATTTTAAGACACTCCCCCCACAAAATGAAAACAAAAAGTGAGGTACACCAAGAATCTCTTGTCGCACATCTCCCTCTCTCTGTCTATGGGATAAAGAATAGATGCAGGGCTCCAATCAATGAAGAAGGTACACAACCCCCAACCTCGACATAACGGGGAGATCCCCATTGGACACCCCCACCTCCTTTGGTCAGTATAATAACACAATGAAATGAATACACAGACAACTTTTTTAAAGTTCTTTGGAAAACACAAGGTCACAGTTTATTAGGAGCAAGACAACTTGGGACGGTCCCAGCCACATCACGAAAAACAGTGAACCATGTCACCTCTTTAGCCACAAGCCAAACTGACAAAACTGCTGGTTACTCCAGCTACACTGGTACTACCAGCGGGACACTCAGGGGCACTGACCAGGAGATTGTTGGCCTAGAGCCCAAAGGAAGGGAGTCAGTGCCCGTCGAGGGATCGGCTCGAGCCCGGCCAATCCCGAGCCGCTGCAGCGTGAAGTCCCTCATTGGCTAGGAACGCCCCGATACTCCGCCACGCTTTGATGGTGGCTCACGCTGCCATCAATGCCCCCAAACCTTAGGACCTTACTTCTCTTTAAAACCTTCCTAAACATCCACATTGTTACCATACTCACCATTGGTTTATTTGCAACCAGCCCTCCTTAGCTCACCCAGTATAGCCGTCAGGAAAACATTGTTGCCTTTGTCAGATAGGTGGACCCCATCTGCATCAAAATGGAAAGGCAAGGAGCTCAAGCCGCAATGCCCTACATACCCCAGGCCCTCTGCCTTGGTGAATCTTGCAACACTTCTGTTGAGGCGCTTCCTGGATTTTTCCATGCCGTCCACAGAAATGGCATCTCTCCAAACCTGCCTTTGCACCATTTCTGACCAGAATATTTCTGTGCCTGGAAACTCGTGCGCCACTATGCGCAAAGTCACCTGTATTTGGGCGAGTAAGCGTCCACAACCTAACTTGGCCAGATCGTTGCCCCCCAAATGAATCAATAACCGCCTTGGTGCATGCCTCCACTGGAGTCGCCAGTGAATGGCAGGCAGCAAGTAATGCCACCTCATTCCAGGAGTGCCCAGCCACACACACTCGGTACCCTTGAATCCCAGGTTGTGGCTGATCCTCCATTGCCTAGCCCTTTTTTCCGCATGTGTCACAAATGAGTGGCCGATCAGCCATACTGCATCATCTGTGGGGAAAAAACATGCCATACCATAAGATTTCTTGATCCCCCAGGATCCAACCCGCCCCACTACCCAGCCCCGGCGCTTGAGTGCTCATGGTATCTAGTATTCTTCTGGGAATGCACTGTGCTGGGGGCGGACATAAAGTCAATAACGGCCCGACTCCCACCACCCCACCTTCATGATCACCTGAGGAGACATGCCCTGCTGAAAGGCTGTGGTAGCTGCGCCTATCCTAAAACTATGTGTGGGCCATCCCTCACCCTGGATGCCCAAAGCCCTCAAAGCCATTGCCAGCACTTTGCGGAATTGAAATACAGAAAGGGGGGAAGTGTCGGCATGAGTTAGCAGGGGGGAAGCACTTGTGGCTCTTACTTGTATAAAGAACTTAAAAAGGTGTACCGGGCAACATTCCGCCAGGGGGGCCCCATGTAAGACTATGTTATAAGATTTTCCTTGCTGGTCCGTTTTGCTTTTCCTTAACAATATACTGACCCCTTCACCCGCGTCTTTGTGGAACAGGGATACATCCCCCAAAGCAATGGCCCTCCCAGATATGTCCTTCTTGGATGCAGAAACTAGCTCACTAATCTTAAATGCCCCAAAAAAGGCCCATGCGAATGCCAACTTGAATAGCGCCATTTCGTATTCACTGAAGCATACGCTAGGTAACGTGGCCAACAACCTTACCAATAGCCCAAAGTCAATTGGTTTGAGCACATCTTTAGACCTCGGCTCCGAACGGGCCCAGCCTTTTAATGCAGAGCGCAGCAAAAACCCCTTTGTGGGATCACCTTTTCCCTCCAATTTGGAGTGGAAGGCAACCGCAGCCAAATGCGATGCTGCCCAACTCTTTGACATGCCTTCTGTGTGTGCCCAAACCACAAAAGCGCATACCTGGTCCTCAGCAGTCTGTTTCTCGCCCTGCAGATAAGAGATCACGCTCTTGAACTTACCATAACCTTGCTGGTAACTACATCTTACTCCGGGCGTGAGTGAGCGCTCACTCAACTCGGCGAGCGCCCTGTCCACGCCACCAGCTGCCACCACTCCTTTTTGAACTGCGCTCCCTCCAGTTTGCCCTCCGGGTGGTCCTTCCGGAACTTGGACCACTGAAAGCGAGAAAGAGCGTCAGCAGCAATATTTGCAGTGCCCGCCACATGTCGGGCTCTAAATTCAATGTTGTGATACAGACATAATTCCACCAATTTTCTGAGCAAGCTCAACATTGCTGCTTGATGGGCAGGATGCAGACTGCAAGTTAATGGCTTGTACTACCGCATTGTTGTCAGACCAAAAACGTACCCTCTTGTTGGCCAGAACCGTAGGCCATAACAACAATGCGACAACAATGGGAAACATCTCTAAGACCATTATGTTCTTTGTTCTGCCCTTCTTGTGCCACTGCTGTGGCCACTTCTGAGCACACAACTCAGGCCCTAGGATCACACCGAAACCTTCGCTTCCTGCAGCATCTGAAAACATCTGTAGCTCAGAGTTGGTTTCCCACGGGGTTCGCCAGATTTGCACCCCATTGAAGCTGTCTAAGAATCTGTACCACATCCTTAAATCTTCTTTGAGGGCAGTGCTTAATCTAATGTGGTGTTGTTTCTGAACCACACCAGCTGTTGCCCTGGCCAGCCTTCGTGCAAAGACCCTGCCTGCTGGGATTACTTTGGCTGCAAAATTCAGCTTACCCAGAAGTTGCTGCATTTTTTCCAGGGTGGTCCTGACCCTTGACAAATTATTCACAATCTCAGCCTTCAATCCATTTACTTTATCATCCGGTAACCTACAGGTTCCCTTAACAGTGTCTATCTCAATGCCAAGGAATGTTAGAACCCTACATGGGCCCTCTGTTTTCCCAGGAGCTAAAGGAACCCCCATCTCTCCCATCAATTGTTGAAAAGCAGACATTGCTATTGCACAGTCATCGGACCCTTCATTGCCAGTAAATAGAAAGTCGTCTAGATAATGAACCATTGCCCCCCGCTGCTCTCTCCTGCGCGCCGCCCATTCAAGGAACGTGCTGAATGTCTTGAAAAAGGAACAGGACACTGAGCACCCCATGGGCATACATTTGTCTACAAAGAAACCCTCCTTCCACTGGAAGCCCAGCAAATGGAAGCTGGCCGGATTCACTGGTAATAAGCGAAATGCAGACTCAATATCCACCTTGGCCATCAAAGTCCCTTTCCCCATACTGACAACCACCAGCATAGCCTGGTCAAAAGAACCATAGTGAACAGAGCATAGTTCCGGGCTCAACCAGACGTTCACAGACTCACCCTTTGGGCAAGAAAGGTGGTGGATGAGCCTGTACTTACCCAGCTCCTTTTTGGGAACTATGCCTAGTGGTGACACAATGAAGTTGGGGAGGGGTGGGGCATCAAAAAGGTCCCGAAATTCTGCCTAGTTCCAGTTCTTTGTTGACCTTCTTATCAACCTCCCCCGGCAGATCCTTCACTGAAGGTAAGTTCCTAGGAAAACGGCAGGTCAGGGGTCCTTCGTAAGGAGTAACAAATCCTTCCGTGAAACCTTGAAATAGCAAATCCCTCTCGCGCTTTCTGGGGTAGTGGTTTAGATGTTCCACTAAAGCCTGCAAATTGACTGGAGAGGGACCCTTCCTAGACAAATCCAAATTATGTGTTGCTGCACTTGTTACCGGGGGGGGGGTGGTGATGGGGCACTTACTGTCCTTTCCGCTGGCCCTTGCCCCCGGAGGCACCTTGCCGCTTGAAACATTTGACCAAGAGATGGTTCCCCCCACATTTCCCACACTCGTGGCTGTACCTACACTTAGGACCCCAGTTGCAGCTGCCTCTGTTAAAGAACCGGCATGTCCTATTCCCTGTTTTCTTATCCTCTTGTGATCCATTTGTGCTACCAGATCCTGTAGCTCCTGACTCTTGCCCCCCGTCCTTGAGGGGCATTGTGAAAGGGTTGCCCCTGACCCCCATTATTTTGCTTACCATACCAGTTCTTCTTCCCGCTTTTGTAAAAATCTGCCCAGACAATACTCGTCCTTTCTTTACCACCCATGTAAGTGACTCAACCGTCCATCTCTTTCTGCTCCCATGTCATTGCGGGGCATTGCTCCATCATATGTCTAAACTGCCTATCATAGTCGATCCACCCTGAAGTACCGTATCGCTTTGCATCTCCTAAAATTGTTTCCCTGTATTTGACCAAACCTGGCCCGTGCTCCGGGTTCTTTTCCATCACTATTACTGACAGTATAGCGAACGCTTTCTCCCAGTTAGCGATGTTCTCTTCCGGATGATATTTCTGGTGCCTCTTATTGTTCTCCTCAGCATTTAGCGTGACATTGGGGCCGGCATCCTCTACTACCAAAAGGCTGAATATGTCTATATTTTTTCTGGCGGCCCATATCTGTTCTCTAATGTCATGGGGTATGTGCCAGGCCAAGGATGACCTGCCCGATAACAAGCGGGCAATTGTCACAGGCTGTTCTGCTCCTAAAGGAGCTGAGGGTGAGGCAAGAGGAGGGGTCGGGGTGCTGATGCTAGGCCCTGGGGATGTCGCGGGAGCAGTGGGGGTGGAAGCGATGGGTAAATGGTTATTCATAGTGCCCAAACTGGTACCCTCCCACACGCTGCTTGCCACAGGTAGGGTAGCCGCCGCTGCCGCAGGAGCCCCACTGCCCCTGACCAACAACAACAATTCTTCCAGAATCATCCCAAACCTTTCATTACCTACCGCGCCACCGACTGGCGGCGTCACACCTGAGTTCCCAGCAGAAACCTGGAACAGGGGTGGTGCTATGGGACACATTTGATCTTGGTTCAACCTCACGACCCCTGGCGCTGCTACCGGTGGCAGGGCTGTAGCCCCTGTCCCAACTTGTGCCAGCTCGCTGGTTGTTTGCACCGTAGGCGCCACCTGCAACATTTCAGTTGTTTTCTTACGCTTTTGCGGGCGTTTTCTCTTGGCAGGTAAGGGTTTCAGTGTGATTTCACTCGGGGGGGGGGGGAGTATCTACCATGGGGGGTGGACAGATCTGGGCATCTACCACCAATTGTTGGGGAGGTGGTGGTTGCTTTTTGGCTAGCACTTTCTTAGCCCAGCCCTTCCCTTCCTTGCGCATCCTTTCTTGAAATAACGCCCAGATGGCCCCTTCGTCCTCCTCCTCACTTGAACCCGGGGTGTTGGGCACTTCCTCAATGGAGTGGAACAGGTCTTGTGAGTCCTCCACCGACGACATCCTATACTGAAGATGGGAAAGGTTCCCATTAATACCCTCCTTAATGTACTACACAGTGTTGGACCAAATAAAGTGCACCTGCCTACAGCTTGTTTTCACAAACTTGATGAAAGAAATTATTCCTTGCCCTGTACCTTACCACTCTTCTTTTCTTTTCGATAAATAGGCTTACATTTCTCTTAACCGCTGCTTCTTTGCCTGACCTGCATTCAAAATAAAACCATGCAGTTAAGCATTTGATTCATACAATTTTTGTGAATAGGACAAAAAGCGCCTGGCTTGATCGCCCGCCTTCATGCTTTGTGATGCCATGTCTACTTCACAGCCCCTCGTAGGGCGGCTGACTGGAACCTGCCACCAATAGCAAGTCCACAAAAGTCCATCTTCTCGTGTTGCGTTTCACACGAGATATGCATATGCTCCCCACGTGGCGCGGCGGCCTCGCACATAATGTAAAACATGTACGCTTCCTAAGAAAGACCGTTTTCCTGTAAAAACATGCATAACCCACTGAAGCGGCACGGCGGCCGTTCTACTTTTAATCCTCATATTCTGGGTCACTGCGTGCATAGTCACAGTACCTTCTTTAAACGTAATGGCACGGCGGCTCTCCGAAATGTAGACCATAAGTGCCACAGTGCTACTGTCGGCCGTAACCCAGGGGCAAGGACATTGCATGCGTGCCTTCACATGCATGTGTAAATCCATAAACAGATTTGACAATCCGGATGGACCTGGGCTGCCGCCGGCAACCGAAAGGTAACATGCATTAAAAACGGATGCGAGATTCGGGCAACACTGCCCGTCCATGTTGTGCCTGGTAAACAGGGCCCACAACAAATATGACGGGGAAACAACCCTTGAAGATGACATGCGCCAAAAATGTATCCCCCTGCGTATACCTAAACACCCCACATGGCGCGGCGGCCATTAGGCTCGTTGTATCGAGCAGACATCATGCAGCATGTAACAAATAAACGTGCGCACGGCGGCCATGCAACCCTCGTCCGAACTTCTCCCCCCATGCATCCTCCTCAGGGCAAGCCCATGGACAATGTTAAACCGCACAACACTATTACGAAATGCAGCAGTTGACAAAACACGTGGCACGGCGGCCATGAAAACAGCCCAAGAAGCGTATTAACCGCACAACCGTAGTACCCCCCATGGGTCAAATAGGTGCGGCACGGCGGCCACGAAACTCGCAAACAAACTCATCCGCCTTGCCTCCTCGCAAGAGTAAGCCCCAGGCACAGTATTCAAAAGGGAACAGACCACAGTGACAAAAATTGCTGTGATACGCAACCTTAAACAATAATATCGGCACGGCGGCCATGACACTTGAGCCAAATGCATCCCCCCCTGCATCCTCGTCAGCTGCAGCGTGAAGTCCCTCATTGGCTAGGACCGCCCCGATACTCTGCCTGTAACAAGAAAAGAGAAATTAGGAACAAATCATACAACACACTAAACTTATCTTATCAATACTTCGACTATGTGCACCTTACTACTTCTATTGATGATGCGAAAGCCTCACCATGATCCTACTCTTACTACCGGTCTGCACGTATTAACTCCAACTCAAAAGCTTACCGACCTTCAACTTGTTTGCCCCATGACTTTACTTAGCAGGCGTGGGTGGGTGGGGATTCACACAAGGCGGGAGCTGCTGGGCAAAGAGACTGATGGCCTGCAGCTCCCGCCCTTATAAGTGTCCCCGGGGAGACCAGACCTGAAGCCAGGTCCCCTGGGACGCCTCTTCCGCCTCGCTGAGGGGGGGAGGAAGAGGAGAGGCATGACCAGCAACCGGAAGGGGGTGGCCAGAGGGGACAGCCCGCTATGTAGGCTGTCCCTCTAGCGCCCCCTGCGGGGGCCGGTCAGCCTCTGAGAACTCAGATTAACATTCTGGCAGAATGTACTAGAGCCGGAGCATAGATACGGAAGAAAGACTAGAAGCAACGAGCAAGGTACACACACTACAGCATGGATTAAGATTTGAAGTTCCCCAGAGGTGCACATACCTAAATAGAAACTGAGATTAGAAGAGGGCAGTGGTTTTCAAGGGGTGTTGCCAGGCGTGAGCCAAGAACAAAATGTATTCTGCCATATGCCAATGACCTCTACCATTTGTAAAGCAACATTGTAGCCAGTTAAACTATGAGGGATGATTTTATTGAAGGCCATACCCTCTTACCTGAATTACTTGTAAAGGCTGATCATTTCTTAATGCTAGGCTAGCAATGTTGACAGTGTGGGCACTATAAGATTAGAAGAGTTGCCCAGAGACACACACTTGTGTTGCCTGAGGAAGCTAGGATGTGAGCCCCCTCTATAATGTCAGCACTTGATCACACGGTTTCCCATTTCCAGGTAGACAGCAACATAACTTGCAAAGTACACAAATTGCATGCTAAAACAAATGTGTACAGAAATCATATTCTGCAAAAGGATCACAATGGGCCTCATTACAACCTGCCAGTCCGGGACCGTGCAAAATCCGTGATGGCGGTAAAAACGTTTCCGTGTCCGCAAGGGTGCGGAAAAACCGCCCGATTACACGCTGTCGGTCGCGCGCACCACACGGACTCGGAAACGTTGTTACCGCCGTCACGGAATACCCCACGGAAATGGAAATAACGAAGCCACAAGTGGCGCAAAACCCGTTTCCGCCTCCGCCGCCACGGACACGGAACCGGAAATACCATGATCGCCAAAACAGGAAACAGAGAGGCGGCCATCATATAAAAGCACAATCCATTGCCATCCAGAGCCAGCACAAGCACAATCCTGACTCTGAGAAGCCAAAAGGGACCACAAGCATGTCTGCCAGGATTCCTGCTCAGAGGCAGCGCAAACAGCGCTTCAGCGAGGCGGAGCTAACCGTCTTGGTGGAGCACATTGTGGACAATGCTGAGATGCTGTTCAGCGCCGACCAACGGCGTGCCACACAGCAGCGGAGGAAGGAGGTGTGGGCCGAAGCTGCACGCAAGTGCACCGCTGTGGGCGTGGCAGTGAGGAGCGTGAAGGACTGCCACAAGCGTTGGGACGACCTGAGGCTGAGGGTACGCAACCTCATTTCCACGCACCGCCAACGCAGCAGTGGGACAGGCGGAGGACCCCCTTCCCCACTGAGGCTGCAAGCATTGGAGGAGCGTTGCAGCAGCGTCCTCCACCTAGAGGGAATCCATGGGATTGGGCAGGCTGAGGCAGGAGTGAGCCCACCTGCAGATGCCGGTAAGTGCCCAAACATGAATGCCACATGTAAATATGCAGTTGTGAGTACTGGGCCAAAGGACCCATTAACAATCCCCCCCCCCAGGCAGTGCATGTGTGGGCCAAAGGACCCATTAACAATCCCCCCCCCCAGGCAGTGCATGTGTGGGCCAAAGGACCCATTAACAATCCCCCCCCAGGCAGTGCATGTGTGGGCCAAAGGACCCATTATGATCCGTATGGCAACCAATATCACTGAATGCAGACACCAGCAATCAGATGCATGTGACTAACACTATTCAATGTACAATCTTAATGACGCATGTGATGCACCCATCTGCCACCACAACAACACTAATTGCATGCCCTTTGTGTCCCCACAGCCGTTTCAAGTGACAGTGATACTGCACAACAGGCCAGCCAATCAGCATCGGCAAGTACACTAGCCACCGCCACCACACAGGAGGATGCTGCCGGCAGTTCTGCACCACTGGCCACATTACCAGCCACAACAGATGTGCAGCACACCACCACCAACATCCCCACCATCTCCACACTGGCTGAGTCCAGACAGGTGCCACAGGAACCTATCATGGCCACCCAACACAACACCGAAGGCAGCAGCACTGCAGAGGGGGCGGCCTGCAGTGATAACAGTGCCCCGCAAGAGCACTCGGAAACGGGGCCACAGGGGGAGATGCCCACATTGGAAGACCTGGGCTCCTTCCATGAGCTGGGGTTCAGCCCCACTTCACTGGGGAGTCCCATGAGGTCGCCCACCCCATCCATGGCCGAACTGAATGCCCGCATGCAGCGGATGGAGGACCAGCAGGCTACCCTCACCCAGCTGGTGGAGAGGCAGCTAGAGGAATCCAGGCTGCAGAGGGAGAGCTACAGTGCCTCAGTGCGTCGCCTGTCGAGGTCCATAGGACGCTTTGCGAGCACCATAGTGACCCTTGCACGCCATGTGCGGGAGGGCAATGACCACACCTCCAGGCTTGTGGAGGCCATGTTGGTTGGCCAACAGGCAAATCTGGCACGGATGCCCTCAATCCCTGATTCTGGCCAATCAAACACTACCACCCCATCCAGCTCCACTACTGCCAGTCCAAGGAGGCGCTCGAGTAGGCTAACGGGTCCCTTGGGCAAGGTTGCACAGAAGCGCACACGGAAGTGATGGCATGTGTGTGGGGCAGTGCAGGACACATGTGGACTACAAGGGTGTGAGAGGGGTGGACACGTTTGGGTGGTGGGGTAGGTAGTTTTGGGGGTTTGGACAATGGGCTCTGGGTGGGGGTGGGCACGTTTGGGTGGTGGGTGGCCCCGGGTGTACAGCTTCCCTAACCAATGCACCTTCTTCCCTGTTGTGATTACATCAATACATCACCATTTCAAATCAAGACATACATGTGTGGACATTGATCATTTATTTTGCAGTGCAACTATTAATTCATTGTCGTCACCATGTTTGTGCATTACTGTGAATGTGCTGTGACTCAAAAGTAAATGCGAATCAGGGCATCCCGTGCTCTCTGGCCATCATGTGCACCCCCAGGGGGAGGCGGTGCCATGCCATCCCCATCTCCATCTCCATCCCCATCTCCATCCCCATCCCCATCCCCATCTTCCTCATCTGCGTCTGGTGGCATTGGGATGTTCCTGCGCAGGCATATGTTGTGCAGCATGGCACATACCAGCGTGATTTTGCCCGTCTTCACTGGGCTGTACAGCAGTGATCCGCCAGATCTGCTCAGACAGCGGAAACGGGCCTTCAGCAGTCCAAATGTCCTCTCAATCATTCCACGTGTGCGGATATGTGCCCTATTGTATGCCTCTTCATGCCTGTTCCTTGGTCTCCGTACAGGTGTCATCAACCATGGCGTGAGTGCATATCCCGCATCACCTACATGGGATGTAGATGGGGGAACATGTCAGTGTTTGTGGCATCATGTCCTCATCTGCTGCTGTGCATTCTTGTATCATCATTCATTCATGCATATGAACCATGCAGTGTCTGGAGGTATGTTTTGGCCATCACGAGGAATGTCGCTGACTGCATATGGGCCTACACATTAACTTGAATGTTTGCTGTGCCCTACGGGTGACATTTGATTGTGTGCATGTCATGGTGCGGTGCTGTCCACACATGGCAGAGTGACTCCACTGTACGGAAGTAGTGAATACTCGTCGTATCATTTGCACGCCTCTCGTGCTTTTTGGGGCAGTGTTTCAATTGAGGGTGGGTGTCTGTAGTGGCACAGGGTTCATGGGACAGTGACGGGATTGGCTGTGGCAGCGTGTGCACGGGCACATTGTGGTGCCCTGTCATGTCTTCCTTCATGATGTTTGGCATCCGCTGTGTATTTGGTAGATGGAAGGGGGGTGATGCATGTGCGGTCACAGCGGCACACTCACAATGCTCATTGCCTGGACACACACACACCACTCCGACAGGGTTGTAGCATCGTCAGCTGTACTCACCCAATAGCCATGTGCTTTGTCCGGCATAGCGTTCCATGTACCGTGGCAACGTGGAATTCCGCAGTACCATTGAGTCATGTGATGAGCCTGGGAAACGTGCGCAGCAGTGTGTAATCAGTTGCATGGCATCACAAACCATCTGGACATTCAAAGAGTGATACTGTTTCCTATTGCGGAACACCGCCTCAATTGCATGTGGTACTGTCAGCTCGACGTGGGTGCAGTCAACTGCGCCTATGCAATTTGGCATGCCTGCCATGGCATGGAAGGCCAACTTGGTGGCAATGACCTCGGGGAGGGTGCGGGGTAGGGCTATGTGTTCCGACACATGGCGCAACAGGGCATCCAGTACCTGTACCAGGACTTTTGAGAAACACGGTTGTGATATGCCGTGCAGCTCACCAACCGTGTGTTGATAGGTGCCAGTGCCAAGGAAATGCAGAACTGAGACAACCTTCAAGAGGGGGGGGGTGGCGGTGGGGGTGTCAATTAGGCTGCTGATGTTGTCCTCAATCATGGCGGTGATGTGCATGATTGTTGCACGGTCCAGCCGGTATAGGGTGTGGATCTGTCCTGGGGTGAGGTTCCAGGGTGAGGCCCTGATGCGTGGTATTGGTGGCTGGCGGAGGGGTCGGGCTGGCTGGGCAATGGGGTTTGCCATAGCTGCAGGGTTGGCTGGTTGCCGCCTGCGCCTCCTCCGCCTACGCCTCCTCCTCTGCGCCATTGCTGCCACCATGTGCAGTACTGCCTGTTGGTTGAGTAGGCCCAGTCCCAGTGCTACTAGCCCTGCTGCCTGCATGGTTCTGTGTTGTGTTGGGCTGGGTGTGGCCCTTTTGTAGGCTCCCAGTGGCCTGCTAGGTCCAGCTGGGCTGATTTGGTGCACCTGTGCCCTGATTCAGTTCAGCCGGCAGTGTATAACGCCGTGTTCGCGGTGGCGGCGGTTCCGCCACCGTGATCACGGTATTTCCGCCATTTTTTTCACGGTATTTCCGTGTCCGCGCTAGTTGTGATGCTCACGGTGTTTCGTGTTGCCGGTAACGGAGGGGTTTCCGTGCAGGCGGAATTAAGGGGAACCCTATTTCCGCGGTGGCGGTTTAGGGTGGTGCTATTACCGGGGCCGCGGGTCATGATTGCGCGGACATGCAAACGGTGCCGGTATGGTTTTACCGGCAGTGTTAATTCCGGACCGGAGTACTTGTAATGAGGCCCAATGTGTACTTTAAATTCTCCGGTGTAAAAGAACTCTACAAGTATAAGACAACTTGACGTCATCCTAAACATTCTCGTGTTTGTATACAATATAGTTAAAAAATGTAAAGACAGCAAACGCGGGACACTGTGTGATAAACTCACCTGCTTACAGTGATAGTTTGTCATAGACTTGAAGATTGTTATACACGATGTCAAGAAGATAATCGGAAATGTTATGTTTCAATTTGCATTTCAACTTTGGGAGCAATGCACTTCTACAAGTAAGGTGAAAAGGCTAGCCAAGCTGTGCAAAAGTGAAGGCCCACGTATATAATACAGTGAGCACAGAACGTAGAGGATTCATTGATCACATCATTTTCAATGCCATGTAGCACGCTCAGAAATGCAGCTCTGCTCTCTACAACGTAAAGGCACGCATGCTGTATTACTTTATATTCTTTTGTTTAAAAAAATGTGCACTGACTTCTTTGTATCACACAGTCAGTTGGAGGCCAAGACATGGGCTGCTTTTAAGATGTTTGTCAGTCACTTCTCCACAGAAAAACGAGACTATATCACCATACAACAGAGTATGTCTCTGCCCAACTCGTTGCAGTTCAGCAGAAAGCGCCGCTAGGCAATCAGGAGATTGATGCACAGAGCTGAGACTGTCACTGCTCAACAGAGCACGTGATGTCACGAGCTGATAAGCTCCGTGTACATTAGGGAGTAGGCTGCCATCAAGACGGTCTCTACACAACAGGGTGCTTGGCGCTGTTAGCTGAAAACGTTGCTAAGCAGAAACTGTCAAAACAAAACATGGAGCATGTAAACCTTTGGCGAGGCCAGCGGCACTCTACAAGGTGTGCGATGACATACGTTAGCCGCGACCATTATCACACAAGATAGGGCGTTGGTTGGATGTTGTGTACACGTCACGTCTCGGCTGCACGGTGATGTGACGCGTACTCAACATTAGACAGTCATAATACAACACTTCAGGACCGTAATGCCACCAGGTGAGATCATCAATACACCACTTGGCCCCCCTGGACATTAGACAAGACCATCACTGCACAAGTGAATACATGGTGACATTGAGTCAGGCTGTAATTCACAACAGGACCCACGATGGCGCAGAGTAGTTAAGACTGTCACAACATAGCATGGGGAAGGGGGACATTAGATGAAGGCACCACTAAAGGTCCAGAAGCGTGATGCTCTGGGGGGGTCAGACTGTCACTCCCAGTGTTTTAAGTGGGCTGGGTCCCGGCAGTCTCCAAAAAGTGGGGTTGAGCCATGGCCCTGCCGGGGCCACCTGGTCCCACCACACCATGGCGGGACACATTATCCCACCAGGGTGGACACCGTTCCCGGGAGATGCGCCTGCCATTTTAAAATCAGGCAGTTGTGTGACTGACAGAAGTGGCAGCCAACCACAGCAAGCTGAAACTGGAAGTTGCAGTTTCAGCAACCCTGTGGCTGGCTGACACTTCTGTCAGTCACTGTAACCTCCTCTTGTGACCCCTCCGCAAGGGGTCACAAGAGGAGGTTATGGTCCCTTTGTTTCCACTCCCCAGGTCACTGACCCTCGGAAAACCTGGGGGCTCTGTGACCTATTCTGCAGATTAGATCACAGAGCCCCCGGGTTTGCAGAGGGTCAAAGATACCTCGTTTCGGTGATCTATCTGCTCTGCAGAGCACATATCACCAAGCCTGAGATGTCTTTGTCCCAGGGACGTCATTTAGGGGTCGCCAGAGGTCTCAAAAAATCTTTTTTTTTTCCTTTTTTTTTGTAATGCAAGCTTCTGGGCTTTGGCTAGCACCATGTGGCTCTTTACTTCTGGAGTGGCTGGCTTTCTTGTTCAGGCCCCTTAAAAAAAAAGAAGAAAAATAAGAACAGGAGTGCCACAAGTCTAACACTTTCAGCACTGACCCTAAATAACAAAGAATAGGAATACCAAATAATGTGTCTTTCTGGAATTCTATAAAATAATTGCTAGACTCATGAAAGGTTTATTTCAGACACACTTCAGGGGGTGAGTCACTGATTTAGTCTGTTTTTAAACGCCTCAACTCAGCCTTTCCTCCTTCTGAGGTCGATAAATGAGTACCAACACAGGTTGGGTGATACTGGGTGTATATTTCTTCTATGTAAAGCGCTAAAGCGTACGTGTTATATAATAACACATCATTATCATTTGGTCATGGACGTCTGCTTGCATTCACAGTAATTTGGTAATATGGACCTATACACACTGATCTTAACGATACATATAGCGATCCATTCTTGTATGAAATCTACATCACATTATAGTGATATCGTAACCATATTTTTCGTAGTGAACAATGCTAAGTGATGCGATTTCCTGTTTTGTCAACAGGTGAAAGGTCGTGTTCCATCGCTTCCCGCGATATCACTTTGGGGTGGGGTCAAATAACATCACTTCCTGTGATGTCACCAGGGATCAAGGTCGCGTGATGTCACTTCCGGTACCCCTTTTATTTTGGTGGAATGACGGTCCTGCTTTGTCCGTTGGCAAAGTTTTATAAAAGATGGCTTGAATTGTGTACTTTTCAAGCCATCTTTTATAAACTTAGAAATACATTTCTTTTATAAAGCTTTGTCGACGGACAAAGACACCTCGGGTTTTGACCGTCCTCAAAGCTTTACAAAAGATGGCTTATATTGTGTATGTTTCAAGCCATCTTTTATGAACATAAAAATGTTACATATTTCTATGTTTATAAAAGATGGCTTGAAACATACACAAACCATAGTAAGGTACGCATACAAATATATAAATGCTTACATTTATATATCTGTTTGCGCACCTTACTATGTATTTTTTTTGTATTTCTTTTATTTGTATTGCGCACCTTGTCCTGGGGCATCTTGGCGCATAATTTTAAGAAAGTGGTTACATACAATCAAAACAGCTTTCCTAGAGGGAAAGAGCAAATCTTAAAAATGACAATGCAGTTCTTAAAGGAAACACAAGATACAAACAAGTACAACGTAGCAGTGGTTACTATAAAAATTACTGGAAGTTTTTTGGCATACTGCAAAAAAAGAAGATATAAATACAGTACAGGTAGGAAGGAAGGCTAAGACTACAATGTTAGCACATTACTGTAAGGCCAGTGTGGTTAGGTGGGCGAGGCAGATACATCACGCTCATGGAGCCAGGTTTTAGTTTTGTTGTTAAAGGAGTGGATGGACGGTTCTGTTCTGAGAGTAGTGGGTATGATGTTCCATAGTTTGGCCGCGAGGACTGGGAAACTAGATGCCCCGGCTGTCTGAAGCTTGTAACTGGGTATAGTCAGTGTGTGTACATGGGCTGACCTCAAAGGTCTAATTGCTGTGTGCCGCGTGAAGCGATTGGTCAAGTAGGCGGGTCCCAAATTGTTCTGGGCCTTGTGAGTTAAAGCATGGGTTTTTAGTGATATACGATGGGCAACAGGGAGCCAATGTAGATTGCGTCTTGTGTCAGACATTTGTAATCTCCTCGGGAAGTTGTAGGCCACCCTGATGGCATTATTCTAAGTAACCTGTAACTTATCATTGTTCCTTTGGCTAGTCCCTAAATAGAGGGTGTTGAAGAAATCAGTTTTTGACATGATGAGAGTTCTAGCGGGGATAATGCAGTTGTCAGTCGTCAAGAAAGGTCTGCAGGCAGTGATGAGTTTGCAGGTGTAGGCCGAAGCCAAAACAACAGCATTCGTTTGTCTGGTAAAGGATAGTGTTGAGTCTAGGTAAATGCCAAGTGTTTTTGTGACGTTGGACACTTTGATAATGTTACCGTCAATAGTAAATGATTTGTAGGCTGGGTCAAGTTTAGTGAGTTTGATGTGAGAGCCGAGGACAAGTAGCTCAGTTTTTTCATCATTAAGGCAGAGCCCATGATGTGCCATCCAAGCCTGGATGACTGTGTAGACTTCATTGGGTGCTTTAGAGTCAATTACATAGTCGCCTGTGATGGGGATGAGTATATGGATGTCGTCAGCATAGTTAGTGTAGGAGACACCCAGATGGTCAAGTATGTCAAAGAGCGGCTTAGTAAACACATTGTACAGTGTGGGAGAGACACACAATCCTTGAGGGACTCCACACGGGACAGGTGCTGGTTCAGCAGAGGCAGAAGGTGAGAAGACCCTCATGGTTCTGTTAGCCAAGAAGGAGCTAATCCAAGATGTGGCTGCGTCTGAGAAATGGGCGGCTATTTTGAGGTGGTGACATAGAATTTGATGATCTACCAAATCAAAAGCTGCTGAAAGATCAAGAAGAAGTAGGAGTGCCAACTTGCCCTTGTCCTTTAAATCCTCAATTTGTGTTTTTAAGTCAATCAGGGCGGTCTCTGTCCTGTGTCTGGGTTGGAAACCTGATTGTCTAAGGTCCAGTAGTTTATTAATTTCGAGGTAGTCCTGGATTTGTAGGTAAGCCGCCCGGTCCAGAATTTTTAGTAAGGCACAGTGGTAATAGGCCTGTAATTGGATGTGTTACTCGGGTCAAGAGTGGGTTTTTTGATGAATGGGATGACCCAAGCATCCTTGAGGATATCCGGAACAATATCAGATTTGAATGAGGCATTTATAAAGGTGGTGATGAAAGGCGCAAGATCATGCAGAGCCTCCTTGATGATAGGGGCAGGGCATGAATCACCTTGGCAATTTGATGGTTTGAGCTTCTTGATAATATTTTCAACTTCCCAAATACAGAGAGGTGCGAAGCTGAATGGTTTGAAGGCGTTTTTAGGCGTGGGGAGGTTGTAAGACAGGGAGTAAAGTGCAGAGTCTGAGAGGTTGCTTCTTTTAGCGTTGATTTTAGCTTGAAGCGTATACATTTTATCTAGAAGTGCCTTTTGGATGTTAGTACACCAGGCAATGTCAGGGGTGCAAGTGTCCAAAGGGGCTACAGGAGACTCTAATTCCTTGAGGATCTTAAAGAGTTCCTTTGTGTTTGATTGTGCTAGCAATATACGTTTGTTATACATGTCTTTTTTAGCTGCCAGTAAGGGTTCTTTGTAAATAGAGGAGGCATTGGTTAGGTTGTTTTTCTTAACTAGTGATGGTATACTTTTCCAATGTGCCTCAGCCTTTCTTTTTTCTTTGTGAAGGTCTCTGAGATGTGGGGTAAACCAGGTATTAAGGTGAAGGCGAGGTTTTTGTTTGCGCACTTTTAGCGGCGCAAGGTGTTAAGGGCTTTTAGCATGGCATGATTATAGGTATCTACTAGAAATGTGGGGTCGGAGCAGGTGGTTGATGCAGTATTAAGCAGAGGGAGGATCAGCGGTAGAAGTTTCTCCATCGTGATATCTTTCTCATTACGAGTGTGGATGGGTGGGGTGAGGCTAGGTTTGGATGTTTGGGGGTTGGAGTTAATAGAGAAGATTATGTTGTGATGATCAAACCAGAAGCAAGGGGTCACAGAGATCAGGTTTGTGCACTTTTCAGGAAATGCCCACCATGGAAGCCACTCCCCCAAATGAGGGCCACCCTTCAATGTCTTACCCCACTTAAAGCACTGGTCACTCCACACAAGAGAATGGTAATATTAGCAGATACATTCATCCTACAACAGGGAGAGGCATGCCGTTATTTGAGACGGTGTAACGCTCACCTGGTATCCACGGGGACGTCACTCAGCCTGTTCTGACCTCTTACGACCTTAAACCCTTCCCTGGAGGCTATTCGACTGGAGACTGGGCCTGAAACACAGGATTGGTAGAGTTTATCTCCCTATTGTCTCTGTGCGCTTGAACCCCTTCTTCCCCGGGGTTCAACCCTTCCCTTTGATCCACAGCTCACCTTGTTTTCTTGGATAGTGTGCTCTCCGTCCTGCTTTCAGCGCAGGGGCACGTTGATTGATGCGGGCTCGTTGCTGCCTAGTTACTTCACTGGCAAGAGTCTGACAGGTAAGTATAATGAGTCTTTTGAACAGTTCTCTAACTTCGTTCCTTTACTTCCTTAGATGATGGCCGGCGTTCAGGGATGGCGTCGTGCTGCTGAGATGAGTAGCACTGAAGGTGAGTGAGAGCGCGATGCGCGATGCACCCCTTTCGTATTTGTATTGAACTGAGTTATTTTTCTGTGTCTTTTAGGTGCCGCGACGTTTTCAGCGTGGATGCCGGTTATGAAGAACAAATTCGGTGAGTAAGCACGGTATGCGGCGCCTCTAGATGTTTCCACGCTAACCTGGAGTGTCTTTTCCCTCTTGCAGATGGATGAGAAGTTCCGGAGACAGAGTTCCCCCAGAGCGGCTGGGATTCAGGTAAGCGTTTGAAGCTCGTACAGTATTTAAAAATAGGCAAAGATTTGCAGAATGCTTCTTAGGAAGCAGCGTGCCGGGATGGGAATGACACTGCCGAAGATGCCCGTAGAACAGAAGGAGCGATGAATGATGGGCAGAAGCGCAGCAAGGTAAGGCTGTTCCTAACAGTGTTCTTGTTCTTGCAGGAGCTGAGCACAGAAGAAAGATGCAGGCCTACTGGAGACCGATCCGAACACGGTGAGTGTCACGCTGCAGGGGCAGAAAACGCAAAGCATGTTTCTCAGCCTGGGCGTGGCTTAAATAGTCTCTGGGTATCCCAGCTGTCTCTGGGCTGAACCACACCCAAAAGACTAGACTTCACATGCAGTTCTGGGAACCGAAATATGTGGGGGCATCCATCCTGTCCCCATCAATGCACTACAAGTCCAATCCCCAATGTTATCCTATGGGAGTGAGTGAGTCTGGTGCCACAAGTGCCAAGTCTGACTCCAAGTGGGTCTTTGGAGGGATGGAGAGGCCCTTGAGGGCCATGTAGGTGATCGTGGCTTGGCTCCAGCCTACATCTTGGAGGCCTGGGGACATGAGGGGCAGGAATCATGACAGCACTCCCCCCCCAAGGCCCTTCTCAAGGTGGCTCTTCTGTCTGGTCCTAGTTTGGTTGGATGGTTTTGATGAAATCGTCTAAGCAAGCGAGGTGTATGGATGTACTCACAAGGCTCCCATGTCCTGTCTTGTGGACCATACTCCTTCCAGTCTACTAAGTAGTATAATTTGGATCTGACGTACTTTGAATCTAGGATGTCCTTGACTTTGAATTCTGGCTCCCCGGCGACTACTACTGGCTGTGGTGGCATTGCTAGCCGGGTCCCAGGTTGAACAGGTTTAAAGAGAGACACGTGGAACACAGGATGAATCTGCATGTTTGACGGCAAAGCTAGTCTGACCGCCACAGGATTTATCACGGAGGTGACGGTGAATGGACCCAGGTATCTTGGACGGAAAGTTTGGGTTCCTTTAATGGACACGTGTTTAGACGCCAGCCAGACTTTGTCTCCCACTTGGTAGTTGGGTGCCTTTGCTCGGTGTTGATCAGCAAACTTATTTTGGCGATTCTTAGCTTGAAGTAGGTGTTCAGCTGCCATTTTAAAGGTTTAAGAAATGGTTGTGTGCAAGGTTTTGACTGCTGGCATTTCCAGGGTTGTAGGAACGTCCAACTCAGAAGGACGTGGGTGCCTGCCATACATGGTATAAAAGGGTGTCTGCCCAGTGCTGGTGTGTAGGGAATTATTATAAGCATATTCAGCTATCCATAATAGGTCGAACCAGCTTCCTTCAGCTTAGTGTAACATGCAACGCAGATACTGCTCGAGCGTCTGATTTGTCCACTCAGTTTGACCATCCATTTGGGGATGGTGACTGGTGGATAGCCGGATGTCGATCTGGGCCATACAGCAGCATTTTCTCCAGAAGTTAGATACAAACTGAGTACCTCGGTCTGAGACCAAAACTGAAGGAAACCCATGGAGCCGTACGATGCCTTCAAGAAATACCTTTGCCAGAGTGAAAGCATTTGGGAGCCCCTTAAGAGGAATGAAATGTGCCATTTTTGAAAATAGGTCCACGACCGCAAGAATAGTGTTAAACCCTTGACTGGGTGGTAAGTCAGTAATAAAATCGATGGACAACGTGTTCCAGGGTGCTGGTGGGATTTCCAATGGTTGTAATAGCCGAGCCGGTTTCTGCTTGGATGACTTGTTTTGAGCACACACTCCACAAGATAGGATGAATTGGATAATGGGCCTCATTACGACCCAGGCGTTAAGGGTTAACGCCGTCGTTAACCCTTAACGCCTATTCTGATTTTAACGGCTGCTTTTAGCAGCCATTAAAATCCATGGCGCTAACCTGCCATGATGCTAATTACGCCACCGTAATTTACGGTGGCGTAATTAGCGCCTTCCCCACTCCCATTATGCCCTATGGGGCAAAAATGGGAATGGGGAAGGGAAAATGGGAAATGGGGATTTACCGCCCCACTCACCTTGGAATGGGGCGGTAAATCCGCCATCCACCATGGTGTAAACGTAGTTTACACCATGGTGGTAAAGTTGGCGCAATTAGCGCCTTGGTTGTAATGACCCCCTATGTCTTTACGCCACGTGGGCCGCCAATAATTTTGTTTTACCTTGGCTAGGGTTTTAGCGATTCCGGGGTGGCCCTCGATCAAGGAATCATGATAACCGGACATGACCTGTTCTCGTAGTTCTTGGTTTGGTAAGAATAAACGATTCTTGACGTAGGGCAACTGATCTTTTATCATGTAATGTTCTCCTTGCACACTCCACGCTTGTAATTGCTCCGGACTCATCAGGTTTTGGATTTCTTCATGTAATTCTTTCTGAGTTATGGTTGCTGTGATTCCTAGGAGCTTGTCACTCGGGATGATTGCTATTGAGTCAGGTGTCTGATACCCTTGCTCTTCCACCCCCATACGGGAAAGGGCATCGGCCTTCCCGTTTTTCACCCCTGGTCGAAATGTCATCACGTAGTCATATTCATTAAAAAAAAAGAGCCCAACGTAGTTGTCGTGAGGATTGGGCTTTTGCCGTTTTTAGGTACTGGAGGTTCCGGTGGTCAGTTATTACGGTGATCGTGTGTCTGGCGCCCAAGAGGTAGTGCCGCCATGCCTTAAAGGCTGACTTAATGGCCAGGAGTTCTTTGTTTGTAATAGCGTAATTGAGTTCAGGGGTGTGTAGTTACGCGACCAGAAGGCAACAGGGTGTAACTGGCCCGTTTTGGGGTCCTTTTGTGAGAGGACGGCTCCCATAGCCATGCTTGAGGCGTCCATTTCCACCAGGTATGGGAGATCAGGGCGATGGTGGCGTAAGATTGGGGCAGATGTGAATCCTGCTTTAAGTTCCTGGAAAGCCTCCTCAGCTTCTGTTGTCCACTGGAATTTTTTGTTGCTTTTCCTTTGTAATGACGTGATGGGATGCACGATTTGTGAAAATCCTGGGATGAACCGGCGGTAGAAGTTTGCAAAACCCAGCATACTTTGAACCCCCTTGAATGAATTTGGGGATGGCCAGTTCAGGATAGCATCTACCTTGTGTACATCCATTCGGATTCCATTTGGGCTGAGAATAAAGCCCAGGAATTCCACCTCGGAGACATGGAATGAGCACTTTTCGAGCTTGGCACCGAGCTGGTGTTGACGGAGTTTCACCAATACGGATCGGACGTGTTTAACGTGGTCCTGCTTTGATGCAGAATATAATATATGCAATGGGTTATCTGAACGGGATTGGCTGATGGCGCTGGCATCTAGGGGACGCTTCCCGGCAATGGTGCATGCCCTGCTTGTGACTGGAGAAGTTGCCGGCTTAAATCATCAGTGCGTTCTTTGGCTACTATCAGCTCTCTCCTCAGGGTGTTGGTCTCCTGCCTGGCTGCATGTACTTCGGAACGTAGCTGCCCCAACATGTCGGCTAACTGGTCGGTTTCTGACGTTTCCATGATGCCCAGGTGAATTTTGATGTGAGGCTTTGCGTTCTGTAACGTTCACCTGGTATCCACGGGGACGTCACTCAGCCTGTTCTGACCTCTTACGACCTCAAACCCTTCCCTGGAGGCTATTCGACTGGAGACTGGGTCTGAAACACAGGTTTGGTAGAGCTTAACTCCCTATTGTCTCTGTGTGCTTGAACCTCTTCTTCCCCGGTGTCCAACCCTTCCCTTTGATCCACAGCTCACCTTGTTTTCTTGGATAGTGTGCTCTCCGTCCTGCTTTCAGCGCAGGGGCGCGTTGATTGATGCAGGCTTGTTACTGCCTAGTTACTTCACTGGCAAGAGTCTGACAGGTAAGTATAATGAGTCTTTTGAACAGTTCTCTAACTTCGATCCTTTCCTTCCTTAGATGATGGCCGGCGTCCGGGGATGGCGGCGTGCTGCTGAGATGAGTAGCGCTGAAGGTGAGTGAGAGCACAATGCGCGGTGCACCCCTTTCGTATTTGCATTGAACTGAGTTCTTTTTCTGTGTCTTTTAGGTGCCGCTACATTTTCAGCGTGGATGCCGGTTATGAAGAACAAATGCGATGAGTAAGCACGGTATGCGGCGCCTCTAGATGTTTCCACGCTAACCTGGAGTGTCTTTTCCCTCTTGCAGATGGATGAGAAGCTCCGGAGACAGAGTTCCCCCAGAGCGGCTGGGATTCAGATAAGCGTTTGAAGCTCGTACAGTATTTAAAAATAAGCGAAGATTTGCAGAATGCTTACTAATGCCTTTTTTCTGTTCTTTTCCCTTTTCCTTGGGAAGCGGCGTGCCGGGATGGGAATGACCCCGCCGAAGACGCCCGCAGAACAGAAGCAGCGATCAATGATGGGCAGAAGCGCTGCAAGGTAAGGCTGTTCCTAACGGTGTTCATGTTCTTGCAGGAGCTGAGCACAGAAGAAAGATGCAGGCCTACTGGAGACCGATCCGAACACGGTGAGTGTCACGCTGCAGGTGCAGAAAACGCAAAGCATGTTTCTCAGCCTGGGCGTGGCTTAAATAGTCTCTGGGTATCCCAGGTGTCTCTGGGCTGAACCACACCCAAAAGACTAGACTGCACATGCAGTTCTGGGACCCGAAATATGTGGGGGCATCCATCTTGTCCCCATCAATGCACTACAAGTCCAATCCCCAATGTTATCCTATGGGAGTGAGTGAGTCTGGTGCCACAAGCACCAAGTCTGACTCCAAGTGGGTCTTTGGAGGGATGGAGAGGCCCTTGAGGGCCATGTAGGGGATCATGGCCTGGCTCCAGCCTGACATCCTGGAGGGCTGGGGACATGAGGGGCAGGAATCATGACAGACGGGCACCCGCCACAGCAATTCCAGTGCCTAGAGGTGGCCAGTTGTCGGGTGTGTGGTAACTGGTGCAGCGTATACACCTTTTGCCTTGCATTACATACATATATGCATGCACACCTCTAGAACTCAATATTAGGGGGACAGAATAAGGGGCACAAATAGCAGAAAGAGGGCAGGGGTGCCACATTAAATGATGGGCAACAGGGCCAACTGGTTTAAGTGAACATATAGTTTTTTATGCTGATTTTAAAAAAGCGACATGCAAATTCAGATTAGATTTAAGACTACAAGTTTTCGATCAAGTTAATATGCACCCTAAAAATGTAACTCATGTTTGACAATTGCAATAAGGCCCTATAAAAAAATTTCAGATTTATTTAGTGTTACAAGTGTTTTACTATGTGTTTTTCATTGAACACAATTAAATTCTTGGTCTCCTTCCTTTTGGTCTGTTTCTCTGGGTGTGTTTCCCACTCCGGTCACAATGGTGAAGAACCTGGGTGTCTACATCACATTCTATGGCGGCACAGGTGAGTGCAGTATGCCAATCTGGTTATTTCTTTCTATGGGTTCTTTGTAAAATCTTGCCACTTCTTCCTAGTCGCCTGCATCTGCCTGTGGTGGCTGTGTTGATTGTTAGCAGGATTGATTGTTGTAATGCCCTTTTTTTGGCCCAGTCGGTTGGTTTGATCCGCCGGCTGCAACTGCTCCAGAACCTAGCTGCCCGGCTGGCTACTGCCATCCCCCATGGCGTGCATATCAGCTCGGTATTGCGCCATTTGCATTGGCTTCCAGTGCAGCAGTGGATTACTTTTCAGTCCTTATGCATTGTCCATTGGTCGGTCTACCAGGTTAGACCCATATTTCTTCAGGAGAACTTTTAGCCCTGCATTCCCAATCAGACTCTCTGCCCCAGTAGCGACCGTTTGGTTATGGTTCCTAGATTTCCCCTTCGGAGAGTTGGCGGCAGGGCTTTCTCTGTAGTGGCTGCCAAGTTGTGGAATAATCTACCTCTTAAACTAAAGTCCACCGAGAACCATTTAACCTTCCGTCGCCTACTTAAGACCATTCTTCTCTGCTGATTTCTCCCTTCGCTTGATTAAGGCTTTCTGTGTACTTCCTCGTGCAAAGATGCCCTTGGGTGTATGTGCGCCCTACAAGTGTACCTAACATAACATAACATCATCACATGTTCCTCTAACTTTAAAACAATTACTGAAAAACTGCATAACAAAAGAAATTAACACTTGCAAATCCACTCCACTCTTCCCTTTTATGATGTACTTTAGCGTCCAACCTTTAGCACCCCGAGCAGCACCACAGCCAAACTTACATATTGCAACTCCACCATGATAGTACAACTGCCTTCCTTAGAGGGTCCACTCTGTACTTTAAATTAATAATCCACAATAATCTTCCATCCAATCCTGTTCTATCAGTAAACAATAAAAATGATATCACGTTTGTCGCTGGTGTTCATGGCTTGGCTATGTTGTGTAACAAGTGTTGTGTAACAAGTGTTAATACCCAAATTAATGTTAATGTAATATAATGTAAAAGCTCTTGCATAGCAGATCACTGAATTGTGTGGTGGCCTTATGACATGCATGTTGAGGATGGAGACGGACACAGGGATAAACTTAGTGAGTTTATTTGGGGGACCGCAGCAGCGGTCGCAGGGAGGATGTCTCCCCAGCAGTCACCAACTGTCTCAGTCTGACACGTGAGTTCTAGAGCTGAAACGCAGGGGGCTCAAGAACTTGTGTACATAACATAGCCCCATAGGAAAATAAAGGGAAAGGGGTGGAGCAAACAAGGATGTACTTTAAGAGGGAAAGGGGAACAATTATGATATAACTAATGATAATAGATTTTTAAAAAGGTAAATATACTCTGTAAATTTTAATAGTAAATATAGTCTGTGTAACAACAAGGAACTCTCCTTCTCACTAGTAGATGATCCTCCTCTTCCATTCCCATTGGATGTTGTGGCCATGTTGTGACTGGGTCTTGGAGTAAACATGTCATCACTTGCACTATCTTCATACTTCCTTTCCTGGGTAGTAAGGGCATCTGATTTATCCCCCTGTAGAGATCCAGTTCCTACCCTTTCTCTTGAAGCAGGGACAATGTCATCACATGACCATTTTGTGCCATCCTCAAGTTGGACACTTTTCCATCCCACATCCTTTATTTGCTGTTTTTCACAGTATTTTGATAAACCCTTCAATACTGTTTGTGGGTTTTTTACTTGCACAAAATCTCTTATTTTATATGATGCATTGCGGACACCCTTTACCTTGTCATAATGCCCCTTGTATTTGTGTTGTTTCTCTTGCACTTTCTTCAGTATGTTTTCCATGTCTATGTTTTTAACATGTTTCTTCTCTGTCCGAAATGGATTGAATCTATTGCACAATGATCTGCCTCTCATCATTACAAATGGTCTGACGCCTGTAGAGGAATGTGGTGTCACCCTATATGTGTTTTTTTTCTTTCAATATATCTTTCCATGGTAAAGTATTCACCACTACCAGCACTATTGTGTTCTTTTATTTCTCCATTCATTCGTTCCACTAGAGCATTCTCCATGGGGTGGTAAAGTAATGTGCATCTGTGATTTATGCATCTGTGTTTAAGAAATTCTTGCATTTGATCAGACACAAACTGAACACCTTTATCAGTCACTATTTCCTTTGGGTCTCCTTCTCTGTTGAATACTTAATTTTGCTTGAAAGTTATCCTCCAAAAATTGGATAACTTTTCCAGTGTTGATGTACACTTCTGTTGCACCCCATTCTACCCATTTCGAAGTGTAATCCACTAGGCAAATAATGAAGATCTTGTAATCTCCTCATGTTACAAATGGGTCGGTGATATCCAATGCCAGTGTGCACCACAATTTATCAGGTATTTCTATTGGAATTAAAGGCGTCTTATATGTTTTTTTCCTCAACTTCACTCATCATGCTTGGCCACCAATATCTTTCTCTTAGACGTGTTTTGGTAAGGTTCTTACCCAAGTGTCCTTTGTCTGCTCACCTCTGAGTAGGCATCCTTGATCCACACATATTTCACTGTTCAATTGGGAATATCCTTGACATTTGTGTTCCTTCTCTTTCCATCCTTCTTGAACCATGCGTTTTAGCCATATCATCTCTTCATTTCCTTTTTTCACCTCGTCCCATTCATCTTTGGAAATTGCTGGTTGGATATTTGCTATGATGCATTCTTCTCTATCATCTTGTGGGATACATTGACCCACTCAGCAGAATTCCCATCCATAACCAAGATACACTTCAGCAGTTAACAGCAATATGGCTGCGCTGGCTCATTTCAGCACCACTGCCTTGCATCAAAACTGCGTTTTGCAGCTACAAAATGATGGCTGCACTGTTTTGCCAAGCACCATTGGGCAAGTTGGAACAGGGAGCACACTGTGAAAGGCTGCAAGGGTGTGTTCTGGTGTGTACTAAAGAAGCAGAGTGAAAAAGCATCTGTTCTACA
Source organism: Ambystoma mexicanum (assembly GCF_040938575.1). NCBI lineage: Eukaryota > Metazoa > Chordata > Amphibia > Caudata > Ambystomatidae > Ambystoma > Ambystoma mexicanum. The sequence goes on from NC_090925.1 coordinate 639,227,419, forward strand.
TTACTCTGCGTAATGGGCTGCAAAACAATGTTGGGAAGTCAGAAGGAAGAGAAAACCTTTTGAAATGGTCAGCCAGCAGACTTCACCATGTGTTAAAATGCGCTTTTGCAAATAAGGAAACATGCCTGTTTTAAAAGTGTATTGTTGAAAGAAGGCCCTGTCTTGGCCTAGCAATGTAAAGGGGGTTTTGTGGGGAAACATATATGGGATGCTTTATTTCAACAGGCTTGCTGCTGATTCAAAACAAAATAAAATAAAGAAATAAAAGGTTTTGGCTATGCTAGACAATTAGCCAAACAGGGTTCTACTATGGCTCAAGGAACAGTTGGGGGCTCGGGGCTTCCCCCAACAGGAGCCACAAGGGATTTCTGGGACAACTACATGTTAACTGTTGCCTTTTGAAACTTTGAATGGCCAAGAGAATATAATATCGCACGCTCGTCAGACTTCTGTCTGGGTTTCAGCTTGAGACAATAGATCTGGGACATCTACGTGCGACTTTTGGAAGTGACAACCATCAGTCACTCAAACAGAGGTAATTTCAGGGCAGCCCTGGGCTAAACTGACATTTGGTGGTAGCCTGAAGAAAAAAATGGTCCCAGTTGGAGGACAAAGGCCACCCCGTTTTGGCTCAAAAGACTAGTTTATTAATAGAACTTGGAGACTTTTATCTCCGCAATTGGATAACGCAGAAATGCGAAAGTTTCACAGTTTAGATGCAATTTTGGTGGCTTTAAATTAAGATATGGTAGCTTTCACTGGCATATAAAGGACAGAAATGGCAGAGAATTGGATATTCTGAGGAAAGCATACATGATGCAACTTTCAAATTTAATATTCACATGCCTTATGATAATATTTACACATGTATAAAGTTATAAGTTATAGAATTTTAGGTAAAATAATTTTATTGAAAATGACAAAAAGCTATTAGACAGACAAAACAAAGTCCTAGAAATGTGATAATTGGACTGCCATGCTCTGGGTGAAATATGTAACCTGCCTATCTAACTTGCCAAAAGGCCATGCCTGTACAAATATGTGATTTATGTTAAGATTGATTTTTAGCAAAAAGGACTGTGGGATGGATTTTCACCTTATAAAATACAACCTCATAAACTGAGTCTCCTCCTTGAGGAGGTGATTAATTTAGGCTGACCTATCCGGTTCTTGGGGGTAGGTCTAGCCTAGTTCTGCCCAACAATATACCCAGTGATGTCACCCGCTTTATAAAAGGGGTGGGAGCTCACAGGGACAGGACACTCTCTCCTGAATTTCCAGCGCCTGCGTATCCAGACATTACAGATCCACCTTTGCAAGATTCCAGACTCTACTGCCTGTCTCGCCAGCAGTCACCAACCATCTCTGTCTGACACACGATTTCTAGAGTTGCCACACAGGGGGCTCTAGAACTTGTATACAAAACAATGTAGTTCTATCAAAACAAAAGAGGGGGTTGTTATAAGGGAGAGGCGAGTACTAAGCATGTGGCATGCATGAGTGTGGGCAGAAAGTACCTGAGTCCTGAGGGCTGGAATGGCACTATGTGGTTTATAGCATTGACACTTTTACATATGTTCTATCTAGAAGGAAAACTCAAGATCTATAAAATGACAGCATTGGACATTGGGAGAGCCTTTGGCAGTGCCCAGTATGTGAAAGAGCGAAAGACATAGAAGGCTTTGCAATGAGCTCTGAGTTTCTCCCTGCGGTTCCTGTAGTGGGGATGGTGTTAGCAGCCATGCATCTTCTGTGTGTGTTATATTCCTTGTGTAGTTTAAATGTGATATTATACTGAAAGGTTGAGGAAGGGGGAGGTGATTTGGGGCTACTGAGGAGTCCTTTTAGAATGTAATGGTTAAAATGAACCAGTTATGTTTAATCTGTGTTATCCACCTAGATAACATGTTGTTACTGTTCTTGGTTCCATGTAATGAGACTGTGCGGAGGTGTCAATGTCTTATGTTTGATGTGGGAAAGAGTTGGAGAGACTGACCAGGGTTCCGATATCCAAAGTGTTCTTGATTTAAGTGTTGTGAACAGGAATATTGCACATGTCAATGAAGCCGACCCGGATTGGTCTGTCTCTATTTCATCCTGTCTGCAAGGGTGGTGCTCTGATCAGTCTTTGCGTCCAGATTTGTGATGGCTTTTATGTTGGTTAAATATGAATGGGCCATCCCTTGGGAGTTGCAGGACCATGCTGGTTCATCAGTGTGGTTCTGGTAAGTCTTACGCCCGCAACCTGTCATGCATAGATTTTGCAAAATTATGCCTGGTCCATCCTGTAGAGGGTGTCATGCTCTTTTATCTGTTATGATCTAGTAAACAGCCAGGTTTTGAGAGATTTTCTGAAGAATAGGTGATTGTGATCTGTGTGCAGTCGCCTGAGCATTAAGTTCCACGGGTTGGTTGATAGGAAAGAGAAGGAGGATCTTGAAGCTACTGAATGTGTCCATTTCTGAAGGATGAAGGGCAAAGTCAACTGGGCATGGACCTAGCTTCTGAAAAAACAGAACACTTTATAAGTCATAGGGGGAAGAACCTGGCAAGGGAAGCAGATTGCAAGGGAACAATATGAGGGAGCGGGGAAGTAACAAAGGGGAGTGAGAGGGTGGGCGACTTGGCAACAAGGGATCTACAAAAAAGCAAGGGGAGAAAACGGAGGGGGGCAGATTGGCCAGTGTCGGGTTACGTGGGGAGTGGCGGGTGTGTTGACCTAAGTGTTAGGGAGCAGCCGCACCTTTAAGAGGGTGGTCTTAAACTCCTTTTTAGTTTGAAAAAAACTGCGAGCAAAACCCCTGCACTGCAATCGCTAAACTGCCTACCGGTAAACAGTGAAAGGTTACAGCTTTAAATCTTGAGGCTTGACTACCTCACTGGGTATACTGAGGTCAACCTTACTGCAGCATCATTCAAGCATAAACATTTACACGGCTAAGTCTTGGTCGCAGGTGGGTTAGCTGCATGCGAACAAAAGAAAAGCTGTCAAATGTTGAAATTATAATAGAGGTGGGTGAGGTGATTGAGGTCAGTGGGAGTAGAGGGAGAGAGAGGGTGAGGAGGGTAAAGTGTAGGGTTAGGTGTAGTATAAGATGGGTCCTGGCCAATGATGACTGTGCCATCGTGGGATGTACTAGTGTCTCCTTTAATATGTTCCTTGTACATTACATCAGGTACATACGGTCAGGTACACATAAGTTAAGGGCAACATGCACCAGCATCCTCTCTCAGGATCTGCCCGTGTTGAAAAACGCCTTCTACAGACACCTCTTCAACTAGAGGGAGCTATTCATAACACCACTCACCACATCATACAACTATCCATCATACCACATTAAATAAGTCAACCATTTTCTTCACTAACACGTCAACATGTCATACAATTTCAATAAATTTGCATTTCTACCAACAATGCATTCTATTCTTAAACTTCCAAGTTCTCTACCATGAATAAAAGTTCCACCTGTAAAAGCAAAATCATTAGTGTGGCAAAATTTCACAAATCACGTTTCTGAACTCCATTTACTGCAAAACTAACCAGTCCAGACTGCCTATTAATCTTTAAAGTCCATCTGTGGGAAAAAAAAAACTGTTAAACATAACTTTTACTATTAAGTCATAAATATCCACTTCACTACTGTGCAATCCTAATAGAGGCCATGATTCCCAAATTCATCCAGTGCACACAAAAACAGTTGCACTCACCATCTCATCACATTCATCATAGAATATCTACAGGCCTCACATCACTACTACTATAGCAACTAGTAACACTGACCAAAACAAACAAACCAATTTGTCTTCATTGCTGCTCCTCCTGTCAGCATCAACTTAAAACAAAAGTACCTTTGGGGACACGGCCCCTTTTCCGACTGGTCTCTTGACCAGCCCATTTCCAATAACTCTGCCAGTACTCTTCTGTGAATGCCCAGCGTACTGCAGTTGTTCGTCGGCATTCGCTTCATTTTCTTTATCTTCTACATTGCCCAACACCCTAGCAGTGCTGCCCACGAGCAGCACCCACAATGAGGTAAGGCTTCCTCTCCAGCTCACTCCTTAAGCCTCACAGTACTGAATCAGCAACGCTGTGCTTTACTCCTGTAGTGCTTTCATTCCTCCGCAAAGTCACATTTCGAGCTTCTCAGCCCTTCCAAAGTGCTGCCATGGGCTGAAAGCGCTCTGCTAGAGGACATATAAGCCCCTTCAAAGCGCTGCAATGGCTCCAAGCCCCTTCATTACTGCAACTGAGCTCCAAGCCCCTCCAATGCGCAGCAATGGAATCCAAGCCCCTTCATGTTATGGGGCCTCACCCCCATCCAGGCACTAATTCTTCACAGCTCCTTTATCCAATGTCCCTTTTGCCTGCTGGCTGGCACCTCGCTGGCACCTGGTCCTGGCCCTGCCCTCTACATCCAGCACATCCAGTGCTGTCCTTCTCTGCACCTACTAGCAAACAGTGCTGCCCCTACCTGAGAGAGGATCTTCTTCTTTGGTTGGGGGCGGTGCATGTGCCTTCCTTTGTGCTGTCCCCCAGCACAGCCAGCATCCTCATCGCCATTGTAAAGATGCGTCCTGGCCAATGATGACTCTGACATCCTGGGATGTACTAGTGACTCCTTTAATAAGTTCCTTGTACATTACATCAGGTACATAAGGTCAGGTACACATAAGTTAAGGGCAACATGCGCCAGCATCCTCTCTCAGGGGTCTACATCTCCAACTGACTCTCACAGATCACCACTCATACATCAACATTCTCTCAGGCTGCATTCTCCGTCACTCACTCCAACATTCCATGCATTCTACTCAGGGTCCAGGTGAAGCTTAGTCACCACATGTAGCTTGCAATTTCTGTACCTTTTCTGCATGGGAGAAGCTTTCACTACTACAGCCCATGCACTCATTCGCCCTTTGCTGCACTAAGCCTAATTTCTTCTCTTGCAGGCAGAGATCGAAGGCACTTGAAATAATCCTGCCTATGAATTAATGACTATTATTTTTCATGAACCGGCCCCTTCTACTCCTAGACTTCCCTTAAACGTTCTGTAGTTGTGTCTCAGTGGGGGTGCAGTCGACTGCTGAGACACCGTTTTTCCAGCCCTTTTTTAGTCCTGGAAATATCCCACCTGTCTGGAAGGAATGCTATGGGCCCCGAGGACTGACCCACTGCTACGTCTTGACGTGATGTATAAAATGCAGAAGAACGCTCTTCAGTTGTGCCCTTAAGTGCTTAGATGTTCAAGCCCTTGCTTTGAGGACACTTCATTCAGTATTCTTGGCAAGCAATTGTAGTTTTAGTTTCAGGCCACAAAGGTAAGTTTATAAGTACCAGAATGCAATGCGATGATGGGAAATGGTTCAGCATCTCACACCGAACATGCGCTACTTTGAGATGTCTTTAATCTTCCTGCTGGTTCATACATGTCATAGTCACCTGTTCTTAGATGTTGTTTGATGAAGGCACGCAGCTTCTTATGCATGATATGCATACAAGCAAGAGACAGCAATCCTTTAGTGAGAAAACATCATTCAAAGTTCAACCACGTACTAGTGTGCACGCCGCAAAAGACTAGCTGCTTGTGACTAAAATAGACGACATTCCCAGCTCAGGTTCAAATAATGCATAGTTATAGATGGTGTTTAGCAGAATAGCTTTACTCCCGCCTCAGTTTTAAATACACTACCATCCAAAACAGTCAGTTTAACAGAAGAGATCTCACTCCTAGCTCAGTTTCAAGTGATAGGTAGTCAAAGGCAGTGGGCCTCATTACGAATGTGGCGGAAAGGCAACAACGGCGCCGGTAGTGCTACCGGCGCCGTTGTTACCTCTCCGCCACATTACCAGTTCTGCTTGCCAGTGCCGCATTGCACGCGTGGTCTGGCCAGGCGTGCAGTCCGGCACCCGCGAGCAGAACTTGTGATTGCAGCGGCGCCGGTGCAACCATGCTCCCGACCCCCATTCTGCCCTATGGGGCAGAAGGGGGATCGGGAGGCCGGTCATACCAGCAGCCGCGAATGGGCAATTACCGGCCCATTCATCTTGTAATGGGCCGGTAATGGCCGATTCGCTGGTGCCGGGGCCGGTAGCGAGTGTGCCCTTAATAAGGGCACGGCTACCTCCAAACTCGTAATGAGGCACAGTATGTTGAACAGATGAGACATCACCTACAGGCGTCAAGTACAGGGGAATGTGGGGCAACTGCCCCCTTAGTTCTTTAACAATAGTGAGAAGACCTCATTTTTCCCAGTAGAGATGTTTAGTTTTCATTTTCTGGGTGCCCATCCTAAATGAATCTGTGTGCAGTGTCCGTGTGGCTGGATATGAAACACTATTGGCTTTAAAAAGCGTCATCACAAGTAGGGTGGTATCCCGAAGGTAAATCCACCAGGGTACCACCCAAAGCAATTGGCGTTACCACAACTTGGTCCGGCGCTATTAGCGCCGGATCCCAAGTTGCGGTTGGGTGGTAAGTCCCAATTTACATAGGGTCCATTGGACCCAATGGGGCATTTTTTGCGCAATTATAACCGAAATAATACCGAAGTGGTAATTGTGCAGAAAATGGGCTGATGTGAATGCTCCGAGGTTTGCCAAAACTCGGGATTGGGCGGAGCGGTAATGTGGCGGTAATAGCATACTGCTGCTTTTATACTGCTCCACCCAACCTTGGATGAGACTCAAAGTCATGTTCAAGAACTGCGCTGTTGGTAATGCAGTGATTTTGAGCGCAATCAGGAATTAATATTTAATTTTGAATTCTTTAAGGTAGAGTGTCATGTCCTAAAGTAAAAAGCTACCAAGGTAGCTCGGTAGGTTGAGTGACTGTTCCTGAGATGTTATGTTTAAAGCTGGCTGTAAATCTTATGCTTTTTTCAATTCCTTATAAAAGAATAGGTGCTGTAAATTGCACTGTTTGGTCCTGATGATGGGCTGGGCTGGATGTTGGCTCATTTCACAGTGGGGATGCAATACTTGCTAGTATAGGATGAGGGTTTTTCATGAAGTTGAATTCATCTTCTGAAACTAATTCTCTGTAAACCAATGTGTATTCAAATTGTTCCATTCTTTTATTAAGTCTGGTAAGGGATTATTGGTGAGTTTTTCATAAGTATCCCTGATGAAGGCGTGATATAGCCTTCAAAGGAGTGTATCACTGACTGCACGTTTATTTCTACAAGCCTATTTTGCACACTTGCCAGCACTGCGAGCCACATAGAGCTCTTGCTGGACTTCGCTTGCGCTCGCCTTCAGGAGGAGGCGGAGCCTGGCAGCAGCCACGAGACGGATCACGTGACCTCTTGGACTCGTTTTAACTCGGCTGCAAGCGCCCGAGCGGCGCGTGATATAGCCTTCAAAGGAGTGTATCACTGACTGCACGTTTATTTCTACAAGCTTATTTTTCACACTTGCCAGCACTGCGAGCCACATAGAGCTCTTGCTGGACTTCGCTCGCGCTCGCCTTCAGGAGGAGGAGGAGCCTGGCAGCAGCCACGTGACGGATCACGTGACCTCTTGGACTCGTTTTAACTCGGCTGCAAGCGCCCGAGCGGCGCGTGATATAGCCTTCAAAGGAGTGTATCACTGACTGCACGTTTATTTCTACAAGCCTATTTTGCACACTTGCCAGCACTGCGAGCCACATAAGCTCTTGCTGGACTTCGCTTGCGCTCGCCTTCAGGAGGAGGCGGAGCCTGGCAGCAGCCACGTGACAGATCACATGACCTCTTGGACTCGTTTTAACTCGGCTGCAAGCACCCTTGCGGCGTTAAGTCTGGTGGGGACAAGCCTGCTGGCTGTTGTGCGGCTGTTAGGCGCTGGTGGCTCATTTTGAAGAGGGACTGCAGAGGTATTCCCTCTTTGATCCCTTCCAGACACTTCCTTTTATTGCGAGTTTTTATTGATTGTATTCAAATAGCATTTTGCTTCCTGTAAATTATTATGGTAGGTCGTAAATTTACATTGAAAACCGGCATGCCTAGTAATATGGTGTGTCAGGAGGCCGCGGTAGCCGGTTCATTATTAAAACAATCAACTTTACACTTTGCAAGTTCCACTGGTCTGAAGCATCAACGCTCAAAATGTTTCTCATCTGGGGTTGGTTGTCAAAGTATGTATGAAACCCTTCCTAGTGAGACAATGATTGTTGTCTCACAAGGGGTACCAAGGGTTCCCCCGTTTTTGACTAGCTGTGGGGCCCAAGAATTACCATCTGTAGTAGCCGATGGTGCTTCCAAAGTCCCTGACTGTAATATCCCCGTTCAACCAGAAGTTCCTCTATCTACTTCAGGTGTGGAGATAAGCCATAGCCATCCAGAAGGTTGTCCAAATAAACATTCTATTACAGAAGTCACTGACACAACCTTAGAAGCCGCCTGTCTTGCAGGCGAAGTACATGCTGATGTGCATCAGAAAGCTTCCAGCCTTGATGTGGCCAAAGCAGCTAGTGACATAAATAATAGTAGCACTTCACAAGGCACACCTAACGCAGCCTCTCCCATGAAGCCTGAGTTGTGTTTAGTGGCCGCCCAAGTGCAACTACGTCACGCCGATGAGCAACTCTGCATCACAGGGGAGATTGATGAGGATGCCTTAGAATTCATGAACATGTCTAACAACTCTTCTTGTCCCACATCCGATGTGTTATATATATGTTCAAATACAGGGGATGTAATACAATTACAAGAAGATATGGCACATAATACTACCGTTATACCTGCAAAAAATTCGCTTTCTCGACAATCAACATCCAGTAATTCTCCAGCCCCAGTTATCTTGAACACATCCCAAACTGATATTGTAAACGAATCACTATCTTTTATAGCGCCCACTCCTCGTCGAACACGATGTCGGGAAGTCGACAAGACGTCAGAATTCTTCATAGAAAGAGCACAGGACAAGCGTTTCTCATTTCTGGAGGCCCCAGCACTGAATAATACCTTGAGCGCAATGAACACTGCACTATTAACCATTGCCAAATTGTACGAGGCGCATTATAACAAGGTCACTCGTCAATCAATACTCACTGAGCAATTTTTTAATAAGGATCAGGTCGGTGAAAATAATAACTCTACACCTAATGTCCCAATAAATTCTAGTAATCTAATGACCATAGACCTTGTAAACCAGACTCAAGAGACTGGGTGTCCACAAATTGCGCAAATACTAGTGGTTGAAAAAGATAAATCCATCATCTTGGAAGGTACCACCAATGCATGCCATCTTCTACCTGCACAGATTAATAGTGATGATGCCATACAATCATCAAATAAAAGTATTCCAACTTTGAATCTCACAAAGAGCCTGCATATATTTTTGAATTATTTGCGCCAGCTGTCACCAATCCCTTATCCAAATCCACTACCTCTCGTCGTTCGAGAAAGGATTGGAAAAGAATGAAAAAGTCTGTGCAAAAAACAAATTCTTGTGTAAAAGTTAGTGAGACTTCCCGAAAATGTGTTAAAATTCCATCTCGACTAGGAAAATCTGTATCATCATCTGCTCCTGAAGTCCAAACTAGTTTGACCCTAGTGGTAATACCTCATCAGCCACTTGATGATCTTATAGCTTTCGCAAATCAAGCTATTACTACTCCTACCATGCCACCACTTATGTTTCAAAATAAATCTGGGCCTGATTTGCATTTGCCTTTTGACTCAAGAGTTTCAATAAGCAACATGCAATCTACGCCAGCAGTCACTGCATTAAATTCTAGTGTACAGGTTGATTCAGTTATTGCACAACTAAGAGAAGAAATAAGAGCTTCGATTAAGGCCTATGCTGCGCACTCTAGCTTGACGTCGCATTTGACTCTGCCCTCTTGTGTTGATCAAATACAGGACATGGTGAATCCAATTATACGGTCATCTATGAGTCACAGTGAACAACTTCCCATTTTAAACCCTACTGTGGCACATTTATCCAATGGCTCACATGCAGAGAATGTGCAGTTTAATTAAGCTATTTTTGTAAAATCTGCACCGATGCAAGTAGCTTCTGAATTAAATGATATACCAAGTAATGATTTGCATATTGAATATGGCTCTCAAATTCCAATTTTAAAACAAGATCTAGAAGAATACATTAAAGCCTCCATTGAATCATGTTTTGCAGAATTAAAGGCCACCCGTCAGGACCATAAATTATCACCTGCAACTCTTATTCCGAAAACAAATATGTTGCACCAAAATTCAAAATTATCAAATAAACAGTTGACTCATGCTCTAACCAAACCCATGTCCTGTGACACAAGTATGCAAAAGTCAATAATGAGTCCACAAAATTTGGGTTCTAATGTCAAATTGCAATTATACTAATTGAATATGAAATGTCGTGCAGCTCCTTATTCGGCATATGTACTTAATAGATCAAGTGTATTGAACATCTGCGCTGATATTATGATTCTCAAAGATCTGTCCACTACCGACATTGAATTCATCGAGTTTGTTAATCAAGATGACTTGTCAGAAGTGAAGATATATGTGCGCTCAGGTCTAGTGTTTAACATGTTGTGGCAGGCGCGAATGTCATTATTTGACTTAGGATTTATTTTGTCACAAGATATTAAACCAGTCATTGAAAAAGCGGAGAAACTCCAGGTTCCAACATACCAATCTAAACAACATTCTATTTCTCAAAGTTTAAGCTCTTATCATGCCCCAATGGTTATGGGACCCCAAGAGTATGTGAAGCAATCATAACTATCTCCTAGGGAAGACGTTTTTTCCTTGCTGTGCTGGAATACCAGAGGTCACACTCATTTTATAAATTCAACCACAAATGATTTGCATCAATTTGATATCATAGCTTTGCAAGAGACATGGCTTACATCTCCCCAATTTGTGCGTCGCATACAATTGTCTCTTCATTTGCGGTGAAAAAATCTATGGGACGGCCCTCTGGCGGCCTGATGATAGCAGTTAAGCATAACAGTTCTTTTAAAGTGATCCAGTATCCCTCTTTATCCCCGTATTTCCAAGTGGTGAAACCAACTCGGGGTACGGCGAGTCTAGCCATTATTAATATATATTGGAGTAGACAGAATATAACGGAGGAGATGTTTTTCATGCACTTGACCCTACATTTAGATAAATTAATTGCAGATACGAGTATCATGTGTTCTATTGTTCTCGGTGACCTAAACTTACATATTTTACCAATGGGCAATAGTAGGTTTGGGAACGATGAGCAAAAGTGGTGCTCTATTATGAAAGAAAGGGGGTATGTGATGGTAAATAACACTGTAGCCGGTGATGTCCTGGCCAGTGTAATCTGGTCCTCCGGTTCTCGGCAGGCAGTTTTAGACTATATCTATATAAACAAGAAATGCTTACCTCAGATGCAGTCCATGAATGTGATTCCCTCGATAGTGAGTGATCACAATAAACTTGTTATGTATTTTGATTTTGCAGTGGGGCATCATTTGTTAGATCAAAATAAATACCCATACTCTCTCAAAGTGAATAACAGCGGAACCCGTTTGTGTTGGAATTCAATGACGTTGAATCAACTTAAGCGGGATTTGATCAACTCCTACAGTCCCATATCTTCCAAAGATTCGCAATGCTATGTCACTATGATGCAAAATTTCAGGCAACTAAAAATGCCGGATTCTAGCATCAGACAGAAGCTTACACATAGTTATTATGCTGAAAATCAACAAAAAAAAGCAAAGCTAAGACATGCCATACGTAACATAAGGGATTACCCAGCTGTCAACAGATCGGCAACAAAGAGATTTCTAAAAACCAGATATAGACACTGGCTGAAAGGTCATAAGTGTTTGCGATATCAAGAAGATGGAGATAATATGTTGAGGCAATTGCTCACTAAATCCACCAGTGGCATATGGAACTGCCTAAATACAGCTACACATAGGCTACAGTCTGCCGTCCTTACTTCTGCAATCCCAAGTGACAGATGGTATGAACATTTCCACATCATATGTCGTTCTCGATTCCCAGATATCCTATGGGAGCTTCAGAATATACTTGTAACGCTCACCTGACTCCCCCGGAGGCGCTGGCCTGGTTCGCGCTGCTGTGACCTCTTCTAAGGTGATCCGCAGGGTTCGGAAGACGGACTGGACCGGGCCCCCAAATCTGGCTTGTCTGGCTCGCAGAAGTATCCTTCTGTAGGCGAAAATAGGGGATTAACTGTCTGCGGGGTAATGCAATCAGCCTTCCACTTTCCCCTCTCACCCTCCTCGAAACCCTTCTGTGATTCCTCGTAGCGTCTCACCTTAGGGTCTGGAAGGACGAGCTCTCCATCCTGCTTCTGATGCAGGGGCGCGTTGGTATTCAGTTACTTCACTGGATTTTCGGATTGGTGAGAACCAAACTTGCTTGGCTTCCAGGTAAGTTTTTTGATAAGAGGTTCCCCTTGTGTCCATGCATTAATGTACTAATGCTAGTGTCTTTTTCCCCATAGGGGCCGGGGTACGGAATGCCGGGGAACAGGCACCGACCCGAGATGAGAGGTGAAATCCTTGTAGAAATCAGGTAAGTCTTTAAAGAGCGTTTTTTGGTAATGTCTTTTCATTCGCTCATTAACGCTGATGTCTCTTTTTCCCCTTAGGGGCCGGGGTCCGGAAATGCCAGGATGCGGCGTGGACCCGAAATGAAGAGGGAATGAATCAACAGGTAAGTCTTAACATGGAGATTTAGCTTTCCTTATTCCCTTCTCTCTCTCACCTTTTGTTCTGGTCTTTTTCTCCCTAGGCGCTGGGGCGTGACTGCGAATCCGGATGATCACTGCTGAACATGGAGGCGCCCTGTAAAGGTGAGTGGAATGCGGCGCTGCAGCGATCGACGCGATGAGCTTTTAAATAAAAGTCTTCCTTTTCAGGATTGTCGGCGAGATGCCTCCGGGATGCGGATTTAGCAGGTAAGGACTTTTCCTTCTTCTGTTCTCTTCTTCTCTTCCTTTGCAGGTGATCCAGGATGCTGGCAGGCGTGGCAGAAGTCAGGATGCAGGAGCAGACACGGTGAGCGTCCAGCTGCTAGATGCAGAACAACGCGAAGCACGTGTGGCTGTTCGGGTGGGGTTTAAATAGCCTTGGAAGAAGTTCCAGGTATGTATCCTTCCTCCAATCAGGTATGTATCCTTCCCCGGCCACGCCCGGATGGTAAATTAGTCCCACAGGTAAAGTAGTTCCTTTCAGGCCTCAAAGAGGCTGGGATCCTGCAGCATGGTCTGCATCAGGTAAGTGCACCCAAGCACTTCCATAATGAGCCTGGCGCCTATGGCACCAGGACTGATGTCTTTTATGAGCCTGGCGCCATAGGCGCCAGGACACTGTCCAAAGGGCCCCTATATGGGGTTGCTGGGTCCTTCCTTGGGGACTGGATGTCCGCTTTCGGGGACGCAGGGCTTGAACCGGCTCCCCGGGAGCGGGCATCATGATAGCACTCCCCCCCAAGGGCCCTCCCAAGGTTGTTCCCTCCGGGGGTTTTGGTTTGTCTGGGAAGAGTCGGTGGAATTTCCTGACTAATCGAGGTGCATGCACATGGTCGCTGGGTTCCCACGACCTCTCCTGAGGTCCGTACCCCTTCCAATCAATTAGGTAGAACAGTTTTGACCTAAACATTTTTGAGTCTAAAATGTTCTTCACTTCGAATTCGGGCTCTCCATCTATTAGAATAGGTTCTGGAGGTTTGAGTAGTCGGGTTCTGGGTACCACTGGTTTCAGAAGTGACACATGAAAAACAGGGTGAATTCGCGTACTAGCTGGTAAATCAAGTTTAACAGCCACTGGGTTAATTATTGCCGTAATAGAATAAGGTCCCAGATATTTTGGGTTAAAAGTTCGAGGCCCTTTGAGTGGTAAATGTCTGGTAGCTAACCACACTTGATCCCCAATCTGATACGAAGGTGCTTCACTCCGATGTAGATCAGCATTCTCCTTGTATTTTCTCTTGGCTTGTTGTAAATGCGTAGTTGCCTCTTTGAAGGCTTGGGTAATTGTAGAATGCAGATGTTCTACTGCAGGCATTCCGAGGTTCTGAGGTGAGTCAAGGTTTGAGGTTCGAGGGTGATGCCCAAACAAAGTATAAAAAGGACTGTGGCCAGTTCCAGAGTGTACCGAATTATTATATGCGTATTCGGCTATCCAAATAATGTCTTTACAGTTGCTTTCAGATTGCTGTAACATACACCGGAAGTATTGCTCAAGGGTCTGATTTGTCCTCTCGGTCTGACCATCGGTCTTTGGGTGGTGACTGGTCGATAATCTTACGTCGATCTGCGCCATTTAACAACATTTGCGCCAGAAGTGGGAAATGAATTGGCTTCCCCGGTCAGAGATTAGTATAGATGGGAATCCATGTAGCCGAACAATATTTTCGAGGAATTCTTTGGCTAGGACAGAAGCTGAAGGTAAACCTTTCAAAGGAATAAAGTGGGCCATTTTGGAAAACAAATCCACAATTACCAGAATAGTATTGTACCCCGAACAAGGAGGCAGGTCCGTAATAAAATCCATTGATAGGGTGTGCCAGGGTGCTGGCGGTATGTCTAGAGGTTGAAGGAGACCAGCTGGTCTTTTCTTTTGACTTTTATTTTGGGCGCAAACACCACAGGACATCACAAAAGATTTAACATCTTTTCGCCAAGAGGGCCACCAAAATTGTCGTTTCACCTTTTCCTCTGTCTTGGCAATACCGGGGTGTCCCTCTATTAATGCATCATGATAACCGGAAATAACTAGTTAATGTAATTCCTTATGTGGCAGGAATAAGCGTCCTTGGAAATAAGGTAAACCATTATCTATGGTAAAGTCTGATCCCTTTTGTATCCAATCCTGTAAGGTTGTAGGGTCCAGGAGTTGTTTCACTCTGGCTTGAATGTCTTCAAGCGTCTGTAACGAACTCATGCCTAGAATCCTCTGTTCGGGAATTATTGGTACTGGTTCTGAGTTTGTATCAGATTCTCCCATTCCAATTCGGGATAAGGCGTCTGCTTTGCCATTCTTGCAGCCAGGTCGATAGGTAATCACGAAATCAAATTCAGCGAATAACAAAGCCCATCGGAGCTGCCGTGATGACTGAGCCTTGGCGGTTTTTAAATACTGTGAATTCCGGTGATCAGTGATCACTGTGATGGTATGTCGAGCGCCAAGCAGATAATGCCGCCAGGCTTTAAAAGCGGACTTAATGGCTAACAGTTCTTTGTCCGTGATTGCATAATTAACCTCGGGTGCCTAGAATTTTCTGGACCAAAATGCTACGGGATGCAGTTGGTTGGTTTCGGGATCTCTTTGGGACAGGACAGCTCCCATGGCTAGGCTGGATGCGTCTGTCTCGACGACATAAGGGAGATCTGGACGCGGGTGTTTCAATATAGGTGCGGGGGTAAACTTAGCTTTTAAATCCTGAAAGGCCTGCTCGGCTTCTTCAGACCATTCAAAACGTTTATTTTTCCTCAAGAGTGCAGTAATGGGTTGTACCACGCGTGAAAATTCCGGGATAAACCTGCGATAGAAATTGGCAAAGCCGAGCATGCTTTGAACCCCTTTTACAGAGCTAGGTGATGGCCATTTGAGGATGGCATCCACTTTTCTTGAGTCCATTCGGACTCCTTTGGGTGTCAGGATGAAACCTAGAAACTCGACTTCTGTGGTATGGAAAACACATTTCTCCAATTTAGCAAATAGTTTGTGTTGGCGCAGTTTTTCAAGTACTGCCCTGACGTGTTTTCTTTGATCAGATTCCGAAGAGGAGTACACCAGAATGTCATCGATATATACGACAACACAAACATCGATGAGTTCCCGAAGGACATCATTCATGAAGTATTGGAAGGCAGCCGGCGCGTTACACAATCCGAAAGGCATCACCTGGTACTCGAATAATCCGTATTTAGTACGGAAGGCAGTTTTCCATTCGTCGCCTTCTTTAATTCGTACCAGATGATAAGCCCCCCGGAGATCTAACTTGGTGTATATGCAAGCGTCCTTCACCTGGTCAAGGAGTTCAGGGATCAGAGGCAGAGGATAACGGTTTTTAAACGTTATCTGGTTCAATGCGCGGTAATCGATACAAGTTCTAAGGTCGCCTTCTTTTTTGGGCACGAAGAACAAAGCCGAGGATGCCGGGGACTTTGACGGGCGAATAAAACCATTAGCTCGGTATTGATCCAAATATTGTCTCAAATGCAGATTCTCAGGTTCGGTAAGGGCATAAATCCTGCTACAAGGGGGTTGTGCACCGGGCTCCAGATCGATTTGGCAATCGTACGATCTGTGAGGAGGTAACGTGTTGGCCTGTTCCTTTTGGAAGACGTCCTGAAAGTCTTGGTATTCCGGAGGTAGTTGCATGGAGGCAGAGGTTACAGATGCTAGATTAATCTTCAGGTTTTCTGGGTAGCAGGTTTGTGTACAATCCGGGAAGGTTATTCTCTTAGCTCGCCAATCAATTCGAGGATTATGTGTCTCTAACCAAGAGATTCCAAGAATAACCTGAAACTGTGGAGCCTTGATTACATCAAACACAACACCCTCCCGATGGCCGTCGGGAACAATAAGAGTCACCTCAGTAGTGGAATGTGTTACCGGTCCAGAGGCAATTTCAGTTCCATCGACTGTGGTGATGACAACTTTGCTGGTTTTAGGACGGAGAGGGAGGTTAATCCTAGAGACCAATTCACGATCCACATAGTTTCCAATAGCCCCACTATCGATGTATGCCTTTATTGCATGCAACCGCTTAGGCTGTTCTGGATCTACGAGAACCATTGGCACAATGAAATGCGAGGTCTGAGAGTTAGTTTTAAAGCTCGGCAAGCGGAGCCCTACACTTGTCGGGCAGAGTCGTTTCCCGAAACAGAGTCTTCATGGTTTTTATCAGCGGCTCCTACAGCCTTTCGGGGTGGTTTTGCCAGGCAATCTCGTAGAAAGTGTCCAGAATTCCCACAATAAAGACATAATTTTAACTGCCGCCTCCCTTCACGTTCCTTTTGAGTTAAGGGTCCTTTAACCCCTCCAATTTGGATAGGCTCAGAGACATCAACTCCCTTGGGATTAGCATGGGTCTTGACCAACACCCGGGTCTCAAACCTGGACCGATCTGCTTTTCTGTTTTGAAGTCTGTGATCCAATTGGACCACTAAGTCTATATACTCTGTGCATTCTTGGGGCGGATTTACAACTTGGGCCAAGACATCTTTAAGTTCTCTGCGTAGGCCTCGATAAAACAATGTGACTCTTTTATCCCCTGGCCATCCCGTTTCCAGAATTATTCTATTAAAGGTTGCAATATAGGATAGGAGGTCCTGATTGCCCTGTCGCAGGGATAGAAGTTCGTCATCCAGAGCCTGCCCCTGAGAGTGTCGAGCAAATAACCTTTCCATGCTTGCTTGAAACCTTTGAAAATCACGGAGAATCGGGTCATCTTGAGTAACCAGTGGAACTGACCAATCGGATGCGCAGCCGCTGAGATATGACAATACAAAGGCTACCTTGGTCTGATCATTAGGGAAGGCCCCAGGTCTGCATAGGAAGTGCAAACGACACTGATTCATGAATACGGCGAATCGGTTGGGGTCCCCAGCAAAGCGTTCGGGTGGGGCCAGCGGCATGTTTCCAAGTAGATTAATCTGCACAGGGTTACTGGAAACCACAGGAGCGGGGTTCCCTCCGGAACCGGGTAGAGGAGTTTGCCCAGCTTGACCTTGCAAAAGCTGTCTGGCCAGGTCATCAGTTCTTTCCTTTGATATTATTAATTCCCTCCTGAGGGCATTAGTCTCTTGACGAGCAGCATGTACTTCGGCCCGTAATTCCCCCAGTAATTGGGCCAACTGATCAGTCTCAGAACTTTCCATAGCGCCTGGGTGGGAATTTGTAGGAAGGCTTCGCGTTCTGTAACGCTCACCTGACTCCCACGGAGGCTCTGGCCTGGTTCGCGCTGCTGTGACCTCTTCTAAGGTGATGCGCAGGGTTCGGAAGACGGACTGGACCGGGCCCCCAAATCTGGCTTGTCTGGCTCGCAGAAGTATCCTTCTGTAGGCGAAAATAGGGGATTAACTGTCTGCGGGGTAATGCAATCAGCTCCCACTTTCCCCTCTCACCCTCCTCGAAACCCTTCTGTGATTCCTCGTAGCGTCTCACCTTAGGGTCTGGAAGGACAAGCTCTCCATCCTGCTTCTGATGCAGGGGCGCGTTGGTATCCAGTTACCTCACTGGATTTTCGGATTGGTGAGAACCAAACTTGCTTGGCTTCCAGGTAAGTTTTTTGATAAGAGGTTCACCTTGTGTCCATGCATTAATGTACTAATGCTAGTGTCTTTTTCCCCATAGGGGCCGGGGTACGGAATACCGGGGAACAGGCACCGACCCGAGATGAGAGGGGAAATCCTTGTAGAAATCAGGTAAGTCTTTAATGAGTGTTTTCTGGTAATGTCTTTTTATTCGCTCATTAACGCTGATGTCTCTTTTTCCCCTTAGGGGCCGGGGTCCGGAAATGCCAGGATGCAGCGCAGACCCGAAATGAAGAGGGAATGAATCAACAGGTAAGTATTAACATGGAGATTTAGCTTTCCTTATTCCCTTCTCTCTCACACCTTTTGTTCTGGTCTTTTTCTCCCTAGGCGCTGGGGCGTGACTGCGAATCCGGATGATCGCTGCTGAACATGGAGGCGCCCTGTAAAGGTGAGTGGAATGCGGCGCTGCAGCGATCGACGCGATGAGCTTTTAAATAAAAGTCTTCCTTTTCAGGATTGTCGGCGAGATGTCTCCGGGATGCGGATTTAGCAGGTAAGGACTTTTCCTTCTTCTGTTCTCTTCTTCTCTTCCTTTGCAGGTGATCCAGGATGCTGGCAGGCGTGGCAGAAGTCAGGATGCAGGAGCAGACACAGTGAGTGTCCAGCTGCTAGATGCAGAACAACGCGAAGCACGTGTGGCTGTTCGGGTGGGGTTTAAATAGCCTTGGAAGAAGTTCCAGGTATGTATCCTTCCTCCAATCAGGTATGTATCCTTCCCCGGCCACGCCCGGATGGTAAATCAGTCCCACAGGTAAAGTAGTTCCTTTCAGGCCTCAAGGAGGCCGGGATCCTGCAGCATGGTCTGCATCAGGTAAGTGCACCCAAGCACTTCCATAATGAGCCTGGCGCCTATGGCGCCAGGACTGATGTCTTTCATGAGCCTGGCGCCCGCCAGGACACTGTCCAAAGGGCCCCTATATGGGGTTGCTGGGTCCTTCCTTGGGGACTGGATGTCCGCTTTCGGGGACGCAGGGCTTGAACCAGCTCCCCGGGAGCGGGCATCATGACAATACTCTCATTTTATGCTTTCAGAATAGACCAGGTAGATATCTTAACTTGCATCAAAAATCTTAGTCGATCTAGAGCGGTTGGCCCTGATGGTCTTCATAATGGCATGCTTAAAGATCACCCTTTTGAGTGGGCTTCTATTCTCCATGGAATTTTTCAACATATTTTTCAGGTTGGAGAGATTCCTAAATCATGGAAGCGTTCCATCATTTTGCCAATTTTTAAAAAAGGCGATAGGGCTGACCATACAGCTTATCGCCCTATCACCCTTCTGGACTGCCCAGGCAAAATTCTTGCCCTTCTAATTCTAAGGCAGCTCAATTTTTGGCTTGACTCAAGTGAGTCTCGTGATCCGTTTCAAACAGGGTTTCTGCCTGGGTTAGGCACTGCCATTAATGTCATTACACTAAATTCCATCATTCAAGAGGCGCGTCAACGAGGTCAGCTATTATACATGGCTTTTGTTGACTTTCGTATGGCATTTGATGCAATTCCAAGGGAGCTAATATACAAAAAACTTATGGACAGAGGTTGTCCTTGGTTTATCCTGAAGTGGGTTATCCAGTTACACACGGGCACCTCTATTCAGGTCAGATTAAATAGTGAAGGCTTATTGTCGGAACCAATAGAGACTGCACAAGGCCTTAAACAGGGCTGTATTTTGGCTTCAACAATATTTAATTTTTTATTTCTGATGTTAGACAAGTTTTTGCCTCACTCGTCACAGACTCCCCGAAACTTAATGACATCCAAATTAGGCATTTGTTGTATGCCGATGATATGGTTTTACTATCAAAGACTGTGAATGGCCTTCGTGTCCTATGGAAGGCTTTGGATCGCTATACTATGGAAAATTGCATAACATAGCGAACACCAAGGTCATTCAATTCGGCACAAAAAAACTAAAATGTGTTAATCATCAATGGCCCTTACAATGCACAACATTAGAAACCATACCATCTTATATATACTTAGGCACTTTTGTTACAAACAACATGAATATTAACGCTCATGATCAGCATGTAAAACAAAAGGTCACGACAGCCGTCTCACAGGCACGCCTAATCAAAGCCAAATACTGTAAGTTCTCTTTGGTTCCGATAATTGTATACTATAAACAAAAGTTTGTTCCAGTAATAACTTATGGAGTTGAAGCCTCACTGCAAAAAACCTATAGTTACTGGACTGCCATAGAAGGTGGCTACTGGAAGCGAGTTTTACCTATACCACTTTCCTATCCTATGTGCATTGTGAGATATGAGTTGGGTTTAGTGTCCTTATATGCCATTTGTAAATGGAAAATGTGTTCACTTTATAGAAAATGTCTCATGGCAGGTAATAAATCCGGTTTGATTAAAGTCATTGCTAAATATCTCCTACAGTCAATGGATGAATTTCCCTTTAGTTGGAGGCAAATAGCGCAGGAGATCATTAGTGAAACCGGGTTCACAGTGACACTACTGATGGACAACCCAAATAGAGCAAGAATACGATTATGGGAGTACGACTGGATACAGACGCGATGCGCGTGCACCCGTCATCAGGTTTTTTCAGATACTCCATTCAATATGAAACGCTATGGTGCACTTGAAAGTTACTTAGCCTTGTTTCCTAGCCCACGATTGCGTGATGATTTCCTTCATTTTCGATTGAATCTCTGGCCCACAAACGATCGATCTATTATATAAATGGAAATTGTTATCTGAGAATGAGCGCCTATGTCGGTTCTGTAAGGTCTCTATAGAAACTTTGAAACATCTGTGCTCAGTCTGCCCTGCGCTACTAATGCAAAGAATCAAGCATATGAAACCCTTGTTGATAGATCACATAATACTTACCAGTGATATATTGTGGGAGCTGCTATTTCATACTAATAATCAGCCATTCAGATATGCAATATTGAACTTTTTATGCTGTTTGAAATTGACAGACCAAAGGTTGACTCAGAGCAAACTATGATCGTATGTATTTTCTTCCTGTGATTACCATCTGAATAAGGTTGTATAGTCTGTTGTTTGTAATTTTAATTGCTCAAAGAAAGAAAGAAGAGATGTTGTTGTTGCTTTATACAGTGAGTGTGATGTAATAAGTTGACTTGTTAAGATTACTTTATAATTTTTGTATTATGATTGTTCTATGATTCTTTACATTGTATTAATGATTTTTATTAATAATATGTAATTGAATTTGTTGAACAATCAAGTTTTCTTGATTAAAACAACTTTCTAATAAAAAAAAATAAGTATCCCTGTTGTTTAGATGTTCTTCTGCCATTTTGATACTCCATGTATCACATATCAAAGAGCGCCAAATATAAAAAACATTCTTTGTCCTTCTCATTTCACTTAACAAAGATCATCCAAAGGTATTGAAAAACTATGGCAATCTGAAAATTTAATAGGCCACAACAGATGTGGAAACTGCCGCGTGTGCCCATTCTCAGAAAATGGTCTCAAACTTATTACATAACCGAATGGAAAGCAATATATAATTGATGATTTCATACATTGTAACACCAAGTATGTAATTTATGTGATTCGCTGTGTATGTTCCAAATCGTACATTGGAAGTACCATAAGATCTTTGAAAATCAGAATAGCAGAACACATCAGAGCTATCAGACACAAAGATGAACAATATCCATTGAGCAAACATTTTTCTTCAGAACAAACAGAAGAACATATCAAAGACATCAAATATCATGGATTAGAACACCTAACAAGTCCGACAAGAGGAGGAAATAGGGAAAAACATTTGTGACAGAAAGAGGCGAACTGGATTTACCTCATGGACAGTTGTGAAACCGGTCTAAATTCGGACAATGAACTGGGACATTTCCTATAAGAAAGAATTATTAAGTCCAAATATAACTTGAGCAACTGGGATAATCCACAAACTTATGTTTTGAAAATGTTCTAGTAGGCTGTAATACTTGGCAATCCAGGTTTTTTACTCTTCATTTACTTACTTTATCTTTTCATCTTCTGCAATGATTATTTCAAATTGCACAATATTTATATATGACTCATGAGATTTATTCAGTTCTTTTTTTAAATGGACCATACACTTTAATTTAGAATTTGAAATTACAATTTATTCAAGGGGATAATGGTTATTGGTTTAATGTTGTAGAAACAATACTTTGCACAGCAAAGTAAAGCACAAGTTTGCTTTTTCATATACGATAATTCAATCTAAATACAGCCCTTTTATTAACTAAACCGTTTCAAAATGGTGGCCATAACATGATGACGCAAATGTGCTAATCACATGTCTACACGCTACAACGTCATACATATAAACAGCCATTTTGAAATACTACGTTCCAGTTCCATGATCGCGATCGGGATTCCAGCGCGAACTCGGGTGATTTCAAATCGAAATGGGAGATATCCAGGTAAATGCTACAAGATATTGGATTATTTTAGAAATAGAATTAATTTGAATATACTAAGTATATATGTAATACATTTGTACAGTAACTGGGGTTAAAAAGGAACCTAATGAACTTAATGGAAAATCACCATTAAGAATGAAAGAATTTAAAATCTTTTGAAACAACTTTTTGAAATTGGATCATTTAGGACTACACTAACAAAACAACAAAAGTAAGTGAATTAGTGTGGTTCCAATCTAACACATCACAATGAAAAAGCAATCATGTTGCGCATTATTGAATTGCTTTTCTCTAATTATTAGAGGGTTCAACTTAATAATAGAATGTTTATTGTTTACTTTATATTACACAATTCCAAATTATCAGTTTACTTTTTTACCCTCCTGAAGAACCATTGACACAAATGGGCAAACACGTGTCGGGGGTTACCATTAATGTGTACAACCAAAACTACAATGGTTTCAAATAAACAGCAAATATTACCTACAAGAATAAAAAATAATTGGAGCGCATTAAACAACAGTGTTTGTAATTTATAGATTTTACATTCCCTTTTTTAGCTGTACATTTTTTAGAGTCACCTCTTTTTTTTAAGATGTCCTCTTTTTTCAAGATATTTCCAATTCGTAGTCCCAGCAAACAGGACAGAGTTGTATTAAACTATTATACTTGCAATCGAAGAGGAACAACAATCTTTCTGTGACAATGGGCCTGATTACAAGTCTGGTGGTCTGGAAAATAGGGTGCCGGTAGCAACATACCAGCACACTTTCCAGACTGCCAGACTATGAGAATGCCTGCAGTGGCCGGTGCTCCCGGCAGGTCAGACCTGCTGGGAGCACCGGCTCCTGCAGGCATGGTTTTCACAGAAGCACCGGCGCCATTAGCAACGGTGCCAGTGCTTCCGTGTCCCCATTCCAGTGGAGTCGTATAGACTTGTAATATCCTGGTGGCACTGGGATATCAGGTGGCAGAAATGGTGTTACGAGGTTGGCGGCAACCCGCCGGTAGCATTGGCGGGTTACCGCCAACCTCGTAATGAGGCCCATCTCCTCTTAAATCTGGTGTGATGTTGCAGTACAAATTCCGGAAAATGGTATAGCTTATTTTATTATTGCTTGTGTTGCCCAGGCTATTTGGACGATATAAGCCCAGAGATACTCCAGAGGTATACTCATAGCCAGCCCCATCACGCTGTGTAGGAGTGCCCCTTCTATTGGTTTTTCAGCAAAATAAGATTTTCATGGGCCCCTAATTTCTGACCCGTAAAGGGCCTCTGAAAAGGTTTTTGCTTTGTTGGTCTCTAGCAAAGGTTGCGACTATTACCTCCAGGATCAAAGTTCCCCCATACTCTTATTGCTTGAGATCATTGTATATCCATGTCTATATGATGATGTCTCTAATGTCATTTATTTACTTATTGTTTTTTATATGGAACTGTGTGTGAAAGCAGTCACTTCATACCACCCCAAGCGGAAAAGAGGGGACGTGGTGGAAAGGGCCTGATTATTGAAAGCCTTGATACATTTTGAATCAGTTAAGTGCTAGGGAGGGTTGGTTGAGAGAAGTGCCTAGAGCATAAGGAAAATGGCGAAAGTATAAAAAGTGTCAGAGGAGTGCGAGAAAATACAGTAGCAGAAAACAATAGCAATTCAGGAAACTGTGAGAGATGCACGCCTCAGATTAAGAGTTCCGTACGTGAGAAATAGTTCCAGGGAGCCCTGCACCACAGGTATTGCCAAAGTTCATAGTTCAAGTAATCCAGATCCACTCATAGTCCCAGAGAGTCCTGGCCACCAGGGGTTGTCATAATCACCAGAGCATGAGCCTGAGCCTAGTCGAATGGAATACGTTTCCACCTGGTGTACCTGCAATCGCTGCAAGGTCATGCCAACCGAGGTGAAGAACTGCTGCTGCAAAGAAAACTGGATGCTCGGCATACATATTAGAAGAAGACACACCACCGCTATGCATTACCGAGCTGCTTGACTTCAGGGCAGCCAACCTCACAAGGTCCCTGTTGAGGATTATGATGGTGCTTATGCACAAACTTCGCGCAACAGTTTGCACTCACAATCCAAGTTACGAGTAAGGTGTGATGTCATTTTGACCACTGAGACGACTAACATTTCATGTTTGTCTCCTACATTGTGGTAACTTTGATCGATCACTGACAAATTAATGTAGTCTGCAAATTGAATATATTTCTGTCGCTTTTTGCAAATCGGAGTGTTCATCGCTTACGTGTCTTTCACTTTCAACTAAGAAACAATATTTCTCTGTGGCTCAAACCTTTATGGATTGAATGTGTGTTCACTTTTGTAATGTGTCAAGACTTCAAAGCCCAAGTTCTTTTATGCATGAAGTAACTTTTGTAAGGGCAACTATGCCATAGAATTCAGGATGCATTTTCAAGTAATGGTGGTACACTTACATGGTTAATTCAATTACCCTATGTATGTTTCCCTTCAACCGGTGGTACAGGCTGGTGGCCTACTGTTCGTTTATATGGTGGCTTTATAGGAGGGTTGGATTCTGCGTTCAACGAGTAATACCCGCCTGTGTCGTTGGAGCCATTTGCGCCAAACTCCCCTGTGACAACGGACAGTACAGGGGATTTTCACACACTATGCTGCAATCTCAAGTATACAATTTGCAGTTTGTTTGTGCCATTAACATGACCAAACTAAATAAAATCCAAATGAGCAAATACAAATAGTTGTATCAATTGTTCAGTGAATCAAGAACACACTCACTTGTTTATGAGGGGCATGTGCCCTTTTGCGCTCACCTCGTCAGCAACAATCCATCCCCCCTACATTATACCCCACTCCGGTACTAGGTGGGTGGTTACGGCCAAGGTGCCAAAAACCATGTAAACTTCAAAAGGGATCTTCTGCACAGTGACCTTTGTTCTCATGTCCTCCCCAGACCAAGTGTCTCCAGGCTCCCCTCTTCAAGACCCCATCCCGGCGATCCTCATAAGTGTGTCTCCCTCTTGGGGTGTTCCGAACCTTTTGTGCTTGCCTCATGCCCATCCATCCCCCCTCCAGTATGAATGGCATTTCGCACCTGTGGACATGCGCTCGCAACGGGTCAGGGAGGGTGGGAATGCTCAAGTTGCCAAACACCATGAACACTTCAAAAGGGTTCTTCTGCACTGTGACCATTGTTCTCATGGCCTCCCCAAACCCAGTGTCTCCTGGCTCCCATCTGCAAGACCCCGCAACAAACACGTCACACATTCACATACACAACCACTTTTTTAATCCTTTATAAACACCTTGGGCCTCATTACGACCCTGGCGGTACGGGGTAAACAACGCTGTAAAAGGTGCCAGTGCCGTTTACCCCGTACCACCTCATTACGAGGTCCCCTCGCGGGACCCAGGAAGCAACGCCTGGTCAAACCAGGCGTGCTTACTGGGTCCCGCGAGGGGAAAAGGGAGCAAACAACAGGCCAACTCGTAATGGCCCATTGTTTGCTCCCTCTGCCATTCCCATTCAGCCCTATGGGGGCTGAAATGGGAATGGGGAAGGACCGGGTCCGGGTCCTTGGAGGGAGGAATTACCGGGCCTTCGGAACTCGGAATGGCCCGGTTATTCCTCATTCTGAGGACCCAGACCTGGACGCGATTTCGGCGGCAGCCATGCCGCCAATTGCGGCATGGCTACCGCCAAGGTCGTAATGAGGCCCTTGACATTTTACAGGAGAACATCTGTGTGCTCTATAAGGTATCTGTTTATCTTGCAACTTGTTCCACGGTTCCCCGGATACTTGCTCCCCGGCTAGCTGAATCGGCTTGTTTGTTCATCCAGCAATGGGTGGTACGTTTCTCATTTACTTCTCTATATTCATCGATTGCTGATCTCACTTTTATTTCTACCAATTGTACCGAGCATTGTAATGTTCATTTAGCCCAATTACTTCACCATTGTCTAATGTTTCAAGTATTTTGATCTCGAAAAATAGCACATTGCATCAATGTCCATTGTAATAGAATGGAATCTTTGATGGTCCATGTTAGTAAGCATGTTTCCCTTTGATGCATGAAAGTGCATTCAATGGACGAGTAACACGTTACGATTTGCAGCATACC
The DNA here is from genome assembly GCF_040938575.1 of Ambystoma mexicanum. NCBI lineage: Eukaryota > Metazoa > Chordata > Amphibia > Caudata > Ambystomatidae > Ambystoma > Ambystoma mexicanum. The sequence continues at coordinate 639,254,180 of NC_090925.1, forward strand.
AATCATTTCTGTAAGACAGTTATCGCCTTGTTCATTCGACAAGGTTACACAGGTTTTCCTTCTTTGACTAAAACAAGTATTGCATAGAGAGCTGTAATATAATTACATCAATCACATGCATACAGTATTTTTTTTAATTATTTATATACTTTTATACAGATCTTACTGACTTTTCAAGAATGCCTGCTTGTATGGTTCTCGGTTGCCCTTCTATGAGCCATGCAAAAAGTCTGGTCATGATCCTGCATACATCACCGAAGGATATTGATTTAATAAGAAAATGGGTTAAATATTGTGGTTTTCCAGTGGACGAGATTGAAAGTTGAGCCAGGGATATCTTGAAGGACGTGAGAGCCAATCAACTCTGCATCTGCAGCCGGAACTTTACCAACGATATGTACGAACGATCTGAGCACACAAAAAAGCGTTGACTCTGAATTTTCCGTAAATTGCTTTCAAATACAATTCCAACCGAATGTATGCACATACTGCCTCCGGTGAGTCCTGCATGATGAATTAGCTGTGTTTGTTGTTATGTAGGACGATGGGCTGCATAAATAAGTACTATCTATGATCTCTTAATCTCAATCTGGTAGGGTACTGAAATGATAACTTCATGAATGGCTTTGAGCTTTCGGTGTATATTTACTTCAAAAGTGTCTTACTAAAGTTTGCATAGCTACCAGATTGTATTGAATGTTTACTATACTAGATTTTACTATACTTCATCGGTCCCCGCTTTCTTGAGCCTCTAATAAATCAAGCAATTCTGACCATTATAAAATAATGGTATTGTGCCCTTTAAAAGTCGCATTATGTTTTTCGTAATCGGTTGCTTGACATGTCCCTTTATTGGCGTAGAGCACAGTGATGGAAGCACAGACCCTCACAAGTGACGAAACCACCGACACGTCCAGTGTCCTAATGGTGTGTCCTACCGACATGCAAAAAAAAGAGATATTCTTAAGCGTTGGATCTGCCCTCATATCTAATACAACTTTAATTTGCCCTTGTACCACTTTAAGACAATGCACAGAAAATGAATGACCACGATTCTGCATCAATTTCTTTTCCAGAGTCAACATCAAGTTCACTTGCCTATCAAGTAATTTTATTGTACTTGTCCTTTACGAGAATGTTGGATTCAAGGAATGTACACAAGCTGTTGAATTAGAAGAGGAGGCACATGGACCAGTAGAGAATCCCACGGTTTCAAAGAAAAGCAAGAAAACAAGGGTAACAAACAAACAAATTTGTATTGTATAAGTTTTTAGATTGGTGTTTCATTCATATGTTTTTGTTTTTAAAGTAGTATGTGCTGTTTGTGTGCTATACATTTAGCGTGTTTTTCAACACATCTCTTAGAGGCCCAGAAGGAAGAGAAGTATAAAGACACAGACAAGAAATGAAACCAAAGATGTTGTTTGCCAAACAGATTTCACAATGGAGCAACTAATGTTTGAGGCATAGCATGGTCCAGTCAATAAGCAGACTTGTGATGCTTATGCCCAATGTCCAGAAACTGAATGGAATGTGATCAGCGAACCCTGCAAAGTGTCCATGGACCATTGTTACCATGTGACAACTCGACAAGATAAAACTGAATACAATGAAGATGCATTGCAATTCCTCACAGACCCCTTGACAAAATCTACACCCACCAAAAATGTTCCACCCAAGAAACATTCGATTTAACTGTTTCTCCAATTCCTGTGCTAATATCACAACCTGAAATAATAGAGACTGAAGCTTCAACGCAATTGACCGAGGAACTTGCTAAAGATCTCAACTTCGGTTTGCCTAGTTTGGATGATTTTTCCACCAGTCGAGTCACAAACCACATCCATGCCAGAACGAATGGCTGTTACAGGAGCAAAAATACATTGTATTCGACAGCTGCCTGCTAGAGATTGTACAGATGCTGAAATGTGTCCATACATTGAGGGGGAACATATGCGGGGAGCCAGTGGTGAATGTGACTCGTGTATTACAAGGCACTAACCTGAAAATCCAAGCCAGCTGTGTCCACCTCCATAATACATTTTCATGGTCCGCTCAACCGATACTGTAGCTGGAAATCTACTATGTTCAGCAGCTTTACTTTTCAGCGGCTCTACTTTCGGTAAGATTTCCAGTTTCTGTCAATTTGTGGGAGTTGAGCTCCTTGCTGAAACCCAGTAATACAAATATGAAAGGGAATTCTTATTCCCCGCTATTAGTCAAGCCTGGAAAATTGAACAGATGTCAATAGAAAACACATTCTCTGGCAAACGTTTCTGGCTAGCTGGCCACGGACAGTGTGACAGCCCAGGAAAAAGTTGTGATTTGCAGGTGTCCGAATGTACATCTTCTGTGGCCATGGTTTCAGCACATCCATCGAACATCTTCAATCGAGGGGAATGCAAATAGACCTGATAGCCACTGACAGGCATGTTTTGATAGCCAAGGCCATGCAAGAGCAGTTTCCACACATTCATCATCAATTTGATGTATGGCACGTTGTCAAATCAGTCAATAAAGAAATTACAGGTGCTGGTAGAAAACAGGGTTCGGAAAATATTTTACAGTGGTGTCAGTCTATCAGCAACCATCTTTGGAGGAGCTCCAAAACTTGATATGGGTCTGTAGAAATTCTACTTGAAAAATGGTGTTCATTTATGCACCATTGTTCCAACGTACACTCATGGACAGAAAACCAACATTTTCCCAAATGTGCACTTGGACCTTTATCGAAGGAGTAGGAACGCAAAAAGAAGTGGTTGGTGCCATGCTCACCTCCACACAAAGGTCTTGAGAAGATTGTGTACAATAAAACGCTTTCAAGAGACCTGAAGGGACTCACAGAATTCTGTCATACCGGAGAGTTGGAGGTGTTCCACAATATGTGCCTAAAGTACAGGTCCAAAAGGTTGCATTTCGGCATAGACGGTATGGAGGCCAGAACAAGACGAGCTGTGCTTGCGCATAATGAGAACGTTGGGAGGGAACCAGCGAAAACTGCAGGACATTTCAGGATGCTTCGTTACCTCATGGCCTTCATAAAATGAGGCAAACAATGAGTGGCCAAGTCAATATACCAGGAAATGGAATTCGGATTTTGGGAAAGATTTGAAATTGAATGTGCTGTCCTTGCATACTCCTTGAATCAATCCTGACTTTGTTCCTAGGACACATACAGTGCCACAAAACATTGCAAACGAGCCCTGTCCACTTAAAGAGGAACTTGTAGAAAAGTGGACTTCCCGATTTAAATAATTAGTAGCTGTCCTCATAATCTGCTCACAATAAAATGTCTGATATGTTCCCCAATGTTTGTACATTTCACATCAACAATTGAATACTATTACACTCAATTTCAATGCTATAAAAAGTATTAAAAAGTATTTCATTATACAGATTAAATTTGGTGCATGATTCATTAATGTATATCTTTTACCTTCCCTTCATTGAAATTACTGGTCCTCAATTGATAAGACACATGCCTGCGATTGCTATTGATGCCTGTGATTGCTATTGCTGATATAGTTAAAAATAGAATTGCCCTAGCACATCGGTGCTGCACTGCCCATTTCTGTTGCTGAAATACTGATGGGCAAATGGATATTTGCCATCAGTCAATGGGACACTGAGACTTGGTGTCTGTCAAACCCTTATCTAGACCCAAACCACATCCACATATGCAGTGCTTCACACTGGCATTGAAGGCCTATGGTGGGCAAGAATGTCATAGCAATGATCAATCGCCTGACCTTTGTCAACCTCATAACTTCCAGAACGTTGTGCTTTAGTAGTGTTTTATTTTTTCAAACACCTCGGCGAGTGGGCACCTTTTTTCTCACTCTGAGACTATTTCAGTCTTTTGATGTGTGTGTTTTTTTGGGTTCTCCATAGCTCTACATAGCTCACCATTGTGTCCAAAATGTCATTTTCCAATGTATACTCTTTGTCAAATTTTTGCCAATAAGTTCCTGTTGTTGCTAGGTTGCTATACAGTGTGACTCTGTGTTTTGCATTGTATGCACCCCTCCCTGTTTCCTTTCCTTGTGTTTTTCCCACCCCCTCCAACACCATTCCTCTTCTTTCCTTTCTCTACCAACTTTATGGTGCTCTCTGTCTCCTCTATCTTTTCTAACAGTTTCTCTATCGACTACCCTGCTATCCTCACTAAATCTGGTAGGAAGAGGTTTAAAAAGGACATTCTGGTCTCCAAACCAGTACTCACTATCGCTGATACGTATACCAGTGCTACCTCCAGGCAAACCCTCACTGACATCCTCTTTGTCGTTCCCTCACCACACCAATTGACTCTACAGAAGGACTCTGTGCTCTCTACTTTCTCTTCTTCTCCCATTAATGGTGGTACCCAGTGGGAGGCCCTCTTGGCCTCCTTCCACTCCCCCAAGGTCATCATTAATGTTTGCTTAATGCCTCTCAATTAACAAGTCTCCTGTTAAAGTCTCCTTCTTGGAGACTTTAACATCCAACTGGATGTTTCGTGTACTTTCTCAGAACTCACAGAAAACTGTTCTCCTGAACATCCATGAAGATGTGCTCTCCAACCTTGATTCCTCCACCCCCTGTGTCCTCGTCTTATTCAATCTCTCCTCTGCCTTTGACATGGTGAACACTACCATCCTGCTCAACCGTCTCTGTGATAACCTGGGTTTCACTGATCAGGCCCTGTCTTGGCTGATTTCTTTCCTCTCCGATCGACCCTCCCAGGTCCAACTTGGGTCCTTCCTCTCCTCTATCTCTATCTGCTTTTTCTCCTCCTATCCCCTGCTGATCTCCTGGCTGAAACTGAAACTGTGCTGGTTACCAGGATACCCTCTGACCTGGCTAGCCTCTGATCTCGGGCCCAAGTCTCCTAACCACCAGTTGCCCACCTGTGCTGCCCCCCTGGCAACACTTGCACTCAGGGACTATTTCTGTGCCCCTACAGCCCCCTACCAGCAATTGACACCTGATGTCTGCACTTACCCTTGCACTTTCCACCTGCTGACTGCACTTTTTATTTATTGTCTTCCTTTATTTATTTTGACTGTTTATCCTTTGCACTCCACTGCCCCTCCCTCTTTCCCCCTGCACTTTTACCCTTCCCCCCTCCCTTTGCACTTTTCGCAATCTCAGTGTCACCTGGCCTATTAAGATCTTTGTCTCTGTCTTCCCTCTGTCTCCCCTCCCTTGCCTCGTCGCTCCTTGAAGCACTTGTGCATATGGGCGTTATAAATGCCATATCATATCATCATATGATATTGTGGTCTGTTTTGGACAGACACAAAGGAATCTTAGGTTACACAAAGCTTTCAGTGCCTTGTAGTAGCGGTTTTACTTACCTTGGGCCTCATTACACGGTAGGCGGTAAGGGTTTATTGGTACCGGTAAGGGCACCGGTACCGGTAAACCCTTACCGCCTTACTACAAGGTCCCTTTGCAGGACCCGACCTTAACGGCTGGTGTAGACCAGCCGTTAAAGTTGGGACCTGCAAAGGGACCTTGGTGCTAATTACGGTACCGCAATTTGCGGTAACGTAATTAGCTCCTTCCTCATTCCCATTGAGCCCTATGGGGCAAAAATGGAAATGGGGAAGGGCCATGGAGAAAGGGAGAATTACCGCCCCGCCAACATTGGAATGTGGTGGTAATTCCCCTTTCCTCCATGGTGGTACCGCTATGGTACGGCGGCAACCATAGTGCTAATAGCACCATGGTTTACCGCATTCCATGTAATGAGGCCTCTTGAGTGTAACGGTGGTTAAAAACTAATTTGAAGTCATGGCTTCCCCTACTTTGTGAACCTAAAAGCAACTGTCATTGAATACTATACGCCAAGATCCAACTCTCCTAGAATGACAGTTATCCAGAATACAATTCATAGTTTTATACTGTGCCTATTATAGACTGTGGGGGTAATTATGAGGTAGGAGGTAACCATGCTGCTATTAGCGGCATGGCTACCCCCTTACTGGGTACCGGGTCCGGATTCCTTGAATGAGGAATTACCGGGCCATTCCGACCTTGGAGGGCCCGGTAATTCCTCATTCAAGGAACCCGGACCCGGTACATCCCCATTCCCATTCGAGCCCCCAAAGGGCTCATTGGGAATGGGGAGCATGCTAACAACGGGCCTGTTAATAACGGGCCCATTGTTAGCATGCTGGGCTGCTCGCGGGACCCGCTAAGGCCGCCTGGTAAAACCAGGCGTCCTTAGCGGGGCCGGCGAGGAGACTCATAATGAGGCGGTAAGGGGTTGACAGCTCTGGCACCTTTACCGCCGCGGTTAACCCCTTACCGCCTACTTTGTAATGGCCCCCTATGTGATTTCTTGCTGAGATTCACGGTACAACAGATAGAGTCTACCAAAGGAATTCGATATTGGCTGGGTTGGCCTGCACTCACCTGCTGTTTTCAGATTTCAAAAACTGATCTGCCTCCAAGGGCACAACCTACTGGAATAGTGGGAAGCAATTCCTCATCACCTCAGGCCCCTTCCTGACTTGCTACGGCCTTCCCAAGAAGATACGTTTTTCGCTTGACTGTCACGATTGCGTGACTTCGCACACTACTGCAATGTTGAGCACAAGGCTACAGACTTCTCAGGTCCGCATTTAAAATTCAGAGGCAGACTCCAAAAAATTGTCTCACGCTCATCCACACTTACCCTCTGCACACGCACGGCCGATTGACATAAGGCCTAGTTGGATCATGAATACAACTAACTTGGTATGGGCAAGCAATGTAGCCTGTCTCGCTTGAACGTAGACAGGGCTGCCTCTGGTGGGATTAGATAGTGTGCACGGCTGTCCCCTGTTACGCTCACAACTTAATGAATACAAACCTCTCGGGAAAGAAGCAAAGAGATAGCTTGCAGTGTTTAACAAGGTTAACTTTATTCCGAAATTAAAAAATAATCATCAAAGGTGGCTGCTCTTTGTGAACATTGAGACTCCAGAATGAATAATTTTGCCTATGGAAAGGCCACATCGTCGTGAATGACATCAAATATAGGTTCATAACCTGCACTAGTGATGTGTAAAACAGTATTCAAGATTGCGTGGCATTGGTGGATGGCAGCCAACAATTTGTTTATTTTTGGTTTTTCGAATGCCACGTGGGCCCGCTGTGCTCATCGCTCCATGGGGTGAAGACCACTTTGTGGGATAATGCTTTTGGGGATAGAAGAAATTAATCAGTTCACACTGCCACGCCTTGTCCGGTATGTTTTAATATTGTGTCATTCTTTCAGAGAAGACTTACTGGGCCTCATTACGAGGCAGGCAGTAGCCATGCCTGTACTACAGGCACGGCTGCCGCCGGTATTCATTTTTTTCCGGCACCCAGAAAAGGGAAATTACCGGGTCATTACTACCTTGCCGTACCCGGTAATGCCCTTTTCCGGGCACCGGAAAAAATTCTTCCCCATTCCCATTTGAGCACCATAGGGCTCAATGGGAATGGGGAAGGTGGTAGTACCGGTGCTACTGTAATGTTTTGCTCGTGGTGCCGGTACAGCCACCAGGTCAGACCAGGAGGCTGCAAGAGCACCTGCGAGCAGAACTCATAGTTTGCCGATATGGTAACAGCGGTACAGGCAAGCTTACGGTACCGTTGTTACTGTACTGGGAAACTGGTAATGAGGCCCATTATAGGGTATTTTGTTTCTCATCTACAAATTTAAATGAGAGAAACACATGGAGAGATGTACATTAGCAAGAAAGGGGAAACTTTGTTGGGCTGGTTGAGAGCAAAAAGGATTGAAGATCCGATTATATCCCAATGTGGATTAGCAAGTAATGCATGTGGGAATTAATGTTAGGTTAGCATTGTAGATAAGTTTCCCGAGGTATTTTCAAAGAACAGAAGATGGGTAAACGGTATGAAGCACAACATTTGTTTAAATAAAAGTCCCCGCAAAGTTACGTCCTTGGTGATGAGGGAAGGAGTCAAATGGAATTAAGTAAATTGGGAGAATCTGGTGTGAGAAAAAGCTGGGACTGTGGATTGGATATCCCCTTTGGTGGTTATGAAGAAACCAACGTGGGAGTTGAGGTTGTGTGTGGATTTCAGAGAGCTCAATAAATGTGTTATTGTAGAAGTCCATCCACTTCCCAATATGACAGAGATGCTGACGATGTTTGGGAGGGCTACATTTTTCTCAGAGCTAGATATGGCTTCAGCATATCCCCAAATTGAGTTAGATTTACAATCATTGAACTGACTGACATTATTATACACAAAGGAATAATTCAGTTTTGCAGGATGCCGATTGGGTTGGTTTCTGCTTCGTCATGCATGGCTTTCAGGACGATATCTTGGTTTGTGGAGAGACGTGGGAGAAACATGATGAGAATGTCAAGAAGGTGCTACAGATATTGAATAAAATAGGTATTACGTTAAGGGCAGAGAAATGTGTGTTTGACAAAGAGTCGTATGAGTATTTGGGTCATGAGATTTCGATTGATGGCTTTAAACTCAACTCAGAAATGGTAAATTCCATAAGTTAGGTGCCGTCTCCAAAGGATAAAGGGGAGTTAAGGTAATTTCTCGGGATGATTGAATTGTACCAGAAGTTTGTGCATGTTTTTCCTGATAAAAGTGTGAAGAGGAGAGCTCGAATAAAGAAGGGTGTAGAATTCTTTTGGGATGCGGAGTGTGAAAAATAATTTGCCCTGATTAAAAGTGAAATTGATTTGGCAAGACCCCTGTCGATGTTCAACACTAGAAGGAGTGTAATCTCTGTGGGTGCTAGTGACACAAGTATTGGTGTGCCATTGGCGCAGATTGGTGAAGTTGGTTGTGAGCATATCATCACGCATGCATCAAGGATGTTGAGAGGTACAGAAAGAAATTAGTCCGCATTGGAGATGAAGCCCGTGCGTGCCATTGGGCAGTTGAAAAATTCAGCAATTTTGTGTGGGGAGCAGAATTTGTATTAAGAACTGACCACAAACCATTGAAGGTGATTTTTTAACAGAAAGCATTAGACAAAGTGTTAAGCAGAGTTGCTGGTTGGGTGGCCAGGATGCAAGGACATACATTTGGCATGAATGTAATTCCGGGGAAGGAGATTGTATTTACGTATGAAGTTTGGGTGGAGACATGAAATATGATGATGGGGAATTGACTGGAGTGGTCATAACCAACAAGGTTTTGTTAACACATGATGGTGTTATTTCTCGGGAAGAGTGGCAGAGAGCTAAGAGGGAAGAAGCTTTGCTAAGGAGAGTCATGGATTTTTTCGAGTGAGAGCTGGCCTGAAAAGAGGTTACTCAATGATGAGGAAAAGTGTTTCTGGGAGGCTAGATCAGAATTAAGTGTCAAGAATGGTAATTTGTACAGGTGGGATCTGGTAGTGGTCCCTAAGTACTTGAGAAGGAAGATAGTAGAAATTGCCCATGAGGGTCACATTGGGATTACCAAGACAAAGGCAGCTCTTCCAACTACAAATCCATTTTTGGGTAAGTGCATCGAGTGTGAAGCAACAGGTAAAGGTGTGATGGCACGCCTGCATCCAATGATGAAGGTGGGAATTCCGGATGCATTCTCATGTGATCTGCCACTGGACATTGTGGGACCCCTTGAGCTTGGAGGGCGATGTGGAATATTTCTTTTGATTGTTCTGAACTTGTTATCACGATGGACAGAGTTTAAAATTGTTCGGGACATTACCGGGTCCTCTGTGGTTGAATTTTTACAGAGTGTATTTGAGTGAGAGGGTTTATCCAGTTCTATTTTAACAGACAATGGGAGGCAATTTGTAGGAGGATGTTTTGAGGAATACATGGTACGTACCGGTGTGAAGCATAAGAGAACAGCAGCTTATCACTCAGAGGGGAACAGAACTGTGGAGTCAATAGGGATAGGCTCCATGCCTTGCATATGGCGCCTCATGCTGCAACGGGTGCAAGTCCATTTGAATTGATATGGGGAAGGAAGCCTAATACTAGAGTTTTGCCTGTTATGAGTGAATAAGGGCAGAGCCCTTTTAAGGAGAAGAAGACGCAGGACAGTGGGAGGGAGCGGGAAGTGGGAGGAAGGGGAGGGGAAAGGAGGAGGACAGGCAGTCAAGAGGAAGAAGGAATAAAGGAAAGTAATGCAGTTTCTGGCTCCCATGTGGTTCTTTACACGGCCTGTAGAGGGGCCAACAACTGGTGATGAAGTGATACATCTCGCGCCGTGAAGAAGGTGGGCAAAGAGAGCCCGGCCGAACGAGGGGCATGTGTGCTCAGCAGTGTCAAGAGCAGCGGGTGAAAGTGACAGCCTCATAGGGCTAGCAACACAAAAGAGGAGCGAAGGTGGGACGAACACGCCCAGCAGTGTGATGGCAAACACAGCAGTGTGCCAGCAGGAATCGTGAATGAGGAGCCCAGCAACGGGAAGATAGAGGCAATGTGCCAGCAGGAACGGTGAATGAGGAGCCCAACAACGGGAAGGCGGAGGCTAGACTGATCCCAGCAGTGGAGTGGTCGTGACAGATGGCCCAACGATCTTAGAGGTGGGACTGAGGATCCCAGCAGTGAACAACGGAGGACCATGTGTGCCCAGCAGGTATCCGGTGGTATGGGAGCAGATCCCCAGCACTGCAGCACACCGGTGAGACAGACGCCACAGGAGTGGCACTCCGCACCGGACCGCAAACAGAAGGCGAGGAGCCCAGAAGCACATGCCGAAGCGCGAAGAATAAATCAGGATGGAACCAGGAGGCGGCGTGCCCAGCAGTTCGCGACAGAGCATGGAGAACCAGTTCCCTGAGGGACTGCCATGGGTGAACCGCGTGCGACACTTCTCAACAGCGGTAGCAGCACAGAGGATCCAGGTGACGCCAGTAAGGAGCCCCAGACCCCTCCCCCACAACCGCATACTGGTAGCTGGGCACTGACATGGCCCGAGAGCACGCGCCGAGGCCCACACACCCAGCATGCATACAAAAGCGCAAGATTAAAGACGACACGATAGAACCATGGGGAGCACTCGGTCTCCAGCAGCAACCGGCACAGAGTCAACGGACGACTCTACAGCGCACCACTGCCAAGGTACGCACAAACGTGCACAGTGGCCCACCAGAACGTATTGAACATGACGAAGCCCATAATTTGAGCACCGCCAGCAACCCCAACAGCGACAAGGTCCCAAGGCTGCCTAGTGCCACGCTACACCACACTGCGCAGAACTTTAAAAGAAAGGAGGGGGCAAGCGAGACCAACACACATTTAACCACCACAGGAGGGTGTAAGAACATAATATAGAGTATCAACCGCCACGAGAGACACCGCCATAAGCTCTGGTCATCATGGTTAACCAGGCACATGCAGCAGCTGGCGCAGGTGCACAAGCCCTAGAGGACCTGGGCCCCACATCTCACGCCAGCCTCATGAGACGTCCCAACCCATTCACACTCAACCCACACCATGATCAAGGACAAAGGTGGGAGGAGTGGGTTGAGGAATTTGAAGACTTTATAGGGGCAATAGGGAGACAGGAACCACTGAATAAAATAAACATATTCACAAACCTAGCAGGAAGAGAAATAAAAAGCATTATCAAGTAAAGTCTACCCCGACACAAGAAAGGGTCACGTACCAGTGCCTCTTAGCGGCGATCAACAGCAAACTCACAATGAACCCCAACAAGGACTATGAACGGTACGCTTTCAATCAACATGTTCAACTTCCATATGAGTCTGTGGGTGAGTTTGTCATCCGCCTCCAGAAGAGCATACGTGCTGCGACTTTACCAATTTTAATGATGAGGAGGCAATACAACTGAGGGTCATAGCAGGATGCACCTCATCAACGCTCAGGAAACACCTTCTCAGAAAGCCCCCTTCCCCCACAAGAAATACTCAACCTCGCAAGCATGTACGAGCAGACAGACGCACAAGCGACCGTCACACAAAACAAAAACAATAGGGGCTCCATCGCGACCCTCGCGGCAAGACAGCCGGGACACTCTAGGCTGAGGAGACCCTGGAGAAGACAGGTACTCAGAATCCCACAGCACCAAACCCTGGCCAACACGTAATTCCACAGGTGCAGATTTGAAGTCCCACACAGACGTCCATGCCCGGCGATAGGACAGAGATGCTGGCGCTGTGACCAAGCAAACCACTTCCAGGCAATGTGCAGAGTGGGACTGCCTACAAACCCTACATGCCAAACTACACAACCTCGGAGCCTGACCAGACAACCTGGACAATCAGGAGGGCCCCACGAGCAGCCAATGCACTGGAGGATCCGGGTACCACCGCCCCAAGTAAGATACCCAATACCGCCGATAACACGGCTAGATATCAGGAAGAACATTGAGGTAGAGGCAGTACTGTGGTGTCGGTAGGTGGTTGGGTATCCTTAAAGAAAGCGGTTGTGAAGAGGAATAGTGAGTTGTTATATTCAGTTCCTGTGCAAGTGGAGGAGGCTCTGAAGGGTGCTGTGAGGGGACATGGAAGGCAAGTGTGAAAGGTGGACCGAACCAAGCATGGATGAGGATATGATAATAGTACTGTATTGTGTAGATTTACAGATAGAGAAATGTACATAGTTCTGCATTTAGAAAACGGTCTAGTTCCTAACAAAAGCTATAAGAAGCATAGTGTGCCATGCAAAGGTTTTATGAGAAAGGTTGTACATAGTTAAGGTGTGTTGTGAAATGTGTAGTTATAAATTTCTGTTATTCATTGTGGGGAGGGAGAGGTGTTATATTGGGTCTTGCTATGCTTATGTAATAAGCTGGTCATGGAATCTTGTGAAAATATTGCTACATTCCAAGCTAGAGCTCTGGGAAAATATATTTCAGTTGGAGTTGGAAGAGCTGCCTGTCACCAGTGCTGGGGGTTGCTGTACCACTTGATCTAATAAAGATCTTTAATGACATAATAACGAGTGTAAAGACGCGTCATTTAAGCAATTATTCCTTAAAATAGCACCCTTGATCCCAGGCCAACACAGACTCCTCGTTATTTTGCACACAAAGCCATTTCTCCAATGTCTGCAGACTCTGCATCCCTGGTCTGTCTCTGAGCTAGCTGGATTGAGTCTTGACATGAGCTGATGTCTATCTTCCTATTATGGCTGTCCTTGCCATGTTATATTTTCCTCTATAGCAAGCTTCTATATGTCTCATCTACCATGAGTTACTGCCCATTTACACTTATTGGTCAGCAAGTTACTTTATCTTCTTTGTAAATATGATTACTTTATCATTTTGCACATGTTTTTCTTGTCACTTCAGTAACATCGTTTTCATATCGTTTCAGTATGTCCTCGTATATCTTCTTCATGACTTCACTCTGCTCTTGTCAGATTTCACTCACCGCTCCATAATGGCCAAAGGTGCGTGCTGACATACTTCCACTCTTTCAGTATGAAGGTAAATTCGGTATGTTTGCCTGAGTGCATATTGTCTCTCATACGCTCAATGAGGTATAGGCACAACACGTGGGGGCCCACATATAGCCATTCTCCTGCTGTTGCAATATGACGGCGGTGAGGGGGCGGGAGCTAGGGAAAACACATCCACCTGCTCTTCAACACACCTTCAGACTTTGGTGGCCTGCAAAACGTTCCACTGAAATCAGTTGCCTGGCAGCTCATAATGCTTTTGAACAGCGTTTACAGATATACAAATCTTATTCTACGGATTACATGGATGGCTTATTCGTGAAATAAGTGAATCAATACAATAAACCTTGGCATTCAATAGCAGCCTAAAAATAAAACTTGCTTGGAACATTTGCATCACTACAGAGTCATCATGCAATAAGAAGCCACGAAGGAAAGAGTAGAAAGAAAAAGAAAATAAATGACAATGCAACTTCTAGAACTCCCACCCTAAATTTCTACAAAATCCAGGTCCTTTCCCCATGCCCTGGGAAAGGTGGAAGGCAGAATTCAACCTATATCCCTGAGCCATTGATGAAAATGGATTGTCTGCATGTAGGACAAAAGCAATATTTATGCACAGTTGAGGGTCTGAGGGGCAGGAGGTATGCAGGCATTTTCTACCAGTGTTGAAAGCACAGAAAGGTGATGAACTAAATATCAGATAGCACAGCGAGTATAGCGCTCGCTTTGACATCTGTGCAGAGCCTGCTAATGCAAGTTCGAATACTGGCAGGGCCAAACTCAGCCTTTTATCCTTCTGAGGTCGATAAATGAGCTTTCACACTAATAATAACAACACAGTCCTAACGATTGTAGAGGGTTTGACAAAGAAAAGCCAATATGCCTAATTGCGCTTTCCGAATAGTCTCTTGATGCACTTGTGTTGTGCTAAAAGACACATGCTCCACCACTTTGGCTTTGGCATGTGTTGGCTGCCCCCCAGATGAAGATAAACATTAATTTTATTGGATTTTCTCTGAGTAGGCAGGTGCAGATACAAGTTGGTTAAAATTGTGAAGAGTTTTCTTCAACGACAGTCTCTCTTGAGGTAGGTTAGAGTCGTTCTCTTGGCTAAGAGAACGACTCTAACCTAGTGCATAACACGTATCGCACAGGTCTAGTTCGTTCAATTTGAGGCTACCCTGCTAAAAGCATTCAGGGACCCCTTCTCAATCCGAGGTGACCTACCTCAAGAGAGACTGTCGTTGAAGAAAACTCTTCACAATTTTAACCAACTTGTATCTGCACCTGCCTACTCAGAGAAAATCCAATAAAATTAATGTTTATCTTCATCTGGGGGGCAGCCAACACATGCCAAAGCCAAAGTGGTGGAGCATGTGTCTTTTAGCACAACACAAGTGCATCAAGAGACTATTCGGAAAGCGCAATTAGGCATATTGGCTTTTCTTTGTCAAACCCTCTACAATCGTTAGGACTGTGTTGTTATTATTAGTGTGAAAACGAAACTGGGCAACACACAGTTGTATTACCCTAAAAATAGTCCTCCTTTTGATTTGGTCGATAAATGAGCACCACACACCGTGGGTAATAATAAGCAGCGCTCAGATACCTGACGGTTCGTAGCGCTATATAAATGCGAAATTATTATTATTATTATTATTATTATTATTATTATTATATATGAAGAGGTTGTGGCCAGAATGGAAAAAACAGTACAAAAAGAAAGGAAGTGTGATCCTGGAAAGGCACACTTTCTATACGAGAGATAAATTGCTAGGAAAATCCATAAATGAATTCCTAACAGCGTTGAGGGGCATTGTTCCACATTGCAATTTCAGACACTTTCTAAATGAAGTCTTGAGGTACCAAATAATGATACAAATGTCAAATGATCAGATAGGAGAGAGAAAATGGGAAAAATCTAAGCCTACTCTAGACAAGGTTATTCGCATAGCAAAATGTATAGAAAGATCATCAGCAGCTTGGAGGAAGATAGCAAACGACAAGGCTGCAGACAATATACAAGTGTGTGCAAAACTTGTTAAAAGGCTGTGGGATATTTTGACCCATTCCAATGTGCCCCACTGCATCACTTTACAAATGGTGAAAGAAATAGCCCAAAATGGATGCGCTGACAACTGCGTTGGGGTCACCACCAGAAAAAGCTCCACACCCTCCACACACAATCAGGGCGGTAACAAACAGAATTCTCACTGCAGGAGCATGCCAGTGGGCTCTGCCACATTCAACATGAAGCAGCACAGCAGAATTGTGCTGAAAACCAAAATTGCCTTTAAAATGTTAGCTTTGCAACCTTAAAAAGTGTTGTTTTTTGGACCTAGATCCATTCATTTCCATTGAATCATTGAGAGTAAAAGGGTATTGCAATGCCCAGGATAATCCAGTGTGTCTCAGTGGAACCGGGCCTCATTGACTGACAGTAATATAAAATGTATCTTTGAAAAAGCAGCCCCAAGAACCCTTGTTTTCATGTTCCACAGGAAAAACGTGGCTAAAATTGCAACAAGTAACAGAACCAGCTGTGCAGAGAGAGAAACTCTAAACATAGGCAGGATACATGTACCCAGACTGCTAACAATCCCAGCACTCAAGGGAGACCTAATGCTGAATGAAAATGTGTATGAGCCGCAGGGGAAAATCTATTTTAAAGGACTCAGTTTAAATGTGCTTTTCATGAAGAAAGTGCAAAATCGCATGTTTTGAAAGCATGTTTTTGTTTAAAGGTTAAATTCTTTAAGAAATGTCAAAGGATTGCTAATGTAAACATTCACCTATAAACTGTTTCATTTTATATGTTTAAATGAAAGATAGGTGAAACTTAAAATTAAGCCCAGTCTGGAGTTAATTAACTATTAAACCAAATTTTTTTGCATGACGCCTTAGCCTGGGAAAGGGTGACACTTCACTGCTGACAGGAAATGCTAATTGCTGTTGGGAGGACTCGCATACTCATAACAAAAGACCTCATTAGACATTTGTCTTTTGCCCCAGGCAAAGACAATGGCAGGATGCTCTAAACTCCAGGAGGAGGCTTCTCATTGAACTTCAAAATACTGGCCATTTGCTCACACTTGGGAAGCAAGAAAAAAAACTGACCTGTGATTTTTGGAGTTCATTTGCATATTTTGCCACAGAAATTCAAGACATTTAACTTGGCGGCAAGATAAGTACCCGAGTGAAAAGTACATACATGTACATTTTAACTTATGCTAGCCATTTGAAGACTTGGTAGGATTTCTTACTGCATAAGGAACAAAAGTTATGCAAAAAGACTAATTGCGTCGAAACCATTAATGCTGCAAATCTAATATTATGTACCCATGTCTTAGGGGTGATTGCACATATATGTACCGAATTAGGAATTGTTCAGCCAAACCTTTATGATTAAAAATTGCAAAATTCAACAGAATGACAATACCACGTCCCACCGACTGGGAAATTGGGTGTAAATGTGTCCCACAAAATACGTAATTTATGTATCCGATTTTCGTAGAGGACATAAGTACATAAATATGTATTTGTGGGAAAGTTAGATTTCTGTCCAAATAGCTGTGGGAGGTTCCCAAGTCGCATCATAAAACATGACAACCCTCTCTGTCATCCTACCAGCAAAGAACAAGGCGGGAACTGTGCCTTTGGCCAATCATAGCCTTGTGGGTGTGGGTTGTAAGTCTACCCCTACCATAAACTGAGTGATGTCCTGTGGTAGGATAAATTAGGAAACCTGACAACACACATGGGACACACTGATTCCTGACTCCATCCTGATTTCCGCGTGGCGCTCTGTTCCTGACTTCTTCATCTTGTTCCTGATTCCAGATTTCTTTACCAAGCCAAGGCCTCAGCATTTGCTGAACTCTTTTTCAGCTAGGCCCAAATCCTGAAACCATCCCAAAATGTAAGGGAAATAATTCTGAACCAGTCTGGCTTGCTACCACTAATGCTTGCCTGCTGAAACTCGCCATCCCACTGATCTACAGTGTCGAGCAACCAGAAGGGCCAATCCAATCCAGTCCAGTTTGAGGTGCCAGTCCGTTGACCAGAACCACCCAGTTGACCTATCCCTCCAGAAGTGCCCTGCTGTCCGTAGACCCGATCCGGATGACCAGAACCCTTGACGGTCCAATCTTAAATTACAGTGGACTGTAAGTATCGATAGGAATCATAGTAAACCATAGTATATTTGCCTTACCTTCTCCTATCCCCATCTCTCAACCATCCAATCTTTAACTTAAGAACCTATAATATTGTCAGAACCATTCTTGCAACTCTGTCTGTGATTCTTAGTGTTAGCGCTGATTTTCTCCTTTTTGTTGTACTAAGACCATAAGCCATTAGTGATATGGGTTAAATAAAATAATTCCCATAAAGAAAAACAGAGAATCCGCCACATGAAGGGTTACAAGCGGCTGTGTGTAACTGTGGAGATTCACGGGTGGCATTCTCTTTTTCTTAGCCATTAATCTAGTTTAAGTAAAATCAACCTGTCAATTTAAAACCGATTTTCTGCTTTTCTGTGTTCTACTTTTCTAAAAACGCCTCTCATTCAAACTTGCATAACTTCCTCAATTTTATAGCTGGAGACTTAATTTCAACTCTGGCTGAAACCTAAGACCCTTGGCTACATCCCTACCCCAAACCCGCATCTTAACAATCGCATAGGGAAAATTATATGGGAATTTGCATTTTTGCAAACGTTTTAAACATGTGATTTCCAATTCAAAGTATTTCCAAACTTCCATTCTGATTCAAAGTGCGTATTGTTGCTCATCTTGTAGTTTATGTTTGTTAGGACCTTGTCAGTGTTGCTCCCATAGAGATTTATATCAATTTAAGGACTTTTTGCACATTTTTCATTGTTTTACACAGCCGTTTTCAAATGTCATTTTAAAAAGTGTAAAATTTCCAAAACGTTTTTCTCTCCTATTTGGGGAGGGAAGATTGTATTCAAAGCCTGTACACTGTCCTATATCCCTGAATACCTGCTGCTTACTTACATCTGTGTAGAATTGCTTATTTGTGAGTGGAGAAATTTGCAGGGGGAAATATTAACTTAAGTACTATCTTTTCAACAAGCCAAAACTTTTCTTTTCCCTGTGTTTTATATTCTGTGTTGCTGTGAGTGAATTTAACTGCCTTACCTACTTTCTGATTTGTATTGTCACCACATTGGTGATTGCTGCCCCATATATATTAAAACATATGTTTGATTCGAATTTTAAATAAATTAATAAATATTACCTTTAACAACACGTCTGATTCCTGGTCCATTGTGACCTGGGGTTATTTTGAGAAGGGGTGTGATATGAGTGGTATATCACTCAGAATATTGAACCTATAGACACAATAAAGTATTTCATTTGTGCAGCGCATGCTAGGCTGAGACCCAGGTGTATTGCCTGATTGAAACCCTTAACAGGGCAGAGGAACAGAAATCAACAAAAAGAAACAACAGTGAAGGCTCACTTTAATGTAAGGTGTTATGTAGGTGGTGCACAAGATTACATTGCCACTTCCAAGGCATGCTTTGCTATTGGGAAAATATGTAACATATGTGGAAGAACAGGTCACATTGCTAAGGCATGTAGGAACACATTTTCTAAAACAAGTATACCAGGTGAGGGGAAGGAAGTGGCGTTGCTAAATGAAGATGCACTCAGTAAGTGCAAAGCTGAGAGAAGAAGTAAGTGTTGAGGACACGCATCAGAGAGATGTGGTTATGATATAAGATCCTGATCAAGTGACAATTGTGGGAGCGTGCACGCAATTAATGGCAGATTCTGGTTCTCTATACACCATAATACCACATAATGGGCCTCATTACACGGTAGGCGGTGGACCAAGGTGCTAACAGCACCTTGGTCCATGCCGGTAAAATACCGGCACCGCCTTGGAGGAAAGGGGAATTACCGCCCTATTCCAAGGTTGGCCGGGCGGTAATTCCCCCTTCCCCCATTGCCCTTCCCCATTCCCATTTTTGCCCCACAGGGCATAATGGGAATGGGGAAGGTGCTAATTACGGTACCGCAAATTGCGGTACCGTAATTAGCACCCTGGTCACTTTGCGGGTTGGTTTTTAACGCCTGCTAAAAAGCAGGCGTTAAAGTACTAACCCGCAAAGGGACCTCGTAGTAAGGCGGTAAGGGTTAACGGACACCGGTACCATTACCGGTGACCGTGTAATGAGGCCCAATATATATAACGGACTACTGGATGAAATAGTGAAGAATTTTAACTCCACTCACTCAAGTGCCATAGAGAAATTGTGGGAAAGGTGAATGTGGGGGCTAAAGGACCTCCCATTTTAAGCTGGAAACATCAAGCAGAGTTTGGAATGGAGTTAAAACCAAGAGTAATGGAAAAGGTGTTGGCCAGAAAACGCAATTTTAAGCAACAAGAATTTTTTGAGAGGCATCCTCAAGTATTTTCAGAAACTATTGGTGCTCTGAAAGGATATCAACACCACATCAAGTTAAAAGCAGGGGCTGAACCAGTTAAGAGTAAGGTAAGGAAAATACAGCTTCCATATGTTCCACATGAAGATGGTCCTATGTCATATTTCCGCATTTTAAAGGGTGAAAACAAAAAAGATGATTATTTTCAGTCATTGTTGTATCGGCTTTAAAATGCCAAAATATGACCTACTGTGTGCCTCTGCCACCTCACCCCTCGCAAGGTCATCCCTACCCTACCCCCATCCTCTGCCACTAGTTGAATTCTTAATAGGAGGATAAACCCCCCAAACCGCCATTAGCCCACCCACCACCCCCTTCTCAGCACAAGACTGTGGAATAACAGTGAAGTTGCAAAAATGTAAACTATGCCAAGAGGAATTGGAGTATCTTGGGCACACATAGTCCAAACGCGGGATCAGGCCCAAAGAGTCATTGTGAAATGTTTTATTGCAGCGCCGGAACCATCTGATAAGCAAGAATTGTTATTGTTCTTTGGTTTGTGCAAATTTTACACTAAATTCATGAAAAACTTTGCATCAATTGTCGAACCAATGAGGGTGAAAGGGGCCCCTAGGGTTCCCTCGCGTTACGGAAACAAGGCAAGTCACCACACACGATAGATACGCCAGACACAAGGTTGTATTCCCAAAGCTAGGGTTTATTGCAAAGCAAAATAGTCTCAGTTGGCCAACTCGGTCTCACGCCCCGCGACGTGTATCTCTAGACCTCGAGGGATGCAAGAGAGAAAATTATGTACATCAGTTACATATATACAAAATGCATATCATACAATCAGCTGTGACATGTTTATCACCCCCCTTTATTGGGTTTCTTTGAACTCGGTTTGATGATGGACACTTCCGACGAATATGACACCTTGAAATATCTATTCTAGTAACAATATGCAACCTTGCAAGTGCAGAGGCATCTTTTCTTTGTTGAACAGAACACAGTGCTTCTGTTCTTGTAAGCGAGCTAAATACGGGGGAAGAGTCACATTCCAGACCTTGCTATCTATGAGGTGCTATTCGTGTCCTGGGAGCCGACATGCTCTACAGGGATCGGAAAAGGGGGGCCGTAAGAAGAGCATAATTCAAGCCTTTAGCTGCTTTATTCTAACATATTCTACCATATAACGAGACTGGCTGGCAGCTGTGAAATGATTAAATGCCCTGCGGCTCTGCTTCAAGGCTACATTCGGGAGGGAGCTGGGCATTCCTCCCCAGAGCTGCCTACGTTGTGTTTCAACGAACTCTTATTAGCCTTGCGGCCTTGTCCTTTCACATTCAGACAACAATGTTCACATTCGAGCAGTGTAAGCAGAAAATGTGTTGCGAAGCAATTTGAACAGGAAGCAATGAGCAATCGTTAGAAAACAAAATGGCGATCCTTGTTACATCAAAATGGCCGTTCATTGGTCAAACTCGGAAACCTGTATTTCTATCGTTTCGTACATGAGACAGTTGGCCTTCGGCCACCAAAATACGTTTGCCGTCAATCGTGAGAGGTGTCCATTTTTCTAGACCGACAAACCCTCCTTTGGCCGTATGCCAAATGTCTCATTCATTTATTGTATCCTCCTCTGATGACAATAAGTCTGAAGTACTTATGTCTGAATTTTGCATGCTATTATAAGCATCATCATCTTCATTAATATCTATAGCCATTAATTCTTTCACTGTTTTCATTTCATTTGTGTCTCTGTCATCCCGACCATAAGTTTGTTTTCTTTTTGTTATCATATGCATACATACCTTAGTACATCCCTCAGTTATCTCAGTGCAAACTATCGGTAGGCAGTGTATGCAACAACAGCACGTTATGAATATTCCAAACACTACTACTAATGTCGCAATCAACTTCCATCCCCAAGAACGCAGTATTCCCCAAAACCTGACTCTATTCCCCAGCCCCCTTCCTTCTTCAGTAGGGAGCTTAGGACATGCATTTTCTTTATTGCTTCAATAATCGTAGGGGAATAGTCATCTACGAATACGCAGCACACTGATCCCACGATCTTGCAAATTCCCCCGCGAGCAACCAGGATTACATCGAGAGCCATTCTATTTTGCAGCGTCATTAACCTAATTCCTTTTTCTTCCAACGTCATGTTAAATAGTATATCTGTCGTTGTGTTTATGGTATCTTTTAGTATTCTGGACAGCTGCCTTATGTTATAAGAGTTCACTATCTGGGACAAGAATGGAATGAATGATTTTGCTATGTCCTTCGCTATCAAAACACCTTTGCTACTCCTTCGGGTTTTAGATCTGGATAGCCTGGCCATGTCTGCTGTTTCTAAGAGGAACACTCCCGAGAACAGTAGACCTAGGTAACATGTACCTCCCCAGTTTCTGAGCAACCAAGGATATGCTTTCTCTCCACATACAAAATAGACTGGATCTCCCACGTATACTGGTTCTATTTCCCATTTTAGTACCGCTGTATTCATGCATCCAGTAAATGTTCCTACTGAATAGGAGCCTTTCTTTTTTAGACAAAAAGGGACAGTTCTCGGGTTGTAATTCACCGTGTAAGAAGGGGGAATTACATCTTTGTTCCCGTCTGTTCTTACACAAAACGTCATCACAGATGTTTTAACTGGTGGGGACAATCTATCTTGTCTATTTTGTCGTGTTATTTTTGGCGTATTTTTTGGCGTAGTTTCTGGGATCATCACTTGTGCTTTATAGAATATGGAACAACCCACAGGCCTCATAATTATTTCCTCAAACTCATTCATGTTTGTTCTATCTAATTGACCCGTACTACTCTCATTCCACTTCCCATAAAACATTGCACTTAAAGATGCACTGCATGCAGAACTTAATAGTAATAGGTTGTACGTACCAACCTATTCCTTTCCCTGCATGCTGCGGTAAATAGGCGCATACCCAACAATTATTTTTCTTTAGATTTGCATGCGTCATATTCATGATGAGTAATAGCGTATTGTTCCCATAACCTTCTCTGTGTCTCTCTTCCATTGGGGACAAGGTATAAGTAATCACCTGAACCGGGCTTTCGGTAGTGGATATATTAACTATTGGTAAAAACATTCCCAATGGGTGTATAGACTCCACATACCATAACACAAAGGCTGTCATTATTGGTGCTACCACACTCATGAAGCACATGATTATTGTCAAAGCCAGCATACCATTTTTTTTTACCATGCATTTTCCCTAAGTTTAGAGTCTTTATAACTAACTCATTCTCAGCAGTAGTGCAGGAGGAGGCTGGAACCGGTCCTGACATTTTTCTCACCGTCCTTCTTCTTCCTGACAAAGTTTATTGTGGATATCTCTTTTCGTCACAATTGTCCGGATGTCAATAAGTTCAAAGGAATTGTCAATAGTTTAGTCCGCCAGCCCTTTGCAGCCTGGTTTGCTTATTCGTTCGAGGCAAGATCACTTATCGTCTCTCATACTGCTCAGAGGACTTCTGAACAGTTCTCTATTGCCTTTGTACCATGTGCACCCAGCTTGTCCGCTCTGGTTCAGAACACATGTACTTTTTATGATCACACCGAGAAGTCGCAAGTCTTGAATTGTCCGATTTCTCCGTCCATGAGCGGAACCAGAGGTTAGCATAAACACCAAAGAACTGTGGATCACTCTGTCTTTCGAGGGTGCAAATCATATCGCCTCACTCCTGGTATTGTGTGATCCGTGAACAGTGCTGGTGCACTTCCAGATCCAGGCTCAGAGTCAGCCTGCGACGCAATGGCAGATGCTGGTGGGCACCGCGACAGTGATGCGGATTCGGTCTTTGGCTCTGGCGCAATGGCAAGTGCTGGTGGGCACCAAAGGGGTACACGTTTAGTATCTGTTGTTATCTGTTGTTATTTGTTATTTGCAATGCAGATTTCGTGTCGACCAACAGTGATGTAGGTTCTGCTGGGCAACGTTGGGGTACTCTTTGCCCTTCCCCCTTTATCGCAATCTTTTCAGGCTTTGTTTCGAGTTTCACTTCCCGCTCGGACAGATTTAGCGGCGGTGGACTGGCAGCAGTTTCTTTCGTTTCTGGGACCCCTGTCTCTTTCTGGTCATCTGGATTGGGCAAGTCTTTCAGTGAAGATGGGATCTTTTTGGCATGGGTGGCCTGGATCCACGACTTCCTCTCATTCACCCAAATTGCCGTCTGCGTTGCCAGAAGCACTTGATAGGGGCCGCGCCACCTGGGTGCTAACAACGATTTTCTCTCAAAGTTTTCAAGCAGCACCCAGTCTCCTGGCTCCAACGCGTGCCCCAGACCAGTATATTCTACGGGTAGAGCCTCCTGCACCTGCTGATGAATCAAATGCAATTTCTGCATTAAAAGGCCACAATAAGTGCTAAGTACAGGATGTTCCACTTCACTTCGCTTTGGCTGAGGTGCGCACCAAACATTCGCCGGCCTCCCCATCACAATCTCATACGGGGAGAGCCCAGTTCTAGCCTGTACAGACATACGCATGCACAATAGCGCTATCGGTAATGCATCCACCCAACTCAACTTGCTCCCTGCACATATCTTGCTAATTTTTGACTTGAGGATTCCGTTGTGCCTCTCAACAAGACCGGCCAAACTCGGATGCCTCGAACTATGAAATCTCTTATCAATCTGAAGACCTGCACATATCAGTAACACCACTGCGCCCACAAAATGTGGACCGTTATCTGACCATATGACACGGGGCAAGCCAAAACGGGCAAAGTATTCTTTAAGCATTACTTTTGCCGTACTCATTGCTGTGCAGTCTTTTAAGGGATATGCCTCCACCCACTTGCTGAATGCACAGATCACCACTAAGATATATTTCAAGTTTTGGCACCTCTCCATCTCTATGAAATCAAAATGTATCACCTCAAAAGGCATAGAGGAAGGGCCAAAACTGCCTATTGGAGTCACTGTTCCCTTTCCTACATTGTGTTGTAAACACGTAATGCAGTTCTACACCAACCTCTGTGCATTCTTCTTTATGTTTACATTCTGCCATACCGTAGATAGGTGCTGTATTATTTTTTTTGCACAGATGTGGGTAGGGCTGTGAGCCATTGTGACCATTGCAGTCACATAAGAATTTGGCAACATCCAGTTTTTAGTTCCCTTGTCCACCCAACAACCTTCTAAATCTAACTCAGCATTGCCCTCTGCCCACCCTTGTACCTCATCGGCCGTGGCTTCGGCCTGCATCTCTTTGACAGTGGCAATTCCATCTTCTATCATACAGGGTACTTCCTCGTCTAGACTGTCATCATTTTATTATTCAAATCAGTGGCAGCTTGTTTCGCAATTCTGTCTGCAAATGCGTTTCCCTCTCCCACTTTGCATGTTACCCTTTTATGTGCCTCGCATTTCACTATTGCTAGGCACTTTGGAAACGTGAGTGCAGACAGCAATCGTACAATCAAAGGGCCATGTTGAACCCCTCTCAGCCCAGAGTCGACCAAAGTTAGGAACCACCCCAAAAGCATACTGACTATCAGTATAGATATTCACGTTCAAATTTTCAGAAATCTCACAGGCTCTGGTCAATGCTATTATTTCTGCAGCTTGTGCCGAGTTGTAGGGAATTCTTTTGCTTTCTACAACGCTCTCTAGGGTAGTGATAGCGTAAGCGGCAGTTGACGTGCTTTCAGGTAGTTTAAAACAAGAGCCGTCACATAATAACTCTCCATCTGGCTCCTTTTGTGGGATGTCACTTAAATCACTCCCCCCTTCGTTTCTTCCTCAGTGACCATTAAGCAATCATGGGTGGTGATTCGTTGTCACCAATTTCTTTTATGGGCAGTGGCATTCATTCTGCAGGATTCAAAGCGCTACACCTCATAATTTGGATATGGAGCGCAAATAAGACAATTTCGTATCTTGTCAGTCTAGCAGAGGTGAGGTGTTGCGTCTGTGTCCTATTTAATAGGACATCTATGGCATGTGGCACCATCAGAATGAAAGTATGCCTCAATACCATCCCTTCTGTTTGTTTCACCGATGCAGCAGCCGCCGTGACAGATCGCAAACATCGTGGTAGAGCGCGCGCTACAGGGTCCAGCGCAGAAGAAAAATAGCCGCACGGCCTATTTCTTCCACCTTGTTCCTGTGTCAAAACAGCTAATGCACATCCTTCATTCTCGCATACAAATAATCTAAAAACTTTTTCATAATTCGGCGTGCCCAGAACTGGAGCAGAACATAATGCTGTTTTCAATTGATCAAATGCTCTCTGACATTCTTCATTCCACTGCAAAGGCATCACCGCATCCTTCTTAGTTAATAGCACCATTGGCTTCACAATTAACGCAAAATTACCGATCCACTGCCGGCAATAAGAAGCCATGCCTATTATGGCTCTGACTCCTTTCTGTGTCTTTGGAATAGGCATACAAGAAATACTTTCTATGCGTTCTGGCGTTAGCCTTCTCCCTTCTTTCGAAAGTAGATAGCCCAAATAAGCTACCTCCTTTCGATTATATTGAAACTTCTTCAAACTAGATTTATGGCCATGTGCCGGTAGGTGTGACAGTAGTAATATGGTGCTCTTTTTACAAATCTCTTCTGTATCAGCAGCGATCAACAGATCATCTATGTATTGCAATAGTACATACCCCACTGGTAATTCTAGCATGTCTAGCTGCTCTTTTAACGCTCTACTGTAAATACTCGGACTTTCCGTATATCCTTGTGCAATGCGCGTGAATGTAAATGATCGTTCCCCTAATGTGAACGCAAACAAATATCTACTGTCCTTGTCCACCGGAATGCTAAAGAAAGCGTTTTTAGATCAATTACGCTAAAGTATTCTGCTGAGGCAGGTATCATTGTCAATATTGTAGTGACGTCTGGGACCAAAGGAAATTGTGGATCTACTAATTTGATTAGCGCGTGCAAATCAATTATGAAACAATATGGTACTTCATTGCCTCCTTTCTTAAACACTGGAGGAATCGGGCTGTTACATGTACTGCCTGTAATTTCTTCAATTACCCCTAATTTCACCAAGTCTGAAACAATACTTTTCAATCCTTTCTCTCCATTTGCCGAAATTTTATACTGGAGCATTCTTGGCAGTGTAACTCATTCTTTCAAAATGATACTCACTGGCTCTATCTTCAAGCATCCTACATCGTTGTCATGCATCGCCCATATACAGGTTGGCACTTTTCTTAACTCTCCTGGCAAGGTTTCAGACATGAATTCTGACACAGGGGCATCATGTGGCCAAATCGTTCGAAACACCCCGTCTGACGTACAATGTATAATCGCACCTAGTTTTTTAAAAAAGTCAATCCCAACAAGTTCTCCCCACAATTTACTGTTAGGAGAAATGGACAATGTTGAGTGAATGGTCCTATAGTAACTGGGACTGGTTGGGACACTGGGTTTATGACTGGTGTACCTGCGAACCCTACGGAAACATTCTTTTGCCCTGACAGTGGTATATCCGGAACCAAGTGATGGTCTATTGAACACGTTTGCGCTCCTGTATCTACAAGGAAGCGGTGCTCCTTTTTCCCGACTCCCATTTCTACGTAGGGTCCTCTCTGATTCACGGGAATAGACACTGGTTCCGACCCCTGCCCTGGGCTGTCCTATTGGGGAAATAACACATCATCCGATGTGTAATCACTACTATTACTGTAATACGCATTTGGCTGCGTATTGAAAATGTTCCCAATCATTCCTCTATTTCCCCCACTCTGATTCCCATACTGTTGGTTTTGCTGACCCTGACTCTGGTTAGGAGCACTTTGGTTTTGGGCTTGGTTTTGATTACCTTCATTATTGTGGTGTTGCTGCATACTATTCCTATTTGGTCCATTCGCTCCTTGGTGCCCTCTGTGCTGTCTTCTCTGACCAGGTCCATTTCTATTCTGTAAATGTGGACATTGCTCTCGCCAGTGTCCTTCTTCCTTACAGTATTCACACTGATTTGGTCCCAATGGCCCCCCATGCATATTCAAATTACTCCTCCCTTGTGCGTTCCCTCTTCCTCTATTATGTCCTGCTACTTGCTGCAGTAACACCCTTGTTTTCAGTATGCATTCTTACAAGTCTTCCCCCACCTGTTTTAATAACAATAATTCGTCCACCATCACCTTTCGCCCCTGCGATGGTAACTGTTGCTGTCGATTGTGTGGCCCTAGCACTTCCTTCCTATCTCTCCCGATATCCTTACCCCTGTACCCAGGTGCAGTAAACATTTCAGCATAATCATTATCCAATTCATTTTTAAGCTCAAAAAGTCCATACACATGTTCCCTCACTTCTTCATCTCTTTGTCTACAGCGTGCTAATGCATTTAAGTCTAACAATCGCTGCGGTGGTAATTTCCCAATTAACTGTTTCCATCTCCCCACCAAATATTCACCCATGCATTCCAACACTACCTGTCTTTTGTTGCTTCTTCGGAAGTCATACATCGAAGCCAATGCTGCCGTCCCATCATTCCCGTCTATATACATTTCTGCCTATTGCTGCAATTCCACCTTCCTTTCTTTGCTGATTGCACTGCGAGTTACCCTCGTGCATCCACTTTGTTCAGTCCCGCCTCTTGTCCCCGTGGTTTCAACTTCAACCCCTGGAGGGACGGACGGTACCGAGTCTGTATCTAAGGCGGGAGGTGCGGATGGGACAATAGGAACGGGGAGTGTCTGCTGTGGGCCTGGTTGGCTAATAGGAAGTGTTACGTGCGCGGTCTGTGGCTGTGGGAGGGCTTGAGCTATGGGAGGGAGAGTTTGAGCTAAGGGAGGGGCTTGAGCAATAGTTACTGACGTGTTTGGCCTTGCTTCTGATCTTGGGCCTTGTTTTGTATGGATCAATATGTTTTCCATCACTTCATCTGCCATGTTCAATTCTCGTTGTGGGTATATTTTTTCTATATTCAACTGGTCACGTCTACCTGACCTCTTTAGACTCTCAGTCCACTCCTCCTCCTCCTTTTCTTCCGCTACTTCACCTTTCGATTTATGCCTGCGCACGCTTCGCTCTACTTCTAAATCGGAGCATTGCTTCCCTTCTCCAGTCCTTAACTATATCAAATGCTGCGGGACACGCTTTCTTTCTTATCAACACCCTTTCCAAATTATCTATTCTCGCTATCTCAAAACTACCATTTATCGGCCACTGATGGTCTTGTTGCTTTCTGGTTTGCCTATGCCAAGTCTCACAAAATATTATCGCTCCCACACCATACTTCACATACATCTCATACGCCGGCGGAAATACCCTGCTAGGGTGGACAATACCCAGGCATGTTTCAACCTTCCCCCTGGATAATCAACCTTACCTAGGGCATTTGATTTTGCAAAGTCAACTCTCAACCAATATCAGGAATATTTTGAATCGGGGTATGACTCACCTGATAAATCAATTTGTCCTCCAGGACACAATTCGTCTGTATACTGACACAACCAATGACGTTGTGTCTGCGTTTCTTGGCTTCTGCCTCGTTTCGGGACCCTCGCCTCCTTGTTCTCTAGCCAGATACGTCGATCAGGGATCAGATGTGTGCAGATCTGCAACGGAATCTCTCATCACTTCTACAGGGCGCCCCGAACACCTCTTGATCCCGGCTCGATCGTCGCGTCCTCGTCATTCTCTGCCTTTACTCAATTACAACGTACACGATGGAATAAGTGGGGGAGGGTTCCTATTCGGGCACCATCTTGAAAGTGGCCCCTACGGGTCCCTTCCGTTATGGAAACAAGGCAAGTCACCACACACGATAGATACGCCAGACACGAGGTTGTATTCCCAAAGCTAGGGTTTATTGCAAAGCAAAATAGTCTCAGTTGGCCAACTCGGTCTCATGCGACATGTATCTCTAGACCACGAGGGACGCAAGAGAGCGAATTACGTACATCAGTTACATATATACAAAATGCATATCATACAATCAGCTGTGACATGTTTAACACCCCCCTTTATTGGGTTTCTTTGAACTCGGTTTGATGATGGACTCTTCCGACAAATATGACACCTTCAAATATTTATTCTAGTAACAATATGCAACCTTGCAAGTGCAGAGACATCTTTTCTTTGTTGAACAGAACACAGTGCTTCTGTTCTTGTAAGCGAGCTAAATACGGGGGAAGAGTCACATTCCAGACCTTGCTATCTATGAGGTGCTATTCGTGTCCTGGGAGCCGACACGCTCTACAGGGCTCGGAAAAGGGGGGCCGTAAGAAGGGCATTATTCAAGCCTTTAGCTGCTTTATTCTAACATATTCTACCATATAACGAGACTGGCTGGCAGCTGTGAAATGATCAAATGCCATGCGGCTCTGCTTCAAGGCTACATTCGGGAGGGAGCCGGGCATTCCTCCCCGGAGCTGCCTACGTTGTGTTTCAACAAACTCCTATCAATTCGCGGCCTTGCGGCCTTGTCCTTTCACGTTCAGACAACAATGTTAACAGTGGAGCAGTGTAAGCAGAAAATATGCTGCGAAGCAATTTGAACAGAAAGCAATGAGCAATCGTTAGAAAACAAAATGGCGATCCTTGTTACATCAAAAGGGCCGTTCATTGGTCAAATTCGGAAACCTGTATTTCTATTGTTTCGTACATGAGACGGTTGGTCTTCGGCCACCAAAATATGTTTGCCGTCAATCGTGAGAGGTGTCCATTTTTCTAGACCGACAAGGGAACTCATGAGAAAAGGAATTACATTTGAATGGAAGGAAAGGCAGCAAGAAGCATTTGTAGGAGCCAAATAATGCATTATAAGAGCTCCTGCCGTTTGACTCTAAAAGAAACACTATCATCACTCTTGATGCCAGCATTAGGGGGTTAGGAGGAGTACTTACATAAGATGATGGGAAGTGAATTGTCAATTCATTTTGAGTCGAGGACATTATCGCAAGCTGAGAGAGGCTATTCAGTAATAGAAAAAGAAGCCTTGGCATGTGCTTGGGGTGCTCAGCATTTTAGACAATTTATTTGGGGTATTCCTTTCCTGTTTAGGATGGATCATAAGACGTTAGTCAAAATATTAAAAGGGAGGGTGGGACTGAAAATGTATTGACTAGATTGTTTAGACTGGCATAAAGATTGATTGAGTACAATTACAGTATTGAATTTAGGCAACGGCAACATAACACGGTTGTGGATTGCTTGTCAAGGATGCTGATTTTTGAGATAGGAGATCAAGACAATGTGGTTGATGATGCAGTGTCCATAGCAGAAGTATGTGTGTTGACAGGCAGTAAAGTAACAAAATATGTCTGGCTCAGTGCACAAGGTAAAGATGAGATACTTCAAGAGGAGTGCAAATATGTAGTTGAGGGGTGGCCCTTGACGGAAAATCAAAAACAAATATCAAACTATTTTGGATGATCAATGAAGAGTTGTCCACGGGAGGTGGTATTTTCAGGAGAAGAGAGAGAGTGGTACTTCCTGAAGATGTTGAGGGGGAGCATCATTGCGAACGCACATATTAGTCACTCAGGCATGACAGGCACCAAAATTTGAGCAAAGGAACATTTTTTGTGGCCGGGCATGGGCAGGGATGTGGACAGATATAACAGGGAGTGCAGTCAGTGTAACGAAAGTGACAAGATTTTAGTTACTAAGACGCCGCCTTTAGTGTTGGCTAAGCTGCAAACAGAACCATGGTTGAGGGTTGCCATGGACATAATAGGGCTCTTTCATGGGTTTACGGCTGAGAAAATTAATGCATTGGTATAAATCAATTATTACAGTCATTGCCCAGAAATAAAGTTTGTCAGAGAGGTTACTACTGAGATGGCCATAACATTCCTTCAGGACATTTTTCAAAGGGAGGGAATTCCCAAAGAGATTGTCACTGATAATGGAACACAATTTGTGTCTAGTAAGATGGTGAATTTTATGAATGAGAAAGTAATCAGACACATTACTATGCCTTTATATCACCCACAAGCTAATGGTTTAGTGAAAAGGTTTAATAGGGTGGTGAAAAATATTATACAATTAAGTAGAGAATTTGAGCTAGATCTTGATAATTTTCCTCTCCAAATGAATGGGGTTGTTGAGAGATTTGACAAGACCCCCGAAATGCAGGATAGGTGGTAATGAAAACACCTGAGGAGAAAGTGGGATATTCTTCTGCCATACGTGCTATTCACCTACAGAGAAGAGCCAAGCAGCAGAGTAGGGTTCAATCCTTATGAGCTTCTGTTTGGCTATCCTGTCATGGGCTCCATATTTCTGGTGCATGAAGGAGGGGAGGGTAACCCCCGAAGTCCTTCACACAACATAGTGGATTATGTACCTGGGCTCAGCTACAGAATGGCCAAGTTCTTGGAACAGTCTACAAAGAATCTCAAGGCTAGCCAGAAGTTGATGAAACACTGCCATGACCCGAATATAATACAGGATAGATGGGCTGGATTGTGGAACCTGCAGACTCAGCGGCTGCAATATAACTGCACCGGATCCTATGTGGTTCTGGAGAAGATCAGAGGGGTTAGCTGCTCATTGATTAAAAGGCTCCTAGGCAGAGGCGCTGCTAGCGGAGGGCTTAGGGGGCTATAGACCTGGGTCTTTTGGTTGTAGCCCCAGATAGAATCTCAGGGGCTGCAATATAACTGCACTGGATCCTATGTGGTTCTGGAGAAGATCAGAGGGGTTATCTGCTCATTGATTAAAAGGCTCCTAGGCAGAGGCGTTGCTAGCGGAGGGCTTAGGGGGCTATAGACCTGGGTCTTTTGGTTGTAGCCCCAGATATAATCTCAGGGTCTACAACCAAAAGGCTAGCTAGCCCTGAGTCCTGACAATCCCAACATTAGTGTAGCCCCGGATCTTTTTTCAGAACTAGCAACACCCCTGCTCCTGGGAAGACATGTAGGGTCTTTCTTCATACCAACCGACTGAAAACTTGTTACATCAGAGATGCCTTGGTGTTGGCCCTAGTGACAGAGGGTCAGCCTGAATAAGAGACAGATCACCTCCCAGATGATTTGCTACTTCCAGAAGCTACAGATGGATTCATAGAGGGGGTACAGATCTCCTCTGACCTGACAGAACAGCAATTGCAGGATTGCCAGCAGCTGCTGGCCCAATTTTCAGATCTGTTTTCCCTGACTCCAGGATGCACATACTAGTGTGTCCAGGACATATACACAGGAAACAGTAAGTTGGCGAAGAACACAATTCACCGGATGTCTAACAAGGAGAGGGACACCATTGGGGAGGACATTTCAAAGATGTTGGACCTTGGGGTTATTGAGCTTTTGTTTTGAGTAGCCAATGGGCTAGCCCTGTGGTGTTGGTTACTAAAACCTCCAGCAATCATAGGTCTCCATTCTGTGACCAAGACGGATCCACACCCCGTACCTTGTGTAGATGAACAGATTGATAAGTTAGGCTCTGCCAAACTGATGAGTACTTTTGACCCCATAGGCACATATTTGTTCGGTCACAGGTCAGGTCAGTTGGTGTTTCAGTACACAATCTGAATAGATGACCTAGTTGAAATTAAATCCATGGTGTCCATTGAGTGTGGCAAAGAGGCCAAGCGGAGGACAGCGTAGATAACTCCAACACATGGTGTATATATCTGTATAAGAATTTCCAGGGATGAAGTGATTACAGTTGGCGAGAGCACTCTCAGTAAAGCAGAAAACAGACGTGCATGTGACAACTGAGGCATAGAGGAAAATGCCCCAAACTAGTAGGAATTAGTGGCTCTGTGGCAGCGTTCGAGATATTTAAAAAATGATATGCTGCACTCCAAAATATTTACCACATTTTGGAAGATACTTTTTGCTCCTAGTCATGGACTGGGGCTCAGTACGTCCCAGTGAAGTTGCCATGGGGCGCTGGCCAGTGGGTGCTTATCCAGTATTCAAGCAGGAGTGGGATATGGGGCTTAGGTTCACATTTATGCCAAGACCATTCCTGAGATATGGGATAGGTGCATGACAACATGGCTCCCTCAGACTGTGATATGTTTAATTGTATCAGTGATTTCCCAAGTAGTTCTGGCATGCAGATTTATGAACAAATGTTTTTCTGTTCAAATGTTTAAGAAATTGTTAGGATAGTTTAATTATTTTTTTATTTTTTATTTGGTTTAGTTGACAATTCAACTTTAGAAATATAATAAAAGAACATGTAAAAGTCTCAATTTTTGACAATATGTATAACATTTTCTCATTGATTTCATTAACAATGGCTAAAAAATAAAAAGGATAAGAATTAAAATGATGCAATTTAACAACCTGCTGTAATTTTTTGCCAACATGTCATCGAGTTATCAAGTTTTTTTGTTTAGTTCGCACATCTTGTGTGCACTCAAATTCTCTGCCTTGATAGTTCTTTGTACAGCTTTTGCGTTTTTGTTCATATGGAAATGCAACATCAAGAATATGAATCGTGGCAATTCTAACCAATATTTTGGCAGACCCAAAGATTTCACTCCAAATTTCAGTTTCAGTACGATCATATTGCATCAAAGATACACATTTGGCTAGTTTAAAACGTGAAACAGCAAAAGCTTTACAATTCATATGATGCAATGTTTCTCTCATGGATATGTCCTTGCAAAATCGGCAAAAAACTTAGATCTTTTCCCACAAGTCCTCGTCTTATCAAAATTTCATTAGCCGGCCACAAATTAAAGCGTAATCTTAAGATTTTTAGCCTTAGATTTGGGGAGGGACATTTGACAAGATAATCCACAATTGTGCGTAGTTTTTTATGGCCAAAAAGGATTCTGTTGAAATCTTTAAGCTTAAGAAATTTTTCTTATGTCATAACCCAATCCAGCTGGTATAATTTGGCCTTGGCACAATTCGGATTTGTAATTAGCAGATCAACCGAGATATCTGCTTCTGCAAGAGTATTTATAATTTGTGTTCTCCATTTGAGCGGAAATAGATGATTTGATGTTAACATGTAGTTTTCCAAAATAGCCAGACTATCTTGCTTGGAGACTCCCATAATACATTTTCTGAATAGTGAACACATTTTCCACGTTACTTGCACATGAATAGAAAAAAAGGCCAAGTTCATACCTTAGCAACATACTTGGAGTGCTTTTGGGCAAATTTAGTAACGTCTTCCAAAACCTAGCTTCTACTCGATTCCATACCAAATCAGGTCTAGGAAGCACTGATTCCATCCCATATGTAAGGACTGGTACTACTTTCTGCTGATAGTAAGACATTATGGGTACGCATGTACATTTTCCAAATTTAGCATGAACAATTTTAGCTTGAGAAATTAACATTGTTAGTTTGGTTTGTATAGCTATATCAAGTGGTTTATACAAGATTTCATTGTTGAAATTAATTACCAGTTATTTGTATTCCGAGACCACTTGCAGATTGTGTCTAGATATTGACCATTTAAATCTGCTTTTCGTTGTTATTTTAGAGTTACCTAAGATGACGATTTGTGTTTTATTTTGGTTAACAGTTAGTTTGTGTTTTATCACATATTGATCAAGTACGTTAAGCAATATTTGTAACCCAGATGGAGTTTGGGAAATTAAGACAATGCCATCCGCATAGAGGAGCCAAGCTATTACTTGTTTTCCTAATTTTGGGGAATCTGAATGCACAGAAGCAAAATCATCAGCTAGGTCCAATAAAAACATATTGAACAGTTTTGATGCCAGTATGCAGCCTTGTTTTAGGCCTCTAGCCGTTATGATTGTTTTGGATAGAAGGCCTTCCATATTTAGCTTAATTTGCACTGAAGTGTCTGAGTGCAAAAGATTTATGATTTTTATAAGGGATTTTGGGCATTCAAATTTCAGCAATTTCTTGATAAGTAAGCCTCTGTCTACTGAATCAAAAACCATGCGGAAATCAACAAAGGCAATATAAAGAGGTTGCTTCCACATGGTATATGCCATCTTTATGGCATTCAAAATGGTGAGATTTACAGATGTACCTAATCCTGATATAAATCCTGATTGAAATGGGTCTCGTCGATGATTTATCAGTGACCATGAGTTCAGATCACGAAGAACTAATCTGCAGAAAAATTTTCCCGAAACATCTAACAGGGCTATCGGACGATAACTCATAGGATTTTGTCTATTGCCTTTTTTATAAATCGGAACAATGATGAAATGTGTCCAGGATTTAGGACATTTTTGATAGCGAATGATTAACTGAAATAGTGTGTATAGAATGGGTGTCCACAGATCAACATGCTTTTTTAGCATAACATTTGAGAGTCCATCCGGGCCAGGAGCCCGGGACATGCTCGCTTTGTTGATAAAATGTCAAATATCTTCTTCATCAAACTCTAGATCAAAAGTAGTGGTAAGCATGTCCAAGGCTTCAGGCTTAGAAGGTGCAACATATAAGTTCAAAAAATGGGTTATCCAATCATTCTCTGATACACCATTTATCTGAGTGGTAAGTTGTGGCACTTCAGTAGCTGAGTTCAGTAATTGCCAAATTTGAGCCGTGTTTTTGCTTTGTATTAGATTTATCATAGATTCCACATCTTTTTGATGCTTATTGATCTTGTATTCTTGCAACCAATTTCTATAAGAAGTTTTAATAGATCTTAATGCTTCATTTTTTGTTGTCACTGGGAGATATTGAACCAGTCTTTTCTGTTTTCTAAATAGAGCTTTTCTCAAACGAATTGCATTATCAGATACTTGGTTCGATCTCACATGGGTATTTTGTTGAGTGGCATACAATTGCACTAGATGGTATGGTACCAACTCAGTTATATTATCACAATCAAGGTCGCCTTTCTCATACATTTTCAGATGGTCACGATAGTAAGCTAATGATTTGTTAGACCATTTTAGCCGATTCAAAGATTTATTAACATTGACAGAGCCCTTGATAGACTGTCTCAATATGGGTGGAGCTGTAGTCAAAATGAGCTTGAAAGTCAATGGTCGATGATCACTATGATCAGTTATTTTAACTGCAAAATCATTAGTACAATCAAGAAGACATCTGGATACAAAAATATAATCAATGATCGCTGATTGCTTTCGACTAACCCATGTAGCAAGAGGGGGAGAATCAGCGGCACTAGTGCCATTTAACATGACCAAATTCCATGCTTTCGCAAATTTGTTCCACAGTTCAACACGTTCCTGCTTTTTCACCACGTTTGTATCCAATAAA
The DNA here is from genome assembly GCF_040938575.1 of Ambystoma mexicanum. Taxonomy (NCBI): domain Eukaryota; kingdom Metazoa; phylum Chordata; class Amphibia; order Caudata; family Ambystomatidae; genus Ambystoma; species Ambystoma mexicanum. The sequence continues at coordinate 639,291,065 of NC_090925.1, forward strand.
TGTAAATTCAAATCTCCAGAGCATTGAATAAATGGGTTGATCGTTGGTAATGGGTCACAGTGTATATTTGCTAATGTGTTTACAGCAGTAAGCAGACCGGACATTGGTCTTCCTTTGGCAGCTCGTGAAGCGGGTTCTAATTGTATCTCATAGCTGTTCCACAAAGGCAGACAAGATAGCCATGTTTCTTGCAGAAATATGAGGTCATAATCACACAAAATACTCTTAGGATTGTTTATGAGATGGATATGGCCTCTTGTATTCCAGCTAATTACTGATATACACACTAGCTCTTTAGCATGCTCTAGTTATACTCTTGTTATATGAGTATATTCTTTCTGTTCACATTCATTTTCTCTGGGTTTATAAACTAACGCCTGATGCTGGGTTTTTTGCAAAGATTAAGACATGATTTTAATGGATATTTTGTTACATCCTTGGATGTTATTTCAAAACCCAAGTCAAACAAAGCATCTCTGGCTGCCCAATTTATGTTATGTATGACCAAGGAGCGAGCCCATACTAGAGCTGTGCTGAGATTATCCTTGTTTGGGAATTCTATTTGGTCAAGATCAGCCGACTCGTTTTCTTTAAGCATCTGAATGTCAGAGAATAGATTGAGAATACTCTGACGATTCATGATGTATTGCCGATTCTGACGGCAAGATAGTAACAAGGAATGCCTGGTCTCACACTTAGTGGATGTCTTTTTCACAATCTGCTTTGGCTGTCTAGGGGCCATTGTACCGAGGGGTTCAATTGTTCGTCTGTGTGAGCCATGCAAATTTATATTCATCTCATTAGTATTTTTTAACATCGAGATATTATTTGTTTTTGAGTTTAATAACCACAGGTGAGCAATAGAATCTTTAATCTCTTCAAGATCAGCTTGAACATTATGACCCTCCTTTGAGGCCTCTTGTGCATTATCTTGAGCAGCTTGATGTTCAATTTTAGCAAATGTTACTCGTTTAGAGATGATGTTCTTATTTTCTGTAGAGGACAACACTAGCGAAATTGTGGGTATGGTAACAGAACTACATTTCGCAGGTCCATTTGCTATGATTGGGAAATTGAGAGGTTCAATTGTACGATTTTCCAGATAAAGATCAATTTCTCATCTTAATTTTTGCCTTGATATTACAATATCATCAGGGACTTCCCTGTTTTTATTATCGTTTGGGCGATTGGTGGTCTTCCACTAATCTTATGAAATCATTTAATGAAGGGTGCTCCACAACCATTCTTGCTAAATGACAGGAGTCAAGTTATTTATTCTTCCTCAGGTTGGCCAGAGCAACATATTTTTTTGTTATGTTGTTCGAGGCCACCTGGGATCTGCTGTCAGCACGTGTCAAATTACTGATAAATTGTTTGGATGATGATGAAACCATTAATTTTGATGTTTTAACATTTTTTGATTTCTTTTGTGCTGGCAGCTTTAGCAGCTTGGCTTTTGTCACTACCGCTTTAGTTGCAGCTTTCACATCAAATACAGAGTATGTATCTTTCAAGGTTGAGTGTCCTGTTGTTTGATCCCCTGGGATTGACTGAAAATTAGCCTGTTTACTCTTAGTGTTCACTGCTACGCATTTTTCAGTTATAATACCTGCAACAAACGGCACAGATGTTTTCTTTTTATAGGAATGTATAACTGGAGATGCTTGTTGGTTATTTGAAGGATCTGTAATGGTTTCTACAATTTCAACATCTGCATCCATAGCTGTTTGTGTAAAGACATTCGTATAAACCATAGTTTTTTGGAACATTAGCAGACTGTTTCTCATCTTGGAGGCAGATTATTTTTTTTTGCAAGTTAAAAACATTGTTAAGTTTTTCATTAAACTCACTGCGCAAGCACTTGATTCCGGTACTTAATTTCGATTGTTCAGACTTGAATATATCCAAATTGTTTGTGAGAATTTTAAGTGTGGCATCAGTAGATTCAAACAATTTGGCGAGTGACATCAGCGCGATGTTCATGACCTCAAGAGTCAAACATGAAGTTCTAGAAGTATTGTGAGTTTTTTGAGGATCCTGCGTAACATCATTTGACCTACGAGGAGTCGGAGCAATGAAAGAAACATTTGACAATTTAGTATTACAACTAGATCGTTTAAACATATCAGGAGAACGTGATAAATTTGAACCCTCTATGTTAGCTGAAAAGCAAGAATTTGTTGAATTCAAATTAATAATAGCCTCAATGGGGGGATTAATTAAGACAGGGTTCTCTGCTTGCGGGGTTCCAGATAGAACATTTTTCAGAAGCATGATGTCTGTCACAGAAGTCAGTGTTTTAGGCACAATCGCATTTTCACCCGTTTGCTGAGTATCATCCGAGCCCCCCATTTCGTGAGCAGCTATCCGTCCAGCCAGTTGGGTAGCTGTCGTACTATTTGTCAAAGTTACTATACCAGCACCCATAGTAGGCACTTCCATCGGGTCAACAGAAGCCACTGTGCAAAACCATATTTGCGAATGTCAGCATTGTTCAGTTTTGAAGTTATCTTCTTACTCAGCGTTTTCGTATTAACTTTTGAACTACGCTGAATTGGTGTTGAGCACAAGTTGGTATTTGTCACATCATTTTGGCAATCTTCATGGAAAGGCTGAATTTCAGACATTATACGCTGCTGTATGTTTTCAGGCATGTCAGTTGTTAAACAGTAAGGACCATTTACTTTTGTAGACATTGCTTTAGGTCAATACTTTAACAGCCACGATTTTCGCCAAGGTGACTCACAATTATTGTTATTATAAATACCAAAAGCAGGAGAACAAGGGGAAATAGTTTTACGAGTGAAACAAGACCCGTGGAGCCCCGACCACCGCGACACCGCGGCGAAGCGGCAAAGCGGGACTCCACGGGACTCGCTCAGGTGCGCGCGCACGGTGCGCGCGCTTCCTCCTTTTTATGCTCCCGCCTCCAACAGCAAGCCACAAAGCCTAAACAGATGAAAGATTAAAGCGCATATGAATGATGAAATTAAAATAATGATTTAGTATGCGCTTTCTTTCTCTATCAAGTCACCTTTTGGTAAATGGAGTTCCAAGAGAATGTAATTTGCAGTTTGTAGCAGACTCCAATAAACGACGAGCAGCAAAACGCGGCAAAGCGGGACTCCACGGGATAGTTTCATTAACAAGTGATCCATTTTTGTAAGAGACAATCACAGACAGTGGCATGATGTCTTTAGAGGGACACCGCCATGCAGCTCCGGATTTGCCGGGGGTCCTAAATTGGGTCCTGCCGTTCTAAGAACTTGTATTATGTTACAAATGGAGTCAAGGGGTAAACAAAATATGTCCTTCCCCAGTCTGCTGTATCACAAAAAAGACAGATTCATTTTATTAAAAGTTATTCCTACTTCTAAGTCCTCTACAACTAAGTACACGTCCCTGTAAAGAGTCTAACCATCCCTCAAGGATTGATCTGTCCCTAGAAAGCGCTGTTGTAACCCCTATCTCATTTAAGGGATAGAGAAGAAACTCACCCTAGCCTCTCTCACTACTTTCACTATGTACTAAAAATGCGCACACTCACTGGGAGTTGATTATTCAGCTTTGTTCGTATCGCTTCCACTATGTGTGTCTTAATTCTATAAAAATACATAGAGGAAAGATTGCTTGTCAATTGTCCTCTAGACATACAACACACATGATTACTAATGTGTGCCTATGATATTACTAAAACAGTTTGCTGGTAATAAGTTTACACCGGGCTCACAGCCACAACTAGTGTGGGTCTCGGGGCTCAGGCCAGCATGCCCAAGCCTTTCTTTTGTCAACCGGTTTCAGCGGATCTTGAGTCCTTTCTGCTTTCTTCAGGACTTCTGTGATGTAATTATTTTGTCATATACAGCCTCAATTATCAATTAAAAGGACAATATTTTCATTTGTTGTCTTTTCCACATTTTAGGTTAGGGGAGCATTTCAGCAGTTCTGTGCCGGACGTCATAGTTTTCTTCCACAACCCTATAAGGGGAGGAGGACAAAATACAAGAGGGGGGACAGCATCAGTGTCCCAACTTGTGAAGTCTTGTTAGCATTATGTATTTTTCAAAACGAGACTTTCGATCATTCAGGCAATAAAGAACTTATTCTAAGTTCTTACATGTCTTCTATTGGTAAGTACAATCACTATTTTGTTCCATGATCCTACAGAATCTGTAAATCAAAAGCCCAAAAAGCCCAATATTACTATTCAGACCTTAAACACTGAGTTGCACTCTTACTTGTTTACTATTGAAGAATGCAATTACCTATCTTTCTGCAGAAGTATCTTTGTGCATTCCGCGTGTGTTAGGTCTGTATTCCCTCTTCTTTTGCCAATCGGTGTAAAAAGGACTCTCTGTGTTACAAGGAACGCTCTGTAAGTAAAGGTGACTCTCTTTAGTCTCTGTCTATTCCCCAGGGGCACGGTGTTGCTCAATCCACATAAGAAAGGGTCTTACCTTGTCCTATATCATCAAGGGTTTTGGATTGTAGGCAGTCCTCTGGCCATTGACAATATTTTCTTTAGAACTGGGGTCACAGTTATGAGTTGTGCATCTGGTATGCCTGCAGAATAAAATGCCTGCTTATTTTACAAGGAATTATATTTCTTTGTATTTACATATGTTATCTATCAAATTGTATCGTCCGTGAGTGATGCGCTATCACCGGGATGTTTTTAGTAAAATCCTGATAGTCATTCTCACTAATACCCAAGTACACTGTGTCGTAATTCCTGTTTTCTGTTCATTTGTTTCTATGCGCTTATCCTTATTATTATCAGCTATCCAATAAATGTGCAAAGCCTTATCTTACAGTGACATATGCAAGCCCTCTCTCCTTCCACGTGCGTCTCCCCGGGTTTTGTCGGGTGTTGTAGTTTCTCGACGGCATTACGGCCGGACCTAAGAAACCATCTAATATATGGTCAGTTTTACTAAAAGGGAATGTGGTTCTCTGCCTCTATTTCTTAATTTTTTTAAATCATGGCTTTCTCAAAGGTGATGGATTCTGCTGTAACTGCGTGGGGAGGCGGATAGAAAGTAGATGTGTTGTGTAGATTAGTAGTGTCCTCACCCTCATACAGGTTATTTTCAAAGCATTGTTTTAGTCTAATTTTTGTCATCAATTGAGTCAGTTCAATTCTGGTCTGGAAGGGGTCATGGTGTGTAGTTGAAACAAAGGATGAGCCTTTTTGTAATACCTTCTTATGTGCGGAATTTAACACTAAACTAGATAGATTCACCACTAGCGATTGTCCTGTTGTCTCTTCATTGTTGTTTCTCTCATGTCTCTCGTTTTCTGGTTTGGGGCATTCTGTTCGTACCAGCCCCTTCCTCTGTTTCTTGTGACTCTGGGTGATTGGTCTTGAGTTTCTTCTCTATCCCTCACACTAGAAAGGCGTTACAACAGCGCTCTCTATGGACAGAACAATCCGGCCCCCTACGATGAGTTGACCCCCAGCTTTTGAGAATGTTTGCCCCCACATGGTTTTCAGGACTGATTTTAAGGTGATGATGGATCACCAGTGTGATTGAGATCTTTTAAAAATAGTATGCTGAACTCCAGAATATTTAGTAACTTTTGAAAGGTACATTTTGCTCATGGTAGCGCACTGAGGCTCAGTACATCCTAGTACGTATGTCATGGGGCTCCTCACCAGTGGGTGCTGATCCAATAGGTACAGAGTATATGGTGAAGCGGGCCTGGGGTTGCATTTTTCCCTGCACCACTCCCATGACGTTGGAATGTTCATGGCGACTTTCTTCCCCCACCCCAATGCCTCAATTCAGATATGTTTAATTGTATTTGTGATTTCACAAAGGGTCCAGGGATGCAGTTTTATGTACAAGTGTTTTATCAATTGTTTTAAAATGTGTTATGACTGTTTATTGAACGTTTTACCCATTTCTATAAGAGATAGTCATTGTTGCATTTTTCTAATAAATCAGGTCCAATGTTTTCCAAGAAAAATGCGCATGTGTGCTTCTTCCCTCCACCTCGTGGCCTGTGCTGCCCGTAGCACGCAGCTTTTCCTACAGATCCAAAGATCTACTATTCATGCCAGGTCCAGTGGGGAAATAATCGGATGTACTCCAAGACTCTGGAAGGCACTAGGCCCCAGTGGACCCCTATGGGGACAGGTTTGTTTCTTCTGAAGCAATAGAACCTGAGGAGGAGGGGCATTACCAGTAGGGTAACGTAGCCCCGGGGCATTACCCGACCACTAATTCACCCCCTCAGTGGGTTCTATTGCTATTAGTACCCTGGCATGTTTGTATCGGGGTACGAAGAGCAATTTTTCTCGAGTTGAGAAATGGCGTTGCAACTGTTTCTCAACTGGAGAAAAAACTTAAAAGAAATGGCCACCAGCAGTCTGGGAGAAGCGATTAAATGTAGTGCATTCTCCCTTTCCATGGCGGCCTCTACAAAAATGTAAAAAATCGAGAAAAGTAAATAAAGAAAATGCCCGCCATGAATCCGGACGAAGGGTCTACACGGAGTCCCTTCTCTCTTTCCATGATGACCAGATGGAGAAAGCAAAGCAACAGCAAGGGACGCAGAGGTAAGTCTTACCCGGCCATGTACCGACTTGGCGAGTGCCATTCAGATTGATTGTAACAATTTGATTTTCCCTCGCCTGGTACTAATTTCAAATGCTGTCTGTGCTTGTCTGGCGACATGGTTGTCTTGCTCTTCATAGTTCAATTTCTTGTATCTTGCTTGTCTGTGGGACACTATATAGAGGAAGACAGTGCATATGTCGAGTTAGTTTACTGTATTATTTGCCAAACATAACAAGCAAAAGCACATGGCAATAAGTGTTATCAAATAAAGAGGATTTCCACATTAAGAGCAGGTAAAAATTACATTGGGCCTCATCATGAGTTGGCCGGTATCCCGGCGCTAATTGCACCAGGATACTGCCCAATGCTATTAGCGTTACCGCAACTCTATCTGGCGCAATTTGCGCCAGATCCTGAGTTGCAGTGGCAAGGTTTTTTGGTACTAAAACTCCCATTTTCTGCCCAACTCGAGATTGGCCAGAGCAATAAATGCGGCAGTAATAGCGTTACCACCACATTTTACCGCTCCGTCCAACTTGTGATGCAGCTACTCACACAAATGCTACTCGTGTACCCTCTGATTCAGTCCTCAAGGCAGTGACTGGAGCTCCTATTCTTAAAACTGATTCTTCTTGCTGTGGTAAGCCATCCCCATCACCTCCCAACCTCTCTGGGGTAAACTGATGACTCCAAGTCATAGAGGGAACCATGATTCCAGCTGGCCTTTCCTATCACCCACCATTGCAATTGAGTGCATTAGCCCAATTGGTTCAAGTGAAGTAGACGGGACAAGCCTGCGCTTTCCGTAATGCATTATGTTATTAATGAAAGCCCAGGATTGGAATGTGTTGCCCGTGTTACATAGCATTGTCTGATAACCCTACCTCTCACAGTGGCTCGGTGTTAAACTCTTTCTACTTCCCCACTCCGTTTCCCAGGATACACCCGCAGGGTAATGATAAACAAAGGCAGGGCAGGGCAGGCCGAGGTCTACAGAGCAGGGATGACTGAGAGGCCGGAAGAGAGATCCCAGGAATCCGACTCTCCTGACGCACAGCAGCTCCCTCTGAACTCTATTGTCTGGGGCTCATTTTACAGCCCGAGCCCATGGGAGCGTACAATAGACCGTCACCTGATACCTGTAATTGTAGTGATATGCCAGCTGCTCAGCCTGAGCCTGGATGCATGAAGCGAGGGCGGAGAGGACACACGCGCAACTGGGGCCAATGATACATGCCCCCTGAAGAGGAATAGGGGTCTCGAGGTCCTCATTTAGCGCTTCATAACAGACTTCTCTGCACTGAGTCAAACATTGAGCCTAACAAACATACAAGAACATCAGTCAGATTAGCGACAGGCCATTGGTCACAAATGGTTGGCCACGAGGGCAAGTTACCTCATTGTATTAAAATATGAAAGACAGCACAGCTGGCATTAGAAAATACAGTAATGTGAAGATAAAGTATACAAAGAAGTAATACATTCCTAATTGCCCCGGCAGGGCAAGGGCACAGTGTTTGGCAGCCTGGGGACTGTTTGTCCTTGGCCCCATGCGTGCCCGCAAGCCCCCACCCTAAAAGGACCACACAGCTCACACGTCCTTCCAGTTCGGGCTTCCCAGTCACTCTGCTGCGGCCGGGAACGCCCAGTTTATTTATGCAGCACGCGGCGGCGTGCAACATCACGCCGCCGCGTGCGCGTCCCCCACGGGGCAGCGCCACACTCCTCCTTTTTCGGGAGGACACACAACTGCTTTTATTACTAAACACTACAAACCACACAACACAATAACAGCAACATTTTACGCCCATACCCCTTTAATGTCAGGCGCCCGGGTCCCCCTTATTCGGGCATACTGTCCACATGTCCCAGCACGTATTCGCTGAGGTAAGTGGGTTTCCCTCGCCCAGCCCTCTGGGGGTACCTCCCGCTTACCTCCAGCACGGGAAGTCCTTCCGCAGCAGTTCCCCGGACAGGGGAATGCGGTGTGCCCAAGGGACCTCCGGCGTCCTCCGGCACCTCCGCCACATCCGGGTCCAGTGGTGGTTCAGTTCGTGGATCGCCCAGCTTCTTAAAGAAACTGACGTTTCGGGTGACGGCAGATTTTCCATCCGAGGCTGTCACCATGGACCCCTTTACGGCTACCATGTCCAATGGCTCCGGCTCATAGGGGAGCAGAGCTTCCCATGGGGGTGTCGGTTTCGAATGAGCACCTCGTCTCCCAGTTCCAGCCACTGGGGGCGAAGACCCCTTCGCAAGTTCTCCTGGTCAATCCTGACCCACCTGTCGGCCTCAACCTGCTGGTTGTCAATTACTCCCGGCTCCTTCTCCCGGACCTCGGGCAGTAGGTCCCGGGGACATCGCCTGAACAGAGCCTCCGCCGGAGCTACCCCTGTGGAGGCATGTGGGGTGGTGCGGTACACTTGCAGGAATTGGTAGAGGGCTTGTTGGAGTGGCTGCCCTTGTCCCTGGGCAATCCTGAAGGTCTTATTGTGTGTCCGCATCAGTCTTCCAGCGTCACCATTAGCTCGAGGCCACAGCGGGGATATCTTCCTGTGCTGAATCCCGCAGCTCTCCAGGAATTCCGAGAACCGCTCACTTTAGAATGGCGACCCATTGTCTGAGCACACAGTGATGGGGAAGCCATGGGCCACAAACACCTTCTCCGCGGCCACAACCATGTGCTCGAAGGCCACTGACTCCACAAACTCCACCTCCGGGTATCGTGAGTACTCATCAATGATTACGAGAAAATGGGTGCCTACGGACGTCGACCCAAAGTCTGCATGGACGACCTCCCAGGGCCGGGTCCCCCGGGGCATCGCCTCAATGGTCGGCTCTCGTTGCACGGGAGAAGCCACCTGGCACCACACACAGGCCGCCACAAAGTCATCCACCCTTCTCTCCAGTTCCGGGAACCAGACCTTCAGCCGCAGTCTCGCCTTGGTCTTGGCGGCACCCTGATGTCCATGGTGGGCCAAGGTGATTACCTCCGTTATCTTGGATTGGGAGCCACTATGCGATCACCTCGGAGTAGGAGACCCGATTCCGAGAAGGACAGCTCGTCCTTGACCTTCCACAATTGCTCGAGCCCTGTCCTCGCCTCCTGGGTCCGCCCCGCCAGAGCCTCCAAGATGGATTTCCAGGAGCCATGCTGCATTGAGTGCTTTAGGATCTGGAAGCACTCATCCTCGGCCGCGGCCGCCTCCAGGTCCGACAGGGGCATTGCATTCGGCGTGGCTCCCTCCACCACCATTCGAACATGGTTATCGGCCTCCTCCGCACAGGTGTCGTACTCCTCTGCCCTGCGCACTCCAGGATGCCGGGAGAGGTAGTCTGCTGCGTTATTGTCCCCGGGCCGATACACCAGGGTAACTCCATACTGAAGCAAGGCAAGCATCCACCTCTCAATCCTAGCTGGGGGCTTCGAGGATGACCCAGCCAGAATGGGAAGCAATGGCTTGTGGTCTGTTACCACGGTCACTGGACGCCCCAAGACATAGAGTCGAAAATGTCTGCAACCCCAGAGGACCGCCAGTGCCTCCCGCTCGATCTGGGAGTATCGTTGCTCCGTCTCCGAGAGCGCCTTGCTGGCGTATGCCACTGGGCGGATGCTCCCGTCCCGGTCCACCTGAGTCAGTACAGCCCCCAGGCCGAACGGGCTAGCGTCCACAATGATCTCGGACGCCAGCACCGGGTCGAAGAATGCCATGGTGTCCTCTGCTGTTAAGGCGCTCTTAATGTCCTCAAAAGCCAACTGCTCAAGTGGGCCCCACTGCCAGATCGACTCCTTCTTCGTCAACGCCCTGAGCGGCTCGGACCTTGACGGGAGATTTTGAATGTAGCGCCCACAGTATGTCACCATACCAAGGAAGCTCCTCACGTCGGACACCGACTCGGGGGCTGTGCCTTCTTAATGTCCTGAACCTTCCTCGGATCGGGCGTCAACCCCCCCCCCCTCCTTGAACACGAACCCGAAGAATTTGATGGAGGGGCGCAGGAACTCACATTTATCCCTATGAAGGGTGATGCCCAGTGACTGCAGCCTCTCAAAAGTCTTTCCAAGCCTCCTCGGATGGTCCACCTCTGTCCTAGCGAACACCAAAATATCATCGCTGATATTAAGGACACCCTCCAGATCTGCTAGGGTGCCCTGTATAATGTTCTGAAATACTTCTGCAGCCGATGACACCCCAAAACTCAACCTCTTGTACCTGTATAGCCCACGGTGGGTGGTAAACGTTGTTATGTACCGGGACTCGGGGTGGAGACAACCTGATGATATCCTGCTCGAAGGTCTAACTTGGAGAAGAAACGGGCCCCTTGTACTTCAGCGGTAATGTCTGCGATGGTAGGGGTGAGATGCCGCTCCCTCTTAATGGCCTTGTTGGGTAGCCTCATGTCCACACAAATCCGGACAGAGCCAGGTTGTTTAGGTTTTCTAGCCACCACAATGGGGGACACCCAGGGCGTCGGGCCCTCGACCTTCTCGATAATGTCCAGACTCACCAGGTTGTCTAACTCCTTGTCCACCTGCTCCCTCAGATGGAACGGTACCCTGCGGTGCTTCAGGGCAATGGGCTGTACGGAGTCATCAATGTGCAGCCTGACCGGGTCACTAGTCATCTTTCCAATGCCGTTGAAGAGGGCAGCGTACTTATCAAGGAGGTCATTGATGTCTTCCAAGTACACCGAGTACGCGAAATTGACAATTCCGAGAGCCTCGGCAGCAGCACAGCTTAGGAGAGTGTTGTTACTCACAGGGGTCCCATAGAACCGAGCCCTGATCCGGGAGCCCTCATGCTCCACACTTGCCACGAAGGCACCGTCAAGCGGTATTGGTTGTAGTCCTCCAAAAGCGAATATGCGGGCTCTCGGCATAGTCGAGTCCGGGGGCGGATCAAGGGCGTCATAGTGTCCCCTGGCCATTACATTGACCGACGCCCCTGTGTCCACCAGCACCGGGACCGGAGAGTGGTTAACCTCCACCCCACACCTCGGGTGCCTCCTGCTCTTCCCCTTCAGGACTTCCACACTCGAAACAAAGAAGATGTTCTCTTCCTCATCTGCCTCGTCCACCTGGGCCTCCTCTTCACCTTGCTCTACCTGGGCCACATTTGGTGGTCGGCTCTGGCACGGAGTCCATGTCCGGGCCGGACCTCTCGGTACCATCACGGGCAGGGCCGCCTTGCACACTCTAGAGAAGTGGTCAGGCAGGCCGCACCTGCCACATGTTCTTCCCTCTGCCGGACACTCCGTCGGGTGGGGAAGGTCATAGCCACACTTCTGGCACGACTCCCCTGATCTTCCTGCTCTGTCCCTGGGTCCTCTGCCAGGCCTTCTCATACCTCTGCCGCCTCGCCACACAGCACACACCTCCTCCGACTTTATTGAGCGGGACCCTGCCTCCATCTTGCTTGCGCGAGCCTCTGCCACCTCATGACATCGGCCCAGTTCCAATATGCGGGGCAGAGTGATGCCCGGCTCTCTCAGCACCTGCCTCCTGAGCTTGCCGGAGGAACAGGCCTGAATCAGCATTGTGCGCATCATGTCCTCCGTGTCCCCCCATGCACAGCTCAGGGAGAGGCGGCGCAGGCGACCATAAAAGGTGTCCAGTGTCTCATCGTCCTTTTGTTTGGCCGACAGCATGACAAATCTTTCATAGTCCACGTTGGCAAGGGGCAGAAAGTGCGCAAGGAGCACCGCCTTGACCGCATCATAGGATTGGTCCACCGGAGTAAGCGACTCAAAAATTTCCTGGACCGCAGGCCCCGCCGAGTACAGCATAGTGGCCACCATGCTGTCGTCATCTGTCACCTGAGCAGCCCTGAAATACATGTCCAGGCGGCCAACCCACCTCCTCCGCCGGGGCCCCATGCTGGAAGGTAGGCCCGATGCATCAAATTCGGGGATGGCCTGCAGGGCAGCTTGGGCTCGTGCCTGAGCCATGACAGGGAGTCCTTGCTGAGCACCTGGCTGTGCCACCGGCAGCACCTGGGGTGCAGGAGCCTGAACACCTACTTGCGGGGGCAGCTGTAGAGCCGCCGCTGGTTGTTGAACTGGAAGCACTGGGGGCTGTAAAGCCTGCTGATGTTGCGCCACTTGGCCACCGTCCTAAGGAAGCTGTGCAGCTACAGTGGCCTGATCATCAATGTCACTCATGGGCTTGAGCGCACAGGCACCCCCACCTAGTGTCCTGAGTACCGCAACTCAACCACCCACCACCACCATGCAGACAAAAGCCTCCCCCCCTCTTCCAGGCACAGCAACAGTCCAACCTGGGGGAGAGGCGGTGGTGACTTGTCCCTCGCTCACCTGGCACAGCTTCCAGCCACAAGACCCATGGAGGAGAAGAAGACACCCACTGCAGCCATCCTCGTGATGATGAAGGGGACAAAGAAGAAGCCACAGCGTCCTGATGATGAAGGGGACAAAGAAAAACGCTGTGTTTCCCCCTTGCCGTAGTCCACAGGGGTGTGGATGTTCCAAACATTAAGCTACAATTGTGGAGTGGACTAGACAGGCCGTGACATGTTAGTCCTTCCCCTAGCTTTCACTCGACGTAGGAGTCCCAAAACTGGAGTAAAATTCACAAACCAGGCATGGGCGTGCAGGTTAGCCTGCCTGCAAGCAGAATATCAAAAAATTAGACCTGGATCACCTTCACCCTCCAAACCGTAGCCTGATGAAGTTCCCCGGCCTCAGAGACAAAATGGCCACCAGCCGCGTGTACGATCCGCAGCCACGGTGTGAAACGAAACATCCGAATGTTCCGTTTCAGGAAAAAATTCTGGAATGCCTTCACCGCCGGGCCCGGGCATCAGTTGACACTCGTCGCCCGCAAGCCCCCACCCTAAAAGGACCACACAGCTCACACGTCCTTCCAGTTCGGGCTTCCCGGTCGCTCTGCTGCGGCCGGGAATGCCCCGTTTATTTATGCAGCACGCGGCGGCTTGCAACGTCACGCCGCCGCATGCGCGTCCCACATGGGACAGCGCCACAGGGACCCTTCTTGGGTCTTTCTTTGATTCCTATCGCTCTTGGCCACGACCCGCACATAAAGTCACGCCGCCGACCCTGCAGCGGTGAAGCGCGCAGTATTTGGCGCTGTATGTGTTTGTCGCTGAATGGTGGAGGCAAGTGAGGGCTCTGTATTGCAGAGGGAGCTGAGGCTGTGAGGTGAAGTAAGGTAGGACCTGGTTGGAAATCTTGCTGTTGGAGTAGGAGGGACATTGTCTGGGTGCTGTTGGAACTGTTGAACTGCACTCTTGTACATTGGCAAAGCGCTACGCTTAATTGACCTCCTTAAGCTCCGCATATGGAAACCTCACCCTGCACCCAAGTCTCAGTGCAGGATGTTGGCAATAAGAAGGCTGCGGCAACAGGGAGGCTCGTCCCAAACCACCACTAGTGATCCTGTCCTAGGGTGGAACAGGCAACTTATGCCACCACCTAAAAAGCTAACCGACCCCACAGGGAGGTTTACCTGCTGATTGAAGAAATTCACCAATTCCTGGGGGGGCATAGATGCTCTTGGAGAGGCCCCCGGAAGGACACCCATAGATCCCTCACCAGTTGCTTATTGAGCAAAGTACTGCAGCCTAGATAGCCTGTTTGTCACATGCTCTGAGGTGGGCTGCAGTGACTCAAACCAAGAAGTCCCAGGCATCACCTTAGACATCACAGGAAGTATGCCACAGTTCAGAAGGAACATCACAAGCAGTGTCACAGATATCAATAAGGCTATGACCCGGACGGTATGATTGTCACTCCTGCATTCTCTCCTGACCCCCCCTGGGTTCAAGAGTCCCCCCTTTACCACCCTGGTAGAGCGTCTATCAGAACAACGATACCCAGAATTAACGATGCTGGCAACCGCCAAAAAGGAGGTTACAAGGGAGGATGCCATCCCAGCTGCACCCACGAGCAATTGCATGGTCCCAAGCTCCATCCCGGCAATCCCCAACCCGGACCCTGCCTCCATCCCTGCAAACGTCCAGGATACTGCCTCTTTATCAATTCTTGGTTAACGAAAAGTCCTCTGGCTCCTCCAGTAGTGCCTGGAGTGAGCACCTGTCAACTTTCTCAGGGGACACCTCTTTTCTCCGCCTAACTCCACTCAGGGCCCCCAACGCCCACCACATGCAACTAACTTGGGTGTTGGGATGGACACTGATCCATCCCCTGGGGGCGACTTCTCTACCAGAGGGTGCAAGTGCAATCAAGCACTTGCTATGTTGGTAATAATTAAGAAAATGTTTGCAGCCCTGATGGAGGCGCTGGGGAGAATAGGAGGGAGGTTGCAGGGAGAGGGGGAGCCCTTTACAACTTCCATTGTTAGTAAGGGGACTTTCAGTTGACTCATGGAATGCCCCATTGCACAGATGTCCACGAGCCTAGAGCCTACCGTTGTGAACTATGGGCGCCACAACTCGGATCCTAGGAAACATGCCTCGCCAACACAAAAGCCCCTTGTAAAAACATTGCTAAGCCTGAGGTGTCCAAAGGGGTGCTTAAATCTAAGACAAAGTCTACTCCCCTGGTGGTTTACGCATCAAGTCCGGCGGCTATAAAAAGCACAAGTCTAGGGGCACCTAGAGGTCAAGCCACATGGCAAAGAAGGGGCGGGAATAAGCCCAATGTCCAAGGAATCCCCCAATGTGCTACAATTCATCTCCATGCTGTACCAAAATTAACGATGAATAAATTAGAACCAAGGGATGCCCTGTTAAACAAAAGCCTGAACTGGCTGTTGACAGCCAGATGTTGTAATCTTGTCTCCAGGGAAACCATGGCGGGATGGCATATAACCCCTAGCAAAGGCCAGAACGCCAACAACACTGTTGAATTTACTTTTTCGGACTGGATAGTTGTTGAAGTCTTTGGAGGAAAAAGGTGGGGGGTCGTCAGTTGCCCAAGAGTGGGATCCGAGTCAGCCCATACCCCTGCACTGGTCTAGATGGCCTAACTAGGCACATTTGGAGGACCACTCCCCTAACTGGCGCAAACCTCACTCCCTTGGGTGGGGGCTTAGCAGGGTTTAATGTGGTTGGGCCCTTTGTGAAGGAGTTACCTTGAAAGGGGATGGCTCTCTTGATGGCCTCCTTTTCTCTTTATGTCGCAGTTTTATGATGTGTAGTATCATGTTTGGTGTATCTGTAAATTGTGATAGGATGTACTTTCATGGCCCTATAGCTGAATAAAGTTTTTGATTTATTGTTAAATAATTTAAAAAAATACACTGATGCTTTGTGCAAATACAAAAGGTGTACATTGCATATATTGGTCATGACAACGTTAAGAATCGTTGAAATTAGCACACACATTTGGGAAATGCAATGCTATGATAAGGCTTTTGACCAAGTTGCTGCCAAGAGAAGAAGTGAGGGGCAGGGAAATGTTACATAGGCATACTAGAAGGGCAGAATTGTACACGATTTGGGAGGACAGCTCTTTGTAGAAACAGAAATGCATTCTCAGAGTCTTGGATACAAATCATCTTTACTAAAAGCACAAAGTGGAATAATTCATTAAATCTCACAGAACAAAACTACAACACAGTAAATGTGTACAAAATGTATTGATGGGCTGAGCTAAATTGCAGAGATCAAGTTCCTGGATGTAGTAAAAAAAATATTTTTATTAGTTTTACCACTGTTATGAAATTAAGGTGGTATCACGATCTTCTATTTGTTGCAGAAACAGGGCTACGTGAGGACCCTGGTCTCTCTGTATTGTCAGCATTCCCTCCCAATTACAGCATCCTCTGTTTGGACCAAGTGTCGACTCACTCTGGTGGAGGGATTGCAGTTATGTATAAGTCTATATTTAATATGTCCTACATACAAGCTGACCACAGCCTCAAAATGGAATCTTTACTGTTGCGCCTGCCAGTTTCTGCCTCCATGTCTCACTGTGCTGCTGGTTTATTGCCCACCTGGCTATGACCGCCTTTGTTTCTGAACTCCTATCAAAACATTTGTAGAGGAGGTCCCAAATAAAGCCTGCACTCAAATCGTCCATTTTGAAGGACCAGGAACGTTCACACCAAGATATGTGACGTATGATGAGCAAATAAACCAGCAGAGAGCCACACTGGGGCTCTGCCCTGTGCCTATTAGAAGTGCAACACCTATTGAAGTACCGATACATAGAAAACCATGGACAGTAAGGTATCCATTAAGAAAACCCTATCAACAAATGAAACGAAATGAAGATCGCCTAGGTATTGTCCTGGGAGAAACTAAAAAGGTCTTAGTGGAAGATGAATGGTGACGTCACAAGGACCCGGACTGACGTGCAGATAGATGAAATGTCAACCAAAGAATGACACACAGGGACAAAACGCCATGGATAAAGATATCTTGACCCTCAAGGGGGAGAACGATGTTGAAATACAAAGAAGTTCAAGCTGTAAGCAAGATGAAGACATTCAACTAGTTTACACCTGTAAAAATGCTTGGAACCGCAAGAAAGCAAAGAAAAGAGTGTGGCTTGCTATGCTTAGTAGAAGAATAGTGCGGCAAGCGCCATTAAACATAATCTACCTCAAACGAACCACTTCATTATAAGATAATTTCTACATTGCACAAAAGCAGAACCAACCCAGGTTACTAAAGGCCAAACGCAAGAAGATTCATATTCTAGTAACACAAGGAGAGATGGCTGAATCGAAACCCAGCAGAGGCAGCTAGTGCCAGAGAAGCCAAGGTCTTACCAATTGAAGCTATGAACAGTAGCTACTTTTAATTGAAACTAAGAACAGAATATCCTTTCAAAATGAAGATCGCCTAAGTATTGACTTGGTTCGATCACTTGCAGTTCCATTCTCTATCCCTACTATGCCCTCCCTTGAAACTCAGCCAACACAGTTTTTCTGGAAACATACTTGGCGCTCTACCGCTTGTCAACAACTATGTACTCAATTGAGCCACTTTGTGCTAGGTCATCTCTCTGCACGCTAACCACCTTAGCCCAAACCTTTTGCAATGTGGCTGACTCCACTGCCCCGTTGAAGGGCTGTACAGCTAGGGCTCATCCGTCTGAACCCTGGTACACTGAGGACCTGAAGACATTAAAGCTACTCTGTAGGCAGGCTGAAAGAAGATGGAGACTTCATTTTAATCCAGCCCATAAAAATGTGTTCTGTCAAGCCTCCAGTAATTACCAGGAAGCTACTTTCCTGGCCAAACAATCCTTCAGCAAGAAAGTTTCAGCTGCTATAAACCAGCCTAAAGCTCTCCTTCAGCTGGTAAAGTCGCTATCCTCACCGGCTAAGAACTCTGCCAAAGTGGTATCCTCGCAAGCCCTCTGCGACTTGAGGAAAAGATTCTTTCTATTTGCAAAAATCTCGACAGTGTAGGCTCTTCTGTTGACCGACCGAAGGTGTCTTCTGTTTACACAGGTTCTTCAGTAGGCTAGGCTTCATTTTCCACTTTCTCTGTACAAGATGTACTATCTGCCATAAACAGGTTTAAATCTGCTTCCCCCTTGGACGCTATTCCTCTTTCAATTCTGAAGGATATCTCTGCCAACTTTGGCCCTTTTATCACATTGGCAATTAATGACTCCCTTGCCTCGCGTCATATCCCTAATGATCTAAAACACGGTTTGGTGTTTCCCCTACTGAAGAAGACATCTGTGGACCCCGGAGTCTTCTCGAATTTCCATCCCATTTCTCTTCTCCCGTTTATTATGAAGGTGCTTGAATCTCATTTCCCCACTTCTTGGCGATTATCTAGAATCGTCTCACTTTTTCATCCTTTTCATTCTGGGTCCGCCCTGGTAGAGGAATCTGAGTCAGTGCTTGTGGTGGTGGTGGTGGATGATCTTACACGGCTGGTGGACCAGGCTGGACTTGGAGCACAGATTCTTTTAGATCTATCAGCTGCCTTTGGCACTGTTGACCACCCCACCCTGGTTGCCCGCATCTCCTCTGCTGGCCTATCTGGTACAGTGCTCAAGTGGTTCACCTCCTTCCTCTCAGGATGAGCCCAATCGGTATCCTTGCCCCATTTCAAATCCAAACCTACCCCTCTGTCGTCTGGAATCCCTCAAGGCTCCGTAGTTCCCCTATTCTTATCAGCATTTACATTCAGCCTCTTCTTGGTATCATCCAGTCTCCCAGCTTCCTATGCTACTCCTACGCCGACGACACACAGATTCCCCTCTGGCTCGATCTCCCCTGCTCCGACACTTCCGCTTGGCTTAGGGGCTGCTTGGAGGATGTAGGCGAATGGATGTCCAAGAATTAGCTGAAGTTAAACGCTGATAAAACTGAGCTACTGGTTGTGGGTACAACGGATCACTCACAGCACTGGACTTCTGAGTTTTGGAAATCTATTTTGGGCCCTTTTCCTTCTCCTGTCTCCCTCCTTGGTGAAGGTTCTAGGTGTAAACATTTCTAACACTTTATCAATGTCCGACCAGATATCTGCAATTTGCGAATCTCATCATTTCAAGCTCATGATCCTCCGTAATGTTCTTCCTTATATCCCTGCACATTTTCATGCCCCTGTAGTCTCGTCTTTGGTAATGAGAGGCATTGACTACTGCAATGCGCTCTATTTGGCACAACCTGCCTATCTATCACACCGACTTCAGTTACTACAAAACATGGGTACTAGAACTGTCAATCACTGTCCCTATGGTGCGCACATGTCTCCTATTCTTCATCAACTGCACTGGCTTCTGGTTGAGAAGAGGGTGTTGTTCAAGTCTCTCTATATTGTGCATAAAGCCTTCTACAAACAGGGGGCTCAATATCTTCAGGCAAAATGTTTCCGCTATAATCTAGAGCACTCTGCTCTCAAACCTCTCTAACCATCCAAATTCCCCAGATGAAGCTCTCCCGTGTTGGTGGACGTGCCTTCTCTGTGGCTGCATCAAAAGCTTGGCACGTCCTACCCTATGTTTTACGCAAAAGGGAGGATCATTTCTCTTTTTTTAAAAAACCTATCTTTCTAATGTTTCTGCTACTTAGTCTGTTCCCTTTCTGCTCCCCTTTCTGGTCAGTGCCAAGATGCCCTCGGGTGAACGCAGCGCTCTACAAATTCCTATAACATAACATTGTGTACGGAGTTGCTATGCAGTAAAAAGGTATGCAATGAAGGTGCTATCATTATTGTGTAAGGTGTTGCTATTTAGTAAAAAAAGTAGCTTTTGGTAGTTTTAGCATGGTTATACAATGCAGGTGTGACCACTCTTGTGAAAGGTGTTGCTATCCTGGAGTCACTCTTGCTACAGGGACAGCAGCGGTTTTTGGTTTTTATTCTGATCCCATTTCCGTGTTCCACCCTTAACTGTCCAGACTTCGATTGAATAAAAAAGAACATGCTTTTCCTGCAGTTCATATAGGTAGTGCTGCATGCACACAATGGGGGTCATTACAACTTTGCCAGTATTCTGGCGGTAAATCTGCCAAGATACTGACAAATGGCAATGGTAATACCATATTACTGTTTCGGCGCTGGATTGCCCCAGTGCAGGACAAAGGCTGATATGCAGGGACATTTCTTCTCTGTGAAAGGGACAGTGAGCTAAGGACTTGGTAGAGTCTCTCCCAGGGGTTATTCACCCAAGAACAGGTCACTGGGCTGTGTTTGTGCTGGTAGAGAGACTCCCAGAACCCCCTTTGTTTTGAATAAATTAACTTTGGGTCTCACCCTAAGTTAACAGGGCGATCCAGACGTGGACCCCTTGCTCACTGTTCTTAGAGAGGCACAGTTTCATCTCACTGATGATGCCCAACAAGGCTGAAACACGTGTATGGGGTTACTGTTGGTACTCTTGTTCAGAGGAGAATTTCCTAGCATTTCGGTGCTGGACTACCCCTGGGCAGGACAAAGGCTGATATGCAGGGACATTTCTTCTCTGTGAAAGGGACAGTGAGCTAAAGACTTGGTAGAGTGTCTCCCAGGGATTTTTCACCCAAGAAAAGGTCATTGGGCTGTGTTCGTGCTGGTAGAGAGACTCCCAGACCCCCCCTTTGTTTTGCATAAATTAACATTGAGTCTCACCCTAAGTTAACAGGGCGATCCAGACGTGGACCCCTTGCTCACTATTCTTAGAGAGGAACAGTTTCACCTCACTGATGATGCCCAACAAGGCTGACACATGTGTACGGGGTTACTGTTGGTACTCTTGTTCAGGGGAGAATTGCCTAGCATTTCGGCGCTGGACTGCCCCTGGGCAGAACAAAGGCTGATATGCAGGGACATTTCTTCTCTGTGAAAGGGACAGTGAGCTAAAGACTTGGTAGAGTCTCTCCCAGGGGTTATTCACCCAAGAACAGGTCATTGGGCTGTGTTCGTGCTGGTAGAGAGACTCCCAGACCCCCCCTTTGTTCTGCATAAATTAACTTTGGGTCTCACCCTAAGGTAACAGGGCGATCCAGACGTGGACCCCTAGCTCACTGTTCTTAGAGAGGCACAGTTTCACCTCACTGATGATGCCCAACAAGGCTGAAACACGTGTATGGGGTTACTGTTGGTACTCTTGTTCAGAGGAGAATTGCCTAGCATTTTGGCACTGGACTGCCCCTGGGTAGGACAAAGGCTGATATGCAGGGACATTTCTTCTCTGTGAAAGGGACAGTGACCTAAAGACTTGGTAGAGTCTCTCCCAGGGGTTATTCACCCAAGAACAGGTCATTGGGATGTGTTCGTGCTGGTAGAGAGACTCCCAGACCACCCCTTTGTTTTACATAAATTAACTTTGGGTCTCACCCTAAGTTAACAGGGCGATCCAGACGTGGACCCCTTGCTCACTGTTCTTAGAGAGGCACAGTTTCACCTCACTGATGATGCCCCACAAGGCTGAAACACGTGTATGGGGTTACTGTTGGTACTCTTGTTCAGAGGAGAATTGCCTAGCATTTCGGCGCTGGACTGCCCCTGGGCAGGACAAAGGCTGATATGCCGGGACAGTTCTTCTCTGTGAAATGGAGAGTGAACTAAAGACTTGGTAGAGTCTCTCCCAGGGGTTATTCACCCAAGAACACGTCATTAGGCTGTGTTCGTGCTGGTGGAGAGACACCCAGACCCCCCCTTTGTTTTGCATATTACTGTTACCGTCTCTCAGTCCGGCTGGAATTAACGCCAGATTATGAGTGCCAGTAAGGGTGGAAAATCCCCATGGAGTCCCCAAGGAGGTCATTCCTCCACCCCACAGGCAAAATTTTTACTTTGCCTGTGCAGAAATGTCTCGGTATACAGTAATACCGGCACATTATTTCCGCACCGGCCAAGTTGTAATGAGTCCCAATACGTAGTGTTTACTTCCAGATTTTCCTGTTAATTTCCTTGTGGCCTATACCTGTTGCAGAAGGGCCGTTTAAGCCTGTTGGATAAGATTTGCGAAAAATGCTCATTTGCATAGTCATTGCATAGTAATTTCTAGGCAGTGCAGTTTACAATAATATAATGTATGTAATGTAAAGGGGTCATTGATAGACCACTTCTGCCTTTTTAATGGCCTTGTTGCATGTGGCTCTGCAAGAAAAGAAGAATGGTGGGGCCTTAAGTGCGATAGAGGGAAAGGCAGGTGGGAATTGTGTTGTGTGGATGGTTGCATGCCAGATGTTGTTGAATCCTGAGTGTCAATGTGATTCTACGCAGGGGAGAGGCCTGGCAAAGAACCTTGTTTGTGCATTTCATCCAGAAAGAAGATCCCCAAATTGATTACTTGATCAGCACCACATAGATTTGGTTGGCTAATTGTGTGGTGGGGTGTGAGAGAGCTACAGAGGTGAGCAGTGATGCTACTCCCTTTGTTTGGTTTGTAAATTGGCAGCTTGCTGCTCGGTGAGGGGATTAAATGTGTGAGAAGTCTAAAGTGAAGAGACTGGAGGATGTAAGTAGGTTAGAAGGGGAGTGGATGGGAAGATGAGAGGAAACCATTTGGTTCTTGATGGTCGATCTGGTGTTTGGGTATTTGGTTGTGCTCTCTGTTGGCAATGCACATTGAGTTTTATGTCCCTTATTGCATCCGAAAAAACATATAGCCCTAATTTCTTTCATTTTGGGACTTAATTATGTACATCTTCAACAGGGTCTTCCAGTTACACCCTGATGAAGGCAGCCCCTACACCTACACGTCGTCGAAACGCAATACGACCTGGGGAGTGTTCAGTCCTCCATCCATCTGACCAGTCTCACAATCATTGGACACCAATTTTTCATTTGGTCACCCCTGCCACGTAGGCAGACCCTATTGTTTTTAGTGTTTACCTCCACGGTTGGCTAAACATCACCTCACTACAACGAAGGAAGGGTGTGTATTAACTGGAGCAATTTGGCTCTTCAAAATCCAACCACAAGATTAACAAGTGTCTAGATGTGTTTGAACATTGTCCTTTGCATTTTATATCCTTGACTAGGTAGCACCCATTGATCTCATTGCGAAATCAGCAATAACTGCTTGTGTTCAATCTGGAGGAACTAAGGACCTTACCTTTTAAGTAAGGGTATGGGCTGAACCGCATATGAACTTTGCTTTTGATTTGTACATTGCTTACTAGAATTGTTCTCTTGTTTTTTTTTACAAAATGTGCTACGGTAAATACCTTTATCTGCTTCTGTCAGTGTTTCTGTTTCTCTGACTATCAGCTTTGATCCTGCACACTATCAGCACTGGGTCCTCTTCACAAACTACAAACTTTTTCACACTGCCTTTGGTTACTTTTAAAAGTACAATGTACCCATAATATAGTGTTTTGTTAACCATGTACAAGATATTCGTATTGTATTGGAGCTTTCTGTTTTGTTTTTCCCTAACGAGCAACAATTGTGCCACTGTTTTATGTTGATTGGTTAAGTAAACTAACCTCATGTTCTATGAATACATTGGTGTGGTCAGTGTGATTCTTTGGATGCAATTATTATGTTTTTGATTGAATCATTGCCTCACTAGGTGATACAAGAAGGTTTTAAATTAATAGCCAAGCAGATTTTTGCTTTATGTTTTATGTACTAATAATGCCCATTCTGCTGCCTGTCCACTAGGGCACCCAAACCTTTTGCTTAGTACCCTGCTGGCAATGTTTCTTTCTGTCTATGTTTTGGGTAGAAGGGGTATGGAGAGATAGGCTTGAATGAGTCTGATCTCCCGTATTCCTGGGCTGGGGTTTTGTGGCCCAATTGAGTCAATCTCCCAAAGTTCTTTACTGGTGAGTTGTATGTTGGTTTGTGATATTTTCATGTAAACTAACTAGAAGAGGTTCCTTGTGATTGGGTGCCTATTGGTTCAGATTTTGTCCAGGATTGTACAGATGTCAATTGAGATATCTAGTCAGGTGTTGCTTATTTTGTTCTAGAGCTTATTGGCTCAGGCTGCTCATACCCTGAATTAGCAGAATGGTGTTGAGAGATTGGCCTCAATGATTTTGATCTACCGTACCTCTTGAACCACATGTTGTGTGCTGGACAATAACATGTGTGCACAAGTGTTGATTCAATTTCATTTAAGATCTGGAGGAGCCTGCACTTAATGAGTCTGTTCTCCCTTAGCCCTTTCTTAACTAGATGTATAGTAGTTTGTGGTATGATTGTTTAAACTTCTTGAAGATCATTCCTTCAATTCGGCATTAACATTAGCCAGCATCTCAGGTGATATTTAAGTGTCTTTCTCATGTGTTAGTTAATTATCCAGGTTTTCATCTGTTTTCTGGCTGTCAGGCGGTCATCCTCTGTGAGCAGATATTTGAGCAGAGAATTCCACTGTTTGGTTGAAAGGACGTAGAAGGAGGATCCTCAATGACATATCCAGTTGAAGGTTGGCACTTTTACCAAGGTACTGCTTCTAGATTGGAGCTCTCTTGATTGTTGATAGCAAATTAATTTACTTTTGATGGATTCTAGGACTCTGCCATGGAATGCGGGTGGGGCATGCACAGAGTTTTAAGGTTAATCCTCCATTTGATCTAGAGCCAGTGGAATTGCTGGAGTGCTGCAGTTGGCTCTTTTATCTTTTAATTCTCAGGAGAAATCCAACTGCTGCAATATGAACTCTTTACAGCCTGTTGAGTAGGTAACCTGGGAACCTCAAGGTAAGGCTGTTGGTCTAATCCAACCTTGAGACTAGTAGAGCGATTGCTGTTCTGGTCCTGTGCATGAAGGTTGGGTATGGCATGATGCATTGGGCCCTTTGGAGCTGAAAGAAGCAGCCCTCTACAAGAGCTAGAGCTTTAAGCTGCAGGTGAAGTGTGAGGTTTCTGTTTCTCACGAGTCTGAGGTTTCTGACCATTGTCGCAGGCAGAGGGAAAGTTCCCATTTCTGCTGGCCAGGGAATTTATGTTGGACTTGGTGGTATGGTGCCACAAGCATACCTTCTCCTTTGGTTGGGTTAAGATTCAGTCTGTTTGCTGTCATCCAGGGTTCAGGTGCATGAGGCCTGTCCGCTTAGATCCACCATGTTGCGGGATGTATTAACCAATTATGCTCAAATAAGGATTTCAGTTGTGCATTACAACCTAGGCGTTGACTTAGGCGAAGTGCCGGCATGAAATCACTTACAGTGTTCAGTGTAGACTCATTTTTGAGCTTGCAGATGAATTCGATATCATCTGCATCATTGAAACATATGAGGTCTTAGTTGTTCAGAAGCTCAGGAGCTTGTTCATATAGAGGTAGAAAAGGAGGGGTGAAAGATTGGATCATTGGGGTACTCCATATGTGTGATTGCAAGGACATGACTTGAAAAGGATCATGTCTGTTTTTTTAGTCCTCTCCAGGGTCGGACTGGGACAAGAAATAGACCCGGGAATTTATGGGAGTACAGACTTTCACTATAACTGTTCTAGAACTCCACGCTCAGCTCTATTTCCATCCTCAGCTCACTTGACAGGAGACCACGATTTGGTCCATTTTGCAGCATTTAAATGTCTTAAATCGCATGATCACCTTCAAGAATAGATAACCAGCCTAGGCTGCTTCAGCATTGACACCAGGCCAGACAGCCTCGCCATTCATTTCCACGATCTCAGCTTATTCATGCTGCGACACAATTCTCGGCCTTACCTCTACATGGGTCCTGGCTTAATAAAATTCATGACAACAATGTCCAGCTTCTATACAATGGCGGCTTCGCCTGCCGTCTATTCACTACATATAGCCAGCTTCTAAGATTACTTAATCTACTTGTGTTACATCATTTGTACAGTTATTGAAGGGCTTGCATTTGCTGCAGTGCTTCACACATGTGCAATCTTCTTTTTACATATGAAGGTTTACTCGATTCTTAACTTTGTATTCACTTTCTGTAATTTCCATGCATTCTCTTCAGCCAGTATTCTCAGGGTGTGACACTCGTCTTTTGTGACATCACCACCTCCTCTTTTTGCTCCTTTTTCATATTCCTTCAGGGATTTCCTCCCTCAGATTGTCATCTCTTCAGGGATACATTTGATAGGGTTTTCTCAGTGGGTACCTTCTTTCGAACACTCGCATTGGTATGATCACAACTGCTGGTGCTAAGCATGGCACAATCTCAGTTCCAACATATAGGAAGTAGGGGGTGGGATTTCCTGCGGAGGCATGTAACTGCTCCTCTACATTCCCCCCTCTGGTCAAGTCATCGACCACCTCCTCACCGGTTTCCCCATCTTGATATTTTCTTTTGAAGAAGTGCTTCTTCGGAGTCCAGATCTTCATCACCCCCCCTCAGGGTGCTGGACGATTTAACATGTTCATCCACACTCCAGGTCATATAGTTTCACTGTCCATTCAGATTACAATAGACCCATCATCCCACGTACTTCTTATGAATAATTGGCCAGTAACTTTGTTCCTTTACGTGCTACGATTCTGGACTCTATGTATTTTCTGACATCTTCATCAGTCAATTCCTTGGGTCCAAACCCTGATTCGACATCGATCAGGATCTTCCTTCCTACTGCTTTCTTTGCCGTCTTCTTACACTGGGCAATTATTATCCTGATTACACAGAATCCAAACATCACCATCACCAGTATTGCCCCATGAAACTTGAAGATGTTTGCCGTCTACTGCAGAATCCATGAGAATATGGAAGCAAACCAACTGT
This sequence comes from Ambystoma mexicanum, assembly GCF_040938575.1. NCBI lineage: Eukaryota > Metazoa > Chordata > Amphibia > Caudata > Ambystomatidae > Ambystoma > Ambystoma mexicanum. The sequence goes on from NC_090925.1 coordinate 639,317,668, forward strand.
CATCTATAATGTCCTCTGTCTCGTCTTTCATCTTGTTATGCAGGTTCGTCAGCAACTTTATGTCCTCTGTCAATGTCCCATTCTCGCTATCGTGAAAAGGTATGAATGTGGCCCAATTTTGGCGCAAACTCCTCCTTCCATTGCTGGGATCTTCTCAATGACATATCTGTTCTGCGGGGTCATTAGTCGTATGGCCCTCAGCTCTTCTTTGATAGCATTGAATCCCTTTGTGGTGGTGTTGATTGTCTGCAGAAGCTCCCACTCGTGATCTGCAACCACTAGGCATTGGCCATCGTCTGGTTCCCATACATGAATATAGTCATAAATATTGAAGCAGTCTTGCTGAACAACCTGTGTTCACAAGGAATGGCATCATATGCTTCTATTGATTTGGCTGAGAAGTAATTCCCTCTTCTGGTTCAATTGAGAAATTCAAGCGAACATCATTTTCTCAAATGAGCATCTACTTTTGGACATTTTCCAATGTTCAGGTCCCTCTGAGAAATCACTAATGCTGGAACATGAATAAACACCAAGGAACATGTTCCTCCCCAATCCTTGGCCAGCTTCATGTAGGCCCTAGGCCCACAAGCCCAATATTGATTCATGAGGGTGGCTGTCCCTGCTCCCATCCTGGAAATGTCGACTGTAGTTCTGCAGTCCTTGTTGTCTCCCACATGATTCTTTCCATGTCTTCGGAAGGTCAATGCCACATTCGCCAATGGGATCACAACCATTGGACCTGATTCATCTTATAATACCCATGTCAATAATTTGGCATGCTTAACCATTGACTTCAAACATCCATCGTTCACTTGCTGCACCTCTTGCACATATTCTGGCTTCAATAGATGAGCTGCACAGCACACCAGTCCTTCTTCCCATCCCTACTTGGACTACACTTGTCCATAGACTAAGACTTGAGTTCACTCCCAACATCCAGGCGATCCAGCTAGTTCTGTTATATCAGGCCAATCAGTTTTTTTCATCTCTTCAATGACCACCTTGTCCTGTCCTGCTGCAGGGTTCACAATCATCTCTTCCATCCGGGTTCCTTTTCCATCTGGGTGGTCTTGATAAAATCATTCTGATATGGAAACAACCATTTCGATCTCCATCGCAAAGTGGCCCAATTTACCAGAAATTTTCCTCTGGTCATACATGCTGCAAGAAGAAAGAGGCATCTGGCATCATGTTCCTGGACTTCTCTGGAAATGAAAGTTCACACTGTATTCCTGGCATAGGATATGAGAGCACAGACGTAGCAACTCTCCTTAGAGGTGTTTCCCCTACTTACCTCATGTGCTGGTACCACATGTTATTACCCAAGTGTGCTGCACTGTCTACATAGGTATTTTGTTATGCTCACCTGGTATCCACAGGGACGCCACCCAGCCGGGTTACTGGCTGGTATGCTTCTCAGCTTTGCCCAGATGTGGTCGGTGGGGAAGGTTCTGCCTGAAAATACAGGAGGACTCTGTTCAAGACTGACCGACCGGGGTAAGTATCCTCCCTCTACCCCCGTATGATTTCAGCCCCTCTGGGCCCTCTCCTCACCTGTTGGTAGAATTAGGCGTGCTCGCCATCCTGCCTTCTTTGCAGGGGTGCCTTGTCTTTCATGGGCGTGTGCGGTCGTTACTTCACTGACGCCGGCCCGTTTGATATTGCTCAGGTAGGTCTTATTGCTGTTCTTTAGTTTTGTTGCTATCCTGCCTACCTTTCTTTGTTTAGAATGTCTCTTTTTCCTCCCTTAGGAATGCAGAGCTTCAGCGCGGCGAACTGGCTTGGTTGAGCCCTGCTGGTAAATGATGGTGCCTTAAGAGTGCTATGATGCGGTAAGCGCGATGCGCAGCGCTGCGAAGTCTTGCCTTTGCTAACCTGTGTTTTCCTTCCTTGTAGTGTTCTTCAGCGCGAGTAGAATGTCCGGAATGGTGCCAGCCGTGAGGCGACCAGCCAGGTAAGCCTTTTGAGCAGTTCATAATTTACAAATGTGTCTACTGCTTTCTTTAATGTTGCCTCTATCTTCCTCTTTCAGGTCGTACTGTCCGGGAGGCTTGCTGATTCAAGGAAGCTGCTCTCAGAAGCTGCGAATGGTTAAATATGAACACTGCAGGTAAGATGCTGCTGCTAATGATGTTCCTTTTGTCTCCTTGCAGGTTCTGCTTCTTCGAGGGAATATCTGGACATGGTGAGCGTCACGCTGCATGCTGCAAAGTAACGCGAAGAGTATTGTCTTGCTCGGGTGTGGTTTAAATAGCCCCAACAAAATAGTCCAGGAAAAGTAGTCCCTAGGCTACCACACCCAAAACACTAGACCGCGTAGCTTGGTTCTTGGGAACCAAGCTATGTGGATGCCTCCATGTTGGCTGGCAACACAATAAGTAGTTCCCAAGCACATGTTTCTCATGGTGTTTGAGCCTGGTGCCAAAGGTGCCAGGAGTGGCCCCAAGAGGGTTTTGAAAAAGGATGCCTGGCTCTAGAGGCCCGAGTCCTGACTCCACCTGGCCAACAGGTTTGACAGAGGGGGTTTTGGGCAGGGTTGTGACAGATCTCCCCCCTAAAGCCCCTCCCAAGGTTTTCCTTCTGTCTGGCCCAGGTTTGGTTGGGAAGTTCCGATGGAATTTCCTGATTAGACGTGGTGCGTGGATATTCTCAATGGGCTCCCAGGATCTATCTTGTGGTCCAAATCCTTTGCAATCGACGGGATAATATAGTTTGGTCCTAGAATATTTAGAGTCCAAGATATCTTTGACTTCGAATTCTGGTTCTCCGTCAAAAGGTATGGGCTTAGGTGGTGTCCCAATTTGCGTGCCGGGTTGCATTGGTTTCAGGAGGGACACATGAAATACCGGGTGGATTTGTAGATTAGGTGGTAAATCCAGTTTCACGGCTACTGGGTTGATAATTGCCTTAATGGTATAGGGTCCTAAGAATCTGGGATGAAAGGTCCGGGTTCCCTTGATGGGTATGAATTTAGCGGCTAACCAAACTTTGTCTCCTACTTGATGATCAGGGGCCTTTTTTGGGTGTTGGTCGGCGAACCTCTTTTGTTTTTCTTTGGCATGAATAAGGCGTTCCTTTGCCCTTTTGAAAGCTTGGGTAATGGTTGTGTGTAGAGTCTTTACCGCTGGCATTTCCAAGCTGGCTAGAAGGTCTAGTTTAGAGGTATGTGGATGTCTGCCATAAAGGGCATAGAAGGGCGTTTGTCCGGTGCTTGAATGCAAAGAATTGTTATATGCATATTCGGCTATCCATAGTCGGTCTTTCCAATTCCTTTGTTTGTGGTGCAGCATGCACCGTAAATATTGCTCGAGTGTCTAATTGGTTCTCTCGGGTTGGACTCTCCGTTTGAGGATGGTGACTGGTAGATAGCCGAACGTCAATCAGCGCCATTGCACAACATTTTTTCCAGAAGTTTGAAACAAACTGGCTGCCTCGATCAGAGACCAGAACCGAAGGGAAGCCATGTAGCTTAACCATGCCCTCCAGGAACACTTTCGCTAAAGTGGCTGCGTCTGGGAGGCCTTTGTGAGGAATAAAATGGGCCATCTTCGAGAATAAGTCCACAATTACAAGGATGGTGTTGAACCCTTGGCTTGAAGGTAGATCAGTGATGAACTCAACGGAAAGAGTGTGCCATGGAACTGGAGGAATGTCCAATGGTTGTAGGAGACCAGAAGGTTTTTGTTTCTGTGATTCATTTTGTGCGCAGACACCGCAGGACAGAATATACTGAATGATGTACTTACGCCAGGTAGGCCACCAAAAGTTCTCTTTCACCTTAGCCAGGGTTTTGGCGATCCCAGGATGCCCTTCGATCAGTGAATTGTGATGGTTTGAAATAATATGCTGTTGTAATTCCTTCTTGGGTACATATAGGCGATCCCTTAAAAAGGGTAGATGGTCCTTGATGGTATATTGTTCTCCTTGAGATTGCCATGCGAGGAAAGCATCAGGATTCATTGTCTGTTGGATTTCTTTTCGTAGTTCTGCTTGTGTTAAGGCTGTTGTGATACTCAAGATTTTGTCTTCAGGTATAATTGGTACTGGGTCTGGAGTTGTATTTACCATTTCATCTATGCCCATGCGAGATAAGGCATCCGTCTTTCCGTTCCTGACTCCTGGTCGAAATGTGATTACATAATCATATTCGGCGAAGAAAAGGGCCCACCGTAATTGCCGCGAGGACTGGGCCTTGGCTGTTTTGAGATATTGCAGATTTCAATGGTCTGTGATGACTGTAATGATGTATCTGGCCCCCAGAAGGTAGTGCCTCCAGGCTTTAAAGGCGGATTTGATAGCCAGGAGTTCCTTGTCCGTGATGGCATAATTAATCTCTGGAGGTGAGAACTTTTTCGACCAAAATGCCACAGGATGCAGCTGGGTGGTTTACGGGTCTCTCTGTGAAAGGACAGCCCCATTGCGAGACTGGACGCATCAGTTTCAACGACCTAAGGGAGGTCTGGACGACGATGTCGAAGGATTGGAGTGGAGGTAAACCTTTGTTTAAGTTCCTGAAAGGCTTCTTCTGCTTCTTCGGTCAAAGCAAACTTTTTATTGTTTTTTTGTAATAGTATTGTTGTCATGATTCCTGCCCCCTCATGTCCCCAGCCCTCCAAGATGTCAGGCTGGAGACAGGCCATGATCACCTACATGGCCCTCAAGGGCCTCTCCATCCCTCCAAAGACCCACTTGGAGTCAGACTTGGCGCTTGTGGCACCAGACTCACTCACTCCCATAGGATAACATTGGGGATTGGACTTGTAGTGCATTGATGGGGACAAGATGGATGCCCCCACATATTTTGGTTTCCAGAACTGCATGTGCAGTCTAGTCTTTTGGGTGTGTTCAGCCCACAGACACCTGGGATACCCAGAGACTATTTAAGCCACGCCCAGGCTGAGAAACATGCTTTGTGTTTTCTGCACCTGCAGCGTGACACTCACCGTGTTTGGATTGGTCTCCAGTAGGCCTGCATCTTTCTTCTGCGCTCAGGTCCTGCAAGAACAAGAACACCGTTAGGAACAGCCTTATCTTGCGGCGCTTCTGCCCATCATTCATCACTTCTTCTATTCTGTGGGCATCTTCGGTGGTTTCATTCCCATTCCGGCACGCCGCTTCCTAAGGAAAAGGGAAAAGAACAGAAAAAAGGCATTAGTAAGCATTCAGCAAATCTACGCTTATTTTTAAAGACTGTACGAGCTTCAAACGCTTACCTGAATCCAAGCCGCTCTGGGAAACTCTGTCTCCGGAACTTCTCATCCATCTGCAAGAAGGAAAGGACACTCCAGGTTAGCGTGGAAACATCTAGAGGCACCGCATACCACACTTACTCACCGCATTTCTTCTTCATAACCGGCATCCACGCTGAAAATGTCGCGGCACCTAAAAGATACAGAAAAAGAACTCAGTTCAATACAAATACGAAAGGGTTGCATCGCGCATCGTGCTCTCACTCACCTTCAGCACTACTCATCTCAGCAGCACGTCGCCATTCCCTGGACGCCGGCCATCATCTAAGGAAGGAAAGGAACGAAGTTAGAGAACTGTTCAAAAGACTCATAATACTTATCTGTCGGACTCTTGCCAGTGAAGTAACTAGGCAGCAACAAGCCCGCATCAATCAACGCGCCCCTGCGCTGAAAGCAGGACAGAGAGCACACTTTCCAAGAAAACAAGGCCCAGTCTCCCGTCGAGTAGACTCCAGGGAAGGGTTCGAGGTCGTAAGAGGTCAGAACAGGCTGAGTGACGTCCCCGTGGATACCAGGTGAGCGTTACAGAACACAAAGCCTCACATCGAAATCCACCTGGGCGTCATGGAAACGTCAGAAACCGGCCAGTTAGCCCACATGTTGGGGCAGCTACGTTCCGAAGTACATGCAGCCAGGCAGGAGACCAACACCCTGAGGAGAGAGCTAATAGTAGCCAAAGAACGCACTGATGATTTAAGCCGGCAACTTCTCCAGTCACAAGCAGGGCATGCACCATTGCCGGGAAGCGTGCCCTCGATGACAGCACCATCAGCCAATCCCGTTCAAATCACCCTTCCTGGGGCAGTTCTCTTGGCCCCGCTCGAACGATTTACAGGGGATCCCAAGAGGTTTGCAACGTTCATGAACCAGAGCCGCCTGCACTTCCTTTGTAGACCAGGGGCCTTTCCGAATGACCCATCACGGGTCACTTTTGTGCTATCCTACCTGAGTGGTAGCGCCGTGGACTGGTCTGTACCGTTTGTGGCCCAAGACGATCCTTTGTTGCATGACTTCAGGGGCTTTCAGCAGGAGATGGAAAAGCTGTTCGCCCGTCATACTCATGGGCAGGCATTAGACAACGAACTTCTGTCCCTACGCCAAGGGAATCAAGACCTATTAACATACGTAGCCATGTTCAATAGACTCGTAGTTGAAGCAGAATGGCCAGTGGAGAAGGGAACCACGTTATTTCATTGGGAGTTGCGGGGGGAGCTCAAGGATGTTCTTGCACAAGTAGTGAACCCTCGAAAGACTGCTCAGAATTCATTGACCTTGTTGTTCAACTGGATCATAGTTTGCAGGACCGAAGAGCAGATCGAATCAGACCAGACCCTCGCTCTATGAGTGTGCGTTCAAAGGACAATATTGCCCGCACAACGGAAGGTTCAGTATAACCAATGCAAATCGGAGGGGTCAGATCCCCCTTGACTAAAGCGGAAAGGGATAAAAGGAGACAGCAGCAGTTATGTCTGTACTGTGGAAGGTCAGGTCATTTCCTTAAAGAGTGCCCTGTGAAGCCACTGAGGAGGACGGTAGGGGCCACGGACAAGGAAGATACCATCAAGGAATCGGAAAACTCCCCAGCCCGGCAAGTGTAGGGGTCCACTTGTCGAGCAAAGAAAGTGAACTACAGACCTCCCATTTTACACTATCTGTGGTCTTGATCAATCACCAACAACCATCTCGGATGCACGCAGTAAGAGGTTACATTGACAGTGGAGCCGTTGGGAATTATATCGACCAGGATCTTGCGGCAAAGATGGGGCTCCCGTTACGCCCTAAATCAACCACCGACACTGTTACCACTGTTGACGGCACGGAAATAGCTTCTGGTCCAGTATCCCAATGCACTGCAGCTTTAACCCTTCTGTGCCAGGATGGACACCAGGAATCTATCGTTTTCGACCTCATTAAGGCACCACAGTTCCGGTTGATTTTGGGAATGCCATGGTTGGTAGCTCACAATCCTCGAATCGATTGGCGAGCAAAAGAATTGGCCTTTCCTGAGACTTGCACCCACACATGTTATCGCCAAGAGAAACAACCAATAGACACCAGAACCTCCTAGCTTGCGACTGTGGCAATTGGCACCCTACCAAGTGAATACCAGGACTTTCAAGATGTCTTTCAGAAAGAACAGGCTAATACCCTGCCACCGCATAGACCATATGATTGCCAAATCAACCTGATACCCGGTGCACAAATCCCTTGTGGGCGAATTTACGCACTCACGGAACCAGAAAACCATCACCTGAAGGCCTACCTTAACCAATACCTGGCCAACGGGTTCATCCGTCCCTCGAAGTCTCCAGCAGCCAGTCCTCTATTTTTCGTACCGAAAAAGGAGGGGGACTTGAGAACGTGCATCGACTATCGCGCACTGAACGAGATTACCGTAAAAAAACGCTATCCCCTGCCACTGATCCCTGAATTGCTTGATCAAGTCAAAGATGCCCAAATCTACACAAAACTAGACCTGAGGCGGGCATATCACCTTGTTCGCGTAAAACAGAGGGATGAATGGAAAACCGCTTTTTGCACCAAATGCGGCTTGTACGAATATCAAGTAATGCTCTTTGGACTTTGCAACGCGCCTGCAGCATTTCAATGCTTCATGAACAATGTCCTATGGGAATTGATTGATGTCTGTGCTCTAGTGTACATCAATGATATTCTAGTATATTCCGCATCAAAGCAGGACCACGTTAAACACGTCCGATCCGTATTGGAGAAACTCTGTCAACACCAGCTCTAAGCCAAGCTCGAAAAGTGCTCATTCCATGTCTCCGAGGTGGAATTCCTGGGCTTTATTCTTAGCCCAAATAGAATCCAAATGGTTGTACACAAGGTAGATGCTATCCTGAAGTGGTCATCCCCAAATTCATTCAAGGGGGTTCAAAGTATGCTGGGTTTTGCAAACTTCTATTGCCGGTTCATCCCAGGTTTTCGCAAATCGTGCATCCCATCAAGTCATTGCTAAGGAAAAGCAACAAAAATTTCCAGTGGACAACAGAAGCCGAGGAAGCTTTTCAGGAACTCAAAGCAAGATTCACATCTGCCCCAATCTTACGCCACCCTCGCCCTGATCTCCCATACCTGGTGGAAACGGACGCCTCAAGCATGGCTATGGGAGCCGTCCTCTCACAAAAGGACCCCAAAACGGGCCAGTTACACCCTGTTGCCTTCTGGTCGCGTAAATTCACACCCCCTGAACTCAATTACTCTATCACAGACAAAGAACTCCTGGCCATTAAGTCAGCCTTTAAGGCATGGTGGCACTACCTCTTAGGCGCCAGACACACAATCACCGTAATAACTGACCACTGGAACCTCCAGTACCTAAAAACGGCAAAGGCCCACTCCTCACAACTACTACGTTGGGCTCTTTTTTTTTGCTGAATATGACTACGTGATTACATTTCGACCATGGGTGAAAAACGGAAAGGTCGATGCCCTTTCCCGTGTGGGGGTGGAAGAGAAAGGGTATCAGACCCCTGACCCAATAGCAAGCATCCCGAGTGACAAGCTCCTAGGAATCACAGCAACCATAACTCAGAAAGAATTACATGAAGAAATCCAAAACCTGATGAGTCCGGAGCAATTACAAGCGTGGAGTGCACAAGGAGAACATTACATGATAAAAGATCAGTTGCCCTACTTCAGGAATCGATTATTCTTACCAAACCAAGAACTATGAGAACAAGTCATGTCCGGTTATCATGATTCCTTGATCGAGGGCCACCCCGGAATCGCTAAAACCCTAGCCAAGGTAAAACGAAATTATTGGTGGCCCACGTGGCGTAAAGACATTATCCAATTCATCCTATCTTGTGGAGTGTGTGCTCAAAACAAGTTATCCATGCAGAAAACGGCTGGGCTATTACAACCATTGGAAATCCCACCAGCACCCTGGCCAACGTTGTCCCTCAATTTTATTACTGACTTACTACCCAGTCAAGGGTTTAACACTATTCTTGTAGTCGTGGACCTATTTTCAAAAATGGCACATTTCATTCCTCTTAAGGGGCTCCCAAATGCTTCCACTCTGGCAAAGGTATTTCTTGAAGGCATCGTACGGCTCCATGGGTTTCCTTCATTTTTGGTCTTAGACCGAGGTACTCAATTCATATCTAACTTCTGGAGAAAATGCTGCTCTATGGCCCAGATCGACATCCGGTTATCCACCAGTCACCATCCCCAAACGGATGGTCAAACTGAGAAAACAAATCAGACACACGAGCAGTATCTGCGTTGCATGTTACACCAAGCTGAAGGAAGCTGGTTCCACCTATTATGGATAGCTAAATATGCTTATAATAATTCCCTACACACCAGCACTGGGCAGACACCCTTTTATACCATGTATGGCAGGCACCCACGTACTTCTGAGTTGGATGTTCCTATAACCCTGGAAATGACAGCAGTCAAAACCTTGCACACGACCATTTCTCAAACCTTTAAAAGGGCAGCTGAACACCTACTTCAAGCTAAGAATTGCCAAAAGAAGTTTGCTGATCAACACCGAGCAAAGGCAAGGCCCCCAACTACCAAGTGGGAGATAAAGTCTGGCTGGCGTCTAAACACGTTTCCATTAAAGGAACCCGAACTTTCCGTCCAAGATACCTGGGTCCATTCCCCGTCACCTCCGTGATAAATCCTGTGGCGGTCAGACTAGCTTTGCCATCAAACATGCAGATTCATCCTGTGTTCCAGTGTCTCTCCTTAAACCTGTTCAACCTGGGACCCGGGTAGCAATGTCACCGCAGCCAGTAGGAGTCGCCGGGGAGCCAGAATACAAAGTCAAGGACATCCTGGATTCAAAGTACGTCAGATCCAAATTATACTACTTAGTAGACTGGAAGGGGTATGGTCCACAAGACAGGACATGGGAGCCTTGTGAGTACATCCATGCACCTCGCTTGCTTAGACGATTTCATCAAAACCATCCAAACAAACCAGGACCAGACAGAAGAGCCACCTTGAGAAGGGCCTTGGGGGGGAGTGCTGTCATGATTCCTGCCTCTCATGTCCCCAGCCTTCCAAGATGTTAGGCTGGAGCCAGGCCACGATCACCCACATGGCCCTCAAGGGCCTCTCCATCCCTCCAAAGACCCACTTGGAGTCATACTTGGCGGTTGTGGCACCAGACTCACTCACTCCCATAGGATAACATTGGGTATTGGACTTGTAGTGCATTGATGGGGACAAGATGGATGCCCCCACATATTTCAGTTCCCAGAACTGCATGTGCAGTCTTGTCTTTTGGGTGTCGTTCAGCCCAGAGACACCTGGGATACCCAAAGACTATTTAACCCACTCCCAGGCTGAGAAACATGCTTTGTGTTTTCTGCACCTGCAGCGTGACACTCACCGTGTTCGGATTGGTCTCCAGTAGGCCTGCATCTTTCTTCTCCGCTCAGCTCCTGCAAGAACAAATACACAGTTAGGAACAGCCTTACCTTGCGGTGCTTCTGCCCATCATTCATCGCTCCTTCTGTTCTGCAGGCATCTTCGGCGGTATCATTCCCATCCCGGCACGCCGCTTCCTAAGGAAAAGGGAAAAGAACAGAAAAAAGGCATTAATAAGCATTCAGCAAATCTTTGCTTATTTTTAAAGACTGTATGAGCTTCAAACGCTTACCTGAATCCCAGCCACTCTGGGGGAACTCTGTCTCCGGAAGTTCTCATCCATCTGCAAGAGGGAAAAGACACTCCAGGTTAGTGTGGAAACAACTAGAGGCGCCGCGTACCGGGCTTACTCACCGCATTTCTTCTTCATAACCGGCATCCACGCTGAAAACGTTGCTGCACCTAAAAGACAGAAAAACAACTCAGTTCAATACAAATACGAAAGGGGTGCATTGCGCTCTCACTCACCTTCAGCGCTACTCATCTCAGTAGCACGTCGCCATCCCCGGACGCCAACCATCCTCTAAGGAAGGAAAGGAATGAAGTTAGAGAACTGTTCAAAAGACTCATTATAGTTACCTGTCGGACTCTTGCCAGTGAAGTAACTAGGCAGCAACAAGCCTGCATCAATCAACGCGCCCCTGCGCCGAAAGCAGGACGGAGAGCACACTTTCCAAGAAAACAAGGCCCAGTCTCCCGTCGAGTAGACTCCAGGAAGGGTTCGAGGTTGTAAGAGGTCAGAACAGGCTGAGTGACGTCCCTGTGGATACCAGGTGAGCGTTACAACTGTGATTGGGTGCACAACCTGAGAGAAGTCTGGGATGAAACGGCGGTAGAAGTTTGCAAAGCCCAGCATGCTTTGTACCCCTTTCAGAGATGTCGGTGAAGGCCATTTCAGAATGGCATCTACCTTGTGCACGTCCATTCTGATGCCTCTTGGAGTAAGGTTAAAACCAAGAAACTCTACTTCCGTGACATGAAGAAAGCATTTTTCATGCTTTGCAACCAAGCGATGTTGATGGAGCTTGGTGAGGACTGAACGAACGTGGTTGACATTATCTTGTTTCGAGGCAGAGTATACTAGGATGCCATCTATGTACACTAAGGCGCACACATCAATTAACTCCCTTAAGACGTCTTTCATGAAATATTGGAATGCCGCAGGAGCGTTGCATAACCCGAAGGGCATGACTTGATATTCAAACAAGCCGTACTTAGTACAGAAGGCGGTTTTCCATTCATCTCCTTTTCTGACTCGGACCAGGTGGTACGCTCCTCGAAGGTCCGATTTGGTATACATCTGGGCATCTTTAACTTGGTCTAGCATCTCAGGGATAAGTGGCAAAGGGTAGCGGTTCTTCACAGTGATCTGGTTCAATGCACGGTTGTCAATACAGGTTCTCAAGTCTCCTTCCTTTTTCGGTACGAAGAACAAAGGACTGGCTGTGGGGACTTCGAAGGACGGATAAATCCATTTGCAAGGTACTGGTCTAAACAGGATTTCAAATGAAGGTTTTCTGGTTCTGTGATAGCATAGATCCTGCTGCAAGGGATTTGTGCACCAGGAACAAGGTCGATCTGACAGTCATAGGGCCTGTGCGGCGGCAATGTATTGGCTTGATCCTTTCGAAAAACCTCCTGGAAAGCATGGTATTCACCTAGCAAGGTATTAGTTGCTCCCAGGGTTGATACTGTCGCTCCGGGAGTCATGGGGATACAGACGTCGGGTTTCTCCTCTTGGTAATAGCAGGCAGGGGAGCAGTCACCGGGGAAGGTTAATTTTCGTGCCCGCCAGTCTATCAAAGGGTTGTGAGCCACCAACCATGGCATCTCTAGTGTTAGCCTGAATTGAGGTGCCCTGATGAGATCAAATGAAATAGACTCCCGCTGTCCGTCCTGACACAGCAAGGTTACCGTGGCTGTGCACTGGGTTACTGGTCCGGAAGCGATTTCTGTCCCATCCACGGTGCTTACCTTGTCCATAGTCGGCCTAGAACATAAAGGAAGCCCCATCTCTGCTGCCAGTTCTTGATCAATATCATTTCCAACTGCTCCACTATCGATGTATGCTTCAACGACATGCATTCTTGACGACTGTTGGTGATTAATTAAGATCACTGGTATTGCAAAGTGCGAAGTCAGCAACTCTTTCTTTTCACTCGACAAACTGACCTCTACGTTTGTCGAGCTTGGTAGTTTTCCGATTCCTTAGCTTCATCCTTCTCTGCGGCCCGACTATTCTTCTTGGGGGTTTTACTGGACAGTCCTTTAGGAAATGTCCTGGTTTCCCACAATGCAAACAAAGTTGTTGTTGTCTTCTTTTGCCCCGCTCTTGTTTTGTTAATAGAGGCCGTATCCCTGCAATCTGCATGGGTTCTACAGCATTTTCAGGTACACGGGGTGTGTTTTCCCTTGGTCGAACATACACGGTCCGAGGGCCCGTCATAGACCGGTCTGCTTTTCGATCCTGCAGCCGGTGGTCTAACTGCACGACCAGATTTATGAATTCGGCACAGTCTCTGGGTGGATCAGCTACCTGGGCTAAGACGTCCTTTAATTTGCCTCGTAAGCCTCGATGGAATAACGTGGTTCTTTTGTTTTCTGGCCACCTAGCTTCGGCAACCAGTCTGTTGAAGGTAGCAATTGTATTGGAGGATTGGTCCAAGAGACCCCCCTCCCCTGCAGCCTCTCCCCCCTGTGAAGTCCATGGCTCCTAAGGGGTTCCCCCTGCCACCAGGGCCCAGGTGGCGGGTGGACCACTGGCTGAAGACATTGACCAAACATGCTGTATTTAGCTAGGCCCTGGAAACCATTTTGTGAAATCAAAATGGCATGAGCCCTGTGCACCACAGCGCAGCCCCCACCCCTGGAGAGTCTCACTTGTCCCTGCGGCCGCAGCTCCCTGGCAGATCCGCTGAGAGCCCGTTCCCACGAACAGACGGACATGAGCTAGTGCTAGATGCAAACACTGTAACATTTCACCTTCCGCAGTGTATCACTGTTCCCAGTATAACCAGGCCAGCAAGGACGGGGTGGAAAAGAACTGTAAAATGGTCCCCTGACAAAAGTAGAGCCCCCAAATACTAATGAGCAAACTACATGTGATGAAACTCTTCTCTCCATGACCTTTCTGACTAAAAACATGTAACCTCCATGAAGATGGCAGAATGTGTGTTTATATGGCATTCTGGTTGAAGTACCCACATCCCCGTAGCTATGCACAAATGGTAAAAGTGTCTCGGGGTTTTCATGTTATATGTTTCGCCGAGAAGACTGCACCCCAAGGTCCCATGCCATAACTAAACTAATGCTGCTAGAGTGCAAAGGGAGACAAATACAACCCCATTGGGAGCTCATGTAAATGGTGCACGAAAATGCACAATATGTATGTCCAAGCTCACCATGTGTCACTGCCATCAGTCTCATTAGCCGGTTGTTCCTGCGTGCTCCACCAACCTTACTACTACCTCGCTTACCGCGCATGTATAGAAATGTAACAAAATGTTGTGGTTGTTAAATACTTAACATATAGGTAACGCATTTGAAATGGTCATGTAAAAGGCACTAACAATGTAGAAAACATAAGCTTTGAAAACACTCAATGAGTATTGTATATTATATGAATGTTTATGCCTCTGCCACTTAACCTGCAACGCACGAGGAAAACACCATTGTGGGCATATCCAAGGCCATTCCCCCTTCCTCCCCATTGAAGCCTGCCAGACGGAAAGCAGAGGCCTGTGCTGCTCTGCTTCACCTCCCCCAATTCGGCTGGAGCCGCTTCAAACATCCACGTTCCCCCGCAGCTCCCAGGGCCGCGGCCTGCCACCTGAATTATTTACAACCCAGCAGTAAACCCCGGCCATAAACGCAGGCCCGAAGACGCCCTTTCTTAGGCTCCACGACCCACCGGCTCACCCTAGGTTAATGGCCCCTGTAAAATGAGGACACCCAATATTATAGCAACACTGCAGGAACACATTCATAATGACTTCTAACGGGACATGATAACTCGGACAGCTCGTCCCTTGCCCTGAGACCCAACCTCGCGACCTATGATACCTGGTCAACAGGACGATGGTAACCATGTATTGATGTATCACCAAAAGACCCCACTCTAGGTGCATTCCTCCTGTGCTGCATTAACCTGTAGAATAACCTATTGGAAGATTTACCGGGGAAGATAATATTGCAATATTGAATGAATGCGGTGTGCGTGGCCTTAGGGTAGAAAGCCAGGAAAGACGTTCATCACTGACACTGGTCACGGCTGGCACAACAACACTGTCTGGATGAACCCAGCAGACCTGCCTGGCCCGGCCCGGCCCGGCCCACAAGGGTAACCAGTGACGTCCACCAACCACGGAAAACCACATCACAGCGGCACCTATAGTTAGTCGTCGCCACCCAATGCCCACGAACTTGTGCCCACTATACTATGTAGGTTCTTATGACGTTTTTTGTAAATATATACGCCTGTCTTTGCTATTGTCAGACAGAGCGCTCTCAGAGTTTTCAGAGTCCTTTGCATGCCCTATTCTGATTGATAAACTCCCATTTAAGCTCACCCGCACTTTGTCTTAGCCTTATTCCCATCTTGGGAGAGTCCATTATTGTCTCTCATTGTGGGGAGGATCGTGCTATCTAGGGGACGCTCGCCTTCACAATGTACGTTAACAAGTCCTGATTCCCCTGTCGGAGGGACAAGAGTTCATTGTCTACTGCTTGTTCCTGGTTATGGCGAGCAAAAAGTTTTTCCATTTCTCTCTGGCACCCCCCAAAGTCATGAAATAGAGGATCGTCATGGGTTACCAACGGCACCGACCAATCTGCTACGCTACCACTCAGGTATGATAAGACAAAAGCTACCCGAGCTTGGTCGTTTGGAAATGCTCCAGGCCTACAAAGAAAATGAAGGCGACACTGATTGATGAATGCCGCATACTTCCGTGGGTTGCCTGAGAACCTTTCTGGTGGTGCCAAGGGAACTGTTCCCGGTAACGTGATCTGTACCAGAGTGGATGATATGGTGGGGTTTTGCATCATTGGATTGCTTACTGGTAGAGGTGTCTGTCCTGCCTGTGATTGCAGGTATTGCCTGCTAATCTCTTCAGTGCGTTCTTTGGTCACTATTAGGTCTCTCGTAGGGCATTAGTCTTTTTTTCAGGCAGAATGAACCTCAGCACGAAGCTCTCCTAGTAATTGGGCCAATTGGTCCATTTCTGATGTCTCCATGGCGCCCAGGTGGATTTGTTATGGTAGGCTTCGTGTTCTGTTACGCACACCTGGTATCCACAGGGACGCCACCCAGCCGGGTTACTCGCTGGTATGCTTCTCAGCTTTGCCCAGATGTGGTCTGCGGGGAAGGTTCTGCCTGAAAATACATGAGGACTGTGTTCAAGACTGAACGACCGGGGCAAGTATCCTCCCTCTACCCCCGTATGATTTCAGCCCCTCTAGGCCCTCTCCTTACCTGATGGTAGAATTAGGCGTGCTCTCCGTTCTGCCTTCTTTGCAGGGGCGCGTTGTCTTTCATGGGCGTGTGCGGTCCAGTTACTTCACTGACACCAGCCCGTTTGATATTGTTCAGGTAGGTCTTATTGCTGTTCTTTAGTGTTGTTGCTATCCTGCCTGCCTTTCTTTGTTTAGAATGTCTCTTTTTCCTCCCTTAGGAATGCAGAGATTCAGCGTAGCGAAATGGCTTGGTAGAGCCCCGCTGGTAAATGATGGCGCCTTAAGAGCGCTATGATGCGGTAAGTAAGCGCTATGCGCAGCGCTGCGAAGTCTTGCCTTTGCTAACCTGTGTTTTCCTTCCTTGTAGGTCGCGGTGTTCTTCAGCGCGAGTAGAATGTCCGGAATGGTGCCTGCCGTGAGGCGACCAGCCAGGTAAGCCTTTTGAGCAGTTTGTAATTTACAAATGTCTCTACTGCTTTCTTTAATGTTGCCTCTATCTTCCTCTTTCAGGTCGTACTGTTCGGGAAACATGCTGATTCAAGGAAGCTGTTCTCAGAAGCTGTGAGTGGTTAAAGGTGAAGACTGCAGGTAAGATGCTGCTGTTAATGATGTTCCTTTTGTCTCCTTGCAGGTTCTGCTTCTTCGAGGGAATAGGGACACAGTGAGCGTCACGCTGCAAGCTGCAAAGTAACGCGAAGCGTGTTGTCTTGCTCAGGTGTGGTTTAAATAGCCCCAACAAAATAGTCCAGGAAAAGTAGTCCCTAGGCTACCACACCCAAAACACTAGACCGCATGGCTTGGTTCTTGGGAACCAAGCTATGTGGATGCCTCCATGTTGGCTGGCAACACAATAAGTAGTTCCCAAGCACATGTTTCTCATGGTGTATGAGCCTGGCGCCATAGGTGCCAGGAGTGGCCCAAGAGGGTTTTGAAAAAGGATGCCTGGCTCTAGAGGCCCGAGTCCTGACTCCACCTGGCCAATGGGTTTGCCAGAGGGGATTTTGGGCGATAGTTGTGACATATTTATCCTCTCATTATCTTCCTCTGCATTTCTCCTGTGTCTTATGGAAGCCTTGTGTCATTCATGAAGTATGTCAAAGGAAGTTGCCATAGTAGGAAGAACCATAGGGGCCTCTACCTCAGTGGAAGTACTATCATGATAGAGACTGTGAAAAATCAGCAACAGAAAGATAAAGAGAGTAATCGTACAGGCATATATTAGGCACAAAAACATACACATACGCTTTTCGCACCAGCCCGGTACTTGTTGCACTTGTTCATTTTCTAGAACTGTGCCAGTTTCTATGTTTCTCACCTTCAATACAATCATCAAATTTCTTTATACCTGCAAATGTAAAATTTGCTCAATTATGAGAAGCCTTCTTATCACAGGGCAATTTTTAGGATCCTTTATAAAAGTGAGAATATCAATGTTTCTTCTAACAAGAGCAGGATAAACTTGAAGTATAAACACAAAAACATCAAGCAAAAGCCGATGAACATCACTGTCAGTGAGTACCATATGCTTAACTGCTTAAAACAGGTAGTTACTTCAAAATGAATCTGGATACTGATCTCATTTTCAATTTCTGATCAAGAACTGACGTTTAGGCATACCTTTGACAATTCAATTCTTTCTAAAGTTATTCTTCAAAATTCTTAAGATTCTCGGCAATTCCTTGCATTCCTGCTAGAATATCTATAAGGAGTGCCACTGAATTTTAGTTCAAATGCAAATGCAAAATCTATATCATCCACTGGCAGTTGCTTTATCGTCCTTCTTCCTCATCGTTCGAATCTGCACACGCTGAAATTCTTCTTCTTGTCTTGCTTCTGGATCAGCAATGATGGGAGGGCGGGTCTCAACTTTATAGGCTTTATAGGCTTTTACATCCCCTAGGTGAAGCCAAGCTCATCTCCCTTGACCTTTACAGCTGAAGGGGTTATATTCTCAACGCAAAAGGGACCATTGAATTGTGGCTCATGCCACATTCTAGTAAACTTTTTTATGACAACTAGGTCTCCAGCATATAACTTAGGTGCTGATAATAGTTGTAATGGGTCGGTTGCTGAATTGTCTTCTTCTGTGTTCTGAGACCAATCCCCCTTGCGCTTGACTTGATCTGAAATGAGGGAGATGCCAGAGGTCATACATGTCAAATAATCATGCAATTCATCACTTAAGGTTTTAGCTACACTCTGGGCATCACTTTTACTTCTAGATGGAGGAGTAAGGGGTGTTCTCATACGCCACCCAGTCACTGGTTCATGAGGGGTGAGGTGGTGGTCTGATCCTGGCTGATTCCGAAAGGCATATAAAGCTAAGGGTATGTAGCCATCCCTTCTTCAAAGTCAATTTAATCTTGGCAATCCTTTCCTTAAGGAGGCCATTCAGTCTCTCATATATCCCCTTCCATTGCAGGTGATAAGCAGAAGAAAGCTTGTGTTAAATATTCAATAGGAGCCCTATTTGCTCAACTAGTTAATTAACAAAATGTGCCCATTGTCGGATCTCAGCACTTTACACACACCCCATCTCGGAAAGACTTCTCCCACTAAAGACTTCCCCTGTGCAAGTGGCATCAGGGTCTGTACACAGACCTGCCTCAATCCACCTTGAGAAGGGACACATCACCACTAATAGATACCTATATCCATGACATACTTGCAGCATATCGACATAGTTGATATGTCAATGCTGAAACTGACCATTCAGTCGAGGTATTACCCCTCTAATTGTTCTCAGTGTATGCCCAGCAGTAAACTTTTGACACACAATGCAGTTTACCATAAATAGGGCAACATGTTCCAATACATTTGGAATGAACCAGTATTCCGTAATTGTAGCAGCACGACTCTCCCTAGTTACATCCACGGGATAATGCAGCTGTCCAAGCACACCCTTTAATAACACTACGGGCATCACCAGCTTTCTAGTGCTGTCTTGTCGCCTAATACTTCTGTGGGGGATAAAGAACACCCCCTTTGCTTCCATAATTCCTGCTCTTCCTGCAGTGCACTTCCTTGAATCTCCATTAGTTGGGTGATCGACAAATTATTAAACCCTTCTTGCATTGACATAGTTGTGACTACTTTCTTTTTAATGCTCTCAGTATCAAAACTCAAAATATCTGGGGAATATGCATCCCTTTTGGCTTCATCGTCTGCGGCTTCATTCCCGCAAGAGATAAAATCTGTTTGCTTAGTGTGTGCATTTAACGACCGCTATGGCTACTGGGAGTTGTAGTGCCTGAATAAGCCTGTCCAATAAGAATGCACACTGCGCTGAAGTGCCGCCTGCACGGAGGTAGCCCCTCCTTTTCCAACACGATAATCTTGCATGTACGGTTGATGTCACATAGTCTGAGTCACTGTACACCATCACTTCCTGTCCTTTGTGTTTCTCAAGGGTGACAATAAGCACTATTTATTCTGCTGCTTGCGCTGAGAAGTGAGATGGTAGCCTTGCGCTTGCTACAACTTCAAATTATCCATTTAATCTGTGTCTCACTACAGCTGCTCCTGAATGCCTTTCCCCACTACACTGATTGATTTTCGAAGTACCATCAATACAAAGAATTTCCCCTCCCGCCAAGCATTCTCTTTCACTTGGGGTATATCATCATAAAATTCAACATAATTAGCACAGTCGCGTACATGATCGCCTTATTCAACTGGCTCGGCTACAAATATAGCAGGATTCACAAGTTTACATCTTTCAATCTTAATCGTTGGATTTGAATTCATTACCTCATAAACTGAAGCTCTTTGGGATGTCAATGTGCCTTTGGGTTTCTCTAAAATGGCAAACAGAGGATGCTCCATGAAGAGAGTCATTGAACAGTCCGTGACAATACTTGTAGGCTTGACAATTTGCGAATGCAGCAGCATCCAATGACTGTTCGCAAGGAAAATGTCCTCTCATAACTGGGTCTTAAATTCCACTGTAAAATGCTAGAGGCTTGTACCCCAATGTAGTTCTCTGCGTAAGCACTGCTGTCACGACTGTCCCATTCGTGTGCGAAAATAAATAAAATTCCTCAGCATAATTGGGAATTCCTAAAACTGGGGCTGTACAAATTGCTTTTTTCAGTTCCCCAAACCCTTCCTCCACTTCCTCAGTCCATTTTATTTTTTACTTTATCCACTTGTGCCTTCTTTAAATCTTGCAAAAGGGGTCTTGTGTATGTACTATAATCAAACACCCAGGCTCTAACATACTTGCATAACCCCAAAAACTGTTGCATCTGTTTGACTGTATTTGGCTTTAAGGTTTCATAATTGCCTCAGCACTTTCATGTGTCATCTTCTTTCCTTCATGTGAAATCAGCTGCTTTATGTATAACACCTCTTCTTGGCAGTATTGTAACTTCTTCTTGTTTACCTTATATCCCTTGTCAGCTAGGATAGTCATCAACTGAATAGAATCCTGTCTGCACTCATCTTCGGTAGTGCTACAAATCAAAATGTCATTGACATATTGTATCACTGCACTTGTAAAATCCATATTGCATAGATCCATCTGTAGGACTCTGTTAAAGGTCGATGGGGACTCACAGTACCCCTGAGGCAAACGAGTATGTTTCAGTTGAGTTCGGCAGAACGTAAAGGAAGTTAAGTCTTGTGAGTCTATGTGCAACGGGATCGAGAAAATGCATTTTTCAAATCGATCACCGTGAAATATCGAGCTTCCACCAGGATACTGCATAGTATCGTCGTTGGATTCGGAACTAGAGGAAACTCTGCATCTACAATCTAGTTAATCAGTCTCATATCTTGTATAAATCTCCATGACCCTCCTTTAGATGTTTTGATCGGATACACCGCAGTGTTACACAATCATTCCGATGGCACCAGAATCCCTTGTTTTGTCAGTGCTGAAATGGTCTGAAATATGCATTCATCAGCCTCTCGAGACATTGGGTACTGTTTTGCTCCAGGTAAATTCGCTCCTGGGATAAGCTTTATTTTAACTTCCCCTTTTCCCTTTAATAAACCTACGTCATGCGGGCCTGTGGTCCAAAGGACGCTTGGCACCTTCTCCAAGTTTTCCTGAAAAAATGTTGGACACTGCCCCATTATCGCCATTCGATGTGGGACTTCCCTCTTTTCTATTCTTATCCAGTATGTGATGCTCATAAAGAAACTTCATCATCTGTTTGGTCTTCCCTAAACATGTCGTCATCAGTTAAGTCAGTCAATCTGTAACTTTCCTCGAGAGCTATTACTGTCCTCCATGGTCTACCCTCTTCATCTACTCCTTTGAGCATTGCCATTTCCCTTCATACTATGGCTGCTTCTAGTTCTATGGGGATAGTCTGTCCCCCCTCTTCGTCCATAAGTATTTGTGGTCTAAACAAAAACTCATCAGGTATTCTCAAATTTTTTCCCAATTAGCAAGGTAGCGATGTCAGTAGAATGCTCACTCCATATAGAAAAATCTCTGGATCTACTGGAATCCCTCACAGAGCCACTTGCCCTGTAAATGCCAATATAAATTTGCCCACATGTAAATAGTGTATTCCTGGAGTGGAGCACACTATTCCTTGATCAGTGAATGAAATTATCCTGTTAGGTTTTGTCATCAAAACTCTTCCTAAAATGTTAGCCAGTGTCTGCTATGAATATAAGACAGGAACAGAGATGTCCCACTCTCATAAAGAGACTGGTAATTCATCAGTAAAAGGAACTTGACTCGTAGTTCCAGAGAACCCTTGAGAATTCATGCCAATTCCTGACATTGGATATTTTCCCTCTTGTACACATGAATGAGTAGATCCAGTGTCTATTAAAAAAGAAAAAGATTTGCATGCTATTGTCAAATCAACCCTTGGTTCCTCTTGGGGGGTCTGGTGTCACAGATAGTACTGAACACATCAAGTCACCCTCTGAGCTGTCGTTGTGTGGGTACAGGCTCATCCCCATCCCTGTAAAAGAATTTCCTCCTCACCCCCCAAACCTCCCCTTTCCCAGAGGTTGCCCCCACCCCCCTTCTCCCAGAGGTGTATCCTTAATCAGGGGGGTTTAACCCCCCAAAACTCCCCTTTCCCTACCCACTGCCCCCTTCCCAGCATAACACACACACACACACTTACCTTACACTCCCAAGACGGCTCTTTCCAGATTCCGGGGAGTCTGTCAGCCCCTGCGCGCACTCGTGTTCGTCGCATAAGCTGACAGATCGATTTAGAAAGGCTGCTCTTTGAGGTCTTCCTAAATCAATCTGTTTTTCTTTGGCTTTTCTTAAAAAGGTCATTTGACCTACAACGGATCAGGTGCTATCCGTTCACCAATAATCGTAGAAACCCTGCTAATGACATCCTCCCAAAACCGGGACACCCCCACACACTCCCATGCCAGGGCAAAAACCCGGCTTGACCATCCCCACATCAAGCACATGAGTCCGGGATGGACAGAAAGTGCCTATGAATACGGGCCAGGGTGTGATAGACTTGGTGTACAAAAATTGAAATAGATAAACTTTAACCTGGAGTTCAGGGATACTTTTTGGGTGAGACGCAACACATACCAACAGCCCTCATCTGCGATGGCCCTACTGAGGGGCTCGTTCACACCACCGTCTTAGTAGGTCCCTTTCCCATGGGAGATCAGTCATGAGTCCACTATAGAGTTGCAAGACCAAACAGCCCTCCCCCTGTGATTGAATCACCCTGTGTAGTAATGCCCAGATGGGGAGCTGTCAGGGAAACGATGGAAACTCTGCTTTCCGGAAATAAATGAAGATATCCAATGGGGTAGCCTCCCCCCCCTATCCTTTGCCTTCAGTAGTGAGAGGAATTCACCTTCTACAAAAAAGTCACCAAAGGTGAGTACACCCAGTTTCTCCACCCAATTGAGGTATACCTTCTGCCAAGTAATATCCACCCCGGCGACATGCTTGACGGTAAGAGAGACGAATATAATGTGTCAATGCCCATCCTACATGCCACCCTCCTCCAAATCTCACAGGTGACCTTTACAATGTTCAGGAAGCCGGTGTCGCCCTTGGAGGCCTAAGAATCACTGAGCGCAGCAGATTGGAGGCAGCCAGATGCCTCTCCACCTGCACATGTGGCAAAATGAAGTCAGTAAAATACCAGTGTACCAAATAGGGAGCCTGTGCTGCCCAGTAGTAGCACTCCAGATCCGGTAAAGCCAGATCCCCTGTCGGGAGAAGCAGCAGGATCTGGAGAAATAGGTAAAGGAGCTTAGAAAGTATAATCATTTTTATTATCGAGATATGCCTATTCAAAGTTCTTGGAGGAACCCAACCACTCAGCCATAGTTATCCCTGAACAATTCCTCACCTCAACCCCAGGTACCGGACCCCGGATGACTCCTGCTGCAAGCCAAACTCGTCTGCGAACTCCCTGGTCCTGCCTGTGAGTGGGAAGATCACTGATTTACTGTGATTAATCCTCAGGCCGAAAAATCCCCAAATCCAATGACCCCCCACATCACTGGGACCATTCTGGGTCACTCAGAAACAGGGCCATATCATCTGCGTATAGAGAGATTATCAATTATACAGTCCCAGTTGCAGCCCCCCCTGCATGTGCCGCTCCCGCAGAATGGCAGCTGGCAGTTCCATCACCAGGGCAAAGAGGGGCGGGGACAGTCGGCAGCCCTGCCTCGTCCCCCGCTCCATGTCAAAGCTATTGGACCAGCGCCGCCCCACCACTATTCTGGCTGATGGCTTGGCGTAAAGAAGGAAGACCAGGGATCTATATTGTGCCCCAAGTCTGAACTTCTGTAAAACATCAAACAGGAAGGGCCATTCAACAGAGTCAAATGCCTTTTTCAGCATTCCAAAAAATCACAACCGCCTGTGCCTATGGTTCCAGTGCTGCCAAATCCGAGAAGAAACGACATAAACCATATATTGTTTTCCACCCGGGCACGAAACCAGCCTGATCCCCCAGCACAAGGCCCAGCATCAGTGGAAGAAGTCGGTTGGCAAACACTGTGGTGAAAATCTTATTATCAACGTTGATTAAAAAGATTGGTTGATAGGAGGCACACTCATCGGCCGGCTTCCCCGTCCTGTGTATCCCAATAATATTAATTCAAAAGTGTATGAGCAAAGGTGTCCTCCTCTTTTTTGTATAGGGACTGTGATGGTTGAGAAGGTGTACATATGAACATATATGTATTTATGAACAAAGTGAACAGTTCCACCACTAGCTACCCTGGTGGAATGTTTGTGTCTTTTTCAAATGCAACAGAGAATTAACCCAGCCAAGTGGTTTTGTATTATGTATTTTTTCTGTGTTGAAATGCTTTTATAAAATGGTGTGATATTAATTAAAATATGTGTTTTATTCTGTTTATGGTTAGTGGTTTACACAAATGGGACATAAAGAGCCTTTTGTGATTTATGTGTAGAGTTGTCTATCTACAACCGGTGTAGTAGGAGACAGGGTAGCTACTGGTGGAACTGTTCGCTTTGTTCCCAATAATATTAGCCTCCCACAGGCAGTGGGGAGGGCCCCCAAAACCAGGGACTCGTATACCCAGAGCAAGACGGGGGCCACGATGGAGGCATACACCTTATAAAATTCCCACGATAGGCCATTGGGCGGGGGGCGTGGACCCCGGAAGCTCCCAAATCACTGATAGAATCTCCTCCAGGGAGTGTTCACAATTAAGTTTTTTCATGAACTGGGGGGTCCAACCAATGCTGCTCCACCCCGTTCGGTAGCGCTGGAGATCTTCCGCACCCTGGGTGTTCCGGGACCCATAGAGGCACCAGTAAAAGGCACAAAATGCTGCTGCAATATCCTCCTCTGTGCACAGCCGAGCTCCATGGGGGTCCCTGATGCAATCAACCTGTGGGGATCGCCTATCTGCCATCAGCAGTCGGGCCAACAAGGCCCCAGGATTCTGACCTGGCTTCGATTCAGAAACGCTTTCTCCCTGTCCACCCCCATCCAGAACATGTCTAGCTCCCGCTGCAGCTCAGCCAGCACCTTTGGATCCGCTGCGAATTCATAGTCGCTCTCCAATCGCATCTCGCTAGCCTCCAATTCTCTCCTGATCTGCCGGACGATACCGCTTTCCTTGGCCATAGAAATCCCCCTTATGAAACACTTGAAGCTCTCCCATAGCACCCTCGAAGAGGAGACCGAGGCCCAATTTCGTCACTCATTTCCTGTGAGAAAGCTGGGTCCTGCAAGACTGCTAGCTTAAAACACCAGGAGTCGGCCACCCGTACCTCCCCCACCTAGTATGCACTCCAGGATCACCAGTGAAAGGTCGGACAGTATGACAGTCGCCCAAGACAAACCCCTGTCCCGGTACAACATCAGATAGTCTCCTCCATGCGTCAACCAAGTTGTATGTCTTACAGATCTCTCGTACCTGCTGACTCGCCCTGGAGACAGAGCGCCGACCGGACCTGTCCAGTGAGCGGTCCATTACCAGATTGAGGACCCCAGACTATATTATCATCTCACTCCGGCGCCCGGCTAGCTGGACCATCACCCAGTCGATGGAGTCGGCACTATTCACATTCGGCCCATAGGAACAAATGAGAGCCACCGCCACCCCCTGCCATGAATCCGCAGGGTCCTCCCTTCATTGTCCCTTGCGATCGAGTCCAGCTGAAATCTGGTTCCTTTTGAAATTAATATGGCCACCACCCTCGCAAAGGAGGAGTGGGACGAGAAGTACCAATGACAACCCCTCTGGGATTCCTAATGGGACTCTGAGGCAGGGGTGAGTCCCTTACACCAATACGGCGCCCCCAAGATGTCACAAAGTGGGTCACCCACCTGTCTCTACCCCCGCCAGCTTCTTCGGATCTGGGAATCAGGGAGGTGCTCCTCACAGCCCAGACCCCACAAATGGCTCACCTTTTAAATCGTTCCAGGGGGACCCAGAGCACCATCAGAGGAGAGGTCCAGGCCAGGGACACCCGGTAGAACTCTTACACTTTCCAGTCCCAGTCGGGCCCTTTGACCACTCAGCCTGGGTGGGGGCCTCTCCTCACTGCGCAATGGGGGAAGTCATAAATGGGCTCCAGCCACTCTCCACTGCTGGGTCAGAACAGTCTTGTGGGACGGAAAGGCCCTAACCCCTGCCACGGGCAGAAACCTGGTAAGTGCTGCAACAGGCAGACCTCCAACTGCCTCCGCCAGTCAGCCTGCGGGCCCAATTGCCTCCTCTGCCTCTCAGCCTGCAGGCCCTATTGCCTCCTCTGCCTCACAGCCTGCGGGCCTTATTGTCTCCTCGGCCTCTGATGAAGGACTATGTCGTGGTGGCAGCAGGCGGGCTCCAGACTGCCTCCACCTGCTGCTCCCTGCTCCCCAAAGGCCCTGCAGGGTCCAGCTCCACACCAACGAGAGCCATGGCACTCCAGGTGCAAAGCCGTCCGATGGGCTCCAGACTGCCTCCATCCACAGCCCCACTGGCTCCCCACTCTCCACAGTACCTCAGGCTCACAGCACAATCGCAGCGAACCGGGCGGAGGGTGGCCTGGTATATGGTAGCAATGGGGGGCAATGTCCCAACTGCCGCTGTCTTCCGTACCAGCACCCCACTTCCTCCTGACACTGTCGACTTACTGGGGGAGACAGAGCCCTCCACCGCCACCAAACTCTTCATCCGTGGCCGGGCCACCTTCAGGCTGGGAGGGGAGCACCTTGCTCCCCAACCCCCACAGGGGTCGCCGGATCCTCTTCACACCTACCAACAGGTCAGCAGGTCAAGGCAGCTGCTTCTCTCGCCTCGCGGTCGCCAGAGTGCTCGTTCAGCCCGCTCGGCCGCGGCCCGCCTCCACAGCCACCAGGTCCTGACACTGCTCGACCTCGGCAGGCAGTCCACAGCGATGCTCCGCTCCACGGTCCCTTCTGACCCCACCAATGTACTCCGAAACCTAATGGCACACTGCGGGCACGAGTTTAGTAGCTTTCGGAGCGCTCAGGGACATACGAATTCAGGATTAAGGGGAGCCGACAAGCAGAGATCACAGGGATTCTGCCATTCCTGGTCGGCTCACTAGCGCCCTCCCCAACATTATTTCTAAATATTCCAGCCATCAGCTCTTTTGTTTTGCAAGTGGGAAAGGTATGCCCAGACGTGGATTCTGTGCCTGCTTGGCCAAGCTACTCCTCACTAATGACGCCCAATGAGGCCGAAACATGTTTGGGGATGCTTGTGGTCTCATGCAGAAGGGATGTGGCCAAGCACTCCATGTTGGACTGCACCTCTTGGGGTGCGACTAAGCCTGATTTGCAAATGGTCTTTCCCCTTTTGTAATGGATTGGCAGGTGAATGATGGTCTGGAGGGTTGACCAGAGTGATACCAGAGGGTAAGATTCATTCTAAGCCTTCTAGCCATCACCTCTTTTGTTTTGCTGGTTTCAGAAACAGAAATGTTTCAGGTTTTATATAAACATAAGAAATTGTGGGATACTTGGCATGCATATTTCTGTCAACATAGCACTATTTAGAGCTTTTAATTCCTGACTCCAGCTCCTCTCAACCTTGGCTTGGCCTCCCAGCCGCTGGTGAGTATTTGTAATGTTATTTGAATTTATTTATTTAATTTGAATTTGTCATGCGCATATTATCAACATATATGAGAGAGAGAGACTGGACAGACTAAACTGGATCTGGCCACTGATCTTACCAGAAAAGGCAATGATGTGTGCAAAATGATAGTGAGATGTTTATTGGAAAAGATTGGCGTTAAAGCTTTCCGAAATGGTAGGTAAGATCTTTATTCAAAGATGGATAGTGAGTGACATATGCAAAGGCCCTTAAACGGGAAAAGCCTATCACCTCTAAATGCTATGAAGCTTGTATCTCTTGCCAAGTCACCATTGTAAAAGTCTCTCAGCACCTAGGCTTGTCCGGCTAATTGGCCTATTGGGTCCCCAGTGTGACTATACAGACTTCAGAGGATTAGAGGATGGAAAAGAGGGATAGGTGACACAGACAAAAGGGAGAAGGAGTGATGGAAGCTGGGGTGGGAGCGGGGCTTGAAGAAGAATGTTCTGTGATAGCATGGGTGCCCGTCAGTCCTGTAATGGGGTGTTTGTATCCTCAAGTGTTTGGAATCAACTGCATTTTTTTTCTTTGTGAGGCAGCTTAGGAGAACAGGAGTTTTGTACACAATGTAATGTTTGGATGTAGGATGGGCTCGAGATGTGCTCAGGCAAACCCTTGAAGTTTGATGATATGATATTTTATTTGTATCGCGCTCGTACACAAGTGTTTCAGAGCACGACTAGGCAATGGAGGGGAACAAGGGAGAACATAGCACAACATAAAAACGATCTTACTAGGCCCAGTGACATTGAGAACGCGCAAGTGCATGGGAAAGGTAAAAGGGAAAAAGTGCATGGAAGGGGGATGCAGAAGCCAAGGAGCGCAGATAAATAAAATAAATAGAAAATTGAGGCAAACTGTGGTAGTGCAGCCAGAAAGTGGCAAGTGCTGTGTTTAAGGCAGCAGACTGGGTAAGCAGACCATCCAGCTTCTAGCGATTTTGCAGTGCTGCGAAAATATAATAAGGGAAAGGAGAGAGAGAGAGAGAGAGAGAGAGAGAGAGAGAGAGAGAGAATGATGGGTCAGATGACAAGTGATAGGCAAGAATGCAGAGGGAGAGCAGTGGGTTAGAGGGGGAAGTGGTGGGAAAGAGATCAGAGAGGAAGCGGTGCGCCAGAAAGCAGAGGGAGCACGGGCTACCAGGGGAGAGGTGGGCCAAAACTCAGAGAGGTAGTGGTTGCCCGGAAAGAGATAGTAAGACGCAGATTGGAATAAAGAATGGGTGCAATAGAATGGGAGAAAGCTTGCAAGATGAAGAAGTTGCAAGAAACCATGAAAGACTGTAGACTGCGGGCGGAATTGGGGAGCGTAATGTGCAAGTATGATTTTGATTGTGGCAGGTACTGAGGAGTGCAAATTGTGACTTGGCAGTGTGACATAGTACGCGAGTATGTGCATGACTGAGAGTGAGAGGTTCAGGAGTGTACGTTGTGATAGGAAATTGATATTGATAAGTATGAGGGGTGTTGGTGAGAGAGGTATGTAGATGTTTGGGGCATTGGCGAACATAGAGGGGGAATATGTTCACCATTAGAACTGCCAATGATCAATATAGCTAATAATATTAAATAGGCATGCACATTAAACCACAAATTCAGCGGAAAACAAACACTGTTCTGTCAAGTCGGGGACATCTGGGACTCTTCCTATTAAATTGATACAAAAAGGTACAAGGAATAAACAGGGTCTCTTTTAGTGTCGCACACTGCCTCTTTCCTGCAATGTGCCAATCAATAAAAAATGTGCCAAATAATGCGGCAATAAATGAGTTTGTGCTGCAAAATTTGCTTTTTCATGCTGCAAACTTTACCATTTCATGCCGCAATATCCTGAAGGGTCTGGGTAAGTCTGAATAAGTGCAGAAAAAGAAGAAAAATGGGGCGGGGGGCAGTATGGGTACAGATACAGTCCCCAGTGCAAGGGGTGGCCAGGAGGCAGTGCAGGAAGGTGGCAGGTCGAGCAGGTACCTGGGCCCAGGGGACAGAGGGTGGCCAGGTGCACAGAGCCAAGAGACCAGATCATCTGGGGAGAAGGGGAGCGAAGGCAGAAGCAAAGAGGAAGGTTTTGAGGTGCTTCCGGAACCGGAGATGTTCTCCTCAAGGATGGCATATATGGGTCAACTTTTGAAGTTTGGTGGCTTTTTTACCCCAATCTACATTCTAAATTTCATTGTAGGTTGAACTCCAAAATATTTGTTTTGGGGCAGCCAAGCATGAGGCGAGCGTGGCTCGGTCAAATACTGAGGTGTGAATGTTGGTGGAGAAGAAAGGGTAGAGCGGGATTAGCACAGCCTGAAATAATTCACCCGTACACCCATACTGTGAGGTTTCCGTTCCATGGATATGTCTGGTAGGATTTATTTGTAATGCTCAAGATTACTCAATGGCCTAAATCGCAGATGACGCTACTGGACTGCGCAAAGTATAGGCAGCCTAGAAACCTCATACAAATAGCCCAGGAGGGCACCTTTATGTTAGTGTGTCTGCCCTGAAAGTGTGTTCTTATGCTGCAGGTTTAAAACAAGAGTAGGGAACTGAAAGTAGGCCCAGGAAACAAAATGTCAGAAGGTTATAAGCGACGCTCAAAGGCTTTGTACCGCCCCTCAAGCAAGAACAGGAGATCTCCAGGCTTTCTAAATGTAGTGGGATGTAGTAACCCCGCTAGAGTGGTACAGCTTGGCACACAAGGACCCAATAGCAATAAGTAACTATAGCTATTTAGGATGTCTAGCAATCCAAAAAGACTGTAATGTGTGGCCTTGTCCATCACACTAGACTGGATATCCATGCATGTTTCTAGGGTTCCTTTATTGCTACATGTCAGCGCCCAAGTGATGGTTTTCAAGGTGTGACATGAGACATCAGCATCTGTTGGGGTACCTTAAAAGGGTGCATATATTCCCTTCAAATGAGGTCTAAACGGGAGTGTCAACCCTGCTATTGATTATCCATATCCCCTAATAGGAATCTCTACAAACTTAATATGTTGTGTCATGTGTCTGCACAGTGCCCAAATACCACCGACATGTAATCCAGGCTTCCGACACGACTTAGTAGCTCGGCGAACCGCAGTCCGAGCACACATGAAACGGTTCCCTACACTGCATGCAACCACACATCCATGACTAAAGGCAAATGACAAATCCCCAGCAGAGCTGACCAGAACAGCAACCCCGCACTGGCGGTTCCATGTATCGGGCGCGCTACGCCTGGTGGCCCGCCACATCAGCAAGCGCTTGACTGCGGAATCCAGTTATCCAACGTTGGTTTCTGTGCCGAAAGATGCAGAGGGCAGCGCATACGTGTGCATCCACCAACCCTCAGAGCAAGCGGCCACAGCCGTTTTTCCATGCAGCACCCACATGCACACCATCATGTGCACAATACATGGAAAACCTTGAGTTCCAAATTCACATTGCATTGCATGCGTGTTTGTCCGGCCCGGGTTAACAGTTATATGGAAACCAATTGCTAATCTTATGATTGCTGTCACATTTTCAAATTAAGCAGTCAAGATGTGCAAGCCAACTTTGCCCAGGATCCACATTTGAGCATGGCTCAATGTTTGGCAAATTTCACACTTTCTCTAGAATTGATCACTCTAATGGAGCCAGCTAGAGATGTGGTAACCTCCCCCTCGACTTTCCACACGCTGACTCCCTTCAATATTATAGTAATCGTCTATATAGAGGCCACCTCAAAGCAGATTCTCTGCTGAAGCTAGAAGAATACGTTATGTCGTTATGCCGTGCGAGTGCGTTTTTGTCTGGCGCTGCTTCACCTTGAGACAGACGCTAAGTAGGGGAACAGTCGTAGCCCTGAAACAGCCACCCTTACGGGATAAGAGGGCTAATCCTTTCTTGTCCCCATTACCCGAGAATGCAGAGGTCAGCGCAGAACTGAATATAGAATCACAAGTCAAGATGCACCGGGCCGTGTTGTGACCCCTGTCCAGCCGCCCCTGGCAGCGAGCCTCTGATTATGCTCACTGTATTTATAGCAGGCCTGAGACCCACGTAAACCAGCGATTAGCCTCTGATCTCATCTCCTGTTCGGTAACGAGGCCCTTGGATCCTGATCTCGGGCGCCGTGTGGTATCGCGATGCTGGGCAGTGCTACCCTGACACTACACCTTACTCCTGGCCTGAGTCCCAATTTAGCCATTATTATGGGAAGTTATGTGCCCAGAAGCCCACATATGGGCCTGAGCCAAGCAAAAGCTCATAATTACTCACTGCCCAAAATGCCAGCAGCTGCAGGTCATGATGCTAATCAGTGCTTGAAGTGCGGTAAAAATGGAGAGGGGTGTGGGTCTCATGTGGGGGCGTGGTTTGCATGATGGGCGTGGTTCAAGACTTGAAGGGCGTGGCGTAAAGAACAACATGTAAAAATGCGCTGACTTACATAACTAAGTGCATATCGTGACACAGTGTGCTTGGTACATTCCTTAAAGTATCACAAATCACAGCTCAATGTCAATATTTATTGCACCCTTAACTGGGGCCATTGACAAAATGTTAGGTGTTGACGTACATTAGCAGGTTCATTAGCATCCCAGTACATAGGTCGGGCAAGACAACCCTCCAAAGTCACACTGCAGAGCCATGCATAAAGTAGGAGGTGACTTTAATAGTAAACAAAAACAAGAGTTCCAATAGTTAAACTCACATTTTGTAACAACTGACAATTCAAAAATCAGCATCAGCATCATAGATTCCCTTCCTAAATCAGGGGCTGCCACAACTGAGACAAAGAAAACCTCACAAATCAGCATAACTAAAAGATGTACATTAACTAATGGGGATGGGGAGGGGCGGGGTATTGTGCGCCCTCTAAAGAAGACCGTTAACACCACGCCAAAAAACCACAGTCCCATCCCTCCCGCTCCAGCTAGAAGCGCCAGAAACCTCACAAACAAAAGAATTCTCCCGCACCTCGACCCGCTCACTATCAACCTCCCCAACTCCTCAGACCCATCGGTACTGGCGGATATCTACAAAACGGCTATCTCCACAGTGGTTGATTCCATCGCACCACTTCAGAACAAAAAAGCAAAACATGTAAAACACTCCAACACCTGGTTCTATGCAGAATTAAAACAACTCAGGGCTCTAAAATGCAAATACTTAAACACATGGCAAGGCTCGCCAAATGTAGCCACGCTATCCTCCTACAAAACACTCTCCACACAATACAAAAAAGCCATCGTCACAGCCAAATCCGCCTCCTCTAATAACAGAATTACAAATGCTACATCTGAATCCAAAGAGCTCTTCGCCATCTTTAAAGAGCTATCCACCACAGCTACCAAATCACAAGAAATTGTAAAAGATGAAACTTGGTGTAACACCATACAAACTGCCCTGCTAAACAAAATTGAGCTCCTGCAAAAGAAAATTCAGAGCACCATAAAAATCTCACCCAGCATATCATGCTAACCTCCAATTCTGAGAAAAAGGTCATAAAAGAACCAGTAATACCCTTCAAATTCAGAGAAGTTAAGGAGCCCAAAGTAATAGAGATTGAGGTTGTCAACAAAATAAGGCCCTCCAACTGCAAAGGCGATGCATGCCCCGCCAAATCAATCAAAGAATGTGTAACAACTCTTGCACCATTTCTAAAACGATTCTGTGTACGCCCTCTACTAAAAAGAAACACACTGGACCCAGAAATTGCGAACAACTATAGGCCTATCACCACTGTCCCTTTCCTGCTCAAGATACTGGACAAAGTTGCCTATACGCAAATCCAGCAATACTTGGATGAAAATCACATCCTTGCAAAAAGACAATCTGGTTTCTGCCCAGGACACGGGACAGAATCCGCCTTACTCGACCTCAAAATTCAACTGGGTGACATTATGGATAAAAGCAAACCAGCACTCATCCTCCTCTTAGATCTGTCAGAGCCTTTGATCTTGTCAACCATGATATCCTCGGTATGCAACTAAAAAACGATGCCCACTTCTCACCACAAGCCATCGATTGGGTTGCTTCCTTCTTAAAGGGCCATCTCATGAGAGTCTTTTCTGACTCTGCACGTGCCTCCCCCACCACCATCCACTGTGGAGACCCTCAGGGTTTATGTACCGTTCCCACGCTGTACAACATTTTCACCCTCCCGCTCTTTAATGATTTGGATCATCGCGATATAGCACATAACAACCAACGTCGACGACACTCAAGTCCTACTCCCACTATCTGGCATCTACGAAAAAGACACCGCCGCTCTAACCAACATCTTCACAGCCATCCAAACCTGGATGGCTGTCAACGGCCTCTGTTTAAATGGAGATAAAACAGTTATCCTCATACTAGGCACCAAAGAAACACTCAATAAACTCCCACCTCAATACAATACCTTTAAGATTGACAATTCCACCATCACAATCTCCTCAGCAGTGAAAACACTAGGTGTCTATCTTGACTCCTCCCTGTCTATGGCACGACAGGTCAGTGGCATAGCCTCATCCGCTGCACTCACCTCCAAGGTTATCAACGCAGTGAAGCCCTTCATCTCGGAAAAAAACTGCGTTGTGATTGCCAGAGCCACAGTCAGCACCAAACTTGACTACTGCAGTGCCAAGTCACACAGAACAACGCCCTTAGAGCAGCACTCAGCATTCCCAAAAGGGAGCACATCTCTCAGGCTAGGAAGGGCGCACACTGTCTGCCGGTGAAAGAACGCATCCTTTTTAAAACCTTGGCCATCACACACAGATGTCTCTCCTCCAACGCCCCACTTTACCTATCAGAGGGGGATCACCCTCAACACATCCGCCAGACCCACCAGATCCCACTTGGCCAACCAGATCTATGTACCAACCTTCAAAAGAACCAAAGCTGGAGGCTCCAGCTTTCAACACTTGGCACCCAAAAACTGGAACGCCCTGCCCACAGCTCTAAGCTTCTGCCACAATGCTGTTCCTATGTAACCAACTGAACAAGCATAAAATATTTTAAGTTGCTTCTCATCTATGCATGCCTGCCCAATGTATTCATGTATTAAGCAAATTTCATGTAACAGAAGTTAGCTTGGGTATTAAGCATTATTCTGTAACAGCGCCACGATGCCCACGGGCCGTTGTGCACTTTATAATTTCAAATAAATAAATAAATCAGGCACTACCCACCCACATGTACCCTCAGCTTGTGACCTCAAAACCAAAACAGGGACAGAAAACGTATACACAAGCCAAAACCATTGGCTTTGCCAGTGCTTGTTTTAAACAGGACTTCAGTGAAGACCAGTCTCTCAGAAATGCTCATTAATCCCCCCCCTCTCTCCCTTCAATGCATGCAGAATTACACAAAGCGAAAGTCATTCGTTTTTTTTATCTGTGACTAGTGTTCTTAATGTGACCTGGCTTGCCTATGCACCACCAAGTACATGTCATAAGTGCTTGTACATGTGGGCGAGATATCAAGGGCTGATGAATCGCTGCCAGCTTAGTATGCAAGGAGCAGCCCAGCAACAGAAGCAGCTGGCATACCAATGAGGGCCTAGTTGTGCCAGTCAAGGCATGAATCAATATTTGCGTTGCCGCTGCACCACAGATCTTTTACTGATGAAGGGATGTGTTGTGCAACAACACCCACTACCTCTGCTTAAGCCCGGGCATGGCGTTGCTGGGTGTCTCTGCACTGTTTTAGAATCGGTTTGTAGCTGGTTGGCTAGAGATTACTGCTTGTAATACTATTGACCACTTTGGCCCCAATTGTGATGGGGCCTAGCGCAGCAAAAGCAGTGGCGCCGGTTTATAGTCATAATGTAGAAAAAAAAATGTCGACTTACAAAAATGTAGAAAACAATAATGTCGAAAACCTATACATATAATGAAAAGAGTCAATTTTTAGAAAAAAAAATGTCGAAAAAGAAATGTCAATTAGCACTATCAATAAATACATAAACAAGAAGAGTATCATTTGCTAGGAGGGGTCCCCCCAACCCCCCTCACCCAACACCCCCCCGGCCAACCCCCCACCCCCCCCACCATCCTCTCACCCCTCATACTCAACACATTTTTATTATATATATATTTATTTATTTTTTCCAAAAAATTCGAAAAAATGTAGAAAAAATTCGACATTATTGGTTTTCGACCTTGTTTTCTAAAAAAAATTTCGACATTTTGACTTTCGACATTATTGCATTCTACATTATGACTGACCACCAGTGGCGCCATGCACTGCATCATTTTATGAATCATGTATCATCCATTTTGATGGAGTGCAAAAGTGCAGTGCTGAAGACTGTGCATTGCTAGCAGAACACGGCATTCGATTACATTTCCAGGTATTGATCTGATCTTGTCCCATTAATGAAACGCAGGGGCCGGCGTCAGGCTAGCAGTTAGACGGGGCTTAGGTTGCTTATTACTGGACATGATAGTTTACTGGGGTCTCAGGTATTACTGTTATCTTGCACAATGAAGCACGTGATGAAAACACCAAATAGGTCACCCTGCGCTCACTAAATGGGCACTTGCAATTAACTTATAGATTGCCCTCCAGCCATGTATACAGAGCGCTGCATTACAGTACTCCAAGCTGATAGATGGTACTTTCCAACCCTTTTCGCAGATGGTACAGAGGCGACCTGGCTGACCTGCAGAGACAGGGCCGGGCAGAACAGGACGCTTCTGTCCAGCCCCTGCTCAGAAGGGCAGCCAGGCTCAGTGAACATAGCCCTTACATTTTCGCAGGGGCTTCTACCCGATATGCTTGTGCCACAGGCAACAAAGAGAAAGAAAACATGTGTAGAGAGTGAGAGAGAGAGAACGTGGGGCACAGAGGCGGTGAAACACCAGAAGGGGAGAGAAAAATGGAGGCACAGGGACAGGATGCAGAGGGAGACAGATGAAAGGAAGGTCCATAGAAAAGAAGAGGGAGAGCAACAGATGTAAATGTCTGCTGCAGTTTCAGCTGGTCGAGGCGAACGCTTAAATTAGTAAGAGGTTTGCCTCGACCAGTTGAAACTGCAACAGCAAAGTCAGTGGCAGCCTGGAAGTCACTTACCTTGCTGTGGTTGTAGATATGGCTTCTCGTTGGGCGTGGTGTGTCGTCTTGGCGTTCGTCGCAGCAGGCATGAGCTCGGACTCTGGTGCAGCAGGTGAGTGAGGCAGACCAAAAGAGTG
This sequence comes from Ambystoma mexicanum, assembly GCF_040938575.1. Taxonomy (NCBI): domain Eukaryota; kingdom Metazoa; phylum Chordata; class Amphibia; order Caudata; family Ambystomatidae; genus Ambystoma; species Ambystoma mexicanum. The sequence goes on from NC_090925.1 coordinate 639,354,471, forward strand.
GCCCCTTTTATCAGAGAAGACCTGGCTGCTTGGGAATGCAACTTCCTCTCGTGACCCCAGGCAAGCTTTGTAAACCCCGCGAGTGGTCGTGAGAAGAAGTTACAGTTTGGGGACGCTATGTGGCTGACACACTTTCTGAAGCTGTGACTGTAGAAGTGCCAGCCATAGCGTCGCGCAAACTGCAACTTCCTCTTGCGGATCGAAAGAGAAAGTTGCAGTTTGCTTGACGCTGTGGCTGGTGCTTCTGCAGGGGAGCCGACTTATGAATTTCCGGGGGGTGGAGGGGGCAAATACAGGAAGTGACATCACTGGCAGCTATATGACTGCAAATTTGCATGTAGTCGCCAACTTGGTGCAACGGCGCGCGGGGGGCGGGTTTTGGCGCGCACAGCGCAGAACAGTGGAAACATTGGCTAGTATGCACTGCATATACTAAAGTCAAGAAAGAAGGAGATTTAAGCCTTCAAGTTGCATTCCAGTAAGACATCACTGCCCCAACCCCATCGCTCTATAATCGTTCAGGAACACAACTAGGATGGGAGAATGAAATGCTTGCTAAACAGAAGGTACAGCTGCAAGGTGGAATACCACCACCACCACCAAAAAAAAGTTCCCAATTCAAGGGAAACGAGAAGTAAAGACGTTTCCCGATTAAAAACTACCAAGAAAGACGTTTGTGGTGCCATAGTTCAGCAAAACATCAACAATTCAAACTTACAATAGTGCTGCTGTAGATTGGCCAGCCACAAGTGACATTTGCTAAGATGTTACCTCTGGGTAACCAGATAGAGTTAGGGATGTAGCTTAATCTTAAACCTTTCATTGGACAGATAAGATGTGCTGCTGAAGTATAATGCAATCCTGGCTGAAGTATAATGCAATCAAGTGTGGTTTCAGACTTGGCGGGAAGAGTGTTAACTGCTTTTAACATTGTAGTTTACCAGAAATTCTGGTAAAGTAGTGTACAATGTTAAAAAGCAATTACCCAGGCTCACCCTGCACCCAGGTGATGTTTGGGACTGATGGAAGCACTCGCGTCTAAATGTTGTAGCCATGGTTGTCTGCATGTTTTAAAAACTCCCACTTTCCGGGTTTTCAACATTCATTTGAAACACCCCTTATTAAAAAAATGAAGGAGTTAGTAAAAAAAAAAGTATAGCCCACTTATGCTTAATAACGTCTTACCTTCCAAGAAACCTTCAGTCAAAATTCACCCACTGCAATGTTCCTAAATTCAGATTGCAGACTAGTGTCTCACTGAACCTAAATCAGCTCTTCCTGGGCATCAAATGGAAGATGCACCACCTCCTCTGCCAGAAAAGTCTGCATCACCCAGTCATTAATGCCAGCATTTTCTTCAGGGAAGTATTCATCAAAGCTTTATGTTGCTAGGTGGCTTGCCCAGCTCCAACTGTTCTTTTGCAAAGGTCTAGCTTCCTCTTGAAGGCAAATACTTTTTTATTCATTCTTTCCTCTGTGTTCCCATGTCCAAGGAATGCCCCCAAAGGTGGGATTGGGAGTTTCTTGGGTGTGAGTTATAGTGGTCTTAGTTTCCTTTATAAAATACACAAATCACATAGTATGTCAACCAGACAATGTATCATTGTGTACAGCTTAAAGGGGGGCACCTGACCCAAAGCAGCACACTAGGAGATGTATTTTAGAACAATCAACATTGTAAACACACCTCTAGTTTAGATTGTAAAAAGTGCTTGTGCTGCAATTACAAGCACCCAGTTAATAAAGTCCAGACTTAAAACACTTGATCAGCATTCAGTGAGTAAAATATCCTTGTAAAAATAAAATGCAGCTTTGCATAAAATTACAGAGAATTTTGGGATTATCAGGCACTGGCAAGCGGGCTCTGCTGTTGCTGTGGAAGAAGTGAGACTTGCGATGGCGACAAATTTAAGGTTAATAGCTGCTGTTTATCACAAGATGGGAGGCCAGCACAGATCCTAACCACTGAATGCCCACTGAACAGCTATAAACCCTTCTATGTCAGCAAGAGGCTGATGTAGAGGAACCAGTGTTAGTAAGCAATGAGGTAATTATACTGTACCATATCCCGTGGGAGGTGATGCCCCCCAAGACTCAATGAAGGCCCCTCGTGTCAAAAGGTTGAAAAGTCCTGCCGTCTCAGTCCCCACAGTCCTAACTTCTCCCCCGCTTGGAGTGGAAGCAGTCTGCGGCACACAGCTTGTAATGCAAATCGCACATTTTAAGCATCAGGACAAAAAACAGAGAACTGAATACATTGCTGAGGTAAATGAGTTCTGACTGGCAACACTGGTAATACCGTATAGGACCACATTATCGCACCGCCCAACTATGAGTTTGAGGGCAAAGGTGGAGGAAAATCCTTCAGCAAGAAGCTGGAGGTATTTCCTCCACCATACCGCCCAAAATAGAACAATTTGGGGCATTACCACCAGCAAAATTACTACTAGCAGTAATACCGCTGAGATCCACCATGGAGTCCTATGGACTCCAATTAATGGGGACTAACACTGCCTACCACCACTTGTAATCCGGCAGTAATACCGCCAGACCAAATGGCAGTAATGGTAGTACAGTTTGGTGGTATCTCGGCAGATTTACAGGCCACACAGAGACATCACCCCTCTCCATGTTGTCTTTTATTGTAAAGTGGATTACCAGGTTTCAGACCTGCAAAATACCCCTGTCTCCTCAGGTGACTCAGACCCCCACCATTCCAACCTACATAAACTTGATGGCCCCAGGCTGTTCTTCTAGTCTACTTTTATTCTACCCATGTATATCCAGGAACGTCATTCTCCTGTTACTTTCATGGATTATTTTACTTTCTGTTCCTTAAAGCCGGGGGTCTTAAACATGTGGCTCTCCAGATGTTTTGGACTACGACTCCTATGATCCATCACCATTGACTATGCTGGCTGGGGCTGATGAGCATTGTAGTCCAACACATCTGCAGAGCTAAAGGTTGCAGAACCCTGTGTCCAAGCAAAGGCCTGGAACTCCATACTGCCACAAGCACCTTATCATTTGACTCTGGCTCTGAAATAGAGACTTTATGCCAGCCCTTTACCCACAAACACTGGTTGTTAATATTATACCTTGGAGCTGCACGCGTTAATATCACTAGTGCAAGAAACAGACGTTCAGAACAGGCGGTAAAAAGACTTCTGTGGGTCGTATGTGGCCTATGAGTTCACAGGGTTTGGTTGACCAGGGAATAGCACACGAGGCATGGAGTTGGGACAGGTTGGCAGGTTAGCTGCTGGCAACATTTCTGGTGGCAACCGTAAACCCATGAAGAGGGAGCTGAGATGTGCAGTGCTTCTTTGCCCCCCTGATTCTCTGATTTGTCAGAGCTACATTTTCAAAGCCTCCCTCTGAATGGAGCATGAGTGCATTCATCTCTCAGTTGACTCACACAGTTATTGTTCTGTCTGCGTCTTTCATTTGTTATAAAACAGCACCCAAGGTTGGTGGCTCTCAGGGGGTAGGGAGCCTGGGACACTCCAAGGACAACGAACTAGCAGCCAGGGGGTTTTAGTAATGCGCTACTTTTGTAAACAAAATGAGCCCCCAGTTCCCAGACAGTCCCGGTAAAATGGGGACGTCTGGTCACCCTATGCTTGGTGGCCTACGAGCGAAAGTCCTTTCTTAGTTTGACATGGTGGGTCAGGCGGTGCAGCAGAGACCAACAGATAAAAGAAACGGCCACTGCAAAGGCCTTCATGTCTGAACGGCCACTGATGTCTGAAGGCCTAGACCCTTATTGGCCCTCAGGATTGTGACGTTATTTTCCTGCTGCTAATCAAGCAGGGGCTTTACCGGCCGGTAGCGGCCCAGAGATCACGCTACAGGCACAAATTAGTTGAGGGCCTTAACACGGTACCCAGTGCCACGACTTGCCAAAGCCCCTCAATGAAGGCAGGGCATATAGCTGGGGTATTTCCCCAGGACAGTTGGTGCACTACTGAAGATCCCTGTGTACTAATATGGTGAGGTGAGTAAGATCGGGGGCATGCTGTTGCACGCATGAAAGATGCAAGAACGTGTGTGAAAAGAGAAAGGAATTGCGTGCGAACAATCCAAGAAGTGAAGCCAGAGTTGCACAGAGAGGAGGCTCCCAGTGATGTCAGCATGACAGGATGGAGAAGGGAGAGCTAATCTGGATGACCTAGAGGAGTCAGTGGTATGGGCGAAGGAGAGCAGCAGTGGTTGGAGGAGGACTGTAGAGGCAGGAGCCACAGGGCCGAGCAACAGACATGGGTACCGAAGGAGAGAGAAATGACTTCAGAGGACGTTATGGAAACTCAGAGCATTACCATATGGTTACGTCGCTCCTTAGCCAGTGGGAATGTGTGTAGACCCTAACACAGGTAGTGATAGATATTATGGTGTAAGATCAACTATGCAGTGCACCTCAATCCTAAAAAATAAAATCACTGCCTATTATGAATCTGAGATCCTCAATGTAATGACATTTGATTCTTTACAGCTTCTCTTGCCTTCTGGGACAAGAAACACACAGAGTTGCACAGAAGGTCTATTTATTAACAAAATAGAAATAATTGAATCAGATTAAAGATCAACAAAATGTTTCTTCATAAAGGGCTAATGATAAGAAATAATCAACACACTAGTCACTTCAGTTTTCAATGCTACAGTTATGAAAACAGAGACTTTTGTAACACACATCACCATGGGTCTCTATGCATTTAATTCACACTGTGCATGCAGGCACCATTGATTTGAATGCATGAGAGTCCAGGAGGAATCTTTAATTTGTGAAAAACAACAAATTAGCCTGAAATATCCCTGCATATCCAATTCTCGCCACTTCCCCTTTACTCAGAATACCACCACCCTTTCTGAATAGACATGTGAGAATTTCAACAGCCTTTTAAACTCAATTGCAACAAACTACTGGACCTTCAGATATGTAAATGGCTTGTAAATAGGAAAATAAATGTTCAACATGTATATAGGCTAGATTCCCTTCTGTGATGTTTCAGTTTAATTATTGTGTAAAAGCATACCTTTCTAACTTTCAATGGCAAACTTTAAATAGGGAGAAAATAGGTGGTGAATAATCACCCTCTCCCTTTGTTTCGAACAACTTAGCATTAAAACAGTATTCAACTCAATGATGTATTCAAGAACTGGCTTTAATTACTGTATTTGTCTAGGTATGCACACAGTTAGATGTCATATGCCCTTCTGTGCGTGTACATTGCATAGAAAAGGTGTCAAAGGATCTCCACGTATACAGACCATAGGTACTATTTAATTGATCTATTATTCCAGAAGAACATACGCATATGAAATATTTACTTATTTCCCAGAATGTACAGTCAATTGCTATACTCCTGCCCCTCATCACTTACAAATAGCAGCGCTAGGGTTAATCTAATTCTCCTTATGGTATTACTCCCCCTCAGGATTATTTCCCCTTTAGATCATACTCACATATGAATTTCTTTATCACAAGCAGGTAGGCACCCACTAGGAGCAGTTTGGCATCAGTAAGCAAGATGGGATCAGCTTTCCTCCACTGCCTATCTGCTGTCTCTTTCACTGAAGAAGGCCTGGTGCTTTAACTAATTCTAGGCCTCACTTACTAGAAGACTACTAGAATTACTCATTATTAGCAGAGGCTAACAATCTATCAATGGGTCCAAAAGGAGAGCATTCTATTCCTTCTCCTTCCTGTTATCAATTCTTCTTTCTCTCCATCAGTGAGTGAGTCTGTCAGTGTCTGTCCCTGAGTGAGTGTATTTTGAATCTTATATAGAACAGTAACGACATTTTTTTTAGGTGTGTCTACTTTCCCCAATGTAATTGGTCAATGTATGTGATTGAGCAGTGTTCCAAAAGTGACATCATAGTAGACATACCCCTCAACATTTATTGGGCATATTAATGAAGGAGGCAGTCTGGTGAGAGTAACTTCTACACCCAGATTCCCTCCCTTTTAATGTGATGTCATCTCAGGGATTTCTTGCATTAAATATTGTAACATTTTCATGTAATGAATTCTACACATAGTACCACTTTGCTAATTTGCTCACCGGGTTCCACTCTTTGGTACAAATCAATTAATGTAATTTTTGCATTGATAGGACCAATGGTTAATTACTTACAGCTTTTGGCTTATAACTTATTGATACTTATCTATGAAAATTATTTTTCCATCTCAAAGGGATAGGCTCGTCCCGGCAGATGCTATGGCATATGACACACTAACGTGTACCATTTATTTGCAACAAAATTGTATTGTAGTCATCATTTATATAGCGCCCTTTGCCCATTTGAATGGCCTCAATGTGCTTTGTGGTTGGAATGCCCTTGGTGACTGCAGCCCATTTTCAGGAGTTTCTAAGAGTTTAAATTAAAAGATGCTTGTGTGTATTTTTACTGAGTTAGGACTTAAGTGGGCTGGTTAGGCGCCCGTAAGCAGCCCAGAGCTCAGGCATGTGGGTGGGTGCTGTTGGTGGTTTAGGATAGAGTTCTAGTGCTAAAGATTCAATGTGTGCCCAGATAGACCTAATTGTTTTCATTGGTTGTCGCTGTATACTAATGGCAGAGGTATTCAGGTATGTCAGGATCTTCAGTGTGGATGGCTATGTTTGCTGCTAGACCAGAACAGCATAGCCATAGCTGCATTCAAGGGTGTGTGGATGGGTGGCCTGTGTCCACACACATGGTTTAAGGTATACCTACCATAGGCCTGGGTGAAGTTCGACTGCAGAATTATTTTTATCTTCATCCATTGTGATTGGCTGGTCTCTCTATTCGTTGTCTCCCTGTAACGAAAGCCTGCGCAGTGGGAGAGGGGCCCAGAGGGATGATGAGGAATGGGTGGATTGGAGCACGATAATTTGTTATGATGTGCCTCTATCAACACTGATGGCATCCGTGGGGTATTGGTGGGTAGGTGTGTTGTTGTGTTTGAGAAGGATGATAGTTTGTCATGGAGTGTCGCTGCGAATGCTGCCGGCATCTGTGGGTTATTGGTGGATCGGAGTGTTGTTGTTTTAGGGTCAGCATTTCTGTGTGCCTATCAAGAGTGTAGAGTGGGGGAGTGGTTTCAAGAGGAGGGTTGGAAACGCCAGATTTTGAGGGCCTTTCTGAATGCCAGGTGATTGTCAATATTGCAAATGTACAGGCCTAGGGAGTTCCAGATCATTGGCACTTGGACAGGTAAAGAGGATCCACTGAGTCTGGAGGAGATGTACTGTGGGACTATTAGGAGCGGTGCTCTGCCAGATCTGAGTGTCCTTGATGGGTGGTAGTGGGTGACTTTGTCTTGAAGGAATTCTGGCCCTGTGTTGTGGATGGCCTGGTGGGTGATGCACATGGCTTTAAATCTAGTGTGTTGACCATAAGGAGTCAATGGAGGACGCTCAGTGTAGGGCTGATGTGTTCTCTCAGAGGTAGGTTAATGAGCAGGCAGGCTGCAACGTTTTGGACTCTTTGCAGTTTCCTTAGCTGAAACGCTGGTGCACGTAGGTAAAGGCAGTTTACGTAATCTAAGTGGGAGAGGATGATGGAGATGATGGCAGCAAAACAGTGAGGGTAGATGAAGTAAGGGAAGATACATCTGAGGATGTGTAGATGGAAGAAACAGGTTCTGGAAACAGAGTTGACTTGTTGGGAGAGGGATAAATCTGTGTCCAGTGTGCATCCGATGTTTTTCACCGAGGTGGAGGTTGCCGGTGGTGGCCTAGGGAATGCAGCCAGGGAATACGTTGGGGAAGGAGCGATATTTTCTTGCAGACTAGGATTTCAGTTTTCGCAGGATTGAAGATGAGGTGGTTGGTCGTCATCCAGTAGTCAATATCCGAGAGGTATGATGACAGAACTGGATGGTTGGGGATTTTAAGGATGATCTGGGTGTCGTCTGTGTAGTTGTAGCAGGTAAGATTTTGGGCGCACATGAGTGCAGGCAGAGGGTTTAGATAGATGTTGAAGAGCAGGGCAGAGAGGGATGCTCCTTGTGGGACCCCTTTTGTTACAGGTCGTGAGGTGGAGGTGAACAGGTGTAGTAGCATGATTTGTGAGCAATTAGAGATGAAAGAGGAGATCCAAGAGAGGGCTGTGTCTTTGGTTCCTAATGAGTGTAGCCTGTCTAGGAGGAGGGTGTGTTCAATGGTATCGAAGGTGGCAGAGAGGTCAAGAAGATTGAGTACAGCGCAGCCTTCTGCATCAGCTGTTCTTTTTAGGTCATCCCAGATGGACACTAGGGAGGATTCTATTCCTCAGAGCGGACTGAAGCCAGATTGTGCAGGGTCCAGGAGGTTGTTGGCTTCAGTGCAAAGGCCAAGCTGCTTGTATGCCGTGCGGTCCATGAGTTTGTAGAACAGAAAGAGCACAGAGCACACCTCTCTATCTAAAATGTGGGTAAAAACCTCTGACAGTGTACATGAATTCAGGTAAAGCAGTCTCATTAGTGCGTCAAGGTGCAGGGGAGAAACAACAGTCCTAGCACATAAACTATACATCAATATGAAAAAGGAAAAAGTTCCCAATTTAGGAACTCCCATCCCCCGCACTCTATCTGTAGACTAAACAATCCAAAACATGTTTTTCTTTAATGAATAATAATAACAATTATTAAATGGTTTACATTAATATGGTGTATTAAATAATCATACAATGTTAGAAAAAAAAAATGTAGTTGGCATCCAAACTGATGTTTTGTACTTTAAAGCAAAAACAGCTGAACCCAACGCGTTTTGAGAAACAATTCTCTTCATCAGTGGTATAATCATTTACAGGTTCTGAAAATAATCACAAAAAGATTATGAACAGAGAACTTCCAAAAATTGTAATCTTTGTCTAACTCAATATAGGCTTGGTAAATCACCTCTTGGGTCGAAACCGGAACACTCTTCACCTTAGTATGTCTCAGACACTTGAAAGGGATTGAAACCAATCTGTGAATATATGAACGACTTTTGTAAAAGTGGTTTTCCACTGTATTCACAACCAAATAGTCTCCACATAATATGCTTAGTAAGCCAAAGCCAAAGTCTTCTTACCTAATTACTGATCCTCAGACCATATTATGTAAAGAAACGGTCTTCCTTATCAACATAGAATTTCGCCATGGCATTTAACCCTAAATAATTAAGAAGAAGTGAACATAAAATGAATAATTAACTGAAAAAAATATATAGTCCCATAGCTACCATATCAAATGTCCAGGAAGACAAACTCTCACCCGGAGTGTCTGCATGTTGAAAATAAATATCTGGACAGACTGCGTGGTGGAATTAGGACCTCGATCTTTAACTTCTGTTTAAATAAGCTAAAGACACAGCACCCAAAACGAGAGGGCAAAAATGTCAAAACATGTCCCTGGGCTGCTGGAGCCCAACAATAAATAATAATGTGAAAAATGTCTGAAACGAATAAAAAGAATAAGAAGACTGAAGAGTCTCCTTACCCAAGTTTCATCAATGTAGTAAATGTCAAAATGTGTTCTCCCCAATGATTCTCCAAAGTTCAGAATCCTCGAGAGAGCCTAGATCTAAATAATGTTTATGGGCCACCACTATAGACTGCATACCATCTACTGTATTCAAGGAATAACATCAAAAGTGATCCTTCATAGTTGTAATGTCCCCCTCTTACTAGAATCCTAGCAGGAACTAGATAATGTATCCTTTCACGAGCATCTCTGATCGGGATGTGCCGCGAAATGGTCACCATTTTGTTGAAGCGTACAACGTTACACGATGACATAATTGTGTCACACAGTGCATTATGATAACAATCTAAAACAAAAAAAATTAAAACTGCGGCTGTTTGTTTCAACCGATTTCCAGCTAAAAAGGTTTATAGCCATCTATCTAACATCAACAGGCCATCAGAATGTAAGAAATCACTAAATGCGAGTGCGTTTGGTCAAACTGCAGGAATACCCCTATGTGTTAAAAAAAACGGCAGTATAATTCCATGGGAAGCTGTGTTACTTGAAATCCGAATGATTTCCTACAGAGTGTATATCTCCCTGTAAACTAGGTAAAAGATCCAAAAAAGGTTATGTCCAAAATGGTGTACATAACGTGAAGTCAAAACCGGCTCCGATTCGCTTTTATTTTTCTTAGAGCAAACAAATGCTCCAATATCCTTAAGAGATTAAGTGTGATGTATTTTGCTCAAAATGGAGTATTAATGTTAGACCAGTATGACTAGTAATTCCAAGGTCATTGAACAAGCATATAGTGTCAAAGTAGTTATAAATCTGGATCCAACGGGATGATCTAATGTAAAGTACATATAGTAATACATGCGATTTGACTAACATTCTCATTGGTTACCTAGTCATATTTTCTAATCAATAGTAGCTTGAACGACAGTCAACCTGAAATCACATTTCCATATGCATTAAATACCGGATAGTTAGAATGACATACCACCCAATATAACATTTCCATATTTCATGTTAATAGATGTTAATCAGCAGAGTGCAACCAGTTAGAATTTGTCTAATGCAATGTGGACCTTTCCCACTATTGTGGCAATGGTTATGTTGCCACATAATGGGCCCAAGGTTACATGTGATACAATTTGTGATTTGTACTACTGAACTGGTAGTCAATTAGAAGTAACCATTCCATACAGAGTGTAAATAAACGTGATAAAAGAGTAAGTAATGACTAGTGCTCAATGTCACAATGGCAGTTTCCAGTAAGTTACAATGTATCAATGGGTGTAATGACAAAGTGTATCGTGACAAACCCTTTGTAGTTTCATAAAAACAGATCCAAATAGAAGTCTTTGTTCATATGTGAACCCGTACAGTCCTTTTAATTGAGGTAACACATTGCACGATGGAGGGGATGCAGAATAACGCTTACACCAAATAACGAGACCAAATCAGGAAGTTGGCAAAATGTCTCCTCTGACTGCTTTATTTTCAACTGGCTAAAACAGGGAGTTACAATAGACATCAACGGACGTTCAATCGTGCTCTCAATCATTTTGCATAAAAAACACACTTAAGTACAAAAAATGTGTCATACGTGACATCATACAACGTGGGAAGCTAAGAAAACCTACATGGGATTGTGTTTGGCTCAAGTGGAACATCTAGATATACTTTCTATAAGGGATTGGATTGTGATTGGGTCTCTTCACTCAGGTGGACAATTTATGTCCACCCCTAGTGCAAGTCATCCTCATCAGTTGCTAGATACACGATACACCATTGGCTCTTAAACTATAAGGCTCTTCGTTATATGGCCTTCTGTAATTGGTTGGGACGCTCATGCCTTCTGGAACATTCGGCTCACTAGCAGCACGTAAGCTTGTACCCCAGATGCTGGTGGTTGGACTTGACCATGTCTCCCGACCTAATTAGCCCAACATCTCTCATGACTCATGCCGTCTGCCATTCAGATTGTCTTTGAACTCAGCCTTGCAAACTATCATTGCTCCTGAGAATAAAAAGGAGCATAGGCACATTGTTATCGTAGTTCAGGTCTGCACATCCACTCTATTTTCATCCTCAGCTCGCGTGATTGGTGACCGTATTTTGGCCTGCTTTTCAGCATATTAATTGTCTTGAATTAATAAACTTGGCACTCATAGTGTTCTTTCCTTGCACCTTAACAAGAGCTGATTCAGCTTCTCAGGTCCAATGTACACATAGACGTAGATCCAGAAGTGGGTCCAGTGCCTGCTGGGCCTAGAGACCCAAGCTACTCCTCACTGATGACGCCCAACAAGGCCGAAACATGTTTGGGGATGCTTGTGGTCTCGTGCAGAAGGGATGTGACCTAGCAGTTCAGGCTGGACTGCCCCTTTTGGGGTGGGGCCAAGCCTGATTTGATATGGTCTTTCCCCTTCTGTAATGGCTTGGCAGGCATGGAACGATGGTCTGGAGGGTTGCCCAGAGCAATGTCAGTGGTTAAGATTCATTCTAAACCTTCCAGCCATAACCTCTTCATTTTTGCTTTGTCACCCCGAGTGGGACGGGTATACCCAGACGTGGGTCCCGTGCCTCCTTGGCCCAGAGACCCAAGCTACTCCTCACTGATGAGGCCCAACAAGGCTGATACATCTTTGGGGATGCTTGGGGTCTGATACATGTTTGGGGATGCTTGGGGTCTCATGCAGAAGGGATGTGACCTGGCAGTTTGTGCTGGACTGCCACTTATGGGGTGGTTCCAAGCCTTTATTTGCATATGGTCTTTCCCCTTCTGTAATGGCTTGGCAGGCGAAGAACAATGGTCTGGAGGGTTTCCCAGAGCAATGCCAGTGGTTAAGATTCATTCTAAAACTTCCAGCCATCACCTTTTTGTTTTTGCTTTGTCACCCTGAGAGGGACGGGTATACCCAGATGTGGGTCCTGTGCCTGCTGGGCCTAGAGACCTAAGCTACTCCTCACTGATGAGGCCCAACAAGGCCGAAACATGTTTGGGGAAGCTTGTGGTCTCGTGCAGAAGGGATGTGACCTAACAGTTCGGGCTGGACTGCCCCTTTTAGGGTGGGGCCAAGCCTGATTTGCATATGATCTTTCCCCTTCTGTAATGGCTTGGCAGGCGAAGAACAATGGTTTGGAGGGTTGCCCAGAGCAATGCCAGTGGTTAAGATTAATTCTAAAACTTCCAGCCATCACCTTTTTGTTTTTGCTTTGTCACCCTGAGTGGGACGGGTATACCCAGATGTGGGTCCTGTGCCTGCTGGGCCTAGAGACCTAAGCTACTCCTCACTGATGAGGCCCAACAAGGCCAAAACATGTTTGGGGAAGCTTGTGGTCTCGTGCAGAAGGGATGTGACCTAACAGTTCGGGCTGGACTGCCCCTTTTAGGGTGGGGCCAAGCCTAATTTGCATATGATCTTTCCCCTTCTGTAATGGCTTGGCAGGTGAAGAACGATGGTCTGGAGGGTTGCCCAGAGCAATGCCAGTCGTTAAGATTCATTCTAAACCTTCCAGCAACCCCCTCGTTGTTTTTGCTTTGTCACCCCGAGTGGGACGGGTATACCCAGTCGTGGGTCCTGTGCCTGCTGGGCCTAGAGACCCAAACCACTCCTCACTGATGACGCCCAACAAGGCTGATACATGTTTGGGGATGCTTGGGGTCTGATACATGTTTGGGATGCTTGGGGTCTCATGCAAAAGGGATGTGACCTGGCAGTTTGTGCTGGACTGCCACTTATGGGGTGGTTCCAAGCCTTTATTTGCATATGGTCTTTCCCCTTCTGTAATGGCTTGGCAGGCGAAGAACAATGGTCTGGAGGGTTTCCCAGAGCAATGCCAGTGGTTAAGATTCATTCTAAAACTTCCAGCCATCACCTTTTTGTTTTTGCTTTGTCACCCTGAGAGGGACGGGTATACCCAGATGTGGGTCCTGTGCCTGCTGGGCCTAGAGACCTAAGCTACTCCTCACTGATGAGGCCCAACAAGGCCGAAACATGTTTGGGGAAGCTTGTGGTCTCGTGCAGAAGGGATGTGACCTAACAGTTCGGGCTGGACTGCCCCTTTTAGGGTGGGGCCAAGCCTGATTTGCATATGATCTTTCCCCTTCTGTAATGGCTTGGCAGGCGAAGAACAATGGTTTGGAGGGTTGCCCAGAGCAATGCCAGTGGTTAAGATTAATTCTAAAACTTCCAGCCATCACCTTTTTGTTTTTGCTTTGTCACCCTGAGTGGGACGGGTATACCCAGATGTGGGTCCTGTGCCTGCTGGGCCTAGAGACCTAAGCTACTCCTCACTGATGAGGCCCAACAAGGCCAAAACATGTTTGGGGATGCTTGTGGTCTGGTGCAGAAGGGATGTGACCTAGCAGTTCGGGCTGGACTGCCCCTTTTGGGATGGGGCCAAGCCTGATTTGCATATGATCTTTCCCCTTCTTTAATGGCTTGGCAGGCAAAGAACAATGGTCTGGAGGGTTGCCCAGAGCAATGCCAGTGGTTAAGATTAATTCTAAACCTTCCCGCCATCACCTCTTTGTTTTTGCTTTGTGACCCCGAATGGGATGGGTATACCCAGATGTGGGTCCTGTGCCTGCTGGGTCTAGAGACCCAAGCTACTCCGGACTGATGAGGTCCAACAAGGCCGAAACATGTTTGGGGATGCTTGTGGCCTGGTGCAGAAGGGATGTGACCTAGCAGTTCGGGCTGGACTGCCCCTTTTGGGATGGGGCCAAGCCTGATTTGCATATAATCTTTCCCCTTCTTTAATGGCTTGGCAGGCACAGAACGATGGTCTGGAGGGTTGCCCAGAGCAATGCCAGTGGTTAAGATTAATTCTAAACCTTCCAGCCATCCCCTCTTTGTTTTTGCTTTGTCACCCCGAGTGGGACGGGTATACCCAGTCGTGGGTCCCTTGATTGTTGGGCCTAGAGACCCAAGCTACTCCTCACTAATGAGGTCCAACAAGGCCGAAACATTTTTGGGGATGCTTGTGGTCTCGTGCAGAAGCGATGTAACCTAGCAGTTTGGGCTGGACTGCCCCTTTCGGGTGGGGCCAAGCCTGATTTACATATGGTCTTTCCCCTTCTGTAATGGCTTGGCAGGTGAAGAACGATGGTCTGGAGGGTTGGTCAGAGCAATGCCAGTGGTTAAGATTCATTCTAAACCTTCCAGCCATCCCCTCTTTGTTTTTGCTTTGTCACCCCGAGTGGGGCGGGTATACCCAGTCGTGGGTCCCGTGCCTGCTGGGCCTAGAGACCCAAGCTACTCCGCACTGATGAGGTCCAACAAGGCCGAAACATGTTTGGGGATGCTTGTGGTCTGGTGCAGAAAGGTTGTGACCTAGCAGTTCGGGCTGGACTGCCCCTTTTGGGATGGGGCCAAGCCTGATTTGCATATGATCTTTCCCCTTCTGTAGTGGCTTGGCAGGCAAAGAACGATGGTCTGGAGGGTTGCCCAGAGCAATACCAGTGGTTAAGATTAATTCTAAACCTTCCAGCCATCACCTCTTTGCTTTTGCAAATACATAAAGTGTTATGCCTGGCAAATGCATAATACTTATACACAAGCCCAAACTGTTGGCTTTGTCAGTGCTTGTGTTTAACAGGACTTCAGTGAAGTACATGCATAATGCTTATAAATCGAGTGTTTGAAGGCAGACCTAGTTAAGATATTTTTATTATCCAAGTAGCAGCTTTACATCTTTAATAAAGTCATTAACGCTCAGAAGACTGTTCCTACGAGCACGGAGAACAGCAATAAAGAACTCCCTATCTCAGCTCCAAATGTGGCCTCTCATTGCGTGGTGTTTTCCACACCTTACTTGGTGTATGTTCTGCATGTAATACAGAACGCAACATTGGAGATGAAGGACGGTGACGACACTATGTGGCGTTTCGACTGAGTGGACTCCAACATCGTATGCCTGGCGTGGCCTGCCACACAGGAATCATAGCACTAATTAACAGGAGGGCATGAGAAACCAAGAACAGTTTCCCAGACGACCCACCAGCCTGTTCACCCTGAGGACTGGTGGCACACTGTAACGCTGCAAGCGCCCCGACGTCTCGCCAGATCAGGGCACGTGTCTGGGCATAGACCGCGGCATCATTGCAGACTCTGCTTTGGTGGACGCAGAGCTGACGAGAGTGATCGGCTGGCCCAGCACTATCACAAGAGTATGCAGCTGTCCGCTACAGAAGAAGAAATAAACAAAAAAGAAATAATAAGGAAAAATAAAAAAATAAAAATATGACAAGCTACAAGAGAAGAGGGCAAAATAAATAGCAGAGATGAAGAGATAAAAAAAAGATAAGAAGGGAACAGATAAGAAAGAAAGTGACCACAAGCATCACCATCGTTGGTAGACAGCATTACAAGTGATGTACATTATTTACTTTATGGATCTGTCTGCTGAGGATGGTTGTGGCATATTTCTGTTACCAAGAGGTGGGCCCTACCCCCCATTTGACAGGTGCTGACAGCCTGGCACATGCTCTAGAAGTCAGCAGAAGACAAATTTGCCCTGACGATAGAGTACATGGGTCCAAAATGCATTGGCAACAGTCACTTCTCCTCTGCCACTAAAGAAGAGAAATAAAAAGATGCGTCAGACATCAGAAAATATCTGTCTTTATGTGTCTGTTATTACTGTAATTGATTGATCAACACTAGTAGTTTTAGCTACACAGGAAGGGTCTCCAGATCTGGTGTAGACACACCAGAATCTTTTTGATAGTTTCTCATACCAACTAAATGTTTGTTGGTTTTCACTGGAGGGCTCTAGAACTATCTAAGTATAAACACTAGAAATATTTAATATAGTAGTGCCCACCCCTCTTCTCCCTGATGAGCACGCTACATCTAGCCATGTCTGACGGTGAGTCCTCTGTGATTTCCCCTTCCATGCTCTCGTCCATCACGCCAAGTTGCACAGAAACTACATTCCTAGGAATGGTCAGTTATTGCACAAGGTATATTACGTGCGTTGCCTCGGTCAGCATGCCACTACAATCACACACTGGCAACGGTCAAGTGTTTGCATGATCTCCCGAGTGTGAAGATGCCTTTAGAGAAATAGTCACAAATTTAGTCAGCAACCAGCATGGCTTGCTTCGATCCATATTTAGAAATGTAACTAACGGTAGATGCCAGTCCGGTAGGACTATGGGCTATATTGGCACAATTCAATCCTTGGTCATCATCGCCAAGACACAAAAGGCCTCATTATGAGTTTGGAGGTAGCCATGCCCTTAATAATGGCATGGCTGCCATACAGAAAGCAACAATTTAGTGTTTTAATTAAATGTTTTATTATGTTCAGCGTCCCAGGTTGACCTTGTGTTACCATTATCTAATGACGAACACTGGGTGTGGTAACCTCCCCAGGATCCATGAGAGGGAGACGCCATCCCTTAAGATTGGAAGTAGTGAGGGTGGAGGTGACTCTCTAGCTTGGCAAATGAAGCTACACTTGGCACTATCAGGATGTACTTGGTATTGGATGGCAGTCTGTACCTTTCACAGGTTGACTACACCTGATGACAGCCCATCGCTGACAAGGTCCCTAGCTGTCCATGGTAGGCTGTACCGGCATACGAAGGCAGAGCCCGGGCTCTATGCCGGTGCTTCTGGAGGTGCCTCAGTAGATAACAACTGGCCATGTGGCACAGCCCACCAACATCCAGATTAATATATGGTTGTTTGCTAAAATAGCATTTGTATGGAAATTCGAAGGTCTTCATTCACTCAGTCAAGGCCAAAACCACCAAAAGACACAACCTAAATGCAGCCAAAACCAGGCCAACACTGTTGAAATTACAAGGAGCAGAAACCTATCAAAACTCTGTCAAATGTATCAAGAAGCATAGCTTGAATTCTACAGTTATTTGAATACTGAAACAGAATTAACACCTTCTGAAATATTAATGTTGCACAAAGAACTGAAAAAAGCCTCATAAAATGGAACTACCAAAATGTGATACACTAAGAATAAAAGCACTGTTTCTAAACCCTAATCATTGAAGATGCGAATATGTAAATTGATACAAACATTGTTTTCCTTAACTTCTAACTCAAGGCAGAAGCAAATCTTGTTGCTTCATGAACTTTGTCCAGCGACAGCCTTGAACTACTGTGTGGTTGGGCAAGGCAGCCTCTCTTGCACCTCAGGATTTGGTTTTCTTGAGAAATTATTTGTTATTTGAGTATTTCATGTTATGCTATGTACGCTAACTGATACCAGTTCCTGTGATGTCACTGGGCGTGTGATATGAGGTCACTGCGACATCGCTGCCGAGAATCCTTCCTTCCATACTACTGGCTTGTTGAACTAGAACAAACCTCTTTATACAGTGATTTATTTCGGAAAACTTGTCTACTTCTTTAGTGGTCCCTTCCCCACTCCTCCATACAGTGCAGAGGACATCACCCCGAATGTACTGACAAAAAGGCCTGATGTGTTTGAGACTGGCTCCACGCAAGTTTCTTTTTCAGGGCTCAAGTCGAGGGTACACGCGGGGGGACAGAGTCCACCCACTTTATTCAGTGGGTGGATTCCGCCCCCCCCCCCCCAGCCAAAAGAGAAACATTGGATGTCAACTTGAATTTATGAATTAAAGCCGACCTCAGGGATCAAACTGCAGTAGTCATGTTTGTAGGCCAGACACTTCACCACTGCACTATATAACCTGATGTAAAATAAACTAAAGGTAAAATATCCCATTTCAGTACTGCAAATTCCAGGGGAAAACATTTGTATTGGTTCTTAGAGTTTAAAACATGCACACCTTTTAACGTTTTCAAAAACACTATTTTGTTTTGTGTGTGTGTTGATTTTATGAAAGGCAAACGCCATTCGTCCTGTTCAATTTGAGTGGTTATGCAAAGCCAATTTAATGAAGTGTGCTTATTTCACGTTGATATGCCAATTTCTGTCGATGTCACATCCCTTTGCGTTTGTTGATGAGTCCCCCCACTTTAATTTTTAGGACTTGACCCCTCCTTTTCATAAATACTTTTTATGTTGAAATGAATGTGATGTAGGCACTACACTAATGTTTTTGAATTGTGTGGAAGAAAGAGTTAAACGCTGGGGGGTTTCCCTCCAAG
Source organism: Ambystoma mexicanum (assembly GCF_040938575.1). NCBI lineage: Eukaryota > Metazoa > Chordata > Amphibia > Caudata > Ambystomatidae > Ambystoma > Ambystoma mexicanum. The sequence goes on from NC_090925.1 coordinate 639,373,002, forward strand.
CCTTGTTTGTTGCTGAATTAAATCAATAAGTCTGGGCCTACACCAACGTGAAAATCCCTCTGTACTTTTCCATTCAGGAAAACGTGTGTATTGAGTTCTCCCACTAGTCCTCTTCGCGCTTCGGAGGCTGTTGTTGGGACTTGCATGCTGTTGCCCGGGGCACTTTTCGAGCAGGGAAGGGCTTCCTGAAGCAGACTTGTTAGGAATCGGTGTATCATGCAGGGCGTCCAACGAACTCAAGCAGCCGCTCGCTTGCCTTGTTCAACGGTAACCTACATATCGAGGAGCACGCCTTCTCCTAAGGAACGTCCATGTCAGCAGCATTGCAGAAACGCCTTATTTACGTCACACTACGGCTCATTAGAAGCATTTTGCAGATTATCGCTGACTGAAGAGCTTCCTAATTTGGGTTTAATGGTTTGCTCCCATTTCATACTCGCCCTTAAAGGCACAGAACCTATTGAACTGTACTATCTAGCGTCCAAAGCCTTATTTATATTATCAGCTCCCCACTAAGGCCCTGCTGCGCTTGATTCAGCTAAAACCAAACAGAAACGAGGATTCAGGGCCCAATTACAATATGGGCAGGATGAGCCTAGATTATTGACCTGTGTACATAGGTGGTCTTTAAATATGAGTTATGTGGTTGCCTTCACAGTATGTTACAGCAGTGGGCAAAATAAGAAGCTCTCCTGCCCAAGGAATGCACCATATGAAGTGACCAACGTCCTGGAGGAAGGTTATCTCCATGGTTCGCCACTGGAGAAGATCAGAGCCCTTCTTAATAGGAAGGCTGCCAAAGGCCACTCCAGCACAGTTTCCAGGAAGTGAATCCCTGAAATGCAGCTGTCCCTAGGGGTCCAGCACATGCAATCCTGGAAACTAACTGGGCATCTTCTGCTAGTGAATCCCAGAAACTATCACACCTGAATAAATACTGCAAGTGAATGCTAACAATTCTGAAATAAATCACTGTGCTAAAACCAACAAGTTATATAACCAGTATATGTTTTAATTGAATTCACAATCAAGAAATTTGAGATACTGCAACAAGTAAAATATGCAAAGTAGTTATATAAGTCTCTATTAGTATTACCAGTTGTTTTCGACCGATTGGGAAGCCAGTCTCCTTTTGTTGTGGTCCCAGAATTGGAACAGCGTCTTTGGGAGCAGTTACTGTCCCATTTGAAAACTAATTGTCTGTATGTACTGATAGTATGAATATGTACTTCTGGTTGATTATGCTGGTGAGAAAGGGAAAAGCTATTTTGTTGTTCAAGGTTGTTAATGGAACAAAGGACGTCTGTGACTGGACCATCATTGGGCATTCTCAAAATCTACCACACGAAAACAAGTTTGATGTTTAATTCGAAGCTGGTATAAATTAGAGTTTGAAACGTGATTCAGGCATACCAATGTCATTCATTTTCTTCAGTTCATTTATTGCAATAATTATGTTATTGTCCTTTTCGATATCTCCGCTTTACTCCGCCCAGAAACTTTGTTTACATCTGTTTCTTCTTGCATGTACTTCGTCTGCAATTTCACATCGTCAAGCTGGAAATGGATATAGGTTAGCTGCAAGGTTAGGGATGGAGTCAAGGGTGGGGTTCCTGCGAAGAATATGGCTTAGAAAAGAAAGAGGAGTACAGGGGGTGTCCCCCTGTAATGACAAAGTCAAAGCTAGGAGAAGTGAAAGAAAGAAGAAGTAAAGGTAAAAAGAGGTAAAGGTGACAAAGTGAATGTATGGCAAGCTCAATGCAGAAGAAGTAAAGACATAAATCTGTCTGTTTCTTGGTTTTTATTGTTGTTTTGTAGACACTTCCTAATTATAGGTCCTGAAGAAGCACATACTTTATCGCAACTAGAGAAGGTGAAACACATGTTAGTCAAGTTTATATTGACTAATAGATACTATAAATCATTTGTAATTCTGGGATCAGTGGATTGCCATGGAATATGGCATTCAGACTAATATAACTTTTTGGTATATTTTACTTGTTTTAGTATCTAAAATGTCTTGATTTTAAATTTGATATGAAAATGTACTGGTAATTTTACTTGTTCGTATTAGCGCAGTGAGTTATCTCAGAATTATTAAGCACCAGTTTGCAGGAAATCTTAAAAATATGGGAAGGATGAACTGCAGGTTCACACAGGTGTTACAGGTGTCTACAACATGACTGATATTCAACTTTAATGGTTTGCTTGTTTTCAAACCAAGGAAGACACTGGGACAGCATAGGGGGGCAAGGAATGAGCAGATCAGGTCTGTGAACATATGAAATTTAAAGAACGCTTGAAACTTTATAACATAACATTTGACAGCAGATCTACATCTGGGCACCTCCAGTCTGCCTGGATGTACGTGATTATTTCGAATACGAAAATTTCTAAGATGAAAATGTTGAATTGCAAATGTTTGTATTCGAAATAAGCACCCCACAGACAAATAGCCTTTCTAGACCCCACTCCTCCCACCCCCTTACTTACTTTTTGGCGGCACACTTCGCTGTGTGCCACCGAGTCCCTGCAGCACCAGTTCTCTTCACTTTCAGTTGATGGGAACCGGCACTGCAGGGTCCTTTTCTTTTTTTTTCCTGAAACATTATTGTTTTTGGTTTGGGGGCCCCCCCACCACCCCTTATTCCATTATAGCAAACATGGTGCAGGGGGACATCCCCGCAACCCCCGCTTCCCTTGTACACTATAATGAAAACCAAATTGTTAAAATGTTCAGCATTTCCGGCTTCACGTAATTTTGGTACAACCGAAATCCAATCATTTCAACCATTTGTTTTTTTTAAACAATATTTTTGTGCAATACCAGTCTGCCACCCCCTTTCTCATTATTGTACAGAGTTGCCTCATTGTTCACATGACCATTCTGAACTCCAAAGTTTATTGGTTGAAGGTGGTCCTGATAGGGTTGCATGTAGTAAGGACCAACATGAGTGACCATCTTTGGAAGTCCTAAGGAGACAGGCCTGCTCCGAGCTTGAGGATGAACCTCCTGGGAAGCACAGGATTTATTGTGAAGGTGGGCTCCTCTACAGTGAGCCAAAGGAGAGAATGCAATCACCTTCTTCCATGCTTATTGTTTGCCTACAGAGAAGTACCTCAAGAGGGTCCACCTGATGGCTCAGGCTAGTGATAATTTGAAGGCTGAGAAACCTCTGGTGAAAAACTGGTATGACCTGAAGGCTTCCCTTTATCAACTTTAAACCAGGCCAGCAAGTCCTGATCAAGAACACTATAAGGCCTAGAGCTTTACAGGATAAATGGTCAGGCCCTTACTCAGTAGTGGAGCCACTGGATGAGGTAAACTATTTAGTGGACTTTGGAATGGCTGGAAAGGCTCCAAAAGTGTTCCATGTGAATAGGCTTAATGCTTTGATCTCTAGGGTTGAAATGGCTGCACTGGTCTTGGCATCAGAAATAGAGGAGGAAGAGCCAGAACCTCTTCCTGATCTGTTCCAGGGCAGTCCTTCAGACAGCGCCTTTGAGGGTGTCAAAGTGGCCCCTCACCTGACTTCTGTTCAGCAAGATGAGGTGAGAAGTTTGCTGAGGCAATTCTCCCCCTTGTTTGCCCTAGCTCCTAGTATGACACATTGGTGCAAACATGATATTGACACAGGAGAGAGTGCACCTACCAAAAGTAGGGGATGCAGGATGTCAGATAAGGTGAGATCATACATCAAGACAGAGGTCAACAAGATGTTAGATCCTGGGTTGATTGAACCCTCCAGTAGTTCCTGGGCCAGTCCTGTGGGTCTGGTTTCAAAAGCAGGTTCCTTTGAGTTGAGGGTCTCTTTGGACTACAGGGCTCTGAATGCTGTCACCAAGACAGATGCACATGCACACCCTTTGCCTGGAACCAATGAGCTGGTGGATAACTTGGGTCCCTCCAAGTACCTCAGAACATTTGACCTCACTGCAGGGTATTGGCAAATAGCCCTAGCAGAACATGCCAGGGAGAAGACAGCATTTTCAACTCCCGAAAGCCTTTACCAGTTCAGGGTAATGCCATTTCGGTTGAAAAATGCTCCTGCCACTTTTCAGAAGCTTGAGAACCATGCCCTTAATGGGTTGGATGAAGTCTGTCATGCATATTTGGATGATATAGCAGTTTTCAGTGCCACCTTGGAGGATCATGTGAAAGACCTTAGAATTGTGTTTCAGGCTCTTCAGAAGGCCCACTTGACCATAAAGGCCAGCAAGTGCCAGACTGGTCATGGTTCAGTGGTCTACCTTGGGCATGAAATAGGTGGAGGGAGGAATCAGCCTCTACCCAGTAAAGTACAATCAGTACAAGACTGGCCTACCCCACTACTCAAACCCAAGTGAGAGCCTTTTTAGGTCTCACTGGGTACTACAGAAACTTCATGGCAGACTATGGCACCACAGCTGCCCCTCTGACTGCTCTCACAACTCCTAAGAAACCCAAGAAGGTCTCTTGGTTTGAGGATTGTGGGATGGCCTTCAATGGCTTAAAAGACTCCTTGTGCCAAGCCCCTGTTCTCAGGGCCCCTGACTATAAAATACCTTTTATTGTGCAGACATATGCCTCTGATACTGGGATAGGTGCTGTACTGTCACAGGTAGATGAGAAAGGCAAGGAACACCCGATTGGATTCATATGTCGTCAGCTTAAGGACAGAGAGCTCAGGTGGTCCACAGTAGAGGACAAATGTTTCTCTGTTGTTTGGGCCCTAAGGAAGCGGAGGCCCTACCTCTATGGGACCCACTTCACTGTGCAAACTGATCATAAGCCCTTAAAGTGGCTCATGAACATGAAGGGAGAGAATCCTAAGTTGCTCAGGTGGTCCATAAACCTGCAAGGGTTTGACTTCACCATTGAGCATAGGCTAGGTGTCCAACATAGCAATGCTGATGGGTTGTCCAGAATGTTTAACAGACCTGAAGCTCTTCCAGTGGTGGATTAGTTCCCCCTGTCCTTGGTCTGGGAGGGGCGAGTGTTAGGAAAGATTTCTATTTATGTGTTATTTTCCCTCCAGTTGTGAACTTTTTGCTGTTGTCTGACCATACTAGCCTGACTTTTGCTGTGGAGCCCATCTTTGTGCTGTACTCCACTGGGGCCTTTGCTCATTTTGTTATGGGGAAACTGACATGCCCTTAAGACTGTCAGTACTGGGAGACTTTGTATCCCTTAGTCTTTCACTTTGTTGCTAGTCTTTAGTAGCATTTTATCAGTGCACAATATACCTTCCAGTACAGTGTGCTGGGGTCTCTTTTTCATTTTTAAGGCCCTAGACACAATTGAAGGATTTGTTGTGAATGTACAAGTGTGCCCTGGACAGAGCTGGTGGCAGCTGTTACTTTTTACGTGTTTTCAACTCTTTTCTATGGTCCAAACTGCGTTGACCGCGTTTACCGCATTTGGCCCAGCACAGTGGCCAGTGCCTAAAAGGGCCATTCCACAAGGTCCATTGTTCTGTCCTTTGGCCATCTTGTCCCTTTGCCTTCCCCAGTTCGAGCAGACCTAGGACATTCCTTATTTGGTCATGCAGACCCCCACGCAAACCGAAGCTTTCGCGGGCTTCTGCATGCCTTGTGTGTGTGCCTCCAGGATGTGGGCTGGGGCTGTCTAGTTCCAATACACATCCTGGGTGCCAGGGTGTCTTGTGTTCTGGGATGACTGGGACCACTGTGGTCCTTGATTGGTCTACGTCTGGTATGTTCATATGGGAGCAAATCTCTCATCGGTTTCTGTTTGTTTTGGCACGAAGGAGATTTTGGATAAGAGAAGCCATCTTACACCCATTCCAGGTCAATCGTCTGAGTTCACAATGAACTTAGTAAAGGAGCCAAGTATCCTCAACCGAAGAAACAGATCTGTGGAACTGCTGGTGACCTGCTGGAAGGTTTGGCACCCTAAGCTCGCTGTTGTCCCGTCAGACCCGCTGTTTCTGATCGAACCTAGAAGGACTGCAAGGGCGCTTCGACCCATTGGAATAGCGGGACCAACTATTCTCGGCACCTCCTGCTTAACCTGTAAGCAAGCCTTTTCGGAAGTGTTCCTGGATCAGCACCAAATGTACTTTTGAGCTCAAGGTTCCATTCATCTTGGGGTCTAGACAGCCTCTTAGCTAGGGTTTGAATTGTGAAGGACTGCCTAAATGATATTCACACTGTGTGGCCTCTTTCTTTGGAGGTTGTGGATCTGTACTGTGTAATATTCCTTTAGGCCATTGGAGACTGTATATAGGTTTCATCGTTAGTGTTGTGTTGGTTTTGTTAATACTGTTGAGATTTTCTTTGTGTTTGTTTTAAAAGGCCTTTAATAAATGTATATGTATTTTTGGGTGTACTGTGGAAAAGGGTCAAACTGCTGGAGTCCTGTGGAACTGACAGCACCACTCGAGGAAGGTCTAAGTGGTGGGGCCCTGCAGTCATTGCAAAGCACAGCTGTGGGAGAATGGCAATGCTACGGTCCTACAGCCCATATTGGAGACTGCTGAAGACAACTTACAGGGCGCTAGTGGATGAATCTCAAAGACCTGGGCTGCTGTATCCCTGACAACGCATGCTGAGGATGCCCGCGTGGCTTGAGCCACATAGCACTGGCACTGCTTGAGGAGGAACCCATGGATGCAATCCTGTAACACTAACAGCGCAGGAACCTCACACTGGTAGAATCCTATAGCACGTCCATGGGTATGTGAGGGTCCTATAGCTCTCTCAGTTTCCATCTGGAGGAAGCTCAGACGGATGGAGGTCCTGTAGTGCCAGGGCGGTGCTGGGGGAAGCTCACGTTGCTAGAGTGTTGCGGCAGTGACAGGCCTTATGCTGGCAGGCACGTCTGCAGGATGGAAGCAAAGATGGGTGCTACTGCAGAAGGCCAGTTCTACTAAATTTCCTACAGCATAGAGACACAAATGATCCTGGAAATATGAAATAAATTGCAAATGAAAAGTTAAACTGAAAATAAGGAAGATAAAAATGAAGAAAGCAAAAACATCCCAACTTTAATATTTATTATTGCTTTGGTTTTAGGGAACTGGCAGGACACTGTTGGAGTAAATTCGCACTGCGGGAGGCATTCATGCTGGACGATCACCTGCTAGAAGAAGCTCACACAGCTGTCCAGCTGTTTAACTGGCAGGGCACAGATAGTGGACTGGTGGTGTGTTTCTACAGGAATGTGCACATTGCCAGAGTATGAAAGCATTCCCTGTGTACTTATTAAGGAGTTTTAGAAGAGCTTGGCTATGTTGGTCAGGTCTAACATGGCGACATCTTTAATGAGTAAAAAATGCTCTTTTCTCTGCAACAGATTCCCTGTGGTCGCGTCCCCTTGGGTGGTGGTTTAGCCAAGTGAAAACCACATATAAACGGTTAAGTAAAGAGAAAAGATCCCAAGTTGAGACTGCGGCCAGTTTTTTCAACAAGTGTTTTATTATATTGATGCCCTTTGTGATGACACGTGTTTCGGTCCCTCTTGGACCTTTCTCAAATCAGGGCTAATTTTATATATCAATCAAAAAAGAAAGTCACACAATTATACAGATATTTACAAAATAATATGAAAGCCAAATTAACATATAAAAAATAAAAATAATAATAGAAGTGTTCATTCACATGTTTAACCAATTATTACAGTATTTGATGGGTTAAAGCAAACCATAATAAATAACAACAGTTATTAAATCAAAGTAAACCAAAATGCCAGACAAGAAATGGAGTGGAGAATAGGGAGGAATGTCGGGGGTGAAGAGGTAGACAAAACCACATTTTTGTTAGTCAATGCTACATGTAGTGTCACATCAAAAATCAAGGAAAGTTGGATTCAAGTTGTCTCTTTTACCTTATTTTCATCTACACCCCTTATGGTTTAAAGCAAATAGTAGTCTCTCTTCGAGTCTCAGGTTAGATCACTTCGAAAAAATACAAATCAAAGATGTCACCTCCAATTGTGTGTGCTGGCTCACCATCATTATCACCTAATATTGCAAGATAGTAATTCTGTAACTCCCGAAGGTAAATGTGTTTCTTTTAACTCTTAAGCGTTAAAATATTGTGAATCCTGTGCGTTATCCATCAATTTCATGCATACATTTTTGAGAAAATAATGCCCTTTCATTTCCTTTCCATATCTTATTCCTTCCATAGAGGTATTAGTTAAGGTTTACAAATCATTCTTAACTGACTATGTATTCTGGCTTTTATAAATGCTCTGATAGTAAAACCTGTGCACGCGATAGCGCCGCGCACGGCAAGACAATAGTAGTGCTGCCGAGCGTTTATAACTTAGTCCCGAAGGGACGGCAGGCATTTCTATCAAGCGCAGCGTGTGCTGCACTTGCAGGACGGTCTCTTACCTGACAGCCTTATTCTCGCGTCTAATCGGGTGCCATAAATTCTTCTGAGGGGGCAGCGACCGGCACCTAATCCCTCATTATTGTGTTCGTGTTGTCATGGAAATGGATCCTAGCACTGGTCCGTTTTCTAATTGAATGACAGCCCTTCTCCTATGTTCTCGTGGCGGCCATTTTAAGCTAGTGTTTATAACGTTACTCTGGTGTATTTCGGACATGTTTCGTATTAAATTTCATTCGCCATATCTTTTATTATGTTTTCTGAAATGACTAAAACTTACTACGCCATGTACTGCATCATTCCGAAGATAGATTAACAATGTTAAACACTCACGAAACCTTTTAAGAAGCCCGTATTCTTTACAATTACATAATGGTTGCATGCTTGTCAATAATGGGTTCTAGTCTCATTATACGGGTTATTATTTAGACAAGTAACCGCTTAAGGTCAGTTGTATAATTTTATATTAACTGTTATCATTACCTATGAGTGCCAGTAGGAGCATTACAATTCTCATATGAAAATATATTGTAGAATGCCGTACTGAAACCTGTCCAGAGAGATAAGTACAAGTATACACATTACAAAATATTCATGATAGTTCATTGTGACAAATAAAGTTATGCAAGAGAAATGGGTCCTCTAAAGAAAGGACACCATTTCATTGTCTGTGTTTAGTCCAAGTACTGTAGAGTTCAGTTTGCAAATTATTCTCGCTTCTGCTTGTCTTAGTTTCTTTTCTTTATTTCCACCTCTTTTGCCTATTGAGATCTTCTCAAGGCCAATAAATCGTAATTCAGCTTTGTTAGCCATCTGATATTTTTCCTGCCAATGGGTAGTCTCAGATCTTGGCTACCAATTCTGGCTAGATGTTCTCTGACTCGTATCCTAAATTCTCTGATTGTACTACCAATGCAGACCAAATTGCAAACACATATAATTCCGTACACTACATAGTTTGATCTGCAGTTGATTGGTTGTAAAATCTTGTGTTTTATTATTGGTACCAGTAAATGTGTCCGTTTTGTTGTGTGAAAATTTGCACATTGTGCATGTACCCCACTTTCTAAAGCCATTTGTAGATGTTTTAAGCCAGTTTGTTGGTTCTTCCCTAGTCTATCTGGTAGATTTGATGGACTCAATTTGTTCTTTATGTTTGGTGTCTTTTTGTATATAATCCTTGGTTTTTCGTCCACATTATTTACGATGTTCTCGTCCAGTTTAAGAAGGTGCCAGTGTTTTGCTAGTATTTTGTACACATTTCTGTGGTCACTAGTGCATCTGGTGATAAAGCCTATCGTTGGTTGCTCCATCCCTTTAGTCTTTGGTGTTAGTGTATGCTCTTGAGTTAGTGTTAAGCTTTTTTCTAATGCTCTTTTGACACATTGTTCTGAATAACCTCTTTCAAGAAACCTAGATGATAATAGAGTGCATTCCTTCTCGAAGTGTTCATTTGTTTGGCAATTTCTTCTTGCTCTTATAAATTCACCTGTGGGTATGTTCAAGATTGTTGGTCTATAGTGGCAGCTCCCTGCATGTAGAGTTGAATTCACTTCCGTTGGTTTCCGGTATGTACAGGTTCTGATCTGATTGTGGTCAATGTATATTGTGAGATCGAGAAAATCTATGCTTGTCTCATTGCATTTGCCCGTAAATTGTATTGCCATTTGATTTTGATTGATTCTGTCTTTAAAGTCTATGAAGTCTGAGGTTTTACCTTTCCATATTATTAATACATCGTCAATGTATCTCAACCAATGCACAAGTTCTCTCTCATATGCATTGTCTTTGTAGATGATTGTATCTTCAAACAGGCCCATGAAGATATTAGCTAGGGCCGGGACATATTTAGTGCCCATAGCTACGCCCTTTGTTTGTCTAAAAAAGTTATTGTCGAAGTTGAAGATATTACTTTTAAAGGACAATTCCAACATTTCTTTCACCATTTGGATTTGTAGGTATATCGATGCAGAATCCTCCTTAAAGGTGTGATCAATTGCTTTAAAGGCCCATGTATGCTGGATCGATGTATAAAGTGCACATACATCCAAAGTCGCAAGTTGATAATTGCTTTCCCAAGTTATGCTTCTCAACTTTAGAATGACATCAGTAGTGTCCTTTATATATGACTTCAATCTCATTGCTCTGGGTCTTAGGATGTTATCCAAATATTCAGAGATGTTCTCTGTTGACCAACCTATTACGCTGAGGATAGGTCGTCCTTCTGGTATATGTTCGTATCTCTTATGTATCTTGGGCAAAAAATACATGATTGGTATCGTGGGTTCTTTAATTGTGAGATAGCTACTTTCATTGTCCGTAAGTAGACCTTTGTGGTGCCAGATCTTAATTTGTTGCTCCAAGTTAAGTACTATTTTTTTCGTTGGATTAGACAGTAGTACTTCATAACAATCTGGGGTACTCAAATGCTTTCTTGCCATTTCCAAGTAGTCTTCTCTATTCATAATGACAATGTTTCCCCTCTTGTCTGCTTCTTTTATCACAATTGAGCTGTCAGTCTCTAGAGTCCGAAGAGCTTCTTGTTCCTGTATGGTCAAGTTATGTTTGGTTCTCGTTTGTTGTCTTTTCCAATCCGCCTGATACAATTCTTGTGATACCGCCTTGTAGAAGGTGTCTATGATGTTATCCGCTGCAAATTGTGGTACAAATTTGGAGACAGGTCTAAGCTCTTTAGTTGATAGCGTATCTGATTCCACATTAAGGTCTCTTAGTACTTCATTAATATCATAGTTCGTGGGCTCTGCAATGGATCTGAGTAGGTGTATCTCCTCTATTTCCTTAATACTCAAATCGCTCCGTTGTATTTTAGGTTGTGATTGGTAATTCCCTGGTGCTTTGGTGGCAAAGAATTTCTTCAATTTCAATTTACGTACAAACTTGAATAGCTCTATATGTAAGTCTGTTTCATTATGTTTCGCCTTAGGGGCGAATGACAATCCTTTATTGAGTAACTGTTTTTCTTCAGGTGTTATCTCTCTTCTGGATAGGTCCAGGACAAGATTTGGTGTTATTTGGTTCTGTTTAGTTCTTTTGTGTCCGCTCTGGTAAGCCTTTTGTTTGTGTTTCCTTGTAATCCTGGATTCGTTAGATCTTGTGCCCCCCCTCCTTCCTCTCCTCCTGGTGTACGGATAGTTGCTCCTGTGTTCCCAGGTAACTGAAAACGGACCTGTTTGGGTGGAAAGTTCCTATTACCTTTCTTGTATCTTTTTATTTGATTCATGAAGCCTGAGGTTGTTTTCCCACTTACATTTGTCTTCTCTGTTGTATCATCCGCAGTAAGTGCTTCTCCTTCCGAATCTGTTTCCGAACTTGCGGATGATGTGTTCGGTGTACTTGTTTTTGATCCAAATTTTGTGTTTTGGTTAGATTTAGTCTGGAAGGTGTAGACCCTGTCTTCCTGATAATCTCTCTCGTCTCTGTAGTGTTTTCTTAGTTTTCTAAGATTCACTTTGTCCTGGTAAATCTTAAGAATGTTGTGCATAATGTTATAGTTCTTTTCTTCCGTTGTTTCTTGTGAATTTTTTTCCACAATCTCTTTTTTTGATTTTGTCTATCAGTTCAATTGTTCTTTTGTGCTCTCGTGTTGCATGTTCTACCAGGAGTTCCACCATTTTGTTTGAACTTCCATTAAGATTCTTCTCCGACTAGTCTGCTAGGTCATTATCCAAATCGTTGCTGAAGTTCAGGAAAATCAAAATCCTCAAGCCTCTCGGAATTAATTCATTCTTAAGATAGTTTTCGAGGGATACTATTTCCCAGTATTTGTCTATTTCCTTTTTTGATGGTCTCTCTAGTTTGCAGAATAGTGCTCCAAGTCATCCTGTTTTTGAATAGGGTTGAAGAAGGCATGTTTCATATTCCCTTTTGGTGTGAAAAGATTGGCAGTTTCCTCCTGCCTATTCTGAAGATATTCAGCCATGTTGCGCTGTTTTATGTCTGCCGTAGACCAAAAACCCAAAAATATAGTTTTAGAAGAGATTGGCTATGTTGGTCAGGTCTAACATGGCGGCATCTTTAATGAGTAAAAAATGCTCTTTTCTCTGCAACAGATTCCCTGCGGTCGCGTCCCCTTGGGTGGTGGTTTAGCCAAGTGAAAACGACATATAAATGGTTAAGTAAAGAGAAAAGATCCCAAGTTGAGACTGTGCCCAGTTTTTTCAACAAGTGTTTTATTATATTGATGCCCTTTGTGATGACACGTGTTTCGGTCCCTTTTGGACCTTTCTCAAGTCAGGGCTAATTTTATATATCAATCAAAAGAGAAGGTCACAAAATTATACAGATATTTACAAAATAATATGAAAGCCAAATTAACATATAAAAAATAAAAAATAATAATAGAAGTGTTCATTCACATGTTTAACCAATTATTACAGTATTAGATGGGTTAAAGCAAACCATAATAAATAACAACGGTTATTAAATCAAAGTAAACCAAAATGCCAGACAAAAAATGAAGTGGGGAATAGGGAGGAATGTCGGGGGTCAAGACGTAGACAAAACCACATTTTTGTTAGTCAATGCTGCATGTAGTGTCACATCGAAAATCAAGGAAAGTAGGATTCAAGTTGTCTCTTTTACCTTATTTTCATCTACTGCCCCTTATGGGTTAAAGCAAATAGTAGTCTCTCTTCGAGTCTCGGGTTAGATCCCTTCGAAAAAATACAAATCAAAGATGTCACCTCCAATTGTGTGTGCTGGCTCACCATCATTATCACCTAATATTGCAAGATAGTAATTCTGTAACTCCCCAAGGTAAATGTGTTTCTTTTAATTCTTAAGCGTTAAAATATTGTGAATCCTGTGCGTTATCCATCAATTTCATGCATACATTTTTGAGAAAATAATGCCCTTTCATTTCCTTTCCATATCTTATTCCTTCCATAGAAGTATTAGTTAAGGTTTACAAATCATTCTTAACTGACCATGTATTCTGGCTTTTATAAATGCTCTGATAGTAAAACCTGTGCGCGCGATAGCGCCGCGCACGGCAAGACAATAGTAGTGCTGCCGAGCGTTTATAACTTAGTCCCGAAGCGACGGCAGGCATTTCTATCAAGCGCAGCATGTGCTGCACTTGCAGGACGGTCTCTTACCTGACAGCCTTATTCTCGCGTCTAATCGCGTGCCGTAGATTCGCCTGAGAGGGCAGCTACCAGTGCCTAATCCCTCATTATTGTGTTTGTGTTGTCATGGAAACGAATCCTAGCCCTGGTCCGTTTTCTAATTGAATGACAGCACTTCTCTTATGTTCTCGTGGCGGCCATTTTAAGCTAGTGTTTATAACGTTACTCTGGTGTATTTCGGACATGTTTCGTATTAAATTTCATTCGTCATATCTTTTAATATGTTTTCTGAAATTACTAAAACTTACTATGCCATGTACTACATCATTCCGAAGATAGATTAACAATGTTAAATACTCACAAAACTTTTTAAGAAGCCCGTATTCTTTACAATTATGTAATGGTTGCATGCTTGTCAATAATGGGTTCTAGTCTCATTATATGGGTTATTATTTAGACAAGTAACCGCTTAAGGTCAGTTGTATAAAATTATATCAACTGTTATCATTACCTATGAGTGCCAGTAGGAGCATTACAATTCTCATATGAAAATATATTGTAGAATGCCGTACTGAAACCTGTCCAGAGAGATAAGTACAAGTATATACATTACAAAATATTCATGATAGTTCATTGTGACAAATAAAGTTATGCAAGAGAAATGGGTCCTCTAAAGAAAGGACACCGTTTCATTGTCCGTGTTTAATCCATGTACTGTAGAGTTCAGTTTGCAAATTATTCTCGCTTCTGCTTGTCTTAGTTTCTTTTCTTTATTTCCACCTCTTTTGCCTTTTGAGATCTTCTCAAAGCCAATAAATCGTAATTCAGCTTTGTTAGCCATCTGATGTTTTTCCTGCCAATGGCAGGCCAATGGTAGTCTCAGATCTTGGCTACCAATTTTGGCTAGATGTTCTCTGACTCGTATCCTAAATTCTCTGATTGTACTACCAATGCAGACCAAATTGCAAACACATATAATTCCGTACACAACATAGTTTGATCTGCAGTTGATTGGTTGTAAAATCTTGTGTTTTATTATTGGTACCAGTAAATGTGTCCGTTTTGTTGTGTGCAAATTTGCACATTGTGCATGTACCACACTTTCTAAAGCCATTTGTAGATGTTTTAAGCCAGTTCATTGGTTCTTCCCTAGTCAGGTCTGGTAGATTTGATGGACTCAATTTGTTCTTTATGGTTGGTGCCTTTTTGTATATAATCCTTGGTTTGTCATCCACATTATTTGCAATGTTCTCGTCCAGTTTAAGAAGGTGCCAGTGTTTTGCTAGTATTTTGTACAAATTTCTGTGGTCACTAGTGTATCTGGTGATAAAGCCTATCGTTGGTTGCTCCATCCCTTTAGTCTTTGGTGTTAGCGTATGCTCTTGAGTTAGTGTTAAGCTTTTTTCTAATGCTCTTTTGACACATTGTTCTGAATAACCTCTTTCCAGAAACCTGTAATTTGTAAATATCTGTATAATTTTGTGACCTTCTCTTTTGATTGATATATAAAATTAGCCCTGATTTGAGAAAGGTCCAAGAGGGACCGAAAGACGTGTCATCACAAAGGGCATCAATATAATAAAACACTTGTTGAAAAAGGCGCAGTCTCAACTTGGGATCTTTTCTCTTTACTTCTTAAGGAGGTTCACACTGCTATGGGTCCATAGCCAAGGCACATCCATGCTTCAGGATGTCGACAGAATGTATAGGGCAGGCCTCTAGTCCTATAGTCCTATAGTACTGGCAGGGTACTCTTGGGGGAAGCTCACAGTGCTGGGGCAAACTATGCCCGGCAAGTTCCTGATGTGCGGCTCACACAGTTCGAGTGATATTGAACTGACACGGCAGAGCTGTGACTAATTTTAAGACATTGATGGCTTACTTCTGGAAGACACTCATTCTGCTGGAGTTCTCTGTAGAGTGGTCAAGATTACATGCATATCCTGGTTCATATCTGCCCAAGATGGACTGTAGCACTGAATAACAGTCTGCAGTGCCACTATAAATCTTTCTGGTTCTTCTCTTATATTTACAAAATCTTTTGCCAGATTTCTAAGGTCTCCTGGTGTCCATTGGCCATGCACAGTAACTAGATCTGCAGTGGTCATCAGTAGCTGTCTTAAAGGTGATTGGAGTTGGAGCACTGTTGGGCCATATTGCATGTCACTTCTAGCAGAGGAAGAGCCTAAAAGGTGCGGCAAAAGGCTGCAGCCTCTTGCACACTGACTAGGAGCGGGGAGGTGTAAAACCGCTCACGTGCAGAACCGACCGTTGCGGTGGACGGGTTTGGTGAGGAGGCACCTGATCATTGCAGATAAAGTCAATATTGTCTTCCTCTGTTTCCTCCTCCTCTTTCTCTTGGATTAGCTTGGGATATAATGGGTACAATAATGAACTGGAGAAAGGCAGATGACTCTGACATTTCGATTTTTAATTTTGAGCCTGACATTTTAATTTGTTGGTAGAATATTTCAGGCCCCTTAGCTTCGCAATACCCTTTAATATAACATCTTGATTGTTCTGGACAAAGATTGACCTTTTTGGACTTGAGCACTGCTTTTAAGTTTATTAATGTATTCATAGCAAATATACCTACAATTGGAAATTATTGAGACCCAGTATTATGCGTAAAAGAGCTCTATTTATGTACACACCTGCAAGTATCGTGATTATAATAAGTGTACATAACGGGCTGGTTTGCTTTTTGATGGAATTGTCACTTTGTGTGATTCTCCTGCCCCCATTTCTTGCTCACACTAAAGGGGAACTGTGCTGATAGTGTGACCTGAAGTAGAAGAAAAGGTTTTCAGACACACAAAAGGGAATCTCTGCCAGATGCGGCACGAGGTCGCAAAGTTGCCAGTCAATTGCTCGGTTATGAAGTTCCACTGGCACCCCATGATTTCAGAACCTTCTCACATGGGAAGATCCGGGTGCAGCCTAAGTCAGTTTATGCGTGAGACCCGGTGAGCAACCTATACACACAGTCATCATCATCCCCACCCGTTCATCCCTCTATGGCAGGGTTGTCCAACCCCGGGCATCGAGCGCCAGAATCCTGATGGGTTTTCAGGATATCCCTCATTCATATTCATGAGTAAATATGTGCATACATTTAGAATCGTTCATGCAAATTTATCTCATGAATATTAATGAGGGGTATCCTGAAAACCCAACATGGATCTGTACCTCGTGGCCTGCAGTTGGACAACCCTGCTCTATGGAGTTTATTTCTGATTTACTGAATTGATTCATCATAGTTTCAGGATGTATCTTAACACACTGTTTCCTGAAACTCTGCACACTAAGTACTGCTCTGAGCTCACCTGTCTTTTTACCAGTTTAAGTGGTAGCATCTTTCTCTGCCAACATCTGCTTCTGCCCTTGTTGCTGAATAAAAATCAGGTATAGCATTAGCCCAAAAAGAGGCCCCAAATTACAAGAAGCCCCTCTCTGATAATAGGGCGCCCAGACGTCCCGGTTTTGCCGAGACTGTCCTGGTATTTGATACCCTGTCCCCCTTTCTCAAGATTATGTTCCCATTGGAAACTGCAGAGGTCCCAGTTTTTTGTAGTAGGTCTTCATAGCTGGCAGGCACAGCTCGCACAGAAGAAATGCTTCATTTTAATACTTAAGATAGTGTTAGTTTGTGATTAATTATAATATGTGTTTCCCTGAACAGTAACATTTATCCCCCTTCTCTCCCAAACGCTATTGAAGTGAAGTGCTTTGGCAGCCACTTTCAAGAGTTAGTCCTACTTGTATGTTAGTTACCCTGTCCCGGTTTTTTACTTTTTAAATCTGGTCACCTTAATGATAACCCATTAGAAATGTTAAAAGGTCTCTTACCTCTTGGGGTGGCACCAAGGTTTCAGAAAGGAGTGGTCCGAAGTCCCATCGTCTCTGCTGGGAGCCACTATTCAAGTCATGGCACCAAATTATCGAAGTCAAAACTCGACGCTGCAATGTCATTTTTGCAACAGGTAACATAGTCAGTTCATTTTCATTGCAATGCAAGGATACTGCCACAGTATTCTCGACAGAAAAAGTCAACGCCTGAGCAAATAATGCAGACCGTTCATAAAGCGTTTTAATTACTGTAGCAAACAAGACGTATTTTTTGTTATCTCAGCCAGCGGTTCTCATGACCTTGCACCAGGAACATGGGTGCAGTCCTCCGTTAGCACATCTCTGCTTCATTTAGTCAAGCGTATCATCTCTCGCTTAAAAATCCTTGCTCCATCTGGTCATGTGTTACGAGTGCCTATAAACTCGATCCTGTCTTCTGAGTGCCTTAGGGGCCCAGTCGCTTTCCAATCACAATACCTGGTGGCCTTTCCCGCTTCACTGTGCCAGCAAACATGGCTTCCTACCTAACACCTTTATTACGAGTTCCTATAAACTCGATCCTGTCTTCTGAGTGCCTTAGGGGCCCAGTCGCTTTCCAATCACAATACCTGGTGGCCTTTCCCGCTTCACTGTTCCAGCAAACATGGCTTCCTACCTAACACCTTTATTACATGGTGGTTCAAATGTACACCTTCCACGGCATCCTTCTGAAGATGCAGCCTCCCACATGCCAGAGTCAATTCTCAAGGCATGGATTGAAGAAGTGGATACATAGCTGGGCTAACCCCTACTATGGCCCCTTGCATAATAACAATAACATGCATAAATTCCCATACCCTGCTTACCCCCAATGATAAGAGCCAGAGACTTTCTGAAAGTTGGAAACATATTACACTTTATTGGAAACATATTGGTTGCATTAGTAGAGTCATCCTATCGGGCGGCGCCAGCCCCGCTCAGGTCTTATGCATGCCTGGCCCAACACATAGGCCCTCATTACGACCCTGGCGGAAATCGAAAAACGATGGCGGAAATGCAATACCGCCATCGAATAGCGCTCGGTGCGATCATGACCCGTCACCGTAAAGTACGATGCCATTAGCGACACCGTAGTGAACGCCAACGCTAACTGCACCAAGTACGCGCACGCGCGCCATGCCAAACCGTAATTACCACCATGGCGCAACGGTACGCGAATTCTGACCCTAGCGGACATGCACCTAATGCCATCAAGCATGGCGGAAAGTACCATTCCGCCATGGTGAGAAGTACGGCATCGCGAACCAACCGTAAACGGCCCTACTGAGTGCCTGTACACCACTCCCTGGCCACATTGCACAACTCCTCGTAGGTGCAATGAAGTCACACAATGCAACCAGTGAAATGTACAAGTCACCCATGCATGCCAACGAACAAATGAATCTAGGGGCTCCAAGTGCCTTGTGAGTGGCCATCCATATTTGCCATGGCACCATTGCCGCACTGATGCAGCACAGGCATGTGAAGGGTCAAGTCCAGCAACATGAACAGAAAAATGAGACAAACAAAAACAGGCCCCCCCCATCGACTGACACCAGTGTAAGGCAACATTCAAAGCAGTATCCTGAGTGACACTGCACCAGCCCTGTACTCCTGCCAGTAAACAAACCAACCATCAGCATAAGCATGTACCACACAAGTTGGCAGAGTGACTGAGCAGCCAGGCTCATCTCAAGAGGGGCCAATGGGAGCTGCAGGGCACAGATGGCACGAATACAGAAGCCATTCAAATGGACATGACCTCAGTCTCCCTCCAAGAA
The DNA here is from genome assembly GCF_040938575.1 of Ambystoma mexicanum. Classification (NCBI taxonomy): domain Eukaryota; kingdom Metazoa; phylum Chordata; class Amphibia; order Caudata; family Ambystomatidae; genus Ambystoma; species Ambystoma mexicanum. The sequence goes on from NC_090925.1 coordinate 639,392,077, forward strand.
ACGCACGCAAACACAGGCACCTGTGACCAGCCATATTCTAATAATCACATCATTCCACCAATCCACCTGGCTGACCGGCATCTGTTACACAAAAGCTAATCCCCCGCCCCTGAGCATGACATCATTAAAACAGTCATAATGGCAGCCCCTATCCCTGACCTCACTGGGCTTCGTAGGCAAACGCGCCCAGCACAGTACCACGCAACTATACTCAGAAGCCGGAACCCAATGCAGATCTCCTCACAATACATCGCTCCACAAATAGGAATATGCCACATCACTTGCAAAGAAGAACGCTACACGGTTCATATCGGAATAGAAATTTAATGCACAACAAAATCACCAAGCCCATACAGCCATTAGGTCATGAACTCCAAAATATATTTCATCATTGTGGGCTGCATCCGCAATAAATGACCAGCTTCTTCTTGTGTGACGCCCTGTTCCTTCATGGTACACAGGGGCTACATTCACGTTGAAAAAGGCAACATGGAAGCGCCTAGAACCGCAGGGCCGTCCCATTAGGTAGGCACTAGTCCAGCTGAAAGGCCGAAATGTTGCTCCTAGCCACTAGTACTGCGTAAGGGCATGTGGCCCATTGGCGATCGTCCCATAAGATCGTAATGGTGCTCCACTGATTAACACGAAGCAGCAGGTGTCGGGAGTAAAATCCATCTGCAGGAGTGGCATACAGATGGCAGTGGCAAAAGGGGAGGAGATACCTGTCACCCAAATGAAATGAAAAAGAATAGTATGGACATCCGAACTTCATTTGAATTACTCACTTCAATGATCACACTAAATCCACAGCCATATGCATGCTAGCCCACTCCAAAGGATTATTTCCACGCAAAAACCACTTGCAAATCATAACTATATATATCGAGGTGAAAACACTATTACAAACGAGTGTTTTTGTGCATGCGTCTGTTAAAACAGAATCCATTAGATGGGATTAGTAACGTGCATAGACACAAGTGTTTGAAGGCGCGTCGAGACAGGGAGGGTTCAACAAGGGCAGATAGACTATGGTCCCACTATGGCAGCTCTGCATCACATAGCGCAGGGGAGGTGGATAGATTCCAAAAAGCCCTGTACATGGCAAACTCCGTATAAAATCATCTGTCCATGCATCCATACATCATTCCCTCATCCCGTAATGAAAACGCCTGATTTCATACTCACATAACATGTGAAATTTCCATTGAGTATGTGCGTTATGCAGTCTGCAAAATCCACTGTGCTCCAGCCCGTAATTCCAGTGTTGTGAAGTAACATGTATTTGGGAACGTCCGGCCTCACCGTCCACTACGCTATTGCGCATCCCATACTATTCATATCAATCATTGCATTCTCGCCATGGCCCCTGTCCCAAGGACATTGAACAATAGAACGTTATATTTGCAGTCAGACCTGTGGGCATCTCCTCGCCGCTAGCTGAAAACCGAAAGCGCTGTCCTTCGAATTCCTCATTTGCAACATCACGTCGAAAAGGCATCTGTGACCGCTTGAAATCACAAATTCATCCATCTAGTGCGGCAGTGTGTGAAAATGGCAACTGGCTTCACTCACAAATGGGACACCCCGCCCGTCGGTGAACCTCAGTACAGTGTTGCATGAGGGTCCACCGTTAATCGAGTACTACATTCCACTGACCCTTCACAAGTCTGTTCGCGACTGCAAAGATAGTATGTGAAACAATGGGACCATAGCAGAATGAACATATGAACCAATATTTCACTGCCATCGGGATTAAATACGTGATTGCAATAGCAAGATGCCATGCGTCGTATTGCAGCGTTGTGTGCGGGACGTGCTCGCCCAAAGGGGATAGCAGCTTGCACAGGTGGAATGAATCACCACAGGTGGAGGCTATACAGCCTGAAAACACATAAATTGCACGCCCAACCCCCTCCCACAACCACACCCACTCCGAAATGCTACCGGCAGGACTAGCGATGTTGGCCCTGGGGGACCTGATAGCACTGCAAGTACTCCAACTTCAAGAAGAAGACGAACACCAACTACTACAACAACCGGCCGCACAGAGGAGACGCAGGAGGAGGAGGAGGGCAAGGCAGGGCCAGCAAGGGCCGCCAGCACAGCCACTACCACCACGCAGGCAGCCCACAATCCCACGCCTCCGAGCACATCCGTTCAACCTCACTGATGAGCAGATCCACACCCTCTACCGTTTGGACCGGGACACCATAACCGCCATTGTGGACATGACACAGGCTGACCTTGTCAGCATGATAGATAGCCCAACCGCCATCCCACCCCTACTGAAGGTGGTGTCTGTACTCCACTTCCTGGCCACAGGCACCTACCAGCACACAGTCGGACAGTTGCATGGCATTTCACAGCCAGTGTTCTCACGGACACTATTGCAAGTGCTCGATGCACTCCTGAGGCACGCAGACGACTACATCTCTCTACCACGCTCGGAGCAGGAAATTACGAACACAAAAGTGGGATTCCATGCCCTTGGCGGCATACCGGGTTGCATTGGTGCCATCGACTGCACCCATGTGGAATTGGTCGTCCCACATGCCATGGAGGCCCAGTACCGCAACCGAAAACAATTTCATTCTCTGAATGTACAAATGGTGTGTGACTCCAACAGGATCATTACACATTGTTGTGCCCGATTTCCTGGATCAACCCATGATTCTATGGTCTTGAGGAACTCTACAATACCACGCTACATGGAGCGACACGCAGGGAACAGATCCTGGCTACTCGGTGAGTCTCATTTCAAGCATGATAATGTGGGGTATGTGATGCGGCAATGACCTGGCAGGAAGGGGGGGGGTGCGTACATAGCAATGTCATTCCACAAACATCCTTTATTGTCCACATACAGGTGATGCCGGGTATCCACTGAAGAGATGGCTCCTTACACCACTCCGGAACCCACAGGACCAGCATGAGGAGGACTACAACGATGCCCACTCATGTACCCGTGTAGTCATAGAACAGGCATTCGGCCTACTGAAGACTCGTTTCCGCTGCCTCAGCAGGTCTGGCGGGGCACTCCTGTACCGCCATGAGAAGGTTGCAAAGATGGTCATGGCATGTGTCATGCTACACAACATGTGCGTACGTAGAAATGTGCCCATGCCCCCTGACGCAGAACTGCAAGCACCTGAAGATGGTCATGATGAGGGTGGGGATGTGGCAGCACCTCAAGGAGTCTGCGAGGCACAGGAGGGCCGTGACATTCGTCAGCATATCATAGATGCATGCTTCTAGCACTCACGCCTGGTGGCTGATGCATGGACACGGGACTTGTGGCACTGTGTGTGTCTGGAACATGCATAATATGGACTGTACGCCTATAGTGGCCTCGTACACAAAGATCAATGTCCACACATCTCATTGGATGATCGTGCATTGTTTATGGCATATGTGAAATTATGTTACACACCCCATCGACCCGCCACCCAAGTGAGCCCAACACACCCCCTCCACCCTCCTACCTCCCCCCCGAACACCAGTGTCCAAAGATGCTCATTGTCAGTGGGCAGTCGCTATTGCAAGCCCCCTCTCCGGGTATCAGGGGCACCCCTGCCTGTGGAGCGCAGGTTCCTCCCAGATCTACGTTGGGGGCTGCCCTGGACGGAACTTGCAACGGATGATGTCTCTGCCTGCTCACGTCCATGCATGTCCCTAAGGGTTTGTGAGAGCTCAGTGAGCACACGGCGCACAGCGGCAAGTTCAGCACATACGTCTTTGGAAGTCGCATGCAGTTCCCCCCTCAGGCTCTCGGTGCTTCTCTCCATTTGTACTCTCAGACTCTCGGTGCTTCTCTCCATTTGTACTCTCAGGCTCTCGGTGCTTCTCTCCATTTGTGCCCTTAGTGTCTCTGTACTTCTCTCCATTTCTGCCCTAAGTGTCTCAGTTGATGTTTCTATGGCTGCCTTAGTACCCCCACATTCATCAGCATGGTCCTTGAGGAGCGTGGCCAGTTGCTGCTGTTGCACGATCACCTGGTCGAGGGACTGTTGCCTCTGCTGTGCCATGGCCATTTGCGGTGGTGTCACAGAGGGGCTGGTCACCTCATGTTGCCTTGCCACAGGGCTTCTGGGGGATGGCCAGTCGTCGTCTTGTGGGTGCCCCTGCGTGGTATCCTCATGGTGTACGGGATGGAACAGACAGGGGGATTGAGACAGGTCATGGATGGATCTTACTTCGACATCCCCGTTTTCTGTGTCGGAGCATGCTGCCATTAATGCAGTGTCACCTATGGTGCTGCTGTCACCAGAAGCAGTGCCTTCTGTGGCATCCATTGGGGGGACCTGTGGTGGTGCTGTTGTGGGCATGCTGGCTGCTGGGGTGCCTGTTGAAGTTCCCTCCTGTGTGCTGCCACTTGATTTGTGCTGCTGCTGTGTCTTGATGCGTGCAGCTGAGGTGGCAGGTCTTTGGCCGTTGGTCTTGGTCCTCTTTGCAGGTGTGCTGGTAGGGGTGTCCTGGAGCTCGTCGTTTGAATCGGACCCTGTGGTGGAGTAAAGGAGGGCGAGCGTTATTAATGGGTCTGTGGAAATTGGAATGGCAATGTATCACATGCATTGGGGTGGTACCTGAGGGTGATTTGGGTCGGGGCCTTGGAGGTGGTTTCATTTTTGTGTGGATTGAGGATGCAGTTGTTTTGCAGCCTGCAGTTAGGGTGTGCCTGCTGCACGTGTAGAGGGTGTTTTTAGGATTTTTAATTATTTATGTATTTAATGTGACTTTTAAAGTGTGCTATCAGGCCTATGTATGTGGACGTTCTCCTGGACATGTGTTACTGTTGCACTATGTGGACACATGGTGCTTCACATGATTGGACATTGTGGATTTGGCATTGTTTTATTTGGGACACCTACCTGATTCTTCGGATGTCTGCACTCCTTTCTCCATCCCTCCGACTCCCTCTATACTCTCCATTCCAATGGTGGAGGCACAGATTTCTTCCCAGGCGGTCAACTTGATGGGTGATTCCGATCCTCCCCCGGTAGCTGTGGCAATGTTACGGTTGGCGGATAGTATGCTCCATACGCGTATCCGCAAGTCGTCCCATCGCTTTCTGCATTGCTGTGGGTTGCGGGGTGCGGTCCCCACCGCACTTACCCGCTGTGCCACCAGGGCCCATGTGGCCTTCTTGTTCGCAAGTGCCGTCCTGGTCATTTGCGTCGAGAAGACGACGGCAGCATTCTCCTGGAGGGTCTCTGTGAGCACGGTGAGTTCCTCACGGGAGAAGTGGACCTGCCGCTTGCGGTCGCACGCTTTTTTCGCTACTTTTCCCATTTTTATTGGTTTCACTAGGGTGGATGACGGGTTGGGATGAGTCTCAGGGTAGTATTTTTAATGGTTGTGTGGAAATTGTGTTTTTATAGGTGTACGGCGTGCTGTTTCCCGTTCCGGGTCCATGTTTTTGCTTCCGTTTCCGTATATTTCCGGGCACCGTACTTTCCGATTGCCGCTCATTGCGGTGACCGCTAAGATGGGTGGTGGAATTGCACCTAGGACGCCGTACGGCGGCGGTGAGGGCCGTTTTGGGGACATTTCCGCCATCGCGGACTTTGCACTTGTGCCCGATGGGTCGGAATTAGCCGCACTTTGCTCCGTCGTGCAATGGCGGAAACGCAATTTACGCTATGGCGGTCAGGTCAGTCACTTTCCGCCAGGGTCGTAATGAGGGCCATAGTCCTTTCCCAGGTGACTCAGTCAATCCCATCTTACAAAGTCCCATGTTCAAAATCTGTGGGCCTTCTCACACCAATTCCGTTCTGGCGAGAACGGCCCGTCCTGGTATCTGACTGCCAGTTCAGTCACTCCAATTTGGACAATTGAGCGAACCCAAGGTCACTGCATCGGTTGTTGAGGAGTCCCAACCGTCCCTAGTGGAATCAGTGCCCGTGTCACCCCATCATGACTGAAGCATCAGTGGTTGTAGCTCACGGACCAACCGCAGCGTGCCTCCTTCTCTGGGACCGCCCTGTAACTCCACCTGCGACAGAAAGAATAGTTAGAACATTTTTTGTTGCCATCACCTATGAGAAGGAAATGGGTTAGTACGAGAAAGTAATGCATCCAAACAAGTACAATATTTACACTTCATCAAAACAAGTACCATATTTACACTCTCTCTACACTCTGAGAACCCTCTCTTTTCCATTCCTGTCCTTGTCTTCCTTAGAGCTTGGGTGGGAGGGTGCTTGCTGCTGCCTGGGCTGGAAAGGAGACCTTGCTCTCTCAGCCCAGGCTATTTATGCCCCTAGAGGTGCCGGCCGTTGCCGGCCGGACCCCCTAGGTAACTTGCATTATGCCCACCTCTAGGAGGTGAGCCCAAGGAGGGGGCGGCCAGAGGGGCGGCCCACTATGTGAGCTGCACATCTAGCGCCCTGTGCCTGGGCTGGTGCAGCTGCTAAAATACTCTCGGCATAGAACTCAAGATGTGTACCAAATATTCCAAAGGTGTCCCCCCCAGAACTGTGCAAAATACACCAGGTGGGACCTCACCAGCGATGTCTACATAGGCAAAACAGGCTACATTTTGTGCTGCGTTTTGCTGCTGTATGCGCCCCAAACAACCCTCTTTCCAAGCCCTTTGTCACCAAAGCCTAGCTGCTTGGCCACTTTGATGTCATCTGAATATAATGGAAAGTATTGTGGCAGGGCAGCACCCGTTGCATGTGTGTTGTACCAGGATGGAGACAGGGGTGGAGAAAAAGGCTGTGCTTTGGGGACTTCTTAGATGCCAAAAGATTAATGTTCTCAGGGCTTCAAACCAGTGCTGGGGAAGTGAAGAAGCAAGGGTTTCAGGCTTCAAAACTGGTTGTTTTCCTAAAGTTCTCTAGTCTACTGTTCACTTGCAATCGGCCATGATTTGAAAACAAAAGAAAACAAATCAGAAAGAGGAGGCAACGTTGCCTACAGAGCACCACCACAGTAAGTGAAACACTTGGCTGGAGCGAAGAAAAGACAACAAGAGTGGAGCCCTACACTAAGCATGCCCTCCTCCACCTTCTCATCTGTGCAAGGAGTGGTGTGTGCTGAGATGATCCACAGTGCGAAGGGTTTCAGAACAGCGGCTGATAAGATAACGTCTCCTTACTTAGAAGGACACTCTTAACTCGAGGACGTTGTCTGGTGGGCATTACACATTCAGCTACTTACAGTGCGACGTTTTTCAAACCTACTTCCTGCAGTGTGTGGATTACTCGAACATTTCCAAGAAGAGTCATTGTTGCTTTCTCTCTCTTTACTTTCCCTTGTTTGGTCAGAGAGCGGCCACGGATCTGCGTACACAGGTCCCCACATTGAAAATAAAGTGTAGGAGGCTCAGAGCCTGACAGCAAACAGAGGCTTACAAAGAGAATAACTTTGCGGTCTATGGTGTTAGCCCCTGAGGCGTAGGTATGCTGTGCAAAGTGAGAACTGAATCGCTGCCAGGTGTTCACATGTCATGCTTGACATTTTCATCTTGACTGGCTTTTTGGCCAGAATTACGTTGTGTGGTGGGAAATGGAGACCCAGGCTAATGGGACAAGCCACACTACAATAATTAGCTTGAAAAGGGCTGTTGGTTTAAACATGGCCGGTCGAAAGAATTGTTTTATTTCCACAGATTGCGACTCCGATTCAAATGAAAGCAAAGTTTCAATAGTTTCGTAGGAAAAAAATAATTCTTTTTTTGGACAATCACTTCTTTTTACAACACATCTTCTAGTCATTTTTGTAGCAAAAAGTGTCTTCTTTTATTACGAATCAATTTGCATTTGTAAGCACGCAAGGTTTTATGGCCAGGCTGTTTGTCAGACGCCTCTTTCATGCAGAATCCGTTCATCTGGCACCCCTGAAATGCAGAAAGCTTCAGGAGGTGTCGTCCCGTAGCAGCAGCGCTGGAGCTAGGATATCTCATCGAGTGGACCAGTACTCTTGTACACCTGGCCTGGTGCAAGGGTTCTACATAAACCAAGGGACCTACAGCCTATATTATTTTATCAGACTGGTTACCTTTTTGCACGTCCCATGGACCAGACCAAAGTTTGATCTTTTATAAGATACCTTTATTGCATTGTTAATGATAGATAATATGATGATCAGACTACATTGTACTCACACAGGCATTCAGGTCGTGCAAAGATCTCTTGAGATTTACATGCATATTTACCCGGCCCCTTACGTGACCCGGCATCATAGGCATAAATACATGCTTTCTGTTCGGCTTCATAGCACAAATCTGCATTCTAAGCAACTGGTAAGTATGAATATTGTAAAGCTGGTGATGCAGACACATCAATGCCCAATTCTCGCAATAACTTCTGCACTCACAGGGCCCGATTCATGGAATTATTCACCCCGAAAATAAGGAACTTGCGCATCAAACTGTGTACGTAATCCTGTTAGTTGATCCATGGAATCGATTGCACAGAATTTTCCTTGGACCTGCGTGGATTTCGCGGCAGCCCGGCACGCTATTGCGTACGGCCGAGTGCCTTGCGCAAGACACCACGCGGAGCCTGGGCGTGGCTTGCGCAGAGGGCAGGGAAGAGGGCGGAACACCGAAAATGGGGAAGAACATGTGAAAAAGTGAGCATTATGAGGGACAGCCCGCAGGTAGTCCATCACACATCCACTATTGTGCGGCACAATACATATTCAGGGATCTGACTGCGCAACCTCCTGGCAGGGAAATGGCCAAGCAAAGCCCTCATACTATCCACCACCTGAAGGCAGGCATACAGACACTTGCGCAGAGGAATCACAGCGGAGAGTTAAGATTGGGTGTTGGATTTAGGGGTGCGTGAACACAGCCGGGGTTCCGATCTAACTTAGGTGTGCTCTTACGCAGTGTAGCGGGGTACAGGAATGGCTTACGGGGGTTCGCACGCAGATTTTCTGAGTTATACTTGAGTTACAATAAATTGTACGCATATTGTCGGGGTGCCGGATACTGTTACGGGGGACCCCGTGCAGGGTCCCCTAGATGCAGGCCTACTTGCGAGGGTCCACACGCACTGTTTGAGGGTACATGTATTTGTGCCCGGGAACCACACAAAGGTGGCTGTTTATGGCTGTTTTTGATTTGCGTGGGGGCGTATCAAGGGCGTTCCAGCCGCAACTTGCATACACAGTTACTTTGCGCAAACAATTCCATGAATACGCAGAGCACGCAGAACAACTTCTGTGCACAGGCTGGCGCAGTGATGTTCTCGGAGCGTGGGCTTTGCAGGATTTCTGCACACTTTTCCATGAATCGGACCACAGTCTTTTCTCTTAAACATATGCTGAAACACAATGCTCTAATTATGTGCTATAGGTCCTGGCAATTCTAGTGCATGTCATTTTGTGTTCCTGTATGGATTATAAATACAAGTTTACAAGTGGCAGAATGCAATCAGTTTTTTTTATTGATATTTTATTTCTATCTCGCTCGTACACAAGTGTTTCAGAGCGCGACAAGGCAAGGGAGGGGAACAGGGGAGAACAAAACAGCGATCTTACTAGGCCCAGTGACATTGAGAACGCGCAAGTGCATGGGGGGGAGTGCATGGAAGGGGGAGAAGTGGAAAGTGCGAAGCAGAGGAGAAACAGATAAATAACAATAAATAAATAATAAAGGCAACAAACAGTGGTAATGCAGCCAGCAATTTGCAAGTGCTAGGTTTAAGGCAGCAGACAGGGTAGGTCTGATAAGTGTAGGAAGAAAAAGGGGGGCTGTATGGGTACATATACAGACCCCAGTGCAAGGGGGGGCCCGGAGGCAGTGCGGGAGGGTGGCAGGATGAGCAGGTACCTGGGCCCGAAGGACAGAGGGTGGCCAGGTGCACGGTGCCAAGAGAGAACAGATCAGCAGGGGAGAGGGGGAGCGAAGGTAGAAGAAAAGAGGAAGGTCTTGAGGTGCTTCCGGAACCGGAGATGGTTCTCCTCAAGTTTTAGAGTGGCAGGGAGGCTGTTCCAGAGGGAGGTCCCAGCTGAAGACAGAGATCTATCTCCAGCTCGTTTCTTAGAAAAACGACTGACCCTTAGGGAGTTGGAGGTAGAGGAGCGAAGAGCTCGAGAGCGGAGGTATTTGCGGAGGGATAGCTGAAGGTATTTTGGACCTAGGCCCCAGAAAGCCTTGTGGACAATGCAGGGGGTTTTGAATTTAATCCTTGCATCCACTGGGAGCCAGTGGAGAGATTTCAGAGCTGGAGAGATACGATCCCAGGGCTTGAGGCCAAGGACAAGTCTTGCAGTCCTGTTCTGTGATTAGTTGCAGAGGGCGGAGAGTAGAGGCAGGTAGATTTAGAAAGAGGCTGTTACAATAGTCCAAGCTAGAGAGAACCAGAGCTTGGGATACCATGAGCTTCTGGGGGAAGGAGAGGAAAGGCAGAGTACCTCTGAGGAGGTGCAGTCGGAAATTTGACTTTTTAGAGACCTCAGAGATGTGGGCAGAGAAGGAAAGGGTGGAGTCAAAGATGACCCCAAGGTTCTTAGCCTCGCAGGTGGGGGTAGGAGGAGGGTCAAGGGAGGCCGGCCAGAGAGTGAGGGGAAAGGATGGTGAAGGTGTGCCGATGAGGAGGATCTCCGTCTTGCTGGCATTCAGACCAAGATCATTGGCGGCACACCAATCTTGAATGGCAGTTAGGCAATCAGAGATGAGAGAGGGAGAGGAGGTGGCAGAGGGCAGCCTGAAAATGAGTTGAGTGTCATCAGCGTAGCACTGGAAATTTGAGCAGAAAATGGCAATGCAGTGGGCGAGAGTTGCCAGGTATTGGTTGAAAAGCCAGGGCGAGAGGTTAGACCCTTGGGGAACACCACAGGTAGAGAGGAAGATAGATGAAAGGAAGGACCCAAGTTGGACCTGGGAGGGTCGATCTGAGAGGAAAGAGGTCAGCCAGGCCAGAGCCTCATCAGTGATACCCAGGTTTTCACAGAGACGGTTGAGCAGGATGGTATGGTTCACCGTGTCGAAGGCAGAAGAGAGATCGAGGAGGATGAGGACAGAGGGAATGTTAGAGTCAAAGTTGGAGAGCAGATCTTCACGGATAATCAGGAGAGCAGTTCCCGTGCTTCTGGCAGCTCTGAAGCCAGATTGGTGGTCATCGAGACAGCCAACAGAATTGGAATGAAGGTTAAGCTGAGAGATGGAAAACACAAGGGAGTGTCCTGTCTATGGAGTCAAAGCTCATTGCAATTTGATTATATGCAAAAGAAATTTGAGGTGTATCTGATCCTCTATTGTAGCCTTATTTATGCATATCCAAAGGATAGGTGTACAAATAAAGGAGTAATAATACACATGCACTCGTGTAAATTAAATTAAAACTGGGGGTGGTTTTTATTTTCTCTCCCCAGTCGTTAAATCACTTTTTTTAAAAAGGAAACAAAACTTGGATTGTCACTTCCAATATGAAAGACAGAAATTGCATTTATACATTGATACAATTGTTCCGCATATTCAAAAACATGAATCATGGAGACTTTTGCGGCATGTATAAAACAGAACCTGAATGAATGGATACATGAATATGCCGTATGCTGACATTCTTTGAGAAGGACCCATGTACAGGTAGATTTTTCTTGTGTTTAATACATTACTTGTTCTTCTCATGATTCACCTAATATCAACACCAGGTAAGTTACACATTTACCTCAAACGGATAGAAGCAACATAAACAATTATTGCTCTAAACACAGGACCTTGGATAGGTCTGACAAAAGCCAGGCTAGAGGGTGACCAAAGTGGATCGACGTCCCTGACATAAATCGAACCCAAGATTGTAAAGGGGGGGGGGGCTAACAACAGAAGGTGGAAGGGTCCCTGGACGTTTCGGCTAAACAGTGGGTCACAGCCTTCTTCATGGAGCCAAGGTATGAAATCCCCTGTGAAAGATGAAGGGGAACTATGGTTAATACACCATATGTGATGTCAATGTGCAGTGTATAATACAATCAAATATTCCATTGACACAATACTAAAGGATAAACAAATTAGAAAGGCTCTGGTAAACTCATATTGATGGTCATGAACTGACCTTACACAGGACTGGAACCTGGGTGCTAGCCAGGCGGCTGACTTTAAAGAATTCCGACGGAAAACTTTCATGGAGGTAAGTTGGAAGCTTCTAACAACAGGTAGCTGGAAGAAACAGGAAAGTGAGTAAGGCACAAGTGGGTAAATGCCCCTGGTGATATATCATATGGAAAATAGGTGAAAGCCAATTGTGGTAAAACACCAGGGAATGCAGGAGCTGATTACCTTGGCAAGAGAGCTGATCTCCCCGCGGATAGGTAACTTGAGGTTTCGAATGGAAATGGAAAGCGGTCTGAAATAGCCAGTGGAAGACCGGAATGACTCGAGTCTAAAGAAACAAAAACAAAAACAAAAAAAAACACCCCAATAGATAAAAAGGTGTGAGGAAGCTGCGAGCATAAGCAGGGGCTTAAAAATGCAGGACATGAGCTGCTGTTACCTTGTAAACGCGAGCCGCAGCAGACGTGTGCGTTCGTGAGTGAAGAGCAGTACGGAATGAAGGTGTATGCACAGTGGTGAAATGCGCATGTACAGAAACAAGAGACGCCGCTTCCCGGCGCATGCGCGGGAAGGGAAAAGGAGAAAAAACGGCGTCATAGCAACCCAGTGCTAATTGTAAGGAGGGCAGAATAATACCCATAACTCCGCAACGGCGGCGGACCTCAGCAATTGCTGGAGATGTTAGTATACATGCAGCAAAAATGTGGATGGACAAGAACTTGGAAAATGCTCGAGCGCTAGGGCTCAGGAGTACTGGAGCCACCAGAGTACACCGTCAAATAATGGGCTGTACTGGTGGGCTTGGGGTTAAAGTCAAATGAGCACATGCCCCGCACTTTAAGTGCAATCGAATGTTGGGGGGGGCAGTTCTAAAAATAGTGATGTGGTTCTATTTCATTAAGCCCCAAAGAGGTAGATTGAAGTTTGTACACCCACCAACTCTCTTTGAAATTGAGGGAGTTGGTGATGTTATAGGTATTAAGAACTTTGTCAGCCACCCACCAAGTAAAACTGTCAGGGCCATGCTGCAGTTCAAGGAAATGTGCCACGAGTGGGGCTGTCAGAGTTTTGCAACGGATTCTGGAACGATGTTCCCCAATTCTTTTGTGAACTGGCCTGGATGTTTGTCCCACATAGCGTAATTTGCAGGGGCATTCTATAATGTAAATTACGTTGCAGGTCTTACAGTTAGTAAAGTGCTTTAGTTTCCATTCCTTGTCACCAATCATGAAGGAGTTTATTTTCTTGGTTTGTTTACATGCAGTGCAATTACCGCACGGATGGTGGCCGTTGATCTCTCTCAGGTTCCACAAGGCAGATCTTGTGCTAGTTTTGATCATTCTTGCATGCGTGAGCATGTCTCTAAGGTTCTTAGATCTTTTAAGTGACATCCTTGGTAACGGTTCCTGGGGTAGGCTGAGCTGTATCAGTGGCCAGAATTTTCTTATGGCCCCTCTGAGTTTAGTGGTGTTAGGGCCAAAAGTGGTTACACATGCCATGATGGTTTCTTGTTGGGTGTCCTGAATTTTGGGTGTGAGGAGTACTTCTCTAGGGGTAAATCTCGCTCTCTTCTGTGTGTCTCTAAGGAGCTTTCTGGGGTAACCACGAGCTTTCAATTTGGTTTCAAGGGCTGCCACATTCACTTTGTACTCTTCTGTGTCTGTACAATTTCTCCGTACTCTGAGAAACTGACCTTAAGGAAGGTTATTTCTTAAGTTCCGCGGGTGATTGCTTTTATAATGAAGCACTGTGTTGTGATCTGTCTCTTTTTTAAACATGGTACATTCCAAGATGTTATTCTTAGGTCTGATGGTGAGATCCAGAAAATTAATGCTGATGTTGCTGCTGTTGATCGTAAATTTAATCTCATCCGTACGATTATTGATCCATCCAAAGAAGTCTGTCAGGGTACTGTTTTCTCCTTTCCAGATAAAGATAATGCCATCGATATATCTGTGCCAGAGTACAATGTTGTCGAGGAATGGATTACATAAATTGAGGACATGATTGTATTCATATTCTGCCATGAATATGATTGCCATGCTCGGGTAAAAAGCCGCCCCTATGGCAGTACCACGAATTTGTAGGTAAAAAGTTTCTTCGAATTGAAAAAAGTTGTTAGTGAGAGCTAGTTCCAGCAGTTCAACTATTAGGTTGATCGGAACTCTGGTTTGTGACATTTGGTGGGTAAGATGGTGTCTGACGCATTCGACCGCTGCTTCTTGGGGGATGCTCGTGTAGAGACTGTTGATATCCATGGTGACTAGTATATCTTCAGAAGGGTTGAAAGGTTGATGTTCAAATCTGTTTATAGTCGCCATGGTATCTCGCAGGTATGTCAGAGTTTTCTGACTTAAAGGTTTTAGGAAAAAATCAATACATTTGCAGACGGGTTCAAGCACTGAACCGCACCCTGATACGATAGGTCTTCCTGGGGGTGTAAACTGGTTCTTGTGGATTTTGGGTAAAGCATAGAATGCTGGAATGCGTCCCTCGGAGTTATTGAGAAAGATTTCCTCTTTCTCCGATATCCAGTTGTTCTCCATGGCAAAGTCGGTTGTATCTTTAATCTTCTTTTTGATTTCTGATGTGGGATCTTTGCACGTTTTTTTATAATTGCCCTCTTCATTAAGTAATGACATTACCATTGCTTTATATTGGTTCTTGCTCTGGACAACAACTCCTCCTCCTTTGTCCGCCGCTTTAATAACGATAGAAGGATTTTCTGACAGTGCTTTAAGGGCTTGTTGTTCCCCCTGCGTGAGATTATTTCTTTTATGCGAGGGGGTACGCTGAGCTTTTTTCATTTCTTGCTTGATGCATTTTTCAAATGCAAGGACAGATGCTGGCATTTCGTTGTCATTGGGAAGGAAGTCCGATTTTTTCCTTAATCCTGAGTCTTCAGGTTCTAGGGGACTTTCTTTGTCTTGAAAGAAGACTTTTCTTCTGATGGTTCTGTAAAAGTAGGAAAGTTCCTGGTCGAGTCTGAACCAATCAGTGTGATTAGTGGGGACAAATGACAGTCCTTTGGATAATACGGATTTCTCCTCTTTGGTAAGTGCACTTCCTGAGAGGTTAAAAATCGGTATGGTCTCTAATATCTCCTCCGTCTCCTGTTGGGGTTCGGTGTCCTCCATCGTGGGTAGTTGTATGGAGGCATAGGCTGGAATTGGGGCGGGCCCCAGTAGCCTCCCCTGGGACCCCCCCTAGGCCTAAAAAAGGCAACATCTGTGGTTGCTGGCGGTCACCATGGTTGCTTAGTCTACCGCTGGTATTGGCTAAGTCATCGTGGGATGAACCCGAGCTTGATGTGTTCCAGAAAGAGACTGTTTTGCGTCTATTTCTAGCTGGGCCCGCTTGGTTAAGAAGTCTTTCTTTTTCCTTTTTGTCCTTGTAGTCAACTGATAGATAAGGATATACGAGTTCTAGTTGGACATTTTTAATATCTTTGGCTAGTTTTTGTGCTTTTTTTCCAGCGTGCCACTCATAAAGGTATCCATTGTTTTATTTCTTTCTTTCAGTTTGTCTCTAGCGTTGTCTAGGCTTTCATCATTGAGGAATTTATCCTCTTGTATTTTTAGTTCTTTGGAGATGTCTTGGTGTATCCTCCTGGCAGTGGTAATCGTTAGAACCATCAGATCCCTGCTGCATTTAGTTGCAATTTTGCTAAAGCCAAGTATATAGTCTTTATCCTCTAAGAATAAGGCTGGCTCGTTGCGTACTTGCAATCCCATGGGTACTAAATTTGCTCTAAGGTATTCCCTTCAGTTCTAAAGCAGCGTTTTTTGAGGGTGAGTAAGGACTTACTCAACCTCAAAAAACGCTGCTTTAGAACTGAAGTGCATGGGCACTTCCTAAGGGAATACCTTAGAGCAAATTTAGTACCCATGGGATTGCAAGTGCGCAACGAGCCAGCCTTATCCGTTGCCTCTCAGCTGCCCTACACTTACGTTTAAGTGTAGCTAGGTCAGAGTCATACCAGGAATTGCACTTGGCTTTGGACTTCAAACGGATCCTCATGACAGGGTCAAGAGCATCAAGCGTATCAGAAATTGAAGAGTAGAGCAGAGACAGGGCTCTGTCAGGATGTGAGACAGCCAAAGGTGGAGGGGGGAGAGAAAGTGGTGGCAAAAGCCTCAACTCACACCATGGGCCAGATGTCCGAGAAGGTAGGTGGCAGTGCAGGGGTAGGCTTGGCTTGGGGGGAAGAGAGGGAGAGATGAGATGAGAGGAGGGAGTGATCGCTCCAGGAGAGGAATGGTCAGAGGAATGGAGAGTGGGAGGTCAGAGCCTAAATGTGAGGACTGGATGCTTATTTACACCCAAAATGGGACAATTTGACATGATGTTCTATGGTTGTGTTGGGAAGGGGGGACGATCGTTGCAGACCACCAAGCCGTTTCCGATGAGGCAGAGGCCTGCAAGTGTGCTGTAGGGGCTCAGAAGGGTATAGGGGGAGGCGGATGTCAGTCAGGGCCGCAGTATGATGAGGCCAGTGCATACTTTGGGTTTAGAGTACACTGGGAATCAAATGCCCTCTTATATAACAGCAGCCATATTGAAATTGAGGCCTAACTCTGAGCGGGAATGGGCTGGATCATGGGCACTAATGAGAAAGGCCAGAGCCGCAGAGATTCATAAACCTTTCATTGTTTCCTGTTGCCAGCATTCGTATCCTAGGACTAATGCGCCCTGCAAGGCCATGAGGGGGTTGAGAGCTCCCTGTAAAAAGCAATCCCACAAGAAGGAGGGCACGAGAAGGAGGGCACGAGCCTCCGACCCCCACCAGTCCCAGCACTAAATAATAGCACTCAGATGCCCCCGTCCCAAGACCCCAGCATTCCATGGTACCAGCCAAACCCAGGCGACCAGCCATAAAGCTGGTAGACCCCCAATCAATCAGAAAAGATCAGAAAGTAGGGAACATGCTGCCTTCACCTATAGGGCACGTGATTTGTGCTGCGAGGTCCCGGGAGGGGCAAAACAACAAACCTAAAACGAGGGTGGGGAGCTCTGGAAGGGAGGTGATGTGTCAGGAATTGAGCTGGGATTTGTGAGTTACGGTGACCTCAAAGTATCCTCTTAGCCCTTGTCTGCAATACCAGGTGCACATTAGGTTAGAGATAGAGAATGCATTTCTCTTTGTAAAATGAGCAATTAACTGTAGCTTCATTCCTGATGACGTGCAAGACGATGGACAGAAGGGCCTAGGACCAATGGCCTGGCATCCCCTATGGAGCAGATAGCCTATGTATAGGGTTGCACCAACTAGCCATTTGGATTTGTAACTTATGTAACTTACGTCACTGATGATGCAGTATGTGTTTTTAATGTGTTGTTTGCGCTGATTTTGCCAGAACGTTCCATGGCAACAGAGTTCTTTGCTGGTGCACCTTCATTTTTGTTGGAATAAACTTTGTTCTCCTTGCAAGAGGGGTGCTGTGCCTTTTTTCCCAGTGGGTTGCATTTTTTCTGGTGTGAGCGTTGAGGGGCTTCTCTACATTTTTGGTGACCCCAACGTGATCCCAGTGACCCCCGCGAACACAGAGGCTTCCAGGCCGCATCTCCAGATGGGATGCGTCCACCTGCATAAACCAGTCCCAAGCGTGTAACCCACAGCGGTGTATAGGAGCCGTTTTTACAGAATTCCTGTCTGCTCTTTGGAGCAGGGCACGGCTCCTAGGAGGTTGCAGGCCGTTATTGGTACCCTGTGATGGAGGAGCTTGGGCGAACATGCAGATGTAAGTACACCTCTTGCTGGTGACAACGAGGGCAGGAGTGAAAGGGGAGATGTAGTATGCGTGGATGAAAGGAGAGTGTAAAAGACCACATGGCGGTTATGGTATTTGTTCTTATTATTATTGCTAAGAGGATAACTTGGAGGAAAACATTAGTGTGGGATCCTCTCCGAGTTAGGGGAGAAGGTGGCGCCATATTTGTATTGTGAAAAGAGGATATAAAAGAAGGAGCTCTGTATAATTATAGAGCTTGGATTCCTGTGTCCAAAATATTTTGGGTGGGGGAATGAGACAAGGTAGTGGTTGTTATTTTGGCTTATTGTTTTAGTTTGTTGTTTTCCTGTGTTGAAATATTACTGTGTGATAGGGGGAGGCCAAGAGGGGTCTGCAGAAGTAGTGTGGGTGTTGACAGAGGAGTACGAGTGTGTGCAGGGGTGGGGGTGTTGACAGGGGAAAACTGGGAGGTGGCAACGGAGGACTGGTAGTGGCACTCATAAGAAAATTGTGCACAGCACATAATTAAAAAGGGTTTTCTGTGAATATGATGATTGTCAATATGGGGGTAATGACTCAGTTGGAGTATATGTATAGCACATTGCCATTGTATAGGGATAGGTTCAAGTCGAGCGTACACGCGGGGGGACGTAGTCCCCCCACTTTATTCAGAGGGTGGACTCAGCCCCCCCCCCAGCTAAAATGAGAAACATTGAATTTACTCTTTGAATTTATGAATTAAAGATGACCTCGGGATCAAACCACAGTCGTCAGGTTTGTAGGCCGGACACTTCACCACTGCACTATACAACCTGAAGAAAAATATCAAACAACTAAAGATGAAATGTCGCATTTCGGTACTGCAAGTCCCAGGAAAAACATTTGTATTGGTTTTTGGAGTTAAAAGCATGGACTGCTGTTAACATTTTCAAAAACACTATTAGTAGAATATATCCTCTCTTGGTTTTGTGTGTGTGCCAATTTTATGAAAGGCAAATGCCATTCGTCCTGCGCAATTTGGGTGGTTATGCAAAGCCAATTTAATGAAATGTGAATATTTCACCTTGGTATGATAACTTTGGCTGACGTTGCATCCCAGTGCGTTTGTTGATGAGTCCCCCCACTTTAATTTTTAGGACTTGACCTCTGGATAAACTAGAGAAATACCACAAGCAGTGGGTGGCAGAGACATTATGGGGAATGCCCCGCCCCTGGCCAGGGCAGGGCACAAATAACAGAAGGATACTGGAACACATGAGCATGTGTCTAACCGCCAAATACAAAGGTAAACACTTCAAAAAAGGAAGGACATTTTAGAGCTGTGGAAAATGGCAGAGGATCTAAAAGACACTGATAGATGCAAGCCCCATTCATAGTGCATGCAACAGCACCAGAGGAAGTGCTGCAGCCCTCACCTAGAGGGGGGATGTACCCGCTCACCACCCGTCCAGCCACGGAATACACAAACCCAACATATGTTCCCACACCCGCCACTGCCCCACCACCATATCGTCTGACACCCAACATTATTACGCCGCGGGACAACAAGTCACAGAAGGAGTAAGAGGAGGCATTGGAGGCAACACAAGCAGAGTTGGCCCGATTGAGAGCAGTAAAGGAAGGGCGGAGCAAATTGGGGTGTGGTGTGGACGAGTGGAGGGATGGAGACATTTTGTTTAGACTGGATAGCACCGCAATAGAGGATGTGCATATTGAGAAGGGGACTGGTGCTGATTGAGGCATGGAAAGTGTAGGTAATGGGACAATGAGGCCGGACAGGGATGCAAACAGAGACTTGCGGGAAGGAAAATGGGACACCATGGACCAGTTTGAGGATGAGGAGGGGTACGCTCAGGAGGCACCAGAAGTTTCACCGAGAGTAGTGAGCTTGTAAGGACCGTGATTTAGGAGCAGATTTGGGCGGGTAGTAGTGGCAAGGAAAAAGGGAAGTGATGGACGGAAAGAGAGGCGAGGGTTGGGCACAAAGCTGCCATTACTGCATAAAGGTCTTGGGTGGTCGCATTATCTTATTGGGCCAGATGGATAAGAATAATTTGATTAAAATGCTGCTACCCCTCACTGCAGGGGCTAGGAAATGGATATATGCTTTTGAAAAAAAGACAGCTGGGTTTCCTTTGGCAGTAGGAGATATGAAAAGTTTGCTTATTGCAATTGTGGGAGATCGAGCTGGGGATGTGTGGGTTAAGGCAGGGTATCCAGGAGTAAAGTTAGATGGTGATGCGCATGATCGGCACCCTTCAACAGTAGAGCACAAGTGTGGGATGCGATGTGGTGGGCGTACCCTGACACACCGGACTTGCAGTCCATAGTGCAGTACACCATGGGGGATGATGAAGACCATGCTCAGTACATTTTAAAAGTGCAGGAGATGTGGCGAGCGGAGACAGGAGACCAGTGGGGCCAATCAGTTCCTCTTTTCTATTTTGTTATCAAAAGGGGTTTCTATTTTGTTATCAAAAGGGGATTGTCCAAGGAAATTCAGCAAGCACTCGAGAAGATAGTGGGCATAGAGGCATAGAGGCAAAGGGGTAGGCCGAAATTCAGACTATAATTATACACCATTTGTAAGAGGATTAAAGAATGAGAAAAAGGAAAAATGGCTCAGAGATTGCAGGCTGAGGAAGCAAACCTGGCGTTAAAAAGACCTGCTAAAATAGCAGTTGAAGGAGCGGTAACGACAAACACACAGACAGATTCTGCGGAGCAGGCTGCAGTGTGCACAGATGTGATAATAGTGGCGTTTTGGTCAGGTGGAGGACAGGGCCAGTGGGATCGCAGACTGTATCCTGAATAGCAACAAGGAGGTCAGCAGCAGGGTAGATGAGTTTCAAGGGGGTGGGAGGACTTTGGTGGAATTGGACGCCAATGTGGTATGAGATCCTCCCATTGTTGGATTTGTGGGAAGTGGGGGCATTTCACAAGAGAATGTAGAAGGCATGGGGCAGAATACAACCCATCCAATCACCCTGGCCCTGCACCGCCACATCCCTATTCCTTCCCACCCCCAATGGCCACCTCCATACCCAATGAGATACAACATGATTATACCCAATTACCAGTGAGACCCCCACACGTGCAGGCATAGACCAAGCCCAACCACAAGCGCCTCAGCAGAACTCTGTGTAAGGAGGTTAAATGCCCACAACTAATGCAGTTCCAAATGGAACAGTAGCGCCATACCGTGGGGCGGGGGGGTCAGCATCATGGGGGGCAACCCTTTCACATTCCCAGGCACCAATACATACCCTGATTGGGACAGCCCAAAGAAAGCTTTTGTGTGCCCATGATTACCCACCCTGATGAGGTACCCTTGCTGGGTGCTTAGATAGGTAATAAGCAATTAATCTTTATGGTCGACAAAGTTCAATGTTCCTTGATGGCCCTTGTCGCCCCACCTCCCTTCACTGTAACAGACTTAGAACAGATCCCAGAGAGAATATGGACAACTAATGCCCATGATGTAGGGCTCTTACAGGGAATGGCCCTGGTTTGGATTACACTCAAACCAGGCGCAGTATTGCCTCGAGCAAGACAGTATCCGCTGTCCAAAGAGGCAGAGGAAGGAATACGAGACACCATTTTGCGCTGATAAATCAGGGAATAATTATACCTTCCACCACCACATGCAAAACGGCTATCTATCCGATAAGAAAGGCAAAAGGAGGGAGTTGGGGGATAATACAGGATCTCTGCCCTCTGAATGACATTGTACAGCAGAATTTCTTGCAGTTCCAAACCCTGAGATGATTCTGTGCAGCATCCCTAAAAGAGGTGACCCACTTCACTGTGGTAGATCTCAAGAATGTGTTCTTCTCCATACCCTTGCACCCCAACTTGCAGTACCTCACTGTGTTTATGCATGGGGTAATGCAGTTCGAGCACATGAGATTGTCCCAGGGGCACTGCGAATCCCCAGTATCTTCAACAGAATACTGCAAGCTGACCTAGGGAGCTTTTATGTGTCCAGCACCATCATTCGGTATGTAGATGATCTGCTAGTGTTTAGTTGCAGTAAGCAACAGTACAGGAAGGTCTCTGTCACCCTTTTGCAGCTACTAGCGTACAATGGGTACAAGGTACACAAGGCAAAGATGAAATCTGCCTCCAATAAGTACTCTATCTGGGGTATTTGATATATGTCAATGGAAAGAAAATGTATACCTGACTGCGCTGCGTCTGTGCCAGTGCACCCCAGCCTAAGACTGTCAAGGAAATGCAAATATTCCAAGGGTGTGCAAAGCATGGATCTTAGATTATGTGACTTTGTCACTATAGTCGAATTCCCCTTCTTCTGAAGTGGTAGATTCAGTTAGGAATTTCCCCTCCTCCTCCTCCTCCTCCTCCTCCTCCTCCTCCTCCTCCTCCTCCTCCTCCTCCTCCCCTGATGAGCTGGGCTCTGCTGAAAGCTCCTTCTTCTTTCTCCAAACTGGTATCTCTCTTTTTTTCATGAGATAGGGTCTGCCACGAAAGGAAGCCACCTTGACTGCCTAAAAGGCAGGACAGGGGCTCAGTTCCTGGAGCAGCCGATTTAGAGGGGAAAAAGATGTTAGGCATAAAAGAAACCGTAGTGAGAGATAGTCTTCAATAATCAGAGAGGGAGGCTGGTTGTAATAATAAGATCTCTTGTGTCTGAATACCAGTGGAGTAAAGAGTTTACTCAAAATAGAACTCCTATGAGAAGAGAACAAGGAACAAAAGGTGCCGGTCAAACATAGAGGGACAGGAAGAAGAGGAAAGATAAGTACCAGGTTAGGAACATGGCAAAACCGCCCATAAGCGATCCACTGGAAGTTCAGCAAGCAGCAGAAAGACAAGCTGCGGGGCCACTGGACCTAAAGGAGTAAATCCGGGTACCGCAGAGAATGACACAGCAATAAGCGCAGGTAAGCAGTAGGAAAAAAAAAGGAAGTGGAATCTGGAATTGGATGGCAGCGGAGAGACACTGCGAGAGACAACAAGCTAGCGGAGGGGAGAGCGCAGGTGACAGCAGGCAAGGGGGAAAGAGGATAGGAAGGCAGAAATAGAAGCAAGAGGGGCAAAGGACAGGAAGGGATAGCAATGGGGCAGATCACCACCAAGAGGAAAACACAAAGTGAGCGAGCGCAACAAAGCTTAGCGAAAACACCTAACAAGTTGCAGCAGGCCGACCGCCGGGGAACGTACTGAATTAAAGGTTCCCGGCGGTGGCCATGTTGTAAAAAGACTAGACTGCGCATGAAACAACGTGGCTGAACATGATGGCACATTCAATGGAGTCTGCTTTTCCAGAGGTTCCATAACCTCCAGCCTCCTGGAACCGTGACAGGCTTACACCAGGCCCCTGTTGCAGGGCCTTAAAGAAGCACAAAAGAACGCCCACAAGATTGCATGGAGAGAGGACATGCTCACCAGTTTTAATGACCTGAAAGAGGTCATTTCCGCTGCCCCAGTATTAGCCACCCCTGATTACACACAGGAGTTTTACCTGTTTTCTCATTCCAATGGCCAACACTCCCTGGTGTTAGTGCAGAAAAGGTTTCCCATGCATTATTGGGCCCAAGCGGCAGAACTCATAACGCTTATTGGGGTGCTTTAAGCATCTCAGGGGTGTCATGTGACAATCTACTCCGACTTGGCCTATGTCACAACCATGGCTTGCACAGTGGAAAAGGAGGGGATTTAGAAGGGCTGATGGATCCCCAGTACAACATGCAGCATTGTTAGATAAACTGATCGGAGCACTGTCTCAACCATCCATAACGGTGGTGGTAAAGTGCTCCACCCATACCAATGATACGGATGAGGTCTCACTCAGTAACGCTGCAGCAGACTTGGCAGCCAAGCAAGTAGCGTATCTCCCTGTCCCAAATGTTTCTCAGAAGTCAGTTCCAGCAGAGAGCAGGGAGCAGCTACCAGCCTCCTATAATGCACTACCAATTGCGCAACATATCGAGTTACAGGGCTGTGCCCCACAGGAAGATTAGGACCTATGGTTGAAGAGGGGATGTGAGCAGTCCACCACAGAGCTTTTCTGGTGAGAGGAAAGATCAGGCAAGGCAGTTATGTGACATGAATTGCAGCTGGTAGCATTTGACCGGCTGCATCATCCATCCCATTAGTCAAAACAGCATATTGCTGTGATAATACAGGAGGACTGGTTTGTCCACAATCTGCAAAAGGTATTAACTAAAATGGTTATTCATTGCATCAAGTGTCAGAGTTATAACACTGATCTTACCTTAAGAACTATCCGAGGTACCTTTCCCCGCCCTACTAGGCTCTTCCACGAATTACACATAGACTACTCGGTCATGGGCGAAAAGTGTAATGGGTTGCATTATTTGATCGTGATTGTATGTCCTTTCTCCCATTGGGTGGAGGCAGGTCCTTGTACACATCCAGATGCTAAGTGTGCACCCAGGTTTTTGGTCAGGGAGGTTTTCCCTTGTTGGGGCCTGTTCGATGTATTAAGGTCTGATAAAGGCACACACTTTTTCAATTAGCTATTTAAGGAAGTATCAGCGTTGCTGGGCATCAAGCATCGAATGTGCACAATTTACCACCCCCAGGCCAACGGAATTGTGGAAAGGATCATCGGACAATCAAAAAGTAAATTGTCCAAGCCATGAAACACTTTAAGGAAAAACTGGGTGCACTGCTTGCCCCTTGCGATGTTTAACATGCGCATGCAGCCCTGGAAGGATCACCATTTATCGCTTTATGAGGTGGTAACAGGGCAGAGAATGCACACGCCACTATCTCCTATCCGGAGAGCATCTGATTCTCAAAGGGCTGCGTCCATTTTAGGAGACAAATTCAGAAGCTATTTGTTTGCATTAACAAAAGCAATAAAATGTATCTCTCAACAGATCGCGCCACCAAGGACAGAAGCCACAACCAGCACTGCGTCTGACACACCAGCAACGTTACCTCCTCTCCAATATATCCCAGCGACTTTGTGTATATGAATAACTGGTGTAGTGAGCCTGGATATAACGGACCCTTTCAGGTTGTTTATGCCACTCCCCTTGTGGTGAAAGTTCGAGAGTTGCTGTATTGGGTGCATCTGTCTGATGTTCACAAAGCACCCCAGCCTGCACCCCCCACCCAAGTTCAGTAAACATTTAAGGGGCAAAACAAGCAACGCACCCTGACCCTTTGATCTCATTCATATTCCTGAAGAAACTTGGACAACTGCTCCTTGAGTACTGGTTCTTCCCTGGTGTGTTTTTAATTTTATTTTTGAAGTACCCTGCAACTGATCTACCTCCACGATGCACAAACGCTGCTACGCATTATTTACACAAAAGGTGTACTCTCTCTCTCCTCTTTTGCAATGGATGTATACAGGCATAACTACTCCATTTATAAAAAGCAATATTTTCGTTTCCATTAATATTCTCTTATAACAGTATTTTCCTCTACATATACCTGTGTTATGCACTGTGTTGCTAGTTTATTCGCTATTTTTATGTTTGAACTAGGTATATATTTAGGGTATAGTTTTATATGGCGTGGTCGTATAAAAGGGGGAACATAGAAATGTAAACATTACTAATGGTTCTTTAACATATGCCAATGCTACAAATGTAAAATGTACTAAGCAAAATAACTGAAATGAACAATACTGCGGCCGCGTCCCTTGATACAAAGACTTATGCAACTTCTAACGATACATTTGTCACCAAGCAACATATGGGGAAGCTTGCTAATTTACTTACGTTAGCATTATTTCCTTGCTAATTTACTTACGTTAGCATTATTTCCTAATGGGTTCTCCGACATTAGTGCACATTTTAGTTTTTCTTCTAGTGTCCCACATGTTACTGTTTTGAAACGTTCTAAAAGACAAGTTAGAAGAGCAAAGTACGATGAGTACAGATGGCTCGGGTTAGATACAATAGAATATGTGCACCATCCAGAATCAAGCAATAGTTGGTATGCAGACATGAGCTCAGTGGGTGAAAAGGAGGGTTAATGAGAGCTGTTATGTCTGTTCCTTGATACCAAACACGCCGGGAGTCCCCAAAGTATTAATCCCACAAGAAACTCCAATTTAGTTCATCTGACCGTATGCAGATTGCAAAGCACTTTCCAGACACGAAGCGTGCGACTCAAGATAATAGATCCAGATCAACTGCAATGTGCCCAAAACCCCAAAAGCGTGCAGCGTTTGCAAAAGCCGTACCTAAAGCTGGAAGGCATGAAGTTTGTGGCAAACAGATGGCAGGAGACTACAATGATCTGCATGGCAGGAGGACTTGTGGAATTTGGGGAAGAAGTTCTCGCAAGGGTAAATGATGTATGTTGTCAGTACTGGTATGAGCATGTGGCAAAACTCACATGGGTGGAGGCAATGGAAAAACCAGTGAAAGTGCAAAATATGAATTCTGTTTTTATGACAAAGGGAGCGTTTTTGTGGGGGAGAACAGCAAGTGCAACAAAACGCTGTACATTCAAGGTCTCAATAAAGGCACAGTAGTCGTGATGGACAATTACTGGGTCTGTGGTCAGAAGGCATTCCTGCACCTCCTGCCATCATGCAGGGGCACTTGCTTGCTGACCATGTTGCACTCAACTCTCCTTGTGATCCCTGAAAAACATCTAATAGTGGGATCCCGGGGCTTGCTCGCCCCATCAACAGCAACAGTGACAGATGCCCCCCCCACAATGATTCCCGTGCTGCCCCCATATTCCATATCCTACCAGAACAAAAAAAGAAAGATAAGTTGTGCAGAAGGCGGAAGTCCAACTACCAAGCTCAAGACTAATCACAATTGCTCAAGGAAATACCAGATCAATGTAGACTTTATAACAAGGGGGAGACATTCTTTGTGCCACTTTTGGTGCCTGGAATACAAGCAGCTGCAAATGCCAAATGGCTCCAGATTGTCTGTTGGGAGGTGATACACTTGGCAAACGACACTGAGCAGGGTCTTAATGCTATCAAAGCTGAAATGCACAAAATCAGATTAATGACATTGCAGAATCGTTATGTGTTAGACTTACTACCCACAATGGAGAGAGACGTTTGCCGCAAGATTGGCGATTCTTGCTGCACATTTATACCTCTGAACGATGCTGGAAATGGCTCCCTGCCACAAATAATAGGGGCCCTGCACACTATTGGTACCTATATGCCAACAGAAGCTGGCATACACAAGAGCAACTGGTTCGACAACCTTTATTCTTGGGCACCTTCCTGGATGGGTGTGATCGTGAAGATACTGGTTCCTGTGATGGTGTTTGTATTGGTGATCTTCTGCACCTGCCAGCTGGGGCTCCGGTGCTGTGCCAAAGCAGTGCCTAGCAACGCAATGATGATGGTCTCAATTGGGTACAGGATGCACCTCGTGGTACAAAAGATAGTGCAGTCCAAACAGATTACCCTAATAAGCCACGCATGGTTGCGATAGAGCAACACCTTCACCCCCCAGGCACCACCATAATTCTCCCACCAAACCCTGAGAATTACATAGAACACTGGGTAGACTTTGCAGGGGATGGAGGATGTATAAACATGACATATATCCCTGAGCAATATGCATATGCAGGGGAAAGTTGATAGTCCGTGGTTAGAGCATGGGTACCAAAGGAAGGATCACTGCCTTAGAAAAGGAAAGGCTCATATGGGAGTTTGTTAATGTACTCTTACAGAAAGGGGGAATGTTGGGAAGGTGGGATGAGACAGAAGCCTGGAAGTGTGCTGTAGGGGCTCACAGTGAGTATCATGGGGAGTGGGGTGTTGATAGGGGCCACAGTATGGGGAGGCCAGTGCATGCTTTGGGTGTAGAGTGTACTGGGAATCAAACGCCCTATTAGATATAGCAGCCATATTGAAATCGAGGTCTAACTCAGTCACAATCGCAGGCCCAAGCCACGAGCATGAAACTAAACGTATGCATGTGGGAATGGGTTGTATCATGGGCACTGATGAGAAATGCCAAAGTCACAGAGATTCATAAACCTTTCATTGTTTCATGTTGCCAGCATTCGTATCCTAGGAGGAATGCACCCTGCAAGGCCACAAGGGAGTTAAGAGCTCCCTGTAAAAAGTGATCCCATGAGATGGAGGGCACAAGCCTCTGACCCTCTCCGGTCCCAGCTCTAAGTAATAGCACTCAGGTGCCACCAACCCAAGGCCTCAGAATTCCAAAGTACCAACCAATCCCCGACCACCGGCCATAAGGCTGTTAGATTCCCAATCGATCAGAAAAGATCAGAAAGTAGTATAGCAAGCTTCTATACATTTTCTTTCTACCATGATTCATGTTACTCCTAATGCTTCAGTTACTTCGTATGCATAGTGTTTCATATCATTTCAACATAGGTGCATATATCTTCTTTGTGAAATCACTTTATCTTTTTCAGATTTAATTTTAATGTCCGTCCACGATTTCCATCAATGCATTTTGACACCCTGGCATGTGGCATCCTTCCATGCGACATCCTCCCATCCTTCCACACTGTCTCTCATACACTCGATGCGGTATAGGAATGATGCAGGGGGTCCCATTATGGCTTTTCTTTGACTATTAAAAAAAATGACAGTGTCGAGGGAGTGGGGACTGGCGGGATGACATCTACCTGCTCCTCTACATTCCCCCTATGTCGAATGTTTGACCAGATTCTCTTCTTCCATGATCCCTATCTCTTCATCATCATTTGTCAGCATTTTGTCTTCATCCTGCTTCTTTTTGGGATCCAAATCTTTGTCATCCCTCTCATTTGTCCTGCATTCTTTGTGTTCCTCCACACTCCAGGTCACTTGACAGCACTCTCCAGATGGTGAATAGAATTTCCATCATCCTACATATCTTTTCTGATCCTTAGGGTAATGGAACTTGGTTCCTGAATGTGCATGGATACTTCTTTATATTCTCACAGGTACTGGCTTATTTATGCATTTGCTCACCTGTCCCAGTATCAATATCAATCATTATCTTCATCTCAATAGCTTTCTTGGCTGTTTTCTTGCATTGCTCCATGATGATCCTCATGAGACTGAATCCCAGCAACACAAACACTATTATTGCTCCAAGCATTTTGAAAGCATTTGCTAGCCAGGTTGGAACCCATGAAAACAAAGAGGTAAGCCAACTGTCATCTTCAATTTTGTCTACTTCCTCGACCATCTTTGTGTGCAAAGTTGACAACAGGGTTATTGCATCTGTCAGGGTTCCATTTTCTTCATCATGGGATGGTATAAATGTACAGAAGATGTCCGGATACTGGTGCATATAAGTCCTTCCATTGCTGTAATCCAGTCCAGAAGGTACCTGTTCTGGAGGGTCATCAGCCCGATCGCCCTCATTTCTTCTCGAATTGCATTAAATCCTTTTATTGTCGTGTTTATTGTTTGCAACAGCTCCCATCCTGCAATCTGCAACCACTTGGCATTCATTGCAACCTGAAGTCCTGGCAGAAGTATAGATGTAAATATCACCGCTGTCTTTCTAAACAGCTTAATTTTATCTGGAATGTCATAATATGCATCTTCTGATTTTGCTGAAAAATAATTCTCTCTATTCTCGCAGTAGAGGTTAAGCAACCTCTTCTTCCTCATGTGTCTATCCATTTTTGATAAATTCATCAATATGGAGGTCACTTCAGGGTATCACTAATGCTGGAACATGCATGATCACGATTGAACATATTCCTCCCCAATCTTTAGGCAGCTGCATATAAGCTCTGGATCCAAAAGCACAACATTGATCCATCAGCACAGCAGCCCCTCCATTCATTCCTGGACCTCAATTATCTGTTTACATTTCTTATTATCTCCCACTTTAATCAATCCTCTATTTCTGAAGCGCAATGTGGCATTCGTCATTGGAAATATGGACACATGTACAGCTTCATTTTTTACACATGTTAGTAATTTTGCATACTTGGCCCTTGATTTCAGGCATTCGTCATTCACCACTTGTACTACCCATACTGGACTGTCATTAATAAATGTGCGCTACAGGCCAGCATTCCAT
The DNA here is from genome assembly GCF_040938575.1 of Ambystoma mexicanum. Lineage (NCBI taxonomy): Eukaryota > Metazoa > Chordata > Amphibia > Caudata > Ambystomatidae > Ambystoma > Ambystoma mexicanum. Next base: position 639,421,800 of record NC_090925.1, read on the forward strand.
CTTCCCATCCTCTGCTGGTTGTTACTCGTCCATACACCAATAGCTGAGGTATTTCCCAGCATCCTGGCAATCCTGGTGTTTCCCATGTGTCGGCACATCCTAGTCTCTTCTGCTCGACAACTCTTATTTGGTTTCCAGTCATACCACTAAGGGAATATAGGAGCATCCTATTCTTCCAGACTGTGTCCTTTTCCATTTGCTGCATTTTAATATATTCATCTTCATATGGAAATGTGTTTTTTGACCTCCATCTCAGAGTTGCCCACTTCCCTTCAAATTGTCCTCTTGTACATGCTGCTAAGTGACTGAGACATCTTGCATCTTGTTCAGGTATTTCTTTTGCATCACATGTCCTGGCTGTTATCATAGCATAAGGTATTAAGGAACAGACATAGCAGCTTTCATCTGACGTCCTCTCTCCCACCTCCTTCATGAGCTGGCACCGTAGATTATTTTTTAAATGACCCATTATCAAGGTATGTTTTTATATAATCATGATCTTCCTCAATATCTCTTTTAAATCGAAATAACCCCCTAGTTGTATTAGAAAACAGGCTGTCTGTGCCTCTAGTATGGACAATAATGGATGTTTCATTAATACCCTCAGCATTACCTTTTAGCACATTTCGAAATTGCCATAATAATGAGGAAAAATACAAATCATAAGGCCGATTGAAATCATCATTGATACTCCATGAAAGCCTATTAACCTTCTGGATGGCAATGAACCTCTACAATGTTGAACTCTCTGAATTTTATGTTCACTTTTAATATGCAACTGTATTATCTTCGTTATAATCACTTCTATTTGGGAAACTGGAATATTATTGAAATTATCACTCTCCAGACAATACAGTTGTTTTTAGGGTCTTCCAAGAAGGTGATGATATTTATTCCTCTCTGAATTAAAGCTGGATCAGTCTGCAGTATATAGGTAAAAAGAACAGATAGGAATGTATGTGCTAGTGTGGTTGTAGGTATCATAAACGATGGTTGACACTCTTCTTTCCATTTTAAAGTCTGGACTCTTTTCTTATTGTCCCTTGTTATTTGTCTAAGAACCAATGTTTCAAAGTCACTGCAAGTCTATGTTTCTTTTTTCTTTGTGAAATTTGAAAAACAAAAATCTTCAATTGATTTGAAAAAATGTTAAATCCTATAGTGCTTAAGTGCACTTCATTCTCCTTATTTACGTTCCTAGCCATTTGGTGGGTCTGCATGTGTGGAACTACTTATTTTGCTTCGTTTGGATGGATCTGCACATGCAGAACTACATCTCTTGCTTCCCTTGGGATGTCTTTGGGAAGATGGCGATATTTCACCTGTATATAGTTTGACATTGTACAGATGCAGCCACGCTCTTCACCCCTTCAATTTTACTGCGGTGGGGCTAGCTTCCTCGACCTCATGGTGACCCTCAAAACGGGTATGCTCCAGGTATGTATGCATTTTCACACTAGCACCTGGTCTCCTGGATACAGTTTTGGAGGTTTTAGCAGATCTTCTGTTTCATGAAATGAATTGTCTTTATTTCTTCTTTTGATTCCTCCCTTCTTTTTCTGATCTGTTGAGACACAAAGGAAACACTTGTAATAATTGTTGTTAAATAATCATGCACCTTGTTACCTAACACCCTTGCTATACTGTCTACATCAGTTCTTACTCTAGTTTGGGGATTCCATGGTGCTCTCATCTAGGGTCCAGTCACCAACTCATAAGGAGTCAAATGGTGATCTGAACCAGGCTGATTTCTCAGGGCATACAATGTTAGGGCCAGACAATGCAGCCACCCCTTCTTTAGAGTGATTTTGCTCATGGCTATTCTCTCTTTAGGAAGTCTGTTTAGCCTCTCGCAGATGCCATTGGCCTGTGGATGGTAAGCAGACATAAATAAGTGTTTTATACCTAATAGAAGTGATATCTGTTCAAAACGAGCATTTAGAAAATGCGTTCCATTGTCAGACCGCAAGACCTCGCCCACCCCCCACCTGAGGAGCGCCTTGCGTACCAAGAACTTGGCAGCACACGAGGCATCAGCGTGTGTGCATGGACCCGCCTCAATCCATCTAGAAAACGGGCATACTGCAACCAGCATATATCTGTAGCCGTTGCATACCTGTAGCATATGTAGATAATCTATATGCAGATGCTGAAATGGGCCATTGAGTCTAGGGATTGCTCCTCTCACTATTCACAAAGTGTGCCCCGCAGTACATTTCTGGCACACTATGCAATTGACAAGGAACTGTGCCACATGTTCCAGGAGATTGGGTGAGAACCCTTCTTCTGCGATTGCTGCAGCTAGACTCTCTCAAGCCATGTGTGCTGGGTAGTGAAGCTGCTTGAGCACTACCCTTAATAATGCTAGAGGAATAACTGGCTTTCCAGTGCTATCCTGCATCCAAATTGCAACTTGGGGGATAAAGTTTCCTCCACACATCCTGTTCTTCTTGTGAAGCTCAACCTTGTATTTCAATTAACTGACCAATAGACAGCATGTTAAAGCCCTCCTTTACCAACATGCATCATCCTGTCATTTATTTAACATCTCCTTCTTCTAAGCTAGATGTGAATGGGTAATAGGCTGCTTTTTTGGCCTCTAGGTCTGCGGATTCATATCTGCTGTAAATTAAATCTGCTCGATTAGAATGTGCTGAAATTTTATGACTGCTAGGATTAATGGGAGACTCAATGCTTCAATAAGCCTATCCAATAGGGCTGCATGTTGCACTGGAGTTCCGTCTGTGCAGAGGAAGCCCCTCCTTTTCCAGCATGACAGGCCTGCATGCACAGTTGATGTCAAATAGGCAGAGTCAGAGTACCACGTCACTTCCTCATCCTCAAAGCTTTGCAAGGCTTCGGCAAGTGCCACTAATTCTGCAGCCTGTGCTGAATAGCTCATAGTCAACCTCAGACTTGTTACAACCTCAAATTCACCATCTCTATTCAGTTTCACTAGTACAGATCCCAAATAGCTTTCACCAGTCGTCTGGTAAATTTTGGAAGACCCATCAATAAAAACAACTTCTCCCCTACCAATGGCATTCTGTCTAACTTGGGGCATTTCATTATAATTCTCAACATACATTGTACAATCATGTACATAATCATCCACTCTCAATGGGTCTGCTATAAATGTTGCAGGATGAACTGTTTTACATCTAACAATGTTAACAGATGGTTTAGAAATAATTACCTCATACACGGATCCCCTTTGTGTGGTCAATGTACTTTTGGATTTCTATAAATTGCAAATAATGCATGCTCTACAAACAACATCAATGGGCACCCCATCATTATAATTGAAGCTTTTTCTATTGCAAATGCAGCAGTTAAGGATTGCTCACAGGGATAGTGTCCCTTCATTACTGGATCTAGAATCCCACTATAATATGCCAATGGTGTATGTCCATGTCCTAATGTCGTCTGCAGTGTAAGAACTGCAGTTATGACTTCTCCATTTGAATGGGAGAATAAATAGAACTCTTCATTGCATTCTGGGATTCCCAACACAGGGGCTGTACTGATTGCTCTATTTAATTCTTCAAACCCCTCAGTCATCTCAGCTGTCCATGCTATTGTGCTCTTGTCTAGCTGTGCTACTTTTAGACCTTTTAAAATTGGTTGAATATATGTACTGTAATTAAAAACCAGTGTCCCTGCAGCTGGTACTGGGACTTCTTGGTGACGTCCGAGAAGTGAGGAGAGAAAGAGAGAGTGAAGTCGAAGATGAAACCAAGGTTTTTTGCCTCGCAGGAAGGCGAAGGAAGAGGGCCTAAGGTAAGTGGCCAGTGTGAGAGAGGGAAAGCAGGGGTCCCAATGAGAAGGATCACTGTTGTACTGGCATTAATGTAGAGATTGTTGGAGGTGCACAGATCCTGAATCATGGATAGACCGCGTGAAAGGGGAGGAGCCTGAAGGAAAGCTGAGTGTCATCTGCATAACACTGAAAGTTAGAGGAGAAGGTAGAGAACAGATTGGCCAAATGGGCCAAGTAGAGGTAAAAAACCGGGGTGAGATGATGGAGCCCTGGGGATCGCCACATGTAGAGAGGTGGTGGACAGAAAGGGACCAAGTTGGACTTGGGAGGGGCAGTCCAAGAGAAAGGAGTTCAGCCGCTCCAGGGCCTGATCCGTGATGCCCAGGTTCTCACATAGTCGATTGATCAGGATGGCGTGGTTGACTGTGTCAAAAGTAGAGGAGAGATCAAGGAAGATTAGTACAGAAGGAATGCTGGAATCAAGGTTAGGGAGTTGATCTTCACGGGTGTTCAGGAGAGTACTTTCCATGCCTCTGGCACCTCTGAAGCCAGACTGATGGTCATGGAGACAACCAACAGATTCAGTGTGGAGAGTAAGCTGGGAGATGGCCAGCTTTTCCAAGAGTTTGCCTAGGAAAGGGGTGATGGAGATTGGGCGATAGTTTGCCGGGCAGGTATGATCGGCAGACGGCTTCTTGAGGAGGGGGTGCACAAGGGAGTACTTAAGAGGAGAGGGGAACATTCCAGTGGCGAAAGAGTGATTACAGAAATCGGCCAAGGCTGGAGCGAGGGTGTCAATATGTTTGGATGACACTTTCATAGATCAGACTTGTCTAGAAACCTTGTCAGGTGTTGTCAGAGAGAAAGGAGGAGGAGAGGTAGAGATGGGCAAAGGTGGGCCAAGAGAGGAAGAGGAGATAGAGGACAGGATGTCCTGAGTTTTAACAGAGAAGTGAGAGGCCAGAGCCATAGAGAGGGTCTGGGAGGGAACAGGAGAGGTAGAGACCGCAATAGGATTGACCAGTTCCTTGCAGATTTTAAAATTTTAAAGAGTTCAGCCGTGTTGTTAGAGGCCGGAGAGACCCGGGCTTGAATGTGTGCTCTCTTCTTGATGAGTGTAATTGCTTCGACTGGGATTTTGGTGCAACTAGTCTAGGTAATCCTAAATGTGGCTTGGCATGCTTTACTGTAATGGTATCACGTGTCTACACCGGTCTACATTGTGCAGCCAGTGGAACATGTTTTCAATGTGACATGGTATCTTTAATAGCAAAACTTTAATGTTCCTGTGCACTGTTGGTGACTTGCATGTATTGGATTGGTGTTACCCTTCAAAACAATTGCAAACACTCTGGCTTTTTTAGCCAATTTATCTCAGAAAGTGTGCTGTATATTGCATTAAAACACATATTTATATCTTTCTCCTAGTACAGTGTGCGTCATACCCCTTCAGCAGCACGTTTGTGCGTATTGTGCAAGCGTGATAATCTAGGCCGCCCAGAGTTTGGCACAACCTGTGATTTGTTGCCAAGTTGGGGGGCCCTCAACATGGCTCGCAGGGGGGCCCCCACATTTTGTATTACGCCACTGCCTCCAGTTGAGTGTGCAAATCATACCTGTCCTCTGTTTCAACTGCTCCTGCTACCATTACTGGCTCAAGTGGTCTGTCTCTCAATCTTTAAGTTGCCACATCGAAATTGCATCAGGTTTATCAGTGTTGTTTACTGATCAGATTGCACCGATTATAGTGTTGGTGGTACCGGCAATGGATGGGGAGAGCCCTGAGGAACGGGGTGAAATATGATCGTCCGTGGGTGTTGGGGGGAGGAAGAAGAGAGTGCAGGTATCTTGCGGTGTGCTGCTATGAACGCTGCCGGCCTCCCCAATGGTTTGGAAGAGTAGGTGTTTCGTTGCGTCTAGACTAGTACTTGTGTGTGTGGGGCAGGGAGAGAGTGCAAGTTTCTCACAGTGTGCCGTCACAAACGCTGCTGGCAACTGCAATGGTTTGGAAAGTAGGTGTTTAGTTCGGTCTCGGACAGTACTTATGTGCATGTTTCCACAGAGTTCCATTGTGAACGCTGCCAGCACCCGCAGTTGTTTGGAAAGTAGGTATTTAGTTGGGTCTGGGTCAGTACAGGTGTGCTCGACAATCACAGTATAGAGTGGGCGAGTTTCAAGAGGAGGAAAGAAAAAGGCAGGTTTTGAGGGCCTTTCTGAATGCGAGATGAATGTCAATGCTGCGGATACGAAGGGGCATAGAGTTCCAGATGGTGGGAGCTTGGATGGCGAAAGAGAATCCGCCCAGTCCAGTGTAGTTATATTAGGGGGATAACTAGGAGAAAGGCTGCACCAGATCTGAGTGTTCTGGAGGGTCAGAAAAGTGTTAGTTTGTCTTGGAGGAATTCCGTGCCTGCGTTGTGGATGACACAGTGCGTGATACACATGGCTTTAAAGGTAGTTTGTCATCCAATGGGGAGCCAGTAGCAGACTCTCAGTGAGGGGCTGATGTGTTCTCTGGGAGAGGGGCCAATTACAAGGCAGGCCACAGCATTTTGGACTCTTTGTATTTTCCTAAGTTGGAACGCTGGTACGCCTAGATAAAGGCAGTTTATGTTATCTCGGCGAGAGAGGATGACAGTGAGGATTGCATAGATTTCAGTGAGGTGGGGGAAGATACCCCTGAGGATGCATAGGTGGAAGAAAAATGCTCTTGATACAGAGTTGATGTGTTGGGAGTGGGATTTTTCACTGAGTTGGAGGTTGCTGGGGGGGGGGGCTAGAGAGTGAGGCCAGGGGATAGGTTGGGGAAGGAGCACGGTTTTTCTGCAGACTAGGATTTCTGTTTTTCCAGGGTTGAGGATGAGGTGGTTAATATCCAAGAGTCATGACAAATCAGGATGGGTCGAGCCTATCGATTATGGTATTTTAAGGATTATCTGCGTATCGTCTGTGTAGTTGTAGCATGTGAGATTGTGGGAGCGGTTGACTGTGGGAAGTGGACACAGATAGATATTGAAGAGGACGGGAGCTAGGGATGCTCCCTTTGGGGCCCCTTTTGGCACTGGGCAGGATGCAAAGGGGAAACAGTGGAGCAGCATGATTTGTGAGCTATTAGAGATGAAGGAGGAGATCTAAGTGAGGGCAATATCTTTGATTCCTAGAGAATGTAGCCTGTCTAGTAGGATGGTGTGGTCAATGGTATTGAAGGCAGCAGAGTTCAAGGAGAATGAGTACAGTGCATCCTTCCACATCCACAATTCTTTTTAGATTGTCCCAAATGGACACCAGGGAGAACTCCGTTCCTGTGAGTGGTCTGAAGCCGGATTGGGCACAGTCAAGAAGGTTGTTGGCTTCAGTGAAATGACCAAGTTGCTTGTATACTCTGAGGTCCATGAGTTTGGCCATTAAGTGGGTGTTGTAGATGGACCGGTATTTCTGCAGAAGGAGTGGGTCGAGAGTAGGTTTTTTTGGGGAGGGGTTTGATGTGAAAGGTTTTTAAGGCTTCCGGGAAGATCGCTAATGCAAGGGGTTGGTTAAGGATTGACCATCTAATACTGTCTGCACATGTTGACGTTAGGATGTTTTTGAGGAGGGTGGGCGGGCAAGTGTCCTCAGGGGATCCTGACGGGTGACTTTGTGCTAGGAGCGGGAGGAACTCCTGGTGTGAGATCGAGTACAAAGAGGTGAAGGTTTACAATGGCAGGGAGTTGGAACAGGGCATGGGAAGTGGGTGGTCAACAGTCTGGGGCATTATTTGTATTTTAGAGATGATGGTAGAATGTCTGTCGATAGCAATGTTATGAAAGTGTTCTGATAAGGCATTGCGCATAGGGATTTGGAGTTAGGTAGAGGAGGGGTTGAGCAACCTGGTGATTTGAATTCAGAGATGATTCTATGCAGTTCCTTGCTTGGGTTGCCAGAGTGCAAGATTCTGTTCCCATAGAATGCTTTTTTTGCTTTTAATGATTTCCGATCTGCAGGCCCTTGTTAGTCTTACCACAGGTTTTTTTTTTTGGTGGGTCAGGTTGGTTCTCCAGGTCCGTTTCAGACTGTGCTTGAAGGTTTTCCGAGATTTGAGCTGGATGGTGTACCACTTGGGCGTGGGGCCTGATCTCTGAGAGGTCTGTTTTGTTGGGTGAGGGGTGTGGGGGTGTTGGAGAGCCAGTGGTCAAAGAGTTTGATGTTGGGGACCGTCCTGGTGGGAAAGTGCTGTGAGTTGAGGAGGGAGTTGGCTAGATCTTGGGTGACAATTACTTTGTTCCAGAGTCGGATGAGAGGTGCATAGGTTGTTGTTGGCTAGGCAGGGTCTTGGGCTGGGGGGCGGTGGTGAAGATGGTATGGAGAAGAAGACTGCCCACTGATCTGTCCATGTTAGGGAGCGTGGGGATAAAGTGGATATGATGTTTGTGGCACTAAAGACTGCATCACGGGTGTGGCCTGCAGTGTGGGTGGGCAGTGAAATGTGTTGCGTCAGATTGAAGGCGTCTAGGTTATTTGTGAGAGTCATGGGTTCAAGGGGCGTCAAACCAGATATTGAAGTCGCCTAGAATGGTGAGTGCTGGATGTAGGTTGAAGGTAGTTGATAGAGTGTTGCTGAGTGTGTCTGCAAAGTTTGTGTTGTAGCTAGTGGGTCTATAAACAAGTAGTAAGCTGCGGGGATGGTGGGTGAGTGTTGGAATTTTACAAGGAGGGATTCATAATCTGTGGTGTTGGTAAGGTGTCCTTGATCAGCAGGGGAAATTGGTGCTTGTGTAGGACTGCTAGTCTCCCACCTCTTCTTGATCTATTCTGAACTGTCAGGTTGTAGCCATGGGGGAAGGCCTTGGGTGCAATGGGTTCATAGTCATCAGCAAACTAGTTCTCTGCCATGAAAAGGATGTCTGTGTTTTCATCTGAGATAAGGTCGAAGATGTTACATTTGTTTCTAGAGACTGACCCAGCGTTGATGACAATACAAGTGATTTGGTGGGATTTGGTGGAATGTGTTGAGTGGCATGAGCTTGCCCGGGTCATGGTGGGGATTGTTGAAGGGGTGGGATGGTGGGGAGAGTGGTGGCGGCGGGGTGAGGGATGGGGAGACCAGGGAGGTCAATAGCGGGGGATGGAGGGGAAGTGAGATAGTACTACAACCGGGTTGGGAGCCGGATGGGACATTTGGACGCTATATAGCAAGGGGACAAGAATTGGGATCTAGGGTGGAGCACAGGTGATGCTAAGTTGGGCCTGACGTGGCTGAGGCCTGGGCAAAAATTAGAATACCCTTGCTAGAGAACAATGCTCAAAGACAAATACATGATTGGACCAGTTCAGGTATTTGGGCTGGTCCAAACGGTTCAATAAAGGAGGTCGGTCTGCTTACTGGCAGGTCCAAACAAGGAGTCAAAGAAATGTACAAAGTGCTCACTGTGTTCAAAGGAATTATGTACAAAAAATTCACAAAATTCAAAAGCAAAGATTTATTTGCTCATACAGACTAACATATAGTGCATAAATTATAAAACAATACTGTGAAATACAACATACAGATGCAAAAGCAATAATATTACAGAATGACATTAAATAACAGAAAAAATGTAATATGTACAACTTGGTGAGAATGGAGACCTACATGTTGAGTATACAGGTAGAGTTCAACAATTCCATTGTTGTAAGACAGTATGTAAGTCCTTATAGAACTGTGAATGTTTTTTGTAAAAACAATCCAAAATTGAAAAATTCGAAACAATTGGAAACAGGAGGGGCTAAAGGGCTACCCAAACTTCAAAAGAAAATCCTCATTCATTGGAGATTTCTTGTTTCTAATATGTATTTCTTCTGATTATGACAATGAATGTTCCAGGGTCATAGAAAAAACTAGATATCTATTAAACCTAGATACCTAAAGGCCTAGGCCTTTTTGTGTCTTTTGTTCGGCCAATGGGGTGCGGGTGAGAGTGGGGGGCGGGGGTCTGTTGAGGTTGGAGTTTTGGCCAGGGCTGCCTTTGCTGCACTCAGAGAAGGGAAGTGGGTGTAGGGTAATGTCATTTGGGAGAGGTGAAACGTGCTGGTGCAGGTGAAGTGCCCACGGTGGGGGTGGAGTAGAAGGGTTGGTGGGACTGGGTTGGTGGATGTAGCAGGACCCTAAGGGGGTCACTGTTTTCAACTCTAGCAATCCAACATGTCGCTCTGGCTTGGCCGGAGCAAGATCTACGTGGAGGTGGGAGCTTGGGGCTAGAGGAGGGATTGGACAAGGGTGGGGCATTCAAGGTTTTGGCGGGGGAGGAGGGGACTGCGTGACAAGGTAGGGGGTTGAGGGATGGGCTGTGAATGGGAGAGGGTTGGGTGTGGTGGGTATCACTGGCATACTGGCGCGCCAGTGTGCAGATCTGATTTGGGGGATGTGGGGCATGGTGTCTATCCGGTGTGTAGGATGCACCCTCAATTGAGCGATCACACATGTATGGATGGTGCAGCTGGAGTGGCGAGGTAGCAAGGGGAGCGGCCTGATGACTAGGGCTCTACTGGGCTCAAGTACTTTGGGCTCAAGGGTTAGTGGCAGTGGTCAGAGTGAGCAGGAACAGTCGGGAGCAGTGATCCACAACTTTTATTTTTTACTGTTAACAGCTCCACTACTTTTTGCAACCATTTTCCCCATTCCGGAACTGTTCTTTATGAAGTTTAAGCACACTTCCCCATTTTTCCACCTGATATCAGTTACAGCTAAACTGAAATCTATTTCAACTCAATCGGCTGTCGACCAGCATGACTGCAGTCCTTGTAAAATGTGTTGCATGTTGCTCCTTTCCTTCCTACTCTGTCAACCACCTGAGTCACAGTTCCACTACTTTTCTGCTACACTTCTATCACTAGTCAGTGGGGGTGGTGCAGCTAGGTTTGAATAGGAACGTCTAAGATTAGGACACAGCTGAAAGTAAAAACACCTAGGATTGAGACAGCTGGCAGGTGGGAGAAACCCCTACAGTTTGAGACACAGAATAGCTAATGCAGAGACACCCAGGTCTGTGATACCTGGATGGAGGGAGAAACATCTAAACAGGGACACAACAGTGAATGCAGTAACACCTAGGTTTGAGATACCAGGATAGAGGAAGAAATGCCTAAAACGGGTACACAACCAGTGATCGAAGAGAGGGGAGGCGGATGGGAGCAGTGCTCCTCTACTTTTTTTTGCCTCTTACCATTCCTGAACTTTTATTTTAAAAAGTAACCGCTCCGGAGCGCTCTTTTTTTATATTAAAAGTGTAGGTACGGCTGCGTAGGGAGAAGTCAATCGATCACAGGACAGGTGGTCTGCACGCAGGCTGCTGCTGCAGTAAACTAGATGGCAGACTGGAAGGCAGGCAGAGCCTTGGCCCACGCCTGCGCATTGAGCAGCAGTGCTGTTCATTTCTGCACGTGCCCTCAGTATGCGCAAGCGCCCGCCAAGCAGTGCAGTGACCAGCCAGGCTCTCGAGTCTTGTTGGACTCCAGGCATTTCTTTGTTACCTCCTGCCGCCGCTGCCAGCAGGTAGGTAATGAGGTGGTCCGACGAGTGGTGCGAGGCGGAGTGGCTCGGGACAGAGGGATAGTTCAGTGCCGCCCTTCTCTCCCGACCCCGAGCGAGCATATTTATTCTGCAGGGCAGGCCGGGATGAATGCAGGCGGGAGCCCGGTAAGGGAGCCAAGTGACTAGTGTGGGTCGGGAGAGAGGGACGGTTCAATGCGTCCCTTTATCCCAACCAGAGCATTTCATTTTTGCAGGGAATGCGGCATAGCTCTCAACTCACCCGCTTTTGGCGGGTGTCACCCGCCTTGAAAGCAGTGGAATCACCCGCCAAGTCCCTCATACGCCCATTCACTTCTATGGGCCTCTCACCCGCCAAAAAGAAAATCGGGGGTTTTCACCCGCCTTGCTGACAAAAAAGGTTGAGAGCTATGAATGCGGACTGCCGCAGATTTTCCAAGGTCAGGGACTGAGAGGGATGGTTCAGTTGACTATTCAGTCCACTAAACCGTCCCTTTCTCCCAACCTCGAGCAATAAGGCTCACTGGCGCCCGAACGTAATGATAATTAAAATTAAATATTTGCACCTCTGCCACATCCTGCCTTATGGGTTGGACAAGCTTCGATCCATTTTCAGAACACATTGCCAAAACCAAAACACACTGCAGACCTGCCACCTACCACATCTGCAAAGAAATTGCTCTGGAGTGGTGTAAATGGTGCCATATGCTGCCGGGGTATGCCCCTTGCTCCACGATTCACTGATTTTCCTACATTTTACTGTTACAAATCAAACACTGTCTGGCAGACTAACTATTCTGCTATCATATGTAAAAAAAAAACCTGAGCATATCACAGTGCTGTGCCGTGCAGCATTAGTGCATTATTGGTGCACCTTGTTGGAAACCACTGACTGGCCTTCCTTCACACAATCCCCAATGCGTATTGCTCTAAAGAAGGAACATCCTGCTCTGCTGCATACATTCTTTCCTGCACTTGGAGCCTGCTCCTGTATGTCTCTTAACTGTTGGAGTGCATCATATGGTGGATTTTCACACTACACTTGCTTGTGTTGCATCATTTTCTCTGTCAAGGGAAAGGCTGTTCCTTTTCAGTTTCATTTCTGAGTCCAATCCCTTTCCAGACGTCACCTCTGGGGGATTGCAGTGCAGCACTGCACTTTGTTATTGCTATTTCCTTAGGCAGTGTTATTGATCCTAGTTGGCATTTACAGATTGGCCCCACTGGTGCTCTCAGAAAACCTCTCCCCCTCCCCAGGCCTTCAACTATTATATACTACCTCAAATGCATCGCGGGAAAGTGTAGAAATGTTTACCCGCCTGTCTTCTGCTGTAGTACATTCGTGTTTTTGTAACTAGTTCAGCCACTTTTGCTGATAAGACCTTTGGCAATTGTCCATGTGCTATTGCTTCAAATGTGGTGCACGATGTATACATGGATTTTAATTCTCTTGTTTCATTCGTCATGCATAACCCATTCTGAATTTTGTAACAGCATTTCTTGTAAATCTTTCTCCGGTTTAGTAGCTGTCAGAATACAGACATGGTCCTCCCCAACTACCACACATGGCAGTAATTAGGGCCTGTCTTCTGCACTAAAAAACGGAAGACAGGCCCTCGCCTTGTTATTGGCACCAACAATGTTCTAGTTATTCTTGACTTTGCAAGTCAAAAGAACAATTTATAATATCAGCCTGGCTGTGGCTGCCTTTCATTGCTCTGTTTCCCAGAGTCACACTCACAGTCACCCTGAGACACGCTCTGCAGCCAGTGCCTTAGGGAACTTTGTCATCAGCAGCAAAGCCTTATGCATGATGGTCAATTTCCAACTGCAAGACCACCAGTTACCTTGCAAATCTGTGACTGACATTTTAAAGTGAGCAACACAATAAAGCACCCTTTGAAAATGTGCCTTCACACCCATAAATTCTAATAGCTTGATATGCTAAAAAGTAAAGTTTGCTTTGATGTCCTTAGTTGAATGTTCTTAAAACTATACATCATAACACGCTGGAGGTTTGTGACGAATCCCCAAACCTAAGGGAGTTTATTGTGAGTGTGTCTTAAAGCGCTGAAAATAAAGTGGGTAAATAGATATTTTTCCTTTTTCATTCAGGATATGGAAAATAAAAGATACACTGATATTATTTTGTCCCAATCTGCTGCTAAAAGCATTTACATGCTTGTGTGATGATTTACTATGCACTTTGTGTATTTTGCAAGTAAACTCTATAGGATGGTATTATTGTAGGTCTTGACACCCAAAACATACATATTTGTTCCATATTTGTTCCAAGTAAAGCATGGAAGAAGGTGGCCGTGCCCAAATTGCAGAGTGGGTTAAAATCCCTGCTTCACTGTTTAGCGTAAGTGTGTGATCCTGGGAATATAATCCAACATTTGAAGGGTTAGCCCTGCCCGAGATGTTAGTCCAGTTGCACCCCTATAGCACTCTCACACAACCCATTCTAAAAGGACAGCAGCCTACAAAACTGAGTACTTGCCTAAATAATGAAAGAACCCATCATTGAAAATGGATGACTGTCGTGATGTGCCAATGTGAGTCTCATCAACGTGCAAGCAGAATATGTTGCATCGTCCCCATTGCAGCAGGGCAGCCCATTACTTAAGAGCTACCCCAAACTGGAAGCTAATGGGCACCCTCTTTTATCCAGAACTTCTTGGTACTTTATTGGGACCTGCACAGTCGAAAGTAATTTACATGTACAATTTAGATATGGGATTTCAGCTGATGCTTATTTCATTTATTTATTCGTTTTTTTGTAACACACTTCATGCATTGTGTTGCTCCAGAGTGGATTGCTGGGAGAAGGGAGAGTTTCTGGGGTTGATTATTTGGGAGAGAATGTATTGGATGGGCGATGCAATCTGAATTGACAAAAGGTCAAAAGAGGGTAATGTGGCGACTGCAGATAATGTTTTGTAATCAAAGGATAGCTTCCCAATATGACCTGCACACACTTATATCCTTCTAAAGTTAAAACTAATGAGTATTTTTGAGTACAGTAATATTAATGTCATCCATTATTGTAGGATCTGGAAACACCCTAGGTTTCAACAGTCTATAAAAAAGCAGTATTATTTTTGTTACCTTAAAACATATTTCTTTTCAAGTTGCTGAGCTTTTGAAGCAGTCATTTGTTGGTATTTCACCAGTTTCCTACCCTAATGCAGAAAAACAAAGTTTAGTGGAGGGAAATATTTGTGGTTGCACATTGGAGTTCCTAAATAAAATGCATTGAGCTGTGACAGGGACAGCGTCAGGGCCTTTCAACCCTTTTGTATCAAGTGGGCCCCCAGCAACAGCCCCCATGTTTCCAGTCATCAGTTTTGTAACACTGCAATATATTCATTATGCTATTTTCATTCTAGCGCTTAAAATGTGCACATGCCTGCTAGTGTGAATGTGGATGAATATGTGTTTGCGTGGAAGGTTGGGGCTTAAGGCGGTATTGGTGCACTGAAATGTTTTCTCAGGTGGCATGGCGGGCAAAGCAAATAAGATTTATGCATCAAGATGAAACATTTCTTATGAATTGCATTTTATACTGGCGCAAAGCCAAATTAAGTGTTCGTACGTGGCAAATCTGGAAAGGTTTTCTTACTATGGCATGGCATGGCATTTTGAACTGTGTTGAGAGGGCAACGCCATCTTTAAGTGTATTCATAATGTGGGTGGTGTGGGCATTTGTAATTTGTTCTTCCAGCATGGACATGTTTAATTACTGTGACATGCCACTTTAAACTAACGTTAAGGGCAGAGCCAACATGATGACCGTTTTCTACGTGGCCTCCTCAGCCAACACTATGCAGCCAGTCAAGACATGTTTCAATTACCATTATGGACATATTTTCCTAAAGTACCTTTACTGGTAATATGGTCAAAGCAAACACTGGTACATTCTTACGTGAAAAAACGAGCATGTATTGGTTTAACCAGCCTGGACATGTATGGGCGCACTCAGCATGAAAGAACTTTTTTTTACAATGGTATAAAATTGCATTTTAGTGGGAAAAGGCGTCATGAAAATGTGTTGGGAAATGCTATTGTGCACTGTTGGTGACTCAGCATCAGATTGATTTTTCATGACTTAGGGCCTCATCACGACTTTAGCGGTAACCCTTAAATCCGGTGGTCGCGCTATTACTGCCGGATTTAAGTGTCTGCCAAATCAGGACTTCGGCGGATTTTGCCCAGCTCTGAGCTGGGGGGAAATCTGCCGAAAATTCGTGCTATTACCGCCGGTGGGAAATCCGCCGGCGGTAAGAGCGTGAAAATTCCCCATTGATCCCAATGGGGAATGGGGCATTCCCGAATGGGCTCAATGGGGAATGGGGATTAACATTACCACCAAACTCGTGATCCGGCGCTATTAGCGCAGGGGAGTTCGGCGGTAGGGCTAATACCGCTGGCGGTAATACCGCTGGTGTTACCGCCAAAGTCATGATCAGGCCCTTACTCTAGAAATCTGTTTGTAAACAAAATCCATAACTCCACTACTATTTTTCCCCCACTTCGACCAATGGACACAACAGTAAATGCAGTAACACCTAGGTTTTGGGATACATATGAATGCCTAAAATGGGGACACAACAGCAAATGTAACTAAATTAAGTGGCTGGTGCACAGCAGTGGTGGGACTACTACTTACTAGCTAGATAACTAGGTAATTTAGGTGTGAAGTTTCATAGGGGTTTAGGAATACGGTAATTGCTGTACTCTCCATCCAGACCACCCTTACCCTGTTAGTGGCTTTCCAGGCGAACATGAACAAGGGAAATCCCACCACCCCATATTTCACTAGGCAGAAGAAAGTTAAGACAAATTCATGTCTACTCACCATTCCAACCAAACATGATCAGTGCCTTCCTCAATAAAACCTACATCCAACAGAAGCATTTAAAAGATAACCTTTGAAGAATGACAATGTCACCTCTGCATGCTGAATGTGTATGTGATGTTTAAAAACATCACATACACATTCAGCATGCAGAGGTGACATTGTCATTAAAATGTAGTGCGTAGAGGCACGCAGTTGCGGCAGATACTGAAAGTGATTTACTGCAGTGATTTAAGTGAGATCGGAAATTAGGAGGGACTGGAAATGGGGTGCAGCCAAATTGTACTGGGTATTGCCTAAAGGAGGCAAGTGACTTAGGTAAGGGCTACTTGCCCTAAACTTTAAGTGCCAGGCTATTATGCAAGTCTATGCAAAAACAACGAGCATAATCACACTTGGCACTTACGGGGTTAAGGGTGGGGAATGACACACAAACCAAAGCTTTCACCCACACATCATTCATGCAACTCCTTGCTTGCACCCATTCACAAAAACAAACGCTGACATACATACAATCCATACATGCATACAAAAATAATTTACCCACGTGCACCTTACACATGCACCCGTACTCCCAGGGGGAGGTCTGGGTGGCCCCTCCCCTCCTCAACGTAAACCCGCTGACTGACAGGAGAGGAGTCCTCCTCTATTACTCAACATGTCTATTCTGCTAGCGCAATAAAGCGAGTCAGAGGGGCCAGTCTTGTGACGCCCGCCGCATCACATTAACATGTGTTGCGTTGCGTTTGTTGTGGCCCGTAGGCTCCAGAACAAACAAACAAAAGCAAATGCATAGCAGAGGACGCACTCCTCTTCAGATGCATGCAGAACCAGAGGCGTTGCTAGGTGGGGGACTGTGGGGGCGATAGCCCCACGTCTTTTGGTTGTAGCCCCAAATAGAAGCTCAGGAGCTACATCCAAAGGGCTAGCTAGCCCCCAGTCTCGACAGTCCCGACATTAGTGTAGCCCCGGATCTTTTCCAGACCTAATAACACCCCTGTTCAGAACAGTCCTCCGTGGAAATAAAGCACAGGGGGGAGGGACTGTGATGCCTGACACTCAAGGGAGGGGTTGGCCTGCTACTCAGACACTTGTCCCTCAACCCTAGCCCATAGTGGCGAGCCACCACTGGCTACAAGTGATGGACTGAGTGAACCCTGGCAGCGCCCTTACTCAGGGATAGTTATTGGAGACATCCGGGCTGTGCCCTAGCTATACCTGGTCCACTTAACGCCCTGTTTATTGGAGAAGAATCCGGTTGTGCAGTGTCACACTAGGCTATCAAGGACAAAAGCCAGCATTAAAAGAACTCCCTCTCCTAAATCCACAGTCGACAAAATATAGCCACCAAACCACATGTCGTCCCAAAATGGCAAGGCATGCTCTGAAAGCGACCCGGCACGTGAAATGGGTTGCAAAGTTCACTCATTAAAAAAAACCTGGGACCAACAAGTGGAGCCTCCACCTCTTAAAGGCGATCAACAAGTACAGGTGCAACTGGATGGGAGTGAAATATGAAGGTAATGATTCCTCTTTTGGAGTGGCGACAGCGGGCTGAAGGAGCAGGTTCAGCTGTGTGGACCTGCATACACTTGCAATGCAGCTGCTCGGTCTGGTCTTGCCTAGACAGTCTAGCTGTCCTCCTCTATGCCCCTGGCTCTTAGTAGAGGCCTCCGGGAGAGGGATGCCGCTCCTCCCACTCTAGCTCCACCTTAGAAGCAGAGGAAATACATCTAGGAGAAGATAACCTCTGTTCCCCTTCTCTCGTCTCCCTTAATGTCGAAGAGCTTAAGAGGCATATATTGGGCCAAAAAGGCTATTTGTTTAAAAGCAGGACAGCTGCGGCCGTGACGCAGCATTTTGGTTAAAATACAAACATCCCTCTTTAGATCAGTCAGTGGCATGGTCTGAAGCCTGCGTCTCCGAGGAGCATGGTGTCAAATGGTTTTGGTGTGTGTTAGGCCTTTTCCTCCCCTTTCCTTCCTTCTTATGAGGAGAGGAGGAGTGGGCGTAATAAAGAATGAATTCCGCAAATCTGCTTGAAACGTGTTTAATATAGTTTTGGAACACATAACTCAGCACGCTCAGGCTGGAGGAGAGGCTATTCCCAAACCCTAGGTAAATAACGCATCTAAGGACGTGCATGCCATGAGTATACACTGCCACACTTTCAGAAGGCTGCTATGGATAGAGTACCACCAAGGGAAAGGCACTAAAAGAAGCGTGGCCCAGTTTCCCAAAGCATGGGCTATAAAGATAGACAGGTTGCTGACGGTGAAGAGGGCTGCCTGCAGTTTCCGTGTTTCCCCGTATATCAAACCCCACAAAATACTGAACCCACAGGTGCCAACCTGCCTGTGGTCCTTTCTGGTTCCAGGACTAAACTTAATTCTTCCTCAGCTGGGTCCAACTCTGTCAAAGTCTGTGGTACTCTGGGGGCCTTCCTGCCCTACAGGACTGTCCAGTGGTACACAGGGAGGGACACAGATTCTCACTTTTTGGAGGACTTGAGCAGTTCTGTCCCCTCAATGCCCCAGTCTTCTATCAATCTTACACTTCCAGCATCATATATGGTCGGGGAAAGGAACTTCTGCAATGAGTCAGCCAGGAAGGAGTTTGGAGATCTTGGGAATGAGCTGGGCATGCAAAATAAGGAAGGTGCTGTGCTTGTATCTGATGCTTTTGCAGCTCTTACCTGATCTGGGATGGAGCGGGTCTGTGTTCTCTTGTTCTGGCCCATTGAACATTGGGGGTGGCAGTAGGTCTGCCCTTCTGGGGAAACTGGATCGGGTGACTTTCATGAGGACGGGAGTAGCCAGTAGTTGGGCTGTGTATGTGAAGGTGATGTTGGTTCTGCGTGAACGGTCAGAGATATGAGGCGGACCACTTTGTGAAGATTTAACAAAAGATGCCATTTTATTAACACACAAGGTTGGATACACGTCTCACTATCCTTACCCTGGCAAGGATTTCCCTGCCTAAAATAAAATAAAGGAAACACTATAACAAAAGGTTTCTGTCCCTCGCGTGTATACACACAATAACAACAAGGTGATCTATGGCAGTTCCAGTATACCAAATATAGCAGTTACATTCGCAACCTGATACCTTTCTCTCCTTATAATCTGGGTGAATTCCCCTTCCCCATTTTCCAGCAGGTTCTATCCAACAGTTCCAAAAGGATAAGGAAATCCTGTCTTGTAACAAAATTCCAATTCAGTACTTTTGATTCCAATTTGACAACAAAGCTTTCCAACTTGAATTTCAGAAACAGTTCAAGAATGTTCAACAAGGATGCTCAAAACAACATCATCTCATAAGCCAAGGACATTTCCATTGTTCATTGGGATCAATAAAAGATGTCTTTGTCACGAAAGTTCTGCAACAGTTCACAAACACTTGTTTTAACATGCTAGATGATCCTGCAACAGTTCACACAACATTTGCTTCAGCTGTTTTAATGTGTCAGGATGATTCTGTAGTAGTTCACAAAAACACCTTAGTGGTCCTGCTACTTCGTCTTCAAGACTTTTAACCACACCACAGTACTTTGATAACTTCCACCTGATCCACTCACCTGCCAGGCCTACTACTACTACAAAGTTATCTACCCTGGTGTACTCACCTGCCAGGAGAGAATAAAACCACTAACTAAAAGTACTTCTGTGGTAAAGGTTAGCTTCAAACAGGTTAGCAGAATCTTTTGTTCTACAACAGCAAGTTTAAGTATTTCTTCTCTGGAAACAAGAAACACACTGGTACTATTTATTAAACTCTTGTGATTGCCACATGCAATGCAGGCTACTCTCTACTCCTCTTGAATGCCCTCTATCCAAAAGGCAGCCCTCCTACTATTCTTGTCTCCCCACTTCCACATTCACCAAATGCTGACAATGATATGATATGGCATTTGTAACACGCCTTTGTAACACGCCTATACACAAGTGTTTCAAGGCACAACAATAATTCTCTCTCACTCATATACTACTTTGGCAATGTGGGTTTAAGCCAGTTCTTCTGAGGACCTCCTTTACATGTGGGCAATATATTTTTCTTAATTGCCCTCTTTTGGCTTTGGCAATGTTGTTTCATTATATATTGTCTTGGTATGAATCTTTTTTGGCTTTGACAATAGTTGTTTGTACTGTTTTCTATGATTATTGCCATCTCTTGGCGCTGGTCTTTATTCTGCCCCCACATAAATGCAATCATACCCTTGTGGTCTGATTGTTACATTCTGCTTCTGCGACTTGCTTCATATTAAGTCAGCTTGGTTTACAACAAGATAATTAATCTGCTTTATGTCAATTCGGCTTTCAAAACAATGTTTCTTTTTCCACTTCACTCTGCTTATATTCTTTTTGTGCTTAAGGCTCCTGAACTTGGCCAGCGGGCAGTTACCCAGTGCTCTGGTGTCACACACTTCAGAAAGAGTTATATCACATATCTCAACTTGACTGAAGGCTAGTTAAGGTATCACAACTGCCCACACCATGCTGACGTTGCCTATCACTGTAAATTATAGCTGAAACTGAACTGTATATAATTGAATTGTATATTATCTGAACATTTATACCATATTCTGCCCTGTAAGTCATTTTACCTGTACATTTATGTTGTTATATTGTGAACTACTTTGAAACTTTGTAAGCCTTGCACCTTCTTATTTGCTGCGCCCTGTTACCTTTCAGTTTGGTGCGCATTAGTAATAAACAAACAAACAATCTATTTGTAAAGTCACCGGGTCTGGCATGCATGTCCTTTCGCCTTGCTGCCTCCAGGTCCTCTGTTTCTGCTTTCCTGCGTGGCCCGGCAGCCTCTCTTCTTCTCCTCTCTCCCACGGCTCTCCGGTGCTCGCCTGCCATCAGAGCCCGACTGACACTTGGGAAAGCTTTCAAATTGCATGCTTCTGGCTGCATGACCTCTGCAGCTGCGGTCCTCAGGGGGAAAGCCATCACTCCCAAGGCTTCCACTGAGCATCCTCTGCAATCAACGTCTCGAGCAGCAGAGACCCTCCCAGGACCGGCATCCATTTGGTACACAACAGTGGTCCCAGCATCTCTCCTCTCATTTAAATTCTGCTGCCATGTGGAGGTGTCACAACCACTCCATCTCCTGCTACTGCTACTGCTCCTCTTTTCTATGGCCTGAACCTGATGAGGGGCCTTTTATGCCTCCCAATCTCCATCAGGTGTGGGTCAGTACCACTAATAAGCTGCAACTTGCTCTCTCGTACCTCTGCAGCCCTCTTCCTCACCCCAGTACTTTGGGCATTGTGGAACCTGGAGTCAATATCAGCTTTTCTAACAGAGATATCAATACCAAGTTCATTTCTCGCCTCACTTATTTTCCTTAAAAGAGTATTATAAGGATGAAATGAAGGATTTTGCTTTACAGAGGAATGAGGATTGTCACTGTCTAAATTGGCAATATCTAAAGGTGCATCTCTAAGATTCCCCTGGGAGTCATAGGAGCTTTCATCCTATTAATGTCAGTGACTTTAAAGGGAGTATTCTTACTGGCAATACACATATGATTGCTTTCACCCACATTCAGGTAGCTTGGGGAACTAACTGCTCTCTCGGACAGCAAGCCATTACATATTCTGGCATCAATGATGTCTCCTTCCTTGGGGAAGACAAATACTGTGTCTCACCCAACGGAGTCCTCTTGTTCCCCTGGGGCCCTTCTCCTCCCAGGTGATCCTCCAGGCTAATACCACCCCTAGGGTCAGGAAGCGTCTGCTGTTCCCTGTTCATCTGGGAGGAGACCTTAGGTGAGGTTTTTGTGAGGACTCTGCAGGATTCATCAGAGCTCTCACACAAGGGTTTATGCACAGCAGCAGAGCACAAGCCATTTGCCATAAATTGGGAGCACATTCTTATTATTATTGCTGATGTATACAGTGCTTCATGATGAACCCCTGCAGCTTCTAAGCACTCGAACTGGGAGTAAACTCAAATAACACAGCACTCTCCTGTTCCGCGGCCAGCAGTATTGTCCCTGAGCTCATACTTTGTGGCCATGTTCATGGTCAAGAAGTCGATCTTCCCTTGAAAAGGAGAGCAGGGAAGGAATTGGGCAAGAACAAGACGGGGCTGAGCACCGGCAGAAACTGTCTTTTCTGACGCTGATGCCCAATAGGACCTATGTGTGTGTTATATCAGTATACACGCATTTCACAGCAGTATTTGTCATCGCGTGTTTTTTCATCGCCATATTTATTTTTAAAAAAAACTCATCGTTTTTTAAAATAAAAACCCCCCCAAAAAAAATAAGAAAAAAAAAGATGAGTTTTTCGAAAAGAAAACAGCAATGAAAAATACCGCGGTGAAATAACGTAGAACCGTTATATCCGCCTTGCCTCCCGCTACGCAGTGATGCAAGGCGTTCTCAATAAAAGCCCCGCCCCTGCTCCGTGCGAGCAGTTCCAGGGCAGGACACCAACGCACGTGTGTCTGTGTATTCACTGCTCCCGCTGGAGCTGCGCAGCGGGGCCTTGCTGCCCAAAGCCTTCACCTCCATTCTCCCGCCGACGCCTCGGTCGGGAGTTTGGAACACAAAACTGGTGACGAGGAAGCGATATAAAACGGCACACCCCAGCATACACAGCCCAACGGCAACATTTTTGGAAGCGCGGTGGGGGCACCCAAACCCCCACCTGAAATTCTTTTTTAAAAGAATACAAAAAAATGTCATTCTCCTCAAGCATCCGAAGCAGCCCACACAGCACACGCTTGGATGGCAACTGATCTGCCCACACCTACGGCCACAAAATCCAGCACGGGAAGGCCTGAACACCATCGGGCGGGCAGTTTGGGGCCCCACAGCCAGTAGAAGAAGCAGCCTTGTGCCCAACACATGGACACACGACGGGGAAGCCAAGAGGAATCGCCCACAGCTTACCAAGGTGAGGGAGCATTGTCACAAGTGCGCACTGACAGACGCCAGATCCACGAAGTATGGCAACAGGCACGTCCACTCACAGGCCCGGCACGCCCTCCAGAATAGCAGCTTACCTGTCACCGTCCACGCCGCAAGCACGCCCGCAAGGAGGGACAACCATTGCAACCAACCCTTTTGATCCATACACCGACCCATCATTAGTTGGCACACAATGGCAGTTGTGGATACAAAAATTTGAGATGGCCATGGAGTGCAAAGACATTACCACATCAAGGAATATGTGGTCACACCTCCTACTTAATGTCGGGGATGAGGTGCTATGCATTTTCAATTCCCTCCCGATCACGGACGGCCTCGACGTTTACCAACAAACGAAGGGCGCCCTGACGGCCCACTTCATGCCCCAGCTCAATCCAGACTATGAAACATTTATATTCTGCACCACCATCCAGATGGAGGACGGGACACTGGATGCCTATCACACCAGGCTCCGGAAACTCGCGATCTCATGTGAATTCACTGACATTGAAAAGGAGATCCGACGCCAACTCATAAACGGGATACACTCAGAGAAGTTAAGGAGGATGGTGCTAAGCGAAAAAGGAATATCCCTGACCAGAATCCTGGAACTTGGCCGCCAGAGGGAGTTGGCACATGCCAGGGCAGCACACATGGGCATGACCCTACAGAAACTACAGCCGGCTCTCACGATGGCAACCGTGGTCCAAATCACGAATCGCAAATTCACGAGGGACAAGGCCAGTGGAAACAGCATGCACCCCAGATGGTAACACAGAATCCCAGGACCCACGGAATGCGGGTGGTGCGGAGGGCCTCGCCATGGATGACACAACTGCCCGGCCCAAGGTACCACATGCGGGGCATGCGACAGGAAAGACCACTACGCAAAAGTGTGCAGATCGTTGGGGGTGCCACAACAACAACCACAAGCACCCCAGGACACATATGCAGGAAAGAAAAAGAAACAGGCCAGCGCCCGCCACGTCGAAACCGCAAATTCGTCGACCGAGGAGGAAGGGGACCATGTGACACACACCCAACAAGAAGCTGCAAACGACCAATGGAAAAAAGCAAAGAAAGTATACCTTGTTTCAGCACTAAACTATGGAAGCACAACACCCAAAGGAAACTGCGAAGGCGAAAATGCCAAGTAGCGATCCAAGGGCAAGACACGCAAATGACTATAAACACGGGGGCGCCCGTCAACGTCATGCCACTGACCGCATTCAGAAAACTACGGCCCCAACCTGCCCTGAAATTGACGGAAACGCTACTGTTTGCATATGGGTGCAAGACTCCACTGCCCATAGTAGGCAGATTCCGAACCACACTCAGCAAGGGTGGAAAATCACTGCAGTCAAAAATGTACGCGGTGAACGCAGGCATCGAGTGTCTAAGCTTCATATGCAGAGTGACCGATTCACAAGACGTCGACGACATTCTCAAGAAATACCCGAACCTCCTCAAAGGGATTGGATGCCTCAAAGGGAAGTCAATCAAGCTGCACATCGATGAGTCTGTCCAACCGCGAGCAGTGCGACACCGGAGAATGCCGTTCCACGTGCAAAACCAGGTGGAAAAGGAGCTTCAGGCACTTGAGAAAGCGGGCATCATCGAGGAAGTGACTGGGCCTATGCCGTGGGTGTCATGATGCCTGCCTCCAAGGAGCCAAACCAGGCCTGGCACCCTCAGAGACAGACACCATGCATTCAAGGGAAGTCCCAGCAGCCCCAGATGGGGGCCCTTTGGACTCAGTCCTGGCGCCGCTGGCGTCAGGCTCATAGGGAAAATCAGTCCTGGCGCCATCGGCGCCAGGCTCATACAGGAGTAGGTTGGGAGTAGTGCTTGGTGTAAACTTACCTGTGCAGACCATGCTGCAACTTCCAAGACTGGAAGGAACTATTTTTCTAGGGACTACTTGATCTCTAGGGTGTGACCGGTGGAGGAATACATATTTCTGGGGGAGGGAAGAATACATACCTGGAACTACTTGAAAGGCTATTTAAGCCGCACCCAAGCAGCAGACCACGCTTCGCGTTGTTCTGCACTTAGCAGCTGGACGCTCACCGTGCCTGCTCCTGCCTTGGTCCTCCATCACGCCTGCCAGCATCCTGGAAACACCTAAAGAAGAAAAGGGAAGAGAACAGGTGAAAACAAGAACCTTACCTGATACATCTGCACTCCTGATTCTGCACGCCGACGATCCTGCAAAGAAGGCAAACATTTTAAACGCGCATCGCGTCGCGCGCAGCACGCTGCATTTCACTCACCTGCACGTGGTGTTTTTTCGAGTCCTGCGACATCCATCCGGAGCTTCCACCGCCATCCAGCACCTATTGGAAGGAAGGAGAAAGAGATGTGAGAAGGGAAACACAAATCTAAGTAGAACTTACCTGTGGTTCAATTCCCTCTCCGCCTTCGGGTTTGTGCCATACCTTCGGCATCTCAGCACCCCGGCCCCTGAGGGGAAAAGAAACAGACATTGTATTAGTGAGAGCATATGAGAACATTAGCAATACGCTCACTCAAGACTTACCCATTTGCAAGAGAGACACAGCAGCTCTTTTCGGGTCGGCGCCTTAACTCCGGCATTGCCGTACCCAGGCCCCTATGGGGAAAAAGACATTGGACATTAAAGGAGATACTTAAAACTGCAAAGGAATCTCTCATCGAATTCTTACCAGAATTTGGCTTCATCCAAATCGCCTGCAGCCCGGAATCTTCTCCAGCACCTGCGAAAGAAAAGAACAGATGAGTGAATATAAACCCAAACTTGCCATAAACATTTGCGGTACGACGGGAATGGACAAACTAGTTTAAACTCATCAATCCAGTGAAGTAACTGGAATCACAACGCGCCCCTGCATCAGAAGCAGGATGGAGAGCTCGTCATTTTGGTCTCTAAGGTGAGTCTTCGCAGGGAATCCCAAAAGGATTTCACGGAGGGAGAGAAGGGAAGTGGGAGGTCGGAACATCACCCGCAGACTATTAACCCTTCCTTTTCACACACAGTGGGATATTCCTCTGAGCCAGAAAAACCAGGTTGGGGAATCCAGTCCATTCCATCTTCCGGGTCTTACGCATCTCTGCAGAAGAGGTCAAAGCATTCCCAGCCACGCCCGCGCCTCCGTGGGAGCCAGGTGAGCGTTACAGTGGGTGTCAGAAGCCCATGCCGTGGGTGTCAGAAGCCCAAACAACCCGGGAAAGTGAGAATATGCATTAACATGCGCCTCCCCAACGCGGCGATAAAACGGGAGCGTCACATCACCCCGACCCTCAATGAAATAGTAGCAGACCTCACAGGATCCAAGATATTCTCAAAGGTTGACCTGAACGCCGGATATCACCAACTGAAACTACACTGTGATTTCCGGTACATCACGACATTCTCCACTCACATCGGCCTACGCAGATACAAGGGGCTCAGCTTCAGAATCTCCTCGGCGGCCAAAGTTTTTCTGCAAACCATCGAGGAGGTGATACGCGACATTCCGGGGGTCCTAAACGTCAGTGATGACATTCTCATTCATGCAGAAAATAAGGAAGAACACGTACGAAGGCTTCACATGCTACTCAGTAGGTTAGAGAGTGCTGGTTTGACTATTCACAAAGAGAAATGCGAGTTCCTAAAGGAAGAGATCTCCTTTTTTGGGTACACTTTCAAGAGTGCTGGCATTTCGGCGGACCCCCAAAAAGTAGCTGACATCCAGGCTGCCTCACCCCCCCACCACACCAACGGAGGTTTGCAGTTTCCTAGGAATGGCTACCTACTGCGGAAGGTTCATCCCGAACCTGGCCACACTATCAGAACCCCTTCGAGAGCTCACGAGGGCCAGCACGAAATGGGTTTGGGGGCCCGCCTGCTAAGAAGAATTCGAACACATCAAGGCATCACTCTCGGGAGACACAACGATGGCATATTACGACCCTGCACTGACAACCGAACTGTATGTTGATGCCAGCCCTGTGGGTCTGGGAGCCATCCTCATACAGGTGGCTAACACAGGAGAATCGATGCCGATTGCCTATGCATCCCGACGGAACAACGGTACTCCCACATCGAAAAAAAGAGGCGATCGCAGTACTGTGGGGCTGCTGCCATTTTCATCTATATCTATACGGCCGAAAGTTCAAGACCTACACCGACCACAAACCACTACTCCCGATCTTCACAGGCACTTCATCACACCACCCTGCCAGGATTGCAAAGTGGCTTTTACATCTACAACAATATGAATTCGAGTTAGCATATCAGCCAGGCAGTGGTAATACGGCGGATTTCCTGTCGAGACACCCAAGAGCAGCCACACCGGTGGAAATACACATGGCAGAGGAGACGGAGGAACACATTTGCCAGGTGGTACACACTATGAAGCCAAGAGCCATCGGAATAGAAGACATCGTAGAGGCCACGCAAAGTGACCCATGTTGTGATCTGGTGAAAGACACAATCATCTCCGGGGAATGGAAGTCTTTCCTACGGAACATCCACAACAGAACAGCGGAAGCCAAAGAATTCCTCACAGGGATCTTCAGTCACACAGGACCTGTCCATCACAGAAGAGGGGCTCATTCTACGAGGGACCCGGATCGTCATCCCTGCAAGCCTACAGGACAAAGTAGTGGCGCTGGCGCATGAAGGTCACCAGGGGATGGTGAGGACCAAGGCCTGGTTAAGGCACCGCGTCTGGTTCCCCCACATAGATGGAAAAGTCGAGCAGCTAGTCAACACCTGCCTCCTATGACAAATAACGGGGGTGCCGCCCAGTCCCGAGCCCATCCTATCAGCGGAGCGAGGGTCCGCTAGATGGGACGCCATCAGCATAGACTTCTGCAAACTACAGGAAGCACATACCTATTGGTGGCGATTGATGACCACTCCAGGTACCCTGAGGTCAAAATCGCCAACTACACGGTAGCGGGGGGGCAATCGAGAAAATATTCGCAACGCATGGACTTCCAAGGAGGATTAGGAGTGACAACGGCCCACCGTTCCAAGGAGAGGAATTCAAGAAATACCTCACGGAACTCAACTTCCGCTACCACCACATAATGCCGAGTTGGCCGCAAGCCAATGGCGACATTGAACGTTTCATGCGAACAATGAACAAAGTCTTGCGCCTGTCGCGCGTTAACGCAAGCCCCTGGAGAGTGGACTTATACTGATTTCTAAGGAACTACAGGGTAACACCCCACAGCACAACGGGAATACCACCGGCAGACATGATGTATGGAATGATCATCAACTCATCCATCCCGCACCATCCGAGCATGAGCACAGACACGTATGACCGTGAACACACCGAACTAAGGAGGACCGTGGCAAATGCACACATGAGTAACAAAAGGAATGCCAAGAGGTCCCACCACCGAGTTGGTGATCAAGTGGTCATGGTGAGGAACACATCGAAATCGAAATTAGACACCAATATACGACGCCGTCCCATGGACTGTAAACCAGAGGCACGGCACCATGATAACAGCCAAGAGGGGACAAAGACAAGTAACGAGAAATGCATCTTGGTTGAAGGCAGTACCAAAGGATCTATGGAAGGACGGTGAGCCGCAACCGGAGGAAGAGAGGACCCACCCATGGGGAGGGACATGACCACCCGGAAGGTGAAGCGACCATGGACGACAGAATGGAGGAGCCGCCGAGTGAATCAGAACTGGGTGAGCCGAATAATGAAGGTGAGCAACCCGATGGGAGCCAGGGGTTTGCACCCAGAGGTGGACGAAATAGTTTAAGAACTGCACCCCGGCCAGACTCAGAGACTATGAGTGGTAGAAGACCCAATCGAGAGACTACCTAACTCCCTGGTTAGAACAGTTTGCCCAAGTAATGTTTATTGCTAAATGTTTTGTTTAAAATAAAGGAGGAATGTTATATCCGCCTTGCGTCCCGCTACCCAATGATGCAAGGCGTTCTCAATAAAAGCCCCGCCCCCGCTCCGTGCGAGCAGTTCCGGGGCAGGACCCCAACGCACGTGTGTCTGTGTATTCACTGCTCCTGCTGGAGCTGCAGAGCGGGGCCTTGCTGCCCAAGGCCTTCATCTCCATTCTCCCGCCGACGCCTCGTCGGGAGTTTGGAACACAACAGTGTGCATGGTGCACATGGCCACACACACAGAAGGAAGGGTGCGAGTGCTGGAGACAAGGTGAAAAGGAGCAGAGTGGAAGTGAAGCTTGAGTTCGTAGCAGGCACATGTTTTCTATGTTCTCCAAAGGAAGATTCCTGTTTGCGCGAGGAGGAAACTTGTTATGGTGCCTGTCACTCTGATGAAACCGTTCCTGCGCACTTTCTCCACACCTGAGCGTCCTATGCACCAAGAGGGAAGAAACCAAAACTACCACAACTGAAGACGGTTACCTTGTGGGGCTGGAGGGCCACGTTGCCAGCGTGAGGGACAGTTGCATCTATGTTTGCTTATCAAGAGGACCATACACGGTGTTGTTTACGATTATTGAAAAATTGGTTATGCTGGATGCACATTTTAGCATCGAATATTTTGTAACAGACCTTTTCACTTGTTCTTTTAAATTGTAAGGAAATATTGAAAAGGGAAAAGGAAAGCATGACCACGCAATGCCCAGGCTGCTTATTTCCAACAGTACATTTCACCAGACTCCTCGGAAAGTGGTCCACCTCCCTGCACAGTATCAATGCCACCAACTTGAACTGGGAAACGCCCTGCAACAGCAGCTGCTCATAAACTGATACCAAAGAGCACCACTGCAGATACTGAAAGACCTTTGGACCTTGTTAACCACCTGGCCCTGCCTTTGTTAATCTTCCGATGCACTATTGCCACATTCTGCCTTTTAGCAAATGTGCACAGCAGCTATGACTTTGACCCTCTCAAAGGTGTGCCGCACAAACGGGCTCAAGAAATATAGATGTGTGTTGGATTGCAAAAGGTTCTCTGTTGGCAAAAATGTCCCAGCCTCATTAAAGTTATTTATGCAGGTTTCATGTAAACAGTTGGACATTGGTTGCCCCTGTGGAAGGCTTTATGTGTTTATATAAGACATACCATATGGGTTGGCCCTAAGATTTGCAGGGCCCTGGGGGACAAAAGATATACGGGGACTCTAATTTGCGCATGTAGTGACATCACAGAACACGTCTTTAATACTCAAGGGGATCTTGGAAATGTACATTTAAAGAGGTTGCCAGAAGTAAGCCAAGAGGCAAACTTTGTGCAGTCAGTGTATATGAATGGTCCCTGCTATATGCGGCAATACCATGAATAGGGCTTTTTTGAAGTAGTGGACAGTGTGAGCTGATTCCGTTTTGGGGACTATTAACTTTGGTAGATAAGTCTCAGCACACTTTGGTTAAGTGGCGAGGCTGGAATTTGAGAAACACATGAACTTCAACACATCTACCAGCTGTAGTTTGTAAGCATTTTGTTTGTGGCCGGTTCTGTGGCAACTTTGTGATTGTGTTTTGCCGAAGTTAAGTGTTGATCTTGGAGCAGATTCATAATTGCTCTTATTTTTATTGTGTACATATTTTACCATTTTATCCAAGCTAGCTATATGATAATGATGTGTTATTTATATAGCGCCTACATGCCTTACATAGAACATATTTGTATGCAATATCACCCAACTGAAGTTGGTACTCATTTATCGACATCGAAGAATTAACGTCTGAGGTGGGCTTGCTGGGATTCGAACCTGAGACCTGCAGATCATAGCATAGAGTGCTCAACCCCCTGAGCTATCTTCCAGCATGCTTCAGACGCACAAGCTAGCAGAGATGACTATTCTTCCTGTCAAAAGAAATTGATAGGCAAGTAATGCTCATTCTTTTTTTCATAACATAAGGTGAGTTGCATACCTATTGTGATGGTCGGGAGGGGCCGCTGTGTCAGGAGGGCCCCTCCGGTGTATGTGGCCTGCGCGCAGCAACGCCGCGCAGGAACAGACACGGAGGCGTCTGCTCGTTCCGGCGCTCCGGCTCCAACTGCCGGGCGCCGCCTTTATTCTTTACTGCGCATGCGCCGGCTTGCAAGCCGCGCATGCGCCTTCGGTGTACTACGTACACAACATCCCTCCTTTTCCCCCTCAAACGACAAAACATTAAACATGGGGCCAACGTGGCACAAACATTATATACTTAGCAGACTTTTGTTGCTCAGGTCGCTGAGTCCATGATAAAGTCTTGGAACCTTTGTGGAGGGCAGCGCCCCTCTCTGCGGGGGTACCTGGGCGGTCCCATTTCGACATTCTCTGGTTCCGCAGGGTCTCCGGGCGTGTCAACGTCCTCCGGTGGCGCGTCTGCCGCTTGCCTTTGGCCAGGGCCCGGTTCCTCTCCAGAGGTTGCTGGTCCTATGCGTTTGAAGAAGGACGCGTTTCTGGTCACTGTCCCACGCGCGTTCGCCGCTGTGACCATGGATCCCTTGACGTGGGTGACACCCATCGGGTGTGTCTCATATGTCATTGAGAGTTTCCCCTCTGGCTTCCTGTTTCGGACCAGGACGGTGTCTCCTACCGCTATCTCTTTTTCCGACAGCCTCCGCCTCATTGTCTCCTTTTCGTTCCTCGCTGCCCTGTCCGCTGCCACTTGTGTGTCATCAATCACCCCCGGACGTCGCTCTCCTGCTTCCGGTATCAGCCCTCTTGGTATGCGCTTGAATAGGGCTTCAGCGGGCGCGATTCCGGTGGACTGATGTGGGGTGGACCTGTACTCACGGAGGAATTCGATCAGATTATGGCGCAGGTCTTCCCCTCCATTGACGGAGATGCGAAAAATTTTATTAAGTGTCCGCATGAACCGTTCAACCTCTCCATTGGCTCTTGGCCACAGTGGGGTCACTTTACGGTGTTTGATGCCTCGTTCAGCGCAGTATCTGGCGAAACGCTGCCCTTGGAAAGGAGCGCCGTTGTCAGAGCAGATCTCGAGCGGGAAGCCGTGGGTGGCGAAAATTTTGTCCATGGCCAGGATGGTGTGATCGCTGGCGGTGGATTCTACGAGCTCCACCTCGGGGTACCTTGACCACTGGTCTGTCACCACTACGAAGTGTAGGCCTCTGCCGGTCGAACCGAAGTCTGCGTGGACGGTACCCCACGGCACGTCGCTCCGTGGCATGGCTTGGATGGGTGGGCTCTTTTCTGCCGGACTCGCAGCTTGGCAAGGTATGCATGCCTTTACGAACTCGGTCACTCGGTGTTCCAGGTCGGGGAACCAGACTTTCAGCCTCAGGCGCGCCTTCATCTTGGCCATGCCTTGATGGCCTGTGTGGGCTAGCTGGAGGGTTAGGCCAGGCTCCCTCAACACCTGCCTCCGGAGTTTACCGGAGCTGCACCCCTGCAGCAGTTGGTTGCGGACCATCTCCTCTTCGTCGGCCCATCTGCAAGAGGACGCCAGGTGTCTCAGGCGGGCGCAGAATTTGTCTAGGGGTTCATCGTCTAACTGTTTCTCAGCGCCCATGACGAACCTATCAAAATCCACATTGGCCATGGGTAAGAAGTGGTCTTTCAGTGCCTGCTTGACGGCGTCGTAATTGACCACGGGGATGGTCAGGGAGTCATAGATCTTGTGGACTTCTGCGCCTGCTGAATAGATCATGGTCGCAATCTTTTCATCGTCGTCGTCAACCCCTGCTGCCCTGAAGAACATGTCCAGTCTTTTGACCCACAGCAGCCACTTCGGTCCTAGCTTGGAAGGGGGCCCAGTGGCATCAAACTCTGGCATGGGGGCTAGGGAGCTGCGGGCTCTGCGGGGAACTGGGGCTGCGGCACCCTCATCGTCTGCGCCGTCACCCATTTCTTCCTGCTAGGTACTCACAGGTGGTAGATGTGGCCTTGTGGTAGTGGTGGGAGCGAAATCCCCTTCTTTCTTCTTGTTTGCCACAGCCTTGCACCAGCAAGACTGTGGGGGTTCCAAAAATTGATTGTCTTTTTTTTTTTTCTACCTTCTAGCGCCGTCGGCGAGTGGCGCACGAGCACCCTGTTGGGCCGCAACCACGGTCGCCGCGCGTGACGGGGAGCGGATCGAGGAAGAGAAAAAAAAATGGCCGCCGGTGCGTCGTCAGTGTGAGACGCGGCGGACTTAACTATATCCTTGTAGCCGGGCACGGGAGTGGGCCGTGGCTCGTCCTCGTCGCCAGTGTGATGGTCGGGAGGGGCCGCTGTGTCAGGAGGGCCCCTCCGGTGTATGTGGCCTGCGCGCAGCAACGCCGCGCAGGAACAGACACGGAGGCGTCTGCTCGTTCCGGCGCTCCGGCTCCAACTGCCGGGCGCCGCCTTTATTCTTTACTGCGCATGCGCCGGCTTGCAAGCCGCGCATGCGCCTTCGGTGTACTACGTACACAACACCTATGTCTCTTGCTGTGACCGCAGGTTGCAAGGATGACAGGACGGGGATTGGGCCTGGCACAGACAGCACAATGTGGCTCTACTTCAGG
The DNA here is from genome assembly GCF_040938575.1 of Ambystoma mexicanum. Taxonomy (NCBI): domain Eukaryota; kingdom Metazoa; phylum Chordata; class Amphibia; order Caudata; family Ambystomatidae; genus Ambystoma; species Ambystoma mexicanum. The sequence continues at coordinate 639,455,267 of NC_090925.1, forward strand.
GTTGTCTTTTACTGTGATGGAGAAGTAGAGCATACATACTGTTAGGTCTTGAGGCAGTGAGAATCAGCAATTTCACAGAACTTCCAATGTTAACAAAATGAGCACAGGGTCAGAAACAGGGAAAACAATCTCTACAGGCACCAGGACAGCAAATGCCTCTCATCACACACCCACTGCAAATCATCATGACTCGATTGCCCACTCCGCCTTCCCCTCCTCGCCACCCTGTCTTATAAATAAGACTTGAAAAGTACACACCATCAAAAGTACTCTAATGTAAATCTGTATACAAATATATCTAGTTAAAAAGACTACAATTATAGTGTTATTTTCCCCCCATCTTGAATGGAAGAGGGGAGCTCACACTACTGGTAATGTTGGATCAGTCCGCGGCCTTTGATACAGTAAATCACAATATTCTCTTGGAATGACTACAGGAGATAGATAGAGTCTCTGATGCAGCATTAAACTGGTTTAGGTCTTTGTTGACCAATCGCCGGCAGCGTGTGAGACTGGGAGAATTTCTGTTGGATCTCACCCATCTGAGCTGTGGAGTTCCCCAAGGATCGTCCCTGTCTCCATTGCTATTTCATTTGTATATCCGACCTCTTCTGGAAATTCTCAGACGCTATGGACTGGATTTCCATTCCTATGCTGATAATACGCAAATATTTGTACAAATTACTAATCTTCAAGAAGCATTTAACAAATTGGAGCAATCTCTGGTAGAAGTGAGCAATTGGATGTCAAACAACTATCTACAGCTTAATGCTGCCAAGACAGAACTTATATTGTTTGGCCCTAAGCATTTGTTGGCGACTGCCAAGAAATTGCCGGTTCCAACATTGCTGGGAAAAAACTTGAAATTTGTATCAAAGATAAAAAAATTGGGATGCATGTGGCAGGAGGATCTCGGCAGTGAAGCACAGGTGGGAGCCAAGACCAAAGCAGTCCATTTCGTTCTGAGACTACTACGTCAGGCACTTCCTTACATCCCTAAAGAGAACCATGCCTCGGTAGTTGGGGCACTTACCAGTGCCCATCTTGACGACTGCAATAGTCAACTGCTAGGCATTCCTTCTAAACAACTTCAGCGGCTCCAGAGCTCAGAATGCAGCTGTTAGAATGATTTTAAACTACATAAATCCATTCATGTGTCCCAATATCGCCGGGAGCTACATTGGCTCTCAATTGCTGACCGCATCAAATTCAAGACAGCCTGTATTGTCTTTAAATGTGTAAACGGCATTGCCCGTTTGTATTTAAGGGAGCTAATTCAACTGTATCAGCCTGCGAGACCATTACGCTCTAGTAATAGCCACCTCCTGATCATTCCTCATTCTACCTATGCATCTCGAGGTGACAGAAGATTTGCTGTCTTCGGGCCCAGGCTGTGGAATCCGCTGCCGCTACAGCTTAGGACCATGAGGTCTCTCTTACAATTTCCCCGAGCACTGAAAACCTTCCTCTTTAGGAAGATGACTCCCGTTGCTTGGGGATCCTAAATTTCATCGTACTGTCTACCCAGTCTATATCATCTGCGCCAATATATGATTAAGTTTGTTATGCGCGTTCTATAAATGCAAAAAAATCAAAAATCAAAATCATGAAAGACTACAAATACCATAATGCAATTCAGCGCAAGGCCTAAGGGTATGGTGAATGTATTTTCAAGACTTACAGCCTGATTCGTGGAATTTTTTGCACTGTGCAAAGTGACTTTGCACTGCCAGCAAACACCCTCATTCACGGAGCAGTGCCAAATGAATTTTTGCAATGCCAAGTGACTTAGCACTGCAAAAATACACTGTGCACTCAGCACCATGCAACAAATTCAATGAATTAGGCCCTTAGACTCATAACAAAAGAACATGTGTGAAAAGGCAAACCAGTTTGTTATTCGTTGTCTGACAAATGCATGCTTCATACATAACAATTTACAAAAAAATTAAGCTGTTTTGGTGTCAAATAAGAACACTTGAAAATAAAGGGCAGTTAAAACTTTTTTGTCTGACATATGTCAATAGTGTTGGAAGAGGGAATCGATTTGAGCGCCTATTTGTGCTTTCACAATAAAAATTATCCTTTTGCATTTCATTTGACTGATCTTAGAAACTCTTGTGTAAAGCAATGGGTCAATGAACTATCACTTATCAATAGCATCCACTTTCAATACTCTGCCAAAACAAAAAGTGGCAAGAAGTGAAATATTTAACAGGCCCCAATGGGGATATTTGTGTCCAAATCGTGACAGCTGGGGTGGGAGGTCACTGCAAGGTCTCTCTGGGACAAGCAGAAAAAAAGAGCATGCCTGAATCCAGCGTAGCCCTTGTGCCGTACAATGAATGTTACTTTGAGTACAGGCAGCAGCTGGGGAGCTCAGGGCCCCGTGAGAGTCAGGCCCTGGGCTACGGTACAGAATGCCCACGCGTGGGGGCGGCCCTGCTTACATTAGACAAGGCACAGAGGGGGTCCCTTTGGCTGGACCAGTAAATTGATCTGAGTGAACCACTTACAAATGCATGTGCACGCAGCGCTATTTCATACAATGTTCATCCATTTTGTTGATGGGTGTAAATCTAAAACTATAATACACGCAGAACAGGGTTTGAATGTTACATTTACATCATTAGCAAAACAGATCATAAAATTCCAGTTTCCATTTGCCAACTCTCTATACAATCCTGATGTACTAACCAGATTTCCTAAACATGCAACATTATTCAGAATAAGTTACCACCTAGAATTCTAAGGCATGACACAGAGACTCTTTGTTTATTCAATAGCAGAAAGACAAAAGACACATTTATATATGGAAAAAATTACTTCTCTCGTAATCCATACTCTGTGCCCCCCCTCTGCCTGTCCTCCAGTCATAGCTCAGTATTTTGCATAAGGCCCTTCTCTCCTCTTTCTTTTCTTGCTGCTCCATCAGTCGCCAGACCAGTATAATTTCTGACTGTTTATGTAAGGTTTTGTACTTACAGGCGGCCACTCAGGTGGTGATAGTGCACGGTACAAGTAACCTTTAACATTAACTTACTGATAGATGTGTTTCTTTAACGCCGGTACAACGAGCAGAAGCGGCTCTGTTGTGCCGCAGGTTGCTGTTGTGCAGGAACGGGAAGCGCTGCTCGATACACGTGTCACCACTACGTTACCCCTCCCAATCCCCTTTGTACTACTCCTTTTCATTAAACAGTCACATTACCATTCTGAGGAGTTATTTGGGGATGGCTTGTGTGATGCTGGAAATGCATCGGAGGGACAGGGCCTCCTTATCCTTGTCCTTTACTGCCATTTTATAGTGTGTTCTGTCATATTTTCCGCGCAGAAGTTCATGTGGGACTCCTGGCGGTGCAGCTCTCTCTCTTTTGGTTTGGTGAACAGACCGATGGGATACCCTTACGGCACCCATGGGTGGGGGGGTACAACCCTGTGCCCCTAGTGTATGTTTTTGGGCACCTGTGGGGGGCCCGCAGAGCAGGGTATGGGCTGGTGGCAGCTCCATGCTGAATTTGACAGGTGCGCTGAGTATCCTCCATTTTGGGATACCCAGGCCCTGCCATTGGAATCAGTTGGCCCCTGTGGCCTCTTGCTTTCTATTACCTACTACCTTGTTTTCCTAAAGTCCTGCGAAGCCCTGACTCTGTCCCTTCCCCCTGACTGGCTGTTGGGTGGAAGTTCCATATATGGTGTTGTTGTGAAGGCCCAGCCAGACTAGCTTCCCAGTGACTGTATGTTGTGGGTACGCCCTGTGGGTGGGACCTGGGTGAATGGAGTGAGTGACCAATATGCACTTCTTGTTGTGGCTGTCTGGTTTCTGGCATGAGAGACAAAGACTGAGACAGCCCTGCCCGAAACTGGCCTGAATGCAGTGTGTAGTGTTGAATGGCTGAGTACTTGTCCCAATCCACATTCCTTGTTGTGAGTGTCTGAGAGGGAGGAGGATGGCCTGAATGCACTGTGTGCCTGACTGGCTGACTGACTGCATGAATGCCCTTCTGTATGATTGGCTGCAGAGAGTGACCCAGCAGTGTGGATGAAAGACAAGGTAGTATATCTGGGGACTCTCACCACTGGAAATTGTTCAGAAGCGTTCAGAAGCTCTGTCTACACTTGAAGAATAACTGGAACTGCTGATCCTCGACGCCCAGCTGGAAGACGAAGACTTGCTGCTGCATTTGCTTCGACCTGATCTGAAAGCTGCCGAATTCGTCAAGGACTGATCCGAGAGAGGACCTGGTAAGGCGCCCTCTTCCCGTGCTCCGAGGGACCATCGAGCACTGCTAACCTTCACCAAAGCTCCCTGGAAGTCAGACCCTCGAAAGGCTGCCGACCCGAGACGGGACCGCTGAGGAGAATGAAGCAAAGCACCCGGACTTCGCCGCTGTCGAAGTCCATTGACGTCGACCAGGGTTCGCAGGTTTGTGTAACCGCTGGAGGCCCCTCAAAGTTGTGTTGCCCAGCCGTGGAGACCACTTGATGCCATGCCACCGACGACCGGAGCCGCCCGCTCCTTTGCCTAAGAACATTTGAATCCAAGGACTCCCTTGTCCGCAGCGTCGACCGCTTTGTCCCGCTGGAGAAAGTCGAGGATGACCAACGCGCCAAGGAGAATCCGCCGGTGGGTTTCCCGCCACCTGAAGGCCACAAAGACTTTGACGACTCAACGCCCTTGTTGGGCCACAGTTCTCCTGAAACTCTTTGTGGTCCTGAACAATCCATCGCCGAGGTGCCCCGCACACCTCATCCTCACAGGACGTCGCTGACGAGCACCGCCTGGATCGACATCGGGGTCTCGGCACCCTTGAACTTCTCATCGCCGCCGTCGACGACTAGTTCACCATCTTCGACGCCTCTCAACGATCCGTTGCTCCTGCTTTAAAGGGAGTCACTCAAGAAGGATAGTTTGACGCATCTTCGAAGAACTCTACTCCACCAGGTACATTGGGGGGGTAAAACCTTAATAGGAGAAAATAAGGCTATTGAACAATATATGGACTGGGCTTGTGCTATATATCTTTATTTTACAGGTTGCCCAGGTGAGGTGATCTCCACACAGAACTGTGTCTATCGGTATAGGCCCGCATTCTGCCTATTGTTTCAACCATTTTACGTTCCTTCCTATCTCTATTGCTGGTGTCCTCGTTATTCATCTGTGTGACATTTTAACCGTACAGTTGATGCACTTCAATGAGATTGGATAACATTGGTGGTACCACTTTAGAATTGTATATATTTATCATTGTTGATTTCCGAGTACAAAGTGCATTATTGTGATCGTGTACATACCTTTAAATATTAATTATATAAAAGAGTGTGCTTTCAGTAATACAGTGTGTGGACATTCCTTTGTGGGGGTTCGGCGAATACACTGTACTTAACAACCAGCCTGCATCACCTCCTGAGAAGCTAGCCCTTGATTGCTCGTCCATTGCTACCGCTTGAGAATCTTGGCTGAGGTCCTCTGTGCCTCTCCTCTACCATATAGAGAGCGGAAGTACAGGCACCCCCCACCAGTATTTTCACACTGGTGGCAGCGGTGGGATGCTTATGGTTTTAAGAATCAGTGTATAACCGTGCCACTTACAAATTATCTGCACTTTATTAAATTAAGGTTTGGTTGTGTACAAAATAACTGCATTGCAAGCAATGGAGTCTATTGCAAATGGTAAATTGACTAGGATGAGCTTAGAGGCTCTCCAGAGTGCTTGTGAAGCCAGGGAGTTAGACTTTGTGGATAAGTCTAGGGCTGAGCTGATAGCTGCCCTGGTGGAATACCAGACCGATGGTGAAACTCTTGATGAGGGGGTATGCAACCAATAAGGACTCTGCCCCTGGGGTTACTGCTGAATCTGTTTCTGGGAATGCCACCATTCCTTCTGCCTCTGTTCCGAACCCCAGCAATTCCTTGGAGCTTGAGTTATTAAGGATGAAATTGGCCTTTGAATATCGCAAGTTGGAAATAGATGCTGAGCTTAAGAAGGAGGAGTTGGCTCAACAAGTGGAGCTCAAGAATAGGGATCTGAACTCAAAAATAAGGACCTTGAACTCAAGAACCAGGACACTGAATGTCAGAGAATCCAGTTAGAGAAAGCTAGAGTGGAGACTTCAGCTAAACCAGTTGAGAGAGTCAGGTCCCCAGCAACTAAATTTATGAAAGATTTGGTTGGTGTGTTTGTGGAGGGTTCTGATATCCTCCAATGGATTGAAGTGTTTGAAATGGCTTTTACAATTCATGATGTTGACAAAAGAGATTGGGCTAAGTGTTTGTTAAGCAGAGTGCCTCAGACTGGGTATGACTGTATTCTGAAGCTGAGTGTGGAAGAAAGGGGTCAGTATGAATGTATGAAATCTGCTTTGATTGCCAAGTTTGGCAAGACACCTACCCAATACCTTAAAAGGTTCAGAGATTTTAAGAAAAGAGAGAATGTGTCTTGGGTTGACTGGGTGAGTGCTGCGCACATGAACATGATGGGGTGGATTGATGGTTACAAGGTGAAAACTTTTGTTGAATGGTCCCACCTGTTGTTTTTTGAGCATTTTTCTGAAGCCTGTTCACCGGAGCTGCGTCAGTATGTTGCTGACCAGAACATTTTGGATCCCTTTAAGCTGGCTAGGCTAGCTGACAAGTGGGTCTCCCAGCGGGTGTCCCTAAGGACTCCAGTGGGAAGGACAAGGACAAAGAAAAGGAGGCCTCTCAGAAAGCTGAGGAGTCCCAAAAGCAGTCACAGTTGGGTAAACCTAAACCCTCCTCTCCGAAGACCCAAAAATCTAGTGGGGATAAGTCATCTGTGGGTGGGACTAAGAGTAGTGGTCCACCTGCTGCAAAGCAGGCTCCCAGTGGTTCCAGTACCGTACCACGCACTCCCGGCACTTGTTGGGATTGTGGGGCTCTGGATCACAAGAGGGGTGACTCCAAGTGTAAAGGTAAGGCACTTGGAGTACAGGCTGTCAGCATGACCTACCCTTACCCCATGACTGAGGTGGAGGCCACTGTCCTCCCCTCCTCTACAGGGATCACATTTGGTGCTCCTGTAGAGATTTCCTTAGTGTCCCTTGGGGCCTGGGACCAGTACGCGGAAGTACTGGCGACTATCCCACAGAACACCTGTAGATTTTTGAGAAGTGTCCTCCTGAATGGCCAGCCTTCTACTGGTTTGAGAGACACTGGGGCGAGCATGACAGTGGTGGACAGGACCCTGCTCAAGCCAGAGGACTATGTAGGTTCTCCTCTGAGAACCACCAGGTTAGCTGGTGGGTCTCCCAAATTATCGCCTGTAGCCTTAGTCACTCTCGTAATTGGAGACAAGACAGCAAAGCTTCCTGTCCTGATTCAGGACAATGTCCCTGCTAACATGCTGTTAGGTAATGATCTAGTAGAGTTGGGATTGATATCGGATGGTCGTCCCATGACTGCGGCTGCGGTCACTAGGTCACAGGTGACCGCAGGTCTGGCTGTGAGTCAGGTACCCGAGCCAAAGGCGCGGCCTAAGGCAAGACGAAGGAAGAGCAAGAAGGCCACCTCTGTGGAGGGAGCTCCTTCTCTTCCTGCTGTTCCTACAGCACCGATTGGGATCCATGCTCCGGACGGGCTGGGTCCAGTGGTAAACCCCGTCTCAACTCCTGTGGGAGAAGAGCCAGAAGACTCTCCTGTGGGAGAGGTTCTCAACCCGGAGGATCATCCCGATCTTAAATGCTTGTTAGCTGAAGGGGGACCCTCCCGGGTAGATTTCTGTAAAGGACAGAGAGAGTGCCACTCTCTTGAGGGTCTGTGGAAACAGGCCCTGTCCCAGGCATGAGGAGAAGTGCCTAGGACATTCTGGATTTATTGGGAGGGTGAGCTCGTTGTTAGTGAGCCCACTAAGCCTGAACCTGGTGCCCTCAAGAGGTTGGTGGTACCCCAGGTTTACAGGCCCTTCCTACTGCAGTTGGTGCATGAGGTGCCATTGGCTGGTCATCTTGGTACCAAGAAGACTAAGCAGAGGCTCTCTGCCCATTTCTACTGGCCTCGGATGGGAGTAGAAGTGGAGCCCCACTGCAGGACCTGCCCAACTTGTCAGTTGTCTGGCAAGACTGGAGGCAGTGTCATTGCCCCCACTGCAGCCATTGCCAGTGGTTGGCACTCCATTTGAGAGGGTGGGCATCGACATCGTCGGTCCCCTGGACCCTCCCACTTCAGGTGGACATCGGTTCATCCTGGTTTTGGTAGATCATGCCACCAGGTACCCTGAGGCTATACCCCTTCGGACTGTAACTGCCAAGGTGGTTGCCAGGGCTCTCCTGGGCATTTTCACCCTTGTTGGATTCCCCAAGAAGGTTGTCTCTGACAGAGGATCCAACTTCATGTCTAGTTACATGAAGACCATGTGGAAAGAGTGTGGAGTAATCTATAAGTTCTCCACCTCTTACCATCCCCAGACCAACGGTCTGGTTAAGAGATTTAATAAAACTCTCAAGGGCATGATAGGTGCTTTGGAAGAGCCCCTAAGGAGGAAATGGGATCTCCTCCTGCCATGCCTGCTGTTTGCTTACAGAGAGGTACTTCAACAGGGTGTTGGTTTCAGCCCCTTTGAGTTACTCTTTGGACATCCCGTGAGGGGGCCCCTTGCCTTGATCAGAGAAGGTTTGGAAGCCACCCCTCCAGGTCTCGCCAAGCAAGTGGGGGACTATGTGTTAGGCCTCAGATGGAGGATGACACAGATGATGGGTCAGGCAACAGCGAATCTCAAGGCCAGCCAGGAATTGAACAAGTACTGGCATGACCTTAAAGCATCGCAAGTGGATTGGACTCCGGGACAGGAGGTCCTCCTGATGGAGCCTACCAAGCCTCGGGCATTGGCAGATAAATGGACTGGACCCTTCAGGATAATCTCCAAGATGGGCGAGGTCAATTATCTGGTTGGCATGGGAATCCCAGGGGTAGCCCCTCAGGTATTCCATGTTAATAGGCTCAAGCCTTTCCACAGGCGAGCCGAAGTCTCATGTCTCTTGCTGGCTTCAGAGCAAGAAGAGGATGAGAGTGAGCCCCTTCCTGATTTGCAATATAGCAACACTCAGGATGGCTCAGTGGAGGGAGTGCATCTCTCTCCAGATTTGACACCAGAGCAGCAGAGGGCCTGCAGGACTTTGCTCCAGCAGTATGCCTCTCTGTTTTCGCTGACGCCAGGCCTTACACCGTGGTGTAAGCACGATATTGACACTGGTGACAGACAGCCCCGCACACCTCATCCTCGCAGGACGTCGCTGACAAGCACCGCCTGGATCGACATCGGGGTCTCGGCACCCTTGAACTTCTCATCGCCGCCGTTGACAACAAGTTCACCATCTTCGAAGCCTCTCGACGATCCATGGCTCCTGCTTTAAACGGAGTCACTCAAGAAGGATCCTTCGACGTGTCTTCGAAGAACTCTACTCCACCAGGTACATTGGGCGGGTAAAACCTTAATAGGAGGAAATAAGGCTATTGAACAATATATGGACTGGGCTTGTGCTAAATATCTTTATTTTACAGGTTGCCCAGGTGGGGGGATCTCCACACAGAACTCTGTCTATCGGTATAGGCCCGCATTCTGCCTATTGTTTCAACCAACGTTCCTTCCTATCTCTATTGCTGGTGTCCTCGTTATTGATCTGTGTGACATTTTAACCGTACAGTTGATGCACTTCAATGAGATTCGATAACATTGGTGGTACCACTTTAGAATTGTATATATTTATCATTGTTGATTTCCGAGTACAAAGTGCGTTATTGTGATCGTGTACATACCTTTGAATATTAATTATATAAAGACTGTGTTTTCAGTAATACAGTGTGTGGACATTCCAGGAGTTTTTCCACCGGCCGGGAGGAGTCCCTTAGAAGCGGCAATTATAGACCCTTCCACAACCTCTAAGGCTTTAAACAGCATCCAAGAGCCGGGGCCTCGTACTTTCCCCAGATAGGCCAGGGAGGCAGAGGATCCAGACATGACTTGCTTCAGGACTCCTATGGATTTGTGTATGTCTCTGCTACCTGATTTGCACATTCTGGTAGGGTTTGGATTGAGTACTATTTGGGAAACTGGTTGTTGGTGTTCAGAGATGCCTGGTCGCTTCATAGGGTCGGGGGTGATCACGCTGATTTTATTTGAGACTGCTCTGCAGTTGTTTCTGCCAGCTCCACTCAGGTTCCATCAGACCCAGGAGAAGGCAGTCAAGCAGGAGATGGGCCAGTTGCTGGTGAACAGGACAATCGAATTTTGGAAACTGGGTGCTTGTAATTTTAACAGCAATTTTGTTCTGGTCCAGAAAGAGGACAGCGCTTTTCGGCCTGTGTCTAATCCCCGCTCTCTGAACCATTATGTAATTTATGTGCATTGCAAATTGGAGATGGTTGTGTTGTAATGAAAGATATTGAGGCCAGGCGACTGGTTTGTATGACCGGACTTCAAAGACGCATACCTAACAATTCCTATTGCACCGGAGCACATATTTTGTATGTCCAGTGTCAACATTGGTTGTTTCAGTTCTCTTCTCTGCCCATTGGCCTGTCTTCAACCTCTTGGTTTTCTCCAAGTTATTGCGACAGGTTGTTGATTTACCTAGCCAATATCCTCATCATGGCATAGTCTACGGAGGCTCTTCGGGAACACCTCCAGCTTGCAGCCAACAGCACTTGGTTTCCTTATCAACTGGGAGAATACCCCTCACAGGCAATTCTGTTCTTGTAGTTTGTAATCGATGGTGTTTCAACAACTCTTCAACTGCCCATGCACAAGATACTCACTATCAAGAGAGAAATGTGGCGCTCTTTGCTGGCCTGTTTGCTGGCCATTTTAAAGGTAGTCAGATTTGTGCTCCTTCTATCATCAATCGAAGCAGTTTTTCGAGCCCTGCTGCATTACAGAGCCCTCTAGAGTTTAAAGGTTCAGAAACTCCACGAAGGCACAGGTTATTCCAGATGGGTGCGACTTTGTTGAGGGGCATGCAATGAGTTGCTCTGGTGGCTCTGGCACATGGATGTCTGTTAAAGCCGGACCATCTTTGGTACTCACCTCGGCCTTAGAGTCTGATGCTAGCCTCAGTGAGTCAGAGGCTCGTAGCAGTGGGGCTTCTACTGGAGGTCTGTGGTTGCACATGGAATCACAAATACACATCAATTGTTTAGAGATTCTTGCATGCGTGGTACGTTGCTGTATCGCGCTTATGATGGAGAGTCAGCAGTTCACTATATCAGCAAGCTCAGGGGCACAAATTCTAGGGACCTTGCGGATATAACATTAATGCTTGGAGATTTCTGCATGCCTTAGCAATTGGAGGTAGGGGCCATAATAATTAGCATGGTTCCCAATATCATCACGGTTTGGTTTGCATGGCATTGGCGGTATACAGCGGACTGTCAGTTGTCACCCAGAGTTTTTCGCACCCTGCAAAATCTCCATGGTCTTCTCCAGGAATATCTCTTTGCAGCGCACCGCAATTTCCAGCTCCCTCAGTTTGTCAGCTGGAGTCCGGACCTGGAAACCATGGCAACAGATGCCTTCTCTGAGGATTGGGCAGGGACACCATTTACACCTTCCTGCCCCTGGTTTTTCCCTCAGTAATCAGAGTTATGCTTCAGGTTCAGGTACAGGACACCACAACGATACTGGTTGCCCCATGGTGGCCATCTCCGGCATGGTGCCCACTGGTCCTTCATCTCCTTTGTGAATTGTGATGACCCCCGTGGGAGGAGGGAATAAGAGTCATGCTGTAATGTTGCCATAAAGGCAATAAGATGACTACAATCATAAAGGATACTGGTATGTTATGGAGATTTATACAGCACAGTGCTGCCATTTTATATGGTCTCAAGGTGCTCAGGCAGATCTGAAAATGAAGAGGATTGGGAGAGTTTAGTTAGTGGGATTGAGAGGGAAAAGCACAAGAGAGCTTTGTTGTGCTGTTGGTAGCTTCAATGTGGAAACACCGGACACTATGTGCATGTTTGTTTTTGGTTGGTCATCGTGGGGTGGTGTTTGGTGCATGCATGTATGCAGGTGACTTGTGTGCGATTTGTTTAGTATCCTGTTGTGTGTTGTGGAGTGTTTGCAGTGGTGTTGTTTTTTTATTCTCTGGCGGAGGAATGTGTCTGATTTGTCCAGTGTTTGAGTATGCAGAGTATTAGAGAGTTTTTAGTAGGGTTCGTGGTACGTCATTTAGAGTCTTCCACAGCAGGATGGGTTGATCCATTGAGTTGATAACATTCTGTTGCAGTAGGATGCTTTATTTCTTTGGGTAGCTTGATTTCAGGAAATCCGTTTTTTGGTGCATTTATTTTGTTGTGTTGGTGGTTTTATTTAGATGATGGTCCTTATCAGGGGTTGGGCGGAGTGTCAAAAATGCAGTGGTCATGCTATGACCACTGCATTACTGCTCTGCCTAATCCCGGGTTTGGGCAGAAAGCTGGAGGTAAATCTCCATCTTTCCACCCATTTTCAGCAGTAATAGAACTGAAAATCCCCATAGTGTCCTATGGACTCTTAGCAAAAATGGGGAATTAATGCCTTACCACTACTCAGGATCCGGCGCTAATAACGCCAGACCAAGTAGCAGTAGCGCTAATATTATTGCAGTATCCCACCACAATTACCGCCTGGATAACACCAATGCTATGATGATGCCTGATGTCTCTTATTTAATTTCAGAAGTTTAGCTGATCTTCTGTTGTTCGTATTTTCTTTGGGAGTGAGTTCCAAAGTCTTGTTGCTATGTAGGAGAATGGTGATCCCTGCAAATGTACCCTTTGCGTCTTGTTTTGGTTTGAGGCGAATGTCATTTCTGTACCTTAGTGTTCGATTTGGTTTGTAGAGGGAGATTTTTCCCTGTACAAATTCTGCTCCTTGGCCGTGGATTGATGTGTGTTTTGGAGAAAATTTGTTTTTTGACCGGTAGCCAATGTAGTGGTCTCAGAGAAGTACTGATGTGATATGCTCTCTCTTGTGTATAGACGCATTATAAATGCCATATAATTTCATTTGCTTGTCCATTGTCTGGTGTAATAAAAAGAAAAAACAATCTCTTAGGCACATATAAAATACGAAATAACATGACAGAAAGATTGAACAGCCTAGTGAGCAAAAGCAATAGAGCAGGCACTCTTGCAGACCCCTGCCCACCTGCTGATGTATACAAGACTATCCTAAAAAAAAAAAAAAAAAAACATTTTTTCAACCACTCACTAGAAACAGGGACTGTGCCATGAGCCTTCAAATTTGCCTACATCAAACCACTTTCTAAAAACCCATCAGGAAACACGGAAGACCTAACCAAATACCAGCCTGTCTCAAACATCCCAAAAAGGTGTTTCTAGGCTGAGCGCATAGAGAGCCACCAGCAGCATAGCAACAGGGGTGTCGTTTTGCCTCTGCAACATGGTGATTGGTGGCGGGCACTCTAACGGCAATAATCCTGTGGTGGCATAAATCCTTGCACAGGCCCTGACGCTCGCCATGGAAGACCTTCTGGGGGTTGAAACCCCTTGTCTGCCAGTTTCGCATCACCATACTACAGTATCGCAGAGAGAATTTGAAACTGCCATCTTCCCCCACCCCATTTGTGCGGCAGTATTCGCTGTGCCGCTTGGGGATTTTCGTATACACGGCTTGTTCTAGCATCGTTCGTGCGCGTGCGCTAGATTTGCCAGAGGGGTGAGGTGGTATGAAGACCAGCTTGTTGGGAGAGTGTGAGCATCGTTGTTCTTGGCAACCTAGAGACTCAATAGGAGTATGATGGCAGCAGTAAAGATTCTTTTTAATATCCCCTATTTGTAAAATATCACCTGGTAAAAGTGAGAATTGCGTAGGACTTTCACAGCATGGGCTAAATAGAAAGTTCCACCGGGTAGACAGAAAATGTGCCCGTTCAAGCCGTAAATCTCCCAATTGATCCCAACTCGTAATTAGGTGGTATTATAAAATGTAGGAGGTTTTTAAAGGTCGCCATTTTGTTACTAAGAGAACATGAGGCCCCTCAGTGAGTAAGCCTCTCAATTCACCCTTGCACAGTTAATAGCTTCAATCCTGACACCGTCAGCTGGCCCTGGAAATATTTACCCGCTGCTAAGGTTACCCACAGACGCATACACGTTGAAAGAGTGCCCTCAAAGTAATTCGGGTCCAGGCGTCAATAAGCAAAAAATGTGGCATGGAACGTTCAGGGTAAAATGTCAGGCAGACCTTTAAATGGAGCAAAGAAAGGAAAGAACTCGCAGGCCTCTCCAAGGGTACACACATGTGCAATGCGCTCTCTCTTTCGTGCGAATGCATGTGGGAGGGTGGCCCCTGTAGGGGGGACAGACGTCCCGTAATTAGGCCGGAATGGTGCAAAGAAGTCAGTACACATAGTTTACAAAACATACATGTAACGTCACCATACTCTATCGCAGGGTTGTGGAACCTCCGGCTCTCCAGATATTCTGGACTACAACTCCCATGCTCCCTCACCATTGACTAGTGTGACAAGGGTTGATGGGAATTGTAGTCCAAAACACCTGGCGAGCCAAAAGTTGCATACTCCTGTTTGCTTAGCACGTGTGGCAAAACTCTGTGTGCCAGAGTATAGTAGGTTGCAAACCTCGACAAGGCAGACTCAGCATTTCCCCTCTCTAAGGATTATGAACCTGAATATATGAACTTCAGGAATGGGAACTCCCTACTGTGCTTAAAAAAACAAGATACCTGTAGTAAAAAGTGTCACAGCATCAGTACGGACCAGTCCCTTCCCTTAAAAGGAGGGTTGTAAAAATTGGGCATACACGATACACCCCCAATGACAAGCATCATTCTTTAGTCAGGAGAGGGCATTAGGTACCCACATTTATGGGCAGTTGAACCAAGATGTCTAGGCTCATAGGCCCGTTTGGGCAGCAGGCAATACTGTGATCCTAGACAAATCAACGTATCCGACTGAATAGAAGTGTACTTTTCTTGATGTCAAAAGTTTGCCTTCTCAGATTCTGGTGGCACAGTTTACCCCATTGCCTGCTCTTTCTTTCCATGGGGCCATTTGAGTGAAAGGGATCCTCAATAGGAGAAAGCTGACTGATCATGAATAGAAATCTGCAAGTTTGTGTCACACAATGACGATAAGTAGGTGACCTTCAGTTAAGCTCACTTCAATGAATATTCTGGTATATATTTGCTTCCTTTTAGGATGTAGAAAAAAAGCTATTATGATTCCCCTTTTGCGTAGCATGTTTCTACAAGAATTATTTTAAATGTCACATTGTTTGCCTTCTCAGGCAGCTGGGGAGCAGGTGTAAGTGGATCAAGGTCAGCTGGCCTAAGCTCCACCCACCTGGAGCCTTCCTGGTTGCCTCTCCTTTACACCACTAGCAAGCCCCGCCCACCTGGTGCCTTCCTGCTTGCCGCTCCTCTTCACCACTTAGCAAGCTCCGCCCACCTGATGCCTTCCTGCTTGCCACTCCTTTTCACCACTTATCAAGCCCCGCCCACCTGGTGCCTTCCTGCTTGCCACTCCTTTTAACCACTTAGCAAGCCCCGCCCACCTGGTGCCTTCCTGCTTGCTGCTCTTTTCCCTACTTAAGGAGCCCTCCAGCCTCTTTTCCTTTGCAGCTGGGGAGCAGGTGTAAGTGGATCTAGGTCACCTGGCCTAAGCCCCGCCCACCTTCTTAGCCCTGCTTCTTCCTTCCTGCTCTTAACTCTTAGATGAAGGGTGTCTCTCGCCCGGGCGTCCAAAGTGAAGGGCAGTCAAAGAAAAGGGCTATTGCTGTTTGGACCTGTTCGGACCAGGAGGATCCAGGGTCCAACCCCCTGCTAAGACAGCAGGTAAGCATGCACCAACATGTGTTTACACCCTCTGACCCAACAGGCCATCCCCACCCTCTCTGGTCCCCTTGTGCTGTTCCCTTGTGCACCCCAGCCCCCTTCCTGCACACAGGAGTCTGTCCTGATACATTCTGGTTTCACCATCACCGTCTTCTGGCCAATGCTGGATTGGACTTTTATGGACTTCATTCATTCACGGTGCATCACCCTTTCTCAACTCTCATGCTGGACTTCCTTTGCATCTTGTACTCATGGTGGCCCTGAATCATGATGTTCCATCTTCATCTTGTATCCAGGCTTGCAACATTATGTGTTACTACTGACTTCTGCAATTGCATTCGCTCTCTTCTCTTGCTTCTCCACTCTTTTTGACTGCTTACTCTCTGTTCTATCCTCCTTTCCCTTCTCCCTTTTCCTATCTCCTCCCCTTACTTCCTTTTATGCACTTACTCTATCAAAATTGTCCCTGGACCTACTATGATAGCAACCTCGTCTGTCGCTCCCCTATCCCCTTACTGTTGCCCCCCCTCCCTCCAGCACTATCTGAAACGTTGTCAGGCCTAGTATGATAGTCACTTGTTTTGTTCCTCTCCTCCCTTTCTGCACCCCTCTCCCTCACCTTTTGTTTTCCTCCGGCTCTACCAGAAATGTCGTCAGGCCTAGTACGATAGTAGCCTGTCTGTTTCCATTTCCTTCCCACTCTCCCCCTCCCTTCCTTATCTATGTCTTAGCCCTTGCACTATGTGAAATGTGGTCAGACTGCGTACAATAGTTAATTTCACATCCTTACTGTTCATGGCCTGTAAGAATGTCGTCGTATTTTCCCTTGTTCCCTTCCTTCCCTTGAAGCGCTTTGAAACACATTGGGCCTCATTACGACCCTGGCGGAAAGTTACCGCCAGGGCCGTGACTTTACCGCCATGGTGCTAACTACGTTAACACCATGGCGGTAAGGGGATTTACCGCCCCATTCCGACCTTGGCGGGGCGGTAAATCCCCAATCCCCATTTACCCTTCCCCATTCCCATTTTTGCCCCATAGGGCATAATGGGAGTGGGGAAGGCGTTAATTACGCCACCGTAAATTACGGTGGCGTAATTAACACCAAGTTCCCTTACCGCCATGGATTTTTACACCCGCTAGAAGCAGGTGTAAAATCCGCCATGGCGGAAAGGGAACTCGTGATTGGCGGTAAGGGGTCGGCGCAGCTAACGATGGCGCTAACCCCTTACCGCCAGGGTCGTAATGAGGCCCATTGTGTATAGGCGCTATATAAATAAACTATCATATCATATTATTGGCTTATTGTGTGTTGTGAGTGTGTTGCAGCCAGAAAAACAAGGTATTATTCTAGGTCATTACATTCAAACTTTCACAGCATTGTACCCAGCTGTATGGCATGAACAGGGAAACCATGCTGCAGTTGCAGAACAGGATCAAACCCCAGCTCCCCCGATTCACCAAAGGGTGTGATCCTAGGTAACGCATTTCATGTCGTAGTGGCTGACCTGTCATCATTTCCATACACTAAATATTTCAAATTGTAAGCCGCTAAGAGCGATTTACTTCTCAAGGTACTCTCTTCAAAGGGGCCAGACTCCCTGGTCTGTATACGGCGTTGCTTTAGACATATTAATAATGACTATTGATACATTGCACACCAGAAAGTAATGTGTCTGGGACCAGTCATGGAAACAGCTTATGAAAACCACGGCCCTCTTCTAAACTCAGTCTATCTTTGCATATGTTCACCTTCGGGATAACTTCAAATGCTCGCCCATTATATGTGCTATTGCATGTGTTCCTTCCTAGTTATTTACAGTCTGTCTTTTTCTGTATCCATGCTTGAGCACTTGCACGTTTTGGGAGGCTATTAATCTGAGTTGTATGTC
Source organism: Ambystoma mexicanum (assembly GCF_040938575.1). Classification (NCBI taxonomy): domain Eukaryota; kingdom Metazoa; phylum Chordata; class Amphibia; order Caudata; family Ambystomatidae; genus Ambystoma; species Ambystoma mexicanum. Next base: position 639,472,971 of record NC_090925.1, read on the forward strand.
CATAATGAAGTATTACACCATGTTCAATATAGCTGCTGATCTGAGCCCTACATCTATGATACAACCAGGGCACCTTGCACGTGCCTGCTGATGTTTAGAAATGTTCTGTACGCATGCGCGAACACAAGAACCATCAATGTGGCCTACTAATGTTGCTACTGAAATGCTGCTTGTTCATTATGCTGATTACAACCAGGATAAAGAGCTTCAGGAGACTATTGAAACTGTGGCTTGTGACTGCAAGGTGGGGGATGAGGGGGTACCCTCTACATGGGAGGAAAGCTGTTGGAGATACATTTTAAACTGCACTGGAAGTAAGATCAAGATGACAGATCAGGTTCTAAAGAGCAGAGATTAAAGTATTTATTACTCCTGTTTCCGACAAATCGTACCACTTATTTTTTCAATATTTCCAAATGTCCTTTTTAGTTTGGGCTATTAAGCCGAAACTATTGCATTAAAGTGTAACTAGGAGGCGGACACAACGCTTGTAGGTGTTGTCTGGTTATTTGCCCACCCATTGACTGCGCATGGCCATGCTGTTCCTTATGGCCACTCCCACCCAGTTCCTGCAACTCCCCGCCCAAAACACCTCCTCATGGGAACTCTCTGAGCTCACTTTAATCAAGCCTTACCATTAAACTTTGCACTCAAAGTGCATGCCCGTGTTTTAAAAAAAAATGTCTTCTGAGAGTTGATGACTTATTTGGAGTTTGGAGTTCTAAATGCGCTATTTCTGTAATAAAAATGTCTTAGCCTGGTATGCCTTCAGCCACTCGATTTAGAAGCATTATGCATGTGCTTTACTGAAGGCCTGTTCAAAACAAGCATTGGCAAACCCAACAGTTTTGGCTTGTGTGTAAGTATTAAGCATTTGCCAGGCACTGTGATTAGATGCCGGGGCATTCACACCATTTTGCACTCGCTACCATCATTAACAAGTTAATACCACTACATCAGTGCGGCAAGTGCCATTCACATATCTGCACAAACACCCAAACTGTTGGCATAGCCAATGCTTGTTTAGTTTCGGTTCCATATTAGGGCAGTATGCTTAGCTTCTGCTGGAGCGCCTTCATCTGTCATAAATATGCCCCTGAGAGGCGCTGAAGCAAGTCCCTATGTGGAGCTTTGAAGTGCTTCCAGGTCGCAACCGACCCTCGCACTTCAGGCCCTCTTTTGACTTATGGATCCAGCAGGGAAGTGTGGCACAATACAAGTGATGAACACATTCTTAGTAACCAATAAATATAAGCTGTTCCAAATGGGTGGTGTTTTTTTGTTTGTCCCGGGAGAAGTTTACATTTTTATGTTAAATGAGCAGCTTCCTGATGGCTACACACGCACGCGATTATTGAGGGCATGGCCATTTAATTCACTAGGTCTATGCCACAGGAGCTTGCACAACCCTCACTCACACACCACTTTCCAAAAAATACAACTAAACGCAGGGAATCCCACCTACCAGTAGAGTTGGTATTCCCTGCATTTAGTTGTATTTTTTGGAAAATGCTGTTTGAGTGAGGGTTGTGCAAGCTCCTCACTTTTGTTGACGTTGGAAAGAGAAAAGAAAAATATGAAAATCCATTATACATTTTTATATTGTTTACCGAAACTTATAAGGCTTAAAAGTAACAGCTGTCGTTGTGTCCATAATAGAGGATACAAGGAGGGAATTGTCCCTGCGAGGATTCAAATTTGTGATCTGCACATTATATACAGATCTCTGCACCTATACATGTAGTGTGCAGTGGTCTTGTGTAACACACCTCTGCCATATTGGTGGCAGGGGAGTGATCGGTAAGCAGGGTAGAGAGTGAGGCAGATATGAAACAATTCATGGTGTTGATGAGTGCAGGCTGGAAATAATGAGTCCTGAAGGGCGGCATGGTTCTTTGTGGTTTGTGGCAGACACTTGGGTATTTATTTGATCTATTAAGGGAAACCAAAGATCTATGACATGACTGTACTGGGCACCAGGAGAGCAACCTTGTTGCAGTGGGGGAGGCTCCATGTGACATAGCCAAAGAAGTAGCGGGCGATGCAATGAGGCCTGATCGGCTCTGCCAATGTTAAGCTGTGGTGTGTGGGGGGAACAGGAGGAGAATAAGGGTGCTAGTAGCTTGAGAGGTGAGTCAGTTAGTTAGGAAAGGTGGGTGGTTTCATGCTCTGAAGGAGTCCTGTTACTGGAGCTTAGTGTTAGACTGAACCAGGACAGTTCCACTCTGCCACTCTGCTGAATGCTGCGGTTCTGTCATCTTGTTATCTGCAGGAATGAGGTTTTCCTACTGTTCCGGGTTTCATTTTGGGATGATTATAGTTAGTGTCGGTATCTCATATCTAATGGGGAGACTGACCCAACCCAGTTCGATTTGGAGGTTGGTCTTGATGTAAGCCCTGAGGGTGGCAAACGGCACATATGAGTGAGGGTATCCAGTGATTTTAGCGAATAAAAAAATACTGCTTTATTTTTTTAACGAATAAAAAAGTTCTGGAAAAATACCGAATTTATAATTAAAAAATATGTGGGAGGTGGGAAATGGGGTTAAATCTGGTGGTGAGAGGGGTTGGGTTGGTATTTTAAACAAGGGGAAACTAGGGGTGTGGGGTATTTTTGGTATTTATGTTTCAGTCAAAATGCATTTTTTATCATTGTATTAGTAAAATCACATAGATCCATGAGTGAGCCTCAATTGAAAGAGCCCCATCTCGAGTTCAGTCTGCCTTGCAGTGTTCAGTGCTCCAATAGTCTTGGGGGCCACCTCGGTGATGATGTCTATTATATTATTAAATTCCAAGTGGTCTGAACATTGACAGTACATGTCCGTGCTGGTTCATGGACCTCTAAGTCCAACCCAGGCTTGGCTAGTAGGTTGTATAGTACAGGTGGGTAAACGTTTGGAGGCTTACAATAACGGCTGCCGCTATGTGGCCTTGCATCCAATAAAGAATAGTATTACTGAGAACTCAGTATTAATAATAATTAAGTGTGGTGCTCATTTATCGAGCTGGGAAGGATGAAAGGCTGAGTTTGGCCCCGCCGGGATTCGAACCTGTCAGCAGGCTCTGCACGGACGTCAAAGCGAGCGCTCTACTCACTGTGCCACTTGACCGGCACCCTGCACATCTTCATGAACTTGTTACAGTACTATTTGTTATCACTATTATTGCCTACGAATCATCATGTATCATTCTTCAGTGTCGAGAGACAGACCTCAGCCTAAGGCTTCAGAACCCTTTATTATCACTATTATTTATTATCATGATGACTGCATATGAACTATCACAGACTCAAGAACATACCATCGAGTTAGGCATCTATGGATCTCTGACTCTGATAAAAGTGATCATAATCCAATGATCCTAACTTGTCTTAGACCCAAAATGACATCAGGAAAAATAAATAAAAGAAAACATCAATATGGCCCTATCGGGTATCAGTGGAATCTAATTGTAGCAAGCTAAGAATAAATCAAAAATCAATTCCGACCATAACCTGTTGTCTATCGGATTGTAAACAAGAACAGAGAGAGACCCTGAACTACAAATCCTGTTTGAAAATCTTCAAGGTAGTTCAGCAAAAGAACGGAAAACCGTCTCTCAAGCCCAAACATGTTTTTGACAGTGCCATAGCCTCGAAAAAGTCCCAACTTCCACAAGACCTAAAAAATAATAATAAAAAAAATAAAGAATAATTCTTCCAAAAGAACATGAGTAATTTGTATTTATATATATATATATTTTAGGTCTTGTGGAAGTTGGGACTTTTTTTATATATATATATATATATATATATATATATATATATATATATATATATATATATATATATATATATCGGTCTCCTCAACCCAGACGCCTGGAAAGGAAAAAAGTGAAACAGCGTTTCCGTAACTGGGCAAATATCCATAGAGCAATCCTCTTTCGGAATGTATGTCACAGTATGTATGGTCCAAAAATTAAAGAAATCGATGGGTTTTGCTTAATGGTAGGGAAGAGGTCAACACTTCTCTTCAATTAAATCCTATTTCTGAGACAGCATGGATCGCACACTTTGAGGCACTATTTACTCAACAAGTGGAAAGAAAGAACGTCCCCAGCAAACAGACTTTGGACCATGGAATATAAAGATCGATTGAGATGAAGTCAAGAACATTATCATGAGAGCGAGTACGTCAGGGGCGCCAGGCCCAGATGGAATGGCAAACTACATGCTGAAACTGGCGCCTGATCTTTGGACGGACTTCTGCATGGACCTATTTGGTGAAATCCTACGCCTGGGAAAAGTCCCTCTATCCTGGAAACAAGCGATCATAGTTTTGATCTATAAGAAGGGTGATAGGTCTATTCCGAAGAACTATAGACCTATCGCCCTTCTGGAAGTCCTTTGTAAGGTCTTCGCAGGAGTTTTGCTGAAGCGCCTGAAAGAATGAATTACTGAGTTTAAATCATACGACCCCAGACAAACGGGTTTTGTGGCTGGAACAAACTGTGGCCTAAACCTGCTGATTATGAGCCTTTTAAAGGCTAAAAACTTGAAACCAAAGGAGTGCCTTTATGTGGCCTGCATAGACATGGAGACCGCATTTGACTCCATAGAGAGCAACTCTGGCTAAAGTTAGCGGAACGAGGATGCCCTAAAGATCTAGTCGCTGCTATAAAAGATGTATACTCGGGAACAACCCTGCAAGTGAGGTTAAATAAGGAGGGGCTTCTTACACAACACATCATTACCATGAAGGGTTTGAAACAGGGATGTCCCTTGGCACCCATACTCTACAACTTCTTCATTAGTGATATGATGTATGTATTGGAACCTCCAAAATCCTGTCCACCAAAGATCAATACAAACTCGGCGGGATGGCTTTTATATGCGGACGACCTAGTCCTGCTGGACAGGACTCCCTGGGACCTCCAAAAAAGAACAGGATGCCTTGCAGGTTTATGTTACCCTGAACAACCAAAAAATAAATGCAGCAAAAAAAAGAGATCCTCCTAATTGAAAATCCAGGAAGGAGGCCCCATTTTCGATGGCATCTAGAGAACATCCCACTTCTTCCAACTAATTCCATCAAATACGTTGGAATAATGCTAGATGCCAGTAGAAAAGAGTCAGCATGGTTTACACACCTGGTCTTGAAAACTGACCAGTTGAGAGCACAGGCCCTCATGATCAACAGAAAATACAGGAAATGTTCTCTTCAACCGATAACCCAATTCTACAACCAGAAGGTGGTGCCGGCCTTGACCTACGGCAGAGAAGCAGGCCTTGGCCTAACTTGGGAAAGCTGGAAAAAGCTTGAGTAGGTTCTGGAAACGTGTCTTTAGACTTCCAAATTCAATCCCAATTGCAATAATAAGACACGAGTTGGGCCTCCTCTCAATGCACGCAAGAATAACTTGGAAATCGCTAACTGTATTCGGCAAACTGAACTCAGGGAAATGTCCTCCACAGTACAATATCATTAAGAGCCGGCCTGAAAGATCTATCGAAATGGACGCTGAACAATTGGAATCATAAATGCCTTGAAATCCTGACTCATTGGAGACGGTCAACAAAAACTCTCTGCGAAAATCCAGTATTGGTGAAAAAAAAAACATTATGGGTGGTAGACTGGTCAGAAACAGAAGCTAAAAGATCTGCTTCTCCAAACCACACGCTATCTAGTAACCTGACCAACAACTTCAATGTTCTACCAGCATACTTAACAAGAGCAGCGAGTCCTAGATCTAGAGATCTGCTCTTGAGATTTCACCTCAACGTTTTGCACACAAGATCAGTGCTATGTCGATATGGAGGGAGAGAAAGAGACAACACGTGCAGACTCTGCAACATGCAAGATGAAACACTACAACACCTGGCTCTTTTTTGCCCTGAGTTAAGAAATGAGAGAACCTGTCTACTGTACGAAAGAATGAAGAACTTGGCCGGCACAGATGCAGACCTATGGGGGGGGGGACCCTTATATGGACGAGACAGTGCCTGCATGAACAGATGTCTGTCAATCTTTTTAGAGGAAGTGTTTGAGAAAAGACTTAAAGATCGTACTCGGAGCCAAAAGCTGAAGATAGAGGATCCTTCTGTTGACCCTACAGGAAATGTGTGATCTTGATAAACCTCTAAGAACACGATAAAGGGATCGTAAAGGAATGGTCTGAATAACAGCGAAAACTGAGGCCAGGGCCCTTGATGGTTTCCAAAAACTTGGTCCCGAAGGGACATCTGGTTTTCCGTTTAGAACTTAAGAAGTAGCACTTAAGTTTATATGTGAGAATGATTAAGGGAACCAGAGGATATTCCTAGCATTTGGCCACAATAAGTTTTTTTCTCTTGATGTCTGAATGATGAGCTCTGAACAAAAGTTTTTGTATTAAAACTGTATGTTTAAATTAAAAAAAAACAAAAAAAACTATCATAATTGATTCTTTTATGTCGAGAAACAGACCACAGCCTAAACATGTTTCAATCAATCTACTCTTCATCAGGGCTTCAAGTCAGTGTGCTGCTAGTAACATACAGTTGTACATCAACTCATATCAGTATTTATAAATTATGTTCATTGTACACAAATATCATATTGTTGTGGGAATTCCTTTGGTATTCTCTCCTGCTCACAACGTGTAGAAATTATATTGTTATTTTTGTTTTACAAAGAGAATTCAAATTTTTGTATTTCTTTGTTTTTTCAATGTTAGTTATGTGGATTCCTTGTTTTGATTGCACTGGCTTCTCACTTCAAATCAAACAGTCCTACCATTTTTTCACCTGTGAAAGAGGTGTTAGTTGCCACATGTTCACCGTGCTGGGTTGTCTGTTGAGTTCTTATGACCAGCCAGGCTTTGGGAGACTTTCTGAATGCCAAGTGATCTTCCTTTATGAAAATTCACTTGTTCATGGACTTCCAAAACTGGAATAACAGGAAAGAGAAGAAGGGCCTTCCTTGGCCTTTCCTGTTGAGACGTGATACTGCTAGCAGTGCCGAGTTGCAGGAGTGAAGCATCGTAACCCGCTTCTAGTGGACGTTTTTTTTCCTATTGGATTCTGCGTCTTTCCTGTGTTAGGCTTGATGGGCAATACACATATGGTTTTTAAATGTAACATACATTTGATTATATTCAGAGTGCTTGGGGGACATGTTTCCATATTATAAGCCTCAGAGGCAGCCTATCCGCATAATTGTGAGTTCTTTACATGCGGTTTATCAAATGTTCCTACATGCCCAGATAGTCTCTGTCGGTATATTCGAGCCGCGGAGCACTAGGGCAATTGTTGCCAGAGTTCTCTTCAGTGTGGGGAAGTTCTGGCAAGATGAGCTGGATAGTTTGGAGTTGGAAGTTGGGGCTTGAGTGTAAAGGAGATGCCCATGAAGAGTGACAGGTCTTTGGAACAGTTGGCTGGGACTAGGTTTATCAGGCGTTATCAGGACACATGAATCGATGAGAGGATGTTTGTTCCATTTTGGTTGTCACTGTCTTAATTAATTTGTCATCATCTACGAGTCAACATATGAGAGGGTGGTTGTTGTGGTGTAGAACATTGATTTGTCTTCATGCATAAGGCACTAAACGAGAGGCGGGTCTGCAGGGCTCATAGATCTCGGGTTGAAGTGTGGATGATTTGAGTATCATTAGTTGAAGCAGGCGAGGCCCAGGCTATTGATGATTTCCAAAATGGTGGTCATCTAGATGTGGAAAAGTAGTGGCGATAAGATGGCTGCTCTGGGTACTGCATAGGGAGTGTTACGGGATGTGACCAAAAACGGTAGTTTGTGTCCTGCATTGAAAGACATGAAACAACATAGATCAGTTCCTCTAGTCCATTGTCCATGTGTCATTTCAGTGGTATTTTGTGACTGATGGTGTTGAAGGCATTGTAAATATCAAGAAGGATAAGTGCACTTAGTTTATTTGCGTCAGTGTTGTATTTTAGTGTGCTTCAAATGCAAGAGAGGGAGAATTAGATTCTCGTAGTGGATCTGAATCCATGAAGTAAGTCATGCAAGACATTGTTGGTTTCAGCGTGTTCTCAGAGAAGTTGAGGGAACAGTTTGTCAAGGATTTTTTTTTGCAATGAAAGGTGTGTTGAAGATGGGCGGTCATGGACGTTAGTGATGCTTTTCTTAAGTAGAGGCTTAACAATCAAGTTATAAGCCTTGCAGGAGGACAACTGGCTCTATTGAGGAGTGATTTGTCAGGGGCGTCTGGGTTGTGGCATTGTAGCTGTCTAGGGGGACATAGGCTTTTGGGTTAGCCTTCTTGGCTGTGGTGGCTTTCAATGTGCTCATTAATTCTTGCATCGAAAAGCAGCACAATGCGTTTAGTACTGGTGTTGACATTTTGCTGGCTACTAGTTGGACAGCTGTGTTGAATGCTGTAGGTGGGCCTTTCTTGACCAGCTGGTGTTGGATCTGAAGAAGTGTATCATTAAAGTGTGCAAAGAGGATATGGCATTAATAAAGGGCCTATACACAAGTGTTTCAAGGTGCTACGAAGCTAGGGAGGGGGAACAAAGGGAAGACAGACAACGATCTTACTAGGCCAGGTGAAATTGAGATCGTGCAGGGGAGGGGGCAGTGTAGTACATGAGATCACACAGTAGAACAAATAAATACAAATAAATAAAAAGGGAGGACAGCTGGTGGCAAGTGCAGATATCAAGCGTCAAGTGCTGGTAGGAGACTGTAGGGAGGGTCGATCAGAGAGAGGAAAGAGGTCAGCCAGGCCATGGCCTGATCAGTGCTACCCAGGTTATCACAGAGACGGTTGAGCAGGATGACATGGGAGTCGAGGAGTTGTTGGGAAGGGGACTAGGGCGTGTTGTGGGCTGACTGAATCTACTCTCAAAATCCCCTCTACTGCGGATCTGTAATTAAAACTCATAACTTGGAGATCACACACAGATCTGCGCATACTAACCTGTTATGCTATATTAAAAGGGATCATAAATATCCGACTGCCCCACTATCTTTGTAGCAGGCACGTTTTTTTTTCTTCCACTGTTATTAGAACCTGTAAACTGCAGAGAGGTCCTGCCTTGAAAAGACGAGTGTGCAATGCAAGAGGGTGCCCAAATATGTTTGCAAAGATCGGGGGCAAATGGGAGGAGGGAGGGGGCGGGTAAGAGACACCAGCGGGATGGGGGATGATGTTATGATCAACATAGTCCTCAGTTGTCAAATGCAACCCAGTCATTGAACATCGTTACTTACTGTCGACCTGTCCTTTTGCCAAACTTGGACGGTTATGGTTGTTGTAAGTTTCCTTTGTTTTATTGAGAAAAAAACCCAATTAAAAATGTTTTATAAAGGAAAAGCTGCACAGAGATCTCTGCTTCCGGACCAATACACCACTTATTGGTCTGTCTGCAATTAGAACTTGTGCCCTACTGCTAACACAGAGAGACCTTTGCACCAGGCACATGCATCCTCAAAGCTATGACAATGTTTGACCTTCAGGGTGTAAACCAGTCTGTACCATAGACAAATTAACCTTGCAATCTGCGGGCGTCCGCATGAAAGGAAATGTGAGCCTTGCTGTGACCGGAAGTATCATTACATGGGGTAATAGTTTTGCCTTGCACTTATGGCAAGTCTAAATTAAGTTGCAAATATGCAAGTGAGAGAATACATTGAAGGAGAAATTCCACCGCCCTCCTCCCCCCTTGTTTGCAGCCTTCCCAGCAATGTGGTGTGTAGCCACTCAAGATTGGCAACAGAAGAGCAATCAATATTTTCCTCCAACTCCACAACCAAGACCTTGGTCTTAAGAACTTCAACCACTGCTTAACAGTTGAAGGACAAGCACTTACATGAGCCTTCTCACAGTAGTGGACAAAGGGAGGATGTACGGTAAGAATACAGCTTCCATGTCACTGGGGAGGAAAGCTTATTGGTTTTAACTTAGTCCATTCGATTCAATTTAAGACCCAAGACTAAAACTCTGAAACCGCAATCAATGGGCAAATGAAAACCCAAGGTTGCATCAAAAAATAGTTACAGGCGCCCCTCTGCGAGAACGAACACGGCTAAATGACCTGTTCTTTGGGAAGGTACCCACTCGAGAGTCCGCAGCCACACTTTTAGCTCACTGTACCTTTCACAGAAGGGAAATATCCATTTGCATATCAGTCTTTGTCCCGCCCACACGGCAGTCTATCATCGAAATGCTGTGGCAATTCCCTTCTGAACCAAGAGTAACACCAGCAACCCCATACACGTGTTTCAGCCTTGTTGGACATCATCGGTGAGGTGAAGCTGTGCCTCTCTGAGCACAGTGTTGCATCGTTTTGTTTCTGATGACATGGAGTCATCTAGTCACCTTGAGAGTTATTCAACTTGGATTGCGTTAGACCTTTTGTAGGCAGCAGCTAGCCAACCACAGGCATACTCCTACAACAGCAATCCTTAACTTACCCACGGCTATGACATCAGAAGTGGACCCCTACAGATGAGGAACCGCTCGAGCAAACCTTATTGCCCCAAGAAATATGGCTGATCCTTTCTGCATCTAATTGCAACTTTGCACCACATCTGCACCCCTCCCCCCCCCACCCGTACCCACAATATTCTCCTAACCTCCTTGGTGACTGCTTCCACTGTCCTATGGTCCCATGAGGGGCATGCAGATTTCCCCTCAGAGCTAGCTTCTGGAGGGCAGCATTGGCCTGGCAGCCGGGCAAGAACTCACAGGTGTGCCACGCGAATGGGTGCTCTATTGCGATTCCCACCCTCAAGTGCCCCACTGTGATGTTGCCCCCAGATGTCTAAATGTAATTAGTGACCTTCTGGGATGTTGCTCCTAGGTGACCCACTGCCAAACTGCTCCGACGTTTCCGACATTCTTGCCATAGAGTGATTTTGCTCCTGTGTGTCCAACCATCATTCTTGACCCATTTTGCTTTCAACCCAGCTGATGCACTATGATTTTCTCTCTGTAATTCACTCCCAGGCGTGCCACTGTAATTCGTTCCATGCTGTGATGTTGCTCCCAGGTAACCCACTGCCATTGCAGTCCTATTCCATTGTGATAACACTCATCAGGGGGGTCCGATTGTGATTTTGCTCACTGGTGTCCAACATTCAGTGATTAAGTGGCGTGGGAAAACGAGCCAGCGTTCTTCAAGGGGGCATGACCCAATGGGCATGTCTGGCAGGGGGGTCAGCTGCAGCCCATTAGACCACATACCCTTGACGAGCTCTGGCTTAATGGGCTACAGGCGACCCCTGCCAGGCAGCCCTTTGCAATTACCAGCACCACCTCCCCAGGGACAGAGGGTGCTGGACCCTGCATCTCTTAACTAAAAAGATGCAAGGGAAGGAGGGGGTGGAAACCACCCCGTTTCTTCCTTATTGATGGCGCTGCCTCTGCCAGGCATCCTTTTAACTAAAAGATCCAGGGAACACCCCTGGGCGATCACTGCATCTCTTAGTTAAAAGGATGCCTGGCAGAGGACGGCGCCACCATTATGAAAAAATGAAAGACAGGGTGTGTTGCCAAAAACCTGGCATCCCCCATGCAGACCCAACCCACTCACACTACCACCAAAACCCACTCAGTCAAGCTCTCTCCTCTCCTTCTGGTATGCCCACCCCACAGAGAAACCCCTCCTCAATATCCCCTCACCCTCCATCTCTGGTCAACCCCCATCCACCCTCTTCCCTTCACTCCGCATGGCACGCCTTGCTCTCTCCAAAACTATCACCTCCTCCTTTTCCCCCTCGGACCCACCTATCCTCTCTCACACACCTCTTGCACCCAAGCGCACAACACTGGGGGAAAAAAAGACCGGCCGTCACCCACAACTCTTTTTGCCTCTCCTCACCTGCATCAGCCCTCCATCTCCACTGCCCACAGCCCACAGCCCAGCTATCAGAACCTCACTGCTAGCCATGCCTGAACTGTCCCTCTTTGAACACAACCACTTGCCCACCACCTCCCGAGACCCCCATTCCACCTACTCACATCTCATACAAAACAGCCACTGTATGCTCACTCTTCCCACTCCCAACCCAACTTACTTATTCTTCCCCCCCTTCAATCAACACCCCTCAGTCAGATTCAGTCATTCTGACTGTCATAGCCACACCAACCTCCGCGGCTACAGACACTTCCCCACCGGCCTCTCAGACCTGCCCAGTTCATCCTGTCACTAGCATCAGGGGAACCACCAACTCCGATGAAGTCACCTGCCTCCTTTTCAATGCCCGTACCGTGGCAAAAAACAGACACAGCATCTTTGACCTTCTATCCTCTGACAATCCTGATCTCATCTTCATCACTGAAACATGGTTGACAGATGATTTCAAACCAGTTGCACAAGAGGCTTTCCCTCCCAACTAAATGCTCGTCCCCCACAACAGACCATCTTCCATAAACCGCACATCTGCGTCTCACTCACCAAAACCCAGCCATGCACAGCTAACTGCGAATCCCTTCTGGTTGGTCAGACTCTCTGTATTTCCCACTTGCTCACACAGCTTTCTACACATCTACAGGCGTCTGGGATACGACAGGCATGTTGCCAACAACCTCTGTGACTCACTAACTACCACTCTGATCAACCACCGAGCACTCACTATACTGTGGGACTTTAATATCTGCCTCGATGTGCTCAACAACCCCATTACACAACCTCTGGTCAACAGCGTAGAGGCACTCAACCTCCCCCGGCACACCACAGGTCCCACACACACTGGAGGCCATACCCTTGATGCAATCTTCAGCTCCTCTGACCTCGTCTTCGTGTCCAGCCCCAAACCCCTCATCTGGACAGACCACTCAGCCTTCCCGTTCTCTGTCCGTACACTGGCCCCAACACCCAAGGCCCACCCTGTCCCCTCACAACATCACAAATACTGGAACAAGGTTAGGTTACTGCCTGAAGCCCTGCTACGCAGACTCCCGTCCTCAGATAGACCTCCACCTATTGAATCCTTTGACACTTGGCTTAACAACTCGCTCCTCCCTCTCACCCCCTTTCACCCCCTCTCGCCCCCTCCTGCCCACAAAGGACCTACCCCCAAATGGTTCAAGCCCCACCTGAAGACTTTCAAAACCCATAATCGCTCCCTCAAGCACACATGGCTAACATCCAAAACCCCTCTTAGCAAATCCACATTCGCCCACCATCACTGTAACTACAGATCCGAAATTTGAAAGGCCAACAAAGCCTACTACAATAATAGAATCCTGAACTGCCACAGCAGTAGCAAATAACTCCACAGGCTCATCTCAGAATTCTTGAAGCCCCCTTGCAGCATTGCCCACACCACGTCCATGCAAACGCTCCGACTCCCTCTCCCAACACTTTCACAGCACAGCATTGAATGGGACGGCCGCCATTAATGCCAAACTTTCCAACCTCACCCCTGCCCATCATCTGCTCCTCAAGATCTCTATTACCCGTCCCTGTAGCACCATCCTTCAACTCCTATACCCCCATCTCGAGGGAGGAGCTCCTCAAACTACTGTCCAGTAGCAGATCTTCCGGGTCCCCCTTGACCCACCACTCTCCCCAAAGAAATCCTTGCCTGCATCTGTGCAGGAGAACAGGCTAGATCCATACTCAATGACTCCTTCACCTCTGGAATCTTCCCAGAACCCTTCAAAGTACTGCATGTCAAAGCCCTTTTGAAAAAAGCATGTCTCTATGCTCTCCAGCCAATCAATTACAGGCCGATCTCCAAGACCAGATTCCTGTCAAAATTCATAGACCCTCTCAGCTCAGCCTTTTCTCTGAATCCAACAACCTACTAGGCCATGCTCAGTCAGGCTTCTGACCGTGCCATGAAACTGAAACCCCACACTGATCTCGATCTGGGACAACCTCAAAATCTCTGCAGACTCTGATGGATGCGGTGCACTGGTTCTCCTTGAGCTCTCAGCAGCTTTGACACCCTTAACCGCTTAATCCTCCTTGACCGACTCCACTTCCTAGGAATCCGAGGCTTGGCACTCAACTGGATTGCTTCCTTCCTTAACAACAGGAAGCAAATTACTTTTCTCCCCCCCGTTTTCCTCCTCAGCTCGCCCTGTGAACACTAGAGTACCCCAAGGTGCTTGCCTCTGACCTCTCCTTTTCAACCTGCACATGACCCTACATGGATAACCCCCAAATTATCCTGCAAATCCCCAAAAGGAGCTCTGATCCACAAGCCGACCTAGCAGCTTGACTGAGAGATATAGACCTGTGGATGGCAAGAAACCACCTCCTCCTTAACCCAGGGAAAAGAGAGCTCATGGTGTGTGGCAACACAGCTCTACTACCGCAACCACTCCCGCGGCACCACTCCCCCAACCTCCAACACAGTTAAAAACCTTCACTGCACAATGTACTCAGGCCTAACCCACCAGATCAATAATGTATCTGAATCCTGTCACCTCAGGCTTCTGAGACACATCTTCCTTTACCCCAACAGACTGGCATCTATTATGTCCATTGTCATGTCCAGACTGGATTATGCGAACTCCATGTACTTGGGTGCACCGGCTTACCAACTCAACAAAATCCAAAGAGTCCAAAACGCAGCTGCCAGACTACTTCTTGCACTGGGACACTGGGACACAGGGACCACAACTCACCTGCTCTCCGCACCCTTTGCTGTCTCCCTATTGGGCAAAGGGCCACGTTCAAAAGCCTATCCATCACCCACCGAGCAGTGCACAAAGCCAGCCCAACATACTTCAATAGAAGATTATGCCCTACTGCCCAACACACACGTAAACATCAAGCACAACCCTCCTACTAGTAATTCCAGGCTCCAATTCAACAAGTTTTGGAGGGTCGGCCTACTCTACCATGGCACCAACACTGTGGAATTCACTGCCCTCCGCCCCCACATTCGCCACATCCAGGACTACATGGCCTACCGTAATGCATGGAAAAGGACCGCCTAAGGACACCAATCTCTACACCAAAGGCCAGATTTCCGATAGAACGGCAGTATCTCGAAAAACCGGAACAGTCAGGCCACAGAAGCCGGCAAATAAGACATTGCCTCGGAAACATAGGAACTGCCAGGGCACGGAAGTCGACTTTAGAGACTGGCTGGCTCCGGGATAGGCAGCTGCAGGCTGTACGCACCCTGGCCTGACCAACAGGGGCCTTTGTGCCATTTAGCTAAAAAACGCACCAAGCACCCAAACAACTGTTGCTCACGACTTCCAAACCCAAGACGTGGCTTCACAATACTCGTATTCTGTGACCAGGCAAACCCAGCCACTTTACCAAGAGATGTCCCCCTGTATATATCAACCTGGAAACTAGAACTCAACTCCCACAACCAAGCATACTCACTACCTTCCCATAAGGAAGCATAGCACAATCACTGCAGGAACTGCCAACCACTACCATACAAACCTATCCGCAGACCCTACACACCACCACATTCCCAGAAAGTAATAGCTCCTCTAAGAGCCAAATGAAACTGGACCTGCTCCTGTCAAAATTGACCGATTTGGGAACATGTACACAAAGCAACCATAACAGGCCCCCCAATAAGTATGGCCCTGTTCCCTGTTACCCTGGGTCAAACCCTACCCATCTGGGTATCAAATTAGAGAGTCACCAATGCAGACCCTCCTAGCACATATGGTTTAACATTACGGCTGGGTCATATCATGCCACCTATCAGGCACACAAGGTGGTATATGATCAGATGCAGCAACCCTGGCCTTCCTAGGAATAGGGCGAAGAACACCCACCAGTCAAATACATCCGGGCCGGGTTCCCTGTTGACCCAGGTCTAGCCCTACACTGGCTATCAAATCAGAAAGTCAGCAATGAAGAACCTCATAAAACCTAGAATTTGAGATTTAAACATTATGGCTGGGTAATATCCTGCCACCTATAATAACACAAAGGGGTATATGATCACACAAGCCAACCGTGGCCTACCTAGGAACAAGGCCAAGAACTCCCGCACAGGAGGCGCAATGATGACTATGCTGGGCAGGGCTCTCCAGAGAGTGATACGATTATCACAAACATGCCAGGAACTACCCAGCCACCTGCCGTAAACTGTGACCAGGCACCCGAAAAATGTGCCCTCTGACACCTACATCAGAGCCTCTGGAAAACAGACCGTCCAACCGGGCTAACACAACATACTCTGTACCAGCCAGAGTACCTCTCTCGGAAATCCACTACTGCAAATCACCAGGAAAGACACCACCGGCTCATCGAGCTCCGGATGGAACCAGGAACGGGGGACTCCTACGGGTAATCACAGACACTCATTCCTACCAATATGCTCACTCTTCACGTTACAGCAACAAACAATAGAAGGCAGCTAAACACTCGATCAATTTCAGCCTAGCTGCAACACATACCTACACTACTCCTTGAACACCTCAACGGTATGTTAGAACGCAGCTACATCCCACGAAAAATTGGCTTAGCCGCACACATAATCTCCTACACAGGCCCTACGGCAGCCAGAATGCAGACTCAGAGACTACCCACCTAGCTGGACACATTACACTGATCTCTCACAACCACTGCACCGCACCTAGAATTAGAACGCAGCCAAACCCACGTAAACCACTTTGGCTGCACACTTACAATGTGCACCCAAAGCACTATATGCCACCCTACCTTCTCCACTGACCTTGACTATGGTCCCCAAGGGCGTTCAACTCACAGCGCTTTGAGATCATACCAATGATATACAATGCGCTATACAAATGCACCATAACATAACATTTAAAAAGAAGCACAGGCGACCTCAAGCAATTTTTAAATAAGGTACTCTGTGGTCAGCTCATGGTGTGCACAAAGGCCAGATAAGAGAAAGGCTGTGGGAAGAATCTGAACCAACAGTGATCAGGATAGCAAGAAGTATCGAGAAATTAACAAATGGGTGCAAGAACATAGGCCGCAAAAAGCAGTAGTTGTGTCCAAAATCGGAAGCTCAGAAGCAAATGTAGGGAGAACACATACTAGTCAACTCACAGGCCCTCATTACAAGTTTGGCGGTAACCATGCCGCTATTGGCGGCATGGCTGCCGCCGAAATCGCATCGGGGTCCGGTTCCTCGGAATGAGGACTTACCGGGCCATTCCGAGTTCGGAAGGCCCGGTAATTCCTCCCTCCAAGGACCCGGACACGGTCCTTCCCCATTCCCATTTCAGCCCGCATAGGGCTGAATGGGAGAGGGAGCAAACAACGGGCCATTACAATATGGCCCGTTGTTTGCTCCCTCTACCCCTCGCGGGACCCGGTAAGCACGCCTGGTTTTCCCAGGCGTGCTTACCGTGTCCCGCGAGGGGAACTCGTAATACGGCGGTACGGAGTGAACGGCGCCGGCACCTTTTACGGCGCCGTTCACTCCGTACCGCCAGGGTCGTAATGAGGCCCACAATGTTTTAGATACGGCAAACATGACCATTTGGCTACCAGCTAAGAATTGCTTAACCATTGGAAAAAGATGCAGCTTGATGGAAATTTTGACATTTTTCCAAAGTATGCAGGAGCGAGTGGGGTAAGGTACAAAGAAACCAATGAATGAAATAGATGCTATCCGAGAGTATCAGGATGGCACTGATACTGAAGAACTTGTCAATGAATGCTGGACAGTCAGAAGGGACATACTAACATGTCCCATGCACACGAGAACATTACAGGGGTAAAGACACACCTAATGACTGAAATGGGGTTCCTCCATGCCATAAAAACAGAAGCAATGTACAAAGGGATGCTGGAATCCACGGTGGGGCATCTCAGACTCATTGCCTAGATGAGATTTAAAGACAGGGAAATCAAGGGAAAAATCAAGGTGGATGATAATGATCCATTCATACAGAGTTGGAGACATCAAGCAGAGATTGTAATGGAACTAATCCAAGAGAGAAAATGCTGTCACTGGCAGAGAGGAGAAGAACCTATGAATTGATTGATACATTTCCTGAAGTATTTGCCAACAAAGTAGGTGCACTCAAAGATTATCAACATAACATCGTATTGAAAAAGGGAGCAGCATTATTTAAAAGCATTCCACGTAATGTACCTGTGCACCCTTTAGCTACTGTTACTGCAGGGTATGGTCAATAAAAGGATAATATCAGAGACAGAGTGCTCCAAATGGGCAATCAAACTGGACCACAATCGCCACCTGTGCGTGGACCTTAGGGTTGTAAATGTAAATTTGGTGACAGACATGCATCCCTTACCGAATATAGGAGAAATTATAAATTGCGTTGAAGGAGCTATCAACAGAGTGCTTACCACCAAAATGAAATCACAGAGAGCTGTAAACACTCCACAACCTTACTAACACCCTGTAGGATGTTCACATTTAATAGAAAGCCATTCAGCTTTGCCTTGACAATTCAGTGTTTCAGCATCTAACAGAGAAGTTATTCAAGGGGCTGTCCAGGACCATCTACTTTCAGGCGGCAGAAGGGAGTGGAGTATTTAGTACACAGACTTTCTGAGGAAGGGATCAGGCTCAGGGAGTAACTTGACAAAGCCATAACTGAGGCACTTGAATACAAGGGCAAAACAAAGATACTCTGATTCTTAAGTCTCTGGAGAAGTCCCTCATCAGGTTGGTACAGTACTCACAACTGCTGAACCTATGAGACAGCTTCTTTGGAAAGGA
The DNA here is from genome assembly GCF_040938575.1 of Ambystoma mexicanum. NCBI lineage: Eukaryota > Metazoa > Chordata > Amphibia > Caudata > Ambystomatidae > Ambystoma > Ambystoma mexicanum. The sequence continues at coordinate 639,491,570 of NC_090925.1, forward strand.
GAGAAATTCACTTGGAGTGGCAAAGAGCAAGAGGCCCTTGAGAAGGCCAATGGAATCATAATCAGGGGCTCCACCCCTGAAAACCTTTGACACAAAAACCTCATTGTAGATGCCAGTGGAAAGAATCTAGTTGCCGTCCTCACTCAGCCAGAAAGATAGTGGCTACACAGAAGGGACTATTAGTTTTGCGTCCAGGACTGTCTCAGACCGAATACAAATGCACAGTAACTGAAAAAGAAGCACTAGCGATTAATGATAGAGCAGTTCAGGCCATTCTTGTAGGTACCCAGTTTTCAATTCACACTGATCACAAACATCTCCTAAAAGTGCTTAAAGTGGAAGGAGCAGAGGGCCTTTCCGAGGTTGTATCACATAGCCTTCCACCTTATCAAATACAACTAAAGTCTAGAATACAGGGAGGGACAACACAATAAAATAACCGTTGCCAATTATCAGTGCCTGAAGGAAAAAGACCCAGCACGGAAGACCACATGGACACTTCCTTGGAAGACATTTATATGTTGGCAGGGTGTACCATTGCTAGGGTGGAATTGAAGCAGCATAGGAAAATGATGTGGTACTTCAACTAACAAATTGGACATTGTGTAGTAGAAGGCTAGCCATGCCCAAAGAATCAACCAGCGGCAGTAACAACCTTGGGGACCGCATCAGAGGAACTTTCTGTAGACAGCTACACAGGCGAGGGGAGAGATACTTTCCACCCAAAGATTTAAGGGTACAAGTTCTAGAAAATGCTTACATCGGGCACCTTGGAATTAAGGCCACATTGGGTTTAGTCAGGGAAAAACATCTGGTGGCCCAGAATGAACAAGTATGTAGATGATCGTTATGTCAGGGAGTGCAGGGATAGCGACAAAATACTGTCAACTAGGAACCTGCCACTGGTTCACTCAGCACTTCCAAAGGGACAAGGTTGCTCTTGATATATGACCATTCCCCACACTTCTAGTAAACAGGGTTTGCTCTGGTCTTGGGAGACTATTATAATAATTGGCCAAAAGTTAAAGGAAGCCTCCACAGATACATTTCTATTCTTTCTGGAAGAACCATTCCGATGAGAGGGCATACCAAATGCCAAAGTGACAGCCAATGGTAAACAATTTGTCTCAACTAAAATGTCAGACTTTCCAGAGGGGCAGAGGGGGCTTTAGACACATAACCACACACCTATTTCACCCTGAGGGTGTGCCTAACCAGCCATGAAGTAAGGACAAGGTTTCCCATAGCTCTGGCAGATCCAAAATGATACTCGCCTGAATCACAGGCTTTATGGTGTGTTGAAGCCTGAAACAACATCACCAGACGCACGAAGGATGCAGGTGTGGGTGTGAGCAACCAGGCAGTGGTTGCCGCAAAGATGGCGAAGTATGGGCCGATGGAAGATTGAGGCCCGGTGAGAAGAGGAGAGGAGGAAACAAGATGGCTGCTACCTCGAGGTGAAGTCCAGAGTAAGCAGAGTGCGCTGCGGCAAGGAGGAACAAACAAAATGGCAGTTGAGATCTGCGACAACTCAGCGTGATCTCTCACTGGATCCATGGAAGGTAGGGACTGACCATAAAGAGAACCACAGACCGGCGAGCAGTACGCTGAAGGTCTAGAGGCAGACCATAGTGGAGGCTGATAAGCGGTCAGTGCATAGCAGGCACACTCATGGACTTTAAAGCGCTGCTGGGGAGGCAGTGGACCACAGCGAGCCAGGAGAAGGAAGCGAGCCCTCCCACCCCCGAACGTAAGCAGCCTTGTGACATCAGAGGGGCTGTCGGAAGTTCGGGTGGCGAGCAGGCACAAATATGCAAAAAGCAAGGAGGCGCCCGCAAGTGTACCGGGCCTCACTCCAAAATACCTAAACCAGTGCTGGCTTAGCATTGGAGCGGGTGGTAACAGGAGCCAACACTAGACACTGAGGGCTGGTAAGGGAGAATGCGCACACTGCACAGATACAAAGGGGCACACAGCAACGAATGTGGTGCAAAACACACATCCATGCAAACACGGCCCAGAACAGAGTAGGTGCAGGGATTGAAAAAGGCAACGCACACAAGTATATTCCAAGGCCTGAGAAGAATCAAGTTTGATTGAGCAGCGTACTTCAAGTAACGCAAAGGACCTACAGTAGCTGGCATAAGCCCTGGTTGGGGAGATGGCCCGGCGAGGCTCTCGAAGCAGGGAAAAGGAGTGGAAGGATGCGCAATCAAGATTCAGGGGCATGATTTAAGGTGGATGGTCTCAGAAGCGTAAAGCGCAAGGTCCCATTATCACAGGGAGCATTTGGGATGAATACTGGCCTCCATCGGTACAGGAGGTCCTCAAGACGTGAGCAGGAGAAACACGAACGGCAGTCCCATAGCCACGAGTGCACATGCTGAGCACCAGTAGGGGGCCCAAGGCCAAAACTACTGGGCATTATAAGGTACAGAACAAAGAGTGTGAATTAAAGTACACCTTCTATTGTGGCATGATGGTACTCAATAACGCGGAGAGAAGAGGGATTAATTCCCATTAGCAGAGCACATTGTGGATACCAAGGAGTCAATATTTCAACCCCCAAAACAGAAAGAAGCCCCCGACGGACACCTGTTGGAGCGCAGTGAGACGAACGCGAGGCCGAGAGGGCTCACCCAGCAATGGTCAGGTCCCAGCTGCATAGACACGAGTGAGTAACTGGAAGATGATGATCACACCAGCACAGACCCAGCCAGCCATGGCCCCCCCAAGTCTAAAAAAAAAAAACAAGGCGAGACAGCCCACTTTAGACATATTTGTTGCTAAACCCTCATACACACCTGAAGGCACTACACAAATGACCCCAACACCACAAGGGGAGCAGGTGCAAATGAAAGGAGACCAACAGGTCCTGGATGCCATAGCAGCTTTGAAGATCGCACTGGAATCTAAAATGGACGCTATCAGCCTGGATGTGAACCTCTTGAGACAGGATGTGCGGCCACTTGCAGAACGTACTGGAGCTCTAGAAAAGAGGTGGCAGTTAACACAAGTAATTTAAGATAATTCCAGAGAAGTAACCATATTGCAGAAACAAGTGTGGAATCATGAAGGCATAGTGGAAGATGAGGAAGGGCAAACCAGACATAATAACGTGAGAATCATTGGGCTCCCCGAAGGAGAGGAAGCATCACACCCAACCAACTTCTTCAAAAATATGCTGCTACAAGAAATAGGCCCAGGGGCTCTCACTCAAGGATTTACAGTAGAGAGAGCACATAGGTCCCTGACGAGGAAGCCGCCACCGGGAGCCCCGCCTCAGCCCATAATAGCCCGGATATTAAACTAAAAGCACAGGGAAAATATTCTCGAACACTTCTGCAAAGGGGGGAATTATTTAATGAGCATCGGTCAACATCACAATACCCGCACTATAACTTAATGGTGCAAAAACAGAGGATGAACTTTACATTGGTTAAGAGGAGGCTGCGGGAGGGGAACCTTAAGTATATGCTGCTATACCCTTGGCCTGACTGAAAATCCTACACAAAGGTCACGCCATCTTCTTTATTGTCCCTGAAGATGCACATAAGTGGATGGATGTTGAAAACTTGCCAACCCGGAGCGGACAACCAAACAAGAGACAGAGGCGACACATCCTAGCAAACTGCAGAGAAATTGAAAGGTCACAAAGGAACATAGCCATTTGATAAGAATTGAACGCAACTGCAATGCATAGGAGACACAAGTGCTAAAATTCTTTGCGGAATGCAGGAGCCAACGGTTAAGGGCCCATCAGGGTACACAGTGGGAGGAAATGTCCTTCACCTTGAGACTGGATTTGTTTATTTTTGGATAACAGTTACGTACCTAGCACCAGGACAAGGATCTGGGGCAGGAGTTTGAAGCGGGGATGCCTGAGCACAAGGTATTGAGCTGGGCAATTGTTGGGAGAGGGGAGTTGGGGCAGTTAGTGGGGAGTTAGCCTATAGGTCCACACAAGGTAGATATAGTATGTGCATCAGACTGGTTAAGTATGTCAGAACCTTTATGTGCGATGGAGGAACTTAAAATAGCATCCTGGAATGTCAGGGGATTAAACAGTTACATAAAACAAAATACAATAATGACATGCCTGAGACGCCAGTAAACTGATATTGCTCTCCTTCAGGAGACACACCTCACCAGAGAGAAACAAATCGCCCTAGCCAAAAAGTAGGCAGGCACAACCCTAGGCTCGTCATATGCTAGAAGGGTCCCGATATGGGTGACGCCAACTGTCCCATTCAAAGTCCTACAGACCTTCCAAGATACAGATGGCAGGATGATCATAATACAGGGCTGGTGGAGCAGAGAGAAATCTGCTTTATTAACACGTATGCACAGAATCATGACACAGCAGCCTACATCCATTCATTATATCCTCCAATCAGCTCATATAGGGATGTACATTAATATGGGGGAGGGGATTTTAATTGCATGCTTGACCCAGCAATGGATAGATCAGAAAACAAAATCATACACCCAACCCCTTCGAATAAGGCTTTGAATATGCTGCTACATGCATTAAAATTGTCCGATATATGGAGCACCCTACACCCGCAGGACAGGGGATACTCACATTACACCATCCCACAAGATCTATTTACTAGGTTGGATTATGTTTCACAGGGGAAGAGACCCTAGAAGAATTTAAAGGGGCAGAGTACAAAGCACAGGTACTATCAGACCATGCCCTCTTAGTGGTCGCATGGCAGAACCTTTCCCCCAGGGCAAGAATCCCGACCTGGAGGCTTAGAGGTGAAGCACTGAGGGATACAGCGTTCTGGGAACACCTAAGAGAGGGGGTGAAAGAATACTTCAAATATAACACGGGTAGTATGGAATCAGCAGGCACATTATGGGAAGCCTTTAAAGTAGTGATTAGAAGGACAGCAATAGCTAAAACAAAAGGAATGAAAACCACTACAGAATCTAAACTAGAAGCCATGGAATGCTCAGGGCACAGGTCTAAAGAAAGGGCCCAGGAGGCAGCCCGCCTGCAGCAGGAATGTCTAGAACACTGGGCATGTTGAGTTACAGGAAATATGTTAAAAGACAGCATGCGGAAGGAGACAAACTGGAATGCCTGTTGGCCTGGCTATAGAAGAGTGAAAATAAGCAGGATATGATATGAGCGATTGTTGGAGGGTGGGGGGGGGATGGAAAGATGTGCAGGGTGCAAGAAGGCATAAATAAATGTTTTTATGATTATTACAGGGAGTTATATGCCAAGACATCAGTAATTCAGCTGTCTGAGATAGATGAGGCACTCTCACAGATAGATCTCCCGAAGCTGGATGCAGAGACAGCTGACAGGTTGGAAGCCCTCATCACCATAGAAGAACTATCCAAACTTATACATTCGGACCAATCAGGGTATGTGGTGAATACAAATATCACAAATAATCTCAGGAGGTTACACCACAACATAGACGACACCCAAGGAAGCACACAACATTTAGCGGTGGCATCACTCGATGCAGTCAAGGCATTTGATTCAGTCAGATCGCTGTGGTTGATGGCGGTGTTGAAACACTTTGACATGGGGCCCACATATATTGAATGGGTACAGCTACTATTTAGCAAACCAGTAGCGCAGGTCAGGACAGGCACACATCTCAGAACAGTGGCTGTTAAGCAAAGGCACACAACAGGGCTGTCCATGGTCCCCAATGCTATTTATTCTGGCATTGGAAACATTAGCAGTATATCTCTGAAAGGAATATCGAGATGTAGGTATAGCTACACAAGAGGGCCGGAACCTGATTTCCCTATATGCGGATGACATGCTTCCGTACCTAAAACACCAAGAAACCAATTTATATTATATTCTGAACGTGTTTGAGCGATATGCGGACCTGTCGGGTATCACGATCAATGCGCAGAAGTTGTGCTTGTTCCCCCTAGTGGGGTAAAGAGGGAAACCCGTGAACACATTGCCGGCACTACCGATTAAGTGGGAGGGGAACACATTTAGATACCTGGAAGTAGACATTTTTCATTATCCTAAGATAGAACACATACAAAACACACTGAAAGTGGTAGATAGAATCGAGAAATTCATGACTTTCTGGGCCAGATTGCCGTTCTCATTAATGGGGAGAGCCGCACTGTTGAAGATAGTGGTGCTCCCGAGGCTCCTACACTACTTCACTAATGTCCCGTACAACAACCCTAATGCCTTTTTTAGGAGATTTTACACTATATGCCGGATCTTCCTATGGCATAACACATGGTGCAGGATGGCACTCACGAAACTGCAGAGCCTGTACGAGCAAGGTGTTATAAGAGTGCCCAATTTTGAAGGATATTTTGTGGTGAGCCAACTGCAGTTTGTCGCAAAATGGCTGTCAGATGAGAAGACTCAAGATACTCAGTTGCTATGGGCAGCATGTGCCCATTCTTTTTGAAAGCGGAATTATGGACTGTTGTGCTGCACAACCCCCACTGCTGCTGAAGCTAGGCAGGTCAATATGGCAAAGGGATTGTCGTTTGTTGGGGAAGGCAACACAATACCCCCGGCCCACCATATCTCATTGGTGACACTTAGAGGGGAAGTTACACAACTGAGACTGAATGTGAGGAAGTATTTGGAACCAGAGGGGGTGGCGACGGTGGGGGATGTGCTACAGGAAGGTAGACTAAAGAATTTCACAGAACTCGCCTCAGAAATGTGGGTACAACTGGGGCAACATATAACTTATACCAGGCTCCTCACTAGTCTAAGGTAGAAAAGGCCGGGAACAGATAGGGAACTGAAGGAAGACGAGACAATAGAAACATTTTATGATATTTCGGAAGGAGGGCATGAAGTGTAGCAAATGTAGGAGTTATTGATGTCAAGACCAGGGGATATGCTCGCGAAGTCCGGGGGTAGCTCGGAAGCAGATTTGCAGGAGTAGTTGACAGATGAAGTATGGGGCAGAGCGATGCTTACCACAAGAAAATGTCCAGAAACGCAAAGTTACAGCTGATCTAATTGTACGTATCTAACCCCAAATAAAGTAGCCAAATTCAGTAAAGCAACGGAACCATCCTGCCAGAAATGTGGACTGATTAATGCTGACCTAGTGCACATATTTTGGGCGTGCACGAAGATTAGACAATACTAGGAAGAGATAACTAGGAAGGCTTTAGCACGGGAGGGCATAGCATTAGGTCTCCCACTGCCTGTTTGCTCAGTAGCTTTGCAAGATCAAAGCAGGTGAGACATGTGAGTAAGTTTAAAGATCAGCATGCATACTGGTGAACCGTAAAACAGGGATGCGGTGGAAAGCACACATGGGTCCGGAAGTACAATTATAGTGGGTGACCTCCAGAAATGGACGAGAGCAGAAACCTCAGTATGGTAGGAGGCTGTCCGCCGGTGCCCAGAAGAACGGAATGTGGATTTGGACTCCTGGAAACATATGTTAATGGAGCCGACTGCCTCCGCGCACAGGGATACCAATGAAGGTGGGCCGGCATTGATACAACTGAGGGACTAGAGACTAATGTAAATACAGAGTAGAGTAAGTTGCAGTGTTGTATAGATAATGTAGGTGGAATAGGCTGGGAGATGGGTGGGGTAGGTGAACAAGCAGACACATTTGGATGCATATTGTCATGTGAACGAATATGAAAGTCTGTAAGTTACACTGTTGTGGAAAATTAATAAAATTGTTTAAAACAAATTTAAAAACTGTTCCACCTTGAGGCCAAGCCATCTTGTAGAGCATTTCAACAAAGTAGTCAGAGACACTGTGCAGGGATTGAAGAGTTCACAGTTTGATCTTGGAGAAGTGATGGAAAATTTACTCTACTCATATAGGATAAAGCAAACTCGCTGGCCAAGAAATCACCCTTTGACTCCATTAGGGGCAGACGGCCTAGGAATGTCAGGAGTACACAGTGGTTGAGTGTGCTAGTGGCAGCTGAGTGTTGACACCCAAAATTCTCCTTCGGGTGTAGTGTGAAGGCATCATGAAGCAAGACACCGATTACAAATTTGAATCTGTTGTCTGAATAGATTTATTGAACTTAAAAGGCAGGGTATATTAAGGCCTAATTTGCCCTATGCTAAGGTGGGATTTCCCTACCGAAATAAAACTAAGGATAGTCTGAGTCAGGATGTCTAACTTAAGTGTCTGTCTGTGTTCAAAACCTATACTTGTCCTCACAACTACATGTTTACGAGTAGGGATGTCGGTCTCAAAAGAATAGTGTTCAAAACAAAGTTCAGAGCTTCTTCCAGCTCTTGGCTTTGGATCAGCTAACCTTCCACAAGTTCAAAATAGTTCACAAAATACTGGGATTTCCTTCTCCAGTTCAAACGTTCTTGCTTCCAAAATATCACATTTCCTTGAGACACCTCCCAAGTCTGGGGTTCCTTCCCCAAAGAGACCAATCTTCCAGCTTTCAAAATCAACACAGTTCCCAAACTTACAGCTTTCACAACAACACAGTTCTCAAAATTCCAGCTTTCAAAATAGCCCAGTTCCTTGGGACAGCTCCCAAGTCGGGGTTTCCTTCCCCAAGAGTTCAAAACTTTCAGCTTTCCAAAATTGCCACAATCCCCGGGGACTGATCCCAGTTCGGGACGTCTTTTCTCTGAAGTTCAAAGCTCCCAGCTCTTAAAGATGATACAATTATATTTCTTCATTTCAGTTTCTCCAACAAAGAGGTAGCAACACATAAGCTTCATTTCAAATATGCTTTCATTAGCTTTTTCACTTAGGGTCCTCGGTCTAGACGCAAGTTGCCGTACCACACGGTGCACCCATTACATGTCACCCAAACGATACCCCTTTCTTACTGCTTCCATCAACACTTAGCCACTGGTTGCATCTGACAGTGATGCTTATTTGATTCCTCTGTGTCCCATGCTCGAGACACTGTCCCAGGGTTGCTTTAGCCACCATGCACATTATCATCCTTGTTTGTTATTCTCTGGCTCTTGTCAACATAACTCTTCCTTTTGCCAACACAAGTCTCTTTCACATTAAGTTTGTCATGCCTGGTCCCCTCTGGACTTTGGGCCACTGTTAAGTGTCCAACTTCGTACCTCCTTAATACTCTTGAAGTTGCTTTTACTTATTTCATGCACTACTTTGCTTTTGCTCCCATGAACATTCAACTGACTCTGTGAGGCATTCATAAGTGTTTGCAATTGTTTTTCCTCAGAACGTTATTCACAATTGCTTTCAATACTTTTGCACTCTGTGTGGTATTGACAAGTGCCTTCAATTTAATCGGGCGCACTTCATTAGCTATTTCAAAAATACTTGTTCCGGCATTCAATTGGACTGTTATTCACTTTGCCTTTCACTCTGCCAGAGTGTAACCTGGCCCTACACTCCCCAGTCGCACACAGCAGCGTTCTTCATCCCTGCATCATTCTCAACAGGCTTCTCCAGACACAACCTTACTCTCGCTGTCTGTACTGCGCGTAATTATATAATTGTTCTTTTATAACATGCTTAACAGCAGCTATTGATTTATAAGCACAGGATCTGAATTCCAACCTGTGTTGTGCTATGTTGTTTTGCTTCCAAGAAAAACACGCTGCCCCTGAGCTATCCCCCCTCTCCACGTACCACCCGCTTCCCTGGCTTCTCATGGCAGCGGTCACCGGGAGCTCCACTGCTTCTCCCCACCTGACCCGCTTCAGTGGATGGCAGGACCTCTGGAACCTCGTACAGCCTACCGCGGCTAGGCCTCCCTTTCTCCTGCACAGCACTGCTCCGGCCTTCTGAGTCTCTAGCTTCCTTTCCTCCATCCCATTTTTCTTCTATCTAAACGGAAGGCATTTCTATATCCATCAGGTGTATTAAGTGACCCCAGGTGTGGGTCCTTGAGTTCTCTTGCCTGACTCTGGAGGACTCCATATCTAAACGGAAGGCATTTCTATATCCATCAGGTGTATTAAGTGACCCCAGGTGTGGGTCCTTGAGTTCTCTTGCCTGACTCTGGAGGACTCCATTATACAGACATGCCTGGTTGTTCCTCTGCTATGCCTCCATCGTCCTCTTCGTCATCTGTTAAAATTTTCACCTCAGTTTGGTCTCTGATATATGGGTGTGTTCAAGAAATGAGGATGTCTACTCCTAGTTGGTCTCTTCCTCGTCCCAGTACTACAATGGGGTTTCTGCGAAACAGATTGAAAGGAGGCGAAGAGAAGGGGTTGACAATATCCCACAAAGGGTTTAGGGATAGAAGGCTCATTATGAAAAGGGGAAGTGGGGGAATACAATGGGCCTCATTACACGGATGGCGGTAGGGATTTACCGGTACCGGTAAATCCCTACCGCCTTACTACGAGGTCCCTTTGCGGGTTGGGGGATTTAACGCCTGCTTTTTGCAGGCGTTAAAATCCAACCCGCTAAGGGACCTCGGAGCTAATTACGGCACCGCAAAATTGCGGTTCCGTAATTAGCGCCTTCCCCATTCCCATAGAGCCCTATGGGGCAGAAATGGGAATGGGGAAGGGCAATGGCGGAAAGGGGATTTACCGCCCCTCCAACCTTGGAATGGGGCGGCAAATCCCCTTTCCACCAAGGCGGTGCCGGTATTTTACCGGCATGAGCCATGCCGCTAATAGCGCAATGGCTCACCGCCTACCGGGTAATGAGGCCCAATGTCTCACCCAAGGACCTCCTCTGCCCATTCCCCAAGTTCCCTCCACTCAGGTGATCCTCTCTCCCATATCCGACCCCAGGGTCGGGATCCATAAGTAAGGGCCTTTCCCTGGTCACCTGAGGATGATTCTGGAGAAAAAGTGAAGACGTCCTCAGGTTCCTCACAGTAGAGAGAAGAAAGACCCTCATGAAGGAGACTTGTACAAAGACTGCCAAGGATTTGAGAAACAGTCCAGGGGATCTCATCAAGATTGCATTGCCCCACCTAGTACCCAAAGAAGAATTGAGATTTAGCAAACCCATCAATTTGGTCAAAGTATCTGTGGTGAGTATTCTCACAGCCGATGGGGTAATTGAGGGTTGTAGAAAGTGGCAAAAGTCAAGCGTTTCTGCCCTTTATCATTTAAATCACTAATGAAAGGAAAAAGATATGTTACTTGTGATGATATTAATTGCTTCTTGATCGTTATCGAGATCATATCTTCTGAAATAATATGCTGTTGTGCGTAACATCATGGGCTGCAGAACTCTATTCCAGTAAAGAGGTCAAGCAACAAAGCAGCCCTGTGTAGCAGGAATAAACAGGTTACTTACTTGACATTTTGGCTTCCGTGTGATAGGCGTATGTTAAGGAAAACACAACAGTGTCCCACTAGGATTTTGCTCCCAGATGTCCATCTATAATTTGAGTCCAACTGTGATTTTGCTCTCATGTGTCCTATTGTAACTCCTGCCCTATTTTGATTTTGCCTGTATGTGTCCCAATGTAATGCCTGCCCTATTGTGATTTTGTTCCTATGTGCCCCACTCTACACCCTGCCATATTGTGATTTTGTTCCAATAATAGCAATATGCAAGCAGCACAGCTAAGCCCACCCAGTGCCAATGATGGAAACCCAACACCGAAGCATTCCTACTCGTAGCATCTAGAATGATCGCACACAGAATGCCACTACAGGAAACATCAACAAAAAATGCAAACATCAGCACGCTGACCCAAAACGCCTCAACCACACTGCTCAGGGACTGTATAGAAAGAACAGGTCACATCACAACCATCATCCAGACGAAGAACAGCCTACATCCTGCACTATCTATTGACCTCCCAATATGGCATTCACACAGCTCAGTTGGGAACCAGGAACGTAGAACACTTTGTCAACAGCACATAACTCAACATTACAGATCACCTTTGAAAGAAAATACAATGCACCCAGAACGCAGCTACAAGACAGACTCAACAAGCGAGACTTTATCACACCAGCTCCAAGAACCGCTCCACCGAATACCTGTCAAGTAAAAATACATTTAAAGCAGTCTTTATCAAACAAAGGCATTCAGAAACCGAGCAATTTGTTAATAACGACAAAGAACATGACATGCAAAAGTGGCATATATTAGCATGCATATTTTGACTGCCCTGCCAAAGTCTACCAAGTGGGTTCAAGGACTCTTCTGGGTACCAATGAGCAGGAAAGGAAATATGGAAGGAGAATCTCCTGTAAACCATCCTCTTAAAACTATAATACGGACGCAAAGGAAAGGAGAGCCCCAATCTTACCCAACCTAGAAATCTGTGGTCAAAGCAACGAAAAAGGATACTTTGGCCGAGAGAAACATGTCGGAGGTGTCCAATGGCTTGAAATGTGAGGAGTGCATGGCTACCCCAAGAAGAACCAAAGGTTGAACTGCAGCCCACTAAACACTACGAGTGGGAACAGGCATTCCCTTCTCAAATTCTTCCTGAAGAAATTGAAAGGGGGTCAGGAAAGATGACCAATTATGTAGATATATATACCTGAAGAGTTGGCCTACTGGACTGGTAAATGGAGATAAATGCTACTGGAAAAAAACATGCACTAAAATCTTACATGGTCAACCTACAAGCCAGGATGTTCTTTAGGCAGAATGGAGCACCCTCAGGGGAACCTCTGAGTGTAGAGGAAACCAAAGGAATCAGTCAGTCACTGCAAACCTACACGAGACAGGAGGGGAAATCGCTTCTTTCTAGGTTGATGAAGCAGCACATAGGTCCCACCTTTCTGATTTTCGATAGGGCATTGGGGATACCTGGAAAACAAGGGAAAGGCATTAAAATAAAAAGCCCTTCCCTCCATCTGAAAGAAACCAGGTTCACCCCTCACCCTAAGATTGTGGATCCCTTATCTTGGAATGCAATGCCAGGAGGAGAGCAAGATGGGCAGGAAGGCCTTAGATTATTGTAGAGCTGGAGCAAGATCAATGGATGGAATAGTCACTCATGGAGGAAATATGCACTTCAGATGGTCGGCAAGCACATTTTCACATCCCGGAACACAAATGGTCATCAGAGCAAGGAGAAAGGCCATGGATCTCTACACTGGCCTCCTCATTCCTTGGAAGGAAGTCTGTATATGCTGCTCCCCTTGCCCCCTTTCTTCCCAGGAAAGATTACAAGATTAGATTGAGCCAATGTTGATGTCTAATTCTTATAAATCCCCACTGGGCAAATGGTCCGATTCCCAGACTTCCTTCTCTTCACGAACACAGACAGTTCTCAGTCTCACTGCGCTGAACAGTGCAATAGTGACAGGTGTTCCAAGTAATTCAAAGAAGGAGGGATTTCTCATGAGTCCAATGAGTTTAATAACGAAGTAGCCTGACACGTGTTTCGAGTCATCACTGACTCTTCATCTGAGGCTGAAAGTTTCAAGAGCTAGCCTAACCAGACGTCTGGACTTACTTTCATTTCATTCAGTTCAGCAGCATTGCACAGAGTTCCGCAATTGCAAAGCAGTGAGAGAGTGCATCTGGCACTGGCCACGATATACTTAATTGGTTAGGCTAGCTCTTGAAACTTTCAGCCTCAGATGAAGAGTCGGTGATGACTCAAAACACGTGTCATGCTACTTCGTTATTAAACTCATTGGACTCCAATGCGAAATCCCTACATATGTCACAATTCGGTCAATTGTGAAAAGGTCAATTGTAATTCGAACAGTTGTAAAACGAACAATTCGTATACAACCTTCCGATTCCCAGGATGAGGATAAAAGGGGCAAAGGTAGGGGACAAAGGAGAAATGTATATTTTCTAAGGCCAGTAAGGCATGTTAAAATCCAAGTGCCACAGGCCCTGCTGACCCAAACCCATCCCAGATTCACTGCACATCTCAGTGTGAATGCACCACAGTGCCCATATTTGGAAAGTCAATAGTATCTGCAGAACACACATGTTGCTGCTTTGCCGAAGCCCCCTCAGTAGGGTATTTGCCAAGAATGTCAATATTTCAGCATTTTCACTTGTGCCATATCCATGTAATCTACTTGGGAACAGTATGTGGCTAGATTCTGGCATTAATTGATACAATCGACCTTGCAATGGCCAACTTTGCCACTGCCTGACCTTTCATAGCTGATGTATATGCCACGAATAAATCCAGTTTTCTTCCAAAATCCATAGCTCCAATTATGAGTAGCTTAAGCGTAGTTTCACATCCAGGTTATGCATGGGATACTCGGCTGTAGATGATAGTAATTTGTCAAAATACAGATAAGCCAACAACTGGATTCAAATGCTAGTTGGAAGCAATCTTGAACAAGAACCTACGGTGAGTTCTAATCCTTTCTTTGCCAAGCTAGAATTTGTGACAGTGCTCTAAAGTATAAAAAGCTTTGATCGCAATCTGATATAATTAGAACAGCTCACCCTGATCTAGTTTTGACTACATTAGAGGAGCTGTCCGGTTGCAAGTACATTTTAACCAAATTAACTTTGTGCACTGCACTGAGCTTGAATGATATAACAGACTCTTCGCTTGCACATGGCAAAATGGAAATGTGCTCAAAGCGAGCGTGCTTTTTTGTGAATAAATTGAGTTGCATGTCTTTATAGGACAGAGCACAGTTGCATTGGCTGGGCCCATCCTATTCAGAGCAGCAATATATCATTTTGCTTTTAGCGGATTTGATAAATTACTACAGTACTCAAGAATGCATTATATGATTAATTATGCATCACTTTAGAATTAGTCTATATAAAATATTCGTTAAAACATTGTTTTACCACAATACCTCCTATGTGACCATCTAAACATTCTCATCCCTCTAAGATTTCTAAGTATACATTTCATATAAAACAATATCTCTGTTCAGTAGCTCATCAGAAGTCTTCATTTCATTTGTTAATGTTTTATTGGCATTTGCATAGTTACAGTCATGCATTTCAGTTTCCATATCACATGCCTACGTTTGTCAACAACAACAAATAACCTTTAACAACAACTTCCTACACGTGCTTGTGTCAGAAGTCTTCATAAAGGGACAACATTTCTGGAACCCTCCTAGCACACCTGGTCTTCTTTTGAACACAAGAAAATAGACATTTAGCCAGAAGAAATAAACAATATATTCCTAGCAGGAGAATGAAGGTAATTTTTTGACAGTATGCAAAAAAAGACGCTCCCAAAGAGCCAAAAGAACTACTCAACCAGGACCATGGGAACCATCCGGAAGTATTACCCTCATGGAGGGCGGCTACAGTTTCTCATATGTGGGAAATGTCAGTGAGATTACAATCGTTCTTTGGTTTGAAAGTAGAGAATTCACACCCCCACCCCCACTCCCTCCCCTTAGAAGCTAAAATAGTGTTCAGCTCCATTCCATTCTGCAGTACCATCGTACAAATGGCTACTTGTTCATGTGTGATCAGAGAGTTATCCTGGTTGCATTGGCTATCTTTTAAAGCAACTGAGAATATTGGGAAAGCTTAAATTGGGTCAATTGCGTGCCTAATCCAGGTATTATAGCCTATATCATCAATACATTTTTTCCCATCCAGAACATTACGTCAGGGAAACTTTGCAGAATGGTGTAGAGCTGGCAGAATCTATTCCACACAGCAACTCCCACTCCAAATCATAGGCAGCCATGAATACGCATTGAAACCACAAATGAAGTAGGTTACTTGATATGTAGTTCACCCAGAGCCAATGAAGGAGAATCCCTCGTTGAAGGACAAAGTAATATTGTTGACTATCACACTGGTGCTGGTGGAAATACAAAATCGACATTTACCAATTCCCATACATTTATTTAGAAACCTTGCGAGTACAGCATTGGAGACCTGTAGCTGGGGCAGAAAGGCGAATTGAAGGAGAGGGCCAGTAAATGTCATCTGGGAAATATGACCAATGCAGGTTTCGGGACCACCAGACCAGGAAACCAGTCTAATATCACTATAGACATTGCCCCCAATTTAAAAGGAACCTGTGTAACTGTAAATCCAGAGGTCATATCGTGGCACAGATGTGCACATATCCATCCATTGGAAATGTGTTTAATGCAGGCATACTGCCAAGTTGCATTTTGGCTATGAACCCAGGGATGTGCATCAGGACCCTCCAACTCATGACAGGTAGTATTAAAAGTAACAATGGTCGTAGTGAAAAATAGGCCATGACACAAATGGTCATTGTGCAACACTAACACAGAAATATTCAAGTCCATGCACTAATACTAAATATAATTCCAAGCAATCAGTTCCACATTGTAGTCTCAAACAGTTCCACTCCACAAAGGATGAGCAAATTCAATTTTCAAAAGCTCTTTCTCCATATGCCAGTTCAGAATATAAAGCAATAGAAACCAGACACAAATCAGTGCTATGAGTATCTGGCACACTACAGATAAATTAGATTAAATGCACCCATGCATCTGCATTAGAATTAGGCAGACCACTGACGAGAAAAAGAGTGCAGCAGCTCCAGTGTAACAAGAAAGACAAAAGCCTTCAGGGTAGGTTATCTTGCAGCAACGTTCCTAATAACCTTGCCATTGCCGTTCAAAGGAAGGAGGAGGAGGGATTCCAGAAAAGTAGCACACACAACCAATGGCATCTTTCTTTTCTGGATTATGTACTTCTGCAGTAGCCCTTATGCGAGCGTAGGAGAAGGTCTCTGGAAAAATAGTAGCAGCAGGCTGCAGGTCTCTGGGGAGGCTCGCACCAGCTTCTATTCTGGTGGGAGGTCCAGCGCCGGCTGAAGCTGGCTGAACAGCAGCTCCTGAAGAATGCCCACTATGCCGAACAATTCCTTGAGCATGGGGTTTCCATTAAGAACCAGAACATCCAGACAAAGTGGAAGTGGTGGAATCGGCAGCCACCCGCGTTCCTGAATGAATTGTAGAATCATGCATCAATAAAAAGGGGACAGGCCAGGTGATCTCGCTTCTGATGGCTGTGGTTCCATGTGATTCTGCTCCAGAGGAGACTGCTAAAGTGGAGACAGTGGGACAGTGGGCCACGGTGATTTTTGGCATTGCAATGCATTCCTCCAGGGCTGGACACCCCTGCACTTCCCCGTAGTCTGTGTGGTGAGAAGGATCCGATGCAGACCATGCCAGTGAGGATGCAACACAGGCTTCCCTTGGTGAACCTTAATATACACATAACCACCTGCTTGCAACGGATGAAAGGGGCCAGTCAACAGTTCATGTAAGGCAGCTCTTACCTGCGAATGAAAAGACAACTGATTTTATGAGGGCTGTGCAATACTCCAAGACCTTGACATCCTCAAAATGAAGATACAGATAAGGGGGCACTGGTGGGGAGGAGTCCACATGCATAGAGCATCCAGTATGTATCTTATGGGGAGACAAACCAGGTTTTCAATGTGGGTTATTACGCATGTGTATGACACCCAGAGGTAAGGCCTTGGGCCATTGAATACTAGTTTCCTGACACACCTTAGACCATCTGACCTCAAGATCTCTATTATGACGTTACATGGTGCCACTAGATTATGGAAGATGGGCACAGTGAAAATGCTGAGCGATATTAAGGGCTTTGCAGATTTCTCAAAACACTTGTGCAGTGAAAAAAGTTCCACAATCACCATCTAAAGGATGTCTACTATGGAAAACAATGGCACTTAAAAGTAAAAATCAAATCACAACTTCAAATATATTTAAATATATTAATGAAAGTTTGCATTGCTATAGAGTGAGAAGGCATCCTTAGCTGAGGAAACCTTTGAACAAAAAACTATGTAAACACAATAGACAACCTATTACTTACCCTCTGCACTCTGGTCGAGTCAATTTCTATTCTTAAACTAATAATATTAGTATGTGCTGTGATGTCCTTGGAAGTATATGCAGGAGCATGTGATGTAAAGCGGAATGTTATAGTGTGAGTGAGGGAATGCTTGTGGTGAGGGTTCTAAGCCCAGGAAGTTGGGGAGCCCCTGTCTAGGTGATGGGAGCCAGTGTCTGTTCCTAGTAACTCTTTCTGCTTAGCTGTCTTAATGTAACTTAATAATATGTAATAAAGCTATTGGAACTTACCTGCAAGCCTAAGAAAGTCACCTTGTTTCTGTAACAAAAGTATTAAATGTACTCACTCTTTTTTACCACATAAAGGTATTTAATGCAAACCCTGTGTTTCTTTGGAAACAACGTTTATACCACACATCTATAAAATGTAACAAAGTAAGCAATGTTATTCAAACAATTTCCATAGGTAATTCTAAAATGAAATTCAACTTGTGATTAATGTATCTTCACCTGCTGTATACCATGAGGACCCTAGGAGATTTACAATTTGATCCAACAAATGACATTTTGTAACTTTTGATGCCATCGGTTTATGCACTTCGATTTCTCATGTTGAGGGCCTGGAAGCCATGGAATGGCTGTTATTAGTATTCGTACTCACTCTTTTGAAATTAATATTGCACAATGTTTTCAAATTTGACAAACAACATTTTTTACCAATTTCAGGAACTTCCATGGGTACCAGTAGGGCTGTGACACATACAAACACATTTATGTTACATTTTGAACACCAGTACATATTACAACATAAGAAATTGAAGGATTGTTTGAAATTTTACAACTAAATTTTTGATGACATTCTGTGTATCGAGTGGCACGATCTCTGATATAGAAGACTTTTTCATATATGTTAACGAAGTTCATCCTCAAATTGAGTACAGAGATAGAGAATGACATTGCTAGGATGTTAAGACATATTTGAAGTGCCAGCTACTAGAGACTACCATCTACACTAAACCAACAGATTGCAATAATGTCTTACTAGCAATGAGTTTCCATCCTGTGGGTCTGATTAAGGGTATCCCCTTTAGTCATTTCACATGGTATAAAATAATTATTTCAGAAGAAACAGAATTAGCACATCAAAATAAGGAATTAACAAATATGTTTGATACAAAGTATTAGGACCTGACTTAACAAATGCTGTTGATAAGGTTAATAAAATAACACATGCTAGCTTGCCATCAACATAAGGAGTTAGAACGTTCCCATATTTGTTCTACGTTACTACATTTTCACAGCAAAGCAGACAAATTCATAATATAGTTAGGAAGAACTAGAACGTTTTGGAATTGATCCAGCTTTAAAAGATCTACCAACTTTTACGTATTGGAAAAGCCAATCTATGAGAAACATGTTTGTACATGCAACATTTTCAAGTGAGACGGCCATCTCAACAGATATCAAGGGCACATTATGTTGTCATAATTGTCACAACTGTAATAAACTTTTGTTCGGTAATACTGTAACACATCCATACAATGGCCAGAAGATCACTTTTAAGACATAACTCCACATGTGATACTGATTTAGTGTATGGCATGCCCTTGTAGGATTTATTTTGTGGGAATGACTACCAGGAAAGTTAATGTCCATTGGGGCAAACATAAGTCAAACTATAAACCCCAGATCCCCAGTACTGGAACACTTTCTCACATTTGGACATAGCATTTCCCAGATCAGATTTATTATTTTGGAACAATCGCTATTACCTAGCAGAGGTGAAAATATTAAATATATGTTAGAAAAGAGACTCTTAAGACATTAGATGTATTGAAACCAAGAGTTATGAACCTGCAATATGATGTATGCAGCTTTATTTGAACATTTCGATTCATTCCATGAATAGGAGTTTGACTCGAATTGGGATGGGGAATATTGCATGATTACAGTTTCATTAAGTGTTACTAGATAACTGGCTAGAAATAGATAAAACACAATTTGACATGTTTATATCAGCTAATAACCTTTGTATTGATACAACTAGGGTTACACGATGATACTGTTCTGTATGTATATTAATATACTTGCATCATTTATATAGGCATAGCAAGAAAGCAGTAGAGGTGAAATACTACACAAAGTCACCATTCAGTACTGACATCTAATTATTCAACATGAAGTGTTAAATACTTTCTTGTTGTTTTGTTATGAATGTGCATGAAAGCTTGTATAACTTCCCCAATCAGATGCTTGATATTTTAGAAATAACACACCAGCGTTGGGAGGCACTGTGTAAAAATATTCCAAGAACGTCCTTGAATATTGGTGAAAGAGCACAAGTGAAATTACTAACCACAGTATTTTGGATCCTAGAGTGTATGCACAAGCAAGGTTTGAGTTTAAGAAATGCATGCTGGGGAAGAGGCCTTTCGCGAGGCACTCTTGAACATATGATTTGGGACTGCTACAAAATAAGAGCATTTTGGAAAGGGATTACCAATGTGATGAATACACTTCTGAATGAAAAGAAGGAGTTTAATTTTGAAACTTTGATTCTGGGAGAAGATACAGATTTGTATGACCTACGATATCACCAAGTTACATGGATTTTGAATGGTTCTTTGGCTGCGAAAAGGATAATTCTACGTAATTGGAAATTGACTGTATTCCCCAAAACGGAAGCATGGATGGAGGAAATGTACTCAATATGTAATATTTAAAAAGTTGTAATGTCCCTGCAGAAGAAAGTGAGACTGTTTGATAAAGTATGGGGTGGTTTTCTGAGTTTGGAATCGAATTAAACTGATAAGGATAGAGAAGAGATGGTGAATTGTTGAAATCTGGATATTAAGATAAGTCTATGTTTAATCATTTCATGAATTTGTGCTAATATTCATAGATTTAAATATGCATTTGACAACATGTGTAGATTGAGATTTCCCTTTTGGTGTGTTTTTTTCCTCTCTTCTCTCTTTTCTTCCTTTTCATCCTCTTGTCCTCACTCCTTCATTTAACCTTCTATGTTTCAGATTATATTGGTGGGGAGGGGAGAATTATCATTTCTTTATGTATAGTACTTCTTAAAGATAGAATGTATTCTGATATATATTTGTGTTATGTTATGTTATGTTAAAGGTACTTATATAGCGCACCATCAGGGGGTAGGGTGGATAGTTAGGAGGACGGGAGTAGGAGAGTGGGAGCTGTTGGCAGCTTCAGCTCGGTATACACTGAGCTGGTATACACTGAGTGCTCGGCTTTGGTGCAAGTATCGGATCGGGCGAGACCTTGTGTGCTGTAGGTGCTGTTTATGTGTTGTTGATGTGGTGTGGTAAAGTGTGTGCAGATTGCTCGGAGAGAAATGGTTGAGTTTTGTGTGGGTTGAGTATGCAGAAAATTGACGGTTGCGTTAGTGGGGTCTTTATCGTGGTTTAGGTTCTTTTGGTTCCGTTTGAGCTGAATCCCTGTGGGTGGGATTATTGCTGGTTCCTTATGGGCTGTCTCGCTGTGGTGGTGCTGCGCAGATCCAGCTGTATCATAGTGAGTATTGTATGGGGTGGTACGTGTGTCTGAACCTTTTCTTTGGGTGTGGAACTGGGTTTGTACCATCTATTCTCTTGTTATCTAATGTGACACTGGTCAGTTGAAGCTTTAAATGGTTCAGGGTGATACATTGAATAAACTAGTTTATAAAGAGATTCTATTTTCAATTCAATGGAAATTAGTTTTGACAGGAATACTTCAATACAGCATTTAGGGATCTACGGAAGATTCTATTTTTGTTAAACAGTTTAGTTATGGGAATAACAAGAAAGGTTATATACTGGACATAGCCTGTTCCATGGACCAATTTTGAAAGATTTCTCTTGATCAAGTTATTATGGTGTATTCTTTTGTTTAAAGGCTAAAGAGACATGTATGTTTATATATCAGTAATATCAGTGATACGTGGTATGCATTGATGGTCACACTACTATTTACAAACTTTTCAAAGATGGCACCCATGTAACACCACAAATGAGATCTGTATTGGCTAGTAGTCCTATTTCTTTGCTCTTGCACCTGTTTTCACAATAAATACAGGGGTTTTACCTGCACTTAGGTTAGTCATGTGGAAGGAGGAGCCCGGCGAGGACCTTAGCTGTGTCTCTCTTTAATCAAGGTAAAGACTGTGAATTGTGGTAACATTACTTAATAGTATCAGTAATATCAGTTTAGCTAGGAATTGAATTATGGATATTTTCCAGGCGAACTGGCTTCCCATTTTCAACAAGAAGTCATATTCAATTTTGGGAGCAGGACCTGATTTCACCATTTAGTGAGTATGACAAATAATTATGATCTATATTTATCAATAGATTGTATATCGTTACCAATTTACTATTTACTGTATACAGTGACCACTTAAATCAAATTACCAGTGTGAGAGTGAGAACATGAACGTTATGAACAGGTCTGGGCATTTACAGTACAGCTGTGATCATTACTTTTTGAAAGTATACACTTTGGAATATTTACACAGATCTATATTAATTTTAGACATTACACACAGGGTCCTTCAGTCAGAAGACTTTTTAGGGTCCTTAAGGCATGCAACATCAGATGAAGATACATTTATTAGGGGTTACATTTCTTTTCAGAATTACCCACAGAAGTGGTTTAAGTTGGCATTTTAACAACACACAATAATGATATCACTTATATTGTTACATTTGATCAATTTGCGATATAAAGATAGTTTTCAATGAAACACAGTTTGCATTAAATGAATGTATGTGGTAAAAAATAGGTTTTGAGTTTTGATTACATTCAATACTTTTGTTACTAATATTATTATAAGTGCCAACTCAGGACACCCAAGGGATAATTATAGTGGAATACAAGCATATGTGGAGAATGAATAGTTCAATTTGTTCAAATATATATGGCTATATGTGATTTCCAAGGTCAATTGTGGTATCCAGCATGGTTTATAGTCATAATCTCGAATTTACAAATCTCGAAAAAAAAGGTCGAAAAAAAAGGCCTAAAAAAAATGTCGAATTTTTTTTTATGACGGTTTTTTTTCGAAATGGGGGGGTTCGCCCCCAACCCCCCTTTTTTTATTTTTTTTTGTTTTTACCTATTTTATTTATATATACTAGAGCCCAAAAAAAAATATAGAAAAAAAAAAAAAATCGACATTTTTTTTTTCGGCCTTTTTTTCGACATTTTTTTTTCTCGAGATTTGTAAATTCGAGATTATGACTGACCACCATCCAGCATGTATATTGTTTAGTGAGTAACTATTATAGATGTTTAGGTTTATATGTACATTGTGGTGGGCTAGGTTAAAACTTGCCATTAATGATGATTTTCTTTTCTTTTTGGTTAATGTGTGTATTATTTAGGTTTACTATTTCTGGTATCATGATCAATAATAATGAATGTATTAGTGAAAAGGATTGACATAGCCTGGAAAAAGCTCACTCAAGGCAGATCAGCTTCACTGTGACCTCTAGTAAAACACACGCCAGCTTGAATTTTGTGTATGGCTTGAATTTGGGGTATTTTATAGCTGAATCAAATGTGCATAATTTGTATTGAAGACTTTTCAAGAAAGAAGGCTTAAGAGATCTAGAAAATATTGGCTTACAAGGTGTAATTTTCACGATGAATTACACAATAGATTATACTAGATATACGTTGATATTCCAATGTTTATAGGTGTGTTAAGTGCGGCACGATAGGGGTTTGTGATATGGTATGATAATAATATTAGTGCAAGAAGAGTCATTCAGCAGATACATAATAGGTTGTCTATTGTGTTTGCATAGTTGAGAACGAGAGGATGCCCTAATGGGGGAATTAAATCAAGTAAAAACTGTGCAACAATGCATCTGCCTTACAGCAGAGATAGGCTTCTACCCATCCAGAGAAAATATCCACTATGACTAAACAGTATTCGAAATTGATACTCTTGCAGAGGTATATGAAATATATCTGAACATTTAGAAAAAAATCCATCTGGAACCAGGATGTTATGAACTAATAACACAGAGCAATTATTACAAAATGTCTGACCTATGGTAGGAACATAAGGGGCAAACCATTCTCGGTTTATACTTTGAAATCATAGCCCCTTTACCAGCGTGCACAATGGAATGCACCAGTCTAGCGAAATATCACTTTTGGTGCTACAAGGCGGCCACCTGAAGAGCACCAAAGCAAATCACAATACAACTTACAGGATTTCGCCACCGCAGCTCATTCTCAGTGTCGGGTGCTTGTCTTGCAGCACAGCCAGACTGGAAAGAGATGCAATCAGCGACTGTCAAACTGAAACACAGATAAGGGCATTATAAGCAAGGGGCCCATTTAAGGACAAACTGCTTGATCAGCTAGAGAGATGCCTGCTGCAATAAAGAACTGGGAGAGGTGTATGGGAGGACAGGTCTAAAAGACCCCCCTCCCATACAAGCCCCACCTATGTGAGGTTCGTGGCTCGCCAGGGGCCCCCCTGTCGCCAGGGCCCAGGTGACGGGGTGGCCACTGACCGACACACAGGACTGGTCATGCTGTACTGTAACAGACCATGGACCCCATTTTGGAAAGCAAGACTCCATTTTAGACATTGACAACCTGAATCTCAAGGAGACAGTCTGCCTGCGAATGCTGCAGCTTGGCCCCCACTTAGAGAGAGCCGTGCCCTTCCCCTAGCGCCTCCGCTCCATGGCAGATCCGCTGAGAGCCCATTCTCACAAGGAACCAGACACGAACAAGTATCAGAACAAACACTATCATTTACCTTCCACAGTACGTCACTGTCCCCGAAGTGACCTGACTCGCGGATCAAGTCTGGAAAATAACAGAAAACCATCCTAACAGAACAGGCCTCGACCCTGCATCTAACCCGTAACATGTAAAAATATATGATGTCAATACCCACTTTGTATGAACCCTTGTCGATGTTTAAACACACTCCAATGCCTGATGGTTTACAAAGGTTGCTATATCAAATATAAACACTCATGTTTAAGAAAGAACTAATTCATAAGTTTTGCTAAAACAAGCATGGTTTTAGCTCATATACGGTACCATGTGTAATGTAAAGAAAGTGATACCAACTGGCTAGGGTTAACTACCAAATGCTGCTAAGTACAAAGGAAGGCAAACGGAGCATTACTGAAAGCATGTGCGCGTGTGTGTATGTGCATAGAGGGTTACGTTTAAACGTATAAGCCAGAATGAAAATGTATTTTCGTCTCTGAATGCATTGCTTCCATGCTTCTGAGTACACCATCAAACTCAATGCTACCTCATGTGTTATTCAGCTACTACCGAGTGACATTACTAAAATATAGTCGTTTAATGATGTATGTAACAATGCCAAATCAACGTAGGCAGATATAAAATAATATACAAATGTATAGACGGTAGAAATGTGTGATCGTTTTTTATATTACCAACTTCATTAATCATTTCATTGTTTTACATAGTGTACAGCTTAAGCACAGAGAATTGCTCACACACACACACCAAGGCCATCTCTCCTCCCCTCCCACCAAGGCACGCCAGGACAAGCTGGTGTGCGAGCAGCACAGCGTCACCTCCCCCCATCCTGCTGGACCCGCTTCAAGTATTCGCCTCCCCCCATGTCCCAGACCGCCATGGTAGGCCAAATGAATTATTTACAACCCAGTCCTGAAACCCCACCTCCCCAAGGGGCCAGAGATACACCCTCGCTGGTCCAGTGGCCCTCCGGTTCACCTTAAGTTAATGGGCCTTGGGAAACAGATATCCATCCCTGTACTAACACATCATAAAGTAATTCTTCACTACATCTAACAAGACCAGAATGACAGTGCAGCCCACCCCATGCCCTCAGACTAGACCCCCAGGTTTATGACACCCGGCCAACAGGTCAGAAGTAACAGTGTCTTGATGTATTGGTAAAGCCTCACATTATATGTATTCCTCCTGTTTTCTTATTAATCTTTAGAGTACCCTATTGCAGGATTTACAGGACAACCGGAATTATCTAAATGAATGAATGTTGTGTGTGTGGCCACAAGGGCAGAAAAGTCAGGGCACCCGTTCATCAACGACACTGACCGTGCCTGGCCTGGCAGCCCCACCCCGATGAGCCCAGCTGGCCTATCCGGCCCATGTTGGCACCACGCTGATGTCCACCAACCACGGAGCGGCTCGTCACAACTGCACCTATAGTTAGTGGACGCCACCCAATCCCAAAGACTATGTGCCCCCTACAGTGTGTAGGTTTCTATGACGAAATTCTGTAATAAATAAGACTGTCTTTGCTATTGTCAGACAGAGTGCTCTCAGAGCTTGCAGAGTCCTTTGCATGCCCTATTTGATTAGATAAAGAACCTTTTTACTTTTACCCGCACTTGGTCCTAGCCTCATTGCCTTTTGGGTGTGGCTCTTATTGCCTCTCATTGCAGGGAGGGTAATGCCTTTTGGGGACGCTTGCCTTCAGTGGTGACCCCAAAAGCGTGATTACATATTTTTTTTAAACATTTATTTTTATTAATCTTTTCTTTTGATATACAACACCAGATATCTTCAAAACTTGTTGCATTAACAGAATTCTTCAGCAGAACTATCATAAAGGAGACAAATTATTGAACAAAGAAGAAGAGCTGAGGCATAACCAACCCGAGTCTAGCATTGCAACCCCCCCCTATTCCCCCACTCCCACCCTTCCGCTCCCTCCCCTTTACCACTCATACCATTCTTATAGGCTAAACGACAGAATATATGTGTAAACCAATTATCAACAAACATACACTGGCCTTGGGCCGAGCACAGTTAATATTTTTCCTTTCCATCTTCCTTTTTCATCAGCACAAGGCAAAACACCAAAATACATTTTCCAGCCTGGGGTGGACGATTGTCAGGCAGAACGGGGCATCACCCCCAGCACTTCTTTCGGGCTACCATATCATCTAATACCCATTAGTCTGTGAGCTCCCAATATGAGGTATAGTATTCCAGAAAGGGCAACCATATTGCGTCAACATTTCTGCGCAATTCGTTTAATGCAGCCGTAAGGCTTTCCATTTCGTAAATGGCGCGTGCCTTCATTAGCCATTCCTTTTTCGAGGGGAGCACTGCTGATTTCCATTTAATGTTTAGGCAGACTCTAGCTGCCAATAAGAGATTACGTGGCAGATACGTCAATAATTTGTGTGTTTCCTCATCCTCTGAAACCACTCCAAATAACACTAATATGGGCGCTAAATCCCTGTGAACTCCATCGATTGCTCCGATCCATCCAAGCACCTCTCGTCAATATACCTGGACCCTATCACATTTCCACCATTGGTGCCAGTAATAACCTCGCTCTCCGCATCCCCTCCAACAGTAAGGAGACGTCCCGGGGAACATTTTAGACAGCCTAAGGGGCGTGTAGTGGCACCTCATAAGTAATCGTAGATTATGCATCTTGTATTGCATGGAGACCGATGATGACCACACCGCTCTGTATATACTCTTCCATAACTCCGATTGGGCGTCTATGGCCAAATCAGCCTCCCACTTTGCTGCGGACGACGGGCATCGACTGAGACCCCCTGTAAGCAGCGATTTGTACATCTTCGATATGAGGCCTTTTGATGCATGGGGGGTGCTTAAGGTTTGCACAAACGGTGTCAGGGAGCGCTTTAGTGAGTTACCCCACCTAGCGTCGTGCTGGACGCTTCATAATTGGAGGAAGAGCATAGGAGGAATGTCTATGCCCTGCAGATCAGTTTGCAAATTTTCTCTGGTGGTATACACTCAGTATTTCTATAACTGTCCCACCCGACTGAGGCCTGCGTCATACCATGGCTGAAAACGCTGAACATCGCCCTGCAGGTCCCTAATTGGTGGAGCCCAAATACAACTAAGGGGCGAGGGCCAAGTAGTAACTACCTGCATGGCACGAGATGGGCGCCAAAGCGACCACAGCACCTTAAGTATGGGGTGCTCCTTAATCCGTCATGTCATGGCGGACTTTGGGACCCATAACCAATCTCCCAATGCAACTGGCACGAAGATATCGTTTCTATTGCCACCCACTGTTTTTGGGGATTTTCCCACAGATGATCCGGGTGTACCCGAAGCTGTGCCGCCCTGCAGTATTCCCCCACATCAGGAAAACTCATGCCCCCCTCTTCTTTGGGTAGAATTCATGTTGAGTATGGGATCCTCGCCCTTTTGTCTGCCCATAAAAACCTCAGTCGTGTGCGCTTCACCTTTGCCAGGAAGGGGTCCGGAACCTGAACAGGGAGGGACTGAATACAAATAAGAACCGTGGGAGGATATTCATTTTGATGGCAGTAAAGCACGCTGCGCATGACATGGAGAGCCTGCGCCATCTACAGATGTCATTTTGGATGGCAGCCCATAGTGGAGTGTAGTTGGCTTCAAAAAGTTTGGACAGAGAAACTGTTATGTTCACCCCCAGGTAGCGGACAGAGTCAGTATGAACCTGGAAATTCCATGTTGCTTTTAAACATTGCGCCAGGTCAGAATTGTGTCTTAGGGGGACAGCTACGTTTTTTTGTAGGTTAACGCGCAAACCTGACAGAGCTCCATAGCGTGAAAATTCTAGCAAGAGAGCGGGGATGGAATTAGACGGTTCGGTGAGGTATAGAAGAATATCATCTGCAAACATTGCAAGCTTGTATTCCTTGCCCCCTCGTGGGATTCCTCTAATCGTAGGGTTGGCTCGAATAGCCTGAGCAAGAGGCTCCATTACGAGGGCAAAAATGAGAGGGGAAAGCGGGCAGCCCAGCCTTGTACCTCTGGTGAGAGAGAAGGAAGATGATGACAAGCCATTGATCGAGACCTTGGCCTGGGCTGATCGGTATAGTGCTTCTGCCCCCTGTGTCCATGCAGCCCCCAAGCCAACCCACCTCAGGACCGCTCTTAGGAATGGCCACTCCACCCGATCAAAGGCCTTTTCGGCGTCTACCGACAATAAGAAGGGGTCTTCACCCGCTTCTCGGAGTGTTGCCATTAGATCAAGGGTTTTCCTAACGGTGTCTGCACCTTGCCAGCCTCTCACGTATCCCACTTGGTCTGAATGGACTTGTTGGGGGAGGACCTGAGCAAGGCGGGAGGCTAGTATGCTGGAATAAATGTAAGCATCTACATTTATGAGGGAAATTGGCCGATAAGATGCACAGTCTGCGGGGTCCTTACCTTCTTTGGGAATTACTATAATAATCGAGTCAGTAAAGGATTTAGGGGCCTGCCCAGTTTCTAGAATAGAAGTAAATAATTTGGCAAGAAAGGTGGCGAGTGTGTTAGAGTTTCTCTTATAGAAGGCTGGTGTAAAGCCATCCTGTCCTGGAGCCGAGCATGCCTTAAGTGCCGAGATCACTCCCTGCACCTCAATTGTGGTAATAGGGCGTTGAGCATCTCTATGTGCTCTACGGCTATGGGGGGGCGTGGCAGAGTGGCCAGATATTCTCCTATATTCAGGCAAGTGCCCCTGGTCTCGGCAGTGTACAACCCTGAATAGTAGTCAGAGAAGCGATTCACTATGTCTCGGGGGTTCGTGAGTGAGTTGCCCAAAGCGTCTTTAATTTTGTAGACTGCTCTGTCCGCTGTCTGTTTGCGAAGCCTATTAGCCAACATTGTGTGAGCCTTATCGCCTTTTTCAAAGAATCTCTGCTTAAGGTATCTAAGCTGAGTGAGGGCCCTACCGTTCCATATGTCTTTTAGTTTTTCCCTCAACTTCCGAATTTTCAGCATGGCGTCTTTGTCGCTTGCGGGTTGCTCTCCAAGAGCACGCTCTAGACGAGTGATATACCTTTTCAGTTCTTTCTCTCTGAGTAGTCGGAGCCTTTTCTTGGACGTCCCGTCCGATATCAAGATGCCCCTTATTGTGGCTTTCCCTGCCTCGCAGATTGTGTTTAACAGCATGTCCGCCGTGTCGTTAATATCAAAGAATTCTGTAATGGCCTCTGAGAGAGATGCTCTAAAAATTGGGTCTCTACATAAAAGGTCATTACACCACCGCCACCGGCGGTCCAGGGTCGGGAGCGGGCCCAGGTCTAATTCTAAGGTGCATAGATCATGATCTGACCAGGCCACTGTCTGGATGGATGTCTCCAGAATGTCGCTTTCATTTTCTGCCCCTAACAAAAGGTAGTCAATCCTGGAAAAAGTTTGATGTGGAGGAGAAAAAAAGTGAAAGATTTTCCCCCCGGATGAGTCACGCGCCAGGTGTCTATCAAGTGATGTTCTCTCAGCTGACTCGAGAATCTGTTGCCCTGGAGGGTGCTTGGAGGAATAGTGGTCTGTCGTGCAGAGCGCCAATCGCACTCGCGGTCGATGACAACATTAAAATCACCCCCACAAATCAGGGTGCCCTCCCTCCAATCCTCTAGAAAGTCAAACAGGAGCTCAATAAAGCTTGATTGCCCTTGGTTTGGGCCATGAGCAGCATACAGTGTGACAGAGCGCGTTCTTATTTTACCTTTGAGTGCGACGAATCTCCCATGCACATCCATGTGTATGCGGTCTACTTGCATTCCCAAGGATTTGCGTAGCAAAATACCCACGCCACCCTTCTTCTGCAGACCGGATGCCCAGATTGCTTCCCCCTATATCTTTCCCAAAGATCCTTCTTTCTTCCCCACTAATGTTCTTTGATTCCTGAATGAAGAGAGCATCCAATTTAGATTGGGCGAATTGTCTCGCTAACATAGACCTCTTCTGCGGGGAATTCAGTCCCTTAACGTTCAGGGAGCCAAAAATTATACCATTAGTGGTAGCCATGCTCTGAAGTGAGGGCAACAGCTACTTCAGCATTACTCGCCCGATCCCATTGCCCCATGATGAGGCTAAAGTACAATTGCCATGGTGCGTTGTGTGTGCAAGTAATCCTTGTGTGCCCAAGGCTTGATGACTTGAGTGGTAAGGTGTGCCTCCCCACCCTCCCTCCCTCCCTCCGTCCGTGTGAAATGCCGCTAGGTGCATTCTTTCTAAAAACACCTGGGAAAAAAGATCAAGATGCAACCAGCGACAAAGAGTAAACAACAATAGAAATGAGACGCCCTTAATGAAGAAGGGCCACTATGGGTGGACCCCTCTCCGGGTTGTGACTTATGATACTACTTAAATACATGCTAAGTGACGACAAGAAAACCACTTTCTGCTCGTAAGAGGAACCTAATGTCTTCAGATTCCCATATCTTTCAACAGCTACCAAAACCAATCTGCAATCATTTCAACCATGGAAACTGACACTCCTGTGAGGTGAACCAACTTGTATCACAGTGAGAAAAGAGAAAAATAAAAAGAGGAGAGATTTCAAAGAAAAGCCCTCAGAGGGTATCAAGACGTTTATATTTCCACTTCTGCTGCAATCTCCCCCGCCTCGATGGTGTGTTTTTGGTGTCTTTGCGTGGGCCCGATGTATCCTTGCGACCCTCCACATCCAGGCCTGCCATCGAGCTTTGAAGAGAGTGGCGAACCCGCTCAGCCTCCTCAATGGAGGTGATTCTGTATTCCTCTCCATTATATGTAAACGTGAGAGAGAAGGGGTGACCCCACCGATAGCGTATTGCCTTCTCTTGGAGCCAACCTGTGAGAGGGCGACAACCCCTCCTCTTCGCTAATGTCATCTCTGATAAATCTTGATACAGTTGGATCCGCGAGCCCTGGAATTCTATAATGTCTTTCACTCTGGCTTTCTGCAGGATTTCTTGTCTTTGGGCATAATAGTGGCACTTTGCTAGCACCGAGCGGGGGCCTTGTGGCGGGCCCCCCGCCCTGTGCACCCTGTCGAATTCGAGCACCGGGGGCGAGGCGTCGTCATAAAGGGATAAAATGATGGCCTTCACTTTGCTTTCCAAACCAGAGGGAGTTTCCCCTTTTTCCTCCTCCAGCCGCATTATGCGGATGTTCGATCGCCGTTCGCGGTTCTCCAAATCATCAAGCTTGGACTCTACATCTCTCTCCTTCCGCTCTAAGTCTGAGATTCTGGCTTCATATTGCATAGTAAATACATCCACCGATTGCTGGTTGTTCTCAACTGCCTCCAGACGGTCTTCGACCTTTGCCATCTTTGCTTGCAGAATGGAGACCTTTTCAGTGAGACTGTTTATTATCGATCGGATCTCCCCCAGGAGGAGGCGGATATCTGATTTAGTTGCGCTGTCGCCATCATTGCCCGGAATGTCAGAAGGGCTTTGAACGTTATCGACCTCCATGGGTGCGTTTGTGCGACTAAACTGTCGCAGAGCAGCCAGGGTGCACGGATCCAGTATCGGGGTGGGTGGGGATTCTACCCTGCTGCTCCGTGGACCGGTGGGCAGTGAGCTGGAGCCGCCTACATTCAGCGCTACAGGGCAGACTGGGTAGCACAAGGGGGGAGGATCACCCTCTAATTGGCAAGCTTCTTCTGCCAGCACTCCCACCTCTAAAGCGGCCGTCGTCCACTGCTGTACCTTACCACACCGTTATTACACTAGTGCCGATCTTGCATCCACTGGAGAAGACACCTTATTAGTCCACGCAGCTGGCTGTGTGATGGACGACTCTCCTTCTTGGGAAGGCAAGAGATTCAGAATGTAAGCCCTGTGGCTATGAGGTCTGCAATCAGTGGTGTCGGGGGAGCCCTAGGTCTTAAGCTCCTACAAAGGGTGAGATGAGGGAGTTTAGAGAGAAAATCGAGTTCCAGTTTATTTCAATGTCACTTCGAAATGGAGAGGAGTTCTGTTCCCAGTTATTGGCAGCGCAGAGGGCTATGCAAGGTCTGATGCAGCCGCAAAAAATAAATAAATAAATACATTTGGGAAGGAGGTATGTGCGGTACTGTCCAAAGCCAAGCACGTGAACAGAATGTATGTTGCAGGGCAATGTCTGCCGGGGCACCAAAGCAGCTAGGGAAGCGCTCCCACGGGCAAGGGGTGTCACTTCTCGCCCGGCGGAGACCACCCCCTGAAGCCGAGCCACCCGCCAGTGACCCTGCCGGGCCGGACCTCCAAGACGGGAAGCGCAATGCTTAAAAAAGAACCCACCGGTGGAGAGTTCAGCCACAGGCACACCGGGGCTCAGGGTACCCCCGTGTAGGTTGTCAGCAGGGAAGGGGGGGGGGACTGGGTCTGCAGGCGCTCAATGCTGAGCGGAGCGCCTGCATGAAAAAACGTACTTCCAGCACCAGATCCCTCTTGTGCCGCCTCCTCCCGTTCCCCACTCCGTCTCGGCAGCGTCTCGGTGACCGAGGAGCAGCTACCACCACACACCGCCGCAGCAGGGACCTCTCAAGTAGCGCCGATGAAATAAAGCCCCTGCGGGGCCCCCGGGTGAGCGGCAACAGCCCCTCGGCAGGCGAAGCTCCTTCCCGCGCGCCGCCCTTCTCTCGCTGTAGACGCCGGCTCCTCTACGGCAGCAGCGTGAAGGGCGCGGGTGCCATTTCCCGACGTTGCACTTTCGAGTAGTCACGGGTACCCGCCGGACGCGTGATTACATTTTTTTAATTCGTCATCGTCCCCTCTGGCGCGAGAGATTCCGGGCGGCAGTGGAGACGCACGGTGCGCCCGCTCAGGAGAGCTGCCCGCCTACGGCAACTGGTATGCTTAGACGTGCGCACAGAATAAAACAAAGGGTACGGATCCCGCTCCAAAAAACCCCTGTGAGTACCACTCGCCGGAGCCGGGGGGCAGCCATTGAGTGTTTGGCTGCGCCGCCTGGACGGACCCATTCCGGAGAATCTCGATTCAAGACGGGCACATGAGTATTAAGTGCGTGTGACTGTAAAAGGAAAAGGGGAAGGGAGTCAGGGTACACAAGGTCATTTAAAATGGGTACTTTCAACCATTAATACTATCTTGTATTTACTTTACTTTCTCTGCATATGGCCATTAGGATAAAAAGGTGAAATAAGAGAAGATAAGAGACAGGAATCTAGCTCTGCAAGAGGGTAGAAGGCGGCGCCGCATATTGATATCTCAACTAGTATGGTAATAGGGAGACACAGTGAATACTTTAGAAACTGCTATTTTCTTTCTCTCTATCTTTCATCTATAGTTAGGGTACTTTGGGGTTGAGCAAAAAATAAAAGGTCTAAAAGGTGTAGGGACAATTGATGATCTAGGGAAAGAGGACCTTACAGGGAGAGAAGCACAGGCAGGGAGGAAAAAGGAGGGGTAAATGTTATGTGTTGTATATCAAAAGTCTGTTAAGTGTTTATCCCATGTTGCATATGTTAAGTTAATTATGTTTTAATGAATTGCCCAGAAATTATGCTAAATTGATGACATTGTATAGCTGTATGGTATGGTCATCGTAAGTGTGACCCGGTAAGGTGAAAAAGGTAATAATATTGAAAGCAAGTGTTTGTGATCTAAAGGTAGTAATAGTACAAGCAAGTATTCCTTTCGCATATGCCCAAGAATTGATTAAGATAGAAGCCACACACACTTATACCACACAGCGTTGAACACAAACAGTACAAGAGGATAAAAAAAAAAGAAACTGAAAACACAATACGGGGGCAGAAACACCCCTGGCCCACATCTGTAAAAACCTGCCGGGTTATGCTGAACGTATAAAGAAATACCACGATCAGTGGGTCACAGAACTAAAGGGAGAAGGACTGCCCCAAGTGTGGCCAGAAGGGGGATTGTTTGATAAGAGAGTCCTAGATATGGTGGCCACATGCATCTTCATGAAGTACAAAGGAAAACAATTTCATAATAGAAGAGAGATACTAGACTTGTGGAGGTTATTTGAGGAGGTGCCTCCCCTCAGAAGGAAGGAGTCAGAGTCTAACCTGCCTTCCACAGTTGATAGTCCCTTGCTCATACCTGAAGTTGGAAAGGAAGAGGTAGGAGCAGAGGGATCGATTGAGGTGACACGATTGTACCCCCTCTTAAACAAGCCAGTGCCAGCAGAAGGTTATAGTGACCCCACATATGTACCCCCTGCAGCACCTACAACCACTCCGTGACCAACTGCACCACCACCATACGAGGGCCCAGAAAGCACAGACAGCTAAGCACCCCTGCAGTAGATATAGAAAAATTGACAGAGGACTTACATTCCAGGCTCTCCATGGCAAAAATATATGTGAGCAGAATGGAACTAGTGTTGTTAGACATGAGCAAACACCTAGAGCCCAGGGACTCGACAAGACATCTGAAGAGGGATGGAAGAAAGGGGAAATACTGTTCAGAATTCAGGAAGAGCCAACGCGAATAATAGAACTGGGGCCACAGGAAATGGATGAAAATACAGGTGATGAGGGAATGGCTACCGGGGGCATGGAAGAATTATGGTGCGATATTAAGGACGATGAACAGAAAAGTGGGAGATTGAGTGCAGCAATGGGAGGAGGGTCCGGTAGAGGAGAAGGGACATCTCTGGGTAGAACGATGGAAGAGGAATGGACAGGAAGGTTAAGGAATAGAATGGGAAGAATGGCACCATTAGGAAGGAAAGGATTGAAGGTGAGTACTGGCAAGACAACAAAGGGCAAACTACAACTCCCATTGATACACAGGGGAGGTGGGAGACCAAATAATATACCCTGGGCTCAGATGGATAAAGCTAATTTGCTAAAATCATTGCCCCCGCTATCAGGAGGGGCAGGTAAGTGGATATATGCATTCGGAAAACACACTGCAGGAGTGCCATTAGCAGTAGGAGATGTTAAAAGTCTGTTAGTATCGGCAGTGGGTGACCAAGCAGATAGAGTGTGGGCAAAGGCTGGCTTCCCGGGAGTGACACTGGATTGTGATCGTCATGATGGAGCATCTTTTAACACAGTGCACGCAAGGGTATGGGATGCATTAAGAGAAACATTTCCAGACACACCAGATTTACAATCAGTAATGCAGTGCACAATGAATGAGGTGGAGGATGCTATGGATTATATTTCCGGGTGCAGGAGCTGTGGAGAGCCGGAACGGGCACACCATGGTATCAGTCAACATCTTTATTTTACTTCATTATAAAGAGAGGGCTTCCAAAAGAGGTGCAAAAAGCTCTCGACAAAATAGCAGGGATCGAAGCAAAAGGGTGGCCGGAAATACAAAGCATAATAGTACACCACTGCAAAAGAATAAAGGAAAGGGAGAAAGAGATTGCTCAAAAAAGGTTGGCAGATGAGGCCAAGCTAGTACAAATGAAACTCGTGAAGGTCGCTGCAGCGGTGCTCCGCCATGACAGGGAGGGGGATGAGGAAGAGGAGGGACTGGTAGCAATACAAGAGAGGATGGCAGCAAATTGGGCAGGCAACGGACACAGCCACAGTGGAATGGACAGGAGCAATACGGAGGTTCGCAGTGGCAAGAGTGGGCCCCCCCGAGGAGGATGAGGTGGGTACAGGGGCCGAAGAGGGGGTGGTCAAGGGTACGGGGGAAATGGAGGGTATGGAGGACAGGGTCCAAGGGGGGGGACAAGGGAACTGCTGGAATTGTGGGAGGTGGGGACATTTTTCAGGAGAGTGCAGAAGTAGACCAAACAAAGTGTATCAATATATCGAACAATGTGGTCATCCTGACCCAGGGAGCCCCTATGGATTACCCATGGAAGGACCACAAGGGCAACCAGAGCGGGGGTATGTACAACAGTGAAGAGAACACCCTCACAATGTACACCAGCATCCACAAAACTGCGATCACATGCAATACACACGAGGTAAACCCTTTGCCACTACTGCTAACGGTGCACCGGCCCCATACGGCGGAGTGGCGGTGGTATCAGGGAATGTCTTCAGTCAAGGGAGGAACATGAGACACCCAGCATAGAACAGCCCACAGAGAGCACTTGTGTGTCCTGTTCTATCTACAACCTACAATGCAGTGGAGGAACGATTAATAGGGGCGCAGATAGGCAATAAACAGTTCATATTTATGGGGGACTCGGGAGCTGAAAAATCATGTTTACATGAAGGAGGGTTTCCGCTAATCGTAAATTGGAGATGCAGGGGTTCTATGGGGCTGTTGTTGAAGTTCCTTACACGGAAGATTTAGACGTCACAGTGGGGGTAAGATAGTAAGAGCACCCCTACTATACTAGGAACAGTCCCCGATTAACTTATTCGGAAGGGATCTTCTCAGCAAGCTTAATATGACTATCTCCTTCACGGAGAGAGGGATAGTTTGCTCCACCCCGGGATGTGTCCTTTGCGCGTAATGCTGGTAGTGCATGCACGAGCAACAGCACCAGAAGTGCGTGGCATACCGGTGGATCCAGATATGTTTATCCAAGGACTGAAAACATTGGCACGAGTAGTACCTGAGTTGAAAAAGCTAGAATAGCGGGCCCAGAGATTGTACCAGGAACAGTAATGTCCCTAGATTTACACGCATTTCGAATCTCAGCTAAGAGAATAGCCGTAATTGCAATGGACATACAGGGCTGTGAAGGGCGCACAGTGTTGTGCATCAATGCCGACATTGCATTGCGGGATCTGTCAGACGAAGATCTTTTCTCAGACTCTAAAAGTGATGGTGAGATAATAATGGAAATAGCAATACCATGTGACATGATACAAGAAAGGCAGGTGCCAGTACAGTTGATGGCAGTGGTGCAGGCACCGCCTTCTTTCTTTGATGATGACATAAAATTAGTGCCCATCAATCTGTGGACTGCAGGCCCCCATGATGTGGGATTACTACATGGAGTTACCCCAGTCAAAATAAAACTTAAACCTGGTGCCATTTTGCCCAGGGTAAAGCAATACCCACTGCCCCAGAAGCAGAGGAAGGGATAAAAGAAACAATCAATGCATTATTGGCCCAGGGAATAATAGTACCCTCAAATTCACCATGTAATACTTGAATCTATCCAATTAAAAAAGCAAAAGGTGGGGTGTGGAGGATGATCCAAGACCTACGCCCACTCAATGACGTCATTCAAAAAGAGTTCCCTTTGGTCCCTAATCCTGCATCAATATTGTGCAGCATCCCCAAGAACGCCTCCCACTTCACGGTGGTCGATTTGAAAAATGCCTTTTTCTCCATCCCATTGGCAGAAGAGTGCAGGTATCTAACAGCCTTTACACTGGGGGGAAAGAGGTATGAACATTGTAGGTTACCCCAGGGGTACTGTGAGAGCCCCAGTATATTCAACCGCATCCTCCATGAAGATTTAGGAAACATGACAGCGGAGATCACGATCATTCAATATGTAGATTTGCTCGTCTGTGCACAAAGTGAGGAAGAATGCAGAAAAGATTCTGTCACTCTCTTGACATTGTTGGCCCACAAAGGATACAAGGTCGACAGAGGGAAGCTACAGTACTGCCAACCAGAAGTGTTGTACTTGGGACAACTAATATCAAAGGATGGCTAAAAGATAATACCAGACAGAGTAGATGCCATTACAGCAGTTAAAAAGCCAGGCACAGTAAAGGACATGCAAACATTTCTAGGTATGTGTAACTATTGTCGAGCATGGATCTTAGATTATGCAGAGTACACAAGACCACTACTGCAAGCACTCAAAGAGGCTCAGCGGGAGAACAGAGAAATCCAGTGGTCAACAGAAATGAGTGACTCGTTTACCTCACTCAAGAAATTGATTTCAAGCGCACCGGTACTCGCAAACCCAGATTATGAAGGCGAGTTTTACCTGTTCTCCCACTGCAAGGGGATACTCATGACAGCAGTACTGACACAAAAAACATCCCTGCGACACAAGCCACTTGCCTACTATAGTGGCACTTTAGATGCAGTGATGCAAGGACACTTCGCTTGCGAGCAATCTCTCACGGCCGCAGCGTTCGCCATTGAAAAAAGTGCAACAATAGTGATGGGATGCTCTGTGACCCTATTTGTGGAACACTCCCTATTTGCCATATTAGAAAGATCAAAAAGCACACTGAAGACACAAAGAGCAACTGCTTATGAAATAATACGATCAAATGCAAACATACACATAGTCAGATGCAAAACAGTAAACCCAGCAACATTCATTACAGAGCCATGCACATTAGAAGACATGCAGGAACACGACTGTGCCACCTACACTGGGATAGGAGGGGGAAGGCGCGGTTGTAAGTGAAAATTCCCTAAACAAAGGAGAGGTTTAATTAATGGATGGGTCAGCATCAATTGACACTGACACAGGGGAAAAGCATATGGGGTGGCAGTTGTGAGATTGGAAGAAGGTGAGTACGAAGTGATAGTACAGCATTGCCTTCCCTCCCATTACTTAGCCCAAGCAGCTGAGCTTATAACCCTCATTGAAGCATTGCATGCAGCAAAAGGATGTACAGTGACTATTTACACAGATTCAGCATACATGACTACTACAGTACATGGTGGGTTGGCAAGATGGGGACGGAGAGGGTTTCGTAGAGCAGATGGGTCACCTGTACAACATGCAGAGCTCCTGAAAGAACTTATTGAGGCATTGAAAGAACCCACTATGGTAGCAATAGTGAAGTGCCAAGCCCATACATCCAACACGGATGTTATCTCTTTGGGAAACGCTGCAGCCGACGCCGCAGCCAAGGAAGCTTCCTATTGAGTAAAAGAAATAGCAGGTGAGTACTTAGTGCAACAACAAGCAGTAGA
Organism: Ambystoma mexicanum; assembly: GCF_040938575.1. NCBI lineage: Eukaryota > Metazoa > Chordata > Amphibia > Caudata > Ambystomatidae > Ambystoma > Ambystoma mexicanum. Next base: position 639,530,753 of record NC_090925.1, read on the forward strand.
AGAGCTTCCGGAAGGATACAATACAATGCCTGTGTCACAAATACTAGAGTTACAGGAAGGAGCAAGTGAGGAGGAAAAAGGGCTGTGGGAAAAGAGGGGTTGTAGTCAATCAGCAACTGATCTTTTATGGTGCAAGAATAACACAGGAAAGGTAGTAATGCCCCTCAAACTCATAGAAATAGCATTTCAGCAACTACACTTCCCTGCCCACAATGCTAAACAACACATAGCAGCAGAAATACAAGAAGAATGGTTTGTGCCAGGACTCCAGGAGCATATATCCAAACTGGCAATGGAATGTACAACATGTCAAATATACAATTCAGGAATGACACTGAGAACACTTAGAGGACCAATACCCAAACCAGTAGGGCCCTTTAGAGAGCTGCATATTGACTATGAGATATGGGGGAAAGGTGTAATGGGGCCCGGTATATGATAGTGGTTGTCTGTCCATTCTCCAGATGGGTTGAAGCAGGGCCGTGTGCATGACCTGATGCCAAATGCGCTGCAAAGTTCTTGGTAAGGGAAGTCTTCCCGCGCTGGGGAATTTGCGACGTGATTCACTCAGATAACGGCACTCATTTTGTTAAGGAGCTTTTCAAGGAAGTAACCGCCTTGTTAGCAATAAAACAAACTGTGCTCGATTTATCATCCGCAAAGCAATGGTATGGTTGAGAATATCAACGGCCTCCTAAAAAGCAGGCTGTCAAAATTGTGTTTCTCACTAAAAAAAGAACTGGGTCCATTGCCTGCCTCTGGCCTTGTTCGAGCTGAGAAATCAGCCAAGCAAGGACCACCACTTGTCACCGCACGAGATCGTGACGGGAAGACGCATGCATACACCACTCTCCACTCCGCAGACACTCAGATGCACACAGAAGTGCCACGATATTAGGAGAAGAGTTTACTGATTATCTGACAAAACTCACAAGAGCAGCCCGCATGATATCAAGACAACTCGCATCACCATTTACTAGGGAAGAAGGGAACGAGACAGTAACATTTGTCGAGAAAAGCCCACAAGGGCAGTTAATGCCAGGGGGCCTAATTTATGTCAGAAGTTTTGTACAGAGGTGGAATGCTCCAAGATTTCATGGCCCTTATGAAGTGATATTCTGCACACCGACTGCAGTGAAAGTAAAGGGCCTGAGATATTGGATACATTTAACAGACGTACGTAGAGCATATGATAGTGTCCAAGAGGAACGAGAAGAGGAGGTACAGACAACAGCAGATAATTACCAATAAAGAGGAAAGCAAAACAATGCACATAAAACATGGATACTGAATAAAAGGTTAAAAATATGGAAAAATTAGAAATGGAAAAAAGTGTTCTGGTGATAAGTGAAAGCTAAAAATGAAAATGCAAATAATTATGAATTGTAAATATAAAGCTCTCTCTCTTTTCTTTCTCCCTCTCTCTTTCCAAGAAATGAAAATGTCAACTGTTTAAGTATGCTTAATACGCTTTTATGTTTTAACATATAGGAGTGACTATGGCAACGAACGGGCAGCCCGCAACGAATAGTATTAGGACAGTTAGAAATGTAAATAATATATTCCAGTGGTGTAGATATTCGTATGAATATGGCCTGTCTGTGTGTGCTATTTTATTCTTTACGATGATGTTTGGTCTCATTACGTACTGGTTAATTTCATTCATCTCTATTGAGATGAATGGGGGGGGGACGAAACTAACACGAAAAATGCAACCAAAATGGTTAAAGAGAGTGATTACTTAATATGGGATCGATTTCAGCTTGTATAGGGCTATGGTACAATCCCACCCAAAGCGCAGCCCCCAAATAATATCCATAGCAGCTTGAGTATAAACCCAACGTCACTCCCAAATGTCTCGGAATATAACGTGTACAGTTTAAATGACCGCAACCCTTCTGTCATGTCATGGCTATACAATACTACTGCCACACCTCCCTCACTAGAAGCTACTCCCACAACAGACATTACAGTACCTATAGGAGAAAAGGAAGAAAATGAAGAAATGACAGAAAAGTTTCTGTCTCTGTATGATGAATGGGAAAAGGGGGGTGCGGGGAAAGAGGGGGCCAAAATCACACATAGCCCGAGAAGCAAGGGGCTACCTTAGAAGCAATAGGAGGAAGAGGGAGGTGGGCAGGAGAAAATATGACGAGTACTATGGTCTGGGTCTAGACACAATAGAAGACCCGAGACATCCACACCAGTCAAACAAATGGAATGCGGACATGAGTTCCACCGCAAAACAGACAACCAACGAAAGATGTTATGTCTGTTCCCTGATCCCCCACGCCTCAGGCACACCTAAAGTCCTGTTGCAAAAGTAATTACCTCTTGCAGATGCCCGGTGTCTCCTTCATCTCACCTTGTGCAGAATTAAGAACACCTTTCAGGCACACAAAGTATCCTTTGAAATGCTGCAGAATGAGAAAACCTGCTACTCAAGAGTGAAAGGAGTGATATGCTTGAAACAGCCTTTTTTCGTGATCAAAGGGACATTGTTTTTGGACAACAAATGGAAAGACGAAGAAATATCGTGCAAGGCTGAGGCACTACGAGGGCTGACAGCAGACAAATTACAGTGGGTCAAAAAAACATGCACACCAGTCTGGAAAGAGCAAATCACGAAACTGACTTGGGTGACCGCCATAGAAAAGCCATTCAAACTGCAAAAAGAAATATCGTATGATCTATGCTTCCAGGGGGAAGGAAAGAACCCAATGGGTGTGAACAAGAACTGTAACCGGACACTCACTATCCCAGACATGAAGAAGGGAACAGCAGCACTTATGGACACTTACTGGGTCTGTGGCAAACAGGCATACCTGCACCTCCCATAGTCCTGGAGGGGCACATGTTCGTTGGTAATACTACACTCAGCACTGATGGTGATTCCGGAGAGTCATATTGTCGGGGGCAAAGGAGTGCCAGATGCCCCCCGTGAATGAAACATCCCGCCAACAGAAGAGCCACAAATGTATGTCCTGTCTTCCGGCAATGAGCAAGAGGTGCTATCAAGGAAGCGACGATCATCCAACTACATATACAAAGCCTCCTCAGAATTATTGGCGCAGATTCCAGACAGGTATCGACTGTTCAGCTCTGCAGAAACATTCTTTGCCTCACTCATTCCAAGCATCCAGGCGCGGGCATATGCAAAATGGCTCCAGTCACACGCTGGGAGCTGATCCAGCTAGCCAACGACACTGAAGAAGGGTTTAACATGATCAAGGTGGAGCTAAGAGCCCTGCGGTTAATGACGATGCAGAACAGGTATGTCCTAGATCTGTTAACGGCGATGGACGGCAGTGTTTGGCGAACAATCGGGAGTGCGTGTTGCACATTCGTACCTTCTGAAGACGCTGATAATGGTACGTTGTCACATGCCATCGCAGCAGTGCACAACCTGGGGGAACGAATGAAAACTGAAGGAGGAGCAGCTGCCAGCACCTGGTTTGACAATCTCTTCTCTTGGGTACCATCATGGCTTGGATTGACGATCAAAATGCTGATGCCTATTGTGGTATTTCTACTCTTGATTTTTTGTGTGTGCCAGCTGGGTCTTCGATGTCGTGCAAATGCAGTGCCTAATGGCGCAATGATGATGGGGACAATGGGCACACTAGAGTGGCGCAGGTCATGCATGAGGCTCAAGTACAAACAGGTGAGGATCCTGGGCCAAAGTACAGAATGGTACCTATACCTTACGATGGGGACATAGTAGATAGATTGTATCACACCACAAAAAAGGAACCACAAAAAAGAGAATGGTATACAGAGGTGTGGGTGGACCTGGAAGGAGATGGGGATTGTGTATATATATATATATATATATATATATATATATATATATATATATATATATATATATGACCTTCACACCAGATGAATATGCTAGGAGAGGAGGAAGCCTAAGAGGGGTGTGTTGGGCTTGGATGCCAATAAAGGGTACACCAGCATGGGACGAAGCTGTTGCAGATGAGAAAGAGCGTCAAAGGCTGAGTGAGTTACAGTATTCATTACTTAAGTAACGAAAGGGGGGAAATGTATGGGAGGACAGGTCTGAAACACCCCCCTCCCAGACAAGCCCCACCTATGTGAGGTTTGTGGCTCGTCAGGGGCCCCCATGTTGCCAGGGCCCAGGTGACGGGGTGGCCACTGACTGACACACAGGACTGATCATGCTGTACTGTAACAGACCATGGACACCATTTTGGAAAGCAAGACTCAATTTTAGACATTGACAACCTGAATCCCAACGAGACAGTCTGCCTGCGAATGCTGCAGCTTGGTCCCCACTTACAGAGAGCCGTGCCCTTCCCCTGGCGCCTCCACTCCATGGCAGATCCGCTGAGAACCCGTTCTCACAAGCAACCAGACACGAACAAGTATCAGAACAAACACTGTATCATTTACCTTCCGCAGTACATCACTGTCCCCAAAGTGACCTGACTCGCAGATCAAGTCTGGAAAATAACAGAAAACCATCCTAACACAACAGGCCTCGACCCTGCATCTAACCCGTAACATGTAAAAATATATGATGTCAATACCCACTTTGTATGAACCCTTGTCGGTGTTTAAACACACTCCAATGCCTGATGGTTTACAAAGGTTGCTATATCAAATATAAACACTCATGTTTAAGAAAGAACTAATTCATAAGTTTTGGTAAAACAAGCATGGTCTTAGCTCATATACGGTACCATGTGTAATGGAAAGAAAGTGATACCAACCGGCTAGGGTTAACTAACGAATGCTGCTAAGTACAAAGGAAGGCAAATGGAGCATTACTGCAAGACTGTTCGCCTGTGTGTATGTGCATAGAGGGATACGTTTAAATGTATAAGCCAGAATGAAAATGTATTTTCGTCTCTGAATGCATAGCTTCCATGCTTCTGAGTACACCATCAAACTTAATGCTACCTCGTGTGTTATTCAGCTACTACCGAGTGACATTACTAAAATATAGTCGTTCAATGTTTAATGATGTATGTAACAATGCCAAATCAACGTAGACAGATATAAAATAATATACAAATGTATAGACAGTAGAAATGTGTGATCGTTTTTTATATTACCAACTTCATTAATCATTTTCTTGTTTTACATAGTGTACAGCTTATGCACAGAGAATTGCTCACACACACACACCCAAGGCCATCTCCCCTCCCCTCCCCTCCCCTCCCCTCCCACCAAGGCACACCAGGACAAGCTGGTGTGCGAGCAGCACAGCCTCACCTCCCCCCATCCTGCTGGACCCGCTTCAAGTATTCGCCTCCCCCCATGTCCCAGACCGCCATGGTAGGCCAAATTAATTATTCACAACCCGGTCCTGAAACCACACCGCCCCAAGGGGCCAGAGGTACACCCTCGCTGGTCCAGTGGCCCTCCTGTTCACCTTAGGTTAATGGGCCTTGGGAAACAGATATCCATCCCTGTACTAACACATCATAAAGTAATTCTTCACTACATCTAACGAGACCAGAATGACAGTGCAGCCCACCCCATGCCCTCAGACCAGACCCCCAGGTTTATGACACCCGGCCAACAGGTCAGAAGTAACAGTGTCTTGATGTATTGGTAAAGCCTCACATTATATGTATTCCTCCTGTGTCTTATTAACCTTTAGAGTAACCTATTGCAGGATTTACAGGACAACCGGAATTATCTAAATGAATGAATGTTGTGTGTGGCCACAAGGTCAGAAAAGTCAGGGCATGCGTTCATCAACGACACTGACCGTGCCTGGCCTGGGAGCCCCACCCCGATGAGCCCAGCTGACCTATCCGCCCCACGTTGGCACTACGCTGATGTCCACCAACGACGGAGCGGCTCGTCACAACTGCACCTATAGTTAGTCGACACCACCCAATCCCAAAGACTATGTGCCCCCTATTGTGTGTAGGTTTCTATGACGAAATTCTGTAATAAATAAGACTGGCTTTGCTATTGTCATACAGAGCGCTCTCGGAGCTTGCAGAGTCCTTTGGATGCCCTATTTGATTAGATAAAGAACCTTTTTTACTTTTACCCGCACTTGGTCCTAGCTTCATTCCCTTTTGGGTGTGTCTCTTATTGCCTCTCATTGCGGGGAGGGTAATGCCTTTTGGGGACGCCTGCCTTATCAAATGTGCATAATTTGTATTGAAGACTTTTCAAGAAAGAAGGTTTAAGAGATCTAGAAAATATTGGCTTACAAGGTGTAATTTTCACGATGAATTACACAATAGATTATACTAGATATACGTTGATATTCCAATGTTTATAGGTGTGTTAAGTGCGGCACGATAGGGGTTTGGGATATGGTATGATATTAATATTAGTGCAAGAAGAGTCATTCAGCAGATACATAATAGGTTGTCTATTGTGTTTGCATAGTTGAGAACGAGAGGATGCCCTAATGGGGGAATTAAATCAAGTAAAAACTGTGCAACAATGCATCTGCCTTATAGCAGAGATAGGCTTCTATCCATCCAGAGAAAGTATCCACCATGACTAAACAGTATTCGAAATTGATACTCTTGCAGAGGTATATGAAATATATCTGAACATTTAGAAAAAAATCCATCCGTAACCAGGACATTATGAACCAAGAACACAGAGCAGTTATTACAAAATGTCTGACCTATGGTAGGAACATAAGGGGCAAACCATTCTCGGTTTATACTTTCAAATCATAGCCCCTTTGCCAGCGTGCACAATAGAATGCACCAGTCTAGCGAAATATCACTTTTGGTGCTACAAGGCGGCCACCTGAAGAGCACCAAAGCAAATCACAATACAACTTACAGGATTTCCCCACCGCAGCTCATTCTCAGTGTCGGGTGCTTGTCTTGCAGCATAGCCAGATTGGAAAGAGATGCAATCAGTGACTGTTAAACTGAAACACAGATAAGGGCATTACAAGCAAGGGGCCCATTTAAGGACGAACTGCTTGATCAGCTAGCGAGATGCCTGCTGCAATAAAGAACTGGGAGAGATCATGCACTTGGACAACAGTCAGCAGAAGGACACAATAAAGCTGATCCATATTGACCATTAAGGATAGGACCGCTGGCTGACCTTAAATAACCTGGGTGATGTCAGGACACAACAAAATTATGAACTACCCTGTGTGCATATCTAGAGTCAGGATAGATAGTGCCAGACTTATTCTTGGACAAGATACACACTCTGGGGAGTCCAGTCAATTTGGCTACTTGGGGATATTTTATAATGGGGAATTGCTAAGCCTCGAACCCATTGTGAGCAGTACATGTAGAATATTCAGCAAAACTCAGCCTCTTTCATTATTGCACAAGCAAGATCCATCAACAAAAACAATAGTTACGGAATTTTGTAAAGGCATTGTTGTAATGGAACCCTGGTGTGTTGTGCTTTGTCCTGGGTTCCAGGGTCAATTACAGTTGGTGGGCTGAGTGGTGGTGCAGCAACAGGGTTCAACAGGTTAATAAACTTCCTGTGTTTCCACTTACCTGTCTGCCCTCAGAACTCCACTCGTGACAAGTTGGCTCACCGACATGGACATCTTTGGCTGCAACTGCCTGTGCTGGAGCGGCAATGGGCTGCGGGTGGGCAGCAGCGGATTACTGTAGCCTCCAGGCTGCAATCCCAAATGGTGAGACCCCAAGGAAGGGGTGTGCTTGAGGGGACAGTGTTTTCCAAGCCGGTGTGCCTGCCCGTTAGGATAAGCACACCATGTGTGCTTGCGCCATCCGCAGAGCACCAACAAGTGGCCCGACAGATCAAAGGAAAGAACGTAGAGACATCAGGCATCTTGGCGACCACTTTTGGTTGCCGGACACTTGCACACAACGAAGCTGCGTGGTGAGCAGCATTTGGGGGCAGCATCTTCCTGGTCACAGTACTGCCGTTGCTGCAGAACCTGTGGAATTCTGTTTGTGGAGCAAGCAGTGAGTGGCACAGAGAGGAAAGAAAAATAGGAGGTGTGGGATATAAAAGGTACTGGGTTATCGATATACAGGTGTCATGCAGCAAAACACTGCCAGTCCCCAACCAGCGTTTTTAGCATCTCCTGGCAAACCTCCAGTACTCTGGGACCTCTGGGAAGAAGCTTTTGAAGTCTACTTGAGGGTGGCTGGTGGAGCAAAATATAATGATCAGAATGAGGCAGGGCTTCTAAATTGTCTGGGCACCAAAGGGCTCAGGGTTTTTAGACATTTGCCCGTCAATGAGGTGCACATTCCTGGTGGTGGTGAAGGAGAAATGTTACTGTGTCTATAATGAGACTGCCCTCAAGAAATTGGAATTACACTTTGGAAAAAGACCGAATATGGTGCTCGAACGTGATCACATCTTTTGCAGGGCACAAGGGGCTGGGGAGTCCATTGACTCAGAGGTCACAGCTTTGTGAACGCTCACGCTCATATCCACATGGTAGTTTACGGGCATGCAGCAGGAGTAAACTATAAACAAGACAATGATGTAGAAGAGTAACGCCAAGGTCAGAGAAAGGTTGTGGATTGACAGAGATCCACCCTTTGGACAAGGTTATAGATATCACGAGGGCTATAGAGGAATCCAGCACAAGTGTGCAAGTCATCACGGAGACAGCTGACAAACCCTCACAAGGGGCCTCCAAGAAGGGTGGCAGTGACACTAGGGCAAGGGCCAAATTGCCTGTGCAAAACAAATGGATGGACTCCCTTGAAAATAGACTAGATTACTGTCTGGTAGAGCAAGACAAGGGGGCAGAAGGTGTGGGTGGGTGGGCCATTCGACCAGGGCCAAAGGAGGTCTGGCTTGGGGAGTGAAATGCAGGCATTGTTTTACAAGGGACATTATGCAACAATGTTCAGGTTGAATGGTGAGGATGGAGGAAATCCACCTCACAAAACTCAGAATAAACAAAGTGGAAGGAGGCGCAGATAATGTTGGAGGCATGTGAGCGAGGTCATGGGGGAAGGTGCCCTGCTACATATTAAGGGGGAAGCAAAGAAGGGGATGTGGGACATGTTGACGGTCAATGGTGTGCAAATTGAAATGTTGGTGGATTCAGGTTCACATTATACTACGATATCGCTGGAAGTGTATAAGGAACACTATCGGAAGGATGTGTCTGCATGCAGTGCCACAGACAACCCCAGTGCGTATGGCCAATTACCCATAAAAGTGTTGGGATATGAATGGGTTCGGATTGAATTCAAAGGGCGTATTACTAAAGGGAAGCTGTACTTAGCACATAAGGGGGCAGAGTATACCGGGATGGGATGAGTAGGCAGCTTTGGATATACAAATACACCCAGAGAGGAGTGTGCCTGTGTTGTGCATGGAGGATGGAAAGCTGGTTCAGTAGTTTCTCCGCATATTTTCAGACTAGTTTAGTAGCAGACCATGCAGTCTTTGCAGGGAAGTTAGGTATGCTATGCACATTTTCACAAACGACTGTGCTCAAGAGAGGGGCGGTGCCAAGGACTACATGGTCAGGAATGTTCCGGTGTTGGCCAGAGAATGACTTAAAGGGGATCTTCTCCAGCTAAAGGAAGCTGGCATAATTGAAGAAATTGAGTCTTCAGAATGGTTATCACCAGTGGTTTTGGCACAGACACAGGATGGTGGTCTGAGGATGTACGTCAATCTTAGGGAGTTGAACACGAGCATCTGGGTGGACCAGCCCTCTCTGCCAAACATTGAGCTCTTGGCGACCATGGGTCAGGCGGCATGGTTTTCCACTTTCGTTCTTTCCTCAGAGTATTATCAGATAAATCTCACGAGGAGTCTCACCCTCTCATGTCGTTTGTCACCCCATTCGGGGGGTATTCCGGTTTTGTCGGCTGCCGTTTGGTCTGGCCTCTGCATCAGCTGTTTTTCAGCGTTTGAGGCAGGCATTGTTTGAGCAGGTGCCTGGTATAAGTTACTTCCAAGACAATATTTTGGTCTGGGGGTAGAGATCGGCAAGACAACAGCAAGCAGGTGCATCACACGATGCAGAACTTGCAGGAGAGAGGATTAACTGTGAAGTTGGCAAAGTGTCAGGTGGAGGTTTCATGTGTTACCTACCTGGGTCAAACTCTGGATCCAAATATAAGGAATCCCAGGGAAGGTTTAGTTAAGGTGAAGGGAGCACTGCTCCCTGCCAATAAGGAGCAGCTCAGGCCATTTCTGGGAATGACCGAGTACTATTTCAAGTTCATTCTATCCTATGCAGAAAAGACTGTTCATGCATGCCCTGCTCATGAAAAGCACTTAATGTGATTGGGCACCGCAGTGCCAGTTTGAGTTTGTCCAGTTGAAAGAGCATGTAAACAACACCCTATCTTTGTGTTCGTTGGATCCCAAAAATAGGATGGTGCTCATTGACACGAGTGATGTAGGTATAGGTGCGGTTTTGGAATAATGACCAGGTGGGAAATTTAGACTGATCGAATTTGCATCTGGTGCGCTCAGGGATGCCAAAAAGCTATGTCATTAGGATGGATCACAAACCTCTCACATGTTCTGACTGACAAGGGTACAAGGTCAGTATCCCAAGGATAGCGAGGTTGATGGTGGGCCTTCAGGAATTTTCATTTTGTGGTGGGGTATATTCCTGGATCAAGGAATGTTGTTGTGGATCATTTATCCCGGTTGCCAGTCAATGGAGAGCGAAGTGGGCAACCAAGTTGCCAGTGTGCTTCCATCGATAGAAAATGTTGAATGGGAGAGCGAGTGTGCCAAGGATGCCGAGTTGTCGTGGATTAGGGATGGTTTGCTAGGTGTCTCGGGGACTGCCATTGTCAAGGAGGAAGGAAAGGCCTAAATGCATGTTTTGAATGAGCTGGTGGAAGGTCCCTGGGACAGCACTAGAGGGGACAGGTTGGTTCTGCCTACTAAAAGCAGGGTGTTTAGTCCATAGCCAGTATATTTTGTGGAGATTCTGGGTGAGGTGTTGTCAAAGGTGGCATTGGATACCATGGGTCCCATGGGTGGTCTCAGCGGTGATCAAAGGTTTGTGGTGGTCCTTGTGGACTACATGTCATGGTGGGTGGAGGCCACGGAGTTGAAGTCAGTGACGACAGAGAAGATCATTGCGTTTCTGAGCTGGGTGTTTGACAGGGAGGTCGTACCTGCAAGCATCATTACTGATTAGTGTTCAGTTTGTCTCGTATCGCATGCAAGGTTTTGGGGGAATCTTGGTATCAGGCATCACAGGACTGCTTTATACAATCGGTCTGCGAAAAGTTTGTGAAGGGTGCTATCCAATTGGCTGTGGCCAGTGGTCTGCGTTAGTGTGATGTGGTGTCAAAGGCGTTGATGGCTTATAGGCACTCCCCACCTGCTCTTACAGGGCTGAAGAGGAGGGCAAATGCCCTCTGTGGGCATTGACTTCTGTGGATCAGGCAGAGACTGGACACAAGACAAAGAGGCAGTAAAGGTACCTGGGCTGGTTTCCCAAGTCATATTTAATGCATCACAAGACACCAAGAAGACATCAGCCCTGAGGCTCCCAAAATCACTGGGTTTATATACTTTTTTATTTTTACAGTTGATGCAATATTTCATTTGATTACACAATACACTTTAATTGGCTCTTTCAATTAAAGAAAAACCCTTATTTGCCTGTGATTGGCTGGCTTTAACTGCCACTCACCAGGTCCACATGACATAACTTGGTATGTCTCAGTTGATTGGCATATAGACCAATTCCATTTGTGAGAGATCCTTCCAGAACTCATTATAAACCCTTCATTGCCTGCTAAGAAACAAATTGTCTAGACATGCCAGCTTCACTTAGCAGGCTATACTGTGAGAACTGCCATTAGCTCAGCACATTTGTTGCTATTTCAAGCAGCTGTTTGGTCTAATTGCTACTTTCCCAGATCTCTAACTGGGCTCCCCTGTCCCATCAATGTCATCATTGCTGCCAAGAAATTCTAAAAATATGCCCCAGCTGCAGTGAACTTTTCATGAACTGCTGTTAGAGAATTATTTAACTATTTTAGCAGGACTACTAATTTTTCTTCCCACCATCTTGTTCTCCGGCAGCCATTTTAGAATCATGTCCCGTCTGAATTCTTTGCCATTCTACCAAATGGCAACCTACTTTTGAGCATAACTTATTGTCTGTCCATTTCCCAATTATCGATATTCATTATATATGTAAACTACCTGAGATACCTTCCGCTGTGTAAGGCATTCTGACCCTAACATTTTTTTTCCCTAAAATGTGCTTTATGTTCTGAAAAGCACTACATTGTGATTTTAGCAATACCGGAACTATTAATCAGCAAAGTAATCAGCATTCGATTGGGGGGGGGGTCTAACAAGTCTAGCCCCCCTGCTACAGGGTGCCCTCCATTTCAGCTCATGCAGGGAAGGAAAACTCTAAACTGAGGACACCACCCTCGCTGGCGGGGTGCTCGTGGAGGTGAACATGTCTGATGTTTTGGAGAGAGTACATGCTGGCCAGCAGCAGGGGAGTCCACAGCAGACTACCAGACTGCTGACTGACATGAAGGTTCGTGGTGATTGTATGCTGGTGAAGAACCCCAGATTTGTTCCCAGGAGGGGAGTGAGCGTGTACATGGCTCTACGAGTGGTGGAAAAGGTGGGGGGCAGGGTATGTGATTCTGGGTGACAGTGGAGCAAGAGGAGAATTGTGGTGCAGAAAAAAGGTGTCTGTGGTGTCGCACAAAATGTGCAGATCATCTTTTTAGCCCCACTCAAGTTCCTTGGTGGGTGGACACAGCAGAGAGTGTGAGCTGGAGCGTGCGTGCGTGTGTAATGAGGTAGTGGTTTCTGGCAGTGCGAGCAGCATTGTGACTGAGTCAGAACCCGGGGTCCATGGTCGCAGTTCTGTGGCGGGGCCAGTCCCTGGACACAATAGTCACACACAAAGAATCAGCTGGCCGCCAGTCAAATTGTGAGATGTCTGGAAAGGTGCATTAGTCGGCATTACCATGTTTATGAGCGTTCCATTCTTTACAGCCCGTTAACTTTTTGCTTGTTAATGGCTCATTTTTTCGCATCCTTCAAGTTGTTTAGATGTTGGTTTGCCATGATAATTTTACTGTTTTTATTATCTTTCCATGTTCCCTTTTCAGTGTTTCTGCAAACTGTTCATAGGTACGCTAAATTGAAAGACCTCTTCTATGACCTGCACACAAACGTTTTAGATGAAACGTTTCTTCTAAACATTGTCTGCAAGTCGCATAAGAGGTCCTTCAAATGTCTTGGGTTAGCTTTCCTAAGAACAGTTTACAGATTGTATTTTTTATCCCTCAATGCAGGTGGGACTCTTTAGCAACAGGACCACATATCACAGAAAAGAAGTTGATATAATATATAAAAATAATTAGTAACACTTAAATTGTGGAGCCCGCTCAACCAGAGTTTTGTTCCCTTTTCAGTATTTCCCTTCTCAGCTTCCTTTTTACTTTTTGCGTCTTTGCTCTGTTGTGGATTATTAAAGGAGGGAGATTATAAATTACTCATCGTAGTGACTTTCCTCCACACTGCAAGGGCGTCCCTTCCAAGGGACGGAAACAGAACATTTTTCTCCAGAAAAAACCTTCTCCCCCTTTAAATTTAGAGTCACGCAGGGGTGCAGCCCAGGGATCATGCACTACCCTGACTCTGCCCTCCGGCACCACACCTCACCGACACGTCAACAATAGATTTAACATTGCCTAATGACAGTATTATTAGGGGGAAGGTTGGTGGGACGTGTGGAGGAAAGGGGACTAAAGACTAAGAGTTTGTTAGTCACTACGATGAGGAATTTATAATTACTCTTATGTCCCGTCCCCTTTCCTCCATACTTCATGGGCGATTACAACTGAATGTAGCCCCAGGGTGGAGGGGAGACCCTCTTTGGCAATTAGGTTCCTGAGAACTGCCTGTCCGAAAGCCGCATCAGATTGAGAGCCAGCATCCAAACAGTAATGCCGAGCGAGTGGCCCAAGTGGCCGTCCTGCTTATGACTTGCCAAGGGACATGGTGATGGAATGCGATGGCCGTTACCTTGGCCCCGACTGCGTGGACATGCATGTTGGCTGGAAGCGGCTTGTAGTTGCCCTCGTACGCTTCCTTGATGGTTGAGACCGTCCAGCGAGATATGGATGTCTTGGAGGCCGGATAGCCTGGTCTTGAGTCTCTGAAAGTGACAATACTCTGGCAAGTCCAGAGCTGGAGCATTTGACAGTTCTTTAATTTTGACAAAGGCTTCTTCCATAGACCATGGCAAAGTCTCAGTGACCAAATCATGGGTGACATTTTGGAGGCATATCCCAGGATCCATCAACCACAGTAACTCAACATCCCAAGGAATTTGCTGGTGTGCTTTTTAATCTGGACAGCTGATGGATCGCCTTAATGAGATCTTAGGACAAATGTCTATGGCCTGCCAAAATATCATGGCCTAAATAATGCACACAGGTCCAACAAACTTAGAAACCTCATGAGCAAAAGATGTCAATGGAGAGAATTTGGTTTGCAAGCTTTCAACAAGGGAGACACCAATAAGAGGCAATAAACATATTGCACCAAAATATACACTGCTTTGAACTTACGCAAGCCAAGATCATTCTTCAAAATCTGAGATAAAAGGGTGGAGGCTCCCACTGTACCCCATGGGAAGCCTAGTGAACTTAAGTTGAGATCGTTATACATGAACACAAACAAATACGGACTCTCAGGGTGCACAGGTATTGAGAAGAATGCCACACCAAATCAACTACCATAAAGCGAGTGACAGTAGCTAGAATACAGGACAAAACAGTGGCACGGTTAGGAGCAACCATAAAAGCATTGCTGCTTTACCAGCATGTAGGTCCTGAGTGAAATGATAAAGCTCTTTACCTGGCTTCTTTATTGGAGGAATGGGGGTGTTGCATTGGTTTCACTTGAGTAGGCAGATTTCTTGCTCAAGCAAAAATTCAATTACAGGGCAGGACCTGCTCCTGAAAGAACGTGAAAAGATTGATATTTTCACCCAAAAATAATTCCATTCCCAGTTCCTGAACTTGTGCTAGCTTTCATGCGCAAGAAGGTTAATATTTAACTGAGACAGATTTAAACAATCATACAAGACTTCAGGAGCCGCAGTGTGATGGAAGTTTTTCTCCTGCATCTTTAGGAGCGGCTCTGGTTGTCTCATGAGGGGAGGAGATCAGGGACATGTTCTGAAAATCCAATTACAAGGGTTGTCATGCACAGTGAAGTGATTAGGAGCATCATATGCTTCCGATTTTAGGTCTAAAGCACCAACCTCATCTCAGAACATAAACCTGATATTTTCTGTTCCCCACAGACACAGCATTCCTCAGAGTTGAGAGAATTTACTGTGGACTGTTCAACTGTACACGTCTGTCTGATACCTGCTTAAGCAGTCTACCAGGGACTTCTGTACCCCAGGAAGTTTCTGCCACCACTGCAACCCGGCGGTTGGCAGCTCACATCCCAACCTTAGGGACCTTGTACCTCCCATCATGCTGATACAAATTATGGTTGTCATGCAGTCAGTCTTCCCAGTCATCTGCTTTTTTGAGATGCTCAGCATCACAGATATGCAGATCATTTTAAGTCAAACGAAAGGTGCCTGGCTGATCTGCCTATTGTACTCTCCCTACCTTTCCAGAGACAGGCCAGCTACTAAACAGACCTCTGGGATCTGGTGGTTCTCCCAGATGAGGCATGGACTTGCTGAAATCCTCAGTTTTGGTCCACCAAACAAAGGCTTGGAGTATCATCTTACTTCAATAAGGCTGTCCCATTACCTGACATCTACTTTTACTCTAGACCAAGGTCTTGCTTGATCACTTTAAAAATACCGGAATAAGCAGAATAAAAGAAATGAGTTGCATCTTAATGTTCCTTTGAACAGACTATTATTCAAACTGCAAAATCTTTAAATGTTGTGCTCTACCAGCCTGGCTCATATTCTTGCTGTATGCAGTGCAGCTGTCAAAAACCGGTTGTTGTGCAGTTCAGGGGGATATGTCTGTTGATTACCAGTGCCAAACGTTTCAAAAATGCATAAAAACACTACCATACAGCTTGATACAAACACTCATTGCAGATGTCTCTTAAGAACCAATCGTCCAGGGAAGGGGATGCGCAGAAACACCTTTCTAGGAGTGCCATCACAGAGGCCAGGACTATCGTAAATCTGGTGGCAGAGCACAAACCGACGGTTAGTAACATAAGCAGACAGTGGTTGCTCTCCATCAGAAACTAGATGCTTTGTTTTCATATGCCAATTCCCAAGAAACATTTATGCACCCTTGTTTGCAGAAACAAAGGAGATGACTAAACATTTGACATTGTATTACATTGAGGTTCTATAAATCAGCCACATGCCATTAATATCCATCTTATTATTATTTGGGATCTTTTCTGACGTTCTTGCAGGCAGTTAAGACATTTTTTCATCAGACAAAAGCGTGCTTCTGGGCAAAGTAGATCCAGTGACTATGTCTGCTGAAATTCTAGCGTTTAACTAGTAGTTCCGATATGCCATATGTGATATCCTCTCACCATCCCCTCCTCACCCACCTTCAAAGTATTTAAGGGTGTCAGACCTATTTTTTGCAGTGCACGTTTGTGAACCACCACCTCAATGGTCTACACTAAGAAGCTTTTATGGGACACTCAATAACCAGCTGCTAGCTCCTTTCAGCATTTTGGTGTTGGTACTTGTATTACATCTGATAAGACCTCTGGGGATTCCTCGTAGGAGTGGGATGGCTGATTTATATTATTCACCCGCCCTTTTCCCCAACACACAAAATTAGATGATGACACTGCTTGAGGAAGACTAGATGTTTGATGAAGACACATACAGAGACACTCAAGAGTGGTTCATCCCTAAAGAGCCTTAGCTTGCACATCCGGTATAAAGTACTTCACCAGACTGAGCTAATGGCCATTGGAACCTGCATAGGGTAATGGTTGGGATTACACCAGAATAATTTGGATATCAAATTACCAGACAAAAGCAAGAAGATGGCAAGTTACTGTTTTATTAACAATTATCTAAAGCAGTGAGGTTACAAACAGATGTATGCTCAGTCTCTCAATGGTTTCCACAAAAAACAAGTATATACTCATTATGCATCAGAGTGACGTCATACTATATTGCAAACATGTCATTTATGAAAAAAATAGTTACACTGCTTCATTGGTTTCTAAGCTATAAAAGGTCCTTCGTTAAACAGACTAATACAATTGGTTGGCACTGTTGTGCCATGTCTGGAACATTTGGTTCATTAAGAAGCACGTAAGCCAAGACCCAAGTGCTGAGAGATAGGACATGAAGCTACCTCACCACCCAATTAGCCCACCATCTCTCATCACCCATGCCGTCTGCCATGAAATTGTCTTTGTACTTGGCCTTGCAGAGTATTCTCATCCTGGGATTGCACAAGAGTGAGGGCACTCGCTATTGTGCCTGGAACTCCAAGTTCAAGCTCCATTTCCATCCTTGGCTCACGTGACAAGAGACCACAATTTGGTCCATTCTGTAGCTTTTAAATTAATTAAAACTTGGCATCCTTTGTGTTCTTTCTTGCACCTGAACGTGAAACGATTCATCCTCCGCACACTCGTTCTCTTCAGAGTAGATAGCTGACCTCAATTTCTAGGATCTTTACCTCAGGCCAGACAGCCTCACCATGCAGCTCTGCAACTTGTTATTCTACTGAAACGCAGCTTTTTATTCCCCTTCCATGGGTTTTGACTTACTATTTCATGATCCTAATGTCCAGGCTAGAATAGCGGGCCCAGAGATTGTACCAGGAACAGTAATGTCCCTAGATTTACACGCATTTCGAATCTCAGCTAAGAGAATAGCCGTAATTGCAATGGACATACAGGGCTGTGAAGGGCGCACAGTGTTGTGCATCAATGCCGACATTGCATTGCGGGATCTGTCAGACGAAGATCTTTTCTCAGACTCTAAAAGTGATGGTGAGATAATAATGGAAATAGCAATACCATGTGACATGATACAAGAAAGGCAGGTGCCAGTACAGTTGATGGCAGTGGTGCAGGCACCGCCTTCTTTCTTTGATGATGACATAAAATTAGTGCCCATCAATCTGTGGACTGCAGGCCCCCATGATGTGGGATTACTACATGGAGTTACCCCAGTCAAAATAAAACTTAAACCTGGTGCCATTTTGCCCAGGGTAAAGCAATACCCACTGCCCCAGAAGCAGAGGAAGGGATAAAAGAAACAATCAATGCATTATTGGCCCAGGGAATAATAGTACCCTCAAATTCACCATGTAATACTTGAATCTATCCAATTAAAAAAGCAAAAGGTGGGGTGTGGAGGATGATCCAAGACCTACGCCCACTCAATGACGTCATTCAAAAAGAGTTCCCTTTGGTCCCTAATCCTGCATCAATATTGTGCAGCATCCCCAAGAACGCCTCCCACTTCACGGTGGTCGATTTGAAAAATGCCTTTTTCTCCATCCCATTGGCAGAAGAGTGCAGGTATCTAACAGCCTTTACACTGGGGGGAAAGAGGTATGAACATTGTAGGTTACCCCAGGGGTACTGTGAGAGCCCCAGTATATTCAACCGCATCCTCCATGAAGATTTAGGAAACATGACAGCGGAGATCACGATCATTCAATATGTAGATTTGCTCGTCTGTGCACAAAGTGAGGAAGAATGCAGAAAAGATTCTGTCACTCTCTTGACATTGTTGGCCCACAAAGGATACAAGGTCGACAGAGGGAAGCTACAGTACTGCCAACCAGAAGTGTTGTACTTGGGACAACTAATATCAAAGGATGGCTAAAAGATAATACCAGACAGAGTAGATGCCATTACAGCAGTTAAAAAGCCAGGCACAGTAAAGGACATGCAAACATTTCTAGGTATGTGTAACTATTGTCGAGCATGGATCTTAGATTATGCAGAGTACACAAGACCACTACTGCAAGCACTCAAAGAGGCTCAGCGGGAGAACAGAGAAATCCAGTGGTCAACAGAAATGAGTGACTCGTTTACCTCACTCAAGAAATTGATTTCAAGCGCACCGGTACTCGCAAACCCAGATTATGAAGGCGAGTTTTACCTGTTCTCCCACTGCAAGGGGATACTCATGACAGCAGTACTGACACAAAAAACATCCCTGCGACACAAGCCACTTGCCTACTATAGTGGCACTTTAGATGCAGTGATGCAAGGACACTTCGCTTGCGAGCAATCTCTCACGGCCGCAGCGTTCGCCATTGAAAAAAGTGCAACAATAGTGATGGGATGCTCTGTGACCCTATTTGTGGAACACTCCCTATTTGCCATATTAGAAAGATCAAAAAGCACACTGAAGACACAAAGAGCAACTGCTTATGAAATAATACGATCAAATGCAAACATACACATAGTCAGATGCAAAACAGTAAACCCAGCAACATTCATTACAGAGCCATGCACATTAGAAGACATGCAGGAACACGACTGTGCCACCTACACTGGGATAGGAGGGGGAAGGCGCGGTTGTAAGTGAAAATTCCCTAAACAAAGGAGAGGTTTAATTAATGGATGGGTCAGCATCAATTGACACTGACACAGGGGAAAAGCATATGGGGTGGCAGTTGTGAGATTGGAAGAAGGTGAGTACGAAGTGATAGTACAGCATTGCCTTCCCTCCCATTACTTAGCCCAAGCAGCTGAGCTTATAACCCTCATTGAAGCATTGCATGCAGCAAAAGGATGTACAGTGACTATTTACACAGATTCAGCATACATGACTACTACAGTACATGGTGGGTTGGCAAGATGGGGACGGAGAGGGTTTCGTAGAGCAGATGGGTCACCTGTACAACATGCAGAGCTCCTGAAAGAACTTATTGAGGCATTGAAAGAACCCACTATGGTAGCAATAGTGAAGTGCCAAGCCCATACATCCAACACGGATGTTATCTCTTTGGGAAACGCTGCAGCCGACGCCGCAGCCAAGGAAGCTTCCTATTGAGTAAAAGAAATAGCAGGTGAGTACTTAGTGCAACAACAAGCAGTAGAAGAGCTTCCGGAAGGATACAATACAATGCCTGTGTCACAAATACTAGAGTTACAGGAAGGAGCAAGTGAGGAGGAAAAAGGGCTGTGGGAAAAGAGGGGTTGTAGTCAATCAGCAACTGATCTTTTATGGTGCAAGAATAACACAGGAAAGGTAGTAATGCCCCTCAAACTCATAGAAATAGCATTTCAGCAACTACACTTCCCTGCCCACAATGCTAAACAACACATAGCAGCAGAAATACAAGAAGAATGGTTTGTGCCAGGACTCCAGGAGCATATATCCAAACTGGCAATGGAATGTACAACATGTCAAATATACAATTCAGGAATGACACTGAGAACACTTAGAGGACCAATACCCAAACCAGTAGGGCCCTTTAGAGAGCTGCATATTGACTATGAGATATGGGGGAAAGGTGTAATGGGGCCCGGTATATGATAGTGGTTGTCTGTCCATTCTCCAGATGGGTTGAAGCAGGGCCGTGTGCATGACCTGATGCCAAATGCGCTGCAAAGTTCTTGGTAAGGGAAGTCTTCCCGCGCTGGGGAATTTGCGACGTGATTCACTCAGATAACGGCACTCATTTTGTTAAGGAGCTTTTCAAGGAAGTAACCGCCTTGTTAGCAATAAAACAAACTGTGCTCGATTTATCATCCGCAAAGCAATGGTATGGTTGAGAATATCAACGGCCTCCTAAAAAGCAGGCTGTCAAAATTGTGTTTCTCACTAAAAAAAGAACTGGGTCCATTGCCTGCCTCTGGCCTTGTTCGAGCTGAGAAATCAGCCAAGCAAGGACCACCACTTGTCACCGCACGAGATCGTGACGGGAAGACGCATGCATACACCACTCTCCACTCCGCAGACACTCAGATGCACACAGAAGTGCCACGATATTAGGAGAAGAGTTTACTGATTATCTGACAAAACTCACAAGAGCAGCCCGCATGATATCAAGACAACTCGCATCACCATTTACTAGGGAAGAAGGGAACGAGACAGTAACATTTGTCGAGAAAAGCCCACAAGGGCAGTTAATGCCAGGGGGCCTAATTTATGTCAGAAGTTTTGTACAGAGGTGGAATGCTCCAAGATTTCATGGCCCTTATGAAGTGATATTCTGCACACCGACTGCAGTGAAAGTAAAGGGCCTGAGATATTGGATACATTTAACAGACGTACGTAGAGCATATGATAGTGTCCAAGAGGAACGAGAAGAGGAGGTACAGACAACAGCAGATAATTACCAATAAAGAGGAAAGCAAAACAATGCACATAAAACATGGATACTGAATAAAAGGTTAAAAATATGGAAAAATTAGAAATGGAAAAAAGTGTTCTGGTGATAAGTGAAAGCTAAAAATGAAAATGCAAATAATTATGAATTGTAAATATAAAGCTCTCTCTCTTTTCTTTCTCCCTCTCTCTTTCCAAGAAATGAAAATGTCAACTGTTTAAGTATGCTTAATACGCTTTTATGTTTTAACATATAGGAGTGACTATGGCAACGAACGGGCAGCCCGCAACGAATAGTATTAGGACAGTTAGAAATGTAAATAATATATTCCAGTGGTGTAGATATTCGTATGAATATGGCCTGTCTGTGTGTGCTATTTTATTCTTTACGATGATGTTTGGTCTCATTACGTACTGGTTAATTTCATTCATCTCTATTGAGATGAATGGGGGGGGGACGAAACTAACACGAAAAATGCAACCAAAATGGTTAAAGAGAGTGATTACTTAATATGGGATCGATTTCAGCTTGTATAGGGCTATGGTACAATCCCACCCAAAGCGCAGCCCCCAAATAATATCCATAGCAGCTTGAGTATAAACCCAACGTCACTCCCAAATGTCTCGGAATATAACGTGTACAGTTTAAATGACCGCAACCCTTCTGTCATGTCATGGCTATACAATACTACTGCCACACCTCCCTCACTAGAAGCTACTCCCACAACAGACATTACAGTACCTATAGGAGAAAAGGAAGAAAATGAAGAAATGACAGAAAAGTTTCTGTCTCTGTATGATGAATGGGAAAAGGGGGGTGCGGGGAAAGAGGGGGCCAAAATCACACATAGCCCGAGAAGCAAGGGGCTACCTTAGAAGCAATAGGAGGAAGAGGGAGGTGGGCAGGAGAAAATATGACGAGTACTATGGTCTGGGTCTAGACACAATAGAAGACCCGAGACATCCACACCAGTCAAACAAATGGAATGCGGACATGAGTTCCACCGCAAAACAGACAACCAACGAAAGATGTTATGTCTGTTCCCTGATCCCCCACGCCTCAGGCACACCTAAAGTCCTGTTGCAAAAGTAATTACCTCTTGCAGATGCCCGGTGTCTCCTTCATCTCACCTTGTGCAGAATTAAGAACACCTTTCAGGCACACAAAGTATCCTTTGAAATGCTGCAGAATGAGAAAACCTGCTACTCAAGAGTGAAAGGAGTGATATGCTTGAAACAGCCTTTTTTCGTGATCAAAGGGACATTGTTTTTGGACAACAAATGGAAAGACGAAGAAATATCGTGCAAGGCTGAGGCACTACGAGGGCTGACAGCAGACAAATTACAGTGGGTCAAAAAAACATGCACACCAGTCTGGAAAGAGCAAATCACGAAACTGACTTGGGTGACCGCCATAGAAAAGCCATTCAAACTGCAAAAAGAAATATCGTATGATCTATGCTTCCAGGGGGAAGGAAAGAACCCAATGGGTGTGAACAAGAACTGTAACCGGACACTCACTATCCCAGACATGAAGAAGGGAACAGCAGCACTTATGGACACTTACTGGGTCTGTGGCAAACAGGCATACCTGCACCTCCCATAGTCCTGGAGGGGCACATGTTCGTTGGTAATACTACACTCAGCACTGATGGTGATTCCGGAGAGTCATATTGTCGGGGGCAAAGGAGTGCCAGATGCCCCCCGTGAATGAAACATCCCGCCAACAGAAGAGCCACAAATGTATGTCCTGTCTTCCGGCAATGAGCAAGAGGTGCTATCAAGGAAGCGACGATCATCCAACTACATATACAAAGCCTCCTCAGAATTATTGGCGCAGATTCCAGACAGGTATCGACTGTTCAGCTCTGCAGAAACATTCTTTGCCTCACTCATTCCAAGCATCCAGGCGCGGGCATATGCAAAATGGCTCCAGTCACACGCTGGGAGCTGATCCAGCTAGCCAACGACACTGAAGAAGGGTTTAACATGATCAAGGTGGAGCTAAGAGCCCTGCGGTTAATGACGATGCAGAACAGGTATGTCCTAGATCTGTTAACGGCGATGGACGGCAGTGTTTGGCGAACAATCGGGAGTGCGTGTTGCACATTCGTACCTTCTGAAGACGCTGATAATGGTACGTTGTCACATGCCATCGCAGCAGTGCACAACCTGGGGGAACGAATGAAAACTGAAGGAGGAGCAGCTGCCAGCACCTGGTTTGACAATCTCTTCTCTTGGGTACCATCATGGCTTGGATTGACGATCAAAATGCTGATGCCTATTGTGGTATTTCTACTCTTGATTTTTTGTGTGTGCCAGCTGGGTCTTCGATGTCGTGCAAATGCAGTGCCTAATGGCGCAATGATGATGGGGACAATGGGCACACTAGAGTGGCGCAGGTCATGCATGAGGCTCAAGTACAAACAGGTGAGGATCCTGGGCCAAAGTACAGAATGGTACCTATACCTTACGATGGGGACATAGTAGATAGATTGTATCACACCACAAAAAAGGAACCACAAAAAAGAGAATGGTATACAGAGGTGTGGGTGGACCTGGAAGGAGATGGGGATTGTGTATATATATATATATATATATATATATATATATATATATATATATATATATATATATATATATATATATATATATATATATATGACCTTCACACCAGATGAATATGCTAGGAGAGGAGGAAGCCTAAGAGGGGTGTGTTGGGCTTGGATGCCAATAAAGGGTACACCAGCATGGGACGAAGCTGTTGCAGATGAGAAAGAGCGTCAAAGGCTGAGTGAGTTACAGTATTCATTACTTAAGTAACGAAAGGGGGGAAATGTATGGGAGGACAGGTCTGAAACACCCCCCTCCCAGACAAGCCCCACCTATGTGAGGTTTGTGGCTCGTCAGGGGCCCCCATGTTGCCAGGGCCCAGGTGACGGGGTGGCCACTGACTGACACACAGGACTGATCATGCTGTACTGTAACAGACCATGGACACCATTTTGGAAAGCAAGACTCAATTTTAGACATTGACAACCTGAATCCCAACGAGACAGTCTGCCTGCGAATGCTGCAGCTTGGTCCCCACTTACAGAGAGCCGTGCCCTTCCCCTGGCGCCTCCACTCCATGGCAGATCCGCTGAGAACCCGTTCTCACAAGCAACCAGACACGAACAAGTATCAGAACAAACACTGTATCATTTACCTTCCGCAGTACATCACTGTCCCCAAAGTGACCTGACTCGCAGATCAAGTCTGGAAAATAACAGAAAACCATCCTAACACAACAGGCCTCGACCCTGCATCTAACCCGTAACATGTAAAAATATATGATGTCAATACCCACTTTGTATGAACCCTTGTCGGTGTTTAAACACACTCCAATGCCTGATGGTTTACAAAGGTTGCTATATCAAATATAAACACTCATGTTTAAGAAAGAACTAATTCATAAGTTTTGGTAAAACAAGCATGGTCTTAGCTCATATACGGTACCATGTGTAATGGAAAGAAAGTGATACCAACCGGCTAGGGTTAACTAACGAATGCTGCTAAGTACAAAGGAAGGCAAATGGAGCATTACTGCAAGACTGTTCGCCTGTGTGTATGTGCATAGAGGGATACGTTTAAATGTATAAGCCAGAATGAAAATGTATTTTCGTCTCTGAATGCATAGCTTCCATGCTTCTGAGTACACCATCAAACTTAATGCTACCTCGTGTGTTATTCAGCTACTACCGAGTGACATTACTAAAATATAGTCGTTCAATGTTTAATGATGTATGTAACAATGCCAAATCAACGTAGACAGATATAAAATAATATACAAATGTATAGACAGTAGAAATGTGTGATCGTTTTTTATATTACCAACTTCATTAATCATTTTCTTGTTTTACATAGTGTACAGCTTATGCACAGAGAATTGCTCACACACACACACCCAAGGCCATCTCCCCTCCCCTCCCCTCCCCTCCCCTCCCACCAAGGCACACCAGGACAAGCTGGTGTGCGAGCAGCACAGCCTCACCTCCCCCCATCCTGCTGGACCCGCTTCAAGTATTCGCCTCCCCCCATGTCCCAGACCGCCATGGTAGGCCAAATTAATTATTCACAACCCGGTCCTGAAACCACACCGCCCCAAGGGGCCAGAGGTACACCCTCGCTGGTCCAGTGGCCCTCCTGTTCACCTTAGGTTAATGGGCCTTGGGAAACAGATATCCATCCCTGTACTAACACATCATAAAGTAATTCTTCACTACATCTAACGAGACCAGAATGACAGTGCAGCCCACCCCATGCCCTCAGACCAGACCCCCAGGTTTATGACACCCGGCCAACAGGTCAGAAGTAACAGTGTCTTGATGTATTGGTAAAGCCTCACATTATATGTATTCCTCCTGTGTCTTATTAACCTTTAGAGTAACCTATTGCAGGATTTACAGGACAACCGGAATTATTTAAATGAATGAATGTTGTGTGTGGCCACAAGGTCAGAAAAGTCAGGGCATGCGTTCATCAACGACACTGACCGTGCCTGGCCTGGGAGCCCCACCCCGATGAGCCCAGCTGACCTATCCGCCCCACGTTGGCACTACGCTGATGTCCACCAACGACGGAGCGGCTCGTCACAACTGCACCTATAGTTAGTCGACACCACCCAATCCCAAAGACTATGTGCCCCCTATTGTGTGTAGGTTTCTATGACGAAATTCTGTAATAAATAAGACTGGCTTTGCTATTGTCATACAGAGCGCTCTCGGAGCTTGCAGAGTCCTTTGGATGCCCTATTTGATTAGATAAAGAACCTTTTTTACTTTTACCCGCACTTGGTCCTAGCTTCATTCCCTTTTGGGTGTGTCTCTTATTGCCTCTCATTGCGGGGAGGGTAATGCCTTTTGGGGACGCCTGCCTTATCAAATGTGCATAATTTGTATTGAAGACTTTTCAAGAAAGAAGGTTTAAGAGATCTAGAAAATATTGGCTTACAAGGTGTAATTTTCACGATGAATTACACAATAGATTATACTAGATATACGTTGATATTCCAATGTTTATAGGTGTGTTAAGTGCGGCACGATAGGGGTTTGGGATATGGTATGATATTAATATTAGTGCAAGAAGAGTCATTCAGCAGATACATAATAGGTTGTCTATTGTGTTTGCATAGTTGAGAACGAGAGGATGCCCTAATGGGGGAATTAAATCAAGTAAAAACTGTGCAACAATGCATCTGCCTTATAGCAGAGATAGGCTTCTATCCATCCAGAGAAAGTATCCACCATGACTAAACAGTATTCGAAATTGATACTCTTGCAGAGGTATATGAAATATATCTGAACATTTAGAAAAAAATCCATCCGTAACCAGGACATTATGAACCAAGAACACAGAGCAGTTATTACAAAATGTCTGACCTATGGTAGGAACATAAGGGGCAAACCATTCTCGGTTTATACTTTCAAATCATAGCCCCTTTGCCAGCGTGCACAATAGAATGCACCAGTCTAGCGAAATATCACTTTTGGTGCTACAAGGCGGCCACCTGAAGAGCACCAAAGCAAATCACAATACAACTTACAGGATTTCCCCACCGCAGCTCATTCTCAGTGTCGGGTGCTTGTCTTGCAGCATAGCCAGATTGGAAAGAGATGCAATCAGTGACTGTTAAACTGAAACACAGATAAGGGCATTACAAGCAAGGGGCCCATTTAAGGACGAACTGCTTGATCAGCTAGCGAGATGCCTGCTGCAATAAAGAACTGGGAGAGATCATGCACTTGGACAACAGTCAGCAGAAGGACACAATAAAGCTGATCCATATTGACCATTAAGGATAGGACCGCTGGCTGACCTTAAATAACCTGGGTGATGTCAGGACACAACAAAATTATGAACTACCCTGTGTGCATATCTAGAGTCAGGATAGATAGTGCCAGACTTATTCTTGGACAAGATACACACTCTGGGGAGTCCAGTCAATTTGGCTACTTGGGGATATTTTATAATGGGGAATTGCTAAGCCTCGAACCCATTGTGAGCAGTACATGTAGAATATTCAGCAAAACTCAGCCTCTTTCATTATTGCACAAGCAAGATCCATCAACAAAAACAATAGTTACGGAATTTTGTAAAGGCATTGTTGTAATGGAACCCTGGTGTGTTGTGCTTTGTCCTGGGTTCCAGGGTCAATTACAGTTGGTGGGCTGAGTGGTGGTGCAGCAACAGGGTTCAACAGGTTAATAAACTTCCTGTGTTTCCACTTACCTGTCTGCCCTCAGAACTCCACTCGTGACAAGTTGGCTCACCGACATGGACATCTTTGGCTGCAACTGCCTGTGCTGGAGCGGCAATGGGCTGCGGGTGGGCAGCAGCGGATTACTGTAGCCTCCAGGCTGCAATCCCAAATGGTGAGACCCCAAGGAAGGGGTGTGCTTGAGGGGACAGTGTTTTCCAAGCCGGTGTGCCTGCCCGTTAGGATAAGCACACCATGTGTGCTTGCGCCATCCGCAGAGCACCAACAAGTGGCCCGACAGATCAAAGGAAAGAACGTAGAGACATCAGGCATCTTGGCGACCACTTTTGGTTGCCGGACACTTGCACACAACGAAGCTGCGTGGTGAGCAGCATTTGGGGGCAGCATCTTCCTGGTCACAGTACTGCCGTTGCTGCAGAACCTGTGGAATTCTGTTTGTGGAGCAAGCAGTGAGTGGCACAGAGAGGAAAGAAAAATAGGAGGTGTGGGATATAAAAGGTACTGGGTTATCGATATACAGGTGTCATGCAGCAAAACACTGCCAGTCCCCAACCAGCGTTTTTAGCATCTCCTGGCAAACCTCCAGTACTCTGGGACCTCTGGGAAGAAGCTTTTGAAGTCTACTTGAGGGTGGCTGGTGGAGCAAAATATAATGATCAGAATGAGGCAGGGCTTCTAAATTGTCTGGGCACCAAAGGGCTCAGGGTTTTTAGACATTTGCCCGTCAATGAGGTGCACATTCCTGGTGGTGGTGAAGGAGAAATGTTACTGTGTCTATAATGAGACTGCCCTCAAGAAATTGGAATTACACTTTGGAAAAAGACCGAATATGGTGCTCGAACGTGATCACATCTTTTGCAGGGCACAAGGGGCTGGGGAGTCCATTGACTCAGAGGTCACAGCTTTGTGAACGCTCACGCTCATATCCACATGGTAGTTTACGGGCATGCAGCAGGAGTAAACTATAAACAAGACAATGATGTAGAAGAGTAACGCCAAGGTCAGAGAAAGGTTGTGGATTGACAGAGATCCACCCTTTGGACAAGGTTATAGATATCACGAGGGCTATAGAGGAATCCAGCACAAGTGTGCAAGTCATCACGGAGACAGCTGACAAACCCTCACAAGGGGCCTCCAAGAAGGGTGGCAGTGACACTAGGGCAAGGGCCAAATTGCCTGTGCAAAACAAATGGATGGACTCCCTTGAAAATAGACTAGATTACTGTCTGGTAGAGCAAGACAAGGGGGCAGAAGGTGTGGGTGGGTGGGCCATTCGACCAGGGCCAAAGGAGGTCTGGCTTGGGGAGTGAAATGCAGGCATTGTTTTACAAGGGACATTATGCAACAATGTTCAGGTTGAATGGTGAGGATGGAGGAAATCCACCTCACAAAACTCAGAATAAACAAAGTGGAAGGAGGCGCAGATAATGTTGGAGGCATGTGAGCGAGGTCATGGGGGAAGGTGCCCTGCTACATATTAAGGGGGAAGCAAAGAAGGGGATGTGGGACATGTTGACGGTCAATGGTGTGCAAATTGAAATGTTGGTGGATTCAGGTTCACATTATACTACGATATCGCTGGAAGTGTATAAGGAACACTATCGGAAGGATGTGTCTGCATGCAGTGCCACAGACAACCCCAGTGCGTATGGCCAATTACCCATAAAAGTGTTGGGATATGAATGGGTTCGGATTGAATTCAAAGGGCGTATTACTAAAGGGAAGCTGTACTTAGCACATAAGGGGGCAGAGTATACCGGGATGGGATGAGTAGGCAGCTTTGGATATACAAATACACCCAGAGAGGAGTGTGCCTGTGTTGTGCATGGAGGATGGAAAGCTGGTTCAGTAGTTTCTCCGCATATTTTCAGACTAGTTTAGTAGCAGACCATGCAGTCTTTGCAGGGAAGTTAGGTATGCTATGCACATTTTCACAAACGACTGTGCTCAAGAGAGGGGCGGTGCCAAGGACTACATGGTCAGGAATGTTCCGGTGTTGGCCAGAGAATGACTTAAAGGGGATCTTCTCCAGCTAAAGGAAGCTGGCATAATTGAAGAAATTGAGTCTTCAGAATGGTTATCACCAGTGGTTTTGGCACAGACACAGGATGGTGGTCTGAGGATGTACGTCAATCTTAGGGAGTTGAACACGAGCATCTGGGTGGACCAGCCCTCTCTGCCAAACATTGAGCTCTTGGCGACCATGGGTCAGGCGGCATGGTTTTCCACTTTCGTTCTTTCCTCAGAGTATTATCAGATAAATCTCACGAGGAGTCTCACCCTCTCATGTCGTTTGTCACCCCATTCGGGGGGTATTCCGGTTTTGTCGGCTGCCGTTTGGTCTGGCCTCTGCATCAGCTGTTTTTCAGCGTTTGAGGCAGGCATTGTTTGAGCAGGTGCCTGGTATAAGTTACTTCCAAGACAATATTTTGGTCTGGGGGTAGAGATCGGCAAGACAACAGCAAGCAGGTGCATCACACGATGCAGAACTTGCAGGAGAGAGGATTAACTGTGAAGTTGGCAAAGTGTCAGGTGGAGGTTTCATGTGTTACCTACCTGGGTCAAACTCTGGATCCAAATATAAGGAATCCCAGGGAAGGTTTAGTTAAGGTGAAGGGAGCACTGCTCCCTGCCAATAAGGAGCAGCTCAGGCCATTTCTGGGAATGACCGAGTACTATTTCAAGTTCATTCTATCCTATGCAGAAAAGACTGTTCATGCATGCCCTGCTCATGAAAAGCACTTAATGTGATTGGGCACCGCAGTGCCAGTTTGAGTTTGTCCAGTTGAAAGAGCATGTAAACAACACCCTATCTTTGTGTTCGTTGGATCCCAAAAATAGGATGGTGCTCATTGACACGAGTGATGTAGGTATAGGTGCGGTTTTGGAATAATGACCAGGTGGGAAATTTAGACTGATCGAATTTGCATCTGGTGCGCTCAGGGATGCCAAAAAGCTATGTCATTAGGATGGATCACAAACCTCTCACATGTTCTGACTGACAAGGGTACAAGGTCAGTATCCCAAGGATAGCGAGGTTGATGGTGGGCCTTCAGGAATTTTCATTTTGTGGTGGGGTATATTCCTGGATCAAGGAATGTTGTTGTGGATCATTTATCCCGGTTGCCAGTCAATGGAGAGCGAAGTGGGCAACCAAGTTGCCAGTGTGCTTCCATCGATAGAAAATGTTGAATGGGAGAGCGAGTGTGCCAAGGATGCCGAGTTGTCGTGGATTAGGGATGGTTTGCTAGGTGTCTCGGGGACTGCCATTGTCAAGGAGGAAGGAAAGGCCTAAATGCATGTTTTGAATGAGCTGGTGGAAGGTCCCTGGGACAGCACTAGAGGGGACAGGTTGGTTCTGCCTACTAAAAGCAGGGTGTTTAGTCCATAGCCAGTATATTTTGTGGAGATTCTGGGTGAGGTGTTGTCAAAGGTGGCATTGGATACCATGGGTCCCATGGGTGGTCTCAGCGGTGATCAAAGGTTTGTGGTGGTCCTTGTGGACTACATGTCATGGTGGGTGGAGGCCACGGAGTTGAAGTCAGTGACGACAGAGAAGATCATTGCGTTTCTGAGCTGGGTGTTTGACAGGGAGGTCGTACCTGCAAGCATCATTACTGATTAGTGTTCAGTTTGTCTCGTATCGCATGCAAGGTTTTGGGGGAATCTTGGTATCAGGCATCACAGGACTGCTTTATACAATCGGTCTGCGAAAAGTTTGTGAAGGGTGCTATCCAATTGGCTGTGGCCAGTGGTCTGCGTTAGTGTGATGTGGTGTCAAAGGCGTTGATGGCTTATAGGCACTCCCCACCTGCTCTTACAGGGCTGAAGAGGAGGGCAAATGCCCTCTGTGGGCATTGACTTCTGTGGATCAGGCAGAGACTGGACACAAGACAAAGAGGCAGTAAAGGTACCTGGGCTGGTTTCCCAAGTCATATTTAATGCATCACAAGACACCAAGAAGACATCAGCCCTGAGGCTCCCAAAATCACTGGGTTTATATACTTTTTTATTTTTACAGTTGATGCAATATTTCATTTGATTACACAATACACTTTAATTGGCTCTTTCAATTAAAGAAAAACCCTTATTTGCCTGTGATTGGCTGGCTTTAACTGCCACTCACCAGGTCCACATGACATAACTTGGTATGTCTCAGTTGATTGGCATATAGACCAATTCCATTTGTGAGAGATCCTTCCAGAACTCATTATAAACCCTTCATTGCCTGCTAAGAAACAAATTGTCTAGACATGCCAGCTTCACTTAGCAGGCTATACTGTGAGAACTGCCATTAGCTCAGCACATTTGTTGCTATTTCAAGCAGCTGTTTGGTCTAATTGCTACTTTCCCAGATCTCTAACTGGGCTCCCCTGTCCCATCAATGTCATCATTGCTGCCAAGAAATTCTAAAAATATGCCCCAGCTGCAGTGAACTTTTCATGAACTGCTGTTAGAGAATTATTTAACTATTTTAGCAGGACTACTAATTTTTCTTCCCACCATCTTGTTCTCCGGCAGCCATTTTAGAATCATGTCCCGTCTGAATTCTTTGCCATTCTACCAAATGGCAACCTACTTTTGAGCATAACTTATTGTCTGTCCATTTCCCAATTATCGATATTCATTATATATGTAAACTACCTGAGATACCTTCCGCTGTGTAAGGCATTCTGACCCTAACATTTTTTTTCCCTAAAATGTGCTTTATGTTCTGAAAAGCACTACATTGTGATTTTAGCAATACCGGAACTATTAATCAGCAAAGTAATCAGCATTCGATTGGGGGGGGGGTCTAACAAGTCTAGCCCCCCTGCTACAGGGTGCCCTCCATTTCAGCTCATGCAGGGAAGGAAAACTCTAAACTGAGGACACCACCCTCGCTGGCGGGGTGCTCGTGGAGGTGAACATGTCTGATGTTTTGGAGAGAGTACATGCTGGCCAGCAGCAGGGGAGTCCACAGCAGACTACCAGACTGCTGACTGACATGAAGGTTCGTGGTGATTGTATGCTGGTGAAGAACCCCAGATTTGTTCCCAGGAGGGGAGTGAGCGTGTACATGGCTCTACGAGTGGTGGAAAAGGTGGGGGGCAGGGTATGTGATTCTGGGTGACAGTGGAGCAAGAGGAGAATTGTGGTGCAGAAAAAAGGTGTCTGTGGTGTCGCACAAAATGTGCAGATCATCTTTTTAGCCCCACTCAAGTTCCTTGGTGGGTGGACACAGCAGAGAGTGTGAGCTGGAGCGTGCGTGCGTGTGTAATGAGGTAGTGGTTTCTGGCAGTGCGAGCAGCATTGTGACTGAGTCAGAACCCGGGGTCCATGGTCGCAGTTCTGTGGCGGGGCCAGTCCCTGGACACAATAGTCACACACAAAGAATCAGCTGGCCGCCAGTCAAATTGTGAGATGTCTGGAAAGGTGCATTAGTCGGCATTACCATGTTTATGAGCGTTCCATTCTTTACAGCCCGTTAACTTTTTGCTTGTTAATGGCTCATTTTTTCGCATCCTTCAAGTTGTTTAGATGTTGGTTTGCCATGATAATTTTACTGTTTTTATTATCTTTCCATGTTCCCTTTTCAGTGTTTCTGCAAACTGTTCATAGGTACGCTAAATTGAAAGACCTCTTCTATGACCTGCACACAAACGTTTTAGATGAAACGTTTCTTCTAAACATTGTCTGCAAGTCGCATAAGAGGTCCTTCAAATGTCTTGGGTTAGCTTTCCTAAGAACAGTTTACAGATTGTATTTTTTATCCCTCAATGCAGGTGGGACTCTTTAGCAACAGGACCACATATCACAGAAAAGAAGTTGATATAATATATAAAAATAATTAGTAACACTTAAATTGTGGAGCCCGCTCAACCAGAGTTTTGTTCCCTTTTCAGTATTTCCCTTCTCAGCTTCCTTTTTACTTTTTGCGTCTTTGCTCTGTTGTGGATTATTAAAGGAGGGAGATTATAAATTACTCATCGTAGTGACTTTCCTCCACACTGCAAGGGCGTCCCTTCCAAGGGACGGAAACAGAACATTTTTCTCCAGAAAAAACCTTCTCCCCCTTTAAATTTAGAGTCACGCAGGGGTGCAGCCCAGGGATCATGCACTACCCTGACTCTGCCCTCCGGCACCACACCTCACCGACACGTCAACAATAGATTTAACATTGCCTAATGACAGTATTATTAGGGGGAAGGTTGGTGGGACGTGTGGAGGAAAGGGGACTAAAGACTAAGAGTTTGTTAGTCACTACGATGAGGAATTTATAATTACTCTTATGTCCCGTCCCCTTTCCTCCATACTTCATGGGCGATTACAACTGAATGTAGCCCCAGGGTGGAGGGGAGACCCTCTTTGGCAATTAGGTTCCTGAGAACTGCCTGTCCGAAAGCCGCATCAGATTGAGAGCCAGCATCCAAACAGTAATGCCGAGCGAGTGGCCCAAGTGGCCGTCCTGCTTATGACTTGCCAAGGGACATGGTGATGGAATGCGATGGCCGTTACCTTGGCCCCGACTGCGTGGACATGCATGTTGGCTGGAAGCGGCTTGTAGTTGCCCTCGTACGCTTCCTTGATGGTTGAGACCGTCCAGCGAGATATGGATGTCTTGGAGGCCGGATAGCCTGGTCTTGAGTCTCTGAAAGTGACAATACTCTGGCAAGTCCAGAGCTGGAGCATTTGACAGTTCTTTAATTTTGACAAAGGCTTCTTCCATAGACCATGGCAAAGTCTCAGTGACCAAATCATGGGTGACATTTTGGAGGCATATCCCAGGATCCATCAACCACAGTAACTCAACATCCCAAGGAATTTGCTGGTGTGCTTTTTAATCTGGACAGCTGATGGATCGCCTTAATGAGATCTTAGGACAAATGTCTATGGCCTGCCAAAATATCATGGCCTAAATAATGCACACAGGTCCAACAAACTTAGAAACCTCATGAGCAAAAGATGTCAATGGAGAGAATTTGGTTTGCAAGCTTTCAACAAGGGAGACACCAATAAGAGGCAATAAACATATTGCACCAAAATATACACTGCTTTGAACTTACGCAAGCCAAGATCATTCTTCAAAATCTGAGATAAAAGGGTGGAGGCTCCCACTGTACCCCATGGGAAGCCTAGTGAACTTAAGTTGAGATCGTTATACATGAACACAAACAAATACGGACTCTCAGGGTGCACAGGTATTGAGAAGAATGCCACACCAAATCAACTACCATAAAGCGAGTGACAGTAGCTAGAATACAGGACAAAACAGTGGCACGGTTAGGAGCAACCATAAAAGCATTGCTGCTTTACCAGCATGTAGGTCCTGAGTGAAATGATAAAGCTCTTTACCTGGCTTCTTTATTGGAGGAATGGGGGTGTTGCATTGGTTTCACTTGAGTAGGCAGATTTCTTGCTCAAGCAAAAATTCAATTACAGGGCAGGACCTGCTCCTGAAAGAACGTGAAAAGATTGATATTTTCACCCAAAAATAATTCCATTCCCAGTTCCTGAACTTGTGCTAGCTTTCATGCGCAAGAAGGTTAATATTTAACTGAGACAGATTTAAACAATCATACAAGACTTCAGGAGCCGCAGTGTGATGGAAGTTTTTCTCCTGCATCTTTAGGAGCGGCTCTGGTTGTCTCATGAGGGGAGGAGATCAGGGACATGTTCTGAAAATCCAATTACAAGGGTTGTCATGCACAGTGAAGTGATTAGGAGCATCATATGCTTCCGATTTTAGGTCTAAAGCACCAACCTCATCTCAGAACATAAACCTGATATTTTCTGTTCCCCACAGACACAGCATTCCTCAGAGTTGAGAGAATTTACTGTGGACTGTTCAACTGTACACGTCTGTCTGATACCTGCTTAAGCAGTCTACCAGGGACTTCTGTACCCCAGGAAGTTTCTGCCACCACTGCAACCCGGCGGTTGGCAGCTCACATCCCAACCTTAGGGACCTTGTACCTCCCATCATGCTGATACAAATTATGGTTGTCATGCAGTCAGTCTTCCCAGTCATCTGCTTTTTTGAGATGCTCAGCATCACAGATATGCAGATCATTTTAAGTCAAACGAAAGGTGCCTGGCTGATCTGCCTATTGTACTCTCCCTACCTTTCCAGAGACAGGCCAGCTACTAAACAGACCTCTGGGATCTGGTGGTTCTCCCAGATGAGGCATGGACTTGCTGAAATCCTCAGTTTTGGTCCACCAAACAAAGGCTTGGAGTATCATCTTACTTCAATAAGGCTGTCCCATTACCTGACATCTACTTTTACTCTAGACCAAGGTCTTGCTTGATCACTTTAAAAATACCGGAATAAGCAGAATAAAAGAAATGAGTTGCATCTTAATGTTCCTTTGAACAGACTATTATTCAAACTGCAAAATCTTTAAATGTTGTGCTCTACCAGCCTGGCTCATATTCTTGCTGTATGCAGTGCAGCTGTCAAAAACCGGTTGTTGTGCAGTTCAGGGGGATATGTCTGTTGATTACCAGTGCCAAACGTTTCAAAAATGCATAAAAACACTACCATACAGCTTGATACAAACACTCATTGCAGATGTCTCTTAAGAACCAATCGTCCAGGGAAGGGGATGCGCAGAAACACCTTTCTAGGAGTGCCATCACAGAGGCCAGGACTATCGTAAATCTGGTGGCAGAGCACAAACCGACGGTTAGTAACATAAGCAGACAGTGGTTGCTCTCCATCAGAAACTAGATGCTTTGTTTTCATATGCCAATTCCCAAGAAACATTTATGCACCCTTGTTTGCAGAAACAAAGGAGATGACTAAACATTTGACATTGTATTACATTGAGGTTCTATAAATCAGCCACATGCCATTAATATCCATCTTATTATTATTTGGGATCTTTTCTGACGTTCTTGCAGGCAGTTAAGACATTTTTTCATCAGACAAAAGCGTGCTTCTGGGCAAAGTAGATCCAGTGACTATGTCTGCTGAAATTCTAGCGTTTAACTAGTAGTTCCGATATGCCATATGTGATATCCTCTCACCATCCCCTCCTCACCCACCTTCAAAGTATTTAAGGGTGTCAGACCTATTTTTTGCAGTGCACGTTTGTGAACCACCACCTCAATGGTCTACACTAAGAAGCTTTTATGGGACACTCAATAACCAGCTGCTAGCTCCTTTCAGCATTTTGGTGTTGGTACTTGTATTACATCTGATAAGACCTCTGGGGATTCCTCGTAGGAGTGGGATGGCTGATTTATATTATTCACCCGCCCTTTTCCCCAACACACAAAATTAGATGATGACACTGCTTGAGGAAGACTAGATGTTTGATGAAGACACATACAGAGACACTCAAGAGTGGTTCATCCCTAAAGAGCCTTAGCTTGCACATCCGGTATAAAGTACTTCACCAGACTGAGCTAATGGCCATTGGAACCTGCATAGGGTAATGGTTGGGATTACACCAGAATAATTTGGATATCAAATTACCAGACAAAAGCAAGAAGATGGCAAGTTACTGTTTTATTAACAATTATCTAAAGCAGTGAGGTTACAAACAGATGTATGCTCAGTCTCTCAATGGTTTCCACAAAAAACAAGTATATACTCATTATGCATCAGAGTGACGTCATACTATATTGCAAACATGTCATTTATGAAAAAAATAGTTACACTGCTTCATTGGTTTCTAAGCTATAAAAGGTCCTTCGTTAAACAGACTAATACAATTGGTTGGCACTGTTGTGCCATGTCTGGAACATTTGGTTCATTAAGAAGCACGTAAGCCAAGACCCAAGTGCTGAGAGATAGGACATGAAGCTACCTCACCACCCAATTAGCCCACCATCTCTCATCACCCATGCCGTCTGCCATGAAATTGTCTTTGTACTTGGCCTTGCAGAGTATTCTCATCCTGGGATTGCACAAGAGTGAGGGCACTCGCTATTGTGCCTGGAACTCCAAGTTCAAGCTCCATTTCCATCCTTGGCTCACGTGACAAGAGACCACAATTTGGTCCATTCTGTAGCTTTTAAATTAATTAAAACTTGGCATCCTTTGTGTTCTTTCTTGCACCTGAACGTGAAACGATTCATCCTCCGCACACTCGTTCTCTTCAGAGTAGATAGCTGACCTCAATTTCTAGGATCTTTACCTCAGGCCAGACAGCCTCACCATGCAGCTCTGCAACTTGTTATTCTACTGAAACGCAGCTTTTTATTCCCCTTCCATGGGTTTTGACTTACTATTTCATGATCCTAATGTCCAGGCTAGAATAGCGGGCCCAGAGATTGTACCAGGAACAGTAATGTCCCTAGATTTACACGCATTTCGAATCTCAGCTAAGAGAATAGCCGTAATTGCAATGGACATACAGGGCTGTGAAGGGCGCACAGTGTTGTGCATCAATGCCGACATTGCATTGCGGGATCTGTCAGACGAAGATCTTTTCTCAGACTCTAAAAGTGATGGTGAGATAATAATGGAAATAGCAATACCATGTGACATGATACAAGAAAGGCAGGTGCCAGTACAGTTGATGGCAGTGGTGCAGGCACCGCCTTCTTTCTTTGATGATGACATAAAATTAGTGCCCATCAATCTGTGGACTGCAGGCCCCCATGATGTGGGATTACTACATGGAGTTACCCCAGTCAAAATAAAACTTAAACCTGGTGCCATTTTGCCCAGGGTAAAGCAATACCCACTGCCCCAGAAGCAGAGGAAGGGATAAAAGAAACAATCAATGCATTATTGGCCCAGGGAATAATAGTACCCTCAAATTCACCATGTAATACTTGAATCTATCCAATTAAAAAAGCAAAAGGTGGGGTGTGGAGGATGATCCAAGACCTACGCCCACTCAATGACGTCATTCAAAAAGAGTTCCCTTTGGTCCCTAATCCTGCATCAATATTGTGCAGCATCCCCAAGAACGCCTCCCACTTCACGGTGGTCGATTTGAAAAATGCCTTTTTCTCCATCCCATTGGCAGAAGAGTGCAGGTATCTAACAGCCTTTACACTGGGGGGAAAGAGGTATGAACATTGTAGGTTACCCCAGGGGTACTGTGAGAGCCCCAGTATATTCAACCGCATCCTCCATGAAGATTTAGGAAACATGACAGCGGAGATCACGATCATTCAATATGTAGATTTGCTCGTCTGTGCACAAAGTGAGGAAGAATGCAGAAAAGATTCTGTCACTCTCTTGACATTGTTGGCCCACAAAGGATACAAGGTCGACAGAGGGAAGCTACAGTACTGCCAACCAGAAGTGTTGTACTTGGGACAACTAATATCAAAGGATGGCTAAAAGATAATACCAGACAGAGTAGATGCCATTACAGCAGTTAAAAAGCCAGGCACAGTAAAGGACATGCAAACATTTCTAGGTATGTGTAACTATTGTCGAGCATGGATCTTAGATTATGCAGAGTACACAAGACCACTACTGCAAGCACTCAAAGAGGCTCAGCGGGAGAACAGAGAAATCCAGTGGTCAACAGAAATGAGTGACTCGTTTACCTCACTCAAGAAATTGATTTCAAGCGCACCGGTACTCGCAAACCCAGATTATGAAGGCGAGTTTTACCTGTTCTCCCACTGCAAGGGGATACTCATGACAGCAGTACTGACACAAAAAACATCCCTGCGACACAAGCCACTTGCCTACTATAGTGGCACTTTAGATGCAGTGATGCAAGGACACTTCGCTTGCGAGCAATCTCTCACGGCCGCAGCGTTCGCCATTGAAAAAAGTGCAACAATAGTGATGGGATGCTCTGTGACCCTATTTGTGGAACACTCCCTATTTGCCATATTAGAAAGATCAAAAAGCACACTGAAGACACAAAGAGCAACTGCTTATGAAATAATACGATCAAATGCAAACATACACATAGTCAGATGCAAAACAGTAAACCCAGCAACATTCATTACAGAGCCATGCACATTAGAAGACATGCAGGAACACGACTGTGCCACCTACACTGGGATAGGAGGGGGAAGGCGCGGTTGTAAGTGAAAATTCCCTAAACAAAGGAGAGGTTTAATTAATGGATGGGTCAGCATCAATTGACACTGACACAGGGGAAAAGCATATGGGGTGGCAGTTGTGAGATTGGAAGAAGGTGAGTACGAAGTGATAGTACAGCATTGCCTTCCCTCCCATTACTTAGCCCAAGCAGCTGAGCTTATAACCCTCATTGAAGCATTGCATGCAGCAAAAGGATGTACAGTGACTATTTACACAGATTCAGCATACATGACTACTACAGTACATGGTGGGTTGGCAAGATGGGGACGGAGAGGGTTTCGTAGAGCAGATGGGTCACCTGTACAACATGCAGAGCTCCTGAAAGAACTTATTGAGGCATTGAAAGAACCCACTATGGTAGCAATAGTGAAGTGCCAAGCCCATACATCCAACACGGATGTTATCTCTTTGGGAAACGCTGCAGCCGACGCCGCAGCCAAGGAAGCTTCCTATTGAGTAAAAGAAATAGCAGGTGAGTACTTAGTGCAACAACAAGCAGTAGAAGAGCTTCCGGAAGGATACAATACAATGCCTGTGTCACAAATACTAGAGTTACAGGAAGGAGCAAGTGAGGAGGAAAAAGGGCTGTGGGAAAAGAGGGGTTGTAGTCAATCAGCAACTGATCTTTTATGGTGCAAGAATAACACAGGAAAGGTAGTAATGCCCCTCAAACTCATAGAAATAGCATTTCAGCAACTACACTTCCCTGCCCACAATGCTAAACAACACATAGCAGCAGAAATACAAGAAGAATGGTTTGTGCCAGGACTCCAGGAGCATATATCCAAACTGGCAATGGAATGTACAACATGTCAAATATACAATTCAGGAATGACACTGAGAACACTTAGAGGACCAATACCCAAACCAGTAGGGCCCTTTAGAGAGCTGCATATTGACTATGAGATATGGGGGAAAGGTGTAATGGGGCCCGGTATATGATAGTGGTTGTCTGTCCATTCTCCAGATGGGTTGAAGCAGGGCCGTGTGCATGACCTGATGCCAAATGCGCTGCAAAGTTCTTGGTAAGGGAAGTCTTCCCGCGCTGGGGAATTTGCGACGTGATTCACTCAGATAACGGCACTCATTTTGTTAAGGAGCTTTTCAAGGAAGTAACCGCCTTGTTAGCAATAAAACAAACTGTGCTCGATTTATCATCCGCAAAGCAATGGTATGGTTGAGAATATCAACGGCCTCCTAAAAAGCAGGCTGTCAAAATTGTGTTTCTCACTAAAAAAAGAACTGGGTCCATTGCCTGCCTCTGGCCTTGTTCGAGCTGAGAAATCAGCCAAGCAAGGACCACCACTTGTCACCGCACGAGATCGTGACGGGAAGACGCATGCATACACCACTCTCCACTCCGCAGACACTCAGATGCACACAGAAGTGCCACGATATTAGGAGAAGAGTTTACTGATTATCTGACAAAACTCACAAGAGCAGCCCGCATGATATCAAGACAACTCGCATCACCATTTACTAGGGAAGAAGGGAACGAGACAGTAACATTTGTCGAGAAAAGCCCACAAGGGCAGTTAATGCCAGGGGGCCTAATTTATGTCAGAAGTTTTGTACAGAGGTGGAATGCTCCAAGATTTCATGGCCCTTATGAAGTGATATTCTGCACACCGACTGCAGTGAAAGTAAAGGGCCTGAGATATTGGATACATTTAACAGACGTACGTAGAGCATATGATAGTGTCCAAGAGGAACGAGAAGAGGAGGTACAGACAACAGCAGATAATTACCAATAAAGAGGAAAGCAAAACAATGCACATAAAACATGGATACTGAATAAAAGGTTAAAAATATGGAAAAATTAGAAATGGAAAAAAGTGTTCTGGTGATAAGTGAAAGCTAAAAATGAAAATGCAAATAATTATGAATTGTAAATATAAAGCTCTCTCTCTTTTCTTTCTCCCTCTCTCTTTCCAAGAAATGAAAATGTCAACTGTTTAAGTATGCTTAATACGCTTTTATGTTTTAACATATAGGAGTGACTATGGCAACGAACGGGCAGCCCGCAACGAATAGTATTAGGACAGTTAGAAATGTAAATAATATATTCCAGTGGTGTAGATATTCGTATGAATATGGCCTGTCTGTGTGTGCTATTTTATTCTTTACGATGATGTTTGGTCTCATTACGTACTGGTTAATTTCATTCATCTCTATTGAGATGAATGGGGGGGGGACGAAACTAACACGAAAAATGCAACCAAAATGGTTAAAGAGAGTGATTACTTAATATGGGATCGATTTCAGCTTGTATAGGGCTATGGTACAATCCCACCCAAAGCGCAGCCCCCAAATAATATCCATAGCAGCTTGAGTATAAACCCAACGTCACTCCCAAATGTCTCGGAATATAACGTGTACAGTTTAAATGACCGCAACCCTTCTGTCATGTCATGGCTATACAATACTACTGCCACACCTCCCTCACTAGAAGCTACTCCCACAACAGACATTACAGTACCTATAGGAGAAAAGGAAGAAAATGAAGAAATGACAGAAAAGTTTCTGTCTCTGTATGATGAATGGGAAAAGGGGGGTGCGGGGAAAGAGGGGGCCAAAATCACACATAGCCCGAGAAGCAAGGGGCTACCTTAGAAGCAATAGGAGGAAGAGGGAGGTGGGCAGGAGAAAATATGACGAGTACTATGGTCTGGGTCTAGACACAATAGAAGACCCGAGACATCCACACCAGTCAAACAAATGGAATGCGGACATGAGTTCCACCGCAAAACAGACAACCAACGAAAGATGTTATGTCTGTTCCCTGATCCCCCACGCCTCAGGCACACCTAAAGTCCTGTTGCAAAAGTAATTACCTCTTGCAGATGCCCGGTGTCTCCTTCATCTCACCTTGTGCAGAATTAAGAACACCTTTCAGGCACACAAAGTATCCTTTGAAATGCTGCAGAATGAGAAAACCTGCTACTCAAGAGTGAAAGGAGTGATATGCTTGAAACAGCCTTTTTTCGTGATCAAAGGGACATTGTTTTTGGACAACAAATGGAAAGACGAAGAAATATCGTGCAAGGCTGAGGCACTACGAGGGCTGACAGCAGACAAATTACAGTGGGTCAAAAAAACATGCACACCAGTCTGGAAAGAGCAAATCACGAAACTGACTTGGGTGACCGCCATAGAAAAGCCATTCAAACTGCAAAAAGAAATATCGTATGATCTATGCTTCCAGGGGGAAGGAAAGAACCCAATGGGTGTGAACAAGAACTGTAACCGGACACTCACTATCCCAGACATGAAGAAGGGAACAGCAGCACTTATGGACACTTACTGGGTCTGTGGCAAACAGGCATACCTGCACCTCCCATAGTCCTGGAGGGGCACATGTTCGTTGGTAATACTACACTCAGCACTGATGGTGATTCCGGAGAGTCATATTGTCGGGGGCAAAGGAGTGCCAGATGCCCCCCGTGAATGAAACATCCCGCCAACAGAAGAGCCACAAATGTATGTCCTGTCTTCCGGCAATGAGCAAGAGGTGCTATCAAGGAAGCGACGATCATCCAACTACATATACAAAGCCTCCTCAGAATTATTGGCGCAGATTCCAGACAGGTATCGACTGTTCAGCTCTGCAGAAACATTCTTTGCCTCACTCATTCCAAGCATCCAGGCGCGGGCATATGCAAAATGGCTCCAGTCACACGCTGGGAGCTGATCCAGCTAGCCAACGACACTGAAGAAGGGTTTAACATGATCAAGGTGGAGCTAAGAGCCCTGCGGTTAATGACGATGCAGAACAGGTATGTCCTAGATCTGTTAACGGCGATGGACGGCAGTGTTTGGCGAACAATCGGGAGTGCGTGTTGCACATTCGTACCTTCTGAAGACGCTGATAATGGTACGTTGTCACATGCCATCGCAGCAGTGCACAACCTGGGGGAACGAATGAAAACTGAAGGAGGAGCAGCTGCCAGCACCTGGTTTGACAATCTCTTCTCTTGGGTACCATCATGGCTTGGATTGACGATCAAAATGCTGATGCCTATTGTGGTATTTCTACTCTTGATTTTTTGTGTGTGCCAGCTGGGTCTTCGATGTCGTGCAAATGCAGTGCCTAATGGCGCAATGATGATGGGGACAATGGGCACACTAGAGTGGCGCAGGTCATGCATGAGGCTCAAGTACAAACAGGTGAGGATCCTGGGCCAAAGTACAGAATGGTACCTATACCTTACGATGGGGACATAGTAGATAGATTGTATCACACCACAAAAAAGGAACCACAAAAAAGAGAATGGTATACAGAGGTGTGGGTGGACCTGGAAGGAGATGGGGATTGTGTATATATATATATATATATATATATATATATATATATATATATATATATATATATATATATATATGACCTTCACACCAGATGAATATGCTAGGAGAGGAGGAAGCCTAAGAGGGGTGTGTTGGGCTTGGATGCCAATAAAGGGTACACCAGCATGGGACGAAGCTGTTGCAGATGAGAAAGAGCGTCAAAGGCTGAGTGAGTTACAGTATTCATTACTTAAGTAACGAAAGGGGGGAAATGTATGGGAGGACAGGTCTGAAACACCCCCCTCCCAGACAAGCCCCACCTATGTGAGGTTTGTGGCTCGTCAGGGGCCCCCATGTTGCCAGGGCCCAGGTGACGGGGTGGCCACTGACTGACACACAGGACTGATCATGCTGTACTGTAACAGACCATGGACACCATTTT
The DNA here is from genome assembly GCF_040938575.1 of Ambystoma mexicanum. NCBI lineage: Eukaryota > Metazoa > Chordata > Amphibia > Caudata > Ambystomatidae > Ambystoma > Ambystoma mexicanum. The sequence continues at coordinate 639,574,962 of NC_090925.1, forward strand.
GGAAAGCAAGACTCAATTTTAGACATTGACAACCTGAATCCCAACGAGACAGTCTGCCTGCGAATGCTGCAGCTTGGTCCCCACTTACAGAGAGCCGTGCCCTTCCCCTGGCGCCTCCACTCCATGGCAGATCCGCTGAGAACCCGTTCTCACAAGCAACCAGACACGAACAAGTATCAGAACAAACACTGTATCATTTACCTTCCGCAGTACATCACTGTCCCCAAAGTGACCTGACTCGCAGATCAAGTCTGGAAAATAACAGAAAACCATCCTAACACAACAGGCCTCGACCCTGCATCTAACCCGTAACATGTAAAAATATATGATGTCAATACCCACTTTGTATGAACCCTTGTCGGTGTTTAAACACACTCCAATGCCTGATGGTTTACAAAGGTTGCTATATCAAATATAAACACTCATGTTTAAGAAAGAACTAATTCATAAGTTTTGGTAAAACAAGCATGGTCTTAGCTCATATACGGTACCATGTGTAATGGAAAGAAAGTGATACCAACCGGCTAGGGTTAACTAACGAATGCTGCTAAGTACAAAGGAAGGCAAATGGAGCATTACTGCAAGACTGTTCGCCTGTGTGTATGTGCATAGAGGGATACGTTTAAATGTATAAGCCAGAATGAAAATGTATTTTCGTCTCTGAATGCATAGCTTCCATGCTTCTGAGTACACCATCAAACTTAATGCTACCTCGTGTGTTATTCAGCTACTACCGAGTGACATTACTAAAATATAGTCGTTCAATGTTTAATGATGTATGTAACAATGCCAAATCAACGTAGACAGATATAAAATAATATACAAATGTATAGACAGTAGAAATGTGTGATCGTTTTTTATATTACCAACTTCATTAATCATTTTCTTGTTTTACATAGTGTACAGCTTATGCACAGAGAATTGCTCACACACACACACCCAAGGCCATCTCCCCTCCCCTCCCCTCCCCTCCCCTCCCACCAAGGCACACCAGGACAAGCTGGTGTGCGAGCAGCACAGCCTCACCTCCCCCCATCCTGCTGGACCCGCTTCAAGTATTCGCCTCCCCCCATGTCCCAGACCGCCATGGTAGGCCAAATTAATTATTCACAACCCGGTCCTGAAACCACACCGCCCCAAGGGGCCAGAGGTACACCCTCGCTGGTCCAGTGGCCCTCCTGTTCACCTTAGGTTAATGGGCCTTGGGAAACAGATATCCATCCCTGTACTAACACATCATAAAGTAATTCTTCACTACATCTAACGAGACCAGAATGACAGTGCAGCCCACCCCATGCCCTCAGACCAGACCCCCAGGTTTATGACACCCGGCCAACAGGTCAGAAGTAACAGTGTCTTGATGTATTGGTAAAGCCTCACATTATATGTATTCCTCCTGTGTCTTATTAACCTTTAGAGTAACCTATTGCAGGATTTACAGGACAACCGGAATTATCTAAATGAATGAATGTTGTGTGTGGCCACAAGGTCAGAAAAGTCAGGGCATGCGTTCATCAACGACACTGACCGTGCCTGGCCTGGGAGCCCCACCCCGATGAGCCCAGCTGACCTATCCGCCCCACGTTGGCACTACGCTGATGTCCACCAACGACGGAGCGGCTCGTCACAACTGCACCTATAGTTAGTCGACACCACCCAATCCCAAAGACTATGTGCCCCCTATTGTGTGTAGGTTTCTATGACGAAATTCTGTAATAAATAAGACTGGCTTTGCTATTGTCATACAGAGCGCTCTCGGAGCTTGCAGAGTCCTTTGGATGCCCTATTTGATTAGATAAAGAACCTTTTTTACTTTTACCCGCACTTGGTCCTAGCTTCATTCCCTTTTGGGTGTGTCTCTTATTGCCTCTCATTGCGGGGAGGGTAATGCCTTTTGGGGACGCCTGCCTTATCAAATGTGCATAATTTGTATTGAAGACTTTTCAAGAAAGAAGGTTTAAGAGATCTAGAAAATATTGGCTTACAAGGTGTAATTTTCACGATGAATTACACAATAGATTATACTAGATATACGTTGATATTCCAATGTTTATAGGTGTGTTAAGTGCGGCACGATAGGGGTTTGGGATATGGTATGATATTAATATTAGTGCAAGAAGAGTCATTCAGCAGATACATAATAGGTTGTCTATTGTGTTTGCATAGTTGAGAACGAGAGGATGCCCTAATGGGGGAATTAAATCAAGTAAAAACTGTGCAACAATGCATCTGCCTTATAGCAGAGATAGGCTTCTATCCATCCAGAGAAAGTATCCACCATGACTAAACAGTATTCGAAATTGATACTCTTGCAGAGGTATATGAAATATATCTGAACATTTAGAAAAAAATCCATCCGTAACCAGGACATTATGAACCAAGAACACAGAGCAGTTATTACAAAATGTCTGACCTATGGTAGGAACATAAGGGGCAAACCATTCTCGGTTTATACTTTCAAATCATAGCCCCTTTGCCAGCGTGCACAATAGAATGCACCAGTCTAGCGAAATATCACTTTTGGTGCTACAAGGCGGCCACCTGAAGAGCACCAAAGCAAATCACAATACAACTTACAGGATTTCCCCACCGCAGCTCATTCTCAGTGTCGGGTGCTTGTCTTGCAGCATAGCCAGATTGGAAAGAGATGCAATCAGTGACTGTTAAACTGAAACACAGATAAGGGCATTACAAGCAAGGGGCCCATTTAAGGACGAACTGCTTGATCAGCTAGCGAGATGCCTGCTGCAATAAAGAACTGGGAGAGATCATGCACTTGGACAACAGTCAGCAGAAGGACACAATAAAGCTGATCCATATTGACCATTAAGGATAGGACCGCTGGCTGACCTTAAATAACCTGGGTGATGTCAGGACACAACAAAATTATGAACTACCCTGTGTGCATATCTAGAGTCAGGATAGATAGTGCCAGACTTATTCTTGGACAAGATACACACTCTGGGGAGTCCAGTCAATTTGGCTACTTGGGGATATTTTATAATGGGGAATTGCTAAGCCTCGAACCCATTGTGAGCAGTACATGTAGAATATTCAGCAAAACTCAGCCTCTTTCATTATTGCACAAGCAAGATCCATCAACAAAAACAATAGTTACGGAATTTTGTAAAGGCATTGTTGTAATGGAACCCTGGTGTGTTGTGCTTTGTCCTGGGTTCCAGGGTCAATTACAGTTGGTGGGCTGAGTGGTGGTGCAGCAACAGGGTTCAACAGGTTAATAAACTTCCTGTGTTTCCACTTACCTGTCTGCCCTCAGAACTCCACTCGTGACAAGTTGGCTCACCGACATGGACATCTTTGGCTGCAACTGCCTGTGCTGGAGCGGCAATGGGCTGCGGGTGGGCAGCAGCGGATTACTGTAGCCTCCAGGCTGCAATCCCAAATGGTGAGACCCCAAGGAAGGGGTGTGCTTGAGGGGACAGTGTTTTCCAAGCCGGTGTGCCTGCCCGTTAGGATAAGCACACCATGTGTGCTTGCGCCATCCGCAGAGCACCAACAAGTGGCCCGACAGATCAAAGGAAAGAACGTAGAGACATCAGGCATCTTGGCGACCACTTTTGGTTGCCGGACACTTGCACACAACGAAGCTGCGTGGTGAGCAGCATTTGGGGGCAGCATCTTCCTGGTCACAGTACTGCCGTTGCTGCAGAACCTGTGGAATTCTGTTTGTGGAGCAAGCAGTGAGTGGCACAGAGAGGAAAGAAAAATAGGAGGTGTGGGATATAAAAGGTACTGGGTTATCGATATACAGGTGTCATGCAGCAAAACACTGCCAGTCCCCAACCAGCGTTTTTAGCATCTCCTGGCAAACCTCCAGTACTCTGGGACCTCTGGGAAGAAGCTTTTGAAGTCTACTTGAGGGTGGCTGGTGGAGCAAAATATAATGATCAGAATGAGGCAGGGCTTCTAAATTGTCTGGGCACCAAAGGGCTCAGGGTTTTTAGACATTTGCCCGTCAATGAGGTGCACATTCCTGGTGGTGGTGAAGGAGAAATGTTACTGTGTCTATAATGAGACTGCCCTCAAGAAATTGGAATTACACTTTGGAAAAAGACCGAATATGGTGCTCGAACGTGATCACATCTTTTGCAGGGCACAAGGGGCTGGGGAGTCCATTGACTCAGAGGTCACAGCTTTGTGAACGCTCACGCTCATATCCACATGGTAGTTTACGGGCATGCAGCAGGAGTAAACTATAAACAAGACAATGATGTAGAAGAGTAACGCCAAGGTCAGAGAAAGGTTGTGGATTGACAGAGATCCACCCTTTGGACAAGGTTATAGATATCACGAGGGCTATAGAGGAATCCAGCACAAGTGTGCAAGTCATCACGGAGACAGCTGACAAACCCTCACAAGGGGCCTCCAAGAAGGGTGGCAGTGACACTAGGGCAAGGGCCAAATTGCCTGTGCAAAACAAATGGATGGACTCCCTTGAAAATAGACTAGATTACTGTCTGGTAGAGCAAGACAAGGGGGCAGAAGGTGTGGGTGGGTGGGCCATTCGACCAGGGCCAAAGGAGGTCTGGCTTGGGGAGTGAAATGCAGGCATTGTTTTACAAGGGACATTATGCAACAATGTTCAGGTTGAATGGTGAGGATGGAGGAAATCCACCTCACAAAACTCAGAATAAACAAAGTGGAAGGAGGCGCAGATAATGTTGGAGGCATGTGAGCGAGGTCATGGGGGAAGGTGCCCTGCTACATATTAAGGGGGAAGCAAAGAAGGGGATGTGGGACATGTTGACGGTCAATGGTGTGCAAATTGAAATGTTGGTGGATTCAGGTTCACATTATACTACGATATCGCTGGAAGTGTATAAGGAACACTATCGGAAGGATGTGTCTGCATGCAGTGCCACAGACAACCCCAGTGCGTATGGCCAATTACCCATAAAAGTGTTGGGATATGAATGGGTTCGGATTGAATTCAAAGGGCGTATTACTAAAGGGAAGCTGTACTTAGCACATAAGGGGGCAGAGTATACCGGGATGGGATGAGTAGGCAGCTTTGGATATACAAATACACCCAGAGAGGAGTGTGCCTGTGTTGTGCATGGAGGATGGAAAGCTGGTTCAGTAGTTTCTCCGCATATTTTCAGACTAGTTTAGTAGCAGACCATGCAGTCTTTGCAGGGAAGTTAGGTATGCTATGCACATTTTCACAAACGACTGTGCTCAAGAGAGGGGCGGTGCCAAGGACTACATGGTCAGGAATGTTCCGGTGTTGGCCAGAGAATGACTTAAAGGGGATCTTCTCCAGCTAAAGGAAGCTGGCATAATTGAAGAAATTGAGTCTTCAGAATGGTTATCACCAGTGGTTTTGGCACAGACACAGGATGGTGGTCTGAGGATGTACGTCAATCTTAGGGAGTTGAACACGAGCATCTGGGTGGACCAGCCCTCTCTGCCAAACATTGAGCTCTTGGCGACCATGGGTCAGGCGGCATGGTTTTCCACTTTCGTTCTTTCCTCAGAGTATTATCAGATAAATCTCACGAGGAGTCTCACCCTCTCATGTCGTTTGTCACCCCATTCGGGGGGTATTCCGGTTTTGTCGGCTGCCGTTTGGTCTGGCCTCTGCATCAGCTGTTTTTCAGCGTTTGAGGCAGGCATTGTTTGAGCAGGTGCCTGGTATAAGTTACTTCCAAGACAATATTTTGGTCTGGGGGTAGAGATCGGCAAGACAACAGCAAGCAGGTGCATCACACGATGCAGAACTTGCAGGAGAGAGGATTAACTGTGAAGTTGGCAAAGTGTCAGGTGGAGGTTTCATGTGTTACCTACCTGGGTCAAACTCTGGATCCAAATATAAGGAATCCCAGGGAAGGTTTAGTTAAGGTGAAGGGAGCACTGCTCCCTGCCAATAAGGAGCAGCTCAGGCCATTTCTGGGAATGACCGAGTACTATTTCAAGTTCATTCTATCCTATGCAGAAAAGACTGTTCATGCATGCCCTGCTCATGAAAAGCACTTAATGTGATTGGGCACCGCAGTGCCAGTTTGAGTTTGTCCAGTTGAAAGAGCATGTAAACAACACCCTATCTTTGTGTTCGTTGGATCCCAAAAATAGGATGGTGCTCATTGACACGAGTGATGTAGGTATAGGTGCGGTTTTGGAATAATGACCAGGTGGGAAATTTAGACTGATCGAATTTGCATCTGGTGCGCTCAGGGATGCCAAAAAGCTATGTCATTAGGATGGATCACAAACCTCTCACATGTTCTGACTGACAAGGGTACAAGGTCAGTATCCCAAGGATAGCGAGGTTGATGGTGGGCCTTCAGGAATTTTCATTTTGTGGTGGGGTATATTCCTGGATCAAGGAATGTTGTTGTGGATCATTTATCCCGGTTGCCAGTCAATGGAGAGCGAAGTGGGCAACCAAGTTGCCAGTGTGCTTCCATCGATAGAAAATGTTGAATGGGAGAGCGAGTGTGCCAAGGATGCCGAGTTGTCGTGGATTAGGGATGGTTTGCTAGGTGTCTCGGGGACTGCCATTGTCAAGGAGGAAGGAAAGGCCTAAATGCATGTTTTGAATGAGCTGGTGGAAGGTCCCTGGGACAGCACTAGAGGGGACAGGTTGGTTCTGCCTACTAAAAGCAGGGTGTTTAGTCCATAGCCAGTATATTTTGTGGAGATTCTGGGTGAGGTGTTGTCAAAGGTGGCATTGGATACCATGGGTCCCATGGGTGGTCTCAGCGGTGATCAAAGGTTTGTGGTGGTCCTTGTGGACTACATGTCATGGTGGGTGGAGGCCACGGAGTTGAAGTCAGTGACGACAGAGAAGATCATTGCGTTTCTGAGCTGGGTGTTTGACAGGGAGGTCGTACCTGCAAGCATCATTACTGATTAGTGTTCAGTTTGTCTCGTATCGCATGCAAGGTTTTGGGGGAATCTTGGTATCAGGCATCACAGGACTGCTTTATACAATCGGTCTGCGAAAAGTTTGTGAAGGGTGCTATCCAATTGGCTGTGGCCAGTGGTCTGCGTTAGTGTGATGTGGTGTCAAAGGCGTTGATGGCTTATAGGCACTCCCCACCTGCTCTTACAGGGCTGAAGAGGAGGGCAAATGCCCTCTGTGGGCATTGACTTCTGTGGATCAGGCAGAGACTGGACACAAGACAAAGAGGCAGTAAAGGTACCTGGGCTGGTTTCCCAAGTCATATTTAATGCATCACAAGACACCAAGAAGACATCAGCCCTGAGGCTCCCAAAATCACTGGGTTTATATACTTTTTTATTTTTACAGTTGATGCAATATTTCATTTGATTACACAATACACTTTAATTGGCTCTTTCAATTAAAGAAAAACCCTTATTTGCCTGTGATTGGCTGGCTTTAACTGCCACTCACCAGGTCCACATGACATAACTTGGTATGTCTCAGTTGATTGGCATATAGACCAATTCCATTTGTGAGAGATCCTTCCAGAACTCATTATAAACCCTTCATTGCCTGCTAAGAAACAAATTGTCTAGACATGCCAGCTTCACTTAGCAGGCTATACTGTGAGAACTGCCATTAGCTCAGCACATTTGTTGCTATTTCAAGCAGCTGTTTGGTCTAATTGCTACTTTCCCAGATCTCTAACTGGGCTCCCCTGTCCCATCAATGTCATCATTGCTGCCAAGAAATTCTAAAAATATGCCCCAGCTGCAGTGAACTTTTCATGAACTGCTGTTAGAGAATTATTTAACTATTTTAGCAGGACTACTAATTTTTCTTCCCACCATCTTGTTCTCCGGCAGCCATTTTAGAATCATGTCCCGTCTGAATTCTTTGCCATTCTACCAAATGGCAACCTACTTTTGAGCATAACTTATTGTCTGTCCATTTCCCAATTATCGATATTCATTATATATGTAAACTACCTGAGATACCTTCCGCTGTGTAAGGCATTCTGACCCTAACATTTTTTTTCCCTAAAATGTGCTTTATGTTCTGAAAAGCACTACATTGTGATTTTAGCAATACCGGAACTATTAATCAGCAAAGTAATCAGCATTCGATTGGGGGGGGGGTCTAACAAGTCTAGCCCCCCTGCTACAGGGTGCCCTCCATTTCAGCTCATGCAGGGAAGGAAAACTCTAAACTGAGGACACCACCCTCGCTGGCGGGGTGCTCGTGGAGGTGAACATGTCTGATGTTTTGGAGAGAGTACATGCTGGCCAGCAGCAGGGGAGTCCACAGCAGACTACCAGACTGCTGACTGACATGAAGGTTCGTGGTGATTGTATGCTGGTGAAGAACCCCAGATTTGTTCCCAGGAGGGGAGTGAGCGTGTACATGGCTCTACGAGTGGTGGAAAAGGTGGGGGGCAGGGTATGTGATTCTGGGTGACAGTGGAGCAAGAGGAGAATTGTGGTGCAGAAAAAAGGTGTCTGTGGTGTCGCACAAAATGTGCAGATCATCTTTTTAGCCCCACTCAAGTTCCTTGGTGGGTGGACACAGCAGAGAGTGTGAGCTGGAGCGTGCGTGCGTGTGTAATGAGGTAGTGGTTTCTGGCAGTGCGAGCAGCATTGTGACTGAGTCAGAACCCGGGGTCCATGGTCGCAGTTCTGTGGCGGGGCCAGTCCCTGGACACAATAGTCACACACAAAGAATCAGCTGGCCGCCAGTCAAATTGTGAGATGTCTGGAAAGGTGCATTAGTCGGCATTACCATGTTTATGAGCGTTCCATTCTTTACAGCCCGTTAACTTTTTGCTTGTTAATGGCTCATTTTTTCGCATCCTTCAAGTTGTTTAGATGTTGGTTTGCCATGATAATTTTACTGTTTTTATTATCTTTCCATGTTCCCTTTTCAGTGTTTCTGCAAACTGTTCATAGGTACGCTAAATTGAAAGACCTCTTCTATGACCTGCACACAAACGTTTTAGATGAAACGTTTCTTCTAAACATTGTCTGCAAGTCGCATAAGAGGTCCTTCAAATGTCTTGGGTTAGCTTTCCTAAGAACAGTTTACAGATTGTATTTTTTATCCCTCAATGCAGGTGGGACTCTTTAGCAACAGGACCACATATCACAGAAAAGAAGTTGATATAATATATAAAAATAATTAGTAACACTTAAATTGTGGAGCCCGCTCAACCAGAGTTTTGTTCCCTTTTCAGTATTTCCCTTCTCAGCTTCCTTTTTACTTTTTGCGTCTTTGCTCTGTTGTGGATTATTAAAGGAGGGAGATTATAAATTACTCATCGTAGTGACTTTCCTCCACACTGCAAGGGCGTCCCTTCCAAGGGACGGAAACAGAACATTTTTCTCCAGAAAAAACCTTCTCCCCCTTTAAATTTAGAGTCACGCAGGGGTGCAGCCCAGGGATCATGCACTACCCTGACTCTGCCCTCCGGCACCACACCTCACCGACACGTCAACAATAGATTTAACATTGCCTAATGACAGTATTATTAGGGGGAAGGTTGGTGGGACGTGTGGAGGAAAGGGGACTAAAGACTAAGAGTTTGTTAGTCACTACGATGAGGAATTTATAATTACTCTTATGTCCCGTCCCCTTTCCTCCATACTTCATGGGCGATTACAACTGAATGTAGCCCCAGGGTGGAGGGGAGACCCTCTTTGGCAATTAGGTTCCTGAGAACTGCCTGTCCGAAAGCCGCATCAGATTGAGAGCCAGCATCCAAACAGTAATGCCGAGCGAGTGGCCCAAGTGGCCGTCCTGCTTATGACTTGCCAAGGGACATGGTGATGGAATGCGATGGCCGTTACCTTGGCCCCGACTGCGTGGACATGCATGTTGGCTGGAAGCGGCTTGTAGTTGCCCTCGTACGCTTCCTTGATGGTTGAGACCGTCCAGCGAGATATGGATGTCTTGGAGGCCGGATAGCCTGGTCTTGAGTCTCTGAAAGTGACAATACTCTGGCAAGTCCAGAGCTGGAGCATTTGACAGTTCTTTAATTTTGACAAAGGCTTCTTCCATAGACCATGGCAAAGTCTCAGTGACCAAATCATGGGTGACATTTTGGAGGCATATCCCAGGATCCATCAACCACAGTAACTCAACATCCCAAGGAATTTGCTGGTGTGCTTTTTAATCTGGACAGCTGATGGATCGCCTTAATGAGATCTTAGGACAAATGTCTATGGCCTGCCAAAATATCATGGCCTAAATAATGCACACAGGTCCAACAAACTTAGAAACCTCATGAGCAAAAGATGTCAATGGAGAGAATTTGGTTTGCAAGCTTTCAACAAGGGAGACACCAATAAGAGGCAATAAACATATTGCACCAAAATATACACTGCTTTGAACTTACGCAAGCCAAGATCATTCTTCAAAATCTGAGATAAAAGGGTGGAGGCTCCCACTGTACCCCATGGGAAGCCTAGTGAACTTAAGTTGAGATCGTTATACATGAACACAAACAAATACGGACTCTCAGGGTGCACAGGTATTGAGAAGAATGCCACACCAAATCAACTACCATAAAGCGAGTGACAGTAGCTAGAATACAGGACAAAACAGTGGCACGGTTAGGAGCAACCATAAAAGCATTGCTGCTTTACCAGCATGTAGGTCCTGAGTGAAATGATAAAGCTCTTTACCTGGCTTCTTTATTGGAGGAATGGGGGTGTTGCATTGGTTTCACTTGAGTAGGCAGATTTCTTGCTCAAGCAAAAATTCAATTACAGGGCAGGACCTGCTCCTGAAAGAACGTGAAAAGATTGATATTTTCACCCAAAAATAATTCCATTCCCAGTTCCTGAACTTGTGCTAGCTTTCATGCGCAAGAAGGTTAATATTTAACTGAGACAGATTTAAACAATCATACAAGACTTCAGGAGCCGCAGTGTGATGGAAGTTTTTCTCCTGCATCTTTAGGAGCGGCTCTGGTTGTCTCATGAGGGGAGGAGATCAGGGACATGTTCTGAAAATCCAATTACAAGGGTTGTCATGCACAGTGAAGTGATTAGGAGCATCATATGCTTCCGATTTTAGGTCTAAAGCACCAACCTCATCTCAGAACATAAACCTGATATTTTCTGTTCCCCACAGACACAGCATTCCTCAGAGTTGAGAGAATTTACTGTGGACTGTTCAACTGTACACGTCTGTCTGATACCTGCTTAAGCAGTCTACCAGGGACTTCTGTACCCCAGGAAGTTTCTGCCACCACTGCAACCCGGCGGTTGGCAGCTCACATCCCAACCTTAGGGACCTTGTACCTCCCATCATGCTGATACAAATTATGGTTGTCATGCAGTCAGTCTTCCCAGTCATCTGCTTTTTTGAGATGCTCAGCATCACAGATATGCAGATCATTTTAAGTCAAACGAAAGGTGCCTGGCTGATCTGCCTATTGTACTCTCCCTACCTTTCCAGAGACAGGCCAGCTACTAAACAGACCTCTGGGATCTGGTGGTTCTCCCAGATGAGGCATGGACTTGCTGAAATCCTCAGTTTTGGTCCACCAAACAAAGGCTTGGAGTATCATCTTACTTCAATAAGGCTGTCCCATTACCTGACATCTACTTTTACTCTAGACCAAGGTCTTGCTTGATCACTTTAAAAATACCGGAATAAGCAGAATAAAAGAAATGAGTTGCATCTTAATGTTCCTTTGAACAGACTATTATTCAAACTGCAAAATCTTTAAATGTTGTGCTCTACCAGCCTGGCTCATATTCTTGCTGTATGCAGTGCAGCTGTCAAAAACCGGTTGTTGTGCAGTTCAGGGGGATATGTCTGTTGATTACCAGTGCCAAACGTTTCAAAAATGCATAAAAACACTACCATACAGCTTGATACAAACACTCATTGCAGATGTCTCTTAAGAACCAATCGTCCAGGGAAGGGGATGCGCAGAAACACCTTTCTAGGAGTGCCATCACAGAGGCCAGGACTATCGTAAATCTGGTGGCAGAGCACAAACCGACGGTTAGTAACATAAGCAGACAGTGGTTGCTCTCCATCAGAAACTAGATGCTTTGTTTTCATATGCCAATTCCCAAGAAACATTTATGCACCCTTGTTTGCAGAAACAAAGGAGATGACTAAACATTTGACATTGTATTACATTGAGGTTCTATAAATCAGCCACATGCCATTAATATCCATCTTATTATTATTTGGGATCTTTTCTGACGTTCTTGCAGGCAGTTAAGACATTTTTTCATCAGACAAAAGCGTGCTTCTGGGCAAAGTAGATCCAGTGACTATGTCTGCTGAAATTCTAGCGTTTAACTAGTAGTTCCGATATGCCATATGTGATATCCTCTCACCATCCCCTCCTCACCCACCTTCAAAGTATTTAAGGGTGTCAGACCTATTTTTTGCAGTGCACGTTTGTGAACCACCACCTCAATGGTCTACACTAAGAAGCTTTTATGGGACACTCAATAACCAGCTGCTAGCTCCTTTCAGCATTTTGGTGTTGGTACTTGTATTACATCTGATAAGACCTCTGGGGATTCCTCGTAGGAGTGGGATGGCTGATTTATATTATTCACCCGCCCTTTTCCCCAACACACAAAATTAGATGATGACACTGCTTGAGGAAGACTAGATGTTTGATGAAGACACATACAGAGACACTCAAGAGTGGTTCATCCCTAAAGAGCCTTAGCTTGCACATCCGGTATAAAGTACTTCACCAGACTGAGCTAATGGCCATTGGAACCTGCATAGGGTAATGGTTGGGATTACACCAGAATAATTTGGATATCAAATTACCAGACAAAAGCAAGAAGATGGCAAGTTACTGTTTTATTAACAATTATCTAAAGCAGTGAGGTTACAAACAGATGTATGCTCAGTCTCTCAATGGTTTCCACAAAAAACAAGTATATACTCATTATGCATCAGAGTGACGTCATACTATATTGCAAACATGTCATTTATGAAAAAAATAGTTACACTGCTTCATTGGTTTCTAAGCTATAAAAGGTCCTTCGTTAAACAGACTAATACAATTGGTTGGCACTGTTGTGCCATGTCTGGAACATTTGGTTCATTAAGAAGCACGTAAGCCAAGACCCAAGTGCTGAGAGATAGGACATGAAGCTACCTCACCACCCAATTAGCCCACCATCTCTCATCACCCATGCCGTCTGCCATGAAATTGTCTTTGTACTTGGCCTTGCAGAGTATTCTCATCCTGGGATTGCACAAGAGTGAGGGCACTCGCTATTGTGCCTGGAACTCCAAGTTCAAGCTCCATTTCCATCCTTGGCTCACGTGACAAGAGACCACAATTTGGTCCATTCTGTAGCTTTTAAATTAATTAAAACTTGGCATCCTTTGTGTTCTTTCTTGCACCTGAACGTGAAACGATTCATCCTCCGCACACTCGTTCTCTTCAGAGTAGATAGCTGACCTCAATTTCTAGGATCTTTACCTCAGGCCAGACAGCCTCACCATGCAGCTCTGCAACTTGTTATTCTACTGAAACGCAGCTTTTTATTCCCCTTCCATGGGTTTTGACTTACTATTTCATGATCCTAATGTCCAGTTTCCATACAATGCCAGTTTTGCCTGCATTCTATTCACTACTTGTAGCTAGCCTATACAATGACTTGATCTGTCTTGCATTTCAGCGTCTGTACATTTATTGAACTTTTTTCTGCAGCGCCTTGTTATCATGCAATCTTCTTTTCCACTTTGATAGTCCACTCAATTGTTTACTTCGTCATTTGTCCTCTAGGATCCATACATCATCTTCATTCAGTATCTCAGAACGTCTTATATCATCAGTTCATTTTCTCAGCTCTTTCTCAAATTCCTTCAGGGAGTTCCTTCTGTAGGTTGTCGTCAATTCGAGGATACATTTGTTTGGGTTGCCTCAATAGATATCTCCTTCCAAATACTTGCTGCAGTATTAGTACAATAGCTGGTGTCAGGCAAGGCACGGTCTCATGTCTCCAATACAACAGATGTAGGGGTCGGTGGGATCTCCTGCGGATTTATATCTCAGCTCCTCTACAATACCCAAATCCTTAAAGCAATTGAAAGCCACAACCACAGCTTCCTCAATTGCACGCTTCAACACCAGTCTCTCACTGCTAGTATTCAGGCAAAAGGAAATATGCATTTTCTTCACCCACCTTTCACGGGAATAGCAAGAATTGTTCAGTTTGCTCCTCCAAACAATTAATAACTGCAACAGGCACTGTGACCCAGGCTGTCCAGTTCACAGCCTCCTTATTCAGTGCAGCTGGACTGGATTTATGCACTTGCAGGCTGCTGCCAACACACCAAATATCGGGGGATATTAGCCCCCTCAGGTACATCATGCCAAGGAGATGTTGCTAGTTTTTAACAGCTTTACTCTCCCTTATTCCAGGCCTTTACCATCTGGTTTCCTTTCCAAAATTGAAACCATCTTCTACTTGCTGCTTAAAAGCCTTGGTCACCCAGATGTAATGGAACATTCAAAGGGAGAACCCTCTGAAGCTTTGGTATTCCTACATCTTTCATGGACACAATCCTCCAAAAGAACTTGTTGGACTAATGTGGGCTCCAAAAAGTCACTGGGGTCAAAACATAACAAAAAAAAACTTCTCCCCAGGTTGACCCATCTCCAGATCAGTACACTGGTATCTGCCCATGGCATCTACAGTGTCCTCTCCAGAAGAGAAATCGTGCACACATAGACTTTGCTGAACTGCTGGCACTGCGCATCTTAAGGCTCAGTTATGATGACCAATATAGGAAATTATAAGTTACTCAACGTAGTGACTAACGTACTCTTAGTCCATAGTCCCCTTTCCTCCATACTGTAAGGCCGTCCCTCCCAAGGGACGGGAGGCGGAACCTTTTTCACCAGAAAAAAAAACTTCTTCCCCTTTAAATTCAGAGGCGTGCGGGGGTGCAGCCCAGGGAGCATGTGCTGCCCTGACTCCGCCCTCTGGCCCCACACCTCAGTCCCCATTGACACGTCAACAATAGATTTAACATTGCCAAAGGACACCAGTATTATTAGGGGGGGGGGGGTTGGTGGGACGTATGGAGGAAAGGGGACGATAGACTAAGAGTATGTTAGTCACTACAGTGAGTAACTTATAATTAATCTTACGTCCCATCCCCTTTCCTCCATACTGTATAGGCGATTACAACTGAATGTAGCCCCACGGTGGAGAGGAGACCCTCCTTAAGCAAATAGGTTCCAAAGAACCGCCTGTCCGAAGGCCGCATCAGATCTAGAGCAGGCATCCAAACAATAATGCTTACAGAAAGCCGAGGTTGAGGCCCAAGTGGCCGCCCTGTTTATGACTTGCCAAGGGACATGGCGCTGGAATGCGCTGGCTGTTGCCTTGGCCCTGACTGCGTGGTTATGCATGTTGGCCAGAAGTAACTTGTGCTGGCCCTCGTATGCTTTTTTTTTTTTGATAACATATTTTATTGGTTTTAAAAACACAAGAACCGCTGGTCTTAGTGGAGCCAGAACATAACATCATAATAAAATTAACATTTGATGGTATACATGCTCATATAGATTGCATACATTGCATATCATTTCACATGTTGCGATCTCTGCTGCATTTATTCGTATCTCGTAACTCCTGTTAGCAAGGCCGTGTGGTTCAAGGGTTCATACATTGTCTTCCCAGCATTGCCAAATATTTTCTGCTTTTTCGGGACATCCCCAGGCTCTATATACTCTTCTTTCAATGGCTATGCAGATTTGTACGTCTGTGATCCACTGGTTTACCTGTGGCGGTTGTGCTGCATGCCAGAGCTGGGCTATATTTATTTTGATTATCGCAGTCGTGGTCATGAAGCATAGTTTTTCATACCTGGGCAGATCTATTTTGCTGTCTGCTCCTAGTAGCATCAGTTTAGGATCTCTGGGGATTATTTGCCGCAGGACCTTCGTAAGGATATCGCAGCACTGTTGCCAGTAGTGACTGATATGCGGGCATTCCCACCGTATGTGAAAGAAAGTTCCTACTTCTTCACGACAGCGCAAACAGTTAGGTTCCGTTATTGTGCCCCAACTGTACAGGGCTACTCTCGGATAATAGACCCTGTGGAATATTGCACCAGTCTTAGTCTAGTTGAGATGGCGGTTTCATGGGGGTGCATGAGAATTTGGACCCAGTCTTCTGGCATGATTTCCCCAACGTCCTCTTCCCACAGGTTATAACGTTGTACATCACTGTGGTGATCTTTGCTTGGATTCGATCTTCAATTATGTTACGTTCTAGTGGGGTACTGTCCGGCTTGTTGGAAAGGGCAGGGAGATGTTGTAGTGCATGTTGCAGCTGTGTGTAGTGGTATCGTTCTGACTCTGGGAGTGTCATGGGTTTTGAACCATGTTGAATCAATAGACAGGGTAGATGTGGGGATGAGCTGTCGCCGCCCATTATTCTATCGCAGAACAAACTAAATCAATAGACTGGGTGGATGTGGGGATGAGCTATCGCCGCCCACATTCACGCCAGAATAGGAGAACTGCGCAGTTGGCACAAGACCACTCCAAAGATACAACCTTCTTGGGGGAATTCATTTTCTTAATCCCAAAAATGGTTGCATTACCAGTACTCACCACTATCAGAAAGCCGGCGTTTTAAAACCACCATACTTTTGTGTAAAACTGAACAAATGAAACAAAACCAGACCAAGGAAAGACTTGCTAAGAGGTGGATACAATGTAAAACTATATTCTGAAATGCCTTGAAGGAAGTAATTATTTAATGTATATGTAAAAATTGTCAGTTTGATTTGAATGTAGAAAACTGGGAATAAAAAGTGACATTTAGCTGTACCTGGCTTAATGAAACTGAATTTTGCCTGACAACTACCCCCGACAGGAGTTGATACTGGATCAACAGCTGTGTTCCCAGGCCTGGCTGCCAGGCCTGGCTGCATCCTGAGGTCACATGGCCCTGTTGATTAGATTAGGGGTGGAGCAGCTGGGGACTACAGGGAGTTGAACAAAGGCCTGTCCTGGACTCAGGCAAATGTTATATTGGGGGCGTCGTAAAAGTGGCTTCCTCTTGGGAGAGGTGGGAGGAGAAGTGCCTCTGGGAGCCACACGAGCTGGAGGCGGGGACAGGCAGAAGCTTCCCCCATGTGCTTTGGAACCTAAACCACACCCATCTGGGCCAGAGCATAATTTTAAAAAGATAGATAACTCAAAGTGCGGACTTGTCAGAATTATATAAGTAATATCATTATTTTTGTGATTTTTCTGTGAACATTTTGAGATGCGTTAGGACCCTGTGGTGTATTCTGGGGGGTTGCTAGCGGAAAATAGGGTCTCACTCCAAATGTCTGCATGTTAAAAATCGGACACTTCATCAATTAATGTCCATACTCCTTGCGCACATGTGTGTAAATTTGGGTAAATGTCCGATATTGCAAAACCAGTTAAAAAGCGCAAAATGTTGTCATTTTTGAATGCAAGCCCCCAGGAAGATCAGAGGCGGACAAGCATGGACCATAAGGAATATATAATGTGCACATGTAATTTCAACAAATTGTATATCTGGGAAGGATGTATTTGAATCAAATATAGATTTGTGGGCAAACTGACCAGGGGAGGATCCTCTGACCCATAAAACCTACAGCATCACTCTGACTCACATTTCCTTCCCCCAATCATGGGAGAGGGGAGAATTGGGCCAATGACAAGTAGAGAGGGGCAGGCTTAGCTAGGCCCAGGCACACACCCATTTTCAAAACACATAAAAAGAGACTGCTGGGACAGGTAGAGGCATTCAAATCCAGTTGCTGCGGAGTGTTTTGCCGGACCACACAACATCCAGAAGATGCCAGTTCCAGACTGACTCCAGCTACATACTCCAGAACCTAGAACTTATACTTTAGAACCTAAATCAGAGCCCTAAAACCACAAGCTGAGTTCTCTGCAGCAGGCCTCAAATCATTGCAAGCTGCTCACAGCCGGGCGAGCTGCTTGAATCCCTTGCCAAGAACTTTTGCCTGGACCAGTGCAGAGATCCAGGAGCCGTGCAGAGACCGCTGTATCCTGACAGACCAGACCAGAGATCCAGAGTGACCCAGACCGCTGTGAGCAGAACCAGAGAGCTGACCCAGATCACTGTGAAGTGCCGAGACCAGAACCGGAGTCCAGTCCAAAACCTAACCAGATCCGTGGTGAGGCCTATTTCCAATTTATATTGTGAGTACCTAGCAGAACTGTGCAGAACCAATCTCTTACTTAAAATAATCTAATCCAAACTATTGTAACCTAAGTAGAACAGCCTCCTAGAAATCGTGTCATCTGTCATTTGTAAAGCTGCACAACTGTCACCTGTCAATTCTGAAGCTGCAAGCTGTCACCTGTCATTTTGAGTTTACTTTAAATCCGAAAAACTACCTTTATTTAATCGTCCGTATCTCTGGAACTGTTTGGGCTAGGAACGAATCTTAGCTTTCCAACGAACCTAGAACCGACATGCTTTTGCCGTAATCACGATTCACGCACTCGCGAATTTTACCGCGATTTGCGATTTGGTTAAAAATCCAGCCACGTGTAACCATCAGCAGTCATTTCTTTCCTTGCTAAAAATTTGTTTGCCTCTTAATCACCATCTCTGAATCATTGCTAAAGTGAGCCTGAACTCATCCCAAGTATCTCTCACTCACCCTGAACATCCTAAAGGGAATTAAAAGCATTTTCAGCATATTTCTCACTTCATTGCCACCACATTCAAAGCACTCGGGCCTGTGTTTTAAAACTCATACCGGTTTTCTCTAAGCTTGCTGGGGGGGAACTGAATTTCGTATTGTATTTGATTGCATTCCTGAGAAGTGTGTGCTCCTCTTTCCATCTACTTCCATGTCTTACATTGCATAGGGGAGGGGGGGGGGGTGAATTGCCAGAGAAAAAGTGATTATATTATCTTTTGCTAAAATCATCTCAAGTATTTCTGTACTGCATTTTATTCCTCATTGCTTTTCCCTTGAAATCATAAAAGTATTTTTGCTACTTGATCCATCCTATACTAACTCCTCATTGATTATAAAGAAGTGTGCTAGTGTCAGATTACCCATTGTTGATTAACATTATATTTATAAGGGCGATATCGATGATTAATTTATTATAAAAGCGTTGTATCTATATTTTGTCTTATTTCTCAAATAAACCTTTTAAACTTGCAAAACAGAACTACTTCTTGGCTCAGTGGGGTCAGGGGGATTCTAAGAGAGGGGTGTTATATAGGGGTAGTCATCCAGAACTCATGAACTGGACATAAAGATATATCAATAAGGGTTTCCATTCAGTATCCCAGACTAGGCATTGACTTAGCTGTAGTGTTGAATTGAATCCTCTTACAGGAGGTTAAAGGACAAAGCCAGATCTTCATATGGTCTAATGTTGTCATTTTCTACGATGTCTCCCACTTTTCCCATATCACACCTCATCCATGTGGGCCATTCTTGCAGTTTGGTTATCTCGGGGAGGTTCCTATTGTGCCATAGGGGCTGTAGTGGTGTGACCTTGTCATCCCACCTCATAAAAGCATGTGATTCCCTCCAGATGCGAGGTGCCTGCGTAGCCATGTCCCCGGGGCCTACTCTGGGTGTTTCAGCATATAACCTCAGGGGGTGGGGGGGGCACGCTCTCACATGTGGTAGTGTGGGTTCTGCATGCAGTGCGTCATTTATCACCGACATTTGGCCAGCCCAGTAGTAGGATTGTAGCCTTGGTAGACCAATGCCGCCTTCCCATATCGATCTTTGTAATGTCCGGAGAGCTATTCTCTGTCGTCCACCTCCCCATAGAAGTGTTCTGAGTATGCAATCTATTTTCTGGAATGTTTTCCCCGGTATGTGGAGTGGAGCGTTTTGGAGAATGTTTAGGTATCGGGGGAGTGTTAGCATTTTAAATAGTGCTGCGCGACCTAACAGGGTCAATGGCAGAGATTTCCAATGTTGCACATCCCCCCCCCAAACCGGTCTGTAATGGGTTGTAAATTATTGGACGTGTATTCCTTAAGGTTCCTTGTGATCTTGATACCCAGGTACTGAAAGTGGTCCGGGGGCATTCTATATGGGCAGTGCTCTGGGGGTTCCATGCCTAGCTGGTTTAGTGTGAATATCGTAGATTTGACCAGTTCACCCTCAGGCCACTGAAGGCCCCATATTTCTGGAGTAGTTGCGTCACCACCGCACATGCTGACCTGGGGTCGCGCATATATATAAACAGGTTGTCTGCATATAATGACACCCTATCCTCCCAGTCTAGTCCGACCGGCATCCCTCTCCATGTGGGTGCATCCCTCAAGAGCTGGGCAAGTGGTTCCATGGCCAATGCAAAGAGGGGGGCCGATAGGGGACTGCCTTGTTGCGTCCCTTTTCCCAAGGGGAAGGATCGAGATGTCCAACCATTCACACGAACCTCAGCCATCAGTGCGTTGTATAGAAGTTGAACCCAGGATAAGAATTGGTCCCCGAACCCCATTTTGCGCATGATCTCCCAGAGTGCCTCCCAGCGGACAGAGTCGAATGCTTTTTCGAAGTCAATTGCAAGAACTCCTAGGGGAATGTTCAGGGTCTGGCCGCGTTCAATGGCTAAATGTAGTCTTCGGATATTCATTCTCGTAGATCTGCCAGGCATAATGCCACACTGGTCTGTGTGAATCAGAGATGTTATGACCCGTTGCAGGCATGTAGCTAACAGTTTGGCCAGTATCTTCGCCTCAGTGTTTATAATTGAGATTGGTCTATTTGAGCTGCACTTATCTGGGGGCTTATTTGCTCTGGCTATTACAATTATGGTGGCCTTTCTGAGGTCCGCCGGTCGGCTGCCTGTGATTTTAGCTTGCTGGTACATTTTGAGTAGATGAGGAGCCAGTTCGTTACCTCCTATCTTCTTCCATGTCTCAATGGGAAAGCCATTCGGCCCGGGTGTTTTCCCGGATTGGAGTTGCATCATGGCAGTTATGATTTAATCTTCGGTGATTTCTTTTTCTAAGGTAGCAATTTGTTCAGCATTTAAGGAGGTGAGAGAGATCTGTTCCAACATAGAGGTCTCAGGGGCAGGCGCTGGTGCTCTAAATAATTCCTCATAGTACCTTGCAAACTCTTCAGCTATCTCTGCATCTGTCAGGCATGGTTCCGCTTGTTGGGATGTGATCATTCTCACTTGGCTGTGACCTTCATCTCTACGTTCGATCCAGGCAAGCATCTTCCCTGCTTTGTCACCTGTTTCGTAGATTCTGGCTTTCATTGCATTATGCGCTTGTTTTGCATTGTCCATTGCAATGTTTTGGAGTTTTTTCTGCGCCAGCGTTAATGCCCTGTTCGTGTCAGCGCAGTCTTGGCATAGATGCGCTGCTTCTGCCTCCTTTATTCATTCTAGATGTTGTTTCCTTTGTGCTGTAGTCCAGGAGATAATTTCTCCTCGTATCACTGGCTTATAGGCTTCCCATAGTGTGATAGGGCAGTCTACCGATCCTTCGTTTAGCTCAAAGTATGTCGTGCTAGCTTCTTGTAGGCGTTCTACCAATTCAGGAGAGCCTAGGTGATAACTGTTCAGTCTCCACGCAGGTGGGGGTTTCGGTTTACATGTTGTTATTGATATGGGTAGAGGGGAGTGGTCCGAGATGCCTCTTGGGAGGTATTCCGCTTGTGTTGCTGTGTGTATTATTGCTGCGGGTACAAAGAAGTAGTCTAGGTGTGATAACGATGCGTGTACCCCGGAATGATAGGAGTATTGTCGCTCCCCGGTATGCAGGTCGCGCAACACATCCCTGATGTGAAGTGGCTCCACAAATGAGGCCAGGTTGGTTCGGCGGGTAGGGTCTCTGCTGCGTAGATGTGTGCGATCCTCTGTGTTACTTATGACATCAGTAAAGTCACCCCCAAGGATCAGGATATTGGAGGCGTCGTCAGACATCAGAGGTGTTATGTCCTCAAGCACGATTGCCTGCAGTGCGGGCGGGGTGTAGATCACCAGTCGGGATAGTGATTTATTCCATAGTGTGCCTGTGGCATATGCGAATGAGCCTCCGGTATCCTGCGTTATTTTTGTGAGGGTGAGTGGCAATCTTTTATGTACAAGTATCAGTACTCATCTGGCTCCCATCGTGAAGCCTACCTGTGCTGCTCTGCGGTAGTTTGAGCAGTCGAACAGTGCGTTGGATGTGCCTGCCAAGTGAGTTTCCGTTAGGAAGACTATGTCTGGGCCATGCCTGTTCAACAGCTGTCGCACCAGTCGCCTTTTCAGGCTGTTACCTAGACCGTTCACATTCCAGGTAAGAACTTTAAAAGTACAAATTTTGTCGACCTGCAGCGGTATTTCAGTACTCGTGATCTTGGGTGCCATCACGCCTTCCTGAGATAGTGGTATCGCCTATATTCATCTTGTGGTGGAGAATCCTCAGCCAGTATTTGGTTATTTTCTAATGTCTGTATGCTTTGATAGGTTTATAGTCATTTTTTCGAATACAAAAATGTCAAGTCATTTTTTCAAAAAAAAATATCGAAAAACAAAAAGTCGCATTTTTTTAATTACGTTTTTTATTCGAAATGGGGGGGTTCCCCCCCAACCACCCTTTTTTAATTTATTTTTGTTTTACCCATTTTTTTTTATTCCTGTACCCCAAAAGAAATGTATAATTTAAAAAAGAAGAATTTGACTTTTTTTTCGATATTATTTTTTCGACATTTTTGTCTTTCGACATTTTTTTTGTTGAAATTATGACCGATCACCGCTTTGATATTCTGTTGAGCTTTTCCATCTTCTAAGTTTACATCCAATGCCCCCCTCCCCAGACTTCACCCCCAACTGAAGTATCAGTCGCCCTTTCATAACTTAGTAACTTAATCCAAACTGAACTGAATAAGTATTCTGTGGTTTCTTCTTTATTAGGGGGGTGGCTCCGATGTGACCGCCAGCCGTTGCGTGTTTATTGCTACTTGTTTACCGTTTGGGCTATGAGCTTCTTTTCATCTCATTGTGTAGTGATAGAGCCAGCTCTGGTTGACAACAGGTGATTATTGCGGGTTTCATTATGGTGGTATTTCTTCCTGCTGTTGCTGGGGTCTGTCCTCTGGTCGTCTCTCAGGATGCAGCCCATTCCTTTCGCCTCCTGTTTTCTTTTTAATGCTTCAGTCGCCCGCTATGTGTCTCTCAGCCCAGTTCCACGCTTCTTTCGGATCTTTGAAGTGCACCGTGGTTCCATTGTGGAATATTTTAAGTTGGGCGGGAAAGATTAGGCCATACTTTGTTCCCAATGCCTGCAGCCGTTTTTTGAGTGGATCAAATGATTGGCGTGATTTTTGCACTTCCCTGGTGAAGTCCGGGAAGAAAGCGATTTTCGATCCATTGTAGGTGATGCCCCCCTTCGATCTCGCCATCTGAAGCACAGCATCCCTGTCCCTGTAATTTAGGAATCTTGCGATGACTGCTCATGGGGGTGCCCCCGGTGCGATCCTGCCAGTTAGGATACGATGTGCACGTTCAATGGAGAAGAATTTGGAAAAGGATTTTGCATCGTATATATCTGTGAGCCATTCCTCGAGGAACAGCTCCATGCTTTCCCCTTCGGCCTTTTCGGGGAGGCCAAGTATGCAAACATTGTTGCGCCTGGATCTCCCTTCATTGTCGTCGATTCTCGCTTCCAGGGTTTTTATTCGGTCCAACATTCCAGAAATACATCTATTGACCCCTGGAAGGCTGTCTTCTGTTTCCGAGATGCGGGCCTCAGCTTCTCCAGTGCGCAAGGTCAATTTCTGCAAGTCATGTCTCAGCAGGGACACATCAGCCCCAATACTGTCCATCTTTTTCTCCATCGATGTTCTGGAGATGGCGATAGCACTCATCACATCCCTGAGGGAAATTTAATTCTCCATGTTGTCAGAATCCATTGATGCCAGACGTTCCGGTGAGCGGGACATGGGTGTCGTTGCGTATTGTTCTATCCTGCTCTGTGTGGATGTCTTCCTTGGTCTATCCTTTCCCATGTTGGATCAGGGAAGTCTATTCTACTCAGCAAGACGATCCGTAGACGGTGGTGGTGTCCACTTAAAGTGTTTCTCCATCTGGTGCCCTCCGGCACCTAAAGTGGTATCCAGCAGTGTGATCTGTGGCTTCTAGTTTCCTTGGCACACACGTAGTCAGCGCTGCAGGGATACGCCGCTCTGGGTTGCTGGACCCACCAAGAGTGGTCTGTCACTGACCTGCTGGGGCAGTGGTGTATCTCCCAGTGTTAGGATCTCACTGTCACTCTTTACCTGCACACGTGGGGTGCCCCAGTCTCTGGTGTAGTTGTGGATGTGCAATGTTGGCAAGTATGGGTATCCCAACTCTTCTCTTGGGGGTTGGGAGCGGCTATGGTGCCCTTTTTTCTCACTCTGCGCCGTTTCGTGCTTTTGTTGTGGTCTCTTATGTCCAGCAGTTTAAATAGGGGTCTTCAATCCCCTCACCCCCTTACAAGAGCCGAGGCACAATCCCTGCCTTAGATTGTTGTGTTCAGATAGGCAGCTGGGGGAGGCGAGGGGCAGGTGCGGGGTTCCGTTTTTCCCCCCTTTGATTTCTGATCGTATTGCGTACACCCCAGTCCTCCCACTCCTTACTGGCCTTTTCCTGTCGAGTCCAGGTGGCGTGGACGGAGAGGTCGTCCAAGGTGGCTCCCGAGCCCTCAAGTGAGGAGTCTGTGGTGATGGTGGCCTGCGGGGAGGGCGGCCAAAAGGGCTTGCCCGTCCGTAGGTTGCAGTCCCTTGACCACCATGTTAGGTCCGGGTGGAGAGATGGAGGACGTTGATCAGATCGGATTGAGAGCCCCTCTCCTGGTTCAAAGAGGCCGCGAAGTGCAGCTGAATCCTCCTCATCCTTAGACTGGTGTTGGGAATGGCTAATAGGACCGCTTCAAGTAGACCCAGGAGATGTTGGTACCACCATGCCGAGGTCACTTCTCTGCGGAGGAAGCAGGCGGTGGACCTCTTGATGGCCGAAATGTTGTCCTCCGACGGTAAGACCTTCTCGGAGAACGTGTCCCAGATGAGGCCCAGGAAGGTCACCGTCTGCGTGGACTGCAGCTGTGACTTCTTGAGATTGAGCGAGAAGACATGATCGTGCAGTGTGTTCATGAGGGGATGGGAAGAGTGGTGAACTGCTTCCAGAGATGTAGACCTGACAAGCCAGTCGTCGAGGTATGGGTAGATGTGGAGACCCTGCGCTCTGAGGAGGGCCGCCACGGCACTCATGAGTCTGGTAAAGACCCTGGGGGCCGAGTGGAGGCCAAGAGAAAGGACCTTGTATTGGAAATGGTAGCCCATGATCCTGAACCGTAGGAAAGAACGATGGGGCTGCCAAATTGGGACATGTAGGTAGGCTTCCTTCAGATCCAGGGAGCACATCCAGTCTCCCCTGTCCAATATCTCTGCTATAAAAGCTGGCATAACCATCTTGAATTTTTTCAGGGATAAGGAGAGGTTGAGGGTAGAAAGGTCTAGCACAAATCTCAGTCCCACCTGGTTCTTCTTCTGAATGGTGAAAATCCTTGAGTAAAACTCAAAGCCTCGCTGGGAGGCTGGGACTTCCTCCACTGTGTGGCTCTCTGCAAGCGACCGGATCTCAGCCAGAAGAGTTGCTGTCCCAACCTGTAGGAGCAGAGGGCGGAGAGGCTGGGATAGGAAGGCGGTACCCCATGGATACTACAGAGAGGATCGAGGGGCCTGTGAAATTCTGGTGCCAGAAATGTGTATGGAGAGCAAGCCCCCCCCTCCCCCCACCCCACCCCACTGGAGACACATAGACCTGAAGGGGCGTGTCATGCCTTCTTTCCCTCGGAGGCTGTCGCTGAGGTGGGGGACTGGAAAAAGCCCTTTACCACCCCCCCTTTTTTTGTTGCTTGCACCGGCTTCGAGACGGTGAACAGTCTGGCTGCCTGGATCTGCGTTTCTGGAAGCTGCGGAACCCTCCATATGTACGACCCTTTTCCAAGCACTGCTGAGATTGGGTGTACGATTTGGGCGTGGTCTTTGTCAGGATGCATAAAGACTTTGCCGTTTGAGAGCTGTTTTTCTTTTTGTCCAGCTGCTCATCTGTAGAGGAGTGGAAGCGTTCTCCCCTCCAACAGTAGATCCAGAATGTGCTCCTGGACATCCGGGTTGTATTTTGTTGCCCGGAGCCAGGCTGTTCTCATGTCCGTGGCAATACAGATGGCACAGCCTGCAGTGTAGATATATGTTTTTATTAATATGAGCCACTGTGGATTCCATGAAGTCATGAGCCACCAGCTTGGCTTCCGCTAGCCCTGCCTTAAAGCGTGATTGGCAGTGGGTGGGGAGTTCCAGGAGGAAGTCCACAATTTCCCACTATAATCTCTGGTTGGCAGCAGCCAGCATGGCATCAGCCTAACATAGATGTAAAGAGGCGTTGGAATAGAGTTTCTTGCCATATGCCTCCAAGATCATCTCCTTGCCTAGAAGCACCACAGAGGATGACTGAGGCTTGGAGTCTAGGGATGCCGCAGCAATCACCGAAGAGTGTGGTTTAGGATGGGCCAACAGCAAGAGTGTATCCCCTCCACCTGCCTGTACTTGGCATCCAGGCGTCGATTGACTGGCTGGGCAGAGTGTGGTTTGAGCCAGCCCTTCGTGACCATGGAGACATCAGTCTGCATAGGAATCCCAAGATATGTTATGTTATGTTATTTTGCATTTATATAGCGCCTTATATACCATTGGTATGGTCTGAAGGCGCTGGTAGGTTGAATGCCCTCGGGAACCGAAGTTCGGGTCAGTAGAGAGAGAAGAGAGAGTCAAAGGTGCGTGTGTGCACCAGGTATGTGTGCAGCTGATGCGGAATTCAGGTGGTAGCTGCTTCTTAGCGGTAGGTGTGGTGGTTGAGAGATCAGGAGTATGTGTTCGCTCTGGCTGGCTTTATCCAGGACGAAAGTGGCTGCATTAGGCCTGAGGAGAACGCCTGGCTGGGGGGTGGGAAACCAGCAGTGTTTACTTAGAGTGTTGTGGAGTGAGCGGGAGATGTAGATATGAGAACAGTTATACCGAATGGTGTCATAGTATCTCTGTGTTCTAGTTGAGTGGTGATGTAAGGGAGAGAGTAGGCGTGAGGTGTGTTATGATAAGTACTCTTTCAAATGTTCACTGCATTCCAAAACATATTATGTATGTCACACAGTTCCGAGCGTGCAGGTCCGTTCTATTCATTTTGTTCATTTCAGGCGTTCGGGATTGTACTACACATTCATGCTTGCTTGACCTATTCTTCTCCAGTGTGCCTCACGCATGTTCTCATGTGTTCCATAAGTGTGCACTCCTGTCTTTCTTGTGCATGCATTCCAGTTTACCCAGCGCATGAACTCCTGTCTGCCTACGCACTCATCCGCTTTGTATACTCAAACGCTTTCTATACACTCATCCGCCCTCCACATTCATCCGCACCCCACACTCATCGGTCCTCCACATTTCTCCGCTCCCGCACTCATCCGCTCCCCACACTCATCCGCTCCCCACACTCATCCGCTCCCCACACTCATCCGCTCCCCAACACTTGCTCTGTGCTTTCCACATTCAGTCGCTCTCCACGCTCATCCACTCTCCATGCTCATCCGCCCTCCTCGCTCGTCTATTCAACATGCTCGTTCACTCTTACAATTTCATCTGGTTAAACGTCGTCCGCTCCGCACAGAGGCAGAGGGGCGTCACACGAGGACTTCAGCCAGAACCACCCCCCCCCCCCTCTGCCAGCTGCTCAACCTCGGGTTGGGGTAGGCCCAGGTACTACTACTACTACTACTACTACTACTACTACTACTACTACTACTACTACTACTACTACTACTACTACTACTACTACTACTACTACTACTACTACTACTACTACTACTACTCCTCCTCCTCCTCCTCCTCCTCCTCCTCCTCCTCCTCCTCCTCCTCCTCCTCCTCCCCCCCCCCCCCCCCTCCGGCTGAGGCGGCAGCGGAGGTTGCGGAGTTGGCTGTGGAGCCGGAGGAGGGGGCTGCACTGGGACCTGGGGGCCCGATGGAGGAGTCTGTGGTGCAGCCAGCATGGCAGGAATGACTTCCCTGATGGCGTCTTTGATGATAAACCCCATCTGAGAGGTGACTTCATGAGGCCGAGGAACTTCTCAAAAGAGCACCTCCTCACTGGCCAAAGAGGTGGCAGGGGGTGCCAACAGGGTAGCTGCTGGAGCCGCTGCGTACCCTGTCCATATGGAAGCCAAGGAAAGCCGACCTGCACAACTGAGGGGTATACTGTAGGCCACACACCTGGTTGAGGCCAGTCCCACCTTGACACTCTTTCTTCGCCGAATTCCTGGAATGCTGGTTGGGATTTCTCTGTCTGGCGCAGCAGCCATTTTGTCGAGCTGCCTGCCACATGCCTGAAACATGGTGCTCAGCCCGCTGGGCCCGGCCTCGTCCAAGAGGCTTGCATGTGGATCACGAGGCCTACCCTGCGCCTAGGCCCAGTAGGTGTGTCACCCTCAACCCGGGTGTTGTTAGAGCTGCATTTAGGCACCCCCTCTGACATAGTGCCGGAATTAGGCCATAGCCCCTCGGCCATTGTGCCGGTAAGAGGTCAGAGCCCCTCGGGTGTAGACCAGGTAAAAGAACATTCTGGTCCCTCAACACTGCGCCCGGGAAGATCCAAGGATCCCTCAACTCAAAGGCCGGTAGCTGAAGCAGCCTCAGTGCACGTGCCGGTAGAAGGACCTGACAGTCCCTCCCGCACTGGAGCATACCTGGTAAGGACACCCAATACTGCCTACCTGCACTTAAATGTCTAATGTTGGCTATGTATGTACACCCATGTATTGTATCCAGTGACTGACCTTAGGAGAGGGAGTAAATTGAGCAGTGTCACAAACGCACCCCATTGTAAGCTCACTGCTTCCCTTCAAAGCTAATCTCTTATCTATTGTACATTCTTTTGTGATCATAAGCAAAGTGTTCCTCCCTGAAATCAAGCACGTCAGTCAACTCCCTGCCAGAGGCAACATCTAGACTTAACTTTTGCTCAATAGTTAGTCATATTTTGAAATTAGTTTTTGCAACAATTTTGACCTTGCCACCCTTAAGTGTAGAGTGGCATAGAGGAAGTGGAGAGCTCCAGGTGCATCCTCTGACAAACAGGCCGGCAGACTGCTCCAAAGGCAGTACAGACTGTCCTAAGAGAGCCTGCATCCAAGCCTGTGCCCTCGGTGCAAGTCAGAGGATGCAGGAATGATACATATGTTCTGGAGTTGCCCAAAGATACAGCACCTCTGGGCCAAAATCGAACAAGCATGGAGAAGAGCAGGTTTAACACGTTACGAGTGGACACCGAAGGAAAGCTTGCTGGGGTCCTATACGCAGATAAGAAAAATTAGGCACATCGTCAAATTCACGGACATGGCCTTTATACTGGCCAAAACAGCTATCACCATGACATGGAAAACTCCAACCGGCCCCCGCTACGCCAAATGGCTTAAGGAACTAGAACACTGGTCAGAAGCAGAAACTAGGATATGGGGAGAAGGAATAGCCAAGACTGGGGGAAGGCCCGAACATGACCTATGAAGCCTGGAAATCTCTGATATGGGACATGTTCCATCCGTCGGATGACAAACCCCAGTGAACAATGCCCATTTACCCACAGAATTTGGATAAACGCTTGGTACTAAACCCTATGATAATCCGATCTGCCCCACCCAGAAAACACAACACTCCTCTGGAGCGGACCTCACACCTGCTCTGCCCCGCCACCAAATTAGCTCCAGAAGTAGACATTGGACTGCGACGACCTTAGTTGTTTGTTGAAAGTTACGTTATTAGTTACATGTTTTTTCTTTTTTCACCCTTTTTTTCTCTCATTTTCTTCTTCCTCTTCTTTCCTCTCTTTTCATTGATACTTGCTACTTATAATCCGACCATTCTTAATGTATTCCTGAAATGCCAATAAAAATACTTTAAAATAAATACAACCAAGCCTGTATCTCTGCAGCATCTAACAACTCTGCTGAACTTTCAAACTCTGCAAGGAGCTGGTCAATCCTGCTGCAGTCTCTACCCCTCCGGTTCCCTCCAGGGACTCTGCACATCCCTGGCTTCTCATTTCACCACTAAAATGCAGAACATCCTGTGCACTCTCTTCCCCCTCCGCTACCACCCCTGGCCCATCTTCAGCCACTCCCCTGGCCCCATCCCCACTCCTTTCCCTTTCCCTAGTCCTCCACACCCCCCCCCCTCCAACAATGTTTATAGACAAGTCTGATCTACGAAGGTCTCGTCAAAGAAGGTTCTCCTCTGCTCATCCAGGACAAAGACCACATCAATACCCTGGCTCCAGCCTTGGCAGATTTTTGCATCACCCCTTTGCCACTGGAACCTTTCCCTCCCCATCTTCAGCACTCCCGTGTGCATCCCCTTCTTAAGAAGCCCTATGCCGATCCTTCCTCTCTGGCTATCGCCCAATCTCAATTACTTCTTTCCTGGGCAAACTCCTGGAAAGGCTGGCCATCTCCCAGCTTAATCTGCATAGTTGTCTCCACGACCACCAGTCTGGCTTCAGAGCTGCCACAAACACAGAAACTGCTCTCCTGAACACTCATGAAGACTTGCTCTCTCATCTTCCTTCTGTCCTCATTTCCTCGATCTAGCCACTGCTTTTGACATCGTCATCCATGCCATTCTTCTCAATCTCCTCCGTGACAACCTGGTTTTCACTGGTCAGGCATAGTCCTGGTTGACCTCCTTTCTCAATGACCGACCCTCCCAGGTCCAACTGGGGCCTATCACCTCTTCTATCTCACTCTCTACTTGTGGTCTTCCCAAGGGGGGTCTAACCTTTGTTATGCACACCACCCCTCTCCTTCAGGCTCCCCTCAGCCACCTCTGCCCCTACCATACCAGACTGTCTGGCCGCAATTCAGGAATGTTGTGCTGCCAAAGATATCTGCCTTAATGCCAGTAAGACAGTGATCCTACTCATCGGGACACACGCTCCCTCCTTTCCTCGCTCTCGCCGCCCACCCTGAGCCCTCTACCTGCTCCTTCATGTGAGGCTAAGAACATTGGTGTAATCTTCAACTCCTCCCTATCCTTCTCTAATGTCTAAGAAGTCACTCAGCTGCACCTCAGAGGTATTCTGCCTTTTCTCACTTGCTCCCAGTCTCTGGAGCTCTGGTGCTCTCCAGGCTGGACTATTGCAAAATCTGCCTGTCGCTACTCTTCGGCCTTTACAACTCACCCAGAATAGGACTGCAAGACTTGTCCTTGGTCTCAAGCCCAGGGATCAAATCTCTCCAGCTCTGTAATCTCTGCACTGGCTCACTGAAGCTGCAAGTATCAAATTCAAGACCCTTTGCCTAGTCCCCAAGGCTTTCTGGGGGCTTGGACCGCTCTATCTCCAACTTTCTCTTCATAAACACCTTCCTTCTTGAGCTCTCTGCTCATCCACCTCCAACTGAGGGTCAGATCCTTTTCCAAGCAGAGAATGAGGGCGGGGGCAGATATCTTTCACAGCTGGGGCCTCCCTCTGGAACACCCTCCCTGCCGCGCTCAAACTTGAGAACCACCTCCTGTTCGGGAAGCAATTTAAGACATTCCTTTTTGATTCTGTTTCCGCTCTCCTGCTAATGTCCCTGATAGCTCTGCACACTGGTCACCCCTGAACTCTGGCTCAGGCTTCTGCATGTCATTGCGATCACACTGACTACAGACTCCCTCAGCACTAAGGGTCTATCTGTAACCCTACAGTCCCTTCTCTTTGCACTTAAGAGCCACCCTCTGGCAGCACTTATTGAGTCACCTGCACTTCTCCGGACCCCCACTAGCCCCCCTTCGCACTTCTCTCTTCCCCCACATGATCTGAATGACACAAGGCCTAGTAAGTTCGTGGTTTGTCCTCCTGTTTCCCCTCCACCTTATCTTGTCACCACTAGAAACACGTGTGTACAGGCGCATTATAACATAATTAACATAGATCAATCAAAATCTGCAAATAAGGCTAACTCTGCACCTAGAATGACTCATGAAATTGAGTAAATGTTTCCAAACTGCATCTGTCCTAAGAGATTTGCAATGCATATACCTTATTAGATCAGACTATAGAATGTTGGGATATGCAGGTAATTCTATGGTGTTGAAATTGATTTGGAGTTATAGAACTGAATTGAGGAACATGGGTTACAGCCTGCACACTTTCAATTGTGAATCTGATGCTCAAGGGTTCCTTCATAAACCTACTCCAATACCAACAGTGATCCCTTCTGAATCATCTGGAATGGCCATAGAACAAACCTGTATATCTCAGATCATTGCTCTGACTGCTGGCAACCATAATTTAGCATGGATTGAACCGTTAATGCGTTCTATCTCTTCTTTTAAAAATCTTTCGTCCTCAGCATAGCAAAAAAAAAGCAATCAAGTTTAAACCTAATATCATGGAACTCATGTGGCTACCATGCTCTTCAAAGTTGGCTTTCTTCCTTCTCCAATGATGATAAACCAGATATCTTCTTACAGGAGACAATGTGTACCTTTGATTTGACTCTAGATGAATATTGCACAATTTGTAGCGATGCGACTAGGGGTACTCTGGGGCACGCAATGGGAGGAATTGCTATTGCAATAAAAAATAGGTTTAAATGCAAATCATCTGAGATTGATCTTTGCTCCCAAGTGGTGGCAATAGAAATAGATCTGGGCAGCGATCCCCAGGATTGCCTATACTTGTTATCACTCTACTGGAATCCTTTGAAAGTATCCTTAGACGTTATGTTCGATGACATAGATCTTTGTTTGTAACATATTCATGATCTGGCAGCTGTTCCCAAGATTATTATAGCAGGTGATTTTAACTCCTTATGTTTGAATAATACGGTGATGAATTGCAATGTTAACTTGGGGAAGTTGGAAGCTAGGAACAGGGGTTCGAAATGGATTGCCTACTTTGATACATGGGAGATATCATTTGTGAACTACCAGGTAGACGGTCCTAATCACACATGGAGTCGTGGCATTCATACTTCCAAGATCGATTATTTTGCTATTTCGAATGAGTTGATAAACTTAGTTTCTCCGGTGCTGATCCATCCAATTAGCCTGAGTGATCATGCTCCCATTCAATTAAATCTAACGTATACACATGCTTGCTATAAGATTAATCATTTGTTGCCATTATATGAAATTAATCAACCTAAACTATCTGTGAGATGGAACTTGGCATTATGTAATCAAATAGCAGAGAAAGTCAGTACTGAGTTCATTAGAACATCATTATGTTGGGATCTCGGTGTCTTTGTTCGACAAAGAGGAAGAAACAGTCGGAATAATTAGCAATGCTATACAAACTGTTGAAGGTAAATCAATTTCAAAGGGTTTACTTCATATTAATAAGTTTGACCATGCTATACAGCTCCTAAAACGGAAAAAAAACAAAGAGTTGCGCACTGTTAAGAAACGTGTGCATAACTATGCTCAGATCAAATATGTAAAAAAAAATTAAAAAAATAAAATAAAAAAATCGCATTTTACTAAAGTTTAAAAATGAAACAAGAATTCTGAAAAAAACTCAATCGAATAACCTTAATTGTGAAATTGTGCACAAATTATGTAGACATGACTCCAGGTATATTTGGTCGATTATGCGTAACCCCACCTGCTCTAAGGTTGCTACTAATGTGAATATTATCCCGGCTAATATATGGGCCGCATACATTACCGAGAAATTTGCTATGCCATCGCGATTTAAATCTAATACACCTGTACTAAACTCCCTTACGAAATGGGATACTTTGAAATGGTCCAAAACAGACATTATATGGGCAATTAATAAACTATCTAAATCAAATGCCCCCGGCCCCAATGGCATTCCTTCGTGCATGTATAAAGCCAGCCCAATGTTATGGGCAGCGATACTGAAAATTAAATTCGATGTGATCTTTAAAACCGGTAACATACCAGAGCAATGGGGTACGTCAATTATCGTACCAATATATAAGAAAGGCAATGCTCTTGAACCTCAAAACTATAGACCTATATCGCTTATTAATACATGTGCGAAGATTTCTGCAAGCCTTCTTCTCCACGACTTGGAAAAGTGCATTGCCACCAATGCTATTTTGGCAAAATCTCAGATAGGTTTTAGGAAGTCAATGGGCACTACGCTGAGCGCTACATTGATGTCCCATATCATTTCGAGTACAAAAAAGAAAGGAGCATATCCGATCTACAAAGCAAGCATTGATCTATCTTGTGCCTTTGACTGTGTTGTAAGGAACATACTATGGACTAAATTACTACAACTAGGAATTCCATTAGAATGAATATACTGGTTAATAATGCTGCATTCCAACACTGCATATAAAGTAAAATTATCCAGTGATGGTGCAATAACGGAGGCCATTAGAACTCAGATCGGTTTAAAACAAGGCTGTAATCGTGCAGCTATGCTTTTTAATCTGTACGTCTGCGATCTAGATCGGATTTGGAAGGAACTGGGGAAGTATCCCATTAGGCTAGGCGCAATAAAACTACACTGGTTGGCATTCGCCGATGACCTGCTTATAATGGATACTACTCCATCTGGCCTTCAAGCGAAATTACTTGCTTTTGAGAAATATGCCTTGGATTTAAATCTTGTACCAAATGTCAACAAAACAAATATCCTGATATTACATGCTGGCAGGAAATTAAATCATTTAGGTGGAAAATGGGCAATCTTGCAATACAAATACAGTCTGAAATTTGTTATCTTGGCTATCAACTAAGCAGTAACTCTTCTATTAATATCTGGAAAGAAAGATTGAACAATAAAGTACGTCCATTAAAGAGCCAAATGAAGATCATTTTTGCAAAATACTGCCAATTTTCCTTAAGCCCTATGCGTGACTTTTTAACCATGAAGGTTCAAGCGGTTTTGATTTATATTCTGGATGTGTGTCCTTTTGGTTTTGACTTATGTGAGTACTTGGATACTATATAAGGGCGTATACTTAAAGATGTTTTAAATATCGCAATGTCTATCCCAAATTGCATGATTAGGCACGAGCTAAGCTTGATCTCTCCATCATGCAGAGTGGTATGGCGTTTATTATCAAATTTTGCAAAGATATTAAATCCGCCTAGAAATTGTCTATACCAAGACTTACAACACACAATGGAAACTAATTCAGTAGCCACGATCAAGAGCTTTGAAACTCGAATGAATTTGATATTAGATAGACTTAAAGTAACTTCTGAGGATTTGTGCCTACGTCCTGGCTTCGTTAAGAAAAAACTATTTGAGGACGATTGGATT
Organism: Ambystoma mexicanum; assembly: GCF_040938575.1. Lineage (NCBI taxonomy): Eukaryota > Metazoa > Chordata > Amphibia > Caudata > Ambystomatidae > Ambystoma > Ambystoma mexicanum. The sequence goes on from NC_090925.1 coordinate 639,610,181, forward strand.
CGAACAATTGACCAAATAAAGTCTTACTCTACATACTCCGAATATGCTAATTTTCGCAGAAGCGAATTCCATGCAATCGCTATGTTAATCTATTTCCTTGTCCGATTATTAGGAGATTGTACATACGTTTTAAATTAAATCAATTCCATACAAAAGAACGGTGCCAGCATTGGGCAGGAAAAGCAATGTATATGCAAACCATGCAATGTAAATTTCCAGTATGTAAAGAACCCTATGAAACTCTAAAACACCTAGTATTGGAGTGTGGTTACTTTAAAGGTCTACACACGTTTTATCTGGCTAAATTTGTTAATATCGAGTTTACTGACTGTACCGAATTTCCATGGGAAAGACTTATGAACGGTGCACACTACCCATTAATTTTAGCCCTGGGTAATTTAAAAAAAAATCATAGAAACAGAACTCAAGAGATTTGAAACCCAAGAAAAAAATCAACTAACAAAGATGTACGATTTTAATTTTCAAAACTTCCGTTTAAAGCATAGATCAATTAGAATGCATTTTAAATTTATTGTATGAATATATGTCTTGTAAACGGGCAATGATATGAAATGACAAAAATTGCAAATTTTATATTTGTTTTAAAAGTGTTTTACGATTTGTATATATAAGATGTGTTTAACATGTGAGAAATATGATTACATTTTGTAAAGGTCTTTTTTTTTAACCAAAAACAAATAAAAAAAAAAATAAAAAAAGTTCAGATTCATACTTATGAAACACTTTCCAGAAAAGCATATATGGCATGCATTACTTACCGTAAAAGCATTTCTGATGGTAGTATCTCCTTAAAGTCACATGCTGTGCATATAGTCCAACATCCAGTGGTAACCACAGAGTATTGCATTTTGTCTTTTGAGAATCGAAACGGGACGTCTATATGGGTGTGCCTGTAACACTATCCCTACGTGACTTGTAGTGTACCCAAGATCCTTCACGCATCGAGGTCCCTCCGATACTATTTTTTCTGCCGCAAAGGACCCTTATGACTACTATCGTGAGTGAGTACAGAAAAGAGCGAAAGTAGTAAGACGTCTATGTTCCTTCCAACCGAGCAGGGAGGAAGGGTGGGCGCATGTGAATCTAAGCAGATACAACCATCAGAAATGCTTTTACGGTAAGTAATGCAGGTCTTCTGATGTTTGTTAATCTTAGAATCACATGCTGTGCATAGACTAGTGAGCAGTAACCGGAGTCGGCGGTGGGTTGTGAGAAGGAACAGTAGTGAAAATATGTCTTAGTACTGCCTGTCCCACCTGAGAATCAGACCTAGAGTGAGTGTCTAGGCAATAGTGTTTTGTAAAGGTGTGTACAGAACTCCAGGTTGCTGCTTTGCAAATGGACTCAAGAGGAACATTTGCAATGAATGCTATGGAAGCCCCAGTGCCTCGAGTAGAATGTGCTCTAGGCTTGAAAGGTAGTTCTCTTGGCAAGAGTGTGATGCATTTGACAATCCAACTAGAGATAGTGGATTTGGAGATCACATCTCATTCTCTTCCTGCCACCACTGCAACAAAAAACCGATTAGTCTTTCTCAGTGGTCGAGTTCTTTCCATGTAGAACATGACTGCTCTGCGTACATCAAGTGAGTGCAGGCTTCTTTCTCCCATGCTTGAAGGGTTTTGAAAGAACATTGGTAGTTCTATCGATTGGTTCACATGGAACTTAGAAATGAATTTAGGTGCAAACCTATGGTGAGTGCATAGCACCACCTTATCTTTGTGAACTGTTCAAAGGGATCTAAGACTGAGAGTGCTTGTAGTTCACTTACTCTCTGCATGGGCTCAAAGGGAGGCCCCATAAGTCTAGTCAACACCACGTTTAGGTCACATCCGGGAGCCGGGTTAGAAATGGGAAGGTGAATTCTTTTCACTCCCTCCATGAAAGCCTTAATAACTTATCTTCCACCACAACACTTTCTGTTGTGATGTAGTGTAAGCTGAAAGCACAGCCAAGTGAACTTTTAGAGTGTTAAAGACCAGGCCCGAGTCAAGTAAAAGTTGGGTACAAAACGTGTGTGGGAGAGCAGGTAAATCAGATTAATGCTCTTTGAGTTGCACCAGAAGACAAACTGTTTCCACTTACTGGAATAGCAGTATCTAGTGTTCGGTTTTCTTGCCTCCCTGAGAATGCCCATAAATCTCTGAGGGAGCTGCAGGTGACCAAACTCTATGACTTCCGGAGCCAGGCCACCAAGTTCAATGTCTGCGGCATGGGTTAAGCATCTCCCCTCTGTCTTGCGACGACTTGTTGTACGGGCAAGGCAGTTTCACTGGAGGAGATGGGGACATCTCCATCAGATGTGCAAACCATGGTTGGCAGGCTCACATGAGGACCACCAGTATCATCGTGACTGGTTCTTGGTGCATCTTGTGCACACTATTTTGTTGAGAAGGGGAGTGAGGGGGCAGGGCGTAAACAAATTTCCCTGACCATGTTATACAGAGTTTGTTCCCCTTGGAACGGTTCTGGGGGTAGCTGGAGGCGTATTCTTGGCATTGAGCGTTGTCCAGAGTTGCAAACAAGTCGATCTCTGGGAAGCCCCATTCTGCGAAAACATTGGCGACAATGTCTTTGTGTAATCACCATTCGTACTCCATGGGAAGTGGGAAATCTCTGCTGAGTACGTCTGCTAGAAGATGGAGTTCCCCTGGAACATGTTGTGACAAGAGGAACATGCGTTTGAGAGCCCACTTCCAAATGTTCTGGGACAGTTTGTACAGCCCTGGAGTGCGAGTGCCCCCCTGTTTTTTCAGGTAGTACATGGCCGTGGTGCTGAGAGGATCAGGGCCGTCTTCCCTTGCAGTTGTGTCTGGAAAGCTTTTAGTGCTTTGAACACTGCCGACAGTTCCAACAGGTTTATGTGGTTGGATGCCATGTCTGACGACCAAACTCGGTGCGCTGTCTGTTGAAGCAGGTGAGCTCCCCACCCTGCGAGAGATGTGTCTGTAATTAGAGTGGCTTACACTGCGGGGGTGGTGAAGGATTTCCCCTTCAAGAGGTTGTCCCTCGACAACCACCGCAGCAAGAGAACGGGGATTGGCAAGAAAACCACTAGATCTTCCCATTGTCCGCTGGCCCGACACCACTGGCTGTTGAGCCACTCCTGCATTGGACGCATGCACAAACGCGCGTGAGGAACCAAGTAAATACATGACACCATCATTCCTAACAGTCGCATAGCCTTGGGTACCGTCACCTCTCGACTGGCTACATTGAGGGATTTGAAACAGCATGTTTTGGACCCTCTCGTTGGAGGGGAAGACAAGGCTGTCCTTTGTTCGAATTAGAGCCCCTACAAACTGCTTGACCTGACTGGTGTCTAGGCGGGATTTTTTCTCGTTTATAGAGAATCCCAGACTGAATAAAAGATCCATCGTCTTTTGGGTAGTTTACAGACAGGTTTCGTAAGAGTCCCCCATTATGAGACAGTCATCGAGATAAGGATAGACCGGGATGGATTGCCTGAGCAGGTGTGCTGCTGCCACCGCTAGCACCTTCGTAAATACCCTTGGTGCAGATGCTATGCCAAAGGGTAGTATCTTAAACTGATAATGCTTGTCTTGTGTCATAAATCTGAGGTATTTTCTGTGCGCTGGCAACATTGAAATATGAAAGTATGCATCTTTCATGTCCAGTGTTGCCATCTAATCCCCCTGTGATAGCAGGGGAATTACTTCCTGCAGAGTGACCATGCAGAACTTTTGTGGCTTTACAAATGTGTTCGCTGGGTGCAGATCTAATACAAGGCGCATGGTTAGATCCTTTTTGGGTACAAGGAAGTACACTTAATAAATACTTTCTTTTACCTGTGACAGAGGTACAACCTCTATGGCTACCTTCTCTTCTAGTGTCTCGACTTCCTGAAGAAGGATACGAAAATGGTCTGGTGTCAGTCGTCTTGCTCGTGGAGGTCTGAATGTTGGGGACCACTTGAACTCTATACAGTACCCGTGGGCAACGGTCTTTAGCACCCACTGGTCTATAGTTATCCCCTCCCATGCTTGAAGGAACGATGTTAGCCAGCCCCCAATCAGGAAGGAATGGGATGGAACCCAAATCTTTGGGTAGTTTTAAACCCGAGGCCGGGGAGCCTCTGGGGGTAGAGTTCCAGCCCCTTCCTTTCCCTTGACCCTGACCCCTCTGGGGATACGGGGTGGTGTATCAGCTGGTTCCCTGTGGAGAGGTCCAATTATTTCCCGACGTGTACTGTTGTTGAGGGAAGGGTTGGCCACGAAAAAGCCACGTAGACCCAGATCCTCATCTTGTAGAGGGTCTTTGTGTAATTTGGTCTAGCGTTTTCAGGGTGTCATGCTCCTTTTTTGCGGTCTCGAGGACCTCGTCGACCACTTTCCCAAACAGGTTGGATTCTGGCTTGAACTCAGAGTTCCTTAGCCATGCATGTCTCTTCAGGAGTGTGCCCTGAGCCAGAGATCGACCAGCTGTTTTGGCGGAATCCAAAGTGTTTTTAAGTATGCTTTGGTTCATTTCTCTGCCCTCAGTCACTGTAGCCAGGAGACGAGTTGGGAACCTCCTGTAGGCCTTCTTGTAGCGAGGCCAACTGAACGTCCGCGTAGCTGGCCAATAAGTTGGTATTGTTGGCAATAAGAGTTGAAAAAGCTGCTGCGGCCGTAACCCTTTTCCCAAGGGTGTAAAGTCTTTTACCTTCTTTATCAGGGTGTGCTCTCCGGTTAACAGAGGAACCCCTGCCCTTTTTCTTGTAGTGGTCACCACCAGAGTCTGGGGTGGAGTGACCTCTGAGATGAAGGGGTCTGAGGGAGAAGAACAAAAGAGCTTTTCTATCCTCAGATTAACACCTCTTGTAAGAGCAGGTGTTGATAGGAGGGAACCAGACATTTTTTAATAAAATTGAGGAGAGGAATAGCCTGGCTGGCCAGTGGCTTCTCTTCGAGAATGTCTGAGGATCACCCATATATCCCCCCCCCCCCCCTCAGGATTGGTGAATTGATCCTGAGTGTCTGTTGGAATCTCCTCCTCAGTGAGGTCATAGGTGTGTATATGTATCCTCTTCCTGGGAGGGGTCAAGGAGTCCTGGGAATTTTGATACAGGGTTCAAAGGGCTCTCATCCCGTGGGTTGCTCTGAACAGATAACAAACCTATCCAGCCTTTCCATACAATTTTCAAACTTCTCTCTAGTCCAAACAGAAGACTTAGAATGGTCTAGAGGTGGAAAAGGATCTTGAAAACACTCTTCTGCCATAAAACGTCGAGATTTTTGTCTCAACGTTGAAGAAATCCTTTCCTCACCGTCTGAAAACTCTTCCTGGGGGACCGACAGAGGTGGGGTGTCCCTGTGCCTTACTTCCGGCTTAGGGGAGGGTTCCGGTACTCCTCTTTCGACAGCTCCTTGGCCTTGTCCATAAGCCCCGGTGAATCTCATGACTGCTGTCTAGGAGAGTCAACGGAAATAATTCTCACTATGCTGTCGGCAACGTCCTCTGCGGACAGGAGGCACGTAGCCTGGGCATGCAATTGTGAAGGAGCCTTTTTCGGCGGATGCCTTCTTTGGCGGTGCTGGGGCCTTGTGTTCGGCAAACGCCTTCTGTGGCAGAACCAGAACCCTGTCTTCGCCAGACACCTTCTTGCTATGCGTTTTGACAGAACCCAGGATATTAGAAATAGTGCCCTTTGTCTTTGATGGCCCGGTCGCTAGGTGCGGCTGCGGGGAGGGCTGCCGATCCAGACAGTCTGCGGGTGCCACCGGAGCTTCCAGTGTACCCGTTGGCACTGAGGTCTTCTTCAACTTGGCCAGAGATTGAATAGAGGTGGTGTGCTTAGTGCTATGTAAATGTTTGTCTTTGTCGCCGGGGTGTACCTTCCCCATAGCAGTGTCTGTCGGGACTGCGGACAGACGATGCAGAGCAGGAGAGCACCATCAAAGGGTCAACAACCTCCGGGTCGGAGGTCTGGTCATCACTATTGCCGTCACTTTCGGTGGCTGCGGTAGCAGGAGATAATTCGGCCTCCAACATCCCAGAGGCCGGCGACCGCTTGACTTTGCGCTCCTTTAATGTCTTAGGATGGAGGAGTTTACAAGCCAGGCGATCAACTTCGTTGTGACCGAGAGGCAAGCAAAGGACACAGTTTATGATCTCTCCAAGGAAATGTGCCTTTGCAAATGGGGCAAAACATAAATGAGTCCTCTCCATAGCTGAGGATGGATAGAGTGACGAGGACGAAAAGGGAAAGAGGAAGGAAAGGAAAAGGCACTCAGATTGTATGGAAATGTCCACCCCAACCTCGCTAATGTGTAGGTCGGCGGAAGCCTGGCCACGTGGTCGGCAGCACCGACGGGATCACCGTCCATCGGAGTTCTGATGAGCCAGGTTTTCGGCAAAGATCTGGAACAGCCGTAGAAATAAGGGACGGATAGGGTAATCTTAAGTAATTTATATAAACTGTTCAGTCGAAGGGACAATAGGCAATGTCTCTGACGAGCTCCGCGCATAAGGCGACCAGTATGCTGGGCTGAAAAAACCAATATGAGGAACCTCAATGCATGAGGGATCTTGGGTACACTACATATTACATAGGGATAGTGCTACAGGCACACCCATGTCGACGTCCCCTTTCGATTCTCAAAAGACAAGATGCAATACTCCACGATTACCATTGGATGTCGGACTATACGCACAGCATGTGATTCTAAGCAGATTAACAAACATCAGAATTACATATTCCAGAAGGGGGACCAATACGTCTGGTTGGTTCATGCTGATCAACTCGGATGACTCGCAGCAGCACTTGGGAACACCAAAAGCGGAAACTTCACCTTGCCTTCAGAACTGTAATGCCATGATAGCAGAAGACATAACTTATCCCCAACCAGAGGCAAAGATTAAACTCAAACAATACTCAACCTGAGCATTGCATCATTTATACCAACCAAGAACCAAAAAAAGAAGGGACCAAAAAACAAACCTCTCCCTATGCCCCAAGACTATATAATCATCTCCTCTGCAGCGTCACTCACCCCCACACTTCTACAATTCAGTAAATAACTTCGGGCCCACCTCTCAAGAAGTCTATCCTCCTCCACACCTAGGCCATCACATAAGGCCCCATTCGACTCTAGACACCGTCCTCCCCTCTCCTCTCCTCTCCTCCCTGCCACCCCCTTACAGCTGTACCCCTCTGTATCTTACCCCCCGCTATAGACCAGTTCTGCTGTTACCTCTGAAGAGTGCTTTGTTATGCATCAGTACCATTGTATACCTCTGTAAAGTGTTGTGTTGTTTATCGGTACGTTTATATACCTCTGTACAGCACCTCTGTTGCTTCTCGAAGCTAGGTCTGTGCTCAATAAATAACATAATAAAAGCACACATAGAAGCACACATTTACTGGAAAAACAAAAGGCAAGAATTAGACCCAAACACTACAGTTGCACAACATTTTCTGGAAAAATCCCATGCTAGTGCCAAATTGAAATTTCAACCTTTGGGGTATAAGAAACAACCTTTTGGAGGAGATATTTATTTCCATCTTCCACAAATACACCTTCAGGCTCAACAGTTTACAGACATCGTCTGCTTCTGGTCTGCCCAAAAATAAAAATGTGCTTTATGTGCAGCTCACTTTTAAGACTATTGTAGATCTTTGCATTTCAAAACTGTGCAGTCCTGACAGTCATCCAATCTTGGACTGCAGTTTGTCACCCAGGTGGGGGCCAAGACCATTCCCCTTTTCAATTCCGTTTTTCTCAACTCTTTTTTGGCCATACTGTTTTTAAAGTATTTTCATAGATTGCTTTCAGAGTTGGCACATGACCCAGATGTAGCATATTACATCCCTCTTCTGCACTGACCATTCCAGATCATGCTTCCGCCAGAGAGTCTGCCTTCCTGCACGCTTGGGCGTTATACTCTTACAGTCACCATTCTGCCCTTATGTTAAAAAGGTACTTATACAGCGCACCGTCACCAACAGAATTGGGCCCCAGGTGCTCTGGCATGTTCTTGAAGAGTTCAGTCCTCTCCATTGCTACAATCTGATTTTATGAAACTATGTGTGGTCTACAAAAAAAACCGTAATAAATGGTTACCAGCAATTCTGTGAAAATCTGGATAGGAATTCGAAATCCTTTAGCCATATCAATACACCATAATTCCAAGTGGGTTCTCTCTCCTGGTATTCCTTGTTTTTTCTGTAGAATACACGGCCAGTACATGCTTTCACAGTTGCACCATTACTATAAACTGTGTACAAATGCGCCACTTTCTCTTCCGATCCATCCACACACTAAGTCACCAAAAAGTGTATTCCATTCATCCTTCCGGTGAGAGTTGGAATGTTTGGGGATTATTATTGCCCATACTTTGCTGCCCTAACGTTCGATTTCTCTTGACAGTTATTCATGGAGGGTTGACAAGGTAGCACACCTCGAATGGAACTGATCTAACAATATATCCTGATCATCTTTGCAGCCCGAAGTCATGCCAAACATGACATCTTTTTCTCATGGCATGCAATGTGCATCCATATCAACATATCAGTGCCACAGATTCTACAATGGGGGCCACTGCCGCAACCAGGAATTTGGTTGCGGTTCACCTGTAGAATTTTCCAACTTGCCACTCCCACCAGTTTTAAGCTGTTAGCGCCCCCTCCCTCTTCCCCTCCCTAAAGATTACAAAGCAAGGACTGGAGCCATTGTAGAGCTAGCTTAGGAAGCTACTATAACCAAGGGCAGGTAAGATCATGCAAACCTGACCTGGAACTGTTACAGTTCAACTTCTACTGCAGCAGACGGGTGGGGAGTGACCAATTACAGACCCATCTCAAACAACTGATATATAGCTAAACTAACCCACAGCATACTGCCAACTATGCCTGTTCTACACTTCCAACCAGATCCTTGACTGCACCCAATCCGACTTCAGACCCTCAAAAGCAACTGAATCCCACATAGTCCATCTGGGAAGACCTTTAAAGACTTTGAAGGCTGCACCACCCTAATCCTACTCGACCTCAGCAACATTCAACAACATTGACCACTCCATCCTCACTGACAGACTACACATCAGGGACTCTGCCCTGAATTGGATACCCTTACTCTCCAACAGATAACAAATAGTACACATGCCTCCATTCTCCTCTGCTCCCCACTCAGATGCCCATTGAGTGCTGCAGGGTGCTTCACTCTCTCCCCACTCTTACACCTCTACCCGAGCTCCCTTTCAGCACTCATTCAATCCAGTGGCTTATTGTGCTATAATCACATACAAGGAACAAGTTACTTACTTGTAACTATTGTTCTCATGCATGGGTCTGGCATGGATTCACATGCTCATGAATATTCCGTCAGGCAGGGAATCATCAGTTAAAAAAAATTAACAAAAAAAAAGAAATCACTTAAAAACTGTATTCCTCCTCTAAACCAACTACTGAGCACTGGGCCATACTGCCCCCAGCCAATGACTGCCCTTTCCCGAAGCCCCTCCTCTGCTCTGGCAACCATCTTCAGATTTTTGCTACACGTTAAAGTGTTGGCAGTCCTTGTATTTTTTGAGCTGACCTATGGTTTTTTTCACCTTTTGTTAAAAAGTTTGATTTTTGTCAAACAGAGCCCTGTGTTCTTTCTCTACATCAGCCGACAAGCAGGGATCCATTGGTCAGTGAATTTCAACACCCCTCAAGGGCAAGAATCGAAGATTCCAGAAGGCCATCAAGCCTACTCCGCACATGTCAGAGAAGGAGGGAAGCTCCCGTTTCAAGTTCTACTCCAGACTGCGGAATGTGTTTGTAGAGGACAAACACCTCCAGTGCCACAACTGTCACCGTCCGGATCACAGGGAAGCAGATTGCGAAATCTGCCTCAGGGTCTTCAAACAAATCGTGAAGAATCGCCACAGTAGGCTGGCAGAGTGGCTCAGTGCCAAGGCCTTTCTGCCCCTGTGCATGATGCAGGGCATGCCTCACCCAGAACCAGCTGAAGAGCAGGCTTCCAAGTCCTTTGATGGCACTTTCTTCTGTGGGGGCCCAAGACAAGGCCAAGCAAAGCAAATCCGTTTCAGTCAGGGCACTGCACAAGCAGGTACCACAATAGGCAGGGTGCTCTCATCCTCACCATCTGCCTCCTCCAACCCAATCGCTCTAGCTACTACTCAAAGAGAAAAATCAACTTTCCCGGTGAAGCTGCGGTTAAAGCCCAAGACGACAAAAGCACAGGGGGGAAAAAAAATGACTTGCCTACCCCCAAAAGGCCCAGGTGACACTGTCAACAATCAAGTTGGTGGCGGTCACCCTCTCCTAGGCCTTTTGTGAAAGGCAGTTGCCAACAACGGGATCTCCTCTCCCTCCTCAGTTGGATCAAGATCATTTAAGATCTTGCGCCATGGAGGTTAGGGGGTACAGGATCCTAGACCGGAGTAAACACGGAAGGCTTACCAGCAATGGTGAAAAAAAAAACGTGTGGCACACTGGGGGGCAGTTAGGGATTTCCAGTTGTTTAGGTATTATCTTCTTGAAATTGCCCTTCAAGTACTCCCTCATAGGATCAGAACGTCTTTATGGGTGGAACTTCTGAAAGAAAGCATTTTAGACTGGTATGTCTCTTCCGTTGAGGACTAGGCCTCCGAGGTGGTGGTAGGTATGGACCAGGATGCTGTGGCGATTGGTTGCCAAGATGGTGTAGATAACCATAGATCCACATAATACAGCAGCAAAATGGTGATGGGCAGTTGGTGGTAAGGACATCTGAGAAGGTGCTGACCACCACTTCAGTGGGGAAAGGGTCACCACCTAAGGAGCTCTGGGAAATTACCCAGATGGATCCTATTCAAACACACTTGCAAGTGTATCTGGGAAGATCCTTTGGCACTGAGGACACCATCAAAGTCAGTGTACAACACCCGAAGGAGCAGGCTTTTTTTTGGTCTGACATGACTAGAGGCTGGGGGGGGGGGGGGGGGGGGGGGGGTGTCCAAGCGCAGATGCTTTATCCCCCGACAAAAGGGGCTGGGAACCTCAGCCTTGCCAGTACTGGTTTTAGTCCCTCTCAATGATTCTCCAGTAGATTTAGCCCCCAAAGGGAGGCCCGTGTGGGTTCAACCCTCGCATGACCTCCATAAAGGAACCAATAGCCTCAAGCAAGGAAATTAATTACTGGTCAACATTTCTTCACCAAGACAAACTCCCAAATCTGCTCTAGCACTACCTGACAGAAAACTCCTTCCCAATTTTGAAATTGAGGGCCAATGGTGAAAGCAAATAACAGGCGAAGCCCACCTGTGAGCCATGCCAAGGGACTCCAAGCCAAGTGCATGAGGCTCCGACAGTGAGTGGCTTCTAAAACCTAAAACACAGGCAGCAAACTCCTTTGGTCCTGGCGTAAAGAGACTGAAACCAGAGACGAGGGAAGCGGGGTGGGGGGATAAAAGTACCCACTAGTGGCAAATCATCCAGCCCCAACCTTGTAGCAAAAAAAGCACTGAAGAGCGAGAGCAGGGCGAGCCTGTAGCCACTCGAGCCCATAGCATAAAAATAAGAACATATTTGTTTGGTGCTACAAAGAGCACTGGTCTCATCCGTAAGGATGGAATGTCCCAGAAGTATGGGGGACAGAACATAAGAGTACTGGTTGAGGAGAAACCCCCAAGACCAGGTGGGGAAAAAAAATCAAGATGCATGCAAACCACCATCTCCCCATAATAGGAACACTTGTGTATAGGTGCGTTATAAATGGCATATATTGATGTCAGGAAGTGGGCCTTCAATGACAAGGCCAGGAACTTCAGCAAGCTGAAGTAACAGTCACCAAAAAAGGCAGCTGGTGACTTATTTGATGCTAACAGAAGCCTTGGCTTCAAAGATGATAGGACATGTAGATCACCTGACTTCATGGGATCTAAAAACTGTACTAACAGCCAAGAGTAAAGTCTTGCAAAAGTCTTACTAGAGAACTTTCACCATGTTAGACAAGGAAAGAAAATGGTCACAGGTGGAACACAAATTACATCACCCCAAATTACTCATGTGTTGGGCTCCCAAATCTCTCCCTGGAGCCAAAATTTCAATTTACTCAGGGACAGGCTTATATGGCCACACTTTAAAGTCTTCCAGATCATGCTTGGTGGCTGAATGGAGGCCCACTGTCCTCCAGGAAAGACAAGGTACTTGTGAGGGATCATTCGCAGAGATACTCTTGATCTGCAAGGAATGCTCATGTATCTGTTGAGCCCCACTGGGGCTATTGAATGAATAGAATGTGTAGGCTCCCTTTAAACGTGTCGCCCCAGTCTTGGCCAATTTCTGAAATCACTTTCACCACTGATCCTTCGCCTCCCGCCAAGCACTCCCTTGTGCACCCCCTCCTTAAAAAGACTCCTGCAATATCCTCTCACCCTGGCTCTTCAATGTCTACTTGGCCCCTTTGGCCCACCTGATCTCTACCTTCTGCTCCAACTGTTTCTCTTAAGGTACTTGCACCGCCACCAACGGAATTAGTCCCTAGACGCTTTAGTGCTATGCCGATGACACTCCACTCTTTCAGGCTCCCCTCAGCGTCCTCTTCACTCTCACTCATTCTTGACCATCAGCGATTCAGGATTGGTGCGCCGAATTCTCTCTGCCTTAATGCCAGTAAGGCAAATCCTGCTCATTGGGACCTCTACTGCTGCTTTCCCACTCTGGTCACCCTCCTTGGGCCATTTTCATTTGCCTTCCTGAGAAGCTAAAAACCTTGGCGTCATCAACACCACTCTCTTAATATCATGGACATTGCCAAGAAGGCCAACTACCAGCTGCACCTAAGAGGTATTCTTCCCTTTCCCCCAGAAGTTCTTTCCAGAGACTGGGCTATTGCAACCGCCTCTTCCTCAATCTGCCTTCCACTACTCTCCGCCCTCTGCAACTAATCCAGAACAGAACTGTGAAACTTGTCCTTGGCCTCAAGCCCCGGGACCATATCTCTCTAGCCCCAAAATCTCTCCACTGGCTCCAAGTGGCTGCAAGGATCAAGTTCAAGACACTCTGCATCACCCACAAGCCTTTCTGGGGACAGGGACCGCACTACATCCAACTTTCTATCCTTAAATGCCTTCCCTCCAATACCTCAAACTCTGAGGGTCAGATACTTCTCCAAGCAGTGTTGGGGTCGGGAGGTGGAAGAATCTCCTCGACAGATGCCTCTCTGCCCCTCTCAAACTTGAGCCAGACCACCTGAAGAAGTTCATGACCTTCATAGGTCCGCAGAGGAAAGTGAGAAAGCAGAGAAGACTATCTGTCTCCTGAACCGACTGATTGCTTGCTTGGCTACACTCAAGTCTATTGGGTACCTGGTTCCTCCATGATCAGTCTCCCATGCACGGCCTCCTGGCCTACCGTGCACTTAAGGGCTGTAACGGTTACCCACAGTCCCCTGCCTCCTTGCACTTACCCAGGCATAAGGATGATTTACCCTTTGCCGCCCAGGTTAGCACACCCACGCATGTGAGGTCTTGTTTTCATCAGGACATTTGCCGTGAGGAGCTGCAGGTGAGCAGATTGTTGGTAAAAGCCCCTGGGCTCATTTTCGCCAGCTTGAAGCCCCCACCCTTGCTTGTGAGCTCACTTTCTCCACTGCCCTTCCACTTGGCCTATCTCCCTCCACCAGCCTCTATTACCAGACCCTGATTGGACACCCCTGCATACTTACCTCACCCTCCAAGGGCAGCCCATGCAGCTAAGGGCCCAAGGCAAAGAGTGACTCCAACAGAACTCCACACTGTCTGTAGGGGTTCACGGGGGAGGCCAATGGCCAGCCGCCAACCAGCAGCAACTAGCAAGGTAGGCCTACAAGGGGAAATTGTACACAAACCGCACTGTTAGGTCACTGTGTTTAAGCTGCTACTGCATAGTTCGGTCTAAGCCTCTCCCACTATACAGAACTCTCAAATCCAGCCGTTTTAGTCTGGTACACAGACTGCGTGGTTAGGTCTAGGCATCTGCACTACTATACATGTCTCTTAAATCTAGCTCCGTTTCAACGTTACACAGGCTGCATTGTAAGACCTAGGCCTCTCCCACTAAACAGGACTGCATTGTTAGGACGCTGTGTTTTAATCTGGTACACTGTTAGGTCACTGGGGTTAGTCTTACAATAACTGCATTGTTGGGTCACAGGTTGCCCCGTTCCACCTTGAACTCAACCTGCACCCCGAAATCTGTTCCTCAATCAGTAATTATAGTCATTGAGGCACCATGTCATCCACTGGTCACACCTGCGCAGCCGCCTGGCACATCCCTGGCTCCACTAAGAGCCACTGTAGTCGCTCTTTACACCCTCTACCACACAGCTCACCCACCCCAGCCCCCTCCACAGCGCAAACCCAACTGGTGCACCTCAACACCCCCCCCCCCCCCGCTTCAGACTGTCACTCTCCCCCACTTGCAGATCCCGCTCTGCACAAGAGCAGCAAGATGGAGAGAACAACAATCAGACAGCTCCCATCCTCGAACACACTCCCCGGCGCAGACCACATAAACTCCCCCAACCGACTACAGACCAGACCACTCCCACCTCCCCTCACTAAGTGCAGACAGAGAAGCTCTCGCCAACACCCCACTCGCCAGGGAACCACCCTCTCCCACACTCCCATTACCACAGATAATGCAAGGAAAGGGCGAGGACAGACACTTAATGCGCACACCCCCCTCCCCAAAGCATCTCCCACACAGTTCGCAAACACCACTACAATACCGGAACACCTCACCGCCCAAACCCAACCCAGTCAAGCTCCCTTCCTCCTCAAATTCACCTACTTCAACTGCCTCCTCATCCCCGCACTACTCCCCCTCCCTTCCCACCCTCAATGGCTCCCCCGGCATCAGACTCCACTCTACACACAAACATCAAGCACCCTCCACCCACAAAGGCCTTCCTCCAAATATCCTGCACTCTCATCAACACCAGATCCGTTGCCAAAAACAAACTCCACATCTATGACCTCATCACAGAAGAAAAAGCAGACAACCTCTTCATTACGGAGACCTGGTTCTCTGATGACTACAAACCCCTTGCACATGAGTCCTTCCCACCTGGCTACACTCTCACTGTTCATAACAGCTCTAATAGGGGAGGTGGACTCGCAATAATACACAAAAAACTAAGCTATTAACCATTGACTCCTCCATCTGCACCACGGACTACGAATCTCGCCTAATAAAACTTCAACCTTGCACCATCCATTGCACACCGTTTCCTCCGCATCTATAGACCTCCCCGTTATAACAAACTTCGGAGACACATTCGAAGCTCTGGCCGCCAATCTCATCCAACACCAAATTCTCACTACACTAGATTTCAACATATGGTTCGACTCACCATCAAACCCCATTACCAGGGCACACAGACATTCTAGACCCACTCAATCTGACAAACCACACATCCACTCCCGCCCAAAGGAGAGGCCATATCCTTGATGCAATATTCAGCACCTCAGACATATCCACTCAACCACTGTCATGGTCTAATCACTCAGCATACCACTCAACAGTGTGGCCAGCAGCAAAACCACAACACCACCCGCACCCCCCACCCCCACCCCCACCCCCACCCCCACAACCTGCTCCCTCCTCTTTCCCATTATGGAACAAAGTGCTAATCATCCCTGATCTGGAACTCACTCTTCCTAGCGGAAGGACCACCAGCGATTGACTCCGACCTCTGGCTTTCCAATGCCCTCAAACCTGTCAAAACTTTCCTCGCAGAGATGTGGACCAGCGCTGATCTGGTTCTCCCCCAATCTCAAACCACCTCAAAAATCTCAAGCACCATCTGAAACAGGCCTGGAGAGCCGACCCTTCAGCCCAAAACAAACACCCTAGCAATGACAACCAAAATCTACTGATCAGAAATAAAAAAAATGTGCAAGAAATCATGGTAACCGAATCCTAAATGCCTACAACCCAAGTAAGGAACTACACAAAAGCATAGCAGAATTAACTTCTTCCCCAAAACTACTGGCCTATCTCCAATACACGTTTCATCGCCAAACTGATCAACTGCGCGGCTTACAAACAGCTTGGCCAATTCGCTGAATCCAACAACCTCCCAGACCCAGCACAATCAGGTTTCAGACCACTAAGGGGAACAGAAGCTTCCCTAGTCTCCATCTGGGATGACCTAAAACAAACAGCAGACAGCTGTGCGGGTCTCATCCTTCTCGATCAGTCCACAGCTTTCGATACCATAGATCACATTCTATTAGACTACAAACATTAGGAATCAAAAACACAGCCGTCGTGAATCTCTTCATATCCAACCGGTCACAAATCATGCACCTCCACCAATTCACACCCAATCTACAAAGGTGTCCCCCAAAGAGCATCCACATCACCACCAATTTCAATTTCTACATACAACCCATTCCCGCAATCGTCCGTTCATACAACTACACAGATGATACCCAGATCATCCTCAAAATCCCAAATTCTGAAGGATCCAACACCCCAGACCCATCATCATGTCTCTCCGATATTGATCACTGGATGATGAGCAACCACCTCATCCTCAACCCTGGCAAAAACCGAAATCTTACTCTGTGGGAAAACATCCCTCGTTCCCCAAACCATCCATTGGACCGAATCTCTAGGACCAGCACCCTCAAACTTGGTTAAAAACTTTGGATGTGAATTCGATCTATCCCTCACCAAACAGACCACCAATGTATCCCAAATTAGTTTCCTTCATTTACGTATATTTTCCCCTAACTCAACTATCCCCACCGCTTCTCATCCATAAACCTCTCCCACCTTGACTATGCAAATTCCCTATATCCAGGAGCCCCCCCCCCCAATCCCAACTATGGAAACTCCAAAGAATCCAAAACGTGTCAGCACGCCTCCTCATAAACCTTCCCACCAGAGAACACATCAGCCCTACCCTGAGAGTCCTCCACTGGCTCCTTACTTCACAACGCATCACCTTTAAAGCCACGTGTATCGCCCAATCCACAACACATGCCCAAAGTAACTACGTGACAAAGTTGTTCCTTACCAACTGTCCTGGAACCTCAGATCGCGCAATGCATTTCGCCTAGTGATCCCCACCGCACAGCTCCATAACACTCTGCAGCTGCTGCTCCGTCCGAGCACCAATCATCTGGAATTCCATTCGCAACATCGAAAAATCACCTGAAATTCAGGAAGGCCCTTAAAACCTAGCTTTTAACAACACTCTAAGCCACTATGCCCCATGAATAGTCCACTAACCTCATCCGCTTCAGATCATAGCTCAGCTCTCAGTTTTCACCTGACACCACCACTCTCCGCTGTGAGCCCTGAGCCCGCCTCGTTTGATTAAGAAGGAACATGTAGATGTTGAATAGAAGCATGGAGAAGGATGATCCTTGTGGTACTCCGCACGTGGAGACTCGGGGTTTGGATTTACAAGGTTTCATCCATATTGTTTCTGTTCTATTTGTTAGGAAGGATTTGATCCATAGTAGGGCAGTGTCTGTTATCCCTAGTCCTTCTAATCCCTTTAGGAGGATGGCGTGGTTGACAGCGTCGAAGGCTGCAGATAGCTCAAGGAGAATCAGGGCGGTGCTGTTGTCCGAGTCTGCATTCGTTTTTAGGTCGTCCCATATGGAGAGGAGAGCCGATTATGTTCCTCTCATGGGTCTGAAGCTGACTTGTGCCTGGTCTAGTAGGCAGTGCTCTTCTATGAATTCTTGGGTTATTTGGTAGACGTACATTTCTAGCAGTTTGGCTATGTAGGGTATGTTGGAGATGGGTCTGTAGTTAGATAAGTCCTCTACGTTTCCTGTTGTGTCTTTGAGTAGCGGCTTGATGTAAGCCGATTTGAAGGCCTGCGGTACTTTACCTGTTGACATTGAGAGGTTGAGGAGGTTCCTGTGGTATTCCTTGTTTGAGAATTGTTTTGTATATGTCCGGGGGGGCAAGGGTCTTCAGGAGAGCCCGATTTGTTGCTTTGGTTTACCAGTTTGACGAAAGCCTCAAATGATATTTCTGGGAAGTTTCGTAGCTTGTTTGCGCGTTCCTCGTCTGTGTCAGTGGGGTTTGAGCTGTGAACGCTTGGTCTGTTTTGTATGGCGAGTTGGATGGAGGTTATTTTGTTTTTGAAGTGGTCTCTGAGGTCCTCACAAAGTTTCGTCAATGGGATTGGCGCGTTGTTGCAGGCCGGTGGGTTTTTTAATTTCATTTATGATTTTGAATAGATCTTTTTGAGCATTTGGTGCTTTGAAGATTCAGTTGTCGTAATGTTTCCTCTTTGATTTTTGTATTTCCTTTTTATATGCGCGGATCTGTTGTAGGAATTTCAATTTGTTTGCGGTGGTGTTATTGTTCCTCCTTTCAGATTCTAGTTTTCGTTTTTTTCTTTTCATGGCGTTGAGTAGTGGGGTGAACCATTTTGCTGTAGTTTTCTTGTGTGATGGGGTGAAGGGCTTTTCTTTGGCGATGTCGTGAAGGGTTGTTGCGATCCAGGTATGAAGTAGGGCAACTTTTTTGTCTAGGTCTGCTTCTTCCATGGTTGATGCTTGTGGATTGCCGAGTTCTCGGTTAGGTTGGATTTTTTATGGTTCTCCAATTTCTTTTGATCGTGGTGGGTTGCTTTTCTTGTTGCTTTTTTGTCGGAGCGGCCGTTGTGATTATGAACGGAATAATGAGGTGGTCGTTCCAAAGTATTTGAATTGGGGGTGCCTTGGTGATGAGATCCTTGTTAGCGAAGATTGCGTCAAGTGTGTGCCCTGCCGAGTGGGTTGCTCCTTTGACTAGTTGTTGTAGGTTCATGGCTGCTAATTGGGTGGTTAAGGATTTTTGTGTGGTTGTGGTTTCTTCGTCGAACCAGATGTTGAAATCTGAGGATCATCAGATGATTGTACTTGATGGCTAGGGTAGTGATTGCTTACGTGAGAGCGTCTACGAAAGTGGCATCGTAGGTTGGTGGTCTGTATATCAGTATGAATTTCAGGTTGGTTTTGGGGTTTACTGAAAGTCGTAGTATTAAGGATTCGCATTTATCGATGTTTAGTGGCTCTTCCATGTTGATGGCCAACTGTTCCTTGTGGATGATCGCTAGTCCCCCGCCCATTCCCCCTCCCCCCCCTCCCCTTTTTGGATTTTCTGTTTGTTTGGATTTGAAGTCTTCAGGCAGGCAGTTGTTGAGGGTCATCTTGTAGTTGTCGTCTAGCCAGGTTTCGGTTACAAATAGGATGTCTATGCCTCCTTCTGACAGGAGGTCGTATCTTTCCGTTGAGTGTTTGGACATTGACCTTGCGTTTATTAGATTACAGTGGATTCTCTGGATGAGATTTTGTTTTGAGGTTATTTGTTGTTTGAGTTTGTAATTGTCTGTTTGTGGAGTTTCCGCATTGATGTCGGTAGGATGAAGAACGGCAACAGCTGCTTCTTCATTGAAGCGGTCTAGTAAGTTGATAATAGGGCTGATTAGTCTTGGTGTTTCTGCTGTGATGCTACTCGGATGAAGATCAGCAGTGGTTTCTTCATTGGGTCCGATTGTTGGGTGGTGGGGGGCGGTGGTGTTGGTGGTACTACACCGTATTGTGCGGGATGTAGTGGAAATCGATGTTGGCCCTCTGTTCTTGTAATGTAGGGGGTAATGGGGTCGGAGCCCTCCCACTCTTGTTGAGTGCACCCGTCTTTTTTCCGTGTGTACTACATTTCCTAGATGTGAGTCTACTGATTAAGGATGGGAACATCGACACCACAGTTTACCATAAACCTACAGATGTTAATCTTCTACACTTCAATAGTTTTCATCTGAAATCCATGTTGAAAAGTCTCCCTTACAGTCAAATGTTGAGACTTAGAGGATTATCTCAGATTCAGCAGGCTGGACTCAGATTGTTCACTTATTGAACAATTCAAATACAGGGGTTATCCAGAAACAGTTACAGGAGAAGCTCTCACTAGATCGACTACCCTCACGAAGGAACAACTTCGTACACTGTGTGTCGAGGCGAAGTCTACACTACTACTCTAACATCTCCAAGTACTCACGCCAGAATTTCCAAATCAGCAAAACGTTACGCAAACACTGGACCATTTTACACAATGACCCTGATCTCTTGAAACTATTCCCCAAAGTGCCCATGATGGCCTTTAAACGGGGTCGCAATCTAAAAGATATATTGGTGAGAGCGGAAAGACCTCCCAAAGACAAACAACTCGTGTTGAGTACCAGAAAGAAGAACAAGTTACTTACCTGTAAGGAACAAGTTACTTACCTGTAACTGTTGTTCTCCAGCATGGGTCTGGCATGGATTCACATGCTCATGAATATTCCCCGTCAGGCTGGGAATCCTCGGTAAAGAAAAAACCAGTATCAGTTTCGTTTCTGATCTGTCTTTCGTAGTAATAACCAATCATTGGTCTCTGCGTCATACTGACCACAGCCAATGACTGCCCTCTACCTAAGCACCGCCTCTGGCAGCCATCTTCAGATTTGGAAGCACGTGAAGTGGCAGTATGACCAAGTGAAGAGCCACAGAGGGGTAGGCGGGAGGGTTCGCATGTGAATCCATGCCAGACCCATGCTGGAGAACAACAGTTACAGGTAAGTAACTTGTTCCTTCTCCAGCATGGGGTCTGGCATGGATTCACATGCTCATGAATAAAGAATACATAGCAGTACACACATGCACAACCACGGGAGGTGGCAAAGGCTCAACATTAAGCATTACATCAAACTCAACATTAAGCATCTTACCTCCTCATCAGGCTCACCTCAGGCGAACAGGTTGCGCAGCACTGCTTGGCCGACCCTGGACTCCTCCCTGGAATCCCGGTCGACGCAGTAGAATTTCGTGAAGGTGTGCGTCGACTTCCACGTAGCAGCCCTGCATATCTCCAGCAGGGGCACACCAGATAGGAACGCCGTGGTAGCTGCGATCGCTCTGGTGGAATGGGCTCCCGGACAGCCAGGCAGCGGTCGGTTTGCCAACCGGTGACAGTACATGATACAGCCGGAGAGCCATCTGGAAATGGAAGCCTTCAAGAGAGCCTTCCCCTGATTGACAGGTCCAAAGTTCACAAAGAGTTGTGACGTCTTCCGAAAACACTTCGTGCGGTCTACGTAGAACTTCAGCGCTCTAGCCACATCCAGCGAGTGCAAAGTCCTCTCAGCCGGCGACGAAGGCGACGGGAAGAACACAGGCAACACCAACGGTTCGTTGAGATGGAAGTCCGACGGTACCTTGGGCATGAAGGAGGGGTGCGTCCTGAGCACTACCCTCGTGTCGTGAAAAGTCAAGTATGGGGCCTTGCAGGAAAGGGCCTGGATCTCCCCCACTCGTCGTGCGGAGGTGATGGCCACAAGAAACGCTGTTTTCCACGACAGAAATTTCAACGGAGCCGAGTGCAGAGGCTCGAACGGAGGTCCCATGAGCTTGGTCAGCACCACGTTGAGCTCCCACGCCGGGGCCGGAGCCTTCACCGGCGGGAACGATCTGAACAGTCCCTTCATGAACTCTTTCACCAGACGATGAGACCACAAGGACGTCCGCCCCGTGGTTCTGGTGTATCGGGAGATCGCAGCAAGATGAATCTTGATGGACGCGTGAGCCAGTCCAGCTTTGCCCAGCGTCAGCAGGTACGGCAGTACTTGGGGAGCCGTAATCCGTAGAGGGTTAATCTTCTGTGCGTGGCACCAGACAGAGAACCTCTTCCATTTGTGTCCGTAGCATTTAAGAGTCGAGGACGCCCTGGCCTTTGCAAGAACCTCTCTGCAGTCGGCCGGTATGTCGTATCCTCCGAACTCTAGCGCTGCAGGAGCCAGGCCTGCAAGTTCAGCGATTTCGGGTCGTGGTGGAGGATGGCGCCTCCTTCCCTGGAGAGTAGATCCGCGTCCACCGGCAGCTTGATTGGCGGGGACGCTGACAAGTCCAGAAGGTCCGGGAACCATATCTGCCTCGGCCACGCAGGTGCGACGAGGATCATCCTGTACCGTGACCTCTTGAGCTGGTTGACGAGCCGGATTAGCAGTGGCAAAGGAGGGAACGCGTAGAGGAACAGGCCCTCCCAGGGGAACGAGAAAGCATCGCCCATGCTCCTCGCCTGGGGAAACCTGCTGGCGAACCTCAGGCACTTGGAGTTCGTCGCCGTCGCGAACAGGTCGATCTGGGGTGTGCCCCACCGTCGGAAGAGGCGATCCACTAGATCCTGCCGTAGCTCTCACTCGTGGCACGAGCGCAGCTCCCTGCTGAGCGAGTCGGCGATGGTGTTTTTTATCCCTGCCAGATGAAACGGCACCAGAAACATCCTTTGGGCGACGGCCCAATGCCACAGGTCCTGCGCCTCCTTGGACAGTGCTGGGGACCTGGTTCCGCCCTGTTTCCTGATGTAAAACATGGTGGTGGTGTTGTCGGTGAAGATCCTCACCACCTTGCCCTTGAGGGACGGGAGGAAGGACCTGAGGGCCCAAAACACTGCACGGAGCTCCAGGACGTTGATATGTAGGGATTTCTCCGTCGGGAGCCAAAGGCCTCTTGCGTGCAGATTTTCAGTGTGCGCTCCCCACCCTTCCAGGGAGGCATCCGTGGTCACTGTCTCCTGGTGGGCTGGGGTCTGGCAGTCCATGCCCGCCGTCAGATGCGCGCGGGTGCCCCACCACCGGATCGCTCGTCGGAAACTCTCGTCGAGTGTGATCCTTTCCTCGAAGCTGCCCGTCGTTTGGATCCAGCGCGCGTCCAGGAACTCCTGCAACGGGCGCATCCGGAGCCTGCACATGGGAATGAGGTAGATGTCTTCCTGCATCATTCCGAGGAGGGACTTGATGGACCTCACCTTGGCCGCGTCGGCCACCAACATCCGCTGCACCTTGCCCAGGATGGTCCTGGTCCTCTCCTCCGACGGGGAGGCCAGAAGGGACACTGTGTTGAGCCTCGCTCCCAGAAACAGAGCGTCTTGCGCGGGTACCAGGTGGGATTTGGCGTAGTTCACGGAGAATCCCAAGTCCGTGAGAAGTTGGACGGTCCTTGCCGTGTGAACCACGGCGAGCTCCCTCGTCTTGGCTCGGATGAGCCAGTCGTCCAGGTAGGGGTAGACGTGGATCCCTTCGCGGCGCAGCTGCGCCGCCACCGGTGCGAGGCACTTGGTGAACACCGTGGGTGCCGACCGTAGTCCGAAGGGGAGGGCTTTGAACTGGTAATGACGCCCTTGGACCACAAACCTGAGGAATTTTCGGTGCCCCTTTAGGATGGGAATATGGAAGTAGGCATCCTCCAAATCCAACGACGACAGGAAGTCTCCTTCATCCAGCTGACCCAGGACGTGCTGGAGGGTGACCATCCGGAACTTTTGCGCCTTGATGAACTTGTTCAGACGTCGCAGGTCCAGGATGGGGCGCCATCCCCCCGTCTTCTTCTTCACGAGGAAGTATCTCGAGTAAACTCCGGAGCCCCGAAGCCTCTTTGGGACGAGTTCGATGGCGCCCTTCCTGAGCATCGCCTTTACCTCCAGGAGAAGTTGAGGGATGTGAAGTTCTTTCCTGGCCACGGGGGGGGGGACGACGCGCGGACACCTTCTTCGAAACTCGAGCGCGTGGCCCCGGGCCAAGGCGTCCAGCACCCAACGGTCGGTGGAGATGGACTCCCACACGCTGACGAAGCTCGCCAGCCGGCCTCCCACCGGGGTGCTTCGGTGGGGGCCCGACCCCACGGCCGGTTCAATCCTGCTTCGACGAGGCTTTGCCGCCTTGACGACGACGGCGGGGTCCGCCAGACTTGCCTCGTCCTCTGTAGGCCTCCTGAGACGACGAGCGGGCCGCTTGACGGTAGGTGGAGAAACCGCCACCGGAACCTTTGGAGGCGCACTTGCCTCCGCTGCTCCGAAAGGGCGTCCGTCGTTGTTGCAGAACCAAGGGCCCGAGCCGTCTCGGTGTCCGCTTTAATGGCCTGAACGGAGTCGTCCACTGTTTTCCCAAACAGGTTGTTCCCATCGAAGGGCATGTCCAGGACTCTGGTCTGAACGTCTTGACGGAAGTCCGTAGCCTTGAGCCATCCACGCCGCCTAAGGCAAACGCCGTTGCCCAACTGGCAGAACCCAGTGTCGGCAATGTCCGTCGCAACGGTAATGGCGTGGTCCGAAGCCACCTCACCTTCCTGCAGGATCTCCAGGGCCTCTGCCCTCTTGTCGTCCGGCAAGAAGTCCAGCAGGGGAGCCAGTTTGTACCAGAGCTCCCTGTCGTAGCGGGCCACGATAGCCAAGGCGTTGGCCGCTTTAATCGTCGTCGCTGCAGACGAGATGACTGCGTCCCATAGCGTCCAATTTCTTTCCCTCGCCGTCCGGTGGGGAAGTCGATGTGAAGGCCGCACCCCCCCCGCGCTTTTTTCCTTGTCGCCGCGGAGACGACGGAGTCCAGGGTAGGCTGCGCCCGGAGGCACAGGGGGGGCCGTGTCCGGGACCCGGTACTTTTCTCGCACCGGTCTCTTCTAGCTGGCGTCGTGGAAGGGTTCTTGAGGAGGGTGAGGCCCTCATCCCAAATTTCGTCCAATAGAGGCACTGCGAGGACCGTCTTCCTCTTGGCCTCGCGCTGCTGATAAAGGAAACCTTCCTTCTTCTTCTCCTCCTCAGGGCAGAGTTGGAAAAGCTCGGATGCCCTGGTGATCATGGAGTGGAACGATCCAATCTCGTCGGGCGGAGAAGCCCTGGTGGGAGGCGACGATGGTACATCCTCGTCGTATACCTCGTCGTCCGTACCCGTCGCTGCCGTGTCAGTCCCCTTATCATCCCCTCGGGTGGACGGGGAGGAGGGCTGGAAGGGGTGCGACGGCTGAAAAGGAGGCGGAGGGTGGATCCTTCTTTTCTTGGTAGGGGGGGAACACCAGAAGGTCCCGGTTCTGGGTCCCCCGACGGGAGAGGTTCCGTCGGCAATGGTAGTCTCGTCCTTATCTCTGAGCATAAGGACTGTATAGCCAACAAAATGGCCGCCGAGTTGTCTCGCGGCGCTGGCAGAGGGGAATCCGGCGGGCGATCAGGGGCCCCGTCGGTACCCTCGACGATGTCGTCACCTGCGTCGGGATCCATCCCGACGGGCCGGTCTTCTTCCACGCCGAGGCCGTGGCTTAAGACCTGGACCAGCTCCTCCTCCGAGGTTGAGGCCGAATCTACGACGACGCCCTGCCCCCTCCCTTTTTCTTCCCCACGGGGGATTTCACGGGGGTCCTATCGATGGGCACAAAAGAGGACTCCCTCCGAGGTGGCAGGGAGACTCTGAGCCCCGAGGTCGCCACCACTGGTGTAGCCTCCATAGGCTGAGCCAGGGCCGCCGCAACAGCTTCGATAGAGGGCTTGGCCGGATTGATTAAGGCCTTCACCACATTAGGTGCGCTCACCGCCTTATCCTTGGGGGGGGGGGGGGGGGACACTGCCTCGCTCCCCCTCCGAGCTCGACCAGGGCCTCTCCAGGAGCCTCGCCGGGTGCTCGGCCTTCCTCTTACCCGACCCAGAGCGTTGGCTCGTGGTTGATGGTGCCGGGGAGGGTGCGCCCAGCCTGGCGCCCGTAGAGCCCGACCGTTCGGCGCTCCCGGTGCCAGCAGACTCGCGGTGCTTGGCCTTATGTTGGACCCCCGTCGCCGGGGCGTCCTCAAAGGTCTTAGAAGACCGCTCGGATTTCTTCCTCTTCTTCTCGCCGGACGGGCTCTTCCCTTCCAGCCAGTTGGCGAGACGTTGATGGCGGTCCTTCCTGGTCCGCTCCGACATGTTGCCGCAAAACGCACAGTCCTTCTCCACGTGCGTCTTGTCCTCATGTAGGCAGTAAAGACAAAAAGAGTGTTCGTCCTCCTTGAAGACGTTCTGCAGCTGGCATCCAGGGCAGACCCTGAACAGCTTTCCGGGCGTCGAGCTTCCCTTCTCCTGGGCCATGACCGGGCCTGAGAAACTTCTGGAGTCCTCCAAAAGCGTAGCTCGATGAAATCTTCACCCTTGAGGGGCGCAGACGAATCCGACATGGGTCCCCGTTAATCGGATGGAGAGTCGGTGGAGCTTGAGGCTCTTTTGACCGAAAAAACGAAGTATTTGAGAAAAAACGTGAAAAAAAAATAGCACTAACGCTCGAGAGCAATAGCACGAGGATCCCAACACATGAACGTGCGGTAAAAATCTGAAGATGGCTGCCAGAGGCGGTGCTTAGGTAGAGGGCAGTCATTGGCTGTGGTCAGTATGACGCAGAGACCAGTGATTGGTTATTACTACGAAAGACAGATCAGAAACGAAACTGATACTGGTTTTTTCTTTACCGAGGATTCCCAGCCTGACGACGGGGAATATTCATGAGCATGTGAATCCATGCCAGACCCCATGCTGGAGAACTGCTGTTCTCCAGCATGGGTCTGACATGGATTCACATGCTCATGAATATTCCCCGCCGTCAGGCTGGGAATCCTCGGTAAAGAAAAAAAAAAATCAGTATCAGTTTCATTTCTGATCTGTCTTTCTTAGTAGTAATCAATCTCTGGGTCATACTGCCCCCAGCCAATGACTGCCCTCTCCGTAAGCCCCGGCCCCTGGCAGCCATCCTCAGATTTGGTAGCATGCCAAGAGGCAGTATGACCAAGTGAAGAGCCGCAGAGGGGTAGGTGGGAGGGTTTGCATGTGAATCCATGCCAGACCCATGCTGGAGAACAACAGAAAGGTAAGTAACTTGTTCCTTCTCCAGCATGGGGTCTGGCATGGATTCACATGCTCCTGAATAAAAGAATACATAGCAGTATACACATGCACAACCACGGTAGGTGGCAACAGGCTCAACATTAAGCAATACAACTCAACATTAAGCATCTCTTACCTCCTCACCAGGCTCACCTTAGGCGAACAGGCTGCGCAGCACTGCTTGGCCGACCCTGGAGTCCCGATCGACACAGTAGAATCTTGTGAAGGTGTGCATCGACCTCCACGTAGCAGCCCTGCAGATGTCCAGCAGGGGCACACCAGACAGGAACGCTGTGGTAGCAGCGATCGCTCTGGTCGAATGGGCTCTCGGACGGCCGGGCAGCGGTCGGTTTGCCAACCGGTGATAATGCAGGCGGAGAGCCAGATGGAAATGGAAGTCTTCGAGAGAGCCTTTCCTTGATTCACAGACCCACAGTTCTCAAACAGTTGTGACATCTTCCGAAAACTTGTGTGGTCTTAGAACTTCAGCGCTCTAGCTACATCCATCGAGTGCAAAGTCCTCTCGGCCGGCGTTGAAGGCGACGGAAAGAAAACTGGTAACACCAAGGGCTCGTTGAGGTGGAAATCCTTGGGCATGAAGGAGGGGTGCGTCCTCAGCACCACCCGCGTGTCATGAAAAGTCAAGTATGGAGGCTTGCAAGATAGGGCCTGAATCTCTCCCACTCATCGTGCAGAGATGATAGCCATGACAGGAACTTCAAAGGCGCCGAATGCATAGGCTCAAATGGGCCCCCCCCCCCCATGAGCCTGGTCAGCACCACATTAAGTCCCCACGCCGGGGCAGGGGCCTTCACCGGCGGTTATGATCGGAATAGCCCCTTCATAAATTCCTTTACCAGGCGATGAGACCACAAGGACGCCCGTCCTGTAGTCCTGGTATATCGGGAGATGGCAGCCAGATGAACAAGTTACTTTCTTACCTGGTAACGTTCTTTCGATGGGATGGTCCGACGACGTATTCCATATCTATGACAGGTAATGTCCACAGCTGTGCTGCTTCGGAAAATCTTTGGCGTCTGCGTCCACGTCACCTGATGTGATAAGTAGGACGCACAACACCCATAGCCTCAGTTATAGTTTTTCCCCAGAACGTGTGCCACCAGTTTACTGCTAGTCAGACACACAAGGCCTTGCGGAACGCAAGCTGCAATCGCAAAAGAAATTCTGCAGCGGGGAAGGCAGGGAGGGAGCGATATGGAATACGGCGTCGGACCCAGGTAAGAAAGTAACTTTTTCTTCGAGGGGATTGGGTCCTCCGACGTATTCCATATCTATGACAGACTCCCAAAGCAGTACCAAGCAAGGAGGTGGGAAAGAATTTAGAATACAAATTTAGCATGCCCAATCAAATTGCAGAATAGAGAACTGTCTTGCCAAAGGCCAGATCTTGCCCTCTGATGGAATTGAGGGAGTAGTGAGGTACAAGTATGTACTGAAGCCCAGGTGGCTGCATCACAGATGTGACGAATAGGAACTCCCCTCTACAGGGCAGCCACTCCGACCTGGTAGAATGGGCCCGCAAGCCAGCCAGAGGATCCTTACCCGCCAAGCGGTAACACTCAGATAGCTAAAATAATCCAACAAGACAGTCTGTTTCATCACAGCTTGTCCCAAACGCTTTCCAGCATAACCAATGAAAAGTTGATCGTCCACTCTGACCCGGGACATGCACGAAATATAAAAGGTCAACGCTCTCCTAGGATCAAGCCTATGGAGCCTCTCCTCTTCCTTACCAGGATGTGGAGGATAGAATGCCAGAAGAACAACCTTCTGGCTCAAATGAAATCCAAAACCACCTTCGGAAGAAAAGAAGGACGAACTCTAAGGACAACCCTGTCCTTATGAAACACAGTGAAGGGTGGCTTAACTGAAAGTGCCGGTAACTCACTCACTCTGTGAGCGGAAGTAACCGCAACCAAAAACACAGTTTTCAGAGTTAACAGCTTCAAAGGGCAAGAATGTAAAGGCTCAAACAGAGCACCCATAAGAAACTGAACAAGGTTCAAATCCCAACCTGGCACCAGAAAAGGTGACGGAGGAAACACATTAGTGAGCCCTTTCAAAAACTGCGAAATTAAAAGGAATCTTAAAGTAGGAACACTCTTCAGACGAGCACTTAAATATGGACAGTGCCGCCAGGTAACCTTTAATGGTCCCCACTTGCAAGCCACTATGGGCCAAAGAAAGCAAAAAAAGACAGAACCATGGGAATGTCACATTCAAAAAGATCCACATTCTTAACTCTGCACCAGTCGCAGAACTTTCTCCAACGGTACAGACAGTTGCCAGCCGCCTGGCCGAGAGCAACACCTCCATCACGTCTTCAGGGAGGTCCCAATCCTTATACCTCAACCTTTCAGAAGCCAAGCGCGAAGATTGAAGGATCTGACCTCTGGATGGAGAACCTGACCTCCCCCTCCCCTCCCCACCCACCCCCTCCCGCAAGAGCAGATCGTCTCGGTAGGGAAGACGACGTGGAGGGCAGATGGACAAGTCGAGAAGGTCCGGGTACCACGTCCTCTGGGCCCACGCCGGAGCAATGAGGATCATCCGGGAACCAAACCTCTAACCTCCTCAGTACTTGCGGGATGACGGGGACTGAGGGGAACGCGTCCAGCAGTGGGAATGACCACTCCACCACAAACGCGTCTCCTAAGGCTCCTTTTGGAGGAAATTCCCGCAAGCAAAACCTTTCGCACTTCCAGTTGACACTGAAGGCGAAGAGATCCACTTGAAGGGCCCCCCAAAGGACGAAGATCTCCAGGAGAATCTCCTAAGCCAGCTCCCACTCGTGAGAGATCGTGCTCTGCCTGCTCAGAGCGTCCGCCGTCTCGTTGTAGTCTCCGGCCAGATGAACAGCCGAGATCGAAACTTCCTGCTGGATGGCCCAGAACTCGAGCTGCATCGCCTCCCTGCACAGCGGAAGTGACCCTCCACCACCCCCTTTTTGTTGAGGTAGTGCATGGCCACCGTGTTGTCCGTTAGAATCAGGACAGTCCTTCCACGCACAGTCAGCAAAAGCCTTCAGGGCTAGCCTGACGGCCCTCCGCTCCAACAGATTGATATGGAGTCTGGACTCCGACGGAGACCAACGACCGCTGACTGTCAACTCTTTGGCATGAGTTCCCCATCCCGTGAGGGATGCGTCCGTCACGATCGTTACCTCCGGCCAGGGCAGCCAAAATGGGCCCCCCCCCCCCCTTCAGATTGCCTTCGACGGCCCACCACAGAAGGTCCTGGGCGGCACCTGAACAGGCTCCGACAGCCTGCCAGAGGACAGACCACTGGAGCTGGAGTGCCCACTGCAAAGATCTCATCCGCAGACAAGCCTCTGGCACCAGAAGAATGCAGGATGCCATGAGGCCGAGCAGTCTCAAGAACTCGGACGCTGGGAGATCCTGGGCAAATTGAAATTTTTACACCATCTGCTGAATGTGAAGAGCCCTCACCTGGGGAGGAAAACACTGCCCCAGGGATGTGTCGAGCACTGCTCCGATGTACTGGAGCCGCTGCGTTGGTGTCAAATGGAACTTTTTTAAATTGAGGGAGAAGCCCAGCCTGTGAAGGGAGTGGCAGATGACGGACAGATGATACAGGACTTGCTCGGGAGAGCTCCTCCTGATCAACCAATCGTCCAGTTAGGGGTAGACGTGAATCCCCCCCACCTTTCCTGAGATGCGCTGCCACCACCACCATGAGCTTGGTGAAAATCCTCAGGGCGGAGGTCAATCCGAACGGCAGGACCCGAAACTGAAAGTACGAATCGCCAACCGCGAACCTCAGGTACTTCTTGTGCCTGGGATGAATCGGCACATGGAAGTAAGCATCCTTGAGGTCGAGAGACACCAACCAGTCCTGAAGTTGAAGGGCCTGGAGGACTTGAGAAAGAGTCACCATCTTGAACTTGTCCTTCCGCAGGAGTTTGTTCAAACCGCACAAGTCCATGATGGGTCTCAATCCCCCGTCTTTGTTCAAAATCAAAAAAATAAGGGAATACCATCCCTTGTTCCTCTCCGCTACAGGCACCAGTTCTATGGCGCCTTTCTCCAGCAGGGCTTGAATTTCCTGCGCAAGGAGCGGATCCGGACTCTTCAAAAGAGAAGTTCCCTGGTGGATTGTCGTGAGGCTTCTGCCGAAAAGGAAGACCGTAGCCGTGGGTTATGATCTCCAGAACCCACACATCCGAAGTAATGGCTTGCCACTCTACAAGATGCTGCGCCAGCCTTCCCCCAACCGGCGAACCATGGGACCTGGCCAGCGGATGCGGCGTTGCCTGAGGGCAAAGAGGCAACTGCCCAAGCGGCCTTGGCACCTCGAGTACCTTTGTTTCCACCTCTGGCACTTTACGATGGCCTCTTTGACTGCTAGCTCCCCTCGCTTTACTGAAGGAGTAATAGCGAAAGGAACCTCCCCTCCATTGCTGTCCCCTAGGACGAAAAGGTGGCGGTTGGCAAACTGCAGCGCCCAACGACTTCACTGCAGCTTTGGAGGTCTGCAACTTCTCAAGGCTCTCGTCAGCCTTGCTGCCAAAAAGGTGTTCACCGTCAAAGGGCATGTTGAGGAGCCGGGACTGCACACCAGGAGCGAACCCAGACTTCCGCAACCACGCAAACCTGCGCATTATGGTGCTCGCCGCCGTGGACCAGCTGACACAATCTGCCACGTCCAAACCCGACTGAACGGCCTCACACATGGCATCCTTGCCATCCTGAACCATAGCAAGGAAACCATCCGTTTTGTCCCCTTCGGGAATATGTTCAGCCGCTAATGCAACACAGTTCCACAGAGTGTGTGGAACGAGTCAAGGCACATGTGGAGTTGGCCGCCTGAAGCGTCATACCCCCTGAAGAAAACACTTTCTACGCCCAGCCGTCAAAATGTTTGTCGTCCCTATCCAGAGGGATGGTAGGATACGACGCCTGCTTTGCCGGGGCCGTAGCCCCCTGCACCACCAAACTCTCCGGAGTGGGGTGCCTGGACAAGTAGCAGGGGTCGCTACTGGCTGGACGGTATTTTCACGACAAAGACTTGCCCACTGCCGGGGACACTCTCTGGAGCAGTCCAAGCCGCCGCCGTTCTCTGCAGAGCCATATGAAACGGCAAAACCGGGCCAGTGGGGGGAGAAGGGGACCGAGATCAAGGATGTCTGAGATCATCCTGAACGAACTCCCCTGGGGGAGCTAACCAACCCAAGTACTCAGTGACCCAAGACATAAGGCGCCGATATGAAGAATCGGCATGAGTGCCAGGCTCCGGCCTACAAAACTCCACCTCCGGAGAGGTGTCCAGTCCACTGGCATCATGCAGTGACTGCCTCAGGTCATCAAACTGGCTATGACCCGCGATAAGCTCATCTGGTACCAGAACCAAGCCGTTAGAGCCTTCATCGCCCTCTGAAATGTACTCCAGGCAGGGAGAAACCTCTGGGAACCAAAGCAGTGCCTGACCTTAGCCAGAGCCTTTCTAGGGGCAAACCCCGTGCCACAGGGCCCCTCCGACACCACCACCTCGAAAGGCGTCAAGGGCGCCGAACGAGTCGGCGGACAGAAAAGGCGTCGATGCTGAGCAAATCGGCGTCGACTGCAGCGCCGCCAGCATCGTCACAGGCCTCGAAGCCAGAGCTCTGATCGTGTCTCGACGACCTAGGCGCCGACGACCCCCTCGGAGGTGGAGCCTCGAGAGAAATCCTCAAGCGCGTCGAGGACCGGGACCTGGAACGGGCATGGCGAGAACGGCTACCCTTGTCCGAGCAGGACCTCTCCCGCGAGCAGTGCCGACCACCCGAGCCCAAAGGCGTACGAGCGGTGTCTCTCGACCGGTGCCAACCGACCCCACTCGGAGGCGCGGATGGACCAGTGCCCTGCGATTCAAGAATCGCTAGCATCTGCTTCCCGAAGGAAGCTCATTCCTACGGTGTCGCTTGCATGGAGAGATAAGCGACCTGCCGACGGGCGGAGTCCTCGGAAGAGGACAGGGAAGACGACCGATGCCGGCGCTTCCGGGAATGCCTCGAAGAGGCAGAGGAGTGGCGAGACCGACTCCTGGAACGAGACCCACTGGACTTCCGATGATGACACGGAGAGTCGCCCCTCGAGTCATCCGTCGAAAGCCCCGCAGACCTCGTCATCCGAGGCTTAGACACCCAGCCTACCGACAGCTTCTTGTGTTCCCGCAAGGCCTTTGTCGTGAGCGACTGGCAGTCGACAGTCTTCCCCATCGGGGGCATCCCCGAGGCAGGCGTTGTGCGAGTCCGTGACCGACATCTTGGACCCACAGTCCCCGCATTTCTTGAAGCCCGAACGCGGGGTTGAAGATGAAGTAGACATCGCCACGAACAGGTCTTCACAAAAAAAATCAACGAACCGAGAATTGAAAACAGCAAACTCCAACGAGTCGAGGCGTACCGAGATTCACGAAGCCAACACGTTCACAGAAAAAACGGAACTGAGGCCATGGCGTCGTGCATCCTACTTATCTCATCGGGTGACGTCGGATAGGGCTGGGGATCTGGTGCCCCCCCTGCTTCCGTATGTAGAACATCGTGGTGTTGTCGGTGAAGATCCTCACCACTTTGTCCTTGAGGGACGGGAGGAACGACTTGAGCGCCCAGAACACTGCACGGAGCTCCAAGATGTTGATGTGAAGAGACCTCTCCTCCGGGAGCCAAAGGCCTCTTGTATGGAGATCTCGGGTGTGGGCTCCCAACACGCCAAGATAGGCGTCCGTAGTCACCGTCTCCTGAAACGCCAGGGTTTGAAAGTCTGTGCCCGTCGTGAGGTAAACCTGGGTGCCCCACCATAGGATCGCCCGACGGAACTCCTTGTCGAGGGGGATCCTGTCCTCGAAGCAGCCCCCCGCCTGAAACCAGCGGGCATCAAGGAACTCCTGCAGCGGACACATCCGAAGTCTGCAGAGGGGTACAAGGTAGATGCATGAGGACATCATCCCGAGAAGGGACTTGATGGACCTCACCCTGGCCACGTCCGTGGCTAACAGTCGCCGTACCTTGCCCAGGATGGTATTGGTCCTCTCCTCTGAAGGGGAGGCCAATTGCTCCACTGTATCGAGCTTCGCCCCCAAAAACAGTGCTACTTGTGATGGAACCAGGTGGGATTTGGGATAGATGGAGAACCCCAGCTCCGTGAGCAACCGGCCGGTCCTCGTCGTATGATCGACGGCGTGTTCCCTTGACCTTGCCCGGATTAGCCAGTCGTCCAAGTAGGGGTAGACTTGGATCCCCTGCAGCCGCGCTGCCAGGCACTTGGTGAAAACCCTGGGTGCCGACTTTAATCCGAGCGGTAGGGCTCTGAATTGGTAGTGGCGTCCTTGAACCACGAACCCGAGGAACTTCCTGTGCCTTCTTAGAATGGGGATGTGGAAGTAAGCATCCTCCAGGTCCAGCGACGATAGGAAGTCGCCTTCCTCCAGCTGTCCCAGCACATGCTGGAGGGTGACCATCCTGAATTTCTGTGCCTTGATGTACCCGTTTAAGCGGCACAGGTCCAGGATGGGGCGCCGACCGTCTGTCTTCTTCCTGATGAGGAAGTACCTTGCGTACACTCCGGAGCCCCGGAGCCTTCTGGTGACGAGCTCGATGGCACCTTTCTTGAGCATCGCCCTTACCTCCACAGCAGTTGAGGGAACGTGATTTTCCTTCATGGCCATGGGAGGAATGCAAGGGCACTTCTTTTGGAATTCCAGCGAGTGCCCGTTGGCCAGGGTGTCCAACACCCAACGGTCGGTGGAGATGGATTCCCACACGCCGACAAACTTAGTCAGCCGGCCTCCCACCGGGGTGCTTCGGTGGGGGCCCGACAACACGGCCGGGTCATTCTTGCTTGGAGGCAGCCGTGCCTCCTTGGCGACGATGGCGGGAACCCCCTTGTTTGCCGCGACCTCTGTAGGCCTCCTGGGAAGAGGAGCAGGCCGCCTGGCGGTAGGTGGAGGAGCCACCGCTGGATCCTTTGGAGGCACCCTGTCTGCCTCCAGAGCTCCGAAAGGGCCGTCACTGCTGAAGCACCCCAAGGGCCCGGGCCGTTGCCGAGTCGGTCTTGATGGCCTGTAGAGACTCATCCACTGCCTTACCAAAGAGGTTGTTGCCGTTGAACGCACATGTCCAACACTCTGGTCTGGGCGTCCTGGCGAAAGTCTGTCGCCTTGAGCCATCCTCATCGTCGGAGGCAAACTCCATTGCCCAGTTGGTGAAATCCGGTATCGCCCTCCTGCAGAATCTCTACTAGGGCCTCCGCCCTTGTCATCCGGCAGGAAATCTAGTAGGGGAGCCATCTTGAACCAGAGCTCCCTGTCGTAGCGGGCAACGATCGCTAAGGCATTGGCCTCCTTAATCGTCGTCGCCGCCGACGAGATGACTCGTCGTCCCATAGATTCCAACTTTTTACCCTCGCTGTCCGGCGGGGAGGTGGAAGTTGAAGCCTCCGCGCCCACTACCTTCTTAGCCGCTGCCGAGACAACCGAGTCCGGCGTGGGCTGGGCCCTGGGGCACAAGGGGGCGGCATCATAACTGTCCCCCTTGGCGGGTGTCGTGGCAGGGTTCTTGAGGACAGCAAGCCCCTCGTCCCAGATGTCGTCGAGTAAAGGCACTGCGAGGACAGTCTTCCTCTTAGCCTCTCGTCGCTGGTACAGAAACCCCTCCTTTTTCTGTTCTTCAGGGCAGAGCTGGAAGAGCTCGGATGCTCTGCTTATCATGGCGTGAAAGAGCCGACCTCGTCGGCTGGGGAAGCCCGCGGGGGAGGGGACGACTGGATGTCCGCTGTGTCATCGCCACCGTCTGTCCCTGTATGCGTCGCCGTATCCTCTCCCGGTGAGGGGGGATGAGGGGTCCGCCGGTCTCGCAGGCACAAAGGGTGGACTCTCCTCCGCTTGTTCGGAGGGCTTCCCGACGGGCCTGGTTCTGGCTCCTGTCGGGGTGCGTGGTAATCTCGTCCTTATCTCAGTACATAGGGATTAGATTGCCAACAAAATGGCCGCCGTGCTATCCTGGGGCTCGGGCAATTGCTGCGACGGAATGGCAGTTCTCGTGGGCCCTGTTCGTCGTCCACATCGATCACGTCAGTAGGGGCCGTCCCCTGGGATCGAACCTCTCGTTGAGGCCCCCCTCGGTCTCCACCAGTGCCTCCTCAGAGGCTGATTCCGAGTCTGTAACGGGGTCACAGAGACCACTTCGGTAGAGGCCTTAGCCAGGTGGATCAAGGCCCTCACCACCTTAGGTGCTTCCTGGGCCTTCCCCTTGGGGGTGGGGGTCAACACCTCGCTCCCCCTTCGAGATCGACCGGGTCCGCTCCAGCGGCCTACCCGGGTTCTCGGACTTCCTCTTCCGGCCCAGAGCGCTGGCTCGTGGTCGAATGTGCCAGGGGAGTAGCGCCCTGCTTGGCAACCGAAGAGCCCGACCTTTCGGCGCTCCTGGAGCCCACGGACTTGCGGTGCTTGGCCTTCTGTTGGGCCCCCGTCGCCAGAGCGCCCTCAAAGGACTTAGAAGCCCGCTCACACTTCTTCTTTGCCTTCTCACTTGCTGTACCCTTCTCCAGCCAGGTGGCGAGGCGGGAACGATGTTTAGTCCGTTCCGGAAGGTTCTCGCAGAACGCACAGTCTTGTCCCCATGGAGGCAGTAGAGACATCGCGAATGCTCATCCTCCTTGAAAACATTATATAATCTGCATCCAGGGCAGTTCCTGAACAGCTTGGATCCGGGTGTCGAGCTCCCTTTGTCCTGGGCCATGTCTTGAGGTAGGCCGCAGATCTTCCGGAATCCGCCAAGAAGTGTAAACTCGACGAAAACATCACCCTTGAGGGACGTAGAAGAATTCTGAAACGGGTCCCTGTTATCGGAAGCAGAAACAGTGGAGCTTGAGGCTCGATTAAGCCAAAAAAATGAGAAATTCTCCTGAAAAAAATTTGAAAACGCAGTAAAAAAACTTGAGGGCTAAACACGAGGACTCCCAACACTTGAGCGTGCAGTAAAAATCTGAGGATCGCTGCCACGGGCGGGGCTTAGGGAGAGGGCAGTCATTGGCTGGGGGCAGTATGACCCAGAGATCAGTGATTGGATACTACTAAGAAAGACAGATCAGAAACGATACTGACTGATTCTCTTTACCGAGGATTCCCAGCCTGACGGGGAATATTCATGAGCATGTGAATCCATGCCAGACCCCATGCTGGAGAAAGGTACTTTCCCTTGCCTTAAATTGTACGAACTGTAACAATATCATAGGCAAAACAATCTCTCACCCTCAAACAGGACAAAAAAATAAAATCAGGGACTTTGCAACCAGCCTCTCAACAGGAATTATCTACTTGTTAAAATGTCCTTGTGGAATATTATATATAGGTCAAACAACGAGACCAGTAAAAGTAAGATGGTCTGAGCACAAGTGTGACGCTCACCTGACTCCCACGGAGGCGCTGGCCTGGTTCGCGCTGCTGTGACCTCTAAGGTGATGCGCAGGGTTCAGAAGACAGACTGGACCGGGCCCCCAAATCTGGCTCGCAGAAGTATCCTTCTGTAGGCGAAAATAGGGGATTAACTGTCTGCGGGGTAATGCAATCAGCCTCCCACTTTCCCCTCTCACCCTCCTCGAAACCCTTCTGTGATTCCTCGTAGCGTCTCACCTTAGGGTCTGGAAGGACGAGCTCTCCATCCTGCTTCTGATACAGGGGCGCGTTGGTATCCAGTTACTTCACTGAATTTTTGGATTGGTGAGAACCAAACTTGCTTGGCTTCCAGGTAAGTTTTTTTTTGATAAGAGGTTCCCCTTGTGTCCATGCATTAATGTACTAATGCTAGTGTCTTTTTCCCCATAGGGGCCGGGGTACGGAATGCCGGGGAACAGGCACCGACCGGAGATGAGAGGTGAAATCCTTGTAGAAATCAGTTAAGTCTTTAATGAGCGTTTTTTGGTAATGTCTTTTCATTCGCTCATTAACGTTGATGTCTCTTTTTCCCCCTTAGGGGCCGGGGTCCGGAAATGCCAGGATGCGGCGCGGACCCGAAATGAAGAGGGACTGAATCAACAGGTCTTACATGGAAATTTAGCTTTCCTTATTCCCTTCTCTCTCACCTTTTGTTCTGGTCTTTTTCTCCCTAGGCGCTGGGGGCGTGACTGCGAATCCGGATGATCACTGCTGAACATGGAGGCGCCCTGTAAAGGTGAGTGGAATGCGGCGCCGCAGCGATCGACGCAATGAGCTTTTAAATAAAAGTCTTCCTTTTCAGGATTGTCGGCGAGATGTCTCCGGGATGCGGAATTTAGCAGGTAAGGACTTTTCCTTCTTCTGTTCTCTTCTTCTCTTCCTTTGCAGGTGATCCAGGATGCTGGCAGGCGTGGCAGAAGTCAGGATGCAGGAGCAGACACGGTGAGCGTCCAGCTGCTAGATGCAGAACACGAAGCACGTGTGGCTGTTCGGGTGGGGTTTAAATAGCCTTGGAAGAAGTTCCAGGTATGTATCCTTCCTCCAATCAGGTATGTAACCTTCCCCGACCACACCCGGATGGTAAATTAGTCCCACAGGTAAAGTAGTTCCTTTCAAACCTCAAGGAGGCCGGGATCCTGCAGCATGGTCTGCATCAGGTAAGTGCACCCAAGCACTCCCATAATGAGCCTGGCGCCTATGGCGCCAGGACTGATGTCTTTTATGAGCCTGGCACCATAGGCACCAGGACACTGTCCAAAGGGCCACTATATGGGGTTGCTGGGTCCTTCCTTGGGGACTGGATGTCCGCTTTCAGGGACGCAGGGCTTGAACCGGCTCCCCGGGAGCGGGCATCGTGACAACAAGTCTACCATCAGGTGTAAGAACCTGAGGTCACCAGTGGTAAGACACTATCGAACACCAACACACAACTTCACAATTTAAATTCCAAGTTGTAGAAATTGTGAAACTACCTCATAGGGGAGGTAACTACCAAACTCGCCTATCTCAACGAGAGAAATACTGGATCCACACATTGATTACCCTACAGCCCAAGGGTTTGAATGAAGAATTCTTTATGAGTCGCTTTCTATGAAACAATGCCAAATACAACATTGCGGTTTACCACCATACCTTGATTGGAGGCATACTTTACTTAGTTTGCCTTTATCAAATTAATGCAATCATGATTATTTTCCATGCGATCAAAATACAATCTATGATCAACCTGCACGTCTATAGAAAGAACCTGTTTTTAAAATTGTCCTGTAAATATTTTTATCATGTTTTCCCAAGTTTATCACTCTGAAATTTACATGCTGGTGTCAAGTTTGCACACTACACACTTAACCGGAAGGATCTGTAGCATGATTGTTTGCATCTTTCAGTTCTCAAAATGTTTAGACCATCTCTAATGGATGCCCGTACTTGAACACATACATCCAACACAGATATACCCGTCTAATGCTCTGCTCATGCTCTTTATAGGCATGAGACCTACCATGTACTAGGATCATTTCCTGTGCAATGTATTTCTCTCCATGGGTGTCCACATAAGTTAATCAATTTGTCAAATCCTCCAATATTGTCGTCATACTGTACATCTGATTGTTATACAGAATGGTAGGATGTGATGCGGTGGTTCATAGCAAGCCATTAAGCCCCACGATATCACAAATTTTAAATCACATCCACTCTCACCACCCCTGCTCTCTCCCCGTACCCATTGATTTTTCACCATGTTCCCAGTGCTCTTCATCTCCCTATGGGCACCTTGCTCCTGCATTAATAACATTGTACTGACATTTATTCGAGCATTACAGGGACCCTTTGATCTCTCACTTGATACAATATCTAGACCAGGGGTGCACAACTGATTTTGACAGAGGGACGAAAGTACCTTACATGAGGGCTATAGTGGGCCGAAAAGTAAATGTGGGCGGGGCTGTAGGCGGGGCGTGGCAGGAGGCTTTTTAAACCCCCAATTTCTACTAAACACATGGAAAAATAATGTTTTTGAGGGGTAACGATTTTTATTTGCATTTCAAACTTACATTTTGTACTACACATTTTCCATTGTTATAATTTATTTCTATTTAGTTATTGTATCTCGCATGTTTAGTTAACTTATATATATTTTATTGACCCTAGATTGGACATGCCGTCATTTTGGACTGCTACAGTTTGCTATTTGGGTTGCCCAAGAGGAGTATGGCCTTCATTAATTTAGTTATTGTATCTCGCATGTTTAGTTAACTTATATATATTTTATTGACCCTAGATTGGACATGCCGTCATTTTGGACTGCTACAGTTTGCTATTTGGGTTGCCCAAGAGGAGTATGGCCTTCATTGAGTCAGGTTTCCTCAAAAAGCCAAAGATGAACATCTCCCAACTGTGCCTGTTTTAGCTTTATTATTGGGTTCACTCTTGGAGTGCAACACTATGCCCCATGTCCCTCACCCCCAACCAAACACTATGCCCCTTGGCCCCCTCACCCCCAACCAAACACTATGCCCGATGGCCCCCTCACCCCCAACCAAACACTATGCCCCATGGCACCCACACCCCCAACCAAACATTATGCCCCATGGCACCCTCACCCCCAACCAAACATTATGCCCCATGGCACCCTCACCCCCAACCAAACACTATGCCCCATGGCACCCTCACCCCCCAACCAAACACTATGCCCCATGGCACCCTCACCCCCCAACCAAACACTATGCCCCATGGAACCCTCACCCCCCCAACCAAACACTATGCCCCATTGCACCCTCACCCCCCAACCAAACACTATGCCCCATGGCCCCCTCACCCCCAACCAAACACTATGCCCCATGTCCCTCACCCCCAACCAAACACTATGCTCCATGGCCCCCTCACCCCCAACCAAACACTATGCCCCATGGCCCCCTCACCCCCCAACCAAACACTATGCCCCATGGCACCCTCACCCCCAACCAAACACTATGCTCCATGGCCCCCTCACCCCCAACCAAACGCCATGCTCCATGGGCCCCTCACCCCCAAACATGCACCCATACAGACCCAAACCCCCACCTCCCCCCCCCCCCCCCAACTCCAAACCCCCACCCCCCAAATCAGCACACACACAAGCACCCAACCAGACCCGAACCCCCAACTCAGCACACTCTCAAACATGCACCCATACAGACCCGAACCCCCCACCCCCAACTCAGCACACTCTCAAACATGCACCCATACAGACCTGAACCCCCCACCCCAACTCCAAATCCCCACCCCCCAAATCAGCACACACACAAGCACCCAACCAGACCCGAACCCCCACCCCCAACTCAGCACACTCAAACATACAGACCCAAACCCCCCCCCCCCCCCAACTCAGCACACACACAAACATGCACCCATACAGACCCGAACCCCCACCCCCCCCCCCCCAACTCCAAACCCCCACCCCCCAAATCAGCACACACAAGCACCCAACCAGACCCCCACCCCCCAACTCAGCACACTCAAACATGCACCCATACAGACCCGAATGGCCGCCCTCCATTAGGAAAGTCTTTGTTGTCTTCCGGGCCGGACAAAAGAGCATGGCGGGCCGCAACTGGCCCGCGGGCCGTATGTTGTGCACCCATGATCTAGACCATCCCATTGGTTATATATCCCGACCTTTTTTTCATGATTGCTTTGGGGGCATCTTGCTCCCATTTATATTACATATCCCATTGAGGTTCACAGGGATCCTTCCATCCCTACCATGTATGCTTGGTAGCACATTGAGACCCTGTCCCCCCTGGGCTAGCCCATACCGTCGCCATTCCAAGATGGAGGCCACTTTTACACACATCGGCTTTAGCGCTGTCGTTTAGGTTGATGCCCATTTTCTTTTTCCTACATGGCGGCTTCAATCTAGCGTGGATCATTCCCTAGGTAACGACCGCACGTTGACCCGGTCCGCCGCACTCCACCTTCTTACTCCGTGCCCCACGGCTTTGCAAGGTAAGCGATTGTAGTCTCCCTGCCCTCCACACATAGCATTTACACATAGTATGTCCCACTTAGCGTCTTCATTTCTGGCAACATCTAGGTGAGGTTACAGCAGACCCCCTAACATTGAATCTTCCTACCTGCTCGGCTACCAAAGCACACGCGGCGGTCTCCAAGGCAACGCTTCCGCAACATGATTTTTTGACATTAGAAGTCTTTACACAGAGGTATTCCAGTAATGTACTTTCTAACAATTGACCTATCGTTTTATTTCTACTGTTATTCCCTGACTTGTCGTCTTTATACACACAGACTTGTGTGGATCCATGTGTTAAGGATCTTATGCCATAACAGAGATTCGCTATCTTTGTTAAGACTTCTTGTTAATTTTTTTCTCCACATGATTTCAAGACCATTTCCTCCCCACATCCCTGTGATGAGGTAATGGATGCCATTTATAAATGGTTTCCCCCTGATACTTGTGCTTTCTATATGAATACCAGGCTAATCCTTGGTTTTGATATATTTCCATGGCATTTTCCTTAAACATAATAGATCTTTGACAGATTTTTACAGTTGGTTAATTCATCTCTGACAATCTTATCCATAGCTCTGATGCTTGAGTTGCCCTATCTGGCAATACCTGCCTCCCTCTGGATTACTTTACGTGATATTATACCATTTTCTCATAACCTTCCTTGTCCGGAGAGTCCTGGCTCTCTTGATACCTCGCCCATACATACGAAGACCCACAGCATAGAGGCGTGGACCATCAGATCGTTTAACAGAGAGTTTTAGATACTCTCCACCCTGCTTGCAATCCCCTTGAACCCTCTTATTTTCACTTCACCCTTGCACTTCTATCCCACCTCCCTCTTGAAACCTAGACACAATTACCTGATAACTTCACGACGAATCTTACCTCTGAATCCAGAGCCTATATATCATTTCCCGGGTGTTTCTCTAGACATCTCTGCCTTAGAAACTGAGTTATCGTTCAATTGCTGAATCTATCATTCTTGAGTCTTTGCCACCTTGATTGGGTGCACTGGTTCCTTGATTATGACTCCTGCACGAGTAGACTTCCTGATATCACTGGATATACTTTGCTCCACACTTTGGCTCAATCGCTCTGCTCTTCACCATCGACTGAGCATCTTATCTACACTGTTGGAACATCGACTTACTGACATCGCAATGCTTTTTTCCCCGTTTTCTTAAATTGTTAAATACAGTCCAATTAGGCCCTTTGAAGAAGAGGAATCCCTCAAAACGTGTCAGCTACTTAATAATAAGGCATCACTATTTGCATCATTTTGGCTTCTTTGCATTGCAAAATGTTAATTGTAACAAATTTTTCTTTTTAATTATGAGTGCCTTTGGGCAACTTATTCTCTCATGTCAAATAAATTGTTATTTTCTAATCTACATAACATTGATATGCCTATTTGTTTGAACGCCTTCTGTGGCATCTGTAATTAGTATGCAGGGGACAGGAGGTCCTCTTTCCTTTTTCTTGACCGATTTAGGCTTTGTCAAGGCCTTTTTTCCTCCCCAGCACCTTCAAACCAGCATTTGCGGATTGAGTTCTACATATTGAAGTTTGCATTTATCCTCACTAGGTGTGCACCACATCTTCCCTTTAGGTAGCCCCCACACCGTTTGTTTTAGATTGAGACCCTCAGCACTGCCAAACGGGGGGGGGGGGGGCGTCTGCCGACCATAGTGGATTCTTGATCTAGGCTCGGGCTCCCCTGGCTCATTTTATGACGAAACGTACTGCAAGGGGAGACCCTGGACTCCCTAATCAAGGACTCTGTCTAGCCCTCTGCTCAACTTCAACTGTTCATGCAGGCTCTACCCTTGAGTAGCCTTGTACCCAAAACGCGTTGTCTAGTGTAGACCTCTTCTACCACTATACAGGACTCTCGAATTTAACTTCTGCGTGGCCTTGTTCTCAAATTGCACTGTTGGTGTAGGCCTCTCTCCCACTATACAGGGCCCACGATTCTACAGTACGTATATCTCACACCACTAGCGTGGACACAGGCCACAGGCACGGCCAAGCACCCATGCATGATAGAATACAAACACATAGCTGTCCAGACAATCTCCTGATGTACCTCAACACCTCTATTCACTAGCATGCGGTGACCACCACCCAAAAGGAAACTGGTAGAGCTGAACCACATGAACTCTCAACAATAACAATCTCCAACCCTCAACAGCACCCACCTATGTCTCCGATTTCTCACGGGCTGCTTAGTCAAGCCTTGCCAGCCACCCAAGTCCTAG
Organism: Ambystoma mexicanum; assembly: GCF_040938575.1. NCBI lineage: Eukaryota > Metazoa > Chordata > Amphibia > Caudata > Ambystomatidae > Ambystoma > Ambystoma mexicanum. The sequence continues at coordinate 639,654,057 of NC_090925.1, forward strand.
AACAGCAACATGCACACACGCATCCCCTAAACCTTTCCCTAGAATTCTCCACCGGCAGACTACGGTCACCAAGGGTGTTCAAGGAAAAAGCGCATTGAGGCCACACAAGTGGGGAAAGAGCACTATATAAATAAAATACAATGCAGAACTGCCCTGGTTGCACCCCTTCCTCCTGCACTTTACAACATAGCACTTGCACCATCTGAATGAGAATGCCTAGCAAGATAGTTTGTCTGGTCGTCCCTCAGTCTTCCCAGTCTTGTCGCACCTATAAACATGTACAGGTGTGTTATAAATATATCACAGCACTGGATGAACACAGAAGCTGAAACTGTTTGACTCCAAAGTTCTAGGCAAATACACCATGGTGACGGGGCACAAAGGGGCGATATGGACCAAAAGAAATACTTTCAGGTGAAGATATGCCCCGAGAGGAAGCCTCACCAAGCATGTTGCTCTTAGTATCTAAGGATCTCTCAGATAGGTCCAATACTCTCAGACATGGAGCACCATGCCTGGGCGGTTGTATCAAATGTTTTGAGGCCTTAGAACTGACAAACCACAGGATGACACCACAGCAAGAATCTTCTCAGCATCACAACTGTAGATAAGTGCTTGAGTAAGGTGGCAAGCCACACAGTACAGCCAAATACGATCAAGACACTATATAGTGAAGGGTGGGTCCCCAAAATCCAAAAAGAACTTCGAACAAGCTGTACTACATTTCCAATTTCCTACATATTATAGTAAGAGAATCAGAACAAAATCTAAATAAGAAAATACACATTGCTGTTGCCAGAAAACCCTGATCCACAAAGCATGGGACTTGCAGTCAGTAACCGATGTAAGCACAAGTAGATCAGCATGCACCTTTTAAAATCGGTTTATGTTGCTCCAGTCCCATAAGTATGGAAGAAAGTGGCCAGGATAAATGGCACAAGAAGCCCCAGTCCCAACTCACAGTGAAAGAGGGTTTTGCGGATGAGCATATTTAAGCACATGCACCCATGTTGCTTTTACTTCTGAAAATGAGTGCTGCGTTGCAGCAGGCTCTGGGGCCAGTCCACCACCCCTGAAGCCATTAGTATGGGATATTGGGGCAGGGTAATACAAATAGTCAGATACACTACCACTGGGGAAGTCTTCTCATACACCGAAAGTAACCAAATCAGCCTTGCAGGATATAGCAGCATTCATGATCACATTTTGCAGCAAAAAAATAAACTATTGTAGCTCTAGATTTTGCACTAATTATGCTTCAACAAAATAGTTCAGTTGCTACTGTAGAATTTCATGTCCAATATCCTTATAGTGCGCAAGTGCGCCGGGGTATTGAAAACATCCCAGAAAGGGAAATGCTTGGAAATGGGACTGATCCCATTTGCCTTTTAATTTCATAAGGCAATTGCCTTATGCAAATCAGAAATTTGCATAAGGCAATTGGGTTAAGTACAACATTTAGCCAATATTTCACTGCATTTAATACATGAAACATAAAAATGACCATTCACGCTATAAAAGGTACACAAATCACTAAACTGGATGGTCTGCAAATCATGTAGGCTTAGATCACAGGCACCAAGACAGTACAGTTACTTAAACAAGGCAGAGTAGACTCTCCGATGTGAGAGTCTAATGATACCATGCATGGACACAGACATTCAAGGTTCATAAAGAACAATGAAAAACAAAGTGAAAAGATGGTAGTCACAGACAAAGAGCCTGTGCCAACTATGCACACCTTTCAACTGCTCTTGACATACAAGAAAAGCCTGGGTCAGCACACCGATTTCAAGGCAGGTTATTCAGCGGTGGGGGAACAGGGGTGACAACATAAAACAATATAGGATTTAACAAACTCTTGAGGCACAATGGCCAACTATGTGCATGCGCTATGACAAACATGCCAAAGTAACCCTTGTGCAGATACATTTATTGAACTTAACACATTGCAGTGAAGAGAAAGACTGACACCAAACAAAAATGTTTGAAACGTTTCCCCTGCCACCATGTTTGATACGCCGATATTGTCTCACAGCAAACAATTCTAGCCTGTAGACATATCACCTCAAATGAGAATGGCTTGACAGATGGGGATGGAACCAAAGGACAGACACTAGAATGAAAATATGTACACCAGAAATTGAAGTGGCATTTTCAGACAATTTCCATTTATTCGGACATGCTAAAAAGGAATAAATTACACAGTTAAAGAATTACCAGCAATAAAAGTTTGTTTTCAGCTGGGTTGGAGTAGGAAGCCCCACCATGGACAGTTGCAGGTTGAACGCCTACTATTAAACACTGCCCACATAGCCAAGTCTTTGATCTCAATCGTAAGAACTGGGAAGCAAAACTTGTTTGAAAACCTTCCAACATCCACAGATCTGCCTGCAGGTGAGCCTATGCAACCACTTCTGGTGACAATGGCTGACAACACGAGGGCGCAGATGGTGGGGTCCCCCGCCCAAATTAATGCACCGGAAGGAGGAATCAGTGAAGGGGATGCAATTAACCAAACTATACCACCCCAAGAAACAAAGAAATTATAAAACATTTATTCAAATTAAAAAAAGAAAGGTTAAGATCAGAATAAAAAGAAAAATGTATGCACATGAAGAGCATTTCAAGTGGCTTTCAGAAAGCTGAAGAGTGGGGATTTTTTAAAGTAAAATTAACAAGGCTGAAAAATATTTCCTTACAGAAACAGGTGTCTAGTTTTAATAAACTTGTAAACAAACGAGGCTCATTAAAAAAATAAATCCCAGATCATGGATGTGTACAGTGCCTACATATCTAAGCAATTTACAAACAGGGTTTCAGCTGAAAGGTATCAACTACAATTTGTGACAAGTATGCTATAACTTCCTTTTGCACCCAGAACATAACAGAATTAATGCAGTCCTAGGATCGTGCAGTAGTCTGTTTTTCTCCCAAGTCTCAACTGTCAAGGCTGGCACGTCTTAACACAGGAAAAGCAGGCAGAGTTCCTTTGTACGCCTTAAAAACTGGAATCTTTGGTTGCTCACCATACCAGCTGGCTAAATTAAATGCCAAAAGAAGCCAACCTTGTTAAGAATGTTTTAAGTGTACAACTTGTCCAAAATAAAAAATTAACCCCATTGGGGCAACCGCGAGACGTGAATTGTTAGCGCCATCACCTGTTGCTGAAGACTGTTCATGCCATTCCTCCAACGTAATGAAATTTCTTAAGCTCTGTATAGTTCGAAAGGTTAACAAAAAAATTGGCAAAAGCACAATTTTCTCCACCACTGTCAACCATGTAGTCACTTTTTTCCACTTGAAAAAAGAAAAATGCAATAGAAAACTGGACACCATGTTTCACTAGCTCAGTAATATTCACAATTATTAACAGCGGATACAAGTCGGGCATGGCATCACGTGACACCACTTCCAGCCAGTTTATACTGAAATTAAGTTCTTTACACCAAGTAAATGGTTGCCCATAACTGGCAAGTGTACATTTGAACTAAAATTTCTAGGTTCATGGGAGTGAACAAGTCCTTCTCCAATCTTTGTTTCTGCGGTTCCACAAATGATCAGAAGCCTGCAAAAGAAAAGAAAACGTGATTTATTGGTGGCGAATAGCAAAGAGAAAGGGGGCACACAGCAACCCAACAAAACATTCAAACACAATAGCTAGTAAACAATGACGGGAATAAATGGAGAGAGCAACGTTCATTTTGAAAAGAGCCCAATTCAAACAGTTATCCTATCAGACTTAAGTTTGCCAGGGTGCAATGCTTTGGGGTTTGAAATAACAAGCCAGATAGGGAGTCCTGGCACATAGTTAATCCCAGCTATAGGGCTTACAATTCCAGCCCCAGACATGGTGGAGCACAAGACTGAATCACTTAAGTTGGCGGGACAGTAAATGAAGATCAAACCCTAACGAGTGAAATTGTCAGCGTAAAGTACATCTGCCTCAAATACCAATCAGATAAGATCATATGGCAAATACCCACACTAAGTAGCAGCTGTACCAAAGTGGGTACGGAACAACATGAGTCACAGCATTTACCAGTTGCTTAGCAGTTCCAATCCTTGAATAAGGACCAAACAAGGTTTCTGTAAAAATGTTGATAATTTAAAAACTAAACTGATAAAACTCCCGAAACATTTGACAATAGGTCTGCAGAGATGGTCGGTTTAAGTTTAGTATCATTTAGTAGACCAATATCTGTAGAAGGTGGTGGGGGTAGAGGGATGAGGAAGTGGGACAGGATGGCTCTGAGGATTGGAGAAAGGGAGAGCCCTTGCCTGCTAAAAGAAAACAGTTGAATGAATAGTGCATCAAATCCTCCCATCCCAATATGAAAAGGTTACGTGTTCGGAGCTTGCTTAGTCAAGCATGGCGGTCCAGAAAACTAGTTCTGGAAGATATAGGGCTCAAACAAGTGCTATGCAAAAGAACTACCATGGGAGCAAGCAAAAGGAAATACTCAAGGTAAGTAGCAGCCACAAGAAAATCTAAGCATTAAACAAGCACCTGCCAGTAGCACAATCCTAGAACGCACAGTTCAGGAAGTGGAGATAGCCACTAGTGTCCACACATACAATAAAGGCAAATAAAAACAAAACCTACAACCTAAAGGAAGACCTTGCAGTTAACATTAGGGAAAGGTTTAGATTTTAAGCCAAATTTGATTAAACTTTGAAGCATTGTATTCCATACAGCAGACTGACAAGTGCAAGGTGGTAGAAAATAAGCCTACCCAACAGAAAAATAGGCTCCAAGTCTTACATCAATTTGAATTTGTCTGGTCACTCTTAATACTCAACAGGTGGAATTGTTGACCAAGTTTGAAACTTCTTTGAGAGGCGTTAAAACTGATGTTACAGGGAATGAGGGTATGGGTTTACGTAAGGCGCATTCTGGTGTCCGGTTAAGGAGTAATCACAGGCACTGTTAAAGGATATTTGTACTGCACACCATCACCACCGGAGAGGTTTCCTTGGCGGATCTGAAAGGAAAGAGGGTGGGGTTGGAGGGAACCAACGGGATAAGTGCAAGAGAGCAGTAATGTGCCGTTGCCAGCTTCAGTTCGGTCTACACCGTTCACTGATCTTCGGGGATGCTTTCCGGTCGGTAGCTGCTGTGCAAAGCCATGCGTCGTTGGTTTTGGTGGTGTAGTGCAGTTTGTTGTGCTTGAGCGGCATATGCAGAGGGGTGAAATTGTTAGTGGGTTGGTTATTGGCCTCACTAGAAGTGATGTGTTAAATTTCCACGTTCTTTCTAGACATGGCATGTGAATGTCTCTGCATTTCTATCTGGATCCTGCACTGGCTAATATTCACAATACTGTCTATATATGACGCATGCCAATATGACATGCATTACTTACCGTAAAAGCATTTCTGATGATTGTATCTGCTTAGATTCACATGCTGTGCATATGGCCCGACACCCAAAGGTAACCGCAGAGTATTGCAGCTTGTCTTTCGGGGGGACCGAAAGGGGATGTCGGCATAGGTGCGTCTGAAACACTATCCCTATCGTGACATGTGTAGTACCCAAAATCCCTCCCGCGCCGAGGTCCCTCCGACTATTTTTTCTGCCATGAGGGAGCCCAAGGCTATAGTGAGTGAGTACATGAAGAGAGAAAGTAGTAAGAAGTCCATGTTCCTTCCACCCCAAGCGGGGAGGCAGGGATGAAAAAAGATGCCTTAGTACCGCTTGTCCCACCTGAGAATCAGACCTAGAATGAGTGTCTAGGCAATAGTTTTTTGTAAAGGTGTGTACAGAACTCCAGGTTGCCGCTTTGCAAATGGACTCTAGGGGAACATTTGCAATGAATGCTATGGATGCCCCAGTGCCTCGAGTAGAATGTGCTCTAGGCTTGAAGGGCAGTTCTCTCTTTGCCAGAGAGAAACCTAGTGTGATGCATTTGACAATCCACCTTGATATTGCTGATTTAGAGACAGGGTCCCCTTCTCTACCAGGTGCCACTGAAACAAAGAATTGTTAGTTTTCCTCAGTGGTTTAGTTCCATCCATGTAGAACATGACTGCCCTGCGCACATCCAGCGTGTGAAGGCTTCTTTCGGCCATGTTAGTAGGTTTCTGGAAGAACGTCGGTAGTTCGATTGACTGGTTCACATGGAACTTCGAAATAAATTTCGGTGCGCAGAACTACTTTATCTTTGTGGACTGTAACAAAGGGGTCCAAGACCGAAAAGGCCTGTAGTTCGCCAACTCTTGTGATAGCTACTAGAAAGGCTGTCTTGTAAGCTTTATGCATAGGCTCAAAAGGGGGTCCCATGAGCCTAGTTAAAACCACATTTAGATCCCCACCCAGGGGTTGGGTGAGTGATGGGGATAAATTCTTTTAACCCCTTCCATAAAGGCTTTAATCACAGGTATTTTCCACCACAACACCTTCTGTTGTGACGTGGTATAGGCCGACAACGCCACTAGGTGAACCTTTAAGGAATTGAAGACTAACCCAGAGTCCAACAGATGGGTTAGATATAACAATGTGTGAAGGCGAACTATCGGTGGGATTGACGCCTTTGGAACTGCACCAAATGACAAAACGTTTCCATTTGCTGGCATAGCAATAACGTGTTAGGCTTTCTTGCCTCCCTCAGTATGTCCATGCATCTTTGAGGGAGTTGCAGATGTCCAAAACTCTGACTTCAGGAGCCAGGCTGCTAAGTTCAGAGTTTGTGGGCATGGGTGCAGAGTCTCCCCCCTGTCCTGAGACAACATGTTGTACGGGCAGGGCAGCTTGCCTGGTGGGGAGAGGAACATTTCCATCAGGTGCGCGCACCAGGGTTGGCGGGCCCACATGGGAGCCACCAGAATCATAGTGACTGGTTCCTGGTGCATCTTGTGCACCATCTTGTTCAGAAGGTGGAGTCGGGGGGGGGGGAGGAGGGAAGCATAAACAAATTTGCCCGACCGAGTTATCCAGAGACCGTTCCCCTTGGATCGGTTCTGGGGGTACCTGGAGGCGTAATCTGGCCATTGGGCGTTCTCCTGAGTAGCAGTCGATCTCTGGAAACCCCCATTCTGCAAAGACGTTGGATACAATGTCTTCGTGTAGACGCCATTCGTATTCTTCTGGCAGGGGAAAATCTCTGCCGAGTACGTCTGCCAGAAGATTGAGTTCCCCTGGAACATGTTGGGATAACAGGAACATCTTGCGTTTGAGAGCCCATATCCAGATGTTTTGGGACAGCTTGGATGGCCCTGGAGAGTGAGTGTCCCCCTGCTTGTTCAGATAATACATTGCTGTTGTGCTGTCGGTTAGGACCAGCACTGTCTTCCCTTGCAGTTGCTCCTGGAGGGCCTTCAATGCTTTGAACACTGCCAGTAGCTCCAGTAGGTTTATATGTTTGGACGCTACCTGAGGGGACCACACTCTGTGCGCTGTTTGTTGAAGTAGTGGGGGGGGAGGGGGGGGGGGGGGGGGCCCTGTGAGAGATGAGTCTGTCATGAGAGTGGCTTCCACTGAAGGGGTGGTGAAGGTTTTCCCCTTCAAGAGGTTCTCCCTCGACCACCACTGCAGAGAGAGAACAAGGGCTGGCGAGACAACTAACAGATCTTCCCATTGTCCGCTGGCCTGACACCACTGGCTGTTGAGCCACTCCTGCATGGGACGCATGCGCAGCCGCGCGTGGGGGACCAAGTATATGCATGACGCCATCATCCCTAGCAAACGCATAGCTTTGCGTACCATCACCTTCCGACTGGCTACATACTGAGGAACTTGAGAGAGCATGTTCTGAACCCTCTCGCTGGAAGGGAAGACTAGACCGTCTTCCGTGCGAATTAGAGCCCCCAGGAACTGTTTTACTTGGCTGGGGGACTAAGCTGGATTTCTTTTCGTTGATAGAAAATCCTAGGCTGAACAGTAGGTCTACTGTCTTTTGGGTGTTTCGAAAAACAAACGTCGAACGAGTCCCCCGTGATGAGCCAATCGTCAAGGAAAGGGTAAACTGGAACTGAAAGTCTGCTGCTGCCACTGCGAGGACCTTGGTAAACACCCGTGGCGCCGAGGCTATGTCGAAGGGGAGTACCTTGAACTGGTAGTGTTTGCCCTGAATCACGAACCTTAGGAATTTTCTGTGCGCTGGCAGCATTCAAATATGAAAGTAGGCATCTTTCATATCCAATGTTGCCATGAAGTCCCTTTGTTTTAGCAATGGGATCACCTCTTGAAGTGTTACCATGCAAAACTTCTGGGGCTTTATGAACTTGTTCGTTGGGCGCAGGTCTAGAACAGGACGCATGGTGAGATCCTTTGTAGGTACAAGGAAGTATATTGAATAAATACCCTCGTTTATTTGAAGAATCGGGACGGGTTTATGGCGTCCTTTCCCAGCAGCGCCTCCCACCTCTTGGACCAGGATCTGCAGATGTTCCGGTGAAAGGCGTCGATGTTTCGGCAGTCTGAACTGGTGGTCGGGCGAATTCCACGCAATAACCGTGGGCGACCCTCTTTAATACCCACTGGTCTGAAGTTATCCCCTCCCATGCCTTGAGGAAAGATGTTAATCGCCCCCCGACCGGGGAGACATGGGAGGGGACCTGAACTTGGTGGTCATTTCTGACCCAGAGGTGCGTCAACCTCGGAATTGGAGCCTCTGCCTCTATTCTTTCCGCGCTTCTGACACCTCTGGGGGTAGTAAGTGGGGCTTGTAGCCGGTTGACTTGAGTTGAAGATGCCCGTGCAGAAATTATTTTGAGCGGCGCGGGCTTGTCCTCGAAAGGACCACCGAGAATTGCTGCCCCTCTGTGAAGAGGGTTTCTGGGAAATTTGGTGCAGCGACTTAATAGTCTAATGCTCCTTCTTGGCTGTCTCCAATGCATTGTCTACCGCCTTCCCAAAGAGGTTGGCCTCTTCTATAGGTTCATTGACGATGGATGGCTGGGTCTCAGGCCTGAAACCCGACGTGCGCAGCCACGCGTGTCTCTTTAGGAGAGTACCCTGTGCGAGAGACCTGCCTGCTGTCTCTGCGGAGTCCAGGGAATTCTTTACAACATTTTGATTGGCAAGTTTACCCTCTGAGATAATGACGAGAAGCTTGGCTCTGGTTGGTTCCAGAACCTCCTGGAGGCCTTCCTGGAGTAAGTTCAATTGGGCTTCGACGTAGCTTGCCAGTAACGTAGTGTTATTGGCAATCCGGACGGTATAAGCAGCCGCCGACGTGACCCGTTTGCCTAAGGCATATAACCTTTTGGACTCCTTGTCCGGGGGTGACTCTCCCGTGGCAAGGGGAACCCCCTGCTCTCTTGCGAGTGTTGATCACCACCAGCGAGTCTGGGATTGCGTGCCCTTCGATGTAAAGCGGTCGGTGGGGGAGGGCCGGAAGAGTTTTTCGACCCTTGGGTTCACAGCCCTTGTCTGAGCGGGTATGAGTAAAGAAGGGCCCAGCCGTCTCTTTACAGAGCTCAAGAGGGGGATAGACTGGCTAGCCGGAGGCTCGTCATTAATAATGTTTTCCGCGAAATCCTGTTCAGGCAATGCCTCAAGCGTGGCAATTTTAAAGAATTCCGCTGCTTTTTACAACGTGTTGTTGAAAGCCATTTGATCATCCACCGGGGGAGCCTGCCTAACCAGTGTGGATGGGGGAGCATTGAGGCAAACAATATCAGAATTGTGATCGTCCTGCTGGGTGTCCTCCCAGTTGTCCGTTGAGCCTTGATCTTCCCCATAATTGTCCAGAAAAGAAGTCTCCTCTTCTTCTGTATAGATGTCTCTATATGTGTCCTTCTGGACATCTTCTTGATAATCAACATAGTGTTGAACATCTAGGTGTTGGGCAACTTGTGTATGAGGGTGTCTACCCAAGCTTTTTTCGGTGGAGGTTGATCAGAAACACTGAAAACCTGCTGCAGCCGATCCATATACCCCTCAAATTGCTCCGTGGTCCACTTGGATGACCCAAATGGACCCAGCTGAGCAGGAACCGGGTCCTCCGCCCTAAGGCATTCAGAGGATCTCCTCAGGGTGCTTGAGGGGTACCTGGCTCTCTTCGCAAGAGTCCTCAGGATCGTCTTCCAAAACCGTGGAAATCCTTTCGGCGGATTGGCCCATAACTGTGGGCGAAACCGGTACAAGGCCCACCGCCGTAGCAATCCTGTTGATGCTCTTACTGATAGTTACTGAATCTTCGGGGGACAACGCCTCCGATGATGGCTTCCCGGGTAGAGGCCTAGTTAGAGGCCTACTCGTAGTTTTCGGGCCTGCACGAGCCTCGGAAACCTTGAAAGTCATCGAAGTTTCTTGTTCAGAAACTTCGGCGTGTGCAGTTTGGGGAGTAGCGCCTTTCTTAAGTTTATTAAGCCCAGTCGTCATGCGTTGCTGCGGATGCGGGGGAAGACTTCGAATCAGATCCATCCGATGGCGCTTGAGCCTTCTTCGACGTCGTCGAGGAGGGCGCTTGGGTTGTGTGGTGCGATTGTACGCCCCTGTCACCGGGTGTGGTCCCTGTAGCAAGACCGGAGTCGTGCCCAGAAGGGTCGGGGACGGGCGTGGCGGCTCTCGAATCGTCCGCCGCAAGGTCTACAACGTCCGGGTTGGACGTTTGGTCATCCGATGTACCCCTGTCACTCTCGGCTGGTGTCGCGGCAGGGGAGGGAGGCTCCACGCGTGACATACCGTCTGCGGCTCACCGCTTCAACCGGCGCTCCTTAAGGGTTTAGGAGTTTATACACCGAACACTGCTTTAGTGCTCTAGGGGGAGACAAGCGTACACGTCTTACCACCGATATCTGACCCTTCACAGAGGGCAGAATCTAAATGGAGTCCTTTCCATAGCAGAAGGGAAGGGTGACCAGACCAAAAAGGAAAGAAGTGGAAAAGAGGAAAGACATCTTATAGCAGTATGGCAAACCCCAAGCCCACTCTCCCTTCTGTGTAGGCCGGCCAGAAGGCCCGACCACGTGGAGGTGCCGGAATCCACAGCCGTAGGCGGTTCCCCCCGTAGTCTTCATCGAAGATGTTCTTGATAGACGAAGTGACTTAACAGGGATTAAACCGACAATTCGGTAATATAAACAATGTCTCATGAAGAGCTCCGCTATAGGGCGACCAGTTATCTGGGCGGAAACAAACAATGAGGGACCTCGGCGCGTGAGGGATTTTGGGTACTACACACGTCACAATAGGGATAGTGTTTAAGACACGCCTATGCCGACATCCCCTTTCGGTCCCCCGAAAGACCAGATGCAAAACTCCGCGATTACCACTGGATGTCAGACCACATGCACAGCATGTGATTCTAAGCAGATTAACAAGCATCAGAATCACAATTATATGCATGTGGCACTGGTCCACCTTCGAAACCCAGAATAGATGCAAAGCAAGCTAGCATTCATAATGCTATCTAAATGTGGCATTGGTAATATTCCCAATGCAGTCTAGATGTGGCACTGGCTGACATTCACAATCCTGTCCAGATGGGACGCAAGCTAATGTTCACAATTTTATCTAGTGGTTAAGCAGGTTAGTGTTAATATCCTGGTCTGCTGTGGTCTGAGGGCAGGTAGAGTGATAGTGTTTCTGGAGTAGAGTGATTGCTCTACTCCCGACCCAGGCCACCCCTACCTTGATGGCGGCTGCTGGTGGTGGAGGACAGCTGGCCACTGGTCTCCCCTGCTGACACCTGCAGACAATCTGGAGCCGCCCTTTGCCTTGGAGCCCTTAGCCTTGGGGCTGAACGAGCAGAGGGCTGCCATGGGAGGGTCAGTTATGAACAGGCGGACGTACCAGTCAGGGGAAGTGTGCGGGCTGTGAAAAGGCCAGACACAAAGGACTACACCCCAGGGACTGCACACTCAAGATGCAGGCCAGCACAGAAAAACAGGGTCGGAAGCCACAAAAATACTAGACAAACCCACCAGATTAGCACATGGTGCTCACCAAAACCACTACAATAGAATACATACAATAGAATACATGAAACAGGCCAAAAACGGATTCCAATCAATGTGCAACTAATCATTGAGCATCAACTGGCCCCTAAAGCTGCTTTCCCTACCAGATCCTTCCAGATTGCAGTCCACAAAGATTCATCCCACGCTTAAACTATATCGCCCCCCAAATCCCCCCCCCCCCCCACCACCCCGACAGTACATTAGCTGCCACCATTAGTTAGAAGTACCACGGGTCAATTAACTCACTATCACAGTGCAAAATATAATACTGCCAATTTGTGGCATGAAGATTAAGTATAGCACAATGGAGGTGGAGACCAGTATAACCAGAGTTCCAGAGGACCTATACACGGCACTTAAAGGCCAAATGAAGATGTATTCAGTGATCAGATGGGAGTAGTTTCTTACCTGTAACTCAATTTTTCCAGCGTTGGTATCTTTCATGGATTTAGATGCTGTGAATATCCCCCGTCAGGCTGGTTACTTGGACTTAGTCATTTTCTTATGGAACAAACTGTTGCTCACCGTAGTGACTAACGTACTAGTCCCCTTTCCTTCATACTGTGGGCGTCCCTTCCAAGGGATGGGAAACGGAACCTTTTTCACCAGAAAAAAAACTTTGCCTTTAAATTTAGAGCCGTGCGGCCCAGGGAGCATGCGCTGCCCTGACTCTGCCCCTCCGGCGCCACACCTCAGTCCCCATTGACGCGTAGACAATAGATTTAACATTTTAACATTGCCTAATGACATCAGTATTAAAGGGGGGAGGGTTGGTGGGATGTATGGAGGAAAGGGGACTATGGACTAAGTACGTTAGTCACTACGGTGAGTAACTTATCTTATAATTACGTCCCGTCCCCTTTCCTCCATACTGTATGGGCGATTACAAACGATTGTAGCCCCAGGGCGGAGAGGAGACCCTCCTTAAGCAAATAGGTTCCGGAGAACCGCTGTCCGAAGGCCGCATCAGATCTAGAGCCGGCACCCAAACAGTAATGCTTGCAGAAAGCCCAAGTGGCCGCCCTGCTTATGACTTGCCAAGTGATATGGCGCTGGATGAGATGGCCGTTGCCTTAGCCCTAACTGCATAGGCATGCATGTTGGCCAGAAGCTGCTTGTGCTGACCCTCGTATGCTTCTTTGATGGCCGAGACCGAGTGGGATATGGAAGCCTTAGAGGCCTGATCTCAGGCCTCTGAAAGTGACAAATGGGGCGTCAGATTTGCGGAAGCCCTTGGTCCTGTCGAAGTACAATTTCAGGGCGCGTCCGACATCCAGGCAGTGCAGCTCTGTGCTTCGTCCTTGGGGGGGTGAGGGGGGGAACGTAGGAAGGACTATTTCCTCGTTCAAGTGGAAAGCAGACAGAACCTTGGGCAGAAATGCTGCGTGTGTCCGCAGGACTACCTTGTCCGTGTGAAAGGTGGTATACGGCTCAGACGCGATCAGTGCCTGGATCTCATTAACTCTACGAGCAGAGGTAAGGCCAACTAGTAAGGCCTTCTTGATGGTAACCCATCTGATGTCCACAAAAGCCATTTGATCGAATGGTTTGTGCGCCAGTGCGTCCAAGACTATGCTAAGGCCCCACACAGAATGCAGTCTCTTGACGGGCGGGAAGAGCCTAGCGAGACCAGTCATATGTTTGACGATAGGGTTTGAGGAGGAGAAAATGCCTTCCTCCGAGTTCAGGTAAACCCCAATGGCAGAAAGGTATATGCGGCAGGTGTCCACCTGAACGCCTGAATGAGCGAGGTGCACCGAAAAGGAGAGCATGTCGTCCAAAGTGCACGCCAAGGGGGTTCAATCTGGTTTATTTGCTTTTGTACTGGGCCCTGGTAGCTTTGCTCCAGGCGCCTTGTATGATCTCCAGATTGGCCTGTGAGAGGCTAAGGTGCCCAAGCGTTACCTGCTCAGGTACCATGCTGAGAGGGCTAGTTTCCCTGGTGTGGGGGGGGGGGGGGGGGGGGGGAGGGAAATGAGTACCTCCCTGCTGGGCCCATAGGGATGTGGATCAGGGCACCTCCGAGAGGCCGAGTAGCTCCGAAAACCATGGCCTGGCCAGCCACCATGGAGCTATCGGAATGAGGAGTCAGTGAGACCTATTGATTTTGCCTATTACCCTGTGGATCAGGGGAGTGGGCAGAGAAGCGTAGGCTTTGATGCCGGTCCACTGGAGGTGAAATGCTTCGCCCAGAGAGCCAGGGCCACGACTTTGCCAGGATGCGAACTGGGGACACTTCTTGTGCCAGATGGCAAAGAGATCACTGTGGGGATGACCCCACTGGTTGAAGATCTCGTTTTCCAGGGTCCATTCCCACATGCTGATAGCCAGTCTGCACAGAGGGGCCACTAGCACTGCGGGGAGGACTTCCCTGATGGAGTCCTTGGTGATAACCCCCATCTGAGATGACTATTAGGCTGAGGAACTTCATGAAGAGCACCTCCTGACTGGCCAAAGAGGTGGCAGGGGTGCCAACGGGGTAGCAGGGAGGTGCTGGAGCTGCTGCGTACCCTGTCCATATGGACGCAAAGGAAAGCTGCCCTGCGCAAATGAGGGGGTAGACTGTAGGCCACGTACCTGGGTGAGGTCAGGTCCACATTGATACTCTCTTCGCCAAATCCCTGGAATGGCAGATGGGTGCCTCTTCCTGGCGCGGCGGCCATTTTGTCAAGCTGCCTGCCATATGCCTGCGATGTTTTGGTCGCCCCAGCCTCCAAGACTCTTGTGTGTGGATCACGAGGCCTACCCTGCTCCTCGGGCATTGTGTGATACCCTCGACCTGAGGGTTGGTAGAGCTGCGTTTAGGCACCCCGTCGGACATATTGCTAGTATTAGGTCGTAGCCCCTCTGCCATGGTCCCGGTTAAAGAACCTTCCGGTCCCTCAACACTGCGCCCAGTAGGATCAGAGGATCCCTCGACACAAAGGCCAATAGCTGAAGCAGCCTTGGTGCACGTGCTGGTAGAAGGAGGCGTCTCCCTTGCAGGGAGAGAAGGAAAATATCAACCCTACCTTGGGCCTGGTTCAATGCTTCAAGGAGTTCTTGCGATCCTCTGGCCTTGGGCCTGGTTCAATGCTTCACGAAGTTCTTGAGATCCTCTGAAGAGCTCCCTCCACCTGGCTAGTTCTTCCATCGCCCTCGAGGACAGCGAGTGTCAAGCCTAACATGTTTGCCAACCGTGGTCTGGGCCAAGGCAACGTAGGCAGAGGGCGTGGGGGTCTGAAGTTGGGAAGAGCCTGTTGCAGGATGGACACCTATAAGTAGTCGACATGTGCTGGGGAGGGGCATGACGCCTGAGGACCAAGTACCAGAGACAGAAGAATCCGCACATGGAATTACATGGCCGGAGCCAAACCCAGGAGCACTGGTGAATTCGGCCCGTTCCCGTCAACACAGAAAGGGGACAGATGTGGCGACGGAGGATGGAGTCAGGGCAGCGCATGCACCCTGGGCCACACCTCTGCACACCTCTAAATTTAACCCTTTAAGTGCCAAGGATGAGGTATCTCGTCCTTGACAGTGCACACGCAGTGCCAAGGACTATATAGCTCGTCCTTTTCGGCACCTTGTTTTGAGAGATCCCTGCAAAGCAGGGATCTCTCAAAACTAATTCAACCCCTGGGCTATGTAAGGGGGAGGTCCCCCCTCACTGCCAGGGGGCTGGATTACCTTCAGTTTCACGTCGGCGTGCGTAACGCATGTCGGCGTGAAACTGAAAGTAAATCCACCGCAGCAACCATTTTCGGCTGCTGCGGTGGATAAAGAAGGTGAGTGCCCTTCTTTGTCAGCCTCGATCTCCGGCTGTATTTCAAGCCGGAGATCGAGGCAGGTATCGTTGGAAAGGGGAGATTCTCCCCTTTCCAACGATACCAATTGTGTGGCATTGCTGCCCGCGGATCGGGCGCAGGGCGCCTCGATCCGCGGGCAGCAACGTCACGGATCAAATGAAGATCCGTTTGTGATGCAGGAGGAGGGGGGCTGCTTACTAGGTAAGCGGCCCCCTTCCCCCGTGGCCCCAAAGCATGGGGCCACAGCGCCAGGGACCCCTGGGGGCAGATCACTGCCCCCAGGGGTGAAATAAAAAAATACATTTAAAAAAAAAAAAACGAGGGATGGAGGGAGGTGGGAGGAGTTTTGGGGCCCTGGGGCCCACTGGACCACCAGGGATGGATCAAAAAGTGGTGTCCCTGGAAAGGGGACTTTCTCCCCTTTCCAAGGACACCACATACGAGGCATTGCTGGTCACGGATCGGGCGCAGGGCGCGCAATCCTAGGAAGGGGCATCTGACCCCAGGGAGGGATCCAAGAGGTGGGGGCCCCCCTATCTGCCGCCAGGAAGGGGGCCCCCCAGGGAGGCTGCATGAGGTGGGGCCCTCCATTTGGGGTGGGGGGGTTGAGGGCCACCCCCCGTTGCGGTACATCATTCGCTGCCAATTTAGGGTGTCCCTCAGCCCCCCCTAAAAAGCAGCCTATGAATTTGTATTTTGTTTTTTGTTTACCCAACTTTGCTTGGTGCAGATGGCCACATTAGTGTGGCTATCTACCCCCAGGGTGCCCAAACCCTACTGCCCCATCTATTGGGGGTCCTGCCCCACCTTTTGGGGTGGCCCTCTCCCCCCTGACACCAAATGGAGGTGGGGTGTACCTCACGCAGCAGTTTGTAGGAGGCCCAGGGAGGCCTGCATGAGGTGTCCTTGCCACCCATTTGGGGTGGGGGCCACCACAAAAGATGGGGCAGTAAGGTTTGGGCAGATTGGCACACCAATGTGACCCTCTGCACCAAGGGGATTTGGGTTACCAAAGGAAAAAAATGAAAATGGTGGAACGCTTTTTTGGGGGGGGGGCGGTGCAGCACCCCAAAGGGTCAGGGAATTTTCTAATGGGATGGGGCGTTGACCCCCTCACCCCCGACCCGCAATGGAGTGGGTGCCAAGTCATGCAGCCCTCCCTGGGACCAGATATCTGCTCCTAGGAACGGACGCCTGAGCCCAGGGAGGAGTGCAGGACAGCCCCCCTCCTTATCTGTCCACGGGGAGGGCTACATTTTGCTGGTGTGACCGTAGGTAACATGTTCTTTGTTTTGTTTATAGCTTTTTCTACCCGAGCAGCTGCAACGTTATGTGAGTACTGTTTTTTATTATTCTATGGTTAGGGCCCACTGTCAGTGGGGTGGGTGAGACTGGGGCTGGATTGTTGGTGGTGTGGGAGGGAATGGCCAGTCTGTGCAGATCATCTCCAACTGTCCTGGAGTTGCGGCTGGGCTGCATTACAGCTTTTCCCTTCGGGGAGGTATTGGCACACTGCCGAGACTCCTTGGTGGGGAGAATCTGTAACGCAGGGCAGCCAGGGCTCCAGCAAAGTCGGTGGTAATATCCCTGGCCTTGGGCACCCTTCTCCCATGTGGGTCTTTGCTGGTGATTCTGGGTATTACATTCTGGGCCGATTTGCGTAAGTCAGACCTCTGTGGATTCCCACGGGGGTCCTCTTGGGAAATGCATGGGGTTCCCCGTTTTCCTTGCTGGCTTCGACACCCTAGGCCCAAATCTGTAGGTTGCCCACATGAACAAAATGGGCAGTGGCGAATGGCTTGGGGTTCCCAGTCGGTTACCCTTTTCCTTTTGCGCCCCCGGTAGGTGCACCCACACATGTGAGGTACCGTTTTCATCGGGACACCTGTGGGAACGCGGGACGGTAGGCCATGTGTTGTGTGGTTTTCATAACGTTTTGACCCATTTGCTGGTGCCCTTTGTCTCGCAACCCTTTCTTTTCCCAAATGTGACCTACATTTAGTCGCTGCTTTATCCACCATACACTTTTGTAACCTGCACAAGTCACCTACCCTTGAAAAGGTCTGCCTGTGCTCTTTCAAAAAATGTATGGCTGCCGTTCCTCACCACATTGGTTTTCCCAATTTACACATGCTAAGTGCGTCTGGTCAGGCTGTGAGCGTAAAACTCCTGTGTACCATGGCTCAGTGTTTGGCTTGTGGTATTGCTTGTTTTGTAGAAACACTACAAAAATGGTATGCTCTCCTAACTGCAAGAGTCGGGGGAATGTAGCGGAGCATTGCTTTTCTCAAAATTCATAGAAGCCATTGCCTTACCAAGCCAACCATGTCCAACACATACCTTTTTTTTCAGTCATTTTCCCGCTTTTCCCCCATTCGATGGCAGTTTCCCCTACCTAGTTGTTGCCTGACCTATGCAAATCACCCCTTCCTAAACTTGGAATTTTGTCTACTTTTCAGAAATATATGCCTTTGTCCTCCAATTTGGCTTTCCTGCCCTTTTCTTCCATTCCGTCCATGCATGTCCAATTGGCAAAAATCGCCTACCACTCACAAAACGGTTGATAACCACATCAAAATAATTTTTTTCCATTTCCACTCAACCTGTTCCTGAAAGCCACGACATTGGGGAACTCAGCACAGCAAACCATTTGTTCCTAGCTCTTACAAGGAAAAAACCACAGGCTTCTTTGTACATCATTTTATTGGCATTTTTTGAAAAAAAACCAAACTTTTTGCACTTTTTCCTTATTTTCTCTCACCCCCTACAGCAACCTGGGATTCCTGGGTGGCGTTACGACCGCCTACATGTGGGAAAAAAAAGGAGCCAAATTTGGCCGAGATCTCTCATGTAACAAAAAAGTTACAAGCCATTGAATGGCCACATACCAAAATCACCAAAAAAGGCCCTGGCACTGGGGTGGCACTTAAAGGGTTAAAGGGGAATACGTTTTTTTCCTGGTGAAAAAGGTCCCATCTCCTGTCCCTTGGAAGGGACGTCCATACAGTATGGAGGAAAGGGGACGGGACATAACAGTGACTTGACGCCTTGCGTGTCCCATTGACGTTGTTGTGGGTGCTTTTGGTACCCACCAATGGGACGTTGAGTGTATAGCTCCGCCACATCAGCTTCCCCTCAGATTTTACCCACTCCAGCTGGAGCATACCGCCCCCACCAAAGAGCATGTTTGCACATAGGCTGGAGGGAACATGTGAATCCATGAAAGATACCAACACTGGAGGAATGGAGTAAGAAACTACTCCATTCTCCAGCATTGGATCTTTCATGTATTCACATGCTGTGAATAGATTTAGTAGCAGTATACATGTTAGGAGGTGGTAAACCAGGCAAACAGATAATACTTAAAATTGTCTGCGTTAATGCAAGAAGCATACATATGCAAGTATAGGAAAGAAACAACCCAGAAGCTGCAGTGCTTACCTTACTGGAACAGCCGTTAATGACTGCTAGTCTTATCTTTATGTCCTCAGCGTGTTGCTAATGTAAGCAATATTGCCTGGTAGAAGTGTAGGGCACTGCCTATGTTGCCACTTGGCAAATGTCAGATGTGAACTCCAGACCAGAGAGCCGCTGAGGCAGCCATGGCTCTATTAGAGTGTGCACTGGGCGCCGTTTGCAACAGCTTATTGGCCTTGAGTGGCAGAAGGAGATTGTAGATTAAACCCATCTTGAAATGCCCCGTTTGGATATGAATTTTCCCTTGTTGGATGGACCAAAGGTGACAGTTGCGTAGTCATCCTGAAAGATTGGGGCGATCCAAATAATATTTCGATGCCCTTTTAACATCGAGCGTGTAGGGCCGCCTGCGCTGGTGGAGTGGCGTTTTGAAAGAATGTGGGGAGAGTTCTTGTTGCATTTTTGTGAAACTCTGAAAGGTACTTTAGGAATTAAATTAGTGGAAAGTACCACTTACTATAGAGGGTCTACAAACAAAGCTTGCAGCTCTGAAACACACCTAGAGGACGTGATGGCAACTAAAGGAATCCACCTTCCACGTTAGTTTGATGTGCGTTGTCCATAAAGGTTCGAATGGAGGCTTCGTAAGCCCTGCCCCTTCCAGATCCAGGCTCCATACTGTTGAAATCCGCTTCTTTGGCGGAAAAGACTGAAAAATCCCTTCTACACAGCGTTTGATTAGCCTGTCAATATATAGAGGCTAAGATCTTTTCTGCGTAAACCTAGAGATTGCCGATAAGTGCACTTTGATGGAAGAGATTGCTAGACTTTCTTAGCTAACTTAAGCAGATAAGGAAGGATCGGATGAGGTGTTATAACTAGCAGCTGCAGGTTAAGCTGCACAGAATCTTTTCCATTTCCAGCTATAGGAAATGTTGGTGTAAAGAGCTCTAGCTGCTTCTCGAATGCGTAGACAGTCTGGAGGCATTTTCAAATGAACGAATACGGCGTGGTCAGGAGCCAAGCTGTTCACTTGAGAGCCTGGTTCGTGTTCTGGTATAGAAGATTGCCATGAGATCCTAGGCGGATAGGATCGGCTGCTGCCAGCTGCAGGCGGTCAGAACCAGGTCTGCCTGGGCCAGTACAGAGCTACCAAGATTATTCTGCAACCTTTGCCTATCACTTGTATCATTTTCCTGAGAGTCAGGATGAGGAATCCTGCTGGCAAACTTCTGGCATGGCTTGTTGTCTGTACTGGCGAATAGATCTAGAGGAGGAACCCCCACCTTCAGAAAATCTTGGCTATCTGGATGCTGTGCAGTTGTCACTCATGTATGCTAGTTTGTTCTGCATCCACAGCAAAGATCTGAAGTAGGATGTTGTGCCGGATGGCCCATGCCAGATGGTCTGCTTACTGGGACAAGCCGTTTGATTGCGTCCCACAGTGCTTCTGTAGATAAAACATTGTGGTTGTGTTGTCAGTGAGGACGCGAACCACCGAAATCTTGATTAGAGGAAGAAAGGATTTTAGAGTCTAGGTTATAGATTTTAGATTTTAATGCCTGTAATTCCAGCACATTGATGTGGAGGAGGGCTCTTGGGGTCCAGAGGCCTTAAACTTGGTGCTTTTCCAAATGAGCACCCCATCCCACCTGGAAGGAATCCGCCACAATGGTTAGATGGTAATCTGGCTCCATCAGGGGCATTCCTTTCATGATGTATGCAGAGTTATGTCCACCATTTTAGTGTATTTGACAGACCAAGAGATGCTTACATTGTCTGACCAGGAACCCCGGGCTTGGGACCATCTGGTAGCCAGAAATGTTTGCACTGGCTGCATGTGCAGTTGGCAGTGAGTAATAAGCCGAATGCCAGAGGACATGGTCCCTAGGAAAGCCATGTATGCGCAGGCCGTGACTAGCTTGTTCGGCGTGAATGAGTTTTGCTTGCTGAAGAGGGTCCGACTATGCTCTGGCCTGTAGGGAATTGAGCGCCGAGGAAAACCAAATTCCATGAGGGAACTGTGCAGGATTTTATGTAAAGGCCAATTGTTAGAGCAGCGTTTCCGTTTGGTTGCGAGTAGATAAGGCTTGTTGGTACGTTGAACTTCGAACCAGCCAATTGTCCAAGGACAGGTAGACATGGTGGCCGTTTTTGGAGTAAGGCTGCTACTGGTGGCAGGCACTTTGTACATTTTCTGGGTGCCGATTTCAGACAAAGGCAGAACCCAAAACCGATTGGCTTCGCCAACTACGAATCTTAAGTACTTTCGGAACCTTGAATGTACCGGCACATGGAAGTATGCATCCCTGACATTTAAGGGCACAAGGTATTCTTGGGGCTGAATGGCTTTTTTGACATACTGGAGTGTTACCATTTTGAATTTTTGCTTTACGATATTCTTGTTTAGTCTGTAGATCCAAATTAGGGCACCACTTACCTTCTGTTTTTTTTGACGAAGTGTCTGGAGTATACTCCTTTCCCTCTTGCTGAGGGAGGAACTCTTTCGATGGCTCATTTTTTTGTTAGCATTTGACATATCCCGTGTTGCAAAACTTGATGGTGTGGGGGAGATACCATCAGGATTTGTGCGCGCTTGAACTCCAAGTGGCCATACTGGACTGCATCTAGCACCACCTGTTGCTCGTTTGCCACTCGTGGAGGAACGCCACATTTCTGCCCACCTGTCTGCCCCTGAGGCAGTCATTGTTGTGCCTTATTTTGCCTACCTCGCTGCTAGGCGGCTGATACGTGCTTTCGTTGCCCTTGATGGTATTCTGTTGCACTGGAAGGATTGGTAATTTCGCTTGAAGCCCCGAGAATATCCAGGTCTACCATAGCTCTTGTCTCTAGAGGCTGAGAATCTTGAAATTCCGGAGGTTTCTTGAAAGGAGCAAAAGGACCACCGGCCCTGAAGGGCTTTCGTGTCAGTCAGCCTTCATGGCTTTAAGGGAATTGGTCCCCAAACATATTTTCCTTTTCATTGCAATCAATGATCTTGTGTTGTACTTAACAAAATCCATGCAACGTAGCCATGCCTGGCGTCTAAGGACAACCCCATTGCCAATTTGTTTAAACACTGTTTCAGTACAGCAATATTTATGCTGTGAATCGAGCCCCCCTGCACCTCCCACCCTTCGCTCAGCAGCATTATGGCCTCTTTTCTCTGCTGTGCCAGCAAGTGTTCCAATAAGTGAGCCAGATGACTACTGCCAAGGCATTCACTGCTTTTACCGTTGTCCCAATGGTGAGAGCCTTTTATCCAAAGGTATTGTCTGGCGGAGTGGTGCACTTATGCTGCGTTCGAGAATTGCGGCTTACTGCCGCTGAAACAACGGACTCCTGAGCAGGTGGCGAAGTGAAGCATCTCAGTGTTGTGTCTGGAGCTTTGAACTTTTCTCCAGCCTCTCTAACAGCTGGCTCTGTAAAAGGATGCTTAAGAGTACAGAAGCCCTCCCGCCAAATGTGATCCAGAATGGTTATGGAAGAGACTGCCTTCCTGTGTTTTCCCCATGTGGTCGAAGAGGAAACAATCTTTCTTTTCTTCATCCGGAACCAGACTACTGGCATGCCTTAGACATGGAGTGAAACGCCATAATATCAGGAGACGAAGGTTGAGCCGGGGTACCCTGCGCATCTCGGTCAGGATCCGTGTCCCACGTGTCTGCTCTGAGGCGGCAGTGGAACTTGGGATCAGTGTGCTGGTTTGCGTAATTCCCCCTTCTGGCTCTCCTACGTGGAATACATACACGAGGTGGAGGTGTTTCAATCCTTGGGAGTATGCCCTGGTCACTACAGGGATGGGTTGATCCCTTAGATGTTGAAGGGTAACTTTTTTTAATGTTCTTAAGGTTGAATTGTCGGAGCTTGAGGAAGCAGAAGCCTGGCATCAAGCTGTCCCAAAAGAGACTGCAGCGTTGTAAGGACCTGCAAGGAAGTCAGTGATTGTGGGTCTATAAGGGGGTATGTATGCATACCACCTATTCCAGCAGGTGCTGATGGCAGCAGTGGTGTCTGAAACCTTAGAGGTGCTTTATCCTCTCTAGAGGGTCCTTTGATAGGATTGGAAGCTACAGCTTCAGGATCGGATTCAAAGACACCTTGACATTCTTCTGATGGAGGCTCAAAATCTGATGTACTCATGCTGCAAAATGTCTTCTGGCATGATATCTGGGTACTCTATGGGAGACATTCCCAAGAGAGCCTGGCCGTGCCGCATCATGGACCCCGTCTGGGTTTTCAAAATACCCTTAGGGGACAATGTATTGCCTTCGATCAGTAATTCCGAAATCTGCGCACAGGCGCGTAGGCTTTTCTGCAGACTGTTTCTTGGTGGTAGAGAGACAAGCCGTAGACCCTGACAAAGATGCTGTCGGTGTAGACCTCGACAACTATTTGTTCTTGATGACACCTCCTGGCCAGAGGAGAATCTTCCAGATGCAGACAAGTAGCGTTTTTTGTTTTTTACACTCGTCGAGGTAGCCTTTTTCAATGACAACACAGGAGGATTTCATAACCGACTTGCCTCTGCTGGTCGGTCGACGCAGATCTCCTGACGGGTCAGTGGATTTTGAGGATGGGCGAGAACCTCTCCCCCTCGGTTTGTCAGACAGTGCTTTCGGGGGCCTTTGGAAGAGTGTTTGGGACACTTCACCATTCGTTTCTTTAGAGGGAAAGTATGTTTGGCCTTATCGTGCCCAAAGGATAATTTTGCCTCACCAGTCTTGTTTCTTCGAGCATGCTCCTCAGATCTGGACCAGTCTTGACAGCGACCTCTTGTCAGAGTGGTTGCTCTCCGACTACGTGACAAGTCAACCTCAACTCAAGATGGGCTCCTTCATTAAGCCGGATTAGGCGTTGGTTCCTTTCCTTTTTTCAGATGTCACAGCAGTCGGCAGAATGGTTCGGGTAGAGGCAGTAAGGCAATCGTACACCATCTGCAGGGATTATAGACTTCGTAGCGGGCCTTTGAGCTGAAAGCATTACATTAAGGAAGTCATCCAACAAATACTCCCTGTATCTCAGCAGCCAAGCATGAAAATTCAGGCTGACATTTGTGGAGCACCCACCCCCCTGACTGGCAGAGCAAGCTCCCTCTCCTCAGAAGGTGCACAGGAGGGCAGATGGCCATGTCCAGCAACTGCTAAATTCTCTGGGCCTAGAACAGAGCAATTAGAATCAGTGTGGTTCGAAACAGACAATCTACTTGGAACCAGCAGAATGATTGGGATGGAACAAGTTACTTCCCTGTAACTTTCTCCAGCATGAGTTTGGCATGGATTCACATGCTCATGAATATTTCCTGTCGACAGGCCAGGAATCCGCAGTAAAAAGTATACAAACTGTTGGGCGAACGTCCATGGGTCCGTCTCACTTGCTGGGTTTCTTCCCAATTGTCGTGGCATCTGCCTGGTCCTCATTGTAGCCCTGCAGGCAGGAAGGGTCTTCGTCACTGGTAAGTGTCCTGGTAAGTGTCCATCTGGACGATGTCTTCATGATGGACAGGGACCGAGGGCTGATCTTGGAAACTTGAAGCAGATTTAAGATTAGGGTCTCCGATCTTTTCGGGAAAGGATGTTCATAAAAATTGATAATTTTCTCAAGACTATGCATGCACCCTTCACATTTCTCCCTTGCCTACTTAGAGGAACCAGAAGGGCCTACAGGGTGGAAAAGCATCTTCCGCCGATTGGTGTCGAAATTTGTCACTCGGGGTGTTGGAAAGAGGCTCCAGACTGTCCTCATAGGTTTCGCGGGAATCGTGGCACCATGGCGCATCTATAGATTTGCCCACGGCCTGCCCCATGTTTTGACGCAGTTGGTATCAGACCAACAACCGAAGTAATTCTTGGGATACTGCATTCAATCACTGCCGAATTGGCGTGAGTTAGTGGTCCGAAGGTCCATCGGTAGATTTACTGCCTAGTGCGCCAGAGGCCCTAGCGGTAGGTTTCTCACGTTGAGGCCTAGTTGTAAATTTTGGGCCTACCGGGCCTTTGGCGACCATCAGAGCGTTGAAAGTCCGCGCTTTGATGTGTAAACCTGATTTAGGGGTATCACCCTTGTTTGTTTTGGAATGCCCAGTTGAAAAACGCTGCTGCGGATGTGGGGAAGGCTGCTGATCTGAACGATCAGAGTAATCTGCTGAAATTTGACAGCCCTGCTGGCGCTTTCACCTTTTGACGTATCCGTTCTTTGTACGCCCCTGAAGCGTGACTAGCGGCAGGGCTTGAGGAGTCGGGGACGGGCGTGGCAGACCTAGAAGTGTCCGCCTCTAGGTCTAACATCCACAACAGATGTTTGGTCATCGGAGGTGCCCCCATCACTTTCGGCGGGTGTGACGGTGGTGGAAGAGGGTGCCACCCGCAAAATACTGTATGCAGCCCACCGCTTTACACGGCACTCCTTAAGGGTCTTAGGCTGAAGGAGTTTACAAGCCGCACACCACTTCGATCGTGATCTAAGGCGAGACAAGAATTACACGTTCTGCGCTAGTCTTTCCACGGGTATCTCACCCTACACTTAGGGCAGAACCTACCTTTCCATAGCGAAGTGTAAACAAAGATGACCAGACCTTGAGGGCAACACCCTGCTGAGGGAGTCTACTAGGAGATTTTGCACCCCCAGCAGATTGAGGGGAATGCAAAACATTTGGTGCTCCAGTGACAAAGGGCCTCAGCTCAGCTTCCTTGGCTGGATAGCTGTGGAACCCTTGTTCCCCCTTGCTTGTTGAACAAATCTTGATGTTGTATTGTCCTTGTAGACCCGTACCACTTTCCCTGCCAGAAAAGGGGGGTGGAGGGAGGGGATCGGGGGGACTACTTCAGGACCCAGAAAATCCCCTTCTTGCAGGTTGATGTGCAGACTCTTGCTCTTCGGTCCAGAGGCCTCTCAGGTGTTTGGGCCCGACAGTGGGTGCCCAAACCCTTCAGGGAGGCATCTGTCGTGATGGTGGCTGATGGTCCTGCAGCCTGAATGGGGTCCCTTCACTGACCACCAGTGAAGGCTGTTTGAACGCTCTGATGCAATCGTTACTATAACTGGAGAACAGTTATAGTAAGTAACTTGTTCCTTCCCCAGCATGAGGTCTGGCATAAATTCACATGCTCCTGATAAAATTACATAGTAGTACACATGCACAACCACAGGAGGTGGCAAGGCTCAACAGAAGCCAGCTCTTACCTCCTCACCAGGCTCACCTTCAACAAACATGTTGCACAGCATTTCTTGGCCGAGTCTAGACTCTTCCCTGGAATCCCCGTCTACTCAGTAGAATTGCGTGAAGGTGTGCATCGACCTCCACGTAGCAGGTCTGCAAATGTTCAGCAGGGGCACACCAGACAGTCTTTCTAGCAGCAATCACTCTGGCAGAATGGGCACTCGGACGGCCAGGCAGCGGTCAGTTTGCCAATCGGTGCCAGTGAGTGATACAGATGGAGAGCCACGTAGAAATGAATGCATTGGATATGGCCTTCCCATGTTTCACAGGACCAAAGTTCACAAAAAGATGAAGTTTTCCAGAAACTGTGCGGGCCACAAAACTTCAGCACCCTAACTACATCCAGCGAGTGCAAAGTCCTTTCAGCCGGCAATGAATGGATAGGTTTGAATGGAGCCCCCATGAGCCTAGTCAGCACCATGTTGAGTTCCCACGCCGGGGTCGGAGCCTTCACCGGCGTGAACAAATGAAACGGTCCCTTGATTAATTATTTGACTAGACAGTGTGACCACAGAAAAGGCTATGGTGTAGCGGGAGATGGCCACAAGATGCACGATGGAGGCGTGAGCCAGTCCCAATTTAGCCAGTGATAGATACAAAAGTACCCGAGAGGCCATGACCCTCAAGGGTGGATCTTCTGTGACCGGCACCAAGTCACAAAGCGCTTCCATTTGTGTCTGGGGCACTTCAATGTAGACGCCCTGGCCTTGGCGAGTACCTCCCTGCAGTCTGGCGGAAGATCGTAGCAACCGAACTCGAATGCTGCAGAAGCCAGAACTTCAGGTTCAGAGACCCTGGGTCGTGGTGCAGAATTGCACCTCCTTCCCTAGCGAGATCTGCAACCACTGGAAGCTTGACTGGAGGGGGCGTTTACATGTTGAGAAGGTCCGGGTACCAGATCTGCCTCGGACACACCGGGGCAACAAGGATCAACTTGCACTAGTACCGCCTGAGTTGACAGAGGGCTTCAAGAGGCAACGATGAAACTCATACAGAAACAGGCCTTTCCAAGGGGATGAGAATGTGTCCCCCATGCTACCCAGCTGGAGGAATCTGCTGGCAAACCTCCAGCACCGTTTGGTGCCGCCGCAAAAAGATCGCTCTGGGGACTTCCCCATTTGAGGAAAAGGTTGTCCACTTGATCCTGCCGAAGCTCCCACTTGTGGCAAGAGCGCAGCTCCCAGCTGAATGTCTGACTGTTCTTTACTCCTGCCAGGTGAAAAGAAATAAGGAACATCCCCTGGGTGAGGGCCTAGTGCAGGCATCTCTGAAGAGTCCTGGGGCTCTGCCCCCCCCACCACCCCTTGATGGACTTGAGCAAGAACTTGAGGGCCCAAAACACTGCTTGTAGTTACAGAACGCCTGGCAGACAGGTCTCTGGCGTGAAGAGGTCTGGTGCGAGCTCCCCATCCTTCCAGGGAAGCGTCCGTCGTGTCCATCTCCTGGTACGGGGGCTCTGAAAAATCCATGCCTACTGCGAAATTGGAGCGCACGACACGCCCCCCTATTGCTCGACGGAACTCCATGTTGAGCGCGATCCTATCCTGGAAGCCTCCGGACACCTGGATCCAACAGGCATCAAGGAATTCCTGTAGAGCGCATCCGCAACCTGCAGAGCTGAACCAGGTATATGCATGACATGCCGAGTAGACTGGATGGTCCTCACCGTGGCAATCCTCAGTGCCAACAGCCGTTGCACTTTCCCTAAGATGGCAGATATCCTCTTCAGACAGTGATGCCAGGCAGGACACCATGTTAAGTCCGAATACCAGGAACAGCGCATCCTGCAATTGTGTCAAGCATGACTTCGCATAATTCACTGAGAACCCCAGTTATGTCAGCAGGAAAATGGTCTTCGCTGTGTGGTCGACGGCGATGTCCTTTGACCCGACCCGGATGAGCCAGTAGTCCAGGTAAGGGTACACGTGAATCCCTTGCAGTTGTAGGTGGGCGGCCACAAGAGCAGGCACTTGAAGACTGGGCACCAACTTCAGTCCAAAGGGCAGATCCTTGAACTGGTCATGCTTGCCTTGAACAATGAAGAACAGAAACTTGGTGGCCTTTGTGTATGGGGAAATGGAAATCTGCATCTTCTAGATCCAAGGACGGACAGACAGTCCCCTCCTCCAGCTGGCCGAGCACATGCTGCAGTCTGACCATCCTGATCTTCTGGGACTTTACTGTTGAGCCGTCGTAGATCTAGGATGGGCCTCCAGCCCCCTGGCCTTTTTTCTTATGAGTAAGTACCTCGAGTAAACTCTAGTGCCCCGGAGTCACTTTGGAACTAGCTCCATCGCTCCCGTTTTTTTTAACATGGCCCGAACCTCCAGCAGCAGCTGAGATGTGTTCCTGCCGGCCACTGGTGGAATTCAAGGACACCAAGTGTGGCTGTGGGTGAGAGCGTCCAGCACCCATCGATCAGTGGAGATGGTCTCCGACAAGCTGATTTTGCCAGCCAGCTTCCCACTGAGGTGCAGGTGTGGGGGCCAGATGTCCTGGCTGGTTCAGCCCTGCTTGGCGGTCGGCATGCCGCCCTGGGAGCCTAGGCGACCACCTCCAAAGGACATCCACTGTTGCTGCAGAGTACCCAAGACACAGGCTGTCTGTCTTTATGGACTGGAGGGATTCGACAACCTTCCTGAACAGGTGGTCTCCGTTGAACTGCATGTCCAGGACCCTAGTCTGGACCTCCTGCCTGAAGTTGGTGGCCTTGAGCCAGCCACAGCGGCGAAGGCAAACACTGTTGTCCACCGTGATCCGAAGCCACCTCACCTTCTTGGAGTGTCTTCAAAGCTTCGACCAGTTTGTCATCAGGAAGGAAATCCAGGATCAGAGCCATCTTGTTCCAAAGCTCCTGGTCGTATCTGACCACAATCGCCAAGGCGTTGGCCACCTTTACCGTCGCCATGTAGCTTACCCTTCTAACCATTTCTTCACTTCGTTGTCCAGGGGTACAGACGAAGATAGACGACTTCTTCCTGGCGACCACCTAGAGTCAGGTGACTTAAGACCGCAGGCACAGACTCGCCATCCAATACTTTTTCTGAAGCCTCTTCGATGCTGAGCTGGAGTGGTGACTCAAGACAGAGGCCGAAGGGGACGATGAAAGCGCCCTGACAGACGCAGCACCCGCTTGCACAGCAACCCCGACTGAAGCAGACTTGGTGCTTGGCCTTGTGTTGGGCCCCCACGGGTGGAGCACCCTCAAAGGACTTAAACACGCTCAGGTTGGCTGTATCCGGAAGAGGCATGCCCCTGAGAATCTATCGGGGTACAGTGCCTGGCCTTGAGCCAAGCCGCCAACCGAACAGGTTGATCTTTCATCATGCAGTTGGTGAAGCCATGGCAGATCTCAATCTTTATGCGCCAGGTGTAGACAATACAGGCACTGGGAACGCTAGCCATCCAAAAAAACATTCTGCAAACAGCAGCTGGTGCACAGCTTGAAGAGGGAAGCTCTGACATGATCCGCCGCGGTGTAGGCCTGAAGACTTCTGGAAGTTTTCAAGAAGAACAACCCATGATTTCTGCCCTTGAGGGGTTAGTAAAAATGCAGAAAAATGTGTCCGTGTTAATCTGAAGGATAAGCGAAACGCAAGGACTCAAAACTTGAACGTGCAGCAAAAAACTGAAGATGGCCGTCAGAGGTGGGGGTTAGGTAGAGGGCAGTCATTGGCTGGGGCAGTGTGACCCAGACTCAGTGATTGGGAATATTCATAAGCATGTGAATCCATTCCAGACCCCATGCTGGAGAATATACATTTTGCTGCCCAAGGTTCCAGTACCAGTCACATGTTGGGGGCGCCCCAAGGATGGAGGAAAGGGGACAGGATGTAGGCGAACGCTCTGGAGAGTCCAACCAAGCACAGTCACTATAGCACCTTGGAGTGGGGGTTCCCAGCCTCACTCCTGGATAGGCCAGGGCTGCCAACCTGAGCATATACCGCTGTGTAGACATGGCCCAACAGAATACCTGAAAACATGTGTTATGGGGCTATGCATGAGTGGCTCTGAGTCTATTCCATATAGGCAGAGCTTAGCACAGGTAAACGGGAGCAAGGTCAGACGCGGTAGGCTGACCGGGGGGCACGTGACAGTAGCTGTGCGGGCTAGATTCTGGTTGGGTTAAGTGACAGGAGCGGGTCCTATTGCATTCTAGCTGGCAGGGAGCTAAACTACATTAAGGACACGGTGATGCAGAGTCTGCAGATGGGCCTGTATTACAGTGGTTGGCATCTCCTGGAGCGAAAAAGCTTATCTTCCCATAGGGAAGCACAGCGCTGAGTATTTAACGGACTCCAGGAAGACTAAGTATTAGATCACGTTCATATGTTTTTAGGATTGTTACTCAAGATTTGCATTAGCTGTGTCTTGTTCACCCTTCACTGACAAGCCCCTATCCTTCCGATGTTGGACAATTGTTGAGGTACTACACCGTTCTATTAATATGTGTATACAATATATTGATTTTGATTTACAATTATGGTAATTACACTGAACTATGAAGTCAGATGTGTTCTTGAACATTGGCTTAGGAGGACAATTATAATCAAGATGAACAAGCTACTTACCAACTGGTAATGTTCTTTCGATTGATGTTCCAACGTATTCCTCATCTTGGATGTATTCCATCCAGCTTTAGCTGATTCGGAAACATTCTCGGCATAGGGCCGCCGATGTCGTCAAGTCGATAGTCCCTCGAAGGCCTCCGTCAAGGGTGACGTCATCGGGTATACAAGTAGCTCCCGCGGCGCCCGTTTGCCTCAGTTGTGTCCCCCCCCCCCCCCCCCCCCCCCCCCCCTCTGTGTAGATTGTGCCGGTAGTCCGGTATTAGCCTTGCGAGAGTTGAAATGGCTATAGACTGGAAAATCTACAGAGGGGTAGGATGGGAGGGCAATGAGGAATATGTTGGAGCATCAAATCGAAAGAACGTTACCAGTTGGTAAGTAAGTTGTTCTTCGAATGGATTGTCCCCTTCAACATATTCCTCATCTTAGATAGACTCCCAAAGCAGTATAGAAAATTCTCTGGAGGGGGTAGATTTTTGATACCATTATATGGCGGAATATAGCACTGCTTTACCAAAATTCAGCTCCTTAGACTGAAGCATCCAGACTATAGAATTTTGAAAAAGTGTGCAGGGATGACCAAGTTGCTGCTTCAAATGTATTTTATGGGAACACCTCTTTGAAGGGCTGTCGAAGAAGCCATGCCTCTGGTGGAATGGGCCCTTAAGCCTTCTGGTGGGTCTTTTTACACCAATCTGTAGAGTTCTGAAATGCAAAGCACAATCCAACGTGATATGGTTTGTTTTGACACCGATTGACCCAATTTCCTTCCAGCCAATGAAGTTGATTATCCACTCCAAGCTTGGAAAGCCTAGAAATGTAAAAGCTTAGAGCTCTTCTCGGGTCCAACCTGTGCAATCTTTCCTCCTTACTAGGATGAGGTGGAGGGTAGAATGTGGGTAAACAATTTTCTGATTTAAATGCAAATCAGACAACTTTAGGTAAAAAATGAGGGTTTAACCCTTAATACCACTGTCTCTATAGAACACAGTAAAGGGTGGCCCGGAAGACAGTGCCTGCAATTCGCTCACTCTTGCAGATGTTAAAGCGACTAGGAAAGCTGTTTTCCATGTCAGTAATCTTAATGGACAAGTGTGCAAGGGTTCAAAAGGGGCACACTATAAAACTTTTAGAACCATATTAAGATCCCAAATTGGTACTTAGAAGAGATAAGGAGGAAACACATTTGTGAGTCCTTTTAAGACTTGTACTATTAAAGGAATTTTGAAATGGGAGCATTCTTCGACGAGCACTTGAAAATGGAAAGCGCTGCAAGATCACCTTTAATGGTCCCAACATTTAGACCTCTATAGGCTAGGGACAAGAGGAAGGACAACACTTCTGGAATGGAACATAGGAAAGGATCAACACTTTTTTTCTGCACCAGTTGCAAAAAACTTTCCAACGGCAACGGTATAGAGATTTTGTTGCCGGCCTTCTTGCCGAAAGCAACACCTCCATGACATCATCTGGAAGGTCCCAATCCTTGTATCTCAACCTTTCAGATACCAAGCATGAAGGTTGAGAATCTTGACCTATGATGGAGAAACTGGCACTCCATTTGTGAGAGAAGGTCCTCTCTGAGGAAGACGTAACGGAGGACAGATGGACATGTGTAGAAGGTGCAGGTACCACATTCTCCTGGCCCAATCCAGGGCAATTAGGATCAAGCGGTTTCCGAACTATCTCCATTTCCTGATGACCTGAGGAATGACCGGAATCGGAGGGAACGTGTATAATA
The DNA here is from genome assembly GCF_040938575.1 of Ambystoma mexicanum. NCBI lineage: Eukaryota > Metazoa > Chordata > Amphibia > Caudata > Ambystomatidae > Ambystoma > Ambystoma mexicanum. Next base: position 639,686,697 of record NC_090925.1, read on the forward strand.
GTGGCAAGTTCAACTTCTCCACGAACGCGTCCCCTAGGACTCCTCTCGGGGGAAATTCCCTTGAGCAATACCTTTCGCACTTTTGGTTGATTCAGGTCGCAAATAGGTCTACTTGAGGGGGTTCCCAAAGGGCGAAGATCTCTTGAAGGACTTCCTGAGCTAGTTCCCACTCGTGGGACACCATGCTCTGCCTGCTAAGAGCGTCTGCCGTCATTCTCCTCCCCGGCTAGATGAACTGCTGTTAAGGAGATTTCTTCTTGAATTGCCCAATACCATAGCCACATTGCCTCTCTGCACAGAGGTAGTGACTAGGGGTGTACTGAATAGTGAAATTACTATTCGGCCAAATACCGAATAGTTGGTCCAGCTATTTGGCCGGAACCGAATAGTGAGCCGAATATTTTTTTTTTTTAAACAAATATGTTCTAGAACAAACATTTCATTAAATAAAATCAGGAGACTTTCTATTGCATGAGTATTCATGTTTATTAAATGTGCATAGATAGATTGCACTAAGTTTATTAAAACCTTGTGAAAAGAAAGAAATAAAAAAGATTTGCCCCCCACCCGACTGAAGTTAACTCTTCATGTTTGAAACCACACACTTAAGGACTGCTGTGGGAATTAGCTGTCTCGTGTCCTCCCTACCTTTCCAACCACTGTGAAGCATATCCTGGTAATCAAATAGCATTATGTGCATCAATGGTCTTTATTTAAACATTCACCTCCAAAAGTTGTGTGTACGACTACAAGTCCCAGAATGCAAAGCTCTGCAACAAAACCTGACCAATCTAATGAACTGGATAATGGAAATGTTTGTTACACTTACACAAGTGCCCAATACAACCAACAATCACAAATTTGTATAAAGGCAGTCGCTGAACAGTATGTGAGGCTTTGGCGGTTTCAGCATTCATTGTCCGCAGCAAGTCTTCTGAAGCGCAACCTGCAAGTTTCCTGGGCTAGCCCCTAAACCTCGGTGCGCAGTATAGGCAAGACAAACGCAGTTCAACCTCTGTTCGTTAGATGCAAAGGTAACAAAAATGTGGAAACGCTCATGCAAAGCATGAGCATTTCTATTTTGACTAGGTCAGTGCTGCCAGGTGTCTTCAGACTTGTGGCAGCAGTGAGCTTTCCCTGAAGCTGCCTAGTGAGGGAGCAGAAGGAAGAGGCACACATTTGCACAAGCCCATAGTTTTATGACATGCAGTGTGCTATGTCGGATCTTCCCAAGACATTTTGTATCTGCCATTACAAAAGTAAAACCTTTATGATCCAGGCCAAGCACATAATGGAGACGTGTTTGACCTGTGCGCACACAATTGGAGAAATCTATTTTTGCGAACCGCTGCCATGTTCTGTAGGCACTGTTATCATGAGAAAGTCACTGTGTGAACGGGCATGCAGCTTGATATTAAGCATTGTGGGAAGAAAATGTGCAGTTCCTACCCCTGGACTGAAAGTCATGGCGAGAACCTTTGATTGGCTTGCGATACATATGGACAGTCCCAAGGTGAGAAAATCAAATCGCCCAGTACTAGACAGAGCCCCTTGGACTGGACAGAGCCCCTTACGAATGCAGACACCTCTTAGACAGAGCTTTGTTACCCCTATGGGATGCCACACCTCACCCCCTACTTGGCTACGGACGGGTCTAGCCATAGCTCCTGAATCCAGTAACAGTGAATACATGACAATTTAACAGGATACTTTAAACGAAGCACATCCCGAGAGGAAAAAATGTCCAAGTCGTCAGGCTGCAGATTCACTACCCTGCACCAGCGCTGCATACACCAGTATCATCAGAAGCCACACAGATTTGTTCACTTTAGCAGCGAGTGGACTATGCAAAAGGTCATTGCGAGAAATCTTCCACCATCCGGTTATCATTGCATTTAGTAAAACAAATGGCGATTAGCTATTTAAAACAGAGGTCTCAAATTTCCTGTGGCAGTGGATGAGGCCATTCAGTCCTATTTTTTTTCGGCCAGTCTCTAAGCCTTGCAGTTTCTCTTTCATTTGACATTTAGCAACACTACAAGTCCCAGAATTCCAAACAAACACGACTGTATGGCGTTCCCACGCATTACATGTCAATCTTGAGAGATTTGCTTAATGCACTCATACATGCCAACAGCACCCATTCCTTTCCGGCGAAACCCCCATCCTATCCTGGTGTTTAACTTTGAGTTCTGGTTCTGAGAGAGGCACCCGCAGTGTGTCCCTTTGCCCGTCACTGTGTTAAGAGACCCGCGCTGCTTTATATCTGCATTTGGCATTAAGTTCCATGCAATGTCAAGATGAGCCTGGGCTTGGCCAGTATCGCATTGTAAATGACTGCATTGTGTGGGAAGATTATGGGCAGCACTTGGGAGTGGCGTGGTAAAGCAGAGCTGCCAGCATGCACACATTGTCATGTAGTTTGGGAAATGATTAAAGGAGGTGTTAGAACTTCCTGCTGTAGGAGCGGGTCTGAAAAATTCAAAGGGTGTCTCCCTGGTGGATTGCTTTGACGTTGCGTTAGAAAAGGAAGGCAGTAACTTTGGGCTATTTCTAGAGCCCAAACATCTGAAGTAATGGCTCGCCATTCTTGCAGATGCTGCGACAACCTGCCTCCCACAGGTGTCTTGTGATGCAAGTCCTCAAAGTGGTTTTGTGGTGTTACTGCGGCCGCTGATGGCAAAGAGGCTGCAGCTGGCTTTGTAAGTTTTCCTCGTCCACCGCGAGTGGCCCTTCTGACTGGCCATTCCTCTCCCTTTTCCATAGGAGTAGGGACAATAAGATCGTCCTGCCGAACAAAAAAAGCTGAGGTTGTCCAATAGCCGCTCCTAAAGACTTGGCAGCTGCTTTTGAGGTCTGCAACCTCTCAAGGCTCTCGTCAGCCTCGTTGCCAAAAAGGTGAGACCCGTCAAAAGGCCTGTTCAGAAGACGGTTTTGCACGTCGAAACCAGACTTCCGTAACCACGCAAATCTGGGCATTACTGTGCTAGTGCCCATGGACCTGCGCACACTATCGAGACTGAACGGATTCCTTCCTGCATGGCCTCCTTTCCATCTGTAACAATGGCTAGGACTCCTTCCCTTTCATCCCCTCGTTTGTGCTACGCCGCCATTGCAATGCACTCCCACAGTGTGTTAGAAAATTTTGCCAAGGCACATGTTGAGTTGGCTGATTTTAACACCATACTCCCAGCTGAAAATACCTTTCGTGCTCAACCATCCACACGCTTGTCATCCTATCCGGGAGGATAGAAGGGTACGCCACCTTATTTGAAGTTGTGGCTGCCTGGACCACCAGACTCAGGAGTAGGATGTTTAGACAGATAGCCGGGGTCGCTACTGGAAGGGTGGTATTTTGTAAGTGATTTATTCACTGGAGGAATAGAATCCAAGTCTCCCAATTTTTGGCCACCCTATTTTGCAAGGCTACATGGAAGGGTAAAATCAGATCTTTGGTGGGACCATGATCCAATGCATCGGTCAGATCATCCTGGATGAATGGAGTTGGTGGTCTAGCACATCCTAAATATTCGACCACCTTTGTCAGTTGACAGTATGAGGGACTGGCATGTTCACCTGGTTCTGGCCTGCCGAAATCTGTTTCAAGCGAAGTATCAATACCACTTGCATTATGTAATGTGTCCACCAGGTCCCTCATCTCTCAGAAATCAAGCATTCCTGGGCATTTGGGGTGCCATATCAAATATTGAATTTAAGGATTTGAAAAATTCTTTCCTTGGAAGAGGTTTAAAAACCTTTTCTGGGAGAGGTGCATCAGTGGAACCTGAAGGCATTACAGTCTTTGCAGCCTTCTCTTTTGCTGCTATTTTTACAGCTTCTAGCCGAGTTGGAGCCTTTGGAATATTTGGCACCAAGGGCTTCGAGGTCGACAAAGGCGTCAACGAAATGGTGGTAGTCGACAGAGCTGGCTTCGAGGAGCTCTTCGAAGACTTACCCTTCGAGGTGTCTGGTTTCAGACAGAGTCGGTGACCTCGAACGGTCGACTCAACTCGAGCAGTCTTTCACTCTACGTCCTGGAAGGTTCCCGATCCTTCCTCCTATGATCACCCGGGCTCAAGGGCGTGCGAGTGTCGGAACAATGCTCCCAGTCGGCTTCCGAAGAAGGCGCAGACTGAGGCTTAGCTTTTTCAAACACTGCCATCATTTTTTGCCTGAATGCTTCCCACTCTTTGGAGGAAGAATGTTTTGTGGGGCATTGGATTCTTTTTGGGGATTCGTCCGAGGAGGAAAGGGACCGGTGGTGTCTTTTTTGGACTTTTTCGTCAAAGACTAAGAGCGATAAGAATGGGACCTAGACCGATGCCTTTCACGTAGAGAAGATCTCACGGGACCTCGACGCTAGAGGCTTTTCGGTCAGGTTTACGACCTACAAGCAGTTTTCCCTTCCTCCCTCGCAAGGCCTTCCGCGTCATCGACTGACTTCGTACAGGCCTCCATGTCGTGGCCTTCCGAGACACCAGACATTCCCAGTGCGGGTCGATGGACATTTTCGAAACGCAGGATTTACAATTTTTGAATCCTGATTGCGGGGGTCGTAGTCTGGGTCGACAAGGACATATCTAATATCTTCAGTAACTGCACGCAGAGTCTCCGAAGCAACACGTACTGCGGAAAAAAGGAACTGAGGCTAACGGGCACCGTGCATGCTACTTGTATACCCGATGACATCACCCTCGATGGAGGCCTTCGAGGGACCATCGACTCGACAGACGCACAGCGCCCTCTGCCGCGAAAAAAATTCCAAGCATCTAAAGCTGGTTGTAATACATCCAAGATGAGGAATACGTTGGAGGACAATCCATTCGAAAGAGCAGATTGCAGGGTTATATACATGACCTGTGCCCGGTGACCTTTGTACATATGTCTATATATTACTGTGATGGCAGGATATGCTTTTCAAAGTAGAGAATTATGTACCCTTATTAGGTTAAAATTCAACTGATGTTGAATTGACGACCACTGATTAGGTAATGTCTAAAAACGTGTTGGGTCACCCTATTGTTGATGAAATGAAAGCTTTGAAAGTGAAACATACTGGGTAAAGCCTTGCTTGGCTTAAAGACACCGATTAATTTTGATATTTGACATTTGTACTAATTGCACTAATGTATTATGTCTGCCATTCATAACTGTTAGGCTCTTTTGACGAGCCTGTGATAAGAGTGCAGGGGACGGAGTACCCTCATCTTTGGGAACCTTTGTTTCTTTGGGAACTTTTGGTGCATGTGCCAGGACCTACATTCTCCCCAGCACCTTCTGTTTTATTAACAGATATTTAAAATTATTTTTTTTGTTACCCTTTCCTCACTGGGGACGTGCAGTGTATTGGACATTAAAAAGATGGAGCTCAGTTATGGGTGCAGTTGAGCTCCATTTTCTAGACAGGCATCCCCTGGTATAAGTATGGGATTAGGTCAGGTGGCAGTGAGCTTGACTGGTATTGGCATAAGATCAGGTCTTAGGATCAGATTGGACATTGGGAGCGCTGGGGGGCCTGGGCAGCTTGTTGGCACAAGGATGGCTGCTGTGCCACTGCAGTCGAATCAGGGTGGGGTGGTAGGCTTTTTGGGCCCAGTGCCCACATCTTTCCTGCCTTTGTCGGCCGCGCCCGCTTCCCCTCCCTCAAACTTTTCATTTACTGAGGATTCCCGGCCTGACAGGGAATATGCATGAGCACATGACTCCACGCCAGACCCCATACTGGAGAACATCTTATCCTGGCCAAATGCATGCATTTTTGCCTTCACACAATTGCCCACACCTTACTTTAGGTCCCAAGGGAGTGACCACCACAAGAGCTTTGATGCCATATTAATGGAATAAAGGCACTTTACAAATGACTACTACTTTCCTTTCAGTATTGTGGGGTGGGATATTCTTCTATTACACTGGTTACTGGGGCTGCATATATGGATTCTATTGATCAAGGCCAGCATAGTCATTTATAGTGTTTGCTTGGCCATTAGTGTTTTATAACTGGTTGTCAATTGTAATCCTCGATTACTTATGTGGACCCTTGACCAGGTTCACCCCTTCGAGACTACACTGCGACTACTCTCCATGCTACCTTGATTGGTTTGGCTACAGCTCAGTTGCCCCTGATCATTAACCAGGCTGGCCTATACACCTGTCCACCATGCCATGGTATAGAAATCCAGTCCTCACCAGAATCGGTGTTAACACTGCTTTTCAATACTGAACATGTTTGTAGCATGGCTAGACACTGTCCTGGTCATTGAACAGATTGAAGGAAATTGATTAATTTGTTGGACATGCACTAAGTTGTTACTCCGTGAGCAGACCACCCACAGTCAATTTTAGGGAGGGTATCTTGAGTTAAGTACTGCTTGGTGCATATTCTTGGAAGCCAGTGTCTTAGCTTATAGCAGAAATCATGGTAGGGGTATTAGGTATGTAGTGAAATAGATATTCACCAATTGTCAACCTGACCTTGGAAACAAGGGGGGAATGGAAAAATTCCCTTGAAATTTAATTTTAACGAGACTGTTCGCCTGCAGGCTACCCCATTACTCACATGCTTAAAGCCAGTCTATGCAATATACCGGTTGGGCATATGTAGTCTAGGCATGAGAAAAATCAGGGCACAGTCTGCAGAGAAATATGGGTTTGATTTTCTGAAAATTGCAGCATCAAATCCAAGTTATTCAACCTTAAAACCAAGTTATTCAGTGTAGTGACCATCTTACCCCTAATCCAGTGTCCCCTTGCCTCCATATTTTTGGGACATTAAGGGACCAGAGCACTTGTCAAAAAGCAAAACATTTTAATGTTGGTCCTTTTATTTTTACGAGGGGCCAGAGCACGTGGCCATAACCTCGCCCTCCTGAAACCCGCCTCGCCCTTTAGTCCTTTTCTATCACCAGGTCTGAGACCCTTTAAGCAATAATAGGGGATACTTTTTACAGGGGACAGCAGGGGGGTGTATGGAGGAAAGTGCTCTACAGACTAGGAGTAAGATGGTCACTACGGTGAGTAACTTTTTTATACTCTTACATCCAGTCCTTTCCTCCATACTTGTGGGAGATTCCCAAGCACAACCAGAGGTAGTAAGGGTGGGTGGAAAATCCCTTCACAACATTGACAGCCAGGCCAAATTGGGCATCAGCCCTGGAGCTCGGGTCCAAGTAGTAACGCTTGAAGAAAGCTGATGGGGAGGCCCACATAGCCGCCTTGGCGATGGACTCCCAGGGGACATACTTTTGGAAGGCAACAGCAGCCGCTTTGCCGAAGAGTTGAGCATGGATGCCCCTAGGCGGTTGAAGGCCTTGGATCTTATAGGCCTCTGAAATGAATGAGGCAATCCAGCGGGGAAATGGATGCTTTAGAAGCTGGTTTCCCTTTAGGGTCACCGAACGTAACAGTTTTGAGGAGCTTCTGAGACCCCCCTCATCACCCCCCCAATCGGGTTAAAACTTCAGAGCTCGCCTGACGTCCAAATTGTGTAGAACTCTCCAACAGATTTGCTTGCACAATATAAGAAATCCATAGGAGATTATAAAAATGCCATTCTTCAGGCCAAAAGAAATCATAATTCACGTATAAGCAATGCTGAGGCCGATACCAGAGAATTGTTTAAAATTATTAAGGAACAGGAAAATACCCCAGCTCAGGCTTAACTGACTCAAATGATAAAGATTGATGCCAACGTATCCAAGGCGGGCTGCAAAACAAGCTCAACATTCAGTCGGTAATGCTTGAAAAAAGTCACAGAACTTTGCCGTCTCGTACGTTGGTAACCCCAAGGCCTTTACTAGGCGCTTAGATGTTCCCATTTTTAACTTTCATCCAGTAAGTGAAACGGAATTAATAAAGATAATTGAACAAATGAAATTTTCGCATTGCAGAGGCGATGCATGCACATCCAGGATAATAAAGTGTTGCTCTCCCTCCATCATTGGAGGGAGTCTGCTCCTTTGTCAATGCTTCATTGGCTGAGGGTATAGCACCCAAAGATCTGAAACACTATGGTAACACCAATCATTAAGAAGCCAGGTCTATCAAGGGATAATCCCCTGAATTTCCGTCCTATCTCAAACACCCCCTTTCTCCTAAAAATACTGGATAGGGTAGCCTACCAACAAATCTCGGAACATCTGAATCAGCACACCATCCTGCACTCCCACCAGTCAGGTTTTAGGAAACTATGGGACTGAGACCTCTCTCCTAGAGTTTAAATCTAGACTTCTCACAAATGGATAATAGTAAGCTTTCATTGATCAAATCCCTGGACCAATCAGCGGCCTTTGATTTAATCGATCACACTATATTAAACTCAAGGCTAAAAGAAGTAGCCAACTTCGGAGCGAGCAGCGCTGTGGATCTCGTCCTTTCTCGAACACCAGCTGAGTAGTGTGTGTTCGGACATGGCGGAAGCAGATCCTATTGCGGTACTCTATGGAGTCCTACAAGGGGCTAGTACATCGCCATGTATTTACAATCTTTTCATGGCTCCCTTCTTTTTCATGTTAGAACAGGCGGGGGTTGTCTTAAACTATGCTGACCCTCAATGCATAGTTCCACTGACAGGCAATCACGGACAGGATGAGGCTGAAATAAACAGTTTTCAGCCTAATCGAGAGGTGGATGTTAGACAACTATCTTGCCCTCAACAGGAGAAAAACTGAATTAATGATTGTAGGGAGTCCACACACACTTAAAATGTTAAATCCATCTTACAGTGCCTTTAAGTTAGGGGATGACATCATTAACCCTCTCCCCAAAACCAAGATATTGGGTGTTATACTAGGTCAATCCCTTAATATGATGCACACGTGTCTTCTGTAGTATCCTCAGCAGTATACTATGTAAAACTTGTCACAATGGAGGCCTCTTATCTCCCAGAAAAGTGCCGAAACTATCGGCAGGGCAATAGGGGCCAAATTGGACTATTGTTGCAGTCTTTTGCTGGGATCCAGTTAAGGGGGGGTCATACAAAGACTACAGATGGTCCAGAATTGGGCTGAGAGTGGTAGTCGGCTCTCTGGACAGGAGCACATTACAGAGGCTAGACGAGTGCTTCACTGGTTGCCAGTGGAATCCAGAATTACATTCCGAACGCTGATAATTACTTTTAAGTGTCGAATGTTGTTGATGCCTCCGTGCCTTCAATGTTATGTTACAGACACAGTCATTAGGAGATCCTTAAGGTCGGATTCAAAAAACTTCCTGGAGCAACCTAGAGCCAGGACATCTAAGGCCGAACATGGGGCCTTTGCATTTAAGGCACCAAGTCTATGGAACAATCTGCCAGATTATCTGCGTAATCTTGGTTGCCTTGTTAAATTCAAGAAGGCTCTTAAAACCTTCCTCTTCCGATTCTCAACTCCAGTACCACCCATATCGGCTCTGGTATTTCTAGGGCACTAGGGGACTTTATTTGGTTCTTTCTGTTGTCCGCGCCTTCATGCCCGAGGGTCTATAGTGCGCTATATAAATACCTTGTAATGTAACATAAGATGGCGGGTTCAGGAAGAAGACTGGTAAGGAGATAAACTGATTCAAATGCAAGTCAGTAACCACCTTAAGGAATGAAGCATGAGTGCAAAGCACAACTTTTTCCTTATGGAAAGTGAGGAACGGATGTTCCACAGAGCACTTGGATTTCACTTACTCGCCTTGCAGATGTTATGGCAATCAGAAAGGCAACCTTCCAAGAAAGGTACTTAAGATCAGTAGTGGCCATGGCATCAAACGGCTTATGTCATGAAGCAGTGAGTACCACATTTAAATCCCATTTGGGATGAGGAGTGCGTACTGGCAGGAAGAGAGGAGTGCTGGCAAAATGCCTTTTGATGACTGGATTAGTCAGTCAATGAGGAGGAACAGCCGTCCATGGACAAGTAGGCTACAATGGCAGAAAAATAAGTTCTGCAAGACAGAACATTAATGCCAGAAGCTGCAAGGTGAGACACAGGATAGACCAGTGTCGACCGTAGCATGCCTGGGGTCGAGCTGGTTAACTCAAGTACCAGTGGCAAAAACAGCCATTTGTTCCTATATTGGGCCCTCGTAGGCCTCTTAGCCGCTTGGATAATGTGCATATTGTCCTCGGACAGATTAAACCGTGCTTAAGATCTGAACTCATGCACCAGGCTGCCAAGCAGAATAACTGAGGGGGGAGGAATGCCGCAGCTGTGATCGCTCGGGTGAAGAAGGTTGTACATCAGCGGCAATCTGATCGTGGACGAATCGACAGGTACTGGAAGTTCAGAAAACCAGAATCCGTCTAGCCACTAAGGCGCTATGAACAGAATAATGCAGTTTGATGCAGACCTGACCTTGCAGAGTCTGTGGCAATGGAGGGAAGGCACAAGCTTTCATGTGGTCCCACAAAATGTAGAGGGCGTCACCCAGGTAGGACTCTGAGGCCGTTCAGGGATGCATAAAGAGGAAGTTTCCTGTTTGTAGAAGTTGCAAAGAGCCCTGTGGAGTGCCCCATTGGTGGAAAATGTTGAAGGACATAGCCGTTCCACTCATAACTGGCTGCCGACTGACGGCTGGTTGAGTCTGCAGTTACATTGATCCAACCTGGGATGTGTACAGCCTAAAGCCAGACCTTGTGCTGAATGGTCCAGTCCCAAATTTGTATTGCAAGATTCAGGGGAGACTTGGTGCTGCCCTGCTTGTTGATGTAAAACATCACCACAGAATTGTCTGTGCAAATATAGTCTACACTCTTGGTGATGGTTGAAAAGCTTTGAGCGCCAGGAACACAGCCAGGAGTTCAAGATAATGGATATGAAATGGTTTGTTCATACTTCCAGGTGACACAGCGTTGCTCCCCACCACAGAAGGAAGGAGTCTATGTTAACCATCACTTGTGGGCAGGGCTCCTGGAAGGAGGCCCGCTCTGAAAAGATGTTGTCAAGGACCACCATTGTAGATCTGCTGTCATGCAGGATGGACCTGGAATCATCTTGTAATCCGGATCCGATGCCCGAGACCAGCAGCTCCGAAGAGCTTAATAGGATTGTTTCAGTCAAATCAGAGACTGAAGAGCTCTTCAAAATTTTTAAGGAGCATGAGACCACACCTGCCCCAGATGTGGGTGCAGTAGTAAAAGACAGTCTGGTGCCAGTTGACCCAGGATGCCATGGGCAAAAACAAGGGCATCAAGTCTAATATACTTAGGAAAAAAAGCTGCCTCCTCAACTGAGGTTACCGCCATAAGCTGTAAGGCATTTACAAGATGCCCAACAATCTGAATTCCCCCCCCCCCCCCCCCACCTCCCAATTACTCTGTAGAATTGACTAACATGGTCCACCTCAAGACGAATAGCTGTAAGAGGGATCCATTTTCTGCCATCATAATCAAAGCCTGTCCCCCAATTCTGCTGGACGCTATTCTCCAGTTTGTAAATGCATCCCTTAGAGAGGGCATAGTGCCAGACGACCTGAAACAATCTTGGGTGACCCTGTTGATATAAAAAAAAACTGATTTACCCAAGGAAGATTCCTTGAACTAAAGGCCCATCACTAATTCAGCATTCTTGCTGAGATATTGCATAGGGTCGCTTATAAGCAGAGCTCATCATCTTGAAAGCTTCCCTATATTATTAAATTGTCAATCTGGCTTAAGAGCACCGAAACGGCTCTTTTGGAACTCAAATCCAGGCTCCGGGCCAATAGACAAAAGACATGCTTCTAGATCTATCCGCCGCTTTCGACCGGGTAGACCACTCTTTGTTGGTCTCCAGGCTCATAAAAGTGGCCACATTCTCCTAGAGGCTTGCCGGTGGGTAGCTTCCTTTCTTCAGAATAGGGTAAATTCTGTCTGCTCAGAAATTGCTGAAGCGGCCATGATGCAGATTGAATACGGAGTTCCACAAGGAGCGAGTCTTTTGCGGTGTTATTATAACATCTTTACAGCCCCGTTCTTTGCCACGCTCGAACAAGATATCTGGTTTACCAACTTTGCGGCAATGCATCATCCCGCTGAATGGCTCTCATGCACAAGATTAAGCCAGGATAGTGCCTACACATGCATTGAAAATCGGATGGTCATGAACGAGTTGGGCCTGAACAGATCCAAGACGGAGCTCATGATCGTGGAATCAATCTCCAAGTTGGATCCCGCGTATGGAAACTTCCAACTCGGCGTGGAACTCCTGGGCTCTCATCCTTCCCCTGCCATCGTTTTGCTGCAGGCCAACTGGCAACAAGGAAGGACCTAACCGACTGCGCTGTGGGTTGTACTGGGAGACACCCGCGGCGCGGACCGGCCACTCAGCGGCTCGACCTGAGAAATCCAACTCTTGTGGTCACACGAGCTGTACGAACTTCATCTCCCTACCAACTGCTCCGAGTGGAGAGTGCCTTGCTCTATACCATATGCCCGTGGTGGCCAACTAGGCCATGTGAATGCCCCCGGCAGACCCTTCTACTACACTTCTGCTCCTTGCTCGCACAGGTGAGTACTCTTGTCACTCCACACTGCTGCCTGGCACAGGACCACAATTGAGCCGGCCTTACACCCTCCAGGACATAAACAATCCCTCTGTGTGGAGCCCAGGGGTTCCCCTGTGTACGAGAGACCTATGAGATGTACAGTGGATGCCCAGCAGCTGCTAGCCTGGACATATTGCATACCTGGCCCCTCTTCGCCTGTGCACTGTGCTCAATAAGCAAACTGCATGGTTGGTGCCTGCGTTCGGCCCATATAAAACACAACAAACTGATACTGTGGCAAGCGGAGGCGGACATGGAATGCTGAGGTAGCCCATAATAGCAGGCCGCTATTGCTATAAGGTCTGATTCCTAGGGCTACGACAGAGGCCCCGACCCATTAGAGAGGAACCACACAATCTACCTGACAACGGATTACACCCTTTAGCCCCATCGAAGCTGCTCTCCCTCTGCAGTGGCACACCTGCCCAGGGGCACCTGCATACCTGATCTCCCAATTACTGTTTGTCGATACCACTTAGCTGTTTTGTCCCGTCCGGACCCCACAGGCACCAAAGCTACTGGTTGTTCTCCCCATCAGAGCCTCCGTTTCAATCGCTGCTAGCCAGCCCGTAGCACACTGTCATATTACTGGAGCACTGCCTGGCGAACATTCAGCGGGCAGTATGCCCGATCGGAACAGGAAGCAAGGCACAATCAATATGTTTACTACGCAGAAGATGGTGGAATCACGTCCAGAACCAGAGATTGCCATATCTTTGGAGTCTGGTAGCCAAGCCTCTACAAAAATGTTTGAGTATATGAGGGAGGGGTTTACGGCTCTCCATTCTAAACTTGACATGAGTGGGACGATCTGCTCGATTAAGGCACACATGGAGAGGACCAACAGCTGAGTCACGGAGGTCAAAAACAGGGTGAGCACTACTGAAGAGGCCATTGCCTCCTGAGGCGAGATGAACACCTTAACCAGCAGGATCCAAGACATCAGTAAGAACGATGACCTTGAATCGTGCTCTAGGCGTAACATTCGAATTATTGGCATACCTGAAAACAGACAGACCCATGGAGGAGTATGTTGAACAAACCGTTCTGTCCCTGCTGGACTCCCCCAAACTATCCCCACAGTTCGGCATTGAGAGGGCCTGCTGTTCCCTCACTGCCAAACCCAAACCGGGCACCCCACCTTGCCCTATCATTGCGAGGGTCCTAAACTACTGTGATAGGGACGTCCTGCTGCGGGCTGTGCGAGCCAAGGGCGATATGCTCCTGGGGTCCTCAAGAATTCACCTTTACCCGGATTTCTCTACTGCGGTAAAGCAGGAGCGCAAGCCCTTTCCATCAGTGAAGAGACTGCGTGACCTGGGTGTGAAATACTCCATGCTATACCCCATCAAGCTCAGGATCGAGCACGCAAACCGGATACCCTTCACTATCCCTGAAGCAAATAAATTCATAGAGGAACACTTCCATGGCTAATCTTGGCACAAAGGACACCTAGGCGTGAATACCTATTTGCGCTCACTACATGCTGCTCACTTCCCCAGGTTTGCCACTTCTCCCCCCTCTGGGACATCGCCTCTTTGTACGGAGCCCGTGGACGCAGTGTTGTGCTACTGTGACCGACCCCCTCCAACCCCCCAGCTATCTAGAACACTGGCCACCACTCCTCATGCGGCCCCCCTCCTCAAGGAGACCTGGCCATGTACCCTCTACTACACTGGCTCCTCTGAGCAGCGATCGGACTCCTTCGAATGCTGCCTACTCCCTGAAATGGTTCACTGTGTTAGTGCTTCCACGCTATAGTAACCTAGTAACGTTCCCAGCAGGAGTGTGCTAATGTTCGAATGGTGCCAAGGCCCCCAGGCGAAGTTGCCAGGTTTCGAGTTGTTTTAATAAGGGGATGGGATTCATTTTTCCGATTGGGGGGAGGGGTCGAGGTGGGTAAGAGGGATGTTCCCCTCTGAACTGGGATGTGTTTTGTTGAGGCTTGTTGTATATGGTGTTAGAGTAAAATGCTGGACTCTTGCAAAGGGGAGGGACATGGGGTGGTACCACCTTTGGCACTTGAACTAAACAGACGCTTCAGTCTTCTACAATAAGTGGCTTTGTCGCTGCTTGCTATTTTTACATCCAAATACCCCTAATGGCTGATAATGAACAGACCTTATTAAGCTGGAATGTGAGGGGACTGGGTAATTACAAAAAAATGAGGATTGTACATAGAACGGCATGTTGCCAAGATTCTTTTTCTGCAGGACACACCAGGTCACAGGGATGCCTCAAATTTGCAGAGTCATGGTGCACAGAGGGTTGTCTTGATTCTGCTGCATAAAAGTATTAAGTTCCATCATCTCCTCTCACATACATCCCAAGGGCGATATGTCCTGCTTCATGGAAACCCGAACGACAAAGAGATCATCATACTTCTAAATGTGTATGGTCCCAATATCGATGAGTTCCAATCACACTACTACTCTGGTTCCCCTGATTCCGATCCTCTGCGGCGGCGACTTTAACGATTTTGGATGTCGAATGGGATAGGTCGGGCACCAGGCCCCACCAACTCAAGAGCTGCCAAAATCATTATGGAATCCTTACCACTACTAGAGCTAGCCGATGCATGGAAAATGTACACCCCGATTCCCGGACTTACTCCTTGGTCCATGACTCCCACTCCAGGATAGCCAGATGGATCACCTCAAACACACTGCTTAGAAGTGTCACGCAAATGCTAATTCTTCCCAGAACTTACTCTGATCACTCCCTAGTGACCATCTCGCTCGCCTGGGGTGGGGTGGGGTGGGCCTCATGTTACATCCTGCACATGGAAATTAAAACCCCAGTCGCTATTGGATGTGGCCTTTAGGTCCGACCTGGAGGAGGCAATAGACTACTTTACTCTGAATTCTGGTCTGTCCCTACACAAGCCACCCTATGGGAGTCGTTTAAGGACTACATCAGGGGAGTGGCTATTTTCTAAAGAGTCCAGGATCCTCAGGACCATCCGCAAGGACATCTCGATAAGCGAATCAACGCTCTCCTCTTTAGAGGCCCAATATACCCTACATCATTCACAAACTACCCTGGTCAGCATCGGTGCAGAACTGGACACCGTTCGCAATCATGCCGAAAGTGAAAGAAAGTTCATAGATACTCTTGGACTGGTGAGACGTGAGCGCCCTGGCCAAACTTCTACAGCAGAAAGTGGGGGCTCCTCACATCCCTGCCATTGAAAGACCGGATGGCTCCCTGGCTACCCTAGACGTCAACAACCCGTTCCGCTCATTCTATTCTGCTTTATACACAAACACCGACACTCTCCCGGAATCATACAGATGCATATCTAGATGCACTCTGTTCTCTCCGATTACACTAGCACTGCCCTCAATTCCCCCATCATTATGGATGAAATATCTGAGGCCATTGACTCATTAGCATCGAGCAAAAGCCCAGACTCCGCGGCTTACCCATCGAGTTTTATAAATACAAATCATGTCTGGTTCCCCACCTTCTGGCGTTATGGGAAGAATCTTGTACATCTGGCATACTTCCACCAACTCTCCGGGAGGCTGTCATAATAGTATTACTTAAACCCAGTAAACTGCCCAACCAATGTGGATCATATTGGCCCCCATCACTCAAACTGCAGTCAAGGTACTAGCCATGCGCCTCACACTATACACCTGGATCAGTCTGGGTTTATCCCTGGCCGCTCCACTTCTCTAAACCTGCGCCGCCTCTTCAACATAGTTAGCAGGATCAAGCCAAACACTCAGGCGGTGGCAGCAGCTCTTGATATGCAGAAGGCGTTTGATTCCCTGTCTTGGGCTTACCTCTAGAGACTGCTTGCAAAATGCAACTTTGAACCCTGGTTTATTTCATGGGTCAAAACTAGTCCAGTCAAGCCCTGTAGCCAGGGTCCACACTGAGGGTATGTTCTCTCCCCCTTCTGTATATCCCGAGGCACGAGACAGGAATGTCCTTTCTCCCCTTTAATCGTTGCAATTGCCATCAAGCCCCTAGCAGATAGAATATGGCAGGCGCACTCACACCGAGGTTTACATCTACTAGACACATCTGACATCTCCCTATACGCATCTGACTCCCTACTCTTCATCCTTTCACCCGAGCATAATCTTGCCCCGATCCTCAGACACTGCAGTTCGGGGAGCTCTCCGGTCTCAAAGTAAATTGCACCAAATCAACACTATTCCCATTAACTGACGTCACCTCTCCCCCCTGACCTTGGGCTTCTCCTGGACACAATCAGAAACCACATACCTCGGCGTGGTTGTAGCATGTAGGCGCAACAGGGCCTATGATGCCAATTACCGGAACGATTTGACCACGCCGACACGGAAATGCCAGGGATGGGCTAAACTCCCACTGTCCCTTGCAGGTAAACTTGGTGTACTGAAGATGGTGGTGCTCCCCAACTTCTCTACTGCTTCCTAAATCTTCCCATGTGGCCGGGCAGGGACTTCTTCAAATCTCTAAACCGCCTACTTAACGAATTCCTCTGGCATTTGGGAGCAGTGCACCTCAAATATAATACTCCAGCTGCCCCCCTAGAATTGAGGTTTTGGTGCCCCAACTGAGAAATATTGGCTGGTAGTCCAAGCACAATTTGCCTCGTATTGGTTCTACACCATTAATGAATGTGTGATCCATTCTCATCATCCCAAGTACCCTCAGCATCTAACTACTAATGTTATTTTGTCATGACGATGTGTATCATTGCAAATGCATGGTCTATTGTATGGCCTGTGTTAGAATCAATGATTAACTTCCTACTTACTCCTCTTAGCAGAGTCAAGCAAAATAAAAGTAAACAAAAAAAAATAAATGCCAAGCAAGGCCATTATATCCAGCACCCGGTCATGAAATGCTCCAATAGCGCGGGGCTGTTCATCACTGTCCTGGTCCGCCTGGCCCTCACCCAGTCAAGCAGGGGCATTAGACTGATCTGCTGTACATGGCACCTCAGGTCTAAGTGTTGTCTAGCGGAGCACCCAATGTTTTTTCTATCAGGGAAAGCGGAGGTGGTGGAGGTCGTCGAGCAGGAAGAGGAAGTGGCACCCCAGGGGCCTGATCAGCCGGAGGCGGTACAGGAGGTCCAGGATACATTTCCCTAAAAAGACCCTTAAATTAAGCCCTGATGGGATCAGGAGTGCATGAGCATCTGAAAATCACATCCTCGGACGAAGGTCTAGACACTGGAGTGGGCAGAGGCCACTGGCGAGGCATACCCCCATGAACGCAGTGAGGATGGTTGCCAGGAAGGTACACCACCAGAAGGGTCCACATAGATGGGTGTGGAATCAGGAGGGAGCAAGCCTATGAGGCAGTGGTGCCCAAGCACGCCAATAGACTGAAGGGCAGAACAGATTTGTTATCCACATGGTGTGGAAAAAACTGCTCAGCTCCAAACAGAATCCCCAGCACCAGCCGTAGTGAACCTTGGTGTAAGAGGTAGTCAAAATGGCCACTATGGAACACAGAGGTTGAGCTGCCATTTTGTTGACACCCGAGACGGTCTCCTCAGGGGAGTCAGGGGTCTTTATGACATTTTAGCCTTGAAACAAGGACTCGCGGCCGAGCCAGTAGTGGAAGGCTGTGGTGCGTGACTGCCTTTTTTGCCCCCGCGACAGAACTGGTACCACCACGACCCCGAGCATGTGAAGGTTTGAGTGTACCTCACCGATCGGACTCAAGAGGATCCCTCGATTCTGCCGGTATTGGATTTAGCCCCAAGAAGGTTAACCTTGGAATGGAACCGGGTACATTTAGCTCCCTCAAGAGGGGCCTCGATTTGCACTTGGTGTGGAAAGCAGAAATGAGACCTCAGGGCCAAACCCTGTAACCAGAGCCACACAAGAACTGGGCTGAACTTTAACCCCCAAACGGGGAACCTTGAAAGAATCTCTGGTTTTGGCAGGCCCACTATGGAGACCCTTGGAGGAAGCTACCGGTGTGCCCATTAGGTCCCTTGTGGGACACCTCAGGGATGTCCCTGGTAGAAGAGCTACTTGAGCCCCTCCCAGACCTGGAAGACCCCGGGAAGGAGTCCACCTGGCCAGGGCACCCTAAAAAGTAAACTTACCAGGTGTTTTTTTCTGGTCGATGAAGAGCTGCAAATGCGGTGGAAGAACTTGTTGAAACACCACCTCCCACCGAAGATGTTGAGTGCTCGACAGAGGGAGTCGCAATAAAAACACGAGCCCCAACCATGTTCCGGGCCTAGACACTCCAGGCAAAGGGAGTGGGGATCCACCCTCGCGAAACAGCATTTGCAGGAAGAACAAAACATGAATCCCAGACGCTCCAGTATAGACTGAGGACTAGATGACCATGGAACCAGAGCAGGAAGGACAAGAAAAAATTACCAGTGATGCCACTGCATCCAGCCCCGACCATGCGGAGAAAAGGACTGGAGATGATGTGCAGGGCAGAGCTCACTGCCATGTGCTGTAGCCGGCATAAAAATAAAAGGACAAAAATTAAAATGTATGCTTTGACAAAATTGCTCCAGTCACGTCCCGAAGGATAGCATATCCCACAAGTATGGAGGAAAGGGGACAGGATGTAGGAGTAAGGAGAGCTGTAACTGTCTGGGTCAGAGGCACACAACAGAAAGCCATTCATATTCCAGTAGAGGAAGCAGGTGCACCCATTTCTATTCCAGAACAAGGTCTAGCAATGCAAATAGGGATGCAGCACAGACAGCACCACCTAGCTCTGCTAAAAGAGGGCATGCCGTAAGCAGGATTCCTTTAGAGAAGAGTCATACGTGTGTGCCTCAGAACAGCAAGGCAACTGAAGACCGCTCTTAGTCACCATTCAAAGTTTTGTCAGGCATCCAATCAGGAATGCCCAGCGCAACTCCAATTTTGCCAACACAACAGGGATGGTGGTATATTGAAACCCCTCGGTCAAAACTGGATTACATTCACAAAAAGAAGCCAGCGTCAAAAACAAAGGCAGAAGAACAGCCCCCTAGTCGGTTTGCGCCTGCTCAGGCAGTGAGTGGCTCTACCAATTCTGTAATAAGACTACTGTGGTTAAGCACCAAAAAAAGTCACTGTAGTGACTACTACCAGTCCATTTTCCTCCATACTTGCAAGTTATATTAGGCCTCCCGGACCTGACCAGAGATTTTTGTAGCACCACAGAAATTGTGCTATTTTTATGTTGCAGGACTAAGTGCATCCTTGGCCACAGGCTCTGCCTCCCCAAGCCCAGTCTCCGGGCCTCACACAAGTCAATTTTTGACCAGCTTAGGTCGAAACGTTATAAAGGACATTTTAGGGGGCTGGTGGGCATAAGGAGGAAAAGACTCACTCAATGTCAAGACGTCCCACATGATACTTTCTCAAAAGATTCAATTAATTGGTGCTGTCCTGGACACTTCCGCAGGGAAAGCCTAGTCACCAGAGGTGAGGGATCAACAGATTCAGCAAATGGTCATGATGTTTTGGAATGCCCAATTGTCTATGGGCCATCGATTTTCTGAGGTTGCTCAGTCTCATGGTCTCCTGCATTTTTCTGGTTCCAGGGGCACGCCTGAGAATGGGTCGATTTAATGGGCCCTCAAGTCCCAGTGATCAGGCAGATCTACTGCAGATCCTGAACAAGATCACGCAGGATCTCCTGTGGTGGGCCTGCAAGGCGAGTGTTAAGGGGGAACCTTTTTAGCGACTATGGTTGTAGATTACAGACATCTGCCTCACAGGCTGGGAAGCACACCAGCGATCTATCGATCAGTGGTCTCTGGTTTCCATTGGAGTCGTGCTGAGCTCAACAGGTTGATGTTTAATTTGAAGGCAATTAGACCGGTGCTGATGGCCTTTCTGCCCTATTTACGGGGTACGAATGTCCCGATAATTGACGACAAAGTGTGCCCACTTCAAGTGAGAGCCTATGAATCCATACACTATCCGGGATGCACACCAGGGATCATCCACTGATAGACACTGATGTCAGTCTTACTCAGGACCCATCTAGATTTGCCTGCCAAAACTAGAAAACTACTATACCCCAAGGAGCAATTAAAGAGTTTGTTCCTCTCAACACCCTCCAGTAGACAACTGCTCACAGTGATGAATTTGCACTTTTAGATATAAGATTGCATTTACATTTTTTCCACATGGGGATTTTGGAAATTAAGGACGATCAGTAAACCTTTTTTGAAGCTTTAGGTGGTTTTATAGCAACTTTTTGTATAACGCAAATTTGCACAATTTATCTTTGAAGATTTTATGAAATGGTGTTTGGTAAAGTGTATTTGTGGAATTTGTCACCGTATTCTTAGAACTGCATCTGTTTTTGTACGTAAAAAAAAATTGTATTTACACACCTGCCTTAACAGATTCACTGTTAAATGATTTTTAAAATAGAAGTTCCTCGAGACAATTCTTGCTGATTGATAATGACCGACAACTGGCCATGCATTGCCTCTATAAAAGATGCAAAGGGTCATTACAACTGCAGAGAGGCAATGCAGCTCTGGTTTTGGGCACTACAAGGAGGACTATCACGTCCATTAACAGACAGAAAGGAGAACACTGCTGCAGGTGCTCTGAGGAGGCGGAGCGCGATCAGAAGTACAAGAGAGATATTCACCCTTTAGGAAACCCCTCAAGTGGGTGTTCATGTTATAGAACATTATGCCGTGCACCATCACCACCGGAGTGGTCCTCCGGTGCTTCTGAAAAGGTAAGAGGGCAGGATTGGATAAAAAGGTAGAGCAAAAACTTGATGTCCTGTTGACTTCCAGTTAACACCGTTGGTGAGCATGGAGACAGTTTGTGGATCGGTAGACTCCCATATGCTGTTGTGTAGGACTATGGGTGATTTGTTTTGCTGTAGTGAAGTGCATGCGGATTGCTGTGAAAGGATGTGGTTGCGTTTAGAGTTTGAGGGGTGTATGCAGAGGTTTAGCGGTTGGTTAGTGGGGCTTATTACCTTGTTGCTTCGGACATCTGTCACTAGCCTGGTTCTGTGCATAGTTGTGTGCCTGTCTAGTGGTCTGTGGGCAGGAAGGTTGTGAAGGTCGAGTATGATAGTTGAGTTTGTGCTCCTGTCGACGGCTAGGCCTGCCTTCACCTCCTTGAGCTACTAGGGTGTGTTCCCCTCCCTCCGAATTAGAAGTGCTCCCCGTCCTCCTGGGGTGCTAGTTATTGGTTAGTGTTCCCTTATAGAATCTGTCCAGTGTTAACAGGAAGGGCAACCGGTTCTGCTCCAAGGCTAGAACTTTCCACACATGCAGGTGTTTCCTCCAGTTCCAGTAGTAGTCAATCAAAACAGAGGGGGGGAGAAAAGGGGTATGACAGGGTACCGGCACTAACAAACCCTACTAAAAAATATAAAACTCACCCTTCTGCATACAGCTCTTAAAAACTGAGCTAAACAACCACATCTCTGCAGCACAACAAACTGCACGCACTACACACTGCAACGAAACCACACAGCAGCACATGTTTGCCAACAAACAAACAAGTGCGTTCAGCGAATGGTGTAAACCGAACGGAAGCTGCCAAAAGCACATCACAACTCCCTTGCCCTTTCACCGCTCAGCCCTACTAATCTACCCCCCTCAGCCTCTTGCCTTTCAGATCCACCAGAGGATCAAGGGACCACGCAAGTGGCGACTGTGTGGTATAAGAACCTTCATCATCAGTCACTACAGTAACTTTACCTTACACCTACATTATGCCCCAATATTTTTCAGAGATTACCAAGCACATGTCACCACAAAGGGTGGAGACTATTTAGCCGAAGAGACTTTTCAATACTGCCCAACCAAACGGAGCATCAGCTCTCAAGCTCATGTCTAGGCAATAGTGATGGTGAAGCCCAGGTTGCTGCCTTTGCAATAGTGCCCCACCGAATTAGTTTTGGCAATTGCACCAAAGCTGCTTTAGCTCTGGCAAGATGGCCATGAAGCTTTTTGTAGCAGCAGTTTCTGTATGGCATAATTTTCCAGAATGGCTGCCACAATCCATCTGGCATAGCTTTTGAAGCTGCTGTTCCTAGCTAGTCCCTCCAAATGTAACATGGTTGGAGATTTTCTAAATTCACTAGACCTGTCAAGGTAGGACTTCGGTCCAAGAAGTGAAGAATTCTAAAGTTGGGTTCAGAAAAAGAAACGCAATGCAAATCTCCTGGTTAATATGGCACTTCAGACTATATTGGGTAGGAGGAACGACACCGTGTCTCAAAGTGAACAGTTCCCCCGCCACGAGGGCCTGTATTACGCGCAATTCTCCTGGCTGAGGTTATTGCCATCAGGAATGCAGTTTTCGAAGACCCCAGTATGATATCCGCAGAAGCCATTGGCTCAAACTGTTTGTGCCACAAGGCTGTTAGGACATTTAAATTCCACTTGGGATGAGGCTTGACCACTGGAAACAGACTGCGCAGTCCTTCATAACTGCGCCCTACTACTCGATTACCCATGAAGGTTTGGCTGTCTGACTTAAAGTAGATTCTGCAGGTGTTGTGCTTATTGCCAGAATCTGCCAAGTAAGAAATAAAGTAAGGAACATCTAGAGAAGTCGATAAAGGGTTCTTGTGTTTCCAACAACAAGTGGCAGAATCTTAGCCACTTACCGCGCCCTGGTGGAAACTTTCCAGGATGCTTTCAATATTCCCACTGGTGTTTGACAAGTCCCATGTGACCTATGGATTCGACCTCAGGAATCAAGCCGTCAAGCTCAGTGATTGACACTCCGCACCCACCCTCCATACCCCACCTTGTCTTATGATCCACCCTGTGACCAAGATAGCCTCAGCAGAGTCCTAATTTTCAAACTGGCCATCAGCCCCAACAGCCTTTGAAACCACCACGCTCTAGAGCCACTGATGAGTGAGCAAGTCTCCTGAATGTCCACTACTTTATGCTGTCAGGAAGACCTTAGCTTCCTGATTGTCCCAAAGGAAGCTGGTAAATACAAAGGGTTGACAAAGGGCCAGGTTTGACTTCTTCCATATGAAAGCCCTAGGTCATAAAGTACAGAAGCTAGCGAAGTTGGGTTCCTTCTCCGGGCAGAGCACCCTTACCAGCCAGTCATCCAAGTATGAGTAGACATGAATACCCTGGAGACGGAGACCATGGCACTATCACTTTCATGAACACTAGCTTCTGAGTGGATACCAAAAGGAAGGACTCTAAACTGTGCTCTCATTGGGAATCTCAAAAACCTCAGATGAGGGTACCATATAGGAATGTGCGGGTAAACATCTGTCAGATCCACTGCACAGATGCAGTCCTCTTGCTACAAGGCTGACCGGATCTGCATGGGCTGACCTTGAATTTTTTGGAGAGGGAAAAAAGTAGAAGTATGCAAGGTCCAGAATGGTGTGCAGGCCTGCATGGTTGGACTTGGCACTACCATGGTCCAATTTCTGAGGCTGGAACTCTCCATCACCCTCATCTCTAGGGGCTTGATAATATCCACTCCAAGTGAGGGGGCGCCAGCCTGCTTTAATGGAGGGAGGAAAGCAGGGAGGGGCGGAAACACCTGCTGGCGACATTTGCACCCAGTAGCCTTTGGTTATGGTACTCCAGGACTCCGGGAACGAGAACCAAAAGAGAAGCACCCATCCACCAAATCCCCCCCCACCCTCCCCCAACCAGAGTCCCGTGGGACTGAACAAGGCCATCATTTAGTTGTCTTGTCAGCAGAAGTGCTGGTTGATGCAGCTTGGTGGGAGAGAAAAATATGGGAACAGTTTTCTGCTGTTTTCGCAGCATGCTGGGAGATCTGTCCTGCAGGCTCTGCTTCGACATCCCCTTAATCCAGCAAAATACCTTGACTGTGCTGGTGATCGAAACAGACACTTGTTTGGAGAGGCCTGACTTTGCTAGCACGGACAATTTAGCAGTTAGGGTACTGGCTTTCTTAGCCAGCACGTCGTCTGTCAAGCTGTGGACTAGGTTGAAACCCTCAAACGGGAGGTCGAGCACCTTATCTTGCACCTTTTTTGTGAATGTATCTGTGCTGAACGCCACACCCCTAGCCAACGTGTCAACATTGTCCGGAGCTGCTTCGAGGTCCTGTGTGACCACCCTAGCATCCACTAGACCGCCCTTGAACTCTTGGGGAAAGGAACTTAAACTGAGAGGTTTCCCAGAGTTGTGGTTGAGAGCTGGGCCATGGCACTGGCTTGCCTGAGTTTGCAACACCTTCTAGACTAGGCCCTCATGGATACGATTCTGGTTGCTGAGCACTTGTGGCGCAGAAGAGTGCTGAAGTAGATTGCAGCAGGCAGGCTGATTGTGCACTGTCTCAAGAGCCTATAACAGGTGGATGTTTTTATTTGTGGGATTTTCTGAATGTGGTGTACTTAAGGTTCTCCAGCTAGCAAGTCTTTGCACAGAGCAATCACTGGTCTGTCAGACCACTTGACAGACATTCTAGTCTGAGCCGACCATTCTACTTGGGGAGCAAAGCCCTCTGAGCCAAGCACAAAGGATCACGTCATAATGAAGGTTTACGAGTGGACTTGGGTCGCTCTTGGGGTGCGAAAGACTGACGATGGCACAGAAGTTGGAACACTGGAGGAGGCGGAGTCCATTTTGAGCTGCAACAGTACAGACTGGTTTCTGGTGGTTGGGACCTGGACGTGTTTAGCCCTCTGACAGGGAACCTCAGTGATGCTGGTATTAGATTTAATCCACAGAGGGGTTCTTGGGGGACCACCCCAGTACATGTAGCTCAATGGGGAGCCTCAGTGCTGCCAGGAAGATTAGCCCTTCTGGAGGGAAACCCTGGTAGATTTAACCCCTGGTGGGGTAATCTCAGGCTTGCTGTTATTGACTTTAGCCCTCTTTGACGGAACCTTGGGGTGACCCCAGTTCAATTAGAACCCACTAGGGGTCCTCAGCGCTCCTGGCAAGGGGGGGGGGCTGGGAGGGAGGGGAACTAGTTAAGCTTGGCATCGTAAAATTAAAGTGTTAGAGAAGAACGGTTTATCGCAATTAATGACTTGTAGAATTGGGAGTCCCCAATGCGAATCGCAGGCTATTTCTACAAGACTGGTAAATTAACCAGAATCCTCCCATCCTCATTTGTGGGCCCTGGGGAAACCAGTTGACATACTTGATAACTTGGACCACTTTGCACATGAAATTGATACTGCATAAAATGGCCGCTTTCTATAAACCCAGTAGCCAAAGGACAAATTGAACTGGAAATCAGATTGCATGGGAGATATGAGATGGGGTAGGTCTACAGAGCATGACGTTCTATGAAATATGGACAGACTCTTAGTATATTGCTGTTAGGGAGAATTCTCAGAAATGTACCAATTCCTTCCACCTTCAAGACCCACAGCAACTTTGCTGGATTTTGAAGACTTGATTTGTTTTAACATGGACAGAGTAAGACCCTTTTTCCCACCCACTCATGTATTTTAATGTGATTTCTGAACTTTGTCAGACTCCATAACCAAAAGAAACAAACTCCATAGGCATCTTTTACATTGTGTCACAGCACCTTCAGTAACTTTTCTAGACCCAGCGCACACCATCTTACAATAGGGTGCTGGAGGGGTTACCTAGTATCCCCTTTGTCTAGCCTCATGTTTTTATGTTACCCTTTTCTCACTGAAAGGCTGGTGGCAGGGGTTTAGTTTTTAACTACCGCAGTGTTTTTACCGCGAGTTGCATTCGCAGCTGCAGTAAAGCACCCCAGGGTACCATTTATGTCAAAATGGCCCAGTGATTTTTTCGCCATTTTTGTGGAAAGTTCCTTCTTGAGATTTACTCTGCGCGTCAAACCAGGTTTGGTCCAATTGTTTGCTTTTGGCCGGATTCACAAGTGAAGCCCACCTGTGGCTGCAGGGTGTCTGGGGTGGGCAGGAAGTGAGGGCGGTGCCCCAAACTCTGTGCTTAGTAGTCTCCTAGGAAACCCAAATGCACTCTGTAGTGATTGGCCGGCTGACTGTCCGGCAAGGACAGCCACCCTGCTGGGTGAATGACAGCTAGGCTGGAATGAACGGAGATAACTGAATAATAGGCAAGGCTTTTGGCTTGGAAGGCAGAGTAGACCACTGGACGAAGGAACCGCAGAAGAATTTGAAGAGGACGCCTGCTGCAACTCCTGGACCGTTGGTTTGCCCAGTGAAGTCCTGTTGCTGTGCTGAAACTCCTTATCGACAGAAGCCCCTGCAAGGACTTCTCCCCTCGAGTTGGTGGGACCAATCAACTCCAAAGTAAGCAACCTGGACATTCTCTCAGAGCTGGTTGCTTTTCCACAGAACTGCTGCTGGAAACCGAATAGCCAGGGAGAGGAACATCAGATTGTGTGCGTTGCTTTTAAGTTGGCCAAGAGCTCCAGGAAGATCCTCTGGACTCACAGGAAGCAGGACTGGCGAGTGAGCCCCAACAGTGTGGGACCCCAGAAGCAAGGAAAGTCCATCTTGCCAGCCAGAAACCGCAGAGTTGCCATTTGCGGTAGTCGTGACGAGCTGAAACACAGAGGTGCCACTTCGCTGGTTGCGAGCGGCGACTTTCCCATTGCAGTGCAGGCGTCCCCACCCATGACTGAGGCCCAGGAACAGATCTGCTGCACTTGCTCTTCAATACAAAAAGGTACTGTAAAGTCTGAGAGAACGTACCTCTCATTGTAGAGTTGCTTGCATTTTCTACTACTCAAGTCTAATCAGCTCGTGGTCCTACATTGGATTCTTTTCTTCAAAGCCTTCTATAACATTGCGTAAAGACTTTTCTACTTACCTACCAGAGGTGCTTCATAAAAATAGAAGACGTTTGCCCATTGACTTTGGCCTAGCCTGTTATACTGAATGGCACTGCTTAGGGGATCCAAAAGTATCTGCCTGCTCAAGAATATTTGTGGTTTGTTTTTGTTCCTTTACCAACTTCTAACAGTATTCTAAATGCAAACAGTAAGATATTAATGTCCCCAGCGTCCTCAGCACTCCTAGCTATTGAAGTCACACAAGTGTGTAGGTTGTGTCTGTGGGCCATCCCAGAAGGGTATTCACTGATTTTAGAATATTAAGAGTGTTTTGAAGTGTATGAGTGTTACTTTTATATTGCTCTCTTCGATACACACAAGGTTTCTTGAATAAACATTCATTTAAGTTTTTATTTGGATACTTGTCACTGCATCTCTGTGCAACTCCCCTGCAGCTCACATTGACCCGTCTTGAGATAAGCCTGGCTGCTCAACACGCTACCAACCTGTGTACTACACCCCAAGGGTACTGCATACAAACTGTGCCTAACAGTTGCTGATTGATCTAACAAGATGGCTCCACCCACCTCCAGAAGCCAATTTTCATTACCTTGCCATGGCCAAGCCATTAAAGATCAACCTTTTGGGCTGAGGTCAAATACTAGCTGCAATATGAGATCGCAGTCCCATGTGGCCACCCTGCTCCGTCTCCTAGGAGACACAATCACTTCACCAAAGGGATAACAAGATTTGAGTTGGTGCTCCTGTTGGCGAAGTAACAAGTCACATTCGAATGAATAGTGGTGCACTACCTAGTGCTGCAAAACTGGTTTAGTGATTAACTAGTTCAACTTTATTTTGATCAGGACAAGGGGAGCTGCAGGTCAACAAAGTTCAAAGATGTCTGAATAAACAAACAAGCGCAAGAATAATCTACCACATTTACCAAACGGCATAAATGTAACTCACAAAGAACCAATGCTTGGATAAATGTGATGTATGTAATCCCAAACAACGGTACTGGTTAGTGCTATGTGACAAAAACTCATGGTAAAACCAGATAATAGCCAATCAATGGTTTTTGGGCAGTTTTAAGCAGGAGGATGTAAACAATGAACAACAAGGTCAGTGACAAAAGGGTGTGTTGCAATTCTTTGAAAACACATTTTGTAAACACTTTGAATTTGTATTTTTATAAACTTCAGTCTTTGATCGTGCAGAACCAAGAGAAATAAGCATCAAGCAGCTAGAACACAGGGCAGTGATTAGAAAATGATTTTGTAAAGAAAACAATGTATGGTAATGTGAAAACATAACCTTTATGGTAAGGTAGGGATGGAGCAAGATACATGTCACTACAAGGCTACCCTTGAGAATCTCATTGCATCATCAAAAGAAGCATTGCTTAATTTTTACCGACCACACCAGCATACAAGACAATCATAAGCAGAAAGTTACTCCAATATTTCAGAATACTTACATACTGCATGGCAGAAATGAAAGTGTTCCTTTTGTAGCACCAAAGCAAAACCACATTCATGAAAGTGAATGAAGGCTTCAAGTGCCAGTGGATGGGTTAGTGCAAGCAAGTAATGAAGGTGTTAAATTTGAAAGTCCCAGAAAAGCTACACCAATTTATGAAGAACACTGTTTGAAAGTTAGTAGTCAAATTTTCCAAGGACGTTTCTGCTTTTTTATTTTTAAAACCCTCTACAGCCAAATCATGTTTGATAACCACCTCCTTGATAAGACGCTGCCTATTTACAGCAACCGTCCAAATTCAGTGGTTAGTTTTGGTCTGAGATTAACGCAAATATTTTTTTCTGCAACGTCTCTTGGTTCTTGGCTACTAACCTTTCACGTTACTCTTGGATTTGTCAATTTGCTTGCCTGTGGGGGTTTGGGCTGGCTGGCCCTGCCCACTGGAAGATGCTGCTTGCTGTGCTGCCTTCTGCTTCAACATTGTCCAGTCAAAGGTGTAGTCATACTGGTGATTCAGGGTTCTGTGGTGAAAACATGAACAGAATAAATCTAGTTTCATTTCTTTACAAAGAGAAGATGCTTTTTTGTGCAATCATCCCCTACAGAAGTGGCAAATAAACTAAAAGTGATTACAGCGCCCATATATAAAAGCATTATTACCACTCGACTAGGTTGCCATTGATTTAGTTTATTCACAAAATGAGGCCTTGCATCCAAGGTTCACCGACACGGAAGGACTTAAATTGAGTACATGCCCTCTTACTGTATAGCATTACTTGGGGGATTTAGTCAATTGAATTCAAGCAATTGCATGCAATCGAAAAATGAAAACTTGCAGAAGTCTTAACAAATTAGGTTTAAGAAAAATACAGTAGGCATACCTGAATAATATACGGAAAAGTTGCCGCAGATACATATAGTCTGGTGCTTCTTCAAACCTTAATCCTCGACAGTAATTCAGGTACATGGCGAATTCTGCAGGAAAACCCTGACAAAATAAGAAACTAGTGAACTAATGGGAAACAATGTACGAGTCCTCTCAACTAACGATTTCAAAAGCCTCAACTATTAACAGAAAAAAAATGAACTTTAACACATTGAAGCAAAATGTTTTATTCAGAGCAGTTCTCCTCTTTCCCAGTCTGTATAATCATCAAGAATCAACATTTTGAAGCAATAACACGATACTCATCAGGCTACCTTTTCACAAAAAGGGCATTTCATAAACCACATTATGAGCAAAACGTCAGCTAACAGATTGCAAGGCAAAAGGATGAAATCAAGACAAACTGAACAAGTTACTTAACTTTAACTGTTCTCCAGCATGGGTCTGGCATGGATTCACATGCTCATGAATATTCCCAGTCAGGCTGGGAATCCTCATTAAAGAAAAAATCTATTTCAGTTTCATTTCTGAACTGTCTCTCCTAACAACCAATCACTGAGCTCTGTGTCATACTGTCCCCCCGCAAATGACTGCCCTCTACCCAAGCCCCTCTGGCAGCCATCTTCAGATTTGGTAGCACGTAAAGTGGCAGTAGGACCAAGAGCAGAGCCGCAAAGGGGTAGGGGGGAGGGTTTCGCATGTGAATCCATTCCAGACCCACGCTGGAGAAGTTACAGGTAAGTAACTTGTTCCTTCTCCAGCATGGGGTCTGGCATGGATTCACATGCTCACGAATAAAGAATACATAGCAGTACACATGCACAACCACAGGAGGTGGCAAGGCTTATAAACATCTTTTACCTCCCCACCATGCTCACCTTTAAGCGAACAAGTTGCGCAGCACTTCTTGGCCGACTCTGGACTCCTCCCTGGAATCCCTGTTGATGCAGTAGAATCTCGTGAAGGTGTGCGTCAACCTCCACGTAGCAGCCCTGCAGATGTCCAGCAGGGGCACACCAGACAGGAACGCCGTAGTTGCAGCAATCGCTCTGGTCGAATGGGCTCTTGGACAGCCAGGCAACAGTCGATGCAGAAGGAGAGCCACCTGGAAATGGAAGCCTTTGAGAGGGCCTTCCCATGGTTCACAGGGCCAAAGTTCACAAAAAGTTGCGACATCTTCCTGAAACCCTTTGTGCGGTCCATGTAGAACTTTAGCGCGCTAGCCACATCTAGCGAGTGCAAAGTCCTCTCAGACTGTGACGAAGGCGTTGGAAAAAACACAACACCAAGGGCTCGTTCAGATGAAAGTCCAACGGCACCTTAGGCATGTAGGGGTGCGCCCACAGCACCACTCGTCTCGTGGAAAGTCAAGTAAGGTGGTTTGCATGAGAGGGCCTGGATCTCACCCACCCGTGGTGCAGAGGTGATGGCCACAAGGAACGTGGTCTCCCACGACAAGAACTTCAATGGAAGTGTCTGCATAGGTTTGAATGGAGGGCCCATGAGCCTAGTCAGCACCACAGAGTTCCCACGCCGGGGATGGAGCCTTCACCAGCAGGAACGAACAGAACAGCCTTTTGACAAACTCCTTAACCAGATTACCATAACGACAACCGTCCCAGAGCTCTGGTGTAGCGGGAGATAGGCGCCAGATGAACGATGGAGGCATGGGCCAGTCCTGCTTTGGCCAACAATAGCAAATACAGCAGCACCTGAGCAGCAGTGTCGTAGAGGGTCGATCTGTGCACAGCACCAAATGGCAAACCTCTTCCATTTTATGTCCGTAGCATTTAGACTATGCTCTAGCCTAAGTAAGCATCTCCTTTCAGTCTGCTCGGAGATCATAACCCCTTAACTCTAATGCTGCAGGAGCCAGGCCTTCGGGTTCAGTGATCCTGGGTAGTGGAGCAGCATTGCACCTGCCTCCCTCCCTGGCAAGAAGATCGGCGACCACCGGAAGCTTGACTGGAGGGGACGCCAACATGTCAAGAAGGTCCAGGTACCATATCTGCCTCGGCCACGCCGGTGGTCATCCTGCACCAGGACATCCAAGTTGATAGACTAGTCTAAAAAGCAACGGAGGGCTCGCATACAGAAACAGGCCGCCCCAGGGGAATGAGAATGCATCCCTATGCTCCCCGGCTGGGGAAACCTGCTGGTGAACCTCCGGCACTTGGTGTTCGTCGCTGTCGCCAAAATATCAACCTGTGGAACAGGTGATTCACTTGGTCCTGCCAAAGCTCCCACTCGTGGCAAGAGCGCAGCTCCCTGCTGAGGGAGTCGGTGACTGTTCTCAACTCTGGTAGGTGAAACGGAATGAGGAATATCCACAGGCGATGGCCCAGTGCCACAGGGCCTGCACTGGAGAGCGCCGGGGATCTAGTACCCCCCCCCCCCCAACCCCCCGCTTCCTGGTGTAAATCACAGTGGTATTGTCTGTTAAGACTGCCCGAAGCTCCAACACGTTGATGTGCAACGTTTTCTTCGCCAGTAGCCGCAGGCCTCTTGTGTGGACACTTCCGGTGTGAGCTCCTCATCCTTCCAGAGAGGTGTCTGCCGTGACAGTCTCCTAGTGCGGTGGGGTCTGGAAATCAGCGCCGCTGAACAGATGCGCACAATCTCCCTACCACTGTATCGCCCGACGGAAGCGCTCATCGAGAATGATCTTGTCCTGGCAGCTTCCCAACCCTTTTATCCAACAGGTGTTGAACTACAGGGGTGGGTGGGTCACATCCACAGCCTGCATAGCCGGATGAGGTAGATGCAGGACGACATGGCAAGCAGGCGACCTTCAGTGCCAATAGCCGTTGTACCTTGCCCAGAATGGCTGCTATCCTCTCCTCCAGAGCATCCTGCGATGGAGTTAAGCAGGATTTAGCATAGTTCACTGAGAACCCCAGCTCAATCAGTAGGTGCACGGTGCTCGCTGTGTGGTCGACTGCTATGTCCCTCAAACTGGCCACAAATCGCAGAAACGTGGTGCCGCTTGTGAATGGGGATGTGGCAGTACGCATCCTCCATGTCCAGCGACGACAGGAAGTGCCCCTCTTCCAGCTGTCCGAGCATGTGCTGAAGTGTGGCCATCTGGAATTTTTGTTGGGACTTTGTATACTTGTTTAGTCGAAGGTCAAGGATGGGCCTCCAGCCTCCGGTCTTTTTCACGAGGAAGTACCTAAAGCACACCCCACAGCCTCTTTGGGAGGAGCTCTATCGTGCCTTTCCTTCACATAGCATGCACCTCCAGCAGCAGCTGAGGGACGTGGTTTTCCTGCCGGGCCAAACAGTGGTATTTGGGGATATTTCCATCTAAATTCCAGGGTGTGTCCGTGGGCGAAACCGTCCAGCAGCCAACGGTCAGTGGAGATGGTCTTACACACACACTGAAGTTCGCCAGTCGGCCTCCCACTGGGCTTCACGGGGACCAAACGCCACGTCGGTTCAATCCTGCTTGGATGTCGAAGGGCCCCCTGGGGACCCAGACAATGTGCTCCCCGAAGTTCTTGGAGCTGCCTTGGTTGGTCTCCTGGGCCGAAGAGCGGGAGGATTGGCGGTATTAAGAGAAGCCCCCACCAAACCCCTTGGAGGATTGCTGCTTGAGGTCCGAAAGGATGGCCTCCGTTGCTCAAGAGTGCCCAAAGCACGCACCGTCTTCTTTATGGCTTGGAGAGATTCATCCACAGCCTTCAGGAACAATTGTCTCAGTCAAAGGGCATGTCCAGCACCTTCAACTGAACGTCCCAATTAAAGTTAGTGGCCTTGAGCCAGCCACGACAAAGGCAAACGCGGTTGCCCATTAGGTGGAACCCCGCGTCTGCGATGTCCGTGGACACTGAGATGGCGTGGTCCGACGCCAATTCGCCTTTCTGCAGAAGCTCCAGCACTTCCGACTTCTTGTCATCGGTGAGAAGTCAAGGATAGGAGCGATCTTGAACCACAACTCCCGGTCGTAGCATGCCACAATGGCGAGGGTGTTGGCGGCCTGGATGGTCGTCGCCGCAGAATAGATGACCTGTCTCATGGCATCTAACTTCTTGCCCTCGCTGTCGGGGGGGGGGGGGGTGGTATGGGGTGCAGTCTGCCAAGGAAGAAGTGCCCGAGGATGACTTCTTGGCCGCCGCTGACATCAGAGTCCGGGGATGGTTGGGCATGGACAAACTTGGGCGCAGAGTCCGGCTCCCTGTACTTCTCAAGGCGATCCCTCTTTGCCGGGGCCGAGTAAGGGTTCTTCATGCGAGACAAGCCTTCATCCCAATTGTCATACAGGAGCGGGACCGAGAGGATGGTCTTTCTCGTCGACTCGTGGTGCCGATATAAGAAACCCTCTTCCTCTGGAGCAAGCTGGAAAAGTTCTGACGCTCTGGAGATCGAGTGGAACACGCCCATCTCTTCTAGGGTGGGGTGGCAGATCTGGGAGGCGGAGACGGGAGGTACCCTAACTCGCTATCTGTGCCAGTCATCGCTGTGTCCTGTTTCATCTCATCCTTTTGGGGGCGAAGGATGGCAACGAGGGTGAGTGCGATCTCTTGGTCGGAGGATCCCCAGTTGCCAAGGGGGTCGGCTGTCGCCACAGGTACAATAGGAATCCTTGACTATGTCAGAGACCAGAGTATGCAGTGCTGATAGGTTGTCCACCAAGAGGTCTCTTGGCGGTAGCAGAGGTCGGGTGGCAGCTGCAGTGTAGCCAAAATAGGCTGCAGGGGCACTGGCTGCATATCTGCCGCATGTTGTTGCTCTAGGCAATAATGCAGAGTAAATTTATGCTGCACCGACCATGATGCCGCTTTACAGATGTCCACCAATGGAATTCCAGACCATAACGCCACCGATGACAAGGTGGATCTTGTTGACTGAGCTTTTGGGCGCCTTTCCAATGGTTTTCCTGCTTCAGAGTGTCAAAAAGCAACAGTCGACACCCAGCGGGCCAGTCCTTGCTTAGAGATCCGTTTCCCCTTCACTGAAGGTCCATAAGCTACAAACAGTTGGCTTGAGCGTGTAAAACCTTGAGTACGACAGAACTTCAAAGCTCTTTACACCCAACATGTGGAGAGTTTTCTCCGCCGCAGAAGAAGCCGTTGCAAAGAATGTTGGAAGAATAGAAGAATGTCGTCAGCACTTTAGGAATGAAGTGAGTATTGGTTGCTAATGCTACCTTGTCTTTGAAAAACCGCAGGTATGGAGGATCAATGACCAATACCTGTAATTCCGAAAGCCTTCGTGCCGACATAATGGCTACTAAAAAAAGCCATTTTCCTTGACAAAAACTTCGACATCGGCTCGAACGGAGCCTTCATTAGTGCCGACAGTACTAGATTGAGGCTCCTGGTGGAAAATTCTAGCTGGCGAAGTTCGAAAAAGGCCCTTCAGGAAATGCTTTACCAGTCGATCGCTGAAAAGGTGTTGAATGTCTTTTTAGACAAAATGGAGATGGCCGCTAAATGAAATTTAGAGGAAAAGGCCAATCCTTGCTCCGCCAAGTGCAATAAATATGACAGAATCTGCTCTGCTCCGACGTTCAAGGGGGTCTACCCCCAGATGAACCCTGCACCATACACTGAATCTTTTCCATTTACCTGCATATGAAGCGTTCGTAGACAGCTCATGCTGCCTGTAAAATTCATCGACACTCTTGAGGGAATGTTCAAGTCCCCGAACTCTTGAGAAGCCAGGCCATCAGGTTGAGGGAGTCTGGATCATGGTGCCAAACCGCTCCTTTGCCTTGAGATAGAAGGTTCGGAATCTTCTGGAACCTCACAGGCTCCGCTATTGACAGTTGCAGTAGATCTGAGAACCACGACTGTCTCGCCCAGTAAAGAGCCACCACAATTACCAGACATGGGTACTTGCGAATCCACTGGAGTGTCCGCGTGGAAACTGAGAAAACGCACAAGCAAAAGGAGAACGCCCCCCACCCCCAACCCCATCGATCCGGGCTCTGGCCACCTGCTTGCAAACCATGCACGCTTCTTGTTCTCTCGGGTCGCAAACAGATCCAGGGATGGATGACCTCATTTTCTGACGACTTGCTAGCTGACAATCGTCCAGTTCCCATTTGTGCAGTTGGTTCGATTCCCTGCTGAGTGAATCGGCCTGTATATTCTTTACCCCTGGAAGATGGAAAGCCATTATGGTGCTATTCTGTTCGAGGGCCCAATGGCATCGTTTTAGCTTCGCTCGAGAGCATCCTGGACCGTGTGCCCCCTTGCTTCCTGAGATAGAACATCACATTGTTGTATTGTCCGTTAGTAGTCCGACAACCGATGCTCGTATGCGTGGCAGAAAATACTTCAGAGCCCAACGTACCACTCTTCACTCCAGCAAGTTGATGTGAAGAGTAGACTCCGCTGGGGACCATTGACCTTGAGCCTGCAGGGGCCCTAGATGAGCTCCCCATCCTTTCAGCAATCCACCAGTCACTACCGTTGCTTGAAAATCTGGTTCCTGCAGGGGCATACCCTTTGTCAAGTTGATAGAGAGCCGCCTCCACTGAAGTGCCCGCAAAAGATTGTGACGCTCAACTTGTCCGACCATAGACCGACTCTGGGACCAGCGGTCTGCCAGAAACTCTTCTATCGGCCTCATGAAGAGACAGCAATTGTTCACCAATGGGCTACAAGATGCTAAGGCCCCTAGTAGTGACATGCATTTTCTGATTGACACCCTGGTGCCCACTTTTCATTCCTTTGCCTGTTGAGTCAAGTTTCTGAATTATTTCCACGGAGGACCTCACTAGCCCTGATTGAGTTTGGAACTCCGTGCCTAGGGCATTAGCAAGGATTTCTCGAAGTTGATTGCAAACCCCAAGCATTTCAGAAGTTGCATGGCAGCCTTTAGGCTTGCTTGAGTTATGCTCAGTGATGAGCCTTTTATCAGCCAATCGTCCAGATACGGGTAAACATGACCTTTCCTTCGCAGCCACGCTGCCACTGGAGCCAAACACTTTGTGAACGTCCTGGGAGACAACTTTAGTGCAAAAGGAAGTACTTTGAACTGGTAAGGTTCAGCCTGACTACAAACCTCAGAAATTTTCCGTCGACGCACCGATATATGAAAATATGCGTCTTGTAGATCTAACGACACCAGAAAATCTCCCGGCTGTACTGATCGGATGACCTCCTGAAGCATAAGCATCTTGAACTTTAAACTTTAGGGTGTTGAGGGCCCGAAGGGCCAGAATGGGTCGCCACTGCAGTTGGGTTTTTTTTACCACAAAGTAACGCAAGTAAACTCCCTGGCCCCTCTCGGCCACTGGAACAAATTCTATAGCCCCTTTTTGCAGCATAAGCTCCACTTCTTGAAGTTATATGCGAAGATGGGATTGCGCCGAATACACAGGTGGAATTTGTGACAGCGTTTCCTTGAACTGCAGAGAGTGGCCTAGTTTTATCGTGTCCAATACCCAGCAGTCTGTTATACTTTCCCATTCGTCGACGCAATGGGCCACCCTTCCTCCCAGGACGTCCTGTAACATGTCATTGTTGTGACTTTGACTGCCCGTCTTTTGCCAACGATGAATATCCCCTTCTCGAAGCCTGGTATCGGCCTCTTTGCGTTGCCTGGACCGCACATCTATAACGTTGGGAGGCGTATGATGGCCTGCTGCAGTCTCAGTCTAGATGCAGTAAAACAGGAATTTCCTGATGCTCTGCAGAAGGGACGAAAAGATTGAAAAGCTCTTCCACTTTGGAGGGCTCCAACTACCTGGCTGTATCTGTATCCTCTTTCATACCTGTCAAGGCCTCGTCCACTTTCTCTCTGAACAGTTGGTCACCCTCACACGGCATATTGAGCACCTTGTACTGGACTTAGTACATTTCAGCCAGGCTTGCCTTCTCAAAACCACACCGTTTTTTTAATTTGCTTAAATCCAGACCACGGCAATGTTAATCGAGTGGTTGGACGCTTCTCCCTCACGGACCAGCAACATGGCCGACTTTCTATCTTCTTCAGGAAGGTGTTCTAGGATACGGGCCAAACGATGCCACATCTCCCTGTGATAGCTTGCCATAATTGCCAGCGAGTTAGCTGCTTTAACCGTTGTTGCTCCTACGGATAGATCCTTTGTGCCAAACGCGTCCTGTCTTCTAGCCTCGTTGTCCGGAGGGGTAGAACATTTGTGCTGCGATCTGGCCTTCCTAGCCGCTG
Source organism: Ambystoma mexicanum (assembly GCF_040938575.1). NCBI lineage: Eukaryota > Metazoa > Chordata > Amphibia > Caudata > Ambystomatidae > Ambystoma > Ambystoma mexicanum. The sequence continues at coordinate 639,724,356 of NC_090925.1, forward strand.
CAGCCGACACTACTGACTCTGGAGATGGTTGAGTGGTCAAGCATTTAGGCATAGAATCTGGAGCCTGGAATTTCTTCTCCAACCTACCCTTTATTGCTGGTTCTGAAAATGGATGGTGCATGGTCCTCAAACCCTCTTGCCAGACGTTGTCTAGAATGGGAACTGAGAAGATGGACTTCCTTCTTTTCCCCATATGGTCGAACAAGAAGCACTCCTTTTCTTCTTTAGGGCTCAGACCAAACTCAATACAGGCTTTGCCCATCATTGTGTGAAAGGCGCCAATGTCGTCTGGTGGTGACGGTGGAGCCGGGCTTCTAGGTGCCTCCATCTCCGCTTTCGACTCCCATGTAGGATCCTCGAAGGGGATGAGGATACCTCTGAAAAAGTATCTATAGGTTCCGACTCTGAATCTTGTAACTCCCCTTCAGGGTATGAGCATGGTGGTTCCTCGCCCACTGGTCGGGAGGCTGGATTTTCCGTAACCCGCGTAGAACGACCTGGTTTGTCATCGGCAGGTGTCGCCGGCATCCCCGAAAGTGCGTCTACGAGGGGCAACTTCTCATCCAACCTCTTCAGAAGAGACTGTAGAGTGGAAACACTTGCAAGGATAATATAGATTGAGGGTTCAATAAAGATGACGAAGCAGGGACATTTTGTCCCTCCCCCCACCCCCAAAACATCGACTATGCAATTCCTTGCAATCCCAGATCTGCTGGACCCACGATCTGTTCTCGATCCTCCTCCATGGAGGATACTGAGAAGGCTGCCTCCGGCTGTAGTAAGGTCTGGCAAAACTGCACCGTACACCCCTGGCTGCCACGCCCTTTGAGGCTCCACCGTAGACGAGGTCAATGTGGATACGTCCATCGTATTTTCCGGGGGCACTACAGGCGTTACCTGCGTCGACAGTAGCTCTCTCGTCAACGACAGTCTCCGTAGACAATGGTGTAGGCTGTGACGCAGACTCTTGGCAATGCTGCCTTTTTTGAGCCAGATTTATGCCTCGAGTCTCTACTCGAGGACGACCTGCGATGGTCCCCTTAGGAAGTCTTCAAAGGATCTTTCCCTTTTTTCGACGAAGATGAAGACTTTCCTTGATGGCAATCTTGTCCATGTGACAAGCATTCCTTCGCCTGATTGTTTCTCCATAGAACCTTTTTTTCTTCGGAGGAGGCTCCGCCACCGACCGGTGATGGGATTCCGCCTTGGATGACTTGGGCCTGGATGCCAGGCTGCGTGCCGATCCTACCTCCGATGAAGGATAGGTTCCTACATTTAGCCACGTCACCAGGTGTCTATTCCTATCCTTTAGCGTCTGCGAGAAGCATTTGCAGATCTCACAAATGTCCAAGTGATGAGGGTGTAGACAGTACAAACAATCCATGTGTCCATCTCCTTCATAGACTTTTTTCAGTCCGCACGTGGCACACTGGCAGAATAACGCCTTTCTGGAAATTTGCACGAAAAACTCAACAGTAGAATTCACCCTTGTACAGAAGTAGAAACAAACACGAGGTGCTCCCGCTACTTCGGAGACGGTTGAGATCTGAAGGGAGCCGCGGGGCCGGGGCTATTTATATCCCTACGTCCTATTGGGGTCAGGCATACGCAGCCCGAAAATGACGTAGATAGGACACAGAAGTGACAACATTTTTCCTATAGGAAAGGTCTTTATAAATATACTGAGGGTTCCCAGCCTGACGGGGAATATACTAAGCATGTGAGTCCATGAAAGATCCAATGCTGGAGAAGCTTCTGAACCTTGGCTCTGAGGGAGGGTGTCCCGATCTGTTGGAGTTGAAGGGTGGGGTAAGTGGGAGGGGCAAGCAAAAGCCTGCCTGAGCTATGGCCAAAACCCACCGGTCTTTGGCGATTGTCTGCCATGCATCCAGGGATTTGTCCTCCCACCGGAGTCTCGTGCGACTGGAAAAAAAAAATATATCATTTTGCACATTTGTCGGCAGGGAGATTACCTGCTCCTGGTGAGGAGGCTGATGGCTGAGAAAAACCAACACGTTTGACGGGTGCCGCCAACTGCAGGTTGTTCTGTGCGCCCGGCGGTCCTGAAACTCTTTTAAGCCAGAGAAGAGTCGAGACCGAGACCCCGACCTCGGTGTATAAGGGGCTTTAGCTGGGACCTTTGTCGGGACCGACAAGGATTTGGCAGTTTGGGTGCTCGCCTTAGCAGGTTCGTCATCTGTAGAGGAATAGAACAATTCCTTGCCATCGAAGGGAAGGTCCAGAACTTTATCTTGCACCGCCTTCGAAAACGTTGTCGCATGGAGCCATGCTTAGTGGGAGGGGTCAATTTCCACCATCAGGCCTCGAGACGAGATATCCACATGGTGTGCCCCAGCTTCCAGGAGATCTTGTGCAGACACCCTGGCGTCCGACAAGCTGGCCTTGACAACGTCTAGCCTATCCATAGGAATGCACTCCTGGAAATCAGCCAACTCCTTACACAGCTTCATATTCGCTGCTGCCAGGATCAGCTCGGTATTTGCTTGGCAAAGTTTCTGATTTGGCAAAGATTTTTTTAACCAATGAGTCTAGAATTTTGTCTTCCTTGAAGAGAATCTGAGCGGCACCCGTAGAGGTAGCAGAGGCCAGCTTGGAGTGTGGCCGCAGCAACCACCGAAGGAGGGAGCAGACAAGACGCCAAGGCTAGCTCCTCAGAGGTGTGAAGCCTGTAATGAGCGTCGATTCTCTTGACATACAGCCCGGTGTGGGGCTTATCCCAGACCTTACGGGCCTCATCCAAAACCTACTTCTGGCAGAACAGGCTGGTATGCTCTTGTGGTGACAAGCTGAACTCTCCCGAAAGCACCCCTTCCTGCGGAGCGGGGCCACAGGTACTGGGATGTCAAGGAGGGCCATCATATCCAGAACCCGGTCATGGAATGGTCTGATAGAGCAGGGCTGCTCATTACCATCCAGATCTGCTTGAGGGTCACATCCAGCAAATCGGAATCAGGCGGCTGGGCCGTCACGGGTTTCAAAGTGCTATCCCGCTCTACCGGTGTAGTCTCTATGGGGACAGCGGGGGTAGGGGAGGAAGCGCTGGAGGTGGATTGATAGGAAGAGGTGCTACCACTACAGGATCGCCGGGGTGGACGATGGAGCCAGAGGGTCAAGGTAGATTTCCTTGAAAAGACCCTTAAAGTATTCTTCCATAGGGTTAGAATGCATGCACCTCTGAAATCTCCCAAAAAAATACATCCTCTGATGAAGGTTTAGGCACTGGGTTAGGGAGAGGACTCATGTGGGGCATATCCCCACAAACACAAGGATGGTTGCCAGGAAGGCCCACCACCAATCAGGTCGGCATAGACCAGCGGGGAAGAAGGCTGAAGTGAGACAGTATGTGGCAGCGGCATCCGAACACGCCAGTCATAAGAAGGGGCGGAATGTATTTTTACATGGTTGTGGGAACCCTCGGAGAAAACTTACACCTATTAAGCCTGCGAGGCACCGCAGGTGGAATCCTGGTGGTAGAGTTGCTCGAGCCCCTCCCAGAATGAGAAAACCACGGGAAAGAGTCCCCCGGCCGGGGCACCCTAAAAAGTAAGGAACTTACTGGGCGCGTCTCTTTTCGATGAAAAGCTGAAGAGGATGAGGAACTCGCTGAAAGACGTCCTCCCACCGAAGACGACGGAAAGGGAATCGCAGTAGAAGCACGAATCCCAGCAGTGGTCCGGCCCTAGACACCAAGCAGAGAGAATGGGGAGCTGCCCTAGCGAAGCGACGTTCGCATGAAGAACAGGACACAAATCCCAGACACTCAGGTATAGGCAGCGGACAATGAGACTGCCGGAGCAGGAAAAGTGGACAAAGGGAACAAGAAAAATATTTCCCGGTGAACACGCAGAGAAAAGGACTGAAGGGTGATGCGCCGGGCAGACCTCGGGGTTATGGCCATGTGTGGTACCCCGTGTAAAAAGAGAAGATGGACAAACAGGTTTGAATTTTGAAAGTGCGCCCGTCCCAAAGAATGGAATGTCCCACAAGCATGGAGGAAAGGTGACAGGACGTAGGATTAACAGTTTCTGGTGCATGTAAACATTTAGAATCACGCTATGCATATCACCATCTATTTTGGTACAGATTAGTGCAGTTTTCTTCCAAAGCAAGAATGTGTGTCAGCAGGTGTGCCTTCATATATTCCCTTCAACATGAACAGGTACCCACAATGGCCTACTGTGACTGGCTGTGCAAGTGTGAAGTCTTGTTGGAATTATCCACGTCTGTTCATGGAGTCAAATTGAGCTGGCCAAGAACACCCTGGGAGATTTGTTTGGGCTGTTCTAGAGCCTCTTCATAAAGGCCATCTCTTCCAGTTCTTCTTGGGCCTTTATCCGATAACTTGACTTGTCATCCTGTATTGTTCAGATTAATATGCTTTAAATATTTAACAAAAGTCAAAGCTACTAAAGTGCCTCAAGTTTGGCATCCTATAAAATGCAGATGCGAAGACTATTTCCAGTAGTAGGGAAAGAGTATGCATGAACCTCATGTTGGGCCTTTTGTCACTGATTAGAGTAGGGTTTAAATTGTACATCAGGACCGTAAAGCGCAAAGTGATTATTCCACCTTTAGACTACTTTATGAAGCAGGCATCACAGATTTGAATCTATCAAAGATAAACTATGGAGAGCTATTGTTCCAAGCAACCTTTTTCCATCTGCATTAGACTTCACAGTAGATTTGCATACTGTTAAGAAGCCGCACAAGTGTTCAATCATCAATGGCTATTCAGGAAAGAAGGCACTTCCAGAAACTGGCTGTGCAGCACTGCCAACCATTACCCTTCAGTTATTTGTCCATACAATAAGGTCATGTAAAACATGCACTACACCCATCATGTGGGCATGTTAGCAATGCCACATTAGGCACAAACAATCCAGCACTCGGCAAGACCCTTGCTAACTAGTGGATCCATTTAAAAAGATTTTACTGCTTGCCTTTTCATGGCATAGTGCAATAAGCAAACCCTCATCTACAAAGTCCTTGCTTCAAAGCGGCTTGGCCTTTAGGGGTAGATCTAATTGAACAAGTACAAATTGTGGCTTTGATGGCCTTAAAAGCCATGCAATAATGCAAGGTACTCTTTGCAGCAAAAATGTGCAGAAAGTTTGACTAGGAGGGGCTGGGTGGTATGAAGTGCATAAAAGTGTCTGATTAATGTGGAAAAAACATTGAGCAATGACTGAACAAAAATGCCCGAATTTCAGCATAAATAAGTGCATTTCACCTAATTACATTAACAAAATAGCAAGGCGGTTTTCCAGTTTATATAAAAAACATTTTTAAAAAAAATGTTTAGTTCCGATTTAGGACTAGGTTCAAAATGTATCCCCCCCTCACCCCACAAGAACAGTTTCACTTCGATGCAGAAGGGATTTCTGAAGACTAGACTACCTTCTGCTGTAAGAGTTCCCTAGAATTCCTTGTGTTTAAAGGTTTTAAATCATATACAAGCATCTGGTTATATCTTGTATCTGTTCTGATCATAAAGTAGTAACAATATAAAAACTATGAGATATGAGAGCCTTGTACGAACACACATTAATCATTACAATTTTTGATTTTAGAGTGAGGGGGATACTAACATTTATACCTGCCCAGAATTCTGGTGTGGAGGGAGCTGACGAACCCACAGAGGCATTTCCCCAACTTGCTTTAGGCAGGTAGGGCAGAGGGACTGAGAAGGGGCAGACGTCACCCCCAAGACCAACAGCTTCAACTTCACATGTGCATTGTAGGTCTTGCTCTAGTGCAGATTCCACCAAATCCCAAGCATCATCTTAATCCCAAGCCACATCTTTGGTCCAAGTATGCAGCATGGTGATGGGCTTAGCCGCTTTAAATCTTTGACAAGGCGTTACCGCAAGAGGGGTTTGGATGACTGGCTTGAACCAGGCCATATGCCTTCGGCTGAGTTCAGATCTTGTACGGTTCCTCAATTTGTAGTGTAGAAAAAGAAAACCCATGGAAAACTTGGCCCAGATATTCACTTAAGGTGATCCAAATTGGCAGCACTTCAGTTTGCCGATCTGTCGAGACACTGCTAACATGAGCATTGGTCGAACTGCCTTGAGCACACTGCAACATTCACCTCTACCATAGGTATGATAGCTTTGCAACGACTGCCTATGTGCATCACTAATAACTCTGTGCCTACTTATTTCCGCAAATCGAACTAAGCAGTTACATGTCCCGGCAAGAAACGAGGGATTTGAGGGGGAGAAAGGGAGAGGCACGAGTGACAATTGCCATGTATTTCAGGAGAAAAGCCAAAGATCCGAACATCAGTGCTGTGAAAAAGGGTTACCTGCTGGCTTTGGGGTGACGGTCCTAAAGACGTGAGCTTTGACACAGTTTCGTTAGGGTTGATGTGATATTGATTGATGTTTTTTGTGTGATATAAGATCAAGAACAGTGTGGTAAACAACTTAGTAGAAAAATTACAGCGGGAGCATAAGTACAATGCCTAAATGCAAAACATAATGGAGAAAAGGGGGCACTACCTTGGTGCAGAAGTACAGTAAAGCCAGATACATACGGGGTAGAAGAATTCGCCTAAAGCCAAACAGTTTTGAGGCAGGACACTAGCTGTGGAGAAGTTGCATCGACTAAAAGGAAAATCAGGCAAGGTCCCTCACATGATTGTAGTATGCATTAGCATGACTGCCCAATTTTCACCTAGTCAAACCTTTGGATTGTGAAATCCTAAATGGGTTGTGGAGCAAACTATGACATCACTTCAGACTAGACTCTGGGGCAGATTCTTTAAAAGTTATGTTACTGTACCGTGCTCTTCTGCCATTTTTCAATGCCTCCATGTAGGTGGCTAGTTGGGGTTTTGTGTTGGGCTGTGCGAGACATGGTTTGTGTATCTGAGCTTTGAATTTCAACAGTTTGGTTGGTTATTGCAAGTGTGTGCAGTTTGTGGTGTTAGGTTTCTGCTGCGGTAGAGGTATGGTGCGTTTAGTTTGGTGTTTCAGGGCAAGTAAGTAGGATATTGACGTTTTTTGCAGGGTTAGTGATGGGCATAGTTTGTGCCTCTCTGCGTTGGTTAAGTTGAACTCTCCAAAACAGATGAAAGACAACTTTCCAGCACAGTTCTGCACTATCCAATTTTATTTAGCGCCACGAGCTGCTGTGTTGAATATTTGCAGTCAAACGGGGCATTTGGGTTGCCTCAGGAATAAAAACTGCTGGCTTTTCCCTTTCTTCTGCGACAGTTGCACAAAATCCTATCCATCAAGAAATCGGAGCTCCCAGGCAGGTCCACATTAGATTTCTTGTAGTTTACAGAATCCAGAGAATTTGGAATGGTGCCTAGAGTGGAGTAGATGGCACCAACCTGTGAAGCTTATTTTGCCTACAATGGTGGTAATTTACCCAAACTTTAACCACCACCTTTACTCGCTTCCCTATTGGGTAGGAACGGTAGGCCAATATTTGCTTGTTAGAGAAATTATACATCTGGTGGCATCTCAGATAATGAATGCATTGGGACTACTTAATGAATCAGACTCCAGAACTCAGTTAAAGCATTATACTATGGAGCCGTGAGACAAGCACACCATCAAGCTGTATAAAATAATCTGGAAAGCCATTTCATCTGTTTGGGATTAGGTAGTTTCCCACATGGAGGATTCATGTAGCATTAGTTGATGTTCTTTACATTCCTTTGCCTTAGACACATTGCTTTAAGTGACTGGTAAAAAAATACCCATGAAAAGCATCTTTGTGCAATGATTGTGAAATATGTGCACTCTTTCCAGATTAGTCAACCTGGATTCTAGGCTCCGGTGCCCTCTAATACAAATTATGTGCGTGGATCTTCAGGGGAGATCTTATTCATAGTGGCAGCTCTCCATTTTAGGTAAATTACAAACATTTCTAGCAGTAGTGCTGGTGGTTGACATTGCATGTATGAGATGTGGTTTCCCAGGTATACTGTGGTTCCTAGTAATCTAGAGTAGAATCCCTAATTCAGTCCCTCTCAGGAAATACAGACTCTCCCAAATTATCCTCCTGTCAAATGTCGAAATGAAAAGCAAGACATTGGTTTAAGGTAGTCAATGGAGTGAGCATCCCAGGACAAGATTTTCCGGAGGTCTCAACATTAACAAGGCCCTACTTCACAGTATTGCTGCAGAACAATTGACTAGGCACACGAAGATTGTAGTCTTTGACCGGGTACAATCAGTGGGCGGAGGTGCCAGAGCATTTAGACAAGAGTGCAGTGGACAAACCTGTCAAACACTGTATTAGTGGACTTGTAAGGAACAGCAGTCAACGGCACAGCGACAAATAGTTAGTAGTCTGATTAGGAGAGACCATGAAGGGGGCGGGGGGTATAGCCACCACATTTCTTAATGCAATTATCTCTGCTGACAAATGGTCAGTTGAAAGGTACGACATTGCAGTAGAGCCAGTAAAAGCCCTGGTCAAGCAATTATCCTTCACTGCCCCCGTTTTACAAAGTTAACCTGTGTGGGCTTTGTTCTTCTATGTAGAAGCAGAACTCTGGTTAACTGCACCCCTAGATGAGTTCCTATTGGGTTTTAATGCTACTTGTTTTTCAGAGTAGATGGATTACTATTTTTTTGTATTATTCATTTTGACTGTTCGCATTCCAACTGGTAAATTTCAATGTATCTATATATAACCAGACATTTGAATTTAAGGCAGCTACAATTGCTATAGCATGTGGCGAACTGTACAAGGTATCACTTTCATTTTCAAAGCAGACTGAAGAGTGACTAATTGAAGAGGGGCAGATTACCCCTCTCAAAGGTTGTGTATGGAGGAGAGGTGGTTATCGGGCAAGCGGACAGCTTGAGAGGTAAGAAGCGGACAGCTTGAGAGGTAAGAAGCGGACAGCTTGAGAGGTAAGAAGCGGACAGCTTGAGAGGTAAGAAGCGGACAGCTTGAGAGGTAAGAAGCGGACAGCTTGAGAGGTAAGAAGCGGACAGCTTCAGAGGGAGGGATCGTTCGAAGATGCACTGACGTTAAATGGGGGCACTATTCGAGCAGAGCCTGCTAGGTTTAGAACAATGCGGTGACACTTGATCTAAAGGACAGCATAGGCTATGTTAAAGACTTTTAGTTGGTGAAAAAAGTATTATGGTGAAGGGGTGCAGATGTGACATTTGAAGAGCTGAAGAAAAAAGATGAATGTTCACAGTTTAGTAGCATTGGCTGCGTAAGTCACCCGTTCAGTCAAAGAGACATTCAAACTTGTGAATCTGCAACACCGAGTAGTGGAGAACCTCTGGATATATCTGTGAACTATAAGCAAACTATGTGCTCTCCATCAAAGAAATTGCGAGATTGATCATCAAGTCATGCCACACATACAGCGATAATTTAAGTGTTGAATGGTATGTATGATTAAATAAACACTATCTGCATCTTAGAGGCACCATGTAAGACCTATTGAATGCAGCATACCGGCTGAAGTTTTGAAAGTCATTTCACAAGGTCTTCACATGAAATCATTGAATCTTCACAAATGTGCCCCCTTAAAGAATTATGGTCTTACCTTACACAAAACCTCAACAGGAGTGGACATCTTCTTTTCACTAATCTTTTCATATTTTTGTTTCTTTGTTGCAGCCTGTGGAACATGTGGAACACAATATAAAAATGTTGTGCAATACCGGATAGATAAGGAGGGCAAGCAAATCAGCCTTGTGACCGGGCTTCATTGCCAACAAAAGCATGCAAATCTGCCAAGCACACCAAAGCAAAGTCCTAGATTGCCAGCTCAATCCCAATGAATCACACCAACCAATATATACTAGACACTCACCATGTGGTGGACTTGGCATGAAGGCACGGACTACTTTAAAACAATCCTAGACTGCTGCTCCGAGACACCAACAGGATTGCCCGGGGCTTCTTTATAGATGCCTCCATCCACTTTCGTTAAAACACAACCAGCCTGCTAGTTTGGACAGGAGATCCTGTACTCTACTAAGAGTTGAAGAACCCACACATACACAAGGCAACTGAATTCTCTGCAAAGAGGAAACCTGAGATTCCTCTAAATTACGGAAGAGGGCATGAGCTGGAACAGAAGATTGCTGCTGTAGGTCTAAAATAAAACACTTTTCAAAATGGTTAGTGTTGCTCCCAACAAATATCCAGAATAGACCAATTTAAAAAAGGTCCATTGACAATGGATTAAGACCTCAAGGCACCCAAACGTCAAGGGGCTGAGCAGCTTTTACAGTTGCCAACAGAAAACATGAATTTATCATGCCAAAAACATGGGTGTTGAGACTTGGAATTTTCCAGCTCAACCCTCCTTACAGGGGTCAGAGTACAGTGGAGAACTTGAGATTTATTAAAGCTTTTCAGAACTGGGGAATGAGGTGAAGTTTTAGGCACAGACTTTTTCCTTTGCTGCCCAATCCGACAAGTTACTCACGGGTGACCAAGTCTTCAACTTTTTAAGACAGCCCTAAAGTCTGTTGGTTGGACAGAAACAATACATTTGGGGCAGTATTAAATGGACCTAGAAAGATGGTGCAGACTTAAGGAACTACAAATGACAACTATGTAACATGTTGAAACATACTGGTCTCCAAGAAGGTGAAAAGAGGGAAGAAACGGCCTCTGGAGGATAAAATGCAGATGAGCCTTTAAAGCGAATAGAAGGCAGCAAGAATGTTACACCAAAATTATGAATTGAAAAGAGCAGTTTTGATACATTAGGGAGAGCAAGATGGGGAAATGGGGTGCAGGAGAAAATATCCAGGGTTCAGAAAAGAATAAATCACTAAAACGGAATATTTTTTCGGGGGTGGATCAGGATAAATTTTCAAGATCTAGCTAACATTTTTAATAAAAACATTGCATCCCTACCAAGTACTTCGATAAGGCAACAAAATGAGCGTAAGAAATGTAACATGGAAACACCCGCGTATAGGCGCCATACAAATGTCCAATAAGCATGGTTGAGTGGAAATGAGTAAAGTTCAGAGCTACACGAAACTAATTCTGTACATAACAGCATGCCCTCAGGATTAGCATCTTGCTACTACCCTGTGAAATTTGGATTGCGCGATCCGTTTAAACCACAAGCAAAAACATGTTAAAAGCTGGAATTGCTGACTTGCTTTCAATTCAACAGCAACATAGGAAAACTAAGGCGTTAGTTGGCTAGAACAAAGCAACAATTAACAATACATGTCTGCAATTAATGTTAAGAAAATAGTTGATCTGACAGTGTTAATTTACAACACCTCCACTGCAGCACATTGAGTAACTTGACAATCTACTTTATTAGCGCATTTTTAATGCATTTGTATACACAAGTACCAAAACGTCCATAAAATGTCACTGAGTTAAGTCTTCTCGTTTAAGCATATAGTGAATTATATGGATACCGTTATTCAATTGGTTTCATTTACGGCTTTGCTGCTTTTTCCAATCATGTCCTTAAAAATTTCTAAAGATGCATTCACTGGAATTGCATTGGTAGTTTTGCTTTATTACACGCCTCCCCTCAAAATCACTAAGTCCCTGCTCCTATGCTGCAGTATCCCTCATTACTAACCTCAACCTCCCATTTATAGATTCCCCTATTACTGCGGCTTTCCAAAGCTAGGCTCATTCTCAAATAGCCTCCAAAATATTGATTTAACAGCTCTTAAAGCAGCACTAACTTATTACAAGCAGTTTTATTTCATCGTTTAATATTTTATTCTCGTGCATGTATTCGTTTTTTTAAATGAGTTCCTATTTATTATCAGACCACCTCCGGGACACATGAGCGTGCTCCCCTCAAAGATATCATTGCAATGTCTTTGGGTGTACGTTTGATCTCAATAAATGTGAATACAAAAAAAGATGCAAGCAGCCATAAGGTTGTAACCTCAGCAACAAAGTAATGAAGAATTTGCTACAGCAATACAGAGTTCGAAATGACTGCTCTCGCCTAAAAGAGCCTAAGCATCAGCTACCAGGAGCTACTTCAGCTTCCCAGGCAAACTGGTGTCAAACTAATAAACGCACGTAAATATTTTGAAGTGTGTACAAAGCATTACGACACCTCTTGAAGACTGTTCAAGCATAACGGTTCATGAACAAAGGTCAGCTTGCAGGTCATGCAAAATGTTGGTGTTGTGCAATGTATTGGGCGACAGCATATCAAAGCAATGTTTTCTCTCGCGGATCAAATCTTAATTTCAAACCCTAAAAGTGTTTTGCGCCTCAAGAGCAGCACCAACGCTGGCAGGAGAGATGTGGGTATTCATGTGCTGAGCAGTAAAGTGGTTAATATTGGCTGTCGCTTTGCACATCTTAATTCTCACCCCAGCCACAACCAGCTTCCACACTGAACAGTACGAATGCATGACCTACCTTCAGTCCTTGCCATGGGAGACTGGTTCTGTTGAAATACATGAGAACATATCCCAGCGACTCCATGTCGTCTCGACGGCTGCAGAATTAAAACAGTTTGGAAGGAATTAGTTGAGGGTTCCTTGCTTGAAGTGTTGAATTTCATGACTAACGGGGTAGTCTAATATAAATTAGGCAACATTGTCCCAAAAATGTCAAAATGTGCAAGTCTATTTCATACACACTTCTGCAAGAATATGAAAAGACTAACTTTAAATTTCCTAAAAATTATCAGGTTTTCAGAAAAAAAGTGGCTTCTAAAAACACCCATATTTATTCCTGTACAACTGCAAAAGACCAGCAATACAGAAGAGCAGAACCCAAAACAGCGCATTGCGGGTGCAAATCAAGCAATACTATTTCAGTGCTAAAAAATTAAGCTTGGACATCAACTGGGATATATTTCACAGAGGGGTTCAGAGTGACATCTTAGACACTTGTGCTTCGTATCTAGGATATTACCGTGAGCATGCATCAGCCCTCCTAACACTGGCCGTGCCCCTTTTCCACAACCTATGCCAGGTGTGTTCAACCCTTGACTCTCCAGATATTTTGGAACACTCCAGCAGCCCTAGAATGAATACCAATTAGCTATCATGGGAGTCAGTCCAAAACATCTGAACAGCCACAGATTACAGACTCCGGCCCTATAATATGGATTACAAATGCAATGACTTAAGTGGTGGCATAAACATGCCAAAACACAAGTTCTCTTCCCCCAAACTGGAGCAATCTCCCACCACAAAACGAATGCTGTATTCCGCTGTTGCAAATGCAAGATGTGCAGATAAACTACTACCTCAAGCAAAACCTTCAGGATTGCGGGTGGAGGTCCGAATACTGTGCGGCCCTTCCAACATTCGCCCCTTTTTGCACTGCTCAGAAAAAAGAAACACTTGCAATGTGTCCACAAGACTACCACCTACAAAACCTTTCATTTTTCTGTTGGCCGTTTAACAGAGCTAAACTCATACCATTAACATGGCTTCTTGACACAATCTCTGTATGTGGACGATCTTGAGCTGTGCTCATAAAATGGAAGTCCATGAGACAATAGCACTGCAGCTTGTACAGACTTGGGGAGTGCGACCTCATGAAAAGCAACAGCCAGGTCCTCCACAAAGGTAGTATGCCAACGCCATCAAAGATGTATTTGGACCAATGTATGACAGACTCAAAAAGACTGAACTAAAATCCATCCAAGACGAAGGCATGTATAATTCGCACCACGTGGACACATGCTGCAGGTACAGCTTCCCATCACACTGAAACCCTAGATGTACCTCTGCCATTAGTATATATCAACAACCTACATTAACATTTCGGTCTAGCTGGGCAATCATAGAATCACTAGCACTCTATCCTTATCCACCAACAGCACTCACCCATGTGCTGGACCTCAGGGCTGCTTACTGCAGCCCGGCCAACCCAAGTCATAATCTGGCAGAATGCACACATGCATATTAAATTTAACTTTGAATCTCCCATACATGGATTTCGGTCCCCGCAAGCGTTCCAACCACAATGTATTGAGGCCATACAAATGGGGAAGGGTGGCATATAAAATGACAATTACAATAACTGGTACTGGGAGGGTATGGTTTCAGCCTTCAGTGTCATGGATTACACTGTTGGCGCCTGTTAATTTGTGGACTCGGCAAAGGGCATGGCTGTATAGTGTTAATCCTTTTTATATCTGTCCAGGTTTCCCTATGGAGATACACGGAATGTCAGGTTCTCCAGGGGCTTATATAATGTATTGCTGATGCACAAGCCTGTGAAAAACCAGCATGATACGAGTGGTAGGTGGGTTGCCCATCAAGAGGCCCTCATCATGCGTCTACTTTGTGGACGTCATGCAGGAAAACAAACTACTTTAGACATTCCCGATTTGATAATCAGCTGAAACAGCACCATTGTGTGTTCTGAAAACCATCTGATCACAAGGCGAGACCCTTTAGGTTATTGTGCATTTGCATAGCGCCTTTTATACCATTGGTAGGATCTGAAAGGGCTGTGGATTGAACGCCATTGGGGACCTTAGTCCATGTCAGTGGATGAAGGGGATAGTATACCTGCTGGGGTGCACTGTAGCCAGTGCGTTGTGTAGCTGCATAATGTTAAGTGTGGTGCAGTGGCTGTGTGAAGTCAGTAGAATGTGTGCAGCAAGGCCAATCTTTTGGTGGGGTATAGCTGCGTTCTATGGTTTGTTGGTGAGAGAGTGAGCATATTGGTATGCAAGAGTGCCGATTTGATTTCCTTCCAGTATTCACTGAGAAGGCTGTCTGGCAAAGTGCCGATTCTCAGAGAAATTCCCTGTCGGAATCCTCGCCTGCTTTAGTGCTCATACCGATATCAGATTTATTCTCATACCAGGTCTGTTGGGTGCAGAATGCAACTACTTTTGCTCTGACAATTTTAAGTTTACTAAAAGGACAAACCTAAAACCAGTGTGGTTCAAGGGGGATGGGGGTCCCAGAGCAGCAATGGTAAAGGTTATTTAATTTGAAAGGAGACCAACATTGGTGTACAGAAACAAGAAATGTATTGTTTGTTTCGAATCCTGAAGGAAATTCAGTGTGCACCTGTATAGTGCCACCCCCGTATGCATTTCCCCACTATTTGTTCAGAATAATTCCAATCTGGACGTGCAGATAGTGCAAGTAATGTCTAAAGAAAAGTACTTCTTCCCTGAGTAGAGTAAAACTGGGTAAGGGATTACACAACACCACGTGCAAACAAGCATCTACGTGCACAACTTAAACATAGCACAAGATGTTCAAGTCTACAAGGAGTAATTGGTTTTCAATATTTTGACCATCATTCCAGCCCTAATGCTTCTGGTGTAAGCAACTATCGCACAACCATCCGGTGCTTGCATCTAGCTTCAAAGATCCAAATAAGGATTTGAGGAGCAGACCACCTTGGGGGATGAGGAGCAAGTGCCTATGAAGTAAACCCATTTTGCCATGAGATGCAACCCATAACTGTTGATGACCCATTATCCTCATTGCCAAAATTAGTTAAAATAGGGCATAACATACAGTTTAATCCTACTTGGAAAGTTATAAACCAAGGGCAATCACAAGCTAACATTACCTCGGCACAGCCATGCTCAACTACCTCAGCTGAAGTGTGTGGTACAGAATATGGGCAACATACACATTTCATTTTAAGGCCATATATGGGTTTAAATTGGGCAAACATTGATAAATGAAAATTGCGTTGGATAACTGGCAATGACATACGAAGCCACGCATTGCTACTAATCATGATCTTTATTAGTCCGTCAATGGGATTTGGAACAGGGCAAGAGTTGTATGCATTAACCGAGGGGATGACAGTACAAACATAGCATTGCCTAAAGACTGGGCGCCAGGTCACACGCCACGAAAATGGTCAGAAGGCAGCTTCCACTTTTAACGGTGCTTGTGATTAAGTATTAACGAGGCTACACCTGCGGCTCCGACGAGCCGTAGTTAGTGAAGGGGTGACAAGAGCGCTTAATGGTTAAATGCAAACCCATACGCGTTGCAGTGAACACAGCAAACTGCTCGGTTGGCAACTAGCTTGAATGGACCATGGTTTGGTTCCCCCCCCCCCCCCCATGCACCCTAGGGGGAACGCATCCACCTAAGATTGTGTACACGAGCAGGAAACCAGTATATGCGTTCAGCAAGAAAACTACAGCCTCTGTCCTAGCGAGCTGAATCAGATAAGTGGCTCTGGTAATTACGGTCTTTAACAGAACGTGTGATGCCAACACGCTGAAGAGGGAGAAATTGACATTCATGCTTTTGTTTCCCCTTCTAGAATAAAGGCTGCTCATGAACCAACTGAATCCATTGGACAGTGATATGTTGTGAGCAGTGTGTAGGACTTCTGTCGAGTGAAGAGCATGCAAGGTGTAAATGAGCATCCAACATGTACGTCAGTGGGTAGATTATGACGCAGAGCACAATGTGAAGAGGTAGTCTAAAATGAAGTGTACCTTCCCCAACCATCTTTCCGATTTTCCAAGCCACCTCTGTCCAACCCCCCCTTACCGACCTCGAGGTAGCCAGTGTTTTAGAGGAGGAAACTCGTGCCATCCAAAGTGGGAGGGCCGTGGTGTACATGCAGCTTCTATGGTTACTGTGTGTAGGCAGCACTTATGACAGTCGGCCATAAAGTTAATTCCGGAGCACTTGTTATCCAATTATCTCGGTACTATATCCGCACCGCGCATAGCCCAGTTGCCCCACTTTCACCAGAATTTTCCACCATTTGCACCCACAAGTTTCTCCACCCTTCCAAGATGGCCAACCGCCATTTCTACAACTACCCACCCCGGCCCCACAGCACTGCGAGCAATCCAATTGGCTTCTTACCATCACTTGTAGCCAACCACAAGCCGGCAGGCTTGGAGCCGGCCCACGAACTAAGGCACACAACAAAGGCACCTATGTCGGTCTCAAGCCTGTCTAAGCCGTCGAGCCTAGAGCCACGACCCCTGCCTCTCCTTTGACGCCCATCTATTTCCCCATCAGGAGCCAGGGCAGCCGGCTAAGGACCCCGAGGCAAAGGGCAGCTCCAAGAGGTGCAGGTGTCCGCAGGGGACGCCAAGGAAGCCAGCAGTCAACTGACACCAACAAAAATTGTGTGCGGCATGGGTGGGGAGTAGAGCAATCGCTACTCCAGAAAACCCCTGCCACTCTACCTTACCTCCAAATAACAGTGCCATAATATTAGCATGTCCATACCTAGAATTGCGAACATTAGCTTGCGTCGCATCTAGATAGGATTTTGACTGAAGGATAGCATGTCCGCGCCTAGATGAAACATGTGCCACACTCAGAACTGAACACCAGCCTGCACCGCATCCAGATAAGACTGTGAAAGTTAGCATGCAGACACCGAGATAGAACTCTAAACATTGGCCTGCGCCGCACCTAGATAGGCTTGTGAAGGCCAACAAGTGCCACACTTGGACAATACTGTGAATGTTAGCATGCAAAAGGCCAGGTAACCCACTAACCAATATAACCTCAAACTCTGCGCACTTATCTCACTCAAAAATTCACACAACCATCTCTCGCACCACAAGCCGCACGCACTTCACAACACAAACCAGAGCAACAGCACACGCGGACTGACACCGATCCAATACCCGCACCAAAGCTCAGCACCCGGTGTATACAGAGTTGAAGCTGCCAACAGAACACCACTCCTCTCACTATCCTACTGCTTCACCTTACTAACCCATCCCCCCTTATCGTTTGCAGAGCCGCCAGAGCGCCTGGGGACCAATTCCGTTGGTGACGGTGCGCGGTACAAATACCATTAACATTTAACATCTATCCAGGATAAGTGTGCTGTTATTTCATCACAAAGCAACTGCCTAGGCGAACTTTCCTCAGGCTCTCACTACACCTCTGCTCATACCATTGAGCTTAAACCTTCATATACAGACTCGCTACTCTTCAACTGCCACAGCTTACTATAGCATCCTATGTACTACACACTGGACATTTGCTCTAGAGGAAAATAACTCACTGCATTGTACCCTACTGCACTAAGTCAAATGTTATTCTAACTGCACTATGCAACTCCCTAATTCTCGACTTCCTTTCCCTGTATTTTCGATCTATGACTTCAGGTCTTTGCAGCATTGTGCCTAAAAACCGCCTGTAATGCCCAACTCTTGCTCTACTAGGTTGCAATGTACCCCTGCTTGCCAACATTGCCACATGCCTTATATGAGCACTCCATGCCTCACTTTATGGTCAGTGACCCCTACAGCTATACGTACAGGCTCTAATCTGCCAATATTGTAATTTGACTATTGACTACCAATCCTGCATGCCTGTAGAACAGTCGAATCTGCCCATCTTGTTAAATATAGCCAAAGTAGATTCTGCCTTTACTACATGCCTCCAGCAAAATTCTAATCTGCCTATTTTTGTACACCGATCGCTAAATACGAATTTGCCTATTTGTTTGCCACTAGCAAAATCCGAATCCTCCTACTCTTGTATGCTACCATCAAAACTCGATTTACCAACTAATTGAATTTGCCTACTTTTGCATGCCATCAGCATAATTTGAATCTGACAGTTAAACATAGTCTAGTTAAATCTACTACCTGTGCCCACTTGTATGTGCCTAGCCTAAATTGCCTTTGCCCATCATAGCTCACCCCATAGCTACAACTATGCTCACCTGGCTCAGGCTCATGTTCCCTTACTGTCATGCACAACAACGTACCATGTAATAGTTACTTCTCCTTTAGCAATGGATTAGCCAAACTGATGCCCAAGACACCACCCCATCCAGGCCCCACACCTTTCCTGCCCACCCTACCACCCTTCCCTCACAGCTGCCATTCACACTCAATTGACACCTCAGCCAACACTATCCCAGATAGACCTCTGAGCCAAAACAGACCTAATGCCCCACACTCTTGACAGGGGATGATTACCCCAACATCAATCCCAATCGCCTCAAACACAACATACTACTAGGCTATCCCCCCACCCCCTCAGTCAACCCTAACTTCACTACCCGCAACAGCAGATTAGGCACTAGACTCCATGTCACGTCCACTAAGCCATAACTCCCAAAACTGAGGCTAACAATAAGGACACTGCCACTAACATACACAAGTCCCCCCTTAAAGGGAGCTCTACTTCATGTCAGAACCCTTGTTGCTCATCCAACAGAAGTCGCTTACATCATCCTATCAGAAAACCGACTTCCTTGCCTCAACAGAAACTTAGTTACACGAGGCAGCAGGACCCTACCTAACCCTCACTGTCCGCAACAAATAATCCATCCTCAGAGCTGACAGACCTAATGCTTGCGGAGGAGGTGTAGCAATCATATTTAAATCCTCATTTATTTATTTGCATTTGTAAAGCGCGCTTGCAGCCCATAAGGCATCGAGGCGCTGTTACAGACAATGAAGGACTTATGATTTACAGACAGGTGACCGAAGGTCTCATAGTTGCACAGGAACAAGCACAGATGCAGGAACTGACATTTGCATATTCATAGTGGAGCGAGAGGCAATTTAAACAAAGAGCCTGGTTTTGATGGCTTTGCGAAAAGCTTGGTGTGACTCGATCAATCTTAAATGGGGTGGGAGCGCGTTCCAGTGCATGGCTGCCTGGGTGGGGAAGCTGGAGCCACCAGCACGCACCTTACGCGTTGTGGGCGTGACAATCGTATTGGCATAGCGCGCTCTTAAGGGTCTTGTGGCAGTGTGCTTGGTGATTCTGTGTGTTGGGTATGGAGGGGCAAGTTCGTGAAGGCCTTTGTGGGTGATGGGGCAAGAGTTTTGAAGACAATTCTCTGACAGGGAGCCAGTGTGCCTGTCTTCTGATTTTCGGAGATATGGTCTCTTCTTGCGGTACCTGTGGCTGCCCTCAGTGCGTTGTTTTGGACTAGCTGAAATTTAGCAATGTTTTTGTTGGAGGTCCCAACGAGAAGGGCATTGCAGTAGTCTAGCCTTGACCCGATAATTGCCCTAGCAATGGTGAGGCAGTTAAGGTGGGACAGAAAGGGCCTGGCAGCATTAAGGACTTTGGAGTAGTAGGCTGAGGATGCGGCGCTGGCATTCTCCAGTCTGTCCATGGACAAATCAGAGTCCAGGTAGACTCGAGTGTCTTAGACCTCAGATCAGTTACCCCCACCCCCCCACTTAAATCATGCAAGCACCTCTCTGTCAACTCCAAACCACACCGAAGAGTACGACTACCATTCATTTAATATACAGACCCCCAGGTCCTCCTGGTACCTTTGAGAAAGACATCACCTCTCTAATAGCCGAGAACTCTAAACCCTCAGCACAAAATATCCTTGGTGATTTTAACACAATGACGACACCCCAGCATCCTCGCTGGCCAATGCTCTAGCTGAGCACGACTTCACCTAACTCAGCTCTCTACCTAGGTAAAATCATTGATTGGGTTGCAGCCCTCAATTGCAAAATCACCTGCAAAACCCTCCAACCTCGCGCCTGGACTGACCACTACCTCATATCACTTGATATTAACAACCCTAATCTCAAACAGTGCCCCCACGCAGAAGCCTGTCCTACCAGAAATAAGCGCAACATTACTGCGGAAACCCTAATACCCCTGGTCCTCCCTACTCTAAATACACTCCCAGCCACGGCTGACCTCGACCTATTAGTTAACGCCTACCATGAGGCCATGACCAACGCCATTGACGCTATCGCCCCAGTAAAGTTGCGAAAAGGTAAACCTAGAGCTCACCTGAATTCCTGGTACACACCTGAACTCAAAATACTGAGAAAAAAGAAATCCAAGATGGAAACCCTCTGAAAAACTTCACCATCGTCTGAAAATAAAACCAATCTCATGACTGTCTCCTCCCTTTACAAAAAGGAGATAATCCAGACCAAGAAGGATGCCTAGAATGTTAGAATAAGCCAGTGCTAAAGAACTTTTCACTATTCTAAAGAAACTAGAAATTCCAAACCCTCCGACGGACACTTGCGTGAAAGACAAACCCTGGTGCACTAGCGTCCAAAATGCCCTTGCCAACAAAATCACAGGGCTCCAAACTAAAATTGAGGACAAACAACTCACTAGCAATAATCCCTCCAGTCCGAACACACCTCCTCCTACAAACACCATCACTGGCTTCACGACATTCAAAAAGGTAACCATACCAGAAGTCCAAAAAATCATAACTTCCTTAAAAACATCAAACTGCAAAGGGGACAGCTGCCCTGCCCAGATCATTAAAGATGCAGCTCGAGATCTCTCCCACTTCATCTCTAAACTAATAAATGTATCCTTCTCCACTAACTCCGTACCTAGTAACCTAAAACAATCATGGGTTCTCCCACTGCTAAAAAAAACAATCACTAGAACCGGCCATTACCACCAATTACAGACCCATCACTACTGTTCCCTTTCTGTTAAAAATCCTTGACAGAATAACCTACCTGCAAATTCAGGATTATCTAGAGACCAACCAACTGCTAGGAATACGTCAATCTGGCTTTCGACCTCAACACAGAACAAAAACTGCCTTTGTTGACCTCAAAAGTCTGATCAACGATATTAAAGATCAAGGTAATGCCGCCATCCTACTCCTAGACCTTTCAGCGGCCTTCGACCTAGTCGACCATAAAATACTCTGCAACCACCTCTCATCTGCAGCGTACTTCTGTCCCCTCTGCTGTCATGTGGATACAATCCTTCCTGGCTACACAACCATGCACGTTTTTCATCAACGGCAGCAGCAGACCCCCATCCCTATTACCTGTGGTGTCCCACAAGGCTTGTGTTTCCCCCACACTGTACAACGTTTTTATAAAGCCCCTCTGACATCTTGGACCATCTGGGTATCAACTACGCAGACACCCAGATACCCCTCACCATCTCAGGTAATTACAGTGCTGATGTCCTCAAGATAAATGAAATCTTCATCATTCAGGCATGGATGGCCACAAATGGTCTCTGCCTGAACGATGAGAAGACTGAGCTTCTCCTTGTCGGATCTCCCAACAACTTGCAGAAACTTGGCCCCAACTACAACATTGACGGTAACAATTCCCATTGTCAAAAATGTGAAAACCCTTGGCTTTTATCTCATTGCTAATACTAAGTTAGCCAAACAGGTCAATATAACAGCCTCAGCCACTGCCTAGAATGGCAAATTGATCAGGGCCTGCAGGCCTTTCCCATCCACCACGCTGGCTAGGGCTCTCATACAGTACAAACTGGACTAATGCAACAGCCTCTACCTAGGTGCCAACCAATCCGTAATCAACAAACTACAGGTACTCTTAATGTGCTATGAGCAGCACTAAATATCCCCAGGTGAGAGCACATCTCCACCTCTACAATATCCTGTAAATGGCTCTATATTCAACAGAAAAATTGACCTAAAAACTATGCCTCACCTACAAAGCCTTAAACCACCTAGCCCCACCCTATCTCACCAACAAATTCACCTTAAAATCGACTACTAGGGTTACCAGATCGTCCAACAGACTATGCCTTACAGTGCCCAGACTTTAAAAAGAGCTGGAGGTTCTCGCTTCACGGTCCTGGCCTCTCAACTCTGGAATACCTTACCACTTAACATCAAATCAATCGAATCATTTAAACCTTTCAGGAAACAAGTCATTGGCTGGTTACTGGAGAAAAGTTTACTCTATCATTTTCTATCTTACACCTGACGACCCTGCCTTACTATAACAATGTAAACTGTATATACTGTACATATGGCACATATGTATAACTGCAAATGTATATATTGTTTTTGTAAGCCGTCTAAAAACTGCACTAATGTATCACTGCAAAATATATATATATATTGTTTTTGTAACCTATCAAAAACCACCCTTTTACCTCTGGAGCGCTATATAAATAAAACAAACTATTTCAAAAGCAAACGTCATTTTTGGGCTGGTTCTATTCTCCAAAGCAACTTAGTCAAAAGAACATCTTTAAAATATTGTTTTAGCTTATGAAGCGCTTTCGCCAAACTGATGCACAATTGACAACAGTAAACTATTTGTGAGAAGGGATGCAGGAAGTTGAGTACAATTTTGCTCACAAGTATACAGGAAATGGGATTGTAGGCAGGTGAGGGAGAAGAGCAAGTTCTGAGAGAGTTCAAGTTTGTGAAAACGAAAAGAGGCACAAGGAGGAATTGAGACTGCGACCGGAAGGTGAGAGACGGAGTGTAAAAAGATAAGATATGGAGGAGCAGCAAGACCATGAAAGCACAAAGGAGGACTAGAAAGTGGAACAAGTCAAAACCAGAAAGGAGACAAGAGGAGTGATGGAGGTGCGAGTGAATAAGGTAGAGATGAATAGCAGCACAAATTCAACAAAGTGGTGTAAAATGAGCGTTAGGAAGACTGACTAAAAAGGGCAGAACAGTCAATACGGGAAAAAGTGCGACAAGGGATATAAAAGGGCATGCACATCCAAAATTAGAGATTTAAACGGCAGATTCGAGCCTTGTCAGAAACAATAGATTCCAAACAGAAACCTAGATTTTTAGCAGCAAATAAGAAAAAATACAGTAGGAGGTGGGGGAGTGGGTGGCAGAAAAGAGGTAGAGTATTAGCTGGAGAATTTTTTTTTTTTTTAAGCCAGCCAGGATGAGATTTCGGAAAGACAGTGAAGTGAAATCAGAAAAATCAAAATTTGGGCGTCAAGAGCATAGAAATGAGACTGAAAGAGGAAATGTCAGAAAGAGGAAGTGTATAGGAAAAAGGGGATCAAAGAGAGCCTTTGGGGGACTCCGTGGTGTGGGGAGAATCATGGAAACGGACCAGGTAACAGCAGGAGCCGTATGATAACTAAGAAGCAAACTATTTTAGAGCCAAGCCTGAAAAGCCAAGGAAGGAATGAGGACAGAAGAGAAGGACCGTTTTAAACTCGCTAGATCTGAACGAAGATTGCTAGGGAGAACCATGCAGTGAGAAGGGAATTTGTGAGAAAGAAGCAGTCTCAGGATGAGCAGGAAGGAGCCCAGAGTGAAGAGAGGGTAGGGTTTAGATGAGCGGATACCTGTGAGGAGACAGCGTGCTCTAGGTATCAGGTATTAATATCCCCAACAAAAATATCGCTGTAAATATGGCTGTTTGGTTCGCCATAGGCGATACTTTTATTGGGGATATTATGTGGGAGCGGGTTGTCCCCCGCACATTTGATGCTGGGGTGTCCCCTGCAGGGTCCATTGTGAATTTCGCCGGAAAAATATGGAGATATTTTTGTATCGCAATATGTTTGCGGCAGAATTATCACATGGAACTGTGCTCTAGGAGTTGAAGGTTTAGATTGTTATTTAAAAGAATGGGATCAAAAGAGGCAGTAGAAAGAGGTTTATTAGTCGGGTGAGATATGGGGGTAGGAGGAATAAGAGGAAGTGAGGTCCCAAATGAATGCTTAAGGCATTCAGGATTTTAAATCATCAACGGCTTACGCCACCTCGCACAATTATTCATTTTTTGGCAAAGGCCAATAACGGCCCAGCTTTAGTACTTCTAAAGCACATAACAAAATAACAAATTAAAAGGATAACTGGAAACACTAAAGTCAGAGCAGAGTACATTTATTTGCAGACGTTAAAAAACTGCATTGGAATAAAATCCAAAATACGTATACACGATACTAAAATGACAAAACAACGAGAGCCAAGACTTCAGAACAAAAACACAACTGAGCAAAAAAAACGAATCATAGCAAAAACAAGTTGAAGTGCAATCTTACAATTAACTAAACACTACTTTGAAGGGGTTTCATGGGAGCATAAGATTAAATAGGCAGGTACGGATTAACACTGAAAAAGGTTCTTTTCAGAGACAATGTGCTCACAAACCCAAATGAATGGCAGTATAGCAACCAAACCCATGTAAGCCTTTTAGAAGTCTTGCCATATTTCGAGGAAACAAATGCAGAGCAGTACGGTTTTAGGCACAAATATCTGTACAAAAAAACCAAAAAAAACTCACCTCTGTTCAATGCCCAGGTGAGCATTTATGCTGGCATACCGGGCTGTACCAGTGAGATTTTTGTCTTCTCGGTAAGGTATGTGCTGTCTCGTTCGGTTATCTCGGTATTTTTTGGCCAGACCAAAGTCGATAAGGAATAACTTCAGAAGAAGGGAAAGAGATCAGCTTTATTTTACATGAGCTTTGTTCAAAATCGTGCACCCAACATAACATTTACTACACGGATCTGTGTTAATGTTAATAGCATCAGACAAAACTGAACTGTTTGCTAGTGTTCATATAACAGGCCTAGGTAATGTACTATCTAACTCTCAGTTCTTGCATATTGAGTGGGTGAGGGTTATTTGGGGTGCGCTCGATGGTGAACTATTGCAACTAGGTCGGTGCAATGTGTCTATTGGTATTAACAACTGTCCCGTTTTGACCAGACAAGCACGTTTTCACATAAACTGCTAGATCGCTGCAAAAATCATCATTAACCAACATAGCATGTGCTGCAAACAACCAAAACAAACTATACATCCAAGTATTCATTTGGCATTGCGAAATGAAATCATTGGCCACAAAATAAACTCCCAAAGTGTATATACTAAACTGTCGGTCTTCACCAAATGAAGATGGCGAGCTACACTCGAAGACTGATCAGCTTTTACTGAGCTCGAAAAGACATGGAAGGGTGGGAACAAAAGGCTAGCGATACACTGGATCAGTAAAGGTTTGAAAACGACTGCAGTGGTCATGCGGCAATCACTGCATACTAAGGAAACCCACAGCCTTTGTATTTTAGAACGTCAACAATTGCATGCATGGTGTTTCCAAGTCCTTCCTTCGGGGCTAAGTGGACGAAACTGATGTATTGAATACAAAAATTCACAACCACAAATAGCGTTCAACGCAGAATTCAGGCTTCACCAGAAGAATAAACGGTGCCGCACAGCTACTGTGATCCTAATGTGCAGAAGCGTACTTTGAGGGACCAGTATTAGATCGATGGCAACTATGTTGCATTAAAAAGCATACTTTAGTCGAGCCCTTTAATACATTACAGCTATCACAGCATGGTATATTTCTAGTACGCAAAGGCACGCTATTACATAGACAATTCAGTCTAGGATGTTACAAGCTGGCAATCTTTTGGGCACAAAATTTCTACCTGCAATAGCCTAAATGCTCATCATGGTCAAAATAGGACAATGCACTAGATACCACGATCAATTTTGTTTTACCAGCTGAATAGAAGACTGCTTTCAAAGCAGTTTAATATCTTCAAGATAAGACCCTCCCATAGTCGAGAGCCCTGCTCTGGAGAGGTAAGCAGAACTTTGCCAAAATGGTCAGCGTAAAAAGGGCAATATCGCTCATTTACCTACCTCTGGTCAAGGTAAACAAGTTAAGTGCTTTAGCAATTTAACGTCTTCCAGGCGGCTTTTAAACATTTCAGTTTAAACACGTTACCACGGTTTCTGATTGACACATAAGGGTGGTTGCAAAATAAGCGCACAAGATTTGTGCATGCAGGGACTGCCCTCAGACCACGTACAAATTTTTAAATTAGCAAATCACTCGTTATCCAGTCGCAAAAGGAATGAATGGAAACCGGCCACATTATAGTAGAGAGGAATCCAGTGTGAGTTGTAAACAAAATTCCATCTCAGTTTTAGGTAGGCCATCCATAAGGAATGGAACCCAAGAGCATGGACGAACTCTGGATAGGTTCAACCAAAAGAGCAACTGGGTAGGGGGCCGAGGTTAGCAGAGGTAACATCAGCCACAGATGGTTAACTTCAGGACTCTGGAAATCTATGTTAGCGCAAGCATTCTAGATTCTGAAAACTACTGAGATGGCCATTTAAGTGATACCTGCAACAGAATACTGCACCAGCTTACTAGCCCATGTAGTTGGTTATTGCGTTGCTAAACTAAGCATTTAGCTGAAGGCAGGCATTACATTGTTCAGGTTTAGGTCATTGACATATGACCATGCGCTTACTTTAGAAGACCGATTTACATTAGTGCGCCTCATGGCAGGAGAGCATACAGTGCGCCTCATGGTAGGAGAGTATACAATGCACCAGATGCAATGTGACAAACTAGAAACTGAAGGGACTTTTGCATTGATTTGGAAAGACTGGTGCAAATAATATAATTATGTTTCTGGCGGGCTGCAGCAAGTATATTAAGTGATTTGAGGGCAGGAGCAATTACAGCTGTGCAAAAGTGGGGGTAGGACAGGGCAGCAACACAACTTTAATGAAAATGGAGAACGTTTTCCCCATAAGGGGGAGTTAAATAGACAAAGATATGGAAGAAAGTCTTGATGGGTGCCAGTTCAGTACAGCCCTAGACTTGTCTCGCAGGCATTAGAAATCTTTAAAAAAAAAGCAACCCTACACAAATAATTGGGCTCTTCAAAGTCAGCTGCAATCAAAAGCTGAATACTTTTGCTGGACATTTAGAACCAAAGTTGCTAATATAGTCTCCTTTTAAACACTGATCACAAATGTAAAATCGGTTACTTTTCCAATAAACGGCAACAGCTAGTAAAGACATTTTATTCAGGGCAATCAATTACTTAATGCCTAAAACCACCCATAACGAAACATCCATGAACATCTTAAAAACACGTAATCAACACGCCACAAGCGGGCAAGTAGGTCTAAAACTTCCTAGCTATAACACCACTACTTTCTAGTTCTAGTATTTAAACTAAAATGATTCATCCTGATTTTAACAGTTTGGCAGTAGTGACAGCTCAGAAGCATGCTCGTGATCAGTTTTCTGATTAGTGCCATCTGCATAAAGATGGGGCAGATAACCACTTCAGTCATTTTAAACTCACCTGTGATTACGTTTACAAATTACCTTACTTTCAGGGTCATGCATTATAATCAGCTCCACATAGCCTTTGCGCAAACATTCAAGATCTGGTAAGCAAACGGCACAGGGCAATTCTTAGTAATGGTTACATGTTTGCCAAGTATGTCTGAATAATGCCAACATAAGAGGTGCTTGAGCAAGGCCTATCTCCTGGGGTGAAAAAAAAAAGTAAATAAGCACATGAATTTGGGTTTGAGGTTGGAATAGGAGAGTTTCAGACCTGGTTTAATCCTGAGAAAGATGGGTCCTGAGAAGTACTAACAGTCATGCTTCTTTTCCTCTTCCCCACTGGAGATTCTAAACACTGAATAAACAGAGGGTGGCAGTGCATCAAACAGGATAGCTTACATTGCAACAATGGCCGGCGCAGACAGGCAACACCGAGGCATTAGAGAAAGAACAGGGTAGCCAAATGCCATCCTTCTTCCACCAAGCGCTAAGTTTTATTTAACCCGTTTCGTTTCCAATGAAAATCAAAAATGTAAAAAATAAATTTTTGCAAATTTGAATGTAATAAAACAAGCCACCAGAGTGACACTGCCTTAAATGAGGATGGCGCCAACAGTTGGAAGCCACGACAAGTAACCACATAAAGCAGTTATTTTACAATAAGCTGCCCTCCACCCTCCAAAAAAATATACCAGGCACAAAAGGAAATCTTCAGTAAGGAAGAGGTAGAAGGCATTTAGTCACCTTTAAGTTAACTTTCTTAAGCATGCAGGGCTCAAAACTAGCAGAGCTGTAAGTTCACTCTGAACCAGGAGCAAAGCGCTCCAATGAAAACCAATTTGGAACACTTCACATTTTAATATACTCTACTGGAACAAGATTACCACTAAAGGCCAGACTTGGAAAAAAGGGATGACTTAGTCTGCAAAAAAAGTACATTAAAAAAAGTTTAAAAAATATAGACTATCACAAAAGCCTATTTAAAACCCATCTGCTATTTTAACTGTTAAACTCACAGGCAGCAACCAATATAAATCACCTGCAACATTTGTTTAGTTTTAATACATCCCATACAGAAATCTGGAGAGAAAAAATTACCTACACAGGCTTTGAAGCAAATGGGTTGTAAAAATATGCAATCCAAGCAGGAGCATTTTCAAGCCATCTCTACAAATACTGTTCTGTCAGCCAGCATGGAGAAAGACGCGAGAAATTGGCCAACAAAAGAAAAAACCCTTGTTGGGGAGCAGGGATAGAAAAGAACACCCACAGCCCAGTTACACCGTCCAGCCTCACAGAATTGAACCTATCAGTCTGCTTTCCCAGTTTAAGCGAGCAGTAGAGTTAAGGGTGAAACGTGGGAAAGCACAAGAAACTGCAAGGTGATTTTTTGTGTGCACCTTGCTGTGTGCGCAGTTAGTGACCAATAAAATAATGGTACTCAAGCTTCAGTGTGCACCCCTCAACACCGAGCAGTGATATTCCTGGTTAGCAACCAATTGTGAAATGGTATTGGACCCACGTTGGCATTCATACAGGCAAACAAAGGTAAACATTTTATTTTAGCTAACAGTGCCTAAAATCAGGTTTAACATTTGCTAACGCATCGACTGGAGAAGGACAAGAACTTGGCAATCTTGCTTCCAATATAAGTGTACATTTGTTCCACAGAAAAATAATCTATTAAAAGTTAAATGCACAGCATGCTCAGATTTGCTTTGCCAACTGCTGCCTGTCTGCCCAAGCTCAACATCCTGAAATGAAGGAAGCACGTCAGATCAAAATAAACAATTTCTCAGCTGAAGACATGCAATACCATTTGATTAAACAAACTCCAATTTTTTGAGGAGTCGCATTAAAAACCCAACTTGCTTTTAACGCGAAAGCCAGTTCAGAAACTAAAATATGAAGCGTGTTTATTGGTGGTGTTAAAAATTCAAAGTACAAAAAAAAGCCAGTGATATACTGTAACTAGGAAACCAGTTAGTGAAACATTAATGAAGGATTAAAACTTAGTTCGAAAATATTGGCACAGTAAAGTTTTACTGAAAATCAGAAGTGAACTACCCAATGACCTCAGAAGCCGAGTACAATTTGCATATGATTTGTTATAACCATTCATGCTTACCACTTTGCTATACCAACTTTTCAAATAAAGTTATCAAACTCAGTGATTCAGAATAAAGGACATGCCACCATAATCTAATGCAAGATCCTTATGGGAGTCAGAGTAAGCGATGAACAATTACCTTATTACAATGACGCCCGATACCCATTAGGAAGTTATCTGGTTTTATGTCTCTGTGTATAAAATTCTTTGTGTGCACATATTCAATTCTACTGATCATCTGAAAAAAAAAAAAAAAGAATCAGTTCAACATGCATTCAAAACGCATCTCCAAGAAAGCATCTGTTCGCTTCAGGGTATTGGACCAAGACCGGACGCACTTAGGTTACATTTGTGCAGTTGAAACATACCCCGACAGGCAGGTGGGGGGCGGAGGCGGATTCCCATTTCAATTTTGCAAGCTTACAAGTTCCCAAACCTGTAAAGAGATCTAAGGACTGCAGTGTAGCGATTTACAAATCCAAACATTTGCCGCTTCTGCAAGTGTAGCAGACTACACATTGAGGGGCAGTGCAGGGGGGAGACGGGAGACTGGTCAGAGTTGTCCACGTTCTCTCTTCACTTTAAACATTAACAATGGCAAAAGCAAGGCACAAAATGTGCCCTCGCCACTGCCTGCACTCCCCACTGCCAAGTGATCACTGACTCTTGGCAATTAAGAAATGGTGTGGTGTGTGACGTGGCAGTGACATTTTAAAGCTGGCTACTGGCTTGTAACTTCAAATTTCACCTCTGGTTAAAGGTCTGCTAAACATTCCACATCTTGAAGAGCTGAACGATTCTGCTTGCCCCGACTGCCAAAACGGTGACCCATTTGACTATACAAGTTTCCTGGTACTAGAGGACCCACTGCGCTAATTCAGCCATTATCACCCGCTCCACAAGCAGTAACGGCCCAGGGCCAGAGTTAATAGGGCTGAGTGAAGCAAGGGCCTGTAGCCGGACAGATAGCACAGCGAGTAGAGCGTTCGCTTCGACATCCGTACAGAGCCTGCTGATGCAGGTTCGAATCCTGGCACTTAGCCTTTCATCCTTCCGAGGTCGATAAATTAGCACCACACCATAGGAAATAAGCAGCGCTCAGATACCTGAGGGTTCGAATATATAAATAAACAAGGGCCTTTAACAAGGGTCCCGGTGCCATTACCACCCGGGGAACAAGTGCTTATGGCCATTAGCTGGCCACCACAGAGCTAGAAGATGGTGCTTCAAGCAGAGACCCTCTTCCATTTCCATGACTGGCAACAGGAAGACTGAGAAGCAGTGGATTGCATGCTGAAGAAATTCTGTAATCAAGGGTAGGAGGAACGGTAAATCTAGGGTTTGGGTGGCGGGGGGATGCTATTGCAAGCGGCAGTAGGGTAGCTTGGAATGCAGGCTTGGATCATGGAATTCAGCCTGCAAACCGAGCAACCCCATTGGTTGAGTCTCTCCCCCTACCCCCCGGCGCTAATGGCCAAAAGTCGCTACTGCAAAATGACGAGCCATTTGTTAAATGTGGATTAGGGGATGGAGCAAAGCCTTATTCTGTACATGCAACAAATTTGGATTTAAAAATATTAAACAAATTTTAAATCTAACCAGGGAATAACAAAAAGCTGATTGAAACCTGACTTAAGTATAACTAACCTGATCAGCTAACATAAGTACGGTTTTCATTGTGAACCTGCGGGAACAAAAGTTGAAAAGGTCCTCCAGGCTTGGTCCAAGCAGATCCATGACGAGAACATTGTAGTCCTTCTCTTGGCCATACCACCTGCAATAGATAGGGTGATGCAAAGAACGTGGTTAATGGTTTGCTACAATTAAATCCTACCCATCAGAAAATCCAACGCTGTCCAGCTCGCCTATACACATTCTTTAAATCACATGTGCACTGTTTTCCTATGAAACCCCTTTAACTAATTTTAACTTTCCAGCCCATGTTAACACTTTGGGTCAATTAAGCAGATTTGAAAATGTATCCATCCTTGCAGAGGCATATGATTAAATAGGTCAATCACTTATTTGTTTACACCAGAGTCAAACACTGCTGTGAATAAATTAGTAACCAACATCAAACGTTTACCCACCCATTTAAGCCTTTGAGTGTGGGAGGGGTCATGATCACAGGATAATTACCTACGACCTAGTTACTGTCAGAGGGGTCATCCACACAATCGGGCCACTACCAATATTTGAAGCTCAGTGAAGTACACACTGACCGCTAGCCATTGACTGGTGAGACTCTTAGCAATATGAAATTGCATGCTCTGTTATGTTTAGAATTGAGGCGGCACCCGACTATGGTTTGCTAGTATAGTTTGCAAACCAAAATGTATCACTGAGAAGCATATCAAATAAAAGATGATTTTCATGCTGCTCTTGGCAGAATGTATGGAATAGTGTCTATATACCAGACTTACCAGGTTACTCATCGTAGTGACCACCTCACTCCTAGTCCATAGTCCCCTTTCCGCCATACTTGTGGGACATCTCTCCATCCTGTGGGACGGGACCACTTTGTAAAAAGCATCCAAATGATTATTTTTTTCAAAAGTTTGTCCCTCCTCTTTCCTGCATGGGGCCCGGCACGCGGCCGTAACCCTGCCCACCTTAGCTCCGCCCAGCACATCGCCCATCAGTACTTTTCTATCGCCGGGTCGCAGACCTATTAGCAATAACAGAGAAACCTTATTAGAGGGGACGGCGGGCATATGGAGAAAGAGGACTATGAACTAGGAGTAAGGTGGTCACTACGGGGAGTAACCTGGTAATACTCCTACGTCCCGTCCCCTTTCCTCCATACTTGTGGGAGATTCCCAAGCACTCCTTACAGAACTACGGGTGGCTAGAAATACCCCTTACTGAAACAGGTTCTTCAGCACAGCCTGACCAAACTGAGCGTCAGCTCTAGAGCTCATGTCGAGACAGTAATGCTTACAGAAAGCTGATGGGGACGCCCAAGTAGCTTCCCTAGCGATGGACTCCCGGGGGAACATATTTCTGAAAAGCAACCGCGCCAGGTGCGCATGGATACCTTTAGGAGGTTTCAGCCTTTGGACGGTGAAAGACTGATGCAGACGGCAATCCACCTGGAAATAGTTGCCTTAGACGCCGGCTTTCCCTTGCCCTGAGGGTTACCACAGGTCAAGAAAAGTTAAGAACTCCTAAGCTTGGAAGTCCTGTCCAGGTAGAACTTAAGAGCTCTTCGGACATCAAGACAGTGTAGCACTCTTTCAGCCTCTGAGGCAGGGTTTGGAAAATAAACGGAAGGGAGATCGACTGATTCAGATGGAATTCGGTCACTACCTTCGGTAGGAAAGCCGGGTTTGTCCGAAGGACTACCTGGTCCTTCTGCAAGACCAAGAAAGGATGCTGCACCAACATGCCTGGAGCTCACTCACTCTCCTAGCTGACGTAACGGCGACCAGAAAAGACACTTTCCAAGACAAGTACTTGAGGTCTACCGTAGCCATTTGTTCAAAGGGTTTATGGCACAGCGCCGTCAGGACTACATTTAGGTCCCATGGCGGGTGCCGATTACGCAATGGAGAATAGAGGCGTGTCAAGCCAGCAAAATGCCTCTTCACCACTGGGTTAGAGAATAACACAGGTCTGTAGAAAGGTAAGCGGAAACCGCTGAGAGATAAGTCCTGCATGACAGAACATGAACCCCTGACTCTGCTAAGGAGGACACGAAGGACAGCACCGTGTCAATCGTGGCCGTCCTCGGAGTCAACTTCTTCTCCAAACACCAATGACAGAACCTGAGCCATTTACTCCTGTATCGAGATCTGGTCGAGGATTTCCTGGCTGCCTGGATAATGCGCATGTTATCCGCAGACAAACTCAGATGCTCTAAAGCATGGGTGCACAACATACGGGCCGCAGGGCAGTTGCGGCCTGCCATGCTCTTTTGTCCGGCCTGCGAGGCACAAAGACTTTCCTAATGGAGGGCGGCCCGCAAGCAGCATCCATTAGGAAAGTTTGTCGTCTTCTGGGCCGGACAAAACACTGGCCCTCACTGGCTCAGCACACACGCAACACGTCGCTCCTACGAGCCATGTAGTGCGTGTGTGCTGCACCAATGGAGGGCCAGCACTACAGCTGGCGTGGATAAGGCTTGATGCCGGAAGGCATTTCAGCCTTGGACCACACCAGCCGTAGTATGATTCCAGCGACTTCCAGCTTACCTGCTTTCCAGCACCGGTAAGTGGTCTGTTTTGCTGTATGTGTGTGTTGAGATGCGGGGGTGGGGGGGGTGTCGGATGTGCATGTTTGTTGGAGTGCAAGTGCAGTGAATGTTGAGATGCAGGGCAGGGTCTGTATGTGTGCATGCGAGAGTGTGCTGAGTTGGGCGAGTGGGGGTTTGGGTCTGTATGGGTGCATGTGTGTGTTGAGTTGGGGGGTCCAACTGTTAGTGTTTGGTTGAGGGTGAGGGAGCCATGGGGCATAGTGTTG
This sequence comes from Ambystoma mexicanum, assembly GCF_040938575.1. NCBI lineage: Eukaryota > Metazoa > Chordata > Amphibia > Caudata > Ambystomatidae > Ambystoma > Ambystoma mexicanum. The sequence continues at coordinate 639,758,663 of NC_090925.1, forward strand.
CACTCCAAGAGTGAACCCAATAATAAAGCTAAAACAGGCAGAGTTAAATTAGGCTTTAATAATTAGGCTTTTATATAGCGCTACAAACCCTCAGGTATCTGAGCGCTGCTTATTATTACCCACGGTGTGTGGTGCTCATTTATCGACCTCGGAAGGATGAAAGGCTGAGTTTGGCCCCGCCGGGATTCGAACCTGCGTTAACAGGCTCTGCACGGGTGTCAAAGCGGGCGCTCTACTCGCTGTGCCACTTGACCGGCTGTACATCCTTTGCTTTTTAAGGAAACCTGACTCAACGAAGGCCATACTCCTCTTGGGCAACCCAAACAGCAAACTATAGCAGTCCAAAATAACGGAATGTCCAATCTAGGGTCAATAAAATATATATAAGTTAAACAGACGATACAATAACTAAATAGAAATAAATCATAACAATGGAAAATGTGGAAAATGTGTAGTAGAAAATGTAAGTTTGAAATGCAAATAAAAATTGTTACCCCTCAAAAACTTTTTCCATGTGTTTATTACAAATTGGGGGTTTAAAAAGCCTGCTGCCACGCCCCGCCTACCGCCCCCATTTACTTTTCGGCCCACTATAGCCCTCATGTAAGGTACATTTGGCCCTCTGTCAAAATCAGTTGTGCACCCCTGCTCTAAAGACTTGTGCCGCCGAGCTGAGCGTTTGTGGGGAGGGGTGCCACATCTGTTCCCCTTGGTGTAGAAGATCAGGTTACCAGTAACTCCCGATCAGCGGATACGCCGACAGGTGTTGAAGTTCTGAGAACCAAAACCTGGCCGGCCACCAGGGAGCCATCAGCAGAAGGAAACAGTTCAGAGAGTTCTTCTACTTCCAAATTGCTCGATGAACTAGAGGCGGGAAGGCGTAAGCTCTGTTGTGCCATGGAATCTCGAGAACATCCCCCTGGGAGGAGGCTCCCAGCCCCCTTCTGGAGGCATACTGAGGAAGCTTGCTTACCGCCATAGCGAAGAGGTCCACCTCCAGTGTGCCCCAACGTGAGAAAATCCATGATAGGACCTCCACCTTCAACTCCCGCTCGTAGCTGACCACTGACTGCCGGCTGAGGGCATCCGCTGTGACATTCAGCTGGCCCGGGATGTGCACTGCATGCAGCCAGACGCCATGAAGCACGGCCCACTCCCAAATCTGGATGTACAGGTCCATGAGAGGGTGGGGGGGCGGGGGGGGGGGGGGGGGGGGGGGGGGGGAGGGCAGGGGTTAGAAGACTTGGTGCCCCCTTGCTTGTTGATGTAATACATTGAAACCACGTTGTCCATTCTTATGCGGACCACCAAGTTGACAATGAGCGGTCTGAACACCCCAAGCGCCAGAAAGATCGCCAGAAGCTCCAAATGATTTATGTGCAGGAGCTTGTTCTGAGGCGACCAGAGGTCCGAGACCCGAAGAAGATCTAAAGTCGCACCCCACACCAGAAGGGAGGAGCCCGTCGTGATCGGCACCATGGGGGCTGGGTCCTGAAACCCCGGGCCCACTGACAGGTTGCTGAGAGATGACCACCAGTCCAGGTCCACTCATGGAATCCGGAATCATCATCATCAGCATGGAATCCGGATCCACTGCCTGACGTCATGAATTCCGAAGACCCATCTGGGTCCGTCTCATTTTGAGACTAGCAAGAGGAAGAGCCAGTACACATGAGGCACAGAAGCCTCTGGAACCACCAGGCTGACATAAGCTCCGACTGCGCAAACATCTGACAGGTGGCCAACAGATCCGCCATTCTGTCCCCGGTCAGATACACTCTGCAGTCGATCGTGTTCCAACGAAAACCCAGGAAGATCAGGTCCTGTGAGACTGTCATGGAGGATTTCTGCCAGTTCACCGACAGCCCAAGATGAACAGCAGGAGCTGAAGGAGAGACTGGAGGTTGCCCGCTGCTGTCAACGGACAAGGGCTGCGTAAGAGCCGAGGCCAAAAGGAAGCACCCGAAACTGGAAGTGCTCCTCTCCCAAAGAGAAGCAGAGGTATCTCCTGTGTGGATTCCAAATCAGGATATGCATGTACGCATCCTGAAGATCCACCACGCGGAGCCAATCCCCCATCTGCAAAGAGGAGCATATCTGGCCGGGCGTGATCATCTTGAATTTCTCTTGGGGTAGGAAAATATTGAACTGGGAAACGTCTAGGATGGTGCGCAGGCCAGTCTGGTTGGGTTTGGGCACCGTAAACAGCCGGGAGTAGAAGCACTCCCCTCGCTCCCCAAGGGGAACGGGTTCCACAGCTCTGAGGTCCAGAAGTTTCTGAACCTCAGCCTTGAGGGAGGGTGAGCCCAACAGCTGAAAAGGAGGGGTGGGATAGGGGGTAAAGGTAAACAGAAGCCCGCTCGAGCGACAAGACCCATCTGTCTTCTGTGATGGTCTGCCACGCCTCCCAATGAGACGCAATGCGTCCTCGCACCGGGGTCTCGTGCGAGCGCTGAAAACCCTCATTTGGCAGGTTTATCGGTGGCGGTGCCACCTGAACCTGATGAGGAGGCTGAGGAGCAGGAAAAAAAACAGTGTTGTCATCTACGGCGGTTATTCCCCGCAGGAGTATCCACTCTGCGAGATTTGCGGTCGAGGAAGCCCCTAAAACCAGAGGAGGGTCGACTTTGCAACACGGTCATCCGCATGTTAGCTCCCGCCAATATCAATTCGGTGTTGGGCTGCCTAAGCTGCAAGGCCGAGTTGGCGAAGATTTTCCTCCCGAGGGAGTTGAGGAGCTTGTCCTCCTTACCCAGAACCAGAGTAGCCGTCGTGGAAGAGGATGCTGCAGGCCTGAACTACAAAGTGGCCGCAGCCACCACCGTAGAGGAGGGAGGCAGACAAGACGACAGAGCCACCTCTTCCGAAGAATGCAGCCTGTACCTCGCGTCAATCTTTTTATTGACAAAAAGTCCCGAGTGGGGCTTTTCCCAGACTCTTCGGACCTCGGCCAGAACGTCCTTATGCAGGAACAGGCCGGTACGCTCCAAGGGAGACAGGGTGAACGCCCCAGAAAGCACGCCCTCCTGCGGAGCGGGTGCCTCGGGCACCGGAACATCTAAGAAACTCATGATGTCCAGTACCTGGTCATGTAAAGCTCTGATAGAGCGGGGAAGGTCCTTGTTGTCCTGATCGCCTTGAGGGTCATCTGACCGGTCAGGATCCTGCCGAGCCATGTCAGGCACTGCCTTGTCCACTGGGGACAATGGAGGCAAAGGCGGGAGAGCATGGGGGGTTCAGGGGGGGCACCACGGGCAAGGGAGATGCCGGCGGAACCACCTGAGGAACGTGGAGCCGGAAGCACCGGTGGACATATCTCCTTGAAAAGCCCTTTGAAATATCCCCATGGGGTCGGTGCGCATAAGTGCTTGAAATGTACTGAAAAAGGCATCCTCAGGAGATTGTTTCGGGACCCGAGGAGGCCTCTGGGGTGGACAAGCCCAGGGACGTAACAGGGAAGGGTGCCACACCGGGCCCTCCACCGACGTATCCACATAAATTAAAGGAGCTGCCCCCGCAGGCAACGAAATATTGTGTGGTAGAGGCATCCGGGCGTTCCAATCATAAACCGGCCGGTAAGGATGCGAACTGCGGCAAGTGAGGAAGAGAGGCAGGGGTCCCCGTCGATGGATCAGGGGTCTTAACCTTACCCTTAACATAAGGAACCTCGGCCGAGCTGGTACTATGAGGCCTGGAATGTTTTTGTGACATACAAACCACCAACTGAGCCTTCGAAGGAAGGACCTCGGCACTGCCGGTAAAAGACCACCTTTGCTTCTTTGCCCCCTCAACAAATCTGGCGCTTTCACCGGCCTCTCAGAACTGTTGGTAGCTTTAGCCTCAGTACGAGGGACCTCGGACCTAGGTCCGGTAACAGCCTTTTCTGTGCGGGCCTCGAACATCCGTTCGGTAACTATAAGCCCAGCCAAGGCCTCGGGGCGCACCCCGGTTTTATTTGAGGGAAGCGGACAGTCTCAGAGCGAACTCCGATACCCCACAACTCAGTAGAACTGGGTCTACAAACAGCCCCCACAGGAGGGGCCTCTGAGCATACTCCAGTGTTCACAGGCCCCTTACGGAGACCCTCTGAGAAAACACTGGTAGAATTATTAGGCCCAACGGGCACCTCAGGGCAAACCCCGGTATCAGAGCAATCAACGCCCCTCCCAGACCAAAGGAACCCGGGAAGGTATCCCCCGGTCGGGGTGCCCTGAAAAGTAAAGAACTTACCGGGCATTTTTTCTTCTCGTTGATGAACGCCTGAAAATGCAAAAGGAGGAGTTCGTCGGAACACCTCGGCCCACCGCTCCAACCGACGCTGAAGTGCCCGGAACGAAAGGGAGTCACCGTAAAAACAGGAGTCCCAACGGTGTTCCGGACCTCGCTAAGGGACTGTGTCACGAACAATCTGGAAAGTCTAATTTGGAAGACAGACTAGTAAAACGATAGCGAGAGCCAGAGAGGAAAAAAGGGAAGAATGCAAGTGCATCCAGCCCCGATCAAGCCGAGAAAAGGACCGATGGGCGATGTGCGGGGCGGAGCCAAGGTGGGCAGGGTTACGGCCGCGTGCCGGGCCCCGCGCAGGAAAGAGGGACAAATTTGAGAAAAAAAATGTTTGGATGCTTTTTACAAAGTGCTCCGGTCCCGTCCTACATGATGGAGAGATGTCCCACAAGTATGGAGGAAAGGGGATGGTACGTAGGAGAATGCAGTGTTGAATGCACACTGGATTCTGAATCATGTACTCTCCTGCCACAAGTTCTGCCAGACAGCAAGCTTAGCCCTGGAACCATCATTCACCACTGTCCATTTCCAACTCAGTCTCTGCCCTCCCCTGGTGATGGGTCACAATGGAAAGTGAAAAGGGAGCTTAGTACAGAGCAAGCTTTCACACTCCCATTAGCGGGTAGCTTTAGTTTGAAGTACTTTGAGGACATACCTGCTGCATCAGAGGCAAAAGAGGTGCTAGTGACAATGTTACAGGGCTGTAAAACGTCATTGGGTACCCTCACTCTGGCCCTTAATTCTGCCAGTAGGTTACAGACCAGGTCAGTACACGTGCTTGGGTTGTAGCAATTCATGATCGCATATGGACTTCTAATGGTTGATGAAAAGGTCTATGTGGATGACGAGCTCCCTTCTGCCACCTCTTCCTTTTGTCTCATCTCCGTCTGCTAGCCAGGAGTGGTGTGCTGCCAATGATCTCTGCCTTAATGCAAGTAAGACAGATTCTCATTAGCACACCTGCTCCCTCCTTTCCGGTCACTCTGGACAGCCTCTTCCTCTTTCTGGCCCTCTTCCGGCTCCCACCTGTGAGGATAACGAACCTAGACAACATCGACTCCACAGTCGACTCACATCTCGGACGTTTACAACATGTCACACTACAAGATACACCTCAGAGGTATTCTTCCTTTACTCTCCTTCCCCCCGAAGCTCAGTCTCTCCAGCGCTCTTGTTCTCTCCAGGCTGGACTACTGCAACAGCCTTTCTAAACCTGCCTGCGTCTACTCTCCACCCTCTGCAACTCATCCAAAACAAGACTGAGACTTGTCCTCAAGCCCAGTGATCTCTCTCCAGGACTGAAATCTCTGCACTGGCTCCAAGGGGCAGCGAGGATTAAGTTCAAAACCCTCTGAAGGGTCCACAAGGCCTTCTGGGGCCTAGGGCCTCAATACCTTCAACTCTCTTCCTAAATATCTTCCCTCAAGCTCTTTTCTCATCCGCCTCCAACTCCCTCAAGGTCAGTAGCTTGTCCAAGGAACGAGTTTGGTGGTAGATCTCTTCCTTCGGCTGGGGCCTCCTCTGAACAGCCTCTCTGAAACAGGGAGAGGCATCTCCGCTTCGGGAAGCACCCCAAGACCCTCTTTTGCTTGTGCTTTCTCTCATTTTCTCCCCTGCTGAAACGACACTGGTTACCTGGCTACCCTCCGATATTGGGCCCAGGTCCCCTCCCCACCAGTTGCAAACTAATATATGCCCAGAGGTTTCTAAAAACCGACCCGGGATAGAACCTGTGTTGCTCTGTGTCTTGCTTCCAAGGCAAGCACGTTGCCCCGAGCTATCCTCCCCTGGCAAGCCCTGCACTCTGGACTGTTTCTGTATCCCTATAGCCCCCTACCAGACACCTGCTGTCTGCACTTGCCCTTGACACCAGCTGGCCGCACTTTGCCTTTATTTTATTGTTTATCCCCTGCACTGCCCCCTCCCCCCTTAAGATCGGTGTCTCAGTCTTCCCTCCATTGCCTCTTCGCGCAATGAAACACGTGTATAGATGCCATATAATGCCATATATCAATGGAACCCAGAGATCAAAATTTCTGGAAGGCATTTGCTTGCAGCTTACAACGGCATGCTTTACTTGCAAACTTCAAGGAACTTGACACCATACAATAGAATAGAAGTATGCCTATACGTTTTAAACTCTATGTGTTTAATGCAGGTAAATGTTAGCGAGTAGGAGAGTTGGAGAAGGGGTGTTCTGTTGGCGGTTTCAGTTCAGTATACACTGCGCTGAGCTTTGGTGAGTGTCGGACCAGGCGAGACCCAGTGTGCTGTTTGTGTGTGGATGATGAGGATTATGATGCAGTGTGATAAAGTGTGCGCGGTTTGCTGGGCGAGATGGTTGTGAGGTTTTGGGTGGGTTGGGTATGCAGTGATTTGAAAGTTGGGTTAGTGGGGTCTGTGTCCTGGTTCCAATACATCTTACTTTTGAGTTGTATTCCTATGGGTGGGGTTGTTGCAGATTTCCTTTAATGGCCGTCTGAGTGGTTTGTGATGGCGCAGCACACTCCCAGTTGTCTCCCTATGAGCATTTTATAATGTGATTGGGGAGAAATTGGGGGTACCCAATTTCTCTCCCTCTGGTGTAGGAGCTCAGGTTAAAGGTTAGGAGATATGAACCATAGTGGAACATATATCAATCTCCCAAAATGTGCTACACATTTGGAGCAGCCTCTCCACAACCATAAACAAGCAAGTTAAAGTATTGCTCATCAGAGATCAAGCTATTCCCAGAATGTGGCCAGCTGAGGTGGGTGACTTTTCTGCCAGCGGAACGAAATTGACCGATTTGTACCAAAATAAACACTTTGCAGTCGGAATCATGGCAAATCTGTGGTCGTTACTGTAGATATATATTTTTTTAACTGTAGAAGCGGTCGAAACTTAGTGCCTCAAACGTCCATGCTCCATTGACAGAATGAAACATTCAAATTTTTTTACAACACTGACAGAAAACCATAAACGTTGGGAGTGAAATTAATTCTTACCACCATGTTGGCCACAGTATGAAAGCACAATTGCGAATGCACCCCTAGCAGTCAAGAGTGGTGCCGTTTTATGATTTGGGTGGGGATTCCCACCGCAACAACACGTGGAGAATTGAAGTTTGTCTGCAGATTCCAACAATGCCACTAGAAACCTTGGATAATTTCAAGTAAAGCAAGCCAATAAAGTGGATCGCTATGGAGAGTGAAAAAAACTGCAGCTCTGTATCCAGAGAGAATAACTTATAATGCACAGTACAATAAGCAGCTGTCTAGGAGTTTACTATAGAAAGTCAAACATTCCTTTATACAATCGTCATAATAGGCCTGAGAAGGAACAAGTTACTTACCTGTAACTGTTCTCCAGCATGGGTCTGGCATGGATTCACATGCTCATGAATATTCCCCGTCGTCAGGCTGGGAATCCTCGGTAAAGAAAAAACCAGTATCAGTTTCGTTTCTGATCTGTCTTTCGCAGTAATAACCAATCACTGGTCTCTGCGTCATACTGACCACAGCCAATGACTGCCCTCTACCTAAGCACCGCCTCTGGCAGCCATCTTCAGATTTGGAAGCACGTGAAGTGGCAGTATGACCAAGTGAAGAGCCGCAGAGGGGTAGGCGGGAGGGTTCGCATGTGAATCCATGCCAGACCCATGCTGGAGAACAACAGTTACAGGTAAGTAACTTGTTCCTTCTCCAGCATGGGGTCTGGCATGGATTCACATGCTCATGAATAAAGAATACATAGCAGTACACACATGCACAACCACGGGAGGTGGCAAAGGCTCAACATTAAGCATCACATCAACTCAACATTAAGCATCTTACCTCCTCACCAGGCTCACCTCAGGCGAACAGGTTGCGCAGCACTGCTTGGCCGACCCTGGACTCCTCCCTGGAATCCCGGTCGACGCAGTAGAATTTCGTGAAGGTGTGCGTCGACCTCCACGTAGCAGCCCTGCATATGTCCAGCAGGGGCACACCAGATAGGAACGCCGTGGTAGCTGCGATCGCTCTGGTGGAATGGGCTCTCGGACGGCCAGGCAGCGGTCGGTTTGCCAACCGGTGACAGCACATGATACAGCCGGAGAGCCATCTGGAGATGGAAGCCTTCGAGAGAGCCTTCCCCTGACTGACAGGTCCAAAGTTCACAAAGAGTTGTGACGTCTTCCGAAAACCCTTCGTGCGGTCCACGTAGAACTTCAGCGCTCTAGCTACATCCAGCGAGTGCAAAGTCCTCTCAGCCGGCGATGAAGGCGACGGGAAGAACACAGGTAACACCAAGGGTTCGTTGAGATGGAAGTCCGACGGTACCTTGGGCATGAAGGAGGGGTGCGTCCTGAGCACTACCCTCGTGTCGTGGAAAGTCAAGTACGGGGCCTTGCAGGAAAGGGCCTGGATCTCTCCCACTCGTCGTGCGGAGGTGATGGCCACAAGAAAAGCTGTTTTCCACGATAGAAACTTCAACGGGGCCGAGTGCAGAGGCTCGAACGGAGGTCCCATGAGCTTGGTCAGCACCACGTTGAGCTCCCACGCCGGTGCCGGAGCCTTCACCGGCGGGAACGATCTGAACAGTCCCTTCATGAACTCTTTCACCAGACGATGAGACCACAAGGACGTCCGCCCCGTGGTTCTGGTGTATCGGGAGATCGCAGCAAGATGAATCTTGATGGACGCGTGTGCCAGACCAGCTTTGGCCAGCGTCAGCAGGTACGGCAGTACTTGGGGAGCCGTAATCCGTAGAGGGTTAATCTTCTGTGCGTGGCACCAGACAGAGAACCTCTTCCATTTGTGTCCGTAGCATTTAAGAGTCGAGGACGCCCTGGCCTTTGCAAGAACCTCTCTGCAATCGGCCGGTATGTCGTATCCTCCAAACTCTAGCGCTGCAGGAGCCAGGCCTGCAAGTTCAGCGACTTCGGGTCGTGGTGGAGGATGGCGCCTCCTTCCCTGGAGAGTAGATCCGCGTCCGCCGGCAGCTTGATCGGCGGGGACGCTGACAAGTCCAGAAGGTCCGGGAACCATATCTGCCTCGGCCACGCAGGTGCGACGAGGATCATCCTGCACCGTGACCTCTTGAGCTGGTTGACGAGCTGGATTAGCAGAGGCAAGGGAGGGAACGCGTAGAGGAACAGGCCCTCCCAGGGGAACGAGAAAGCATCGCCCATGCTCCTCGTCTGGGGAAACCTGCTGGCGAACCTCCGGCACTTGGTGTTCGTCGCCGTCGCGAACAGGTCGATCTGGGGTGTGCCCCACCGTCGGAAGAGGCGATCCACCAGATCCTGCCGTAGTTCCCACTCGTGGCACGAGCGCAGCTCCCTGCTGAGTGAGTCGGCGATGGTGTTTTTTATCCCTGCCAGATGAAACGGCACCAGAAAAATCCCTTGGGCGACGGCCCAATGCCACAGGTCCTGCGCCTCCTTGGACAGCGCTGGGGACCTGGTTCCGCCCTGTTTCCTGATGTAAAACATGGTGGTGGTGTTGTCGGTGAAGATCCTCACCACCTTGCCCTTGAGGGACGGAAGGAAGGACCCGAGGGCCCAAAACACTGCACTGAGCTCCAGGACGTTGATATGCAGGGACTTCTCCGTCGGGAGCCAGAGTCCCCTTGCGTGCAGATTTTCGGTGTGCGCTCCCCACCCTTCCAGGGAGGCATCCGTGGTCACAGTCTCCTGGTGGGCTGGGGTCTGGAAGTCCATGCCCGCCGTCAGATGCGCGCGGGTGCCCCACCACCGTATCGCTCGTCGGAAACTCTCGTCGAGCTTGATCCTTTCCTCGAAGCTGCCCGTCGTCTGGATCCAGCGCGCATCCAGGAATTCTTGCAACGGGCGCATCCGGAGCCTGCACATGGGAATGAGGTAGATGCAGGAAGACATCATCCCGAGGAGGGACTTGATGGACCTCACTTTGGCCGCGTCGGCCACCAACATCCGTTGTACCTTGCCCAAGATGTTCCTGGTCCTCTCCTCCGACGGGGAGGCCAGAAGGGACACTGTCGAGCCTCGCTCCCAGAAACAGTGCGACTTGCGCGGGCACCAGGTGGGATTTGGCGTAGTTCACGGAGAATCCCAGGTCCGTGAGGAGTTGGACGGTCCTTGCCGTGTGGACCACGGCGAGCTCCCTCGTCTTGGCGCGGATGAGCCAGTCGTCCAGGTAGGGGTAGACGTGAATCCCCTCGCGGCGCAGCTGCGCCGTCACCGGTGCGAGGCACTTGGTGAATACCCTGGGTGCCGACCGTAGTCCGAAGGGAAGGGCTTTGAACTGGTAATGACGCCCTTGGACCACGAATCTGAGGAATTTTCGGTGCCCCTTTAGGATGGGAATGTGGAAGTAGGCATCCTCCAAATCCAACGACGATAGGAAGTCTCCTTCCTCCAGCTGACCCAGGACGTGCTGGAGGGTGACCATCCGGAACTTCTGCGCCTTGATGAACTTGTTCAGACGTCGCAGGTCTAGGATGGGGCGCCATCCTCCCGTCTTCTTCTTCACGAGGAAGTATCGCGAGTAGACTCCGGAGCCCCGAAGCCTCTTTGGGACGAGTTCGATGGCGCCCTCTGAGCATCGCCTTTACCTCCAGGAGAAGTTGAGGGACGTGAAGTTCTTTCCTGGCCACGGGGGGGACGCGCGGGCACCTTCTTTGAAACTCGAGCGCGTGGCCCCGGGCCAGGGCGTCCAGCACCCAACGGTCGGTGGAGATGGACTCCCACACGCTGACGAAGCCCGCCAGCCGGCCTCCCACCGGGGTGCTTCGGTGGGGGCCCGACCCCACGGCCAGTTCAATCCTGCTTGGACGCGGCCTTGCCGCCTTGACCTCCTTGGCGACGACGGCGGGGTCCGCTAGACTTGCCTCGTCCTCTGTAGGCCTCTTGCGACGACGAGCGGGCCGCTTGACGGTAGGAAGCGAAACCGCCGCCGGAACCTTTGGAGGCGCCCTTGCCTCCGCCGCTCCGAAAGGGCGTTCGTCGTTGCTGCAGGACTCCAAGGGCCCGGGCCGTCTCAGTATCCGCCTTGATGGCCTGAAGGGAATCGCCCACTGTCTTCCCAAACAGGTTGTTCCCGTCGAAGGGCATGTCCAGGACCCTGGTCTGGACGTCCTGCCGAAAGTCCGTAGCTTTGAGCCATCCACGACGTCGAAGGCAAACGCTGTTGCCCAGCTGGCGGAACCCAGTGTCGGCGATGTCCGTCGCCACGGTGATGGCGTGGTCCGACGCCACCTCACCTTCCTGCAGGATCTCAAGGGCCTCCGCCCTCTTGTCGTCCGGCAAAAAAACCAGCAGGGGAGCTATCTTGTACCAGAGCTCCCTGTCGTAGCGGGCCACGATAGCCAAGGCGTTGGCCGCTTTAATCGTCGTCGCTGCCGACGAGATGACTCTACGTCCCATAGCATCCAATTTCTTTCCCTCGCCGTCCGGCGGGGAAGTCGATGTGGAGGCCGCACCCCCCCCCCCCGCTTTCTTCCTGGCTGCCGCGGAGACGACGGAGTCCGGGGTAGGCTGCGCCCGGAGGCATAGGGGGGCCGTGTCCGGGACCCGGTACTTTTTCCTCGTACCGGTCTCTTCTAGCTGGCGTCGTGGAAGGGTTCTTGAGGAGGGAAAGGCCCTCATCCCAAATGTCGTCCAACAGAGGCACTGCGAGGACCGTCTTCCTCTTGGCCTCGCGCCGCTGATAAAGGAAGCCTTCCTTTTTCTTCTCCTCAGGGCAGAGTTGGAAAAGCTCGGAAGCCCTGGAGATCATGGAGTGGAAAGATCCGATCTCGTCGGGCGGAGAAGCCCTGGTGGGAGGCGACGACGGAAAATCCTCGTCGTATGCCTCGTCGTCCGTACCCGTCGCTGCCGTGTCAGTCCCCGTATCATCCCCTCGGGTGGACGGGGAGGAGGGCTGGACGGGGCGCGACGGTTGAAAAGGAGGTGGTGGATGGATCCTTCTTTTCTTGGTAGGGGGAACACCAGAAGGTCCCGGTTCTGGATCCCCCGACGGGAGAGGTTCCTCCGTCGGTAACGGTAGCCTCGTCCTTATCTCGGAGCATAAGGACTGTATGGCCAACAAAATGGCCGCCGAGTTGTCTTGCGGTGCTGGCAGAGGGGAATCCGACGGGCGAGCAGGGGCCCCGTCGGTATCCTCGACGATGTCGTCGTCACCTGCGTCGGGGTCCATTCCGACGGGCTGGCCTTCTTCCACGCCTAGGCCGTGGCTTAAGACCTCAATCAGCTCCTCTTCTGAGGTTGAGGCCGAATCTACGACGACGCCCTGCCCCCCCCTTCTTCCCCACGGAGGGTTTCACGGGGGTCCTATTGATGGGCACAAAGGAAGACTCCCTCCGAGGAGGCAGGGAGATTCTGGGCCCCGAGGTCGCCTCCACTGGTGCAGCCACCACAGGCTGAGCCAGGGCCGCCGCGACCGTTTCGATAGAGGGCTTGGTCGGATGGATCAAGGTCTTCACCACCTTAGGTGCGCTCACCGCCTTATCCTTGAGGGAGGGGGCACTGCCACGCTCCTCCTCTGCCTTAGAGCTCGACCGGGGCCTCTCCAGGAGCTTCGCCGGGTGCTCGGCCTTCCTCTTACCCGACCCAGAGCGTTGGCTCGTGGTTGATGGTGCCGGGGAGGGTGCGCCCTGCCTGGCGCCCGTAGAGCCCGACCGTTCGGCGCTCCCGGTGCCAGCGGACTCGCGGTGCTTGGCCTTATGTTGGGCCCCCGTCGCCGGGGCGCCCTCAAAGGTCTTAGAAGACCGCTCGGATTTCTTCTTCTTCTCGCCAGACGGGCTCTTACCCTCCAGCCAGTTGGCGAGACGTTGATGGCGGTCCTTCATGGTCCGTTCCGACATGTTGCCGCAAAACGCACAGTCCTTCTCCACGTGCGTCTTGTCCTCATGAAGGCAGTAAAGGCAGAAAGAGTGTTCGTCCTCCTTGAAGACGTTCTGCAGCTGGCATCCAGGGCAGACCCTGAACAGCTTTCCGGGCGTCGAGCTTCCCTTCTCCTGGGCCATCTCCGAGACCGGGCCTGAGAAGCTTCTGGAGTCCTCCGAAGTGTAGCTCGAGGAAATCTTCACCCTTGAGGGGCACAGATGAATCCGACACGGGTCCCCGTTGATCGGATGTAGGATCGGTGGAGCTTGAGGCTCTTTTGACCGAAAGAATCGAAGTTTTTTGTGAAAAAGCGCGAAAAAAAGCACTAACGCTCGAGAGCAATAGCACGAGGATCCCAACACATGAACGTGCGGTAAAAATCTGAAGATGGCTGCCAGAGGCGGTGCTTAGGTAGAGGGCAGTCATTGGCTGTGGTCAGTATGACGCAGAGACCAGTGATTGGTTATTACTGCGAAAGACAGATCAGAAACGAAACTGATACTGGTTTTTTCTTTACCGAGGATTCCCAGCCTGACGACGGGGAATATTCATGAGCATGTGAATCCATGCCAGACCCCATGCTGGAGAAATAGAAAATTAAACACGATAAAATGAAAACGAAATAATAGATGTGTAGTAATCAAATAGGAGGCATCTACTGAATGCTAGAATCTATAGCAGAGCAACATTTTGGAATACTCGTTAGCAACTGTTGATGCAGGTGTTGATGAACAAAGCACTACACTGGGTTCTTTTTTTTGTAACTAGCAATACCTTTGAACATGTATGCCATTTGAGTTAGCATACACAATCAAAAACGTAGCATTAACAAGAAATACGTACACTACATTTTTTTACAAGTCTAACAAAACTATGGAGACTGCGAGAACAGTACTACCTGGGCATAAAATGGCATCAGCTGACCCACTGTGTTCTTACCTGAGCAGATGGCAGTGTTGGCCAAAAGCCATACTCCTACCTATACAAGAGAAATGCTGGTTTTGCCAATGCTCGATTTGAACAGAAATCGAATGCAACAGGTACAAGGCAAACAATAAATCACATGATGGAAGGCCCATTTACGACTATTGCACCATGAGCTAGTTTTACAGTTGCAATGGAGCCGTTCAGAAGACTGTTTTAAGGGGGATGCCAATGTTGGTACTTGAAGTTATCTTAAAGAAATCTTCGATGAGATGAGCGTGGGTGTTTTGGGTGGGGCAGGTACATAGTGGGAATGGCCACAGGGGATAGCATGGCTAACAGAAGCCAATGGGCGTGTGACAGTGTCCCTCAGACCCAGTCTCATATGTTTTGCTGCTCAGTAGTGCTAGAAATAATTAAGATGCATCTGGATGGCAGAACCAGCTATCCAACAGATACCATTCTACACATTTTCTGCATAGAGGAAGCCGGCACAATGAGCTTGGCCATTTGTGGGCCCCTATTGGGTTTTTTGGCTGATAAAAGTGCCCCCAGACCCCTGAAGCACCCCTTGCCTCCCCTTTTCCTCCCCGCACCCTCTTCCTAGTCCATTTGGTTAAAGCTCTTCAAATCCACGCCAACCCAAGGATAAAATATCAACTAACTCCCCTACCTTACTCAAACACTGACTAAACAATCGGTAATATCAGCTGCTGACCACCAACAGACCAAACCTATAGTGGACAACTCCCCCCCCCCTCACCACACAACAGCCAGACCCAAAACCACCAAGACCAAAAAACTCCCAACCCAAGATGCCACGCTAACGACCCGTACAGAGTGGAAGAAAAAGATCAGAAAGAAACACTGGAACAGCAGCAAAGACACGCAACTGCAGAAAACGCTCCAAATCGCAGGAACGACGCCGATGAGTGAAGAGAAAAATCCCTATACCCAACACCATATCTTACAAAAAACCAGTCACCAGAACGAACCAATCAATCAACCAACCAAACTCAACCAAGCAGCAGACCAGACAATGCCAGAAATAACTAACATAAGCGACGCAATAACACCCTACATCACCAAATAAAGAGCAACTTCCACTCGACACTCACTATCCGTGGGCGAAGAGCCTGAGGAAAACAAAACCCTAAGATTGAACTTAAACAGACGCGTATGTACCAACACCTCAACTAGAGATCAACCTTGAAGGAAACCCCATCAGAAGACGACCAAAACAATTGAGACCAAACCACTTCACTGCAATCTATTAAATGCAAGATCCATGTCAAAACATTCAACAAGCGCTTTGAAATACATTGTGTATAGGTGCCTCATAAATAAACTATCATATCACAACCGAGACCTTCAACCCTCAACACCACCACCATTGACATCCTATTCATCACAGAAACATGGTTGGACAAAAACTACAAAATCACACTCCCAAGCTGCCTCCCACCCAACTACAAATGCCTCCAAATAAACAAAAAATAAAGGAGGCAGTCTCGTAATAGCATTCAAAGGACACCTAAACCATGGTCACACACATCAGTGAACCCGAAAACCAATGTCACATTCATGCTGGTGTACAGACAGTCATATGATGCAACCGTCGTTGGTAACTTCATAGAAGCAATCACCAACATAGCCATCAAGCACAAACATCTAAATTATCCTTGGGTATTTCAACATCTTGTTGTAAACAAGTCACGCAAACTCCCAAAACTCACTGACTGGACAACTTACAACCATGAAACTACGACAGCTAGTCAAAGGAGCAACCCACTTGGCAGGACACACCCTCAATGCCATCTTTGCCCAGGAAAAATCACTGCGGCACCACCGATACAAAGAGAGCAACCATCTCCTCATCCCTTTTATCATCAGACTACCTACTCCACTCTGCATCCAGACCCCCAAATTAACCACCACAAAAAGAAACTAGAAAACCATCAAAACAAGCAACCTGTTCGAAACAACTGGAGACAACCAAACCCTCAATTACAGAACTACAGCTGGCTGACCTACACAGGAAAGCGCAGCTGCTACACAAATGGATCACCGAAAATCGAAAATATCACACGAGAAAAACCATTCACCCCAGGCATTAGGACAGAATCACCAACGCAACAAACTCTAAAAAAAAACCACATGGCTGCGACAACACCCCAACCCCCTCAGAGAAACTTTGTAATGGCCTGGCAGACCATAAAATCCAACGGCATCCGACAAACCATACCAAAACAGACCAACCAACCGAATCTAACAGAACCACAGCATAAACTCCAAAACTATCCTGAAATATCAGCAGAGGCTTTCGTCAGCAAGAAATCAGTTTCACCCATGGATCAATGCCCGCCATCTACAAATCAATACTCACACAAGGAACACCATCAGAATATTACAGATACCCCCAAAATCTCTCACTAGCAACAGGAACCGTACCAAGATTCTTCAAATCAGCATATATCAAACCACTCTTAAACACAAGTGGAGATGTGGAAGACCTCTCCAACTACAGGCTGATCCCGAAAATGCCCTACCCAGAAACACTCATTGAAACCTACGTATACGAATTAACCCAAGCACACGTAGAAAAACACCACCTATTGGACCAATCACAATTCAGCTTCAGACCCGCACAAGGAAGAGAAACAGCTCTATTATACAACTGGGAGGACCTAAAAAACGCGGACTTCGATACAACCTCAGCCCTGATTCAGCTCGACCTCTCAGCAGCCTTTGACACCGTTAGCCATGGCACCCTAACCAAAATACCAGAAGACATAGGCATAACAGACATGGCACCGGACAAAATCTTTCTTTGCAGACAGAACAGAAACCGTTTGGTTAAAGCCCTTCAAATCCACACCACGAGTCAACGACAGTTGAGCACCACATGGGTCCTCTATCACCACTGTACTAACAAATACGAAACTGCACTAATCAAAGAAACTCAAGCCGATAACTCAACCCTAATCGTGTCTAACTGGCTGAATGCCAACAACTTTAAATTCAACCCAGGAAAGACAGAAATCATGATAGAGAACACCTTTATTCCATGGCCAACAGAATTAGGAACCGCACCAATTCCATCTAAGGTAGTAAAAAACCTGGGAGTCCTGATGGACCACACCCTAACCTTAGAACCATAAATGCAATAATCAAGAAATGCTTCCTCCTTCACACAACAAGAAAAAAATCTTACCCTTCCTCTCCTTCACCCACAAAACTCACAATCGCCCTCATGTCAAGAATCAACTATGCAAACAGCCTCTATCTCGGGATACCAGAATATCTCCTGAAGAAACTACAAGGGATCTGAAAATGCAGCAGCCAGACTCCTCAAACTATCCAGAAGAGACCACATCACTCCAGCCCTAAAAACACTGCACTGGCTTGCAGTCAAACATTGCATCACCTTCAAAACAATATGCATAACACAGGGCTATCAGTGGACAAGGAGCCAAATTTCTGCAAAAGAAATATCTATAAGCCGATAAGACTCCTCAGATCAAGCAACGAAATCCATCTGGAAAAAAAAACATACCTCAAGAAAATTGGATGCTCCCCCTTCTCCGCAAAAATCAACATCCCGAAAGAACACTAAAGACCTCCTACAATTCAGAAAACTACTAAAAACCTGGCTCTTCAACATCAGACAAACTGAAAGACCAAACTGGAAAAACAATGAAAAGGTTGACCATCTAGGACGGCAATGGCAACATCGGAAACCGAATAAAGAAACTCTTACTACAACAAGAGACAACACTAAGCCTAATGGGACACAAACTACACCCATTAGGGCAGAGCCCAAAATCCCTAGACAACTCCCAGCGAACAAACATCACCTATGCGATAAATGCTACTATGGTTCATACCTGTTTAAAGTTGGGTGAGCGTTAGTGCTTGCCACACCAACTAAGCTGTGGATATTGGCAGGACCATGGACAACGTTTTGAATGAAGGTAGATGCTGCGCATGGAGATAATTGCAAGCGCTAGCATTGCCACATTCCAAAGGGGGTAGTAGCGGTAACATGAATGAGCAACCGAATAAGAGGGTGACGCTGAGGAGGGAGCAAAGCCAGGCTTACCGATGCCAATCTCCTACTAGACGGGGGCCGTGAGCGTTGCACAACCAGTTCTAGACGCAGCAACACTTTACATCCCACCAAATTAGAAATGGGGAAATGTAGCCCCTCACTTCTAGGCAGCAATGCCAATTAACCAGTCCACAAACAACTTCACCCTCTGCATACACCTCTCAAACTATAACCAAACAACCACAAACCTACAACACTCGCACAAACTTCACTACGCTGCAACAAAACAACGCACACATTAACCACCTCAACAGAACACGTCTCCCAGAAGCAAAAGCCCAGCTAATGGAATTCCGGGCCAAAGCCGCCAACAGCACATCACTGCTCTCTTGCACTTCTCCAGCTCATCCCACTAACTCCCACCACACCTCCCCTCTTTCAGAGCAGCCTGAGCGCCAGGGGACCAATCAGGTGGAGAGAGTGCGCGGTACAAACAAGCACTGTTAAGACCCCTCGAGAACTCAGACCAATGATAGAATGGGAGGGAGGGAAACTCCACTCTGAGGCTTGTTAACGGAAGAATTTGTTGCGACAAGGGAAGTAAATCATAAGGGCAAATAATGCAAAACCTTTTTTTTATAGATAATCAGCAGTTACCTCCTATGCATGATTCCGCACATTTGCCCAAGCCATGTCAAATAGTATTTTCCCTGCTAATGTACACACCTTCGTCCTCAGAAAGGTGAAAACTCGTGTGTCCTAGGCCTGGGCAGATCACTGCATAATACACTATTTAAAACAAATATGTATGCCCAATAGTCCCAGCGGAGGTCCACTTAAGCACGTTAATCTTATTTTAGCCTTTTGGTTGTCTTTCAAGTTTTTGAATATACCACACGAAAAATGGTGGTGCTAGAAGGCAAAAAAGTGCGTCTTGGCTATAAAGTTCAGGATCCTGTACTACACACCATCACTTGTATGCGTTCCACCAAAGCATCCATAAAATCTGTCACTAATGCTACTAAACCTTAACATGGATACTTGTCACATGAACTAGACCCTTTACTCAGTTCCCCTAACAAAATCCTCAGCACCCCCCCAGCTCCCCGTCGCCCCCACCAACCAGACTCACAAATTCGTATCTGGTACATTAACATGTTAGCTGCCCCTCCCCCAATCTCATGAACCGCTTTTAACCCTTCAAACAAGCACTGCTCTTCCACTGATGCTCACCACCCAATAAAATTAAGAACTACTCAGTCAAGTCAGCGCTAAAACACTGCTTACTACAACTAAAGTGCACCCAACTCAACCTCTCCAACATTGCGCAGTCCTCAAACCCACTGCTCCAAACGTCTGAAATGAGGTACTGGTATTTTAGATGTACCAGGAAAAATTGTTGTGGCTTCCCACATACTTGCAGGTTACATCTGTATGGTACAGCAAAGGAACAATTTTGCACCACATTAAAACCCAATTTCAATAAATCTGGGACACCAACGCATCCGCCAGCACACGATGGCCCTGTGATGTTGCTAACTAATCCTGCATATGCAAATGCATTGCAAATATAGCTAAGCTAGGTTTGTCTAAGCAGTATAGCTAAGCACTTAGTTGCCAGGTATGTCGAACCTGGAATGTGGAAATCAATGCATTGAGGTCCAGGAAACGTTTGCACTAAACTACTCGGTAAATTAAATACCAGTTGATTAAGCAGGCCTGAACCAAAGCTGTGTTAAAGAAAATGTTCAAGGGTGTCAAGGACTGCACTAGGGTGAATGTCAACGTCATATTGACAAAGTGCCGAACAGTAGTCACCTGTGGGGATTGGTCTACAAACGGCCTGTTATCTAGTTATGGGACATAAATGAAACCCACCGCATATTAAGATGCAAGGCTGCCACCACCATGTGTTTGGTAAAAACCCTACTACATACTGAAATGTAGTGTGCCGCCCAACTCCCACCAAAAATCTCACAAATAATTTGCTTGGGGAATATGGCATGTCCAAGTTAGATTTATATAGGATGGCGTACGCCAAAGGTGGCTTCTGGGCACTGACGAAGTAAACGATAAATTATACCTAGTCAATTTGAGAAAGGGAGAAATTAATTCTGAGTAGTGGGGCATATTTGCTTGTGAATAAAGATAGTTCAGGGATTGGTCACCAAGTCACAGCCGGTAGGTTAAGCCAGGTGCCAGATTAAACATACCGCTTACGTGTATCCTTGGTATGTTCAAAACAGACTGCCATTTTAAAGCTTAATAGACAAATCTAAAAGATTTTTAAATTGTGATGGGAGAAATAGAAAATCAATTCCAACTTCAGACAACTTATTTTAAGACTCATTTTTCTACAGGGAGCAGGTGTGTAGCATACACCCCAGATGGAATGTGTTATACTATTTTAGTTGATCTGCAATTAGCACTTAGTGGAGTAAAGCAATAGTTTCAGCTAATCCAGTCATATAAAGCGACTACAGGTTAAAAAAGTTACCCTTTATGTCATGTGAGGGTTTCAAGTATGCATTCAAAGCTGTTAATGTTCTGCTGAGCTAGACCTAAAAGAGACAATGCAAATTAAATTGCTCAAATGTATAATGAATAGTGCCCTGTAGGATACAGCACGTCACCCATATAAAAATCCAAGGAAGCAGGAGACAGATTACATTTGCTGGCCCTCCGTCATAAAGAAATCGGGCAATCTAGGTCAGCGCCACCGCTCCAAACTAAATTCAAAATGGGATCACTTATTGTGTCAAATGCTGCAGCTAAATCGAGCAGCAATACACATCCCTAGTCTTAGATATCTGCTGGACAAGCTAGGTTCTTCTAGATTCTGCATTGTCAAAGACTGTATTCAGGCTGCAGTGGCCGATTATTCGCAATGAATATTTGCACTCCGTATTAAACTACTTCAAGCATCTTGCAAGATGGTACGACAATTACGGATTGCTAGGATAGAGCAAAGGCTTCGTAAGAGTACATTTGTTTTAATGGTTTAAACTGGGATTGATTACCACAGCCAGTTTCTAAAACTCATGTCTAAAAAATTGAAATCTTAACGGAATCTGTAATTACAGACGTCATATCAAGTTAAAGGACAAAGGTCGTTGATCCAAAAGGACCACTGTTCCCCAGAGAAGAGACCCCATCGCATTCTGGGGAGTTTGGGTATGTGGATTTTTTGCACCTCCTACGATCCTGCAAGGACCTGAATGCAGGTATTAACCCCTTTATAGGGAACCATATGTATGCCTGCACTATTACCCATGTCAGGACCACAGACCCTAGCTGGTATTTACCCCATCTACAGGAATGGTTTCGAATTTTCCCTGGATTTTGCCCTTTCAGTTGCTGGGGTATGAGCAAGAACCAAATCGGAACCTTCCCTAAGCAAGGGTGCACTAATTTTTTTTTAAGAGGCACTCCAAATGCTAATACAGGTCTCGAAAAACCCAGCATCCGCACCACAATGTAGAGTGCGGAGTAGAGGGGAACAAACAGGGGCATAGGAGGGCTTCATTAGCATGGAGAAAAGACCAGTTCCATTAGCATGGAGGAAGACTTGGGCCAGGCTGACCATGTGTGCATAATTGACTTTTCTTTGCTAGAAAAACCAATGGCTCCGGTCCAAGAACTAGGAGGGAACTCCCAGGAAGGGGGCAAGAAGAATGGTAGTAACATCTACGTTATTTGTCATTGAAAATCAAGAAATTTAACACGAGGTGTTATCGAAGATAAAAATGTTAGTATGAAACATGTGGGGCAAACAGATCAGATTAAAACTTTAGCAGACACCAATCGCTAACTAACTGCTCATTCATTTTAACTACGGATCGCTCCTAAACTACGACCCCGACAATAAAATTGGTGCGTTTCCTTATTTTTGGCAATCAAAATCTTTGCTTGAATGAACCCAGGACATCTTGTCCAAGACATTACCTTCAGATTTTATGCCATGATGGGCCCACTCCCAACCTTTTCAGAATAGTATGCAAGGCATGATGTAAATAAGAACATCTCAACAACCTCTAAATAGGACCAAACAAATACAAGACAGAGACTCCAACAAAGCCAAAATAACAGCCATGATCATGCGCCCCCTCAAACCTTACACCACCTTCCGAGCACTGAGAAGCCATGTCTTCCAATAGGGAATCTATCGTACACAAGCACTAAAAACAAAAACGACCAAGCTCCCTACAACTAATACTTGCAAAAGAAAGTCCAGTCATCCAGAGCCCCATCAAAGACAACGGTTCAAAATATCACACATTAGGAGCCAACAATGAAACAGGAACATAACCAAACATCAAAGACCCAACTACCAGAGTAAAACAAGTCAGTTACCTACAGCGCACCCCATTCAACACTTTGCTACCATAGGCACTCAACTCACAAAGTTAACCAGTCACCTCGAGACGCCCTCCGTTGGCCATGTGAAAGGTTCTCTTGTATGTTCTGTGCCATCCCTTCTTAATTTGTGAAAATTAAAAATGAACCAATGTCCCCTTGATGATCTGTATTTGCAAATTAATCCTAGACTACTTCTGTGAGCTTTTTAAACATTACTACATGCGATAGGCACAGAGTGTTCCCCATTCCTTGTAATGGGGTTCTGGGTTGTATCTGTACTTTAAATTCCTGCACAAGCTTTGGATCGGTACTCTCGTTAGTTGTACATCTACCAAAAAAGCACAAACCACTGCTGACAAAAGCAGGTTTGCCCCAAGTAGTGGCTCCTGTAAGGACTTGATGGCTTGGAAACCCCTTGAAGTGGTGGTGCTATTGTGTCCCCATTCAAATCAATCAGGAAATTACCTTAACAGGGCTTTTAACAAACTTCGTAGGGGAAAAGGGGAACCGATAACTCGAGGGAGGGGAGAAGCAAATGCCAAATCAATGCCCTTCCCTGGGACAGAAGATCCAGTCTTTGGGGAAGCCTGACTGAAAACCAGATCCTGACTGGCCAAAGAGGTAGCAACAGCAGGGCTTCAACTCGAATTTGTGAGGCCTATTCAGTGAGGCTTAGTCAGATCGTCGCCATGGTCTTCCTTCTGTTCCCCTTCCTTGCTTCGCCGCGCCTTGAAACTTCTGTATAGGTGCGTTATAAATGCCACATCATGAATATTCTGATGGCCCATTCCCACAGTTCCATCGCAGAGTTACAAGCTGCAGAGACCTGGTCTTGCCTTGCTTAGTTAACATTGCCAGGGTGTCCGTGAACTGGACGCAAAAGCCCATGGTTTAAGTGCATTGAAAGTGGCATGCCATTTCAGAATTTAGCAGCTACTCTGAATCCGCCAGATACAATCAACTTTATCTCGTATAGGGTAGCGCTATACCCAACCAGTGTTGGTTCTGGTCCGTGTGGGAAGTGGTATCTGAAAACAAGACACCAGCTCCCCCTTATAGATGGAATTGTTAAGTTTAGTCCTCCTTTGATGTCAACCTCCGGTTACCATATCAAATGATACGATAGGTTATTTATACGCGCTTAATACCTAGAGGTTTCTGAGCGCAGACCCGAGGATCGAACATGTGCGTCTTGCTTGCAAACCTAGGCCGTTTGCTCCCACCCCCCCTCTCAGACTAGGTGGATTTTCCCCACCAGTTTCTAAACATTGCGGTAGCCATTCTGCTCTGACTTACTAGCAAAGCATCCATCTAGCAAACTTTATACCACTGGCTGAACGCCTGTCTTGCCCAATTGTCTACCATTGTCTCTCTGCCTAGTCTGCATGCACCCCTCCCTGCCTCCTCCCCTAGTGTTCTTCCCCGCTCCTACCCCGCCTCCTCTACTCTCCTCTCTCCACCTACTCTATGGTGCCCTCCGTCTCCCTTTCCCAAATGCTTCCCTTACTAAATCTGGTAGGAAGAAGTTTAAAAAGGACATCCTGTCTCCAAACCAGGCCTCCCCATCGCCAACACCTATGTATCCTCCAGGCAAACCCTCACCGACATCTTTGTCGTTCCCTCACCAGACCTATGGACTCCTCATATGGTCTCTGCTTACTCCCCTCTCCTTCTCCCATTAATGGTGGCACCCGGTGGGAGGCCCTCCTGGCCTCCTTCGACTCTTCCAAGGTCATCAAATGTTTACCTGAATGGTACCGTCTTGGTCCAAGGCCCTCAGGCCAATCTCCTCTTTGATAGACGCTTCCCGTACCTTATCAACTTCCTTCCGTCTCCTGCTATCCTCTTCCCTCCACGGCTGTCTCCTTGGCTACCTTGCCCTCTCCCTCTTCTGCCCCCCACCAGGGTTCTTCTAAACCTCTGCAGGGCACAACTGATCTGTACCCTTCCCCAGAAGTCTTTAAAGGACGGCAACCATCTCCATATTGCCACTCAACTCTCGCTCAGCTGTCACAACACTCCTGACATCAGCCGCCTCCTGGAAGAACTTGACCTCATGTCCTCGGTCTCACCAAAACATGGTTCACCGCCTGAGCTTTGACACTCCTCCCCACAGCTACAAGATCCTCCCTGTGCCCAGGTCCAACTGTTCTGGAGGGGGCGTAGCCCTGATCTTCCCCGACTGGATGCCTGACTGTCATTCCTATGCAGGCCTACTCTTTAGAATGCCTCACCTGCAGGCTCTCCCCCTCTAGCTATTCCCTTACTGTGGCTACCATCTACTGGCCACCTGGTAAGATCTTCCTCCGAGTGGGTGGACCTCTTCTTCCCTCCTGGTCGTGACCACTCAACTCCTTCTTGGAGACTAACATCCAATTGGATGCTTCCTGTCCTTCCTCTGGACTCTTTCGTGACCTCTGCAACTCTATTCTCCCCTCTGGCCCGACTAACTCTGCAGGGCACACCCTGGATATTCTGATCTCAGACCCTTCCCCTTTCTATCCCTCTTACCACTCTGCTCTCCTGGAGTGATCACTTTCTCCTTTCCCCCCAGCTCACCCTTCACCCCTCTCAGGCAAAGCCACCTCCAGCATAGCCACCAGGAAGATATTTAGGAAGAGAGAATTGAAGGTATTGAGGCCCCAGAAGGCCTTGCGGACAATGCAGCAGGTTTTGAAATTAATCCTCGCAGCCACTGGGAGCCAGTGCAGGGATTTGAGTCATGAGAGAGATGATCCCTGGTCTTCAGGCCAAGCACAAGTCTCGCAGTCCTGTTCTGGATGACTTGCAGAGGACGGAGAGTAGAAGCAGGCAGATTTATAAAGGCTGTTGCAGTAGTCCAGCCTAGAGATAACCAGAGCTTGGGAGACAGTGAGCTTCTGGGGGAAGGATAGGAAACAAAGTAATAGAATATACTTATTAGAGGGGACAGCGGGCACACATGGAGGAAAGGGGACTACGTACTAGGAGTAAGGTAGTCACTATGGTGAGTAACTGTCATACTTCCACGTCCCGTCCCCTTTCCTCCATACCTATGGCCAGTCCTTGGCAATCTCCCATAGGTATTACGGGGTTGACATTTCCCTTATTTGAACACATTCTTAAGAACTGCCTGCCCAAGCCCAGGAGCTCAGTCAAGACAGTAATGTCTGCAAAAAGCTGATGGGGAGGCCCACGTAGCCACCTTGGCAATGGACTACCAAAGGATGTATGTTCGGAAAGCAACAGCAGCTGCTTTGCCATGGACCAGATCAAAACGGAAGCCCTTCGGTGGTTGAAGGCCTTGATTCTTGTATGCCTCGGAAATACATGTAGCTATGCAACAACCCTTTTGGGTCACCGAGTTGAGCAGAGCCGAGTACACTTGTTCTGTCGAGGTAAAACTTCAGAACTCGTCTGACATATAGGTTGTGTAGAAACCTCTCGGTGCCCGGGTTCGGGAAGAAGACCGGTAAAGTTATTGGCTGGTTTAAATGGAATTCAGAAACCACTTTAGGAAAGAAGGGTGCGTGCGAAGCACAACGTTATCCTTGTGGAAAGTTAAGAACGGATGTTCAACAGAGCTTGAAGCTCACTTATTCGCGTTGAAGATGTTAACGCAATCAAAAAGGCCACCTTCCAAGAAAGGTACTCAAGTTCAGTAGTGGCCATAGGCTCAAAAGGCTTTTGGCAAAGTGGTGAGGACCACATTCAGATCCCATTTGGGAGAGGGGCCCGAACCGGCAGAAAATGAAGACCTGCAAAGTGTCTTTTGAATACTTTATTAGCCAGTGAAAAAGATGAACTGTCTAGACCGGTAAGCCGCAATGGCAAACAATGTGTCCTGCATGTTAAGACGGATACCAGAGGCTGCAAGGTCAGATAAGAGACACCTTCAATAGAATCATTCCTGGATCGAGCTCTTTAGCTAGACACCAATGACAAAAACCGAGCCACTTGCTCCTATATTGAGCACTTGTAGAGGGCTTTCATGCCACTTGAATTATTTGCATGTCGTCCTCAGAGTTTGAACTGCACTGATGATCGGATCTCAGGCACCAGGCCGACAAGCTGCACGATTGTGGGGAGAGGTGCCACAACTGGGGGGAATCTGCTGCAACGTGATCAGAGAGGACACCAACAGGTGCTGCAGTTCCAAAAACTAGAACGTGGCTGGCCACCAAGGGGCTATGAAGAGGTGAGTGCAGTTTGAGTTTCCAGAGTGACCGATGAATCAGTGGCAAAGGAGGGAAAGCATAAGCAGTCATGCAGGATGGGACTGGAATTCGGATCTGTAGGCTGGGACCAGCAGCTCCGAAGAGCAAGCCGAGTATGCCTCTTTTTCAGGCGTGCAAGAGGTAGAGCTACACGCAAGAGGCCATGAGTCTTTGGAACCACCAGGCGGACGGCAGGAAGAGCTGGCACGTGGTCGAAAGGTATGCAATTGTCAGAACACTCGGTACTGAAGGTATCCCAACAGAAACTCAGAAAGATCAGGTCTTGAGCACCCGACTACTTCCGCCAGCTCACCCCAACAGCCCAACATAGAACAGGCGATGGAATGACTGAAGATGGGCCGTAGCGGCATGTGGGCAAGGACTGCGCAGGAGCCAATCGTCCTATCGATATACATGCTCATGCCTCCGACATCCACAACCTCTTACTAGGCAACTTTGACATGTTAGCCTTATACAAAAACTGGCTACACAAAGCAGCCAGCCCCCTCCTTGCTCTCACCTTACCCACTGAATACTCCATCCTAGGAGTCGACCATCAAGACGGCCTAGGCGGCAGAGTTGCCATCATCCACAAATCCATCCTCCCCATCAGAGCCTCACCTCTGCAGCAACTACCAGTCTACGAAATCCTACTGGCCAAACTTGAATCCCCACCTCAAACCACCATCAATCTACCTCCATCGTCAACCCACCCACACAGGCAACCCAGAAACCGACATCCCCTAATCACCCTGCTCCTCAAGCCTAATATCAAAATCATTCTCTTATGCGGTTTCAATCTATGCTACAAAGACCCCACCAACCTTGAGGCCAACGGCCTCGTAGCCAC
Source organism: Ambystoma mexicanum (assembly GCF_040938575.1). Taxonomy (NCBI): domain Eukaryota; kingdom Metazoa; phylum Chordata; class Amphibia; order Caudata; family Ambystomatidae; genus Ambystoma; species Ambystoma mexicanum. Next base: position 639,786,154 of record NC_090925.1, read on the forward strand.
CCTTGAAGAGATGAAATCCAGCCAAAAAGGAAGAACACTTGATTGGATACTCCAGAGCAACATTACCCTCCAAGTAAGTATCCTCCATTCTCCCCCTTCCTTGGTCAGATCACTCATTAATCCCTTCACTTTTACCACCACCCAAAACACTCACTATCAGCAAACCCCAACCTCAAAGTCAAGCTTCTGGCTCTCTCCATCCTAGCCTCCCCTAAACTAGCCCTCAGATAATTCCACCCCAAAGTCATTCTAGCTCCCTACAACCATGCGCAGCTCAATGCACGCAACTAACACGCACCCTTCAAAACCACCTACAGTAAAAAAATAAATAATAAAATTAAAAAATCTGGTGCAATGACCTAGCCTCCCCCGAAAAGAAAATGTGCCCTTGAACATCTCTGGAGAAATAACCATACACCCACCAACAAAGCAGCTGTCCAGTGCTCAGTGGACACTTACGAAACAGCCATCATCGCCACCAAAGCGGACCTTTAATTCCAGATTCTCAGATGCAAGATCCAACATCAAGGCGCTTTTCAAAATTCTTAGATGGCTCGAATCCAGCACCCCATCTGACAATTTCCCCAAAAGTAAAGCATGATGCTCCCTCATCCATGGAAGCCAAAATCCCTTTTACCGCCCCTGCCACCAACCCCCCCCCCCCCCCCCCCCCCTAGTCAGCACCTCCACGACTGCCACCTCTTCTCCTCAATTCTAATTCTCTGTCGTCTTTCCTCAAAGACCCCACCAACATCCAGCACCCGAAAGCTTCCAACGTGTTGGCGACAGCTGCCCAGCTCACATTATCAAAATGTGTGCAGAACCCCTGGCTCCAACCGTAACTAGCATTATTCAAGTCAAACTCAATTCCCACTGCCATCAAAGCAGCATGGGCCACTCCTCTCCTAAATAAACCCACGATCCACAAACTATCGCCCCATCACCACAGTATCTTATCTTCACAAAATCCGGGACCGCCACTGCCTATTCGCAACTACAATTACACTGTGAGAACCATAATCTACTAGGCACCCGCCAATCAGGCTTCAGATCCAGACAGCATGGAATCTGCACTCCTTGTCCTCAAGAGCCAGCTTGACCATGTTAGGGAAAAATGCAAGCTTGCTATCCTACTGTTAAACCTCCTGCAGCTTTCGACCTGGTAGATCATTAAATCCTTTGCAATCACCTCACTTCAACTCTCCACCTCGCCCCAGAAGCCACCTTATGGTGCCAATCCTTCCCACCAGACAGATCCACCAGCGTCTTTGCGGGACCAAATCAGCTGACCCATACCAATCAGCTGACCCATACCAGTCTCCTACAGTGTCCCGCTCCTGCCTATCCCCCCCCCCACCTTCTACAACATGTAGAGCAATCCCCCGTTTGACCACTAAGGCAGCCTCAACATACCCCACACCACCTTTGCTGATGACACGCAGGTCGCCCTCAAAAATCACTGACAACCACGAACTAGACTACCAACATCAAACGCATCTTCAGCATCATACAGGCCTGGATGGCCACTCATCTCTGCCTGAAGGATGAGAAAACCGATCCTTATTGCGTGTTCCACACACCGCCTCAAAACACCTCACTTCCACCTGCTCTTCCTTCTGCATCGATGGCAATACCACGCCCACGTCAAAACGCCCGCTGTTTACCTGGACGCAGAACTAAACAGGCAAAACCCATGTCAAAGCAAACCCTTCCTCTGCAGTCTACTCTACCAAACTTCTAAAGCTTTCCAGGAGATTACTTCAAACGGTTTCAACCTAGTCAGAGACCTCACAGGCAGCAAACTGGACTATTAACACCATAGCAGGGACCCTCACCAAAAAAAAAATAAAATACAAAAATAAATAAATCTTAATTGCTCCAAAATAACTCTCGCAGCAGTCTGGGGCATGAAACACTCCGATCAGATCTCACAAATCAGATGGGAAGCTCACTGGCTCCCCATCAAAACCTGTATCAAATTTAAACTTACTCTCACCTACTGCTGCCTACACCACACTGCCCCCCCCCCCCCCACAAGCTATCACTAAGAAACGATGCGCATGCTCTGCCCCTCCACCACATCAGCCTTTCGCATAGCTAAATTTGCCACAAAGAGCCAGGACCTCCTGCTTTACTACCATTGCTCCCACACTCTGGAACACCCTGCCTCAGCATATCCAAGGCGAACCTGCCAACGCATTCTTCCGAAAGCAAGTAACAATCTCGCTGTTCAACAAATCTGTACCCCGTACAGCCTCCACCTTCATTGAACTTTACTTACTATGTTGTAATTAACATACTGTTTCCATGTTATCTGAAACAAACTATATTCCGCCTCTTAGCGTGGTGATACTGGGCACTACCAACCAATAAAATAAATAAAAAATGAATCCCCTGTAGTCTGAGGAATGCTGCGATGACCGAGATCTGCATAAAGATACATGGTGGCGAGCTGAGACCAAACTCAAGCACACGATACTGGAAGTGTTCCGTTCCCACTAAGAACCACAGATTTTTTCCGATGCGTGCTCCAGATCAGAATATGTATCATGTATGCATCCCGAAAGTCTGCCACGCTGAGCCAATCGCCCCACTGGAAAGAGAGGACCTTATCTGGCCGGGCGCAAGCATCTTAATGTCTCTTGGGGTAGAAAAACAAACTTTGAGAGGTTGAGGATAGTGCGCAGGCCAGCATGGTTGGGCACTGTAAACCGACGAGTAATAGTCCTCCCATAGCTCCCGCAAGGGAAGAGGTTCCACTGCTCTGAGGAAGGGCGACCCAGTCTGCTGGAGAGGAAGGTGAGGGTGGTGCAAGGGGTAGGGGCAAGCAGAAGCCCACCCGGTCGACAGACAACTCATCCTTCTTCTGATGGTCTGCCACGCATCCAGATTGAGACGAAATGTGTCCTCCCAACGGAGTCTTGTGCAAACAATTTAAGATGTTTAGATGTCATCAGCGGGGAGAATACCCGTTGCTGAAGAGGAGGCCGTTGAACGAGAGAAAAACAGGACACCTGCATTTGTGGTTTACGGTGGCAGCCAGCAGCTGGAGCCTCTGTGCGGCGTGCTCATTTGGCACCCAACCTCAGAGTAGAAGGTGCCTTTGCTGGGGTTTTCGCAAGGACCGACAATCACGTGTTTGAGTGCTTGCCTTGGGAGTTCCTCATCCGTGTAGGAGTGAACAGTTCTTTACCCTTGAAGAATATCAAGCACCTTGTCCTCTACTTCCTTCGAAAACTTTGTAGCATGTGGGAGAAATCGGTGTCCAGTCATAATGTCGAATACAATAATGTCGAAAGCCAAAATGTCGAAAATATTTATTCGAAAATAAAAATGTCGAATTACAAAAATGTCGAATTTTTTTTGATTTTTTTTTCGAATTAATGTTTAAATAAATAAGTTTATAAAACATATTTTTTTAAAATGGTTAAAGGTATATCCATGGTGGGTGGGGGGATGGGGTTTTTTAATAATTATTTAATTAATGTTTTATTAAATACTTTTTAAAAAAAATTAAAGTTATATCCATGGGGGGTGTTGGGGGGGATGGGGAGGTGTGGGGGGATGGGGTTTGGGATGGGGGTTTGGGGGGACCCCCCCCAATAAAAAACGTTAGTATGTGTGACATTTTACATAGTTATTTTAACATTGGTTTTTCGATTTTTTTCCGACATTTTATTTTCGAATTAATTACTTTTTCTATTATATGTATGTGTTTGACATTTTTGAATGCGACATTTTTTTCCCGACATTTTTGTAATTCAACATTTTTTCGATATTATGACTATAAACCGGAGAAATCTACTCTGACCATAAGGCCTTGAGCAAGTATCTACACGATGGGCCGCAGCCTCAAGTAGATCCTGCGCCAGAACCCTGGCATTGGATAAGCCGACGTTAAAGTCTTCCAGCCTACCAGTAGGAAAACATTCCTGAAACTCAGCGAGCCCCTTCCACAGTTTTGACATTAGCAACCGCCAGGAGAAGCTTGGTATTAGCCTGATGCAGCTGAAGAGCCGAATTAGGAAAAATAATTTCTGTAATGGCGCCAAGAAGCTTGTCCTCTTGGAAAGGATAGCAGACGCTGCAGTGGGGGATGTAGAGGCCGGCTTCGACTGGAGCGTAGCTGCAGCCACCACCGATAAGGTGGGTGGACATTCAGGCAAGGATATGGGGATATGTAGCAAGCGTCAATTTTATTGTAGGTGTTACCCGGAATGAGGTTTTCCCCAAGACTTTGACGCGCCTCGGCCAGGATGTCCTGAAGGAACAGGTAGGTATGCTCTCACGTCGACAGCATAAAGGCCCCAGAAAGTAGCCCTTCTTGTGGAGCCAGGGCTTGGGTATTGGGATGTCTAGCAATGCCAGCATATCCACAACCCAGTCGAACAATGCCATATCCACAACCCGCTCGTGAAAGGCTCCAATAGAGTGAGACAACGCTGTCCTGGTCCGCTTGGTCCTCATCCAATGAAGCGGGAGCAGAAGACTGATCCACTGCACGTGGTGCCTCAGGCCCTGAAGGCACGGTTGACTGCGCAGCAGGAATCTATTCCACAGGGGAAAGTGGAGGCAGAGGCCCCACCGGGACCTGCATAGGGATTGCTGGAGCAGGGGCCTGCTAAGGATACATCCTTCAAGTACGCCTTCTTGGAATCAAAATGCTTAAGCGCCGGAAACTACATATACCCGTACGAATGCAATGAGGATTGTTGCCAGGAAGGCCCACCACCAATCGTGTCCGCATAGACCAGCGTGGCAAAAGTAGGAAGTGAGATGGTATGTGGCAGTAGGATCCGAACATGCCAGTCATCATAAGAGCGGAACAGATTTTTACACTCTACCTGAGGTGAAAAAAAGCTGCTCAGCACCCCCGCCGTAGAGAATGGAGGTGTACGGGAAGAATCGAAAATGGCCACCATGGGGGTTGGGCTGCATTTCGTCAATGCCTGAAAAGAACAGCGTTACATGTGCAGATGAGGCAAGCGTCTCCTCAGACTGGTCAGGGGGCATAACACCTTAGCCTTGACACAAGGATCCTCGGCAAAGCCTGTACTGGGAGGGGGGGGTCTCTGATGTTTACTGGACATCTTGGAGCTGGCCCCAAAACTATCCTCTGGAGGAGCAGCCTCGGCAGAGCAGGTAACAGAGGAATTACAGTTTATGACCAGCCTCTTCACCCCTCAACAGAACCTGCATCACTGCGTCCCCGAGTACGAGAATGTGGAGGAATCACCCTCACAGACCAGGCACCTTGGTTTTGTCGGTACAGACCCGCCTCAAGAAAAGGAACCTTGGGTTTCCTCCCAGTACGTGTAGCTCCCCTGTGAGGGGCCTCAAGCGGTGGCTTGGTACAGAAAGATCCAGAAAAGGAGGCCTCAGGGCATACCCCGGTGTCCAAAGCCACAGATGAACTGGACAGAAGTTTAGCACCTGACAGGTGAGCCTCGGAACGTGGTCCGGACTTCCGTCATGGGAACCCTCCGAGAAAACTCTGGTACGCCTATTAGGCCTGCTGAAGTCCCTCCCTGACCAAGAAGACCCTGGGAAGGAGTCCCCCTGACGGGGCACCCTAAAAGGTATGGAACTTACCAGGTGTCTCTTCGTCGATGAAAAGCTGAAGATGAAACACGCTGAAAGACCTCCCACTGAATAAGACGGTGCTGGAGTGCCCAGACAGAGAAGAAATCTCAGTAGAAACGCGCATCCCAGCGATGGTCCAGACCGAGACACTCCAAGCCGAAAGAATGGGGATCCGCCCTAGCAAAGTGAAGTTAACATTAACAGGACAAATCCCATGTGCTCCGGCATAGACGAGGACTAAGCGACAGCAGAACTGGAGCAGAAGTGGACGACAAACGGAAAAAAAAAAAAACGTTCCCAGCAAGGAGTGCATCATGCCCCAACCGCATGGAGAAAAGGACTGAAGGACGATGCACTGGGCGGAGCTACGGCCACGTGCGGTACCCCATGTAAAAAGAGAAGGACCAAAAAAAATGCAATTTTTGATGCCATTTGAAAGAAGTGCTCTGGTCTTGTCCTGAAGGACGGAATGTCCCAGAAGTATGAAGAAAGGGGACAGGACGTATGTTTAATCTTGCACTTTGCTGCATTTGCATCCTGCTTCCCCAGTGTCCCCATTAGGGATGGCTCCTCCGATTCTCGCCTCTACTGTATTTACCTACACTATATCGAATTATCGTATTTGGTCCCACTTACATTTCATTTGCCAGTAAGTGAACCTGAATTTCACCAGTTATATTTTGCCAAAAGTATTCAATTCTTTTGCCACACTTGCATTTGATCCCCATTTTGGCTACTGTGTTAAATCTTGCCCCTGGTATATTTAGTCTACATTTGCACCCGCTTTCAATGAGTGTTCCCATAGTAGCGGAGTGCCTCCTACGTGCAATTCTGCCACAGCGAGTATCACTACTTTATAAAGTTTGCTAACCTTGCGTTCTGCCTGTGTTCCAGATGTACGCATGCCACTCCAAATCTCCCCACTGTTGGTATTTTGCCACAATTGCACAGCGCATCCCAGTGTTTTCCATCAAAATTCTGCCACTGAATCTTGTTACAGTTTATATTTGGCACACTTGCCTTCTGCTTCTCAGTGTCCCAGGTGTGGGCATGTTCCACTAAATCATGCCCGTTATGTCCCCCAAAACATGGACATGCACACTATTTCTACAGTACCCACCTTATACTTAAATCAGCGTCGGCCCAAGAACCACCACCCATAGAATACAGCCAAATTGCATGCCAAATTCGGTCCAGCTGCTCACAGCTGGACTTGACAATTTTACACAGCACCCCTCCCTCAAACCAGATATGGGCTGCTGCTAAGGACCTACCCAGCACCTACCTTCAATTAGGCTGAACAGGACGTTTAATAACCATCTCTTTGCACATGTTCTTCATGTGCATTTCAAAGATACGGATCAGGCAGTAATAACAGTTTCTTCCTGTGTCTTAGTGGGAGTATTAGGAGTAGAAGTGGCCAATAAACCCCCATTTCCAGGTGAAAATCTAAGTCGTGAGTGCGCAATGTGTCCGAGATCCAGTAAATTGCTCTTCCGCCTACTGGGCATGGTCTTTGCAATAAAGAAAGGTACCTTGCGAATTACTATTTAGACATCAGCCGATGCCACCTATTTAAATTGGCTTGTGACATTTAGTTGGAGACTATGTTCAGATCCCAATTAGGGAGAGGAGCCTTAACTGGCAGACCCAAGTGGCACTTAACCAATAGGTTGGCCATTGGAACATGGAGTGAAAAATGTGCACTAGCCAACAGTTAGCGAATTTGGATTCATGTCAAGTATGAAATGATGCGCTGTGTTTTTAGAGGATTGCTAGTGGCTTGCAACTTCAATTTTTGCACCCTACAGAGTGGAACATCCAGCACGCCAAATATAAATGCCAGAAGCAGCCAAGTTTGAAACAAAGTAGCCAAATCTGCACCATTTATTTTGATATTGGCCCCTGGTAGAAGGCTTCCTAGTGTACACTTAGTCCCCTGTCTGGGGAAACTGCTGGGAGCCATCCAGTAGCTTTTGCCTGTGATCAGGGATCCTCCGTCTGGTCGTGTTCATTTTAGGTTCAGACATGGGACCCTCTACGATTATCCCAGGGATATAAGTCTTACCCAGCCCACTCAAGGGAGAACCTCGGGATGTTACAAGTACCTCAGGAATACTTGGGACCAAAACCACCCCTCACAGAACTGGAGACACTCGAAGAGGTCACCAGACTGGGTGCCCAGGATGGAGTCCTCAAAGTGAGACTGCTGGACTGAAAATAAAAATAAAAAGCAAATTGAGTTTCAACAGAACATGTGTCCCCACCGGTGTACAAGCCCAAAGTACTGTAGGTAAACCACAAGAGGAGCTGATGCTATGTATTGATGCCCACGCAAGGAACAACCAGCAAACCCTTTTAACTCGGTTGGAAAAACAGAAGCCCAGGCAAAAGGAGAAAAGCGTGGAAAAAGGCCCATTGGGTCCAGATATGAAATTCAAAACTGAAGGGAGATGGAATGTCCCGAGTATGGAGGAAGGGGGACAGGACATTGAGTATCAGGACAGTGCATTCGAAAACAAAATTTATAATCTAATCTGGGACAGTGATATGATAAACTGCTAAACTTGCACCATTTCACCACCTAAAATTGGTGTAGGGCAAACCTAGTCTCCCTGGTGGAAATTTGATCTGCAAGCAGTATTTACAGAAAAACATTCTTGCAAATTAATCTAGCCATTTGAATTAGCATCTTGTGATACAAAGGAAACGGACATTGCAGCAAGATCATAAGCAATGCCAGTGTGCATGGGAAGCATGTTCAAAGCAGATTGAGGAAAGCATTTCAACCAAGGTTAGAGCAAAGTAGCCACCTGTAATGCCATTTTTCCAGATTTGTAAAACTATTGCGACAACTTTCTGACTTGCTGGTAGAATTGTAATAAGGCAGGCATTACGGGGAACTTCAGACAGTACTAACTGCATGGAGACTACTAACCAATAATAAGTTATTGCAATTGCTTGTTGGAGTAAATATAGGCTGCCCAAGCCAGTTCGAGGATAATTTGCAATAGACTCAAAATTGCCCCCACTGCGCGGGTCCATAATTTTTTTTTTTTAACGAATATACATTTTATTTTAAAGCACCATAAGTGAATCTTGGTCAAAGTGTTGGCTCTCCTGGTGAACATACAATTTGCTACACTATTAGCAGGTCAAAACGAGAACTGGATGAAGACTTATCAAGGTCTTGCCAATGTATACTAATATTTAAGCCACTGTTTGCTTCTTGGCAAACTCACCCACTGTACTTGGTCACGTGTTTCCCCAGCAAACACCAGTGGCAACAGTTACCCCAATCCGTTAAACATCAATTTGATTTGCATCTTCGATGGGTGCAGTTACATATAAAATGGATATTGGTGCTATCCTCTACTACATAGACTTAATTAAGCTTAAATCATTGCAAGTTCTGGTCAGCCTGGAAAAAACGAGAACTAGCATCTCACCCATTAGCTTTTTCAGAACAGGTTAGCTTCCGATGTCTGCTTCAGAAGCAGATGGCTGCAATAAAGAAAGATTCTTTACTGGGTTGAACCGTTATTCATATTCCCGGCTGAAGTACAAAGATGTATTTGTTGACTCCAAAATTAACGGGAGAAACGACCGAAGACATTACTCTGAGCTAGAGCAACACCATTTGGTTTAATTTATCTTTTTTGAAGAATAACTGAGCCGTTTCAAAATTAATCAGCTAGCAAAGTTATTTAAAATGAGGGCCAAGGGTCTTCTACTAGCCTCTGACCGGAATTGCAACACCCATTTAAAGAAGTTGCCAACATTAGATTCCAAATAGGAGCCCAAATTGTAAGGCCACTGGCACTAGGGGGCAAACGTTTTTGTAATGTTTTTATTTTGTATACTACATTACTCTTTCGATGGCTTTTACCTTCGAAATAAAGATACAACAAAAAAAACATTACGTGGTTTATGAAGTGGAGGCAGTTAGCTTTACTCCTTATGGGATAGATGTAGGGCTATTCAAATTGTCGAACAATGGATATTTTTCTTTTTAACGCCTCACATGGGTATTACGGTTTATTTACTCCATAAACTAACATTGCAGCCAACATGCTCACTACTGAACTAAATTCTGAACTTTCCTGAAGTTATGCACAGTATTCAGAGGATCTCTTAACTACAGAATGACAATTTATGTGAATCAAGCACAATAGAATAACTACAAAGTGAAGGCAGTGTATATCGGTGCCATGGCATGCCTTGGAACGTATTTTGCGCCAAAAAAATAATTTGGTTACTTTGTAGTAATTGGTATGTGGGCTACGAGAATGACCATATATTAGGCACTGTATGCAGAGTCTATCTATTAAATTGAGATCAAGCATCCACCAAGTGGAAAAATGTAACTGATCCGTAAATGGTAATAGTGGCTGTCTTGGTTGCAGGGGTTGAAGAAAGTGTTCAATATGTACTCCATATATTAGATGAAACCCGAAAGTATGGGATTCGCTCAGGGAGCTGAAATATTGAGAGCTTGGCACTGGAAGATTTCTCTCAGAACGTGACGAATTTATACTTTTAGAAACTACTGCTGGTTTTACAGATTTCAACGAGTCGAGGGCGGGGTATATACACCACACACTTCCATAGTGCTTTCCATGAACTCAATATTAAACTGCTCTGCTTTGATTCGAGATTTTTGGCAAATGCCTAGGCCAAAGTAGGGCATTTTATCGGCAAACTCAATACACAAACGGAATGAAGTTCCTTGTGCCCAACACAGATCCCCTTTGCAGTAAAATGCACTTAATGCCAACAAGTGATTTCTAAGCGAGGGATCGGGATTCAAACTGGTGCTGCGCTACGCTGGAGTACTATATTCATCACCAAACAGAATGTGGGCGCTGTACGATATGAGGAACAAAATCACAATTTTCGAATATGCTTCACAAGGCCCAAGTAATAATCTGTACCCTATCCACACGGGAAAATAAACAGAACAAGACCACCCCAGAGTTCACTGGCTCATGATTAAGCTTCAATAATGCAAAGTTCTAGCACAGTATGAAGCAAAACCGGTTTCTCAACAACGCAACAACCAGTCACACAGAGGTGCATGCATAAATGCGAACCCACTTTATAATCAAGCACAAAACCTAAAATCCTGGATCTGCAAAGTCGTTCAGTAAAGATAAAAGGATAAAACAAGTGCCAAACGAACCCGCAGAACAAATTAGCTTTCCATTCAGAGTACAAATAAGTGACAAGCTGCTCGCAGTTATTCACGCCTCAATGACACTTTCTACATCAAAAATCAAACAGTGTGGGTTGGAGGGTAGTACAATTGTGGGGCCTCTTTACACACCCACCCAAGCATTCACTCACAGGCCTACAAGGAGGATAGTTGAGGCCTGTCCCCCCCCCTCCCCCCGAAAGAGGATCGTGCCGGGAGGATAGCTCAAGGGCAATATGCTCGGCAGCAAGAGGCCGCGGAGCACCACAGGTTCGACCACCTCCCTGCCCCCCACCTCCCCCCGTCCACGCTTAGAAACCTCAAGAGTATAAGCGCCAAATAATATGTGCACATCTAATATTTGTAAAAGCATCTTGCACTACGACCACTCCTATTGTACTCCAGCACACACCATTGGATTCCTGGGTGCATACAGATAAAAAAAATATAAGTAGCTTCACAGCATCAAGAACACCATTACATCTGTTACACTGATGGGAATCCTCAAAGACACTCTTGCAAAAACCGAACTCGCCACTGTACCAGGTGTATTTTCACCCCTCCCCCCCCCCACTTGGGTACATTCGTGCAGACCAGTAACAGACCCCCACTATGTGAGTCTATTTTCCCTGCTCCTTCGTTGGCTTCGGTTTCACGCTAGTCCCTCATAACCACTTTCCTTTGAGGCTCCGCCCTCTCTCACAGTATCTGTCTCTTTACTGCCACCTCCTTAGCACAAATTCAAAACATTTGGAATAATGAAATATCAGCCGAAGGGCTATTACAAGACAGACATGCATAAATATAATGAAAATGTACAGATCATACCCATAGTGCAACTTAAGACAGGTCAGCCCTCACTGTATGAAGTGTTCCAATTTAAGATTAACAGCCGGGGTCGAAAATAGGCTTTGTTGACCAGGATCTGGCATTCCCCGTTAGGCAGGAGCTACGTCTGGGGGACCAGTAGCTAGTGCACAGCAAACCCAACCAGGGTGTAAGATGGAAACTAATGCTTTCTCCATTGGATAATGTCCTTTGGGGGTGTCATTTATTCTTTTATACACATTCAGAAATCTACAGTTATTACATACTATGCTTGCATGGCACCACTTTTGCCTGGGGGAAATCACTAGTAGCTCCTGCTAGCTTTTGGTTTAGTCAACTAGGCTCCTCTTGGCTGTAACCAGGGGCGAAATAGCTCCCAGTTCTTGGCAATTCCGAACCCTGGAATAGTATTAAGACGGCATTGAACAAACGGGTTACAGGTCAATTACACGTTACAATCAAAGAAACGCAAACTAGTAACAATTTGGAACCCCCACAATCAAAAGGGTTACCCAAAACATCTATTACAATGCAAAGACAATTAGGTTTGACGTCTAAACACATTTTAAGAAACCAAAATGAAAATTAAACACTGTAAATACCAAACATCCATCTTATATCACGAGTGCTTGCAGCCAGTCCTACAATAGCCACCCGTACTCCCTAAAAGTAAGCAAATACTCCGACCAAAAAAATAAAATAAAAAAATAAGCCGACATAGGAGCCTGCCCCCTGCTTTTAAACACAGTTCCATCTAAGTGCATGCAGTACACAGGACAAAGTTACTCACCGTAGTGACTATCTTACTCCTAGTCCATAGTCCTTTCCTCCATACTTGTGGGACATTCCGTCTGGGAAACAGTACTCTTGGCCACAGCACGTGGCTCTGACCCCGCCCTCCCGAGCTCAGCGCAGCGCCCTTCAATCCTTCTCTATTGCCAGGTCCGAGAACATTTACGCAACAATAGACTATACTTTAGAGGGGACGGCAGGTGGGTGTATTGAAGAAAGGGGATTATGGACTAGGAGTAAGATAGTCACTACGTGGAGTAACTTTGTTATACTCCTACGTCACATCCCCTCTCCTTCATACTTGTGGGAGATTCCCAAGCACAGCCAAAGGTAGTACGGGTGGATGGAAAATCCCTTCACTGAATTTTGAGGACAGCCTGGTCAAATTGGGCATCAGCCCTGGAGCTCAGGTCTAAGCAGTAATGCTTGCAGACAGCCGATGGGGAGGCCGACATAGCTGCCTTGGCGATCTACTCCCAAGGAACACTTTTGGAAGGCAACAGCAGCCGCTTTGCCACGGACTAGATGTGCATGGATGCCCTTTGGTGGTTGAGGCCTTGGATCTTATAGGCTTCTGAAATACACGAATCAATATAGTGGAAAATGGATGCTTTTAAAGCTGGTTTCCCTTCAGGGAAACTGAACGTAACAGTTGAGGAGCTTGTGAGTTCACTCGTTCTATCGAGGTAAAACTTCAGGGCTCGCCGGAGGTCCGAATTGCGTAGAACTCTGCATCAGATGCCAGGTTCGGGAAGAAGACTGGTAAGGAGATAAGGAACAGCTGTCCGTGGACAGGTAGGCCGCAATAGCGGACGAGTCCTGCAAAACTCAACATGAATACCAGAAGCGAGAAGGCGAGACACAAAGAATGGGGCGGTGTTGACCGTAGCATGCCTGTGATTGAGCTGTTTAGCTAAGCAAAAACAGCCCCTTTCTCCTATAGTGGGCCCTCGTAGAAGGCTTCCATGGCGCTTGGATAACGCGCATATTGTCGGACAGATCGAACTGCGCTAAACCACCCTCTTCTCATAAGGTCCCTCGCAGCAGCATGAATACCAACCATAGGACCCACTGCTTAAGTTGTATTGACCAACCACATAAGCTGTAATGATAACCATGCTTGTACCTATCTGTAATATGCCATTTACTGATACCATGCCTGTAACTAAGCTCATGCAAGTAACAGCGCCTCAATGCCCCTGGGCTGCTTGCGCGCTATACAAATTTAAATAAAGATCTGAACTCAAGCACCAGGCCGTCAAGCTGACCGATGGTGGGGTTTTTGGGGGGGAGGGGGGGAGTGAGGGGTGAGGGCGGTCTACAGCCTGGAGCCAGATCTTGTGCTGGATAGCCCAGTCCCCAATTTGTATGACTTGGTGCCACCATGCTAGATGTATAACAATCGCCACAGAATTGTCAGCGCGAATACAGACTACCCTGTTGGTGATCGACAGTTGAATAGCTTTGAGCACCAGGAACACAGCCAGAAGTTCTAGGTAATTGATATGAAACTGCCTGTCCTGAGGCATCCATAAATCAAGGTGACGCAGCGTCGCTGCCCACCCCAGAAGGGAGGAGTCTGTAGTAACTCACTTGTGAGCAGGGCTCCTGCAAGGAGGCCCCCAGTCAAAGGTTGTTGGTCGAGGACCACCATTGTAGATCTGCTGTCATGCAGGATGGAACTGTAATTAGCTTGGAATCCGGATCCGATGCCAAACACCAGCAGCTGCGGAGAGCTAGCTGAGTGTGCCTCATCTTCTGACGTGCAAGAGGTAGAGCTAGCATGCATGAGACCCAAAGTCTTTGGAACCACCAGGACGTCACTTGCGATGACGGGAGGAAGAGCCAACACATGGTCGATAGGTCTGCTATCCTGTTCGCCGTTAGGAACACCTTGGTATCGACTGTTCCAACGGAAACCTAGGAAGATTAGGTCTTGAGATACCGTTTCCACAGATTCACCGACAGCCCAAGATGTAAGAGAAGCTGAAGGAGAGACTGAAGATTGGTCAAAGCCGTCTGTTGTCCAATCGTCCAAGTATGGACATACATGAACCCCCTGCACAAAGCTGCGATGACCGACATCTTCGTAAAGACACGCGGCACCGAGCGGAGACCAAAAGGGAGTACACAAAAACTAAGTGTTCCACTCCCCTGGAGAACCGCAGACATTTTTTTGTGCATGTATGCTTCCTGGAGATCACCACGCGGAGAGAGAACAGGCTCCACTGCTTTGAGGTCTAGAAGTTTCTGTACCTCGGCTCTGAGGGAGGGCGACCCAGTTTGCTGGAAGAGTGGGTGGAGGAGGGGCAAGCGGAAGCCCATCCAATTGACAAAAACCCATCCATCTCCGATGATGGTCGGCCACGCCCCAGTCGTCCCACCAAAGTTTTGTGCAACCAACAAAAAATATAATTTGGATCGTTTGTCAGCAGGAAGACTATATGTCCCTGGTGGAGGATGATGGCCTAGAGAAAGCCAGGCCACCCAGCCGCAGGTGCTTAAAGCGGGCCTGCCAGCTGGAGCCTTACTTCGGCGCACATGGCCATCCTGAAAACCCCTGAAACCAGAGAAGGACTGAGTTTGGGACCCTGACCTCTGTGTTTAAGAAGCCTTAGCTGGAGATTTTGCCAGGACCAAGGCAATTTGAGTACTCGCCTTAGTCTTTGCGTGTTCCTCATTTGTACAGGAATGGAACTCCTCGCCATCAAAAAGAAGAGCCGGCACCTTGAGAAGTCGCAGCTTAGAGCCACGCTTGGCGTGAGATGTCAACCAACCATAAGACCTTGAGTGGAGGCATCTACGTGATGTGCCACGGCCACCAACAGATCAAACCGGCCTTTAAGTCCTTAAGCCTACCCGCAGGAATACATTCCTGGAAATCGGCTAGCTCCCCCCACAGCTCGACATTGGCCGCCACCAGGATAAGCTTGGTCTTAGCCTGACAAAGTTAAAGCGTCAAATTGGAAAAAGACTCTTGCCAATGGCATGAAGAAGTTTGTCCTCCTTGGAGAGGATGTGGTCCACTGCCGTGCAGGATGTAGAGGCCAGCTTGGACTGATGATTGCTGCTGCCACCACTGTTGAAAATAGTAGCGGACAAGCTGAAAAAAAGATGTCCAAGGTATGAAGCTTTTCAATCCTCTTGTAGAGATGCTGCCTCAGCCAAGACGTACTTCTGGAGGAACAGGCCGGTGCACCCAAGGCGATAGAGCAAAGGCTCCAGAAAGCACCCCTTCCTGCGGAGCAGGGGCTGAAATGTCAAGCATGTCCAGTACCCGGTCATGGAATGCTCCGACGGAGCACAGCGGCTCATCCCTGTCCTGGTCCTCATCCTGTGAAGTGGGAGAAGAAGATGATCCACTACACGTGGCACCTCGGGTCCTTAAGTATTGTCTGCCAGAGCACCCAACGTCTTTTCTATCTTGGAAAGACGAGGCAGGGGTGGAGGAGGCAGCGGCATCACAAGGGCCTGCATAGGATCTGCCGCAGCAGGAAGTTGTGCGGGAGGTTTAGGATCGATTTCCCTAAATAGAGCCTGAAAGTACACCTTCATGGAATCAGAATGAATGAGCGTCTGAAATTTCCCAAAAATGTCATCCTCAGATGAAGGTCTAGGTGCTGGAGTTGGCAGAGGCCGCTCGGAAGGGGCACCAAGGACCTACCCCAATTGGGGCCAAAGATCAGAGCAGTGGTGCCCGAGCACGGCAATCGATTGAAGGGCGGAATGGGTTCTTGTTTTCCACGTGGCGTGGGAAAGGCTGCTCTGCTCCAAAAGAAGCCCCCCCCCCCAGCACTAGCCATAGCAAACATTGATAGGTAGTCAAAATGGCCACAGTGTTCAGGAGGTTGGGGCGCCATTTTGTCGACACCCAAGGTGAACTGCGTCACAGGAGAAAGTGAGGCAATGGTCTCCCCAGGGGAGTGGCCTTGTGACATCTTAGCCTTAAGACAAGTAACCTTGGCAGAGCTGGTACTGGCAGATCTAGGGTGTTCACTGGACACCTTAGAATTAGCCCCCAGTGGAGGAACCTCAGCCGAGCCGGTAAGGCCTGTGGTGCGCGACCGCCTTCTTGTCACTGACAAAAGTGGTACCACCACGCCCTTGAGCATGGGAAGGTTAAGGAATATACCTCACTGCCAGAACCCTGGAAGATGATCCATCAATTCTGCCGGTATTGGATTTAGCCCCAAGAACGGGAACCCCAGGATAGAACCCTGTACATTTAGTTCCCTCAAGAGAGGCCTCTAGTCAAGACTCTGTGGAAAGCTCCAGAAGCAGAGACCCCATGGCGAACCCTGTTACCCAGAGCCACAGAAGAACTGGGCTCAACTTTAGCCCCCAAACAGGGAACCACAGAAGGTCTGGTTTTGACAGGCCCACTGCGGGGACCCTTGGAGAAAGCTCCGGTGCACCCCTTAGGCCCCTTGTGGGACACCTCAGGGATATCCCCAGAAGAGCTACTTGAGCCCCTACTGGTCCTGGAAGACAACAGGAATGAGCCCCCCTGGTCGGGGTACCCTAAAAACAAAGAACTCACTAGGCATTTATTTTTCTCAAACAGCTGCAAATGTGGCAGAGGAACAAGTTGAAACACCACCTCCCACCGGACAAGACAGTGCTGGAGTGCCCAGAGGGAATGGGAGTCGCAATAAAACAATAGTCCCAACTGTGTTCCGGCCCTAGACACTCCAGGCAAAGAGTGGGGATCTGCCCTCGTGAAACAGCATTTGCAGGATGAACAGGGCACGAATCCCAGATGCTACGGCATAGACAGAGGACAAGATGACAGTGGAGCAGGGAGGAAGGCCAAAGGGAATAAAGGAAAAAATTCCTGGATGCTAGTGCGTCTGGCCCCGACTGAAGGGTGATGTGTGGGGCGGAGTCACGGTCACGTGCTGTGGCCCTGCGTAAAAATACAAGGACAATTTTGTTTTTAATGCTTTGACAAAAGTGCTCTGTTCCAGCCCAGAAGAACGGAATGTCCCAAAAGTATGGAGGAAAGGGGACGGGACATCGGAGTAAAAAGATTACTGCCTGATCGGAAGTTGCATTTTATTGTACATGAATAACTAGGTGAAAAGAAAATTACAAAAACCTGTTTTCCAGCTAAAACATCTGCTTATAAAAACACTCCCTTTGGAAATTGGACTTACATTTGTACTCCAGAATTTAATCCCAACTTAATAAAAATAGTGATGAAAATACTCCCACCTCCAACTCCTATCTGGAGCAGTGTTCGCGGCAATTAAAATAGCCTACTTCAGGAAGTTCCCACAAGCTATTATGCTGCAGGTAAGGCCACATCCTCTGGACTGAGACTCCGAAAAATCAGAATACAAAAATACTAAACCTCAGGGATACGGTCTTCACTCACCCACAGCCCTACATTAAAAACCAAGCACAAAACATGATTGCCAACAATCCCACACCATACAGGCAAAGAAGCACCAAAGCCCATGATACCAAGACACATCAGGGCCTATAAAGCAGACATGAGGCAGCAAGTGGTGGTTGCACAAGAACCAAAAAAATATATAATGTGCAAGATGCATTTGATGGACTGGCATATATGCCAGGTAATTGCTTGCAATGTCCAGCTTGTAGCACCAATTGGAATGTATAAAGCTGACCAGGCTGCAAAATGTCCACTCCCACTTTGCAAGTTGGAATTAGATTGGGGAGAGTAAGAAATACCTTGGTGGGCAAAGAGCACCCAATCTTTCTAAATGCATGTGTTGCTGGCTGCCTGCTTGCTCTCTGCCCAAGTCTGACGCCGGCTGTACACAGCGAATATATTTTAGCCCTGCCTCCCTCTGTGAGTAATAGCAAAGAACTCCACGAGATCATCTCCCACCCCACGCAAACACTATGCGACTCCCTCTCGTTAACATTAGCAATATCTTTTCTACCATTATTGTGATTCTGCCTACCCAATGTTGATTTGTAGTGAAATTGCTGTTTTGCAGCCTTGATAAAGACCAAACTAGAACAAATATTCACATTTGTTGACAAACAATAGCTTGAAATTGGAAAATGTTAATTTGTATTATGGAACTCAGCTCACAATGACAAAGTCATATGTTATTGAAGTTTGAAAGAAATTTAACAGTTGAAAAGGTTTTGGAACGGCTTTATAATAGGTGCCCCACAAAAATACACCACTAAGACAAAATCCAAAGAATGCCCTTCCTTAAAATAAGTGTACCACTCAACACCATTTTTAGAAAAATACTAAAAACAAAATTGTCAAATACTAACTGGATAAATTGCATGATTTTATGGGCTGGGTAATAATGCCCTTCGTTTTGGCTGGTTTTAAAAATGACCACATTTGCAATCATCTAGACATATTGAAAAACTACACTGTCACTACTTGAAACGCCCACATTTAGAATTGTTCACTCAGGGTCTAGCACCCCCACCCACCATATAACCCACATGGTCTACCACACTGCACAACATTCATATCCCCAAGCATAGGGGGCAAAAATAAAGGTGCAACCTACTAGCCGAATATAATGAACAGAACTCATGTCGGTGAGGATAAGATCCCTGATATTAGGAACAGCAAAAAGATGTAAATACGTTCCTTGGTATATTAAAGAAAAACACGTTTTTGCTTCATATTAACACTCATGGGCACACTCCCTAGAGTCAAAGCGCTTAAGAATCACATACCTCTATTCCACAAGTTGAAGCCATAGAATTAGACAGCAACATTCAAAACTGGATTTTGAAACATGCGAGTTCAGTGATCAGATTTAAATTAGCCAGGGAGGGTAAAAAGCACTGCCTGTGTTGATGCATTAACCTGCGAGCAGGAAGTACCATCCGGAACAAGGAGCAATAACACAATAACGCTCTGTAAACCCGACCATCACATAAAATACAAACAAAGCGTATGGGGACATAAGTAATGGACGAAATGTAGAACACATGTATCCTAATGCTCATTCACAGATTGTCCCATAGATTGTGCCAAACAAAACAAAGTGAATGTCACATAGGTAGGTTTGTTCTGCATCAGTGGGCTTTGGAAAGCCTAAAGTAGCCTCTGGTGGATGTTGGTATCAAGCGAACTAGGGCTCTTCTAGGCAAATAGCATTCTCTAAATAGCTCCCAGCTGCCCACAACTCCCAACCCTGGAGCTTATCAGCAGTATATACACATGGCTGATTTTTAAGTTGACAAGAAAATTTTACAAATCAAGGGGACTGCAATGGGATCCGCTTTGACCCCAGGTGTGGCCAATTAGTAGAGGATTGAGGAAATGTATGTGCTGTTGTCAATTTTCTCATGTGGAAACACTACACTACATTGACAATGCCATCTGGAAGGGGTCAAATTCTACAGATTAATTCATGACATGGCTGAATAAAAATCAGCTTTCAAAACCACTGATGAAATTGGTTCTTATGCTTACTTTTTGGGATATCAGAATACACACTTGCATCAAGTTTTGAAAGTAACCACACGGATAAAACATACATACAGCTAGACACTAATCAGAATGGCTTTCATTCACCAGCGTTCATTCACGTTGACGACAATCTACCAAATGTGCAATTTATTGCACTCTCCAGGAGTTGCACTGAGGTCAACTCTCGAAGAATACTGTTGCAAATATATGTGGAAAAGGATGATCACAAAACAATGATAACCCCGGGAAAAAAACGTTGCGATATTTGCTGGTTACCATGGCTGCCTTCCATGTAGGCGGTTGTAATGGATGGTCACAGACCAAGTACTATAACTAATGGAATTGTGGCAAAACAGCTTTCAAATTGTAATACAGGAAAGGTGGTATCAGGGTTCGAAATCAAGGGGAGCGGGGCACTATTTAGCTCCTTCTTGTAGACTGCAAGAGCATGCTTAGCACCACCAGCTACGCTTGCCTCCCCAGGGCAACTGATGCAAAAAAGTGTGAGAATGCATTTGGGACAATATCTAAATTCTAACTAGGACACATTTGTGACTAGGGGGGAGGGGGATAAAAAAAATAAGCCAAATGTCAAGTGAGTGTGGGAGGTAAATTTGCAGAGCGCCATGTACTCGCTCTTGGTTCCCCCCATTAGTAGCACCTGCTCACTTAACATACCCAGGAGCTTCTTGTAGCTCACGCTTAACTGACCTTCATTTCGACCCAGTACACGTGATCATTTGTCCCTATGGTGAACTGTATATTGGCATGACAACAGGGAAGGTGAAAGCTGGATCTGGGAACAGAGCTCCATAAAGAACAATCTGCGCCCTCTGTGAATCACTACAATGAAATGGGCCATGAGATTTAAATAACGTGGTCAGTAGACATCTATGGTAGGACTACTACTACAGCTGGAACAGACTAATCTTTAAAACAATCTTGCATTGTAGGTACCAACAAGATTTACTGTGGGCATAAGATGCACTGTTATATTTTATTCAGTGTGTTCATCATGCAAAGTAGGTTTGACAAAATCACACAATACGAGTAGTATTACATCTAGTGTTGCCCGTATGCACACACCATACTGCAAGTAGCTCTGTGGTGTTTATTGTTGCCCGTTTAGCTTTCTCCCAAGATGGCAGCTGTTTTGCAACACTGATGATTGCTTTGCAGTGGCCATAGTGCGGGGAAGCCGTGGTTTGTATTGGTGGACTTTGCGCATCATAGTAGTCAAGTAAGCTGGATTGTATTGTTATGTGCGTTACTCAACTATACAAGTTGAAATTTGCCACCCTGCCCTACTACCCAATTCCTAGCAGTCCAATGGCTGGCACCTCCCAGCAAACATTCCCTCACTCAAACACAGCAGAACCCATATAGATAGTACAGCAATTCGCGGACCATTAATCTGCACTTGCCCCTTTGTGCACAGAGCCACACAGTGCTGACAATAATATTGGCAGACGAGAACCATACAACACTCGCCGAATCCATAAAGATTAGTAGATCCCCAGCAGGAGTTCGCTCAGCGATATACACACACGTAAATATAATGGAACATACATAAGAGACAAAGTTATAACAAGCACTGCATGAGAAAGTTACTTTGCTTTGTACTCTCCTACTGGGCGATGACGGACACTGGTACAGAGTTTAGCTCCAGCTCCTTGAATTGCAAACCCTGCACCTGATGGATGTACACAAAGATGGAAGCAAATACAAGAAACCAACTACAATGCCAAAAAATGACCTTGTCCAAGAATTTGAATCACCATAACACTAGCTGTACCCATTGTACACCTATCTCACCTATGAGAGTCATGTGGGCAGGTGAGGTGGCCAAAAAAAAAAAAAAATTAAAACAAAATTTAAAATATTTTCGCCCCTGCATTGCAGTTCTGAAACCAGAATGAGGTGGAAGACATGTAAATTTTTTTTTTTTTACGAAGTAGGGTTTATTTCTAATGTTCACGTCAAGTATGCAATGTTTATTTGGCGCACCAAACCCAGAGGTGTCTGGGCACTTTTCACACAAAAGGTTACAAGAATACTTTTAGATTTTATACAGTAAATACAATATACACAGTAAAGATACTGTTATACAGAGAAACAGGGGTAAGGAGATCTATTCAAAGGATTCCGGGCAGAGGGATTACTCGGTGGTCAGAAGGCATTACTTGGCAAGACATGTCAGATACGTCCAATATCATCATGTGTACAGGACCGACAGCTAACCATTTATTTACGGTGTTGCGTCTGAACATGAAGAAAGGTTGGTTGGCTCTCAAAAGGAGGTAGGGTGTTCCAAGCCTTTGCTGCCAATACAGGGAAAGCTGCTTCCTCCTGCTTTTTTTAAGCTTGAATCTGGGAACAACCAGACAGTCGGAATCGATTGTCTGCGTTGGGCGTGTAATTTTTTTTGTTTTTTTAATAGTAATTCTCTCAGATGGGCGCTGCTTGATGGAGACATGTATGCCTGAGAGATCAGGTTTTCGGCATAATTTTGTCTTTGGTGGAGAGACATCTGATCTGTCGCCACAAGTGCAAGATGCATTCTCCCCTGGGTATGCCATGAGCCGCTGTGAGAGCATCGTTTTACAGGATTTAGATTTTATTGATGCTGTATTTGCCTGCCCCCCAGTACAGAGCATTACAGTAAACCAGGTTGGATAAGATGAGAGCTCTGTGCAGCTTAGAATGGTTTGCATGCCAGACAAGCTTACAGGTGTAAGCTGTGGAGGATGCAATGGCGCCCACTTGTTCAGTGTGAAGGCAGAATCGAGGTAAAAGCCTAACTTTTTTTTTTTTACTTGTCGTCATCTATATTGAAGGTCGTGTTTGTTGAGGTTAGTTGTAGAGTATGAGAAGCTCGGTCATATCGTCATTTAGGCATGTGTGTGCAGCCATCCAGGCCTGGATGATCCGGTATATTTTATTCACCAAAGCCAGGTCATAGTCCCCCTGAGAGAGGAATGAGGATCTGGGTGTCATCAGCATAGTTTGTGTAGGTGACACCCAGATGGTCTAGGTTATCAAACATTGGCTTTGTGAATATATTATACATAGTAGGGGAGACACAATGTGGGAATAGGATACCAACATGTGCTGCCAGGTAAACTACTGCACCCTTTCAAAATAACCCTACCAAAAAATTGAGGATTCTGGGCTGCATATGCACAAAAGAAAAGCATTTTGGAAAACTATATGCAAAATATATCGACTCCCGTCGGGAGCTGGGAGACATGTAGATCACACTTATAGTACAGAAGAGCCTGACACCAACAGCTACCAAGAGTAACTTTTGCCTCCCCAGGCAAACTGACGCCAAACAAACCTAACTGTTGGTGCCATCTATACACATGGACAAGTATAAGGAGCAACAAAATGCCCAAGTATATGTTCCCATCATATGTGGAAGTTATTCGAACTGCGAAAACGCAGTTTCATCGCCTCGTTCCCCATTAGTAGAAGGGCACAGGATAAGGCTGAAGAAAGAAACTGGCTTTTAGCTTAATTTCGACACTGCATACTGAAATTGGGATATGAAAATGTAGCTACATGAATATTCTTCTAGCTTTGTGATTACTTAACATGCAGGGACACCGATATCTAAGCTGGCTAACGAATCAAACCCCCTATGAAGAATTCCATAGAAGAATAGGCAAAACATTTGATGAGCAGGACATAAAGGAGAATCCTGTCCTTAAAATCGTATGCTTCAAATGGGCAGATCCCATGTTGGACGGGTGATTACCTTATCACTTGTTTAGTGTGTGCAGGAAAAGCCCAGAACCTACAAGTATGTTGCAACATGTTAATGCAAGCACGAGTTACCAGAGTTCCAAAGACTAGTTTAAGTACCTGCGTGGCAAGTCAAGTATGCTGGGGCATGCTCACTCATGCTATGGTTTTGAAAGAGAAGTGAAATAAACAGGGACACTGCCAAGCATACTCAAACATGCACGAATTTAAAATGTTATTCCAAATTCTGCAATCGCTCACCCCCAGACTTGTACACAATGCATCATCTCAATCATGTCCCAAGGACGCCGCGATATGAGCTTGATTTATATAGCGCCTTACACCAAGGCGCTAGTTACAATTAGAGGGCGGAGCGACGACGTGCGATGAACTTCATTTGCTGCCAATTTCAAAAAACCCGAATAAGCATAGTTTTATGCACAAATTAATATCCAAATGTCAATTCGTGGTCACAATCCCAAATAAGAGTATTAGAAGTGGTAGAATGTATAGTTGGGAGCACACTTAAGTAGTGACCTTTCCCCAAAAAAAGCTGCATTCATTTACAGATCTTTATTGCCGAGTGCCATATCAACCGACAACAAATGCATAAAGGGGGGGTGGGGGTGTCAACATATGCATTTCTGTTCACCGCAACACAAAGCGCATTTAAACGACACCATATGGTGTTGGGGCGGGGTGAGCACAGAAATTATCCAACCACCGTGAGCAGTAGGTGCAACAGAAGTGTAAACTAATCACAAGCCACAGCAACCTACACAACTGTCAATCAATGGAACGGCGCACCTGTACTTAAATATAGACCTTCATTTGCTTAACCAGAGGACTTCCCAGAAAGGTACGGTCTAAAAACCCCACAGGTTCTACTCTGCTCCTAATCGGTACAGCTGGCAAAGTGCTGTACAGAAGCAGTTGATACGGAGTAGGCAGTGCTGAGCCGCCATTTTCTGAACTGGAAAAGCAGGAAGAGGGAGACATGTCGCAAGCGCACAAAAAAAAAAAAACGAAAGAACACCACAAAGACAAGCCATTTCCAAGGGCAGTGTGGACACATGATACACCCACCAATCACAAGTGATACCTATTCAAAGGCGAAAAATAAATAACGTACAGCTGCTGGCACATTATATGAAGTAAGCCAGAAATCCACCCGCACAATTGCTACGTGAGGTGGTAAAGAGGACGTCGGATTACTGCAAACTGTACATGTTGCAACTTCGGTTAGATCGAGTGATCTTCAAGAATAGGCCAGGAACCGGCCGCAATAGTCCTTTCAAGGGAGCGGGGGTGCAATACTGCGACTCCGCCCTAAATATCGCCACGGACGTATGCCATGTACGAAGCCAGTCTTGCATAGTCTGTGTGAATAGTGATATTATGGGGAGATCCACACATTACGGCGTGAATATTTGCTTGTATAGCAAGGTCACGTCAATCAACAAGGGCTCAATCAAAGGTTACGAGTCTGTACACACAATTATCCATATAGAAATGATGTTTCTCTTACCGGATATGGGGGATCCCAACTCCCCCCTGCAGGATCTTGTATAATTTGCTCTCGTACAGCAGCTGCGGATGCCGGGCTTTCTGCGACTCGAGCTTTACTGCAACCTCCTGCAATAGAGAGACAGGCCAGGGTCAGCGAGTGGCCTAAAGCCTCCCAACTTTCCAGCAGGCGTATGCCTCTTAAAAAGGTCGGGAGGGTAGGGGCAGAGTCATTTGCCTCAGTAGGGTTCAAAATTAACTCTGCCACAACTCTCCAAGCCCTTAAGGGAATCAGCTTGACGGGAAGTAAAGGGCTGGTGGAGGTGATAGCATTAGGTTTGTGAATCTCACCTCGCCGTTGGTTATATTGATGGCTAGGTAGATATCCCCGAAGGAGCCCGAGCCGATTTTCCGCACCAACTTGTACTTTCCACCGACTATGAACTCGGCCTTGGAGCCGCTGCTGCTTGCCATTGTGAGGGCGATAAACAGTCCTTTAAATAGAGCGGAGTCTGCGTCAGAGGGGGTCCGGGGGCATCAGGGACCCCCGGAGAAAACAAATAGGCCTCCCCGTGCCCGGGGCGCTGCGGGGCCCTCACAGGACCGTGTGAGTCACACCGTGCCCTCTGTCCTGGTCGCCCCCAGAGAAGCCGGGCCTTCTTGCTCTGCCTCGGCCCTGCGCGGCGCCCCTTCACACCGCAGCCGCCGCCATCTTGTTTCTAGCTCCCTCCTGTTCGGTGGCGACACAAAATGCCTCCCTCCGCCCTGACTGGAACTTCCCCTGTAGCGCTCAGCACTATGGGAAAGACAGGAGGCGCGCGCACCCGCTCCGGGCCCCGCCCAATTCCTCCCCTAGACAACAAGGCGGAGTGGTGGGGTGGGGCCTCGGGTTCGCGTGCGCGCGCCTGTGCAGCCGACTTCCCCGCGCCCACACACGTAACGTCCCATAATACTAGGAGGTGTGTACACGTACTGTGTTACGTCATAGCTGTTGGCCATGTTGAAGTCAGGCGCAGCGTCATCGATTCGTTAACATTTTAATTTCCAACTCATCTTGACATCGATTACCAGTAACCAACAGGTTCAACTTGTGGTCTGCGAATCCGTTAATGTGGATGTTTTTATTGAACAGTAGAAACAACATTTTCAAAAGCGTGTAATCAGGAACATGTAGTATTCTGCGATATGAACGCAGGCCAATGACAAAGGTTTTTCAACACTGTGAAAAACGCCTAATTACTTGTGGTGATATAAACAAAACATTTAACAATAATACAACTCGTCCAGGACTTATCATTTATCAGCTCGCCCACATTGTAGCGTGAGACCAGATTACTCACAAACAGCAGTCCGCCAATGTTGCTAGGTCAGAGGGTTAGCAATGCCCTGTCACGAACAACGCCACACGGGACAGGCGGCTCTAAGGTGAGGATGTTTATTGACACACAAAGGTCACTTGACCCCCTCTGGAGCGAAGGAAGCTCAGCACTTCACGTTCCATGCTTGGCTCTACACTCGATGGCTCTCCTGTGCTGCTCCAGAATCCATGCAGGGACACTAGAATATTGTGGGGCCGGCAGTGGTCACGCGGCCACCTCATTGGTGCTGGGAGGCGTGCCGAGGTCACCCGGACTTATAGTTGCAGGGCAGGGCCTGTGAGGCACTACAATACTTATCACTTGGGAATTATGGCGTGGACAGATATGCCACTGACACATACATAGCTACTCAGATAGTTACAGACATAGCACATACTAACAGATTCTACACATACGCAGCAGGCAACAGTCGTGGTTGGTAAGCCACCGGTGGAATGGTGGCAGTTCTACCACATTTTTACAAAATCCTTTATTAACTTGGGGTACGGAACTGCAACCACAGAATGATGTCATTGCTAGCTGCTACAGCATCAACGCACACGTTTACTGAGTCCTCTTTAAGCAATTGCAGGACTGCAGGAGACCAGTTTACTTTCCATCAGTGTCCGTTCAGGAGTCACTTCCATGGGTCCTGGTCTATTGATGGTACAGTTGAAGGCCGGCAAAGCTGCACCTGGCGGGCACCAGGAGCCACATTGGCTTAGTCTCTTGATGATGGGGCAGGCAGCTAGATGCAGGTAGCAGGGCGTCCAGGCTGCACCATGGTCAGGTTCACAGTCAGTCCCTTTTAATGTCAGGGCAGGGCAGCGGGGCGTCTAGGCTGCGCCACATGATGTTAACAGGGTATCAGGTCACAGGATATCACTCACCCCCCTTTTTGCCCATGTTCCCCCAGTCAGAAGTGTCACTTTTCTACAGGGGCACAGGAGGGAGCACAAGCACTTGTGAGGAACTGCACCCCTTTCCTTGCCTGTTGCACCGCTTCTTGGTGGGGGTGTCAGGGCTGCATGTGTTGGTTGGTCAGACAAAAGTTGTTGGCTCAGCTCAGGGGGCAGGCAGGTATTGTACCTGGTCCCACATTGGCCTGTTCCTTAGACGGTATGGCAGGCAGGGTGACATTAGTGGCTAGGTGTCACGTGGGCTACTAGCTCTAACTGGAGCAGCACCAACCACACACCCCCCCTCCCTTTCCAGGGGTTGGCATTCCTCATCCCTGGCACGGGATGCACAGGTTGCACACGGATGGTAGGGAAGGCATGTTGACTTTAGTGGCAGGCAGTGAGGGCCACTAGTTCCCTGGTTCATAGATGGTATGGCAGGCAGGGAACATTAGTGGCACAGTGTCAAGGCCACTTGTCGGACAGGCAGGATGACTTTAGTGGCAGGGTGTTTGGCTACTTGCTGTCTAGTTCTCTCCACGGCAGCAGGAGGCCACCCTCAGACTTTCCCTCCTCCAGGTGGGAGATGTACACCTCCTCTCCCCCAAGGGGGAGTCCACGCACTTGATGATATGACCAGCACACTTGCAGATAACACTCTGCGATCAGAGACCAGCATTTAATGCATGCATGTATTGCCACAAGGGCACAGCTTGCTTCCCCTGTTTTCCTAATGGCACTGTGCAGGGAGGTGATTACTGGTGCAGTGCGCAGTAATTCACATCACTGCCTGCGGGCCATGGTTCTATTGGGCATCTTTGGCCATCTGACGTGCAACACTGATTTTTATTTCCATTGCTCTAACTTGGGGGCGCTGTGTATTGCACCCCGGGGCCCAGGATCCGTAGAGGGCCCTGTACAGTCATCTAGGCTCCGACGTGGAGCACATCAAAAGAACTCACCCCCTCCTGGCTCGGGATCTCTTGATCCATGCTCCGACGCAGAGCGCATCAGCACTTCACCACCAGCGGCCCAGTATTCGCTCCATGCCACAATCTCATAGCTGCCGACAAGGGTGGGGGCGGGCTGCACTCTTGCCTCCCTCGTTTTTCATGGAACATGCAGAGTTTCACTGCCGGCGGGATGCGATCACACAGAGGGGCTGCCGGCACCCAGAGTGCCGTTGACCGTGGGCCTCTGTTCTTCGCTCGGGACTGCATACATCAATTACCGGCCAGTGGCCCGGGATCTCTGTGGGGGCTCGGTCAGAGAGCGCAGGCAAACATGCTGCCGCATGCTGGGTGGGCGGGTGGGTGGGGTTCGGACCAACCACTCACCTCTCCTTTGCTTGGTGGCAACGTCACTTTCCTTCCCCTTTGCCCCGGCGGCTTCAGCTCACCGTCGAGGCACAACTCCTTCCTTCTGGGGGCAAATGTGGTTGCACTGTATCTTCCTTCTTCTGGCGGTGGATATAGCAGGGTGTTGCAGGCTGGCTTCCTCCCTGGCCGCACAAGCACCCTCCTCGCATAGCGCCACGGCCAGGGAGGATCCACCGGCAGGGCCGCTCTTCCGCAATGCGTCAAAAGCTGCCACTTCTCTTCTCTTTCCACTGGGGGGCAGCACCACCCTTCTTATGTTTGCAGCAGATGTCACAGCGCTGTACACCCTCTTTTGGCACCGCCGTTTCACTGCAGGCCGGTTCGGCGCAACCACTTCGGGGCAGTGGCCGATTTGGCTCACCCATTTTGGCACAGGAGCCTTTCTGGCGTGGCCGATTTGGTGCAAGGGATGTTTGGACGTGGCTGACATTGCAGCCACGTCTAAACTCCCTCACGGCAAATTCAAAATCATCATTCCTTGCATGTATGTCTAATGATAGCTCGGCCGGTCAACGTCACGGATGAAAATGTTTATTGTGAGATAGCTCAGTGAGCTAATCAATCGTGTGTCTCAGAGATGTGTGTGCAACCTGCAATCAATGTTCAAGTCCAGTAGGGAGTACTCAGTCCTTTATCCTTCCATGGTCTAATTATTTAGCGATATTAGCACTATTGTTACAGTTCTTAGAAGCAGTTGAACCAGGGATGATCGTGTGACCATATTAGAAATGTTTGCTGGTTTTTTACATTTTCTATTTTTAAAGAGGCGGCACTAAGTCCCTAGAAATATGAATCGCAGAGATAGCCACGTTTCTGCTGATATATGAATTATATTATTTGGGGATGCTGTACCTGATTTACAAAAAACGTTTTACAATGGCACACTCCCACTGGAAAAACTCCTTGTACATCAGGCCCAAGTGTTACAAAGGCGCTGTCAGGAGGCATTATCAGAGGGCTTTCTCACAAGGAACAACGGTACACTCACTCTTACAAAATGTCAAGAAAGCTCTGGTTTAGTTTAAGGTTCCTGCAGACAAATGTCAATAGCAGGACATGTGTAGAGATATCGCGAGAGCTCACACTCTCGTGAGATCTCGCCGCGAGCCTTAGCTCCGCCCCCACGCGCTTCGCGCGCATTACGGGAAGAGCCGAGGATGCAACAGGGTGCGTCCAGCCGGCTCCTTCGAGAAAGAGGCCGACACGGACCCTGTGCAATTATCCCCTAGGCCACGTTAGGCCTTGTTCACAGCTGTTATTTGAACACGCACCTGATAATCAAGGTGCACTAATCTTATGAGAGAATAAACCCTCAGTTACAAGCCTCCTGACTCCTGTCTTCATTGGGGTATTTCACAACAGCATGTTCCTTACCTTTGCTTAAAGAGTCTGGTTTACTTTATGAAAGCGCGCGTTACGCGTTCCCCTTATTTACTTGACGTATTTGTGCCATTTCATGTTGCCATTTCACGTCATGGAAAACATCACGCCCTTTCAGCAGAACCCCTTTACTTCGGTTATATTTGATATTTATAAAAAAAAAATTAAAAACAGTTTTTGCTATTACATAATATCTACATAGCAGGCCAAACAAATGCAAACACATATACGTAAACATGCGTCTGCGAAAAATATCATGTGCGTAGTTGATGGTAAATTACAACACGTTTTTGTTTTCGGCAATGTTATGGCGTCCCTCTATGAAACCCATCGTTATTCTATGGCCTTCAACACCACATCTTGTGAGTTTGTTCTCGTTGTGTCATGACTTAACAGAAACAGCGGAATCGCTCATAGACACCGACATCTCCGCCCTGGACACGGCCAATTGGGAATTTTGCTTGACACAGCCCTCAAACTCTTTCCCTTTCATTATTTGATGATTTAAATTCTGGGTGCAATAAAGGCAGGGGGGGAGTGGTCAGGCTTCCCGATGCCTCCATCTTCCAGTCATTAGGATTTCCCAGGCAATGTGGTGTGTGACCCATTTAAGCATGGGCCTGTTACCCCTTTAAGGAGAAGCGTTGTGACTGTGTCATGACGCTCCTCAAATAAAAGGGGCTCTGCTGGCATGTGAAAGGCAGTGCAGCATAGCCCCAGTTAGTGGCAACTCCTGTCTGTGTCCTTTGTTACTCCTGGTCTGCCGTGTTAACACGACCTGGTCCTGCAGCCTGGCTTGGGTGTCCCCAGAGCCGAAGGCTGCCACATCCGGGGTGCCCCGCAGCCACGGTATACTGTCCGGTGATCCGGACAAAACAGGGTGCCCCCTGCTGATTATCTGCTGCGTGCCCGCAGCATCATTGCTGAGTAGGGTGACCCCGACAGTTGGTGTGGCCCGCCCTAGTGACCTGTGTCAGACCACCACATCGGCGACGAGGGCGGTCTGGGCCCCGCATACTCTGGTGTGCAGGCTGCTGGAAGCCCGTGGTGCACATCCGAAAGCGGCATTGGCCGCGTGTGAGGTGGCAGCGTTTGCCACTGAAGAAGGAGAGCTGACGCTGTGAAAACAAAATCAAAATATCGAGGCTGAGTACCCCAAAAGGAAATACACCGAACACGGGTTACAAAGGCACATACAAAGATTTTTATTTATAATGAACAGTTTTCCAAGAAAAGTAACAGATAGCTATCGGCCATCAGTACAACACAACGAACTCCAGCGTGGTTCAGTGTGTTCAGTGAGAGACGCTGTACATTAGAATTCATTGCACTTTTATACCATTTGCGAACATGATGTCCAACCCTACTTCGGGTTAATATTCCTCTAATACATTACTGATCTAGAGTTCATGCCGAGTTCGCATATCCACATGCAAATAGTTTACCTTTAATACATACGTTAACAAGCCTACACGGCAACTGTGTATTTTGGGATTTCTCATACAGGTCTTCTCAAACATGAATACAATGTAGTTAAACAAGTGTTCTCAGTTCAGTATTTGTATACATTGTTCTTAACATATGCTCGCGGATTAGTTTCATTGGCGCGAGTAATTCTTTACACACAGGTCAGCGAAGGACAAGGTCTCAGTTCACGACCCCAACAAGTGGCCTGCGGGCAAGTTACATATTAATTACACACAGAGGTCAAGACGGCCATGTTGTATTTTGGGATGACATTGTCCACCATTTTAACTCACAGGGTGACTTTACAGAGAGAACCTAAAATGGCAGATTGACCTAAAATGGCGACTTACATTGATTCTAAGGTCAGGAACTTGCAACACGGATTTCTTCACAAGTGGCTTATAAGCAGCTTGGCGTAGGCCAATATACACATATTTGTTGCAATAGGAGGCACAATATGATTTCCCATTTGCCAAACCCTCCTTTTGGCCTATGCCAAGTGCTAAACTACTTCGGATCTCCTTGCAAATAACTCCATGCATCATCGTCCATGCACCCTGAATCGCTGTCAGAACTATCTATTGCCATCAGATCATTCGCTAAAATTTCCTTTAACACGTATTCCTTGGAGGTTTTATCTGGGGCATACACTTTATGTCCTATCGTACCTATCGCTTGTGCGCAACATCCCCCTAGCATCAAACATATACTAGGTAGACACTGGATACAACAACAAAGGAACAACAGAATTCCCAAAATGATCAGTAAGACCGAAAGTACCTTCCAACCCCAAGATCGCAAGAAGTCCCAGAACCAAACGCTAAGATCTCAGTTTCCCTCGGGAACATGCACTTCTGAACTAAAGGACGTGCATATTCTGTATTGCCTTGAAAATAGTTGGGGAGGAATCTGGCACGAAAACACAGCAATCGGACCCCACTAATTTACACACTCCACCACGTTGAGCCAGAATGACATCTAATGCCATCCGGTTCTGAAGCGCTACTAGTCTTATCGCTTTCTGTTCTAATGTCATATTATAGAGTATATCCATGGTCCGGTTGATGGTTCTCTCCAGTACTCTCGCTAGTCTTCTGATATCTTCAGAATTCGCTATCTGTCCCCAAAACGGCACAAATGGTTTTGCTACATCTCCCAAGATCTGTGCAGGAGTGTCACCATTCTCGTCCCGCCGTGGACGAACCTTTGAAACCTCTACTTTACTAGCTATAAATACCCCAGGTAACAGGATCCCTAAATAAGAGGTTCCCTGCCAATCCCTGGGCAACCATAGAAATGCTACATTACCGCAAACAAAGTAGACAGGTTCACCTACGTACAAAGGTCTGTCTTCCCCAGTCAAATTTGCAACGTTGGCACAACCTCTAAAATCTCCCATTGACTGAGTACCATTCCTCTGTATGCAAAAAGAAACTGAATCGGGGCTATGGTGAACAGTGTAAGAAGGAGGAATGGCATCCTTATTGTCTATCGGATCCATCTTGAAGGAAATCAAAGATTGGAAAGGACGAGACAGTCTATCAGAAGGCCTAATAGAAGCAACGTTAAGCTTACTCCTATTTGCGAACAGCGAGCATCCCAGGGGAGTCAGAACACGTTTCTCAAAGCTATTCAAATTAGTGCCATCAAAGTTCCCCGAGATGCTATCGTTCCAACGGCCAAAGAACAGTGCTCTAAGAGAAGCATAACAAGCAGTTGTCAAAGGTAAAGGATGAATATACCAACCTAGCCCCTTATCCCCATGTTGCGGTAAATGTGAGTAGACCCAACAGTTGGACTTATTAAAAATGGCATGCGTGGCATTCATGATAAGTAGCAGAGTATTACTGTGGTACCTTTGTCTATACTGGGAGTCCCTAGGGCACAGAGTATGCAAATGTACAAAGGGAGTAGGAACAGTAGGTACATTTTCAGTCGGTAACAAGGACTCTAAAGGATGAGTTTCCTCGAGGTACCATAAGCCTAAGACAGTGACTATTATAAAACCAAATATTATTATAGAAACACAGCAATACGTGTTCGGGGCCCAGGTGCTTTGTCCATTATCAAGTCCCATACGAGCGGTAGTGGTGGCAGGCATTGCAGTCTTCAAATGACAAACCCCAATGTTCGTTGCTGGCGACCTCCCGGCCACAACCCTAGCCAACAGAATCCCCTTTCTCAAATTTGGGCAAAAACAAGCCATCGACGATCCTTTCCTTCTCCGGAAGTACAGCCGAACCGTGCCGTAAGTCTATCAGATGCACAGCAAAACCGTGCCGTAAGTCTATTTTCTTGGACACAGATTGTACCTTGCTTTTCCCGGTACTGATTGATCCGGAAACAATGTGTCTTCACTTCCCGTTGGAAGCAACGTTTCAGAAGCAAGTGAAGATGCTGACTTTGAAACAGCAGTTTCCGGAAGCAAAACTTTTGGAGTGTGGAGACAAAATGGCAGGTTTCCCAAGCCTCACGGGCTCAGAAAGATTCTCTGATACACTCTCAGCGCTATCTGCTGCTTTAGGATCGTTGGTTGCAGCGTTAGCGAGGGGTTCTGTTTCTTCTGTATCGTGTGGCACTGGGTGAGGAAGTTTCTTGACATGCGATGCGTGGATCCAATTCTTTCTGCCAGAAACCTGCACCGCTGTCTGTGTGACCAACAGGACCTGGAATGGGCCCCACCAGCGAGGTGCAAGGCAGGAAGACCGCTCAAATGCCTTGATGAACACCCAGCTTCCAGGCCGTATGCTGTGGCTCGGGCCCTCGTATCGCACAGGTAAAGCCTCTCGCACCTGGTGATAAATCAAATACAGGTTTTTAGTCAACTGGCTGCAATAATCTGAAAGTAATACATTTTCAACATTTCTCAAAGATCTACATTTAGGAAGGTTCCAGATATTGGCTGGTCTCCCCATTCCCACCTCAAATGGAGAGAGCCCAATCTTAGTTTGAGGGGTTGTACGCATGGCTAATAACACGATCAGTAAGGCATCCAGCCATTTTAATTTAGTGCCGGCACACGTTTTAGCGAGCTTGTTCTTGATGATACCATTGTGTCTTTCTACTAGTCCGGCGCTCTGAGCGTGTCTGGCCGAATGGAACCGTTTGTCGATCTGTAATGCCGCACATATCTGTAGAATTAAAGCAGCGACAAAATGTGGACCATTGTCCGACCAGATGACTCTTGGTAGCCCGAACCGAGGAAAATACTCCTTTAACATGGTTTTGGCAGTAGTCATGGCTGTAGCATCTTTGACAGCGAAAGCCTCGAACCATTTACTAAAAGCACAGATGACAACTAATACATACTTCATATTATTGCACCGTTCCATTTCAATAAAATCCAAGTGAATTACTTCGATGGGGACAGAGGGTGGCCCAAAACTTCCCCTTAGAGTTGCTGTCCCCTTTCCCACATTATGTTGTAGGCCAATCATGCAGTCCTGAACATAGCGCTGGGCAATTTTCGAAATTTTGTCATTTGCCCAAACTTTCTCTAACATTTTCGTGACTTTCTGGGCACATATATGCGTAGGACCATGGGCCATGATGACCATCATCATTACATAAGCATCAGGGAGTAGCCATTTCCCTTCAACTATGTCCACCCAACACCCGTCATCATCGAGTTTCCCCAAACCTTCAGCCCACCTCTTGGATTCTTCTAACGTGGCATCGGCTTGGATATCCTGTACAGACCCAACACCCTCATCCATTGCATAGGCATTTACAGTCTCCCTTGAAACATATATCTCCGTAAAGAGATCGGTAGCAGTTTGTCTAGCTATCTGTACAGCAAAAGCATTCCCTTTTCCTATGTCATCTGTAATCTTTCGATGCGCTGCACATTTCATAACGGCTAACTGAGTAGGGAGCGCAAGCGCTGAGAGTAGTTGTAATATTAGGGAGCCATGTGGGATCTTAGTGCCATGTGAAGTTAAGAACCCTCTCTCTGACCAAAGTCTCCCAAAGTTGTGAACCACCCCAAAGGCATACTATCAGTATATATGTTTACTGTAAGCCCTTCGGAAAGTTCACAAGCTCGGGTCAATGCTATAATCTCTGCGGCCAGTGCAGAGTTATGCATGATTCTCTTGGTTTCCACGACCATGCTTAATGTGGTAATTGCATAAGCAGCTGTGGATGTACCATCCGGGAGTTTGAAGCAGGAGCCATCACAAAACAACTCTCCTTGTGGATTATTCAAAGGAGTGTCTTTCAAATCAATTCTACCTTTGTCTCTTGTTCAGTAGTATACAGTCATGCGACTCTTCATTGCCACAAGTAGTACCTTGCAGGAAAGGTAGGAGTTCAGACGGATTAAGAACACAACACCTCTTAGGAGCAAACAAGATCAATTCCTATCTCATCAACCGTGCGGAAGTGAGGTGATGCGTTTGGGTTCGGTTCAGTAGAACATCTACAAGCGAGGCACCATCAGGGTTAGATCATGGCCTAGGACCATTCCCTCACTCTGTTTTACAGAGCCAGCAGCAGCGACAGCTCGCAAACATCTTGGCAAAGCACATGCTACAGGATCAAGGGCGGAAGAAAAGTAACCGCACGGCCTATTCTTCCCTCCATGGTCCTGCGTTAATACAGCCAAAGCACATCTATCACATTCATGCACAAACAACACAAAGGCCTTTTCATAGTTTGGTGTGCCCAAAACTGGTGCTGAGCATAATGCAGTCTTGAGCAAGTCAAACGATTTCTGGTGTTCCGCGTTCCATGGCAATGGCGAAGAAATGCCCTTCTTTGTCAAAGCCAACATCGGTTTGATCACTAGTGAAAAATTTGGGATCCACAACCTACAGTAAGAAGCCATACCTATCAAGGCTCTAACCTCCTTCTGTGTATTTGGGACAGACATGCCAGAAATGTGTTTTATGCGTGCAGGTGTCAATCTTCTTCCCTCCTTTGACAGGAGATAGCCTAAATAGGCAACCTCCTGGCAACAATATTGAAACTTTTTAAGCAAAGCTTTGTGACCATGTTTGACTAGATGTATAAGCAACAACACAGTGCCCTCCTTGTAGGCACTTTGAGAGTCTGCAGCTAAAAGCAAGTCATCAACATACTGAAGCAATGTACAAGTAGAGGGCAATTCAAGAGTATCAAGCTGTTCTTTCAAAGCCCTACTGTAGATGCTAGGACTCTCTGTGTAACCTTGAGGTGCACGAGTAAATGTGAACGAGCGTCCCCCTAAGGTGAATGCAAACAAGTATCTACTATCCTTGTGTATAGAAATACTAAAGAAAGCATTCTTCAGGTCCACAACTCTAAAGTAAGTAGCTGTAGCTGGAATCATGGTCAATATTGTCGTCACATCAGGCACAATTGGAAATTGTGGAGTGACAACTTTATTAATGGCACGTAGCTAAATTATGAAACGGAATGGAATTGCATTATCGCCTTTCTTGTACACGGGTAAAATCAGACTATTGCACAAACTTCCTGAAATTTCCTCGATCACCCCGCGATGCACAAAATCGGAAACAATGCATTTCAAAGCTTGCTCGCCCTCAACTGAAATCTTATACTGGGCAATGCGTGGCAGCTCAATGCCATGTTTCAAGACTATCTTAACAGGCTCACTCTTCAAAACACTGACATCATTGTCGTCAACAGCCCATAAGCACTGTGGTACATCACTGAATTCTGGCGGCAAAGGTCAAGTTAAGAATTGAGAGACAGAAAGTTGCTGTGGTGAAATCGTCAAGCGCACTCCACCGGAAGAACAATAAATTATTGCATTTAATTCTTTCAATAGATTTAAACCCAGCAAATTCTCTCCACAATTTGAAGTCAAAAGGAATGGACAGTGGTCCGTAAAGGGACCCAAAGAAATAGGTACCGGAGAAGAAACTGGACAAACAACTGGTGTGCCAGAAAACCCTACAGAAACATTAGTTTGTCCTGACAGTGGAATGTTTGGAACCTGTGAATGATCAATGGAACACTTCTGTGCTCCAGTATCTATCAAAAACTGATGTTTCCTATTTCCTACTACCATTTCAACGTAGGGACCTTTCTGATGGATGGAAATAGGTGTAGGTTCCACCCCTGATTCGGGCAATCCTAACGAAACAGAATATCATCAAAAAGAAGCTCTTCAGATAGATATGCAGCAGAAGGATGATCAAATATGTTCCTAGTATCCACACTCGGAGTCTGATTATCCTGTGAAAAAGGTTGCTGAGGATCCTGGGCAAACTGACCTCTACCAGGGCCCCCTAAACCCGGTGACATCTGGATCGTCTACCCATATTCCCAAATGTGTTATTTGACCTATGTCGAAGGACGGGGCATTGTGCACGCCAATGACCCTCTTGTCGACAATAGGCACACTGGTTAATGTTCACAGGACCCAAGGGCACATTCCCTTGGGAACATACTGACCTCTAATCTGCGAACTACCCCCTCTGGGGCATTTAACAATTTGCTGTAATAATACTTTAGTATTTAAATCACCTTTTCGCTTTTCAACTCTATCTTTTTCATTGTTGACACGATTTCCGTAGCACTGAGCCATGTGCAGTACTTCTGATTGGGACTTCGCCTGCCAAGCGCTCTCAGAAGACATAATTTGTGACTGAATGTCAGGCAGTAATCCACGCACAAATTTGTCCACAAATAATCTTTTCCCAGACTCTGTGCCTAAGTCTTGTCTGCTGAAATCTGAGAATACCTTTTCGAACCGATTAAAGAACTTGGTAGCACCCTCAGACTTCCCTTGGACACAGGCCGTAAGTTTGTCCCAAATAATTCTTTTCTCAGGATCAGGAATTATGGTTTTCAATTTTGCAATAATTCTATCAGGCAAAGTTAGTATCACCTGGGGTGGTCTTTCACCAGCTGGCCTTTCTCCATCGAGTCTGGTTATATTAGCCCATGTATCTCCCAACCCTGGTACGTCATCTATAGTCCTAACTCGTTTCCACAACTCTACGGGCAGGAGTACAGGAAATAACAAATCAATATCACCTAGGGTGAATAGTGAGGACTGCAAGACAGACTCTATTTCTTTATAGAATCCTCTTGGATTTTTCCTAATATCAGGGATAGATTGTCTAATAGTATTCACTTCCTGCCTTGAGAACGGGAGGTGAACAAACTGTGATACATAATGCGCAGGAATGTTCACAGCAACAGCATTTGTTGAGGGATCAGCCGCAATCTCAACCTTCGGGACAAATGTCGGAGGAACCTCTCTCATAGGCATCTGAGAAGTAGGCAACTCTGAACGCTTACTAAGCAACAGAGCTAAATCGAGCGCTAAAGCAGTCGAAGAAGTGTCAAGTGAAAAAGCTCTCTTATAAATAGATCAATAGTGATAGTTATCAATAACTCTGTGGGACAACTAATTTTTCTCTTTACACAATCATCCTGTAGATACTCTATCATTACCTGTATCACTTTCCTCTGCATTTCTGGCGTATACTGACTGTATGTGTCATATACCTCAACTGGAGTTATCGACATATCTGGAATCCATCCAAGCGCGCCTTTCGTACAAATTCGTGCTTCCTCAGATATCGATTTTCGACAAGGAAGGAACCGTTTCTGTACATACATACTTTCCCCCTCATCATCCTCATTCTGTAACCTTTCCAACTCCTTTCCATACTCAAATAACCTCTCGACATGCTCATTAACTTTCTCCACAGTGTCTCTTGAAAACGCTAAAGTGTTTAGATCCCTTAACCCTTGCGGGAGATCTGTATTATTTAATTTGCCCCACATTACACATAAATGAATCCCTAAACCTTCAATAAAAACATTTTTCTCAGGAAAATTATCCATATTAAAAAGTGTGGCAAAAACATTAGCTTGATCATCTCTCTCCATACAATGCTTAGCTCATGCAATCAAATCATATTTCTTCTCTGGTGGTACAGTATTGCGAGTGACAACCCTTGACCCCGCACCCTGATCGACTACAAGCGGCACAAGACCACTTGGAAGAGGGGGAGCAGGCAAATTCAATGGAGGTACTGTTACAGGTGCAATAGGAAGGGGTGGAGGAATAGGTGGAGGAACAGTAACTGGAGGAAGAGGAACATTAGGAGGAGCAGGAACAACAGGAACAACAACAGGAAGAGCAGGAATAACAGGAGGAAGAGGCAAAGCAGCAGGAAGAGGAACATACGGAGGTGGCGCAGAGGCACCAGGCCTTCGTTCATTTGTCGATAAATTCGTCAGAAACATGAAGGTCTTTAGAAGGATAGATTTTCTGAATTCCAAGTGAGAAAGTCCTATCCACATTCCTAGTTGACTCAGAATGTTGATCTTGGTCATACAATAATGCTTTTTCGGCGTTCGTTTTATGACGGCGCGCATGTTTTTCCCTACTCTTAAATTGCTGCAACGCTTCTTTTTCCAATTCTGCAAAACATCGAATGCTGCAGGTCTAGCCTTTTTCTTTAATAGAATCGACTCTAAATACTCAATACGAGGGATTTCAAAACTACCATTGATTGGCCACTGTAGTTCAGAGGCATGCCTGGTTTGTCTGTGCCAAATATCATTAAACACTATACTTCCAATGCCATGCTTACAGTACATAGTACACACCGGCGACCCCTCCTGTGGTGCTGGACAGCTAAATTCCAAAGATTGTCTATCGCTGCGGAATAACGCCCTGAAGCAGGTAGACAATTTCCCAGGCATATCAAATTATTGGTCTTACCTGGTCAATAATTGTGTCTGCAGATACAATATGCCAAAATCAAATTATCAGGATATTTAAGAATCAGGTCACGACTCACCTGATCAGTCCTAAGGAGGTCCGATCGGATTACAAAGAATCTTACCTACTAATCTTACCTCGTGTTTGGTGATTTCGGTAAATCTGCCCGCCTTGATAAGTGGACCCTTGTCAAGATGCCGTCTCGGACCACAAGCTAATCGTCCAGGGATCGGGTCGTGCAGCACTGCTGAGGTGTCACGTCTCGTTCAGAAGGGGCCCCTTATTTTGTCACACTGTCCGATCCCAGTCCGATAGCGAGGGTCAACCTTCGATAATCCGGCATCAATCTTGAGGGTCCCTATTCGGACGCCAACTGTGAAAACAAAATCAAAATATCGAGGCTGAGTACCCCAAAAGGAAATACACCGAACACGGGTTACAAAGGAACATACAAAGATTTTTATTTTATACTGAACAGTTTTCCAAGAAAAGTAACAGATAGCTATCGGCCCTCAGTACAACACAATGAACTCCAGCGTGGTTCAGTGTGTTCAGTGAGAGACTCTGTACATTAGAATTCGTTGCTCTTTTATACCATTTGCGTACATGATGTCCAACCCTACTTCGGGTTAATATTGCTCTAATACATTACTGATCTAGGGTTCATGCCGAGTTAGCATATCCACATGCAACTAATTTACCTTTAATACATACGTTAACAAGCCTACACGGCAACTGTGTATTTTGGGATTTCTCATACAGGTCTTCTCAAACATTAATACAATGTAGTTAAACAAGTGTTCTCAGTTCAGTATTTGAATACATTGTTCTTAACATATGCTCGCGGATTAGTTTCATTGGCGCGAGTAATCCTTTACACACAGGTCAGCGAAGGACAAGTTCTCAGTTCACGACCCCAACAAGTGGCCTGCAGCCAAGTTACATATTAATTACACACAGAGGTCAAGACGGCCATGTTGTATTTCAGGATGACATCGTCCACCATTTTAACTCACAGGGTGACTTTACAGAGAGAACCTAAAATGGCGGATTGACCTAAAAAGGCAACTTACATTGATTCTAAGGTCAGGACCTTGCAACACGGATTTCTTCGCAAGTGGCTTATAAGCAGCTTGGCATAGGCCAATATACACATATTCGTTGCAATAGCAGGCACGATATAATTTCCCATTTGACAACGCCCGGTGTGCAGCTGGGCTGGGCTCAGTTTGAGGAGGAACGGAAGCGCTGCCGGCTCGCTCCGTGATCCTGCGAGGAGGTGGCTGCCAAACAAAGGAACAGCTAAGGCCCTGAGGCGGCCAGATGCGTGGGGGAGCAGCGGCCGCCGCATAATAGAAGCAGCGTCGGCCGCGTGTGGGGAAGGCAGCAGTCGCCACACAAAGGAGGTGGGCAGAGCCCATCTCAGTTT
The DNA here is from genome assembly GCF_040938575.1 of Ambystoma mexicanum. Taxonomy (NCBI): domain Eukaryota; kingdom Metazoa; phylum Chordata; class Amphibia; order Caudata; family Ambystomatidae; genus Ambystoma; species Ambystoma mexicanum. The sequence continues at coordinate 639,827,831 of NC_090925.1, forward strand.
GGGCTCGCAGCGCCGTAAGTGCGGGGCGCGGAGGACCGCTGGCATCCCCCTGTGAGGTTACAGGGAGGGACAGCGGGTCCTCGCGCGCCCACACCGGCAAGGAAAAAATAAATAAATACATAAAGGAGGACAGCGGAGGATTCTCCTCTTCGGTGCCTGAACGAGGGCCTGTGAGGCCCAGACAGAACAGGGCGTGGCTATCCGACATCCGGGCCCACGTCAATGATTCTTGTAAATGCAACAAAAGAAGGTGGGCATGGCCCACGAATAACGGGCCGCGGCGGTGTGATACAAAGTCAATTCGGCCGCAGCAAAGAAGGGCGGGCATGGCCCACGAACACCGGTCCTGCCAAAAAAAAAATGTCTGAAAAAAATAGCACAATTTGAGAAAAAAAACAACCAAAAAAAGTGAGTGAGAGACGAAAGAGAGACACTGTGGCCCTCAGCGCCCTGAAAAGAGGTGGGGCATGGCCCATGCAGGACCCGGGTCGGCAGGTGAAAATAGGACAAAAGGAATTTTGCTCCAGAAAAAAGGGGCCGGCATGTCAAGATCAGGGCTTGCAGTCAGCACTGTGCCAGCAGAGCAGGGAGCGATGCGGTGCTGGCAGCCCTGCCCACAAATTGGCCTGGGTACTCCATTGCCCTGAAAACTCAATGTTCAGGAACATAAATGGGGCGATCAACCCACCAGTCTGCCCTGAAGGCTCCTCGGGGGAACCCTCACAGTGTTTGTCTTTCCTTCACCAAGAGTATCCATCCATCCCCAGATGGGTAGCAGCTCCATAAGGAATGCTTGTGCGCCCTCACTGACGTCCCGATTGGCATCCAGTTGTCCCTGGACGGGTAGCGGCTCCATGTTTGTTTGTTTTGTTTGTTTTATTATTTGTAATGCGCGAGCATACACTCAGGTAACAGTGCGCAACATTTACATGAAATTGCGAAGCTTAGTTACAACAACAAAAATATATACATACACACAGTAAAAGTAATATCAGGATTATATACATATATACAAATAGGCAGCAATAAGTACAGGCAATAGGCAGTACAATATGTACAGATGGCCGGAGTATGAAAGACTAAGAGCCTGGATGTGTTTGGAGGCCTAAGTTTTCAACCATAAAACGACCTTAGAACGGAAGTTCTGATAGGGCAGGTCCATTCTGAGAGTTGGCGCTAGAGAGTTCCACAGTTTAGCTGCTTTCACTGGGAAGCTGTCACCCCCTATAGTGGAACGTTTGAAGTTGGGGACAGAAAAGCAGTCTTTATAGGCTGTTCTTGTGGGTCTCAGGAAGGTCTGTCTATGAAATCTGTCGATCAAATAGATTGGGGCAGCGTTATTGAGGGATTTGTGAGTGAGTGAGGCAGTTTTTAGGAGAATTTTGTCTTTGATAGAGAGCTAATTATTCTGTTGGCAGTATACTGTAATACGCTCTCTTCTGGAGATGCCCAATGCCGCTCTGAGAGTGTTATTCTGGAGAGTTTGAAGTTTTCTGGTGGTGGCTTTAGAAGACCCAAGATAGAGAGCGTTACAGTAGTCCAGGCGGGACAGTATGAGGGCTCTAGCGAGTGTCAAGCAGCTAGTGTCGGATAGAAAGGGTTTGGCTGCACGGATCAGTTTACACGTGTAAGCCGAGGAAGAGGCTAAGGAGTTCACTTGTCTGTTGAAGGAGAAGATAGAGTCCAAGTAAAAGCCTAGTGTTTTAACCTCTTGTCCTACTTTGATGCTATTGCCATCGATCATGAAAGAACAATAAGCAGGGCCTAATTTCTTTAAGATAGTAGTAGTACCTAGAATGATAAGTTCAGTTTTATCATCATTCAGGCATAGTCCATGTGTGGCCATCCATGCCTGGATGATGATGTACACTCTATTCACCAAGGCCAAATCCTTCCCATAATCTCCAGAAAGCGGAAGGAGGATCTGGGTATCATCTGCGTAGTTTGTGTAGGTGATACCGAGATGATCCAAATCATCGAAAAGGGGCTTAGTAAATATATTGTACAATGTGGGGGAGACACAAGTGCCCTGTGGCACACCACAGGTGATAGGTATGGGGTCTGCTGCAGCTGTAGGTGAAAAAACCCTCATGGTTCTGCCGTTGAGGAATGATCTAATCCATGTGATGGCCTCAATGAAAAAATGGGCTGATGTGTGGAGGTGTGTGCATAGGACAGAGTGATCGACCAGGTTGTATGCTGCAGAGAGGTCTAGGAGGAGGAGTAAGGCGGCTTGGCCATTATCTCTAAGCTTGTCGATCTGTGCTTTAAGGTCAATGAGGGCAGTCTCAGTCCCATGTTGAGGACGGAAGCCTGATTGTCTAGCTCCTAGTAGGTGATGTTCTTCCAAGTACTTCTGTATTTGTACGTATGCAACCTTATCCAATATTTTTAGAAGGAATGGTACGGTCGTTATGGGTCTATAGTTTGTAGGCGTGGCTGGGTCGAGTGTGGTTTTTTTTAGTAGTGGAAGTACCCAAGTTGGTGGGGATAGCACCGGTGGAGAAGGAGGCGTTGATTAATTTCGTGATGAAAGGGGCGAGGTCACGGGCGGCATCTTAAATGAGCTGTGCAGGGCACAGATCGCCCTGACAGTTGGAAGGTTTCAGTGACAGAATTATTTTTGCTACTTCAAGTGTGGTGACTTTAGAGAAATTGAAACGGGTAGTTTCCCTTAAAGTAAGCTTCTCAGGTAGTTTGGAAGGGAGAGGGTCATTCAGGGAGGCTTTTTTGCGTGAAATTTTGTTTTGTAGAGTAGCAATCCTGTTGGCTAAGGCATTTTGGATTTCTGAGCACCAATTTTTATCTTTGGTACAAGTATCTGGTGGTGCTATAGGGGTTTCTACTTCCTTAAGGATGGAAAATAATTCCTTCATGTTTGATTTTGCTTGGGATATACGGGAGTCGAAGGAGGTTCGTTTTGCAAGGTAGATTTCTTTTTTGTAAAAGGCAGCTAGTTTAGTAAGTTTGAGTTTATTAGCTGCTGAAGGGAGTTTTTTCCAAGTGGCTTCGCAGTTTCTTTTTAGCTGTCTTAGATTTTTGAGGAATGGTGTGTACCATTTGTTCAGATACGTTTTGGGCTTGCTTGGTCTGAGTTTGAGGGGGGCGATTAGATCCAATGAGGTGCACATGATTTTATTTTATTCTTCATCCAAAGTCTCTGGATCCAAGTTGTCAGGGAGTGTGTTGAGTGTGGGGGTTAGTTCGGGATAAGTCTCTCCAGTGATACTCTTCTTGTTTCTCGTGAGTGTGGGTGGGGCCCTGCTAATCGGCAGGGGTGGGGGTTGGATGGTGGAGAGCATGAATGATACCAAATGGGGGTCAGTCCAGGCTAATGGTGAGATGTCGGTGATGTTAGCTAGACAGTTATAGTCAGCCACCCAATCAAGTATTCTGACTTTGGCATGTGTAGGTTCCATACGTCTTTGGGTAAATCCTAGTCCGGAGAGGGTATTAAGTGTAGTACTGGCAATTTGGTCATTCGGGTCATTGAAGCCCATATTGAAGTCCCCAAGGGTGAGTACTTGGGTAGAGCTTTTAAGCTTGCTGGATAATATAGTGTTAATGTCCTCATCAAAAGTGCCTATTGGGCCTGGAGGGCGATAGATCAGATGGATGTTGAGAGTTTGGGCATTGGTAAGAGGGACTTTGACAGAGAGTAGTTCGCAAGAGAGGACGTTGATAGTGGTTACAATTCTCATGGTAAGACTACATTTGTGTATAATAGCCGAGGAGTGCTCGTGCGACCTCAGTGACTTCCAGATTGGTCAGTTAAGCCGGGAGCCCAGCATCAGTGAGCGCAGGCCGCGGCACTCCGCGTAACCATCATGGGGCATGACGACAATGAAGGGGCTTATTGCCAGAATGTGCAGCTGAAGCCGTTGTATCCGTTTGATGTGGTGGGGGCTCCAGCCAGTCTGGGACCCAGGTGGACGACGTGGGTGGAAAACCTAGAACTGTATTTTGAAGCGATGGAGATCAAGGTCACAGTGTAACCATAGCTCACCTTATATTGAATATGCCTTACCTTGTCACTCGTAACCTACTTGCCTTATGTGTTGAACTTCTGTGCGAAACTTGCTTATATGCCATACTCGTATTTTCTCCTGCATAGTCAGACTGTAATTGCTACTGCTCCCTCTCTGAGCAAAACATGTCTGACATACTGTGCATTTTCATATTGTTTCCCGCGCCGTGAGCATTGACCGCAACATTACCATCACTGTTCTTAGTATTGAGCAGGGCACTTTGCCTTATTATACTAGATATACCTGTGAGCTCGAACGCTTGGCGACCTCCGCCATCAACCTGTAAGCAACCTGCATTAACCTCTGCCAGCATCTTCTGCCTCGGCACGCAAACATTCAAAATTTCAGAGTTTGTTTATGTCTATAACTTGCCTGAAACAAATGATTAATTGTACTGTGATATACTTACCTGTTGGTTGCACCTATCCAGAACTGTATGTTGTACCTATTCTGACCTTACATGCCTGCTCTTTAGTACAACCTGATTTAGGACTGTTGCTGACTGCCTATACTAACTGCCTATGCTAACTGCCCACTATCCTTAGTTTGGCTCATCTCTAGCTGCTGGATTGCGCATTCTAAGCAACCGTTGCATATCTTAGATAGTGTATAGCCATGTGTATATCACACTTAGCCTCTGCCTTGATCACAAATTGTATTATCAGATCATACCTGGCTGCATTAGTCTTCACTATAGTAGGTGCTCCTCGGTCACCCACGATGGACCCTCACCTCAATCCTAGAGTACCCCACTATCGTTTGTCCATGGCACTTAGCCTTTCGCCATCTGACCTTATACCACCCTCAAGGTTCCTACCTCCATGCCTACATACTGAATCTACCCCACTGCCTCTATCTCTAAAGACACCACTTTAGCAGCCAATTCATCAGTAAAGCCAGACGCCACTATCCGTGCACCCAAGCATAGCCCCACACAAGTGAATGGCAAATGGAATATCCCCTCATCCCAAATCAAAGGGGCCCTCATCAATGTTAGATCATTGCCGGGCCACGCTCTAGATATTGCTGACTATATAACTTCACAGCCATCACAGAGACATGGCTCCATGCTGCATCAGGACCAGCTCTTGCCCTTGCTATCCCTGACAACTACTCCATCACCCTGAGACTCCAACCTTTCCAAAGGAGGGGGCATCACATTTATCCATAAAACCTCCGTCGGCCTAAGAAGCATTAATAACCAAACCTTGCCTTCAGCAGAACTACTATCCATCAAACTACCTATCTCACCTTTACGCACTATTACTATCCATCTAATCGATCGACCACCAGGGCTGACTACTACTGGTGACTTTATCTTGGGTTTTCAAGACCCCAAAGTCATTAAAGCATGCACTCTTAAAGATACCATCACAGAATTAGGATTCACACACAGTATTACTGAACCAACACACATTAAAGGCAGAACCTTAGATTGGTTAGCTCACCTCAACTACAATATAGATATCCATTCTAACATGCCCTGTGCGTGGTCAGACCGCCACTTAATTTCATTTATCATAAAAGAAACCTCCTCACCTAACCAGCAAAAACAGGCACCAGCCATTGTCATGATGCCTACCTCCAAGGAGCCAGGTCCGACCCAGCAACCCCAGAGGCAGGCATCATTCCCCCCCAGGGAAGTGCCAGCGGGCCCAAGCTGGGGCCCTTTGGACACAGTCCTGGCGCCTTAGGCGCCAGGCTCATGTTGGACCCCTGTCCTGGCGCCTTAGGCGCCAGGCTCATAAAGCTAGACATGTGTTCAAGTGTTTTAATGTGCACTTACCTGATGCAGACCATGCTGCTACATCCAGGCCCTCTTGAGGCCTGAATGGAACTACTTTACCTGTGGGACTACTTTCCACCTGGGTGTGGTCGGGGAAGGATACATACCCGATCGGTGGAAGGATACATGCCTGGAACTTCTTCCAAAGCTATTTAAACCACGCCCGATCAGCAACTCACGCTTCGCGTTGTTCTGCTCCTCGCAGCTGGACGCTCACCGTGTCAGCTCCTGCATCTGGACTTCAGCCACGCCTGTCAGCATCCTGGGTCGCCTGCAAAAGGAGATAAGATAGAATTGGAGAGAAAGAAGACCTTACCTGCTAAAGCTGCATCACGGGGACATCACACCGACGATCCAGAAAGGGAAGACATCATTTTAAAAGCATTTCGCTTCGATCGCTGCAGCGCTGCATTTCACTCACCTTTCCTGGGCACCTCCATCTTCAGCAGCGATCATCCGGATCCGCACCCACTTCCCAGAGCCTAGAGAGAAAAGACAAGAAAACAAGGTGAGAGAAGGAAGGGAAATAGGAAAAGCTCACTTTCCTTCTAAGACTTATTTGTTGGGTCATTCCCATTTCATTTTGGGTCCTGCCGCTTCCTGGCATTCCGGACCCCGGCCCCAATGGGGAAAAAAGACAAAGACATTGAATGAGCGAATGCAAAGACATTACCTGAACGCTCACCCGGAACTTTCACTTCGGGTCGGCGCCATATCTCCGGCATTCCGAACCCCGGCCCCTAAGGGGAAAAAGACATAAGCATTAGCGCTTGCTGCAATAAGACAATGAACATTATTATTAAGCTTGAACTTTTGAACTTGCAACAGAACTCTTACAGCGCCTCACCTGAATAGTCAAGCTTATTTTGAACACCCATCAAACCTCAAACCAGTGAAGTAACTGGGTTTCAACGCGCCCCTGCATCAGAAGCAGGATGGAGAACTCATCCTTCCAGACCCTAAGGTGAGACTTCACGGGGAATCGTGGAAGGGTATCGAGGAGGGTTGGAAGGGAGTGGGAGGCTTGAGCATTATTCCGTCAGTAGGTAATACTCCCTTTTCACGCACAGGGGAATAATCCTGCGAGCCAGAAAAGCCAGAGTAGAGGGGCCCTTGCTGTCCATCATCAGAGACCTGCGCTTCACCATTGAAGAAGCATCAGCACTCGAAGCCAGACCTACGCCTCCGTGGGAATCAGGTGAGCGTGACAGCCATCGAGAAATTACTACCTTCTTTACAACCAATCACCAACCCCACCGTGACTCTCTCAGATCATACGGCCTTAGTCGGCCTCTACAATCATACTATCCTGAAGGCCATCAACACGTTAGCACCACTTAATCTATGTAAATCCAAACCTCGTGCACACCTTAATACATGGTAAACCCCACACCTCAAATCCTTAAGGAAATTGAAAAGAAATGCAGAGACCCTGTGGAAAAGCACCCCGTCCTCAGCCAATAAGTACACATTTTCACTAGCTTCCATTAACTATAAAGAAGCTATCGTCCAAGCTACAAAAAGACAGTTATAATGACCGCATAACCAAAGGCAAGTCCAGTACTAAGGAACTCTTTAACATCCTAAAAGAATAAGAATCGCCTGTCCCACCACCTGATACTTGCAACAAAAACACTCTGTGGTGCACTAACATCCAGAACGCGGTGCAAGATAAAATTACCATGCTTCAAAACAAAATAGAAACTAAAAAATTCATATCACCAACTCTGATCCCAATCCTAACCCTCCTGCTCCTACCAGCAATACACATACTCAATTTAACTTCACTCCCCTCTCCATCAAAGAGGTTGAAACCATCATTATGAAAGTAAAACCGTCAAATTGCCAGGGAGATGCATGTCCTGCTCCTATTGTCAAGGAGGCTGTGAAGGAACTTGCCCCATTCATCACCTGCTTTATTAATGCTTTATTCAAATCTAGCACAGTACCCAATAATCTAAAAGACACTTGGGTACTTCCACTTCTTAAAAAAACCCTCATTAGACCCGAACAATCCATCAAACTATAGACCTATTACGACGGTGCCATTCCTTCTGAAAATCGTGGACCGAGCAGCCTATCTGCAGATACAGCAATACCTTGAATAGAATAACTTGATGGGTCTTAGACATTCAGGTTTCAGACCCAGACATGGGACTGAAACAGTGCTGATAGACCTTAAGATACAAATCCAAATCCTTAAAGACAAAGGTAAATTGGCACTGCTTCTCCTTCTCGATTTATCAGCGGCATTTGATTTAGTGAACCATGAAATCCTATGCCAACATCTAACATCTGCGGCGCATTTCTCGGATCAAGCAAATGCTTGGATCCGCTCTTTCCTCAACAATAGATCAATGAGGGTCTTTGCGCCCTCAGCCTTTGCAGAACCCACACCGGTCACCTGCTGGGTCCCCCAAGGGTCCTGTGTGTCGCCTATTCTCTATAATGTATTCACCAAGCTACTATTTGATGATCTTGACTATTTGGGTGTTACCTACACAAATTACGCGGATGACACCAAAATACTTATTCCTATCACCAGTGACTACATTACAGACAGTAATACTCTACATGACATATACCTAATCATACAAGCATGGATGGCGCAGCACAGGCTCTGTCTCAATGATGAGAAGACAGAGCTGCTCCTATTAGGATCACCTGCTAACCTGAACAAACTTGATTAATTTTTCATCTCCTTCAATATTGATAGTATTATAATCAAAGTTTGTAAGGTTGTAAAATCCTTAGGCATATACATTGACTCCACCTTATCCTTAACTAAACAGACAAATGCCATGGCATCCTCCTCGGCCTACATGTGCAAACTTATCACTGCATGCAGACCTTTCTTGACACCGTTTAACTGTATCACAATAGCAAGAGCCTTAGTCCTCTCTAAATTGGACTATTGTAATTCACTCTATTTAGGTACCAAACAACGGAACCTCAATAAGATGCAAATTATTCAAAATAACGCCACTAGGGCAGCTTTGAATTTCCCAAAGAAACAACAAATCTCTGAAACTAGACATACCGTAAACTGGCTAAACATCAGGCAAAGAATTGCACTTAAAACACTATCCCTCACCCATAAGTGCTTATCTAACCGGTTCTAAGTGATCCGACTGCGGCTAATTTTGCTGCGGCCGGAATGTTCGCATGAGAAAGGTGCAAACCACCAAAATCTGCACCTTTTTTATCTATTACCATTAACAGTTTGGTAGGTGCAAAATTTGCCAATGCAAGTAAGCAGTTGCATACATAGGAAAGCGGGTAAATCATAGTTGCCTGTACAATTAGGAGGTACCATGCAGAAAAGCAAACAGAGAAAGGAGGTGGCCTGTTAATGTGTTACCATCATTAGCTAGGCAACATGCCGTAGCGAATGAGGTGCAAAGATAAGATCAAAAAGGTAGTCACAAATAAATATGCATTGAGCGATGCATAGGTATGCAGCAGAAAGCAGTGCTGAGATACAATAGGTACATTCTGCAGGCAAAGATCAGAATCATTGGACTAGGTTTATTCTTGAGACACTAGCCATACTTTGAGTTTTCTTTGGAAGTACCAATATGCAGGCTCAGTTCTGAGCATTCCACAATTTAGAGGCTAGTACTGGAAAGCTCTTGCCCCCAGATATTTCCAATTTATATCTAGGTATTAAGAATTGGTTTCTGTGGGAGGATCTGGTAGGTCTGTCAGATGAGTTTTTCGTGAACTTGCAGTTTAGGTATTTTGGAGCTTTATCTGCAAGGCACTTATGGGTAAGAGATAGTGTTTTGTAGAAGATTCTGCTCCTCAGTGGGAGCCACTGGACCTCTTGTCTTGTGGCTGTGATGTGGTTGGACTTAGGTATATTGAGGATATTGTTCTGTAATACCTGAAGTTTATTTTGGTTGCATAGACTAGTGTCATTGTATAAGGCATTGCAGCAATCGAATTTTGATAGAATAAGTGTTCTGGCTAATGTGATGCAGCTGTCAGGAGATAGGAATGGCCTGCAGGCAGTTATGAGTTTAGCTGTATAAGTCTCAGATTTGGAGGACTCTATTCCCAGAATCACCGCCTCCTCCTCCTCCTCACCTGAATCTGGTCCTTCTGAGGAGCTCTCCATGGATATCGTCCTTCTTTCTCTACAGGTGCTGTTCAGCCTTTTTTTGCAGAGTTTAGGACGGACTCTTCTGGAGGCCATCTTGCCAGTTAGCTACATGCTTGGCAGTGGGACCCTCAGGGAGTCCGCTCCCAATTCCAGGGAAAAAGCGTAGCTGAAAAAACCCTGGTAGGATGTTTCTCTGTAGCACCGTGGATCGCAAAGTAGGAGGTGACTACAATTCCCAGAAGTCTCTTCCGGCGACTTGGATAGTGCGGGATCCAGGAATCCGAGTAGGACGAGCGTTCCAAATAAACTCCGAAAGGAAAGCAACAACAAAGGAGGAACGGAGTTAGCCAACAGGTAAGCAAACAGAGAGGAGACCAAGCAATGCAGGAAAGGGGGAACGTAGTCGGGAGGCAGGCAGAAGTAGGAGAAGGCAGCAGGCGGGAGGCACAAGGAATGAAAGCTGGAATCGGTATGAGGGAAGGGAGGAGGGATAACTGCAGCGGAATACTCACAAAGAAGCACGAAGGAAAGTAACACAGCGTCTTCACCCGAAGCAGAAGCAAGGGTTGGAACGCATCAGCGTTACTGACGGACGCGTACATGTACGTGTCGATCCCCTGGAGGCGTGGTGAGCGATCCGAACACTAGACCGCTGCAGTCCGTTCCCATTAACGCTTCCTCCATAGCATCCACATTTTCCATGTGGCATTGATATGTTTGGTTAGGGCCATGTTGGAGTCCAGGTAGATCCCAAGTGTTTTAACTTCTTTTGCTACTTGGATGGTGTTTTTGTCTATGATGAAGGACTGGAATTGATTAGACAGTTTATTTAATTGGTTCTGAGAGCCAATCAATAACAACTCTGTTTTGTCGTCATTCAAGCAGAGACCATCAATGGCCACCCAGGCCTGAATGACTTGATAGATTTTGTTCAAGAGTTTAGAATCCGTGTTGCAGGAACCTGAGAGGGGATGAGTATTTGGGTGTCATCTGCATAGTTAGAGTAGGTGACACCCAAGTTGTCTAAGTGATCAAATAGGGGCTTTGTAAAGATATTGTACAAAGTGGGAGGGACGTACAAACCTTGGGGCACTCCGCATAAGACTGGAGCCAGGTCGGCAGTAGCTGTAGGTGAGAATACTCTCATAGTCCTGTTAGAGAGGAAAGATTTTATCCAAGTGGTAGCTTTGGCTGAGAAATGAGCAGCTGACGTTAGGTGTTTGCATAAGACATTATGATTGACCAGGTTGAAGGCCACAGAAAGGTCTAACAAGAGGAGGAGTGCTATGTTCCCTTTGTCCATTAACTCGTCTTTTTGTGTTTTGAGGTCAATGAGAGCCGTTTCTGTGCCATGACCTGGTCTGAAGCCTGACTGGTGATGTCCGAGGAGGTTGTTTCTTTCGAGATGGCTTTGTATTTGGAGGTACGCAGTCCTGTTCAAGATTTTGAGAAGGAAAGGTACCGTAGTTATAGGCCGATAATTGGTTGGTATGTTGGAGTCTAGTGAGGGTTTCTTTAGGAGTGGGGGGACCCACGCGTTTTTGAGATTGGTAGGTACTGTGCTAGTTTCAATAGAAGAATTTATAAAGGATGTGATGAAGGGTCCGATGTCTGCTACCACCTCTTTGATAAGAATGGCCGGGGATCTATCGCCCTGACATTTTGAGGGTGTAAGGCTTTCAATTATTTTTCATCAGTTCCGTTACCGAGACTGGGGCAAACTGAAATGGGATTGACTGGTTCGGCCGGACATTGGCATGGTTGAACTTTACGGTTTCCCTAGAGAGGGTGAGCTTTTTAGCGTCCATTTTGGATTGAAGTGTAGCTATTTTATCCAACAGTGCTTTTCGGATGTTAGAACACCATATGGAGTCTTTGGTGCATTGTTCAGCGGGAGTAACAGGGGATTCAAGTTCTCTAAGGATAGAGAAGAGTTCTTTTGTCCCTGATTTCGCATTGATAATTCTCTCATTGTAGGTTTCACGTTTCGTTAGGTGGATGCCATTATTGTAGTTGTATGATGCTAATGCAAATTTCTCTTTATTAAGAGGGGATGGGTTTTTTTCCCAAGCCCCTTCGGCTGCTCTTTTGGTGCTTCGTAAGCTTTTTAGGCTTATGGTGTACCAGGTGTTGAGGTGAGCTGATTGTTTAGCATTTTGCATTTTTAGAGGTGCTACTTTGTCTGTAGCCAGTGAGAGTGTTTGGTTGTATAGGTCTACCAACTCTTCAGGGTTTAGGTTGTTGTAGTTATGTGGGCTAATGATGGGGTTAAGTAAAGGAAGCATCTTTTCTGCTGTAATGTTCTTTTTGTTTTGTGTAAGGGTAGGAGGGGCCATAATAGGGCTGGAATGTGGCATGGGTAGATCTTGCATAGTGAAGATGATCACATGGTGGTCGGACCAAGCGCATGGTCTGTTTGAGAGGACCTGGATGTCACAGTTTAGATCCACAATCCAATCAAGGGTTCTGCCTTTGTTGTGCGTAGGGCTGGTGATCCGATTCATGAACCCTAATTCCGATATAGTATTGGTTAGAGCTAAGGCGTTGTTGTCTTTGAGGTCATTGAGGCCCAGGTTAACGTCGCCAAGAAGGATGATCTTGGACCCTGGTTTCACATTGTTAGTGAGTAGAAGGGTAATCTCTTCATCAAACAAATGCCAGGGGGTCTGTACAAGCTGTGTACTGTCAGAGTGGAATTAGCTGCAAGGGGTATTTTAACTGTGAGGAGGTCTCCTGAAGTGAGGGAGTGGTGGATAGGTATTTCTCTTACGCCCAGAAGTTTTTTGGCAATGATTGCTACTCCGCCTCCTCTCGCATTTTCCCTGTCTGATCTGAGGATCATATAGTTGTCTGGAATGGCCAGCAAAAGAGCTGGACTAGCTACAGCATGCAGCCACGTTTCAGAGACGGCTAGGAGGTCAAGGATATTGGTCTGGATAAGGTCCACAATATCCAGTGCATGAGCTATAAGCGATCTCGCATTGATAAGGGCACACTTGAAGGGAGGTGGTCTGGGTTGTGGTGACGTTGAATTGGACTTGACAGGGCTAAGTTGGTGAGGAACAGGCATAGGGCGTGGTATTTTGTGGGGCTGCATGTCCCTATCGTGTTTGCCTTTGGTTAACTTAGGTTTGCAGTGTTTCTTATGATTCCCAGGGTAGAATGTGTTATGAGTGGGATTATTGGCTGGATTGTCTGGGGTACTAGTTCCTCTAGATCTGAGTTTGAGGTTTCTTATGCCAGGTGGACAAGGGATGTTTGGAGTGGGCCTGGTGACACATTTAGTTATCCATTGGATAGGGGTAGGAGTTGCGCTAGTAACTGCAACAGACTCTGGTGTATGAGAGGTGTCATTGGACTGTTGAAGTTTAGGTAGGAAGACCGTCAGTGGTACTGTGTAGTTAGGGGGAAGCGGTGTATTCGTACTCAAGGTGAATCTGGTGGATCCCAGTTTGTCCTGTGCAGGGAGGATCATGTTGGTGCTAGGTAGATTGGTCGGGGAGCCTAGTTGTATAGTGGGTAACAGAAATGGCAGAGTCAATAGTTACTGTGATCGGGTCGTTCGTGGTAAGGCAACAGTGATAATACCAGTGGAGCTGCTGTAAGTATATCCTTGGTAAGCTTTTGTAATTTATCCTTGGTTCCGATGGGTCTTTTTTTCACCTTGTTTGTTTGTTTGTGCATTTATATAGCGCTACGAACCCTCAGGTATCTGAGCGCTGCTTATTTCCCACGGTGTGTGGTGCTCATTTATCGACCTCGGAAGGATGAAAGGCTGAGTTTGGCCCTGCCGGGATTCGAACCTGCATCAGCTGGCTCTGCACTGTCAAAGCGAGCGCTCTACTAGCTGTGCTATCTGACCTTGTGTTCAATGGCCCTGGCTCCATTTCTCAATACAATCCAGTGCTTAAATCCCTTATGCTTCCCACTGCTATCGTTGAACACCAGTGGAAATGCCTTCACTAATCCTTCTTTAGAGAATAGCTCTTGGGTTATGATACTCGGTATTGAGTTGTAGAGGGGCAAGTGGATGCATTCACCCTAGTCAACACGCCCCCACCCCCTACTTGCAGAACCTCTCTAACTTCTTTTGTAATGGGTCCTTGTTTCCAATAGGTCTTTTTCTCACCTTGTGTACAACGGCCCTGGCTCCCTGTCTCAATACAATCCGGTGCTTAAATCCCTTAAGCTTTCAAATGCTATCGTGGCACACCCGTGGAAATGTCTTCACTAATCCTTCTTTAGAGGATAGCTCTTGGGTTATGACACTCAGTATTGAGTTGTAGAGGAGGAAGTGGATGCATTCACCCTAATCAACGCACCCTCACCCCCATCCTATTGAAATGACAGACGAGGAGTCACACTTTAAAACCCATGCACAAGGTTATGCGAAATAGGTTACTTGCAGAACTTCTCTAGCTCCTTTTGTAATGCATCCTCTGTTCTGATGGGTCTTTTTCTCACCTTGTGTACAATGGCCCTGGCTGCCTTTCTCAATACAATCTAGTGGTTTAATCCCTTAAACTTCCCAATGCTATCGTGGAACACCAGTCGAAATGTCTTCACTAATCCTTCTTTAGAGGATAGCTCTTGGGTTATGACACTCAGTATTGAGTTGTAGAGGAGTAAGTGGATGCATTCACCCTAGTCAATGCCCCCTCAACCCCACCCTATTGAAATGACAGACGAGGAGTCACACTTTGAAACCCATGCCCAAGGTTATGCGACATAGGTGTTGCGTAGTAATACGCCAGTGTACGCATGTGCGAGCGGGAACGAGGCTCGCGCATGCGCTGTAGAAAATAAATACGGCCCGCCGGCAGTTCGCGCCAGGCGACCTGAATGGCAACACGTCTCCGGCGTGTCTCCTTGTGGGAATGCGGAGCGCATGAACGCGTGACAGCGTGGGGCCCCCCAACACCCCCACGCCTCCCAACACTGGTGACGAGGACGGCGCGGGAGCAGTCCTCTGTTCGGACAACGTTCGAGGAGGCGAACGTTGCTCTGTGTCGACACGGACCTACGCGTGTGGCCGGCGGCCATTTAGGTCGCACGTGAAGTGCAGTGGTAGCGGCCCGTGAGGGTGCTCGTGTGCCACCTCCACTTTGCTTAGCCTAAACATCAATTTTTGGAACACCCACAGCCCTTGCAGCTGCAGGGCTGTGGCACATTAAGTAAGAAGAGAAGGGGTGCAGGGAGAAAGCACCACATCACAAGTGGACCCAGCAGACCAAATCACCCGCTGCATAAGGTGTCCAGCGGTCTCCTGTGAGTACCATACGCCAGGATGGGGGAGGAAGATGAACTAGAAGGCGCCATTGCCCCTATCCCACGCAGGATGAACAGTACACTAGCTCCCATGCCCGAATTTGACACCACTGGCCCTCCATCCAAGTTGGGACCAAAATGGCTCCTGTGGGTAAAAAGGCTAGAAATATTGTTCATGGCCTCGGGAGTCAGGGATTATGCAGGGAAGATCGCCATCATGGTGTACTCGGCAGGAGTGGAGGTCCACAAGATTTACGACTCTCTGAACATCCCAGTTGCCACATATGACGCAGTGAAACAAGCGCTCAGGGACTATTTTCTTCCCATGGCAAATGTAGACTTTGACAGGTTTGTCATGTTCGCGGAGAAGCAACGTGAAGACGAGTCACTGGACAAGTTTTGTGCGCGACTCCGTGATCTAGCGAGCTCCTGTAGATGGGGAAACGAAGAGGAGATGGTTCGAAAACAGTTGTTGCAAGGGTGTAGCTCCGGGAAACTGCAGAGACAGGTCTTGAGAGAACCTGGACTGACCCTGCAACAAATCTTGGACACGGGGAGAGCATATGAACTGGCCAATGCCAGGGGGCCGGAAATGGACGCGGCCACGCATGTGAAAAAGGAGGAAGAGGCTTTCGCAGTCGGACGCTCTGCAACAGGGAAGGCAAGATGGGTGCCAAGAAGTGGAGACAACCCCACAGTGAGTAGAAATGCTCCATCATGCCAGTACTGCGGGTATGACCTGCCTCACATGGGCGAGTGTCCCACCAAATCAAGAGTCTGTGGCCGGTGTGGCACAACGGGACATTATGCTAGGGTGTGCAGAGCAACGACACAAGTTGCGGCATCGAGAGGACCTGAGAGGGTTGTCAGAGGTAACTCTCGGAGAATAAGGGGAGTGTCGTCCGTCAAACAAGGCATGCAAGACTTAAACATCGCGGAAGAAGAGGAAGAAGAAGACAAAATCTTCTTTATTTCCAGCATCGCCAAGGGCCCAGGGAAAAGACGACAGCCCACGTGCACAGTAAACATTGGGGAAACACCCACGCCAGTCCTAATAGACACTGGAGCATCCGTCTGCGTGCTAGCGACTGAACACTACAATGCACTGCCTGGTCCACCAGGATTGGCAGAGTCCACGGCACGCATATACGCTTTTGGAGGACACACACCTCTCCCCATCCAAGGTGTGTTTGTAGCCCCAGTGACTCATGGACAGAACAAAATTAAAGCAAGATTCTTTGTCACAAGCGTGAGCCCGCACTCCCTTCTAAGTTGCGCTGCAGCTGAAGCGCTAAGCCTCGTGCACTTCTCATTTGCAGTCTACTGCGCTGACCTGGAGAGTCTACTACAATGGTTCAAGACCATCTTTAGAGGAATAGGAAGACTAAAAGCTGATCCGATACGTCTTCACATAGACGGGTCGGTGAGACCGACAGCGCTCAAACACCACCGCATCCCGTTCCATCTGAGAGCACAGGTGGAGAAAGAGTTGCAGTCCTTGGTTGACCGAGACATCATTGAAAGGGTAGAAGGGCCCACCCCGTGGGTCTCTCCAATTGTAGTGCCCCAAAGCCTAAACAGCCAGGCGCCGTACGTATCTGCGTAGACATGAGGCTACCCAATGTGGCAATCAAGAGGGAACGCCACATCACGCCCACCTTGGATGATATTGTTGGGGAACTCCAGGGAGCGAAAGTGTTCTCGAAACTGGACTTGAGATCTGGATATCACCAGTTAGAGCTACACCCCGAGTCAAGATACATTACGACCTTTACGACTCATGAGGGGTTATATCAATGCAAAAGGCTCAGTTTTGGGGTCTCATCTGCGGCAGAGGTCTTCCAAAATGCCATCAGAGGGGCCCTGTCAGGACTCAAGGGAGTGATCAACATGTCAGACGACATCCTAGTCTTTGCCAGATCGGAGGCTGAACATTTAAAGCGCCTAGAAAACACTCCTGAAAGGCTGCGCGCTCTCGGTCTAACACTACACAAAGAAAAGTGTGAGTTCCTGAAGGACAGATTGGAATTTTTTGGATTTGTTTTCCATGCTGGGGGTATCTCCCCCGATCCAGAAAAAGTGAAAGACATCCAAGAAGCCGCCCCACCGACGTCTCCAGCGGAAATCAGAAGTTTCCTGGGGATGGTAAATTATTGTGGTCGCTTCATCCGCGACCTAGCTTCGGTATCGGAACCCTTAAGAGCGCTCACCAGGAACGATGTTGCATGGACCTGGAGCGGAAAAGAGCAGAGGGCATTCGACGACATCAAGAACGCCCTATCAGGACAGGAGACCATGGCATATTTTAACCCGGACCGTGAGTCAGAAATTGTGGTCGACGCCAGCCCAGTAGGCCTGGGAGCGGTCCTCATACAGGCAGACAATCAAGGGACCATGAGACCCATTGCCTATGCAAGCAAGGCCCTCACCGAGACAGAGAGGAGATACTCCCAGATTGAGCGAGAAGCCTTGGCCATACTATGGGGGTGCAAGCACTTCCGGATTTACATTCTGGGGAAACCAGTCGTTGTAGTGACGGACCACAAACCACTCATCCCGATTTTATCGGGGACCTCGTCCAAACCACCACCTCGCATAGAAAGATGGATGCTTTCACTAATGGAATACGGTGTCAAACTACTGTATCGGCCAGGAACACTTAACCCTGCGGACTATCTGTCCCGCTGAAAGGGGCCCTAGGGGTCCCTCATGCTATGGAAACAAGGCAATGATCATACACGAAAAGATGCGCCAGACACGAGGTTTCAAATTCCCAATGCTAGGGTTTATTGCAAGCAAAAGATAGTGGGCCTCATTAGGACCCAGGCGGACTTCGCGGTGCTAAATGCACCGCGAAGCATGGCGGAAAGCCGCCGATAGCGCCATGGGGGTTGGCGGATTTACCGCCCCATTCCGACCTCGGCGGAGCGGTAAATCCCCAATCCCCATTCTGCCCTTCCCCATTCCCATTTTTGCCCCATAGGGTATAATGGGAGTGGGGAAGGAGTTAATTACGCCACCGTAAAATACGGTGGCGTAATTAACAACGAGGTCCCGTAGCGCCATGGTTTTCTCCGGCTGGTAAAACCAGGCGGAGAAAACCTCCATGGCGCTACGGGAACTCGTAGTATGGCGGAGAGGTACGCCATGCACTACGCTGGCGTAACACCCTCTCCGCCAGGGTCCTAATGAGGCCCAGTATCAATTGGCCAATTCTGATCCCACGCCCCGCGACGTGAGTTTCCTAGACCTTGAGGGATGCAAGAGAGCGAATTACGTACATCAGTTACATATATACAAAATGCATATCATACAATCAGCAAAGTCATGTTCAACACCCCTCTGTATTAAGTTCCTTTGAACCCGGGATGAAGATGGACATATCCAACGAGTATGATGATTATAATGCTTTCGATGTCTATTCTAGTGACAATGGGCAATTTAGAAAGTGTGGAGGCATCTTTTAGAACACGGTGGTTCTGTTCTTGGAAGCAATCTGTACACGAGGGAAGAGCCACATTCCAAGCTTTGCTATCTATGAGGTACTATTCGTGTCCTGGGAGCCGACACGTTCTAAAGGGTTTTGCAAAAGGGGGCCGTAAGAGAAGCATAATTCAAGCCTTTAACTGTATTATTCTAACATATTCTACCATCGTATGAGACTGGCTGGCAGCTGTGAAGTGATTAGATGCCCTGCAGCTTCCTCCCAAGGCTACAGAGAGGGAGCATGGGCATTCCTCTCTGGGCTACTCATGAGGAGTTTCAGCAAACCCTTCAGTCCCGCGACCTTGTCCTTTCATATTCAGACAACAATGTTAACAGTTGAGCAGAGTAAGCAGAATATTCAAGAATTGCAAGCTGCAAAGCAGTTTTTAGACAGAAAGCAATGAGCAATGGTTAACAAGCAAAATGGCGATTCTTGCTACATTTAAAATGGCCGCTCGTCGGTCAAGCATAGCAGTTTATATTTCTATAATTTGGTGCATAAGACGGTAGGCCCACGGCCATCAAGTTACGTCTATCATTCAAATGAAGGGTATTCATTTTCCCAGTTTGACAAACCCTCCTTTTGGCCGTGTGCCAAACGTCTTATTTATTCATTGTATCCTCCTCTTCTGAGGCTGAGGAGGAGTCTGGGTATCTACATCTGAATCATCTCCATCATTAATGTCTATCGCCATGAATTGTTTTACTATTTTCGTTTCCTCAGTGTCTCTGTTATTCCGGCCATGCGTTTGTTTTCCTCTCAACACTATGTGCATACATCCCTTAGTACATCCATCAGTTATTTCAGTGCATATTATTGGTAAGCATTGTATGCAACAGCAGCATGTTATGAATATCCCGAGTACCATCATAGTATCGAAATTAATTCCATCCCCAAGACCGCAATAATCCCCATAACCAGGATTCTATCCCTCAACCCCCTGCTTCAGTAGAGAGTGTGGAATTTATGACATGTAATTTCCGGATCGCTTTAATATCGTAGGGGAGTAGTCATCTATATACACACAGCATGCAGTTTTTACGAGCTTGCAAACTCCCCCACGATCAACTAATATTATATCGAGAGCCATCCTGTTTTGGAGTGCCATCAGTCTTATTCCTTTTTCTTCTAACGTCATATTCAATAAAATATCCGTTGTGGAATCTATTGTTTTTTGTAATATTCAAGACAGTTTTCTTATATTGTAAGAATTTTCTATTTGGGACAAGAACGGTATAAATGATTTGGATATATCCATTGCTATCATTCCATCCTCACTACTCCTTTGAGTTCTACCTTTTGTTCGTCTGGCTACTTCTGCTGTCTCCAAGAGGAACACTCCTGGAAACAGTAGACCTAGGTAGCATGTACCTCCCCAGTTCCTAGGTAACCATGGATATGCTTTTTCTCCACATATAAAATAAACAGGGTCTCCCGCGTACACAGGTTCTATTTCATGTTTTAAAACCACTGTGTTCAGGCATTTGCTAAACGTTTCTACTTTATAGGAACCCTTTTTCTGTAGACATAGGGGAGCAGTTTTGGGGCTGTGATCCACTGTATAGGCAGAGGGCACCGCATCTTTGTTCCATTCATCCCTCATCCGAAATGTCATTACTGATGTTCTTTCTGCTGGCAGGGTTGGTCTATTCTGCCTATGTAATCTATCTAGTTTTGTTATTTTTCGTGTATTCTTTCTCATGGGTTCTAGTGCAAACATGTAAGCTTTTTGGAATATGGAACAACCCACAGGTCTCATGATTACTTCCTCAAATTCATTCATATTGGTCTCATCTAGCTGACCCGTATTACTCTTGTTCCATTTCCCAAAGAACATTGCACTTAACGTTACTTCACAGGAATAAATCAATGGCAATGGTTGTGCATACCAGCCTATCCCTTTCCCACTGTGCTGTGGTAAATGGGCGCAAACCCAGCAATTTTTTTTCTTTAACACCGCATGGGTCATGTTCATGATGAGCAACAATGTATTGTTGCCGTAACCTTCTCTATGTCTTTCTTCCATTGGGGGCAAAGTACCAGTGATTACATGAACCGGGCTTTCAGTACCTGCTTTTGGCAAAAGTGTTTCTAATGGGTGTACGTACTCCAGGAACCATAGTGTAATAGCTGTTATTGTTGGTACTATCATACTTAAGAAACATAGGACAAATGTCCAAATCAGTACCTTATTCATTTACCATGCTTTTTTCCTAAATTTACAGTCTCTAAATCTATTATTTTTTTAGCAGGGGTGCAGGAGGAGGCTGAAACCGGTCTTGACTTGTTCTTCATTGTCCTTCTTCTTGCTGGTGAAGTTCGTCGTGAATGTCTCTCGTTCTTGATGCCAGAAAAGTTCAACGAAAAATGTCACAGTTCAATTCTGCTAGTCTTTTCACAGCCTGGATCATTTATCCACTCCTGAGCAAGATTAGTTGTTCTTTCTCCCACTGCTCAGACGATTTCTGAACAGTTCTTTATTGATAGAGTACCATGTGCATCCAGCTTGTCCCGCTCTGGCTTAGGACACATGTACTCTATCAGCCTTATTACTTATGTGCTTCCAGCTTGTCCTGCTCTGGCTCCTGACACATGTACTTTTATAAGCGCACCGAGGAGCCGTGAGTCTTGAATTGTCCGACTTGCACAATTCTCACACTTCTCTCCTCTACGCCCCTGGTTCCCACTCCGTCCGTGAGTAGAACAAAAGGCCAAAAAGAAAAGCACCAAAGATCTGTGGATCACTTTGCCTGTCGAGCCGCAGATTATATCGATTCACTCCTGCTATTGTATGATCCGTGAATAGTGCCCTTGCATTTCCAGTATCAGGCTCAGTGTCAGCCTGTGGCACAATGATGGGCAGCGATGGGCGTCGTGGCAATGATGTAGTTTCTTTCTCTGGCTTTGGTGCATTCGCGAGAACTGGGGGGCGCCAAAGGGGTACACGCGTTGTTTCTGCTCGTGTTTGCAATGCAGGGTTTGTGTCGCTCGGCAGTGATGTTGTTTCCTCTAAGCAACGTTGAGGCACTTTCCGCCCTTCCCCCTTACTGGCAGCCTCCTCAGACTCTGCTTCGAATTTCACTTCTCGTTTGCGCTTTGTTTCACCTTTCACTTCTCGCTCAGGCTGATGCTGTGGCACTGGACTGGCAACAGTTTCTTTAGTTTCCGAGACCGTTTCCTTTCTCTGGTCATCGGAAGTTGTCAGCAGTCCTGGGAATCTTTTGGCATGTGTCGCATGGATCCATGCCTTCCGTCCGTCCACTCGGATGGCCGTCTGTGTTGCCAAAAGTACTTGATAGGGGCCGCGCCACCTGGGTGCTAGTGCTGTCTTCCGTTCAAGGTTTTTGATTAGCACCCAGCTCCCAGGCTCCAGTGAGTGCCCTGGTCCTGTATATCGCATCGGCAACGCCTCCTGCACCTGCTGATGAATCAAATGCAACTTTTGTGTTAAAAGTCCACAGTAAGTGCTTAACATAGGATGCTCGACCTCACATAATCTTTTGGGCTGCGGGCCGCACCATACATTTGCTGGTCTCCCCATTATAATCTCATAGGGGGAGAGCCCAATCTTCACCTGCACAGACGTGCGCATACACACCAGCGCTAGGGGTAATGCATCCACCCAACTCAACTTGCTCCCAGTGCAAATTTTCGCTATCTTTGACTTCAGCATTCGGTTGTGTCTCTCCACAAGCCCAGCAAAACTGGGATGCCTGGAACTGTGGGATCGCTTCTCTATTTGCAGACCTGCACAGATCTGTAGCACTACTGCGCCCACAAAGTGGGGGCCGTTGTCTGACCACAGGACACAAGGCAACCCAAACCGGGAGAAATACTCCTTCAGCATTACTTTTGCTGTGGACATGGCAGTACAGTCTTTTAAAGGATATGCCTCCACCCACTTGCTGAATGCACAGATTACCACTAACACGTACTTGTAGTTCTGGCACCTTTCCATTTCTATGAAATCAAAATGGACCACCTCAAACGGCATAGAGGGTGGGCCGAACTACCTGCTGGAATCACGGTTCTCTTTCCTACATTGTGTTGCAGACACGTGATACAATTCTGCACTAGCCTTTCTGCATTTATTTTTATGTGCTCATTCTTCCATACTGTGGATAAATGCTGTACCATTTTCTTTGCGCAAATGTGGGTAGGGCTATGCGCCATTATAACCATTGCAGTTACGTAACAATTTGGCAACATCCAGTTCTTTGTTACCTTGTCCACCCAACATCCTTCCAAATCTAACTCAGTAGAGCCCTCAGCCCACCCCTGAATCTCTTCGGTCGTGGCCTCAGCCTGCATTTCTTTGACTGTGGCAACTCCATTCTCTATCATACAAGGTACTTCCTCAGTCTGTACTGTCATCATTTTATTCCCCAAATCTATGGCTGTTTGCTTCGCAATCCTGTCTGCAAACGCGTTTCCCTCTCCCACTCTGCATGTTACTTTCTTATGCGCCTCGCACTTTACTATAGCTAGGCGCTTTGGAAACGTGAGCGCAGACAACAATCGCACAATCAAAGGCCCATGCTGAATCCTGGCTCCATGTGATGTCAAGAAACCTCTCTCAGCCCAAAGTCGGCCAAAATTGTGAACCACGCCAAAGGCGTACTGGCTGTCAGTATAAATATTTACGTTCAGATTCTCAGAGAGTTCACAGGCTTGGGTCAGTACTATTATTTCTGTGGCTTGTGCCGAATTGTAGGGGATCCTTCTGCTTTCTACAACACTCTTTAGGGTATTTATTTATTTATTTATTTATTCGTATTTGTTAAGCGCACAGAAACAGCCCTGAGGCATCGTGGCGCTGGTTACAGAATAGCGCTGGTTACAGGAAAAGCGCGTCTTAGTTGCAGCATAGTGGCATACAGGCATACAAGTTTGGGCAGTAGCAGTATTTAGCAGTGTGTGCCTGATTGGCTGTAGGTGAAGGAATTTTAGTTAAAGAGAGAGGTTTTGAGTTTTTTTCTAAACGCTGTGAGGGAGCCTTCTGCTCTTAGGGCGTGGGGGAGATTGTTCCAAAGTTTAGGTGCTATGTAGGGAAAACCCTGCCCTCCTGCTGTAATCTTGTTGATGCGTGGTACAGTGAGTTGGTTGGTGTAGCACAGTCTGGTAGGTCTGGATGAGGTCGGTCTGAGAATGGTGTCTGAGAGATATGATGGTGCAGTGTGGTGGATACATTTGTGGGTAGTAGTCAGTACCTTGAAGGTGATGCGTTCTTTGACAGGGAGCCAGTGAACTGATTGTCTTGCCAGTGAGATGTGGTCCCTTTTGGAGATGTTTAAGGCAGCTCTTAGAGCGTTATTTTGGGTGACCTGAAGTTTGTTTAGGTTTTTTTCAGAGGTGCCAGCTAGGAGTGCATTGCAATAGTCAAGTTTAGCGCCTATGGTAGCTCTTGCTATTGAAAGGCAGTTTTCTTTGGAGAGGAATGGTTTGATGGCGTTGATGAGTTTAGTGCTTAGTGCAGATGCGGAGACAATGGCACTAACTTGTTTGTCCATGGACAGGGTTGCATCAATGTAGACCCCTAGCGTTTTCACAGAAGATAGGACTGGGATAGTGCAGTTGTCGATGTTGAAATTGGCATAGCAACTATCTAGCCTGGCCAGTGTGGACTTTTGGCCGAGGATAAGGATTTCAGTCTTATCCCCGTTAAGACATAGGCCGTTAGTGGCCATCCAGGCTTGAATGGTGGCGTATATGAGTTTTAGAGCTAGGGCGTCTTTGTGGTATGAGCCTGTTAGAGGGAGGAGCACTTGGGTGTCGTCAGCGTAATTGGTGTAGGCAATCCCAAGTGCATCAAGTTTCTCGAATAGGGGCTTAGTGAATAAATTGTAGAGCGTAGGTGCTGTACAGGAGCCTTGAGGGACACCGCAGTGTATTATGGATGGTGTTGCGCTAGAAGTGTTTGAAAAGACTTTCATGGCCCTCCCTTCAAGAAATGATGTTATCCAGGAGGTGGCTTGGTCAGAGAAATGTGCGGAGTGGGAGAGGTGTGTGGTGAGGGTCTTGTGGTCCACTAGGTCGAATGCCGCAGAGAGGTCGAGGAGAAGTAAAAGGGCGGGTTTACCTATGTCCAATATCTTGGTTATTTGGTTTTTAAGGTCCAGCAGAGCAGTCTCGGTTCCATGACCTTTGCGGAAGCCTGACTGTCTGGTACCTAGGATGGAGTTAGATTCGAGGTATAGTTGGATTTGGCTGTGTGCCACTTTATCTAGAATCTTGAGAAGGAAGGGGACTGTTGTTATAGGTCTGTAGTTGTTAGGCACTGTGGGGTCGAGAGTGGGCTTTTTTAGAAGTGGGCGCACCCAAGCTTCTTTAAGACTGTCTGGGACAGAGCAGGTCTTGAATGAGGCATTAATGAATGCGGTAATGATTGGGGCAAGTGGTTCAGCGCAGTCCTTGATTAATTTAGGGGGGCATGTATCGGCTTTGCAAGTCGATGGTTTCAAGTGTTTCAGTATGTCCAGGACTTCTAGTTCTGAAACTTCTTTAAAGGCAAATTTGGGAATGTTAGTGGTTTTGCTAGGCGATTGGGAATCTAAGTGCCGACTCTGTTTCGGCAGGGTATTGTAGTGGTCACGGATTTTGTTTTGTAAGAGGTCTATTTTGTTGAGCATGGCGGCTTGGATACTGTTGCACCAGCCTTCATCCTTAATGATCTCGTCAGAGGAAGTGGGAGGCACTGTGAGCTCTTTAAAGATAGAGAAGAGTTCTCTTGAGTGGCACTTTGAGTCTAATATTCGACGGTTGTATGATTCAGATTTGGCATTGAAGATGGCGGTTTTGTATTTTTTTGCGGTGTCTTTGAATAAGTCTTTGGTGATGTCACATGGGTTGGCCTGCCAGTTTTTAAGTGCTTGGCGCTTTTTGTTACGCAGAGCTTGGAGGTCCTCTGTGAACCATGCGTTTGAATGGAAAGATTTTTTTTCTTTTTTCTCTTCTAGAGGAGCAATGGAATTTATAGCATTGGTGAGCGTATCCTTGAGTATGTCTGCTAGGATGTTAGGATCTTGTGGGAAAGGAGGGGCGAGGCATGGGGTGTTGAGAAGGGGGCGTAAATTGTCAGCAGTTAATTTTTTGGAGCTTCTGGCTAAGGTGGCGGATTTATGTACTGGAGTTTTTTTGGTAGGTATCGTAGGGATGGAGAATTGTATGCAGCTGTGATCTGTCCAAGGGAGGAATGTATTGGATGTGATAGAGGAGCTGCAGTTATGGTCGGCCAGCCAATCAAGAGTTCTGCCTTTGGTGTGGGTGGGTGACACGATTTTTTGTGTGAAGTCTAGGTTGGAGAGGTCCTTGAGGAAGGAGGTTGCTGTTTTGTCCTTTGGGTCATTATAGCCTAGATTAAGATCACCTAGGAGTAAGGTTTTGGTGGATTTTTTTAGGTTTTCGCTGAGAATATGCGTGATTTGCCCTTGAAAGTCGGCTGGGAGTCCTGGGGGCCGGTAGATGACATGAATGTTAATGGTGTTGTTGTGAGAGAGGGGTAGTTTGGCCGATAGTATGTCTGCATTCCCTTCCCAATTGTGGGGTGTGGGTCTGATATGGTGGATGTCTTTATGGATTATGGCAACCCCTCCCCCTGATTTTGTAGGTCTGTCTTGTCTAAGGATGGAGTAGCCTACTGGTACAGCTAGGGTAATGGCGGGGCCTGACGCTTCATGTAGCCAAGTCTCTGTGATGGCTAGCAGATCTAAGTCGAGGCTGGAGATGAGCTCGTTGATTTCTAGGGCATGGGCGGTGAGCGATCGAGTGTTAAGTAATGCGCATTTGAGTGTTAGTGCTACCTGACTTCTGTTGGGAGGCCGCTGTTTTATTTGTTTTTTCTGCTTGAGGTTGGGTGGGGTGGATGGTTTAGGAGTGGGTGTGAGGTTAGTACACGGTGTGAGGATGTGAGGAATCTTGGCCATTAGGTTGTGGGAGACGGATGTGCGAGAACCTAGTCTATAGTTTCTGTGTGAGGTTGGGATGTGTTGCGAAGAGAAGGACCTAGGTAGTGTGCGTGTCCTCAGTCTGCACAGTCTGGTGCAGTTATTAGGTGTAGAGGTGTGAGGATGGGCGGTGTTGGGACTAGAGTGAGAAGGTGTTGAATTTGTGTTGGACTGCATCATGATGCTGGGGCTAGGTAAGCAAGAGTGTAGATAATGTCGTCCATATATTGCGGTGGTGAGGAGTGTGCCTATGAGTAGTAGAGTGCTAATCTGGTGGTGCAGCCCTGGTAGCATGCTGGAGTACTCTGTTGTGCACGTGGAGGGAGGCGAGACTGAGCAGCGGTGGTTCTAGTAGTGCGAGGCGCTAGTTGCCTAGATGATGTCAGATGGTAGAAATGTGCAAAAAGCATTCATTGTCTATAAGTACGAAATGAGGCATTTTGAATCAAGAGTACAAGATTTTGGCATTTCAATGATACATGTGCAGAAATTACAGATTCGAGGAGTGACTTACAAGTAGAATCTAAGAATTTACGCAATTTCAGAGTCTGGGGCAGTGCAGAGCAGTTTTGGTGTGTGGTGTTCTACTCACGTAGCCTTCAAGTCCAGGGAGGGCCGACTCCGGGACTCCAGAGGCGAACAGGGGCAAACAGGAAGGGCCTTGCTCTCTGGGCCTTCCTCGATTGGGCCGGCTTCCGCCTGCCGGCGGGCTGGCGAGTAGATGAACGAGACGCCGTTGCTAGGCAACGCAGTAAACAATGGCGGCGGCCATTTTGGGAGGCTCTTTCGGCGGCGTGGTGCGGGCAGTGGGCTTCGGGTGCCTGAGGGGATGCACTGCGCACTCGTGAGTGGGGCTCACCTAGGAGAAGCACAGGGAGTGCTTCACAGCGACTGCTCCAGCAGCGCTGTACAGATGGCCACGGCTGCTCCTGCAGACCGTGTTGAACGTCGGCGGTCGATCGGGGCTGGGGGAGGCATCAAAGGCTGGATCCTCACGGTGCGAGGAGGGCTCCTGCCCTGTAGAGATGCTGCCAGAAGTGAGGGGCAGGGGCAAACAGGAAGGGCCTTGCTCTCTGGGCCTTCCTCGATTGGGCCGGCTTCCGCCTGCCGGCGGGCTGGCGAGTAGATGAACGAGACGCCGTTGCTAGGCAACGCAGTAAACAATGGCGGCGGCCATTTTGGGAGGCTCTTTCGGCGGCGTGGTGCGGGCAGTGGGCTTCGGGTGCCTGAGGGGATGCACTGCGCACTCGTGAGTGGGGCTCACCTAGGAGAAGCACAGGGAGTGCTTCACAGCGACTGCTCCAGCAGCGCTGTACAGATGGCCACGGCTGCTCCTGCAGACCGTGTTGAACGTCGGCGGTCGATCGGGGCTGGGGGAGGCATCAAAGGCTGGATCCTCACGGTGCGAGGAGGGCTCCTGCCCTGTAGAGATGCTGCCAGAAGTGAGGGGCAGGGGCAAACAGGAAGGGCCTTGCTCTCTGGGCCTTCCTCGATTGGGCCGGCTTCCGCCTGCCGGCGGGCTGGCGAGTAGATGAACGAGACGCCGTTGCTAGGCAACGCAGTAAACAATGGCGGCGGCCATTTTGGGAGGCTCTTTCGGCGGCGTGGTGCGGGCAGTGGGCTTCGGGTGCCTGAGGGGATGCACTGCGCACTCGTGAGTGGGGCTCACCTAGGAGAAGCACAGGGAGTGCTTCACAGCGACTGCTCCAGCAGCGCTGTACAGATGGCCACGGCTGCTCCTGCAGACCGTGTTGAACGTCGGCGGTCGATCGGGGCTGGGGGAGGCATCAAAGGCTGGATCCTCACGGTGCGAGGAGGGCTCCTGCCCTGTAGAGATGCTGCCAGAAGTGAGGGGCAGGGGCAAACAGGAAGGGCCTTGCTCTCTGGGCCTTCCTCGATTGGGCCGGCTTCCGCCTGCCGGCGGGCTGGCGAGTAGATGAACGAGACGCCGTTGCTAGGCAACGCAGTAAACAATGGCGGCGGCCATTTTGGGAGGCTCTTTCGGCGGCGTGGTGCGGGCAGTGGGCTTCGGGTGCCTGAGGGGATGCACTGCGCACTCGTGAGTGGGGCTCACCTAGGAGAAGCACAGGGAGTGCTTCACAGCGACTGCTCCAGCAGCGCTGTACAGATGGCCACGGCTGCTCCTGCAGACCGTGTTGAACGTCGGCGGTCGATCGGGGCTGGGGGAGGCATCAAAGGCTGGATCCTCACGGTGCGAGGAGGGCTCCTGCCCTGTAGAGATGCTGCCAGAAGTGAGGGGCAGGGGCAAACAGGAAGGGCCTTGCTCTCTGGGCCTTCCTCGATTGGGCCGGCTTCCGCCTGCCGGCGGGCTGGCGAGTAGATGAACGAGACGCCGTTGCTAGGCAACGCAGTAAACAATGGCGGCGGCCATTTTGGGAGGCTCTTTCGGCGGCGTGGTGCGGGCAGTGGGCTTCGGGTGCCTGAGGGGATGCACTGCGCACTCGTGAGTGGGGCTCACCTAGGAGAAGCACAGGGAGTGCTTCACAGCGACTGCTCCAGCAGCGCTGTACAGATGGCCACGGCTGCTCCTGCAGACCGTGTTGAACGTCGGCGGTCGATCGGGGCTGGGGGAGGCATCAAAGGCTGGATCCTCACGGTGCGAGGAGGGCTCCTGCCCTGTAGAGATGCTGCCAGAAGTGAGGGGCAGGGGCAAACAGGAAGGGCCTTGCTCTCTGGGCCTTCCTCGATTGGGCCGGCTTCCGCCTGCCGGCGGGCTGGCGAGTAGATGA
Source organism: Ambystoma mexicanum (assembly GCF_040938575.1). Classification (NCBI taxonomy): domain Eukaryota; kingdom Metazoa; phylum Chordata; class Amphibia; order Caudata; family Ambystomatidae; genus Ambystoma; species Ambystoma mexicanum. The sequence goes on from NC_090925.1 coordinate 639,857,198, forward strand.
ACGAGACGCCGTTGCTAGGCAACGCAGTAAACAATGGCGGCGGCCATTTTGGGAGGCTCTTTCGGCGGCGTGGTGCGGGTAGTAATCGCATATGCAGCCGTTGATGTGCCATCAGGTAATTTAAAACAAGAGCCATTGCAAAATAACTCCCCATCTGGCTCTTTTTGTGGGATATCGATCAAATCAATCGTTCCCTTTGTTTCTTCTTCTGTGATCATTAAACAATCATGGGGTGGTGATTCGTTGTCACCAATTTCTGCTATGGGCAGTGGCATTAATTCTGCAGGATTCAATGTGCTACACTTCATAATTTGGATGTGGGCTGCAAACAAGATGAGCTCATATCTTGTCAGTCTAGCTGAGGTGAGGTGTTGCGTTTGCGTCCTGTTTAATAGAACGTCTATAGCATGTGGCACCATTAGAATTAAAGTGTGCCCCAATACCATTCCTTCTATTTGTTTCACTGACGCAGCAGCCGCTGCGATGGATCACAAATATTGTGGTAGTGCGCGCGCTACAGGGTCCAACGCGCAAGAAAAATAGCTGCACGGCCTATTTCTTCCCCCTTGTTCCTGTGTCAAAACCGCCAATGCACATCCTTCTCTCTCACTCACAAATAGTCTGAAGATCTTTTTATAGTTGGGAGTGCCTAAAACTGGCGCAGCACACAATGCAACTTTCAATTGCTCAAATGCTTTCTGACATTCCTCATCCCACTGTAAAGGCATCTCTGCATCTTTTTTAGTCAATTTTATCATCGGCTTCAAAATCAACGCAAAATTACAGATCCACTGCCGACAATAAGAGGCCATGCCTATTACAGCTCTCTCTCCTTTTTGAGTTTTCGGAATAGGCAAACTAGAAATACTTTCTATGCGTTCTGGTGTTAATCTTCTCCCTTCTTTCGAAAGTAGGTATCCCAAATAAGACACCTCCTTTTGATTATACTGGAATTTCTTCAAACTTGCCTTATGACCATGGGTCGCTAAATGTGTCAAGAGTAATACAGTACTTTCTTTGCAGATCTCTTTCGTGTCAGCAGCTAATAACAAGTCATCTATGTACTGCAAGAGTACGCAACCTTCGGGTAGTTCTAGCATGTCTAGCTGTTCTTTTAGCTCTCTGCTGTAAACGCTCGGGCTTTCTGTATAGCCTTGTGGAATGCGTGTGAATGTGAATGATCGACCTCCTAGAGTGAACGCGAACAGATATCTACTGCTTTTATCCACTGGGATGCTAAAGAATGCGTTCTTCAAATCGACTACACTAAAGTATTCTGCAGTGGCCGGTATCATTGTCAGTATTGTTGTGACATCTGGGACCAAAGGGAATTGTGGGTCTACCACTTTGTTTAATGCACGCAGATCAATTATGAAACGATAGGGTACCTCATTGTCTCCTTTCTTGTAAACTGGAAGAATCGGGCTGTTGCACGTGCTACCTGCGATTTCCTCAACCAGCCCCAATCTCACCAGGTCAGTAACAATGCTTTTCAATCCCTTCTCACTTCAACAGAAATGTTATACTAGGGAATTCGGGGTAGTGTTACACCTTCTTTCAGAGTTATTTTTGCTGGCTCTATTTTCAAGCATCCTACATCATTATCATGCATTGCCCACAGACAGGTTAGTACTCTATTTAGCTCTTCTGGCAACTCTTTTGACATAAATTCCGTCACCGGTGCATCGTGAGGCCACATCGTGAGGAACACCCCGTCTGCCGTACAATGTATGACTGCCCCCAATTTTCTCAACAAATTCAATCCTAGTAAGTTCTCTCCACAATTTTCTGTCAAAAGAAATGGACACTGCTCCGTAAATGGTCCTATTGTAATTGGGACAGCTTCGGACATGGGGTTAATTACTGGTGTACCTGCGAACCCTACAGAAACATTCTTCTTCCCCGACAGTGGTATCTCCGGAACCAAGTGGTGGTCTATCGAGCACTTCTGTGCCCCTGTATCTACAAGGAAACGGTGCTCCTTATTCCCGACTCTCATTTCTACGTAGGGTCCTCTCTGATTCACGGGAATAGACACTGGTTCCGACCCCGGTCGTGGGCTGTTCTATCGCGAAAATAACACATCGTCCGATGTGTAGTCACCGCTACTGCTATAATACGTGTTTGGTTGTGTATCAAAAATATTCCCCTTTCCCCCTCGATGTCCTCCACTCTGATCATTTCTCTGTTGGCCCTGCCCACCCTGACTTTGGTTCGAAACACTTTGGTTCAATGTCTGGTTTTGTTATGCTTGGTTTTGGCCATATGATTGGGTTTGAGTACCTCCATTGGTGTATCCCTGCTGCTGCTGCATGTTACTTCTGCTTGGGCCGTTCGACCCCTGATGTCCTCTATGAGGTCTTCTCTGACCAAACCCACCTCTATTCTGTAGGTGCGGGCATTGCGCTCGCCAGTGTCCTTCCTCCTTACAGTACGCACATTGATTTAATCCCAATGACACCCCATGCATATTATTCAAATTTCCCAGGCCTAGTGCATTACCTCTACCTCTATTGTATCCAATGACCTGCTGCAGTAACACCCCTACTATCGTTTGCATCGCTTCCTTTCTCATCTCCAATGGGTACCCATTACATATCTCACTTACTTCTTTTACTGACGTTCTTTTGTTCGACATCCATCGCATTTTTTCCCCTACCCATACCTGCGATCTTTGTTTATCGCCTATCTGTCCCGGTACCGGCAAATTCTTTGTACCACCTGGAAAAACTCTCGGCCATGATTTTGTTATACTCAACCTTGACGCCTCCTTCGTACCTTTCTTAATAAACTCTCTACTATACTCAGGCGTAGCAAACATTTCAGCATATCTGTCTTGCATTTCATTTTTTACTTCAATCAGTCAGTGCACATGTTTTCTTACATCATCATCTCTTTGCTCACTGCGTGCTAACTTATTCAAATCTAACAACCGCTGTGGCGGTAAATTCCCAAGTATCTTTTTCCATTCTCCCACCAGAATTTCCCCCATGCATTCCAACACTACCTGTCTCTCGTCTCTTCTTCGGTACCCATACAATGAGCCCAATGCTGCCGTCTCATCATTTACTTCTATGTACATTTCTGCCTCTTGCCGTAATTCAATCTTTCTCTCTTTGCTGATTGCGCTTCGAGTTACCCATCCAAATCCTGTTCCTTCAGCCCCGCCGCTCGCCTCCCCAGTCTCAATTTCGACTTCGGGAGGGGCGGATGGTGCTGAATCTGTCTCTAGAGTGGGTGGTGCGGATGGGACAAGTGACAGAGGTGGCATCTGTGAAGGGCCTTGCTGGGTGCTGGGAAATTGTGTGCCCGCGGTCTGCGCTTGTGGGAGTGCTTGTGCTGTGGGCGGGGCTTGGGTTAACGCTTGCGTGAGGGGAAGTGCTCGGGCTGCGGGAGGGGGTATGAGAGCTATTGGTTGGGCCCGCGCAGTCACTGCTGGCGTGTTTGGTTTCGATTCTGGTTTTGGGCCTCGACCCGTGTTAGTTAACAAATGTTCCATTTATTCATCTGCTATGTGTAATTCCCGCTGCAGGTATATTCTGTCTATGTTCATCTGGTCCCGTCTCCCTTCCCGTCTTAGACTCTCAGTCCACTCCTCCTCTTCCTTCTCTTCTGCTATCTCAAGCTTCGTTTTGTGCCTACGCGCATGCTTCTCTCTACTCCTTAGTCGGAGCATCGCTTCCCTCCTCCAATCTCAAAAGGTCTCAAAAGGTGCAGGTCGCGCTTTCTTTCTAATCAGCACCCTCTCTAGGTTATCTATCCTCCCCATCTCAAAACTAGCATTAATCGGCCACTGATGGTCGGGTTGCTTTCTAGTTTGCCTATGCCAAATTTCACAAAATATTATCACACCCACACCATATTTCGCATACATATCATAAGCCGGCGTTCCCCCAGGCGGTGCACTTTGGCCATATTCCAAGGACTGTCTACCGCAGCTGAAAAGCCCCACTAAAGTGGACAGTACTCCAGGCATGTTTCTTTAACCTTCCCCTTTGGTTAGCCACTTTTACCTGGACGTTTGAGTTTGCAAAATCAACACTCTACCAAAAATCAGGTTTCTCTTTGAATCGGGGAATGACTCACCTGATAAAACAAGTCGCCTGTTCTAACGCAACCTCTCCCCACGTCGTGTCTGTGCTTCTCTGGGTTCTGCCTCGCCTCGGGACCCTCACCTCCTTTGCCCTCTGGCCCGGTACGTCGATCAGGGATCAGATGTGTGCAGATCTGCGGAAGGAATCTCTCCTCTCTTCTACAGGGCGCCCCGTACACTTCTTGATCCCGGCTTGACCGTCCCGTCCTCGCCGTTCTTCTGCCTTTACTCCGTTACAACGTATAAGATGGGGCAGGTGGGGGAGGGTCCCTATTCGGGCGCCATCTTGAAAGGGGCCCCTAGGGGTCCCTCGTGCTATGGAAACAAGGCAATGACCATACACGAAAAGATGCGCCAGACACGAGGTTTCAAATTCCCAATGCTAGGGTTTATTGCAAGCAAAAGTTAGTATCAGTTGGCCAATTCTGATCTCACGCCCCGCGACGTGAGTTTCCTAGACCTCCGAGGGATGCAAGAGAGCAAATTACATACATCAGTTACATATATACAAAATGCATATCATACAATCAGCAAAGTCATGTTCAACACCCCTCTGTATTATGTTCCTTTGAAATCGGGATGACGATGGACATATCGACGAGTATGACGATTATAATGCTTTCGATGTCTATTCTAGTGACAATGTGCAATTTAGAAAGTACGGAGGCATCTATTAGAACACGGTGGTTCTGTTCTTGGAAGCAATCTGTACACGGGGGAAGAGCCACATTCCAAGCTTTGCTATCTATGAGGTACTATTCGTGTCCTGGGAGCCAACACGTTCTAAAGGGTTTTGCAAAGGGGGCCCGTAAGAGAAGCATAATTCAAGCCTTTAACTGTATTATTCTAACATATTCTACTATCGTACGAGACTGGCTGGCAGCTGTGAAGTGATTAAATGCCCTGCAGCTTCCTCCCAAGGCTACAGAGAGGGAGCGTGGGCATTCCTCTCTGGGCTACTCATGAGGAGTTTCAGCAAACTCTTCAGTCGCGCGACCTTGTCCTTTCATATTCAGACAACAATGTTAACAGTTGAGCAGAGTAAGCAGAATTTGCAAGAATTGAAAGCTGTAATGAGTTGACTGTAGCTGAGGACGGCCTCCTGCTGAGGGGTCACCAGATTGTGATTCCAAGAACATTGGTTGACAAGGTCTTACTTCTCGCCCATAATGGCCACCAGGGGATGGCCAAGATGAAAGCCCGTCTGAGATTGAAAGTCTGGTTCCCAGAGTTGGAAAGCAGAGTGGAGGAGTTTGTAAAAAAACTGTGTTCCCTGCCAAGCTGCAAGTCCGGTGGAGAGGGGCCCGCCGATCCAGACCATGGTAAGAAGTGATCAGCCATGGGGGACGGTACATGCCGACTTCGGGTCCACAGGCCGTGGGATATACTTTCTGGTGGTGACAGACCAGTGGTCACACTATCCAGAAGTGGAGCTAGTTGAGTCCAATGCCAGTGACCACACCATCATGGCGTTAGAGAAGATGTTCGCCACACATGGGTTTCCCCTATAGATATGCTCAGATAATGGTGCCCTGTTCCAAGGGCAACAATTTGCGCGCTATTGTGAGGAAAGAGGGATAAAACATCGAAAAGTCACCCCTTTCTGGCCAAGAGCAAATGGCGAAGTAGAGCGTTTTATGCGAACGCTCAACAAGGTGTTCCGCATATCAATGAATGGGGGTGAAGATCTCCGACGCAACCTATTTGACTTTCTCCGAGAGTACCGCTCTACCCCGCATCAGTCCACCGGGGTCGCTCCGGCGGAGGCGCTCTTCAAGCGGGTGCCAAGGGGGTTGCTACCAGAAATTGAAGGTCGACATCCAGGAGAAATAGATGACGAACAGGTACAAGCGGAGAGAGCCACTCAGAATGAGAGAGAGACCTCCCGGAGCGGACTCCCAGAGAAGGAGATTGCCGTGTGAGACACCGTGCTGGTGCGAAACAGCAGACCGGAAGGAAAGTTGTTGCTACCATGTGAAACGCAGCCACTGGGAGTGACACATGTCAAAGGATCTATGGTCACCGCCGCCAATGCACGAGGAACAGTCACCAGGAACGCCTCATTCTTCAAGCGCTTCGGAGCTGCGAGCTCAGAGGAGACCGTTTCCCAAAACCCAGAGCAGGACGCAGGATCACCACTGAGACACGATGAACCGCCAGAGACTCAAGGGACACGCGATGTGCATCAAGCTGAAGCACGCAGGTACACGAGCCGGGCGGGGCGCAAGCCGCCGCAGAGGTTCCAAGACTTTATTATGGACCCTGCCTCGTAATCAGTGCCGCATTGACAGTTAAAGTTGTAATAGAGCACTGTTAGTTCTAATGTTTGTTCATTTTTAATGTTTGGGGGAAAAAGGAGGGAAGTTGCGTAGTAATAGGCCAGTGTATGCATGCGCGAGCAGGAACGAGGCTCGCGCATGTGCTGTAGAAAATAAATACGGCCCGCCGGCAGTTCGCGCCGGGGGACCTGAATGGCAACACGTCTCCGGCGTGTCTCCTTGTGTGAATGCGGAGCGCATGAACGTGTGACAGCGTGGGGCCCCCCAACGCCCCCACGCCTCCCAACAATAGGTTACTTGCAGAACTTCTCTAGCTCCGATTGTAATGCATCCTTGGTTCCGATGGGTCTTTTTCTCACCTTGTGTACAACGGCCCTGGCTCCCTTTCTCAATACAATCCAGTGCTTAAATCCCTTAAGCTTCCCAATGCTATTGTGGAACACCAGTGGAAATGTCTTCACTAATCCTTCTTTAGAGGATAGCTCTTGGGTTATGACACTCAGTATTGAGTTGTAGAGGAGCAAGTGGATGCATTCACCCTAGTCAACGCCACCTCACCCCCACCCTATTGAAATGACAGACGAGGAGTCACACTTTGGAACCCATGCACAAGGTTATGCGACATGTCCATAGCTTGTCGACTATATGCAAGACGATATGCACCTATTTAGAACATACCCTCACATTGAAACAGTGGAGTAAAGCTACCAAGAAGGATGTCCCTTGCAGCCTGAGTTGCCGGAATACAGCCATTAATAAAATGGTGCGCAACGTGGATGTATGTTAAACAAAAGTCTAATGACAGCAAAAGAATGTCCCAAAGAAGATGTATGAATATATGTTGAAACAATATGAAAATACCTAAGAAAAACAATGTAATTGGAGTACTTTATGTGCTCCATGATTCAGAATCTGTGAACAAAAAACAAAAAATAAAGTGACCCACTGGTCAATAATTGTAAATACCCTGAAACGCAAGATAGAAAGAATACATAGAAGCTTGCTTATGAGAGGTATATATTCAACGTTTAGGACGACCATTAGAAAAAGCTGGACGATGGCTTATGTCAATCAACCCAGTTACCTCAAAACACAAGCCCAGGATCTTAATGTTAAAAGACGATAAAGAAGCTGTTTTGCTGTTGCAGAATAAAGGAGTACATTGGCCCTCATTACGGGTCCAGCGGTAACCGTGGTGGTAAAACAGCAGGTAGCCGCCGGAGACGTAAAGATTTTCCCAGCACCTGACTTACCAGAAACCCCAGGGCATTACAACCCCAGCAGTCCGGTAAGTCAGGCGGTTGTAAAATGTTTATCACCATTCTCATAGAGTCCCACAGCACTCTATGGGAGTGGGGACCACAGAAGCACCAGCACCGTCAGTGTCCCCCGCAACACTGGCTCACTATACTATCCAGTATAGTGAGCCGGTGTTGCGGGGGAAACCCCTGCAGCTACGTCACCGGTTCCCGATCACGGAAGTTAAAGGGAACCAGCAATGCAGGGACACTGCGCAAGGAAGGAAAGGTAAGTAGGGTGGTGGGGGTAGGTTGCGGGTGTGGGTGTGTTGTGGGTGTGGGTGGGGGTGTATGTATGGTTTTCTATTGGATGTTCGCATGGGAAATGTACAAACATTTGTAGTGCGTACATTTCCCATGCAAACATTTCCATCGCAGATTTTTCCGTGATGGAAATATCACGCAGATCTGGCTCAGCCTTTACTGCGTCCTACTAAACTGCCCCACCTTGCGCGTACTTTCCTTTCCAATGCGTTTTCTTACCTTGCACTGTGTCCCACACACCCACTAGGCTCCCCTTTCTCCAGGGTATTCGTGCTCTGCTGCTTCACTCCCACTACTGTTTTCTTACACTTTTCTAGCATCTCCTGCTTTTTCCTTCTAGGTGAACGCTTGTGGACCCCTGTGACTACTTTCCCCTAATGTGTGGACCACGGCTCTGTTCTCATGATTTGGTTTTCCCAATAGGCCTTTCTCCTCTTCTCTAGGTCCCCCCATTCTGGCTTTCAGCTCTCCCTCTAGGGTGCACTGAGCCGGCTCCAACTGTTGGTATTCATTGCCTATGCTTTTCTGTTGTTCGTTGTACTCTGTTGTAGAAGTGGTTTCCCTACATTAGCCTACTGTTCTTCCCATGTTTGGTACTCATTGTCTGTGCTTTTCTGTTGTTTTCTATACTCTGTTCTAGAATTGTTACCTACTGTCACCTTTCTGTAACCTGTTCTAGAATTGTTACACTACTGTAACCTACTATTCTTAGCCTGTTACCTGTACTCTCACCGACATACTTCTTTAAGTTTCTTCACCTGATATATGAACCCTTCATATGGTCGCTCTGCCATCTCCTTACTCTTCCTCACCCATTAATGGTGGCACATGCTGGTCCTCTTAGCCTCCTTTCATTCCTCCAGAGTCATAATTAATGTCTATCTCAATGGTACCATCCTGGTACAATGGCCTCAGCCCAACCTTTTACTTTTCAATAGGCGCTTCCCTGGCATCCTTAACTTCCTTCCTTCTGCCACCCCACCTACCTCTGCTCTGGTTTCCTTGCCACCCCTTCCCTCTGCTACTCTGGCTCCCTTGCCACCCACCTCCATGGGTCCTTTGCCACTCCCTCCTTCTGATACTCTGGCACCCTTGCCACCCCCTCACTCTGCTACTCTGGCTCCCTTGTCAGCCTTGGCTCATCTGGCTTCCTTGCCTCACTTGTCCTCTGCCCCTCTGCCTCCCTTGCCTGATGCCTCTCACCTGGCTACCTCGCCTCCCTTCGCCGTCACCTCTCTAGCCCCTCTGCCATCCACTTCTTCCTTGGGCCCTCTGCCTCCTCCTCCCTTTACTTCTCAAGCACCTCTGCCACTTCCGGTGGGGACCCCTGTTCTCTGTACCCCTCCCCGGAAGTATTTCAAATGTGACAACCTGCTCCACACTGCTACTCTTAACTGTCGATCTGCTGTCAAACACTCTTCTGACATCTGCCACCTCTTTGAACTGCTAGATCTAGATGTTCTCCCCCTTACCGAGACATGGTTTAAGGCCATCTCTGTCACGAGTTTTGACACACTTCTCACTGATGGCTACACAAGCCATTCCGAGCCCAGGCCCAATAGGCCTGCAGGCGGAGTGGCTCTGATCATTCCTGAGTTGATCCCTCTCTCCATCATTCCCACTCAAGCTTACTACGCCTTTGAATGCCTGGTCTGCCGGCTCTCTGTTTCTCCTAGCTCCTCTCTGACCCTAGTAACGTTCTACCGGCCACCTGGCCAGGCCACCATTTGATCACTTTCTTCTCTCTTCTCACTTGAAGCTTCCTGTTACCCTGGCAATGGCCCACCCAGCACTACCACCCTCCTTCATGGTCATCCGACCCATGAAGACAGTGTCAGTGGCAGTCTTTGCCTCCACGTACTCTCCTCCACCTACTCCTGCGGCTCACTCCCATCCTGACACAGCCTTTTCCAACGTTTACCTTTCCATCACTAACACTCTTGACATCCTTGCCCCTGTCATGAGGATCTGACTGAAGCCTGCCAAAAAGTGCAATTATTGGTACAACTGCAACCTGGCCGCCCTGAGACGTAAGTGCAGAGCAGCTGAACAGAAATCGGGAGCTTCAGGTTGACCCTCTGACAAACTGGCCTGCAGCCTACTTCAAAGGCAATATACGTAATGATTGTTAGTGCCAGTGAATCGCGCGGAGCCTATAAGTAGCATTTGTTCATTCCTGAAATATATCACAGTAATCCTCTATACAATGCACAAGTTTGAAAAGTTACAAAATTCAAAAATTGTTCTGCTCAAAATGCATTCTCTTGTCTCAGCGACACATGTTTTGACAGAGGGTCGTTTTCAAGGCTGTTTATGCAGAAACATAACAAAATCATTACATGTTGTTAGAGTATCACAAAGAAAAATAAAATTAAAATAGAATTACATACCCAATTCATAATTGGTGGGCAGGTAGGTGTGTCATGAGGAAAAACAAACAGGAGCAAATATAATTTGTAAATTGATCATGTTGTTACAATTCTCTTCATTTACACTTGGATTTGTGTAAAGGTTGATGGGGCACTCAATAACCCGTGGCCGGTTCAAATGTCCATTCTTTCTTTTTTGTGCTCGTGATAGTACAATTACATTTGTGTGTTCATGTGTTTGTTTAGGAAAATGTGGGCTCCATGCTAAGCATTTGTGTGGGTGATAGGGCCACTTGGTTGGTAAACTCCAATATAGCCCCTTCTCTTGTCCCATAGGGTAGGCGAAATCGGATTAAGTAGAACTCACCATTTGTATTATTAAAGCACTGTTCCTTCAAAATGAGAATTGGATGGACAAGATTAGCACTCCAAGTTCTTTCTGATGTTGACATTATTTCTAAGGGACGCATTCCATATTGAATCTCTTACCCGTTGGGTGTGTGCTGTCTTATCTCTACAGTCCAATTACTGGTTGTTCTCCAAAACATCGCTGCCTGAGATGGCTGAAAAGAAATATTATATATTTGACTGAATGTCAGTTGACTCTTGTAACCAGCGGATATGTATGTCTAAAGAGCGCAATCTTGCTTCACCAAGTATTCTTGTGCAAGCTACTATAGAGGTTATGGAAGGCTGGTGCTTCCCCAAAGAGAGTTTTTCATGAGCTACTATGGCGGGTCTCGTCCCCCCAGAGTTGCTCTTGTACTCCAGAATGTATAACTAGTCCTGTGAATGGTTGCAGGCTTGCTGACAATTTTCTTACCTTTAAAAATTCGCTCATTAGTCACTGGGATCGATCCATGGCACTGCACGTGTGTGGGGCACGTTGGCACCATTTTGTTTGTTTATACAATAATACATGCGTGTGACATCACACGCATAGTGTGCGTGGCGTCACGGTGATGTTGACATAATCGTAATCATATTCAGTGCGATTACTATAGCAGCCAAGACAGTAAGCATTGATGCTGTTTGGTTTTAGTAACAACTTGTGAGTTACTAGTTAATATTATGTATGGTTGGATTATGAAAGTATTTACATCTCATGATATTTATACAATAATACGTGTGTGTGACGTCGGCTATGTTGACATAATCGTAATCATATTCAGTGTGATTACTTTAGCAGCCATCAGAAAGTAAGCATTAATGCGGTTTGATTGGAGTAACAACTTGTGAGTTACTAGTTAATACTATGTATGGTTGGATTATGAAAGTATATACATCTCATGATATCCTCATGAGTATTTCTTCGCACAATTCGCACAAGGTTTAAGATGGAAGATCACTGGTTCCGTATTGATGCCATGTCATTGAATGAGCACGGCTTCTGCTTGATTGGTGAGGTGTGTCGTTAAGCCCCACCTGGGCCCCCTCTATGTGTTTAGTCTGGCATGTGGATTTAGTAACCAGGATTAGATTTACTACATCCTTTAGTTATATAATTTTGACTACAGTGAGTCCAGCAATGGTGAATTGGGTGCTGCACACAACCCCTCTAATTGTAATGGTCATTTGTGTCTCAAAGATGATGTACCAGGCAACATGCAATTTCTCCATTCATTGTTGATGCGAGGGTCCATAGTCACAGAAAGACATTCATCTCATGCTCGGTGTTGAGTCTTTATTTAATACAGCGTAAATAACAGATACATTTTATGAGTATAATCGCGCCTCCCAGTTCTGGGCCCTGGTTTACCACAACTGTGAAAACTGCAACAAACAGTGGGTCGTCTTGGAGAATCTTTTTTTTTGCTTCATTTACATTGGGGGAATGGCTGTGGGTCCCAAAGCGGCGCCTTCCTCGGAAGATCCACAAGCATCCAGTATTAGACATGCTCTGTCACCTCTGAAAAGGATCAAGTGAAAAGGCTGGGGTCACTACGTGGCCCTCCTCAATCAGTTACATTTGGTCACCTCCAATCAGGGATAGGATAGTGGACCCAGACAGATTTCAGACCGGTTATGAATCGAGTCTGGTTAGAGCCAGCTGGTGAAGGATAGCGCTTTCTTAGTGAAATTTGAGCTTGAAATGGCACTGGAGTTGCCTCCAATTGTCCCTTTGGTTATCCCTGAAATTAAAGGGGGTTATGATGAATTCATGCTGTGGGGATAACCTGAAACGTCCTCTGACCCGATTTAAGCAGGTCCTCAACACACGCGTTGGTTCAAAAGGGCTTATCTCGTGGCTTTACCTGGGGCTGTTTACCAGGGGGCATGTCGGCACACCCTGGACGCAAACACAGTGGGTGACAGACCTTCAGTTATTTGGTGACAAAGAGATACGTAAGGTTATATATGGGGTGGTGTGGTCTTCTTCTATAGCGATCCATTACAAAATGCACAACAGGACAGTGCTATTCAGGTGGCACCTGACACCCTTTAGTCTAGCAAAGATGTATCCTCCTGTTAGCCCCCTGTGCTGTGCAAAAAGAAAAAGGCAGGATGGTGTAATGCCTAACTTGCCCTATTCTAAGGTGGGATTTCCCTACCTAAAGAAAACTAAGGATAGTCTGTGCCAGGAAGGCCAAAGTAATTATCTGTCAGTGTCAAAAACCTATACTTGCCCTCACAACTAACTGCATACAATGTGTAGGGATGTCAACATCCAAAGTGAACAGTGTTAAAAATAAAGTTCAGAGCTCCTTCTAGCTCTTGGCTTGTAATCAGCTCCCCCTTCGCCATGTTCGGAATAGTTCAGAAAGCACAGGGGTTCCCTTTCCCTGGCCTTTCCCTGGCCACCGAGAAGAGGATAGTGGTGGGAAGAATTGAGAATGTCCCTGGTTTCCTCACGTACCATTCCCCTATGTGGGTTGGACCTCAATGTTTCACAAGGAAACCGGGAGAGAAGGTCGATGTTTCCCTGGTCTCGACCCTTCTGGTGTTCCACTGTGAAACTGTCATGACGCGAGGACAGTGGCGGCTGTGGAGGACATGGAAGGTACGCTGACGGCCGCCGCTGCAACAACAGCGACGGTCTAGTCTTCCTTGTTGTTGATGTGCGTCACCGTTCCGGCCCTATTTGGACTCCTCCCTGGCAGCGTACCGACGCGTTGCAACCCTCGTTCTCTTCGGGTCCTAACGCTGACGCCGCCGTTCCAGATTGTTTTGGTGCTCACGGCGTTTCACCTGCTTCACCTCCTCCATTCTCCCCGTTCTCCCTCTCTCTCCTTTTTCCCGCGTTCCAGCCTGTGTGCTTTCCCTGCTTCATGTTGGCTTCCCCCCCCGCCTTGTTTGCTTACCTTCTTGCTTCCTGGTGTTCACCTCAGTGCCTGCACTTCCTGGAAGCCCGTTTCTTCACGGGGTCATTATTTAAGTTACACACCTCGTCAGTTTTTTGTGAATCTTCAGCTCCGGTTCATCGATCAGCTGGCTCACCTGCAACTGATTATCCTTTGACGGTCCTTGCCATTACGGAGCAGCTATCACCACCGCACTCAAGCTGCACCAGGGTTTTTTAGCTTGGCTTTTCCCTGGTAATTGGGTTTGCTCCCTGAGGGTCCCTCTGCCAAGCATTAGATCTATTGGCAAGGTAGCCTCCAGACAAGCTTGCCCTAAGAGCTGCACAAAAAAGCCAGAAACAGCTTGGAGGGAACGAAGAGCCATATCTTCGGAGGACTCATCGGAGGACTTTCATACAGGTGAGGAGGAGGAGGGTTTTCTGTGCATTGAGTTAGGGGCCCCTTCTGGTAATCCGGGGGAATCATCCTTGAATCCTGAGAGTTTGCAACGCCAAAGGATGGCCAGCTTAGAACAGTATCAAGAGCTGGTCCAGGCCATTCAGGGCATAAAGGCTGAATTACAGTCTATGAAAGCGGAGAACAATGCACTCAGAACTGATAATGCCAGTTTACGGCAACAGATTACCCAGAGAGAAGAAAACCGCGGCGACCTTCCGCCGATACCTTTACCCTGTGGCAAATTCAATGGGAACCCAAAAAGAATAAAAGAATTCTTGGATGCCTGTCAGATATATTTCACTTTCCGTCCCAAGACATTTGAAGTGGAAAGAGCCAAAGTGGGGTTTCTAATCTCTAATTTGGCAGGTAACGCCCTTGCCTGGGCAACCCCAATGGTAACCAACTCTGACCCTGCCTTGAGTAACTATGGTACCTTCGTACAAAGATTCCGCAAGAGATTTGAAAGACCAGAAGTCCTGTATTCGTGTTATGAGAGTCTGTTGGACACAAAACAGGGCACCCTTGATGTCCAGACCTACATATCCCATTTTCAACGTATTGCGGAGGAAACAGGATGGCCCGACTCCGCCAAACAGACACTCTTTCGGAGAGGTCTTCATGAGGACATAAAGGATGAATTATCCCGGGTATCTCGACCAGCATCCTTTCAAGAATTGGTGGCTCTGGCTCTCCAAATCGAGTACCGACTCTCAGAATGTAGAGCTGAGAGGAGGAGACCTCGATCTTATGCTTCCACTCCTGCCTCCTCCCAACCTGTTACTTATGAAAAGTCTTCGCCTCAAGGGGAGGAACCCATGCAGATAGGAATGGCCCGGGGTCCTCTGACAGCAGCGGAAAAGAAAAGACGAAAGGATCTCTGTCTGCGGCTCGGAGAAGCATCTCCTTAGAGATTGTCCGGAAGTACCTCCTCGTAAGGGGGGAAACGACAGACCCCGACCCTGAGCAGAGACAGGGAAGGGGTTTCTTTGGCAAGTCCTGTAACTACTCCATCAGCCATCCCGGATCCATCCCTTCAACTAATGGTCTTAAAGGTGGTTCATGAAGTCACAAAAGAACGCTGGGTAGAGTGTTTGGCTATGTTAAACTGTGGCGCAGCGGGATGTTTCATGGATGATCGCTGGGCTGATGTACATGCAGTCCCTAGAAGAAATAAACCCCAACCCATTCCGGTGGAGGGCGTGGATGGCACCCCACTATCCTCAGGTTTCATTACACAGGAAACACAGGAGGTTCCGGTAACAATACAGTCACATCAAGAAAGGATAGTCTTCGACTTGATCAAAGCCGCCCATTTTCCAGTGATACTGGGAATCCCCTGGTTGAGGAAACACAATCCTCACATAGATTGGAGGAATAACAAGGTGGTATTTAACTCTGACCTATGTCTTCAATCCTGTCTTAATCAGAACGAGAATCAATTCAATTAAGGAAATACCATGCCTACCAGGAGCATAAATACTATCCCTTTGGTTTATCAGGAATTTGCAGACGTGTTTACCGACACTCAGCCCCGTCCTTTACCTCTGCATCGAGCAGAAGACTGCAAGATAGACCTTGTACCGGGGGCTGAGGTTCCCTTTGGGAGAATGTTTCCGTTGTCGCTCCCAGAAAAGGCTGCTCTACGGGAATATCTGTCGGTTAACCTGCAAAATGGTCTTATTCAAGAATCCTCCTCTTCAGCAGGGGCATCTCTCTTCTTCATCCCTAGGAAAAACACCCACGAACTCAGACCCTGTATTGATTATCGGGCGCTTAATAGCCAAACCATCAGGGGCAGGTATCCCATGCCCCTGATAAGAGACATTCTGGAGGCGGTCCAAGGGGCAAGGTGGTTTACCAAGTTGGACCTCAAGGGGGCATATCACCTACTACGAATTAAGAAAGGAGATGAGTGGAAAACGGCTTTCCATACACCCCTGGGTCATCTCGAATACAAGGTGATGCCCTTTGGGTTGGTAAATGCACCTGCCCTATTCCAGAGATTCATGGACAAGATCTTCAGCGACCTTCTTTTTTCATCAGTTGTGGTCTACCTGGATGATATCCTGATTTTTTCTTTATCCCTAGAGCTTCATTGACGCCAGGTTAAGGAGGTACTCAGACGTCTCAGACACCATAACCTTCTGGCCAAGCCCGAAAGTGTACTTTCGACGCTTCTTCAGGTTCCTATTTGGGCTTTATCTTGTCAGAGGGTAAAGTGGGGAACAATCATTACAATTGAATAGGTTCAAGAAAAATAGGTGCTCTCAGAATACTCCTGTTTTTTTGTCACCCTCTGCATAAAGGAAGAATACATTTATTCAAACTCTGTTGTAGAATCAATCTTCTTCTTTATCTAAAGTTATACAGTTCAATATAAAATGGACGCTCCAGAGTTAACATCAAAAAAAGGCAGAGGTCGTTGACCGGAAGTACAGAAAGTATTTACAACACACGGAACCGAAAGTTTCTCGGTAAAACAACCACTTTGTGTGTGCAAGACAAAATCAAATTCAAGTATCATTTGTCATGAAGTTCACATGAGAATAGCAAACATATAGACATTTGGACATTTATAACATCACTTAAACATTTCAACAAAAACAAGTCATTTTCTCTGTGTAAAGCAGCTTAAATATACTGCAGTTGGGGATAGTGCGTCTACACCACAGTGTTTCAGCCATTTCTAGGTGGGCTTAATATGCCACATCTGGTATACAGCCTTCATCAGGACGGGGGTCTGTACTGTATGATGTCTGCACTGCAGGGGGAATGGAGACAGTTGTCAGGGGAGTATTCATGCACCGATTATTTAAAGAAGAATAAATCATGCGCTGTGCAGTATTAAAAACACACACAGCTTACCTATGGGTGTATTAATTCCACAGGTTCTGTTATTTAGAAGTTGTATAAGCCACAAGGGCTAATCTCTGTCTGATCCTATTGTGAAAAAACAGAAAGAATGGGGTTTCTTATTGGTATGAAGATCACCTTCGTAGGGATTGGAAACAACTCGGTCAAGGCGGGCACTATTTTCATAAAACAGACTCTTACCGCTCAGCCGGAGGTGAAATTTCACTTTTAAAAGAGCCTAGTTTCTTTTTTCTTTCAAGTAGCCCTGCGGGCAAAAACCTAAATGGAGTGAGAATATCTAGTCAATATTTTATCGCACTGAAGGCACCTCAATGGTTCTAAATGTCTGCCGAGTGCGCGCAAAATGGCCTTACCTGTCAGGGTGCAGGATTTGCTTGCAGTCTGCCGCTGTAGCGTTCGAACTGCTGAGTCATTCTACGATTCACAGAGACCTGGCTGAGGCGTTAGTAACGCTGTTGCTAGGACTCCATGATCATTTATACGGCAGCCATCTTGGATGGGGTTGGGTTGCCGCCGATAGTAAAAACGAGTGATAATGTTCCATCAATTGCTCGAATTATAAAAATAACGTATTTACATGGGTCCCCATGTCTCTGGGATACAAATGCGTGATTTAGACACTGTGTTAGTAAAGGTTGCCATGGCAACCGACAATGAGCACAAAGAGGCGTTAATGTTGTATCGATCGCTTGAAGTGTACACCGAAAGTATTTATATGGGTCCCCATGTCTATTGAGATCCAAATGGGTAATTTAGACCCTATGTTAGTATGGGTTGTCATGGCAACCGACACTGAGTGCTCAACTATAGGAGAACGGGCAAAGTGGTTGAAAAAAGGGTGTCGGGTTTAAAGGAGAATGATCCTGACTCTCCCTTTTGGCACTGGGGGCGGGACCTAATCCCTAGGCATAGATATGCTGTACGAGTATGCTTGACCAGTACAAGTGAGGTTCTTGAAGCAGCATCACAGCAAACAAAACTGAATAGTGCAAAAGGGTCCCATATAGGTTCTAATACAACAAATACACATGTGTGCAATCAACATTTTGCATTGTCTTTGATAAATTTGTGTACAGATGCATAGTCAAACGACATTAGGACACGTTGTTTTGTAAAGATAGTAATGGTACATCAAGTGACTATTGTTCTTAATTGGCACAGTATACAATCTTTCATGTTGGTTTTCTGATTTCTGTAGATGAACAGACAGAATTTGTTATGCTCATACATATAGGATGCAGTTCTGTTCTATCACCAAGGAATGGGATTTCATAGGAAAGATTTCCACTCAACTGAGATGTTCAGCCCGGCCTGTACAGTATTGAGTTTGTGAACCCAGCGTTGTTCTAGTTGTGTTAGTGTTTTGTTCAGGTCTCCACTGTGTTTTGCTGGTTTTACCTTTTGAAGGACGAACCATCTCAAATCAGTGTCCTTATGGTTCTTATGAATGAAATGTTCAACTAAGGGCTTGTCCGCTACCTTATTTCTAATGCGGGGGTAGATCCCAGAGCGTGTTAGGTGTTGCGGAGGTGGTTCTATGAAAGTGTGCACCAGTGTATCCTTGAGATTCCTGTTCTTTTTGAAGGCAAAACACGGCACATTGTTTAGTGTGCCAGGATGTTTGACCAGGTGCCAATTCATCTTGATGGTCCTCTGGATCAATTGGCTCAGTGGTCCGAAAGTGGTGACACAAACTATCCTGCCCAGATCCTTTTTTGGTTTTGTTCTCTAGACAGATTTCTCTTGGTGTATGTCTGGCCCTTTTCTTTGCTTGGCTAATAGATTTTCTGGGGTAGCCTCTTTCTGTAAGTCGTTCAGTCAATCTGCGTACGTAGAAATTGTCTGTATGGTAAGTTATACTTTTGAAATAGTTCAGTTTTTAGCAGGTCCACCAAATAGATTTCTTGGACCTCCACATCTACAGAACTGGCGACCTGCTAAAAATTGAACTATTTCGAAAACCCACTGAACACAACAGTCTATTACATTTTCAAAGTTACCACCCGATGGGTTTAAAGTATAACTATTATTGAAGTCTAGCCTTTATGGGTAGTTTGAAAACTATGCACACGCGGCGTTCACCCCACATTAATCAGGTTTAGCCATGGCAATATGTCTTTTTGGGTATAAGTATGTATACCTTGTATTAGTTGTAGCCAGTCTGCTAGAGACTGTGGTTTTGGTGTAATTATATATAATTTTTCAATAAATCCTTTGAATATTATGGCACTCAGTAATGTGGCACGATGAGGTACGCGCATTGGCAGGATTGCGCTGATGTGGTAAACATCAATAAACAAGTTAATCTGGGATCTATTAATGATTAGTATCTAAGTCTGGCATATGATGAACAGGCCAGTTTATTTTAGGTGGGTAAAGGCTTGCATGCAATTTCATACTTGCCAACATTATGTGATCAAAAAGATGTAGGATTTTTCAAGTTTCATAAATAATAATTTGCCTAACAATTACATCACAGGAAAATACAAAACATACATTGTTGGCACCATTGAAGCATTCTAAAATACAAAAGAAAACAAACAGCACATGGAAAGATGTTCAAATGTTAAAAATGTATAATTCTGAATGGTAATTTAACACCAAATTCAATTACCTAACTTCACAGAAGGTAATGACACATAGTTGGTAGGCAATGCTTGCTACTGCTCTGTAGCAGCAGCATGGGCAATACATATGTATTCCTGCAGTGCAGGTTGAACACTGCATGACATGGAGACTGATACACCCTCAGTCTGATAGGCAGATGCAGTGTGATGGTGTTACGCTCTGCCACTGGCCTTCACTGGTGGTTCACCTAAGGATAGTAGTGGCAAGAGTGCAGTACAGAGTCACGTAGCTGTCAGGTCAGTGGATTGGTCTGAGCCCAATCAAAGTAATCACCTACCAGCCCACTGTACAGACAGACTAATTAATGTGTCGCATGCTTTGTCCTACAGCCTGCCTTAGAGTCTCATAAATTACCGGCCACTGTAAAAAGCCATAGGATCTGTCACCCAAATCTGTAGGCGATAGGACTGCTTGAAAAGCAGTAGCCTACTGCCCAAATCTGTAGGGTTGGCAAGTATGCAATTTATACACAGTCTCACTATTAGGTTGGTGCTAATGTAATCCGCATATTGAGGCAGATGCAGATCCTAACCCAACTAAGATGACGGGCGGGCGGGCTTAGACATGCATCTGCAGTAGTGTCAGCATTCGAGAGGCTGAAATCTTAAATAGCCTCTCATATGGCAGCAGCTGCTTGCATGCTTTGTGTCAGTAGCCAAAAGGCTCTGTTCAGGTACGGTCTGTGTTTGTAGATTCACATTAGATACATGAATGGGGTGTACTTGATTGTGGGGTTATTAGTTCAATTCCCCCAACATTCACTTCAGCTGTATGTTCATGATTGTCTCCCTTCATGATCGATCTGGAACACCGTAATGCATTGGCCCCGTCCTTTCGTCAATGTGGACTTCCAGCAGTGAGTTTTCTATGCCGCAATTGCGAGGTGATATATAGTGGCATCTTGCTTGCTAAGGAGCGTTTAACCTTAACTTTTCACATTATCCATGATGGATTGGCCCGTTTTTTTAAATTAATTTTTTTATTTGGTTTAGTTGCAGCGCAACTTTTCAAATAATTAAACATACATAATCAATCATGTATACATACAACAATGATATAACATAACACACAAGTATAAAAGCATACTAATATTAGTAATCACACTAGGGTACAGCTTGCAATCATCAATTTCGATGCCCCAGCTAGGGGCATCTACATAAATATACAATTACCGAACAATACCACTATCTAACTCACCTAAGCATTTGACATACATAACTCATAGCTTTACAGATACCAACTGAGCCACTAGCAATGATCTCAATCTTTGTTCCCCATGCCCTCGAGAGTATCTTTGACTCGAGGTAGTACAATTTTTAAGAACTGTACTATTGCTAACTATACCCTCTCCCTAGGGTTAGAAAACAACATTTGCCATACATGATCGTTTGTCATCTCAGTGTGGATTACAAACACATTATCAAAGCATCTTGACCGTACATTCTTCAGAGCATCACATTCCACTAGCAAATGTTGTAGGGTTTCCCTTTTTCCATTGATAAACAGTATCTGCAATAATTACATTCCATAGGGATCAGTTTCCGCCTACACAGGACATCGCAGGTACCCCATAGATTAAATCTGAACCTTAGGAAGTCAGCCCACACTTTCTGTGATGGACATTTCACTAAATACGGCACCATCATTCCATGTCTCTTTATCCCAAATGTCCAGATATTAAAATCTTTATACTGAGTGCACTTTGCTAAATATTTCTGCTTTTTACTCCCATCAGGCATTTGCGTAAGAATGCACATTGTCTCCACACCCCGCCTGAACATGAATAGATAGCAACCCAAATTCATGGCGTATTAGAGCAATTGGTACTGCGTTGGGTAGAACTAGGATCTGCTTGCAATACCTTGCTTCCAACACCTCCCAATAATGGCATTTGTGAAGCAGCCTGCCCTCCACACCATATAGCATAATTGGTAAGACCTTCATTTTATAGAAGGACACCGCATGCTTCAGGGAGAATTTCCCACATTTATTTATTAGAATTCTAGACTGTGAAATTAATTGCTGCAATTTATTCCCAACAGAAACCACCTCAGAAGATTTAATTTGCTTATTAGTAATGTCAATCCCTAAATATTTGTATTTAAACACTCTTAATAATTTGATGTCTTGAAGCGTCCATGATGGAGCAGGCACAGGGATCTTGAGGCCCACAGTGGCTGGACAACTTAAGATTTGGGATTTGGAGACATTGATCATCAGGTTATTTGCTTTAAAATACTCCCCCGACCGTGCCAACATGCGTTGTAGACCTTGTGGTGTTTGTGACAGTAACACTAGGTCGTCCGCATATAGCAGATAAGGGATTTGCTGAACACCAGTCCTCGGGGCATCGCCCTTACAATTTACAAATTCATGGCCCAGATCTAAGATAAAGAAATTAAATAGAAACGCTGCCAGTGCACAACCCTTTTTTAGCCCACGATGGGTCTCTATTTCCGGCGATAACATCCCATCTAGGCTAATACGCACTCTCATTGATGTTTTTGAGTGAAACTAAATAAATAAATACAGGAGGGAGTGTGGGCAGTCGTACTCTACCAGTTTTTGGGACAGGCGATCTCTGTCAACTGAGTCGAACGCGGCTCTAAAATCAATAAACCCCATGTACAGGTGTTGCCTGCGTTCCTCATTCTCAATGATATTATATTTGGAATGGTTCCAGGCCCTTTACAAAACCTGTTTGCAGGGGGTCTATTAGATTTTTACTCTTGCCCATTCCTGCAATTTACCCAATAATAGCCGACCAAACAATTTCCCGGGGACATCGAGCAGATAGATGGGCCTATAACTACTCGGCTCTTGTCTATCCCCCTTTTTATATATTGGGATAGTTATCTCCTGTGTCCATGAACTGGGAAGTCTCTGGGTTGTATTTATTAGCCGAAAGATTTTATATAGTATAGACGACCATAATTCGGGATATTTTTTTAGCTCAAAGTTAGACAGGCCATCTGGGCCCCTAGCCTTTGAATTGCTAGCCGAGGTGATCAAGGCTAAGATATTAGACAGCTCAAATTCCAAATAAAAGGAGAGCGGGGAATTACTAACTCAAATGATATTTTAAGAACTGGGTGAGCATACAATCGTGTAAAATGTTCTACCCATACGTGCGTTTGAACAGCACTTGCTTGTAGGACCACTTGAGGGGCCACAACAGAATTGTTTATGGCCGACCACATCTTTGCAATATTTTTGCCAGCTAGAATCTTTAACATGTTGGCACCGTCCTCTTGGGATAATGGAGCTCGATGGCCTTTTACCCAATTTCTATAGGACGTTCTTATCTTAGTTATTAAGGGTTGCCTCAAATGCGCATGTTCTTTTTGGAGAGATCTCAGTTCAGCGCGTAATCGCGCATTCCTTTCTTTCACCTCTTTATCATACGAGTGGAGATGTGTTGCTATTTGTTTTCTTTTGGCAGTTTGTTCTCGAAACACCAGGAGTAGGTCAGCTTGCACATTGCTAACATTCCCAACCAATAAGCCGTACTCAGGTAAACCTAGTCTCAACAGTCGTTCTAGATTACTTACTTCTTTCTCTGACCATCAAAGTCTATTACCTCTGGCATTCACTACACACATCCCATTAATGGGCTCATGGTCCAGTCTATCACTTGTTGTACCCGTGACTCAATTTGCCTTAAGTATATTATGGTCACTTACCTCAGATTAAGACACAGAAAATGTCGTTACTGCTGGCCACAAGGCCTCATTCACATAAATATAATCGATGGTTTATTTACTATCGTCCTTTTGCCAGGTCGGAGCAGGGGGGATGTCAGTTTCAAAGGCCCCATTAAGAGCAATCAGCCCTCTCGCTTTCACTAAAGAGGACCATCTTCTGAATCTTGTTTTATTTTTATTGCCAAGCTCACACATGCAATTTAGATTCAGATCACCTGCCACTACTAGTGCTCTTACCTTTTTATCCAGCAATACCAGGTCCAAGATTGCATTTAGACCATTAAAGAAGCTATCGTCAGACATAGCAATCGGGTTCCAGTAAATATTTATAATTGCGTATCCGTGATCCCCAGCGAATACTTCCACCAAAATCATAAATTTATTTGGCATGGCCCACAATTCAGACGACAGCCCACTACCCATCTTTATCGCTGTTAGGATTCCAGAGCTTGGATGACCCACTGCAGGTTTAATTGCGGAATTCAAATACAATTCGTGGTTATCCCAAATGGGGACAGTGGTGAGCCATGTCTGCTGAAGCAATACAATGTCACAATTACTCAAATCACTATGGTCGTTATTTATAAGTTGGCTAAAGCCCCTGGTATTCCAACTGACCAGGGATATCTGTTTTTGGCCCATCCCCTCCTCACGTTACTTCTGATTTCCCATCCGGTTACTCATACCAACAGTGGCACAGGGTTGTGTTTTCTGTGCTTTCCTATTTCCCCCCACATCACCCATTTGCAAACTCCTTGTATGGCAAGGGGTAGTCGACTTTGATGTCTGGTCTGGCACAATCGAAAGAACAAATCCCAGAGCATATAGATCATCTTTGGCCTGCCAGATTACATTTTGTACAACACGAGATTTAAACCACAAATTAACCGAATTTAACTGACCCTTCACAGAAAATTCAACCAATACCATGTCAGAGGAGACAATATCCTCTAATTGAGTGATTTCAGAAAAAATTGCCAGCACTGCACGCCTATTTAAATCATATTGTGTGTACGGCAGCCACCTACAGGCCAAGACTAGTGCATACGGTGTAGGCCTGCTCCGAACCGTGGGGTTCAAGTTTCTTCTCCCATTATCGGGTATATAGATAGGCGGGGGCAGTGCCTCTGATTGTTGATTATGTCCTTGCATCTTATTCAGGGCACTCTCGATAAGGGACATAATAGCTCCCGACATATGTGAAAGATCTGCGTTGTTTCCATTTTGCCCACCTGATTCATGGGATTGGATATGAATATCAACCACTCACATGAGGGGCTGGCACCGATTTCATCTTAGGTTCTAAGCACAAATCTCGTGCTCTAGAAAATTTTTCCGGGATGTTCTTACCCGTACCCACAACAACTGACTCATCCGAGCACTCTGGTTGCCGGTAATTAACGAGAATTTGTTGGCTATTTAGACCACCAATTGAGCTCTTTTGCAACGGTGGAATTAGCACGGCTTGGGTCAACCCGTCCATATAGGCATCAACCGCTTTCAGAATTTCGGCCCGCTGTGCGGCAAGGGTTGAATCTATTGCCTCTCGGTCGTGGTTCACTTCCACCCCTACCTTAGGGGTTTGGGTTGCTTCTATGTTTGCTCTTTTACTCGCAAGGCACTCTTTATTTGTTAACACCTCCATAAGCTCATCCAATGGCGGATATTCCATTGCCTGGCTTGGGGTAAACTTCAGGGGCTCATTTCTTCTCTCAATCTCAAGCAGATGATATTTTTACTTAATTGCCTGCGATGCTCCTACGGAAGTGCGTTTTGGGACAGTAATCGCCTTAAAAAAGTGTTTTATTGAAGATTTTCCAATATTTTTCGGGATTTGTTGATTCTTAAGGGAATTTTTTATTAGTTTTATTATCCCCAGAATTTCCCTTTTTATTTACTTGAAAAGCAAGGGGGTAGCTGTTCTTTCGTTCGTACCCTTGACATGCTCACATTGAGCTATGTCCTTAACCGCAGGCAATGGTTTCGATCCCCCGCTTCCGCAGGGGCCAGACCCAGCCCTCCCCTTGGAATTTCATAAATGATATCATCAAAACATGGGATTACTGTTTTAACCACATAGGGCTTATTAGTAACGTGAGGCACTTTTCCGGGAGTTTGACTAAAGTCAGCACCGCTTTCCGTTTGTGATGCTACCGACATCTTACAAGGCAACAATTCACATGTTGACACTCTTTTATCCCATACTTTCACAGTTTGGCATGAGTTCCTCTCTTGCCATGCCAACATTTTTTTCCAAGCATTCACTCTGTATATATATTCTGTTCACATATCGTCACAGATCTAGACATAGATGCCAGCACAAGATTCATCGACTGTAAGTCAATTCCCCATACATTATTCGGCTGCTGAATGACCACTGATGTATTCGTACTGTGATTGTTAGTTATTGATTTTATCGCTCCTGGGGTTTCCTTGACTGAAATCGAGTCACTTATACTGCTCTCAGAAAACAAGACTGGAGACGCTGATACATTTTCAGGCAACAAGTTATCTCAAAAGACAGTGGGCCTCATTACAAATCAGGCGGTCTGGAAATAACGGTGGCGGTAAACCCGCCGCCACCGTTGTTTCCGGACCACCTCCCGACTCCCGAGGTGATGTTCCCGCCAGGTTTGACCTGGCCATTACGAGATGCTGCCGGTGTTTCCATGATCCCCATTCCCATTGAGTCCCATAGGACTCAATGGGAATGGGGATTAACACCATTCCGCCTCCGTGATTCCCGGGAAACCGGGGTTGTAATGCCCCGGTAATTCCAGGAATCACGGAGGCGGAATGGTAATACGAGTCCGGCGGTAACCAGGTGGTTTTACCACCTCGGTTACCGCCGGACTCGTAATGAGGCCCAGTGTCATTTGCATCCAAATCTATTACCACAGCATCCCCTCGATCCTCTCCCCGATCGTGGGGCACTGCTGGAACTAGATGCGGAAGCCCCGACACCAGGACTAAATCAAGTAAAGCAGTATCTGAAATTGAACACTCCCCCCTTGGACAACCACCAGGCAGCACCTTATTTGGTACAACCACACTTAAATTAGCAGAAGCGGCATCATGATTAAGTGACTTACATGATTTGTCCAACTCAATTGCACCCATCGCACTGTGGGTTTGAGGGGTATTCCCAGTTTGGGCTTCAAACGCCGACAACGAGCTATTGCAGAATTTGCGGATGTCCTCGTTTCCCACTGCCCTCTGTTTCAATCCACCCCATCTAGGGGTGGAGCATATGGGCACTGCCTCACAAGGATTTTCTCCTCTCCCAACTTTTACACTCTTTAAAGGACTGTGCGCAGGCATACCTGATTTTAAGGTTAAGCGAGGCATAATCTCAAGACCGCTTGCTATAGAGCACACTTCAATGGAATCCAAATAGGTCCTCCGCAGCCCCGCTGCCGCTACGGTGTGGCGAAGCAGCAAAGCGGGACTTGAGGGGACTTGGTTGGGTGCGCGTGCGCGGTGCGCGCGCATGCAGGATTATATAGCACCGCCTCCACTGAGGAGCACAGCAAGCCTTATGGGAAATTAAGTTTTGCAAATCCAAAAGTCCAAAATCCAAAAGAAAAAGCATTCCAAGCACAGGATCAGCACAGGATTGGCCCGTTTTACTATGGCGATATGGGGGGCTTTCTCCACGATTCTCATTATTTGCTTTTTCTTTTAAATGCTCACCTTTGTAGATTCATGATCGGTGAATGCACCAGATTTGAGATTTAATTAGGTAAGTGCTATTTGTGTTGCAAAGGATTTGGTTACGAAACATGTAATTTAACATGACTAGCATTGTATTTGTTAGTCGTAAAATCCTGACAGGTATGAAGTAGTGTATATCAATTACAATATGTTTGTGACTTTTAGTTTGGAGTCAGCACACAAGAGATTATGAGGTAAATGTAGGGGCATGGCATTACTATGTAGTTTTTGGTGTGACACACTACATACAACATGTTGTTATTGACTGATTCATGTTTTAATTGCATATATGTTTTCTCTCTGTGTTCCCTGTTTGGGATATGGAACGGATGCGGGAAATGTATCCTTTTATTGCATATTTGTTTGGGGTTTTGGGATTGACAATGCACGCTGTTCCCTTTGTGGTATGTCTGGTTTGCTATATGTTGACCTTACAATGATTTATATTGCATTATGTATGATTTATATTCTTCAGCCTTAGAAGAAGAGCTGGGCTCAAAGCACGTGTCGGCTGATGCAAAATATTTGAATTTGTCTGTGTTCATTGAAAAAGTGGAGGACATACGCGCAGTGTGATTGTATCAATTGTTTCATATTTATCAATTGTTGGAGACCTGAGCAGAGGCTCCTCGACCCGATAACTTCACCCGCTGCAAGCTTGTCATCTTTTGATTTTTTTAATCAGGATTTGAATTTTTTTGCATATTGTGTACACGCACTGGGGTTCCAGTTCTTTTCTGCTCTGTGGATATTTCCTAAATATCCTACCTGGTAGGATGGGAAAAAGGTGTTATAGAGAAGGGGGTACCACATCTCTCTGTTCGGTGAGCAACTTCTCACATACCCTTCCCCAACAGTCTGTGGCGTTCTGATGGAGTGCACAGATCTGTTCCGGCGGTGTCCACGATTTCTGTTGGTCTCCATTTTTATTTTTGAGATGTATTTTATTCAGAGGGAAGTGTCTTGTTCTATGGCCAATTTCTCTACAGGCCAAACAAGGTCTTATCTCAAAGCTGAGGAGCACTGGACTTTCTCCTTCAGGACTAAAGCCCTTAGAAAAATTGGTGACACAGTTATCCTTCCCCGGTTCTTTTGTTCCACATTCTCTAGATGGTACCAATTCAATAAATTAGGGGGATTCATCTCTGGGGAAGATTGCGTCTCCACGCTCTCTTCACATTTGCGGGGGCCTCCTACCTCTAATCCAATAGGGATGGGCTTGGTCTGTTTGAAATTAGAGATAGTTGTCTTCTCCATCTCTAATTGCAGGTCCCAAAGCTTTTGTTCTTTTGGCTCCATCAGAACGGGGAGAGAATAGTTAGGAAGGATGTCCCTTTGTAAAATTGATGACCCAGGGCCTGTGCTGTTCTGCAGGGTGCTCTGACCATCTACCAGGTTTACTAGAGCCAGAGGCACATCTACAGATTCATCTGAGGAATCACCCCCGTGGTCCTCCCCGTTCTCCCAATGTGATTTTTCAATCTTAGAGATATCAACGTGTTGTTCAACTTTTCCTTGTGGAGGATGTTTTACAGTGGTTGTTTCTATCATTTTGCTATTTTTCTCCCAAAGGTCTTGTTGGGACAGAGTCTTCCAAGAATTTTCGGACACTAATAGTCCCATCAGTTTGCCCGTCTGTATTATGTCAAACGATAAATTCAAGAGGGCAACTTTTAGCTCTCCCTTATTTGCCAAGAGGGGTAATATTTTTTGTTTTCTTACATATGCCTTAAGATCCAGGGAATGATTATTTTATCCCTTTTTGGAATTTGACTGTTTCCCAATGGGAAAGATGGCTTGCTTGGTTAGAGGAGCAAACTGGATCCCCATTCGTTGAGTCATGTTCCTAAAGGGTTCTTGAACATTTTCCAAAGACTTCATCCCAGAGATGGCAAATGCGATGTGGTTACAGTAGCTTTCGCCCACATGGATGTTTGAGCCATTTTTGAGGATAATGTTGGTAATTCGTTCTTTCTCTTAGGCTCCTATTGGGACATTAGAATTTAAAGGTTGTCTAGTTTGGTGGGGTCCCCAACTAGCATCAATTGGGTCGAATCCCACTTCTGACACCACATATAAGGAAGATATGGTATCAAAGTAAGACACCCACAAGTGATCACAGTTCA
Organism: Ambystoma mexicanum; assembly: GCF_040938575.1. Classification (NCBI taxonomy): domain Eukaryota; kingdom Metazoa; phylum Chordata; class Amphibia; order Caudata; family Ambystomatidae; genus Ambystoma; species Ambystoma mexicanum. Next base: position 639,886,287 of record NC_090925.1, read on the forward strand.
AGGGTGTTTATTAAACTGTAAAAATGGGTGAGATAAACGCCTAATCTAAACCTAAATCTAAGATGGGAGCAAGCTACGACATAATAATAATACAGTCCTAGTGGAGTATAGTCAAATAAACAGGGCCTATGCTAAAAAAAACGATTGCCACTCCTTACCACTATGCTACAAAAGAGTGTGGGATAATGTTCACAAGAAAAGAAAGAAGTGTTCACGAAATGATAAGGCAGGATGTTATGGTCCCCCTTCCCCATGTTTTTAGCATGGGACTCTTGAATACAGCACACTACTGGGCTTCTCTGACACAGGTTACAGTTCCTTTTATCAATATCATGGCCTTCTGTGCCAAGTCTCTTTCCTACAAAGTCTCTTGCTTCAGAGGGCCTGATATGCCAAAACCAACAAAATAAACAGTTCCTTCTGGCAACCTTTAAATCGGGTGATTACTCTTCACCCTAGGATCCCCCTCACCCGGGCTCTGATCCTTCTTTCAGCATTAGCCTCTCAAAGCACTTGTCAATTTAAACAGAGGCTTCCGAAGGGCGATCAGGGCTTTCCGGGTTGCTTTGTTATTCTATGGCAAGTGCGTGCTTCACAATATCACAGTTTGCACGGCGTTCCCATCAGCTGGGCACAAACGCCAGTTTCACAATTCCCTCGGGTTCACACATTCCACAGTTCACAATTTATAAATCTCATGAGAAAGCAGGGGTTCCCTTATACTAGCTTTCTCTTGGCATCCCTCCGTCAGTTTCACGTTTGCCAAAGTTCACATAAAAAAAGACATTCTAGACCCCTTTGGTTCTTCCCTTTAGCTAAGTCCGGGTCTCAGCCGCCAGTCAGGCTTCGCACAGCTCATTCATCACAATGTCCTAGGTTGTGTTAGGGTTGACCCCAAATTATAGGTATACCCCAGTCGGGTTCATGTTTGCCTCCACAATGTGTCAAAGACTTTCGACTTTACAAGGGGTTTGGTTTGACCCTCGTATGACCACCTTGACATCCCACGCCGGCCTCCCCTAAGGCCTCTTGGTACTTGTTTCTCTTGGTTCAGGAGAGGGGGCACCAGCCAGAGACCTTCGAATGAGCGCCTATGTGGCACTGGACTACTCCATCTCTGGTGCCAGTTTCTCTCACAAAAGTTCACAAGGTCTCCCTCTAACAGGCTCACACTCCTCCCACAAAGTTCACAAGGCGTCTCCCTCTGCCGGGCTCCGACCCTTCTCACAAAGTTCACATGGGTCACCCTCTGCGGGCTCGGATGCTTCTCACAAAGTTCAGAATCTCCAAAAGTGTTTTTGGACTCCCAGTCCCAGAATGTACTTGTGATAATTTTGCTCCCACTTCACAGCTCCCCAAAACAGCATTCCATGTTTTGGGAGCTGGAGTAGCCACAAGGTGGATGTTTCAATGAGGGCAAGGTTCTTACCTCCTGCCCTTCATGTACCTGGGTTCACCTGTCTGGTCCTAGGGGAGGAGTCCTGCTGTAGGTACCGCAAGCGAACCCCCAGCTGCCCCTGGTCTTGCCTTTTGGAAGTACAGCTCCCTCCTCCACAATGCAGACTCCTCTCAGATAGCAGGGCCAGTGTTTGCATGGTGTTCTCCTCCTCCAGGTCCTCCAGGGCTTCTGCAGCTCACTAGGCCTTTCTCCTTCTCTCCGGCACCTTCAAGCATCCCCAACTCGCTCAAAGTGTGCTTTCCTGCTCCGCCTTTTATGCTGCCTGTGAGAGATAAGTGGAGTCAGGTGCGAGTAATTAAAGAGGGAGGCCTGACTTAGCCTGACCTCATTAATGGGACAGTCTGCTGTAGAAAGGGGAGAGTATGTTTTCTGTGTCTGTTGTTCCCTGTTGGTAATCTTCATCCTCCCAATCTCTCTCCTCCTCGTCTCAGTGACTTTAGAAAAGAACAGAGGGGAGGAATTATGGGGATTGTAGTTTTCACTAGTAAGTTTAGGAAAATCCAGAAAAATACTTTTGAGAAAAGGGGGGTAGTTCTGTTGTCGCTCACAGTGAGTTGTCCGTGAGAAAGTGTCCATCTTGGGAAGGTGGGGGAGGGGGGGGTGTATGGTGACTTCCTAAATATCCTACCTGGTCGGATGGGGAAAAAGTGTTTTATGGAAGGGGTACCGCGTCTCACCCTTCGGTGTCCCACTTCCACTCCATGAGAACCCCTCTTCCAGGTGATCCTCCCGCACTGGTCCACCTCCAGGAACTGGATCCAACGTCCTGGCCACCTGGATGACAAATCCCTGGGGATCAGCATGCGAGCCACCTTCTGGTTTCTCACAGTATTCACACAGTGACTAGTTCATTTAAGTGCACGAGAAGTCTTCCACTCTAGACATTTTCACACAGAGAAAAAGTGAGGGGATCTCACTGTAAACACACTATGGGACCTAGTCCATAACAAATATTTTTCGAGAAGCTCATACACTTCTGAACTGTTCCCTAACATCTCAGAATGCACAATCAATTTACATATCCCCACCCCTCAGTACTAACAAGTACCAAGGCCATCATTTAATCTAATTCCCTTTTATAGGATCACTACCTTCAGGATGATTTACCCTTTATATTATAGTCACATATGAATTTCATTTGGCTGCCTCACAAACAGATGGGCACCCTCTTATGGACATTTTCATTTCTCACTCTCTAGGAACAGGTTGGCATCCGTCAGCAAGATGGGATGGGATGAGCTTTCCTCCACAGCCTCTCTGTGATTTCTTCCACTGAAGAAGGCCTGGGGCTTTAACTCCTGGTAGGCCTCACTTACAGCCTCTAATAATAATACATTGATGTGGCCAAAAGGAGAATGTGTTCCTTCTCCTTCCTGTTGTTATAAATTCTCCTTTGTCCTCTCCATCAGTGAGTGAGTGAGTGAGTCTGTCAGTCTGTTCCCCAGTGTGTGTTGAATCTTTTATAGACTTAAAATCTCACCCTTTTGAGGTGTGTATACTTTCCCCAATCTAATTGGTCAATGTTTGTGATTGGATAGTATTCCAAACGTAACATCACACAAGACACAACCCTCTGCTGCCATTGGGCATATTGATGAAGGGGGCAGTCTGATGGGAGTAACTTCGACACCCAGTTTCCCTACGATTTAATGTGATGTCCTCTCAGATATTCTTTACATCAAACATTGTAACATTCTGAAACAGTAAATTCCACACATATGACCAGCTTAGTAATTGGTAGATTTCTCTCTCTGGCATGAATCAAACAATGCAATTTTCATCATGATATCACAAAGGCTTAAGGAGTTACAGGTTTTTCCAATTAACTCACTCAAGCATTTACTTAAAAATTATTTTCCCATCTAAAAGTAATTGGCTAGTCACTGCGGTCGATGGGATATATGACTCACTGGCGTGTGCAATTTCTGTGCAACAAAATGCAAATGCACCTAATTTGTATAATTAAAAAACACATTAGAAACATCATTTTGGTTAATCTAATAGACATGTTCAAACTGAATGCTTTAAGCTCACTTTATACCTATTAAATGCAGTTCTTATTTTTTCTGCAAACTACAGAACAACTGGTATTTTTGCTGTTGATCCACAGCTGAAAGTATAGGATTTATGACCTAGTGCCTGGCAGTAATAGTCTTTTGAAGTTTTTAGGGGTTGCCATGATCTTTCGATCTTAGATAGCCGTCCTTTTTTTTCTCAAAGGTCAGTTCCTTCCTCCAGGAGAGGCCTGGGATATGGAATAGCAGATTAGGTAAAACAGATCCATTGGTCAAGCTGAACTCCCATCTTGTTCTCACTATCCTAAGCCCAACATACACAGATGCAGGCCATAAAGACGCTGCTTTAGAATTGATAGCAATTTCTACCTCCATGTGACCAAGTCCCAAAGTCTATCAGTACATTATTGCTCAACGTACATGAATTCCAGCTGCTTGGGAATGCATGGGATCTCGCTGCTGGGGGATGTGAATTGAACAGAAAAGCAAATGTCAGAGTTCAAACCTATAGTGGATGCTTGATTCAGGTTGGTTTCTCCCGATTGCCACTTTTAAAGTTACATTTTTCTGTTTCCCGATATTTTACATTTTCACCAAAAACACAGCAGTTCATCCATTGCACTGGCCTATCAAACCCCCCCTCAAAGGTCCACATTTTCAGCATCTGCAGGTTTTATAACATCAACCTCTGTGTTCAGCAAGGGAAAATGAACACACACAGCCGTAGTTTACATGTTTGTTTTGAACATGGTGCCCTGCTCTGTATCTTTACTTTGAATTAGATTTCCCTACAGCACCCTACCTTTTAAGTAATCTCTTTCATCCCTAAAACATCTTTAGTCTATCTCAATTTTACCTTGCATTGATAGTGTGCTAGGATTTTATTAAGGACTAGCTGTTGCCTGCGGCTTCGCATGCATGGATTTTGGGATTTGGTACAATTGTTTTCAAAAGACACATGAGTTTTTATGTCCAAACTGTATGAATTACAATATTATTTACAGGTTGATGTCTTAACGTAATAAGCAATGTTTATTGCAGATGTTTATTCAGGGCATATGGCTACAAAACAAAAATAGTTGTTCCATTGATGCGAGTCCAGAAATGTTTTTGTGTTGTAATTACAAACAGACAATGAGGCAGACAAAAAAGAAAAATAATTTATTTGCCATCTGAAACCTCCCAAAAAAACTATTTGAGTACTTCTTTGTAAACTACAATAGTGGTTCTCCCTTCAGGTGCTAGCATTTCAGAGAGTTAGGTGAGCTCACTCTGGAACAGGCCACGTAAAACTGCCCATGCAAGAAGCAGTTTTCGCTTCGGTCAATCCCCACTAGCTTCAAAGTCTACCCCTGAGATTTGTTGATGGTCATGGCGAAACAAACCTTTAAGGGGAACTGAAGTCTTTTGAATTCAAATGGATATTCTGACGGTGTAAGAGGTATTTGTGGTATGAACACAGACTCCCCTTGCAAGAACCGGTTAGCATTGAATCCTCAATCACATTTCTGTGGAGAGCTTTCACTCACAGTCTGGTGCCATTACAGAGGTTAGGTAGTTTGAGGTTCTGTAAAAATAACACAGGTGCTCCCACTTTGAGAAGAAGTTTGTGTTCGGGAAGACCAGGAGGATTTAAAGTGTTCAAGAACTCACAGGGTCGTGGACTGCGCCATCCCTTTGAACCACTGAGTTTACATATTTGTATTCCATTTGGACTCCTCCGGAAGAATTAATATCTTATTGATTACTGTAACCATGCTGTTCTTTGGCGTTAAAATGGCACGCTCACATAACCATTCTGTAGATTTATTGGTTTCAAACTAAAAGCAAGTTGTAGTACAAGAGAAACCTTTAACAGTTTAAAGGGATCAAAGAAATTATTTCAAGATTCCACAATTTCGGTCAGAAAAAAAGAGCATTTCACTATCTTCACAGCATACCCTCTTTTTAATACGATCAGCCCTAGTTATTTCACCCCTAATTTTTGACCAATCACTGAGTTAATAAATTTGAGCATAGCCAAAATATGCCCCATTTTTTGTCCAATCAATGGCCAATCACAGTATTCATCCAAGGTTAAAGATCCCTTCAAATAATTTCCCATGTAGTATAATCGTTCCACATTAAGACTTTAACATCCCATTGCGATGTGGTAGAGCGATTCCACCTCATCTTTCTTCTTGCAGAAGCGACAAACATTATTCTCAATACCACTCTGCTGGCGTTTGAACTGAACTTCTCTTGTGGGCATAATGTTCATACAAAAACGGAAAAGGAGATCCATATAGAATGAGGATGGGAACTTAAATAGATACATGGGGGTTTCATGTAAACCTTTTTTTTCAGTCCACCATTTGAATGAATGCGGGGTGATTGGTCTTGCTTCACATGTTTTTATCCAATCAGCTCTTTCCAGAAGAGACTTTACTTTCAAAGGGTTTCCCCTTAACAAATCAATACCCACCTCCAGGGAGTGTTGTGTCTCACATATCACTTTGGACCAGTGAATTAGCAGTTTTTCATTTGAGTCCTTATCTGGGCATGAGATAGAAAAAGGGTCAGGGGAATCTAACATAATGCATTTTCTGGAAAAAGACATTTATTTCCACACGACAATGGAGGCCATTGAAGGAGGCGTAGCTCATGACAGATTTTTGTTGTCGATAGACACACAGGTAGCCTTAACATTTTCCACCAGAAGTAACCTTCCATTTGTGGCCATATTTTTTTACTTAAATTTGGTAAAGTCTCTGCACCATAAGTGAGAACATGTGTAACATTTTTCTGATAAAAGGTCAAAATTGGTAACATGGAATACGCCCCATAAAGTCTGTGGATAGCAATTCCTTCATTCGTCAGGGTTTGTAGTTTCATTTTCAACTAGGTCACATGAGCAATTTTATTAATATTTCTATTAATTTTTACACCCAGGTGTATGATGGACTCTACAACACCCATGGGCAGGTCTTCAACCTTCCATGAGAAGTCTGTTATATTCCTTTTCCTAGCAGTTGCCATGATTAGAATTTGGGATTCCCTTACATTCATTTTCAAGCCATTGATGTTCAGATAGTTGTTAAAGGCTGTTAATCTCCGCTTTAGACCAATTTCCGTTTGGTCTAAAAAGACAATATCGTCTGCATAGAGTAGCCATGGCAGCTCACATCCATTCAGCTTAGAAGGAAAAGCATGAATGTCAGTTTGTAAGATGCATAGATCAGATAGATAGAGACTGAATAAGATGGGTGCAAGTGCACAGTCCTGCTTTAGGCCGCAGAATGTCAAGATTCTTCTAGACATTCGGCCATCCGATCCTAGTCTTATCTGTATAGAGGTATCAGTATACAGCACTTGTATTGCCTCTAGAATGTCAGCTGGGCAGTCCCAGGCCTTCAATTTAGCCCGTAGGCGATTCGTGTCAACTCCATCAAAGGTTTGATGTAAGTCTAGGAAAGCAATATATATTGTAGTGTTACTGGCCAGCGATCTCCGTTTCAGCAGATTCAACATGTATAGGTTTACAGAGGTCCCCATCCCCTTTAAAAAGCCTGTTTGTCTAGGGTCAAGAATTCCCTTTGCAGTTGCCCATACATTGAGATCTCGAAGGATCAGAGAAGCAAAAAGCATTCCTAGGGAGTCCATGAGGGCGATAGGACGAGAGTTCTTAGGATCGGTCCTTTCACCCTTCTTAAATACAGGTACCACCCAGGCCTCTCTCCATGATTTGGGCACCTGCCAATTTAACATCACCTGTTTAAAAAGGGAAAGGTTAATTTAGCACAGACCTCAGGGTTGCTTTTCATCTCACTGTTAGAGACCCCGTCAGGGCCTGCAGCTCTGGATGGGCTGTGTTTCTTGATCATAGACCTGAGGTCCTCCTTGTCAAATTCAAAAATCCAACCATTAACACTCCTTCTCTTTGGTGTCAATAATATACCAGAGGGATCCGTAAAAAATTTGGTTAAATGGTTGACCCAGCTTTCTTCTGTCACGCCACCTATCAATTAGTGTTTCTTGCTGCAACCCCCATTATTAATCAGGTCGCACAGATTGTGGGAATTTTTCTCGCATGCTGCATGCAGCATTTCCTCAGCGTCATTTTGAGCTAGTATTGGTCTGTGACTTTTTACCCAGTTTCAATAATATCACAGGTGCTCCCACTTTGAGAAGAAGTTTGTGTTCGGGAAGACCAGGTGGATTTAAAGTGTTCAAGAACTCACAGGGTTGTGGACTGCACCATCACTTTGAACCACTGAGTTTACAGATTTGAACTCCATTTGTAATCCTCCGGAAGAATTAATAAATATTTTATTGATTACTGTAGCCATGCTGTTCTTTGGCATTAAACTGACACGCTCACATACCCATTCTGTAGATTTCTCCATTCAATTTTTTTAATGTCAGGTTAGATTTTGGATGTGAGGTCTGTTAGGGAATTGACGACTGTGCCTAGGTCGGAAGGGATGACAATTCTGCTCTCAAATACCGGATACTCTCTGTTACCAATTTTAAGAAGCAGTTCAGAAACTTACCTTATGATGAAGATTTAAAATGTGAACGTTTACTTTTTTAACATCTTTGGTTTGTGAGATATGGGTAGCCTTAAAATTAATTCACCCTCTTTCACACCTCCCTTAACTGGATTTTCAGAAAAATTGTAAAACTCGTGTGTCTCTATTTTTTAAAAATAATCTAAATGCCAAATTCATAGGTATCCTCATAAACAAATTCACCCCCCCCCCTTTTCGTCACCTTAGGGACGGAATTTCCCAAAAATCCCAAAAATCCTTCCTTATTGGGTGCCTACGTCATGAAAACAATGTACCTTCCAAATTTCACATTCCTAGGTTAAACAGTTTGAGTTGGCTGTTGATGAGTCAGTCAGTCAGTGAGGACTTCTTCTTTTATATATATATAGCTATCAAAGTTATTTTTCTTTGGTTCAGGGTTCCTTATCTTTTCAATCCTTTTAGCAACTTTGTCCATTTCCTCATCAAGTTAATTGTAGAGCTGTTCTTCCCATTTTAAAGTTAAATCCTCTTCTTCATAAAAGTTAGGAAATACACATAACCATGAACCCCTGTGGATCCTGATCGTATTACGTTCCAAACATTTCTCTAAAGTCGATTTTCCATCAATGTGTTGATTTCCTTTATGGATAGTTGTTCTAGTCTTGCACACATTTGACTTAAGCTTTCCTCAGTATTAGTTCTATTCCCAAAGGCATGTCCACTGCTCCCCCTTCAGAGAAATAGTTCTCTTAGGTTTACCTTCTTACTTACTTTATTTTTAGTCATTTTCATATAGAGACATATAGTAATCGGCAGCGGTCCAAGAGGGTGGCTGCGTCCTTTTCCTTGCTGCAGTCAAAATCCTCATGAGGACTGTATGGGGTTCCCCTCTCAAGAGTCAGGGGTGACCTTAGAGACAGTGTCCGGCAGTTTAAATATTTGCCCAAGGTGGTGTTGCTTCTGATTCCTGATATCAGTGACAAGATTTTGTCTGAGTGGATTTCCATGCCCGATTTATGTACAAGGGAAGGGGAGGAAATCTTTTTTCCTGAAGTTGTTCCGATTGATCTCATTTCGGCAAGCTTGGTGGGTTGTGTGATAAACCTGCGGGTATTCTCCCAAGCCAGCCTTGAGAATCCCTTATTCAGGTGGCCTGCAAAGGGCCAATGTTCTGTCCCTAGCCCCAGGGGCGGATGGAAGAGAGAGGATCACCTCGATGGTAGAACCCAGGGTTGTTCTCGGGGAAAGGTACCAGGGGAGGAGCGTTATTATACTGAGGAAGAGTGAGAGGAGGTCGAGAACCGTGAGGCCCTTGTAGGCTATACGACATCTACCTCCCTTCCTCCGCATGAATTTCTCGGGCCCAACTCTAAGAATCCTCTTTTTTCTGTTGTCCACCATAATAATCCCAGTCATTTCCATTTGTTTAGCAAACCCCACCAATCTCACCCTTCTCACTTTACCAACACCCCTAGGATGAAGAGTATAATTTTCTATGACAACCCCCCTTTTTCCAACGTGAACACTGTCGCATATCACGAAGGACGACTGACTAACACCCATCCCATTTACTGGTCAGGCAAAGTCAGGCAATTAGCCAGAACTGCATACACCTGACGGCCCTTTCCCTTTCCCACAGGTATAAAAGTTGGAACATGGGAACACAATATGAGCAAGGCAGACCGCATGACAATAGAGCTAACTCAGCATGACATTCAAGAGGAGGAGAAAGATGGTGCGTACCGAGAGGCTGTCAAGGAAAGAAGCAACCTTGTCCTTTCTGACCAAGGCCCATGAAACCTCTGCAGAAGGAATCATAAGACCATGAACAAATTGCAGTGTGTGTTGAAGCAGATGTCAACAGTACACATGGCCCTCCTCCGCTGATAACCCGGCCAGGGAGAGATGCTTGTCTCTGTGGTACCAACCTTGACTCCACAGAGAAGAAAAGCCAAGCGGTTCATCACGGCCGGTGTGTCAAAGGGAGAGCCTATCAGAAACCGAACTGTGTTGAATGAAAGTAGCAAGCGGCTAATTGAACTGTGAACATACAAAGAACTATTGATATCAAAAAGGGCAAACCAGCAACAGAGGAGTCAGGCACCATGTGGGTGCTCATTCAGGAAACTATGGGCGATTACCCGATTGTAGAAACTACCGTTACCTGAAGGCCTTGGGAAAGGCAAGAAAGGGGTCGAATGTTGTCATAGCGGGGTCCAGTAAAATTCTCTGTACAGTCGAAATTCTTTGACCGATAGATGATTTTGAAGCTAAGGGAAGTGAATCCTGCATTGCAAGAACTGATTGAGAAAATGTGTGAGTAACAGAGTTGGCAAGAGTGAGCCCAAAGGGGGGATGCCGATAAACAGGGGGCGAAGTCTAAAGTCCCGATATACAGTGTGTTGACAAGAGTGAACCCGGCAGAGGGATGTCCACAGTGAGCTGTTTAAAAAGACATTAAGAGTTGTGAATCTCACAGATGAGATTGTGTTGAAAGCAGTAGTGAACCCGATGGAAGGAAGGCAAACAATCGAGAGGGGTCTGAGCCTGGAAGAGGGGATCCAGACATGAAAAGCCGTTACCCATCGAAAAAGGCCTTAGTGAATCTGACGAAAGGGAAAGCAAGCATTTGCAAAGGGTCTGAGCCCAGAAGAGGCGGATCCAGGGGGGAGAAGCCATCACCCCATCAACAAGTAAACCACAGAGAAATCTTTTAAATACAAGCCAGGTGAAACCGGCAGAGGGAGGCTTATATTCGAGAGGGGTCTGAGCCCGGAAGAGGGGGGCCCAAGGGTGAAAAGATATCTCCTCCAGGACAGTCAGGAAAGAACTTTTGTTTATTATGACCCTATCAGACCCTCGGAAGCAAGCAACCGAACTACTCAAGGTCCTTATATTGCAAAGAACTTTTAGCGAATCCGAGCCCGGAAGAGGGGGAACCAAGGGGTGAAAAGGCATCATCCATCATACATGCAGAAAGGAACTTTTGTTTATTATTTTGAAACACGTCACGTCATCAGAGGCAAGAAACTTTTTGTAGAAAAGAGTCTTAACCACCGAAGGCCCTGTTTGCTGAGAGCTGAACTTTTGGCTCGTGCTGGGAAATCTTGAGCGTGTGCTGTGCTCCAGAATCCTATAATTTCCCGTGCTGAAAACGTGGTGAAGGAAGACCCTGACAACCGCATCCTGACCTATTTGTTATGAACGCTTCCTTCTTTCTTATGAACATTATCCCACACTTATTTCTGTATTTAGCATAAGACTTGGCAATAGTTTTTTTAGTATAGGCCCTTTTATTTTGACAAGATGCCACTCGGACTGCCTTATTATTGTTTGATGTTCAAAGCTTGCTCCCATCTTAGATTTAGGTTTAGATTAGGCGTTTTTCCAACCTACCTATATAGTTTAATAAACACCCTTGAACTGTGATCACTTGCGTCTATCTTTACTGTTGCCACCATGAGTTCCTTACAGTTGTTCCTCTATAGCTGCAGAGTAGGAGGCAGTGCAGGATCCCATTAATAAGATGGGAGATACTTCCTTCATAAAGTCCTATTCAAGTGTGCATCTGCTCTGCAAACTAATACTTATGCTTTATATGGTGCTCAGATAGTTTTTGGGTCTTATAGGAGCTGGATTCTGCAATTATGGTAGGGACTGACTGTGCACCCATTTTAGCGGACACGTGGCTTCAGGTTAAATCTTTGTCATACTTTTGCCTTTGATGGGCGAGGGCCACTGTTAAAATCGTGGGCATGTTGGTTCCAGCAGGAGACACCTACATTTATGTGACAAGTACGCAGAGGGTTCTCAGAAGGTGACAGCCGTAAAACAGCCTTTTGATGGGGCCAAGTCGTTTCCATACTTGCTGCGGGAGAAATTACACAAGGTTTTTAAGGCAGACAAGCACACCGATAAACTACGGTGCAAAGCCAAACAGTCACATTCTCATTGCCGTGGATTCCGCAAGTCCTGAAAGCTCTGGTTTTCTTTCCAGTCACGGCAACAAAGGCAGAGGATGGATAAGGGGATGAACAGGTCTCCAAGTACCATTTGCATTGAGAAGAACAGAAGTCCTGATGATCAGCAGCGGCCTGTAGGGGTATGCTGTGATGTTTCTGCAATGTGTGGAAGGTGTTGGTGTCCAATGCCTAGGCCAATCGTGTGGTAATACTGGAGTACAAGATAGACTTTGTGGAACCACCCTTGGGCCTCATCACGAGTTTGGCGGTAACCCTTAAATGCGGCAGTAGCGCTATTATCGCCGCATTTAAGGGTCCTCCAAATCACAGGCTTTGCAGATTTTCGGCGCTATTACAGCTGCCGGTAATAGCGCCAGAGGTAATAGCGCCGAACATTCCCCATTGAGCCCAATGGGGAATGGGAAATTCCCGAATGGGCCCAATGGGGAATGGGGACTTACCGTTCCGCCAAACCCGTGATCCAGTGCTAATAGCGCCGGGCAGTTTGGTGGTAGAGCTAATGACCCCAGCAGTAATACCACAGGGTTTAGCACCCAACTCGTGATGAGGCCCAAAATCTGGGTTTGTGCTGACACTGTCGCCCTGGTACAGACATAAGAGACTGGTGTTGCAGGTTGGATTCCAAGAGTTGTTTTCCAAGAGGGCCATACAGAGGGAGCCCAGGTTTTGGGGCTCCCTCTGTATGGCCTATTTCCTAATTTTTCTGGTCCTGAAGGGCCCTGAGAAATTCTGCCTGTGAATGGATCTGAAGCAGCTCAACAGGTTTGCGCCCACGCTCCCTTTCAAGATGTAGACTCATGTAAAAGCACTCAGGGGACTATTAGCAGCCCCGCGATGTACAGGTAAAAGGAACTGGGCCCTGGGAATCCCCTGCAGCAAGAATGGAAGACCCACCCATAGAGAAAATGTCAACTATCTTTATTATGCATTCAAATGACAGGGATTGCAATATGAACAAATTATTATTCTCCACTCGCTTTCAGTGTCTAGGCGGTTATCAGCTGGTTTTGTTCACTAATGACATCACAAAATACAGTTAGTTCCCAAACAACATAACGTGCAACGGGACGGTTAGTAAGGTGAACTATATAAACATTTCTATAGGTGTTAGTGCACCCATTGGGTAACCATATCTGGTGGCTCCTTCTGAGACCACCTCCAAAAGTATTGAATACAAAGTTACAGGTTAGTGCAATGTTGTATTAACCCATCAGAGTAGATGACTAGGGATTGGCCAGACAGGGTCTTCTCAGCCTTGGATCCTTGGACATGTCACAATTCGCTTCCTTCACTCCCGTTCCCACCACTTGGGGGCATGATTTGGGGTTTATTCCCTACTGGACTTTCCTTCCCAACCTTATGCTACAGTGCTGTGATGAATTGGGAGCGCTAAATCCTTATTTGCCAAACTACTTCCCTTCCGATCCATTCCAGGTTTTTGCCAGCCAGTATGCTGCTTTAATCAAATGACTATGCTTCCCAGAATGCCAGGCCCACTGCTTCATCTCCACCCTTGCAGGACAAGGCTGGGTGGAGGATAGGCAACACCTGTGGCTGCAGGTGCAGCAAGCAGCACACCTGCGGCGTGTGCTCGTTAAGCAGGTTTAAAAGCCTCAGTTTGCTTCAGTCCAGCGCTGGTCATTGATGCAGTGTTCCTGTTTGTGACTGGTCCCCAGTCCCTTGTTCCTGGTTCTTAGCCTGGTGCCTAGTTCCAAATTTCCATTGCTTGTTCCTTATCCTTGGATTTCAAATTTATGTGCTTAATTGATTTCTGCTTCCCAGATTCCCTTTCTGTCTTCCTCTTTGATGAACAGGGTTCGTGGGCTTGCTGACAATCAAGTGGTATTTCTCGTCCTCGTGAGTACTGTTTTTAAGTTTCCTTATTTAATACCATCAAGAGTGTTAGATCAACAGATCCTGTTGTTGCTTGCCCTCTACGTGGGCTTAGCGCTGTCAGTACCTGTAATAGCAATTGTGGGTAAGGAGCTTGCTGACTTTCCTTGCAGTCATAAGGAGTATCTAAGTGCTTACCACACATCCCTTTTCATATATTTGTATTGTTGTCACACTTTGTTTGCACTCCTGGGTTTTAGTATACGTGAGTCTTGGTTCCTGTGTGTATGTTTGACTCAAGCTATTCACTGTGTGATATTGTGCACATTTCCCTTGCCATATTCACTGCCGTTGTCCTTACCTGACAGAATGACCAGCCCACTAATCCCACTGAATATGGCAAATTTAAGAAAGAAAGGTGGCAAAACCTGTAACAAGTTTGTACAGAAAGTTTCCCCTACATTTACCTGTGACAATCAAATCACTAGTCCTGACATCAGTGAACTCCTTGTCACTAATGGGCATTTACGTGCAGAGTATTTTTCCCACAGGATGGGCCATCTTGCATTGCCTGATCCCAGTTCTGTCTTTTATTCGGACTCAGAGTCTATGTCAGCACAAGCCTTAGTAGCAGAAACCAACACACTGATAGGCTTATTAAACAAGAGTACCTCTGGTGTTGAACCCCATTATTCCAGTTATACTTCACCTCAGATTGAACAGTTTCATGATACAAACATAAAGAATGGAGGGGTTCCTTGCATAACTTCTGTTTTCTACCCTCAGTCTATAGCATACTCCGCTGCACAAGTACATACTGTAGTCCCTAATGCCAAGAGGTCTAATGTCAATAGTTTGCTTATAGGACACATAGACCAAGTTGGTAAGAGAAAGAATAAGTCACAGATCCTGCAAGCAGTAAATGACAATGCACAATCAGTGCACATCCAGATTGCTAGTGCAGGATCCAGCCCTGATGCCACCATGCCTCCCACTGTGCCTACTGATAGCGGTGTACAGTTTAAACAGGGCTCAGTTTATGACAATTGTCCTGCTGTTTGTCAGGGATTGCAGTTAGCTGAATATTTACAAGCCACTCCTTTACCAAAGATTTCCAGTATAGCAGCCCGCCATAACCCTGAGCTTGCACACATGCAAGCTTCCGATTTCCAAACACAATCCACAATGGCGGCATACACAGAATCAGTCACTACAGTAGGCTTAAGCTCTGCTCTTGATCCAGCTGCTGAGACTGAAGTAGATGTTCAAGCTGATGTGTAAAACAATGCTATCTCTGTGTTCTCTGTTCCTTCTGCCAATTTTGGTCACAACGAACAGTCAGAGACAGTACAGATTTCATGCTCTGATGGACCCATTCCACAGTATACAGAACCAAAAACCCGGCAGGCGATTCCTGAACTGTTGATTGTTAATCCGCCACTTTCAGAAACCAAGACAGATGAATGGACAATTGACGAAATCCTGATTAAAAGAGACTTTATTATGGTGATTCCTCTGGTTGATTTTGACTTCTACAAAGAAAGAGACTCTGTGTCATCCACTAAAGAAAGGGACTGCAAGGGTACAGCTCGGTATTTGGTTACTGGTGCCAAGGAGTCTACTGTCCTAAAGGTGCCTTCCATTCCTGAGCCACAAATGTGTCTGTCGACTTCTGAGACTTCAGTCTGTCCTCCTACAACCATTGACTCTTCTATGATTCAGTTCACAGCTCTGCAGTCATCTTTGGCACATGTGTCTTCAATCAATGAACCACTGCCATGTCTGCCATTTACTCAAGAGCCTCCACCATGCACGTGGTCAGTCCCAAACAGCTTGACATGTTTGTCTTCAGCCACCGAGATGGCTCCAGCTTGCATGCCTTCAGCCTCAAAATGTCCTCTTGCATGCCTGGCTTCAGCTACAGCGACTCATCCAGCATATCACTCTTCAGCTATAGAGCCTCCGGCAGTCCATCCGAAGTGCATGTCTACAGGCCCAGAGTCTACCGCTTGTCTACCTTCAGTTCATGAGACACCTGTATCCTGCCTAGCTTCTCTGCCAATATCAGCGGTATACCTGTCTACACCGTCAGATTCTGCAGCATTTTCTTCAGCTCCAGAGATTCCTTCTCAATCCCAACCATTTACTGCTGATGAACGTCCAGCCTGCCCTTCTTATGCTTCAGGGGGATCACCAGAGTGCCTGCCTTTTACACCAGACAATTCTCCCAACTGCTTGACTTTAAAATCAGAGCCTCCCAAATATGCAGCATCAGAGTTTGAGACTTTTGCCAGCATGCCTGCAATTTACTCACCTCCCGCATGTCCGTTCTCGGCACAAAGGCTAACAGATCATCTACCATTGTCTAATGCATGTTGCACTAGCCTGCCTTCCTCATCAAGGACTTATAAGTGTCCGCTCCCAGTGACTGAGTTTCCTGGGCCTTCCAACTCTGCTTCAGATCCTGCAAGTTCTTCATGCCTTTCTTCGACCGTTTAGCATCTTCCTCTGCAGAAGCCTACCTATGACTCTTCTAGACTGCAAGCTGATTCTATGCATTCCAATCCATCTGCCTTTGCCCACAGGCCACCATTACCATCAGTGCCACCTCCAAAGAAAAAGCACTCCTATCATGGAAAGAAGATGCCTCGTGTGGGTGGCGGGCACCAGAAGACGGCCGTAGGAGGGGGTATACTGTCACGATTTGCTTCCTTCGCTCCCGTTCCCACCACTTGGGGGCATGATTTGGGGTTTATTCCCTACTGGACTTTCCTTCCCAACCTTATGCTACAGTGCTGTGATGAATTGGGAGCACTAAATCCTTATTTGTTAAACTACTTCCCTTCCGGATCCATTCCAGGTTTTTGCCAGCCAGTATGCTGCTTTAATCAAATGACTATGCTTCCTCGAATGCCTGGCCCACTGCTTCATCTCCACCCTTGCAGGACAAGGCTGGGTGGAGGATAGGCAACACCTGTGGCTGCAGGTGCAGCAAGCAGCACACCTGCGGCGTATGCTCGTTAAGCAGGTTTAAAAGCCTCAGTTTGCTTCAGTCCAGCGCTGGTCATTGATGCAGTGTTCCTGTTTGTGATTGGTCCCTTGTTCCTGGTTCTTAGCCTTGTGCCTAGTTCCAAATTTCCATTGCTTGTTCCTTATCCTTGGATTTCGAATTTATGTGCTTAATTGATTTCTGCTTCCCAGATTCCCTTTCTGTCTTCCTCTGTTTGCAGGCAGCATTTCTCAGTGCTTTCCATTTTGGTGCAGCCCAGTTTGCCTGTGTTCTATATTTCTTTGACTTGTCCTTTGCTGCTGTATACCTTGATGCTTTAGTCTTTCCTCTTTATAGATTAGCTTCCTGCCTTTTTCCTTGGATGGGTGGGGGAAGTTTGCCCTTGTAATTTCGTTTTCCCTGCTCCTGTTCCTTTACTTTTTCTTGGAATCCATTCCATGTTTTCCCTTGCACCTTAGCATATACTTCCCATTGATTATTAGGTGTGGTGTGCGGTGGTAGCTAGCTCCTGTGTGAATGTCGATGTTTTCCTCACTATTCTGTAATCACTATTCCTCCTTGCCCCTTGTCTTGAGTCTTATGTATTTAGTTATCCTTCCATTGCTGTTACAGCCTTTCGGGGTACCTGTTTGATCAACATGGTTCGTGGGCTTGCTGACATTCAAGTGGTATTTCTCGTCCTCGTGAGTACTGTTTTTCAGTTTCGTGATTTAATACCATCAAGAGTGTTAGATCAACAGATCCTGTCGTTGCTTGCCCTCTACGTGGGCTTAGGGCTGTCAGTACCTGTAATAGCAATTGTGGGTAAGGAGCTTGCTGACTTTCCTTGCAGTCATAAGGAGTATCTAAGTGCTTACCCCTCATCCCTTTTCATATATTTGTATTGTTGTCACACTTTGTTTGCACTCCTGGGTTTTAGTATACATGAGTCTTGGTTCCTGTGTGTATGTTGTTTGACTCGAGCTATTCACTGTGTGATATTGTGCACATTTCCCTTGCCATATTCACTGCCTTTGTCCTTACCTGATAGATACCTGACAGGACAGGTACCAGGTCAAGTGCAACACTCAAGGTAGTGGGACTGACTCTGAAGATCTGCGTGTTCGTAATAACTTACCTTCCGCAATCTCATGTGCCGTGAGACAGAACATTTGTCTTTGAACCTGTGCTACACTTTTATATCCATGTATTCAGTCCAGTGGGTACAGCAATCTCTACCTAGCTTGAATGTATAGGCATTGTTCACCATGTTCAGGTCACATGTATGAGGACCACGAAATGGATCTCTTCTGTCTGTAATTATGAGGATTTTCTGCTTTGGTTTTTGCAGCTGCCCAATTGTTTCTGCTTATCTGGGAACACTCATTCCCCCTGTGTCCTTGGCTATCAGTGCACGGTAACTGCACCGGATGCCTGCTCTATCAGCTTTCTCTGTGTCTAGACTTCTCGAAGCCTAATGTAACTATGTCGTTCATCTTTATTTGCATGGGTGTCGCTGTTAGTTGTATTAAGATTCAGCAAGCTGTCCATATGTATTCTTATGCGTCTTGCGGTTTTCTATTTAGTGAAAAATATGGATGTCAGTCCTCTAGCTATGTGAGTCATTTGCTTCTTGTCTATCAGCAATAAACAAAAATGTCTGCGTAGCTTCCTGCAGGAATGCTTATGTGCTTCATGTCTAACGCATCTATTTCATGATGTCAGTCGAACTTTAAGTCATTAGACAAGTTGAAATGTCTTATTTATAAATAAAGGAGCAGAGACGCGGTATCATGTCAGTGATTTAACAAACCAATATAAGGAAAACACAGAACTTGCTCCCGTGAAGCATTTTAATAATAAAACTCTGTGTAATTACTGAACGGGCTATAAAAACCTTGTTCTTGAAATGTAAACATGAAAATAAATTGGTATGGGTTATAACTAACTCATATTTTCTCCACAGACAATCCTGTGATCAAGGGACCCTATTCAAAGCTCAATACCTTTGATTCATAGAAGAGATGTTAAAGAAAGGTTAGTAAAAGATTGTGTTTAAGCGAAATAACATGATGAACCCTTTTCACCAAAATTAAAGTATGATATAAAATGTCTTTGCTTATTAGAATACATCAAAGAAATATTTCTCAGCTCCAGACAGAAGAAATAAGTCTAGAGAAACAGCCCATGTCCATTTGCACTGTAATTCAGGTTAGTCTCTGACATAATAATGAGGACATTAATCGGCCGCCACTAGTGGTTGTTACCATGTTTCAGTGTATTAATTGGTTTGGAACGGTTTGGGCCTCATTACGACTTTGGAGGTAGCCATGGCGCTATTGGCTGAGATTGGGATAGGTGAAACAAGGGTTATGTTTAGGTCCCCCCTCTTCAATCCCCCCTCTGGCGACAAGTCGACCACACTCCCAAAACTATTCTTTCTGGTCAGGTACAGCTTCGGGATCCATACCTTTGCTAGCACGTCTTACTTGTTGGTCCAAACTCCAGGTCATGTAGCAGCAATCTCCATCAGGTTTGCACTGTACCCATTTTCCCCAATAGTTGCGTATTGTTGGGGGAAAGGAGAACTTTGTACCTGGCGGCAACAGAGGACACTGCGTCAGGTGTGATTGCAACACATCAAGAGTCTGTGTTTCTTTGTTTGCTTTTGTTTTCACGTCCAGTAAGATTTTCATCCCTATTGTCTTTTTAGTGGTCTTTTAGTAGCATTGAGCTATTGCTACCCATATAACGCAGTGTCATGGCCACAGGCCCCAGAACACAAAAACTACACCATCTAGTGATGGGGGCAATGGGTCACTTGACTCACTTATGTCCCTTTGGGACCCATAAACCCAGAAGCCCTGCTGGACTCAGTCCTGGCACCTTTGGCGCCAGGCTCATATAGAGATGTGAGCAGGAACACTTTATTTACTTCAGTGCCGGAGTGCTTTTATTTTACTTCAGTACACACTTTATTTCAGTGCAGGAGTGCTTTTATTTTACTTGAGTGCTGAAGTGCTTTTATTTTACAAGAACTTTCCAGGTGCTGGAAGCCTTTATTCCAGAGAACATCCCCATGTGCTGACTCATCGGGCGTGGCTCCCTAGGCCTGGTCTTCAGGTGCTTACTCATCGGGTGTGGCAGGGCATGGCAGCAGGCAGGCCAGAGCTACTGGGCATGGCCGGGACCAAGATTAAATAAACCCACTTATCCCTGAAGAAAACGCTTCGCGTTACTTTGCACCTCCGTCTTGTTGACCATGCCACTATGAGTAGTCCCATGAAGCTTCTCCATTGAGCTTTTTTGTATTTCCTAGCACTTTCGTCTCTTATTCCACACAACCAAACTCCCACTCCCATTTGTCCCACATCTGGAAACATTTTCCCATCTCACCCTTCACTTCTTCCCAAAACGGCACAATCTCTTTACAGTCCCACCAGGTGTGTTTCTACGTTCCCACCTCTCCACATTCCCTTCAGCATTTATTTGACATTTTGGGGAACATTGTATGTAGTCTTTCAAGGGTATAGTGCCATTGTGTAACTATTTTGATCCACATTTCTCCTGTCTGTGCTGATCTAGCCATCTTGGGATCAATGTCCATAGGTCCACCCACTGCTTTCTTGTTGGTTCCTCACCCAATGTTCTGCTCCATTTAATCATGTATATCCACTTAACCCCTTCCTCCTGTGAGTTTATGAAGGAGTATAGAGTCGATACCCATTTCTTTGCCCCTGAGTTGGTTATGACGTATTTCTCAAACGGAGTGAGGGTTCTCGTTACTGCCTTATAATTTCCGGGGATTTTAGCCAGTGTTTGAGTTGCTCGTATCTGTATTTATCCCGTTTGGAGAGTGCTGAGCGAGGGTAGCAGGATTTGTGTGGTCTGATTTCATTATCAATGAACATTTCCCCAATTTCTGTTATTCCTGCCTCCTCCCATCTTTCGTATGCCCCCTGCTCCATCCCCGGTGGGAACTGCGGATTCCGCCATATGGAAGTAAAAGGGCCTAGGGTGGTGGTCATTATACCTTTCCGTGTTTGGCTGTCCCACTCTTCCATTGTTGTCCTCATTATTTCACTAATCCCTATGTTGGGGTGTCTGTGTTGTTTCTGCTTCCAGAGTAGCTCTACCAGCGGGGTCTTGCTACTGTCCTGTCTTGCTTTGCCCAGATCGGTTGCAGGTTTTCGCCCAACCGTTCCCAAAGAACCTTTAACTGCGCAGCTTGGAAGTATCTCTGGAAGTGGGGAAGCGCCTGTCCTCCCACCTTGGTTGGTGCGGTTAGGATCGCCCTGGCTAGTCTCAGGGTTTTCCCTTTCCAGACAAAGGATGAAATCACTTTACATAATGATTTAAAGAATGTTCTCGGGACCCCTACCGGGAGAGCTTGGAAGTAGTACAGCAGCTTTGGGAGGATGGTCATCTTGACGGATTTAATTCTGCCCCAGCAAGAAATCATCAGAGGATTCCATCTTTCCAGGTCTCTGCGTATGCTTGCGAGAAGCTGGGGATAGTTCTTCCCATAAAGCTGCCCTACCTTGTATGTTAGTGTTATTCCCACGTATTTAATGCCTTCCTCTGCAATCTTAATGTCCATTACCTTTGCTTGCCTTTCTATTAACCCCCGGTCTCCTGCCAGTATTAAAATTTCCGATTTATTCCTATTAATCTTTAGGCCGGAGATGACCCCCGAAGTCTTCCAGCACTCCAACGACTGCCGCTAGAGTTCGGTCCGGGTCTTCTAGCGCAATTAACATGTCATCTGCGTATGCTATCACCTTGTGTTGCATACCTGCCATGTCTATCCCTTTAATGTGAGTGGATTCTCTTATTTTCATTAGTAGGGGTTCTAAAAAGATAACATACATTAGTGGGGAGAGCGGACAGCCTTGATTTGTTCCTCTTGATGTTATTACCTTTTCTGTTACCTCCCCATTGATGGCCACTCTACTTTTTGGGAAGTTATAGTTCGCTCTTATTCTTGCGATAAATTGTTCCTCAAAACCCATGTATTCCAAGGTTTTAAATAGCATGGACCATTCTACCTGGTCGAAAGCCTTCTCGGCATCTACTGCGAGCAGAATCGCCGGGGTGTGCGTTATGCCTATTTTTTCCACTAAGTGAATGAGCCTTCTCAGGTTGTCATGGGTTAGCCTTCCCAGGATGAAGCCTGATTGGTCTAGATTGATTAGCTTTGGAAGAAGCGGGTATAGTCTTACTGCTAGGATCTTGGTGTATATTTTTGCATCTATATTTATTAGGGAGATTCATCTATATGATGCTGGGAGTGCCGGGTTTTTCCCTGGTTTGTGAAATACTAGGGCCTTCGCTTCGTTCATTGTGGGCGTCACGTTGCCACTATCTTTAAATGAATTTAGGAGCTTGGTTAGAACCGGGATCAGTAAGTTCTCATATTTTTTATAGAATGGGGCCGTGAAGCCATCGGGGCCGGGTGCTTTATTTGACGGGAGGTCACTTATTGCTTTTTTAACTTCCTCTTCCCTTATTGGGTTCTCCAGGGCCTGTCTGTCTTCTTCTGAGATTTGTGGGATGTGGAGAGTTTTCAGATATTTGTCCTGTGCCTCTACATCCGGGTGGTCTGTGGAATAAAATTTCTGGTAATATTTTCTAAATGCCTCCCCTATGTCTTGTGTGCGCGTCAGCTGTTCACCTGTCGTATCTCTAATGTTCTTAATCGTTGTTTCTTTCTGTTTAGCCCAGAGCTGTCTTGCTAGTAGCCTGTCTGCTTTGTTTGCTTTTATGTAGTATCTTTGTCTTAGATATAATAAGCTTCTTTCTGCTCCTTTTGTGCAAAGCATCTCTAGTTGGCCCTGTGTGTGTTTTAGCATTTTTTTTAATGCTCTAGTGGGGTGGGTCATGATTTTCTCCTGTAGGTCTGTTATTGAACTTTCCAGTTCCTTTTCCCACATGTACCTCTGTTTTTCCTTTGTGATCTTCAGCGCCATTATCTTCCCGCAGATTACAGCTTAAAACGCCTCCCAGACTGTGCTCATAGAGACTTCCCCAGTGTCATTTGTGTCAAGTATTCTTTTATCATTTCCCTTATGGATTCCCCCGTTACCTGGTCCTGGATTATGTCCCCTGGTAGCCTCCACCTCCAGAGCCCATTGGTTTTCCCCAGTAGATTCAGCTCAAGCCACAGGGGTGCATGGTCGGATAAAGCAATAGCTCCCAATTCCAGCCCTTGTATCTTGCCCAAAAGCCCCACTGATGCCCAGAAGTAGTCTATTCTTGACATGAAGTTATGGACGTGTGAGAAGTACGTATACCCTCTTTGTTCCCCCTTGCGTTCCCTCCACACATCATTTAGGGCCAGTTGGTCCATCAGCCATATGAGGCATTTTGAAGGTGCCCCTTGGCCATGTACACTCCCCGTGCTTCTATCCAATTGTGGGTTCCATGCCATATTAAGATCTCCCCCCAGGAGCACCTCCCCCTTTGCGAAGGCTTCCAGTTTTCCCAGGGCATCTCTGAGGAAGCCATTTTGTCCCAGATTAGGCGCATATACTGACGCGAGTGTGATGTGCTGACCTTCTATCACCACATTTGCAAATGCATACCTTCCTTCTTTATCTGTGATTACGTATTCCAGCTTGGCGTCCCACCCTTCTCTTATCACTATCGGTACCCTGATCTTTTTTCTGTTGCATTTGCTTGAGCCCATATTTTGTATCCCCTTATGCAAGTTTTCTGTCTGTCCCTTAATCTAATATGAGTTTCTTGGAGCAGTAGAAGATCCGCTCTTTCCCTTTTGAGCTGTTTCTCCAATTTTAGCCACTTAGTGGGGTGGTTCAAAACCCTGATGTTGTATGTTACGATGCATATTCTCCCCATCCTGTGACGTACGAGAACCTAGACATTGAATCCCCTTTCTTTACCGCTGCACCCATTTTCCTGCCCCCTCCCTCTTTCCCCTTTCCTTGAACTTAACCCCCTCAACCAACAACCATGAACCAAACAACTTGCCCCCGAGTAGGACAAGGGTTCCTACTGATGCTAGGGCTTTGTGCCCAAAGCTCCCTGCCCTCCTTACTCTCGGGGGAAAATTTTGTAGGAGATCCTAAACCCCACATAACCATCTGTCCTTACCGGATTCCAAGCTGGTGTGTCCCGCCCGGGCCGCCTTCTCTGCCGTTTTAGTAGCAATTCATTCTCCTTCGACCTCCCCCTGGAGGGGCCTTGTTTTGCTGTTGCCAACCTTTGTGTGCGACAATCCTTTTCTCTTTATCTTTTCATGGCAGCTTCCTGCGGCTTTCCCTTCCCATGCTTGGCCTGTTTTGCTTAATCGTTTCCCAGCCCATAGGTTTCCTTGTATGTTCTCCTCTTGGTTTTGATTGGTCTGTTTCCTCTTCGTCTTCCTGGAGTCCCATTATGTTGAGGCCTTCTTCCCATGTGGTCGCTCTTCTTTGTTTCCCCTCCCACGTGAAGGTCAGTCCAAACAGGAAGGTCCATTTGTATCGGATTTGTTTCGCCACCAATGCCTTGACTAGTGGGGCCATCGCTCTTCTTTTTTGCAATGTGACCAGGGCTAAGTCTTGATATAGTTGTATCTCTTGTCCGTTCATTCTAATATGCTCCATTTCTCTAGTCCTTCTCAGAATCTGCTCTTTTTGTGGGTATGAGGAGAGAGCAACCAGGACATCCCGTGGTCTTTCTCCCGGTGCTCCAGATCTTTTCGGTCCGACCCTGTGGACCCGGTCCACCCCGATTGTGTCTGTCTCTGATGCATCTAGAATATCCCTGAACACTTCCTTCATTGCGATCATAAGGAATGTTTCCGCCATGTTTCTGATGCGTATGTTGGACTATCTGGAGTGATTCTCCAGGTCTTCACATTATATTTCCATGTTATGGGTGAGTCTCACCAAGTGCTCCTGTGTTTCGCTGGCCTGTTGCGTTTCTTCTTCGATGCCCTGGACTGCTCTCTCCAATATATCTGTTCTCTCCTCCATTTTGGCCACATCAGCTTTCAGATCATGCACCACTTGTTTCATGTCATTTTTCATCGTCGTGAACTGTTCCTGTACTGTTGACATGAATTTCTCCTGTAGTTCCAGAAACCATGCTTGCATGTCGTCTCTAGAGGGTGGTTATTGGTGGTGCGTCGGTGCCAGTCCCTCGCCCTGCTGGTCTCCTGGGGTTTCCCTTTAGCTTGCGACATGGAGTCAGTTGACCACATCTGTAGAATATTTGCGTCTTGCTTTAAAGTCTGTGAGGTCTGCTGGGAAGCGTTACTTTTCCCTTTGGCCCTTGACATGTTCTATTTGAATTCCTGGGCTGTGTTCTCCTATGGGCTGAGTAGTGAGGCTCTGCCGCCTCCCCAATGGGTTCTCTTCGATCTGCGGGCGGGATCACCTTTGTTACTTCTGTGGTTGAGTTCCCTTCTTCTGTGGCCTCTTACTTGCTTGAATTTCTCGGCTTGTTCTGGGTTTCCCACCTCTAATATTCTTGCTTGAGCTGTTCCCGGCAGGCCCTCTCTAGGCTCCCCCCTCCTCCTTAACTGGGACGCAACCTCGTGGGCCTTTCTGTGCAGTTTGGATCCCCCACCTTCCTTCTATGGGTTCAATCAATGCACTGAATATGCAGTAATGGGTGTCTGTGTAGCAGCCGGGGGTCTCCTTCCCCTGTGCCCCCCGACTGTCTGATGCGTCTCCTTCTCTTCCCTTTCCCCCTTTGTTATAAGTTCTGCCACGCGCCATACACCGCGTGGCCACTGTGCTGTGTGGGGGTGGGGGCTGCGCGGATATGCTGGTGAGTGCTTCTCCGTTTCCCCGCTCTGCTCCGCTCACCTTTGGGGATGTCCTTTTCTGGGTGCCCGTCTCTCCGCTGCGAGTCACACCAGTTTTGGGACGTCTGGCGCGTTGGTGGACCCACATGGAAGAGGCTGCCGCTGACAGACCGTCGCGCTCTTCCTTCGTTTATTCCGTGGGCGCCTCTGTCTCTTCGTCCTTTTCCTGTTTTGCCCACGAGAAGGGGGGGTCCACCTGTTGGTTGCGCCTCACCTCCCGGCCGCGGCCCGGACCACGGCCCGCCGCCCCCTCCCCCTGCTCCGCAGCTCCGGCTGTGTTCGGTGGAGGAGGGGTGGGTCCCCTTCCCTCCTGGTGCCGGCGCTGCTCCTGGCCTGATTTACCGTGGTTTGTGCACCAAGTAGGTGGATGGGGGAGTCCGCCCGGGTCCCTCCGACTCAATTCTTTGGGTTCTTTACCCCTGCGGGGCGCTGCTATCCTGATCCGCTCTGGTGCTCGGCCGGGCGGCCCGCAGTCACCCTCCGATGGGGGATGGGCGGTCCCTGCACCCCGTGTCCACTCGCTGAGTTCCGTACTTTTGGGTCCCGATTGCCACTCCGGGGGCCCCAGAGGTGCAGGGGGAGCGATGCGACCGCTCTCTGTGTCTTTATTGCTTCGTTTTAGTGCTTATTTCGGCAGCCCGGGCGGAGAGCGATTTAAGCACGTCCCATCGCCCCGGCGGCCATCTTGGAATCCTCCCTGCAACAGCATTCTTACCGGGACCCAGGATTGCATCTCACGGCAACGCTCCATCTTCTTGGAAGATCCCAAATCGACACCGCAGCACCTGCACTCTCTGTCCCATGAAGCCAAAGTCCTGAAATGAGAAAAGAAGACAAGAAAAGGTTAGAACTCCCGAAAACACCCAACCAGGGTCGTGCTGCATTTAAAACACAACCCGCACCCTAAGGCACTATTAAAGGCTACTTACCAGCTGTCGGACCATCTCAGCCCCGCTCCTCTGTACTGCCGGCTCCGCTTCTTTTACCGCAGCTACCGCTCTCACCGCTACACCACCTGCAAGGGGATATTGCAGAGAAAAGAAACCTTACATACAAAGGACAGAGAACGAACTTTACAAATACAATTACAACAGTCAGAAGACAAGCGGGTAAGTGGAAACAAGGGAAACACTTACCCACAAGAGAAGTGGACTAGGTGCAGCTGGCCTGGACTTCCACGACAAGGGACCAGTGAAGGAACTCTGTTCCCTTCAACAAGCGCCCCTGCCAGAAGAAGCAGGAGGGAGAGCTCATCATCATCATTCAGCAGATGAGCCTCAAGAATAGTACAATCCTAGGGAAGCCACAACCAGGGAGAAGAGGTGAGGAGAAGGGGTCAGGGACCACAGGCTGCATACTCATACGACCCCCCCTTATATTCACACAAGAACCGCACTGCTCATCACTGCAGTTCCCCACACAGACGCAGAGGGAGGAACAGACAAGAGGAGTTTCATCCCAGGGAGGGCTATGACCGTGCCCCAACGCCTCCGCAGAGACCAGGTGAGTGTAACACAAAGAAGGTGAATAATACTAGCAATAAAGCTGCTATCAGCACTTTCATTCTGCTAGCCATCCACAATGGTATCCAGGAAAATTGTATGACCGCCAGTCTCCATCTTCTTCTATCAGGTTTGGCACTGCCTCCATCTTAACATGCAGGTCGGATAGTTGCATGATCACCTCAGTGAGTGTTCCATTCTCTACCTCGTTGGAAAGCACGTACATGAAACATGAAGGCCCGATCTTGGTGCAAACGCCTACTTCCATAGCGGTGAGCAGATCCAGGATGTTCTTGTTCTGTAGGGTCATCAACCTGTCAGCCATCCTTGAAAGCATTGAACCCCTTGAGGGTCGCCTTCTGCACTATTTCAACTGGAACTGTCAGGAGTGCATTTGCTTTGCTTCCTACCATTTCCTCTTTCCATCCTTCTTCTGTGAATATTAGCCCATATACTAGCATCTGAGGTCTCTCCCAGCATCCTGTCATCCTTCCTGTCTCCCTTTGTCCTGTCTTTGGGCATTGTAACTCCTGCCGTGTCACTATTCTACCTTCCCCTTGGTTTGGTCTGTCGGGGATATATTCTATCGTCTTGTCAGTGCTCCAATAGGGATGTATCACTTTTTGAGTCTTGATGTAGCTGTCTTCATTCGTGAACGTCTTCTGAGACATCCATCTTAGTGTAGTCCATTTCCCTTGAAACCGACCTCTAGGGGTGCAGAGCGACAGCTGCATATGGCATTGTGCTCTGGCCATTGGGATTTCTGTTGCTATGAATGTTCTGGAAGCGCTCATGGCATAGGCGATGAGGAATCATACATAGCAGCTCTCCTTCGTAGTCTCTCTCCCCACCATGGTCATGTGCTTGTACCACACATTGTTAGATACATGTGCCGAATCATCAAGGTATGCGTTTACATGTTAAAAAGCCATATCTGTGCTTCACGTGAGTCTTTTTACTTCTCTGGCGGCGCTAATCATTTGACCAGATATGGTTCCCGTGATGGCAAGGATAGGGGTGGTGTTAGCCTGTACCAATGCATATGCATCGGACAACACAATCTTTTGTAATGCAGTGAGGGTAGAGACAGCAGAAGGAAACAAATAACATCACAATGAAATTTGCAGCATCTTCCGTGTTTTGTATTGCGGGATTTCTTTTGTATTGTCCATAGAGCCCATGAAACCATTTGAAAAATTATTTGCCATACATTATTATTGATGTATTATGTTAGTCAAGCTCTGCAGCGGTAGTATTGTGCGAGTGCTGCAAGAAACAGTATTTCCAAAATTAACCTAATTTTCATACTATTGAGTAGTGCAATGACTGATGGGTTACCTCGAGTGAACGCTGGATAAGAGTGTGCTGCAAACATTAAATAATACTTTAGACAGGATCATTTGCTCAGAGATTGTGATGAACTTGGGAAAGTGCATCTTCAGAGGTGTGCAGGTATAAAAATTATTCACGACAAATCAGTTCAACTTTCACGATGAATACCTACAGCCTCATCACGAGTTGGGCGGTAACCCTTAAATCCGGGAGTAACGGTATTAGCGGCGCCAATACCACTCTGTCGGTGTTACTCACCGCACCGTGATCAGGTAAGGAAATGGTGAGAGAAGACCTCAAAGACGGAAGTCTGCACAGAGAGTCAAGCTTAGCCTCTCAGGTTCCAGCTCCCCTGAATTCTAGATTCAGGCTTCCTCTAAAAGAGGGGCTCTTCTCCACGATGTACCTCTCTGCTGTTCAAATCCAGAAACAGGCAGAGGTCTCAATCGCCTAAAAGAGCGGGGAAAACACGCACCGCCAAACCAATACTGAAAAGGAACCACAATAATATTAGTGGTTGTATGCAATCAAAATCAGGCAACAAGAAAAGAATACAGTAACAGGACTACCTAGAGGAGGTTTGGGACGGTGTGCCCTTTGGTTGTGAAGAAACTACAAAGAAAACAGACCCAATACTATAAGTGTGATGACAACTAAGTCAAACTGCCTTATTAAAGAATAACCACACAACAGACCTGAAGAGAGGGATTCCCAAATAATGATGACAACTGGTGAACTTTGGTACAAATCAACGTCAGGGAGAAAATAACAAATAGGGAAGGTTAGTATAGGAAACAAACCCGGGCGGCACGAGGGTCGCACTAGGGATGGGTTGGTGCATATACAGGAAAGCGTCACACAATCATGCACTGAGCAGACAGTTCTTGAGGAAAACGATGGCGTCAGGCAATTGTTCCAGGAGAGTCACGTAGTATGTTCTTGGAATCCCAGTTTAGGTAAGATTGAAATATTTGTAAATAAACAGTAATCCCCACAAAGCACGAGTGATGTTCTTGTTTACCTTATACCGGCACAACTGGGGCACTGGAGTAGCGGAAGAACCTGTATGAGCAGGAGGGGCTGTACCGCTACAAACTGCAGGAAGGCAGTGACCGTGGAATGGAACAGTCCTGGAGGAAAGCAGAGACCCGCGAGGCGAGTAACCAACTGTAAGAGGAGAAGGCAATCCGAGGACGGTCTGGGTCAATACGTAACGTGCTAGAAACAAAGCCAAAATGGAACAGGCAAGCAATCCGGGCAGGCTTCCAAAATTACATTTATATATATATGAAACAGTGTTGAAATGTATATGCTTATATATTAGGCTTCCAGATTCTCTGCAAAGTTTATATATGCTGTTTTTTGTATATACTTGTTTTTTTCATATACACCTTTATTGGTTAAGCTAACCTCAGTAGACATTTGTCTTACCACATTTAATAACTTTCATTTTTGGATGTTTTTCCCTGAGGAGTGCATCTACAGGTGCTGGTTGCCAACAATTGGCTTTTGTTCTTTTCACATCGCATTGTCAGCCACACAGGCACAGGTCAACCAGCTCAAGTGCCAGTTTTATGCCATTGCCCAAGTCCAGAACATCACAGCAGTCCTGGACTGCACACACGTAGCACTAGTAGCCCCCCGGGAATATGAGGCAGCTTACAGGAACCGTAAGAATTACCATTAAATGAAAGTGCAGATGACGTGTAGCCCTAACCTAACCTTCACCCACTGCTGCGCCCGCTACCCAGGATCCGCCCACAGCTCCATGGTCCTGCCCAACAGTACCCTGCCAGCCTACATGGAGAGGCACATATGGATGTTGCGTGATCCAAAACTAGCCTCAAATGCATGCCAAATTGCATCTGCTTGGCGGGGGCATACACAGAGGAAACTCTGCATGCCAGCATGAGACACAGGCAGCAATAGCAATGCAACATTGCCATGCCTGTGCTTCGCACATGGAACCTTGCACACGTTCACCACAGCAGAACAAATGTGAATGTAACACACCTGTGAAAGCACAGTCACATATGGAAGCACAACTACCACTAAGCATCATGTGTGTGCTGCAGTGCTGCACCTCACGCTGACACAGAAGGGACATCCCACCCTGGCCACCAGACAATCATGCCAATAGAGTCCTAATGCAGGCACAAAGCCACCATACACAAGTAGTTGGAGACATGACATCCCTGAGATACTGACCCCTGATTGGGAAATCACATGCTTGGACAAATGTACATGACCGTGCCAAGTACCAAACGCAACACCAGCCATAGCGAATGCCATGACACATGTCCTAACAACGTGTCGCCTGGACATGCAGACATAACGGTGCCCCCATCCAGTGATAATGGACAGAGTACAGAGGCATTTCGACACTGGGGTTGTGCATGCAGTAAATGGTCCATTGATTGAATGTTGCACCTTGCCCAACACACAACACAAGGAAAGTAACCAAAAAGGAATGAGCGTGCGCGTACAACATGTGAGTGACGCACAAAGGAATCCACCTATCAATTGATATGTAAACCTCAGACCAGGCATGTCTCAGAAGGTGCAGGATGTATGTTAACATGTCACTGGGATAGCGGGAACCTTCACAACGCATACCTGATCATGCTGCCAATGTCACTGATGACCGAGCCTTGTATACCCATTGAACCAACCTAGCCCTAATGCACACATTTTCTCCCGTGCAGGTGATCCTGGATACCCGCAGTACACATGGCTTATGACTTCTGTGCGTCATCCACACGCTCCAGCTGAGCTGGCATACAACATTGCCCATGGGCGTACACGCATCTGTGTGGAAAGGGCATGTGGACTGCTGAAGGCACGATTCCGGTGCCTAGACCGTACAGGAGGGGCATTGATGTATGCACCTGATAACGTCAAAATCATAATTAACTGTGCCATGCTCCACAACATTTGCTGTTGCCGGCATGTGCCGCTGCCCCCTGATGCTGATGGCCAGCCACCTGGGGATGGGAGTGATGATGAAAATGTGGCCGAAGCAGGTTGGCCAGACAGGCCTTGATTGACAATTATTTTTGATCCACTGCATTGAAACACTTGACACATGCCACTTGTAGAATAAAGAGCACTTCAACTCAATCATGAATGTCCATGCTATGGATGAATTCTGAACAGGATTTATCATGATTTTTAACAACCCCCTACACCGCCCTGTAAACTCCCCATCACACGATTCCCCACACCCCTTCAGCACACTCTTACATAGTGCTGGTGTGTCCATGGCTCTGCACAACTGTGACATGTGGACCTAGGATGTACGTGGCCGTTTTCCACAGCCAGGTCCCTCTGGTGAACGGTGGGTGAGATTTCACAGGGAACGTCACCTGGGCGATGCCTCCAGGAATCCCTCAGTGTGCGTGGATGAGGCAGATGGTATTGCTCCAGAGACCTGCAGCTGCTGGCAGAGCAGATTTTTCGCCTCCCGCATCTGCTTGGCATGTGCAGATTGGACCTCGCAAAGCTCCCATATCCTCTGACCAAAACCTGTAAGGGCGGCTGTGCATCCCTCCACGAGCCTACGGGTCTGTGCATTGTCTCGTGCCATGGTCTTTGCAGCAATCCGTATTGTACTGCTGATAGCTTTGATGTGGTGTGCGTGTGTTCCGTTGACGTTTTCTGTGACGTTGGGTCTTTGAGGTGTGCTGGGGATCGGACTGACGGCGCAGCGTGGGTTCGGAGGGGGGCTGTTTGGGGACATGGTGCCACCTCCGATGGGGCTACTGCGGTTTGAGTGACTTTCCTCATGGGAGCCATATGATGGTGTGTCCACATCTGGCTGAGGTGTGTGGGCCCAATGCACACGCACATGTGGCATGGGTGCATCCTGTGGCACATGGTCTGGGTTACCCTGGGGTGTGGCCAACTCTTGTGTGACACTGTGGGTAGGTGACAACAGCAGTGCAGTGCGTCGTGCTGCTGTGGGTGTGTAGACCTCATCTGAGTCAGATCCACTTGTGGCTCCCTCCACGCCCTGGGTCCCCAAAGTGGCTTCCAGGGAATGAGGCGCTGTCGCCTTGCAGCCCTGTGGACGCTGCACCCATCTGGTTGGGCTCTGGTGGGTTGACGTTGGATATGTCCGGCGTCGTGTTTTTTTAACTTGGCTCCTTTGCGGCGTGGTGGTGTTAGTAGAAGCGCGCCGGGTCAGGTGGCAGGATGTTATTGCCTCATCATCATCGGCCTGTGATGAGAGTTGCGGGCCGTGGGATACATAGGGTGTTGTATGAGTTGAGGGCAGCTTAGATGTGTATCATGCATATCATGCCTTACAGTGGGTTTGGAAATAGTTTTAGTCATGCTTCGCCATTGTATTTTGGTGACTCCTCATGTTGTGATTGTTGGGACGTGGTACTGGGGACGGACACTGCTTGGACATGTTGGCGTGACATCTTCAGATGTCTGCTGGGGATGCACAGCACCCATATTGCGGGGGGGTTTCATGCACACTCACACATCACGTTGCTGTACCATGACCATGGATGTCTTTTCCCTGGGCCTTGTGTTGATGCAGTGTACGTACTCAGGGGACTAGGCGGCACTACGGTACGGTGGTATGAGGGGTCAGTTATGGGTGGCTGCGGTGCCTCACGCACATTACATGCACATAGATTCACTCAGGGTCTGGAGGCGTGGCCCTTACAGGTTCATGGATATTTAGGGGGGGGTCTTGCCTGCAGCCTCCTGGGTACCGTTGGCAGCCTCCATCCTTCGACTCCCTCAATGGTGCCCATATCAATGAGTGTTGTCATCTGCTCTTCCCAGGGGGTGAGCTCTGGTGGTGGTGGTGCTGTCCCTCCTCCAGTTGCCATGCTTGCACTCCTGTGCTGGGAGAGTAGGCCACGTACTCGGACCCGCAAGTCATTGAAGCGCTTGCGGCAGTCCTCCCCATCCCTGGGCACGTGGCCCACCGCAGACACCCTCTGGCTGATCTGCCTCCATATCTGCGCTCAACGCTGGCCAGTTGTCTTGCGCTGCAGTGCGCCATACAGCTCTTCCCGATGGGCCACTGCCTCCTCCACCAGTATGGCGTTAAAACAATTGGGATTTGATATGTTTTTTCTTCCCCGCTAACATGGCCCAGGTTGACTATCAACAAATTACAAATGTGCAAAATAGGAAGCTCACTGACAAGGGGGTATTGGCATCGGATGCTAGAAGAATGGAAGGTCAATGGGAAGTGATTCAAGCTATCACAGAGTGACAAATGAATGTGATAAGCCCTAATAGGGGACTGACAATTGCATCATGGAATTCCAGAGGACATGGGTCCTTTCTATGTAATTCTGAGATATTGTTGACACTCAATGAAATGTTTGGTTTCTGCTGGCAAGAAACTTGGCAGTGTGAGCCATAGGGGTTAGACGGCTACACAATAATACATAGATTGGCTGAATATCTGACATCGGGAAGACCAAAAGGGGGCCTGTGCATTGGGGGGAAAACTTGGCTTAATCTGGCGGAATACACAGAGGGGCCCCAAAATATGAACTTTCTAGCGGCTACCATTACCAACCCCAATGATAGCTCTTCACCTATTTTGGTGGCAACACTCTATGATACCCCTGGCGGAACTAAGACTTCAGAAATCAAAGATACACTTATTGGAACGCTTCGATCATGGCTAGTTACGAACAAGGATGGAGTGGTGGTGATAGCTGGGGACTTTAATGTGGACTGTGGTTGTGCTGAAGGGGGAACCGTAGTGAGAAAGCAGGATGGACGGGCAAGCTATGGGTTGAAGGGTACCCAGAGAGCTAAAGCATGGATGAGAACTGTGGCAGAATTTGACCTTGCTCTTATCAACCCGGAGATTGGGGTAAAGAACACCACATGGACTAACGGTAAATCCTGTTCAAAGATAGACTTCATATTTGTGAATAAGTAGCAAATGACGAATCCGTTGAAAATAGAGTTAACAGACACTAAGGTTAGCGACCACATAATGTTAAGTGTCAAATTATATGAAAACATCCTCAGACTAAAAACTTTTCTGAGAGCGAGCGTAGATGTTGTTTCTGGGGGTAACCGTTTACGCTGGACCCCTAAGACAATGTTCAGATATAATTCTCTCCTGAGAACCGAATTAGCGGTCAGGGAAGGAGATAGGGTTCAAGACATCATAGATGAAGTCTTCTCCCGAGTTGAATCTGAGGTAGTTACACGTACGAAAGTGGTGTATAAAAAAGCATGGCGATCAACACAGTGTTTTGACCCTGCTACTGCTACGAAGAAGAAAGAGTAGAATGCAACCATTAGGAAACTCGGGAAAAAGTTTGAAGAATCACTGATTATTTTAAAAGGGTGCATAACGGCTGTAAGAAATAATTATAAATCCTGGCTTTGCAACCCTAGAGAATCAAATGAAGATGAGGGGTGGAAACACCTGAATAGATTAATAAGAACTAATGATTCAAAAAAATGTTGGTACTGGCTAGGAAAGGCCCAGAGATCCACAGGGGCACATAAGGAGATAGTTATGGTAACTGAAGACAACTGGATAGAGGTTATTAAAAAATCTTTCCATGGGCCAGAAAAGATGGCGCAGGTCATTCAGGGCCAACAGATCAACAAAGTAGGTGATTTAGTGAAAACAAATGACCTAGTGGCGAGAATTAACACATTTAAATCATCTAGGGCCACGGGTCCAGACGGCCTAAATAATTTGACCCTGAAAAGTGAACCGGAGCTATGGGCCAGTATATTAAGACAGATGTTTCTACAGATTTGTCATACCGGGGCGATCCCGGAGACTTGGAAAGAGGCAATTTTGATCCCAGTGTTCAAAAAAGGCCAGAGAGTCAGGCCGGAAAACTATAGACTTTTAGCAATGTTAGATTGCAGTGGGAAGGTATTTGTGAATATCTTATTGGATCTGCTCCGGATTGGGTAGCCAAAAGGGGTATTCTCACCTACCATCAAACAGGGTTCAGAAAGGGGTGTTCAACAACTCACCCGATCTGGACCCTGTTAACACTGATATCTGACCTTGACGCTAAACCGGGGATGGCATTGTATGCCTGTTTTGTGGACTATTCGTCCGCATTTGACAGTGTTGCTAGAGAAAAACTGTAGCCTATGTTTGAAGACTGGGAGATAGATCCCCCCTTTTATATTTCATTAAAGCCCTATAAGGAGACACAACAGTAAGAATCAGGATATCACAGGAGGGAGCCCTTTCTGATAGTATTTTTACCAGAATGGGTCTGAAACAAGGATGTGCGTTAGCCCTTTTGTTTTTCAACATATAACTCTCCCTGTTGGCAAGAAGACTAGGGGAATTGCAAAATACCCCTCTGCAATATGGCAATAAGGGTCTAACGTGTATTTCATATGCTGATGACGTGGTGATTCTTGATAGAACCAAAGTTGGTTTACAACACTCACTTAAGGAACTATCTTCCTTCTCTTTGGAGCTGTCACTCAAGCCAAATATAAAAAAAAACTAAGATTATGATATTTGGGGATGCAACCGCCGCTAATAAGCATAGCTATTGGTGGGTAGGGGGAGAAAGAATACAAACCACCAATAGCTATCACTACCTGGGAATTGCCATCACGACAAAATTTACGGCAAGTTCTATCCTGGGCGAAGTCACAAAAAAAACCTGGGGGAAATGGCTAGCACTAAGGAAAACGATTCATATTCAAGTGGGTAGATACTTGGAAGCGAAACTCTTAGCATATAAAACATCAATTGTTCCTACAATTATGTACGCTTTAGAGGTATTCCCCTGGAAATGGGTTGAGGCAATTGAGAAATTGGAAGTAAAGATCTTGCGTTCAATGTTAAGCTTACCCCCTGGGACCACTGCCCAGGTGATTATATTAGAGCTTGGGCTCGCTTCCCTGAGCATGCGTTGGTCAGTTTCCTGTTGTAATTTATGGGCAAAAATAAAGTTTGAACTAGCTGGTACAGATAGTCTTCTTTCACTCACCACACAAAATGCGACCAGGTACGAATCCAGTAAGTGGTTTAATGAGTTAGAGGTTAGAGTAACAAAGTATGTGTTTAAAATTGGAATAACACAACTACCGAAAAGATGGCTAGAATTTAATCTGGCAAAAATCCCTGAAAAAGCAAGGTCAGACGACATAGACTCGGCTCTGACCCATCTTGGCACACTAAGGAAGTTTAGTGAGTATGCCAGACAATCTTTTGCTAGATGTAGTCCAAGCCTCTACCTGATAAGGAATCGCTATCCGACAATGGTCAGGTGTATCCTGTCAGTTAGGCTACAAAATATCAAGGTGTTGGAAAACATGGGTGCATGGAGTGGTATCCTGCGATCGCAAAGGCTATGTAGATTATGTGGGAGAACTATGGAGACTGCCAGACATCTGTTAACACAATTGTTACTCACCACCATGTGGACTGCCCGGGGCGTTGTACAGAAGGAGCAGTTGAAGATTGGAACTTCAGTCACTGCTGAGTACCACCTTAGAAGGAAGACTCAGACCGGACTACCTCACTCCGAGGCAACTCTGTATGGTGATAGACCAGCCCGCTGTGTAGGAAAACAGACGGGATAATAGATTACCCTAAAGAGCGGAGGAAACCACACCGCCAAACCAGGCTGCAAAGTAAAGGTAATCCATGTTAAGACAGTGATATAACACTTGGTAAGTAGAGGTCTAGAGGAGAGGTATCTACCTGATTGGTATTGGCAGTTGGTACTAAGAGAGGTATCTAGGAAAAGAGGACAGAGGGTTTTAGCTAGCTGAATAATATTCAATTGAGAAAGAGAAATGAGGACAGAGGGTTTTAGCTAGCTGAATAATATTCAGTTGAGAAACAGAAAGGCAGAATGAATGATGTCTTACCCCCTCCAGGTAGTAGGGAAACCCAGAAGAAACAATGGCAGGTGAAAACAATAAACAGGGTGGTTAGTATAGGGAAACTCCCGGGTGGCACGGGGGTCGCGACTAGGTCCGGGCTGGTGCAAGGTATCAGCAGAGCATCCCAAATTGCACTTGTGATGATGCTGGTGAGTTCCACAAGTCACTGATTGTTCCCACAGTACAAGAAAACGAAAATCCAAAGTTCAAAATAATCCTTTAAGAGATGTGTTACAACTTGTGCTGTGCTTACCGCAATCTGGAGGTCAGGACGTATCTATAGACAGTGGTGTGTTCTGTTTGTTGAGGTGTTGATTCCCCGGT
Source organism: Ambystoma mexicanum (assembly GCF_040938575.1). Taxonomy (NCBI): domain Eukaryota; kingdom Metazoa; phylum Chordata; class Amphibia; order Caudata; family Ambystomatidae; genus Ambystoma; species Ambystoma mexicanum. Next base: position 639,923,921 of record NC_090925.1, read on the forward strand.
TGGAATTTACTGGCGTACGGGAGATTATGCGGTACAGCCGTGTAACGGAATACACCACCATACGTTATCTAAACCGGATTTGAAGACGGGTTAGCAGGAGATCGGGTGGCCGTTCCGGGTCTAATATCCAGCTGATGATTACCAAAGACAGGACAGGGAGTAGGCAGGAGATGATCAAGAAGGCAGTCCGGGATCAATATCAGACGGGCAAAACCAAAGGCCAGTTAAGGGAGCACACAGAAGAATGGTCAAACAACAATCCAGAGTCAGTAAGGAAAGAATAACGCTAATCAGAAGCGCCAAGTCGGGGCCACATGATCTTTTATGGATGCGAAGACGTGGCCAACAGGGGAGTGTTGTGGTACCGGAGCGCATCATGAACAGCTGATGGGAGACACACCGTACGGGCCCGCAACATTGTTTCCCCAGCAACCGCCAACGCTGCCAGAATGGGGAGGCTCGAATGGCAACCCGATCCTTAAAGCGACAACGTTGCATGTCAGAATGAGCAGACTGGATCCTTGGTGTAACAACACCCGCCCCCAAAGAGAGCGGCAACCCCTTGGAGTCGTGGAAAGCCCACAAAAGATCAGGAGAGTGGATGTGAGCCAAGGGTTCCCAGGGCCTATCCTCTGGGCCACAGCCCTTCCAATCAACCAGATAGTACAAAGAACCCCTAGAAACATTGACATCCAGGATGCGGGCCACCTCAAATTCCTCCTCCACATCCACCAAAACAGGAGCGGGACAGACAGGCAGACGAGTTCCAGATGGACAGGGCTTCAGCAAGGAAACATGAAAGACTGGGTGTATGCGCCAGGAGGCCGGCAATGGTAGACGAATAGCCACAGGATTGATCACAGACAAGATTTTCTAGGGAGTGGGAAACCATACAGACATACCCACGCGGTAGACCGGGGTCAGGGTACGGCGGGCATCCGCAAATTTCTTTGACCGCACCTGGGCACGCAGTAAGTGACTTTGTACCTCCCGATGCACCTGGTCCAGATCTCTCACACAGGCTAGGGCCACAGGATTGTCAATGGGCAATGAAGGATCCAGCGGCAGAGAGCACGGGTGGTAACCATACAAAGCGTAGAATGGAGAGACCTTAGTAGCAGAATGCATGGAGTTATTATACACAAATTCGGTTGAGGCAAAGCAGTCACTCAAGTAAGCTGGTACTGCAAACATAAACAGCGAAGATACTGATGCATAGTGGAGTTTGTACGTTCAGTCAGCCCATCTGTCTGTGGATGATATGAAGAGGAGTACCTGTCGTCAACAAGTAACGAGGCAGTAAGAGACCTCCAGAAGTGGGAGGTGAATTGGTACCCCCTGTCGGATATCAGGACCGAAGGCAGGGCAAAATGCTTGAAGATGTTGGCCAAAAATAGCTCGGCCAAGGCTGGAGCAGTAGGGATGCCCACACAAGGAATGAGAACTGCATATTTGGTGAAGTAGTCGACTACAGCTAGTATAGTGACAAATGCCTTCATCCGGGGCAATTCGACCATGAAATCCATAGCCACCATCTGCCAGGGTTTATAGGGAACTGGAAGAGGATGAAGCAAACCCATAGGCTTCGACCGGGATGGCTTACATTGTGCACAAACGGAACAGGAGGCCAGATGATCAATGACGTCTTGGGTGATGGAGGGTCACCAGGACCAACGACTTAAGGGCTCTTTTGTCTTTTGTTGACTAGGATGTGCGGCTACCGTAGAATCATGGGCCCATTCAAGGGCGAGCAGTCGAGCCCGGCCGGGCGTACATAGATCCTTCCCTGGAAATAAGGCAACCCCTGCAGGATGTCCAACTCTAAATCGGCGATCACAGCCGGATTAGACTGAATCCGTTCCTCCAGGAGGGCACGCAGTGAAGTTTGAACAGAACAACCACAAACCATATTGTCCCGAAATAAGGGATCTGGTTCAACACGGGTTTGTGGGACGTCAGTGTGCAATCGAGATAAGGCATCAGCCGCGACCTGAAGGCGTGCAGGTCGGTAGGTAATAGAGAGGTGAAACTACGAGAAGAACAAGTGCCAACATGCCTGTCATGCCGTAAGGCACTTCATCGACTTGAAGGCCAAAAGGCTTTTGTGGTCAGAGTACACAGTGACTGAGTGTTTAGCCCCCAACAGATGGTGCCTCCATTTGACAAATGCTTCTTTGATGGCTAGCAGTTCCCTTTCTGTGATTGCATAGTTCCGTTCGTATGCCGTAAGATTCCTCGTAAAATAAGCGACAGGAGGGATATCCCCAGACTGGGGCAAGCTTGGGACAGAACAGCACCAATAGCAAAGCCTGATGCAGCCGCCTCTACAAAGAAAGGTAGGTCAGGGTTGGGATGCTGGAGAACAGGTGCTGTGGTGAAGGCGGCTTGAAGTTCCTCAAAGACCTTCTGGGTTTTATCCGACCATACAAATGGAACCTTGACGCTTGTCAAGGCCGTAAGGGGGGCTGGCAGGGAAGAGAAGGAGTGAATAAATCACCGGTAGAAGTTAAAAAACAAGGTAAAAAAGGATTGTAGAGTCTTGTCAGAAACCGGAACCGGCCAATCCAGCACGGCCTTCTCTTTGAAAGAACTTATTCAGAGTCCCTGGCTAGTGAGATCAAACCCGAGAAACTCGACTTCAGTGGCGTGAAACACGCACTTCTCGGCCTTAACATAGAGCTGGTTGTCCTGGAGATGCTGAAGAACAGTAGAGACATGTTGTATATGCTCTGAAATAGAGGGAGAATATATCAGAATGTCGTTTAAGTATATCACAACAAACTAATTGAGGATGTCATGGAACATGTCATTCATTAACGCTTGAAACGTTAAGTTGCTGGGGCATTACAAAGCCCGAAGGGCATTGCAAGATATTCATAGAGACCAAAACGTGTCTTAAAAGCGGTCTTATATTCATCTCCGCTTTTAATGCGTACTAAGTTGTATGCCCCACATAAGTCCAATTTGGTGAAACATTTGGACTGTGCCAGTTGGTCAAGCAGAACTGAGATCAAGGGAAGGGAGTACTGGTTCTTAATCGTCACAGAGTTGAGGGCCCTGTAGTCTATACAGGGCCTAAGGTCCCCCTCCTTTTTGGGCACAAAAAAAAGAGGCGAGGCAGCAGGCGAAGTGGACGGACGGATGAAGCCCATGGATAGGGCCTTGTCCAAATACTCTTTGAGTACCTTGTCCTCCTGTAGGGACAACGAGTAGACCCTGCCTGAAGGTATCTTAGCCCATAGAACCAATTCTATAGGGCAGTCGTAAATGCGATGCAGGGGTAGAGCCATCTTTTTACTAAATACATTGGAAAAGGCAGAATAGTCAGGAGGGATCTGTGTAGTTGATTCAGCTGATAAGGTCCCTGGGGATGCAGAAAGAGTAGCCGATAACTGACCCGGGGAGTCAGAAGCAATTCTGTGATCAGTAAGGCATTGACTGTTATAAAACGCAGAGGGGAAATGAAGGACACCCAGAGCCCTGTTGATGCTAGGGTTGTGTAATTGCAACCATGGTATTCCCAGGATGATTCTATAGGTGGGGGCCTTGATGACATCAAACGTGATCTCCTCTATATGTCCATCCGTGGTGCACATAACCAAAGGCTCGGTATGCTGGACCTATGATCCCTCTAATTACTTTTCTCTATATGCGGAACTGGTTTGCTGTTGTGTGCACATTATTTTCCATGTGCGCAATTGACTAATGAGGTAAGCCACTTTGTGAGCAAATGCGTATTTAGTGAACTACTGTTGCAGAACAGAGTTTGGAATGGAATTTCCTCTTCCCAGCCACTGCAATTCTTGACAAATCTTACAACACTTTTTACAAACACATAGGCTAAAATAGAATATGTCATATGTGATTAAACAGAAAATTCATCAACCAGTCCAAGACTTCAACATCTGCCACAGTACATTGCAAACGTTTCATGCCACTGGAAAATCACTCATGTGCAATACAAAACACAAATATCTCTTGTCATAAACTGATGCAGCTGTCAAGAAATTCAGATAGAGTACAACATGTACTAGTGGATTAGTGGCAATTAAAAGCAATGTGTCAAAAAACATGATAGGAGTTCAAGTGCCACTTTAATGAAGTAATTCAAGGTCAAGGAGAACATGCCTCTAATAATTTGTGTAAGGATGATAATTGCATCAGAATAACTGCACCTCAGAATATGATTGATCAAATATTCCTGTGCCTCTGCTTACTATCCACATTATGATGTACTTTAGGTAGTGATAACACCAGCCGTACAGCTAAGAAACATACACATAATCCCTTTATACTCCCTAAATATAAAAATGTGCCCAACAAAAACGAGAAACAAACATTTTGTTGCTTCAACCCACAAAGCTCCAATGATATTTTTTCGAATTAGTGACCAGTAGAGCAGTGGCATAGGAAGGAACTCTAATAATATGAATGCCTGAACTCAACAGGAATTTTAAGGGGATGAACTACTTTTAATAAGCAGAACGTATCTCTATTGGCAAAGCTAATTACTATTTTACACCCTTAAAAAACATTTGACTCCAAGTAGGGAGCAAAATCTGATTACAGCCTTGCTTGTAACCCTGACATAGAAAGTGAAATGAAAGAGAACACAATGTAGTCTATAGTTTTTCCCACCCTTCTGCACCAGAGCCGAGACAAATTAAACAAGAGCTTTATTGAGGTTTATTATGGATCCCTGTGTAAGAAAATCACATATATATGCCTTTTAAGTTAATGGCATGAAATCTCAAGAGAGAACAGATTGAGTCCCTTTGTCTGTAACTATGGATCCCTCTTCTGTAATTCTTTGTTATGAGTTAAGTAAGATGCAGGGAGATGCTAGAGACGATACAGAGCACATGGTTATATTCAAAACACCTGAGCAGCTGAGCAAAGAAAGGAAAAGGAGGTGCTGTTGTCTAGACGGGAACTAGAATTTTCTATCCTCTAGCAAACAAGCAACACATTTCCTTCAGTGTGCTGCCGAAACGTCTGACTTTTTTGAAATGTTCTGCTTTGTTCATCACCCGCAAGGAGTGATGACCTGTGCTTTTCCGCCCATACCATTCCCCGGCCCCTGTGCTTGCCTCCAATACTAGTTGATAGAGCACTGTATAAAGTGAGGGATTGTAGCAGTAAACACTCACTGGGATATTTGCAGACCCACAATACTTTTCAAGCAAGGCATATTTAATGCCTTAACATATTATATGCATTTTAAGAATGTGATGACTCTGCATGTACGCAATTCTTTTGCAGTGCATACAAGATTGTTTGAAACATACCCCACCCTTATAACATTGTGTAGGATTACACAGTACACAGTTTTTGCATAGCAGCGAGTTACCATATAATGTGTGACGTTCTATGCCCAAAGGAACTCTGAACACTTGGAAACGAAGCAGATTGTGTGAAAAGCATTCTCCTGTCTGAATATTCGGTTCCTTGATACTATGGACGAGTAATCCCAGGCATACCCATTATCCCTTGTAGGCAAAGTAAATGATATTGCAGTGTGGCTCTCTACTAAATTCTTACAGGGCAAATTCATATTTTAGTTTTATAATGTGTTAACTTGCAAAGATGCCACTTCAAAGCATTTGCGTGACATATGTACAAAGAAGAGGAAGTATGGGATAAGGTTACACATCCAGGTAGCCTCCTTACTTACAGTCAGTATCTGATATTTTAGCTGGTAGTTCGATTTTATCATGTGGAGTAAGACAAAATGAGTAACAGAAATTCTGGCAAGTGAACTAGTTGCTTAATTTAAGAGAAAGCTAATTTCAATTAATTGCTGTGGCTTGTGCTTTATTAAATATTTTTGAATACGTGAGAATTGTCTGTGTGCACTGCTAAAAATCTTCTGAGCGGCACCCAAAAGGAAGCTGGGCAAGCGCACATGCGCACAGTTTAGAGGGAACACTGTGGACTACCAATCCGGAAATCAAGGCAGATCCATCAACAGTGCTGACTGACTCAGGTTGGGGTTTGGATAGTAATGCTACCCCAAAGGAAGTGGCAAAGTCCAAGTCTACGTAATTGCCTGTGGCTCCAGAATCGACAATCACTGAAACAGAAAAAGACGAACTGGAAGCCTTCGTAAAAATGGCAGATAGATGGAACAATAAAGGCGGGTTAGCAATGATCGAGTCCAAAGCATATTTTCCAGACAAAGGGACTCTATCTATTGTCGGGACCTGGCGTTTCCCGCCTTCTTTTTGTTTTTTTTGGTACATTCTGGTAGCAAATGGTCGGACGATCCACAGTACATGGAGAGATTGTTCTTTCTACAGTGTTCCCATTGAGCGGGCATCAACGTACCCCTAATGGTTCCAATCTGCATGGGTTCAGGAATGGTACTAACTGGAGGTGCGGAGTCTGGGACCAAGGGAGGTATTGTTGGCCTTTTCTTGCCCTTCCTTTCCGCCCTACGAGCGTCGATCTGGAGAACCAAATCCAACAGGTCCCCAAAAACTGTAGGAACCACTGGAACTGTGGAAATTGTATCTTTTAGCTCCTCACAGAGGCCTTGATAAAATACGGCTGATTTCTTCTCTTCCAGCCAATCAGTTTCAGCAGCCAGCTGGTTAAACCAGGCCAAGTAGGTGAGGAGGGAGGTAGAACCCTGTCTGAGCTTTACAAGCTCGAGGTCCGAGGCTTAAATAGTATAACGGGTATCGAACACTCTACTCATAGCAGCGAGAAGGGCATCACAATTGTACAATACGTGGTGATTTGATTCCAGGAGAGGGTTGGCGCAGGCAGCCGCTGTGCCCCCCAAATGGGATAGGACAAAAGCAGCCTTGGTGGTGGAAGTGGGAAAAGAGGAGGGCTGGCACAATAAGTGCAGTTTGCACTGATTAATGAAAGTGCGATAATGCTTTGGGTCCCCCGTAAATCGCTCCGAGGAGCAAGGGGAAACTGAGTGGAAACCACTACCGGAGTAGGGTCTTGTCTGGGTAACGGAAACCCTGGGCCAGAGGCAGAGGGACCCGCTGCTCCTGCTCCCTGTGTACCGGAAGACATCACCATGTCCTGAAGGTCATCAATCCTCTGACGAAGGGATTCCTGAGCAGAAACCATGCCTGCCCTAAGATCAGACATCATCTGCATGATTTGGGCCAGGGTTTCTGAGGGTTCCATTAGTACCCTTCCTTTTATTTAGGCTTCTGATTCTGTTACTCACCACCGTGCGGACTGGCCGGGGCATGGTACAGAAGGAGCAGCGGAAAGACCAGAACTTCAGTCTCTGCTGAGTACCACCTTAGAAGGAAGGCTCAGACCGGACTACCTCACTCCGAGGCAACTCTTTATGGTAATAGACCAGCCCGCTGTGTAGGAAAACAGACGGGATAATAGATTACCCTAAAGAGCGGGGAAAACCACACGGCCAAACCAGTCTGCAAAGTAAAGGTAAACAATGTTAACACAGTGATATAACACTTGGTAAGTAGAAGTCTAGAGGAGAGGTATCTACCTGATTGGTACTGACAGTTGGTACTAAGAGAGGTATCTAGGAAAAGAGGACAGAGGGTTTTAGCTAGCTGAAGAATATTCAGTTGAGAAAGAAAAAGGCCGAAGGAATTATGTGTTACCCCCTGGTGGCAGTAGGGAAACCCAGAAGAAACAACGGCAGGTGTAAACAATAAACAGGGTGGTTAGTATAGGGAAACTCCCTGGGTGGCACGAGGGTCGCAACTAGGTCCGGGCTGGTGCAAGGTATCAGCAGAGCGTCCCGAATTGCACTTGTGATGATGCTCACAAGTCACTTATTGTTTCTACAGTACAAGAAAACGAAAATCCAAACTTCTAAATAATCCTTTAAGAGATGTGTTGCAACTTGTGCTGTGCTTACCACAATCTGGAGGTGAGGATGTATCTATAGACAGAGGTGTGGTCTGTTTTCCGAGGTGTTGATTCCCCGGTTGGACTTTACTAGCATACGGGAGATTATGCGGTACATCCGTGTAACGGAATACACTGCCGTACGTTATTCAAACCGGATTTGAAGTCGGGTTAGCAGGAGATCGGGTGGCCGTTCCGGGTCTAATATCCAGCTGACGATTACCAAAGACAAGACAGGGAGTAGGCAAGACATGATTAAGAAGGCAGTCCGGGGTCAATATCAGACGGGCAAAACCAAAGGCCAGTTAAGGGTGCGCGCAGAAGAATGGTCAAACAAGAATCCGGAGTCAGTAAGGAGGATCGAACAGCAAAACACAGGAACCGCGGGGAAGGAATAACGCTAATCAGAAGCGCCGAGCCCAGGGTCACATGATCTTTTATGGGCGCAAAGGCGTGGCCAACAGGGGAGTGTTGTGGTACCAGAGCGCGTCATGACCAGCTGATGGGAGACACGCCGTACGGGCCCGCAACGTGGTTTCCCCAGCAACCGACAACAATGCCTGAATGGGGAGGCTCAAATGGCAACCTGATCCTTAAAGCGACAATGTCGCAGGTCAGAATGAGCGGACCGGACCCTTGGTGTAACAATTTGATGAATTAGGAGCAGTATACAAGCGGGCACACAAAAAATATAGCAACCCGTATTCTGACACCTTTTGGAGTGACCTGTTTGGTTCCAGGTCATCAGTATTAAGTTCTGCAGCATTGCATGTGTGGGAGATAGTGAGCAAAAGGATAGCTAAAGTGGACGGGGATAGTTTTAAGCTGTTTTCAGATTGTTTTATAAGGAACATATGTTTATGAATTGTATGTTTTAATAATAAGATTGCTTTTTAGTGTTGTACATGTATGTGTTTATTATGTGAGTGCGAAAAGGATGCAAGACATCTAATAACGCACTATTATAAAATACAAAAAAATAAATACATTTAAAAAAATGTTATGAGAAACTTTGAACAAGCATAATGCTTGCCTCCCATATTGACATAGAATGAAGATTACCCCTGCTAATAGCGCAGGGAGTCTTAATTCTATTAAGTACAAGGAGCCGAGCATTACTTTCCCCCCCAGAATACATGGGAGAGTTGGCATGTTCCTAATGTGTGCTAACTATTGACTCCAATGTGGAATAGGGCAGTTAGCCTCCCTAATGCATTCTTTATATCTTGATAGGAGATGATCAGAAGAGCAATTGAGCCATGCTAGCGAGGGCACATGGTAGAAGGATCGACAAGATTAGCTGAACACAAACGGGGACAAGGTAGTTCAGCCCAGCGAGAAGGGTCAAGACTCCATATTTCTACAAGTTGAGAGTTCAGTTACCAGTTGGAGAGCTGTTCAGAGCATTCAAAGAAGAGTAGGAAAGAAGGAACAGGAAGGACTATGGTCACATGGCAGGGTCGGAATGGACTTCAGAAGGACCTGGTGCTGAGGGAAATGTAGTTTTTGAAAAGAAAACAAAATAATGATTTTCAAAGTTGGAAATGTTTGATTTGTTGAAATTGCTGGAGACAGGAATAAATAAGAAGTTGAAGCATAATGCTCGCCTCCTTCTCTTTAATAGAATCAAGATTTCCTGTGCTATTAGCAGGGGTAATCTTTATTTTGCTGAATGTATCAATTTCTACATGTCCAACAATGAGTGATTCTACTTTTCTACTTTGAATTGCTTTGGATTTTGAACATTATATTCAATTTGGACATATAAGTCTTTCACGAGATCAAAAGGTTCCAGAACTCAGCTTGATTGATGTTAAATAAATACCACTGTATAAACCGAGATGATGAGGTTTGGATTTATTTACATTCATTTTTTATGTTTTAAAAGCTAAGATTCAGTTAGAAAGTTCAATTTAATTCCTTAACGTTTCTTCATAATGAAGAACTAGGAATGCAATGTAGAAATAAGGGGAAACATGCCTATAGCGCCAGGTAGAACTACCAAAATGGCACCAGATGCGTCATTTACGGTTTCACATGTAAACATTTATGGGTCAATATCCATGTTACGGAGATGCAGTACGTGGCATTAAACAAGTCTTCAACTACACACAGATTTGTGGCAACAACCTACTCTAAACTAGTAAGTACTTATTGACAACATATTACATTTTTTGGGAAATTACTATACATAATCTGGAAACATTCAATGGAGTTGATCATTTTTATTTTGTAGAAAAGAGCAAAAGATTACATTTTGCCTTCATAAAAAGGGACTGGGATACTTGAATACCTTCACTAGTCCACCACACTTTGTGGGAACACAAGTTAAAATGGTGATATAGTTTAATAAACAATCTGAATGAAAATAAAAAAAGAACTACATAAAAAGAATAAATGAGATTTTCTCTACAACATTGTTGAGTTATAGGAGAATTTGTTGAGTTTTTGTTTATTGAGAAACATAAATAATATGCTAGAAATTGTGTTGCACTTTTGTTTTTATTAATTAAATATTTTAAGTTGTGATAAATGTAACATTATTTGAAAAAACAATCACATCATATTTGGTATTAATGAATGAATAGTAACAATAATAGTAAAGAAATAGTCCATAGGTGCCCCTCTGTGAGAACGAACACGGCCCATTGACCTGCTCTTTGCGAAGATACACATTTAAAAGTCCACAGCCACACTTTGGCTGACTGTACCTTTCACAGATGGGAAATATCTATTTGCATATCAGTCTTTGTCCCGCCCATATGGGCAGTCCAGCACCGAAATGCTATGGCAATTCCCTTCTGAACAAGAGTACCTACAGCAACCCCATACACATGTTTCAGCTTGTTGGGCCTCATCAGTGAGGTGGAGCTGTGCCTCTCTGAGCACAGTGAGCAAGGGGTCCACGCCTGGATGACCCTAGGAAACTTAGGGTGACTAAACCTAAGTCCCTTAAACAATCAAAAATAGTCCATAGGCGCCCCTCTGCGAGAACGAACCCGGCCCATTGGCCTGCTCTTTGGGATGGTACCCACTCGAGAGTCCGCAGCCAGACTTTAGCTCACTGTACCTTTCCCAGATGGGAAATATCCATTTGCATATCAGTCTTTGTCCTGCCAATATGGGCAGTCCACCACCGAAATGCTATGGCAATTATCTTCTGGACAAGAGTACCTACAGCAACCCCATACACGTGTTTCTGCCTTGTTGGGCCTCATCATTGAGGTGGAGCTGTGCCTCTCTGAGTACAGTGAGCAAGGGGTTCACGTCTGGATGGCCCTAGGAAACTTAGGGTGACTAAGCTTAAGTCCCTCAAACAATCAAAAATAGTCCATAGGCACCCCTCTGCAAGAACGAACACAGCCAGTTGACCTGCTGTTTGGGAAGGTAACCACTCGAGAGTCCGCAGCCACACTTTGGCTGACTTACCTTTCACAGATGGGAAATATCCATTTGCATATCAGTCTTTGTCCCGCCCATATGGGCAGTCCACCACCGAAATGCTATGGCAATTCCCTTCTGAACAAGAGTATCTACAGCAACCTCATACACGTGTTTCTGCCTTGTTGGGCCTCTTCAGTGAGGTGGAGCTGTGCCTCTCTGAGCACAGTGAGCAAGGGGTCCACGTCTGGATGACCCTAGGAAACTTAGGGTGACTAAACTTAAGTCCCTTAAACAATCAAAAAACAGTCCATTGGCACCCCTCTGTGAGAACGAACACGGCCCATTCACCTGCTCTTTGGGAAGGTACCCACTCGAGAGTCCGCAGCCACACTTTGGCTGACTGTACCTTTCACAGATGGGAAATATCCATTTGCATATCAGTTTTTGTCCCGCCCATATGGGCAGTCCAGCACCGAAATGCTATGGCAATTCCCTTCTGAACAAGAGTACCTACAACAACCCCATACTCGTGTACAGAGGAACGGTGCTTCACTGACGGGCCCATAGATCAGTGCGCACCCTCTAGCACTTATAAAATAAGATAGCTGCACCATATGAGGACTGGTGGTGCAGGATTCACTTACTCCAACACGACTCAATAATGAGGAGTTTGGCAAAGGGAAGTCCGTTTAATGACAGGTTCATCAAACAGAGAAACAAATGGAAATCAGCAGCATTGCGATCACCTGTCTCGCTCCAACTTCCTCGAACTTCAGTTGAACAGCAATTCTTATAGGCAATATTCGTCATCATTGATGTCTAATTCTACAAAACTCGACACGCAATATAATTGGTTAGGAAAGGTAACAAGTATAGTTGCTATATCTGTATATGATAATAGAGCATGCGGATTGGATAATTCTTATCGGGTGGGCGTCTACTCCCTTTCCACTACATCACACATGATTGATGTCACTACAAGTACGACGTCCTATTGGTTCTACTCTCTGTAGGACTCCAGGTAACTTGGTCCATTGTGATTGGGCAGGTTACACCCCTAGACATAAATCCCCATTTTAATTAGCAGCATGCAGCATGGACATCCATGCGCCTGGTGTCCCAGGTTTCACCCTGCCTCCCTTCCATCAATCAGTATCTTAGGGCTATGTGTCAATTAGTTGGCTGGGTATGGCCTCGAAACTGTAGCCTCTTATCAGGAAAGGTTATGGCATCCTCCGGTCCTGGATGACATCAGGTGGTGGTTCAACTTCGCGCCTGGCTGGTCACATGTCTGTTCACCATGAATCTGCTTCAGTTTCCAGCTTTTAGTGTATTTAATTCTGTTTCGGCCTCGCCACCTGCATGGGCCCCCCTTATCTTGACCTTCATGGGGCAGGCTGGTATGCTCTGAAGTTTGAGTCTTGTTAGCTGCCGCTCTCCTCCCTTTCTCTGGTTGACCTCGATTTCCCCCAGCTGCTCTTTGTTGAGTTTCGATTTCGCTCCTTCTCTTGACTCTGGCTGGGCTCTGAAACTCGGCCCGTCAGGCCCCTGGCAACCTGGGTACATTTCTGCTTTTACAAAATGGAATTGCACTTGTATAATGTGCCTTATTGAGGTAGATATATGGTTGGCGCTTGCTGCTCTAATCTTCTTCTAAGCATTGCAAGCAGTATCAATATCTTTAGCTTCTTGCGTTCCAAGCCTATTTACACACGTTTAACTGGTTGGTTGCTTCCATTTTGTCTCATAGCAATGTTTCCTTACGTTTTAACATCGTCTCTTTCCTGCGTCCATTACATATATTTTCACAACTGCTCGCATTGGCGTGCTATCTTCGATAGCCATTTTTGTTCATTTGCGAGTCTGTTCAGGCTCTTATGTCATTTCCACTGGCCTTCCATTAAGGCTCCTTGGGTCTCTTCATGGACCGTCTGTAGGTCTCTTCATTTCGTCTCAGCTGCTGGTACGGCTGTCTGATAGGGTACCGTACTGCCCAGGGTTATCTGGTTATGTGCGCTTCAACAGGTATGAGGTATGCCCCCTTGTGACTGTCTTTTTTTAATATAATGGTTTTGTAGCTGTCTTCTGATCTTCCGATGTATACTGGGCAGAGTCCCAGTGCAGCTCTTTGTTGGTTCATTTGCTCCTCATACGTCACATGCCTTGGCGAGTACACTCCTGGTACCCCAAAATGAGAGGATGGGGTGCAGGCCATGTCTGGGACCTCCTCTACACTCCCCCCTCTGGTCGGTTCATCGACCACTTCTGCAACCTCTTTTGCATTTATTTCTTTTGATTCTTCAGTGTCATGTTCATCGTCTTCAGGTTATGTACATGATGGTGTGAATGTGTGAGCCTTTGGAGTCCATATTTTTATCACTCCTTTCAAACTCCCTGCTGTTTTCACATGTTCGTCTTTGTTCTATGTCATTAGCTGGCAATGTCCATTTGGGCTGCAGTAGATCCATTTTCCTTCATACCTTCTTCGTTTCTTAGGATATGTGAAATTTGCTGGCCTTCACAAAGTCTCTTATTTCTTCATCAATCAGGTTTCTGGGCTTCCATCCTTGCTCAACATCAATCATTATTTTCATCCCTATGGCTTTCTTCGCAGTTTTCTGGCACTGTGAGATGATTATCTTGATAACATAGACTCCTAGCAGTACCATTGCTAATAGGGATCCCAGAAACTTGAATATATCTGCCATCCATTGTGGGACCCACGAGAATAGGTCTCCAAACCAGCTGTCATCGTCCACTTCATCACTTTCATAGATCACCTGGTTTTTCAGGTTTGGCAACATACTCTGTTAGGGTTCCGTTTTCTTCATCGTGTGATGGTACAAATGTGCAACATGATTCTCTGATTTTTGCACAAACACCTCCATCCATTGCTGTGATCATGTCAAGCACATATCTGTTTTGGAGGGTAATCAGTCTGATTACTCTCAGCTCTTCTTTGATCGCGCTGAATCCTTTTATAGTGGTATTGATAGTCTGCAATAACTCCCATCTGGTTATCTGCAACCATTTAGCATTTACTCCAATTTGGATGTGTACCAAGAGCATCGTGGTGAACACTGTTGAGGTGAGGCTGAACAGACTGTGTTCGTATGGGATTGCCTGGAATGCCTCTTCTGATTTGGTAGAAAAATAATTTTCTCTCTTCATTCTGGACATCAGTTCCACTGACCTCCTTCTCCTTAGATGAGCATCTGCTTTTGGGAAACTGTCCAACTTCAGGTAATTCTTAGGGATCACCAGCGCGGGAAAGTGGACGTTGACTATCGTGCATTAAACTCCCCAGTTTTTCAGCAGTCTTATGTATGCCTTGGATCCACATGCCCAGTAATGGTCCATTATGACTGCGGTTCCTTGTGTCATTCCTGGGGCTTCTAAGATTCGTCCGCAGTTTACATTCTCTCCCACCTTCCTCGTGCCCTTACTTCTGAAGCATAGTTTTGGGCTTCCCAGTGGTACTATCTGCAGGGGTCCTCCTCTGTCTTCGACGCATGTTAGCAGCTTTACCAGTTTTGGCCATAGAGGTTTGCATAACCTCTGCAAATTCTCTACTGCTTCTTTGTAGGCTCCAAGGACCATCCAAGCTCGCCAGATTACTACTCCTTCTTCCCATCCATCTGGGGAAACCACTGTTCCCCAAATCTGCATTTGGCCTCTGTTTTTCCAGATGTGAGCCTCTTCTGCAGTTTTTCCTTGAACGTTCAATCTTGGGTTTATTTCCCATCTTATCCCTGATCCTTTGACGCCAGGGTTCTCGTACCTTATCACGTGAGTCCTTGTGTGCGCCCTGTTTCTTGTTTTAATGTCCTGGACGTTGTCATCTTCGTCCGGGTAATCTTTTTCATTGACCCATATCAGCGAGGCATCTCTTCCCATAAATTGTCCTCTGGTGTTGCACATTGCTACGTGTGACAAACAGTGTGCTGTACGGACATCAATTTCTACAGCTATAAAGATCTTAGATTTTCCCATGCTGTATGGTAGAAGTGCACAGACGAAGCATTCTCCTTCTGACTGTCTTTGTCCTACTTCTTTCATGTGCTGGTACCATATGTTGTTTCCGAGATGGGCTGTGCTGTCCAGGTAATCGTTAAGTTCATTGTTATCTTCGTATGGGCTTCTCTTTATTCTCAGTGTTTTTCTGTAATTTGCCATGACTATGTCCTTAAAAGCGTCTGTGCTGCTTTTCCACTCTGGGCGTCTTGGTGGAGCAGGATCCTTTGGCTGCATCGCTGTGGTAGGAAAAGGTTTTCCATTTCTCTTCCTCTCCTCTTGTAATTTTTCATCGAGTTTCTCTGGCCGCCATTGGCTCACCAACTCCTCAATGTGTGGCTGTGTCGTAGATCTGGTGCTTGTTAGCAGTGTTCGAGCTGGCGTGCTTGTCATTATAGTCTCTGCAGTTCTATTTTTTAGCTCCTCGTGCAGTTTCTTTGCTCTGACTATAAACGGGAACAAATAATCTATCAGCATTTGTGTTTTCTCTGTGAGTTCCTTTGTGGCTACTTCTGTTCTTTCGAGGGATTTTGCTAAGCCCTCTTTCTTGGGTTTCTCACTTGACTTTTCTTGGTTACTTCCACTATTTTCTGGAACTGTTTGTTCGGCAGGCTGTCTCTCATTCTCTGCTGCCTTCGTTGGAGGCCCTGTAGCCATTGACATTTGCCCTTGTCTGTGTGCATCCTGTGTGTGGGTGCGTGCAGTGGTCAGTGCTGTGTTTTCATTCATTCCGTGCTGACCCTGTCTCCAGCTTTTCTCTTCATTTGTTACCTCAAATGTGTCTAAATCACTGCTAATTACATTTCATTTTAGTTCGTCAATTTTACCATCAGGTTTTCTTTGGACTGGTATGACTATATAGGGTCTGGGTGTTTTCGTGGGCCCCAGATGTTCATTATCTGGTGGGTGCACTGAGATTGGGACACTTCGTGCACCAATAAGGAACGCATTTCTGATTGTTAATGACAGAAAAATAATAATAATAACTATATATATGCACATTATCGTTTGGAAAGACAATTTGCAGCATTTTCTTCTAGGAAACTGGGTGCACCCTTCTGTTGGGATAAAACTAAGTTACTGTTCTGGGCCCCCATTTCTAATGAGTTCATAGTCTGTTATTTATTCCTTCTCTTGATCTGATCTCGTAGTTCGAGAGTTCATCACTATTAAAGTGACGAGTGCTTTCCAAATGTCCCCCCTCTTGTGGGCGATGACGGTTGTCTCTGGATATGCAGTACAGTTCCTGTGCTAGACTATGGAAAAGGGTTAGGCTAGCAACTTTGGTACATCACATTCATAATGCATATCTAGAGTAGGTGAGGTCCCAGTGTACTCCTCGAATTTGCTTTCGTCCTGAGGACATGCTGGAACCTGTTCAATGTGAAGGAATGAAAAGATGGAACTGCTAAAAATCACACAAAAATAAAATGATGTAAAAATAAAAATAAAAATAAAAGCAAACATGAAAAATGAAAAATAAAAAAGGAAAAAAATAAGAATAAAAATAAGGAAATGTAGGGGAAAAAGTACAAAGAAAACTGGGATGGTGTAGTTCTTGTCTTTGCTCTCCTTGATCTGTCCTGTGGCTGAAAATTGAAGACCTGTGTCTCTGTCCTCGGTTTGTTCCACTGCGGAAAGTCTTACTGGAATCTCCTAAGGGATTCTCGCTGGAAATTATATAGCTCCACCTGAAGCATTATGCTGTGGAGGAGTGTGCCCATGTGTGGGGCGTTGGCCGGATCTCTAAGGAAGGTGATGATGTCAACATCTGCAGGCCTCCCCACCATCTCCGGATAGTCTGTGACTAGTCTAAGTAAGACATTGTGTGCCAGCCGGGTGTCCTCGAGAGATAGGGACATTTGTCCTGTTTTGCTGTGTCCTGGTCATGGGCTATTCTTTTGATTCGCACAGTCTCTGCACCTTCCCGTTGCGTGGACTACCACGAGGTGATTTAGTTTAGTCCACAGCTGATTCAACTTAGCTAGATTTCTTGGGTCTCTGATGAAAGTGTGTGTGTCGGTTTTTTCTCCCGACAAGTCCTGGGCATTTCTCGATTACTTGAAAGAACAAATTAAATGTGAGTTCATCAATGTCTACTGGCCGTGGAAGCATTTGTGTCCTCCTCACTGTGCTCGGGTAGCTCGGCGAAGGCTTCCGTGATGACAGTCAGCAGTCGCCTTATTACTTTTTTGTTAGCTGGATCTTGAATAAAGTCTGTGACATTGGCTTCTCTCCCTATGAGTGACGGATAAGATAACACCACATGTTGAAAATAGGTGAGTACATCCCACTTGAGACTTCTGCTGGAACGTACCATAAATTCTGTGAACAAAGTCTCGATACTGGTTGCTGCAGGGTACTGTGTTACACTTTCAGAACATATTTTGTTTGCAGTCTATCAGAGTCTTGATTCTTTGTACTACTTGGGCATGACGTGCTTTTCCAAAAGTTTGTTTTATCAATGTTGTTGTGGCTTTGGATGTGCTTCTTTTTACCCTGCAACTGGGATGCACAGAGTGTTAATTTTATGTCCTGTATTATCTTTCACTGGTTTGAGAAAATGTCTTGTTTATAAGCCACAATTTAAATCAGTGTTCCTTTTGCATTTATTATGCTGTTCTTGGTCCTTCTTCCTCTCCATGGATCTTGTCTGCATGTGCTGAGGTTCTTCCCCGTTGTCTGTGGTTTCTTTGCAGTTGGATGCAGCAGGAGGGCTCTCCCCTATATAAGGTTTAATGTCATTTATGAAGATCCATGCCTTTCTGCCCTGGAACTTGACGGCGGAAGGGGTGCATTCCTCTATGATGAAAGGGCTATTGAATTGTGGCTCATCCCACCTCTTCCTGGTAAAGTTCCTCACGAGCACATTGTCACCAAGGAAGATGAGGGGCTCATGTAGACTTTTTGCGCGGAGTCTGCTTCAGCACTTCCTGATGTGTTTTGTGCTGCACTGTCCCCTTTTCGCCGTCGCTGCACATGGCCTGAAATGACCGAGGCGCTGGATGTCATACAGTTAAGGTACTCCTGCATCTCTGTTCCCAGAACCTCTCTAGTCAGCTGGGCATCACATTTACCTCTATCTCAGGGGTGAGAGGGATCCTCATCCTTCTGCCTGTAACTATCTCGTGCGGCGTAAGATGATGGTCGGAGCCGGGTTGGTTCCGAAGTGCATACAATGCCAGTGGTAGACAGTGCAACCATCCCTTTCTTAATGTGAGCTTCAACTTGGCTATCCTTTCCTTTAACGGGCCGTTGAGCCGTTCACATATCCCATTCTCCTCCGAGTGATACGCCGATGAGAACTTGTGCTTTATACCAAGCAATAAGCTGATCTGTTCGAAGACTACATTAACAAAGTGAGCCCCGTTGTCTGATCTCATTACCTCTCACACCCCCCATCTAGGGAACAATTCCCTCACTAGATATTTGGCAGCACAGGTAGCATCTGTGTGTGTACAGGGACCTGATTCTATCCATCTAGAGAATGGACACACCACCACAATTAAATACCTGTACCCGTTACACACTTGAATCATGTCGACATAGTCGATATGCAAGTGCTGGATGGGCCACTTCGCCGGTGGATAACTCCTCTCATTACTTTTAATGTGTGCCCAGCGGTGAATTGCTGGCAGATTATGCAGTTCACCATGAAGAAGGCAACGTGCTCTGCTAAATTCGGTGTAAACCAGTCTTCTGTGAGCGTTGCAGCGATATTTTCTTTAGACGTGTGTATGGGGTAGTGTAGTTGTTCCAATGCTACCTCCAGCAGGGAGACAGGCATTACTAGTTTACCAGTGCTGTCTTGCCTCCACAACCCGTCAGAGGGGTTTAAGGAACACCCTTGACGCTTCCACAAATTTTTCTCCTCCTGAGGTGCCTCCCCTTGGAGTTCCATTAGCTGAGTCCGCCCCATGTTACTATAGGCCTCAGGTGTGGCTCACGCTACCATCATCCTCTCATGGGTACGTGCCACCTCCACGTCCATGATTGTTTTATTTTTGGACACCATGCGCTTGGCTTCCGTGTCCGCTTCATGGTTTCCACATGACACGAAATCTGTCCCCTTGGTGTGGGCGGCACATTTCACGATCGCTATGCCCACTGGGAGCTGTAGTGGTTTTATCAACCTATCCAATAAGGCTGCGTGTTGCACTGGCGTGCCATCCGCTCGGAGGTAGCCCCTCCTTTTCCAGCGTTCTAAGCCTGCTTGCACAGTAGATGTCACATAGGCAGAGGCACTGTACACTGTTACTTCCTGGTCTGCATGATTCTCAATGGCGAGTATCAGCGCCACTAGATCTGCAGCTTGAGCTGAATAGTGAGATGGTATTTGCGCACTGACGAGTACCTGAAACTCCCCATTCGCCAGGTGTTTCACTACGGCCAGGCCCGTGTACCTTTGTCCGTCCTCTTGGTCGATTCTTGATGAACACAATTTCACCACCCGCCAGGGCGTTTTCCTTTACCCAGGGGATTTCATCATAGAATTCCTCATAATTCGCACAGTCGTGTATAGGTTCTCCTTCTGTGACTGGCTCAGCTATGAACGCAGCAGGGTTTACAGTTTTACATCAAACTATTTTGATCGATGTGTTGGAGATAATCACCTCATAGGCAGATGCTCTCTGTGATGTCAGCGTGCCCTTTGGCTTCTCTAGTATGGCGAATAACGAGTGCTCGACGTACAATGTCATGGAGCCCCCCATCACAATAGATGACGCTTTTTCAATGGCGAACGCGGCAGCAGCTAGATTTTGTTCGCATGGGGAGTGGCCCTTCATGACGGGGTCCAGACTCCCTCTGTAATATGCTAGGGGCCTGTACCCCAGTGAGGTTCGCTGCGTGAGCACTGCCGTCTTAAAATTGCCATCAGAGTGTGAGAACAGGTAGAATTCCTCTGCATAATTCGGAATCCTGAGAACTGGGGCCTTACAAATTGCCTCCTTAAATTCTGCAAATCCCTTTTCCATTGCCTCAGTCCATTCGAGTTTTTCCCTTGTCGCCGGGGCCTTCCTTAGGGCCTGAAGCAAGGGCTTGGTATATGAGCTGTAGTCGAAGACCCATGCTCTGACATAGTTGCAAAGGCCTAAGAAGCTTTGCATTTGTTTAATCGTGAGTGGTTTAGCCGTGTTCATGATAGCTTCAGCTCTTTCTGGGGTTACCTTTTTCCCTTCGTGTGAGATTAGCTGGCCTATGTACAGCACCTCTCGCTGACAGTATTGTAACTTTTCCTTATCAACTTTATATCCTTTCTCAGCTAGGATTGCCAGTAGCTGGACAGAGTCACGCGTGCATTGTTCCTCAGTGATGCTGCAGATCAGAATGTCATCCACATACTGCAAAACAACACTGTCTACTGCAATATTGTTTAGGTCCATCTGCAGGACTCTGTTGAAATGGATGGAGACTCACAGTACCCCTGTGGCAACCTCGTACTTTTCAGGCGCATTTGTCTGAAAGTAAATGACGTCAGGTCTTGAGAGTCACGGTGCAACGGGATTGAGAAAAACGCATTTTTCAAGTCAATCACCGTGAAATATTTCGCTTCAGTTGGTATGTTGCATAGAATGGTGGATGGATTAGGGACTAGAGGGAACTCGGCTTCGACTATATTGTTTAATGCTCTTAAATCTTGGATTAAATGCCAAGACCTTCCCTTTGATTTCTTGACAGGGTAAATCACAGTGTTGCAAGGTGATTCTGACGTCAATAGAATTCCCTGCTCCATCATGGCGGAAATTGTCTTTGCGATTCCTTCATCTGCCTCTCTTGACATAGGATATTGTCGTGCTTGTGGTAGAATTGCTCCTGGTTTCAGTTAAATTTTTACTTCACCTGCCCCCCTTAGGTGGCCTACGTCATAGGGCACTGTAGTCCATACCGCAGCAGGCACTTGGCCCATGTCGTCATCAAAGTATTCTGGACGTATCAGCGCCAACATCATTCTCTGTGGCACCTCCCGTTTGATCCTTTTGACCCAAAATGTGAAACTTACTTCCACCCTCATCTCTTCTAGGTCAGGGTGTTCTTTGAACAGATCATCATCTGTGACGTCAGTCACTCGATACCCTTCTTCAATGGCGATAATCGCACACCATTTTCTGCCTTCATCATCATATCCTTCGACCGATACCACTTTGCCTCGCACTGCGGCAGATTGTATCATTAAGGGAAATACTTGTCCCTCCTCTTCGTGCATAGGTATTCTGGGTCTGAATAGAAACTCATCATGTGTCCTCATAGTTCTATCTGCGAGGCCTGGCAATCCGGCCATGAGTACCCACACCCCATATGCGAAGACTTCTGGCTCTAATGGTATAGCTCTCATGGCTATGCTCCCTGAGTATGCTCTGATCATTTCGCACATGTTCGAATAATGCATTCCTGGAGTGGAGCACACTATACCGTTCTCGGTAAACGAGATTGTCATATTCAACTTAGTCATTAAGTCCCGACCCAGGATGTTTACTGGGGTCTGACGTGAATATAATAAGGGTACATTCATTTCGCGCTCTCCCACAGAGACTGGGGGTGCGTCTGTAAAGGGAACTCTACTGACAGCTCCCGTGAAACTCTGAATATCTATGGCCTCGCCGGACAAGGAAAACTTGCCTTCTCGTATGCATGAGCGCGCCGCACCCATGTCAACTAAGAAGGAATATTCTTTACCCCTATGACGACATCCACCCTAGGTTCCCTATTAGGGTCTGGTGTCACTGATAGGACAGAACACAACAGAGTCTCCCGTGAGCTGTCCTATTTCATACATAAGTTCGGCCCACTGTATACTTGTTTATTTCCTCCAGCCCCATGGTTGACTCCCCCTCCGGCGCTAGTGCCCTGTGACATTTGCGGTGGTGCCTGCTGGGATTGTCCCTGCGGTACATTCCCCATGTGCTGGGGTTTAACCACTTGCTGTACACCTTGCTGCAAGCCTGGCGCCTGCTGCAGCACTGTGTGATTTTGTGCACTGCCCTGCTGCGGGACGGCAGGCTGATTCACCATGCCTGCCCCCATCCCTTGGCTATTTTGCCACATGCTTTGGCCTCTGCACATGCATGCCACATGTCCTGTCATTCCACACAGCCAACACACTGGCGGTGGTCGGGCCATCTGTCCATCTGGCGTAGCTGGACTGCCCATCTGCGCGTTCTGAAAGCCACTTTGATTATTTTGAAAACCTCCCTGGTTACCTCGAAACCCACCCTGATTACTCTGCCATCCTCTTCCTCCAAAACCCCTTCCCCTCGGGTAAAATCCTGCACTACCTTGGTTATCCTGGGTTAGTCGCCTGCTGTACGCGTGGTCAGCTGGGCTTGTCAGCATGGTTCCCTCAAGAGCATACTTTGAGAGTTTCTTTTGCACCAGCTTTGTCTCCTCACCCTTACGGGTTGCTTCCTTTTTCCGATTCTTTTTTTTGCAGCAATCTACAGTAATGTGCAATTGTCAACTGTATTTCAGCCCATGGTTTAGCTTCTATTCCTACCAATTTCTTGAGCTGTTTTTGCACTGGCTCAGGCAACCCTTGGCATAATATATGGTAGAATACAGGGATAGATTTCGTCCAAGACTCATTTGTTTCAGGCACACACGCGCCTTGAAAATTCTGGATATAAATCAACGGATCCTCTGACTCTTTCATTTTCCGAGTCATTATAGCCCCCATATCAGATGTGTCTGGATACAACGTTCACAGCGCTTTCCAGACTGCTGCTCTACAGTTATTAAATGGGCTCCGTCATGGGAGGTGTTAGTTAGGGTTACCCCAGCGTTGGTTGCCTGCCCGTTTCCATACATCATCTGCCCTTTCACCAAGTATGGCAATTAAGAGGCCCTTAATGTCCCCTATAGCTAAGGTGACACCCCTGTCATTTTCTCTAACTCATGTATCCACTTCCCAGCTCCTGATGTCAGCATTGGAAGCTTATTTTTTGAGTTCTCTCAGTCCATGTGCGGCCATGGAATATATTGTGGTCTTGCTCCCCCCTTTTCTAGTTGCTGGGAATTGGAATACACAGTCTTCCTTTTCTTTCCCTATAGCTATCCGGTCTGTCACTGGGGTGGCATTTCCACCTTGCCGTTTCCCTGGTAATGCCCTTAATCTATCAGTATAGGCAGGTGCTGACGCCCCCCTCTGACCGTGGGTTGTTTCTTCTTGTCGGCCGGACTGCGTGGCAGACTTCGGTGTCCTACTTGTGGACCCGCTAGCATCTGACCATAGTGCCCCACGGTCCCCTGGGAACCGTTGTTTGCACCGTCTCCCTTCCTATTGTGCCTTATCCTCCATTTTCCAACTGGAGTCAGACTCTGAATAATCCCAGTTCACACAACTC
Organism: Ambystoma mexicanum; assembly: GCF_040938575.1. Taxonomy (NCBI): domain Eukaryota; kingdom Metazoa; phylum Chordata; class Amphibia; order Caudata; family Ambystomatidae; genus Ambystoma; species Ambystoma mexicanum. The sequence goes on from NC_090925.1 coordinate 639,947,509, forward strand.
CTCGCAACTTCTTCGTTCTGCCCAATCGCCAGCCTGTCTAGGGACAGTCCCCTGCTCCCTCTACTCCAAGTGACATCCTCATATAGCTGAGTGCTCTCCAAGCGCTCATCTTCCCTTCCCCCATCGGATATCTGTTCTAGCCTCATCTCATCATATATTTTATCAATCGTTTCCCCGATGCTTCTGGTGTCGAAGTCATCTTCAATATTTGTCCCACTTATACCTAGCACCAAGTCGCTCTCAGGAAAGAATTCTTCTATGTCTTCCCATTCTACAACAGGATTGGATTTTTTAACTTCCCACTCCAAATATTCAAGATCTCGTTCCCTTTGTCTGCGCTTACATTCTGCTTCTTCATCTATTTCCTTACGCTTCCTCGCTTCTTCTATAGCCTTGTCTACTTCCCCCATCCTTTCATTTCTACGTTCCTTTGCCCTTCTAATTTCCTCCTCTTCTCGTCTCTTCGCTCTCTTCTCACGCACCCTTTGCTCTTCTTCCATCCTTTGCTTAGTCTGTCTGTACTGGTTGTAGGCTGCCTCTTGTTTGCTATCAAGCTGCTTCTCTTGCTCTTTGCGATATAGTTGTCTCTCATCAGACCTCTCTCTAGGCCTTCTGTCATCACTTCCTTTTCCATCCAACTTCAGTAATATCTGACCTCCCATCCATTCGTCTTTTGCGAATGCTATCTCATCAACTCTACCTTCATTTCCCTTTCGTTTATTTCCCTCTTTCTCCTTATCAGGAGGTGCACAACTCTGTGCCCGATCTCTTCCTTCATCTTCGCGTCTCTCCTTGTTCCTTGAGACCGCGGAAGCGATATTGTTTTCTTGTTCCTTTCCCTTATTATCGTCACTACTGTACATAGGCGACTCATATGCGGAGTTGCTATACCCCGTGGCTACCTTAAGTTCTCTTAGCAGGTAAAGCCCCTCTGATTCACTCCCTTCAATGACTGGCTCAGGATGGGCTGGTGGCGCGGTAGGCGTCTCACCGCCCTCCGTACATACATTTAGTATCTAGTCTGTGGGTGGTTCTTCCACCTTCGTTTCTTCAAACATCTTCCATAATTCTAGAACAGCAAGACGTTTCTCTAGCTTGTTTCCTTTATATGTGGTGTGTAGGAAAGTCATCATATGCTGTAAAACAGCCTTAGAAAGGGACCCATTCTGTGGCCAAGGCATAAACATCTTGTGGGCGGTACCCTTAACCCACTCTGTGCTATACTTTTTGAGTTTTGGTGCATGCTTGGGTAGCTGCTTGCACAAATGTGCAAGTGGAGTAACTTCCTCCATTCTTGATTTCGACACCAACAATATTTATACAGTTTTTTATCCTTCCAATAGTATGAGCAAGCACCAACTATGCAAGCTCCAATCCAATATTTTCCCACCAAAATGTTATACTATCAATTTGCTCAGAAAACTATCAATTTGTTGGCAATTCCCTCTTAGTTACAGAATCGCGAAAAGCCAAATTACATTTCACACAATCAATAATACAATTATTTTACATTCAACATACAACAGAACACATATGACAGACACTTGACAGACTAGACGGACACCAGCTGGTCATACATATACCTGCCTTGTAATCAATACCCCATCATGGAGTTTAAACAAACTCCTTTGATGCGTCTTTAAACATCACCGTAGTCTAATTGTCCCTTATTATATGGGCTATGAGTTCACGTTTCTTCTGACCGCTGTATTAAAGCGCAGGAAAAAGGCGAATCCTTACATTTTTATCTCAGGTGCCCCCCTGGTAATCCTTCGTTTTTATCTCAGGTGTCCCCCTGGAACTGCTTGTTTTTCTCTCGGGTGTCCCCCCCTGGTATCCACTCGTTATCTCTTATGCTCGAGTCGTTACCCCCTATATATATATATACAGTCTTCTCTACTTCTGACTATTTTAATTTTTTCTCCGCCACCCACCGTTATCTTTCCCTTACTGGCTCTAATGCCTACACAACATTTGCCAAAGTACCAAGTTTGTTGTTTCACTCACTGATCGCATCTTTTCCTCTCTTGAGCTTCGGGATCACCGCCCCTTCCTCTTCCAGCCTTTTAAGGGTTTTTCATCCGATTGGCTGCCCGTGGGAATGAGAAGGGTTATGCTTGGAAGGCAGGTTCCTTCAGACCCACTGCAGTTTTTCGAAGTTTTACTCTATCATTGTCCACGGGAAGCTTCTCAGTCTACTCAGCCGGAATGGCGAAAGGACTTGTGATATTGCTGAAGGCCCAGAGTTACTTCGTGCTGTCGTTCTAAAGGTGTCTTAGTATTATATAATCAATATTTAATGGCCGAAACCATCCTCACGCTACCAAGTGTACAGAGGAACAGGGTTTCGCTGACAGCCCCACAGATCAGTGCACACCCTCTAGTACTTATGAAACAAAATAGCTGCACCATGTGAGGACTGGGGGTGCAGGATTCACTTACTCCAACACGACTCAATAATGAGGACTCAGTAGTTTGGCAAAGGGAAGTCTGTTTAATGACAGGTTCATCAAACAAAGAAACAAATGGAAATCAGCAACATTGCGATCACTTGTCTCGCTCCAACTTTCTCGAACTTCAGTTGAACAGCAATTCTTATAGGCAATATTCGTCATCATTGACGTCTAATTCTACAAAACTCGACATGCAATATAATTGGTTAGGAAAGGTAACTTAAGTATAGGTGCTATATCTGTATATGATATTAGAGCATGCGGATTGGATAATTTTTATCGGGTGGGCGTCTACGCCCTTCCCACTACATCACACGTGATTGACGTCGCTACAAGTACGATGTCCTATTGGTTCTACTATCTATAGGACTCCAGATAACTTGGACCATTGTGATTGGGCAGGGTACACCCCTAGACATAAATCCCCATTTTAATTAGCAGCATGCAGCATGGAGACCCATGTGCCTGGTGTCCAAAGTTTCAGCCTGCCTCCCTTCCATCAATCAGTATCTTAGGGCTATGTGTCAATTAGTTGGCTGGATATGGCCTCGAAACTGTAGCCTCTTATCAGGAAAGGTTATTGCATCCTCTGGTCCTGGATGACATCAGGTGGTGGTACCTCTCCGCGCCTGGCTGGTCACATGTCTGTTCACCATGAATCTGCTTCAGTTTCCAGCTTTTAGTGTATTTAATTCTGTTTCGGCCTCGCCACCTGCATGGGCCCCCCTTATCTTGACCTTTATGGGGCATGCTGGTATGCTCTGAAGTTTGAGTCTTGTTAGCTGACGCTCTCCTTCCTTCCTCTGGTTGACCTCGATTTCCCCGGCATGAGCCACTCTTTGTTGAGTTTGAATTCCGCTCCTTCTCTTGACTCTGGCTGGGTTCTGAAACTCGGCCTGTCAGGCCCCTGGCAACCTGGGTACATTTCTGCTTTTACATAATGGAGTCGCACTTGTATAATGTTCCTTATTGAGGTAGATATATGGTTGGCGCTTGCCGCTCTAATCTTCTACTAAGCATTGCAAGCAGTATCGATATCTTTAGCTTCTTGCGTTCCAAGCCTATTTACACACATTTAACTGGTTAGTTGCTTCCATTTTGTCTCGTAGCAACGTTTCCTCACGTTTTAACATCATCTCTTTCCTGCGTCCATTACATATATTTTCACAACTGCTCGCATTGGCGTGCTATCTTCGATAGCCATTTTTGTTCATTTGCGAGTCTGTTCAGGCTCTTATGTCATTTCCACTGGCCTTCCATTAAGGCTGTTTGGGTCTCTTCATGGACCGTCTGTAGGTACTCTTCATTTCGTCTCAGCGGCTGGTACGGCTATCTGATAGGGTACCGTGCTGCCCAGGGTTGTCTGGTTATGGGCACTTCAACAGGTATGGATCTTCTGATGTATACTGGGCAGAGTCCCAGTGCAGCTCTTTGTTGGTTCATTTGCTCCTCATACGTCACATACCTTGGCGAGTACACTCCTGATACCCCGAAATGAGGGGATGGGGTACAGGCCATGTCTGGGACCTCCTCTACACACGTGTTTCAGCCTTGTTGGGCCTCATCAGTGAGGTGGAGCTGTGCCTCTCTGAGCACAGTGAGCAAGGGGGCCATGCCTGGATGACCCTAGGAAACTTAGGGTGACTAAACCTAAGTCCCTTAAACAATCAAAAAATAGTCCATAGGTGCCCCTCTGCGAGAACGAACATGGCCCATTGGCCTGCTCTTTGGGAAGGTACCCATTTAAGAGTCCGCAGCCACACTTTAGCTCACTGTACCTTTCACAATGAGAAATACCCATTTGCATATCAGTCTTTGTCCCGCCCATATGGGCAGTCCACCACCGAAATGCTATGTCAATTCCCTTCTGAACAAGACTACCTACAGCAACCCCATACACGTGTTTCTGCCTTGTTGGGCTTCATCAGTGAGGTGGAGCTGTGCCTCTCTGAGCACAGTGAGCAAGGGGTCCATGCCTGGATAACCGTAGGAAACTTAGGGTGACTAAACCTAAGTCCCTTAAACAATCAAAAAATAGTCCATAGGCTCCACTCTGCGAGAACGAACACGGCCCATTGGCCTGGTCTTTGGGAAGGTACCCACTCGAGAGTCCGCAGCCACACTTTAGCTCACTGTACCTTTCACGATGGGAAATATCCATTTGCATATCAGTCTTTGTCCCGCCCATATGGACAGTCCACCACCGAAATGCAATGGCAATTCCCTTCTGAACAAGAATACCTACAGCAACCCCATACACGTGTTTCAGCCTTGTTGGGCCTCATCAGTGAGGTGGAGATGTGCCTCTCTGAGCACAGTGAGCAAGTGGTCCACGTCTGCATGACCCTAGGAAACTTAAGGTGACTAAACCTAAGTCCCTTAAACAATTAAAAAATAGTCCATAGACGCCCCTTTGCGAGAACGAACATGGCCCATTTACCTGCTCTTTGGGAAGGTACCCACTCGAGAGTCTGCAGCTACACTTAAGCTCACTGTACCAAACATGGCCCATTTACCTGCTCTTTGGGAAGGTATCCACTCGAGAGTCTGCAGCTACACTTACGCTCACCGTACCTTTCACAGATGGGAAATGTCCATTTGCACATCAGTCTTTGTGTCGCCCACATGGGCAGTCCAGCAGCATAATTCCCTGGCAATTCCCTTCTGAACAAGAGTACCAACAGCAACCCCATAAACGTGTTTCAGTCTTGTTAGGCCTCATCAGTGAGGTGGGGCTGTGCCTCTCTGAGCCCAATGAGCAGGGAGTCCACGTCTGGGTTCCCCCAGGTAACTCAGGGTGACCAACCCCAAGTTCCTTGCAAAACATTTTCAAAAAAGGCTGCAGGCGCCCCTCTCCAGAAAGAACATAGCATGATAACCTGTTCTGTGGTTTTTTGACGCTTTGAGAGTGCGCAGCCATCAGTTTTTGCTCACTGTACTGTTCACAGATGGGAAATATGCATTTGAATATAAGTCTTTGTCCCGCCCACATGTGCAGTCCAGCACCAAAATGCTATGGCAATTCCCTTCTGAACAAGAGTACCAAAAGCAACCCCATACACGTGTTTCAGCCTTGTTGGGCCTCATCAGTGAGTACAATAATTAAGAATCAGAGCTATTTAAACATTTCAGCTAAAACCAGATAATACATCAATCAAATTAATTTACCACAACACAATGGATAAGAATGTGTGTATTGGTGTATTTAATGAGAGCTCACTGCTGTTTCAAAACATTGCCCAAAACCCTTCGGTATTTCAAAAACGATCGTCATACACAAATCAGCTTAAAATATTGTGTCGAACTTCAGCTAAAACATTACATTCGGCTTCAAGATGGCAGATTGTTTCCACACGGAGGGCACAATGACCACAAACACGCTGAGGGCGGGCAATCCCCTGCCTAACAACTTCATTTGTTAATAGAAGATTTACTTTAAAACTGAGCCTATCAAATTCATGCTTTCTTCATGGGTGCTGTGATAAGAAGGCATTTCATTACCCCATGCTTCAAGTGATAGAAAATATGACAGTTCATTGCTAGACCTTTTTTGTTGATCCAATCACGTTCAAAAATACATTTCTTGCTGTTGAATGATGGAGACACAGTCCTGAAAATCTACATCGTAATACCCCAAAATGTTCAGGGAAACCTGGACACATTTAGTCAAATCTGTACAGGCATTACTGATCAGTACAGTGCTTAGTTCGGACAACGAACAATTATCAGGAGGTTGCACAATTGTTCTCAGCCGTTGCAGCCTCTTCCAGCCCCCACGTCTTGTAAAGAAATCAAGCCTATTTCATGTTGAAGGTCTGAAATAGGGGTTCCTTTTGGAAGCGTGAGTAACCTTTTCCATAATAACGTTTCCAAGCTTTCCCACCTACTAGTGAACAGACCTGTGCCTACTCCATAAAGCAGGCGCAGGATCGTTTTTTTATGGTAACATTTTACTGTTGGAAGTGCCGAGAATCTTCCAAATTTCCTATTGAAGGCTCAAGTTATAACTCTGCAACAAATAAACAAAACTTGAGATACAATACAGGGAAGTCGTTCAGGAGTCGCCAGGGGTCGCACCTGCGACCCATGAGGTCTCCCTGCTACCCCAAAAAAAACAAAAAAAAAACACTTTTTAAAAAAATACTATTTTTAGCTCCTGGGCTGTGGACAGCACCATGTGGCTCTTTGCTTCTGAGGTGGCTGGCTTTTTTGTTCAGGCCTCTTAGAAAGAAAAAAAGAAGAAAAAAAAGAACAGGGGTTCGGCAAGTCTTACACTTTCAGCAGTGACCCTAAATAAGAATGTATAGGAATACCAAATAATTTGTCTTTCTGGAATTCTATACAATAATTTCTAGACTCATTAAAGGGTGTATTTCAGGCATGCTTCAGCGTAAGTGCTACATAATAACACATCATTATCATATGGCCATAGACGTCAGCTTGCATTCACAGTAATTTGGTAATATAGGCCTATACACACCGATCTTAACGCTACATATGGTGATCCATTCTTGTATGAAATGTATATCACATTTTAGTGATATCATAACCATATTTTTCGTAGTGTACCTACAAACAATGTTATGTGATGCCACTTCCTGTTTTGTCAAGGGGTGAAAGGTCGTGTTCGCTCCCTTCCTGCGATATCACTTTGAGGTGGGGACAAAATCAGAGGTCAAGTGTCGCGTGATGTCACTTCCGCTACCCCTGGCATTTTTGTGAAATGACGTCCCTGATACAATATCTATTTTCGTTTTCAGTATCCAAGCTGGGTTGAGTTTGCTACTTTTGCCAGTTATTTTGTGAGTTTGCAGAACTCCCTATGCCCAGGTGTGAGGATCATAGTGGGCCGATTGGCACAAGGTTGGTGCGCTACCCGATGTGCATCCTGAGGGTGGAAGAGGGCTGATCATGTACGCCTTCTAGTCTACAGAAGAAATGCTATTCCCCAAAATAACAGCATTGGGCTGAACAGGCCCTGTCGGGTCCCAGAGTACATTGTCCATCAGTAGAGAAAAGTTAGACATGGGACCGATATAAGCTGTCATGCTTTACAATATTTCTTAGAAGAAGATAGCCTGCGTGGAATTGGGTGAGTGAGAAGCCTTTACATGTCCTGCAGACTGCAACCCTACACATTTGCCGAGTGTCACGGAACAGGCAGTGGAGAGTCTAGAAGTGGACCGTGCACTTCCCGGAGCAGGCACAGAAAATTACCTGAAGAAAGGGTATTCTTGAAGGGACAGCACATGCACTGAACCATGCAGCTGCACACTCTTGGGTCGGAGTACTTCCAAGATGGCGCTGAATGACACAAACCCATGTAACCCTTTGCCAGACAATATGGAGAAACTCTCAGGTAACCAATCAAATGAAGCATAGCTAATCAGAAGTCCATAAATGGAGATAGTTTGAATATAGGTGAAAACCAAAACAATTCTATAGTTGTAATTAAAGCAGGTAACAACCTGTGTGTATACTGAGAAGGAGGCCAGCTCCTGCTTTGCATCTCCTAGCACTATAAAGAGTGTGGGAAAGGCCCAGTTAGAGGGAGGGTACCAAAGGACAAGGATAGGATCAACAAAGCCCCCTGGATACAGAGGAAGTGTGAACCCAACATGATGACCAGAGGAAGAAGAGCACAGACACAGGGGAGACACCCTAATACAAGCATAATACAGTGTTTCATTATAATACATCTATTTTAAAAGGTGGGCGTAATGATTCCAGGGACCCAGTTCATTTGTGGGGTTTACCATATTGATGGGGCATCCTCCCGGTTCATGGGGCGAACACCTGTATCAAATGTATCATGGTTGTACCAGGTAAGGTATTAGCTCTGCCAACAACCGCCACTACAGAGAGTGTGGTGTGTTTCACTGCCTTTGATCTTTAAATGACAAAGATGCACGTGGGTTAGCCACCGGGCACCCAAGTGTCTTTTCAATTGACTGTGTTGAATACTTTCCTTAAAACATATACATGACTCTATCTGCCACAGGGAGGAGAACGTCTGGGTCTGATGTGCCAGGATGTGGAACTGTGACCTGGCACACGTGGTGTGGAAGGGCTGTTTCATGAGGGGCAAGACCCCCCCTCGTCTTTTATCCATGGCCAACACTTCCCGTGTGCATGCAGGAGAGGAGATTCATGTTTTGCAGTGTGTTGCTGCTTTTCTTACCACTTGCGTCACAATAACACAGACCCGCAGGCAAAAAAGACACAAAACGAACGCCAGCTGCAAGGCTCTTTCCTTCATCACATGAAATAAATTAGAAGGAAAGCTTCCAGTTTGCCACATTTATGGATTTGTACACTTCAATCAACGTGTTTCCTGTCCGCATTTATGTGTAAAAGTCTTAAATAAATGGAAACGCATGACTTCCCTATCTGTCATGGCTTATTGGACAAGCCAACGCAGACTGGCGGGATGGAAAGTGCAAAAGGATGAGGGTTTCCTTGAAGGTCGAGCATCACCAGCCTGGCAGACAGCCTCTTTTGACAGTTGTGTGATTTATGCCTGGCTTCTCTAATTTGCAAGAAGCGTCCTCGGCAGAAATGAAGACACAGCACAGCAGTAAGTGACAAACGGGGCCTGGGTCGAGGGAGGGGGTGTGAGGGCTTTCACCAAACAAGTGATAATTGCAACATCTCCATCTGAAAACCTCAAAATACATTGCTTGCATAATCTGCACCTTTTCCCCCAAAATAATGTAACGCATGAATTGGCAAGTGAACCTTTTGAGCTCCTCTCTGTGATGCCTGCTTCTTAGCACTCAACTGGTGATGCCTTCTTCATGATTAACCTATAACTACCTACTTGTCGTGTAAAGTGACTACACGCAGGTGCCCTTATAAAAATTGTTTCAAGACCTAAATACGCATAATATTAGAAAGTATTAAAGATTTTATTTGGTTGTCAAGGTGCTTCTACTTAATGTGTCTTTGTGCCTGTTTTTGATTGTTTAAACAATACATTGCTGCATTTATGTGTGCATTTCTGTGTGCCATGTTCGTAATGTTTTGTAATGCAATGTAATGTAGACGTAGCATTCCCACTACTCTGAATGGCCTCATTTTAAACCTGGTTAGCGAACAAACAATGGTTAATGGTAAACCCCCACTTTATGGGGATTGGGTAGATTTATCTAAGGCTTTTGACCAGGTTGACAGAGCACATCTCTGGAGAAAACTGAAGAGATGGGGGATCCCGGAGCCGCTCCTGGCGATGCTGATTGAGTTCCATGGGGACACCTCGCTGAGAGGGTGCCTGGAAGAGCAAGGGCAGCTCTCGGACCCAATCAAAGTTGAGAGAGGAGTCCGGAAGGGGTGTCTGGGTGCCCCTCTTTTTTTCAACCTATTTCTAGCAGACATGGGTGACTTCTTGGAATCGTCTGCGTTGGCCAGCTTGTGATCAATGGAAGACAGATTCATTGGCTGGCCTACGCAGACGATATAGTCCTATTGGACAAAACTGCAATAGGCCTGCAGCGCCTGTTAACAAGGCTGGGAGAATATGCTAGAGAAAACGGATTGTCCATTAATCTTTTGAAATCCAAGATCGTAGTCTTTAAACATACATGGAAAAAGATACAATACTCCAACTGGGTCTTGGACACTGACATAATTCCACAGGTAGAAGATCTGACTTATCTGGGATATAGAATAGACGCTTCACCAGCAATCTACAAGGTGGAGACAGATTTGGAGGCGAAGTTTTTACAACTCTTCCCCCAGATGAAGAAGACATATACCAAATATTGCAGCTTCTCAATCCTCCCCTTCATCAGGTTCTATAATGCAAAGGTGGCACCAATAATCCTTTATGGTTTAGAGGCTAAGCCCCTACTTTGGAATACAAATTGGAATAAGTTAGAATCACTCATCTGGAAGAAAGCCCTGGGTTTGCCGATGAGTACACCATCTTGGAATTTGAGGTTCAAACTGGGTTTGAATTCCTTAGACTCCTTAGCAAACTGGAAGTCAACATCACTCTATCGACAGATTCTCACAGCAGAATATAATTAATTGTTTGGGGATGTCAAATTTCACTTGGAACACACGAGATCAGAACATCTAAACCATTTGGAAACAAAAGTCAAGGATCTTTTGCTACAATACGATCTAAATCTTGAGACATTGATTAATAATCCCCAGAAAGTAAAAACTGTTGGAGAGACAGGGGATTGGATTAAAACAATTGTAAAGGTTAGAAAGGCAATCCTGCCTAATGCCTTCCAATCTGTGGATAAAAAATGGGGGTCTCTATTTAAATACTTGATAAAATCTCTGGTTGGTTAAGTGAGAAACACCTTCTTAAGGACAAGACTGAATCTATTACCTGTCGGGGAAGTGCTTGTAAAGCGAAAGCAAAAGGAAGAATCACTTAAACTGTGTCAAATATGCGAGATCCCTTCAAATCAAACCTTGAGGCACCTGCAAATGGAATGTGAAGGAATTTGGAGTTTGAGATCGTCCCTATTCAGAAAGCATGTAAGGAACGAAGAAGGGCTGATCTCTGAACACTTTTGGAATAGAATTACTTCCGGCCACGAAACCTCTCTGATATTCTCTGTAGTCGAACTGCTAAAAGAATGTAGATTCATTCACTAAAACTTTAACCCCTATTCTGAACACTGTGTCATAAAATATGATCTCTGAGTAAAGACCAGAAAGATGGAATAACTTGTAACCAGAAATATTAAGGTAAGAATATGACACTTAGAAACGTGGTTTCAGAAATATGACTAGAGAAAGGTTATGCTGGCGGAGTTACAGCGTAGGACATTGTTTTATTGTTTGTATTTTTTGTGTCATTTTGTAAAGGTTTTGTAAAATCAACACAAATAAAAAATATATTAAAAAAGTCATGTTTTTCTCCTAAATAATAATATCAGGAGAAATACTGGAGATTTTGAGACAACCTAATATTTAGCACTTAGACGCAGGAGGCATCTACCATGAAGGCCTATCTAAAAATGTGGTTTTAATATAAAAATAAATAGATATATGAGTATTACATTTGAAAATAAGGTGAACATGTAAATGTGAAAAATTACTGGATTCAACTTGTAGATAACTACAGATAAATACAGATATAAATGCAATCAAATAAATATGGATAAATATTGATAGAAATGTTGAAAAAATAAATACTTAAACCCGCTCCCAGTTGTCTGTTTTTACAGATTTGTACTCGTAAATAAAGACAAAAAGCACCCCGTTTAGTATTTCTGTGTACACACCAGAAGAAGCAGAGGCTTGTGTGTCTTGATTTGCTATTCAGGGTGTCAATTATGCCTTACAGGTCAATGGCTGTGTAAATTAATACAAATTAGAGTCTAGGAGCATGATTTATTTCTCTCTGAAGTTGCTTAAAGTTCTGCGGTAATGTTTAACACGTCAGTGTTAATTTAAATAAACTTGCAAAAGAACCAGTGCAATTTATTCATTTTTTATTTTTTATAGCACAAATATAAATGTGGATAAATACAGACACAATTAGTAATATGCATACATACAGATGGAAATGTTGAAAGAATAAATACCCTAAAACCAGGAGCCTTACTTCTAAAAAAAACTATTTGAGTCTTTTCACAGATGGAACATTAAGCGACACAAAGCATTTTGAATTTTGTTTATTTTTCCAATTTTAGTAAACATATCCTAAAAAACATGACAAAAGCTCAAGCTTCTGGCTGGCCAAGGTGAGTGTGCTAAAGATAATGGTTCAATAGAACATTTTCTTTCTAATTCCTTTGGTCCCCTGTCTATATGTTTCTGTAAAAAATTGCAGGCTACACCACCAGGGTGGCATGTGAACTTCTTAAATTGTCCAAAAGCATCAAGTATAAGACAGAACCCTGGATTCTCTGTGAACTCAAATTAAACAAAGCTGGCCTGTAGACAAGCTGAAAGGAACTGGAGGCTATGCTGCTTCCCTATAGCTAAGCTCACTATTAGCAACCTGCTGACTAATTTGCATCAGACTATTGTCCTTGCTAAAAAGACAATTTTTGGAGCCAAGATTGAAGCAGCCATAAATAAACCTAAGGCCCTATTTGAATTGGTTAACTCCCTTTCTGCTCCTACTAAAATGGACTCTGTATTCACTGCATCTTAAGTCTTATGTGACTATCTCGCAACTTTTTTTCTTCTAAAATAGAATGTATACGTGCAGATATTGCTAAAGCCGCTTCTGATACTACTGTTTGTCAGAGCCTTTCTCGGCTTGCGCCCCCTACGGCATCATGGTCGTCCTTTCCTATGTTTTCTAACTCTGAGATATTCAAAGCCATTCATGTCCTCAAATCTGCCTCTCCAGCAGATACCATTCCTCTTACACTGATTAAAGATACTGCGACCAAGCTACTTCCCTATATTTTGGCCGCCATAAATAACTCATTCCAAACTGGTGTAATCCCTAGCCAACTTAAACATGCGCTGGTGGTTCCTCTGCTGAAGAAACCCACTCTTGATCCTAAGGTGATGGCTAATTATAGGCCTATTTCTCTGCTTCCATTTAATATGAAGCTGCTTGAGACTTTGGTTTCCCCACTTCCCTCCTCTTTCCTGGAATCATCCGGCTTCTTTGACCCCTTTCAGTCTGGCTTTCGTCCTGAAAGGGGTACAGAGTCTGTACTTAATTCTGTCATGGATGACCTTGCCCGGTTAGTCGACCAGGGGAGGGTGGGAGTGGTATTATTATTGGATTTATCTGCTGCGTTTGACAAAGTAGACCACTCCACCTTTCTGGCCTGGCTGTTTGATGCAGGCATCTCAGGTCAGGTCTTCGACTGGTTCCAAGCTTTTCTGACTGATCGGACCCAGTCAGTGTCTCTGCCTCCTTTTTGCTCCCCTCCGGGACAGCTTTTCTGTGGCGTCCCTCAGCGATCAGCACTTTCCCCCATCCTTTTTAACATGTACGTTTGCCCTCTTTTACTTCTTATACTGGCACATGGGTTCAGATATTACTCATATGCCGATGATACGCAGATCCTGGTTCGGCTTGACCTCACCAGGGCTGATACTGCGTTCCGGATACGAAGCTGCCTGGATGGCGACAAATTGGCTGAAGCTCAATGGTTCTAAAAGTAAGGTTCTGCTGGTGGGCACCTCTAACCCCCATTCTTTTTGGACCTCTGAGTTCTGGCCTACTTCACCAGGCACATGCCCTACACCAGAGACCTCAGTTAAAAATCTGGGTGTTCTGCTTTCATCTTCTCTCTCCATGGCACCCCAGGTGGCGTCTGTCTGTAAATCTGGCACTTCAAACTACAGATTTTACGTAAGTTGCTCCCTTCATTCCAGCTAAAAATCGGGCTCCTGTGGTGGCTTCCCTGGTTCTGAGCACCACAGATTACTGCAACTCTCTTTACTTGGGTCAGCCAAGCTACCTCACTAAGCGCCCACAACTGCCTCAAAACTCTGCGGCTCGGGCAGTGATTCACCATCCTCCCTGTGCTCAGATGACTCTGCTGCTCAAGCAACTTCATTGCTCCCGATTGAGAAGCGCATTCTTTTTAAATCCTTGTGCCCGGTACACAGCACTTGCTACAATCAAGGCGCTGAATACATACAGGCTAACTGGTGCTTTGTGTGAGCTTTCACAATAAAAAAAATAATCTTATCATCGAAACGTTAGTAACTCTTGTATAAGGCAATGGTTCATTAAATGAACTATGGGCCTCATTACAAATCGCCCGGTATGGAAACAACGGTGGCGGTAAACCTGCCGCCACCATTGTTTCCATGCCGGGCGATCACAACTCCTGCAGGCGGGAGGTGTCACTCCCGCCAGGTCTGACCTGGCGGGTATAACACGACCCGCCTGCAGGCGGACGAGGAAACACCGGCAGCATCGCTGTCGGTGTTTCCATGATCCCCATTCCCATTGAGTCCCATAGGACTCAATGGGAATGGGGATTAACACCATCCCGCCTCCGTGATTCCCGGGAAACCGGGGTTGTAATGCCCCGGTAATTCCAGGAATCACGGAGGCGGAATGGTAATACGAGTCCGGCGGTAACCAGGCGGTTTTACCGCTGCAGTTACCGCCAGACTCGTAATGAGGCCCTATGACTTATAGATAGCTTCCACTTTTAGTGCTCCACCAAAACAAAGAGTGACAAGTAGTGAACAATTTATGAAGCTCTAGTGGGGGTTATTTGTCTGCAGATTGTCAATGCGGGAGGTGACTGCATGCCCTCGCTGGGACTGGCAGAAAAAAAAGAGAGCGTCTGAAAGCAGCGCAGTCTCTTAACCATACAATGGGCCTCATTACAAGTATGGTGGTAAGTGGTAAAATTGGCAGTAAATCCATTACCACCAACTTTACCACTATGCCAAATTACAACCCACAGATAATCGGCGGTAATTCCGCCAGTGGAATTACCTCAAGCGGTTATTCCTCAGAGAATTGGTGGAATTAGTGCCAGGGTTATTTCCACCACGTTGCAAGAGGAAAATCAGCAGGATTACCCAAAGTAATCGGTGGTACTTAAAAAAGACAGCACAGTTACCTCCACCAAAAAGGTGGAGGTAAATCCATACAGGTGATTGAAACGAAGGCACAGGTGCACCATATACACTCAGGAGGAGTATAAAAAAGCCACACCTTCCCTCACACACACATCCAAGCATCCTGCAGCCAAAAACAGACGTTGATTAGGGGATCCACAACCTCCTACTATTCACCCAGCTACAGCAGTATGCAAGACCCCAGCAGGGAAGGGGATAGACACCACAAAGGCACAGGAGACGTGTCGTGCGGAGGGCACTTATACCATGTTTCCGCTCATTCCCACTGACGAACAGCCAATTAGTAACCCTCTATCGTTTGGACCCTCTCACCATCACAGACCTGCTCACCCTGATTCAGGCTGTTTTCCAGAGTGCCATTGCAATCAAAACTGCCATCCCTTTCTGCTGAAGCTTGTGTCCGTCCTACGCTTCTGTGCCATGGGTGGATTCCAGCACCCTGTTGAGACACTGCATTGGATGTCCCAGCCCACTTTCTCAAAGGTGCAGGGCCAAGTCCTGAGTATGTTCATGAGGCATACCCATCAGCACATCTCCATGCCCATCACACAGGTCTATGCAGCAAAGGTACGTTTCTACACCATTGCCCATTTCCCCAATACTATAGCAGCATTGGATGGCACAAATGTAGCATTGGTGCCCCCCAGGCAATGGAGCAGGCATACCGGAACAGGAAACTGTACCATTCCATCAATGGCCAAGTGACATGTGACATGGACCTCACAATCAGCCACTGTTGCGCCCTATACCTGGGGGCAACACATGATGCCATGATACTGAAGAACAGCACCCAACCAGCGTACATGGTCGCACACAGAACACATTTTACCTGGCTTGTGGGTAAAGAGGATTATAGGTCAAAGGATCGACTGCAAAGGGTTGAATGACAAAAGGTTCGAGTAAATGGTCTTGAAAACAAAAGGTTCGTTTTTTTTTAAAAATATATATTTTTTTGTTTTGGGGGGGATTCCCCCCCAACCTCTGTTTTTGTGGTAAAAACCACTTTTTTTTACCTACACGGAAACCCCAAAATAAATATATAAATAAAAAAAATTCGAACCTTTGGTTTTCGGCCCTATTGACTCTCACCTTTTGCATTCGAGCCTTTTGTAATCGATCCTTTGACCGGACACAGGTAAATAGTAGTCAATCCTAATGAGACATATGACTATGAGTCACATGCGAAATGGAGTGAGGAATGATGTGACACAACTACAATTCCCATGATGCATCAACATTAAAGTACTGAATAGGTGATGAGCCATGATTGACTGACCCCAGTACACAGACTGAACTCATGTGACTACACAGGACATCCTGGCATGCAAGGCAGCCAGATGCAATTAGGGCATCCGTCAGACCCATTCCCTGACAAACCATGGTCATAGGTCGGTACATGGCCTACCGCCACATCAATAGTGACAAATGCATTGATGATGACAGCACTTAGACAAATATACAATGGATGATGTCTCATAACCTGTGAATGACTGTAATTGTACCATGTAAGCCAATTCCCCTCCACTGTATTGTAATCAATGTGCGTCATTCACATGTACTGATGTGCACACATTTGTCAACATTACATCAGGCCCATATACATGTACCCCGACCCACACACCACCATGTCTCACACTGTCTAATCTTGTTTTGCAGGTGACGCAGGCTGTTTGCAGTTACCATGGCTGATGATACCTGTGAGGAACCCTGGTCCACCAAAGGAGACAGCCTATAATGAGGCCCAGAGGAGGCCCAGCTCATGCATTGAGCTCACATTCAGATTTCTGAAAGCCAGATTCAGGTGCCTTCACCACACAGGTGGTGCCGTCATGTACAACCCTGAGAAAGTTGCCAACATTGTAGTCATATGTGCAATGTTGCACAACTTGTGCATACGAAGGAACATAGAAATACCTCCAGATGAGGACCATTCCCCCCAGGCTCAGATGAGGAAGGCATTGCAGGTGAATACAGGGCATCTCAGGGCATACGTGGGGAGGTGAGGGAAGGACGAATGGTCAACCAGGACCTCTTCGACAATTTGTTCTGATTTAGCACATATGCACCTATACATCACTGTACATGCACTGAATGCACATGCATCAATACCATGGCATAAACACTGTACAAATAATCATGACGTAAATGTGTTTTATTTTCCGATCAACTAACACTGACTTGCAACACAATCACCGAACCCCCACCCTGACCCCAACACAATCACCCACCCCACACCCTGACCCCCAACACAATCACCCACCCACACTGTGACCCCCAACACAATCATCCACCCCACACCCTGGCCCCCTACACAATCACCCACTAGTGCTTCCTTTTGTCCCCTTTGTCTGCAGGTAGGGCAGCACAGGACATGCAAGGCTGTGAGGACCTGGGTGGAGCGCTGGCCAATGATCTCTCAGTAGGGGTAGCAGAAACTGAACTGCCTTGCACACTGCCCCGGGATTGTTCATTATTAGATTGATGCCCCTTGCCCTGGTCCCATGTGAGGCAATGTCTGTTCCGCCAGCCCCCTCGCCCTCAGGCTGAGGAGGCTGATGCTGGTGTTACTATGTGCAGTGCACCTGCACAGACGATCGATTGATCGGGACACCCGCCTTGATGGCCCCTGGATTACATTGTGCATGGCCTGGGAATGGCCCAATTGCTCTTGTGGTATTTTATACATTTCAACCTGATGTTACTCTGTCATCTCCAGCCGATCCCAGACGGCCTGCAACTTGGGCCCGGCACTGGCTGTGGGGATTGTCGTGGTTCCGGACCCACATTGTGGGATGCACGGCGAGGTGGCTCTGCCTAATCATCAGAGTAGTCGTCATGCCAGAATTGCAGTGCTTGGCGGGATGACGAGGGTGATAAATGCATGGGCGAGAGGCTTTGCAGAGGGAGGATTCCGGTGAAAAATGTCTTGCTGATGAGTGAGGTTGACTGGAGGTGGGTGTGAAAGACTGTGACTGCATGCCTGCAGTGTGTGCTGTGGGCTGCTCACATGGCAGGCTGTCGTCCCCACTCAGGCCGATGTGTGTCTCACCAGTGTCCCCAGCATGGGTGGTGGGTGTCCCTGTTGCGGGTGGAGCTGCTGGGTCACTATTGCCCTGAGTAGACCTTGCAGTTGCTTCCTTTGCGCCCGTGTCTATGGAGGTGGACGGCACTGTTGCCTGAGTCCTTTTCATGGATGGTACGCTCCCACGCCTGGACCTGTCATGGCCTGAGGCCCTTGCAGTGCCTGTTGGTGTTGGTGTCGTGGAGGTACCAGCACCTTCTGATGGTTCCTGGGTGTCTAGTGTGCCTGTTGGGAGACATGAAAATATGCGTAATACATTGATATTAAAGTGCCTGGTATGTCAACATGTACTGTTACTATGGGGACACAGGAAATTAGACCTCATGTTACTGGCAGTATGGTAGTCTTCTACACTGATTGTGGGCGTGCATATAGTCGGTGTGGGGAACCTGGCTTGCTTAGGGCATCCAGTCCTGTGAACCAATGACCTACAGTGTCACATGTGCACATGTACATCTCGATGGTTGTTGCTTGGTTTTCCTGTAGTGTCTTCGGATGATGGGTGACCTGCTTGTTGTTTTGGAGTCATGTTGACATGCCGGACATCATTGTGTCCATGTGGGCCTTTCTGCTACTTTTCAGTTGGTGTGGATGTTAGTCTGAAACACACATCCAATGCTGTTCTTTGAGTGACATACGCTACCTTTTTAGTACCATGCTTGCTGTGTTGAATGTGCATGGGTGACCAGTGTGCGGGCAAGGGGTGGTTGTGATGTGCGCTGCAGATGTGCATTGGTCCTTCTTACTTGCAGTGCAATGGTGGGACTTGACTATGTCATGCCCTCATCTTTCTGCTTGGTTGTCATGTAAGGGGCATTACGACTTCAATGACTCACGTTGTTATGGTCTGCAGTCTCATGTGGATGGGTCATGAATTGTCGGGGTTGACTTCACCTGAATTCATGGCAGTATGTCTATGTGTGCGTGCCATCATGGTTGTTCTGCAAAGGGCCCATCATTCACTCACCAGATTGCCCCTGGCTGCTGGCTCCGATCTCAGCCAAGCCCACACCCTCTATACCCACCATGTGGAGGATGCCGCTGACTATCTCCTCCCATGGGGCCAGCTGTAGTGGCAGCTGTCTCTTTGCAGTGGTTCGCAATCAAGCTGCGGACTCTGGACTTCAGGTAATTCCAGAGTTTTTTATGTCCTCTGCGTCGCGTTGGACATGTCCCATGGTAACCACCTTATCTCGTTTTTCGCCCCAGATAGCATTTTTCCTCTGATGGCTGGTCTTTCTGTGTTGGGTCCCATATAGTACTTCAGAGTGTGCCACTACCTCCGCTGCCAGTACAGTGAGCTCCTGTTCAGTAAGTTTTCGGCTTTCAGATCTGCATATCCAGCACCCTGGATTTGCCCTTCCCTGCTGACATGTTTTCAGTTGTCGGTGGGACTGGAGGGCACTCCTACAGCCTGATTTTTAACCAATTACATTTTTAAAAATGGCCACCGTAGTTTTTCCTTTTGACATGATGAGGAGTTTCTGCCAGCGGAATGTCCGCAGATGGAAATTCCACTGATTTACCAGGCGATATTGGCAATTCCGCAGATTATTGGAATTACCAACGTTAGCTCGGTTTTCGGCAGCAATTCTGCTGTGCAGAATTACCGTTACCACCAATGGTGTGTGTGCACGCCCACCATGTTGTGATACGGCAGAAATTTCCACTACTAACCACAGCGGTAATGGTAATTCCGCAGAGGAGGAATTACCGCCGATTCTGGGCCAAACTCGTATTGATGAGCAATGTGTGTTACTATGAATAAAGGCTGCAGCTGGTCTCTCTGGGGCCCCCAAGATCGAAGAGCAATGGGCTACAGCACAGACTGCCCAGGCTCAGGGCCAGCCCTGCATCCATGTGACTGGGATGGGTATAGAAATGTCATCCTCAGCGGCAATGCCTTGCACCTGAATTTCTTCCATTTGTGTTGATGTCAGTTCTTCATAAGTATACTCAGGTTCAAACTTAAAGGCATGCATTCCATTCATAATAAAGTTTAGAGAGTAGGTAAAAAATGATTTAGTAGCGTGATTAGTTAACCCTCCAGTTCGCTTACTATCCCTAGCAAAATATTTGGGGCATTGCTCCTGCAGGATTCATAAAAAAATAAAATTAAAAAAAACACACATTTCAATATTGTGGGTAGAAAACAATGCATATTAAACAGTTAATTCGCTGTTTCAACCTATACACAACAATTATGTTATTCAATAAATGTGTCTCGCATTTTTATTTTCATCCATAAAAAACACAAGTACAGTAAAATGTTAGCCTAATTAAAATCCTAGATAGCAAATACCTGCTCGCAGTCCATAACACTGATCAACATAAAGGGCAAGATGTGGGACAGATTGGATTCTCTGTTTAAGACAAAGAGTGAGCAGATACATACATCAGCTAAAATCTTTACAACATGGAATCCGGCCCTCATCACGAGTTTTCCGGTAACCCGACTGTACTACCAGCCTTACCGTTACTGGCGCCCGATATCCCAGGGTTACTGGGATATTGCGGGTGCTGGCAATGGCTGTAAATTCCCATCCCATGGAGTGCCATAGGACTCCAGGGACTCCATGGGACGGAAACTACTGAATCGCCAGATACAGTGATTTCTTTGCCGCTTGGGGCCTGAACTCACAGCAGGTCAGGCCTTCTGGTACTTCACTACCCTAGTGGCAGACTCGGAGTGAGCTGGTCCGTTAACAATGCCTGAGCCGGTAGTACCAGCATTCTTTCTGGCATTGTCTCCAGACAGGCTCACATGTAATGAGGGCCTTTGTATGTTTATTTTATTTTCCTCCCTTTCATTCCTCTGCTCTAATCTCCTGAAACAATTGTGTCAATATGTATATCACCATGTACATTGTGCTTTATTTTAAATCAAGTCTTCTGAATGTAAATGAATTTCATTACTGTATTTATGGTATAAGCCACGTGTGGAAAAGAAGACATTTTTGTTGTAATCGGTTTTCAATATTAAACAATCTCATCAATGAGTGGCACACACATACATTAGAAAGTCTAAACATGTCCCCTGTAGCATAATTATTTTCACAAACCCAACTAGTCCATAACAGTTGTACACCAAGTACAATACAATAATGTTAACTTTAACAACATATTAATCCAAGAATTGTAGTATATATGATAAACATGGACAAAAGACCAAGACGTAATAGTATCTTGAGTTTAGAAGTCAGATGAGCATATTTTCTGATGCAAACAATACATTTATCTACTTGTTTATAAATAATGATTTAGGCGACTGAAGTAGGATTGTCTAAATTACCTACGTTCAACAGATCTGAATTGTTCACATCTACTATTGATGAAAGATATCTGTTTATTAATGATAATCATTATAAACATAGATAACAGACATAATAAGCAACAGCATTACAAGCTTAGCAGACAGAGACGCATATGTTCACTAGTACCTTAACTCTATGGTCATCCAAAATGATGAATGCAGGCTCACCATTGACATGCTAAATTCCAGTTCCTTCTTTGAAAGAGCGGGATGTCATAAATCCCTTTAAAACATAACACACAGCATTGTGGCACATGAGACATGATTGCAGTCGTGTTACTCGTCACATTTATTCACTTTAACCCAGTGCCCCACTCTGGGTTTGTGTTCTGTAATGGCTTTACATTCATCATACACTTTCTTTCGCTTTGAACCCTCAGAACATTATCTCCTGGTTGTCTCATGCCTTGTTCCAGCTGACCTCCCTTTTCATTTACTCATGGGTCTGTTAAGAGTGTGTTTGACTGCCTTTTCTTTATAATATTGAATGAGGTGACTCCCGCCGCAATGTAAGGATAGTGCTGCCACTCCGCTGTGCACTTCTTTCACACAATTTAGCTTGCACACATTTGCTGCTTGGATAATCCCCTTCATATATCGGTCCTTTTTTTTTTACTACTTGCCTGTCAGCCCGGGTATGCTAGAGGGCAGCTTGTTTGTGCTTCTTTCTATTCTATTGAACATAATTATTCATTAAAATACTTTGAGGGTTTCCTTCGGCGAGGAATACATCATTGAAACATTCTGTGGTGGATGTCATAGTTAAGTCGTCCTTAAATTTGGCATAAATCCATTTGGATGAGCAGTAAACCATTACTGTTCATACTTCTGCTCTTCTGTCATGAGGTCCATGGGAGCCTGTGAAGTCTATGCCTATTTGTTTCCACACTTCTGACGGCCACTCAACCTTCTCTTAAGGTGCTGGCGTTGTCAGTAGCCTTTTCTTTTAACTCTTTGCAAGACTCTTTGGACCCAGAACGCCAAATCTTTATCACTTTTCATGGACTCCCTTCCTCCAGGCCCTTCTCTGTCTGTTTATTTTTCTTCTGAGTATAATTTAATCTCTTTTTATAGATTTCACTGGGAGATTCTACTTTTTCCTTTCTCAGGAGGATAGCTTAGGGGCACCGTGTTCGCCTTGGAATCAAGATGACACTGAGCACCACAGGTTCAATCCCTGGGTCTGCACTTAGAAACCTCTAGGCATTAAGCCTGTTATGAATAACCTATGATATCTTCCTTCCTATTGTTAATTCTTTTATTCTGACTCAATTTCCTTGTCACCTGACTCATATTTCAGGTTCATCTCTTGAATTGATTTTTCTAGAACTCATCTTTGTTACCCTCCACGTCTGCTTCTTATTTACCCACGGCTGACCATTAATCTATGTGCTTTTCCTGTTCTCTTCCTTCTATTTCATCTCCTGTTTCCTTTTCCTGCCACTTTTCTTT
Source organism: Ambystoma mexicanum (assembly GCF_040938575.1). Classification (NCBI taxonomy): domain Eukaryota; kingdom Metazoa; phylum Chordata; class Amphibia; order Caudata; family Ambystomatidae; genus Ambystoma; species Ambystoma mexicanum. The sequence continues at coordinate 639,970,349 of NC_090925.1, forward strand.
GGTTGGGATCTTCATCGCTTTGACACTTGTCACCAAATATCATTCTCTTCCTCCCTTTGCTGATTTTTCTGTCCTTCACCTGCTTCTTCTTTAATGCTTCTGTATTACGCCATGACGTCTTTTCTTGTTGTCATGGCTCAATATGGCCTTCTCCTCTTTGTTCCTTTGTGTAAGCCCCCCTAAACCTTGGTGGTCTTCTTCTCTTGAACGTTGCTAACAGAAATCACAATCTCCAGCCTATCTTGCGTCTCTTTCCCCCTCTTCACTTGTTTTACAGTTGTGATCTATTCCATGCTAAAAACAGTGCTATCTTTCTCTTTTCACTTACCTTTCTTCTCATCCTCGCCATTTATCTTCACTTCTTAATAACTTGCTTGATCCTTGTGCTCCTGATGAATCCCTTAATTCCACATTTTCGGCTTCTAATTTTGCTGCTTATTCTTACTCTAAAGTTGTCCACTGCTTTATCATCATTCTCTCCCCTCAATGCCTCCCCTCAGTCTTATTCCTTTTCTCCTTTTCACCCTTTTTGTGAGGTTTCTTTTCAGCACCAATGAGCTAACCATTCCTCCCCTCCTCTTATTTTTGTGCCTTCTACCACTGTCCTTTTAGCGTGTTCTCGTCTTCTTTCTTATTGGACTACACTGTTTAATTCCTGGATCCCCTTAGGTGTTTTTCCTCTCTCTTCCAAGTACAAATATTTTCTTTTACCTACCCATTCTTTAAAAATGACACACTGAATCATTATCTCCCCTCTAATTACCACCCAATTTCTCTTCTTCCCTTTCTTTCCAAAGCCCTTGAAATGGGGGGAAGGGGGGTCATTTGTTTTCTATTAGATACCCATCCATTTTTAAATTGATTTTTGGTATTCGTTTATGTGTTACAGTCTTGATTTAATTTTTCTTTTTTTATCTTTTTGCAAACTGTCGTAATCGATGTTGGAAAATCTCTATGGGCCCTATTTATTGAAAAAGCGCAGACCCTGCAAAGTACTCTGCGTGTAAAACAACTTTGTGCACACTTGTGCGCGAAAGTCTCTTTGTGTGTTCCTCGTATTTATGGATTATAAAGTGCAAAGTAACCCAACGCGCAAAGAAAACGTTGCAACGGCCACAACATGCCCTGGCGCAAACAGAAACCATTGGCACAGACCAACCTTTGCGGCAACCTTCGCATTCACCTGTGCCCAACCATCCACCACCCCGTTGAAACTGCAAGCCGTCCCCCGTAATTCAAGGCTGCACCCCGGTGAGATGGCGTGCAGACTGCCGTAAGTGAAGGCTGCACCCCTGTGAAACTGTGCATGCTCCCCTATAAATCAAGGCTTCGCTGTACCCTGTAAGTAACAGCTGCACTCCTGCGAAACTGTGCACGGTCCCCCATAAGTAATAGCTGCACCCTAGAAAAACTGTGCGCTGTCCCTCATAAATAACGGCTGCATCCCTGCGGAACTGCACGCGGTTCCCCATAAGTCACGGTTGCACCCTGGTGAAACTGCGGACCACCCCCCCTACTCACAAGACACCCAAACTGCTGGCATATACCCCTATGTCATAGAAGCCTCCGCAAGTCCTGACACCACCCTCTAGCTGCCCTAACCTCAACCACTACCCCAGGCAGCCCCCTCAGGTCTTGACACTACCCACCAGCCACCCTCACACCCGCCACCACCCCAGGCAGCCCCCTCAAGTCTTGACACCACCCACCATCCGCCACCCACCCTCACACCCGCCACCACCCCAGGTAGCCCCCTTAAACCCTGACACCCCCCACCATCACCCCTCACCTCTGCCACTACCCCAGGCATCCCCTCAACTCTTGACACCACCCACCAGCCATCCTCACACCCGCCACCACCCCAGGCAGCCTCCTCAACTCCAACCACCACCCACCAGCACCCCTCAACTCTGCCACTACCCCAGGCATCCCCTCAAGTCTTGACACCACCCACCAGCCATCCCCACACCCGCCAACACCCCAGGCAGCCCCCTCAAGTCCAACCAGCACCCACCAGCACCCCAGGTAGCCCCCTCAAGTCCAGACAACATCCACCACCCCCCCTCATCTCCATCACTACCTGAGGCAGTCCCATCAAGTCCTGACACCACCCACCAGCCACCCTCGACTCTGCCACTACCCCAGGCATCCCCTCAAGTCTTGACACCACCCACCAGCCATCCTCACACCCGCCACCACCCCAGGCAGCCCCCTCAAGTCCAACCACCACCCACCAGCACCCCTCAACTCTGCCACTACCCCAGTCAGCCCCCTGACAGCACCCCCTCCTCACACCCCCTCACCTCCACCACTATCCCCTGGCAGCCCCTCAAGTCCAGAAACCACCCACTAGCCCCCCTCACCTCTGCCATTGCCCCTACAGACACCGCCCTCCGGGGCCCCTCACCTCCACCACTACCCCAGGTAGCCCCCTCAAGTCCAGACAACATCCACCAGCCCCCCTCATCTCCATCACTACCTGAGGCAGTCCCATCAAGTCCTGACACCACCCACCAGCCGCCCTCACCTCTGCCACTACCCCAGGCACCCCCTCAAGTCCTGAGACCACCCACACGTCACCCTCACCTCCACCACTACCTCAGGAAGCATGCTCAAGTCCTGACACCACCCACCCAACCGCACATTCACCACCAACCAAGGCGGCCCCCTCAAGTCCAGACACCACCCACTAGCCCCCTCACCTCCGCCACTACTCTAGTCAATCCCCTGACAGCACTCCCACCCCACATCCCCTCACCTCTGGCCTACCCCCATGCAGCTCCCTCAAGTCCTGACACCACCCACCAGCCCCCTCACCTATGCCACCATCCCAGGCTATCCTGTCAAGTCCGGAGACCCCCATCAGCTCCCCTCACTTCTGCCACTACCCCTGTCAGCCCCCTGACAATACCCCCCCTCACCTCCACTACTACCCCAGGCAACTCCCTCAAGTCCTGACACCACACACCCACCACCCCACCACCTCCACTACCATAGGCAGCCCCCTCAGGTCCTTGCACCACCCACCCCCATCTCCACCACTACCCCAGGCAACCTCCTCAAGTCCCGACACCACCCACCAGTCACCCTCACCTCTGCCACCACCAAAGGCAGTCCCCTCAAGTCCAGGCACCAGCCCCCCTCACCTTCACCCTTGCCCCAGTCAGCCCCCTGACATGACACCTCCCTCCTCTCACCCCTGAGCTCTGACATTACCCCCAGGTTGGCCCTTCCAATCGACACACCTAGCTGTCCAATGTTTATAAACAACTCATCTCAACAACACTGGCCTGTAGCAAACATGAAGTACATCGGCCACATATCCCCCTCCAACCTGAACAGCTAGGAGCATTGCTGCAGAATACATGTCCGGAGCCCATTACAGGACTCACTAGTACATCACACTCAGCTGCACATCAACAGGACAGCATAACGTAGCACCAGCAACACTGTGACCACGCCATATACATGTGACATAGCAATTAAATGGAATTCAATGAACGTATAATTCTGCCCATGTGCCATTGCAACGACCTCAAAGAACTGTAGGTGAATGCCCATGAAGGACCCAAGTCTGAGACATCACAGATTGTACTGAGTCATATGTAATGCGTGTCTGCACAGTAGTCCGTAAAGGGAATGAAGGAAGGTAGTCAGGTAGGCAGTCAGGGGTGGCAAAATTCCTGCAAGTGGGATGTGGATGGATGATGTGAAGGCTGTCAGAGAGTGTGCAAGTCAAGGAGATGGACAATGTGCACAAGCAGACCCAATAATAAAGAATCAGAGAATCCTACATTTCAGTGGCTGATGTACAGCATGAATTGAGAGCAAGATGTGAGAAATTGCAGATGTGTGCGCGTGGGGGTTTATGCCTTGGGAGGGATACAACTACCGAAGAATAAATGCACAAGTGATGAGTGCAGCCCGTACATCCACAGTGAGGCCCCAACCCACTTGACAGTCGTAGTTGAAATGCATTACAAAAACATAGTAAAAGTGATTTTGCACATGGACAAAAAGAGACTGCAACAAGTGTGTCATCATGAATCGTAAACCTGGATTACAATATGTACGCAACAAAAAACAAAACATGGGGAAGGGTGAAATGTCCACAGCTGAAATGAACATAAAATCCAAAATGAAACCTAACACTAAGTACTATATGCACAGGCAGCTGCCCTATATGGCCTTCAGTGCGTCCTCCAGGGCAGAGTCACTTTCTGCATATTATGCCTGGAGCCGGGTCCCATTCTTTCCTGGAGGTCTTGCAGGCCCTCTATCATCCTCCTCTCCTCCTCCTCCGCATTCCTGGAAGGTGCCTCCAGGATGGCAGCACACCCCAATGACCACCTTTCTGACACCTCTGCCCTAGTCCTGTTGCCTCCCTAGCCTGCTACCTCTCTGCCATCAGTTACCTGTGGAAATGTGGAAATGTGGAAATGTGGAAATGTGTCTGGAAGCACATCAGCTGCCAGAGCCGCCTTCTCGCCGCCTGCCAAATGCCAAACATGTCCTGCCTGAATTGCTTCCTCATTGTTGATTGGCCCTGCATTGACTGCCTCTGCACACTCCTTATCTACTGCTGCCTGGCTGAGTGAAATCTGTGCAGGTACCCACGCCATCTGGATGACACATGTCGGGGGAGTGGGCACAGCACCAGCACTGTCCTGAAGTGCCAGCTGTCCAAACACTGCCTGTCCATGTGTTGCTGCCTGGGCAGGCACAGTAACCATCTCATGCGGCGTACCTGGGACTTCCACCGGAGGCAGGGACGTAGGCATTACCAGACAGGGCATTGTGGGTGGGATTGGTGCACAGGGGGCTGTGACAGAATGCGGCACAGAAGGGTCATTGGCAATGACTGGGGCACAGAGGAGGAGGTGGAGGAGAGGGCAATTGAATGTGCCAGTGCACAGGGACCACCAGAGAGCAGTCCTCTTGCCAGCTGCCTCAGATATTGGCATATTGACTCGTGATGCTGAGCCAGCTCCTCACAAGTACCTGACATGGCATCACAAATCGATCCCGCCCACTTCACCAGACCAGCAAGCAGGAACCGCCGCACTTTTGGGGTGGCCCCCTTGGACACAGGGGAGGCCTCAGTCTGGGTGAAGGCATCCACGAAGCCGGTCACTGCCAGATCAGATGGCCCAAGGACAGGAGGTTGTGCAGCAACCTCCACAGTGCACTGCCCATCCTCGTGCCCCTGGGTCAGAGGTTCAGCCTGAACACCCTCCTGGATGCCCCCCCATCCCCAGATCCTGTGTGCTGGCCTGCAGTGGGCTGCTCCTCCACCTGCCCCTCCATCACCCTGGATGACTCCAGAGAGTCTTCCACCCTCAGTGACCCCTCTGTGCCCGCACCCTGGGCCACAGCCGCTGAGGAGTCCCCCACCGCAACCACCGCCTGGGACTTAGCCTCAGCAGCTCTGCCTGATGGAACTGGTGCTCCCCCAGTCAAATCTCTCTCAGAAGAGGTGGTGTCAATAGTGACTGTCTGGGGTATGCATCTTAGTCTGGTGTCCCGGTCCCTGCTCTTCCACCCCACAGCAAGGCCTCTCTGCCCTCTTTACAAGCTGCAGCAACTGTGGAAATGAATGGGACAAAGGACATTGACATCAGTCATCAATGTCAATGCATGTGTGGCATACACAATATTAATAGTGCCAATCATGCCAAATGTGTCAAACAACAACTGACACACACACACACACACACACCCACACACACACAACCTACACCCACACACATGTGCATGCCCATGCAATCTAAATGACTACTGCCACATAAGTGTAGCGAAAATGATGAATCACAGTCATGACATGAACATGTCACCACAGCACATTGTCATGTGGCCAAAACACATTACCAAAAACATGCAATGCCACCATACCAATGCCAAAGTGACACAAGTATGACATGCAGCCAGGGACATGGGAACTGGAGCTGGGCACCTGTCCACCTAATTACAGTCAGCAACATGCATCTATGACAGCTTGACTTGCAAGCATGCAACAGGTACTGGCACACATATCTGAGGATCAATGGCTTATGTTGTGTCTCCCAGCACATAAATATTGCATGAAGGCGCATTAACTTGTGATTTGAATGCAGTGGGATGACGCATCACGTTCCTGTCCCTTAGGCGTCAATGCATCAACTTGATATTCACAGACATCCATGCACATGTGTCACTCTCTTGTGTCATAGATGGACTCAATTGCAGTTAAGCCACACATAGAGGTGCCCTTCATGCATGTCCCTCACAAGGCCACAACATAGCAAGCCAGTGTCCGTACTGTCCCTGCACTTGGTACATGATCTCACATAGCATGTGCCCGAGTTTAACAAGTCACTCCCCCCGCGGCATGTGTCCTGCGGGTTCCTGCAGGTGTACTCTCTGTCTGAACTACTCTTTGACCACTCCACGCCCTTATCCGCTCACATCACCTGTTCTGCTAGAAGTGCACGTCTTACACAGACGTCCCTTCACATATCAGCAAGACCTCCGCTGCTCCCCTTCATGACCTTGCCTCTGGAAACACTGATCTGTCCATTTGTCTCCATGCACTCCACAGGTTTCCCACACTTGGTGCATATAAGTTTGTACTGGTTTGCAAATGTGGAGCCCTGACAGCATTTGCCTGTGTTCCCAATCCGAGTCACTTGTTGTTCATTTTTGTTTGTTGTTTGTCTTTCCTCCACAATGTATTGCATGACTTTTTTTTCCATATCTTGTTCTAATCCAGCACTGTGAGTGGCATGGTATGTGTGTGTACATTGCTTCTGTTTATCTGTTGTCCCTGCAGGTGTTGGCAGTGCACCCTATGATCCTCAGCCCCTTTCTGGGAATGTCTCTTCCAGGTTGTGTAGTCTGTTGTAGGGTAAGGCAGCAGCTTGAGATTGATGTCATGCCCATTAACTGGGATGTCCAACAGGGGAGGTTGGTGGGTGGTGCAGCGGATGGGGTTCAGGTTGAACGTTCTTATTTTCATGAATGTTGCGAACATGGGTCTCTTTCTGGTTTACATGGCATGGTGTGTTGTGCATGTTGTTTTTGTGATGATGAGCTGAGGATTGCCCTTTCACAGGTGGCCTTTAATTCCCAGTCTGCCCTTCTTCCTCATCCCCTAATGTCCTTCTTCGTCTCCGACATGTGCTATTATTCATTCAATGTACCTTCAAGGCTCTCAGACCCTGGTGCCTTTATTCCTGTCTTTCTGTGTCTGTTTTCCTCTCTTAACCCACTTCTCTCTGCCCTCACCCACTGTAACGGGCAACATCTCGCTTCTCATCTCACCACCTGCCAGACTCCTCCTTGCTCAACAATTCCACTCTCTCTGTCTCCACTCCGCCGCTACACATTCATCACTTTGCATTCTGTCTCCCTCTTGCCCTCTGTCATCCTTCACATCAGCTCCCACACTTGTACTTCCACTCGCCAAACCTTCACCTCCTGATTTGCTGTCCTTTTTCCTCCCCTGCAACTAAAGGTACACGTGACACCTGATGGTGTTTGTGCACAACTTTTATGCCTGCAATCAATGGCCTGACTTGTGCAGGTATCCCAGTGCTGACTGATACCTGTTTCCATTGTGCCTGTCGTGCTGTGTTTGAGATTTGTTTGCTTTACTGGCAGTGATTGATTTATCAATGAGTGTTGATGTTGTTGGATTGGTAGTAGCTCACACGCTGTTATTTGGACTTCCAGTCGTTGACACTTGGTGGTCCATGGAGGTAATGTTACTTTCTTCCATATGGGAGTTGTAAAGGCTGTCCAGTTTCTTTACTTTCATGCAATGCATGCCTTTGCAAGCTTAGAATGTTGTGCAGATAAGTTCAAGGCACTCTGAGGGGGACCTTATGTGTCGTTGGTGGCAGGGAGGCTTTCACTATGTGGGGTGTTTTTCATTGCACTGGCATGAGGTGAGCAGTTCCATCTGCATAGGTGGGGGGACACATGGGATTGGGAGGCTGGCGAGTCATTGCTTGTATTTTGTTTTGCCACACGGTATCCCATTCATTCACTTTTTCATGGCGTATCTTCCCACGCTAGCAGTCATCTCCTGCCACTTTGGCTATGTATGGGGTTGCACCTACTCCACACCCAGTACATCATGGCAGGACATGTGGGGGCTGCCATGTATGTCTGACCACAACAGGGTTGATGTCCTACCCCTGGACACTAGGCACATGCCATAAGCCTGATGTTGTTTGCTATGGCGATGCGTACCGCTCACCGTACCCCTGCAGCTATTTTATCTTGCTGCTCCCTTCGGTTCGATGCTCATTGCTGCCTGTTCAGTCAAGTCCCTCTGGGCTCTGCCTTCCCTTCCTCTTGCTTGTGGACTGCTCCTTTTTGTGTACCAGTTTCCTTGCCCTCCGTTTGTCATTACTTTGTCTTGTCTGCTTGTCTCTTTTCTGCCTTTTGCCTGTGTGCTCTGCCTGTCTCTATGACTGCTGCCTGTTTGCCCAGCTGTGATCTGCCAGATCCTGTCTTCACTGCAATTGCTGAGGATTTCACCTACCGTCATCTTGAACATTCCATCTTCGGCTTACCTGCATGTGTTTCATACTGTGACCCGGTGCCACGTTAATCAGGGGATGCCAAATCATGGCATTGGGAGGGCTTTTCGAGGGGATCCTGGGTTTCCAACCTCTCAGGGAATCTCTCTTCGGGAGTTTTCTCAGTGTCATTCTGACTACAGCCTGATCTGATGTATCACAGTGACTCCTCCCCGGGACAAGGGGTAAAATGACCCTGGACCTTCACAGCATGGCAGTCAGGGGGGCGGGCAGTGGAGCTGATATGGGTGGTTACGGTGTCACTATGTGGGGAGTTTTACATTGCCTTGGCTTGAGGTGAACGGGTTCAGCTGCATGGGTGCGTATGTGGCGCGGTGATGGTGTGCTGTTGACTCTTTGCTTGCAGTCATTGCATGACATACAGGTGACTACAGGAGGCAGTGGCATTGGGTGCATGGATGTTTTAAATGCTGTGACCTTGTTTTGTTTTTCAGGACTGAGGCCTTCTGCAAGGGCAGATGGTTGCTGATATTCAAGGCAACAGTGCTATGTGATGCCTGCACGCAACACCTCACCAGTGTCATCTGGTTTCGAGACCTACAAAGTGGAGCAACAATTAATTACTGGGTACAGCTCGTGCAGGCACACAAGAGAACAGATGTGAGTTGAGAGGTGCATCTTTCTTGAAGTGAGCTTGCCATTTTCTCAGGTCATATGACTATTCTGATGTTGATGTGTATATTGTACATTGTTTTCGAATGTGGAATGTGGCTTCAATGTGTGTGCTCTGCAGGGGCTGGTATTTATGTGAAGTACAATTGCACAAGCTGATTGCATGCAGCCCCTCCCTATGCCTTTTGTCTGACCAAGGGCATGGGTGGTGCCTGTGGCTGAGGCGGATGTCCCTCCTGCATCGCTACTGAGATGCCATGCTGTGTTGTGACTTTGTGCAGGACACAAGCTGCCACGTTGATTTTGCATACCACTGGAGGGGCATATAGCAATACCCCACCAGAGTGGTCAAGGGAGTGAAAACATAACTGGAGCACCTCGAATGTGTGCTCCAGTCTGCCCCTAGTGGTTATATGTGCTGCATTGTACCTTACCTCAGCGGGTGTGGCAGGATTCCTGAATGACGTGAACAAGAATGGTGAGAGTGGGTAGACACTGCCCCTGCAAATGTGTAGACGGCTGTTATTGGCATTGATTCTCATGGTCAGTTGTTCAGTGTGTCATGTGACTGCATGCATGTGCATGACAGTTGCTACTCACCTAGGAGCCAGCTGTTACTGAAGGTTCCTGATGCCAGGGCCCGGTAAAGTGGTAACTGGAGGTAGATGGAACTGTCATGTGTGCTTCCAGGGAAATTTGTGTTGACTTGCATGATGACTCCTTTTGCATCACAGATGACCTGCACATTGATGGAATGGCCATGCTTCTGGTTGCAATAAATGTGCTCCGCCATTCAGGGGGACCATAGCGTTACATTCATGCAATCAATGGCTTAAAGTACATGTGGGAAGTGTGCTACTGCATAGAAGTCCACAGAAACTCTCAGCCTTTCCTGCAGTGTGCGTGGTATGTGTATGTGTCTACAGAGGCACGCATGTGATGTGATGTGATGCAGCCCAAAACCTTGTGTAGAAACCGGGATTGCGTGGCCTGAGATATTCCCCATATAATGGCAGTGGTTTGCTCGAAGGATGCTGTGGCTATGAAATGTAGGACTGTCAGCACCTTCTCCAGGGAGGTGAGTCCATGGGAGCAGATGGTGGGTTTAGTTTAGTTTAGTTTATTATTTATAATGCGCAATTATACCCAGGGGTATCAGGGCGCAGCATTTACAAGAATATGCGAAGCTTAGTTACAAGTTGTAAAAGTACAAATTGCCATCGGGAGAATGTACAAAGCAGCAGAGGAAAGCAAGCAATATATACAGTATATACAAATTTAAAAAGTTGCACACAAAGTTACACAGTGTGTGGATCGCATGAGGATAGACTTGGCACTTAGTTGTCATGGCAGTCCTTCAGTTTCAGCCAAGAGATTACCTTAGAGCGGAAGTTCAGGTAGGGCATGTCTACTCTGAGGTTGGGAGGCAAAGAGTTCCATAATTTGGCTGCTTTTACAGGGAAACTGTTACCTCCTATGGTGGCAAGTTTGTAGTTTGGGACAGAAAGGCAGTCTTTGTAAGCAGTTCTGAGAGGTCTCGCGGAAGCTTGTCTATGGAATCTGTTAATCAAGTAGATCGGGGCGGCATTGTTGAGGGATTTGTAAGTAAGTGAAGCTGTCTTTAGGAGAAATTTATCTGTAGTGGGGAGCCAGTTGTTCTGTAGGCTGAGTCCTGAGATGTGCTCTCTTCTGGGGATGCCTAGGGCTGCCCTCAGGGCATTGTTCTGGAGAGTTTGTAACTTGCTAGTGGTAGCCTTGGAGGTTCCCAGGTAAAGGGCGTTACAGTAGTCAAGGGAGGATAGTATAAGGGCTCTAGCAAGTTGAGACAGCTAGTGTCTGACAGAAAAGGTTTAGCTGCACGGATTAATTTGCACGTATATGCAGATGAAGATGCCAGTGAGCTCAGTTGTCTTTTGAAGGAGAGGTTAGAGTCTAAGTAGAAGCCCAATGTTTTAACCTCCTGTCCAACTTTTATGTTGTTCCCATCTATCTTGAAAGAGTTGTAGGCCGGGCTAAGTTTCCTTAGACTGTGCGTTGTACCCATGATGATAAGCTCCGTTTTCTCATCATTCAGGCTGAGTCCATGAGTGGCCATCCATGCCTGGATGATGATGTACACCCTATTTAGCAAGGCCAAATCCTTTCCATAATCTCCAGAAAGCGGAAGGAGGATCTGAGTATCATCTGCATAATTAGTGTAGGTGATACCGAGATGATCCAAATCATCGAAAAGGGGCTTGGTAAATATGTTGTACAATGTAGGGGAGACGCAGGAGCCCTGTGGTACACCACAGGTGATAGGTATGGGGTCTGCTGCAGCTGTGGGAGAGAAGACCCCCCCTCATAGTTCTTCCGTTAAGGAATGAGGTGATCCATGAAATGGCCTCAGGAGAGAAGTGTGCTGCTGTGTGGAGATGCGAGCATAGGACAGAGTGGTCGACCAAATCGAAAGCTGCAGAGAGGTCAAGGAGGAGGAGCAAGGCAACTTGTCCTTTGTCCCTGAGTGTATCAATCTGAGCTTTCAGGTCGAAGAGTGCAGTCTCAGTTCCATGTTGAGGGCGGAACCCTGATTGTCTGGATCCTAAGAGGTGGTGTTCTTCCAGGTGCTTCTGTATTTGAACGTAGGCGACCTTGTCTAGAATTTTTAGTAGGAAGGGAACAGTCGTTATGGGTCGGTGATTGGTAGGTATGGCTGGGTCAAGGGTAGGTTTTTTTAGTAAAGGAAGTACCCAGGATTGTTTTAGATTAGTGGGGATGGAGCCAGTGATGAAAGAGGCATTGATCAGTTTTGTGATGAAGGGTGAAAGATCGCGAGCAGCGTCTTTGATGAGCTGTGCTGGGCAGAGGTCTCCCTGGCAATTAGAAGGTTTCAAGGACAAGATGATTTTCTCTACATCGAGAGTATTGACTTTGGAAAATTTGAAGCGGGTGGGGTCTGTGGTTGTGCATTTGTCAGGTTTTTTGGAAGGGGACAAGTCTTTTAAGGTCGCTTTTTTGCTAGAGATTTTGGTTTGAAGGGTCTTGATCTTGTTGGCCAGGGCATTCTGAATTTCTGAGCACCAGTTTTTATCTTTGGTGCAGGTATCAAGGGGTAGTATGGGGGTTTCAACTTCTTTGAGAATGGAAAAGAGTTCTTTCATATTGGACTTGGCTGACGATATGCGAGAGTCAAAGGAAGTTCGTATGGCCTTGTATATTTCTTTTTTATAGAGTGCAGTTATTTTGGATAGATTGAGTTTGTTAGCAGCTGAGGGACATTTTTTCCATGTAGCCTCGCAATTTCTCTTTTGTTGCCTCAAGTTTTTGAGGAATGGTGTATACCATTTGTTAAGGTGTGATTTCTGTTTGCTCGGTCTGAGTTTGAGAGGGGCGATGAGGTCCAGTGCTGTGGCCATGGCTTTATTGTATTCCTCAACTAGGATCTCTGGGTCTGTGTTGTCCGAGAGTGTATCAAGTTTGGGGAGTAGGTTTGGGATGAGTCTTTCTGCAGTAATGTTTTTCTTGTTTCTGGTGAGAGTGGGTGGTGCTGTTGTGATGGGCGGAGGTGTAGGTCTGTCGGTAGTTAACCAGAACGAGACTACGTGATGGTCAGTCCAGATTAGAGGTGAGATATTGGTGATGTTTGCTACACAATTGTGATCAGCCACCCAATCAAGTATTCTACCTTTTGTGTGAGTAGGGGCCATGCTTCTTTGCGCGAAGTCTAGTTCAGCAAGGTTGGTGACTATAGAGTTAGATATTGGGTCTGCTGGGTCGTTACAGCCTAGATTAAAGTCCCCCAAGGTGAGGACTAGAGATGAGGTTTTAAGATTGCTAGTTAAAATGGCGTTGTCAGGAATGCTCAGGTCCCAGGCGCAGGAGTGATGCAGAACCAACCACCCCCTCTGCGGTCTCGGTGTCTGCAAGTCTAAGCTTACACAGACCTCCGTGACCAGAGCGGGGAAGGAGGGTTAGGGTCTCGATGGTTGGATAGGTAGGGGGATTATAGGGTAACCGGATTAAGGGATAGGAAGAGGTAATGGATAGGGCTGGGAAGGCGATGATTGCACACTTTTGTTAGCCAATACTTGTTTGGCGCCCTTTTGAGGGGGCGATGTTTCAACACCTCTACATTTAAAGGTGTTCTCCAGTACACATGAGTAAAGAAACCAACAATAACCTGTTAACCCCAACATCAAGGTTGACCACAATGCCACAATGGAGTATCCAGCACAGGTTTAGCCCAAAATACGTTTACACCCAAGGTTAGTCAACATGCATTTGCACATTTAGCTTTCATAGTCTGTAAGTCCAGTCCAGCAAGAGCTGTTGAGTCCTGTGCCATGTCCCTGAAGTCGGTGGGTCCTTTTCACACTAAAAAGAAACAAAAGATTGTATTAGCGTATGCCTTTGGATTCGTTGGTCATTCATTCCTCACAACACATCCGACACACTCATTCCGCACATAACGTGCACTGGAGTTCCAAATTCCACCGACGTGCGCTGCCGCACGTGGCTGGTAACATCTATTGATGTTTATCTGCTCAGCACGGTCTTACGTCAGACCGATCTTTCTTGCCGTAACACGCTTTTCGTCTCATGTGCCCTTCGGGCTTAATGTTCCGTGAGGCGAAATAGCGCGTAGTTAAATGCTGACCAAAAACGTTTTGGTAACACCCAAAATGTGCTTCCCCGGAGATCCCTGCCCACTTAGCTTTATGTCAGCGGCGCAGGGGCTCTGGAGGGGTTGGTAACGCCCCCTGCGCTTTCCCCCTCTTTCCCAATGAATGCCAATGCCAAGCGGTACTTATCTTCTGAAAGCGAGGGGCCGGATCGCAGCTCCGGAGGCTCTGGGCCCCTCGCGTGGGATTTTCTCGGAGCTCCTGGGCGCACGTCCTGTCTCTCTGGAATCTCGAGCACAAGCCCCGTGCCTCGGGACTTGCGCATGCGCGTAGGCCTGCCACACACGACACGGCTTCCCATTGGCTCGCGGGCCCGCGAAGCCTGCTGGGTAATGTAGTCCTGGCGTGCCTTTTGCCAGGTCTTGTAGTTTGTTAGTGTTTTCTGCCTGCAGAGAGGGCACAGCAGCCGTCTATACGGCTGCAATCTTTTAAACAGTGCTTTTTGTGATGATTCCAACCCCACAACCCCAATGGTTCGTGGCCCACGCCCAGTCCTGCCCCTGACAGGCGTTGAGGTCTTCATCGAAGGTACCGATGGATCCTGGCGAACGGTAAATCAGGTGGATGGTGAGGATTTGGGTATTATTGAGTGGGATTTTGACTGATAAGTTTTCACAGGATTGGACATTGGTGGGTGTAGCAAGACTCATGGGTAGGCTGAGTTTATGTATAATGGCAACACCACCTCCTCTGGAATTAGGGCGATCTTGCCTCAGGATAGTGTACTTGTCTGGGACTGCTAGCATGATCATAGGGCCTGCTGCAGGTTGTAACCAGGTCTCAGTAATAGCGAGGAAGTCTAAGTCGTCTTTAAGGATCAAGTCTGCTATTTCTGTGGCATGTGCTACTAAGGATCTAGCGTTGATCAGGGCTTCCTTGATTTTAGGGCTGACTGTTTTTATGGTGGTAGTTGTATTTTCAATGGTGCTTGTGTGGCGTTTATCTTGAGTTAGTCCAGGTGTACTCTGGCAAGGGTGTATGAGTATGGGACTGGAGGTGAAGTTGTGATATGAGTTAGAGGTTTTAATGTTGGGGCTAAGTTGGGGCAGCTGCTTTGAGGATTTATGTGAGGTAGGCAGCGAACGGGCCAGTGGCTCATAGATTTTGGCTAGTCTAGCTCTGAGTCCTAGGTTCCTGTCTATGGTAGTACGAGGGAGATTGGGTAGTAGCTGAAGGTAGGCTGGGTCTTTATGGGGTGGAGTCTGGTTGGTGAGCATAGAAGGAAGGGACATGTTGGACACTTGTGGTGCCATCTTACAATAAGTAGTGAGGTTCAGGAGGATGTGGGCGAAGGCGTGTAGACTTATGGAAGGTAGACGCATTCTAAATACTGTTTAAGGTGAGGTCTTCACTGAATAGGTGCTAGTGGGGCAGCGTATGCTAGCCCTCTGAGCCTAGGAGAGAGGCTGCACAGTGAAGTAGAGCACTAGGTTGCTATCTAAATTTGCGTCGTACTAGCAGGCTGAGTGCTTGTCTGTTTGACGAGGCAATAGGTCTATAGAATTGAACAGTATGACTAGACTCGAGAGCAGGCAGCATGTCTAGGTAAAACTAAGCGACATCTAAATTCAAAATTGAACAGTATGACTAGACTCGAGAGCAGGCAGCATGTCTAGATACATGTAGATTTGAACGTGTCAAAAAGCTGAATGAACAATACGACAATGGGTGTAAATCCGGCCGGATATCAAGAGAGCATAGTGTAACTCTAACACAGATTTAGTACTTAGGCAAAGATACAGATTAGCAAGCAGGTCAGATCTAACACGTGTCACATACGTGATGTAGAATCGGTAGATATGTACATTGATTAGGGCGAGACTAGGCAGAGTCTTTGCGATTGTTGACAATAATGTTCACAAAAAGTTAGAGAGTGACCATCCTTTGCAAAGTTACCTTATAAGTTGTGGTGCCTTGCACTAGTGTATCCGCGAGTTGTAGAGCAAGGTAGGCCGTAGCTCCTATTCTGCTACTTGAAGCGCCATGGAGCGAACAGGGGGCAAACAGGGGCCTTTGTGTGGGCCTTCGTCGGTGGCCGGCGTTTCCGCCTGCCGGCGGAAGAAGAAAGATAAAAAGAGCTTCAGTTGCCTAACAACGAAGCCACGCGGCCAGAGCCTCGCTCTGGTGCCGCGAAGCGCCCGCCATCTTGGAGTCAGGCGGAAGATAATGGATGAGGTCAGGCGGTGCCTGCAAAGCAGTGCATTTCGAAACAAGAAATGAAATCAAGGTAAGTATGCTTAGTGCGCATACCAATAGATTGCTGGTCCAATCCAGCTAGTGGAAGCCTCACCCTTGTGGAGTCCAGGGTGAAGAGGCAATCCGAGGCACGGCTGGGCTGTGGGTTGTGGGAGCCGCTCCAGGGCTCTCGGGAGGCTGGGCTCCTGCCCTCCTCAATGGTGTGCTGCAGCTCGAATGAGGATGCAGGGGGCAAACAGGGGCCTTTGTGTGGGCCTTCGTCGGTGGCCGGCGTTTCCGCCGATAGATTGCTGGTCCAATCCAGGTAGTGGAAGCCTCACCTTTGTGGAGTCCAGGGTGCAGAGGCAATCCGAGGCACGGCTGGGCTGTGGGTTGTGGGAGCCGCTCCAGGTCTCTCGGGAGGCTGGGCTCCTGCCCTCCTCAATGTTGTGCTGCAGCTCGATGATGCAAGGTCTTCCTCCCACTCCCTGACCAGCTATAGAATAACATTGGGGAAACTGTACCTTGCATACACCTCGTCGTCTGGCATCCTAAACATCGTGCTGTGTGTTCAGAATATCCAGAGCCTCAGCATCCTCCTTCTGTGTCCATGACCTGCATTCTTCCTGGATCACCAACGTTGGAATGGTGTGCATTGCGTGCTTTATACAAGTTGTTTCCTTTGCATGTTGTACTTTGCATGTACTATCATGTGGCTCTGAGATCACGAGGTTTGCGTGTGAACTTGTGCATTGAAATCCTTGAATTTGGTTATGTTTGCACTCGACTGGGCATGTGGTTTCGTTCCATGGCCCGTCCCCCAACACACCCACGTGATTCCTTGCTCTTCCTCATTTTGCCAGGCGAATGGGGAATATGCATGTGCTGCCCCCTATTTATTTTGTTGCATAGGCCCGTTCCACTCTTTGCGTGGAGTGTCGCACACAGTGCTGGACTGCACGCAAAGGCGTGACGGACCTGCGCAAAGCCATGGAAATGCACGAAGTCTGTTCCATAAATTGCTGAATTGACTTTTGCATGCTAAGTGCGCAAAGTCACTTTTCAGCACGCAAAACAATCTATAAATCAGGCCCTATATATTTTTTTAATGCACATCACTTAAATACCTTTGGGTGAGGTTGTGGTGTCTACAATGTACTGATAAACAAATAAACAAATACATACAATTCTCAACTCTCTTGTTTTCTTAATTCCAGCTCTCTTCTTCCCCGTCTCCAATCTGGGTTTCATACTTCCTAATTGATCCAAACTGCACTACTTCATGGCAATAATTTCCTTCCTTCTTCCTGGCACTGCAAGCTATCCTCCTATCATATTCTGTCAGACCTATCTGAAGTGTTTGATATGCTGGTCCTCTCTATTCTTTATCACTCTTGTTCTTCTTTTGGAATTTCTAGTACTGCTCTTTTTTGGTCCTCCTACCCTTCTGACCGATTTTACTCTGTGCCTTGTGATGGGTTCAATCCTTTATTTATCC
This sequence comes from Ambystoma mexicanum, assembly GCF_040938575.1. Classification (NCBI taxonomy): domain Eukaryota; kingdom Metazoa; phylum Chordata; class Amphibia; order Caudata; family Ambystomatidae; genus Ambystoma; species Ambystoma mexicanum. Next base: position 639,987,880 of record NC_090925.1, read on the forward strand.
CTTATGTTATGGTGTCCCCCAAGGCTTTATCCCTGGGCCTCGCATATATTCTCTCTCCACTATTCCTTTTTCTCTATTATTCGTTTTTTTGGTCTCAATTGTAATTTATATGCAGATTATTCCCAGATCCTTGTTTCTGTTTTTTCTCTTTTGACCAACTCCACTCTTCTATTTCTTACTGTCTGCCTGCCATCACATCCTGGATGCTTGCACAATCTCTAGATCCTAATTCACCCAAGAATGAACTTCTTTTCTTTCCAGTTCCTTCCGCCAGCGACTGCACTTAACTGTCTTCTATTTATTTCCCTTTTGATTGTCTTTCTTTCTCGTCCTCTGCACGCAACCTTGATGTCATTTTTTTACATCTCTGTCAATCCACATCTCCACCATTGCTCATTGCGGCTGCCATCAACACTAGAATATCCGCAAGATATGCCAATGTCTTAGCTTCTCGGCTACAAAGAATCGCTGCATGCTTACACTCTCATCACCTGTATTCAATTTTCCATTTCTGTTATTTGTCTTCTCTTTCAGCTTCTGCCTCATTCCTATATTTTACCGTTCTTTACCTCCCTTTGCTGCCTTTCCTTCCCTGTTTGTTTTTGGTTTTGTTTTCTATATATTGTATTTAAATGTGTCCCTGGCTTGGCTTCCACTCATCTCTCTTCCCATGTTTTAGTTGACCCTGTTTCTCGTTCTCTGCACTCTTCTTCTCTGTTGCTGTTCGCTGCCCTCACCCTCCCTGTGCCCAGTCCTCTTTTCACTCTTTTTCCTGCCTGCCCCTAAACTTTGGAATTCTCTTCCCTCCCCTCTCTGTTCTGCCTCTATGCTTGCGTCCTTTTGATCCTCTTCTAAAGGTTATCTTCTCTCCTCTTCCAGCATTTAATATTGTTACATCATGTTGATTACATTTTTATCTTTTTGAAGTACTTCTGTTCTCATTTGGAAAAACTATGTAGAATGCTTAATTGTAACCAGTTTATGCATTTACATAAATACATACATACCTATAGTTCTGTAGCCCTGGTGTTATCCTGTCCCATTGGGCCACACTTTTCTTGTGTACTCTTGCACTTTCTGCAACATTCCATCTTATTTCATTCGGAGTTCCCATTCATCCATAGCTATTGTGTGCCCTAACTTTGAGCTTACGCCTGTCACTTTGGATATCATGCCCTCCTGTGGGCAGTATGGCTGGACTTGACTATCTTCGGTGGGTTACCTGGACAAACAAATGGCTTGGCTGTTCTACTACTCGGGAATATGTTCGATTTCCTAATTGTACTCTTGCAGTTTAGAGGCTAATAGTGCTGGTATGGGTGTCTGGCTTCCTGTACTTCTGGCTCCAGGATGTTTACCAGAGGCTTGTGATGCGTCAACAGTTTAAAGCTTGTGATCCATTCACAGTTTGAACTTTTTGTCCCATAAATATGTCCTGAAGTTGTTTGCCTCGCAAATGCATGCAAGCCTTTCTCGATCATGGAGTAGTGCAGTTCTGTGGCTGTGAGAGCTTTGTAGGCAAAGGCTACTGTGTATGTCCTTTTCTTGTCTCTCTGCATCAATGCAGCACCAGAGTCATAGGTGCGGGCTTATGGCTTCTTTTGCTTTGTTGAATGGTTTTAGAACGGGTTCTTCTGCGATTTCTTTCATTACTGTGTCGAATGCCTCTTTGCATGGCTCTCCTCATACACTGAGTTCCCCTTTCCTTAGCATAGTACTCTATCATATCCATGAAGGATTTCAACTGATCTTTGTTCTTCAGTTCTGGAGCTTTTTCTTTGCCACATACTATACGTTACTGTATCTGTACCCCGTCTGTGAGACAGTGCATCCCAAAAAGTCGTATCTGTCCTGTTTAACTGTACTATTTTCTTTATTGAGATGGAAACTACTCTTTTCGAATCTCTTCAGTACCAGTGCACAGTTATGTTCATTTTCATCTATTGTACATACCAGGATGTCGTTCTGAAAGGGCTTCACTTTTGTTTTCCATTGTAACATTACTTTCGTTATCCTTTTGAGCACTGAGGCTGATGAACACAGGGCAAACAACGTTCTTGCAGATTGCGATGTCCCAAAAGGAGCCACACAGGCTGATATGTGCTTAGATTTCGTGTGAAGCTTAACTCCATGAGAAACACTAGTTATGCCCAGTTTGGAGAATATTATGGCTACTTGCAGTGACAGAATTATTTCAGTTATATTGGGTAGAGGGAAGATATAATCAACCACCTCTTAATTGAGACTCTGCAGGTCTATGCACATCCTCAACTTGTGCCTATTTGTGCTTGTTATCACTACTGGATTTAACCATTCCTTGGCTTTTGTCATTTCTATTATTCCCCTGCATTTCTTCATGCTCTGCACCTGGCAGTCGCCTCACCTTGTGGTTAACTGGTATAGCTTTTTCTCTGAGCTTGATTTCATGCATGCACTATTTCAATGAACCTATCAACATTTTCGAACACTTTATTATGTTTCTGTAGAATGTCTTCTAACATATTCCCTGTTATTGCCATCACTTGCTCTTTGACATTGGGATCAAGTTTGTTTTCTAATTTACCCTAATGTGGCTGTCTCAACATGGACTCCTCTTTATCTGTCACATAACCTTACCCTCTGATTTGTCTGCCTTTCAATTGTATGTCACTTCTTATAATGTAAACGTGTCTTTTTCGCTGCTCTCTTGTCTTGTCCCCAGAGATCATTGTATGTTTCTACTGAAATTATTGTTAAATCAGAACCTGGATCAGCCACCATCTGTTCCTTTCTTCCATCTAGTCCGATTTCACAGTATGGCTTCATTATTGTGTTGTGTTGTATGCATAACACATGCCTTATTCTGGGAATTGCTTCATCTTCTGAAATATCTCTGTCACTGTCCTCATGCCATTTGTTTCACTGAAGGGCTGCTACACACCTTTGCGTAGTGCTCTATTTTCTTTCATTTGACCAATGCAGGACAGTATTTGTTGTTTGTTGCAGATGAGCACGCTCCATGCCTGAATTCATTTCTGTATCTTGGTTCTTCCACACATCTAGCTCTGTTTTCTTCTGTGACTATGCCACTTTTTATTCTCCTATCCTTTATGTAGGTTTCCATTTTGCTTCACTCACTAGGCTGAATTTCCTTTCTGTTGTAGATGTGGTCTCTTTGTCAGTGTAAGATTGTCTTTTGTAGGGTTGGTAGGGGAAGAAGTAGTAGCCTGGAGGAGGAAGAAGTAGTGTGGAGGAGAGTGTAGTAGTACAGAGTAGGGGGTACTAGTGGGTAGGGGGTATCAGTAGTATTCTGAAGGAAGAAGTAAGATTAAAGGGTGGATTGTCTTGTGAGGATAGCTCACGGCAACATGCTCGCCTTGGAAGCAAGACAATGTGTAGCAACACAGGTTCGATCCGCGGGTCTGTGCTTAGAAACCTGGAAGGAGTGAGAGACATCGGAAGGACAGAGGAAGAACATGCAAGGGATAGAGAAGGTGGGTGGAGTTGGTGGAAGGAGAGCAGTAAGACTGGAACATCAGGAAGCGAGAGGCAGAGGAGTATGTGGGCATAACAGAAGGAGACAGAATGCAGCAGGGTGTCTGAAAGGAACAATTAAATGTCCCTGTTTAGATCATTAACCATTGGATAGTGTAGTGTCAGTATAGGAAGTCCCTGAGGTATGCCAGATGGATAAGGCGTACTGCCTATAGGTCACCACCTCTAATATAAGCCGGATCCTAGAAGTAGGGGCTCAATATTCAGTACATACTAACCTGTGGAGCAGGGATGGCTTGACTCTGGTTGATTGGTGCTTTCTTCACCAGAGAGAGTCGAATGGCCATAGAGCCATAACAAATTCAAATCCTTGAACTGTCGCTGAGATTCAGAACATTCTTTGAGACAACCAGGACAAAGTCTAGCCGGTGTCTTAACTTATTCCCCTTTGCTTCAAATCTGTTCATCAATCTCGTGTTCATGGGAACTAGTGACCTCTGACCTATCTGCATCCCTATCTCCTGGCAATGTTTAAAATATTCTCTGGCTTTCTACTCTTAACACATATTTCAACACTGCTATCTAGCCCTCCCATTGACGTTCCTCCACACCTGGCTCCCCAACTCGAGATTCTACATGCAGCATGATATGATGATATGATAGGTTATTTATAACATGCTTAATACCCAGAGGTTTCTAAGCGTGGACCCGGGGATCAAACCTGTTGTGCTGCGTGTCGTCTTGCTTCAAGGCGAGCACGTTGCCCCTGAGATACCCTCCCGAGACACTTTATTATCAGATTGTAAGAGTAAGTCTGTTGATAAATAAGAAGATTGGGTGCCATTCCCCTGTTTATTTAGTTGAAGGACCCTCTAGCCCCATAACCTGTTCTTGAGTCCCACATTAGGAACCTCCAATCTGAGTAATTTTTCCCCTGATGAATATTACTGATTTCCAGCCTCTGTAAGCCCGTGTAATAGAGAGGTCCTGGAAGATCACCTGGATAGTGGGCCCATTGATGGGACCACCATCTGCCCATCCTCTTCATCTGTTGATTTACCAGACACGTGTATGATTAAATGTATGCTTCAAAATGTTCACTACGTTGTTTCCAGTGCACTTTCAATCCATGATTTAACTATGCACGTGACCTTGATCACCTATGCATTACTGAGAGCTGTATAAAATCTACTTCTGATCAGATCTTAGATTTTTAAATTTTTGATAAATGTGCCATTCTTCTTTTGGATCACACTTTCTGCTCTGGTGACGGTTTTGCTTAAATTTATAGAAATAATTTTACATTTCAGTATTTTTACTCTTTCTTTCTACCTTGTTCCAATACGTGTCTTTTCTACACTCCAACGTGTTCTTTCCATTTTCATTTACTCTATGTTTCACCTCCTGTTTTCAAATCTACTGTGGAGATAACCTGTGACTTGATTGCTTTGAATTAAAATGCTTACTCCTGTAACATCTTTCTTGGAGACTTTAATTTGCCCTGGAATATGGCAGGTGACCCAGAGACTATTATTGTTGCTACTACTTTAACCCGACTTGATACTTGCCGATTTATCCATATCCCTACTTATACTCTTGGAAATACGTTTGATTTAGTTATTTCGTCTAAATGCTTGCTCATTTGTGCCCCCGCCCTTTACCCACAGATTGGTCAGATCATCTATCCTTTCATTTTGTCTGCCTTCTTCCCACTAAACAATTTCCTATTTCACTTCTTAATATAAATGAACCTGGAAAGGCCAATACCCATCAAAATATCTTAAGAACATGTTTTGAATAAAGAATCAAGGTAAAGTTAGGTAATAATTATTAAATAAATAATCAGAGCAGACATCATAAAGACCTAAGAATGCAAGACTGTCTGTGAAAATTAATGCATAATGTGTGACACAAAATGTCTAGCAGTGGTGTTGCCCCTGCTAATACACCTTTTGCATCGTTCATAGTATATTCCCTTCCTAATATAACTCAAAGTGCAAGATATTTCAAGCCAGTGCTAATGGGCAACACTTATTTCCTTTCTTCTAAGATGCCTCTTGTACATCTACTTTGGAATGTAAGATTGTAATGTAATATTTCATTCAACGTTATGCCTTCAATTAAATAATAAGAGGTCAGAACAATATTTTATATTGAAGTAGCAAGTTATTTCTTTTTCTTTTTTTATTGTGATTTAGTTAAGATAAACTTCACACATTATACCATCATGGCAATATCCATTCAAAATAAAATCACAAATAAAACAAGACACAAGTTAGATAATTTCAATAAAATACACAGTCCAATAAATATGAAAACAATAAAGAGAGCAAATTCATTATGTGCACATATAGTATTACAAGATCTTAAGTTAAACATTCTCCACTTAATTGGGCTACAATGGAATTCCTTACCCTATAAAGTGCATTTGTCAAAGAAAAGAAACAGCCTGCAAGGCAATATTCCAAAAGGTAATTTGTGGTTATATGATCTAAGCTATGGACATATTTAGGCCAACATTTTATATGAAGTTTAGTGATGCCACATACGCACATTTTGGGTGATTTACAATACCAAGGAACTATCACAACCTCTGCAGGTTCTCTTGGCCCTGGCTCTGTGTGATCTATGCGTACTGAAAGGCGCAGGAACACCCCGCACCCTGGAACAGGGTGTTAGGTAACAGGGTATACTGAAAAATTTGTCCAGAGGTTTTTTTTATTTTATAAAGGTATCAAATGTTATTTACTAAGATACATTATTTTTTCAATGAATTAATCATCTATTAATGTACACATTAAATTACATAAATGTTACAGGAGAGCATGTTACACCAGATTCTAAAACAACCTAACACAACCAACATTCTTCAACAATCAAACCATCATTTGTGCCTCAAATCAATCAACCTCATTCATTCACAATAAAAATTTGGACCAAACAATTGGTGCAATATATATGTGTAGTAGCACTTCATTAATTAGCCCCACATAATCTTTGACATTTCATTTCAACCACATTCAATATGTATTAGCACAATAATTGTCCAAAATGTACTCTATTCCACGGAGTGGGTGCATTAAAAAAAAAATGACGGGTCCCATCCCCGGATGTTCTTCTATCGGTTTTGACGTTTGAGGATAATTAAAACAACGTCTTCATCAGGAAAACCAATTATTGCAATATAACAACTGAAGAAAACAAAACAAAAAAAACAACAATTATATGCAATGATGCACTTGCCTAAACTAGCTGGCTCAAACGGACAGCATACAATTCTTCAATTGCACTTTTAAAATTTTAACTAGAGTCACCAAGAAGTGATCAGTCCCAAGGTGTCTCTTATTGTTCCAGAGTATAAAAAAAGGGGGATATGTGAGACCCTGGCACCAAGAAAGACACTGTGTCTAAAGTGAAATTACACCAACACCATGGAGAACCAGAACACCGAGACACAATGGCCGACACAGCCATGCTAACCTGATTTCCAGTGTCAAATGCTCTCAATGGTTGGGGCCCCAAATATGACTCAAAACGAGTTCAGAAGGATTCCAGATCTAAAAAATGTATGTAAACCATGATAAGTTAAAGAGTATTTAATTGAACTGCATGTCAGTTGTATATGGCCTAGAGCACCATGGTTGGACCAACCACTCACCCCGGGCCAGGTGTCGGAGTTATTCCAGTGCTAAGCCTACAAGTGCCACATGTGCCATCGAAGTAGAAAAAAATTCAACTTGCACAGATCAAAATTCCATTGTTATCTGTGCAAAAGAGGGAGGGGGGAGAATAAATGTTTTTAAATTAATTATAGAGTCTGATGTTTAGCAGTCAATCATAATAGCTGTATTTAAACGGTTGTGTTAAAATAGAAACACATACAGTTTACAAAAACGAACAGGCTTTCCGTTTTGCGGCTGTTAAATTTTAAATTAAACGGAGGCTAGAAGAAATAACATTCGTACCGCATAGGCGTGGAAATTGAATTCAATTACTTACCACTACCGAACGCTGGACAGAGCCTAGCATACTGCAAAAGGATACTTCCGATTCGGATATAAGATTTGCGTGGCGAGTTATGTCGGCGGTACGTAGGCAAAAGCGAGAATCTCTCCGAAGTGGCTCTAGATCTCACGCAAATGTACTGATTGCGTGCAGGCGTGGGGGCGTGGTGTTGAACGGGTCTCCTTGACATGGCCATGTGATTACTACAGAAGACGATCACGTGGGTAAAGTCCTGTAGTAATTAAAGGCACCCGTCTTAATATGAGAAAACAAAAGGGAGGTGCACTGTGTGCTACGCCAAAGACCCTCTAAGTGGTGTTAGATTGTCTCACTATGCTAAACATTCCAATGTTTGAACCGCCAGGCAAAAGACGGTGCATTTACTAAATATGAATTGATTGGAGTTAGAATATAATCAAGTCAAAACAATATTTTAATTTTTGTACTACTTGAGCTGGCATGAAAATAAGTTAAAAGGTAATGGTGGGAAACCCAGGTGCAAGGTATTACATATGCTAAGTGCAATGAGATTACAAGTAAGGCAATTTGGGCATGATGTATTTGCCCAAACTAAGTTTTAAATTATTGCACTTATTTTATTAGTAAGGCTATAAATTAGCAATCCAAAAGTCCCACTTTACAAGTATTCCGGGTATTGGAACAGCTAACTGAAAACTAGTGCTTTTACTGAATGAAACCAAATTATAATTAGAACAAAGTTGGTCAAGAACTGAGTTAGCCATTGCGCTCATTGTTGTGACCTATCGTACTAGAAAAACCAATATAGATATTATGATGTGTACAAAAGCAATTGCTGCGTGATGTTGGAAACACATGCAGAAAAAGGCACACACACAGGAAGAAAAGGGGGGGGAGGGGAGTCAACATGAGTTGAACTCCCAAGGGTCCAACGTGTTTAGCCCCCTATCTAACGTTTTAAGGTTAAAAATCCACAATTGTTCTTTATATGTCAACTTGTTCCTGGTTTGAGCCGGTCCACTAGTGACAATTTTCTCAATGCAGAACCACATAAGATCTTCCACACTATGACCTGTCTCCACAAAGTGAAGAACCATGGGCGCATTAAGGTTCTGAGAGCGAATTTTTGAACGGTGTTCGTTAATGCGAACGTGGACCTCTCTTGAAGTTTTTCCTATATATAACCTGTTGCAAGGACACTGGATCGCATACACCACATTTTTGCTTTTGCAAGTGGTGAAAGTGCGTAAGTCCCATGTTTTTCCTTCCCCCACAAAGGTGGTCATTTTCCTTGAATATTTGCAAGCTGTACACGAAGTACAAGGGTAATGCCCTACTACTGGGTTTAAATTAATGTCTCTGATAAAGTGACATTTTGGTGGACATCGATTGGCACAAGTTAATTTTTGTCTCGAATTTTTTCCTTTCTTAAAGGCAAATAGTGGTTTTTGAAGTTTCATTGTAGTCGAATTCAGGATTCTCCAATTTTTCAATATGATACCTTTGATCGCATAACTATACTGGCAAAAGGTAGAAACACATACCAATTGCTCTGGGTCAGAAATCTTAGTCTGCGGGTTAAGGAGTACTTCACGGTTTGTATACCGTACTCGCTTCCTGGACTGTTTGACTAGTTTTTTGGGGTACCCTCGTTCAATAAGCCTAGTTTCCAAGTGCATGTTTGTTGAAGTTACCCATATTGGAGCAATTCCGCCGAAGCCGTAAGAACATTCCATATGGAAGATTCTGTAGTAGGCTTTTGGGATGTTGGCTGGAAAATTGCAATGTGGTGTTTCTTTCCGTTGGTTTCCTATATAGCTCCAATTGTATATGACCAGATTCATTATAGATAGAGAGGTCCAAAAATGAAATTCTCATGACAGAAAATTCAAAAGTGTAATGTAGATCATCATCTATCTGGTTGAGCCAATTCACAAATTGGAGAAGTGTGTCAGCATTACCTTCCCAGATTAGTAAGATATCATCTATGTATCTTCGGTATGGCTTAATCTGTTTGAAGAATGGATTGCTGTCGTGTAACACTTTATTTTCTTCAAATAAGGCCATAAAAATAATTGCCAAATTTGGGGCAAATGTACAGCCCATTGCAATGCCCTTACTTTGCAGAAAAAAAGTTTCTTTAAATTTAAAGAAGCTATTTGCTAGCACTAAGTCCGCAGCTTGACACAAAAATTGAGTTGGCACATTGTGTGGTAGAGGGCGTCTGTCCAACATAGTACGCAAACTATTAACCGCTTTATCCTGAGGGATATTGGTATAAAGTGCTTCTATGTCAAGAGTGACAAGAATTTGTTTATTGGGATCAAAAGCCATGCCTTCCAGCAAATTAATGACCTCTCTAGAATCCAATAAGAATGTTGGTGTTGTCATAGCCAAAGGCTTAATGAAAAAATCAATATATCTAGACAGGGGCTCTAAAATAGAGCCGCACCCTGATACAATGGGGCGTCCAGGTGGCTGGCTGGTATTTTTGTGAATTTTAGGGATTATGTAAAACAAAGGGATGCGTTCTTCCGAATAGTTAATAAATTCAAACTCTTTTTTCGAAAGGTAGCTATCCCACTGGGCTTTTTCACTAAGTGCCAGTATTTTGCCTTTATTGACGATGTAGGGTCGCTATTAATTTTCAAATAGTGGCCAGGAATGTCCAACAGTCTTTGTACTTCTTGATCATATAAATTGGCATCCCAAACAACAATACCCCCGCCTTTGTCGGCCGCTTTGATGACTATAGAAGGATCTTTTGACAAGGTATCTATGGCCTGAAATTCGGCCAAACTAAGATTTGGTCCACCGCTATTTCTAGGGAATTGAATAGATTTTTCAAGTGCTTTAAGTACAATTTTTTCAAATGTCAACACTTCCACTGGAACCTCTGATGTAGTGGGAGTGAAGGAAGAAGGTTTTGTCAACCCAGATAGGTTAGTCTCTATAGGACCATCTCTATCTGCAAAGTACGCTTTAAGTCTGACTTTTCTCAAAAAATCTTTCACCTCGCTAGTAAGAGTCATTGCACTAGGTGTCTGTGTGGGCACAAATGAGAGTCCCCGTTTAAGAATTGACAATTCAGGTTCTGTGAGTGTTCGTGATGATAAGTTGAACACGGGTAATGGTTCATCTACCATCGATACACCCGATTCCGTGTTTGAAATTCTCGGTGGGTCAACCCTTGTGGGGGGGCATTCTGCATTTGCATATTGCGGATTGCCCTGTGTGATCTATGACTGCCTGGCCAACTATCCCCACAACAACTGGCGACAAGGGTAACAACAGTCTGCGCGCCCCCACACACGCTAACACACCCCGCAAAAGAAGCCTGCAGCATGCTCGCAGCCCGAGGAGGGGAGCCCATGGCAGCCACCGCAGTGTGACAGTCAAGCGATTTGGCGTGATGCACCACAGATAAGGAAAAGGGAAACAAAGCACAGCAGCACCGCAGACGAATGTGCAGCTTCAAGAAAGGCAGGAGAGAGCAGCTGCTTATACACGCAGCGTGCATTGGACAGGCCAGGTTAGCTGGGGAACGCGGCCAAGCAAGCCACTGCATCAGGAGAGGAAGTGGGGGCAGCCGTACGTATGTGCAGCACACAGGTGACAGGCCAGAGAGACCACAGAAGAAATCTAAGGAAGGTGAACCAGGCGGTGCACAGTGTAGCGGCCATACAGTGACTGGGAGACGTGCCAGCCTGCTACAGAGGGAAAAGACCAATGCGAGGAGGGTGGAGGTGGGAAATCAACAAGGAGATTAGAAGAAAGGAAGTTAGCAAACACATTTTGAACTACAGTGCTAATAGGAAGGCAGCACTATGCTGGAGACAGCAGAGGCACAAATAAGGAAAACAGAGGGTGCAAATAGTAAGGCAAATTCCAGCAGAGGAATAGAGACAATGACCACAGTGTTCCACGGCCTGCGACCAGGAGACAAAAAACAAGAAACGGCCGGAAAAGGGACAGACACCCCATCAACACCCAGGCCCATAGTTGAAAATAGAAAGACATCATGCTGGACAACACACAGGTGACCGAGGACGAAGGAGCAGGGGCTGGAGCACCAGCAAACCTTACGGCAGGAACCACATCAGTAGCAGCATTCTTGAGACAGCCTAGCCCCTTCCTGCTACAACCACCTCATGATCAAGGACAAAGATGAGAAGACTGGATGGAAGAATTCAAAGACTTCATGAGGGCCATTGGATATCAGGGCTCACCCAACAAGGCCGACATATCTGCCAAACTAGCTGGAAAAGAAATTAAAGGCATCCTAAAAACCATGCCCACACAAGACAAGACCACATACACCCTGATGATAGCGGCTGTTAACAGAAAACTAGTCATCCTACCCATTAGGACTATGAACAGTATTCCTTTAATCAATGTGTGCAATTTCCTCATGAAACCATTGGGGAATTTGTCATACTCATTTTGATTTGACAAACTTCTCTGATGAAGAGGCAATTAGACTCAGAATAATAGAAGGGTGCACATCTGGAATCTTCAGGAAACACCTGCTGAGACTTAGCCAGAGTCTACGAGAGAGTAGACTTGCAATCCGCATCCATAGAGAACCCCAGGAAAGGTGACAGCGTTGCAGCAATACATACCATGCTGCCTACAAGCGCCAGAAACCAAGGGCCACCATTCAGACCGGGCCAAGAAACCCACACCAAAGACCCCAAGGAGAAAAACTGTGTTACTGATGCGCGTTTGAATACCCCCATGGAGGACAATGTCCAGCCATGGGACAGATGTGCATGAGGTGTGACCAGGAAAATCATTTCCAATTAATGTGCAGGTAAAATACCCCTGCACTTCCAAACTACAAGCCAACTATACCTCCCGGGACAATGAGACGACAAGAACAATCCAAAGGGTTCAACTACAAGATGCACCCAGATCAGTATGCCCAGATGATAAACCCTAAAAGAAACACAGCAACATTTCAACCTTAGACCGTAATGGTAATAGCAATGGAAGATCTAGCACAACCACCGCCACAATACCCAGAAGAATATGACTACTCACCAAACCCATTGGGATGCTACTCCCATCAGCCTGAGACCCTTACCACCAACTACGGAGCAGACCCTTATCTAAACCCACAATCCAGCTACATCCAGGACCTAAATGAAATCCCACCTACAGATCGTTAGGACAAGAGACAGCACCAGAGAAGGTACGGCCACCAAGATAGATACAGCAAGGAGTAGATGAGACTAATCAGTGAGGCAACGGACAACAGCGCAGCCCCGAAGGTCACTGTCCAAATAGGAGGACTGAACCATTAGTTCATCGTAGATACGGGGGTGACGGTAAACGGCATGAAAGAGACCCTGTACCAAACAATAAAAGATGTTTACCCGCTACGCCCATCCCAAGCTCAAATATTACAATGGGGTGCAGCACACCCACTCCAGTATACAGGACAGTTTCAATTCAACCTATATCACAAGGGCCAAAGAGTGCCCACAACCATCCACGTCATACAAAGTCCCTCGACAGTGCCATGCCTACTTATCTACCGCACCGCACGTGCACTCACTCTGATAGACATACATTATGACCACCCAGAGGTTATCCAGGGTCTTCCAATGGGGGCGCTTGAACTGAACACAATGTTGCACCAAGGGATGACCCTTGTCGTGATCAAAGCCTCACTCCCACCACTATTTGAAGGGGTGGGTATGCTCAAGGACTCAGTTACATCCCTCCACATCGACCCAAGAGTCACAGCAGTGACCCAACACCCGCGCCGGTTCAGCTTTCAACTGCAAGCACAAGTCGCACAGGAGCTGCAGCTCCTCTTAAACAATGACATTATCAAAAGAGTAAGCGGCCCAACCCCATGGGTTTCACCGTTAGTTATTGTCCCGAAAGAAAACAGCTGATTACATCTCTGCATCAACATGCACATACTAAATGCGGCCATCCAAAGAGAAAAACACCCAGGCCCAAATATAGAAGACATGATGGTCAGACTTAACCAAGCCACCCGATTCTCCAAATTGGACCTCAACCAGGGGTACCACCAGTTAGTTATTCACCCCGATTCTAGACCCATCACCACGTTTGCAACACATGAAAGACTCTTCAGCCATAAGCGGCTTAACTTTGTAATATCTTCCTCTGTGGAAATATTCCATGAGACTATTCGCAGATTAATAGCACCAGTATCCACTGCACTTAACTACAGTGACGACATACTGGTATTCGGCACGTCTCAAGGCCAACATGACCAAGCCCTAATGTGAGTGTGTGAGATCCTACAAACGGCTGGCCTCATCGTGAACAAGTCCAAATGCGACATCAATAAACACAGCCTGAGATTATTTGGGCACATATTCTTGGACCAAGGAATAACGGCAGACCCCCGAGAAGATGAGTGCAATAGTCGACCTGACTCCCACAACAGAAGTCGCTGAACTACGGTCATTCCTGGGTATGGCAGGCTACTGCACCCGCTACCTTCCTAATTCTGCTCAGACAGGTACTCAAAAAGACACCCGAGCACACTCCCAAGCTGAGAGAGAAAGCTTGGCAGCCATGTGGGCATGCGAGAAGTTTCACCACTTTGTCATCGGAAGAAAATTCACAATCAAAACAGACCACCAAGCGCTCATCTCCATCTTTGGTAAGCCGAAAACCAAAATTCCCCCACGCATTGAAAGATGGGGCATCAGGCTTTAAGAGTACAACTTCTGCATCACCCACAAACCAGGAGGTGACACAAAACAGGCAGATTACTTATCTCAGAACCCAGAGGGTCAAGGAGAAAACACAATGGAAAAAGAGGCGGAACACTACATCATGCATCTGCAAGAGAAAGCACTCACCATCACACTATTCGTTGACACAAGCAGAGCAGACCACACCGTCCAAGGAGCAATGCGACTCACCAACACGAACAGGTGGAAAAACTACTGAAAGGAACTATTTGAGAACGGGAGGTAGACAGAGGAGCTAGAAAAGATGGCCAAAATACAGCCACCACAGAACAAAGCGTTCTACTGCAAGGAAGTCGAATAGTAGTCCCCAAGTGCCTGAGGAAGACAATGGTGAATACAGCACACGAAGGAATCGCAACTACAAAAAAGATACTACGGAACCAAGTATGGTTCCCATATAATAATGCGGTAGTCGAGGACATATTAACAAACTGTCAAGCCTGTCAGAAAGAAGCAGCAAACGCACCCCCATGTCCTCTGAAGATTGTAACATTACCCGAAGGGCTCTGGCAATGAGTAGCTATGGACTTCTGCGGACCCCTAGAAGAAGGGGCCACCTACCCATAGCAATGGACGAATATTGAAGATTCCCAATAATAAAACAGGTGCCGTCCACAGCCTTTCACCACGTTGTGGGAGTATTAGACCGACTATTCAGCGAATGGGGAGTACCAAACGCTTTGAATACAGACACTGGGCCCCCATTACAAGGACAAGAATTTCAGAAGTTCGCAGCACACCTAGGATTTTAGCATCAAAGAATCACAGCGCTGTGGCCGCAAGCCAATGGGATGGTGGAGCGATTCATGTCCACCATCGAGAGGACCAGACAGAAGGCCCTTCTCAATCAAATATCCCTCCCCCAGATGGTGTGTCAAATGCTGAGAAGCTCCAGGAACACACGACACAAAGCCACTGGGAAGACAACAAAAGAGGTCATGATAAGGTACAAACCCTGAACACGCTTAATACGACTGGAGGACTACACTGCAGAGCAAGATGTGAAGATATGAGAACGAGACGCAGAGAAGAAAAGGAAAGCCAAGGAATGGGCAGGCCAATGAAGAGTGGCGAAGGATCCACAATTACCAATTAGAGGGCCTGTCCTGGTACGGCAAAGACAAGAAAGAAAGAAAGATTTGAGATATGACCCAGAGCCATTCCTCGTGACCATAGTCACATTTTCGATGGTTACCGTGACAGGAGATGGACGCAAAATTACTCGGAACGCCTCATTCTTCCACCGATTCCACATGTCCGAACCTGAAGCCTCCGAGCCAACACAAGGAGAGGAAGAACAGAAGAGCAGGGAAGACTAGCCGGACGAGGGTCGACAAGAAGCAGAAGAAAGACCAGGCGAGATTCGCAAATCATCTGGAAGACTGCACCGAATAGTGAAGAGGCCATCACGGCTAATTGAGCAAATGTGAGCCTGAGAACTCACTTGATAAGGAAGGGGGAGGTGCTGCAGAGAGGGAAACAGTCAAGCCCCTTTAAGGGCGAAACCTGTGACCAGTGGAGGGCACGGGAGCAGGGAGGAAACGGAGGGACAAGGGAAGGGAAGTTAGTTATGTGAATGGTGTAATAAAGGGATGCAGTGCATATCCCTGGCTGCGTGTGATCTGTGGCTGCCTGGCCAACTATCCCCAGAACACCAAGGAACTGATACTAAAACACTATTGCACAAGGCACAGGGCTTACCAGTAGGTGTGTTGTTTATGTTAATATCAAAGGAATTGAGATGAGTAATGCATGACCCAATTGTTGGTGTAGCGATAGGAAAGTTGCAAGATTCCCCAGCCAGGGTTGAGAAAGAAGTTAATGTTGTCAGTGCACAGGCACCTGCAGTGAGTGCCATTGGCATGGGCTGGCTGTTGAAGTGTAATAGGCGCGGTCATTACGCATGTGTTGCAAGGTTGCTGAAAAGAGTGTCTCATTGGTTAAGAAAAATTCCATCAACTTCTGTCCTTCAGGAAAGGCAGAAAAGTATGGCTGCGTCATACTTAATGTGAAGGTTGCGAGTACAATGCGCACTTAGCACACATGTTTCAAACGCCTTTATTATCAGGATGATAGGTTGGAGAATTGCCTGGTCAGTAGAAGGGACAAACACAAATGGGAGTTCAGTGGTTATATCGATAGGAAGGTAGGACGAATTAATCTCTATGAGGGATTAGTTTTAAAGGACCTACCATACTGAGTCCAGTCACTATTCTAAGTATCAAAGCCCTGAGTGGTGCTAGGACGGTGTTCACCAAGTAACTCAGAGTCTTAGAGAGTTGAAAGTGCTCAAGACACTTCTTTGTATTTGCTTAGCTTGTGTCCTGGCATGATCTTTCCCTTTGCCTTCTGGAAGGAGTAGTGACCTGGCAACTGATATTGCACCTCTGTAGCCCTAAGCTTTTCTATTTGTTTGGGCCAGGAATTCTCCCCTACCCCCCGGCTCCCACCAGCTGGGTCCTTTTGGGTAGGATCGTGTCCCCTTATTTATGTTCCCTATCAGTTGAAAGCTTTTGAGTTTAACGCTTGGGTTTGCAGCTGCCACTAATACTGCTCCCTATGATGGATTGTTGGGGTAGGAAATGTACCACACTTAGATGGATTGTTGGGGTAGGAAATGTACCACACTTAGATGGAGTTTTGGGGGTAGGAAATCTACCACACTTATATGGATTGTTTGGGGTTGGAAATGTATCAAGCTTAGATGGATTGTTGGGGGTAGGAAATGTATCACACTTATGTAGCAGGGTGATCTTCCATTTCACCTTATTGGGACAGGTGTAGGCGGGCACACAATATACAGCTTAACCCTTCACTTATAGCTTGGCCCACATCTTACCTGTCACCAAACCCCACTCTCCTGGGTTCAAGATTACCCTGGTGTACCTCGCTAGGTATATGGTATGGGTGGGAAAGATCAAGAGGTTAGTGCAGGTGGGTTCCCCAAATACCCCTAAGGAGAAAACACAAGGTTAGAGTAACTGGAGCACAAAAGGAGAGGCGGACAAAAGGAATGCTGGTGTACGGTTCTTTTTAGTTGTTAAAAGCTTACTTATATACTTTTCAGGTACACCAGTAGGGTTTTGTCTGTTTTTTTTACAAAAACAGGCAGAACACAAGACACTATATACAACTTAAGTTATTCCTAACAGCTGCGTTACTAACAAAATAAAACACAAAAATATAAAAAGATTCCTTTAAAAATATAAGTGTCTTCAAAAATATTTATAAAGTCTATACAGTACACTGTTAAAAACTATTTATAAAGACCTTACTTGTAAGACAACCTGGCCAGGGTTGTCTGAAGGCCTTGCTCCTGCTCATGGGTTCTTTTTTCCCCCGTTTGATCTTCAGTGGAGGCTCTTGTAGCAGTAGGCGGCAGGCAGCGGCAACAGCAACAGTGCGTGGGCCCCAAAGTCTTTATATATGGGCTGGTCTACATATTTTAGATGCAGCCTAGCACTCAGAGGCAACATAGGGGGGCCCCACACTACTCACTCCACCTGGTCCACGTCGGCCAGGTTTGGCCAAGGGAGTGCTGGTGGGCCACCTAAAGGGTGATAGCCCTTCATTTACATTGAGCCCCCTGGAGGGCTAGAAACACATTTTGGGCACTCTGCAGGTATGGGGAGTGCCGTAAAACATTGACCCGGGCCCAGAGACGGTGGATGTGCCACCTGCGGGGTGGCCAAGATGCTGATCAGGCACTCCCCTGAATGTCAGGGGAGTGCCTTCCTTGAGGCTGAGGCACAGGCTGCAGCAGTCACCGGCGTGGAGTGGAGCGCTTTTAACCAGGGTTTCTCCAACTGTCACCAGAGATCCGCTGTGACTGTTGTTTTTCCCCATTTTAGAGTAAGGGGACCCTCGTGTGCCCATGTACGAAGGTCCCTTACTCCAACTTTTTCTGGGTCCCCAGCATGGCTCGCGTTTGGGATACAATTTTCTTTTTTTATCTTGGGATCTATCCATCGGGGAAAACCTGGCATTGAAATCCTTATCATCTAATAAGGACATTGTTATCAAACTTGCAGATAAGGGTGGTGGCATTGTGATCCTAGGCAGAAATCGCCACATTACCATGATACAGGCATTGATCGACTATGCAAACCACTACACCAAAATATCAATTGATCCAATAGATAACCTTATGATTAGACTTCAAGCTCTTTGCAACACTGCAATCAAATAAGGTTTCCTGACTGCAGAGGAGGCTAGATTTCTGACTCCAGAGGATTGACACTCACCAACCCTTTATGCCTCACCTAAAATCCACAAAGACTCCCTCAATCCACCAGGGCGACCAATAATAGTGGAACAACACAGTGGAACAAAGACTTAACAGCCATCCAGGGCCACATCTTATTCCCACTAATTATGTTCTGGAACTAATTCAAATTACTTTGTGTCACAACTTTTTTGAGTTTTCAGATCAACTGTATTCTCAGCAACATGGCACTGCCATGAGTGCAGCGCTTGCTCCCATCCTCGCCAACTTATACATGGCCAAATTTGAAGATTGTTTTATTTTTCATAACAACCCTTTCCCCATGCATATACAAAGTTGGAGGCGGTATATAGATGACAATTCTTTCATCTGGCAGGAGAGCAAAGAGATGTTGGATGCATTTCTGGTTTGGTTGAATCAATGCAACCCTAATTTAAGCTGCACAAGTCAGAGCGACCGACAGTCGCTGCCGTTTTTAGATCTATTTATTTGTCATCAGGCGGGGTCTTTATATACAACTTTACATCATCAAGAAACAGACTGCAACAACTTGCTATTATTTTCCAGCCAACATCCCAGAGCCTTATTTGAAAATGTACTGTATGGCCAACATTTGTGTATTAGACCTAACTGCAGATCGGTGCAGGATTATAAACATCACGCATCCACCCTCGGGGAAAAACTGTTAGAGATTACCCACGCAAAATTATTTTGAGATCGGCTAAAAGAGAGAGGTTCACCGACAGGGACACATTATTGGTTCCTTAGAACAGACAGAAAAAATAGTATCACATAGTGTTCGTCACAACTTTTCCCAAGCATACCACCTCAATCAAAAAGCTTATTTGCAAATATTGGAACCTGGTAGTGTGAGAAACCTGAAGGTGTCTCACATGCTAGTCCCTGGGGATCTGACATCCAGGTGACCAGGACACAGCCATTGCTTTTGGATCCAGTTCCTGGAGGTGGACCAGTGCTGGAGGATCACCTGGTGTCCTCGGGCAGTGAACGTGGGACACCGGAGGGTGAAACGCGGTAACCCCTTCCCAATAACAGTGTTTCCCTATCCTACCAGGTAAGATATTTACAAACTCAACCCCTCCCCCTTTCCTGGCACAAACACCTTGTCACAGACAGTTCACCGTGAGCGACAACGGATTAAAGCCAAACCCGTATACCAGACATGTCGCAACACCATGGACAGGCAAGGTCAGGCAATTACAGATTATTACACACACCTGACTACCATCACACTTCCCCACACGGATAAAAGGCAGAGCAAAAAAGCACACACTGAGCGAGGCAAACCACATGAGGAAGCAAAAGTTCCAAGATGGCAGTTTAATATAAGGAGAAAGACAGCGAGACCAGAGAGTCGTAAGGAGGGAAGTACATGTGACCACTAAAGACCATTACTTTCGTGAGCCTTGGAAAGTAAGAAATCGAAGACCAGGAGCTAAGACTGATCAAACCTGCACAGTGTGTTGGAGGTACCCGGGGCTCTCCTCCATCGATAACTAAGGCAGGAGGAGTGATTGCCGCCATGGTGCTGTCCTTGGCTACTACAACAAAGCGGCGTCAGAAAAGACAGCACAGCCAGTGAGTCAGAGAGACTGATACCAAACCAGCTTGCGTTTTGAACCAAAGTTGCAAGTGGCAACATTGTATAAAGAGAACAGTGTGAGGTGTTTGCAAAGAGCGACACAGATATAAGGAACCAAAGAAGTAATTGAACTTTGTGATTGAACTTTGGGAGGCAACTCAAGATACCCTATGCAGAGTGGTCTGGCGCCATGTGGGCGCTCATTCGAAGGTCTCTGTTAGGTATCCAACTGATGCTGAGTGTGAGAAAAAGGAATATTGATATCGAAGTGGTCATGCAACAGGTATTGCTAAATTCCATGCACATTCGAAAGTCTTTGATAATTTAAAGTACATCGAGTTGGTCTGAGCCTGGCTGAGGGAGAATAATTGACCAAAAGAAAGGGATCTGAGCCCGGCTCAGGGGGATCCGGGCATGGATTGTGAGTCACCCGAGAATTAATTATGTGACCATAGTTTGCAAAAGGATCTGAGCCCGGAAGAAGGGGGTCCAACATTGAACTTTTTGTTTTGAAAATGATCTGAGCCCAGCTGAGGGGGATCCAGGGTGAACACCCAAATTGAGTGCTGGAAAAGGAAAATAACATTTTGGGGTTGTTTTTGTATACCAGGCCCTGTGAGTTAAGAGACTTGCAAGAAGTAAAGAGGCTGGGACACAGAAGGTCTTGTACTGTGAAAATGGAACTGTCTCCTCGTGCCTCAAGAACCAAATAGATTACCTCAGAGACGCAGGAAAGCCAGCTCTCCTACTACTCCTTGACCTTTCTGCGGCTTTCGCCCTGGTCGACCATGACACCCTCTGCCACCACCTCTCAACAGCGGGCAACTTTTCATCAGACGCCACTGCATGGATCGCATCCTTACTCAGGGGCAGAGAAATGAAAGTCTTTTCAGACAAAGCCTGCGCCCAAACGCATCTAATTAAGTGTGAGGTCCCACAAGGGTCTTGCATATCTCCTACACTGTGCAACCTATTCACAAGGTCACTATTCAAATATCTCGATTCGATAGGCATCACATACACCAACCATGCAGACGATATGCAGGTCCTCATCCCTCTTACAGGCAATTACGAGGCCGACCAAACTCCATCTACACCACCATCCAAACTTGGATGGCTGAAAACTGGCTCTGCCTCAACAGTGAAAAGACAGACCTACTCATCATCGGATCTCCGGTCACAATAAAAAAAATGGGATCCCAATATTACTCCTCCCTCATTGACAACTCCCGCATCTCGGTTTCCAAGTCAGTCAAAACTCTGGGGGTATACCGGGACTCAAACCTCACCATGAATAGACAGGTGAATGCAATCTCTTCAGAAGCTGCCTACCACTCGAAACTTATCACTGCTGCAAGGCCCTTCCTATCGCAGCAAAACTCCCTCACCATCACCAGAGCAATCAGAGGTTCCCACCTAGACTATTGCAACGCACTCCTACTAGGCACCTCAGCAAAAAACATCAAAAAACTTCAAACGGTGCAGAACAATGCCCTCAGAGCAGCCACCAGGGGTCTCTAAAAGAGACCACATCTCGGCCACCAGGAAATCCGTCCACTGGCTACCCGTCAAGGAACGGATCCTTTTCAAGTCACTGACACTTACCCACAAATGTCGCCACGACACAGCACCTCGCTACCTTGCGCAAAGATTCTCTGTGCCCCCCTCAAACAGACCCATCAGATACAGCCACACCAACCGACTAACCATTCCTAAAAGCATGAGGACCAGAGCAGGTGGCGCTAGCTTCCCAGTTCTTGCAGCTACCAACTGGAACCTGTTACCCCCTCTATAAGAGGCATCGAGTCCCACTTGGTCTTCAGAAAAGCAATAAAAACCATATTGTTCGTGCAAACCCCACTCTGGACCTGGTACCATATGTATGTACTTCTCATATGCCCGTGCTCATCTTGCCAACTGTATAGCTAATGTAAGGCAACCATCCATGTACGGGCTAATGTAAGGCACTCATCCATTGTAACCTTGTACTGACTATTGTAACCCTGAACCAACTTCACCCCTGTAACTAAGACACTTCCTTGAAACAGCGCCCCGATGCTGCCGGGCTGCTAGGCGCTTTACAAATGCAAAAATAAATAAAATAAAAAATAAAAAAATTGCTCAAGTGGCTGACTTGCTCTGTGCTGAAAACATGGGGAAGGGAGGCCAATGGGCCGAGCGTCTTGACGTATTATTTTGTGAACACTTCTTTCATGAACATTACCCCACATTATTTGTAAGTTAGTGGTAAAGATTGGCAATAGTTTACCTCACCTGTTTATTTGGTTCAGAACAGTTTACAGGCAGCAAGGACTCAGGGACAATGTCCTGTCATGGGGCATTTTCCATGCGGCACATGCAGTGTATGTCAATTCAACCTTAAAACTTTGGTGAAGTTTTTGAATGGCAGCTCTGGAATTTTACCAACTGCCAATCCAAGAACGTTATATACACTATTAAGTGTCAGTGTGATTTGCTCTACTTTGGGATGACTAGCAGAAAAGTGGGGATCTGCATCACGGAACATAGATCTCGGATACGGAATGAAACACGCACCGCACCTCTAGTACAACACTACTTAGGGAAGCATCATCCAGTAGATGACATTAGGTGGGCGGTCATTGATCAATTGAAGGGAAACAAATAATTTTGCTCTGATGAATAGGTTATTGAAATTAGAGCAACGCTGGATATTGAGTTTAGGCACACGTGTACAGGGCCTGAATGATGGGCTACACTGGTCTGTTTTGCTCACTTAATTTAAGCCAGCGGCAAGGACTTGCAGCACCCCTACTATGATTTGCATATTGTAGAAAGGAGACTTCACCTTTGACATGTCATCAGAGGAACACAAAATCGGCAGTGCGCAATGTTGCCCTGCCGTGCCCTTGGGTCTGCCTTGGACCTATTACGCATGCTATCTTACTCACATAGGCAGGCAGAAAATGTTCCCATGCCATTGGGATTCAAGGAATATGTGCATGCATGAGACCCATCCATTGGTATGCAGTCCTCCACGATGGTCACAGCATATTCCAGCCGGGCCCAGCCTTAAGTGCATTCTATGCTTTGGTAATGCATGCAAAGACAGGCATTCAGACAGCGACGAGTGTAACAGGTCCCAGTTGTTTTCATAGAGTAAAAAAGGAGGGGTAGTCTTTGTGGCGGAAGGAAGTGCGTCTCCTCTGGGGAAGCTGGTATTTAGACCGGGTTTCAAAACGAATGCATGTTTTCCGCTGCTATATCAGTCATGCATTGGGGGTCCTGCCCCACATTTTGTGGTGGCCCTCTCCCCCCCACCCCAAATGGCTGGGGGGGACACCTCATGCAGCCCTCCCTGAGCCTCCTAGGAAGGGCTGCATGATGTGCCCCCCCCTCCGTTCGGGGTGGGTGAGGAGAGGGCCACCACAAATGGTGGGATAGGCCCACCAATAGATGGGGCAGTAGGGTTTGGGCACCCTGGGGGCAGATAGGCACACTAATGTGGCCATCTGCGCCAAGCGAAGTTGGGTAAACAAAGAAAATAATACAAAATCGTAGGCTGCTTTTTAGGGGGGGCCAGAGCGAAATGTCTGAGAATTGTCTTCATTTCCAGCCAATTTCAGAGACATTTCCCTGTGTCCACTCACCAAAACACGTCGCCAACAACAGATGTCATACCTTCTCACGTTCCCACAGATGTCCCGACGAAAAAGATATCTCACATGTGTGGGTGCACCTACCGGGGGCGCAAAAGGAAAAGGGTAACCCGCTGGGAACCCCAAGCCTTTTGCCACATCCCATTCTGTTCATGGTGCAACCTACAGATTTGGGCCTAGGGTGTCGAAGCCAGCAAGGAAAACAGGGAACCCCATGCATTTCCCAAAAGAGGACACCCGTGGGAATGCGCAGTGGTCTGACTTGCGCGAAGCGGGCCAGAATTTATTACCCAGAACCCCAGACAAAGTGAACATTGTGTTTTTTCCCCACCAAATATCACACTTTGTCGGGGATTGTGGCTAATAAAAACTGGGGCAATTTGCGCAAGGCAGACCTCTGTGGATTCCCACGGGTGTCCTCTTTTGGGAAATGCATGGGGTTCCCTGTTTCCATTGCTGGCTTCGACACCCTAGGCCGAAATCTGTAGGTTGCCCACATGAATAAAATGGGCAGTGGTGAAAGGCTTGGGGTTCCCAGTGGGTTACCCTTTTCCTTTTGCACCCCCGGTAGGTGCACCCACACATGTGAGGTACTGTTTTCATCGGGACACGTGTGGGGACGCGGGAAGGTAGGCCATGTGTTGTTGGCGGTGTGTTTAGGTGGGTGGCCAGAGCGAAATGTCTGAGAATTGTCTTCATTTCCAGCCAATTTCAGAGACATTTCCCTGTGTCCGCTCACCGAAACACGTTGCCAACAACAGATGTCATACCTTCTCGCATTCCCACACGTGTCCCGACGAAAAAGCTACCTCACATGTGTGGGTGCACCTACCGGGGGCGCAAAAGGAAAAGGGTAACCCGCTGGTAACCCCAAGCCTTTCGCCACAGCACAATTTGTTCATGTGGACAACCTACAGATTTGGGCTTAGGGTGTCGAAGCCAGCAAGGAAAACAGGGAACCCATGCATTTCCCAAAAGAGGACACCCGTGGGAATGTCCAGAGGTCTGACTTGCGCGAAGCAAGCCAGAATGTATTACCCAGAATCCCAGACAAAGTGAACATTGTGTTTTTTCCCCACCAAATATCACACTTTGTCGAATATTGTGGCTAATAAAAACTAGGGCAATTTGCGCAAGGCAGACCTCTGTGGATACCCACGGGTGTCCTCTTTTGGGACATGCATTGGGTTCCCTGTTTTCCTTGCTGGCTTTGACACCCTAGGCCCAAATCTGTAGGTTGCCCACATGAACAAAATGGGCAGTGGCAAAAGGCTTGGAGTTACCAGTGGGTTACCCTTTTCCTTTTGCGCCCCCGGTAGGTGCACCCACACATATGAGGTACCGTTTTCATCGGGACACATGTGGGGACGTGGGACGGTAGGCCACGTGTTCTTGGCGGTGTGTTTCGTGGGTGGCCAGAGCGAAATGTCTGAGAATTGTCTGCATTTCCAGCCAATTTCAGAGACATTTCCCTGTGTCCACTCACCGAAACACGTCGCCAACAACAGATGTCATATCTTCACGTGTTCCCACAGGTGTCCCGACGAAAAAGGTACCTCACATGTGTGGGTGCACCTACCGGGGGCGCAAAAGGAAAAGGGTAACCCACTGGTAACCCCAAGCCTTTCGCCACAGCACAATTTGTTCATGTGGGCAACCTACAGATTTGGGCCTATGGTGTCGAAGCCAGCAAGGAAAACAGGGAACCCCATGCATTTCCCAATAGAGGACACCCGTGGGAATGCGCAGAGGTCCCAACAAAAACGGTACCTCACATGTTTGGGTTCACCAATCTAGCTGCAAAGGGAAAAGGCTAACCCACTGATAACCACAAAAGGGTTTGGGGAGATAACCTACAGATTTGGGCATAGGGTGTCCAAGCCACCAAGGAAAACTGGGAACCCCATGCATTTCTGAAAAGAGGGCACCAGTAGGAATCCACAGAGGTCCAACTTGCTTGAAGCGGACCAGAATGTTTTACCCAGAACCCCCGACAAAGTGAAAAATGTGGGTTTTTTCGGCACATTTCGGACTTTGCCGGGGCTTCTGGGTAATAAATTCTGGGCCGATGTGCACAAATCATACCTCTGCGGATTCCCACTGGTGTCCTCTTTTTGGAAATGCATGGGGTTCACTGTTTTCCTTGTTGGCTTGGACACCCGAGGCCGATATCTGTATGGTGTGCCGGTCGGCAGAGAGTCTGAAATTCCGGTCTGAAAACAGACTTGGGGTTACTTGTGTTTTAGGCTTTCCCTTGGCGCTCAAGTAGGTGCACCCACACATGTGAGGTACCGTTTTCATCGGGACACCTGTGGGAACGCGGGACGGTAAACCATGTGTTTTTGGGGGTGTGTTTCGATGGGTGAGCCGAGCGAAATGTGCGGAAAATGCGTTTTTTCCCCCACATTTTGGACTTTGCAGGGGTGTCTGGGTAATACATTCTGGGGCGATTTGTGCAAATCATACCTCTGCGGATTCCCACTGGTGTCCTCTTTTAGGAAATGCATGGGGTTCCCTGTTTTCCTTGGTGGCTTGGACACCCGAGGCCCATATCTGTATGGTGTGCCGGTCGGCAGAGAGTCTGAAATTCCGGTCTGAAAACAGACTTGGGGTTACTTGTGTTTTAGTCTTTCCCCTTGGCGCCCAGGTAGGTGCACCCACACATGTGAGGTACCGTTTTCATCGGGACACCTGTGGGAACACAGGATGATAGGCCATGTTTCGTTGGAGTCGTGTTTCGATGGGTGTGCCGAGCAAAGTGTGCGGAAAATGCATTCTTTTCTCACATTTCAGACTTTGCAGGGGTGTCTGGGTACTAAATTCTGGGGCGATTTGCCCAAATCGTACCTCTGCGGATTCCCACGGGTGTCCTCTTTTCGGAAATGCATGGGGTTCCCTGTTTTCCTTGGTGGCCTGGACACCCAAGGCCCATATCTGTATGGTGTGCCGGTCGGCAGAGAGTCTGAAATTCCGGTCTGAAAACAGACTTGGGCTTACGTGTGTTTTAGGCTTTCCCCTTGGCGCCCAGGTAGGTGCACCCACACATGTGAGGTACCATTTTCCTCGGGACACTTGTGGGAACGCGGAACGGTAGGCCATGTGTTGTTGGGGGCGTGTTTCAATGGGAGAGCCGAGCGAAATGTGCGAAAAATGCTTTTTTTCCCCCAAATTTTCAGACTTTGCAGGGGTGTCTGGGTAATAGATTCTGGGGCGATTTGCGCAAATCATATCTCTGCGGATTCCCACGGGTGTCCTCTTTACGGAAATGCATGGGGTTCCCTGTTTTCCTTGGTGGCTTGGACACCCGAGGCCCATATCTGTATGGTGTGCCGGTCGACAGAGAGTCTGAAATTCTAGTCTGAAAACAGAATTGGGGTTACTTGTGTTTTAAGCTTTCCCCTTGGCGCTCAAGTAGGTGCACCCACACATGTGAGGTACCGTTTTCATCGGGACACCTGTGGGAACGCAGGACGGTAAACCATGTGTTTTTGGGGGTGTGTTTCGATGGGTGAGCCAAGCAAAATGTGTGGAAAATGCGTTTTTTTTCCCCACATTTTGGACTTTGCAGGGGTGTCTGGGTAATAAATTCTGGGGCGATTTGCGCAAATCATACCTCTGCGGATTCCCACCGGTGTCCTCTTTTCGGAAATGCATGGTGTTCCCTGTTTTCTTTGGTGGCTTGGACACCCGAGGCCCATATCTGTATGGTGTGCCGGTCGGCAGAGAGTCTGAAATTACGGTCTGAAAACAGACTTGGGGTTACCTGTGTTTTAGGCTTTCTCCTTGGCGCCCAGGTAGGTGCACCCACACATGTGAGGTACTGTTTTCATTGGGACACCTGTGGGAATGGGGGACAGTAGGCCATGTGTTGTTGGGGGCGTGTTTCGATGGGTGAGCCGAGCGAAATGTGCGGAAAATGTGTTTTTTTCCCCACATTTTGGACTTTGCAGGGGTGTCTGGGTAATACATTCTGGGGCGATTTGTGCAAATCATACCTCTGCGGATTCCCACTGGTGTCCTCTTTTCGGAAATGCATGGGGTTCCCTGTTTTCCTTGGTGGCTTGGACACCCGAGGCCCATATCTGTATGGTGTGCCGGTCGGCAGAGAGTCTGAAATTCCGGTCTGAAAACAGACTTGGGGTTACTTGTGTTTTAGGCTTTCCCCTTGGCGCCCAGGTAGGTGCACCCACACATGTGAGGTACCGTTTTCATTGAGACACCTGTGGGAACGCGGGACAGTAGGCCATGTGTTGTTGGGGGTATGGTTCGCTGGGTGAGCCGAGCGAAATGTGTGGAAAATTTGTTTTTTCCCCACATTTCGGACTTTGCGGGGGTGTCTGTGTACTAAATTCTGGGGCGATTTGCCCAAATCGTACCTCTGCGGATTCCTACGGGTGTCCTCTTTTTGGAAATGCATGGCGTTCCCTGTTTTCCTTGGTGGCTTGGACACCCGAGGCCCATATCTGTATGGTGTGCCGGTCGGCAGTGTCACACACCGCTGTCCCTGGCGATTGTGGAAACGCTGGCGATGGAGCGGCCATTAACCTTGCCGTTACGCATTACGTTCTTGTCCGCAGCGGTCTAGTCTTCAGACCGACGAGTTCCTTTTAGCCGGCTCCAACCCGGAAGCAGATGCGTTGCAACCTTCCGCGTCAGGCTTTCGGGTTGAGACGCTGTAGGTCTTTCCTCCGCGGCGCCCTGCCGCTCTTTTCTTTCTCCTTTCTACGAGATTGCACTCTCTTGGCGTACCTTGCTATCTATGGTAGCGCTTCCTGGTTTTCCCTTTACCTCGACTGTCTTTTCACACTCCTCCGAGCAGTCAGTCCTTTTCCGGTTATCCTGCTGGTCTGCATTTAGTTTCTTGTGTCAGCTAACCGGCTACCTGGTTCCGCTACGAGGGGTTTTTTATGCCCGCTGGCTTTTTCCCCTAAACCGGTCTGCCCCGGTACGGGGGCCCCCTTGGCCCCGAGTTAGAGGGGCAGGGTGGCTTCCTCTCGAGGCAGACCACATCGACTATCCAGGGAAGAAGCATTGAGAATCCGGAGATTCGGAGTTGCGTCAGACCAGGATACTACAGGTGAGGAGAAGGGCACGAGGGGTACTCAGGAAGGTGGAGTGGAATTGACGGAAATCAAGAGTGAGCTTGACAGTTTGCAACGCCAGGATAAAAGGATGGCCACTTCAGAACAAATACAGGAATTAGTGGCTGCTGTCCAGGCCCTGAATGTGGAACTCCAGAATGTGAAAGCGGATAATGCCGTATTGAGACAGATGGTCTCTACTAGGGATACAAGGGATTCTGACTTACCTCCCATGGCTTTATCCACTGGCAAGTACGATGGTACTCCGAAACGACTAAAGGAATTTTTGGATGCTTGTACCATTTACTTCACCTTTAGACCTCTGTTGTTCCAGAATGATCATACCAAGGTGGGATTTATGGTATCCAACTTAACGGGGAATGCATTAGCCTGGGCTGCCCCGTTGGTGACTAACAATAACCCCGTCATAAGAGATTATGAGGGGTTTCTGTCCTTATTGCGCCAGGCTTTCGAGCAACCAGAGATTACCCATGTTGCTGCGGAAGAACTCCTGGATGTTAACCAAGGTTCTAGAGATATACAGACTTATATATCCACATTTAAACGTTTGGCTACAGAAGCTGGATGGCCAGAACGGGCTCAATACACCATATTTCGTCGAGGTTTGAAGGACGAATTAAAGGACGAACTGGCAAGGATAGCTCGCCCCACCACCCTGTCTGATTTGTTCTCCATTGTTACTCAAATTGACTATCGCCTTAGTGAACGCAAGGCGGAGAGAAAGAAGCAAAGAGCCCCGGCCTCGTTTCTACCGAGTACCCACTCATTGCCCTCCCTACCTGACTCCGAGAACAAGGAAGAACCAATGCAAGTGGGGTCTGCTAGATCTTCCTTGACTCCTGAAGAAAGAAGACGTCGGAGGAATGCTGGCCTTTGTATGTATTGTGCATCAGGCACTCATTTACTACGAAACTGTCCAGAAGTTCCACCTAAGCGGTCGGGAAACGATCAACCTCGGAACTAAAGGGGACGAGTATCCGAGGACAGAGTGCTAGTCCCTATGTCACTGTAACGGTAGCCTCACAAGCCGTCTCGATGGACTCTCGTCTCATGGCAGTTCCCATCCAGTTGGAGACTCCTACAGAGGTTCTTACAACCATGGCTCTGGTAGATTGTGGTGCCGCAGGCATATTCATGGATACCATGTGGGCTCACCAACAAGGCCTCCCTCTGTTACAACGAAAGGAATGTCAGAAAGTAGAGGGAGTTGACGGTTCACCACTCTCGTCAGGACCGATTACCCATTCCACGGAAACCATGAAGGTCCAGGTGTTCCAGCATTCGGAAGAATTACAATTTGATTTGATACGAGCTGCACATTTCCCTGTGATCCTGGGGATTCCTTGGTTGAGGAGGCATAACCCGCACATCGATTGGGCACAAAACACCTTGGCTTTTTCCTCCCCATACTGCAAACAGTATTGTTTATCCCCTGCTTCAGAGGAAATGGTGCAAGTCCTTACTCCACAAAAGGAAGGAGTACATGAGATCAGTAGGGTGCCTCCGGAATTGGCAGAATTCAAGGAAGTCTTCAAGGATGATCCAATCCTGGATCTACCTCCACATAGGCCGGAGGATTGCGCTATTGAGTTGGTGCCCGATGCCCTGGTGCCGTTCAGCCGCATGTTTTCTCTGTCTCTACTAGAAAAAAGGGCGCTTCGCAGATATTTGGACTCTCATTTGACCAATGGCCTCATTCGTCCTTCCAAATCACCGGCTGGAGCTTCGCTGTTCTTCATACCTAAGAGGGATTCTACTGAGTTAAGGCCCTGCATTGACTATAGAGGGCTAAATAAGGTTACAGTTCGGGACCGATACCCCATGCCTCTTATAACAGATATAGTGGAAGCGGTCCAGGGTGCTACTATCTTCTCTAAGCTGGACCTCCGGAGTGCATATCACCTTCTACGTATAAAGGATGGAGACGAATGGAAGACCGCATTTCGTACTCCGTTTGGTCTCTTTGAGTACCGAGTGATGCCTTTTGGCTTGGTTAACGCTCCTGCCATATTCCAGCGCTTTATGGATCGTCTTTTCTCTGACCTGCTATACCTCAGTGTCATAGTATACTTGGATGACATTCTGGTTTTCTCAAAATCCCCATCTGAACATATGATACATCTCCAGACGGTTTTGCATCGCTTGCAATTACAACATCTATTAGTTAAACCAGAGAAGTGTGTCTTCAAGAAGTCATCCGTTCCGTATTTGGGATACATTCTTTCCCCTGATGGTATCATTATGGATCCAAGGAAGGTATCTGCCATCTTGGACTGGCCCATCCCCACCTCGGTGAAAGAGGTCCAACGGTTTCTGGGCCTGGCCAATTTCTACAGAAAATTCATCAGTCATTTTTCACTGATTGTGTTACCAATAACCTCATTACTTAAGAAGGACGCTAAACCGTTTTTCTGGTCAGAATCAGCGGATCAAGCTTTTGTTGACCTCAAGAAGAGATTCTGTTCTGCACCCATCCTGACTCAACCGGATCAAACCCAACCTTTTATGGTAGAGGCTGACGCCTCTGCAAGCGCTTTGGGTGCTGTACTACTCCAGCAGAAGGACGGGAAGGAACATCCTGTAGCATATCTTTCGAAGACTCTTTCCTCCAGCCAACTGAACTATTCAGTGATAGAAAAAGAACTTTTGGCTCTCAAGGTGGCCTGCGAGGAGTGGAGACACCTGTTGCAAGGCGGAAGGCATCCGTTTACGTTACGCACAGACCATAAGAACCTGAAGATTCTCCGTAACATGGAATGTGTCAATTCAAGGCAAGCCCGCTGGGCACATTTCTTTAGTCAGTATGACTTTATCATCACGTACATTCCTGGCACCCAAAACAGCTTGGCGGATGCTCTGTCTAGAAGCCGGTCTGCGGACAATCATTCCCCCTCAGTTAGCCAACCAATGTTTCCTCGAAACAAGATTGTGGGAATGGTTTCGGCATTTCTGCAGGAGATAAGATCGGTAACCAAACCCGATTTGGCAATCACGGTTCCCGGTGACTTGCAATCCAAGATCCATTGGTCTGAAGGACTTCTATTGGTAGGACAACGTTTGTACGTTCCCTCTAGGTCCTTACAATCTAAAGTCCTAGAATGGGGTCATAATCATGTTACTGCTGGACACAGGGGAGTTCGAGGCACCCTTGAGCTAATCTCTCGATCTTTCTTTTGGCCTCGACTCTCGCATGATGTTAAGCAACACTGTAAAACGTGTGTAGTCTGTGCCCAAAACAAGAACTCCACGCATAAGCCCTATGGGTTGCTTACGCAGCCAGACTTGCCAAACCAGCCATGGTCCCAGATTTCCACTGATTTCATTGTAGATTTGCCCAAATCTCAGGGGAAGACTTGCGTTATGGTAACCATTGATACATTCACCAAGTTAGCACATTTTTCCGCACTACAGGGTGTGCCGTCAGCCTCCGAGATGGCTGAGGTGTTTCTCAGGGATATTTTTAGGCTCCACGGCCTTCCCGATAAGATTATCTCAGACCGAGGAAGTCAATATACTTCAAGGTTCTGGAACGCCCTGTGTACACGGTTAGGAATCGAGAGGGCTTTATCATCAGGTTTTCACCCTCAGACCAACGGACAAACAGAGCGGCTTAATGCCACTCTGGAACAATACCTCAGGTGTTATGTAAACAAGAACCAGGACGATTGGGTTAACCTTCTGTCCACTGCTGAATTTGCATATAACAACACTGTACATTCGGCCACAGGACTGAGTCCTTTTTTTAGTTCCTATGGACATCACCCTCGCAGCATACTTCCTGTTTTTCCTTCTCATACTAACATACCCACCATCGAATCCACTCTTGATCAAATCACCAAAGCCCACGATACTGCATTACAGAGTTTAGCTTTGGCCAGGCGCAGATACAAAGACCATTCCGATCGGGCTCGATTGCCCTGTCCGGAATGGAAGGAGGGCGATTGGGTCTGGCTGTCAACTAGATACTTGCCTAGGTGGGTTCATCCGACCAAACTGACCCCCAGAAATATAGGTCCCTTCAAGATTATCCGGAAGATTAATCCATTGGCATTTAGATTGCAACTACCTAAGTCCTTGGGCCGGGTACATCCGGTTTTTCACTCATCCCTTCTCAGCCCTGTTGATCCGAACACCCCGATGGGCAAGACTACTGGGCGTTTGAGCAATTTCGATTCAGGACCAGAAGAGTATGAGGTGTCTGCCATCCTTGATTCTAGATACCACAAGGGCAGGCTAGAATACCTGGTGTCATGGAAGAACTATCCTAGTACTGAGGACTCCTGGGAGCCCAGGTCGTACATACATGCATCTAGACTCATCGGGCGCTTTCACCGGACACATCCAGGGAAACCTGGAGGGTTCGGACTGGGAGGGGGATATACTGTCACACACCGCTGTCCCTGGCGATTGTGGAAACGCTGGCGATGGAGCGGCCATTAACCTTGCCGTTACGCATTACGTTCTTGTCCGCAGCGGTCTAGTCTTCAGACCGACGAGTTCCTTTTAGCCGGCTCCAACCCGGAAGCAGATGCGTTGCAACCTTCCGCGTCAGGCTTTCGGGTTGAGACGCTGTAGGTCTTTCCTCCGCGGCGCCCTGCCGCTCTTTTCTTTCTCCTTTCTACGAGATTGCACTCTCTTGGCGTACCTTGCTATCTATGGTAGCGCTTCCTGGTTTTCCCTTTACCTCGACTGTCTTTTCACACTCCTCCGAGCAGTCAGTCCTTTTCCGGTTATCCTGCTGGTCTGCATTTAGTTTCTTGTGTCAGCTAACCGGCTACCTGGTTCCGCTACGAGGGGTTTTTTATGCCCGCTGGCTTTTTCCCCTAAACCGGTCTGCCCCGGTACGGGGGCCCCCTTGGCCCCGAGTTAGAGGGGCAGGGTGGCTTCCTCTCGAGGCAGACCACATCGACTATCCAGGGAAGAAGCATTGAGAATCCGGAGATTCGGAGTTGCGTCAGACCAGGATACTACAGGTGAGGAGAAGGGCACGAGGGGTACTCAGGAAGGTGGAGTGGAATTGACGGAAATCAAGAGTGAGCTTGACAGGCAGAGGGTCTGAAATTCCGGTCTGAAAACAGACTTGGGGTTACTTGTGTTTTAGTCTTTCCCCTTGGCGCCCAGGTAGGTGCACCCACACATGTGAGGTACCGTTTTGTATCGGGACACCTGTGGGAACACGGGACGGTAGGCCATGTGTTGTTGGGGGCGTGTTTCGATGTGTGAGACGAGCAAAATGTGCGGAAAATGCGTTTTTTTCCCCCACATTTTGGACTTTGCAGGGGTGTGTGGGTACTAAATTCTGGGGCGATTTGCCCAAATCATACCTCTGCAGATTCCCACGGGTGTCCTCTTTTCGGAAATGCATGGGGTTCCCTGTTTCTCTTGGTGGCTTGGACACCCGAGGCCCATATCTGTATGGTGTGCTGGTCGGCAGAGAGTCTGAAATTCCGGTCTGAAAACAGACTTGGGGTTACTTGTGTTTTAGGCTTTCCCCTTGGCCCCCAGGTAGGTGCACCCACACATGTGAGGTACCGTTTTCATCGAGACACCTGTGGGAACGCAGGACGGTAGGCCATGGGTTGTTGGGTGCATGTTTCGATGGGTCAGCTGAGCGAAATGTGCAGAAAATGCGTTTTGTTCCCCACATTTTGGAATTTGCGGGGGTGTCTGGGTACTAAATTCTGGGGCGATTTGCCCAAATCGTACCTCTGTGGATTCCCACGGGTGTCCTCTTTTCGGAAATGCGTTGGGGTTCCCTGTTTTCCTTGGTGGCTTGGACACCCGAGGCCCATATCTGTATGGTGTGCCGGTCGGCAGAGGGTCTGAAATTCCGGTCTGAAAACAGACTTGGGATTACTTGTGTTTTAGTCTTTCCCCTTGGCGCCCAGGTAGGTGCACCCACACATGTGAGGTACCGTTTTGTATCGGGACACCTGTGGGAACACGGGACGGTAGGCCATGTGTTGTTGGGGGCGTGTTTCGATGTGTGAGACGAGCAAAATGTGCGGAAAATGCGTTTTTTTCCCCCACATTTTGGACTTTGCAGGGGTGTCTGGGTACTAAATTCTGGGGCGATTTGCCCAAATCATACCTCTGCAGATTCCCACGGGTGTCCTCTTTTCGGAAATGCATGGGGTTCCCTGTTTCTCTTGGTGGCTTGGACACCCGAGGCCCATATCTGTATGGTGTGCTGGTCGTCAGAGAGTCTGAAATTCCGGTCTGAAAACAGACTTGGGGTTACTTGTGTTTTAGTCTTTCCCCTTGGCGCCCAGGTAGGTGCACCCACACATGTGAGGTACCGTTTTCATCGAGACACCTGTGGGAACGCAGGACGGTAGGCCATGGGTTGTTGGGTGCATGTTTCGATGGGTCAGCTGAACGAAATGTGCAGAAAATGCGTTTTGTTCCCCACATTTTGGAATTTGCGGGGGTGTCTGGGTACTAAATTCTGGGGCGATTTGCCCAAATCGTACCTCTGTGGATTCCCACGGGTGTCCTCTTTTTGGAAATGCATTGGGGTTCCCTGTTTTCCTTGGTGGCTTGGACACCCGAGGCCCATATCTGTATGGTGTGCCGATCGGCAGAGGGTCTGAAATTCCGGTCTGAAAACAGACTTGGGGTTACTTGTGTTTTAGTCTTTCCCCTTGGCGCCCAGGTAGGTGCACCCACACATGTGAGGTACCGTTTTGTATCGGGACACCTGTGGGAACACGGGACGGTAGGCCATGTGTTGTTGGGGGTGTGTTTCGATGTGTGAGACGAGCAAAATGTGCGGAAAATGCGTTTTGTTCCCCCACATTTTGGACTTTGCAGGGGTGTCTGGGTACTAAATTCTGGGGCGATTTGCCCAAATCATACCTATGCAGATTCCCACGGGTGTCCTCTTTTCGGAAATGCATGGGGTTCCCTGTTTCTCTTGGTGGCTTGGACACCCGAGGCCCATATCTGTATGGTGTGCTGGTCGGCAGAGAGTCTGAAATTCCGGTCTGAAAACAGACTTGGGGTTACTTGTGTTTTAGGCTTTCCCCTTGGCGCCCAGGTAGGTGCACCCACACATGTGAGGTACCGTTTTCATCGAGACACCTGTGGGAACGCAGGACGGTAGGCCATGGGTTGTTGGGTGCATGTTTCGATGGGTCAGCTGAGCGAAATGTGCAGAAAATGCGTTTTGTTCCCCACATTTTGGAATTTGCGGGGGTGTCTGGGTACTAAATTCTGGGGCGATTTGCCCAAATCGTACCTCTGTGGATTCCCACGGGTGTCCTCTTTTCGGAAATGCGTTGGGGTTCCCTGTTTTCCTTGGTGGCTTGGACACCCGAGGCCCATATCTGTATGGTGTGCCGGTCGGCAGAGGGTCTGAAATTCCGGTCTGAAAACAGACTTGGGATTACTTGTGTTTTAGTCTTTCCCCTTGGCGCCCAGGTAGGTGCACCCACACATGTGAGGTACCGTTTTGTATCGGGACACCTGTGGGAACACGGGACGGTAGGCCATGTGTTGTTGGGGGCGTGTTTCGATGTGTGAGACGAGCAAAATGTGCGGAAAATGCGTTTTTTTCCCCCACATTTTGGACTTTGCAGGGGTGTCTGGGTACTAAATTCTGGGGCGATTTGCCCAAATCATACCTCTGCAGATTCCCACGGGTGTCCTCTTTTCGGAAATGCATGGGGTTCCCTGTTTCTCTTGGTGGCTTGGACACCCGAGGCCCATATCTGTATGGTGTGCTGGTCGTCAGAGAGTCTGAAATTCCGGTCTTTAAACAGACTTGGGGTTACTTGTGTTTTAGTCTTTCCCCTTGGCGCCCAGGTAGGTGCACCCACACATGTGAGGTACCGTTTTCATCGAGACACCTGTGGGAACGCAGGACGGTAGGCCATGGGTTGTTGGGTGCATGTTTCGATGGGTCAGCTGAACGAAATGTGCAGAAAATGCGTTTTGTTCCCCACATTTTGGAATTTGCGGGGGTGTCTGGGTACTAAATTCTGGGGCGATTTGCCCAAATCGTACCTCTGTGGATTCCCACGGGTGTCCTCTTTTTGGAAATGCATTGGGGTTCCCTGTTTTCCTTGGTGGCTTGGACACCCGAGGCCCATATCTGTATGGTGTGCCGATCGGCAGAGGGTCTGAAATTCCGGTCTGAAAACAGACTTGGGGTTACTTGTGTTTTAGTCTTTCCCCTTGGCGCCCAGGTAGGTGCACCCACACATGTGAGGTACCGTTTTGTATCGGGACACCTGTGGGAACACGGGACGGTAGGCCATGTGTTGTTGGGGGTGTGTTTCGATGTGTGAGACGAGCAAAATGTGCGGAAAATGCGTTTTGTTCCCCCACATTTTGGACTTTGCAGGGGTGTCTGGGTACTAAATTCTGGGGCGATTTGCCCAAATCATACCTATGCAGATTCCCACGGGTGTCCTCTTTTCGGAAATGCATGGGGTTCCCTGTTTCTCTTGGTGGCTTGGACACCCGAGGCCCATATCTGTATGGTGTGCTGGTCGGCAGAGAGTCTGAAATTCCGGTCTGAAAACAGACTTGGGGTTACTTGTGTTTTAGGCTTTCCCCTTGGCGCCCAGGTAGGTGCACCCACACATGTGAGGTACCGTTTTCATCGAGACACCTGTGGGAACGCAGGACGGTAGGCCATGGGTTGTTGGGTGCATGTTTCGATGGGTCAGCTGAGCGAAATGTGCAGAAAATGCGTTTTGTTCCCCACATTTTGGAATTTACGGGGGTGTCTGGGTACTAAATTCTGGGGCGATTTGCCCAAATCGTACCTCTGTGGATTCCCACGGGTGTCCTCTTTTCGGAAATGCATTGGGGTTCCCTGTTTTCCTTGGTGGCTTGGACACCCGAGGCCCATATCTGTATGTGTGCCGGTCGGCAGAGGGTCTGAAATTCCGGTCTGAAAACAGACTTGGGGTTACTTGTGTTTTAGGCTTTTGCTTTGGTGCCCAGGTAGGTGCACCGACACATGTGAGGTACAGTTTTTATTGGGACACGTGTGGGAATGCGGGACGGTAGGCCATGTGCTGTTGGGGGCATGTTTCGATGGGTGAGCCGAGCGAAATGTGCAGAAAATGCGTTTTTTTCCCCACATTTCAGACTTTGCAGGGGTGTCTGGGTACTAAATTCTGGGGCAATTTGCCCAAATCGTACCTCTGCAGATTCCCACGGGGGTCCTCTTTTCGGAAATGCATGGGGTTCCCTGTTTTCCTTGGTGGCTTGGACACCCGAGGCCCATATCTGTATGGTGTGCCGGTCGGCAGAGAGTCTGAAATTCCGGTCTGAAAACAGACTTGGGGTTACTTGTGTTTTAGGCTTTCCTCTTGGCGCCCAGGTAGGGGCACCCACAAATGTGAGGTACCATTTTCATCGGGACACCAGTGGGAACGCGGGACGGTAGGCCATGTGTTGTTGGGGGTGTGTTTAGATGGGTGAGCCGAGCGAAGTGTGCAGAAAATTTGTTTTTTTTCCCACATTTCGGACTTTGCGGGGGTGTATGGGTATTAAATTATGGGCCGATTTGCCCAAATCGTACCTCTGTGGATTCCCACGGGTGTCCTCTTTTCGGAAATGCATGGGGTTCCCTGTTTTCCTTGGCTTGGACACCCGAGGCCCATATCTGTATGGTGTGCCGGTCGGCAGAGTCTGAAATTTCAGTCTGAAAACAGACTTGGGGTTACTTGTGTTTTAGGCTTTCCCCTTGGTGCCCAGGTAGGTGCACCCACACATGTGAGGTACCGTTTTCATCGGGACACCTGTGGGAACGTGGGACGGTAGGCCATGTTTTGTGTTTGTGTGGTTTTCATAACGTTTTGACCCATTTGCTGCTGCCCTTTGTCACACAACCCTTTCATTTCCCAAATGTGACCTACTGCTGTTTTAGGCACCATACACTTTTGTAACCTACACAAGTCACCTACCCTTGAAAGGGTCTGCCTGTGCTCTTTCAAAAAATGTATGCTTGCCATTCCTCACCACATTGGTTTTCCCGATTTACACATGCTAAGTGCATCTGTTCAGGCCGTGAGCGTAAAACTCCTGTGTACCGTGGCTCAGTGTTTGGCTTGTGGTATTGCTTGTTTTGTTAAACACTACAAAAAATGTGTGCTCTCCTAACTGCAAGAGTCGGGGGAATGTAGCGGAGCATTGCTTTTCTCAAAATTCATAGTAGCCATTGCCGTACCAAGCCAACCATGTCCAACACATACCTTTTTTTTCGGTCATTTTCCCCCTTTTCCCCCAATGTATGGCAGTTTCCCCTACCTAGTTGTTGCCTGACCTACGCAAATCACCCCTTCCTAAACTTGGAATTTTGTCTACTTTTCAGAAATATATGCCTTTCAGTCCTCCAAATCGGCTTTCCTACCCTTTTCTTCCATTCCGTCCATGCATGTCCAATTGGCAAAAATGGCCAAAATCGCCTACCTCTCACAAAACGCTTGATAACCACATCAAAATAATTTATTTTCCGTTTCCACTCAACCTGTTTATGAAAGCCAGGAAATTGGGGAATTCAGCACAGTAAACCATTCGTTCCTAGCTCTTACAAGGAAAAAACCACAGGCTACTTTGTACATCAGTTTATTGGCAATGTTCCCCCTTTTTGGTTATTTTCTCTCACCCCCCCTACAGTAACCTAGGATTCCTGGGTGGCGTTACGACCGCCTACATGTGGGAAAAAAGGAGCCAAATTTGGCCGAGATATCTCATGTAACAAAAAGTTACAAGCCATTGAATGGCCACATACCGAAATCACCAAAAAAGGCACTGGCACTGGGGAGAAATACCCATGGCACTTAAAGGGTTAAAACACATTGAGACTCTTGAATACCACAGGTGATAATATTTTAAGTGAAAGGCTGTGGTGAACCCGAAGGAGGGAGGCTAACATTAAAGAAGGATCGGAACCTGGTTGAGGGGGATCCAAGGGTGAAGAGTCATCACCCAACGTAAAATATTATGGAAAGGAACTTTTGTTTTGTTATTGTTGACACATTAGGCCCTGGGAGGCAAGATACATTTTATGAAAGAGACTTAGCCACAGAAGGTCCTGATATTGCTTAAATGAACTGTAACCTCGTGCTGGAGAAGCCCAGGTGTGTGTTGAGCTCAGGAGTCCCGCCTTGTCCCATGCTAAAAACGTGGGGAAGGGAGACCCTAGCTATACATTCCTGACTTATCATTTTGTGAACACTTCTTTCTTTTCGGGTGAACATTATCCCACACTATTTTGTAACTTAGTGGTAAGGATTGGCAATCGTTTTTTTAGTATAGGCCCTTTTTATTTGACAAAATGCCACTAGGACTGCCTTATTATTATTTGATGGTCGTAGCTTGCTCCCATATTAGATTTAGGTTTAGATTAGGCGTTTTTCTCACCCATTCATGCAGTTTAATAAACGCACTTGGATTGTGATCACTTGTCTGTCTTTACTCTGACCACCATGAGTTCCTTTCAATTGTAAGTGCTTCCCCTTTCCTTTGGGTTACAATAACACGTTTCACAGTGTTCACACACCAAATGCATGTTGGTTGGGGAGACTAGGGGGAGCACAGCACACCACTGTATGAGTGGAAGACACCCAGATTAAATAACGAAAAAGAATAAATTGCATTCCTTTAAATATGCATGTGAAAGGGACATCACGCGGTCAATGGTTGTGACCCATGTGGTTGTTCCTCTTTTCAGGTCGTGGCCAACTAACGGAGACACAAGCTCTATCCAAAAACATGTGCATTGTCCTGAAGAGGGCTTGTCCCGCCTTCTGCCGGAGACCCTTAGCAGCCTGAAACTCGAGTCAGCAATTACTGAAGAAACTTCATAAAATTAACTAACATTTCGATTTTGGAACTCTTGATGTGTCTTTAAATAATTTAAACACCACACTTGTCATTTCTCTTCGTTCCTTGGAAATTGTCTATGAGGCACACGCTGCTGGAAAAATAGTAAATAAGTTTCAAATATCACTGGCACATTCGAACAGTGCTGGAAACCGGTCTAGATCTTTGGACTTGCATTGTTTTTTTACTTGTTGGATGTATTAGTGTGAATGCAGTGCATGAGATGTGATGTTTGCATGTGGGATTGGTAGAGATTTGCTGTGTAATGATTGGAAGTATGTCTATGAAAGGGGCAATCGCTCTTACAATGCAGAGAAATTGTTTCTTGTCTTTGTATATTGAAGTATCTATGTCACAATGTTTGTGTAATTTTGATTATGTTTTTTTCTACAATGCAATCAGAGGTTGCTCAAATTGCCTGTGCTAGATATTGACATTAATTTAAATTATGCAAAGTTGAGATTGGGGTATATGCTTTGTGTATGTGTTTTTGATAAGCCTTAAACCCCAGTCAGATCAAACTCAGGTTGGTGTGACCATATTTTTTGTGTTATGGGGCACCATTGGCCCCTGTCCAGCTCAGGGGAATCATTTAAGGGTTCCCCGAAGCTAGTGTGGTAGGGGAAGGCGTGGCAGGTGCCCCAATGAAATTAAAGGCGCCCTGCTCTCAGGAGTGGAGCGCATTTAATAACAAAAGGGTGCCCATTGAAACATTTGGCACACCCCCTATTGAAAGGGGCCCCAAGGGGCCCCTAACATCTATGGAAACAAGGCGAGTCACCATACACGATAGATACGCCAGACACGAAGTTGTATTCCCAAAGCTAGGGTTTATTGCAAAGCAAAAGTCTCAGTTGGCCAATAGGAACAGAAAACAATGAGCAATGGTTAGAAAACAAAATGGCGATTCCTGTTACATCAAAATGGCCGTTCATTGGCAAACTCGAAAACCTATATTCTGTCATATCGTGCATGAGACGGTTGGCCCACGGCCACCAAAATACGTTTGTGGTTACAAAGTAGAGGTATCCATTTTTCTAGACTGACAAACCCTCCTTTGGCTGTATGCCAAACGTCTCATCTATTTATTGAAACCTCCTCTGGTGATGATGAGTCTGAAGTACTTATGTCTGAATTTTGCATGCTATCGTAAACATCATCGTCTTCATCAATATCTATTGCCATCAACTCTTTTACTGTTTTCATCTCATTTGGGTCTTGGTCAGCTCGACCATGAGGTTGTTTTTTCTTCGTCATCATATGCATACATACTTCCGTACATCCCTCAGTTACCTCAGCGCAAACTATTGGTAGGCAATGTATGCAACAACAGCACGTTAAGAATATTCCAAACATCATTACTAATATTGAAATCAACTTCCATCCCCAAGAACGTAGTATTTCCCAAAACCAAGATCCTGCTCCCCAGCCCCCTTCTTCAGTAGGCAGTTCAGAGCTTAGGACATGCATTTTCTTTATCGCTTCAAAGATCGTAGGGGAATAGTCATCGACATAAACGCAACATGCTGATCCCACTATTTTGCAAATTCCCCCACGATTAACCAGGATCACATCGAGAGCCATTCTATTTTCCAGCATCATTAACCTGATTCCTCTTTCTTCCAACGTCATGTTGAATAGTATATCTGTTGTTGTGTTTATGGTATTTTTTAGTATTCTGGACAGCTGCCTTATATTATAGGAGTTCACTATCTGCCCTAAGAATGGAATGAATGATTTTGCTACATCAGTTGCTATCAAAACACCCTCGTCAGTCCTTTTGACTCTAGTTCTGGATAGTCTGGCCATGTCCGCTGTTTCTAAGAGGAATACTCCTGGGAACAGTAGACCTAGGTAACATGTACCTTCCCAGTTTCTGGGCAACCAAGGATATGCTTTCTCTCCACATATAAAATAAACTGGATCACCTACATCTACTGGTTCTATTTCCCATTTTAATACCACCGTATTCATGCATCCAGTATATGTTCCGACTGAAAAAGAGCCTTTCTTTTTTAGACAAAAAGGGACAGTTCTTGGGCTATAATTCACCGTGTAAGATGGGGGGATTGCATCTTTGTCCCCTTCTGTTCTTACACGAAACGTCATTTCAGATGTCTTTTCTGGTGGGGACAATCTATCTCGTCTGTTTTGTCGTGTTA
Organism: Ambystoma mexicanum; assembly: GCF_040938575.1. NCBI lineage: Eukaryota > Metazoa > Chordata > Amphibia > Caudata > Ambystomatidae > Ambystoma > Ambystoma mexicanum. Next base: position 640,030,655 of record NC_090925.1, read on the forward strand.
TCTTTCGTGTACTTTTCCTCGTGGGCTCTCGGGCTATTACTTTTGCTTTATGGAAAATAGAACAACCCACAGGCTTCATTATTATCTCCTCAAACTCATTCATGTTGGTTCTGTCTAATTGACCCGTACTACTCTCATTCCATTTCCCATAAAACATTGCACCTAAAGATGCACTACATGCAGAACTTAATGGTAATGGCTGTACATACCACCCTATTCCTTTCCCAGCATGCTGTGGTAAATAGGCACATACCCAGCAATTTGTTTTCTTCAGAATTGCATGTGTCATGTTCATGATTAATAACAACGTATTATTCCCAAAACCTTCCCTGTGTCTTTCTTCCATTGGGGGCAGGGTATAGGTAATAACCTGAACCGGGTTTTCAGTAGTGGATATATTAATTATTGGTAAAAACATTTCTAATGGGTGTATCGCTTCCACATACCATAATATTAGGGCTATCGATATTGGTGCTACCACGCTCATAAAGCACATTATTATTGTCAGTGCCAGCATACAATTCGTTTTACCATGCGTTTTTCTTAAGTTTACAGTCTTTATAATTGACTCATTCTCAGCAGTGGTGGTGCAGGAGGAGGCTGGAACCGGTCCCGGCATGTTTCTCGTCATCCTTCTTCTTCCTTATCACAGTTCGTCGTGGATATCTCTCTTTGTCGCGCTTGCTCTGATGTCAATACGTTCAACGGAATTGTCACAGTTCAGTTCTGCCAGCCCTTAATAGCCTGGATTTGTTTATTCGTTTTTAGGCAAGATCACTTGTCCTTTCTCATACTGCTCAGAGGACCTTTGATCAGTTATCTTATTGCCTTAGTACCATGTGCGCCCAGCTTGTCCGCTCTGGATCCTGACACATGTACTTTTATGATCGCACCGAGGAGCCGCAAGTCTTGAAATGTCCGACTTGCAGAATTCTCACGCTTCTCTCCTCTACACCTCTAGTTCCTTCTCCGTCCATGAGCTGAACCAGAGGTTGACATAAACACCAACAAAAAAAACTGCGGATCACTTTGTCTTTCGAGGCCGCAAGTTGTATCGCCTTACTCCTGGTATCGTGTGATCTGTAAACAGTGCCGGTGCACTTCCAGATTCAGGCTCAAAGTCAGCCTGTGGCGCTACTGCAGGTGCTGGTGTGCGCCGCGCCAATGATGCAGATCCGTTCTTTGGCGTACTGGCAAGTGCTGGTGGGCGCCAAAGGGGTACACGATTTGTTTCTGCTGGTATTTGCAAGGCAGATTTTGTGTCGGCCAGCAGTGATGTCGATTCTGCTGGGCAACGTTGGGGCACTCTTTGCCCTTCCCCCTCTTTGGCAATCGTCTCAGGCTTTGTTTCGAGTTTCACTTCTCGTTTTGGCAGATTTGGTGGCTGCTTACTGGCAACATTTTCTTCCGTTTCTGGGATCGCTGTCTCTTTCCGGTCATCTGCGTCAGGCAAGTCTTTCAGTGAAGTTGGAATCTTCTTGGCATGGGTGGCATGGATCCACGACTTCCTTCCATCCACCCGTATTGCCGTCTGCGTTGCCAAGAGTACTTGATAGGGCCCGCACCACCTGGGTGCTAACGATGACTTTCTTTCAAAATTCTTTAGCAGCACCCAGTCTCCTGGCTCCAACGCGTGCCCCAGACCGGTGTATCTCACTGGTAATGCCTCCTGCACCTGCTGATGAATCAAACGCAATTTCTGCATTAAAAGGCCACAATAAGTACTAAGCACAGGATGTTCTACCTCACTAAGTCGTTTTGGCTGTGGTGCGCACCATACATTTGCCGGCCTCCCCATTGCGATCTCGTACGGGGAGAGCCCAGTTTTAGCCTGTACAGACGTACGCATGCATAATAGTGCTATTGGTAATGCATCCACCCAACTCAACTTGCTTCCCGCACAAATCTTGCTAATCTTTGATTTAAGAATCCCGTTGTGCCTCTCCACAAGACCGGCAGAACTCGGATGCCTTGAACTATGGAATCTCTTATCAATCTGAAGACCAGCACATATCTGTGACACCACTGCGCCCACAAAATGGGGTCCATTATCAGACCATAGGACATGGGGCAGGCCAAATCTGGAAAAGTATTCTTTAAGCATTACTTTTGCCGTGCTTACTGCTGTGCAGTCCTTCAAGGGATATGCCTCCACCCACTTACTGAATGCACAGATCACCACTAAGACGTATTTTAAGTTTTGGCATCTCTCCATCTGTATGAAATCAAAATGGATCACCTCAAATGGCATAGAGGGCGTGCCAAAACTGCCTATTGGAGTCACTGTTTCCTTTCCTACATTGTGTTGCAAACACGTGATACAGTTCTGCACCAACCTCTCTGCATTCTTTTTTATGTTTACATTCTGTCATACTGTAGAAAGGTGCTGTATTATCTTTTTCGCACAGATGTGAGTAGGGCTGTGGGCCATTGTGACCATTGCAGTCACATACGAATTTGGCAACATCCAGTTTCTAGTTCCCTTGTCCACCCAACAACCTTCAAGATCTAACTCAGCAGAGCCCTCTGCCCACCCCTGTATTTCATCGGCCGTAGCTTCGGCCTGCATTTCTTTGACAGTGGCAGCTCCATTTTCTATCATTTTGGTATTTAAATCAGTGGCAGTTTGTTTCGCAATTCTGTCTGCAAACATGTTTCCCTCTCCTACTTTGCATGTTACCTTTTTGTGTGCCTCGCATTTCACTATTGCTAGGCGTTTTGGAAGCGTGAGTGCAGACAGCAACCGTACAATCAAAGGGCCATGTTGAATTCTGGCGCCATGTGATGTCAAGAACCCTCTCTCAGCCCAGAGTCGACGAAAGTTATGAACCACCCCAAAAGCATACTGGCTATCAGTATATATATTCACATTCAAATTTTCAGAAATCTCGCAGGCTCTAGTTAATCCTATTATCTCTGCGGCTTGTGCCGAATTGTAGGGAATTCTTTTGCTTTCTACAACACTCTCTAGGATAGTGATAGCATATGCGGCAGTTGTCATGCCATCTGGTAATTTAAAACATGAGCCGTCACAAAATAACTCTCCATCTGGCTTTTTCTGTGGGGTATCACTTAAATCAACTCTCCCCTTGGTTTCTTCCTCAGTGACCATTAAGCAATCGTGGGGGGTGATTCATCCTCCCCAATTTCTTTTATGGGTAATGGCATTAATTCTGCAGGATTCAAAGCACTACACCTCATAATTTGGATATGGGGCGCAAACAAGATAATCTCATATCTTGTCAATCTAGCAGAAATGAGGTGTTCCGTCTGTGTCCTATTTAATAGAACGTCTATGGCATGTGGCACCATCAAAATTAAAGTGTGCCCCAATACCATCCCTTCCGTTTGTTTCACTGACGCAGCAGCCGCCGCGACAGATCGCAAACATCGTGGTAGTGCGCGCGCTACAGGGTCCAGCGCAGAAGAAAAATAGCCGCATGGCCTATTTCTTCCACCTTGTTCCTGTGTCAAAACCGCCAATGCACATCCTTCACTTTCACACATAGTCTAAAAATCTTCTCATAATTCGGCGTACCCAAAACTGGAGCTGAGCATAATGCAGTTTTTAATTCATCAAATGTTTTCTGACATTCCTCATCCCACTGTAACGGCATAACCGCATCTTTTTTAGTCAAATTCACCATCGGTTTTACAATTAACGCAAAATTACCAATCCATTGTCGGCAATATGAAGCCATGCCTATTATGGCTCTGACTCCTTTTTGTGTCTTTGGAATAAGCATACAAGAAGTACTTTCTATGCGTTCTGGCGTTAGCCTTCTCCCTTCTTTCGGAAGTAGGTAGCCTAAATAGGCCACCTCCTTTCGATTATATTGAAATTTCTTCAAACTAGCTTTATGGCCATGTGCCGCTAGGTGTGGCAGTAGTAATAAAGTGCTTTCTTTACAAATCTCCTCTGTGTCTGCAGCTAACAATAGATCGTCTATGTATTGCAAGAGTACACAACCCACTGGTAATTCTAGCATGTCTAGCTTCTCTTTTAATGCTCTACTGTAAATACTTGGACTTTCCGTGTAACCTTGCGGAATCCGCGTAAATGTAAATGATCGTCCTCCTAATGTGAACGCGAACAAATATCTGCTGTCCTTGTCCACTGGAATGCTGAAGAATGCGTTTTTCAAATCCACTACACTAAAATATTCTGCTGAAACAGGTATCATTGTCAATATTGTAGTGACATCTGGCACTATAGGAAATTGTGGATCTACTACCTTGTTTAATGCGCGCAAATCAATTATAAAACGGTATGGTACTTCATTGCCTCCTTTTTTATAAACTGGAAGAATCGGGCTGTTGCATGTACTGCCTGTAATTTCCTCGATTACCCCTAGTTTCACCAAATCTGCAACAATACTCTTCAATCCTTTCTCACCTTAAGCCGAAATTCTGTATTGGGGAATTCGCGGTAGGGTAACACCTTCTTTCAAAATTATCTTTACTGGCTCTATCTTTAAGCATCCTACATCATTGTCATGCATTGCCATATACAGGTTGGCACTTTACTTAGTTCCCCTGGTAAAGTTTCGGACATGAATTCTGACACAGGGGCATCGTGTGGCCAAATTGTTAGGAACACTCCGTCTGCCGTGCAATGTATAACGGAACCTAATTTTTTCAACAAATTTAATCCCAACAAGTTCTCCTCACAATTTTCTGTTAAAAGGAAAGGACAATGTTCAGTAAATGGTCCTATTGTAACTGGGACTGGTTTGAACACTGGGTTTATGACTGGTGTACCTGCGAACCCTACAGAAACTTTCTTTTGCCCTGACAGTAGTATAACCGGAACCAAGTGGTGGTCTAATGAACTCTTCTGCGCTCCTGTATCTACAAGAAAGCGGTGCTCCTCATTCCCGACTCTCATTTCTACGTAGGGTCCTCTCTGATTCACGGGAATAGACACTGGTTCCGACCCCTGTCCTGGGCTGTCCTATTGGGGAAATAACACATCGTCCGATGTGTAATCATTGCTGTCACTGTAATACGTGTTTGGCTGTGTATCGAAAACGTTCCCACTCTTTCCTCTATTTCCCCCACTCTGGTTTCCATACTGTTGGTTTTGCTGTCCCTGACTCTGGTTTGGGGCATTTTGGTTTTGGCCTTGGTTTTGATTACCTCCGTTATTGTGATGCTGCTGCATACTACTCCTTCTTGGTCCATTCGCTCCTTGGTGTCCTTTATGCTGTCTCCTCTGACCAGACCCATTTCTATTCTGCAGATGCGGACATTGCGCTCGCCAATGTCCTTCCTCCTTACAATACGCACACTGATTTGGTCCCACTGTACCCCCATGCATATTCGAATTACTCCTTCCTTGTGCATTCTCTCTCCCTCTATTATGTCCTACTACTTGCTGCAGTAGTACCCGTGTTTTCAGATTTACCCTATCCCTCTCTTCTTTCTCTTTTCCCGCAGTCACTCTGTGCTCATAATATTGGGCCATGTGTAATACTTCGCCCAACGTTTTTGCTTGCCATGCACTCTCTGATGTCATTATTAGCTCCTGGATTGGAAGTTTTAACCCCCTCACATATTTGTCAACAAATAACCTCTTTCCCGCTTCCGAGCCCACATCCTGCCCACTGAAGTCTGTGAATACCTCTTCAAATCTATTAAAATAATCTGTAGCTAACTCATCCTTGCCTTGTACACATGCAGTCAATTTGTCCCATTGAATTATTTCTATACGTGCTGGTAATGCTACCAGGTTCGGTCCTGGTGTTCCTCCAACCGCTTTATTCCTGTTTTCTATTATCAAGTCCGCCCATGTGGCGCCAAAGGCCGTTGCGTCATCTACCTTCCTTATTTGTTTCCCTATGTCTGCTGGCAGAATCACCGGGAATATTAGGTCTATGTCAACCATGGTAAGCACGGATGATTGCAGGCAGGACTCTACTTCCTTGTAAAACCCTGCAGGATCCTTTCTTATATCAGGAATCGTCTGCTTTATGTTGTTCACCTCCTGTCTGGAAAAGGGGACATGCACATATTGGGCGGTATAATGGGCTGGTGTTACCTGCGCCGCTACATTGCCCGCTGCGGGAACCTCTGCTTTGGGCACAAAGGTAGGTGGGACCTCTCTCATCAGAAATGCCCCACTTACTGTTCCTCCCCCTTCTCTCAGGTGTAACAATATTCCCAGATCCAGCGATAGGGCTGTTTCTCCTGTCCCTCGCTCTAGTGCTCTTCTATATACTGCCATTATTTCGGGTGGGCTGGCCTTATCGTTTTTTATATCTTTTTCTAATAAATGTTCAGCAATCGACTGTAGTGCTTTTCTTTTCATGGGCATGGAATATTCATCAAATATCTCATGTATCTCCATTGTGGGAATACTGGGATCCGACATCCATCTAAACACTTCTCGTATACATACTTTTAACTTGTCGCCCCTCTGCACTGACGACATTGAATGTCGTTGTTGTATATACGGCTTTACAGTTTCCTTCCTATGTCTCCCGATATCCCTACTCCTGTACCCAGGTGTAGTAAACATTTTGGCATACTCATTATCCAATTCATCTTTAAGTTCAAAAAGTCCATATACATGTTCTCTCACTTCTTCATCCCTCTCCCTACAGCGTGCTAATGCATTCAAATCTAACAATCGCTGCGGTGGTAATTTCCCAATTAACTGTTTCCATCTCTCCACTAAATATTCACCCATGCATTCCAACACTACCTGTCTTTCGTTGCTTCTTCGAAAGTCATACATCGAAGCCAATGCTGCCGTCCCATCATTCCCGTCTCGCTATACATCTCTGCCTGTTGCTGCAACTCCACCTTCCTTTCTTTGCTGATTGCACTGCGAGTTACCCTCGTGCATCCCCGTTGGTCAGTCCCGCCTCTTGCCCATGCGGTTTCAACCTCAACCCCGGGAGGAACTGACGGTACCGAGTCTGTGTCTGCGGCGGGAGGTGCGGATGGGACAATGGGAACAGGGATTGTCTGTTGTGGGCCTGGTTGGCTAATAGGAAGTGCTACATGCACGGTCTGTGGCTGTGGGAGGGCTTGAGCTACCGGAGGGAGAGCTTGGGCTACGGGCGGGATTTGGGCAATAGCTACTGACGTGTCTGGCCTCACTTCTGATCTTGGGCCTTGTTTTATATGGGTCAATATGTTTTCTATCAATTCATCTGCTATGTGTAACTCTCGTGGGTATATTTTTTCTATATTCAACTGGTCACGCCTATCTGCCCTTCTTAGACTCTCAGTCCACTCCTCCTCTTCTTTCTCTTCCGCTACTTCACCTTTCGATTTATGCCTGCGCGCATGTTTCGCTCTGCTTTTAAATTGGAGCATTGCTTCCCTTCTCCAGTCTTTAATAGTCTCAAATGCTGCAGGATGCGCTTTCTTTCTTATCAACACCCTTTCTAAGTTATCTATTCTCGCTATCTCAAAACTACCATTAATTGGCCACTGATGGTCTTGTTGCTTTCTGGTTTGCCTATGCCAAGTCTCACAGAATATTATCGCACCCACTCCATACTTCACATACATCTCATATGCCGGCGTTCCCCCAGGTGGTACAATTTGGCCATCTTCCAAAGATTGTCTACCAGAGGACAAACCTGCTAGGGTGGACAATACCCCAGGCATGTTTCAACCTTCCCCCTGGTTAATCAACCTTACCTAGGGCGTTTGATTTTGCAAAGTCAACTCTCAACCAATATCAGGATTACTTTGAATCGGGGAATGACTCACCTGATAGATCAAGTCGTCTGTATACTGACGCACCAAATGACGTTGTGTCTGCGTTTCTTGGCTTCCACCTCGTTTCGGGACCCTCGCATCCTTGTTCTCTAGCCATGCACGTCGATCAGGGATCAGATGTGTGCAGATCTGCAAAGGAGTCTCTCATCACTTCTACAGGGCGCCCCGAACACCTCTTGATCCCGGCTCGATCGTCCCGTCCTCGCCGTTCTCCGCCTTACTCAATTACAATGTTATGCGATGGAACAAGTGGGGGAGGGTCCCTATTCAGGTGCCATCTTGAAAGGGGCCCCTATGGGTCCCTAACGTCTATGGAAACAAGGCGAGTCACCACACACGATAGATACGCCAGACACAAGGTTGTATTCCCAAAGCTAGGGTTTATTACAAAGCAAAAGTCTCAGTTGGCCAACTCGGTCTCACGCCCCGCGACGTGTATCTCTAGACCTCGAGGGACGCAAGAGAGTGAATTACGTACATCAGTTACATATCTACAAAATGCATATCAAACAATCAGCTATGACATGTTTAACACCCCCCTTTTATTGGGTTTCTTTGAACTTGGTGTGATGATGGACATCTCCGACAACTATGGCACCTTCAAACATCTATGCTAGTAACAATTTGCAATTTGTGAGTGCGGAGGCATCTTTCAGTTGTTGAATAGAACACAGCGCTTCTGTTCTTGGAAGCGAGCTACATACGGGGGGAAGAGTTTCATTCCAGACCTTGCTATCTATTAGGTGCTATTCGTGTCCTGAGAGCCGACACGCTCTAGCGGGGCTCAGCAAAGGGGGGCCGTAAGGAAAGCATAATTCAAGCTTTTAGCTGTATTATTCTAACATATTCTACCATATAACGAGACTGGCTGGCAGCTGCGAAATGATTAAATGCCCTGCAGCTCTGCTTCAAGGCTACATTCGGGAGGGAGCTGGGCATTCTTCCTGGCGCTGCCTACATTGTGTTTCAACAAACTCTTGTTATCCTCACGGCCCTGCGGCCTTGTCCTTTTTACGTGCAGACAACAATGTTTTGCAGTCGAGCAGTGTAAGCAGAAAATATACTGCGAAGCAATAGGAACAGAAAGCAATGAGCAATGGTTCGAAAACAAAATGGCGATTCCTGTTACATCAAAATGGCCGTTCATTGGCAAACTCGAAAACCTATATTCTGTCATATCGTGCATGAGACGGTTGGCCCACGGCCACCAAAATACGTTTGTGGTTACAAAGTAGAGGTATCCATTTTTCTAGACTGACACTATGCCCAGGGGTGGGGCGGGGGACATATTTTTGTAATGCTGCCCGGGTTGCTGCCACCACTAAGGCCGCCCCTGTCTCTGAGCTAACGTGCTGAGACACATTAGCTACACTTTATTTGGATTGTCTGCTTGGGACATGAAGCCCATTTCTCAACCACCACACACAATGCCATCAGCAGTGATCAATATTTGTCTTCTGCAATTAAACCTGATTAATAGTAGATTGCTGCGTGTGAGTCTAATGAGGGAGGCTTTGGTGTTTGGGATGGCCAATAAGAGGTGTGAATGGTGGGTGATTCGAAAAGGGTGGGGTACATAAAACTTCATGCATGGGGAACAATGACTGAAAGAAATGCTGATCTTAAGAAGCATTTCATTTCACTGTTTTTCTTTCCATTTTAATAGTACAGTTGTAAAACAAAGTGTTGGGAGTGGAGAAGAGACAGGATGCCAGATAAGGGATTTGTATTGGGTTCTGGTGGGCAGGAAAGGAGGGTGGTGCCCAAGAGTGGATGGTCAAGGGGCTAACGCGGTTACATAGTTGCAATACTTTTATATGTACACTGACTTTGACCCCTGGTGGCAGGTCATTACCACCTGGCGCGGCCTGTTGAAAATACCTTTATTGGTATTAGAACCCCAGGATTGATGCCCAGGGCATGCTAAGAGCTGATTGCTTTTCTGGGAGCGAATACAGGCTACCACAATCACATGACCCATGTTTTCACACTAAAGAAACACGGCAACTATGATGGCTGCTATGGTAATGGCCTTCACTGCTCCAGGATTAGCCCCCTCATCCATTTCAGCCACCACAATAAGGAGAATGGTAAAGTAGAATGGTATGTCAAAGTAGGGATGCAGCATTGGTGCAGGTTTGTCCTTTGAATTAAATTAGGATGGAAGTGACCTGAAAGGAAGTGGGCGAGGGTTGTGGGCTGCCGGAGTGTGAGTGGGCGCTGTCGGCTTACTAGGGGCCTGGACTGGTAGGCAAAGCCTGCATTCTGAAAAACCTGACTGGCTCAGGCCCCACACCAGGGGTTAATTATATTTGGACACCATGAAGGCTACCATAAGACCTAAACATTTCTCCAACCTTAACATAGACCCTTTTTTAGCCAGCCATGCAACTTTGCTGGGGAACCCTTGAATAAAACTGAAAAGGGGCCGGTAGAACAAAGGACCTGTAGGTTTGTTCAGCCTTCATCATTGACGGCACACAGATCCCAGTCTTTCCACAGGTAAAAACCTTAGGAGACCACGAAGATGCTACACTTTCCCCAACCCGTCAAGTAAACGCAATATCCTCCTCAGCGGCCTACTCATCCAAACTCCTAAACGCTGCCAGACCCTTCCTCTCCACAGACAGTTGCCTAACGACCGCTCGTGCAGTGGTTGGCGCAAGGTTTTACTGCTGTAATATACTCTTTGCCGGTACCTCGGTCGCACTCTGCAACACTTGTGTATGAGCGCGATATAAATAAAATATAATTTCATTTCATTTTCATACCTCTGCGTGCAACATACAAAAACTACAGACCATCCAAAATAACGCCTTGCGAGCTGCCCTGAACATTCCGATATCTGAGCACATATCGGCCTTCCGCAGAGCAGGTCATTGGCTCCCCATCCGAGAAAGAATCTCATTCAAGACACTCACAATCACTCACAGGTGTATCTCCAATCCCGCCCCACCCTACCTGGCACAAAAAATCGCTAAGACTCACTCGACCAGACCTACCATAACCCCATACACTCATAGAGTTGTTCAACCAAGTTCAAACATGCCAAAGCAGGAGGGATACGTTTGCCAGTCATTGCTGCTAAACAATGGAATTCCCTCCCACATGCACTAAGAGCAGAGGAATCCTACTGGTCCTTCCGCAAAACCCTCAAAACGTCTCTGTTTGCCCAACCTACTCAACATGTGAGCTCCTAGGTGAATGTTGCACTGCCCATTCTGTTTGTAACTCCTATGTATTTTTTTAGTCATCCTGTTGTTCACCGCCTCCGGGCTACATGTAACTGGTTTCTCTGCAGCGCCCTGATGCCTTAGGGTTTGTGTGCGCTATACAAATGAAAAACAAAATTTTAAAAAGTAGTTGTCCTAGGTGCGATAGATGATCTTCTGCATAGTGGAACTTCCATAACATCTCGGCGTATGAGGAGTAAGATTGCAATAATGCACATGACAGGCAGCACTATGAGAACATTGTGCAATCTGTTACCCAGATGCTTGAACACGTAGGGGTGAGCAGACAGGCCCTGGAACCCGCTGAAAGGTATCTGGGAGTTGAATGCGAAGCTTGTCTAGGTGCACAACAAACTAAACAATACAATGATTTGCCTAGAGTCGACAGCGAGTGGTAGAATGCACTGCTAAACATAGAAAAGGGCTGGAGAGAGTTGAAAATATGGTGGCCGCCACAATGGTCATGCTTCCGGTTGAACTGGGAAATGCCAGTAGGTTAACGAGTCCTAAAACCAGGTCAATGAGAAATTCAAGCAAATACTGAAAGTTCAAATTGACATCAAGATCCTGGCCGTCTGCTGGGGGGTCTCCTATGTGCACACAAAGCAAGCAGTCGGGAGAATGAGTGGTTCCTACACACAGTCACATCCGGAAAGGGAGAATTTGAGGAAACGGAAGGGACAGCAACACCACAGAATTGAAGTCTCACTCGAAAACATCATCAACTGGGCAAGTGGACTATGAGCATAGTGACTTCTTCCGATACTCCACGGCCCTATATGTACCATCCATCCCCTCTTCTCTTTCATATATCCTTTCTACCCATCTCTTTTTGTCCTACTCTGTGTGGAAAGAGATGTACTATGATAAGTGGAATTTGTGTGTGAAAGTGTGTGTGTTTTTTTTAAATTTATGATTCACGCATTTTTGCCAAAATCACCCGATGGTTATGGTTTACAAATTAAGTGTTTTGAAAAATAATACATTCTTTTCTGATTAAGAAAAACATTTATTACGTGCTCATTATGAAATCCTATATGTATGCATGATTCTCTAAAAATGCCTGTGCAAAGCAACACTTACATTGTGACATGCCTTTCCCCCTCAGCCACTCCTCTTATAAAATCCAGAGAGACTTCCGGTTATAGGGAGAGGAAACATCATCAGACTGCAACGGAGTGACAGATGTCAATGCCATTTATCCTCACATCCCAATCATGAGGGTGTTCGAATAAGTATTTATGGTTCATGGTAACAACCATTTTATAGTTAGTATGAGTGTTGTGAAAAATTAAATACGCTTCAAGCAATTATGTACCTAGTGATTCAAACATGCGACCCTATTATCACACACATATCTCAAATATACATCTGTGGTCATTCTTACATTTCGAAAATGTTATTAAATGATGCAAAGCAGCCAGGAACCATTATTGGTGCTATTTGCCACCTTCCCCTTTCTCATATTAGTACTATGAAAGTGTACACAAGGATATAGTTTATAGGGTTATTCTAGGGTTTGATAATATGCTTTGCCCAGGGAGAGTACCGTAAAATTCTGATTATGAGTTTAATGTATGTTATAAGACATCACTAGAAATTAATATTGTACAATTTTAAGACGAGACATTTAGCAACTTTAGTATAATTAAACACCATTTTATCACTCAAAATGTCCCACCTTCTTGGAAAGAGTCATTCTCAGATTACAACTAATGATCTGCTACTTCTGTGAGAACACATTTCTAATTGTGCATGCTGGCCACCGATTGGTGCACCTGTACAGACAATGGGCCTCATTACAAGCATGGCGGTAGCCGTGCCTGTATGGCAGGCACGGCTACCACCATTCTCGCTACCAGCACTGCTTCCCGCGATTGGCCAATAACCGGCCCATTGCGAGATGAATGGGTCGGTAATTGCCCATTCTCAGGTAGGGCAGAATGGGGGTGGGGAGCATGGCTGAGCCAGCACCGCTGATAACGGTGCCGGCACAATTACGAGTTATGCTCGCGGGTGCCGCACAGCCCGCCAGGTAACACCTGGAGGGTTGTCAGGAACGCGCAAGCAGAACTCGTAATGCAGCGGGATGATATGAATGGTGCCGGTGCCTTAAAAGCACCATTCATACCTTCACAGCTAGGGTCATAATGCACCCAATGTGCCCTCAGTGTGATGGCGAAATTCTTGAAGACAATGAACCTGGGAGGATAGCTCAGCAGCAACATCCAAGGGAAGAGGGCAGGAGCCCTTTCCCCATCGCTGGAACCGAAACAGCTGGTAAGCTGCAACGAAGGCCTGCCTGGCCTTGTCCTACTTCCTGCCTGTCCCCCGCATGCCGGGCGCATCGCGGCGCCACAACGAGGCTAAGCCTCGCATATCCAGCTCCCTACATCCGCCGGCAGGCGGATGTGCCGGCGGCCCTACGAAGGCCATACAAAGGCCTGTTGAGAGCCTGTCTGGCCCCCACTTCGTCGTCCCATCCAAGGGAAGAGGGCAGGAGCCCTTTCCCCATCGCTGGAACCGAAACAGCTGGTAAGCTGCAACGAAGGCCTGCCTGGCCTTGTCCTACTTCCTGCCTGTCCCCCGCATGCCGGGCGCATCGCGGCGCCACAACGAGGCTAAGCCTCGCATATCCAGCTCCCTACATCCGCCGGCAGGCGGATGTGCCGGCGGCCCTACGAAGGCCATACAAAGGCCTGTTGAGAGCCTGTTCGGAGCCATAGGAGCCAGGGGCCAGGAACGCTGCCCTCACCGCTCCAGGTAAGCCAACGCTGCCACCTGCCACCTGTTTCTGTGCCTGCTTATGCCCGACTCTACCCTCTGCCATACCCTATGCCCATCTTATTCCAGGTAACTTTCGGCCAACAACACTGCATTACTCCCAGTTACCTACTGTCTCCAGCACTATGTGCGTCTGTGACACCCCAGGAAATAGCAACCAAAGTGCATTACCCATGTGCACCACAGGACTGTAAGGTGCTACTCCATTGCATTTTTGCCAAATTGTGCTATTTGAAGTTAGGTGTTACTCCATTGCATTTTTGCCAAAGTGTGCTATTTGAAGTTAGGTGTTACCCCACTGCATTTTTGCCAAATTGTGCTATTTGAAGTTAGGTGTTACCCCACTGCATCTTTGCCAAATTGTGCTATTTGAAGTTAGGTGTTACCCCACGGCATTTTTGCCAAATTGCGCTATTTGAAGTTAGGTGTTACCCCACTGCATTTTTGCCAAATTGTGCTATTTGAAGCTAGGTGTTACCCCACGGCATTTTTGCCAAATTGTGCTATTTGAAGTTAGGTGTTACCCCACTGCATTTTTGCCAAATTGTGCTATTTGAAGCTAGGTGTTACCCCACTGCATTTTTTGCCAAATTGTGCTATTTGAAGTTAGGTGTTACCCCTTTGCATATTTGCTGCCTACCACTATTCCTGCGCATATTCCGTTTACAAAGCCACCTTTTTCAGATAACACCCACTTTGCTACTCCCACTCTGCTCACATAACGCCAGCGCAGTACTGCAGAAAATGCTAACTATTTTACTCATCTTCTGTGCAATGGCCACGCCCGCTTCCCTAAACATTCCCATCCAGGATACCGACTCAGGAGCCCCCCCTCCCCAGCCAGGCACTAGTCTCACCTATACCACTAGGCACTATCCTGACCCTTCCTACCCAAGATATCATTGCAAGTCAGGTCCTACAACTTTTGCCTCCCACCCTTGCACTACCACCCAAAGAAACAACAAACTTCGCGCCAGACTCTCTAAACTTCATGAGCCGCCCCGAAGATTCCTGTCTGATTCCAAATGCACAGCCAAAAGTTCTACCAAAGGCACTACTATCCCCACAACCAAGTCCAAACCTATCATTCATACAAACATCTCGGCAAAAACGGATGTACATTCTTACAAAGGAGCTCTCCTTAATACCAGATCACTGGTTGCACATGCCCTTGATATTGCAGACCTAATTATCAAAGACAAATTAGACTTTATTGCTCTAACTGAAACGTGGCTCCACAATGCAGCAGGCCCATCTCTAATGCTAGCCATCCCAGACGGGTACACTATATCTAGGCAGGACCGGGTAGGTAACCGGGGTGGTGGCATCGCCATCATATCGAAAGTAAGTTTAGCTCTCAGACTAGCCCCGACCCAAACTCTGCAATCGTGTGAATCCCTCACCGCCAAACTCCCCATAAATAATACCCAATCCCTCACTATCCACCTGATCTACAGACCACCAGGTCCACTTGGAACCTTCGAGGAAGATCTACACAACTTAATTTCTAACAATGCGAAAACCACTTCACAACTACTGCTACTAGGGGACCTTAATCTAGGGTTCAACGACCCAGCAGACATACATGCCTCTACCATAGCCAATACGATCTCATCACTCGGACTCTCACAAAAAGTTAACCTACCCACCCATCTGAAGGGTAGAACCCTAGACTGGGTTGCTGATGCCAATTGCTCAGCGGTCATCTCCGCCACCACACCACTTCCTTGGACCGACCATTCGCTGGTCTCATTTAACCTATTGACCTCTAGATCACCTACCACAACTGTGTCACTGGCACCACCCTGCCTCACTAGAAACAAGAAAAATATCACAATAGAAAAAATCATCCCAGCTATCCTTCCAACCCTAAACGCATTGCCAGACAATCTAGATCCCAACACACTAGTTCACGAATATAATAAAATCATGTTAACTACCATGGATAAAATTGCCCCACTCAAACTTCGCTCCAGTAAGCCTAAAACCCATTTAAACAAATGGTACACACCCGAACTCAAAGTCCTCCGTCTAAAAAAGCACAAATGTGAAGCTGATTGGAAATTATGCCCCTCCAGTGAAAAGAAAGCCATCCTGGACACGATTTCTCGTCATTACAAAGCTGAAATTTGCTTAGCTAAACGGAATTCCTATAACATCCGCATTGCCAACTCCAACTCAAGTATGAAGGAGCTCTTCTCCATACTAAAGGAACTTGAGTCACCCATAGCCACACCCGACACCTGCACCAAGAACCAGACCTGGTGCACAGACATCCAACAAGCACTAGCAAATAAAATAAACACCCTACAAAATAAAATTCATCTAAAAAAAGATTCCCTAAACCTCACTAACCCTCCCACATCTCCGCCCAAAGTCTCACCAAGCATACACACTAACTCATTCACCTTCTCTAAAACTACCACCCTTGAGGTTGAGAAAATCATCCTCTCTCTTAAACCATCAAACTGTAAAGGCGATATCTGCCCTGCACACATAATAAAGGACGCAGCCAGAGACCTGTCACCCTTTATCTCTAAACTTATAAACGCCTCCTTCCCCTCAGGCAGTATCCCCTCCAACTTAAAACAATCCTGGGTACTCCCCCTCCTCAAAAAACAGACGCTCGATCCCCTCATCCCCACCAACTACCGACCCATCACAACCGTACCCTTCCTACTGAAAATCTTGGACAAAGTTGCCTATGTCCAGATTCAAAAATACCTAGAACTACACAAGCTACTAGGCGCCAGACAATCAGGTTTCCGCCCACTACACGGCACGGAAACAGCCCTCATCGATCTGAAAACCCAAATTGATGACCTGAGGGATAAGGGCAAGACAGCACTTCTCCTCTTACTTGACCTCTCCGCGGCTTTTGACCTCGTCGACCACAAGGTCCTCTGCAGACACCTTGATTCAGCTGCTCATTTCTCCCCAGAAACTATCAAATGGATTGAATCCTTTCTGAGTGAGAGAACTATGAGAGTCTTCTCCCCTTCAACAGCAGCAGACCCCTCTCCTATCACTTGCGGAGTCCCGCAGGGCTCATGCGTCTCCCCCACCCTATATAACATCTTCACCAAACCCCTGTTCGACGATCTGGACCATCTGGGTGTCACCTACACTAATTATGCTGATGACACTCAGATTCTCCTCCCACTTTCAGGGGATCACAGTAAGGACAGTGAGTTGGTGAATAGGGTATATCTCATCATTCAGGCATGGATGGCATCTCATGGTCTATGCTTGAATGATGACAAGACAGAGCTCATCATCTTAGGTACCCCTGCTAATATCAATAAACTAGGCCTTGAATATGCCGAATTCAACATAGATGGTAATCTCATCAGAGTATCCAGGGAAGTAAAAACCTTTGGCTTTTATCTGGATGCCACTATGTCATTCACTAAACAGGTTAACTCACTAGCATCTACCACTGCGTACACTTGCAAATTAATAAGGGCAGGTAGACCATTCCTATCCAATGACAGCTGCCTGATCCTGGCAAGAGCACTCATACTATCTAGGCTTGATTATTGTAATGCCCTCTATAGCGGTGCCAACAAAGCCATTATCCACAGGCTCCAAATCCTACAAAACAATGCCTTGAGAGCTGCCCTCGGCATTAATAAGAGAGATCATATCTCAACCACTAGACGCCAACAGAAATGGCTCTCTACAGACAACAAAATCAAACTAAAGTTGGCCTCCCTAACCCATAAAGCCCTCAACAATGCCGCCCCCAGTTATCTGATGGACAAGGTAAAGAGAAAATCCTCCATCCGACAAACAAGAACTATCAATTCCAACCGTCTGATAATCCCCAGATTCAAACTCTCCACCATTGGTGGGAACAGCTTTCTGGTGAAAGCTGCCACGCTCTGGAACTCTCTGCCTCACAACCTAAGAGCTGACCAACCATACTCGCACTTTAGAAGACACCTCATCAGTCACCTTAACTCCAATAACCCTTGTATTTAGCTGCACTTTCCTACACCTATATATAGATAATGATACTCTTGTTCGTATTTCTGCCTTCGCCTCTAACAGCCCTGCACACTTCTGTACACTTACCTCCTGTATAGATATTGACTTTTAATGTTTGAAGACTTGTATACCTCTTATTCCTTATTAACTCTGTAATCCCGAATATTCTTTTAGGTTTACCCATCTCTAACAGCCCTTTACATATCTGTATATTTACCCCTGCATAGATATTGACTCTGTATATATGAAGATTTGTATATTTTTTATTCCTGCAATTCTGATTATTTTTATGACTACCTCTAAGTGTATATTTCTGCAACATTGTAAGCTTCGAATTATCTTTTGCCTGCGCCCTGTTGCCCCTGGGTAAGGTGCGCCATACAAATAAATAAACAAACAAACAAACAAACAAACGCCCTTGCATTGGAAGCAAGACGAGACAAGTTCGATTCCCGGGTACGCGCTTACAAACCTCTGGGTATTAAGCGCATTATAAATATGCAACTATTTGTTTGCCAAGTTTGACTGCATATCTCCACGAAAAACAGGACAAAATATTTTCAATTCAATGAAATAACATTTTAATGACACTTGGTTAAGTAGTATTGCGAATACCGACCTCTTCAAATAGCATTTCAAGTTATGCGATTGTCACCTCGAGCACCCCCAGGTGATCATTATGGCACTGATGGAAGTATTTTCGAGCGGGGACTAACGCTCTAGTCTTTTTGCAATTGCAAATGTCATTACGCTCAGCGACGCATAATACCTGCTCAACGATGCAAGTCTCTGCATCCCAAACCCTCTGGCTCCCTGAGGTAAGACGCTGACTGTCCATTCCCATTTCTGCATCATTTCCCTTTCTCCTGATTCCTCCAGTTCTGCTTCCTTTCCTGCCCCTTTTTGGTTGTCCATGAATTAACCGAATTTTAAAAAAACGATTGGATAAAGGACCACATTTTTTGGGTCAAAAAAACGAAATTCCTACTTGCTTTTTGCATTTTTTTTAATACTCCGGGCAGAGAAGCCTTGCGCCCCCCTGACCTCCTACCCTAACTAATGCCCTTACCCCGCCCTGCACCTATATTTTATTTTAAAAGTACCAACATTTAGAAAATAATTGGTCAAAGAAATTTGGTCATTTCTTCCTCGTTTCTTGGGGATTCAGTCATTTCTACAGATACCGTCCTCTCGCCACCCTGTATTGTGTTCTGCTCTGTACTTCATTCTTCCAGATTGGCTTCCTTCCGTCACTCAAGGGTTTTTCTGCTACGGCTTTCCCCTCATTCTGGAGGTGATCCCCTTGGATGCCCCTTGTGTCCTCTCTGCCCCTCGTCTCTACCTATTCAGTCGATGAATTCACAACCGCTGCAAGGAATTGGCTGTATTGGCAAAAGAAGAATACTCAACTCACTGCTCACACGGACGTCCATTGATCTCCACAACCCCTAGAGGTAAGATATTGCATCACCTAGAAGGGAACAAGATGGACCAGATGTATCTCACACCCATAGATCCTCCATAAAGAGGTCTTACAACTGGTAAATGTGATGGTTCACCAAAGAAGCTACGTGAATTCCTGGAAGCTTGTTTGGTCCAATTCACTTTCAAGCCTCATGCACTTGCTACCCCTGGGGCCGAGTAGGGTTCATGATTTCCAATCTAGTGGGTAATGCTATAGCTTGGGCTACTACCTTTGTAATTGCAAGCAGCCCCATCTTGGACAGTTCTTCGTTGATGCCATGAAGGAAATGTTTGACAGACCTGAGACAGCGTTTACTTCTCACAAAACCCTTTTACAGGCTTTGTTTGTACTGTGGGATAAAGGGCCATTTGCTCTGAAACTGCCCCACCATCCCGCCTAGAAGGTTGGGAAATGACAGACCCCAGTCTTAAAGGCCGGAGTGCTGCTTCCTGTCCCTTTCTTCTCTCACCCTTAACCTCGCAAACACCTGAGTGTGCCCTACTCATCCTCAAGATTAGATTGACTTCGCCCACCAGTTATACAGTTGAAACATTAGCATTACTTGACAGCGGATCTGTGAGCCGCCAAATTGTTTATGGACTGTTCTTGGGCCAAAGGTCATAACATACCCAGAGAAAGGAAGAAAAATCCCTTGCCCATTCAGGGAGTTGATGGTCACCGCCTCACTTCTGCCTATATCACTGAACACACATCATCCATGAAGATGACAATAGCTTGTCATACAGAAAGCATAACATTTGATTTGATCAAGGTAGTTCATTTTCCGGTCTTGCTAGGCATCCCTTGGTCCCATATTATTTCTCCCAATATGATTTAATTCTCACTTACTTGCCTTAACATACTGGCTGATGCCTTATCCCGTTGCAATTGAAATCTACCTAAAAGTGGGATCCACACTGAAGACTGTCGTATACACAGCCTCTTGCTTTCTGGATAGAGTAAGAACAAGATGGCACTGTGCCATGACAGCCGTCTCGCAGGTCATCAAGGAGTCCAGCTCACATATGTACTACTCAGTCATACTTTCTGATGGCCTTCTGTTTGTTCAGACATCAAGGACTTGGTCTGATCCTGGGTTGCTCTCAGACCAATTATTCCACTACTCACCCTCTGGAAATGTTATGCCAACCTTCTTTCCCAGCCCTCCATGGCAAGTCATTTCATTGGATTTCGTAGTCGAGTTGCCGCCATCAAAGGGCTATATCATCATTATGGTAACCATTGACTCTTTTACCAAACTGGCCCACTTCTTTCTATGGCAGAGGCATTTCTGAGAGATATATTTTGTTTACTTGGTCTTCCTTCTAGGATAATTTTGCACAGAGGTTCATAGAATACTTCACAACTCTGGTCTAGCCATTGTAAACTTCTCCACATCGAATGAGTCTTGTTTTCAGGTCACCACCCACAGTCTAATGGTCAGACTGAGCACCTAAACCAGACTATGGGACATTACTTGAGATGCTTTATGTCTTCCTTACAAGATGATTGGGTTGACCTTCTCCCAATGGTTGAATTAATCTACAATAATACTATCCACTCTTCCACCAAGAAGTGTCAGTCCTTCTGTTCCTTTGGATTCACCCTTGCATGTTGATTTTGCTAGATCTTTCGGCAGCCTTTGACAAGGTCGACCACTCCTCGCTGCTGTCCGGTCTGGCCTTGGCGGGTCTCTCTGTGCCCACCATGGCTTTGTTTCCCTCTTTCCAGGCTGACAGGGGCCATTCTCTCTCTTTCTTCCTCCTTTTCTTTCTCCATCTCAATCGTTGACCGGTGGTGTTCCGCAGGGCTCCGCCTTGTCCCCCTTGCTTTTTAACATCTATATCCAGCCTCGTGTCTGTCTTGTCTGCTCCTTCGGCCTCTGGTGCTACTCGTACGCCGATGACACCCAGATCCTGGTTTGTCTCGCTCTTGCCAGATTAGAGGTGTCTTCCTGCTTGTGCCAGTGCCTGATGGCCGTGGCGGGGTGTATGAACTGCAATTGGCTGAAGTTGAATGGCTAACTACAAAAATGCAGTTGAATGGTGCTCGCCTCCCATCTATACCTCAGTATTTTAGCACATAAATGACAGAAGGCAGGTTTATTAACAAAGTTATTCCTAACGCTGAATCCCTAACACAATTTAATTAGCCCTATCTGTGAACAATCTCGTATCCAACCTTTCCCGGCCCTAGTTAGTGCTGGTGTGCCGGCTACAAGGGGATGTCGAGATCCTAACCCTATCTTCTCTAAGCCACTTTCCTAATGTCTCAAAGTAAGTGCACACCAATTGGGGGTCGGTATCTATATTTAATGTTTCTGCCTCCAAAGTGTGTGTCTTATCCATAAAAACACAAAAAGAAATAATTCTATGACGTTATTAGTCAGAGGAACTATATAGAATTATGTAAAAAGCTCATTCACTCTATGTTATATGCAACTATATGGAGAATGAGTAATGATAACTCAGTTAGTTTCTTTATACAAGCCCTTTTCTCAATATGTCAGGGTATCGGAGTATGGGTTATCAGCCAGTACTACTTTAGAAACAGTCAACCGGTTTCAGCGGGATTCATGAGTGCCCGCTTTCTTCCAGACGAATACTTGTGGATCTAGTATTCTTTTAATGATCTTCAATTTTATGGAGATTTTTTTGAGGATGTCTTCAGGTGTCCAACAGGGCTATTTGGATCAATCCCTGAATCCTAAAGGATAAAAACAAGAGAGACAACGGGACTATCATCAGTCTCAAAGTACCTCTAAACTCTATTTTATTGGGTATTTGGTTGTTACGGGGCAAGACTCTTCTTACCTCGTTGTGCCCAATCTCTTGGTCGTGCCTGGTATGCGCCGAGTGTATCTTCAACTCAGCTGCATCTATTCTTAACAGGAATCTGTAAACAATGCGAGAAAACTGCTATAGTCCCTTTCTGTTTGTTGTTTTACCAAGTTGTATATAAATAAGGCCTAGTCTGCCTATTCACCTGTCTTCACTGATTCTTTCTGTGGGAGAGCGAAGGCACTCAATCCCTTCTTTTTTCTTTTTTCCGGAGGTTTCTTCCTGTGAGAGAAAGAGGTGTCCTTAGATAGTGTTGTGTGTTGTTATTTAAGAATATACATTCATCCTGCTGGTCACTCAACCATTAGTCATTATGCTCTCCATTATGAGGTGGCAACTGTGGTCATAGCTGTTGGCTGCGCATCACAGTATCTCCCAGCTCACCGCTGCTGCCATATCAAATATATGAGGCTTCTAAGACTCGCCAGTGTTACCCTCTGTTTGAATGTGGTCCTATATTCCTATTACTTTTCCAGCATAAATTTCTGCACGGGCCGAAATGTGACTGTTCAATGGGACTAAACGCATGCCAGATAACACGTTATTGCGAACGCTTACCTTGCTGTCTTAACTCGTTGCCACCTCTGCTACCGCGGTCTGGTTAGCGCCATTTTGGCTCCATGTTTCTTTATGTAGTTGCGTCGCGATCACATGATCGCGCGCGAACTACCAATCAGTCCCAGGCAGTGCTGGGAGTTGTAGTAGATGGCCAGTGTTCTGCTCGATGTTTGTTTATGTAGTTGCGTCACGATCACATCATTGCGCGCAAACTACCAATCTATCCCAGGCAATGCTGAGAGTTGTAGTAAGTGGCCAGTATTCTGCTATGTGTTTGCTCTCGCATCCCAAGTGTGGAATATTAGACAATTCTTCCTAATGTTTGGAATTTGTAGTTCCTACTTATTTACTTGTATTATGATTCTTATTTTTTCCTTCCTTCTTTTGCTATTTTTTCGACTTTTGCTATTTTTCAAGATATGTGTGTTAGCTCGCAATTGGTCACAAAAATGCCTAGTGAGTATGAGCCATGTCCTAATATCTACCAGCTGGTCATTTTAAGCTGGACAGGTGTTACTCCAGTGACTTATAGTTGATGACCATGTCATTGTTATATATGTGTTCGTGTCACCAGATGGTCTCTACGCGGCAGTTCCTAATAATATTATTATTAGGATTGGTCATTCATGATCATTTTGTTCTCTTGGTTTTTATCACAATATATGCACTATTTCGCAGATACTCCCATATGTTCCTAAAGACTATGCGCCATGATTGTAATTGCTGTCAGAAGGTCATCTTCATGCAGTGGTGGTCTAGTCGCACTCCAGAGGTAATTTTGTGCAAATACTAGCCCACACAGTCTAGGTTTTTCTAGTTATCCACAATACTTCAATGATGTCTTAGAATGCCTTCATAGGACTGCCAGCGCTTGCCAACATATTTCCTCATTTAACCCTGTTAAGTGACTACGTGTCCTGTAGATCCATTGTTGCTCTCTTCTCAGTAAAAGGGCTGATAAGTTCCCCCCTCTCTTAGGTATTTTAACCCTTTCCAAAATGGTCCACGTTAGGTCATTTTCAGTATGTTTCATTTCTATGTAGTGTTCAACTAATGGGGCGGTTCTCTTTTTAGTCCTGATGTTGGATCTATGTTCCCCAATGCGTATCTTAATAGCTCTTGTCGTCATTCCAATGTATTTTTTGTTACATGGACATTGGATTCAATACACTACATTGGTGGTATTGCAGTTTGTGAAATCCCACTTCTCCCAGGGGTATTTCCAGCCTATATCTATGGCTGTAGTGCGTCGAGAGAATTTGCATACAGTACAATTCCCGCATGGTGTGTGGCCCAAGGGCCTAGATGTATTCCACAGGGTTGTTGTGTCAGTAGGAAGAGTTATATCTTTATGAGTATGGACCAATGAGTCCCTTTTTTTCTCCTTCTTATGGCAAACAATGGCTCAGTTAGATGGTTATCATCAATATTCAATAAATGCCATGCTTTCCGAATCTCTTTTTTCAAGCGGTTAATAACTGGAGAGTGACTAAATACTGCTGTAATTGTATTATCATCTCTCTTTCTTTTGCCATGTTGGTTGAGGGTTATCTCTCTAGGTATATTTCTCGCCCTCTTTTTGCCTTGTTTAATTATTCTGTGTGGGTAGTTTCTCTCTTTTAAATTATTACAAAGTCTTTCCGCTTGTTGATCATACTCGGATCGCGTTGTACAGTTACTCCTAAATCAGAGAAACTGACCAAAGGGTAGCTTTTCTTTTAGTGACCTTTGATGAAAGCTGGTATAGTCCAGTAAAGAATTTCTATCAGTGGGTTTTTGGGAAACTGTAGTCTCAAATGTCTGGCCAGTCCTCATGATTTTCAGGTCAAGGAATGTTGCTCCTGTTTTGCTTGCCTCATATGTGATTTTAAGGAAAGGGTTAAGTCCATTGATCCACTCTATAAATCTGGTCAAAGTAGCGCCGTCTCCATCGAACAGTAAAAAAATGTCATCGATGTAACGGCGCCAGCTCACAATGTTGCTGGAAAAGGGATTGGTTGTAGGATATATATGTTTCTCCTCAAAATCTGCGACATACAGGTTTGCCAAGGTGGGTGCAAACGTTGCGCCCATGGCCGTTCCGGCTATCTGTTCATAGTAGTCTTCTCCGTTCAAGAAGTAATTCCTAGTCAAAGCTATTTCTGCCAACTGCATTATCAATGTAACTGGCATATTGATAGTTTTTGTATGTAGTACACTTTCGATGACTTTCAAAGTTTCTCCTTGGAGTAGAGTGACTCTATATCCATAGTCACAATATAGATGTCTTGGCTCTCAAGTGTAAGGTTATTCAGATATATCAGGATCGCTGTTGTGTCTTTTGTATAAGAACGCATTTTACTCACTTCCTCCCTTAAGAAAAAGTCAGTGAACTGAGACAATGGTTCTAGAATGGAACCAATTCCGGATACAATCGGGGGTCCAGGTATTGGGAGGATTCCCTTATGTATTTTGGGCAGTGCGTAGAAGGCGGGTCGCCTAGGATGTAATGGGCTCAGAAAAGCTGCTTCTTTTATACTTATATGGCCTTCTGCCTCTGCCTCTTCGATGATAGGGTTAATCATATTTCTTAACCGTTCTGTTGGGTCACTTCC
The DNA here is from genome assembly GCF_040938575.1 of Ambystoma mexicanum. Lineage (NCBI taxonomy): Eukaryota > Metazoa > Chordata > Amphibia > Caudata > Ambystomatidae > Ambystoma > Ambystoma mexicanum. Next base: position 640,055,856 of record NC_090925.1, read on the forward strand.
CAGTTTTTGGTATGTGGTCCGATCTTGTATCAGGGTGTTCACCATACCGTCATAGTCTGTTCTATTCATAATGACGATGGCTCCCCCTTTGTCCGCAGGTTTTATAACTATATCATCATTTGTTTGTAGTTCTTTTAGGGCTATATTTTCCAACTTAGTCATGTTGTGAAAACTACCAACATTATCATCTGCTTCAATTTCTTCAAGTTTTTTAAGGATCAATTTTTCAAACGTCTGGGATTCCACAGTTATTGCATGTGGTGGTGGATAATACGTAGATTTATTGTGCAATCCTGTTACGTCTGATGGTCCTGTGTAGATGTTCTTTGAGAAAAATTGTTTGAGACTTATTTTCCTCATCAATTGTGTGATCTCAATTCTCGTCTGGAACGGATCGTGTGAAGATGTTGGTACGAACAAAAGTCCTTTTTGGAGCACGTTCAAGTGTATGTTCGAAAGGGTAAAGGTAGAAAGATTGACTACCAAAGATTCTTATAGGAATAGGAACAGAGTATGAGAGACTCAATAAAGAATCTTTGGTAGTCAATCTTTCTACCTTTACCCTTTCGAACATACACTTGAACGTGCTCCAAAACTGCGAGTCAATGCACCAATAGGGCATTTTAAAAATATGGAATAAGTAACAAGATGAGATGTGGACTACAGATATAAGTACTTTCTAACCAATATCAGATACCCACGCGATGGCAGAGGCAACATATTTGGCCTTTGCAGAGGAACTAGTAGAGGGAATTCTTGCCAACCCCTCAATATTAGGTGTAGAACAACAAGCCGCAATAGCCATGAAAGGCGATGATTGGAATGAGTTGGAGGCACTACGCAAGAAGTTAATTAGAACCGAACTTCACTGGGCCATTATGAGGGAGTACCTACGGGCACATGTAGCCCCTAATGGACTCATCATTTGAATTGAACACAGAATTTTCCTCGAGGAACTGAAATTAAGAAAAGATTGGAGTTTTATCTCGAATAAATGCACAAGGGACTGGATTATATTAATCATAAACACGGCGAAAACTGTATCAGAGAGATTGATGAATGAAATCATCACCAAACAGGATGCCATAACAACAAAAATGATTGTAGGTGATTACCTTAAGAATATGGCAACTCTAGACGCAACAATCAAAGAGTTTAAAGAACTAAACCTAAACAAAAAGGTGATGAAACTAAAAAAAGACATTGCAGCATTTTCCCATGAAAAAAAGTACCCGTATACAACAGACTCGTACTATGAAGAACAAGAGAGAAATGCCAATATGCCATACACAGGACCTGGGAGAGGTAAACAAAACCAACAGAGGAACAGACCAAGACCGGGAAACTGGAACTTCTCCAGTGGAAGTTCGGACGAAGACACAGGTAGAGCCAACAGTAATGTAAGGTTTGAGGACCAACAGCAAAATAGAGGTGGAAAAACTTGGGGTTTTCAGGCCCCAAGAGGACGCGGCAGAGCCAGAGGATGGTGGCAGGTCCAATCACCCAGGGTTAGCAGGAACAGAGGGAGAGGGTGGTACCAGCAGAATGCTTACCCACAGTACGACCCCTAGGAATAGGAACAGAGTATGAGAGACTCAATAAAGAATCTTTGGTAGTCAATCTTTCTACCTTTACCCTTTCGAACATACACTTGAACGTGCTCCAAAAAGGACTTTCGTTCGTACCAACATCTTCACACGATCCGTTCCAGACAAGAATTGAGATCACACAATTGATGAGGAAAATACGTCTCAAACTATTTTTTTCAAAGAACATCTACACAGGACCATCAGACGTAACAGGATTGCACAATAAGTCTACGTATTATCCACCACCACATGCAATAACTGTGGAATCCCAGACGTTTGAAAAATTGATCCTTAAAAAACTTGAAGAAATTGAAGCAGATGATAATGTTGGTAGTTTTCACAACATGACCAAGTTGGAAAATATAGCCCTAAAAGAACTACAAACAAATGATGATATCGTTATAAAACCTGCGGACAAAGGGGGAGCCATCGTCATTATGAATAGAACAGACTATGACGGTATGGTGAACACCCTGATACAAGATCGGACCACATACCAAAAACTGGGAAGTGACCCAACAGAACGGTTAAGAAATATGATTAACCCTATCATCGAAGAGGCAGAGGAAGAAGGCCATATAAGTATAAAAGAAGCAGCTTTTCTGAGCCCATTACATCCTAGGTGACCCGCCTTCTACGCACTGCCCAAAATACATAAGGGAATCCTCCCAATACCTGGATGCCCGATTGTATCCGGAATTGGCTCCATTCCAGAACCATTGTCTCAGTTCACTGACTTTTTCTTAAGGGAGGAAGTGAGTAAAATGCGTTCTTATACAAAAGACACAACAGCGATCCTGATATATCTGAATAACCTTAAACTTGAGAGCCAAGACATCTATATTGTGACTATGGATATAGAGTCACTCTACTCCAAGATTCCCCAAGGAGAAACTTTGAAAATCATCGAAAGTGTACTACATACAAAAACTATCAATATGCCAGTTACATTGATAATGCAGTTGGCAGAAATAGGTTTGACTAGGAATTACTTCTTGAACGGAGAAGACTACTATGAACAGATAGCCGGAACGGCCATGGGCGCAACGTTTGCACCCACCTTGGCAAAGCTGTATGTCGCAGATTTTGAGGAGAAACATATATATCCTACAACCAATCCCTTTTCCAGCAACATTGTGAGCTGGCGCCGTTACATCGACAACATTTTTTTACTGTTCGATGGAGACGGCGCTACTTTGACCAGATTTATAGAGTGGATCAATGGACTTAACCCTTTCCTTAAATTCACATATGAGGCAAGCAAAACAGGAGCAACATTCCTTGACCTGAAAATCATGAGGACTGGCCAGACATTTGAGACTACAGTTTTCCAAAAACCCACTGATAGAAATTCTTTACTGGACTATACCAGCTTTCATCAAAGGTCACTAAAAGAAAACCTACCCTTTCGTCAGTTTCTCCGATTTAGGAAGAACTGTACAACACGATCCGAGTATGATCAGCAACCGGAAAGGCTTTGCAATAATTTAAAAGAGAGAAACTACCCACACAGAATAATTAAACAAGCCAAAAAGAGGGAGAGAAATATACCTAGAGAGATAACCCTCAACCAACATGGCAAAAGAAAGAGAGATGATAATACAATTACAGCAGTATTTAGTCACTCTCCAGTTATTAACCGCTTGAAAAAAGAGATTCGGAAAGCATGGCATTTATTGAATATTGATGATAACCATTTAACTGAGTCATTGTTTGCCATAAGAAGGAGAAAAACCCTGAGGGACTCATTGGTCCATACTTACAAAGATATAACTCTTCCTACTGACACAACAACCCTGTGGAATACATCTAGGCCCTTGGGCCACACACCATGCGGGAACTGTACTGTATGCAAATTCACTCGACGCACTACAGCCATAGATATAGGCTGGAAATACCCCTGGGAGCAGCAGCATTTCACAAACTGCAATACCACCAATGTAGTGTATTTAATCCAATGTCCATGTAACAAAAAATACATTGGAATGACGACAAGAGCTATTAAGATACGCATTGGGGAACATAGATCCAACATCAGGACTAAAAAGAGAACCGCCCCATTAGTTGAACACTACATAGAAATGAAACATACTGAAAATGACCTAACTTGGACCATTTTGGAAAGGGTTAAATTACCTAAGAGAGGGGGGAACTTATCAGCCCTTTTACTGAGAAGAGAGCAACAATGGATCTACAGGACACGTAGTCAATTAACAGGGTTAAATGAGGAAATATGTTGGCAAGCGCTGGCAGTCCTATGAAGGCATTCTAAGACATCATTGAAGTATTGTGGATAACTAGAAAAACCTATACTGTGTGGGCTAGTATTTGCACAAAATTACCTCTGGAGTGCGACTAGACCACCACTGCATGAAGATGACCTTCTGACAGCAATTACAATTATGGCTCATAGTTTTTAGGAACATATGGGAGTATCTGCGAAATAGTGCATATATTATGATAAAAACCAAGAGAACAAAATGATCATGAATGACCAATCCTAATAATAATATTATTAGGAACTGCCGCGTAGTGACCATCTGGTGACGCGAACACATATATAACAATGACATGGTCATCATCTATAAGTCACTGGAGTAACACCTGTCCAGCTTAAAATGACCAGCTGGTAGATATTAGGACATGGCTCGTACTCACTAGGCATTTTTGTTACCAATTGCGAGATAACACACATATCTCGAAAAATAGCAAAAGTCGGAAAAATAGCAAAAGAAGGAAGGAAAAAATAAGAATCATAATACAAGTAAATAAGTAGGAACTACAAATTCCAAACATTAGGAAGAATTGTCTAATATTCCACACTTGGGATGCGAGCGCAAACACATAGAAGAATACTTGCCACTTACTACAAATCCCAGCATTGCCTGGGATCGATTGGTAGTTTGCGCGCGATGATGTGATCGCAACGCAACTACATAAACAAACATCGAGCAGAACACTGGCCATCTACTACAACTCCCAGCACTGCCTGGGACTGATTGGTAGTTCACGCGCGATCATGTGATCGCGACGCAACTACATAAACAAACATCGAGCCAAAATGGCGCGTAACTACACCGCGGTAGGAGAGGTGGCAACGAGTTAAGACAGCAAGGTAAGCGTTCGCAATAACGTGCTATCTGGCATGCGTTTATGGACCAATGAGTCCCTTTTTTTCTCCTTCTTATGGCAAACAATGGCTCAGTTAGATGGTTATCATCAATATTCAATAAATGCCATGCTTTCCAAATCTCTTTTTTCAAGCGGTTAATAACTGGAGAGTGACTAAATACTGCTGTAATTGTATTATCATCTCTCTTTCTTTTGCCATGTTGGTTGAGGGTTATCTCTCTAGGTATATTTCTCGCCCTCTTTTTGCCTTGTTTAATTATTCTGTGTGGGTAGTTTCTCTCTTTTAAATTATTACAAAGTCTTTCCGCTTGTTAATCATACTCGGATCGCGTTGTACAGTTACTCCTAAATCAGAGAAACTGATTGAACGGTCACATTCCGGCCCGTGCAGAAATTTATGCTGGAAAAGTAATAGGAATATAGGACCACATTCAAACAGAGGGTAACACTGGCGAGTTTTAGAAGCCTCATATATTTGGTATGGCAGCAGCGGTGGGCTGGGAGATACTGTGATGTGCAGCTAACAGCTATGACCATAGTTGCCACCTCATAATGGAGAGCATTATGACTAATGGTTGATTGACCAGCAGGAAGAATGTATATTCTTAAATAACAACACACAACACTATCTAAGGACCCCTCTTTCTCTCACAGGAAGAAAACTCCGGAAAAAAAGAAAAAAGAAGGGATTGAGTGCCTTCGCTCTCCCACAGGAAGAATCAGTGAAGACAGGTGAATAGGCAGACTAGGCCTTATTTATATACAACTTGGTAAAACAACAAACAGAAAGGGACTATAGCAGTTTTCTCGCATTTTTTACAGATTCCTGTTAAGAATAGATGCAGCTGAGTTGAAGATACACTCGCCGCATACCAGGCACGACCAAGAGATTGGGCACAACAAGGTAAGAAGAGTCTTGCCCCGTAACAAACAAATACCCAATAAAGTAGAGTTTAGAGGTACTTTGAGACTGATGATAGTCCCCTTGTCTCTCTTGTTTTTATCCTTTAGGATTCAGGGATTGATCCAAATAGCCCTGTTGGACACATGAAGACATCCTCAAAAAAATCTTCATAAAATTAATAAAATTGAAGATCATTAAAAGAATACTAGATCCAAAAGTATTCGTCCTGAAGAAAGCGGCCACTCATGAATCCAGCTGAAACCGGTTGACTGTTTCTAAAGTAGTACTGGCTGATAACCCATACTCCGATACCCTGACATATTGAGAAAAGGGCTCGTATAAAGAAACTAACTGAGTTATCATTACTCATTCTCCCTATAGTTGCATATAACATAGAGTGAATGAGCTTTTTACATAATTCTATATAGTTCCTCTGACTAATAACGTCATAGAATTATTTCTTTTTGTGTTTTTATGTATAAGACACACACTTTGGAGGCGGAAACATTAAATATAGATACCGACCCCCAATTGGTGTGCACTTACTTTTAGACATTAGGAAAGTGGTTTAGAGAGGATAGGGTTAGGATCTCGACATCCCCTTGTAGCCAGCACACCAGCACTAACTAGGGCTGGGAAAGGTTGGATACGAGATTGTTCACAGATAGGGCTAATTAAATTGTGTTAGGGACTCAGCGTTAGGAATAACTTTGGTAATAAACCTGCCTTCTGTCATTGAAGTTGAATGGGGAGAAGATGGTGATTCTGGTGGGGGGTGGGGGTTCCCCTCCTAATCCCACTCCTTGGACTCAGTCTTTTTGGCACTCTGCACTTGGTGATGTCCCTGTTCCAGTGACAGTGGCGTGAAATGTAGGGGTAATTCTGTCTTCAACTCTTTCTATGGCCACCCAAGTTGGTGCGATCTGCAAGGCCGATCACTTCCATCTGAGGATATTGTGTAAGGTCTTACTATTTCTTCCCAATCATCTGCATCCTCTGGTTGTGGCCTCATTAGTCCTTAACAGACCAGACTACTGCAATGCCTTATTTTTGGCTCAGCCTATTGGCCTTATTCATTGATTACAGGAGTTGCAGAATTTAGCAGCAGGGTGGCTACCAATTCACCTTATGGACTTCACATTAGTCCAGTTTTACGATCCCTTCATTGGCTCCCGGGGCATAGGCGAGTGGAGTAAAAGTCCAATGCCTTGTTCACCGGGCCTATTTTCAGCAGGGGGCAGACTATCTTCGTGATTTTTCCTTATGTTCACAGCTGGCCTCCCCATTCTGAAGATGCATGCCTGGTTGTGGTTTATAGGTTTCGTCTTGTTAGAGTGGGGGCAAGCTTTTTCGATTGCAGCTGCTAAGATGTATAATGTGCTACGGCTTGCCCTGAGATGCACCCAGAATCACCTAGAATTCAGACGTCTTTTGAAAACTCTACTCTTCTAGGACATAAGGCTAGCCAGCCTCTGTGTGTTTCAGCGCCAAGATGCCTTTGGGTCTGCGAGCGTTTTATACATTTTATTAACATAACATAACATGCTTCCGATTACCTTACCTCGGCCGAGACACTTTTCATCAGTCGATACCTTGCTTGCTTCCATAACTTATAACCATTGAGCCGCCTACGTCCATCTTAAGGCAGTTGGTTGAAAGTCTAAGTTCTTTACCGATCGCAAACGCTCTGCCGTTCCCAAATAGAAACCGGGCAAAAAGGTCTGGTTGTCTACCAGATACCTAACCAGACATCTCTGTCCTTCCAAATTGTCTCCTCGCTTTCTTAGTCCTTTCCTCATACTGCATCCAGCCAACTCTGTAGCATTTTGGTTGCAATTGCGACCTTCTTGGCACAGGATGCATCCTGTTTTCCATTCATCATTGTTGAAAACCTCTATGACCAATCGCTTTAGCAATCGTGTTCATTCTCCACCTGCACCCATGAAGAAGGATGGTTCTGTGACTCCTGGTATTTTCTCGGCTGTCTTCAGTACCTGGTTGGGTGGAAGGGCTATTCCCCTTGCGAAAGATCATGGGAAACCGCTTCTTTAATTTGTGCTCCATGCTTCCTTAAGGCATTCCACTCTACTCATCCTTCGAAGCCTGGTTTTTCCGGGCAAGTGGGGGCGGGGGGGGGGCATACTGTCACCTCGCACACCACCAGGTGGCTATTATGGCACGGATGGAGTCATTTCTGAGTGGGGACACCATGTTCGCTCAGAGCGCTGGGAAACGCTCTAGTCTTTTTGGCACAGCAAGTGTCGCTATGCTCAGTGACACATAATACCTGCTCAAAAAATGCTCGCTGCGTCGCAAACTCTTCACTCCCTGAGGTAAGACGCTGCCCCTCCTTTATTGTTTCTGCATCCTTTCCCTTGCTCCTGCTCCCTCCAGTTCTGCCTCCATTCCTGCCCCGTTCCCTCTCTCCTTTCGCCATCCGGCTTTGAGTTACATTGTGTTGTCCTGCTCCAGACTACATTCTTCTGGAGTGGCTTCCTTCCATCACTTGAGAGTTTTTGTGCTACAGCTTTTCCCTCATTCTGGAGGCGATCCCCCCCGGATGCCCCGTGTGGCCCCTCTGTCCCTCTAGAATCTACATGTTGCGTCCGGTAGGGTTGTCCCCACCTATTCAGCTGCCAACTTCATGACATCTCTGATTGACCTTTAGACTAAAATCCAAACCCTCAAAGATAAAGGGAAACTTTCTCTCCTCCTCCTCCTAGATCTGTCTGCAGCATTCGACCTAGTAAACCATAAAATCCTCTGCGACCATCTAACGTCCTCTGCACATTTCTCCAACAAAGCCAATTCCTGGATCCAGTCCTTTCGAAACAACAGATCGATGAGGGTCTTTGCACTGTCAGCATCTGCAGAACCATCACCTGTCACCTGTGGAGTGCCCCAAGGATGCTGTGTGTCCCCTACACTTTATAACGTGTTTACCAAGCCCCTATTTGATGATCTCAACTATTTGGGTATAACGTATACCAACTACGCTGATGACAACCAAATACTCATCCCCCTCACAGGTGACTACGACAAGGACAGCAAAACACTTAACGACATCTACATCATCATACAAGCCTGGATGGCCAAACATGAACTCTGTCTTAATGATGATAAGACAGAGTTTCTCCTCCTAGGTTCCCCAGCCTACCTCAATAAATTAGATGGACAATTTACCTCATTCAATATCCACGGGAATACCATCAAAACCTCTAAGGATGTAAAAACACTAAGGTCTACATTGAATCAGCCCTTACCCTAAATCGACAAACGAATGCTATTGCCTCCGCGTCAGCCTATACATGCAAATTAATCACTGCCTGCAGACCATTCATCACTACTCCTAACTGCATCACAATAGCCAGAGCATGTTTAAACTCGACTATTGTAATGCACTCTATCTTGGAACCACCCAATGGAACCTAGAAAAGATGCAAGTTATACAAAACAACACCATCAGGTCAGCATAAAACCTTCCAAGATCACATCACGTCTCTGAAAGCAGATGCAACCTAAACTGGCTTTCGGTCAAACAAAGAATCACACTGAAACTATTATCACTTACTCACAAATGTCTCGCAAATCTGGCACCCAAGAACCTGTCCGACAGCCTCTCATGAAACATACCAACCCGCCAGTGGTGTAACACAAGATGTGGGGGCCCCCCTGCGAGCCATGCTGAGGGGGCCCCCCAACTCAGCAACAAATCAAGGGTCGCGCCACACTCTGGGCCAGCCTAGATTATCACACTTGCGCAATACGTACAAACGTGCTGCTGAACGGATATCCCGCACACTGCACTAGGAGAAAGATATACATATGTGTTTTAATATAACATACAGCACACTGTCTGAGAAACATTGGCTAAAAAGCCAGAGTGTTTGCAATTGTTTTGTAGGGTAACACCAATCCAATAGATGCAAGTCACCAACAGAGCACAGGAACATTAAAGCTTTGCTATTAAAAATGCCATGCCACAATGAAAACATGTCCAACTGGCTGCACAAGGTAGACCAGTGTCGACATGTAACAACAATATAGTAAAGCTTGCCAGGCCACATTTAGACATATCTAGACTGGTTGCACCAAAATGACAGTCGAAGCAATAACAATCATCAAGAATAGAACACACATTCAAGCCTGTGTCTCTGTGGCCTCTAACAACACGGCCAAACTCTTTAAAATCTGAAAAGAACTTGTCAATCCTGTTGAGGTCTTTACATCTCCTGTTCCCTCCCAGACCCTCTGTATGGCTCTGTCATCTCACTTCTAAGCTAAAACTCAGGACATCCTGTCCTTCATCTCCTCTTCCTCTCTCGGCCCCCCTTTGGCCATCTCTACCTCTCTTCCTCCTTTCTCCTCTTTCTCTCTGACAACACCTGACAAGGTTTCTAGACAAGTCCGATCTATGAAAGTGTCATCCAAACAGGTGCTCTCCTGCTCCACCAGAACCATCAAGAACCATATTGACACCCTCGCTCCAGCCTTGACCGATTTCTGTAATCACTCTTTCCCCTCTCCCGTTAAACACTCCCTTATGCACCCACTCCTCAAGAAGCTTTCTGCCGATCCTGCCTGCCTGGCAAACTATCGCCCAATCTCCATCACCCCTTTCCTGGGCAAACTGTTGAAAAAGCTGGCCATCTCCCAGCTTACTCTCCACACGGAATCTGTTGGTTGTCTCCATGACCATCAGTCTGGCTTCAGTGCCAGAGACACAGAAACTGCTGTCCTGAACACCTGTGAAGTTCTGCTCTCTAACCTTGATTCCGGCATTCCTTCTGTCCACATCCTCCTTGATCTTTCCTGTGCTTTCGACATGGTCAACCATGCCATCCTGATCAATCCTGATCAATCGACTCCATGAGAAACTGGGCATCACGGATCAGGCCCTTGAGTGGCTGACCTCCTTCCTCTTGGACTGCCCCTTCCAGGTCCAACTTGGTCCCTTTCTCCCCGCTCCATCCTCTCACTCTGGTTTTTCAACCGCTATGCGGCCCCTTTCACCTACCTGATCTCTCCATTCTCCTCTAACTTTCAGTGTTATGCGGATGACACTCCGCTTTCCTTCAATCTCCCCTCAGACTCCTCTCATCTCTCGCTCATTCCCGACTGTCTATCCGCGATTCAGGATTGGTGTGCCTCCAACTATCTCTGCCTTAATGTCAGTAAGATGGAGATCCTTCTCATTTGGACTCCTGCCCCTGCTTTCCCTCTCTCACTCTGGCCGCGCGCCTTGGGCCCTCTTCCTTCGCCTTCCTGTGAGGCAAACAACACTGGTGTCATCTTTGACTCCACTCTCTTTCTCTCCTCACATCTCAGACGTTGCCAAGAAGTCCCACTACCAGCTGCTCTTCCTCAAAGGGACTCTTCCCTTTCTCACTTTCCCCCAGAAACTCACTGTCTGCAGAGCCCTGGTTCTCGCTAGGCTGGATTACTGCAACAGCCTCTTTCTCAATCTGCCTTTCTCTACTATCCAGCCCATGCAACTAATCCAGAAAAGGACTGCAAGACTTATCCTTGGCCTCAAGCACAGAGATCGTATCTCTCCAGCCCTGAAATCTCTCCACTGGCTCCCAGTTGCTGCAAGTATCAAGTTCAAGACCCTTTGCATTGTCCACAAGGCTTTCTGGGCCCGGGGCCCGCACTACATCCAACACTCTCTTCCAAAATATCTTCCTTCTCAAGCCCTTCGCTCAGCTACCTACAACTCTCTAAGGGTTAGACGCTTCTCCAGGAAGAGAGTGGGGGTTAGATCTCTCTCCTCTACAGGTGCCTCCCTCTGTAATAGCCTCCTTGCCCCTCTCAAGCTTTAGCAGACCACCTGAAGTTCTGGAAGCAGCTCAAAACGTTCCTCTTCTCCTCTGCTTTCTCTCTCTCCCTCCCCCTGCTGGCCTACCTGACCTACCTGTATGCTGTACCGACTGGTTGCTTGGCTATCCTCAGAGTCTTTCTTGATCAGTCACCCTTGCACTGCCTCTGGTCCTACCATGCACTTAGGGGCTGTAATTGTAACCCTACAGTCCCTTGTTCTCCTTGCACTACCCAGAGCTGTGCTGCCCTGACAGCACTTACTCAGAGCATTGCTGCCCTGTTTTTCCCCTCCCCTCTCCCTTGCACTTCCCCTGTCCCTTTCCCATTGAGCTTCTCGTTATCACACTTGCACGATCTGAATGACACAAGGGCTAGTAAGATCGTTTGTCTTGTCCTCCCTCTACCTTCCATCCCTTGTCTTGTCGCGCCTAGAAACACTTGTGTGCAGGTGCGTTATAAATGACTTATATCATATCATTTGATCACAGATGCCCAGAAAAATATACAATGCTGCAGTAAGAAACGGCTGACTGGCAGCACCCAAATGGCAGTCTAGCCAGGTAATTGACTTAGCAGGACTGCTTTATCATAAATGCCCCATTAAAAAAAAAGTCATACCACACTAAGGAATGACTAGATTGGCTGCACCAAAATGCCTCGCTAGCCACTAACACCACATATCATACCTGCTTAGCCTGGACATGGACAGCCATTGTAATTTGTCGTATAATCCTGCCCCACCACACATCCCCTCTCCCTCCCACCCCAACCTCCAAAATCAGCTCCTTGGCCCAGAATTACCTCCACGTCCCTCTTCCTTGCCCCAGAGTTTACGGTTGATGCTCCTTGCCTCATTAGTAAGTACTGGGATGAGGAAGAGTGGGACTAGGAGTAATGAAGATTACAGGTAGCTAAATCAAGCATTACTTCCATGTACGTCTACCTCATCCCAGTACTTGTGTATGAGGCAGAGTGCCTTATACACAAGTACTGTCTCATACATATTGGGACGAAGAAGAATAGGGCTAGGAGTAATAAAGATTACCAATAAGTAATCCAGGCATTAAACACAAGTATATGTGCAACACCATTGAGTTGACTGGGATTCAGCACTCCCCCCCCCCACTCCTTCCCTGAAATGTTGGGCTATGTTGACCAGACCTGGCTGACCTTCAGAGCAGTTGCCAGACAGAAAAGGACACAGATGTTAAACGGCACCTGGGTTTCTCTGTTAACAAGAACCCACCAATTACTAACATAAAGCAATTCACTGTTAGTACCTGCATTCAAATGCCAAATTTTTTAGGCAATTGAAATCGTGATGTGGGTTTAATACTTGCATTCCAGGGGAGTGATTGGAAGGGTAGAGAGGGAACAGGAGACCACTCATTCTCACAGCAGTCCATAAGTGGGTGCTTTAAACCTTAAAGGAGAGAGTTAACTGCTTGTAACATTGAATCTGCACTAGAATAGTCTCATAAAAATGCATAAAGAAATTAGATGACCCAAACAAATAAGTTTGCCCCTCCCCCACCGTCCATGAAGTTGGCACCCCTCCCAACATTTTAAGGGTTAGCCCCCGAAATGTAGGTTTTGTTGCGCCCCTGAACGCAAGCACACACACCATTCACCATATACACACACCCAGCCATCCATACATTTAAGTGTGCATTCTTTCACCATACTGGCACATCCAGGCAGCCATCCATACATTTATGTGTGCACCCTTTCACCATACAGGCAAACCCAGGCAGCCAACCATAGAACTACGTGTGCACCCTTTCACCATACAGGCACCCACACCCAGGCACCCACCCATACATTTAAGTGTGCACCCTTTCACCATACACTCACACAGGCAGCCACCTTTACATTTAAGTGTGCACCCTTTCACCATACAGGCACACCCAGGCAGCCACCCATATATTAAAGTGTGCACCCTTTCACCATACACTCGCACACGCACACATTATGGGGTTGAGGGGAGCCCTAACACTTAAAAAAGAAATTGGGCCTCATTACAACTATGCCGGACTTTAAACAACGGTGCTGGTTTCCGGGCCGGCATATTACAGCTCTGCGGGCAGTTGCTGTCCTGCCCGGCAGGTCATACCTGCCGGGCAGAACGGCACCCACCCGCATAGTTTTCACGGAAGCACTGGCACCGTATGGAAATGGAGACTTACTATTTGCCGGCCCCTGACTTCCCAGACCACCAGGGTTGTAATCCCCCGTGTTACCTGGAAGTCGGGCGCCAGTAAATCATTACGGGTCTGGTGGCAACCTGCTGGTAGCAATAGCACGGTTGCCGCCAAACCCATAATGAGGCCCATCGTTTCTTTTTGAAGTCACTCTGACTTCATAAAGAAATTATTTCTGTTACAGAAATAATTTCTTTATAAATGCAGAGGGAATTCAAAAAGAAAAAAAATATATATTTTTTTGCAAACAAAAAATATTTTTTTTTTCTACAAGTGGGGGCCCCACCCAGGACATGTGCTGGCGGGGTCCCCCGCACCGCGGGGGCTGCGGGGGCCCCGGTTACCCCAGTGCAACTCACCCCACCAGATTGGCTCAGACACACTGCCTTCAAATACAGAGGTTAAATCTACAAAGAGCAGGAGGGATTAGCTTCCCAGTATTAGCCTCCAAAAACTGGAAAACATTGCCATTACCACTAAGATCTGAACCCTCCTACAATCTGTTCAGAAAAAATGCAAAGCTATGGCTCTGCTTGCACGATAGCAGCAGCCCCCTGTGACTTTCACTACCACGAACCGCCTCACACTCTACTAGATTCATCTCAGACACAGCTCTGCCCTAATGGAACATTGTAAATATGTTATTATGTAATTTAAGTTTTCCTACGCTGTGTATGTATATAAATATGTCAGTTTGTAAGTGAAATATCTCTATACCACTGTATGTAACTAAATTGTATTTGTGCATTCCCGCACACTGTAAGATAAGTTAATTATACAACATGTAAGACAAGCCCAGATGCCTCCAGGCTTAGTGCGCTCTACAAATAAACCAAGTAAACTAAACTAAACTGCCGCAAGCAATCGGCTATATTGGCGAAAGAAGAATCCTCAATTCACCGCTCACACCCATGGGCTTAGCTTTAGGGTGGGACAAGGGTGTTTGTCCTCCCCCCCGAACATTTGTGGCACATCATTTTGTGCCACTCATTTGGCAGGGGCCCCTTTCATTTAGATGTCATGTCCCCACAAACATTCTTAGCAAAGTTACTCCACTGCGACACATGAACATCCATTGACCTCCACAACCCCTATAGAGGAGAGTGATCACTGGTAAAAATCAGACATTATTAACTAGAGAGTATCCTATATTCAACCCCCGCCCTCTACACCACTGAAGTGTGGTTGCACCGGTGTTGACAGCCACTGTATTGTATCTGTACTTTTATGTTGGTGACGTATCCTGGTTTTTATTTAGAAAATCTGATTACCAGGGATACTGCTTAGCACATATATAAGATGAATAAAATGCATACCAGTCGTTGTTGACTGGTGATCCCGAATGTACTTGTCTGGGTCCAACAACCCTCTCTAGTGAAATTGAACTTATGCACCAAAAATTCCAAAAATATACTCTAAGTATATCCTACAACAAGTGTGTTTAATACAATCAGTCACATGCATTTGCTCACACGTGCTATTAAATACAATCCGGAATTTCTCTCTAAAGCCAAAAACAAATTTAAATCCATTGGGTTTAAATCACATTACATGTGTAGAAATGTAATGGTCAGATGAAAAACATCAAGTGATAACATGGATTGTCTATTTTGATAGTCTCAATAGTAAAACATTCCAATATGCCGACACATTTCGGAATAACAAATTCCTTTTTCAAAGCTTCCAACCTGTTACTTCTTAACATTCATTAAAATCTGCAAGTCAAAAATGTAACTGTGTGAGCATGGTGTAAAGTCTCAACATACATCAGTTCTCACGTGTAAAAAATGTGTTAAAAATAATAATGCTTACAACACCAACCTTTGAACTGGTGGATTCTATCATAATGTAATGAAACACCCACTCAGACGTAATTTAGCATGTGTAGCCTGTTTGTAAAGGAACTTCTCTTCCTCAGACTTCTGTTATATACATGGATCTGTAAATGAAAAAATATGTAAGAACTCCCCAAAATGTGAAAAACGCACACATTTCCCCCACAGTTAAATGTGCAGTCCTACCTGTCAGAAAAGTTTCACTAGGGCCGCAGAGCATCTGACTGGCGAACCAGTCTAGTGCCCTGTGGCTGTAATTAAAGGCAGAGACAAGTGCCATGAGGTACTTCTGGGTCAGGCGAGGCAGCCATTTTGGAATGGCCAACAGAGCAGCCATTTTGGAGTGAATATAATATTGAGAGCACATACTTGTAAGTGCCCACAGCATTAAAATAATCATAATTACCTGCATGTGGATTTATTTTGATGTCTAATGCTCCTAACCTGAAGCTGAAATAACAGTTTGGGGCTTGTGATAATATGCGACTATAGATAAGGGAATAGTGCACCTTGTCTGCCTCTTTGTCTGCAACCTAGGTTGGGGTGAAAATGCTGTCCTGATATTACCCCATAGGATCTCCTTTGGCTCACATAGAAATGTATCTGAGGGTATAATTGAGAACTACTATGATTTGTGCATATTTGCAGTTCTAAAGATGCAAAGGGGCTTGAAATAGCACCGAATTGTGACTCACTGAATTTGGTCTCTTCGATGTTTCCTAAATGTCAAGAGTTTATTGCCAGCCAAGCTTTAATAGGCTGGTATGTCAGCACCACATTAAATGCTCATTTCGATAGTACCTCTAATGCTTGGAACATTAACTCCAAATCTGTTCACATTACTGAGCAATCAATGGAACACCTGGCCTTGGTCACTAAGCGACATGGCTGGGAAAGGGGCTATACTATTAACTCCTCAGTGCAAAACCTCTTTTCTAGACTGGATAACTGTCTAGGCACAATTAGAATCGTGACTGGCTAGGCTCAATTAGAATCGCTAGAAACATAATGGATTATGAAATGTTACCCAAAACCCTCTCGGACCATTTGCCATCTTTGCTCAATCTAGGGTATTACTTGCCATTTTACCCCTTACTCCTTTATTTACTGAGCATTAAAAAGATGCACTTGTGCAATAATAGTGATGGGTTTCAAAATAATCGCGGGGTCGGTCTCCAGCATTGCTATGCTATTTGAGACATTTAAACGCTACATAAGAGAGATTTGTATTTCTAAGGTGAACACAATATTAAAATTAATCAATAATGAATTAGGCTCCTGGAAAATTCCTTGAAGCAATTGGAAGATAGTGATGCCTGTACAAAATCAGAAATGCTCTCCAAATGTTTGATTTTCGTATTCGCCGAGAGAGAAACTAAATGTATTTCATATCAGAAAATCACCTGTCAATAGTCTGAGGGAGATCGCCCGGGTCGATTATTATTTTGGGCAGTCAGCAGAGAAAGGGCCCAAACCGAAATTGGAACCATACTATCCAATGATGGGAGTCTTAAAAGATATCCCAAGGGAATTAGTCAAATATCAGTCTACTATTTTCCTACTTTATATTGGTCCAATTACAGCAGGCAACCCTTTAGATTGAGTCGTGTCTTGATAAAGCTAAATTAATGTCGCTAGCTGATGATCAACGTGCTCTGTTGAATGTGCATATTTCTGCTGAGGAGATTATAATAGAGTGGGTTCAAGATCTGAATTAGGGGAGAACTTCAGGCTTGGACATTCTTTCTGCTCAATTCTTTAAAATAATATAGTAGTATATTGACAAAGAAAGAAGTATATTAGGAATCGAATGACATTAGTACTCTGCCCCCATCTATGCGTGATCCCCACATTATAGCACTCCCTAAACCAATGAAAGATAAGACTGATTGCAGATCATATATTCGCCAATCTATGGTTAACTAAGATAACAAAATATTGGCTAAAATCCTAGTCCTTAGCCTACTTCCATTGTTGCAATCTGTGGTCTTGCTGACCTGTTCCAAGCCGATCCACCTCATTTACCTTGAGAAACGTGATTGGCGAGTTGCCCTTGATTGACCCTGATATTGCCAGTCAATTAAAAAAAGTGGATTTTCCGAATATAGATCCATAAACTTCTACACACATAATACAAACAAGTATAAAACATAAAATAAATACTGGATACAACTACAATTAATTTAGCATATTATTTCTAATTCTTAGGGCTGCCTTTATATAAGTTAACAGAGGACATGCTACTAAAGGAGTATCAGCCATTAAACTATAATGCATATCCCCTGTAGACTGAGTAAAATGCATATTCCGCAATCAGGGAATCAGTGCGTGGTAGCAAATATGCGTGTAAGCCATGCAAAAGAACAAAATGCAATGGATCTTCTCTTGTAGATTTCCATAAAACATGATTTGACTTTCATGCCCATACAGGGGACAATTCGGCTGTTATTGATCTCAAAGGTAAAACCTTAAACAGGGCTCTTGTGTTTGGAGAATGTTCTTGAATATACCTAGACCGAGGTAGATAGTTTTGAATTGAACTAGTCATTGAAATCGCATACGATTTATTAGGCAGTTTCAAAAGTTCTACGTGGTCTCTATCTATTAAAACAGTCTCCAACAGCCTTGACTTAAAAACACAGACAGACTAATTATCACTACAACTACAATGTTTAAAAAATGTAGTGGCACTTGTCTGTCATGAAAGACAATTTAAAGAGTATATGGAATACACTGAAAAGTGGGCCCCATACTTGTTTACAAGGTTAATTATTTGTCTGCAATTTAAAGTAGCGTATCTGGTCCTGTTGCCAAAAGTTACATCTCTTGCACAAGGGGCAAAGTACAGCATTTGCAGGGTCCTTGATTAAGCGTTCAAGGAGAATGGAATGACCTCCTGTGAAAACGCACCTAAAAACGTTTCTATGTAAAGTCTGTAGAACATTAGAAAACCATACTAGATTCTGTGTTTCATACGAATTGGAACGCTTACTGGGTTTATTACACTCAACATGCTAGTGTGGTCTATCAGACATATCTACACACAGCATAACTATGGATGAATTCAGTCCGAAAATAGCAGTTTGTGGTCACCGAAGAAGGATCCAAGCCCGAAATACATCAGACCTCTACCATTGCCTTTATCTCTATAATAAACCAGTCTTTGCAAGACATGAATGGACTATGTGAGAGTTCTACTTGTGATTTGAATGATTTGAATCTACAATGATTTTACTTCGGAGAAGCAGGTGAGTGCAGCTGACCCCATTTGCCCACTTTAAATTAAAAAAAAGTGCTCCCAGGCCTTGTGCGCCCTGTAATCCCCAGCAACCATTTCCTGGTCTCCCCTCTCCCTCCGGCCTCCCAAACCACCCACCGCTTCCCATTGGCTAATAATATCCCTGTCTCGGGTCTACAACCCGCTCGCCGCCACATGCTTCATTTTACTTCGGAGAAGCAGGTGAGTGCAGCTGACCCCATTTGCCCACTTTAAATCCCAAAAAAGTACTCCCAGGCCTTGTGTGCCCTGTAATCTCCGGTGACCATTTCCTTGTCTCCCCTCTCCCTCCCGCCTCCCAACCCGCCCACCGCTTCCCATAGGCTAATAATATCCCAGTCTCGGGTCTAGCAACCCGCTCGCCGCCACCTACCCGCCTCCCGAGTCCACCCCCGCCCTGCAATTGGCACTATTGACTGTCTTAACCGAACTTCCTAGGGCAGCCCTCTGCCCGGCAGCCCCTGTGGCTAAGGGCCCCAAGGCAAAGGACGGCTCCTAAAGAGGCGGCTCCAAGATGTGTCTGCAGGTGTCCGCAGGTGAAGCCAGTGACGCCAGCAGTCAACAGACACCAACAAAAACACTGTGAGTGTGGCATGGGTGGGGAGTAGAGCAATTACTCTACTCCAGAAAACCCCTGCCACTCTGTCTTACCTTCCAATAACATAGACTGCCATAATATTAGCATGTCCACACTTAGATAGAATTGCGAATATTAGCATGTTCACACTTAGATAGAATTGCAAATATTAGCATGGCCACACCTAGAATTGCGAATATTAGCAAGTCCACACTTAGATAGAATTGCGAATATTAGCATGCTGTCATGATGCCTACCCCCGGAGCACCAGGACAGGCCCAGCACCCCCGGGAGCAGGCATCATGCCCTCGGGTAAAAGCCCAGCGGCCCCTAATAGGGGCTCTTTGGACTTTGTCCTGGCGCCTTTGGCGCCAGGCTCATGTTGGACATCAGTCCTGGCGCCATAGGCGCCAGGATCATAAAAGAGGGTGTTTGGTGCACTTACCTGACGCAGACAATGCTGCACAAAGCCTCAAGCCAAATGAAGCTTAGGAGGGACTATTTTATCAAAGGAACTATTTTACTTTGGTGGGGACCGTGGAAGAATACTTACCTGGAACTTCTTCCAAGGCTATTTAAACCATGCCCGGACTGCCACACGTGCTTCGCGTTGCTCTGCATCTAGCAGCTGAACGCTCACCATGCCTGCTCCTGCATCTTGCCTCCAGCCACGCCCGCCTCGATCTTGGGATACCTGAAAGGAAGGAAGGGAAGAGAAAAGGTGAAAACCAAGAACTTAATCTAATTTCCTACCTGTCTCCGGAATCATCACGCCAGCGATCCTGAAGATAGACATTCTTTAAAAGCATCGTGCTACTTGTAGCAGCGCCGCGCATCACTCACCTGCCTCGTGGGCTCTTCACTATCCACCGCGACCTTCGGGGCATTCCGCCACATCTCTGCACCTGCAGGGGAGAAGAAGAGACAAAAGGTGAGCAGGAGGAACAAATGAGGAAAGCCTGATTTTCCGTCACAAGACTTACCTGGCCATATTTGACGGAACCACTCCTCATTTCGGGTCGGTGCCACTTCTTGGCCTGGTACCGCACCCCGGCCCCTAAGGGGAAAAAAGAAAGACATTACTAGAGGGATTCAAAGACATTTAATGGGATCATTTTTATCACAAACTCACCTGAGTTTATCTCCGGCAATATCCCTCGAAGCATCACTTCCACTCTGCACCTGACAATAAGGACAGATCGCAGGTTAAGAAAAGCAAACAAAGAGAAGACTCTACTCTGGAACTTTTTAAACTGCATACTTACGGCATTTCGCCTTCCGAAACCAGTGAAGTAACTGGTCAAATACGCGCCCCTGCACCAGAAGCAGGATGGAGAGCTCATCCATTCAAACATTAAGGTGAGCCTTGATTGGGGATTTCGGAGGTGGTCAGAGAAGAGCGAAGGGGAGGTGGGAAGCAATCACAATACTCTGCAGTCAGTTAATCCCCTTTCTCCACCTACAGAAAGATTTTTCTACGGGCCAGACAAGCCAGATTTGGGGGTCCAGTTCAGTCGGTGTTTCGAATCCTGCGCATCACGCTTGAAGAGGTCACAGCAATCCAGACCAGGTCAGCGCCTCCGTGGGAGCCAGGTGAGCGTTACACATGTCCACACTTAGATAGAATTGTGAAAATTAGCATGTCCACACTTAGATAGAGTTGTGAATGTTGGCATGTCCACACTTGGATGGGATTGTGAATGTTAGCATGTCCACACTTAGATAGAGTTATGAATGTTGGCATGCCCACACTTAGATGGAATTGTGAATGTTACCATGTCCACACTTAGATAGAACTGTGAATATTGGCATGTCCACCCTTGGATGTAATTGTGAATATGGTCCTGCGTCGCATCTAGATAGGACTTTGAATGTTAGCATGCCCACACTTAGATAGAATTGTGAATGTTAGCATGTCCACGCTTGGATAGAATTGTGAATATTAGCATGTCCACACTTAGATACAATTGTGAATATTAGCATGTCCACACTTAGATGGAATTGCAAATATTAGCATGTACACACTTAGATAGAATTGTGAATATTAGCATGTCCACACTTAGATGGAATTGTGAACATTGGCCTGTGTCACATCTGGATAGGACTTTGAATCTTAGCATGTCCACACTTAGATAAAATGGTGAATATTAGCATGTCCACACTTAGATAGAGTTGTGAATGTTGGCATGTCCACACTTGGATGGGATTGTGAATGTTGGCATGCCCACACTTAGATGGAATTGTGAATGTTAGCATGTCCACACTTAGATAAAACTGTGAATATTGGTATGTCCACCCTTGGATGGATTTGTGAATATGGGCCTGCCTCGCATCTAGATAGGACTTTGAATGTTAGCATGCCCACACTTAGATAGAATTGTGAATGTTAGCATGACCACTTAGATAGAATTATGAATATTAGCATGTCCACACTTAGATAGAATTGTGAATGTTGGCATGTCCACACTTGGATGGGATTGTGAATGTTGGCATGCCCACGCTTGGATGGAATTGTGAATGTTGGCGTGTCCACACTTGGATGGAACTGTGAATGTTAGCATGTCCAAACTTGGATGGAACTGTGAATGTTAGCATGTCCACATTTAGATAGAACTGTGAATGTTGGCATGTTCACCCTTGGACGGAGTTGTGAATATTGACATGCGTCGCATCTAGATAGGACTTTGAATGTTAGCATGCCCGCACTTAGATGGAATTGTGAATGTTAGCATGACTACACTTAGATAGAACTGTGAATATAGGCATGTCCACACTTAGATAGAACTGTGAATGTTAGCATGTCCACACTTAGATAGAACTGTGAATGTGAGCATGCCCACACTTGGATGGAGTTGTGAATATTGGCCTGCGTCGCATCTAGATGGGACTTTGAATGTTAGCATGCCCGCACCTAGGTGAAACCTAAAGGCTAGCATATGCCACACTTAGAATTGTGAACACTGGCCTGCGTGGCATCTAGATGGGATTGTGAGTGTTGGCATGACCACACCTGGACGGATTACTGGACAGTGGCCTGCGCCACATCTAGATGGGATTGTGAGGGTCAGCAAGGGCAGCGCTTGGCCAGAACTGTGAATGTTAACATGCTAAAGGTCAGGTAACCCACCAAACCAAAATAATCTCAAACTCTGCATACTCATCTCACTCACAAAACTCACACAAAATTCCCGCACAACAAGCTGCACGTACTTCACAACACTGCAACAACACATAAACCGGAGCAACAGCACACGCGGACTGACACCGACCAAAACCTGCACCAAAGCTCAGCACCCGGTGTATACCGAGTTGAAGCTGCCAACAGAACACCACTCCTCTCACTATCCTACTCCCTCTTCACCTTACTAACCCATCCCACCTTATTGTTTACAGATCCGCCAGAGCGCCTCAGGACCAAGTCCGTTGGTGACGGTGCGCAGTACAAATACCTTTAACATTTAACATTTAATAATCAGAGGAACTTTTCTAAAGCACTACACACTTTACCTAGAAACCTTTTTGGTGCATTTGCACAGGAGGTCCTTCCAATCTCCTTGATCACTTAATCAAGGATGCTGCAAATTTAAAAAAGACAGCCATGGGATTTAAGAATAATCACCTTCTGATGCCGCCATCTGGGTAAGAATAGAGCCAGTCAGAGTCAATTTCGCATTGCACCATCTTCTGAACCAGAGTAGCAATGGTTTTATAATTATCTCATGTGATAGGGCCTGCTTTTAGGCTTGCCATAGTCCTGTGACCTATGGCGGTGCTCTGCTGTCTAGCGTTTCTTCCAATGAAATAGCCTACATGAACAGAAAGATCAGGCAGAGGGCTAAGTAATTCCACCAGTATGTGAGAAGGAAATCCTTTTCACTAAAGTCATCAAAGTACTACACAGAGAGATAATATAAGGATCACAGTATTGCACGTTGGCAATTCAGAGCTTTTTCATCCTGGGGATGGGGGGGGTGTAAACCTGTAGCATCCAGATGTTTTATAACCAGCACTTATCAACCTCGGATTCAGTGAGTCAGCCCGGCCAGTGGTTGCTTCTGTGTTATGTCATGCGAGCACAGATCTCTGCAACAACTGCATAATACATTGAAGCATCTTCTTAACCGTTGTGGTGGTCAAACGTATCAATTTGCAATTCAACTTCGGTTGTTGCATGTGACCAATATTTTCCCCAAAGAAAGAAAATATATTCTCCTTCTCTCCTCACTTCACAGACCTTGCCAGGAAGGCACATTATCAACTGCACTGCACCTCCTCAGAGGTATTCTCCCTTTCCTTACCTTCCCCAGAAACTCAAGGGGCCTCATCACAAGTTGGGCGGAAGCCCTTAAATGCGGTGGTAATGGTGTTACTGTTGTATTTAAAGGGTCCGCCCAAACTCGAGTCTTGCTTAAACACGTTGGTAAAATGCCAATTTTTAGCGCAATTACTGCTGGCGGTATTACTGTGTGGTAATTGCGCCGAAAATTCACCATTGGACCCAATGGGAAATGGGGAGTAACGGTTAGCACCCATACTGTGATCCGGTGGTAATACCGCAGGATGGGTGGGTGCTAGTGCAAATAAAGTTGGGAGTCGTGATGAGGACCAATGTCTCTAGAGCACAAGTCCTTTGTACGCTTGACTATTGTAACAGCCTCTTCCTTAATCTTCCTTCATCCTCCCTTCGTCCCCTTCAACTAATTCAGAATAGGACTGTAAGACATATTTTTGTCCTCAAGCCCAGGGACCGCAACTTTTCAGCCCTAATCTCTCTCCACTGGCTCCCGGTTGCTGCTAGGATAAGATTCAAGACCCTCTGCATCATCCAGAAAGCTTTCCGGGGTCTGGGACCTTGCTACATCCTTCTCTCTCCCTAAGCAAAGAGTGGTGGTGGGTAGATGCCTCTCCTCCTCCGGAGCTTTTTTTTGGAATGGTCTCCCTGCCCCACTCAGGCTTGACCCAGATCTCCTTAAATTCACGAAGCTCCTCAAAACCTTCCTTTTCTCCTCCTTCTCTCTCCCACTCCCCTTTTAACTCCTTCCTCCTCTTATATGACTGGCTTCCTGGTTCCCTCCGAGTATTACAGCCGCCCAAGCCCTTCTGCCAGTCCTGCCACGCCTTTCCCTGTGCTTGCCTGCTTTCCATGGCACTTGCCCTTTGGCCTCCCCATAACACCTGCACTTCCCCCTTCACCTCTCCCTCCCACCTCAGCACTTCATTTTGCTCACACCTGCACTTACCGACTCCCCCTTCCCTCACACTTCTAGTTATGCACTTGCACACTCCGAATGTCACAAGGCCTAGTATGACCATTATTGTATCTTTCTCCTTTGTCCCCCTACCCCTTTTTTGTCTTGTGGCGCCTTTAAACACCACCTGTTTCATTGGCGCCTTACAAATCAAATATCCAATAAATAAATAAATAAAGATGACAACACAACAGCTGTAGTGCAATAGTGGAGCACGAACTGTACACCTTACAGGAAACACAGACCATAT
Source organism: Ambystoma mexicanum (assembly GCF_040938575.1). NCBI lineage: Eukaryota > Metazoa > Chordata > Amphibia > Caudata > Ambystomatidae > Ambystoma > Ambystoma mexicanum. The sequence goes on from NC_090925.1 coordinate 640,080,690, forward strand.
TACAGGGTGGATTGATTGGATGGATCCCTTTTAGTTGTTAAGAAGAGCCCAGCCGCACTCTCAGACCATCAAATGAGCGCTATATCCTGGAAACGCAGAATAGCCGCAGCAGCACCGAAATCCTCAGACCCACCCGCCATGCCACGCCGACCCCGCATCTACAGCCGTGTGCAACCCGCCCCATTGTGGAGGATCCACTGCCTGACTCACCTTGTGCAGGCTCCACCACAGGTTCGCCCTCTACAGCACCTTATTTTCACCCTGGGCAGCCCGGGTTTCACGCCTGCATCAGCACCGACATTTGAATCCAGAAACAAAATGTCGGGCGCGATGCAGCATCACAACGAGGCTCAGCGTCCTTATGGTTGCTAAGCAACCAGTGCTTTTGTATCTGCCTGTTTCCGCCAGCATGCGGAAGAGCCGGCCTCATCAAAGGCCATCTAAGGCCCTGTTTGCCCCTGTTCGCCGATGGACGGCGCATGGCGAGCATCCCCCTCTCTGAACTATAAACCCTTGTGAGCACGTTTTTGCGTTACGCCAGTATGTTTGCCTGTATTAATGCCTAGTCTCACCCTTCGGTAGCTCATATGACACTGCCTCTCACTAGTATTCTCATGCAGGCTTTCACATCTGCCACCCCGACTGGATTGAGCTGCATTAGCCATTAGCCTCAGTGAATACTGTAGTAGTTCCTGCCACTCCCATACCTAGGCTGCAGCAACCATTCTACCTTACATCTAATGTCCAACCGCCACCTCCTATTACTGGTCGCCTTGTGCGAATGTTACTGCAATGTGCACTCCTGCCTGTTATGGATTGTTTCGTAATTGTGATTTTGTGAATGCATGTATGAACTAAGTGAACCGTCACTGCTACCATTGTGCCTACCTGTCACTACTCTACTTGCCTGCAGTACATTGGCAGCCATTGCAAGCTTCACTGGCTAACTAGTGTGCTAGGTCAGTAGGTCTTGTGCACTTACCGGCCCAAACTGGTGCACAGTAATTCCCTCATCCACTGCTAGGTTGGCGTCCCAGCACCCTCACCCAGCACCCGCACCCTGCAATCCTAGTGGCGACAGCACTACCATCATGCTACTTAGGACCCTCTACGCCATCTGCCTTTACTTGGCCGCATTTACTCTCCTACAGCCCGCGCCCACCCCCAACCTCCATTCCTCAACACCACTGTCTCAACCCTCTAATAGCGCTATTTCACCCAGCCCCCACTACCTGCAGTTTCCTTGCCTCTTACCAGAGATGAGTCGCCTTGGGACCACTCCCAACGATCTACCTCATAACAACACTTCCCCCAACCTGTACCTTAATGACCCCGCCTTATGGCTACATCACTTTGCGAGGAAACCCACACCAAATCAGCCCTGCTCTCTTCCTCTCAGAAACAAGAGACTGGGGTCTAGACTCAAGAAGCCACACATAACATACTACAACCCTAATCACACCACACCTAAAACACCATGCTCAGCTTCGCCTAACACTACTCCTATTACTCCCATCCGACCAGCCAAACTCCTTCAGATCAAGGGCGCCATCATCAACGCCAGATCTCTTCCAGCACATGCACTCGACATCGCAGACCTCATCACGACACAACAACTCGACTTTATCGCTATATCTGAAACATGGCTTCATGCTGCTTCAGGACCGTCTCTAGCCTTAGCCATACCGCCAGACTATAGTATTGCACGTTGTGATCGCAATACTGCCCAATCCAAAGGGGGCGGAGTCGCCTTTATCCATAAAAACTCCCTTGGCCTTAGAGTGGTCAATAACACCCAACTAGAGTCAGCTGAGTTACTCTCAATCAAATTACCTATCACACCCAATCAAACCATCACCTTACACCTTATCTACAGGCCTCCCAGCACCCTCCTTTGTTGGCGGATTGTCCACTCTACTTTTGGACAAAACTAAAACTAGCTCTCAAACCATCATTCTAATAATAATAAATAATAATAATAATAATTCTAGGTGACCTCAATCTAGGACTCAGTGACCTCAATGACCATACTGCTGTAGACCTAGAGAATGCACTACCTGACTTTGGCTTCACCATGTACATCCAAGAACCCACCCATAACAAAGGAAGGACTCTTGACTGGCTAGCCAGTTCCAACTGTATGATTAAAACACTCTCCAACACCCCGTGCATTTGGTCTGATCACCACATCATCACCTTCAATATTGAAGCAGCACCGCACCCGCCTCCACTGAATGCCCCAGCCCTCCCCACAAGAAACAAAAGGGATATTACTAAAGAGAAACTCCTCCCTTTGCTACTCCCTGCTCTCACTGCAATCACTCATTCTAGCACCGATCCAACAACCTTAGCAGACACCTACAATCTCACTATGCTCACAGCGATAAATTCTATAGCCCCCATAAAACTCAGGAAGTCCAAACCGCGCGCACACCTTAACTCCTGGTTTACACCTCAGTTAAAAGTGCTCCGCAAAGCTAAGCGCTGCGCGGAAAATCGCTGGAAAAGTCACCCATCAGATGAGCATAAAGACAGCTTCATCCTTGGCTCCCTCTTCTACAAAGACGCTATTATCACTGCTAAAAAATAGTCGCTAAACAACCGTATCATGCAAGCAGACTCCAATACAAAAGAGCTCTTTAACATCCTTAAAGAACTCAAATCGCCAGCCACCCCTCCTGATACCTGTACCAAAGACAGTAAATGGTGCGCCAACATCCAGTCCGCCCTACTGAATAAAATATCCACGTTACAATGTAAAATCAAAGTCAAACAAAACAGCCTGAACCAAGACAATCGTCCTCCAATACCGCTAGGGTATGCTCCCCCAACTCCCCTTAATAATATACCTTTTACCTTCTCGCCTTTAACTATTGCGGAAGTGGAAGACATCATTAAGAGAATGAAACCGTCAAACTGCCAAAAGTGACCCCTGTCCGGCTCCCATTATTAAGGATTCTGCCCACGATTTGGCCCCCTTCATCACGGCCTTCATTAACGCATCCTTTAGTAAAAACACTGTCCCGGACAACCTTAAGGACGCATGGGTGATCCCATTGCTAAAAAAAAATATCCTTAGACCCTAGCATTCCCACCAACTTCAGACCCATAACCACGGTCCCCTTCTTGCTGAAGATTTTAGATCGTGCAGCATACCTGCAGATCCAAGACTACTTGGAATCTAATAACCTCTTAGGCTTGAGGCAATCTGGTTTCCGTCCTAGACACAGGACCGAAACAGCCCTGATAAACCTAAAAACCCAAATTGAACACCTGAAAGATAATGGGAAACTAGCCATGCTACTCCTATTAGACCTCTCGGCAGCCTTTGATCTGGTCAATCATCAAATCCTCTGCCAACCCCTCCTCTCTGCTGCCCATTTCTCCGATTCAGTCACAACTTGGATTAAATCCTTTCTGAGTAACTGATCTATGAGGGTCTTTTCTCCCTCGGCAACCGCCAACCCCGTGCCAATTCACTGCGGTGTCCCTCAAGGGTCCTGCGTGTCGCCCACTTTATACAATGTCTTCATGAAACCCCTCTTTGATGTACTTGACTATCTGGGTGTGTCCTACACCAACTACGCTGACGACACCCAGATACTCATTCCCATCACTGGTGACTACACGGCTGACACGAAGGCCTTGAACGATGTCTACTTGGTCATCCAGGCCTGGATGGCACAACATGAACTATGTCTCAATGATGACAAGACGAAGCTCCTCATCCTAGGCTCCTCGCAACGTCTCAATAAATTAAAACACTCCTACCAATCATTCATCATAGATGGTAACACCATGAACGTCTCCAAAGACACAAAAACTCTAGGATTCTATCTTGAAGCCACCTTGTCATTGACACGACAAACCAATGCAGTCAGATCATCGGCTGCTTACACCTGCAAACTGATTGCAGCCTCTAGAACTTTTCTAACTACCCCCAACAGCATCACCTTAGCGAAAACGCTCGTCATGCCTAAAATTGACTATTGCAGCGCCCTTTACCTAGTAACCAGCCAAGCAAACGTAAACAAACTACAAATCACCCAGAATAATGCCATCAGGGCCGCGCTAAACATCCCTAGAAACCACCATATCTGAGAAGCTAAAACCAACCTACACTGGCTACCTGTCAAACAGAGAATTTCACTAAAAACACTTGCCCTCACCCACAAATGTTTGGCAAATAAGGCTCCCCCTTATCTCTGCAGCAGACTCTCCCGGCACTCATCTACTCGGCCTCAAAGATTAGCCCAGACCCACTGCCTATCGGTTCCAAGGTTTAAACTTCAAAAAGCATGGGGCCTGAGCTTCCCTGTCCTTGCGTCCAAGCTCTGGAACACACTCCCGGTTACCGTCAGATCTGAGGTTTCACTCAATACCTTCAAATTGAAATCGAAATTGTGGCTCCTTGCTCCTAACTAAGACTTCCTATTACGGTCTTACCTCGTAATCGCCTGCCTTACCGTGATTCGCTGTATATACCTGCAAGTATCCTGTCTGTAAATTAGTGATGTCTTTGTCCCCCTCTGTTGCAACGATCCCATGTAACTTCTCTATGCAACTATTGTATGTAAACATTGAATTCACTGTCTGTTCCAATTATCCTTTGTAAATTATTGAAGTCATTGTCCGTTGCAACGATCCTATGTAACTTCTTTATGTAACTACTGTATGTAAACATTTCCAAATTTGCGCCATGATGCCCCTGGGCCCGATGGTGCGCGTTACAAATAAGTAAACTAAACTAAACTATATCGCAGCCTGGATGTGAAATCTTTGCCTCATTAGAAAAGACATTTTGTGACGGCGGCGCACAAATTCATTTTTTATGCGGTATTGCAGAATTTTCATATATAAAAAAGAATTCTTTAACTAAAGAAAAAAACATTTTCACTAATTCAGATTGCACATAGAAACAAGTATGTTTAAACTAAGCTTGAGTAGCACCTACAGCCCGTGCTAAAGAAGACACCAGGACCCGGTAGACTTATTTCCGCCTCAGATTTCACGAAACACTGACACATACCGACCGCCCCTTCACCCTCAGACACTCACAAACAAGCCAGTACATGGCATTCTACCTTCCTTGTGCCCCCACACACTGATATTCATCTCATTTCACCTTCATATGCAGGGCATCACCCACCCTAGCCAGTCCCATGACTTAATAACACTTCATCTGGGCCACCCACTCTATTCATCTCCATTGACCCCAATGGGATCCCCCTCCAAAAGAGGCAACGGGTGCTAGGTATGCAGACCAATAGCTAGCGTCCTATTTGCTTTCTTCACGAGAAAATATACTCAAGCCTACATCCTACAATCTCCTAATCCCCACACACATCCCTAGCCTCATCTCCACCCCCCCCCCAACCCCTCCACATACCCACGCCTGGCCTGGAAGAATTCCCAAGTTTCCAAATGTCATGCATGACTTGGTCACCAAATGGTTGTTTTACTTTTATTATAGTTTGCGACTTGTAGCCTTGCTTTTCCAAGTTTAAATGAAGGACTATAATTCCCAGAATGCATAGAAATAAGTACTGCTGGATACCTGTCTTGACGCGTATCTGGTAATGCTATAAACTGGGCTTTCGGAATATCCTGGAATATGGTATTGGTTCGGACTGCTTCTAAGTGGCACAGTCGTTATGGGTATTTTACTTGCATGACTGTGGAAGTCCAGAGCACAAGTGGGTTTTGTCGCACCCTCTGAAGGCTCGATGGACTACCAGGCTGATTCCAGTTGAAACTTGGCACTGCTGCTAAGAACCACTCACTAGAATCCCTGCCCAGGAGAAGTACCTGCTTCATTACTTCCTCCAGAGATGCATTGTACACCCACAAACACAGGCCCTCCCCACTACTCCAGTATAATCATGGGCCGCACTACTCTGGTATAATCATGGGCCGGAACAGTGCGGAGCACAGTTTGCCTTGTTGGAGCTCTGCTACACTCAGAGAAGTAGGGCTAGCCTAGGACACGCCCAGATCTGTTCCCTCTGTTCAAGGGCAACCCACACTTCAGAAGACTCCACATGTGAGAATGAATACAGAAACAGCCAAAGTCCTATCACAGACTTGTTTCAGATTTAACATTGCAGGCATTCTTTTGTTCCTAAAATGCTGTTTATTTTTATGAAAATATCCAGGCTTGGATTCCATGAAGAGATACTGGTGCTCATTATAAGTTGACCAGTGCAGTAATAGCCAGCGGGTATTAACATATACTGGCACATTACTGCACCGGCCAACTACAAGTTGGCCGGTGGGGCACCTGACTTACCTCCAGCATAAAGCTGGAGGTAAGTCAGGTGCCTTACCCGCAAAAAAATCCCTGATATTACCCCAAATCCCCCCATTCCCAGTGGGACTCCATGGAATGAGGATTACCCACGATGCCGGCAATTGTAATCCGAGTGCCGGTATCAGTAGTTCAGTTTGCTGGTATCCTGGTGGATTTACTGCCAGGATACCGGCAGACCCATAATGAAGCCCACTGTGTTGCGTGACCTGGCCTGCCACGCCTCTTGGCCCTGCTACCTTCATTCCCCTCACCCAAGTAGGAGGAGGCTCCCAGAGTAGATTATTTCCATTATCAGTACTGCCATCACCTTATCCTGCTAAACGTATCACTCACTGGGTCACATCTCTGCGCACTCCACCACAACCACCTGGTATTGCAGCAATAAAAAGAAAACAAAGTCCTACCCAAGTCAAGCAACAGCTCTGTGAGGAATTCAACCAGCCGCACAGCGGGTGTGCGCTAGCCTGGGCTTTTTTGACATTTTAAATGAAATTGAATGATGGTAGATCAACCCCCGGAAAATGTGTGGGGCTAATCCGCACACATTTTCCAATGCTCACCTCACGACAACACATAGACCCGTTTACTCTGGGTGGACACAGCCTACTGTGTGCCTGGGAGTGGACAGGAGCAGAATGTCAAAGAGCTGTGACACTGAGACTGCATGGGAGAGGACAGGAGCAGAGTGTCACAGAGCTGTGTCACTGAGACTGCCTGCGAGTGGACAGGATAGAGAATCAGAGAGCTGTGACACTGAGACTGCCTGGAAGAGGACAGGAGCAGAGTATCACAGAGCTGTGTCCCTGAGACAGCATGCAAGTGGACAGGATAAATAATCAGAGAGCTCTGCCACTGAAACTGCCTGGGAGAGGACAGGAGCAGAGTGTCACTGTGAAGAAGTCCACCATCTGCACAGTGGGTGTGCGCTCATCTTGTTTTTTTAGAAATTCTCAATGAAATTGAATGATGATAGATCACCCCCGGAAAATGTGTGGGGCTAATCCGCACACATTTTCCTATGCTCACCGCATCACATACACATAGACCTGTCTACTGTGGGTGGGCACAGCCTACAGGCGCCGTCACCCCACTCATATTTAGTTGGAATATGACAGCCAAGAGTACATGAAGGCATCTCAGAAGGGGAAGGTAAAACCTTCCTCCTGCTATGGCAAGCCTAATTCACTAAGAAAGGCTCCATGGATCCTCCCTATCCATTTTTAGCTGCTGGTGGCAGCTTCACATACTAATTAGAGTTAATTGTAGGACTTACAAAAGACAGGAAAACCACAACAACCTTTGATTTGCACTGTGTCAACCTGAACCCAGCTCACACCTCTCAGTATCAAGGGCAATGACCTGTCATGTCTCGGACTATATATTTACAGTAGTCATCCCAGCAGGAGCACCCCATTCAGAAGGTACGAGTATGTGGTTTGGTGGCGACCAAATGTCTGGTCACACCACAGCTACAAGGGAGACCTGCCGCTTCAATAAGGAACCACAGAGAGCTCAATCAACTAGAGAGACCCTTTGATCATAACAGACAGGAAGATGGATGGGACTTAGTTTACATGTTTTCACCCCTTTACCTTTTCTGTTGCAAAGCACTCTGGTTATGACCTCACACATAAAGGAGATTGTTGGTGGGGACCCAGGATTGGTTCATTAAGGTAGAGTTAGCCTACACCAATCATTGTGGCCCATTTGGCTTTAAAAGAGGGCTGAGCCCCTCTTTTGAGCAGATCATCGAAAACTTTGCAAGGAGTAACAAGAATAGATATTTTGGACCCTGTCTGAAATTACAGTCTGCCTTACAGTTTCCACCAGTATAGGAAACATCTACCAGGGAACAGAAAAACCTCTCAGGTCCACTGGATACTGAATCCAAAGGACCCTCCAGCAGCTCCAGAACCGGCACCCAGCCAGCACACAGCATGCCCTGATAGGTTCTGCAAGCAAGCTTCCTAGGAGGGAAATGCCAGAGAGTCTCTGAACCAAACCAAGGACAAGCTGTTGCCTGTAACTGTCTCCTCAGCTTTGGGTCGTCCGCCTTAATGTACGACACGAGCCCAGTGAAGAAGCTAGGAGTACATCCACAAGCATCAACCAGCGTCCATGTTAACGGACATTTTTGAGCCAGTCCAGCTGCAGCCGAATGCGCCGCTGACTGTTGTCATGCCACTGTTGCTAACATCATCTGAGACACCTCGACCAGTGCTTCAGACCCGCCAACCAGCACTGAGACGATTCTTGACCCCGAGCCGCAGTGTAGGCCAACCTGCATCCGCCTGTCCAGCCTCACTCGTCGGACTGCCTGCCGCTTGATACCTGCAGCTGTCTCCGGTCTTGAACTCTGTCCCAGGAGCTGCAATGCTCCCTGAAACTGACTCGACCCTGTCGAGCACCAAGAACGTCTACTAGCACAAGGTACATTGTGGTTCTGTGCCCCATGGTCCTTCTCTGAATGCCCCTAGTGACATTTTACGACCCACTGCTCCCCTTGTGCTGAAACCAAGTATCCTTAAACTATTGCGATTAATTACTTTACCTATTACCCTCCTGTCAGTATCCAGAGTGCATCTTTTTTCCTACTTGAAACAGTCTGTCCTTTGCATTCCTTAACAGGGTGGGTTGTATTTTGTAGTGTGCTAGAACTGTCTTTTGAATAATAATAATAAAGTAGATATTTGTATACAACCTTGACTGGACAGTCCCTTTTATGATTGGGTAATAATTTTATTTTCGCTATGTTGCAACTAAACAACGATAAGCCTGCCGTTCTGACCACGTTACCAAAATTGGACATGAAGGTTTATAATTTGCTTGTGTTTCCAATCTGTTTGTATCCCTTCTGGGGTACTAGAGGTGTGGGGCAGATTGATGGTTTAGAAATCGATATTCATCCCAGGACCACTGGTGCCCCGGAAGTTGATTCGTTACAATCTCATTAATTATAGTCTTCCAAGTTAGCCACCTCACTCATCCCAGGCGACCAACTGCTCCAAGCAGTCACATCCACCTGCATAAAGGAAACTAAGACCACCCAAAACAAAGTGGTCGCTAATTTCTTAAAACCCCTAAAAAAGAATGCTGATGAACGTAGCCAGACTGTCAGGAGGCTAGACGCTGTGAGCACTCAGTCCCTTAAAAAAGCCAGAAGCTGTCACCCTTGTTCCTGTCTTTCTTCATCTTGTTATCTTTATTACAAGTAGGTTTGGCCAGTGAAAAAGCATATTAACGTAACATAACTGCCATTCCTATTTGACACAAATACATGTAGGACGACTTTAAGTTCCAGAATACAATGAACGCAAACGTAAGATTAGATGAACCACGTGGTGAGGCACGTTATGATCTCAGATCGTTTTGTTGGGCTACACAGCTTATGTTTCCGTCAAACCAGTTCTGCCCGGACAGCTGCACTTCCCAGAAACCGCTGCACCGCCTTGGAAAACACATAACTCTCTGCGTGCACGTGATGAGGCGTGCCTAGTTCTGTACAAAGCGTTGGCAGCAGGCAAATAGTCATGTGTCTGCCGTATTCTCCTTATACAATGCTGCCCTCTGTAGATAAAGAGGCTGCATCGCAGTGGCCTTTTTTCAGTTATGTAAACTGACCCAGTTCAATTCTACAGATGAACAGAACACGGATTTCTGCTTGTCGCAGGGGGCCAGATTCTCAAAAAGCATCACAAATGAAAGAAGTGTAGAGAATGTGCTCCTTTCATTTGTGCTGCTTTCAGAAATGCTCAGGACACCTTATTCTAAATTGTGAACAGAACATTTCAGAAGGGGCTGGACAATAATGTATGACAGTCTCCCAGCAACCATGTGGTTGTTGGCAGCGCATGTCACTGAGACTGGCTTTTAAAAGGGGCCGTCTTGGTGAAATGCCCAATAAAAAATAAAAAAAAACAGTTCCATCCCTGTTTGGGAGATGGAAATGCATGTGTGACTGCTGCAGTTTAAACTACAGCACTTCAAAAACAAATCTATAAGAAATTGTAGAATATGTGGTATTGTATCTAATCTTGAAACCTCGAGGCATGTGTTAACACAGTGCCCATCAATGACACATTATTACTTAAAGTATCTTGGAATTTATGTACATAAAATGGACCATGTGGGATGTAATGAGTTTTGGCACTATTGTATTAACACACTTAACTCTAGGCTCCATATTGCACAGTTTAACATCTGGGTTATTGCTGAAAAACAAATGAGCAGTTGTGACTAGTAGGAGGTATTCTACCTCTTTTTGAACCTAATGATCTGATTTAAGGTCAGGTAAACCTGGAATAGTTCTTCTCCCTTACATATCTCCTGTTTGGGTGATTTGTCGATCAATGTGTTTTCTCTCTATTGATCAATGCAAACATGATGTGTTTGTATTTATACGAGAAAGGCTGATGAATTGATTATTTTACATCTGATCAATTGATGTATTGATTACTAAGTAATATAATTGATATTTTGTTATTTGCTGAGATTATGTGTTAAATGTGAAAAGTTTTAATTTTTTTTAAAACTGTATCACATTACAATAAATAAGTAAAATAAATAAAAACAAATCATGAAAAGGCCAGAAATAAACCTGCCATGATTTGCACCTGTCCCTAGGGCTGTTTCAAAAGACACAGCAGATGAACCTCATTTCAGGGCATTTAAAAGCGCTCCCCGTTTGTGAATTCAGGATGAGCTTTTAAATGCCCTGAAACACCCTTTCACTTGTTCAAATGCTCAAAGGGGGGAAAAGCGCATCTGAATGAGTGCATGACGTTTGTGAATTGGGCTGCTCCTTTTTTTAGCGCAAGTGAGGAGATGCCTGTGAATCCATTTGCAGAACTAATGCTGAAATAGTTTCTAGATAGATTTTGATGAATTATATTATCTGCCCATACCTTTTTGCCTAAAAAGGTCAAGCTATTTATTTGGCAACAGTACACTTTTCTGCTGAGATCTGTGTGTGATCAAGCCAGTTTACCCTTTTATCCTTCCATGGTTGTTAAATGAGTAGCAACTTTAGTTAGGTAATAATTCTTTTATATAAAAATGTCCCATGCACATTACTTTGGCAAAGGGGCTATATAATTAACAAATGATTATTATCAACAGAAAAACTGGCCATATTAAAAAACAGATCTTTCAAATGTTTATGTTAAAGGTATTTGTACTGCGCACCATCACCACCAGAGTGGTCCCTAGGCGCTTTGGATCTGAAAAGGAGGGTGTGAAAAAAAGGGAGCGGTTGGGGGGTTTAGTAGGGTGTAGTGAGAATAAGTAAGTGAGAGATGTGATGTCCTGTTGGCAGCTTCAGTTCGGTTTGCACCGTTCGCTGAGTTTAAGTGCAGTGTTCTGGTCGGTGCGAATTCCCATGTGCTGTTGGTGGGTGCTCTTTGCCTGCTTTTGTGATGTTGTTAATGTTAATGTTGAAAGTTACTTGTACAGCACACTATCACCACTGGAGTGGTCCGCTGGCACTCTGGCAGATCTGATAAAGGACGGTGTGAGACAGGCAGGCTGTGGGAGCAGTTAGTAGGGTTCAGTGGGAATAGAAAAGTGAGATATGATGTTCTGTTGGCAGCTTCAGTTCGGTTTGCACTGTTAGCGGAGCTTAGGTGCAATGTATGAGTTTGAGTGATTCCCATGTGCTGTTGTGCATGTTTATGTGTTGTTTTTATGTTGTTGCAGTGTGGTGAAGTATGTGCGGTTTGTTGTGCAGAGATGTGGTCGTCTGAGTTTCTGTAGGGGAAGAGTTTGCAGAAAAATTAGGTTTTACTATTGGGATAGCAGGGTTTTTTTCTTACCTCTTTGCTTTGGTTTCTGTGGTCGGCAACTATGACCCTCCCGTGTGCTTTGATATTGTTTTGCATCCTATTCGGCAGGTACGTTGCGGTGTGGTAATTATCTTCTGTAGAAGTCTAGCGGTATGAGAACATGGGTTGTGGAGGTGTGTGTCCCCCCCGCCATAGGATTAGAGATGGTTAGTTTAGGAAGGTTATAGGTCTCTCCCTCGACTTCTGGTGGGGAGTCCCTGCCTACTGTGGTATTGCTCTGTAAACCTGGCGGTGTGTGTGCATGAGAGGTCCAAAATGTCTTCCCTGTGCCCACCAGTTGGGGATGGTTAGGGAATGGATTGCAGGTTTCTCCCTGGGCTTCCTGTTTCTGCCAGAATATATGATTCCTACTGGTTCCCTTCTGATTCTGGGGTGAAGAGCCAAGTGTTTAGTCATTTTCTGAATTCCAGATGATCCCTTGTATAGCATATGTTGTTTGGTAGGGAATTCCATGTTTTAGGAGCCAGGTGTGAGAAAGATGCTCCTCCAAATTTTCTTCAATTGTATGGTGTTGGTTCTAGGTGAATGTCGTAGCTTGATCTGAGTGGTCTTGCTGGATGGTAGATGGTTACTTTCTTCTTTAGGAACTCTGCTCCTCGGTCGTGGATTGCTCTGTGCATTATGCCCATTGTTTTGAACCTTATTTGCTGTTTTATCGGTAGCCAGTGTAGTATTTTCAGTGCTGGGCTAATGTGTTCTCTTCATGGTAGTTCGAGCATGAGTCTGGCCGCTGTGTTGTGGATACGCTGAAGTTTCTTTAATAGGTGTTCTGGTATTCCTAGGTATAGGCTGTTGGTGTAGTCTACTCTGGACACGATGAGTGTTTTGTTGGTGAAGGAGAGGAACGGTAGGATCCTTTTTACTGTGTGCAGGAGGAAGTGAATGTGGTGAAGTACGTGCAGATTGCTGTGAAGAGAGGTGGTTGTGTGAGTTTCTGTATGAGAAGTGTATGTGGAAAGTTGAGGCTTTAGAGTTGGGTTAGTTGGTTTTCCTTACCACTTTGTCTTTGTGTTTCTGCGCTCAACATCTATGACTATCCTGTGTGTTTGGTACTGTAGTTTGTCCACCTAGTTTGCAGGCATGTTGAGGAGTGGCAGTTTTTTCTCTGTATTATTCTAGTGGTATGTGTACCTGGCTCTGACAGGCGTGTTCCCCAGCCCTGGGGTTGGCGATGTTTAGGTTAGAGTATTCTGGTCTCTCCCTGTCCAACCTCTGTGGGGTCCTTACCTACCTAAGTTTTCTCTGTGGACTAGCGGTATGTGGAAATGGGTGGTTTGGGCATCCCTACCCTGTGGGTAGGGAAGATTAAGTTAGGGGACATGGGTTCCTCCCTGGGATTCTTGTTTACCACTGGGTTTATGCTCCCTAGTAATTTCCTTCTGGTTCTGGAGCAAAGAGCCAAGTTTTGAGTAGTTTCCTGAATTCCACATGATCCCTTGTGTTGCACATGTTTTTTGGTAGGTCATTCCAGGTTATTGTTGCCAGGTGAGAGAAAGATGATCCTTCTAATTTTCTTTTATTGGATGGTTTTGGTTCTAGGTGAATGTTGTTACTTGGGCAAAGTCGTCTTGTCGGATGGCAGACGGTTATTATCTCATTTAGGAACTCTGCTCCTTGGCCGTGGATTTCTCTGTGCATTATGCACATCGCTTTGAACTATATTCACTGTTTTATTGGTAGCCAGTGTAGCATTTCTAGCGCTATGGTAATGTGTTCTCTTTGTGGTTGCTTGAGCAAGAGTCTGGCCGCAGTGTTTTTGGATGCGCTAAAGTTTCTTTAACAGTCGTTCTGGCATTCCTAGGTAAAGGCTGTTGGCTTAGTTTACTCTGGACATGATGAGTGCGATGATGGTGAGTGTTTTGTGGGTGAAAGAGGAATGGGATCCTTTTTACCACGTGTATGAGGAAGAAACCTTTCTTGATTATAGCATTTACTTGTGGCTCAAGTGTTAGTTTGTTGTCCATCAAGACTCCAGGTGTTTTACTATCGTTGATGGAGTCGGTGCTGTTCCGAGTTCCGTCGGCCATGGGATGTAGTGATTGTTTTTCCGCTTTTGGATATGATCATTATTTCTATTTTGCCCGGGTTGAGTTTGAGGCTGTTAGTGTTCATCCAGCCGTAGAATTCTTGTAGGCAGCCTTCCAGCATTGTGTTTTCTTCCAGTGTATCTTGTACGTTGTAGATGATTTGTGTGCTGTCAGTATAGTTGTAGCATGTGAGGCTGTGTCTTTTAATGAGCTTGATTAGTGGAGCCAGGTATATGTTGAAAAAACAATGGGGATAAGGAGGATTCTTGTGGTACTCGACAGGCAAATTCCTTGGAGTGGATTTGAAATGTTTGATCCATATGGTTTCTGTTCTGTTTTTTAGTAAGGATTTAGTCCATTATAAGGCTAGGTTGGTGATTCCTATTTCTTCCAATCTCCTGATGAGGATGTCATGGTTGACTGTGTCCAATTCTGTGGAGAGATCTCGAAGTATTAGAGCTGTGCATTTGTCTGAGACTTCATTAGCCTTTAGATTGTCCCAGATTGAAAGCAGTGCCGTTTCCGTTCCTCTCATCCGTCTGAAGCCTACTTGTGCCTGATCCTGCAGTAGGTGTTCTGCTAGGAATTCTTGTGTTACTCTATAGACATATGTTTTCAGTAGTTTCGCTGGGTAAGGGATGTTGGAGATGGGTCTGTAGTTGGAGAGGTCCTCCATGTTGCCTGCTGTGTCCTTGAAGAGTGGCTTGATGTATGCCGATTTGAATGATCTCGGTACGTTCCCTGTTGAAAGTGATTGGTTGAAAAGGTTTCTGTAGTATTCCCTGGGTGTTCCTTGTGTGAGGATTGATTTATGAATGTCTGGGGGCCACGGATCCATGGGGGAGCCGGCTTTGTTGCTATTGCTTACCAGCTTGACGAATGTCTCTGCTGATATTTGGGGGAAGATTCAGAGTTTGTTCTGGTGAACCTCGGATGGCTTGGTGGGTTGCATGTTGTAGTTGCTTGGTCTGCTTTTTATGATCTGTTGGATGGTGCTGATTTTGTTTTTGAAGTGGTCTGCAAGGTCATTACATAGTTTCAGTGAAGGTATCGGTGTGTTGTTGCAGCCAGGTGGGTTTCTCATTTCGTTTATGATTTTAAACAGTTCTTTTTGAGTGTTGGCGGCTTTGGCGATTCTGTTGTTGTAGTGGTTCTTTTTGGCCATATGGGTTTCCTTTTTGAATGAGTGGATATGTCTTTAGTATTGTATTTTCTTCACAAGGTCGTTTTTTTTTCTCCATTCTAGTTCAAGCTTCCTGTTTTTTCTTTTCATGGCACTGAGTAGTGGGGTAAACAATTTTGCTGTTGCTCATTTGTGTGATGGGGTGAAAGGTTTTTCCTTGGAGATCTCATCTATTGTACTGGTGATCCATTTGTGCAGTAGTTCTGTTTTTCTGTCCAGGTCAGCTTCATCCGGAGTCATTGACGGTGGTTTGTTTGTTTCCAGTGGTTCTACTAAGTTGTTATTTTTAGTGGTCCTCCAGTTTCTTTTCATGACAAACGGCATTTGGCCGGATTGTTTGGTTGTTGACGTGGCAAGCTTGATCACAAAAGGGATGTTGAGGTGGTCACTCAAGAGGATCTGTATTGGTGGTGCTGTGGCAATGAGCTTTTTGTTGGCGAAGATGGCATCTAGTGTATGTCCCGACGCGTGAGTTGCTCCTATGTGAAGATAGAAAAAGATACCAATGATAGAACAATGGTAAAACTAATTGGTATTGTCTGCAGAAAATGAGAAATGCTGGCATCAACAAGGCAAAACGTAATGGAAAATGTAATCGAATTTGATTATTATTTCTTTTTGCCAATTTTCATACATAAAAGGATATTATTCAAAGAACACCTGCATGTACATTTAGGTTAATACATTCTCCATGTTTAACATATCAATGTAAAATAATTGATGGGGACATTTGAATAGCACACATAGCACCCTTAATTACCTCTAGGCACTGACATCAAGCTAATAGCAAAGTTATGATTACTAATTTATCAAATTCCTCCACCAGTATTCAAATCTATACCCCCTAATTTACAAAACAGATTTAAGTCTATTTGTATTTATTAATTAAACATTAAAAGTCTTTCACCAAGAAGCCCTACACCAGTGATATGTTGATAGTGTAGCCATCCCCATTGTTGGGTGCTCCACAGACCTTTATGAAGGCAGGCATGCCAGAGTAGTTAATCCTTTAAGCGTACCGCTGGTGGGGATGGAGCTGGAAAAGGTCAATTGAGACAGCACAACAGAGACTTAGCATCTTCAGCAATTATAGTATTTACTTATACATACAGATATGTAATGCAGTGATTGGTTGGGGGCCCTTCTCAAAGAAAAGGTGGTTCTTAAGGTCGATCCTGAAGCCACTCACTGCAGAAATGTCCTTTATCTCAGGGGGTAAAGTGTGCCAATGTTGAGGAGCCAAGTGGGTGAAGGCGCAAAAGTGGACGACTGCACACAGGGTCGAGAGAGGACACATAGGTTGGGGAGAACTTCATTTAATAGAGTATCAGGGGAAGAGCTAGCCAATATTTAGCATTTGGGATTTTGCAAGGATAGCCGTCACTTACTGACGGCGGCACAGTGGTGGGCGAGGATTGTGGGAGGTTGTAGATGGTTTTGGTACAATAACTTGTTGGAAGGGGCAAAAGAACAGCAGGGGAGTCCCATGAAAAAAATTCAAAATGTATCCACACTGCGGAGGACCTGGGTAGTGAGGAGCTTTTGGAGGGTGTGAAAATTGGGAAGGGGTCAGACTTTACAGATGTCCAGGTGGCGAACCCTTGCAGCCGTGGCAGTGGAGGTGATGAAGAGCTGAAGAGATGTGTCTGGCTGTCAGAATGAACCCCCAGGTTGTGAGCCATGAAGATGGGGTGAATAGGTCTGAGGGAAAGGATATCGGAGAGATGGGAAGGGACCTGCCATTGGAGGCAGGAGAAAGATCACTTCAGTTGTACGGGAATTGAGCATCGATCAAAGCATAGCCCACATCCAGTGATGGATAGCTCATAGCCCATAGGCAGCAAGTGTTGCAAGGGAACAGGTCAGGTGTGAACGATTGATGTAAGGAGAATGTTTCAGCATCATCTGCAAATTTCCTTTATGAGATTATATGATATCATATGAGATTATATGAGAAGAAGAGGGACCAAGGGAGACACTTGCGGGAATCCTACTAGGAGGGGATAGAGAAGGGTGATGGAGAGGGAATGGTCCAACAAGTAAGAGGCTGCACATGTGAGGATGATGTCATGAGATCCAAGACGTGAGTGTCTGAAGGAGCAGTGGATTATCAATGGTCTCAAAGGTGCATAAGGTTAATAATTTTGCCAATCATCTTTCTGTGTATGTTTGTTTCACGTTGCACTCCTTCTTATCACGGTGTTCAGCCGGCTCCCTCCCAGCAGGCCATGGCTGTTTAGCATTGTGCAGCATCCTCTGAGCCAGCTCCATCCCCCTCAGGGTACACCTATTTGCAGTCTCCACCCCCCTCGGCATTGGCATCACCATTTTTTGTTCCCTGCTGTATTGCATCATGCTAAGCCACCATACTAGCTCCAGGCACAAACCATTAAGTGTTCATTGAGGGATGAGGACTTTGCTCTTGTGCTTTTATTTGCCCCTCTGACCTTCCCCTTCTCAGGGAACCCCCTAAATTACCACACTTTTTAGGTTATTCTTCCCCACAGGGACACTCCTGGGAACCCCATTCCGTATTTGTGGTTGTCTCTACCTTGCTCTCAGTGGAATTATTGGCTGGGTTATCAGAGCCACAGAATAATGATGCGCTACCCATGCAGCAGACAGATGAAGGGGAATGAGGATAGATGATGGCAGTGTGGGCTGTAGCCAGGGAGTTAAAGATGTGGTTAAGGACTTCCTAGGTGTGGAACGGGTGGACTGTGTTTGATGTCTCCTCTGGTATCTAACCTGGATTGGAGGAGACCACTGACTCTGTGGGGCTCCAGGTAGTTACTGATTTAGAGTTTATATGATATGTGGTTTAAGACTATTTGCTAAAGAAGAGCTGGAGCCAGGCTTGGTGTGGAATGGGCTTATTTGGGGTAAACCAGTATCAACTCCAATTGCCCATCTGTATCACAAACTCCTGCCCTCATGGACACAGCATTGTCTCCTGCTCTTGCCACACAACCACACAACCACTTTTAAAAGTTGAAGGGGCAGTCACATGGTGAGAGTGAGGAACCGCATGGTGCACCATCCAGCAGCTCTAGAGTTTGGACCAATACACAAGTAATTACCACACACTTTCATCCCTTAGGCAAGCCAACCAACAACAAAGCCTGTACATTTGATGGGCATGCTGCTCAAGCATTTTGGTACCCAGGAACTCCCTCCCATTTTAGTTACAGCTCCCGCCGCCCTGCGAGGCATGTTGTTGCTCGCTCTCACTGTGAGTTGCGTTGGATTAGTGAAAGTACTTTTGTAAAACAAGATATTATATGAAAAGGCCTGGTATGTTATCATTAGTAATTAATTATTCATTTAGTGATTCATTTAGTAATTCATTCATTCTGAGTAGTGACATTAGTTATCCATATTATTCAGCCATTTGGTTTGCTAGAGAATGAGGCCTGTTATATTAAGTACCTTGTAGAGACATGTTTAGATTGACATATGTTATTATGTATTATATATGCATTATAGAGACACGCATGAGTGTGCACTTAGAAGTATGCTTTGAGCCATGGTATAGCGCTTGGTTTGTGAATGAATGCGTTATGCACTATAGAGCATGTCACTGGCTCCTAAGCCATTCTGAAGAGACACTTGAAGCTGTTTGTTCCGTGGACATTGATATGGTACACTGTGAAAGATTGGAATGCGTAAACAGTTTTTTGGCAGACAGAGATAAGACAGTGACTCTTGCCCGAGCAGAAGGAGAAGGGAAGCTGGCTTTATCAGGCCCTAGGTTGCTCTTAGACAGAAAGGAAGGTGGGGGCATGCAGGGAGCGAGTTCTTTGCACAGAGACAGACATGGAGAGAAAAAGGGATTTTAGCTTGCTAAGAGCTGACAGTGAATGAGAGAAATGGGAGGATGGTTTTGTAACACAGTAACACAGTAACACAGACAAAAGAAGGCCATAAAACACAGACAAGATATGATGTACAATGTCACGGTGACTAGAACACACTTGAATAGAACAGAAGAAGACATGCGTACACAGACTTTCAGGCGCTTGGTTAGAGAAATGCTGGTTTGACAGAAAGAGAGTGAATCTTAGCTAAGAGACATGTAACCATGGAGAAAGAGTGACGTGATTTGACACTATAACTGGGAGCCTGAAATGAGTAGTAGTAATGGTATGAGAGAGAGAGGCGTTTGGGAATGAAAGGAAGCAGTGCCATTGAGGGAGACATTTGGTGTGGCATTGAGAGGCATTTTGGCAGAGAGGCTTTTGGAGAATCGGCTGACATGCAGCTTGGGGAAGCATTTTGATGAGAGCAGATGAGATCGATCTGGCAGGGAGCTTTGGCTGGAGAACAGACCACTGAGAGGCCTGTGCAGGGACTGGCTGGCTGCAAGGGAGCTGGAGAGGAGAGATGGGACACATTTGAGATGAGATCTTGGGACACTTGCACATGCAAATGGTAAGTATGGTTTATGGCCTAAACTGATTGATAAGGACAGACACTCACATAAAGATTTTGGTTTGATAGAAGGGGAAATTGGACAGGAATTGTCTTAGAGAGAGAGTGTGATTTGTGGTGTGGATTGGAGAGGAATACTGAATTCTGACGCTTGTGAATTGCTATTAGGCCACATTTGTTGTTATTAGGCATGCATTGGTATTAGCATTGTAGTGGCATTATAGATTTGCATTATTGCTTATAGTAGTGTTTGCATCATGCACAGCTGTGCATGAATAAAAGTGTTTTTATTGTTGAATTGATTCATGTGATTTCTTTATGTCTTATGTTTATGTGTCCATAGCATAGCAATTTGGCAGTAACACATCGCCCTGAGATACATTTGCAGGGGGTGCCAGAGTGGTCCACCACCCTGAGATAGTTTTGGAAACTGAGAAAATGGCGTCCGGTCGCGTGGCCCTTCCACAGCTGATATCGACGATGACTGGAACATATGTGTAGTCTGCAGATTTTTGGCACCTGACTTCTGATCCACTGATCATTGACTTGGCTGAAGGCAAGGTTCCAACACAATGTTCCCGTGTGCAGCTGTGTTGTCTGTTCATTTGTGGGAATGTTTTAAGTTTGATGTTTTGTCTTGGGGGGGATGTTTTGAATTAAATCATGCTTCGTCCACAATTCTGTTCACCGTAGGAAGGGAACATAGTTGTCTGACTGTGACTTTGTTTGAATTCGGAATTTGTATTGGAATTGATCCAGGGCAGTTTTTTATGACTGGCAATTTTGAAAATGTTTGTACATCCATTTGGCCAGGCTAGAGAAATGTTTTTTCTTGACGGCACTTGAGGTATTTTGTTTGGAAATCCGCAGAGACTGACACTTTTTGGAAAATCTGACCATTGTTTGGATTTCAAAAGGCTGGAATGTGTGCACATATTTAGCAAGTGGATGACTGTATCTGCATGTTTAGAGAAGTCTTGAAGCTCGTTTTTTGAAACTCACTTAAGTGTCATGAGATTTGGTTGAAGAAAAACCTGAGGGTGAATTAATAACAGAACTGAAGCATGAGCCCATATCTTAATGATCTGAAAGCAATAAGAGATCGGCTTAGACATATGCTTGATGCCTTGGATTATTCGCCGGCACAAACCATTATGATGGGAGGGAACAGAGTTCCTATGAGAAACCCAGCAGGGGTAATGCACAAAGCAGTGCATGGAGAAAATGTGAATATTGTCCATGGGGAGAAAGAGTTACCTCAGGGCAATAATAGAGAGAGTGTGACCCAGACAGTTTGTTCCACTGACTGAAAACATCGCTGCAGCAGTAGAGCAACACATTTAACAAGATGTTTGCGTGAAGAGAAAATGGAGAGTGCATTTTTGACAGACATGTGCAGTTTGCCTAGAGAAATGGCTAGAGGGATTTCCTATGAAGATTTGCATTGTGAAACTGTTTCATTGGAAACACCTTTGCATGGAAGCAGTTATGTGCATGGAGACAGTTTTGTGAAGCATTTGCATTCTAGGTTTGTGGGAAGAGATGAGATGGTTAAAATCTTTGATTTGAATGGTAATGGCATTTGTGATGGCATTTTTGGCAGAATTTGTGACAGCAGTGTTTGGCCTACGTTTGGGACTGAAAATGTTGTTTTGTCTAACGGCTTTACAACATGGTTAGCAAGCGAGAGGAAGATGAATCGACTGAATCATGCTAATTTGGGATGTTCTGATATATTGCATTCTTTGAATATTTTCAAGAGTGAACACATGGAGAGAACGGGTGTTTACGTTATGATAGCAATGATGCAGAAACATTGCGCGGCATTAGCAGACTGTTGTTTTGAAGATGGAATAGGTAGAGAGAACACTGAATACAATTTGAATTTGCAGGACATGGAGTGCAATCGAGTGATGTGCATCTGTTTTGTGAACATTAATGGATTCAGAGTGAATCATTGATGTTCAAAAGGGAGATGGATTCTATGACTAGAGAAGGTTTTGACACACAGAAGAATGCAATTTTGCAATTTTCGAATTTGCATTTTTTGAACTATGTGAAATGGGCCGTCCTGTTTTTTTGAGAAGGAAAGAGATGGAGGCTGGAGACAGGTATGGTTAGACATAAATAGGGGCACACTGATACACTGGAACTGATACATGTACACTGATATGGGGCAGACACTGAGAAACTAGCATTGATGTCTCTTGAGAGACATTGGGAGTTTAGAACTAGCTATATGCACTGAAGCACAATGAGAAATGCTGTTTTGCTTTTGGCTTGAATACACCTGAATCTGATTAAACTGATATTTGCACTTTTGTCTTTTCCTTGAGATACATCTGGGGAGAGACACCGACTTGCAGAGATGCCCAGACCTTGATGACTGACGAGATGCATTGCATGAATTGACCAGACCAGATTGACCAGACCTTGATGACCGTTTGTTCGAGATTAATGATGGCAGACACAATTTGACATTTGTATTCTGGCTGTTTAGAAGCAGCACTGAAAGAGATTGGCTTTTGTCACCTTGTGATGTGACACATTTGACACCTCTGCTTTGCAGCAGCACTTCTGGGGAATGCCGACCGACTGGTTTGAGGACTTGGGGTGTAGCTTTGTCAATGGCTGTGCACTGAGAAGGTACTCAGAAGACTGTTTACTGACTGATTTCCTGGCTGACAACTGAAGTGCCATGGGAAGTGAAGATTCTGACTGATTGTGAGAAAGTTGACACCTTGCAGCATTTTGTGCCAAAAGATCAAAGATGTTCAGCATTTGCAGCATTTTCGTTTGTGGGCTGTTTTGTAATTTGCAGCGAGAAGAGAATCCATCTGTAATGCCTTACCTTGTGAAGCAGTAGTCACAAGCTTTGGGCTAAGGGAAAAGGAGAGAAATGCAAATGAGCAGGAAGACACGCTCTAGTGCATTTGATTTCCCGGTGCTAAACTACATTTGAAGAGCAGTGAAGTTCTTTGTCTCTTGTGGGAGTGAGCGAGAGGTCATTTGATCTGACACCATAGTGCTTTGAAATCTGCACTTGCATCCAACGTTGGCTGGTCCCTCATGTGAAGAGCAGGGACTGGCATGGCATGACCTGGCATGGCATGGAAGGAGTGAGCCTGATAGTGCTCTCAATCTGAATTTTGGCCTATATGAAGGGCCAGTGCTCTCAATCTGAATTTTGGCCTATATGAAGGGCCATTGCAATGCCATTGCATTGCCACTGGAGAGTTGCCATCTGCATTGTTTTGCTTCAACAAGACAACACGATTACTCACTTTGGATTATAAAATAAGGGAGCAGAAACAAGACGACACAGTCAAATTCATTACTACTTACTGTACCAACAACCATTTGATCAGGAAGATTTTTTTAAACAATTCGTACCTACTCAAATTGGACCCTCATATTGGAAGGTTCATTAATGACCACCCACCTGTGATTTACAGAAGAGCCAAAACACTTAAAAACAGTTTGTGCCCTCATTACTACCAGAAATACAGGAAGAGGCCACTACAATGTGGCTACAATCCCGAAACAAAGGCTTCAGGAAATATGGAACTTGTTCTATGTGCCAGTATGCCATGGAGAGCACAGACACTTTTAGAGACTTGAATGGAATACAGATCAAAATCATGGAACAAATAAACTGTCGCTCTAAATTTGTGGTATATGCTATCATATGTACGTGCAAACTCATTTGTCTCGGGAGGATAGCTTAGGGGCAACGTGCTCGCCTTGGAAGCAAGACGACAGGGAGCAACACAGGTTCGATCCCCGGGTCCGTGCTTAGAAACCTCTGGGTATTAAGCGCGTTATAAATAACCAATCATAACTATCATAACTATCATTTATATTGGGAGTACGATTTGTGAACTACGAATTAGAATAAGGTAACATGTATCAGGTATTGGTAGCCAAGACAAAAATTTACCACTGGCAGACCATTGGCAATATAAACACCGAATGAATGATAAACAGGACCTAAGATTCATTGGTTTAAAAAAAAGTCACCCTGGGTCGACGGGGAGGCAACCAAGAATTAGGACTTCGACAAGAAGAAGCCAAACCTATCTATCAGTTTAGATCAGTAGATCAGGGTCTAAACTCCGACAATGAGATGGCATCATTTATTTAAAAATACCGTTCTGGACCACATTAGACCTGTCATAAAAACATAATGTCTCTACTGTTAGTAACATGCCTACATCTATGTGATATTGTTAATCTGTCTGTTATTGATACATATTTCTGTAAATGATGATGAGAGACAACCAGCTACTAATAGTACCAAATTTAATTACAATTGTGTTTTTAGAGTTACCATTTCATACATTTGATATCTTCTCAGGTCCACCTCACAAGGGCAGCCTCAAACTGAGGGACACTAACCTTTACATTAGATACCCTTGCAAGTACTATTTTCTAGTGCAATAGAAAATAAGGAAAGACTAGTTTCCATAATGACAGCCTTAAATTGACTAGAATTAATTGGTAATACAGATGGTCTAATATATTTAATCCATGAATAGATGTATTCCAATATATTTAACAGTTTCTATAAATACAAAAAGATTGTGTCTACATTTTGGAGACGTACACCAAATAACACGCTTTAACTATAGAATACATTAGGTTTTTCCCAAAACATGGCCACAAAGCTCTCTAGTGCCATGGAAATCAAGGTAAGACAACCATGTTTCCATAAAGACAGCCTTAAACAGGAACTGAAGCAGATGGTGCCTTCCATAGCAATCGACGCGAGACGTGCAAAAACGCATCATTTTCAGGTAAGCCTTTGGGCCCTTGCTGCCCACCATTCAGATTAACCAATAAGTAAGAGTTTTGTGAATTTCCCTGGGTACTTTACACAACACTAACGCTACCTGCTTGGGAATTTGTAATGCAAACAAGCACTTCGGTTACCCCGCAGCGTGTTTATCGAACACTCCATAAAAGCACAGTCATGAGTATTACTTCAGTTATGGGGCACCATTTCGTTACAATGATGCGCATATTAGCAAAAACATGTTTACGAGAACTAAAATTGGGAAGGGCTTTAGGAATTAAGCTATTAATTATGAGTCGGCTATGGTTTCTACATTTGGAACAACAGACGTGCGCACAGACATTGATGCACATTAAATAAGAAGCATAATACTTAACTGACATGCACGAAAAATAACCAATGCCAAGACCTTTGAAGTAAAGGGCAGGCACTCACCCCACCTCCTAGCCCCCATTTTTTGTACTCTTCGATTATTGCCAGGCACCACTAGTATCTGTAACCAGCATTATGTATGTGATAAGACATTAGGCTATGTTTTACCAACCCTCAAAAGCAATGTTCATTATACCATAGGCGGGCTTTAACTCAAGAACACTTACCTCAAGCAACCACGCAATGCGAACCATTTTTTAAACAAATAACGGTAAAAAATTCTTTGACTCCATTGTTATCCTTATAAGAAGCATATTTGAACACGGAAGCCATGTTTTAGGGACTCCATTTGTCAATTATTGACGATATGAACTCAGGACCTTAAGACCAAACAACTTCTTTTGATTTAACTATTTCTAAGATTTGCGAGATCTAACTGATCAGTATTAATCTATGTGCCACTAACAGGCGGCCTAATATGATGAATACTATAACAAACACCTGTATTTAAGATTTTGAGTAGCAAAGAACTTGTTCCACTGTGTTTGTCGAAATCCCTACCTATCCCCCCTGTTCACCCACCCCATTCTCTGTGGTTTCTTTCCATTGCATTTGTATGCTCAACAGCGGTTTTATTCTGTATTGGGTTTCTTCTTAATTTGTCAAATGTGCAACCCTCAATGTTATCAATACGTTAAACCACGGTATTTTATTTCATTTTATTTCCTTTTTTGAAACATTTTGTTTTCAAATTGTTCCTGTATATTTTAATGTTACACTATATGCTATTTTTCTTTTTGATGAGGAAATAAACAGATTTGCCCTGATTTGAGAAAGACACAGGGCCTCATTGCGAGTCCGGCGGTAACCGTACTGGAAATTCCATCAGGTTACCGCCGGACTCGTATTACCATTCCGCCTCCATGATTGCTGGAATCACCGGGGCATTACAACCCTGGTGACCCAGTAATTACGGAGGCAGAATTCTGTTAATCCCCATTCCCATGGAGTCCAATGCTGTAATGGTGCCGGTGTTTGCATGTCCGCCTGCAGGCGGGTGGTGTTAAACCCGCCAGGTCAGACATGGCGGGGGTGACACCTCCCGCCTGCAGAACTCTTAATCAGCCGGTCCGGAAAGAACAGTGGCGGCGGTTTTACCACCACCGTTCTTTCCGGACCGGTAGGGTCGTAATGAGGCCCACAGAGATGTGTTGAAACACGTGTAATCAGAAAGGGCCATTATTAAACCATTGCTGAATCACTACAACTGATGAGTGTCAGAAAATGTCTTATGGCGCAGTAAGCAGTGTGTAAGAAACACATTCAAGTCCGCTCTAGTTTTGCTTTTAGTTATTGGGGACCAACATTGTGCACAGCCGGATGGATGACACAAAGACTCTTAAATTCAATCTGGGGAGCCACTGGCAACCAGTGCAGACGGTGCAGGAATGCTAGTGAAGGGGACAGATGAGGCACCATAAGTGCCAGTCGCGCCTCCGAATTTTGGAGTACCTGCATCCGCTGGATCTTATACTTGGGCTGTCCCAGGTAAATTCCATTGCAATAGTCCAATGACCCCTTTATGGTGGATGTCACCAATGTTGTTTGGTTGGCTGGGGGACGCAAAGGGAGAAAATTCCATAGCATTACAGATTGCAGAAATCGGGGCCTCGCACAAGCCGTTGTGTAAAGGAATCATCCCCAGGCTTTTTACTGAGGCCCAGGGAACTGGATGGGGGCCCAGTGATTCGGGCCAATACTGCGAGTTCCACAGGTGATCCATCCCAAGAGGACCGAAAACCCGGACATCTGTTTTTCTTCCATTCATTTTCAACCAGTTAGCTGACATCGAGCTGCCTACTTTCTCCAAACAGTCCTGCTTGAGGGGAGTCCAGCAAAAACACCAGCTGTGCGTCAGCGGCATATGAATAAAAAAGGACACCACATTTCCGCAATGAGGTCAGCCAGAAGTCAAACATACAAGTTGAAAAGAAGGGGGGGACAGAGCGGAGCCCTGCGGAACTCTGCAAGATAATTCCACAGGAGAAGAAAAACAAGTTTGAAAGGAAACAGTTTGAAAACGGCCTTCAAGGAAAGATTCAAACCGTGGTAAAAGAGGTCCAGTAACCCCTGCTTGTTCCAGCCTGGTCAGTAGGATATAATGGTCCACTGTGTCAAAAGCCGCAGAGAGATCAAGAAGGATAAGTGATCCTGAAGCAGTGCAAGATTGTCTAGCAGCGAGATCATTACAGACTATGTACCCATTTTGGGTCAAAAACCAGATTGAAACGGGTGCAGACAATGATTTTCTTCCAGAAATTTGGAGAGTTGCAGAGTGTTCACAGCTTCCATCAGCTTCATCATTACTGGAAGAAGAGAAATAGGTCTATAATTGACTGGCACCTGAGGGTCAGAGTTTGATTTTTTCAGATGGGGTAAAACCACTGCATGTTTAAGAGCAATCAGTACTTTGCCCATGGAAAACGAGTACTGCAATGCATCTGTAAATATTCCAATGGCCCTCTGAGGGAGAGCTTTCAGGATGCGGAGGGAACCGCATCCAGGGGCGAGGCCGATTTCAGGGCTTTCCAAATAGCCTCGTCATTTATTGGCTCAAGATCAAAAATATTAACCATGTTCTTTCTTGTTTCTTCTGACTCGCCTCGGCTTTTTTCCTTTGCTCTCCACCATCTCCACGTCCGCAAACCTTCTGTGATTATCTGGAATGCAATGTTGCCCTCTGCCTCCTTTGCCAGCTCCAGGGGGTCAATGCCTTGCAGGATGGTCTGTTGAATTAAGTACCTAATGTATCGATCCACTATCAATAGTTCTGGGGTGTTCTCCGATCTAGGGTGGCGAGATAAGAAGTCAGCCGGGTTGGCTTCTTTTTCTGGACTATGAATGATGCTAAATGCATATTCTTGTAGACGCAGACCCCATCTTGCAATGCAGGGGTGGCCTCTTAGCTTGCTGGTCGCCATAGAGAAAAAGCAACGCCTGATGGGCTGTTATAATCATGAAGGGCTTGCCATAGAGGAATATGTTAAAATATTTGCACTCCCAAACGACTGCTAGGCTTTCTTTCTCTGCCTGGGAGTAGGCCTACTCTGTCTTTGATAGACTTCTGCTCGCATATGAGAAGATGTGCTGCTGACCTGAGCCATCCGGTCCTTTCTGCACAAGGATGGCCCCCAGGTCCGCCGGGCTAGCATCGACTGTCAATTCCATCTCCCTGCACGTGTCAAAGCAGGCCATGTTCTCTGCCTTCGTTATTCTGTCGCGAATGGATGTGAATGCTCCTTGACAGTCCGATGACCACTAAAAGGCATGTGTTGTTTGGTCAACGCCCTCAGCGGCTCACTTATTTTGGCAAAGTCCTTCATATAACGGGCTCAATAACTGCCCAGGCCTAAGAAGGACCTGAGTTCCGAGACATTGGTGGGTGGTGCCATTTCATTTAACGCATGTACCTTCTCTAGGTCAGGTGGCATCCCATTTGCACAGAAAACGTGGCCGAAGAAGCCAAGAGCGACTTTTCTGAATTCACATTTGTCACGGTTCAAGGTGAGGTTGGCCACTTACAGCGCCATGCACACTCGGGCTAATGTGTCATCGTGTTTCTCTGTTGTTGTGCCAAAGACCAAGATATCGTTGCTGTAGTTTAAAAAGTTCGGAATATGTTCTATGACATTGTGTATTTGAAATATCTATGCCGCAGAAGAAACACAATGAAACACTGTCTCTTGTACCTGTATAGACCTAGATGGGTCGCAAATGTGGTAATGTACCTGCTCTCCAGGCTCAGGACCAGCTGATGATACCCTTTATTGAGGTCCAACTTCAAAAATACCTTGGTCCTGTTGAGAAGATGAACCATGTCTGTGATGAGGGGGAGCCAAATGTCGCTTTCCTTTTGATAGCCTCATTTGACCTCTCCAGGTCCATACATAACTGGATGGCATCGGATCCTTTCTTTGGGACGGGTACAATGGGGAACACCCAAGGCGTGGGCCCCGTTGCCGGTTCTATGATGTCCTGACTTAACAGCTTGTGCAGTTCTTCCTCCACCTGATGTTGTATATTCATGGGGATTCCTCTATAGTGTTGGGCCACGGGCTCAACTTCTTCGTCAATGTGAAGTTTGAATTGACAATTCCGGAGCTTTCCAATTCCTTTAAACAAAGATGGGTATAGCTGATCTATTCTTTCTACTGTATTGATGTATTTGTGGACCATTAACTTATAGAGTATATAAATGAGTCCCATTTTGACAGCCATCTTGAAACTCATGATGCACCCCGATTCTGTGAAGGTGGAGATCATATGTATTGGGATATTCATTGTTTGTGTCTTGTAGCAAGCAACACTGTGCTTCAAATTTTCCCAGGCATTTTACCCAAGTTTTTGAGCCATAAGGGTAGATGTCCACTTCTGCTGGGTGCATTCTGTGTACCAGCGGTAGTGCCTGGTCGACCTGTTCACTAATTACATTTACGATGGTGCCTGTGTCTATGAGAAACTCAGTTTGTGTTTCATTAAGATGTATGTGGAGAGTTTTGCTGTGTTTGGCCGCATGTTGGTTTCCCAACACGTAGAGATAGCCTTTCCATCTTTGTTCCCCTTCCGAGGAGCTTGGTTCTTTGTCGGGGATTGTTCAACTATGTATTGTATATGGCGCCGGGATCGCCATTCTGGTTGTGTCGTGGATGTCCGATAGTGTCTGCCTTCCCTCCCCGATCTATCTTCCTTTCCGTTCTCTTTGTTGTCGCTCTTCTCCAGAGCCGTGATCTCTTCTCTCCCCTTCCGGTCCACGATGAACTTGTGACACCATATGAGATATTTCGTTGTTGTGGTGGTGGGCCTCCTACATGGCTAGCTGGTCGTGCCACCATCATTTTCTCAGCCGAACCCCTTGGCCAGGCTACTTATCGACTTGAAATGGTTCTCATCCCCACAGTCTGAGCATCGTTGTCCAATCACCGGGCATGTGCCTTCATGTGGGTATTCATATCCACATGCATAGCAGAATGGCTCGCCTGTTCATCTAGATGCCCCTATTTGCTTGTGTACACCCTCCAGATGTGACAAGCCCCCTTTTTGGCTGTCGAAGGATTCTACTTGTGAGTCAAATGCCATTTCTGCCCTTACAAGCATGAGAATCTCCTTTAGTGATCGTGTCTTTTGCAATAGTTGTCTCCTGAAGGTTTGAGACTCACACCCTGCAATGATTTCAAATCATAGCACCTCTGTGTTGGAATAATTGTTGAAATCTCAGGAGCTTCATTTTGCTGCATAGTCTCATTGCAAATGCATCCATTGTTTGCCCTTTAGCTTGTTTCATGGTGTGGAACAGATGCCTTTTTTTATTTTTATTTTTTTATTAAAAGCGTTGTTTATAGTTTGTTAAACAAACCTTTACAACATGCTTTTACAATACACATATTTCCATTTCCATTTTCATATAATTTTTTGCATGCACATGATTTCAGTTTAAAAGAAAGCTTCAGGTTTTCTGATACTGGATAATACAAAATAAAAAGGACACTTTAAATGCATCCCGGTATATGTAAAATGTATACAATATGCAGCTGGCAGTTTTTGCCTTTGAAATATTGGGGTCACATGCTTTTTCAAATATTTCCCTTCAGAATGGCATTATAACGTTTACTTATGTAGCTATGTTTTTTTCTATTTCAGCATTTACTAAGGTAAGAAAGCACGTGAGCTGTAAAATAACTTTGGTTGTAGAACCCCACATACAAATCAACTATAGCCATTCCCTGCTTTCGAGAGATTTGATCACAGGACGGTTTTTGAAGGATTCATTGCGCGCTGTACTTCAAAATAAGTACAATAAATGGTCAAATGCTTGAGTGTTTCATGGGTGTCAGGCATTTTGCAGAATCTACAATTATCCCCAAGCCCGGTCTCGTTTGATTTTCTCCACTGTATTGTCTTCTCTAAGGTTGGTAGTTGGTTGAGTTTAAACCTGAGGTACAAAACCCTGGCTATAGGGCAAGGAAATTGCTGAAGATATTGTTTGCATGGAGATCGAACTGTAGCAAATTTAGCAGCTTCTTTATAGGACTTGAACTTTTCCATAGCACTTAGGGTTTTACACCAGTCATGGGCAAATAGACGGATCTTGACATGTGCTAGGTGAAATTCAAGATCAGATGGCTTTAATTCTATCTCATCCAAAAGAACTTTCATTTTTCTATGATATTTTATTTGGTGCAACAGAATTATTTAATTCCATTTGGATCCTAGCCATTGTATGCGTTATCATTTGCAAATACATGGTTTGATCTTTGTCAGTTGATTTCAATTTTCCAGGACTGTCCTGGAGTCCCTCGAGCCAATTGTCAATGTAACCATTAATTCTATCACATAAACGGTTGTTCCATCTTATTGAAAGATGTGGTCTGTCAGCTTCCAAGAATCCCTGATTAAGGTCCTGGGCTAATGCAATTACATTCATGTGTCTGGTTGACGAAATCAGCATGTGATCGCCAAATTCAGGATCTATAGTTAAAATGGCAGTAGAGCAATCTTGTAGATTTGCAGACATAGCAAAGTGGTCTATTCGAGATCTGTATGGACCCCTCTTCCATGTGTAATCTAAACCAGGATGTCGATCAGGGAGAAATGTTAAATCCCATTGTTCTAAATGCCGCTTCCACATTACTCCCCTGCCATGTGAGGATAGGGAAAGCTTGTTAACGAAGTTTGTATAGGGTTGCATCCAACATTCCGCGTTATAGTCGCCGCCGATAATTATCCGGCATGCAGCATATTTAGTGAGAACTTTATCTAATAGTGCATCCAAATGATCAAAAGCACTGCTGATTTTCAGACGATTCGGATTGTGATATAGGGATGTGTATAGGAAGTACTCCACTATGGGGAGTTGGAAGGCTATGACAACTGCTACAAACAATGGGGATTGATAAACTTCGTTAGTAAAATGCAAGTTGGTGTTTATGCAAATAGCGATTCCACCATGCGGGCGTCCAGTTGGGCCACGCTCAGCGGCTTTTTGAAAGACTAGAAAGCCAGGCAATATCATGTGATGCATGGCCATAGTCCCTTGACAAAGTAATATGTTGTAGTTTGGGCCATCATGCGTCTTGTTGAACCAGGAAAGAAGATTTGTATAGCCACAAGAGTTCCATGAAGCTATGGAAAATTTGTGGATCTTTTTAAGTGGGAATATTGTCCATTGCGGGGTTTAATGTGGAAGCCAAGGAAGATAGCCATGACCAATCCTTGCTAGCATTTAAAAGAGCCACCAATTGGGTAATAACTTCTGGGTGGATCCCGCCATGATCTTTTGCGGAATCTGCAATTTTTGATGTTGGAGCAGATTGTGTGAGTGGTGTTTCATTAAAGGCTATGGCCTCATCAAGAATTTCAAATGGTATTGGTAAAAGGCCGATCGTTTGGAGTTCGCTCCTGTGTTGCCATATCAAATCGGAAATGATGGTGGTTTGCACTTTGCATACCATCCGGTAATTTTGTACTTGCGGAAGTGTAATCCATTCAATATCATCTGAATGGAGCGTCCTGAGTGCTGGAATTTTTCTAAAGGTCTTCAGTAGGGCAGACCGATTTAGACGTCTTTTTCTGTAAATATTCGGATCGGATTCCCAGCCAAGTATCGTGGGAATGGATAAATTGCTTTTGTTTGTGGGCTTAAATGGGTCTGCACGTTCAAATAGCATTGTTGCAGGATGGTGGCCCTCCATTTGATGCCCATTCTGTGTGTTCATATAATCAATTTGATCAGAATTGATTTCCCTTGTTGGATATAGATTAGATTGTGGGGAATCACTAGTTACATTGGGCTGCATCATTGATGTTTGTAACCCTTCCCGAGGGCCGAGAAATTGTTGGTGTACATTACCAGCCTGTACTGCGTTGATTGCAATTGGCTTGAAAAAAGCTGATAACTGAGTTTGGACAGTGAACAGTGTTTTATCATTGTGCACAAGCGGTCCACAAGAAGAAGGCCCTTTTGGTTCTTTATAAGGTTACGCTTTCATTTTTCCTTTTTGTTTTGTGGATTTCGGTCCCATGTCTATGCTTTCAAGAGCAGGCAACGTGCCTAATTCATTGCCTGCTGACTGTTTGGAAACCTCTATAATGTTGTCATTTCGTATAGAATCTGGATTTTGGGCAACAGATGCCTTTCGTAATCCATGTTGGTATGTGGTGTAAAATAGGTGGCTAGAGCCCTCTTGAGGCTCCGGATCGTGTCAATGGAGTTGGCAGGGAACTCATCAATGATGTCCCTTGTGGGTGGTCCCACTGTTATCTTCAGTAGACATTGCTGACGTGCATCTTTCACTGGGCCAATTTCCCCTACATATAAATCAAAGTCCCGGACCCACCTGGTCCATCTGGGTCCCATGTTGTAGGTGTCTGCCACATCAAAAATGCCTGGTATTTGCCCTGCCAGTGACTCTGATACACTTTGTTGGCACTGCGGGCTGTGGAGTCACTGTTACTGTGGCTGGGATGTTCTGGTCTGACATGCTGTATACTTACTGCTTGATTCGATGCAGTGCTTCCTGGTCTCCCTCCCACTGGGGCCTACTTAAATGGCGCTTTTTTGCTGCCTGGGAAGCCTTCCATGCTTGGCGACCGCTTGGGACAGGCACGAGCACCCTTACAGAGCCCTCCCCAGGCTCCTGACCTTCCTAAATTCACCACAGTGACCACCAGGTCTTTAATTAGACCCCCTTGTACACAGCAACACTGTGTGGTGGCTGCCTGTATAAGGCACGAGCACTGCTGAAATCGAGCCCCTCCCCTGTGCCTCCAACGACTTCCTAGCACTCACTGGCCCAGCCTTGGTGTAACATCCACCCCCGGGCCGGGTTCTGCCCTACGGGCTCCTGACTCCGACTATCGGAGGCCGCTAGCCACTCTTGCTGTGTGTGCGGGTGTTCCGCCCTTAATCACTGGCACACACGTGTACTGTCCTTCGTCGCCAATGTAACGTAGGCTTTGATTTACAGCACCAGGACTGCCGGGATAAGACAGCCTGTGCGCCCATTACGCTGCGCGGGAAATAAGGAAGCAGAGACAGAGCTTAGATCTCAATTTCTTTACTCATCCACCTCCTTACATGGTCTGCCCCTTCCTGCCCTCACGTCACTTCCCTCCCCACCCTCCCCACTCCCTTGTCCTGCCCTCCTTGATACTAAACTACATTTCCCGACAGTAAAGGCAGAGACGTAGAAAGAAATGTTTAAAGTGAATAATAGCTACACATGAAGAATTGAGTGCAGGCATTTTCAACTGGAATTGTGCAGCCATCAAAAAGCTTCCTGGGTCAATTTCCAAATGACTGGCTATATACAATCATCCTTTAGCAGAATAATGCATGGCATCCTATACTGCAGAATGGGCTGCTTTGCATCTAACTCCCACTTGTCAGTGGGATGTGGAAGAGCACAAGGCCAAGAGCAGAAATGAAAATGCCGGGTTCGAGAAGGAGGCAGAGGAGGAGTCAGTGTGCATTAAGATGGGTGAAATACTCAGGAGGACAAGATTCCCCGCCTAGAAAAATTGCCTCGTATCTGGATATCGCTGTTAAAAAAAACAAAAAAAAACACTCTACAATGCTGTGAGTTGAAGTTCCTTTTGCTTCTGTATGGGAAACTAAAATATGAGCACATATGTTTGATCTCTGTCAAGGAGCACAAGACACACAAAAGCTGGGGGTCTCTCTATGCACAAGGCAGTTGGGGTGAAGATGGAAGGCTGCTGGGGCCCAGATGCTCATGCTGCACATCCTGAAGAGGTAAAACAATATATCTGCAGCTAGCCTGTCATGCGTTTGTGAATTTGGATTCTCGGACAGCAACCTATTAAACTGGCTCTTAGGTGACTTTCAACACATTTGATAGGTGTCTGCAACTGAGAGTGTCAGGTGATGTTCTGTTTGATAGTGAGATTAATCTACGGTTCGTCCATACATTTAAAAAAGGACATGGTAACATACGAATGGTGATACACACAAAAGCATGTAGAAACATAAGCACACACCCGCTCACGGAGACACAATCACACAGAAAGAGTGTCAAACCAAAAAGGCACTTCAGTGACCAGGCAGAGACAGTGAGTAACTTGAAGCATTTTATTAGGGCGCTCAGACAGCATGCACCCACCGTCAGCAGCATTCGACAGCCATTCCACATGCTGGGCTCCAGGAACACATGCTTTACTTGACAGATAGATGGGCACACCCTTCAACATCAGCTCCTCGCTGTCTTAATATTTGTGCATAGCTAGGGGATGTCATTTGATTGGCATGATATGGGAAGATGAGAGTTGTTCTCTGGAGCCTCCATCACTGGCTTCAGGTTGTGCATGCACATGTCTAAGTGAGCAACATTTGGGCTTCAGACAGTTCATGTCAGGCTTTCTCAACTATGCAGAACATAGCCACACCAATTCCTGGTGGACTGGGGTGGGCAACTTACAGTGTACGGCGGGCTCCCGGTGGACTGGCAGGCTTGCCAAGCTCCGTCAGGGTTATGGATGATGGCGTAGGCTCCTGGCACAGTTGAACAGACCCCTCTCAGGCAGTGCTACTTCTTTCTTTGACTGGAAAAACTCATGCAGTATTGATAAGTTGGCCCAAGATGCCTGGGCACCTCTAGCCAGTGCTGACATTTTAGCTAGCACTACATTGCCTTTTAGCTAAGGTAAATACACTTATACAAATGTATTCTCTCTCCCTTTCTTAGTATGCATGATTAACTCTCTTCTGCAACTTAATAATGAATACAGTCTTTTGGCCTCATTACACGGAATGCGGTAAGGGTTTACGGTACCGGTAAGGGCACCGGTACTGGCAAACCCTTACCGCCTTACTACGAGGTCCCTTTGCGAGACCCGACCTCAACGGCTGGTTTTAACAGCCGTTAAGGAACGGGCTAGCAAAGGGGACTTGGTGCTAATTACGGTACCGCAATTTGCGGTACCGTAATTAGCTCCTTCCCCATTCCCATTGAGCCCTATGGAGGCAAAATGGGAATGGGGAAGTGCCTTGGTGAATGGGGAATTACCACCCCCGCTCACCTTGGAGTAGGGCAGTATTTCCACCATCCACCAAGGCGGACATGGTAAAATACCGGCGGCAACCATGGCGCTAATAGCGCCATGGTTACCGCATACCGTGTAATGAGGCCCTTTGTCTTGACAGTGGTGACTTCCTGTCTGGATGACGGCAATGCCCTTTTCACACAGGCCGGCAACTCGTAGAATAAGGAAAAGGTGGCATGGCGGAGGAAGCAATCCTGTGGCTACACCTGGTAATTATTCAGGAGTGTGTGATTCGCCTTTCCTCTCTGTGTCGCATGGGTTTGGGGAATGCCATTGTGGGAGTCAAGAGATGAGGGAACCAGTGGAAGAGAGTAAGCTGAGCAACCTGCAATGAGGGAAACTTCTCATTGTTGATGTGTGCATTGTTGAGAAATAGCTAACTGCAGGAATCAACTGCAAACATTACCTACTTCTGTTTTTACAACTTATTATTTTTTCAATACATTAACCTGAAGAAGGTGGGGCAGAGAAAAAGAGCTGTTCTGCCGAAACTTGTACTGGCAGACATTTTGTCTTTTTGTGATGTGTTCTATGAGTTTGCAGTATGAATGTGATAAGTATGAATTAAATATGCATGTTAGAATTCATAATATTTTGAAAATGTGCCTTCAAAAATGATTTTTAAGAAGAGAGTTTCTGTAAAATGAATGAATTGTATTATTAATCTTTGTCATATGTTTGCAATACGATGAGGAATATATTTTTGTATGAAAGTGCTCTTTGTTTCAAATGGTCAAAGTGCCTATTGTAATATTTTTATGATAAAATGCACTGCCCATGAACTACTTCTCCTTGCAGCACAGGGTGCTGAGCAGAGCTGCCTGGTGAGAATTTGAAACAGATCTCTTGTACAGCACGGAGACACATTGCCATGTCCAAAGTATCCTGCCCATGCGTCCTTTGTGGGAGTGGGTCCATTGACTCTATGTGGCTACACAGTTGTGCCACCCAGACAGCAGAGGATAATTGAATGGGCAGGTGTGTCTTGTCTCTTCAAAGACAAAAGAGATTTTAAGACTTTCAAGCATGTCGTGAAACTTGAATATCTTGACTTCTGTGCAGATAGTGCCCAGGTAGGCATCGATGAACATCCTACACACAACAAGCAACATACATGGGTGGGCAGGGGACAAAAGCTGGAGGTCTAATATGAATCCTGCGGTTCATGAGTTTGGACATAGCGTTTAAAGCATAGTCTGAGCTGGTTAGTGATCAAGATCACCTTTAACCCTAGGTCCACCCATAATACCACAACCCCAAGTCTCCACAGCTTGCCTCTGAGTAGCGAATGATGACGACATCCTGCATCCACTGCGTTCTTTCATCCAGTCCTTACCTGAGTCTTTGCATCATTACCCCTGGACATAAGTTTGTTGTTTGGAAGGAACACTGAACCTAGACACTGGTCAAACAACAAGCCTCTTCCCCAGTGATGTACCGACACATTGATCTATGCATTAACACCCCCCACATCTAAGCAATGGATAGAGGCCTATCAGTCAGGTTAGGTGGGCACACCCTGAGAAGAAAGCCAGTAAGGGACCCAAACACACAGCTACAGCCATGGCAGTGACCCAAAAGGCATGGAGCCAAAGAAGGATTAGTGATCAGAGACGTTTAAGGAATCAGTGTAGCCCTCAGGAGTTCCAACTAAACTTGTATATGCTAATTAACTGGACCCCAAGTATCGTATGACAGTCTAGCTCTCTCTCTTACTCAATCTCCTCCCCTCTTCCTCTCCCTCTCTCAGTGCTTTAGTGTGAAAGCTCCACTGAGGCATCCTGGGATGTGAGTGAACGAGTGTGTAAGTATGTGAGCGGGGCTGTAGGAGTCCAGAAAGTCGTGCTCTGTTTTAGCAATCGTCTGTGGTGGGGGATGAAATGTAATGCACATCACCTTTGGAAAGGAGGGGCTGAAGGCGGTAGGGGTGTAAATGTAGGGAGACAAGATTTTAAAATTCAAAAACTGAGACAGGCTACCAACATAGAGGTACGACTACAATTTAACAGTGGCTGCTAGCACAAAAGTAGGACTACACAGTAAATACTGTGATAATAAATGCACAGGTGGTGTGGTGAGAGATAGTATGTTCTCTCATTTGTAATGTCATAACACCTGCATTTGAAAAACTGCCCAAATGCAAATCATGCCAGTCCAATGTTAATGTATTCAATTGAATTTAAAATGTGCAAGTGCACAATTCTTTCGCCCTGCTTTTCGGGGAGAGCCACTCGATGTAATATTCCCAAGTGGCAGATCCTATCAGCATTCCACCTGCTGGAGGTTTCTGCTTGCTGCATCTCCACTTCTTCCCCAACACACGGCTTGCTCCCCATGTGGCAGAGAACCCCAAAGCCTTTGATGACAGCGGGAACAGAGAAAAAAGTCAACGATCCTGCTGGAGGAGTTGGAGGTGTGGGGGGTGGGGTCCTGTGTTCTTTTCTAGTTAAGAGTAGAATCACTGCTGCGACTACAGAGGCATTCCCCATGGTGAGGGCTGCCATGGTATATGGAGACACACATCATCATTGCATGTGTCCTGCAGGAATGTCGCCATCTCATTGAAGGCACATTGTCCATACAGGGGGATCAATCAGTGGCCAGCAAGCTCATTCCCCTGGTGCCCACAGAACAAACAGACCATTGGTTTTAATGAGGAGGCGACTTTTTTCATGCAGGAATGACATTTTGAGAGACACAATGGTGTGTATTCTCAGCAGCAGAAGCTATTTAAAAGGAGATTATTTGTTTGGACTAAGAATGCAAAATGACTCGTTTTAGCATGCTACTTTGTTCATTTATAATGACCACTTCCAGTATATGTTGTAATCATAATGATAATGTTGCACTTGTCCTACTGAGCAAAGCCCATTATCAAAACCTAGAAAAAACATATACATCGTTTCCTATTGTACTCTTTCAAAATGCCCAATGCGAAGGGGGAACAAAAAGCACCAATGAGGGTTACTGGCTACTTTGCATGAATGAGATCAAAGATCATCATTTTGAGAACATAAAAATGACCCTAGACGTGTGAAAC
Source organism: Ambystoma mexicanum (assembly GCF_040938575.1). Classification (NCBI taxonomy): domain Eukaryota; kingdom Metazoa; phylum Chordata; class Amphibia; order Caudata; family Ambystomatidae; genus Ambystoma; species Ambystoma mexicanum. The sequence continues at coordinate 640,119,806 of NC_090925.1, forward strand.
ATATATCTTTGATAAAATAACGAAATACATAATGCATGCAGTGCTTGGTGCTCACTTCATTTTTCAAAATAATGTAGACAAGCGTTGCTGAATTTTAGAAGCGCAGGGGCTGAGAGGGAAAGCTGGGTGTCCGATTAGTGCCTGTTCCTATAGCGGGTGGAGGGGGGTGCTCATACCCCATCTCTCATGCACGGACATCCTTAGAAAAGGACATGTAAGTGTTGACACTAAAACCCCAAAAGTAACCTTTCTAGCAACAAGACCAATACTGAAAACTCGGCAGGAGCATGTGGGTAATGTAGAAACTGTGAGGGAAGCGGGAAGTTCTGACATTTCAGCCACTGCCACTAGTGACAATTTAATAGATTGAGAGAGTCTGAGAGGAGCTTAGAATAGAGAGAGGACTGAGATGTTTCCCATGGCAAAAATAGACAGTCACAAGTACAATCATTCAAAATACCTTGATACAGTCTATCTCCAAGACAAAATAGAGGTCTCATATGTCCATCACAGCAACCAAACAGAACACAACTGTACATCCAGGTCCCCAGTGAGATGAAACCATTGAAGACCCTGATCCTAGTGGACGTGCAACCTGAAGATCTCCAGGTATTTTGAACTACAGTTACCATGATTCCTCAACATTGACTATGCTGATTAGGGCTGAAGGGAGTTGTAGTTAAAAACATCTGGAGAGACAAAGATTGCAGACCCTTGCTCTAGCATAAATACCCTTCATGTACAGGCCCCTACCTTTCTTCCAAATTCAAGCTTGGCAACATTCTAAGGATGTCAATACGGACTCTAAAGGAAAAAGTAATCTAGAACAAGTGATGGGCCCGAGAAACAGTATGCTCCATAATGATAAAGTAACAAACATCAACCGCAGCAGATTCGGCGGATGAAGATTAGATGATGGTTGAGGGTGCATTCAGGCCCAGGGTTAGTCAGCCGGACCATCTGTCAAGACGTGGACTCGTCAGTGGACTAAATACCTCCGTCCCGAAGCACCAGAGAGGCCAAAAGCACTCGCTAACCAGTTATTGGTGCCACAGCACCGGATCCCCAGGTAGCTGGAAAGAAAGGACAGTGTTAGGCACAATAACAAAGTATAAAGACAGGTAAACAACAGACTTAACTGGGCACCGGGGTGGATCGAAGGATGAGAGGATAAAAACCATGGGAACAGGAAAAATAAAACCTCCAGCATGAGAATGGCACAGGACAGTGATGCATTGAACAATGTTCCAGCAGCAAGTTCCAGGGAAGAAATTTTCCAATGTTCCAACAGCAAGTTCCAGGGAAGAAATCCAAGTCCAAAAGTCCAAAATCCAAAGTTCCTTTTGGGACAAGAAAATGTCCAGGTCGCCAGTACACAAGGAAGTCCAAAGCAATCCAAGCGAAAAATCCAGAGGTAAAAAAAACAGAAAAAGGCACAAGAAAACACAAGCAGCCAAAAATAAAAAGAAACCCAAAAAGCACTCCGGTAGACAAAGAAAAGGTCTGGAGCCACAGAAACAAGATCAAAAGGACATAAATACCAAACACTAGTCACATGACACAGCTAGAAGCAAGGAATCACTGTGTTTAGGCTATTTATAGTGACTTCCTGGTTGATCGATCACGTGACCTTTTGCTGGTCATGTGACTGGGAGAAAGATTGCTGTGCGTCTAGGAGGCGCCATAGCAACCTCCAATCATGTCGCGGCATGAGCTGTGATTGTGTGACCCCATGCAGGCCACAGACAATGTTACTGTGCCGGGAGGGAAGCGCGGGCAGACAGGGATGGCCCACAAATCCCCACGGGCACGGCGGTGAGAACGTTGGACGGACTCGGAGTTGGTGCTGCCATGAGAGCGTGGGAGGGGCCTGACTCCGCGGCCACAAAAGAGGTAAGTGCTTGACAGAGACCCCCCTCAAGGGCCCACGACCCAGTGGGTGCTAAGGATTCTCCCGATGGAAGCGGGCAAACAGGACAGGGACGTGAAAATTGGCAGCAGGTTCCCAGGAACGTTCTTCAGGGTCAAAACCCTTTCAGTCAATAAGATACTGAAGATGACCTCTGCTATAACGGGAGTCAAGAACAGCATGGACCTCATATTCATCCGATGAGCCCTAGACCAGAGGCGGAGGTGGGTCCACAATGCGGGTAGAGGGAGGACATAGTTTCAAGAGGGAGGTGTGAAACACAGGGTGGACTTGCCAGGAGACAGGCACTGCCAGGCAGAAACAGACTGAGTTGATGACTTTCGTAATCCTATAGTGACCCACAAAATGGGGGAAAGTTTGCGACAATCTGTAATAAGGAGATGTTTTGTCGATAAGCATACCCTGTTGCCAATCTCATAGAGTGGGGCCGGGTGTCATCGCTTGCCTGCTGAGTGACACATGGAATCCTGAGCATCTTGAAGATGGGAACGTGTCTGCCAGTGTATTTTCACATGGTCTCTCAAACAGGAATCTGTGGCGGGGTAGAGGTAGGTGGCAGATCCAAAATAGGTAGAGTACGGGGATGTTGGACATACAGGGAAAAGAACAGCGGGAATACAGTAGAAGAATGAGGTATGTTGTTATATGCAAATTCAATTCTGCCATATATAGGACGTGGAACCAGGATTTGTGGTGTGGCAGACACAAACAATGCAGGTACTGTTCTAGTGTCTGATTGACATCTTCCATTTGACTGTCGGTCTCCAGGTGGTAAGTTGAAGAGTGCCTTGAGGGTTCTCCACAATTGGGACTCAAATTGAGAACCTCTGTCCGATATAAGGATGGACGGGAGTCCGAACAGACAGAAGATATGATGGAAAAAAAGGTCATCCAGTACGGGAGCCGAAGGGATGCAGGAACAAGGAACAAAGTGTGCCATTTTGGTGAAACAATCAACCGCAACACAGATGGTGTCGAACTTCTGAACCCTAGGTAAGTCGGTGATGAAGGCCATTGAGACCATGTGCCAGGGTTTGTGGGGAATCGACATAGGTTGGAGTAGGCTTAGTGGTTTGCCCCTTCGGTTCTTGCTTTAGGCACAGATGGAACACCCGTCAACATAATCGGTGACGTCCCGATGCAATGGGCACCATCGTTGGAAGAGAGCTAAAGTTCGTCTCTGACCGGTGTGTCCATTGATCAAGGAATCATGAGACCATTACAGGGCATCGAATCTTGTGCAATGTTTTGGCAGAAATACACGGTCTTGGACGAAGGGTAGCCTTCAAGAAAAGTGGCGTTCCACTGCTGCAGACTAGCACGATGTTGGGAGACCCAATCATGGATCTCGCGGACCAGAGTGGGGGGGGGGAGAGTACATAAACAAATGAAATGGGTTTAATCAAGGATGGCATCAAGGAAACAGGAAGTGCATCCCCCCCTGTAAGGCGAGACAAAGCTTCTGCCTTGCCATGTGCCTACCCTGGGCGGTGCTTGATATGAAATCAAAGGCAGCAAAGAACAAATGCCAGCGAACCTGCCGGCTATTGACCCACTTCATGGAGGCCAGGTCCTGGATGTTGCGGTGGTCCGAGTAGACCGTTATGGGCCATTTAGCTCTGAGCAAGTGTAGTCTCCATACCTGAAGACATCTTTAATTGCCAAGAACTCTTTCTCAGTAACCGTGTAATGCAATTCAGTTGGAGAAAACTTGAGAGAATGGTAAGCCACAGGGTGTAATAAACCGGAGTTCAGACAGGCCTGGGACAGGACTGCACCTAAAGCAAATGATGAGGCGTCACAAAACGTAGGTCCACATTAGGATGCTGTAGGATCGGGGCGGTCATAAATGCTGTCTTTAACGTGTCAAAGACAGTATTTACAACCGCCCCAATCCTACAGCATGCACCCAAGACTCTAGTAGCTGGCCACAATTACCACAGCATAATACAGTCATGCACCCAAGAGTCTGCCCAGTGGCCACAACCCTCAGGGCAGTCCAATAAGCCAGCTGCTGCACACCCTGTCCACTTCTGTACACATACTATTACACTACTTGCAGCCAGTGGGCAGCCTCTGGCCATGCATCCAAGAGTCTAGTAGCTGGCCACAATCACCACAGCATAATACAGCCATGCACCCAACAATCTGCATACTGCCCACAGCGCACACACATAGGCCAGCCACTTGAGGCCCTGTCCATTCATGTACACATAGTATTGTAGTACTTGCAATCAGTCGGCAGACTCTTGGGTGCAGTATACCAGCCACCTGAGGCCCTGTGCACTTCCCTACACATACTATTACAGTACTTCAACCAGTGGACAAATTCTTGGGTGGATGGGCGGAGTCCAGGACCGTGCCACAACCCCAATAGCATAATACAGCCTATACAAACATCCTCATATCATCTACATTCCACTCCATACCCTAATGACGCCTGCCTGAAGTGACCAGATAAGCTGCTCGCCTGAAGACCTACCTGCGAACTGCCGTGGTGTCCGCGTACACCGCAGACACAACAATCTTCTTCCACCTAAACAAATACATCATATTAACCATCTTTCACTCCCCTATCCTTTCCAGACCATCTTCCCAACACCAAATGCCACAAAATGTGTTTTCCAGCCCTGTTTGTCACCACACTATCCACGGATATCTGTGGTTACAACATGGCAGGCATTTTGGGAAAATATAATGCATATCACACTTTCGTCCAGCCAATCAGCAGGCACATTGGATTTCCGCGGACATGACGAGGTCCTCTGGAACAATCGGAGTGCTGTCCGCGGAGCAAACAGGGTGATGGGTCTGCTCAGCGGAGCCAGATATCACACATTTTTTCACACCTACATTTTGCCCGTTTTTTAAAAAAACTACTGGACGGATCTTCACCAAATTTACAAAAGCACGCTTTTGGGACCAAGCCACCACTCCGGTCGCAAATTTGGTGAAAATCCGTCCAGCGGTTTGGGCTGTAGGTGTGAGAATTATTTTCCATTCAGTCTATGGAAAAAAAAATGTTGGGACCCCCTTATAACTTTGGCCCCCCTTGACGAAAACCCACCAAACTTGCCAAAGTGGGCCATATACTTGTTTTTGCAAAGTTTGGTGAGGATTCATCTAGGGGGAACAAAGTTATAAGCTGCCCAAAAAGTGCTCTTCCTATGGATGAACCATAACTACATGACTGCTACCGCAGATCTGCGCAAAGGTGTGATGCACCTTTAATTCGTTTGGAGGTCTCACCCCTGTACTAGGGACACCTGGGTGTATGTGCATCGAGCCCTTGTGCCCTCCAAATACTGTGCCAAATACTGTGCCTGTCCGGAGATGTCTGCAAAGTTGTGACACACTTTTAATTAGTTCGGGGGTTGCACACCTGTCTTACGGACACCTTGGTGCATGCGCATCTGATCCCTTGTGCACTCCAAACACTGTGCCTGCCCAGTACTGTCCACTGCACGTGTCACACTTTTAATTAGTTCAGTGGGCCCAGCTCTGACCTGCTGACACCTAGGCGCATGCACACACACTGCATCCCATGCAATAGGTGTCCTATGGACAGCCGTCCTATCCGCGGATGTCCGTGGACATCACCATGTGATCGCACCCGTGCTGAGCATCAGGGTTATCCGCAGACACTGTCCTTGCCACTGGACATGTAAAAAGTGAATTTATTGCCAATCCAGGGTGTTTTAAGGTGAAACGTCACCCGTGCAGAGGCCCTAGACCATGTTTTGGTCGATCTAGTGACTGTTTACAACTTTTTTAGCCCTACCTGGGGCTCAAAGTGTCTGTGGAGCTTGCAATTATCCATGGAGCGCACCCCTATAAAAGGCCACACCCCACTGCTGTTCCTCATTGTGTTTCTGGTTGACCAGGACTGAGCACTTGCCGGAGATTGCGGTTTCTGGATTCCTGCTTTTGCTATAATATGGCATCCATGGCTGCTGCAGCTGCCTCATCAGCACCTCCTCCACCACCACACTACTACTATCTGGAAGGCCTGGATAGGGGAACAGGCGTGGTGATGCATAGGGGGATCAGGAAGACAATGTGGATGAGGTAGTGGAAATCCCCGTTACAACCTGCCAGCATGAGTCTTGGGTGTGGAGGCTGTTACCACCATTGGGGGGGGTACCCAAGGTGCGTGCGGCCAAGGTTCGATGCACTGAGGGCAATATTGTGCTCAGTCACGGAAAGCCTGGCTACATAGATATGAGACAACCTCCATGCGTCGACACCTAAGGTCTAACCACAAGGCAGCAGTTCGGAGTATCGTCGCTTTTGAAGGTGGTAGCAGGTTGACATCCACTATCATATCCTCAACATCTGCTCCTGCCACCACAAGAGATACTCCTGTGGGGCAGAGGATCCCTGAGGATGCCTCGCAGGCCATACCTTTTGAGGGTCACTGTACTCTGTATGTACTGTGACACACCACTCTTCAGGGGGGAGCAGTTTTGAAGTGCTTTCGAGGCTGCGATCCGAAAGCATGAGAAACAGTGCCCCCTACCTAAGTAAGGCCCACCCAACATCTTCCTCTCTCCATGTCACCTCCATCCCTGTGGTTGGTGCCCCTTCACTACCCTGCCTTCCCTTCCCTTCCTTGTGTGTCCTTTTTAAAAAAGCCAAAAAAACATAAAACACAAAAAATGAAAAAACAAACGGTTCTTTCCAGAGCCACCTTTCACAGTTGAAAAATAGAAATACCAAAAAAAAGGTGCAGACCCCTGTGCAGCCTGCGAAGTCTGCAGACAGCACGCTAGTCCATGGCATCCCAAAATGTGGCTGGTGGCAGCATCTAAACCATTGTACTCTTTTGCGGGAGGAAGTGGTGGCTCTGAAAAGAGCCTTTTTTGTTTTATTTTGTTTTTGGAAGTTTATTTTTTTTTTTCTAGGCAACACCTACTTTAAAATGCTTGCTATATTTGCAAAAAGGGCTGCAAAGCATTTAGGATATTTTGCAAAAAAAGCTGATCACCAGCATCAGTAAGATGTAGTCCATCTTTGCGAAAACTATTTGTGCTGTGAAATTTCATGTTTTCATTATCGAAAGACGTCATGCCAACATCTCTCAAACATGCACAAGCAGCCTTGTTGACATTGCACCTCTCTTTCTCAATCTGGCTCTGGGCAATGCAAGAAAAAATCACTCAGGAGTTTGGGAACATGCCCACATTCTCCCAAATGTCTCCCTCATTGCAAAATGCAGTGAAATTCCAGTTACACTGTTCCCTCCACAATGAACAATAATAATGGCCGGATGTTGGAGCGTGACCAAAGTGGCACAAAGTGCGAGCAGGTCCACCCACTTCATGCCAGAACTAATTAAAAGTGTGCCACGCACTCCATACCATTTCATATCAACATGATCAAATCCAAGATGTGCTGCCACTCCACACTGCTCTACACATGCCTGCAACCAATAGATCCGCAAGTCCCCCAAAATCCACACACACTGCCTCCTGAAAGACATAGCCATAGCGATAGCCATCTGCACTCCTCTCAGCAAACAGACCTTCTGCACACTCTCTCCTTGCATACCACACCCAGGAAAACTTATTGGCCAATCCCCTGGGGATCACAGTCCCATTTCCATGCCTGCCATCCTCAAAAGCCCCGGATGTGGCACGTGCTGTCCACAGACTACCGTGATGTTCGTGGACAGATTGTTCAATTCGAGGGGGTGGGGAAAGTATGTAACCCAGCGTAGGAGATTTTCTCTTTAGACGCGGCGCTGAAAAGAGATCTTTTTGTTAAGGGGCTTGTAAACAAACACCTTTGTTTTTAATTTTTTGGGGCTTTTTCTTGTTTTCTTCCATACAGACTTACATGAAACTCTTCAAAGCATCCTTTACATTGTAAAGGAAAATGGCATTTCCAATGTTGGACAAATAAATGCTATCTGCAGTAAAAAATTGCACACAGAGAATTAATGTTCTCTTTCTCAAAAGAGTACATCCCAGCACTACACAAAAAAGATACCTTCCTGCATCTTGCTGAGGACAAAAGACATTGGGGCTGTTCCATCGTGCTCTAGGTGGTATGTGTGAAAATACCAACTTTGCAGATGGAAAAAGCAGCATTAGTGCCTTCAACAAGTCCTTCACTGCACTCTGCCAACTTACTTCACTGATGTACCCCAAATGCAGTCCTCCACAGTGCACCACAAGAACATCTGGAGTATTGAAAGTGGCCATATCTCTAAAAAGCGCAAATACACCTTGCGAATTGCAGCTAGGGACACCACACCACAAAACCTCCACTCGTTCAAATCCAAGGGTGGCAAAAATGCCCCTTATCTCTGCATACCTCTACAGATTAGTAAAGAAACAATCTTCCACCATCCACACACGGAATCTCTCTACCTCTCCAACCATAGCCATCTTCACTACACACAGCAATGAAAACAGTATTACCCTCTCTTCCTATAAAGCACAACCTGAACACCTGATTGGCTAATCTCCACAGTCCCATTTCCATGCCAGGCATCCTGAGAAGACACAGATGTTGCACGCCCTGTCCAAAGACTACCGTGGTGTCCACATACCCAATAACACAAGGCAGCCCTTCTTCCCTTTCCACTTCACTCTTTAAGCACTTACTCTTTGGCTACTGTTAAACAGTCACACACCCATCCACCAATCACATCCAAGAGCTCTACATCTAACTCTCTCATCTCAGTTCAACACTTCAGATGTACTGTTCAACACTCAGAGTACAGGTCTCCTGGTGTTCCCAAACACTTGCATCAAAAAGTACTGTAAAACTCTCCAAGATTTCTACTTCCAGAATTGTCCACATCTGCATCCATCAATGCAAACTACAGGTATACATACATTGTGTAAAGTACATTTCCAACTCTTTTACAAATGCATATCAACAGGGTTCCCGCCACTTACCCTGCATAACCTACTCAATAATCATACTCTCATTTGTCCCATCTCCTGACATCAAGTAGCGGTTACTTACAATACAATGCTGTGTGCTTAGGTTTTCTTTTAATTAGCACTTTCGAACAGTTTCTAAACACATATTTCAATTTCAGCAGCACTCTCTGTGATTTATTTGTATAAGAAAGGAAAAACACATTGGAAACATTTCCACAGCATGTTTAAGTGCCAGATCCTATGTGACACTTCAATATTTTACCACAACATGCATGCTTGCCCACATCACCCATTCTAATGTGCAAATTGTTATTTTTGTCTTTCATTATGTCACTTTTAAAACCACTTCTCCCACTAACAAAGCTGCACTAAAACTCACACATTGCACACTCAAAAAGAAAGCTGGATGTACGTTACGAAAGCACGCCTTGTGCATGGATTGAAAAAGGACAAAATCCAATACTTTTAACACTATTAATTGTAGAACCATTTGAGGGAAACCAAATAAATGCATGTGTACATTTACAGCAGTGCTTTGTGTAATTTTTTATAAAAATTAAGGAAAGAAAATGGAAACAATTTTTCGAAAATATTGCAATAGCTCTCACATACCAAGCATGCGTGTGTGGGAAAATTAATAAAATTGCACACACTTACATTCTCCTTTCTAATCTGTACATGCTTCTTGGCCGCTCCATTTTTCTCATCATACTAGGACTTTCAGTACTCCATTTCTAATATAAACACTGCCACAGCAACTCTCACACTTTAAAAACTCCAGCCCCATTGGGAATACTTATCACGGAACCACCAGCCTCAATACCAACAATGCTGGTGCCCCCATGTTCCCATTCCCAGACAGTGCTATGCAACTGTACACAAATAGAGGCTAACATTTTCCACCACCTGATTTTCCAGACCAACATGCCCTGTAATGTCCTAGTGACATTGGGAAGGTAGCTGTCAAACAATTTTTAGGAATCTGGTGGCAACCCTTCTTCAGCAACAGCAGTGTTACAACCATACTCATAATGATGTGCAATGTTACCAACATTTCTTCCAAACAACTCCTCCTACAGTGTACAATAATGTCTTCTTGGACTACAGTTATGTTGCCATTAACACACATACCCACTAATTTTCTTCTTTCCCAATTGCAGTGAAAAACAGCCTCCTGAAAGTCAGCAGCTTTTTTCCTAGACCATAAAAAAACAGAAGAACACTACTCTTCACGTCCTACAAAGTAAGTACAGTAGTATAGTAGTATTCTTTCTGTTACACATACAGTGCAGTGTAACCGTATAGTAGCCTACAAATTTCCATCCAAACCAACAGAATTTATTTCACTATTACTCATTGCACTGGTACACTCTTTCTATTCTCATCTGAACACCAGTATCGTAACACTCACTACTTGCGTGAAGACATCACAATGTCCTTACTTATTCATGCACAGTACATTGTCATACGCACTGATCCAAGCCTCTTACACATCTACGCACACAGCCACTATTACAACCTTCCCAAACTGAACTAACAGACCATTGCACAATCACACAGCCCTCTATTTATGCCTGCCCTGATAGTCACACACTCACTCACAATGCACGCAAATACATTGCACAACTTTCAAACCCACACTTTCCTTTTTTCTCCAACAGACAGAACAGAATGCCTACCAAAAAGCAACTCCTTAGAAAACAACAATAAAATAGAGCAGATAAAACTAAAAGCATGCAAAATACTCATCCACCTCTAGCGGAATTTATAGCAAATGTTCAAACAAAATGGCTAATACAGTCAATTAACAAAACTGAACCAGCTAGCAGTAAACGAGTTATGGCCCCTCTTCCGAAAAGTAAAAATATAAAGAAATGTATTAAGAAGAAAAAAACTACTAATAGCGCTAGCACTACATCTACCAATGTTAATGTAGCCACAGTTAAGGATTCGCAAAAACGTATTTTACAGAAAATGTTCCAGCGTAGAGTACTTCACAATCTTATAAAAAAGAGCACAGAAATCATGCTCAACCCTTAAAAATGACTGCAGAAGACTAATCCTGGAAGCTCTAATTGACAATGCAATGATCCTCAAAAGACAATTGTTTATATTAATTTTAACCAGAATGAAACCACTAACAAAATGAATCAGTAAACTACAAAAAGTACTTCGAAACATGCGCAATGTCAACAGAGATACATTTGCAAACTTCTGTGCAGGTGAGGTGAGTCCCACAACCAGCACAGAACCATATTTCAATGAAGAGGCATACAAACAATAGCAGAAAAACCCAATTGCCATGCATAGCAGTGGCTGAGGGTATGAAATGGTAGACAGAGCCATTATGGCAGAAGAAACCCTAGTTGAAAAAATGTCCCCAACAAACATACAATCAACTCTCCATTCCACTGAACCAATCCGTCCAGTCTACAAATAGCCCTGCACCTCAATGTGTAACATACGGAAGAAATCCTTCAAATCTTTACTCCAATTCCTCAATCACTATTTGAATGAAAAAGAGAAAATTAGAATAAAAACTTTTGCAAACCATGTACTCCTGTCCAGTACATTACACTGGACTGCGAGGACATTCATCAGCCTGCATTTCAGGACCTGCTTGAAAAAGCACCTTCCACCACATCAAAATGTTAGCAACACACCTTTCCACTCTACGGAATCTTGTCCATAGACTGTACTATGCAAAAATCCCTGCTTTAGTACTGCAACATTTTAATAACATTCTTCTGCATGGCACAGCCAAAGAACTCCTCGAAGAAATAGACCACATCCGAAGCAAATATTTTTGAGGTGAAGCTCACTTAGAAAATCCAGTAACTTTAGAGAAGAGTAGCAAAAACCTTACAAATGCCAATCCTCTAGTAAACGTGTACAAAAAAGAAACAGCAGAGTTTAAAAGCACATCTGCTGAAGTAACAAACCAAGAATGGGTGTGTTGTCACAGAACTTTTTATAGAAAGAGCACCAAAACTGTAGATATAAAATACAAAATAGAAGATAATGAGGAATCCCAATGGTTCCAATTAGCTCTCTATCTTATAGCAGAAGACAAATACAAAATTACTAACCCCTCAATACTTTGCACATACTGCAATACAAAGCTTGATAATAACAAAATGCCTTCACGGGCTATCACTAACAACTTGGAAATATTCACACTTCCACAACCTCTCCAACAGCTTAATTTGTATGAGAGCATTATAATCCAAACAGTACACCCATTTCAAGCTAATGTGACCTCAACCCAAAACTGCCAAATTGCCTCCTTCTGAATTACTGAAAGGCATTTGTGGCAAAGTAGTTTATTTACTATTAGATCTTAAGGAAAATGTAGTCTCTCTAGGAGTGCAACGGGCAATAGATCAATCATTGATTATCCTAGTGAAAGGTTTACCAACAAAAGACAAAACAATCTGGCAACAACTAGTGGACTGAAGCAAAGTTAGAGAAGCCCTACAATATCTTAAAGAGAACAATGAGTACTACAAAGAAATAAACATTGAACAAAACCTAAGGGAAACCAGCAAAATAATTCAGGATTCCTCAGCAACTGGCCAATTTGAACTTGTATATCCTATTACGGCATCCACTATTTTAGACCAGTATACAATTCACCCCCTGCAACCCAAAGGCACCATAGACGATGCACTAGAAACATATCAAATGCGTCAAGCCAAAGGATCTCCAATCACCCACATGGTTTGTCACTTTGAGCTGTGCAGAATATGCATGGGAGGACTTGCACGACTTCCTACACATAGCAAGCCTAAACAAAGAAGGGATAGCCATGAAAACTCCACAAGAACTCTGCTCTATTGACCTTGTAAACTTTCACCAGCACTTTATTGCCATGCTGCACTTCATCTGTAATACAAACATTCCTCCCCTCAGAGAAGTGGACCATTTCTTTTGGAGAGAAAAATATCAATCCAGAGGAGCACCACACATCCACATGCTTTTGTGGATAAAAGATGCTCGTAAATTTGGTCAGGACAGTGATGCCACTGTTTTGCAGTTCATTCACAAATATGTAACCTGCAACATCCCTTCAGAAAGCACACATAGTCAGCTACATGCACAAATGTCACACTTCTAAAGACATAAATGTGGCAAATATTGTCGACACAGATATAAAAACAAAGGCAAATATTATACCAAATGCCGCTTTGGTTTCCTTAGACCGGTTTCAGCAAAAGGACAAGTAAACAGCTTCTTGTCTTCTGTTATACACAGTGTAAAAGGCAAATTGCCTACAAACACATACTGCATTAAAATAAATTAAGCTTCAAAGTACATCAATGATTACAATGCAATCATTGCCCTCTTGTGGAATGCACACATAAATATACAGTACATTGAAGACAATTCCATTGCTGTTGCATGATATGTCACAGCCTACCTAACCAAAGCTGAGAAAACAGAGCTAAAAGATCTCTGGGATGACATATCATCTGACAAAACACTGGGCCTCATTACAACCCCAGCAGCAACCCTGCCGGTAAAAACAGCAGGCTGCCGCCAAAGTTGTGTTTTCTTCCGGCACCCGGCTTTAGGGAATCACTAGGGCATTACAGCCCTGGCGGTCCATGAAGCCAGGTGCTGAAAAATGCAACTCTGCATTCACATTTGAGTCCCATAGGACTCAATAGAAATGGGGAGGATGCAAGCACTGGCACCCTGTGCAACAGTGGCGGTGCTTCCAGCAAAATCTGTGGGCAGCTGCCTTCCCGGCAGGACTAACCTGGCGGGCAGGATGCAAGCCACCCACAGAACTCGGAGTGTGCCTGTCTGGGAACAACGGTGCCGGTACGCTTACCGGAACCATTGTTACCGGACCGGCACTCCCATAATGAGGCCCAGTGTCACAAAATTTGGACAGCTTTGGCATAAAAATAAACGCTCTCACATAGAGAATGTGGATGCTATGAAGCTGCAGACCATTTAACAGGCACAGCCTTGTATGGCAAATCTGATGTCGCGCCTTGAAACACTTGTGTATAGGCGCGTTACAAATACCATATCATATCATATCATATCATATCATAACACATAGTCTTGCTAAGCCTTGGTCCTGCTATATCCAGAAAAAGAGTGCTGAAATCATACCAAGATATAGAAGCAATAGCCAAACACAATCCCAACTGCTAGGATGTTTTGAAAAACAATGTATTAGACACACACTACCCAAACAGAAGTAGTGCTTTGGAAAACATGTGCCTATACCACATAGCCCAAAAAGTCTCGAACAAGAATAACATTAAACCAGATGAGAAAAAGAGTAAATACATAGTCAGAGCTTGCGAAGGCAGCCTTGTTAAACTTACCAAACCCAGCCTAATTAATCATATAAAGCTATCATTTACAACTCCTCAACCTAGAGAACTTTAATACATGTCCCTACTCCAACTTTGTAAACCATGGAGAAAAGAAGAAGATTTATTAGGCACCCATAATTCCTTTGTAGAGGTGTTCAATGCAAAGGAAAGCAGTATAACAAATGTCGATTTCCAGCAGTAAAAAAACATACTGGACAATGGACGCCAACAAGAGAAAGAAGTTCAAGCACAACTAAATGAAGACACTCCTGAGGGCAGTCAACCTTCTGTTACAGGAAGCCAAGGACCACTTGGAGAGCCACTCATAGTAAATGAAGCAGAATTAGCCATGACTGAAGTAGAAAACACCATGTGTCAATATGAGTAATCAGAAGAAAACTTGGCACTACTGAAATCACAACTCAATAATGAGCAACGTAGCATTTTCCTAGAAGTAACTCAAGAAATTGAACATGGTTTGCAGTATAAAAGTAAAACTTGTAGCTGTCAAAATTATAAGCCTGTACTCCTCTATGTAAGTGGTGAAGCTGGTTCAGGCAAAACATTCTTAATAAAAATCATTGGCAAATTCCTCCAAAGGTTAACAAACAACAAGCTTTCAGCTGTTGTCACAGCCCCCACAGGTCTAGCTGGCTACAACATAGGAGGTGTTACTTTACACTGACTGCTGCTCCTTCCTTTAGAGCACCAAAACAAATTAGAGTACTACAAACTTTCAACAGAAGCTGCTATGGAGCTACACAGAATTCTGAAACAAATGAAAATGCTCCTAATAGATGAGGTGAGCATGGTCTCCAACCTAATGTTGGCTTTGATTCACCTCAGATTGCAAGAGGTCCTTAAAACGGACTACGAAGAACTCTTTGAAGGAAAACACGTTATCATTTTCAGAGATCTCCTACAATTAACACCAGTGAAAGGTGAATCTATTTTTAAAACCTTAGGACACAAACAGTGCTGTAACACACTTGGCAGCATAGGAAATGTAAATCTCTGGCAACATTTCCAATACAGAGAACTAACTCAAAACATGCGTCCGTCTACAGACCTCACCTATGCTAACATTTTAAAAAGCATTTGGATTGCTCTTCTTTCTAAATATGCACAATCTATCTTAAATAGTAGACTCATCCATGAGCTATATGGGCATGACCAGCTGCTCCTGATGTCATGGAATAATTAGCACACAGAAATGTGAAATGTATGTCCTTAATGCCAACCCTGGCAAGCTGTATGCAATTCAATGAGGCAATGTTAAAAATAAAACAACCAATAGTGCATATTAACTCCACAGACAAACTGGAAGTGCACTGCATGACACTCCCTCTTTTTCAACAAGCAACAGCATGACTGAACAGCTTAGAAAACTGTATCTCCAACATAGCTGGTTTGGAGAAATGTTAACATTGTGTCTAAACTGAGTAATTCTGAAACGTAACCTTGATGTGGAGCAAGGTTTAGTTAATGGAGCACTTGGAACATTTGTTGGCTTCGAGACAAATCGACGTGACAACAACATTCAGTTTGTCAACATACACTTTGAAAAGCTTTCAGAAGTTAAAAGGATAGGACGCTCAACAGCACAATTCCTTCTTTTCAAAGACCTATATGTATGCAGAGAAAAATTCTCTCTGTCTTTTGCATATGCATTTACTATTCACAAATCGCAAGGTCTAACCTTAGATCAGGCATTTATTTACATTGGCAGCACAGTCTTTAAAGAAGGTATGAGTTACGTAGCACTGTCATGTCTACATACACTTGAATGACTATTTCTAGTCAATTTTGATACAAAGTCAAGGCTGCCATTCCTTGCATCGTGGAGTACAACAGACTACGTGCACATTACACTCCCCATCTCGATATGTACCCTGTTCCTCAAAAAGGTAATCTTGTTAAAAGAAAAGTAATGCAAACACAACTTATAAGAGATCTCTGAACAGTACCACCAAAGAATCTGAAAGCAGCTGCTACTCCATCAAGTAGTACAACCACAAAACTATGTAGTACAAATGCAAGTGCACATCCAGCCGCACAAAGAGAAATATATCTTCTAAACAAACAAGTGGAGGTCCAGAAAATGACAGACACAGAACTCTCTGGTACATTTAAATTTTCTAACACAACTGGTGTAAATTGCTATGCTAATGTACAAATCAATCTTTAGTTCCAATTGCGACCAATTGTTCAAAATATTTACTTGAACGGCTCAGACCAGTTGTGTTTGCTAATGCTACTCCTTCATAGAAATGCAACAAACAATCCTGACAACACTTAGGGGGTAATTCATAGAATTCCGCGCACAGCGTATTCATGGATTTTAGCTACCAAAACCAGCCGTGGCGCACAGTGGCGCAGCGACCCTGCAGCAGCGCCTGTTACGCCCCCAAGAACGCTCCTCGCACAGGGAGAAGCCATCAAAATCCCCAATCCAGCGCAAAGGGCTGCGCTGACCCTGTACCAGCACGGCAAGCAGAGAACGTGTATTACTGGAGTTCGCAGGAAGTTTCACACGCGAAAGGGCCTGTGCGAGTGGGGTATGTGTATTACTGGGGTTCGTGGGAAGTTTCACACGCGAAAGGGCCTGTGCGAGTGGGGTACGTGTATTACTGGGGTTCGCGGGAAGTCTCACACACGATTTGAGCAGGGTATGTATATTTCGGGGGGTGCACGGGAAGTGTCACACGCGAAAGGGCCTGTGCGAGTGGGGTACGTGTATTACTGGGGTTCGCAGGAATTTTCACACGCGAAAGGGCCTGTGCGAGTGGGGTACGTGTATTACTGGGGTTCGCGGGAAGTCTCACGTGCGATTTGAGCAGGGTATGTGTATTTCGGTGGGTGCGCGGGAAGTTTCACACGCGAAAGGGTCTGTGCGAGTGGGGCATGTGTGTTACTGGGGTTCGCGGGAAGTTTGACAGGCGAAAGGGCCTGTGCGAGTGTGGTACGTGTATTACTGGTTTTCGCGGGAAGTCTCACACACGATTTGAGCAGGGTACGTGTATTGCGGGGGGTGTGCGGGAAGTTTCACACGCGAAAGGGCCTGTGCACTGTGCGAGTGGGGTACGTGTATTACTGGGGTTCGCTGGAAGTTTCATACGCGATAGGCCCTGTGTGAGTGGGGTACGTGTATTACTGGGGTTCACAGGAAGTTTCACACACGAAAGGGCCTGTGCGAGTGGGGTACGTGTATTACTGGGGTTCGCGGGAAGTTTCACATGGGATTGGCCCTGTGCGAGTGGGGTACGTGCATTACTGGGGTTCGCGGGAAGTTTCACACGCGAAAGGGCCTGTGCGAGTGGGGTACGTGTATTACTGGGGTTTGCGGGAAGTTTCACATGGGATTGGCCCTGTGCGAGTGGGGTACATGCATTACTGGGTTTCGCGGGAAGTTTCACACGCGAAAGGGCCTGTGCGAGTGGGGTACGTGTATTACTGGGGTTTGCGGGAAGTTTCACATGCGAAAGGGCCTGTGCGAGTGCGGTACATATATTACTGGGGTTTGCAGGAAGTTTCACACGCGAAAGGGCCTGTGTGAGTGGGGTACATGTATTACTGGGGTTCGCAGGAAGTCTCACACGCGATTTGAGCAGGGTACTCGTATTTCGGGGGTTGCGCAGAAAGTTTCACACGCGAAAGGGCCTGTGCGAGTGGGGTACGTGTATTACTGGGGTTCGCAGGAAGTTTCACACGCGAAAGGGCCTGTGCGAGTGGGGTACGTGTATTACTGGGGTTCGTGGGAAGTTTCACACACAAAAGGGCCTGTGCGAATGGGGTATATGTATTACTGGGGTTTGTGGGAAGTCTCACACGCGATTTGAGCAGGGTACGTGTATTTCGTGGGTTGCGTGGGAAGTTTCACACGCGAAAGGGCCTGTGCGAGTGGGGTACGTGTCTTACTGGGGTTCGCAGGAAGTTTCACACGTGAAAGGGCCTGTGCGAGTGGGGTACGTGTATTACTGGGGTTCGCGTGAAGTCTCACACACGATTGGATCCGGGTACGTGTATTTCAGGGGTGCGCAGGAAGTTTCACACACGATTGGCCCTGTGCGAGCGGGGTACGTGTATAACTGGGGTTTGCGTGAAGTGTCACACGCAATTGGATCCGGGTACGTGTATTTCGGGGGTGCGCGGGAAGTTTCACACGCGATTGGCCCTGTGCGAGCGGGGTACGTGTATAACTGGGGTTCGTGTGAGGTCTCACACGCAATCTGAGCGGGGTACATGTATGTAGGGTGCGTGGGGAGTCCTACACGTGAATTGGCAGTGTGGGTCCTCCCAGGTGTTCCCTCTACGCCCTCCACGGCCCCTGCAGGCAGCCCACACCACAGGGGACTACCCTGCACCCTTGGTCATGTCCCGCAGGCAGCCCATCCACCATGGGCATGCCCCCCAGCCAAGCCACATGTCACCTTGCACTACTGATCACCAACTCATGTCCCCAGCACCCCCAGCCCCCAGCAGTGCGGGGCACCTGCCAGCAGGCCCCCACTCATGTCCCACTCATGTCCCCCTGAACCCCCACCCCCCAGCAGTGCAGGGCACCTGCCAGCAGGCCCCCACTCATGTCCCACTCATGTCCCCCTGCACCCCCACCCCCCAGCAGTGCAGGGCACCTGCCAGCAGGCCCCCACTCATGTCCCACATATGTCCACCTGCCCCCACGTCATGACGATCCTCAATCATGGCCCTTATGGCCAGCCTCCGCAGCCCAAAGACCCAACCAAGTATTGCATCTACCCACATAGAAAAGGCAATTACATGATACAACCCCAAAGGCAAGTATGTAAATGAACACATGTCCATCACACACACACAATGGGTTCAAGTGAATGTGAAAACCCATATCATGACATGTATGAAACCAATGAGATAATACCACACATCGAAGTATGAAGAAAAAAATGTATTAAACACAACATGAATGTAATTAAAAGAAAACACACAACAATGGGAATAATTAAAGAAATGCTGCATGTCCGTAAAAGAATAAAAAACAAGAAATGATAATTCAAAGAAATCCAAAAGAAATGGTGTCCAAAGTCACAGTCCAACAAAGCAAATCCAAGGGAAAAAAGAAAGTGAAATCCATTGCTCCATGGTGAAAATAAAAAAAATGAGAATAATCCAATGGTGAACTATGTACAAATGAACAATCCAGGGTCCATGAGCCCAACTGATGAAATGAAACCTACCAAAAATACTACCTAATGAAAAACTATATACAAAAACGTGGTGCATTGTCCAAGCGCAACCAAAATAAAAAAGAAAAGGAAAGGCCTCTTCCGCCCGCCGCCGCTCCGCATCTATGCGCTGGCCCAACCGCAGCCACATGGAAGACACATCCATTCCAGGGTACTCCTGCCCTCTGGCCGATGCCTGCCCCCCTGATGTTGATGGCCCCGAGCCATCATTGCTCCCACCTAGAGCCTGCTCCTGCTGCTGCTGTCCATGTGCCCTGTCCGATGATCCCTGCACATCCTCCATCAGCTGGTCTCCAGTTGTGGTGTCCACCCCTGCTGGACCGCTGACTCCTGACTGTGGCAGGGATGGGATCTCCACCAAGCTGGCTGTGTTGGTCAGGCCAGGTCCACAGGGGGCCCTGGTGGAATCTGGGCCGGAAGACGGCAGGGAGAACGACTGGTGCATACTCTCCACAAAGGAGGAGAGGTCCGCCAGAGTGCGCGTCACATGTAGGAACCCACCAACCAGGGCCCCTCCCAACAGTGCCATGTCACGACGCTGCTCTTCGTGATGGCGTGCGTTCTCTGCCCAGGAAGAACGCACGTCATCACGAATGTCACGCGTGCGCAACGCGACACCAATCAGGATGGAGCCCATACGTTCATGGGACCCCTCGTCCGCAGGTAGTGGAGAGGCAGATGACATGGCACTCTCCCCTACCTGCGGACGGGCCTGGGACAGGGCCTCCCTGCTGGTGCATGGTGGTGCAGTCACAGGGTCAAGGACAGGGACATGCACAGGCCCCTCTGTGGTGACCTGTGCTGCCTCCTGACCCGGGCGCTGGACTGCATCACTTGCACCAGTGGTACTACCCCCACCAGGCCCCATGTGCGGCTCAGTAGCGGGCTCCTCCTCCTCTGTGGAGACCACCAACCTGGATGTCTCCATACCGTCTTCCAAAGCCTAGAGACCCAAGCTACTCCTCACTGATGATGCCCAACAAGGCTGAAACATGTCTGGGGATGCTTGTGGTCTCGTGCAGAAGGGATGTGATTTAGCAGTTTGGGCTGGACTGCCCATTTTGGGGTAGGACCAAGCCTGATTTGCATATGGTTTTTCCCCTTCTGTAATGGCTTGGCAGGCTGAAAAACTATGGTCTGGAGGGTTGCCCAGAGCTTTGCCCGTGGTTATGATTAATTCAAAAACTTCCAGCCATAACCTTTCTGTTTTGCTAAA